>NC_089979.1:152999510-157799510 GCF_036417845.1 Apteryx mantelli
TACACACTAACTGTCATCAGATTTTAGGTGATCTACAGTCATTATTTTTTCTGCCAGCTATAAAATCATCTGTCTCTCATTCATTGTTAGAACTGAACGACATGAGAATAGTAATACTGGAGTGGGTGAATGAGCAGCTGAGACAGTTGCAAATTTCGTGCTAAATGGCAATTAGTTAGTCATAAAAAGTTGTGTTCAGATAACCAAACATTCAGTTGACTGACATGCAGACAACTTGCAGTGGGTGTCCTGGAATCCCTTTTTCCTATAGTCACTGAGTAACCAAACAAGTAAAGGACCATTCTCTTTTAAAATTTCCTTCATGGAGGTATACATTAGTTACAAAAATATGGGAAAGTTACTCTCTAACTGGACACCAAACTATTATCCAAGGGAATACTCACATGCCCTCCACTGTGAAAGACTGTGTTTTATTCTGCAGCTATCAGAAGTAGGATAGGCGTATGTGATGTGAAAAATACGGAAGAGATGATCACTCTGCTTTCCAGATCCGATCTGGAGTTGCTCCAGACAGATGGGTAGGTAGACTCTTTGCAGCCAAGCGATATATGATTGGCACTCCATTGTTTATTCCTGTTTAGAATCTCAGAAAGGCTTTGGCCTTTTCATTGTGTGTGAAAGGGGAAGTCGAAGAAGAAAAGATCTTTGATTCCTAGGCTTGACCGCTTTTTTGAGAAAGTAAAGGTGGGATTCAGCTCATGGATTAGGACACTTGTGCCTATGGTAAACTAGGCGTCTAACCCCCATTACTGTCCTTAGAGATCTAGCCCATACAGTCAGCGGAACAGGGAGTAATTTCAGCTAGCTGCCTACTTATGATCAGCCAAATAGCTCTCCAAACTCTGCTGATGTGTTGACCAGATCTCCGCTGACAGCAGCAGGAGCTCAGACACCTACTTCACCTGTAGAGACCCTGCATTAAGATGTCTGGCTCTGGGAGCTGAAACCCACTCTGGGATTTAGAGCTAGATCTTACCACCTCTCACAGGCAGCCTCCAAGAGGACCTGGAGAACAAGATTTGGAGCACACATCATGGTTGCTCCATAGCACCCTGAGGTATAAACTTCCAGTGTTCTCACTACTCCAAATTAGCTGTCTATGTGCGTGCTGTCACCCCAATAGACTTGTAATTACAAGCATCAGGTAACTCACGCCTCAGTGAAAGAGAAAGAACAAGAGCATCAAAGTCTGGACCTCAGGTTGTGAATAGTAATGGCAAAACTCCACTTAGAAAACTGGAAACAAGAGGTTGCCATTTGAAACAAATAAAATATGTCACCTACATTAAACAGGCAGCATAACACAGATTTAAATGCATCTGAATGACTAGAACGAGATGGAAAAATCAGTTATATGTTCTACAGAACTGAAATGGAGACCTGGCTGGAAATCTTCCAGTGGAAAGTTTTCTGTCGCAAAATGCTGACTATAGTTAACTGCCTTGAGGATACTTTTGGCCTTCAGTAAAAAAAAAATGAAGAAAAAAATTGGAAATACAATTTTAATAACATCAAACAGTTTTCTATTTGAATATCATTATTCTCTTTCTTTGTATTATAAAGTATAACCTCCTTACAACAGCCTATTTCAGTCAAGCTTTTGTTTTTTGTTAGCACAAGATGTTTTAACTGTCTTGTATATTTTCACAATTAGAATTCATTTACAATATTCATTCTGGAATGGAAGAAGCTTCAAAGCTGTAAAACGGTCTCTGCAATGAAAAATCTAACTGCTGGATTAGCTGTTATTTTTCTCCACTGAAATAACCTTCACTTACTGACTTGTCCCTTTATTTATATGAGAATATATTTCAGCTTTGGAAAGCAAAGGACAGTTGTTGACTAGGACATTCTTCTCACACCTTACAATATGTCTTTATAAGAATGCAAATAAATTTTACTTTCTTGATATAAACCATGTTCCCACAATACTTATATGATAAACATGTGTCTAAGTAACTTGGATTTATTAAACCTTGCTGGAAGGTTTGAAAAGCAACGTTATATTATTTATTGGATTTATATTTAATTTTCTTTTATTTGTTCATCCCTAAAACTCAGGCTGAAAATTTCCCCAGTCTATATGACATTCCTAGATTTACGAAGATTTACGTTTTTTAATCTTATGTCTGACTTTGTTTTTTAATTTATGTGGATAGTAATGAAAAAGTATGCCCCCAGGACATGTACAGAACTTCTCTGACATTACATCAACAAGAACTATACAGCTGAGGACAAATAAATGGAAAAAACTACTGCTTGTTAGATTCCAGGAGAGACAAGTTTAAAGAAAAAGAAGAAGCCAAGGAGAGCTGACATTTCTTCAAAGAAGTGGTAGTAAGGGCACAAGGACAAACACCCCAGTGCAGGGGAGGATAAGAGGGTAGCGAATGGCTTGGCTGAAACAGTGGCTTCAGGCACTAAAGGGAAACAAAGATAGTGGAAACTACGTCATGTGAATTAAGCGTAAAGACTGAAAGAGAGAGACGAGGCTGGAACACAAAAGGGATGCCTCAAAAAGCAGCATGACCATGGTATCTTTGCAAATGGTGGTGGTCTACAGCATTAGGGAGACTGGGTTCGCGTGGAGAAGTAGTATCTTTCCTTAGACAAGCTGATATGGTTGCAAAATGAATGAGCTGTTGGACATGCAGCTCCTTCCTCAGGAGACAACAGAGGAGATCAGGGCACTCATGAAGTAGCAGCTAGCAAGAGACATCTAGGGTAAGAGGAAACCCTTCAATAAATACTCTTGTAGAAAGAGAAAGGTCAAGGAAAATCTCGGTTCACAGCTCAGCAAGGATGCAGCTGTTGATTTACATTTCTTGTATGTTTTTTTCTACCAGTCTTTGCTGAAACGGGGTAGCCAGCATGATCCATATTAATGAAAAGGGGCAAGACTTTAGTCTTTAGTGCTTAGCATAAAAATTAAAGAACACTTAGATATTTTCAAATTTGCTGTGTCTAACAAGCCTCAGCATAGGGTCTACAAGGCACAGGCTGAAACAATCACAGAACCATTATCTGAGATCTTCAAGCACTTCTGGAGAGCAGGAGAGGTCTTCTAAACCTGAAAAAAAGAGCAAATGTAGTGCCCCTCTAAGGAGGAAGAGCAGGGGACCACAGGTCAGCCAGCTTAATTTTAATCCTCCGGAAATTTTTGAATCAGTAACAATGAAATGAAGAATACTTAGCATGGATTTGTCAAGAACAAATTGTATGAAACTAAGCAAATTTCATCCTGTGACTGGGTAGCAGGCCTTGTGGGTAAGGGCAAGGAGCTTGACTTTAGCCAAACTTTTAATGCTTCACCTTGCCATTTCATTAGCAGGGCAGGGAAATGTGGTATTGATGGAGGGAGGCAGTGGATATCTTTGACAGCAGGTGAGACAAATATCTGTAGGGAATGACATAATGCTCAGAGAAAGAGACAGGGCTAAGTGATCTTTGAGGTACTTTCCCATCTATTTTTCCATGATTTTGTGATCTTGTGTGTCCGTAAATGATTATTATTACCTGTTTTTGCCTTCTGCCCTTGTCCTGCCCTGAAGCCCATGCTACGTTTTTCCTTGTCTGATTGCTGTTGAGTACTTCATAGTGCCTTCTGCATTATATAGTGAGTGTTTGTTAGTCCTAAATGATACCGAGATCCAGCAGCCCATTTTGCCAGAGGAGTCTCCCTTTCCTTTAAAATTACTTTCAATGGTACATGGCAGAGATAGGGAACTGTTATTATCCCCACTTTGCAGACCAGAAGCTGAGACACAGAGAATCCAGATTCCACAGAAACCATAGCAAAGCTGGTACCTGAACCCAAATCTGCCACGTCCCCCAAAACTACTTCCTACAACTATCTTATTGATCCTGAGGACAGAATACGGTTTCACATACCACTGACAGGCCTCAAGTCAGCAATTGCCATTTTCTCTCTTTCTCAAGGTGAGAGAGTACAGGAGAGATCAGGCTGAGTATAAATCTTGTAAGCCCAGGAATCACTCTTGAGGTTCAAACAGCCTAATGAATCTGAAGTTCAGATCTCAGCATTGCAAGCTAATGAGTCTTCCAAAGCTCCCCTCAGGTTGTCTGGAGCCACTCCCCAGCCAGGGATTTAATTCTTTCTGTACACTCTGAAAAGTCTATTTAATATTCTACCCACAACTTTGCTTTAGGCTACTTGAAGCTATTGTTTGGGGGTTTTTTTCTGGTCTGTTAATTATACCTACATGGGCAAACTACCATTTGTGACGTAAAACTACATGTGATGTGTCTTTAAGCCAAATCACATATAATCTTGGGATTGGAAAGCTAGCAGCTAGTAGCCAAAGGTAGCAAAAAATGAGCTCCAGAGATATCCCTTTGCTCCGCAATACAAGAGAGACATGGAGTTACTGGAATGAGTCCAGCGGAGGGCTACTCAGATGATTTTGGACTGGAGTATCTCTCATACGAGGAAAGGGGAGCTGGGACTGTCATATGGGGGAGCTGGGACTGTTCAGCCTGGAGAAGACTGAGGGGGAATCTTATTAATGTGTATAAGTGTTTGAAAGGAGGGTATAAAGAGGATGGGGCCAGACTCTTCTCAGTGATGCCCAGCGATACGACAAGAGGCAACGGGCACAAACTGAAACAAAGGAAGTTCCATCTGAACACAAGGAAAAACTTCTTTACTGTGAGGGTGACTGAGCACTGGAACAGGTTGCCCAGAGAGACTGTGGAGCCTCCATCCTTGCAGATGTTCAAAAGTTGTCTGGACAGGGTCCTAGGCCATGTGCTCAAGGTGACCCTGCTTGAGCAGGGGGTTGGGCTAGATGATCTCCAGAGGTCCCTTCCAACCTCAACCATTCCGTGATTCTGTGATTCTGTATGCTGGCAGCAGCCAGGATAAAATGAGAATATGCCAGAACAGGAGATTCTGAAGCTCTTGTTCAGTTTTTATCTTTACATGGGCAAGACTCTTACTGGTTTTGGAAAAGTGAAAACCCTGGAGCTTGGATTTCCAGTGCTTATAGGTAGATAAAAGGGAACCTAGAAGTCCCTCTGAGGAAAGTTCCCCTCTGTTCTGCCCATTGACAAAGGAGATGCTAATAGGGGGCTGCACTACTGCTTCTAGCCCCATGGCTCAGTGTCCGGCGCCCTGCCCGGGTGCTGGTGAAAGGCTCTGGAGCTTGCTAAGGTTCCCTCCAAGTGCAGGCACCTCCCATAGCCCAAGGTGCAGAAACAGCTTGGGGGTTCAGGAGCACCCCTGCCAGGGGAAATGCTCCTTTGGTTGGCTGCACAGTCAGGTATGTAACGTGAGGCAAAATGATTTTGAGTGACCTTCTCTCTGTGGGTCTTATAGTAGTATCTGTGCAGACTTGTTAGTTCAGCTTAACCATGCCCTCTGCCCACCTCACCTGTCCTCACACACTGCATCTCAGTGCTCTCTAGTTTGGAAAGAGGTGAGTGGTCCCCATGGCAGACACCCAGACAGGGGGTAGCGCTGGCTCACACAAGAGATCTGTCTCTACAGGCAACAGGGATCCACTTGCAAGAGCTACATAGCTTTGCAAATTCAGATTAAAATGCAAGCACAGCTCCCAAAGGCAGTAGAGAAAGGAACTGGAGCCTTGATCTCCTGCTCCCGCCACTTATGAATTCCATGTATATGGAATAGAAATGTCAATGCCAGAGCTCTCATGGAGTCACCCAGCAAAGCTGTCACTGACTGCCTCACTTGCAGATGCAGAGACACTACCTCATCTTGACAGCCGGTGAGGGCAACACAACGAGCCCTTGGTCAGAGGGTCAGACACATGGTTCTCAAGGTCTGTGAAGGAGCTCAAAGCTCTTGAGACAGATGCAGGAAATTTAGGAGTGTGTGTGTGTGTGTGTGTGTGCACAGGCACAGAGAAGGCACCTTGGGAGAACAGACCTGAACCACTCATGTCCCCTGCGCTGGCATCTCATGGCCTTTCAAGTGAGGCCTGATGTAAACAGCCCAAGGTGACATGACATTTTCACTCATTGCCTCCCTGCGGTGCCACAGCGATTGGCCAGGTGAAGGCCGCAGCTGTAGAAATGCCTGGGAGTTGTGCTTCACTGCAGCAGGGTGGCCAGTGGGAGGAAAAGGGAATGGGCTCAGAGCTGGCAAAGAGCTAAAGGGCAGGCCACCTTTCACGAATTCCCTGTCAGGTCATGCATTTTCCTGGGAAACCACCAGATGTGGTCACCAGGGCCTTTCCCCCAGGACAGAGAGAGAAACAGCTGTTCTCATTTTTGCAGTTTCATTCACACCTTCTCAATTGGTGGAAACATTTACAACTATTTCAAATTTGTGATAGCTCACTCTGAATTTCTTTTTTGCTGCAAATGTAATAAACTAAGTCATGGCCATACAGTAGAGCTTTTCCCTTTTTTTTTTTTTTTTCATTTTTGTGTTTGCTACCCTAACTTTTCAAGACATCACAAAAATGAGGAAGTTCTGAAAAGTTACAGAACACCAGAAGAAAAATGAAAAGAAAAATGAAGAGCAGAGAGAAGAAAAAGGTTACACATTTTCAATGAAAGAAAACTAGAAAAGATTAAAAGGTCTGATCTGGCAAATGGGCCTTTTTTTTTTATAAATCTGAACAGACTGACTGGAAATTACAGGCCCACTGCAGTTCAGTTCATATACACAAGCCACAGACTCATCCCTCTGATTCCACTGGCAGATCTGCTGAACAGAGGCATAAAATTGCTCTTGTGCCATAATCACAGACATGCTTCATGCCATGCCTTGCAGAAGTCTGGGACCACTTATTTTGGCCAGCTGCTCTGAGATCTGGGCCAGTGGAGTCCCTTTTATAAACATTTTGGAACCAGTACAATCCACTTCCTACTTTGCACAAAACAAACCCCCTTTTCCCACAAAATTTAGAACACAGAAAAAATATCAACTAGAACAAGTCCCTTGGCAGAAAGGTTGCTTTCTACAGCTATGCAAAAGAAGGTGTTTTACAAGCAAAACTGTAAAGTCGCAAAACACTCCAGCCACCATAACCGAAGAAGAAGTGTGCTGGCCTTTTGCTTGTATGGTGACAAAACAACGTGGAGGGCAGGAAATGCAGCGATGGCTGGATCAGCAGCTAGCAGCGTGGCAGTGGCTGCGGGTCTGGGTGGATTCTGGTGGGTTTGGGGGTCGAGCGCAGGGCAGGCACTGCTAGCGGGCTCGCAGGGGGCTGCAGAGCAGCGCTGGACAGCACAGCGAGCCCAGAGACGCTTTCCCAGTCCTGCAGCTGTGCTGGGCTCAGGTTCAGATTCTGCTGCATGCTTTGGTAGCAAAACTTCAAATACAGTGTAGTAACACAGAATTGATTTTTTATATTTTAGCTTTTTCTGCCTGCTTTGAACTGGCTAACAGTGTTTTGTTTGTAGAAAGTAGTAACTTGACAATTGCTTTATATTAAAAATCAGTTTTTCCTATGTTACTATCACTCGACACTGTGATCTGGCAAACAGCAAGGGGAGGTGAAGGTGAAAGACACGACAAAGGGGTCATCATTTTTGAGCATTTGCCTCCAACCAAATAAATCCAGAGCAGCAGCATTGCTGGGAAATAAAATAATGTAAGGGAATTTACAGGGCAACATCTGTTTCAGTGTCAGAATTCATTAGTGAGGAAAAGGGGAACACAGGTACACCAGAGGGATTTGGAAAAATCTGAGATTACAAGCAAATGTGTCACTCAACATCCATTTTTTTCTGTTTCTCGCAACTTTGCTCTACAGATCAAAGGAATTTCAGTCCAGCAAAAGAGTATATGTGAGGCTTAAAAGTATTATGGTGCTCATTATCCTTCATGTGATCCTCTTTAATGATTTGTTCTCTGGCCATATACAGGATCACAAATGCTATAAAAGTGGGAAATGTTGAGTTAAAGAACAGTCTGGCATGGTGATGTCATCTATACAATAAACAAATGTCAATGCAGAGATATAAATAACCTTTTTATCATAATCTTGAATTGATCTGATACCAGATGTATGCACACTTCATGAAAATTCCTCTGCTTTGAAGAAAGAGGACAATAACCTGAAATATAAAGTTGGATAATTTATATTTGTGCTTTTCATGGGTAATATACATTACAGGCAAGAGGAGACAGGACCCTTCAAGGAACTCGTTTTCCCCTTGTCTTTCCTGTAAACAAAGCCCATACCTCTGTGCCAAGCATGGCATTATCCTGGGAGCATGGAGGCTAAAAGAAACACTCCAGGCTAGCAAAGATCTCCCCAATAACAGGCAGGTCCTTTCAGGCATAGAAAAATCCTTATAAAGAACATTTCATTCCCTATATGAGATATATCTGTCCTAGTTTACACAGGGAAGCTCCAAAGTTCAAAATGCTAAACATCTCCCAGAATGCCTGAGCTTTTCTCCTGTACAGTGCAAAGTGTGACGTACGTTGCTGGGAAAATTCACAGTGCATAAACATAAAACCATGATTACATAGCACATTTGGACAGCTAAATCTGTTCTTTTATTCAAGACCCCTTTCTAATTCTGTTTATATGAGATATTTCTATCCAACAGAAGCTTTTACATTATAACAATTACATTTAAAAAAAAATCTTGTTGCATCAGTCCAGCAGTGTCTTGGGGCCAGCTCAAGCCAATGAGAATCTTTCCATTGACGTCATTAAGCTTTTATTCAGGCTCTTAATCTGCAATCAATCAACCCTTAATATTATTCTGTGCAGAACACCATGCCTTCTTTTGGTGATATAAAATAAATGAGACCAAATGCTAGATCCAGCTATCAGCGCTGGCAAAATTGCCTGGGTGAGGGTTACATTTCCAGTGCATCTCAGTCAGGAGTCATCCTGAAATGCACAGTTTTGTCATTTCTCCCTTGTGCGCATTCCTCTAGCTGCAAGTTTTGGCTTTTGTGTCACATTAGACTGTGCAGGGTGATCTAAGCTGGGGACCCCAATCTTGTGGAGTGTTGAGTGCAGTCTGGGAGCTGCTTGGGCAGCCTGAACTACAAGCTGGCCCCAGCAGGCACTCAGCCCTTCTCAGGAGCAGGCTCCGGGATGTTAAATCTTCCTGCAATAGCATATCTTATTTACTAATGGTGCCATGAAACTGCAATAAATTGTTGGGGGAAAAAAAAGAGATATAAACCCTGTTCTTCCTTGCCTCTGTCAGCACTGTGTTAGGTTCAGCTTGGTGCCATTTCCATCTCCAATGGCTGCAACTGAGCCTGAAATTCCCTGGTGGGGCAATGACTCCATGCAGCCTGCAATGATGGGGGATCCCTCTAGGAGCTCTGTCCAATGTTATGGACTTTCTCCGTGTTTGTGCCCTGGTTGTCTTTCTGGTATTCCTGCATCATACGTCTTCTGCTAACGGAAGGGAAGTGGTGCCAGCTGTTTCCTGCTGTGGGGCAATTGTGAAGGGCTATATACAGCTCAACAAATGGCACCCCAGGACTACAATGTGCCTGTGTGTAACTGGGGTAAAAAAAGTTTTCTCATGCAACTACAGAGAAGAAAAGGCAAAAAGGAGGAACGAAAAAGCAGGACATCAGCACAGGTGTCTGAAGGGCAGCCTGGGCACACTGGACACTCAGGGGTTGCTTGGGAGAGGAATGGCAGAAGGGAAGGCTGCACACCAGAAGTAAGTCAAACAGACAATGTGGAAACATGCACAACAGCAGTTGCCAGCAACAGCAAGAGCAGAGGTGGGAACGGTGTCCTGTCACTTCTTGCTGTGACTACCTAACACTTCCATTTGGAAATCATTCAGCAAAGGCTGGACCATACTTCCTTCAGTGATTAGATGTCCCCAAGAAGATAAATAGTAAACCAGAATCCCCCAGAGGCCAGACAGCTGAGGAGACTGTCTTAACCTTACAAAGAGATGGAGCTGCAGGTACCCCCTA
Source organism: Apteryx mantelli (assembly GCF_036417845.1). NCBI lineage: Eukaryota > Metazoa > Chordata > Aves > Apterygiformes > Apterygidae > Apteryx > Apteryx mantelli. The sequence goes on from NC_089979.1 coordinate 153,009,436, forward strand.
CAGCTGAGGGTATTGGAGTCTCTGCCCTGTCTGAAGCCTGAAGGCCAAAGTGGCAGGTTCAGGGGAATCCATAGACCCAGATCCACATGGTAGGTCCAGATTCATTATCCAGGGAGTGTCCAAGCACTGATATTGAAAGTAGCCCAGGAACAAGCAAACACTGATTCCAGGTCTCTCAAGTCTTAGTCCAAGGTCTTACTCACACTGCCTCCATTTGAGGCAGCCTGAGCTCCTCTTCCTGTTTCCTTCACGCCGTGGACTGCAGTGTGCGCCGTTGGGATGGGAGCGTGAGGATGCAGTGCTCAGGGATGATCTGCCTGACCAGAAGAGGCAGCCTTCCCTAAATCCAGCAGGAAATGCTGCCAAACACTGACTGTTACAGACTCAAAAGGCAGCAGTGCCCTGAAGCTGACCAGGGGTCAGGGAGAAAGGAGAGGAGCAGCCAAGCTCAGAAGCAGGGTGGCCCATCTCACTGCAGTCTTGCCACACGTCTCTCTGCTTGGCTGCCAGCACAAGCTCCTTTTTCCTTGGCTGATGGGCGCATGTAAGAGTCGCTGCAAACTGACACTCGTCACCTCCTAGCCCTGCCACAAGGCTTCTCTGTTTCACTTATGGTCTCGCCGCATTGCTGCCTTTGGTGTGGATTGCATGAGGTATGGCAAAACTCATCCAAGAGGAGAAATCTTGCTCCATGTGACAGATATCGAGAAATTCCCTGTCCTGTCCAAGTCCAAAGATAAAACATGAGCCTTCGGCACCAGTGGGGCAAGGGAAAGCGTTGCAGGCGCTCAGAAGTAAACACTCATTCTTTATGTTTTGTAAGGAACCTTGCTATATTAATAGCTTCTTTACAGTGCTAAAGATCACATAGTTGTAACCTAAGACATAATTTATGGTGAAGCGATAAATTATTCTCATGTCTCATCATTCATCATTCCTGTGAAGATACAAGCAGATACAAGTCACAGCTAGAAAGGAAGGAAAAATTTAGTGAGAAGCTAGAGGATCCCGTTGTGGCCACATTCATTCTGTGCTTGTGAGTTATGTTAACAATAGCAAATATATTTACACACATTAGCAGCACATGCAGTATAATCTCTTGGTGTGTAACTAGGTGAGGGTACTCTGATGCTATATATTCTGCAGCGATATCCTGTATCAGCAACATGCGTCTCTGTTTCTGAATTATTGCTGAATATTCCAGGTGCTGTATAAGACTGAAGGCCTTTGCACTATAAATCACATGAGAGCAATAATTGTAGCCTTTCACAATGAGAAAGCTTGCTCTGGAAAAACCTTTCCTTCTCAAAGGCCCCTCCTGACTTTGGGTGGTTGGGGCTTGCAGGACGCTCTGCTTCTCTAGGCTGGAATTTACTGATAGAAACTAAAAACCAGACCTGTGTCTTTAATATGTATCACAGGTGTGAATATAACATAACGCTACAGTAATGGTGCCCAGCCTAGGGCAGTGAGACCTTCTTTCACGTTACTTACGGCCACAGGAAATTAAAAAGTTTAAACTGAGGAGGGACAAAATCTGATGTTATGTGCAGAGTCGTGTTTTGTTCAGCATTGCTGCTCACTGGCCAGCAGCGGAGCTGAGAGCAGCCAGGCTGCTGTCACAAGGGTCCCGGCATTTCGGCGGCTCCTTAGAGTCTTACCAGCTGGACACGCAAGACATTCAAATGTCAGTTCACAAGATAATTTTGTTGCTCCCACACTGCAGGAAAAAAAAAGGAAAATGTGAATTGAATGTAGTTAATGACGCTCAGAAATTGAGAGGAAGAAGGTATCTAAAATAAGTTATTCTATAAGATATCACGATTTTAATTTAAATTAAATTGATTATGTCTGACTAATCAGTCTGCATTCAGAGGTTTGTCAGTTCTACAGCCTGAAAGGTCAGCGTTTCGCCAGTGTTATAAAACTATTAAAAAATTCTGAAATTAAAAACATTGAAATTAAAAAATGCTAACCCAATTTTCCACCCTAACAACGCAACTTTGCTGACTTTTGTTGAATGAATCTTCCAAGCAAACAGCTACCACCTCTCAAGGCTGTGCTGCCGGTGGCTGTGCGGGAGGAGAGGGTAGGGGGCCACGAGCCGGCCGGGCGCCGCGCGAGCCGAGCGGGCAATCCTTGGCAAGTCTGCACCAGCTTTCCTTGCCACGCAGCCTTTGTTGCAGCCGGCTAAAAGAGGGCAAAAGCTTCTGAGGAAAATCACGGCTGGAGCTCTGCAAGGGACTGCTTTGCTTCTAATTCACTAATCAAGGAAAGAAAAAACACAGAAAAACCATCCATTCTGGGCATAATGAAGGAGGACAATTATACATCAGTGCCTAAAGCCCCGAGGCACCTGGGCAAGCATTTCCGCAGGGGCTGTTAGCCCAGCTTGGCTTGTGAGCTCTGAGTTTCCAGGTGCGTTGCCACCTCCGCCGTCTGCGGGGCACCCGGCGAGAGGTCCTGGAGCACCGCGGCAGAGGGGAGCGCTCGCCCCACGGGCACCCGGCACCGCCAACGCGGCCGGCCGGAGCACGGCATCCCGGCTACGCGCTGCCGCGGGCGGGAGGACCGATGCGCCTGGGCAAGCCACTGCTCCCTTGTGACCCAGAGTTGGGGACGGGGAAGGGGATGGGCTCTTTAGCTGGCCCTGTCCTGGGCAAGCACCGCTGACACCTGGGTAGCCTCGGCCGATGGTGCTTGTGCATTCCTAATATTTGTATATTTGAAACCCTGTAAGAGCAGTTGAGGCCACAACCTAGGTGCTTTCAGCAAATTACAGAAAAAAAGAGAAAAGAATAACCCCCCCTTTGGGAAGCCGCGTAGCAACTCAAAGCACTGCCCTGCCGCCACCCTCAAGCGCGCCAGTCCTCGGCGCTGATCAGCACCGGCGAGACGCGCCGCGGCAGCCGCCAGCCGCTCGGCACCGCTCCCTCCGGGCGGCTGCTGTGCCCTGCGAGAGCAGCCCGGAGAGCAGGGCCAGGCCCGAAAAGCCCCCATACCCCCGCAACGTCCGCAACGGGAGGCCACTCGCTGACCTGCACCTAATTTTTCTTAGCTTGGCTCTTGATTTAGTCCCCCCAGGCAGCACATTTCACAAAGGCTTGCTATAAACTCTGCAGGCGTGTCAGCGCAGCCGGAGCGCAGCCAGCAGGGAAACAATCCCAGTGCTGTTTTTTTCCCTCTTTCTAAATATATGGGCAGTGACAGGTGTAAAATTACACCAACCAGGCAGTAACTCAGACCTTTTTGAGTGCCAATTATATGTCTTTTTACAACATTGGGCCCCTGCCTGAACACATCATTTAGGAGAAAAATATGTTGTAAAAATGTATTCATTCAAAAGAATGCTGTAAAAAACGATGCTTATTATTGGTCTCACTTGTTTAATCTTCAGTCTTTTTCTCTGCTCCTCCCCCATTCTGGGATAAATGAGCTCTGGATGCCCTGGGTTGCATGCACAATCTTGTAGAGTTAGCGAATAGGCCATCGAAAATAAATATACATAAATCTTAGCCATGTATGGTATCTAGCTGGAGAAAATGCCTTACAAAACCCAAAAGGATGACCACCCATATAAAAATGCTGGACACTATTATTCTGATGGCAGGGACTCAAACTACAGAGTGTACAACACAGTTTACAGAAGAGCAGTCTGCTAATTTAACAGTACTGCTTGGCAGGCAGAGCAGCTCACAGCCTCGAGCACATATTTAGACGAGAAGACGCTCCATAGCCAGGGGTTGTTACCAGAAGTTTTAGCCTAGGCTGTGCGATTTGGTTAATTTGTGCGATTTGGTTAACTAAAAATAGGTGGAGACGGTGGGATGGTGCATTACTCCTGTCACTAAAGCTGCTTGTGCATTCTCTCAAGAGTTTATTACCCTTGGTGTCACTGTAGTTTCCAGCATTTCCCTGTAACTCCCCAAACTGTAGGCAACTGGAAAACTAATGTGAAAACACAGCTTCTATGCAGACTTTCCAAAGCCTTGCACGAGCCTCTGGAAATCACCTCACCTGCAGCAGCCATCTCTCCTGCATGCCCCCAAGATCTACCCTGGCTCCTCTCCCCTGTTTCCTTATCCCTCCAGTTGCTCGTGCCCAGGTGCAGGGAGTCAAATGAGGCAGGAAAATTGTGTTTATTATTTGTCTACGTTCTGTGCAGCAGAAGGGGGAAGCTTGAGCCTTTGCCCTTCAAAAGAAGTGTGAAGAATGACTTGGTCCTTATGTATGCAAAAGCGTGCGCATGCTTTTATTTATATATTTATAATTATGTTATATACTGTAATAATACTTTATAATGCAGTAATATGGTACTATAATATCTTACAATGATTTTTTTTATATGATGATAAATTTCCATATTTAAATGTGTTTATCTTTCTTAGCCAACCAGCAGAAATACTAGATGAGAACCCAGCCTCTGAAGTAGTTGAAATTTATCAGATTTACAAGTGCTTTGTCTTGTGGCACAGATATTTATAAGCAACCTTTTCACGTGTACCCTTATGCTAGACATGTAGTTTTCTTTTGCTGACATTGTATTCCTAAGTCTGTGGAAGCTGTTTCTTTCCTTACAAGCCCTGTTTTAATAACACTTCAAACCATTTGGAAATCTGCACTGCAAGCACAGTTCAGGGGTTTAGAATGTAGTGCAGGAATTTGGGCGAGAAGAAGGCAGCCAAGCCTGGGGCTCGCACAGATGTTTCTGTGCATAGATACGTGTACAGTTATGATTAAGAGATATCCCTTTTGGTGAAAGAGCTGCAAAGCAAAACTCAAAGGTTACACATTCCTATGTATGAGAGAAAAGGCACATTTTTCAGCATAAAAGAACAGTCTGTGCCTAGCATCAGATACATACTCCCTGGGTTACTAGTTTCAGCTGTCACCTTTTAAGTCAAGTGTCTGGCCATAGGGTTCCTGCTTGTGAATTCACGGAAAAGCCTGAGGCACCCGCTCTACCTTGACCTTCACAGTATCCTGCGAGCCTGGGGCCACCTTTGCCCTTTCTCAGTTTACCCCCGGAGCCCCAATTCACAGGCAGCTTCCCTTCAGCCAGGGATGATGAGATGCTTTCTGAGCTCTCTTCCTCAGCATCATCACAACCCGGCTTCCCTCGCTCCCCCCACCCATTTCCAAGGACTGAGCTGCAAGTTTATCTTCTTATACCAATCCCAGTTTCAAGCTCAGACCAACTAAACCAACGTGGCTAAAATAGGTTCAATGGGGTGATCAGCAAGCGAAAGCAGCTGCCCAGCTTCGCCGGGGGAACCCGCTGAGGCCGGAGCTGAGCCGCGGGGCCTGTTCGCCCTCCCGGGAGCTGCAGCAAGAGCGGTGGGAGAGCCCGTGGGGCCTGCGTTTGGGAGGTTTCGGGTTCTTCGGGCCCCAGCTGGTTCAGATGTATCGGACTGCTGGAGGACGGGATTAGCCATGCTTCTGAAACCTAAATAAATACAATCAGCATAACGGGCCAGTGGTTCTCAGGCAGTCAGCAATTAATGGCCCTCTGAGGGAAAGCCCATGGCCAGTTGGTTTCTAAAACTGATCAAACTGGAAGCAACATCAAAAACCAGATTAGAAGCAGGATGCAAAGTGCACTTGTGAAAGGAGATTTTAATTACTACAAGCAGGCAGCAAAAAGACTGCATTAGCTGTTTGTCATACCTGTGTGCCTTGGAAAGGCCAAATCCTGCATATGCATTTCCACAGATATATTCTGTAGGAAGTCCTGGCATCTGTTTGGATCTATTTGCAGGATAACCCATAAAATAATTATGAGCTTCAGGCCCATGGAGAATACTGGCATTGGAGGCAGTTCAAATACTGAGGAAAAATGCCTTTTATTCAAAAAGATTTGGCTTGTTAGCATGATTGGGCCAGCAGATGGTAAATACCAGCTTGTAATACAGTATAATGCAGTTTGCTACAGAAAAATGTAGCATAATTTAATATGAGGGCAAGGAACCAATCACCCAGAGCCATGAGCAGGGAAAGGATTGAGAGTATTATGGAAAAATCATTGAAACCATCAGGCCAGCATGCAGCTGCAGTAATAAAGTCTGTCATAAACTGGAAGAGGCTGTAAGATAGGAGGACTTACTGTAAAAGGTATTAGTCAGAGCCCCATCTGCCCTGAGCCCCGCACCACGTAAGGGGAACATCCATGTTTCCGGGGAGCAGAGGGCAGCTCAGGGCAATGGCATGATGACCAGGCTGCAGGGGCCAGAAAACTCTGTTTTACTACCAGATTTATGGGAAGGAGATGACCTAAAAGGAGGTTTCCAGAATAATGAAGAGGACTGTCTGGCAGGACACTCTCCTATGGTAGAGAGGAAAGTAGGCAAGGAGCTGAGCTTAGGTGTTTGCTGTTGTTCGTCTGTTTTTCCCCAAGCAAGGTGCAACCCTGAGCAATCCATGCAGCCCTAGCGCTGAGCTATCGTACAGTGGCAGTGTGGCTAACGCTGCTGAAAGCTTCCCACTAGTCTTTTCTGAAACCTACCTGCCCCCAGCCAGGCTTTCCAGAGGAAACCATCATCCTCAAAATTCACAAAATCTGCAGGCTAGGTTTCTCCAGAGAACCATGGGAAAATCTCTGAATTATTTAATACCATTATTCCGAAATTTTTGCTGAAGTTCTTTCTCAAATGCCCATGATTTCCTGATTAATTAAGCAAAAAGGTTTACTTTAAATCTGAAATTCAAGCTGAGGTTCCTCTACCTGTGTCTCATTCCCCGATCCAAAAAATCTGTAGACTAAACTATGCTGAGTTGCCGCTACGTGATCCATGCCCTTGTACTCCAGCCTTCTGCACCGGGGACCTTCTTTATCTTCAGTGGGACTGTAGAGTGATGAATGAGTGCAAGATCTGCCTGAACAGGTATTAAAGAAGTTTAATGCTGGCTTTGGCCACCCACAGTGACCACCATTTGATAGCTGAAGAAACTATTATATCCCTCAAGAAACCATGTCATTAAAGCAACAAAAACCTCCACATGAAACACAAGTACACGTTACTACCAAAAATGAAAGTACACATGATGAGGGGGAGAGCTTTTACTGCCTATTCTTTTACAAAGGCTCATGTGTTTGCGAAAGAGGCAGAGCAGCCAAGGAAAGCTAAAAGAGAAGATGCCAAAAAGCACTTGAAAGAGAAACACCCCAATAGCATAACTGATAAAAAGCTAGACAAGAAAGAAAGGGCATCTGACTGTGTTAGAGGTATAAGCAAAGTCATTACCTTCTTTTGTCGGATTTTTCCTGGGATTTGTGACCAGTGCTTACTCTCAGTGAATTAACAGAGTTGCATAAAAAGACTTACCTTCCTCATCACCATTTTTCCTTTTAAGGGAAATAGTCCACAGTTCCTTCATTGGCTAAAAGCTTAGGGTCAAAACAGAAGAGCAATGCTGTTGCTGCCTGAGTTGAGACAGAGTGCAACTCAGACTCTGCAACATCAACACGAAGGAGACTGTGAAATAAATTCTTGCCACTGAAGACACTAGCCCTGATTCTGATTTCACACATGGAACATATCTGCTCCAAAACCAGATGCCAATTTTATACAGTCACTCTTTAGAGTAAAACCACACTTTAAATAATGAGGGAGTGAGGAAGTGCATCAAAGATTGGAATGAAACTGCATGTTACCACGAATAAAGGCTTGCAGTGCTCTGGATGCCTTCAGATCTGAATCTATGCAATTTTCTCATAAATAAGGTAAGTGAGCGCAATGATGTTGCGCACACATTAATTCACTTCTGGCAGATAGAGAAACATAAGTCATCCCTAACCTCACTCTCTTGGACTCAGGCCTGGTTACCAAAGTGCATGTCCAGGTTGTGTGTTGAAAAGCACACTCCTGGAGTGAGTTTCTGCTGAACTCCTTGTCTTCCCTGTGTGTCAGCATGCCCTAGCAATGTGGAGGCCATCACCTGCTCTGCGGCCCAAGGGCCCATCACAACAAAAGCAAAGTCTCCTTGCCAACCAGCCTGGAGTGGCAATAGTGGTACCTACCAGACCGGATGGGGACACTTCAAATCGCTTCAGAGTGTGACTTTCCTTGTGCTGAAGATCGGGGTCCACTTGTCCCGGCAACGTGGTCTTCCCTCTCCTGTCTGTCTTCACTGCAGGCTTGGCTGAGGCTGATCAGCGTCCGGGTTACAGCCTTTGGTCAAGGCTCACTCTTTTCCCTGGCGCTGTGCTCTGCCTCCCGTGTCCCTGGCCGCCAGGGAGCACACGTCCTGGCTCTGCACTCAGGTGTTGTGCGGGAGGCTGCAGCTCCATGAGGCGCGTGGGGGGCCAGTGCCACAGGAAGGCACGGGATACCCTAACCTGCCTCCTCCCCAAAGAAGGGGAGAGCTCTGCCCTCCCTTCCAGGCTGGCTAGCCTAGATGAAAAGAGCATTCGACTTGTACAAAAGAGACTTCCTTCAGGACAGTGCAGAGGTTAGGGACAGAGCAAGCCAGGAGTTACGGATAAAACTGTGAGTCAAACTGAATCAGAACAATTTAAATGGGAGACACTGAGCTAGAAAATACAACCTTAATTTACACTAAGTTGCAGCTGCCCCGATTTTGTTATTATTGCCACACTGGAATAATAGGAAGTGGGACAAAGTAAGTGATCTCTTCCCCTGGGATTCTATGATGACCACAAGATAATGCTTATATTGTTATAGTCGTACATGATGTGCTACTGGTGACTTGCTCTAAAATAATAAAACAATAACATTTAAGGAAATGTAAAATATGCTTTGTTTTTAATCTGTATTTCAAAACAATTATAAATGACATTTTCCAGCTGTATTTCTTCTGACTTCTCCTTCTACAGGTAATTTTGCAAATAATTCATTTTATTCCTGTCCAGAAAGCTCATTTCTAAACACCTAAATTTTCTGCAAAACATGAATGCTAAAGTTTGAAGATTTGGGCTCTGCGTGAGAGGCCAAGCTAGCTCCTTCAGTGAAGGAGTATCCCTTATCCATAGCATTGGTCAAAACCTCCAGGACAGCAAAGAGGTTCATCAGCCATGAAAGCTTCATGGAGTCAAATCTTTTCTGTGTCTCTGCGTATGTTGTCTCTGCCTGCTATTGCTAACAGCAGCAGCAGCAGCAGAATGCACATGGGCTTCTTGGCCATTGTGGTAGATACAGTACAAACCCAAACTAAAAGGAGAGTCCTGGAGAGCATCCAGCCCAGACAGAGTACCACTGCTTTCATGTAGTGCCAGCTGGTTACCCAAATGCTTTGGGCTGCATTTGATGCCTTTTTCTACAAGCACTTTCACCTGGATGGTACAAATTGCCAGCATTGGTACAGAAGTGCACAGGGGGTTCAGACGCTAGTGAAGGACCAAGTTTGGACATCTGCATGCTGGAAGGATGCTTTCCTTCCCACCTCGTGCTCTGCAAGTGCTGTACTGCTGGTCCTCTCTCCTCATTAACTCTGGGAGAAATCCTTGGGTGCTGCCACTAAAGCTCATCACAGTTGCCAGGGGCAACGGAAGTGGTCTTGTGGTGAGCAGTTAAAGCAGTTTAGCACTGCCCAGCCTCAAACACATCATCAAGTCCTCATCAGGTAGCTGACAACAACGTGCAGCTGAATGGCAACACCATAAAATTGGCAGCCCCAAAGAGACTCTTATTTTAACAATGTACTTTGGAATGATTACCACAAACAATTTTAAATGAGGCTAAGAAAAATACCTCCACCCTTTATTTTAAGTACAGCTGCTAATTTGTAGCAGTTTCCAGAACAATGGATCCTGTGTGCTATAAGAAACTTTGATGTGGTGTCTGTGCTTTCCTTATGAGGCCCCAAGAGGCAGAAAGAAGAGCACAGCTCTTTCCAGGACAAAACAAAAAGCTCCGTTCTTAGATTTTGAGCATTACATTTAGATTGCGTTTGAAACATCCGCATATTCCAAGTACAAATTGAAGTCTGGATGTCGGAAAACATTCCTCCAACTATAAATGTAGAATTACAGTGACTCCACACATCACGCGACAGGTGGTTAGATACCAAAGGATCACATTTCTGGAGCCACTCATGAGTGCCAGGAGGAATTTGAACACATGAAACAGATAAGTCAAAGGGGTCCTGAGCTCTGCTCTGAGCTTTGTAGAAACCTCCTGGCCCTCACCTGGCTGCTGTGGCAGGCTAGCGCCAAGGACCCTTCACACGCATGACTTCAGCTTGCTTTGGGGGCTCTTTGGGTGCCCTGCGGCTGCTTGGAGGGAGCCTGGCTCCAGATCAAAGCTTCCAGGGCTCATCTGGGCAAAGCGCTCGAGTCAAGACTCTCTCAGGTACACTCAGTGTGGAGCTTAGCTTGGGGCTCTGTGATGACTGATCTGCAAGTTACAGCAGTTAAAAGTAATTAAATCATTTCTTGTCAGTGAATTATACATCCCTTTAGACTTCTGCTGTCATTTATGAGAATGATAGTGGTCACTTTTAATGGAGCTGAGATTGGGAGCAAGCTTGCCTCTAAGGAATGTTCCACTTGGTGCCAATTTTTTTTAGAGAATATTCAAAAGAGAAAGATTTTCCTCATGTAGGACAGAAATTTCCAATTACACTGAATTATATATAACAATAAATTCATATATACCTACATTCATGCACTTGCATAAAAATAAGTATAAATATATATATAGTATGCACATGCCTATATCTATATATAGTTATTTATATAAAGCTTTTCCCACTAGACTAATTCAATACAAAAGATATCTCAGGTAACGGTCTTTGCATTGCATTTGCTTCAGCTTTTTGCAGCAGAAGGGTGAAAAGAGAACTCTCTTAGAAAATTATAACAGGTTCTGGAGGCTTGTTTAATTTGTCTTCTTTTGTGGTCCATCTAAGTTGCTGGGAACAGGAGTCTGTCAGCCACAGTTGTGCTGAGCAGTATGTTAGAGGGCACTGTCATCATCAATCACAGTCATGCAGCACGCTGCCCAGCAGAAAAATGTATGCACATTGTACTGTGTAAGCCTGAGCCCAGTATAAGTAGAGTTAATGGTATCTTGCCCTGGCATGAATATGCACACCTTCAAAGTGTGCTGTAAACAGAAATGTGATCTATTTACTTTACCTAACTCCATAATCTGCTGTGAAGCTGTGACCACCGCATGTAGAAATCTCAGATGAAGAAATTCTCTTCTCCCAGAAAACAAACAAACAAAAGCCTATGATGTCCTCTTTTATTCTGATATGATGGATCTACCCTGCAGCTGACCTTTTACAGTCAGCTATCACCAGAAACCATAGCTGGGAAGCAACCCTGGTGTGTATCTGGACCCACCTGGGAAGCATATCTGAATGCCATTCATTAGATATAACTATTGTTAGATGCCTAAATGCAAGTTTAGGGACCCAGGTTTAGAAAGTGGCTCTGGAATTGCATGTTACTTCAGTTAGAAAGAGAAGCTGGAGTCACATTAAAAAAAAAAAGAAGAAGGATGTTCACAAATAAAATAACACCCTTCAATGAAAAGAGGAAAGAATGCTGGCTGCCAGCCAATGGAACTCATTCTGCAGCAATTTCAAGATAATAGCTCATTCATTAAGTAGTATTGCTTAAGAGCAACAGTGATTTATGGCAATGAGAATCCTCATTTTACTGAAGTGAGGGTCTGGGTGTGTTCAGTCCTGGAACAAGCCTTGACTCTGCAGCATGTTCCTGGCTGCACACAGCTATTTCTCTTGCACAAGACAGAGCAGAGGGGTGCAGTTCAACCTTGCAGTGTTTTGGAAGCTGCAATGCTCCTGTTCAACAAGCCTAAGCCCCTGCAACAGCCCTGTTTTTTAATGTCATATAAAACAGTGATTTTCAAAGGGGTTACACACAGAACTCATTTTGACTGCTTTTTGTACTGCCTGTGATTTCCTGCTTCACACTTTTGGATAGAAATTCTTCGTACTAGGACAATATCCAAGAGACTGATTTATTTGTAAAACTTCACTCGAATGATTAAATATTAGATAAACACAATTATCTCTGAACTAGCTTATAAATAGACGTCTCAGTTAACTGTGCTGCATTCCGACCCCCAAGGACATGGATCTCATTAGACAGCTTAACCAGCCTATGTGGACAACCTTATTAGGAAAGGGGATTGCCATGGGCCTCTTTGTGATTTCACTTGAATTGAAGGATATTTTGCCATCACATTCTTGAGGAATAGTTTTCAAGAAGGGTAGTTTTAAGATGTGCTTGAAAGGAAAAGAGAGAGAAAGAGAAAGAAAAAGATAGAAAAAGAAAGAGAGTAAGAAAGAAGGAAAGAGAAAGAGAGAAAGAGAAAAAGAGAAAAAGAAAGAAGGCAAGAGAAAGAGAGAGAGAAAATGAACAAAAGAAAGACAGAATGAATGAAGAAGAAGGATTATCATTTGCCTTATATTGTCATAAGTAATTGACAAGCAGCAAATTTAACTACAAAAAGCATCAATGGAACAGATTTTGGAAAGCAGTACTCTACCTAAGACACAGTTTGGAGCTTCTTCTGATTCTATCACAATTTGCAGAATAACATCACCTGACTTAGCAGAAATGGACAGAAGTCCCCATAAAAGGAAACATGGACTTACCCACCTTTTGGTTTGGGATTTTCAAAAGCTAGGAATCACAGAATCACAGAATCGCTGAGGTTGGAAGGGACCTCTGGAGATCATCTAGTCCAACCCCCCTGCTCAAGCAGGGCCACCTAGAGCACATTGCACAGGATTGCATCCAGGCGCGTTTTGAATATCTCCAGAGAAGGAGACTCCACAACCTCTCTGGGCAACCTGTTCCAGTGCTCTGTCACCCATCTCTGTTCATAGATTAGTTCAAGAAAATGAGCAATTACTGCTGTTTTGAAATCTTTCTCCTGTTGTTGCACCCAGAGGCTGTTACTGGGCCTGAAGCTCCTTTTCGAGGAGAGCTGAACAAACAAAGATAAGAACAGGCCTCATTTTCTGCCAAAATGATCTGCAGCAGCAAACTGGGACATGGTTACAGCCATATTTATTGGGATTCCAGCACTATGACTCACGTGAAAATACTCTAGAAAATATGTGAGCTGAAGAGGTTTATAGTTGAGCAATAAACAGACAAAGGAGAAGGACTGAGGATCCAGTCTACAGGGGATCAAATTTAGGAGAGAACTAGTGCAGTACAACTTTGTCAGTTACTGGGCTTTTTCTTTATTATTATTATTTTTTCTTTCCCAGCCCTGAGGATTAAGTTTTTGGTCATTGATGCTGAATATTACCAAACAGGCTGTTAAGAGTTAAGCAGAGAACAGCAGTTTACCCTGCCTTTGTGCAAGCTACGTGAGTGAAATTTTTTTTAATTTGCCACTAAGTCAAAATGTGAAATATTCAGTGACTAAAATGAAGCAAAGAATTAGGCTATAAATTAGGATTTATCTTAGAGGATGAGCTTCCCCGGGCTTTTATCTGGGTTTTAGTTAAAGCCCATACCATATTCAGAAAACCCTCAAAAGATCAGGCTCATAAGGACTTTGAGCCTGGCATTGTTTGCCTTATTGGTGCAGTTGATTGAAAGCCTGGCTGTCATTTAAGAAAGGTTCTGGCCCAGCTACTTTAGAGTTAGGGTTCACTTAAAGTCTGGGGAGCAGATGCGAAGTTTTGGGAATCCTACACTAACTTGTCATATTTCCTCGAGTTTGTATTGTCTAGTTGTTGTATCCCTCATCTCCATTCACCTCCTACTGACTGGAAGCTACTGACAAGTTTATATAAATGTGGTCAGTGCTTTACCTGCTGCTTTATGAAGCCTGCTTCATTCCTTCAGGATTCAGCTCATTTCAGTTAAATGGTGCTAGAAACTGGTGTCTTGGCGTGCTGCTAATGGCGCAGACAGAGCCCCAGTTAGCCACTCGTGCAAGTGCAGCAACAACCTAGAGTCACCTGAAATGTGCAGCTCCATGCCAGCATCTCCCAAAAGGTGCCAGAGATGCAGCAGAAGTCGATGGCAGGAGGAGCCGTAAGGCCAGAAATCTGGCCTTGGGGACAGGTGGCTCCAGAGGCCACAATCTGAGGGTCTGTGCAGGGGAGTCAAAGAATGGCTCAGAAAAGCATATGAGCTAGGAATGAAGCAAGGTGAGCAACTGTCTCTACATTTTGTTATTACAGAGTAAAGTGCATCATTAACATAGTTGCTGCGGAGGACAGTGCAAATGGGATCGTTTTGCTTCAATTAATGGTGGGAACCATTTCACTTCTTTGAGGTTCCTTTCTTTCTCCCCCCACAGCTTCTCTGAGTGCAATCCAGACCAGATTCCCAGTGGGAGGAAGAAAGGAAAAATACTATTTTTGATTTGGTCTGCAAAAGTTTGAATAGATTTAATGTAAAACAAATGGAAGCTTGTTTAACCAACCTGGGAAACATAAATGCATACTTTGTTATCTACTGCCCTCTTTGTAACTCTGCCATGCTGGAAGATCCTTATAGTATAAGACAGAACAACATTATCCCAAACAGCATGAATTATAAATCCCAATGGCTGTATTACATAAAAAAATCCCTGGGCGATGGCAAGCATTGGTCTCTTTGCTTTACCTAGGCAGGGGACATCAGCCTCCCAGCTCAGCATCTCATTAAGTCTTGTGCAGATTTCTCCCTTCTTCTGCCCAATTCCCAGCTGCTGGCTGATGCTTGAAAATATTTTATGCAGGAGAAACTCAAGACAGTTGATCAGAATCTGAAGTAGAGCAAAATTCCTGTCACCTTGTCTGTAGTTTACTAGTCCTTTCCATTCCCAGTCTGGCTGGTGAATTAGCAGATGATGAAAAATTTCCTTCTCACAAAGAAATGATCTAGCAGTGGAAGATCTGCCACCACTAGATAAGGTGTTCCTTTTCCAGATGTGCACTTCCAGCCCAAAGTAGGATACCAATCCTTGATCTGAGTGTCCTAAATATCCTGGTCTTCCCCCATCAAAAATTTTCTTAGTCTTTTATAAATGAACTCAACCTTAAATGCCTACCACATTGTATCTACGGGCTAACAGCAGATTCTGTATGTGGTACTGGGTGGGTGCAGGAAGGTAGCTACAAACCATGTTTGCCCTCTTTGTCAGTCCTTTGATAGCAGTCCTCAACCTAACTGGGCTGAATTTGACTCTGCACTAGTTTGTGAGAGCAAAATAAAGTTTGCAGCTGTGACTCTCAGTATAGTTCATGAAATAACTTCACGGCAGCTGAAGCAGGGAAAGAAAGTTCACTTACATAACACAAAGGGGAACTTGCCTCACTGGCAAAGCATAGAAAATGCCTTGAAGAGCTGAGAAAAAGTAATATGGCTCTACTCCAGCCAACCCACACTCCCAAGAACATGTACATGAACAGAGGTGTACCAGTTAGGCTATTGCTACTGAACAACAGGTATCTCTGGATTTGTAGTGTCCTCAGTCATGATCCTCTAAAGGCTACAGTAGCATCAAAAGAGTGGATGTTATTGTTGTAGAGTATTGTGAGAAGGACTGAGACTGTGAGAAGGACTGAGACCATGAGAAGGGCCAATTATTTTCCTTCTTCTGTCTTTAGGAATGAATGTAGAAAGAAGTAAGTAGGAGGAGTACACAAGTATGACTGATGTCTATTTGAAAACAGATGCTAACTATGGAGGAGCAAATTAGCTCTGATAATTACAGTGAAAACATTTAAAATCAATTTTAACTTGAATGTTCCTCTCTTATATAAGACATGGAGAGACTTAGTCAACCAGAAGTACTGGAGGCAACTGACTAAGGAGACCTACCCCATCCAGAGGACATACCTTTGGTTTTGCCAGTGTCATCACCTGAGGCCATTCCTAGAGAAATACATTGTTTTGGAGGTAGACTGTAACTAGCTCATGCTCTTATGAGTAAGTTTTAACTTTTGTTTTTACATATCCCTTTTGCTCCTGGAACCAGGACCAAAAAGAGTGAAATGACACAAGAAAAGCTGTTTTTGCGGAGTTTTTGAACAGCGCCAAAATTAAGAGAGCTGGAAATTTTATGTGAGAAAATGTTTCACTGGGATTTCCAGTCCTCATCTGCTGAATTATGGGTATATGTAAATGCCAAATAAACATTAGCTTTCAGATAGTTGACTGAACCCAAACTTTGAAAACTATGAAGTCTACCCAAACCTTATGACTATTTATTTTGCATGGGGGCAGCATGCAAAGGAGAGATTTGTGGCCTGTTTTTTGATTCAACCCCATTGCACACTCATGTTGCCACCATTTAAATTAGTGAATTTGCATTTCTGAAAATGGATGCAACTGACATTGGTTTCAAACCTCAAATTCTTTTACAAGGCCCTTTGAAAGGCATTTAAAATTATTCTTCAGTGCTTTGGTTCATTGGGGTAGGTTAGAAACTAAGAAAATTCAGAACATTTCCTCCTGATCTAATAGCTTATTCTTTGGAATAATAAATAATTCAATGCAGTGATTAGGTAATCTGTGGAATCAGTGTATCATTGCGTCTTTGTTTGAACCACGACTGTGGGGAGACAAACCTACATGTGTCAGGCCATAAGCCAGCTACCTAGCTTTAGGAAGAAACTTGCCTTCGGCAGACTAACCTTAAACTCTCTACTCACAAGGCAACTTGCACATTTTTCTGCACCATCTGGTATTAACCATTGTCAGAGAAGAAACTAAATATGATGCATCATTGATCAAATGTGGAAAATACAATGTGATTAAGGTGAAGATATTTTCCAGGCTAGCTCAGTTTTGTGACAAAGTTTTTAATATTGCAAAACTCTCAAGAGCTCTACAATTTTGGTTCCTTCCTTTCACCCAGTTGTCTTTTTCAAAAAAGATTGGGACAAGGCCAAAACAGATCCTGCCAGAGCTGAGTCCTGACTTTGCTGTGCCCCCAAGGACCTCCTTTCCCTCCTGTCTCTGGTTATGAGTCCACTATTTTTCTCAGGCCTAAAAATCTTAGCTATGACAGCAGAATGAGGACCAGGATCTGATCTTCCAAGAACAAGTCTAGAAACTAAAATCTCCTGCTTTGTGTTCTTGGCTCTGACATCGATTTATCACGTAATCTTGTGAAGTCATTTTGGGAGAGATCCTCATCTGAGTTGGTCTGGCAAGTGTGTGGAGAGAACATTTTCATTCAAGCTTTCAAACCGCTTCACAGCTTCCCTGTGTTTCCATATTTGGTAAATAAATTAACCTAAAAGGATTTTTAAGGAGATTGAGTAACAAGGCCTGGTTATTTACAGAGCAAACACAGGTAAGTGGTAGAAGAGAGAAGTGAAATCTCTTGCCCAGGTTCAATTACTGTGGCAGCGGCAGAGCGATGGGAATAATCCAGGGTTCCTGAATTCAAGGTTGGTCCACAGCCCTGTTTCCAGATTTCCGAAACATGTCTGCAGGTTAATGAGCCCACTAGCTGTTTATGCATTCCCTGTCATCTTAGCTCTCATCTTGATACTTTCTGCTGTGTTAAAACAGCTTGACAGACCCGGCCTTGAAGCTGGAAACCAAATAAAGCCAGTGATTGCGAGCATTAGACAAATCTTAAAATGCTCCCCTATCATCTCACAAAAAGGGAGCTGCCACTCATTTCTCAAGCAGCCCTGCCATATACGTGGATATGAATCTCCGGCAGCAGCATACAAAGATAAATGCCAACTAATATGTCTTAGTCTACAAGGTGCAGACTTAAGATAGCTACCTCACAGAGCAGTAGACACACGACTCCTGAAAAATAAATGCACACATCTGACAAAAGAATTTATTTGCCTAAAAACTGATGCCAGACTGTTTAATTGCCTTGGAGGCAAGGCTCTTATAATTAGCAGAAATTGCAGTCATACCAGGTTGCTGAGTGAAAATTCAAAGGAATTACGAGACCCCGCATTTGGGGGTAAAAGATCTCCTGAGAAGTTGGCTGGACTGCATATAGACTGGCCTTGCCAAGACGCATTGTTTGGAGGGTAAAGCCCAGGACAGCCCTTGCACGACACAGCAGAAACCTAGAAAAACTTGAACCACGGGTGGGCAGAGCAGGAGGTTTTGTTAGGGGGTTCTTGGAGGATGGTTTATCCAGCTATTTCAATATGGGAATATGCAAGTGTCTCTAGGACATACCTTAGCTCTGTTCCCAGCTCAGCTAGGAAAACTTTGAGCTAGCCCAGTACTTTCCTACAGGGAATATTTGAGGAGAGAAAAATATAAGCTGTGATTCCATCTTTGGCAAAAGTGGGAAACATCCCATTATCAGGGGAAATTATCAGTAAGCTTCTGTCTTGCTTATAGTCTTTAGGCTCGCTTTTTGTTATGGTTCAACTGCAGCCAAACCATACCTGAGGCTCTTACTTAATGTAATTAATATTATAGTGGTACCCCAAGCAGAAATTAGGTCCCACTGAATGACGTGCTACACAGATGCATACAAAGATGCAGTTCTTGGCCTGAATAACTTGCAAGTTAAAAGGACAAACAATGGTCAAGCTTGTGGGATATGATAGCAGAGATGAATCAAAGAAGGGGATGATGATAGATACATGGCCATTTCTTTCTGATTCATTTGCTTTCTTACATTATGTAAACCTAGATTCAGGGGACATCATGGGGAAAACATTGCTGAAATGGGAGACGAGACAGAATACTGGAATAGGAGGAAAAGTGAGGGCAATCAGAGCCTGTTGGTGCACTCAGGGCCCTAACTGAGATGTGGGGAAAGGGAAAACACGGCATCAACAGACTAGTAGGAGAAGAAGCTGAGCTCACTCATCCAGTGGCAACTGAGCAAGAAACTGACGGCTTCTCTTTCTTCTGCTAAGGATTCTTTGATTAAAACAATGCTGTGTATCAGCCTTTTTAATTTCTTTCTTCTCACAGAGTTGCTAGAAAGGACTTCTGCTGGCTCTTTTCCTGGCCTGGGACAGCCTGCAACATGCCTGCTCTGAGTGCCCCCTGTGAAGCTTTAAACCAGACTTGCCTTGGGAATGCTATGGTAGCTGGTACAGGCTCTTTTGGTGAAGACCTCACAGAAAATCAAGCAATCTCATCATCTTCAGGCAGAGAAATCAGGCCTTTCTCTGACCCATCAGCCAAGTCAGCCTGAGTAAGCCCAAAACTTTTCAGTAGGAAAAAAAGAGAGCCAGAGCACCAAAGTCCTCTATCTATCCAGTTCATTAACTACCCAACTCAAGACTTGCTGTCAGCTTTCCAGGTCTCAGAGCTCCTGCTGTCTCAAAGCCACAAGTGCTGCTGGTTCTTTTCTTCCCATGACCAACTCATCACTCTGTTGCCTAGTATTTTAAACTTACGAGGAAAAGCAGATGTCGTGCTAACATTGCAATTGCTGTTTGTGTGTAGGATCACTGCCTGGGGAAGACATATCTATCATTCTCCAGGGACAGCAATGCACTGCAAACCATCTTCACTGAAAGTAACCTTTATATCTGATTCCTTTTCTCACTCTCCTAGAATTTCAAGGTATCCTTTCATCCTGAACAGGTGGTAAGCATAATTTGTTGCTTTGCTCTGGACATCACTTTTCTGTAATAAAGTTCATTAACAGGTGTCCTTCTGCTCTCCCAGCTACACCCCCCTAAGTGGCTGTGAGATAGTTCCAGCTTCTTCCCAGAGCATGGCTCAGCTGAACATCTGATGCTGCAATTTAAAATTTTAGTTTTGAAACTGTTTAGCAGTGTCCCTTTATAATTATGAGATTTATTTGGTGGCTGTCACTACGATAAATGGTGCTTTATAAGACCTAGTGTGAACACAAACTACATGCATAGCTTCCTAGTTTTATCAGCGTTCTATTGACAATGGTTTCCAGATCTTGTTTCTGACCCTTGTCTCATAGCAAACAATGGTGCCTCCTTAAGCCAAACTTTACCCTATGTTAAGGTTTGCCTGTAGCTTCAGATCTAAAATAGCTGAAAAATAGAAATGAGCTAATTTGCCGGTGTTTCTGTATTTAAACTTTCCTTTCCTTTCAAGTAAATCCACAGGTATTTCATGATACTGGCTTCCAGAGAGCACAAGTGTTTCCCAGGATAATTATCCTTTGGAAACTTCTGCAATAACTTCTTTTTAAAACAAACCAGGCAGAATGAAAAGGCAAAAGAAAGAAAGAAAGAAAGAGAAAGAAAGAAAGAAAGGAAGGAAGAAAGGAAGAAACAGAAAAAAAGAAAGAATGAATCCAGGAAGGAAGAGAAAGAAAAAAGATCGGAAGGGTTACTAGCTCAAAAACAGGGAAATAAGAGAATCATGCAGGAGCAGTCTCGAGGATCCTTTTCTAAATAAACTTGTCAGCTAGAGCCATAGTTGCTTTGTCTTTTTCTTGGGTGTGAGTCACGTAAAACTGAAATGTTTTGTACATAATGGATATCTCACATGTGTGCACTTCAGTAGCACAGCACATATATATTAGGGCAGACACTAACCATAACCAGGCTTGCCGCACACTAACCTTAGCAGGGAGAAAGATCTGCCTACACACAGTGAACATGGAAAGAATTTCTGCACATTAGCAGCCCAGTTAATTCCAAATATTTGCTTGTATATTATGTTCTAAAATATAATTATAATAATAATTTATATTATCATAACTGTTTTAATGCATTATGATAATTTATAATACTATTTCTTATATATTAATTACTCTTAATCATTTATATTTTATATTATTTTTGCCTTCTGGGCATAAGTCCAGAAATCTTGGAAAAATGTGTAAAAATCTCAAATTCTGCTTAGACAAGGGGAAGAAAATTCCACATCTCAGGAAATGTAGTCATAATAAGTCAGTAATAAGGCAGGCTGATTAAGAGGTTGTTGACTTCCTCCGTGTGCCTGTTACCCCAGTAGTTGCACCCGGTCTATATGGATGGGAAAGAAATCTTTCCCACTGGTCCCTAAATGGGCAGTAGTGCTGTGACATGGCTAATCAGCCACTCTTCCTTAGATAAACAAGTTAAATCCTGCTACATATGAAAAACAACCCAGTGCCTGGCAGAGGTTCCCTTCTCCACTGCAGCTGGTGTTGTAATTGGTGGTGTTGCTGCTTATAAAGGTGAGACAAAAATATATACACCCTGCTGCAGGAAGGGTTTTGGCACCAGGTCACACCCCAATCGGAGCTGGAGCCTTCAGGATCAAGCGAAGGAGCTCAGCCCTCCCTCTGGGCAGCACTTCGTTGCTGGGGCTCCTCAGACGAAACAGTCACCAGCCGCCAGCCCTGACTGACAGTCCCCAGTTGTCCCGCAAGAATGGACACCCAACACTAGACTCTCCGAAAGCATGTTTAGCTTTCTCCCCCCGCCCCAAAGGGAGGGGGTGAAGCACTTTTAGAAGAAGGAAGTGGCAAAATCAGCAAAACTAGGCTTCTTTGGGAAGAGTGATCTGCCAATATAAACTGGTGCCATTCTACTAAACTCAAAGAACTGGTATTTTTGTTTCAATTGCGCCTTCCATACTCTATGTTAAATCTTAATAGTTTTTTCTGCTGCGGAAAAGTTTAGTGCTTTAACTTTGATCACACTGAAATTGCTCTTCCCCGGTGAGACTCCACCAGATTCAGCAGAAACACTCCTTTTCTGCACTATGTAAAGAAACCCAGGTCTGGCGAAGCAAAAAAAAGAGACTGATCTGTCAACTATGTGGATTTAAAATGTATGTATAATTTTTAACCCTATATACATATCCATTACTAATTTGGGATTTTAAACAGCTTTAATTAAGAAGTAGATTTTCCATCCACCTTTAAATAGGGAGTTATGAACTTGTTTGTACTATCCGCCTTGGCTGGCATCTGGATGGAATATGAGTCTTAAGCCTCTTGAGACAATGTCTGCTTTTGATATGGTCGCTAAATCTGGTTCTTTTCCTTGTTAAATTTGGCTGCCTTGATGGAGTAATCCACCCTTCCACAGACCAGAAGACTAGAAAAACTGGTTATATTTTTTTTACAGTTCTCTTTTGGGATTATCAGGTTACAGAAAATATATCAGCAATTGTACAAATAAAAATGTATTTTAACTTCAAAGGCCTGTTTTTTTAAGGTAGAAATTCTAAGAAATTGCAGAAAATGTGAAAAACTGAACATATATTAACAGAGGGCCACCAAGACAGCTAAGGGGCTGGAGCGCATGACGTACAAGGAGAGGCTGAGAGAACAGGGTTTGTTCAGCCTGGAGAAGAAAAAGTCAAAAGTAGGGGGCCTAGCTACTGTCTTAACTACTTTGCAGGTCATTATAGAGAAGATGGAGGCAAATTCTTCTCAGAAGTCCACAGCAAAAGGGGAAACAGAAACAAATTGCAAGAAGGAAATTCTGATTGGGAAAAATTCTTCATGATGAGGATGGCCAAACACTAGAACATGTCCAAAGAGTTTGTGGAATCTTCATCCTTAGAGATGCTCAGATCTCAACTGGACAAGGCCCTGAGCAAACTGATCTAATTTTGAAGTTAGTCCTGTTTTAAGCAGGGGATTAGACCAGATGACTTCCAGAGGTCCTTAAACCTAAATTATCCTATGACTCTATGAGAAATATTAAAACTAGATGTCAAACTAGACACAAGGTGACAGATATACCACAATTTGCACAAGGAATAAGAAGAAATACTAAATTAATTTTCATTATTTCAGGAAAGTAGTTAGAAAACAGTTACTACCAATATAGGAATACTGTCTACATGTTTTATGTTTGTTAGAAAGTTATTTTAGCTTTATTGGTTGTGAATATCTGGGATGCTGTATGTGACAGTCTAAGCCTGAGGTTCTGAAGTCCAGCAGCTTCCCACTGATGCCAAGATCTTTGCCAAATTCTTGTCACCAAACATTAGAATAATTTCTCAGCTGCGTGTCACACCACTTATAGAAGATGCCCCTGAAGGATGTGTTTTTGTTTGTCTTTCTTTCTGGAATCTGTAGCTCTCTATTTAATCAGTCACAAAAGCTGCAAGCCTGGAAATTCATTGCACTGTTTCTGCTCAGGCTTCCAGTGGTATCTCAGCTGAGGTGAACACTTGGCGTGCATGTGCCCAGGAATGGTGACCACCTCCATGAAAGAAACATGGAGAATAATAGACACATTCTTCTTTATTAGCACAGAAAAGGGGAATTCTGTAACACATCCTGCAGCTAAGATAAAAGAGATAGATATAATTGCAGACATAATAATAGAACTCAAATCGTTATCTACATGAAGAAGTAAATACTATCCGATAATTTTGATCTCTCTCTGGGGCATGCTTCAGAAGTGGGGCTGGACCAAATATGCAGAATAATTCAGGTTTGGACTGATGGAAGAAATCATAGATTTACAGCTGAACATGTGAAATAATTTCAGACCTACTCCAAAAAAGACAGCTTTTTTTTTTTTTTTTTTTTGCAAAACACTGAAAGGTGGAATTTATCTCACTTATCTGTAGCCAACTCTAAGTTAAGCATTTTGTCTAACTATATAGTTATAATCAACTAAGAGAAATAGGCATGTCCAGAGGTCAATCCACTCCATCTAAAGATATGTATTTAAGATAGACATCTAACTTACATTAGACTTGATTCTTACAGCTGGTCAAATGAATGCCACTCAAAGGTTTTTGTTTCAGAATGCTGAAAATGAAATATTTTACTTTGGAAATAATGAAATTGTTTTGTCTTCCTAAAAAATGGATTATCTTTAAAGACAAAAGTGTTTTGATAATAATTACAACATTGAAAAACTAAATATTAACCTTTATTTCAGGACAAAAAGAATCGGAAACAATTTTTTCCAGTGTTGTGGTTTTCCCACTGAAATAGAAAATCTTTAACTCACTGATTTCAATTCTACAGGTCCAGTACCACACACATGGTGATAGGATTGAGCCAGTTTTGCCAAAACAAAACAAAAGAATCTAAAGAAGCAAATATGGTTGTGAATAAGCTACAGAATGTGCTTTGTTAATTACTAGCATTATTAAGATGATACAAGTACGTAGGAAATCACTCAATATTTCTTCCAAATGTCAGTGATTACAAATGTTTCACATATTTTAGGAAAGTGGTTATTCTCTTAAAACACAATATGCTACAGTTTGCTAATTTTATTTGCTGATTTATTACTATATTTAAAAATTAGAGACATCTAGTCAGGGAAAACAATGTTTAAAAGTAAAGACACACAACATGGATAAAGCAAAGTGAAATACTCAAAGGAAGTAGTTTCAAACAGCCAAAAATTGAAAATTATTTGTGCAAGGTATTCCACAAAGAAAGCACTTAAAAAGTAAAACTAAAAACATTCACAAGCTCAATTCAGAATTTTTCTCTCCCCCAAAATAATGCTAAACCCATAGCAAACAGTTCAGCCAGCTTTAGACTCAACTGGTTCTGATCCAGTCATTATTTCAGTACTTGAAATCAAAAGGGATTTGATGGGAATGCATGATGGATTATTTTCTGCATGTTTTTAATTGAGTGACTTCTTTCCTTAAAGAGCTCCTAATTTTTCACACATGTCTCCAAACATCCTTTGCCAATATTAAATTCTGCTCAGATGGATTTTCTATTAGAGAAAAATTTGGCAGTGACAACTCTTTGGCTGCAATCCAGTAAATCCAAGTGGGAGGAGTCAGCAAATCAAGATGTTTTATATAGATAGAATATTACTTCTTTATACACCCAGATTTACAATTCTTGGAATAAATAAAGTCATGAACTTTCTTTTTGTTGTTTTTTGACTAAAAGAAAAAAAGTAAGAAAAAACTAATTAAGCAACAGTAACACAGAACCCTCCTCCGAATCTTAAGAGCTGTCTTCATTGGTCTTTAGTGTTCCTGAAGTTAACTGTCAGTATTTACTAAGGTCTACACATTTTCTTCTTTGTCTATGTTATTGTACACAACCTGACAAAAGCATTTTTAAAAATTAAAAATGATTTGGTCAAATGACTTGAATTACCCATAGCCTTCTTAGACAGGATCAATCTCATTAAATAGGTGAATGCCTTAGGTTATTATATCCTCTTTAGATATTCCCTCTTTTAATCTTCTGAAAAGGGATTTGAGAGAAAGAGAGAAAGCATTTGTTAAATTTACTTGAAAAATAAAAGGCCCAGACTTTGGGAGAGTAAATTATAGACACTCAGATCAGAAAGAGTTTTAAGATTTCCAGGTTTGTAGAGGAATATTCAAGTATGCCAATAATGAGCAGTTGAAATAGTTTAGTGGAGCAAAGCAAGTTAGTTTAAAAAAGCCCCAAATGGTTACATTCAGATTCCTTGATTTTATAACTGATTATCTCTGCCACAGATTTAAACAAAGCCCATCTTATTGTAGTCTGCTTAAAAAGATGGCTAGAAGAATGGGTTGTTTCATACCACGGATGTCTCCTTTGTACAACAACGTCAGAGGGTTGGTATTTGCTAGGAACCTCCATATTTAAGTAGAACCAGTTCTGTTACTGGGACAGTTGAATGTGCTTGAGTTACTGAGCACATGTTCATTTCAAAAACCTGCATAAATTATTTCTTCTCCCTATATTTTTATCCTTTTTTCTCGGTCCCTGCAAACCCCTGCAAGTTTGGGTTTGCAGGGGGAACTGCAGAAATTGATCATCATTCTCCATTTTGGAGGCTCCACAGCACAAGCTATGTTAGAACCGGAACTTCTGCTTCACAGGAAATTCTAACATTTTAAAAAGTATCTAGGTCCAAAGTGGAAAGAAATCTGAGAAGTCCTCTAAAACAAAAGGTTCAAAAAAGTCATGTCACTGGAAATATATCATTTTGTTAAAACAAAAAGATTTCCAGTTAGATTTTCTTTTTTTATATTTGTGATATAATTTTTTAAAGAAAAAGAGCTTTTCTGAAAAAGGAGTAATAAATAAGAAACATCCCATTGCAAAAAACTTCACAATGAACCACATCAAAATTTCCTTTTATAAAATATGAATATTTCCAATATGAAATATCCACATTGACATATTCCTACTGATGGATCTGTATTTTCAAAATCTAAACATTCATTTAGAAAATGCTGGCCCAGCCCTAGGAATAGATTAGGGAGCTGCTTCAGGGTTATACCTTGGTTATTATTTTCTAATACATTTTAATAAAAATACCATAATTGTTATGTAAGTGTTTTCCACATCTGATACTTTGCAAACTGGTACATAAGCTAGGTGTGCAGGCACCTTAGGTTTACCTGTTTCCATGGAGTTGGAGTGAAGTCTGGCCTGGAATCTCCTCTTGGCCTCCAACCACAACATCTTCAGCCTGAGGAGCTATTAGCAGAGGGCTAACATGGTGCTCTCTTGTACCACCATGAAAACATAAAATGACCATCCTGTAACAGAGAACAGAAGTTAAAGTCTCCAGCAACTTTCAAGCCTGCTCATTTCTACTCAGGAACAGACGTTAGTAAAGGAGTGGAAGATAAGACAACTGTGGATGTCTGAAGAACAAACTTACACAATCCTTGTCACCCATCAATGAGCTAGTTTGTTACACACTCTCCTCTTTGGCATTATTTCTACTGGGAAAAAATAACTTGGAGACTCTGCAGAAACACCCTCACTATGATAGTTCAAGCCCTCCTAGGTTTTCTCAACTTTTCCCCCCTCATGTTTCTTCATTTGATGACCTGCACACATGCAGCACCATGAAACCCATCCATTCATGGATGCCAGTACTGTAAAGGAGAAATGGTATTATTCATTGTTTTTCTTAGTGCTTTCATGCTAAAATATAACATTTTTAAAGCACTTCTAAGCCTTAGCTATGAAATAATCAAATATAATTCTGCTCAAATCAAATTGGGAAGGGTTATTTGTTTTAGTGAAAATGTAGAGGTAAAGAATAGAGGAAGTAGGATCTGGGTATAAAATTGGCTATACTTATGCTTGGTATAGAAAACCAAAGAAGCACAGGAAGAAGATCCAACCCTAATGTAAGAGGGTGCAGCTTCCAGTGAAGTGAGCTAAACCTATCCAAGCAAGGCCAAATCTGCTAACCTACAAGTAATCCCACTCAAATGTGCTCATTATATAGACCTGTACAGCACATTTAGTATTACTTGACTTGTGACGACTCTTTTGCAAGTACTGGCATTTTTCATTGCTTTTGGACATACTCCAAGATCATAGATTTACAGATTATTTGAACACACAGAGATATTTTAATTGGCTAAAATGCAAGCATTTTGCATTTAATGAAGGATAATTTAAGAGCTTGATTTTCCATTGCCTTGTTCCTTGCATAGTCATTACTTTACAGTAGGAGAGAGGTCTCAAAATGCAGTTTGGCAGGCCACTGCTCATGTCCTTCCCATGACACTAAGCTCATGGAGCCTTTAAAAACTTTCTCCTGTTCAATTTGGTTCTGCTCTGGCTCTTCCCTACTGTCACAGCAAGATGACGGGTTCAGAGTTCATGCAATACCTCTCCAGGGAGATCACCAAGCAAAAGGTGCTCCCTTGCTCACCTCCAACTCCAGCAACCAGAAGCACTTTGGAGCATATCAATGAAGGGATATTTGTTCCAGATCCTGCTGTATTCCAGCTTTTTTCAGCTGTTAGAGTACTGGTTTGACTCTCCAAATAGCTGAAGAAAATGAGAAGCAAAAATGTAGCTTGAAGTACCAACATCTTTTTGCCACAGTCCTGTGTTAATCACAACTTGTCCTGGACTGTGAGCTCACTCCTCAACATATGTAAAGCCCAAATCTGGCAAATTGCTTCAGTATACGCTTATGCAAGTGTTTCTATTATATTCTATGAGAATTCATTGATATGTTCAACTGGGGCCTACACAAATAAATAAACAAGATATAAGGCAGAAAAGAATGAGTCCTTGATTTGAGGTACTTTCACTATTGGTTTGGAAAATGTGTTTTGTCACTAAACAACATCTGATCTTTGCAAAATGGTCATTGTAACAGAATTTTCTCCTTGAAACACTGTCAGAGCTGGAATCGTTACATTTTCCTGCTTTACTGTTGCTGACCATTAGATACAAATCTTTGGGAACAAAACCTTGGCAGAAGTGGGGGAGAATCTGCATGTGAAATTGTGTCAGCATTGCCAATGAACTTACAAGCATGTCTTTTAAAATCTTTGTTGTACCTTGTGCCTTACTGCCTGTAATATACTGGCAGCATTCTGGATGTCTTCAGAAGTGTGTGCAGTGTTTCTCATGCAAATTAAACTGTATGTATTCAGAGCTTAAGTTTTCAACTGAATGTCATCCTAACCTCCATTTTTTTGGCTGTGAGGTGTAGGTGATGGCCCATGCTATGTTTTCTGTCTAATCTAGCTATTTATGAGTCATGTTGTAAATGACCAGTGAATTTAAAAGAGCATTAGCAAAATCAATTTGCACTAAAGACAGTACTTCCAACACACAACACTTTGAGCCTGAACATGTTTTTCGTAAGAAAGTTCACAATCTAATCATACAACAAAGAATAACTGCTAGGTCACTACTCACCATATCATTTGGTAATAACAAGAACTTGCTTCATAAAATCTGTCTATTAAATTCCTGCCTTGAAAGTTTTATTTTGCCCTAAAAGAGGTTGGAGGGTTTCATTAGGGGACAAAGCATCTCTCTTTAGTCTTTTTGTTCCTTCCTGAATTCAGTTTGCTGAAAAAGCTCCGAGTTTGTACAGAGTGTTGCTTGTTTAAATTAGGGCTTCCCTATTCAAATAACCTTATTCTATTTCTCTGAAAAGATGCTTTAGGCAAGCCAAAAATGGGATCTTTATTTCACACAGATGAGATGTAAACATGCTGACTTGGAGGAGGATGGGTTCCATATAGCCCTTTTGAGTACAAACATGGCAAGTGAGACTGCAAATATTTTCATTCTTGTAGACAGAAGTCACTCTAAGCTCCAGTTTTGCCTTCTACAGTCCCGTATCCTTTGATCTGGATTGCTTCTAAGAAGTATCTCCACTTCATTGTTTTCTGTTTTTTTTCTAGTCCCTCTCATATCTGTTGCTAACACATTAGCGTAAGAGGGAAAATAAATAAAGAATGACCTATTAAATTGCAGGATCCTAATGAAAGATTGTAAGAAACTCAGACTTTTCCTGGGAGTGCTAACATGATTCATATTGAATGTTTGTATGACCTTGGCAGCTATAAGATTTGAGAGGGGTTATTTTAAAAGGCTGTTGTTCTCACATATCTTCAAGTATTTGTCATTGAGTTTTGATGGGAAGCCTGTTTTTAAGCAGTGCAGGAGTGCTGCCACTAAACTATTATTGCTAGTGGATCGTCCGGGACCGTCCACTTCCATCTGCTGGCTTTATACCACAGTGGTTCTAACTCCAGCTGAAGAGACCGAGACACAGCTTCCTGCAGAGAATATTACTGGATCTTTGAGTGGTGGCCAGAGGTAGCCCATGGAGCCAAATGGGTTCTGGATTCCTGATTCACTGAGCTGCACTGAAAAAATTAAAAAATTCAAAACTTTCATAGTTGGGATTTTTCCAAGGTGTTTCATTTCATGCTTAAATTTATTTAACCATTTTGTAACTCTTTGAAAGAAAAAGCCAAATTTAAAACTGAAATGCCTCTTCCAAATCCAAAGTCAAACTTCATTTAAAAATGTTAAAATTAAATATTTATTGTTTCTGACTCTTCCCATTTTATTTTTCCAGATGAAACAATTAATAAAATTAGACTTATGTTCCCAAATACTCTTGGCCTCTTGAATGTAACTTGTTCAAAGATTTTTCTATTTAAAATAAAAAAATTGTTACTCCAAAGTAGCGTAAGGCACTTTTTTGTCTACAGCCAAGCAGTTCTGCAGCCACAGGGCTCCCAGTGAGCAGACTGAACTCACACTATTCTATACAAGCAATCAAATGTTGTGCACACTGAAGCAGTTAAAGTTCTAACTGTAGGTGTTTGCAAGTAACAGCTTTTATAAAGACTAATGTATGTAAGACTGAACTAGTGAACTGCTGAAAGCACTTGTATTTTTATATGCACCATTGTTTATAATTTGAATATTCCATTGCAGTGTTGGAAACATAAACACAACCATGCAGAACAACATCTGTATGGAAACAGAAGTTGGGAGCCTGTACGGATGAGAAGATAAACTGACAAGCCCAACTACACAAGTGCAAGGACTTAAAGCAAGGATGGGAACCTGCAGGGTTTTCCATGTGGGAAGAGCTCTGCATGTGAATTCAACAGGCTTAAACTCATGCCACAGTTAAAGAGCCATTCAGGTGAAGCCTGGAAGCGTGAGGAAATTCTTTTATGACCCTTGCATAAATCTGTATTTCAAAGTTATTAACATTTTAGATGATTGTCTTCAGTTTGCCACAGTCACCAAAAGGGTGAATGACTGTACCACTGTCTACAGGGAAGATCTGTACCTTTCTGAGGTCTCCTGGATGCGCTTGAGTGCAGTCCAGTATTGTCAAGGGAAGGAAGTACTTCTGGAGGATGAACACTAAGTTCCTTCGGACACTACAGAGTGCCCATATTTGATACCATTAACTCATGAAATTGTTATGGAAAACAAACCCTATGGTATATAACAGGGATTGCTAATTTTAAGGCAATGCTTCTTGTCAGAATAGAATAACAGCTTTGTATTACTATTTTTGTTACTCCTGCATGGTAGCTGTTTCACATTTAATATCTGTTGTGAGATTGTTAGATGGCACTGGAAGCCAGAGGAGAGGAATGGAGTTCAAAAACTCGCATATTATTCTAGCAGCACTATTTGTTTTAATACCTATGAGCTCCATGTGAGGGCAAATACACCGAATTAGTGGAAAAAAAAAAAAAAACCTCTGTAGCAGACAAGCCCACTGTCTGAGCTGAAATCCACACAGCAATGCCAGCTAGTTTCTGAAAGATGTTTACCTAGGCTTTCCACTTTTGCTTGATGTTCTTCAGATGTTGTCAGTAGCTGAAAGCTTTATTCAGTGTGACTCCAATATTCCTGTATAGCTCCAACATTCCACTGAGTTCAGTGGTTTGGATGCAAACACAGCTGACCACCTACGACAGATCCTTGCAGAATTTTATGAACCGATGCCCCACAAAAATTGGTTATTTTCAGGTAGCAGTGTCTCATCATTGAGAGACATGCAAACAAATAAATAAAAAGTCAATTGATTCCTGCCAAGAAATAATGGGTAGAAATCTATGAGCACATGCAGAATAGAAAGTAACTGTGAGCCCACCATGTCAAAGTATCAGACATACAATGCATAAATTATACAGTTAATCTGACTTTTCACAGTAAGTGGGTTTACTATGCATTGTGCAGTTCATCTGGTCAGCATATGCTCAGGTCTAACACTTTGTGGAAGCATTGCATACTTTGTGGAGCTGATCTGCGCATACACAGTGAATGTGTCTGGGATTTCCAGATATCCAGCAGCCCAGGCAGAGCTGCTATCCTGATCAGGCTGTCCCAGACAACTGTAGGCATTCTCAAATTAATTCTGTCCCCCCAAAATTACCAGGAACATAAAAA
This sequence comes from Apteryx mantelli, assembly GCF_036417845.1. NCBI lineage: Eukaryota > Metazoa > Chordata > Aves > Apterygiformes > Apterygidae > Apteryx > Apteryx mantelli. Next base: position 153,040,899 of record NC_089979.1, read on the forward strand.
AGGACATGCCTAGAGAAAGTCAGATGCATGGTAGGTAAGAAAAATACAAAACAAATTCCATTCCCATGTATTACACTTTTATTATTGACCTTGTACCAAAGCATCAGACTGTTAGATCACTTCCTCAAGACCTATGAAACATATATTTATAGATGAAAGTACCAAAGTGTAGAGAAATAACACAATAACCTGAAGTGTTAAATAAATGTCACAGAAAGAAGTTAAATAAAGTTATATAAAAAGTCAAATAATAAAAAGAAGCTTTAAATACTGTAAAGCTTCAGTTCTACATATCATTCCTGAGGAGAAAAACCCGATGCCATTGTCAGATCACAGAGAATGGGTTGAATAACCTAGGCTAAATCACTTCAATCTGTGTGACTCCCAGGAACTTAACCCAAAGTAGGATACATTCACTGGATATCTGAGACCTGAATTTGCTCTGCATGCAGCCTTGGCCGTTCATTCTTCAATGTTCTTTCTCTTTCAGAATTGGAGCTATTCACTCCATGTTGTGAGTGAAGTTCCTGAGAAGTTAGCTGAGTATGGTAAAACAAATCACTTGAAGGTGATGTGTTCTGGGCCAATAACCTGATTCATTCATCCAGGACTCCTTTTTCTCCAGACACTGTCTAGTGTTACTGTGCTCAGTATTGATTCCCAGGCATTCAGCATTTGGTTGCTGCTGTTTGATGAAGACAACTGGTTGGAACGCTTCCTTGAGAAAAACAATTTACATGTATGAACGCCTTTGCATCTGCGCATATGTAGGTGCTATGTCCCAAAACCTACATAATAAAAACTCACAATATGTTGTTCAGGTGTAGCATAAATGTAAGTAACTGTTCCTTGCTTTGCCAAACATTCAGTCATAACTTGCAATTCAATTCCATCAACTGAAATAAAATACTTCAGACAACTGTAAACTAAAGGTTAGATCTCTTTCTTGTCAGAGAAGATGCCTTTTCCATTCAGCAGAATTAATCAACTTACCTTACTTAGAAAATATTTTTTTCTGGAAAACTCCTAGAGAGATGTTTTTTTAAAGCCATCTTACAAGAATTCAGTGGAAAATAATGTGAGGTGATTCAGAAGGACAGAATTGGACACTGGAGTATAAATTCTGATACAAGACTGCAGATGTTTTAAATACAAAGTATATTAACTCTGATATTCATCTATGTTATACTGATGATATGAACTAGCAGAATCAGAGACCCACAGTAAAGTACAAAAAGTGTATTTTCATTGAGTGCATGAATTTGAAAATAAATCATATGCTATAACACAGTTTCTCCAAACATCTTTTTCCAGAGCCAACAGCTTCATGGTAATATAATTTAGGTGATGAGCATGCTTGGATAAATGCCATGTGGGCCACAAACTGTCTACTCAACCAAAAGAAACTGCTGTCCCAACTTATTCCAGCTTCCTTTGCACCCTCCATTTTCATTTTTTCCAGTGCAGTAATTGCAATAGCACTGACATGAGTCAGGAATTATTCCAAAATTTTCCATAGCTCCTTCTAGAAAATACATAGCGTTATACAATGAAAGTATCTCCCAACAAGCAGGAGATCTTTTGGGGATTATGCTCCCTCCCCACCTGCCTTTTCTCTTCCCTTTATTTTTTGTTGCTTATGAGATGGACAGTCATTATCAGTTTATTATTACTGTTTTTTCACAGAATTTCTCAAATGTCAAGTGAATCTGATCTGGAGTTCAGGCCCATAATTACACTGGATTGACTCCAGGAACTCATAAATAAATCGGTGGTAGCTGCAATGGCTGCCAGAGCTCTTTCATTCTGCTCTTCTGAGGGTGGACAGAGGCTTTGGCTGTTTTCTAAAATTCTACACTTGCCCTTGAGTTTTTCACACTTTCTTTTAAAATACCCTGGGCTTCCTCACTCTAGTTTGGCATTGCCTTACACAGCAAGAGAAAGCTACTAGCCTGCCACATTGTTGAATGCATTCATTTAGAGAAGCAGTTGAAATGTTACAGTTTTCTGCTTTCTCAATATGTGGAAACCTCTCAGGAACAGACATATTTCTGTCTCTCTGCTCTGGCCTCTTCACTGACATTAATGGTTTACACTGGGTTCAACAGTAAGGCACGTTTTTGTCATAGTGTATCGACTGAGCTGAGCTACAGAGGTCAGTTCCAAAGTTTGGCAAGAAAGTCCCTTTAGTGTAGAGATGCCTGGACTCAAGATTATGGATTTAAGAGAAGGAGCAGACACAACATACACTCACAGATCTGTCTTATCAAAGTCTGAGAAGTTAACTAGGAAAGTTAAATGTTATTTTCAAGCCTGTTTCTAATCATATGAATGCATATGGAGCACGGCATCTGGTTACAGAAAGGAATCTCCACCCAGGGTAGGCTACAACTTAAAACTGTGCTACAGATGTTATCCTCTGATAGGCTTCCACACTTTTTTCCCCCAAAGTTTCCAATAATAGTTTATTTAAGCACATTACAAGAACTGATTCAAGATATGCAACTATTCAGGAACTGGTTCCTCTCCTTCAGCCTCACTGGCATTTAGACTTAGTTCCTATGTAGGCCGTCGAATGGTGCAGATGTCAGTGCAGATCACAACTTGCTTAATCTACAGTGGGTTTGTACAAGAAGCTACAATAATTCCTGAAATCAGAGCTAATCCTGAGTGCAGACAAGGCCTCAGACTGCCAACTAGTTCCAAATGTTTTTAAGATGTGGATACTTGTAGGCTGCTAATGAGACTAAGATGACCAATTCTTTTCACATGGGTCACTGAAAGGCAAGTAAGCAATAACAATATTTTATCTGTGCTAACCTGGTTCATATTCATACCAGTCACATAGAGATGAAAGTTTCTGGACTCCTTTGTAATCATTTCAGTCACTGTGTCTTCTGCAGAGTACTGTTCAAAACAAAGCAAGATAACTTCATGGAGTGAAAAACACTGAATTCTTTGCAAAAGAATGCCATTTCTTTCCTATATCCCCCCCAGGGAGGCCCATTGTTTAAATAAGCATTTGCTTGTGCCCCAAAGTACAGATGTTTTTGAATCCCCTCATAAATCAAACATGCTTGTGTCTAACACATTAAAAATGTGGGGAAAATCATCTTTCTAACTGACATGGATTAAGATGGTTGGTCTGACCCAAATTATATTTCTTTAATACTCTTATTTCTTTCTTGGTTCTTCTGGGAACAAAAGATTCAGCAGTATCATTCCCTCCCCTCCCCCCAGAATTGCAATCAATCTTTTACTCCTTTTTAAATGTAAATTTGAAATAATCATGTATTTAGATCATGTATTAAGTTTACAGGAGCAAAATCTCTGGCAAGAGATGGCAGAGACTATCCCTAAAGCTAAATCCAGATAAACCAATTCTTTACTAGAGTGAAAACAGAGTTCTTGGTAAACAGATTGCAGAGTTCTGGTTGCAAAAGTCCTGTCAAGAAACCATTCTGATATTTGAAAACAAATAAGGAGAGTGTCATGTCAATCACAACAAAAGCAAGTTTAACATTTCAATTATTTTTTTTTCACTCAGACAATTCTCTCAGGCCTATTTTACAGGGCATTTTTTCACAGGATCAGAATTCAATTCACTAGAATCGTCAAGGTTTAGATAAGCAGCTGCCTCTTTTTCCCTTAAGGAAAGAGAAGGCCTTTGACAGTTTCAAACAGCAGTGTTGAACTACAGGACAAATTGTGTTGTAAAGCACCAGGGTAAGTCATATTTTGAAGGCCATTTTTTAATCCAAGATTTTTAACCCTTCTACGGTTTATGTTTGCCCTTCTTTCTATGCTAGCCTTACTCCTTCTCTCCTTCAATTAGACTGGAAGGACATCTATGCTTTCTGCTTGATGTGGGTATTATGTATCTGCACAAAATAATTCATAACCATCAGGCAAAAGGCATGTGCACACACCATGCCATTATCCTGCAATTAAGAAACTTTCTCCTGCCACAAAGCTAGAAAGCCCAGCAATGTTTCAAACTAAGCACTCAGTGTTTAGTTCAGAACTGCTCTAGAGCACAAGGCTGCTGTAATGCTGCAGACAGACCGAGATATTTTGTAGTGCTCTTTGTGAAATACTTGTTATTTGAAAATTTTCAGATTTGTCTCAGCATGTTTCCACAACTTAAGATTTTCTGCTGTTTCTCTGCACAGAGTTTGTGCAGACATGGAGGAGAAGATACCTCTACTTTTGCATATGCAACTGAATAGAACAGAAATTTCTATTTGGTTTCATGTGTTCTTTACTTAAGCTCTCAGGTTAAACATACTCTTCAAATAATTCCCCCTTTTGTAATTCTTTATGTGGTACATGTTGTGGTCATGTTTTAGGTTGCTTTGTAAAATCTGATCAAGTAAAGTAGGACTTGAATTCTCCGTGTAATTCACTTAGACAAAAGTTTTTCTAAAGTAAAAGATTAAAGTGAGTGGAGGATAAGAACGCAATGATTCTCCCTTTTGGTCTGTTTAATATCAGAAAATATGAGTGCTCTGCTTATCTTTTACTATGTGGACAAAAACCTTTGTTGCAACACTTAGCAATACTAAGCTTTACAACATCATATCCATATTTCCTCCATCTTCTTAATGATGCCTCCATTTTAAACAAGCACATCTGAGAAGAAAAAGTCTCTCCGTTTAACTGAAAAGTGGTGAGGACTTTCTGCTTCCTCCAGGTTCTAACACATGGTCCCAGCAGTAGGGAAAAAGCAGGACACTCACTGAACTGTTCCTCTACAGTGGCTTCTCCCTGAGGCCTTCACAATTGCAGCTCCAGCCCAGCAGCAGCAAACTCTGCTGTGTGGCCTAGATGGCCTGGGAAGGTTGTGTAAGTTAACGTAACATAAAGGGAATGAAGTTCCCTGTTCCTGAATGTACACTACAGAGAAACACCGCCCAGAAGCGTTAGTACTGCTGCAGCCATTCATCTGCTTACACTAATGCACAAGTCAAGCTGTTGAGACCTCCCTGGGTCCCCAGCTGTTTTTGAATTCTCTCCTATTCTTCGGGCCAGAACAATGAAAGGGACAAAAAAACAACTCCACCAGTTAGCTGAACAGGTTAGTGAACCACGTTAGTGTGGTTTGGTGGTCTGGCAGGCCCCAGTAAGACCCCTCGTACCTGCCTCCAGCTCATCCCAAACCCCATGGGACGTGTGCAGCTCCCGAGCCCCTTTCCGGCCCTCATCCACAGCCCAACCCTGCATGGACATGCGGCTCGTCCTCACATGCCTGGCTCCCAGGAAGGAAGAAATGGGAATTTGAAACAGCTCTGCTGGTTGCTTGACCTCTAAGCTATTGGACATCCTGAGACACAAACTCTGTGTAGGTTTGTTGGATGCTTGGCACTGTGGAGAACAATACCCTGAGGAGAACATCTCCCTGTGGGGACATCTCCCTGAGGAGAACATCTCCCTGTGGGGAACATCTCCATGAGGAGAACATCTCCCTGTGGGGAACATCTCCCTGAGGAGAACATCTCCCTGTGGCGAACATCCCCCTGAGGAGAACATCTCCCTGTGGCGAACATCCCCCTGAGGAGAACACCTCCCCGAGGAGTTTATCACGGGGTTTTCTCCACTCCCCGAGGCACTCGTGTGGGGAGAAGCGCCCACCCCAACCGCTGCCGGGCCCGGGGCGGACGAGGCGCCCCGCTGCGGGCGCTTCCCCTGGGGACCCCTCGGGCCTCCGCCCCTGCGCCCACTGCCGAGCGCTGGGCGCTGCTGACCCGCCACCGCGCTGCCTCCGCGGCGGCCGCCTGCCGCCGGGACGGGCACCGGGGCGCGGCAGCCCGGGGCTGGCGGGCGACGAGCGCCTCTCTGCTGGTTCTGCCAGCGCAGGCCGCGCGCCCGGGGCGCGGCGGCGGCGGCGGCGGCGGCGGCGGCGGCGGGCACCCCCGGCGCGGGCCTGGCGCGGCCCCTTTAAGGAGTGGAGCAGCGCCTCCAGGAGGCGTGCGGCAGCGGGGCGCGCCCGGGCGGGGGGCGCGGGGCCGGCGGCGGGCGAGCGGCGGCCGCGTCCCGCGTGGCGCTCGGGCCGGGGCCGGGGCCGGGGCCGGGGCCGGGGTCGGTGGCCCGCGGCCCGCGGCCCACGGCCCGCCCGGGTGAGGGCGCTGAGGCGGCGGGCGTGGGGTCCCCGCCTCGGGGAGGAGGCGGCCCCCTGCGGCGGGGGCCGCGCCGCTGCCCCGCCCCGCCCCGCCGGACGGAGGGACGGAGGCCGCCGGCGGCTGCGCTGCCGCGAGCCGCGGGCTGCGAGGTGAGTGGCGGCGCCGGGGAGGGGGCCGGGCTCGCGCCGCGTCCCCGGGAGAGCGGCGCCGGGGGGCGGCGGGCGCGGAGCCGGCGGGGCGCCCCGCGGCTGCGGGCGGCCAGTGGCGGCGACGGCGGCGGCTCCGGGCCGTGTGGCGCCCCGAGCCGGAGCGCTTCGCGGCGCAGCTAGTTCTGCGGTTGGAGAAGAGTTTCCGTTGCGAAGGTTTTGCAAAAACTTCCCTCTCCCCCCCCCCCCCCCCCCCCCCCCGCAATTCGGAGGCAGCGCTGTCACTTCGGGGTTTCCTTTCTTTTCTTCCTTCGGCTCGCTCCCTAGCGCGGGGGCCTGGGGAGGATGCCCGGCTTGCAGCGTCCCCGCGCGCGGCTGCCGGTGCCGGCGGGACTTGTTGCTCCGGGGCGCGGAGGCACCTGCTGGCAGCGCGCTGGGCCGGCGCCGCGGGCGGTCCCCGGCCCCCCGCCCCCCCCGGGAGCCCTGGAGCAGGGCTCGGGCTCGGGCTCCGTCCCGTCCCGTCCCGCCGCCCCGCGGGGCGAAGGCAGCGGCAGCGGCGCGCACGAGCGCCCCGAGGAAGTGGAGGCTCCGCGGGGCCGGCCGTCGCACGGTGCGGTGCTGGGGGCGGCTGGCAAACTCAACATGATACTTGTTTACCGAGGCCCTTTGGCCCGCGGCCCGGCAGCTGGCTGGTGAGCAGTGCTCACCTGGCCCGGCCGAAGAGGGGCGGCGGGGGGGCGACAGCCTGCCCCGGCCTGTTGTCCTAACTGGAGAAAACAGTGACACGTTTAGAAAGGGAGGAAACAACACAGTACCCTGATTAATGGGGGGGGGGGGGGAGTTGGACTAGAGTATGCTAATAGTTGCAAGTGTGATGTTTGTAGGCTTCTACACAGAGCACAGGTACCCAGTGCTGCAGCTGGCTACTTAATGACACCTTTGCGTCCGTTTTGCTAATAATGCTTCTTAGTGCCTGCACGTGATCATGGATTATGACTCTTAGGGAGCTCTAAGTGGTCTTGCAAAGACTGAGTGTACTTGAGTTCATTACTTGGCAGGGGGCAGCAGCATGGAGTCCAGAAGTAAATAGGAAGTGAATAATATCCATTTATTTTCAATGTTCTGCTGGGCCTTCAACAGCTGTTTGTGTCGCCATAGATGGGTCTTAGCTCAGATAATGTCTTATACTGAAAGACAGTGCTCTTATGCTGGTAAATATGTAGTGTGTGAACTGTCCCCCCCAGTAGGTTATGGAAAGCGTTCTGAACTAGTCTGGCCATTTTCATCATGGCAAGTGTGTTTCTCTGAGAGTAAACTGAACTATATCTCACTGAAAAACTTTGTCAGTCCGTAATTATCTGAATAGCTTGTGTTCAAAATGAACACAAAAACAAAAGCCGCTTTGGAATGGAAACTTCTCCTGATGGATGGACGTAGCTCAGGAGGTTTATGACAAATGAACTGCCTGCAGTTGTGCTGTGATGGGGCCCGAAAGGCGGTGTGGGCTGAGGATGGGCTGCCTGCTGGCTCTGTGCGCTGCCCTGCATAACTGACTGGTAGAGGCCCAGCTGGCCTTTGCAGGGGAGCAGCCCTGGTGTTATCTGCATTTCAGCCTTCACGAGACAGAGGCGCCTGCTGTGAAGAGAAGAGGAAGGAGTGAGTGGTTATGTGCTCAGCTTTAAGATGCAGGACTGATGGCTGTTCCTGCTGCAAGAAATTCATCCCTGGTGGGAAATTCAGGGACTTGATATGTCATGCTGTTTTCCTGTGCCTTATGAGTCACAGGACCCTTAATAAAAGGGTGTTGGCTAAGTCCCTGAATGCAGCTGAGTGTAGGTAACGGCATGGTAAGATGCACTGGTGTAGCTTGCTCTTTTTCAGTCCTACTTTGTTGGATGTGATTGTGTTAATTAAATGAGAGACATTTAATTTTTTTTCTTTACCATCCTGATAGGGAAGACATTTCAGCTTTCACTTTAAAGCGGTCAAATGTAATTATAAGACTTAGAGTTGTATCATCATGTGGATGTGCATGCCTATAAGTTTTTGTAGCCATAATATCATTATTAACCTCTCTAATACAGGCAGGACTAAAGTGGCTGTCCTGTGTAGAAACTTCTGAGATCGCTGCAGAAAAATCATGGGCTTTTCAACAGTAAAGTTTTGAATAAAATTCCTGTCTTCAGGTGAGTGTCAGTTCCTGCTAGATACAGCCTGACTCCTGCCTCACATGCTTTCCCTCCCCTGGGGGAATTGTTTCATGCTGTTTGTTTCACTAGAAATTAACAGTTCAACTGCACTGCTGAGTTCTGTGTGCATGTAAACCGTGCTGACTCATATTCTGAACTGTTGCAGCCTTTCTCCATGTAAACACAAGCACACTTCTAAAATATTTAATTTGTAATGTCCTCTATGGAAAGCTATCCCACAGCTTCTGGCATAATTCCCAGAAGCAGCAGATTCTGGGGTACTGGGAATTTCAAAAGCCATTGGTGCCTGGTGGGATAACTGTCTGAACTAGTTCAGTGTAGTTTATCCTGGCACTGAGACAGTTCAAACTGAACAGGTATTAATCTTGCTTAAAGCAAGTCTGCTTTGAACAATACTTGGTATGTGTATAAACCATTTAGTGCCTGTTGAGACATGGCTGTCAGGAGATCTACATGGCAGGCAAGTCTTTGTTATGGCAAGTAAACTCTAGTGTGAATATACCTCCTAATAACTTTAAAATAACGTTATCTCTGTGCAGTTACAGTAAAATTGGGAATAAGCTATCAAAAGATTTGTTTTCTTAGTTCCTCTGTAGCAAATAATGACATTAATAAAACCAATAATAGTTTTGTGAAAGAGCTGAGTGTATATCCATGTGTAAGATGCTCGTTAAAAGGAACTGAGAAAGATGGAAACTCACACACCATAGTAGGTCTTTCAGTTGATAATAACCTCTATAATATATGATTTGACTGGAAAGAAAGGGAGTAGAAGCAAGGAATGATTCCAAAGTACTTATTTTGTTTGTATCTGATACGTACAGCATTTGAATTTTAAAATAAATACCTTCTCCTTTTAAGGAGTAATTGCTTTAGTAGAGACTGACTAATGAAGGAGTAGAGTTTGTTAGTTGATTTTTGTTATTGTAATCTTGGTTGAAATAGTAATGCATAATGGTGCGCACAGAGCGTCGCTTGAGGGAGAGTCAGTGCACATCTGACTTGATGTTGTGGATTGACTGTCAGTGTGTTACATGTCGCTGTTAAGTCAGCTGTTTGCCGAACTGTGCTAGGCTTCACGGATGTCTTAACTCATTCTAACATCCTGCTCTTGTTTCATGCTTCCATTCTTATTTTTTCATTTTCAGAGCAAGACCTTAGAGGCAGAGTAATGGGATGCACCCAAATCTGGACAAACCTGGATAGCAAACCTGGTTCAAAACTTTGGAGAAAAAGCTCCTGTTATAGATGGGGCTCTAGACCTCATACTGAGGTCCCTTGGGAATATAAGGCATCAGCCCCTCTTGCACAACATGGCTGTACTAGCAGCTGCTCCTAATGTAAGTGCAGCTGGAAGAGCAAATCTGTGCTTTTACCATTGCAGTTGGTGGGATTTGAGGGTAGCATGCCTGTTACTGCTTTGCCTGCAGGAAGGGCACCTTGCTGTAGCGTAATAGTATTTCACTACCAGAAAGCATCTTTTCTGGAAGTATGGTTCAAGGCTCTACTTATTTTCCTTCTTTACTCAGCACGTATATATTTGGTTTATATGGAAATTTATTAGAAATATGGCTTAATTCATGAATTGATTTCACTAGAAAATCTGTATTGGAAGCCTGAAACTGAAGTGTAGGGATGTAGAATTTTGTTGCTCAGATGTGCTGAGAAATGCACTTACCATTGACATAGCCTCATTAATTACAAGACAGCCTTACAATCCATATTTTCAAATCCGTCTTTCTGTGACAGCCATTAGTGGCACTTATCTTTTATGAAAGCAAAGGAGGTTAAAAACTGTGCCTGTATCTGTTATTGTTGCTATGACAGCTATCTCTGTCCAGTTTTAACTATCATACTCTGAATAGCTCTTCACTGGGATTTTAATATTAATAGTTACCTGAGAGGAAGTAGAAGAGGAAATCTTTTAATATCTCCTTCTTTTGCTCAAAAATGTTTCTTTTGAGTTGTATCTATTTTTAATCAAGATGCAGTGGGTTGAAACATTCCCTTACTAGCTGTGTTTTGGTGTCTAGTGTAATTAGAGGTGGTATAGTTATGGTATAATATAGTAGCTAATTTGTTAGTGCTACTTAATCATGGCTTGTTTTGAGCAGGAAAGATGGTACCAGTGATAGGTTGCTTCTGAGACTTGAAAGCTAGGAAGACAACTTCAGGTGATACATTTCTTGTGCAAGGTCATATGCCAAACTGTGTTGTACTTGCATGGCAGTTGTGAAACAAGTGAGCGCTCCTTGCCACGTGTTAGCAGTGATTGTATAATCAGCAGCAAATAAGGAATATCCTATCTAAGGCATAAGTAGTGGATATATTGTCTTCAGGTACCAACTTATTTTTATACTAATTTGCAACACTAGTATAAAAAATACTATAGAACAGTCCATCTTTATTCAAAACCTGTTTTCTAGCACACTGAACTTTTTTTTTCTCTAAGGCGGATAGCTAATTTCTCTGTAGTCGATGTCTAGATTAAGAGTTTTGTTTTCCTAGCAGTAGCTGGAAAAATGCTGTAATGAGAGAAAATCTTTTATATGTTAGACAGCAACCTGTTGGTCAGAATAAAGCCTTCTTGGGTGACTGGTAGTGGTAGAGTAGCAGCAGTTTGGAAAGCTCTGTGAGCCTAACTCAGTATCTGTTTTAAAGGGTAACTTCTAATATAGGATCTCATACAGTTTAGTCCAGTTGGAGGGCCAGCTGTCTAGTTTGGTAATCAAGCTGCTGCTTTTTGAGATGAAAGCCATATTTCAGTGAATATGAACTCTTTTGTATCTGCTCGTTGTGCTTTGTCTGGAGGCAGGAGCAGCTGTAGTGCATTGGCCAGACCTGCATTTGGCTGTTGCTGCCATTGTGTTGTGTGTAAACATGCACCATTATTTTGGATCACATAGCAGCCTGTTCAAAAGGGTCTTGCATTCCCCAGCTGTTCCGCAACTTTTCCATCTCTGAGCTTGCCAGCTGCTTAGAACAGGCAACTGTAGCTACATTTGTTGCTCTGGTGTTAGGTATTAGTGGAGATAAAATTGACTTCTTGTTAAATGCTAGGTGCTGCGAGTCCATCTGCTGCTTCTAATGGACTTAAAGCAAAAGTAGACAGTATTTCTTACTATATCAAGATCGTCAGAAGAAACTTTCTTTGCCACTAGTTGGAGTGATTGGATAAAATGTTGTATTTTGTATTTGTGCCAAACATAGGTAAAAACACTTTTCTTATATGGATATACTTCCACAACCTGCGGTGGGAATTAGTCTAAAAGAGCTGGGATATGAAAAAGTGCCCCTTAAAGTCATGTCGGTAACTTCTGTTTCCCAATTCTCTGAGCGACATTCAGTTTAACAAGGCATCTTCTGCTCTCTTATCAGATAACTCTTTCACTTACCTATTCTTGAAGTGAGTTTTATTTTGGTGACAATCCTGCTCTGATCAGGTGTTGAAGAAAGAACAGTAGCTCTGAAATAACTTGTATCGGAGGGGAGTGTCCAGTCCAGTTGATGGACCATAGGCTTTAAGTCCTGCTTTCTGGATTTTCCCATCCAGCCTGCTGCTTCCCCTAAGGAAGAGATAGGAAGTGTCCAGAAAGCAGCTTGGGTGGCTGAACTCCTGTTTTCTGCACCAGGGAATCCATGACCATCTCTCTAGGGGTAGAGAAGTTAAAGGCAGACTTTGTTCATGTGGTGCACTTGAACAAAAGTTTTAAAGAGAGTAAATTCAAGCACCTTTGGAGAAGCGAGGTGATTGTTTCAATGACTCAAAGAAGTTGGTGTTCTAAACACTTAATTGTTTTACAGTCTTGGTTTTAAACTTTGGATGAGAAGGAGTGTAAATCTATAGCTGCAAGAGATTATTAAAGATAGTGATAAAGCTAATGTTTCAGAGGCTTGACTTGGTTTCATTATCGAGTATTCCGCACCCCCTACAAGGGGATAAATCAGGCAGTTTCCTGAAAATGTATTTAATGTAATCTGTAGTTTAAGAATGTAAATTTGAATTTCCCTGGCTGTGTGAATTATTTCATGGTGAAGGAAACGGAATGAGTTTTCCGTTCTCGCTGTCGATAGCAAAGGCTGGCTCTGCCCCAAGCTCTTAGTTACCCATTGTAACTGATCTGAAAACCCTATTATTCAGACAGGAAATTTTCAGGTGAGTGTAGAGAGATTTCTTTTTTTTCCTGGCCTTTTTTCTTTTGCCAGGCCTACTCAATCCTAGCCAGTTCTAGCTTTCATGTTGGTGTTCAACATAAATACTACCTAAGTTATGTTAATAGGAGGGTGCCTCTGATTTTAAAATAGAGCATTGCCCTGTAAATACAAATTGAAAGCATGAAATGAAGTCTCTTATTTGAAGTAGCATATTTCAGGATCTGTTTTTCATATTTCCAAATAGCTGAGATTTTGAACTTTTTCCATTCTAATGCTAATGTCTTAAAAGAAGTTGAAACACTGACTGTCTTTGGCTAAATGCTTGCTCTTGTCTTTGGGGTAAACTATTCTTTCAGATTCAGTGTTGGAGTACTAAACTTTGTTTTTCTGAAGTCATAGCAGAAATACAGGCCTACAGTTTGAAATTATCGTCTTAGATACATAGTTACATTAGTTGAGCATGGTCATGAATATTAGCTTAAAATGTGTAGTTAACATGGAAAAAATGTAGAAGTGAATGCATCTTCTATGTTTAATAACCACAGATGTGAATGGCTCTTCAGAAAACGCATATCAGGAGTCCTCAAATAGAGGAGGACAAGTGAGCATGATAGTGAGGGCAGGGAAAGATGAGTGTGGTGTGAAGGAGAACCATCTGTCAGAGAGAAGGTTAGGGAATGCATCTTAATTTGTGTTTTTAAAGTGCTGTTTACTAATCCATAAACCCCTTTGAAGAGAGTCTGGGGAAAGGACATAAAGAAGTTAGGGAGGAGAGGAATTTGAGAAGTACAAAAGTAAGAGAGTGTCAGTTTGTCTTCAGTTGAGCAGAGGGGGAAGAGTGTATCTGATGCATAAGAGGTGTTAAATTATTAAGGATTTTGAGAGAGAAATTTTTATGCATTTTGGAAGGTGGTAGGAAGCCAAGTGGGAAGACTTTAGATGGGATTAAGTGGCTAATCACATTTAAAAGTAAAAAGAAGGAGGGTCCCCACCACACCTCCAAGAGTTATTCTAACCTAAAATTGGTGGAAGTTCTGGAGAGACGAGGAAAAAAAAATCAAGCATTGGGGAAAGCTATTTTATTTTTTTTTGTGAAAGGTTCTGCCAATGTTGTTAACATGGCTTGAATTTGCTCCATCCCCTAAAAGGGAAAATATTTATTTTAAAGTTTTCTGTAAACTTAAATTGGCTTCCCAGGCAATTTAGACATGCCTGTCCATGTAGTGCCTTCCAGCTCCAGGATCGCTGGCAGCTGTAAGGCTCAGCAGAGAAGACCTTATGAATTGCACAGGAGAGCAGCATTACCAGCAGTAGGGGAAGTTGCTGTTCTGAAAATGTAACTTGAATTTGTGTGTTCAACCTTTGTTTCCTTTTACTGTAGTTAATGATTTCCCTTGCACAGCTAGTGGTAAGTGCTGCATTGCCTGTCCTATTTCACTGCTCCTTCCATTGTTCTCTGAAACTAAAAATTACAGTATGTGTTAATTTAAAAACAGAAATAAACCCGTGACAGATAGAGTTGCTTCCCCAAACCCTAGGTTGATACTTGCTGAGAGTTTTTCTCTCTCCTAACTTTGGCAATTTAAGTTGCTTCTCTCCAAGTAGGTCCTTGCAGCTCTTATTGTGGATTTTCCCGCACGCTGGCAAGCTCAGGTGCCTGTTACTGCACAGGTTGTGGGGGTCGCAAGCCTGCCCTGGGATAGCTGATCAGCCATGTGTAAGGCATCAGACTGCCTCATTACACACAGTTAAACTGCCTCTCTCACCAGAAAGACTCAAAAGGTTTGAAAGAAATTTACTTAAGCATAAGTTTGCAATAGTAAGCAAAACTACAAAAGAAAACAAAATATATTTACTGAGGTAACATCAAGCAGTAAGGATCTGGCTTAATCAGACTACTGCTTTTAGGATTGTCTGTTTTTAAGTAGTTGTGCCCTTTGCCATGCTTGTGTGCTGCTGAAGAGAGTCTGCACTCCCATTTGTAGTTGGCATTGAGATGTTATGTGCTAGTAAGTGTTTCTTTCTTTCCCACCTTGCTCCACAAGACTACTTAACTTAGGTGTTCCTGATTATATCACACTCCTGGCTTTAGGCTTAAACTACTTTAGTTTATAATATTGTGTCATTTGTGGTTTGTGGTAAATACTGTGACAAATATTACTTCGTAGGAGTTTGTAAAAAGCTTGACCCTTGCAAATCTCATAGCAGGCTGAAGAACCCACAGAACTCAAAACATACTGACCGCGCAACTGCACCACCCCCCTCCCTCTTGCCCTGCGTGCCCTCTTCGCAGTGGGTTAGACTTAAGGGAGCCCTGGTGCACAGACTTGAGTACAGGGTATAGTCTTGCAACCATTTGTGCCAGTCCCTCTTCCTTCCTGTTATATTGTTGAGTGCCAATAGTTGACAAACAAAGGATTTGGTTATTCTTAAATAACTTGTTTATCTTGTCTACATAATATTTGGTGCATGCTTGACTTTACAACTCGCATGCAAATGCCTATTTTGTATTATTTTTGTGGGTTGGCAACAAAGTTGTTCTGGCTTCCTACTCCAAGCAAAAGCTTGGAGTATGGAAATAACTGTTGTTTATATGAAGTCCTGGTTTGGAATGCAAGTTTAACTCTTCTAACTTGAAATAAAGTTACTTTGAATAAAATGAGCTGTGAATTAAGTGGCACTGAATCCAGCTTAAATCTTAGAACTTAACATTAACAAAAGGAAACTGTGGCATAACTAACTACTGCTAGGTATGCATTTCAGTTTCTTAAAACTTGTGGTTTGGAGGAGGGTAATACTCACCTACCAGTTCTATAACAAACTGCGTGTCTAAAACTTACTGGGTAGTGCACACTGCTGGATAGTAGAGTCACAAACAACTTTAAGGGAGTTGTGTGGGCAAGGAGATGGCAGATTAAGCATTCTAGGTGAGATAAAAATTTCCAGTTGTTAGTTTAGGAATCTAATCTGCCTTCCAATAGGGAAATGGGTTAAAGAAGTTACCGGTGTTTCTGTTTTCTCTGACATACTGCTGGAGTCTTGACCTAATATCCTTTTAAAAGAAATCTTTGAAGCAATATTTGGTTGGACATGCCCTCCTGGGCTCCCAGGCCCTTGCCACCGACAAGCTGCAGAAATCAAAACCAAACCACCAAAAGGCAGGTACATGCATGTGAAGTAAGGAAGCTCTAGATCTGAGCGCTTTTGTGCTGAACTTCAGCCTGGCCAAAAGGTCTCTCCAGATACAATGCAGAGACACACCTTAAATATTATCTTCCAGAATTAGGATTACTTGTGAAATTCCTAGAGCAACATAGATATGTATTTTTATGATATAGTAGTAGACCATGTCTGTGTAGTAAAACAAATGCTACATTCACTAAACGCTTCTTATGCAAAGCCTGACATGAGAACTTTCAGTCATGCCGGTCTCTGCTGAAACAAGTCAAGTAATTTTGGTGTTACAGAAGTTAGTTGCTTAAGGAAGCCCCCAAAAAAAACTTTTTCCATGAACGAGCTGGTATGAATTGGCATTCTTCCTTGCACAGGAAACCACAAATTCTTATTGTGGAAAACTTCTAACTCTTGTAAAACAGCCATTAACTTTGTGCATTAAAGTTCTTCAGAATGTTCTAGCTTTTTTGGTGTAGCCTCTAGAGAGCTGCTGTAAGAAACTCTACTGTTTTGATAAACAGCAGATCACTTGCTGCAAGCTTTCCAGTCTCTTGCATTCATTCTTCACTCAGCATGTTACTAGGGCTTGGATACTTGTCAAATACCTACAAGCCTGAAACCGTGTTTATTCCATGTTCAGTATGTAGCAATTGAACATGATCCTTGTCATAACTACAGCACTGTGTTTGATTAGTTCCTTTGGGATTTCTGAAATTGGTTTACTTGGGAATTGCCCATTGTGGAACGGTAGGGCTGGTGGGGCAGGGTTAATTTATTTATTTTGCTTTTCACTGGTCACTCTTCTGGGTTTTCAGTGCTCTTCCTTTCATCTGAAGTTTGGCACATTGTTCTGTCTCCCCTATTTCTTTTTTATCCTTATACTTCCAAAGATCAGTTTTTCAGTCTTTGTTTAGTGTAAACCTCTTAAATGAGAACTGCACCTGTGATTTATTCCTTTCAGATGTACTATCAAGAATATAACTCAAATTGCACAGTTCATTCTTCTTTTTTCTTCTTAATGACAGAAGAAAGACCAGTGGATAGGGATGTAGTGAATTGCCTAGGCTGGTAGTGATGAACGTGGCTTTTGCTTTTCAGAGTAGGCTACTTGTCTGAAGTTGATGTATCACATCATCTTCATTAAAGTTTTATACTTTCTGCTATTTTGGAGTGTTCTCTGAGCTCTCAAATACTGGAATGTTACTGCTGCTATTTAAGGCAGGACATCCGTCATGATGTGTCTGGAGTCTGATTTCTCCAAGCCTTGAATAATTCTTGCCTTTATGCTCTACCTATGTAACTGTTGCTCTTTCTACAACCAAAAAATGCAGCAAATAAATAAAGCTGCAAAGAGGTTAAGAGACTCATTGAAAGCCTGATTTTTGAGAGCAGGAACTTGCCAGTAGCTGACTTGTTCTGTTGTCTGGACAATACCCTGGCAGAGTTTCATGCATTAAGAGTTTGCTAAACTAGACCAAATTAACTTTCTTGTGCAGCGGGACATAGCTTTCTATACTGGGAGGGTGTGCACAAAATAAAGTCACGCCGAGTTTCTTCTCACAGGCTGTGTTCTGTCTCTTGCTGCAAGCGCCCGGGGCTCTGGGCCCCAGCCCTAGCAGCATCCTGTTGGTGTGCTGGCCCTGGGCTTGCTCTGTTGCTGCTGAAATTACAGCTTGCGTCCTGACCTCCTTTGGCTTTGGGACTCTTCCCTCGCAGTAGCCTCAGCGTTGGCTGCCCTCTCAGTAGCAGTTTGTGTTCCAACAGCTATTCAGTTTGCACATTTTTACTGTAAAAGCTAGTATTATCGAATATCCCTGCACAGGATAGTGAGTGGAGCCTTAGAGCTCACTTCTAAAAGGGACAGACTGGTAATTTAGAGAAACTATTTCCCTTCTGCCATTGAAACCTGTATTACAGTTTTCAGGGCAACTCTTCATGTGTATGTGGCTTTGCAATAATACCATTTTGGGGATGAAGTTTCACAAATGTAGCAGCTCCCTGCCCCTCCCATTTCCCTCTTTGCTTCCTGCTTACTCCCAGCTCTTTGCTTGTGCTGATTACATGGATTGGGGGGGCCTGGCCCACTCATTGAACTTCTTGGTAAGCTGTTTTATCTGTGTTTTTAGTTGCTGGGTCAGCAGATCCATGTTCTGCTGGATTAGTGAACCAAAGAAGCTCCTGGAGGTCCAGTATGTGTGGGAGCTGGTGCGGTGGGAACAGCCCAGCTGGGAGTGGGGGCAAAGACAGAAGTGAGAGTTGGTGGGATGAGGCCTCCTGACCAGCTCCTCTGACTTTAGGGCCTTGGGCTTCATGTTGGCTGTGCAGGATGAGATGGAGCCCAACTTGAGGGGGGGGGGGGGAAAGGAAGTGCCCTCTTTGTAGTTCATTTTGTCTAACCACAATGTGAACTTGGATTTTACCCATCACACCTGTGATTTGACAAATTAGAAACCTTCAAATGGAAGAAGTGTTTCTTGATGCTTAAAATGCTGGATTCGGAATCGGAAGTTGGCTTTTTTTCCTTGTGTTGGTGGCTCCTTTTCCACTTTTTTGTTTTGTTTTTTTAAAGTCATTTGTTTTAAGGAAACTACAATTTTCAAGAGGCAGCAAAGCTGGGAAAGGCCAGAAACTAATGTAGTTGTGTGAAATGGCTTGGCTTTGTTGGGTTGTGACTGTGTATGACAAGCGTTTTTGTTCTTAATCTAAAATTGCAGATTCTTTACTTGCTCATCAGATAGTAAAGATGCTATGAGAGCATCTTTTAAAGATGGCATGAGCTATTGTTGTATTTTTGGAGTTACAGTAGTCATGGTAACAATGTGTATCTTCTGTGTTTTTAAAAGGTGGATGAAATTAGGAGAATGGGGAAGAAAATGCTAGGGAGGAAAGAGATTCAGAAAAACTATAATCAGGTCAATAAAAACATGATATGAGGTTTTGGGAAGCTTGGTTAAACTTAACCTGATTACTCATAGTTTACTGGAGAGATGTAATACGTGCTACTTAACCTGATAGCTTTGGCTTTTACTTGTCAGGGAGGGCCTGTTTTTTCACCTAGTTTTGCAATTGGGGGTTTACTTTGGCAAAAAGGAGACAAGTGTCTTGTTTGAGTTAGCATAATACAAGTGTCTGGTTGGAAACATTCCCAGCAATGATCTGATTCCTAGCCTTTTCTGTAATTGCTCAATAGTGCCACCAATGCATATTTGGCAACAAAAAGTTATAACAACCTGCATAAACTCCAGGATTTGTGAATGTATCAAACACTTTAATATGCTAAAAGCTGTTCATTAAAATATTGGCTTAAAATTAAATAATGGCATTTAACATGACAATTTTGTGGACTCTGTTTCAGGTGTGCTGGTTTCCTGGAAATTGCTAGCTGTGTTAACTACTGCTTCTGCGTGATAACTTTGTAGCATTGCAGGTGTAGCTTGGTAAATTGGCTGCCAGTGACTAGCAGTGCGCACCTACTTCATGATGTAGGAGCCTTGTCTCCTAAGACATCTTCCAGACAAAGATCTCTAGATCAGTGCTACGCTTTATTTGAAAAAGATGATTGAGCTGGTTCTGTTGGCTGCTGCAGGTATTTAATTGCCATAGTGTTTTAGAGAAGGCTGTGCTCACTATCAGTCCATTCTCCCGGGTAATTCACATATACATTTTTTTACTAAAATTAAAAAAAGACGCTGTCTTCTTTCACATCTTTACAAAGCTTTTGCTCTTTAAAGAATAAATTGAACTATTTGAGTTATAGCAAAAAACAAAAATATTTGATTTCTCGCTCTGTTCTGGTAGCAGATGCACATCCACTATGCAGAGGGGAGACTAATGGTTGTGTCAGGCTGCAGGTGTGGGAGGGTGTGCTGAATTACAGGTGGCTGAAATAATTTTGGAGCCATTTGGCAAGGACCAGAGTGCAACTGGTTGACTTCATTGAGCTTTACTTGTATAAACAAATGTCAGTCACAGGTTCACTTTGAATCGGTTGTAAGTGTCCTGAAAAGAATCTCATTAATTTTTTTACATTATTGTCTGGTTATCTTACTGTCCAAAATATTGCATAATTCAGATCTGAGATTTAGATTCGAGGTTATATCTGCAGAGCAAAGTCCATGTTGTTCAGAGTTGTTCCAGCGTTAATTGTTAACAGGGAGCCCTCGCTACTCGGCTGTACTGCACGATGTGCTAGCTGAGCACTGCTTACACTACTTCAGTAGTTTAGATTCCCGCAGCGTTGACATATTTGACTTCACAGATGTGAAATGGAAGACCCTTATCCTGAAATCTGCTGCTAGAACTTTAAAGGTGGGAATATTTGGATTATGCCTGCAAATACTATTTTATATTTTCTCCAGGGTTAAGTGCAGCATCTATTTGAATTATTCTGTTTAAATGGTGTGCCATAATTAATACAAGGGGAGGAAGAAGCCAAACTTTACTTTGATCTTTAAGCACAAGATCTGACATTATCTGGTTGGTCATGGAAATTTTAATACTGTGTTTTGTTTTTAATCCTCTTAATAGCCTCTGTATTGAGTGCTGCAGTTTCAGGTTGTTCTGTTTAAAACAAAACAAAACATACGTTAGTTGTTTAAAGCAAGCCTATATTTATGTGTGCACTTGATTCATGAGAATCACAATGATGTTCTTGTCTTCTTAAGCACTTCAGAGACTTGCTTCAACTTGTCCGTGGCCCTTGCCTCATTTGTTTCTGCCTTGTGTGGTACTATCTATCTCAAAAACTTTGGGGAGGGATTTTCAACTACATCTTGCGCTCTTGTGCAAGTCTTTAGCCTTATTCTGCAATTCTTCAGGGAAGAGAGCTGTCTTGGGTTTGTCACAGAGGAAGCTGAGATGCTTTAAAGAGTTGCAGATCAGAAGGTAATCAGAATTCTGTCAGTTTTCCTGTTCTCTAGTTGAACATAACCTCCATATCATTATCAGATTAAGAATTTTTGAAAATCCGCCTAAGTGAACAGAAGTGCAATAGGCTGCATGATTCCCATGTGACCCTAATTATTGTTACATTCTGTAAAAAAAAAATCTTTTTAAACTTCAGAGATTCTTAAGATTTTTATTAATATGAGTAATGTTTTTTGTTATGTCATCACAAGATGCTTAAGCCCAGGAAATAAATCTTAAAAAACAATGACTGTGTCTCACATGCATTGTGAAGAGATGATCTGAATAGGCCAGCGCATGGCCTGCTAGTTAGTGGTCCTGCAGTATTAGTCATATCCTTCTGCCTTATCTGGGAGAACTAAGTATTTGATGTTCCTTCCATTTCTGAATCTGGCCTTTTCTAGAGACTGTACTCAGTTGTGACTGTTGTCTTTGGTAGGATACTTGACTGTTTCTGTTTTGGATTTTATAGTCTGTTTCTGTCATTAGTCTGTTCTTGGGTGTTTGGGTTGTTTTTTTTTCCTTGTTTTATTTGGCTGTGTGTTTCTCTCTTACTACAAAGACTTCATCGCTAGACATTCAGACCATGTTCGGTTGGTCCACAAAGTCCTGGCAGCCAAAAAAATCTTGCTTTCTGTTGGATTTGGATGATGTGCTTGTGCATTTTAGGATGGTGCTTAATAACCTGACCAGGAGAAATGACTCTGGGAAAAAAAGAGGAAAATAGGATTCTGAATTAGATGGCCTCTCTCTAGCTTTAGGGGAAGAGTTGCTGGAAAACAGGTATACATTTAAGAGACTACTTTTCTATTATGGGGGTCTCAAGAGATGCACAGCTTTATTTCTCATTTAAAGCTTTTTTGGATTACTGTTTGAACTGCTGTTCCTGGTTTTAGCCAAATACACAGAACAGTTTTGCTGTTGCTGTGCTGACCCACTGAAAGACGTTGCTTCAGTGCAGAGCTGTGCTAACTACTAACCTAACTTGGGCAGGAAATGGTCAATGTATAACTATCTCTGCCAAACCCAGATTTGATTCTTGCTTTGTTGAGATATAAAAGGGGCGTGTGCTAGTCCTAACTCTTCCTCAGAAAGCAGGTCTTACAGTACAGCTGAATGTAACTGAAAATCAGAGCTACCTTCCAGACTTTATAGCGGGTGATACATGATGGGTTGCATGGAGACTAATTTAATGGAAACTTAGTCTGTTTTACTGAAGACTTAATCTGTCTGGAATTGACACTGACTACCCAATTCAAGTGAAAAGGTTTTCATTCGACAAAGACTTTAAACAGTTTGTCCTTTCCTCCCTCTTCCATTTTTTTTCTTTGTGTAAGATACTCCTGGACTTCCACTTCAGTTTGGCTTGCCATGCACTCAGTTGCCGACCCTTCAAGCACTTGTACTTTTGCCTGCCCTACTCCAAATTCTCTCCTTTAGCCTTACTTACAATATCTTTCACTTTGGGCCAAAAGAAAGCATGGTTGTTTTGTTCTTATTCCATTTTTCGCTCTGTGCTCCCCTCATTAATTGCGCTGGAATGGGGTAGTGGTGTGAACGGAAATCCTCTGTTCCCTGGCAAAGCAGCGTCTTCCTTCCTAGTGTCAGCGAGATGAGTGGTTGTGAGTGCACTGGCACTGACGCAACCTCGCTTCCCTCCTGGTTTGCGCTGGAGCTGGCTGCCTGTGATTTCTGACAAAGCACGAATTCTAGGAAGGGCATTTCTTGTAGCTGAAATGTTGAAATGTGACTTCCCTTTTTTTTTTTTTTTTTTTTTTTTTTGGGGGGGGGGGTGGTGCTTAGCTGGCCTGAAAAGATAGGAGTTCATGCTGCAGACCTGTCCTTGCTGGGGACACCTATCACTTATCTAATTCCGTTGAGCTTTTGGGGGGGATATAATAATTTTAAAAGCCTTTGCTTACCTGTCAGGTGTTTGAGACGAGCCAGTGGCCCCAAAATTTGTGTGTCTGGAAGAGAGGAGGAGGAGGGGACACAAGTTATGTGAAAGATACTTTCTCATGAATCTTGCTTTTCAGGAATAAAGCTCAAGGAGGGTGTGTGTGTGTGTGGTTTTTTCTTTTTTTTTTAATAAAGACTTTCAGATTACTTTGGAAAATTTAAAGTTCAAAATTGGACACTTACTAAATGTAGAACTGTCCTTTTTAAAGAGCTCTCAGGCTTTTTTTTTTTTTCCCTTGAAGTGTATAAATGGACACTTGCTTGTCTTACCTACTTGTCAGTGCTAGCAAGTTCAAATCTGTAAGTGTTGCTGGTGATAGGGTAGAAATCCGTTGGTGAAACCTGAGCCAGCTCCCTTGCTGCTTTCCGTTTTCAGTGCTTCATGTAGCAAGCCTGTCCCTCTGCAGTCCCAGTTAACAGTTGTAGTAGTTGCTATTTCGCAGCATACAGTAAGTGCAATATATTAAAGCAGTAACATATGTTATGCTACAAATGGCTTTGGACTAACTAGGTTAAATGGGAACTGAGAAGTTACCCACTTAATGCTCAAGATCTTGTTTCTAAGCCCTGTTTAGAGATAAATGATGCATCTGGCTTTCAGAATTTTTCCCTGCATTTCAGCCGAAGGAGACGGTAAGGTATCAGAGTTGATGAGAGCAAGTGGAAGCTGGTTTGTGTTAGAGGGAGAAAGGGAATGCATTTTGGCTTGAAGGAATGAATTTTCTAATCTTAATGCTAGGTATTAATACTGAAACTTGAGTACTTTATATGCTGCAAAATGAAGTTACAATAGGGAGGGAACATGACTGCAAACTGAGGCAAAGGTGTGGGAGCAAACTAGGCAAATCAAATAAATGTTACCTTGTGGTAGTGAAGTCTTGCGCGTATGCTTTTTAAAGAGGTTGTTAAGCACTGTAAACTGCAGCATAACCCAGTATGTCTTCTGAAGAGAAAACTGATACTAGCATGAAATCAGAACATGCAAGTGTCCCTGAGCCTGAAAGAACGCTTCCAAAAATTCATTATGAAAATTTGGAAGACAATCCCATGAGCAAATGTGGAAATCTGCTCTATGGTACTTACTAGATTAAGACAGTCATTGGTTTACATGCCAATTGAAATATCTCTTTCATAAGTGTTACTACTCAAGAAGTCTAAGAACTTCATAATTCAGTTTTGCAGCCATTTCAGAAGATGTCCTAAATAATTGATGTCCCTCCTTAAGGGGCTAAAAAAAGACACTGTAATGGAATCATTTCTACTGTTGTCACATTTCAATTGCATATGAGCTTTATTAAATAATGAAACCTTCTTTAAATCTAAAATGGTATTTTGTTTTGGTTAAGATTAGCATTTAATTAATTACAGGCGTGCTGTAGATTTAGGGTTTTATGAGAATTTTTTGCAAGTTGAAAATGTTCTTGCTCTAATACCTAGTTGAGTGTGGTGATTTACAGCAAGTCTCATTGACACCGATGTTTTCCTTTGTTAGGATACCAGTTCAAGATGGACTACTATGTGACTTGAATCAGTGGCAGCTAATTTACAATATAAAAACTTCTCTGCCAGGTGTATCTTATTCAAAGTTGTTGAAAATATTTAAGCGTGCAGTCAGTGAAGCTTGTATGCAGGCTCCTGTTTAAAGACTTCAACTACATTGTCACTGGGATACCCCCACTCTTATACTGTTCAGTTTTTATCTGTCTAGAACATGTGACATTGCTTAACTCTCTTAAACTGGATTTTGGGGATGAACTAGTTTATGCAGCTAGTGCGGGTTTTTATTTTGATATATTTAATTGATCTGTAAAGGATGAGGAAGGAATTCAAGCTGAAGATTAAGGAATGGGTGTGCCTAAGAGAGCTCAAACAATGCGATTTGTCCTCAGAACAGATGATTGACATTTTAACTGTAGTATATGCCTCTGGCTACTGTGTCTGTCCTGAAGCACTCTGTCAAAAGAGATTCACAGAATCACAGAATCGCTGAGGTTGGAAGGGACCTCTGGAGATCATCTAGTCCAACCCCCCTGCTCAAGCAGGGTCACCTAGAGCACATTGCACAGGATTGCATCCAGGTGGGTTTTGAATATCTCCAGAGAAGGAGACTCCACAACCTCTCTGGGCAACCTGTTCCAGTGCTCTGTCACCCTCGCAGTGAAAAAGTTTTTCCTCATGTTCAGATGGAAGTGTCTGTGTTTCAGTTTGTGCCCATTGCCTCGTGTCCTGTCGCTCGGCACCACTGAAAAGAGTCTGGTCCCATCCTCTCGACACCCTCCCTTCAGATACTTGTACACGTTGATAAGATCTCCTCTCAGCCTTCTCTTCTCCAGGCTAAACAGGCCCAGCTCTCTCAGCCTTTCCTCATAAGAGAGATGCTCCAGTCCCCTAATCATCTTTGTAGCCCTTCGCTGCACTTGTTCCAGTAGTGCCACATCCCTCTTGTACTGGGGAGCCCAGAACTGGACGCAGTACTCCAGATGTGGCCTCACCAGGGCTGAGTAGAGGGGGAGAATCACCTCCCTCGACCTGCTGGCAACACTCTTCCTGATGCACCCCAGGATCCCATTGGCCTTCTTGGCCACAAGGCCACATTGCTGCCTCATGCTTAACTTGGTGTCCACCAGCACTCCCAGGTCCTTCTCCGCAGAGCTGCTTTCCAGCAGGTCAACCCCCAACCTGTACTGGTGCATGGGGTTATTCCTCCCTAGGTGCAGGACCCTGCACTTGCCTTTGTTGAACTTCATGAGGTTCCTCTCTGCCCACCTCTCCAGCCTGTCCAGGTCTCTCTGAGTGGCAGCACAGCCCTCTGGTGTATCAGCCACTCCTCCCAGTTTTGTTTGCAGCAAGTTTGCTGACGATGCACTCTGTCCCTTCATCCATTCCCACCTCTGTTACTTGCAGATTCGCACATCTGAGGTAACTCGCTTGGTAAGAATACACATTGTAAATATGCACAATTCTGATTTATAATCTGGGTCTGGTTGAGCAGAGAAGTGAGTGTTTTACAGCACATACTCTCTGAACTTTGAGGAAGAGATTGAAAAGAATAGCAGATTCCTAGACTGGCTGTAAACCCAAATCTTTTTGTTTGTTTGTATTGCACTGTTTTTTTTCCCCTGCTTTTCTTTTAGCCTATAGGCAGGGAAATTCCAAAACTGTTTTCCCTGAACTTAGACGAAATTCAAAGATAATGCAAATAGTTGCTCTTTTGCATCCAACATAGTGGGTTACCTAGCTGAGAGGGAATTGCTTTTTATGATGTGGCTAGCTTTTAAGAAGTTTACCTGCCTAAAAATAGCACCTCACTTTTAGTAACTTCAAGTGAAATAAGGCCATCTGAAATTCGATCCAGAAAGCAAGCCCAGTTTATCCTTTGTGTTGTAGTGCTTTGTGTGTAGAAAATGTATTTATTCACTGCTGGCTAACTAGCAACAGAATACCTGCCATAATAATGTAGGTTATGAATTTGCATGAAGTTGGGGAAGAGCAGGAGAGTGAACCTCCATGCCGGGCAGGACTAAGCTGGTGCTGCTGTGCTGCTTCCTCCAGAACTTGAAATGGGTAGGTCTGCTCTCGTCCTGATGCCTTTCCCAGCAATGAGGTGGGAGGTGAAAAGGGGTGCTAACTGTGCTTGCCAGGAATGATACAGCCTCCAGGTGGTGATCACAGTAAACCTGCTGTGACAATCACAGCGCTGCTTTCCCAGCAGCTACGTAAGGCAAGGATGTACTTCTGTCACTTGCACTGCTGGAAGTTTCTTGCCCCAAGCAGCTAAATGACATGTAAGGTAAACTATGGCTCGTCTCTGTTAGCAGTGTTCTGGCTTATGGCACTCTGCTTCATTTTCAGAATGGAATTTGTCAACATAGGCAGACTGCTTCACTCTGAAAATGTAAAATCTCATCACAAGTGCTTTTTGCATTGTAATAAACACATAATTTCCCCTTACAACAAGAGTTGTGTATCAGGCTTTTTTTGTTGTTTTTTTTAATAGTCTGCCAAACAGCAGTCTTCTAAACAGATTCATGCTAAGCTGGCAAATTGAATGGTAATGACAGTGCTTCCATTAAATTCAGAGTATTGTCCTCTACATACAGTATTCATGGTTGTGTTACTGGACAAGGCTGCTGTGGCTACAGTGAAATGCACCATAAAATTTCTCTGATGTTAGACCTGAGCTCTAATTTGAGATAACTACCTTAAAACATGAGAACCTAAGTCCATAAATAAACTGTGAGCAGTGTAAGCTTTTTTTAAGAGCAAAGACAGTTAGCAAGGAACTAAGCAAATCCCACAGGACTTAGTAGACTGTATAATTATGGTACAGACTATTAAGTGAATAAAATTTCCAAAGCTTAGTTCATAAATAAGATCTGTTTGTTTGTTATGTGATTTGTGATGTGATTTCCTAAAACAAACAAGGTTTCAGTGGGGGAGACTAAAGGCTCTGGAGGCTACTTAAGGCTTTGCAGAGGGGCTGATGGATACCACTTAATTGTTTAAAGTATGTGTGAGGAGATACATAGCAGTTATAGAAAGAATTTTTAAGAAGGAAACTCCTCATTGGATAGTTGCTCAATTTCTTTACCCATATAGCTGTTTCCAGCAGATTGCCTTTCTCTTCTTCTGTCCACTGTAACTTTTAAATGTTGTGTGAGGTTTTCACTGCTTATTCTGCTGGCTCATACATGCTGCTAAATATTTTCTATCTCCTGTATTCTAATTGTGTTCATAAAGAGTATATTTGCTGTGGCATTTCTGGTCCCGCTCTGGTACTATTAGCCCATACCTATTATAACCCCACACATCCTGTCCAATCAGTCCACCTTGGACAGTTGTGCAAGTGGAAGAAGTATGGAAAAAAATGATGATGCTTGCAGCAGTCTAGACAAAAGCACTCTCCAGAATGCAGGCACCGGTGGAGAGAAAGCTGAGAAGAGATGTTCAGCCACAGAGTTGGTGGATTTCTTAATAGGCTTAATAGTCTTTCCTGGCCTTTGGGGAGCCAGCCTGAAACTGCAGCAGGGGTACATTCATCACACTGAAGATCATAGGGATGTTTTAAGAATGGATTGGATGGACCTTTCTTGAGGGAGGAGAGATGAGGTTTTGTTTTTGGGGGGGGACATCTCATGTAGGGAAACTCCTGAAGATCTTGTCATGCCTTTTTTGTGTCTAGGTGTTGTCTGATCAAGATAAAGCAGCATGCATACTTCTGGCATAGGTACATGCACTTGTTCAGATAGATCTGCTGTGTGGTGCCCCTTACCCAAATACAGAAGGAGTCGGAGAAGCAGCAGCAAATGGTGATCTTGTTGGGTGTGCAGACCTATGGAAGGAAGGGCACTTTTCTGCCTGTTTCCTCCTGCCTCTCTTGTACTGGAACTTCCTAGCACATAAGTCCTTGGCCTGGACTCCCATGCCTCAGCGTGGCTTCCTTGGAAAGCTTTCTTTTGTTTCAGTAAGTCCTTGGCTCCTCATACAGAACTTAGAAATTTGGGTGATGGGACCCACAGAAATCTGAGATAGGTGTTCTGTGAAGAAAATCCCTTCTTTCATAGAGATATCATCTAAAAATTGTTCCAGTGGGTTAATGTGAGTCTTGGTGCCTTTTTAACCTTTATTTGTTCATCCTCATGAGATCTCTGTGAAATTGAGTTCTCTTCATCTCAAACAACAGACTGGGAGCTTGAATGTGGGAGCTAGCTGTCGTGGTCTTATCTGCATTTACCAGCTTTCTCCTTTACACCAACTCTGCTTTTCAGACCTTGCACTGAGTCATTTGTGTGCTAAATGTGTAAGGAATCAATTTTTTTGTTGTTGTTGTTTGACCCTGCACTGACTCATTTCAGACCAACAAGTTGTGGAGTGGGGGAAGGGATGGACTCATGCAGCCAGGGAAAGGAGTGAGAGTCTGGCAGCCAGCAGTTGGCTGAGACTGCTGTGAGCCACAGGCCAGTCCCAGTGACTTCTCCAAGGTCACACAAACTTCTGTCAACAAGAAATTGAAACCATCTCTTTCATGTTATAGGATGGCGACCTGTGGTCTGTCACATGCAATAAGTGGTAGGAAATGGCTATGGATTTATTCTATTTGGATTTCTTATATGCTTGCAGGTACTGCTGAATGAATTAATCGATTCTCTCTAGTATATGTAAAAATCCAAATGTACTGAGTTGGCCATAACTAAAGATCTTCATATGTCTGTGTGCCTTTGAAGAAAATGGAGTTAACTTTGGGATGTTTCCCCTAGAAATGTTTATTGGACAGACAGTGATCCATCAATTACAGCGCATTAATGTGTAAGGGCTACTGCTTTTTAGTCAAGATAGCTCAGGAATTAGTGTTTGAAACAAATCCTTATATGGCATTAGATTGCTGATTCAGTAAAAATTGAGTCAATACACAGTTGCCTGATAGCTCTCCTAACCTGCAGCATAGCACTTTATCAATGGTGAAATATGAAATTTAGCACAAAGCATTCCACTAACACTGGACACAATTTTCTTAACAGATACAACATCTTGAGCTATATTTTTTATGACTAAAGCCATGCTGAATGTAAGGATCTGAGGGCAGAGCTTACAGGTAATACATTCTATTTTCTATTTCTGTGCCTTATTTTTGTTCGGATCCATTTTAGGAGGAAGAAACTAGGAAACAACTTTGAGTGATGTTTTTAGAGCTCTGTGCTGGCTATGACTTTGTCTGCTTCACTTATGTGTTTTTGCAATTTCTTTAGAAAAATGGCTAGCCAGAAAAAAAATCTGGACATGATTGTATGCCATGTATGTGCATTTGCTCTTCCATAATGCTGTACAGTTGATTCAATTTGAAGGACTCTTTCCTAGCTCTGTTAAATTTTGTCAAGCTACCATTTGACTTAATTTCTGTTTGTTTGTTTTACTTTTTGAAACCAAAGAAAACTTGTTGCAGTTTAAGTAATAAAAGACAATATTGGAAAAATGTCTCCAGTAATCTAATGTATTAACAAATGTTCTTCTAGGAACAAATGCATCATATGTGAATTTTTATGTAGGAGGATTTTTAGACTGTTGAACCTTGTGGCCAACACCCAAACATTGTGTGACATGACAAATGTGGAACATCTGTGTACTGATGCTCACCACTGTTCTGAAAGTCATTCCATTACCACATGCATTGAATTAAGTACAATAATTTTGGGAAAAAATAGTTGGAAGAACATATTCAGTCAAATACAATTGCAAGGATCTGTTGTGTAAGCCACCAGAACTTGCTTATGTAATTCTTATGCACTTTTTATTCAGAGGTCTGCTTGATGTGCTCTACAGATTAACTGTTGCCCCCTTTGGACTAGGAGGAGAAGGATTGATATGTGCTTCCCTAGTCAGGGGCAAAGTCTTTGCTAAGTAGAAATGACAGTTTGGCGTTTGGGAATTCCAGATATATTTGCTTGTCTAAGTGATATGTTTGGTTCTGTGTGAGGTAAGCAGCAGGTTGAGGTGGCACACTTGAATGGGAAATGAAGTGTGGCTAGGTGGCTTAGGCCAGGATCCCCCATATTAAAGTGTACATTTTATTCATAACTCTGCCTGAACTGACCTAACTTTAGCTACTAATACCCTTCTAAATCCTAGTGCTACTGTTTGACTCCATGCTATAGTTACAGTAAAAGTTTTTGTCTATAAAAGGACTGTAATGTGCATGGAAATGAAAAGTGATTATTAAAGGTGAGTTTTGACCTTTCGAGTTCTGGACCGGTGGCCAGTAGTTCTGTTTCTTCTCTACCGTTTACTGACCTGCCCGAGGGGAGTTGTGCTGCATTACAACTCACATACTTGGTCTCACTGCTTAGGCCTAGCAGAAAAGGCTGCCAGATTTAATTAGAATGGAACTTGTTGCAAAATAGAATGAATCCAAAAAGTAGGATTTAGGATGCAGGTTGTGGCTTTCATTGTGGAAGTCGTTGATTCCACAACAAAAGTCGTTGCATTGCTGCCACATGCTTCCTATACGGCAGCATGAAGCTAACTGTTGTGTAGAAGGCAAGTGTGGTAAACGTTAATGGTTGTCTTCCTAGTGTTTCAGAAATCGCCTTTAAATTTGAATATTTAGCTTTGACCACATTACTAAATAGTTTTTTTAAATAATGCAGACCTGTTCTTTCAGAGATAGTCAGCACAGATAAGGATTTATTGATTTCTGGTACTAACAGCTAGAAACCGCTCTTAAAAACTCAGTCTTTGCTTTCTGAGTTGTATTCATGGACTTGAATCTGGGAGCACAGACATAAAGGATCTTTTTCAGTTGATCTGAACTTGGTTTCAGACAACTGTCTTTGAAATGGTTTCTGAATATTTCTTTCATACTTTGAAATTGTGATGGCTGTTCTCAAGTTGTACTTGATCTTTTTGAACTTAGTATTTCCACAGCTTTTACTATCTTGTTCAAAAGAGATTTCAGTTTCTAAGAGCTTCTACTCTAGAATATATAAATGCTCTTGTTCCAACATAACCCTGTATGTATGCTTTCCAGAGGAAATGAGCACAGAAATCTAAGTACTTGGCAATTTTGAGAAGGTCACTTCACTCAGAAGCAGCTCCCGAAAGACTCCCTGCCTTTAAAGGGAGGCTAAGAACCAGTTTGAAGCAAACAATGCCTCTGGGATTTGTCCATAGTCTTCTGGACGGGCGATTAGGGAGCGGACAGAAGCAGTATAAAAGGATCCCCAAAGAGTGTGGGCATCCATCTCAATTGTCCCTTTCAGTAACGCCACCTTAGAACTTGCTACACTTTCATTAAAAAGCTTTTATCATAAAACTATAGCTTATGACAAAATGCAGGGTTTTTATCAGTAAAGTTGAGGGGAAGTGTTTTTGCATGGGGGAGTTTAAGCTGATAGTTTTGAAACCAACTTGCTGTTTAATTTTTTGTTTGTTTATCCCCCCCCCCCCATAGTTAGTCAAAAACAAGCAACCACTCTCCCACCCCAGTCTGCCCATAGTCTCTATGAAGGAGCTACCCTTCAGGTATATAGAGCTCCTTCAGGGCTGAGCCCTGAATGGTCTTTAGTGAGTGAGGGATCCTTGAGGATTTTTATATCATATTGAGGGTGACATTCCCTCAGATTCCTAACAGATTTTGTCTTGAATGTTGGCTGCAGTAAGTACATCTGAGTCAACAACTCTTTCCACACACCCTCCAAAACTCATACAGAATCTGGGCTGATTTAATTGTTCTGTGAGATACAGGACTTGCCCCTGCCAAGTGTTTCTATTTCAAATGTTTTTATTCGAGCATTGTAAAATTGTAGTTAAGAAACAATTCTGTGCATCCAGAACATTTAGGTGTTAGATTAAGCTACTGTTCAAAAGTATTTATTTAAATGCTGCTTTGGTGTGAATTACTTATGTAAACACAGCAGTAGCCTCACATCCTTAAACCAATTTAAGCTTTGTAGCTTCCCCCCTGCAACAGGTTTCAGTTCTGTTAACCAATTGAAAGTAATCCTGCAAGACTTATCTCACTTCAGTCTGTTTTATTGCATGAAAGTATCCTTCAGAGTGTTGTCAAAATAACTTGATAAATGTTTTCTAAAGCTTTGAAGAGACTTCTGATGTCTTGAGTCTTTATTACACTAGAGGTCAGTGTATGACGGGAGCTTCTGCGAGGTGGTATAGAGTTTCTTGCAGAATCCTATTTCATCAAATTTGAAACCAGATTCGAAGAGAAACTGTAGCCTACTACCATGGAAAAAAACTTCACATTAACATGTCTTATGATTTCCTTGGCTAAAAGGCTTGTTTGAACTTTCTGCTTTTAATTCTCCTTGCTTAAGGAGTATTTGGCAAGCATCAATAATAGCACTTTAATGTGGTAAGCATGAACACGCACACACAATTGTTCCAGCACACACCTCAAACACTCATGTTGCATTGCAATAACATTACTTCTGGTGTTGGATATATCTGTTACTTGGTATTTACAGAAGCTATTCTTATACTGTGCACTATATAAACTTACTCTTGGCATGGTGGGAGAATTGCATGTGCACCTACTATTCTTAGTGTAGCTGTCAACTTCCTGAGCACTGAGCTGATAACTTTAAGACGAATAGTTTCACCTGTGGGTTTGGGAGGAAGTATAGTCATGCATACTTTTATTATGGTACTTGTAAAGATTGGCTCCTCAGCAGGTCTTTTCCAGCTCTCTAGAGAAATAATTTCTTTAAACATCTGCAACATGCAGAAGCATATTGCTTCTGAAAACCTCATTGGGCAGAGGGACTGAAACAGATGGTCAAACTATGACAGTGTTATGTGGAATCAAATGGAGCAACAATTAATTGCAGGAGAGTCCTGGTGACTGCAGCAGATCATTATCCTGCATACATACTCAAATGATCTTTTTTTTTTTTTTAAGATGATAGAATAAATAACAATAGGGGTGGTTTTGAGCTCTTGAATGTGTTTTCTAAGAGAATTGGCTACAAACAGAATCATCTGTCCTCTGGTACTCTTGTGTTTGGGTTATTCCTAAATGACTGAAGAAAAAAAAAAAAGAACATAGGATGTTCAAAGTTTATGGGCAAGCATTGGTATTGAGGGTAAGTGAAGGCATAAAGCTGAAACTTGCTATTTTTAACAGTGATTTCCTCAGAGTTCAAGAGATACCCATGAAGACTTCGTGGCCTCTCTTTCTGGCAGGGTGGAAAGGGGGGCGGGGGGGACTGTAAAAGCATAACCAATAGCCTGAAAAATCTCCCTTGCTCTCGTCTGCTGTCCAGTATGATTTGTTACATGCCTCTGACACATGAAGGGTGAAGAGGGATGGCACCGCAATTGAGATAGCACGAAGGAGGTGTTAGACTCTGTTTTAATTGAACTCCCTGTGAAGATTCCTGGCTTCACAAAAAGGCTGTTGCACTCCTCTAACTCTTTCCCAAGTCTTTTCAGGCTACTTTTTTTTTATTATTATTATTCTGTATAAGAAATGAAGATGTACTAGGGCTTTCCAGAAGAGTGCCTTATTGCAGCATCTCTTTAAGAAGTTTTGTGGTATCAGGCTTATTTGGTTGTGTTTGAAGAGTCTGAGAAGAAGATAGTTTTGCAGGATCAATGTGACTTATGTTATTAAGCAATAAATAAAATGCCCTAAAAATGTCTCTCCTTTTCCTGTGCTTTTGATATTGGCGAGAGGCAATGAGAAAATTTATCTTCTAGACTTTATTATATGTTGTCTGCTAGAACTCGAGAGCTCTTTTGAGGAAAGGGGCAGACTTGCATTCAGGGCTAAAAAGAGAACTTGTTACATGTATTTAACTTGCACTAGAGTGGCTTTTGGCACTGGTTTTGATATGACAGAGGCTTTGTCTGGATCCTAGTTGGTTTTGCCTCTTTAGATTAGGAGAAATTTTAAATGTAGTAACTAAGACTCTCTTGTTTTACAGCCCATGAATGTTTAAGGGCAACCCACCTTGTTCAGCATGGGTTTCCTTTTTGCTGGTCCTCTTGCCTGTCTGGTAAGGACAACTGAAGCACTTCCGAGATACACCTCCCTTTTGTACCCTGATAGACTGGAGTTCAGTGCAAGAATGACAGAAATGTGTTGTTTACAGGTGGGCCAAATTGTGATGATGAAAGAAACTAATCTCAGTTTAGCAAAATCTCCTTTCCCAATGCCCCCCCCCACATGCTTGCCTTCCTAGTCATTATACTTCAGGGGTGCTTTAATTATATAAAACAATAATGAATGAATGAAAGTTGGAAATGGAGAAACAATGGTATGTGGGCTACCAGTATTCAAGGAGCTCTGGACTAGCTTCCTCCCTGAAATACAAAGATAGATGTGGGTAGACCATAAAAACTGAATCAGTGAAAATATGCAAACAGCTGCATGAAATTAGGGAGCAGGGTGAGTTGCTGCCTTACCTGTTCCCATGGACTCTAAGGACTTTTTTTTTTCTTTCAAATAATTATTTTTGTTTTGACTTCTTCTCTAGATACTGTTATTAGTGTCTGACGTGTTCAGCAGCTGCAGTGGAAGCAGAGCAGTGACCTGACCATTCTTCACAGTTGTTGCTCTGGTCACTCAGGATATCATGACTTGATTTTATACCTCTCTAGATTTAAAAAAAAAGGAAGCTTAATAAAGGAGCTGGATTAGGCATAAGTGAAAGACTTAAGCAGTAGATTCGATGCTTAAATTTAAAGTGTAGGTGAGCTGAATCTTGGCTTGGAAGAGCAAAAATTATCACTACCTGTTGTCACAGGAGGAGGACAGTAATCTGTTCAGCAGCGCATACTCTTTCATGGAGTTCAGTTCTGCATGAGAGAACTGTTCTCCGCTGCTATATAGAAAGAAACTACTGCATTGGTGGCAGAGAACATAGTGCCAAGCCAGGAGTACTTGATTATTCTAGGTTTTTATTTTACGAGTGCAAGGGATTGGCATGCTTTAGAATACAGTGTAGTGCTGAGATAAGCCAACTAGCTTGAAACAACCCGACTTGGATAATGCAAGCAATCTAACCATAACAGTATGAATCTCCACATGGAGATTTCACCCTGCAGGAAAGCAAATCGTTATAGGCAGACCCAGCAATGACTTGCCTTTATCACAGAAGAAAATAAAAGCAGTTATGGTTCAAGCTGTGGGGGTCAGGAATCGGGCTATGTGGCAGGTTGTTGCAGGCAGAGTGAGACTTGCTTGCTGACTCAAGTGCTCTCTGCTAGGAGGGGTCTCACTACTGTCTCCTGCTTGGTGCTCTTCTAGGAAGAGAACTGACTGTTCCAGTTGCATCCACAGATCTTTAAAATACGAGATTTTAATGGTAATAGTCTTTTGGTAGATGCTGCTCTCTTGTCTTCTTCAGTTCTGGAGCTTATTGAAAGGTGTAATACAGGCTATTTTCTGAGAGGTGGTTATGTGAAAAGTGGTAGTTCCAAGAATGTGCCTCCTGTTAAAGGCCCAAACGCTTGTAGGGATATTTAGTAACTGAAAGGTCAAGTTCTGGGTTCTTAACAAATGTTGCAAAAAACCTTCTCTCTTGCCCTGTGACTGCAGCTACCGTACATCAATAAATGTGCTTGGAAAAGTGCTATTGCTTGTGGTGAGCATCTTGTCTATATGAATGGGGGTAGCGATATACTCTAAGCTGCTTTCTTCCTGTAATCAGGTCATCCCTTTTATGCAACTGCCTTAGTAGTTCTAAAGTTGCTTTCATATGTCATAACAAGTAGAAGTCCTGCTCGTTGTCCTGTCTTTCTCTGTTATCTGAAGATAGTTGGAATAAATTCTGTGTCTCTGATAATATAGAGTTAACTATGCTGCTCCTGTGTTTTTCTTTCTGATCCAAGTTGTTGGCTACATACCTTCGCTGAAATGTTTTCATCTTTTGGAGGCACCGCATTCGAACATCTCATTCAGTCAAATTTGCAGACTTTTGCTAGGCCACTTTTTATGTGTTTGAAAGGATTGTGGTTGAGTGTAAGTCATTTTTAATACAAGACTTAAATTACGTACTGAAGTTTTGAACTGGTAACTTAAGGCATAGAGGTTTCTCCTAAGACTGCTTACAGCAGTGCTCTAGTATTCAGTACCAGTCACTACCTGGTAGGAAGAAGGCAGAAAAGGAAGCAGACTTCCTTCTGAATTGCTTTAATATGGATGCCTCACCCTATGATGTTGTAAAATGTGTTTATTTTCCAGTAAACTTGAATTAGATCTACATTTGTTACCGTAGATGAAGAAAATGGTCCTGCTTATGTTTGCATTAAAAGAAACATGCAAAAGTATTCTTTGCCAAAAATGTAAACACTAATTGGTTATCTGATACTTGGAGTGCAAGAACAACTTGAAATGGTAAATCTAACAAGTAGATTAAAATGTTTTCCACAGTCGCAAGTACTGACCACTTTGTAAATAGTGCGGAAGAAACATATCTACTAGTGAAATCCTCTGCTGTATGGAAAACAGGGCAGCCCTTGTTGGCTGTATTTGCTTTCTTTGTATTTATGACTACTTTTTAAGTAGTACAAGGAATGGTTTGCTACGGACGTGGAGTTTTCTGAAGTAACTCTCGCTTGAAGAATGAACTTGAGTATCACTGGCTGAATGATAGGGTAGAAACTGCCCTGGGATTTACATTTGTGGTTCTTATCTGTACTTCTTCCTTGTGTTATCCTTGTAGGAGGAGGAGTGCCTTTTGGACTGTGGGTCACTTCGACATGGCGATGCAGACCTACCTAGAGAGTCAGGCATGGATGGTTAGGATTTAAGGTGAGCCTGTACTGAAAAATGGGTGCAGTTCTGAGCCATGAACTATGTCATTTTCCCAGTCAGAGTTATCAGTCATCCCTTTCTGTACAATTCATTTATAGAAGCAGCTGTGTGTGCCTCATGCTACATGTGTGAAAGTATACCACTGCACGTTATTAATGGGTAAGATCCCAGAGTAGCTTTTAGGGACCTTCAGAAAAGATGGGTGGTATTTAAATATCTAAGAAATGCTACTGCTTCAAGAATAAATCTTATTGAATATGAAAGTGACAATAGGAGGTCCTAAAACTAATAGAAAAAGTGAGGGGAAGAGTGTTGGGAAGAGCACTCTAAATGCTCTGCTTACCATCTGCAGCTAGAGACACCTCATATGCCACAACTGTGAGCCCCAGTAGAGCAGTAGAGTCTAACAGATTTGGTATAATTAGTGCTCATATTATTTATCAGCACTGCAAAGGTATTTAAAGCACTGTGGTCAGGTAAACAGGACATCTAGACTTGAAGCAATGTGTTTATTCAAACACTGTACCTCTCCTACCATGAGCTTAAAGGAACGCCCCCCTCTCCCCACCCCACAGCAGACTCTCAGTTGTTTTTTTCTGATGTCTTTGGCAGTATGCATAGCTTAGGAATAAAAATGGGCAAGTGTGAGCCCTTCTTGACAAAAGGGAGTGCCTGAGCGAGGGCTTCAGAGCAGCTGCTTCTATCTCATTCTTCGCCAAGCTTTAAAGCTCTGCTCTAAAAGACAGTTAAGGTGCTGGAGTGCTCGTCCCATCTGCAATTGAAACTTGTCTCAAGCACGGTCCTGTGGCTGGGAGGGGACTTTGCTGTCACATGCACTCTAAGATCAAGGGTTCTTTATTTAATATCATCTTGGTTTCCATCTCATAATCCAGAGCTCTAGCCCTTAATGTGCCAAAATGTGACATGTCTTTCAAATTTAAAATTTTAGTTGATTACAGATCTGTAGTCTGCCCTTTATGTTGCCTGCTCTTGATTTTGCAGAGTTTTGGGAGGTATATTTGCAATTTAATTTGATTCATTTTTTTCAGTTTTTAGCTATTAAGATGCTTGAGTCTGGTCCTACCACATGTGATCTCATGGCTCTGTTATTTTCTTTGATCTAAATAACTTTCTAGATTCTAGTGTAACTACTGAGGTTGTCTAGTACAGATTCTGCAGCTGTCTGCCTTATGGAGCAGGCTGCTGCTGTGCAACTCGAATGTATGGTACTAGACCTCAAAGATGAGCTCTATGAACTTAACTTACAACACAGTTGCCACCCTCATTTAGTATACTTGTTATGCTCAAGCAGCATTCCTTGGAGGCCTCCCTGCTTTTTTATACAGAAGAATCAATTCCTTTTTGAAAGCTAAAATTATAAATAGACCCATCGTTTCTCATGCTGTCATTGTTTGGAAACTGTAGGATTACACGATGAAAGAATCTTTTTTTTTCTTGACTTCATCTGTTCTTTCCCCTTTCCTGAAGAGAAATGAGTTTCTTCACCTGTAGCATCTGATCTTTCTACACAGGGGACAGCTATTCAGGGAATTCAGATTAAACCAACATAGAATCCCAGTGAAATGTCTGTTGTTTGCAAGAAACTGTGGAAGTATAAAGAGCTATTGGTAAATACTATTTTAAGAATATTTCAGGCTCTTTCTGCTATTTGGAGACTTGGAGCTCTGTCTAACCCAATCAGATCTTTCACATGTGCTATATTTGTTTTCCCCATAGAAAATGGGAAAAGCATTTCCGTAAGTGAATGCAAACCAAAACGAAAAAGAGCATTTTTACGCAAGTTTGTGTGTAGCAGGTCCTTTTACTCCCATAATGGTAGAGCTCCCCAAACTTGTGTAGTACATGGGATTAATCTTACTTTTTGAGAATTGTGCCATTTTTGTGAGTGAAGAGATGTGACTTTTTAGAGATGATCAGGAGGATCTTACTGTTTCGTATCTGCAAAATAATAGATAGGCTCTTTTTTTCCATGAGCTCTTAACTTTCCTAAAATAGAACTGATATCTGATTCTGGCTACAGGGTCTGTAAAGAGCTGTAGTTCCACTGCTTCTCTCACTATATGTAGCTTATGTTTCTTCTTGCAGATACGGTATGCACCGTCACAGTTGCTGCTTCAAAATTTTTAGAACTGTTTTACTTGCAACTTCTCATAGCTTCTGAAGGCTGGGGGAACTCAGTGTAAAGAGTTGAAATTTGAATAAAAACTTATTTTGTTGTTTTTAACCTCTTAAGAAAAGTTGAGGACTGAGGACTGTGCTTATTCTCACGTATGCTAAAAAGCCTGCAAAGCCAGAAGGGCTTGCAGTAAAAAAGAAATCTGACCGAGTTTCTACAAAAAGTAGGTTTGGAACATGGACATGAAAAATGAATTGAATATTTACCATTTGGAATCAAAATATTTGTGTGAAGTATCCAAAAATGTTTAGAGCAAGCTTGTTCACATCACAGTCATTAGCTGTATACTTCCAATGCAATTAATTATTTAATTAAACTATTTAATGAAGGTGAGCAGAGGTAGCCTATTCTACCAAGACTAGAGCATGCGCCAAAAATCATGTGGACAGTCCTGTGGACTTAAGTTTTTGGAGGTAATATGTACTTGCTCCAGCGAAGACTGGAGGAAGTCAGGCCTTCAGAGAATTTCTTACTGTTAGTATACACTATAATAAAATGGTTGTAACCCTTCCAAAGAAGATGCTGTCTGACCATGTGAATTTTTTTTTTCTGGTCATGTTTTAAAAATAAATAACTGAAATCATAAGGATAATTTAAACAACCAAAGATTGTTATTAGTACACAGTTTATAGACTTGCATGATTATGATTAAGATACAGTTTGAGAAGTTCTGTCAACTAAAACATGGGCAATCTGGTTATATAATCTTCAGATGAACATGTTTAGGTTTTCCCACAGCATCTTGAAATACTGTGAAGTATTTACTGTACATGGTAACTGGTTTATAAGATATATTCAGTAAGCAATTACATAGACTCCAGACTATGAGACCATAAAATGACAGTGGAAGAAAATTGGAGATCTCTGGAGGTCATGGCATAGCTTGCTACTTTGTTGCTGGAGATGCATCCCAGTAAGACTATCCTGTTGTCTTTGGAGTTTGGGAGATGTGCGGGGCATGGTCACGTTCAACTAGTAAGTCGTTTATCCTCTCTGTTTATATCATGCCAGTAGACACAGTTTAAGAACAGGTATTTTGTTTTTTCTATTCTATAGTGTGCTAGCTTTGCTACATTATTGTCTAGCTGCATAGCATTTATCAAGTACAAACTGTATTGTATAACTTCCCAAAGGATGGCAAAGCCAAGGCTTCTTGAGCAAATAGGTGTTGTCATACTGGACATTTTAGCAGCCCTGCTTATGTATACTGGAAATTGAACAAGCATGCTGTGTTCCTTCTAATATTGATAAATTTTTAGTTACAGAAATTTCAGCCAACTCTTCCTTTCTGGTGTAGCTTTGCAAAACAGTGAAATCTTTCACTTCTGCCATCTAGGTTAGAACTGAAACATGGGGAATGCCCAGTCTTTATAAAGTGGTATCCATCAAGTTAATCTCACATGTTGAACCCCTGTGCTAAACTCTGTCTAGCCTAGCTGGAAAATTTATGCTCTCTCTTCTGAAGATAAAGGATAAAACCTTTATTTCCTATTTATTTTCTCAGATGTCAGTTAGACTGTTCCCATTATGGTTTCAATTCAACTGTCTTTCTGAGTACTTTGCAAGATGAATGATAAATGCTTGTGTCATTTAAAAAAATAATGCTGTGTGGTACCTCACAATCTCTTACTGACCCAGAAATTACTTTTGTTTTTATTATTCTGAGAACAGTTTCCCTGAATTTTAGTGCTACAGTTTTGTAGCAGTAAAGCACATGATTTCTTAAAGCTAGGCATACAGTGAATGCCATCCTCTTGAAAGTGAAGTTTGCTCTTGTACGGTCTATTTTAATGCTTTTATTGAAATGTGTGTATTTGGAGCAGC
Source organism: Apteryx mantelli (assembly GCF_036417845.1). Lineage (NCBI taxonomy): Eukaryota > Metazoa > Chordata > Aves > Apterygiformes > Apterygidae > Apteryx > Apteryx mantelli. The sequence continues at coordinate 153,081,857 of NC_089979.1, forward strand.
AGCTGTGGTTACTAGTGTTCTCCTCTGGCAGTATTGCTCATGCTCAATTTGCCTGAGGGTAGATAGACATCTGGGTGTTGGATTAGCCTGGCTTCAAGCACAGGGAGCGGAGGATTTCTGTTGTGTTTAAAATTTTTTTAAGTGTTTGCTTTTTACCTTGTTGGTAAGGTTTAGTGTTTTATTTTCTCCATAGGGTTCCCCTCAGGCTTTGTGACTGCACTTTTTGAAGGCATACTGAAAACTTCATTTTTTGTGGTCCATTTTTTGTGTCCAGAGCATTGGGAGTTTCTAATAGAGATATTGCTGGGTGAAAAAGGTTGGGGTAGATGGCTCGATAATAGCACGGAAAAAAGTGGAATGGTGATGGAAAACGCATGTATAAGACTTACCCCCCCCCCTTTTTTTTTAAGCATGCAAAAGCACCTTTACTCCTGCATCTCTTTTCAAATCAGCAATTATTGATAAGAAAAGGAAGCTATGCTTATGTCATTCCCAGAAGTTTAAGGTATTTCTGCACGTGGCAGGGGTTGTTGCCAAATAGCCTTAGCTATTGATTATGGAGAGCAAAACAGCATCCTGGCAATTTGCAGATTATAACTGGAGGAAACCACTGGTCCATTCAGTCTAAAATCCTTTCTGACACTGTGTGCTTCTCTCTGAAAATAGAAACCTTGTAGTGAGGCTTTCTGAGGAGCAGTCTGTCCACCTGCGGAGCTTCTTCCTAATTTCTGTTTAGTGATAGCTTTTAGGTTTGTTTCTTGGATCTGACTTACCCACGCTTCTTTCCAAAGCTTTTGTTGTAGTGTCCTATTGCAAGTGTCAGAAACTTTTATCTTTAGGAATGTTTTGGTTCCCCAAAACTGTAATGACTCAGACTGTTGGTGTGAAGCCATGCAAAGTGAGAGTAGGTCAGGAAATCTGAGAAGTGATGACTCAATTATACTGCTCTTGCTAATTCATTTGAATTGTTGATTCTGACTTTGTTAGTGACTTCATAAACCTCAGTGTCTGAAACTTGCAGCTGATACCTTTTCTAAAAACAGGAGGGGAGGAGAGGGAGCACTGGTTATTTCAACAGGCACAAGCAACGCTTCCAAAATATGCTTGTGGTTGTATCACAGAGTTATGAATCTTAGGTTATCTAGTGGTGACTAATGTGGTGAGATGGTAGCCTAATATGTCCACTCTTTATTTAGAAAAGGTAGTTCTTATCAGAAGATGAACAGCAGCGGTATTTCATTCAAAGTGTTTGAGTCCCCAAGTCCAGATATCAAGCCTGTTGGCAGTTCAAGCTGTAAGATACATAAGCTCAGCTTTCAGAGCTGCACTGTAAGATCTTGAGGATTTTGTAGTACAGAAAGCAACTCTTCCCCTGGCTGCCTTCTCTCCTTACAAGGGCACACTTTTTAGGCCACCCTATGGTTTGATCAAAATTAACAATTCTTTGTTAATGTCTCTCAATCAGATAGAATTTCAGTTACATTATGGGTTTATTTTTAAATCTGTGTTATCTCACTAGCATGGTAGTTCAGAAATAGATTGTAACAACTTTCCAAATTCTTCAGGCAGAGCCTAGGTTATACCAGTTGCTACATCTAGGGAGCCCTATGGGTCAAGAGAAATTCCTCTTTCCTCACTGCAGAGTTTACCATACAGAGTTCAGGTGTGCCTCTTTAAGAGAGCAGTCTCATACAGTTCTGCCTATAAAATGCAAGAATAAATTCTGAAAAATTCAGGGGAGACCCTGAATTTAAGGGTATGTACAGTTTGAGTTGAAGGGAGGCTGGGTTGGAGGACATAGGCATTGGCATCAAATATGTGGCCTTGTTTCCATAGCCAGGCAATACAGCAGAACTGAGGGTTCCTGAAGTCTGTGGGACTACCCTGTCCTCCCCGACTTGCCGCCTTCTCTTAGATGCAGAGCACAGGGAATTGTTTGGCCCTGTGACAATAATACCAATTGTAATACGTGTCTGATAGTGAAGGAATGAGCTATTCATTATCCCAAAGTGAGAAAAGTAGGTTGGGTAAAAATTTCTCTGTGGGTCATTTTAGGCTCTCACAGAAACTTGAATATGCTGAATGAGTGTGATTCCCTAAACGAACCAATAGGGATGGCCAGGCACAGGCAACACTCGTATCCCACAAGAGGGAGGAGGGGTGAATGAGCTGGGAGATATAAACTGAACAAAGCCATGCTGCCCTTCTGAGTCACCCGCGTGCACTGGATGGGTAAGGCTTCCTGCTTCCTGGGACGCAGAAGTGGGGTCATGATTCTGACAATGGATGCTGGTAAGTTATTTTCTACTTAAATCTGTCTCTTTTATATGGGAAATCTCTCCTCCCCTTCACCTCCCCGGCTGAAAGTAAATCTGTTCAGTTAGAAAACTGAATTGTTCAAAATAGTCCAGGCTTCTCAAGCTGTGTGCACTTTGCTACCTGCTACACTATATTATTATTTCTTGACTGTTGTTCATTGAAGCACTTGTTCTCCGTATCATCTCTTGCAATCCAAGACCACGGTGCCAAAAGTGTACGTCCCTTCTAATGTGCTTCTATCCTCATTAACTAGGCAGACCCAGTGGCCTGAGACGTACATGTGTCGCTTTCTTTGAAAGCAGGGTGTGATAGTCTCGGGAAGATGTATGCTAAATCTTAAGCTTGCTGTAAAAACCTAGTGATAAACTAATAATTTTGGCTGTGACTTCCTCTGCATTTACTGAAATTTTGCATTGGGGTAGAAGGGGGAGGAATTGCTGCATTTCTGAGATAGTGGGTTCTATTTTGTGTGTTTATAACCAAGGAAGCTAATGTGAAAACAGCATATGCAAGATTGATTTTTATTTATTTTTTTTTCAGGTGCAAAAGTGAAATTCTTTAACATAATGCCCTGTGTGATAGGGAGAATGAATACTAACAGTTAGATGTAGAGTGGTTTATGTAAAAGGAACAAGCAATCCCAGTCCTGCTCCTTGAGAGGGGGTGTGTTTCCATGTCATAACTTGCATCCTTCAAATTCCTCAGTAATAAAAGACCTAGGATTTTAAATGGTTATGGATAAGGTAGAAAGTGCCAGTGCTTGTGCTCTGATGCATGCTGATGACTGCTCTTTCTCTTACCAGTTGCAAGAATGCTTGCTGCATTTTAAGAGCTCTTTTGAATGTCTTTTGTCAGCAGTTGGTTCAGTCACTTTTTTTACCAATGCACATAAGTATAATGCAATAAATTCTAAAAGTGGTGTTCAAACTGAAAACTTATTCTATTTTAATCTACTTGTCACATGCCCAGTTTTTTCCATGCTAATGAAAAGCTCACTGTCCTCTGCTATTGTACAGTTGAATAAATTTTGTTGGGCATTTGTTAAGGTGTAAAGGGAAAACTCTCAGTGCCTGCTTCTGACTCTTGACTTTTCCCTAAGATGTCCAGAAAGTGACACAGCTGGGTTCTTCATTCACAATTTAGAGGCGATAACAAACCACTTCATTTAGCTTAATTGAATTTACTTTGTCATCATCTGTGTAGGTGAGATTAAAACCACTGACTTTTTTGTGTTCAATGTATGTTACATACTTTGCAAATGAATTAAAACCCAGGCCCTTTAATTTAGATGATAAGATTTAACACAAGCTCAGACAGAGCAGTAGGATCATAGAGGGATATAAACTCTTCCATGACGTGGAAGCTGGTGATTTTCATATTTTGTCACTTTTCATTAGAGTAGTTTCTAGAGGTGTTAATAAAATTCCGGGTCCTTCTTAAAGCAGATCAAATAGTGGGAATTAGTAATGCTCTTCTTCCCCCTACCCCCCCTTGTACAAGAAGAACTGATGCAGAGATGCTAAATGATGTGCCTGGTGTTGTAGGAGGATCTCGGGCGATGTTCAGGATTTAAGTGATTGCAGGAGGCATGGATTTGGCCTTACCTACAAAACACTTCTTCCCCTTTGAAGTGCTGGACTTCCTGTATTGTACTGGAGTAACTTAACTCTTTGTTTTGGAAAGATTGGGGAAACAATATTATATGGTTAAAAATATCTTTTATTTACGTATACTTATGTACTTGCTCTGTGTGCTGTTTCTTTGCACTGTGGTGTGAACCATAAAGATAATGCTGCTCACCTGTGCTTCGTTAGATCCAAACTAGTGTCATCTTTCAGAACAGTGTCATTGCATTAATTTTTCGGGAGTTGTTGTTTGCCAGTAGTCCTAGTGATAGTTTTCAGAGTTATGCTGCCTTGTATTGTCAGCAAACATACATTTTGGAAGCTCCTTGTTACCTTTTTAATTAAGAATTCCTAAATTATAGTTCTCAGCTTGTTTGTGAGAAAATGATTCAAAATACCTGAAAGGAAACATTGTAATATAAGTGTTTATAACAGTGAGTTCCAGTACTTCTTGATTTATTTAAGTTACAGAAAAAATATGCTAGTAATCCACTGCCTTAATTTGGGACATGGGTAGAACTCCAAGTAGCTTATCTGTGTGGTTTCACTTGCCTTTTAAAGCTGAGCTTGTTGTTTTTGGAACTGTTACTTATTTCAAATTATATGTTTGCATTACAAGTCAGGGTTGATATTTTTTTTTTATGGGCATCAAATTCTTAAGCTGTTTCTAACAGAATAAAACTTCTGTTCATTAAGCTAATTGTAACAATAAAAATAGAAACAAATGGATTTCTCAAGCTTCTCTCCCTCCCCCCCCCCCCCCCCCCCGCAATATCTCTTTATTCTGCTGCATTTGTCTTTGCAGCTCTTATTTTCTTGTAGGAGCAGGACTGAAAAGTTGCGTGGGGGGGTCAATATAAAAGCTGCAAGACAGAGTTGACGGTGTAATTGGATTTGAAGCAGCTACAGACTGGGACTGTTGCAACAGCTGATTTGATCCTTCTGAGTTTCAAGAGCTATTTATGGTAGATTAGCTGTATCAAAGCTCTACTGTTCCAACCATAAAAGGTTGGTCCTATGTGAAGTTGCCACACTGCATTTGGCTTAGTCCTCCAAGGTTGGAGAGCCTATAGCTTTGTGTGTGGATAAATCCAGTGATGGATGGAAATACTAAAGGCAGATCAGGGAATAACATTGTTGAGGACTTCATTTGTCAGCGAACTTTTAGAAGGAGATTTTCACTAATAAATTTTTTGCTCTAATGTTTGGAATCAGCACTTGGAATATAGCTCCTGCATATTTACTGCATTTGGTGAACACATGCTTTTAGAAAAGCACTGTTCTAATTTTATCTGACTTATCTGAATCATCTTGACTGCACATGTACTTGCCAGCCTTGCATATTGATATTTGGTAACTTTTGTAATGTCACTTTTTGTGTTTTCTTAGTGGCTGAATGTTAAGTTATTTGGAAAGGAATTGTAGCTGAAGCGAGGAACTTCTCTAAAGTAGGAGTTATGAAATTTTTGGCTAAAGAGTTTCAGGAGTTATCAGTGACTGTTTTGAGAAGACTTTGACCCCTTCTGCTGCATCTGTACCCTCTTCCCTTCCTGCTTTGTGTAAAGGCAGACAAGTGGATTTTTTACAAGATTCTGAAGTAAGTAGCACCTCATTTGAAGAGCTTGCATGCAGTCATTGGAGCCAGTTGTTTGAGCATATTTGAGGCTTTGTCAGGTTGAAATGTGAGTGGGTTTATTCCAGCCTGTGCATGCCAGTCATTCAGTCTTCCTTGAGGCATTTTGTGTTTTTATTCTTGTGGTTTTGCTTAGAGGATGAGTTCATTCTGCTATGAATGGTAAGTCGTGTCACTGGTTGGTCTGTGTGAGGTGACTTTTTCCCTTTCAGTTTTAATATTCGTTAACCTTAGCCACAGTGCTACAAGCAGCTATAAGAACGCTTTTTATAAAAACTGTTTTTTCATTAGTATTTTTGTCTTGTGTTTAAGAAGTTTTATGAACAGGTGTGAATACTGTTTCATTAGATAACTCTGTTGTATTTTGACACTTGGAGCTTTCTGAAGAAAGCTTTCTTCAACTTTCCTTTCTCTTATTTTTAAACAATATCAGGTCTGTATCAGTATCTGAAAGTTGCTGGCACTACTTTTAGCATCCACTGGTGCAAAAGTATCAGCTGTTAAAAGAGGGGGAGAAGGGGTCAGAGGAGGTTCCTTGCCCCAAGGATGTTCCAGGTGTTGTATTTTAATACAACAGAAAGGCAAGAAGAGAGTTTGCGACAAGGAAAAAAGTTTTCTGCTTTAACAATAGCTCTACTCGTTGCCTCTGTTTTCCTTTTGGGAGCTAGCAATTATAAGGCCATCTTCCATTTCCTTAGATTGCAAATCTGTATTCCTCTGTCAAATGGCTCTAGAATTTTTTATGAATTATACAAACTTGTAGTATCTCCTGGAGAATGCCAGAAGACAGAATACATCTAGAGAGTTACTCTTTTAAAATAATTTTAATCAGTTTAGGGCAAGGTATATTTATAGAAAAAGTATTTTTTTTAAATCTTTTCCTTTCTTACACAGACTTAGATATCCCATTACATACTCACCACCATGTGTATATTTATAGGAGACTGAATCCTGTGTGCAGAAGCAGTGAGTGGTAGAAGAAAACTACATGATCAATATTCTCCTTCAGATAACCTGTTAATTCTTGTTTCGTGTCAACAGACACGTTCTTCTGTTTGCTGCTGAACTTAAAACACTTACTTTGTTTCAAGTAAAATAAGCACTTTTAATGGGCATACATTTTGTTTCTTATGCAACCTGATATTTTTTTTCTTGCTGCTTGCATTTTGAAAAATGAGTTGACAAAAATTCCTCAGCCATGTTAACTTGCCTGTGTTGTGCTCCTATAAACCTGTTAAAAGATGTTAGAGACTTTATACCCTAAAAGCCTTAAAGCAGACCATAAACACATCAGACATGGAAGTCAATAACCCCTGAACCTGCACAAGACCAGGAAGACACTGTTAGAGTCCTTAACTTGGGTTTCAGGCTCAAATGCTCTAAAGGTGTAATGCAGGAAACATTTTGACTGATGAAAAGTAATAATATCAGCTCTGCTTCATGCAGCAGATGCTTAAACTTGTTGGAACAGCTCAACTTCCTTCCTTGCTCTCTGGGGATTAGATAGTCAATTTAAGCACTAATTTTACCTCTCCAGCGCTGTTTTGTCTTGAGTGTATTGCTAAATGACATTCCTGGCAGAAACGTCCATTGTGAAGGAGGATTTTAGATTTCTAGGAGATTTTTTTTTCAGAAGGACTATAGTTTTATATTTGGCATTTCTCTGTAAAATTCTTTATATTGGATAGCATATATGGGGCGAAGGTGTTGGGACATGCAAGGAGTTTTAATCTTGCTATTCAATCTTGAATTTTTATATCGAGAAGAGAGATTCAGTATAAACTTAATCTGTATGCAGAGCTCCCAAAAATTATATAGGTGAGGGAAAGTAAAATGGCAGTACACGTTTCTTCTTTTCAGTAAGTCAAAGATAGATTCAGAGATGGTGGAATGGAGCCATCTGTGATCAGGACATTTTCAGCCACAGGCTTAAGGAATCTTTTGCCAGTTTTCTCTGCGTGGAAGGAATATGTGGTTTATCATGCTTACATTGTACATGTTAGGAGTTGAGGTTTCTCTCTTCCTTAGATTTATGTTGATGAAGTGGTCTGAAGGCTTTTTATTGTCTCAGTACACTTGTTTGTGTAAAACATACTTACTAACATGTATAATCTGGATTTTGATTTTTGGGTTTTGATTTTTGAAATGCAACACTTTCATTTTCTCTGTTTAGAACAGGTTCACAGGAAAGCATCCTGTCTATTAATACTTCCATATAGTGAACATAGATAAAGAAACGCACAAAAGCTTATTTACAGTTTAAATTGTTGGAATGTGTTCTGGTTCCCCAGTTTGTTGGCTGGGTGACAGCTGTGCATGGCAATTTCATTAAAATTTTAAAGAGGCAAAAGATCTGGAATACTTTGTGGTAACAGGGCGGCTGAGACTGTTCACATTATAGAGACATTGCTGTTTGTAATGTGTTTTCTTGTTGAATACACAGGCTTCTGTTCCTCCATTAAGGAGGATCCATCCATTTGGCAAAATGAGGGGAACAGTACACTTTTACAGGAAGCCGTAAGAAAATTCTCTCCACTTCTTAATTCACTGTTTCTGCTACTTTCTCAGCTGGACAGTTTAGAGTTAACTGACACATTGGGAAGTCTTTTTTTTTTTTTTTTTTAATGAACAAAGCACGTCCTAGTTGGAATCTGCCTTAAGCAGATAAGAATGCATTGGGTAACTAGTGATAAAACTGCTTCTGATGTCATTTAGTCATGTGGTATTATGTTCGAGGGAGTCTTTCAGTAAAGAGGGCAGAGTGATTATACACCAAGTCTTTACTGGTTTATTTGGATTTAGTTGATGGAATGGTCTCTTTTTCTTTTTCCTTTGATGCCAGTTTGTAGAGTTTAAAAAAATAAAATCAGTCGGACTTCACATACGCACATTCATATAATTCAGATCTTCCACGGTTGTCCTTCAGGTATATAAAAAAGCATCATGATGAACGTGGACATAAAGCTTCGTGTGTCACAATAACTGAGATCATGTACTTTTAGAAAAAACATCAGACTACGTCAGACTGTTATGCAGGAATTGTGTAACTGCTCCACAGAATTTGGCAGGCCGGCACCGAAAGCCTCCTGTTCCTAGTGGTCTGTTGGAAGGGAAATTGATGCAGGTGTTAGGAGAGAGACTGTGTGCCAAAGTACTGTGAGAAGTTAATAACGCTTCTATGGAGTTAATGACTGCTAAATTTGTTCATAATGGCTTATACCTGTAATAATCCTGGCAGTCCGCAAGGATCTGCTGAATTTCATTTTTTGCTCAGTCATATCAGCCTTAGATTTAGACAAAATTATTGTCCATTCCCCCAAATTAAACAAAGATAGTACCCTCTCCTGTCCTCTTACCAGGAAAGGGCCAGAGGAAGGAGGGGGGAATGTGGATTAGTGTTTATTAGACCATTTGTTGCAATTATTTTGAAATATTCAAGTAGGATGTGGTTTACATGTTATTTTTTCTGTCTTGTCATTTCTGGCAAGAAATTCAGTTAAGCCTCTCAGTTATAATAACTCTATTAATTCTTTTATATATGTGTGTGTATGTATATGTGTATATACGTGTGTGTGTGTGTATATATATATATATATATATATATATATATAAATAAAACGACTCCAACTGTTTATACAGGATTGGGGAGGGGAAATAGTATTTCAATGTTGTCTTCCATTAAGTACCAACTGGCCCTGCAAACAAGGTCCTACTGGAGGCAGTCTTTCAGCCAGCTATTGACACTCCAGTGGTAACTGGGAATTGGTAATGGTAATCCTAAACAGCTTTAGGTCTGGGAGTTGGGAGTCTTGGGATCATTTGGCTTTGGTGTCAGTCGTCATACCACTTGCCTGCCTTCTGTTTCCTGCTGTGAAATGGCACTTGTAATTACTAATGTCTGTTACAAACTTAACAATGTGAGCAGCAATGTAAAAGGTTCATTTGCGTATGATATGTGCAATTTCTGTGGGACAGCTAGGTGGATAAGGTGTTTAGTGCAACGTACCTGGAAGGAGACAGGCCATCACAAACAACACAACTGAAGCAAGGAATTCTAGATCTCAGCTCTGCTACCCGATTTGTTAACACAGGCAACAGTTGTTGCCCCAGCACCATCGGATTTCACTTTCTCTTCCTGTTCATTGTGAAGACAAGTGGTTATTTTCTACAGTGGATAAAGCTAACCTTGAATGATGTATTTCTTGTAGTCAAACCACCTAGAGCATATAACTCATTTGAAAGATACGGACTCAAGAATTCAGTGTTAGTAATTCTGAGCAACATGATAAATTCTTAACTTTAAGTGCAATTTAGCTTATTGCATGACTTGACAATTCTACTTTAAAAAGCTAATTTAACTATAGAGTTAGATTATACTAAAACTACTTCAGGCAAGGCACATGAATTTGTTCAAGGTTACAAACAACTGAAGTGTGCAGTTGAGGAAAATGTGCAATAAAGAAGGTATATGGGTTTGGGGTCAGTCAAAAGCTTAAGGAAAATACTTAAACATTTTGTTGCTTTCAATAGGAATTGCATACTCATTGCCTTGAGCCCTGTAGAAAATCCCTGAGTTTCCTTCAGTGAAATCTGTGTGAATTGTGTAAGATGACTTTGAAAACATAGCTCAAACCCAGTTCCTTCATTCTGATCACATGGTAAGGATGGTTTGGGAGGTTTTGTTTTTTTGTTGTTGCTGTTTTGTTTTGTGTTTCTTTAGCAAAGAATCTGTATGTTAATAGCTGTAGGGTTTTTTCAGAATGTGAAATTTTAGCTTATAAACTAAGGCAAAATGAACTTGAGTCTTTGAAGGTTGCATTAGAGTTTACAGGATTAAATACTGAAGTCTCAGGCTGAAATTTCTCCTGTTTTCTTATTTCAATTTCTCATGAACTTATCAGTGGGGAAACACTAGTGGAAAAAACATATACCTTATAAAATAGCACAGAATGTGTTTTGGTTAATGAGCTCTGCATATTAAAATATTCAATGATTATCAGTACACAGAAGCTTTAAAGGTGGGCTGCAAATGCAGTTGTGGCAACTGCAAATGCAATTTCAATATAGTCAAAATGCTTTTGCCAGTTTATATATGAAAATAGTGGAGTTGCTGATGGCTTTAACAATTACTTTATTAGTATGGGGGAGAGGGGTTTTCTGCCACTCAGCCATTTAAAACTGAACTGAGGAATTAAAGCAAAAATGTTTCTGTATCTCTGCAAAAATTCAGAAATGTCGTACTTGCAGTAAGCCCTAAGTGATGGTTAATTAACAAAACCATTAGTGGATTTTTTTAATGGTCAGTTCTACTTATATAGCAATCATCTAGAATTATGTTTCAACAGTTATTTTATAACCCAAACACTAGTGAGTCAGAACATTTCCAGAAGAAATGTATTTTGTCTGCAAAATTGGTTGTATTTGTGTGGGAAACTTTTTTTGTTGTTGAAATTTCTAGAAAGGATAAGGGTCTTTTGGCACATTTTATTCGAAACAAGAATGGCTAACTGAAATAACCACAGGTACTTATGTGAAAAGTACAGCTAAGGTCATTTAATTTTACAAAATAGCACATAATTTACCCTTGAAAGCTCTCAGAGATTTTTTGGGAGCATGGATCAGACATTCAGGTGGGAAGGACATGTCTGCAGAGAGCAAACAGACTCACTCAAACATATTGCCATTTTTCACCAGATCTGAGTGACGCAGTGAAGAGGCAGACAGGCTAACAGTGCTGGTGCCAGCCAGAGTAGAGAAAGATTGAATTTAGGAATCATACCAAGTCTGCATCTAGCTACTTAGTGCCATGTGTATTTGAAGAGTGACCTGTCCAGCCAGAGATCTTAGAGGTGGAAATGGGATATTTCAGTTACAGAGAACTTGGGATTGGGTTTGGAGGGAAGTCTAACTTGGATTGTCCTTGAAGGACAGCTAGGCTACGTTCTCCTGTTTCTTTGAAGGAATAGCAAAGAATTGGTGGTGTTGAAGTGTATCAGAGCTCAACAGAAGAGATTTGATGATCGTATACTCACATGTAACATACTGAGGGGCAGATAAGAGACATAAGTGTCCAGTGAAGAGGAGCTCTGATAACTTGCAGTTATGAATTTAAACAGGCTCCTATACATGCAAGTGGCTGGCATTCCTTCTCTGACCAGCGGCTGGAAGTCTCTGATGATGGGTCGTTAGATGAAGTCACGACTCTTTCTGTGTAATGGTTCTCTTTAGGTGGGCACAGGAAAAATGATCTATCCTGACACTCATTCAGAGCCATAAAGGCTTAGTTTTTCCAGTGTAAATCATGTTTCAGGCTATTTGTACTATGCATATATGCTGGCTGTAAGAATTCATAATGGTTGAGTCAAAGGAGAAAACAGCAGCCAGTTGTTCAGCACACTTCAGCCTAACTTTTTTTTTCCCCCCACCAAGTTAGTAATATTTGTCTGGCATATTAATGATAAGGATTGATAACAATTATTAATTGAAGAAACATATAAACCCATTAATAAGACTTCCTATATTCTTTTGAATAGCTGCCCTGCTTTAAGCAGGGGAGGTCAAGAGCAGCCTTGTCTTTTGCTTGCTTGTGGACTGGTGCTTAGGGTTGTCTCATGGAGTGTGGGTTCAGCTCCTCCCAGACTGATGAATTTGAAATCCAGGTCTCCATTTCTTGTGGGAATGCCTAGACCATTCGGAAATCATTAGATGAGGTCAGCAATAGTCTTTCCCACTCCCAGCTGAGTTAATGAAAGCAATGATGGTTGCCGTGCTAAACTTGTTGCTGTCTATCTATGTTAGATATATCCAAGCACACCTACTGGATCATGTTCCTGCAAACACTTAAGGCTTGGGGATACCTAGTTTGTTCTTCAGACTGCTTTGGACAGCTGATGGTTTGGACTGGCAAATCAGAACAGTGGAGGTGGTAATGCCCCTTTACGTGCTGTTAGAGAAGTTGAGGTGCCTTATGCTATATAGTTCTGTCTTTCTTTAAAATAACAGTTTAGGAATCCCTCTCACTCACATTCTCCCTCCTTCCCCCATGAGACAGAGGTGTTGTGGGGATGTGAGTCTGAACAGCCTTTTATGCAAAATTACTTCTGGTTCTGTACCTTTCACTTGAAATTTAAATTTGTCTTGAGTATGAAGGCTTACATACTGCCTGTGCCTGGTTGTTTGGACTGCTGAATTAAAAACAGGTGTAAATGAAGATATGCCATGATTTTGAAGTCCCGATACAGAAGACTTGTCACAGGAACTTTGCAGTTTGATTGAAGCTAGCACAGAAATAGCTAGTTTCTACTGAAACGTTAAATAAATGAGTAGTTCTGATCAAATCTAGGACAGGTAATTGAGTAGACTTTTATGAGTGATTTGCAATTGCCTGTAATGATGTGATACTTAATGCAGACAATAAGATGTCATGACAACATAATTTTGTGGAAGTAATTGTCAGGAAAGAAAGTGATTCCATGCACATTCCTCTCAAACACTTGAGATAAAGCAAGAACTATTAGGCTTCGTTGCCCTGACTTGTCTTCCTGGCTTGCCAAGCATCCTTCCACAGCAGGCACTTGGTCCCTACAAAAGCTTCGGAGAGAGAGGGAGAGGTGGAAGCCGGCATTGAGAGAGATCAAGGATTAGGAGCCAGGCTTTGAGACTGAAACCTAGAGCTGATTTCAAGAAGAACCAAGGGAAGTACTTAGAAAAGAGCAGCACTCTCATTCTCTTGTTTTTACTGCCTTGATTGGATAAATGGGCTAGTTTAAACAGGATCTTTGGGTCACCTGTCTGCTGGGAACAGACAGGTTGGATATGCTGGGATAATAGTCTAAAATTTAATCTGAGTATTGCATCATGGGATTACATCCCAGGAGGCGTAAATGACTAGTGCTTAACATGACTCCACTTACATGCCCTGTACCCTGATGATGTCTTGTTCAGTACCTCAAGATATTTTACTCCTTATTCACCTTTGAATCAGTGGCTGTGAATGCAACCTGCTGCTCATCTGCAGAGTGTAACAAATAGTTTTAGCTGAAATCAACTCCAGATTGATTAACGCTTCTGAATTGCATCTCTCCTATGGCTTGAGGCAATTAGTTCAGTTACCAGGTAGTTGTCTGCTGTTTGGGTTGCTTCTGCAAGCTTAGATTTTTGTTTTGAACAGTATTTTTCTGTTAGTGGGGGAGCAAAACTTAGAATGGCCCTTGCTTATGACAAGGTGACTGGTAAATTGAAACCTAAATCTGAAAGTCTAGGGAGCCGAAGCGCGCCCTTCTGTACACACAGCAGCAACGCTTGACTGCAGCTCATGCCAGGCAGACTTGTGTGAATCTTCCTGATTCAGAGGAATAATTTTGTCAGTTCGCTGGGGGTTAAGTACATTCAGTAGATTACAGTAAAATACAATGTAGTTGGTGGTACTGTTCCCATGGCCGCAAGCTGTACTCTCTGCAGGTGGTCTAGCAAGGCAGACAAACTCTGAACATTAGGAAGTATTTACATAATTCAGACCCTGACCCTGGCCAAAATGGCTGTATATCCTATGAGAGTGTAAGATGCCAAAAAAACTTGGGCATTCAGCTTTACCCAGCCTATCATATTTTTCCATGTAGCTAAAAGCCCTTCCTACAACCACCTGCCAAGTGGTGTAGCTGTTTAGCTTTAAGGGTTGACAGCTACCCAAACCTGGTTTTGCAGGCTAGCTGTTTAGCTTGCAAATCACAAAAACAAACTGGGGGGAGGGCAGGGAGTGTTTTGCAGAGCAGACTTGTTTTTCCTCCTTTCTAAACTCTTAGAAAAACAAAAATCCAGCTTTTTAGCTCAGAGATTCCTGAAGTAAATTATGTTAGCCTTCTGTTTAAAATAATAAAAAAAACCACTTTCTGCTTCTAAAGCAATTCTCTTATTAGGTGCCCCTTCCCCCTGCACCGCAAAGAATCTCTCACTGGGTAGGGCAAAGCAGTTGCCTGTGACCGGACAATAGGTCTTTGTGTTCTGAAGATGTAGCATAGACGGTGTGATGATGTGTGTGTGTGGGGGGGGGGGGTTGTCTTTTTTTTTCTTTTCTTTTTTTTTTTTTTAAGAAAGGCTGGGAAAGGAAAAACAAGGCCAAAGAGTCTGGTTTCCCAACAGAAGCAAACCACAAATACTGCAATCTAACCAAAGTGATGTATCTTGCTGTACCTTGAGACCAGTGTCAAGGAGTGCTTGTAGTACAAAAGCTTTGCTCCGGGTTCAAGTAAAAGAATTTACTGTTCTATTCCCAAACACAATCTCTGGCCAAAGCTCTGGCTTAGAACCTAAAGAAAGCATTGAGTGAAAAATCACAAGTGATGAGAAGTTCTGTAAAGCATTTTATTTATGGTACTTCAAACTCCCTGGACTGGCTAATATACCGTTGTATTGGTCACAATTTTAGCCTTTCCCTTTTTAAAACAGGGTCACGGTTGCATTCTTCAGGACTTCTGATCTTTCTTCTTGACTGCCTTAGAGTTGCTGGTTACTAATTTTCCTCTCCCTTTTTCTCCTCAGGATTATATCCTTTTTTTTTTTAATCACTTGGGTTATTCTTTGTCTATATCTTTCTCCCCCTTTTTCCCTGCTAACTTTGAGTAGTCTATGGGTTCAATTTGGAGAAACCTTTAAATATTGCATTTGCCAAATGATAGTTTTGGAAGTGACTCTTCCAAATTGAGATCTTTCCATTGCTTTCTAAGTATCCAGAGCAGAAACACAAATAAACAAGAAACTTTAAACTTCTCTTTTATGACAAATCAAACCTCTTACTATTTGCTTCCAAGTGTGTGTGGGGGGGAATCACATAATTGCATAAACTGTTCTAATGTAAAGTCTTTTGGTTTGACAATGCCTTCAGAAAGTTCTATTTAAATTCGTTTTGTCAGGAAATGACAACGGTAGGAGTTCTGAGCCTTTGTGAGCTTCTTTGCTGCTGACAAAGGAGAAGCATAGCCAAGGAATAGATGAGAGAAATGACAAATACTATTTAGCTTTCCCATTTTGCTTTCCAGTCTGCATGAATATTAGCATGAGGCTTCTAAATAATTGATTAAGAATGCACCTGGCTTCTTACATTTAATGTAGCTTTAAATTTCACATGCCTTACAAACTTGGCTTCTTATTAGTAGTCAAAACCAAAGGGACAGTACTTCTTTGAGGAGCATCATATTATACAAGAACAAACTGTACTGACTTGTTCTGTTTTTTTTCTGATGTGTGCTCTGGACGCTTGTTACATGATTCAAGTTCATAAGAGCTTTCAATTTACCTGCACTATGAAGTTTTATTCAGGTGCTCTTTTAAAGCTGGAGATGCCGTATGTCTGGGGACAGCTCAGTCACACTTTGGTGACATACGATAATGCCCAAGCCAATGGTTTAGAGCTCTGGTACTGTCACAATTCAGAAACTGAAAAAAAGCAACTGTCAGATGAATTATGCATTTCAGTACATAAGACCTGTTTATGCCTCTTGGTAATGGAATAATGTGTCACAAACTTTATTTAGCTGCTGCAGCATGCCATCTTCATCAGACTTGCAGCATATGCTGAAGCAAGCTGTGTGTGTGAATAGTTATCTGTACAAAACTCGTTAAACCCCTTGTGGTTTGGGTTTCAGGAGTATGCAACTTTGTTCTCTTACCTGGGAGCAGCATTTGAAGGGCTGGTTATTGTGAGTGGCTTTTAATTCCAGTGGCTTGTAAGAGGAGTGAAACAGGAGATAAGGGAGAAACTGGTTTTAAAGGCTAGAAGGGATTATGCATGTGAAGAAGCATAATGTCCAGCAGGGGGATTAATAGGCATCTTTTGCAGTAATACTGGGATATCTGTTGTGTCCATTAATCTCCATAAATGACTTAGATGGTTGGACCAACTGCAGATTTGGTGCACTTTCTGACAGCATAAAATTGGCTTGTAATAAATATGCTAAGCAAGCAGCAGGAATAATAGAAAGGATTTGGGAACTGCCATGCCACAGGGTTTTTATAAATCCCTGGAAGTGTAATTCTGGCAAATTAATATTCATGAACTAGGCTATTAAAACTTTAAGAGAACCTTAAGGGGGTGATGTCAGACTCCAGAGTTAATTATAGAGATGGTAAAATTCTTGGCTAACTGGACTGAACATATTCTCACAATAGTTTCTTACATGATGCAACAATTGGAGGGAGCCACAGTGTTGATGTAGGTTCTGAATCTCTTGAGTTATTCCCTGAACTAAAAGTATAGCAGTGTAGAGAAAAGAGAGTATTTGCATCTGATTACTGTGTAAATAAATCAGCTTTGAGTACTTGAGTAGCTGGTCTTTTTCTTTTGTGCTTGTTTTTGTTACTGAATTGATCACAATTTCTGACTTGTGCAGCACAAAGTGTCCTGCTGGGTCGGGAAGCCTGTACAGATGTAGCTCCCTTGAAAACAGCCAATTGCAGCTACAGTGTCTTGTATGTGGTGTTCACCAGGCTAATTGTGGAGAATACTGCTAATACTAGGATAACTGTAGTTAATCAAAGCAGTGATGGATTTTAAGGATTGTTGCTTTGTTGTAAGGGACTATACCTCTTAAAAGAGCTAAGAAGAAATATCTGATTTTTGTTTTGTAGGACAGTAATATTTTATCCTGCTTTCAAAATTGCTGAGGGGTTAGAAAGCTGCAGCTGTCACAGTTCTCATCCCCCTTGGCAGAAAGGAATTGAAAAAAACCTCTAACTTTTGCTGGTAGTCAATGTACTATTTTTGCTGTTGCTTTTTTTTCCATTATATTGATTTAAAACTTCAGAACAGATGCCAAAGCAAATCCCCCACATGTGTTCAACTAGCGGTAAGATGGGCAAAGATATTGAACTATTTGGAATGGGGGGTAGTTAAATTTAGGACCTTATCTAAATTAATGTTGCTACTACACTTCATAAAATACATGCATTTCCTTCCTTAAATAGAGAGGGTGCAAAGGAAGAACATCCCATTGTGTCGCTTGAATTAAGATTTCTAGTACAGGACACCTTTAACAGCACAAACATTAAGAGGAAGAGGAACAAAGTAATACTTGGATTTCCCCCCCCCCCCCATGTGCTATAAAGTTGAAATCTAAAACAAACCAAACTAGTCATTTGTTTTAGTCCAGGAATTGAAACAGCTGATTATCCCCTTTCTTTTGCCAGAGCAAGGAACAGGAAACACTATAAACATAGATGAAGTAATTGTTAAATCCTAGCAAAAAGTCTGAGAACAACGGTAAATTTCAAAACAAACTAAATAAGATTCTGAAGGTTTGAGAAGATTTAGGCCATAGTTTCAACTTACTTTGAGGCTGCAATCTTGCCTTTTAAGAAGCAACTCTTCAGCAGCCAGTAAGTTTAACGGAGATGTTATGTAGCCATGAAAATGCAAAAAGCCTCTGTTTTAATTTTAAAATGTGCTCTATTAGAAATCATGTAATATCATAAGAACTCTCATCAGCTGGGAAACTGCAACAGGAAATTACTAATGTCTACTGAGACTTGCTTCAATTTTGGGAGAAGGAAAATGACTTACTACCTCAGCTTTCAGCAGTGCTTGCTGTAGGGTGGCCAAAGAGAAAATGTCTGCTTTTGGGTGTAAAGTGCAGGCTGCCTTTTTGACCATGGTCTTCAGTGTCTTCTGAAAGGAAAATATATTTATAATTTATATAATCTTGCAGTTTGAATGATTAAGCATCAAATCTTCCATACTTATTCCTCAGTCTTGAGCCATTTGGTACAAAGTGACTCATACCACAGAAACTGTCTTTCTTCCACCCACCCCTTCCCGCTTTAAGCTCACCAAAGACATTTTAACCGTGTGGCCTCTGTACATGAGATCAGTCAGAGCAAATAAAAATACATATTTTCTATCATGAAACACATCTTGAAAACGAACTTCAAGACTGTTCTGGACAAGAGCCTTTTTTGCATGTAACTTGCAGTCAAAGTTGTCTTGATTGCTGCTGTGCAGGAGACAGTGAGGCTACTTGTGGAGAAAGAACTGATGGTGGTTTGGCATCTGTTAACAGGTCTGTTCTCTGGGAAGAAAAGCCTTGTTTGGTTTAAGTCCAGGCCCTTCCTTAGCTTATTAAATTTTTGGTAGGTATGTCCCTTTCTTTCTCCCACAGTTGCCTCATTGTTTACTTGATTTTCTTGTCTGAATTATTGCACTTTCCAGGTGGGTAATCTGCATTTTTATGCAGATGCAGACTTTGTGTGGTTCAAGATATTCTTTCGTTGCCTTTGGTTGCCTTCCCGGGGGAGTAGTATCCGCAGGCCTGGGGCCTGAAATAATCAACCATCCGTCACGGGATGGATGCAGATGGTTGCTTGAGACATTTCTGCCACCACAGGCAGGAGTTTCTGATGCTGTGGTCTAGAGAGGCAGAAAGCAAGAGGCTATGTTTGTAGTGATGGTCTGCCCAGCACAGGTGGCAGGCACCTGCAATGAGTTGGGTAGCAGTGTGGAAGCTTCCCCGCCCCAGCTCAGCAACACAGAGGCAATGCCCTGAGGGGAGCTAAAGATTGTGCAGAATGTGAACTTCAACTTCTGGAACAAAAGTTACTTTCTGAGGACAATGAAAGTACCTTTAAATGGATATGTTCCTCTTTCTACTTTGCTTTAATGCCTTTTTTTATGGTTCCTGTGTCTGGCCTCGGCAATACCTGAGAGGAAGGAGATGGGGAGGGGAGGAACCTCAATGGAACTGTATCATGACATTTTTTCAGAAAAAGATTGTTGGAGATAGGTAACTCTCCTAGTTGAGAGCATTTCTTGGTTTGAGAGAAGGTGTGATGGAGAAAGGAAATGCAAACAGATCCTGATGTCTCGTTGAGGTCAGGTGAATGTTGAGGGTTAATGACTTAAAATTCTTAAGGTCCCTATTTTCCCTTGGTCTCTGCTGTTAATATTCCTTAGCCTCTTGGAAGACAGGAATATTAGGAAGATGGTTCACCTCAAGTTTTAGTTCCATTTATTTTTGTCAATGCGATTTGGGTCAGTGACTGTGTAAAAATAGTCTCTCCCTTCCCTGGCTGTGGAAAGGAAGGGAGATGTAAGCCTGAGGAGTCATCTTGCAGGTATTGCGGTGATCAGATGAGTGCTAAAGCCAGCATGCGAGCTGAGTCTTATTCCTGCATTTTAGTACACTGATGGCACCCAATTTTAAGTTTTATGTCAAGTCATTTGGCTGGATTTGAGTTAGCTGCCTGTCCCCTCTCTCATTCATAACCAGCGCCGCTTGTGTCTTTCAAATTACCGTACACTCTCGTTTGGAGCCAGTCCCTGCTCTGAAGAGCAAGTAGACTGACTGCAATATTGAAGACAGGCAATAAATGCACTAAAGCATAGCAGTGTGAACTTTAAGCCTCATAGGATTTGTATGGAGTTCTGGTCTCCACCTAAACGTGGAGATTAGAATTCTCCTCTTGCCTTTAATAATTTAGTAACTAATTACGAAGGGGTGGGGGTTATTCTTTTTCAAACTGTAAACTCTGCATTTATTATTTGTAAGGGGGTGGTTAGAGGAGCATATGGCTGTATCGACTGTGCCGAGCTGTCGCTCATCTTGCCAAGTTGCTGTGAGTTTGCATGTGGCCAAACAGCATTTATGCGGCAGCCCAGCCCTGCCGGCTCGGCATTGTTTCCAAATAAAGGCATGTCTGAAAGGGGAGCTGAGCCTCCCACCGCCGGCCTGGGGGCGAGGACCTTCGCCCGGCACTGAACAGAGGTGGTTTATCTGCAGCACCCGGCCTCTTAGCCCTCCCCCTGCCCTTTCTCAAATAAAGTGGAAAAGTTGCTCTTAAACTGAAATCATGCAAACTCGTTATATACACTCATGCTTTGTAGCAGATAGGTTAATAACATAGCCATCAGTCCTGGAGTCACCTCAAACGTATGAAAATGTTCAGTCAATATATTTTTGTTTGTTTTGAGCAGTTTAAACAAAAAATGCTTGTATTCCTATGAGGTATTTAATGATAAATGAGCCTTATATATAAAAACTCGCATATGCAGTGGGTGGAGGAGTTGAACTGGTACCTTTATTATGCAAGGCAGTGAGTAGTTTAGGTGACTTTTTAAGCCAAAAGTACTTTTTTTTTTTTTTTTTTAATCGGGGTTTAATACAATTTTGAAGTGTGACGTAATATTGTTTTGCTGTATGATCTAAGGACACAGCCAACACAGGCTAGGAACAGGTAATTTATTAGACCAGCTGGTAGAGTGGGGAAAAAATGAGACAAGCTTGCAGGCACACCAGCACTTTGTCAGGTCTGAAATAGAAGCAGCAGATTTCAAGGTTAAACAGAAGTTAAGGAAAATCATTCAATTTAATCTGATATGCATTGGACTGTCTTTGAAAGAAGAGCTTGCTGGTATGGTATTCCTTCAGTGGTGGAGGAAGGGCAAGAAGGTAAATATTCCTGAGAAACGAGATACAGATTTTACAACCTGTTGAAACAGGGAGAGGTTTTAAAAAACAGTATCTGTTGAGTCTATGGATGATTTTGGTTTCTAGAGGAGTTAAGAAATTTTAATTCTTAATATTGTCTTTGGAAGAGTTTGTGGGTGGGGTTTGGTTTGGTGCAGGTTTCTTGAGAATCAAGATTGCAAGAACAGAGGTGGAATCATTTCTAGGCAGATAGAGCTGGATTTATCTAAAGGAACTTTGTCCTGCAAATAGAGTTGCAGGTGTTCTCTGTCAATTCTGTTTTCTGTCTGTTGCCTACAATGAAGTTGCCTAGTAGTCAACTTGCAATTGTAAAAGTAATGGCAGGTTTTTTTCTATTGTTTGCTCTCTTAAAAGCCAAAAGCATTTACTTCCAAAATAGCATTAAAAGCTATTCAAATGGAAGCCCTTAATGTTAGTGTGGTTTTTCTTGTTTGTTTTGAATTCATAATTTTGCCCAAACAAGAACAGAATTTAAGAGTTGAAATACTAAAAGGCAATTTCAAGGGCTTGCAGAAAGATGAGTGCTTTACTTGTGCTGGTAATGGTTGGCAGTCTGCTGAGTTTTTAAGCTTTGAATTAGGATGTTTTATCAAGGTTGTTGTTGCAATATATATCTGATGGTGCACTGCCAACATATATTGGATCGTACACTGCAGGGAGGAGAGGAAAACTATCCAGTACTATTTTCCTAAAGCTTTTTTTTTTCTGTAATGCAGTATCCTCAGGTGATTAATGATGTGATATCTGGCTTTATCACACAAAACTGACTTTCAGTATCAATTTAATGTTCAAAACGATTAATACTGTTTGAGTGGTGTCATAGGAGTCCCCGGAACCAGCCTATCCCACTGCTCCAGGCTAAGTAGGAAAGGCTGTTTGCTCAGCTGTGTTCTGTTAGTGCCACAGGGACTGAATAGGTAACCCCCATGTTTAACCTAAGCTCTGGATGGGTGGAGGAGGTCAGAAGAGCTTAATCTAATTTATATAAATTACTTGCCAGGAAAGGGGTTTAGTTCTGCTAGCATTTGTCTTTTTCTGCCAGAAGCCAGCTTCCTCCAACATGCTGGACCAATGATCTAGAAAAGGTGCCCTGTATTGGGAGCCATTTAACAGCAAATGAGAGGATGCTACAGTTACTTTCTCGGTATTTCCATGATCCTTGATGTTGCAGGATACGATATCTGTGTCTTGGCTTCCTTGAAAGCAGTTCTTCAGAAATGTTCAGAGATCAAGGTATGTTAAAATAGCCTTTTCACATGGCACTTCAGTCACATGGCTAGAATGGAACCTGGGTGTTTTGGTTTTGCTCTCAAACTTCTGAAGAAATTACCTGTGTTTAGTTGTGAATCCCCTCCACCACTACCACTGCCTGCTTTAGTAATCTGTCTTATGGATCTCAGGAGATTCCCTGTGCAAGTGGTGGAGAACACATCTCCTGTATAAACTGAAAACCTAAGTTGGGCATCAGGTCACCCTAAGACTAGTCTGGGCATTAGATAGCTTGAGTATGGCTTCTGTATAGCAAGCTCAAGAGAAACTAATATTAGAAGCAAAAACTGATATATTGTTTTAGTATTTGACCAAAAATACGAAAGTATACTAAAGTACTAAAGAGTAGCACGGGGCATGCAAACAGTGTTTGTGGAACCAGTTACAGAAAAGCTGTAATCTAATTGGAGCTTAGCGGAGCTCAGTTCTAACAAAGGTGAAGGCTTGGTTTGTATGTTGTGCTGCACGTGATATGTGTAGAGTGACACTAGCAAAAGGTAGCCAGCACGCTCTGTAAAGTTGGAATACGAAGATTTATAGGAGCCTGTCCTGATGCATTTAATATTATTAGTGTTGGGAAAGAGAATAAACTGAGATGACACTTGATGGGGTTAAAAGGGGGGGGGGAGTTGGTATTTGTAGCAATTTCAGTAGGTGGAAATGAGTATAATTACACATTGTTCCTACATAACAGGACCCAAACTGTGTTTTGAGTTCTCATTCTTTATCTTATTTTCCCAACCCTAACTCTCAGTAAGGGTAACTGAAAGGAAGTCAAAGTTCTGCTACATTCTCCAGACGTGAAAACTAAAGTATTATGAAGCCCATGCTTGTTTTTTCTTCACAATCTAAGATATTAAGGCAAAGAAAAAATCTGTCTATGAACAGGAGTAGCTAAGCCTTTAAATAAAGGAAATGGAGGTAATATGTATGTTATATTACTTCTTTTGGAGAAATTTGTTACGTTATTGAACAATTTAAGTTACTAGATGTTCCTCTTTGGCAGCTATTTGCTGCCAAGCACAGAGCATGGTGTCAATGACATGCTTCACCATTAGCAAAAAAGTGTCATAAGTGACAGTTTATCACCAACACAAAGAAACAACAGCTTGACTTTAAAAAGCCGTGGTCTACACTGGTGGTGTAGATTTCTGGCATTCCTGGTTCTGATTCACTTTGGCATTCCACAGTGAATCCCATCCCGTCCTTTTATTCCCCTGCCTTTCTGTGTCTGGAAGTCATTTTTCAAGGTTGCTTACTAAGCTGCCTGCCTGCTTTCTGTTTCTCTTTGCTTCCTGATTGCAGGCTAAAGAGATAGGACAGGTGAATAAGACTCTTACAATCAGTAGGCATGGGATTTTTTTTTTTTTTTCTGACAGAAATCTTTCTTGACCCTTGAAATATCAGAAACCATGGGTGCTCTCACACTGATCCTCATAATGACTTACAAGAAATGCAGATAGCTCTTGGCAAACAAAAAGCTCCATAGAGATTAACTGGTTGAGAGCTCACATATGCCAAGCTGTTTAATAGAATACTTTTTTCCCCCGTGAGGGAGAAAAGTGCGAATTTGACTATAAAAATGAAGTTATGCTTTCCAAGTGAAATCCTTATATCATGTCCTCTCTAGGAGCCACCTTCTAGTTCTGTTCAGTGTTCGTTAAACAGCATTCTAGTACTCCAGATTTTCTTGGATAGGGTTTTTTTTACTTTACTGTGTATTGTGAGCTAATGCAACTCCTGGACTGCCTCCAGTTTGTTCTGTCTGAAATCTAGACTTTGGGTATAAGCTGCTGATCATGGTTTCAAACTTCTCAGGAAACAAAATACAGAGCTGAAGCAAATGCTGCATCTTTTCACAGTGATCTCATACATTGGCCACATTCTGTCAGGATGTTTAAGTCTTTTGTTCTGTACCTTAATGCAGGCAGTCTTTCCAGGGGAGTTTGAAATACTGCTGTAGTTTGATTTAAAGACATTGGCAAGCAATACACTTACAAGATAGTCCGAATGTCTTGAATCGTAGGCTTGAATGAGCTTTTCCTCGGTTTATTTGACTATTTAAGAACTTGATTTTGAAGTCAAAGCAAGATAAGTGTATGCTGAAGTGCAAAACAAATTGTGAAATCATTTATTTAGAGGAGCTGCTGGATTACCTAGCTCTTCTACTGCTTTGCTTTATTCAGTTTTTCCATTAGTACATATAAAAAATCAAGCCAGGTATAGAAAGGCAAGGAGGAAAACAAGCATCTTGCTTGGATTTCAAAACCCTTTGTGTGGAGTGTTGATACATATGAATTTAATAGTAAATGTGCCAGTGCTGCAACTGTGCTGAAATCAAGTTCCCAAACAGCTGTTGGAAGGCTCCCTTCTGCAGTAGGCAGGGCTAGTCCCACACTGTATGAATACCTTTCAGCAGACCCTGTGAGCAGGACACAGTGCTAAGAACAAATTAGGTGAATTTCTGTGAATTTCTTGTGTAACTATCCCTATACATGTTCTCTTAAAATGCTAAAGCTCATATAAGGCTGTAGAGTTGAGTACTTGGATCGGGAGCTGTGGGTACAGCCTTAGCTGTGGCCGTGGTGCTTGTAAAGGGTGATGGGGCATTTTAACAACAAAACTTCTCAGGGTCCGTCCCCCTCGAAATTCCCCAAGGCCTACTGCATTTCATTGGTTTTTTTCAGACCTACACAGACTTCGATTTGGGGGGAGAGAGTGTGTGGTGTGGGTGGGGAAGAGAAGTCTTGCTGCAATGTTTGTCCTGTTTCCCCGCTGGGTTTTGCAGCCCTTTCCCACTGCAGTGAAACCTGCTGTTGCTGCCCTGTCTGAACTAGCTGAACATATAGCTCACAACTGGACTGTGGTCACATGTGACATGCCCCTAGTGACTGAGGATTAGGTAGCATCATCTCCCACAGGGCAATGTCCCACTGTGTCCTGCCAGCTAACAAGCATTGTACTGTGCTTGCCTGTGATTTATATGAAAGTGTGCTGTTTCTAGGGTGTGTTTTTTCTCACTTCTAGACAAATACTATTGTATGTATCTTTCCGAAATGTGGGTTGTAAGCTTGCCTTGCAAGGACCTAGTGGAATCCTTTCTGTAACTGTTTGTTATTGTATTACTGTAATAACTGGTGGCCATCAAGACATCTAGGGAGTCCTTCATTCTTTCTGACTCTAATTTGTCCAGGCTGGCTGGGGTTTTTTCTTCTCTTCTAAGGGTTGTCACTATTTTCCATTACACATGCTCGGTACCTTCCTTTCATCATCTAACACAACATTCTTTTGGTGCTATTCATGGGAGAAACAATTTGACTAATGAAGGGAATTCACCTGCAAAAAAAAGTGTCCTGGCTATCAGCATGCTTATACTATCGCAGTCCAGTTGTTGGCCTGACCTGTAGTGTGCTGCTGAAGCTGAGTTTTCTGTGTACTCTTGGCTGGTTTAGTTCTCAGGCATGCCCTGGTCAAGTGTATCCTTGGTTTCCCATGTGCAGAGCTCACCTACTAAACGGAAGTCTGCTAGATTGGGCAGCCCTTTGCTGAAACCCCCTGGAGAAGGAAAACAAGACCCTGCTGTAGCCAGGGAGTCAAATGGGAGGCAGGAGGAGGTCTAGGACAGAACAGAGCAGTGGAGTCAGAGAGATGTCAGAGGAGTTGGCCTGATGGGGTGGAAGAGAGAGCAATTAGGGTTGGACTGGGTATCAGATGGGAGAGTCTGGAGTGGGCGAAGAGCTAGAAGAGCCCTGTTATCCCACTGAAACCCTATCTGTCTTCTGACCAAATGTGTGCCTGCAGCATGTCAGTTTTGATTATGTGATATATATGTTTCCTCTCAGAGGGCTTGGTGGGAGTTGGCTCTTGCAAGGCCACTGGAGGAAGTGGCCTGTTCATTTGGGGGGGAGCTCTTCAGCGTTGTTTTAAAGCAAAGGACCAATGTGAGCCCTTGAGCCATTACTCTGCTGTTTAGGTGTCACCTCTGATATGCATAGACATATTTTCACTCACTGAAATTACCTTTCTGCCTTGTTCAGGAAGAAGTGAAAACTTTGCTGTCTAGCTCTCCAGTCCAGTATAACTGACTCAAGTAGCTGTGCTTCTTAGTGAGGGTGACTACCATACCACTTAAATACAGTCCTTTTGCCTTTAAGGCTATTCAGAATAAAAAGAAAAATAATTAGCTTCTTTTTTCCCATGTTTTTCAGTCTTTAGCACAGTGGAGAAGATATTGCCACCTTTTTAAACTGTCCCCAAAATTCCTTTATAAAGTGTGGTTTTTTTGAATATTTTTATGTTTGGAATGCTTAATGTCTGCAAGCAAAAGATGGATTTTTTTCCATTCTAACACTTCCAATGTCAGCTGTTATTTTACCTTCCATAAAAAATTCAAACAGAAAAAGCATAAAAACTCATAGAATCTGCTAGTATGCAACTACCCAAGCTGTCTTAAATTAACTCATGCTAAATACACAATCACCTGTAAGAGTGTCACCATGGTTTTCTAGATCTATCTGAATTTGTCAAGATTGACCTTTTAGAGCAAGAAACAGAGACAAAATTCCCACTGCTAGTGTGGGTTTGTTAGTATGGATTCTGAGACAGACAAGAGGAATTATTGCAACCCTCTGCATATAGTAAGCTGTGCATGCCCAATAGAGGGGTTTCCTCTTGTCCCAGTCTTGATTTCTGTAGTTCAGTGCTACTCTGACTTTTTCAAACTTCATCAATAGGTCTGTTTAATGCACACCTGCTGCAATCTGCCTCACTCCTATTGAACGAGTCTGTTTCCTACAATATTAATTATTGATATTAAAAAGTAAGAAGAATATACTGCGCTGCCAGTCTGAGTGAGCAGGACGCAAAACAAGGTAGCTTAGTTTAGCACTAGTCGTGTGCAGTTCATTTTCAAAGTGTCAGACTGGCTCTTCTTAGTGTGTCCCATTTCTTTGTATTAGTGAACCACATATTGGGTGAGAAAACACTTAGCAGAAAATTGACAGTTTTGAGCCAAGATCTGTGTGTGCATCTGGGCACAGCTTCAACCTGAAATGATAACGGTTAGGCTTACAAAATGTCAGCATGATTTCCAGCTGTATTTTTTTTTTTTTTTAACATCTATTTATAAGTGTGATTTGGCAAAGTATGCTAGCACTTTAACAGTATGAACCCGGGGTTCACTGCAGGAACAGGACGTAACTGTGGTAGTTTGGTTTCTTTCAATGGGGTGATAATCATGACTTAATTTCAGTCACTGTGGATTGGAAATCTTTCTAGTGGCGAATGTCATTTGGTACACGTAGCATTTTATCTAGTAGTATTAGACAGTTATTTAGGCCTTACAGGGCTTCATTGTGGGGTTTTTTTGTTTGTTTTGTTTTTTTCCCCAGTACTTCAGAGCTGTGATACAGCATTTACAAAACGCTAGGACTAAAAGTTTCCCGGCCAATGTGCAGAGTCTCAGTTTGTTCTCCCATAACCTAGTGACACTTCTACATCTCCCATAGTCTTCTCCTCTCTCATTGTGTGATCTCCCTGCTGAAAGGCGACTCTCTACCAGCCCTCTGGGAATAAGTTTGCAAGGAATTTTCATTCAAGGGAGAAAAGTGCTTGTAAGATTGGACTCTAATTTTGGAAATAGCTGTGCACAAGTAACATTTGAACTGTTTTGGTATCTTACTCTTCAGCATCAGACATAGGGTGTCAGGATGTGGGGGGGGGATGAAAGACAGAAATGCCCTCTGTACTGACTGAAAGGGGGGATGCAGCTCTGGGCGCCCGCGCGGAGGGGGAGGTATCAGCAGTGCTGCAGGAGGAGGTAAGCTGTGCTGCTCTCCTTTCTCTGCTGCCGCAAACCACGGGAGAGTCTCACCACTTTCCTGGCAGGAGCTGCATTGTGAAACAGGACAGGATGGCATCTAAGAGCGTCTTGAAAGTTGCCTTGGGAGAGATGCA
Organism: Apteryx mantelli; assembly: GCF_036417845.1. Lineage (NCBI taxonomy): Eukaryota > Metazoa > Chordata > Aves > Apterygiformes > Apterygidae > Apteryx > Apteryx mantelli. The sequence goes on from NC_089979.1 coordinate 153,110,131, forward strand.
AAGGAAAAACTAGTCTGAATGACAAGAGAGGCAGTGAGCAGCAGGAGCACTTTTTTGCCAGATAGTTATTTTTAGGGAAGTAAATTATTGCTTTAGAATCAATATGACTGAATTCAAGTGAATCTCACCATAATTGATCAACGGTGTTAAATAATTAAATAGTATTATTCAAATGAGTATCTGTACTTTGCTTTCATCTAGTTTGTTTGGCTCTACTGTTTGACAAGTACCTGTCTGCTGTCTAGAGCCGTGAAGGGGGCTGTTTATACCCATGCTGCTGGCCTACTTTCAAGCAATTCTTGCAGGGGGAAACCTGATTATTTCTTCAGTCAAGTGGTCCTGAATAAGTGCTGTGTGGGGAAACTGTACCCGAACACACTGTGGTTCCATGCTGCTGGTGCTAAAATAAATTAAGATACATCATCGTCAAAAAATTGAGGGACGGTCCCCCTCGGTTGCAAGCCTTTGCTCAGGTAGATGAGACCGACCACTTGCATGTAAGCAGTAATAGCGCCGCCTCTGCAGAAGGACGCTGACATGCAGAGATGGTTACCGCTGCGGGTGGTAATGCTGCTCGCGGCCCAGCTGCCGGCGAGGGATGGCTGCACACCCGCTGCCTGCTGCCAGCGCAAGGTAAACGCTGGGTGACCTAAAAGCCAGCCAGTGGAGTCGCGCCTGGCCTTATTAGGCAAGCTGCTGCCACCGCGGGGCCTGGGGACCGCACGCGCTGGACGGCAGTGGGGAGCACTCGGCCCGGAATGGATCCAGCCCAGACCCCGGGAGACTTGACCCAGTACTGCTAGACTGACAGTGCTGCTGGGAAACTGCTGGTTTGATTTCGGTTTTCAGAAGAAACTGAGCTTTGTTTGGCAAATATCAAGAATTATGCGAGAGAGAGCTTTAAAAAAAAAATCCGCCCTTTTGTGTAAATGTTAATAACTGTAGCTCTCTGCTCTATTTCTTGAAGTATTTTCACATGCTTAGTTATAACCTTGAGATGACAGTTTATGCTGTGTATAGGCATATATAGGAATGCCTTGCAATGGCCTGTACTAAGAAATGTTTTTTCATTCTTTCCTGTGTTACATGCTTTTAAAGATGCACCTGAACTAAAGAATGCTGCTCGGGTGCGTTTTTTGTTTGTTTTGGTTTTTGTGACTTCAGGACTGTTTCTTCACTCTTTCTACTGTTTTTTGCCCTTTATTGGAAGACTAGTTTTTGCTGGCTAAAGCATGCTCTTGTTCCCAAGAGAAAGGGAACCTAAGCAGAGACCTGCTTAGCTTGGCTAGGTTGCTGCATATCCACCTCATAAAAACTGACTTTCACATGGAGGAAGGCTTCAATTTAAAAACAAAACAAAACAAAAAGCCCCCCCTGCATGTTAACTGTGTGTTGTTAACTGTGTGTTATTCCTTTAATAAAATCCCCATGGACTTAGGCAAGTATAGTACAGCAGGTGCTGTGTGAGTTTTCCTGTGCAGCTCTAGTAATGCTCTTAAGATCTGACTTGTGATTAACTTGCTATTAGTGATTTGCCCTCCTTTAAGCATTGTGCAAGCTTGTGATTTTTGGAGGGGGGCTGGGAGTGTATGAGGGCAATAGAGGTGGTCATGGTTGTCATGAATTTAAACCCAGTCTCTGGAGAGCGAGCTCCAGAACTGCAAAGTCAATGATGCTAACCAGATTTTCTTTCCTCATGAATTTTTGCTTAGCCATGCCGTTTGCAAATTAAGATTGCTATATGTGCATATTCACAGTAACATTATTTTCAGTGACAGAACTTGTAGTTGTGCTGTCCTACCTTGACCATCAGCATTTGACTAAAGCACAGGCTGCGCTTGCTTTTTTTCTTTTTTTGTGTTGAATTTTCTGAGTGCTCCTGCAACATGCTATAAACAGGATGGCGCTGGGTCATGGATTTGTTGTCTGTAAGTTTGCTGTCTGCTTAAGCCTTGGAAATGACAGTTATATTTCAGGGCAGGTATGCAGGGATGATGTGGCCTGTGAAATGTCAGTCGCCGTGGTAAACAAAATTGATGCTTTCCTTAGATGACTACTGAGAAGAGCCAAGAGCTTTGTTATGAATTCTTTCGTGTGGTATGTGGCCCTCCCTCTCTTCCGCCTTATTGGGCTTCTACGTGTGTGCAAAGAAGCAGTGCAGAGGTGTTTGAGAGCAGCTGGGAGGAAAGTTGGTGGCGTAGCTCTGCTTTTTGTGTGGCTTAACTGCGCAGGGCCACTTTGTGCTGCTGGCATGGGGCCTGCCCAGTGCTGCTGGCTCCGGGGTAAGCTTGCCTGAGACCAAAGTGCCAGCAGTACAGTACCACGACTTGGGAAACATGCTCTGGAAGCGCTGACGGACTTGTTGGGAGGACAGCATTCAGCAGACGGCGTCTCCCAACAGAGGCTTATGCCCTTGGTCATTTCAGCAAAAAAAGCTTTAATTCACTGCACAAGTAAACAAGAAGCTGCTGCTTCTGGCACGACTTCAGTGAAAGATGTCCACAGAGCCCTGGCTAACCCCGTATCTGGAGGACATTTTGCTGAAGGAAAATCCTTGCTATCTTTGTGTGTGTGGTTTTCTTTTTGTTCTGTTTGGGATTTTTTTTAACAAAAATACCTTTAAAAATCTGAACTGCATCTGCTTTATAGTGAACCATGGTGTGAGATGCCCTCAGATACTGTTGTCCCAGGTACAACCCTTTTGTTCTTAAGGCCCTTGGGCTACTTGAACATTTAAATTGCACATACTGCTGAAACAGGTGTTCCCAACTCACCCCTCGCTTCCAACCATTTGTTCACAGTCTGTTCCATATACTGGCACTGTCCTGACACATTGTTTTACAGTTTCAGGCCCACAGACAAATAGGTCTGACTCAATTTGGATAAACTATGCGCCTCACTGGTGCTTGTGATTGCCGGAAGAGAGAAAGTTACGCGGCATTTGAACTCCCTCAAAGAGTTAGTCTAGACTATCTGATCCTACTGTTAGGAGGAGAACTTTGGAGATCTTTAATTATGCTACAGTCTTGACATACAGTTTCATGAATAGTGATGTGAGATGTGGGAATGTGGGGGAAATTAATGTTTGTTATTCTGAAAACTTGTTGCAATCTCTTTCATTGCTGAAATTATTAACTCAAGAGTGAGCTTTCTTGAAACAAGAATTAGTAACCCTGAGACTGAAAGGTTTTGAGAGTATGTATGCAAAAATAGCTATTGCTCTCCCTATTCCCAGAAGACATGAATAAATACTCAGTACAAAAAGACCATCCGTATTCTTTTAACACGTCTGTCACCTTATAGTAAAATACTTGTTCCTCTTTGACTCCTACTGATTAGCTTTTTTGATCTCTTTGCATGTGACCTGTTTTAAATTACATCACACACGATGAAATGTTGAAGTTGACCCGAAGACTTGTCCAAAACATAGTCACAAGCCAAATAGCAGAAAACTTGCCAGAATCATTACTTGAAAACTGTTGCACAGTGGAAGTGAAAAAAGCAAAGTGAAAAAGATTAAACAAGCTTCCCACTGAAGTGATGATACCATGTCAGGAAACTTTATCCTAGATTAAAAGTCTGTATAAACGACCTCCACTAAGGAAATGAGAATATCACTTGCCCATATACATGGGGAGTGTGTGGGGAAGGCAAAACTGACTGACACTGCCAGCCCAGAATACATTTTGTATTTGCAAGCTAGGATGCCTGAATATGACTTGGGACAGTAAATTCCCATTAAATGATTATACTACATAAGTAATCTTCTGTTTGATTTTTGATTTGTCCTTTAGCTTTGGGCAAGTGTTAAACTATTTCTTGCAAATCTTGGCAGAAATTGCTAGAGGGTAGGGGGAAAAGTGAAATTAAGAAAAGGGAAGGCTCTCTCAGTGTCTCTTGCTTACCTTTGGAAACAGATGCCTGCAAGCTAAAAGCTGGCAGGGGATATATATGGGGTGGGTGAGTTGCTTGGCCAGATGGGGCAATGGAAAAAGGCAGTTTAATTTGGCCCTCTCTTCTAACCTTTCTCCCTGAGATCACCTGCAGCCTCTTACATCTCAGCACAGCTCGCTTTGGTTTGCTGTTCCAAATATGCTCTCTCCTTGTTCAGAAGAACAACAGTGGAATGAAATTCATAACCTCCTTTAGACCTCTAGCTGTGAAGTGTGGATGAAAATTTTATTTAATCACCTTGAGGTTTGTTTATATCTCAGTTTTCTGTGCTGCTCAGACTCCTGTGTACCTAATTAGCATATTTACTGAAAGTTTCTTTGTGATCACCTCATGTTTTTCTGTATTCTTGATTTTTATTTTTAGGTTTTCTTCAAACAGATATAGTGGGCTTCTTTGATTTTTGTTTTTATGATATCTGCAAGTCACAACAAAGTATCTCATTCTCCTTATCACAGAGGAACACTTCTAAATATAAATTTGTAAGTGATCAAAATCTAGAAAGAAAGAAGACTTGATCTTGGCGGGACCTGATTCATAGCTCTTGAATGCTTTGGAGTTTGCAGCAAGTTTGGAACAGCTTTGCAAGCCATTTAAACTCCGGCTTTGATTACAATGATTAGTTTTGCTAGACAAAAGGAAGATATTTTCCTTCTCTTCCTGTGGGAGGCTTCAGAATAATGTTCAGCTGCCAGCTGGTCTTTCATGAGCAGTCTCAGATTTGAAATGTATGCGTGCTTAACCTCTAGCTCTTTGCCCAGATGACTGCAGACTTAACTTCCAGCTGGGCTGCTCCCCTCACTAACTGCTGAACTGCTGTTCTCTTTTTGTTTGCTTATGTTGGAGGCTACTAATGCTCAAGAATTAATGATGGTAGAGGAGGGCAAGAACACTACTGTGAATTTGTAACACTACATTGATGTGTAATTTGGCTGAGCATACTTACAGGTTCTGGAGATTGGACCACTTTTAATGACAAAATACCTTTCCTCCTTCCCTCTTCAGACATTTGGAGATGCATTTCTTTCCTTTGGGAAAGACTTTCTCTCAAACCAGCTGTTTCCAAACAAGCAGCAAAAAAAAAAAAAAAAATCCTAAGACTTCCTTTCTTTATACTGCTGCTTGCCCCCATTAACTTACCAATTTTAACATACAGGTCTGTGAGTATCAATCAAGATGTCTTCTCCAGTGGCAAAGCTGGTTAAGGGTCAGCACAGAGACCTCTTGCAATAAGAGGAGTTGCATACAATCGCTTCTTCCCACTGATCTGTGTGAAGTGCATAGCATAGGTGTAATATCCTACAGCTTCAGCACCTCATGACTGCTAAGGCTTTTAATTTTAATATCAGAAGCAGGGTTTTCTTGACTTGACACTGACCCCTTGTCTTGAGATGAAGCTGAAGTAACTGCAGGGTTACAGATGCCACACAATGGCACAATATTCAGTATTAACACCTGTGGCATTAATGTGTATTCATAAATACCATACATGAAGCAATGATTGGTAATCACCTTCCAACCTAACATTAAGAGAAGCCAGACTGTGAATTACTTCTCTCTCTCTCTCTTTTTTTTTTTTTTTTTTTTTTTTTTTTGCAAAGAACTTGGTACAGATGTTCCTTTGTTGTATATCTTGCTTTCCTTCCTAATAGTTCTCCTTGCTCTCAGATGCCCCCTGCATTCTTGAACTGGCATCCTTTAAATAGTAGGTGAGGGAGTCCTCTGCACACCAGAGTCTGTTATAAGTATTCTTCCCTGATAATACCCAGAGCTGTTGGGAGAAACCAGCCTTTTTCTATATTCTGTGTGTAGAATTTGTAATAAGCAGTATTTTCAGGGTTCAGAAGGTAGTGAACTTTTCAGAATTGGGCAGATCTTTTATTGATTCACCTTTGTGAATACTGATCCAGAATGTCCAAAATAGATATTATTGCCAGTTTCTTTGTTATTTCTGCACTGACTTTGTCTTGTTTGCCTATTTCAAGCACATCTACCCTGATGTCTAGTCCATAAAATGGATTTTTAGGGTAAGGGCAATTTTAGAACAGCATTGGCAGACTAAATTTTTTGTCACTGCTTTTGCATTTACTAGGCCTGAGTACCTGTAGGTCTTTAGCATTGGTCAAGATGACACCACAGTGCTTGGGTCTGGGTTCTGTGGGGTGCTGCTTTGAAGTGGTTAGTACTGAATGCAAGAGCCAGTGAGCTTACAGGCAAAGAAGGAAATGTGATACATACCATCAAATACTTCTGATCAGGGAATTTTACTTGGGGAATCAGAGGCTTTCATGCCATGTTCCATGTGTTGAGCTACACTTGCCACAGGGCACTCTGTACTATGGAAAAATCGACCAATAAAAGGTCCTTCTGTTAAGACCTCTGCATGGTTATTCATGTTTTTATGTGTGTGTGTGTGTGTGTGTGTGTGTAAATATATGTATGTATATATAAAGCTAGCAACAGTGACATTAGACAATATGGAGCACAAAATTTTATATCCATTCCAAGAACTTGTTAGTATGAAAAACAGTAGTTTTGATGGTCTAGGTGGGCTAAGTACAACTTCGTGGTGAAGCAAACAGAAGTTAACATTTTTTACTAGATTATATTTTTCACTTGTGGTTAAACCATTTTTTTCACAGCGTTGTTTCTTTTATTTTGTCTGTGTGTGGAGGTTCCAAGCATGGATCAGGGTCCTGTTGTACCAGATACCATAAAAATCAATAAGAAAAGTCAAACCCTCCCTACCTAAACTGAACTTCAAGCACTTCAGTCTTGTGTTTCTAGGCTACCATTTCACTCTCCTAATAACCCCAGCTGTGTGTTTACTGGTACTAATTTAAAACTTTTTGAAGGGAGGAAGAAGGGAGGGAAAAAGACTAAGCAGTTACTACCTTCAGTTGGATGGGGTTAAGCATGTGGATCTTTTTCAGTCACATATTTAATGCTGCTTTGTTCTTTTGATACCTCATGTGTGTTAGGTGATGGGGTAGTTCAGCTATGGAAGACTGAGCCAAAGTTATTACCCCGTTTTAAAAAAAATACTTCCAGACTTTTAAAATGAACTATAAAGAATTTCAACTCATCTCATTGTTTTGAATCCAAATCCATCGAATCTGTTCAATATAAAATATGGTAGCTAGACAGTACTTTTTAATTTTACACCTTCTGTCTCAAATGAAAATATTTTGAGCCTTGGTGTCTGTTCTTAAATCCCTACCCCCACCAGTAATTTTGCTCAGATGTTACCCAAAAATCTTGTCCATTTTAAATGTTCCAGCTAATAGTTGGGCAAAATGTTTAGCATAATGATATGATTAACAGAGCCCATTTTCTTGGCAGCCTTGGTGCAGTTTTTCTTTCTGTTAAGCAAGCATTGCATTTTAACTCTGATTAGAGTTTAGAAGGTATTATTCCTCTTTTTGGAGAATTTTTTTTTTAATATGAGGATTTAGGGGTTCTTCATTCATTTTGCTAGAATATGTGTGATTTGGCTGGATCTTTGAAGCTGTAATATTATAAATCTCCCAATCACCATTGCCCAATCTGTTTTAGCATTCATGTGCCTAATTTCTGTTTGTAATCTGATTACTGGCTTGAGCTGCTCCAGCTTGCAGCCTATTGCTATGCATTTACTGTACTCCCTGGGACGCAACAGCCTGACAGCTCCCATCCTGTTATATGAAAAATCTCTACACAATATTGCTAAGACAGGCCTAGGGCTGTGACTGGTTGTGAATTAGCTGCATTTGTAGTTTCTCTTTGCTGGATCCTTTGTTTGTGCAACCATGTTCCGAAATCCTTGGATCTCCAGCTATTTGGGAAATGGTAAATACTGTGAGGAGCAAGGTAAGAGTTCAGAGTGGATAGAAGAAAATGCAATTCATTTGTGTGTTTTTAATCTGCTTTATATGTATGCATGTGTAAATACTGTTTGACTAGATCTTCTATAGCTACATTAGCTACTTTAGTAATTAGCATTCAGTTAGTCACCTAGACTGTTTCATTATTTCCTAAGTACATTTTTGAAAGATCTGATTAGATGGATTTTCTAATTAGCTCAGCTTGCCACCGACTTAGGCCTTTAAATATACTGAGTAACAATGGAAGGTTTAATCTAGGTTGTCTTTTTTTTTAATTCAGAAGTTTTAATTTAATTTAATATGTATTAAACTGTAGATAGTGCTTTTATTCAGTAGTTTGTACCTAAGCGGGGGACTAGACTGAATGAATGGTTAAACTTGTAAGCAAGTTTGATTTACACTTAAGTAAATACACTCTTTATTTTAAATACAAATATTTAAAATTATTCTAATGGGGTTACAAGTATATTTATGATCCTTCAGTGAAAGAAGGAACAGAATGTTGTTGCAATGATTTTCCTTCTGTGTATCAGGTACTATGAGTTTGGGGGGGGGGGTTATTAACCATTAAAATAAGACTCTGTTAAACTGATGTTTCTGTGGACATACCTGTTTTCATTTGAAGTAGAGTTGTTTTACTCATTCTTCCGTATTTGCATTTAAATTTAAGACTTCCATGTTGTAGTAAGTAAGTTTTATTGGACTTTAATCCTCCCACATGGTGTTTAATTTGGACAGGAGGAAATGCACAAAAATAGCAAAACTGTACAACAGAATGCAGTTCTCTAGATTTTCTGTCTTTTTAATATGTGTAGGAAGAGGAGAGCTTGCACCTATGAAATACAGCAGAAATGTTTTTGAGGCATTCTGGATGTGTGTGTGAATATTACTAAATGTGTTTGATGAGTAGCAAGAGTCAGAACAGTTTCTGTGCCCCATTCTCAGCAACTGTCCCCCTTCCATTCTCCCACTGAAGCAACGAAAGCCACTTTCTTCTCTTCTCATATCCCCTCTCTATTTTTGGCTGGGGTAGGGAGAATTTCTCTGTGGTCTACTTGTGGTTTTCACGGTGGACGGCTGTTCTAGTGCCAAAATCTATAGGATGGTTTATATCCCATTAGACCAGCTATAAATTTATGATATGCCTGGTCCTGATTAGCTAAATTCATGCTGAGTTGGGGTTTTGGTGGTGATGGGGGGGGGGGAGGGGGGAGGGGGTCAGTTATTGCATGTTCTTCTCTCAGTAATGTAAATCTGGCCTTTTTAGAGGATATATATGGTATGGAGTATTCTCTTCTTTTTAATGTTGTAGTGTAAAATACAGTGTTTTATAAACCAGTTCTAAAGTTTTGTTTATAAGAGTCTGTTTTGGTCTAACAGAATGTTTCTGCACAATTTGTGAGCTTTACTTTTCATTTAATTGGAATGAGAAAGTAAATGCTAACAAAAACAGGAAAAAGATGCCTGTTAAAGAAGAATGCTGTTTGCAAAATTGCTTGCAATTTGCAGTGACTTGCTGTAGCAGATGTCTTAAATGCTATTTTATGCATTTTGGCTTCTTTATGAAGCTGTTAAAATGGTCTCTTTTGTTTTGTTAATCTGTTTGTTTGTTAATCCACCTGGAGAGGTGGCAGAGGGAAAGGAGTGGAAGACAGGAGGGAAAAAAGTTTTGAAAGGCATAAACAAAAGATACTTTTTTAAGAATTAAGGCTCATGTTGTCAGCTATGATAAGCTTTATTAAACCCTTTCTGCAAAAATAGCAACATCCTGTCCAGATTTCAAAATATTTTTACAGGCAGTGTTTGCCAGGTAGCTCTTCCTCTACTTCTTCATTCTTTTAAATTCTAGGTTGTGTAATAGTCAGGTCCTGCCTATGACTGAAAAATTAAACAATCACTGTATTAATGAACAATCGTTCAATTATTTAGGTTCTTGGGATAGTTGACTTAATGGAGATCAAGGCTTAAAGCCATTTTTCCCCTTGGGAGGAAATTTTAGTAGCTCCGTGTGTGTTCCAGTATCAGTTGCAGACCAGGTGCCTTCTACTGCCTGGCTAGCGGTTCTTGAAGGTCTCTTAAGAGCGTCGTTGTTGTTGAATGGAGGAAGCAGTACTCAGAGCGCAGGCCCCCTCACAACAGGTCATCATGTGAACCCTTGGATGATGCTCTTGACTACTGGGGGGGTGGGGAAGTGGGGGAAGAAGTTGCCCATAGTTTGCTATTTATCAACAAGGGTTTGGAGACTAGTGGCTTTGCAATATGTAGTTTTTGAATACAGGGATGCATCTGACATATCTTTGCTCTAAGTGTAGGCATGGAATGTGTTCCTTTTTTCTAAGTTATTCAGGAAGAAAATAGGAGCTTCCAAACAGCAAACAACCTTCAGAAATACTTTTGTCATGGATGCTGCAATAGTGTTGTTGCGTTGAATCCTTACTCAGGCATCTCTGACTTCCACAGTGAATATGCAATTTTTGTAGCAATGTTAGTCTATAGCCAAGAAGGTTCTTGCTATTTGCAGCATTTCTCATTTTCAGACCTCTTTGTAAACGTACCTAGTGTCTGTTTTACAAGCAGGGAAACTGAGTCAAGTAGTTTAAATGATAGCCCCAGACTTGGTGCTAACAGTGAAAACCGGGATTAGAACTTAACAGTTCCATAAACTTTTGAAGCTATCGAAATATTCGTTCTCTGTACTTACTTTTGCCAGGCTTTGATTTGTCACCATCTTAGGCCATGCCAACTTATGCTCCTTGGACTAGAGAGAAGGCCTTTATGCAGGCTTTTCCGGTGGAAAAGGACTACTTTTGGAGAGTCTAACCTAGTTTCCTAAAAGTTCCTCGTTTATTAAAGTATCTCCATCACGGTGGTGTTCTTTTTTCTTTCACAGATTTTGACAAGGAAAACTCAGTCAGATTTAAACCTTTGCGATCGCTTCAAAGGAAGAGAGCACTAAGGTAAGGTCAAGTTTTCTTGCCCAGTGGAGAGGACTAGTTGCACGAATCTACATTTATTCTGTTGTCAGGGAAGATGATCTTTGGCCCTTCTCACAGGACCAAACTTTGGCATAGACCTGATGCTCTGAACATGTATTCAGACCACTAGCTGCCTCTTTAATTAATAGTGTGAATATTTGCAGCTGGCATTGCTAAGGAAAGAAATGGTTTCACTTCTCTACCAAGTCTCCTGCCATTGCAATGCCTGTTTTCCTTGCCTGGCACCGATACAGTACAGACATTCAGTGAACAGATTGAAAAACTGATCTGTCTGAAAAATAAGTTGGCCACAGTGGGAGAATTAATCATACAGCTGTGCAGAGAGCTTTGTCGGTGCATGGGAGGGGAGACTGCGGAGATGAGTGGGGAGGCAGTGCAGCTGCTGCCTTGCAGAGCAGTGCTGCTTTATGCCTGCAGTCACAGGCATGGTTCCACGAGGCTGGATAACATGACATTGTTCAGTTACACAGAGGGGAGGTCCCATTCCCTCATTCTTCCCCTCCTCATTCCTACTGCTTTGTACCTGCTAAACTCATTCATATGGAGGGGAGTGGGGTCAGGGTGTTGAGACTTGCCCCTTTCCCCAGCAACTGGCTGTTCTGCCAGCTCAGCACAGAGATCCTTAGGCACCCCAACTCTTGTTTTCAAGTATCTTTTCCCTGCCATATTGTTTCTGAAGTACTGTAGAAAGATAGAGAGAATGGGTGTACAAGATGCATTGCCTTATGGAAGGCAAATAGAGGAAACTTGAAATGAGAGTAGAAGAGAAGGATGGAACTGTGGAATGGAATTTTTATTTAAGAATCCAGGGATGGAAATTCTCCTGGAGGTAGAGAAAGAGAAGAATAACAAAAGCCAAGCACCTAGCTTGCAGGTATACAAATGGGTTTTCATGCATGTGTTTCAATCATAAAATCTCAATATGTCCCATAGTTTTAATCCAGATGGCAGAACACTGTGGCCAGTGGGATTTGAGTCAAACTTCTGCTTGCTCTTGGGCATGTAACTAGGTTAGTGGGACAGCTATTTAGGAACTGTATGCTGCTGCTGCAGGAGATGGAGGTTTCAGAATGGAATCCCTGATGTATAAAAGCAGCCCACACTTACTTCGGAACTTTCAAGAAGAGCAGTATAACTAGGGAAACTGTCAAATACTCTGCTAATGCTACATTTTACATTGCTTTTAAAGAAAAACCGTTGAGGCTGTGAAATGCTGTTGTCTGTGTTTTAATAGGAATCATATGAATTCCTGAAGATTGAAGAGTGTAATGAGTCCATTAGGAACCTAAGGCCAAACCACACACGCATCTTGTGTGAAATGAACTTGTGGGACATCATGTTGTTGATCATGGTTCATGAAATGCAATCACGGTCTATATTTCAGGCAAGGAAAGGAAGAGGAGTTCCTCTTTCAGTATCCAGACTTAACAGTGATTTTAGGAAGAAAGCATACTGCATTTCTAAGCATTTTTTTTATGATTTAGAAAAACCTGAGTATGCTTTAAATTATTTTAATAATGAGTGTGTGTAGTCTAGCTGTGAAGTGTAGAAACTTCTGATGCTACTGCTCAGAATCAGCACCCAGATTTGTAATGTGACTTGAGAAATTCAGAAAAACAAGGTGAGTAGTCAAAGTTGTGATATTTCTACAACTGGGTTGTGGATGAGTTTGAAGGTACAATATACTTGGCAATCTAAGTCTGACTTTCTGACTTTGCTCTAGCAGTGGAATTGATGCTGCAACTGCTCTTTTAGCAGAAAAACTGCTAAAACAGGGAGTCATCTGAATAGATTCCTTTGAGGAAGAAGGGAAGTCTCAGTGAGACTCACTCTTATGAGTGTATTTTTTTTAAACCCTTGCGACTAGTGGCCTGAAAATTTTTTTAACTATTTGGAATTACTTTAATATCATTTTGACTCAATTTAGATTGCTAATGAATGTTCTTATTGAATACTATGACATGTCCTAAATATGCCTATTTTCTTTATTAGAACTAATTTTGTATATGTGCCTATAAATACCCAGTTGTTTGGCTTGAGTGAATTATCTTCACAGCAATGCTCTGTCTCTGAATTCTCTGTGCAAGTGAAAATACTGTAATTGATAGATCAGTTTAAAACATTTTGTTTCCAACATGCAAATACTTAAAACAAGCAATGTTACCTCCTGCTTTGAGAGAGAGACAGAGAGAATGTGAAAATGCCCCTGAAGTTGAAAAACAAGTTCCCCAGTGTGGGTAAAATAATAAAATAGTCAGTATGGGGAAGCAGTTAATCATTTTTAAAAAAAAAAAAAAAAGAGAGAGAGAGAGAGAGAGACAGGGAGAGAAATTTTGATAGTCTGTCTAGAGGGAAATGGGAAATCAGGATGTAAGGAGAACTGTGAAGGGACCTTCAAAAAGCAGATAACCTGTGATGCTACATGACCCACCAAGGGTTAAGCTTAAGAAGTTTGTGATTTATTACAAGAATTTTAATGAAACCTGCCAGTGAGCAAAGGTTGTGAGCCACTCTCGGTACAAAGGAGAGTAAATCTCTCAAAGGAAGAACTGGATGACCTTGAAGAGTAATAGAAATGGGACTTAATGTAATAAGACTAAGTGCACAGTTGTGCATTTCTTTGGGCAGATGCATTTTTCTGTCACTTGCAACTGATGAAAGCCAAGCCTTGGCATATTAGTTTCTAACGCAGGATTGAGCAACCAATATAGTGTAGTTATAAAAAGGCAAATGTGCAGTAGATCCTAGCATGTATCTGGCTAGGAATACAATAATACTTTCCCTGCTAAAAATCTTGCTGCTTCTAGGTGTTGGTAAAACCCAAGTAATAAAGACTGTCCAGTTCTGGTCACTATGTACGAAAACGTGACTTAAAACTGGAAGAGGTAGAGGTTTTTAAAAATAATCGATGAAATGGAGAGCCTATCTTGAGGAAGCTGAGGAAATGTGGCAAAGATCTCTTAAGAAAGATAAGGAAGGTAACCATCACCACTGGCATGAGAAGAAATGCATATAAACCCAGTGAAAGATGCTTGGGCTGGAGTTAGCGGATCTCTAACTTGAGAGGTTCTGGAACAGCTTGGAGGAAGAAGAGGGGTCCCTAACTAGTTGACAATTATATTTGAAAGTTTTTTTTGAGGATTCTCAAGCAATCAAATAGTATAACTCTATCTGCAGCCAGTAGGCTAGTGCCAGTCCTGATTCTGTATGTTTTTACCACTAGAAATTCATGTGGGACTCGGGCATAGTGGTGGATGTTAGTGCACAGTTAATTTAAACAGATATTTTGCTGTATGAGTGAATGCTTTTCTGTTCTGAGTCCTATGTTAATGCAATCTGGATGTACTACACTGTTACAAGAATTACAGAAGCAATTGGAGATGCTGCCAATTCAGAAGTCGTGAGTTGTGTCCCTCAGCACTTTGAGGCAAGTCTTAAGTAATCAAATTACTTTGATGAAATAGATTTTAGTTTTCATTTATGTCCTTATGCCAGTATTATTTGCATTTTTTCAAACTCATTCTCAGCCCAAAGGAATAGAAACTGCTTTCAAATGGAAACTGGGAGTCCCTTGACTTTGGAGTTCTCTAGAAGCTGTGTCTGTAGGACACAGAAAACAATGTGTTGTTAAATTTCACAACATAGTAAAAATCAAGAGCATTTGTAATGTGGGGTTAGGCACACACAAACATGCAGTTAACTGTCTGAGCCTCTGTTAGCCTCAGATGAAGATACACGTACCCATTTGCTTGTGGCTACTGTATGATTTTTTTTAATTCCATTTAAAAGTTTCCATGCTATAAGGATACACAGCTTTTTATAATCAACAACTTACTGCAGCTCTTAATCTTTTATTTGCTATGGCTTATCTGTAGTGGCTAGCATTGCTTTTCTTGGCAGCACCTAGAATAATTTCTGTAAGTACAGTTGTTGGAGACAATTGCAGCAGGTGGCATGATGCCTAGATATGACATAGCCCAGTTTCTTTATAGTCATTTCAAGGGTATAATTCTTTCCTCAATGTCTCCTTACAAAATATGGTTATTTGTAAGTGATGAAGAAGCAAATACTTCTTTGAGTTCATGTAAAATGTTATTAATCATATGTAAAAACTATTGTCAATGAGAAATGTTCTACTGAAACAGTGAGTACAAAAAATTTGGGGTTTTTTGTTCTTTTCTAACCAAATACCCATGAAAGGGTATTTGACTTATTTTAAAATGCTATTTAAATTTGTCCTAAAAAAGGGTTTTCCAATAGTAAGGCTGTGTAATTTGCTATATCAGAATGACAGTAACTGGTATATGGCACATCACTTCCTTGGCAAAATGAAGAGCCTAGGATCACTGTGGCAACAGATTGTATCTGTTTCACTAGTCTTACAATTTACTAAAGATTTTTAGAATAGCATATGTTTTCTTATGCCTGGTTGGGATAGATTAGAAGTCACAATGGCAGAATATAGCAAGTATCTATCCATTTTTATGGGTGGAAAGCAAATCTCACCCTGTTTAACCACAAGGAAAAACACTCCCTCCAAAAAAAATCCCTGTAAACAACTGTCTGCTTTAGACCATTATGACACTTATGTTTTAGAGTTAAATTTTGTATATTTAATGAACATACTTAAATATTTCTTCTCATCTAACTGGGCATTTTTGCCATTTTAAAAAGACAAGGTACAAGACTGAATGACCTGCTGCTTATATCTGTGTATTATGAGCCATATGAGATCCAGAAATCAGTGCAATAACAATAGGACAATCATGCAGAAGGCTTCAAGTTGAAATGTGTAATACAGTACTGCATTTGAGAAAACATGTTTTAATATTTATGGAAAGTCTTTCTATATAGATTATTTCAAATGTAAATACTAGTAGAGCATTTTGAAGGCAGTCTCCCATCAGTAATTTAATGCAAATTGTGTTGTAGTCAGTTCCAAACAAGTTTCAATTTATGTTAGGCTTGGCTTTGTGAGTTTTTTGAAGTTATTTCTTATTTCTTATGGAAAGTATTTTCTTTGGTATCTCTGTTAGACTATCTTGCAGTAAATTGGTTACATCTTGGCTTTACTTGATTTGTAGCAGAAACTTCCACAGTTCTGTAAACCAGATGTTGCTTTCAGTTTTCAGAAAGAGTTCTCATTTGAAGACAAAGAAGAACTTGCAAACAGCACAAAGGATATTGATGCTAATCTCTTAGCAGTACTTCCCAAAGGTAGGTAAGAGACATATATTATGTACAAAAGTGGTAATTTAATAATGTAAAATTTAGTCTATGTAAGTGCAAAGCACAATTAAAATCACTTACACAGATTTTTTTGTAAATCAGTTTTATTTCCCTGTGTAGTGTGAACAGGGGATGAAACAGAAATCATGCTCTTTCATAAGCCCCTGTTGTATCCCTGCTTTATAGAGTTCAATTTTGTTTATTTAAAATAGGTTAAGTAGTAGTTGATATTCAAAACTTCAGATAGGTTTCTTTGTACAGTTAGATTAATACTAGATTCAAAGGTATTAACTTGGCTTGTAGTCTTAGCTCTTTTCTAATCACCTTCAATGGGTAGTTGAGTCATATTTACATGAATGACCATACAGCAAATTTCATCTCATATGCTAAAGGAGAATGAGACCATCTTGGAGAAAAAATAGAGGAAAACTGTACCCCAAACCCTTACCAATAACTCTGTCTTGCAGACAGTTTAGCGTTTCCACAAGTAGCTCTTGGCAAGCTTTGTGCCTTGAGCCATCCACATAGTTAATTTGTTTGCAGTAGATAGTAAGTCTCACTATAGCCCAATTATGCTGGAGCTGGTGGATCTGGCATAACATGTTTTCTAAGCAAGACAAAAGGCTCAAATTTCCTGGCTCTCATTAGATTTTTTCCCTCACCTTAAAATACTAAAATCTAGTAGCTTTCTAATTTTTTTCTTAATCTTCTTTCTTAGTCGGAATAACTTATGAAGAAAACGGTGTCAATTTTATCTTTGGATATAGTTGAGATAGAGGAGGGAATTGAAATTCTCTTGAATTATTCAGAGAAAACAGCAGTCTGTTTGCAAATAGTTCTTGCGAACTATTTTTCAAGAACTATAAGGGACAGCATTTGAATAAAGGATGGCATTTGAATGAACTGAAGGAATATGTGTAACTGGCATAAAGATATTACCTTCACCCAGGCATATTGCGGAACTCAGAACTTTAACTACAACAGTGTGTTGGTTCTTCTGATGCTGCTGATATTTACTCTCGTCAGACAAAATAGAAGGCTAGATTTGCTTATCCTAGCATAGTGGAACTAACTGGGTTTCTCTTTTTACATGTTTTGTTACAGAGTTCCTTTAGAAAGGAACTCTTCTTCCAACATAACATTTAAGTGATGTTCTTGTAATATTATTACAAATGTTTAGAAAGAGACTTTGCTGACATTTAAAATGATGGAATAAAAAGAACCATACCTTATACCGTACAGACTTTCTGAGCACCAGTCAGTGAGAATAAATAGTCCTTCATTATTCCATATATTTAGCTTTAAGACCATCATGCTGGCCAAGATGGGCAGTAAGTTAGTTGTGAAAGAGACTTCACTTGAAAAAACCTTCTCCAGAAGTTGCTTCTCAGTGAACTGATTTCTACTCCAAGATGTCTCTTTCCTAAGAAATGATTCTCATAATAAAGGCATCAGATTTGGTGTGTGCTAGACTTGTGAAAAAGTTAACCATTGGAGCTGATGGTTACGTTCTAAGGGGACTTCTTGCAGCCAAGCGCTTACTGCAAATCCAGGGCATTTGCCCCACTTAGCAACAGACTGATCAAATTTTCACAGGTTGCGAAATGGAGTGAATACATTTAATTTTCAACTGATATAGACTAAACTGAGGTTTGGAGAGTCAAGCTGAAGTCTTACATATTGCTTCCTGCAATTAAGCATTAGATTAGGGTTAGCATGCCCATGATAGTATAAACAGAAGGTAAATGCTTCTCCAGCCTGGCTTGTAGACCATCTTTTGGGGGTGGGGAGAGGAAGAGGAGGAAGAAAAGAGGCCAGTAAGCTTTGCTATTACGTTAAATTTTCCTCAAAATGAAAATGTTTATCCTTGCATTGCAGTGGTACTAGCTATATCTGAGAAGTTTATGCTTCTGGCAGGTAAATTTTGATCTACCTTTATGCAGGCTTCATAAATCCATTTGCCCACCCTCTGTTAGGGACTTCTGGAAGACATTATTTTATTTTATTACCTTTTTATAAGGTGTGCTCCAAATATACATGTTTTTTATTCTGGGATGAGGCATGGAACAACATTGCTCATGCTAAGTACCTGGTATTATAAGGTAAATTCTGTTCAGAAGGTCTATAGTTACCAAAATTAAGATGCCTCTTGACAAGTGCCTTAGAAGATATCCTACTCCAGTGTTCTACTTAACATTATTTTAAAACAAAGCCTGAAGTCCAGGGCTGTTCCTGGAGTGTTGCTGTTCTTCCTCTTGCCCTTAACTGTAATGACCAAGAATGGTTATGAAATGTTTTGGCATGAAGTGATTTATATAGGAGATTTTAATGTGAAATGAATTATTTTTATGCTTCTTAATCTTTTCTTGTGTACTTTAAGAATCAGATTTTGGAGCGGCTCTAAGGTGGGTGATATCCTCTAGCACTGTCATTGGCATTTTTGAAAGAGTGTAGTTTAGCTGGTCATGTGGAAAAATATCCATGAACAGATAGGGAATTGGCATTAGCATATTTGAATTGCAAACTAAAAGAAAAAAAACTAACCACCTAAGCTTGCAAGAACCAGCCAATGTCCTTAGTAGTCAAATTTCTCCAGCTAGCTTGCATCATTTGAATTTCAATATTTTATTCAGCAAAAAGAAATCACTACAGTAGAAGACTTCCTGCGCTTTTTTTTTTTTTGGGGGGGGGGGGGGGAATATTGCTGAAACTGCTTTTGCAAGAAGCTCCTCCAGTGTTGGCCAACCAAACTGAAATTACTGTCTGGAATCTCAAGTGTGGAAAAAGTGCGATGCTGCATAGAGTAGTCCCATGCTATTTTTGTCCCTTCTTGTTTGGGAAGGTGTTGGAGAGATGCTTCATGAGTCCATTGCTCTTTTTAGGACCGCAAAGCGGTAGCAGAATCTCTGGAACTTCAACTAACACTTAGCAACAGGGTGTTGAGCTACCGCTGGTGGGAGTGCTTTGGATGTTCCACATTTCTCATAGGCAGATAACTTAGGTTAAAATGCTTAGGGTTTTTTTTTCCCCCTTTTTTGGAAAAGAGACTTTATTATATGAAGCTGTGTTTTAGTGTTTCACTAAACACAGCTGTTTCTCCAGTGGTGGTTTTAGGGACTGTATAAATCAGTGACTAGGGAAGAAAAATGATGAGGATCTGAATAGAATGTGGTTTTAACTGTGAGCTATGGAAGCCTTTGACCTGTCTAAAGTGGCAGAACAATTATGGCTTTTATTTTGACCATCTTATGTCCATATAACCAATAGATGAAGCAGAAAAGCCCTAGTAGCTGAAGGAACAAAACTAAACAGAAGTAGATTTGACAGAAATGAAAGCAAATAATTTATGAGAAGTAATTTCCTTTGTGAATGTGAGATGAAGGCTAGGCTCCCGTGGATAAGTTCTTTGTTTAATATGGTTCCGCTGCCAGCACAGCTGAGTAGACAGGGCAGGAGTGGGACCTGCTTGAGCAGTTTGCATTGAGAGAAATGTCTACGAAAAAACAGTGTAAGAGCTCATCTCTGCTTTGGCATTAGCTTGGGATGTAACTCTAGCATTGGCCCAGTTCAATTCCCATCCATCTCCAGTGATCTCTGCCTGAAGCTCACTGGCTTTCAGCAACTATCCTAATTTGTGCCGTCAACTCGGTCAACAATAATCTGCTTTGCTTAAGGTTGGCATCGAAGAGGGTGTGCTAATTTGGGTTAGCACAGTTCAGGAGCTGTGTATTTAGCTACTCTCTGTGCTACTAGTCACATCAAATACATATATATTAGATCTTTCATGTCATGTTCACAATCTGTTTGAGCTAACCTGGCTTGAGAAACTCAAGTTGGTAGCTTGAGTCTACTTTCTGCATGGATGTAGACTAAAGCAGTTGTTTCAGAGAGTGCCCCAGATGATTTCTTTCTGCTGTCAATCCCACATTCCTTGCAGGCACCTCTCTGTAGTCTGAGACACTATATTCATACCTCATTCATTTGCTTCTGTCAGTAGTTGTGACTAGAATGCAGTTGTTTTTGCTGACCCAAGGCATTTTACCTGGAGTCCATGGCTTTTCAGCACATGGTGAGGTTGGTATGACAGTTGATGTCAGAAGTATCTGTCTGTACCTAAGGCTATGAGGTGTAAGCACTGGTATTGATTACAGAAAACATATTGGATGTGTATCTGCTGTGCGGGAACCTGGCCTAGTTATGCACAAAAGTTCTAGCAGTAAAAAAGGAAGTGGGAGAGAAAGCGTGGCTGACCTTTAAAACAGAGGTAACAGGAGGTAATTTTAATAGTGTTTACTTTATAACTATCTAGAGCTATGAAGTCTGCTAAGAAAAAACTGATAGCTCCATTTCTGCAGTGGTATGGAACTGTGGCTTACAGAGGCACTGAGACATCAGGCTTTTCTGATGGCAATGCAGGGCTGATCTAGCAGCTTGTAGAATTTAGCTTGCTTTAACTTTTGCTGCCTGATTCAGCGTGATCAGAACCCCAGGGGGGTTGTCCCTTGACAGCCTGGATGGTTTTTCTTCCTGGTGGAAAGAAATCACACCATAGTTTGTTTATATAGCACGCTCTGCTCCAGTGTGGTTTGCAAACATCACTGATAACTGTTCCCGTATATACAGGGATTACTTCACCCGTCATACCTCCTGGTGGTTCACTACTATTTTGTGAACTGTGACAGATGTCTGCTAGCACATAACATGACCAAACAGTTTAGGGCGAGAGAAGGAAGTACGTCCAGCTAAAACCACAAGGGAAAATTGGCAAAGGAGAAAGTGATTAACCATGCAGGAATACAGTGAGAATACATGGTAATTTTCACATGTTGTCTCCAATCATGAATCGCTGGGATTCTTGAGACTTGTTCAATATAGGGGGGAGGGGGGAAAGTATGGAATAATGTTTTTCTTTAGACATAATCAGCATCTTTTAATCACTAACCTTTGTATAGATTAAGTAAGCTATAATTCCGTATTACCTGGCTTTGGAGCAGGAAACACTTGAATGTAGGTTTGGCCTCAGCTAATCAAAATGTAACTTGCCCAGTTTTGCACTATATTTTGAAAACTGTTAGGGTGTCATAACAGAGTCCAGCTTAGCCTGGAAGGATTTGGAGGGCGCATTGGTGTTTTTACATATTTGCCTAATGCATTTTGACTGAGCAAGCTTAAAGTAAGAAACCAAGAGGAAAATGCTTATTCCCAGACAAAAGCTATGTGAAAACTCTTAAATTTCTTTGGCTGTTCCTTCTTATTTTGAAGCATTTTAACAAGTTTCTGTGAGCTTCTGAAACTTACTAGTTTATAAACTGTATAATCTTTTGTTGTCTCAGTTTCAGAATTAAGAAAACTCTTTGAACCAAACAACCAAGATATTTTGGAAATGAAAAGGTAAAAAAAGTCTTTGGTCTGTTTAAAGGGGAAAAAAAAAAAGAATAGCTTGTTTTGTTACCTCCTCTTAGAAACCCTCTCCTTAAACCTTCAAAGATGTCTGTGTTCACATTTTCACATCTTTTTCAGAAAAGAGAGAATAGCTAGACGCTTAGAGGGAATTGAAAATGATACGCAACCCATGCTTCTACAAAACTGTCCAGGATCAGTCACACACCGTTTACTAGAAGAAGATACACCAAGATACATGCGTGCAACTGATCCATATAGTCCCCACTTAGGTAAGTAATATATATCAGTCAATCTTTCATTGCTAAATTACTTAATTTACTGTCCCATTACGTGTGCAATACATGGAATGTTTTATTGAAGAGCTGTGGTCAGATTTGTTTTAACTTGTCTTTTAATTCACTCAGACTCTCTTATTTGAAAAAGGTCCATTATCTGTATTGTTTTAAAATAACAATAATTTAATACAAGACCTTTAAAGGACTAATTTATACAGGCTTCTTAATCACTTCTATGTGCTTTTGGAGTCACAAGTGCAAAAAAGGTGTCTATACAATTCACTAGAGCATTGTGTTTTGTAAGAAAATAGGAAACACTTAGCCACTTAATATGAATCGTGGGTGGGATACTCAGTAAAGTTTTGAGAGGGAATTGCTGTTATACGTTATACTTTTGGCAGGAAGATCAAATGAAGAGGAGGAAACTTCAGATTCTTCTGCAGATAAACAACCCAGATCATCTAGATATCGAGCAGAAGTCACAGGAGGAAGTACAGAGCCTTTGTATAGCACAGGAAACATGGATGCCCAGGGACTAGAGTCAAAAGCAGAAAGAATTGCTAGGTACAAGGCAGAGAGGCGGCGCCAGCTGGCAGAGAAATACGGATTATCTCTCGATTCAGATTTGGATTTCGATTACTCGTCCAGATATACAAGGGCAAGGAAAGATCCCGACAGTGTGGAAAGAAAAGGAGTGAAAAGTGAAAGGCAAGATGATGAAAGCAAGGACTGTAGCTCCCTGTATTCCTCCAGGACTGAGACAAAGGAGTCAAAGGGTGTGATTTCTGAATCCAAGGAGTACTCCAGCCATGAAAAGGATGGTGTTCCAGATAAAGAAGAGCTCTCAAAGGAGGAGAGTGGTAAAAAAGCAGAGGATGTTAGTGCCATTAGACAGGCTTCTGACCCTTCAGCAGCCTTGGATAGTTCTCTCTCTCTCTCACTTTCTGGACGAGAATCTTCCTCCTACAACGAAGTGCCAGTATCACCAAAGCAAACCCCCAGAGAGTCCCGTTCTTCACCAAAGCAGGCAGCCTCACCAATCCATTTGCAGAATGATCAGGCCTTGCACAGTGACATCAGACAGGGGTAAGTGTGACTGTTGCTGTTGTTTATACAGTGCGGTACTTCAACATACTTACTTTCTGCAGCAGTGTCTACAATATTTATGAAAAAGTATTACCTTTTAAGAATTTCTTTAGTGGTTTTTGGATGTGTCAGACTCAGTTCTTGCTTTGGGTTGGTTGGGTCTGTTGAATTACTATTTTTGAGGAATTGAGTATTTTGCGAGGAAGTAAGTATGTGTGTTTCTATTATTAAGTAAGTGCTTGGATTTCTCTTATATTTACAGGGTTTATGCTAAAATTAGTCCCTCTGGGGAGAAAGATAACTTAAGTTTGAGATATGTGTGTATACTAGAAATGGGAGTAGTTATAAATGTGCTTCTTTTTCCTTTACCTGTTACAGCAACCCTTTAACTCCTTCCCTCCTTCCCTCCTTCCCTCCCTTTGAGGAGGGATGGGGGTTCCAAGTAGAGGCGAGTTATTTTTCAATGAAGACTTGAACAGCTTCATGACAGCTTCTGCCAAAATAAAACAGAGGTCTCGACTTAAAAGCTGAAGTGTGTCTTGGGTCAGTTGAAACAATAGTTGATTTACTTTCCTACTGTGAAAGTGTAAAACCCTCTTGAACTGTGATGGTTAATCTTGCAGGTAACATCAGGGTGTATGTATGGAGGGGGAGAGGGGATGGTTAAAATTCCATGCTGAATTTGCAAAACATAGCCTCCCTTGTGGTGTGCTAAATTACTTCAAATTTGAGAAGTAAAATGCAGTAATAGGGTAACCTGATTCTTTGGGGCAGGGGAGGGAATTCGTTTTCAGTTTAAAATTGTAGTGTAAAAACAGAGTATCAAAGTGTTATGGCAACTGAAAATAAGACTTGACTAACAACTTTCAAAAAGTATTTTTTTTTTAAGTGCAATTCTTTAATTTCTAAGGGAATATATGAAAAAAATTACTGTAAAGAGAAGTTATGTTAGTGTAGCAGATAAATGGTATAATGTGTAGTGAGCCCTTTGTCAACTTATCTCTATCATGCAGAGCAGTGCTGTTTCTGAGCAACTGAAATGAAGCAGCATAAGCTGAACAGTTCACACATTTTACAGACTTAACCATAGAAAGAATGAGTTCAGAAACAAGTTACCTTGACTTGATTTTTTTATCCTTTCCATCATAATCACAAAACTTGATTTTTCCATTTGAATGTCATTAAACAATTACAAGCTTCATTATTAAATGATATAAGCACACCTTAAATTTTGAATGAGAAAGCAGTCTTTCATGTCAAAGCCTAACAAGCTGGTAGATTGATCAAATCACCTGTTTAAAGTGCCTGTAAACTACTGAAATGTACTTAGCCTTCTTTTTTGTTTCAATTTATTGAATAAGGCACACTGGTGGTAACTTTTTAATAATTTTGTCATAGATTTCTGTTATTCAGGTGACTTGTAACCCTGGTCGCCTTCTTTTACATGGATACTTAGGTATATTAACTATCATTGGATTCTCCCAATTAACTAGAAATTTTAAAGGAATACTGTCTTTTCAGGAAAACCATCACAGGGAAAATTGAAGATAGTAATTCTGAAGTATATTGACATGTTTGGCTTATATTTTAAGCTTACAATTCTGCTACTGCAGTAAGAAAAGTATTGATCTCAAGGTCATGCATACAACTGAGAACAGAGCTGCATTGAAATTCCTTGAGCTAATATATTCCAGGCTCCAAAGGCTTGTCTCTGAAGCAGTCTCAACTCAGATACTACAAAATATTATACCTTAACTTCAAATGGTCAATTTGCAGATAAATCTCTCTTGACTAATCCAATTACTGATAGGAAGGGATATTGGAACAACTGGAAGGAAGAGCTTCAGCAAGTTCATTCTTTGTTTTGCAAGTCATTTTCTTTGTTTTATAAGGTGAAGGAAGGGACCAAATTTTCAGCCCTAGGGAAGTGAAGAGACTAGCCTGTCAAATTTTAGAGCCAAGAGCATGTCTGCTGCTGTGAAGAAGGGAGTTTTATTTTCTGTACTCTCGTTCAGCAATCCTAATCCCTGTTGCTGTGAGGGGAAAGCAATGAAACACTGAACAATGAAACACTTCCTCAGTTGTTATCTCATCCCCCTCCAGAGACGTTATGCTGCACAGTTGGTGGGGCAGCAGTTGTCCTGATGACACAGCGTGCTGACTCTATGGAGATCCACCTAAACTGAAAGCTCATTTCCTGATCAACTTTCCATTTGGAGAAGTTTTTAAATTCCCTCTTTTGAAGAACATGGTCTTGTCCTCATAAAACAGCTTACTGAAATTTGTCTTCTAATGTAACCCATAGCTAGCAAGTATGTTTTTTCTAGTGCAGCTCCATAAACCATTCAGACTGAGCAGGACAATGGCATTATCCAGGCATTCATGAATTCCAGCTGTTTCTCTTTCCACTTCTGGCAATATCTATTTTTATGATACAAGATGCTGCAAATGGGCTGAAGAGAAATAATTAAGGAAGGAATATGTTTAATGGGGGTAAAACCTGCAGTTCTGTCCCACTTGCAGTGTGGTGATTTTTACTTGTCTGCTCTGCAGTAGCTCCATGCTAGCAAATGACAGACTGAGGCAAAAGCAGCAAGCAGAAGTCATAACTTGTCATAAATTGCTGATTGCATCATTACCCATTTCAGATTCTTTCTCGATGAGAGTTGGGTCAGTATTTGGGTAAAACAAGTTTCTCACAGTTAGTTTTCTTTAAAAGATATGAAAGACTATCTGCACTCCCCAAGATGTGATGTAGTTTCTTGCAGCAGCCAAGAGCTTAACCTGGGGATTTGGTCTCTTGTTTGGATACCTGTGTAGACATTAAGTGGTATTTTAAGGGCCAAGTTGCCAAAATGCCATTCTTATTTTGATACCCAGACAGCTTCCTGTGGTAGGGTGTGCTCACAGGTGTAATATTCAAAGATTTAAGAATGATCTCTCAGAAACACTTGTCACGGTTTCTGAATGGCAAAGAAGCCATTACCTATTTCCACGCAGTCTATTTAAAGTTACTGTGTGGTAATATCCTATAAGGCAATTTGCACAAGTAAAATACTGGTTCAAGCCAGCTTTCCAGACGGCTGCCATTTTGAAATCCATTTCACATTATAAATGTTGCAAAATGTTTTTGCTAAATGTAAGCTTGCTAAGTTCAAATAAGAAAACAAAGCAGCTTGCTTTGGAATACGTGTGAAATCCTTGTGCCTTCAGTCCTAAGAAGATTTAATAATTAATCCTATTATCCATCACTGAGAAGACCAAAAAAAAAAAAAGTGCTGTGAGGGTGTCATTTGACATTGCCTGCATTTTGCTGCTGAAGTGGCTGGTTAACTCTAAACACAAAACATGGCTTGCATTCTTCTGCCTGCTCTCTTCAGAGGATGAATGGTCAAGTGCAAATAACTGCTGCTTGTGCCCACTATAAAATGTGCCCAAGTACACAGTAAGAGACTGGAAGGAAGTTTGCTTCAAAGCAATTTAAGCTACTGGATCAATTTCTGTGGAAGGTTTTTGTCTCCTGTTTGATGAATTCCTTCAGGCACTGTTTGAGAGGAAAAACAAAAGTTGTTTTAGCAGCCACTGTTTGACTTTTGTAACAAACTTGATTTGGATAAGGTGACAATTGTGAATGAGGTCTCAAAATTAACGGTGCATTTTCTGCAAATAAGTTTGTCTTAAGAATGTTCTTGGGCCCTTTTATTTGGCCTTATTCAACTGATCTTATTAAAGGTCAGCTAAGAAAAATTGAAGCAAATGATTTGGAGCTCAATTCAACTGTTTGGTGGGATTTAAATTCCGAAGAGCTCTATGGTAATGTGAGGAGTCGCTTCCGAACTTGCCATAGGGAAGGGGAAGTGGCCTGGCCTGTTGTCCTTTTCATGCGGTTTGTTGGTGAGCATTAGTGTGGCCTGACAGCCTGTGGTTACAGGCCTAGACATATCTGACAGCATCTGCTGTCGCTGAGGGACTGTGAGTTCAGGTGGACATTAGAACAGCTTTTGAGAAAGTATGCAGAGGTAGTCTGCATACATTGTTTCCTTTAGGGCTTTTAAGAGTTCATAGTGCTTTTATGGTTTTTGTTTGTTTTCTGTTTCCATTTTGGAGTTAGAGTTAAGAAAACCAGATGGATTTGAGGGCTCTCTGTGTCTGTTTCTTAAGTTTTTAGTTTCCCCAGTGAGCCAGTGACACAGCGTATGTTTGGGGAGAGGGGTTCCAGTTGCCCCTACGAGTTTCTTGGGAAGCATGATACCATCATCTGAATTTCTAACTTCATTAAATTTGTATTACTACTTTGTTTTGACCCCAGTCGGTTCTTACAGGCCACAAATGAAAGAAGTGGTTTGAGTGAAGCGTAGAGGTGGTGTTACGTGTGCCCTTGAAACTGGTCTGCGATGACAAAGCAGCTATAGGATGTTACTTCTGCCGTTTCACTTTTCAAATTGTGGACAGCGTACGCTTGGTAAACTTACCTTTACAAGATATTGCACATTCAGAAAACTTTCTGGATACTTGTGGAAGTAAAATGGAAGCTTATTTCTAAGTTCATCACCTTGCAATTTGATTCATATGCTGTACTTTTATTTTCATGAACAGTTCTCTGTAATTGTCTAATAAAAAAAGTTGTTTTGAGGTGGAGGGGGGAGAGTGGGAGAAAAGAGTGAGCATGTGTTGACGTCTTCTCAGAAATTATCTGAAGTTCTGTTTTCTGTAGTAGTGCAGGGAAAGCAAAACCTGAATGGTTCCTTCAGAAAGATTCGGAAGGGGACACACCTTCACTTATCAGCTGGCCCTCCAGGTATAAAGTGTAGCTGTGTGGCTAACGGACTGTAAACCTGCCCTTTCTTCCGTTTTTCCCTGCCAGCGTTTAACACTTTGCCTTTTATTTTCCTTTAACAGCAGTGAGTTAGAAAGTATTGTTTCTGGCAGATAAACAGCTGTTGAAACTTTTCTGAAGCACCTGCTTTTATTGTGGCTTATAACTGATCTTTTGGTGAAGAAGTACAAATGCCTCTAACTTTTTTCACAGCTATTATACTGATTTTGGCTAATTTCTGCAGCTTCTTATCTTATCTCACCTTGCACTCTACAAGCAAACAAGTTTTTATACTACAAGCCAATTATGTCTTAGCATTCCCTGTGATTAACACCTTGAATTCCAAAGGACACAGCGTAAGAGAAGTAAAAATGCAATCTTGAAAACTAAAGCAAGATCTTGTTCAGAGCTACAAGCAGCTGCTTTTTCCCAGTTTGATAATGTGCACTTAGCCCATCATGAGAAGCATTGCAGGGAAGACTCCCTTACATCAGTGTGAATGTTCTGGAGGATACTTGGTATGTGCATAATACTTTAAAGATCACTTTCTCAGACTGGGTGCACTTTTCTGTGCCTATGTAACACTGAGAAGTTTTCCTGATAAGTGTAGCAATCCTCAGAGATAAGAAACACCAAAATATTAGAAAGGATGGTGTTTCAGATAACTCTGGATATCCTGAATTATCCCTTTAGACATTCATTTGCCCTTTTGCTAAATCTTGCTTTTTTTATAATGTAAACTGAAAGTCTGGCAACAAACCTAGAATTACACATACTTTGAGCTGGATTACTTGTTTTCCACTGAAGAGCTAGTTTTGTACTCGAGTTTCTGCCCTTCCTCAGAGTTCAAACTGTTTTTGATCCCCATTTGGGAGGGGAAGAAGTAGAGGGTTTTCATTTTTAATATTATATATTGTGATATTTACAAATGCTTGCCTTGTAAGCTGTCTGAACACTTCATGTGGCTTCAAAATTATGCTAGAGAGTTTAAGTACAGGTCTAATTATAGACCAAAGGCTGCCTCCAGGTGCATGTGCTTGACTTCTGTTAGTGGGGTATGTAAAGTTAGAGTATGGCGCTCTATTTTGCATGCGTGTTACACAAGTTCAAAGATGTTTCTATAAAATATAGTGAAGTAAGGTAGCTTTTTTGTACATTCCTGTAAATTTTGCATGTTAGAATGTGGTGAAACATTGTTTGAAAACATAACGTGTTCTCTCCTTCGAGCCCTCTGAACAGCAGCAGCCATGCCATAGTTTCACTCAAAGCTTTAAGGCTTGCACTTCCAACCTTCTTCCTCACTTGCATAAAACGGGTTACGCTGCAGATAACATTTTAGGGTTTTTTGTGTATCATGTAAAACAAGTGAAAAAATCTCTGAAAAAACAACTGGAGGGCTAGGTGGAGATACCGAAATGTTTTCTAATCCCCCTCTTGGTCCCTCCCCAAAACACTGATATGCTGTAAGCTGCCCAATTTTTAGAGACCCTCAAAAATCTTAATACATGATCATGAATTGGCATTCCAGGCTGAACCCAACACTTTAGCAAAATCAGGCTGTTTTTGTTTTGGTTTTGTTTTGTTTGAGACTATGGGTATGTGCTGTTTGACACACACAGCTGTGAGCTAACAGGAAAGTGCTATACATTTCCCGAGCTTGCTCAGTTACCTTCTCAGGAGTCATGCATGTTCAAGGGCCTGTGAATCACTTAAATGATTTTGAGCAATGTTACTGCTAAGATTTGGGGGGGGGGAGGGGGGAAGGGATTGCATCAGAATATTGCTTTCTTTTGTATACTGATTGCTTTTTCTTTTAATATGATCTTACTGTCTGTACCCACAATAGGTGTCTGTGTTCCTTCCCAAATTGGGTATTGCTGTTCACAGCTTTAATCCTTTTTCTTTCTTAAAGAGTAAAAGTTAGAGAGAAACTGGTGAAAGAGGAAGGTGCTCGTGGAAGCCCTGAACTTGTCACAGACACACTGTCTCAGAGAAAATCCCATCCAGTGCCAGCTCACTACATGCCTCTTCAGACAGAAACATCTACCTTTGATAGGGTCGTAAATCAGCCCATCAGTTCAGTCCGCCAACCAATACATGGCTATATTCAGCCTGCTGGCATTGCTCACACAGCTCAGCTGATGGCAACAGAAGAACCAGAAAACATCTCTGTTAGCAGCCTTCTCCTACCAGACGATATCAGTCTCCTAACAAAATCCTCAGCAGCCACTGCATCGGAGAATGAAAAGAGAGAGGCACGAGATTACGGAGCAAAGCCCGATGAAGAAAACTTCTTGAAGGGTGAACAGGCTTCCAAAGGCAGAAGACCAATTTTGCCATCTGAGATTCTCAAGCAAGGGAAGAGCCAGGAAGGCCTCTTTGGAGGAGGAGATTTGGACATCCCTGTGGGGAGTTCCTCTTTCACAAGCAAGCCGAAGGGTAACTTGGAAGGTCAGAGAGAGCTAGAGTGCCCTAAGAGGCAGGCTCCTGAGCAGCAACTTAAGACCCCTGAAAACATAGAAAGAAGTGAAGCAGTTATGTACATTCAGAGCGGGTCTGTATTGCAGCCTGCCAAGACAAAAGGCCCTACTCGGAAAGTGTCAACAGCAAAGCATAAAGTCCTGACTCGCTCGATGTCTGACTATTCTGTGGCTTCTAAGCTTGAGGCTTTTAGAAGTAAGGAATTTGTTACAAGAAAGGAGACAGAGTTTCAGAGCGTGGAAGCAAATGCACCAAATGGTGAGATTGGCATGGTTGACACAAAAGTCTCTGTTGCCCAGCTCCGTAACGTCTTCCTGGAAACTGCTAATGCCAACAAGAAAATGGAACTGTAGGTGACATTTCAAACGTTTTTGTGTGACACTTGCACGTCCTTAGCAAAATGACACACTCAACGTCAGTTGTTCGGCACTTAAAGCACACAGCTTAGCTCTCACCAGTGTGTATTGGAGGCTGAGTTGGTTTGAATCCCGCTTTTGTGCTTCCGCTTGCTAGTGCAAGTTGCGATGTGGGGTAGCTGGAATGGCTACGTCTGTGCATGGTACCGGAGGAGCATGCAGAGTGGTCTGTAGTGAATTGTTGAGATGCTTACATCTATGCTTTACTTCTCTCTTCTATTTTCTTTTCTATGCAATTTCTATCATGTGGTTTAAAAGAGAATCTCGGTTTGAGATGTCAACGTCAGGTAGCACTTTGTCTGCCAATGCTGACCATGAAAGAGGGCCACGAAGGCCGAGGCGCTATTTTTCTCCTGGTGAAAATAGAAAGACTTCTGAGAGATTTAAAACTCAGCCTATAACATCTGCAGAACGAAAGGAGACAGATAGGTAGGCATGTATGTAGCTCTGTGTAGCATTCTGGGGCAGGTAAACCTGAACAAGCTTGTGAAGAGAATTTTATTGTTTGATAGCCAAAACACTTTACAAGGTTATTATTTCTCTTTAAAAATAATGAAATATTTGTTATAGGATTAATTCCAATTAACTTGGGTGTGCAGCTGCTTTAAAAAAAAAAAAGAAGAAGAAAAAAAAGAAAGAGTCAATTTGTTAATGCCCCCCCTCCCCCCAATGAAAAATGGTGAACAGTGAATCATCATAAAGTATTATAGCTGTTTTGGTTCTTTCTAATCATAAATGCTTTTGTCTGTTTTTATATAAAAAGATTCCTTTTCATTTACTCTGCTTTATGATTTACTTTTTCTGTAAACAACCAAAGCTACACATTTTATATTAAAAGAGCTGGCAGCAAATCTTAGACTTATCTTTTGCAAGATGACCTGGAAATCATTTTCCTTTATTTAAGTTTGGCTGCAATTGCTTGCCTTTCTGCTTTATTAAAGGATGTCGTAAATGGAAACTTCTTGAAACTTGAAAAATATACATGGTTTTCCTGTTCTTAAGAATTTTGAGGTCTCGCTACTTCAGATGCTGTTTGAATCTCATTTTTTGCTGTCTCATTTCCAACTAACTTCTTTCTGTTTGATAATTTTTCACTAGGTTAATTTTGAGTCCAGAAATGCCAACTGCTGAAGGTATGTTGCTACGCTGTATGCTAAGGAAGAAATGGGAGCAAATTTGTTTTTGTTTTTATTAATGAAGAAATGTTTGCTAGTGCAAACAAAGTCCACTAGAAAATAAGTATCGATACCTGTGATGTTTGAAGTACCACTCTTCCTTGGGCCATGCCTAGTACAGACAACTTCAAATTCCATTTAAGTCTTGTGGCTTCCTCACTACTTGGTAGGGGGAGGGCGGGGGGAGATTGTTTGATAGTCTTTAGCATAATTTTTATCTGATTTAGACTGTAAATGAGCTAATTGGTGCTAAAATACACTTTTTAATCAGTGATCTAAGACAAATGATTAAAAAAGCCTTTACTATAGTGGAAGGCTGATATTGGTCAAGTATTTTCTAGCCAATGAAGTTGCAAGACACTAGATATTAAAATTATATAATTTAGTCCACCATTTTGCTTCTTTCCCTCTTCACTCATGGCAAATCTGGCACAAATTAAGAAGCTAATCTCATGAGCAGCTAAATTTAGACTTTTATGCTTTGTGCTATTTGAAAGCTGATATTCTCTGCAGCTCTGAGATGCTGGTTCTTAGATTTAGGAGATGCTGATTTCGGCTGCTAAGCATACCAGCAGAACCTTTGAAAAACGAGGAAACAAGATGATAAATCAGAATAACCAACTTTCAGGAGAGACTATCTTGTCTGTTCAACTGGTAGAAAATAAATGTTATATTCAGCAGGATGAGAACTACACCTTAGGATAGTGGTTGGTCTTTCAGTCTACAGATATTTTCTTAGTCCGTGTGATATCATAGACCAGTATAAGAAGTCTGCTGAATATTCATAAAAGTTGGATAACTAAAGACACACAAAAGAAGTCTTTTATTCTTGAATCCTGTTCAGAATTTTACTTGCATTTACATGTATTGTACTGGAGGAAAGTTTACACAATTTTGGGGGTGATATTTCTTTCATTAAAAGGGAGTAACAGTCAACTTATTTGCTGGTGATGCTTCTCCTCATTAGTAAATTTTTTTTGTTGTTTTTTTTTTTTTGAGGAGTCCAGAAATTGCAATTCATAAAACCTTGCACATAACGTGGGCTTGATTCATTACATTTAACCTCTTTTTTTTTTTCCTCTTTGTAGATGAAGAAAAAATGGATGACCGAGCCAAGCTAAGTGTAGCTGCAAAGAGGCTACTTTTTAGAGTAAGTTTTCTTAGTAGAAGACTCAGTTAAACATTTCATAAACAAAACACTGAAGAGCCCTAAGTGTATTAGAATGAAGCATAATGCAGTTAGTCAAGTCCAAGTTATATAACTTCATCTCTCCTATCAACATAGTAGACCTGTTGCTTTAAAGTAGTCTTTTGAGAATATCATTTGTGCAGTTCAGATGTGTAGTTATTTTTAACTCCGTGGTACTTACCGTGCAATTATATCCTGCTTCTAAATCAGAGATGGACATTCAGGAAAGTTAATACTTTGCATCCAAGAAAGCTGAAAAGAAATTACTGTTTTAGTAACTTTTCTTCCAAGGTTTTAATTATGACATATGTGCTCTTAGGAAATGGAAAAATCATTTGATGCAAAAAATATTCCTAAGCCACCTACAAGGAGTTCAGCAGTAGAGAGAAGGCTGCGGCGTTTGCAGGACAGATCACACACGCAACCAATTACCAGTGAGGAAGTGGTCATTGCAGCTACGTAAGTTTTATTCATGTGTTAGCTCCATCTCTGGTTCCTGCTTTTAAGTACGGGAATAAGTGTTATATATGTAGTGTTTACAACTTTGTATCAAGCAAAAAGTTCATTGTTAAGGGCCACCTTTCTTTAGAACCACAGGAGAAGCTATATTGAAATTCCTTTTTAGAAGTAAAGGGAACAGTAAAGGATAAATTGTATGAACTGTAATCTGGCAGAAGGTTTGTGGAGCTGTAGATTAGAAGAAGGGATTAATCATAACGTAGGTTTGTATCCCAAGTGAAAAAGATATTTTGCATTGAGGAAATCTGCATAATTTGTTATGGAATGTATTTGTATTGGGGAAGACCTTTTAAACTCTGAAATCTCAAATGGACTCTTGAAAATTCATTTCTTGCACTCTGGTCATATACCATATAATCTTTCTGTGGGGGTAAGGAGATTAAAAAAAAAAAAGGTAAATAAGTGTTGGGGAAAAAAAACAAGCATGTTCAGCTACTCATCTGCTAAAAGATGGTTTGTGTTATGGATAACAAGCAACCTGAAGAGACAACCTGTTTGCTCCTCTAGGTTTTAAGTTCTTTCGAAGTATTTGAAGTTATTTTGCAAAGTTCACAGCAGATAACTCAGTTAATTATAAATCATTGCTGGTTTTTTTGTTTTGTTTTTTGTTTTTGGTCTTTTCTGTAGTTAACACTTAATGTATTGCTTTTCTTAATGCTTTTTTCTTCTCTCTCCCTGTGAATTTTCCCTCCCTTGGCAATTCTTTAAAGTGAACCTACCCCTGCTTCACGTTCTGTGAATACCCACACAGTAGTGACAAGAGTACCTAGTCCCACTGTAGTTAAGAGCACTGTACAACCTATCAGGTACTGGGGGGGATAAACATGCATGTTACATGGAGCACAAGATTCCTCAGTAGCAGATGCATCTTTAAAATCATGAATGCCTTTTCAATGTGTCAAGTTGATACTCGTTTCAGGAATATTTAAAATGTATTTGTCAACTTCATTTATGTCTGCATGATAAATCATTATGGCTTTTTGTTGTCAAGCATCTGATTTAGGACCTTCTAACCACACTTAACTCTTCTAGAGCATATTCTTTTTTTATGTGAAAGAAATGAACTTGCATGTGGACAACCCTAGCAGAACCCTCTTTGCTCTTGTACTTTTTTTTTATACAGTAATGTCATCTTAACATGAAAATATCAAAGCTGGGTGCTTGATTTCACAAGCAGTACATATCCTCTTTGTCTGTCTCTACATATTTTTTTAGCTTGAAAAATTAAAGGAAAGATAAGAAATTGCACCACCTATAGGTAAAAACGCAGAATACTGTTTGCCTGTTCTGAATTAGAGTGAATTTTAGCAAAGAGAGCACGTCAGGAAAAAGAAAAGAATGCTAATTCCATAAATGTGGCTGAATCTAGCTAGAGGTGAATAAAATACATTGTTGTAGAGACAAATGCATTTACAGCTTTTATGAATGAACATGTCTGCCTTCAGCATTGGTCAAACTATCTTTAAAATTAATGCAATATATTTCAATTGTTTTTTGTTGTTGAGTTACCCCAAGTAACTCAAAACAAAAGTAACCCTGAATTCTGTTCCACTTTAAATTATAAGGGGAATTACAATTTATGCTAACTTAAAAGCAGTACTAACTTGGAATTTAGATCCATATTAATTGTTCTTATTGTATATGCTCCACCAATTATTTCTAATAAATTGAGTTGTACATAAATTGCATTGCAGGACAAGTGTTGGCTCTACAAGAGGCATCTTAAATGTGTCTCTGTAGCTCTGTATTCTGTATAAAGTGATTGGTCTGAAAACTTTGTTTTCAATCCTGAGTTCCCCTTTCAAAAAATTGTTGTGTCCTAATCAGATGAATTTGTGATGGAAAATTTAACTTTCTTTAAATCTTCAGCTGTTTAATTCGAATTCATCATGCCAATGTTGAACCACTGCATAACCACTTAAGCTGCTGTATTACATTGGCTATTGTTATGCTTCATGTGCAGTTCTTCTGCCTCTATCAAGTTGAAATTAAAGAAGCTGTTATGAGGTTTTTAAAAACTCATTTCCAGTTCTGTTTCTTCAGCTTGCAGGCATCAGCACACCAAAAAATTTTTGCTAAAGAGGAGATAAGAGCAGCCAAAGAGGCAATGGGTCAAGATCAGTCTGATGAACCAGATTCTTCCACTTTAAGTTTGGCAGAAAAGATGGCTTTGTTTAACAAACTGTCTCAACCAGTGTCCAGGGCCATCTCCACAAGGAGTCGAGGAGACATTAGGCACAGGAGAATGAATGCTCGTTACCAGACTCAGCCAGTCACTCTTGGAGAAGTTGAGCAGGTAAGTGTAATCTTAGCTCTGCTTCCCTCCTCCTTCTTTCCTTCCCTCCTCCTTCTTTCCTTCCCTCCTCCTTCTTTCCTTCCCTCCTCCTTCTTTCCTTCCCTCCTCCTTCTTTCCTTCCCTCCTCCTTCTTTCCTTCCCTCCTCCTTCTTTCCTTCCCTCCTCCTTCTTTCCTTCCCTCCTCCTTCTTTCCTTCCCTCCTCCTTCTTTCCTTCCCTCCTCCTTCTTTCCTTCCCTCCTCCTTCTTTCCTTCCCTCCTCCTTCTTTCCTTCCCTCCTCCTTCTTTCCTTCCCTCCTCCTTCTTTCCTTCCCTCCTCCTTCTTTCCTTCCCTCCTCCTTCTTTCCTTCCCTCCTCCTTCTTTCCTTCCCTCCTCCTTCTTTCCTTCCCTCCTCCTTCTTTCCTTCCCTCCTCCTTCTTTCCTTCCCTCCTCCTTCTTTCCTTCCCTCCTCCTTCTTTCCTTCCCTCCTCCTTCTTTCCTTCCCTCCTCCTTCTTTCCTTCCCTCCTCCTTCAGTGTAAAATGCCATAACAGCTGGCCTTTCCTTTGCTCTGAGCTACATACTGGGGTCTTGACATACTCGCAGGAAAAAGCTTGTCAGGAAGCAGTCTTCTGACATTGAGGAACAACATCCTCTAAAATGTTCGTGTTTCATTGATGTGTTTTTCCTTTTTAAGTAATTTAAGGGTATATTGTCTTCCTGATGTTGTACCTTTCATAGTGTCTGTTGCTTCCTGTGGACTATTGCATGTCTTCTAAAAGAAATTTCCTAACCAAAAGGATAAAAACTGTGACACACCTCATTGTGGTTTATATATATTTTGGGGAAATTTTGGAGCTTTGCCATGTGCCTCTTTATGACACTTTCCTGAAAGCATTGTATATTTCTATTACTAATCAGGACATTATTCTGCCCCTTTCTTCTAGAAGGGGACATGGAGACCTTTTTTCAAAAGCAGAATTTCTTGTGAATTTCTGAAATTCACAGTTGAAATGATTTAACTTGTGCAGTGGAGTTGATCTTCCTTTTCTATGCTGTAATCCTTCATATTATTGGAACAGCAAAGGAATGCCTTTTTAGTGAAGTTCAAGCATAAAATGGGCAAGCAATGGTCTTTCAAAGCTGATGTTCACAACAGCAGAAACATGAGTCCCTTAGTATTGCATCTTTAAAAGGAAAATTACTTTAATAGTGAAACACAACTCCAGGTCATGTTCTGTTTCTAGGGAGTTGAATCAGTGTGTTAGGAAACTCCTACCCTTTTCCTACCGTATTCTCCATTTGTGATGATACATTTTCCATACAACAGTAGAACTGTGTGTGAGAAGGCAGGATTTCTTTGATATTGGTGCAAAGCTGCACAGATATATAATTCTCCTTAATTTACTTAAGCAAAGTGGTAGTAAATGTTTGGCATATTTATCTTAAGACTTCAAGAATCTAATTTCCATTCACTTTCCACACACTACCTACTGTTGTAGCCTAGAATCTTTAATGACTGTGTCACTGGCTTGTTTTGGGGCCAGGAAAGTGATTAACAGAAATGTGTTGAAACAGATGGGAGAGAAGCCAGTGATAGTCACATTAGTCTGTCAGGCTTTTGCAGGAAGAACTTGCACTTCAAGCAGGGATACGCAGAGGAAGTATGATTTGTCATTTCTTTCTGAGCCTAGCAAAAGTGTCACCTCTGAACAGAGTAGGATGGGAATGTATTTGCAAAAAGACTTTCTGTAGCGAAATGTGCGTTTGGAGTGTTGGGGTTTAGTTATAGTTTTTCTAGGAAGAAACAAAGGAAAAAGCTATCAAAGTAGATAACTAGGGGTGTATTACCAAAATGAATAATTGGAAATGTAAATATCTGCTAATTAAAGCTAAAATGCCCTTGCTGATCTCCTCTACATCTCTAATTCTGATAGATGCGATGGAACAAGAGTAAACTGGTAACTATTTTCTTTACATTTCTCTGGAATCTTTGAGCTAGTGTAATAGTCTTTGTTCTGCTTTCCATTTTGTTTAACGTATAACTGTTTTGTCCACATTTTATGGAATTTGCATGTGCATCTTCAGTTTACATTTGATTTGGTCCTACTTCTGGGAATTTGTCTATTGCTTTTGCATGCTGTTCACTAGCCCTGCAGTTTAAGAAAACCAAAAAACAAACAAAAAAAACATCCTGATTTGTATGAAGGCATGTTTGGCAATCCCTTGTGCAGCCTTTCTTCTTTGAGAAGATGAAGCCAAGCTCTGTATTTCAGAAAAATTTGGAATCTTAATTGTCTCTAAGAAAACTATTTTAAAATTAGTGTGTTAGATGAGTAGAAAATAGTTGTTCCCCTGTAGCAGCCAGCAAAGCAAATTTAAAGGGTGTGTGTGGTTTTTTTTTTAATACTACTTAGAATTCAAGTACTGTGTGTTGCTCAGAGGTGCATGAGGCAGCAAATGTTTGATATTTGAAAAAGTTTTAGTTTAACAGTCCTGTGTGAAGGTGATTTATATGGCCAAACTGTCATGAAAGTCTTCCCAATGTAAGAGAACACAGAGCAGAGTTTCTCTCTGGTGCTGAGCTAGCTCCAAAACTGGAAGCTGCATAACCATATCAGAGCAGAGCTGTGCCAAAGCTGATTATCCCTGCTGTGATGCAGAGTTGATTAGCCTGGGCACATGGCCTGTCATCCTGTGTCTGGAACCTGAACTAATTCCTTTGCCCAGTGCTGTGCACTGCCATGTCAGTATAAACCTTTTCATGGAGTTTGACACAACGTCGTATAGCATGCTACACCTATGTCCTTTGTTACGAAAGATGTTGCTGTTTGTGCGCAGTTGTTTCTTCCTTGGGTGGAACCATCCAATCTGCTGCCAAATTATGGGGGCATTGCTGATACCCTCATCTATTTCTGGTGTGTATTGGTAGAGCACTCTTCGTATAGAAGCACATCTCTTGCCCTGAAGAACTTATGTGATAGACTGTTTGGGGGAACTGATGATTTCAGAATTCTTCAAGTCTTATTTTTATTTGTTGTTGTTGTTGTTCATAGGTGCAAAATGAAAGTGGAAAACTTACTCCCCTGTCAGCTACAGCTGTAACATCAGTTTCAACAATGGCCTCTGCCATTTCTCCGCTGTACGCTGGAGATCTGCATGTGAAGCCAGTGAGTGATGGAAGCGTGAGCGCTGCCCCAAAAGCTGATCAGAGATTCCACCCCTCAGCAGAAAACACAGACTCTTCAGGGAAGCACATGCTGAAGTCAGAACAGTGGCAGCCCTCAATGGAAGCACTAGAAAGCAAAAGAGCATCAAAGAAGCACAAAGAAGACAGAAAGAGGTTTCTAGCACATGAAGCTAATGAAATTACAAAGTACAGCTCCTTTGAGGAAGAAACCATACATCCTGTTCCTGAAAAAACAGGGGACTACCATAAAGAGACAACATACAGCTTCCTGAGGAAGGGCAGTATGGAACTGTTTAGTCCACAAGCACTTTTTCAGTCTCTTGAACAGAAGGAATTTGATACTGGTATGCAGGGTAAGTGGGAAGTCAAAGAAGAATATTCCTTTGAAGAAAAGATGGATTTGGAGAGTGTTATGAAAAGCAAGGCTTTGTAAAGAGGTGCAGACTTGCTCTTAGAGTAGTATAGATCAGCAAACACCAGTGGTCTTTCTTGTTTAAGCATCTTGGCGTTTCAAGCATTATGAAGACTAATTATTTTTTCTTTAACACTGTTTAGAGGTAGCGATAGGCCTGTGGAATCTTAAGTTTTGCAAGTATAGTTTTTTCTTACTCATTCTTTTAACTCCTGAGCTTTTAAAGATGGCTCAATTTTTTTCAAATTTTCTTACGCAGAAAGAGGTCATATTGTGTGCTGGAGTTAAGATTTATCCCTTCCTCTTCTCTTCCCCCTGTTCTTCAGAATGCTGAACAAGCTGAAATTGCTGTTCTGGATAAAGTGTCTGGATTTGCTTTTAATTGTTACCTTCTTGTGTGTATATAGTTATATTACGCATTAACTACAAATGTGTATATGTAGTTAATAATGGATGATTCTCAGATTATGAATTTTTCACTACTACTGTATTTTCTCTTCAATGTTGTGACAAAATTTAAAGCAAGTCATTCTCAAAGCAGTTATTTCTATACCCATAGTGTAATTCAAATTTAGATTAAGTAAACTCACCCACCTTTATTTAAAATGCTTTGGAAATAATCTTAGTGATTATTAGTGAACTTAGTTATCACACAAAGCCTTCCATTCTGTTAAGTTTAGAAGGCTTTTGTATTGGCTTCTGTTTTATTATGATGGGGTACAGGACCAGAGTATCCTATGGTGCTAGAAATATTTTTGCTTTCATCCTCTGTAGTTAACTTATGTTGAGGTTAAATTGTCTCAGAAAAGGAGCAGGGAGGAAGGTATAGATCTGTCTGCATTTCTCAAAAGCAGTGTGCATTCTATCCAATTAAACCTCTGTGACTGTAGGGGAGGCAAAGACAGGGATAAAATAGGAGCAGTTGTGCATTAGACCTGTGTTGTGGTCGTAAAATTTCAGAAAGAAAAATGCATTCCATATATTCCATTAAGGATAATGCTGTAATGTTGAGTTCATCTTTCATCAAGGCACATTTTCCTGCATTTTTATTGCTGCATTTAAAAATAAATAAACTCTCTTAGAAAATAAGAACTGTATTAAATTGTTAAATATTCTGCTATCATGCTACTTATGCACTGCTTTACCTGCAAGTTAATTTCTTTTCTAAATTTTGTATCTGCTTCTCTTCCCCCTACTTTTTGGTCACCTCTTTTTCTTCCATCCATTCACGTTCCTGTTGTGACAACAGGAGCAGGAGTTTGTGCCTGGTCTATATGAAGTTTGGAATTTTGTATTGAACATGATACTTTCTGGTTTCATGTGAACTTCAGTAAAAAAAACAGCCAGTCTTTGCAGTGGCTAATATTGAATGATTAACCTTTGTACTCTAGCTCAGCCAGAAATTTTTTGTCTGTTAGGATAGTATGTGATTTGAATGTTTAAAAAACAGATTTGCTTCTTCAGAGTTAGTAATATAAAATATGTTTGATTATAGCACTAAGTGTTAATTCCTTACTTCTCTTTTGAATGGGCAGACCATGTTGAGTCAACTTCTGAGCTCACCAGCGCATCAGCATTGAGGATGGTTTCACAGACTGCCGCTGTGGCATCCTGTAGAATGCAGGAGCTCTCTGAACAATCAGAAGGAAAATTTTGTAAGAATCCCTGTGAGGTGTTTTCTGTTGGAGAGAACAAAGTGCAAACAACTGAGGACGTCCTTGATAATTCCAGCAAAACTATGTCAATTAAGGAAAGGTAATTAGATTTCACTTTTTTGAAATGATCTCTATAAATACACGTGTAGAGTGATGGTATAAAAAGGAGCTTTCTATCTGTTTCTGAAAAAGCTGAGTAGTGATCATTAGGCTTCATTAGATGTCAAGTACTATCAGCAGAAACATGCAGCTAGTCCGTTTGACATGCTTACAAGGCAGATGGTGAATGAGAATTATCGTTCAAAGGAATTCAGTAATCTGATTTTGAAAGAATAACCTGAATAATCAATAAGTGGTTCAGAAAATGAAAGTAGGAAAAATACATATTATAGTTACATTTGTCCTAATATACTTAATAAACTTCCTCAGGCTCTGTTTTCAATTACAACAGTTATAACGTTTTTTTTAATAGCTGCAGCTTTGCTGCTCTGTGGGAGTAGTCTCTTTTTAATAAGCTCAATACAGGGAGTCTAGAGATTGACTCTGTGATGTTTCCCACCTTACTTTAGAAATATGTTTGCCATTTTGACTTCTGAAAACTTACTGCATAAATTTCAAAGGGTAATAAGTTGGACAAATTTGTGGAAGTGTTAATTTTTTTTCCAACCCAAGATCATTCTAATTTGAAGTGTTCTGTGCTTGTGCAGACAGTTGGGGTTCATGGTTGGATATGACAGCAATAGCTGCAGTAGTAGTTGTAAAAGTCATTCTAATTTAATTAAAACTTTGAGAGCAAAAACTCAGACCCAAACTACAAGGGAATTGAGTAGCAGTCCAGTGAGTAGAATTATGATCACTTGCTTCGGGCTGACACGTGGGCCTATTCTTAATTCATTTTTTCTCCAGTGAAAGTAGAATTGATAAATAAAAATAGCTGCTTGCTTAAACTGTCACTGTGTGAAAGTATTCTGTCACTTTGATCAGGTAGATGCAGTAATAGGAACTGCAACCCACTTTTTTTAAACAGGATTCCAAAGTGTCGTTCTTAAATTCACATATTTCTAGGACATGTGAGAGTTATCCTCATTTTTTGACATTCTTCCCCTTCCTCTTTTCCCTTTAATGAAAGAGAGAGTGAGAAGGGCAGGGTTGCAGCTAGAACAGCTATACAGACTTATTCCCCTTTCTGAAGGATGTACTTTTTTTTTCCAGCTTACTGGGTGGGGTTTTCTTGTTTGTTTGTTTTGAAGCTACCTTTTTTGACTTCTGTAAATAGGTCAAATTTTTGGACAGGTAAGACTTAAGTCCAGTAACTTCTGCATTGTGAGTGGTAAATGATCTGCCTTCCCTGACTCTGGTGGGGAAAAAGAGGTTAGGGGGAAGGGGAGATCCAAGCATTAGTAGCTGTCTCAGTCCTAAATTTAATGGTTCAATTCAATTGGTCTCCTGAACTGATTTTAAAGACTGTCCATCTAGATATCCAGTCTAGAATCACTCTAGTTAGGCCTCCAAGACTGTCTAGTCAGTCCCAAAGCCAACACAGGAAAATGCCTATTCTCTTGTCAGGAATTTGGATGTTCTGATTCCCCAAACATCTGTAAATGGCAGAGCTGGTATCAAAATGTAT
This sequence comes from Apteryx mantelli, assembly GCF_036417845.1. Taxonomy (NCBI): domain Eukaryota; kingdom Metazoa; phylum Chordata; class Aves; order Apterygiformes; family Apterygidae; genus Apteryx; species Apteryx mantelli. The sequence continues at coordinate 153,152,687 of NC_089979.1, forward strand.
TAGTCTTCCAGAATACCACAGTGGTCTACTTCTTGGCCCAGAATTAAAAAAAAAAAAAAAAAAAAAAAAAAACCTACAACCAGTCATATTCTTTTGCTTAGCTGTAGCTGATGCCAAGTATTCATAAACCTCAAAGAACATTTCTGCTAAAGATTAACTATTACACTTTGGATTTCTTTTTTCCTTTTACGTTCACTAATTCATCTTCCCATCCAGTGGATTTTGCTGGCTGTGTCAGACATTCTTTCACCTTACAGAAGAACAGCTTTTCCACAGATGTAACGATACTTGGGCAGGATACATACATGCTGATCTGGATGAAAGTGATTTTCCACAAAGACTTATTTCACTGAAGTAATATGATCCTTGTGGAGTGAGTGCATACCTGGTATTCTCAGAATTACCTATATTGTATGGAAGAATGAAAAATCATGATTTTCAAGGAAGATAACTAAATATTGCTCAGGCTTGCTATCACAGGCTAAATATTATCTCTGCATTCTCAGTCAAGTAAAATTGTTCTGCTTAAAACACTCTTAGTTGAAAATATGAAAAAGGGTAAAATATTTAAAACTTGGTAGTGAATGGAAGCTTCTTTAACCCTTGCTTCATTTTACAGGTGTCCTCTCTTCTGCCAATATGCAGCCTGGAAGTGAAAGGGAGCAAAGGCTCATATCTCTGAATAGTTCAGGCTGTATTCTGTTTTCAGCAGCCAGTGATAATATTGCCAATCCACTGATGTGTTACATATCATGGTGGAAACCTTTTTCTAATTGTCTTGTATTCAGCCAGAGAAACAGGGAGTTTGGGAGATGCCTTCAGGAAGAGAAAAGTATTGGAGGATTTCATATGGAGTGTCAGTTGTGTATAACTGCCTGTCTCTGTACATTCACGGAGACAAAGCTGCTGGAAGGCCTCCCTATCCACTCTTGTTGGGAAGTGAGCTATATGTCACGGTCGCCATTGTCAAAAGTTACAGATATCTCTCTTAACTGGTGGACCTCCAACCTCTGTTCATCAGGAAGAGCCCGGCCTAAACTATTAATTTTCAACCTTTTCTGATACATGGATGGCAGAACAAGACTTTCTGGTATAGGCTAGACTCCAATATAGTGAATTTATGCACTCTGACGGTTGGCTTCCTTTTTGCAGTTACTTCGCTCACATTGGCCTCCAAGATTTATGAAGGACATGTGAAAGCAACTGGCTGTGGCGTATGTGTGAAAGCCAAGCCTGTGTCCAGTTTAACACATTTCAAGGATAGCACTAGCAGCTAAGATACTACAATATTACCACAGAAAAAGATTTGTCACTTGTCTTTTTTTGCCTGGATTCTTGCCAAAGCCTTTAATACAGCACTCCTAATTTAAGCAAAATCATTGTTTAATTTTTGCTTGTATTTCAGTAATCCAACATTTTGGCTCCACTGTGAAAGTTTTTTGCATTGACCCCATCCTGATGCTTCTGGGATTATGATCATTCTATCTCAGTAGCAGATGAAAAAAATCTGCAGAGTAAGCTGACACAGATGGACAGATATATATAAAAAGCTTTCTTTCAAGAAAAGACAAAAACTAATTTTTCAGATTGAAAAAGGAAGTTTTGGAGGCAGAGGAGGAAGTAGTATGAATAGAACTGTGAAAGTGAATAATGAATGTTTTTTTCATTATTTATCAGAGGTGAGAAACTACAGGTATGCAATGAAACTAGTAGACAGTAGGCCTTAGATCCAAGGGTTAGACCTAGTAGTTGCCATATTTTTGCACACTTTCCAGAGAATCAACTACTGACTACTGTGTGAGTTAACCTACTGAGCTGGTGGGCTGCCTGCACGATCCAATTCAGCAGTTCTTGCATCTTTATTTATGCAAGATGAGGCCCTCCAATTACTGTTAAGTTAGAGCAGTCTGAATTTATTGCTGTTTCCATGGTTTAAAATAATGTGTTGCTTTAAACAGCAGTGAAGTTTTCAGTTGCGTACTGGGCATATGTATTTCTTTAAGGGGTGATTTCACCACTTGAGACAGCAAATGTGTGGTCTTGTTCTAGGAGCAAATTGTTTTGTTACATATATAAGTGAGGAGTGGAGAACTAGTGTGAATCCAACCTCATGACAGAGGAGAGAAAAAGTCTTCAGAGAGACAGAAGCAGTCTTAGAATTATAGATTTTTTTTTTTCTTTTCCTGATCAGCCAAGCTGTTTGGGGCAAAGGTCTAGAGCAAATACCCTGCATTAATGTAAGTGTAAGAAAGAGCTTTTTCTGCCTGCTATGCTGAGCAGCTATAGAAGTTTTTAAAAACAAAGCCATCTTAGCCTGAAGCCAACCAAAATGCTATTCATGGCGTACTTTGTGAAGTATGGAGCAACAAGGCAATGTGAAATGGGCCAGGACTGCCTGGCAGCAGTCAGTTTGGGTGGGAAGAGAGGAAGTAACCGCTGTCTTGAATGCTAACGTTCTTATTGCCATTGTATTCTGTGAATTTACATCATGATTGTTGCATTGTTTTTTGTCTACATTCTTGGTTTTTCTCAAATGACTGCCTTAGAACCAGTTGGTCATCCCTGAATGTGTCAGTAGTGTGGTTGAAGGAAACAGCTGCCTGAAACTTGGTTTCTAGCTAGACCTATGCAGTCTTACAGTTTCCTTCTCCTCATCATTTCAGGACAAGACTTGGTGAGAGGATATCAGTAATCACATCTCTAAAACAAACCTCTATATGTTGTGGTTGGAATAGTTTGCCAACACTTTAACTACTGAACCTGTTCAAACATTAATAGGGATGAGTTTTTGTATAGTCTTTACTGAAATGCTTTAGATAACTTTTTTTTTTAATGTAATAAAACTTAACAACTCAAGTAGAATAAAAATTGATTAGTGGAGCAGTGCTACTGTTTGCACAAGCACTACAGATATACTTTTTATGGAATACTCAAAATGATTTCTGAAAGCTAGGAAATTCATATGGATGTGAGTTTCTGAGGGAGGTAAGTTGAAGACCATATCTCTGTGCCCCTTGTATTCCTTGCTGGTTGCCCCTACCCCAAAACTATTCAGCTCAAGGTTTGTAAGGACAAATAGGTTATACTTCCAACAGAATAGAATTATGTGCTGCACCCAGCACAGCCAATCAGCGTCCCTTTGTACTATATTTAGAATTTTGGTCAAGATTAGATGACAGCACTTTTAAAAGATCATGTTGACCTAAGAGACATTACCAATAATCTGCATTTTTAAATATAAGGCATCCTTTAAACTAATTGAATCTCACAGGTAAATTGCTCAGCCGTAGTGTAGTTAGCACTGAGTTAGTGCATTGGTATTACTCTGATTTGTATAATAGCAATGCCCAAGATAAGCAAGGAGATACTGAATGATCAGTCTGATGGTGACCTCAAGTCGCTGGAGTTCTAGTCTGAGCAGAAGTTGCAGAGTTACCATTTGATGCACTTTGAGACCTAATTGGTGGCTAGCTGCTGAATAGACCTCTTCTTTCTCAAATTTTAAAGAAAATATTTTTTTAATCTGTTTTTTTTGAGCAATAAATACTATGAGAAGGATTCATCTCATTAACTTTAGACACCTACAGAGTAAGCATTCATATCTGAGCTAGTCGCCCTAAGTGTTTTACAGTCAACAGAAGGGTGAGGGAAATGATTCATCTAACCTATTTGTATGTTTGCTTTAGGATGATCTGCATCATACCCTAGTCTCCCTTGAGTGTATTGACAATTTCTACTACCTGTCTTGGATCTAGATGTCTGTTTTGTATTCCCATTCAATATGTTCAGTAAAGCCATGGTATTTGTGAACTTTATACATGTATGAAATTTAAATAGCTATAGTAAGTGTTAGAAAATATTAGTAAATTTTAGGAACTGTTGAAATGACAAGGGTAGCTTTTGAGGATAATGTTAAAAGTACAGTGTTGAAAGACGCATTGTTGGCATGTTTTTCCTTCTAGGTTGGCATTGTTGAAGAAGAGTGGTGAAGAGGATTGGAAGAGCAGGCTCAGCAAAAAGCAGGAGTATGCAAAAGTGTCTGTCACAGATCGTAGTGCGCAGATGCAAGAAGTTGAGCAGCTGTTGAAGAAGAAGGTAACTCTATCCTTGTTAAGAAAAAACACGCTGCTTGAAATGCTACAGCTTTGAAGATGCATCCAACTAGACAGGCATGCCTAATATTAGCTACTAGCTCCTGCTATTCCTCTTGTTGTCGGGCTTGTTTAAAAAACAATTTTCCCGTCATGAGAGCTCTTTAAATGAAAATATGACTTTGCTGTCTTGGTACCTAAAATATTAGTTAGAGGGTCTTACATCAGCAGAAATAAAGCAGTAAGTGGTCTTATAGGCCTTCTGGAGCTTACAGGTATAATGACTGAACACCCCCCCCACACACACTATATATATATATATATATATATATATATATATAAATTGATTTAAGATTTTAAGTTTGGGTGTTTTTTTGGTACGGGTGAGCTTGTAAAAATTTCACATTACTGAAGCTGTCATCTCTGTGTACATACTCCTTCCCTCCTCCCTCCACCATAATTTTGGCTCCTAGGAACACTGAGTAAATGCAGGTACCTGAGCATTTATGAGTTACTTGGTTTTTGTTTATCTTACATGGTCTTTGCTGTTTGTGGATAGCCAGAACTATCTGGACTACAATTTCGTCCGTCTTGTCAGTGTTAAGGAATGGAGCGGGAGATGGGTAGAAAGGTATGAAGGAGAGGGAAGTCTGTGCTGTTAGCACACTCTGGCTGTGTCTATACATCAGTAAGTTGCGTGGCCCAGTAGAGCAGAACAGTTAGTGTTGAGGACCTGGTATCCATGCAGTACTATCTAGGGGAGTTTTGCTTCAGACTAAATCCAATCTGCTTCTGTGGCCTGACTGCCAGTCAGCAGCTGTAGTGTTACATGGGGTCCAGCAGTGCACTTTGAGACTTAGTCTCTTCCAAAAGTCTGTGCGCTCCAAGACTGCTCTGCAATGTGGACCAAACCACAGTAACTGAGAATGACCAGGAGATATGCTTCAAAAGGGTATTCCTGTTTTAAACTGAAGGACTAATGAAAACTTGCCTCTTCTCCAGAGTCTAGTATTTTGAAAGTGATAGTATCAGATAAAATTTGCTGTTCTAAAAACCTTTAATTTGAAGGGATGCTTGCATAGAGGACGAGTGAAGATGAAGCTTGTTTTATAAATTTTACTGGTGAAGACAGTAATCTTTGGATCTAATCATTTAGTTGTGGAAATGCTGCTTCCATTAAATAGTTAGTATAGGTAAGCAGACAATAACAGAAGGTTTCCTTGTTCCATCAGTGTATGACAAGTAAAGAGTTGTTACACAGTTTGTTGTTATCGAGGATAATCTCTGTGCCTGAACATATGACTCATCAATGGTGGCGTGTTAACTGTAGAGAAAAATGAGAAAATGGATTTTGAAGTTTGCTTTGTGGGTTTGGGGTTTTGCTTTGATTTTTGCCATGTGGACTCGGTCAAAAAAGTTTCTAGCAGTTCCTAGTTTGAAGATGTCCTAAAGCAAACAGTTTCAGTGAGGAAAGCAAAATTGCAGTCACACTTTTAACAGACCAGTCTCCAAAATGACAACTGTTGAAATCAGATTACAGATGTTCTCCACCTAAAGACAATGGGGTTGAGCAAAAAGCTTTAAGCAGCTGTCAAGAAGGCAGAGACAAAACCTTTGTTCTCTCTGCTCCCCAGCACCCGTATCTTCCCTGCTCTGATAGCATGTGCAGCAACTTCAACTCAGCATAGCATGTTAGGCTTTTAAAGCAAGTAAGAGAGCATGAAGGGCTTGAAGGGTACAGGCTTTGGTGTAACAGCGCTAGCAGTGGGAGCTTCTGTGATACTCAGTCACCCGCTGTGTTGGGCCACCTTAGCACTTGGATATTTAGAGCCTACACCCAAGGATTTTCATTTCTGCCAAACTGTGGATCTTGGATATATAAGAAAAAAATAACAGTTTTATTAGACACACGGCTTCTTGAACTGTACTGATATTTGTGATGCTGATTCATTGTGTGATACATTAGAAATAATGCAAAGCTTCACTAAGTTGACCAAACTGCTTACAACATGTCATTGTCAGCTGCCCTTAAATCTGAAAATATTATTATTGATATTATTCAAAGTTTCTATATTTTTAAAAGGGCTATAAGACTGCAATGTACTTTAAAAACTTAGTGCCAGCTGTTGGTGGATTAGCAATGGGAGTGCAAGAATTGTATTGACTACTGTGACTTGAGCAAGTTAAAATACAATTTACACAGGTGGCAGTTATGTGTTGACAGCAAGAGTATATAAACTTCTGTCATACCCTGCTGGTTCAAAATAATGCCTGAAGTTTATTAGTTGCAGTATGTTACTCTTCAGATTAATGTGGTCAGGCACCTTTTTTTATTGTTGTTGTTAAAGAGATTGTCTGATTTGTTTTAGAGGTTTGATTATTGAAGCATAGATATATAAAATAGAAAATGTTAAAGTACATTAGATTTCTTGTAAACCACAAAAGTTGATGCTTATATTCTTTTTACTAAAATAGTTGTGTTAAGTAGTGCTGTCTGGACAGTTCCAGTCAAAATGCTTCTGCACAGTTGTCTGCATGTTGAGATATTTCTCTAAATGTGTTAGTCATTTATATGTGGCTAAACTGTAGAAAAGCCATAAAATTCATGGAAAAGTTGATGGAGCAACTTCAAATGAGGGGGGGGGAAAAAAGGAATAAGGAATTAAATGGTGCAGATGCAGATTTGGGGGAGGGGGGGGATCAAGATTTACTTGGAGGTCCAGCATCTGTTTTGATGATTGCTACACATAGGAGGAAAGCTTGAAAGCCATGAGACATTTTAAAATTTTCATATGTACAGTACAACATACTTGGACAATTCATAGAATAGCTCTAACATCAATGGAACAATTGTGCGCTGTCCAGCTGAATAACTAAGATAAATGTCTTGGAAAAAATTGCATTTTATTTGGGAAGAATATTTTGGATTTGGTATGTCTGTATTCATCATCTTAAGTTGGATGGAAGTTTAGTGACTTCCAGGTTTTGTTTCCTGGGTGGAAAAATTAGCTAACTTTAAAATCCTTCCTTAGTATCAAAACACTGAGATTTACTGGAGTGAAAATTCCTATTTTACGGTCAGACATTTTTAACAGACTCCCTGATTAATGTCATTACCAGCTGCACTGCAGTAGCATTAAAGCAGTGAATGACATTTGAAATGCGCTTAATCTTGTAGCAAACTCATATTGTAACTCAGTACTGGTGTTAAACACATTTGTACTAGGGTTGAACAGTCAATTCAAATTACTCTGGAGATGAAGCATATAAAATTTTGATAGTGGTAAGCCCTTAAAAAGTGACCTTTAGGCAAAATATTAGTCTTTCTGTACATAGTTTTATCTCAATTACATATATGGCATCTACTATATTCTTGTATCCAGTTCTAATCAAAGCCCGAGCTGTAATGATTAGGCTTTGTTTTGAGCAATTCTCTAATGAACTGCACTTTCCAACATTCTGTGCAATGTTTCTTGTTTGCTTTAACATATAGGAAGAAAGAAGAATTATAGATGATAATGCCATGGCAAATTCACCTTTGCTGCATGCTATGGGCTTAGCATTTCCCTCCAAATACCTTTTGAGTTTCTATTCCAGTTTTAGCAAGCATTCCTTCATTTTATCTAGAAAGCAGATGATTTGTTATTTAGTAGGGACTGATTAAACTTGCAGCAGAAATATTAATGTTAGGGTTGACATGGTTCATCAATTTAGTGGCACATGAAAGCAAAGACAAAAAATATATATATATCAGCATATGAAAAGTGCATCTTCTGCCTGTGCAGTTTAGTTTTGCGTTGAGTTGTAGTGATACTGTTACTAACTTAGGTAATTCCTGCATGGAATGGTTTTGGTAAACATACTGTTGCGTTATGAAAACATTTTTTCATCTCTGGCTTTTCAGTAGGGAAAACATTTCTAGAAGATTAAAAGAGTGGGATTTGCTTCATTTTAAGAAATTAAGGGGAGAGGGGTTATTTCTTTCCCCCATCTCCATTTCTGGCAAACAAATTCTCTTTTCACTCTAATTCTTTTGCTTTGCTTCTGTCCTTGTCATAGGAACCTGTATATGCTTCTACTTATTCTCCTGCTATACCTGCTGTCTATAAATTTCATCCTTTTCTACCCATTAATCAGGTGAGCAAATGTCTGCATATTTTAAATGTTCTTACTTGAAATTGTTGAGCATTTTGACTTAGGGAATTAATCATCCCCTTAATTGATTAGTCAGCTTAGAAAATGCTGTTTTTAAAAAATGTAGTATTATACACTATGTTGTGTACTGTCTTTCAGTGTATATTCTGGTAGTGTTTCTCTTATGCACTTTTCATAAAAGTAACCCTCTGTTAGACTATATAGATAAGAAATTAAATCAAGGAGATACTGTTGCACTCATTATAGCACTGAGAACTTGAAATTGTTTTAAAAGGATATACAAAAGGAATAATATGTAACTGCTCATCTTTTCTTTCAGAATAAAATGCTATGTACCCTGCCTTCTCTTTAAGGGATGCACATGTACAAGTATAAGTCATAAAATCATTAATTTTCTGAACAAACAAAGCAAGTTCCTTTTGTTCAGAGGAGACTTTCCTACAGTGCTTTTCCTTAGTCCCTGCCTGAAGGACACTTGCCTTGGCATATCCTGCTTCTATTCTCTGAATCTCCCACCTTCCTGATTCTCTCTCTCCCTTCCTTTTTAAGGTCTGTAGTGCTAGTTTGAGAGAATCAAGCCCTCTGATCTCTGATGAACGTGCTCCTTGGAGATGGAGGGTGAAACACAGTGCAAACTTTCTGTTTAATTATTGGAGGGAGGAGTGAGACAGAAAATGACATTGCGTTCTAAGACGCACGTTCCCAAAGCAACTTGCAGTAACGGAGCTGAACTGTGCTTTTGCTTGGGAATAGAGTTCTGCTGCTGTTCTAGTATACCACAGAAAAGCTGCACGTCAGGTTTTCCTTGAAATCATGCCCTTACTTCTGCAATTCCATCCTCAAACAATTTGAAGAACTTATTTCTCATGATTTAATTTTTGTAAATGTAAAATAACTTGCTTTTTTCAGCTAGCTACCTAAGAAAGTTAGCATTTTGGCTAGCGTGGATAGTAGTAATGAATCCAATGGGCAGTTACTCACTGCTAGAACAGAGGGGGATGATGATGGCAGGAGACTACTTAGAATTACGATAAAGCTTTTTGACCACTGATGTTTACCTTTTCCACATTCTCACAAATAACTATGGAAGTAAAAGACCTTTTATTCTGAATTTTTTTTACTAAAAATTAAATTTGGGGCTAGCAACTGAGATGTGTTGGTGTTACCTCTTCTCTGTAAGCTCTGAATTTAGTATAGCTTTATTACTATTTGACTTCAGATCACCTATTCATTTTGTTGTGACAGAGTTCGCCAGCTTTATTTATCTAGAAGGTAAATATACAGTCTAACTTAATTACCTAAGGTCCCTCCAGTAGTCAGTGGAGAGACGCAATCCTTCAATGGGCTGTGCATCCTATTTATCTTAAAAGGGAAACAGTTGCCCCCAGAAGTGTTTCTCTTTCCATTGACCATGGTGAGATGCATCCTGACCTCTGTAAACTGCTTCTATCCCAGTGTCCAGGCATACACATATTATTTCTGGCAAGATTAATCTTTCTGTTGTTTGCACTAAACACCAATTGAGTAAAATTAAAAAATAGTGTGTTCAATTTTACTCAGACCACTTTTAGACAGGAAGCTGTGCATTTGCATTTGAATTTTCTGCTTATATCAAGACCCATATAAAGTTGCAGAGGAAAGCAATGCAGTAACTTTCTCTTACTTGTAGAGTTGTTGAATTTTTTGTGTTTTTATCTTAGGAGCCTAAACTAGAGCAGTTCTTTGCATTACAAAGCAAATCAATGTTTTTGGACACCTCTTTTGTATAACTCATAGCATTGGTTTTAAAGGGATTTCCCTTTTGAAAAATACGTTCTTAGTTCTCATTCTTGGTTTCAATTGCCCCAGCTAGGGGCAGGCTTGATCCTCAATGTACAAAACTATGAATTCTCTATTTATTTATTTTTATTATTTTTTTAAACACAAGCATGCTAACAAATCACTTTGGGTTGTATTTTTTTTGACCTAAAAATTCGACTGGAAGATTGTAGTGCACAAAATGGGGCATTGCCTAGATGTAGGCCACAAAAGCACTCTCAAAAAATGTGCTGCAGTGCTAGAAGAGACCAGGATGATCATCCTACCTAGCCAAGCAATACAAGTAAAAGTAATTCCTTCTCCTAACTATTCCTGCATCAAGTCCGTGATTCTTGCTTAGGCTGAAAACAGATCTTTTAGAAACAGACAATCTTGATTCAAAAACCTTCAGAGTATGGAAAATCCACCACAATGCGAAGTAATTCTTCTTGCGTAATTACTCTCAAAAAAAGTCAGAATGTCATCTGTGATTAAGTCAAATACATTAAAGAAATCAGAGATAACTGTTAACATATTTAATCATACTTGATCTCATCAAACTTACCATTTTGATTAGACCTGTTTTCCATAATGCCATGTGGAATGGCATTAATTATGCTACTGTGCTTTGATTCTTTATTGATTATGTTGTACAGCTGATCTGCCCATGATTGTCTGGAACAAAACCTGGCTTATGTGACGTGTACTTACCAGCTTCAACGCTACTTCTTCAAAGTATTGTCCCCATCTCAGCTTTTACCAGTCACACAGAATTTTCCATGTATGAAGGTTTTTTTTTTTTTTTAAATCTGTGCTTGTGTTTGGGGGATTTCCTATGCCACTTATTTCATGTGGTACCAACTCGTCTGACTCTTTTTGTGTTTTAACTTTTGTTTTAGGAATTTATCCTTTGTCTGAAATAATTTGATATAAATGAAAACATGGATGCATTCTTTTCACTGCAAATTACAATATTTCTTTGAATGTAACTACCTTTTTTGCTTAATGAAAAATATATTAGAGTTATTTTATCTTGCTAGTCTTTTATTTGTTCCTGATAAATTAAAATAACTTCTTGCTTTGGCTTTATATTGGTGTCTTTAGCATCCTGTATCAAGAGTTCACATTTCCAAACTTCAGAGTTTATACTTAATCTTATATCTTTCTTGATTTTTCACTTTAAAACTGGACAAGTCTTATTTTTCTCATCCTGTTTTCTCCCAGCCAGAATGTGCTTTAACCAGCTCATTGCTCCAGAAACGCTGCCCTTTGGCAAGTGTAAAAGCTTTTTAAACTACTCCTAATTACCAACTATATTTTTGTCTTAAATTCTTTTGACAATTGTGCTGATTAATACTAGTTTTCCAGCTACAGAAATTGTTCTTACTTTAAACACCAACTATACTTTTGTTTTTCATCAAGATTGTTACCACAAATTAAATGGACTTCAGATTGTTTGTATCTTTTCAACTATCACTTTGTTGATTAATAGGGGCATGGGAAAGGTGAGAGTTGTAATGCATTAGGTTGAAGTCTAATGTGGCTTTGCTCTGAATTTTGTGATGTGTGCGCCTAACCTGATTTTTAGGAATTCCAAGGATGTTTTGCCCAATGGAACAGCTTGAAATCCTCCATAAAGCAATGCTTGTTTCTGCATAAGATAGCTACTTACTCTGTTCTGTCCTCTGACAGGCCTCCAGAATTACTCGTGATCTTTCTTATGATTTGTGTGTCGTGATTAATGCACAAGCATTCCAGATCTGTGCCTTCAGAACTTCCAGTAGCTCTGCAGTCCCTGGAGCTTTTGGTAGTCTCTGGAGACAAAAGTTAAACTTAAGCCTCTTTGGACTTTATAATTTTTATTTTTTTATACATAAAATCCCTGACTCTGCTTCTTCCTGCCTCTCCCTCGCTTCCCCCAATGTTGAAATCAAAGCCAACATCCTCGCTAAGTTAGAAGTATGTTTTGTGTATGAAATTCCCCTTTGTGGTTTCAATAAGTATATACCAATTTCCTGCCCAGATCTCCTTCAGTATATTGCTGTGATTCGTTCCACCAGCAGTTCTCACAGAGATGGCTGTACTTCTAACATCAGAATAGGTGCAAACTGGGGAAAGCAAACAGAAATCACTTTAAATATTTTCCTTATTTAAAGCATTCAGAGACTCTTCTAGAAAAGGAATCACTAATTGAATAGACTTGAATCTTGTTATTTATATTGAACATTCAGAGTTCTAGGAAAAACTGAGTGTTTTATCCTGACTGTCATGTCTTGCAGGCGTAATGTCTGGCTGCCCAACTATCTTTCATAATAAAGTGAAAGCAGACGTTACTGCAGAAGGCTGGAAGGTGCACAGAGCTAGAGAAGGGAGTGGGGGGGCTCCCGTGTCCTAGTCCCTGTATGAGCCGTTTCTTGGCTTGTCTTTCCTCATCTGGTTGGATGGTGCTCTTGCTAAATGCTGCAACCTAAAAGAAAGTCTTCATTTCAGTGTGTCCCCACTAGCCATGATTTTTCTATAAAGTATTAACCTTGGATTGATTCAGTATTGCCGATTTCAAATATAAGAACACCTGGATGTGTATCTCTTTCTTGTATCTTGAGACTGAGAATAGTATTTACAGAATCACAGAATCGCTGAGGTTGGAAGGGACCTCTGGAGATCATCTAGTCCAACCCCCCTGCTCAAGCAGGGTCACCTAGAGCACATTGCACAGGATTGCATCCAGGCGCGTTTTGAATATCTCCAGAGAAAGAGACTCCACCACCTCTCTGGGCAACCTGTTCCAGTGCTTTGTCACCCTCACAGTGAAAAAGTTTTTCCTCATGTTCAGATGGAAAGTTCATGTTTAGTTCATGTTTACAAGCTTTTCAGTTCTTTTTCATTTTTACTCTGCAGTTTTATGAGCTAGAGCTGTTCTAAAACTTCAGATTTTCATGCAGTTTCTCAATTCTAGCAGTTAGGTTATGAAGAAGAATGCCAAATAGCACACAACTTGGAAGTAATTCTAGAGTTAACAGTCCCGTGCTGTAAAAATACTCTTTCACGCTTGATTTCTATGCAATATAATCCCTGAAATGTTACCTACCTTTTAAGATAAATGTGTTGAAGCAATATATCTTTGGCCTGACCTAGCTACAGCAGAATATGTAAATTCAGTCTCCTTCCTATTTAATGTACCTTCATCAATGCTTTGTGTTAGGAAGGTACTAAGATGCTTAGTGCTCCTTGCTGCTTCTAATCACTTAAGCTTCTGGATGCCACCGTCTAAAGCAAGCAAGGAAAGCTCTAGGTGACACCCCCCCCCCCCAAAAAAAAAGCAAAAAACAACAACAAAAAAAACATTATCACAGTCATTGGAGAAATATTGAGAAGAGCAAGCTGAGAGAAGTCCTGAAGTGAGCAGTCTCTGGAGAGAGAAGGCTGCTAATCCTGCCTGGAGAATTAAGTTATTGTAAGAGAATGATTCAAAAACCACAAACTGAAGTTGCACTTTTTGGTTGTTCCCAGTGCCACCCACAAATCTGCACACTTGAAAACATCTGTTGAAAGTCAGATTAGCGATCTCACTAGTGTAGTAAGTAATATTTGAGAAGAACAAGGTCTAGAAAATTATAGCATATACAGAGTAATTTGTTTGCTTTCCTTAGAGGGAAAGGAGGCTATTTGCCTTGGCTGGCAGTTTGGAGAAAAGGTCAAAGAGCATACATACCATAGACCAAAATTTCCCCTTCATAGTGTAATGGGACAGCAAAATAATGACACTTCTAAGGGTCAGGGTCACTAAGCTGTATCTGTGGCTTTCCTTTAGTAACTTGTATTCCTGTTTTTGTGCCTGCATAGCTGGCAGTTGAAATGTTCAGCCAGTCCTTTGCTGTATCATGGCCAGTTTATCTATTTTTAAACATCCTCTTTCTCTCTTCACCCAAAAAAGCAGAGAATGGCAGATAACCAAGAGAGTCAAATGACCATTGAAGAAAGAAAGCACCTGATTACAGCTCAAGAAGAAGCCTGGAAATCCAAGGGTAAAGGAGCAGCCAATGACTCCACGCAGTTCACTGTAGCTGGCCGAATGGTAAAAAAAGGTCAGTGAAGAAATAATCCAAATATAAACAAGCCACGGCTTATCTGTCTAGTCAAAATGGTCAGGCTAAAGTTAAGCAGAAATAGTATCCATATTTAGCAAGAGGAGTACTGTTTATCTTCAACTGAATATCATGTCATAAGGTTGTTCACCCTAGCTTCTTGTGGCTGTTGGTATGGATCCATTTTGTTCTGCATTGCTGTGCTATCATCCCATTATTACTGGGCTCTTTCTGACTGGTACTAGTCAATCACTTGAACATTCATATGTTCCTATGTTCCTTTTTTTCCCCTTTTTCCTCTAGTGCAACTCAGAGGGCACAGCTGGATTATTCTTATTTGACTCTTGCTTGAAAACCAGGTTCACTGTCTGGAGAAAAGTTGAGAAATCCAGCTGGTGCCGGTGCTTCCCCCACTCCTAGAATCACTGGGAATATTTAGCGAACACATGTTATTTTTATGGACATTGTTTTGGACAACAACTTGAAGTGTTGAGTTTGGCTGAAGAAATGACTGAGCAGATTGTTGTACAGAACCAGGGAGTAAAATTGACATGGGACCTATGCTGACATTTATGGGATCTCTTGAATTCAGCCAGTCATAGTTTCCAGATACAGTCATTCTCTTAATGTGGACAGGAATCTGTGAAGGTTGCCCATGGCAGAAATATAGCTGTTCACGCAGGGGACCTGGGAAGATGATAGCTTTTGAAAGAAGGCACGTAAACTGCAGGATCCCTTCTAGTTAGTGAATACTAAATCTTGTTGTGTGACAAGAGCCTAGTTATTAAACACAACAAGGAACCTCGAGTTATATAACAACCACCAAAAATCAAGGAGTAACTCATTTATGGGTGCCCTTCCTGTTCCACATAGTTTTCCACAGGCCATTTTCTCCCCACAACCTCCATTCGCAATCCAAACCACATTCCCTTGGCAGATACACAGATAGATAATATTAGGAACTACATGCATTAGCAATGTATTTTAGCTGCTGCTTACGTTGTTTTGCTGCCAGAAACCCCAATAGTCAGTGTTCCAGGACTAGCCTGTTTTGGAGGGCTGCCAAGAACAAGGTTCAGTGGCCCAAAGACTGCTGGCTGAGGTCTTTCGCCAAATAGATTTGTCTTTGGGAAGGAAGGGAAGTTGATAGCTTTTGCTGTTAATGGGGGGGGGGGGGGGGGAGGAAATCTCTTGAAAGGGTCCTTATAGGTGCTGTGATCAGCCTTGTGGAGAAGCAGGGTAATCCAGTGACAGTGGCATCAAGTATAAGTAGCCCAAGCAGGATTCTATTCAGATGTGTGCTATTTTTGTTGCCTAGAAGAAGTTATCGTGATGAGATTTTACATTAAAAGATGAGGAGAAAGCACCATGATGCACAAAATTAAATCCTTGCCATATACATATGCACAGATGCTGTGTTTTAATTGCTTCTTATGGCTGAAAATTTTTCAGTCCTAACTGGAAGGTGATTTTTTCTTCAGTAACATCTAAATCTGTTCTCAGTGTGGCCTTGTTCACTAAGTTCTGGGGTAGTTGCTTGAAAGCTGTGTCCTCTCAAATACATGATGCTGAAGGCTTTACCAATTGACTTAAAATCTGCTGAAAATTTGAGTCTCTTAAGTAGCAGGAAGTTTTTGTGGAAAAGCTGCTTGATTATATTCTAAGTCTGTTCAGTGTTCGGCAATTATGGCTTGCTTGGACTTGTTAGGTCTCCTTCATGTTTCAGCAAAAACAGTGGAAACAGCATGTTGACTCAGCACAGCATCAGTTTATCTGGTGAAAGCAAAGTCTTAAACTTATGTGACTCAGTAATTATTAAGCTATGGCTAAGTAGAAAATAGATATTAGAGGAAGTTTAAATATCACAGTTTCCTTCTTCACTGAAAATCTAATCAGTGAGCAATAATAGATGCAATTCATTGCTACAGTATACTTTTCTGCCTAATCAAAAAATCTAAACCTACGTAGTCCCATTCTTCTTACTGGAGCTATGTAGATTCATATGAAAAGAACAAAACAAAAATCTTCTGCTTTTATCTGCTGGGTCCAGAATGAATTGTGTCATGCAAGTTACTGAAGAGGAGGGAAGAGAATACAACTTCAATGGGAGTATCTCTTGATATGGTGGAGACTCTTAATTTCATTTCTACTCCCGCTTCCATGTGTACTTTAAAAAAGCCACAGGGCCCAAGAGTAACTGCTTATTCCAGGGATAGCCTTCACAGATCAGATGCATTCTGCTGTGTTTGTTAATAGAGATGGATTTAGATAAAAATACTGCCAAAGTCTCAGTAGCTTCCCTGCAAACAGTGTATGTATTTTTGTTCAGAATGGATGCATGTTTCTAAAATGTGGCCTGTGGTAAAACTCATGCCCAAAATATAAACCATGTTAACTCTTTACCTTTAAAACTGGGGAAATGACTGTACTCAAGAGAGCTTATTTTCTGTATTAGTTGCTTACGGACTCCTGGAAACAAGGCTTGATTCTTGTGAGTGGGACAGTTTGAGATTGCTGTTGGTTAAGGAGTAGATAGGGCAGTACACTCTGACATCCCTAATGCAACAGTTGTGGAGGCCAGGGAAGTACAAGGGGCTGCCAGAAGTGGCTGGGCTCACCTGCTTTCCCTAAATAGCATCCCATATCATCACTGTTGAAGATGTAGGTTGACCCAGTATTACATTTCTTATGTTCTTTGCTCTTATACAGGTCTGGCTTCTCCGAGTGCCCTAACTCCAGTAGCATCCCCTTTCTGCAACAGGCAGAAGTCTACCACCCCAGTTACGAAGCCCTTAGAAGGTAGGGAATAAAAATGTCTGAAATATAAGACATTCAGGCTTCAAGCTTTTTGACTTCCACTTAACAATTTTTACTTTCTATTTTACTTAGAAATTGAAGCCAGGCCTGATATGCAATTGGAATCAGATATGAAGCTTGACAAGCTGGAGTCATTTTTGGGAAGGCTGAATAACAAAGGTTTGTAGAGTTACCAAAGAAGGCAAAGTATTCACTATCTGACTTCAGTAAATCACTTAAAGTATTTCTTAGTTAAAATATCTTGTAATGGAAACTGAATATTCCTTTGCTCAGACTGTACTGGTCAGAACTTTGTTTTCCTAATTCAATCTTTGCTAAATTTTAGCAAAAATACCTTATACTGTTGCATTACAAATATACAATACAATAAATTACAAATTCTGAAAAACTTTCCTCTGTTTTTCTGCGCCTTTGATGTGCACATTCTTCTTGCTGGCAAAATTTCTTAAAACCACATGGCCACTCTGAACCACGTTGTCTCATATGATGGAACAGCTTCAAGTGTACTTTAATCTTTCTGAAATCAAAACGGGACACTACACTGCCTCCAGGCACAATGTCCTACATCCATCTTCCTGCTTTTTTGAAAACTTACTTTCTGTAGCAGCTCATACAGCTCCCTCGTATAACTTGTTGGCTACAGATGAAGCTGTCTAGGGTTCTCTGGTTGTTTCCATCTCGTATGTCTGTTCTCCATGTTGTAAGGCAAAAATCCTTTTGTAATTTGTAGTGTCCAATGTTGTAAATCTATGTTTCACCAGAGGAAGCACTTGCGTTGTATTGTGATTGTGACACCCTTGCTAATCTGAAGTAGTCTCTTTTCCACATGTAGTTCTGGTAGATGTTTTCAGGGGAAGGAATAATTTGGCAAGGGGCAAGGTGGATGCAACAAAAGTGGTTGCATATGGGTAGCAGTTACTGTCCTCTTTTATCATTCTTTTCTAACAGACTTTACTACCACCATCCCATTCCCCCAGAAATTTTATCAACCAGGAAAAAATACATGTTTTAGAGTTAGAAACTCTAGTATGGTTATTTACTAGGGGGGTGTTTTGATTTGCTTTTATTCTGCAGTTGCTGGGATGCAAGAGACAGTGCTAACAGTTACAGGAAAATCTGTGAAAGAGGTGATGAAGCTGGATGATGATGAAACATTTTCCAAATTTTACCGCCATGTGGATTTCCCTTCCTCCTCAGTGCCTTTGGAGCTTGATGAGGACTTTGATGCCATCTTTGATCCTTATGCACCAAAGTAAGAGCTATGATTTTATTGTTTTGAATCCGTGAATAAACAAGTGTTTCATGATCTCTTAAGAGTCGCAGAATACTCTTTTACTTCATTCCTCTCCACTGATAAGGTGGTTGGGGTGGGACGCAATACAACATACTTTTCCTTACTGAAAGGAAACCCGGTTGAGAATTGCCTATTTCTTTTAATTCAGGAACATGAAGATGGTCAAAATGTTCAGCTTTAAGTCATTTTGTAGATGTCTTAAAACTGGGCATGTCCTTTTCTTCTCTATATTTCTTAAATCCTTTCTCTGCCTGGATCAGTGAATTGACTCAGATTCCCTTACAAATGTCACACCCTAAGTCACAGTAAATCTCTTATCTTTGGATGCTTCTAACTAGGAAAATCAGCTGGTGATTATAAACACTGCTTGTTCCTCAGGTTAATATCTTCTGTAGCAGAGCACAAACGTGCAGTTAGGCCTGTGCGCAGAGTTCAGTCCTCAAGAAACCCTCTTAAAATGCTGGCAGCAAGAGATGATATTCTTCATGAATATACTGAACAAAGACTGAATGTCGCCTTCATGGAGTCAAAGAGAATGAAAGTAGAAAAAAGTAAGTTAAAAGGATTATTCGTACAAGCCACTGTCTTGCTATTTAAATATTAATTAAAGAAAACCTAAAGAAATAGAGCATGTTCTTTGAGAGGCCAAAAATTAATTGAGCTATATAGGGCTTAATGTAGATTAGCCTAGGAAACCTGGAGAAAAGGACACACTTGACTTTCTCAGGGAAAGCTACCTACTGCCTCCTCCTGTGGCCAGATTTGCTTGTTTATTTTTAGCATGGTCGCCTTGTGCAGAGGGAGCACTCATCCAGGGTGAAGATGGGAGATCAAGCAAAGCAAATTTAGTGATATAGTTCACTTAAGCTAGGAGAAGAGTGTGTGGGCTGGCAAGAACAGATAAATTTTTGGTTCAGGTTCACTGGCCTCAATTTGGGGTCCCTAGCTGTTTCTCAGAAACTTGAATTGGCCTTCTTGGCTCCCACTGGTTGACTTCCATAGAGGATCAGTGCTCTGTAGCAGGGTTTTAGGTGCTTTCTTGTGACAGTCTGAGAACCAAACTGTCAGCAAGAGATATTATTGCAAAATTTACGTAAGGGTTTGTCAAGCCATTTTTACTGTTTTGGGAAAAAATTTTCCTTGCTGCATTTGAATAAAGGGTGATCATCTTTAAGCATTGCCTGTACTGATGAAAATGTTAATTATACGTGTATCATTCTATTGCCATTTGAAGAGAAGCATTCTCCTGAATTATAAACTCAAAGTGCTTTGTCTTTCGTTGAGAAATAGGCAAAAGTTGCCAAGAATTTAGACTTTAAGTTTACAGTAAAGTATCACTAAGACTTTGGAATGTAAATAGCTGTTGCATCACACTGACTGAGACAAATTTGAAGGGAATTTCCATTAATTAGCCTTGACTACTCTGGTCTCTTTTTCATTATTAATCATTTATATGGCATTGCAGAGCTACACAGTACTTCAAAAAACATTGAATAAGACATGTTCCATCCCAAAGTTGATATTTCTGCCAAATAACATAATTCTGACAGTTGGCTGTCAGATGATATCTGGAAACTTGGGTATTGCTAAACCTACAAAGCTTTTATGCTAGCAGCTGATATAAGTTCAGTTTTTGCTGTTGTCATTGAGAAAGAAATGAAAAAAAAGTGGAAATATTTTAGGAAAATGTTTTTTAATGTAGAGAGCAAAGCATTTTTTTAAATAATTTTTGGCCTTTTTCTGTTTGTTTGTTTGCTTTCCCTCCTATTTTTTGTTACGTACAAGTGTCTGCAAACTCAAATTTCTCAGAAGTAGCACTTGCTGGATTGGCAAGCAAAGAGAACTTCAGCAGCGTTAGTCTGCGGAGTGTTAACCTAACAGAGCAAAACTCTAACAACAGTGCTGTGCCATACAAGAAGCTAATGCTGCTGCAAATTAAAGGTATGCTAGAACTGCTTTTACTTTCTCTGCATACTAGACATAGTATGCTAACAGGTGTTGCTGTCTAGTTTGTACTAAGAGGTTTCCACCTCAAAAATTTATGACCACAACCTAAAAGAGTGAGAATTGCGTGACAAGTACAAAAAATCACATGCAAGTTTGCCTTGTGATCAGTGGTCCCCCTTTTGTAGGGAGCAAGCAGAATGTTTCAGGAATTCCAACCATCTCCTGTGGAAATTTTTGAACTGTCCCATTCTTCCAGGGCTCGTTATAACTTGGAAGTCGTACAACAGTGTTTTTGCTCCACTTATTCTTACAATACATAGTAATGTATCTTCTGCAAAATACTAGTTACTTTTTTGCCAAAGTAAAATTCTTAAAACTTTACTGCCTACAGAAACTGTGCCACAGCTTCACTTAAGCAAATGTAAATGACTCTGGAATTTGGCTGCTTCTCTGCCACTTAATTTCTTTCCTGAAGGACATAAAGTTGGCAAAGCAAGATTAAAAATTAATAGAAATATTAGTTGATAGGAGGCAACAATTTTTTGCTTCCTGTGAGTAACCCTTCTCCCATCATAGTATTAATTCTTCTGTAACAGTCCGTTTCCGTGTACTTTGCTGTGTGTGCTGGGATCATTTTTCTTTCATTCAAATTCATTCATTCAGAATTTGGCAGTATTCATAGCAATATAATTAGCCTTGTTTTATCTTTAGGAAGAAGACATGTTCAAACAAGATTAGTTGAACCAAGGGCCTCCTCACTGAACAGCGGAGACTGTTTCCTGCTTTTAACTCCACATTATTGTTTCTTATGGGTAGGAGAGTTTGCAAATGTCATAGAAAAAGCAAAGGTTAGTATTCATTGAGTTTTGCATTATTTATTTTTAGAATTGTCATAGCGTATGTCTGCCTTTCATGTAATTGGTCTTGGTGCCAGTTATCTTAATAAAGTGGTAAGTAACTAATGATCAGTGACAGGTACATGGGCAGGATTCCTGTAAATATATTTTAGCCTGTGTACTGAATGAAAACACGCATAGGAGTGTGCAGATTGCAAAACTGCAAGAGAAAATAGGATATCCTCAGGAAATGGATTTGCACTCAAGCAAAATAGTCTGAATTGCAGGATGTCCTTTTTATTCCTATGTCAGTTAAGTTCATCTTGTTTTAAGGCAAATGAAAGAATGAGTATTCCTGTAACTTCTTCTCTAGTATCTGTTTGTTTAGTGCAACAGAAATAATGACCAGTTCTCCTGCTCTTTGCTGTATTGTATCCTATCTGCTTTTGCCTTCTCCCTGAACATGGTATGCAGAAGTACTCCAAAGACTTAAACAATCTTGTTCAGATAATTGTTAATCTCTTAGGCTTCAGAACTTGCAACTTTAATTCAGACAAAGAGGGAACTTGGCTGTAGAGCTTCTTATATACAGACAATAGAAGAAGGAATAAATACCCATACCCATGCAGCCAAAGACTTCTGGAAACTCCTTGGTGGCCAGACAAATTACCAGTGTAAGCATTCTTACTTCTAGAGTTACAGTATCTGATGTTTTATCACAGTAAAATACTTGAGCTGGTTCTGTCCAGTGAAGACAATTAGATGTTAAAAATGTTATTATTTTTTACAATCTTTTCCTTAAGCTGCTGGAAGTCCTGAAGAAGATGAAATGTATGAAGCTGCAATAATAGAAACAAATTGCATTTACCGCCTCGTAGAGGATAAACTCATTCCTGAGGATGACTACTGGGGGAAGATGCCAAAATGTACCCTGCTACAACCAAAAGAGGTACTGTGCCACTTATTACTCATGTAGCAAGTACAGGGACATGCAGATGATATGACTTTCAGTAACTACAAATGCTCATGGAGAGGCTTACTGAAAATTTGGTCCTCTGTATTTCTAAAAAGATTCTGAACATTTGCTATCTACAATATCATGCAGATCTCAAGAAATTAGAACATGTCATTTTTAAAGTGAAATTCTATTTTAGGAAGCATAAATCTCTTTGAGTGAAACAAAGTCACGCAGTGCAAAACAGATGGCATTAGAAAAAGAAAATCTATCCTTAGCAGACTTTCTTTGAAACAACCATTGCACCCAGCTAAGGAGGAGTGAGAGCAGATTTCCAAAATGAAGACACCATATAATAAATATACCAAAATGAAGACACTTACCTGGACTGCATGTTCTCTCGGCCTTTTCCAATCATAGGATAAAGTATAGGTCTAAACCTCAGTGAAAGCTGCCATAATTGGGCAGCATTCAGTCATGCAGCAGAATCAGTTTTTTAATAGTAAGAGCTCTCTGGTCTGCTAGTGACTTAGTTACTACCTAAAGATACTCCTCATAGCATCCCCAGTACTTGCTTCCAGTCACCCTCAACAATTAAATGTCGCTATGCAGACCACTGCCCAGGACTTACTTTCATTGCTAGCTGTTAGTGTCACCGTAGACACTCAGATTGTTGGAGGGGCTCATGTTAAATGCACTGGCAGCCTGCACTACTAGGAAACTGGAGGATCAGGGCATCACCTGACCTGATGGTAGGTTACTGTTCTGATTTGGTTGTGTGGCTTGGTTTTGGTTTTGTTTTTTAGGTGCTGGTGTTTGATTTTGGCAGTGAGGTATATGTATGGCATGGAAAGGAAGTTACTTTAGCACAAAGAAAAGTGGCATTTCAGTTGGCGAAACACTTGTGGAATGGCACCTTTGACTACTCCAATTGTGACATAAATCCTCTGGACCCAGGAGAATGCAATCCCATCATACCCAGGTACCAAAACTTGAGTTTAGGCTCCTTGTGGAAACTTGTGTATAACATTAGGCTTCTTGCCCTTATTTCACAGAGTACAATTTGGTTCTATTTGTTTTTATTTCCTTCTACAGAAAGGGACAAGGGCGTCCGGACTGGGCTGTCTTTGGCAGACTCACAGAACATAATGAGACCATATTGTTCAAAGAAAAATTTCTTGATTGGACAGAGCTAAAGAAACTCAATGAGAAGAATTCTAGTGAATCCCTTCACCAGAAGGTGCATAGAAATAATCATGCTATGTGTTTCAAATTAGATTGACTTAGTTGGGATGGAAGGCTGGGAAGCTTGTTCTCAAGGATGCAGAGCACTTCCTTTATCTTGTGGGCTTTGACCTGGCAGTCAGAATATCACACCTATGGAGTGTGAACCCGTAGAGTCGCTTCTTACTCCCCTGTGATGAGCAGCTGAATGAATGCTGCCAAGGTGGCTTTGCCAAGGCATCAAATGATGACGAGATACCAAAGTATTGAAACGTGCAAGAGTCAAACTGTTTGAGTGAAACTGTGGGTCAAGAAGAAAAAGGCTGTGCTCAAAGAAATCTCTCCTGTATTTTTTCACAGGAAGAATCCAGATCTGACTCTAAACCATATGATGTCATGCTAATGGTAGCTGTGCCCCAAACTACTGTAGGCACAGTCTTGGATGGAATGAATATTGGCCGGGGCTATGGACTTGTAGAAGGAGAGGATGGGAGGCAGTTTGAAATTATCACTGCATCTGTAGACGTCTGGCATATCCTGGAATTCGATTATAGTAGACTGCCTAAACAAAGCATAGGGCAGTTCCATGAGGGAGACACGTATGTGGTCAAGTGGAAGTACATGGTCAGCACTACAGGTGGGTGAACAATTCCATTTCATCCTGCTTGAAACATTGATAACTGCAGCAAAAAATGCTGCTGTTAGTGGTGAGATCCAGACCTAAACCTCCTTGCATGTGATTTGTCCAGCTAAACAAGCAGTTTAGCAGCTATTTCAAAGGTTAGAAATAATAATTTAGCCTTTCCAGCCCATTAAGAAGTAGAGCTTATGATTTAAAAAAAAATAGTTTAGTTATTTTTCATACATCAAATGTAATATTGTCCATCTCTGCTTTTACCCAACAGCTATGTTGTACGTGTTCACAGGACAGCTCATTAAGACAGAATTGTGCTCACAGCTTAACACCAAAATAACTAGGCAGCTGGATTAATGACAGTGGTCTGAATGTCTTGCGAGAGAGGTAGGCTTAGCAACAAGGGAAGCTTTTGCTGGGTAATGGAGAACAGTAACAAGTGAAAGGAAAAGCCCTTGCCAACTCATAAAATTGAAGTGGCAGAGGGGAAATAGCTGTCTTGTTTGCTGGTTCTGGAAAGCCTTTGCAATGGGTTTCAATCTCAAATGGAAAAATTTTAACTGTGTTCTAACAAAGTGCCTGAGAGCAGGTAAATGTTGAAAATCAGTCAGCTTGGTATGGTTTTTGGAACTCTCGCCTCTGGCACCAAAATAAAAAGAGATTGGTTTGCAGTAAGTAAAATAGGAATAGTGTAAAAAATGATTGCTCCAAATAGGAAAATATCAAAATTGGTTGAAAGCAGTACAAACAGCTATACAGCCTCAGGCTTTTAGCTAGAAAATTTAGCTTTTATTCAAGATCATTGGTTTCAGATACTGGAGAATCCAAGAAAAGTACTAAAACCTGCAAGTCTGGGGAAAAGTGAGTGAAACCAACACTGAACTGTAACAGACTCTTTATACATATGGATGAAAATATTCTGTTACTCAAATTTAAAATAAGCTTTGATTTTTTTTTTTTAAGTTTTTTAGTCCTGTCCCCCCCCCCCCACCATTAATCTTGAAAATAGTTTAGCCATCAAAGCATAAATATCTGGATTTGGGCTGGGTTTTTCTGTTGGAGGCAGCATTTACATGGGCCAAATGCACAGATAAGAATGAAACTATACATTTCAGAGTGACTAGTTATTTGAGTATTCTTAGCTTGAAAAAACAGGATGGTCTCTCCTAAGTGTTTCAGTTGGATGCTACTCAGCACTGCTGAAATCAAGGCAGTGGGTTTTTATTTTATTTATTTTTGGAATCTGGTTTAAAGCTCTTGGTTTTGAGAATCTTGGATTAATTATATCTGTTTGTTCAGCATTCACTGGAAAGAGTAAAATATTCCATCACTCTGAACATTATTAGCTAACTGTAACTAGTAAATACCATTTCTTTTTTTTAAAAAAGAGTTGCTGCTAGCCCTGTTTCCAGACCAACATGAAACATTGAGTTAATTGAAAAATAAAGCTTAGTTATCCAAACTTTTTTTTTTTACCACTGCAAAACACTGCTTTTGTGTTCCTTGTTCTCCTGTAATTTTCCTTTCTACTACCACTTTACCAAGGAAAGATTTTTGTGCCTGTCCAATTTCACTCTGTAGCCAGCTATTCTCCTGCTGCCAAAGAACAGTGTGTAATGTGGAAAATGAGCCATAATGCACTCTGGTAACATGACTGGACATACCATTTCATGTGCCAATTCACTCAAGTGATATTATTGTTCTCCTGATAGTACTGGTTCTTTCCACATGCTCTCTTTGGGCAACATGGGATCTCTGCACGTGGGCTTACATCCATCTGATGAGACAATAGCAATTTTGCTATAGGGGCATATTGGCTTGGTGACCTAATGTTCCTCCAATTGGGCATTTTCTTTGCTGTTCTGGGCAGGACAGTGCTGAGCTGGCAGATGAGATTAACTCACGTGCTGTTCATACCTATAGGCAAAGTTTTCTTCAGCATGTGCCTTCTGTTTTGCAGTTGGAAGCAGGCAAAAAGGAGAGCAGCAAGTAAGGGCTGTTGGAAAAGAAAAGTGTGTGTACTTCTTTTGGCAAGGGAGACACTCTACAGTGAGCGAAAAAGGGACTTCGGCACTGATGACAGTGGAACTTGATGAAGAGCGAGGAGCACAGGTGAGCTTCCTGCAGACCTAGGTGGAAATCTTGGTAAGATTTGGCTGCCCAGGTAGCCACTGGGGTTAAACATGGGTGATGTTTTTTGCCTCCTCCCTTTCTGTAGAAGTGGTATTTTTGCAAGTACAAATAGCTAGCCCTAAAGGTTGCTTTTGAATTTATTCCAACTTCTGAACATACATCAGCTCCTTTATGGACTGTCATTCCCAAATATCTCTTCTGAAGATGATATTTTTGAGGCTGGCTGAAGAATGTCTTTTCTCTCCTCCTCACAGGAGTAGGTGAAACACAGTTAAACAATTTAGTACCTTCCCTTCCAATACACGTTCAGATAACAGGACTATGTCTCCCTAGTGCTGAGAACATGAAAAGCACTCTCTTCTGTTGAATTCTGTCAGAAGCATTTTCTGCTAGGCCTAGACATGAAAATGCATTTGAAATCAAGATTCCATTTGTTTACTCTGCAATTATGGAAGTTACTGCCTTGTTGTGCAGGCTAGCTTGCTTTGTCTTCAGGCAGAGTTAAGTTTTGCTGTGGCTTGACTGTTAACAGTGCACAAGATAGGAAGGGTAAGGTCAGTTTCTTTATCTTGATTATGCTGTAATTAGTTCAAACACAGTGTAAATGCAATGAGCAGTAAGACAGGAGTTCACAGATGAGATGCACAGTTATACTTGACCCAGAGTGTGGCTCTATCGGTTCCATAACCATAACTTAAAGTTTAGTAAGCAAAGAACATACATGTTGGTTGCATAAACTAGTTCTATAGCAAATCTTAAAGCTACTTCAGTTCCTACAGTATTTCCATATTTGGTTCAAATGATCTATGAATTTGAGCAAGATAAGCCATGTGTGTAAAGAAGTCAAATACCAGTTAATTTAAACTAATTTAAATTAAAATTTATTTGGTATTCCTTATCCTCTGAAACTTTTGATTTTTGGATTCCAGAAAGAAGTTTCTCTTAATATGAAACGCATTGCATGTTGATGTATATGGTACTTTAGACAACAGTCAGCAGTTTTAAAAGTACAAGGAAAACCATCTTTGAGGTGGCCATAACTATATAACTTTTAATAATCCATAGGGAGAAGTTGTCCTGAGTCTGTATACTTGGTTTTTTGGGGGTTTTTTTGGTTTTTTTTTTTTTTGAAGAGTGATGCTTTCAATTTCCAGGTGCAAGTGCTTCAAGGGAAAGAACCACCATGTTTCCTGCAGTGCTTCCAAGGAGGGATGATTGTGCATGCTGGAAGAAGGGAAGAGGAGGAAGAAAATGCACAAAGTAAATTACTGTTAGTTAAGAGTTTCTGCCCCCAAATCCTTTTTTACCTATTGAGAAGGACTTTAAAATCATTATCAACTACCACACTCTGTAGAAAAAAGAGCAATGAATGCCATGAAAACCATGAAATAGCTTTGCTATGCTTTGCTTTCAAGGTAGTTTTTCTCCCTTAAACTTAGAATGGATTTTGTCACCCTAGAGCAAGCTGACTATACTGTATCAATGTATATATAAATTGTTCCACTTGTATTTTAATTAAGTGCCTGTTAGCTTTAAAATATGTTCTTTTCTACATAATCCAGTAAAATGAGTATTTTTATGAGCTTGAAGTTCTCCTGTGCCTAAAATACAACTAAGCTTTTGTTACTCATCCACTGCTTTTTGCAACTTATTCCTTGAATGCTGTAGTTAGTGTAGGAGAATGTCGATACAGGTGTAATTTGGAAGTGTTCCAGTTCGCATCTGAATGTAACCTCTTGTGCCTAAGGTGCACAGAGGAGGAGAAGCTGAACAGAAGCACCACTGCATTTGTTTCCCTTTTGGCTCCTGTACTAAACAACAGAGTAGAGAGAAACTTGACTCTTCAAGTCACTCTCATAGAAGGTTTCATAATGATTTTTTTCTGCAGCTTGGTTTCTTAAGCAGTGTCAGCCAAACTTGATTCTTTAGCTGGTTCAATCTGTGAACAATACAGATATGCGATATGTGAAACTTATCCAGCATGAGAACAGCTGTTCCAGAGCAGAGATCTTGAATTTGAATTCCATGGGACTGTGTAATACCTCTGTGCCATTCCTGTCTGCTCCAGGTGATTGGAGGCTATATTGCGTGCGAGGAGAAGTTCCCAATGAAGGAAACTTACTTGAAGTAGCATGTCACTGCAGCAGCCTGCGTTCCCGGACATCCATGATTGTCCTCAATATAAATAAAGCTCTTATCTACCTGTGGCATGGCTGCAAAGCACAATCTCACACCAAGAATGTAGGAAGAACAGCAGCCAATAAAATAAAAGAACAGTGAGTGTCTGACCCATACTTTGGAGATGTTTGTATCAACTACCAACTTACTAAAACAGAAGTCTGCCTCCAAGAAAAGTTGAAAGAAATAAAGCTGTCCTCTCAGTAGAGTTGCATCATGTGCATGCTTGATAAGAAGGAGGAATGACAGGTAGTTGGTTCTGTGGAGTGGGGGAGATGCATTTTCTCCAGTCTTTCATTTAGGGTCAAATGCACTTACTCTTCCTTGTATTAATTACAGTTGCAAAAAATGGTCTGTTTCCATTTGGAGGGAGATGCTCAATAGCTGAGTAGCAAACAAAACTTCAGTTGATAGGAAGAGCAGAATCAAGGAAAACGAACCTTGTGAATATAGGGAGAAGAAATGAATTTGGGAAAAGGTGAAGAGGAGAGCAGTGGTTACAGAAATGAGCTATGAGAATTACTAGAGAGAGCTCATGTTAGCTATGGGAATGGTTGCTCAGATTCCACATCTTGTTTGTTCATATTCTTGTCATCATTTTCAGAAAGACCGTTTTTACATGGGGTGTGCAACAAGCCTGTAGGGTTGTCTTGGGGTGTAATTTGAGTGCCCAACAGGTTTGTGAAGCTGTGTTTGGGGCAGGAAAGTTGGGTTCACACTCTTTATTTGTGTTTTGTAGATGTCCCCTGGAGGCAGGGCTGCACAGCAGCAGCAAGGTGACAATACATGAATGTGATGAAGGATCAGAGCCCTTGGGATTCTGGGACGCACTAGGAAGGAGAGATCGAAAGGCCTATGATTGCATGTTGCAAGGTAGACCTGCGTTCCAGTTTGGCACTTATTTTTTACTTCACTGGTCTACAGTATTGTGAGATTTAATGTAAAGCTTTTGAAGAACTTCTTGTAGTTGAGATGATCCCTTCAGAGAGATGCTTCCCCTCCTTTTCTTGCTCCCATCCTGCCCCAGTCTACTGAGTTAAGTAATGCTGTTGTAGATGAAAAGTATTGGAAAACAAAATGTTTCACTTTCTTCTCTCCCTCTTCTGCAGCCCCTCAGTATTCATGTGGCTCAGAAGAACAGTTAACACTGTTACCAACTCATTTTGCTTCTCTTCTGAAGGGATTAGAGGGTGGTTCTGCACGCATTCTTGCTGAACCTTTGCTTTGAAACTGCCAACAAAGGTAGCAGGGGGATTGATTTATAAAGTGGAAAACTGGTCAGCCAAAAAGTAAACTCTGAGATGGGTTTGCTTCACTTAAGCCACAAAACAGCCAGCTATGAAATGACTGATAGTAATTAGCCAGGATCAGATTCAAACTGATGGCAGGCAGCCATTTAGCTTGGGTTCATTGCAGCTATTGCCAGTCCCCTAAGACATCTGGTTGTCTTGCTGGTTATTCAAAAACCAGAGGATTTACAGCCACTCTAAAAGTTGATTTTTACATTCACTTCTGTCTTTTTCTATTAAAATCTTCTTCTTTTTTTTGTTCTTTAAAGACCCTGGAAAGTTTAATTTCACCCCCCGCCTGTTCAGCCTCAGTAGTTCATCAGGAGAATTCTCAGCCACTGAATACATCTACCCTTCAAGAGATCCCACCGTGATCAATTCCATGCCATTCTTGCAAGAGGATCTTTACACTGCCCCACAGCCAGGTATATGTTTTAAAATACTTAAGTAAGAAGAAAACAAGTAACTGTTCTGCCTTGGGCAGAGATTCCATAGCTATAGTCACTTCTACTATGGTCACTTCTAACTTGATTTATAGCAAGAAAATGTGTGTATTTGATGCTTATATAGCACTAAGCAATAAAAGTAATGTTTCCATGATAAAGATGCTGAGAGCTAATCAAATGTGTATCCCCAAAGCTTGCTATAAAAAAAAAGTGCATCATTCAAATCAGAGGATCTGAGTTCAGCTGAGTTTCACTAGATCAGTAACAAAAGGGATTGGTAAACTTTGAAATGATTCTTGTCTTGACACTCACTAGCATGCAAGGTTGAGGTTGCTTAGGGGATTCAGGGAACTAGTAAGTGACTGATGATGGGTTTTGTTATTTTCTGGCTGCATAGCACTCTTCCTTGTTGACAATCACCATGAAGTGTACCTATGGCAAGGCTGGTGGCCTGTGGAAAACAAAATAGCTGGATCAGCTCGAATCAGATGGGCTACAGACAGGAAATGCGCCATGGAGACTGTGCTCCGGTATTGCAAAGGTAACAGATTGGTGTTCCTGAGTGCTCTTAGTGTTGTGATACCTTTTCACATGGTTATTGTTCTGAATTAAAAAGCAATTGTTATGCAGAAGGTATTTCTTCTGTAGCAAAAAAACTTTACAACTTGTGATATAGCTGGTGACAGCTGTCACATTCTACCATGGGCACTTGTATATTTGAAGAGGGGATATGATATTCTTGTTGGATGCCACCCTTACGAGGATAGGCCAGTCTCTCTCTACCAGTCTGTGGGTCTAGTAAGAGGAGTAATTCTGTTTCTATTCAGTTGTCCCCTGTCACTGAGGGGAGTTGGTGACACCTGGAAGGAGACCACTGAAAACCAGTCTCCTGAAAATGAGGAGGCACTGAAATGTGACTTTTACTGAACTGCATTATTGTGCTGTGTGGTTCATCTCCTGGTTTCCCTGGCAATGCCCAGTGCTGTTAATACACCCAGAACACTGGAAGCAACAATGATGTTTGTCTAGGAACGGGGGGCTAAAGACAGGGCAAAAAGATGGTTGGAATGGTCTTTGGCTGAATTTCTAAAGAGGCCAGCTACTGCCTGCCCCCCCCAGTTTTTGTAAGTTGGACAGAGAGAGTGATACGATGCATCTCTTCTTGAGATCAGCTCATAAGGCATGCATCACAGCAGAAGTGGATGTCAGCATAGAGGAACAGAGACCCATGCAATGAAGTGCCCACAGTCACTCAGCAGGCTAGTGGGAGAGATGGAAATAAGATCCTGGTCTCAGTGTTCCTGACCCAGTGCTATAATCTTCTGCTAATGAAAATCATGTTTTCTGGCTTGCCTCAGCCAAGGTGGAATCTGAAATGCAGTTTGAGGCTTGGGTATTTTTCCAGATTTCTTGAACTTCACTGAGTTAGATGATGGGATATGGAATTAATACCTTCTGCATTGGATTGAATTTGCTGCATCTGAGTTCCTTCTGTGTTAGATGCACAGTGAAAGGCTCTTACATGGCTTCTCTGTGGCTCTTAAGTTTAGAATATGCATCATAGGACAGTTTGTTTTTCTGGGTGCTAACTTGTTAATCTCTGGCTGTGGCTTTGCATCAGTGATGGCTATTCTGCCTTTGCCTTGGGGTAGCTCTCAAAAGCTTTAGCCTTGGTTGGATAGGTTCAAAGCAAGTTTGCTTCCGTTAAAGACCTCTTCTACTGGTACCATCTCTCTCCCAAAGTTAGTTTGATCTCCTTTAGCATGAATGGGCACAGTGTTTTACTGTATGAATTATGCTGTTCTGGTGGCCCATCACTTTCATGATCTGAGATTGGACAGTTCTGCCGAACAGTTCTGAAATTTTACTGGGATCAAGCTGTCAGGACCGACTTAACTCTTCTGTGTCATTACCTATCAAGGTGAAGAAATTAAATATCAAGAAATATTAATCCTGCAGTTATTTTGACTATCACAATATATTTGGGGGAACAGAAGTATCTTAAAAGGCTTTTATTTTATTTTTTTCTATGTTTTTTTTCCCTCTTCCCCCCCCCCAACCCCTGCCCCCCCCCTTTTTTTTTCTCCTGACTTGCAGTGTTTAATTACATGGTAGTGTGAAAAAGATTGATTTACAACCCTGGATATTGCTTGAATTTACCTAGCAGGTCTGCTTGTACATAAATCTTATTTAAGTTGTGAAAAATTCTTGGAAGTTTTTGGTGGTTTTATCTGCTAAATCAGCAGTGTGTTTGGAGTGCTGAGCTGCAGAGAGCTAGGAGAAGGAAGAATCTAGTTTCTCTTCAGTGTTTTTTTGTGAGGACATCAGCTTGTACTGAGGGCAGAGTTCATGTAATGAAAACATTTCTCCGCTCACATACTAAGTCATCTTACCAGATGGCTACACCTATACTGGAATATTATCAAATGCAAGTCTCCTTATCTCTTGGCTAAATTACTGAGACTGGAGCAGTGCAACTGGAGCAGACTGGCATATTTTTTTAAAATGCGAAGTTTTGAAGTATTTGTCAAATCATTCATGGTAGAACCAATACATTCTCTACAGTGAAAATATGTGGAAGAGAAGGCTTAAATATTCAGATGACAAATCTCCTGTCTAAATTGTGTAGTTAAAGGAGTCACATTCTAATATGTTTGACTACTCCACAGAGCTTTTATCTCAAGTATTCAGTTTCATGCTAACATATTCTCTCTAATCAGTTTGCTCCTGACATCTGACATAGAGCCAAACCTATAATGTTCAGGTTTTGCAAACTTACTGGAAAGGTGATGTCCATCTGCTGCCAGGCTCTCCCTTTGCAGTAAGTGTAGGTGGTACATCAATTCCATAGGTTGCCCCTTGGCAATGGGTAGAGGGTAGGTGTCTGCAATATTTTAGATCCTCCTGCATCATGGCTCACACAAGTGCAGACAGACTATGGTGAACAGGGTCTTTTGTAACTGACTGATATGCTCCTGTGGAAATTTTAGCATATTAAATATGCTTTGAGATCGAATGTGGAGAATAACAGAATTTTGCAAGAAACAGTTTTTACAGAAAGTTAGTCTTCAGAAGTGAGGTGGTGTCATGTTGCTCTGTTAGTTTTTCAGACTTTGCAACATCTCAGGCTTTTCATTGCTTGCCTGGAAGAAGGATTTGATTAGACTGAGTTGCTTAAATCCAAGTAAGATGAAGGTACAATATTGTTAGGGTTGGTAGCTTGTCTGAGCTCCTGACTGCCTGTCTACCTCTTCCAAAAAATATTCAGTTTATCAGTGCTTGTGAGTCCTTGCGGTATGAATTCATTCAACCAGGAGTGCCTTTTCACTTGTACTTGGGGTAATGATTTCAGCCATTTCTTTGATATGGCATCACTCCTAGGCAAGCTTATTGCCCTGCCATGTAGAGTATGCACACTCGCATGTTTTACGGAAGAGGGGCTGTCCAAAAATCATCAGTAATTATTGTCCAACTATTGCAATACCTTTGTTAACTTTCAGATTCTGTTCCTTCTAATTTGTAAGTACAGTCACTGTAGCAGACCTCCACATCCCATGGTAAGGACAGCTTAAACATTCCCACAGAAGCCTCTAAACTTAAGTTTTGTATACTGCTGGCAGGACACTTCTGAAGGATATTAGGAAGCTTTGTTCACCTGAATTTAGCTAATTTCAGACCATTGCACGCTGCTTACCATATTCTCACTCTATTTTTGTAGACAAGGCATACACTGGGTTAGGAAGTGACTGTGATTTTTTTCTGTGTACATAGTTTGGTCTTTGTGCTCATATACAGTGAAAGGCAGATTTAAAAATACTGAAAAACATCTTAAAATGTGCCATATCACATTAAATATCCTGGTGAAATAATGCTTCAATGACTGTGGCTTTTCAGGAAATAATCAACTAAACATGCTTACAAGGTAGTTTTGTATGGTGGATGACACTGCAAAATATAGTGCTGTTTATAATTTGTCTTTTTTTTTTTAATGTTTTTAGGAAAAAATGTAAAGAAGCCCCCAAAATCATATTTAATTCATGCTGGTCTCGAGCCCTTGACCTTCACTAATATGTTTCCAAGCTGGGAACACAGGGAAGACATTGCAGAGATCACAGAAATGGTAAAAAGCATTGCACACTGTTTCCTATCTCTAGCAACTGTGTCTGTTGTCTGTAACATTGCTTTTCTATGCTGTCAAACCCTAAAATCCAAAGGATTAGCCTGAACAGTGCATTCAGGAGTCTGCACAGAAAAAAACAATGATGTAGCTAAGCTCTGACTGGGAATGAGAATATCAGAGGCATTTCTGAGGCATTCTCACATGGCTTTTTGTTTAAAAAATGGGAGGGCGTGGGGGGTTGGATGGAAGTGTTGTTTTAGTTCTACCTTAGAAACAGATGTGCTAGAGTTTAGCTGAACAACTGTTTCAACTTTGTGAAACAGGCAGCAATGTGCAGTTCTGGTCTGTCCACTGTGCTGGAAGAGCAGGAGAGCAAATGCCCCACCCAAGATAAGCTGGCTGAAAGAGTTTGTGTTGCCTTTCCCACCTGGGAAGTGGAGTCACTGCTGAATTATATGCAGCTGCTTTAAAAAGCCTTCACTGAAGGGGGATTTCAAGGCAAATAACACCTGCTGCTTTGTAGATCTCCTGCAGCTATTGTTAGTAGAAGATGATGACTTCATGACTAAACACAGAAGTCAATCTAAAACTTAGGGGTCTTTGGTTTTTTTTTTTAAGCACAGGATACCCTCCTGTTATATCACAGTTACAAAATGTCTGTATTTAGTTCTGGCAAAGGGCTGCAGGTACGGCTTTGTGCTTCGTGGGCCAGGTAGCGCAAGTTGATTCCATGCCATCTGCAGACTGTGACACCAGCTGTTGGTGGGTTTTAACAGTGTGATCCTGAACTCATTGTTTTCCTCTTTTCCCCACAGGATGCTGACGTTTCTAATCAGATAATCCTTGTAGAGGATGTGCTTGCCAAGCTGTGTAAAACTGTGTATCCACTAGCAGATCTCTTAGCTAGGCCTTTACCTGAAGGAGTTGACCCACTGAAGCTTGAAATTTATCTTTCAGATGAAGACTTTGAGGTAGGGAGAGAATGGGTAGACTGTTATTCTGCATGTGTGTAGCCTTGCTGTTAAGCCATTTGGTGGTTTGTTAATTATAATTATTTTCACTAATGGTATATCTTCTTGTTTTAAATGCAGGTTGCATTAGACATGACAAGAGAAGAGTACAATGCACTGCCATCTTGGAAGCAGGTTAATCTGAAGAAGGCAAAAGGACTTTTCTAAGTTGTGGTGTTTATTGGCGTGAGCACTAAAGGGATGTCCGTTTTCACTTTCTATGCCCTTTAGCAGAATTTTACCCCACACTTACAAAACAATTAGAAATAATCTGAAGTTATTAGTGACTACCTATCTGGAGGTGTGTAATATTGTAAAAGTCCAAGAGAACTCTTTGGAAATGGAATTTGATTTTGACTGTAAGGATAATGTGTGTAAGCTCAGCTCTCCTATGCACTTCAACAGTAGTTTCTTGAGCTACTGCTGCAGCTGTCCTTTGGCTATATACAATACTTGCCATTTTTGTTTTTGAAGAAGTTCTCTTTGTAAAGTGTTATTTTGTTAGTTTGTGGATTACAAAGAATTTATATTTATATAAACACATAGAACAAGTATGTATTTAACAATGAAATATATATTCACTTTCAAGACTTTCATGTCAAAACTACAGATAAGTAGCTGGATGGCAGTTGCTTGTACTGAATTAGCTATACCACCAATATGTATCTCTTAGGCATTCTGAAAAGTTTCTCTTTGCAATAGGTAAGAATTGTTCTCAGTGCTGCTTCAGGTGCTAAATTGAACAAAGCGTTTGTATTTATAGCATGGGTTTCTTGAGAAACTATGCGAATCAACCTTTATACTTTAATACCCAAAAATGTATAGTGCCTTGTTTTTTTGTGTACAGTTTATATACAAAAAAGATTGGTCTGCATTTTGAAGATGGCTTAGAAAGGTCTCCTATGTTACTTTTATAATAGTAGAAATAAAAACATCTCAGTTTCTAATACTCGTTGTAAACATTAAACATGTCTTTTGTGATATAAGAACTTAAAGTAAAAGCTTCTGAATAAACTCTTAGGAATGCTCTGATTTGTCATTATTTTGTACCGTAAACTTCCATAACATGGTACTTTGTCAAAATTTTTTAACTTCAGATGTTCACAGATCTTGTACAGAGTTGTAATTTGAAAAGCAGATAATGTAGGAAAACTCATTATATGAGATAAAACTAGGTTGTGCAATACTTTAACTAGTGCCACGTGTTGGAACGGTCATGCAACTTTTATCCTTCGGGTTGCCCTTTTTATGGATGATACAAAATTATTATGCCAATTTTCCTTTGAAAACCTTTTTGACCTTTGTGCAATTGGGAGTAAAACTTGAACTGAAATGAATATGGCATCGTGTCCATTCTTTCAATAAGCATTGGGGTCAGAGTTGTTTTAATTCGTCTGATTAGGCTATTGGATAGAGTAATTGAGTAAAATTTTTGTTATTGCTTGACAAGTTTTTCAGGCATTTGGCACTTACATAATGACTGGTGTTGTCTCCCTGTGATAGCCTAGTGGCTTTCACATTTTAAGTCCTGCCAGCATAAATAAGTTGCCTTCTGTAGTGCAGCCATTTCAAAGCTCCTCCTGCCTATTTAAAAAGAAAAAACCTGTACTAGTGACTTGCTGCTTTTGTAACTCTCCTCTCAGGCCTAGAGAAATGAAGTAGGATCTTTGAATGCATAAGGCATAGGTTTCATCAAGCTCTGTGATAAATTTTGTTCCACCATTAAAAATAGCCTGTTTTGACATATCAGTTAATAAGCTCTTAGCTAGCCTTTACATAAATAAAAGTCTAGAAGTACACAAGTACTATTCAGCTGATATGAGATATTACAGATGAATTTTCAGAACTAGTTTATTTTCCTTTCCTTACTCGTTTCTGTCAAGAACTGAAAATAAATAACCTGAGAAAAGGTAGCAACAATGTTCAGAACAACCACTGTCACACTTCTTACATAGCCCTTAGAGGAAGGTAAGGTGTTTAGATGGGTGATACTCTGAGGTCCTCAGCCATGTCTTCTGCATGGGTTACACTCTTTAGTTTGAAAATGCATATTCCAGGGCTTTACAGTGACAAGATTATTTTTCAAGCACTAAAAGCTTTCCAAAGTCACTGCTGTATTAATGCTATTATTCAAATATTTTTGCATATGTGCATTTTCCTCTTTCAACCCTCTCTAGTGATAAAATCAAGCAGGAATTAAGTTTTGTTTATTCATGTTCAATCTATACTGTGGGGGTAGCAGGTTCCTCTGTTTTATTTTCTCTTCAACAGAGAGCTGATTTGCATAGCATGATTGACCTTGCTTTTCCCTCTGTCAGGGTAGCATCATTTGCTTTTGTATTTCTGAAAGCACCATCAGTCCTCCAAGTCTTGCTCAAGGGCAAGACCCACCCTAACAGCCTTTGGAATATTGACTAAAAGACAAGGCAAGCGGGCATAGAGACCTGCAGGCAGTAACAGTGTCCGGTGTTGTTGGCTCATGGAGTTTCCATAATTTTAACACAATTTGGTATCTCATGTACTAGTTCCAGGAACTGGGACACAGAATCCAACCTCCTACTTAAATGCTTTGTTCCTCAAGTTACATAGAAAAGCTTCAGAAAGCAACTCAAAAGGTTTTCTAGAAAGTAAAATATTTTTATTCTCCGTAATATACTTGTTCTTTATCAAAATACTTTCCTGAAATATGAAGGCTGGAGAAATGGGCAGAGAGGAGCCTCATGAAGTTCAACAAAGGGAAGCACAGAGTCCTGCACCTGGGGAGGAATAACCCCATGCACCAGTACAGACTGGGGGCTGCCCTGCTGGAAAGCAGCTCTGCAGAGAAGGACCTGGGAGTCCTGGTGGACAAGCTGACCATGAGCCAGCAACTCAGTGCCCTTGTGGCCAAGAAGGCCAATGGTTTCCTGGGCTGCATTGGGAGAAGCTTTGCCAGCAGGTGGAGGGAGGTGATCTGTCTCCCTCTGCTCAGCACTGGTAAGGTCACATCTGCAGTGCTGGGGCCATGGCTCACCAGTACAAGAAAGATAAGGAGCTACTGCAGCTAGTCCAGCAAATGACTACTAAGATGATTGGGGGATCAGAGCATCTCTCATATGAGAAAAGGCTGGGACAGATGGGTCTGTTTAGCCTGGAGAAGAGAGGTTCAGGGGGATATTATCAATGTGTATAAATGCCTGATGGGAGGGTGTAAAGAAGACTGAGCCAGACTCTTCTCAGTGGTGCCCAGTGACAGAATGCAAAGCAATGGACCCAAACTGGAACATCAGAAATTCTGTCTGAATGTATGGAAGAGCTTCTTTACTGTGAGGGTGCCTGAACACTGGAACAGGTTGCACAGAGAGGTTGTGGAGTCTCCATCCATGGAGATATTCAAAAGCTGTTTGGACACAGTGTTGGGCAGCCTCCTCTAGGTGAACCTGACTGAGTAAGGGGTTGGACCCAAGAACACGCCTGAAAATGCTGAGGGTGAGCTCTGTTACAGAGGCTCTGCATTTGAAAAGACAGTATCTTGAACATAACATTCTGGATTTTCTCTCCATCTCACAGCCTGCAGTCTTTGAGCCATGATTCAGAATCTTATCTCCTATGGTTTTAAACTGCTCAATTCTGACTCTTAAAAATACTGCTCTTTGATTACACAAACATTCCTGCACATGTAAGGATTTGTTAGCAGTGAAATGGGCTGGAAACTTGAATACATTAGTACGCCAAAGCAGGAAATAAAACATTATATCTGAAAAACTTGTGGTTGGTATGCTTCAGCCAGAAGAGGAAGGAAAATAGAGCATAGGTGGGAGGAAGAAAAAAGCAAATCTAATCTTTAATGATTTGGGAGTTTTGTTTGTCCACCACCAACCACCCTGCCAGTCTCAAAAGTTGGTATCTAGCAGAGCAGGAGCTGTGGACCGATGTGTAAGGTGCTGAAAGCAGATTGTGAGCTTCTCTGAGAGCCAGTGCTGCTTTGTGGTAGGGGACCAGTGGCAGATGCAGAGCAACCATCTGCCAGCACTGCGATATCTGCCACCCGTGTGGCTGCTCTCTCAGGGTGGTGAGCTGGAGTCTGTGCTGAAGAGCTCTGGGGGAGAGCTGCTTTTTGTTCCAGTTGCTTGACAGCCAGGCTGGCTACGAAGTCATTCCTGGGAGCTGCTCCTCACGTTATACTGTTAAACCTACTTGACTGGAGGAGGCAGAAGGAAGAATTTTACCAGACGCCACTATTTACTCTATCTAAATTTCCTTTTGGATAAAACAGCAGATGAGGTGAAACAGCTAGAATAATATTCTTTCATATGCCTGCTGGAAAGCGCAGAAAGCATCCTGTTGTGTGGAAACAAAAGCAGATCTGAGCTAAGAGCATGCTGCAGCCCAGAAGTAGGAGAAAGCAGGTGTAGCAAGGAGGCAATCTGTACACACAAGTCATGGCTTAATGCAGGAGGTGTCTGCTCACCTGTTTCCCTTGGACAGGGTGACTGTGGGAGCCGAGAGCTGACGCTGCAGGGAAATCTGTTTTGGGTGCAGGCTGAGTCTGGTGCTCAGTCCACCAGCATTGGCTTGGCTCAGGGGTATCAGGCCCTCTCTGCTTCTCACATGGCAGCAGCAAGTGGCAGACCACATGAGCCCGAGGTGCTGGCATGAGTAGGTACGCTTTTAAGCTTCCTCCTAAGATTAAACTTTAGCCGTTGATGCTTGATGGGAATGAAGGAGGTACAATGCTTCTAATGCCAAGTAGCTTTTCCCTCCTCTGATCTTTTGCCCTGGTCTTTTCCTCTGTTCTCATATTTATAGAGCCTGTGATTTTAATGCTGGTTCTGTGTTGTTTCCCTGTGATTTAATCAGTGGGGTAAAATGAGCACCTGGGAGAAAAGCTAATTCTCAATCACTATCCTGTTGCTACTCCAAGGAGTTAGCAGATACAGCTTCCCAGAGGAGGTTCTGGAGATTGCCTGATTCGCACTGGATCCGTGGTTAAGCTTTGTTAAACCCTATGACTGTGGGATATTGCAGTCACAGTGTTAATTTCTCTCTACCTAACCCAAATGTGCTGGCCCTGTAATAATAATAATATTACAAAAAAAGCTAAAATATTAAAATATTTTTTCCTCTGTGTTAAGCCTTAACATGAGCTGTGCTGACTTCTTGCTAGCGCTACCCAGGGGATCCCACATACACTTTTTTTTTTCTGGGTGCTGACTTTGAACTCGAGGTGAACAAGTTCAAAAATGTCTCCATGGAGAGAGGTACAGGCCAAATGTGTGAGCAGTAAATAAGGCCAATCCCAAAATGAAAAGGATGAAGTTGTAGCTCTTCCTGCTGGCAGGGAGGAGGGCAAACCTGGGGGCCATGCTGGTTCGCCACTGCTTTACCGCATGAAGGAATCTGCTGTCTGAGCATGTGGTCCTTGCCCACAGCATGGTACGTCATCTCCCTCTCAAGTTCAGTACCTCTCTGGTTTAATGAAGGTGCAAGTTGTGACACATTGCTGTTGCTCTAAAACTTGCAATTGCTCTTAAACTCCCAGTTTACAAGGCCCCGGCCCTGCTCTGTATCAGGAACATTTTGTGTGGGATTCTCCTGTTTGTTTTTGTGCTACCTTGGCAGGAAGGAGGATGGATACGCAGCCAAGCAACAGTATTTCATCTGCCATGTAGCTGGCAGCCCTGTCTCGCGGGGAGGACAGCCCTCCTGCAGCTGGGCAGCTGAGAGCAGCATGGGCCAGAAGCCCCTCGTGCGGGAGTCTCTCATGGGGTCGCCTTCACTCGTGTTCTGCGTGACAGCGGGGCTGTCGGAGAATCAATCCCAGCAGGCCTGCACAGCTGCATACTTTGGAGCCAAAGCAGATTAAATCATTAATCTCTGGCTGGTGCTTCTCCTGAAGCGCAGTGTATTTCAGAGGAAGGGTGCAAGAGAGGGAGCAGCTGTTCACCATGTGCACGTTGCCACCTTTCCTGTAGCTGGGATCCTCCGCCTCTGGGCTCTCCTGGCCCTTTATTCCTCAGGGAATCTGTACAATGTGCTGACCAGCATTGGCAGGCATGTGCCATCTGCAGCGAGGAGTGCATCTTCACTGTACTTCTGACCAAATCCCATGCTCTCCACTAGGATGTGCAGCCCAAGGGGCAAAGATGGATCTATCCTGTTTCTATAGCCAGAGACCCAAGCAGGGGCAGCCCCACGACTAGTGGTGAGCATGCAGCCTCCGTTTCCCAACAAAGCACAGCACCAGTTGCTCTCCTGGCATGACCCTGAAGTGCATTTTGTATATAGATTTATAAATCATTCCTGCTTAGTGTCACCTCTTCAGACTGGTGCAGGCATACATTTTCACAGGAAGAACCAGACTCTGGACAAATTTCTTACATTCTGTTGCAAAAAGATACAATATCTAGGCAAAAGAAACAGTTTGCTGCTGTCTGGTCACTATAAGCAACTTGGGCGTTTGAAGGAAATTTCCCCTTTATCTTTTTAAACAGGAGATATATATGGTTGTAGAGATCTATGTTAAGAGCTAACGAATAAAGGAATGTAGCAGTTTCTGTGTACACAATGTGGATCGAGATCTTTGGATCTGCTACACATGCACACATACACACACAGTTCAGACCCTGGGCTAGCATCCCCTTGAAGCCATGCATTCCTATGATTCGTGATCTACCAATACAGCCAAGCTGGAAGGGGCCTTGGGAGGTTATCTTGTCTGGCCGCCTACATGATCAGTGCTGCAACGTTAACTACCCCAAGTTTTGCTCTCTCCTCTGCAGGGACCTGCAGGGACTAACCCCCAAGTTACTGAACCTCAGAAAAGCTCCAGAGAGCATACAGCACTGGAGGAGCAGGGGCAGGGAAAGGAAAACACCCTGTCATCCCCTCTTTCCATAATATTAGCTTATACCAGATGAATTACCTTGGAGTTGAAGCTGTTTAGCTTCAATTTTACACTTATCTAAAGGGCTGCGTTTGCTCAGCCTCTGCAGCCAGCGGGCTCCAGGCTGTGCTAACGAGTGCATTAGTTTTTCAGTGGCAACTGCTGAGCCGCTTGTGCTGTGATAGGTGCCCCCTGATATTTAATCACTTTAATTTAGAAATTGCTGTATAAACTAGTGGTTGTTTACATATGAGGATATTAATTGTTTTTATGCAGTCAGTAAACATATAGTAACCTCAATGTTATTGCTACTCTAGGTAATTGTGACATACTGCTAAGAAAAGCATTTGCTTTCTAACTCCATAAACTGGATGCTGTATGTAATAATGTTGCTGAAGTGGTAACAGTTTATTATAAGTGCCTCTGTTCTCATGGAAAATCATTGTTTACTCCATGCTTGATAAAATGCTCATCACTTATAGAAAGAAAAGTAATTGATATGGCTTGGTTTATTTATGGGGCCCATGCAATATTTTATCATCTTATTTCTATGGCTTTTTTTTTCTTTTTTGAACTTAAGTCATTCATGTAAGTAGTTCCCAAGTAAAATCTAAACCAGTCTTAATACTTTTTTTTTCCCAACTGAGATTGCTACCCATTTCAATGAAGTCTCACAAAATAAAATATGGATTTTCTTTAACAAATCCAGCTTTTTTTCTTTCAGAAATACAATTGCTAGTGTCTCACCACCCAGTTAGATTTTTTTTCCCCCCCAATTCTTTCAAAGCAATTTACTAGCAATCTGGGAAAGATGATTCTTTATTTCAGGAAGGATTTTCAAAATTTCACTGCAGATCAGAAGCTGAACCACCCTATACCAAACCACACCACACCAGTGGAATAAAATCTAAAAAACGTAACACACTTCACAAAGGAAAAACTACAAAAAATTGTTTGAGGTTTTGACCTTATCCGGACACCTCTGCTTTGCTTTGGAACTAAAAAAATGGACATAATTTTTGCAATGCTTTTTTATTTAGATAGGGCCATGTATTCTGCCAACATACAGCTTTGGTGGATGAATGAGGACTTGCAAGATGGACTTGCAGAAGTAGATGCAGCATTCAAGGCAGTAAGTAATGCGAGGCACAGAAGGACCAGCTAAAATTACACAG
The DNA here is from genome assembly GCF_036417845.1 of Apteryx mantelli. Classification (NCBI taxonomy): domain Eukaryota; kingdom Metazoa; phylum Chordata; class Aves; order Apterygiformes; family Apterygidae; genus Apteryx; species Apteryx mantelli. Next base: position 153,195,738 of record NC_089979.1, read on the forward strand.
GGCAGCAACAGAGCATAGGAATAAACTTTGGGAGTCCAGAGACTAAACCACAGAAAATAGAAAAGCTGGGGCACTTCAGGAATTATCTGTAAAGTTGAGATCCTTTGGAACCCCCCCACCAGCTTGCCTGGGCCACTGGGGAAAAATTTAACCCAATCCAAGGAAATAGAATTGCAGAGAATCCCTGCCTTCGTATACCGGTGTTGTACAATGAGAGGGAGAGCAAAGCACCTGTGTGTGTGTGCGTGCAGCAAGGGGTAAGGGCAGAAAGAGCAGAGCAGGATTTAGACTTCAGAAGGCTGGAGTATTGACTAGAAGATATAAATTCTGTGTGCACAGTTTTTAGTATTTTGCTTTTTCTTTCAGCAAGGCTACCAAAGATAAATCTTGGTACTGGTTTGGACAGAGTACATACCACAGAAGAAGATCTACAGTTTGCCCTTAAAATACATGTAAAGACTCTATAAGGTGAGGTTTATGAGGAGCCCATATCAGATAGTCAAATAAGACACCACCTTTCCCAACAGACCTTGTTTGTTTATGTTCCCAGACATAAGACCAAGTGCAAAAATAATATGTGATTTCAGTTGTTCCAAACTGTGAGTGGTCTGCAGACAGGGCCAACTCCTCCAGATGACTGGGGGCTGGGAGAAGAATACTGGACAATCAATTTCAAAATATTTTAAAATATTTATTTTCAAGATAGTATCTCATGCATTTTTTGTGCTTGAGGATCTTACTGCAGCTGTTTTATTTATGGTAACATAGAACAGGTAGTGGTCTGTGAAAGTCTGGTAGCAGCAAGTATGTTTCCAGGTCATGTTTGTGATGACCCACATCAGCAACAGCTGAGTGAGAAAGTGGAACTTCTGGAAATACACCTCTACATATGGCCTCCTCTCTCTGTCCTCAGAGGGATCTTTTATTTCTTTGTTTCTTCCTGAAGGGCATACATGAAACCTTCCCCTTTCTTAGCCAAACTCATTAAGAAATCTCAGAAAACTCTTAAAGCAGCATTAGCAAAGCAGGGATTGAGCTGTGTGCAGGGAGGAAGGCAGGCAGCAGGATGTTTGCTAATGAGAACATGCTCCTGGTAGTTGAAACTATGTGACTGAGTCTTCTTGGAAGGAGAGTGACAAGGAAATCTTTTGGGGAAATGCCAGCATACAGTGATTAAAATGTGTTTTCATTTTATATCAAAAAGTGGCTGAAGGCTGTCAGCGTTGTTTGAATTTAGCAGGAGATTGTTCTTGCTTCATGTGGTAATGTTCATGCTGCATCATGTGAGCCATGGTCATATGATCTTGTGACAGAGATGACTGGCTACCATACTACACAAAACATATGGTTAATGAACACTGCACCTTGTATCCACCATGGGCAGTAAATAACGCATGTAAGAAAGCACGTTGCTGTGCTCCTGCTCCGTTATCACCTGCGCTGGCTGGGACGTCAGGCGTGCTCACATCAGACTGGCTTCATGTCGCTTGCTTGCTGTGAGTATCCCTCTTAAAGGCTCGCGTTGCTCCCCTGGATAAATCTAAACCGAATGCCAGCTGCTTTACTGGCTACTGGCTGTGCTCCGGGGACTTCTCCAGGTGCCACTCACCAGGGCAGAAGTGTAAAACTCCAGGTGCTTAAACTTTGGTGCGGCACAGGGGCAAGAGTGGCCGCCTCCAGGAGGGCTGGGCACCCTCCACCCAGCACCGCTGGCGGGGGGAAAGATTTGGCACCCCGAGACCCACTTGCCTTGTTCGGTGCTGAGGACTGTAAGCACAGGCCTGCATTTCTGCACGTGGTGGGCTTATGGCGCACGGGTACGCGTACGTACCTAAGAGCTACGCTAGCATTACACGGCCGCTAGAGAATACCAAAAATGCCTCCGGGACGTGGAGCGGGAGCACGGCACCACCTGGCCCTAGACGGCTGGCTGCTGACCTCTCCTGCCCTTGCGCCGCTCCCCTGGTTTTAGAGCCTCCTTTGAAGCTGTCCTTCCTCTGCGGGCCGGTTGCAGAGCCCGTTTTAGCCCAGTGGTGCCGGAGTGAGGATTTCCTGACGCAACGGACGAGCCGCGCATCCCGGGCTGCGACTGTCGCTGCCGCGGGAGAGGAAAGGCCTGCTCGCCTCGCCTCGCCTCGCCTCGCCTCGCCTCGCCTCGCCTCGGGGAACCTCGGGCCTTCCGCACGGCCTCGGGAGCCGGGGGGGGCGCGGCGACACGCACCGGCCCCCGGGGCAAGCGGCGGGCAGGGCGGCCGCGCAGGCCGGGCGAGCAGGGTCGACCCGCTTCACCCGCGGCGGCCCCTGACATGGAGGCCCGCTGCCGGCAGGTGGCACCTCCGCCCCGCCCGGCCCGGCCCGGCCCCGGCCCCGGCCCCGGCCGCGCCGGCGGTGTTTCTGCGCCCGTAAGGCCCTGCCAGGGGGGAGCCACACGCTGGCAGCCCGCTGCGGCCTGCGGCGGCGCGGACCGCGGAGCCCCCAAACCCTGAGGTGGGGCGCGCCGAGCCCCGCGGCCACCCACACACCGGCAGCTTTTGCGGCGACTCGTTTGCTACCAAATGGCGACAGGACGGCAGCTGGGAGCTGGCGGGACACCCCCGTCCCGGCGCCCTCCCTCCACAGCCTGCCAAGCTGTTTACTGGTGATGGCGCCTCCGAAAGGCTGGGCGCCATCTCTTCGCAGATGTTTGCTTTATTTGGTCAAAGCTGGCAGGTTTGTGGCTGCTTATTGCCAAAGGTGGTCTAAACGCAAGCACATAGTTATATTTTTCATTTGCCACAGTGAAGGCTGTAACGTTTTGTATTTAGGCTTAAAATGCATGTATTGCACTGTAGTCGTGGATCTAAAGCTATGCCCCGCAGTAGGGATTATGTCATGGATGCAAACCGGATGATAGGCTCTGCTGTATTATTCAGTATGTAGGCTCGGCATCAGTAATTTATTGTACAAAAAAATCGGATACTTGAGGGAATACTTAGAAAATGTTCCTGGAGTCAGCTAGCTGCTGCTTTTGCAAGGTGTCTGCTCATCTCTGCTGTAATTTGGCTTCAGCTGCAATACTCACAGCTTTGGGTTAGCCAGGGCTATGAGAAAAGTCCCGCTCCAGGACACGGGCTGCCATGTGCTGGTGGCACACCACTAAGAAATGGTGCTACTGCGTTGCAAGGGCTGGCCTTCAAAACCGCTTTGAAGAGCCTCCCCCATGACATCCAGCGATGGTGCCACAGCTGCTCTGCCCCGCACAGCGCCAGGCTCGCCCTTTCCTAGGCGATGCCTGGGGGGAGCTGCGTTAGCGCCTCCTCCAGCCAGTGACACTATTTATTTTCATCAAACCCCCAAAGCTTGTGCCTTTAGACACAGAGTCTCCAATTTCAGGCCCTTTGGGAGGACAGGGCCATCATGGTCCCTTAACAGTGAGGTGGTAGGCCAGCTTTCAGCTGCGCAAGGTCGGGCTTCCCAGCGCCCCGGCCCCTCTAGGGTCGGTCCCTTGTCTCGGAGGCGCCTCAGCAGAAGTCTGTCTGTCCTCGAGGACAGCAGCTCAGCTTGTCTAGCAACACGCTTAGCCTCTAAGGGGAATACTGCCCTATGCTGAAAGGCCATTCCACAGCAGACCGCAGGGGTCACATACTCTTCCCATGCACGGTGCGCAAATCACAGCTTACAGCCAGAAACGGTGGTCGATACTCAGACGCGGTCCTCCGTCCAGAACCCCTTGATGGGGGCAGAAATCTCCGATGGCTGTGGGAGCAGCAATGGCGTCTTGGGGAGCGCATCTTCCCAGCTGTTTAACTGCCCAGTAGCTAGGTCTGAGCAAGCTGTGCTGAGGTCCTGCACCAGCAGCAGCTCAGGGAATAACTCCCGGTAGATACAGGCTGCTCTTTTTATGATGTTCCCTGGTCTGGGCCAGGTGGAGGCATGGGGGAACGTGCACGCACGCTCTCTCTCACCCTCTTGGTAGCTGGGAGTTTGTGTCACTCAGGCTGCAGCTGTATGCTGAGCACACCCTAAATGCCAGGCTTTAGAGAATTTACGTGATGAATGTGGGTCAGTTGCGGGGGGTGTGTGCCTAAGGTATTGCTATAGATCCACAGCACTCTCCCCCAGCCCCAGTGGCCGTGAACACACACATGTTTCTAGTGGCTCTTTCTTGCCTACTCTAGCAAAATAATTGGCACATTGACTAGATCAGCAGTGGCTTGCAGCTGGCACAGATAAGATACAGCTCTCTGGCCCCCAGCCGGTTCACTTCGAATTTGCTAGCTTGCTAACATCTCCTCCTCCCTCCATGTTGCACGATAAGAGCTGTCAAGGTTGCCCACTCGCCCTGCTGGCAGCACTCCCCTTGCCGCGCACAGCCAGAGTGAAGTCCCCACTCCTCACCCCTGTCCTGTGGCCACCCCCAGCTGCTCTGTTCTGCACCACCGCTGTGGTCTCTTGCCTTTGAAATCAGCAGGAAATGGTAACTACACTTAGACTGTGAAAAGAGAGGAACAAACACCTGCTAGCTTTTGGTGCTTGGTTTTATAACAGTACTTGTTCTGCATACATACATCCTTATTTGGGAGTTTAGGGACAGAAAAAGTTGGAGAGGGTCTTTTATTCCAGTGCTGAAATATTCAGCCAGATCATAGCCCAGGAGTTTGCAGAGAAACCCCCGCCACCATCACACACACAAAAAGCTATTATTTTTAAGCACTTGATGTGCTGAATACTCAAATGCTTTCTACCTTGCCGTGAGAAAACTGTTAGAAAGGGCTAAGTGGGCTAACCAACAGCAGCACCATTGCACTGGTGTCAGTGTGTGTGTTCACCTACATACATCACTTTTCTTGAAAGCATTCTTGAGACCACAACAGTTTCAACCTGTAAGACACATTTTAATACCCAGGAGAAGCAGACAGGAGGTCTCAGTCATCAAGTAAGAAGTGAGCAACATTTGTCTAGGACTTGGTAACTAACAAAGGGGGATGAGGTTGAACTGAGACCACTCAGTTCAAACAAAGGCTGACCAGGTTCAACTCCTTCCCTCTAAAACACCAAGCAATTGCAGGTGTACACAGAAGAGCAGCTTGCACCCCCGAAACCTCTTCTTAGTGGAGGTAATGAGGTACAGGCCAGAGCATCTCTGGAAAGCTGAAGGCTGAAAATGGACAAATGTGAGAGTGGATAGCAGTGGGGGGCAAATGTGGCAAAGTAAGAGAGAGCACTGGTGGTTGGGGCAGCCCAGGGAGGGCTGGGGCTGCGTGTGGTTGAGATGGAGCTACTCACACCAAAGGAAGCAGTAGGTGCTGAATGGCTGTTGGTGGTTTGCTCATTTCCAAGGCATAGATCCAAATGGGCGACCAAAACCCAGGCTTGGTTGGTCTTCTCTCTCACTTGCTCTGACTTATTCATGGCATTTCTTAATGTATATATTGAAAGCGGAAGGAGGTGGGCCTTGCCTATTTGGCCTGAAGCAAGTAGTAGTTATGAGCCACCTACACTCTGAAACAGGCAGCAGCAGAGCTGTCTGAGCCCACAGACACCTGAGGTGGTAACACCACAGGATGCAGCCCAGCACTGCACAACACTTAGCAATATGGGTCTAACTGCAGCACTGATGCATTTGCCTGGCATTGCACCTGAGCTTATAAGCCTTGGATTTGTTAGCTTGATCTCAGTGCTGCACTGACATCAGGGGACCTGCACTGGCTCCCAGCCCACCAACTGGGATGACCCTGGGCTGTTTCCCCTCATTCTGGTGCTGGGGTAAGGACAGACAACCTGATGGCCAGAAGGGCTACATGCCTCAAAGTCTCCCTTCCTCACTTATTGCAGTACTTATTAAAGTTGAAGACCCCCTAGTTCCTCAGCTCTTGCACTTGCCCACAGAGGGGGAAGTGACCCAGGAATGACTAAGCTGAGGGAAGGCATGTAACTAACTACATTTGGCTTTGTCACCATCACTACATGTGGTGCCCTGCCTGCCAGCTCTTATTGTCGTCCCTTTTCAGCCTTCAGATTTCCAGAGGTGCCTGCACCTGACATCATGTCATGACTCCACATAGGTTAGCACCTGTGGGTAAAGTAGAAGAGATCTGGGGGAAGCAAACACCACAGGTTATATTTATAGTCAGCACAGCTCCACTCAGTTCAGCTGGTGGAGACTAGGATTCAACTTATCCAGAAGGCGCCAATAAATCAAATCAGATCAATTGTACCCAAAAGGTTCTTCTTTCTCCCCACTGGCTGTAAAGGAGCCCAGGCTGTCTAGCTCTGCTATGGATGTCCAACTGAGGAGAGAGGAATCCCACCTTTGAAGTCTGGAGGTGCTTAAGTTTTTCCAGCAAGCCAGGGCTCTGTGTGCAAGGCCTGGCCTTAACACCTCTTTGCATCAGGGCTCCTCACCCTCCCGCTTAAGGGTCCTCCTGCCCTCCCTGAAGGAGTCCAAGGCACAGAAGGCTCCACTATCAACCTCTGCACAAGGCACAGTGGTCCAAGCTGCTCTTGTGCCAAAGCAGAGCTGAAGGAGGCAGAGGCAGCACTAGCTTGCTTTTAGCCAGTAACACCATAGTTACAGCTGTTAGGAGACTGAGAGGCCACACAGCCTTTGCTTTCCAGGTCTTCTTCCTAGTGATTTGATACCAGCCTGCTTTAGCAGCAGTGAGGGGGAGAGCGGAGGGAGCCAGGTTAATGTAAGAGGACTGTGGGCACCTGACACCTCTGTATCATGTACCAGGCACTTAAACACTAGGTATTAAAGGTCTGTGGGTCACATCACTTTGGTAACTCTGTAGAGCTGGCCTTGCCTGTCCAGGTGTTGGACATCTGGGTACCAGGGAACATTCCATGGATTAAGTGCGACTTAGTAAATATTAGTTTGCAGGATCATTTGCCATCTAGTGAAACATAAACCGTTTCCTGCTAAAGAGCCCTTTTTCTAAAAGCTCAAGGCAGTGAAATTAAGAATGCTCACATCATGTCAGCAGACGTGATACCTCAGTTGTCAAGTGGGAAAAAGCCCCAAGAAAGTGAGAGATGCAATGATGAAAGGCCATGAACAGCCAGCGAAAGTGTTCATGAACCAGGAGTAACTTTTACATAAAAAACTAAAACAAAACTAAAGCCCATTTTGATTAAATGGTTGGATTTGCAAAAGCAAGTCACCTCCTGGAAAGCAGCTCATGTAGGTGTGAGACAATTCAGGCTATTTCTGAAGAAACAAAATGTGCGCCATCTTGCTGGCGAAAGCACAGGCCTCCTTGCTCCCAAGAAAGACCACAGCTTTCCAGTGACAGCTTTCATCACCCCTTCATTCCTTGTGCTCTCCTGGTGTACGGATACTCCTCTGCCCGATGTCTATCTCCAAAACACAGGCGCACAGATGCATGCAAAGAGTCCCCAAAATAGTGCTGAATTCAGTTGCCTCCACAAAGGCAGTTTCAAAGATGAAATTCAAAGGTGCTGAGCATTTCTGCTCTCAGTCAAATCAGGCCTATAACTCCATTCTTTAGACAGCATGATGGCCAAAATCACTGATGGAAAGTATAAGCACTTGACATCTGAAAATCAGGACACATTCATTGTTTTGTCTAACCTAAAATAACTGCTTGAAAAGTAAAGCCGGCTGATCTCCCCATGAGGACCAAGGGGCACCTTGCAGGTCGCTGTAGGAGTTAGAAATCTGCAAGCTGCCATGACCCTGCAGGTCAGCTGGCAACCACTACAGACTCTGCCTCGTAACCAGGTAGGCTTGAAAAAGAAAGGCCATTTGTTAACTCACAGTTCATCAGTGTAACCTGCGAGAGGTGGGATCTCATGGATTGGGTGATTTCTTTGCAAAATTGGTGGCAGAGTTCCTGGATATACATCCTGGCTCATCTCTGCTTCTCTGTAATTTCTCAATCAATCTAAAGCAAATGAGGGAGGATGTAGCAATAATACAGGGAAGGCTAGAGAGGTTAGAAATATGAGCAGGAAATAACAAAATTACTCTGAGCCTGGGAAAACTGAAGTTAATACATTTGGGGGAAATAATCCAAAACACTTCTAGTCAACAGGACAGAGAAACCTGGAAAGCAGAACAGCGACAGCAGGTGAGTTCGTTACCAGTCATTGTTGCAATATGGAACAGTACAAGCCGGTGTGGTTTGGGGCTGCCCACAGAGGTGTCACATCGCAGAGTGAGGATGTGCTAGGGCTACGCAGTAGGCCTTTGCTGGGCCTGCACCTGGACGACTTCAATCATTTCTGTGCACCTCAGGACCAGAGTAATGCAGCCAGACTGGAGAGCTTTCAAACACCGCCAACACAAATGAGAAGTGGGAGGCAATGACTGCATGAGGAAAGCCTGAAAGAATTCAGTATAAACAACTTGTCCAAATGATGACTAAAGGAGGAGGATATGATAACCCTCTGCAAGTATTTGAAGGCTATAAACACCAAAGATGGCTCTTTTGGGATAAGATTAGATGTAATGAGATGAATTTACAGACAGGAAAAACTGTTTTATCCTAGGGCACGGTGTTCTGAATGATGCAATGTACCAGAACACGGTGGAGTTTCCCAAGGTGAGTGGTGGAAGTCCCTGTGGCACATGTAACTCTGCTCTGGATATAAAAAGAAAACAAGGCCATGTACTGTAGGAAGAGTCCAGCACAGAACAAATATATGAGCTAGCTCATCTACCCTAGGGTCTTTTACTCTGAGGTTTGCTGTTCTGTAGAAAAGTAAAACTTATATTCACAACCTTGCTTAAAATTCCCATCAGAAGCAACTGAGTACAAAATTAGGTGACAAGACCTTTTTCCTTTCACTGGTGAAGGAATTTTTCTATCATAGGTTTGTACAGCGGAGGAGGTATAATGTCCTACTTTGTGTGGGTTTTGTTGAGGAGGACATAAAATGGGATAGTTAGCTACAGTCAAGTATCACCTGCAGCTTATTAGCAGCATGTCAGCAGTGACAAGGTGATTTCATCACATGCCGTATTCTTCCTGGAAATCAAATTCAAACTCAGTTGGGGTGATAGTGACAAAATATTTCTCCTATCCCATGGCAGTTGATTGATTTCTGGGAAATGAGGCAAATAGGCCTTGCACATTTCCAAAAGAATCTACAACGGGATCAGTCGCATAAAAATTGAATTAGCACTGTTTTTCCTGGGCTCGACAGAGACCAAGGTCTGGCAGGACCCCATCCTCTCCATAAATGGAATGAGATCCTCTTACTGAAGGCTTTTCCTGACAGTGGCTAGACCATCTTAGGCACGTAGGAGACGCATACGCTGCTATACTGAGAGATCCATCCTCCAGCACTGTCAATTCACTTTGCACTGCACTGCCAGATGGAGAGTGCCCTAGCACCGTGGGCCTTGGCAGTGGCAGGTCAGCACAGCAATCAAACTGTTTTAAAAACAAAAAAAAACCCTACTCGAATTAATACAGGCAAGGTGGATTCCCACCTCCTACCTTTCAACACCTATCTTGGATGCTCTGGCTCACACTTGAGGCATAATTTGTGCTCCTGTGAGCATATAGGCAACTCAGGTGCTCAACTTCAGGTGCTCCAAGCTGTACTGCAAGGTGAATGTCTAAAAACATAGTACAAATATCCACTATATTTATTTATTTATTTTCCCAATAAAGCCAGTGGCCAAGCACTCAGTGATTTAAATGGAGCAAGTGCTTTTATTAGGGAAAAAAAAGTTGTGAGGCAGTAAAGCACATCTAGAAATATATTTTCCATACAACACACTGGGAGTATCCATGGGCCAGGTATTCACGAACCAAGCTGTAATTCCTAGGACTGCAGCTAGAGTGAACACCAGGGACGGAGCACATCTGTTCCACCACTAATTTTTTATTCATAGTACAGGTGAGGCACAATTTTTCACCTCATGTTTTACTCAAGCCCTTTGCAGGCTATGGCTTTTACAGGCATTGTGAAGGAAAATTTCAAGACTTGGATCCAATCCTGTTGCCTCCTGATGGCTTTCCCAACTCCAGTCAGTGTAAAAGTAGGCAAAAAAGGGGTTGTTTGTTTTTTTTTCCTCCCTCTCTCTATCTTTCTTTCCTCTCCCCTCCCCACTCCCCAGTTGGTGGTAATCTGGAGAGGCAGAGATATTCAGTACTGCTCAAATCCTGTACTTTATCTCATTAAAATGTCAGACACAATGCTGCAAACACAGAGCTCTCAAAATTCTTATTGATATCAATGGATAATGAAGTCAGTGGGAGTTTGGGAAGTATAAAAAGCCCACAACTTTTTTATGATGAGATTAGTTATCAGAGTAGCTTTAAATTACAGTAAATTCCTCTAATGTCATTAAGCAGAGTTTTCAGGCTGTCCTGTCCAACATAAATATACAAACATTTCAATAAGTTTTCCCTTCTTGTGTAACACAGGAAATAAATGTGTGTTTGACACTAACACTTGCTCTGGTGATGGTGTATTCCAAGGTTTTCGTGTAGCTGGTGAGCTGCAGTACATGAGGAAAATGGATTTTTTCTGCTGTTTCCAGCTTTGTTAATGCATCACACAAACCATTTAATAAATACAAAGTAAAGTAAAAAATAAATCATTCTGAGAGAAGTCCAAGGTGCTCTGAAAGCTGAGTGCAAAACTGTCACTCTCCTTCTCAAAGACAAAAACCCTTCCATTATTTATTTTCATTCTACAGAACTGATTTAACATCTACTAAGACCCAGTTTTTCTTAGTTCTGTTGCAACTGGGATCCTTTTATTCCCAAACCTAACCTAATGCATTTCTTATTATGAAAACAAGACTACTCACAGAAGTAGAGCAGGACCTGAAAACAAGCACTGACCCCAGCTAAAGTTCCAGTTTGGAAAACTAAGCTATTGCTGGCTGTTACTGTCTGCACGTTTAAAAGGACTTCTGTACTTTTCACATTCAGACATATACATACCTTTTTCATAGATGAGGCTATTATATCCCCAAATATGTCTAATAATATTTCTAGTATAAGTCTCCAAATGATTTTAATGAGAACTGTCTCTCTTCTAATAAACTGATATAATGGAAGCTCATTAAATATAATCAAAAGGTTCCTCATGTAATAAATCATCATAATATTTTATTGTGTGTGAAAGTGTAAATGATTCTCAGTATTGCTAAACATCCCATATGTGAACTACTTTTCCAGAATATTACTGAGGAATTAATTTTTCCCTGGGTTTTCCCCAAAGAAAAACAAGGAGCTAATATTTCTGCTTCAGTTCTCATTTTCTGCTGTACTAGGCATTTCTCAGAGAAGCTGAAGGGCCCTGGCAGCCCCCATGAGTCCAGCTCAGTGCCCCTCGCCCGCGGTACCGTGCCTGACGACAGGCAGCAGCTCGGGAAGTGCTCTGCTGGGCCACGCACTGGGCACAGACACTGGCTCCGCTGGGAATTGTTAAATAAGTGCTAAAAGGGGCCAGCTTTTATGTGGCACAAGCCATTTAATTAACATATTAAATAGGCACATGTATGTGTCAAAACAATGCCAGCTGAGACTGAAAGCAGCATAAATCACAGTTTGAAGGAAAGACTCATATTTGCAAACATTTTTTTCCCTAGATTGCTTGCTGCCTTTTGAACAGTAAAGGGGTTCTGTCATTTTGGAAGCAGAACATATATTGAAGTCCCTCATTAAATCATCTCTCTGAGCTGCAGCTGCTGAAGGCAACAGTGAGACCTGTCTAGCTTTTCAAAAGCATCCTCTTGTTCTGAACATGTTTCAAGCTGTGCAGGTTTATTGCAGATGCTGAGCTCTCCCCCAGAGAGTAGGGGCATGCACTTTGGCATGGAGCATTACACATTTCTGGGACACTGAAAGTCTTCCAAAACAAGTTATCTTGCTCCACCTGGAAACAAGTGAAAAGGAGATTTCTTTTCCTTTGATTCCACAATGTTTCAGCCAGATGAACTTGGAAATTTGAACTGCCAAGTTTGCATGGTTTGAGAAGGTTCAGATTAAACCTGTGAGATCTTACTGTGCTTTCCAGAGCTTTCACCTCTTCTTCTTTCTCTGGCAGTCCCTCCCAAACCCAGCAGCCCAAGGGCCTGACACAAAAAATCCTAAGAAAAATGCCTCAATCCTGGTCCTCTGGCTGCCACCTGGCATGAAGCCCCCGTGCATACACACACACACGCACATGCACACATATGCACACTCTTCTCCATCTGGGACATCTTCACTGCCAGGCCAAATGGTAGTGTCCTATGCAGGCAGCAGAGGGCAAGCAGGCTTCTCACCTACCCCTAAACACACGTTTCCTCTGCAATGTCTGAAGCCAGGTCATAAGGTGCTCACACTTAAAAAAAGGCAAAAAAAAAAAAAAATCCCACCTATTTTAGAGGCATCAAGGGTTGTTTTAAGTATAAGGAAGGGCACCAATATTAGAAACACTGGTCTAGAAATTGCAAAGTGTTGCACCCCTCTTTAGCTGGAGCTGTGTGGGTCAGGAGGAGCAGGAATGGCTACCCTCACTGGTGTGTGCTCTGGGCTCACTCCATGGGAATTAATGCTGCTCAGGGCATTAAGTCCTGCCTTGCTCCCTTCCCCATTATTGTGGAGAGGCAGCCAAAAGGGAAGCTGCTGCCAGTGGAGGAGAGTGCTGGCGGGACCGGAGAGAGGGAAGCTGAAGGTGCTGGTCATGTTGCAGGATCAGACCAGGCATAGGGACAAGATTCTGCAAGGCAATCTTGCACAGACCCAGTATGTTTGGTTATTGAGTACTGATCATTCGGACTCTATACACCCTAAAAACATATTAGACAAGGTCCTGGCCGCTGGGAGCTGATAAAAATGAGAAGGCACCCAGGGAAATCTATAAGGCAGCAAGAAAATAGAAGGCTGGAGACACAACTGCAATTTTGAAATCCCTCTCTCCTCTAGCATTTCACAGTCTACTAGGTTTGGCCTAAGCTGACATGAAAGAACTGGTGCATTTCCTGTTACACGTGAAAAATGACATACGCACCAGTAACATCAATATTATTACAACTTTTTTAAACTGTACTTCACACCTAATTATTACTAAAAATATGTATTTCCAGATTTATAGTTCATCTTAGCCTAGCTTTCCTCATTAACCGTGACTGGAGTTTTGGGAAGAATGATGAGATACTGAGTCTCCCAGGCAATGCCCATCACTGCCCAGAGCAGAGTCAGTAGTGCCAGCATGCCACCTGCGTCTTTAATAATGTCAAAGGGAGCCAAAACACTGACATCTGCTCATGAAGTTTGCAGTTTAAGTGATTTCTCAGATATGCAAGTCAACAGCCTCTACCTGGAACCTTGCTTGGAAAATGTTTGACATTTCTATAGCAGGCATTTGCTCACTTCTTAGGAAAAAATTATCCAGAGAAAATAAGAGCTTTGCTACTTAGCCAATTCTTACGCATACTGCGAGTGAGCTCCGCTTGCCTCTCTTTTCTCTAAGTTGTCATGTTTCTACAAGAGAGAGACTCACCACAGCTATCAATCTGCATGCGGGCTTTTTGCCTCCCACAGGAAATCTGCTTCAGTGCTCATAAAGTGGCATATTTTGTTTTATTTTCTCTTGATAACTGACTAGCAGAAGACCAGTAAAACCGGTTTGTTTCATTATTTAACCAGGGATGTTTATAATTGCTCAATAATGTAACAAATCTTGTAATGGGATTTCAAGTTTTGCCCAAACACAAAAATCATTGGCAGAACTTCAGTATTTCTTGTAATTTAAGCAGGCCTTTTTAAAGCCCAGCTCTATTTTAAAATGCCTCATCTTTTTTTAATAGCTTCATGTACATGCTGTGGGGATTGGGCCATATAATCACATAAGGACTTGGATAAAATCAAATCCAAATCAGCTGCTATTACAAAGCTAAACAGTTTCTTTTCCCTCCTCTCAAAACAAAAAACAACGCTGGAGTCAAAGAAGCTACCAGCAAGCCAGAGGGTAAGACAGGCCTGGTGCATCTGCACCTAGTGTCATTTTTTAACACGAGGAACACTGGTTAGAAGGGTCACCTGGGCCATGCAGCCCAGGCCTCCGCAAGCCACACAGCCATGCACGGGGCCGGTAAGTCAAAAAAGCCAAAAAACCACCCATAACAGTACCCGTAAAACACTGTCCCAGCCTGCCAAAGGGGAGCAATGCAACTTTTGCTTGGGTGCCTGGAATGCAATTGGGGAGTTCAAGTTCAGGACCTGCCTCAGAGTAGCATTATTGTTAGGGTTAGGAGATGACTAAAACCTAGAGCTCCACGTGGAGTGGGGCTGCAAAGGGCTTGCCAAAGTCCATGCAGGGTTGCACCAAGTCTGCTTGCAGGGAAACTTTTGCTTAGGGTTTGAAATGGGGCTCGTGGGTTCTCGTTCATTCCCGTTTTGAGATTAGGTGTAGGGTTAGTGTTAGGAGATGGATAAAGCCTAGAGGCCTACGTGGAGTGGGGCTGCAAAGGGCTTGCCAAAGGACACGTGGGGCTGCACGAAGTCTGCTCACAGGGCAACATTTGCTTGGGGTCCTGTAATGGGGCTCGTGGTTTCAGGTTCAGGCCCTGCCTGAGATTAGGCTTGGGGTTAGGTTTGGTGTTAGGAGATGGCTAAAGCCTAGAGCCCCTCGTGGAGTGGGGCTGCAAAGGGCTTGCCAAAGGCCCTGTGGGGCTGCACCAAGTCTGCTCGCAGGGCAGCTTTGGCTTAAGGGCTTGTAATGGGGTTGATCGACTCTGCTTCATGCCCCTCCTGAGATTAGGGTTAGGGTTAGGAGATGGCTAAAGCCTAGAGCCCCTCGTGGAGTGGGGCTGCAAAGGGCTTGTGAAAGTCCATGTGGGGCTGCACCAAGTCTGCTCGCAGGGCATTTGCTTAAGGGTTTATAATGGGGCTCATGGTTTCTCGTTCATTCCCATCTTGAGATTAGGGTTAGGTTTAGGGTTAGGAGATGGCTAAAGCCTAGAGCCCCACATGGAGTGGGGCTGCAAAGGGCTTGCCAAAGGCCATGCGGGGCTGCACGAAGTCTGCTCGCAGGGCAACTTTTGCTTGCAGGCCTGGAATGGGTCTCGTGAGTTCAGGTTCAGGCCCCGCCTGAGATTAGGGTTAGGGTTAGGGCTTTATCCATTTTGTAACCCTAACCCTAATCCTAACCCTAATCTCAGGTGAGGCCTGAAGCAGAGTCGATCAACCCCATTCCAGGCCCCTAACCCAAAGTTGCCCTGCGAGCAGACTTGGTGCAGCCCCACATGTTCTTTGGCAAGCCCTTTGCAGCCCCACTCCACATGGGGCTCTAGGCTTTAGCCATCTCCTAACCCTAACCGTAATCTCAAAATGGGGATGGAAGAGAACCCACAAGGCCCCTTCAAATCCCCCAAGCCAAAGTTGCCCTGCGAGCAGACTTGGTGCAGCCCCGCATGGCCTTTGGCAAGCCCTTTGGCAAGCCCTTTGCAGCCCCACTCCACGTGGGGCTCTAGGCTTTAGCCATCTCCTAACCCTAACCCTAACCCTAATCTCAGGCGGTGCCTGAACCTGAACTCACCAGGCCCATTCCAGACCCCCAAGCCAAAGTTTCCCTGGGAGCCTTATGAAGTATTTGCTTTCAGTGCATTAACCATGGACACTGAGGAGTCTAAGATGCATCTTTACAGATCTAAATCAGACTCCGGTTTGTCCAAACAGACTGGGTTGAATAATTATTGTGTTGATAATGTGTAACATACATACATACATGCATAAAGATTTTATCTCATATGACCTTTACCTACATTACCAGTATTACTGTAGCTTGTAGAAGCCCCTGGGGGTTAGGATCCCACCGAGGTAGGTTCTTTACCTGATATAATAAACAAGAGAGTTCACCACCTAATTGCAAGGCAGCACACAAGAAATGCCGAGAGAGAGAGAGAGAGAGAGAGAGAGGGAACAAGGAGATGGAGCCAACGCTGATGAGAGGAGCATGGGCAGGATGTATCAGCATCATGTCTCAGCACCCCAAATCCTCTGGCAGAAATGACAGAGGATGAGGTACGTGTGTGGCTGGCCTCACTCCTGCAGGCAAAATACGAGAGTGCTTGTTCAAAAGGTGCTGTACAAAAGGCTGTGCACCCAGGGGTGCGATGAAGGCTGTGAAGAGGTTGGTGCTGGCAGAGGAAGAGGACAGCCCTGAAGGGGAAAACACATGTGTAGCCACGTAGCACAGGTCACAGCCAGCTGGAACACGGGATTTTGACATGCTGTGGTGTGAGAGGAGGGTGAGCCCAGTCGCTGACAAGGTGCCTCTTGCACTGAGAAAGAGGGACAAAACGGTCAAGGGACAAAGGGTTAGCAAATACGCACCAGTTGTACAAGCAAGAAAGGGAGAGCTCAGCACAGAGGGAAAGCTGCTAGCACCAAAATCTGAAAATCAGAGAAAAGTGGAGCCAAGCACGAGGCTGGGAAGTGAGGGGAGGACAGAGGTGTAAGAGGACAGGGAGAGTCTTGTGTGGGAAGGGGGAGGGTGGGTCATACCTTACTTCTGAGGAAGAGCAAGAGGACATTTGCAAAATTGGTATTTTCAAGTGGTATCTTTGGCTGCTCAGAATTTAGGCCTGCAGAGAGGAGCCTCAGAGATGATGGATTATTAGGGAAAATGCAGGCATAGAGTCAAAGATACAAGAAGCATGCTGTTTATCTCCTAGCTAACAGCACTGCACGTACAGACAGAGGGAGCTTTCCCCCTTTGGCATGTGTGTTGTGGTCGTACACATACATACACAGAAAGAGGAATGAAACAGCACAGTGGTTATCCATGGCCATAGACCAAAGAGTCACCTTGCCTCATGCTCCAAAACAGGGGGTGTTTGATCATGAGGCTGTTACCAAAGCCAGACTGACTGGGTCTGGGAGACAGATTCGGCAAGGTGCCGAGCTGCGTCAAGCTCAGCAGCGCTCTGCTCGCTCGTCAACTCCAGACATACTCAGTGACTCACCGAATCAGGCTCTCTGTGCTTAAATAAATCACAGCAGCATCAGCAGCCCCCAGCTGCGGGGCTGGTGGGGTGCTCACCATCCCCGCTGTCCCTGGCGCGCGCTCCCCGCAGCTCCCTGCGCTGGCTTCAGCCCCATACCTCTGCACCAGCGAGCAGAGGCGTGGGCCAAACACATATTTCTTCCTTATAAAACCACAGAGCAGGGCATTTGGCTTCTGTTACTGGAGGGCTGGGGCATAATTAATCCATCCTATGTTATGTTTTTAATTATATTTCCACTCAAGTATCAAAGTCTCTCACAACCCTGATACTTTTAAGGTGCAGGAAAAATATTACAGCCCGTTTTTACAGGGAGAGACTGAGGTGTAGAGATGCTAAGTAGGGCAAACAAGAGAAAACCTGCAGCACAACTGAGAGCAGAGCCCAGATGTACCAAAGGCTTGTGCTTTGCTTTAAATACAGTGCTAGGATCCCTCTCATTCATGATGCCAGTATAATGGTATTTCCTCTCCTGGAAGGGTGCATGCAGCTTTGGCCAGCACCTCTCTCTCTCTCTCTCTCTCTCAAAAAAGTCAGAGAGGGAGAACGAGAGGGAGAAAAAGGCCAGAGAAGCGCAACCCAAACAATTCCAGTTGTGCAGAGTACCTCCATACAAGGAGAGAAAGAGGCGCCAGGAGCCCGCGGGGGACAGCGAGGTGCTCCGCTGTGGGCACCGCCTGCAAAGCAGCCACCAAGCCGGGCAGCCAGCACGAGCAGTGCCGAGGACTCACTGTCAGAAAATTTGGGTTTAGCCCTGGATCTAACTCTATTTTCTGCGTGTCCTGGAACGAGTCATTCACTACAGTGAAAGGCAATTTATTTAACAAAACCTTAGTTTATAGAAAACCACGTGGCTGAGAATGAGAGCTGGGAACATACACAGTGTACTGAGGATCCTGGTTTTGACTCCAGGGCCGTGTAAGACACACTAAATGCAGTTACACTGTGTGCTGCAATGTAAGGTGGCCGAGCAAAGCTCAGTCGCCAGGTGATGGAAGACAAAGATCAGCTCCATCGCGTGGGGAGGCCCCGACGAGCCCCGCGGCCGGCCCGGCTGCAGAGCGGCTTCCCCCAGGCAGCAGGAGAGCCCGCAGAGGCACAGGAAGAGTGCAGCCTACGCTGGCGCTGATTATGAGCAGCATAAATGACGCCGCCCTCTTCCTCCTGCCTGCCTCACTTGCAAAGTTTCCTGACCGCTGACTTCGGCTGCACACCCTGAATTAGATGCAAACGCCATGGCGGCGCGCCCCACAGATGCCCTGCCTTGCTCGCTGCTGTGCTGTCAGACCAACCCGCGGCGCGACGGTCGCTGGGTGAATGCAGTTTGCTGCAGAAGCCCAGAGGGCTCGGTGAATGATAGTGTTTCTGATATTAATTCTGCAGTTCAGTTCACAAGTGCCTGGTCACAGCCAGCTTCTTCCTGCTAGCTCGAAGCTCCCTGTTGCCTTACCTGAACCCTGCCTTTGCCCCATCTGCCCTCCGCAGGCAGCGCCCCGGCCACCAGCCCCTGCTGCTGCCTCCCTCCATTTGCTGCCCTGTTGTTTGCTCACATCATTTGCAGTCTGAGGGAAAAATAAATGCAGGATTCAGCTCATAGATTAAGCTCATCTCACATTTGAGGGAGATGTCTAAGCACCCCTATAGCCAGTGGCGATCCGGTCAATGCAGGCAGTCTAGAATAGGGGCTGAGGCACATTTAGATGTCTTAATCTGAAAGTTCAGGCCCTCAGGCCCAAAATGTTCTCTTGTACTGAATTGGCTTTCAGCTACTATTTATACTCAGCTGAGTGGTGGTATCATGAAAAGACAGTCTTGCTCACAGATACTAACATCCATGAAGGTATGCTGTGGACTTCAATATGGTCAAGCTGCCCAGGAACACATCCAGCGTCCCCTGTGGGCTGCAAACATCTGTGCCAAACCATAAGCTGCTGCGTCTTCAGCATTTTTGATAGCTTTCGCACGTTTGCCTGTGCCGGTCTTGCAGGACTGCTGAGCCATCATACCATGAAGGATAACAGAAATAAAGTTCTCTATGACGTTTGGTCCCCAAAGGAATGACACTTTGGGATGTTAATGCCAAACTTAGCTTGGGAAATGTAATCCCCCTGTTTCCAGGCTGTTTTTCTAGGGAACGCCTCAGTGTTCCTGCGCAACTTTACGAGGACTTAGCAATCAGGATATCCATACGGGATTGGGTACTGTCTGCTCAAGGCCACCTGGCACAGAGGTATTCAGCCCTCGGTGGGCCAGGACAGGGCAGCTCAGGTTTGTTGGCACCCACCTTGATGGGTTTGCTTGGACAAGAGGGAAGCCAGGAGGGCCCAGAGCTGCACAGCTCCATCAGAGCCCGAGCTTGCTTCAGCTCTTTCACCCCAAACAACACAAATCCCCAAAGCATCCTACCTTGCCTTCCCAACACCTCTTCCTTTGACTTTTATCTTTGTCGCTGAGAAGTCCTGTTTTTTTCTAGGCATACACAGTGGTCTTAGCAAATTGTTTTCCTTAAAGCCAGGGGCCATCTATGTGAAAGCATCTTTGCCCACATCTGCAGGTCTTGCAATCACTTTGAAATCTGATATATACTCATGGTACTGCCCTGCTGTTTTGTGCACATGTTAATGTGAATGTGGGATTTCCATTCAACTTGAGAAAGAGATTTCCTTTGGTAACTACATTTATGACCTGTCTGAACCCCGTAGCTTCGGCTCCTTTGGCAGCCTCCATAACCCATTTTTAGTTTGCACAGCTCTCCTCTATCATTTATCCTCTTGTGCTTCAGAGGAGCCTCCTTTAAAAAAAAAAAAAAAAATCTCATTTGCCGTGATGTCTACAAAAAGCTTTCCAAAGATCAGTGTTTGCTACTTATGGCTCTAATACTGTCTCCTCGTTGTCTCCGGCTGCCCTGCCTGCCCTGTACTGTGAACTCCCTGGGGCAGGACCAACATTTGGTGCCTGATTTGTGCAGCACCTGGCACAAGAGGATGATGGGCCAAGATAAGCGATACTGTGTGAGATGATAATACAAGCGATTAACAATGAATCGGACTAATGCAGGGGAAAGTGCTCACTGGAAAACACACTGGTAGGAGAGACCAAGCAATTCCTCTAGAAAAACAAGTTATTCCAAACATCATCTTTCTTCCTCCGAATCAAGCCACCAGGGCCTGCACTGATTTGACTGATTACTTTTTGCCCTCATCAGAACTCACAACCTCACTAACTCTTCAACTTCTGATACTCCTCATTTTGAGAGCCCACAAACATAAATCAATTTCAGATAAAATTTAATTTACAACATCAAAACTGGTCAAATTTAGAAAGAGTCTAATTCCCTGACACTCAAAAGTACATCACATAATTTATCAGCCATCACATTTTTAATGATGTCAGACATTTGTCATAAAATCACCGTTAAATTGTTAGTTAATGGCTTCTAATAAATGTCAAAAGGAACTTGCAGATGCCCATTTGAAATATACTAGGAGCCATTAAACAGCAATTAAAAGGAAATTTTACAAATAATATTTTATATTAGATATGATGCAGAGCCACGCAAAAAAATGGACAGTGACATTTAAAAGTCCATTTGAAACTTATGAAAATGCTCCCTCATTTCACGTCTTCCTACAATGATGAAGTGCATTATTACCTGGAGAGAAGCCTCCACTTTCTGGGTATTTGGGGCCCTTCCTGCAGAACGACAGCCTCATATGCTCCTGAGGTACATGATGTGAGTTGTGTCCACAGGTCTGGCATGAGCTGTGTGTCAGGGAATGATACCCTCCCAGGGTTTTCTGCTGCACAGCTCCCCATGACCCAGCAGATGCTGCGGTGCTGAATGGTCATTATTCCTCAGCAGATGTGAGGTGACTGAGAAAGAGGGTATAAAGTTGGGTGTAAGGACAACCTGAGGCCACCTAGTACTGAAGGCTGCATATGCACTAAAACCTGACATGTGCACCACTTACTGTTGACTTAAAGAAAAGAGCTCACAGCACTGGCACACCTTCCCTACTGCCCTTTCAGTTGTCACTGAATTTCTCCAGTCTACATGTTAACAAAACTCACCGTGTTTGTTCAATCTGCTATGCTCATGGCCTAGGCTCTCACTGAAAGGACACTAAAGACCATCCTTGCCTTCTGGGCTAAAACTTTCCAGAAGGAGCTGTGCTCTGAGAGCCGCCTATGGTGCTGTGGAGGAGACTTCCAAAGAGGGCATTTATGGTCATGTGATGTTTGCAGCCACCTCAGTTCTGGAGCTATTGTTTAAAAGGTACATCTTATGTATGTGTTAACTGCATGTACATGTGTATATATACTTTACATAAAATTTACATCTTGTATTAAAAATATGCCCAGCTACGATGCCCCTGATTTCTCTTCCAGCACAAGGCTTACTTCCATCTGCCTTACTTCAAAAATGACTGACAAACACTTAACCTTTAAACATTAACAAGAATTTCATAGTATTCACATGCCTATGTCAGTTCAGTCACAGTTTAGAAATAGTTAAAAAGTAGGGCTAAATCTAAGCTTGTTCCATTCCAATGTTAGGTTTCCTTAAAAGAAAAGTTTGCTTTTTCCCCTCTCATTTTTTGTTTTTGGCTCTCACAAACAGGAAGGAGGTAGGTATGGGACTAGAACTGACCATTAATCCTCGCAGGTCTTTTAGACCAGTGCAGCAAGAATTACCTAACACGGAGGATGCAGAGCCCAATGGGGCAAGTACATTCTAATGTGGTTAGGAAAGCGAACAACAAATCACTGAGTTACACAAGTAGGTATTAGCAGCCAATAACAGAACCATTGTGTCAGTACACAAATATGTTGTTATGCTCCATCTTCCTTCGTAATAGTTTCTTACAGTACTATGGCTGCTTTCCTCTCCGCTTTACGTAGCCTAGAACTAGTCCTGACACACAACGGCAAGA
Source organism: Apteryx mantelli (assembly GCF_036417845.1). Classification (NCBI taxonomy): domain Eukaryota; kingdom Metazoa; phylum Chordata; class Aves; order Apterygiformes; family Apterygidae; genus Apteryx; species Apteryx mantelli. The sequence continues at coordinate 153,217,632 of NC_089979.1, forward strand.
AAAAAATCCTGTCACCTCCACCCTCCCAGGCATTCACTCTTTAAAGGACCTGTTTATACAACTGTATAAAAGAGTGTGTATTTACATATTAAATGGGATCAAGTAAATATGTAACATATGTTGCAAACAGAACTAATGTCTAAACAGACATGTAAACCTGGGCTAACAGGTCCTGCCAAAATATTTTAACCATCTGTTTTTACTTAGCTGTTTTTGAGCAAATTATGTTTATTATGTTAATTTATTTTACTGTCAACAACACCAAATGACACAGTTGCCACTAAACAACATCATTATATATCACATTCTGGCATAATACCAGCAGGTTTTTTTAATGCGACTGGAATAAATGCATATTAAAATGTCAATTTGTTTAAAATCTAGTTCAGGATGGTAAATACATCTGCACAAATTCATTGTGTTCCAACATACACTGTTTGCACAGAGACTACTTAAAGATAAGGCACTTCGACAGGACTTTGAGAAAGAAGCAAGAGTACCAAATTCCTTTCTTGACTCCTGGCTCCAGCTTTGAGGTTGATTCACATGAGGAAGGGGAAGGGAGGGAACGAAGGTGGAGGGGGCTATTTTGCTGTTGTGACACATTTTAAGTAGTTGTGATAAAATCCCCGTGAGCCTCTCCTCAGTTGCAGCATCCAGGAAATCTCCCTCACCCAAAGCAAAACTGAAATTGTGATCAACCTCAAAATATATTGATCTCCGCCCCAGTTCCATGTCTTATTCCGCATCACTGTGGTTTGTGTCTGGGCAGGAGTTTCTGAACTCCTGGCTCTGCCCTGGGCTGAGGTGCTGTGGGAGCACCCAGGGCACAGCGAGGCTCATCCATCACCGCCGCCAGAGCAACAGGCCATAAGTGTTGCTTTGGAGGCCCCACATCATCTCAAAAAGCCCCAAACAAGTTGCACAGTACCTTCTGGGTCATCTCCTCTCTCTTGCCTCCCTTCCCCAAATAATTTTCTGCTCATTGTCCAAAAGCAAAACCTTGTTTCAACAGGATTTTTGCTGACCCTTCTTGGAAGACAAATTGCCTTTCGGGGAGGAGAGGGGCTGTCAGTGATGTCCTCACCCTCCCAGCTACTCACCTTCAGTGTCCACAAGTGTTCCCCAGGCCATCATCCCATAGCAAAACCATTCCTCTTCCCATTTCCAAAGCAAGTAACTAATTTTCTTAATCAATGGCTGTTCACCCCAATCCTGTTTCCATGTAGACCATCGCTTATGTCTTCCCTACCAAAACCAACTTTTTCTCCAGATAACTTGTGCCAAAACCGACCCTTTTCTTTCACACAGGCAGCGTAATCTCATCTTCAGGCCAGGTTTCCCTTCCAGTACCTTTCATGGAATAGCTCAGGCTCCTTTTGATTGCCATATTCCCCTCTCAAAGCCCCGTTCACAAGGCTGACCTTACTTCATAGAGTGACGGACTCCTGCCTCTGCCAGGCCTGGTCCTGCATGTGCTTTTACACCACCCCACAGTCAGGTAGGGAAGAGTGTGCAGGCCAGAAAACCCCAAGCTGGACTAATGACAAAGAGGTGGGATCATGCAGCAAACTGGAAGCAGAGATGGTCTTTTGTGCTCCAGAAAGCAGCCAGAAAAATGAGAGAAATGGGGAATCCACAGACTTGATGAAAAATCAGACAGAAGACAGACTCTCTCACCCAAATATTCCTCCCTTCCATCCTGTGCCCACATACCAACTGCTGAATCCTAAACACTTCCTTCACGTAGTTCTGGCTCAGGCCTCTTGGGTTGTCTCAGTGATGGTCAGATGGTAGAAATGCAGTAACAACGGGATGTGGGAAGTTGGGTTATGGTATTTTTCCCGGTGTTTCTGTATGGACCTCAGTAAGAGAAGAAAATACTGAGCAAAATGAGACTGAAGTCTCCAGAAACACCGAAGATCCAGACTGAAACAAGATGAAAGTGGAGCAAGCAGAAAAACACGAGACAAGACAATGAGCACAAGGAATACTCTCTGGCCTTTATGAATTGTCATGTTTCTAACAGTTTACTCAGGTAGTTTAAGGAACTCATGACAAATAAACCAGTGACAACATGATCTATTACAGGATATGATTCAATGTAAAGTACAATCAGGCCACAGTCCTGCAAAGACTCATGCATGTGTGTAATGATGCACATGAAGAGTCGTGCTAAGGCTGGAGGAGTTACTCCGCTGCAGATGGCTAAAAGCATGCATAAAACCTTGCAGGACTAGAGCCCAAGAGAGGTATGGTCAAAGAGGAACTCTCCAGCCCTGAGAAATCTTAAAACAGCGTAACACTGCCTCTAATATTGAATCAATTAGCTGAGAAACAACCAGTAAGGAAATATGATATTGCTTTCTCGGGATTAAGGAACAGGCATCTTGGGACAAGATTTTGTTTAAGACAAGGAACAGGCTCCTTTTGATTAACCTCAGTCATTTGAAAAGTATAGTGAAGAAATACTGTGCACATAAATATTTTGATATCTCACTAACAAATATTATAAGCCATGCCATTTTTGTTTAAACCTTCTTCCCCAGCATGACAAGGGCTGTTCATGCAGAATTGTAAAGAAATCATTGTTTACAGTGTCCATTATAGCACCAGACTTTGTCAAGTGCGATAATATGCGAGAGGCAAAGCCACACTATGTAAAGTTGGGGGGATTTCCCCCTCCCTGCTCTAAATTCTGGTTTTATGTACAGAAAGGTTACAAGGTTTATATTTCAGAAGTTGAAGTCCTGAGAAAATAAACTGCAGTCCAAGTACTTGTCCAGCATACAACAGATATTCCATAAAATGTATGGCTTGATTTCACGCGTATGGCTGCTCATTTTACAAGGGGATGATTAAGACAGTCATGGTGATGTTGGCTTTTAGTCCAAAAATACCTCAGCTGTTCTGGATTCATTTAAAATCACAATGCACCTCTGCGTGCAAAAAGAAAGCAGCCAGCACTCCTCTGCTCTTGCAGTCCTGCAAATCCAGCTCTTTACTTCTGACAGTGTTTCCAGCATGGCTCATTAGAGGTTATTTCCTTAAGCAGTCCACTCTTTCTTCTTTCAGCCTGCCATCTCCCCCTTCGCTGGCACCAGAGCCCCGTGGAGTGGGCAGGGCTGCCTTTGAGATGAATTTTTATTGCAGTGTGTTGGCTTCCACCCCCCCCTTCCTGCTGCCTTTCTTTCCCTTTGATACCTCCCGCCTGGCATTTCACAGCATGCTCCCGAGGGATGCCGCCGTCAGCCTGAGTGCACCCAAGTGGCTCTTCAGGCACTTCCTGAGAAGTAATTACTAGTGGGAGTGCAGGTCAAAACCATTTTTCCCCCCAGACCGAACCTTCAGCACTTGTACCCCACCCCTAGAGAAAGATGCATCTGGCATGGTCACAAAAACCAGTCTCTTGCTGGGTACTTTTCCCTCTGGGATGAGAAAAGACTTTTGCGGTACTTTCTGGGTGGCACAGCATTGCAAGTTTTTATTTCTGACATACATGCCCCAGCCCCCCCCAGGTGTCATGCAGTGAGGGATTAAAGTGGCACAGATTATGATGTAAAAAATGTAACTGCCTTTTCACATTTTTAATCTGGTTTGGTCATCTCAGGCTTTTCATACGCGCTTGATTTGATACTTCCTGTTTCAGAAGTTTTTCTTGCTGCAGCTGCCCAGCATCCCTTCCCCTCAGCTCTCCTCCGCCTCTTTTCCTGCACTTGGTTTCTCTCTTCACTGTGAAAAGGGAAGGCATTTATTGCTTCATTCACATTAAGTGATTATCATGTAGCAGAAATAAACTGCTCGTTCCTATATAATCATAGATCTCTTTACAGAACACAGGCTTCAGACAACAGAGGCAAAAATTGGCAATGTTTTCCTGTGAAGCAATCTTCCTTTCTTAAAAAAAAACCAACAAAACAAAACCTAAAAACCCTAAGTAAGTCAGTATCTTCCCGCAACTGCAGCTGATTTCCCATGTAAACTAAAACCATGTGATATTCCATAAATGCTTCCAGCTCTAAATTACAGGAAATGAAAACCATCATGGAAAAGGAAAGCTTTGGAATAAATTCCCAGATCAGATATCATTATAACTACATTTCAGTCTGATTACAATTTGGATGCTTTCAAATGTACCTGTTAGTAATTAAAGGGGCTGATAACAGCTGATAGAGTGCAATGTCACCCAGGGCCCTTGCTGCAGTAGAGACATCTTCCATACCCCGAGCAATGTCTCAGAGGTGCCACATCTGAAATCATGAACTGAGGTTGATAAAGGGAGATATTTTTATGTACCCTTTGTGAAGGTCAGGCTCTGAACTTTCAACTGTATTAGACTGCATGTGCCAGTCATACTCCTGGTTTGCAATTAGCTATGCACACACACCTACACCTGCACAGACCCATGCTGTTCCACTGTCAAGGACTTAATGGCTGTGCAGTTCTTTGGAGCTCAGTAACATTTGTTGCTATCAGAAAAGAAGCTAGTTATGCAAGGCTGTATGATCTGACACTGGCACAGAGCACTTACACTACAAGAACACAGGAAAAGAGAGGAACTGAGCTCACTCCATCCTACCTGCATTTGGGATATATGCTTGGCCCTTTGCCAGCGTTGCTGTCTAGCGTTACTTAGAGCAGCCTAAGGGCTGCTCTATCTATCTAATGCAAAGACTGTGGGAGAGATTTAAGCCATGTTTGCATGCTACCATGATTTCACCATGAGACCTGAATATACAGGAGATCTCCATGTTGTTCCTATAGGTGAAACCCCTTGATAGAGACCACCCACAGCCCCTCATAGCTGTGGTGAGCTTTCCACACAGTTAATAGCCCTTCACCTTTCAGATGGATTCTCAGACCATCTTCCTGGCAAAACAAGTGGCCAAACTGAGATTTATAGGCATTTATCCCAATATTCTCATCCCGTAAATGACTGCAGAAAGGGGATTTTTCACTCATGTGAACAGTGCATTCTGTTCTTTTCTGCACAATATCTATGTACTTCAGGACACTAAATCAGCCTGGTACTGTTAAGACATAGGGTCTTCAATTAAGCAAAGTAATTGTAATGCTCTTAAACAATTTCTTAATTGATATTCTAAGATTTTTTTTAGTTTGTTCAGACAAAATCAGGATAACTTTCCTTTCTGAACTAATGCAGTGAGTAATCATCAGACTGATAAGAAATTGAGGTGAAGTACTCATTTTAAGAAGGACAGTTCTTTGTTACACTATTACTCATTTCTTATTTCAAATGTCATAGGAGCAAAACACCATTCTTGCTATGCAAGTGATTCTTATTGGGTGTCAGATAAATGCCTATATACCTCAGTGACCCTTTCAGATATTATAACCATTGCTATCATTTCTTCACACATAAAACATTTGGGGCAGTGTCCAAAGCTTGGGTCTGTTAAATTCTAGGCTATGTTGCTGGTATTTTGAAAGCATTTCCATAAACAAGAATATCTGAATCATCAATATATCAGTCACAGTTAGGCATGCATTGATTTCTGACTCATTACCAGAATGAGGCAGATTCTCCGATGAGCCGTACCTCTGATGCCAAAGGAACCAAGACAATTTGCACAAATTGAGGAATTCAGCCAATACTTTTTATAAGCTGTTCTAGCTGAATGTCCCAAATGAGAGGCTTCAGTACCAGAAAAATCATTAGAGTGAGCTGCTTTGCCTTGTTCCCTACCCAGCAGACATTTCTGTTAGGGTAGGTCATTGGTTATTCCTGAGGTTGTTAGGTTATCACATTGAATCTTAATCCATCTAATTCATCCCAGCACAGCCCCATTTGTTTCTAGTGCTTGCCTTTTAAAATACCATTAAATCATGTCAAAGGCCTTCTCTGCACCTGCCAAGAAAGCTGCATGCATTCTCGGATTTTCTCTGCCAGGTCAATTCTATTTAGTATAGTCCTGGAGAAGACAGCTCATTGCAAATTCTATTTCTCTTTCTCCTGTTTCTCCTTCCCTAAGAGAGTTCCTCATGCATATTGAGGGATTTTAGCTTTAACATACCCAGCTCAGCCTGGGCTAAAGTCAATCTGTGTTGTCCTGAGCAGAATGCTAGCAGGTTTTCATTACCTCCAGCTAGTCCGGGTGCCTCTCTTTCTCTTGCTGAGATAAGAAGTTATTGGAGGAAAGAAAGAGGAAACAGGACTTCTGATAGTACAATGCAAAAACAAAGAGGTCCTAGGAAAATCTCCACTTATTGTGTATAAAACACTTTGGTTAAAATTCTTAGCAAGGAGACTAAAAATAGAGAAACTCCACTGAGATCAGTGTACGGCTTCAAACCGAACATATAAATTAGTAAAGCAATGGCATTCTCAGCCCTAGATACCTTGTAAGTGAATTAGACCAAGGCTTTTACAGAACAAAGGAATCTAAAAAAACCCTAATCTCACTTTGAAGGAAAAAAGTCTCTGATCATTCCACCTGCCACTTCTCTCCTTGCCAAGAAAAACTCAACTGTACACCAAAAATACTAAAGGAGAGTTGAGTGTTGCGTTAAATTTATGTACCACTAGAGACTAGGGTTGAATGTGCTGACTGAACTCATTCTAATAACTTAGATGGGAAAAATCCATACTGCAAATCACCTTACTTAGGTTGGTTTAGCAAGAACTATTTACTCAAGAAAGAAAAAAACCCTGAGTGCTGATTATTTTCATTCTCACCCAAGAAGTAAGAAATAGCACATGGCCAGTGCCTGAGATTTTTTTCCAGCTGCAAAATACAACAGAAAAAGAAAAGGAGTAGTCAGTTAGACTGGGTAAAGGATTTCCCAGTGAAAACAAGCTGGGTTTGTAGAGAGCACGTGTTTGTGCATGTGTCATTGATATAATGTTTACAACTGGTACAAGATTTGTAGGCACACAGGGAACCAGGACAGCTTGGGGTTTGGAAGTGCTAGTGTTGCCTTATACCGACCCACATCCACTAGTCATATTGAACCTTAGAAGTGTGTTGGACTTTGTATTTCTGAGGCAGGGAGAGATGATGGCGAAGGGGCTAAGGTCAGAGCTGGGTCCCTTCACCCTTTGAATAAATCTGTTGGCTGAGGAGTCTCAGGACCAAAGATGGGCAAATCTGCTTTTCTTAGCGAATTCACTTCTAAACCTTGCTGAGAAGCCAAAGCGTCTGAGAGGGGGCTTTTGCTTTAGCCATGATCTGCAGCAGCTTGCTCAGTGCCTGTGCCCACACTTTCCCTGGGTCTCTGCTGAAATTGCCAATTAGCACCAGTTGAGGCAAGTTATTTGGGGGGTTTAATCGGGCAGGCACACATCCCCTGGGAAGCAGCAAAAGACCACCCGCGCACATTGCGTAAGCCCCCAGAAAGACGTTAAACTTATAGTAACAACTTTCAATCACTACCAACTCGCACTAGATTTGAACCATCCAGTGAAAGGTGAAAGGTTAATGTGAGCTAATTTTTTTAATCATTGCTGTAACATTAGGAAGAAACTCTGTTAACCTTTTGGGGACTGCTGACTTACTGCCTGGTGCTCATTTGGTTGATTCTATGGGCTACGATCATGATCGGGTAGTTTCCCCAGAGAGCAAATAAAATCCAAGAAGTACATTTTTCCTCTCAGCACTTGCCTGCTACAACACTGAACCCTTCACTAAAAATGTGATAAGCCATGCAATATATTTTCCTGTATATTATAGCCTTTAATCTTTAATATTAATGACAGAAATGTTACCATTAGCTGGCCTATATTTTGCTCCACGCTTTAGACATTCTTTTGTAACCACGTTTTCCTGTCCTCTTTCAGGCAGATGGTAACTATTTCAGCTTGAATTCCTTTTTATATTAGCATAAAGAGAATTTGAAAAAACAAACGAGGCTATAATATAACTAAAATAGAAGAGCTTATGGCAGTGAAATGTCAAATACATTTTTCTAGCCATGACCACACTTTGACTTCACTGTTACTAGGTGTGTGCCTTGAAACTGAAGGCAGTTTTGTAAATACTGCTGACGAAGAGGAATCAGGTCTGCCTCAACCGTGGAGTCACGCTGATTTGACTTTTGCCCTGCACAAATTTTAGAGAACAAATTATTGGCTGATCAATGGGAAAATTCACATGTTTGCAAAGCATGTAAAAGGCGTGTGAGAGTGAGGCTCAGTCTAACAATTAATAATGAGGCTGGTAAATAAGGAGCACCTAAAATCTAATCCCAGCTATATGTTTCTCTGTGTCCTTTGCGTAAGTCTTTGTAGCTTCTCTTTCTTGGACCATTATGGCTATTAAATGTAGATAATAATAGACATGTATATCACACCAGTTTTGTGAGGAGTCGTTAACTGTGCTGCCTCTAATTACAAAGGTAGCATCACACTTCCAACCGAGTTATAGCCAGCACCCCAAAAATGCTGTAGATTTAACCTCCACGCTTCTCCAGGTGGGAGAGCGGTAATGAAGAAATATGTAAAATCTGTGATTGGGGGAATGGGGGGGTGGGAGTAAGAGGAACATCTCTCTTATTTATTTGCAGACCACCTAACATAATGGGGACCAGTCCACTGTATACCATTTCTTTACACATAGGGTCACAAAGGGAAGGATAAGGAAAGATTTCAGCCTTCACATAATTCCAGAGAGCGGTTTCCTTTAAAAACAACTTTCAGTCAAGCACAAGGGTGTGTGTGATGTCCTCCCACTCCCTGACAGCCCTTCCTGCTGGTGGTGCCTTCTTTGGTTCTTGGCGGGGCCCAAACATCCTGGGCACCAAGATGGCTGTGTGATGCTTGGCCCAGTGTGTGAGTGGACCACACCAGAAGGTGGTTGATGAAAGACAAAGCATTGATAGTAAAGCAGAGGAGAACAGCTCTGCTTCTCCACTGGCTGCACTTCCCCCCTTTTCTCTCAACACCATGCCACAGCCTGAGGTGGTGGGTGTCCATGTGAACATGTTGTGACCAAAGCAATCTGCAGAGGGAGGACATGCACCCTTCCTCCTGCTTTGAATCCTAGTTTAATCCTGTTGGCTTGGACTATACATCTTATCCTTGAAAATCATTGCATCTTACTGTTAAAGCCTTTCTCCAGGCACAACGGCTCCCTGCACCAGCCCACCTCCATGCTGGGCTATAGGGCTTAAGTGACGACACACTGGGGAGCAGCAGCACTCTGTGAGGAGCCCAACGCCATGTGCCATTTCAGTTTTAAGCCAAGGGGACTGGAAAAACTTTGAGAACTTGAGCCATTCAAATCTTGTCTGGTCTAAATACTTCTCCTGAACCCATGGCTGTGGGCTGTGGCACGAGGAGTCCTCTCACCAGCAGGACACAGGCTGGTTGGTCACTGCCAAGCTGCAGGTTGATGTGAACGGCAAGAGCAGGACTGGGCCTTCCCTGAGCCGGCAACCTAGGCAAAACTTGTTTAAGCTCCCGAAAGCAGGAGAGCAAGGGCTCAGCTCGAACACTGCCGTTGCAGAAAGTCCAGCCACTCTCCCTGCAGCAGGCACGGGGAGACAGTCCTGGCACAGCCCCATTGCCCTCTGGGGCCATCCCTGCAGATGGTGAGCAGAAACAGGCCTGCTTTATCCCATGCAGAGGGGGAAAGAAACTCAAAAGGTGCAAAATGCTAGTGCTGCCTACAAGTGCACAAATAATGATTAACACAAAGTACTCAACCGTACTAAACCACGCTAAAGCTAAGCTCACAGCATCAACCCACGGGAAAGCAGGGGAAAAGCTCCGGCTTCGTTGCCTGGTGCCAATGGCGCTGGCACGGCTACCGGTGGGCACTCAGCAGGAGCCGGGTTATTCCACGGACTCATAGGCCTGAATGATAACACAGCCCTCTAATGTGAGCAAGAAATATCAATGTATATCTCATTACCCTGAACAAGCAGTGCCACCCCCCAAAAAGTACGTCTTTCACGAATCAGAATGATCCAAAACAAATAGCATACCTCCAGCACTTCCAGCTCTTTAGAAATATATTTATTTTTCAGAAATATCTCACCTTAACTCTATTAATGAAATTCTACTAAGCTGAATCGCAACACACATTTGACCAGTTTTTTTGTCAAAAGTAGGAGCTCTGCCTTTGCTCTCTCTACTCATAAACATGTGCATGTATGCATAGCTATAGAGATGTATACATTATATGCCTACATGATCTTGGAGAGAATACAAAATTATGTAGATGTGAATTACTAAGGGTCTTATTTTAAGAAATTGTTTGCATTTGTGCGCAAATGCTCTGCTCAAGACAGCTAATGAATTCTGGGGGAATAGGTAGAAAGGTGTATTTATTTATCACTACTTATGACTAGACATTCAAAACCAGGATGCATCTTCCCTATTTATCAGACTTTGAAACTAGGAATATGGTATAGCAAACAGAAAAACAACTTCCAAGAGTATCAGGTTACGCTGAGAAATTTGTTCCGGAATTTCGAGATGTTTTTTCAAAAAGTTACTCCATTTGAGGTGGCCACAGCCACTCACCCTGCCTTGGGCCTTCTTGGGAGAGTGTTTGAGCCACTAGGGTGGCAAATAAGGGGCTGCCGCCTCTGTTGGGGATTTTTTTTTTTTTTAAGGCAGTGGTCATGCCTGCTCCACTGAATTAATGCTGGCAGCACGTGAGCATCAGATCTGAATATCACAACAGTGAATAACACTAAATGAATTTGGCTTAGCCAAGATGGTGGCAGGTCTCTGGCTGTGCAATAGGGGAACTTCAGAGGCCTAAATATCATTACTTATGAAAATATAAGCACCTGCAACTTTTCAACATAGTTTGATGATTTTTTTTCCATGGGTTACTAAGACAGATCTGATCCTGAACACTGCAGACCTTAGGCATTTATGGACCTTTTTCAGCTCTTATCTGTAATTTTTTACTACTATTTTTAAACTCAAACAAGCTAATGTTTGAAGAACAAAAGTCTTATATCTACATTTTTTTTCCCAAAAAAACAAACTTTTCAAAATTCCTTTCAGCATTATACTAGTGACAACATGTAACAGCTTTAACTACTGAGAGTCCTGCTGTATTGGAACAGCCCCAAGTAGCCATTCAACATTTTGTCTCAAAAGATCCTCTCATTAAAACCTTCATGTGTCTGACCCAGTAAATCAGTATTGTTTCAACCTTTTATTTTCTTTTCATTAACAGCTCTGTATTAAAGCATTGACATCATAAATCTTAACTGCTGCTGAGACTTAGTTGTGATGGATAGTGTCAATGTTTTCTGTTACTTGCATTGGCGGCTATTGTCATTTTAATCCACGCTGTCATGTTTAGAGGATGTTGTATATTGTACCAAATATTGGCATCCTTGTCTGGATTTAAACTGAATATTCCATGCAACTATAATGCAGTAAAGGTAAAAATTAGCCAGTGCCCTGGGTCTAGCAGAGCACAGATTAAATCAGCAGTGGGCTTAATTAGCATAAGGTAAGAAACTTTTGCCCTCCAAAGAACTGTACGGCTCGTCCTTGGCGTATTGACCATCCTTGTATTCATCAATTTTGTTGCAATCTATTTTGTTACATAATGTTCCTGTCTAGGGTATTGCATCTCTATATTTCCTGTAAATCATTACACACTTATGCTCAATAAATAATAATGATAAATATTAATTATAGGCACTTACAGTTTGATCACATTACACCTATCAAAAATCAGTTTACCTAATCCTTTACTACCGCTATCTTCCTGCTAGTTCCTCAGCTGATTTTAACCTCTCTGTGGAAGACTAAGCCATGGGGGGAAAAAAGCAGAATAGCAGTGAAAATAGCATTACTCATCTTGGTAATGGTGGAAATCTCCTTTTATTTAAAATAATTACTTTTAGTTTTCCAATCTTTTACCAGAGAGTTGAAACATAAATAACATCCCATTTTTGTTTCTTGGACTCTCAGCAACTTGATCTCTGCTACTAATGTCTTCTTACTTCTCTGGGGGGAATAAAGCAGAAGAAAGAAGATAATGATTTAATCAAAGAAAACTGAAATGATAGTTTTGCTGTACAGACATAAACAGAGTTGTGGGTTTTCTCAGGATTTCTTTTGGGGAACCATAAAGAAAATACAGCACTTAAGAAATAAGAGTTAATACACGCTTCTAAGAAGTGTCTTTCTATTTGAGGAAAGGACTGAAGTCTAATGCATTAATGGTTATATCTTGAAACATTTATGATGTTGTGAAAACAAGGTGTTTAGTCTGTATTTTATCTTCACTTTGTTTATTCCTTACAGTAAAATCAATCGTTAGTAATAGCTTCATATATTGCTGCGTGAAATGGAACCTAAACCACACACGAAAGTGGAAAATTGTTAAAATAAGGTGTGAATCTTAGTGGCTGAAGTTTCACTAAGTAATTGGCTAGAGAGGAACCAACCAGAAGTCTAATGTTACTCCACGCTCTCGTGCTCTCATTTTGAAGTGTTACTGGCATAATCAAGTAGCCAGTGTACAGAGAAATCTTCAGGCCATTAGCACTGTAGGACAGTAACATTTTCAAAATGGATTTCCCATGTCTTTTTCTTCTACTTAGGGGAAAATGGTATGATCAAAACTACTGTACTAAGGATATCAGATACTACATATGAGGTATCTGCTTACTGTCCAGCAGCAAAAATATGTACAATATCACTGAGATGATCTGTTTCAAGACTCCTTTCTCACTTTTTAGCAATGTTAGCTGGAAAGTAGCATGGAACTTCCAAGTGTAAATGTGTCTGAGATGTTGGAGACTAACCAAATGAAAGGTGAATTTAGAGTTAAAAATAGTATAAGCAGCTTAAAGGCTTATAACTATAGATGAAAGATTATATTCTGTATGGGAGTTTTGCAGGCAACTCAGGCAGAAAGTGTTCAATGTCACTGATAAGTTTGTCTCTTTCCATATATATAAATAGTCTCTTTATATATTATATATAAAAAAAAAGATGAGAAACATCAGCAAATAAAGATGAAAATGTTACAAGCTACTGGAGTACCTCATTTTCCCTTAACCTTCTAACATTTTGCAAGTACTTTATTTCTTTCCTTTAAAAAAATATAAATAAATGCATACTGTGCTACTTAACAACATTAAGAGCATCAGCCTGCTCTGCTGGCTAGATCTGGATCAAACCATAGGGATCAAAAAGAATATAAATGTACCTGATATTCCAGCATCTCTAGAAATAAACTGCTTGCAATAGAAAGGGTAAGGAGAGGCAGAATACATGTTGAGCATTTTATTTCCAAATGTTCTTTCACAGTTACTGGATTAACTCACCCTTCATCCCTTCTTTACTCATTCAGATCTTGACTCCTTTATGCTCTGCTGGCAAATTGAAGGTCTGCCTTGTGGTCAGAGGTCACTGAATTAATCACCTTAAACAAGAGCTTTGCTGAGGTTTCAGAATTTCTAGTGTGACCTAATTCTCCTTTCTGTTTTCCACAACTTTCCCAGCATTTCCCCTGTCGTTTGTAAAGGAAAACCAGCAGAATATGATCGTGAGATGGAAAGTGCCAGGAAACGAGATGTATCATGGCCCAGCTTACAGGAAAGCGAATGGAAGCCGGCTCATCCCCCAAGCCTGGAGCAGCGGTTTGGTGGTGAGGGTCTCCTTGGGCAGGATTTGGGCAATTTGGCCAGGGCAGCCATGGGGGGAGTCACGTGCATGGCCATGGTGGCAGCTGCAGGACTCGCAGGCGGGACAGCGCAGGCCCCATGGCAAGCCCAGACCACGAGCCACCTCCTGATGGTCATGGTGACATCCCTGCTTTGAGCCCTAGCAGCCACAGACAGAAAAGATCTATTCAGCCACCCAGTTAGTCCAAACGAAAATGCAAGGCTGCTCCTCAATGCTATGCCCAATATAGTTTTCAAATTACCGCTATAAGAGTGTTGCAGTTGCTTACGATTTGATGTAGGAGGCTCTGCAGAGGGCAAATCACTAAAATAAAAGAAATCCCTGGGCCAAAACCTTTTAGAAATTGGAACTGTGACCAGACAAGATGAATCAAGAGAAACTGAGGCCTGTTCTGCTACAGAAACTGAGGCGCAGTACTTCTGCTTGCACAGTGGTACTCTGCTGCGAGCAACACAGTCTCCGCAGGGCCAGTGTGCACCCAGGGAAGAGCAGGAGTTAAAGCACCACCAGGCATTTCTGTATGTATAAATGTGTCCCCTTTCGTGCACTGTAAATATCTCCTCTTTGGCTAACTCTACCAATAGAAATTGTCACCCTGGATGTCTATACAAGAAAAAGTATTCCTGTTATGAGTGTGTACAGTTTACCTGCAGACCAGGTGAAATGAGGGTGTAGATATATATCTTTACAGTGGTTTATGCCACACGGGTGAGGAGAACTCACCTGGAAGAAAAACAGCCTTTTATTTTACTTCTTGGAGATGATTTTTTGTCTGAATCCGTTCCCTGCTGTGGTTCCCCGCTGCAATGGTGCAAACGGACGTGCCAGGCGGGCAGGCACTGCGGGGCAGGGATGGGGCGAGGGGAGGAGAGCAGGAGGGTCCCAGGCACGGCGGGTGCCCAACCGCCCGCGGGCACCGAAACACTCGCCGCCCTTCGTTTACTCGCTTGTTCTTTGGTCCCAGGACAGAGGGCCCGCATGCACAGCCTGCTCCCCAGCGACCTCGGCGTAGGCTTACGTGGGCTTCCTCTCTCGCAGCCTTCTCCTCTCCTGTAATATTGGGAGGGAGTCAGTTTTCATATGAATTAATATTCGAGGGGCATGGTGGGAGCAGCAAATCCTTTGAAGAGCAGAAAAAGTCTTTCTAGACACGTCGCTTTGGAGCCTATTGCAAGCCAAAGCTGTGGCTGAACAACTGTTCATTGACTAACACAGCAACTGTACCTTGATCAGTGTAATACCAGAGCCAGGACTTTTGTATATTCTCAATTTCCACTGAATCAAATAAGATTTAAGAAAGTGATGTAAAAAATTCAGTGAAATTAGAGCCATGGTTGAGAACCAGGGCCCAACCATATTTATTTTCCATTGTCTCCAGGTCTCTTCAAATATGGAGAATATACTAAAAAAGAAAGTGTACCTCACTCCCACACCTGGGGGAGTCGATGCAGATAACAAGCAAAGCCTGTAACTGCTCAGCCCCCTGGCCCCATTGCACCCTCTCACTTGCTGACATTGCTCTCTGGGATTTTGTAGACATTAATTCCCCTTAACCAGATTGCTTTATTATCTGTTCCTTCGATCTCAAGTACACCTTGAAAGATTGCATTTAAAATGTAAAATAAAAAAGAACTAATTCCATTAACTCAAAATAGGTCTCTAATTGACCTCTTAATGAAGTGTATTTAACATGACACTATACCATTTTCATATGTAAAGGGGATGATTCTTAATAATTCAGTGCTTCTATTTTCATTCTATAGAATGTCTTCCAAGGGACTGGGGAGAAAATTGTGAATTCATGTCGTTTATCACTCTGCCACAGAAATGAAACTAGCTGCCACTGACATAAAACGGCATATTTTACATCTACCTTGCCATGCTTTGCTCCTGCAATGTTAGGCTCCAAAAACTTTACAGCTTTCAAATTAACAAATATACTGGAAACATGCATGTGAATAAGCTGTTCTTCCATCTTTTCAATAACAGAAGGGTTCCTCACGTAGTAGGAGACCGTCAGCATTTCCCATTGCAGGATTCAGCTCAGAGCCACTACTATTCTGAGGAATAAGATGTATACAGTGTAGCATTTGTTACTTGGATTTTACATTTCTCTCATACCTACTGTGTCCCACCCATTTATCCCATCCCCTCCATCCCCAGAATGACAGTTCTCATTTAATCTAAACCCTCTTAGATTAAGCAGGCAGGTAATTTACTCCCACAGTAAAGTCCATTTAAGCTGCTGGAGTGATGTAAAGAGGAGTTTGTTTAAATGAGAATCTGATCCTTAATGTTAAGCTTGCAGACCTGCTTGAAATATGCTCTTGTTAAGGCTGTCAGTAAGACTTTTAATCTGCATTCAATCTTGCATTCATATGGGAACTGTGTGTGGTATTGACTGATGTTTTATTATTATTTGGTAGATAAAAATATTTAAATTAAAAACAACCTACTCAACTGCAACAGGGGCTTTATATAGTCATTACACCGTACTTCTCCCACTGTTGAAAGTGTAGGAGGCATGTTATTTTTCTAGCACTTAACGTGCAAAATGTGACATATTTTAAGAACATTATCAGGCTGTAGCTTTAGAAATCAACTTAAATGTAAAAACAAAGAGACAAACCAATAATCTTCTGACAGTTTCCCTCAGCTAAAGTGTTCCAATAAGCTATTTTTACATTTATTACTTCTTTTTGTCTTTGTCTTGCTAGGTTTGGAGGGATAGATAATAGTTCAGACCTTTTCACCCAAATAGGATATAACGCACCATGAAAGCTGGACACATCTTCAGAATCCAAATGTCAGCTGCAGTTAAGATGAACTGCTCCATTTTAAGATGTAGCTAGTTAATTTGTAGTTCACTGGAAAACTCAGCAACAGTATGAGGAAGGGAACTGGAAAGAAAGTCGGTCTTCACCAAGATCGAGTGTGACAGCTTGCTGGCTATGAGAGCTCTGGCACTGTTACCTCCTCGCTCCAAAATACTAGGAAATAGCAGCTTTGTTACAGAACACACAATTTAAAGTGTCATTGTCAGATTTGCAGTATTTCTTCTGTTTGTGGGCTTTGTATTTTACATGCTTGACAGTATGTTTGTTATAAACTTATCTTCAGATACATGCCAACAGAACACACTGTAAATTGTACATCCAGACCCCGGGGTTTCTTAACTCTAGGCCTCCAACATCTGCTGCACACTTGTTGCGTGGCTGGAACATGAACAGAGCTTTTAATTTTGTTCTTTGAATTTTGCATTCCTGTTTTTAAATGCTGTTTGTGTAATTTATGCCTTGCAAGCTCACAGAGGTTTGGTGGAAGGGAACTTCTTCTTCATTTGAATTCTCTGAAGTGCAATATTTCTTTTGGCTTAATTTTTTTCCTCCTTCCAAGCTTATATATTGTCATCTGACAAATTGGATATTTCTTTTCCAGCAAGTTATTTGAACATGTATTTGTAGCTGCTTTTAAGAACAGTACAGCCTTCAGTTAATTTCATTGTTATTTTACGTGCCAGATGTGGTTGTTTTCCACAGCTGGAGTATTAGAGAAATGTTGCACAACATCCATTCATTCTTTTACAGATTGAAATTAAAACGTACAGATCAAAGATAAGTGGGTCTCTGAACTGCTTGTAGAACCCAATACTGGTTTCTTTCACTTGTCTGTTTATGTTGAAGTAGATTCAGGCTTGCAGTCACCTTCCTGCCAAAATACAAGCTCATTGCTCATTTCCACTGTCCCTGTGCATCCTCAGCCGGTTTGGTTCCTACACTTATCTGACTGCATTTGACTAAGGTGTCCATTGAGCAGAATTTGAAACATGAAGAAAAAAAAATTATTCAAACCTTCAAAGAAAGTGAATTCTTAAAACATCCTTTTGATTATTCTCTATTGATTAATGTCACCATATTAGCAGATTTGCTTTTAATAATCAGAACTTGATTAAAAGGTAAGACGTGCCCTGAAGTTTATCCATGCCCTGTGTTAACTCTTTTTATCACCTTCTTTGGACAATTGCTACCTAGAGGAATAGCTGATATCTCTAAGAATGATTCACTTTTTAGACCAACTGACGCTGCACGCTGCCTTCGAGAAGGGGCCCGTCTCTCCGGGGCAGCGTACAGCGAAGGGCTGCCATGGATCCAACTGCAGTGAGGACAGGAGCAAACAGCCAAACATGACACATGCAACCAGACAGCCCATAAATTACTGATGTGCCCAATCTGCAGAAATCTACAAAGCAGTGTCCTTGAAACACTCTACATATTTTAATAATTTAATTGAATATATGTTTTATGCATTTATTCCGTAAATACTCTCTGGTCACTGACTCTGCACTCTTCTGGACTTCTAACCTCCTCAGAGAGGTACAATAAGGGAATATCCTGCACATGGGAGAAGAGAGTTTTCTTTAGATGTCAGAATTCAATATCCTTCTGTTTTAATTTTGTAGATAAACTAGATCAGGAATTCACAGACCAAGTCATTAGGGCTTTGAAAGGTCTAAACAAAAACACCATTTTGGCATTGGAAAAATACATAAACATATAGGCAGCACTTTCTGTTTTCAAGGTGCCATACAAACCTTAACTAACAAGTAAACCTTGTGTGCCTTAGCTAGAAAAGTCCCTTTGTCCCTTTGTCAGTCTTGGACTTTCCCCCCAAAACCAACAACAAAAGCCTTTATCCTAACTGCTGGACTAGCAGTGAGCACAGACTATGTCTTGACTGACAGAATAAGATGAAATAAAAAGCTTCAGAGATAATGAAACAATCTCTTAAAAGTAGACTGGATTTCATTACCAAAGACTGTGCAGCACCACATCTGTACTCCTGACGGGCAGGACCCCGTGGAGGCAACTCTCCTCTAACCCTATCTCCAAACCCACAGTCATTATTTGTGTCCTGCCAGTCACTGAAACTGCGTGCTGAAAAGGCCAAGAGAGACTTTGGCGCTGTGGCATTAGCCCCTCAGAGTGAAAGCTAATGTGGATCTGTAGGGAGAGAGTGGAAAGCTTTGCATGCTGCTTATTTCATTACTCCTGATCTGTTTACACAGGGATATAAAGATATAAACAGTATTTCACAGCCAAGTGCCCTAGGTGGTCCTTCCTCAGGGAATTTACAGCCTGGACAATTCATAGATGGAGCTGACGCAAGGGTGGGCTTTAAGCAGAAAGGGAAAGAGACATCGAACAGATTCAATACATTCTAGCTGGTTTGTGGTGCTCAAACATTACAGTTCCCATCTTCCCTGTTTTCTAAATTGTATTTCCGACAGGAGTTTTGACGGGCGAGTGAAGAGTTAACAGGACTGAAGTTTGTCAATTGATACGCAGAAGAACTGATAGCACAAGAGCTGACGTGCACAAAGCTGCTGAACAGAGGACTTAACAGGACTAAAGTCGTCTACCAACCGATATGCGCAAGGATTGATATGCGCAAGGCTGCGGAATGGCAGCATTAACAAGACTGAAGAGGTCTGCCACCTGGAATCTGCACGGACCCCCGGGGAGGGCAGAAGCAATACGGAGGTGTTGTGGTCTTGCCTCGCTAGCAGGGTCCTCCCGAGCAGACAAACAGACAGTCCTGTGATTGTGAAACTCGCAAAAGTCAGCAAAAGCAGTGTTTGCCCAGAGCCCCAGCCGTATAAAAAGAGACTTGGGAGCTAGGAGAGTTTGAGCAGGGACGGGAACGTGACCTGACCATCCTCTCCGGCTGGACCGTGAGTATTCCCCCCCTCCCCTTTTCCTGGGACGCTGGGTTAAGGTAACTCCTCGAGGTTGAGAGCCCTCTCACTAGGAGAGTGAACAAGCTAGCTTTCAAGCAGGGATAAGCAGTCCTTCCCATTAATAACGCAGTAATCGACGGTTTCAGGTTATCCTTTCTAAATTAGTAATCACATTATTTTAATAGATGTTACTAATCCAAGAACTTGTGTGAGGAAATAAACATCTTTTTTTATTATTATATTACTGTCTCAGTTATTGCTATCGAACCTTCATAGCGTGACAGTGCGACAAGTTTGGATGTGGCCCATGGGGAAAGCAAAACAGAGGAATCATGTCTTGGGAAGGAGATCAAGCTGCAAGTCTCATGAAATCGAGGATGTTCTTGGTGCAAGGTAATACCTGGGTGGAAGATAACCAGGAGTGGGGGAGCCCATGGAGGCAGGTATCAGGTATGAGCAAGAGAAGTTTGGAAAGGAGGTTGAAAGGTTTGGTAAGCAGCTATGCACAGCTCAACAGTGATGCTGGGGACCTGCAGAGAGGCTGACTTAGCAAGGTGGAAAGAAGAGAGGAAAATTATTTCAGTGGGATTCATTTGCGTAAGACAAGAACAACAGACTGAGGGTGAGGCAAAGAAGAAAAAGGATGAAGAAACAGGTTGCACTAAACTGGATCACAAGATAACGTGGCCTAGAAAATAGTATTGAATTTCTTTATATCTCCTTTACAATCCTATGCTAACATGTTACATAGGTAAATTTAAAGTTTTGGGGGGCTGAAAGCTTATTTTCCTGATTATCTCTGTTGGCTACACATTGCTATAATTAAAAGGCCCTGCTCTTTCCACAGCATGAACTCAACACCAAGTACGAACTGTTAAAGACAAAACAACGTGCAAGCGCATGTCAGGAGGAGGACATGAAGGCTAATATAGCTCAACCATTGGCACAAAAGCAATACCCAGCTGAACAGTAGGTATGAAGGCTATTTTTCATATTAAATGATTTCTTAGTACAAATATCTCTAGAAGAAAAATATTAATGTCATCTTGCCCTTCCACAGGACATTTCTTCTGCAGATCTCAAAGCACACTACAAAAGTGGTCGCATTTATCCACAGTTAGAAACAGACACTAAGAAATTCAACAGTGTTTATGCACCCAGATTTGGATCACTTCAGACCTTTCAGGACTGCTAGATGGGAGGGGGGGATCAAACACTCATAGCATTCTGCTAACACACATGCTTCTTGATTTTTATAACCATTCATTTGAGAAACCACATTAACACCTGAATGTTGCCTCATTGCATTGTGCAAAGCATTTCTAAGATTTGAACTGGCATATTATTCAGATTCATTTCACTAAACAGCAATCATGCTGGTCAATAAGTTGTCTGCTTTCGATGTTAACTTTCCAATATCCTCCTAATTGACTCTCAGGAGAATTACTGTTAGTGCTAACTGCAGTGGAGTACTGAAGAAGTGCGACTATTGTAATCTTTCCAAGTCAAAATCACTTGAAAAAACAAGATGTTTTCTTAAGGAGCTGAGATAAAACAGAGGATTAAAGAACAGAATAATGAAATTATTATAGAGAGCATCTCTGTTTTCATTCTGACTAGTATTTTGCAATCAAGTGCAACACCTTGCATGTCCTATATGACAAACAGTTATTTTAAGAAAAAGTTCCACTGGGCAGGTAAGTACTACCCTGAATTAGAATGCACCTCTCTGTTTCCTATAAAATTTAAAATAAATAACCTAGGGGAAATAATTGTCTGACTGCTGAGAAATGATACATAAAGCATGACTATAAAAGAGTGGTATACTCTCTGAGTACATATTTAAATGTTCCCTAGTTGCCACTGATTACAGCTTGCCACATCAACAAAACATCTGGTCGGGTATTTTTCTTACATTGAAATCTCTTGGCTGAGCAGGAATTTTTATCTCAAAAGCAGCTGAAACCTTTGTTTATCATCTCATAGGACATACTGTTAGACTCTCATACTGAAGATCTTTTTTAATGACATGCTTGATGGGACTGAACAGTGTATGTTCACCAGCTTTCACCTTCACTATTAATAACAGCACAGTTCCTATCTGAAACGTCTTCTATAATTGTGTAATTACACACCTCATTTATCCAATTGTTAAACCAAGAGTCTGATTAAATATTAACAACTGCTTAGTTCTCCTAGTGTCATTAGTTGGAAAGCAACCCTGTAATCTCAGGTAACACATGACGGTAATTATCCTTCACAGTCGCACTTAGCTGAAAATACAGCATGATCAGAGCGGATAAGGTTGCCCAGTGGAAAATACATTCCCGCTGTATTCTTTGCTATCTTAATGGTGCCCAAACCATGCACCTTTTCTAGGGACTTTCCACTAGATAAAAGGAAACAGTAACAGAGTACTTTGAGGAGGGTACCAGTTGGTTTTGCTCCTTTAGTCCTGTGCTTTCATGGTCATAAATTGCAGACTGGCTTCAAAAGTTACAATATGATTTTTACTTAAAGAAGAGCCAGTTTGTTTTCGCCCAAAGAATCCCTTGTCATGGAAAGCAAGTGGGAGGGCAGAGCAGCTGGGCTTGCCGTGGGCGACGCAAAAGCAGCAAATGCGCCCTTGTCACCTGGCCTCGCACCAGAGAGGAGCCAGCTCCGCCAACTTCACAAATTATTAGGCAAACCGAGCTGAAACACATAAACCAAGAGTAAGCTGCATTTATGTAACACTCGGCAGGGGAGAATCAGCGGGCTCTTTAAAATAAAATGTTGCAAAAGAGAGTATCAAAATGTTATAAACAATCCAAAGCAATGGCAAACAGATGTTTTGTTGGGCAGCAGCCAGGGCCCCCTGAGAAGAGCCCTGCAGCAGACCCCACTGCACAGGTACTGAGGACCTCTGGACCACGGAGGTCCCAGGCTGTAGCGGGGAATTAAGGGATGCCACCCTGCCTGCAGGGAGGTCTCCATCAGGGCTACGCGCAGGAATTGGAGACCCGGAGATATTCACCTCGCCTGGTAACCCCAGACTTGTACCTCCATCTCTGCTGGAGGTAACAAGGTTGGAAACCACCTGCCCCGTTCCTGCTGTGCTCCCGCCACAGCCGGCGGGGAGGCCGCTTGCAGCGCTCTCGGAGCAGCCCCCCGTCCCTCCGGGGTGCCCACGGCGCAGCACCTTCCACCCCAGGGTGTGGGTATGCCTGTGGGGAGGTATTGCTGAAACCAGTCCAGCAGAGGCCGTCTTCCCCCGGTCGTCGAGATGGTGTTAATAGAGGACCGCCTAGAGCAGTTGGTTTTTCCCCCGTTAACATCTTATTATGATGAAAGGAACAGTTTATACCTCCCAGAGTTATTGCTTCCAGCCTGTCTGTAAATTCAGGTGAAGCCATACATCTGGTTCAGGTTTTCAGGCTTTTCTGTGCAGCCGAGAGGACTGAAAATGTAATTCCTGAGTAAAGAAAGCTGGGCAGTCGGAGCAGCTCGGTGCCAGGGCAGGTCCCGACACGGCACTCCCTGGCTGAGGAGAGAGCCTCCACGGTGGAGCGTGGCCCTGTCACACCTCCCTGGGGCGAAAAGCACCCACCGCGGGACCTCTCATCCTGCGCGCGCAAGCAGGGCCCCGGCCTGGCTGTGCCCAGGGCCAGGGCATGCCAATGGGTCAGGTTTTCCCCAGGGACACCACAGCCGGCAGCCCGGCCAGCGCCTGCGGAAGAGCACACTCGTCTGCAATACGCTGCTGCTCACCCTGGGCTCCCCACACAGCGCTGGCTGGGGATGAATTCGAAATACAATTTGCCAGATCAGAGTCAGAAATCAATAAACTCCATCAGCTAGGATCTAACAGCTGCCTGAAACAACAGGTTATAGCAGCTGATGAATACTTTAAGATGGGGAAAATGAATCAAAAATAAGACCAAAATATGATCAGAAAGCATGGTTTCCAGCTGCCAGCCTGACAGGAGGGAAAAACCCAAGAGAAATAATTACATTCAGGTATGGCCCTTAAAGCACAGCTAGAGCAACCTCTTCAAGAATGGATAATACATTTATCTGGGAGGCAGGTTATGATACAAGTTACCAAATGGCTCTTTGTTCAAGTTTCATTTGCTCACTTTTGTGATTCATAAAACTGAGTTATCAATTGCTGTGTTCTTTCTGAAATCCCCTTTATGCAACCCTCTTCCACCCCTCTGCAATAATCTCTGTGTGTTACTTGCTCCATTTGTGTAAATAAAGGCTTCATGAAGTAACACAGGTGCTCATAACTGAACCCCAAGAGGGATTTTTTAGGCTCAGCGTACATGCTTCAGCTCACCTTAGCAGCATGCAGCTTACTGGCAAGAAATGCAACACAACATGCTCTAGCCAGGAAAATGTGAAATCTCCATGTAGGCTCCAGAGTATCAGAGCATGACAAAGCCCTTCCTCTGCTTTTTGCCTTTCCCACCAATGGCATAAGGAATGGGATTCGAGCCAGAAGTTGTTAACTATACACAGGAAACGTAGCAGAAGGCAAATGCAGGGTGGATGGTGAGTGTGGTACAGATGCCCACAGAGACAAGCCCGGAAAGACATAGTGACGGGCACTCTCAAGGGCTGGACCATGTTTCTCAACTTCTCCAGCATGGTCTGGAGATGCAAAACTCAGGATCCATCCCCAGTTGAGACACTGTGGGTGGGGGAAAGCCATGGACTTCACTCTCACTGAAAGCACTTCAGAAAGACAATCATTTCTGTCTGTCACAAATTCATAATGCCGACTGGATACCTGAGCGGTTGCTTTTCCCAGCACATTGCACAGGTCACCCACTGAGGGCAAACCTGCGCTCACCTGCAGGCACCACGCACAGAGGCAGGTGCAAACCGCAATGTGCGAGCCACAACCACATAAGGGATTACAAGTTGCCATCACGTGCAATCTTTTAAGGGGAAAAACCACGCCAAACAAGAGCTTCCCGCTGGAGTCATAGAGTGAGTCAGTGAGAACAGATGGACAAACAGAAGACTTTGTGGTCAGTGGATGAAAAGCGTACGAAATATTGGTAAGGACACCTGTTTCCAGTTTGTACTCAAGAGTGTTAGCAGGCACCTAATGACTAAAGATAAACTAAGGAAGAGGCACTGACTTGGCCACCAACCATGGAGACATTTCTGGCTCATTACAATCTTTGGATGTTACAATAAATAAACTACTTAAAACAGAGTTATGTTGTTACTATTTGAATGTATTATAACAACGGACTGCCAGAAAAAAAACCTCTAACAGGCGTCTGACAAAATCTCAAAGGGCAGATATACATAAGCAGGTTTTAGCAGCACAACACTCGGTATCTTCTGTATTACTACAAAAAGTTTCACTGTAAAGTAAAACTGCTTGGAGGAATTTGTACGTTCAGATAAGATTGACCTGAATACAGGGCTTTTTTCCTTGGGGCTTTCCGCAGACATTTTACAGAAACTGTTTTAGAAACCAGTATATCAGCCCTTACCTGTTATTGCAGTGAGAGAAACCAGGCAGTCTGCACTTCCTCCTGCTGATACAGAGGATCTGAAAACGTGATCACCATTGTGCAGGAAAATTGCCCATTTCCCCAGAAAGGCAGGACTAGCAGGTCTGTGGCTGAGGAGTTACACAGAGGAAGCACGAGCACACCACCGTGAAAGATAACTGCTCCTGCCTCTGCTGCCTTTACCTTTCCAGCACCAGGGGTAGAAATGAGGCAACTACAGCAAACAGAGATATATGATCTTGGGGAACCACCTGCAAAATCCCCCCCATAAGTGTTCCCCAGAAACCTTCTGGCCTTGCAGACCTCTCGCCAGCCGCTGACAGCCATCGATTCTGCCGAGTCTCTCGTGGCTGTTTGGAAACCCTTCACGGGCTCCCCCACGCCACCATTTCCCTGCCCGCTGCGGGATGTCTGCTCCCACCTGATACAGGGCTGGGCTGAGCACTGGTCTGAATGAAAAAACCCACTGTGGAATTCAGATAAGTTGTCTTAGCTGACGTCTGTCTAGGGAAGGCACGATCCCATGTCGTTATGACTTTTTTTTTTTAATTTTAAATTCAAAAAAAATCAATGAAATCAGTATTTAACTCAAATTTTCAATTTCTGATGGCAAGCTTTAAGAAATTAGTGAAACAGGTTAATGAAATCAGCTGAAAAATTCAAGTGCATAAATGTGGGATAGGCATGAAATTTCTCTGAATAAACATAAAAATGCTTCTAAAAACCAGTATCCCAAACAAGGGGTAAAAGCATGTAAGGAAGTCTCCCTAACCTGACACGTCAGAACAAATATTAGGAGTAAGCACTGAATGAGTGATTGAAAATAACACTGATCGGCAAAGCAGATTTACTCTTACAGGTATAAAGGTGTAGGGACATGAAAACTACCAGAAGACAAACCCCGTTACACCTTGCAAGGGAGATTAAAGCAAAGAGCACAGGCGCTGCACTGACATAAGTGCACAAAGTGAACAACAAACAATGAGGTAGGGCTGCTGTGCAGTGAGCATGGGGTAAAGACTGACAGTAATCTAGGTGTGACACTTTGCCTCAGTTTTTAGTAAGGACCGCTCTGAACATGTGCACAAAAGCCAAATGACTAATGGGGACCCAGACATAAAAGGGAAGGTGCCCTTCCTAACCTGAAAAAGAATTGGTTGCCCTGTAGCTGGGAATGACCAGACTGTCTCCACTGCGAAACATCTACCAAATGAAAAGCACCAATATGTGACTCAATATATGAGCCAAAAATACATAATAAGGAGGGAATAAAGCAGTCTTAGCAACTGTAGCACTTCTAGTCAGTCCTCAATATTGAACAAAGATTTGAAAACATTTTTGAAGTCAAAAAATAATTAAAGACATGCAGGTCAGCATATGCTCCCAAAAGTTGTTTACCCTCAAACTGATCCGATATCATCCTTTACTAAGATGCCTAACTTTTTGCACAGGTGTGACATGTTAAAAGTAAGCTATCTGGACTGCCAGTGAAATGGTGTCATATGTAAAACAGTTATTTAATGAAGCAGTTTTAAAGTGGGTTTAAATTGGCCAAGAGGAAGAAGATGATGGGTTGTGCAGAGATGGAAGCCATCAAGGTAAAGATGGGTATCAGAATACCTGGAGGGTCAGCATTTCGAGATATTTTATTTAATATTTTTATTAATGACTGCTTAAAAAGGTAGGAGAATCCTAATGAAATTTGTGGATCTGACAAAGTCAGTAGGTATTATAAGTGTGATGGAAACGTTGAAATGATATGTCTGAAGACTTAAAGGACTGTGGATTGATTTTGGTTGCACCAACTCCAAATCATGCACCTAGATACACATAAGGAGAACTTTAGCTTTAACATGGGACTTATTATTTGGCTTTGACAGAGAAAGAGGAGGACTGTTAGATCACAAAGCCATTACAAGCTACCAGTGCAATGAAGCAGTAAGAAAGGAGATCAAACATTATAAACTAAGAAGTTTCTTTGTATTGCCCTGGGTCTAACCAGCAATTGCCCAGGCTTTCTTATACAACACACTTACAGGGAGGCATTTTCTCCCTGCTGCAGCTCCTCTAAGCACTGAGCCCCCTTGCTCAGCTCCTCTCCAACTGAGGGTACTTACACCTAACACAGAAAACAAGCAACAACGAGAGAAACGCATGTGAACTCATTGAACGGTCTCTGAAGCGCAGCTCACTCATTAAGCAATCCTTGCAGCCTTGGCGGGCAGCAAAAGCAGGGACTGCTGTTACTGACCGGCCACCACCTCGAAAATCCTCCTCCTCCTCTGCCGTCGGGCCTCAGAGGTGCTGAACGCTCAGGCGAGAGAGCGCAGCGGCATTTACTCCCCACTTCCTCTCGTTAACTAAACCAGAGCGTTTCAAGTATGTAAGTATCAAAGTGCAGCACACCAAACTTCGCATTGATTATTTTAACATAAAGCCTGTATCAGGTTTCATGAGCAAAGCATTTTATAGGGGACAAAACGTATTATATTCTCAACGAGTCATGGTTTTCTTATTTGGATGCTGATGGAGTCTGCAAACAACTCCAGTGTTTTATCGCATTCACCGCGAACACTGTGGCTCAGCAGTGATGAGGAAGAGTGAAACAGAGGAAGGCTCGGTGCAGGCAAACCTCTTCCCTTTCCTGGTCATAGACCTCCCCAGATGAATTCAGCCTACGTTCAGATGGGCTCATTTCAACCAGCATTGCCACTTGGGTTTACTAGAGATTTTTTGTTTGATTGTTTCTGATCTTTTTTTTACAGTTTCCTATAAACTGAATGACTGGAAAGGATTTTGCTGGCAAGGCCTGTTGTATCCAGACAGGAGGGGGATAAGGAAACACCTAACACAACATAATTTACCGTTTGCCACAGGACATGTGACAATGCAGTTGCCATTGCATTTCAAGGCTATTTCTCCAAGTGCATTTCAATCTTTCTCTATTTGAAATCCCTGAAAAATACTTCCAGACTGCTTGTCTTAATTACTTTTCCCAGACCCTCTATAAAACATCGACCAACAACCAAAGCTACAGGTAGAAAAACACTGTGTGCAGGAGAAAAATCTAAAGGAAACAATGGACTTTTAAAGTCTGAGGAGGAAATCACTTTTTGGTCATCCATTGTTAAATGAATAATTTCTACTTAGAATTACGTACTGCTATCCTTTGCAGAGACTATTTGAGATTTTCTGTTACTGACTACTATAAAGAAAATTACAGTAAGGAAGATTTTCTGCTTTCTGTCTAAACAACCAAACTCCCCAATTCAGTCAGAATAAGGGCAGAAATACTGTGAATTTGGGACCTGTACAGAGAGCTGTCTTCTCAAGTGGGATGCTACCATGCATGAAAGAGCAGAGGGTGAGGAAAAGTCCTCCAGGACTCAGGATGAGGAACCAAGTATTCTCTACTTTTAATCCCTTACAGTGACTTGTCTGACATAAATAATTTTATATACCTCTTCAGTTACCTTTATTTGCCTTCATTCTTACCAAATATCCACCTCTGAAAGTGCTTTTTGTTTCTTGCCCCGGTTTTGGCCATCTGCAAACTGCACTTTGATTGGACAGTTCAGACCAGTTGGTTCTAATTTGTATCTTAATTGCATACAACAATTAACCTCTTCCTCAGTAACGACACCAGTAAAACTCCTCCCTGTTTTTCTCTGTCTCAGTGTAGGCTTCTTGACAGAGCTGCACTCCTCATCCCATAATTACTAAAGCTTCCAGAATCAGAAACTACTAGTGAGAATATTCTATGAAGTCCAGATAAAGTTCTTGCACTAGGGTTTCTTGACCTGTTGCTCTGATCACTGTAGTCAGCGCAAGGAACAGGATTTTTCTTGTTACACACACATTTTTCTCATTAATTAGAACAGATTAATTTGCTGTTCTGTAATTCACATTAATTTCCCTCTTTGTCACATGCTTCTGTAAACTTGCCCACCGGCACGGCTGTTTGCTATCTGCCCAAGGCAGCGGTGGGTCACAGGTTTCCAGTCACAGGCTGCAGTCCTGCAAAAGCTTACAACAAAAATCCCAGTAGGTGCTACAGGAATACACAAAGTGCCGAGAAATTAAGCCTCTGCAGGGTCAAAGTACTGGGAGCAACAGGTACATGTGGATGGATATAGACATACTTATCTATATAAACATGCATGCGGTTACTAAGATGCCTATGCAAAAAAGCATCCCAAATTAGAAAAAAACATGCTTTAACTCTGAGAGATGGTACCTTGGCGCAGTGCTGTACAGATCTCACAGTCCTGCAGTGCCAGGTCGCGCGGGACCACCGCTCCCGTCCCGGGCAGCGCCGCCGACGTCCCGGGCCCCGCGGGACCACCGCTCCCGTCCCGGGCAGCGCCGCCGACGTCCCGGGCCCCGCGGGACCACCGCTCCCGTCCCGGGCAGCGCCGCCGACGTGCCGGGCCCCGCGGGACCACTGCTCCTGTCGCGGGCAGCGCTCCGACCCCGGGCCCCGCGGGACCACCGCTCCGGTCCTGCACTAACCACACGGAGTGACATGGCCACACCACGACCGCGACAGGCACGGCCCGCGGAGCAGCACTGCCCTTAACGTGGGAAATGCCGGGTCAGAGATGGGGGACCGCCTAGGAGGGAGCACGGGTGACCTACGGCAGTGCTCGTGGCGTCGGGCTCTGCTTGTGTCTCGCGCGAGGCCAGGCCAGCGGGGATGCGCGGCGACCGCGGCCCTCCGAGGAACCGCGTTTCTGAGACATACCGGCCTACCGCTGACTGTGGCAGCATTTCTAACAGATGATATCAATATTCCACCTGCTCAGATACATCGCAGCTCAAGTGCTACCAACCAATTACACTTCTGGCCATTAGTATGGCAAGCTATTAAAACCAAGTTAAAAAAGCATGAGGGCTGCATTTACCATGCTGCTTTATTTCTCAGAAGCTCAGTATTTAGAAATAAACTGATCACTTCAATTTGACAGTCAGCTAAGCACTATTTACTATACCATCTGAAAGCCTTTAGAAGGATTTGGATGCATTTAAAGGTTTGTTAAAATACTGACACAGCTTCCCTGTTACAGGGGAATGGCAGTGCTGAACTGGTATCGATGTGTATTAAACCTAACACTGACAATGAGTGGCAGGAAGCTTGAAAGGTGAATGGCAAGATATTTAAGACTTCATTATAATGGCTACTTTTTTTTTTTCCTCTCTCTCTCTCTTTTTTTTTTTTAACCAGAGACTTCTGTCACTGTAAACTGAAGATTCAATTGCTTTGCAGACTTAGCAGTGATTAAAATTCTAGCATCTATTTACCACATCAAAGCACTACTATCGTATTACATCAGGGAAAGGAATATTGAAAACAAATGTAGGGTACAGAATTGAGCAACAATTCCAAGCAACGAATTCAGTTTACTCTTTTCTCCCCCCTCGTCAGTGAAAACTTCTCTTAAATTCTTCAATAATTTTTTTCTGTTTCTAAAGGAGTTCTTTATTAGATTGTAGTTTCATTAGAGTTGTTGAACAAGTCTAAACCATCATGAATTTTATCTGAAAGGAGCTATTTACACTCAAATAGCCTGTGTCTACGTTGGAGGTTTATTGTTGCTGCTTTTCTAAAGGTTTCATTATGCTGTGTTTACAGTTCACTCATTTTTTCATTTTTCATTTTATTCAGACTGGGATTTTTAAAAACTACTGCCACATTTTAGGTACTCCTAAAAGATTTTGACTAAGAACAAAACCCTAAATTTTAAGTGAGAATGAAGTCTAATAATTTCATGAGCAAGAAGGCTTTAAACATCAGAATGCTTTCCCACACCTTACAGCAGACATATCTTACCAGAACAAAACCCTATTCAATGCTAAGTAACAAAATATTGCACTTTTTCTCCCTTAGATCTAACTTGTGGATTTATCATCTTACTTTCCTTGGACACAACTGCAAAAGGGGAATTATTTTCCATAGCTGACAGTGGGTATGCTGAGCCCAGGAGGCATATAGCCCAAGAGACCTGACAGTCGGCTTGAACTGTACCTAAAAAATGTGATTCATCTAAATGCTGCAGAGAGAAGAGGGGAAGGAAAAGATGAGGCTAATTGGTTCTGACTATAAAAGTCAGATCTCAGTTTTCTCTAGAGATGCACATTGCAGGAAACACTATTACTGAACCTAGATCCTTTTTAAAAGAGCTAATTTAATCAAGCTCTAAAATCATTAAAAAATATAACATTATTAGGTGTTTTAAATACAAGATTTTATAGCAAAAAATATCAAGTGTTTGTCATTAAATGACAGAGAATGAATCATTTAGGAGAAAGACAATATATATTAGTAATAATCGAAATGAATAGTCCCACTTAGAATAAAGGCTCAAAATAAACAATTTGAGAATCAACAACCAGATCCAACCTATTACACACAAAATGAAAACATAAAAGTTCAAAGAATAAAGGAAGTCTTCCTACAATGAAGATATAGAAACAATTTATTCTCAGGTGATAGGTGAAATGAGTTTGGGGTTAAAATATCCTCTCATGCTGCAGGTCATGCTAAATGCTTCTAAATGTAATTAGATGCAATTAGTATTTCTTGTTCAGAAGGGGCCAATTCTTCATATTCTACAACCAGCCTGGAAGCACAGTCCATGGTTGAGGTGAATTGATACAGAAACTGTACCAAATTTACCCTGCAGTCTTCTGCCTGCATATAGCTTTCAGATAGATCCTCTAAGGGCTTCGGGCTTCTAATTTTTTTCATTCCCTCACCTTACATAAGCACTTCATTTATCAGAAAGAAAAGAGAAAAATCCATTCAGTGTTGAAATAGACTGCCATCTGCATTGCCTCCTAATGTAAGCAAATCCCAGTGGAAAACTTTACTACCAGACTTTTTTGCTGTACCAATAAATCACTCTCAGAAATATTGTTTAAACCCTCCATGAGGTGTTAGCCAGCAAGAGTAACACACTTTCTATAACAAATTCAAACAATTCAACAATTAATCCAGTTTCCTGGAAGAACCCAGATGGCCGCTGTGTACTTCAGAATTCAGATCAGCCACAAATGCACTGCTACTACAGCAATCAGTGTTACCTCATTTTAATGGAAGAAAAAACCCTGGAATACATTGTGTACAGTATGGCATATTCATTATTTTAACTACTGCTAAGCAGTTAAAAAATGTTCCATATACTTAATCCTTTTATACTTTTGCATGTGTTTGTGAACATGCATGTGTGGTTAAAGACACTGGAAATTCTGCTCTTGAAAGACATTAGACTATTAACCTACGTAGACATTGTAGTTGTCTGCTGGGGTGCAGGTACACCATCCATTTATCAGACTAGCTGTCTCACCAGATAAAAATAAAATGGTGCTTTGAATTTAACAGAATGCAATCAACTTCCAAAGGATGGGCTCTGGTTTGCTGTATCCAGAAGAGTCTAAAAAGTGGGTTAGGAGAGAACCACATAAGACAACATGAAAAAACTTTCCTTCCCTGGAAAATTTCCTCTCTGACTATTCACAAAACAGAATAAAAATAAGTGAGCTTTCAAACAATCTGTACCACTTCTCTATTTTATAGCTCACTGCCAGGATGCAATTAATTTTAATTAACTTGCTTAATTGAAATGGCCTGAATTCTAGAGCCTGTTCCCTTTAAAAAATGTCTTCTCACAAACTTTGATTAGCCTGACAGAAAATATGGCAGATAACTTTAAATAGCGTGAAGGTGGATTTATTGGCAACAGTGTCAGGTTTGCACTTAGGAAAAAATTGGCAGATAGTAGAAAATGGCTGGATAGGATTCAAACTCCAAGGACTCAGAACTGTAAAAGGATTTATTTGAATAGCAAAGCATAGGATATTTACTTCATAAAAATTAACAAAAGCTTTTAACTAAAATCATGAAGAAATTAAACTTCCATTAGAAAGCAACTGTATTGCTTCAAAAGTATGGTCACAGGGATATTTATTACTTTCATCCCTCACCACGTCATTTATTGCTTCAAGCAATAGGAAGGTATATTGATCTCCTTGATTGGGTATATGTTTGAGAGTCAAACTAAACCTGAAGCAGCACAAATTACTTAGCATACAGAAATAAAATGCTTTATTGTTATCCTAAATCAACTGCAGAAAAAGCAGTATTTTCATTTTGTATGAAAGGCACAGAGCCTGAAGTCCCAGAAAAAGCTCAGAGCAGTCAAAGGAGTATAAGCTTCTTCATGTGAGGGTACAAAGGGTCTTGGCCACGGTCTGCAGCAATGAAGAGGGTGTGCTTCTGTGCCAAAAAAAGCTCGCACTACTGAAGCATCACGAGTTGAAATCATTACTTTATTTGGTTTGGGGTTTTTTTTGTCCCAAGTTTTGTGCTTTCTTCACAAATGTCATGACGTTGCTTATGACAATACTTAAAGTATTGGCTACCATACTGAAACCATGTTCATGCTAGCAGCTGCAGCCCTGGAGCTGAAGCAGCGCAACGACCACAGAATGTGTTGCAGAAAGCCATGCTCTCCATGAGCGAGCCGTGGCTGCGCCGAGCCGGCGCTGCTGCGGAGCCCTGCTTCGAGCAGCAGGCTGGGCTGCCTGACCTCCCGCGGTGCCCTGCAACCAGTGTTTCAGGGATGCTACGAAACAGCATTCCCAACTACTCATTCCTAGACTTTCATTATCAAAAGTTGCCAGACACAATGCTGGCTTTGGTGAGTCAGACATTTCTGTTTGGACAGTTCACAGAGGATGCAGAAAAGGCAGGGAGACAACACTAAAGTCAGCCACGGTCTTGGCGTGCTGCCGTACAGTATTAGATCTGTGTGAGACATTTCTAGGGAGCTTAGTGATGGGACATTCTCGCCTTTTTCAGTTGCACATAAAGACTCCAGATTTCCTTTAACTGCTTCTTTTTCTTCTGCTGCTTTCTTTTTTTCTTTCTACAGTTCACTTCTTTCCTTTACTGTGTTTGTATCCGCAGGAAACCGAGTAAGCCATTTTCCTCTTTTGCTAAGTACAGATGTAGCATTTGATTTCACTTTCATGGTATAAAACTAAAAGATGCTTTCTCCAGGAAACTGAAAGATCACATTTCAGGTATAGGAGCAGCTGGTCTCAGCAGCCAGGATGTGGCTGACCTAACTATAAGCATGTAACTGAGACATTAAAAGAATAGCACAGGCAGAAAGTGAACTATGACACCTGGAAGAGCTAAGCCCCTCCACTGGCTATGAAAAGGAAACCTAGCATGCTGCAGTCACATGCCTCAAGCGAGAGCAGACTCTGGAATCATGTACCTAGAAGTGGTGGAAGGGAGAAAGAATAAGGCTCTAAGAAACTTCCAGGCATAGAGGCCACCAAAGGCTAGTCATACTGGAAATCTGACCTTGCATTCAATAGGTTTTCCCAACCTCCATCATTCCGTCTTGCTTTGCATATTTCTTCTCCTTTCATCCACTGAATTACTGCATGCTGCAAGTCTCTTAGAAAGTGTCTGAGCACTTTATCCTTGGACCATGATCCGGAGTGGCACAACAGTAGAAATATTCAACAAAATTCAAGTCAAAGAGAAATTAAGGGAATTTTAAGACAGAACTGCCTGTAGCTATCAGCTGAAGCTCTACCATCTATAAATTGCATCCGAACAGTGTAATTGTGCACAGAACACCATGCATGAAGGACATATTCCCTTCAAGTAGAGTTTTGCCCCAGACAGTAACCTAACTGTAAATCTTTAGTACAAATGGAAATTTTTGACTGATTGGATCAGTTGTTCTAGACTAAACTGGAAATTTCTGTAAAATAACTTCAGGATAATGTTTCTTGATTGGTCAGCAGCAGCAATCATACTCTGCCTCATCTCTCCTAGTGCTTGCATGTAAAAGCCAATAAAGTGTGAAAAAACGAAACAGAGAAAGTTTCCTTTACACTTGAAAGCATCAGAACCATCATATTTTAGAATACTACTACTACTACTTCAATAAAACTATCAAACATAACACAAGTAGAAAGGTATATTATTGGCAGCTTTTAGCATTTCTTAAAGGTTTGTCAGTAAAGTGTTCAAAATTCACTCAAGTCTGAAAAATGACTCATTTTTACCCCCAGATTTGCAATTTCTACTTTGGAATGTCAGTCGCAAAGTCATATATTGAAGCCCAAATCCTGCATGTTGCCCCACCTCATGTGGGTATGTAATGTCACCAAGACAATTTTGATTCCATGTAAGTACCTGTGTGGAGAAAGGAAGTAAACTAATTTGTTCACGGAACTTGCTTGCAGGCTCAGGTCTTCTTCATTAGTACTGACCAAGCCAAGTGATGACACTTAAAAAAAAAAAAAAAAAAAAAAAGTGGAGGAAATGCTAAAATGAGATGAATCAGCTATAAAACCACTCATTAAAATGAGAAGACCCTTTGCCACTCTTGTTAAGCCATCAGAGTTTTCTTCATGAGACTAAATTTTTTTCTGTGTCATATTCAGCACAGACATTTTCACATTTCAGAGCTATAAGGAATTTGACACGTAAACCTGCTACAATTAACGGCATTTTAATCTTTATGCACATTAAGCACAAACCTACATTGTACAGGTTTGATAACAGTAACTGACATCAATTGAATTCAAAGTATATATTTCCTTCCAAACTAGATGCATATGTAGGTGGGTGTGTTGTAGAAATATAGCATACTACATGGCTGAGCCGAGATAAGCTGGTGATTCTCAAACATTAGCGTCATTTGCACAAAGTTAGGGTAGAAATCTGCTCATCTAAATACCTGTTCATCCTGCTTATAACACTTATTCTAAAGAGCTCAGCGAATAGTAAATAAAATAAGTATCTAATGAGGTATGACAGAAACTCTGATGGAGCTAAACAGCAGAGATCTAAATTCTAATAAATAAACGAAGTAAAGCATTTACTGCCAGCAACTATGTCAAGTTAACGATAGGAAACTGTAGCTCTGCAGCTGGAGAAGGGTAATATTCTGCAAGCCAGAGAAGCGAAGGAACTAATCCAGCTTTGATTATTTATGGTGTGATGATGAAGAAACAACTTTCCACATGAGGAACAGCTTTAAAGTTGAACAGTGAAGCTAAAACAGAGATTTAATGAAAAATCAGAAGGGAACAAAACTACAGCTACAAAAACAATAACATTCATTTCAACAATTTAAAAATATAATTTATGTGCAAAACCAGATGGTAACTTGTCCAGCCTTAAAGTAAACAGCAAACTGTATTCATGACAACCATTTGCTGAACAGCAAACATGCACTATTTAATGTTGCTGTAAATAAGGCTTACTTCATACCTCAAAATGTTATCAAAATGAACACAAATTCAAAGCAAACACACATTAAACAAAGGATACATTTGTATTTAATGCCAGGCTATTTTAAAAAATTCCAGCCTTGAATAATCTACTGTAATCATAATAGACTGAAATGTAAGAATGTTTTCAGGCTTGATAAAAAAGGCTTCTAATTTTAAACATTTACAAGAACACTGAGAAGTAGCTTAGAACCACGCTTTAAAACATGCTTTCAGGCTTTAAATCGCTGAAGGCCCTTTACCTGTTTGGCCTGCACTAGAGAAAGGATGAAAAGCTCAAAAGTATGGTGGAAAAAAAATCACTGCACATGAAAATTTCCAGTTAAATAAGCAACACCCCCTCATCCCAACCCTCACTCCCCTCATTGCAAACCTCTTTTCTTACATGAAATGAAAGTGAGCAACTATTCTTGTCTGATAAGCAACACCAAACAACTCATCTACATCGCTGGCTCTGATCCACCCATATTCTTAGCAAATACTGTTTGGTAAGATTTTTGAAGGACTATTCTGTCATCACTGGTGCTATTCCTGAACATGAGGAACTACACTGAGGGACTGATGATTCTGCAGGAAAAGTGATTTAAAGTCTGTTCTAAATAAAAATAAAAAAGGTTTGATCATGTTCATTAAGTTTTTGCCTAACCTTAAAATGAGAGCTTTAGGCCAGGAATGAACTTTCCTTTGATATATTTTAACTATGTGAAGGAGGGACTGTTCTCACATTTCTTTTTCAGGGAAAACACCAAGTTGTTTGATTTTGAAAGTCAAAGAACTAAGCTGGGGGGGGGGGGGGAAGGCTTCTAAATGTAAATACACTTTACTAAGTTAAATAGAGTCTTAGTTTGATATGAAACACTGACTGTAAAATTAGCTATTCCTTTCCAAATGTTCCATACATTCTACTCCATTTATCTGATAAGAAAAAGGGAATATATTACAGGTATTAAAGATGGATGTGCCATAGAAAAGAACAAGAATAAACAGTATGTTTGAAGTAGTTCAGCACGTGAAAATAATACTCTAAAGCAATGAAACAACCACAATTGTTTTTTTATAGCAACAGATACTAAGAAGGAAGCTGTGAAAATCCACAGGGATCTTCCACCTTATCAAACACCCGCACAGTTCAATGAGAAATTTCCTTTTGTCTTTTATTTTACTTGGCTCCAGTCTCATGGTTCTACACCAGGCAAAGCACCATAAGACAAGAGATGTCATTCAAAACTGCTAGCTCAAAGTTGCCTTTACTATTTAAAAAAACACACACACACAAAATATTGTAACAGTTTCTGGAATCCCATTCTGAATACCCAACATTTTTAGATCTCTTCTTTTCATGTTTTCATCACAATTTTTGCAAAGTAGCGCATGGCCACGCTGGACATTTTGAGAATGACACTTTCATCTTTGCAATCCCTCAGTTACAGTTTGACCATAAAAAGAAATGAACAAAGCTGTGGTGTAGAAACGGCATTGGTGTATTTTTCAGTTTGTCATCGAACGTGCTCTCACTTCTCTCAAACAATATAGTGACTTCCTATACTGTATTCATTATTGCTCCCAAAATAATTTAGATGTATGTTAGGCTTTAAGTAAGAGCAATTTAAACACAAATTTTACACTAGTTTCAATAGCTTCAATGAACTTTTCATCAAAACTGAGTACCAGAACTTTATCTTGTTGCAACAATCTGAAAAGCATGTATAAATGGCTAACTAGACTATCAACACAAAAAACTGTGATATAGCAGTGTAAGCTTCCATTTTGCAATAAGAAGAATTATTTTCATTTAAAAAATGAAAACTCAGACTTTGAAGAATTCTGTACAACTTCATAGGAATTCTTTAGTATTCATCAGTAGTCCTTTTCTATTGTTTTGCAGTGTCTCAGTGTAAAATTGTGCTTCAGTTTTAAACTAAAAACCCCCCAAGGTATGCATACAACTTTTGTCCTTGCAGTCAGGTCTGACTTTCCTCCTTGGAGACGTGCTGAAATGGTAATTTACCGGGTCTGTTCTGCGCTGGAGGATACAGCATGCACTATTCCTGCATTACAGGCTATTATGGGTTTGCATCCTAGTAAAATAACTGGTATTACTCGCTGCTGTGTTTAAGATGATATCTATTGGAAAGTTAAGGTGCTGCATGCAGTTCCTGTAGTATAGTAAATTTGGCAACACAAGGAAAAAAATTTATACCCTATACAAAATATTTAGAGTTGGAGGGACAATTTCCCTTTAAAGCCACAGACTGGGCCAACTGCACAGGTACATGAGATATATAGCAAGAATGCTAACGGCAGAGTGCTAAAGGTGTTGGCAGCAGTAGTGCTGCTGTCACAGGAGGTGCAAGGAATATTCTTAAAGTTTACTGTGAATCATGGAATCTGTTGCAGAATGTCAAACTTCCTAGAAGTAACAAACTCAGATTACTATTTTTAAAACAAACATTTTTTTCATAAAACAGTCAAGCTTTGAGTTCCATCTTCACAGTGACAACTAACTCTTGTCTTGATCCCAAAGTAGGCTACAGGCAAAAAAGAAAAAATACATGTGATTTTTTTCAGTTTAAAAAAAAATCTAAAGATCTCTGCTGTTACCAGAGCAGAACATAACACCTGAAAGGCTTGCCAGCAACAAAACTGCAAGCAACAAACAAGGCTGAAGACACTGAAATCAAGAAAAGATTTAAAAGCTCTTAAATTACAAATCTCTGAATATAGGCTTGTACGCACATTCAAATGACCTAGAGAACTGTATGCAAATACATATTTACCACAAAATCTGGAAGCAGAGTTGGGACTCAAATTACACTTTCAGTCTGGTTTGTCATTCCACTTAAGATCAGGATTACTTCATGTAAACTGATTCATTTCTGTGTGTATAGTATAATGTATCTTGAGTATCTCTTTCCTTAATTTTAACCATTCACATTGCATATTTGCTGCTAACTTCCTAACGCATGAACATTAAGCACAGTGTTTCATAACAGGCTTACATGCACCCATCCTGAAAGATAATGGGTGAATGCGTTTTCTATTTAACAAAATAAAAGTGAGCAAAGACTGCAAATTATAACTTAAAAAAAAAAACCCAATCAACCAAACAAAACAATCAAACAAACCTCTCAAGTGAATTTTCTTGAGTCAGTTTCGCAACACAGCAAAAGCACACAATAATTTGGGAATTTAGTTCATGTTTTTCATAGCATTGCAAAATTGAGTTTTAATATTCACCATTATTAGAAAGGTCAATAATTCCTTGTTTTGAGAACAAATTAAAAATTGTCCATAAAATGGAAGGGTCTTCACAGTTATGATGACTCTGCCAATGATTACAAAGATCTTCTTTTCTTCCAAATAACTGTTTGCACAAAATGCAGTTATACCCAGCCTTAGACCAAATTTCAATTTTTTTTCTCTGTCCACCACAACCTACATTTTGCATCTCCTTGGCTGCTTCGCTGTTTCCTGAAGGAGTCATTTCATTCTTAGATAACACATCAACATTATTTTGATGGTGAAAGTATATTTGCCTTTTCAGTTTTGGAAAAGTATAAAACTCCTCCTCATGAGCACTGGATTTTGCTAAACGTCTTCTCTCATTGCGCTGTTTCCAGAAGTGAGTTGCGTGTTTGACCAATTCCCCCTTAGTTCCTCTATTTCCTTGCAAAATCCCTTCCTTTACTCTTCCCTGGATCTCTTCTCCATGAGAGCACAATAAATGAAACTTCATTTCAGCAAAAGACTGTGCAATAAACTGGCATCGACCACATTTGATCTGTAATTTGACTTCTCCTGGATTATGGAAAAGATCTTCAAAATTGCATTTATTTCCTCTGTCAAAAAAAAAAAAAAGGAAATGCAAACTACTTCAGTATTAGCCATGCACAGAACAGAGATGACAATTTCCATCCACCTAAGTTTTCAGAAGAGATGGCATTTAAACTTACTTTTAATTAAAAACAGGCATTGTTCATACAATACCTAATTTATTAGGAGCAGAAAAAAAGAGAAATTAAATAATATTAAGTCTGGTTAGGAAACAAATGAAACCAAATGTTATTCAGCACTATTAAGTTAAAAAATTCCCTCCAAAATTAGTCTTTGTAAAAATCATCTTTTAACAACACTAACATTTAAATAAAAGTTTAATAACATTTTAAGTTCCTGAGTTAGTGAGGTCAATTCAAATATCTCTGCCTCTGTGCTAGAAAAGCAAAAGTGAATCTTACCAGAAGCTATTAAGAGAAATTGATTGATCTGTTTGCATTGACTGATCTAAAGGCTGTTTAAATTAAAATAGGTCCTACCTCCCACTCCAAGACAGCAACAATGAAACCTCAAAGTTTCTTTTTTTCTAAAAGTTACTAACACAGTAAAAAAAAAAAAAAATTGTATGTACAATTTGCAACTGCACAGCCTGTGTTCATTGGTTCAGGACAACTCTGCAGTATAAAGGAAACATATACATAAAGCTAGCATATTGCTGGTTTAAGTTAAGGCAATCGAAAGAACTCCACAGAACACCTTCTCATAATATCTAGAAAAAGGATCACATATTAATATTTACTAATACAGATTAGACAGACAAAATGGATAAGGCTGAAATAAAAGTATCAGCTTTTTTTAGGTTCAAAATCTTAAATATTTCTGACTGGTGTCCTAGCAAACGGAACTATGCAAGCGAACTGTATAAAACTGAGATACTGAGTTGTACTGAGCTTAATAAAGCATATTTCAATGAAAACAGATGCACAGTGAAGCCAAAAAAAGCTTTTCTACTATCACAGCATTTCTACTGTGTCAAGAAAATTCACCTCAAAATCCTGCTGAAGAGATGAAAGAATGTCCTATCCATCTTTGTGGCATATATTAGCTTTTTTACTTGGCTAAATGATCGCAAAAAGAAGCAGTAATCAATGCACATGACAGATTAGCTCACAGCACTCCAGAGAGGAAATGGGATAATGATATTTAATAGGGTAAACAAACTACAAGCTAATACTGAAATATGAATTGCTTTCACTTATGACATTTGGTTCACTTACCTGCTGG
Organism: Apteryx mantelli; assembly: GCF_036417845.1. Lineage (NCBI taxonomy): Eukaryota > Metazoa > Chordata > Aves > Apterygiformes > Apterygidae > Apteryx > Apteryx mantelli. Next base: position 153,258,895 of record NC_089979.1, read on the forward strand.
AGAAAAACACTGTAAAAATACAGTTCAGGTTAACAGAAAAAATATTAGCCATTAGAAATCAACTAATAAAAATAGAGCTACTGGCAGTTTGGGTATTACTGGGATATATGCAAAATTACTTCGGCTATTCAGGTGTTAGTGATAATTTACAACCAATATACCAGCTAAAATATACCGGATGGTCTAGTGGATTGACTACCTGTCTTAACAGAATGTGGAAATCATTAGGAATTCCACTTGGGAGAAAACAGCTGAGAAAAAAATCAACAGCTTTCATAATGGTGACATTTATGAATTTCTACTGACAACCTGTTTCTGATTTTCCTTATTTCTACTGAAAACCTGGTTTTATGAACACCTAATTAGTGGAAACACTCACCTCTCTGTTGCTTCTTCTGCCTCTTTCATATTCGTATCTCTGTTCCTTAAAGCATCTTGCAGCTGTTGCTCACTAGTAGAGGGCTCTGTGCTGATAACAACCCTGTGAACCTCCTTTAGATGGCCAAAGTATACTTTTGCATGGCCAAAAACTTTAGCACAGAACTCGCAACACACAAGCTTTTTGGGTCTGCCTTCATTGTGATGAAGTTTCATATGTGTACTCAGGCTTCCAGAATGAATATATGCTTTCCGGCAAATCCGACAACTGTAAGGCCTTTTGTTGGTATGTGTATTCATATGGTCCTGAAGATGGTGTTTAAACTGGAAGCTATGGTTACAGACGTGACATCTATGCCATAGCTTAGGTACAGTTGAATATACATTTCTACTTAAATCACTTGATTTAGAAGAGATGGTATCATTATGCTTGTAACTTAAATATTTATTGGGAAGTGAGCTATTTAAAAAAAGATCTTGCTCTAAATGGTCAGGAGATTTTGTCTCCACTATCGCTGCAGTAGTCAGCGGTGCAAAAGCCTGTACAACTACCATGGGCTTTGGTCTAATACTACGGTATTTTTTCACTGCTTCTGTTTTTTTGTCTTGAGGTTGCTGAAGATCAACTTTCGCCCTCTCTCTTCCTTCTCTAAACTTATTAACAATGCATTTCCTTCGCTTGGACTGAAAAGCCAACAGATCATCTGGGGTTCTTCTTTTTCTGCCTCTTCTTTTAGAGGATAGACCATTCAACTTTTTAAGACTGTCACCATCCACTTTATTGGATGGACAGAAGGAATTTTCTCGAATGGTTTGTTTGGGGACTTGTGCAAATGATACAGCTAATCGTTTATCAGATGCTTTAGTAGGAAGATGAAAGGTTTTCACCAAAGCTGGTATCTTTTCACATTCAGATCTTAGTGAAGGACCAGATACATCCATAACATTAGCATTTTGCTTAGATTTAGAAAACATTGTATTTTTCACTCTTGAGTAAGGCAGAATAGGAAGTTTTCCTTTTGGTGCAGATGGAGTCAGCTGTATTGCACTGCCAAAAACTGCTGGTGACAGTACAGTGGCAGAATTTGCAGAATTCATGGGTTTTTCTTTTAGTTTCTCGCACATTATGAGCGAATCTTTTGTGGTTTCAAATGCTGTCTTCACAGAGTGTAGGCTTAGTTTCACGGGATTATTTGTACTTGCTGGCTTGGTTAAAGAATCTTTAGCTACAGACAGTCCAGAAACATTACCTTCAGTAATGTCTGTTTTGTTTAGTAAAGGAGATCCCGATTCCATACAGCTGCTTTGATTTAGTAATGGGGCAACTGTAATTTCAGCTGAACCACGGTCCATTAACATCACTTGCTCAGATGAATCTGAACTACTACGAGTTTCAGGATAGTCTTCAGTTAACGTAGTCATGGGGGAAGTCTGTGACGAGATCTGGGCTTTGGTAGGAATCTTGTCATGTGCAGCCAGAACAGAGATTTGAGTTGTTTTTTTCTCACCCAGCAATTTATTTCTTACAGATTGGTACCTAGGGATAGGCAGCTTGAGATTTTCAGAAGGGGTCCTGTTTGACTGCTGGATTTGCTGTGTTAGTGCAGGGGTAATGTACGGCAAGGCCAAAACAGAAAAAGTTCCATCATGACCAGCAACCCGCATCACAGCATAGTTTTGTGTTGGTACTACCAGTGGTTTAGAACCTGCAGCCAAAATAGGTGTATTTTGTTCAGGCAAAGATGACTGAAGACAAGAAACCACTCCAGATGTTAAAATTTTCGGTACCATTTTTGGAGCGATGGTCCTAAACTGACTTTTCTTCTGAAAACTTTGTATGATATCAGAAGGGGATTTGTGTTCATCTGTAATAAAATAAAATCCACAGACATGTAAGACAATGTATAATATTTCTTTTTGAAAAATCACTGTGTCAAAAATGAAACTGCTAACAAAGGATACTATTACACACAAACTTATCACAAATATTTAGGTATTTAAACAACCACTAAATTAAGCTTGGAATTGCAAGCTTCTCATGGACAGAACAAAAACAAACCATGAAGCAACATGCTTAAATATACATATGCAAAAAAAAGTCTCTTAAGCTAACCTTAAATGGTGTTTCCATTCTAGGTTATACACTTTGCAACATTTCAGAACATATACACCTTTAACCTCTTCTGCCCAGGAAAATCTGTACCAGCATGCTGTCAATATTCAGTTGGAAGAACTATAATGGACAAGATTTAAACTTTTTATGATGCAGAAGTCTTCTAAGCACCTGCTCTGACCATATCTTTCTACCAGAGTCATTGTATTTTGCAGAGAATTTCTATAACATTTACGATCTGCACTTTTTATTAGATAGACTAAAGCTTACCTGAGGAAGTCTTTAAAAAATTACTGCTACAAAGTATGCAAACTTGTAATAAAATCAGAGAGGACTTGAGAGAAGAAGAACTGTTATTAAAAAATCAATCATACACATTGCTGTATTTGAGTGCCATGCGTTTTGACTGCACAATAGAACTATTGTTGTAAAAACTTAAGTTATTCAACTATTTTCTTGAAAGTTTATCTAAGTTACACCACAGTTTTTTGCTGTTTCTACTTGTGTTGGTAAATATCACAAACATTTTTAATAAAGAAGAAAAATGTGAGGATAATTAAGGAAAGAGAAAACTGTAAAACAAGTAAAATATAATCTGCACCGCGTGGCAGAGATATACACTGCCCTTTCACATACTACATTAAAAAAAAAACATTTGATATATAGCTGAATAGTACCACTAACATTTCATACAACAGCCTAATTATCTGTTGTTAAATAAACTGTAGCCTTCTTCAAGTTCTCAAAAACTGGGACTTTTTTTTCCAGAAAATCTGCCTCAATCACTGAAAATTCATAACCACAAAGATTCCAGCCATGCAGGCAATTTGAGGAGGCAACAACATATTTATGAAAAATTCATTTTAAAGAGAGGAATTATATTTGAATGGAATATTTAAAAATAAATGCTAGAACCCCAAAATATTGTAAAGAGGTAATTCAGTAGAAATTTCTGTTCCTTATCGTTTAAAGCCTTGTATTACAAATGCATTTATACATTTTTACAGCCCTATAGAGATAACTGTGAATTACTATCAACACTGCAAACTCAAATAGCTTTATCCTGATACTGGATGTTCTTCACAGACATTGTGCGCTTTGCAAAATGCACTGTAAGTTACAGAGCTATTGCATTTTGTGATGAGAAGTCCCAGACAGATATATGTGTGTACACATCACATGCACACGTGCAGCAAATCCACTGCTTTTGGGACATGCTAGATCTACGGAGAAGCACATATAAACTGTACATGTCATACATAATAGGTCTGATGCTTCTCAGAACTGACCTACTGCATGTTCCTGGAGTAACTATGCACAGCATAAACCTTAGATCCTTTTGTTGCTACCTGGAGCATCAGCCTCTATTATGCATCTTCTTGATCCCCCACCAATTAAATGAAACTACTGGGTACCAACTATACTTTTGGTCTGCTCAGTCCTGTAGAGATGCTCAGAACTTCCAGTTATCCTATGCAGATTAGACTATTGTACCTTTGGAAATCCTGCACAAACATAAACAGAGATTCCTTTAAATAGGGATAAAACCAAGCCTAGAAAGTTTGCACAAGCTGGAAAAAGCATAAGTATGGCAACTTTAAAATTCTGTTAATTCTTCTCACTACAGCCACTTTCGTTCTACGAAAGCTAGGAGTACCCAGTATTCTTCACTAATAACTACTATTTTGCCAATCTTCAATCACTATATAAAAAAAAAAAAAAGTTTTTTCAACTGCTAACATTGCTAATAGCACCCAGAATTTTTGTTTCCTGTGCAGTATCTTCTTGTTACTACTTTTAAGGCAACACTTCAAGAGTTTCTGAGAAAAAGTATAATATAATGATATAAATTAATATAGTCATTAAACAAACTAGACCCTGAACTTCAAAGCTAGCAACAGGTCAAACTGTACAGCTTAAACACAGTAGATTACATAAATATATTTTGTTTTTAGGGATACTTTCCAGATTATCCTTGCCATATACTGATGTTAAAGACTTTTTCCAAACCAGCATTTATTCAGCCTGTCACAACATTCAACATGAAGTAGCTTCCACTCTCTCTTCATGTTTGGCTTGTACCTCTCCCTTTTTATCTCAAAACCTCATTCAAGGATTTGCACAAACTCATTAGGAAAGCCAGTACTTCAGAAGATTGCTACCTCTGTTTCTTAATACTCCAAGTTATAAGGCACCCGCTCTCAACCAAAGACAGCAAAGGATGCACCCACAGCAAAATTTCCATTGCTGCCTCAACTCACATCTCTTCTACAGAAGTCTAGAAATGGCAGTTGAAGCACCACCAAGGAATGGTTAACTCAAGGTTAAGAGGAAACATTTGTACAAATAATGCATTACACTAGCTTTAAAAATGCACATATGTTTCTCAAATTCATGAACTTGCCATTGCAAATTTAGACACTAAAATCACTTTCATCTAAAGAAAATCTCTCCATATAATTCCCAAGTACTCCATAAGAAATTAGCATTTTAGAAGCTAAGACCCTCATGAGTATCACAAAATGCTCTTTGAAACAAGGTCCTTTTAAATCAACATTCTTCTTATGTAGTTATTATAATGCTAAGCATTGATATAGCTGTTTGAGAAGGGATTTTTATACAAACACTCTATTTTTCAACCTGTGTAATTTTATCATAAATATTTCTTCCGGGCAAGCCATGTTTGGTCTCAACCTTGAGTATATATATATATATATATATATATATTTTTTTTTTTTTTTGCAAAGTTTACATTAGAGAGTTTAGTGAAGAAATATTCATTGCAGTGCCTCTGGTATGCAAAGGATACTCAGCTCTGTATTTCCCTCTCATCCAACAGGGCTGCTGTAGGTAAGCAGCTTAGCCAGTGTCTAAATATAGAGGTGGGCTAGATGCAGACTAGCTATCTGAGGATCTTTCAGATCCACTAAGATTTTGCTTGCTGATTGGGAAGGCTAACTGGAAGAAGTGACAGAAGATTATTTAGCTTTCTGGATCAGGAAGAACACCCAATAGATTCACAGTTTGGAGGTCCTACTGACCCCCACCCAGAACATCCAACTATCATCTGTGACCAAGAACATTTCTTCCATTTACATTTGGCTATGAATTTCTTTTGGACATAGAGATCGCTACAGTAATTCATGTCTTTCCCACCTTGACACTGGAGGACTTGAATGGGCTCTGGCTGGCACTACACCAGAAGGCCAAATGGAAATTTAGTATGCATCTTTCAGGGACATTCCACTTGTGTTTTGTGCCACCTTTCAAATTATTCCTGTCCCTGATTCAAAGGATTCATTTTGACTTTCCAGTTGTGACCTGAAGAACAGCTTTCATTCCTGTGCAAACACATGAAGTCTTTATATCTAAGAAGGGGGATTTTCAGTCCAGGCACTGCAATGACATTCTTGAGGATGGCCCTTGGTTTTAGGTCACATTCTTTCTTTCTACAAGCCATAGTCCACAGGTCCTTTACTGGAAAGCAACAATTTTTATAGCTTCTCCAAAACTCTCATTAAGAATAAAGGAAATGAGTGAACTCATTAGAGTTAATCTCTGAATGGTGTGAAGCTCACTTTTAACTGATGTTTTTAATATTTCAAATATGCACACAACTGGAGCAACAGGTGGACACCTCTAATTAAGCACAAGGTTAAATCAAATACTAGTTAACCCATTTACTTCAAAAGTGTCTGTTAAAAGATTAACCATTACGACACTACTACATGGAAGTATCAGCTCAGTCTGATATTTCAGTATGTTGCAAGTTTTCCCCATTTCTAAATTACCTTAAAATTGTATAGGACTGGCCAATGATACACCAATAAAAATCAAAGTTCCTGAGAAGCCATGATATAGACATGTTGGAAAGAGTTCTCTAGAGGAATGAGTGCCTTGCACAGGACTGCGGTTCATCTGTGGTCCCCTTTCCTTCATGAGAGCCACTCTAGTCCAGTCTAGCCTATTCTGCTTCTTTTTGTATCTCTCTCAATTTGTTCTGCCTTTATGTAAAGCATGTATCATTGGTGAACTCAGATACTGTAGAAAGTGTGTGAAAAGAAACCATTTTCCCCAATAATACAACCTATTTCAAACATAAAGCAAACATCAAGATGCCAAAACCCAGTGTGCACTGGTATTAAATTTTTAATAAATTTTGTAAGCCCACCTCACTTGTCCAGGTGTATATTTAATGTGTACAACCAGACAAGCGACAGAAAATAACACAAAAGAATGATCATCTTGTTTTGAAGGGAAAGGCAGAATACAGACAAAAATGAAATATTTTATAAAATACATGTTTATGCTGTTGAGTCATTTGCTGACTTGAAAGGAAAAAAATCTATTCTCTTGGAAAGAAAAAACGTGTAGCAATTCTCTAACAGACAATACTAAATCAATTTCAGTCAATGCTAGTTAATCATTACATTCTGCCAAATCTCCATACACACTAAATACCTGTGGATACTGTCTTTCCAGCATAAGTTTCTTGTTTTTGCTGACCCAGCATACTTTGTTGGACACAATGTTTCTCTGCAGGATTAGCATGCAAAAAACCACCACCTGCAAAAGTGCTTCAATCAGTTATAAATAGAACCCAGGACAAAACAAAACAAAAAGCAAAACGAAAAACGAAAAACAAAGAAAAAGACAATATAAAACATCTTCTAGCTAATGCATTAAGAAAGCTAATGCTTCTTGCTCTTTGCCATTTTTCTCTGCTCAAAAACCATTTTAAAATCTAATATATTACATGCCAAATACAGGGCGATAGTTTAAAAAAGGAATAAAGCTGGTTAATGCCATAAACAGATGGGATGCTTTAGCTTCACTGTCATGGCAGACAGTCACAGTACCAAAACAAAAAGCTCACAGAAGAATGACGTTTCAGTAGCTTTAATAAGACTTTTAAATACAGGAGCTAAATTCTATGCTGATTTGCACTTTCCATAATCCCACCTAAATCAACAGAACTGAAGACATTAAACAAAACAGAATTTGGCCTTCTATGTTCAGAACTAGTTTTGCTGCACACCTATAAAAAGTGAGATTGGTAATAAAGCCTATAGATTAGGACTCTCCAAAATGACACATTATAAGAATCTATTTTCAGTTGTTTATAGCCTTGTCAAGTATTAACCATCTGGGTGGAACATTCCATATTAGGTATCTGCCTCAGATAATTTTCTAAAAGAAATTTTAACAGCCCATGTCAGCTGTTCTGAGGTATGCCTTCATTCAAAACAAGAATAATCTAGTAATACATCTGTGCATTAGAGGAAGACCTTGATATTTGACACAGCAGTGTCTTGTTTCTCTAAAAAGCTGCCCAAATTTGGCAAAGTTTTAAGCTCTTGGCATGTGTTCAATGCGTTCATGTATACTTTAAGTAGCTAATTTTTCCAATGATTACTTTCTATTGAACATGCTCCTGCCTCAGAATGAGCTGGATTTTTCCTAAAACTATACCATTAAGTCCAAATACCCAAGTTGAAACAGGGAAATGGCCCCTCCTTAGCTCTTAAATGCTAGGTTCAGATAGTGTGAAAGAGAAACTAGGGTATATACAGGGTGAGCAGGAAAAAGAGAAGAAAACCAGAAATGAGATTTGGAAAGTGTCTAGGAAAAATACTCAGGGTGGATTATGGGTATTAAAGGAAGACTATTAAGATAGATAAGGAACATTACTACTGCATGCGTTTGAAAGCAGAAGTATTTAAGCCACAGGGGGAACCTTACACCTTGGCATTTCTTACCTTTTTAGTGCTTGATTTTTTATGAGTAATAAAATCATTTCTACATAGGTGTCCTTTTGTGCAATTTAAAATAGATTAGAAAAATAAACAACGTAACAAAGTGTTCCAATACAAGATTAGAAAACCACAGCACATCATTCACACAAACACTAAGATACAGAATGTACAAATATGCTTAGAAAACAACGTGTTCTGTATATCATGGGAGGAACAAGATTAAATTGTTAAAATTCTAAAAAGGAAGCTAGACCTCTTTAAAGTACATAATTAATTCTGATTTAAGAATCAATGTAATTTGCTCATTGTGCACTCAGCATTTTACCATTTAGAAAGGCCTTCTGTGCTTTAAAGTCTGTGCAAATTTATTATCTTAAGGGATTACGATTATAGTGAATTGCAAGAAATTCTGCAAGCAGTGGGATACTTACTAGATTCCTTAAATAGTCTCCAATAGTCTCTTCTTAGCAAAAGAGACAGAAAAAGTTAGAAAATAAAAATGTTTTGAACATTAACTGGACTCCATTAAAGCAGATGCTCAACCTTAACATTTTTAATGACATTTTTCAGTGTGGGAATAAACTAAGTCTATTTTTGGCATGAACAGTGGTAGTCATTTTGGAGGCATAACTCATACAGTAATCCAAGATCATGGGTACATAGTTCATATTTAGGGAAGTTTTTCAGTTTTCTGTCTAATCCAGTCTCTTTCTTCCTGACATAGATCCTTTCTGCACTACCAGCCATATAATGACACATGCCAAAGTTTATACAGATCTGAATTTCAAAAAAATACTATCCAATACAACTTCCATGAAAAAAAGAATGGAGAAAAAAAATATCAAAAATCTATACTGTTAGATAACTCTACTTTCTTAAGTTTCAGAAATGCTTTCCTCTGTTGTTTGAAAGTATACATAAAAGTTGCTTCATTACTTAAAGTTTCATTCTGCAATTAAGGATACTTTCTGCAAATACAATCTCTCAACATCTCTGTTCTCAAAGAAAACTGCTCTGCCAAACAATACCCCTACAAGAGTACAACTGTGAATCAAAAGTTAACACATCAAGAAATCATTTTATCTAGATGCTATATTATCAGTATTAGAAACAACAATAATCTAAGACATCATTTTGGATTTCTCATCCAAGGAAAAAAGCCTTACTGTAGATTTTAAATACTTAAAGGCTTTGTAGCAGTCTTGAACTTTTACCTCTCTGTATTGTCCCATCACAAGTAACTTTTCAAATACGTATGAAATGCTATTTCTGTAGGGGATAACAAGCAGCCAATAGCTTTGAGGTAAACTTTAGGGATTTTATATCAAGCATGCTACTAGCCACATCTGAGTAAATCAATATTCTAAAGCAACATCTTACATAAAGTATGTGGGCAATGCAAGGCTTAACACAACCTTGTACAAAAAGGCCATCTCTGTGCTCCTGTATAAAGGCAGAAAAGTTCTGAAGTCTTTCCTAGCAGTCAGAATGTCTACATAAGAGATTTTTAAACACTCCTTTGCAATGAATTTGGAATACATTTATTAGCAGATCCACATGTTCTTTTAACACCTCTCATATAGCGTTTGTGAACTCTCAAAGCATTCCTCTCAAGTTATAAGCTACTCATTTCATATCAAGGTTACAATAATTAAAAGGTTTTAAGCTGATCAAAAGATTTTCAAATCAAGAAATGAAAACTGCTGTGAAAAGAGCTAGATAAAGCATCTGTAATTATTAGTATCATCTTCCATCTTTACAAAGAATACACACACCGATGCTCACATTTTTGTCACTACTCTGACAATAAGAGAACTTGGGAAAAATGTTTTATGCAGATAAAACTATGGGTAGGAGATGGTACATAGCCTCTGCAACCAGAGAAGTCACTATCAAAGGAAAAAGCACTGGTTCTTCTCTGCTGTTTGAGAAGAGAATTTCTGTCTGAGAGATAAACTATTAGATACATGATCAAAGACAGTGTGTTTCAGCTTCTATGGTCCAATACTAGTTTCAGCAGTTAACCATGTCAGACTTAAAGTGCACCTTATTTGGCAACTGTGATGCTCCCACAGGCCAGTTGAGCAGAAAAGAAACAATTCTGGTAGCACTGCAGTTCCTGTGTTTTATCTTTGGGGTTTTTTGCCTAGTCATTCTACCCACCGCAGAACACCAGCCCTGGAGATTTGCAAAGCACAGCTTTAGTGACACAACCACTTGGGGGAACTAATTGTTCAGAAAATAGCTAAAGGGAGGTGATGCAAGCAATGGTCCCTGAATTCATGAACCTGCAGTGGCATTGTGCATATGAATCAGATACTTTGGAAGGTCAGTACCAACAGAAGATTTGAAAGAAAAGACTGAAACTAGTCTTAAAATTATTTTCTGGGAGAACTGCCAGCTGAAATGTCTTAAAATGACCTTCAAGAAAGATACAGACCTAAACAGCAATTCATTCCTTGTAAACTTGATGCAAATATAAAGTCCTTTTAAAAATGACTATGAAGATCACATCAACCTGGACAAATTCTTTATACATCTAATATTGGTGGTAATTAATAGACTTATTTTTTCCTGAAGCGCAGGAAACAATAAAGGCCAGGTCTGCTATGAAAATGAAGGCAGAATTCTTCAGAAAATATGCAGCACAAAAAGGTCAAGTAGAACCATTTTATGAATAAGTCATGAAATACTTTCTGACTAGAATCTCACTCCCCTTTCAAATAAGCTGAGAATAGAACCAATCTTTGTTTTACTGGGAGTTCAACCCCACCCCTCGGGACAGAAAACCTCTACCCTTGACTACAGTAAGGGAGTTATGCCTCTTACTCCCCAAATTTATTTTCTGCAAATAGAGATGTAAAAACAGAGAGCATCATAGGAAGAAGAGTGAAACTGTTAGCCATTTTATAAAGTTTCCCTTTTTATGTGAAAATCGGAGAACTTCTTTCTGAAGGGCCCACATATTGGAGAAAACAAACAATTCATAGACCCCTCTGACTTATGGCCTCTCAACAGAGCAAATTTATATAATTTGAGGCATTAAAAGCACCTGCATGGTGACTTTTGTACTACAAACCTAGGGAAGTGCTCCTCATTAAAGATGAGCAGAGGATGAGAAGACTAAGAGTCAGACTTTGCCTGGCCTATTGCAAGAGTTTTCTGTACAAACACAGGGTTTATCATCTGCAAAGAAAGGAGCAGACCACAGAACACATCGTTAAATTTAGATATTCTTGGAGAGTATTTTCTGAGCACTTCTGTAAATAGCTAATTTCTTTTGAAAGTCATCTGGGTGATTTAACTTTCAAATGTGGAATCTCTATCCAGGGCTTTTGTATTTCTTTAATGATTCCCCTTTTCCTTTTTCATGATGAGAATTTCTTTGGAGAAAGACCACACAGCTCTGGCTGAGATGTGCAAAACATTGCCACCTGTAGTCAATTGCACAAAAGGATTAAAACAAAAATAAAGATTAGAGAATCTACTCAGTACTTCAAACAGACATGTTTATTTTTTCAAAGACAGACACAGCCCCTGTAAAGCATATAAAGACTAAAACATCTTCAGAAAGACTATGGTCCTAAGCCAACATGAGTTTTTAGAACATATAAAATTACCACTTTCTGCTGAACCTGAACATAGCTAGGCCACCCTGGCATTAGCATGCAGAAGAAAATAATTTAAACAGGAGCATCTGAATGCTTTTTTTTCCCCTGTGCATAATTCCAATTATTTGCAATGTTCATTGACATTGCAAAGCTGCCCAAACTAGCTATTGTATTGTTTAAAGGCAGCAATGGTTCTCAAAAGAAGGCAGTGGGGGTGCTATAAGGGAATCAGTTGCATACACTGATGATGAGTGATAATACATCAGCAAACACTTGTAATGGGTGCCAACATCAGATGGAATTAAACCAGAAATGTAGTCAACAGGACTGCAGGCCAAAGATGATATCCTTAGAGTTGCCCTGTGCAGACACATCACTACATTTTAAATTAAATTCACATTTATCTGGAGTACTTGTTCTGTTGAAAGCAGCAGCGCCTCCAGAAGGGGAGATGCACGGAAAATACAGCTGAGTCCGTCACTGGGAACTGGGCAAGTCCTGCTCAAGCACTGAAGGCCAAACCATTGGGTTTGTTTATTTTCTTAAACTGCCAGCTCAGTTTAGATATGCAGCTCAAGTCAGCTATCCTGCAGTAACTTCTAAATAACAGACAGCCTAAAACACAGGTCTAATAATTTTGTAGTGCTAAATATGGCCTCTTGAAAAATCCCAAATGTCCTGAAATCTTTTATAGCATCACTCATAACCTTTAAACAACTTAGTAAAGTTGTTTAAAGCAAAGCTACTATTTCAAAATACTTTATCTTTTCAAATTTTTCAATCAATTCAATGTTTTGTATAAACTTGAATACAGGTGAAATTTTGAAGCAAAGTAGTTGAGTCTTCCTGTTAAAAAGTAATTACTCAAACTATTTAGGATCTTTCTGTAACTGCAGTAGAAATCTTGTGCAATTTTTTTTTTTTTAATTTAAATACCTGCTTATTGATTTTGTGCTTATCTAGTTAATGTCAGGAATAATGTGTCTGTATTACTAAAAATATCAATAAATTTAAACAGATGTTCTTTTTTGATAGGCTGAAAATTAAGCACAGTTACCAACACATTCTTCTACCCCAAGAAATCATCTGAAATCTTTATCAGACTTTCTTACTCTCATCATTGCTCAGCTCATCACACAAACCATCTGCATAAATAAAGATGTAAGCATCTGCTGTATGGCAAATGGTCTCAGGGGCAGATGTTTTTATCCTTGCATTCATGTCACTGGCTTGGATACATTATTTGAACAGATGTACACAATCTGAAAGTGTCGTGTCCCACAGTGAAATGTCTCCAACTGCTTTCTATAAAAGTGCATAAATGCTATTTGCACCTGCATTTATGTTAATGATATAAAGGCAGCAGGGGTTCCAGCGAAGTGAGAGTTGATGCTAAGAAACACATTTACATGGTTAATTGAAGTTTGAGATCTCCTAGCACCAAATAACCACACTAACATTGATACACAATCTACTAAGCTATATACAATGATTTATTTTAACTATATAATGATTTTTGTTGATTAAAATAAACATGCCCAAGGAGCAAAACTACGATTCCAGCTTATACGAATATGCTTTTCCAATATATATATCATAAAACCACAAAATAGTATTAAATGGATTCCTAGGTAGACCTGGACAGCCTTATCTACACAGTTATTTAATGTCTGAGTCATTTAACAAAAAGGATTTTATAAATCTGACAATACCACTCATTCAAAGCTATTTCAGCCAATAACCCACAATGATATTTTGTGTGATTATGGAACTCTACAAAAAAAACTCAGAACTTGCTTAACAACAAATATTAGCATGAATGTGAATTAGAGAATATAATGCTTCCATGGTGATTTCATAATTCCTAGGAAGCAATTAAAATCTCAGAAATTAAATAAGTATCATTATTCAGAAAAATGTAACTTTTTGAACAGAGGGTATCAACGGATTGCTGCATAAATGACAGAGAATCAGATTTCTTATAAAATATTTTAATTTGAGAAAAATGCACGTCCTGAAGGAGTATATATTAAATTACAGAACTCCTGCTATTACATGACAAATGGTAGGAGAGAAGGGTTTATGCTGTCAGTCAAAGAATTTGCACTAGTCATTACTTCCATACTCAACTGAAAAATCACAGGCACTTCCAAAGCATAGCAAGGCTGACAGAAACGCTATCCTGCACGTAACTGACTGACAGGTTCTACTGCCAATACCATTCATCTTCAAACCCTTTCTTTGCAAGAAAGGTACCAACTTACAGTTGCACATAAATTATCAAAAATTGTTAATAGTCTCAGCACTTTCAAAGTGCAATAACACGTTTGAAAACAAAACTGATACTTGATACAAGGGCAAAATAAGAGTGATGGTAGAAGAATTCAAAAATAAATATACTAAGGCTAGTATATTTGTAGAATATCATAATTCCACAGCGACAGAGCTCTTAGTCACAATCTGGTTACAGCTTCCAACATGACCCCCCACTTCTAAAGTTTAAAACATGGCTGTTACAATTCACTCTAGGTGAAAGTTGGTAACAGGATACTAACTGGAAGGATTTCTCTTTAAAAAAAAAATCCTGAAGCAAATGATTCATCAGTTTTAAGTTTGCAAACAGCTTCACAGTTTACATTTTTCCTCCTATTACTCAGAAATGGCTTTAACAAAGATAACATATTGAATTTGACTACAAACTCCTCAAATCCCTATCATTTAAAGGAAGAGTTAACTTAAAGCTTTTAGGTATTAGAATTAATTATTTTAATCATAAATACACAGATGGGGAGTACACTGCAAGGGTGGATGGCTTTACACTACAGTCAGAAGTGTATCCCTTGAAAGAAAGGTCCCCTCAGACACAGAACTCATCAACTAAGATAATTTGCACATCATCCTGGAAGAGCTTCCTCAAAATTGTTACAATGTCATAAAAATACTCAGTCTTCCAAAACAGATAAAGTATAAACTTTCATGACAGTAAAAGCTCAAGGCTGCCAGTTAAGTAATACATAGTGCTTTTTTTTTCTTAATTAATGTAAGTACTAAAAATGGACACTTAACTTGCAGCCTACAATGGTTCTGAAAAGTCTGTTATGGCTTAGGTCACACACATCAAACATTCCCTCATGTTTAAGAATTATCATTCAAGCTGACATTCAAGTTAAAAATCACATTCAAACATCAGCATTGTGACACAGATCAACAGGGAAAGGAAATTAAAGTTATTGGAGAACATGTAGAGGCTTGGGTATACGCAGTTACAGCACAAACATCCTGACTAATAAGGGAGGGAAAAATTCAGACACTAACTACTGAAAATCAACAAAAGACTACTGAAAAGACAAAACAGAGTAAAAATATAGTTAAACACAAAAAAAATGTCAATAAGGATAGAATTGCTGGAGAAAAGGCACTTAAATATAAAAATAATTTTATATTTAGAAATTATATATTTTCTGGTTTGTGCTAATCTTTTAATATAACTTGAAAATTGTTATATTATTGGACCTCCAATTACATGGTGGTCAAATATGACAATGATTTTAAAATATATTAGGATAAAATAAATTGCAACTAACCCTGGATATTTAATTTTGCTGAAGCAATTAAGAGGCAGAGCTATATATTTACAGTTTCAGCTATAGGTGGTAACAGTTATTTGTAATCTCCTAAAGAAAACAATCTTAGCTATTGCAATTGTTTTAAGTAATAATTGCTACAGTATAATAGTTGGGTTTTTTAACCAAATTAGGATAGCGTAAAAGACATGAGTAATGCAGTGATTTATTAACAACATCATTTCAAGTCACAAACCTCTAATTTCTCACAGAAGAATAGGAAGTAATACCATACCTGCAGAAAAAGTTAAAGGATTCTGCATTATGCCCTCTAATAGATATGACAACGTTCCTGGAAGGAAGAAATACAGATACTTAGAAGTTTTGACACTTTTTCAGAAACTAAGTCAGCGATAAAGTATATTAAAATATGATCAGACTTAAAAAAAAAAAAAGAGCACATTTTGGAGAGAACTTTTTTTAAATCATATTGAAGTTTTTGAATATAAAGAGAAGAATCACAGGTAAGGACGCTATTTATTTTCACAGGCACAAGCCAAATATTTTTATATGTTATTTAATGAACTTCATTGTCATATTGGTAAAAGAATAAACTAAATAAAATCTTGTGTTATGTTTCATATTTTGAGACATCTCAAACTATTTTATAAGAACTGGACAAACAAATAAACAATTTATCATGGTAAGCAAAACTTTTTCTAAAGTATATAATCATTTTCATATTTTATCATACTTTTTCTTAACATATTGATACTTTAACTCAACTTAGTGATTGAAGAAAACGTCAACAGCTCAAACTAAGTCCAACATGCACAGCACAAGTACTGATCTATGCAAAACCAAAAACTTCCACATGTCCCAGCAAATCTATTTCAAACTTGGTATGAAAGGCCAATCTTTGCAGGTGATAATTTAGCCCACTTAATTGTTGCTTTATCAAATGGTATCTTCAGTGTTATACTAGGTGTTGTATTACATTCAACCCTTATACAGCATAACAGAAGAAAACACAGTGAAGACAACACAAGCCAATTCCAAAAGAACACTGCAGAACAATCTGATCACGCTATTAACTCAGTATGCACTTTTTCTGTGACTCTTCACAGATCCCTTGACAATTTTTTTTTTATTTACTGTTATCATCCTGTAAGACACATTGCAAATACAACTTCACCACATAAGTATTTCAAGCTATAGTGTGACACACTCATCTTGAAGAATAAATGTCTTACAGCTCTAGAACTTTATTTAAATGATGGTAACTTTGTTCATTAACAACTTTTGCTGAAGTGCATAGGTCACGAGCAACCAATATGATTATCATATAATCTTCTGACCTATCCAATTCAACAAACCTACAGTAAACTTAGTATCAACATGTTCACCAGCTGTATACCTATTCGGTCCTCAATTTTAGTCAACATATGTACTGAGACACTGTTCATCAGCCCACTAATACTATTATTGCTACACAGTAATAATAATTCACTTTCAAATTTTAACCTTATGGTTAGTGATTTTATTGATTTATATATATATATATATATATATATATATATATATATATATATATAAATCAATCAAAGAATGGTTGAGGTTGGAAGGGACCTCTGGAGATCATCTAGTCCAACCCCCCTGCTCAAGCAGGGTCACCTAGAGCACAGTGCACAGGATCGCGTCCAGGCGGCTTTTGAATATCTCCAGAGAAGGAGACTCCACAATCTCTCTGGGCAACCTGTTCCAGTGCTCTGTCACCCTCACAGTGAAAAAGTATTTCCTCATGTTCAGATGGAAGCGTCTGTGTTTCAGTTTGTGCCCGTTGCCTCGCGTCCTGTCGCTGGGCACCACTGAAAAGAGTCTGGTCCCATCCTCTTGCCACCCTCCCTTAAGATACTTGTACACATTAATAAGATCCCCTCTCAGCCTTCTCTTCTCCAGGCTAAACAGGCCCAGCTCTCTCAGCCTTTCCTCATATGAGATGCTCCAGTCCCCTAATCATCTTTGTAGCCCTTCGCTGCACTTGTTCCAGTAGTGCCACATCCCTCTTGTACTGGGGAGCCCAGAACTGGACACAGTACTCTAGATGTGGCCTCACCAGGGCTGAGTAGAGGGGGAGAATCACCTCCCTCGACCTGCTGGCAACGCTATTCCTAATGCACCCCAGGATACCATTGGCCTTCTTGGCCACAAGGGCACGTTGCTGCCTCACGGTCAACTTGTTGTCCACCAGCACTCCCAGGTCCTTCTCCGCAGAGCTGCTTTCCAGCAGGTCAACCCCCAGTCTGTACTGGTGCATGGGGTTATTCCTCCTTAGGTGCAGGACTCTGCGCTTCCCTTTGTTGAACTTCATGAGATTCCTCTCCGCCCACCTCTCCAGCCTGTCCAGGTCTCTCTGAATGGCAGCACAGCCCTCTGGCGTATCGGCCACTCCTCCCAGTTTTGTATCGTCGACAAACTTGCTGAGGGTGCACTCTGTCCCTTCATCCAGGTCATTGATGAAGAAGTTGAACAAGACTGGACCCAGTACTGACCCCTGGGGGACACTGCTAGCTACAGGCCTCCAACTAGACTGTGCCACTGATCACAACCCTCTGAGCTCTGTCATTCAGCCAGTTCTCAATCCACCTCACTGTCCACTCATCTAAACCTCACTTCCTGAGCTTGTCTTGTTTATATATATAATATATATAAATATATATATATAAATATATATATATATAAAGCTATCTTTTCCATGGAAAAGTACTATCTTTTTCTCCTTTTGAGAAAGACTAGGACCTGTAAATATAGGATAGCTATCTTACTATGGCAGTAATTTTCCAAAATTCTGTTCTTTGTATGGATCCCAGGATGCCCATACCTCATACGAACAACACTAGTTTTATATCAAATGCACTCTTCATACTTCAATAGTGGGTACAACTAACAGCTTTCTTGTAATTTAAAACCCCCTTTAAAGCAAAAAAGGAGAATATGTCATAAATTCCAAAGTGATAATGCATTCTGAAGAACCACAGACAATGTAGGGTTAAAGCAATCCTTTTCCTTCAAATATCTCCCTGCATGGATCCCATGTAGCTGACTCTCTTGATGTGGTTGAAGGCTTTGGGAAGGCAACAGACAAGTCCACTGACTGACACAGATGAAACTCCAACTACTTGGAAGTTTACTTGGAACAAGTAGTCCCTACCATTGTGTATCTATAAAAATCTCCCATGAGCAGAGCCAACTGTGAGGATGTGAAGTTTGTTTATTTTCCCAGCCAATATAACAGTTAGTAGAATCATAAACAAAGAACATTCCAGATGTCAGCTCCAGAGCCTCCTTCTAAGCGTGTAAGTATGAAAAGATTGGTTTTTAAATATAAAAATATTTAGGACAAATTCTGTCACAATTACCAAACATAAAAGTAAGCCTTGAATACATTTCTTGTCTGTCGTGCAACTGATGACTCTCAAAAAGCAATGGTAAGCTTCCAGGCAGGTGAAGGTTCTGTGGGTAGCAGTAATGCATAAAAGAGGCAAAACCAAGACCTCTTCCAGGAAGTTCAACACCGAAAGATAAAAGGAAGCAGACTGCGGCTGCAGCAACAAGGCCACTTGCACAGCAAACAGAGGATGACCTTTGGTAGCCCTATCTTCTGTGCTGAGCCACACGTCATATGCACCTCTCACACTTCAAGCAGTGCCTGGTGGCGTAGGCTTCCTGACGCGTAGCAGTATATCCCCGTGTGGCTCAAAAAACCTCTGTCCGTGGTGCTTACGCAGCTAATGCCCGATGAGTCAGACACAGCATACAAATGGATTTCATGTCACCTAAACTCATGTTTCACATCAGGCTAACATATACACAACTTTCTTTTCAACTACGAGAATGGAACAGACCAAACTGATATTAATTTGGAACGGCAAAACACTTCAAGGAACCAGCATGGATTTTCAATTTGTCACCCAGAGTGTAATGCCTCCTTTTTTTAAGGCCATATTGCTCAACGAGGTCTTTTTTTAGAGAATCAAGGTCAGAAGTCTTCCTTCTGCTTTAGGGCTGCCAACACTTGAGAACACACTGACGTAGTTATGATAACACATTCTTGCGAAAAACAATTTAAGAAATAGGTGTTCAAATGAAGGTTCTCAAAATTATTATTTCAGAGTAACATTTTCATAGATTTTCATACTCCTTCTGAGTTGTACAGCACATTAAACCACTTAAGAGGATGCCTCACTTACGGTTACTAGTTCCTCTTAAGATTATAACAAATAAACCAGATTTAAGAACACAGATTAATAATTCTTACAATACCACATGGAAATACAAGCTCTACCTCTTCTTCCAAGCATTCACAAATCCCAATGCTAAACAGAGAGAATATACAAAATCAAACATTTTGTACAGATATCCCTGTTTTGAATCCAACCCTAATTGCAGAAAGATATCTCTCTTAACCTAGAAAATGCACTCATTTGACTGTTCAGTTCACTGATCAGCTACTGTCAATGAAAAAAAATGTTTAATTTCTCAAAGTAACTTTTCATCTTTTAGCCATTCGTGAATGATTTTTTTTGTTGTTATACGGAAGAGTCTTTCATTTCCCTTTATTTTTACAGATGTTTCATCAAGTAACCTTCCTTTTGAAAAATGGAACAGCTCAAGAGTTTGAAGTCAAAGTAAGATTCTTCCTACCATCCCTTCAAATTTTTCTATCATTAAATGTAGGCCTGCAATATTTCACCCCAGTTGGTAGTGATAATATGCAGCAAAATAAAGCTAATCTTGTTCACATATTTCCAAGTACTGTATTAGTTCCTTTTGCTGCAGCACTGCACTAGAAATTCACATTGAGCTCCTTGCTCTTAAATATATCTCAGTCATTTTAAAGTCATCTTATCTACAGATCACTCTGTGGATACAGGTTGCAATTTTTCTTTCAAATTTAAGAATTTTGTATTACAGCATGTTTTCATTGTATATGAACACAATTTACAAAGTAAATTGCAAAACTTTGTGAGACTGCCCTGTCTCTGTGTTTACACAATTTTCAAATTTTTTTGGCAGTGAGGCTGTCTTTCTGATCATTGACTAGTGCTAGGCTTGGCACCAGTCCGACCCAAACCATACTACACATACAGTGATTCATGTTCATTCACTACTGACAGCTGCTGAGATCTTTCAGGCTGGTTGTAACATATTTAATGGGTACTTAATATCTACATATAGTTGATGCATGTCCTCAAAGTATAATGACGTTTTATCTAAAAGTTCTGAAATTCTGACAGTGCACAGTACAGAAGTTCAAGGTTATAACATCTATACAGCTACCTATACCTGCCTCAGTAGAAATCTGGCTTGACATGGCATTTTCCTTAATTATGAATGGATTTCACAGCACTTGCATATGATTTCAGTATAGGTTCTTTCCAAATACAAAGGGGGATACTGATTATTCCTACCTGGCCTTATCATCAGTTTCAGTCTATCTACCAGAGAGCCTATCCTAATGACAGGACTTTTAAAATTCTATATAATCTTTAGATCTGTTTTGCTCAGCTTGTAACACTAGCACAGAACAATAAATAAATCATTCAAGATGAATTACTCCAGAAGTCAAAATAGTTCCCTAGAAATCTACCATTGACTGGTCAGAGATGAAAAGAAATCTATTACCAGGATTACAAATAAAGTGGAGTTAAATTTGTGTTGGTCAGAACTAAAAAATATAATTTATCTCAATGTCAAATATGCTCTTTCATGCCTTTACTACTCCTTATGTTACTACACAAAAAAAATTTCAACAAGAAAAAAACAAAAATATCAAACTGAAAATAATCTTAAAACTGTACTGTAAAATGGTCTTTAACACACAATCAAAGGAAGCAGAGCATATACATGCAACAATTTAAAAGCAATTTTCACAGAAAGATATCCACAGTCTTTTATATGAAATTGGTGTCCTGACAGACATGCTGAATCTGAATATCAGGTGAACCCAATTAACCTAATTTGATGCTTGTCCATACTAAGACATTTATTTCAGATGTTACACAAAATCCTTCAGGATACTATACAAAAAATGATAAATAGGCTGCAAAGGTTATGACATTAATTTTACTGTCATTCTCATGCTTTAAGCAGGCATCAAAACTAAAAATCTCATCCTCTGGGAAGGAAGAACTATCTGAAAGTAATTATAGTACTTATTATCATAATAGTATTAAACTA
The DNA here is from genome assembly GCF_036417845.1 of Apteryx mantelli. Taxonomy (NCBI): domain Eukaryota; kingdom Metazoa; phylum Chordata; class Aves; order Apterygiformes; family Apterygidae; genus Apteryx; species Apteryx mantelli. The sequence goes on from NC_089979.1 coordinate 153,280,556, forward strand.
AACCACTATGACCCTAACTGAATTTATTTTTGGTGCCTTTTGTTATAAGAACAAAGCTTCTCAAAGACAACGACTGTACCTTCAAATGCAGAGAACATTAGCTCAGGTACTGGAAGAAAGCATTAAATCAAGTCTTGTAATTTCATATTAAACTTAATTACAAATTGTGATTTAGAGCTAGGCATGTAAAGAACTATTAAATAATATTATATAATTTCATTTCAGAAGCAAAATATTCAGCTAAAAAAAAAACATTAAAGACAGTGCAATTTGGAAAATATGTTCTCCTAATAGAAGCCCATGAGATGTCCATTTATATTTCAAAAGCAATTTCAGTCACTTCATTTTTCACAACTGCCCTTTCACATACTGTGCCATCTCATAAATGCGGGTGCCATGCAACTGTTATTGCCTGAAATTTAGAAATCCTTCAACAGAAACTAAGTTTCCCCCAAAAGTGTGAATGAATGGTATTTACCAGTACAATCATTATAATTCCCAGAAAAATTAGTAAAATTAAATATTTTAAGGATGAATTAGACTCAAAACAAAAGATTAAAATGTTGAAGCTATGCAATACAACAAAAATCCTGAGGAAGGTAAAAGTGACATACCTAAAGACTGATTGGTGTGACAAACAAAAGCATTTGTTCAAGCAAGTATATCTGCCAAAACCCTGCAGTGCTTGGCTACTTTATAAATCAAGCACAAGGCATTAAGCCAATTTGTTTTAAAAAGAAAAAAAAAAACAACCAATAACCAAGCAATAGCTGACTTGCATTTCTGAAAATCTGCGAAAATATTCTGCATTTCACTATCCAAGTCTTCAATTGCAAAAGTCTGACCAATTTTCATTAAAATCTTTCCATTTCAAATCATATTTTCATATTAGGATTTCATCTTACATCAGCAGATCCTCATCCTTCCATTATATATGCAAAGAAATACAAACATACTTATGAAGTACAGCCTTCTTACAAGAGAAATTACACATTGCTTATGTTTCCATACATAGGTAATTATTCAGGGAGAAATGTGTGTCTATAGCAGACACCTTTTGGCTGAGTCCATTCGGTAACTTCGGTAGACAGCCAAAAAGAAACAGAAGCCTCATTTGCAACTGGTCACTTATCCCAGTACAGACCCACCAGAACCTAAAACAAGCTGTATGCCAACTCAGGCTATTTTTAAATTTTTGGTCATCCTATGAAATGGAGCAGCCAGAGAACATTTCCTTAAAGCCTTACATACACTGAATGCCACAGTGGCAATCCTGGATAAAAATTCTTCACTTCATACTTTGTTATGTGATCTATATAATGGTTCTCTGGCATGCCTACATTATGTCCATCTGTCAGCATGGAACTGTGCCCGCAAGACAGGTTCTCTGCTACTTTCAATAACCTCTTGTTGATAACAAAAGCTTACTTACGGAACAACACAGAGCATCTTCAACTGCATTGTTTTGCCTAACAGAAAAAGCAAATTAAAGATGATTGCTTTTCTTGAGGAGATAAATCTTTTGAACCCAACTTCTATATTTTTTCAATTGCGTGAATAAAGACTAGCACATACACTGCAAGAAATCAGAGTGCTCCAAAAATTTTCTACTACTCCAGATAGATCAGCATACAATCTCAGTAATTCTTGTTTTACAATTGTAACTATCTCCAAGTTAGAGAGCTCAAGAACCTGTAAGGAATTATATAAGAGCCAAGTTTCTCATAAAGGTGCATGGGAGAAGAGAAGAAGGTCAGAGAAGGAACAATATAGATTCTTCATTTTATGAAGCTGTATGTCACTGCACTGCATGCATATGAACACAAACTGTAGCTGAACAGTGTTTGCTACTTTAAATATCACAAAGTAATTTCTATCCGAGAATACTGCATCTATTCTGAAAAGCTAAAAGGGAAGAGCAAAGAACAGCAAGGTTGTTGTTATGGCTAATATTAAACATTTAATAAAATGTCAAAAACTAACCCTTTTTTCATATTTCCACAGATTTTCACTTTCATGTTTTCCTTAGTAAATACCTTCTTGGTAATACTGTTTGGAATGCCACTAACCGGAGTCCTGTGTATGCTCCAGTTCAGTATGGGAGAAACACCTTTGTCATTATACTGTTTTACAGAGTCAAAGCTTCTCATTTTATAAAATACAGTCCTGGATCTTACTGTTGTGAAAATAGGTGTGAAAAGCTGAATCAGTAGAGATGCCTGCATCTTATTCTTGATTCTGAGGACAGCTGGAAAGAACCGTTCTGAAAGTCTAATCTGCTCATTTCATTTTTATAAGATACTACATGAAATATATGCTGTCAATAGTTCTAACAATTTAAATTCAAATTAATTTAATATTTTAAAAAATCAAGAGAAAGAGACATTAACACACTTAGTTGGCAATGACTAGTCTAGAATCTACTTTAAAATTCAAAACAGCACAATCCCATTTACTCTCGTTTTTTCCCCTCTTACTCTAGTCACAAAACAAGCATTAATTTACTGTTTGGATCCAAACCCCTAAGAAGTTTTGTGAGGATCTAAATACTGCAGTTTCATGAGATAGAATCTGTATATCTTACTGTTCGGTTAGCCATATGTAATGCCATTCATAGTGGAACTGCAGTGTACCATCATGGTCTTCAGCCAGGAAAGCAGCTTGCAACACCTGATTAAATTGTGAAACTTTTTGACTCTGTTGCTGTTCGTAATTAATGACTGCACAGAATACAGAATTTATCTTTTACTCTACATCTGTTACAACACATTAGCTTTCTTTTCAAATAAACAATGTCACAGATACAAACCAGCAATTGCATTACAGTTATACTAAAAGTTATGTAACATTAGATACATATCCATAATTGTGTACACATATTCACAGAATCATTCAGGTTGGCTGAGACCTCTGCAGGTCATCCAGTCCAACCCTCCTGCTCAAAGCAGGGTGAACACTGAGCTGAGACTAGGTTGCTTAGGTCTTTGTCCAGTTGGGTCTTGAAAACTTCCAATCTCAGCAAACACCTTTCAAAAAATGTCAGATGATATTTTTCACTTAATAAAAGAAATAACCTGAAAATCACAGTAACATCAGAGCTATATATGCAAGACAGATTATTCCTGCAATTACTGTTCCAATGCTTTTACCACACTTCAGAATTAGCTAAAAAGTTACTCTAAAAACCTTTGGAAAAATCCTATGTATCATGCTATGCTGAAGGATTAAGTAGAGTTGCCCTTATGAGTGACAGAGAAAGAGTATATTTATACTAAACTGCTCTATATCCTTTTTTATTTACTTGCTCTTACATTAAAGATAAGCAGAGTATTTCAAAGAGTAAAATGAGGTTAACATATGATGTCACGTGACACACGACAAATGTATGAACAAAAATAAAGATTACTAGATGAAAGATCGAGAAAACATTACTTGTATACTGTTTGCTTTTGTCATCTTCCTCAATTTTGCCAGTTCAAGAATAAGCTATTACTGGTAGCATAAAGACAATTTTCTGGTGGAAATGATGTTCTAGGATTCTGTTAATTATCAATTTAGACTACGGAAATAACCAACCAGGACTGAAATGTTGAAAGGAGAGCAAGTGTTATGTTTTCTTAACTTAGAAGTCCAAACATATTTTAGAGATATCTGATATCTCAGAATTTACTCACACATATTTGTAGGTTTTTTATATATATAATATTACAATATAAAGGTATAGTGAAAATGCATTTGAATGATGCCTCAGTTAATCCTTAAATTATTAATGGAATTTTATGGCTGCGTTAAGACATGAGTATGACACATTCAACTTTACAGTCTAGCTGACGTTACTTCAGTTTGAAATGGCTTAGTAGAACCATAGTTGGTCCTCAAATTGTGTAAAGACTAAATGAGCAACAAAAAAGCATGAATCACTTCTTCTGTTTTGACAATGGCACTTTAGGTTATTTGGACACAAACCCGAATCCCTCAGGGGATGGAGAAAAAGATAAAACTTCTTGTGCCATTCACAAAGGATTTTGTACAAGTTTTATATTATTTAGTAAAGTCTGGACATGTTTTTAACATCCTCCTTAGAAAACAGATAACCAACAGCTGATGAAAATTTAACAAGCAAAAAACCACTCCAAACTTTGCAAGGTGAATTGCCTTTGCAAGAACTCTGACTCAAATAATGGTATTATTTCTGACTTCACAGCTGCAAAATTGAGCACAGTACTAAATTTTGCCGCTGTACTATGTATGTAAAATGATCATTTATAGTGTTTCTATAAGAATTTTCTTTACAGGGTTTCTTAAAAAGTCAGCTAGACAACTTCAGTCAGAAAGCTACTCAAAAAACACATTTATAATGTGTGTGTAACAATATCTCTCCATACAAAAAATCTAGTACATTTTAAAAAGTGACTCCAATGTGTCTTATTAGCAGACATAAGCAAAACAAGCATTCAGGAGCCGAAAAAAGGTGCATACTAATATATAGTGTAAAGTGGGAAGGTAAACGCAAGACTGTCTGATCAAACCAAAAATTAGTTAGCCAAGGGAGTATGTATTTCCAACATGTTAAAATTCAAGTTGCCTATCAGCTAATGACTTTTAAGGTGTTTAGTTGTACGAGATTCCAAAAAGGACACACTTCCACCAGGCACATTTATAAAGCAGAAATGAAAGGAACAAAGAAGAGGGGGAAAAAAGTAACTGCCCAATGCTTAAGACCCATCAAAGGATACTAGATTCGAAGGTCTAATTTTCCTCAATAAAAAAGCTGTCAATAAAAACCATCTACTGAAATTTTTAGTTTCTAAAATTGAAAGAATAAGCCTATTTTCTTCAGCTGAACTCAACAAATAACCTCTAACTTCTACAAAATAAGTACAATTCACTTGAGAATGTGTAACTGTTGTAAGGCACAGCTGGTCCTTGCAGATTGCACTGTACTTAAAAAAATAAACCAGATAACTAATCAGATGTTGGACTAAGAACAGCCTTGACTGCTTTTGTGCTACACTGATTTTTCCCCTAGACTTTCTCTATAATGCCTCTAACCCAGACTGTAAGTATTTCAGGGTTAAGGACATTTTTTCTGGATAGCTGACTGCCTAGTACACTTCCAAAACATATAAACTTTCAAAACCAGAGATTTTTTTTTAAGTGATGCTGAACATTAAAAACATTGTGCAACTATAAATCATATTCTGTGTTTCCCAAACATGGTCCTATGGTCACTCAACAGGAAGAAATATGGACTAACAGATAATATTTAAACAAAAAAATAAAAAAAAAAACAAAAATAAAAAAGTAAAAAGCCCCAAATAAACAGAAATCCCCCCAAAAAAACAAAAAAACCCACTAATGACTGGCCTAAGCAACTTAATCCTATATGACTTCCACTTCACTGTTCCCTCAGCATATAATAAACTGTTCTAAATTGGAAGAAACAGCAAATATTAAATTTGCAAATTAGAACATAATCTCACTTGAAACATACTCATAAAACCCAGAGTTCTAAGTTTAAAACAAAAATTAAAAGATGATATTTTACTAAGTATTGTAACAGAAAGTACCTTAACTGTTAAAGAATATTGTATAAATTTTAGCACTGTAGATGGAAAGAATTTCCAGTACATAACCAATTTAGTCAAAATTATCTTGCAAAATTAAGGGCAGTTCAACTTCCACAGCTGAAGAACTGGACCACAGAACCACTGTGAAGGTTGCAGCAGGAGAGGCAATCACCCAGCTGTGTGCTGAGCACACGCGCAGGAAGCAGCATCCCTTCCTTCTTCTCCCTCCCCACTGCTGCTGCACCCAGACTATTTCTTAATACCAATCTTAAAATTTAGATAGACAAGAATAACCCAAAGTTTTACCTAGCTTTGGTGACACTGCTTGATTGGCTAGCATCCAGAAGCAACATAAAATAGTCTGTTGTTCAAAATGGTAAACCATTTGCCATATAGTATACAGGACATCATCTGCAAGACAAAGCGTATACCCATATTCTATGATTTCCTTAAAAGATATCTTTTTTTCAGGATTTATTACTGTCTGTCAGCACAGTGTTACTGATGAAACATAACTTCTTATTACAAAAGCCTTCACACAGCTAAACACATGAAAGAATAAATCAAATTCTAACTTGTCCTGGTTCACTGCCTTTACTCTCGTGCTGTTTTTATTGTGCAAATAATCCTTGCCAATGTAATTTTCATTTTTGTATCCACCACCCTGTTTGTTATTTGAAATACGCTAAAGACACTGAGTTTCAAAGACTATCGGACATACTTAATGAAGTGCCCTCAAATCATTTCCATGGTGAAAAAATGTGAAATAAACATGTCAAAATTATTCCTGGCCACTGTCCAGCAACCAGCTGTGGTGCTCAGACTATGCTAACCCTGGGAACATTCTTCTTTCTCTATGGGCCTCCAGCTTTGCCTTCTGTTCCTAAGGGTATTTGTATTCCTAATTCATTCAGTTAAATCTCAAACCTAGCAAATCCAAACTGAATTAGTACTTCAACAGAAAAACAATTTAACATTACCAAGGTGTTAAAGTGACTAGGCTTTTGTGGTTTGACAAATAGTATCTTTTCATTCATTTCCCACACAAACCATGCTATGGGACACCTCCACTGTTTAGATTATGCCAACTCTTTGAATTCTAGAACTGAAGTTCTACCCTCTTAGGGTAAGTAAATAACCAAACATCAATTTTTTTAATAGTGGGACTAACCCCCACGTTATGGTCAAATTCCAGTAGTCATATTCAGTCTTTCTAAATTTCATTACAGTGTTAACTACTTGAGACACTACTCAGTCATGCACAGATGGAGTTAGGAAAGCCAAAACTCAGCTGGAGTTGAAACAAGCAAGGGATGGGAAGGGCAACAAGAAGGGCTTCTGTACATATAGTGGCAGCACAAGCAAGGCTACGGAAAACATGGGCCCAGTGCTGAACAGAGAAGGGGACTGGACATGGAAAAGGCTGAGGCACTAACATAGCATTATCCACAGTAGAGGAAGACGCAGTTCAGTTAGAGAACACTTAAGACAACTGGACACATACAAATCCATTGGACCAGAAGGGATGTATACAAGAGTGCTGAGGTAGCTGGTCAGTGTCACTGTGAGGCCACATACTATCACCTTTGAAAAGTCATGGCATGAAGGGAGATGTCCAGTGACTGGAAAATGGCAAACAGCACACCCATCTTAAGAAGGGCAAGAAGGAGCATCTGCGGAACTACAGGCCAGTCAGTCTAATCTCAGTCCACAGGGAGGCTATAGAGTAAATCCCCCTTGAAGCCATTTTTAGCCATGTGAAGGAGAGGGAGGAGATTGGGAACAACCAGAATAGATCTACCAAGGGCAAATCATACCTGACTAACCTGATTGCCCTTCTATGATGAGATGACTGGCCCAGTGGATTAAGTGAGAGCAGGGGGTCTTGTTCACCCTGACTTTATGAAGGTCTTTGACATAGACTGTTCAGACTGTATGCTCACAGACCAATTGGTGAGATATATATAGGGTAAATGAACAGTAAGGTGCATAGAAAATGGCTGTACTGTCAGGTTAAAATGGTGGTGATCAGTGGTACGAAGTTGAACTGGCAGTCAGTTACTAGTGGTGTCCCTCAGGGATCAATGCTGGGATCAATACTGTTTAATATCTCTGCTAACAACCTGGATTATGCAATAGGGTGCACTCCCAGCAAGTTTGCAGGTGATAGGGAATTGGGAGAAGTGGTTGAAATGCTGGAGGGCAGGGCTTCTTTTCAGAAGGACCTAGACAGCCTGGAGGAACGGGCTATCAGGAATCTCTGAAATTCAAAGGTGAAGGCAAATGCAAATGCCTTTGCAAGGAATAACCCCACATGGCAGTACAAGCTGTGGGGGCCGACTCGCTAGAAAGCAGCTATGAAGAAAAGACCTGGAAGTCTTCGTATAGTGTTTCATAAGCTTATGAATATAACTCTAACTCTATAACACTGGACAGGGATCCTAGACTAATGGCTTCCTCAATAAGCCTTCTCAGTGGGTGGAACTGCAAACAGGATGGCTTCAGTTTTAAAGGAGATTTATTTCCCATTATATGATTTGAAAAAAAAAAAGTCTCCTTAAGAGACTGTCTCCTAATCTGGTATTATAGTAAAGATAAAATTATTCTTGGCAAAGGGGGATTTGTGCTTTTCCTTATACTGCTCTGTTTTGTGATGCAAGACAAGTGCCATGGTGACCAATGTAATCTTTGTCCTGTTCTTAAATGTATTGCAGGAAGAATATACAGACCTCATGGATTATTCTGAGCTCCATCATACTAATATATGTAGAAACTGACAGCTAAATCTGTTGCTCCATCTCTTCTGGGTCATAAAGGTCCTCCTCATACACTCCAGAGGGCAGGGGTAAGGGAGGGGCAAAAAGGAGACTCCTCTGCAGATGCTCGTTGGATACATCTAAACAGTAGAAAGATCATCATTACCACATCCAGAGATTGTCTTCTGTAACATACACTGATCTCACCAGCACTGCATGGATCAGTTTAGTAGCACAGTATTTGGTAAAACAAGTTTATATTGGTTGGCCAGAGGCAAATTCTTGCCATCACAGCCAGACTGTCACTGTGAGATCAGGTGTTTCGCATTCTGTAACCTCTCCTGAAGGAATACACCTGATAAAATCAAGAGTAGCCCCAAAGAGTAGTTTTCTAAACAGAGTAAGTTTTTTCACTATAGCAAACATTCCTGAATATTTGCAGAGAACATTCCTCTTTCATCAGCCTGTCACTCTGACAACAGTATCCCCATACATTGTTCCACCCAACTCCAGCTACCACCCTACCAACATTCTAGTAAAACTCTTAGGCCCACCAACAACTTTGTACTTGCAATGCTTCTAATTTTTCACAGCCAGCAGCTAGCTCCTGTGGGATACGGTATGATGGATATGTGGTAGAACATTCTGATAGTACACAGATTTGAAAGATAATATTAGTGACTAGCATCAGCACCTTAAACTTCAGCTTGCAGATTAATTACTATATTTTCCACAAGTCAAATAAGCCATCATTCACCTTTTCTCTTAGGAACTGTGACCATTAGTACTGTAAGACACTTGTCTGATACTGATAAATCATCTGTTATATTGCACATAATAAGAAAAGCAAGCACACAAGGCCACTTCCCTGGAGTCAGCTGGTACCAATGACATAGAGGAACCAAAGCTGAAGTCACACATTGAGGTATGATCTAGCATATAATACTCACAACGTGGACATAACAGTGAGTTCTGCACACGTGCAGTGTGCACCTGGAACCAGCAAGTGGTTGGTAACCTCACTGCCAGTAAAGACATGATTTAGACAGTCAGATCACAGCAAACCAAGCCTTTGCCTGTGGTCCTTGCCTCTCTGTGCTTCACCAGTTGATAACGTAGATGTACCCAATGAGACCTAACAAAGTCAAGAGATAACACAATATATTTGCCAACAAAAGTAGCGATTAATCTCTTTTTAGTTGCTTTTAGAGCATGCTATAAAGCTCCTATCAGGCTCCTCTCCCTTTCCCTTTTTCTTTAAGCATAATTCTAAATTACTGTTTTCCGAAATACTGCTAGTAGATAATCTCTTCTCTTTCGCTTAATCATTTCTACTTTTTGGGCAATACTGAATACCAAAAGACAATCATGATGGCATTACATATGCCAGATATGTTCATCTATTATCGCTATTAAAACACTGGTTTCTACCTCCAATTAGCCCACAATCGCTACTCCTATTGCCTATTATTAAACCTTATTTTTCTCCCATGATAACTGATTTTGGCAGAATTCCTCTCAAACATCTACAGAAGTTCCTCATTATCCTCCTCCAAAAGTCTTCATCTTCCTTCTTCCAGGCTGCTTACACAATATTTGATAACATTTAAACTGCTATAAACATCAACATTTTGAAACAGTCATAATAACCTTCCCTTTGCTTTGAATTTGGCCTCTTTGAACTGCTTCATTTGATGATTTCTAGTTCTTGACATGAAAGACACAATGAACAGCAGACTTTCTCCATTCCAATTATAAGTTTGTGAACCCTTACTTTATCCCCCAATTTTTTTTGCATGCTATAGAGTCCTACACTTAATCATTGCTAGCTGCACAGAAGCCGTATGTCTGTTCAGACTTGTTTCCCTTCTCTGTGTTTTTTCCACATTTAACATATATTTTTTTTGAGACAGGGGATGAGAATTGCGGATTATATTTAAAATGTAGGCCAGCCATGGATTTATACAAGGGCATAATTACAACAATACACTAATCATGCTGACCAATACTGTCTGGTGTTTCTTTTACATTTCTATCTCAGTCTAACCTTCTATACTCTTTGGGTCATGGACCTTTTCTAATTCTGTGCTTTTAGAGCACAGAACATGATGGCCTTAACCCATAACGAGGGGTCCTACATGCTAGAACAATGCAAACAAACTAACCTCTATTCCTCTGTTTATACAGCCAAATCTTACCCAGCACTTCAGCCACAGCAAAAGCTCAGGTTCAACAGATTTTTGACATGATTCATATCCTTTTTAACTGACTTCCAGTAAACAGTATCCCCTTATCTAAGAGCACCCCCGATTCCTTGTTCCAAGATGTATGATCTTGCACTTGGCTGTGTTAAAACAAATTTGGTCCAAGTGAGCCAGCATTACCAAATGTCTAGATCAGCCTGTGTTCCTGACTGTCACTTTAACCACTGCTGTTAGGATTTGCAGCTGTATTTTAATTTCTCCTAGATCACTGCCAGAGATACTGAACACTGGGGCATCAAATTCCAAAGACACCTTCAGAACTCTGGCATGAAATTCATGTTTTAGAGGTTTTTTTAAGGTGTAGCTAATATTGGTTCCATTGATTTTTTATACTTACTTATATATAGCTTTCTGATTTAGAAAATTAACTAAAAACCTTTCAGAAGTTTTCTTATGTACATTCTGTCCTACTGTAAATTGGCAGTATTTTATAATACCGTACTTTTTATTACTTTTATTAACCCACATTAAAACAAGTATATCTAACAAGACTTATTTTCATAAAACCATTTTGTTCAGCATTTATTATGCAATTCTTTAAATCTTCACTGACTGTATACTACAATCTGCCTTCTACCTTATAGATGGCTCAGGTTATGCTTTTTAAATTTGGGCACATTAGCTCCCCTTACCCCCCAGTCTTCTAGAATATCTCCACTGTCCCACAATTTGTTAAAACTCAAAATTAGTAATTCGGATAGCTTCTAAGGTTGTTTTGGATTTTTTTTTTTTTTTTTGTATTTGCAGGTGTCAATGCAGCAGATTTAAAAACATTTAACTTTAATAGTTGCTGCTACAGTCATAATACTCACTTTTCCATTACTAATGACAGAGGAAATTTAAGATATAAATGCATAATCCAGCCTATTTCTGCATGCAGAACATATTATTTATTGAATATTTATGCCTTTTTCTGCCCAGCAGAAGTCTTATCATCCTTGTCTGTTTTTAGACTTCTATCATTACTAAACTTTTGTATCCTTAAAGAAACACCCTATATAGTTCAAGAACTCTACTGTACTCTGCTGCCAATGGATTTTATTAATAACTTTACCTCTTTAACCAACTATCTCCCAGCTGTTTAGTGCTTGCCATTATCAGGTCCCTATTTTTTTAAACTGTATTGCTAACTTCCCTTCCCTTCTTAAATTGCTTTAACCAAACAAATCATATTTCCTAACAGAAGAATTGCTCAGGGAGTATCTAATCAGCAAACAATTAACGTTTGTTCAGATTTTTATGCTCAAGTATTTCTTGATTTTAATGTTTGCTCATCTTGAAGGTTAAAGTAGGAGATATGGGCCAAGAACACGTTCTACATGCACGCAACACACAAAATTAGATCAAAATTCCTAGCACAGCTGCACTATTTATTCTACATGTATCAGAAAGAAATACTATGTAGAATTAACCAGAATAACATGGCTTTCATATATTAGAAAACTGTCCAATATATATACCTATGAATACATATGTGTGTGTGTATATATATATATGTGTGTGTGTGTATACACACACACACACACACACATATATATATATAAAAAATAAAAGAAGCTTCAGAAAATTGATCAGTGGCAATTAATTTATCAACAGAAAGTCCCAATACATGCAACAGACTGAGTTCTCCTAGTTTTCCTTTTTCCTACTATAGAATGAGTTTTAAAGAACTGTTCATGTTTCTAGTACCTGAGTTAAATTTATAACAAGTCTCTATTATATTTTGCCAGTTTGGTACTGAGATAGTACCATTCAACTTGTGTTCTGAATTTTCAGAATTGTTGATGTAGGCAACAATGTTTAACATACAGGACTATGGGAAAGTCTGGAAAGGTTGTTTTGTGACATTTTACATTTCACAGGGGCCCTCCAGTAAATGCTTATTAAAAATGTTTTAACATTGAAATTATTTTGATACTTTACCATTTTCATTTTGAAGCTATGATTTTTTTTTTATTTTATCATTTGGTCTTATCTCGAAAATTTAGCACTAAATACCATTAGTATACAAGCCTAGGCAAAGAACGTGATATCCAGTTAAGATTTAGATAAGAGTTTTAAAATTTAAAGTACATTACTTTCTGGAAGAAAATTATTTCTGGAAGAAAAATAATCAATGTTTCCCTTCCAGCAAAGCAGGAAAACCCTGCATACTATTTCTACCACATTCACTTTTTTCTCTCTATAAAGTTCATTCACCTTTCACTAATAGCAAAACAACTTAAGATATATGTTGTAAACTTTACATTTTTACATGTACACTGGAGCAAGCCAACAATCTGTACTTTTTTTCTGCATCAAACATTCAGTCAGCCAACCCAACTACTTTTAACTCCCTTTCAGTGCTCCAAAAAACACAATGGTGACAACTGCTAAAGACATTTCCCCTTTTTCTTCTACAGATATTTCTGACCTCTCTGAATTCACTTACTGTATGCAGGCCTCATGATCCATAGCAAGCAAATGTCAATGACCATGCTACAAGTCTGCATGTTCTTTTTTTAAAGTTAATTCAGTTCCAAGGACAATAACAGTTCTATTTAATTCCTCAGTCCTTTGATTAATCTAAATATATATATTTCCATTAATGACAAATATTTTTACAGGTGAGTAGGTAAAACCACTCAATTTTTTCAATATTTTGAGATGCATAAATACATAATTTGTAAATATTTGCAAAACTCCCCTGCAGTAACTATAACACCTACTGCATTTAAAGAAGATAAAAATCTACAGAGTAGAAACTAAATTTATTTTATACAGATGGAATAATCAACTTTAACTGAGTTTCTGAAATGCAAACTTTTAAATAGGATTGCTAAAAGAAGCCAAAACCAAAGTAACAAACAGATATACATTTAACAGATCACATTAAACAAATAGAAGTACTTTGGGTATCATACCAAATGGCAAAAATAGAACGCCTTTTAAACAGTAGAAACACATGTACAATAAAGAAGCAGTTTATTCCTATTTCCTAACTCCTGTCAAACGGTAAAATATCTTTTAAAGTTCTTTGTTTTGATGACTGTGAATCTAAACCATACAATTAAAAAGCCCTAAAATACCGACAGAACTTCAAAAAATTCTGAAGGTATTCCATTTCAAATGTTAAAAATGTCAGGATGATTCCTTTTCCTTGGGCACAGAAAAAATGCCAGCATGCCCATCACTATACTTAATCCACCTTTTTTCATGTACTAAATAACATTCTCTAAATTTAGCAAGTCTGGCAGTATAATTTAACATTAGCTAAGCCTATCAGGAATCTTTTATTCCTATATTTATCTGCAGAGGACAGAAAATGTTTTAACTAGTCAATAAGAGCTGCAAAGAAGCTATTTCCATCACTGAACTTGCATGCTCTCCATTAATGGTCGGAAATAACAGCTACCTGGGATCTTGCTAGTGACACTACTGTAAATGTGAATAAATAATTGCAGAGAGCAAGGATGTTTACAGTTTTATTTTTTCCTTCAAAAAACACTACCTCCAAGCCCAGCTTCAACATTTTTATGTAGTTAAATCCAGTGAAGCTGTATAAGCTGAAAGCAAGGTTTGTGAACTTTGAAAAGAAGTGCTTCCAAAAACATATGAACTGCTCAGAAAAAAAAAAGTAACTGTTACATACAAGGAAAAGAAAAAAGGTAAAATTATCACACCAGTATCCAAATCCTTTTGTTCCCCATTCCAGAACAAAGCAATGCCATCTGAAATTTAGTAACAAATATGAACACATGCACCAGTTTCAATTATTTCCAGATAAACAACAAATTATTTTGTCCTCAATGGGTATAACTCAGAAACCAAAAGACTTTGTGCAGACCGCAGTCCACCAACTGACATAATTAGAGGCAGAGATTCTCATCTAGTTTAAAATAACTATTTACTGTATCAACTCTTTAATGCACAGTAACTTGTGTCAACTAAGCATCACCTAGTATCAAGCAACAGATCATCAGGCCCATTTCAGTTTTTAAACAAAGGATGACAGTTTTACCCAGGATACATGATTTTGGGGGGTTTTTTGTGTGTTTTTTTTGTCGTCCCCTCCAGCAGTGCTGAAAACAAGTCTGAGTGAGCAGTGTAACAGGAGAAAGTTTTTGTCCCAAGAAGCAACCTACAGTCTGACAAACTGTTCTGTTTCTCTTTTCTTCCTCACACGCATTTTTGACAAATGAAGAAATTGTTTTTCATTAACATTTCAGGAACATTTTCATATTTTTAAGCTAAGCATTTTGGGCTTTTAAAATAAACATTTTCATTTTCAGGCAACAACAACAGAAGGCAGGAGAGTAAGTATTTAATTCTAATAAAATTTTGGTCATAAAACCTTATTTCCTATCAAAAACAAAAGGGGGAAGAGACCAATAACCTTTAGCTACAGTGCCTAATTTTTTGACATTCTGTCCCACTGTACATTGACAATATTTTATAAGGCTTTTATGTTTTCAGAAGGAGAATATGGTGATGATTTCACATGGTCTTCCTAAGTGAGTTAAATATCCAATTAAAAGAATGTATCACAGAAAAGTCTTGAACTTATGAGATGCAGAGCATAAACAGACACGGAAGAAGCAGAGATTGCTAGGTAAAAATCAAAAGAATGTAAATTGCATATTTGGAGGTATTACCATCTACATGGACATTACAGGACAATGACTCTTGAGAATTGGTATCAAATTCCTATGGGAAGACTAGTTTATTAAAATAACTGTATCAGTCTTGTCTTTAGAAACCCAGGCTCAACAGGTATGTTCAAACAGTGATTTCCCCCTTCATCTTCCCTCTCCTCAGGTAGGGCATTTTTCTTAAAAGTTGTTGTACCAAATGGCAGGCGTCAGGGAGAAGCTAAGGAAACAACTGGTTAGGGGTGTGAAAGTCAATGGCAGCCTTGACTGTAGTGAGATGGTGAAGTTTAAGATCCTGAGAGAAGTGAGCAAGACTAACAGAAGAATTACATCCCTGGACTTCAGGAGAGATTTCAGCTTGTTCTGAGATCTGGTTGACAGGACCCTTTGAGAGGACTACACTGAAATGTAAGGGAGTCCTGGAGAACTGGTTGATCTTCAAGGACACCTTCAAAGAACAGTCCATCATTCTGACATGCAGCAGGTGTAGAAGGCGGCCAACACAGATAAACAGGGAACTCCTGAGCTCCAAGACATAACAAAGTATACAAAAGGCAGAGGCAGAAGAAGTTAACAGGAGGAATACAAAAACATGGCCTGGAGATGTGGAGACAGAATTAGCAAAACCAAAGATCACTTGGCATTGAAACTAGCAAGGATGTGAAAGGCAACAAGAAAAGCTTCCACAGATACACTGGAAGCAAAAGGGGAACTAAGGAAAAATGTACGCCTGCTGCTCAGTGGCACAGGGGATCCAGTGACAAAGGACACAGAAAAGGCTGGGGTAATCAGTGCAAGTTTTACTGAAAGCTGCATTTAGGCATATGTAGAACAAGAAGGTTATTGAACAGCCAACATAGATTTATCAAGGGCAAATCATGCCTGACCAACCTGACTGCTTCCTATAACTGGCTGTATGGATGAAGGGAGAGTGATAGGTATCATTTACCCAGAATTTAGCAAGACTTTCAACATGGTCTTCCATACTATCATTGTAGCCAAAACAAAGAGAGATGGTTTGAATAGGAGCACTATAAGGCACAGGAAAAACTGACCAGCAACTGACCAGTGAACAGCAGTATAAAGTCTAACTGGTAGCCAGTTAAAATTGGTGTTCCTCAGGTGTCAATGTAAAGGACAATTCTGTTTAACATCATTAATGACCTGGGTGATAGGACAGAATGCACCTTCAGCAAGTTCTCAGATGATACCAAACTGGGTGAAATGGTGGTTACTCTGCCATTCAGAGGGACCTTAACAAGCTGGAGAAATGAGCTATCAGGAACCTCATTAAGTTCAGTCAAAGCAAATGTAAAGTCTTGCACCTGGATTGGAAAAATCCCAAATCGCAATACAGGCTGGAGGCTAAATGGTTAAGTAGCAGTTCTACAGAAAATTACTGGGGGTCCTGTTGAACAAATGGAAGAGCAGTGGGCCCTGTGGTAATGAAGACTAACTGTATAGCGCTGCATTAACAAGAGTGTAACAACAGCAAGCTGGGGGAAGCAATTACTCACCTATATTCTGCACTTGTGGGACTGCATCTGAAGTACTGCATTCAGGTTTGGGCTCCCCACTGACAGACTTAAGAAGAGAAAGGCAAGAGGGGAATCTCACTGCTGTCTTCAGCTACCTAAAATAGGAGGGTGTAAAGAAGACGGGGCAAACTGTCCTTCGAGGTACACAGCACAAAGACAAAAGGCAGCAGACAAGTTGCAATATGGGAAATTTGATATCAACAAAAAAAAGACTCACAGTGAACACGGTCAAACACTGGAACAGTTTGCCCAGAGGCTGTGGAATGTCCATCCTTGGAGATCTTCAAAACTCAACTGATCAAGGCCTGGGGCAACCTCACCTAACTATGAACATGCCCCTGCTCTGAGTTGGGGGTTGGACCAAATGACCTCATTTTTCTGATTCTATAATATGTACCCCAAAGAGCACATTACTATTGGCATATCCTTTTTCAACTTACCAGTTTTCCTCTCTAACAAATGAGTCTGAGTGTTATATAATAAACCTCTCAAAATAAATGATGATTCAAATTAATTTTGATATTTCTGATTTCTAAACTTCTTATGGTGCTACCACAGAATCCTCACCTCCTCCCCCTTCCTCACCAGGAACTCTGCTCCATGGTTTATCTCTATTTCTTCTTAAAGCATCAATTTAGAACTCTAGTAATTAAAATATGTACTTAACAATAAAGAATAAATAATAGCAAAAATACATGCATCAAGTCAGTAAACACTATTAAATATACATGGGAAGCAGACAGATGGAATTAAAACACAGTAAGGTACACACAGTCTTTTTAAAAAAGGACTGCTGTACTTTAAAGATCTTATGTTTATACTTAATCTAAGAGTGAAGATCATAGCCAATTCATACAAAAATACCAGTGTTAAATTTTATATATATATATATACACATACACACATTTACACACACACGTGTGTTTGTGTTTGTGTAAATATAAAGAACCAAAAATGAAAAGTATACTGCAAAAAGGCTGCCAAGTGCCACGCAAATCTATTTTGAAGTCAATATTGTGGAACTCCCATATAAGTAGTCCACCAAATTCAAGATCTAGAGAAGAGATCCTGAAAGATGATTGTGTTCCAATTTTATTCAGTCACAAAGAGCATATGTTCTGTGATTCTCCCACCAGAGTCAGTATATGGCATCCTTGAACTAGGGCAAATCTGAGAAAACTGAAAAAGTTCACTTTTTTTTTGAGCTCCAGTGGCAAGGAACTATTCTATCAGAGTAATAATCAACATTTTAACAGTAATTGATCTATATATAATAAAATATTAAGTCTCTCAAAACAGCTGGTGACATAAAAATTGCTCTTGAAAATCTAGTCAAGAGGCACTCTTTGATGTGACTAGACTTCAGTTTATGAACTTTGAAAGTGAGAAACCACTTCATCTAAAAACAAAATTTCTGCGGTTCTATGAAATGTGCTATTATACCTGATGCATGTTAAATTTGTTTACATGTTACTTTTTATAGCCTGTTTCAAACTGAGGCACTTAATCTTGCCTTAGATAAGTAAAATTAATTAATTACTATCAAATCCTAGGCATATTTATGCATTTTGTCATAACAGCAATTTACATGTCTCCTCAAGGAGAGAACTTGTAAAACTCTGAATATAAAATACTGTTCACTCCATTGTCTGAAAGCTTAAAAAAAACACTGAATTCAAATTATTCCCTAATTTTACAGTAGCTTGTTAATTGTTTTCAACCAAAGATTGTTTCTCTGAATTAAATACATTGACTAGGCCCAATTCTTCCCTGCATCATGGCTACTAGGATCACTTTGCCTCCAGCACATTAGAGATGTCTAAATCAAAGGGGTTATTTTAAATTAAACCACCAAAAAATCAACACACACACACACACACACACACACACACACACACACAGAGGAGCACACCAGATCAACAGCACCAGCCTCTATCCTTTAACATACCTTCTATACAAAAAGCAGGAGGTAATTTGCACTCTTATACCACATACTTTTCATCAGAAGAAAATTCATCACCACTGAGGGAATTTTTCGTTGCAAAGGTGAAATTTATAATAGAGAGTCAAGTCTGTTACATTCTGAAAATTAGATGCTCATAAATTAAAAGTAAATTCAAAACAGGTTACCTTTAATTACAATACAATGTGTAATTCCTCACTGTCTTCATCTGAGTAGGAATGAAATTAAACAGGAAAAAAGAAATCTAACTTACTATTAGAGGGCAAACAGGCAAACAGTACAGCTGTACTCACTTTCAACCAACTTTGAGATCACCAGCATTTTCATAACAAAGTCAAAAAAAAGCTGTTTTGAAAAAAGCTTCAACCAAAACCTCTAACCCCTGCTGCTTTGCTGCCCAGGAAGACTGGAATCCTTGACAATGTATTTAACACACACAAATGGATATGTTAGGTAAGTCCTCTTCATACGACATTTCCTAAAAAAACTCAGGTAACTGAAGATCACATAAAGGCAATGATAAATGATAAAAGCACAATTTAATTTCACAACTTCAGCAATACCTTCTTTTGTCTGTTCACTTGCACTCATTTGGTGCTTCATGTTTTTGTTCACATGAATACTGCATAAATACTTCATTCCAGGATCTGTTTGTTGTGTGTTTGAATAGTATGCTGTTAAGACCCTCAGGGTTTAACAATAAAAATATGCATATTTGACAGGCACATTCCCTGTAATTATATGACATAGAATGTAATCAAGGACTGGGCAGCATACTGACTGTATTCCAACTACAACTAAGCCATCAAATTGAAGAAGAATTCTTGGCAAAAAGTAAGACGACATATTTCCATTAAAATATATTCTTCTGACCCTTCACCAGTATAGCCGTACAGTTAACAACATGAACACCAATTGATCAACTTTCTATTTATATAGTAAAGCACATAGTTTGATTCTCATGCATACCAAAGTAAGAAAAGGGCTGATCTGCTAGAATTTATTACCTTCCTAGTGTTTTCTTCCACGTATAACCCCACTAAGCTCAAATGCAGTTACACACTGCAGTTACACGGCAGAAAATTAGGCCATGTGTGTCTCAGAGAGTCAACCATGCAACAATTGGGAAGTCTTTTGAGCATCTGAGTTCCAAGCACAAAACTGTATCTAAACAAAACAATTATTCGCACAGCAACCAATTAAATGCATGGTGTAATAAGACTAGTGTTAGGAAAAAAGTTTCATCTTTGACAGGATAATAAGCTAATGACATTGCTCATGAATGAAGTATCAAAACTTGAGGTACTTATTGAATCAATGGTGCACAGAACCTCCAGCTACTGTCTCTGACATTGTTAGTAACAAAAATCAATGCCAATATAGCACCACATTATAACTGCTCACATCCTAAAAAAATCCCTGCTTTACGATCTTACATCTTTCTTGGAGCTATGAGAAAACTGCATAAAGGTCAGGGAAAGTGAACTTCACTTGTTTTCTTACAGCTGGTTCCTTCACATTAAAGTTGAAGAGTAGCTGAAAGCAGGCAGAAACTTTCCGTGCCTTTACACAACAGAACAGTTCCCACACCTCCGAATACAACATTTTTCAGCAGTATGCAGTCACTTCTACTAAAAAGAAAATAATACCTTGTCTTTACTGTTTATATACCACAAATTAAAAATCTGAAGAAATATAAGTTAATTGAATTACACGGAAAAGGCAGAATTCAGTAATATCCTCTCCTTTTCTGTAGGATATGCAAAGATTTCAAAAGAAAAAAAAAAGTCCTGCAAGTTCAACTAAGTAGTTTTACACTCCAGAAAGCTTAGAATGATTTGCCAATTATATGGTCAAAAGTGAAACGCTACAGTCAAAATCTGCCTTTTTTATAGCATAAACTATTTTCCAAATGTATTAAGAGAAGATCATCTTTTATGTGAAATAGAAGTCTTTCAAGCAGGATTCAGCAAATTCTAAACCCACACAGCTGATTTGTCAACTATTTGGCTGTTAACTCTGACTTTAAAAGACTGATGTGTTACCTTATTATTATCTTTTAAAAGGATTTCTCTTGGGATTGCACAGCAAAGGAATGAGTATGTAGCCTATCTTATACAGGAAGGAGAGATTTTTATCCTTAAAAACAGGAGGTTCGCCCACATGATCACCTGGGACAAACTTGGCCAGTGCAAGCAGGCTAGAAGGTTATAGGAGCCTGGGAATGTTTAACATCAAGAAAGTAATTACAGCCCAGCAAGATCAGAAGGAATTACACAGGAAATGTGAACAGTAACCCTTTCATGCCAAAAAAATCATGAAAAACTGAGCTCTCTGCTGCCAAACTATGAGGCTGTACAAACCAATTGCAAAATGCAGGAATGGAAAAAACACTATATATTACTAGCCTATAAATTCACGATGATGTGATAAAACTATACTTCCAAGAACAGAATAGAATCCTTGGTCTTTCTTGTTACCATGTATGTGCTGTAAAATTAAAGCCCAGAAGAAACATGAAAACATTTCAAACACCACGTAAGAACAGCCAGTAGTCTCTTTAGATCTTTTTTTTCTCTTCATTTTATGCTGACCAAACAGTCTCCTCCCTAGAAGGTGGTCAAACATCTTGTTCTTATTTAATCAGAGAAAACCTCCTTCCAAAATAAATAGTACATTATCCAAGCAAAAATGCTAACTCTTAGTTATCTATTCCATAAAAATCAGTCTCCCAAATTCTGAAATAAATCCCAATGCTCAAAAGTATGGATTCAAGCTATTCTATGTATTTGATACTGAAGAGATTTCTATTCCCTAGAGACACAAGGGAATTTGAGTAATCTGACTGTGGCTGAATCCAGTTACAAAGCCTTCAAATGCCATTTTGGAAAGCGAACAAGAGATCATACATACCTGCTCTTCTGCTCTTCACACAGACCTAAGAACCATTTTAATTAAGCATGAGACTTTTTTAAGCTCTCCACTGTAGAAAATTGCATGACTTTATACCAATTGATAGGTAACGCTGCAAAATATTAGCAAATAACCTGTTTTTGACCCTTTTGATCAGACAAAAGATAAGCAGTAAAGCAACCACGCACTACACTTTTTATGAATTTGTTGATTAAAAACTGATGAATATATTCTCATTGTCATATTAAACAAAAATAATATGCTCCCCTACAAAGGGCATTAGCATATACCTGATTTACCCAAAAAAGAGATAGAATACTTTTCTGATTAAATACTTCAAGAGATTATTTCTCTTATTTAAGAACATTCTTCAATTGTCCTTAAAATTACAAATCAGAACAGCATCATACATTCCAAGTGTTTGCAGTGCATCACCTATAGCATTTAAGTACCAGCACTTCAGCTTCTTTTTTTTCCATCTTGTCACTCAGGTTTTCCCCTCTGCTTTCCTTTACTACCAAATCTTCCTTCTCCCATCTGTTCTATTTGATTCCCATTTTGTTTCCTTCTCCTTGCCCTCATGCCTGTCTTTGTCATCACTAACTCTGCATGCAAACTCCTGCATGACTGAAGTCTATTCAGCTGCCTGCTTAGTAGAATCACTAAATTAAAAACTTAAAAAAAGCAAAAAATAAAATAAAACAGAAGCACATGAGGCAATTCCAAAGTATGGGCATGCAAACGGGCAGATATGATGCAGAAAAGAGGTAACAATCAAGAGGACCAAAAAGTTATTGCTGACACTAGGGCCTGCACAAATAACCAGCAGCCATTCTTTAGAAAACACAACTGAAATATGAAACAATTATATTTTCTATTATTTTACTGAGACAGAGGCTGAAAAGAGACAAGTGCCCTGACCTCATTTTGGAGAAAAAGGTTAGCAGGGGAAAGTTCCGTTTTCTCCTACACTAAAACTTAATCCCACTTTTAAGGGTTGGTTATTTGGCAAAAACAGACCAAAATAACTTTCCCAGTGAACACACGTTCTTCTGAGATTAAAGTCACTTTTCCAAATTGGTCTGCTCCCAAGTAGATTAATTATTCAGCAGTACAATGTTCATACAAGATAATATCCCAAAAAAGTACAATGACAGATAAACCCTTCAACTACAGTAAATCTGCAACGGCTATGAACTTAGTGCAAATCTATCCACAGCACACGACACTCATCTAGATCAGTCAGAAAAATACTTCTGTATTGTTACAAGACATTCTGTCTTCAAAGGACTTGTACTTATAATGCAAAAATACTTCCAGCAATATTGCTATCGCTTTTTCAGTAGAATTATGATAGCCTCAATGTGGATAAAACTGCAGCTTTTCAGCGGTTTAGCAGGGTTAACTGCCCAGTTTGAAAGCCTGTTGGAAGCCATGAGCTGGCTACTTGGACTCTTAGCATGCAAATGAACGGATGGCAACAGCACGGGGAAATGTTGCCTTGCCTTCCCTAGTGTAGGCAACACACCAGGAGCTGAGCGCTCACTAGATAATTTGGTTCATTGGTTGGACTCCAAGGCAGCAGTGCAGCTCACAATAGCGTGCACCATTAATAAAAGGTTTTTGGGGGGTTTTTTTGCAAATCAACAAAATTTTCCTCCTGACTACATCTGCTTTTTGTAGGGACTCTAGAATTTATACCTGAAAACTAGTAATTTACCAGTGTTTTTTAATGAAGAGGTTACTGGCATTCATTTTACTTTATTTCCAGATAGAAACGTAACTAACTTTAAAAACCTGAAAGTAAAGGAATATCATACTCTGGACCCATGAATCCAGTTTATAATGCAAAAGTGAATTCCAAAGATACTAACTTTGAAAGTTATTAAGTTTCTAAATATGACTAGAGACCTCCATACAAATTTAAAGTATTATTTGCTTTTTGGGCACCTAAGGACAGTCAACACCTGCACGTCAATGACTCTACCCAGTCTGTTCCATTATGCAAGAGAAATATGTACTCTAAACACTTTCTCTGTCACAATATAAAGCAGCTTTCTAAATACAACCGAAGACTGAATAAAAGCAATTACTTCCCTCAGATAACGATACCATTCACAGATGGGTATCAGAGAGAACAGTTGCTAAAGAAAATCTGAAACTATTATTTGTAAATATCCTCCAAGAATGGTTATTCTGCGCCAATCAGTACTAACCTATGCAAATTTTTGAAGTTTATCTATTAAATTTTAATTATTAAGCTTTGACTACTTAATGAGCAATTTAGATTTTAAATGGGTCTTTCTAGCATTTAAAGTTTAAACAGTATAAATTGACAATTCAACTAAACTGTCTTCAATAATGAACAGCACACGCTTTCAAAAATGTAACTCCAGTTAGACAAAAAAAAGCTTATACTGCCCAAGATGATTATTTTTCCCATCACTGAAATCTGAGTTAAAAAGACTTGGGATACTTAGCCCATTCTATTCCCCTGATAAGGCAGGGTGGTTCCAAGAGTACACATGTACAATCCAGTACACAAGAAAGGATCCTTTTCTTTCCCTCCACTTTTTTTTTCTGAACTGAAACAGGAAGAAATATATGCAGAACAAACCAGTTCTGTAGTCAACAGAATCAGCATCAACTTAGATGGCAGTAGGCTTAATCCACAGGAATTTTTCACTTTTTAAAACTTGATCAACTAAATGTCTCAAAGATATTTGCATTTCTATAAATGTGGTTTCAATTAAAAACAAAGATTTTACTCTACTTAATCTCAAACATGAAAATATGCTTTTTTGTACTCAAAATCAAAAAAAAAAATCATTTACCAATGACCTTCAGTATTTCAGACCAAATGTTTGAAGATTTTTATATGCAAAAACTCCCAAAATGCCTGTTACAATCCATCAGATCAATTACACATTAATAACAGCTCTAAACAAAGGTTACATGACAAACAGAATGTGCCTGAAATCAGGCTTATGTTTCCACCAAAGGCTACTGTTCTTGGCATAGTCTGTTGTTTCAAGATATGGGCTGCTCGTGCATACTTCTGCTGCTAAACACAAATCAGATGTAAAATACATTTATAGTGTAAATTATTTGCCTTTCTCTATCCTACTAACTTCAAAAAAAAAAAAAACCCAAGAAACAAACAATTTGTTATATTCAGATTTTACCAACCATCAGCCTATCAAAGACATAAGAATGCTAAAGAGTGAAAGACATGAGAAGACTACTGCTTCAGGATTGATTGATTTTTTTAAATGAAACATGCTTTTCTGCTTCACTGAAACAAGATCACACAGCCACCAACGGGCCACTTCAAGCCTTAACATTTCTGTAAGTCTTACCCAGTATTTGCAAGGTCCAAAGCTCGGCCTCAGAACTGTGCATGACCACCCAGACTTCACATTATTAGAGGAAGAACTGGTCATCTTCCTGTAAATTTAAGGTATTTTTACCCTAAAATTGCCAACTGTTCAAAAGGTCTCCGAAAAGTTCAGACTCCAAAAAGTTTAGTCTCCCAGAATACAGCCAAGTTAGAGCAAAAATTATCCATCTGTAACTTGTACCAAATGTAATGGGTTATTATGGTATTGTATCAATATATAAAGGATATGACAATTTCTCTAAATAATTAACAGTATACAAAAAGCCCCCAAATAAATCTTACCACTTGTACCTAAATACCTTGCAAAAGTAAGACTAAAAAAATGATGGCTTAAAAAGTGCAAGAATTTCACTTTCCTTGTAAAATCTCGGACTATTAAAATATATATATATATCCTCAGCTGTCTGGAATTCACTTGTTCCATAAATAATAATATAGTCTCTCAGTCACAAAGAACTATATCCAAAGTAATCAGAATAATGGTTTTCAAAGGCAAATTAACTACCTATAAAAACTAAAGAATTGTAAACTTTACCTCTGATTTACCTGAACCACAACAATTAAAGGAGATGTTGGACATTCCTTCTTTCTTTTCCTACATTCTGCAGAAGGCAAAATGTGAAAAGAATGTTTTACATTATTGTCCACAGCAAAAATACGCTACCTTGTTTATTTGATGAGCAATCCCAAACATAACTTCCAACTGATCACTGGGCAATTTTTTATTTATGTCTTTGCTAATGTCCTCCATCTTCCATGAGAAATGAGTTTATTCGCATCAAATTACAAAGTCCAGCAGTATTATCTAAGTTTTCCCATGTCTGCGTTTCTACAGTGCAAGGATACTGAATTGCTTTTCAACAGTCAGGTACTCTGCCTAGGATTCAATTAGAAACCGAATCGCTCACAGCTCGGTAGAAATGTCAGAACACACAACTAGAGATACCTGAGAGGTTTAACACTGTTTGGGGGTGGGGGAAACAGGTCACTTTAGGTGCAGAATAATACTTTCGGAGTATGATTCACAGCATCACACCACAGCTATGGTCTCGGGACAGCATCCTATCGACCTAGGTCAAAAATTGTACCTAGTCTCTGTTCAGCTGACTGCCAATATAGCAACTAGATCCCCCTGCAATAGACGGCTGTCTTCGCAGTACAGTAGTACGTCAGTGTAGGTTTAACACCTACACGAAATTCAGGGAGAAAAAACAACAACAGCAGCAATAACAACAACCATGTACAGCACAATAGAACAGGTATGATCTTTGCAGGTCCTCAGCTAGCCTAAATGAAATCTACAGTTTCACACTTCTTTTAAAGTGAAATCTTATAATCTAAAAGGAACCTTGGAAATGCTTACAATTAAACGATCCAGAATAAACTCTTTAAATACAGAACCCCTAATATATCTGTTTTTCTAATGTTCTTTATGTAGTCACAAAGTCTTTCAGACACTGCAGTAAAGAAAGGTGTTTGAATCCCAGGTGAAAAATATCTGGATAAAATTAAGTTCAGGAAAAACAAATGATGCTAATAAAACATCAAATTGTATTAAAGTTCTAGCATCTCACTTGTATCAGAAGAAGATGCCCTCAGCTGATTAGAAGTGCAAAATACTGAAAGCATACTGGACTTATCACTGTCTGAATAAACCTCACAGCAGCCACTGATAAAAACTGGCTTCCTTTACATTTAGGGAATCAAAACAGCTTCGCTCCATCTTCTTTGAGTTAGATCTGACCACAGTTATTTAAGGGCTTGTCATTTTCAAGATACTGAAAGTAACTACTTAGACAAGAAGTTCAAAATGCTACAGCTAACAAGCAGTCTAGTCCGTCCTACTTTCTTTTCGTTGTCCATTTACATTGCCTGTCAGCAAAAAATATGTGAAGATTTGTTCCCAAATCTGAACAGCGTACTCCAATCAAGGCCTTATAAGCCCTAAGGAGAACAGAACATGTACATTACATACAGGACACTTCTGACAACACATCCCACTACAGTATTTGCTTTAAAAAAAGTAAGACTTTTTCATTATGTTTTGATTAAGTGCACAATAAGATACATCTGCTCTTTTTCAGATCCTATCTCTACTGTAGGAAACAATAAGAGCTGCTACAACCACCAAACCTATTAGAACCAAAGCAGGAGGCAGCATGGTTTTCTAAAACACTAACACAAGATAAAGGAGCATCATCTCAAGGAAAAATCAAAAGACTTATTAGTATTCTCCCCAGATTCTGGTGCAAGTAACACTTTTTCATTACCGAAGAAAAAAATCCATCAGGCTTCACAAAGTATCAGTACATCATCATACACGTAAGACAGTGGAGAATTGGCACAACTCTCAAATTTAGCAACTTGTGATCAAAATTACTCCAAATTAGACATTTGATTATGTTTGTACTTTTATAATCTACAAACTGTACTGTGGCAATAGGTATTCTTGAAGCGCTGGTGGATGATGAATAAAAAAGAAATTAAAATGTGAGGAAGATAAACAAGTAATTAAATTAACTAGCAAGTTACACAGAGCGCTTCAAAACTGGCCCCCATATTAAGGCAAAGATAAAGTACTTCCAGCCTAAAAAAAAGCTGCTAACATCTGAAGCATTCTGCTCACTACAAAACTGAACATAAATAAACCAATGCAACAAACTTCTTCAGGATCCACATACATCTGGCACCCATCTGCTTACGCAAGGATGGGTAATATATAGTGGTGGCTTTTAAATGCTTATTTTTGAAATACTGACAATCCCTGAAAAGCAAAGCTTATTGTTTAAATGTTCCAACCATAAATAATATTTAAAATTTGACCGTTACATTAGGTCTATAATTCCTGACAGAGCACCTCAATCATTGAAGTTTTTCCTCTCTTGAAGGGGAATTCCATTTTTCATATTCATACAGAGAAAATGTTTTGGTATAAATCTTGACTATTCTAAGCCAGGAAAATGTCACACAGGTCACTAAGCAACCACCTTTCAGTCAAGCTTTCCAGAATTAAGGTATCGATCAAAATTGCACAGGCATAT
The DNA here is from genome assembly GCF_036417845.1 of Apteryx mantelli. Taxonomy (NCBI): domain Eukaryota; kingdom Metazoa; phylum Chordata; class Aves; order Apterygiformes; family Apterygidae; genus Apteryx; species Apteryx mantelli. Next base: position 153,308,632 of record NC_089979.1, read on the forward strand.
TTTATTTTACAAATAAATCCTGTTCCCACAAACATTTGAGCTGTGGGAAAGAATGGCTGTGTCAATGCACCAACCCTTGCAGCATCATGTTCACACTGAATGGCAATTCTAAACATTATAGTATGGCTTCTTGCAGGGAAAAAAAACAGAAGATTCCCCTCTCGCCCTCCAAATTCCCATAAGCTTCCTGAATCTTTTTACTCCTGTCACAGCACCTCCCTGACATCTGCTCTCTGCTGCTCTAGAGCCAAATACAACAAATTTAAGTCAGTCTGTTGCTAAACATACCAAAACTAAAAACTGCAGCCTATACTAAACAGACTTAAAAGGACATTTCAGTGGGAATAAGCAAAAGCTGATTTTGTAGGTCAAAGTATACTCTTCCTGCTGAACACCAATTTTGATGCTTTTATCACGAAGATTTGTATTTGAGTTTTATAGAGACTGAAAGCAAATGTAGTTACTAGGACTTGAACCATGCCAAGAGAAAAGACTGGCAGAGTGACAAGCATACTCATTTAATTAAGATACCCCCACTGCTCTCTTTTATGACTTTTTACATACTTGTTGGAAGTTGGCTGGATGACACAGAAGGCCAGTGTTAGTTCACCTCACCCTCCCCAAGCACTCCATCACTCTAGGTACAGGCATAAACAGAACAAACTTGTGAACTAACTTGGATTAAATTTGCTTGGGAACACTGACTTAATATGTGAACCCAGGGACCAGAAAAATCTGCCTGACTAGTGGCAAAAGTCATAAAAACAACTGCCGAACATAATTTCTACCCAAGTTGATGAGGACTCCAATGATATTGCTCAAAACTTTTTCTCTGAACTCCCCATTTACAAGAAAAAGTACATCAGTGGACACTTCCATGCAGAACTAGCCATAGTACCCAGTCAATACTTCACCTAGATGTACCCTAAGAACCCTAACTACTTCCTAGCTAGGAAGCAAAGGAATTAGTGAGATGCTATAATCTTTCCCTGAATTGTCCTATAAACAAGCTAGGAAAAAAATGAATTCCTCTACTCCCACTTTCAGTACAAATTGTCACATTTTTTTGGTAAGTTCTAGCAGAAGAATGATGGACAAAAAAAAAAAAAAAAAAAAAACCTCACAAATGACCCAAAAGCTGAAGGTTTATACCCTTTTAGAAAAAAAGTAACCTGAGTTCATATAATGGACCTGTATTCCAAATTATCCAATTTTGATTTTAATTTTCTTAAAAAAACTCTATATTGCAGGACTGTTTTATCAACATATTTAAAGATATATCTTTTTTCAAGTTTTAAATTTGACGCTCTAATTTCACAGAATATCCCCTTATTGAACTGGAATTATTATCCCCCTCATGAACTAACAGAAAAAAAGCTCTTGAATTACTTTTTCCAAACCATTCAATTATTCTGTATACCTGTGCTACATTTCATCATATTTATTTCTTTTCAAAAGGTAAACAATCTAACTTTTGCAATTTCTCTTTATCAATTTTCCACCTCCATAGATCACTCTTTTAGCCTTTTCTCCAAATCTCCTCTCACTCTACACCCTTTTTACATGAGGTACCAAGCACCACATACACTCTGATGACATACTATACAACAGCAAGATAGTGATTTTTACCATAGTATTTTACTTCCTATGCTATTCTCCATCATACTTTTTATTTAACCCAACATTTGTTTACTCTGATTCCAAGTATAAACTCTTATAGATCTCAGAAATTAGCAGAGCTCTCAAAAACAAGATTCCTAACAGTCCTCTGTTTTGATTATATGCCATCATGAATGTTTGAAGACTCTTATCATTTCAGGCCAAGCAGTCTTTGCTTTCCTCTCCCTCAGTGTAATTCCTTGCTTACATCTCACTCAGTACAGTCTTCAACTCTGTCACATGCCAATTAGGACATCTTCCTAGGAAGAAACCCCTTGGTTTACAGGAGAAGACAAAGACAGAATAAACAAAGGTGACTACCCTAAACTGCAGATAAGTGGACTTTTCACCATTAGGCCTTCAATGAGGAATGAGGTATGCTTCTGCACAGGAACAGGTATGTGATGTAATACAGTTGACCTGCCCTGGCAAAAATTAACATTTTAATACAAAACATAACACATGTAAATATAGAAAAGCATTCTACATCCCATTTACTTTACAAGACCTATGGTAAACATATAACACCCTTTAATTAATTACTAAAATATCCTAAAATATGATAGACACCCTATTGACCCTAAAGGGGTAAATATCCAGCTCAAACTAGCTAAAAGTTTCCAAGAAAAAGGTTCCTCTAAAGATATTCAGTCCTAACTGCCTATGGCTATTTTTATCTGAAAGCTAAAAATAAGAGAATCAAAGGTCTAAGACTTTCTCCTCTGACGATCAGAAAGAGTATTGTAACATTTATTTGATATTGTGATTCTGGGAAGAACGTAATAGAGTGATTCACCCAACTCTCCATTCATAAACACTTTGCTAAAAAGAACAAGCCGCTTTTGAAAATAACAAAAAACAGCTGAAGGCATTTGGGTGGTCTCAGTTTCAGTTCTGAAGTATGGAACAGTGCTTTCTGCCTAAATCCTGTAACAATTTGTTTTCCTTCTTCAGTAAAGCCTCAAAATTTGCTGACGACAACAATGATAAAACCCATTGAACAGCCATAATATTAGTTTGGGATATTTTTCTAGTAGCCTAATAACTGATAAAGTGCTTGATTCATCATATGCAGAGCATGCTTATACACACAGAAGAGCTATACAGCTTTTATAGACTGATCCTTTTTGATTCTCTAACAGTATTTTGGGGTTCATATGCTGTCCCTTAAAGGTAGAAGTATACCATTAATAGAGAATGATGTTGGACAGAATGCCGACATTTAAACTTTACTGCCATGCTTCCTAAATACATGGAATCTACTTTATTTCTTCACCACCTGTTTTGATTGAGCTGAGAAAGACAAAGGCCTGTCAGAAGCTCATGTCTTGCTACATGTAGTGCTACTTCATTGAAACGGCTAGCTAAAACAAATCTGAGATTACAGGTGCTTGCAAAATACTGGCAGGCTGTAACCTCACTTGAGGAAACTAACCAGTCAAGGAAGGCCAAAAAAACCCCCAAATTCAGTTTTATATCCTTTATTATTTAAAATCACATATACGCAGAAGATAGAGGCATGCTCAAAACCACACAAAGCAATAACAGGAACATCTTTGTTCTCATGGTTCATCCAGAAGAACTATAAACATACATACAGGAAAAGTGAAATGGCAAAGATGCATGGGTATGACAGAAATCACACTGGAGTAAGCTGTACTTAATCACACTGGAGTAACTGTACACAGTTTTCAAGAGGGAAATTCTTCCTAGGGAAAGGTCCTTGTAACAGAAGAAAGAGTCCCTTACAATTGTCTCTTACAGTGGATGAATAATGAACCAAGTGAGAGGTCACACTCACACACTCGTCCTCAATAAGGGTTGTTAGTTTTGGTTTCTGCTTTTCTGTGGGGGTTGTGGGGGGGGGGGGGAAGAGTACAACCACTAAACAGTTCTTACAGACATTCCAGCTTTCAGTTACTGATACATCCGACTTTACAACTTGACAGATTGACTGGCAGGTCCGTCACAGAAACATTTCCTTACTCAAACATCAGCCAAACAGCAGAAATTCTCCATGAAGCCTGAATTTAGAAGCCACGTAATATTCCAAATTGATTTCAGTGATATGTCCTGTATGCCTGCCACATGCAGTTTCTTTTCCCCCTAACTCTTACACCTACTTGAAGCAAACATACTTTTTGATCTGCTTTCCTATCTTATTTGCACCTGCTGCTCTTGGCAAATACCCAAGTAGGACACAAGAATACTCCCATTCTTTCCAGAGACTTGTGACAGAGGCATTTCAGCAGGACAGGGATACTCCAGCTTTGAACTTTATCTCAGCACATGACACCCTCTTGGCATTAAGCAAGATAATTTTTTCCTAAACCAACAATCTTGTTTTTAGCTTTCCTGAAGAACAATCAAGTTCTTTAGCTAGAGAATGAAAATACAGAAGACTTATATAGAAATTAATATGCACTGAAAGTGAAAGTCACTTCTTTTAAAAAATATATTCATTCCTCAATACAGCATAGTTTTATTCTTTATATGATCCCATGAGAAAACAATTAATCATTCTGAAAAAAATAAAGCAAAGCAGAGCTTTATTTTTTTAAACAAGCACAACCACAAATGAAGTGACCACAACGCATTACAGCTCTGAAAGATGCATCAAGCCACATATCATATTCTTTCCATTTGTGCTATAGTTAAAAGTACACTAACTGCTCAATACTAAACCCGTTTTAGTTGCAAGACACCGGCTAGCCTCCTTTCAGGCAAGACTTCCAGTACTCTACACCCCTCAAAAAGTTGTCAGAAAGAACCAAAGGTAAAAAGACTATTGTAAAGTTTAGGTGATGAAATAGTTCTTTCCTAATTTGGTAAAAAGACAGGAGACAAACCAAAAATAGTCTCTCCTTAACTTGCACAGTTTTGTACCCTTGTTTAATAACAGCACAGTATAACTGTACCACAGTTAAGTTTATGGTGTTCTGATTACACTTTTGTTATTATTAGTAAGAATTAAGATGTATTGCTTCACAAACTGTGATAATATTTTCCTACAATGTTTAATTATGCTATAAATATCCATGAAATCAGTTAAAAAGAAAAAAAAGCTTGAATACTACTTACACTCAGTTTAATCAGATTATTAAGGACAAACCAGTACCCACAAATATTGTACTATAATAAGTCAAAGACACAATTAGCAAACATCACATGAAGCGTAGGATGGTTTACACCCAGCTATTCTGTATGTTTTCAAGAAGCGTGACAAGATTGATAGTAATACAGAAGGGTGACAACAAAGAAGACATAATTCCACAAATGACCTTTTAAATTGACAGTAAGAGCCTGTTTGTTACACCAGTAAGATAAAGTAGGGAAGCAAGAGTGATTACAACTTTTTATTTTCAAAATTCAAATAAGCATTAAAGACACACAACATACATATTTTTAACATTTACACCATGCAAAGCTTGCATTTCTTTCAACTTTGGTAACAACAACATGCAAATACACTTCATGAGAAAGTTAACAAATATTATCCAAGCATAACTGTTCTGTTATTTGCCAATGTTAGTCTTGTACAAACATACATTCATACTGAAAATTTTATTAAAAAAACTTTTTACAAAAAACATTTTATGGTTCTCTATTAGTCAATTACAGTGATAAAATTGGAGCATTAACCTTAAGCAAACAAGGACAAAATCTTAACTTGACTTCAGATGAGGATAAGCATCAAAAATAATCTTTTACTGCTGCTGAATCACTAATAACTTTTATGGAAATTCTGAACACAGACAATTTCACTGGAGAACACTCCCACTGGAGTACACCCTCAGTGACATTAAAGCAAGAAATGTTAAAAAAACAAATCAAACATAGAAACAAAAACTGCCTATTTTAGAAGGAAAATAGATAAAATACATGGAGAATGAGTCTTTTTATTCTTTGATCCCATTTAAACAGAATACTGAAAACAAGACTCAGACAATTTGTGATATTTTCTCCATCCACTTTTACAAAAGAAAATGTATACAAACCTTAGGGAAAGGAAACATTCAAAATTTTCCATTCAAAGAATGCAAAATTGAAATGCATCAGGTACCTAAGGCTGTCTGCTTGTACTCAGTTAACCTTTGATAAACATGGGGCAGTTTACCACAATCAGAAGGAGGTAAGCTACCTAGATCTACTATTGGAAAGAGATGCTTGTTATGAAATTTCTGAAAGAGAGCCCTATCTATCAAATTTCATCTCACCATATACTATTTCTTCGTGTTCAGAGAGATATAGAAGCAAAAATTAGAATATTCTGCAAGGATATTAACTGTATTCTTTCAACGCACCTACCTTACACATCTTGTTGCTGCTACGGCCAATAAAACCTTTCATCCATCTTAATTCCTGTTTTAAGGAAAACAAAAAACAAAAGTCTCAATATCTCAGGAAATATATTTAGGAAAGGACAAAAATTATATTAAATGAGAAACACAGAAGTACAAATTTTAGAAAGCAGTAAATACCCTAATGATAATCCTAATAAAATCCATTTGTTCTCAACCGATCAAACACAATGGCATTTCCTCTGAGGCTTACCATACACTAACAGTACATTAGATTAGAAATTACAGTCATACATATTTGAATCAATATTTCTAAAATAACTGATGAAGTTAACACATTCCTGATTTGATTACTTATTTTTAAAATTCTGTAAGTTTCTAAAATTGTAATTGCAGTAACGTTTTTAGCTAAAATACCTTCCAGATGAACATGGTATTTTCACCATTTCTTCACCATCCTCATGGCCTGACAACATGCATCTCATTAGATGCAAATAAAAATATAAAACTATCACCATTTTTATATAAACATTTAAAACATTAAACTACTTTCATAAATGACATATTACCTCAGCACATAAAAATCCTCAAAACAGCCCAAGTCACAGATGAAGAACATTCAGTTGATTTAACTCAGCATAAACACTGAACCTGTGCATTAAAAATATATATGAAAATCACTACATGTATCTAAAGTTTCATATAAGAAAGTGAGAAATATATCATAACTTGCTGTCACTGTCATTACTAGTTCCAATATTCTCAAAAATAAGATATAAAGGAGTCATAGGAAACCAACATTTCCTTCATGAATTCTTTGAACAAATAGTTTAATTACATAACTTTTTAATTAGTTATCTAAAAATCTATTACTCTAACACCTTGTTGAAAAGTAAAAAAACATTTGAATCATACCATACACCATTCCAATTTCTTCTGATCTTCCAGTTATCATTACCCAAGAAAAATCTTTTAATAATTATACTAAACTAACACTCAGAATATTATACCAGATCATTACCAAAAATATTTTAAACCTGTACCACAACCATAAAAGTCTTCTTCCTTCCTTTTCCCAATTCTTCAGAATTTTTAACCAACTTTAAGTTTGAAGAAAATCTGATTCTTTTATCTACCAAAGGAGAAAAAGTTATACACCCATCCCCGAGACTTATATTTTGCTTTGCATAAAAAAAAAATTGGGGGAACAGGAAAAAAAAAAGTCAAACTTCACACAAAACTAGTACTAAAAGTAACTACCTATGACTACGTTAAAAAAGAAGGAAGCTCAGTATTTTGGTTGCTGAAAAGGCCTATTAAAAACATACAAAACTGCATATAAAACTTACTGTGATACAAGGGAGCTGTGCATTTACCTCATTTCATCCTTCTCTTTCCTTTTTTTTGTTATGGAATAACTATACAATAATTACACAAAACAATTATTTATAATTATATTATTATATTATATATGTATATAAGTGTAATTATTACAATTATATAATTATAAAAATGTCACTATTAATGCCATATTACAAGTTCAATACAATCAATATAAGCAAATTCAAGACTAATTTCTAAATTAAGCCAGCATTTAAGGGCTAGGCTGTTGACAGAGACCTCTACATATGCTGCACCTATCATCAGCTTCGGTGTGAAATAGTCAACACGAAGAATGAAACTGAGCAAAATGCAAAATGACTTGAAGAGCAAGAGGCTGGCAAGATTAGTTGTAACACACAAATTTTAAGTCAGAATTAGGGAAGTCTTTCAGGAAAGCATGACTCCTGGACCAAAAAAAGAAATAAAAGGGGCCAGTTCCTCCACACACCCTCTTTCAAATGCCCCACACCAAAGACATCGCACTACAATCCTTCCTAAACTGTCTTTTATACTGCTTTAAACACTTAGCTCTTCATTTTCCCCAATGCCAGCCACATTAGAGCACTTATAACTTCTTCATGTTGGTATTGATGAAACAACTATATCCCTAGTTCTACTGAATTCATAAGCTGCCAGGCCTCGACACCACAGCTACGTACAAACACGACAACCCCCGATTTCAGTCACTTCTGAACGACAGCACCTGCTGCCACAGAACCGAGGAAAGGGTGCAAGGGACCCGAGAGCCTCCGCAGCCCAAGGGGCTGCGCCCGGCATCGGTGCTTTCACAGAAGCAGCACAGCGGCAGCGGCGGCGAGGGTCGCAAAGCCCCACGCAGGCCGGGCAGTCGGGAGCATCGTACCGGGCTCGGCACGCGGACAGGGCCCCGCGCGAGGCAAACGCCTCAGCATCACCCAGCACAGGGGCATCCGCTGCTGCCTTACCCTCTACGTGAGGCTCTGCAGCCACGTCTATTTGAAAAGCATAAAAATGAGCTGTAGAAGTACTAACTTTTGTGATTTGCAGAAACCATTAACGTATAGGGGCATTTGTACGTCTTTATTACGTTACACCTGCTTATACTGCAAACACGGTTCCGCTTATACTAGAAACGCGCCTGTGTTTCTTCTGTTTTTACACACCGTAGCCAACCCCTGAGGTAAAAGCCAAGGTTTCGCACAGCCGTGTCACCACTGCGGTTACACGGCGTTATCGCCCGGGAACAGCTCGGCAGCCTGCGGCCGGGGTTTCCCAGCGCCCCGGGGGCCCCGCGCCCCGGGACCCCGGCTGTCAGGCAGGGAAGGCGCGCCCGAGCCCGCCCCGCTTCGTAACCGGGGCTGCCCCGGCACGGCGAGCCCGGGAGCCGCTGCCCGCCGGCTCCTCCCCCGCCCCGGGCCGCGGGCGGAGCGGGCGGAGCGGCCTCCCCAGCCCCCGCGCCCGCCCCGCCGCCAGGCCCGGGGAGGAGCGGCCGCGCCCCCACCCCGGGCCCGGCGCCGCCCGGCCTCCGCTCCCGCTCCGCACCCACCCGGGCCGCGGACGCGCCGCCGCAGGGGGAAGGGAACTTACAGCGCACCCCTCTGCGTGCCTGCGTCACGCCGCCGCTACGTCACGGCGACGGCGCGCTGTGGCGTCACAGTGCGCTGGAAGACCGCGTGGGCGGGAGCGACCGCGGCGCAGGCGCAGAGCCCGCGGCCGCCGCGCAGCGGGAAGGCGGCCACCGCGGCGCTGCCCCGAAATGGCCGTTACGTGGGTGCAAGGGCCGCCGGGGCGCCGCGGCGGCGCCTCTGCCGTGTTGCCTGGCCCGTGTGGTTCACCCGAGTTATGCACCACACACCTCGCCCTGGTCTCCTTGATGCGCCTCTCGCCCCGCGACCGCCTCGCCACCCTCCCCAACAGCTGCCGTCCCCAGCAGCTGGGCAGGCTGTGTCCCGTGCTGGGCCCGAGGCCTTCCCCACCCGCCCACCGCAAGTGGGGAGCTGGGCCCCAGGCTGCACCAAAACTGATCTTCTTGTGTGGCGGGATAGGGCTGGGTGGAATTCGGGATTTCGGGGAGGCAGTTTGGTAAAGCGAGTTTCTCGAAGTCCCAGAGTCGTTCCGGGAAATGGTCAAGAGGGAACTACAAGCCCTGAGAAATATGTGAAATGAGTCGGAGGGGAGTGCTGGAAGGAGGAAAAATCAGAATGTGATGAAAAATAGGGTAGTGTGGGATTTGAGAGATGACTGAAAGGAATTAGGAGGGAGATGAGGTGCAAGATGAAAAGTGTAGAAAGATGCTATGGAGATAGAGAAATGCAGGTAAGAAAAGAGGAGACATAAGAACATATAGGAAAAAGGGAATCTTTTTCTCTCCTCCCCTCATCGTCATCATGTTCTTCAACAAAGCTGATCTTTCTGGAGGAAAAAGGACTGCATAATTTCAAAGACTGATTGGCATTGGGACCACCTTGTTTTCCACTATCATCATGTAATACAGGAGCATCTCCATCATCGCGACCACCTCCTCTCTCGTATGCGCTCTTCCAGGATGCCCAGACCCCTCTAAGGCTGCACACAGCACACCTCTGCTCTGTCCTGCTGCCCCCATGCTGGAGTACAGGGCTAAAAGGGAACCTTGGCCCCTGCTGGAGCAGAGAGGCTGTGGAGCAGCATGGTCACAGCTCTTGGCAAGTGGGAGCAGAGGAAAGGGGGAAAATGAGGTTAGGCAAAGCAATTAATTTTGCTGTCCTTTGGTATCGAGTATTTAGAATCATGATGCTACTGCAGTATTGTTTAAGTCCGTAAAAGCATCAGTAATGACAGGAATAGGGGTCAGAATAGGAGAAGATATAAGCAGTAAAGAATCCCTTTCAAATACCCACATTCTTCTACATGCACCTATGGCTGAAATTTGAACCTTGTAGGTTTCCGCAGTATGCTAAAAATTAGAATATATATTTAAAATACATGGACTTTTTTTAAGTCTATTTTTCTGTAGTTCACTGCAAAGTGACAGCTAAGGAAATACATATCCTCAATCTTTGGACTTGGAAACAGTGTTATTTCAGTACAGTATAAAAAGAAAAAAAAATAGGTTCTTTTTGAACTCATTTCACAAAAATGTATGTGAATTAGAATTAGTTATTTTGATCATAAACACCATTTTATGAATACAGTAACTTCATTTGGCAAATGAAATGTGATATGCAGACTTTTTACTCAAAGTCATTTCAGAATCAAGGTATATTTATGATACTGTCCTTTAATTAGTAGTGTTCTGCTTGGAGACTGTATATCTGAAATAACTGTTTCTATGCTGCAGAATACTTTATTTAAAAATCATTTCCAATTTCAGCAAGAACTGAAGTTTAAAAATAAACATACTTATTCTTCACCTTTTTATGCCCAGTAAAACCAAAGTGTTTTGTGATTACAAAACCTACAATGAATTTGAAGGTGAATCATCTAAGTGGTTTTAAATAATTGTCATTCCTTTTGAAGTCGTACAAGTCTAGCTGTTGCTTAAGCAAAACCATTACTGTTTTCAGTATGTGTATTGCCTATCTGAACCACAAATAAGACACAATTAGCATATGATGGTTGTTGATACATTACATGCCACCTGGAGAGACACAAAATATTCATTTTGATGTGCAAATGTGTTTGTACTTTTAACAGCTATTAGTTTTCATTTTAAAAATGTAATAAAGTACTATGATGAACTTACCTGTTTCTGGTTAAGGAGAAAAGAGACCTGATTATGTTAGTGAGACAATATGAGCTTCTCCTGTAGACTGTTTCCATTATTCAAAGAAAAGACCGGTTATTTCTAATAGTATATTAATTTTCCTTAAACCTCATTTTGCAATAAACTGTAGAAACTTTGTAGCAGTGGTAATTAATTTTAATCTGGAATATCAGGTTTTGAAACAAAATACTGGGGAAGATAATTCATTGCAAGTCTGGCTGAAGATAATAATCTGTGAGGAGTAGCACCTCAACATCCTAGGTTATGATATTCTGAAGTACCATTTGGAGGGTATTTTAAGGAAAAGTGTATCAGTGATCTCAATGTCATTTTGCAGATTTTTTGTGAATGGATATGTCTTAAAAGCAAAGTAATAGAAGAAATTTATACCTAGAATTGAAAGTAGATAGGAGTTAGTAGCTGATGAACAATCAATAGCACAGGAAAAATCAAAGCATCAGTACATGATGCAGACATTACTTTATCTTTTTACCAATTGCATTTGCCAAAGAGATTAAAGATTGCATTGGTAATGGTTTAGAATAAATATTATATAGAAAACATTTTCCCTCCATCATTTGTAAGTTGTAAGAATGGCAATGGAATATCATGGAGACTAAACTGAAAAGGTAGTTACATAATTAAGAATTTTCTGATCATATAAGGAAGTGATGTACACTATTATCTTGCACTGTTTAGAAGAGTATTAGTAGTTCAGGTCAATAAACTGAATTTAAAAATCTCATAAAATTAAAGCCCACCTTCTTTTTTTCATATTTGGCAATGTAGTAGTATATTTTCAGAATTAAATCAATAGAGATGTTTGCACAGTAAAGCTTTTGCCATTATATCAACATAAGTAGAAATGCCAATACATTGTAGTAAAGGAGTAAAACTACTGAGTTCTGTATTGCTTAGAACTGAAGCCTTTACAGAGAGAGTAACTTGAACAGACAACTGTGGTACTTCCTTCCATAATCCATAAAGTTTCAGAACATTAACAGTTAGTCTGTTGTTCTCTCTTGCACTTTAATGTACATGGAGAAATTTTTTATCTCACTTTAAGAAAATCCTCTACACACACAGTAAAGGATTACTGCATAGTAATAGTTTGGTTTTCACCAGGCAGAGAATGATTTAGGTTAGTTTTGGTTTAGATGATTAAATTTCGAGGACTGAAGCATCGTTTGAGAATCCTATGTTCTTCTAAAGATGGTCAATTAAGGTCTTTAAATTCACTGCACTAGAGAACAGACTCAAAGAGTTTGGGGAACTTGGACAATACCAAACACAAGCTTTAAAAAGTCTCTAAGTACCAGACTTTTGCTTCCCACAGATTAGGCTTCCCCTTGGCTATTTGTACCTGTTAAATATATAAGACAATTGGGCTTTAATGTCTCTACCCTAGTTTGCCTAGCTTTGAAACAGCAGTGATAATTATGACTTAAATATTTTGAAGATACATTAATAAATATGAGCTTTTTCATCTCTTTGAAGTTGAAAAATATAATGAGGCTTAAGTACATACCTTTTTGTCATCGTTAACCTGTCATAGCTTTAAATGCCAAAACACTGACACTGGGGGAAAAAAAGGAGAAATGGATGATTAAGATAATAAAGAAGCCAAGATCCAGATCAACTAAGGAGGATAAACAAATAAAATAAATATAGAAAGAAAATTGAAGGAACAGGGCAGATTAAAAGACACAGCTCTGAAGAATGAGAAGAAAATCTGAAAGAAATGCCAGCAACTAGAAGGGCAATTAGTACATTACTAAGAAGCACCATCTTATAATATCTATTATATAAATGTATGTATATAGCTCCCAACAATTATACAATGTTTTTCCTGTATAGATCTCAAAAGATATTAAAAGTGTGTCATTTATCCCATTTCACAGGTTTGAAGTAATTTCTCACAACCAAAAACTGTAGCCTTTTGGGATTTGGCAGTTGATAAATCTGAGTTTAGAAATAGAAACTTAAGGAATTACTTGTTAAACATTGTTTAATAAACAATGGGACTATTTTGAATTGCAGAAAATTTAAATTTGCTTTAGAGGTAGGGTGTATTTTTGACCAGTTTGTTTCACATGGTGAAGTTTCGGATATATAAAATACATCTAATACCAAAAACATGTCATTAATGGTATGACTTATGCCCGTATATATATGAATTTACATTGGAAATGACAAGGACATTTTTCTTATTAGAATTTTTATTGTATAATTATAATCACTGAAACTTTTGTGGAAATGTATCATTTTTGATAGGAAGACTTCTCAGATGCAGGAAGTAATTTTTATCTAGTGAGGGGAAGAGGAAAACCCACCTAGGCCAGAGAGGGAACCACACATGGGTCTTTCACATTGTAGTCTGAGTGCTCTAAACATGAAGCTAACCAGTGTGCAGCCCATCTCCCAACCATGCTTTTACTGGAGGGGATGCAAAAGCTTTGTATATGTGTATGTATGAAACCTAATCCTGTTATAATGTTACTCACTTGAAGTATGTACCTAGCAAGCATTTCAATGATAACAAGGTAAAGGATGCTTCTTTCTGCATCCCAGTTGGAGTAAGTTAAGGGACTGGTATTGACTCAATGTGGCAATTCTGGGCATAATCAGAGGCAGTTTAGGCACCTGTACTGGGAATCATCAGATTAAATGTAGAAATTGCAAATGAGTTTGTCACAGTAAGTTCACTTCAGAGGCCATGGGTATTAAGACAATATGTCAGAGAAGTCTGGGCTGAAATTCATCTTCTTCTAAAGTCTAAGACAGGTCAATGGTGCCCTGTAAGTTCCTGTTTCTCTCCTCTGACTGTAAGAGGAGCCCATGGCAACTAGCTCAAATGAGATGAAACCCACCTCTTCAGAGTTCAGATACCTCTAGTGTTAGGGAATGGTCGAATGGAAGTTTTCAGATAACAATTTTGGTCTAATCTTAAAATGATTGCACAAGAAAACTGAGACTGGGCAGAGGTCTAGAAGTGAAGTAAATGATAGACTTCATTCTACTGGAGTGAGAGAAGATAGACTTGCAGCAATTGGTAGAAGGAAGAAGGATCAAACTGTGGGGCAACAGGCAGCGTAGTCCTGCTCACAAGAACATGTCACAATCCGAATCCTGGAATGGATCCAAAATGCTTAATTTTCATGTGTGTCCTTCTGCTAACAAATATTTGCATGATAAAGGTAAAAAATGTATAGCTTCATTTGCACAGAAGATGACAATCCATCAAGTGCTATCAGTTAGTCCAGTAGCCCAAACAACAGAGGTCTGTTTGGTGGACTTAAAGTATGCAGCCCCACAGGAATACTAGTATGGTGGCACAGGATGGAACTACAGTTTCTTCAGGCTGTTTATTTAACACAAAAAATTAGAAATACAAAAGCCTACACTGTTAAGGCTGCAAGTCAAGAACTCAAAATATAAAAATGTCAGAAATGAAGATTTTGCAATCTTATTTCAACCCAATTTGCAAATATCATATGAAACAGTTTTTTTCTCCATAGTCATAAGCCATTTTCTCCAAAAACCTTTGCTTTATCTAGTGTGCAAAGCCGGCCTACAGAGCTGTATAGTGAAGGAGCTTGCCTGTGGGATCAGTGCCAAATATGTATGTAAAGAATAAGGCAAGGGAAAATAGAGGGAGAGAGAATGGACTTATAATTAAAAATTTGCCTTTGAGGAGTATATTCTAGCCTTGCCTGTTCTGAATTCCAGTGCAAACTTGGGCAGATCACTTGAAGCAGTATTTTCACATAAGGTAAATTATACCATGTTTCTCTTCTTCTGAGTGCTTGAAGTCTGGGGTCTTCCTTGCAAAAGCATGCACCTTTTCATAGTTTCAGCCCAAGTGTCTGTGATCTGGGCCTTGAACAGAACAAGCACTATACTACTAGATATTTTGAAAAGTAAAGCATTTCAGTTTGTCCACCCAAAAATAATGGAGACTTTTCACCTAATGGTATTTCCATTTGTAAACCTGGATTGCCACTATCATCTTATTTCACAAAGTTGTGAAGATAAGCTAGATAATCTTTTTGTCTTTTTGTCTTCAGGTACCATAGTGATGAGATCCATCAAAAAGCCCATGAGAAAATTAATAGTTCAATCTTCATAGAAGAGTGTGAATGGCAGCAGTAAATAAGGCGTGGATCACATACTGAGCAATAAAGAGAAAGCAAATATTTGGTGATGGCTCACGTAGTGAAAACCTTTTGTTCTGTTGAAAAGAAAAGGTGGGAACATATAACTAACTATCATAATGTGTATGTGCACAAAAGTCAAAATAATGTTGCTTGGCATTTCCTAACTTTTCAGGGTATGATTTCTCAATGTCCTAATATCCTTTCAGCATAGCTTTTGTGTTGTGATATGTGGAAGACCAGAATTTATATCCACTATTATTGCTTCGTAGAAGAGAATAAGAGCATATTTTAAGTATTTATTATCCTTCTTTTAAGGTGACACTTTCAAAAGCTTCTTAGAAATCATAAAGTAAGAAAAATCTCTCTCTGAACTGATTTTGTACCGGCTTAGGATGAATGATTTTTCAAAGACAGCAATAGATTTCAACAACATGAAAGGTTTGGCTGGTTATGCCAAATAAAATTTATTTTTAAAAAACAACAAGCTGCTTGTTCTAAAATTTTCATTCTATGCCCAACAAGTTGATCTCTGTCCTTCAAGGTAATAAAATACTGTGACAAGCCAAGAACACATAGTTCTTGTCTCTTTTTTGTTTTTCTTAATGGGTAGCCAAAGAAACTTGCGTGACTGAGAGGAAACCTGCAGGCTTGCAAGCAGGAAGAAGTAAACTCACATCTCTCAACATCACAATTTTTTTCTACTACTGCTGTGGACTAAAAAGGCTCTACAAAGAGCAATGGGAAGTAAAAAAGGGTTTGGGTTTTTTTTTTTTTTGGAAATGGGAAGATAATCAAATATAAATACATAAAGTAAATAAAAATTTAAAAATGGAGGACAAAAAATGCAATGATACTGGCTTAAAGATACAGGGGAAATCAGCTTTTGCAAACATTGCAAAGAGGAAAAAAGGGAAACTGGAAATAGAAGATTAAATGGAAAGGACAGAAATGAATGATTCAGAAACAGTGAAGAGAATTTTTAATCTTCATTTGGAAAGCTATCTTTATTAAGGTTGGACAACTTAGAAATAACAAAAGATTTATAAAAATAGCTGTTCCTAAAAAGCAGTTAAGGAAACATCTGAAAAATGTGAAGAGTTGTAAGTCAGTCAGTCAACCCAGCTGTTACGCATCCTAGGGGATAGAGGGTATTTGTTAAAAAACTTCCTGTAGCACTGTCAATGAAGCCTGAAAAGAGAAAGAAAGACTGGAAGAGTGCAAATATGGCCTTTCCTTCCAAAGAAAGAAAAGAATGCTCTTTGTAATAGCAATCCAGTAAATAATACTTTACCACTACATGCATTATTCTAGAAATGTTGTATAGCAATAGATAATTCTGTATTTCAGAGTCTGAAATAGAATTTTGAGTTACTTCATGAAGCTGTCAAGCTGACAGTGTGAAGATCCTTCTTAAAAATAAACCCCTTCGAATGAAGAGTATAGCTTTCAGAGTGACACTCCAGGGCAGTGGCTAGAGAAGGAATCCTGCATAGATTCCTCTCCTGTTAACACGTGACGATCCGGGGTGAGGATCCACTCCTAGCTTCTCAGACAGTGTATTATGTGTTCTCACAAAAATCTTTGTGTGTGTGTGTGCATTTGTGCAGTATGTTTGTGCTTTAATATTAGAATAAGTTTCTCTGTGTTTCAGTACAACACAGAGACTGCTCTTTGGGCAATATCACTTCATGTGAGTGATTGTCTCCAGGACACAGTTTGCACAGGACTTAATGGAAGTGCAAAGATGGCATACATACACCACAGTCTAGGAGAGTTTCAGTATTCAGGGTGAGAGAATTGCTCTTGAATCACAGGATGGACCATTGATTTTAATGAAAATGGCATCACCTGTGTTGCTTCTGGACTTAAATCACGACATCCAATAGGTCCCTGCAAAATGTATGGGTATGGGATGTGTGGGAGACTGGATTGAGAAGTATTTTCTTCTGTTTAACCTCAAGAAATTTAAAATAGTTCTTTAATGGTTCTTAAAACAGTTCTTAAATAGTATTTCCTTTCTTTCTTTTTAAAGAAATCATTCAAGTATTTTCTTTATGTGGTACCCAGTGAGCAAGAAAACTGTTCTCCTTTTCCAGTTAGCCACCAAGGTGGGGAAGCCCTTATGTTATTGCAAGGTTTCTCAGCAGGCCCAGCCAGCCTGTTCTGCCCAGCCTGTTAAATAAGATGGAGATTCCAGTTAGAGGCAAACCGGAAAGGAAAGAGATCCTGGTGTGGGAAAGCTGAGTGTCACTGAACTAGTGGCAGTCTTCTTTGGAAATTATTTTTGCTTGTCTGCTGTATATAATATATATTTTGTGTTTGTTCTTTTCTTTTCTTTTCTTTTTTTTCCCCATTACTGGCAATCTGTAATTTCTACATCCCTTGTCTTGAACGTATCTCACTGCACAAGAGAGTTATAAATACATCTAAATTTCTTTGGTTGACTTCAGTGTTTATACAGTTCCCACTGAAGAGAGGTCACTGAACTAGAGAACTGAGTCTCCGACTGGTTCTCAAATGCGTGTAGCATCACGCTGTCATTCTTGGCACACAAAGCCTGACCTCTCGGCCCACGGTGGCCAGGCATGTTACCAACAAGTTTCATCATAGTCACTCACTCCACATTTAATTAGTAATATTTTTTCACAGCAATGCATCTGTGTGGCAGTCTTATTTTTCTTTTCCATGAATACATGTAAGGCCCACAGATAGAAGCATGAAATCAATGGTCCTCATAAATTTTTCATTTGTGGAAAAATATAATATGAAATAAAAACCTGAAAAGGATATTCAGGTTTTGTTCAGTCCTGTTCTCAGACTGAATTAAAAAATCATGGGAACCAGCTTTGTTCGCTATGAAGTATCATGTGCTGAAACCTCATCACATCGACACATCACCAGCTAAGTTTAGAGTGAAGTTCTGGATGCAATAAAGTGACCCATGGCCTTGGCAAAGAACTAGCCTGAAGTCTCATGGGGAAATGATTTCTGGCTCTTGATTCACAACAAGTCCAAAGGAATTGAGCCCTGCAAGCCCTACAGTTTAAACCAAGAAATCCCACTTTGATCTGAATAGTGAGCGTCTCTGTTGTATGTGGATAAGAGTTAGTGAGGCACAGATGTCCTGCAATTTTGCCCTTAATGTGGAAAAATCAATCACCATTTTTATACAGCAGACTTCAGATAAAACATGCAGTTCCTCAGTGGTTATGAAAAGGCTTTCTTTTTCCCAGGCTTTGATAATAAGAGGAAGTTAAACAGAATTTTAACCTTTTTTTGTGAATACATTTGAAGTGACTGAGGACCTGATTTTCATTTGCATCAAGGGCTCTTTATTAAGCTTAAAGGACCTCAAATGGGCATAAACTGCAATTTGGATCTGGTCCCCTGTCTCTCCCAGCTTAAGATATTTAAGGATTCTGAATCTCTAATGTCTATAGATTCAGCTCCAGGGGAGAACCTCTGATGTCCACAGATTCAGCTCTAGGGAACAGTGACAGCCTGGCAGCAGCCCAGAAATACAATTAAACTAAAGTCTGTCCTCAGAAACCAGAAAAATCACTGTGTTTAAAAGCATTCAAAATTTATTGTTATTCTTTATACTTGCTCTTTTCAGGATTAATATCATATATATATATGAAACCAACTCTTTTATTTTTTAATCAGTGGAGAAGCCTAATAATTTTCATAGTTTTTAACTGAATACTTTGCATAGTTAACACATTTACTATTTTTTTCATATGTATTATTTGCACATAGGTATATTAAACAGGTATCAGTGAATAAGCTCCATCAAGAAAAAGCTTGACTTGTACTTTAAATAAGCAAAGCTCATTTACATTTTTCATTATTAATAAGGTGAAGATAATGCTTAATTTCAGAAAAGGGAGGAATTGTCAAAATAAGCTAATACTCATATAGTGCATTGTGATCCTCAAGCAGAAAATGTTATACAAACACAAAAACTGATTTAACTTTTAAAATCGTAAGCAATATGTTCTTAAAATGAGAGAATAAGGGAAGAAAAGTTGTTCCGGCAGTAGTAGTAGAACTAATGAACCTTGATTTCTTATTGTTTTGTCCACCTCAGTCCCCTTTAGGACCTTTCTGACACTTGCAGTTTTGCAGGAAACAACAGTACTATGGCTAGTATGATATGTTGCTTGGCAAGCACATGTGAGCTTGTTGGCTGGCTAGCCAGCTGCTGCTATGTAAAATACATAACAATTTATGTCTAATAGTCCTTCATGGAGGCACTATTTTAGCTCTCTCTTCCCCCCACCCGCCACCTGCTTATTTCCACAAAACCACCAAAAGCATCATTTTCTTTGAGATTCTACCTCCCTTTCAGATGCAGATGAAGTTTCTCAGTGGATTCTTGTGTGATTAGGAGGGCTCTAACAGACAGGGAAAAAAACAGATGAAAATCAATATTGCAAATGTCTCTTTCCCTTAGGCAGCCGGGTTGAGAAAGGAAGCTTCTAAGGCTTGTGACAGTCCAGGTCTTGGCCATGAGTAGTCTAGCAATGAAAGGAAGGAAAAGACTAGTAGTCATGAACTGTGATTCTTCGGTGAAAATACTGTGCCAAGACATCTGTGTCCTGAAGAGAAAGAAATGAAACCATTTTGGTAATTTGTCTCCTGGGTTAAGGGCAAAATATGTCACAAGAAGGATGCAGGATATCCTAGGGAATTCCTACCAATTATAGTCCACATAGTAACAAGAATACAAATGAAGGGAGATTTAATATACTCGCTGAATTACTTAGCAGATTTAAGAGAGAAAAAAGGAGATGCATGGCCTCAGGAACCTTGTGCTATCTCTGGTACTAAGCAGCGAAGCACTAAGAGAGATCCTGGACGTTAGGCAATAGATGCGCCAGAGGTGCTAAGAGGATCAATTCAGATTGAAGGATATTGGGATTGCGTCTTTGGGGACAGTTTATTGGATTTGAAATCTTCCACCTCCACTCACCACCATGCTGGATTCCAGAGCAGCAGGGTCTGTCGGGCTGTATTTAAATAAGGTAGGAAATGAGGGAGGAGCGTGCTTTTGTTTGGCTTGGACAGTCTAGCTAGAAATTCCAGCACATAAAGCAAAACTAGAGATAGTTATTAACCAAAACCAAATGGCTAATAAGATAAAACCGAACATTAACTGTAGTTAAATTTCTCTATAAGAGAATTTCTCTATAGCAAGAAAAAATGAACCATGGAGTACAGAGCAGATCAAAAAGCTGAGGTGACTATTTCAGTGTTACCAATATATAAGTCGACAGTAAGGTGTGCAGAAGCAACATTTTTTCAGCTGGTGTGAAAGAAAAAAGCATAAAAAAGCAACGTCAATTAAGCACTACAATTACATGTAAAGCAGTTTTAACCAACAGCGTTAAGTCAGACTGCCGGTTCATTTACATCACTGTACTTTTTATGTTGATTAAACGTATTTACCTGGTTTCAAAGAATATGTGGGCACATTTTTGGAAGAAAAATCCACTGAGAGTTATAATATGCAAGATAACCTGTGGCTGAGGTAGTCCCAGGGCCACAAATTACTGCAAGCTGGGAGGTTATTCTAAAGAAGTACTGAAATATGCTTGTCCCATAATGCTCTTCCCTGCATATCTGCTAGGAGATGGGATACTGAGCTAGAAGAAACTTTGGTCAGAACAGCTTTTTATATGTCCTTTTGTTCATATTTGAATTATTGGGATACTGCTATTTAAAGTTGCGTGTGTTTCATGCTATAGAATAAAGCAGTAAAGAACTCTTTGATAATGATGGCAACATATACCCTGTTGCTTACCCCCCACCCAAAAAAACCCTATCTTTTAATTCATGAGCATGTAAATCACATTAACTTCAACTCCATGAAGCTGAGAATCAGAGCATCATACCTAGAGGTGAAATGCAGGGGTTATAAGTTACACATCTGAAAGAGAGGCTGAGTGTAAAACAGTTACAGTTTGATTTACACCTAGAAGGAACAAAGAGAAAGTATAAGTTATGCTAGCTTTGATTTTTTTCCCGAATGTCACACAAGAAGGTTATTTAAGGCATCACTAATTGATCTTGACACTCAGTACAACATTTTCAAGCCTTTAAGAAATGACATAAAAATTTTTGTTTTATAGCTGTAATTGGTGACAGTGTGTTTATTTGGTAAATATGTTGATTTTCATAAGCAGAGTCAGGAAAGAAATCAGCACCTAATGACATCTCTTTTTCAAAAGACATTGTATAGTGTACATGTGGATTTTAAAATAAAGGGGGAAAGGAGGAGAGGATTAATTTTATGTTTCTATTATAGTTCTGGATAGGTTAAATAGGAGACTTTGAGAAGGAAACAAAGTTTCTAATGTATGTGAATGTGTATAATAATTCTATGAACAATATGCTTCAGACTTGGACATGTATTCATAATCGCACTGAAATAAAAGAACTTTAAAACTAGAAACAAGAGGTAAAGGCTGAAGTTTAGCAGATGTCACTAATGATTTTAAACCTGATGTTTTCATGCATAGAGTACTGAGCCAAATGAAGCTGCAGAAGGAAAAGCATCACTGAAATGAGGATGTTAATTTTTCAAATGTTGTTGTGTTGGTAGTTAGCTTTTTAAAATATATTTGCCTAGTAACATATAACAAAATGTGTTCTGTATTACATATAAATAGCTACATATTTATCCCATGCAGAGAGATTGCATCTCTGAATTTGCAGTGTTAAAATTTGAGATGCCAGAATATACTAATACAATGCAAAACTAGAATATGGGAGAAGGGTTATTTTGATTTTTAACATAAAAGCTTTTCTTTCTGCAGAAGTGAGAGTGAAACAAAGTTATTGTAGGGCTGGTCCTAAATGGAACAGGCTGAAGAATTAAGTTACAGAATTAGAAGTCTTTTTAAACTAAGCAGTAGACAGAAAAGATGCAAGGATTGAATAAGCCATGGGGGAGATCAATGGGAAATTCCTGGGGGGGGTGAAGGGGTAACATCCTGCTTGGGGATGTTACATTGGATTAGCTTATTCATTCATTCAAAGAGCAGTATTTAATTATATTAAACTGAGATGCACCCATTCCACTTTTTTTTCCCCCTGCAGTTAAGGTGCTTTTCTTGTTAATCATACAATCTCCACAGCTCTAAGTCTATACGAATAAATCCTCCAGTATTCTCCAAAGCGATTCCACAGTGTAATGTTCTGCCACTCTGCTTATGCTCTGTGGCTTTGCAATGGTGAATTCTAGGATGCCTACCAGAAACTATGGGAAATTGGAGACTGGAGATAAAACTAACAACTCCTATGATTCTTCTGCTGGCATCTATTAATTTTGCCGGTGCCACTTCTGCCCTGCTGACAGGCAGCCTAGAGGATGCTGCTGAGTGCCATGATCATGCCTGTCAGTGTGTACATGCTTTGGCAGGCATGCAGACAGACAGATCCGGCTGTGCAGGTTCATAGGGCTTTTGAGGACATGGGAATATGCTTAATGGAGAAGGGGCAGGAAGAGGAAGACTGAAGAGCTGTTTTTCTGGAACAGAAATAGCTAACAGGGCTGGTGGGCTGGGTGGTGAGACAGAATTCAGATGACTAAGACTTATAGCAGATGGCCAGAACGACAGAGGACACTTCCTAGAAATGTGTGTCCTAGAAGTCACCTGAGAGTTGCAGCACCAGATCAGGAGTGTGAAATTTGTCCACAATGTAGAAGAAATAGGTTACTCTTGCTCTTTGGGAAGCTCGCTACCCCCAATTACTGCCTGCCAGTAGTTAACCAGGTTGGGGCTGGCAGAGCAACTTCTGGGCTTGTTGCCATGGGAGATTGAGATGTTTCTTTGAAAGGTGCTGTTCTGCCAGGTGTATACACAGGAGGAACTGGCATCTCTTCAGAAAGCATAGAGGAGATATTTTTGTCCACTTTTTCCAGGAGCACCTTTGCTTCTTCATTTGCTCTGACAGTGTCTTCTAGATTTTAGTGTCCAGGGACTCCTCCCTAGAGGAGCCCCTCCCCTAGAGGGGACCAACATACCACTCCTCAAAGACACAACTGAGTCCAGGACCTCTGCAGCAGTCCGCACACATGCATGGCGGGGCATTAATGATTACTACCTGGCACCCACAGCTAAATTTTCCTCAGGCAACAGCAGAGGAAAAAAAAAAGAAAAGGAGTTCCCACCGAGCTTTTACACAGATGCAATTTAGAAGCATAGAAATGCTGCCAGTCCTTCCAAAAGTCACAAAGGAACAGAAAACCCTTAGTGATATTCTAGGTGAGCAGGGTAAGACAAGAAAAGGCAAAAACTTCCACAATCTTATGAGGCTTTTGGAAAGAAACATAAGGATGGCATATAGCTCTGCAGGCTGACACACGCAGCGGTAACAGAAGCTGCTCCCAGGTAGGCTGAACACTTTAGGGAACTTTCTTGCAATGCTCCTTTCTCCCCAGATCAACTCTTTTTTTTTTTTTTTAACATCCTTATTCAGCTGTAAATAAGAACCTTTAGCTTCACTTCTTTCAATTAAACAAATGAGACTTCTTTGGGATGAATCCTGATCCCAGTCCTACATATGTAAAACAGGATTAACTCAGTGTACTTTAATGGCATCAGTTGGGACTTACATTACTGAAATTCATCAACAGTTAGATCACTTGGCTTTAGTCGAATGTATAAATAGCAAAGGTATTTCCAATGCTTTCCCTGAAAGTTCATTTCATTTGGCCTTCCTCAGAATCCGACTTTGCCACTGAGTTTGGAGAGATCTGGATTTCACCCAGAGGTGTTCCATCAATGAAAATCTGCCTTACATGCAATCTGAATAAGCTCTACCAACTTCCAATTAACTATAAGAGCATCTCTTTAATGGAAGTTTGGTGCTTTAGGTGCACCAGTCCAATTCTCCCCTAAGGCTGAAAGGGAACACATTTCCCTAGCTGAGGGAAAACAAGAGAAGAAAAAACGTTCGTAATTCAAAAGAACAAAATGGAAAAGCATTACTTAGAAAAAAAACACACATCCTTGCATAAATTCCCTTTGTCTGTGGGTCAGGGCTAACTTGTACTGTACTCTTTGATGTGGGATTTTATTTTCATACCACTGTCAGACACAGACCTTTTCAAAGCAACAACCATACTGTTTACTGCATGCCACAGCCATTTTTAGAAAGAGTTACCACAACATGTAATTTAAAAAGAACTTTCATGTGTGAATCATGAACTTCTAGATCTGCTTACTGAAAACTACATAGTTTCTGTCAAATATTAAGCTGTATTTCATTTTTCTCATTTAATAATGTCAAGTTATTACCTAATTCTTTTCCTTAGTAGACATCAAAGCTTCGTCTTTTTACTGGGTGTTGTGGAGAGAACAATAGATTGCCTTGATTCTGTACTACCTTGTCTTTATGTGTTGTATTCCTCATGCAAAATCGAGGTAGGCTACTATCAGGTCACTTGAGCAGCTTTCTATGTGTGATTTGCAACTACTTTGCCCCAAACAGCTACAGATGAAGCAATGCATGGGAGACTCAGGACCTCCACGCTTGACTGTAGGCATACCTAGACTGGGGCAATGCCCTTAGCTGACAGAATTCAGCATCATCTATTCATAATGGATCCAGTTCTCAGTAGATGAAGATGTGGCCATAGGGTTCCT
This sequence comes from Apteryx mantelli, assembly GCF_036417845.1. NCBI lineage: Eukaryota > Metazoa > Chordata > Aves > Apterygiformes > Apterygidae > Apteryx > Apteryx mantelli. Next base: position 153,333,512 of record NC_089979.1, read on the forward strand.
CAAACCAGTAAAACTGAGAATTTGCAAATGGAAGCTACAATGGAAAAAAAAAAAAGTATAATCACCTTGGGCCATGGTGAGGGACTAGTTCTTCTTTTGGTTATGCTGAAAATTAGTTGTGTCCATTAAATATGATTCTAAGAAGTAGAAGTCAGCTGATGTGAAATTATAATTGCTGTGTCCCTTTTTTCCTGCGAGTGAGCATCACTCTGTCCTGAAGCTCTGTCTTTTCATAAAAAGTTTTACCTAAGTCATGCTTGAACAGTCTTGTAGCAAATCTACCCTTGTCTCTGCACATGTACAAGATATACTTCTTCTCACTCTTTGTTTTGGCCATAAGGAAAAAAAAGAATTGATGCGTTTAGATACACAAGACCCATTCTGACCCTCATCCAACCAGAGCCCTGTTTATTCAATAACCCACTACATGTGCATACAGCTTCTAATGGGTGGATTTATAGTGCAGTCATATCGAGCAGCACCACATTACTCAGATCTATAGTTATGCCAGCTTATGCCAGCTGAAAGGATTGCCTTTGAAGTCTAGTATTTTCAGCGTCTGCTTGTCTGGGATGCCCAGAACTGTAGCTTTTCTAATGTGCTTTCCATGTTGGAAGTATGGGGAGGCCGTTGAATATAACAAAGTCCCCTAATTTTGTTCTTCAGCTCTGTTGTATCCACCCTAGTGACAAAACACAGAGGTCTGTAACTAAGTCAGATACCTGCACCCTTAGGTAGTTAGAGCTGTACTGTAGATAGGCCTTGAAAACAGTAGAAGGGACTCCAGTATCTTGTCTTCTTTCATATCATTTTGTGCATTGAGTTAAGTCCTCACCAGCTTTTTTTTTTTCCTGAGATAAATATGAGCAAATATATGTGCATATCCACAACGTTATTTAGTATACCTTAAGATTTATATGCTATTTATATACTATATATAAGTACAAGGCCAACTTTCTAGCAGAAAATTTAACATGACAACTGAAAAGCTACTTCTAGGAGAAATACACATTTTCAAAGATGTGAAAACACCATCCATTGAGCAGCAAAGCTCTAAGCAATGCATGTCATTTTCTTTCAGACCCCTTTCCTATTGTACTCCCTCTTCTGCCTTTATTGATGCTATACATCATAAAAAACAATGCTTTAGGATGGATCTGGGAGCCACAGTTTCTACCAACCTCTTCCTTCCTTATTCTCAGTAGCAGAAGCTACTGCAAGGTTACTTTGCGATCAAGAAAAGTTTGTACAATGCCCCTACTCTGCAGCTTTCAACTGTTCCTCATTTTCCCAGATTAGTGCCTTAATTAAGTCCAAATGTTTTTCATTTTCTCTCTTTTGGTCCCTACTCTGAAACCTGATGCTGGCAGTGGACACTGTCCTTTTGTGACCTTTTTTCTTCCTGTTTTTGCTGCCGACTAACTTTTAGATTGTGAGCAATTGTAAAATGGTGACAGTTGCACACTTTATCAGTCTCCTCACACACCTGCAGGGCTGTTAGCTATGTTACTAAAGCCTGAACTAGTCAGAAAGCTATTCTGTTTTTTCCTCCCTCCTCAAGGCAGAAGTGAGGCATGAGCGAACAAATTTCTAATGGGTTGATAAAGCAGTTCATAGCATCCATCTGAGTCACTCTCAGTATAAACTCTCACTACAGTACAACAGTAATCTCTCACATCGCATAACATCTATAAACCAGGTTTCATAAAACAGCCATTGATTTCAAGGGGGTTATTTCTGAGCAGCTATCTTGAAAGTTGGGCCATAATTTCACACAAATGACTTTAGCAAATCACATGGGTGCCCATGAGGACAGGAAGAGAGCTGAAAATGTTCAAGGCAGAGGAAAGATTTAGGTAAAACAGAACAACAGAAATATAAACTGGCTCATTTTAATGTTAACTTACAAAGATGAAGGGCAAATTTTGCAAAGGCAGTAAGTCAACGGAATTGCACTGGAGACAACAGAGAAAAAATAAATCAACTAAGAATATGGCCTAAGAACTTTAGGAAAGAAAACTAAAGAAAATAAAGAAAAGCTTGGTGCTCTTTTTCTGGTGTGAGTAGTCCCAGTTACTGGAACTACACTGATGTAAAATTGGTTTATGTGACACAAAAATCAAATCATATATCAGCTGGAATTCTGTGACTGATGATAAACATCAAAATTAAGCATGAAAACCATGGTCAGTGTAGAAACTGTTGCAATGTGAAAAAGATGGCCGTAGTATCTTGAGGAACATTTGCTTGACAATGCAAGTAACAAATAGGGTTTTTTATCTGCAGCAAGTAATAGAGAGACAACTTGCAACACTTTTATATTTTATCTTAATACAAAAGAAGTGTGTTCTGTCTCTCAAATAAAACTATGTATCACTAACCTCATTTCTGTGTATGAGGTGTAATAGGGTTTGTAGAGATCATGCAGATGTGTCCATAGCAATTGTAAGTACTAGAAGATAAAGGAGGTACAGGAAAGGTAATAGTTTATTTTTTTCCACGCATCATTTGTTTGTTGTTTCCCTCAGGGAGACAGATATGCAGACAGTAAGCATTGAGTGAAATGAGTACCCCATCCTTTTCTGACACCTTAAAAATTATTAGAATTAAATCTATACTTTGCTAAGTGAAATGTTTCAGTTTAATCAAACTGTGCTGTCATGACTATACTTACGTTAAGAGTTTAAGAGCCTTACTTTGCCCTCAGCTAATCCTTCACATATGAGGTTTTCATGGTTAAATTGTCTCCTGTGTAAGTAATCAAGTACATATGAACTCTGCTGCTAGGGAAATTGAGCATAAGTCAAAATCTCTTAAGAATGAATTGCTAAGAAGAACGGGGTTATGGAAAAGAGGAGGAACTGGCTGCAGTCTCCAGGTTCTTCTGATTCTCTTTCTCACATGCAACTTACTCCAGTGAAAATGTTAAATATGAATGAAATCTACTACTGTAGCATTTTATATTCAAGCCATGTGCTCCTGCACCCACCCTTCATTTTTCTAATCATTTTCTTTTTCATATTTTAAAGGGAAAAATGCCTGTCATCTTACAATTTTGAATATCCCCACAATTAATCTAGGCTACCAATACTCTTTTTCTCAAATATCAGCTTTTTATCATCTATCTAGGTACTACAGTCTTTCCCTTATAAGGGATAGAAACAATGATCCGATTGGTCCTTCCTAACTTCATTTATTACAGCTGGAACAGGTCTGACCATGCAAAAGGAGTTACATAGTCCAGACTGACGCTAAGAATTAGTGTCCCTCAAAACAGTATTTGGAGCTGTGTTCTGGGCAGACAACATACAGAAGATAATGTTGACCCATGGAATAAGATATAAGAGCTAGAAAAGGTCACATTACTGTGTAAGAGTTTGCAAGTGTCAGAAAAGAGTGCACAGCAGGAATAAAAGTCAATAACAGTATGACTAGTTCAGAAGAATTTTTAGTAGGATGAGTGGAAAATGTAACCAAAAATGTATGGAATATAAACCTGAAAGCAAATGGGACAGTCACAAGTTATAAGGAGGACAAAGACATACTTGCCAACACAGTACCATAATGAATTTTAATCCTAAAAAAGCCACAGGCAGGAAAAGATAATGATAAAATTTAGGGCTCTTAGTAATGAGCTTCCCCCAAAAGGGAACATGTGAACAAAATGTATAAGTGAATAATAAATGAGGCACAATTCCATAAAATTGAATTATAAGGCTGGAAAGATAGTCAAGAGAGGGCTAAAATCATGTAGCCCACCTCTTTACCCACTAATAGGAGCAATTATTTCTAGATGAATTTTGATGGCTCTTTGCCTCACTCGTTCCTAAAAACCTCCAGTGATGGAAATTCTATGATTTCCCCACCCCAAAGAACCTAACCTAGCTCTCCACTATTTCTGCCACTGGGAAGTTTTCCCTATTGCTGAAACTGAAAATTTTTGCTATAATTTAAGCCTGTCACTTTGGAGAAAAGATTATTCCATTTTTACGTGGTCTTCTATGTATTTGAAAATAGTTATGCTCCTTTTCCCTCTATCTTCTCTCTTTCCTTGAGGCTGTGCAAAGCTGCTTCTTTCAGTCTTTCCTCCCAGGTCACGTTTCCTTACAACTCTAATCATTCTTGTTGCTCTCCTTTGGACCATCCCAATTAGTTCACATGTTTTTTGAAGGGCATTGACTGAAACTGAATATAATACTCCAGCTGAGGCCCTAGCAGTGCTGAATAGAGCAGATGGAAACCTTTGTGTGCCTTCCAACCTACACTTCTGTTTACATAGTCCAGTATTGTGTTTGCCTTTTTTGCAAGAACATGACTTTATTGACTCCTGCTCAGTTCATGATCCACTCCATCTCCAGACTCCTTTCTGAAGAGCTGACAGGTAAGGTAAGACACACAGCCAGCGGCCTCCCCATCCTGTATTTGTTCAGGTGATCGTTCTTGCCTAAGAGTAATTCTTTGCGCTTGTCCCTGTTCATTTTCATTCTATTTTTTGCAGGCCATTTCTTCATTTGACAAGATCATTTTGAATTCTAATCCTGTCATGCAATTCATCTGCAGTCCCTCCAGTTTCGCATCATCTGCAAACTTAATAAATATGTTTCATTATTCAGCTCCTCAGCAAAATTATCAAGCAGAAAGAGATCCAGAACAGATTCCTGTGGAACCCCTCCAGAAGATACCTGCATTGTAACAAAGGACTGCTGATAAATTTGTTTCTGGATATAGTTTTCCAACCAAAGTTTTGTGCCATCCTGCAATAGTTTAAACCACAGGTGAAGTTTATCAGGCCCAGGTGATGTGAGAACACCTAGCCTGTCTAAGTATTCCTTAACCTATTTGCTAGTCTAAGCTTGTGATCATTAGTATTAATTGGGCTAGACAGGTGATCAGGTGATCACATCTGATCTTCTGAGTGAAGCCTGATGCAGAAAGGCATGATCTACTTCAGCCTTCTTGGCTTTATAGCTTTCCTCCTCTTTCCTTTGCTTTTCTCAGATTCTCTCTCATTGCTGATGAACTTGTTACCCTCATGTCTCTTGACTTTTATGTCTAACTTTGGATCAGAAAAAACAGAATTCTGCACAGATTCTGTTTCCCGCATGATCAGGCTACTTTTTCTGAGTGTCATAAGTAGTCTGACTTGGTTTCATTTTACTTTCTTTCGGCATATATTATCAATGAGCATGGTGTAAACAATTCAGTCTCTTTTTACACTTGATACACTTTTTACACTTGATGTGGAATAATATATACTTCCGTCCTTAAACCTTTCTTTGAGAAATTGCCAGATGTGCACTCATAATGGCTCATGTCCACTTAGCTACTAGTTATCTAAGTTTGTTGAAGTCTCTGCACTTAGTCCCTTACCTTTTTTTGTTTTGTTTTGTTCTTCATTTCCTTTGCAAGGATCATATACCCTGTGATTCCAAGATTCCTCTTACACATCACGTCTTTCACCTTCACACTCTCAAGCAATTCTTCTTTACTGCTTAGCCCCAAATCTAGAAAAACCCCCTTTTGGATTCCTTCCTCCACTTTCATGAAAAACATTCCCAGTAATTCCAAGAACTTGCTGGACAGTCTGCATTCTGTTGCATTCTTCTACCAGTCAATATCTGGATTGTTAAAATTCCCCATTAATATAAAACCCTGTCCTTTGGCTGTTTCTGCAAGTTGCACACAAAAAGCCTCAGAACTTCCTTGTTTGATATTTAGCAATGCCCACCATGAAAGTGGTCATATTCTTGTCCCCTTTTCCTTTCTTAGAGATTGTAACTTCCTGCACATTTTGGATCTCACAGTAAGCATATGTATCCTTGGATGCAGTATATCTCGTTCCTTCTAATCTTTCCTGTCCTCCCTGACCAAGCTAATGCTTTGTTTATTAGCATTTTAGTCATGCCCCCAGCTCAGCACAATTTGTGAGTATACCAGTGAAAACAGTACCCGTTGTTGAGTTAAAAAATTTCCTAGTGCCATTAACAAGATGCATTTGTTGGAAAGACCAAGGACTTAGACAACTGGAAAAGAATTAGAGGATGTCTTCTGGGGGATAAGGAAACTCCCAGAAGCACAGGACAGAACAGAGAGCAAGCAGTATGACAGCAGTTCACACCACTCGTCTTGAGGCAGCAGCTAAAATAGGACTGGATAAGTGCTCTGTGAGATTTGAGAAACCAAAAGTGGTTGTGCTTATTGCACACTACAGCAGGGAAAGGTAGAAGCATTTGCTTATGTAGAGAGAATGAAAAAATGAAATAAATTTGTTAAAAAGGGAATATTTTCCACTATCTACAATGGGAGAAATTTTTGGAGGCATGGCATGTGCCAAATATTTTCCTATGCTTGATGCATCAGCAAGATTCTGGCAGGTGTCCTTAGGAAAACAGAGCACATGTTTGTGCACGTTCTGCACCTCCTTTGGGGGACACTGTTTCTGCAGATGGCTGTTTGGCTTGTGTTTGGCTCCCACAGTATTTCACAGGAAAACACAGAACAAAAGCAATGATGGTGGTGAGGGTAGTAAAGTCAGAGGTAATATTTTTACCTAGGGAAAACAGAAGAAGAGCATAACCAGAAGCTCTGAGCATCCAGCACCAAAGCTTCTGGGCTTTACCTAAAAACTGAAAGGTAAATTCTGTTTAAACAGAAATAACACATCTGGGAGAAACATTAGGCAGGATGCAGGTAGGCCACAGCAAGGCGACACCCAACACATTTGCCTCAGGAGACAAGAAAGATAATGACTGACTTGCCGTCTGTCCCTGGAAGGCTGGGGAAGGGCTGTCTGCTCCAGCTGTCTGCCCTGGACCCTCAGGGTGCTCCTGCAGGGAGATGTCCCCAGGCTGCGGACATAGTGATTCACTAGGGGCATGCGTTGGCAGCTCATCGGTAGCCATGGCTGCTTGCAGAGCAGCTAGATATTACTAGAAAGTGGCTTTGGTTGGACTGCAATTCTGCTCCAGCGTATGCAAAACTGGAGACCAGCAACTTGCACGTAATGGGTACTATCAGAAACAGTGTCATTACACTCACATAGAGAAGGAGCCTTCAGCCTGAAGTCATGGGTGAAAAATAACTATATTCAGTAGAAAGCGGAGGCCTTGTTGGCTGACCATATCCCATTATCTGAAATGACTTAGTAAACCATCTGTAAGGATTTGAAGCTTATTTTTACAGCTACAGCTATCTGATTTAAAATCAAACAGAAAGCTGGGAGTGATTTATAGTTGCAAATACATTTTCTATACCGCAAAAATGTGCAGAGCAAAATCCAGAAGTAAGTTTTTCATAGGTCAATCTGATATAACAAAACAATTCAGCTTCAGGCAAAATGATTGCCAGAAGCTCAAGTACATATTAGGCAAAGTATCGCTATACCTTTTTTACACTCTTCTCTAAGTAATCACAACTGATCTTTGTTGGTGACAAGGTACTTGGCTAGGTAGACCTCTGGTCTAGCAGTTATTTTGTTCCTCTGAACTACTGATGAGAACAGAGTGTACAGAAAGTAGTGAAATATATGAGCAGTGGTGAGGCTGGTACAGCATATTTCCTTGCCCTACTAAGATGGAGTTGTCATTGCTAGGAAGTATTTCGTTTAAAGGCACGAAGCTAGTGATTCCAAAGGCACCACAAAAAATGTGCTTAAAAGGATACGTGAAAGTCAACTGAGGGACTGAAAAATCTAAGAGAAGGGCCGGGAATGTTTTATATTGGCCTTAAATAAACAGTGACATTGTGAGAAGTTAAATATGGTAGCATCTGCCAAAAATATTGTTCAAGCAAAAGAGTCTATGTTGGTAGCAAAAGAAATATCACCCCCTTCTCTCCTTCCCTGGCATGAAGCAGGCATAGGTTTGTTTATGTTGGCTATATAAACTTTGTTGCTTGAAGCAAATTACTCTCAATTCCTGAAATAGCCTCATTTGTAGATATGAGAATGAAAAAAGATTACCCAACATAGCAAACTTGTTTCAGTGCGGCTGACTTCTCTGTTATCGGACATTATGGTTAAGCTGACATACGGATCTGGGTGTGTGACTGACCCAGACCTAGTACTGAATCAGTCATTTTTCAAGAGAGTCTGGTACAGGCAACACCACAGGAAGATGAGAAATTTGAACAGAACATAGTATAAGCAAAACAAAAAGGTTTACAACCAACCTGAGAATATGAGACCAGTGGAGTACAATTTGTCCCTCAACTGAGTAAACGCAGTAGCTGCACTTTACAGCTCCGACTCCAAGAGGTCATTCCTGCCTGAGAAAGTACCAGCATGTACTTAATGTCTGTTGAAAACCACTGTAATCTGAGCCTTAGCCAGCCCAATAAGCAGGTCACTAAGGAAAAATATCTTCAAAACACACAGAGATTTACATGCAGAAAGACAGCGCTCATGTGTCTAGAGAACCACAAAGGGCAGAAAAGGTACAAAGAGTTTGCCTAATACAAGTGCATTTGAACAATGACTGGGAATGTGCTTCTTAAATAAAGAAAAATTGAACAAACCACATCTTTTTTTCTGTCTGGGAATTAATAATGCAGTTGAGCCAACCTCCTGCATGTGTCTGAGTTAGCCATTTTCTGCAATGGGAGCATTACATTTAATCCAACAGGGAGATCCCCATTCAGCTGTCTTCTGAATGCTGTCTTAAGTTTAATGTTAGTTTAATGATTCAAGCTGCACTCTATGAATATAATATGAAAGGGCTGGAAAAGACCTATTTGTCTGTGAGATTCATTACTATAAGATAAAACTATGATATTTATGTGGTGTACAACACTAAAGAAAATTACTCTACTGGGCATAGCCCAATGCTGGCAAGAATCATGCAAAAGGAGTCTTAATTTTTGGAAGCCCATGTGAAACTGAAGAAATTTCTCATTTTAGTATCATAATAAACAATATAAATATTTAAATTTTATTCCTTTAAAGGTTGTCTACTAGCGTTCAATCAATAAGCCCTTTTGGTTTTTTCCCCCAAGCATTTTATTCAAGTCACACCTCAGAAATGAACAGTGAGAACATAAAATTTAAACTTCTACATTAAATTACACAGGGACTGAGCAGTCTAAGTGTATGTGGAGGAAAATGCAAAAGATCTTTTCTCCCCTTAATCAGTCTGGTTATGTTTTTCCATCGTTCTGACTTAGGGATATGGAGGAAGCAAACAGTATTTATAGTGTAAAGTAAATTTCACTTGCCATACTTTATGTTTGCAAATGTAAGATGCTATGAAAACACCACAGATTGAGATTTGTGTTCTTGTAAATATGTATCATTATGTTTCAAGTGTTTTTTCACACTGGGAGAATATAAAGATTTGAGTTTGACAGTTAATATCTAATCACCTCCTTTATTATCCATTGCAGTCCGATAAAAAAATCCTACTTCGCCTCTCCCTTGGACTCTTCCTTCTGGTCACTGTGTTTCCAAGGCTGTTGTTTCCACACCTCAGCTTCCTTTTCTGAGCTGTTGTGTTAAGCTCTAACGTGTGCTTTCGAATCTAGCATCAGAACCGCACTGTTTTGCAAAGCTCACAAACTTCTAACATTTAGAAACATTACATTAAAGAAGGGAAGGAGGTTTGTAATTGGATTTTTCTCAATGCAATCAGTATATTTGATGATGTATATCCTTTTAGCATGTCTTTTTCTGGCATGATTCACATGAGAAAATGCAACTAACAAAATAAGTTGGTGAGAGCTTGTCTGGAATACTACGTCCAGCAATAGCCCTCCAAGTCAAAGATGAACTGGGAACAATGCGGAAAGAGGTAGATGGTGGCAAATGGAAAGCCTGCTTTGCATAAGAAAACCAGAAGAGCTTGGCTCATTTATTGTAGCAAAACAAAAGCTGATATGGAATGTCATTGCTCTCTATAAATACACCAAGAGGTTAAACATCAAGGAAGGAAAAGATCTTTTGAAGATAAAGTACAGTGTTGGCACAAGAACAAATGGGCATAAACTGCCCATGAATGCATTTTGACTGGAAACCTAAAGAAGTTTTCTAGCCAGTTGAGCAATCAATGCTGGAAAAAGCAGGCTTCCAGTGTAAGTATGGGGGCACTGAAAGGATTGTGAGATGGAGCGCGAGCAGCTGATGAAAGGCATTGTGTGATGTGGCGCTGGAGCTAGCAGGGGACTGGGCTCGGAAACCCAGGGGGTCCCTTCCACTCCTGTGCTCCTTTGTTTTAATTTTCCTTAAAGGTATTTGGAGATTCTGCATGGTGATGTCTCACAGCTGGTAAAGGATACGGCTCAGAGAAGAAAAAGAAATAAGCAACATGTCTTAGCTCGCCAGATGTATGTTATTACTTTATTCCCAATTCACAGGAAATGAACAATCATTTAGTACTGACAGGTACATACTGAAACTTACTATCTTTCTTTTAAACCTCAAAATAATGTACTACAGAAGTTTAGCATTAACCTTAAAGTAGACTGCACATTTTTGCCAAGGTTACTGTGGTATCTTGTGAAACCTTTTGGGGAAACAGAAGAAGGAGGAGACAGGGGGCGGGAACAAATAAATTGCTGCCAGCAAGGCTGAAATGTTAGCAAGGTTCAAAAAAAAAAAAAATCATCCAAAGCTCTTTCTGCACGTAGAGATACCTTAGTGCAAGGTCTCTTGTGAGCTGCAGAAGGTTAGGGGTATCTGACTTTAGTTAGGGTGTAACCCAGATTGCCTTCTTAATAGACAATTAGACAACACAAAAGTAATGGTAAAAGCAGGAAGTGCCTCATTGAATTAAAACACTACGGTTTATTAACTGCATGAAATAGGGTAGGTTACAGCTATATAAGGAGAGGTCATTAGAGATATAAGACAAGGTCAAAATGTTTTGCATTTGTTTACTGTAATGATTCATTTTGACTTTGCATATAGCTTTTCAGTGTTCACCTCCAAAGAGGTGAAGGTTATGTATAATATTAACTAAAGAAAAAGTCAGGCCAATACTTTCTAATGTCAGTAGTGTGTTCAGCCTGCCTTTCTTTACAGCCAAAAAGGGCTTGATTCCCAGAGGCAGGCAAGTATCCAGCTTCACCAACAGCCAGTTTGTCCAAAGGAGGAGTTTGAATGGCATCTGAAAGTCAGCAGAATGCTGCTTAGAGTACCACAGTCCCATTTGGTCCTTTTCCACAGCACAAGTAAATGACAGGCGTGACGACTGGAAATCTTGGTTCCCGCACCCAGCTCTTGAACTGGCAAGTCAGGGTGATTTCTAAACAGCAAATAGTTAGAAAGATAGGATCATTCAGGTTGAAAAGGACTTCTGGAGGTCATCTTTTCCAACCTCCTCTCAAAACCAGGGCTAATTTATCCAGCCAAGTTTTGAATGTCTCAAAGGACAGAGATATCTAAAGGATAGAGATATCACGTTTCTGGGCAGCCTGTTCCAGTGTTTAACTGTTCTCACTGTGAATTTTTTTCCAGCTGGGATTTCCCTTTTTGATGATTGTCTTGCCTCTTGTCCTTCTGCAGTGCACCTTCAAGAGGAGTCAGCTTTATCTTCTCTGCAACCACTCATTAGGTAATTGAAGACAGCAATAGGATTTCCCCTTATCCTTCTCTTCTCCAGGCTCAACAGAGCCAGTTCTCTCAGTCCTTTCTCTTATGCCATGTGCTCTGGCCCCTGACCATCTTGTCAGCCTTCTGCTGGAGTGTCTCCAATTTATCAATGTCTCTCTTGTACCAGGGAGACACAGATTGGGCACGTTATTTCATGAGTTCTCAAGGGTGTCACGTAGAAGGGAATAGTCACTTCTCTTGACCTGCTGGCTTCAGTCTTGCTAATGCAGCTTAGTATGCAGCTGGCCTCCATTGCCCCAGGGCATGCTGCTGACTCATGTTCAACACATCGTCTGCCAGGACTCCCAGCTCCTTTGCTGCTGAGCTGCTGCCCAGCCAGTTGGCCTCCAGACTGTTCTGCTATGTGGGGTTATTTATCCCTTTGTTCATCTTCATGAGATTCCTCATAGCCCAGTTACTCAGCTTGTCAACGTCCTCACGAATTGCAGCTTTTCCCTCCAGCATATCAGCCACTCCCCGCAGTGTGATAGCACCAGCAAATTTGCTTTGGGTGCATTCTATATCATCATCCAAATAACTAAGGAAGATGTTAAACAGTATTGGCTCCACTGTCAAATCTAGAAGACCACTCAGCTGGTTGCCTGATAGACTTTGAACCATTGACTGCTATCCTTTGAGCTTGATGATTCAGCCTGTTTACCACACATCTTGGAGTCCCACCCTCCAGTCCATAACTCCTCAGTTTGCCTACAAAGATGCAGTGGGAGACCAGGCTGAAAGTCTTGCTAAAATCAAGGTAAATGACATTCATTGTGCTCCCCTCATCTGCAGAGTCAGTGATCTCATCACAGAAGGCAATTAGGCTGAGGTAGCACAGTTTTCCCTTAAACAATATAGTCTATTTTTCCCTCCGAATTTCATCTTTAAGTTCTGGGCTTATTCTACCACCTTTTTCAGCATCCTCCCTCCAACACTTAGTCAACCCATAGAGTGGTATTCTGTAAGCACATGTGCTCAGCATCACAGTACTGCTGTTGCCTTACTATCAAACTATAAGATCTGGGCAGAATTCAGTGCATCTGACAAAGCAGCCTATTTTCTATATCACTAATGTGATTGGCTTTCATTCCTGAGGCAGGATTAGCTACCAAAGACATTCAGATCTCTTTCTTCAAGACTCAGAAACTGTCCTGACAAAGTCATTCTGATCTTAGCTCATGAATCCATACTAACACTCTAACACCAAAAGGCTAAGCTGAGAGGCCACAGCCTTCCTTTATGAATTCATTTTAGGTGAGCCAGATGATTGAAAAGATTCAGGTAAGAAAGCTAACTTCACTTTTCACTTTCTGTCATTGTATTTGTCCCCTGTGTGTACTTACATTTATTTCACTAACATCTATAAAATCTGTTCTCCTCTTCTTATGTTGTGCTAGGATGGATATAAATGGACTAGCACCCTTTTTTAAGCATATGCACATTCTCATTTTCTTTTCAGGTTTTTCTAATGAATATTCACATGGCTTTGATCGAATGAAGTTTTGCAAGTAGCTGTAAGACTGAACTACCTGCAGGTAATTTTTAATACCCTCAGAGGAATGCAGTTAACTTCAACTCATCTCTAGTCTGAGTTGGTGCTTTTTGAAGTAGGTCTTCGTGGGGTGAACAGGAAGACTATGAGGGTTTTATTATAGTTGGCTTCCTTTACTGCATTAGCATTTATATTTTCCCAGTAGAAATCCCCAAATTGAAAATATAGAGGTGTCAGCTAGCACCACTTTAGTTAAGGTTGTGTCAACATTTCCTAAAAACGTTGTTTTTCTAAGGTTTATAACTAGACCGTAAAAATGTGCTCAGCACTGAAACTTGGCATAGAAAAGTTCAGCCTGGGAGAGAATTTTCACAATTAAAAATAAAAAGTCAGTTCAGCTGTTTTTAACTAATATCCATGTAATTAAATGGAAATGAGTTGATTTAAAGATGCATTTTCCTTCAGCATAATTCAAAGCAAACTTCTATTTAAAAAGTAAATTCATCAAGGGATTATTTCATTAATATTGTCTAGCTGCACTTGGTCATTTTGGAAAAGTCAAAATTACTGAGCTATTTCACACCAGGAAATAGTGACTACATCTGCAATACTAGTTTGTATAATGCTCTTTGCTACACGTAAGGAAATATTTTTTATAGGCGGGGCTAATAGTGCTGCATAATATGAAGTTTGCCCAATATTTGCTATTATAAAACCACATTTTTAGACTTTGCCAAACTTTAACCATTTGGGCTGATATTTTATATTCCAGGTGTATGCCTAAGGCTAAATTTTCAGAAGTTTTTTTGTCAAAACAGCTTAACTGACACTGAGAATGTGAATTGAGAAAACATTTTGTTTTGTTCATATTGCAAAAATTCTAACAAACTACTTTTCAAAAAGGTCTTGCTTCCCAGTGCTTTGCAACAGTGATTTAAAATGCAGGAGGGGAGGGAAAGTGGTCTTTTCCGTCACAATATGCCTGTTGCTATTCTTGTAATAATCTATCTTATTTAGGTCCAGTTTGGAGATTTTGAAATAAAACTATAGTTTGCCAATGAGTAGCAGAGACATTTTTATTTTAGCAGCAAATATCTCCATACATACATTTAAGGAGCATGAACAGACTTCTTAAGGTGCGTAGAGCCGATCAGAGAAGATACTGTTCATCCCCACAGAGCAGCAGTGCATGCTCCATCCCCTGACACCTCCTACCTGGGACCAGCCTGTGTGCACACCATCTTCACCAAGGGGCTGAGCATTCTCCAGCCCAAGGCAAAGAGAGAGTGGATTTCTCCCAATGCTCCAAGCAAAAGTAGGGAACAGTGCCTGCTCTGAAAGCAGTACTCTCCATAACATCCTTTCCAACACCTGGTCTGTGTAAACAAGGAATTCTTCAGAGTAACTGGAAAGGAGGAAAAAGCTTGTCCAAGTGAAAGGAAAAATATATGTTATGATGAAGTAGATGGTGACATCTGAGGAGCAGTGGGAGCAAGCAGAAGCAGGAACTGGTTTGGAACAGGACTTTACATGCCAAAAACTAAGGGAAGGAGAAGTGACTGGGGAGTATGGACTGCTCAGTTAGGGAGGCTGAGACTGGGAGACGGGAACAGGATGGTACTGGATGCAGTGAGAGAACTGGGCAAGAAACAAATATTCATGCTTGAGAAGTCCCTGGCTCTCCTTGACGCTTCCCTCGTCTTACCATGCAATGTCTCTGAGGCCTTTCCTCCTTCCCCAGGCCATCCCACAGTCCTGCACTTGGCTTGTGCCCTAGCCGGCTTATGAACTCTGATCTGTTGGGGTTGGGAATAGAGAGGACAATACCGCAAATGAGTTGACTTCATCCCAAACCTGGACTCACCATGTTTTGTGTGTAGCACTTAGCAGACAGTTTTCATTACTTTCCCTGAGATGGGAGCAGATGCTGCTGCCTGTAATACTGCCCCTTCTTTGTTTTTAACTATCTCAGAGCTCTCTTGAAGGAAATGTCCCTAAAGAAATCTCTCAGCTTTAAATCCCAGGATGAAGGATAGAGCAATTCAGATCCAGCTGGCATCCTTGAGACATGACTTATATCTCTAATGGTCAGGCAAAACCAAACTTCTAGACACATCCAAATTTCAGAGAGTGAGTTGTGGACTTTGAGTATTGAGACAAACAATGCTCAAGGCTCTAGCTGAGCAGGTCATAAATGGTGACTGGTAGAGCCTACACTGGTAAATCCAAGAATTCACTGGCTGGATGTTGTATTGCTTTAAAGATACCAAAACTATGTTATGGTCTACTGTCAGTGTTACTTCTTCATATAGGCAAGTGATGTTACTGGAGTTCAGTCACTATGTTCAGCCACCACTGGGGAAGAGGTGCTCCATGCAGTTGTGAAGAGGAGAGGATAGTCTTCTGAGGGCGAAAAGAGGATGAGTGTTCATAGAGCAGCCTCCCTATAAAGCTGAAGTACATGTTATGGATAGTCCTAGAATCTTTGTTCCAGATGAAATACCAAAACTTGGTGTCCTAAATGTCTTTTTCTGAGCAAATAGCAGAGCAATGGCAGAGTGAAAGATCTAAGAAATCCCTTCTTTGGTGTTGAGCTCTACAAGGTGGGAATATTGTACATCCCAATTAAATACAGCCAGGCTGTTTGAACTGCTGTGTTTTAGTAAGCAGGCAGTATATCACAGCAACACCTGAGGGTGCTGCTTTGATCACAGCCTGTCAGCATTTCCATTGTGAACTTTGGTTATTAGAGGTTGGCTGCAAAAATTCCCTATATGCTGAAATTTCAGTGCAAAGCCTGTGCCAGTCACCAGTTAAGAAAATCAGGAGAATAGAAGCTCACGTAATATTGGAGTACACTTACAGGCTGTTTTTGTTTTAAAATCTTCAGCTTTTTTACTTTTCTGAAAACCAAAGTTTCTATATTGTCTCAAAAGTGTGCTAATCCATACTGCATGCTGAAGAAAAAAATCAAACATCTGAATTATTAAGAGAGGTGCTTGAATGGCTGAAAAACTTCTCATCAAATTTTCATCCATTCATTTTGTACAGTTTTCAGGACACAAATGAAGCATTCCTCATTCTGTCTTCCTGCTGGACTCTACGGTGGTTAAACCACATCTAACCAGCATAAAAGATTGAGTGGAGGAGAGAACAGAAAGGAAGTGTCACATCCTCCACTGTGAATAGCTAAAACACTAGCAGCCATGCTGAGATGAATGTTTAAATCCTTCTTCTGCCTGTTTTGGAGCAGGGGCCTGGGATCAGGTCCCTCAACGGCATACCCTAATCAGTAGGTCTTACTGTCCAGGTGTTTCTCAGACTTCCCTGCTGAAACTGCTCTGCTTTGTGTGAGCTAATTAAATATTCAGTGGATCTGAGTGAAAAGGACTCTGCAGCTTGAGGTGGGGGTGTTCATCCAGGAGGCCTGCGTCTAGTCCCCGCTCCAATGAATATTTAATCACTTCATACAAAGTGGAAGGATTTCAAAAGGAATCCCTGAAATTTGTAGCTTGGCAGCCTGGGTATTTAACAGATGAGAGTCTTGGATTGGAGCCCCTTTCAATATTACACAGGGGAAGGGATTTAGAAGCAAAATCCTAAAAAGCATTTTGACCACCAAACTCTTCTGGACACAACTTTGTTGCAGCTATGTGAGCTAATGCATTGGCTTAAGTCCTCAGCTGAGTGGAAGGAGGGATATCCTTCCCACCCAGAATTAGATGTGCAATGTGTGTCTCCTGTTGGCTCACTTAGGCAGTTCCTTGGTTACTCTGCCAGTGTCTGAGCACAGTGCTTCTCTTCAGGCCATGTATAAGAAACGTGTGGCACTCACTCGGGGCTCTGCATTGCATAAGGTGTGGAGGGGAGCTAAAACTTCAAAACTGTGATCCTGCAACAGCTAAGTCCTTCTGTGACTTTTGCTTTGGGGCAGCCACTTCACAAGGTAGTTTTGCACCTACGTGACAGGTGTTTAGCTATTTCCTTTGACATCAGTGAGACTGCTTGCTTGCTTCAGGTAATGCAATGCTTGCTGAAAAGACAGAGCCTGAGCGGGTCCTCTCAGATCAGCATGGTAACATAATGTTGGTCAGCTTGTGTTGCTGTTTCTTGGACTGTATCTGCCACTAGGAGAAGAGGATACTTCAGATGACCCAGCATCTTTCATCACTACAGTGTTAATGGAAAAAGAAAGAAATATAATTGTAGAAGTTTGGCCTCTTGTTCTATCTTCACAGCAACCTTCCCTTTGTATTTTTATAGCTGTATAGAAAAAGGTAACTAAATTATTATGAAGACTGAGTCAAATTATAACTATCTCTATCTCTGTAATATATAGATATATACATATGCATATGTATATCTGTATTAATGGAAACTTTGGTATAAATGCAGTCTAGAAATGAACATGCCTGGATGTTAATAAAGCTCTCCATAGCAAAAATTTCTATGGTTCATCTCACTGCTTCAGCAATTAGATTACAAGTTCATTATGGATGAAACCACAGCCTGGATTCAGAGATGTGCTTAACTTTCCATGTGTGGCATCCCATCCCCACTTAGTAACACACTCGATATCAGCAGGACTCAGTGGCTGAAGCAGGACCCACGTCCCTGTTCTGGTCTTCCTCTGAAGCAGTCTGGGCACATCAGCACTACTTTTAGATTCTTGATTTTATATTGAAGCTCAACAAAAAGCTATGGGAGACAGAAACATCAAGGATCAAACCTGGTGCAATCCGGTTCAAGTGCTTTCCTTCACATTAAGGATCTCCCTTCCTCCTGCAGCTGGGGGCCCTGCTCAGCGCCCACGGCCCTGCTGCCGCATGGCATGCTGTCACTCCTGCTGCCCATGGCACCCAACCCACCTGGCCTGGCACCAGTGCCACAGGAGAAGTGCACGGGCCGGGGCTGCGGCTGGCCACTGCCGGCCACAGGAGCCATGTCCCCACTCCCTGCCCCAGCTGAGCTGTTCGGCACCTGGTGCCCTTCCCCGAGGCGGCCAAGCTCCCTCTGCAGAAACATGAAACTCAGAGAGCTTCGTCATCTGCTTTTACCCCTCCTCTGCCAAATTAGAGTTTTAATGCGAGAAAGCTGCCTGGGCTTTTGAGTGAAATTAGACCCCGTGCTCTAAATAAGGTGAGCAGATGTCGTGGCTGAGCCAGGCAGTGCTGGCGTTGGGAGGTGAGCCATCAGGACACCGAAATGCCCCACGCCGCCAATCTCCCTCTGCACAGATGGCCGACTTGGAAATCCCGCCCCGCCTCCATCGCGTGGGAGATGCTGATCAGCACAGTCTGCTGCAATCAGCAAGGGACAAAACCTCTTCCAAGTCACGCGCCTGGCGATAAAAGGGAGCGCGGGAGCGAGCGGCCCTGCGGAGGGCCCCTCGGCCACAATGGAAATCCTTTAGGGAGCCAGCGCCGAAACGCCTGACAAAGGCGCACGCTGCCCCCAAACTCCAGCTGCTGCTTCGGCACACAACAAGGGAGTGCAAATTTGGTTACTTTCATCTAATCCTCTTAGGCAGTGTGAATGCATATAGTGGGTGTTCACCCTTTTGCTTTGCGCTCCCTCGCTTTGCCATCAGTACGGTTAGTCTCACAGGCGGGGTGACAATTTATGGTAGGTTTATTTGGCCATTTCACGCTCTGACTTTATAGAAACAAGCCACTCTTTCTGTAAAATGTGGTGGGAGTGTAGCGATGCAGCAGGGAAACAAGCAGCAGGGTGGCACAGGGAGAAATCGTCTTGCCTTCCTTGTGGTATTTTGCCTGGAAGACACTGAACTTTTCATGTTCCGAAAAGCCAGATGAACAGCACAAGTCATTAGTCACCCAGGTATTTACAGTGTTTTTCCTATTTCCTTTCTCCCATGGCCTCTGTGGTCAGCAGTAGAAAATTCCTAGGCACTCCCACCTAAACACAAGTTTCCTGTTTATGCTTTCAGTGGCTTTTATGTTTAGCTGTTAAAACCCAATGTCTAAAGTACCATAATACAATATGAACGGAGACTGCAGGTGAGCAGGAAGAAAAAAAAGCGGTGACAAAGCTCCGCGGACGTCGGCTGGATGGGGAAGCTAGGACAAAAGGCAGCAAAGGAACAAAGGTAGCGGCTGGCAAGTGCACGGCCCCCGCACATCGGCCGCCGCCACGCGGCCTCCCCACCACCGCTGCCGCAGCCTCGGCCGGCAGCTGAGCTGCTCATCGCAGCTGAGCTGCAAGCAGCTGATATTAAAAAAGGAATTTATCAATGGCTAGGAAAAGCTAAGCAAGTTTTGTGCTATTAAATAATATGGAATAGCTGCACAGGTTTTAAAGTGTTTTCATTACAGTTACCACTCATGCTGCTCCCATTTGGTCTCTGTCAGCATTTATGCTATGTAAGTTCCTCTTTTAATGCCAGAAACATCTGCTTTGTGCCACAGCCTAGCATAAAAGGTGTCAGTAAGAACAATCCTGAAATTCTTTGCACCTGTAGAAATGGAAAGTCCCAGCTGATCATCCGATTCATCCCTGGAGCCTGTGCAAATTTCTGTCCTGCCATAGATCTGTGGTCACACTGCGTGGTCATTTTAAAGTCATGCTGACATCAGTAATGTTCATTTTAAGGTATTTTGTTGTGATCACATCAAGACAAAAATGCTGAAGACAAAACATTTCATAGCAGTCACACCAGATTTAGACAGCTCTTCCTGGAGCCTGAAGGTAACTAGCAACATAAAAAACCCAGAAACATTAAAAGGTGATATTACACATTGATCAACTCATTTTTGTTCCCCCCCCCAAATATGCCAGCTCCCATGATAACATTCTCATGGATTTTTATTACAATGAAAATTAAAATAAATAATCATAAAAATCCAAAATAAATCTAAATGTCCCAGGTATTCGTAATTAAAACTAACATGATTTCTGTGACAAACTTTTATTCACAACAGTGTGATGTAAGGGCAAAGTGTCAATATTGTCTTTGAATTTTTTGTTGATTTGGTTTAGCCAGGCACTTACAGCTATTTAAACATAGTTTTGTGTATTTAATTATATCACACATGATGTCATTTTTATTACAGACACCCTTGCCATTTAATTTATTTCAGCCAGTAATCAGTAAAGAATAATTAAGCTTTCACTACTATAACTGCTTTTCATGGTCCTTGTATCCTGTAAAGCAGGATACAGCAGGAGCAGCAGAGTTTATGTTGCAAATATTAATATTTATTTGCTTTCAGGTTATACATCAGTAACTTTACAGAGTTTCTGTATACAAAGGAAGAACCGGGACCAAAACAATATGTTAAAGAATCTATGTATTCCCTTCACAGAGTCAGGCATGAGTAAAGAGTAGATCGACTGTGTTGAAACTCACAACATATATAGGGAAACTCATATATATATGTAAAATATGCATTATCTAAATATTATGTCTATATTAAACCTATATTATAAGTTAATACATAATATTAGATATTAATATTTTATATATGTATGTGTGTGTGCATATATAAGTGTGTCTGTATGTATGCGTGTGTATATATACATATACGTACAGGGAGACTAAAGGGGTTCTAAAATGTGCAGGAGGGCTCCGTATACAACATACGTAGCATCTTTCAGAAAGCTCTGTACTGGTAACTCTCTCATCTGAGTGATATGTCACCTCACAAGTTTTTTGTTTTTAACACACTTACTGACCGTAGCTGTTCTCATTCCCAAATACTTTTAGGTGTTCTGTCAACGATGCACAGTGCAGCAATAGTAGTTGTTAGTTCATGCTGAAGGTTTGTTTTTCTCTTGTTACAAGCCTAAAATTCAGTGCCCTCGGCAGCCTCCCCACAGACATAATGCACCAGCTGAGGCTTCACCTTCACCCTAGAACACTCTTCTGGAGATGTTTGGAAGCAAAGGCTACATCCGCGTTAGTGAGTGGCGTTGACTGATAGGAGCGGATCAGCAGGGCCAAACAGCTGGTCCTGAGGAACTGTCATGTGTGCTGTGCACAGCGGGGTTTACTTTATACTGGTCCCATTTGGTTGCATGGATTGAACACCCAATTGTAGCCAGCATGCACCAGGCAGGCTCCTGGAGCACGTTTGCAAACTTGTGTTTCATCTGAAGGGCATCAGGTTCAGGCCTTTCAGATCTGCTCCACAATTCAAAACATAGCTCGGTAAGTGCAAGCAATTGGGATATCTGCTTTGCAAGTGGACTCCTGATTCAAAGTAAAACACAAATGTAAATGCATCAAAAGTGTTCAGGTTTGGACCTTACTTCACAATGATCTGTTTCCAAATGTAGGCTTTTGATAACATCTTTATAACCCTGATCAAATGAGTTTCTTCCCCGCAGTGATTTCCATATGGCCCTCCTGGACCTATATATTCCCTAGAGGGAACTAACATCCCTCTCTCCATTGCAGAGCAGGGAAAAAAAATCTATTTGCAAGCACCTCTCCTTGGGCTGGCCAAGAATGGAAGACAAATACAGAGTCTGCAGACCAAGCTAATTTGTAGATGTGCTGAATCATTAAAAAAAGAGAGACGGGAAAAGAAAAAGAGACAGGAAATCTTTGAAAAAGTCAACAAAAAGGAAATACTTCAACACAGTCTTGATTCAGCAAATCACTTGGGTTATGTGCTTAACAACCCAGCGAGGCCGTCAGCACCTGGACTGGAGGTAGACAGGGAAGTGACTCACTGGAATGGGAATACAGAGAGGAAGCTACAGGAAAGCGGGTGTGGGAACTTTTGAAGGGAAAAGAGAGTCTCTTGGTGCTTGGAAGGTTACAGACCTTCATGCCTGTAGAACAGGCCAGCTCTGGATGTTTCAGGCTGACAATCCAGTGAGCAAGCAGCTCCATATGCAGTAATATGTACATCCGTCCAGCAGCACCATTCTGAGAGCAACTAAGAAAGTAGGAAGGGAAAGGTTACTTTAAGAAAAGTAATCAGAAACCTTTATTTAACTCTACAGGCAATAAAGCTAGACCTGTACTGAGGCAAAAGCACACCTGACTGAGCGTGATCTTTGCCTTGCTGTTAGTTCCCCAGCAAAAGCAAACAGGAGTTTCCCGCAGAGTGCATTTTGTTTCCTCTGCAGTTACAGGGCTGCGGCGCAGCAAGTGAGGACCCTTCTTGTGGCTGTTGTCCATGGCTAGCAGCGACAATATATGAGTATGTCCTTAACTTCTCAGTCTCTTAAAAAGATATGACCTTCCCTTTCTCCTGGCACAGAACTCCTGGTGCCAATAAAAATATAAAACAGGCATAATGAATTTGTTGTTTCTTTGTCAGCTTGCTGAACAGCTGCGTTCCTGAGAGTGCTGGTATGGAGAGGGCTCTCCGCAGAGCCCCTGCAGGAGCCAGGGCCGTCGCCAGGCTGGCACTGCAGAGGCACCAGCCGGGCAGAGGAAGGGCCGAGCGGGAGAGCCAGGATCATGTGGGTGTCCACGCGCCGGGTGCTCCCACAGGTGGCCGCGGGGAAGGGGCTCTGGCAGCTATCACTAATGGGCGCTCCAAAGCAGCATTAGCTTGAACCAGGTCCCTGCTGGGAAGCAGGCAGTCTGGAAGGAAAGCAGCATCTTTTCGCTAACCTGTGTTCCCTGCTGGGCTAGGGGTTACCTCAGGTGAGAGGTCGGTGTGTGCTGGCAGGAAGGAGATGAGGGGCAACTCCTAAGAAAAAGGCCAGCTAGCACTGCAGTGAAGACAGACCCCGTACCCACAGAAGGGCTGCAGCTTCCCCCCAGGGACAGGCACCTTCATAAAGGGGGCATTCATCCGCTTCCTCCCGCACCACGCCATAATCCACAGCAACGCCAGGGACTTCCTCCCGCCTCGCTCCCTTGCCACCGCGCTGCTCCCTGCAGCCCCGCAGCTGGAAGTTAGGCAGCAGAATAAAAACAATGTTTTCAGTTCTACTCACTTTTAAAAATGGAATCACCAAGATGGGTCTGGACACAAATCTGATCTTCCCTAGAGATGCCTGAGCTGGGCCCATTTTTAGCTGTGAAAAATAAAATGAATAAATACATCTTCCCTGTAGCGCACAGACACGCTACCCTTTCCCTCCTGAATTTCACAGATCTATTTTAAGAGGAAAATACAGAATTTTTGCTATTTGTTATGATTATGGCTATTATTTTCTTGTTTTGACTCAACTGTTATCATGGGTGGTCCAGCCCATACATGAAACCTGACTTGTTCTAGCCCTGAACTACAGCTGGGTCAGTCTTTTGTAATGAGACACAAAGCCAGGTGAATACAAGTGTGGAGCCCAGGCCAAATTTGACTTAAGTTTGCAGAGAGTCACAAGCCTTTCAGAGGACCGGGCCAATTTCTGCTTCCAGGTAGGAGTCAGACAAAACTCTGGTTTTGTCTTTTTTTTTCCAATACCCCAAAACAACGCATAACTCAGCTGTTGGAGGCAAGTTTGGCTCCATCCTTATGACCTTAAAAGGGAACAAATCCATGCAAACCAGAACTGCACAAAATAGCTTCAAGAACCCCTGAAGGTAAGACTGCTGAGATTAATTTAGTGTCCCAGACTGCTTCCCTAGTGTAAGTGCGCAGTGATTGCTGCTGGCCTGCTCCTGCAAAGTCAGTAGGAGTTTTACAACACGTTCCATTGCTACAGTCACTTTCCATTAGCCATGGGTGGCTTCTCCGCTGGCAGATAAGCTGCATCCCAGGCCTGAGCCAGCCGAGCCAGCTCCATGCAGCTCAGCTGAGCAGGGGTCTCAGCCGGTGGCTGGGCTGCACCTGAGCTGGTGAGGCCTCTGGGTGACCACAGTGCAGATGCCGGACTTGGCTGGCTCTGCTGCAAAGGAGAGAGAAACCTTTAGAGAGTGGGGAAGGGGGAGGGAAGGTGGCAGAAGGCAGCTTCAGGGCTGTGCGCAGAGAACAGTTGTAAGTCTTTGAAAAATAGTTAGAGCTGAGAGGTGCGTGAGAGAATTCACTGGCTTTGCTGAGGCTATTGGCTGCCCTTTTTTTTAACTGGAAGAGAAAGATCTCTGCTGCAAACTCTTCTCTGTGCTTGTGAGTGCCCAGGCCCAGAAGAGCAGAGAAGTATTGCAGACCTGTACCTCCTGGAGGAGACCAGCCAGCCTCATCCTGCCTCCGGTAGGGCACTGCCCGGACATGGGATGTAGGCAGGCATTGCACCCCTAGCACCTATTCCCAGCTACTGGCAGAGTGCAGCCACGGAGATGCCACTTCTGCTTGGGTCTTGCCTGCAGCCCCCTGTTCGAAGCAGTTCAGCCTTAGCCAACTTTCTGTGCTTCTGCTGGAGATCACCACGCAGTCCGGTTGGCCTGGGATTTTGGCTGTCTTGCACATGTTGCCTAATTTACACAAATGCAGTAAACTCAGCTCTGAGCTCTCATTTGCAGTTCCAGAGCAGAACAAAGAATTGATTCAACAGAGATGAAACTTGCTCATATGAGCAATTTGTACTTAGTCTCCTTCTGGTGAAGAAGGGAGGCAGATAATGAAATGAAAAAAATCTGTTGCCCAAGTTGAAGTTGATGCTAAACAGCTCTAATGTATACAGTCCTGCCTTTATAGATGACACCTCATACACTACACATCTGTACGTATACATATGCACCCAGCCACATATTGTAAGTTATCTGTGGGATGCTGTCTTAGAGCTCTATCAAGTCAAGGAAGACTACAACTACATATATTTCTGGGGCAATTTGATAAAGAGATTTTATTGATAACTAATCCAAAGAAAAAAGTGGTAACAAATACTTGAAGTGTATATGGTTAAGGAGAAAAAAACAGCAAGCACAGAAAAAAAGCAGGAGCTCAACCTGTCAAAAACATATAAAATAGGTCTCTTTAATCAACAGTCTTTTTATTTCCAAGCAATGAAACTGTGTTCAGGAGCTCTGCACCTCCTAGCCTCAAGTCGCCTTGTTTTCAGCGAGTTTGTGTGGTTAGGGAGCTGTCTCTATCAGTACAGCACAGAGATGTCTTTAATGGTTGTCACAAGCAGCCTTCCTCCAGTCCCCCAACAATAACAGTTTAATATTTTCTCCCCTCTGGATTTTTATATCACACGAGATTTCCCAAAGGTGCATAACTGCTCTGAAAGATATAAACTCACTGCAAGCCAATTTTAAAATGGCACTGACCCCTCCAATTGCCTTGGCCAGGCCATCTTTTCTTTTGCTGCACGCTATTTTGCTAAGTGTACAGAAGATAAGAATTGTCTCCCACTGAATTCAGAGCTGAAATGCCAGGTTTGCATAGAGGTCCATTTTAGGGCCTGATCTGGCGCTTTCTGTCTATCAGTGACCGACAGCAACTGATGATAGTTCCTTCTCAAATCGAAGTGTGGTAAAAGTCCGCTCCAATTAGTTCAAAGCAGAAAGAACAAACCACCCTTAGCAGTGACTTACAAATAACCCTGGCTCTTCAAGGTGCTGCTCAGACCAGCCACCTCCTCCCGGCGCTGTGCAGGGTAGCGCCCTCAGGACTGTTCCCCTCCGGCTGCCCAAACCGGGGGAGCGAGCTGTGGCGGGGCAGGAGGAAGGGTCTGGACAAGCCCTGCAGGAGGGCACCTGTCAGCAGCATAAGCCTTGCAAGGGCTTTCTCTGGTCAGTGCTCCACAAAGTTGCAAGAAATTCTGGAATTACCTGCAAGGAGCCAGCTCACATTCGTAATCAAAAATACTCAGGGGAAGACAGGGAAGTCCTTGAGGCTCTGTAGCAATCTCACCAGCATGTTCTGGGAGCATGTTCTGCAAAGTGCTGTTGAGCTACAGGGCTCTTCTTTCTGCTGCACGGGGACAGGCAAATCCCAAGAAAAGGAGAGAGCCAAAAGTATCCCCGAATCACAGCAGTAAAAACTCATCCTAACAAAACTACCCCAGAATGAATGAGCAAACAAAAGAAAGCTATAAACTTTCAGAAAGCCCATATGGCTGAGAATGCACAACTAATGTCAAACTTTTTGAACAGAAAAACTTAAATCACCCCAAGCTGAAAACTTCATTAATGGTCAAGGGACAGACAGAATCCCTTCTCTCTCCTCCCAGACAAGTCTCTCCTTCATAAATGGCTCCCAAAGTATCAAGAGCAAGAGGTTGCACAAGTAACAGTCACCTCAAGGTGTTTGGGATGAGAGGAAAAAGAGCCTGAGATGCAGACACTGCAAGAGATTTGGCAGTGCATTGTATCAAGCAGAGTGAAAATTTCAGTTATCAGCAGTTTGGTCTAAACCCACTGTTTCACAGGCAGGTTTTACAACCCCAAGCTTGTACAACAGATGTCACAAAACGTCCCCAGACATGTCTAAGAGATGATTCGCCTGCACCTCCTGCCTTCCTACACATTTATGGATATAATCCATAATCCAAGAGTTTGATCTCAGGCATGTAAATGTTTGAACTAAATGCTTGATTTGGACCTGGCTCCCCATCCTGTCTTATTTCTGCTTAGGTTTGTTGGGAATGCAAACCTTCAGACTGTGGATGTGTCATCTATTTTGCTTCTGCTGACTTTGGATGTGAACATATCCTGCTTGTAAAGACAACAAGGCCAGCCCCTGCTGTGGCCAGCTGGATGTATCTCATAAGGGACTACCTCCTGTTGAAGTAAATTGGGTTTTTTTCTCAAACAGAAGCCAGGAGACTTCTATGATAAATTGCCAGAGATATTGGAATGCCTGAAATCTCAAGGAAAACAGGTTATCAGGGCACTGTGTTGGGTCTGGAAAGCGGTGGCCCGCTGCATTAGTCCTCCCTAATTACGGAGGACCCAGAACTTCGTACTGCAGGTTCACAATAACTGTTAGGGATAAATTCAACAAAACCCACAGAAAGCAAATAAAATAAAATTAACTGTCAGCTGTTTTGTATGCCTGGATCTCCTGCAAGGTGCTGGCTCTACATAGACCTCTTGCAGAACAAACGTCACACTGGAAACCGGGGAACTGTTGCTTTGGATATGGTAAGTGATACCTACCTCTGAGCAGTCCTGCACAAAGTCTTTGTGCCCAGAAATAACAATGGCCATACTCAAGGCATTTGTTACTATTATTTCTAAACCCTCAATTGCTTTTTCTTAACAAAACCCACTGTTGTGCACTCCACACCTGCATGTTTGATGCTTCGGCCCATAAGGACTGCACCTCTAAATTTGGGGGTGAACACAGCCCTGCTCTGAATGAGGTTTGGGGAGGGCATAGTATAAACATTTTACATGACAAGGGGGGCCAGACCACTTCAACCAAGGATGTGGGGAGGGCGGGGAAAGGGCTGAAGTTCCAGGACAGTTAGTTACTGCCCGCTCAAGGACTCACGTTCACAGGGTGAGGCTGCGTGATAATCTCAGGGAGGCACCCATATGCTGTAACCCTGCTGGTCAACACTGCCCGGAAACACACAGGGGCACGGGGGCAGGAGAAGCTACCCAGCTCTGTATCCCCAAATAGACCACAGCTCTATTTGGGCTTGTCCTGTGGGAGTTTACAGGGCACTGAAAATGGAGAAAATGGAGAAAATGGAGAAAGCTGCTCTGTCTTTGTGTGACCTCCAAGGGTCTGGAAAGGAAGTGCAGAATAGCTACTGTAGTGTAGATCTGCACAGTAGCTCACTGTGCTTTAATTTCCCCAAATCCAAAGCAGTATGGCCACATGTCAAATCAACAGTGTATTCAATATTCACATTATCTCTTCTTGTTAATTTTTCTGCTAGGCACAAAATGCAAATGGATCAATGGTAATGGCCTGGAGAGAAGGTAGATGCTTATGCCCATGTGCACTTCAATCCCATCATTACTCTTTTGCATGGCAGCTTCATTACCAGTTAGAGGAACTCAAGGAGGGTCTGAGAGAGTGCAAAGGAGCAAGATGAAATTTTACTTACAACATATTTGAACAATTATTTGTACAGAAACATGACTCACTTTTCATTCCCTGTAAATTCCTCCATGATGTACTCCTAGGAGTCTACTATCTGTTCCAAAAACTTCAGCATCCTCTTTTTAATGAGTATCACACGCATCCCTGTAATTTGGACTAGTTCATTCAAGTTTGGGCTGCTGCAGCCCAGCTCTTAGGAATGTGTTCTACATTCATTTGGGGAGAAAATGACACAGTAATCACAAGCACAAAAAAGAAACTATGGGCCCATAGGTCTAGTGCCATTTTTGGAGTAAGATGCTATTCATCCTAAAAGCAGCAGAACAGAATCCTAATGTTTTTGTTTTGCCTGAAGGCAGAAGGTATCTGCCAGAATTACGTATGTTTCAACATATGCCCATACACTGAATTAGTCCTGCCATATTCTGATCTGCTCAACCCCAGCTCCTCTTTGTCCTCTTTTTCTTCTCCTTGGAGCAGAGGGGGTCAGTCCAGTTGATCAGGGTCCTGGAAACACAGACATATCTAAAAACAAACAAGCCTTTCTTGTTTGCCATTTTGCCTCTAAATTCCCCTTCTGCATTCTAGCCCCTCTGTAAGTACAGACATATGTTTTTAAAGAGACACAGTTTTGTCTTGCTGATCGCAATGTAATTAGAAAGCTATTTGGCACATACAGGAACTTCTGTACTAATTTGGCACTATCCCATCCTGCTACTGGCACCACTGGTTTTGCTCCCCTTTGGCGAGTCTCCTAGATGTCTTACAGCTCCTGGAAACATCAGCCACGTCTATTCAGGGAATAACTCTGGCAGGATGCTGACACCTCGTGTGGTGCATCCAGCAGCAATGTGGCTGTGTGATGTTGGCTCATTATCAGACTCCAGCACTGTATCTTCTGATGGGGTATGGCATTATAGAGACAGGTGCATGGTTTGCATTATGAAAGCCAGCATGACATTTCCCATTGACTCAGCTTCAATTACAGGATTTTATCTGCGTGACGCTTCAGAATGGGGTCCTATTTCAATTCCTCATTAGGTTTTTGCTGAGGAACTTGAAGGAAGCGGTTTCCCCTCAGTCTTCTCTTGGACTAGGAAAGGACACATCCAGCTCCTGAGTTATGATGTTTCAGATTTCAAAGGTCTCAGATATTCTTGTTGATGATGTAGAGACATAAGTCCCTCTAACCTAACACACTGTCTCCAGCAGTCCCTTATTGCTTATATTAGTAATGAAGAACCACATATTGCTGGTTCCTCTGTGGCAATTCTGGAACAGAATAGATCATAACCTTTAGAGAAAGATACTCCCATCACGGTAACTTGGCCACTATTTTCTTCTCGCTAATCAGATATTTCAGCTGTCCCACTAAATCAGAAACTCCATGCCCTTCTAGTGAACATAAGTTCAAAAAATGAATTAATCCAGGGTGCTAAAGCCTTCACTTGTCCTTCTGCAGGGCTGAGCCCTCCTTCTTGGAGCTATTGATCTTTGTTCCTGTCAGGCAGCAATCCCCTGAGGTCCAGCTTTAGCGTACAAGAAGTGGGGGGAGACAGTGGCTGCTCCATATATCTGGCCCGAAAATTGAGCTAATATCAATTTCTCTGTTCTGTCACTGTTTCTCAGATGTCCTCTAGGGACCTGGCTGTTATTCTCTGGCACAAAGTGATACTCTCTCCGGTGAGTCTTCCCTTGTTGTCTGGTAGGATATCCGAGCTTCTTCCTGAGCCTTTCCTCTGCCTTCCTTAAAGAGTTTGAGAACAGGGAGATGCAGAGCTACTCTGTCTTTCCTAGCTCTTCCCTCCTTCTAAGTCTCTCCTTGGCCTTATCGGCTATTCATACCTCTTCATGCCATGGAAACACTCCTTGCAACTCCTGTCAGCTTCAGGAGCTATTCTCAGTATAGCCAACACCAACCTTTTACAAATCATGAGCTATCAAAACCAAACACATGCAGATTTTGCTAGATTTTCTCTCTGCTTTTTTGAGACTTCTGGAGTTAGTTTTTCAAGCTTTCTTCCACAGGTATGAAAGCTAGCAATTTATTTCCTTCTTTTAATGAAAACTTCAATTCTCACACAGTATTATCACTGCTGGCACAGGCCACAACAAAAGACAGGGGGATGAGGTTCATAATAAAATGAAGAATGTCTTACAGCAAAGCGTACCTCCTACTGCTCCCCTGGCTTGAACAGAACCCAACCCATTAGGCCAGGCCAGACCAGGACCATGTTGTCCTTGAGGGAAAGCATTTTTGCTCTTAACATCATTTGCAGCCACTGGTACCTAGTGCAGCTGCAAACGTTATTTGTGTAAATGGCTGGTTCTTTTCTAATCTTGCAGAAGTCTTTCTCCCAGTAATAACATTCACCAGTGAATTCCATAGATTTGTTATACCTCACTTCATAATGATTTGCTTTCTTTGCATTAAATGTGTTGCCTTTTAAATATGATTGTCCCCTTTTCCTTGTTTTCTAGGACAGGATGAACAGGAGTGCCTGACTGGCAAAGATGCTGATCCTCTGTGCTTATGAAAATATGGAGGAATTAGGTTCTTTCTGCAGGTTTGACTGCTTTCTCCAGAATCTAAGCTTTCATTTAAAAAGCTAATGAAGTATTTAGCCCTTCTGGTTGCAAAGATAACAATGCTTCAGTTTGCATTTTGTGGAGGTTATCTTGCTGCGTCAAAGCCAGAGAAACTGCAACAAAACCACTGAGTTATGAGCTTCCTCTATTCATCTTAATAGAGAGCTAACTGTAAGACAGCGTGTCAGGGACCACAGACCTGGAGACAGAGAACAACTTTTTGGCTGAAGAGAAGCTGACTGAGAGGTTGGCCAGCCTGGCCAGGGGCCCCATGTGCGTCTGCCGCTGCCTGCCTCCTCTTTGCTCTTCATTCTTCACTGGTATCGCTCTCCTCCATCTTCACCCCTTGGCCATCTCTGGTTTCTTCATGAACCCTGGCTGCCACAGTTTCACTTTTCCCTAGGGGTTATGAAACCAGACCACAAATATGACATTAATTAGTAAATATGAGAGGCAAGATAGTCCATGATCCTGGCTGGAAAATGACAGAGGGGGAAATTCTGGCTGAAGCAATAGGAAATATCCTGAAAAGGAGAAGCAGGGCCAATGCTAATGATAAGTCTGAGTGTTCAGGTACCCCTTATGCCAACCCAGGTCTTTCCAGGCTCATGACTTGTGGCTCATTGCCAGAGGGACTGACGGGCTCCTAAGATGCAAGTGACCAACTTCATCATCCTCAGAACATTTGCTCCCTTGGGAAAGGTGAATAATTCAGATATTCTTTTGACAAGATCACATTTTACATCCATTATCTAAAGTCACATGCAATAAGGAAGCTGAAGAGCCATGACTATATGTGCACATGTGGCTACATGTGCAGCCAAATCTATGTGCAAGGGTAGATAAATTCTTATTCTCTTCTTAACACATCCTCCACTTCAGCATCTCAGGTACATTTTTTGCTACTGCTGCTTAGTATCTTCACTGAGCTGTTCACAATAATGCTTAGTTCTTTTCCCCAGAGATTACAGTTAATTCAGAAGCCATCAGTGTGTCACAGTAGTTTAAATTATTTCTTTCAAATGCATTACCTTTTATTTCAAGTTCATCTGCTGTCATGTTAGGACAACCACTGGAGGTATTAGAGTTGTCTGGTGTTTCAAACAATTCTTTTCAGCTTTTCCTTTTCTAATCAAGCTTTTCTCAACAGCATATTTTGACATTTCATTGTTCAGCTAATTCTTAGAGTTATTAGTAAATGCAATACTTAAGTGAATCCACAGTAACTATGAGCACAGTTTTAAGACTTAGGAAATAATTCTAAAAATCTCTAAAAAAAGCAAGTGTGTATGTATGTTCCTTATCTGAAAGGCCCTATTTGTAACCTCTCTGTTGTGAAGAGATCCTCACAGCAACTGAAGAAAATCACTATGTTGTACACGTGTACAACACAGGCACCCACCCATGGAGGGATATAAGATAGTCCTCACAGACATCTTTAGGGCACTTCACTCTTAATATTTTTTGACCTTAAGCTTCAGACATTTATTCCCACTGCCAGCTTGTCTCTTCACCAGTTGTTAAACCAGGACAAGACTTTACTTCACCTTCTTGTTAGCAAATTTCTTTCGGAATCTCATGGGCAGAATTCTATCAAAAGCTTTTCAACACTCTAAATAAATTATATCCATCATCTCACCTTAATGTACTATTTTTTAACTCAAAGAATTCTAGGAGTTTAGAGAAGCATAATTTACTTTTATGTATGTCATGCTGATATGTCCTTATCAAATTATAAGGATTCTTGCATTTTATTACTCTAATGATTTTTTCAATCTTCTGTGCACTGAAGTACCTGATTCACAGAATTATCCTTAGTTCCTCTTTTAAATATGGGCTCCATATTGAGTGTTTCTTCTACTTTTATTAGTGCCTTAGCTTCTACTTAGTATGAAAGAAAATTCTCTCTCTCAGCTTTTTAATCACAAACTGCCTTCAGATATTACAATCCCTGGTCAACACTTGGAACTCACTCTGGTAGAGAAAGCCTCATATCTTGTAATGAGACCTTTCAATATTTTTTTAGAAGATCATTTATGGATAACTATTTTACTACAAATGTTCTCCACAGTGTTAACAAATCTTATTACAATAATTCACCTGGTGTTATGCACAGGCTATTGTGGCACAGTCATTTTCATAAACAGGCTGTATTGGGAACATTATTGCAAACTGAGAAAAACAAAAGCTCTGTGGGAACTTTAACTCTACCATCTAGAGTGTACTGTACTTAGCTGTGAGGACTTTTATTAACCCAGTTATAGAAACAGTAACTTAAATAATGAATGAGCTATTACTGCTTGCTGTAGGCTGTGAGATTTAAAAAGAAAAGTTGAAAGTGTTCACTGCAGTAGGGGAAAAATAAGGAAAAAGGATGTCTGGTATTTTCCTCTGTCAAATAGCTAGTTTGTATTCTAGGTTAGTTTTGCAAAGATATTGATCAACATCTGAGGATAGTGATCTCCTTCCCAAAGACTATGAGGAAATCTAGTCCATTCAGGGAACTGCACCTTCGAGAGTCTGGGAGCTAAGTTAGTGCTCAGACACCTAATTTTTCCCCCCTGCTGAAGTGGACTCCCTTCCCTCTCCCTCACTTTCATCCCACAGAACACAAAACTGTATTTTCTCAATGCCCCTGGGTATGCAGCAGTCGGGCAGTGCCGAGGCAGTCGCTGAGCAGTCCTGTACTCCACCTGGGATCTGAGTCCTCACCTCCCAGAGAGATGCCCAGTAGCACCAAAGTGTCAGAAATTCAGTAACCTCTCTGCACCTCACCTGGCTCTGGACAGTGCAAATCATACAGAGGACCCTGAGTTATCAAGAACCTTGAGCCTCAGCAACTCACCCCAGGCCATTTCCTGTCACTTCTGGTTAGACCTTCCTCAGAATCATCACTTAGTGTCATGGTCATCCTGGTTCTCTTTCTGGAGCTGCCCAAAGGCTATATTTATTATTTAGTCCTATAAACTCCTTCACATGCAGCTTACAAAAGATGAGCAATGCCATTTGCACCATTTCCCACCACACACAAATAAACTCTTGTCAGAAGATGATAGGCACTGATGTGTCCTCCCACCAGGAGGCACAGTTGTTTGTGTATTTTGCACTGAGTGAATTGACCAACCCAGTGGGGTGATAGCACCCTGCCCAAGCCATCCTCTGGGCAGAGAGGAGGGTGATCACAGAGGAGGAGGAAGACCTGCATCAGGTCAGCTCCCAACCTGATCTAGAGGAGGAACATGAAGGAGGTCTCCTATCTTGTGGGCTATAGCCGTGCCCAGGGCTACTCTGCCGCTGGAATGGCTCTGCTTGGTGCAAAATGCTTAAATTGTCACTGAGACAACATAAGAAGAACTCGCTAGCCCTCTGGTCAGACACCTCCTGAGGCTTCATTTCTCTTTTAATAAGGGAAACTGAGAGCTCCCTGGGGTACTTTATGGCCATCTCTTTGGGCAGTTCTGAGAGGTTCTGGTCCTTTCAGAAGGGGAAGGGATTTGAGACTGGGTCTCCCATGTCCCAGACAATGGCCAAGGTGAGATAGAGGAGGAAGGAGAATGAAATCACCACCTTCCCCTCTGGCCTCTTCCTTCCTTCCTTCTGCCTAAAAAGAAAGAACCAAGGCGAAACCATTTGGGTGCTTCAAGCTGAACTCATAGTTTCAGGACATTGAAAACCACACTTCCCCGTAAATTTCGTCTTCCCATACAGATTTCACAGCTTTTCCCCTACTGCAGGTTTTATTTCCTGACTGATTATGGTGGACCAAGAACCTAGCCATGAGCTCCCCTTGTCAACACTGCTCGGCCTTGGTTTTATCAGGAACAACTCATCTCCGCTGTTGAGCTGCCCATTAGCTATTTTGCATTATTTCAAGCTCCTTGCAATCTCATCTAAAACCCTGTCTGCTTTTTATTTTTGCCATCTCCCTGGTCACATCATTAATACACATTTTAATCATCCCTTTTTCTATTGCTGTATCTTCACTTACTCCAACAATTAAACTTTTGACAGGGTGAACATTAACTATTTATTCCCATTTATTATTTTCAATTTGCTGAATTCAGACATACCAGTGTTACATTGATATATCTGTTAGTTAGAAAGAAAGTCTTTTCACAGGTACAGTCATCTGAGTAGAAGCCCTAGTGCGGACCTATTTATACTGACATTAAGGTGGCTGATACTGGAATTTCTGCCTCCCCTGAGCACATAGTAATAAGCTCACTTGTTAGCTTCTCAGTAGATTCACTAAATCTCTTGAAGGCAGCCTGTTGCTAACACACTGAAACTTTTTTTTGTTTTTTATTTCTAGGGCTACAAATGCTGCAAACACTCCCTAGAATCATTTCATATTTACTGCATTTTTTTATCCAACACAGTTCATTTCTTTCTTGTGGATTCATGAAGGAGAGTTTCCCATTTTCTAAAGAATACGTGGCTGGCTCAAACAACCTCTTCAGCATTTCTGTTTAGCCATCTGGTAGAGGTAGCTGCAGGGCCCAGCGCTGGACCATGTGTTATACGCCACCAAATCTAGTGCCTGCTTTTTTCAAAGTGGGAACCCTGCTGCCCTGTCTGAGGGCCAGCTTTATCTTCATATTTATACTTGTGTAGCTTCTTCATGTGATGAGGCTGAGATAAACAGTCACCAAAAAGGATGTGTTGGAGAGCAGCTCTAGATCAGATCAAAAGTGTTTTGGAAAGCAAAGGAGCCATTGCGCATCCTTGGTAAGACCTCATTGCTTTGAAACTTCTGACTTTCATGTACATTTTTATTGACTTCACTTGCCAGATTTTTCTCCAGTCTCCACTCATCATGTCTCCCAGAAAAGAATCCAGAGTTTATACAGTGACACAAAAGTCATTTAAAGTAAGCCTAGATTAATTTTTATATTGCAGCTATTCCAAGAAACAGCATAACTAATATTACGCCTGAGGGTAAAACATATTTTGACCCCTTTCATATTTTAATGAAAAGTATATTCCACTGGGTATTAACACTAAACAACATTACCTAGAGATATGTTAATAATAGTTTTGTAGCTTGCTGGAAGATTAAGATTTGACAATTCCCTCAGAAGCACAGCATTCTATGTAAATTCCTCTTAAACCTTGATAACAATACTACAGAACTGGTAATTTATTTATTTTTAAATGTCAGTACGATATGACCACTGAGATGAAACATCTCATTTTCAAGAACATCTTCAGGGATGATGGCAAATTACAGGCACTCACAGCAATGCTCTTGGCATTAAAGAATGCAGTGTATGATCAAGTATGACAAGTAGAGGACTTTTTTTTTTATAAACAGAACAATAAATTTGCTTAAAAGGTGGATAAATTGTGATAAAATGGAATATTCTGTACTATGATGTTCTAGTCCAATGGCTCAGAATAACTGAAGAATCTTATTTGGTTTCTGCTTTAGAGAATTTCAACTCTGTCATCTTCATGCTCTCAGTTTGTGTTAGTTATAAATGGGACCTGATATTGCATTAGACAAAGAAATAATGACCTAATAAACAGCAAAACAGTTTTATGCAACTGGATTTTGTTCACTTCTCCCTCCAGGGGAAACTGTCCTGGAATTTCCTGCTGCTACTTTATCCACTAAATCCACTGCTGTGGATTTTATGTTTTCTCTCTTATATACATTTTTTATAATTTTATCATTCATTTTTCTTTGAGATTTTTTTTCACATAAAAAAATCAGACTTTCCACTGTGCTACAAAAATGATCCTGTGATCAAAACATACCAATGACACACACAGTTTCATTTGCTGAAAGAAAAACACGAACACTTTAATAAAAACATTCCACTTTCCATCAGGGGATATCGCAACAATAAGCTGGGAATTACCCGATCAGTAAATATGCATCCAAAGATCACAGAAGATATGTATTATTTTAAGGGCCTAATGTAAGATTTTTCTTATTAAGAATGTCATGCTGTACTTTTTTTACTCCTTTTGCCAACACAGTCTTTGAAGAAAGATGCCTTTTTATGAAAATTCAGATACAGAGAAAGAAGCGCACAGTGCTGCACAGCTCCCAGACGTAGACCCTGTCGCATGTTTTAAAGGCTCTAGGGCCAGACTCCTACCTGGTGTAGGTCAGCATGGCCCCACTAGCTTCAACATCAGTTGATATCGGTTGGCACTTTAGCTTTCAATACTTTAATGAAGCCTCCATAAGTACCGTACAATAAGTTACAGATTAGAAGTATTTTTCATGTTTCCCAAGTGCCTGACCTTGAGACACAGGTGTGGTGTCTACAGAGTAGATGCCCCCCCACACACTTGGCCACCACAGTGACCCACTGCGGGCTGACAGACTATGGCTGTTTTGCTTTCCTGAGAGCCAGTTTTCTGGGAGTGCCTAAGCCCCATCTCATATTTGGGGCCCGAGCGTTCCCTGTCTTGCTCCCTGCATAAGCTTTTCCCGGTGCAAAATGGGAAGCAATCGTCCCACTTGCTTACTCAGGAGTAGCTCTCCTGACAGAGTGCAGGATTCGGGAATGCCATCCTGGATCTACAGGGGAAATGGCACAGCAACCCCATCTGTGGCACCAGAATGACCCAGCAACATGTGTAAGTAAATCCAAATGTGTAAAATCCAGTAAAACTGTGTATTTATGCCAAGTGACACAACCAGCGATTCTGCAAAAGCTCCCGCATGCTCAAGTGTCACTGCTTCAATGGGAAACTATTTCTCATTGCTAAACTAACAAGGGCTCCATTGAGGGCAGTGACAGGTGCTGGCTGCAGAGCGTCTGAGCACGGCGCAGCGCCGCGGCATCTGCAGCCTCCACCATGCAGCGCCTGCCTCCCCTCTCCCACCTCTATTCCTCCAGCCATTAGTTACTGTACACTGCTAGACAGTCCAAAACCCCAGAATTAAAGTTATCCCAGCCCTCAGCTGCAGAATAAATGACTCAAATGCTGGAACAGAAATCCAGTAAAGGCTCAGATCCATCACACTACGGGGATAGGTCATGCTGCTTTACCAGAAAAACTTTCCCCCCAGTCCTTTCCTTAAGTCTCCCCAGCACGCCCTTCTGTAGAGGAGTTATTTAGTAGTAAAAGCCGCTTCTTTACAACCTCTGCTCCCAGTCCCAAAAGAGGGATCATGATCAAGGAAAAGAGGTCATGAGAATTTTTTTATAATCCCTCCAATGTCCTGCCCCAACCACTGTCCTCGGGACATTCAAAGCTGCAGTAAGACAGTCTCAGGACTACTTTTACATGCACCAAGAATGGCACCAGGCTCTGAAATGGACATGCATATTTTCTTCCTTGTCTTGGGCTACACTGGGTGCACCTTGGCCACTGCTGAGTTTTGGCCTGCAGCCTGCCAAACCAGGAACTCCTGCTGTCTTCTCTGATGAGAAGCCCAAGATGATCATCTGCAACAATTCTTGCACACAGTATGGCATAAAAGCCTATTTCATGACTGTTTTGCGCCTCATGCCCATGCCACAGTTAGATGAACCTTGTGTGCTCTGCCCAGTTCTCACTTTCTCTCACGCCCAAACACGGAGCACCAAGGGCTGTGAAAATGCTCTGCCAGAGCCTCTACGCTTGTTTTAAAGCAAAGGGCAGACAAGGATGGTGTCTGTGAGCCTGGGAGTGTGGCAGAATCACAGAGCAAGGGCTGATTCCTCCAGCAGCCAGCTGCACAAGTGGCTTCATCTATAGAACTGCTTTTCTGTGCTATATATGAACATACACAAATGCTCTCTGTCTGTAAAACCCAGCACTTTCAGCTCCTTAGGCTCTAATACACAGTCAGTGTGATTCACTGTGGCAAGGGCTTTTTGTGTGAAACTATGTTTAATAAATTGACAGTAGAGTCTACTCTGCTTCTGTTTCCAAATGCACTGTGGGAGTATCTGCAATGCTCAGCACCTGGATCAGTGACCTTGAAAAGCTATCACACGTTTTGACCGGGGGCAGATGGCAGAACATGTTCATAGTTGCAGCAGTTGCCTCGTTCACCAGCTACTGCCCACGATCCTCAGGCCTGCAGCTGGCAGTCCTGCCCGAGAAATGCGGGTACTCAGCAGCCAGGGTGGAGACACTCACCACTGTCACCTGCAGCTGCATCCTACGTCCTCCAGCAGGATGATGCACTAGGCCTAAAAGTTGAGGCTTGCATGTGCATGAGCCTGGAAATTCTTTCAGGACAAACATGTTAAAAGACTATATAGATCAGAAATCTGTATCCCAATCAGAGTAAAATCCAAAAGGAGAGATCAGATGGGAGGAAGATCCTTAAGAAAGATAACAAAGCTGTACAAAGAAGGGAAAGAGGACAGATATGTAGAGAGAGAGGAATAGAGGTAATCTAAGTACTACCAAAGGCAAACTGAGATTGATCTCACAGAACTATAGACTAAAGAGCAAAAAGTTCTTCAGCAGCACAAAACACAGGGAAAATAGAAGTGAGGCACTATGGAGTGAGGATGGAGCCAAGGATGACCGTATTCTAACACAGTCCCAAACTGATCCAGATTTTGCCTCAGTTTCCCACAAGGGTGATGATTTCAGTCATGAGAGCAAAAGACAGCAGATGGGAGCAAGAGCTGGAAATCATGGTGGAAACAAAACTCAAGGAGTTCAATACAGTTGGTTCAGAGAAACTGGGTGATCTCATCCCCGCATTCTGAAAAAAAACTGGCACAAAAAATGGCAAGACGGGCACTTCAGAAGGAAAATAAAGTGCTCAGATCAAGTCTAGACTCATTAGCCTGTCTCAGTGGTATTCAAGGTTTAAAACAGATTCTGAAGAATATCATAATTAAAGACGTGAATGTGAAGGGAAAATGTGATAAAGCACAACAGGAGTGCTTTTAAGGTAGCTTCTGCCAGATTGCCTTTGAAAAGACACCAAATTTACCTAACAAAGAAAATGATCCAGGCAAACTTTCTGGTCTTTAGTAGGATATTTTGCTATGGATCATATGGAACCGGAAAGGCTGGGGTCAACTGAGAAAGTAAAAGTTGAGTAAGAAGCTGGCTTAGAGATAGGCATGTGGAAGGAAAAGGAGGCAATGAGTAATCCTGCAAGAAGTATGTGGCTGGAGGGAGGTTACTAGATGAGACTCCAAAGGCTTAATATTTTGATAATGACCTTGTCAAAACCATTAGAATTGTGCTGATAAATTAGCTGGTGACCTAATGTGAGGGAATATCATGAATACAAAGGAATAGCAGAATACCATACCAAAAAGAAGTGAATAACCCCAGGGGCTGAAGTAAAGGAAGGGGATGAAATCCTATTGTACCAATAATGAGGTCATGCACTTGGGATCTAATTCCTCAAAAAAATCTTCATACAGACCCAGTGCTAGCCTTAAACAGAGGGTCTTGTTCAGTCATGCCAGCCTAACACAAGAGTTACCTAATTCTCATTGATATGAGCAGGATGGAGTCCCCGAAATACTCTTAAACATATAGAGCATAAAGCAGACTGACATCAAAATCCAGTGTTTTTCCCAGGCCCTCATGTGCATGATGCACAGGTAAAGCAAGAAGAGGGAACATGTGGCCCTGTGCTCCAGGGCAAACAGACACCCCAGCAGCAGCAGAGCCTTCCGTGATCTCTTGCCATGTGCTGTTGTCAAGTGGTTTCATTAAAGCCTCCTGTGGATTACGGCATCAAAGGCAGCTGAAAGAAGGACCAGTATGGCCACTGGAGCTGCATGTACTGGCAGGGGCACAGCCATCGACTACTGAAGCACCAAAACAGGATAGTCTTGCACCCTCACAGGCCAGGGAGCAAGCAGTGTGGGGTCACGAGAGACCTCAGGGTGTTGGGTATCACAAGGACTGTCTTGCCACAGGTTTCTCAGAAGTCATTGCCCAGGAATAGGGGGTTTGGAACAGGTTCGGTAACTGAGCAGATGGTCAACCTCAAGGGACAGATTTTGGAGAAGAGCTCTCCCAAATCCCTCAATAAGAAATAGCAGCAGCTGTTTTTTTCCCTAAAGTGGACATAGCAACCTTCATTGCTTGGCACTTTGTTTTTGCCAGTTTTTGTGTGCCATGGAGGGCATGGACACAGATCGTATTTTGTGGAGCAGTTTCTCTGGCCCTGCAGAGCCTCAAGGAGAAGCACTAGCCAAAACTCAGGTAGAAGCAGACTTTGAATTTGTTCCATTGACATATTGCTCTGCCACCACAGAGGCAAGCCATTGAATCCAGATCTAAGCAAATGTGTTTGCAAAGTAACAAATGCATTTCCCAGAGCTAGAGATACTTTGCATAAACTGAATGGAGGCAGTTTGGATTAACTTGGCTATAGATTCACCACAGATCCAGAATTTGGGCCTTTGCACTGAGTAGGGTAGAGGAAAAAGAACCTCATTTTTACTTGCTAATAGTCACTGGATAGTATTCTAAATAATTGTTATAGAGCATCTTTAATGAGTAAATCTGAATTTATAAGCAGTGGATAAAGACGTCTGAAGGATTAAAAAGATAAATACCGTAAATATCAACTTCTAGCAAGGCA
Organism: Apteryx mantelli; assembly: GCF_036417845.1. Taxonomy (NCBI): domain Eukaryota; kingdom Metazoa; phylum Chordata; class Aves; order Apterygiformes; family Apterygidae; genus Apteryx; species Apteryx mantelli. Next base: position 153,374,560 of record NC_089979.1, read on the forward strand.
TGTGTAGGGCCAGCTCCATACATGAATAAACTATTAAGGGATTTGTAAAAAGTCAGAAAATAACCCACCAAAAAATTTCTCAGGTCAGAAAAATAAATATAGTAGATATTTTTCTGCTTTGAAGGAAAGGGCATCATAGCTCTATCCATTTTCCACATTTTAAGATCTCAAAATTACAGTCACATATGACTTCACAGGCATTACTGCTGCAATACCAAGACTTGTCTATGAAAAATGCACAGTGAGAGTTTGTCTGAAAAACAGGAATTCTGATGACATGATATCAGCGAGGAGCTTGATAAAGACCCCAAACACATCTATAATACATCGGCTGAAATCATGGTTTAAATTTATTGTTCAATTACAGCTTCAGGCTCTTGGAATTCACTGCTGCCAAGAAATATATATGACATTAAATTATGGAATATTTTGTTAAATATTTTAATACATTTGAGTACTTGTAACATTTTATTTAAGTATATTATTCAGAGAACAGAAAACATTGCTCTTTTCTAATTAAAGGTGTGAGTCAGCAAAAACAATAAAATGCTTACTCCAGCGTTGGAGGAAACTCTGAAGAGGGAGAGAAATCCTGCTAGAAAGTCTCCTATTATCCTGGCAATGCCTGCCTGAGTGACATCTCAATGTATTTTTGCTGAGTTAAGCCTTTCAAGACCCATCCACTTATGGCACAAGATTTCATTTCACCATTAATTTATTTGATTTGTCAAGAGATTAATAGGCATGTGAGATGTTAGTTAAAATTTCAGAGCACACCGTGAGGCTCTGTCAGCTAGAGGAAGGCTATATTAGCAGGACAGGGGATGCTTTTCGAAGGATAGAGGGCCATGAGGCTCAGGTGGGACTGGCCGCTCTTCATGGGAAGGACCAAGTGGGCATTCAGCAGCACCTTCTTGCAGCTCTGGCAGAGAGATCCTGTAGCTAATCTCAACAAAGAAGGAACCAAATAAATAAGAGAAGATATGATTCCCAGAGAATAGTCTACCAGGGTTTGAGGGTTTTTTTCTGCTTTACTTCTAGTGATCACACAGTCAGGCCAACTCCAGACCAGACCAGACCAGACCATATCAGACCATATATCTCTGGAGAAGATAAGAAAAGTAGCACACTAACAGTTTGATCTTTCACTCATAAGGTTGGGCCCCCACCTGCAGACCTCAGTGGTTGCAGGTTGGCCACTACACCTAGATGAGGCAGATTTGCTCCTTGGTGCACTCTTGGTGCACTTGGAGCACCAAAGTGCTCAGAGCCACCATTCTCTTTTGTCTTTTCCTTCCTTGGAAACCAAGGCAGAGAGGGCTTGCATGTATCCAGGTCTCACCCCCGAATAGGATCAGGATACCAACAGGCTGTAGCTAGGCATGGGAGGTAGGAAATGCCCTTGATCCTGCAGTTTAGATGGAGCTCTGTGGAACAGCCAAGTCAACACACAGGATTACAAAAAGGGTTTCACCTTTAATATAGCTGTTTTAATTTTTGGATGAATCATTAAAGCAGGGTGGATGGGATTTTCAAAGGTTAATTTTAATGATTTGTGAGCATCCAAGCTCCTTCATTGCATTCAAGGATCATTAATGTGGCTATCTCTGATCTAAGCTCTCTTAACAGGAATCTAATCTTTAAATCGGGATCCCCTCTCAGCTGCAAATTTTTAATAAAATTCATAAATGGCAATGTCACTGTCATTAGTAATGAAGTAGATACAATTATTGCTAAGTGAGCAGTCAATACATATTAATAGAGTCTCATTCAAACATGCAGGAAAATTGCATTAGTTCCAGAACATATCCTGCAGGGAACAATCTCTCACTGCCAGAAGGCTAGATTCCCACGTTGTTCAAACAAATACAGGTAGAGGACTAACTCTACTAACTTCTAATAGGCTTGACATGATAATATTTTCAACAACCTTCCTTCCCCAAACTGAAGCTAGGATCTCTGTGGGTAGAGGGATAGATCCACAATGGAGTATTGTTTTTGCAGTGCTCAGCACCCTGCATCTCCTCTGCAGGCACCCTGATACTCTCTATGACCTGTCACCCTGAGTTAGGCAACCAGGTAAATTCAAAACAGGAGATGATGTCCAGAAGCCCTTCAGACAGAGACAGCATCTGAAACCAGATTTATCCTTTCTGGCAGGGCTTCCAACCACTAAAACATCAGGTGAAATCAGGTGTCACAGGGCAACCCAACCACCTGATTTTCAAGCCCTGCCTAACTGGGTGCTGAGTCTCAGGAGAAGACTCCAGTCTCTGGACCATGCTTGGGCAGAGACTCCTGATATGAAGTCTCTACTTAGGCACTAACCTCTAGAGAGCAGTGGCACCTCTACTATTTTCTATTGCCTTGTTCTAGATTGCTGCTTCAGCAGCAGCCAGGATTTTCTGAGGACCTAACCCTCCCACACACTCTCTATATGTTTAAGCAGGCTAGGTAGATATCTAGCTCCTGCTTCTGCATCATTTTCCCAGCCCCAAACACCTTATTTTAAAGAATTGCCTGAATTGGGGCCACTTAAAATAGCTTCTCTTGATCTCACCATAACACCTCACTGCGCCCCATAGCACTTTGCATCTACCAATGTTTCATTTCCCTTGGAGGAACTGAACTCAGCTCCTACACCCACTTTCAAGGATTATTTGAACCGGAGCTATGTTCTTTAGTTGCAGTTACAGGTATCTCTTAACACAATAAATGTCTGTTTTGTGTTCAGGATAATCAGTTTTTTTGTGGAACAGCATGTAACTTTTCCTTGGGCTTCAGTTAATTCTCTCTTGAGCATGAGGGCCATGTGTCCTTGACAGATATGGTGATACTCTTCAGTGCAACCATCCTTCTAGAAGATTTTCCAGAGTTCAGTGGTGTTGCTACTGTATAGATCTCTCAGTGAAAATAACTGTTTCCTGAAGTTTGCTGCATCTTGAATTATTTTGCAAAATCCTTAAAGATGCTGTGGCTGAAATTAAAGCTGCTGGAAGAGTCTGGTAGGATTTGAAAAGCACAATTCGCTGGGAGTTTTGAGAGTCACTTGAAGCAAACTTCTCTCATCTCTCTGGCTGAACATCTGTTTGTCTTGTCCATGTATGAACATCACACTTTCCCCACCAGTGCAGAGTCCCCTCGTTCTAAAGAGCTTGTCCAAATGCTAATCCTCAAATTATTGAAGTGATTCTCTGAAGACTTATTTTTCCAGTGCATGTTAGAATATTATCCTGAACTCTGTAGTTCTTTTCACTTAACCACAAAAATCTGCATGAGATTCTCCTTGGGGCATGATTCTGCACCTTTGAATTTAGTAGGAATTTTATTATTGAGCTATCTACATTTAAGATTTTTTTACACAGTACATAAAATAGGCTGTTTACAGTATCCATGGCTTATACATATCATATGTTTTCCCTTTTTTTGATGGGAGCTGCATGGCAGTGTTGTCAGCAGAGAAGTATTCCCCATTCTCTTTCTGTTTTTCCTTCGTGCACACACATTTGTATGAATGTCAAGCAAATTATAGTGTAATAAATGAGAGCATAGAAATTGCCTAGAACTATAAAAATGTTGGACTGGAAACAGGCAAGAAGAGGTTCTGATTTGCTGAGCACTGACTCGAGTGCTTGCAGTGAATGAAGATGGACATGGAGCTTGCAGCAGAAGACTGACAGCCTCTTTAGTGAACCTCATTCACTGTAATAGAAGATATCCCAGATAAGATATATCCCCAGAGGCATTCAGGCTGAGACATAGATCTCCTCCTAGTACCAGAGTGGGATTTCCGTGCATTGACAACATCAATATCAGCACTACCAGCCACCATGCTTAATTCCTTGCCTTCTAAGGCACTCCATTAGTATAATGCCGTACTTTGTATCTGAAGAAGATCATTTTTATCTCACAGTTTAAGCACTGAGCAGAATGTTTTCAGGGGATTGGAAAGTCCAGGATTTATCTGGAATGTGTGATTGCAGACAGAAGAGCCGATGGTAAATGCAGAGGACTAAGCAGACAGATCCAGACATCAAGATCTTCCCTGTAAGCACATGAGCTCTGCATTCTTGATGTCGTAGCTTTCACTATGCCTCACATCGTCCCTTTCCATCATGTCTTCCTTTCATAAGCTCTCTGTTGCCATCTTTGAACATCAACGTTGCCCTGACATGGGGTGATTTTAAACAGTCCTTGTAATTTCTCCATCAAGGGAATATCAACATCAGCACATTTCTCCACAAGGGATTTTCTTAGGCTTTTCATTGAAGACCATCCTAGCTATATGGCCAGACATCAGACTTGAGCTTCTCTGAATCAGTAGAACATAATCAGAATATGTCAGGGAGACTATCCTGCTACCTTACCTGCTTTGCTTTTCAAGACACTGTGACTCTTGATATTTGCAAACAGAACTCTATACTTTTTAGCTTTCAATTTTAAGAAAGTAAACCTTAATCTTGAAGATGTTCACATAGTCTTCCAAACGTTGGAGATTATTTATAAATTACAGCAGTAGTGGGAATTTTGTATGAGAAAGCATTGTTCAACTAGACGAATTCACTTACCGCTTGAAGAATACACCAGTCAATGTGGTTGTTCCTCTGTAGGGCTCACCAGGAGGAGGATGTTCCCATCCTTTCAAAAAACACTATGCAATTCTAAAAGTTAATGTGTTGACTGCAAAGTGACCCATAATGATTCATAATTTTCTGGGAATAAGCAACCCAGGACGAGTAATCTGCATGAGCAAATACCTCAAGCACAGCACTTTTGCTAGTAGCCACCTGATGTTAAACACTTTCCATCAGTCTTGAACCTAATTCAAACAGTCCTGCTATGACCATGAAACCACACTGACAAACAAGACACGGTACCGTGTGAGTCCAAGGACATAGCTGTGCTTTACAGGCTTTGTTACTGGAAATGGGTTGAAGATATTCCTGTCCTTTATTGATCTTCTCATTATCCCAGCATGAAATTGTCTAACCAGTACAATGAATTTGTCAGAACAAATGATTTGAGTGAGGAGCTTTCATAGTCCTTCCTAACTGATAGGGCAAAATGCCTCTGCAGATTTTCCTATGAATTTACTGTTTAGTCATTTTTTAATTTGATCTTTTCCCGATATCAGAAAATGGAAGTGTTTCCTGGGAAAAACAAGGCTCCTAAAGGGAAGTAACTGCATTGTTTCAGCAACTGAAACCTTGGAACCATCCAAAAACATTTTCAAAGGCCGAAGGGGTAGCCAGGCAATAGGCATTTTCAAATTACTGCTATCTACCTTAAATCATCCAGCCTCTAGAGCTGTGTACTCCCAGCCTCAAGTTTTTGGCCTGAGGTGCAGGTTTCTTGGGCCTCTTGGAGTAACTCCAAATTCTAACCGAGCCGACGGTGCCAAGGCCTTAAGTGCTGCAGCCCTGCATCTATCACTGCACAGAGCCGAGGAAGAAAAGTGAGCTGAATCCTGCCAAGCAGACCACAAACGACTTGCTGAGCGCATTGTTGTTTCGTTTCCCTGAAAATAGGGGAGCTGCTATTTTCCTGACTGTGCTTTGAGGTCGTATGTGACGTTGATTTGTTTTCAAGCGTGAAAGGAAACCCGGGTGCTCTGAAACTCTGGGGGCAGGAAGCTCGTGAAGCAAAAGGAAAATCTCACGCTCCCCCTCCTTGACAGAGCTGGCGGTGGTCTGTGGCGGCAGGTGGCTTGCCACCCGCCTGTGAACAGAGCCGGCGTCCACAGCCTTTCAGGCGAGGCCCCTCTGGGCTCTGTCTTCCCAGTGACCAAAACAACAGCAAGAAACATTACCTTCAGCTATGCTTTCCTCAGGATCCCTTTCTTCATCCTACTCTCCACCTCTCCCTGCAATGTGTCAGTGGCACAGGCTTTGCGAGGCTGGGTATAGCCAAAGAGAAGAAAAGCATTAGGGGCAGTAAATAAGTGTGTGTTAAAAGTTAACACAATCAGTCAAAAACCTCAGAGATGGAACATTACCAATCTCTAAAAGTTATTATGCAGGAGCAAACTGCTGAGTGCATAAATATTTTATAGACCTTAAACTATTGAACAGTTATTGGAGCTAGGATTTAATCTCTCTCAGCCTGACTTGACAAAATAACTAGAAAAGGATCACAGTAAGAAAACAGACTGCAAACCAGTATGATGAAGCCCTGGAGTCTATCCAAAGAGCCTATTCTTCTCTCACACTGGTAATTATTATCAGCATAATTCACTGACTTTAATGAAGTTACTCTTTATTCACACCCAAAGTAAGCGGGAAAAGAATAAAGTTCAAAGGTTTTTACTAATCTTTGAAAGATAGTGCAATATGGAATATTTGAACCTAACCATGTAAGATGCTAAGGACATCTTCCATATGGTAAATAATCCCAGTTCCCTTTTGCTGCAGATTTGGACTGTGAAAGGCTTTTCAATTCATCATAAAACTGAACGGATAGATTCGATACACTTTTTATTCAGCACAGGCCTTAAAATTCTTCTCTGAGATACACAGGAAAATTCCCAGTGTTTTCCTGAAGGAATGAGTTACACTGTTAGTATAACCTTTTCCATCACAATAATAGCTTTATTTGCTGAGTAGGTTCTAAGAAATGTTGGGAAACATCCCAACGTGGCTTTCCACCTAATACGCCTGAGCTTCTCCTAGTTGTATAGAAAATCCCACACATTTTCTTAGCTGAACAAACCAACGATGAATCCACTGGTCTGCAAACTGGACTCTGCAAAATCTTTTTCTGCTCTTTTCTGAGCACCTCTGAACTAACTCCACTTACTGACTCAAGACAATTAAATTTTGTTCCCTGACTCAGGAACAGCTGCTAAAGTGCTTCTACCTCCCACACGTAGCCCATGCTGGCGCCCCGTGGAAGCTGCATTCCTGGCAGGGCCGGGGTGCAGAGGGAAGCGGCAGGCGCGAGAAGGGCTCGGCATGCTCCACTTACCCGGCAGGTGGAAGGTGGAGCCCCTCCGAATGGAAACACAACGTTGACCGCTTTCCAGAGAGCGGGCATGGCTCACAGCCTGCTTGCAGAGTTTCCCTGGAAAAGTCTTTCTTTCTGGGAGGGAGGGAGGGAAAAAATAAGCTCTGCCAGTCCCTTTGCCTTTAGTCAGAAGTCTGTTACTCTTTTCTGCCATGACTGAAGCTTTTGCACGCTCTCAGGGTAGAAGGGAGCTACAGTGTAGAAAATGGCCTGCCCTTAAACACAGGCTTTTATCTTTTATTTCATTTCCCCCCCCCCTTTTCTTTTTTTTCCTCTTTTTCTGTGTGTGTGTGTGAGCCAGAAAGGTCTGTTTTCCTAGAATCACTCTATAAATGAGTTGACATACTCTGACCCTGTGGTAGAAAAGCAAACTCTTCTGCTAATCTACTAGAAAAGAATCTCATTCAAGTTAAAGGGAGGCTGGCTTCTTGTTCCTACTTTCACTGAATAGACAAACCATGTTTTCTAATGCAGTAAACTGGAGCAGATTTTTCAGGAAAGGTTAAAAAAAATATATATTTTTTTTAGAAAAAGTGCCCCTTTCCATTGCTTTTAAACCCTATCAGCCTTGGTCCTGTTGAGAGGTGCCTGGGGAGAGCTGCGTACCAGTGCTACCTGGAGAAATGCTGGGCAGAGTTAGAACTTCTGTGTATGACAGTGGTGTAGCTTAGACCCCATTACACTCAGTTAGCCCCCTTCTTCTTACTACTTGGGCTCTCCTGACAAAAACAAATTAAATTGCTGTGATTTACATGCTGCTTTGACTTGGACCTTCTTTCAGCCTCTCAGCATATAAGATATATGCAAATGTAAAACCATATAAAATGAAGTAGACAAAGGTGGATTGAAGTGAACCCAAAAGGGATGGAATTTTCACCATCTTGCACATGAGGTCTCAGTTTGGCCATGGGTCTCTCAACCAGGCCTGATGCCCCTGGCAAAGGGGAGAAGCTTCAGAGAGTGCAGTATGACGAAGTTCCCTTCTCCATCCCTCCCTTCCCCAGGACATGATGCCTCCTTGCCCTCATTGATAGCTCTAGCCCCATTGCCACTTCCGGATTTCTTTTGTTCTTCCTCATTTCTCTGAAGGGAAGGGAGATGGCTTTTTTATTCATCACTTCCCATTTTCCTCTTTCCTTACCTCTCCTCCTATGACAAGCCTAGAATAACACTTCTTTTATTATCACTCGTGAAAAAGATTTGAACATTTCTTTACTCGTTACCAGTTTTTGGTGGTGGGGGGGGGGGTTCCTACTTGTGCGTCTGTGAACCTGGATGAAGAATGAGACTACATCATTTTGACTTTCTGTCTACTTAAGATCCCTTTCCTTTTCTTATGCAATAGCACGGTATTGAAAATATTGTTAAGAATTTTTTTTCTGCTGAAAACAGAAAATTTTCTACAGAAATTAACAGAAACACTCTGTCAAACTTAGGCTGTATTCTATTTTTAAAGATACTTCTACAAAAAGTAAATTTTGACTCTGGAAATTTCCTTCCAGTGTTTAATCAGCTCTTAGGAAACACACTTGCAGTAGCTGGTCTTTTGAAGCTGGCATATCAGATCAAGCTCTGTGTTAGATAAAGTTTGTTTCAAAATAGTCAACATTTAAAGGCTGAGTTAGATATCTTCTAATTTCAGCAGTGGTAACAAGAGTCCCCTCAGTCTATGCATTTAGGCGTATACATTTAGCTTCCTGGACTTTTCAGAGCTTATAAAGTTTTAGGGGTTCAATGTTGCATCATACACAAATTTTAAGTTTGGCTTGGCCCTATTTGACCTGTCCAGGTTTTGCTTTATGTCTAATTTTCCCTTCCTTCCTTCTTTCACTTCCTTCTTTGTTCAAGGACACCTGCTTGCTAATGTCTACATATTTGGGGAGAAGGGGGAAATATCATATGTCACCTTATACATGTTCAAGAACCATTCTACAAGATGCTGAAATTCTCAAAAGCTTCAGCCTTGGACTAGGAGAAATCCTGTGCTGCTGAAATTTAACTTTATCTGAGAAACCTGCTGAATTAAGCTCAAAGTCAAAAACATCGGAGGGAGTTCAGTCTTCTTCAGCACAGGGCCCTCCCTGTGTAGGGCACTGCTGCGAGAGGTGCTGCATGCCCACAACCTCCAATTCTGCTGCAGGGAGCTGACAGTACAGATCACATCACAGGATCCTTTTTATTACAGATCCTCTAAATCACTCATTTTTTTATATAAAAAAAATGAATAAAATATAAAAGATACATCCTTAAGCTTGTGCAAGTTAGACAATACTCTCCCTCCTTGTGCATTATGCTACAGTTTAATTATACGATAATAGTCTGTTTTTATACAAAACAGCATAAGGTTGGCTTACTTTTTCTGCAAACTTAAATTCATGTACATAGTGGCATTCTGTAGTATTGATTTCTTACTGTTATATATACTGCCATCTCAGTATCAGAACAGTTCAATGTATCTTTATTAGCAAGGGCCAATGCTTTTGTTCCTAAATGCAACAATATGAATAAAAACAGTTTCACTTTCAGAGGTGCAGAGAACAAAATGCCTCTCCTGGGAGTCCCCTGGAGTGGAGATGTCCAGCAATACAAGGGCTCAGGGAGTTCTAAGACTCTCTGTGTTCCCTGTTGAATGGCTCTTTCAAGACAGATGAATGCAAGCGGACTACAGACTCCAGCAAATGTTAACTGTTATTTAAGGCTCAATTTCTACTTTGCTGCCGAGCTGCAAGGCAACCTGCTGATAACTGCTGTCTTGCTCACGTATGGTCCTGTAGATAATTAACTGCCAGGGACGCTGTGTACAGAAAGCAGAAACAGAGCCCCTTAGTGCTACGTGTATAAAGGAAGATAAGAGCGGTGGCTGGTTGACTACGATGTCAGAGGGAGCAGATGACGCCGCAAGAAAGATAAAAGTGTGGGACGCAAGAGCCAAAGGCTGAAGCCCCACCCCCATTTTGTGATTTCTTGGGACACCAAGAAAGGTGTCCACACCTCCAGGGCATGCCCCTGGGAAGCCCTGGAAGTAGGCAGAGCTGGGCTCTTTCCTTGCTGGCCAAGGCCAAGTTCTCACACTGGGCCATGAGGACAGCTCATCCTTGGGGTGAGTCCTGACAGATGGCCTTCTTGCCTGCTGCACTGCCACGGGGCAAGGTGGGATCCGGGGAGGAGACCTCCGACTGTTCCTGGCACCAGGGTGTGTGATCCCCATGCCTTTCCCACCCACCAAGCTTCCCAAAACTTGGCAAAAACTCGGGTTATTCTCTTTTTCCTGTGTGGTGCTCCATAAAGCTTGGGGTTCTTTCAAGCGGAAAAGCCCTCAAGATCCTTTCCAAGATCATGAAACTCTACTGACTTACAAAATTTTGGCAACAGGATTTGATTACTTATAACTCCCAAACAAAAAGGTTAGGACTAGACCCTACCAAAATGTCTTGAATAACTTACATTGTGCTCTTCTTGCTAAAGAAAATCTTTAGCGAAAAAGGTTGAAGACATAGTCCAAGATGCATGGTAGCCTGGCTAAAATGGCTAATGACGTTTTTTGGATTTAATTACACATGTTCTTACAAGATAAGGTAATAATGTGACTCAGATCAAGAGTATGAGGAGAAGAGAGGAGAGCAGAGCAGAGCAGAGCAGAGGATGGAAAAAACTGTGCACAGGTAGACAGCGCAAATGTAAAATCTCTACTAAGACTGCAATTAGTGAGAGAAGAATAAATGAACTGTGAATTAAAACATAAATTGGAGCACTGACCTTTGGAAAATAAAGACCCTGGTGACTATTAGGTGACAAATATGGAGCAGTTTGTCCCATATCTCAAGAAACTATACACAAAATGAGCTGAGCTGGAGTCCTTTGATTCAGCCTTTGTGTACTACCACAAATACACACTTTAGGGCTCAGCAGCTTACAAAGTGTGTAAGAAGCCTTCCTTTTATTTCCCCTGATGCATTTTCAAAATATAGCCCAGTGTATTTTTCACTCAGTCCTTTAACACCAAGTTGTAGTACACAGTTTAAGAAACTTAACAGAAAATGGAATTTAATAATACATACTAATCTTGCACTGTTTAGGAGCTTAGCAAAAATGCTATTGAATATATGCTTTTAAAGATTCCTAACTTGGCCAAATCAAAACCAAGGATGTAGCTCATGAAGACACTCTAAAAAGCTTTGTTGTCACTACAGAGTGTATTTAAATGGTCTGTAGTGCTCAGTAATCTACTTTCTGGTTTCCTTCCAGGCCTCTTCATTGCTATCTCCACTGGCTGCAGAGATCGAGTACTTCTGTATGTGGGAGGTATGGTGTAGCATGGATTTATCACAGAAAAACAGAGCACTCCTTATTGAAGAGACACTGTGAATGCCTCTGAAAGGCTGCAGAACCTGTTGGAGGGGAGTTAATCATCCATTGGTATTTATTTCAGCTGAAAGTTATGCATGCAAAATAGCCATAAAAAATGGTGGCTTGATGAAACTTTTCTGCACTGAACTTGCACTAGAGACTTTTTTTCCTTTCCCTCCTAAGTGATCTGCTTTGGAGTGGAAGTTAAGACTGGAATAACTGTGCAACTCAAACATGAGCCCTTAGTGAAAACATTTGATGCATAACTTCTCCTTTCCCTGTCCTGCTCTCTCTCCTGTTCTCCTGGGGAAAGAATGACGAGTGGAAGGTTTTGGTTGCAGAGCTGCTGGCCGCATCCTTCAAGATTTCTGCTTGCGCAACCCTCTGGAAGCGAATCAGCGATCCAGTAGCTTTCGGGCAGAGCAGAGGCCCTCTCCACAGCTCAGCCTCCTGCTTCGTGGCTGCTCCAGCTCCAGTGCTGCAGGGCCCTTTGGCAGTTCTGCACCAGCCGAGTCCCCACAACAGGGTCATTGCTGCTACTTCAGGATATTTAGCTGAAATTGGAGAATGGCAACTGTTTGAGCATTTTCTATGAGTTTTGTAAATACCCCTAACTTCCTCTTTACTTTGTGATTAGCAATGGCAATTTTTGCTTCAAGAGTCTGTTACCTGAGTCCGTAGGGAATGTACAAGGTCAGAGCCATAGGATCTGGATTACCAAATCAGAGAAAAAAAACCCAAGAGCAGTCTAACTGCAGGGCCTGGACCAGAAGGCATCTCTGGAAGGCTCCCGGGTGCTGCTTTGAATCGGCTCTTCCAATTCCTTGTGCAGGCGAGTGGCAGAGGTAAACTCAGGAGAGAGGCAAGTGCCTCACTCTTGTAGGGCTTGAGAAGATGGGTCAGATGGGTCACTGCACCAGGTGGGGAGGTGCAGAAATGAGAACCAGAAAGCTCTGAATTACTGGGAATTTTGAAAAGTGCCTCAGAAATGGGGGATGCCCAACAGCAGCCACGAAGAACACAGGCTGCTGCTTGCCCAGATGTGCCACCACCTAACAGATGTGCAAAACTTGTGGAGTACATGAACCTGACAGTGGGACAGGCTGCGCTGTCATCTGGTCACCCTCCACAAGTGAAACAGCAGTGCCCAAGGCATTGCTGTGGGCCCCAAATCTTTGCAGGAAGGGGCACCAGGAAGTCAGAAGTTTGCCTGGGCCACCACAGACGCACTCTCTGGAGGAGGCGCAGGGGACACATTTTGACGGAGATGTGAATTTGTGATCCCAGCTTTCTGCTGAAAACTACAGGTACTTCTGGCGGATTCAGGGATGCACTCATGTACCCAGCAGCTGTGATAAACACGACAACATATGGTGCTCAAAGGGAGAGGGGGCAGGGAGAGAGAGAGGTGGGGAATCGTTGCCTACTTATCTACCCTGTTCATGGAGCGTGTGTTTGTCTCTGGACTGGTGGATGCTCTTTCATCATTTTGACATCACGTCCATTATATTGTGCCTGAAGTGCTGCAAGTTTACAATCACCTGCATTCACACAGCCTGCCGAGCACGTTTCTGACTTCTTTGTGGGTGGAGTGATAGGGGAAGAAGCATGTCCTAGAGCCTCAGGCAGCCTGGACATGGCTAGAGAGTTAACCTAGGCAGTGTCCTGCCTGCCCTGCCGCATGCTTGGTTTTCCTAGGAAGCCGTCGTTTCGCTGCTCGTGCCTTGCTGCTCGAAGCCCCCATGCAGTCATGCTGCGCCGTCTGAAACAGTTGTTACATTTCAGCCCAGATGCTTCATTTCAGAGGCAAACGGTGTGATTCCTGTATACATTTGCTTTCTCAGTTTGTCAAGCACTTAAGTGCCTTTCATCTTGAAGTATCCTAAATGATAATATGCACTTACATAGCTCAAGCTCCTCTAATGAATGAGGTTCTTCATAAATACAAAGTAATTAGGCCTCATGACAGCCCGATGAGCAAGGAACAATTCTTCCCAGTTGCGCAGAAGGATAAGCTGAGGCTGCTTAGAGTCAAGCAGTAAGAAAGCAGCAAAAACCTCCCAGGCTCGGGCTGCCAGCTGCACGCACACCAGCACGACGGCCTCACATCCCACTAAGCAGCAGAAAACCCCTTTCCGTCTCCCTGCAGCCCCTAAAAACCCACTGTGAGCTGATCTGGGGCCCAGTCAGATTTTGTTTTTAGGATGTTTTCATTCATATCCAGCTAATTTGCTTTTCACCAGGAAGAAGCGTGGTCCTTGTGCAGACTGTGAGGTCCGGACCTGTGTTCCTATGTCTAGGTGACCAGCTTCAAACACGCATTTTTCAAGGAAATAAAAAAGGTGTGTGTCGGGGGGGGGGGCTTTCAGTTTAGTTAAATGGGCATTTCCCAACAAAGAACATCATAGCCAAAGAACGAAAAAAGTCCCAGGCAGGTTTGACTGCAGGCTTTTTCTCTGGCGCTTTTTCTACCTTTCTCAGCACTGCTGTCATCTATCACTGGCAGTTTAACTGTGGGAATTTCCTTTCTCTCTGATTTTTTTGTAGCACTTGCAGCAGTGTCACAATCAGGAATTGTATGTATCACAATTGTGGCTTTCAGCTAAAGGAAAAGACCTCTTCTGCAAGGTCTTTCTTTGTGTCTTCTATAGTCTCTCTTCCAAAGACACCATGAAAACTATTTTCTTGAATCAAAGAAATTGGCACAGTTTAAATGCATGCAGCTGTAACTTTTCCTCTAGTGGCTTCTTACACAGTTTCCAGACACTGCACTACCTTTTGCGCGTGATCTTCCTATCTCCTTGCTTCTGCCACTTGTTTTTTACTGACCTGCAGTATTCAGGCCTCCTGCTGAAGCACCCAACCACAGTCTTGTCTGCCTTCCTTCCCTTGATGAGCGTAAAGAAATAAACTTACCCATTTCTCAATTTGCAAAGCCCTGACGTTACTCCAGCCGAGCCAGTGCAGCAGGAGTATGTTTGCCTTGCTGATTTAGCAGCAAAACTAAAGCATCAGCGAGGCACTGCAGGAGACCTGTCCCCATTCATTTCCCAACTCTGTTATGCCTTTACGGCTTGGATGCCTTTTGGGTGGCCTGCTCCCACCTGTGCTCTGGTCTGCTCCCCTGCCCTATGGAGACGGTCACTCCCTTGCTGTTTGAGAGCTCCTTGCTGCAGCTTTTAATTGAGTTTGGTCTTTTGTTCTTGCGCCATCTCCCCCCTTCATCTCCTCTGCTCTAGGCTGGAGCTTTTCCAGCCCCCCCAGCCCTGCTCACTGTCTCCGTTCAGCTCAGCAAGCCCTGGGCCTGCCTCGTCTCTGGCTCTAAGGGACACCAGCCCTGCTCCCCTGCCCCCAGCACACGCTCAGTGGCAAAGTTGCACTGATTCTTTTCTTTGCCTCCTTCTCCTTTTTCTTCCGTCTCTCTCCTGGGGTGGGATTTGTCTTTCCTTATACCAGGTAGTGTGAGCAGAGAGAAACCAGACTCAAGGCAAAATTCCCATTAACTTTGGTGGGGGTAGGATTTCACCTCAAGTGTTTCATGTTCTGGGCGCTGGACAACAACACAAAAAGACTCCACACTTGTAAAACATGAACTGCTGCAGCCATTCAAGCCAAGCAAATACAGATGGAGCTCCTAGTGCCCACTCCAGCCCCTCCCCGCTCCAACGCATGCTCCCTCCAAGACCTGTGAAGATCGTTAATCTCTACTTTTAGCTGTTTATTGTTGCCATGTTGCCAGCTCTTGCTGAGTGCCTAGTTACTTCTGCAGAGTCTGAACCAGGGTCTGACTGTTACTACTGCCATGCTGCAGTATCTAGAGCCTTGTTGTCTTCCAAGTGCGCTCCCCTTCAATCCAGGCTTCCACATCTTGTTTGTGTTATTGCTGCTGATGGGGATTTACAAGCCTCTTTGGCTGCTTGTAGTCTGCCGGTGCCCTGTTGCTCCTCTGGCTTCCTCGGACACCCCATTTCTTTAGCATTCCTATGTCAAGTCCGTTAATGCCTGAGATCTTGCTATGCCTTCCTTGTTTACTGTGCTCGCCAGCTGCCTTCAGCTCATCTGTCTTCAGTTTTGTTTCCACTGCTGCCCCGAGGATCTAGCTATGCCCCATGTCTTGCTGCAGATCGTACCATTGACTTTTGCCTGGCGACTGGTTTTACACCCAGTCACAGACTTGCAGTGGCTTCATACCCTCAGCTCCATTTCTTGTGGCAAGGTGCCAGTTCATCCCAGCCCCGTTGTGCCTGCACGTCCCACTGTGCCCGCTGACATCCTGCCTGTCACTTGTCCTCATGTTTTGACTCTCCTGCTCACCAGTCTCTTGCTGAAATAGAGTTTGGTCCCTGGGAGGGTTGCTGCAGTAGCAAGGCATTTCCAAGCTGAGATCTCTTCTTGTCTGTGCAGTTTTTGCTCCTGGCTATTTACTGTCATTCCTGCCTTTCACTTGTTTTGTAGGTAGCCAGGGGAAGAAGTCTTGTGCTCAGATTCCCATGTGGTACTGAATCACTTGAATTTTATGCAGTGCATTGCAACCTCCTGTCTGAGGATAGCGTGTCAGGCTCTGAGTATGTATCTTGTGTTTCATGATCTCGGTTCATGCTTGAATGCCCTCCACACTGCCCATTTTTCAGAAAGAGGAGTAACATTAATATGCCCATGTAGTTCCTGTCTTTAAGATGGAACAAGTCAGTTCTGACCCTTCTTTAGGGCTGAGATTTTCCTGGGCTGATCACTCAGTGCTTGCACACCTCATACTGTTTGATGTGCATCAGCTGAGCACCCTAGTCTGGCCAGCAGAGATACTCACTGGCTTGACCATCTCCTGATGACAGTGTGCTGGGACCACTGCTCTGTCTCTTGTCCATGGTCACAGATGGTTTCTTACCAGACAGTAGGGGTAATTTCTTCAGCAGTATCCCCTTGCAACTGTCCATGAGTGGCTTTACTATCTGTAGCACCCTGGGTTCTTCAGGGCTTTGTCAGATGCCTCACCATCCCCAACACATTGTCATCATATGTTAAATACTATTTCTTTTCCTCAGAGAAAAGCAGTTTCAATGTTGTTGTATGCTACAGGTCCTGGCTTCCCAGAGCAGGACCTTATTTTCCACTGTAGTACTAGAGCTACACTTAGTTGCTTGGTGCTAAGGGTGTCATCAGGACTTCTCCGGGATTCAGCCAGGTGTCTGATGACCATGCTACCCGCCTACCCCATGCCCAAAGCTGAGCTAATGGGCCCAAAGGAAGCAGCCAGGAGAGGCTCTTCTCTCTCACTGGCTCTATTCCTGGGTTTGCTGGGACTCTGCCGGAAAATGCCCAGTGCTGCTGGATTTTGTTCTGCTTCACTCCAAGGTGTAACAGACACCAAATGCAGGGGATTAGCACTGGGCTAAGCCCAGTTCATCCTAATATTCCTCTTCTGACTCTGGCACTGAGGTGTCCGAGTGCGGTGACACATTCCTGACTGCTTCCGCTGGCACAGCGGCGTCGGCTGTAATGAGGATCTTGCCATGAGGCCTGGGAGCCACGGGTGCGGGGTCAGTCCGTGCTGCACCACCTCCGAGCCTGGCCGGCTGCCCGGGGCACTGCTGCCAGCGCTGCTTGCCAGGAGCCGCGCGCAGAGCCGGTGGGTAGCTGCACGGCTCATCTGCGTCCGGAGGCCAAACCCCTCCATTGTGCAGCAAGCAGTGAACACTAGTCCACTGACTATTAGGTAGCCTTTCCTCAGTCATTAATACTGCTTTTCAGTATTCAGTTTCCCTGCTTTTGGCCAGAGGAGATGCTCTGTTTCCCTGAGAGCCTTCTCACCATCCATTCTCTGCTAGGTTTAGAGGATGGATGATGCCTGTTTTTGCAGGCCTGCGTGTCCTTTTTCACTGTCTCGCCAAAACAAATGGCCTGCAGCCTGGGAGGCACCGTCGCACCCTGTGGAGTGCGGGGAGGCTATCCATAGCTTCAGCACACAGCTCAGGCTCTCGGGAGACCGCTGTCCCAGGGACCTCCTCTTCCGAGGAGCCGCTTTGACGCTGCCCAGCGATCGCTGCGGCCTCTCTCCCAGCTCCCAGGTGCCAGGTGTGCCAACTTCCTGCTGACAACAGCGCCGGCTCTCGATTTCTTAACTGCCACCTGCATTTCCTATCAGCCCCAGAACAGCTTTATTGCACAGTCTGGCTCTTGGTCACTTTTTTCCGTCTACTCCTGCTGTTCAGCAGTGCCCAGCTCAGCGGGCTGCACGGGTAGCCACGACCGGCAGGTCTTTCCGACGGCGCAGGAGAGGGGCAGGCAGCTTTCCCCAGCGCCCAGTGCCACAGTGCCAACAGCTCCCTCTCCAGTGGCTTTTCACTTCTTTTTCCCTGGGACATTTGCTGCAACATGATATAAAGCGGTATGTTCTCTCCAGCCCTTTCACCTTTACTTAATAGCTAGGCATTAGTTTTGTTCTCGTTGTTGCTTCCCACAGCAAATATCCTGGACCTGTAATACTTACAGTCCCAGTCTGTCTCCTCACTGATTCCTGGAGTCCTTTAGGATTAGACTACATACTGATTAATGTTTTGGTTTTGTTTTTTTCCCCAGGACAGTTTTGAGACATTTATTATTATGAAACAGTTTAGAACTGTTTCTCTCAGTTATCACTCTGATAAACTGGAACCACACATCTCACAAATGACCCTGTCATTAACTGAGGAATCTTTAATAGCTCCAAATTCATGTAGGATGTCAGATTTCTTATCTGCCTAGTGTATATCTCTATTTTCTACTGGGCAGTCTCGTCTGCCTGGTGTCTGGCTATTCATCCAATGCTGCTATCCACTCCTGCTGTGTTTTGGGCCTTATTCTGAAGTCTCACTCACTTCTTGTCATTTTGTGTGTGCGTTAAGAGCAAGAGGTAAAGAAATAGAAAGAAAGAAAATTTAAAAAGCTTTACTTTTGGTTTATTCTTTTCATGACTGTGGGCATGGTTCAGTACATAGATTTAGTTCTTGCTCCCACTCACTGCATACTCTAAGTATCTTTTGCCTGGAAAACCACCATTTATGTGTCCTGACTCTCTCCCTGCCTATTTATACTTTTTTATCTACTTCTGGAATCTGTTTGTTAACTACACGACACAGTAACAGCATGTTTCATGTATCAAGCATTGGGGCCAAAGTTGGGAAAATAGAGGGAATGATATACAAAGATGTTGCACCTGTGGCTAACACTGAGCCATGTGCACACAGACTGACCTTTTAGTGCGTTCTTCAAAATATTCTGCCTTGCAGGCTTTTTTTCTGCCTCCGGCTTCCGTGCAGGTTCATATATCCAGAGCTCAAGACCTCCTACCAGGATGACCTCCTACCTAGAAATCCCTCATTTTATTAAAAACCTTCCTCCGAGGTATTCTGGGTCTATTTCATGACTGGTTAACCAAAAACTCTAAGAGTTCAACTCTTTTCTCAGAAAAAATGAAACTAAAAATGTTTATTTGAATAAAAGCAAGCAGTAAAAAAGAGGCAGAGAGTGTTTTTACTCTTATATACCAGTATAAGAGCAGAGAAGAGAAAGCAATAGATGGCCTGGTGCAATAGCAGAGTAGCAAGTCAGACATTTCCAATTTCTAGTTCATCCCAAGCAAAAAACAAATATCCTAGTATAAATATCTTAATAACTAACAAGGATAATAACATGTCTTTATTTGGGGGGGGGGGGAAATTCTGAGATTTCATGAAATTTGGCTTTGGTAAATATAAAGCATTTTGTAGAGTAAAAACTATTTCCACTGCGTGTATTGCCCCACCTTGGCAATACAGGTGCTTGCAGCTCCAACTCAAAGTGTACTGCATGTCTTATATTAGGGCAGAATTTGGTCTGGTATCTTGAACTAATAGAGTTCTATCTGTCTTCTGCAATGAGGAGAAACCACAACTTCTTATAAGCATATATTGGAAAAGTAAATAAATAACGAAGGAAGAAGTTGTGGCCTCTAAGGGAGTTTTAAATTTTCAGTGAAGGAGAAGGCTGCATACAGAGATTCTTTAATTTGAATTTTGTATTTTTCTAAGTAGCAAGAAAAAAATAAAATAAAAAGCAACAATAACCTAAAGAAAGAAATGAACTTCAGACTGAAGGATTTGTGTCAACATCTGGACCTGGGGCTTGAAAACTAGGTGGCTGAGGTCATTCCATCTTATAAACCCAGCGTATGAACAGTATACACAGCATATGAACAAGTGCAAAGCCTAGAGTCACATAAACAGTATATTTCATTTCTGGACATTGAAATAACAAAAAGGGCAGAATCAAAAGGCTCCTCTCAACATATATGCTTTAAATATATGTGAAGGGCCCATGTGACACTGAAATAATAACACTGGGAACATGGAAAATGAGACTAAGCAATATTTATATTACCATTTCTTTTTTTACTGGGGTGAAGGGTTAAACTTGGTTAACGATAGGCTGATTGGGTCAAGAATACAGGCTCTATCACCTTTTCAAAGCTCTCTGAACAAACAGAATGAAGAAAATGTTTTCATAGGATCAAATTCTCATTGTAACCTGAAGACATTTCTCCCAGAAAACATGTTTACTTGTTAAAACAAGTGAGAACTACTATAATTCACTTGCTTTACAGTACAACAGCCCACTGATATAAAAGCTTTAATGGGACTTTCCCTTCAAATCTTTGGGATACTTCTCTCCCATGCAAGGGGCATGTCTCACCCACAAAGGTCAGAATTACCCCCTATTGCACAGGGATTAATTGTGACAGCTGTGTATTTCACCCACAACTATATTAGCAAGAAGCCTGCTCTAGTCTAAATATGACAGTGGAGAACAGTATTTGCAGCAATATATTGTCTGCTGAATAAGGCTCATGTTTTTTGGTTAAAATTAGCAATCACAGTAGGTATAAGGGCAGGTTTACATGCAAAAAAGCTCTCCACAGTCTAGAAAAAACAGGCGTGTGTTTGTCAAAACCAGGGATGTTTCCAAGACAGCTGAATCTGAACACACCAGCTTAATGCTCCGCAACAGCCAAAAAGACAAACAGCATGAAAGAGTTATTAGGAAAGAAACAGCAAACTGAACAGAAGACAGTGTGCCGCTGCGTCAGTCCACTGCGCGTAAACCATACACCATAAATACTGCACGCAGCTCTGGTCACCTCATTGCATACAGGGGAATTACAACAGATAAAAAGAGAGTGATGAGGATCAGAAGTATGGACCAGCTTTTATACAAGGGATCTACAGTAACTACAATTTTAAAGTTTAGAAAGGAGATAACTCCTATCACAGAGGGCTGTGATAGAAGTCTGTGAAATTATGAATGGTTTGTGAAAAAAAAAAAGAAAAAGGGATGATTAGTCATGATATCTCACAATAGAATTGGGAGCAACCAATGTTATTATCCAACAGTAAATTTAAAACAAACAAAAATATGTCCTTCTTCTTGTGATTCATAATTAATCTCTGCCATTCATTGCCACAGGATATAGCCAAAAGCATAGCTGAGTTCAGAGAAATAATTAAAAACAGTCATAGAGGTGTCCATCTGTGGGTCATAAACACAGCACTCCACACTGATTTTCCTGCTGTAAGTCTTTAAAACACTGATAGTTATAAACTGGGAGGGTACCAGGGATGTCTCATTCTAAAGCCACCCCTTTCTACTCTGGGCTCTAACATGTCTTTTAAGCTCACTAGAGACAGAACAGCAGGCTAAATGGGCTGCTTCTGATCCAATTTGCTCTTTTTTATGTTCTTAAGAGAGCTATAGATGGGTGGCTGCTTCATATACAACCATGTGAATGTCGTCATGGTCAAGAAGCAACCACACAGACTACAGCCAGCCTGGAGGTGCGAGGAAGGAGGTGTGGAGGAAGAGGAGGGCAGATTGCTGGCCCCCGTGCCACCCTGCCTCTTCACTATGCCCTTTCCCAGCCTCCTCGCCGAGGTGGAAGTGCTACCCTTTGTGTTTGCCAACGTGCATTCAAATGCAGCTTAATTCACTCTGGTCTAAATCTAAGTGAATTCTGCTGATAATATCTCTTTGGTAGATACGCTTATTACCTTGAGCTAGCTGATGACCCAAATTTTTTCAAAGAACATGCTAATGATTTAGATGATCCACACCACAAAGGGGCTGTTTAAGTTTGTTTTGCTGAACATTGCTACAAGGCAGTCTTTAGCTGAGGCTGCTTTTAAAATAAAAACTGCATATTTGCTCACTTAGACCTCAAAACTTTTTGTCAACTTTGAAAATAATAATTGGAAGCTCTCTTCCCTTCTCTGACCAATGCTTATTTGCTTTGCATAAAATTATTTGTAAAATAGTGCTGTCTCTTGGCCGTGTTGAACCATGGTTCAGACAGCAGCTCCATAACAAACAAAACTCTGAAATCATGAACCAGAAAGCAAATGAAAGATCATACGTAGGTGATGGATGAAAGTGTGTTGCAAAACCGTGCTAGCTTTTGATCCTGGTAAAGCCACTCACAGCTAGCTAATGTGATCTTAAAAGTGTGACTCTGAATCTGCAGAGGATGTTAGGGAGTGAGTCAGTCTCTGTAAGATGAATTAATTTAGTTTACATATATCTTCCCCACCCAAAGACAAAGCGGAAGAATTGCCTGGCTCGGGAGAGGGTGTTAAGGCAGGAGGTAGCCGTTCACTTACAGGCGCCTGGTAACAATCAAAAGCTGTTCTCAGCCGAGGGCTCTTCAGTGCTGTGTTTGATGGCACACGCAAACACAAGTGTGCAAATGGCAGCAAGCACAGCCCAGATGGTGTCCTTTTTGGATATCCTTCTGGATGAAACCAGAGATTTACCAGGCCATGAAAGGCATGAAGCCTCCATCCCGGCAGAACTGGTCTCTGGCCTGGAGCAGATGCGTCATTTGGGGGCCAGTGAGGAAAGGCTGGGCCCCAGCTGCGGCTGCTCGGCAGAAAACTCTGCTTTCCCGAGCACGCTTTCCAGCAATTGTACAGGCCCACTAAGTCCAGAGGGGGGAAAGCCCCAGGTACAAAAAGAAATATTGTACAGTCAATCTATTTTCTTCAAAATGTCAAACCAGATCCTTAGCTCATGTATTTAAAGAAAAAATTCCAAGAATGCTGATGAGAGTTTTTTATACGGTTTGTCACTTGAGACCTATATTCTCATTCTTTGAATTTTGCCAGTCATTTCCAGGGTTTCAGCACCAAGAAAAACATCTTGTCTCCATAACCACAAACAAATAACATCACAACAAAGCAGATATCTCTTCCAATTTCGGACTCAGTCTAACAATTTATCAGCACTTTTAATAAGATTTCTGAGTGATTTGTTTTTAGCTTTTGCTGCCGCGAAAGCATTTTTCTATTTAGATCCACCAGTTCAATATTTCTGCTAACGTTACCTTTCAGTCAGGATCTGCTAGGTGGATGCTTCTGTCATCTTTTTCCTTCAGGAACAAAATGTGGTGACAGTTGTCACTTTAGCTACATATGTTTTTCAAAAATGTAGCATTTCAGGAGAAGTGGTCTTGTTTTTCAAATGTAAAGATAAACACACTTGCTTAATAATTGTCTGGATTGTGCTCACAAGATGTATATGCCTTCACTGCTAAGAAAAATAAAAAATAAAACAAAGTGTAATCCTGCACTCAGGAGGTTGTACATCATTGTAATTCTCTTGAGTTCTGTAAGTGTGCAATGTACAGTTCTGGTTCAATGTTTTTCTTCCTTTAAAAAAAAAATCATATTTTTTTCTTTGCCCATTTTTCTCCCCAAATTCTTGTTGTGACAACTTGCATATTTGAATACCAAGACTGATTTCATTCCCATTTCTTAATGTTCCCCAAAGACAGCAAAATGACTTGACTATCAGCTAACAATAATTTTAAAATAGAGTCCAAATATTTAATTGAATTGGTTGTGTCAGTGACTTAATCACCTAATTGCTGGGGGTTTTATTCCTGTGATACAGATTGTCAGTGAATTTGGAAGATCAGTTATACTGCTGGAGACTGGAAATAATCTTCTTCCGAGTGACATAAATAACTGAACAACACAGGCAAAATATGCCCTGAATGTACATCCAAATGCAGCCTTTGGCTTAAACAAGTCATCACACCGTGTCTGTTTTTCTTTAAATTGAATTTTATAGAATGCTAGGTGTCTATTCAAGTTAAATATTAAGATGATGGTATTATTAACATTACTATGTTGCATGCATATCCTTAAAACCGCACTCATCATTTGTTTCCTAAGCATATTTTTCTATTATTTGGATTAAAGATATGGGAGCAAACAGTTCATTTTTAAACACACAGAATGAGTATCATGATCTTCAACCATCTGCAATGCAGAAACAAGAGAGAACCTGGAGGGTTGAGGCTTTTTAATTCCAAAAGGAAATGTCATAAGATGAGAGCAAATTAATCTTTGGAAACTTTACATCTAGTATCTTTGCCCTAGAGATGGTAAATAGAAGGAGGATCCTAGACAAAATCTTATTATTCTTTCTGTTTTGATTTAAAGAAAGTATGTTCTTTAATGGTTAATAAAAGTATCTCTCAGAGTCTATGTATTATTTTTATTATATATTATATGCTCTAAATTGTTTTTATAATTGCCTCTTGGTGATTCTATATCAAGTCTGGCAAACTCAGCTAGTGCTAACTCAGTTCCTCAGTTGGACTGGGGATTACAAGAGAGCCAAAACACGTTCTTGAAACTAGAGTAGAAAGACTCAGGCATGATGCTGAATAAGAGCAGGCAGTAATGTACTTAATGAAAAGGTGGTATACTTGCTTTTCTACCAGCACTCACAGTTTAAC
Source organism: Apteryx mantelli (assembly GCF_036417845.1). Lineage (NCBI taxonomy): Eukaryota > Metazoa > Chordata > Aves > Apterygiformes > Apterygidae > Apteryx > Apteryx mantelli. Next base: position 153,398,717 of record NC_089979.1, read on the forward strand.
ACAGTAACATCCTCCGAAACGATAATTTTTGTGGCAAATCTAAAGATGTAAACTTATCCGAGTTCTATTCCAGTGTCAGCGCAACGAGGGAAGGCTTGTGATAACACCGGGCAGCCGCTCGGAAATGCAGAGCGAGGACTCAGAGCAAGCAACAGCTGCGAAAGGAAAGTTTTGTGGCTCTGTCACCAAGGCACCGCTTCCCTGACCGCCTCTCGCGGGCTCGCTCTGAGCAAGGCCACCTGGACTACGGCGCTATAAAGTTATAAATTCTCAACAAGTCCAAGGGGAGGACATGGCAAATTTAGTTCCTAAACGTGAAACCTGACGACTTAACAGCTCTGCTGTTTATGGAGCCCTTTTCTCCGGGACCGCTAGGAAATCAAAGGCAGGCCCCGTGTGCGAGGGCCCTGCGCCGCTGCCGCTGTCGCAGGACGAAAGGCGGCCGCGCTCTCGGCTGGGCTCCCGCTGGCACCCGCCACCCGCTGGATGTCACAGCGCAGTTACCCCCATGGGTACAAGTAGAAATGAGGGAAGAACCAGCTCTGAAACGTGCCGGAGCAGGCCACGCTCACGCTTGGGGATGTACATATAAATAAAACCCAGCATCATTCCTAACCATCAGAATAAATCCTGAAGTTTTGCTTATAAAATGATCCAAAGTTGTTTCAAAGCTTAATTGGCTTCTGCCCTCACTGCAGTCACTGGGAGCGTGGTGGGAATAAGCCCAATGCAGACCCCGTCCGACATTCTGCCCTTCGCATTGCCCTTACTGCACACGTGCAAAACCTCATGAAACGTTTTAAGCTTTAACACACTTGGATTTTACTCATTTGGTGACCTTAAAAGTAAGAGGCAAGAGAAATGGATCAGGCACGAGGATACTTTGCAGGCTTCCCTATGTAGGTATACTCCACCAAGAACCTAAACAATTTTAACTTTAATATGGTAAAACAGATATTGCATTGTTCTCACATTCTGTAAAATAAATTCATTGCCAGACTGAGACCTTGTGTGCCAAGTTTCAGACTAGAGTACATTTTATGGCTGAGTTATAAACCCCTGAAAGAAGAGGTTTATAACATAAATGCTGACACAGCCAGAGCTATAACAGAGTGAATGGTATTGCTGTGATATCTTATTTACCTCTCGCAAGGGCAGCATATAAGGAAAGTTGAATAATGTATTCAGGCTTTTACAGGTCATTTCATCAGTGAAACTTATCTCTAATTTTATTTGGTAGGTTAAAACTGCTAAGTTCGTGCATTGATTAAGGAAGAGTAGCAATAGTCTGTATGATTCCATGCATCATGAGATTTATAAATTTGTAGGTGATAAAGCTCTCCTGCAGTTATTTAAAAATAAAAACTTATTAAACAGTATTTTATAGAAAAGGACAATCCAGAAACAACTGAAAGCCACAGCACAGAATAAGCAGAACTGCAGCAACTTATTACAAATGACTACAGCCGTTATGAATGGGACGTAGAGGTGCTGCTTCTTTTTTGTATTTGAATAATTTACAGTGCAAACCCCAGAAATACCCTGCTGTAGCATGGCATCTGCATAACTGAACAGGAAAGCGTTGCATTGAGCTAGCAAGTTAAAAACAGTAAGACAGTCATTCACAGGTAATCTGAAGAGAACAGCCTGGAAATTGTTGCCACTGACTGCCAGTCTTTGCCACTGCACATACAACCCATGTGTGTAGTGGGTGTAAATGGTGCAGATTTGTTTGATCCAGTTCTCTCTAGGCTGGTCCTGTAGAAGAACCAGCACTTATACTTAGGCATTTCAGTACTGTGACCACTCTGATAGTTCATTACAAACCTGGGTTTGACCAGCTGCACTACAAAATAAACCTACTAATTCTGAGAAGTGGTTTTTCAGGCGTAGCTGTCACTTCTGGATGAAATACGTTCAATCTTGTAGAGTAGACAAGTAAGTCTACCCATGTAATGTGTAACTTTTTTTTCTGTCCTTTATAAAACTGGAATGACTCTGAAATAATATTTCAAGACACGATTTTGATATCCTTACTCCAGTGTGCCTTGGCAGTCCCCACTTTATGAATAGTTTCTCCAAGTTCAGTGGAATGCCTCTTGGATGGAAGACACTGTTCGTGGTGAATTTAGCTAGTCCTCTGCTGCAGGAATTCAGGAGCATGCTTTACAAAGGAAAAATTACAAAAATATGTCCAATAACAAGTGTATATTCTCTACAGTATATCCAAGAAAAACTATTGCATGCATTAAAGAATGTCTTTTTGGCACTTGCTGAAATGAGAAGAGTCAAGAATTTGTGGTCTCAGATTTTCAAAATCTTAGTTTGATGAGACAGAGCAACAGTTTCTGAGCATTTCTGCAGCACTTCCCAGTATCAGTCACCTTCCCTGCTCCCCTCGCCAACAATTTTATACAGCTTACTGAGTGTTTGCTCGAGCTCAACAGTTACTGATAAATCTTGCACATTTCTGCCTCAGCCCCATTTTGCTTATGCACAGGAATCAAACTGAAAAAGCCAAACTTATTTTCTTTTTTGTAGCTTGTTTATTTCTCCGCCTACAAAGCAAAAGCATTCTCTGCTCTGTAATTTAATGTCTGCCTCTTTTTCCGCCAGGGTTTGTTTGGTATTTCCTTTACAAACCTCAATTGTTGGCATTAAAAACTTGGCCATTTCAACTCTCCTGGACTAAAACTTGGCAAACAAATTGTCAGCTAGCATTTAAATTGTTTTACTAAAATTTCTTGCTTTTTATGAATAATCTATGACTGGTTTTTATCTCTGCAATCCCCACTACACTTCTAGGTCTCCTGGAGGTGACTCACTGGAAGCAATGGGCTTGAAACTGCTGCTGACTCCACTTACAAATACTTAAATCAAGTGATTGCAGAGCCCAAACTCTGTACTAAAATCCAGTTATGTTTCTGGCTGGCTGTCAGCCTGTCTGCAGATAACCTTTCTTATGCTTGTCCACATCACAGAAAAATCTCTCAGAAAAAGATAAAATTTGGAGAGTCCTTAACAAAGTAGGGATGGCAGAGAAGCAAGAAGGCACGTAGTAACTGCCTTGGTGTCAGGGCTGGGCTGGTAGTCCTGCAGAAGTGCTGAGGAGCGTTGCACAGGCGGAGCCGGTGGTCGGCGTGCCGGGAGGGGTGACAGCCGGCGGCGAGGAGGGATGGCTGGCGCAGAGGAGGCGTCAGGGACCCCACGCCGCTGGATGCTCTCTGAAGGCCACCACGCGGCCCATGGTGGTGCAAGGCTAGCAGCCGGCTCCTTGGCAGTCTGTCACTGGAAGAGGAGGTCTTAATTCGCTGTTCATCCTGGGAAAAAGATAGCCATTTATTGGTTTTATACATTATTTTGCTTTCCTTCCCTTTTACATCCTTTTCTTCCTCCCTCTAATAAAACCCACTGTAACATCACTGGCAGAGGCTGAACACCCCCTTTCCCCCGCAAAGCTGGGGGCTGTGGCAGCTCAACGAGGATGGTGCTCTAGGGACATGGTAGAGAGATGGAGAAAGAAATGAGAAAGACCAATGGACTGGCTGGCAACACGGTCCAAACAGAGCGATGGGGTAGGCAGAGGCTGTGCAAGAAGCCCCGGTACTCAGCTGCCACGCTGCTCTCCAGCACCAGCATGCCACTGCCACTGCCCTGCACCCCTTAATTTGCTCATGCCTCTGGGCAGGATCTGCAGCAGCATTTTATTGGCAACCCCTTTAAATTAGATGTGAGCCCTCGTTGCTTCCAGTCAAGTCCTGACAGAAGGATTACACTTTGTGTTTGATTTGTCTTTTATGCCTGGAGAAATAGAGGCACTGGTGCTCAGCCAGTCTGGCTTGGCATCCCCCTACTCAAGATGGGAGCTGAGCCTGGTATTTTAGCAAACATCCCCAAGAAACCATACTTGGCCTCACTGCTAGTGATCAAGGCCTAGCAGAGAAGCAACAGCAACATTTCAGCTCTTTATTTACTTGAAATAACAGTGATATCACAAAAAAGACTAGGTAACTGTAACATATTTTAAAGGGGTTTGTCTCAGGCTGAGGAAGCATGAACGATCTGAATATGATTCCCTTCCCCAGCATTGCTCTCCCCTGTGAAATAACAGCAAATGCTGACTATATGGTGGAGGAGCACTCAAGGAAACGCGCCTGGGAGACGGCTCCTCCAGGGGGACACCCTTCCAGCGGGACACAGGGAGAGCCATACTTCGCAAATAGATGAGCTCAGCTCTAGGCAATTGTTGGGCATATCTAAATGCATAAAAGAAGCAGAATATACCACTTTTTCACTCCTGCAGTAAAAGTTATGAGTCATAGAAATATACCCATTTTAACAAAGACATAGCCCACCTGAAATCATTTAGCTCACAATGCAGACTAAAATTCAGTGGTGACCACCATCTTTACTAAAAGCCCACAGCCATTCTGAGGGTTTCTGAACAACTTGATTTGCTGAGGAATTAACAGAGACACCCCTCCTTCCACCCACCAGGCTCCAAATATGCAAGATGTACAATCAAGCTGAACTTGTAAAATCAGAAAGTTTAAAAATAATTGACAAAAATGATCTGATTTGAGATTATTAAGTTAAATGAAATTTAAGAAATGCTTCATCTTGGTGAAAGTGTGTTTAACGTAATTACACATGACTACTGAATCCTTAATACATGGATTTCTAAAGGATGACAGAGATCAATCTGCTTTGTCAATTGTATGGTAAGCACCATTAGGTTCAAGCCTCCATCTAACACAGACATTGAAAATTCTGAAATGTCAGTGGAAGGAGAAAAACCTATGCTTAGCTCTTTAAGATGTCTAAATCTTTAACTCATTTTGATAGTGACTATTCAGTGAAATAATAGTCATAACATATGATTATCTTGTGAAATATTTTTCTGATGTCAAGGCCATCACTGCATTTTCTTCAGAGAAATGCAACTGTTTCCTTTTTTTAAAGCCACCAAAGAAGTCATCAGAAGAAATGATTTCTACTCATCTTAACCTTTCATGTTAAAATAACTTTGATATTAGGAAGAAATTTGCCTAAAAACATGCTATTACATAAATATTACCAGGTTTTATCTTCTGAAATCCTTCTCTGAAGCTTTGGGAACTGTTGATCCTTGGCTGAAGACACTAGACCAAGTGAGCCATTAGTCAGATTGAGATCATAATTTTTACCTTCCTGTACAGCGAATTCAAGGGAAAACACAATTTGACCTTCCAGCCATACTCTTTAGTAGCATGTAGTACTGACACTACACTTCAAAGATGCCCTCTGTAACTGAATGCAGAGTAAACCCACATCCACTTCACACCCACATCACTTGCTGGTGAAAGACAGTCCTGGCCTTTCCTGATGACTGGATAAAATTTCGCTACGTGTGGGTGCTCAAGGCATGGGCTGGCAATGCCCAAGTCCTCTTCCTGAGTGGGCACATCAGAAGAGCATCCCAACAGCAGGGGGAGCTCCCATGGTGTGGACAAACCCTCTGCCAAGAGCCAACAGCCTGCAAGAGGAAGAGAACTAAAAGGTATGGCCAAGAGCAGCAGATTTACCCACAGCCAGCTAGTAATTAAAACCCGACCCTAGGAAAAAGAATAAAAGCCAGGAAAAATAAACTAAGTGCTTGTTTGTCAGAGAACTATGGGTAGAATAGAGTGGAGTTGCTCACAGAGGCAAAGTTAAGGATGATAATATTTGGTTCTCTACCTTAGAAAGCTATGAAAAGGCAATTGCAAGTCCCATCCTGCCCAGCTCTGATTTTTCCCCTCACTTCACCAAGGCTATGCAGTCTGTGGGAGCTGGATTCACTTTGGAAGAGCAGGGCAAACAGAAGAGAGACTTCCTGACTGTGATCAGGTTACAAGATTCCCAGGGAACTGTGGCAGAGCCTACCTGATTCCTGGCAAATCCACTGACAGAGGTAATTGCTGTTTTTCAAGGAAGGCCACTTCCATAACTGCAAATATTGGAGGGGAAGGAGATCTTCAGAGGCCTGTGGCTTAACTTCTGGACAGTAATGCCATTTTTGGTCTGCTACCAATGATTGCTGGTCTGCTAGCAATGAAAGGTCACTTGGGTCTATGGTGCACCTTAAGTTCTCCCTGATTGACATGGGAAAAACTGTTCAGTGCCTAGTATGCCAGGATGGATGACATTATTTTTCGGAACCCAATTGCAGCATGTACCCTTGGGATAGGTGGCATCACATCTGACTCATCTGTTGGTAGGAAGTGCTGCTATGTGACCACAACTTAAATAAACTTGCATTCCTCAGTCATGACTGAGGGATAATGAGGAAAGTTCCCTCCTAGCCCTGCAAGCAGCTTCTGCAGGTGTTGGACATCTGGAATTCCCTCAGCTCCCAAGACCTGTTAACTACAGAGAAGAGAATGGATGGAGTAGATTATTGTGTTTTTACCAAGACAGAATTTGGGTGATACAAGAAATCCAGAGAACTTTATGACTAATAAACACCAGGTTTGTAAATGCTAGCTATAATCATTGTTCACCACTTAAATGGCTTTTCTCTAGAACAAAGTCTTTGGTTCTCCATGAAGTGCATATAAGCTGAATAAATTACCTGGTCAGGATTGTCCACATAAAACACCCAAATGCATTCTCAGGCACATGAGTCATTTATTTTATCGAACACAGAATATATGTATAAAGCCACATAACTCTGTAAAGATAACTTATGCTGGAATTTAACAAAGCATGTTATTTTTAGTAGTTGCAGATTACAAGTGGACATTTTACAAAGAAACCTACAAAAGTTGGTTGTACTTTCTGGTAGTAATTACCTCCCACAAATATGAGTCACTTCTGCAGTTTAAATGCAATGGTTTAGTGTCCCAAAATCAACAGCTTTATAAATAAATCTCTGAATCACAGACTGAATGCCTGAAGTGTTTAAATATTTCTTACTGGTCTGGGAAGTAGTTTTCATTTAGGCTTTTACTTCAGAACAAATTCCCAGTGAGCACTACCAATACTAAAAGTGAATAAATACAGATAAAATAGGTAGGTTGCAGTGAGATCTATGTAAGGATAGTGTAAACTAAGTTTCCCCACTCTTTAGTGACATTAACATCAACCAGGGTTGCCAAGTTGGTTGTGGCTAGGACTCAAGATAGAATTAATTTTCCTGTTTCACTGCATTCTCTTTTATAGAAATTATATTGGGAGCTGAGAGTGTTTTGCAGCAGGGCTTTCCAAAAGGAATTGTGCGGGGTGGTTTCGGCCCTCCTAGGGAGGCATGCAGATCACCTCGGTACAGAAATGCTACCTATGTTGCTCGAGAACGCTCATAAAAGAAGAGGCCTCTCCTCGCAAAGCCAACTCACTTCATTTGACAGGGCTAAAGAAAAAAATAGTTTCAACTTCAGATCATCACTGAATTTTAACAGGTGTTGTAAAAATAATAGTACTACCTTTAGAAATATGATATGAGGTGCCAAAAGTGTTTTTCACCTATTTACTACAGGTGAATACATTAATGGTTGTTTCTGGATGTTTCCCACAGAAGTGTTCCCATGCCTATGTACTGATGCCATCGTGCTGCACGCACTGTCCCGCAGTGAGCCTGTTACACAGAAAAGCCTCAAATCAAGCGGCGCGCAGGGGCTGCCCGCTCCCCAGCGGGGAACACAACCTCTCCTCCCGGGAGCAAGCCGTGCGCCCCGAGCGAGCAGCTGCACCAGGCAGCCCGGTGCCGCACGCTGCTGCTGAGGAGTTTCAGCTCTTGCCGGATTCGCTTCCTGCTCTGCAGCTGCTCTCGCTGCTGCGGCGGCTGGCAGGAGGCAGGGAGACGCTTCGCCGCCAAGGCCGCGGCTCCTGCCAGCGAGCCTGAGGCGCTGCCGGAGGCCGGGCGGCCCCGGCGCGGGCGGCCGCGCGGGGAGCGCGATGCCGGGGCCGGCGGCGCGGTGCCCGGCCCGGGGCGCGGAGCCGCCCCCGGAGCGCGGTGCCCGGTGCCCGGTGCCCGGTGCCCGGTGCCCGGCAGCGGCGGGCTGAGGCGCCGCGGCAGAGCTCGGCTCCCGCCGCAGGGCCACCGCGGCTCAGCGGCGCGCTAGCGGAGAGCGGGCTCGGGCTCGGGCTCTGGCAGGAAGTTTGCTGATAGGGCTGTGTTGCTACAGCCGGGCTGGCAACCTTTCCTAATTTAGAAGCAGCGCACAGCAGATTAAAAAAAAAAAAAAAAAAAAAAAAAGTCATTTTACCTGTAGAGCTTTACCCGAAGAAAAATAAGCTCTTCCAGCAAAAAGCATGCATTTCTGTTGATGTTCTGGCAGGGATCTTTCTAGTTTAACTGCACATTTTCCCCAGTGAGAAAGAAAAAAAAAAACAATCACTCCCCTAGCTGATACTGCTTTACCAGCACAGCCTTCTAGACTAGAGGTGACCTAAATAATACTAATCTGATCAGATAAAAAGCAGAAATATTTATACATGTACGCATGTAACAAAATCCACTAATAAGCTTGAAAAAACACCTGCAAGACGAGAAATGCAGATACACAGTTGAAAGCCATAAGCCTTCTATTTTCATTTAATTACAAACTGTCAATTAAAATCATTACTAAATCTGGAATCACTGGTGAGAAGTTATACATTGTAAGTGACAGCACAGAACATGCAGTCCTTTTTATTTATATTTAATTAGAGAAAAAATTAGAAAAAGGAAAAGGCAATGGAAGAGAAAGCTAAAGAAACAGGAGCTGAACAAAAGAAGGGGAGGAGAAGAGCAGGGACATTTTAGATGTCATCCTCTAGCAATTAATCAAAGATTTCTAAAAAGGTGAAGCATAGAATCTGCAGCCTTATATTGGTTTTTAAGTCTCAGTGTGATCTACAAAACAGCCCACTTATGAGAAAATGCATTCACCTCTTGGCTGACTCATCGTCAGACATTTGCCTTTCTTCTTTATTTATATTTCAGCTACTATGAAATCTACTGCTTCCTCCAAACCACCTCTGTGGGGACAAAATTATCACTGTTGTTTCTGCTGCATGACCACAAGGAGACTTGCTTGTACCGGCCCCATAAGCAGAGCCAAATAACAAATCCTCCACCTGTGATTTTATTTTTCATGTTTTCTCAGGAACAGGGTGGGGAATTTATATTCTCTCAACTTACTTCCATCAGTTGCAAAATTGGATAACTTAGGCTCACAGTTCTATCCATTTGCATTTATTTTATCTAGGAATAGATGTTCTGCTGATATTAAGCAAGTAAAGGTTATAGCAAAGCACATAATTACAGATATGAAACTGTATTTTTGAGCACTGTGCACTGGATCATGTAGTCAATCGCATGAAAAAACTACAGTGATTCCCTGCAAGTCGTGGACTCAAAACTCGGACTGTAGCGTGCATTGCAGACTTCAGCAGTGCTTGCTTTCCAGAACCTACGAGCACCTCTGCAACATGCCAGCACACTCTAAGATGGTCTAAATTGACATAACCCAAGAAAAACACATGGCAACCTGACTCTCCTAGTTCTATTTAGAATTTTCCATTATTATTGACATAAAATATAAGAAAAATCTTTTTTTACTGTGAGGGTGAATGAGCACTGGAAGAGGTTGCCTGAGAGGTTGTGGAGTCTCCACTCTTGGAGATATTCAGAAGCTGTCTGGACATGGCCCTGGGTCACCTGCTCTAGGTGACTGTGCTTGAGCAGGGCGGGTTGCACCAGACAATCTCCAGAGGTGCCTTCCAGCCTTGGCCATTCTGTGATTCTGTGATAAAATACCCATGCCTAGAAGCAAATGAATAGACAATAATGAGGGTAATGTGACATCATCAACAAAGCATATTTTTTTCAGAAAGAATCAGAAGGAAGGAGTGAAGCAATAGAAATGAGCTGGAACTTAAAAGTAGAAAGAGCAAGACCAAGAGCTTCAGCTAACAGGAATGAAATGGAAACGACAGAGGAGGGGAGAAAAACATGACTGTGCTAGGTCATCACAGGATTACCATGGCCTACCAGGCAATGTGGTCCTGAAGAAAAACAAACATGATCATAAGATGCAATAAGTGAAGTGCCGGGTGAGCACAGGAAGGATTAAGGCCATTGTACAGGGTGTTGCTGAAACCTCACCTGAAATTCTTTAAATAACTGGATCACTCAAGTTCAGGAAAGAAAAAGTCAAACTGGAACAGGTGCAGATGAAGACTACGAGGTTAAGCAGTTTATGTTATGTGTAGACTCCCTTACGAGACTCGAAAACCTAGCGAAATAAAGCCAGAGGAGATATGGTTGCTTTCTTTAAATCAGAGGGTAAACATTAGAAAAAGAGAAAAGCTATTGATCCTAAAGAAAGAAACCGTCACAAATCTAGAATTACAGTAGCAATGAAACACATTTGCAGAACTAACTGTGTTTGAAAACCCACACCAGTTTTTCTGCACAAGGTTTTCGGGCTACACAGACACACCAACCCTTTAAATGCCAAGTCAGAAATCTTTGAACCTGCCTAGTTCACTCTGCTGCAGTGTGCAGATAGGCCCTGTTAGCTGGGTCTAGAGGCACAGCATATGGAAAAAACAGCTGGTAGATATCCAGTGCCTGCTGCGCCTGAACTCCCCACCATCCCTTTCTATTCCTCCCCCTTAATCAGTCTTCCAGTCCAATAGAGTCTGAAGTCACGGGGGCTCTATTATAGTGTACCAATGTGATCCAGGTGCTGCCGAGACCCTCTTCCAGAGGCAAGCGGGGGTTCTCTTAAATAGCCCTGGCAAGGACTATTTATCCTGTCTTGCACAATGATTTCAAGAGGCAGAGGTAAAGGGTGCATCAAATATAAACATCCCAAGCCCTAGCCCTTCAGGGAGTAGAGGAAGCCCAAATACTGCTTTCCTGCTGCTCCTGCAAATTTTTCTTGCTCTACTAGCCCCTCAGTGGAAAAAACAAGTTGCTAAAGGTCACGTTTCTCACAGGGGACTGTGCATTCCTGCACAGGTTTTTCCCTGAGCAGTTCAGCAGAGCACCCTGTGTCCTTACCTGCTCTTACTTCCCTTCAAAGAGGCCAGAGATAATCTGGTCCCTAATTTTGCTTTTGCTACAGTGTGCCAGAAAAGGAAGAACATTTTCTTCAGAGTGAAAACAAATTCGAAAGAGAAGAAATACTCCCTGAGTCTACTGAGCTTGGTGACTATAGTGGCATCCTCGCCATACATTTTTAGATGCTTGATGTAGATGGTCCAGGTCTTCCTCCTGATATATGTGCCTCCGCATTGCCCTGTGCAGAACTGGGCCTCTTAAACCCTTCTGCCTGGAGTCACACTGCCACAAAATGCTTAGCAAGTGTAACTGTCCCCAGCTTTGGCTGCAGTGAAGTAGGTGATGAGATGCCTGACCAGCTGGGGCACCAGGCATGCATGTCACAGCAAAAATGGAATCCAAAGCAGGGAAGAAAATGTGGTCTGATTAATACATCTGCAGTACAAGAAATGGACAGTGATTGTCCTTTGTTTCTTTATTTGTGACTTTGCAATGTGGATTTGATTACAGCGTTCTGAACTCAGCAGATTTCCTCCCTGCAAACAGTGGAAAACACTGATGTTCTATTTACAAAGAATTTCTGGGAAGCCTGTTGCACATACGTACCAACAACTACTTGGTTGGATGGTTTTTATTTAATAGGGTTTTGAAAGGCATATGGAGAAAATTTCTACTCTGGTACATTTAACTTAGAAATGTGTTGTGCCTGGAGGAATAAGCTTTTAGGAGTTACAATGCTTGTGTATCTCTATAGACTGTCCTGGTGTAGGGACGTGTATTTGGACTCTCGTTTTATCATAATTTCTGGGGCCTCTGGCTGGATTGTACCTTGCTGGAGATTTCAGTTTGGGTGTAGGCAAGCCTGTGCAGAACTTCTTTTTGCTAGAATTTTTTGCTCAAGGCCTTGAGTTTTATAACATTTTTCTATGACGTTTGCTCTTTGGAACGATATCTACAATATGCTCATTTTCCTTTTACTCCAAGCTCCAGCAATCACCCTAAAATGGTATTACATAACATACCACATCTGGCCTTGAAAAGGACAGGTCAAGTGTTCTATATTTGGTCTGCGATCATTATTTTAATGTAGGTCTTGTGAGGGGATTTGAAGCTAGATAATGTCTCTAAAATTTGAAAAACCCTATTGTGTCCTTTTATGGTATTTATTTTTACTAACATTTATTTCTAGATCACAGTGGAAGCGGTTCTGAGCTCACACATAGGAGCACTTTGGAGTACAGGCAAGATGTGCTGTCTAGAATCTGCAAGGACGCAGTATATCCTGCACTCCTGGCTAAACATGTGCGAATGGCAGCTCTTGGGACCCCACAGGACGGGGTCACACTGCAGTTCCTGATGATGCACCCCCTTACAAGTAGCTTCTGAATCTGCTAGTATACAGTAGCAAGCTCGAACACACAAAAAGCACATCAGTGATATTTGGACACTTTTTATTTCAAAACAGTCTGGTATCTGATGCAATTCACTTTAAACAGTACATCCTCAAATTATTGTTTTAGAAGCTTCCTTAAAAATTGTAAGGGACTTTTCTGTTTCCCTATTGAAATTTACAGCGGTCTTTTCAGCAAGGAAGAAACTAATCAAGGCCCCAAATCTAAAAAGTCTTTACACAGGCAGTTAACCAAAATAAAGTCAAATACACGTTAAGTCTTTGCAGGAATCAGGCTTAACTAACCATAAAAGAGAAGTTATAAAAACGGACTATACTGTCCAAAGCACAGAGCAGACCAAAACAGGGAGACTATTTAGTAACTTATTTCAATTTCACCAACTTACTTATAAGAGCATCAAGTACTAAATTTCTCAGACAGCACTGTGGTTTCCACATGGAAGTCAAGCCTTCAAGACAATTCCAGATAGGTTTCACAGGATATTTAAAAGTGCAGCATACATTATTTAGAACTGAAGCATTTCTCTTGTTTCACTTTCAATGGAAGTGATGGTTGAAATTTTTATAGGCTTAAAAAGCATTATTTGGCCTGGTTAAAAAGTTTGCTTTCACAATGCAGAATGAAAAATATAATGCATTCATAACACAGCAGGTAAATATGAAGGGAAAATGCATACATTGTATGTGTAAGGCAATGTACATTACATTGGGAAACAAGAGGGGGAACTGAAAGAGAAAAGACTGGGCTGTAGGCAGAAGAGGAAAGCAGACAAGAATAAGCACTTACAACCTGAGTCAACATTAACAAGAAAAGACTCCCTGAAGGGAAGAGGTCCCTTTCTCATGACTTCTCTGTTTATTGATTCAAATGGAAGAAGATAGATACCATAGTGTGAACCTGTTTTCTAATTAGAGAACAAACTAAAAATATATAATTAAAACATCTGATTTTAAGAATGTATGAAAGACAACCTGATTGTTTTGACTATGACCTGTTTAGTCTGCTTTCAGCTTTTTAGAACCTAATATCAGAGGTTATGGAACAGACGGAAAAATAATGCCAGCACAGTTTTTTTTTCTTAAGTTAAGTAATAGGAAATACGGTAGGTATCTATCAAATAAGAAGTAGACAAAATCTTCAATAGCTTCTATAACTTGTAAGCACCGTATACGTTGTCATTTTAATTACTGAAAATCAGTATTATATCTCTAGTCTGCAAAGAGAACTTCTTAGCTGATTTTAAGATCAATCCAATATGAAGAAACGTGATTAAACCTGCACATCAAAAATGTCCCAGTTCTCATTGTTAATTCTACTATGGCTTACATAAGAGGGATGATTTCAGCACACTGTAAATTATTTGAATATCCATTGTCATTAACCTTAACATAGCCTTCAAAAAGGTTTTGAAGCTCCACAATATCCCTGGTCATGCTCACAGCTTGCAGCAATTACAAGTGAGTTGCATACATATTCCCATCATATTTTCTAAGTCCAGTGGAGCCACGCAGACATGCCTGTTTGCACTGATCACACGCTTTAGCTCACCGCAGGAAAAGCTCAAAGGCTTGTTCTAAGCCTGCGGCTAAAAGGAAGGAGACAGATAACATCCCGGGCCTGATCCAATAGCCACCAAAGTCTCTGGGAGTCTCTGTAAGGATTTATTTTGGCTGTCAGTCAGGCCCCTCGGTCTTCACTGTATCATATACTCAGATCTAAGAGCTACTTCCAAAACAGAAGTAGTATGTCTCATTTAAAACCTGTTGATTTGTGAACTTATCTCCAAATACTCCCACAGGAAAACACTGATGTGTCATAACCCAGCACCTTAAGTGATTGACATACAGAGTATCCTGCAAAGGAAAACGAACAGATTTGCTCTCCTACCATGAAAACAAAAGGTTGTCACTGTTGCTGTAAATAATGATATGGAGTTTTGGGGGGGGGGGGGGTGGTTAATAGTAGTAATGCAGATTTCACCCTTTTTTCCTAGAAGAGTTTACTGATGACAGAAAAACTAACAGAGGGAGGGTATCTGGAAGGAACATGCATAATTAAGAGCAGAAGGGATTTTTACTTTGGTAGAGCCTCTGAGTGTAGCACATCAAAAACATCCATGTTTGGTAGAAGCAGGCTAGAGACTAAAATGAGAGTTAATCGAGAATGGAACTAAAATGTATAGCTATATACCAATAATGTTGATTGATCTCCAATGATCAATATCCAAAAATTTTTACACCTTTACACATCATATGTATTTTTATTGATATGATTAAAAACGTCAGGACCCAAAGAGCATTTGGTAAAGCCTTCTAGAAACACACCTAGGAAGAAGTCAGTGAATCAGAGGGTCGTATTTTTGTTTCTACAATGATGCTAAAGACAAAATTCACTTGTAAGAGGTATAAAAATCTACACCACTGAAATCTTGTCTATATTAGGGAATCTTACTGATAAAACTGGAAGGCAAAATAACTTTAAACATCCACCAGCTAAGCACCCTGAAGTTAAAATTGCTGGGAAGTTAAATATGTACATATTTCTGCTGCCTTTCAGCATTTTTACTGGTGGATCAATCAAAAGTGTTTCTCAGTAAGCTAATTCTGTCCCTGCCACGGGGCTTTAGAACATGTTCAAAGTAAATGGAATCTTTTTACACATCCTTGTGCTAAATTTTAACAAATTTCTACTATGCATCAACTGAGATTTTTTACAGAAACCAGAAAAGATATCCTGACAGGAGGGAGACTTCTTTGACAAATTTTAAGCAAGGAGATTAGAGCTTTTTTATATGGTCAAGATAATGTATTTTTGCTTAATGCCTTTATGGAAATTGGACAATTTGCCGAACTTCTCACCCTTTCTCTAATGCATCCCTCCCAAAAAAGTCAAATTGCAAGAGATGATAGCCAGAAAAAAGAAACTTCTATCTAAACAGTTAAAATTTAAACCAACAGCTGAAATTATAGCCAACCAAAACCTGCCTCTTATAATGGAAATGTCAGACATCCTTAATTATAGGTCACCACCAGTTCTGTCTGCAAGAGAGTGATTTTATTTTCACCCATAGAAATGAATGGAGTTTAGGAAAAAAAATCCACCTATTACATCCAAAATCTAGGCTGTTCCTTCACTACTGCTCTATCTTTGAGCCAGCCCCACAGCTACAGAATTTCCACCCCACTTGTTTGCTGTGGTTACACAGTCCTGTGTTATTTCCACTATCTCACATACAGAGCCAGAAGAACTTGGAAGATGAAAAGACTTTTACTTTCAAGTATTTTCCTTTAGAAAGCAGAAAATTAAGTGTAATTCTATTAATGCATTATGATTTTGGAGGAACTGCTGAAGTCAGGAAATTCCAAGTCAATGCTATATTATATTCATTGTGCAGATGTACCACTTTCTATTCCTCTTTTCCCTTGTTAAATATAACCTGTTGTGTAGTACTTTTATTACAGAATGTGCAATGTGATGGTTTCTGCAGCAATGCTGGAACTACCACCCAGGGGAGATTAGTTATGTCGGAAAGTGGATAGACAAAGATGAAGTGTAAAAAAATGGCTGAAACCAAGCCGGTTTATAACAGAAAAATGAAGATCATATTCTATTGGACTTTAACTTCAATCGATTCAAAGCACTGCTCATTTTTAGAGAATTTTCTGGGAACTCTCACTGATGATGTCACACTACAGGTAGTTTTATTTTCTGTAAAACTATCATAAAAATTCTTTTTCAATTTTCTAGTTCAAATCTAGTTAAAATATATTGAAATTCTCTTGTTCTTTTTCTGTGCTTCATTATTCTGGAACACTTCATTCCAAAACACTAAGAAACATAAATTAAGGGCATTCAAAATAAAAAAAGAAAAAGAAAAAAGAGTTCTCAAGCTACTGAAAGTGATTTAAAGTCCAGCCTCTTCTTCCTAGACGTAGGCCATCTTCCTGCTTGAAGACTCCTCCTAACTGCAGGAGATCCTCAATTGTCAACTGATGCTTTAGCAGGTCTTCCAGCCTGCTCTCGCTCCTTTGTTCTGCTCACTAGCAGCACAGAGGGAAACTTCCCCAGCGCGCAGAGGCGCCCCGGCGGGGCCAGCGCAGCGCCGGAGAGCGAGGGGCAGAGGCAGCGCAGGGGAAGGCGTGGGAAAGCGCTCCGCCACGAGCCGGGCCGCTCCCTAACCCAAACCCCTTGACGCGCTAATCAGTTCTTGAAGCTGTTGGCTGTCAAATGCAAATGAGAACGGTTTTCAGAAACTTCTGGTTTGTGGTTCCTTTAACCAAGCAGGAATTACACACTAGGAGGCAGTTTCTTTGCTTGCAATTTCAAGCCTGTTTTTAGCCAGCATTTTGCCGAAAAGCTCTGGACTTTCTCCCCGAATCACATTTTTACTTCTCTTGTTGGCTTTTGGACTCTCAGTTTGCTGTTCTCTGCCTTTTTAAAAGATGCTTGACAGGCTATCTGTCAGCTACATACACTTCCACATCTCTCTCCTTTCATCTACACAGCTCACTCCCAACAGTATCGCCTATGGTTAAGTTTTGGTGACCAATTTGTTTCAGCTGTGTCACTCCAAGAATAGAATTTAAGTGCTTTTCATTTTTACTGCCCTTAAATGAATGAAATGCAAATACAGGCTTTCAATGAGTTTCATTGAGTCAGTCTCAGGATGATATAAAATACTACAAAATATGCACTCAAAAATAATCAGATGCTATGCATGGCAATTTAAGTAAGGATAAATGGAAGTTAGTCACCAGTAATTGGGTGTACAAGAGATGTGGCACTGATGCTGGTGAATTTTATCGTAAAGCCCAATACAGACAGCTCAGCAGAGACTTGCTAATGATTAACAGGTCACTCTAAAACTCTTTCTCCACTAGAAATCCTCCAGATGTAAGCAATAGGAGTGAAGGTGGATTTTGCCTGCAATTGCAGCTCTCAGGTACCATGAGTCATGAGTCTCCCCTTTCATTTTCCTGAATATTCAAAGGAAGAGGCTATGAAAGCACTCCTGCCCTCTTGTTTCCTTCCACAGCTTCCTCAGCTCCTCAACTGTAATTAGGACTCCCAAGGGAAAATCTGTATTCACTTAATGCTGATCTGACTCAGCACAATGTGGTGAGGTAGCAGCCAAACATCCCCTTCCACTCCTTGCAAAGAGCAGTGCTTTCAGGCTGCAGCTTCCTCTTTGCTGCTCTTTAAGTGCCTTCTGCACATTCCCACTCAGGGAACAGTTCGATAAGCAGCACCGTCAGGTGAAGGGGGACTACTCTTGGACTGACGGATGTAGCACTGTCACAGCAGCTGACAACTGGTCAGATGTGCTGTACTCTGTTGAGGAAAGACATGGCTAGAGCTCTACACAGCAGCCCTGAGAATTTCATAATGGAAAATGATAGCAAGGAGATTGCCTCTATACTTGTACAATGTGATCTAATCTTTAATGAGAGAGGCACAGGGACAAACCTGAAGCTCTTTTCAACACATACCTTAACCCACCTAATCTTTGTGAGGCAAATGAAAGCTCCTTATTATGTTGTGCATAACACTAACCCAGTATTTTCTTAGACTCTTTGACTCTCTTTAGACAGGAAGGTTATACTCACTTAGTGTCTAACACAGGAGTTTAGCTTTCATCTCATGCCACTTTGCATCTAGCTTCAATATATCCTGATTCAATATGGCAAGTTGAAATATTCCTTCTAACACTGGAATGATGTTTTTCTTATAAAAGGATCCCAGATGGTCAGACATCAGAAGAGAGGTCTCTTACACTGAAATGAATAGAAATTTAAAAGTGGGAGATTACTAGTGTCTGAAATCAAATGGCATCTTCTAATGGGAAAGATGCAAAAATGACTGCTACATGGTCATCTGAAACTTATGTGCTCAGGCTTCTTATCAGTGTCCTTTTATGAATTTCTATGTTTGCCTTTTGAGAATATATTTATAACTATTTTTAGGAAGTCTACTGATTGATACTTTGCAGTCCAAGGAGGACTGGATGCTCGCAAGGAAGCATGAGCTTTCCCATGACTCCTAGGAAGTGATGGATCAGCACATTTACCTTCCATAAACTATCTAGGAAAATACAGGAAAAACCATATGGCTTAAGGAGGCATCTCCTAAAATTAGATACCACTTAACATAGTACCTAGCTGTAAGGCTGCAGACCCTACATCTGCTGGAACTGAGCGTAGCATGAAATGTCAAATGCAGATTTAGATGCGAGTAGGACTGCAGAAGGGAAATTAGTGTCTTTGGCATTCTTTTGACCGAGGAAGAAAGATAGAGCTTCCTGATGAGTTCGCTGAGATTCTGATGGGGAGGGAGGAATGAAAGGTTTGGAGAAATCTGAATCTTTTTCCCAGCAGTAAAGTGGAATAAAAGTATTAAAAGCTTTTCTAGTTACCCACCTCCCTGTATTACTCCACCCCAGAGATTCAAAGATTTATACCCCTAGATGGTAATTATCATTATAGTAGATGCTGTTTGAACAGAAATGTCCAAATGAATCCACAAATTCTCTTCCTGAATAAGGAATTTGCCATGTTGTGATTTTGGCTAGTTTCTCAAGGCATTTAGGCTAACTCTGATGAATCAGAAGTCTCCAACATGATGCATGACCTCCCGTATATTGGATGTTAAATAAGTCAAAATCAAAAGTAAGTGTCTGCCTAGAATTTTCTTTTGTGAAAATTCTAAGATTGTCTTCAGAGTGGGGTTCATAGAGCTTGCATAATTGGGAAATATTTGGCCAGGCAGGAAGAAATAAATTAATAAATCACTGAATACACAGCTGCTAAAGGCACAGCAAGACATGAAGGTAAGGTAGACAAAATGATATGGGATCAAAATTAAAACTCTATGGCTGAAAAGGGAAGCACTTATGTTTTCATTTTGTAATGCTGCCATCCCTGCTGGATCTAGGTGTAACTTCCGAAAACAACATTGATTGTACAACTGGAAATGGTAACTTCTTCAGCCACTTCAAATAAATGGGAAAAAGACAGAGTCCTCAGTTCCTGGTCCGGCGTAGTACTTTAATTTGAACTACTTCTGTTTTCAGTTTGCTAATATACCGGGATTTGAACTGCAGTCTCTGCTGCGGTGGTGGTAATCTCTTGGGGAGGGATGGGGCAGGCAGATGTCGGTATAACCAAGAGATTATGAATCTCAGCCAAATCTATGACTTTGTGACCTTCCTAATCTTTAAAAATACCTTTATGCACGTGTGTGCGTGTATACACAAACATATGCTATGTAATAACAGATCTACACTATAAATGTTATATGAAATTGTTTTGCATATTTTGTAATGTTCTGAAATGCAAGAAAAGCTAGTGAAGGTACTGAGCTCTTGCACAGTAGCACATGAGAGGCAGCATCGAGTAGCAAGAAGAACACACAGCTGAATTTACATAAAATATTTCCATTTCAGCTTAGTTAATGTGCTTTGCTGTGGCCCATTTGGTGATCCCTCGTTGGTGGATGCTCTGTCTAGTGTGTTCTTGTATGTATGAAGAATGGCCTGTTTGCTGAATTTGGCATTTAAGTCTAGGTAGTCTACAGGGATGGACAGGTCTGTCTGTTTGATTTTTTTTCTCCAGTCTTGCCCAAGTCAACAGAAAGGGTAATCTATCACTACGCCACAGGAAAGTGGCTGGGAAAACAGTGCCAAAAACATTTGTTTAGGATTCATACCAGTATGCATCAGTTTAGGGAAAATGGAGATCCAAGCAGTACCTATGTTCTTAAAACGCAGTTTCAGATGCTGTAAAACGAATGTAGTACCTTACCATTAAAGAGAAAATGTGACTGTGATTTAGTCTGACTCAGATTAAGACTACACTGTAGTTAAAACATCTTGAAATAGTCTCTGAAAAATAGATGTTGCACATAAGTTCCTTTTTTATAGGAGAAATTAACAAGTAGTTGCAAACGTAATTTTTCAGACCTTCTGGGACAAACATTTAGTCAAGGAACAATGTTAAGATAAAAATGCCAAAGAACCTATAAATACTGTTTAGGAGCAAAGTAGTCCTTGTGAAATAATCATCAACTAAAAATAAAGCAGTCTAAGGTTAAATATGCAAGTAAGTGTAGTAGTCCTGAATTCATGGTGAAGAATGCTATTGTAGTGAAGAGCTTTTTCACTTTGCAAATTAATCTTACACCTAAAATTAGCAATGAAACCCATGAATTTCTTGTCATTATTTAGAATAGATGGCATTGTATCAAAGTACTATTATTAATAACAATTAAGCCATTTCTTCTGTCCTCTTCTTCAAGATGCTGCAATGATGAATCCAAATACAAGCCTGGCTGTTGCAGGAGCAAACCTCAAGCTTTTGAATAATACATCTTTGCAGAACAAGGCTTTTGCAGTTAACCTCTCTATGCTAAGAACGCCTGTACTTTTATAAACATTTGGCTGAATTACAAATATAAAACAAAAGAGCAAATTTTTTTCATGGCATGACAAGTGGGTTTTTTTCATAAGGAGTTGTGGGTTTTATAGCATATTATAGGAAAATCCAGAGAGCTGGTATTACCTTTTCAGGAAATGGTGTTCAAAAGCACTCAGCAAAAATGACACCAGTTGCAAGTCAGGCAACAAATTCTAGGACTTTTTACCCTGCAAAGCTGGGAGTAAAAGTTACAGCTAATTTCATGACACAGAGGGATGAAGAAAGTTGACTCCATAAACTCTGACAACTTCATGACAGGAAAACACCTCATACTGGTCTGATGTGGTCCTTTCCAATCCTATAGCAGCACCAGGATCTACATGGAGTGAAAAAATCCCTTCCACACATGATCCATTCTTGCACTGAAATGCTGTTCCCTGATCCAGTCAACTAAACTCACAGATGCTTTACACTAGATTTTAGACAGCTCTATAATGCCAACATATTTGATCTGTGCACCTGACTTGCAATTACAATGTTGTCTATTTAATACCATATGTTTGTATCTCCCAGACAGATCCTTGTATTGCCACATGAGAGAATCAGACCAACTACGTTCAGTACATCAGTGCTTCAGCTTGCATCTCAGAAAACAACCATTATAGTATCTGTTTCTCCTTATAGTATTGATGATGATTTGCTGAGATTTCTTAAGTTAAATCACATTTCTAGTTGTATTTATGTGTTTTGGTAGAGGTTTATATTTTTGGGGGGGTTCTCCTTCCACTAATTCTGTACATTCAGAATACAGACTGCAAACTCCAAATCTGTTACAGCTCAGAAACAACAGCTTTCCTTTATGTGTTAATAAACATTTCCTGCAGAAGTATTATGCACTTTACAGCAAGAAAAAACAAATGACAAACAAGAGATAACAAATGAATAACATCTAACATTAAAATACGTTCCAGCAATAAAAAACAAACATAAATGAGACTATGCAATGAAATAATTAAGAAATGAATTTGAAGTTGGGATTTAAAAAGCTGAGTGAGCCAGCTGTACAGATATCATAACGAAGAGAATAACTCCAAATGAGAGCCAAATGAGCAATAGCACAATACTGTGAGACAGCAAATAGCAAGAGAGGGGTGGGGAATAGAACTAAATCAGAAACAGAATGTAAGTTACAGCAGGAAACAAACATGAACCATATGGAAAAATATTCACAACACATTAGCGTTTAATTAGATAATATAATGGATAAGGGCACCTATGCAAAGTCATCATAAACAAAGATGAATAAGAATGTGCTACTAATAAAACCGGGTAATCTATCTGAACTACAACTGTAATTTGATCATCACAAACTCAGATGTAATTTAAAACAAAAAATAATATTTTGATACAGTATTTTGCTACTGCATTTAGTAGTAGGAAAGAAACTATTAAAGTAGATGCTCTCAGCTGAAGTTCCAGGTGCCTTGAAAATAGACACAAAAACCCCACAACTGTTTGCAATCTGATGCTCATACCCCAAATTACATTCCAATTTCATTTTGAACACCCAAAAGAGGTGTTTTGGATGAAGAATGTGGAATGGCCTTTTCAAATTTTTCCTCTTCCAAAATATTTGTGTGAGTGTGTGAAGGCTGCTTCCATATTTGCTCTAAACCCCACAAAACACATCCAAGATTAAAACTGGCATAAGAAAATCAATTTGTAGGTCCTGCTTATGTTTTCATATATTTACTTTATAAAGCATACCAAAGTGACATAAAGTATTAGCACAGGTTAATTGCTCTCAAAAGAAAAACAATATGTGACACGTAAGGCAAAAGGAGAACAAGAGAAACAAAATGGTTTTGAAAGCCTTTGTGATCTTCAAAACTACTTTTTGTTAACCAGGAAGATTTCTGAAAGGCAAATACATACATGCAAGTCATTACAGCTATATATAGCTATGTACACATTGACGCTTGATGGCAGTCAACATCCCTATACTTAGGATCTTTCAAGAGATAGCTTTTTCAAGTTACATAAGATATATGACAATTTATCATCAGGAAACAAAGCTTCAGGTTTTAAATTAACAGATAAATTCACGGTTAAGTACAGAGACAGAAAACACTGTAATCTGAGAGTTAAAAAAGGATCATTTCTCTCAATAAATATTTACAAATTCTGCTCTAAATAAATATGCAAATTTCAAGGGGCTTTACCATTTTAGAACACTGTATAACATTCCAGGATACACCTTTCTAACTTACCAGATTCATTTGAAAGCAAAAATAGAAATCAAAAAGTATTTTGGAAAGACACTAAAACTGTATGTTTATAGCTCTGAAATTCCATTTCTCAAGATTAGTTCTTCAGATATTTGCAGTCAAGCAGCATATTTATGGGTCGTTGTTCTCCTAGTAATTCTTCCAATAACAAGTTCTATAAAGAAGCAAAAACATATTTCCAAAAAAGAAAAAAATTGCCAATTAATAGAAAAAGTAAAATTTAGGGAATTTAAATTCCAAGAAAATGAATGGAAGTGAAAATAGTTTCTCTAAAGAAAATTAGAAAAAAAAAGAAAATCTCCAAAAACAAGAAACAATTCACTGAGTCATTTCCCACTGCAATTCTGAAGGGATTCAACAAGGCAAAACCATTAAATCTAGAATACTCATGAATTAAACTTCATTTCATAAACATGCATAAAGAGTAGGCATATGAAGAGAGGACTGTTTATTTATATTTTGAAGAGACTATAAACCATAATACAACATACATGACTACTTTTAAAATGGCAAAAACCATCTGCAACAATCATTAGCAGAAAATATTCCAGGATGATGTGGTTTTCCAGCATCCATACTCCAGTGCGACTATTAAACTATTTTAATTTCCTCAGACAATGTAAATAAATTTCAAAAAGGTAAAGTATAGCAGATATGCAATCTAACATTTCAACTACATTATGCCTATTTAAATAGCCTAAATTCCTACAGAAATTATGTCACTAGAGACAAGCTAATTCTCATGAATAAGCACTGCCTTAGAACTCTTCCTTTAAAGAAATATATTTCCAGGACTGCCACATTTAGCACATACAAAATATACCACTTTGCCTAGATTTCACATATTACTGCAATAATTAATTTCTATGTCCTTGCCTGAAAAGTCAGACTGAAAGCTCTGCCCAACACAGAAAATAGAATTTTTTATTCTTATTTGCAGCGCAAACCATTTCAAATCATATATGTTGTGTTCATATATTGCAGAACACTACAAAGATAGCAATAATTTTAACTAGTTGGTTTGCATCTGGATTAGAAGAATTTATTAGGCCAACACTGTATTGGACAGTGACTGAATCCTTTATTTATGATACTTTTTAGTACAGTAGATAAAGGGAACTTTTTACACAAAGATGCAAGGTGCCTAGGTGCATAGAATAAATATATCACAGTGCAAAAAATCCACTGATCTATTTGCAAGTTGTGAATGAGAAGTTTTCCACAGGCATAGTGTCGGAGGTAATCGGTAACTGATGCAAAATGCTATCCTCTGCTTTTTTTGGTTTCTAGACTTCCTTGGTATCAAAGATAACATATACAGAGATTGCTTCGGTTTCCTCTTCTCATTTATCAAAACCATAGCAGTGCAGTGCTAGGAATACTCCTGCCAGTTTCATTTCTGCTTCTCACAAACTAGTGGGCAGTAAGAGTTGTCACTGGTTTCTTCTAGCTGCATGGAAATCTCAAGAGACTAACACTCAAGCAGACACTACAGCTATTTGGAAGACAGCAATAACAAACACCAGGAGACTGTTTCTCTCCTCATTCTGCTAGGAAACCCAGCCTGCTCAAAATGAAGAGACAAGATTTGCTATCCAGAGGTGAAAAGTGACAAAACTGAATAAAAATAAGCTCTCTGAAAGTTGCTTAAAGAGGAGTCTCGAAATTGTGTGTGCATGCAGGGGACAATTGTTATAAATCTGCTAATATATTTACAGATCAATTATCTTTATTTTTGTGATGACAGTCTAAA
Organism: Apteryx mantelli; assembly: GCF_036417845.1. Taxonomy (NCBI): domain Eukaryota; kingdom Metazoa; phylum Chordata; class Aves; order Apterygiformes; family Apterygidae; genus Apteryx; species Apteryx mantelli. The sequence goes on from NC_089979.1 coordinate 153,423,592, forward strand.
ACATCATGTTTTAAGGAACTGAAAATTAAGCATGAAAACTTGTGCATGATATTTTGGATAAATTCATCCACAGAATTACAAAACACCTTAAACTCTCACTTGCAGCAGTTTCATAGGCATGGATATCTGTTATATAAAAACTTGACAAACCAGGATATTGCTATTAAAGCAGGACAAAAGTAACATTCTGCCTTACATTTCACCATTTATGCTGCTTTCCACTTTGCAATTAAATCACTTAAGAAAATTTTACTGACAAGTTTTGTTTTTATCTCATAGCTGGTTTCACATGTGGTTCTAAGCTACTACGTTCTTCTTCTAAGCTACTAAGTCCTTCTAAGTATTTGGAGTTCAGAACTCCCAGCTGATGCCAAATCAAACACTTCAAAGAGTACTATCAGTCCATGAGAACAGTTCCACTGTTTGATTTGTTACTCTTCTTTAAAAAGCATCAGGTAGATCTTCATCAAATTGGGGAAGTCAGGAGCCAATTTATACTGGCTAAAGAGATGTATCTAAACACTGAGCCTAAATTTACCTTATTTTCAGAACTGTTACAGAAGTGATTTATACCTGTAAAGATGGGCAACAGCTCATGTTGTGAACATGTTCATGTGAATACCCAAATCCATGACTTATGCACATTATTGAGAATACAATTAATTTTGAAAAAAAAAAAAAACCCACCTCTAGATCTTTACCTAAGTCTGTATTCATTTTAACACTATACTGCTTTTTCTAGGGCTCATGTCACTATTTATCTGGAACCAATCATACAATTGTATACTTTGAGCTTGTGATTCGGTTATTTGCGTTAAGCATTTCTGATTTTGCTGGTTTCCAGAGAAGCTTCAGATATAGGGCACTTCTGCAAACTGCTGGTATTTTTAATAGTTCATTTTCTAGACACATGCTATGCTGTTTCTCTGAAATGAGGTGATATATTACACTATGAGCATACAGCATATACAGAGAGACAATGTAGGATAGTTAGAGGTCTCAAATTTAGTAGTGTTCATCAATTACTTATTAAAAATATCATATTAACAGAAACATTCTCCCTGAAATTTATTTGGATAAAAGCATTCCCAAGAAGCAAGGAACTGGAAATGCTATAGAATCATCCCAGGATAGGATAAAACATGGACGTAAGAAGGACAAGGAACAGATGGAAACTTACTAAATTATTTTATTGCCTAGTTAAGCAAAATGCAAGAGTAAATAGAAAGCACAAATGTTTGATGATAGATAAGTATTTAATATTTTCATCTTAGATACATTAAAAGTTTATTAAACCCAAATGACATGGGGGCTGTCGGTTTATTAAATAGCTAATATCTGTAAAAAGGGCTCCCTTCCCTCTTTAATTTTTTAGAATATGTAATTGTATACCTCTTCACATATACCTCTTCATAAAAGTAGTAAGTATAATTTCTGAAAACACAGGAATGACCGATTTCGCAGACTCCGGGAATAGCATCCCTCTCTTCCAGAGGTTTCTTTCTTGATTAGACCTGCAACGTAAGATTAACATCACACATGCAAATCACCTTTCGGGTGGGCGAGCACTCTGCCCCCCGCGCTTCCCGGGGCCACGGTGGCGGAGCCCGAGAGGGAGGTGGCACTGCAGAGGCGCCGAGGGACCGGCGCCGCCGGGGCGACGCAGACCCGGCGCTGCTCGGCAGCGGGAGGCAGGTGCCCCCCCCCCCCCGGTACTCCCTGCCCCGGGGGGGGGCTCGTAACCCCCTCGGCGGACCCGGCCTCAAACTCGCCACCTGAGCGCCGCACGCAGCGGCCCCCCCCGCCCCCCTCCGCGGCCTTGCGGCCCCCCGCGCTGCACCGGGGCTGCCGGGTTGCCCCTGCCGAGCGGGGCACGGCGGAAGCGGCCGCGGCAGGGTCGGCCCGCGGCGGAGGCAGGCAGGCAGGCAGCCAGCCGGGGGTCCTGCCGGGCGGCGCCGCCGCGGCAGCCCCGCGGGCGCGGAGGGTCGGGCCGCGGCCTCCCCCCCCCGCCCCGCCCCGCCGCGGGATCCCCCCCGCCGCCGCGGCCCCGCCCCCGCGGGGATCCCCCCGCCGCCGCGGGCCGGGGGCGGCGCCCCCGCGGCGGCGGGGGGCGCTGCCCGGCCCCCGCCCAGCGCCGCCGCCCCCCGGCCGCGGCCGCCTCCGCTGGTACCTGCGGCAGCAACTTTTCCCTCGCCGCCGTTCAAACGTCCTGCCGTAAAGCGCCCGTCTCCCCTGGCAACAAGGTTCCGGCCGAGAACTAGGTGTAGGAAGGTGATGTAAAAGTAAAACCACCCAGTGTCGTAAACCAGGTCCGGGGGGGAGGGGATGGGAGGGAGGGGGGAGGGAGGGGGAGGAGGTGACTGGAGCATTTAGACACAAGCGAGAGGATCATGGCGGATGGCCCCAGGTGTAAGCGCAGGAAGCAGGCGAACCCGAGGCGCAATAACGGTCAGTCAGCCCGCCGGGCAGCGGCCCGCTCCGCGCCGGGGCGGCCCCGGGGCCGGGACGGGGGCCGGGCAGAGCTGTCTCGAGTGCGAAGGGGGGAGGTCGGGAGAAGTAGAAAGTAATTTCCCTGCCGCTCCTCGCCGGGAGCCTGGCTCCCTCCGCACCGTTATATCCGCTACCTGGTGCCTCCCTCGCTCCCTGCCTCCCTCCTCCGCCTAGCGGTGCCTCCTCACTCCGCCGCCTGTCCGGGACCGTTACACGCTGCCTCCCCCACACACCCGCCGCGGCGCCGCCGCCCGCCCGCCCGCCCCGGGCAGCGGGCTCGGGCCCCCCGGGCACGCCGGCGCCCGCCGGCCCGGGCGGGGACGCCGAGCCCCGCGGGGAGCGGCCGCGGGGGCTCCGCCGCCCGCCCGGCCTCGGCAGCGCAAACTCCGAAACTTGTTACCTGCGCGCCGCGGCGGAGCGGGGCCTCGCCGGCCGCGTCCCCCGCGAGCCGCCGGCCCGGGGGCGGGCTGCGGCGGCGGTGCCGCTGCCCTGCCCGGGAGCGCCGCGCCTCCCCGCCCCGCGCCGCGCCGGACTTCCCCGGGCTCGGCCCCGCGCTGCCTCCGCCGCGCCCGGGGCGCTCCGGCTGGCGGGGGGCGCAACTAGTTGGGCGGGAGGGGGCCGCGGCGGGGACGGAGCGGCGCGGCGCGGCGCGGGGGGGGCACCGTCGCGTGCTGCAGCGCGCATCGATCCGCGCGGGCGCGGGGGACAGGCCCGGCGCCCGCCCCGGGCAGGGCCGCCCCGGGCCGGCGGGGGGGCGCCCCGCCGCCTTCCTGCCGCTGCGGCGCGCCGGGCTCGGCCGGAGGGAGCCCCGCGGCCGCCGCGACGGCGCGGCGGGGAAGGGCGGGCTGCGCCCGGGCGGCGGGGTGGGAGCGCGAGCGGCGAAGTTTCTTCCCTTCCCTTTGGCTGCGGAGGTACCTGTTTGTATAATAACGGGCGGTAGCGGCTTGGCCGGGGGCCCCTCGCCGCTCCCTGTGTGTGCGTGAGACCAACTGCTGCAGTCTATATAAGGAATTACATTTACATTTCAGACTTAAGGGCTGGGTTTGGGGTACGTGCGTTACTTTAAGATGCGTTTTGAAGGTACATGGCGGGGGGAATACACGCTCACAACACCTACTCCGTACTTGTTTTCTGGAAAATAGAGAAGTAGTTCGCTTCTCGTAGCAACTCTTCGTAATAGGATGTAGAGCAGGAGATTTTGTAACCTTCCTTGGCAATTTTAGGTTTTATGTGGCATTTCCTGTGCAGGGTCACAGATAGGAAGGCTTTCGCCTGCGATCCGAGATGTTTTCTACGTAGTGCACGGTCTCCGAAATATATTCGAGTCGCGATTAATGTTTCTGCTTGCTAATTCTAACTGTTGGGGCGTAAAATGTTTATAAATAGCGGCCTTTCCAGGGACTAACGACTTTATTTGATTGCTTGGAACTTGGGAGGGTTTCCTTATTATTTTTTTTTTCGCTGTGTGCATTTTGTAGCAATTATTTTTGTTTATGCGATCGCATTATTAATTTCTTGTTCTAGTGTAAATATTTATATTTTGCTGGTGATTTGACTCTGTTAAAGGTAAGTTTGGAAAGTGCTTTTCTCTTTACCTTATTTAAAATGTTGATGATCAGAGAAAGGGGCTTTTCTTGTTGCTGACGACATGTGTGTGACATGTGAGTCTGAACCACCCAGTGTCTGTGCAGGAGCTGTAAACATGTTTACCTGAACAGGAAAGAAAATGGATTTTTCTCTTTAAAGATCCAGTGATATGAATATCATACTCTTAAAACATATCAACAGATGACTTGAGAGAGAAATTTTCTGAAAATCTAGCTTTTGAAATCAACGGGAAAAAGAGATTCTTGATCGCTGCAGCAAATGGCAACTTATGCAGGTAGAAAAAAAAAGATGGTGTTTAGTTTTCTCCTGCATGCATGTCAGCCCCCTCCTGTCTGCTGCTTTCGTTCTCAAGGGAGGGATTTATTTACCATGCTTGCTGTCAGTGTTTTTCCTATGTGCTTAATATTAGAAAAATGGATTTGAGACCGTTTAGCACAAAACATTTTGTCTGCGGCATGTATCACTCACAGAAAACAAAAGGTGTATAAGACATGGTATCGTTCCAGGTATCTTTCATCTTCATCACTTTTGGACTTCGTCATTGCACCCTTTTTATTATAAAAAGCCTTTGAGTTTATCAACTAGTTCTGCTACACAGAATGCGTGTCTTGTTTTAGGCTGGTTTTGGTTCTTTTCTTCAGGAATTAAAACCAACTTAAGTCATTGTGCATTGAAGCATCAGGATCGGTTAGATAATAGATTCTGGATAATAGAGATTTCTCAGCAGTGGGTTTATGTTTGACTTGCAAATGTTTACTGAAGAAAATTGCTAGAAAAATGTTAACCCTTTCACCTTTAAAATAAATAGGTAAGAGACTTATTTTGCTTCTAAATCTCGAAATTCACTTTGCTCTTACAGATGAATATTTTCTGTTAATCAAAGATCAGCGTACAGTAGATGCTTCAGCAACTGTCTTGCTCATAGTCTACACTAATTTTATTCTGTTCAAATTGCCTTTTTTTCCCTCCCTTTATACAGAGTGGGAGATTATTAAAGAGACACTGTACTCGGCTTCCAATAAACCAGTTTAATAGTACTGGGCTATGGCATCAAGTAAACTCTAATACTGCTGTTTATGTGTTGATAACCAACTTAACACAGCTATTCTTGTAGTGCAAACTTGTATTTCTTCCCTCCTTCCCTCTCTCCCCTGTGCCCCCCCCCCCCCCCGCATGTTTGGGAGCCAGAACTTACGGCTGCCATCCTAATACATTAATTGTAGGTGGAAAGACAGTCTTAAGTCCAGAGCTGGTTCCTTTTCTACCTTCTTTATTGGCCACTATAGGAGACCAGCAAAAGAGCTGATTGGTGCTACCATTCAAGCCTTCACTTACAAGAAAATCTGGCACTTCAATTCATATCTAAAGAAAACTATTCTAGGTCATCGTTCTAAATTTTGGCCAATATATGAAAATGTCCAGTACGCTGATGGAGTTAGTGAAGTGTTAAGACAGCAGCATTCTGATAAAGCAGAAAAATAGCACTTTTAGGGAGTCTGTCTCTTCCCCTCTACCATTCTCCCCACTTTTTTTGATGGAGAAATGGGGAGGAGAAAAGAGGGACGGGCTTGCTAGTCATATGCGTTGTCACACTGCAAATTCCTTGTGAACCTAATAGATTCTATATCAGCAAACTTTTTTTGTCTTCCTAATTATGGATTGGCTTTCAGGATCAGGAAAATCGTTGCTTTCTTAGTATTTTCCATATGTATTATTTGATTGTCTTAGCTCTTATTAAACACAGCAAAACTAAACACATCTTGCTATTGAGCAATACTGTGAGCAATACTCACAGTATAAAACAAGCAAAATGTTTAAAACTTCCCATATTCAAAGAGAGACTATCAACTTGATATATTGACATTTTGAAAATATCTTAAATATGTCTTCAGTTCTTCAGATGCATTTTAATGGTAAAAAGAAGAATGTATGAAAAGGAGTGAATGCTGCACACTCACGGATATGTGTGAGGAGAGGGTTTGGGGTAGGGTGTATCCCCCCCACCCCGGTAATAAGAAGTTCATTACTGAAAGGTTATTTAGGTTAACTTGTTCAAGGTAGAGTGCTGTTTAGTTACTTTACAGTTGGATTTTCTCTCTTTAAATTTTTACTATATAATCATTTAATGTATACTTCTGCTACAAAGCTAATGGCTGTAAGAAGATCGTAAGTGCCTTTGAATAAACCAAAAGTATGGCGTATTTCTGTTAGCTCCAAGGTGTTAACTACTGGCAGGATGTCAGGTGTTAGTGGCACCAGGGATATAACATTCCATGTCATGCCTTTCTTCTCTTGTCCCCCTCCCTTTCTTTTCACTAGGTATCGTGTTTTTCACTCCAGCATTAATTTAAACTTGCAATTTGGGAATTGAAGAATGTAGCTCAAGTTAAAATTCCAGGCACAGTGAACAGGTCTACATGGACAACTGAATTAACTGTTTGAATCCAAGGAAATCTTGTCTCTCATAGAAGCCAGTAATACTTGTTTTTTAATTTTAACCAGTGAAATATAATGGGAGTACATTTAAAAATGTCATCTTCTTTTCATTTTTCTCTCAGTAATCAGTGCTTGTTATTTTAATGGTTCTGAAGCAGGGTGCTTTAAGATAATTAGCTACCTGAAACAGTCTTCCTTACTTACAGGACTTCCGATAAATGTGCTACTGAGACAGTTGATGAAAAATAGTGAGTAGATGAAACTTCTGCTTGGAATATGGACTTCTGTATCACAGAAGTCATTCAGAAGAATTTTCTTAGCATGATATTGGAGGGAAGTCTGAGGATTGTACTTCAGTGAACTTGGCTCAGAACAGGAAACTTTCAGCAGAAAGTTTATTGGGCATTTCTATTAAATCTTTCTGACTCTTCTGGGCTTTATAACAGGTCTTGCTAGGCCTTTGACTTTCTGTAACTGAGATCTTTTCCTTCATAATGCAAGGAGAAATGAGTTCTGCGGCCTACATTTCAGTTATCTGTCCTCTTCCCAGTCGTGAGTGGAGTGGTGGTATTAACAGTTTATTCTTGTGGAAGTCGTACAGTGTGTGGAGGGGAGGCTTAGAGTAATTTAAAGTAAAAATATCTATGCACTGCCTTTCTTCACGTGGAAACATTTGTTTTAATAGGGTATAAAATGCCAGCAAGGGAAGGTAGAGGTTTTTAACGTGCATAGGACTATATTGCTATGGTAAACTGAAACCTGATAGAAACTGTTTTTTACTGATTTTGAGCAACTGCTCTCTGTTGCAGGAGAAACTGCTAGAACTACAGTATCTAGCCACATGGCTCTTAAGAATTTCTACTTCTAAATTCAGTCATTATTCTTATTTATCAAAAATACAAGCTCATTGCTTTCAACTAATTAGCTGTTTTGAGTCACTTCAAAAACTGAAACCAATTAATTGATTTTTTTTAACAAGCTGATTAGTGTAGAGTGTGTTTTGTTGACTGTAAATCCACTATTTGACAGTACATACTGCATCTCTGGAGGTTGCAGAGATTCTATCTGTGATAAGTTTCACACAAATGCATAAAACGAGAGCTTGGAAAACAGATGAATTCTTGATTTACACAGACTTTCGTACTGATTTTCAAATACAACTCCATATGAACTTCCAAGTGCTTAATATTAACGAGGGAAGCCAAATTCTTGAAGTTCTGGTCCTGCTTACCTACGTTTTCAAAAGTGCTCACCAGCGAGGATCTTCCCAGTTATGGACAGATAAGCAGGACCTGGTTCACAGCTATGATCTCAAAACTTTGGTACTTCATCCTGGCAGCTATAATAGGCCTGGAATTTTCAAGAACTAAATTCCCAAGTGACTTACCCAAGGTCACGCAGGAAGTTTACAGCAAGAACTGAATCTCAGTCCGTTTTTAATCATCAGGACTACCCTTTTATTTGGCTTGATCTACAGCCTTAAGGAACAGGTTTGTTACTTAAGCAGTTATTGTTCCTTTCAGTTTAAATGTTTTTAACTTGTTCATATTTATCCTCTTGAAATACTTGTACTTTCAGCAATCAAGCAGCAGTATCAAAACTCAATACCATCGAAAAATGACTAAAGAGAAATTGAAAATAGTATCTTTGGTAGTGATGTTTCCTATGTTTAGTTAGCGTGGAAGTAATGATGAGCCAGAGAAGTAGAATTTTGTCTTTTGGTATTTTTTGTATTCCCAAAACTTAAGTGGAATAATGTGGACGTGGACACAGGTAAAATAAAATAGGAGAGAACTTACTCATCAAGACCTACATTGTTAACATGAAGATCCCTATTCTGATGTACGAGGTGTTTAGAAGAGACTGTTTTAGAGTGGGCAGAGACAATTTGACCAGCCATTGGTTTTGTTGGGACAATAACGGCTAAAGGAGAGCCTCGATGTATGGCTGGTATTTCTAACACTTGAAGCTGATTGCTAGGTAAATAAAAAAGCAGAACTCCTCCTTAAAACAGAAATTTCCTAAAAACATGTAAACAAATGTCAGGTTAGAAGAGCTGCTTGCGTAGAACAAACGTGACACATCTAAGTTTTTACCTCTGTTACTGTTTGTCGTTGGGGCTGCTGCTGTTAAGACTCGGTAGGGGCTTCTAGTGCAGGTGGTGACTCCTACCTGAAGGAGTCTGGGGAGTGAGAGGCAAAGTGTGTGTGTAGAGAGATTACAGCAGTCTAGGTAATGTGTAGTAGTAGTTATGATAGAGACTGTTTCTTGTTTAGAGAATTGCTGTTTGAAATTAAGAAAAACAGACAGAGAGGAAAGGAATGTCTGTATAAATGGTTACCCAGAGAACATGCGTGGGAGGAAGGGAGAATGGGATAGGGAAGGAAGTAGCCTAGTTCTCACTGAAGGCCTGATACCTTGTTTCTGACACATCTTGTTGATCTTTCAAGGAAAGATGGATCTGGTCCCTGGTTGGCTGAATGAGAAGATCATGGTGGAAAGTAGCTTTGATTTCAGTTGACCAATTTATGCCTTGAAACTCCAGAATTGGTGGATTGGGGCTTTTCTGAGTTAGCCAGTTTCTGGAGCTCGTTGTCAGATGCATAGAAATTTCTCATCGGCCTTTATTTGCTTTTTTTGGCTGTTGTATTTCTAGTGTCTTATTTTTAAGTTATTGGAAAGAGTAACAGAAGTTTGATTATTTATAAAACTGTTCACTGTTGTATATTGTAGCTCTTTATCCTTGCTTGCTGTCCTCTCTTAAAGAAAGACTACAATTATTTTAAGTTTTCCTTTCGTATTGAGCTTCAGTTTGCTTATTTAATAATCTGTTTGGCCCTTCTTGTCTAGATTAGTAGAATTCTTGCATGACAGCCCAGGAAGACAGAAAGCCCAGTCAAGAAGAGTGAGACTTGACTGATAAAATACTGACTGCAGTGAAATGCAGCACAGCTTTATAAATCTATTTCAGTACTCCTGAGGAAAATGCTACCCCCATCACCACAGTATCTAAGCACCTTTCAGTTAGTAAAAATATATGTACTGAGTCTTATCTTCTTGTAACTGTGTCTGTACATCTGATTCTTTGTGTAAATGTCTTGCACGACAGCTTACTTTCACATGTTATGGAAATAGATGATAGAGCTGAAAGAGGAAACTTGTTAAATTTGAATCTTTACATATGGACCAGCTGGGCAGTGATTCCAATGTTTTAGATGTTTAATGCTAAACATATGAACCAAAGTTGTTGGAATTGTAGGTCTGTCCCAAAAGGAACCCTGAACAGAGAGGGAAGAATGCTTTTTAATTTTTCCTCTTTTTGTGTTTTTCTGATGCCATTACTGTATTGTAACTATATCTTTTATTTTAACACGCTTTTTTCAGTTCAACAGAATATACATTCTCATCTTTGAGATGTTAATACTGTTTGAAAGCAGCCTTCTTCAGTTCTCTGCTTTTCAGCTGTCATTCCCAGCTGTCACAATCTCCATCATGAAAGGACTTTACCCCTGTTGTTGCAAAGCAGTTTGGTTAACAACTGCTGTCACCCAAAGTTTAAAACCTGAAAACTGGTATCCTTTGTTGCTTTCCCTATGAATGTTTGCTTTCTGTTTGGTATCATCTCCCTCGTTCCTCTGCCTTCAATGTATTCCACCTGCTCTACTTTTAGAGACCTATGTAGGGCAAATGGACATGTCTAATGATGAATATATTCTCCCTGAAGTTTAGGGGCTTCAATTATGACGAGGAGTATTCTATCTTGTGCTTAGGTATCACTCCATTTTCTCAAATTAGGATTTCTGAGTATGATTAGCAGTCCTTGAGTAGAAGGACATGTAAAACTAGTTCTCTAAACACTGAGTAACCCATATATCTTCATGGAACAAACTTGTATGAAGTGTATCAGAAGGAAGAGAAACAACTCTTCTTCCTTAACTGTCTCTTATGTGCTTTGTTTAAGTATGTTTTTGGACTTGATGCAGGTATCCTGTGTCTTTGTGAAAGTTCTTCTGTTTTTTAGCTTGTCACAAGTCAAGTGTTAGAGCAGGAGCACTGGAGGAGCTGGCAAGAGCGCTGGAGAGAAATGGCTCAAACCTGGCCTTTCACTGTGCTCCTGAGAGTGACTTTCCTGGAATGAAGCGGTTAAAAGACTCTGATGTAGTGGAGATAGGTATAAGTACTCTCCTTGTTAGGATCAAACGCTACTTGGGCCAGTGATGCTAGATAGCACTCTCAGTTATTGTGATAGGAAATGATTTTATTATTTCAGCAAACATCCCTTTTCATCCTGACAGCTGACAGGCACTGAGGGCAGTTTTGTCTGTTCCGTTTTGTAGAGACATCTGTCCACAGAATATATACGGGAGAGAGCAAAATGAAATTACAAAACATTGCAAATGTGGCATGATTGAAAAAGGCCTGGGGAAATCCATTTCATCTGAAAAAAGTGCAAACTAAAGAACAAAACTTACAGCTTAATTACACAGCTTAGATTGCTTTCCACTAAACTGGTGGAGTTGACGTAAAGGAGCAGTTTAAAAGAAAAATCAAAAAACAAATACCCCTTCCCCCTCCTCCTCCCACTTAATCTAATATGTTTTTATTTAATGTCCAAAGACATTAGGGAGATGAGTTGTCCCTCTTTACCTATTCCTAAATACACTTGTACTTGAACACTTTTTCTCAATGTCTTTAAGAATTTCTGTTTTTTCAGGTATATTTCAGATTTTCCTTCTTCCTACCTCCTGTTCCATTTTATTCTTTCTTTCAAGCTCCTGCATGGTATTTACAGTAAGCGATGTAAAGTTTCAGCCTTGAAAGGAAGATACTATTCAGAATCTGTAAGCTGTTTAATCTTCCATCCAGTTCTGCTGATGTCTTTCCATAGATTTTCCTCTGTTATTAGTATTTACCAAAGAGCCATATTGGGAATTAAAGCAAAACAGAACTAGTGACATGCTGCTAGATTCATTCTTATATTACTGTTCACAGACCTAGATATGGTTGGCCCTGCAAAGAGTGAGGTGGTGAATAAGGACTTTAAGGCAGGTTTGACGTTTTAATGACCACTTTCTTTCCCTGCTCTTGTCCCTTCCCTTTCCTTCCACAGCATTTCATTTGAAAAACTAAGGTGTGGTCATCAGGCGTATCTGTTCTGGACTTCCAGTAATTTTTTTTGCTAACTGCTGAGCTATGCCATAATTGCGTATGCAAATACAGTATTTTTTTTTTTCTCTTACCTTGTACATGTGGGAAAGATAAGGTGGCAGAGTACCACCAGGGATGGTGCTGCTGTTGAGGAGGTGCTACAGATGGCTGTAAAAGTAGAGGAGTACTCTTCTTCTGTGACTTTTGTCCTGAAGGGGGATTTCAGAACTTCTTTGCCTCAAAGATACCTAGAAAACACAGTTCTTGCCTACTTTAAACTCTTGAATTGAGCAGATTTTTGGATTACTTGTTATAATAATGTGTTTTTGAGACATTAGCTATTTTAAATGTTGAAAGTGAATTTGTGTTTACCTTAGGAATTCCTTTTGTAGAGATATGTATATATATTTATATATATTTTTAAATTATATTCTGTATCTTAATCTATTAGGTTGGCTTAAATACTCCCTGTAGTAACATAAGGTAAACTTCTGTGATTCGTAACAATAATGATACTAAATACATGGAGACTATATTCCATGTAAAAGACTATTCTAACAACTTCAGTTCTTCATAGTAAGACTTACCTTGCCATTTTTCCAGGTTTTTAAATTGAATAACACATCATATTCCCAGCACTCTAATATGTCGTACAAAAAAAACAGTGCAAATAAGACAGAATCAGGTATATATTGCAATCAAAATAATGGGAAACTGTTTCTGCACAAAAGTGGAAAAATTACTTGAACAGAAATAAGAAGCAGAATTGAATTGGTAGTTGTAGCATAGAAAGAAGGAAATAGTTCCAGTGACACATAATGCAGTATGACATGATATAGTTTTCTGTAGTTCACCATGTGTGTTTAATCCTTAAATGGTCGGTCTGCATAGCTGATATGGCAGTTGCATGATGAAGAGGGACTTCTTGAAAAATGAACCAGGTTAACACTTAAGCATGTGAGTCTAGTGGCACATAAAACTAGTGGCATATTTTCTGTGAGCTAAGCCAGTCCACACAAGAGTGACAATTTTAGCTTTCCAATTGCAAAGGATACAAATAGACTTATTTGAATAAAAATCATGATGATCAACAGAAGCTTGTGATCCTGGTGGGGAATTCTTACAAGGTGTTTGGTGCAAACTGTCACTTGCAGGTCTGCTGTTCCAAAAAATACTCCTTTTGCCAGTACTACCTTTGACTCTGAAGCTTTCCTTTCAAAAGAAGAGAGCAAAATACTTCTGAACTCCAGCAAGTATGGGCATTTTCTTCATTCTGGTATGAAATGGCAAGCCTTCTCCATTTCCCCCAACCCCTTCCAGAAAATGAGTGTCCCCATTTGTGCAGTATGATATGCAAAAACAAATGGAATTAATGGTTTGCCTGTGTGTTCTCGCATCACTTTGGGATATAGGAAAAAACTTACAAATTTTTTTAAAAAATTTGAGTTCTTCCCTAAGTAGGTAAGAAAAGAAAGTGATGAAACTGAAAACTTGCCAAATATCTTGTTCTAGTAGGTTACTATTACTTATATTTAGCTCTCATATTTCATCTTTCTAATTGCAGCCAATATTTTTTTAAGCATTTTGAAGGTCATGTGTAGTAAATTCTCAAAATAAAAAGTCACAAACATTATCTTTGTAAGTAAGCTGATAACTTGTAGAGTAAAGCCTTCCAAGTTTGTACCTTAATGTAAACTTAACAGGCATTTCACTAAAGCCTGGAAGCACTAAAGCACTTTATTTTATTATTATTATTATTTTTAAAGTCTGCCCAGCCCAGTCACCTTTAAAGCCCGGTTATGTCTTCCTTCAACCACAGAAGCCTTAAGTAGGACTGCAGTCAAATGTCTGTGTGTAAGTCTTGTTGGTTCTTGGGCCTACTGTCAAAATATTTAGTAGCTGAAGCGTGTGTGGGGAAAGTGTGTGTGTGCACGCATGCGCAACCATGTGTGCTGTTTTCCTGCCTTTTCCTTTTGTCTGTCAAGCTTCTGGCTGATAGCAGATTAGCCATCTGAATGTGGGCAGCAAAGAGTAATGGGCAGAGCAAAATGCCTGAGGCTTCTTGCATGCAATAAAATGACTCCATTACAAAGCAAAAAATGACAAGCCTGCCATGTAGTATATCTATATTGGGGAGATGGAGAGAATAGTCTTTGGTTTGTGATCATGTTAATAGCTGTAGAATAAACTTTTTTTCTTTTTTTTCCTCCCAACTGTCACAAGTATTCCGGTATGCTTTACAGACTAGTGCTGAAGATCCTTCTAACAGGATAATACCTGTGAGCTGAGTGGATGATGTACTTCTTGTTATTCCTTATTTGTATGTGCATGTGGGGGAAGGAAGGGTGTAGCATGACAGTTCAATTTCATTTGCACCATGCAAGTGTCTCTCTTCAATTTTTATTTCTAGTGTTTTGATTAGTTACAGGGTTATATAATCTACTCTGCAGAAATGTGTTGGGTTTATTAAGTCTTTTGGAAGATGTGCTAATACCAATTTGAAGGAAACTGGGCCAGAAACATGGCTAAATGAGATAGAGAGAATCCAGATATTGGAGGAGGATAGAAAATACAAAGTTGTAGTAGCTGAGTAGAGCAGAGGCACAAGACTATGTGCAGAAGCACAGTAGCAGGAAAAATAGCTAGGATTCCTATCAAGGTTTTGACAGCTTTACTTTACCCCACTATAAAAATCTGCTGTTTAAAAGGACTCTGTTTTCCGCAGTTTCCTCTGTCCACAAGTAGCAGGAGCCACTGTTGCCCTCTTTGCTTCCAGTTACAGGTCTCGGGAAGGGGATTTTCTTTATTCTGTGGCAAGCATGCTGCCACAAAAAAAGTGCTCTATTTGCTCTAAACAGAGGGTCTTCCGGGATTGCATCTGCTCAGGAAATGAGGACAGTTTCTGAAACCACCCTGGGCTTCCAAACTAACTAGGAAGTCAGCATAAAAACATATCAGTATGTAGAAGATGGAGGAATTGTTAAAACTTATAAAAAATTTGTCCTAAAATGTTTAATTTTACAGAAACCCTTTACCTGACACTTGTTTTAGTCTTTGTCTTGCCTGTTGGATTCATCTTTTCAGTATATCCCTGTGGATAGAATAATTTGCCTAAACTAACTCTGGTCATCTACACTTTACTTGAGCAACTTAACGTACAGTCCACAACTACAATAGATAAAAATGGAAGTACCAATTGAATAATCTTTGTTTTTTCTCATTCTGTCTGCTTCTGCCTGAGCTAACTGTGGCTGTTCTGGAGGTGTACTTGCATGTGCCTATGGACTGTGTCCCTTGAAGATCTCCTTTTTAGCTGCACTTGTATTTCCACAACAACTCTTCCCTGATCTTTTGGATCCTTGTTTAAGGGGGAGCCTTCCTCAAAATGTTGTGTGCTGCTTTCTTCCCCTTTCCAGATGAAATACCTCCCACCCCCCAAAAAGAACCCACAAACCCAACAAGGAATTAACTGAGATTATTATTACAGTTTGGGAGGTGCTGGTCCCTTGACAGCAGTATTAATTCATTTTGTATGCATTTTTATTTTGCAGTTTAGAATTACTTCTATGATCACTTGCACTTTTTATGGCACTGAAAACCATGGCTGCTTTTGAACGAAGCTGGTAATAAAACAAAAGCTTGGTTACCATCTCTAATAATGGATAGTCTGTAGATGGAAACAACTAAAATCCATTCTAAGGCTAGTTTATTAATAGCAAGGATCTGTGAGGTCTTTTTCCTCTTCCCCTCTCCACTTCCCCTGCACTGTGCAGTTGCTGTGGTTTACACTGGGAAGTGACTAGTTTTTGCAGTCACAAGTGGAAGTAGTCTCTGATAGGTCATAAAGCTTTGAATATAGGTACTGAAAAGACATTTGAGTAAAAATATGAAAGTCAACTTGGTTATGGGGGAAGGGCGTAATTACATATTTTACAAAATCTCCAACATCTGTGATTTAATTGGCACTATCAAAAAGAGCATATTGCACATAAGTGCAGCTTCCCTAAGATGCATTAATGAATGTGAATAGAAATTCTTGAACTATTCTTGTTTTCCGTATGATCTTTATAATCTCACATCTTGTAGAGAAAGATGTTGCTGCCCTGGACAGGCAAGTTAAGTCTATCAACCCCATTCCCTGCCCGAAATCAAATGTTGCCATGCGAGCAGACTTGGTGCAGCCCCGCATGGCCTTTTGCTATGATGTTGTGCCCCACCTAAGATTAAGGTTAGGGTTAGGAGATGGCTAAAGCCTAGAGCCCCATGTGGAGTGGGGCTGCAAAGGGCTTGCCAAAGAACATACAGGGCTGCACCAAGTCTGCTCGCAGGGTAACTTTTGCTTCGGGGCTTCGAATGGGGCTTGTGGGATCAAGTTCAGGCCCCGCCTGAGATTAGGGTTAGTGTTAGGAGGTGGCTAAAGCCTAGAGCTGCACGTGGAGTGGTGCTGCAAAGGGCTTGCCAAAGGCCATGTGGGGCTGCACCAAGTCTGCTCGCAGGGCAACTTTTGCTTGGGGGCCTGGAATGTGGCTCGTGGGTACTCGTTCTTTCCCAGCCTGAGATTAGGGTTAAGAGGTAGCTAAAGCCTAGAGCTGCACGTGGAGTGGGGCTGCAAAGGGCTTGCCAAAGGCCATGCGGGGCTGCACCAAGTCTCCTCGCAGGGTAACTTTTGCTTCAGGGCTTCGAAGAGGGCTCGTGGTTTCAGGTTCAGACCCTGCCTGAGATTAGGTTTAGGGTTAGGTTTAGGGTTAGGAGATGGATAAAGCCTAGAGCCCCACGTGGAGTGGGGCTGCAAAGGGCTTGCCAAAGGCCATGTGGGGCTGCACCAAGTCTCCTTGCAGGGCAACTTTGGGTTAGGGGCCTGGAATGGGGCTGGTCGATTCTGGGTCAGGTGCCGCCTGAGATTAGAGTTAGGGTTAGAAGATGGCTAAAGCCTGCTTGCAGGGCAACTTTTGTTGTGCCACGAGGGTAGGTGGTTTTTGAACAGATATGGGGAAGTTACAGAATTCCAAACACAAAGAATGGTAAAGCAATTGAAAGCTCAGTTCACTTTTCCAGGTGAAAAGTAGGAAACATGGTTTTCATTATCTTAAAAATATTTAGATAGTAGAAGAAGAAGTTATTCCTTTGGCAGATAGTTTTACTTGCTACCTTCTTTTAAGTCTAAAAATATGGTATTTAGGCTAGAAAGAACTCTTGCTTAAACAGCTAATATCAACAGTGGAGTAGCTGGTTAAAATACAGTGTCTAGAAAAGTTTGCAGGTTTGAGAGGATCTGTTGAATAAACCTGTATCTGTTGCATCATTCCAAATATTCATAAAGAAGTCTTATGATGGGTTATATCCTATGGAAGAGAAAACTTTTATTGTTCTTGCTTCTTAAAGTTGCATGATTGCTGTTATCTGATGTAAGTGATACAGTGTGTCAGTCTGTGTCATTTGACCAAACTGTAGTCTACTTACAAATGTCCCTTTCGGACAAATTCACTGCAATCGGAAAAGATTGAGAGTTTTAACTGAGTCTTTGTCCACACTGCTTAACTAAATGGTTATTTTCAAACAAATCCCGTTGAAGTTCTTTTACTAAAGAACACTAGTAAAATATCTTCCTGGTCCGAATAGATAGGATTACCTTTCAATCTGAACAGCTTTTGGACTGATACTTAAAATCACTCTCTCAATTTTCATCAGTTAAGTATTGATAGAGCAGAGTTTTGATATTGATAGAGCAGACAGAGGATCCCAAGTTTAGGACAACATAGTTATGGCTACTAGATATAGAGCTCTGGTATGTCTGAGATAACATGGGGCAGAAATCTCAGATTTAGAGATCATATTTATGGGTTTAAAAGATATCTAACCGAGATATTTATCATTGGATTTAATTTGAAGTACAATGCATTTTAAAACTTTACATGAACAAATTGTGTGTCCTTTGCTCACTGTACTTAGAAAAAGGAGGCAAGATCTTAGTATCTCTTGTGTAAAGTATGTAACGTATAGATTATCAAAATACAGAAGGCCTTGTACAAGAGAAGGTGCAACACTTGACACAAAATGAGATGTTTGGTATCCTTTCCTGTGTCGTGTTCCCCTCTCCCCACCCTGTTCTTTCTTCTGTATGCTACATCTTTCTACTACTCAGTTTTCTTTTTTTAAAGAAAAAGCAAAAACAGTTTTTTTCCTATTACATGCACTCATAACTTGCTATTCTCTATACCAAGATTATATGTGAAATCCTGTTGGGCAAACCTTACCCTGAGCTTTTGCAAATGTGGTCTTGTTAATGTGTGGAAAGTCTTGGGTTTTATGGTGATCTGCCAGTGGCCCCTGGTTCAGTCCAGAATCATGTAATTATCTTTGTTTTATTTGTCTACTATTTTCCATGGGTAAAACACTTGCACGTGTTTGTACCGTAGAAGAATTACGGTGCACTGTAGTTAGCCTGTGTGACTGCGGTGGGGGAAGGTTGGGTACTTTCCCCACAGGCACCTGCCAACCATACGTTAGTTCCAGACCTGCTTTACAAACAGGGTGGTTGCAAGTTTGTGCCTACACTAGAAGAAATAGGTTTATTCCTATGTGAAATCTTTTATGAAAGACAGACTGATGCTTAAGAACTTTAGTCAAGGAGATGATCAAATGTCATTGTGGCCTAATGGCACTCTTGTCAGGACACATAATTGTTCCGGTCAAGCTATCACTTGTATTCTTTGTGGATAACAGACTGTACTGACAGATGTCATTCATAATTTGAGGGAAATCAGGTCCTCTTTAGTTTCAGCTAAGCTAGAGGTTCAGGTGAAAGTGTCTACAGCCTTCAGCACTTTTGGGCTTACGTTACATCCAAGCACCTAGTCTGTAACTTTTTTTTTTTTCCCTCCCAAGTTGGAATGCTCCAAGTTCTCTTCAGACTCTTCAGATCCAGAATGAATCTGGATCCCTCTTTATTCCTGAAAGGTCTCTTCTGCTTTGGTTGAGGTATCAATTTGATTTTTGTCATCTGAGTTGCACATTCTGTGTTTCTTCTTTTTTTTTTCCTTTTTTTTTTTTTCCTCAATGTGCTGCTGGGCCTATATGCATCCTGGGGACCCCAATCTTGTGGGATTTCTTTTCTGTATATAGAAAGAAGGTTCTCTTAGATGTGCTTCAGAGGCAAACATTGCAAAGCCTCATATGTTTCTTCATTATCTTTGAACTGAGTAGTTCTTATGAGAAGCTAAAAGGCACCAGTGCCACATTGCTGTCTCTCTTGGATGCAGTAGCTATCTCTGTCATGCTGGCTAATCCAGCTGACTGAGAACTTCAAGGAATTAAGTGTCCAGATCTCCTTATCCTACAGTGGTAACTTAGTTTAAATCATATTTTGTGCTCTATTGCCAGGAAGATGCTTCTTCCTGTTAATAAAGCCATACCAGGTTTGCCAAGAGACTGCCTTCTCTGAAGCTGAGGTGGCTGCTGCCAGACTCAGCCAAAAACTTGAGACTTTAGATGTGATTCAGTTGCCTAAGCATTCGTGTTTACTGTCCCTTTAAGCAGTGGAGGGAATCCAGATCCACATCACCTCCAGCTGCTGCTTTAAAAGGATGTGGCTTCCTTTTTCATATCTATGTCATGAAGTACCTGTGTCGTGGAGATCCTTGTCTGATATCCAGGGGCATCTCAGGTGGCATTGGACTCTGTCTAGCGACTTACTATGCTTCTCTCTGTCATCTGTAGAAGTAAAATACTTATCAGATGGTTACAGCTATGAAAAATGTCTAGTATTGTAAAATAATGTGGTGTAAGCTAATCTGTGTGCAGACTAACTTACCCCATGCTGATGTGGATTTTAAGTCCCCCCCCGCCCCTCATGCTGGGCTGAAGGAAGGAATTAAGATATGCAGAGTTATAATGTATTTTCATCCCCTTCCTTCCCTTCTCCTCCTCTCTCAAGCAAGACTTTTAGGAAAAAAAAAAAAGTTTAAATAAGGCATATGATTATCTCTGCTGTAATAATAGGGGGGTTAGGTTTCTTGGAGCAGTTTGTGCAAGTCTGGAAAACCTATGTGAATTTTGCAGAGCACATCAGTGGACATCCTGTCCATATTCTGTAGTCAGGAACTCTCTAATTTGGGTAACTTGCAAAGACTGTAAGGTAATCTGTCAGCATGCTGGTCTGTAATGAATGAGAACAAGGAGTATCAAGCTCTCTTTCAGAGGAAGCTTGTGTACGCAATCTTTCAGATCCATTCATATGTTCTCTGAACTAATATGTGTTTGCCATTAGATTTCCTTTTCATTCATAAGGGTGTGCTGGAAAACTGGATAGCACAGCCAAAAGCATCTTGATATTACTGCCTTTGATGCTATTGATAACTTTTAGTCAATACCTGTGATGTTACTTTGTATCGTATCTTATTCCTCCATACTTTATGGACTATTTTCTTAATGAGTGTGAGATCATGTTCAGGATATTATAAAAGTCCCACCTATTCTATCAAGGTATGTAAGTGAAAAGATTCATCATGTTGATGCAGTTGTCTATTAGTTTTGGAATATTTTGAGTTTTGTAGCTGTCTCTGGCTGCCAGGTAGTTTAGTAGCGAGCTTTGTTCCCAGTGGAGAGGGAAGGGATTTGGAGAGAAGTGAGGCCTGTCTTGCCTTTTGATTTCTGTGTCCTCATCCTAATAATATCATGAGGAAGAACAGGGTTTGTGGTGTTTTTTGTCTCCCCCCCCGCCCCCATCACCTCCTGTCCCAAACCTTTTAGCATTGTGTCCTTGCATTTAATGTTTGTTTTTTTTCCTTTTCTGCAAGTTGGACGCTCATGGAAAGCCTGTTACATATGGGTTTCTATTTAGGCATGAGGGCTCTGGAACAAAATATTCAGTCTTCAGATGACATCAGTCTCCTATTTAAATTGGACTCTTCTTTATCCATGGGGGAAGGGTGTAGATAAACTCTATTAAACATCTGGATGTTCATGAGGACCTGTTTCTCTAGCCAAAAAGAACAAGCAGGTTTTGTGCTTCCTTGAGACATTTTTTCCCTATTTGTGAAATGGATAAAGGCTGTGTTTTCTGCCCAAAGATTATTTAAATTGATGTCTGAGTATGTTAGATGAGAGAACTCAATGCAACTAATTTGTGTCAGCTAATGGAGCACATCCCACTAAACACGTGCAGTCTTGCTGCTTCCTTGAGGAGCAGCCGACTGTGGGTTCTGTGCGTGTTGTTACCAAATTGTACACCGAGGTGGAAACCTCAAGGAATAAAAGCTGCTTTTTGGCAGATGCACTTAAAATGCCTCAGCATAGGAGTTGAGGGTGGTAGTAAGAGAGGGTGATGCCATATCATTCAGGTTTACAGAAGTCTGGGTTGAGAAGCAAACCCAGGTGTTGCTAGCAAAGCTACAGCAACCTGTGTATTTGCCAGGTACAGAAAACCACCATCCTTATGTAAAATCACCTTCTGTAGTAAAGTGAGGTCTGAGACTTATTCGTGGTAAAGAATACCACTTACTGATAGTCTGCTGGTAGCAATATGCTATATTATGTATAATACCTACAGGCATATATTTGTTCTTAGGAATACATTGCCTTAGAAATGCTACTTTTTTAGTAAATAGAACTCTTCATCTGGAATAAAAACAAATAACTTATTTGCTGTGCCGTGACCTGTTTCGGAGGGACGGTCTTGCAGCTTGCTGAATCGACAGCTGGGCTTGCCACTGTGCTGCTTGTAGTTGTGAGCGCCCTTCACAAAGGCTTTAGAAGAATACATTTGTTTTCCTGCACTGCTGTTATTTCTCAGCAGGTTTTCAGTTGCTACTCCCCCACTTTCTCTAGCTCTGAAGCTGTCCAGCCTGCTACTGATTCATGCTGGTTTCTAACACGCTTGCTTCAGACATCCTTAATGAATGTTTGAAGACTCAAACAATATTTGATAAACAGAGCAAATCAATGAAAAGTTATTAAATAAGGCTTTTTGAGCTCTTTGGTGTAGCAAAGTGATTTAAATGTGTTGGGTTTTTTGTTGTTTTTAATACTTGAATCAACTGACCAACCTTTAATTAGGCAGAAAAATATGTACTTTTAAAAGGAGGAAGCTGTATAAATGCTTTATACAGAGTTTCTTTCTATCAAATAATAACTTAATATTCTGCAGATAAATTGTTAGCTGACATCAAGACTCCTGCTAAAAAGCAAAATTATTTGGCTTTTCTGAAGAGTAGTTTAGAGATTGTGCCAGTTGTGAGAATTAAATGTTTGTCCAGAAATGATATTTTCTGAGCTAAATGTTGCTCCACGTGCTATGGAGTATTCTTGGCTGGCACAAAGTACATGTCAGTGTCTGTACTGTGTGTGCGTGTTTGGGGGGGGGGGGTTAAACTAGTTCATTTTAAATCTTAGCAAGCAGCAACTGAAATGCTGCTAAATGACCTTTGACATAGGACCCATGAATGCCCCAAGTATGATTTCACTTTCAGCACGTTCTTTGTGAATCTGAATGCTTGTCAAATCAGATGTGTGTTTAGACCTTTTCACTGAATGTGCTTGGAGGGGGAGAACAAAGCCTGGGGTCAACTTGGCATAATCCATGCATTTATCTTTATTCTATTATAGTGGCTTGTGGGGGATGGAGTAACTATTCTTCCTGAGGTGAAAGTGCAAGTAGAGTGTAGGTAGGCTATCCGTCTTTTCTTCTAGACTTTCCCAACAGCCTAGCTGGTTTCTCGTGATTTACTTGCATTAACGCACGGCTGACTAGGCAGATTGCTGGTTGATCCATGTGATTTGCTGTTTGTTCTACACATCACTGTTTTGTAGCTGCTGCACCTTTTGGCCGATGTAAACAAACGTGTAGAGCTTGTCTTGGATAACATGCAGAAATGGATCTCTGGTAGGTATCACTGGTTCTGAGCACTGGAAGTGGGAGGGGAAATACTAGTATTTTTATACTACAACTACTTTTGTTTCAATGCAAATGATTTTATTTTTTTTTAAGAGATGAACGACTTTATATGTATTTACTGCATGATAGCTGTGTTGCTTGCTTTTGCAGGCTGTTAGTCATACTCAACCAAGGAGTGACTAAGTCTTTTATTACACATTCAAATTGGGAAAACCTTTGTCTCTAAGGAAAGAATAGTAGAGTTCTACTAAATTATTATATAGTTTTTGCAGTATTTTTAGATTTTACTCCTGTGCTAGATTCACTTCACAATAAAGGATTGTTTCTGTGTGGAGCTAGAGTGGTCTGAATCCTGTAAACGAACTATTGTGTGGTAAAGTACAAGTGGGTGGAGGAACTATATGACAAAAGGCCTAGTTACCTTTACAGTTTGTTCGCTGTACCTCATACACTTTGTTTCAGAAGAAAAACACTATTCAAAGGCTTGAGTGGAAGGAGGCAGGCTTTCACAGAAGGCTTGTGGGAAATTTCTCTCCAGCTTGTAGATTTTCAGCTTGTGTAGGTTTACCGGGCATGTTCTGAGGCTTTGCCTGGAACAGTTTAGCACTTCTACATTTAAAAAAAAAAAAAAAAAAAAAAAAAAAAAAAAAAAAAAAAAACCTCTTAGGGTGAGCATTTCTGAACCTGACACTTTGACCAGTATTTTGCACTTTACATGTGCGCTTGTTTTGGTTTTTTTCCTGTTTACTTTTTAATAAAACTTTGCAAAGTTTATTTTAGTGAAGGGGTGATTTTTGGTGTTTTTTTTTATTTTTAAGGGCTTCCAAATTAGGAAATAACTTGCCTTCATTAATTCTAGAGTTTTAAAGCAACAGTAAGCCACCAGATTTTGTTGTTGTTCTTTTCTTTAACTAAAGAATCTAATAAGGTTGATTCTGAAAGCAATAATGTGCATTTTATTTTTTTTGAACTAGACTTTGAAACTTGATGTTTTTGTGCTAAATCTGCAGTTCCCTTCAGTTTCTTTCATGTATTTCAGTATGATATCAGGGTACTTAAATGTGCTTCAGGGAAAAAAAGAAAAAAAAAAAGCTGTTTCCTTTTATCAGGCAAGTACTTAAAAACCTGTTCATTGTGTTTGAAAACAAACATGCTTCACTTGAAACACCCAATTTTCAGTTTTAAAACACTTTTGCACCAATATTTGCAGCTGAGTGGAGTGTGTTTTGTTTTGTTTGAGGTGGGGAGGCGTTGTTCAAGTCCACCTAGGAAGGGGGAAAGATGAGGACTCTGGGGAGATTCTGACTCTCTAACCATGTCCAGGTCTAGCCTTGGTAGCTGAAGAGATGAGGGACTTTATTTGTCTGCTCTGCTCCTCTGGTGGACGTTATTACCCACAGCAGGCTACTGCCTCCATCCCACGAGCAATGGACTGGGCCTGCAGCCTTTCAGGATACAGCCTGGCGTATAAACTGAAATCAGCAGGCCACGGCCCGACACAGGAATTTTGAACTGAAGAAACTGAGCACTGGAGCTGGGCCCTCATTAGCTGTCTGTGCTGTGAAGGCAGTAGCCTCTGGCGGAAGGGCAGAACAGGCATCTGGGGTTAGTAAGCAGTCTGATAGGATTTCGGAAATGGCCTTCATTCCTTGTTAGCTGCATCCTTTTGAGTTTTGTGTGTGCTGGAGAAATTTTCAGCCTCAAATCTGCTTGGTAGTACCAATACCTACTCTAAGGGAGTAATTCTGGGGAACCTGCTCTTAACGATCTCCTCTTGATAGCTTAAGGAATAAGTTTAGAGCCTCTTTTAAACACTGTCAAACCAATTTTAGTCAGTATCTCAAGACAGGTCTAGCACTGTGGAACCCCCCGTCCCCATCCCCCCCACCCTGGTTGTTCACTCTTCCCCTTCCAATTGCAACCTGCCATTCTCTTTCTCTTTTTTGGATCCGACATTTATATACCTCAGCTTCACAAACCTGCTTCCTCCTGCTTACTGGAATGTAGTGTCTTTGTTCCAGGCATGATTGAGTTGTATAGTGTTAATGATTGTAATGTTTACAGCAAGAACTTGCGTATTAAAACTCATTACTCTTACAGGATGTAAACTAGCAAGTTACAGTATTTTCATCTGGATATTCTTGAGATTTGCCATAATTTTTTCTGTTTCACGCTATAGCTAAACTCGGAAAAATTCCACCACAGTTGCATGCAACTGATACATACTTTTCAGAGCTGTTTGAGCTCTCCTCTCTTAATCTTGGGTACTTATTACTTCTAAATAATACCAGAAAATCCTTTGCTTGTATTACTCAGAACTAAAAGTCAATGGTCAAATGTTCTCTTTTGCAATATCGAGTGCATTTTAAATTGCTAAATAAATCTCCCTTTCTTAAAATGCCACATATACTGTTATTTAGTGGCAGATTTTCTCTTCTGCCTCTTCTGTCAAGCTATAAAGCTACACTCTGTATAAGAGTTTCTCTCTTTGTTTCCTTTGTCCAGACTGTTCCAATTTTGAGATGCCAAGGAAGGATTTCCAGTAGCTAATGCTCCCATGGCTAGTCCTCATGGCAGCCAAATCTGGTGTGCTCTCTTGTCTTCAGCTTCCAGTGATGTGAAGGCAGGATTTGGAGAAGCAATTCTACTAGCTGTGAAGAGAAAAGGCTGGACTGGAGGAGGAGGAACGCTGATGGGAACAAACCTGCTGTTACATATCTAGTTGATAAATAGTACTTAACTAGTTGGTCAAAATAACTGTTCCCCCTCTGTCAGATTCAGGTGGGAAAACATGCAATAGAGAGAAGAAGCTAGGAAGTAAACTAGTGGGAGAGCAGGGAATAGTCTGTAAAATAGCTATTAAGCAACATTTCCTCTAAGTGCTGTGAATACTAAGGGAGTAAGAGCTCTCATTTTTGGAACCTACGCAATGCTAAAAATCCGTCACAGAAACAACAAAACAATCTAGCTGTGTGCTACTGATGTAATTTAACAGTTGATCACAAGTGCCATTTAAAGGGGCAGCTATATACTTTGGTAATACCAACAGCTGATGATTCAGGAATGTTAATGTAACATGTCTGATCTTACATTTCTTTTGCTGTCCTAAGCACAAGTGCCTGGGGATGCAATAAATGAACTGTAATGTGCCTTGAAGGCTGTCTGATTCAGAATAGTTCAGACCATAAAGGCATGGACAGAAGTGAATTCAAAGCCACAATTCGTTGCGGAATAGCTGACCAGAAGCCTGCTATGTCAGGGTCTTTCAGCTCACCTGCCTGGTGACTTGCCACATTACAGGAACTTCTTTACTAATTTAGAAAGCCCACCTACCAAGACCTGCAATCTACAGATGTAGAGCATTTGTTTAATCTGTAGTGAAAACTGTATTTGTAGTAAGTCACTATGTACCTGCTATGGCTTTAAGTTCTTAAAGAATGTAACTGTGTTGAACATGTTAACGGCCTAATCTTAAAATGCAATGGTGTGGTTGTGACCTCAGGTTTCCCTTTGTCTGGGGAATGGAGTTGACCACGCTGCCATGTCTGGCTAGTGACAGACCAAGTTTTTTGTTCTGACTTTGAGTTTAAGCTAAATATTATCGTGTGTTCATATTGTAAAACACTCTTCCACTCCAAAAGTAGAACTAGGAGGTTAGATAACATGTTGATTTAAGATGGAATTTGATCCTATTTAAACAATAACTACTAAAGACTATTAAGAGCTGACTGATGAGCTCTGCACTGCTATTGTGGAATTGTTTTTTGGGTTATTTGTTTTTCCTTAGAACCAGTATTGTCCCAATAGTTAAGAGGGGGATACATAGCAATCAAGATAATCACAAATTTATCTGCTCTGGCAAAATAATGGAAAGGTTGCTACTGGGAATGACTTAATAAAGAATTAGATGAAGGAAATACAATTCCATTAAATGTAGGCTTATGGAAAACAGATTAACTCTGGTCGTCTTGATGAAATCTTAGCAGAAGTGGGGAAATGATAACTTTTGGGAGGCTTCAAGAAGACAGAATATTGCAGAATCAATGTTGCTTACCTTATAACACTTTTTTCAGATCCCCCTATAACTGCTTTTTGAAGTTTATGCTTTTACATCCTGGTCTTTGATTAAAAATAACTCTTGGTCAAGTTTGCGGACAACCCAAAGATGGAAGAACTAATGAATTGTAAAGAGGGTTGCATCAGTTACACTGGAGAATCCTGATCACTGAGAAAGTGGGACATAGATGAACAGCTAAACAGGCCAGCTGTTGACACCTGAAGGAACAAGACTGTAGCCTGTGCTTATGGTCTTCTGTCCTATTCTGAAAAGGTGTGATCCCAAGGGACAGAGAGAGATGGATGTTAAGCTGTATAGTTGTTGAGTATGTCCCAGCATTATTCTGTAGCCAAACAATGCTGCAATCCTTGGCTCTGTAAACTAGTGGGTCTCTGGAAGGTGCAGAATATGGAGGTTATACTCTATTTTTATATTATCTCTCAATTGGGACAGATTAAGAACATGTGGTCAACTTAGAGCAATTCAGGGAAGTGATACCTTTCTTCAGATGTCAAATACTGTAGTGTCTGAGCATGCCCTAACTCAAATTCTCCTGGATTCTGTGGTGCAGTTTTTTCTTTTTTAAAAATGGACTATTTTCTTTCTCCCAAACTCTGTTTTATTTTTTAGCTTAAGTACAGGGCCACATATGTATGTGCGGAAGCTGGTGAGAAATGTGGCACACTTCTAATGCTAACTTATTAAAAAGAGGAATCCTTGTCAGCCCTTCCCTGCTCACACAGCTCATGAATGAGGGATATTTTTTCCTGACCAGTTGTGTGCTGGAAATTATTAGGATGTTTTGCTATTTTTAAAGAGAGCTTTTATAGGGTAGAATCTCTTCTTCCTTAAGTATATCTAGAAACCATTTGCTTTTCATGCTAAGTGAAACTTGTATGAAACATAGTTTAGGAATTCAGCTAGTTCCCTGTTAGCAGATTTCCTCATACTGATTTGTTATTTTCACATGAGAATACTTGTTTGGAAAACAGGTGCTTACAGCATGTGTATGTTTGGCCTATCAACATACCTATGTACTTTGGCTTTATAAACTGTAGGGTTGGCTCACAGCCTGAAGCACCTAAATTTAGATGCCAATGTGTGAGCTCATTGCTTGTGCTCCCATTATAGTCAGTGGGGACCTAGTCAGGCCTAGTGGACCTGAAGAGCTGTTCAGCTGACTAAACTTAGGTATCTACTTTAGGATAAGCAGAATAGTTCTTTAGACACCATTGATTATAATAGGAACTTAGGCAGCTAGCTTATTTGTAAATTCATAAATCTGGTTGTTGTAATGTATGTGCTATATTCCACCCTAATGCTCTCTTTATCTTCTATCGCAGACAAATGCCAGGTTTTGAATATTTATTTGATGATGTTTCTGCTATTAAAACTCCTTTATGACTTTTCGCCTGTGTTACTTTCTCTTTAAAAAGATGATGGTTGAAATTACTGAATGTTACAAACTACACCTTGGAGAAAGAGTTGAGAGACAGAGATCATGTCCATCTAATGGTCCAAATCAAGCCTCTTTCAATTCTCTGGGCCTCATAGACTGATATCAGCTGGAAAGTAGGCATCTTCCTCTTCTCTTAACCCATGTACCTGCCTTCAAAACATTTAGGTGTTGATCTGCATATGGAGATGCATCTGACTGAAGTGATGTTTATGCTATCTCTTAATGGGAAATAAAAATGAATGGGCTTCTTGCAATCGGTATGCTGTCTTGAAGTCTTGTTAGAAAATGGTATTGAAACTGTTCTCTCTATTTCATTTGAATGTGCTATCAGAGTTGGCTGTAACTAGTTTTTAACTTAAAATGTTAATTTCTGTTGATTAGTTTGCTTCCATAAACAGTGTGTGTCAATGGATGGAAAGTGTTGGATGAAAGAGCTGCCTGAAAGCACAGTTGGTCCAACAGTATGTAATCTTGCATGCAAGAGATATAGTCTGGCTGCATTTAAGATTCTGAGGTGAAGAGGACTTTTTCAGAAGAGCTTTGGTGAGGAAAACTTGGGTTCTTTTCCATTTATTTGTTTAAGGATTAGATGATGCACTGGTCTCCTACTGAACTGATGATCACAGCTGAAATTGGTGTGTGGGGCTTTTGGGGGCTGGGGTTTTTATGGGGGAGAGGTAATAAGAGCTGCTTTGAAGTGTGAGGTGTCACTATGAAGTAGGAGTTTGTTAAATAGCAGTGAATTTTTCAGTGCAGTGGCCTTGAGTTCAATGTGGTTACAATAATTGATGGTTGTTTCAGATCAAGGAAGAGTTAATTGTATAAATGAGTAACTTGGACACAAAAATGTCTTTTCTTACTCTCTCTTCTTTTCTTTATATTATATTAATACTTCCCTTTTAAAGGTTTCTTCATAGCCGAAGAGATCTCTCTGGATATGCAGACAGCTTGGATTTTACTATGACCTCAATACTGAGAGTGTTTGCTAACCACAGGATACATTCTGTACTGAATAAGTTAAGTTGGGGGAGAAAAAATTGCAAACAAAACCCTGAAGAATGGCGTTTACACAATTAGATGGCTTTAGTTAAGGCTCTCACTATGCAAAGCTTCAGTCAAAATTCCTCCACATTAATGTTCAGATCGTAAAAGTGTTTTTATAGCCTTTGTGATTTTATTTATGGAGATGAAGAGACTTATGACAGAACAGGAATAGGTTTGTACCATTACAATAAATTAGTGGACCAGTGAAATACACACTAGGTATGTAGTAGGAATTCAGTTTGTAAGTCTCTTGTAAAATTTAGATTCTGAAGTGAAGTGATTGGATTGTTTGAACCATTCCTTCAGAGGTAGACTCACCAGTGAGGAGACTAAAAGGGGACTCTAACTCCCTCTTCTCTCAAACTTTATGCTTTTTTGCAGTGTTTTGTGCAGTAGATACTCATCATGTTGCATGAATGTATATCTGTGTGCTTCCTTCTCTTCCATCCTATAGCTGTATCAGAGTAGTGTCTTCTGACCTTCAAAAAGCAGTTTGTATCTGGTTTTTACTTTGTGGCTTTTATTTGAGAATTCTCTGGTGATTAAAATCATTGAGAAGCTAAAGGTATTTGCTTACTTTGCAGAACTACATCAGAACTTCTGAGTTTTCAGTGGCAATTTGGAGATACAAATGTAAAGAACTGCAGTTTAATTTCATGGACTTAAACATTATCTTCTGTTAGTCTAAACTATTTCTGTTGAAATCGGATCTCTTAAGATTATATGAAAAGATCAGTTAAAGTCACTGCATTTCTTCAGTAATCTGAAAATATGTTTGAATGAAAATGGCTTATGCAGTGTTCTCTTCTGATCTTTTTATGTTAATGTAAATTTTAAGAAGCCTTTAAGAAATGTTTTCTTTTTTCTTTCACAAACTCATTTTAGCTGTTCCAAATGTATTAATATCCTTTGGAAGCATAAATCAACATCCTTGATAGCTAAACTTACTAAATGTAAGATGCTGTCTGTAAGAGAAACCGGTGTCTTGAAAATAATTTATCCAGTATGTAGCATAACTATATGAGATTATCTGCTCAGAAGGAATCTTCACTCACTAAAAGTTGCTTTTCATTTTGACTTTTATAGAATTTAGGTATTGACTTGCTGGCTTCAATTGCTAGAGTTTATAAATACAGAAAACTCTACGTAGTCCTTTGGACTACAGTCGCTCACTCGGGTTAATATGTGCATACCTTAGAAAGGAGTGGTTCTGAAAAATATTAAGGTTTGTGGTAGCCTACTGAGCATGAGCTTCCAGGACTCTCAGAAATGACTGCTTGTTCACATGAAAATGCTAAGAAAATGGTGCTGCAATTGTCGCTGTCACTAGTTAAGACCACAGCTAGAATAGCACATCTGCTGCTTGTGCCAGCCCTTCAGAATGGCTGCCAGCATAGGGGAACATTCAGGAGAGGCTGTGCATTTTAAAAAAAAGTTGTGTAAAAGGTTCAGTAAAACTATAAGTGCTGAGATTAGTTTATTGAGTTTATCTAAAAGAAGGCTAGGAAATGATGTGGGAAGTCTCAATAGCACAAAGGAAGAACAATCTGAAAGTTCAAGTGTGGTGGTTCTAGCAGGCAACACTATGTACACACAGACATGCTCTGCAGCTCAGTAGCTGGAAGCAGAAGCTGTGCTGAACCTATGTGCCAGATCTTGAAAGACGGTTACAGTTGGATAGTTTTTCAAAAGCTGTCTTGCAATATTCATGATTGAATGTCTTAAATCAGCTTATAATGCCTTTCTAAACAGTAGGTTCCAGATTAACCAGAAACTGTGGCCTTCTGGAGTTAGTGGGTGAAACTTCTATGGTCTGTGCTACTCTGGAGATCAGACTAGATAATCATCATGACATCTGATTTTTGGGGGGGGAGGGAGGAGCACACCAGTCTTTCTACATGTGTGAATAAATTACATTTGAGATTCAGAATTTCCGGTATTTGCGTTCTGAGAAACTTTTCCAAATACTGATTTCTTAAGATTAAAAAAAAAAAAATCTGTATCTGAGTAATACATTTTTTTAAAGGTAGCACATGCATAATACATCTCTAAGTTTGGAGAATACATGCAGCCTTGTTCCTAAATATTCCTTTAGATAACTTGAGTGTAGCTCTTCTATGCTTTGTCTTTCCTTAAAATGAGAATGCCTGTATCCTTCTCCCATGATAAAAGTACTTTGCCATGAAAGAATGCCTGAGTCTACTCCGATAGCTTGGTGTCTCTGATAGCTTTAAGTAGATAGTACTGGGGAAGTCTGAGTGGGTGTCAATGTCTTCATTTTCAGAAAACCATCATCTGTTAAGAAGAGGGTCCCTAACTTCATTTTTCTTCCTTTCTTTTCTACACCCACTCCAAGTTTCTTGACAGGCAGATTGGGAAGTGAATTGCTGGCTGATTCTTAAACTGTGTGTGCTCAAGTTGTGTGTTGTCTAACATGTTTGTAGGGGGCTACCTGTTTTCTTTGGGTTATGTCAGGAGGGCAGCAAATAAAACTTTTACTCACGTAGAACTGTATATGTAAAATAATTGCGTTCCTTATTTTTTCAAGTATTAGATCTCAGAGTTTTGAATAAGAATTCTGGTCAAACTGTCCTCTGTAGGCTAGAGAGCTGCCAGATTCATTTTCTCTGTCACAGTGTCCAGCAGACTGCCCTCAGTCACTTGGAGATGCTTTTGGTCTACACATGGTATCTCAATTTTCTTACAACCAAGTTGTAGTATTGGGATGAAAATGATCACTGTGTGCTTCTTAAGGCAATGTTTTACTGACTAATGGTTGCGTAAAAACTCAGAAAGGAGCGAGTGTAGTGTTAATGTTCCTCAGTCATCTCGTGAGTTTTTTGGGAAGATGTTTCTGAGTATTTTTCTAAAGCCAGGCTTATACATGGCATGCTGTTGATGGGGAGAAGGGGAATGCATTGATAATGCTGCAGCTGGTTTTTTTTTTCTGCTGCTTATTTCTGCTGCTGGAATAACTGATGCGGGTGGTTGTTTCATTTTTGCCAATGTGCACCTTTTAAACCTCTGCAGCTATTGAGATAGGCTGCAATTTTACTTTTTATAGCATTGTGCAGATCCGGTACTTGTGTTTTAAAAACAACAGCAACACGATGTATTGGTTAGATACTGCATCTTCCAGAAGGGAAGAGTAGCAGCTGCTGTGCTTCAAACATATCAATAAGGAAAGAAGGGAGTATGTTGGTAGCCAGCATCCTTGCACTTCTGTAATTGCCAACTATATTGCAAAATGATTATGAAGTGAAATCATAATCTCTTCCAATTCCCCTCTTCAGTGCCCTATCTGTGGTCTGCCGCTAGTACAGTCAGCTGCCAGTATAATGGAGGTAACCAATGGTGTCAACTTCTGCAATGCAGTAGATCAAATATGTTTTCTTTGAGCTGGTCTTCTGCTGAACATGTGTGCTCTTCAATTATGTACCATGTGCATCAGCTTGTCTAACATCCCTAGCCTTCTGGAGGCACAGCTCATCCTGACCCTATAACTGCACATCTGGCAAGTGGCACTGGTATTGGCCAGGATCAGCCTTGAAATGCTGCCAGCCCCAAGAAGCTGTCTGCTTTATGTATCGTGCAGGAGTTGTCTGGGGGACTTGACTTTGTGACAGACTTGCTAACAGTAATGCTATGTGAGATTGCTCCCCACAGATCAACGAATGTCTGCTTTACTGGATATGAAGTAGTAACATTTCATTACTTCTACTTAATAATATCCTTTTATAAATGAAATAGAGCAGAGTTTTTAGGAGGGAGTGTTACCTCATGAGGGATATCCACATGTAGTATGATTCCATTTAATGTAGGAATGTTAGCTTTTTGTAACTCTTCATCAAATTCTGCAGTCTCAATTGCTGGTTGCACCTCCAGGAATTTTACTTTGCCACAAGAAAACAGAGTTATATTTCATTTGGTTCAGGAGATCTAGTTCTTCTTTCTCAACTTCATAAACTATTGAAAATGAGGGATTTCTTGAGATCTAGTCTGATTTACACAATATATGCTATAGGCTTGCCACAACTATGTCTTGTTTAAATTGGTGTGCATCTCTTTAGAAGTATCTAACTTGAATTTGTATACTTCTGAAGAGTGTTCTTTTAGCTTTTCTGATAAAAATAAGCACTTTCAACAGTATAAACCAAAAATATCTTCAAATTCTGGATCCCATAAGGTATCTATATCTTTATGTTCTGTCCCCAGTTTAGGGACATAGATGACAGGAAAAAAAATTATTTGCATATTGATTAGACTTGCCGCCTTTGTTCGGGGTGTGGTTGTTCCACTGTGTTTTCATTGCAGTAGCTTATAATAGTAGTTAAACTGAATATATACTAGCAATCTCTGTTGGTAATACTTTGTAGCATTGAGATGTTGATCACCTGTATTTTATTTATTTATTCTTATTCTTGGCAACGTTTTTCAGATCCTGAGCCAGAACAGCTTTGCAGTGTAGAGTGCAATCAAAGTGCCAGACACTGTTCAGAAAGTTAATGGATGTTAAGGAGAGAGGAAAAAGGGGCAAAAAATTCTCTTCGGATAAGAATCTCTCATCCTAAAACTTTTGGCACCACCATAGATCCAAACCCCTTTATAACTAGTATAAGAAGCATGAAACAAATACATAAGTTTTGCCCTGAGCTTACAATATATAGGACTTTGGAAAAAGTCCCATAAAGAGTATTTCTATAGTTTTGACCTTCAAAAAACAAAACAAAAAATAAAACCTCACCTTAAAATGTGGTTGGGATAGATGAAACTAACCACTAAGAAATCTAATGCAAAGATGTTTGAAATCTGTTTTGCAGCTCATTTCCATTGAAAATGTGTGGTATTTAGCTGGTGTTTTTAAAAAACAACAACAAAAAACCCCCCCACTGTTCAGGCTCAGTTTATAGGTTTCTGAATCTAGGTATTTACATTTAGAAGTAAACATTGCTGATATTAGTTTTGCTATTTCTGATTCTAGGTTACTACATGGTATTGTTGTTTTACTAAATATCTCAGCCAACTTTCTTTAATAGTGCCTCTTATACTTAATGTATTTCCTTTATTATCCATGGAGATGAGTCATAAGAGATCAATTTGTGTTTTGGTCTTTGCCTCTGTACTTTCAGTAATCCAAACCTGAAAAGTGTTACCTTGTTGAGTTAGCAAGTTTGTTGGAACTGCAATGCAGCATGCTAGTAAGTTGCATGTAAAATGGCCAAAATTCTTGAAATGCTGTGATGCTCCTAAATCGCTTTACTATGTGAACACGTTGTGCTGTCTCCTTCCCCTCCTTCCGCTCTCCCCCTGTACTGACAGCAGGCAAAACCAGTACTTGTGTTCTATGGTACTGTGCCACTGATTAGTTTCAGCACAGGGGGCTACTGCAATGGTAGTTACAATACTGAGAAAGCTGCTATGGTTATATTTTGGCACTTCTGCAGAGTTTGTATGGATACCTTTCCTGCTTGCACAGAAGATATTGAAGGACTATATTTTCAAGATGATACTAATCTGGACATGGGGATTGTCTTAGACTTTTTCTGCTCTTCCCCCACCTTCTTCCACTTTTAAGAATGTTAAGGGCAGGGAGGGGGAATGGGTGGCAGCAAAGCTGAACTATTTCTTCTTTAACTGTTAATCTTTTAACTTCTTGGCATATAGAGATGCTACTTAGCCTTATCTTTGATAGTGCTAGTTGCTGGATGGCCACTTCTGCAGTCCTTTTATTTTTCTCTAAATGTTTTTAATGGAATACTTAGCAACTGGTGACAAACTACTATGCAGAAATCTCTTCAGAAGCTTAGTTTCATTATTTTTGTTAGTTCAGCTCAAAGCTTTCCCCTAGACACAGCTACTCTTGGGATTGCTTAGCCTATATCCCAAGCTGAGAGTCCTTTTCTACAGATAACTGCTCACTCTTGTGTCTAGCGAGGAACCATCTGTTCTGTGATCTCCTCATCGCAGAACTAACTTTCAGCAAGATCAACAAAGCGGAGACACTATAATATAGTCTCAGTGTCCAAGTAGTGTTATACAGTTGCTTGGAATAAGAGATAAAAAAAGGAGTTGGCGAAATAGGTTGTAAATCCAGAATCTACTGCTGCATACTGAAATAGCTCATTTTTTAGCATTTATATTACCATATGCATTATGATCTCAAGTAGATTTGTATTCTGAAGCTGTTAACGTATTACACTTAACTCTGTCTTTCAAGCTTTAGACCACCGCTGTGTTTGGACAAAAGCTTTGAAACCCTGCCACCTGTTCGCAGGTTGCTTTATGAAACCAATATTTCATATTTATACATGTAGTCATTTAAGCAGATCTATGTACAGCCTATTCTTATAATGTGTTTACTTAATTATTATGATGAGCTTGGCATTCAGTCAGTGTTTCTGTACCTCATTTCATTTACTTCTTGTCTCTGAATTTGGTCATCTCTAGGTGAATTTCTGTATTCCTGTACTGCTGCAATACCTGTAGACTTAAGTTCTGAAACTTATGGCCTTTTTCCAATATAGACACCCCTGTAAACTTTCCTGAATCATAATTACTAAGAAATCCTGTAATGCCAAGAAGTCTGGTCATTTATTTTTCTTCTCTAAAGGTGTCTGGGCTTGAGATGAAAAAGTTCATATCCTGTTACCAAAGTAGTTATTGTGAAGCACATACTCACTGACCTGTGTGAAACAAAATGGTTCTTTCAGTTACGCTTTTGGTGTGAACAGTTCTCTTTCATCTCATGATTGGCATCTATTTTGTTAATACAGAGTTATTTTGTATGTTGAATGTTTTTGAATAAGATATTTCTGCTGTTATATGCAATTAACTCGCTTTAAATGCACCATTTAGAAGGGAAGAGTTTGGGGCGCTGAGTTGTGAAGTACAGAAAGCTTGTCTCTGAAGCTCTGCGGGGCAGAAGTGAAGTCAACATTCCAGCCATCCTCTGATTTCTCGTCCCAAAGCTCTACTGTATTTGAGAGAAAGCAGGACACCAAAACCAAGATACTAGTGGGCTAAAAACTTTCTGGTTACAGTGACTTCAGCTATGCTGGTAAGATGTGTGGCAGTGTGACTTGTGACTGATACAGCTAGGGCAGTAAAAGTTCCTTAAATGAACTCTGAGTTTATATGGACAAAACTTTGACTTTACTGTAAATTTGGAGGTGCTAAGATAAACTAATAAGGAAAGGACAATTCTACTAATACTTAAGTGGACTCTACAGCTCATCACTTTGCTGATTATATTATACTGACAAAGCCTTTTGGTTGTAAATCTTGCCTTACAAAAAGTGGAACAGGATTCTTGGGAGCATAAAGTACATGATTCCTTGTCCGTGCATTTGAAGGATGGCGTAGTTTGACCTCACTTTCTGTGCTGATATGGGGGGGGGAAGGCGGGGGACCCAAACCAATCTCAGGTTCTAGTGGTTATCTAACAGGCTCCCTGAAAATAATAATTAAAGGCTGCAGTTTGATTTAAACTTTTGTTTTGGAAAAACAAGTTTTCTCTTCTTGATTTAATTAAATGCTAATTTCTGTCAATTTAACTTTTGCTATGTCATGCCTGTAATCTTGGTAGCTGTGTTTCAGTATATACACACCAGAATATTTTGCTAAATTAAAATAATCGTCTTGAATCCGTCATGGTTGTACTTCTGTATCTAGCTCTAGTTAGCTGTTAGCAGCGTTTGGTTACTCATGAGAGGAAGGGTGTGGAGGAAATGTGATATAGCTTGACAAATGGACTGTAACCCTTTTAGGCTGAACCTGCCAGAACATACACGCATAGTCAGGGCCATATGCTGCTTAAAGATTATTTTATGTATGAAAAGAGAAGAGCAGCTGGCATACATAACTAATATAAGGTGGTTTGTGGAGTTGAGTAATAAAAGTGTTCCAGGTCTGAAGCTTCAGGCTTCTGGAAACCTGCCTAGTCACTAGAGAGCTGATAGGACTTAAGGCTTTGCTTTGATTCAAAGGGAGAAAAATCAATTCTGAGTTTTTAAAACAAGAAAAATGATCAGAAATTGTACTTTGCTAAGTACAGGTTGTTGGCATGGTGTTTTTTCTGAGGGAGTAACAGGTCATAAAAGTAAAATTAAAACACTCACAGAAGTTGAGGAACTCTAACTGATATTTAAACATACACTTTAAAGCTTGAATGTGGAAAAACAGCTCTGAATGAGAAGTAGGTAAAAGTGTTGAAATAAGATGTTCGTTCCCCTGATTCTTGGCCTGATTTGTTTTTTTGTATTCTTTTCCCCAATAAACCTCATAGTTTAATATTTGAGTATTGCGTCATTTGTTTTCGACTAGTAGCAAAATAAATTCAAGCCAAGAAGGTTAATGCAGGTAATGTCTCATGTAAGATCTCCTGCCTCTGTGATGCATTAAAGAAATGATTCCAGGCATTATGGCAACATAAAAACCTAAAGGAAAATATGTATATAGTTATCATCGAACACTATTTTGAGAGGCTGAAGGCTTTATTAAAGTCTTAGTTTTTCCTCTGGCAACCTTGTTTGCCATCGTTCTAGTCAAAGAGCAGTGAACTGGCTGACTTTTATTAGGGTGTGACCACAAAAAGCACTGTGAGAAGAGCAGCACTGGAAGAAGGAGCCATGGTCTCAAAAACATTCATTAGGTGCATTTTACAACTGTTTCTTTTACACTTACCTGGGCTGAAGTTATTATTATTTATTTATTATAACTCCTGACTCGTGGCAAGCTCATCCCCTACCATCCAAAGTGGACTTTCTCCTCAACTCCTTATGTCCTTCTGTATCCTGTATCTTCTTTTATGGGTGAAGAAGAACAGCATGAAGATTTCCCAGTATTTAGGGGTAGATTCAGCCAGGAGCGGCCTTAAGTAGGTTTCAGAGCTTCTGCACTTCTTCTGGGAAGGTGGGTTGTAATGGGATCGGTGCCCAGGAAGTAAGTACGAAAGGAGACATGTCAGACTTTGTGTCCCGTGAGAGGAGAGATGAGGTGCGCTGCTTTTATCTTAATCTAATGTGAAGTGTGGGGGCAGGTTGTGGAGGGGGATTCTAAGCACTGTTTTACATAAAGTTATAAAATTCTGGAACTTAGCTCTGTGCAAATGAGGCATTATATAACAGAATAAAATTTATTAAAATAACGTTTTCAGCGAGCATCTACAAACTTAAATTTTAGCACAACTAACACTTAGCATAGTCAGGTTTATTAAAGTAGCTGGATTTGTATGATTCAAAATCTAAAAACTGGCTATTATGTTCAAGGGAAGCTCTTCCTGTATGTCTGTACTTAAATCTTTTCATCTTTAAACATTTTTTTTTTTAATATGTAACATGTATTTGAGGTTGGCTTAATATAAAAAATTACTGCAAATCTGAGTATAAATGTTAACTCTTAACAATGTCTTCCTCCTCCTGCAAATACAATTTAAGCCTGGGCAATTTGTGGAAAAAATCACTTAAGTTTCCCAAAAGTGATTTTAATGCTCCAGTTGCAGGGTGGAGGGGGGGGAGGGAGATCAGTTTGGCTGGAAGTTGCACGCTGAATCTGTTTGATAGCAAAGGTCAGTGGATACATTTTCACTTGAAGAGAGTCTGGAACTTGTCTTTGCTGGACCTTCTGAAGAAGCCATTTGTTAAGCTTCATTGCCTATTGAATAGGATTTTAGTGAATGGTTAGATTGCTTTATATGTGAACTATGGCTTTTTATGACCTGTTTAATTAACGTGACATGCTTGTTGGAAGCAAGTTATGAGTTTTGACTTTGAACAACAACAACAAAAAAAACTTCAGCAGGAACTAAATTGACCTGTACTAAACTTTAGTCCACTTCAGAAAAATTTACCTCTGAATCAGAAGTGTAAAACCAACACCCTGTACTTTCCTCTGCTATTTCATTCATCCTTTTTTCTCGGTGGCAGCCAGCCACAATAAAATACACTATTACATTCTACCATGGGAGGAATGGGTACAGCAGCACGTGTGGAGGGGCAGAAGCATATACAGTGCTGTCTCCTAATTCATGTCCAGAATAAAATTCTCATTCCTACCTAAGGTCAAAAGGCTTAAACTGTAAACAGCGGGATTTTATATAAACCCTCCATACTTCTGTGTAAATGACTTAGATGTGATTTCTATAAAAAGGAATTAAAAAGAAAATGGTATTAACTACCCACATTTGTTCCAAAGCCATATATCTGAGAAGGTTGCACTCAGTTGTTTTAAACATATGATTAGGAATGATCCCTTTGTGCTGAATAATTCTTCTATGGAACAGTTAAATTTGTAAAAATCTTTTGAAAACTTCTAAATTATTTGATAGGTGAATCATAACCAAGTTGCCCCAAAATACCTACCTTTAAGCAAAGAGCTTGGAAGAGAGGAAGAGAAAGGAAAGTATTAAAAAAAAAAAAAATTACTTCAAGTTATGCTGCTAGTTTGGACACACCGTTCTGTAGTCAAGTAAGGATTTTCATAACATCTGGTGGCGTAAGGAGACTTAATTTGGAGCAAAAAGTAAGGGAAATATTCTTACCAAATTTAAAACTGGACTACATCAGCTGTAGTTTCAACTTCTATGTTGACTTCTTATTTGTTGTATTGATCAGTTTTACAAGTCGTGCATTACATTTTAGGAGCAGCATTTAAAATATATACCTTCAGTTTCGTTATTTAAAAATGTCATTCTTTCCTTTTGAGCAATCCTTTGCCTGCTGAAAGCCTGAATATTGTAGTATCAACATAAAGGATGTCTTAACTCTTCTTTCCCCTGTGTCAAGACCTGTTAGGGACATGCAATTAAGAATAGAGCTTTTTGTGAGGGTTTTAGGGCTTTCCTAAGCTATCTTTCTATACTAAATATTGAAGAGTCAATTCTAATTGCTAGTATTAGTAGGCAAGCCCAGTCTGCTTTATGTTCTGGAACATGTAGTTGTGGCACATACTGCCAAGAAGTCTTATTTCCCATAACTGGGTGGCTAAGTGAAGAAAGTGAGTCTCAAGCCACTCCAGCTGCAAATTGGCAAATCTGAGGGGATGAAGAAAACGGGCTCGGTTATATCTTGGTGTTTCCTTTTAAATCTTGTTCTGCCAAGAAATGAACAGAACTTTGGAAAAAGTAAAGCTATTTTTTCCTAGTGTTGAGACTTAATTCTAACTTAATATGCAGCACCTTAGATCATGCTTCTACTCCTGTTTCAAGTAAAGCACACAAATCGTGATGTCATGGCATATAACTGTGTGAATTCTGTTTTGGATAAAAATCATTTTAAAGCATTTATTTTGAGGATGTGATGAAGGGTCACAGTTTGATTGCGCTTGTCAAATCTGAAATGGTAAGTAAAAGATACTTGAAGTACAAATATCTACATCTCTAAAGATTTAAGAGCCCTCCAGTGGCTAAGTATATCTCTCCTTTATGCAGATAAAAACACTGTGGATTACTGATTTATAGGTGTGGGACTAAATAAATTAACATTTTCCTGAAGTTCATCTCTGTTTAGACCTTATCCTATTTAATGCTCTGTTGTATTGCAAAAGAAAAAGGTGGCAGTAGTGTTTTTTGCAGCAGGCAGCTCTCCCCACGTCCCCAGTATGTTTTTTTGATTCTGGGGTTTACCAATAGAATGGTAGCATTTACCAAAAGCCAGTGAGTTTATTGGCTCTTAAAATAGTGGCTTGCATGTATTGTTTCCTTAATGTCACACTAGAGTCATGATGTATCTCTTATGTGAGAGTACTGCTGTTGCTAGTTGAAGGGGGTTATTGCTGGGATCATTACTTTGCCATTGTAACATGATGTAAGGCTCCCACTCCTCTTTTTAAGAATTCTGAACAATAGGAAAACTTTAGTTGCTTGAAGTTCCTGGCAATTTTCTTGTTGTTCTTTTATCTTCCAGTCGTCATCTTGGGAATAGTGTTACGTTCTCTTTGCTTTGGTTTAAGCGGGGGGCTGGGGACTTTTGTGTCTTTCAGGAACTTCTCTATATTAGAGATCGACAGTACAGACAGCTGGCTTATTGCTCGTGTGTTCTTTAGCAGGCAGATGGAGCAAAAAGCATGTCAGTCTTTTTGGCACTAATTCAGCTACACTTGCCCTCTGCACAAAGGACTTTTGTATTTTCCATTGCACTGAGGATCCTTGTATAGCAAAACAAATCATGACAGGAAAATTAAGTATATGGGGCATTTGTACCCCTTGTGACTCCTCACTAATGTAATCCTTCTGTTCAGCTTGTGATAGATTTCATGTTGAATCTTTTGTTCTCTCCCAGGGAATATTGCAAGGCCTCATCTTGCATCTTATAACAAAACATAAGATCTGGAAGCCTAGAGGTCTAGAAGAGCACACTTCTTCCTCATGAATGCTGGGGATTAATGTACTTTTTAATATCTATGAACAAAACCATGCAAAGTGTCCAAGAATTTGGAAGCAAGGGCAGTGGAGAAAATTACTTATGAGACTACACATATATAATAAAAGGGAGATCATTTCTGTTAGATATCAGTCCCCTATTTGGGTTAACCCAAGAAAATAGTTAGAAACTTTGTAAAGGTGTGTGTGTGGGGGGGGGTTCTCTGGCTTCTGCTGTATTTTAAACTCTCAAGACTAGTATCTTCAGGCTGACAAGGTAAATTTAAGATAGCAGCGCACCTTGAGGAAGCTGGGACTTTTCTCTTTAACTTACAGTCTTTTGTATATTTGCTTGTCATTTAAGATCTAGAAGCTGTGCCATAGATTTACAAGAAGTGGGTCAGTGTTCTCTGATTGCTATAGGAAAAAGCTGAGAGAGGCAATGCAGTTCCAGAGCACTATTGACTACATAAAACTGAGATTGGAAGGCTATTTGTTAGGCAAGTTAAGCTCTTTTGGCTGCCACTGTTGGATCCATGTTGTGTTAGGAGCCTTTAGCGGGGCCATTGACTACTCACACCTTGCTGAAAGCTTGTCGCTTTAGAGCAGTGATTTCCGTGAAAGGCATGGGATGCGTCCAGAACCACTTTTTCATGTGCTGAGTTGTTACAACATTTCCTGAAGAAGTGGCTTGGTTTAAAGTTTCACAGGAGGTCATGAATAAGAAATCCAGAAACAAACGTTTGTCTTTTTGTGTGTTAACTACATCTTTGTCTCCTCAAACCTATCTAAACAAATGCAGTGAGGGAAGAAATTTAGTTTAGGAACCCACATCTGGCAGGCAAAGACTGGCATCTTCAGACAACCAGAGTTGGGTTTTCTTGTTTGTTTTTCCTTCCCATTTAGTTCTGAATTTCTCATCAGAAGAAAACTGATATCTAAAAACTCATTTATACTTAAGCATAAGATCTGTACTTAAATATAAGATACAGTCCTTTATCTAGACACCTCTTCACACACCAGCTGCAAAAGTGAACCTGATAGTAATTTTACCTTTCAGGTAGATTTCAAACTTGCGTTCTGGACCTTTAAGTTTTAGGGCTGAATTTGGGAAAATATTATGGAGCAACTCTTATGTTTTCTGAACAACTTGTGGTAAAAAGTGCATTCAAACTGTGCAAATATACTAAGCTGTTGAGAAGGGGAATTTCGCGTACAGTGTATTTGTGTTTTAAATAGGTTTTGATTGTGAATTAAAAGGGGTACAGGTACATTGTTCCTACCAGTCCGGATATCCAACACTTTCTACAGTGATGAAGATATTTTAATTAATCAGGTGAACTGTTCTTGCAGTACAGCTTGACTGAGTTTTTGGACTAAACCAGCATTTTTCTTTCAGTAAATAATTGAAGTATGCACATGTGTTCTATTTATTACTTCTACCACATGAGATGTAAAAAGCATACAATGTAGAGCCCTCCAATAGTAGTTAAAGTAGTTTAATCCTGTTTAGAAAAACTGATTTCAATTGCACTTAAGAACTTGGTCTTCTATGTCAGGCTAAAACTAGACTTAACTTTTTCTTGGAGTTCTTGTTTTTTTTTCTCACATGTTCCTACAGTCCAACAGGTTTTTCTGGGACTGAATAATTGCGAGCATCGATTTTTGAGGGCTACCTGTAGCCTGAGGATGTTGTATATGAATCTCCCCTTATGTATGGGCCTAGAGGTGGGGCTCTGTGTGCGCTTGTTTGGGAAGGGATGGTATGGCTCTCATCTGAGTGTCTGCTCCTCTGTGCTACTCATAATTCTTTCAGCTGGCCAGGCTGTTGCTGCTCCTCAGTATGCTCCTGAGGATGGAGAAAAACTCTTTTATCATTCGTTAGCCTCTGCTTTGTTCAGAAGCCAGTCCCTGAGTTGAGTTGGACAGCCGCATACATGGGAGTTTAGATTCCCAGTGGCATACAGCACTCATTCAAATACGCCAAGCAGAGAAGCCTTTGCATCATGAGCAAGCATATGTGAAAGAAGTGGCCACCTTTCAGAAAATCCTCGGTTAAGTCACCTTTGTTCTCAAGTTGAAAGAAATAAGCTAGTTATCCATGAATTGCCCTTTCTAATATTGAAAACAAACCCTATCATTGAACAACAAAAACTGCTATAGTTTTAAGAATGAAGCATGCCATGGCCAAATCAAATCTATAGATTAAATTGGCCTTTTAAAGCTACAGTTTTGTGAAAGCATCAAATGTAATGCATGGTTAAATCATGAAGAAAACTTGGTGGGTTTGGGTTTTTTGTGCAGCCCCGCCTCAGGGAGCTGAAGGACGAGTGTTCTTTTAAATTAGCCTTAACCAAACCTGGCTTTGAGTAACTTTGATCTACCTGGTGGAAGACATGAATGCCGGTCTGATATGTTTTTATCAAGAAATTTTGCAAGGTGTGCAAGCTGAGCTCAA
Organism: Apteryx mantelli; assembly: GCF_036417845.1. Lineage (NCBI taxonomy): Eukaryota > Metazoa > Chordata > Aves > Apterygiformes > Apterygidae > Apteryx > Apteryx mantelli. Next base: position 153,467,538 of record NC_089979.1, read on the forward strand.
ATAGCTGTAAAGAAGTCTAGCTTTTTCTACTAACTGCTTCAGTATTTCCACACCAAATCTCACTGCTGTTTCTTATAGTCATTTTTCCACATTTTTTCTTTTCTTTCTCTGCTAACGTGAGTGCAGGTAAAGAATTTGGTGACAAAGTGAAACAGGTGACTGTTTTTAACCTTGCTGGAACTGTCTAGTTTGAAGGAGTTAAGGTTTTGTATGAGTCCTTTTTATTATAAGCATTGTTTCCTCACAAATTACAGATACTTGCTCTCTTACTCTCCTTTAAGAACAGCAGTGAGGAAATAGGAAGCATCTGTCTTGTGGATCAAAAAATAAATCTTATTTTCTGCTTAATTTTTCTTCATTTCTTTGGCTTGTATGGTGCCACCAGATTCAAATAGAGTAATTTTGTTAAGGTATGTGGTGTGGGGGTTTTTGTTTGTTTTGTGGTGCCCTTGAGCTTTCATAATCTGTTATTGCAGTCTCGTCTCTTCTTCCTCTGAATGACTTACCAGGAAAATGGTAGACACTGGCCTTACGGTTGCGTGATGGTAAATGAAAAGCATATTTCTGTTTTGGCTTCACCTTTATGTAAAGTATTTCCCATTTACTGTTTCTGAAGTTATAACATTGTAACTAAAGAGTCATTTAGGTACTTTGCTGCCCCTGCGTATTGTCAGCAACTTCAACCCCCCCCTTCCAGCAGGTTGGTATTGGGCACTAAGTTACTATGGCAAATTCTATACGCTAGTGATTCTCTGCTGTCTGTATTTATCAAGAATGTACAGTCTGGGTAGTGTTTAGGATCTTTCTTACTGCTTTTGACTGCTATTTCTGTAATCTTTAGAAGTATAAAGTAGATTGATATGGACTCACTTGTTTCTTCTGTTGTTTGTTCTGTTGTTGATGGTCACCAGTTTCTTGCCTTAGTATAAATGATTAAGGATGTAGCATGTGATCTATTTAAGGTCGAGTTTAGGAACTTCCCGTAGATATACACAGAGCGCTCTTCTATGGCTTGATCCAAAGGTGTTTCATTTAGCACTAAACATTCTCTGCATTAACTTGCATTTGGGTTAGTAGCCTCCTAAGTAGCTCACTTTGACTCTGCTGCTTTTCTGTTTCATGGGCTATGACAATAACGAATGTTGTGACTGCAATGTTAGAGGTAGTATGGCCCAAATATCCTTCTGTCAAGAGTGTCAGAAATAGTTGGTAACTTCTTAACAGCACTTAGTTCCTGATACCTTTTTATTTATTTATTTGTAATTTCCATTCAGGCTCCTTTTAGGAGAATGCTTTTAGGAAAACACAGAATCAGAAGCTGAAACTTGTTTTTGGTGAACTGCTTTTTCTAGGCTACCCTGATTCCTCCTCAGTGTACAAGTATCCTAGTTTGAGGTTCTGAGCAAATTCATAGGACTTGTTGTAACTCTGATCTACTTCAGGAAGGGTATGCAAGAATGTTGTGTGTTAATAACGTCATCTCACACTGTGCAGGGTGTCAGATAATGACAGCCTACCCAAATAGACAAATTCTTGAAATAATGGTGAACAGAACTTTAGATACTTGTGCTATCCAGTCTGGCATCTATAAAGCAGCTTTTAGTACATGCAAAAGTCATTAAAAGCTGAGCAGTGTAGTTAGGAAAGTTACACAGAATAATCAGCTTATCCAAGTTTCTCAAGCTGTAATAGTCTGTGTTTGTGAAGTTTTCAAGTGCCACCGTGCTAGGCGCTTCACTGCAGGAAAGAAAAAGGCTTCCACAGTAGGCTGCGTAGTCTCACGACAATCATGTTCGTCTGATGTGCTGCTAGCACAGGTATCTGCATGGGTTCCCTGGGCCTTCATGTCCCGCACCTCTTGTTTGTCCTTAAGGCTCCAGCTTATGAAGTTAATGAATGGTGGCAGTTGTCAAGGAAGATCCAAACTAGAAGTTCATGAATTTTCTGCCTGTTGGCCTTCTCCTCACAGAAGTTGCAGTTGTGTTTGGGAATCTGCTTTTCAAATTCTGGGTGAACAGTAGGCTAAGTAATAGTTTCCACAGGGTAAGGGGCTTTTTATTGACACGAGAGGCAGAAGGCATATGGAGTGCAGTGCCCATCTAGGATGGGAGTGGAGCTGGGATGCAGGACATGATAGGCCACGTTCCCTATGCTGAGGGGGTATGGGGGCTGTTGAACTCTACTACACTAATCTGTGTCCTACTATGTAAAGGCTCTTTACTTTGTGTGTTCTGGGAAGATAGATCCACCAATAAAATTAAAATAGCATTCTGTAGATCTTGTGATGATGTTGCATGAGGTAAGTTTGAAGGAAGAGAGGGTCTGACTTTAAGAACTAGTGAGAAAGCTATCTTTCTGAGGGGAGGGTTCCATTAGGGAAGAAGCCTCCCAGCATCAGTACTAGCTCTGTCCCTCCTTGTCCTTGCTTATCCTCTTTCGTTGGTTCAAGGACCCTAATAACAGCCACTCTGACTGAAAATGTTTTGTTTATGATGATGCTGGATCCCTGTTGGCCAAATGGTGACTATTTTGCATCATACTGAAAATGTGAGAAATTTGCAGTTTGACTCATGAAAGCGTAGTGTTGGACTGCCGTTCTGGTTACACGTGGAAATGACATCACATCTCCAACTGGATTGTCCTGGATGTTGTACCAAGGAGTCTGGTAACTGATAAGGTTACGTGTAAATGCCAGTAAGGGAGTCCTTCATGCTATTTAGCTAGTGCAGAAGAGCATGTGTTTTGCAGTCTGAAATAATTAAATGTTTTGGACTTGGTAGCTCCATTTAAATAGTGATGACCAGTATCTCCTAATTTAGATGACATGCAGGAATGAGAGGGTAGAATGAAGGTTGATACTTAAATTTAGATACTGAAATTCAGACTGATATCTGACCTCTCTTTTTTGCAGGGGGGAAGGGTGAGAGTTTCTGTAAAAATGGTACTGGATTCTCTACAAATCTTCCCTCATCTCAGTTAATACTTGTCAAACGCTGTCTGTGATATTTCTCTTGATATAAATGGAGTTAGTGTTTAACTTGATATGCCCATTTGTACATTTAGAAATATCTGTCCAGATATTAAGTAAGTTGTATTGCCCACAGGGAAATTAAGAATTAACAGGATAAAAGATAATTCCAACATTTAATCAGTTCAGAATGGGGTTTTGATCTTCATGTGATGGTACTTGTTGGCAACTGGTGTCAAATTTTGGTCAGCAAAGCTAAATTACGTGGTGTATTTGGGGAAGTTGTTCAAAGGGAAGGTTGTTTTATTGCAGGATTATATATGTAATGCATATTGCCTTTCACCATCCCTCTAGGCATCTTCTTGGTTTAGGATACCCACACCCTCTAACCACTCAGCCTTTTCTGTATGTGTTCTTGCAAAGTGGTACTTTTGAGTGTCTTTTTACAGCCATTTAAAGCTAAGAGCATCATGATGAGAACAGTGGGTCTCCTGTAGCCTGATGCAAGAATTTAACCTCTTAAAAGGCAGTTGCTCTTGCAGAGAGGAGTGTAGAGCTGCATGTTTATGACAGATAATAGTTGTGAATCAGCTTCCTGAAGAATATGTTACAAACTACAAAAAGTGTTTATACTCTAGTCAAAAATTTTAAAACCAGTGCAGAACACAAACTTTGGTATGCCTTCTGAGCAGTTGAACCCACAGTACACAAACAAATGCTGTTGCCCTTCTATCACTTGAATGGAAAACAAGTTGAAATTACTCAAAACTGTTATTTGAGAAAAGCATGACTAGTTCCCACCATAACAGAAAAACGTAGAACAAGTGCAGTCGACTAAATTTTACAAGGATCGCTTTATTTTCAATGAAGTGTAGATGGGTGATAAAGCATAACATGAAGTGGCTATTTAAACTTTGAACACTTTATATTGGTGCAATATGTTGCCCCACACCTTGTAAACATACTTGTATGGTTAGATTCTTTTTTTAACAGCTTTTTTTGAAAGTCAGTGTCTTTTTCTACTCTTCAGCTGCTTGTGTTATAATCTTTCCTCATCCTCATGCTTGTGCCTTTTCCGACATAAGCTACTGCACGCCTGAAACCTTTGCAGATACTGTCTAGTTACTAATGAGCAGCTGCACTAAACAAAACAGATTTTTTTAGAAGAACTGGTAAAAGATGAGTTTAAAGAAGCAAAAGTTAAAAAGTTACAATTAAAATTACAGAGTTACAGTTAAAGTTACTATTAAAAGTTACAATTAAATAACTAAAAAGGAATAATGAGATTTGAGTTAAGAATGAGGAGCAAATTTTAAGAAAAATGGCACATGTTCTTTTGCTTGTATGTAACTTCACATTCTTCATTTTAAGGGGCACAAAAAGTTAATTGGAGGTCTAATACAGATTTAACTGTTCAGTGCTTTTCAGTTTGTGTCAATATTATTAGTACAAAGTGTGTAAAGCTAGTGAGCAAGGTTAAAACACTGAGTTCTCTTGGATTTCAGTAAACTTACTCCTTTATGTAACAGTTGAAGACTACAACTGCATTTTGCTCTAAATCAGTGACATAAGTCTGTATTAGGTATGTTCACTACCAGTTTGGTACAATGAGGGATTTAAAAATCCTTTCAGCCTCTGAAATATATTTCTCAGTGTAAACTACCATCCCTTGTACTAGCCCATGTTTGCTTCTTCCTCTTCAGTGTATTGAACAACAGGAGGAAGGAGGAGGAAAGGAAGTTGGATGTGTCTCAGTTGCTTCACAAGTTACGGAATGTCCTTGTAAACTATTTAAAGAGGCTCTGCTGTGCAAGCTGTGTGCAAGCATTGGCGCTGATGGAAACTGCTGCATCATGCTTTCTTCCATGCATAACCGGGCAGGGTGGTTCTTAGGCTTGACTTTGTAAATGGTCCCTTGCTGTGGGACTTCTGCAGGAGCAGGTTGCTGAATTTCTGCTTGTGGATTTTTTTTTGTGCAGTTGGGTGTTCCTGGGAGTAGATCAAATATCCTCTTTGAACACATTATCTTAGAAGAACTTAATCTCAAAGTGCCACCTATGTATAGTGAGTTATTAAAACCTACTTATTTTTCATTAAACTTGTGAACACTTGTAACAAACTATTTATTCTTCCATGGAACAGGCTTGCACCCATGTTTGGCACACAGGATTATTTAAATACATTAATTTTTAGAAGTAAAGTTCTAAATTCAATGTCTATAGTGAGGCAGAAATTTGTGTTGGTTATCTGTGGCTTAAGTGGTTCACAGTTTTAAATAGCTGAGGGTAATAAATGAGAATATTTGATTGAATTTTTATACGTTAGCTAGAGACACTCTGTAATGCTCTTGCCATACTGAGGTTAAAGTGTGTTGAAATAAAGTTGTTTCAAGTCCAGCTCAGTGATGGCATTAATTCCCATTGCTCTACTATGCAGGACAACAATAAACCCTGCCAATCTGCCCTATTTGGGAGGGACAAAAGGATGGGGAAGAATGTAAGGCTGTTAGCGTATCTTTCCAGCTCTGTTTCAGATATTTATTGAGCTAACAGTTATAAAATTGGCCAGTGTTCCTATAAAAGAGAGGGATTGATTCCTTTTGTTACTCTAGTGCCGTTATGTAATGTTAGGTTACACAGAAGAGGGTCAGAAAGCAGACTTTTATATAGTGCTGGTTATGATAATAGTTTAGTGCAATATCTTGTATTAAAAAACAAGTGAAAACTTGAGAAGAGTTTTTTATCTTAAATTTTTGTTAGTGTATGTTATGTCCATTTCCATCTGTTCTTGGTGGTTGTCGTCATCTTGACAGAACTTTTTGTCCTATAAAGAACAAAATACCTGTACTAAAAATCGTGGAAGACTTTTGATGATAGGGTTATACAGTTCTACAATCAAAAAATAGAAGAGTCTGAGCAAGGTCTTATCTTCTTTAAATGCTATGTTAATATGACTTGATGCCACGACTTACCTTTAATGTTTTCAATTGTTTGACAGCATAATCTAACATCCACTTCTAAAATTATACATTATGTGAGCCTATTTTGTAGATATCTAATTATGTTAAATAGAAACCTTATTTTTCAATTATTTTTGTCTAATGAAAAAAGAACCAACATTCTTGTAGTCTATGTCTCGCTGTGTAGGAATAATTTCTCTTTTGACACTATCCCATGGGAATAACATGAAAATAGGCACCATGTGAAGAGAGAGAGAAGAAGCATCAATTTTTCATATATAGCTCACTGCTAAAATGTACACAGCTCTTTGGCTAGCACTTTTATGATTTAATATTAGTAGGTATGATCAACAACGCTGTTCTGTTTGGTAACCTGGAAAATCTGTTTTGTTCTAATTCAGAAATAAAGCCTACCATGAAAATTTTCAGTTTTCATAAGGGAAAAAAGAATGGGTACGTTCAGATGTTGATGGCTGACTTCAGCTGGATGGACTCAAAAGGCTAGCGGGTTGGTGAGAGAAAAGCAGAAGAGGTTGAGAGCGAATTGTATAGCTTGGCAAAATGCATTTCTGCTGGTCTTACTCACTATAGTGCTTTTGTGTTACAAGCATGAGTCCGTGTCATTCTTGTCTTAAAAATACACGGACTTTGAGAGGACATCTGCTTTCTTAGTAGTGTTGTTGATGATGTTTCAGATTATAACTTCATTTCTTTTTGTTTGGAGTCCAACAGTTCCTAACCCGTTCTTGTTCTGAGAGTATGTTTATGCATGTTTGGGATAATGCTCACCTTGACAACATGAAGCGTCTACTCCAATTCCTGTAGACATGCCTATAATCTTTGATATACCTGCTCAGTGTAGTTTACCCAGTGAATATTTTGTGATCCCAAGGACTCTTTAGGTTGCATATTGAACATTTTAAGCCAGACGATAAACTGAAAAGGCTGCATTTAAAAACCGTAATTCCTCCATCATTTTTCATATTAACATTGTTTTGATGGCTTCTCCTTTCTTGCCCAAATATCAGCCTTAATTGGTAATTTTTATGGGTTTATAAAAGGCTTGGAACCAGGATCATTTCAGATTAAAACTCTCGGTTATTGGGTAGGGAGAACAATCAGAAAAATGAACGGGTCACAGTTCCCCTGTGCCTGTCCTGAAGTCTCCCCTGTTCTTCCTCCTATTTAATGCTCTTCTATCTACATCTTCCAACCCCAGACAAATACCTCTGGGATGGGGACAGCATGTCAGTGGCAGGCAGCAGTGCACTAGTCAGGGAGGCTGGACCTTCTCCCATGTTACTGCCGTTCAAATTATAAGCAATCCATCTTTCCTTGGGAATAATAGATTCTGACTGACTGCATAGCAAAAATTATTTGTTTCATAAATATGTGGCAAGGAGCAGTGTCCTTGTTGTTTCATCGCAGTGAAATATTGTCTCTTTTGGAGAAGGCCTGTGATCTATCTGAATGATGAGCTGTGATCTTCTCACTCTGGTCTTCCAGTTTTCTACTGTCACTCTGAAGAGGTTAAAAAACCCTGTATGAAGTCTGTAGTCTTGAGTCATACTGCGAAGCTAGTGCAAGAAATCATTCTACCTTTTGTCACAAAACAACTTGCACTCTAAATCAGACCTCCATACTGTGTTGTCAGTCATATAATAAAATACATATATAGGCCCTTAGGAAGGCTACTGTATTTCTAAGAAAATTTCCAATGAAGCTGTTGCTTAAAGAAACTTCTAAAATACTTTACTGTTCTTTGCTGGAATAAAGGTTCAAGAGATTTTTGGGTTTGTTTTCTCTTCTAGAGAGCAAAGTAGGAGAACACATGGATAGAGCCATATTACTGAACATGAGAAGATTTGAAATTTATAAAGCTCATGTACAAATGTAATAAACAGATTTGCCAGAAGGTTGCGTGTGCCTATTAAGCCAGAAGACTGTGAAGGAAAAAGACCGTGAGCAACCTCTGTAACCAGTTTCTTTTCTGATTAAAAAGGCTCCATTCTTGTCTGGAATGGTTTCTGAGAGGTCTTAAACTTGTCAGAGAATCGATGGAGGCCTTTCTGCTACAAACTGTCAACATATATGTATATTTATATATTTTTTTACTTTTTGTTTCTCCCTTTTGGTCATTTCATCTGTAAGGTCTTGTAAGGGAATATCACTTTTCCTTAAGACCATTTCATAATATGCAGCTTTCCAAAATGTAGCTGTAAAGCGTCAGCTTTCTGTTATCTTTTTCTGGCCGTAATTTCCTTGTGAATGAAGTTTGTCTGTATTCTGTGGGTCTGTGTGCATCTTGTTAGCATACCATTCTTTTAAGCTATGCCACTCGAACTTTTACCCGCAACTGCTGTCTACTTTTATGCCTTTAAGAACAAAAGTAAACTATGCTTGTTACAAAAATGCATACTAAAAACAAACAATGAAGTACAAATCTTGAATTTTTATGCTCAACATTTGAGACATCACAAACTGGAAACAGATTTATATTGAGAAATCTTACCAGCATTACCAAAATCATCAGTGGTACACTAATTAGCCTCAGTGTTAATATTCTCACAACTGTCTAGACTTAAGTATCATAAATACAATCTTACTTGGCATTTTATAGACGAAACATTCAGTGAGACTATTTCAGCTGTATTTGGATAGACAGGTAGAGAAAAATCATTTTCCTTGGAAGGCTGAAAGACAGCTGAGGACAGGGCAGAAGACAGACTGCTGAAAATACGTTTCTTGGGAGGTAGATTAGAAGATACAGATCCTGTGATTTGCTGTTTGTGCAGGTGCATGTTTACATGAATTGATTTACGTGTGCACACATGCACACACACACTCTTCACCAAAAAAGTTTTCTTGCTATTCACTTTTTCTTTATTAATAAAGAACATCAGAGTTCAAGCTTGTCTAATCTTGAGTCAAATAAAATAAACCTCAAAAATGTCATTTTAGGGTATCCTGGAGTATCTACTTTCTAAGTTTCAGCAGTAAGTATCGTAAGAAACTGGCATCTGCATTCAGTGCACAACTAAGCTATTAGTGACTATGAGCTGGAGTTTCTTCTGGAGTTGTATAAAGAGCATAGCTCTTGATGCTCTTTGTACTTCTTGTGATGGGAAAGTTACTGAGGGATAAACTTGCATCAAGGAATAACATTTTGGGATGTAATTTAAATGAGGATTAGAGATTTAGTACTTCCTCAGTCTTTTAACTTAGTACTATGAGCATCTTCATTTTCAAAAGACGGAAAGATTCTGTAACAAGAATGCATACCATTTATCCCTTTATTCAAAGTAAGTTCACTATTGCTTGGCTTTTTTTTTACTTCCTTTTTCTTTTTCTCCTGTTACTTGTTGCAATATCCGTTGCTTAAAATCTTTCTGCTTGTGAGAAAATCCTAGGTTGACTTTTATTTTAATCCGTAGATAAAATTCTTTATCTACACCTCTTTTACCCATATTCTTACAGGTATGAATTGACTACAGTAAGTCTGATCCAAACAATACACTCCTTAAACAGGTCTTGGGAATAGTGACTGGAACTGGAATAGACACCAAACAACTTGTTTTCCAGTCTAAGAACTTCTCAAGTATAATGCTGTGTCTTTGCTTCGTCCATTTAAATGGAAGAATCTTGTTAGTGTTAGTGATGTTTATACCTTTTTTGTCTGATCAGAGTCTGACATAACATTCTCCAGATTTACATCAAAATAACATCTTTTGTGCTCTGCTCCTTCTCCCCTCCTCCCCCCCACTTACATAAAAAAACTCTGTAGCTTTCCCTGTGTCTTCATTTTGCACATTAATTTGTCTGCATGGATGACATGTTTAAAAAAAAAAAACAAAAAAAACCTATTTTTAAAGATGAATTCAAAACTTCTACAGCTCTGTGCCTGAGCCTTCTCTGTGGTGAAGGCTTCATCTGTGAAACCACTGTAGGAACTTGCTATGCAGAATAGTCTTTGCTGACCCCCTTTTTGGATGTCTGTTTTCTGGCAACCTAACAGAAAGTATGGAACTCCTATATAGCAAAGAGTATGGCAAGAATAAATTATATTAAATTATTAGGACTCTCCAAACTGCAAAGTCCTATTTACTTTCTATTCCTTCAAAAGAAAGATAAATTTGAAGGTTTTTTTTCAAAAATACTGTTTTTCAAGAAGACCTGCCAATGGGATATGTTCATAAAATTTCTCTGTAGTCAAAAAGAACTCTGGTAGTGCAATATAATTTTCTAAGCATGTTATCTGAGATGCTTATGCTCTTGCATTACCAAGTTCAAAGCCATTTCTTAGCCACAGGAATAAGTTGACAATGTATTGTTAAGGTATTTTTATGCTGCTCACCTTATCTTCAGTGAGCTGTTTTAGACACATTAGATTAGAACTAAAATATCTCCTACATCACTTGTCAAGTAGTTTTTTGGTAAACAGTATTTTAAACTTTCAAATGCTATAGTCTTTATCTTTACACTAAATCATGAACAAAGTTTAGGCTGTGCAATACAAACAATTTGGTGGGAGAAGAGGAAGATGACTTACCTATTTTGATCCAGATTCAGAGATGCAAAATTGCAGAAGTGTTTCCATGCTGCTTATACGGTGAAGGAAAAGTTGTGATGTTTGTGCGGGCTTTGGGTTGTTTTTTGTTAGTCACAGAATCACAGAATGGTTAAGGTTGGAAGGGACCTCTGGAGATCATCTAGTCCAACCCCCCTGCTCAAGCAGGGTCACCTAGAGCACATTGTACAGGATCGCATCCAGGCGGGTTTTGAACATCTCCAGAGAAGGAGACTCCACAACCTCTGTTGGGCAACCTGTGCCAGTGCACAGTCACCCTCACTTCAGTAAAGAAGCTTTTCCTCATGTTCAGACGGAACTGCCTGTGTTTCAGTTTGTGCCCGTTGTCTCTCATCCTATCGCTCGGCACCACTGAGAAGAGTCTGGTCCCATCCTCTTGATACCCTCCCTTTAGATATTTGTATACATTGATAAGATCTCCTCTCAGCCTTCTCTTCTCCAGGCTAAACAGGCCAAGCTCTCTCAGTCTTTCCTCATAAGAGAGATGCTCCAGTCCCTTAATCATCTTTGTAGCCCTTCACTGAACTTGCTCCAGTAGTGCCACATCCCTCTTGTACTGGGGAGCCCAGAACTGGATGCAGTACTCCAGATGGGGCCTCACTGGTCAACAGCTTGCTTGAATGTAATTATCTTAAACGTTTTGTGGCCTATTTTCAGTTTTGTTTTGTTTTGTTCCCTTAATTTGGTTTGGTTGCAAGTTGTGTTCAGTTTAAAATTCTTCTTCTTCAAAAAAATCTGATTCTTAAGTTTTAAGCTGTTTCCAACCATAATTGTACACTAATTGATCAGAAATCTGTCTGTCTTTGACCTACTTAGAGAATTGTACGGAAATATGTATGTGCGATTCTTTCCTCAGCCTACGTAAAGGTGCAGCCAGCGGTGCCCTTGTACAGGTTTGTATTGGCGGTGAGACGTTTTGTGGCATGTTGCTCTTGGGAACTTCTCTTTCTTGTGTTGGCCCTTTTCATTGCATGCTGAACAAATTATTTCCTCCTTTAATTTATTTTTTTAATATTTAACTTTTTTCCAAATTCAGTATGTGGTTTAAAAAGAAATATTTTAGTCTCATCTGTCACTAATAGTCTGGATTTTTTTACACCAAATAATTCTTTTATCTTTGAGAAAAATTTGGTGATGAGACTCTTTCAGTTTTGATTACATGAGCAGTGTGAAATGCTTAACAGCTAGGAATAGTACACCTAAACAGCACGTCTTGCCGTTTTGTGTAACCCGTGGCTGTCTTGTTTCGAATCATGGAAGACTTTTATTTTTCTTGTCATTGTAAGTGAAGCCTACAGACTAGAACTAAAGAACAGGTCCATCTTGTCCCTCTTTGTGCAGCCTTGTGAAGCATCTGCATTAAATGAACAAATGTAGCAACAAATGTTAGGATGCTTCTTGTCTGTGGTATCATTTAAGTAAGGCAATTTTTTTAGCTGATGATGTTTATGTTAGGTAATTCAGCAATTTCTCATACTCACATCAGAAAAGCATTTAAACTGATCAGGCCCTGGCTGAGCTCTAATATTAAAAAACTAAAAACTAAAAAAAAAAAAAAAAATTTTTTCCTAAGACTTCAACCTCTTGGAAATACACTTGATACTGTTTGTACAATAGTGCAGTTTCAAGAGCTAAGCTATTGAGACCAATATCTAATATGTTTACCTTATATGGGATGCAGTTTTACTATCATGAATTAGCAATTGCTGTGTTACAATTGGGAAGTCACAGATGTTGTCTGTATGGTTTCTTTGAACTTCTATGAAATCTTTTAATAAATATTGTAGTCTTGAATTCTGCAAATAGATCACTGTATGCACTGTTTTTTAAAAAATACTTTGTGTATTCTGTTTTTCCTATAAATTCTTGCACACTTGGTGTTCCAGATGCCAAATATATAGGCCTTTACAGGAAGAGCTTGTACACACATTGTACCTATATTTTAACTGTCACTTACATGTGGAGTAAGAACAGTTCTTACTGTAATTAAGTATTGTCCTACATTTTATTATTAAAGGTAAACTAAAAATTTGAATATCGGTGTTACACTTCAGTGTGTTTCTATGACCTACATACTGCCCCCCACACAAATTTTTGTAGAGACTATAGAAACTTAAAATAAGCAATTTGGAGGAAATTAGAAAGGTCAGCTAGAGGATGGGACTTACCATACTCTATAGGCAAAGAATGCTAGAATGTCAAAGGTCCTTTCATACGCTTATGTAAATGCAGAGTTCACTGTAGCAGCTACATGTTTTTTAGTCCTCTTAGCCAAATGCATTTCTTCTTAAAGCATTTCTGATTTTATTTCCTACCCTTTTCCCTCTCTCCTATGCCCTTTCTGAAATTGTTCCAACTCTGTGGATGTAAAATACTTAACTATTATTGACTTGTTTTTAGATCTTAATAAGAACACTTTTATAAAATGTTCAGTTACTACTACAGATACTTGAAAAAGATCTCTTCATTACCTTCATGCAGTTTGAAAGGCTGCAGGGGGACCCAAAGTAGAACTGGCCTGATCATTCTTTTTCCTCTTCCCTCAATTTCATCCAGAACAGATCCTGAGAACTAACAACTTTGATTTTAACCACAATGTTTTTATTTCCTTCTTGTTTTCAGGTTAAAGATGAAAAGTAACTCTGCAGAGCTTCCAGGTGTTTAGATAGGAATTAACAGAGTTAAAGGAAGCCATTATCAAAGAGACTAGGTGTTCTTGACAGTAGGTAGGAAGAGTAAACTAAATACATATATACACATGTGCACTATACATGCACTATAATGAGTGATCATGAACAATACAAATGGGACACGCATTGCATGACTTTTTCCAATGATATGACTGTATGCAGCTGTGTAGCTGCTAAATGAAAACAAAATATAAATGGTGAGGAAGAAGAGATACTGAAGTCAAAAGTAAGGGTGTGTTGTGGGTTTTATTATTATTATTATTAAAGAGGAGCTGGCCTGTTCCTCTGAACTTGAAGACAAAATTTTAAAGGAGGGTTTGGAACATCTGGGAAAGAGCAAAGGTTCAGTGCCAAACTCTTCAGGATATTTTATATAAAGAATTAAGGCCATAGAATATGATCTTACTGTCTTAATAAGATGGTCATGTAATGTATGATTATAAGGCAAAATGCACATTTATTGCCTATTTGTGAGCAAGAGGAGTTCTTCTGACTTTGTCCTGTATCTCCGCTGTTCCATGGTTATTTAACCCCTGCAGTACAGCAAAGTTAACAAATGTTAACAAAATTAACATTTACTCCTGTATCCTAAATTCCAGTTTGTGTTCTTGTATAATTCTATTTTTTTGATAGTGCTAAATACTACACTTAGGGCTATCAAGATTAAGTGGCAGGTCTACAACAATCTTTCACTCTTCTGTCCAGAAATACAAGGTCTAGCTAACTCTCTTGAGTGCATGAATCTGGTGCAGTCTACTTGGGGGGAGGGGGGGGTTGTTTGTTTAGGGTTTGGGGGAGGGGTTATAAATACTTTTGCCTGTTAGTGCTATTTCAAATGTCCTTTGGCCTAAATTCAAAACCTTAGAGCTGGGACCTTTTGATTACTTGTGCAGAAAGGCCACGAAATAGTTTTGTATAGGCATTTGAGGCAAAATCTTGGACCTATCCAAAAGTTCTCTGTTGTCTTCTCGTTTTGGTATTGACTTGCTGTTCTGAAATGCAACTGTGTCAGAATGAGGTATTCATTGATCTGCTACTAATTAGTCACTCCGACTTTTTTTTTTCCTTCAATCACAGATGGATCTCTTATCCTTGTCCCTTCCCGTCCCTCTAATGCCCCAAAACAGACCTGATGCTTAGTAATTTCCAATTAACCATCTTTGGCAGCCTTTATATTCTATCATGGCAATAGTTACTGAACTCTTGAATGTCACATTTGAAGGATACACAGTAAACTTAGATTAAAATATTGGTCTAAAATGAAGAAATTCTATCTTTATGCTGACAGGGAAAGAGAATAAAAGATAACATGAGTGGCAGGATCCTTCTAAAGCAAAGCAAATGGAGACATACAACACGATTAATAAACTTTGATCAACTTTCAAGCTTGCGTGTGTGTGTGTGTGTGCGCGCGTGCGCGCTCCAAAGCTACGCTCCAGTTTTCATGGATGGAGAATGCTTGTAATTTCCATTTAGATTGATGTAACTACCAGTGTTTGTTGTCAAGCAGAATCAGCTTTCTTATTTAGTGCCTTAGCTATAAGTTCAATGGACTGTTCTTTTAACCACTCACATTTATAAACACCCTAAATTAAAATGCACATTTCAGAGGTGGGAGGAAAAAAGTAGTGCAACTCGTTATAATCAAGTCAACCTGAAAAAGCTAATAGAAAAATATTCTCCTAAAATGTTTACTAGTTAAATTCTTTTCTTGGCTTGGAAGTCATGTTAATGTTCCCTGTATGATAAGCGTTTCCTGCTGCTAATATGGGACTGTTGAATGCTAGTAGTTCTGATGGAGAATATGGGGCTTAATGAACACAATCAATTTCTTCATATTTATACATTCATATGGCTCCCGACAATATTTCCTTGTCTTTGAGAATTCAGTACAGTATTTAAATCTTCATGATTCAGACCAGATATTTGAAAATCTCAAATTCAGAGGTTCTTCAGCTTCACTATATCCTGTCAAAATGGCTGTAAAATATTCATTTATTAATACACCTTTGGTGTATAACAAATGTCAAGATTCAGATCTGAATAATTTTAGTGATGATTGCCTTAAAATTGCATTAAGATGTGATTTCCCCCCCACACACCCCATTTAGGGGTGAGGGGAGTGTCCATCTTTAACCTCCTGGCTTGAAGAAACCAAAGGAAATAAGGAAACAAATCAAATGTTTCAGGCTAAGAAAACCTGGAAAAAAAACCCTGTAAAAATAGCAGTAATGCTGATTTTTTTTTAATTATTATTTTTAAAAGTTTAAATAAATAGAAGGAAAGCTAGCAGGCTATTTTAGTTACAATTCAATGTCTCAGTGAGTGCTACTGAGACATATACAAGTGATTCTTGTTTTAAGACTACAGCAACTGCTAAGCATTTTTCTTTAATATAGTTGTCCCTAAAGAATTTTTTTTCATGTATACGTGGAAACTTATGTATTGTCCCTACTAGCTGATGTGACCTTATACTTTTTTTAACAGTACAGCCTGATCCTTGTAGGATTCATGTTAAGCACATATTTGCAATGTGTTGATCTTGAAATCAGGCATAAAGTTGTGTATATGATAATGCAACTGTTGTAGGCCTATTGCTTAAAAAAATTAAATTTCAATCATTGTGTCTTTGCAACAGTCAATGCTGTCTTGGATGATATTGAAAGGAGATGGACCTTTTCATGGATATATCTAATCTGAAGGTTAACTATAGTTGCATATCTCGTAGGAGACTTAACAAAACAAAACAAAAAAGCTGTATTAAGACAGCAGAGTCATCTTATTCATACATTTTTCCAGGCTGTTATTAAATAAAAAGAATAAGTTGTTAATGCCCAAACTTGACCCAAATCAGAATTTGTTTTCAGAAGTAATATTTCATTTGATTGCAAACATTTTTCAGTACATGAGGACCTAGCAATCTTTTGGCAATCTTGTTTTAGCACAGTATATAGTGTGTGTGTGGGGAAAAATATTTTGTATTTAATTAGGTACTTACAGTGTAGAATTTAGCACATAAGTGAGTTGCAGAAGTACAAAAATAAAAGCTGTGATTGCTGAAGGGGGGGGTGATAGAGCTTTCAGTTCAGGTGGCTGTCATACACTGACATTAATATGTAAATATATACACATGCACACAATAACATTTTCCTCAGTCAAACTTTCTTGTGCCCACAAGGTCACAATAAAATTATTGCCCGTGGTGATTTTTTTATCCTTTTTACTCATAAATAATATAATTTGGAGGATCTGGAGCTGCCTTACTTAGATTGCAATCTGACTCAGATTCCATAAAAACCATGGACACACTTGTCCTTCTTTCTAGAGTGACAAGTTTGTACAAGAAGTCTTCAGTATCCCAGTATATAATTTGACACTTCTTTTTCTCATCAAACTGCTAAGGTATTGTGGACCAGATAGTTGGGGCTTCTTGCAAGGAAGCCAGTTCTTGACTTGTTGCTGAGCAGCAACATGCTGCACCTGAGATAAGATACTCAAAACGCTGCTATAATCATTCGGACAGTGATCATGCTCTACTCTGTTCCTGCAGGGATGTTGAAACCCTGCAAAACAAGTTCTCTCTAGTAGTGTTGAGGCCCTCTAAATGGGAAATCTGTAAGAAATAATACCTTATTTCTAAAAAGAAATTAAAAAGGGCAGCCATTAGTGGTGTGCATTTTCACTGAACCCTGACCTGTCCATATTACTTGCAAGTGCTTGACCTTTGTGAAAGATCAAAATACAAAAGCCTGCATGATTATATGGTGCAGTAAGTGGAACTACAGAAATAGGAAGATACCCTTCTTTCACAACGTTGAAATGGTGCCTAATATAGGGAATAGAAAGTATCTTAAATTCTGGTAGGCCAAATCTAAAAACACAGGAAATGAGCCCTGCAAAACTTTGGGAACAACTTGCAAAAAGAATGAAAACTAGTGAAACTTTTTTTTTTAATATATCATCTTCTAAACATCAGAAACAAGAAGTTTACTGTAGTATGCAGAAACTGATTAATGGACAGAAGCAGCACTTGAAGAAAATAAGGTTCATAGAAGAAAAAACAGTGCTTTTTGGTATGTGCACTGTGAAGGAGGTTGGAACAGTCCATTTCAGTGTGTCTTTTCTCCCTTGCAAAAAAGAAATTGTCCTAAAATAAAATGTTAAAACAGTTTTGTGGGGGTGGGGGGGAATGAGCGAAAATAAACAATAGCATGCTGTCAGATTAATGTTGTTGTCTTCTTGAATGACATGAGAATGAAATGTCTGAACTACTGGCTGCAGCATATGATGTATTGCCTAGAACTGCTTCAGTATGAGACAACTGCTGAGTGGTGTACAGTTCCAGGGGAAGTCCAGGGAGCTTCAGACTGGAAGGTTGATAGAGAACTCCTGTTTTCTATGAAAGAGCCAAGGAGCAGGTGGACAAGGGTGTTGCAGTTAATACAGTTTAAACAAAGACTCTTGTTAAAGGCTCTTAAAACCTAATCCTCAGTAATAAAAGAAAGGAAGGTCTTTGGGTAGATAAACTGGTTGAAAGTTGAGGGGACCAGAAGAAAGGGGGTGTTGATAAATAGTTTTCTGCATTTGGGTGAGTGCCCCTTATGGAATCTATGCTATTCAATGTATAGTTAATGTAATAAATGATCTGGAGAAGGGAGTGAATAGCAAAGTGATTAACTTCAAATAATGATACAAAGTTATTCAGGGTCGTAGAAACAAGGGTGACTAAGAGTTGCAGAGAGATTTCGTGCTAGAAAGACAAAAATGACAGCTGAAATTCAGTGTATTTAAAAATTATGATACCAAAGCAGAGTACTTGCCCTGTTATACAGGGGAGCAGCTGATCTGTGAATCCAGATATGAGCATCAAAAGAAAAGGTAGTTGTCTCCTCTTTCAGGGAGACTAAAATCTAACATGGTAAATACCACATTTACCAACAGACCTTCATGTAATAAAGAAGGGTGAGCCAACTGCTGTAGCAATTAATCAAGAAAATAAATATTGAATGTGGTAGTTATATTAAAACATGTTTTATTTCCTTACAAATTAGGTACTATTTTAAGCAAGACCTATCTGAGAAGAGGAATTATAGTTTGAAAGAGGTAGAATGACAATCTGAAAATTGGAAATGGCAAATAGACTACAGATATAGACGAAAGTAGAAAGCAGAATTTGAAAACAGTTGGCCTTAGGCCCAAGCAAGATTGAGCTTTCAGCAAAGTTGTTTTGTTTTTGTTTTTTCTCTCTCGACTTGAAACTAATAATTACTGCATTCTAACAGTTATTGTGAGATCAAGTGTGCAAAATCTATTTTCAAAAATATGAAATCGGCTCATGTAAGTTGTATAGCAGTTACCAGCACATTTGCTGGCAGTCTGCAAGCTGCTTTTAAGAAAAGTTCCATAAGCACAGAAAGTTCGAACTGTAGAATCAGAGGGAACTGGAGCGAAATAGGGAAGAAATTCTGATAGGTAAACACTTCTCATAATGTCTTAATGTGTGTTTTAAGCGTCTACTTGGGGCAAATAATTCTTGATTACTATGGTTGTGATTATTCTCCATCTCCAACAGCACAGATACCATGAAACTAAGCCAAGACTGTAATAAGGCATCCAGAAAAGGGTTTTCTAGTTTAATGTATAACAAATGATCGTATTTACCAAATTACCTAAAGGGAAAATATCAACAGTATTTCATTCTATTGATGAAGACTGTAGCCAGCATAATCTAATTTAAAATAAGCATGATATTAAAAAAAAAAAAAAAAGGCAGAACAAGAAGGAACAATAAAAGGAAAAAAAATGCAATCTAGGAGGCAAGTGGAATGTGAGAAGCAAGAAAAAACCTGGGAGATAGTTGCTTTACAGAGTTGCTGCTACCACAGAATTATTTGACTTGCAAGAAGAGGCAAAAAAAGAGATTAATTCACTGTTGAATCAAATTTTCCCCTTGCGATTACACATAATGTTAAAAATGGGAACAATGGATTTTTAGCAGCTCTTCATCTGAACCAGAGTACTGCTGACTCCCGAGTCCATCTAGTTTCCACAAAAAGTTTTCTTTTTCAAGACCAGTAAGAGGTACGCCTATTCTCTTCTTCAAATTTCCCATTTTTATTACATCTTACATGAGAAGACTTTTTTTTTTTCATCTCCTGTAGACAACTACAGGAATGAGAATTTTTTGTTTTAAACGAAGCATGCCTGCTCTACTCTAAATATGTACTGCAAGTTGTATTCCAGTCTGGATTTCTTTTTTATGCTAGTTCAAACCTCTAAGACCAAGTCTTTGTAATACAGTTCAAAAGAATGCAAGTAGCAAAGGAGAGAACCTGTCAGCAATTCTCTTAATTTATATTTAGTCCCCCCAAATGATTGACAGTTGTTGAAGTTTATTTTGAACAAAGGGTTACTACATTTTGCTGGGAGATTCAAACTTAGTCATGCCTTAGATATGCATATAAAGTGAGTCACTATCACCAGTTCTTTATTCACAGTGTAGAGGTAGAGGACATGACCTATTCCCCATGTGGTATTATCTCTTCTCGGTCTCTGGCAGATCTGTGTATATTCTAATCAAGGAACAAACACTTGCATCCGACCAGAAAAGGATTGCTCTTCAAATCTATGGCTTTTTTCCTGTGAGATTTTACTTACTAAACTTCAACAGCAAAAGAAGCTTTTAATGTTTTGAGTGGGCTGTGAGCAAACTTACTACTTTGGGTTTAACTAATTGTTGATATCCAAATCTTGTCAAATATAATTTGCTTTGAAAGAAACATTGCAGCAAATGGAGTACCTGGAGATTGTATTCTAGGACTTGGAAGCCATGTTCTATTAAAAAGAAAACTCCTTAAACAAGACTCATCTAAATTCCTGTCCTTTTTGATATACATGCCTTGAACATCTATGTCTTGAACATCTTTAGGGTTTTTTTTAAGTGAGTATTCAACACTTAAGAAGTGGCAAAGTCCACATTCAATTTTTATCCCACTTCTTTTCCCCTCCATTCTGTCTTTCTCCTCCACAGGCGCCCCTATTCTCCTGCTTGCGTGTGTTTGTATGCATCTGTGTAATTACAGTCAACTTCATGGTTACTTGTATTTTTCCACAGGACTGCTGTCTCCGTGCAGATGTGTGATGCGTAATTAATAGGCAGCTAGTCGCATCTGTTTTCCACCATATTGTTCAGTGTGTTGTCTTGTGTCTCACAGTATGCTGTTTAGCCTTATTTTGAAATAAAAGTTATTTATTTCTTCATGGATATTCATCAGACTTCACAGGTCTTGTCTGTTTTCATGATGCTTCTTGGATATGAGATTGTAAAGAGGTTTTCCATCAATTTTGGATGACCTTTTTACATACTTAAACTTTTGGATACTTTAACCAGCTTAACTTATTACTTAAGCACAAAATGCCATGTATTACCAAGAACAGCTCCCTGTAACTGCAGCTGATTATTTAGTATCTGTTTGCTTTAGGAGCTCTATAAAATTAAGTTGGATGTCTGGAAAACGGAGAAAGTAGGATAAATAACAAGGTCTACGAGATTTGATTTGTATGGCCTGCTTGGCATTAACAGAGACTCTGTGGCAGACAGGAATAGCATGCAGTTGCATCAGCAAAGAGACTATCTTACTGCAACCTTTGTGTCATTCGCAACTTAGAAGTTTTACAAATGAGCTGGAGGTGCTCAAGTCACATGCAGATCCTTGTTCTTTCACAATGGTGGTCATCCTCTCTACTGAATAATAAATATAGTTTTAGCTGGAAGGGCCAAATAAATTAGTTTCATGTTACTTTACTTTCATGGGGTTTGGGAGAAGTGGTGTTTGACAACCCTAGCTGATATCTTTTCACTTTCATTTTCATTCTGTCAGCCTGTGTGCAGTTTGTTAGCAGGTTTGGAACCATTAAATCCCCCCCAAAATGTTATGGCTTGAGCTATTGGTAATAGTTACTTTGCTCACCCCAGAACAGGAGTAGAAGTGTTTTTCTAGCAAGCTGTGTGTATGTTTGCTGAGAGAGAAGAAAGGTAAGGCTTAGGAGTCAGGCAGGCCTTGGGAGTAAGTCTTTCTAGCAAACGCAGATGCTTGTTTTCCTGCATCTCTGAGCGTGAAACTTTTCTTTATATCTTGCTTTGATTTCCCCCTCCCCCGCCCATCATTGGATGCTTCTCTTGGTCTTGTTCGTGATTACCCAATTGTATTATTCAGACTTCATGTATCAATCATGCGTTTCTTGCCCAGTATCTGCTTAATGGAAACTTACCTGATTCCCTTCTTTCCCTCCTTTTTCTGACTGCCGTTCTTTACTTTCTTCCCTGGAAACTGACTCCCCCCCCCCTTTTTTCTTTTTTTCTTTTTTCCTTTTTGGATCTTTTCCTTCTCATTCTCCCTCTCCTCACATGTCTCTACTAAAACTGGACAAAAACTACATAAAATCTGTCTCCTTCCTGCTACCTTTTCAGCTCCAGTGGTAGTGCCTCCTTATTCCTTTCCTTCTATTCCCAGTTTCCCACCTTCTCAATGTCCCCTTTCTCACTCTTAAGCCAGCTGCTTGCTAGTCCTTTATTTGCTGTTTTCTTACTGACTCCTAGTCAGTCTCCTTCTCTTCTGTCTTCCATCCTCTTTGCCCAGATAATTTGGCTTTCTACTGACCCTTTTTGCAGTTCCCACTCCTCTTGCCAAGTAGGTTCAAATTCCTCCCCTGCCAACTTCCTGCAGCTTCCCACTCACCAGATCTGTTACAATCTACTTCTTTCCTTTTCCTTACTTCATTCATGCCCTTTACATTCTAGTCACATTCTCCTTTCTATGTTGCCTAGATGTCAGCACATGGTAGTTGAAAGCACAGGAGAAGCTGGTTTCTGGGTTGTATTTTCAGTGCTAACCTGACCAAAGGACTAAAACAGTGAGGAAAATACATTTTTAAAAAGACCAGCTTTATCCTTACAGTCAAGTTTTTTAAAGATAGGATTCTAAAACTTTTTTTAGTTAAATACCACCATGGCATTGGTCTTCCAGATCATGTGATTACAAAAAAGATACTCAGTCATTGGAGCAGTGTCTGCATACTGTATAACTGTTTGGATACTGTAGCTTGGAAACTTTGGGGAAAATGGAGCACTGTCATTACTGGAGTGTGCTGAGGCTTCACAGTTTTTTGTAATTTCAGGTGGTAAAATCCAAGAAACCTGCTGAGACTTCTTACAGGATATTGTGGATATCAGAAGTTTACATGGGCTCAAAATGAAATGAGGCAAATTCCTTGAAAAAAAAGTATTTAGGACTGTTAAATGCAGGTGACAACTCTGACTCATAACATCCATAAACTACAGGTAGCTGAAAGCTCAGCTGGTATCCAGGACAGACAGCACTCTACTTGCTGCCTTTTCTTACCTGCAGTTGGCAGTCCTACTGGGTAGGATGGATCTTTGGTCTGACCCAGTACAGCTATTTTTATGCCATTGGTAAGTACAAAGTTCCTCTTCCCACACTCCCTCAAAGGTGTACTATTGGGACAAATTTTGGGGCAGAGACAGCAAAAAGCAAATTCCTACCATATAAATTGCACACTGTTAAACATATCAGGTTCTCTATGCTAAATGTAGATATGCCACCATGCTCAAAGATGAGATTTTTTGGTGGGGGTGGGGAGGGTGTCCATAGACACACTTCTTGAAATGGTTGAAGCTGTTTTATGTCAGATAACCTCCATGTTGAGTGCTTGCCTCAAATTGAATTATGTCAGAACTCTTAACAGAGTTGGCTGATATTACTGTTATAAACAACTAAAAATAGGGTATTTCAATAGCAACTTTGAGTACTGAGCAATCTTTAAATTTCCTTCTATCCTGCAAGGTAATCTTGAAGTACCAAAAAATGCCTTAGTTCCCCCTGGTCTGTTAGGAGAGGGAGCTATCCCACAACCATGATGATAGGATAATTAAAGCCTCTATTCTGCATCTTGACCTCAACTCTTCTTTTCTTCTTGCACTCTTAATGGTGAGAGAGTACAATTCAACCAGTCAAACTAGTAAATCCTGCTCTAGAACTCAGATTTTCAGTCATGGAAAAAGTTTCCTAAGACAAAAATTATTCTTCAAAACTTCCTCCTCTTTTTCTTTTTTTCCCCCTGCAACTCAATCATCAAATCTGATTATAAGGGCTGTACTGAGTCAGACTAAGACTCCAGCTAGTGAGTCTTCTCCCCTGGTTCTTTGCAGGGACGACTCCTGAACAGAGGATGGGAACAGGACCTGGTCTGAATGCACATTCATACCTTCTGTCTTCAGGCTCTGCAGATATTCCTGTATGGTGCAGGTTTTTTCAGCCTGGAGCATTCTGGCACGGGCCTTCCTCCATCATTTCTGAGAGCTCCAATATGACTGGCAGCTCTGTACCACCAAAGCAAAAGATCTTCTCCAGATTTCTCTGGACTGTTGTTTTTCTACCAAAACCTTTTCAGAACCTGGAAACTTTACAGAGCAACTGGGTCCCCCTTAATCATCAAGAGGGTGGGGGGAATGTCCTATCTGAGTCCTTGCTGCACTGTCCCTGCTTCTATGTGCAAGCACAAAGGTCCCCTATCCAAATGTCCTTTCCATCAAAAGCCCCCAAAGTCCCAAGATCTCCTTCTGGCCCTGGCTAAGCTGGCCATTCATATCCATCAGGGGGAAGAAGCCTTATATGCTAGTCTTGGCAACCGTTGGGCCTGTTGCCATTCTCTCACATCTCTGAGCTGAGCACCACTGAGCATCGTCACCATCTCCTTGGACACCTTCAAGGAGTAGGTGTTGTCAGGGCCACTCTGCTTGGCGTCTCTTTCCAGTTCTGATCTGTTTGTTGTTCCCCAGTATCAGTTGACTTTTTTCTGGCTCTCCGCACCTTTTCCTCGACCTTTCTCTGTGTGCGTCTGTGTGTGTCTTCCTTTTGCTCTCCCTTCCCAGGGTGAGCTGTTAGGTTTTGTTAGGTTTGGGGCTAATAGTCAGCCATAAAAGGATGAAAACCAAGAAAGATAGTAGCTACTAGCAGATGCTGAAGGAACAGCATGAAAAAAAGGAGAAACGTCTAATGATTTAAACGACAAACTGTTCAAATTCAGCAGTGCATGGCTCCAGTAGTTTCCTGAATCAAAACATCTACATATATAAATCCTTCTAGTCTAATTTTATGTATTTCAACTCTACGGTATGTCGCCTGCATGATCCTGTATGCTGTATTAGGTCACTCTGTGATGCTTTCTCATCATGCCTGTGTAAAGATGTTGTCATTTTATTTGCATCTTCCAGTCTTTTCTCTGTATTTCACTTTGCTTTTTCTGAATTGTTGGATTTTGCCAGGAGAGAGGGAGCTTTTGTATTAGCAAAACAGCAGTAATAACAGCTATTTTGTATAGTAGTAAATTATCTGGAAAGCTGCTTTGTTTATAACAGATACCAGCTGATAGTCCACCTGAACTGTCACACACTTCGTAATTGTTTTGTTTAGTATGAAAAAATAATACAGTGATTTTTACATCTGTTTTCACTTACAGTTCTGTGAATGTGAAACAGCCATTATGAAATGCACTAAAAACATTCCCAAAGAATTAAGCACTGAGTATTTGGATGCTTGCAAAAATTTTCATTTTCTATATTAATGTGGGTGTGTGAAAGTTGATTTCCATGTCTAACCTTTTGTTTTAGAAACTTCTTTAGCGTAGTTTTGCTTTTTACCAAAAGACCAAATCAATACTTGAAAGGTATTTGATGTGGTTTTTTCTGTAAACCTTTATTGGAATTACACTTACTTTGCCCAGGTTTCACTATGCATAGAAGTAGTTTAGCATTTCAGTATGCTGATTTTTAGGTTATTTCCTTACGCACACACACACGTGTATGTGTATGTACAGTGTTTTTTTTATAATTGTGACACTTCAAATACCTAATTTCCATAAGTAAGACAGTCATCCTATGATTGAAGTAAACAACCTGTACACAGAAAATACCTTGTCAAAACTTTGTATATTCCAGCTTTGATTAGATATATAAGAATTGTTCCCCTTCTGGACTGCTCTGCATTCTTCTTAAAACTGTACAACAAAAAATGCATTATCTCTTTTCGGCTCTGAAAAGAAATGTCTTGATGGTAGTAATTTAGGATTTTATAATGTGATACGCTTTCTGGCTGGGATTGGATGTGACAACTGATGTAACAAAAAGTCTTAAGGAAACTGATTACTTGAGTTTGCCATTTACCAGTTTCATGCTGTTTTAAATTAGACATACCTGTAAAGCTGAAATGCAATATATTTTGGTGCACTTAGAGAAAATATAGAGCATTTTTAACTGACTGTTGTGGTGGCTAGCCAGCTTAATCCATTTAGTTGTTTGGAAACTTTGCTAATTTATATTTTTCTTCACACTGCTTATTTTTTCCTTTTTTGCTCATCATTTAACCCGTAGAAACTGATATTCCTTTTCCTCTATTTTTTCGATGTTTAATTTTACAATACATGACCCTTTTAGATCCTTCCTGGCTAGTATGAGCTTGTATGACATAGACCACTTGGGCAAAAGGGGTTACAGGGATCCTGTTTGGTCTTGATTTTGGAACAGTTTTAACCTGCGAAAGTTGCAGCCTTACCCTGCAAGTGGCACTTTGATTTAAACATTACAAGTATGGAAAACAGCAGGAAGCAGTTCCTAAAAATAGCTGTAAATATTTCCTTATCTTCTCAAGTATTAATTGACAAAAATCTATACTGCCCTCATCTGTTCTTTTGCTTTCAATTCTGAAATATCCACTTAACTGGCTTGTCTTCATAACAGCTCAATTCCAAACTCCGAGATTTCTAGCCGTAGCTGACTCTTAGAACCAACTTCTGAATAATATTTTAAAATGTGTTAAATATATGCAGCACCTGTATAATACCTTACCTTGTTAAAGATAGATTTTGTTGTTGTTGTTGTTACTTAATACTTTGCCAAAAACTTTGTTTTTTCACACTGGAGTTTATGCCACATATCCATCTTATTATGAATGTTTCAGTATTAAAAATTCCTGGAACTGTTTTCAGTCAAAATAGATGTAACATCACCTTTGAAAATTCTTAAGGCTTACTGTTGTGGAACAACTTGGCAGAGTTTGATGGAAATTAAATGAAATTTGGGCAACTCATTTGTCTTAAGTTCTGAAAATAATGATCTGTAACGTTTGATTAAGGATTTTCATTTGTTTTTTAACTAGAAGTCTCTAAAGAATCTGCCTGCACTGAAGAAGACTTTCTCATCAGTTGTAGTTGATCATAGCTCCTGAAGTTGCTGTAATGCCTGACGCCAGAATTGCGAGCTTAGAAACTGTTTCACTGGTATTTTCATTGAACCCTTTCTCCCTTCTGACTCCCAAAAGACTCTGGGGCATCCTGACTTGAGTGTAGAAGTCTAAAGAGCAAAAGGAAGGATATGTTATAAAAAGAAGGAAAAGATAAGATCAGGAAAGAAGGTACTAAACTGGCTAGGAAGATGCACTGCCCTGATGAAGCTATCTTTGAAACTTGGGGTCCTCAATTACAATCTAAAAATGTATACTGTTGTTAAGATTCAGTTGTCATCAGTGAGTTATGAACTAGGATATGTTCCGTGCTGCGTAGTTAAATGGAAGAGATTTTTGGTACTAAGCAGAATAGCTCTTGTAATTGAAGGTGTCCCCCAAAATGAACATTTTCAGGTGTCTTTATCTCTCACATCTAATTCATGGGTGAAAAAACGCTTGGCAAAATCCTGCTGCTGACACTTAGACACGAGTGTGGTACTATTTAACATGATTTCCTTAACTTCTTTATAATCTTAAGAAGAAAAATAATTAGTAATGGTTTCAAAAGTTGTCAAAACCTGCTTGCAAAACCTTAATTGGGCTTAATTCAGTCCAATGATGCATATACTCAAGAAGAGAGAAGGCTTTGCATAGTACTTTTTTTAAATTTAATATTAAATTTTGTATGCCACTAGGTTACTTCTGTGATTTTAAGACTACATTAACTTGTTTGAATTCCATGGGTTAAATTAAAAGCAGCTGTAAAGAGGAAACCTACTGCAAACTAAGCAATGGCAAAGATAAGGCTCTAAGGAAACAAGCAATTAGGCTGCTTCTCCTTGCCTCGGCTGGTATCAGGTGAGCTTGGGTGGACAGGAGAATCATAAACATTGGCAAAAGAAGCTTTTAAGGTATAAGAAAATCTTGTACGCGTAAAGCCTTGTCTTGTAAACTTTTGCTTTGGTTCACATACCTCTTGAGAAATTAATTAATAGTGTCTTTTGAAGATGTCAGTGCAAGATTATTTCAGGTTTCTGATTGGAAACTATTGACTGCCAAAATAAAATTGCCAGTGTTACCAACATTGTTGAGAAGAAAGGAAAGGTGCAACTTGGAGATCCAGTCTAAGTTATTCTAGTTATTATCCAAAGCAGCCAAGATCCAAGAAATCAGTCTGGTCACCAGCCAAAAGAGTAGAGCCTACGTAACGATATGTGAAGTATGGCCACTCCACACTGTGGACAATAATGTTATGATGATCTTTAATTACAGTCATGTAATTTCCATGGAATCTGTGCCTCAGTCAGTGCCCAGCAAACAGCAGTTGTTCTGGTAATGAATGAGAGTTGTGTAGCTGCTGCTTAGGTCCATGAGCAGAAGCCCTACTGTTTATAGGAGTAACTAAACTTTGTTGAATTTTTTATTTGAGCATATACCTGGCTGTAAAAAAATGACAAATGCTCTCAAGATCTTGGACCTGGGTATCTCGGATTGATCTTCCAAATTAGTGGGCGCTTAGTTTTTTGGATCTGGTCTCAGTTTCTTTGTAAAATGGGAGACCATTCTTCCTATTGTCAGAGGGGTGTTTTGAAGATTATTGTTTAAGTAAACAGATACAGGAAGGGAGGGTGAGAAATTTTGCAGTAGATGAAGTGAGTGAGCACGCTGAGTGATGCATGTGAAAAGAAAATTAAATAACTGCCTAGTGAGTGAGCATGGCCTCTCCTGTGCACTGAATGAGGCACAAGTCAGGTGGAAAAATACCAGGTGATCATGTAAGTACGAGGTGATCGTGTAAGTGAAATCTCCCAGTAGTAACATGTATTAGGGACTCGCACTGAAATTGCATAGGTAGCCTTTATTTTCCCATCAGCTGACTTGACTGTGCAATCTTCTTGCTTTATTTCTGTTTTTTTTCTGGATGTAATCTGTACAATGCTGTAGTTTTTATATTTTGGGTCCACTATTGTCTCTTCTGCAAGTCTCAATATTTTTAGATAACATTTATGGTGACATATTACTCAGAATGCTCTTGTATAGTATGCTGTTGAGTCTGTATCTGCTGGTGGCTTTCTATGTTCAATTTGCAGATCCTAAAACTTTTCCAGGGACAATGCAGACCACTGAACTATGGATTTAAGCTCATTGAAATATTTTCTGAGGTTCTGTTAGCCGAATTCTTGAAAATGTTATTGATCTGTAAAATAAAAATGAATGACTTTACTCATAATTGCCTTGTTTCCATGCTACGAGCTTTGTTATACACCTTGTAAATTCTGCACTCGTAGAAACAGTTTTCTTTCGTTGAAAGCATTAATTTAATCTGTCCTGCAAAAAAGCTCAAAAAATCAGTTTCTAAAGAGTTCTTAAGACAAGAAATGAAGCACTGACCAAAAGAGAACCTATTTTAAATAAAGTAGAATTCAAATCCTTTTTTAAACAAAAACTTAATTTCCTTTAACTTTTTCATTTCTTGCACATGGTTTTGTGCTTTTTATCTCCAAAACTAGCAATTACGCCTTATCACACTTCTTTTAAAATTGGTAGTTTAGTACGCTATCAAAATAAAAATACAGTTTTTGAGATATGAAAGGTTTCTTCTTCACAAACTAAAAAATGTTTAATACAATTAATTTTTAATTTTTGTTTTAAATTACAAACTGTTTTAACTTTTGAAATTTCAGATCTTTTCATGTCCTTTTGAGGTATAGCTTGTTCACCTAATGGCTTCAGCATAGCGAGTAGTTACATCTCACTGCAACCAAAATTGTTCTATTAACATTAACAAAGTGTTGCTCACAATTTAACATTAGAGCAGAAGGTGTAAGATTAAAGGTGTAAGATTCCATAAGAAATTAAATTAATTTTTTTGAAGTCCATGAATGTGTTTTTAATATAACTAAATATGGTGAGTATTATAAGACTTTCATATAAATACAGCATTTTTGAAAGTACTGCACAAGTATAAATACCTGGTCATTTTTCTTTATACCATAAATCTTGGCAATGTAAATGCCTACCTTTCAACTGCTGTACTTTATTCACATGTCTGAGATGCATCATTTTGCCAAGTGTAGCTAGCAGAGAAGGGCGCAGTCGCTTCTGTGTCATTTTGTTTTTGAGACTCAGTCTCCTGGTCTGCTTGAAGCATAAAGATGTCCTTGGCAAAATGTAGGATTTCTGGATTTTTAGTCTGGATTTTAGTCATGCTCATGCTTTACTTTTTTTTTTTTTTTTTTTTTTTTTTTGCTCCTTTACTCTTGCCAGATCACTTTTTTCAGTGTTGAAATAACTTCTCTGATACTAAATGTACAATGTTGCTCTTAGCAAGTAGGGCAAAGACTGTATCTTTATCAGTTGAAGCTACTGTTATAACTGTCTTCTGCTGATTTAAAATTGCTATCACATCTTAAGAGCTGTAGTGTGAAGGGATTTGTTTTCCTTACTGTTAAAAGTTTAAAAATTTCTTGTGTGTTTCTATTAACTGTGATTAGAGAATTGTAGCTACCAGCATGGTTTGTTTTCTAAATTTGCAGGCACACCCGTGCACACCTGTATTGCGGAGTTGGTAGGTGGCTCGCACTGCTCTTGCAGTAGCCTCTCATGTGAGGAGAGAATGTGGGATCTATCAGCCACAACTCGAAAGAAGCTCCCTATCATGGAGTCAACGTTGCTGTGTGATTATAATGTGTTATTTAGATACTATGCAAAGTTAGATGAAGTAACAAAAGAGCTAAAGGTTGGAGTATAGTGGATAATACTTTACCTGAAATAATCTACTTGGCACAGCGTACAGCAGGCACATTTCTGACTACTGATCTGTTACCTGCTTGTCACTTCGATTCTGGAGGAAGAAATTATTTTTTGGCATTGCTTATTAATCTATTTGTAGAAATTTTCTGAAGTTGGAAAATATTCATTTTTAAGAGCAGAAGTTAATTTGTAAGTGTTTCTTAAATAACACCTTTAATTTCAGATAGTCCGGTACAAAAATTACTTCTCCTTTACCTTTCCACTGGCTCTTTTTCAATCTCTTAAGATTAGTTTGTAGTTCATTGTTTAAAGTTGACTTTGTGTTACGGGGATTTTTTTCTTACCATCACACCAGTGTATTTGTCATTTACTTAAATATGAATATTTCAAAGTTGCTTTTAAAGAACATTTCAAGTGAGGTTTTTCTGTATTTGACTTAAATACAGATTTTGGTTAAGTAACTTGGGGCAAGGGGGGACACTTCATGAAAAATTACATCAGAACACGTAAAAGATTGAGAGGTGAAGTATACAAGGCTACCAAATGTGTACAAAACAAACTGTAAGCTGCTAATTAATAAAGTAAACATAAATATACCTCTACAGAAGTGGCTTCCAGACTGTTTTTTTTAACCTGAGTCTATCTGACACTGCCAGCTCTATGCTGCCCTGGGATTTCCCAGGCTCTTCATTTAATTGGGAAAGCCGCCCACTTCCCACTCCCACTTCTGGCTCGCATACACCCAACAAAAGTGGAGATGCCACGGCTTTCGGCAGCCCCCGCCTTGGAGGGGCTGCCACCCCACGTTCTGCCTCCCGCCCTCGCTGCCTGCCCTTGCGCTGGGCACGTGCCAGCAGCAAAGAGAGGTCGTGGACTCATTGCCCACTCCCTTTCTCGTTATTCAAAGGAGATAACTTGCATATGTTAAAATCGCTTTTCAAAAATGAGAATGGGAAAAGTTGTCTTCCTCTGAAACACATTTTTTCCTATGTTCTGAAAATAAATGCAGGTTATCATTATGGCTTGCAAGCCCCGGACACGGTGTAAAAATAACACGGAGGGAGCCTGTGAAGTTCTACTGGTATGAAGTAGTTTCAAATGTAGTTGGTTGTTTAAAAGATGGCACTCCAGGTTTACTGTTTGAAATATTTAATTAGGTTTAATGAACAGATTTGGGTTTTTTGTTTGTGGGTTGTTTTTTTTTTTTTTTTTTTTGGATTGGTTAGTTGAGGCCCTGGCATAGGTGTGTGTGGGGGAAATCTTTGCCTAAAGAAACTACTTTTATTTTGCAGTTTGCTATTCATAGCAATGTGTAGCACGTTGGGAAAGTTTCGTGTTTCTGGTGCGTTCACAATGTATGAATCCTAACAGACTTGCTTACATTGCTCAGTTTCTCTCTGGTAAGCTATACATTAAATTCAGGAGTATTGTATTAGTTCACTGACATTTTGTTACTAATGATAAGCTGTCTTCAGCGTAGGAGATCGTAATGGTTTAAAAAATAAAATAAAATGCATGCAGAAATCACCCTTTGATATGTTTTGGTATTGTGCATTGAAGATGATTGAAATACAAATCTGAGCATACATAAATTCTAAGATAAAGATTAGGAAAAAACTGTTTTGTAATATTCCCTCTCAACAGACCTACCAACTGCACCAGTGTGTAGCTAATTCAGAATGACTTTAGAAAGCCAAATGGACCTTTCCATAGATACTTTCTGACAACTGGCTCATCTTTTCAGATTGGCAAGAACCACATTAAACCATTCTGTCACTGAGCCTTTTTTCATCATTTTAATTCCTTTGCTCAGCAGGGTAAACTGCAAATTCTTGTGGAAATACCCCACTGGTAAATTGATAGAACCTTTGCTCCATATGACAGGACAGCTGAACACGGCCAAACGGGCACACGGGACTTTCCGTTTTACAGGATGGCTTTTGAGTACCTCAGGTTAGCTTGTATCTATTGTAGAGAAACAAAATTCAGAATTGAAGATTAGGTCCTGCCTTTTTGTTTCTTTGTACCTAGTGGCAAGTAAAAGTTATTGTAAGATTAAATACATGCCTGAAAGTTATCATTTGATTGTAACCTGATTTGGTTCCCCAGGGATTTGATAGAGCATGCGTTGTGCCTGGTATGCGTGTCTGACTTCAACAGTGTAGAAAACAGGGAAAGAAACACAGTACTCTGTAAATCCAGAATGAATTAGAGCAGTTTTTAGTTAGTTGCAGCAGGGAACATTGAAAGCAAGCCAAACAAATTTTAGGAAGCAAGAAAATGTGGTTAAGGCAGTATTCCTGACTTAAGAAGAATCACTTTCCTTTGACACCTTTGCTAACTAGTTCTTCAGCTGTCCTGCACCACGTTTTTCTGCTTGTGGCTCTTTGGTAGATGTCACTATACACAAGTATTCCTGGAATCATTGATGCAAACTGCAATAAGGAAGCACTACAGACTTCCTGATAAGAAATGTTGAGTGGTAATGACAGATGACGTAGGAAACTTTTTTCCATGCGTGGGAAAACTGAAATTATAGTTACCAGGATTGTGCCATGCAAGTCTGTGTAATAGATCTGACTGTGATCTCACAGGTCACACTTGGACCAATGACTCACCTAAATTAAAAGTTCCAAACATCTATCTTCTGTTTTTATTCTAGCTAGATATTAAAAACAAGGCCTGTGTTTCTGAAAAGCACTTTTGCGGTTTGGTCATATGTAATAGGATGGTAAAACTAACGTTTATGAGATCTTGTCAAAATGAGGAAAACTGGCTTTACAAGGAACATTGTTTCTGTTTAGTGATGTAATTTCTAAATAAAAATTTTCTTTTAAAATCTTCATTCATAGTTCCACAACAGCAGCAAAGAAAAATGAGACAAATGTTTTTTCTGTATTATGTTCACATTAGCATGCTCAAACCTTCAAATTTAAACATGTTCTAGGCTTTTTATTGCTTCTCCCACTTTCTTTTTTTGTTAACAGTCCTTTGGCGGTTTAGGAACCCTAGCATACTGGTTAATATATTCATGAAGAATGATGGAGGACAAAACAGTGGACAAAACTAAGGTTCTTCCTACAATAGCGATCCTTTTTTCAGGGTGGGGGGTGGAGATTGAGCACTCCTTTGATGCTGGTTTCATCTCTTTCAGGCTGTAAGTTTATCTGAAGAGGATTTGGAGTGACAAATCTTGTTTTACCAAAAGAGCTCAGAGTGCAGCACCTGCTGCAGAGGAGTTTGGTAGCTTTAGGGGTTCCTAGCTGACCTTTCTGGCTTTCTGTTTTTTTAAAGCTTACTCTTAGATAGTTACAAATTATTTTGTGGATTTCAATTTGCCTGGACTGCTGCTCTGAGTTAGTTTGAAATAGATGCTCTGTGTGTCTATGGCAGCACACCTGAACTAGTAAGCCAGGCTAAATAGCAGGATAGGTTTGCTTGGACTTGGCACAATACTGCAACACCTAGGCAGTGTCTGATTTGAAGTTGGCTTTATCAGGCCAAGTTGGAACGCAGGCAGATAGAGCTTGCATCTGCTTGCAGAATAGTCTGTATGCAAACTGAGGTCCTGTTGTGCGGTATACAGGACACCCAGCTTGAACGTTGTTAGTTTTCCATGAGCTAGTTAAATGATAGTAATATTGTGAGCTTTCTGTAGTTCTTAATACCTTAAATGATGCAGGATTGCACTCCTGCAATGTTGTCCACCCTCACACTTTCTGCAGACTACATGCAGAATCTCTGCACAATTAAGGGAAGTTCAGACATCTCTTCCCAGATATATTTAAATTAGAATGTTACAATTCGTTTGGAGAGTACATATGGGTAGAATCACCTCTTTAGAAGATAGGTAGCTATGTTTAATAAATAGCTACCTATTGGAAGTACCATAATGATGATAAACTCCAGCCAGCCAGAAAATCAAGGGTAAAATTGAAGCCATGTGGATTTTGTGCAAGGGGAGTTACCTCAGCTTGCTAATTCACGTTGTTTACTTGCTGACTTCTGGGCAAAAGTTCAAGTGCAGCTTTACTCTAAAATGTGTCTGTTTCCTTCCAAGTGATTACGGTGTATGTTCTTCCTTAGCTACTAGACAAGAGTCATCTGTGCTAATTGGTTGTCAGTCTTCTAGATGCTGAAGTCTGAGCTAGTCCTGCTACCTCCCTTCCCCTTGCAGTCCCAGAAGGAAACAAGCGCTTTCGAGGGCAGCTCGTCTCGCCTGAAGTGGGCACCTGCGAGAGCACAAGTCATCCATGCAAGGCCCCTGCTTTGCTCTAAAGGCTATCAAGGGTACCTGTGGTGACTGTCTCAGATTCAGACATCTAAAGTTAGGTGGAAAAAAAATTGCATTCTTGTGATAGTGACTTTCTTACTGTGGACTGAAAAAAGGCTGAAAAAAATGTGTGGAGGAATTTGCTAATAAAACCTTTTCTCGCTCCCCTTCCCTCCAATCTGCATTCTTATGATCAGTCTTATCCCACAAAATTTGTTTTTTCTTCATCTACTTCTACTTTCTACAGTATTTCTTACTATTACATTCTGCTGTTATCTCTTCATCCTAACTTCATTCTTTGCATAGTCACTCTGGACTTGAATCTTTTTTATTATTTTTATTACTATTTCCTTATCCTCCTACTTATTTCCTGATAACCATATTTTCTGTGAATTCTAGGTCTTCATATGCACCATCACTTCTGTATCATTCTGTATGTCCTGTACAAATTTCTGCTAAACCCCAATCTTCCTGTTGTGTTCCCACAGCTATCCTGGTATGATCTTTCTCTTCACCTTTGGGCTGTGTCTTTTGCTTTATTATGTGTTCTGGTGGTCTCTCTGAACACCTAGTTTTGGGGGTGAGGAGTTTTCCCCTTCTTTCTTCCTCTTGTCCTCATAAATAATTTGCTTACATTTCTGTCTCTGTTACCTTCTTCCTACTACTAGTTATCACCGTGGTGGAACTTCCTTTCTCCCCTTGTTTTCCTTCCATTATTTTCCTGTCTCACACAACCTTTTTATTCCTTGTATCCTGTATATTTCTTTATCCTGTAGAAATATGCATCTTCCTCTGATGCATAGATATACTCCTTAGATTTTTTCTCATATTCCGTTAGACATATGGTTGTACTGGAAACAATATAGTATATTATCCTCCTTAGAGTTGAGCAAGAATTACAACTTATGTCCAAATGGGGCTTGTTTCTTCATTATTTTAAAAAGCTTTTGTTTCAAAAGTAGGGACAATTTAATCACTTTTGTGATCTCAAATTAGAAATGGGTGGCAAAAACAGTCTTACTGGGTGCTTCTCAGCTATGTTTGCTCACCAAAGCTTTTCCTGAAAGATTGTTCTTATCTGTACTATAGATTAAAAACCTTTTACTACAGAAAGGCATTGAACTTATTTTTAACAGGAATGGTAAATATCAAATGCCTTAGAGGAAAATATTTTTAAAAAGTAAAAACTTGTTAATTAGCTTGTCTCTTCAGAAGTATATTAAAAATGATAAACTGGTCTTAGTATCCTTCTGATTTCACATGGTTCTTGAATGTTTTGTTCCGTTTATATCTCAGAATGAAAAAATGTGGATTAAATGTCCATGTATAGGGGCCATATTATCAGAACATTCAGTAAGTATCTATTTATTTATTTTAAAAATATAGATGGTGAGATCAGAGGACTTGTTCTCATTACTTTCCTCCTTGCCCAAGAGTTACTGATTAAACACAGAGATCCATGTGGGCAAGGATGTGTGAGGGAAGATTTTTTCTATATCATGGCTCTTGATGTTTGTCCCCAGAATTGTAGTATCTATTTCTAAGATTCCTAAACTTATCCCAGTTTTCTGAAATCCAGTGATTTGTTACTCTTTGGGGGGGTTCTTATTTCTGGAGAAAAAATATGCCTCAGATTTGCCTCAGGACTAAAATCTTAAAGAAGAGAACAAGTTTATTCTATCATAACAGTGTGAAATTCTTTGTTGGTATAGGTACTGAAGAGGAAAGTAAAACAACAAAATGCTGTTTTACAAGATATTTAACACTGATTCCTCAGATGTCATAACCAGTGGAGCGGGAGCATGCTCAGCTGTAGCTGATAACATGGTCTGCCTCAGTCTGGGGATTGTAGCTTGCCTGGGAGATGCAGATCTGTCCCCAAGTTTTAAGAGTTGCCTAGTCTATTTAATATATTCCATGTAATTTACAGTAGTACAGTAAATGTACCAAATGAGTTATAATAATAGTTAGGTGTTTAGCAAAGCATAGGTAAGTGTTGCTGATGATATAGACCCAGCTTGGCTTTACCTAAGCTATCAGCAAAAAGGATGACTAGGAAAAGTTTGAAGCAAGAAGAGTCCGAAGTGAGAAATGAACCAGGGCTTTTCCTAGGCAAGTCAGCAGAGCAGCTCGCATATTTTATCCTGAATAGGTTAGGGTAATTTAGTACCACTGCTTTATACACATAAAAAATAATTTTATTTTAGTATGATAAAAAGAGAGCTCTGCTTTGGGGCAATGCTTCTCTTTCATTGAACTCTTGTTCATGCACAGATTCCTATTTTCTTGGGCCCCAAGATCTTTCTTGGAATGTTACCTCTGAACTTAAGCTGAGTTAGATGAGATTTCATCTCTTGTGGGCTGCCCACCTGTTAGTTTTTAAAGTTTTTAATGAGAAAGTATTGGTTTTCTTTCTCATTTACAGTTCATACAGGCGTAGCCATTGTGCTGCTTTCATCTGTGCATGTGTATCGCATTCTTCTCTACTTACTGTGTGGTGTTCATGCTGAGTAATGTTCTTTTATCATGCGAGAGCTGGGTTTCTGTGGGGTGGGTTCTTTTAATTCTTTTGGTTCTTAGCTGAATTGCTTTTTTCTGTTTCTGTTTCCTTTTCCTCTCCTGCTTCCATTCGGTCGCAGCTTGATGGTTCAGAATGCCAACATAGCAAGGAGGGGTCTTCTGCCTTGCAGGCTTCACAATAATGCTGTGTTCCCTCTACGCTAACCTGACTGTCAGATAGGTCACAACACTTTTTCCAAGGCTGTTATGTGCTTCATAAATACTATTCTTTTATTGCTATATACATATTTTTTTCTAGAGTATATATATATATATATGTTTTATAAAACCTGAACTGTATTTTTCTTTTTACTCTTCATAAAGGTCACCTCTGATACTAATGAATACCAATAATAGGTATAGATTTATAGTGTTTTGTGCCTTTCCCCTTACCATTTTTTGTTGGTTTTGAGGCTCATCCTGCTTTAGGCCCCTTTGTACTTCCAGGCTGAACTTGCTTTTTCAGTATTGGGATTACATATCAATTTTAATGGTACTAAAAGACCATATGATATGACCAACTTTATTGGCATGATCCTCTCATACTTCCCAGTGAAGTGCCAGTGAAGGGATTGCAACATTCTTGATCTGCGAAGGTGGTGCTGAGTAACTGTGTCCTGCAAGATCTTGACAGTTCAAACTCGTCCCTTCCGCAGGTCATTGTGCTTTGTGGATTTGAGCCATGCTCTTTCAGTTTGTCAGGAAATATGTCATGATTCTTTATTTTGCTTATCAGAACTTTGTTTTCTTTTATTGCTTCTCTGAAGTTGTGAAGCATCTGAAAGCACACCAGTGTGAGACTCGGAGTAACCACTGAAATTACTATATGCTAGAGGCAATAATTTTGGTTTCTAACAATTAACAGGTTATAAATCTCGTTTTATATGGAATGAGAAGAAAGATTTCTGCTTTACTGCAAATAGTTCAGTGAAGATATCCTTTCAATATTGAGAAGAGCTTGAAAAAAACTTTCCAAAAATGTTCCCACAAGTAAAAAAAGTGTGTGTTGAAAACTCATTATTTTTTAGCTCTGTGTTTCTTCCAGAAAACTCTGGTTGTGAACATATTTTAAACAACATACGAGAGGTTTGGGTGTTACCAGCATAAGTTGTTGGGATAGGAGTACAGAAAAGTTTCTTCTGCCGAAAGAATGGAAAATGGAGTGGTTTACCAAGGAAAGCAGAACAACAGAAGATGATGTACTTAAAGCATATAAGATAGTGAATATTTTTGGAGAAAAAATTTGAATTTCTAATTCAAACATTCATCAATTTTCCTGACACAGGTTAAAAAAGAGGGCAATTAATTGAACTGGAAGGTATCAGAAATACTAACCAACATATTGGA
The DNA here is from genome assembly GCF_036417845.1 of Apteryx mantelli. Lineage (NCBI taxonomy): Eukaryota > Metazoa > Chordata > Aves > Apterygiformes > Apterygidae > Apteryx > Apteryx mantelli. The sequence continues at coordinate 153,505,973 of NC_089979.1, forward strand.
AAAACACTGTGGAACTCAAGATAGACAAAGGGCATACACTTCAGAAAAGGGATTCGTTCAAGCTTTAGGGTATGAACAAAACTTCAGTACTGTTAAGGTTAAGAAGGAGCATTTCTTTGGGTATGCTGTAACTACTTGTTGGTGTGTGTCCTTTTTTAAAGCATTCAGGAGGAGCTATTGTGAGGGAGGTGACACTGAACTAGATGAAAAAGTAGCATGCCTAATGTGGAAATGGGCGTGTTCCTGAGATGCCTGCTGACATCTAAACCTTTGCTACTTCTGGGTTATGGGGAACTGAAATAGTAAAGTTTTCTACCTAAGTTCATGCCTTGCTTTTATGTAGATCTTGCTGTGTACAGCCGCAATTTTATCCCTTTGCTAGGTAAGCTGCTGTAATATCCTTTATTTAAGACATGGAAATCCATCTAGAAGCTATAGCTGTGTAGAATGCAAAAACTGTCTTATTGTGGGACTAAGAACACAATGCAAATTCATCCTTTATACTTATTTTTAGTATGTTTCTGGGTGTAGCTGAAGGTTTTGATAATTATGAAGTTCTTACTGATGTGAATGCTGTTTATCTGGGAGGTCAGTCTTGCTTCATGGTGGCAACGTGGACGGGCTAGAAAACTCAGCACAGCTATTAGATTAAGCACTGAGCCTGGCAGACACAGCTCCTGGATGTGGCCAACTCAGAGTGTAGTTGGAATGGACTCGTGCCTGCCTGTATCCATCCAAATATATGAATGGTTAAGCTTGACATTGTTATGTGTATTATTTAGGTATGTTGCTGGCCAGGAAGATTTAAGGGTGTATGCTGCTCATGTGAAGTGTTAGTTTTCTAAGAATCAGATGCACAAAAGCCTGAAAACTAAATAGGAAAGCTGCCAACTTTGCTAATAGGAAATGCAAAAGAGTGGGGTAAGCTTCATCCTCAAAATGCCTTTGAGCTAAGTCTAAGAAATTAGTGAAGCATAGATTGTAACAGGATTAAATACCTAGTAAAAGTTTGATGGGGGGATGGAGTTGGGGTTCCCCTTCCCCCAATCACAAACCTCTCTTCTGGAATGAACTGTCCATAATAGAGCAATAAGTACTATTGATAATTGGGAGGATACTGCACAATATTTCAGTACTAGTTTGTTTCGTGATTATTTGGAAAATATCTACAAAGATGAATATCACTTTACAAAAACAAAAATTAATGGAGATGAGCTTTCCGATACCTATCACAGTAACAACTTGGGATGGTGTCATTAAAATGGAAACTATTTGGTTATTTTTTTTTCTAATTCTTTCATTGTCTCATTTTCCTTTAGTGCTAAATTCGCCTCTTTAAATTGCTGTGAACTTTTCATCTGCATTTACTATAATTTGATTATGACAAAAATCCAACATATATTTATAATCTTTATCTCTTTTTTCCTAATCAAATTTGTAAAGATTAGGTATTATCATTATTTTGGCATATCCTTTTATCAAGTGTTCTTGAACTCAAGAAAAATTGGGAAAAGGGGGAAAAATAAGAACTAATTCCTACCTGTGTAATTTCTTCTGATTTTGCTTTCTGTATACATAAAGGTCTTACATGAGTCAGAGCTCTGCTTTTGGGCAAGCACAGAGGAGCTGTTTCATACTTGCATAAAATCTTTGCTATTAGATTTGCTCAGGTAATGCATGTATTGCATTAACTTTATTTGTATTACTATGTATTTGTAAATAATGCTTTTGGAACCGGATTTTATGAGTGAGTTTTAATAGTTTGACTTCTTTCAGATCTCTGTTTGCAAACTATCACATAATTGGGCTGGTTTATTGATCTCACAGAGATTACACATCTGACACTTTGCACCAGTTAATAAAAGGTTTTGTTGGCTTTCTTTAAACTGAATGTTTGAGAATGCACAGTGCTGTTATGCTGTAGAATTTAAATTGCTTATGTACTGGAATATTTACTACCCTCTTTGTTGTTTCATTTCAGAATGACCTTATTTAAAAATGTATGAGGCTATTTATAATCGACTCTGTGGCAGTGATTAAAGAGGTGTGAATAATAGCTTATTGGAAGTTGACAGCTCCTTGTTTGCTAAACCACTGTTAGAACATTTATGCTGCTCAGTTGTACCTCATTTTTCTAAGGGAAAGCTGTATTTTGACAAGTGCATAGAACAGGTATATGTGGCTGACATTTTTATTAAAAAGCAAAAAAGAAAGCATTTGATTTTTATTTCTTTAACTGCATAAGGTTAATTAAATGCTTACTTTGTGTCTAATGATCTCTCTCTAGTGTATTATTAAAATAAGAGTGAACAAATCTGTTTTTGCCAAGTAAAAACAGACATTGTTCTTTCCAAATAGAAATAGTTGCTCCAAACAAATTCAGTCCAGCAGTCAGAAATCTGTTTTTCTGATAAAAGTAATACTTTTCAGAGTGGTCTCTGATATTTTTGATCTTAGAGTAGGATTTTAAATAACTCTAGGATGGCAATGATTTATTTTAGTCAAAAATCTTGTTTAAGTAATTCAGTTTTTATAACAATATACACAGATATCAGTAAGCTCATAGATAAGATTAATAATCAGATAATACTTTGTGTATATCCATACAGCTGATAAGCACAGATAGCTTCTTAAACCTTGTACTCTAACTATTACTAGTATCTCATTTGACCTAGTGAACCCATTATAAGGATGAACAGTAGTTAAAGCCCCCTACTCAGTCTTGTGTCTTGGTTTGTGGGATAAGTAGTTCCTTGTAGGTCTGTAGCCACCATGGTGACAGTATAAAACCTATGACATTTAAGTGATTTTGGAGAGGACATGTTAGAACTTTGCGAGGACTTTCATGTGGATCCCGAGTTTCTTGCAACCCCAAATGGGTCGTTTTTATTCACTTTCTATACTTTTCTTTATCAATAACCTGAACAAAATTTAAAATCTTGCTATGTACATCAGAACGGTTTATTCAAGATGTTTAATGTGTGGTGCAGAAATTTATCTTGTTTCATATTTTAATACTGATCTATTACTAAAAATATGTTACTAATACTACTGAACTATCATATTTAATGGTACAAATCGCAGTGGCATTATAGAAAGAATTTATAACTTTCACTAGATCCTTAAAACATTTGTAATAGAATAAGCAGCTACTAACAAAATGCTGTCTATCATACGAGGTATCTCTCCTTAAATGTTAGCTCATAATTTCACAGGATTTACCCCAGGTAGCACTAAAATGAGAGACTACAGAATTTGTATTCTGAGTGCCCTGAGTTAATGGACTGCTATAGGATCTAGTTATTAAATTGAATTACTGTAAAATTAACCTACATTACTTCTGTTCTTAAGAAGTTAATTGTACTTTTACAGAGTAGAGATGCTGTTTTCTAGGTGTATTCAGATTACAGCAATATATTCTTTCAGCTGTTCTAGCTGATTATGACACTCTTCACTCAACTTCCTCAAAATGCTGCTCTACTGTAGCTGGCCCAAAATGAAAGTCACATTCCACTCTTGAGTTGATTATTTTGTAGCGTTGAGTGTTTCTGGTTTAAGTAGTCAGTCAAAATGCCTGGGAATTCTTTTGGAGAAAGGAATCTGAATATAATGTGGCTTAAAGGAAAATGTATCTAGCTCTGCAAAATACACAACATTTCAATTAAAAAATAATCTTTGGAATAACAAAATTCTGGAACTGTGTAAGGTTTTGGTAGTATACTCTTACGTCTTTTTTTCACTTCTTCAAGGTCCCTTCTTTCCTGACCTCCTCTTGTGTGTTTGACCTCACTTGCTTCTGTGTTACTTCTGAATGTGCTACTGCTGTCCTTTCACTACGCCATTTAATGATGTTCAGCAGACATATTGTAATTTGACTAACTAGTGAGCAAATTTACCTCAAATTCTTCATGATCCTAGGCAGCCTGAGAATTTTGTATCTCGAAAGTCACCTGCCATTGAAAGTCAGTCTGATTTTTCTATATTTATAGTTTATGATTGTTCAAAACTCCTAATCACAGATAATTTAAAATCAATTTTGTATTAAGAATGCTCAGATCCTTTTCCAATTTTAACAAGTTTTAAGTTAATATGAATGGTAATACAACATTTCAATAAGTCAAAGAATTTTGGACTAAAGCCAACGAGAGGAATGTTCACATGTGTTTCTCTGCACTGTGTAGTGATGTTGAGGTTGGAAAAGTTTAATTACTCGCTCTACTCTCTCTTATTTTTTTTTCTTTCCTTACTGAATACTTGTGTGGCCTTGAGTTTGTTAATCAACAGACCTCATAAGTGAGCCAGATGATGTATTGTTACAGTACCTTTTTACAGCTGCTGGTTTCCGGAGAACAGTGATTACCTGCAGTGGCCAAAACTGGTTGCTTCCTATTAGAGTACAGTGGTTACCTAATTGATCTAAATTTAGCTGGTAAAACAAAGTTGGTTTTTGCTTTTACACTGAAGAGTTTTCGAAGTCATGCAGTATTTAAACTGTAATATGCATTAGGCATTGCCTTGTGAGTCTGTTCTTAATTTTTTGCTCAATCTCCCTAGTTTCCTAGTTTCCAGGAAGAATCATATGTCATTTATTACAGCTTGTAAAAAGATGGGTGTTCTGAAGACAAGGTTAAATTTACTAATCCATATTTTTATAAAAGTATGTGAAGGCTTTAAAAAATAATGTGGGAAGAAATTTCCATAGGAGTCTCTTTCAGTTCTTACCAGTCCAAAACAGATGCCTCAAACTTTTCAACAGTGTCTTTAATCACAAATTTTCATCCTAGTATTTCTCTTTCATAAAAATCCAGGAGTTGAGAGAAGTTGTTGATGTGACTTTGGATCCCAGAAGCAGTACGGATGTGTTTGGTTATTGCTGATATTTGCCATAGTATTTCCAACTGTTTCATGAGACTTTTTACTGGCCAGCAATTCAAACGGGCTGTAATATGTTTGAGTTACGCTGTGTGCTGTAAAGGAGAGCTAGGATGACTGTTAGACATGGAGTCTTTCCCATACGATCCTTAGCGTGGTACAAACTGATCTTTTTCCATTTGCCTCTGCCTTTCCCAGCAGTGCCATTTTTTCATGTTTTTAACCTTGCTCATCTCACTCTTCTCACCTTTGTTTTGGCAGTTTGTCTTTCATGGACCTATTGATTTCCTGTTCAGTGACTACTTCTCCGTAGCCCGCTCACTGGACTCCTCTCACCTGCTCACTTCAATACCCTGTGCTTATGTAGTAATGCTCAGTACACTTCCCTTCCTCTAATAGCACTGTGGCATTCTGAAATCTGAATTCCCCTCCAAAAGTAGTCAGTGGATGACTTAGCCCCTTCCCTGATCCTGATCGTTTTAGGAGATCATAGTCATTTTAGGACATGCTGTTGCCTGGTCCTACTTAAACAGGCTCGTAACCATAAAGTTGTCTCAACTATTTGTAGGAGAAACAGAGATACATCTTAAAAATGAGTGTGTGTATCTTGTTGGAAAAATTATCAGAGATGGGAAAACATATTTCTTATATTTCAAAAGTGCCAAAAGTCAGGTGTGATCACATTTCAGTGCTTCAGCCATCTTTCAAGTGCAAGGTTTCCTTGCTTTTTTTCCCTTAGGTGATAAAGGGTTGTAAGCCTAGATATGCTTAATATCTGAGATACTAATGGGCAACTATCTGTTATTAAGCTTCAAAAATAGAATAATTAGGTCAAAGATTTTTATATTAATTAGCATTGCTGTTATTTCCTTTATTCCTTCTTGTAGCATGTCAGTGAAATGCAGTTGGACTGATCTGATTGAGCACATGAGACTTAAAAATTAAAATCTCCTATAGAAAATAACACGTATAAAATTAAAGTATTCCATATGCTCAAATAGCTACAGGTAACACCATGCCTTTGTTGTCTTCAGTATCTCTCTGGCTTGTAATTTTAACCAGGCAGCTCTTGGAAAATTTCTAAAATACTGCTGTGAAGTGCTAAAAACAATTCACAAGGTATTTGGAAAAGTTTCTTTCTTCTTAGAATGTTCTGTCTCTTCATAACGTGATCCAAACCCATGCAGTTTCTGTGGAATATCCCTTGTCTTTGGACTGAGCTTCCTATTCACAGTGTGACTGCCAACAAAGGAGTGTACAATGGAGGAATCTACCCAAAAGAACATAATAGAAAGTTTTTTCATCGTTTCCATGGGTGAAAGAAGGTTCAACTTCCTTTCAGGGCAAATTATTTGATTTCATTGTCTGATCTAAGTAATGGAATTCTTCCTTAGAATAAGGCTCCAACCTAAGAAAATGGTTCAGTGAAATAGATAGCACAGCCATAGCATATACAGTAAGCTTGAACATGATTTGCCTTCTAAATAAAACAAGTTTTGAGTGTTTTTTTTAAGCCAAACACTCATACTTTTAACAAGCAGAAAGTCTGTCTGTGACTGTCAGATGTTTCTTACCATCCTCCTCAGTATTAATCTGAAATCAGACATGTCTTTGATACCTTCCTACTGTCTTTCACATTCATTTACAAAAAGGGTGGCAGAATTAAATTTTAGACTGCCTGTAATGCAGATGAGCTCATTTATATGAATAAATATAAGTTTGGATATTTTCCTCTTTCTCTCTTTTTATTTGGTTGGGGGAGGGGAGAAACTGGTCTCTTTATTTAAGATATACCTTAGTTGATCCTTTGTTAGATTCTTCTTATCACTGTTCATTCACCTTACATATGAATTTCAGTGTCGAATGGAACAGATAAGCTCCTTTAAATTAAAGTCTCAAAATATTTAACTTCATCCTTGTGTAGGTGGTGAGAATTCAGAGATGTTGGACTGAATTGAATACAGTTATTCATCACCATTAACAAGTCTTGGGACATATTTGCTGTACAATAAATTCCAATATCACAGTTAAAATCTCCCAGTTATCTTTTATTCACTGATATTTTAAATCCTTTTTTCATTTGCTAGACCATTTTTTAGCATATTTGTTTGTTGACCTTTTACAGTCTTTAATGTGTTGTATGTTGATCCTGTACAAACATAAGTGTATGCTTTCTTGGAAATTCAGTATATCATGGGGCTGCGTACCATAAAAAGTAATGAAGAATATTCAATAAATGTTTTAGCGTTTGGTTATTAACTAGTATTCATTCAGCTCATATTATAGTAATGTTATGCTAGCTGAAGAAAAGCAAAAAAGCATTCAAAGCTCATTTCTCACTTCCATGATGTCATACCAACACTTTATTTTACACTTCAAATAATAATTATAGATCATCTTCAGTCTATGTCTTAAAGAAAAGGAAGCAGCAAACTAATCAACCATTTAGAAGTATTTTTGTCTGTGTTGTTTTGTAACAGGTAAGACTAAAGAAAATCTGGAATATTACAAGGAATATTTCACTTTGGAGCTCATAAGGAAACAGATGTGAGGCTGCAAAACAAAGCCACCAATGGAACTCACCAAAGGCACAGCAGAGGCTGATGGACAGATTAGATTTTTTTAAAACTCCATCACAAATTACAGAAATAATTACTGTTGTTTTGTTCAGTGAGGAAAGCTATTTCTCTTCTGATTGGAAAAATGCCTTCATGGCAGTTACTTCTTTAATCAGTAGCTGGATATTTATGTCTCATTAGATAAAAATGTTGAGAATCCTCGCTCTTATGCCATTTATAATCCCTTGTTCCTCTACTGGTTTTCTGTATGAATTTCTGTGGCATTCTTGACAGAGACAGAGATTTTTTTCCTAAATCATTGATTAATATATGAGTTTTCAGTAGTTGATAAGGGTTTTGGTTGATGGTGGGATTCATAAATATGGAGAGAGAGAACTTGAACCAGTGTAATATAAGGCTTAAAGACAAGGCTTGAAATTCCGATAGTGACTTAATGTTCAAAAAGGGAACCAGGGAAAAGTTGGAGCGATATCAGCGGTACTTGCTGTTGGCATTGTGTACTGCTGAACAGATAGGCTATGGCATTCTGGTCCAACTCTGGATTTGTTCTTAAATTCAATCATATAATACTCAGGCTCAAAGAATTAAACTCATCAAGTTTCATAGACAGATCATCAAAGTTTACATGAAAATGTATTTTATGCTATCTATACATGGGTATAGCTTTTAGAGAAGGGGAAAGGGGTACACTTGCTTTGGCTTCAAGAAGCAGTGATGAGGAGTTCAAGCACATGCTAAAGATTTAGAATGTCTTTATTTGTGTTAAGGAACTCCTGACTCTGCAGAGCTGTGGTGTGATACTGGAGACATGCCTTTTGGTAGACTCTGGGTCAAGATCATGGGGAGAAGGAACACTGGAGATGGTGTTGTGGTGGTCTGTAAAAGACCTCTCAGTCAAGAGGAGGTCATAAATGAGGCTTTCTACAGACACCTAGCAGAAGTCTCTTGCTTTCAGTCTTTTATCCTCATGTGAGATTTCAGCCATCCAGACAGCTCATGAGGAAGCAATACTGTATTATGCAGACAATCCAGGAGCTTCCTAGACTGCATTGGTGACAAATGCTGTAAGTCATTTAGCTGACCAGGATTAATGTTCTGCTTGACCTGATGCTCACAAACAGGGAAAAGTTGGCAAATGTCATAAATGACAGCTTGGATTGCAGTGACCACGAGATGATTGAGGATTCAAAGGAAGTCTGGAAAGGTAAGCTGCAGTTAAGATTCTGTATTTTGGAAGACTATACTTTGTATAATTAATGGAATTGTTAGATAGAAACCTCTGGAAAGAAGCCATGAAAGAGCAGGGTGTCCAGGAGACCTGGCTGAGACGCCAGCTGTGGGCAAAGTACTCCTCAACTAGTATTGGCAATAGTTCTACTTCTAGCACAAAATTGGATCTGGTAAAGATGACCTGTGGAGATGTCTTCCAAGCAGTATTTCTGTAGTTCTGTGGTTTGAAGATAAAATCTTCTAATGGATTGGAGGGGAGGGAAGTTGTTGTTTGGGAGTATTTCATTTTGTTTCATTTAAGTTGTCTCTAGAACAAGAGTACTACCTTCAGGCAACTAATGACCTTAACCAGGACCTGGGACACCAATGAGATAGGAAGTCTGATGGGTGTCATGTGTGTATTGTTGCAGATCTGGTCTGTGCTGTTTCATAGTCTCTCAATATGATTTCAGGTAGACGTTGAGCAAGTTGGGGAAGAAAATGGTTCTAGTGGAAGCCAAGAAGTTATCTGCCTTGATTCCAGGAAGGAATCTATGTGAAATGACTGAAATCATAGAATTTTGAGTTCCCTGCAACACCCCCGTCAGGATAATGAAACTGTGATTGGACAGATCATATGCTGTTGGCAGATATACCAAGATGAATATGCATATGTAGCCCTTTGGCAAAGGAGATGACCTATTAATGCTATCCTTGCCATAACTCTATGCATTGGCCTAAAGCCTATAGTGAGTCGTTCCCAAAGTATTAACAATGTTTGGGTAGACTTTCACACCTCTCTCGTTGCATGCCTGCTTTAGTAGGGATCATATATACGTTCAATAGCAAATAGTTTTAAAATTATAAGTAAGATCTATTTTCCTTAATAATAAAATTTGCTACTATGTAAGTAGTTCAGAGTTCAGAAAGAGGTAATATAATGTCATCATGTTATGTCTGCTCTGAAGTTTCTGGCTTTGCCAGGTATTGTCTTATTTATGAAGACTTTTTTTGAGAAATAGGCTATTCTTCTTCAAGGGCAGCAGTGCTGGTTTCTCAGGGCATTATCCCACTCTGTAAGGAAAGTGACAGTCTGAAGTAGTTTGCTATGACACAGTTAGTCCAAATAGTTACTCTATTGAAAAGTGAATGAGAATTTTTTCATTTATGGCTTGTGCCTAAATTTAATATTTCTTTGTGTTGGTGTGCATTTGTGCATTTCTGTTCTTCCTAACAGAAAGGTCTTGAATATTTTCCTCTTTACTCTTGCAGTACTTTATCAGTGCTGTTTTGGATCTTCAGATCTCTCTGATGGGGAGCAGATGCACTATCACAGCATCAGCTCTCTGTGCAATCTTGAAAGTTCACAGTGTCCTCTTATCATACCTTTTTGGCAAAAAGGACTTATTCTGAAGAATATTTTAACTGTATCCATGAAATTTTTTAATAGATAGTTGAGTGATTGTGCTTCAGTATGGAGTCTGCTAAGCTAGATTTTCCAGTTCTCTACGTTTTAAATATTCACCTCTCAGTCCAAAAATCTGAGTATGGCTGCCTTTGCGGATAGATTCAGACGCTATGTGTGAACAATCTGTGTACAAGAATGTGGCAGTGTATATTCAGATTACAGCTTTTAAAAAGCCTGAAAAAAAGAACTTGCCTTTCAGAGCATCTATCAGAACTCGGTCTGCTGGTCTGCCAAGAAAAAATAAAAACTTGATAAAATGTGCTCTGGGCTTAGATTTGCAACCTTTTGAAGCAAAGCATGGCAAAAATATGTTTATGTCCTTAGAATAATGTCAGAGCTATAGATTAGGCTTCATTCTGATTTGTATAAATATACCAAGTTTAATTTAAAAATGTAAAATTACAGTAACATATAATTTCCAATATTCTTTTTAGCAATGTATGTTTTCCTTAAGGAATGCATCTTTGGAGTATTAAGCTTTTCTTTAAGCTTCGTACTGTTCCATTTAAACAGGATAAATGAGACCTTTCATAATCTCAGGTATCCACCTGTTTAAATAGAACACCAGGGAATGTCTGCCCTTGAAATCCAGTAAAATACTGTAAATCCTTTGCATATTTTTTGACTGTCTTTTTATTCATGCTCTTACACTGCAATAGGTTTCTGGAAATGATAGCTGTTCATTATGTTGCAAAATGAAAAAGTCACACTTAGAATTTCAGTAGAGTTTGATTTGCTACTTCACACAAATTGGTTATATTAATGACCTGTGATTTAATATTTTAAAAGAATTGAAAGTCAGTAATATGAAAAATCTGTAATTGAAAAATCAGTATTGTAAAAATACAATAGATAATTAAAAATTGGAAAGACTTGTAACTTGTCATGCCACTCCCAGACAGTAATTTTCTGCTGCAAATGTTTTGGTTGATTAGCTGAGAATTTAAATGCACGTGTCATATATCAATATTCTGAATAACGTCATGTTATTTAAGATGCAAAGCTACATTAAGAAAACTAGATTTAACTCCAGAATACTTCTGAAAACCGTGTTCATATACATTTGGGTATTCTACATCTCTTTGTATTCTTTATTTTCAGGAAAGTGAATTAGGAATGTTTGGCATAATAGTTTGCCTTGATATTAACATAATCTGTACAAATTAGTTACCGTTAATCCAACAATCAGGATCTGTATATTGAAATTTGAAATCTAGAACACCAATAAAAATGTTCTTTTGTTATTGTCAGGATTCAGAGTGAAAGACAAAATGTGGGTTGTCATCTTGAAAGACAACTTAAAAAAAAAAAAAAAAAAAAAAAAAGAACCACCAAAATTTCCCTTCTCCTGTGTCCTGCTTTGGGTGCTTAAGCCTGTAAATGGACCTGAATAGATTACTGACCATTATACATGTGACGAACTGACTTTCTTTCCATATGGAGAGTACTACATTCAAGAGGTTAAGAAAAATTGTTAGATATTTATTATGCAACAACTGTTTGAAGTTGGTACGTGATTCAGCATTCTGTTAATTTAGGAATGAGTGAGAGGATAAACAAAAAGGTCAGAGCTTCATAAAAAGTGTGATTCATTACAGTGCTATCTCTTCAATGTTAACAGAAGTATATACATAGCAGACTTTACTAATGTCACTTTATGGCAGTCACATAACTTTGGAGCAAGGGAGAATTGCCATAATAGGTTATTCTTATATATAAAATGTGGCACATGCAGTATCATTCGTCTGCTTTATATCTAAGAGAATTACTTAAATTGCAAGAACTTGAGGAGCCAGACTGATGATCCTGTATTGCAATTTTTTAATTATCTGTGAAGTAAATATTTATTGTATATAAACCTAGGTAATGGTGAAATATATTATATAAAATCACCAGTAATATTAAATGTATGTTTTCTGTAAACCTTTAACCTATGCCTTCCCTGAAAAATTAACCTGAACTAATTTTACCTGAATGAATGCCAATCAAAGGCCAGTTCAAATAAGAATGAATAGTCTATGGAGTGTGTGTGTGAGAAAGTGATTCATAATCTTTGCCTTTGAAATACTTTTTTAAAATTAAACTTTCTTCTATATGTGAGCAGTTTTATAAAGAAAAAAAATTCAAGCATCTTCAGTAGGAACTGTGTAGAAAGAGTATGGTCATCATCCAGAGGATTCTGAATATACTACAAAATGGTACAATTACCGGGGGTAGATAATTTTTGAAAAGTAAAACAGACTACATGAGGATATAACTCAATGGAAATATTCCTTCCTCTCAGCCTCTCCTCAGTTTGGTTAATTGTTTCCAGTTTTTCGGTAACTGGAGGTACTAAAAAATGAAGTCTCGTCAGATATTTATATATCTCATGCTAAATTTTAATGATCACCGTGCTCAGTTGCCTCTGAGGTAGTAAACCATCGCCGACCTCAGATTGTACTTGGCTGTGAGGGACAATAAGCAAATGTGAAGAATAGATTTCCTCCCTTCTGAATAAAATGATACACTATAAAACTAATACTAGTGATTGAAAGGCAAACTAACCTGGGATAAAATAGGGCATGAGGGAAAGATTTGTACTTTTTGGCTCTTTAATTTGGAGCAGAGAATGATTAGATCACTGCTGTCGACACAGAATTGTTCCCCATAGGATAGTCTTTGAAAATTCAGATTAAAAAAAAAATCATAAACAACAGGATTTTCTCTTTTTCATATTTATGTTAGTGTAATTTTATGGGGAAATTATGCATGTTCTTTAAGAGAAGCATAATGGTCAGAGAACAGAAGGTTTAAGTCAGAAGTTCCTGCCTTGTAAGTCACATGGATGCCACCACCTCGTATTTGGTATTTATTTTGTGCACATGTATTCACAAATATGAATACTTGTAAAAGCTTCCTTGTTGCGCAGGAGGATTGTTGTCACCTATAATGAGCAAACAGTTTTCTACTGTTTATGAGACTACCTGAGGGAGAGCATATAAAATGGGGAAGCTGAGAGGCAGAAAAACAAAGCAAAGTATGGCCTCTCTTCTGCTCAATATTTAAAGCAGCAGTGAAATTATTGGACACTGTTTTTTTCCAGTAGATTAAAGAAAAGAAAGGAAGGAAAAAAAAATGTCATGAGGGAGACGAGATTTGATTCTTTCTGTTCACTGTAAGTTCTTATAAATATCTTATTTTTTGACAGCAGGAGTTGACATGGAATTATACATACAAAAGTAAGTTCATATTTGTAGAAAGCATTGTATAACCCTGGGTTATACAATGGTGGTAACTGGCAAAGGATACATTTAATTTTCTAATACACCTTCAGCTGTCTTGTTTCTGAATGTTAATTTTTTTTCTATTGGGATCATTTCTAATATTTCCAAACCTAAAAGCACCTTGTAATAATACCATTTTTTCAAATTATGCTGCCACTGAGAATTTTCTTATTTGCATGTAGAATTTACATGAATCCAGAGACTACAAGGAGAGAATATTCAGACAATAGTTAGCTTTTTCATTAGGAAAAAGACCATCATTTACAAATTCAGTAGAGAAATTACTATTGCAAGTCTTTCTGTCTCACTGAAAAACTGAAAGTCTTCCATTTGCAAAGTTAAAAAGTTCCCATTTTTAGCTGGAAAGAGCTGCAGAGTAATGAGGAGAGAATTCTCAAAGCAGTGTGTTTAAAATTATATTTCTTAGTCTTCTGAAGTAACCCTAATAAGGGAAATATTTGAAAAGTAGTTTTTTTAATATAATGGTATAAGTATACATTTCAGAATCTAAGTTTAGGCATCACACCTGAATACATGTAGGAAAATATGTGTGTGTACAGTGTCCAGTTGCTGTGTCTGTATAGCTCAGATGATGGACAGCTAGTTCAAACCCACATAAAGTATGTGGGCTACCCTAGGAACTCCCATTGGGTGACCGGAACAGTCCTCTGAGAGGCCTCTTGTTGAGAGGTCTGCCTTCACAGTATTGATAATCCTTCCTACTGAGTGTGAAATCAGTCTCCCCAATTGAGCTTCTCATCTGCAACCTCAGAGGTTATTTTAACACATATGATTGCCATGATCAGACCATGTTACTGGATGATCCTTGGTAACGTTCAGAGTTGATGACAATCAATACTGCAAATGAGAACCATGCATATGATCTTAAGACCAATATTTCAAGAGAGCATAAGAAAAAAGGTTTTCACTCAAAAAGCAGTGTAAAGGAAGGAGGTAGTATCATTCTTTCTTTTATTCTGCTATGCATAGTACTTATGGAACCTCTTATCAGTTTTGGTGTTCCATTGCCATGCACACATCTTTAACCTCGCGCTGTAGTGCTGACTGATTCGGATACTCATTGGCATGCATGTCTTTTGCACCATCATTCTGCCATCTCCAAAGATTCCTTTCAAGCTTTGGCTATGCTGCTACTGCAGCATTTCTATAACAATGTTTGTTAGCAGTATAAATCTAGCCTATTTTTGAGGAGAACAGGATTCAGTCTGTAGAACTTGCCACGCAACTGTATCCAGTTTCATCTCTAACATACAGTAGTTACTAGTTCAGACTGGCATCTTTCACCACAAGCTCATATCTGTCTGGAAATACAGTCTGTAGCTTTCCTTTCAATTGCTGGTATGTCCTACACTCAGGAGTCAGTCAAGAATTTGCTTGATACCTTCAAAAAATAAATTGTGAATGGCTGTATGTGATCTGGTTGCTTGCAGTAGTGGGGGACTGGGGTAGATGGCCCAAGAGATCCCTCCCCTCTACAGATAGAGATTCTGGTGCCAGTTGCATTTAATCAATTTTACCATGGAATAGGTGGTGGAAAGTTTTATCCTTCAGACTCTGAAGGGCCATATGTCCCCTCCAAGAATGTTTGACTGGAGGCACACATCCTTTAATGTCTTAGTTCAGATCAGGAGTGGGTTTTTGAAGTGAATCTGTTGATCATCCTCACTGTGCTTTGATTCATCAGAGAGTGTGTCCTTTGTTTAAACTAAATGAAAAGATATGCTCTGGGAGCCCTCCAGGTGTTCCAGCCACTAATGAAAATTTGGTCCACAAGACCAGAATAGAGCTAGTTTTAATTAAGAGACTGCTCTGAAACACAAAGAGTGCGATCATTAGGTCCTCAATGTCAACAGTTTCACCATATTTCTGCTTCTATTCCACCACCCCTCCTGTGGATATAGACACAACCTCATTGTCCTTACCATCAGGACCAGAGAGGGATTCTTACAAATCCTTTACCATCAGTGGGATTCAGTTTGTTTTAGCATCCCTCTCCTGGTTTTGGCATCCCAGCAATAATACAAAAGTAACATTTGATGTCTGTGGTATGCAGTTTGAGTAATCTGGGAGGGACAGAGGGAGTATATTCTGCCCAGAACTCATCGTAGTTATCCTAGTTATCAAAGTAGGTAGTTGACTAAGGGAGCCGAGAGCCAGGAGCAGCTGAAGAAGCAGAGATTCTCTGATTGCTCTCGCCAAAGTAGTGGGGAGGACGTGGCAGCAGCAGACCTGGCTTGCTGGATAGCTGCTTTTATTCACCTTGATGGCAGAGATTCCACTCTTTCTGTCCCACTGAGAAGCCTAGAGCTGCTTCTGCTTCTGGATTTCTAAATAGTAAAGTACCAAACTGTCCTGTTCCAATATAATTATGCATATGGGACTAAGTTAACCCTAAATTGAACTAATGACCAGATGAACAAAGGCAAGCAGCATGGAATTGAATCACTGGGACTGGAATATTTGCCAGATTTGCTCTAAGTATAGCTTATGTCATCACAGAGTCTACTGCCAGAGCTCTAGCCATTAGCATAACTCGGAGGAACTGTTTGCGACTTAGATCATCAGGCTTTGTTCCAGTTTTTGCCATATTGATAGAAAAATTCCACACTCGGAGTTGGTTTGCTTTTAATGTCAAGTATTCATTGATTTTTAAAACCACAATTTAAAATTGACAAGCAGAAAATTGTTGTTTAAGCCATCAATTTTAATGTGTGTTGCATAAGCACAGCCCAGACATTCAGTCTAATTTTTGGTATAACAGAGCACATTTTAGTATGCAGTCTAGTTGCAAAGTGTTTATTCTAAACTCAAAGTTTCTTTGAGTTGACCTGAAAACCAAATAATCCAGCACACATGTATTGAGAAGATATATGTACTTTAGTGCATATTGAGATTCTTTTACATTTGTTGTTGTGTCAGAATATTCACTGAAAATATATGTCAAGCTACATTTGACTGGAAACTGGCATTCAATTAACAGATGTAAAAACCTCATTTTGAAATAGATTTTTATTAGTTGAACAAAATTACTAGGAATGGACTCAATATTTAGACTTACATTTTTAGGAATATTCATATATTTATATAAACCCATGTGGGAGATGCAAGTCTGATCTGTTCAGGCAGAGGAAGGAGCTGAATCGCTTCCCCTTTCCCTGGGCGAGCACACTCGTCTCTGAGTTAGTATTCAGAAGGTAGCTGGCAGCTCTTCATTTGGAAGCAGTTTGAAATGAAAGCAGCCATGGTTGTTGTACTTTGTGCTAAAAGTCAGTGCTGTTGGCGAGCATGCGCACTCTGAAGTGTGTTCAGAGCTTATCTCGGGGGGTGTTAGGTGTTAGGATGTTTAATTTATGTTTTTCAGATGTAGACAGAGAACTAGGTATCAAGCTCAGATGAGAAAAGATGTGCTTCTGGATAGCTGCAGAAACAGATTTTAGACACACAACTACATTCTCTGTGGAAAACCCAGATTCTTACATTTTCCCAGGTTCCCAAGACAGCAGGAGGAGAGGGTGGTGAAAGGCAACTTCGGAATTTCTTTCTTAAATTTTGGCTTCTATATGCTTTTTAGGATCTTGTCCAAGCATCTAGCTTATTTTCTTGTTTTACTAATACCTATGGCGGATTTGGAAATATATTTTTGTTGTGGCAGCACCACAGCCAAAAAAGCCCCAAAAAACAAAACAGCCCTCAAACTTACTGCAAATAGAAACAGCCTTTTCATTCATTCAGTTTATATGTATCTATAGGTATGTGGTTTATATGTGTGTGTGTGTGTGTATATGTATATATATATATTTATATATATATATAAAAGCTGACTCAACCTTTTCTTTATAGTTCTGTATTTCTCTACAAATATAGTTTGCTTCTACACAAAGTTATTGCGCATGTACTATTTTAAAAAGCAGAACGATTTTTCTGAAAATTGCAAGTATGTTTTTAAATTAAATTTAACAAGAATTACATCAGAAACTAATCTCTGGTAGATTTTTTTTTTCTTGAATGATGTAATTAACAGAATAATACAGTTTCTTCACGCTTTCTACATAACTAGATCTCATTGAAATCTGTTCTTATGGAGTTCAACAAGCTGCCTAATGCAATGGTGTCTGCTGCCCCCACTCCTCTCTGCAATGCTGCTGTCTGCCCTGGTAGTATAGCAAGTCACCCTGCTGCCTAATGGAAGCTGTGGCGTGCCTGGGAAACAGTGAATATTTTCACTAAGCGAAGCTTGCACTTGTTTGGCTTATAAAGACAATGTTTCCCAGTAACCAAGCAGTAGTATGGCAGATAACATTCAAGGTAGATAAAAACAGAGTAATGTATGTGGAGGGAGGAGCAGAATCCTGTGATGGTTCTTAGCAATTTGTTACCATTCAGGAACAGGGCTTTTGGGGTTACAGAAAATAAACCTATAGTACTATCAATTTCATAACCAATAGTAGTTAAGAAATTTCCTGGCATTTTATTTGTATTTTTAGAAGGGATAGAGAAGAAAATGGCATATTGTTATGCTGCTGTATTAATCCATGATGCATGTGCATCCAGCATACTGTGGGCAGTTCTAGGCCGTTATCATCCCCCATCTGAACAGTGATACGGTGGTATCTCTGTATGAGTTTTGAAAATGTATTATTACAACTTGAAAGAGCTTTTGGAAGTCAGTATTTCTGAAAGATCAGAATCATGCACACCTCTTCTAGCTTGTTAATAATCTCAGTTCTTTTCAGTGCTGGGATACTGAGCCCAGACAGCTCAAATGTGTTGGTTACATATATCCAACTTCTTTAAAGATTCTAGGGTGTTTGTGTTAACTCTCAAATACCGAAAACTTATCTTTTCTATGAAAGTAGATGGAATTTCAGATTAGTAAGTATGGAGCGGTAGAAAAGAGGCAGATGGTAAGAATGTTTGATCAGATTCTACATAAAAAGACAGTGACCACAGGTAAGTGTTTAAGAAAAAATTGTAACAGGTCAGGTTCAGAGTGCTCCTTCTCTATATACTCTCCCAGATCCCAGTAAAAAGCAAATTAAGGATTATGGTTTAGTTCTGTTGAAATCTGTCCTCCTCTTTTCTAGTGCAGTTCTGTGCCATTGCTACGTGATCTCAAATTGTTGCCAGACACGTGCTGCTGCCTGCTCTCCTCCTTGCTGGGATGAGTGTGTGCTTAGCAGAATTTGGGTGTGACTGGTCATTCCTCATGTTGGGGATGGTAAAGTAGGCTGACTGTTAACATACATACTGTTTGATGATTCAGAGGGCAAGCTGGGATGGGGGAGTGGTGAGCAGGTACCTGCTGCCAGCTTTTTGAGAAACTTTTCCAAAACATTCTTTTTTCGACCAGAGAACTAAAATTTCCTCTCATTTTAAGTATCATGTTTGAGTTTGACTAAACAAATGTATTTTGGTTTCCTAGCTATATTCAGCCAACCAAATAATACATTTCCCTACTTAGCACCTTAATCAATATTCCATTTGAACATATTTCTTTTTAATTAGAATTATGCAACATTGTACATCTTTTCTGCAATTAGGACTGTAAAAAATGAAAAAGTGAAGGCCTTTTTCTGCAATCTGTTTGGCAGTTGCTCTAAGAGCAATGAAAGCTGCAACTACAGATACTCGCCTATTGTTTAAGTATTGGGATACTGTAGCAAGAAAGTGATAAACAGAAAAAAATTGTAATTACAGTTCATAAGATATATTTTTCATGTACTCTTTAATTATTATTTCATCTTTATTTCAGAAGATATATAGTGATGACATTAAAATTGATTTTTATTATATACATATTTAGTCTTCAGTGCCCTGTGTAATATATGTCATGTGGAAAATGGGGACTTGTTTTCTATTCATGTGTGAAAGCAAAGCTGAAATTAATAATGAAACTGCATGTTTAATTAAAATAGCAGTGAAAATTTTTTGTGTTAAGGTGCACATACTATCAGGTGAATGGAATAGGCTTGTATGGCCATTTACATAGTAGGTGCTTCTCCTGCGACCTTTTCTGAGAAGTTACAGCCCTGGTTCATGATCTGAGTCAGACGCAGCCTTTACAGTTTAAGAGAAGATTGCCTTCAGTTGCCTACTGCTGCTTGCCTGCTGCTGCTAACCACCACGTAGCGGTGGTGGGAGAGGGTGACGTAGCCTCTCCATCAGTTGTTGCTTTCCGCAGATCAGTGTATATTAGAGTCATTGATTGCTACTTGTGCTGGGTTTTTTATGATTCAGGCTGAATTATTTTGCTTAGGCAGTTACTGCTTCTAAGTGTCATTAGCTGGTACATATTGCTAAAGTTCTGAATTGGTTTCAATGAAACAATTTGTTTCATTGAAACAACTACAAGAAGTACTTGTAGTTGTTTCATTGAAAAGCTGCAACTGTTCTACTGTTCAGAGCAAGGGTTTCTTCTGGGATCTGGATTTTATTTTTTGTATGGGACATTTGGCCCAATTAGAAGTCTCTTGAAATCATCATTGATATTCAGTTGAACTTGTTACAGAGGTTGTAAACAGTCTCTAAATATTGCTTTTGTACTGAGCATTCTCTAGTCTCCATCCAAAGAAGATTTAAGTAAAATGTACCCCACCCCCCGCAGCTGCCAGCAGCTGCTGGGGTGCCAGGCATTAACATGAGGCAAGTGAGATTGTTGTCCTCTTCTCTTAGTGGTATCTATTCAACATAGAGGACGAAAGGAGGAAACACCCAAAATGGAGTGCGGATAGGAAAGGCCTAAATTTGGCAATAGGATTGAATGAAAGAAGAGGCAAGAGCAGAGAGAGGGCGTGCGGTGACCCCTGCAAGTGAATGTGGGTTGCCCTAGCTCCCATGTGCCTTTGATGTCTCACCAAGTTGGGGAACTTGTTGCCAGAATGGATCTGAAGCAAGTGAAAGATGGCAATCTGCTACTACCGTCGCTTAGTCTCAGACTGCCACAGGAAGGGATCTGCATTGCTAATCTAAACTTTGCAACTTTTGCAAACTTTTGCAGACATCGGTATGGTATCATGTAATGGGATTTTTTTAGCTAAAAATATAATAAATTACAGGGTTTGAATGTTTTTAACCATCATTTCCATTAAGAAATATCAAAATACTCTTTGAAATCAAACACTTGAGCTGGAAAGTCAGGCACTCAGAAAAAGTTGGAAGATGTCAGAATTAAGATTGAATTTGTCCCTTGTAGGTACACATAATGATAAGATCTTTAATTATGTGATCACATAGTTTTTACCAGAATGAATGCTGCCCAGAGAATGAATCAGGGAGGTTGCCTCCAGAACCCTTGCCTTAATTGTTGGAAAGTGTAGTAATTTAAGCAGAGGACTGCAGGAATCAAAAGCCCACGTTCTAAGGCATGTTGAAAGCACCACTGAAAAGCTGGATTTTATTGTTTTTTCCACAGAGTTTTTATATGATTTTGGAAGGTCACTTATTTCTCTCTGTATGTTGCTAGTTGCTATGGCATGCAATCTGAGATACCTGAGCTCTGAACACAGCTGCATTTGGAATGAACACAAGTGTGCTTTGAATATATAAAATGCTATAAAAATGCAAAGTCCTCTGAAAAGTAAGGCCCTAAACACCATACACTGACATGGTAATGCCAAAATTGCCAAAAGAATCTTCAGTTTTTTAAGTAGCCAGTTTGTTCTCTGTAAAATGGAAATACCATCACCTTGCTACAGTTAAATTAATTGAATGTTTTGAAGTATTCAAGTCGAACACCATATAGGGAAATGAGTAGCTTGTATTCAGGAATCTGATTTTGGCTAACTTCCTATAAATGAGGCTTTGAGAACACTGCTGGCTGATGAGGATAGAAAGGAATGCTTAATAACTTCGTAATCTAAAAAAATGGCACAGGATCCTGCAAACACGTTTGTTCACTCCATAAAACTGTGTTCACTGCACATTAGCTATCACTGCACTAAATGAGGCAAGGATCCTTTAGAGGAAAAACAACATAATTATTTAGTTAGAGTAGTATACAGACATATGAATGTTCCTCTAGTTTTAACTGCTTGACTTTCTCCTGTGTTTGTTGTTGCCTCATCATCCAAAATGTGCTGAGCCCTTCTCGATGCAAGTTTTGCAGTTTATTTCCCCCAGATTACCCAAAGCGCTGTCTCAAAAAAAAAAAAAAAAAAAGGAAACAAGAATGTTAAAGCTAAATTTCTTTATGATTTTTCTTTTGTTGCCTTGTTGACAACTGGTCTTCAGTGGAAGGAAGTTAAATCCCGAAGACTGTTTCTTTCTGACTTTTTAGGGATCTTTGTTAAACTGTTCAAATATTCGAGGATGAGTTTTTAAGTTTGCACTGGATCAGCCCGTGAGTGTAGTGAAAATGTATGAACATGCTTCAAGGTAAATAGCATTATCATGAGTGGATTATATTTAAAATTAAAAAAAAAAAAAAAACCACGAAAAAAAGCAGAGTTAGTTTTTCTCTGTAACTCTAAGTCTTCAGGACAAACTTTCTGATTTTTTTGCATTTCCCATATGAAATACTTTAATATCAGGGATTCCACTTAACTACCCAATCTAAGCAGAGAGTAATTTATATATAAAAAGTGTTAATTATTTGAGCAACTGAAATCTGAACTTTATGTATTTAAAAAAAAAAATGCATTTATGTATTGTGGTTGAATCTTGACCCCTGCTCATAGTGAGCTCCTCTGCATGTTACTGAGGTAGGTACAGTGGTGTTTTATATTAGTATTCCTCTACATCTGAGCACAGTAAAACCTGGTTAAGACAACAGACTAAAATAGTTATTCCATTTCATCCTATTTTGTGTCTGTAAACTGTAAATGTAAGTTAAAAGAAAAAAGTTTTCAGGCAAATAAATTCAAAAGTTGCTTCTGTGCAGGGGAGGGAATGCTTACACGTCCTGGCTTTATGCTATCTTTTGCACAAAGTTACAGCAGTGCTTACAGTAACTATTTTACTTTGCAAAATTTGTTACAGAATATTAAGTGAATATCATTTTTTCAATTGAAATGGACCAAATACTAGTATTTATGCAATCCTCCTAAATTTGTTGCCTTAGAAAAGGTTGATATCATGAATAGTGGGGCATATTACATTTTTCAAATAACAGTGTGTGTATATAAAATACGGAAACATGGAGTGATCGTTTTAAATTCAAAAGGCTCTTTTGTCATGCTTATGCATATTTTACATGGGACATTTTCCTCCTGAATTGGGAGGAAATGAGATAGTAGCTTGCCAATTCGTAATGTTACTCACTTTCCCTGCTTAAATGCATTTTTTAAATTATTCGAATACCTACTTAAGAAAAGAAAAAAAGAAGAAGCTGACTTCAGAAGAGCGGAAATACAGTTTCCTATTTATCTACCTTAATAGGCAGGATTTTACATGAAAGAATCAATCTATCTTCTGGTGTGCTAACAGTAACAGTATGAAAATATCATAAAGTAATGTGGTTATGTGCGTCACAGATATGATTCTTATAACCACTTATAACCACTGAAGGAATACTGCAGCCAAGACAAGTCTTTTTAGTTTAATATCTTAAGCTGTATTTTGAAGGATTTCAATAAGAAGTTCAAATTTGACGTAAATAAGTAATACACTTATAGATCTTACGTAAATGTTAAATAGTTTTTTAAAGTAACTTCAGTATGAGTAACAAGATATTTCAATGGATTGTGATAATGATTTTTTCTTAATACATAATGCTTACAGTTTAAATTGAAACAGTTATAACTGATCTTTTGTGCTTACAAATTAAGACTGTTTTAATAATAATCTGCTCCCATATGACAGAAATATATATAGCATTATGTAATCCTTTATCCACAGACTTAAAATATGTCCTTGATGCTGAAAAAATATAGTTATTACCTTTTCATGGTAAATGGGGAAAATGTTTCGCAAATGTTCCTTTCTAAGTCAACTGTGAGATTTCTCATTTCATATTAATTCTGTTGAGTCTTTGGTGGGATCTCTGGGTGTATCTATGTGAGCATTTTAGCTTGGATCAGGAGCATTTTAGCATTTGTGAATCAGCTCTGCTTCTTGTCCCTGTTTCTTGCTCCTTGGTTCACATACCCGAAGCACAGCTGTGGGGATCCTTTGGGGCAAAGCTAAAGGAGAAGCAAGCTGCAGGAGCACAGCTAACACGCTTAACTGCTAACGTGTGCTCACTCTGTGGGTCCAGATTAGAGCGAAAGAGCTAGCGATCTCTGCCACGTGTTCAGCGTGGGGTCGCTTGCTCTTCAGTACCAGTTGTTTCACTCTACAGCTCTGTTCCTGCTGCACCGTACTGCAGGCTATGCAACTATAGTCCATGCTCATTATACACATCAGTCTGTAACAAAATGTATTTAATTGTTGATTATCAGTATCAAGTATTTCATAGACTTTTGGGCAAACCATAATATTCTTAAAAGAATCATATAGTAATGCTGTTACCCAAATTGGAATGATCCAAATGGAAGCCAGATGCCTAAATGTGGCCCAGAATGTCTTCTGGGACAACTAAAGAGTTGTCCACTGTCTTTTCTTGCGCAGCCTTATGCTTGCCATGGAGATGTGAGAGGAATGGTGGTTCCTAGCAGTACTGGAAGCCCAACAGCTGTCAGATGTCTTCTGGTGTGCCACCACGTCTCCCAGTGTGCCACCATATGTCCAAGTTGCTCATAAGCCACTGCTATGCCCACATGGGAAGAAGAAATAATCATGTGGCTCCAGAGATGCCTCAGAGCATCTGTCACAGTACTAAAAAGTTTGAACCTCCCAGCTGTAAATTAACAGTATATTGATCTGCATTTTGCTTTTTGTCTCTCCACAGTTACCAATTACAATAATGTGGTAGAAGCCAACTCAGATTCAGATGATGAAGATAAATTGCATATAGTGGAAGAAGAAAGTGTAACTGATGCAGCAGACTGTGATGCTAGCGTGCCAGAAGATGACTTGCCAACAGACCATGCGGTATTACCAGAAAACAGTGAAAGAGATGGGAGTACAAACAGTTGCTGGGAAGATGAAGGTGTGTTCATTTTCTCTGATGATGCTGTATAGCATTTCCTATATATTTTATTTATATATTTTTTTCCTAAAAAGGAAAGATTCCATAGAATTTTTTGCTCACTTTGTTACTAAAATGCATCAAAGCAATAAGCATCTAATATTCACAACCAAATAAGAGTCAAATTTTCTACCATATTTATTATAAGTTCTTTATTTAATGTTTGAGGCAGATTCCAAGATGTGTTCATTCCATTTTTGTTGTTAATCAAATGATCCAAATCTATGGATACAGCATTCTCAAGTGTGATCAGATAATAGTTACTTTCTTTCGGTTTTTCCATGTCCTTTACATGGCAGGCCTCTGCCATAGCTTCCAATAAGATTCAAGATTTGTTCAGGTGTATCTTGGGGAGTAAGCAGTAAGCCAAAAACACAAAACAAAATAGCACTCAGATGTAATGTTCTACCTGGGGGCTGTTTCTGCTTTTTCACTTGCCAAACAAAGCCAGATTAAAGTAAACAATAGCTGAAAAAGAAAAAGGAGAGTAGAGATGATGGAAAAAGACATTGAAGAACATAATGATACTGTTTGAGGTAGAAAGCATCATTCATATTTATTAAATTTTTAGATTATTAGTTTTAGAATTGGATATCTCATTCATAATGAATCTGTATTTTGAAAGCACTGGAAGGAAGGCAAATGTACATCTTATATGGCAGCCTAAGAGGCAGCAAATTTGAAGCAATCAGGAAATTGGCCATTTTTCTATGGGTTCTAATACTGAGTTTAATAATATCACACAGCATGCTTACATTTGAGCTAAATTGGGGTAAAAGCATAAATTTATGGAATGCCTTTATCCCACGAAACAAACAGAATGTTTTGAAGTATGTCCCTGTTTGTGTCTGAACTCAAACCACAGTTCTTTACCGTCCACCTTGTTAAAACTGGTGATTTAAGACAAATTGCATGACTGCACATCAAAACAAACTGAAAGCATTCATATGTTCAATAACTACAGTCCAGCTGAGAGAGAGCAGATGAGAGTTCAAAGAATAGCTTCAAGTCAGCCATTCTTTATGTAGCTGCTACTGCCAAGGTATACTGTGCAGTAAAATGAACCTTTGGAACTAAATTATTAGTTAGGTGGGTAATTTTCTTAGTTCACCTACAAAATCTTTGTTCTACTACAGGGTGTATATTGGGAATTACAGTTACATAAAAATTGGCTGAACGTAGGCTATTTCTTGAACCGCACAGCCATGGGTTTGGGAAATCTGAAATACGCATCTGGACACAGCGGTGGGTAACGGAGGTGCTGGACACCCTTGTGTGCAAGTCTAGGCTAAACATTTCTCGGAGACATACCCACAGCTAGTCACAACCCTGCATCTTGCCTGAGACAACTCTTTGGAGTTTTTCAGAATTCCAGACGTGTAATGGCATGTTTTTTGACTTCTTATTTCGAATGTATGATTTTAACCTTTTAAAATCTATTTGGTAAAGTGAAGCATTTCAACTAAATTCTACTTTAATTCTGTTGAGAGCATCAGGCAACCTTATTCTGAGAAAACGATGCCAGAAGATGTCAGCCTTTTTTTGTGAAAGTTTTGCCAGAAAGTCAGGTGACCTGACTGTGTATATTTCTAAATATATAAACTTATGGGAAGTCCTGACTTCATACTGGGCATTATGTGGTAATTTCTCTTCATATAGCTATTATAATCCATAGCGTTAAGCACTTACCAAATGCTTTTCTCTGCCTTGGTCATTGTTTATTACAACAGGCTTTCGTCAGTGTTTGGTCAGACAAAAAATTTAAACATTGTTATACATACTTGCTGAAAATAGCGTAATTTCATATGTAAAAAATATGTTTATTCTGAAACTTCTCTTTGTAGCAGTCTGGGGATTTTTCATTTGATAACAATTTTTTTTTGAATGTTTGATTTTCTGGCAATGGCTATGTGAGAAAAATAAAGGCTAAATTAGGATTCGTGGTACTTTGTTTTATCTGCTCGCAAAGTTCTGTTCATTTTTTGTATGCCTTTCATAGAAGGAAACATGTTAGCTCAAAAGCGTGTCATCAGTCTCAGTTGTACATTAGAAACCTTAAGAAAAGGGTGTTTGTATACATGATCTTTGTCTTAAAGGGAAAGAAACTGGGGCAGATGCTAGTGCAGCATTACTACCCTCAAAGATGGGTGATTATTTTTAGAAAACGTATAGTACAATAATTTTAATAAGTTGTGTTTCGTGACTAAAGTAGTACTGAAAGTTACTGGTTTTAGCTGGACTCGACAGAGTGGGCTTTTTACATATTTATTCTGTTCAGAAATGCACAGAAATAGAAACAACATACGTAAAATTTCTTTATCAGATTAGTTTCCTTCCGTTTCCAGTCATTCTAACTGAATTTCTAAAAGACCTTCAGAACAGGTGTTTTAAATATAAGGTGTGTATCTCAGGAGGTTTAACTGAAACAGTCATACAAGTTTGAAGAAGTAAACCACGTGTATCCTGCACAAGTGCTTGGCGGTGTGCCAGCATTCGTGCGTGTAATGATTCTATAACATGCTCTTTTTTCTCTTTAGCTTAAACTAAAGCCTATGCTGCAATTAAGAAAGCAAAAGCTAAATGCCTATTGACTTCTTATAATAATTTTTCAAGTATATTACCATTTATAAATTGTAAATATTTAGGAAAACAAGAGATCTTAGACCTTGAGCTAAGATAGTTTTGAAAAATTAAATATTTAGAAAAATTGTCCAAACACTGTAGTAAACTTTAAAAACTTAGTGAAGTTATATTTTTGGTGTAAGCTCCTTTTGGAGCTCAAGAATTCCTTTAGCTCATAAAATTTTAGATTGAGCCGAGGTGGTACAGATGGATTGTGTTCCCTCAGTGTCCTGGGTTGCTGAGGAAGGTTGCTGCACTTTTATATATTAATTACCTTGAGGCAGGGGGTGGGGAGAAAGGCTAAAAAAGTGTGTCATCTTCTTGGCCAAGTTTTTACTCACAGGAACAACAAAGCAGGCATAACAGTAAACAGCATTTGCTACATGCAAGTTCTGTATCAGGCAATTAGCTTGAAAGAATTAAAATTGGAAACTCTTGATGGGCTTTGGAATTTATTCCCATCTCTGAAGATAACATTGTGGCAGAAACTTTAATAAAGTTTATTTTTCTGCCTCCAATCAAAACTTCCATTTTGCAAGCAGTTAAAATTTGGTCAGGTATCTTATCCATGCATAGATCTTTACAGTCAGCCTATGACACAGTGGTAGTGTCATTCATATTCACTCTTAGTACACTGTCATCTGAAAATTATTAGCATTTGACCCTAGGTAGTCCCACCATATCTCTAAGCAGCTGTTCATAAGTCATGATTAGATACAGAAAAGAACAGATTTGAGTAGTACTACAGTTCAAGAATTAGCTATTGAAGGTCCAGGCACTCATCCTCAAAGTGAGGCCTTGCCTTATGTGATTTCAGAGTTTCTGAATGGCTGGATGGTTCTGATTTCGTGACCATAACAGGTCCTATAGAGATTTTTAAGAATATGGCTATTTGTCCTTATTTCCAAATAGCAAGAGGGGCTTTTTCAGCATTGCCACTACTATTCATATGTACTTTATGGGAATTAAGAAGAACAAATAGAACAAGTCCAAGAACATGTGTTACGATGATCTATGTCCAGATGAAATATGGAGATGGATATTCATGCCCCAAATGCTACTAGGTGGAGAGCTGCATTTAAGTGATCATTCAGCAGAAAGCTCAAAGTATTTCTCAATTCAGAGCTTTGACTTCTGTTTGATGGAAGAATGTCTTAAAATCTATTCCCCTACCACCAGGTCGCTTCACAGGAGCTGTGTTTACAGCATGGTAATTGGCTTCTGAGTACATAAATGCGAAGTTGACTTCTTAAGCTGAACATACATTGCTGTACAGATGGAGCTTTACTTGACAGTTATTGAATTATTAACTAATTATTATTATTATTATTGTTAATTATCCGTACAGCATTAAGGAAGATAACCCCGCTCTAGAAGGTCTCTGCCCTGTCTTATACCCCACTTTTAGGTCGTAGGACAAGAGAGTACCAAACAAAGAATTTATGATTATTAGATCTGAGATTGTTTTTAATTTTATTGAGATGAAATCTTGAATACCATAAATTCCTTGACATTATCATGGGAAGTATAGCTTTTATTTGTTCTGCAGCCAGAGGAGTTTGCTATAAAGACTATAAATTAAATTTCTGTAATTTATAACTTACTGATATTTCCCCCCACCCCCTTCCACAGAACCAATTTTACAAGGGAGAAAAGTCACGAACCCCTTTTAAGAAGAAAAATAGTGGGTCTTGTGTCATAACTGTTTCTAAGAAATTAAGGTTTGGATTTAAATTTGCATTGTATGTAATCAACCGTCTTACAGATTCTGAACAAAATCTGTGGAATTATGAGCCCAAAATATGACTACTTCACAATCCAGCATTCACCAATAGAATATGTACTGATTTTTTTTCTTGACAGTAATTAAAATAGACT
Organism: Apteryx mantelli; assembly: GCF_036417845.1. Lineage (NCBI taxonomy): Eukaryota > Metazoa > Chordata > Aves > Apterygiformes > Apterygidae > Apteryx > Apteryx mantelli. The sequence continues at coordinate 153,534,953 of NC_089979.1, forward strand.
AAGATTTAAGTATTACAGTTTCCTTTTAAGCATATTTCTTGTTTATGATTGCATCTGCAGATAGAGCTTCCACGCCTTGTGGGGTCTGTTGGATTTTATCAGGGTAGATGAATTAACAGTCTTTTCCTTTGAGGAAGACATTTTTAACTGAGAACTTGAAGTAGTCCTAAAATTTATCATCTAACTTACTAAGGAGAAATTGGCTTCTCCTGTAACTAAAAAGTTGGCAACTGGGGTTTTGAATAGCCATACCAAATGATTTTTCTATCAATTGTTTTTTTATGGCTATGACAATGTACTGAAATACTGTGAAGTAAGGTATATAAATATATAAGGACTGCCATTTCAGATCACACCAGTAGTGTATTCTAACTTCTTTTCTCACTTGAGGCCTTTTTTTGCAGTGTTGCTCTGAAGCGTCTGAAGTCCTCAAAATGAAACTATGATATAATGCTTTAATTTCCATTGACGCATAGCTGTTGTCCATTAATGCAAGCACATACCCTGACATAGTATACTAATAATAAAGGAGTCAAAAAACAATATTCTTTACAATTCTAGTGAAGTATGAAATTGCCACCAGAGCCTTCCTACGCACTTCTGCCAGAAGCCAGTTACTGACAAAAATGGCAGCAGAGGCGTTTCCAGTACAAATTTACCCATTTCTATCAGCCTGCTGATACAGGCTGCCCAGCACTGCAAGTTAGGGACAGCTTTAGTCATTTATTGAGGTGAGCCAGTAATCTGTAGTGAGGTAACACTTGTGTGTCCCATGCCTGACCATTCCGGTTGTGGGGAGCTAGCAAAGCTTCAGCGTTACGTGGAAGTCTGATAAAAACATGCAAACTCTTCCTTGGTATTGCAATCATTATATGCCCTTTTATGAAACTTTTTTCTAGTACGCAGGTGATCTGAAGTAGGGAGCATGTGTTTAAAGTCAAGGTTTGTTTAAACCACCACAGTCTATAGGTCGTTTCTAGAGAGATTTCAAGAAAGAGAAAGTATTACGTAGCTGTTTGCAGGCAGTACCAGCAAATTATCAATTGTTTCCCAAAACTGCTAATTTGAAAAAATAAAGGTACTAATCTTATGATACTCTGGCTTCTGAAAATAATATTCTGGTGTATCAGGTAGCTGCATTTGTGGATAGGATTTTTTTTTAAGTAGCTCACTTCATATTTGCTGGAAAAACACACTACAAAATTTGGAAACATGACAGTCTTTTTTGCCTGTCTTCAAATAACAGTGTTTACTGTTGTTCCCTTTCAAAATTTTGTTTCTTTGACCATGGAACATCTTTGTACGGCAGCTGATTACATGCTGTTGTAATAATAAGGAATCTGTATTTTTGAAAGAATGTTGTCCTTCGAGTTCAGAACAGGAAACAATTGCTTAAGAGACACTTCCTCAAATGTATTAAGATTTTTTTTTTTTTTAACATTCGTTCTTATTTTTGTGAAATTTAATATTTCAGCTGGGAAAGAAACAAAGGAAGTCCTGGGGCCTGAAGCTCAGACAGATGAAGTTGGATGTACAGGTACTTGTTTGTTAATCTGCATCGCTTATGCATAAAGTGCTATTGAATTTTGGCTAAGTAAGTATCCTTGTGAAATCTTTGAGGTTTTCCCACTATTCTTTATAAACTGCTTTGCTCTTGCATGCTTGAGGCTTTAAATTGTCAGCACTGTTTTAGCTGACAAAGAAGAGGCCGGACTCCTTTGAGGCTTGCTCGAGCCGGAGGCATAGCTGGCGAAGGGCACAAAGCAGCCCTCTTGCTCGAGAGGCTGGCTGCGGTGCCCCTGCAGCCCCTCGTCTGCTAATGGCTTAGGAACAAGAGCAAAATGAGCAACATCACTGACTTCACGCATAGTTGTTTAGAAAACCACTGCAGGTCAATAGAGAGTGTCTTAAACTACTCCAAGAATATACCAAAATAAACTTGAATTAATACTGTGTCTTATTATCACCTCCTCTATTTGTGCTGATATTACACAGAAAGTAAAATAAAATGTGCATCCTTAGCTTCAGAATCAGGCCGAAACAGATGCTTTGTTATTTTGTTATATTTTTCTCAATAACTTTCAAAAAATTTTTATCATATAGCTTAAGCGCTTACATGCAGCTCTTTTAAAAGGTTGTTATACATTATTTTTTAAATCCTCTTGACACTAAATAGTTAGATATTATAGGAGTAAGCCCTATTTAAAAAAATGTAGGTAGATATATTCACAACTGTAGACTATCGGATTCTTTCTAGTTGCTCTAAAGTGAGGTATCCACAAAAGAGGACAAAGAACTACACTGTGTTACGATAGAGTCTGAGAAGGACTGTCTCATGTCATAAAAAGAATCTAACACCCAATTGTGTCAAATTGCAAATTGAGTATGCGACTTCACACTGAGAGATGAATGGTTAAGCTTCCCCTTCATATTAAAAATATATTTCACATTATTAATAGGGGAGGAAATCTGTCATGATTTAGTGTGCCACAGACAAAGCTCTCAGAATGTTTCATGATGGTTAAAAGTAAACTCTATGAAAAATGTATTTAAGCAAATACTTGCTAGTAAGTATTTGTCATGTGAAACATTAAGTAAAATATTTAACTTCTTAGTTAACATTGAAATACAGTTCAAAAGAATGTTGTTCATTGATTTTTTTTTTTTTTTTTTTTTTTTTTTTTTTTTTTTTTTAAGTTTTGATTTAGAAAATTTTGAAGGATGTTAACCTGGTCTGAAGCAACCTCTTTGATATCTATTTCTAGCTGTGGAGAGCAAGCCGCTCAAAGTTCAGGCTTGATGCATTTCAGCCAACAAACTCATTACACAATATTTAAATGTGTCCTCCGGGCTTGCAGTAATGAACAAGACTTAAATAACATCAAAAAATATGTCTTGAAGGCCAAAAGTTCACTCTTAAAAACATAGGGGCCAAAGGAGCTGAAACTGTAAGCTGTCCTTCAAAATACAAGGACTGAATCATGATTAATATTACATTCAAGATGTGTAGGGAAGTTGAGGGGAACAGATAAATCCAAAATGATATAAATGCACTAAGTTGAAGAGGCAAACTATGATTTTAGTGAGTTTATCTAATGTTGTTATGCCACAGTATCTCTGTTTTAAAACTTGGCATATTGCTGCAGCTTAAAAGGCCTGACCTTAGGAATACTATACTAGTATTTGTAAAGGGTTTTGAAATCCTTGGATAGAGGATCATCTGCAAACGTGAATCACTGTAGATTATGTATATATTACATTTTAAAGGTTTCACTTGATGTCTTGTATCTTGTTTTCTACTCTTAGTAAAAGAAGATGAATGTGATTCTGATGCAGAAAATGAACAAAACCATGACCCTAATGTCGAAGAATTCCTTCAGCAAGAAGATACAGCTGTTATTTACCCTGAAGCACCTGAGGAGGACCAGAGACAAGGCACACCAGAAGCTAGCGGTCAGGATGAAAATGGTAAAAATGTCACCAGTTCAGTTTTTAAGCAATGAATTGCACTAAGCACTTGATCCGTAAGTTCTGTTTTATTTTAAAAGACAAGAATGCATACACATGTAGCTTTTGAAAGAAATGAACTTCTAACTTCAATAACTATGAGATGGTGGGATCATCATTCAAAAATATTATTTATATTCTAAAATTGGACATTAGATTTAAAATCTGGTATTTTGTTTTTATTTAAGTCATCAGAATTGCTTGATATATTTAACCAGAATGAAAGTTTGATTTGGTAACTGGGTCAGTTATATAAATGCTTAAATGATAATCTTCAGTAATGGGGAATATAAAATCAAACTGTCATAAATGCGTTCAGCAGCATTACATGAAAGAACAGAACGCAACATCATAGTAAATATAATTGGACTGAATGAAGAGAATGTGGTCTTTTGTAAGAATAACTTAGGGGTTTTTATATGGTATTTTATTTTTTTTTTTTTTTTTACATTTTTAAACAAAAAGCCAAAGTGAATCTTTCAGGTAGAAGTTCTTTTATTAGCTAGCTAGTTTATGGCAATCCTTGGTTATTTTCTTGAAAAGACAGCAAAGGAGAAAGAATAAATTTTGTTTATACAAAAATCTTTATGTGAAATAGAATATGAATTGTTATTTTTCTTAATGGTAGCCCGGTATGAGATGCTGACTTTCTAATAGACTTTGAAAATATTATTTCATAATGAAATAAGCATTTTTACTTTATGATGACTTGTCTTTACTTTTAGTTTGCTAATTCTTCCAGTGTTATGTATTTGTATTTTACAAGTCATTGTTCTATATTTGATTATTTTTAAACAATTAGGAAGCAAATTTAGTAGTAGGGTTTTAGATTTAAATAGAAATCTCTTTTTCTCTAAGGAAATTTCAAGCTTAAAATCTTCTTTTAAAGTGAGAAGACGAGTCATACTTTACTCATTTCTTCATCATGAGACACAAATTTGAAAACACACCTGTTCATTTGCAAACTACGCTGCTTTCTGAGGTGTTGAAACACAGAAACTGCAGAGTTTCAGCTAGACTGTGTTACTTGATTGGAGTTCATTGCTATATAGGAATAGATTTAAGCTTTTCAAAAGAGTATAACTTCCTGCATAAAGGGATAGGATACTTTGTGTTCTAATTGTTAAAAAAAATGTATATAAAGGAATACAAAATGTCATTGTAACTGTATTATTGTTTTGAAGTCTAAGGGAGAACAGTGAATGGGGTAATGTTAACAAATTTGTTCTGTTATTTCAGAGGTTTTATGCTATTAGAGATTTTAGCAAAAAATTAAGTCGTTGAAATTGTGAAATTTAAACTGTGTACCTGCCTATTTATATACAGAAATAAAACCTAATATTTTGTGTTTTCCATTAGAAGTTTTCCAAAATTCAAGTAAGATGTATGCTCAACAGTGGCCTCTTAAAATTATAATTTAAATCATTTAAAATTTTAATCTATGATTGCAGTGGCATAGATTGTCAAATTAGTTTTACAGACTTGCAATATGATTTCCATGTAATCATTAACAATACACATGTATATTAATAATTTAAATTGTACCTCAGCCAGGCAGTTCACACTGAGGAATTCTGAGAATCATGATGTCGAACAATGATGTTCAGTGTTTTAATCATTTAGAATAGAAAATGTCAACAAAATAGTGATATTTGCTAATGTCATATACTTCCAAACCAGGGAACTGGTAAAGTGCAGCAACAGAGAATTAAGGTCTTTAATACCATGCTTCGTGAAACTGCCATTTCCTCATTTGCTTCAGTGGAAACAGAACTCAAGCCAACATGCTTTTGAAATTTGCACCGAGGTGTATTTGTGCTGAAGTAAAATATTCTTTATGTCATGTGAAATGAATTGTTAAGTGAAAAAAAAAAGAATTGAGGGAAGCATACTCTGTCTACACATCTGGGGACATGTTAATTTTGGGGCATTCTAGCTAATCCAGGAAAAGCAGAGACTTAAAGGGGCAGAACAACACAGAAAACAGAGAAATAGGAGCGTTGCCTAACCTGTTACTATGAAGAGTGAAAAAGAACCTGTGTGAAAGGGAAGGGGTTATTTTTTAATAATAATGAAAACTAATCTGACTTTTCTCATTTGCCTTGTCCACTGTTGCAAGAGCAATGGCATGTTCAATAAAAATTAAGTCAGTAAATTCCACACAAACAAAAGGAATTGCTACTTTATGGAGCATATAGTCAATCTATGGTAATAACTGCTGAAAGAGGTGATCCAGATAAATAATTCAGTACTTTCTAAAGTACTGGTTAATTTTTTTAGTATTAATAGTGCTTATAGTTATACACTTATGCTTATAGTTAAAATGACAGTCTATACAAATTTGCACCTTATGCTTCAGGGCATAAGGTGATAACCTGGGAAGACATTCCACCTTCCCCTCCTACTCTTAACTCAGCACAGTTGGATCGGTGCATTATTGCAAAATTTGCCTTCCATTTCCCTTGAAGCGTGAAAGATCAGAAGGGTCAGTGGAATGTATCACGCCTTATAGACTGATAATCTGATCAAATATAGCAAACCCTGCATTTATGTAAGCACACTCTTGTTATCTGTATAGAACTCTCTATCTGTATAGAATATTATCGGTATAGCATACTCCTATAATCTGTAAAGAAAGATTTTTTTTTAATCTTTTAAAAATTATTTTTCTAAGAATAGGACGAGTTACTATATATGGAGTATAAATATATGTTGGTGGGAAGAAATGAGTCAAAATTTCATAAACGGTGGCTTTTCATAAATATTCTTGTCAGACTAATAATAAGCTTCAATATGATTTCACTTTGTTGTCTACTGAAAAAGAAGCAACTTCATGAAAGCCACTAGAATAAGTTCCACAGATTGTATTAGAATCATATTTATAGCATCATACTTGATACCTGTCCTTTCTGTCACTCATCCCCTTTTCCTGTGGACAGTACATCCTACTAATTGGTACATGTTTACGTATAATTATAAGAATTATAAGCCATGTTTCTGTTCATTTATTCAAGTCTTCCTTTCTCTTATAATTCCATTTAGGAAAAGAGTAGGGAGAAAAGAAATTCTTCTCTACAGCTTGCAAATATTATTTATTCCTTAGGAGTTGAAAACAGGATGACCATTAAATGTTTCAGTGACAAATTACTTTGTAGGCATGATTCCAAGATTGCCAGTGACTGGGCTAATCAGATCTAGAAAGACTGAAACCGTATTTTACAATTCTCAGACTACTTTTTAATCAGAAATACATAGGCAGATGCTCTAGTGCTGTTTAGGGCAGTCCAGTAGACTAACTGTGGTGGTTTGGAGTAATAATATTGTGCTGGCATTCTCCAATGTACACTGGGGCAACTGTACCATAAGTAGTAACTTAATACCTGTGAAAAAAATCTAAATAGTCATTATTCCTTTCCTAAAACATATGCAGCTTCCAGCAGCTTTCTTACAGTCATATAGGTCTATGTAAAGCATGTTTGTTGATGTTAGTAAACTTGGAGCTTACAGTTTGTTTAAACATGGTATGTTGTCTCTCCTGTGTAGGAACACCAGATGCATTTTCACAACTGCTTACTTGCCCGTATTGTGATAGAGGGTACAAACGTTTTACCTCTCTGAAGGAACACATTAAATATCGCCATGAAAAAAATGAAGATAACTTTAGTTGCTCCTTATGCAGTTACACGTTTGCATATCGAACACAGCTTGACCGCCACATGACATCACACAAATCAGGAAGAGATCAAGTAAGTGGCATTTGAATTAAGTATTTATCGTCCTGTGTAACAACACTGCGATTTGGTATGTGAGCAAAATACTGAGCACGTAAGATGTTAATATTGGATTGTCTATATGCTGACGTCCCAAACCTGTAGCACTTACTTAACAAACTTATTGCTGAAGTCAGACTTTTTCCCTAGCTAACAAAGGATAAAGTCTGAATTCCTGTGCTTTCATTCATCTTAGTAGCACAGTTGCGTATAAATTTTTATTTTTGGAAGTACTTTATTGCACTTATAGATTTTTTTTTTCTGTGCATTGGCTAATAATACATGAGTTGTGCCTCTTGCAAATTTAGTCTTAGATCTTAACTGAAACAGCTAAATTTTTATTTCATAAATCCTATTTGGCAAATTCAGAATTAAATGTGTCCATTTTTGCCTTAAAGAGACAAAACATTGTGTCAATTCATTTGCTTGAACTGTGAGATGTAGTTTGTAAATACGAACCTTGTTATAAGGCTATAATTATTTGTGAATAAAATACAGCGTTTCGATACTAAATAAAGCAACAAAAAGGCTTGAAGTTATTCTGAGCTTGTTGACTTGAGGGTATGGTCCCCTGAAATACCTTCCTTCCCTAAGTTAGCCAGCTCATTACTACTGAAGGTCCTGAGGTTCTGTTCCCCTCTCCTTATTTTTCTTTTCTTCTTTTATCTCCATTATTTCCCATTATCCATCTCCATTACATGCTTCCATAGCTTATCTGAGGCACTCTCAGGCTCAGGAACCAACTGAAACTCATTGAAACAGCCAGGAATTATCCTAGAAAAAAAAAAGATTATATGGTCCACCACCGCTTTAGAGAGATAGGGACATGGAAGTGTGATCCCTTCTGATGATGGACTGAAAAGATGGAGACTCTTCAGAGAAGAGACAGGAGATAAACGCTGAAGAACATAAAAAACAATGAATAGTGAAAAGAAAGTAAATGGGGAGTTCCTTTACTATTTCTTGCAGAAGAGCAGAACTTTCATTAAACTGAAAAGCTATAATTTAGAATACAGGCAATACTCTTTTACATCTTGCATGTTAACCTCTGTTCTACAAATTATCATGAAGCCAATTTTAACAGGGTTAAAAATGTGTTGTGCATTTTTATACCTGAGTGTTCACACTCACAGGTAAATTAAATAGGAAAAATTATTACAAGAAGTACCAGCCGTCCTGCTTCAAGGATATTACTGTCTCACAAGGTCTGGAATAACCTCAAGCCGGGTATTATCTGACAAGGCAGTTCTTGTTTATTTAAAAGTATTTCCCATCCATGTCTATCTCATTCTCTTACTGATTTGGCTTCCACTTTAAAGGTATTCTCATCTTATATATAGCATGTATTTCTATCTATGAAATCTATAAATGCTTTTCATATATTCTGGTCATTTTAAACTACCAAAATATATTTTAATTAGTAATATGGATAATTTATTTTCAATTTTTTCAGCTAGAAGCCTAAAACCAGAAGAAGAAAGAGGTTGGAAAGAAGAGAATTGCTATTTTTGCAAATAATTTGAATGAAAGGAGAAAAAAATCTAGCAAATAAACAAACTCAGAAAAATTAGTTATAAAGGGATACTTAAATTTTATTGCTGCAGGAGATGTTTCAGATATATTAATGGCCTTTATACTTTTGAAAGCACTGAATAACTGTTCTTATATTTGTTTTAGTTTTTTTAATCAACAATCAGTGAATGATCTGTAGCTAGTCTATTAAAATTTTACATTGCCATGGACATAGCTGAGAAATGATGGGTCTTCAAGACCTTGGTACTTGTAATTCCTGTTTTTCAAAAAAACTTTGCAGGATTACCGTTCATTAGTTACCATTCTCTAGTATGAAAAGAGTGGACTTCAGTCGAAAACAAAATGAACATTTGATGCGGAGCAGTGTTAGTGGCTAGTAACAGATCTTAATGCTGATATTTGTTATTTCAGTCCTAAAAGTAATATAGAGTATTATTCTGTGAATGCTGAGGTTAATTCTTTAATGAGCAGAAAACAACAGTTATATAAGGTGCATTAAAAATATGTCGCACATCAGAGGCACAAAAAATATGGATTTAAGAAAAGGGGAAAAAAATTGAAACTGAGAAAAAGAAATGAAAGAATACAAAAGATGATACTTTAGAGAAGAGTCATTTCTCAATTATTTAAAAAAAAAAATCCTGAAGAGTGACTCTGAGGATGTCCCTGATTAAAAAAATATACAACAACCCACAAACTGTAAGAGAGACAACAATTAAAGAAAGCTGAATAAAGAATTACAAATATAATAAGATAAGGCAAAATATATGCAAATGCTATCCAGCAGAAAGCTCAAGACAGCTTATAGCTATGACCAGGAAAATGGAAAAATTCATTCAAAATTTGATAAGAGTAGTGTGAGCTTCCAGGCATTGGAATCAGAAATTTGGAATTTTGAGACTGGGATAGAAACATTTTTGAGAGATGGAAAGCATACAATAATATTTAGTATTACTATTTATCTAGTCCATCATCTGCAGTAGCTGTATGCTGAGATCCCTTAACTGTATAATCTCAAGTCAAACAGTAGTACCTGATTCTCTGCAGGCTTAAGTAAATCCTGACATGGTGGTCTAGACTCAGTGAAGTTAGCTCATAAAAGGAAAACGCACTCAGACAGGCACAATCTTCTAGAACGTCATCTTCAAGGTACTTAGTTAAACAAAGCTCAGAAGATATGCAGACTAACAAAAGACAGCTGATAAACCAGGCAGTAAGAGTCAAGCGCTAATCAGGAAAAGTGAGAGTGGAGAGCTCACTGCAGAGATTTGAAGGAAGATAGGGAGAAGACTGTACGGACAGGGACAGGAGCTGCTGTACGGACAGGGACAGGAGCTGCTGGGAGGTGAAATTACCAACTTGAACAAATGCTCGTCCCAAGGGATGTAGATTTCTTTCACCCACCGAGGAGTTTTGCAAATGTGCCTGTTCTGTTTAGGGGCTTAGTGCATTTGACTAGAGGAAAAGGAAATACTACTGTATTTGTATTGGCAGTATTTGGGAGTGAGGACAAGGTGTTGTGTTAGAAACAAGGAAGAGTGTGCTGGGCTAGGGATGTTCTTTGAGACACTACTGCACTCCACACAAGGAATTTTCTGCTTAGAAAAATAGCTAGTATGAAGTAGCAGAATATCTCCCTGCCTTATTTGTTATATAGTGAAAAAATGTTAAATTAGAATTACGGTTCAATGCATCTCAGTAACTAATGTGTGAAAATGTTATAGAAATGTACATATTTCAGAAAGAAGAATAAAAAAATTCAAGTCAAAGTTAAGATTGAACTTAAAAGTAATCCAGATCATGGTAAATTGTAGTTTAAGTGACATACAGTCTTATCTTTGTCCTGTCATTATGATCTGCAATACAGTTTCTAATTAGAAACACTGACTAAAATACAATTTCCAGTTCATCAGTTTTAAAATTACTTTTAAGAATTTATTTTTTCTTCTGTTTTTCTCTCAGGGAGTTATTAATGTTTTGGGGAGCCATAACTACATTTTCATTGGGGTAACATCAATATTAAGGTCAATATTTAGATCAGTATAATGGCTTTGATTCTACAAAGAATCAGATATATTACTGTCCTTAGGAGCACCAATACCACTGTTGCTGCTACTTAGCATCTTCTTTCAAAATGTCTGCTATTCCTTATAGCCCCCAGTGGAAAATAAGCTATCCTCTGGGCCCCTTTGTTACACAGAAGAAACAAATGCAGACAAGCCGTGTGGTTCCCCACAGTTAAGATCAACGAGAAATGGACCATTTTAAAAATAAACAGTTCTGCATTGGATTTTCTATGGAAAAGCACCGTACATTGACCTTTGCTGAAAAAGATTCAGACCAGTAATGGCAAAAAAGGCCATTTGTTACATCTTCAAATATGGTCTGTGCAGGAAATATCATGAAATCTTTTATGAAAATAATAAAAATATCTGCTAAATACTGAATAATTATGCAAAACTTTGAAGATGCAAAGATCAATCACCTATTTAATAGTCCTTTGTAAAATTCCATTTGCTAAATGAATATTGTTAGACATAGGCAGAAGCAGAAACAGGAATAGAAAAGATGCTGGAGAAAAACAGTGGGACCTTTTGCCAAGTTACTTTCTCTCCTGCAGTGTGCTTTGCTGCCCCGTATTTAAAATCAGTGGGAAGTGGACATTTGCTAAAGGTGACCGAGTGAGCTATTGTTGAACTGACTTGGGATTTGGATGATGCTGTTTACTAACCCTACCAGCCTGTGTCATTGTAATGACTATTACATTTAGAGTAGTTAGAAACAGTTTAGATCATCTTGTTTCAATTTATGTCATCTGCTAGCATCTGTAACGTATAAAGGAGGACAGAGTATAGAGCAGGGGGGTTGATAATTTGGATAGCGTATCTCATACCAGAGTGCTCAAGCTTTCTGATCCAGCAAACTGTACAGCAAAATATTCTTAAGATCAAAAGTCATAAATCAGAATATGAGCATCATCCTGCCTTTTTACTCAGCCCCACTTCTCCAACACAGATCTCGGTCCCAAGTTGCCATGCCTTCACTCAGAGAATAGTCTCAGCACTAGGTTTCTGTTCAGTGCTGCCCACCACAGCAGTAGGTGTGGGAGCTCCAGGCCACAGTTCCACATACAAGGAAGTTCACATACATCAGCTGATATGTGGTAACTGCCTATATGCAAACCGTTTCCCCAGAGTACATGAATAGCTCTATTAATGAGTTTATGAAAATATTTGCCACAATTACCAAAAATCTGCAGCTGCATCCAAATGATGGTAGTGTATCCTTTTGCAAAGTTAGCTCTACTTAAAACGGAGTTTGAACCTCCATTTCATACTGGAAACTAAGCAGCTCCATCTTTTAAAAAGTATGTTATTTTTGACTTTAAAAGTACATATTCATAGATTTATGCAATTTGTAATAAAATACAGCAGCATAAATTTAAATGTGTCTTTCTTAGCTTTTGCTATTTTTTAAAGCTAGTATAATTCTAAAGCTAAATTAAAAATAAGTTGGAACTTAGCAATAAAAGCTCTCACAAGGCAAAATATAGCAAAAATAATTTCAGAGCTTCAATACAAATAGTGAAATAGTTTGATGTTATGTACTTGAGAAATCTCTCAATATTGTTATTTATTTTAATTTAGTTTTTTGCATTTATTTTGAGAATTAATTGTGACTGAGAATGCCTTTGTTGTTACTGAGCCATCTTTTGAGCAATCATGTGCCACCATTACCTAATGGGATCTAAGGCCAACAGTAAGAGCTGGAAGCATGCAAATGGAAAAATGAAGTGAACTGATTAAACTTTAAACAGGCTATTTTATGCTTTAATGTTTCTTTGTCCTGAGTGCCATATGCTTTGGCATATTTGGTGGTTTAGGGGGCTTTTTTGTTTTTTTGTTTTCACAGGTAGAATTAGTATGTATTTGGGAACTTCTTACTCGCATAACATGTTAGTGCAACCCTCATCTGAAGTTAGGATAAGGGTCTTTTTACAGTACCAGATTTATTCAGAAGATACACCTGGCTCAGTTTTGTTGCTCTTTTATGCATAACACATACCATCTTCACACCCATAAAATTGTGATTAATATATTCAATTTTGTGTTGTATCATCTTTGTTGCAATGTGAAAATAGAAGGTTTTGTTCTAATATGCTATGCTGTTCTGCGCAATAATTATGAATTCTTTCTTACAGAGACATGTGACGCAGTCCAGTGGTAATCGAAAATTCAAGTGCACTGAATGTGGAAAAGCTTTTAAATATAAACATCATCTAAAGGAGCACCTACGAATCCACAGTGGTAAATAAACCAAGCATTGGATTATGTAGCTAATACTGTGATTTGTACTCTTTATAACTTTGGTTTGATATCACTTGTAAGTCTAAGTTTAAAATACTAGTGCTTTCCTTTTTCTTCCTCTGAGACTCTGTAACTAGTGACAAAGCCTTCAGCTGACTGCAGGAAATACATAGGATAACTCAAGAGGATTTACAGCTGTGGCTTAAGATCTGATACTTACAGAAAGCTTCCCTTGTAGCAGAAGGAATGGAGGCATCTTTCCAGTCCTTTTTCACTCGTCTGTTCTTTCCCAATTGTTTGCAGAGCACTCAGCATGTTATGACTCTTGTCAGAAAATTTTAGTTGATAATAGTAAGTATGCAGCAACTGTACTTCCAACTGTGGCTGTGATTTTCATCATTCAAGACTAAATCGCATTAAGGATGTCACAACAGTATATGTTTCAATTTATAAGAAAATCTAACAGTTAAGTTTAGTCACTTAAAAGAGGTTCTCAGTTTTTCTCAACCTGAATTTACCCATTAACAGTAAGTCCAAAAACAAGGTTTTAGGCCATCTTTTCCTTTCTTATCTGTTGCTCAGCCATGGTAGTAGCAATTAAGTATACTTCGTTTGGATGTTCTACTTCAGCAAACATCATCTTCATTTCCATAGGGCAGTGGCATCTGTGTCTGTGAGTGGAGAAGCCACAGTCAACATACTTTTCAGTCTGAAGAAAGCCAGTTGTTCTGCCTTTTTCCTTTTCCTCCATAACACAGATGCTCTGAAAAGCCAGCACTGCCTATAGGTGTAACAATTGCATAGTTGTATGCAGCTTCCTGATAGTTTAACCCAAGATTTATCTCTGAAGGCAAACATACATCTGTCTTCTGCATGTCTGGCTTCCCTTTAAACTTTGCTTGTTTTTATTCAGCTGGTGGTTACTATAGGAAGATATTATACTGGATATACTGTATTTGAGTTTACTGCAATAAAATATGCATAGCTTCTCATACTTTTATCATTTGCATTTATGCCATTTATATTTTTACTTTGGTTAATCATAGCCTAATTTCTTTCCTTTCTGCAGTAGCTTATAATGCAGTAGTTTATGCTACTTCTGGAGTTGTAGTGTTACTACTTGAATGGAGTTTAATGAAATCCACAAGTATAATACAGAGCTCATTTATATGATAGTGTAGACAGTACTGGGAAATAGAAGAATTTATCATGATTGTTGGGTCCCATCCTATATTTACTATTGGATCATGATGAAACTTAAGAAAGAATCCTAAGATCAGAGCTATAGAGGACATAATTACTCGATCTGTTCAATTCATTGTAAAGGATTTTTTTTCTCTAGAGCTCTTTGAGGGGTCAATTTGATGTATTCTCTTCTAGTTACTATCACTTGATAAAATTACACTGTAACCTGGTAAACTATTTGCATATCCATTTCTTTCTTTTTTCTCTTTTTTGTTTTTAGGAGAGAAGCCATATGAGTGCCCAAACTGCAAGAAACGTTTTTCTCATTCTGGTTCATACAGTTCACATATAAGCAGTAAGAAGTGTATTGGTTTGATGCCCGTGAATGGTCGAGCTCGGTCAGGGCTCAAGACGTCTCAGTGCTCCTCCCCTTCCCTTTCCGCATCACCAGGTAGCCCAGCAAGACCACAGATACGACAAAAGATAGAAAATAAACCCTTGCAAGAGCAACTTCCTGTTAACCAAATTAAAACTGAACCTGTGGATTATGAATTCAAGCCCATAGTGGTTGCTTCAGGAATTAATTGTTCAACCCCATTGCAGAATGGGGTTTTTAGTAGTGGTAGCCCATTGCAGGCAACCAGTTCTCCTCAGGGTGTGGTGCAAGCTGTTGTTCTACCAACAGTAGGTCTGGTGTCTCCCATAAGCATCAACTTAAGTGACATTCAAAATGTACTTAAAGTGGCAGTGGATGGTAATGTAATAAGGCAAGTATTGGAAAACAATCATGCTAATCTTGCATCCAAAGAACAAGAAACAATCAGCAATGCATCTATACAACAAGCTGGCCATTCCCTCATTTCAGCTATCAGTCTTCCTTTGGTTGACCAGGATGGGACAACCAAAATTATCATCAACTACAGCTTGGAGCAGCCAAGTCAACTTCAGGTTGTTCCACAAAATCTAAAAAAGGAAAACCCCGTTCCTACAAACAGTTGCAAAAATGAAAAATTACCAGAAGATCTTACAGTGAAGTCTGAGAAAGATAAGAACTTTGAAGGAGAGACCAATGATAGCACTTGTCTTCTTTGTGATGACTGTCCAGGAGATCTTAATGCACTTCAAGAATTAAAGCACTATGAACCGAAAAATCCTCCTC
The DNA here is from genome assembly GCF_036417845.1 of Apteryx mantelli. Lineage (NCBI taxonomy): Eukaryota > Metazoa > Chordata > Aves > Apterygiformes > Apterygidae > Apteryx > Apteryx mantelli. The sequence continues at coordinate 153,550,414 of NC_089979.1, forward strand.
AGCTTCCTCAGTCCAGTGGAACAGAAGCTGAGAAGTCCGAATCCCCTATCCCATCAGACACTGGGGAGAGCAACTTATCTCCTGGTCAGCCACCTTTAAAGAACCTTTTATCGCTCCTAAAAGCATATTATGCATTAAATGCACAACCAAGCGCAGAAGAGCTTTCAAAAATAGCTGATTCAGTAAACCTACCACTAGATGTGGTAAAAAAGTGGTTTGAAAAAATGCAAGCTGGACAAATTTCTGTGCAGTCTTCTGGACCATCTTCTCCTGAACAAGTTAAATTAAGCAGTCCCGCAGATAACGATGATCAAGCAGGACCTACAAATGTGAGCGAACCCCAGGACAGCACAAGTAATTCACAAAATCCTGTCAGTATAAAATCTCAGACTTTATCAGAGGGATCAACTCAAAATGGTTCACGCAGTTGCACACCATCCCCATCGCCACTAAACCTTTCTTCATCAAGAAATTCACAGGGTTATACGTACACGGCAGAAGGTGTACAAGAAGAGCCACAAATAGAACCTCTTGACCTTTCGCTACCAAAGCAACATGGAGAATTATTGGAAAGATCTACCATAACTAGTGTTTACCAGAACAGTGTTTATTCTGTCCAAGAAGAACCTTTGAACTTAACTTGTGCAAAAAAAGAACCACAAAAGGACAACAGTATTACAGACTCTGATCCTATTGTAAATGTAATCCCACCAAGTGCCAATCCCATAAATATTGCTATACCTACAGTCACTGCCCAGTTACCTACAATTGTTGCCATTACTGACCAGAACAGTGTTCCATGCTTAAGAGCTCTCGCTGCCAATAAGCAAACCATTTTGATTCCACAGGTGGCTTATACATACTCTACTACAGTTAGTCCTGCAGTTCAAGAAACACCACCAAAACAGACTCAAGCCAATGGAAATCAGGTACTTAAGTTTCTGTGTATTCCTGGATGTTGTATTTGGCATGTTCATTCAGTATCCTTACTAAGCTAATGGAAGAATGTCAAGATTAATTAAATACAATAAACTAGCATGTTTATTTGGCTTGGTTGTTGAGTAATGGATGTTACTGCTAACTCCTCTGCAAAGCTAGTCAGCTTGAGTTCAGACTGACACAAACTATAGTTTTGTGCCTACACAGGTCAGTTCTTCACTGTATTCAGTCATTCCAAAGTGTCTTCTGGAACATTACTGCTCAGTATTTTAAAGCCAGTTCAATCCTAATCAAAAGCAAAGTAAAGCCATTGCTTTCACTTCTTGCTGGCTCCATATCTCCTCCTTTTCCCCACATCCAGAAAATTTGGAACTTCTTGCTGTTCTCCCTGCTGTGATACTTTCTCATATTGCTTTCTGGGTTTGAAGAGTAACTGAACTCATCCCATACAATAATGACACTGTAAACAAAATTCAGATGCATTTTCAATTGGAAATAGGACAGGTATTTATCTTCTCCATTCCTGTGTCTTGTTCTGTTCCTTCCTGGGTACTTTCAGATGTGATCTGATCAGAGTTCATTCTGCTGAGAATTCCCTATGCATATCGAGGTAGGGACAGAGCAGAATATAAAAGTGACTCATGCAAAGGTGTAGTGTTTTTAACTGAAACTTAGAAATGGGCTGTTCAGCATGTTACACAGACTTCTTTATAGCTAGAGACTGAGAAGCCTTGTTATATTCAAATTTGATATGTGATAGAATTAATTCTGTGTGTTTTGATATTGCTGATATCAGTAGAAAATAATTTTATGCTTCCTGTAGGTGAATCTCAGCCCTTGAAATGGTTAGAAACAGATTACAGTTATAATTTTTGAAAAAACTGTTTTCAGTCATGAAACATTTGAAATCTCCAGATTTTTCATTTAAGTAGGATCTGTGGTAAATTTATGAGGAAGAAGGTGGTTGATTTTGCAAATCTGATTGATGATTTAAATAGTTTTATGTGAAAACATCCTCAAAAAAGCCTTAACTCATGTGAAATAGCAAGATGTGGGTGATAAACATTAGTTTAAAAATACAGCTAAATATTTAATTTGATCTTTGAAGTTCCTAACACTGCTTGAAGTACTTTATAATCTTCCTTCCCTCCTGAACATCACACTTATTTTCTGGACCTGAAAACATGATGTATCAGTATAGTTTAGATCTGGCCAACAGTCAAATTTGAGTATGATTAAAGTCAGTCCCACTGAGAGTTCTGTGTGCACATGGTGGCAGGGACCAGAACAGGCAGGAGACTTTTCTTGGCTATGTAAGTCTAAAAAATTTGTTTGTCCATTTACTGAATTGTTTGAAAATAACAATACAGCTCCAGGTCACATCTTATAAACTTTTCTACTGTAACAGTGCTTTTTTTTTTTTTTTTTGAGCTCAACCTTTTCTGTAATTTTTTTTAAGGATGAAAGGCAAGACACTAGCTCAGAAGGAGTATCGAACGTAGAAGATCAGAATGATTCTGATTCAACACCCCCAAAGAAAAAGATGAGAAAGACAGAAAATGGGATGTATGCGTGTGACTTATGCGACAAAATATTCCAGAAGAGCAGTTCTTTATTGAGACATAAGTATGAACACACAGGTAGGTAGTAGGAAATGGAGTTTCAAATCATTAGTGTAGTGGTAGTGGGTAACTGATAACCTCAACTGGAATCCAATTCTCAGAATGTGTTGGGAGAGCAGAACGAAATGTAATAGTCCTTATTATCATTTGGACTCAAAGTTCTTCAGAAGGGTGTGTTTTGTATATTTATTTGACAAACAATGCTATTCCATGTTTCTTCTTTCCATTTTTAAGAACTAAATCCTGAATTGGAATATGGTATTTTTCTTCCATCTGGCTCTTGGACAGTCAGCTGTGAGCCATGACCTGTAAACAGGGATTTCTTATTTCTAATTTACTTTCTAAAGTAAAGGGAGTACCCTTTACTTTACTCACAACCCAGAGGACTGTGCTGCCATTCAGAGGGACCTGGACAGGCTGGAGAGGTGGGCAGAGAGGAACCTCATGAAGTTCAACAAAGGGAAGCGCAGAGTCCTGCACCTAAGGAGGAATAACCCCATGCACCAGTACAGACTGGGGGCTGCCCTCATGGAAGGCAGCTCTGCAGAGAAGGACCTGGGCATCCTGGTGGACAAGAAGTCCACCATGAGCCAGCAACGTGCCCTTGTGACCAAGAAGGCCAATGGTATCCTGGGGTGCATTAGGAATAGCGTTGCCAGCAGGTCGAGGGAAGTGATCCTCCCCCTCTACTCAGCCCTGGTGAGGCCACATCTGGAGTACTGTGTCCAGTTCTGGGCTCCCCAGTACAAGAGAGACATGGAGCTACAGGAGCGAGTCCAGCAAAGGGCTACTCAGATGTTTAAGGGACTGGAGCATCTCATATGAGGAAAGGCTGAGAGAGCTGGGCCTGTTCAGCCTGGAGAAGAGAAGGCTGAGAGGAGATCTTATCAATGTGTATAAGTATCTGAAGGGAGGGTGTAGAGTGGATGGGGCCAGATTCTTCTCGGTGGTGCCCAGCGATAGGATGAGAGACAACGGGCACAAACTGAAACATAGGCAGTTACATCTGAACATGAGGAAAAGCTTCTTTACTGAAGTGAGGGTGACTGTGCACTGGCACAGGTTGCCCAACAGAGGTTGTGGAGTCTCCTTCTCTGGAGATATTCAAAACCCACCTGGATGCGATCCTGTACAATGTGCTCTAGGTGACCCTGCTTGAGCAGTGGGGGTTGGACTAGATGATCTCCAGAGGTCCCTTCCAACCTCAACCATTCTGTGATTCTGTAACTTACTTTGTTGAACTATAAACAATAATTAAGAGAAAAGGAACATCTACACGTATGACACTTTACATGAAAGATAGTGTATCTAGCATGAAGGATTTTCAATTTGAGCCAAATTGGCAATCATCTGAAATTAAGGGACATTCATTAGACTTAGAATCTAGCCCCAGAAGAACACCATTTCAGCTTTGATATTTATTTTTAATTTCACCTAATTTTTCCTTTTGGCTCCAGACTGGTATCTTCAGTCTTTCTTGAATAGCCATTGCTGCCTTATGTATTTTTTAAAAAAATCTTTTCTGAGATATCTTCAAAGAATTTTCTCTTTTTCTTGGTTTGTTGTCTACATAATATTTCTGCATATTAATGTTGTTCTGTTTCATCTCATTTAAATACAGAATTCAAAAGATACAGAATCCCCTTTTCTTTACCATTTGATCAAATTTCTCACATTGTTTTTGTTAAGAGTATCTATTTTCATATCTTTCCTGTTCTGAAACTCTCTTAACTCCTTATTTTCATAACACAATTGTTCTTTCCGTTCTACTTTTAGATTAAGTATCATGTTCAGATGTAATGTTTGTTTGATAAAGTTAGACATGGAAGTATTGCTCTTCTGTATAGAGCAACCAGAAAGCTGCTGTCTCATTGTCTGTATCTTTTATGTCTGGGCTGAGACTATGCAAAATTGTTTTGCCTAACAATTTTGAGTGTTGAAAGCAAAATAACATAACTGGGTTCCTGCTGTGTTTACAAGAGACTCTAAAAACAGCAACAGAAAGGCAAAAGGAAGAAAGCTGAGAAACAAAGCAGAAAAAGAATTAAACAAATTCAGAGATTTTTCTGTTTAATATACGTGTACTCAGTAGGTTTTGTACATGAGGCACTCATCTGTGCCAGCCTAGATTTTAGGATGATTTTCCTTTTACCTCTAACACGGTGCAAGGGCTTTGTGCACAAAAAATAATATAAAAGTTTACTTGATTTAAAATTTTCGTCAATGTAGAAAAAAAAGAGTTAAAATGATTTTGAATTTGAATGACTTTTACTGCAAGAAAAAATGTCTCCCTTTCTAATTCATACATATTCACACATTTTTTGTGCTAAAAGTTGCATCTGAGAATCTGCTTATCCTTTGATGTACAGCTTTCCTAAAAAGCTCACAAGTTACCCTTGTTCTCCTTTGGTCTCATGTGAGAATCCCAGCCTGATAATGGTAGGAGTAGACCATCTGGTTAAATAAAATTATTAATTACTGGCAATACATTTACCAGTAGCATTTTATATGGAAAACAACAGTATAAATTTTAAAACTTAAGATACAAAAGCTCCAAATGTCTATGGTTTATTTTTTAGGTAAAAGACCTCATGAGTGTGGAATCTGTAAAAAAGCGTTTAAACATAAACACCATTTGATTGAACACATGCGACTGCATTCTGGGGAAAAGCCCTACCAATGTGACAAATGTGGAAAGCGTTTTTCACACTCGGGGTCTTACTCTCAGCACATGAATCATCGCTACTCCTATTGCAAACGAGAGGCAGAAGAGCGCGATAGCACAGAACAGGAAGAGACGGGACAAGAGGTCCTCAATAACGAGCACGTTGGCGCCAGGGCATCTCCATCGCAGATCGACTCAGATGAGAGAGAGAGTCTAACCAGGGAAGAAGAGGAAGACAGTGAAAAAGAGGAAGAGGAGGAGGAAGAAAAAGAGTTGGAAGGACTTCAGGAAGAAAAAGAATGTAGAAAACTACAAGAAGTAGAGGATGAAGAAGAAGAAGGGAAAACTGAAGGTAACAAGAATGATGAAGCTGTAAATCAAGGAAGCAATGCAGAACCAGAAGTTATACAGAATAATGGGCAGGTATCAGAAGAAAAAACAAATAAAGCTTAAATGATAGTTTTTTCTATAAGGAAAAAAAAATTGGTAATGAAGTTCATTCTATATTATACATGCTATTCATGGAAACGCAGTAGCCTGCATACTGTGATTTCTGTTCACTACTGTGTAAAAAAATATATATATAAAAAAGAAAAAAAAAAAAAGAAATCCAGGTGTGCCTGAACCTCAAACTTAGTAATTTTTCACACAGCTTTCAAAGTTAGGAACAAGTTTGTAACATGAAGCAGATTAGAAAAATACAGTGACTCTGGAAGCAAAGATTTACCAGGTTGTAGGAAGCCTGATTTATTAGACAAGCATCTGGCATTGTTTGTTTTATCAGTATTAATTTTCATTCTTAAGTTGATTAATTTTTAAGCTGTACAATTGGGAGAGGTTTATATGATTTTTTTTTTATGGTAAAACATTTCTTAAATCCGCTTCAGTATTTTATTATGTTTTTAAAATGTGAGAACTTCTGCACTACAGAATTCCCTTTTGCAGAAACCCATAATGCAGTTGCAAACAGTGCTTGGCTACCTTTGTAAATTCAACCTAGAAGGTAGCGGTTTATAACATTAGATGTTGTAGTAGAGCATATTATCATTTAAAGTGTATTGTTAGCCTTAAGAAAGCAGAGATGATAGAAGAACTGAAGTTTCTTACTCATGTGGTTAAAAATGTAGTTGAAAAGATTGTTGTTGAGTTCTGATTGCAGGGACTAACAGTGTTAATACTGGAAAGGACAGCAAAGTTGTCAAAATCAGTGTTTGTAATTGTGTTTTGAGTATGTAGTAACAATATGAAGGATATGATATGAAGCTTTGTATCTCCTTTGGCCTTATGCAAGACCTGTGTGCTGTAAGTGCCATTTATCAGTATTATAAAGGCTCTAACCAGCCTTTATCCAATGTGTGGCCTACGATAACTAGCATTTGTTGATTTGTATCAAACTTCTAAACTAATCATGGGGAAAAAACACTCAGCCATCAGAGAAGTAAGAACACTGGTATATTTCATTATTTAATTATTTGGTGGTATTTTTGGTTAATACCTGACTTGCAGAATTTCTCTACAATAATTACAAGGGAAATTTTCTAATCTGCTTTATTGCTTTATTGGTTTACTTTAATTTCAGACACATACATGAAATGTTATCTGGCTCATAAGTACTTTCAAATGTTAGTTATTATGGACCCCATTTATTAACAATGTTAGCTGATTTTTACCTATCAGTATTATTTTATTTCTTTTAGTTTATAGATCTGTGCAACATTTTGTACTGTATGTCTTCAAACCTGGCAGTATTAATACCCTTCTTACTGACATATGTACCTTTTTAGTTTTAGAAAACTTTTATATTTATGTGTCTTATTTTTATATTTCTTTATTTATTACACAGTGTAGTGTATAATACTGTAGTTTGTATTAATACAATAATATATTTTAGTATGAAAATTTGGAAAGTTGATAAGATTTAAAGTAGAGATGCAATTGGTTCTCTTGCATTGAGATTTGATTTAACAGTGTTATGTTAACATTTATACTTGCCTTGGACTGTAGAACAGAAGAATTAAAATGGGAATGTATTAATTTTACAATTGCAATCAATTCATTTTACCTTTACCCAGTTTTTAATATAAAGCTCTTAAATTTTAAAATTCACTGTGTGACTAATAGCATGATGCTCTGCAGTTTTATTAAGAGATTAGCCTAACCATAAAACTCTCATTTCCTTAGTAAGCCAAATTAGAATAATCTTATAAACAGTGTTGGGAACAATGTTTAACATTTTTGTGCCAATTTGTTCCTGTATTCATGTATGTATGTTACAAATCTGAAACTTCATTTTTAAGTTCCTTGTTACATCATGGTCATTTTCTAGTTTTTTACCAGACTCCCCATCTCACAATAAAATGCGTCAACAAGTCTGACTTACTGTCATTATTCTAGTAATTTTAAAAATGTATTTTAAATTATTTCTATGAGATGTTTTCAGGCCTGGTTCTTGCTTCAGTAGAGATACTCACTTTCAGTTGTATGTAAGGAGCATGTAAGTGAAAGAAAGGTTTGACTGTGTGCAGGTGAAGATCCCTGCTACCTTGGGTTGTTGCTTCTACAAACATTAGAAGAGCAGCTAAGCTTTCAAAACAAACCATGTGTTTTTGTGATTACTTTTTTTTCTCTTGCATCTGCCTAATATATATTATAATGTTCTATTTCAGTCAGACTGCTTTTAAAGGAATTAATTCTATAAGTGTTTTTTTTGATTTAGCAATAAGCTAATGAAAAAGTTGATGTATATATTGCTGTTGAACTTTCTAAAGATATGGCACCAATATTACTGATATATGTAATTTCAGTAATGTAAATACAAAGGTCTTAAGGTTGTATTAGAAATAGCTTTTTAAATGTTTTGCAGTTTACACAAAGTTTAGAAAATGTTCTTTAAACAAAGTTCTGCTCTTTTAATGATCCCTAAAAGGGGTTAACAGTTAACTTTTGTTTTTTCATGAACATCTTATAAGTTGTTTTATATTCAAATATCTTAAGTTTTGAATACTTCTCAATCTTATTCTCTCTTCAACATTGATACATATAAAAGATTTATCTGATATATTAAATATTTCACTTTATCTGTATTTTGCAGTACAGTACCAGTTAAATGGAGTAAGCTCCTAACTCAGTAGTATACCACTGAGGTAAAAGTAAGACAGCTGTTTTGAAAAAAATAACTATTTAGATTACATCAGTAAGTCTGCCCTTTGCTTATTATTATAACAAATTGATCAGGTGGTTCAGGATTTGTCGCAGGTAAAACTGTCTCTGTTCTATGTAATTAAATGCCCTTTTTAAACCTATTTTCAGATGGAGATATTTTTCATAACCAAGGCGCATCTTACTTGTCTATAGTAATAAACCTACTGAAACATTTGTTGAAAATGTGATGGAAGGAAAATCTGTGCTCTGTTTAGAAACAGAGCAAAGGATTTGAGCAAATGTAAGGTCACTCGCATAAATGCAAGCTGCATGTGAGAGGTCAGTACCTTCGATTGCCAAAACCTTAAATGAAGCAACAGAAAACTATGCTTTGATAGAGAACAAAGTCCGAGCGGTTTTGATTCAGGAAGTGTCATTGTTTTTGTGGAGAAAGTTTATATTCATTACTTAGACTATGAAACCATTATGAACATTTGTATCTTCAAAATGGATTGGTGTATTGAATTTTGCATCTGTTAAACTCAGAGATGCCTCTGATGTTTGTGACCTTAAAACATCATATATTATCCTCTTGAAAAACACAAAAACTGATCCATCTTTATTTAGGCAAGTAAATTCATCTGGAACAAAGATGTGCTAAGAGACCCAAGATGTTATTCCCAGCTCCATCAGTGAGATGCCTACAGTGTAGTGCAGAGAGATCCAAGATGGCTGTAGGGGCAACCACTGCGGTACTGGAAGCAATCTAGCGGCAGCAACGCAGAGCTTCCCTATAAATTAATGACACAGCAGTTCCAAGGAGAAAAGGTCTCACACATGAGAAAATGTGGAAGTAAAAGTGAGAGGCCTTTGTATTCTGTCCTAAAAAATAAATAAATAAAAGTTAGAAAAGAGAAGTGACAATATTTTTAATAAAGCTCCCTTGTCCTGTGACCTCTTCTGTGGTCAGAAATTGAAAAGCTCATCAGCCACCCTGTGTGCCTAGGCTATGGTCTGTGCCTTTGCCTTCCTCGTACCCACCACTCACGGCTTGTCTCAGCTAAGCAGACACCAGGCAAAGGACAGTCTCCAGCCCGTACTGACTAAAAGAGAAGTGGCCTTTGGATACGATGTGGAATAGAGCAGGAACCTGAGACTCGTGCTCTGCTTTGGGTTCAGCTGCTGACCCATTTTATGGCTCCAGGTTATAATTAATTGCTATGCTTCAGAATTACAGTTGCAAAATTGTGACATGGTTATTTGTCCCCTTTTATCACATAGTTTGAGAATAGGAAAAATATTATAGAATAACTATAGGAAAAATGTTACAGAAGAACTAAGTATTAACTTTCGCGGCCTAGGATAGAGAACACAGTTCTGAGATCCTGAGAAAACAGGAGTTGAAAAAGGATCTTAAGGCTACAGAGAAGAGTAGAAAATACTCTGGAGAGAGGTGACTGGTTTGTCCTCTTCTAGTAGTATCTGTATGTCATCCCAGTGGTAATTCTGGTGGCTTTTTCTCTAATTCTCCATAGGGATGTCTCTGCCTGATTGCCAGTCATCTGGAGCAGTCATATGTGTAATTGGCGACATAGAGATGCTCAGCAGTATCTTATGCATGAGCTTGAAAGCATTTTGAAAATGGTATTGGATTACAAGTAATCAGATGAATTAGTGGATACCAAAAAAGGGAATCAAGAAGTTTTGTTAGTTTGGCTAATTTCAGAGTTCCAGTATGTTTCAATAGCTATTTTAAATTTTAGTACAAGAAGAATGCACCATGGTATATCTGTCCAGAATGCAACATAATTATCCTAAAGAGCAGTATTCTTCTGAGAGATTGAGTAAAAATTGCTTAAACTGACAACCAAAGTGTTATGTGCACACTCTCAAGTATAGTTATGCTAATGCAGTTCCTGCAGGGGCTGCGGACAATGACACCCAGTCGTCAGCTCTACAAGGCGCGCTTTGCTGATACTCGTAGTAGCAAAGGGTGCCTAGGATGGTAGTGGCTACAACACATACCTGCAATTTGAAAGCAAAGCCATTTACACAAGAGAAAATATGACACTACTAAAAGCACGGTTTTTGCCACTGCAAAATGCTCCATTAGGGGCTTTTATCATCAAAGCTATGAAGATCAGGGCTTCACACTCCAAACCAGCATAGAAGTCTATAGTGCAGAAATGGCCATAATGAAAATACTTTCTAGGGTCCAGAAGACCATTCGAGTTTAAGATAATTTGAAGATGAGAAAAGTCCATTTTGCTCATGGAGACAGTAGTGAAGATAGAGGATGATTTCTGAGCACAGAGTAGAAAAGGTAAAAGAACTTAATACGTGCAGACCTGAGCACTTCCTGAAAGTGTGGTATTCTTAATTTATTTGCTAGCAATTTATATGTCTGCATACAATTCTTTGTTCAGAAAGAGTTTTTTTCTGAGTATGTTTTGCAATTCACATTCTGGTATTTAAATATACAAATTACTTTTTTTCCTCTTTCCTTGGGAGAATAGCTTGTTTCATTATCACTATAATAATCTCTAAATTTCATGTGGAAATTCAAAATTAGAACCTTTTGAGTCTTTATTTGATCATTTATTCTTCATATTTTTCGTGGGCATTTGTTCTAATACTATTCACACAGTTTGATTTTCACAAAAATGAATACAAAAGGGTGATGACCAAAGGAACTCTCAAATTTCAGCAAATATTTACAAATCTCTGCTTTTATACCTCTGCTCTTTATCAATCTGTGGTCACTAATCTGTCACACAATCTTCTGAACTGTGTTGCTATGCTTCTTACACATATTGTATATATTTTATCTCTACTGGAAACCATATATTATGAGATATTCCATTATTTCACAAAAAAATCCATTTTTCTTTTAAACTGTAATTAGAGAGTAGTCTGATTGTTGGGATTAAACACAGAATATGCTGATTTCAGGAGTCCATTTCATGGCAAGATTTGGTCCTATACTATGCTGAATCTGAACATCCTGTAGTATTAACCTACAGCTATGTAAAATTCTCCAAGACACCACTTCTACCCTTGCAAATCCCCCAAAAGATCTCTACAAATGATGACAACAATAGGAAGCAATCTTCATATAATAAATATATGAGAATGCCATGTTGGTCTTTCCTTTCGATTTTCTCAGTGAGTCTCGAATTCTCTGATTCTGCTTTTGGATTTTAACCTTTCTGTAATGGGGCTTGTCCTTGTTTTTTGTTCAGCTTTGTGTAAACTAGAATGTGTGTAGTGATCATGAGCTTTGTATTGCATATTGATTCAGGAATTAAGGAGGTAAATGAGTTAAACCTTAAAAAAAAAAAAAAGAAAAAAAGAAATACACATACACTAACTTTGCTTGATTCCTCATGAGTTTCTGTTCCTCTTACACCCAGAAGTCTGCTCTCTTTTAGCAGCCCTGGGCCCAAAGACAAGACAGATGTGTGCGTGAGCTGCTACAGAGCACATTTGACAGCAGTTTAAATGACAGGGGTTCTGTTTCATTCTCTTATTCTTTAGGAGCTCTTTCTTTAGGCCAAATCCTGCATGCCTGTTGATGAATATCAGTCAAACACTTGAATTCAATGAAACTTTTTACATGTGGCTGGTGAAGCACTTCCCTTGTGTTTAATGACATGTAAGTAATGACAGAGGTATACAGTAAGCATTTTGCTCTTTCAGTGTGTAAGAATAAAATCTGTGTGTTGGACCAGATTGTTCAAGAAATAGTTCACTGGAAAATCATGCAAAATTCTGAAAATAACAATGGCTGCCAGTTAAACAGCTCTGGAAGGTCATGTCTCTATACACAAAAAGGGTACTTGGAATTGTTTGGTTTTCTTTTTTTCCCCTCAATCAAATTAGCCCAATTAAGGACAGCTGCCCTCAGTTCCTTTCACTCAGGCTAAATGTAATTCTGTCCCTGGTCTCCTCCAAACCAGGAGCAGAACAGCTATCTCACTTCCCCATGCTTTATTTGGAGTCCCTGTGAGCAGTAAGTGTTGGAGTGAGGGGGAGGAAGGTTTAACCTTTGAGATTGTTTGAACTGGCAGTGCCGCCTGCAGCACCTCTCAGCCCGCTGCTGCTGCTGCTAATGGCTGTAGGTTGTTTGAAGTGGTCATGGTTACAGCCTGACCAGGTCAAGCAATCTCAGCTGAGGTTGCAGAGATAACGGGGATCTCAATCAAGACAAGCTGACTAAGCTGACCTCAAGTCAGCTTTCTTTCCCACTTAGCTCCAAAGATTCCTTTGGTAGGAGCCAGCAGTCATGTTTTGTAGGAGCTCCTAGCTTGCACCACCTGGTGTAGGAGAACAGTGACCCCTCAATCTGTGAATTCCCACTTTGCCAATTGTAATTTCCTGATATAGTGACTCAAGTTCCCCAGAACATAGCATTGTCTTTTTTTTTTTTTAACAGGAATTTTCATATTGGCATTTTGGTTTCCAAGATGATATATTGTGTAAAGTGCTCTTGGTATGTCCTGAAGCTTAGCGAGAGGCACTTTGTAAACCAAGCAACAAGGAATTCTAGCATTTGTAATGACTGTTAAATTTCTGTACCTTTCCCAACCCTGATTATGAGGCCAGTTTTCCTGGCTTAGGTGAAAATGGGTAATAGTTTAATTGATGAATGATAATATAGCTTGCACAAGGTTGTTGCAGGTTCAGCTGGGAACAGACCCAGGTCTCTAACATGACCAGGTGAGCTGCCTTCTACTTTAGCATGCAGTTTGTTCTGAAAGCATATGACAAGCTGAGCCTTCCTGCAGTTTTCACTGGCACAGCAGAGCTCACCGCTTAGCAGCTATACACTTGACAAGCTTATCCTGTTACACTGCAGTCAAGAGGTTGGTTCTTCAGCTCAAGCAGCAGAGACTCAGACTTTGTAAACAAGTAAGTGCTTGATTCAGGTCCATCAGATGCCAAGAGAGATGGTGGGACATTTGGCCAGATCATCAGTGACCACTAGCAATTTACTTCCAGAACTATTTTCAGAAACCAGTAATCTTTGTGCTTTATTGCTCCCTGCATGGTCTGATGCAGGGATTGCTGCCATAAGCATGATAGCAAATGTCCTGCCAGGCTGAAGGTGAGTTTGGGTTCTACCAATGGCTCTTACAGAGGTGAAAGAATAAAAGCTTTGTTGATTCTCTACGTGGTCCTATTGCCCAAATCATTGTCTTGTTCATCATAGTTCTTCATGCAGGCCACAAGTCAGGGAGACATTTTCTGGGTCCTAGTGACTCCCCATTAAGGGTTCGAGCTGTATCCTCGGGGGGGGGGGGGGAAGGGAGGAGGAGTGAAGGAAAAAACAAATCTCAGTGCAACAAATTGTTCCACATATGAATAATCCTGTATGTTCCATGTATGAATAATCCTTCTTTACAGAAACAGCTCAATTCATGTAAGTAATTGCTTACTCATGTAAGTAAAATCCTTGTAGGATCTGCCTGTTCTCCTTTGCAGTAAGAATAATCTGATGCTATTTAACATTAGGGGAAACAAATATTTAATCGCTGCTTTACTGTAATTTATGGAAGCATTTCATCTAGTTCCTTTCTGTGGCCCCACCATCTCTATTTAAGACTGACAGCACTACATTACTTACTCTGTAATAATGAAAATGTATTGGGTTCATTTAAATCTGAACCTGTTCAGCTCACTGTATCTAAAAATAATTGAAAATAGCTGGAGAATCTGATGCCAAAAACAGAACCACATATAGGTCAAATGTCATTTACATTTCTTAATTTTAAGCTGTGTGTTTAAAAGCACTGTTTAAGTCCATCCTCTGCTCCTACCTAGTTTCTATCCAGTTGCCTCTCAGTTTTGGGTGTGGGCGCAGTGCGCCCAAACAAGTGTGCGCCCTTTGCCACTGCTCTACGTAAATAAAAGTCTATATGTGAATCTGCTATGCTCTAATAAATACTGCTACTGCTTGAGAAGAAAGCACTTTAAACCTCAAAATAGGAGATAGCCTAGCTTAATTGTCACAGCAGAACTGTCCTATGCAGTCAACCAAACCATTGCATCTAATTCACCATAGCCTATTCATAGAATCCTTCCAAATACAAATTTTAAACTTATATGAGATTTCTCATACTTAATAACTTCGTATTTTACATGCTAATTTTTCTTGGAATTCTACTAAATTAGCTGTCTTCCACAGCTTCTGAACTGTGCTTTGCCCTCAGTTCTCATTAGGTCTTTCTCCATTACCCATGTGATGTTTGTTACCTGTCATGGAGTTTTCTGCCTGCCTGCAGTACTCCAGGTCTCTTTGCAGAAAGCAGGACCTTCGCTCCCCTGGCAGGCACACAATGCTGGCAGGGTAGAGCTGTGCACAGAGATGCTCTGCTGAATTACAAGCTGTTGCAAGGGGTGAAATAATTCTTCTGTATGGTCTGTGGGCTGCTCTGAATTTGGGGTAATGGCATATTCCTCAGTCAAAAAAGGGCAGTAATAAATTAAATATCCTTGCAAAATAGCATTCCCTTGCTATCACTGGCTTGTAACCTACCTTGTTTCTGGCCTTGGTCTCCTAAGCAAATTCAAGTTGTGAGCCTGTGCTATGTGTTCCCTTTGCTCACTTTACAATACGTTTTGAACCTGCTGACTATTCCTGACCAAATTTGACAGAGGAGGAAATGTGTCAAAGACAAAGTTCTTGCATGTCTTTGCATGTCCTTGTATGACTTGGAAGTTGGTTGCTTAGGGCAGAGGACCAAATCAATGCCCCTGCTAGGCAAAGACAGGTATTATTCAATCCCTTAGTATCCTAAGTGCAGTTCTGAACCACCCACAACATGTGCCACTGCTTGTCCAGCCAAGAAAGGCAGGGAAGATGATTGAGGATTTTGTCAGTTCTGTTGCTCTCTTGCTGATTTGAGAGGAAAAAAGTGAAAAGAAAAACTGCACAAGAGCAAATACGAATATCTAATTAGTAGTGGGTTAGTGCACTCTCCTTAAAAGGGAAACTTGAAATATGGTCCTTGTTCTAATGTCGGGCCATTATACACAGGGGACCTTGCCAGCAGAACTGACACCTTGGTCTCCATCACAAGCTAAGAATTATGTTTATTTGTTCACTCTCTAGCCCAACAAATATGAAATTCTCTCATGCAAAGTAGAACTAACCCAACAACAGAGTCTTTGTGTCCTCCAGAAGGGTTTAAACCTTCTCATGTAGATGGAAAGACTGAGTGCAAGTTTCAAATATCCCTCAGGAGTGCTGTAACACGGATATACTCCTGGATCATCCTGTTATTCCCCCACTAGCGTGCAGCTTGGTGCAAATGGTTTGAGTGGGTTTAGTCTCACCGTGCTCTCCAAGTGATGCAGGCGAAACACCTGGTTTGTGCACTCAGATGGATTAGTTGGCACATAGATGCTGGAGGACTTCTGGGAACGCCTAGAAGCAGATGTTTAAACATCCGGAGGCCTGTATTACCACACACTGTAACAACAACCACGTGTAGTCAGCCTTAGCAAGTGCTGCTGCTGGAGGAGGGTCTCCTGCCTTCCCAGCTGTTGGGCTGCCCCTCTGCACACTGTGCATATCTCAGGCTGGTACAGCTGGGTCAGGATTGAGCCAGCCAACGAGAGACCAGCCATCTTTCCTGGGTTATTTTTCAACTGGATCAGTTCGCTTTGTAACACTAAAGCTTTTGCTGGGGCAAGAGAAAGGGAGCTTAGGGAGTGAGACTGCTCCTTTGCAGCTGGCATAAACCGGCAGGGCTGCCAAGCATGTGTTGAGCTACAGCCCAAGCTGCTGAGGGTTTCTGTGCCTCCAGGGAAGGCAGTGCCTGCATGGTGGTCTTGGGATTGCAATTTTTTTATACAGCTGCTGAAAGTAAGAATTAGTTCAAACAGAGCAATTTAGTAGATCTAGCTGAAACACTTTTTAAAGCTGTTTTATATTTACTGATAACATTCATTGGCCTTTGATTTTGTCTCTACGAAATGTTCTGCTACTTTAATTTAAAGCAGGCTTGGCCAGAAGTGACAACCCGTACAGGCTTTATTTGGCCAAGGCATGTAGCCCAGCAATCGCATTGGGAAAACTAGGGAGAGAGACTCTTTCATTGCAGACCGTAGTAGTAACAGTGCACAGTTAAAACCTAAACTGTTGGGTTTGCTCTGCTTTTAGTTCTGTGTCGACATTTGATTCTCTGAGGTGCAGTGTAACCAGTAAACAAACTTTTCTTTGTTTCCTGTACATGTAGCTGCATAGGTTTCCAGCTCTTGCTCAGAACTTCTTTATTTCTTTTATGGTGCACACAGGTCATTCTGGTTTTGAGCAGAGTTGAGAATCACCTCCTGTGCTGGCTGACTTGAAACAGGGCTTCCCTGCTCCTCAGCCCTATGTCTGTACTCTGTACGATACTTCTTTGGGTCAAAATAATAAATAGGAGGGCTCGATTAATGACATTAAACCTTTCTGGTTTTGTTTCATCCACCACAGGGTTTCTGTACGCTCTGATGAGGTACAAGCTCAGTCAAGCCATGCAGGATGATGCTTAAGATTATATTGATAGCCAAAAACTAAAGTAAATGACAAAGGCCAGCAAGACCATAGACAAAGTGGTCTGCAGGCAGAGCTGCACTTTCTGTCAGTAGTCTCCACAAGCACACAGGGCTGGTTTGGTCCAGGCTGTTGAGTTATTGTCAGAGCTAGAAAGTGTCCTTTGCCCTATTGCGTCAACATCTTTCTTTCACTTTCAAGCTCTTACAAGAGCAGAGGCCACAATTAGTGCTATTAGTCATTTAGCATAATCAGAATTAGAATAAGTTGGTTTTCGCCTGCTTACAAATGAGCTGTTGGCAGCAGGATGTCATCACACTGAGCCAAAAGGCCAGACACAATAAAGACTGCAGGGTCTGACCCTGGAATAAAGTCTGAAGATCTCTGCTGGGAAGCTACACGGTGCAAAGGGAAAATCAGGTGCACTGGCACATGACCCAAAACAGCTAGTGCTTTCTGGGGTCAGGGTGCACTTGGATTCCTCTGCCCGCTCATGGTCCAAAATCCAGGTTTCTCCCTGAGAAACTCTGCTTTTCCCACAGGGCTCACAGCTTTTTTTTTCCAACGACAGCGCCTACTGCTGCCCATATCCAAAAGGTAAGACTATTCCTGTCATTAGGAGGAAGCCAACACCCTATTAAATCTGTCCATCACCTTAGTGACTAAAACTGTACCCCAGCTGACCCAGGCTCTTTCAGGGCAGGGCTTGGGCACTCTCTTTCCTTTCATTGAGGGCATTTTTCTCTGTAGAAAGTAATTCAGGATTTGGGCGAAAGGGGAGCATGAGGAAGGGAGAAAAGAGCAAGATGAACAAGCTCAAGCACTAGAGAGAACATGTCTCCAATTCTACAGGAAGAGCAGTCCTTGGTAGTGAAGATGCCTGTGCACTGCCCAGTGTCCGAAGGACCAGTCTGTGCAACTTCAGAAACCCTGGGCATAGGAGACAGCCTCCTTGGGGAGCATGCTAGCTACAACCTGTTGAATGAGGGACAGATACCTTCTTCACCCAAATTTTAAAGGAAAACAGTGGTTGTGGCTGTGTTCCACAAGGAGGTGGAAATCATCAGCGTACGTCAGCAGGTCAGGCCTCTCTGGAGGTTTTGGGATCAAGAAAGCAGGTGTCCTTCACCTCGTTGGCTTGAGCAGGAAAGAAGCGTTGGACCACTTGCAATGGAGTGGTCCTGGCCCCCATGGCAGCAGGGTCCTTAAGTGCCTGAGGGTTATAAGAGCTCAACAGATAGGGCTCAGCACAGGTAAACCCAAGGTAATCTTAAAGAATACTGTTAGGTCTCAGTTTTGGACTTACATATCTGAGATCCAGCTGAGACCTATTACAGGCACTTACTGTTACGTTAGATCTGGCCTTTGTTATCTAAATCATACCAGTGAATACATGAACTCACTGTTTCCATCAGCCATGACAACAAAAGAGAAAGGTATCCATAGTCATTGTCCTCACTGGTCTTCACCCAATCTCTACATGAAATATCTTCTGTAAAGAGGATGGCCCTGCAGTGTTTTCAGACCTGAATCCACGTTAATGTTTTTTATAGCTATCAGCTGACTGCCACCACACCTTCTAACAATCCCAGGTCAAAGCCCAGCCTCACTGTCTCTGCCTTAGCATGAGTTGAGCAGTCTGTGCTGAGGCCTTACAAACTCGTATATGGCCAGGCTGCCTGGTTGCCAGTGAGCAGCTGGTCTGCCCCTTCAAGGGCCAAGAGGCTAGGGCCAGCTGTCTGTGCTTTCTCGGTCCTGTCGGGCACGGATCAGGTGTTTCTGAAACAGCAGGAGAGAAACAATGTGGCTGGTGTGGGGGTGGCCCTGCTGCCCTCTCCTCTTCAATACTTTGATGAAGTTTTAGACATTCAGGAAAAATGTTCTGCCTGGAAGAGGCTTGGGTGTGTCGACTCTTCCACGGACCAAAGAAACTGGCCTGCCTTACATGCGGCCAGTATTTGTTGTCCCAGCTTTGCAGTGGCTGGCTTTGTAGGTGCTCCGCAGCAAACCCAAGTGGTAAAATCTGATCCTGTAATCAAACTGCCCTTAAAAAATTTTCTTGGAGTCTTCCTTGTTATTCGGAAAAACAAAATAAAATTTAATTTATGGCACAAAGAAAACCACTGTATCTCCATTTCATCTGAATTGCAGACAAACTCTGAAAGAAGGGAGGAGGGACCCTCTTTAAAGAGCTCTCAGCCTGTCTCAGCCTTAGTAAGTTCCAACAGAAAATACAGTCATTTCTGCTTTTTAAATGCACAGTTCTCTTAGCGAATAGGCCTCTCAGCTCCCTATAATTGCAGATTTCTAACGGTTTAACCTAAGCATTCAATCTCTTGCAGTGTTTTGCTCTGTGCAATTTTTATTTGGTATCTTTATATATTTCCTGGCTCTGCAGTGTGCTGCCCTACTGGAGAATATACTTCGGTTTTCACGCAGGGGGCTTTGTTTTTCTGTTCATTTATTTTTGTGAACTGGGACTTCAAGTGGGTCTTCCTTCTTACCTTTTCTCTTTTTTTTTTCAAAGCCAGGTGGCAGAATGGGGATAGCTTTCTATCTGTATTCTAACCAAGTGCTGGAATAATTGGAATGGGAGGCAGAAATCCTGGACCACGAACATCACATTTAAGTACAAAAAAAATTGAAATTTCTCTACAGAAGAAAAAAAAATCTCTTTCTCTGCTCCAGTTTCCCCATCTATAGAGGAAAGATAAATACAAATCATTACCTGAAGGCATGCTGTGAGATTTAATTTCAGTAATGCCTACACGGTAAAGCGTAGGAGCCCTGGAAGAGCAAAGCTCTTGCAGTGCAGATGAGACTGGAGCATCGTGTCCGGCACGGAGGTCATCTGCCGTTGAATTGCCAGATGCCCTGTGCTATATGGACTATCTGTACTTAATGCTCAAATCCCAAACCTCATCTGAAAAGCATACAGGGCATGACTTTGCTGCATGTTTGCTGCAACAAGTTAAATCACACATGCGCTATGCAACTCTCCCTGTGCCTGCAGCAAGCCCAGTGCTTTGGACTTGATGATCCTGCACAAAACCATACTTGTGTTTCTGGGCCTGGTCAGCCTTTACAGCCCAGCAACCTTGCCTGATTCTTCACCAGCCAGATCTGTTTTGAGTCGCTTATCATTTTTGCAAAAGCTATATTTTCTATGTGGGCGTTGCCTCTGGATTACTTTTTCAATTGACTTTTTTTTACCAGAAAAAGAGTAAGGGAGGGGAAAAAAGTGTGGTGTCCCTGGAGGAGATGGGTAGGGTAGGAGTTTGAGGAGCATCCTCAGTATTACCTGACAAGAGGCAGATGTGGTGCTCATCTCTCACAGGTGGCTGCTGCCAGGCTCCTTCCTCCTGTACCAAGCAAAGGGGGCAGCAGTCGGGTTGGGTCTCTCCTGGCTCTTGGGACAGTGCTAAGGTAGAGACTGCACCAAAAAGAGGCATCGTGAATCCTGTGGAAAATGTGCAAGAAGTAGGGGTAGACCAACCAAGCCAGAGGGACAGTGATGCCGGCACTGCAGCCCCAAGGCTGGGGCAAACAGGGGCTTGGGGACGGGGTGTCCGGTCACTGGTGCCCCCCGGTGCCTGCCCATGCATCGCCCGCGGAGCCACCTCCCACCTGGAAACTGGGGCTGTCCACATGTGACATGGGAAGAGTACGTTCTGCCATTTTATTAAACCAAATGTATGGTTATTAATACAACTAGCTCAGTAAGCATTGCTTGTAAAAGTAAAAAGTTGACTTCAATGTCAAAGTTGACTTCAATTCCAGATGTTATGGGACAAAACATTATGAAGAATGACTTCAATATATATTTTACATGCTTATTACTGTGTTTGGGTGAGAAGGGTTTATAAGCAAGCAGACTGCAGCCCTGAAAGTGCTTTTTGTTCCTGATAACCAACATTCTCCGAGAAACAACGAGTTAAGGATAAATATTACAGCCAGATAAAACTGGAGGCAGTTATACTTTGGAATAATTTGAGCCTGTTGCACAATACATCATAGTAATATCACTAGTCATAAAGCAGCAGAATTATTTACCATTGTTACACAAAAGAAAATCTGCCCTGGAATCAAACTGGTATTTCTCTTATTCTGATAGCGTTTCCCAGTGAGTCACCACTGGACAACTTGTTCTATAGGCAGGAAACTGCTTTTGAAAGTGATGGAGCATGCTTGCGATGGTCACAGCAAAGGAGTGTCAAGCTCTTTGTACAGCTGTTTCCTTAAGTGATTCATGAAGAAAAAAATCTCACTCCTTGTAGTCTTTTACTTTTCAGTGCCGGTAGTTGAAATTCCAAGCCGTAAAGACCTTTGCCACTGGCAGTAACATGCTCGCTGAAAGAGCTTCCACTAAAACCTCTGCACTTTGGCAATCAGGCCACGGGATTATCTCACTGGCCTGCAGCAACGCTCCCGGGGCCAGACACCTCCCCTTGCCTCCAACTCCCGGTGTTGTTCCATTCATCAAGCTGCATTTGCCTTCTTCTGTTTTCAAAGGGGAGCCAAAATACAGCAATAATGAGCCTATTTTAGTGTGATAACTACAGAGCCACAAACGAGAATAAACTTTCCAGAAATTTCACACTAGAAATGGAGACAAAGGGTAGCTGAAAATCTGGAAGTTGCCCGCCCTGCCTCACAGATTGCTGCCAGCAGCCTACATCTGTGCACCATATGAGCAAGTGAGAAAGTGTCTTTGAGAAGGTTATAAAGTTGGTTCTGTGTCAATAATGGACCTAATCCAAGGTACTGAAGCATCTGCTATATATTTCAGTATTTTATTTCTTACACTTGTAAGGATTTTCAAGTAGGTGAGCATCCTTGCCTAAAAAACTGCATTTGAAAGAGAAGCTAAGATGTGGTCACCACCAGCCAAAATACTTGCTATTCTAGGAGGTACTATGAACTCTCCTTCAGGTAACATGTCAGTGTTAGAATCAAATGATCACCACATGTAGGTCTATAAAGCTTCCTAAATCAGCTGGGTAGAGAGCAGCTCTGCAACAGTTATTGCAAGATGGTTGAGCACCAGTGCAGGTGAATTAAATTATTATTGGCTCCAAGCGTGACTCCCATATGCTGTTAATTCATTACCTGTGACTGAATTGCCAGCAGAGTGGTGCAAAGCTCTTTCTCATCTCAGGGAACATCTCCAGAAAAAAGAGGTGGTTTGTCCATGGATCCTTTGCAGAGGCCTAGAGGCCATTTGAGATGTGGGATAAATGTATGTGAGAAGTGGCATTTAGAAAACAAAGGTTTAATTCATGTACTATATACTCACCTCAAATGAGAACAGAAAGTATGGAATTTTTCTCTATGTGAAATGGATGGGAATGAATCTCAGCCACAGTTATTTCTTCCTTTTCTGCACTGCAGCCCCTTACTGACTCTGAGAGGTGAGTTTTATTTTCTTACTTTCACAAAATAATTTGTTATGCCTTGGGAGGGGTGAGATGATCTTTTATGTTGGGGTATCCCCAGAGCAGTACTAACGGAAGGTTATTATAGGTCTAATTATGCTCTCTTCTTCCCTGAAGAATTAACGAGTTCCGTCCTTCTATTGTTGCTGAACTGGGTTTTCTCCCTGCCTTGGGCAGGATTCTCCATGCTATGTAAGGGGTTTGCTTCCTGGTAACAGGGCAATCCATTAGCTCTTGTAGCTGTTGTTCTTCAGCTGAAAGCTCTATGCTCTAAAGCCCAGCAGGAAGAGATAATTAGCACTAAATTGTGTATTCTGGGCAAAATCCATCCACTTCTGCCAAGACTACACAAGGCCTCAAATACAGTGGAAATATGTGTGGGGTGGGTGCTTTTAGCATAAATGTGGAAGGAAGTGTGCCTGATTGTGCTCTCGATCATTGTGGTACAGAAGCAGGATCTGGGGGCCATGCAGAGCTGTGCCAGCTCCATACCCAGGGAAAACAGAGGGTCTGGGAGCAATGGATTTAGCAAGGAAAGGGGAGGCAGTGCCCATGAGGATATCTGGATGCAGTAACGTGCTGGGGAACTAGCCTCCATCCCAGCCATCCCCTTGGCCTGCTGCCTTCCTCAGCTTTGACACGTGCACCCTGCTGCGAGTCCCACCAGGCACTGCATTGCAGTTGGTCTCGGTACAAGTAGCGCCTGCATGCTGCAGCCTTCGGTTTGGGAGCCCCTGCATTGCAGGATGGACAGGAACCCCCTTCTCTGCTCGGCAGTGTCACTGCTATGGCACTGTGTTATTTTTTTTCCATGCACCAAGAACCCCACTATAAATGATCCCATAAATGCATTGCTGTTCCAATACTTCTCTCTGATTAGACTATAGGCTCAGTTTAGCTGCCTGAGCACAGATGAGTTGCTGTTTTGCCCTACAAAGTCCCACCTGACCTCCAACTGCCGGTCCAGAAACATGTGTATCTTCTGTAGGTCCTGTATAGTATCTGCCAGCCCTAGGCAGGTGCCTTAGGTGTGCCATATGAGATGCCCACATTGCAAGTGAATCAAGCTCTGCATGTCTAGTTTGCATTTCCTAGAGTAAGTATTCATAAGCCATACTGGTGCTGCAGAGCAAGAGCCATAGTGTCTTAGAGTTCGTCTCAGCCAAATCACACCATTGCATGAATAAACTGTACAATCTCCCAGATAACTGGCTGTTTTTAAAAGCAGTTGGTTTTGAATCTTGGTCCCAAAACCTGATCCTGAGGGGGAGCTTGAGGGACTTTGACATGAGGAAGATCTGGTCCTCTGGTCCAAGGAGAAATTAAAGCTCTGAAAATGCTCTAACAGGTGGTCTAAGTTAGCACTACAAAAAGCAGTCCTGCTGTACCCACTCCATCAAATAAAGGCAGAGAGCGGAAGACATTACACCTCCCATCCCCAGTTTATAATGGGCGGAAAGAAATCTGTGTTGTTGTGGGAGATTTTGGTCTGGGAGATGTGTGAAAGAACTCACGTGAACAGCAGGATTTAGTATGACTTACTGAAAATGACAGATTATAGAACCACGGGGCCAGGAGGCTTTTCACAAGATAGACTCCCATGGCAGAGGATGGGCTAGACAGACCCAAGTATCCCACCCCAACATGTGTTCCAAGTTGCTCCTATGTCCCTCAGTGGCAGATTTCACAGCCTCCCCAGGGACCCTGTTCCAGTGTTAATCTTAGATCATTCTTCCTTCTTTTTTCCTGGAAATTAGGTTAGGTGGTTTTCATTCTTCATGTCCAAAGTTAATGGAAGGGAAAAGAAGAAAGCTCTCTGTCCTCTAGATGACAAATGTGATGCATTTAAGACTGTTGTCAGGTTTTTCCCATCCTCCCTAATCCACACCTAAGATCCCTGTTCCATCAGCCTTTTGTCACAGGCTGCACCCTCTAAAACTTTTGTCATTCTGGAGAGCTCCTTTGGACCTTCTCCCACTTCCATTGTCCTTAAAGCATGGTACCACGAACTGGATACCGATCTCCAGCTGAGACTGTGCCAGTGCCAAGCAGAGCACAATAATTTCTTCTGTCTTACATAAAACACTTGCAGGTATGTCCCAGGATGGCACTTGCTTTTTCTTGTTTTGTGGACACACAATATTAAGGACTCCCACAGCTGCCGGTCCTCTCAAGGCCATGGGTCTGTCTCTGCACGCTGCTGCCTGGCAGGTCACTGTTTGTGAGAGCTGCAGGTTGTGCTCATTTGTTGGCGACTTGACATTTCCCTCTTAAGCGCTTTGTCCTATCATCTATTTGATTTTTGACCATTCCTTAGGTTGTTCAGGATCACTTCGATTCCAAAATTTGTCCTCCTAAGGGGAACAGCGTAGATGACTAATGGACAAGAGGATCGTTTATCTTAGTTTGTGTACTAAAGGGTTGCCAGTCTACACTGGCTACAGGGTGTTGTGTTTGAGAGGCAGGATGAATTAGTTTAGGTGAAACAACATGGTCTTTTAGATAAATTGCTTACTATCCCCTCCCTGTTAGATGGCATAATGATTTGGATGTTTAGCAGGCAATTCCCAGTTAAGAAAACTGTAGGGGACATTTACTGCCTTTCATGCTGCTCCTCCTTTCACCCCTGCTAAGGATCAGACTCGGCTTGGCCACAAAGCTCGTTTCAGTACATCAGGTTTGCATTCAAGTTATTGGGGCAATATCATAGGCGGTGAGCAAAACTCCAGTCCTGCTAAAAAAACGGTGCAGTCGGATCCAGCAGCTGGAATCTCGGGGCTGTGCACACTGGTTCTCGTTATGTGTGCATAGAAAACATCAAGCACAAGATCTGGGGCCCCACAGCCCACTCCTGCGCAGCTGCTGTGCCAGGCAGGGCGTTTTTTCCTCCATTTCCATACTCCCTCATGCTGCTACCTAAGCTGCAACCAACTGTCTCACATCCAGCTGTCAACTGTATTGTCATTAGATCACAGCTGAGCTGTGAGGTTTTGTGTTTTCTTAGCTGACGCAACCTGTTATACTCCAGCTTTGCCTTTTCTAATACCGTTTGGTCTGCCTGTCTTTGCAGGCTCTGCCTTTGCCTGCTCTGCACCAGATTTGTGACAAAACTCTTAGGTACATTACTTGATCCTCCTCCTGCGACAATGAAATGTCATATGGATTTAAAAAATCCCCAATCTTTTTTCCAACTAGCTGTGCACCTTTCTTGCTATTTAATCTAGACCTTTTTCCTCCTAGTATGCATG
Organism: Apteryx mantelli; assembly: GCF_036417845.1. Lineage (NCBI taxonomy): Eukaryota > Metazoa > Chordata > Aves > Apterygiformes > Apterygidae > Apteryx > Apteryx mantelli. The sequence goes on from NC_089979.1 coordinate 153,576,006, forward strand.
TGAGAATGTTTTCTGGCCTGCACCAGAAGAGGAATTTAAGTATGAGGAAATGCAACCATTAATCTCTATCGATTTGTTGTTACTTCAATCCCAGCAGGACTGGTTGTATAACATTCCAGCAAAGTTAGACTTCAAGTTTATTACGGAACCAGATTTTTCCATTAAAAACAATTTAAAAATGAAGTTATAGAAGAGTTCACTTGGGAAAAGTAAGAAAGAAATAAAGAAGCTTGATGGCAGATATTTCAGGCGCTCTAAGTCTGGGGACTGGTGTTAGTTCAAAGAACCTGAACGGTATGAAATGGACTGTCTTCCAGCAACGTAAGAGCCAACGTGGCTCTTCAGAGCTATTGCTGGGGCAAAGCTGTCATTGACTTCAGAGGTGCTGACTGGACTTGTATAAGGTTAGCAGGGCTTCCCGTGGCACGTCAGCTATAGGACTACTGTTAAGCTCACAAGGACAGAAAACCTCACATGCCTTTGAAAGTGTAACCCTAAGTGTGTCTGTCTGTCTGCCTGTCTGTCTGTCTGTTTCTCTCTCTATGTATATATATATATCCATAATTCTGCAGTTACTGGTTGCTTACAAGGCTGAAAGGCTCTGGGTGCCTGAAAAGTAGCAATATGCTGGTGCTTTGAAGAGTTTTTATTTATTTCTGCATCTATATGCAATTTCCTTCTCCTCCCCTATCTCCTAAGAGAATTCCTGTGGATTAACAGCAGCCGCCTGCCAGATGGGTGGCAGCTGCCCTCACATGGGCTGGGAGCATGTTCTGCAATGTAAGAAGTGATTCTGCAGCAGAAGGGGGATGGAAAAGGTGACTTAACTGCATCCTTCAGGGCTGATGCCTTCTGGAGGCACCTTGGATCTTCTGAAAATAATACACAAATGAAGGGGGATTTTGCAGCACTGGTAGAATTACCTGCAGAAGCCCTACTGGTGTGAAGAGTAAGTAATACCTTCCTCCAGCAATGAGATTTGTCCTCATTTAATTGACAAATCCTCATGAATTAATGTGTGAAGAAGAAAAGTGGCAGGTCACTTTAACTTCTCCTCTGTGTCCTGATCTCTCAGTGAGATGCTTCTGTTTGCCTGGTCCCCTGAGACATGTCACTACACAAGCAAGCCCTCACCATGAGGGAGCCCGTGCAAGAAGGGCACCCGAAGATGTTGATGGAACAAAAGGCAACATCAAACTTAATATACTGCCAAAACACAGAGATCTGCAGAGATCTACTGTCACATACACCCCCATCACACAGAGTAGGAAAATCAGCGGTTCGGGTCCCTCAGTCTCCTCCCACCCCCCCAGTCTTCAGCTCGCCAGGCCAGCACAGAAATTGGGGATGATGCCTTCAGCCTAACTGTGCAGTATGAATATAATGATATTGGATTGCAGGCTTGGTCTCGGGTCTCTTGCTCACAGACCTCTGGAGCCAGGGTGCAAATACTGTGCCCTGAGCCGCCGATGACAGGTTTGCTGCTGCTGTGCACCCAAACGGTGAGCTCTGCTCTGTGTGCCGCAGCCTCCCAGGGCCCTCACCAGTAGGAATTCAGACTGCACCATCCATCCCATGTGGAGAGAGCTTGGTGCAGGGCCACAGCCTTGTATCCATAGCCCTGCAAGAGCCTAGGCAGTTGTATTCTAGAGGGCCATGTTTTCATGTTTTCTTTTCTTTTCTTTTTTTCTGGAAAGTCATCTTCTTTTCTTTTTTATTGCTCTAAGGCTGAGGCTATTTGTGCATGAGAGATGTCCCTCTTTCTCAGCTGCCTCCTGAGCTCCCAGACAAAGCCTCGGTGCTGAGCAGGGCAACCTGCCTGTCTGTCCCTCCTCCCAGCTCCTTCCAGCCCCGGTAGGGTTCGGGGCTTTTGGAAGCAGAGGTGCTTTGCTTAACCCTTATCATCCTTTCTGCCTGGAAGTTAAAGAGGAAAAAAAAGTTAATGTTTTCAGTAAACACGTTAAACTATTTTGAACCCCTGGAGCTAAGCTATGGCTCACAATTAATTATACTTCTCTACAAAGAAATGCAAGGGGTTATAGGACATGGTGAAGTAATACATTACAGGGAAGCTGACAGGAGAACAGTAAGTTTGGGCTTAAGTGAAAAAATTTTTGCTTTGCTGGCTCTTGGTACGTAGCCAATAACAACAGAGCAGGAGCTGGCTTGAAATGACCACAGCAAGCAGGTGTGCTGCAGACATTGGTGGAACTACTGAAAATAATACCCTGAGTTAGTGCACTTCTGTTCAGTGTCTTTAAGTAATAATAATATTAAGACAGTCTTGTGGTAAAGATTTGCCCTCTGCGGGATTCACGAGTGCTGAAATGCTTTTTTATTAGTGACCACTTTGCATCCCTGAGAAGAATCATATGGGAACTCCTCCACACCACATGGAAATAAAAAAAAAAACCTCTCAAGTTTAAACGGAAGTTTTGTTTTGTACAATGTGCAGTTTGTTCAAGAAGCAGAAGTCCAAAGCCATCTGAATGAAGAGATTTGCCTCCCTCCAGAGAGCCATGCAGGCATCTGCTACCTACTAGCATTTCTGACAGTGGGCTCTTTTAATTCTTCACATCGCACACCATTTCACTCTAGCAAGTCCAAAATCAGCAACGTATTCCCAATACCAAGAATCATGACCTCCATTTCCAGGGGAACAGTTACTACTGTTATGAATCCCGATCCATGCTGCCTGCTGCACAAATCCAAGAAAATCATTTCGTTGTGCTCAAAAACCTTTTAATCTCCCCTCAGTCAGCAGAGACCTTTTCATTAACTAAAAGTCTTGTGGCCAAATACAGAGGGGAGAGGAGTGCCTGAAGTCCTCTTGAAGTTGATAGGAGTGGCTTGCAAGGGCTTAGGACCTCTCAGGATTTGGCTGTATGGGCTTAACAGTCTACCCACTGACATGCTTTTATTTCCCCCTAGTGTCTATTATTTTAGACCCTTTACTTGCTGCAGCATGTGTTTCTCCTCTGGAGTCATGGCATATAAAAATCACTTTGATTCCTGATACAGCTTCAATTGATTCCTCACCACCAAGCTGTTGAAAGATGAATTAAAAATGCTTTTTCCATATTCCCTGCCTGACTGCTCCAGGCACTGCTGCAAGCTTCCAGCTCGCTCCCCCAGCAGGGGCAGGCCCCAGCCCACACTGCACTGGAAAAAAAGGGAATTAGATGAAAGCCTCACAGCACCAGAAATGTCAGGGACGAGGGACTGTAAAATTACATAAGAGACAATCTTTTTCCTTAAGCATACAACTCCATTGCCCAGCAGAGGCAGGAAAAATTTGCCTTATTTCATGCAAGTGAAGTTTAGAACTTCCTCTGAAACTTCCAGCATTAGCTGCCCCTGGAGAAACACTCCTGGACTGGATTATTCTGCATGAGTGTGGCAAGCTATTATTTTTGAAGAAAAAAAGAGCTCACACATGAACTTGCTGCATATATCCTAGGTTATATAGCAAATGACTGAAAATAAAACAAGATTAATTGATATCTTGATGTTGGGGTGCTTAGTACTTTTGTTATCTTGATACATTTTCTTGATTATAATGGCAATTTCTTTCCTAAGATTAGATTATTAAATGAGCACAGTGATAATTGCATGATTGCTTTATATTTGTCATTACAAACTTTTCTGTAACTTTTTTGAAATGCTCTTCAGGATGAGAACACTAATATGTAAAAGAAAACACCCAAAGTAATTCACAGTTCCATTTCACCTCTGTTTTCTTTTGACTGAAAAGAGAAGCACGATGGCAGAGACTTCTGGAGAAGTACCAGCTTCTGCTAGGAAAGGAACTGGAATGATCTGCTGACATGGGGGCAAGGGAGAGGGCATGATGGTAGAGATGTGGTCAGTATCAGAATAAAAAGATAAGAGTGGATCTTGCATGAGGTAGACAATAAGCCCAGACAGTCATATGGAAAGAGTAGTTACGTCCAAGCATGACCGAGTCTGAGCGCACGTCACAGCTGAGGGAAGGGCCCAGAGTGCAGGTGAAGTGCTTCGGCTTTCACTGAAATCTGCCGAGATCAGAGCATTGCTGAAATTTAAACAACACAGACCTCCCTGCTTCCTCTAATCTGAAGATGCCTGTGAGCTCAGGATAGCGACAGGGAGAAAAGGAATACGGGGGGAGTCCTTCAAAACGCAAGCTCTGAGATGGACTGAAAAGCACTAGCTGGGGAGAGGTGAAAAGGTTTCTAAAAAGGTGGGAAAGCTGCCAAGAAAACAAAATCAGTCCAGATCAAGAAGAGGACCGAACTCCTGCCAGGTGTCTCACATTGAAAAAATGTGATTGAAAAACAGATTTTTTTTGATTGAAAAAGCAAAATGGGTCATGTTAACACACACAATTTTTGATGGAAGGAGGGAAGGTGGGAAAAACAAATGGAGAACCTGGTAAACAGAAGGCCAGGAAGGGATTAAGGATAATCTACTTCCTTCTATTTTCCTGGCAGTGTCCCACCACCTTGATCAGGAAACCTGTGTTGTCCATCCAAGTGAGAGAGCTGTCAAGCTTAGAGTATCCTCCTAAGAAATCCTCACCATGACCTGCTTCTTTCAGCTGAATAACCGGACATGCAGGATGCTGAAACTTCCCCAGGGCTACACAGGAACCAGTCACACTCCTGGAAATGGAGCCCAGGGGACCTGGTTTCCCACTGCTTAGCCAAAAGCTTGATTAGTCCAATCCCCCTGCACTGGGTTTTCTTCCCTGTGCCCTTTCCTTTATAAAACCACCCACTCTCCTTTCAGTCGCATGCCCTGCCCAGGTTTGATTGCCGCTGTTCCTGTCCATCTTGCCCCAGGTTGTGCTGAGGGTGAATGTTCCCCAGGGGAGAGTGGTGGTGCTGCTCACCAGACCTCCCTGCTCACTGCCCCAGGGAGAAGCACAGACAGTCATGAAACAGCGGAAAGCCTTGGGTTTCTGCTGGGAGTGCTGGCAGTTGTGGGAAGGAGAGATCTGGGCATCTTTCAGCCTTGCTTATTAGGGACATTGTAGCAGGTGTGAATGAAAGAGTGACAGGAGGAGGCAAATGTGAGTGTCAGATATGGAGTGGTTCTGGGCAGGTGCAGAGGATGCTCATGGACACAGCATGACCATGACCGGAAGGCAACGATGATGACTATGACTGAAATTCAGTTGATGCTGTTAATGTCAGACCATACGGTGGCCCATAGAGAAGAATATGACAAACCATGGGCAAAGAGCAAGGTGGAAGGAGAGCAGGAGGACGAAGCATTCAGGAGAGAAAGCCATGTGTACAAGGGGAGCAACCAGGGCAGTTGTCCATGGCTTAAGACAATGGAGGGGTCCTAGCAGGTCAAGTTAAGGAGTTTCTTCCAGTCTGCAGATAGCGGAAGAGGAATACCCAAATCATAACATTTTCTCATGAATCTAATGCTGTCCTCCAGAAAGCAGGAGGCTTCACTGAAGGAAAAGTAGATTTAGGGAGACAGGCCTGAATGATGGGACTGGACTTCAGTCTGGGAGGTCAAGGCTCTGCAGCAGCCAGTGCCATTTCCTGGGACACAGCATTTGGGATGGGGATGGGGGAAGAGGGCCATGGGCCCTCTCACAGGGTACAGACTGCAAGTGAGAGACACACAGAGATCCACAGGACAGAGAAAAGAAAATACACACATTGCTAAGGAGAGGGGGGAAAAAGCCCAGGAACTGTCCCTGTGGCAAGAGCAGTTGCAGACTGAGAGACCAGAGGGGAGAGGGGCCTGAGACACGAAAGGCGGCTGGGGAGGTGGTTCAGCACAGGCTTTACGGCAGAGGATGCGGTGAAGTTTGGGCAGATGTCACACAGCAACGGCCTGCTGGCACCACAGGCCACCCTCCCTCCCGTCTCTGTGGGCACGCGCTGTGTGTTTCAGGGACAGGCTGCTTGCAACCAATATCACGGCTCAAGGCTGTCATTTTTTGTTTCCCTGTTAAAGTTTTACCACGTACCTGCAGGAATGTGCTCCCAGCAACTACTTTTTCCGGCAATGCTGTTACCTGAACTACTCATGGTGAGATGGAGAAACAACCCCTGTGGTCCATAACAGGTAGGTAGCAATGTGTGTACCACATCCCCTTGTGGTGCCCAGCTGCAAGGATGGGGTGGGAAAGGAAGGTAGGAGAGACTCTTTCCAGTTTAAGCAGCTCTATATGCCTCTTTCCTTGGTCCTTGGTCCCTCTGTCCTTTCTCACCCATATTCCTCCTACTGAAGCAAAGTTGCCCGTTCCCTGCTAAGCCCATCTCAGGGTTACGGTGGTGCTCTGAGCCACCCACTGAACAGCAAACAAGAGTGACTTTAACCCCACTCCTTTTTGTCTTCAGCAGTAATATTTGCAATGGCAGAATAGACTTAAATACATGTTTTGGACAGTGTGGCCTTTTTTTCTTGGCACTTTGCACAATGCAGGTTGGGGAGCAACAGTTTTGTTTCTGCTTTCTGTCTCTTGTGCACTTCAGACTCAGGCCTCTGGCAGGCTGCACAGGAAGACTTGTTCACAGGCATACGTGGGCAACTCTCTTACAGAAGTGAGATTTTGCTTCTTTCTTATGATATTGTCCCATAATTTAAAAGTAAAATTCACTTAAGTGATTGCACTCATCATAAGTAATAGCCCAACAGGAGACATAGCCCTGAATTTTCAGTTAAAACTCTCTTTCTGTAGAAAATAAACTACAATTTCCAAGGGGAGATTAAAATTTTGCTGAAGTTCTACAATATTCACAGTTCAAAGGTTGCTAAATAAAGTCTCCAGGAGCACTAAGGACACCCCCACACCTCCCACCACTTACAAGTATTTGACGAAGCAGTGGGAGGAAGAGTTAGAGATGACAGTGTGTTGGGAAAGTTACTGCAAAAAGCACAGAATAAGGAAGAACAGTGGGAGAAGAGCTGGGGGGCGGGTACGGAGCAGCTCCTGGGGCAGAGTGCTCCTCACTTTGAGAGAAGCAGGAAATTCTTCAACTCTGCAAAGGAATTAGTAAAACAATCCAGTTTGTTCCCTGGGGTGTTTTCAGTGTGTTCCCTCCCCGATTCCCCTTCTGTACTGGCCACCCTGCTTCAGGTGTTTGCTTCTGAACAGTCCTTCAGATGCCCCCCCCTCCCCCCCGGCCAGGGTGGGCTGCTCCAGCATTGTATCATGGCCTCCAAGAACAAGAACTCCAGAGCCTGGACCTCAAAGCAGAGCCAGAAATAGGGAAGCCAGTTAACTGAATCACAGCATCCCAGTTTAGCCTCTCCGATCACATGCCGTCTGCTCCCTGACAGCGTTGTGCTAATGTTACAGACATCAGCAGAGCCACGCTTGAAGACTGCCGCTTCCAGTCAGAAGTGGAGTCATGAGCTGGAAAAAAAATCAAATAGAAGCTAATACTGCAACTTCTTGAGGAGAGAGAGGAGAAAAAAAAAAAGATAGGATGTCTGTAATGCTTTACCTCAACTTATGTAAAAGCTCTTTCTCAGCTGTCCCAATTTAAAAGTGTGGGTGAAGGTTTAATCACTCTTTAAAATTGACATTTCTGAGGCTGTTTGTCATGCTGCTAAAAAGAGGCACAATGATAATGGAAAGGAGACACTGATAACGACTGGGGTCCAGATTATCGTAATAGAAAAGATAAAATACTGTTCAGAGAAACCACATAGATCCAGACAACCATAATCCCTGCATTGAACTGTAAAGTAGGTTTACATCACTAAATGCTTCATCGAAGGCCCATATATTCTGATAAATGAACGGTACTGTTCCCATAGAGTCTTCCCTTGCTTTCTAGGGTGACTTGTGTTTGGTGCCTGTTCTTTAAATCCAGTGTTGGTGATGGAAACATCATGGTAACAACCCTCCCTTCTGGCAGTAAAGCTGAGCCTGAACACCAAAGATCTGCTGTCTTCCAGTTTCTGCGGACAGGGTGTGCTGCAGGGGAAGGTGATGGTGCAGTGCTCCCAGGATCCTGGTCCCTTGGGACTCATCCTGCATGCACCCTGGCATGGGGCTGGGACGTCTCCCTCCCCTCCATGCCTCCAGAACCCCTCCAGAGGGAAGCCCAGGCATACAGATGGGGGTGGCTGCTGTGGGCTCAGCAGATGCTGGACCTCTGCGCTGGACCATCAGGCGACCAAAGCAGTGGGCACATCACAGGTAAGCACAGTCTTGCCCATAACGGTCAGACACTGGACACCAGAGGTACTGCTTTCTTCTAGCTGGGCTGCTTCTTCCCCTCGCTCCCCTAACCACAGTAAAGGCAGTACAGTGTTTCCCACAGCGCTTGGTCACAAGGACAGGGCATCTTTTCAGAGCTTGCTCTTTATGGTAAAGGAGCAGGAAGTGGAGCCTACAGTCAGCTAGTCTCCAGAGGTTAAAATACCCAGAAACCTAAAAGAGAAGTGAAACCATCCTTTCTAGCACATGGAAATGCTGAGGCGGTGTTTCATGCCCCAGCAGCCAGAGAAGCTCAAAGAGCAGCAGAAATCCCCTGGTGCTTCAGATAACACAAGAAGTAGGTGTGGGAGAAGGGACATCACCTCAGATGTCGGAGAGAAGCAGCTGGCAAGAGTTTGAGGTGATGATGAGAGGAGCCATTAAGTCTCTTCTGATACTAAGGAAGGCAACAAGGGATATGGAGAATGTATGTATGGCACTGAGAAAAGCAGTAAAGTTATAGTGGGGGCAGAGACCAACCCACGGCTGGTTTCAGAAAAGTAAAGAGCCACACAACAACCACTGAGAGAGGCTGGGACCAGCCCTGCTCAGGAATCCTCGTAGCAATTTTTCCCCATTTCTTCCTCTGTTCTACTTGTAAACTCCCTGCAAAAGTGACTCAAAGCAATACTACAGGACATGGTCATGAGGAAAAGCTTTCAACATTGATCCTTTAATCAATGTTTCCCAAGTGTTTGAAGTTCTGATGGTATAATATAACACAACATTTAGAAGTGAAGAGGCACCTAAAACATAACAAGGCTTTTGGTGAACTGACCAAATTATGATGGTTGCAAGGGTGTGGGCCTGAGCTCCTAAGACAAAACAACATGCAATAAATCTTTTTTTTTTAAAAAAAAAAAAGATAAGAAAGGCAAGGAAAGGGGCCTCTGGAAGGAATACTTTTTGCATTAAGAGATTATAAGTAGTAACAACCAGCTGGAGAATGAAAGATCTCAAATTTTTGTAGAGACGGTCGAGCTACCCAGACACAGCATGCCAAGAAGATAGACCTCCCTCTTCCAGGTCAAGTTACTGCCAGGTAAGTTTTCTTTAAGATGTATTTATAAGAAGCAATAGTGACCTCACATGGTTTACTAAATTATTCCAGCAAATCCTGATCCCAGACCTTGTTACTACCTTGAACCTAAATTCAAATCAGATCTGAATGCCAGGGAGTTCCTGTTCTCCTGGAAGTGAAACTTCATTACATGATGGGAATGTTGGTGACAGGGCTGGAAACTGGAAATAGCGTTCAGCTCCTGAAGTATCCTGACAGGCCATGGATGAGCTCCTCGGGTCTGATCCAAGGATATGATACTTATTTTGCATCTAATGTTTACATTATCAGTGATCCCTCATAGCTGACTTGGGAGGGAGGAAGCAGTGATATATACTTATCCAAACTTGGAGGGTTCTCCACTGACAAAACACTTACTAAGGAGGAAGCAGTTATTTTCACAGCTCTTTTGACATTGCAGCCAGACTGGTTTGTTTCTGAGACATCAGTTGCTGTTCAGTCCTAGGCACCAAATATAGGAACTCTTGGGAAAACTCTCTGCTTCTGTCCTATCGCCCTGTAACAAAACTCTTACAGCGTCTGGGCCTGGCTCCTTCCAAATGGAGAGCAGTACTCTTCAACACACCGACCCAATGCAAAATCAGGAACACTTTCCTAGGGAAATACAAATAGAAATTTCATACTAATGTCACAAGCCAGTGTTACAGCCCTGGGGACCAATGCTTGCTGTTTAGCCACGTCCAAGAGCTATGCAAGCAGTGCAGCTTTCTCTACCTGTGCTCCCAGGTTGAGAGAGAAGTACATTAACAGGTAGAGGGCAGATGGCTCTCCAATATAATCCAAGTTCACGGTCAGAGAAAGTTATTCAGACCAACTTTGATGGTGGTGATGATGTAAACAGTACTTAAACCTCCAGCCAGGAAGCCGGTGGACACAGAGGAGTTCAGTTCAGTACCAGCATGATTAGAGTCATCTCAGGGTTAGCTCTAAACCATGCTCCAGCTTCAGTTTGGTCCTGAAGCTCCAGATCCAAAGGTGGTGTTTGTACAGGGGATACTGCCGAATTAGTCCATGTGCCATGTCTGACATGAGCGCTGAAGTAGTCTGCAGCAAAGAGAGGCAGAAAACCTGAAACAGGATTTGCAGATGCTGTGATTTATTCACAGGTCTCCGGCCAAATCCTCACTCATTTGAGTCACAAACCCACCTTGAGCAGAGTGCCTGTCTGAGAAGCACCTGCCAAAAAACCGTTTACATTGCAGAAAGTGTGTGCAAGGCTTTAGTTTATAACCGATCACTGTGAGATTGTCTGTGAAGGAAGAGGAGAGGGCCTAAGGTCATGCTTTATCCAGAAAGGAAGCTGCTGAGGAAAGGCAGTGCTGTGTGTGCAGCTTTCCACCACCTCTGCTCGTACATTCCTGAAAGCTGACACCGCCAGTAATTTTTTGTTTTGTTCCAAGGTGCTCATACTTCAGATGGCGGCATCTTGACATTCACATCCATTATGTGAACGGATTGCGGAAATAACTCGGCTCTCACTCTCTCTCTGATATTAATCCACAGCTGCTGTCTGTAGCCCAGAGACTGTCATTCCTGCCTCAGACAGCAGGTACCCTGAGCAGGCCACTGGCTCCCCAGTCCATGCTGCAATTGGCCTCAAGGAAGGTAGAGGAGCATTTCCAAAATCAGGGTTTTCCTGCTACAAAATCTGAATCCAAGTTGGCACATTAGAGCTTTCCTCCTTGCTGAGCAGCCACAGGTGCTTGGGGTGAAATATAAGATCTTTAACACGAGCACTGTGATAATATAATACCGCATTATGGGAACCAGGCTGGCTTCATTAAGCAACAGCTGAAATTTGTACAAATGAGAAAGGACCCAGCAAATTAAGATCCACAGCTCTTGTTCATACAGCAAAACGTCATTAGCTTTGAGGTGGGGGGCTGTGTTACCTTTTACACCCTGTTGACTTTTAGTGCTTGTGTTTTTAATACACACTGCAAGCTGGTTCAGGCAATGCAAACTGCAGTAATTGCTCCAGATCTCAGTCTATCATTCCTTGGAACAGATGTCACTAGGGAAAGAACCTGCAGAAGGAAAAGGGGAGGAGTGGCGGAAAGGACTGGAGAAAGGAAAAGAAAATCAGAGTAATTTTGCATTAGTGAAATGGGATACCCATCTGGACACACGGAGGTGGCTGGCAGAGCACAGTTACTGCACACGATTCTGCCATGACGTCTTGTACTTGCTTTTACCAGTGGACACTTGTATGATCAACAACATTTAGGAGAAAACGCATCAGATGGGAGATGCATCAAAGACTGAAAAGCAAATACTTCCTTTGCTTAAGCATCGCTGGAGCTTAAACCCTCGCCTAGCTATAAAAAGTAGAGATTATTTACTTTCTCTCTGTTTTTCTTTCTTTCTTTTCAGGCGGGGGAGGGAGAGAAGAAGGGAGGAAGACCTGAAGTGGAAAAACAAAACCGAAAAAAAAAGAAGCAGCCATGGAGCCGCTTGTGTGAAAGCTGAAGAGGAAAGCAAAGATGCACTGACAAAACAAGCCAGGAATGCTGAGGCCTGGGCTCTGAAACACATACGGTTTATGTTGTTCTTACCACAAACCAAAAATATGTTCCCATTTGAAATGGTTGAATCCACAGCTGTTTTAAAATCCCTTGGTACTTCTGAGACAAATGATCCAAGTCAGACTGTGCTAACAGGGTCAGTTTTAGAGCCAAGCGAGAGCTGTGACTGATGCAGAATCACTGCAGTTCCATCCCTTTTCACATCAATCATTGCTCAATGAAAATCCTGTGGGGCTGTCGGACTCTCTTACAATATTGTTTACATTAGAAGATGATGTAAAGCTCCTCCAGCAAAACTGTGCTGCTGGATTATGATCCTCACTAACAGCAGAAGAGCTTAAGTTGCAGCTGCAGGACAGCACTGAGAGATGCAGGAACATACCCCCAAATTTACATCTACAAAAGCAGTCATTAATGTTTCATAAAATACACCCATTGATTCATCTCTGCAGGCAAATTCTCTCCCTTTAAACCAATGATTATAAAGCACCTTGGGGCGAGTCTACATCCTAGACGCTCTATAAAGTAACTGCGTTGATGTTGTCATAAAAGCTGAAATGGCTTTAATACATTTCCTCACAATAGCAGTTTTAATTCACTCTGAGAGGGCTGGCTGTCAGAAAAATAATATTTTTCTCAGATTCACACCTGAGGTTGAAACCTTGCCCTCTATGCCAGAGCTAATAAATCACAAGTCTTTTTTTTTTTTTCCTGCTCCTTTTGAATTGCTAGGACGGTACCTTGTAGAAAGACAAAAAGGGATCTTTGAGGGAGTGTGCGACATAATGAGGGAGGGTCATGGAAAAGGCCTCAGCAATATACTGTAATCATGTACCAGGGAGGCAAGGCTCACAGCTGTTCCAGGCCCCAAAAAGAAAGCCTCCACACCTGTTTAATCTCAACTGAAAGGTCTCAAGTTATGGCTGTTATGCTCTAATACACCCCATTAAATATTTGCATATTAAACATACAAAAAAGAAGCCCTTTTCGAGGTGTCAGTGAGTGAATAGCGTTGCAGCTTCTCTCGCTTGCCACGGGTCCCTCTAATTGGTCCCTCTCCCCCGCGCACTTGATCGCTTTTGAGCCACTGTCTTTATTAAGGCACAAAATCCCCGGCATTCCAGAGGTGCACAGATGCCACCATTTAAAGACAAAACCCTGGCAGTTGCCACCCAGAGGTATCTGGGAAATGGCAGTCTTTTCCTGAAGCCAGGAGAGGCGATTAGGCAGTAGGTCATGCTAAGTTGACACGAGCAACCACAGTGGGCCAAGAGACCTTTTTCAGCTTGGCTTCCCCAGCTTCAGCTTCCCTTCCCTGAACCTCCATGATGTGAAGGAGAAGCCTGAAATCCAACCCTGTTCCTTCTGCTTGCATCCCTAACATCCCCGAAACCCCTCTCAAGGGTTCTCCCATCTACCATGGGCCTTGCTGTAATTTGACCCAGACAAAACCGTTTGCTGTGCTGCTCATCAAGATGCCAAGATGCCCTCAGAGCCTGCTCCCATTAGCCAGGGTGGGCAGTTCTTGCTAAAATGCTTCAGCTCGTCTGCTGAGCACACTCATTTTGGACCATTCCTCTCTGTCCTTTACCTTACGGGCCAGCAAAATGCCCTGTGTTCTCAACAGCAGCCAGGCATCAGGCCTTGCCACGCTTCTCCATTCACTGCGCAGGTGCTTGGATAAGCCGTGCCGTGCCTCCTCTGCTGCCAAGGAGCAGCCACATTGCTGGAAACGTGCAGCGATGGCAGGACTGTACAGAGGCAGCTGAGGCTGCGCTATCCTCACGGCAGAGCTCTCAGCGATGAATGCTCTGCTTCAGGGCACAGCAGCGCTTGGGTCCAGGGAACAACAGGAAATGTGGTCACATGAGCCATTTGGCCATGCACATTTGGCAGATTCAGCTTAAACTCAGGTCTTATATGTGGTTTTAGAGGTAGCCGATGCCTGGTTTGATATTCTGCTGGCATGGTCTGTTTTTAGATGTGGTTTAGAGCACAGGCCTCACAAGTGCTCCTGTCTTTACAGAGTGCTTTTCATTGGGGAAGGAGAAGCAGCAGGGGCGCCCTCAGCTCATAAGCTGGATCTGGAGCAGCATCAGAAGAGCATTTAGGCACAGGCATCTCTGCAAAGGCTGTAAGCGCTTGCTTGGGGCTTTCAGGATCTCCAGCCATCATGTGAATTGCAGCCCTGGCCCTGGGTTCATGTGGCTGGGATTACAAACTCCTGGTGTCCTGGTCTGCCTTTATCCCTGCCAGAAGGTCCCAGGACAACAGCTGGCATCAGTTCCCAGCCTCCCCTCGCCCTTTTTTTCCAGAGATAACCCTGTCACAGCAAGGCCTCCATGTGCATCCTGTCACATGCCACCATGTGTGGAGAGGACAGGTCACACGACTGGGGAGAGGCTCACCAGGGTTCTCCTCCCATGGGATATCACAGCAGGCACCCTGGCCATGCCTTGGCTGGCAGCATGACTGCTTCCAGGCTACAGTGCTGTGCAGTGGGCAGGGAGCAGGAGCATGCCCGACCACGGCCTTGAAACGCACCGAGCCACGTGGGTACTCAGCTTTGCTGTTGCAGGCTATTCGCTCTCACATGGGGGTGTCACTGCACCCTCTGAATTCCCTCCCGCAGCAGCATGAGCTACATGTGTGGCCTTGACGAAGTCCCACCTCGTGCCTGGGGGGGGGCGTGCACAGGAAGGCCTCTTTCGGTAGCTCGTTTCTTTGAGCTCAACACAGCTATGTATTTCAGTTAGAGGAAGCAACATCTGAGAAAGATGCCTTACACTGGGAGAGGAAGATGGTGAATGCCTGATGCTGCCCAGTCTCGAGGGATGTTCCTTCCACCACGTCGTGCTGGCCCCTGAAAACCCTCTGTTGCCTGCACAAAGGAGCTTTATTCCTATGGCAGAGACTTTTATTGTGCCAAAGGAACTTGTCAATACAACAGCCTTCTTTGTGTAGCTGCTTCACCCATGAGCCATATGCAATCCCAAGGCAAGACCTGAATACTGTAGAGGGCATTACATGATCCCTTGGTACAGAGATACATTCAGCTCAAACAGTATTTTTTTTGTTTTATTTTTTAATGACTGTTTGGGGCGCGAGGGGGGGGAGCAGATGAAGACAATGGCAGGGCAAGTTATCATGGGCCCTGCAGATATTTCATGTCTTTTCACTCACAGACATGGAGAGGGGGAAAAAAAAAAAATCACTGAAGTCCTGATGTGCCTAATTGCCCAGCAGTGGCAGAAAGTGAATTGGCAGTGTCTGCTTCAACCTGCTCAGGCTGGTTCTTCACCTCACCATATGTCTGCTCAGACATTCACTGCTCACCTGAACAAGCCACATGGCAGCTTGGAAACTCCATTAGGGCTGTGCATTGCATGCTGTTCTAGAGAAGTAATCAAAAATAATTCCAAAGGTTCAGCATTTCTGTCCTTGCTGAAGACTAGAACGGGACTGGTATGGTGCTTTTCTTTCTCCTCACTTCATTATAAGCATCACAGATGTTGGGAATGTAATCCTGCCCTTTTACCAGCCACAATTTTAAACAAATGGTTTACTTACAATGACCAACCAAGTTGGCATTTCCTATTGCTATTTACTGACTGGATTATTTTTCAGCCTCAAAACATCTGCCATCACATGCTAGCCTGTAAGAAATGCCCTCTCTGTCGGTCATTATTGCTTAATTACCCTGAACTGGAATGGCCACAGACTGTCAGAGGGCTGGAAGGCCCAAGCATTGCTGCCACTCAGCTGCAGGGCGATTTGCTGGAACAGTGCAGCCTGC
Organism: Apteryx mantelli; assembly: GCF_036417845.1. NCBI lineage: Eukaryota > Metazoa > Chordata > Aves > Apterygiformes > Apterygidae > Apteryx > Apteryx mantelli. Next base: position 153,591,626 of record NC_089979.1, read on the forward strand.
AAATCCTTGCCTCCCATCTGGCTCCGGCCTTCATTGCACGGGTGGAAGACAATACCACTGGGTGTTACAGCAGTTGCCCCTTCCACCAAACTGACATATTTCAGGATCACATTCAGCAGTACTCTGACCTCCCATTTCAGAGCACAGGCGTACATGCTTACCAGGATGTTTGTATTTTCACAACCGACACAGAGGTCTCAGCTTCTGCCGGGAGGAAGGGAGAATGTCTGCAAAAGCATTTGTCATTAGCATACTGTTATCATCAGCATATCGCCATTAGAAGTTCCAGTATGATGATAAGTATTTCTGCCTGGCTCGGTGGTAACAGTAGCCCATGTTCATAAATGTCTTGGCATGAGTACTGCACACATCTCTCTCTTGGCATTCAGCATCCTAACAACAAAAAGTTGTTAAGTGCCTTTCTCTAAATCTGCTGTCCTGTTACGGGCTCAGTCAGGCAGAAATCTTGAGTCCTTTCTTAAGAGAATGAAGCAAACCAATTTCACTGGGAAATAGGTACAGTCTAGGACGTTTATGTTACCTGTTGGAGGCGCAGCACTTTTCCTCAGACTTCTCAGCTAGTTTTACACCACATCATTCTCAGATATATGTGCTCCTCTTTTTCCTTACCTTCAGCAAGTAAACATTCCCTAAAGTCAATGGAGGCTATGCACAAGTGAGAACTGCCTCTCTCTGCCAAAAGGGAAGAGCTTGAAATCACCAGTGAACCTATTCAGCCCTGGGCATGCCCCAGGGAGCGGTGAGGTACAGCGTGCTGCTGGACTTCCCCATCTCTCCCAGGTCACGTTCCTGCATTCAAGCAGCTGAACACAGCACAATCCAGCAACTGAAGCACAGATGGAAATATTTTCCACAGAAGCATGTTGCAAACAACCTCACAGAGGCCAGACAGTCTCTCCCAGCGCTCAGCGAGAAGGCAAGGCACCCCGCTACACACATTTGATCAAAATGGAGGCTGGGAAAATACTGCTGAGACTGAATATTGCTAAGCTGCTGGAGAGGAGAGGGAAACCCAGAGATGGTGGAAGTTAGACCTTCGCTCTCTTCTGAGACCAAACTGTCATTCTGGCTACAGCAACCTTTATGGAGCTGACTGTATTTTCACCAGGTGGCCCAAGTCTTCAAAGAAATAGCTACCAGCTGAGGAAAAGTGAGCACTGATGCTGTATGCAGAGCTTTGGATCCACCTCCAGCACTTTGCTTGGCGTTTCAGTCTCACTTTCATCTCTAATCCTCTCACAGCTATCTACTTTAGATCAAGGAGTTGCCCTGATTGGGCTGCTTTTTTTAAAATCTTTTAAAGCTGCCAAAATCCAATCTGTCAAATACAAGTTAACAGATCGAAAACACAGATGTCCATTCTTGACTGAGTTTTCCATGCAAACTGGATGTGCTCAGAACAGCTTTTAAGGTCAAAGCACTGGTCCCTTTTACAGTGCCCTACTCCCTTTGCAGTCAGGCATTTAGTGCCGGTAACATTCCCTGCACTCTTCTCTTCTGTGAGCATCACTTTTCATACTCAATAGTTTCATACAGCACTGACACACACCATACACATTTACAATTTATTAGGGTCAGAAGCAAGGATTTCATCACACTTATTTCTTGTGTAATATAGTGCAGTTAGGATCAAAGGTTTTCCAGCTGAAGTGCTTGAGACTGCCCTGAGGCAGGAGGGATTCAAACTTTGAAGAAAGTAAGTAGGTCTAAAGCCCCCTTTTCCTCACCTGAAAACAAAGGTGTTTTGCTTGTTCACAAATGAAAGAGGCTTGACCTCCACATGTGCACACAAAGATGCTGCATACTTGTGTTATTCATGTATTGCCTATGAAGAACAAAGCCTTGGAGGCCTCTGAGCTCTCTAGAGCCCTTATGTACAGACCAAGCCTGGGTGCTGAGTGCCTTTCTCATCAGCATGTCCCAGACCTGCTCCAGAGGGCAGTACGTCTGGTCTGAGAACATCACTCTGTTTCCACGTCACTGAGGTCTCAGCTTTTCTGCTGATACTGCCAATAAAACCATATACTCAATAGGCAGATATATCTCATTGCTGCAGTGTGAGAGAAACCTGTTAATTTTGTCCTGATGAATATACTAGCCCACCTTCCATCTTACCTGCTTGCTTCCCAGTTTCAGTCACTTGCCACAGTTTCTCTTCTAGACTGTCATATGCAAAGCAGGCTTCCACATGGGCCAGCACAGTTGGTCCTGAGTGGGGTGACATAGAGAAGCCTTAATCTGGAATAAACTATGATAATAAAAGCAGAGCCTAGTTGTTGGAATTAAACTAAGCCTACCAATCCATTTCTGCAAAAGCCATCCAATGTACTGACCCCAGGGCACTGCCCACTCTCCTATCTCAGCGATTTACACTGTCGAGCTGTAAGTGAAAGGTTGCTTTTGTGTATCAAACTGCCAGAGTTAAATCTGACTGATTTCTTAGAAGCTCACCCACCAGAATTACCCCTGAGAAGCCACAGGTCATTTTCAAGGGTTTCAGGGAAACTCAGAAGCTGCATAGATATTAAAGTAAGGTCTCTCCTAATCAGATGATCAATAAAGTGCAGTAAAAATTAGGTGAAAACAATCATTCCCTGAAATACTGTGCATAGTTATTTGGTTCTCATTAACTCCAGCCCCAACTACTTTAAGATGAGGTAACAAGTCTGAGTTAAGTATTTGGGATGCATTTGCAGACAGGTGCTTTTTTTTTTTTTCTTTTCTTTTTTTCTTTTTTCTTTTGTCTGAAGCGTAAAGAATGGGCCACTGCCAGAGGCAGGGTACCAGGCTTGACAGACCAATGGTCTGATCAAGTCTGGCATATCCTTTGTTCCTCTGTTCCAATTTAATGCCTGCTGGGAGTGAATTCCAGTCATGTGGGGATGTTTTTGCCAATGAATATTTACCAACATCCTGAATACCCTGGGAATACGGTTAAAAAAACAACCCCCAGTGAAGTGAACACATACTAGAATCAGCACTTAGAAATAACTGATGAGCATTTTTCTTTAACACTGCAGCAAACAATATACTGGCTCGGTTCACACGTGTGTTTAGGACTAAACCAATCCAACAGCACATACATACTCCATGTGTCACTGTCACAAGACTTAGATTTCTAGTCATTTGTAAACCTGTGTATCATGTTGTAATAACACATTATTTTAATGACGCACTGCATTTTTAAAATCCAGCAGTCAAATAAGCAGGCGGTAATCTGATTTCCTTAATTGCAGACAAGCTGACTGAGTAAATGCATAGGTGGGTGTAGCTAACCTCCAAAATCCTAATCCTTAAATAGAACCACGAGGTCCTCCATCACACTGAGTCCTTACGTATGTCAGAACATGTCATCTGTGTCAGATATTTTCCCAGTTATGGTCTGAGGACTACTTAGTGCTGTTCTGTGAGAACTGGCTGATGATGCAGTATTTGTTCTACCTTCTTTCTAGCTGCTAAATTCCATTAAAACAAACAAAAATCGATGATATTCTTCCCTGGTGTCACACAGCAAAGTAATTGCAGCAGCTATGGGGATGGCATGTCAGCAGCTGAAGGAGACAAGATGGGTTCTGTGACCGTACATGGAGGTGGAGGACATTTCCAGTGGGTGATCTCTGCCGTTAAGATGTGCTCCAACCACTTAATGAGTTTCAACCACCACACTGGATTTTTCCAGCTTTTGAAACAATGCAGGGGTTAAACACGAACTGTTCCTGGCCTAAGACACATCAAGTGAGACCTGTAAGGCCAGAGGGCATCTAAGGTCTTCAGTTTCCTCCTCCCTAAACGAGGTTTGCAAGAAAAAACACAGCTGGATAGGAGCTTTGTAGCTCAGTGCTGTTAATACAGTGGCTTAGGGGACAGAAATACGCCTCATGGCATACCAGACTCCATGGGTTATTCATCATAAGGGGCTTATTTTACTTCTGCTTTCTAGACTGGACCAATTCCACCGTTAAGTCTAGGTTAGAGAAGTACAGAACTGCTCTGCTACAGAGTTGGGGACATGCAAGGACAGGCAGAGCCTCGGGGTGTTCCTGCTGCCCTCATTGCAGGCAGTTGTTGAGGAAAGAGAGGTGGCCAGTCTTCCCTTCCCTGGCCTGTGTGGTGCTCTACAAAGCAAGACTGACAGCATCAACATTCAGCATCTCCACTGGCCTAGAAATCTTAAGATTTTACAATAGCCCATGGCAAAGGTGGGAGAGCTTCTGCATTTTAAGCTTTTTTCATTGCATTTGGATCATCTTTCTGGCAGTTCTCTTTCAGAAGGGTTAGAAAGTCAGTGGGGAGTTCTTGTGTGTATTTTTGTTTGTTTTATGCTGAAAATCTGCAAACACTTGACTCCAGATCCTAAGACTTGTAGGGAAAAAAAAATCAAAAACTCACCATGAAAGCTCAGGTGCTGGCAGTGCAAATGCTCTGTTCTGCTCTGTGATACTGCCCTGCTGTCCTGCACACAAATCCTCAGGCCCTCAAGGGGACAGGGTTTCGCCTTTCTGCTTTTATGTGCAAAATGAGGCTGGGGCAAGGATTTTCTGAGCTGGAAGACATTTTGGGCACAGAGGGAGCTAGTGTTGATAATTTCACCTTGACTCGTAGTACCTGGGAGCTCTAACAAGACACAGGCTCTTGGAAGAGCCTGTCTTTTCCTATGTAGGTCGTTCCTGGCCTTCCTGCTCTCTTACCACACACAGAGACCTCACTGAAGACCAGGAGAGAGGAACAGTTCTGTGGAGCTCCTATTTCTTCCTCCCACTGGATTTGGATCTCGTGTGCATGACTAGTGAACATCTTCATCTCACCGGTGTGAGGAAGTGAGCAGCACAAGCAAGCTGCTAGTGGGTAACCTGGCATGGGAATACACATTTGCACCTCTTCTAGTCCTAGCTAATTTGGTATAACATGATTCTGATCACAGTGGAAGGTATGAGGCAGCACTCAAAAATTTATATGGGTCATCATGTGACTGCAAGAAATGTAGGACAGACAATTTGCCATTAATCTGTAATGTTAAGTACTTAATCAACAAGTTAAATATTCTTCAAATTCCCAGCTTGCGTGACAGCACCTGAATAGTTTTCTACAAATTAAGTGGGCTTAAATTTAAGCACATTAGTATTTTCTAATTAGTATTGACAGACATAACCAGGGTTTCAGCTATGTGTGTATATATATATATACATACATATATATATATAAAATATATATATATATGTCGCAATATAGATAGAGTGTTCAATCTAGATTTGGCGAACCTGGGAGTTTTAAGAGTTCCAAAAATGTATGTGATGGACCAAAGCATCGGAAATATGACACCTGCTCCAGTGCATGATTTGCAACAGACTGTGGGTCTGCTCCTTTGAGAATGTTATTGCTAGAAAATATTTACTCCTAACAAAAGTGTCAACTATAATTTGTAAGTAGTGAGACATATTCCTCACTCGGGGCTTTTCAGGGCAGCCTGTCTACTCTGTGTCTATCTAGGATATTTCTCCCTTTTTAGTGTCTGATAGTCTCACAATCTTTAATGTATTTATCCTCAGCATCCTTGCAAGTTAGCAAAATGCTGTCACAAGCCTTTTAGAAACGGGGAACATGAGACTTTGGCTTGCCCATGTTCTCTGAGGTAAAGCAGGGAATAGAAAAACATTCTTCGAAATCTGGTTTCCCTTTCATCCTTCCTACTGGATGGCTCTGCTGTTTAGGCAGCAGATCTTTAATCCATAGGTTTGCTGGTGAAGAGTGCAGGTGAAAGCAATGATTCTCTTTTCAGCTGCAGCAGTCTGGCTACACGCTACTAGTTAAAAAGCAAGGTCTATAAGCTTGCCAGAACAGGCAGTGTCTCTATTTTTGTACAATACTCAGCAAATAACAGGCAACTTGAAAATCATTAATATTTTATACTTGCTGTTCATAACTCTGCTTGTCATTTACTTGGGTGCCCTAAGTGTTATTGGTATTTTATCATTTCCAAAGTGATCAAGTCGTAAGTCCCGTTTACAGGGATACAGTTTTTGGCACAGCTTCCACACTGTAAAGAACAAGGCTCATAAGTAACAGCAGAAAGAAACTGTATGCAGGACTTTACAGAGTCTGTAAAGGCTGTTTTTAACACCTCTCACTCAGTTCCACCTTGCTAGAAGATATAGTCCTGAGTTAAACACATTAAACACTACCTCTACAGTGGCTTTCAAGGGCTTTTTTTAACATGGGTTTCACCAGCACCTGAATGATAAACATTTGCTTTCTCTCCTCTCCCCATGCCAAAATTGCATAAAATATTTGATTCTCGTTACTTCTCAAAGCCTAAACATGAAAACCCTGCCATATGGGACATGTAGACTGAGAGATCCTGAATACAGCTGTATGAATAATGGATTATTTTTCAGTCTGGCAGCCAAAACTGTAATGAAAGAATAAAACCCAAATATTTTGCTCAGGCCAGAGTGCAAGGCTTTGTTGCCGAATTACCTGGCCTTACCATTACAATAAGCATAAATGAATGTTAAAATAAGAATGGGAATTGTTTCTTCTTTTAAATATAAAAATCAATTCTCTAGAAGTTGCAACATCTTCCTTCTGTTTGGGGAAATGGTTTTTATTTGATTTTGGCCAAAACTATTCACTGTTCAACTCTGCTAGCAGATGCTCTGTGAATTTCTGGAACTCCCAGACCAGTAAGACCAGTCACAGTAGTTAGAACTGGGGGTGTATTTAACTTGCTCAGATACAGCTGCTGCTTTTTGGACAGTTTATGCAGCAGTAGCTGTTTACTCTTGCAGCAGTTTTCTTGCTAGCAGGGCAAGTTGCCTTTTAGGCCAAAGTTAGATGCTAAAAATATAGCACCTTTTATCATATTATTATATGGAGACAATTATGCAGCAATGCTTAAACTGTAAGGCCACATTATCAAGCCCTTATTCAGTGCGTTACTGAAAAACAAAAAGAGGAAGACCTACCATACACCTTGAATAAGAACAGGCCTGCATTTTCAGAGGTGCCCTGTAACCACTCTCTTACTGGGGATTGCTCTCAGCATCTCTGAAAATGTAAGATATGTCTTTTTTTAATATCTAAAGTACCCAGTACATTTTGTGTGTGTGATAAAAAATAGCAAACTTAAATCTCTGGAGGGAAAACAGTGACAAGAGAATTCAGGGGTGGCCCCCTTGGATGGCAGAATTAGCATCAGCGAGAGGCAGAGGCAGAGTGCATCCCTCTCTTAAACCACGCTGGATGAGAGCTCCCCGAATATCTCGCTCAGGGTAGAGCTGCCTAGGAAGGGATAGAGATTTGCTGGAGAAAAAGAGCATTTACTAATGTCGTAGCTCTTAGCTGCCATTAGCAGGGAACCAGGTGTAGACTGTGCGAATATTTTAAGTCTAATTTAATTTAGCACTTGGATTAGGTGTAGGCTATTTATAAGCAAGCAACACCAAATGAATCCTTGGGTCTTGCAGCAGGTGGGAGCCGATTTAGTGTGGAGTCAGTGATTGCTGTGCACAATGCCACGTTTCGTCTGTGCCCTGCAGGGCAAAGCTTGGAGCCCTGTGTGTCGAGCACTGCCAAAAATCAGCCTATAAAGAGGAGATTTAAGTTGTCTGACTAACTGAACGTTTATTAATAGGCAGTGTGAGTGCGTCTCCTTGGCTTTGTAATCACATCCCTGGGAAACAGCATAACCCTTTGTGCTGAATAACATTAGCATGAGGTAAGGCGAAGTGGTTTGTTCTTGCTTGATGGCTCTCCCTTGTACAGAAGAGATTTTGGTATCTTCCACTGGACACAAAGAGCTGTTTCCAAATGCTCATGTAGGAGGCCATGGCGAGGAGCTGTGCTGCATCGCGCTGTGTCACAGTATAGAGTTCAGAACTCTTGCTTTCCCAGTGCAGAGTTTGCTTCACTGTCTAGACACTGTGACTTTTATTAGATCAAATTCAAATTGGAGACATGGCTCTGGCAAAGTTACCAGAGTAGTAAAACATTATCAGAGACAGAAACAGACAGAGATTTTAGCCTGTAGGATTTGGACTAGCTGAAATCTTGTCAGTGCAATCAGTGGAAGACAGCTAGTCACAGCAAAAGGGCCCTAAAATCAGGATAAAAAGCAGGATAGGAAGCTACTGAAATCAGGGAAAACTGTCAGCTCAATTAGAGATTCTCAGTTACTTCTGATGCCCTTGGTTGTTAAAAATTTAGCAGTGCAGGCTGATGGTAAAAGGATTGATAACAGACATGATGACATTTTGTCTCCTGCTTACCATCCTAGTATTATCATTATTGCAACAATAAATTCTCTGGATGGAGCAGAACACATACCCTAGACACTGACTCACAGCAATCCTGTCCTACATTTCTGAAAAATGACAGGCACCTAGAAGGACTATCTGCAAACTGCAGGACAGGTTGCACCAGCAGAGCCAGCACTACGAAGTGCTGAATGTCTGAACTACCGGCTGGTTTCCATGAGAGCTGTGTGTGACCCCCACCTACAGTGCACTGTGCAGAGAAGCCCCAGAGCATGGCTTGTTTGAGGGGGTTGGGTGCGCTTTGTCTCACTAATTAGTTCCTATAGCTATCCTTGGCAAGTTTGCAGATGATGCCAAACTGGGGGGAGTGATCGATATGCTGGAGGGCAGAGCTGCTGTTCAGAGGTACCTTAAGCTGAAGAAATGAACTGAGAAAAACTTCATGAAGTTCAACAAAGACAAATGCAGAGTCCTGCACCTGGGATGGAATAACCCCATGCAGGGATTGAATGGACAGACAACAGCTTGGCAGAAAAGGAGCTGGAAGTCCTGGTGGACAACATATCGAACATGAATCAGCAGTGTGCCATTGCGGTAAAGGCAGCCAGCTGCATATTGGGCTGTATTAGCATGAGAGTAGCTAGAAGGTTGAGGGAAATGATTCCTCCCCTCTATTCAGCATGTGTGAGACCACGTCTGGAGCACTGTGTCCTCTTTTGGACTCCACAGTACATCAACATGCTGGAGTGAGTCCAGTGGAGGCCACCGAGATGGTTAGGGGCTGGAGCAGATGATGTACGAGGAGAGGCTGAGAGAGCAAGGTTTGTTCAGCCTGGAGAAGCCATGAGGTGGAACATGGGAAATTCCAATCAGATAGTAGGAAAACTTTTTTCATCATGAGGGCGGATCTGACACTGGAACAGGTTGCCCAGATAGGTTGTGGAGTCTGTATCCTTGGAGATATACAAAACCCAACTGGTCAAGAGCCTGAGCAGCTTGGTCTAGTTGACCCTGCTTTGAGTGGAGGTTGGACAAGATGACTTCCAGAGGTCCCTTCCGGCCTAAATTATTCCCTGGATATCCTGGCTAAACTGGCCAGCTAATCTCCTCAAGTCTCTTACCTGTCAAGACAGAGAACAGAGTGCTCTGGAGCACAGTTCAAGGCTAGGTTCTTTGATTTGCTCACTAAAGAAGCCTTTCTCTCTTTATGGGGAACTTAGGGAGGTTATCCTGCTAAATTAGGTGTGCGTTGTTGGATTGCTCCTTAATTATCTGAATGAAATGCTTTAAGCCTTACAACGCAAATAAAGCTGTGAATGTTTAATTCTGCTGAATGCTAATTCTGCTTTTTCTTGAAATCACACTCTACTGAATCTTTTTGTTTCTCACAAAATTATTATATACTTACTTTTCAGCTTTCGAAAAGCCTAAGCCAAATATTGAAAACAGTCCTGCTCATATTGGAAAGCATTTAATCAATGATCAGCTTCATTAATGTGGACATTATTGGTGCAATCAAAGCATTTGTATTATGTGCCATCTTGAAACAAGAGGCAGAAGTGTGTGATAATATATTTTTCACTGGGATTTTTCTGTCCACTGCTTGTTTTCACTGTTTTAGTTGTGTTTGCTGCATGCACAACTACATGATGAGTTGTTAGAAATGTGCTGGTTTCAAAACTTCGGAAAAGACTGCAAATGCAGGAATGCATAATTGTTTTGGATTTCTTGGCTCTCTTTTTTTAACCTATCTCACTTTCTTTTACTAGATATTTTGCATTACTTTTCATGCAACTACTGATGCATCAGTGCACAGGCTATCTGAGGGCGAGGCTACATTGCTAATTAGCTGAAGTCTAGACCAGAAGCCTTCTTACCCTACATTCATTTATATCTCAAATCCTAAACCTGAGCTATGGTGTCATTTGGGACTATGATCAGGGCCTTTCCCTGAGCCGAGGATCACTGGTCAGTGGGCCTGTTAAGAAAGCTTGAACTTTTCCTTTTAAAACCATTTATATGAGAGTGGTTTTTCCTCCCGCTGAAGAAGGAAATCAGGGTTTGGAGCTTTCAGGTACCCAAATTACTATAAGCTTATAAAAACTCTGGGAGATCATATTCCCATGACTGCTAATATCCAGTTTTATGGCACTGTGTTGTACAGCAAATACATTTTAAGGCCTCATCCTATCACTGTCTTGCATGAGTGCATTTTATCTGCCATGACAGTGTCCTGACAGCCATGCTTTTCAGTACATACTTGCAGTCTCAGAGCACAGTTATACAAACCGCACATGTTTAGCTCCATCTGAAATCAATAGAGGCTAGCAGATTTTGCCCCGAAATACGAATCCAATCTCCTTCTGTAACCACCCATTTTGTATTTGCAGGAATTCGTAGCTGCAGTCAGATGGCAAAAGAGAAAGAGATAAAGTATCTCCAGAAGTAACCCGCGTATCTGTTCATATCCTAGTTCTGATTGCCCTGAGGAACAGAAAATAACCTCCCTTGTCCATTAGCTTTGGAAAAGCAATAATTGCTCTTGAAGTACCTTGTGTGCTATGGATGTCCTTAGCAGTGCTTTCATTCTTCCAGAGATAAGAGTTTGCCCTGAAATTAGAAAATTATAAGCCATAAAGGCCTGTTAGATCTTTTTGCCTTTTTTCCACTGCTAAAAGGTACAGGATGGAGTAAAATAACGGCATTACATTTCATCTCTGTATTCTAGACAGAGTTGACTGTAGCACAGAGACTTTCTACTTTAAGTTATCCTACATGCTAGCAAATGCTGGAGATACAAGAAGTGGAAGGACTTGTCAACTCTTCAGAGCCACTTTCTTTGTAGAGGTGAACTCTTTTATTAGAGCATTTGACACATGGAGGGATGAAGGTGTTAATCTGTTCACATCCAAGGCACAGTCTGCAGGCTGCTGGTAATTGCTGCCCCATAAATGTGCCTGTCATGTCTCCTTAGTCTTTAAATATCCAAACTCAAAATAGATGTCTGTGCAACACGTTGAGCCCAGCACTATTGTTTTGTGAGGCAGTATTATTCATTTAGCTTCAGCCAGCTGCTCTCTATATTCAGCTTGGAGGAACAGACTGGAATTTGTAACCAGACAGGCAGGCTGGGAAGCTATAACTTATCCCCTGGGCTGACAAACCAGTGCATCGAAAGTACAGTAAACAAACGCCCACTGGAAACCCATTCCAATGCAATGTCCCCTCCTTTCCCCCTGCCACAAATAGTAATGATTGCAAAGGAACCTGCTTTCATAAACAAATATCCTAGACCTTCATTCTAGCATCAGCTGTATGACATAGTGTTACTGGTATGTCAAACACGGCACATAACAGCAGGATATGCTGTTAGGTCACACATGGCAATATAAAGTACTAGGTAAGGTCTGTGCCTTCTGCTGGGTGGGGACCAGGAGCAGGTCAATTATTTGTAACTACATTGCCCTCTACTGACAGATGCACAAAGAGGTTGAGACCCTAATTCTGCTAAACTCAGTACAAGGAGAGGCTGTCCTGTCATTTGTCATGAGACAGCAGCATGAGGTGGTGTCACGACCCAGCCTGGAAGGAGATATCCGTTTTCACCTCCTTTGGTGGAGGCACCACTTATTCCAGTCCCAAAGACACGTGATTGGCCATGAATTGATGCACTCCACTGAGATCCTCTTTTTTCCCTTTTTTAACACAAATAAACAGTTGTCTGAGATGTTTTCTCTGTATTCTTCAACCTTTTGTGGACATTGGAAGCAACCATGTGCATTATCCAGCTGCAAGTGAACAATCATCGTGAGTGGGAGTGCCTCCAGCCCCTCTGCAGCACCCTGCAGCTGTTTGGAGGCCTCAGCACAGACATATCCTCTTTACAATTGTTACTGCTGCTTGAGAAACTTGAATCTTCAATGCTCCAAAGGGTGGCTGTGATAAACTGGGGATCTGCTTCTATATTTCCCTACATGAAACCTCGAAGCAGCTGATGGCTTCTCCTAGGCCAACATTTCTCAGCCAATGTTTGTGACTCCACAGTTGTCTGTGGGAATTGCCAAGGCTGACAGAGCAGTGAGCTAAGCAGGCACAGTCTCGACTCCATCTGTAAATCACAAGCGCTCATTTGGCTTGTTTCCTGCCTTCAGCAGAAGCGGTGCTGTCCTCTCCTTCTAACAGGCCCTCACTCCCCATATGTCTTTGAACCAACTCCAGCAACACAGGGGCTGCAGAAGAGACGGCATTCATCTGTGGAGATGTAGTTCAAAAGGCTGGGAGTTGGCATATGAAATTAAAAAGTCTGTGAACCCTTTTCTGGGATAACGGAATATTTGCTTAAGGTAGTTCCCTTTTTCTGGCCTCCCATTTAGTTGAGGTAGCAGGAAAGCTTTAAAGAAGACAAATGCTACTCCACAGCAATGAATTCAGGACAGCAAGGAAAGTTATACTAAATCCTCTCATTTAGCCACCCATACAACAAAGACCCATTTATATAAGTTCATGCATGTAAGGGGAAAACTCAGGTGAAATTTCTAATAGTGCCTTTGCTGTAACAATCTAAATAATACCGATTTCTTGTTGGTGCTATGTGATACTCTCTGTCTCAATAGGTTTTGCTTTATACCAAGAGTAACCAATAGAAGAAACGTGATATTTGCATGAGAAAAACACCTAGAAATGCATGTGTGTGACAAAAGAGTGCATACAGTATGTGTGTGTGTGTCCTCTTTGACAGGAGGCATCTGAACCGGACAAAAAGTGGTGTTTGGCTTTAACAGAATCTGACAGTGTTAAAGGTGCTATTCAGAGCATATGACGCTAGCAGTTATATATGAACATGTACCGCTTGCCTTCAGTGAGCATACTCTGGGTGCACGCTAAGGAGCATTAGGCCTTGATCCCTTCAAGGGAAAATAATGATTAAAATAATCACCGTTGCTTGAGGCCTGAATTATTTTCATCCAGCAGTTGCGGATTTGAAATGTTTTCAAATATCCTATGAAAACAAAACAAGCAGGAACATCTGCAAAGCTGATGCACTGTGGTGTGTGTGGGTTGGGGTGAGTTCAGAGGAAGGAAACCAGTAATTGATCAGCTCACCATCAGGTGTCATCTCTGTCGCTGGAAATGCTGGCAAGGAGGCAGACTGGACACAGGAAGGAACTGAGGAGCAAACAAGCCATGCGTGAAGCCCTGGACTAAAAAGTATGAAAACAAGGACGCTTAGGTAATGGGCGAACTCCTGCCATGTTGGAAGAGGAACAGGCTGCAACTCATCCCAGCCCACTCATTCCGGGGCAAGCATGTAAATCATGTGAGAGAGTGCACGAGACACTATTTATAGCTGCTAGTTGAAATGCTTATTATTTATTGTTGTGTTTAAGCATAAGGAAAGCTCCCAGTATAGGAGAGATGCTACTGCAAGTGTCCAGTGTTTCCTGCTATTTTTATATATATGTATGCTTTCCCTGGCTTTATTTATGTTAATGTTCTTTATTTAGGAAGCGTATGGATTAGTGGTGGCAGCACTGATAAATATTTATTGGTGCTGGTGTGGTCCCGCACTGGGGGCCGAGCCGGCCCTGCGGCAGCGGTGCAGGGGGACCCCGGCCAACGAGCCCGGCCCGTCTCCTGCCAGCTCTTCCATTACCTCCTCCCTTGAGGGCGCAGGAAAGGCTTAAAAGCAGAGCACTCCAGGCTCTTCCTTGCGGGAGAAATGAGTAACCAGTGGGAGGTGGACCCGGCGGCAGGCCCTGACCGGCTGGCAGCAGGGAAAGCCGTGCCTCGCACCCCGGCGGCAGCGCGCGCGGCCCGGGGAGCCACCGAGGGGGCCCCGGCCGGGAGCCTCCTGCCCGTGGCGGCTGCAGAGGGTGTGACCTCCCCGCACAGCGTCCAGGTGAGCGAGGGGAGCAAGGATGGAGGCAGGGCGCAACCGAGGGGCAAAGGGAGTGCGGGGAGGCAGGTGGCACAGCCGGCAGCTGCAGGGGCAAACCCGTGGGGCAGGCGCCGGGACAGGATCCACCACAGGCTGCTGCCAGCGCTCTCTCGGAGACATGAACGAGGAGCCCAAATTACTCAGGGGGCCCCTGAGTCCCCCATGGCCGGGCCGGAGGCGGGCAGCTCGGCTCAGCCCCCAGGGACACGCCGCTCCAGAGAGCAGGCCCCGCAGCGCCCGGCCCCGCTGGAGATGGCGGCCCAGGAGGTGAGGGACCTCCCCTGCGGCCACGGGTCCCACCGCGGCCTGGCCAGTGTGGCCACGGGGGCCCTGGGCAGTGCCGGGCGCCCCGGGGACGAGGCCGTCGAGACGTGACCCTCCGGCAGCTGGTGGCCCCGGCGGCCCCCTGCTGCCATGGGTCGCCTCTCCAGAGGCGCTGCGGCTGCCAGGAGCCCTTGGCCAGGGGAGATGGCCCCCAGGCCTGCCGCGTCTCGTGGTGTACCCCGGACGGTGTGGGGCAGGGCTGTGGTGCTAACGGGCACCCCCAAATCGCCCTGGGCACCGAGGGCAGGTTGGCTTAGCGGCGAGGCCTCCCGCTCCACGGGCCCCGGTGGTCGTTTCCTCTGCCCTCCCTGCTGGCGGGACCCTGCGGTTGCAGCTGGGAGAGATGCGGAGAGACCTGAACGGCGCCACCCGGGCGCTTCCCTCGCTGTGCGGGAACAGGAGGATTCATCCCGCAGACCTGCTCGGGCGAGCCCCTCTCATGAGACTAGTGCAAGGGACAGGGAGGGCAGGGAGAGGGGTCTCCTCGGGCGTTAGCTGATTTACCATGACCGGCGTTTCTGTCCTGTCCGCACGGCACCTTCACCAGGGTGCTTCCACCGTGGGCAATGCTGCGGGCAGAAGCCCCCCACCCCCAGCACCCCCATGCCTGTCTGCCCGCAAAGGCGCATCCGTAACTTGAGTCACATAGTCCTGATTTGGAAATGGGGAAACTGAGGCAATGAGGTAGTGCTAAGTTGTGCTAATGGCCACCTCCATTCGGCCGCTGCTGTAACGCTGCTTCGGTGCTGGCTGCTGGCTGCCATCCCACTGCCCCGCACCAGGAATCCGCGTTTAGTTCCCTCCTGAGACACAGGCCTGAATGCTGTCCTTCCAGAAAGCATTACGCAGATATCAGGTATTGACTGAAAGTGTCAATAGTTCCCAGTTAACATCAAAGACAGAATAGTGTATGGTTCCTTAATAAACAAACATTTAATACACACAAAAACACTTTAAGTGCTATTTGGAATAGCAGTGCTTTACTTCTAAACAAAACCCATTCAAGCAGTAAATCCATTGGCTTTTCTGTTACAGATTTTCTCCTTTGTTACCATTACACATATTTGCAATGCAAGGTTACAATGTACACTTCTGTGCTTCAGTACATACATATAAACACAGTCCCCTCTGAACGCTTTTCAGAGATAATTTTTCTGTCTGCAGCGCGACCATGATTTGTAGTGTAGCACCTGAATTCCTTAGACTTGGAAAAGAAAAGCATCATCTCATTTATTTTCTAAACACTTCAAAACCCTTTCAACAAGCAGTCTGGGAACCTTCTCAACCAGCAATATTTTTCTGTTACTACTTAACCAGTCTCTTCAGCTGTAGTGAAAATCAAGTTTGAAGTATTGCTTTTACACCTATGCTAATACCAAATCATTTGGCCGATTAATGCACAAGAGCTGAACTTAACTCTTCCGTTTATAACCTCTCTCCAGGCTGAGGCCTGGTTGGCTCAGCAGTACAGTGATAAACAAAGAGAGGATGCGCTCAGCTGTTTTGTTTTCTGAATGGGGTAAACTTCATATGGCTGCAGTTAGAAGTGGGTGAGTTCTAGCTCAGCTCTGGGCCTTTCTGGCTGAATTATCCTGGAAACAGAGTAGTCAAATAAAAATGCATCTTCTCTTTTTTCTCTCGCTTTCTTTGCCTTTCCCATCAAAACCTGGTGCGTGAAGCAGGTGGGTTGTTCCTCATTGTGAGTGTATCCAATTTTAGAATCATAATTTAGGCTGGCAGGGACTTCTGGAGGTAATCTCATCCAAACCCTGCTCAAAGCAGGGTTGCTATCTAATTGGAATTTTCCATTTGCCAGCTTGTGTCTGTTGCCTCTTGCCCTATTGCTGTGCACCAAGAAGTGTGACTCCATCTTCCCTGTTCCTTCCCGCTAGGTAGCTGTAGACAGCAAGAGGAACCCTGACAGCAGGCTGTACAAATCCAGCTCTTTGGCCTCTCTTGGTACATCCCGTGTTTCAGCCTCCAACCATCTTGGTGGTCTCCACTGGACTTACTTACTCCAGTATGTCAATGTCTGAGTCCAAAACTGGACACAGCACTGCCAGTGTGATCTCACATGTGCTGAACAGAGGGGAGTAATCATCTTTCTCAGTCTGTCGTTTCCTCAAAGCATGAGAATGTACCTCAGACAGTGGGAGTAAAAGCAGCCATCATTGTGCTTCTGGGCATGGGGACACCACAAACAGGAATTTCAAAAAGGAGGTTATCTCTACTTTGCCTGTTTCCAGCTGAGACTTTAGCCTTCCAGCTGAGCACCTGGGATCATCTTGTTAGTAGTAGAAACCTGCCTGGGAGCCATCTTTGGATTTCCAGTTTCCCCACCTGACAGTTTAGGAGAGGATGCAGTACAAAGGGTGGAAGAAAGCTGCAGCTTTAATTTTCCTTTCTTTACCTTGTTTGTCCATGAAAGTCAAAGCAAGAATCTTGTCTGACTTCTTTGGAGCAAGATGACAGAGGAGGCAGTGAGCCCAGGTGGTGTGTTCTGCATAAAGGATTTTAAAATCACTTGCATTAATAACTTTATGGTTATAAAGAGTAGTTTGTGCAAAGAAGAAATTCAGTCTGCTTTGCCCTCCCCTGAAATGAGAGGCTTTCCCTCTCTGCTGAATGCACCTCCCAGCCCCTTGCAAACATATGGTCTTTTAGGTGTAAGTGATGCTCACCTGCTTTACTGTCTTTAGCAGAAAAAAGCTAAATATATAACAGATACTCAAGTACATTGAAATTAATGTATTTTGGAAGTAGGACTGTCATCACACCCCTTGCAGTCACATTTTTCACCTGTTGTATGGCTGTTTACCTATAGCTTGTTTTGACAATGTGCTAGGTGTTTTTTTAATAGTTTGGAAAACTCCCAGTTTCAAAGCCGGCCTGGTATCTTATTTCCTCATTTTAGCATTTGCAGTCCTGGAGTGTTTAATTGTTGCTTAAAAAAACAGATAAATGCATTCCACTGTCCTCTCTCTCTTTTTTTTTTTAATAGTTCTAAACATATACTTGGTAACAGACAGACAGTTTGGCAAATAAAGGTGTCTAATCTTCAGACAGCAGAAGACTTATTCCTTTATGATTTAAATTGGAATGGATCCAAATACAAAGTCTGGACACAGTTTTGAATTCCCTGAATTTCAGAAGCCCTCAGATCAGACTTCAGGTTTAGACCATCATGAAAACACAATCCAAAACATAAGTTTTTCAGATTCATTTTCCTTTCTCCTCTCCCCATCAGTTTCAGTAAATAGGGCTTGGATTAGGATTTTACTTGTTCTCATGTTGCAGTGGCTTGGGAGGACCTTGCATGTAGTGAATTTTTCTCATTTCATTAAATGCCCGGTCTTCATAATAGAAGAAAATGAAGGCTCTCCCTGACTTTTATGGCCTTAGGAGTCCTGCTTCCTTCTCTTAGGTGGTTTGTACTACAACCCTCTCAACACAGTCCCTTTCCAAGGTCTTTAACATTGCTGGGATGGTCTGAAGGAGTTTTAGCATAAGAACTGGACCCATCTGCTCCTCCTCATCTGCTTCCTGGCTGCCTCATATTCATGGTTGTTGACTGTGCTGCATGCAATGTATGGCAGGCATACTCTAGGGCTTACCTGCCGCAGGGCTTCTCTTGGAAGAAAGAGAAATCATTTCATTTCTCTGGAAATAAAGAGATCGGAAGATTTGTTTCCTCTCTAGATGTATAAAGCTGTGATGGAAATGTGGACTCTGCTTGTTTTGAGGGTATGCTTGTTGTATTGCTGAACTTGAGCACAAGGACATGAGCATCCACACTGCGGAGCTACAGCCAAGTGATGAACCCTCATGTTGCTGAGGACTTCTGGGGCGTGTCCCAGAGGCTGCTGAGCTGCTCCACAGCTCACACTTAAAACAATAGCTCTGCCTGTCAGGATAACCAAGATGAACTGAGAGAAGGCATGAAGGTTTATTGATAGTCAAGGGTTTTAGCCTCCATCCTGTTTGAAAGCCTCTCTCCTCAGCTCAACCAAGTGAGAAGGACCAGTGTTTCTCCAGCTGAGGCTGTTCATCATAGTGGTTGCATGAATTGAGGACAGAAGCTCTGCTTGCACTCTGTAAAACCAGCTGCAGAGCTGTGGTGCCTGATTTGCTGGGTCAGCTGTTCTGTCCCTTTGGATCACTTTGGCTCCAGCTCTCCAGCCTTGTCCTGTTCTTGAGCTGCAAAAGGCAGCTCTTGCTAGAGGGGCTAAAAGAGCCTCACTGCCCCAAACCTTGAACCTTCAATGCAAAACCCTCCAAGGCTGGGAGGGGCATGTCCAAATCCATCGGGTGAGGGGGGAGACCTGTACCTAGGAGCTGGGCTGTATATAGGCTTTTTAGCTCCAAGTCTGTGAATCTCAGCTGGAGATAAGTCACTGCTCTTACTGCAGGACATACATACCTTATTCTGGGATACAGGGAGGTGCACAAGACAGACCTGTCCTGAGTGTTTCCTAATTGCTGTGCATGGTAACTCCCCACCCTGCAGGTTGGCTTTCATGGCTCCTTATTTGTAGATGCTTGACCCTCCCTGCATTCATACACTATGCAGAGAGCTTAGGGCCTTAACTCAGGGTATTGGGTACTAGGTGGCAGCTGAGGTCGTAAATGCTTTTTTTTTCTTTTTTTGAATCTAGCCCTGAGAGATGTGCTGTTGAGTACATGGTGTTGCTAGGAGTTCATTCTTCGTGCTTACACACTACTGATCAGTTGCAACCAGAACTCTGTACTAATGGGCTCTGGGATCATTTTTAAGCTCCGCTGCAATTATTTGAGAGCTGTTCCAAGGCATCAGTCCCTCAGATGTGCTCCTTTTGAGGACTGTGCAGGCAACATCTGTATTAGCTGGCTCACCTCCTCCTGTACACCTATGTTTGGGGCACCTAGTCCTTAGCACAGGAGAAGGCTGCTGGAGTCCTCCCCTTTCTGCTCATGACGGAGATGCCTCCTCTTCTGGTGCCCTGTGGACACTTGCAGATTGATCAGCTCTCTGAGACAGTACAGTCAAAGGCAGCTCTGCATCAATACTGTCTCTGGGACGACGCTCAGATGTAACAGCCTGATTGGGGGGGGGGGGGGGGGGGGAGCTTCTAACATTAGCACACCTGCAGTCCAGTGCCCTTCTTTTTACTTGCCCCAATAGATTCATTGACTTCAGTGGGAGTATCTGTAAAGGCAAAGTGGGCAGAATCTGGCCTTTGATGTAATAGGGGGATGTCTTAATTCCCTGCTTTCTCCTGCTGTTCTGTGTGTTGGCAGACAGGGTTATTTTGTATGACATGTAATTCCTTTTATATCAGGGCATTAAAACTAAACCATGCCAATCTCATCTTAAAAAGTAACCTCTTCTAAGATCTCTTCCTGTCGCCACTGACATGAGTTGCAAGGTGTTGCTTGGGTTTAGTGACAGCAGGTCCTGGGTAGAGAACACAAAGAGGGCAGTGAGCACAGGAGAAGGTGCAGAGCAATCCACTGCAGACCCATCAGGGGGTTCAGGGACTCCCAGGGCTCCTGTGTTCCCGCGTGCCTCCTGAGGCCCTTTAGGCAATGGACAAAGAGCCTGGATTTTACTCTGACATGAGATGAATGAATTGCAGCTTAGATGCTGTAAGTTTCTGTGTTTAAACTATGAGTGTTTTTTGTTCTCATGGATGTATTTTTTAATACTTTAAGAATATCTAGAAGTAACACAATGGCTCTCTAGTCCCCATACCTTGAAGTACTTCGAGGATAAGATGAAGTAGAAAGTCCTATATTGGTAGTAGGATACTTTTATGAGCCAGAAAAATCTCTGGGAGGAAAATGAGGATACTGCTGTGTGTTTACCTTATGAAGAAATTTTCTAAGAATAATTCACCTCTGCAAAAATATTATGCTATACTGCTGTCATGGGTAGTGAGGCTTCAGCCAATTTCTTTTAGTTCTGGAACTTTTAGGCACGAATCAGGTCTGTTCAGAAACCCTGGTCAGTCTTGGCACTTGGCTTTCTATGCATGTTTCAACTGTTTTAAGTTATTTACATGCAACTTCATTAAAGAAAAGAGACTGTGAATCCCTTTTGGTTTTGAAGAAGGTATGATATCTTGCTGCAGTTTTGCAAGCAAAGAGAAACGTAACACTCCTTTATTGTAAGAACAGAACTGTGGAAACTTGGAAACATTTGTCAAGAACATTACATTCTGGTTAAATACAATTTCTGATGGGTGTTTCTAAGTTCAAATGATAATGATCTAAGTTTATTTGATTCTCATTCTCACCTACAATCCTTGCATTTTTCCAAATGCAGATTTTTCTGGCTGTAGTTTAACTATAAATTAAGGCAAACATTGGTCAACACAGGTTTGCATACTAGCAAAAATATACCTAAACATAACTCTGATAACCCTGAAGAGCTGCAGCTTGCAGATGCTTTACTTTGTTGGCTCAATCTGATTTTCTGGCCCGAGAACAATTCCATCAGCAAGAAGTAATTAAGTCTGCTATTACAGTATTAGCAAAGGTTTGGCAGCGAAGCTTAGCCACTGAAATACATAGCACCCTCTCGTGGAAACTTGCACTGCTCATGTCCTTCCTTCGGACAGAGCACTACAATAATCATTTCTTTGCAAACCTGGAGTCGGATTTTTCAACCATAGCATGTCTAATTTCCAAAATCCATTAGGGTACACCTGCAGATGTCAGTATAGCCTAAAAAACATATCCTTTAAAAGAGGGCTCCCAATTAGTGAAGGTTAACGCTTGACGACTTCTTCGAACTTCAGACCATCCACAGCAAAGCTAGTGACTCTGCTCAGGACTTGGGGTTTTGTAAGGGAGTATGCTCCTGAGGTAAGCGACTGCATGTTTCAGTAGTATTTACTGCCAGCCACGCTTGCAAAAGGGTCCAGAAAATCAAAGCAGTCAAAATGAGACAGCCTAGGGGAGGGGGGGGGGAAGGCAGGAGAAACTGGTTTGCGAAACACAGGTAGGAACGAGTTGTTGCTTTTAAGCTTGTGGAACAGTGGCAGGTGGCAATGGAAAGCACAAGCTTGACCTCCCTCTGAGTTGAAGCAGTTGTCCATTGCTCCAGCTAGTATTTCTCTTTTGGCCATATTTCTAATAGGAATACATGCTGAAATAGTATTTCAGGTTACATGTCATCTGTTTCTAGAGCTTATGCCCAGGCAGGTCAGCCTGTAGTATTTGTGCTCAACCTAAATTTTGCAGATGGGCTTTTTGCAACATCTTTTTGTGTTCATAGGAAGCTGAAAGCTTGGCTGTGGGTGAGAATCTGGCTCCTTTTTTTTATATATAATTTCTGCCCTAGAGGAGAAGGCAATTACTGAGGACAGGTTTCCTGCTCCACTCTGAATTTTTAGAAAAAGAATGAAAATGGTATAGTTATTCTTATTTTGTAACTTGTGAAGTTAATCCGTGATGCCTGAGGCTGCAAACTCCTTTTACAATTGGAACGCAGCCAGCTTAAGGATGGAAGTGCACAGCATCACTAACCACAGCAGCTCAAGAGAGGAAGCGGAGACCAGCGCTGCAATGGAGCAGGCAGAGGAAAGGAGAGATCGAATGCGATTGCTACATTGAAACATGGCCATGAACCTCACAGCAAGGAAGTGGCTGTGGCATGGCATCAACCGTGAAGCATGAGGTGCAGGGTTTGACAGTCTCAGAAACAGGGTCTTCCAAAATAGTGGTCTCAGTTCTGCATGGGAGGGAAGAGCTCTTGTAAGAGGGTTACAGAGGCACTTGCTGCATTTCAGAGGCACTTTCTGGGTTTCCCCTGCAGGCTCAGCTGTGGGTCTTCAGGCAGAGCTGAGTTAGTTCTGTAATGTAAAACTACATTTATTTACATAATAACTTTCAGTCTATCCAGCAAAGCCTTCCTGGAACAGACTATCAGATGAATGTCGAATAACTTTCTTAAAAGGGAAAAGGGACTTCACGCAAAGCCTTTCAGGAGTCTAGCTCATAGCAAATACCATTGGGATCTTGCACGGCAACAGTCTGGGTGAAGAACTGGAACAATTCGAGCGTGCTGTCTCCAGAGATTACTCAGAGAAAAAAAAAGAAAAAGACCTTATCTGCTTGAGCCCACGCCTGGAAAAGAAAATGCATGTATGTGTCACTCTTTCCCTTCCCTCCCACACATGCTCCTTCCTGCCGTCGTCCAGAGCCTGGCCGCCGTCTGCCCGGGGCCGAGGGCCGGCTGCAGGTGAGGCTGCCCCCACCTCGCTTTGCGAACCAGCTCCGACCCAGCGTGTCCCAGGGGCCTGACCCGGCAAGGGGCTGCGGGACCTGGCCAGCCACCGACGTGGAAGGGGCCCTCCGCGCCTCACGCGCGTGGGCCTGAGGAAGTGAAGTGACGGGGCTCAATAGCTATTAGCGATGCACGGCAGTCTCTGCCTTGGGCAGCTCCTACAGCGCAGCCAAAGCTGGCAGTGCCGCTGCGCTGCTCGAGCAGCCAAGACGCCCCGTGTCCGGGCTCTTGGCAGCTGCAGCTGCGGCTGCGCGGGAATGTCGCCTCTCACTGAGGGGCAGCGGGGAGCCTTTTATAGTGTATATTAACCTGCTCCCATTAACAGGGAGAGGGGCACCATGGCCACTCCACCCACAAACCCCAGATCAATAAGCAACTAGTGAACAAACAAGATTTTTTGTTTTGTTTAAAGGTTGGGGGGGAGGGGGGTTGTAAAAGTAAGTAACAGCCAGTGCCCCTGACTCTGTCAGCAGCCTGCACAGTAGCAAATGGTCTTCATGCCCCTGTAAACCAGTGCAGCGATGCCCGTTAAGGGTTCGTTTCATACCTAAACTCTGTCCCGTGCCAATTGTCTGTTGTTGGCTAAATAGGGCCCCATGAAAACGTGTGAAAAACAAATGCCTGCATGTCCTATTTATAGGTGTTTGTGTCACAGACACTGGGCTGAATTCACCTGAGGCTCCTGCCAGGACAGACATTGCAAGCCTACTTGGTTGAGGCCTAAAAGTATGTCAGGACATCGCAACGCAGGTGCAGAGAGAGGCCAGACGGAACCGCGCGAACCTAGAACTAGGTGGGTCCAACCGAATAGGAGCGTGGTTTTGACTTCTCATCCCGGCCTGGGCAGTGGTGCTTGCCTGCGAGTGTGGTGCTCCAGAGATGGCTTAGGCAAATTTGCCATTACATCAACGCTGCCATGGTCTGTGAGAACGGATATGTTCTCAGGTGTCATGGCTGAGCTGGCAGTAAGTACTGTACAGCCATCTGGTCCAGCCTCGCAGAGTCTGATGTCTGTTGATTAGCTTATTCCCTTAATCTGTATGTTTTAAACCAATAAACTAGCACATGCAGGTGCCAAAGATAGCAGAGAAGTGAAACAAAAGCTATCATCTACTCTACCCAGAAGAGTCACACTGAATGGCTTAAAGCTGACAGCATAACAGCGAACAACCAGCATCTCTGGCTCTGAGAGCTTGCCCTAAGCCAAAGGATGTTCAAGAAAATCCCCCAGGACTGAGTTTGTTTTCTGCTTTGGCCATGACCTGTTCATGGAATGTAAAGGAAAAGCTTTTTATTTTCTCTTACTAACCTTTTCCCCCTTATGTGAGAGCCTACCAGCCCCTGCTGCTCTCAGGTCAAGTTGAACAATAAAGAAATGACTGTAGAAACAAGATCTGAGTCTGCCTGCACATGATGATCTATTTCAGATCTGTTTTTGCATATGAATAATACCAAGGCATACATCAGACTCATACCCCAAGCCCTGTGTCTAGATAGAAAAGCAACCCCTTTGCATCTTCCTAGGACCATGCCTCACCACAGAAATGCTCTTGCAAGAGTTTCTGAGCATGTGAGTCTGGGGTAGCTGGAGCAAATGAAAGGGCATTAGAGGAAGTTGAAACACCAGTGCCATGAATCTCTGCTAAGTACCACTTTACCTCTGGACAGTACTGAACCCTTCTTTCTTCTATCACATTACTGGCAGCCTGAGAGAGCTCCGGGGTGGTTTACTAGGTTATCACTATACTCTGATGTAAAAACCTCACTGTCCTTGTGCCCTTGTGCAGCTAGGGCTGCTCCTGCACCTGAAATGATGGCTTTTCAGGAGTTGTCTCAATTTCATCCCTTGGGAAAGCCCCAGTCTGGGTTAAACCAATTGTCTGACTTGCCGATTGCCTATGGCTGGTGGCCAGTAGTAGGTGCTGAGAAGGAACATGATGAACCCATCTTTACTGGACATGCTCATTGTTCATTCCTACCCCCAGTTCCCTATATTTTAGAAACCTTCTTGATAGCCTCAGCAAACTTCAGTTAAGGGACAGACCCTGAGATATTTTTTCCTAAGCAACACGATTTGACACGCACTGGTGGTTTTTAAAAGTCAGGTTTTGCTGGAAGTGTGGCAAATTAAGGAGGCAAAAAGGGTGCTAAGCTGTTGCATGACCTGCCAAGCCTGGGCAAGCGCTCTGTAACGCTGGGCTGTGTCAGCCAGGCTGCTCCCTGGGAGGCTCCAGTCCTGACTGAGTATTTAGCTGCTCTAGATCCTAATGCTCTTGCAAAGCAAGCTTTTGGCTAGCAAAGCTGCAAGCAGTAGAGAGTGAGAATAGAGTCCCAGAGGAGCACTTCCCAGCACGGTGAAAAAATGTGCAAAAAAGAAATTTTTAACTAGAGTGCTTTCCTTCCTATTAAGTTTGGAATAACAGATGTTTCCTTCTGACATTTCGCAAAACCTCTTCTGTGAGGTTTTTGTTGCTTTCAAGACAGTTTCCAGTTAAAGGAAACTTAGAAAATTGCCTACTGTTTAACACCTGTTTAATATCAAGGAGAGTGGAAATTCATGAAACCTGTACTAGCTCTAAATGACCACTCTCTAAACATGTCACTTCTAGTTTCAGCTCGTGCAGTGCTGTGAACCAGGACCCAGAGTTGCCTTTGATCTGAGATAGGGATGGTGTGAGTGTGAGGATGTGTGCAAATACAGAGACTTGCAGAAGGATCAATTTGCTGTACTGAATGGTTTGGCTATGCCAGCATGTGTCTGTAGCAGCAGTCAGTCAGAAGCTTTGGAGGAATTTCATAGTAGGTAATTATGGAATAACCTTACTAAGCCTTGTCGCTCAAAACCTGTTTAGACCTTAAAATATATAGGCTTAAATACCATGAATGAAGTGGCCTCTTATTTCTTTAATGATATAAGTATATGGCTTGTTAACTTGAAGGCTTTTGGCACAGCAAGCTGAATATTTTGTGGACTATGCAGCAGAGAACAGGAAAAACACTGTATTTTCAAAATACAGTACTGGTATAAGAGCAAAATGACAATGTAATTGCTATTGTCTGCTTCAAACTCCACTCATACTTATTGACCCTTTACAGCTCCATCTGGCTTCTGCCTTTTTTCTTCTTTGTAACCATCTCTTGCCCACTTTGATGTCCTTCTATTGCTGCAATTCAGATACTAATTTCTAAGTAAAAATATGTCAAATCCTTTCTTCAGCACCCAGTTTCTTGAGCAAGTTCTGCTGCAACAACATACTTTCAAAGAGCACCAGCACATGGGAGAAGACAAAAATCTTTCTTAGGTAAGTAGTACATTGGCTAGTTCAGTGTTAGCAGCCCTTTTCCTTCTGTGTTCACTTTTCCTATGGAAACTGTTGAGTCCATAGCTCTATTATTCATCTTCCCCTCTTCCTTCCTGAGGTTGGCTTCTTTGTATGCATAAGGCTTTTGTGGTGCTAAATCATAGTAAAGGCAAAATTTCAAGGGCTTTGTAATGCCTGTAAGTGGACACTTCCCGTTAAGAAAGCAGCTACTAGGCAGTGAGGCAGTCCCTGAGCGGGTTGTTCGTCAGACCCTTCTGCAATGCCCAGGCCAGACAGTGAGAGAGCAGCAGCAGATCGCTGCCTGTCTGCAGTTCTGCTCGTTTTGTTTTCAAATTCGGCCTGTGGCTTAATGCATCAAGAGACTGAAGAATGCAGGCTTAAAATATATGTTTTGTTGAGGCTAATATTGAGCTAAATTCTGCAATCATCAGTCGCATTTTGCTCAGCTGGGAGCTGAAGGCATTGGTCTGCTGCATGCCTGCCCCCAAGGCACTTAGAGGGTTGTCTGACAACCTGCCATGTCTAGACAAAATAAGGTGAGCTAAGGATAGCTCAAGATAAACTTCCATTTTCCTGTTCCCTTGTTTGGACTTACAGCACAGTCTTAACTTTGTTAATTACTTTCTTTGGCTCAGCAGATTACTGTGAGCAGCACTGTGCTGGGATGACATTGTAATATTAATCTCTCAGTGAAAGACCAGTTTAGGGCTTTATGTATTTTCTGAGATGTTCCCTACATCTGTTAATAATTTGAGCATGAATGTGCATTTTGTTTTGGCAGGGGGTACAGCCACAATTCCAGTAGCTGATAAAATTGTGATGGGAAGGGGTGAGGCTGGAGATTCAGCCCTCGCCAGCCACTGAGAAAGCCCTTGTAGTTTGGTTTTTAGTCCCCTGTGCTGCTGCTTCTTTGCAGGACCCTAAGGTGCCCAAAAAGATTTGGATGCTGCAACGCCAGTCACTGCAACGCCCAGTCTTCAGCCATCCAAAATGGAAACCCCAGCCTTGTTTAAATATGCTTTCCCTATAATGTGCATGTGCTTCCTATAGACTAGGATGTTCCAAGGTCTCATCCATGCCAGGTATGTCCTCTGACTGCTGCAAAGCTGAGGAAGGTGACACTGCTCAGCGGCATCGATGCTGCCACAAAGCATGTATTTGGTGGGAAAGGGGACTCTTGAATACTGGTGTGTTTTCTACAGAGTCTGAAGGGCGCACAGAGCAAGCCTCCTGTGAGCTCTCCTGAGGAGCAGGGGCTGGAGGGAGGCAGCCAAATGCTGGGCTTCGGGTCTGACCGTGCAGGGCTCAGGGCTCGGCAGAGTCCAGCGGGAGATGTTTCCGACTGGGCAAGGCCCCGGGAGCCCTAACGCTGCGGACGCGGGTGCCTCCAAGCACTTGTGGCACCGTTCGCAGGACAGGACTGCAGGGCTGCCTGAATGCTCCCACGGCTCTTCGCCTGCCCGGCTGCCCGAACCGGGGCCGTGGCTGGGGAGCCGCGTGGTGCTGCCAGCGTGGCGGGCGTTTTGCGACCAGCTCGGGCTGCAAGTGCCAGCCCTGGGTTAGACACGGGACGCATCTTCAGGAATGATGCTCTGTGCGTATGTCTGCGTGTTTTGGTACCATCTACGATTTTTTGTTCCTTTCTAATTTTTGTAAAATGAAGAAAGCAAACATGGAAAATCTTGTTTTAATGCCCAGCTTGTTGTAGAAGATCAGGAATGTCAAGGCTGTATAGCTGTAGTTACTCAGAGGGCAGTAAATGGCCTAGAGGTTTGGATGTGTTTGTTCTCTTCCTTTTTTAAGCTTTTCCCTTTGCTCACCTTTTGAATTAGATAGAAATGAATTGGGAAAGGCTCCCTGCTAGCAAGAAGCACAAGGGGATATTTTCCTTTGTAGGCTTTCTATAAATAACCTTGTGTTAACCGTATAAAGTTTCTTCATGTTGCTTCTGGACATCACTGGTTTGGGGAGGAGAGCAGCGTGAGGGGCTGTGGCCGGCCAGCCCCCCGCTCCCCTGGATGCCCCCCAGGCCAAGTTCGCCAGCATGGCTCTGGGTGCATGTGCCCAGCATTGCAGGCAACCGCTTTCACGGAGTTTTGTTTGTCCTGGTCACAATCTCCCCCTTTTTGCAGGCTGATTTCTGCAAGAGCCGCTGCCTTTGTAAGCTGTAAAAGCAACATGGTGCCCTTCCCTCACCTTGGTTAGCTGCAGCTGACATCATGGTAAATGAAATCCTCCCGTGATCAATGCATGAGTTTGGTTTTTTTGTTTTTTTACTGAGCTGTCTTATCTTCAGAAGCATTTCCTGAATTACTCTCTCATCCTGCCTTGGAGATGCATTTGTTTCCTTGTGTGGGTATTTTTGTTTTGTTTTCATTTTTTGCCTTGCTATTTTTATCTTTTGCTTCCTTTTTAGAAAGGGTTTTGCTGAGCCCTGTATGCAGACTGCTCTGCTCGCCCCTCTCTGCAGATGTTTGGTCTTGCCCTTCTTCACATCCCCACCCCCAGCATTAGCCTGCTGGGCTTAATCTCCTATTTACTCCGTATCCTGGTAATTTAATATTATAGACAATCTATGATAAAGACCAGCCAAGATGAGGTTATGCCAGTCGCACAAGCTTTCTCTATAAAGATGTCTTCTCACTCTTCCAGGCAGCTCTGTTATTTGAACAGGTGTGCAAACCTTGGCAATGCAACACTGTGTTACAAATTAAGCGATTATTTTGAACGAGAATGACACACTTCTGACATTTTTGCTGACGTGAACCATGTTTCTTATAGCAGCCATAATTTTTGCATACTCCAACTGTAAATATAGTTAATATTGGACTTCTCCAATGGCCCAGTTATGGTGGAAATCTTTATCTTGTATATATGTACGGCTTTTAAGTAAGGCTGCAGAGCTGAGCGCTCCAAGCCTGCAGCCCCTTCCCGCGTGTCCCCGTGTCATGTCGCGCCTCCCCGGGGAGGTGGGGGGGGCTGCCCTCCCGACATCCCCTCTCGCTGCCGGGGTGTTGCGGAGGAAACGGTGGGCAGCTCGGCTCTTGCCTCCCCGGCCCTTGGCTCCAGCACGGTCAGTGCAAGAGCAAACTTAGCTGGCGTTTAGTGCCTGTGCACAATCCGAGATGTTTCAGAGGCTCAAATTGGCCAAATTTGGTCAGGGCTTGTGGAGATGGCAAAGGCCCATCACTAACATGAGCTGATCTCACTGCAGGTTTCTAAATTTCTGCCTCAAACAACAGATGTGCTAATGCTTTCTAATGAAGTGTCTATAAGTTGCCTTCCCCTGACCTCCTTCGGAGGCTTGTCTAGGCAGATTTTGCAATGGCTCCTCTCAAAGATTACGAACCAGAGCAGAAATCCCGCATAGAAAAACTTGCCAAGCTTTTCAGCTTTATATGGTTTTATAATCCACTGGAAAAGAGTCTTGTATTAAGGAATTTTGGACGGCTTGAACTGTAGATAGTTATAAATATAGAGATGATTCGGGAAAGGGGTGGGGGGAGGTGAGTGTTTCTTGCTGAAGGATCAGAAACACAAAATGAAGAGCGAGGAAAAAGAAATGGAAGGAGATGGAGCAAAAATGGAACCATTAAAAAGAACTAAAAGTGAAAGCGAATTGTAGTCATTTCTGCTTAGGAAAAAGCCAAACCTGTGCCAAGCGTTAAGGTTGTGTGAAATGCCCCTCAGCCCCTTGCCTAGCAGCGTCCCGCTCCCTGGTCTTGCAGCCCATACAGCTGGTGCCAGGTGCTGCGCTATTAAATCAGTATTTACCTCCTCTAATGCAAAGCTTATTTGAAGCTGTGTGTGAGCAGAAGCTGCTTGGTTACGTTCAAGCAGCTCCTAACCACATACCTGCTCCTTGGCCTGAGCTGGGTATTTTCTTCTGAGAGGGTGAGCTGGGCTGCAGAGAAGATGCTGTGTGTTTTGCATGTGGTTTTACATACGCGTGTGTGTGTCAGGCTTGGACATGCTTGGATGGGCATGGTCATGTCTCTTGGCCTGCTCCTTTTTTCATCTTTGTTATTTTGGCTTGTTATCTTCAAAGGCACACTGGTCTTACTTCCTCTTCTTCCCCTTCCTGCAAGCTGGTATAATTTCGGTGTATCAGCAAATATCTCTGCAAAGACTGGGTAGAAGGTAGTGGTGGGGTGGGTTTCTGACATTTGGAGGGGAGGAAGCTATATTCTGCCCAAAACAGTCTAGCCAGCACCAGCCAGTGCAACGCTCGCCTCTATCCTGGCCCGAGACCTCGCCTGCCCCGGGTGGGCTCATAGGACGGGCACAGCAGAGATGAGACACCTCCGCCAGCCACCACGACCATCTGCAGCTTGGGATGACCTCGGAAGAGGCAACCTCAACCTCAAGTGATCCTTTTTGAGCTCGATGCAGCATCTAAATCAGATGATTCTGAAAAAGAACCACTTAGTATGTCTGATCGGTGCTTGCTCATGGATCTGATGCAATTCCTTATTTCAACCAGGTATGTTTTATTAGTCTGCCTTTCAAATAGATCTTTCCTGCAAAGGTAAAAGATTATGAGAAGTAGATCTTATGGCTGCCTTTCAAACTCCACTCTCTCCTGTATTAAGCCAATAATGTGTAGGATGATAGATGGGAATTCTCATGAGATGTCATACAAAGTGTTCACTTTAAAACAAACAAAAACCAGTCCAGTTTTAAAAATGAAACTGTCATAACTCATACTGTCTCTGGCTTCAGGAGTTCTGGCAGCTTAACTTCAGCAGAGATTTAAGACTAAACAGTGTCTAAATACAAATGGACAAGAGGTGCAAAATTGGATTGTGTGGCCTTCCAGACCCAGCATCCAAGCTTGGAGGGACTGCCAAATACAGATTGCGTAGCTGTACTGAGTGCAATGAACCTGAAGATACTCTATTTCCTTCCAGATTTTGGGGGTCTTGAATCTGTGCAAGACTTTTAAAATAGTGCTTTGGAGTCACCATACTGGATTTTATAAGCTAACTGCTTGAAAAGTGTGGTGGTTGCTTACGACATTAATGAACTCATTCTTAAGAACAGGAGGACTGCATATGAAGCTTAATTAAAACTTTTCAGAAAGGTGCTGGAAAGAATTTATTGGAGTTTATTTTCCTTGTGTTTTGAAAGGGGCAGATTGTGTCTTCAGGGTAGAGAGCAACCTAATCAGCAACATTCAGCAACAAATTCCCTTCCGGCACCTCCTGGACGGGCGCTCAGCAGACGGCATGAAGCCTCAGCACATGGGCATGGCCTTGTTTGCGCCCATCCCAAGGACCATGCGTGCACACACATGCAAACACACAGGCACATGCACTCACAGATTTGCACACATTTTCCTGCAGTGGTGGGGGCACTGGGGGCTTTTGGCCCGAGGTCGCCCCATGCGGGAGGGCCTGGGCGACCTCTCTGCTGCCGGAGGATGGTGAAATGAGACACGGAGGGCAAAACCGCCTTGCCGTGGCCATGGCAGCATGCGCAAAAGCATCACTGTGGGGCTATGAACGTGTTTGTGTCAGAGCTAGGGCTGTGCAGGAGGGGAGGGCAGGTCCCAGGCAGTCAGTCCAATATAAACCCCTCAGCACCTGCTAAGGGCAACTTCTAAAAAAGTGTGGTGTTGTCCACACACTCGTTTTATGCACTTGCTCATAACATGCATCTCGTGCACCAAAAGGAGAAGGGGGCTAATTTTTAAAACATTCTCTATTCTTCATGTTTGCCCTAGGAATGGGCAAATATTTCATGTTATCTATGTTCTTCTGCCAATTTTTGTCATGAGAACACGGTCTCAGAATTGTAGAGTCTGTGAATTATAGTAGTAAATGCTGTATTGCTTTGACCTTTTGAAATGTCTCCAGCATGATTGGCTGGCTGTCCTCCCCTTTCCCCAGAGGTCAGGCAGGTTGTAAATATAGGCGAAATGGAATAGCCGGATAATCAAACTGAACCTATTTCACTGCAGTGCGGCGCAATCACAGCGTAGTGAAATTCCATCAGCGTCGGAGGCTGCATTGCGAGCGCCACGGAAATCACTTTGTAACTGTCCACAGAACTTGAGAAGCCGCCGTTACTGTCTGCGACGCTGTGGGCTCTGCATTTTTAAATGTCTTTTAACAAAGAATCAAAAAAACAAAACCCAAAGCCAAATAAAAAAAAGACTATGGAATAGGCTGTCTTTTAAAAAAAAACACATCACCTAAAAAAACTGCCCTGATATATAGGATGGTTGATAAGTCCTATCTGCTTTTTTGTTCATGTTTTTTTTTTCCTTTAAAGACACTAAAATGTTTCCTCTATTCAGGAACGGGTAAGTGAATTGCTTGCTGCATCACCTGAGCTTACCCTCATCAAAGAACAATAAGTACTTTATACATTATTGCAGCAACTGCATTGAAGTACTGTCCATAACCAGTGGAACAAAAAGTGCATAACTCTAGCTATGCACGAGGCTAATACGCAGAAGTGGTGTCCTCTGTCCAGGCGAGATGAAAATGCGGCCCTTGAAATCTGTGGAGATGATTTTTCGGCAGCGCGCGCCAAGCGCAGCCCTGTAGTTCTGCTGGTTGCAGGCACAACGATGCTAGCAGTGGGGTAGCAGGGCATAATTAATGTTTACTTATAATCAGCATCTTTCTGTGCCAGCAATCATGGCAGACTGAAACTAAGCAGGGGAACCAGAAACCCTGCTGCTTTCAGCTGTCTGGAACAATAATTACACAGTGCCACGGCACCTCTGGGAGTCTGGCACCATTTATCCTCCCTGACTCCGCGCGCTGGTTACCTGCCACCGAGCAATCCCCAAAGCAACCAATCCTCAACATCATTTTCATACAAAAGGTGGAGAGAATTATAATGGCTTTGCTATTGCTCTGCCTTCAGAAAGCTGGGCTGATGGCTTAATTGAGGTTAAAATAAGCTCCAATCAGAGAGGTGAAAACCTAACAGGGCTACTTAATCTTATATAAATACAAGAGAGATACAAGTGCATGAGGAGAGAATAATAACTGACTCCGGTAGGGTTTCTATGGAGAATAATCATTAGCCAGGCAGTGAACAGATTGGACTGGGAGCAGGCTGTTTAGCATTCATGCCCTGGTGGTAAAGGCTTTGAGTTGGAGGCTAATTTGAATTTTAGGGTTGGGTTAAAAAAAAAAAAAAAAAACTCTGTCTGGAGCAAAGCAGCACCGTACTAATTTTTTTGCCCTAGACTGTGCTGAAGAAAATCAATTGACTTTTACTCTGCAACCTAGGTGCAGTTTGTCTAATACAAGGGAGCAGTAATTGCAAGTAGGAAGGCACTTGGGTGACTCTGGAGTGGGGATTTGCGCTCCCCTGCACAGCACCGTTTCCCCCGCATGGCTGCACCGTTGCAACCAGTGTGTGTCCCCTCGGTTTCTCGCTGTGGAGGGGAAAGGGTGAGCAGGAAGGGGGGGAAGGCCGGCGTCCCGCCTTCCTTTCCCAAACTCCACTGGGAAGGCTACCAGAAAAATAAATAAAAGGAGAATTTAATTTTTGTCTTCCAACATAGGATCTTTTATTCTCATAGCTAATTCCCTTTCCTTTAAGAGCTTGCAACTAGAATACTGATTCTTTGTCAAATCACCAGAGAGGGTTGGCAAAACTCAGATGTTTTTATTTTTCCAGGCTTATAGACTGTTGGTCATTTGTTCTGATAACTTAAATTGGATGCTAGATCTCAGAAGTATTTGAAAACATTTCTTTTTCAGTTAACTTGCATGCATTTCCAATTTGAAATAAAATTTCAGCCCTTTGCAGTTCTTTTTGTTTGCCAGATGCTCACAAGAGTGTTTTGTGTTACAATTACTTTTCTTTTAAACTGACTACATGAAAAAAAGCAGTAACCGGCTGGATATGTGCAGATCCTGCCAACCATTTCTGGGCTCTGTTTTCTTAGTGTGCAGCCCAGAGATGAAGTTCTTCCTTTCCTCCATCAGCAGGTCAGCTGACACCATTGCGGACCATCTATGGGGAGATCTGGCTTCGAGATCTGTAGCTGGAGGCAAATAAAGTTAGAGGCATACATGAGATTACTGATTTGAGGGTTTATGCATTTTAGTGTAACTTGTGATCCCTTCTCTCCTGTTACTTTTATTTATATCTTAGTATTTGATAAAGTCTATATTTCTATTGTACAATTATTTACAATTTTTTGTACGTTTATGTACATTTTATGTACTTTTTTTGTAAATTTATGTACAATTATTTGCACTTTTTTGTACAATTCTTTACAATTTTTTCAATATTGTAGACTTTCAAAATCACGTTATAGCCACCATAAATCCTGTTATAGCCAGTATATCCATCCATAAGACTATATGTTAGATTTGCTATTGGCGTCTGCAACAATTTGCCTGTTAGCTTTGCTTACCCATTCCCATTTTCCCTATCTGAGCTGGAACACCTTCAGCTGATGTCCATCAAGAGATAAAAATAAACTGCAGACTGAGCTGAGCTGCTCCATTACTGTTGTGGAGTGCAAGAGTCCTCAAGAAAGCAATGAAAAATTACACCTGTCCAGACAATGAAAAATGCCGGGAACCTCTCAGTTTCTGAGGCCTTAAAGGAGAATAATTATGCTGTGAACAGATTGCTTCGTGCCTGAGACCGCACAGCGCTCTCAAAGGGAAAGGCTACAAAAACCCTGTAAAAAGGAGAGCGGAGCCCTCTCGCAGCGCTTTTGGGGAGAAAGCTGGGGAAACTAAGAGACCGTGAGCTGCTGCCTTCTCCACGTGCTCAGCCTGCTCGCTTCCAGGGGTCCTCGCAGCCTGGAAAATAAACTTACGGCAGGAGGATAAACATGGCCCAACAGAAAACTGGATGATTATTTTTGATACACTGAGTCGTGGTGTAAATCCTGCTGGGAGCCGAGCCCTGCGGGACAGCCAGGCAGAGGAAGGGGCGCGCGGGCTCAGCCGGGGACGGCCTGTGGTGCCTGGCGCGGCGCGCCGCGGTTTTCCACCCGGAGCCGGGATGCGGCCGGGCCTCTCCTCTGGCCCCCCGCGGGGCCTTTGCCCAGGCAGGCGCTCGCCGGTCCAAGGGGCTCTAACTCTCCCGCAGGGCTGCCAGGGAGCCTCGTCGCAGCCCGTGCGGCTTCCTCGGCGAGGAGCCGGGGTGCTGCTTTCCATGCTGCACGGCATCCCTTTTGCAAAGAAAGGAGCGGGGGGGGGGGGGGGGGGGGGTTGCAGCCCGCTAGCATCCGTGGCTCTGCTCTGCCGAGGCAAGGCAATGCAGATGATGGCCAGCATCAAGGACAAGTGATGCGATCAGGGTCAAGGCAATTCTGAAGCAATTTGTGCTTAACGGGTAACACAGACCAGAACTGACTAGATACTTCACCTCCCTTGGAAAGCGTGTGACAGAGCCAGGTTCGTTATCCTGGGGCAAGGTTACAGCACTGTTCTGCCAGGTTGGGCTGGGGCAGAGGAAGGGTTGCAAAAAGAGGACCAGAGTCCTCCTAATCACCTGTTCCCTCTCTTTTCAGTGCTTTAGATATAAAATGTGACACTGTGCATTAGTGCAAGAGGCCATCTACCTACCTGGGGTGAAACAAGTCTTTGTGGGAGAGCTAAAAACTTTGCTGGGGTCTTTTTGCAGGGCGGTTGGGAGGGGGACATATGGTGCTGCCAGAGGACCAACAGCTCAGTCTCCACCACTCCACCATCTGCTGTGCCGTGGCTGCGATCTCCAGCTCTTGCGACTCCTCCCAGGGTTTTGTGGCTCAACTAGGGAACACCTTGGCTGAGCAAAAAGGGACTCCAAAGGCGCTGCTTTGCAGGCATTGAGCTGTTTATCAGGAAGGTGCCTGGGAAAAATCTTCCATACAACAGTGTACTGAGTGGAAATCAGTCACAATTGACCATTGCATGGTTTTAAAATATTTTCCTTTCAGGGTTTAAGTGGTAGCTTTTAGGTAGTGTGCAGCATTTTCTTGGGTGCTTGGAAATGAAAGGAAATTCGTGGTTAGCTACATTCTCCCTGGTGATACCAGGGGTACCCAGATGTGGTGCCGACCACCAGTTCGGGGTAGAATAATACATTGGTACAGAGCCTGGCAGGTACTTTGTTTTAATTTGTCAAACAAATCTGCTAGACTAGTTAATACCTTAGTTTTTCTTTAATCTCAGTTCCTAATATTCAGTGCCTTGATTTTTTTTGTACATAAATTTAAGCTGCTGAGAACCTATCCAAGCTAAATAATTCATTGTCACAACAAGCTTTATCTTGAAAATGATAACGAAGCTATGCCTAAATGCGTTCAAACAGTGTTTCCTGTCTCCAAAAACCTCTCCCAGCTGCCACAGCTTAGCTGGTGGCACCGTCCCTCAAGTGTTGACATTCATGCCATAAGTAGAAAAGTTATTCCAGCTTTCCTTTGTCATGCTGGAGCGCAGCTGGCGATGCTGCTCCTAGTGTACGGTGGGATTCATGGAGGTACAGGTTGGGGCAGGATGAACCGGCGGGGGCCGGGGAGCAGCTGCTGCAGAGGGACGCTGTGCAGGCAGCGAGGAGCAAGGGGCACTGCAGGCTCAGGGGACCTGCTGGCCAGCCTGCCCAGTTTGGGGCACTGGTCCTGCCTGGATGTTTGCAGGGCTTTGCGTGTGCTATGGGGGGAAGCAGCAGGTTGTGCTGGGGCTTCTGTTTGCAGTGGCAGATTTGAAAGCAATTCTTTGCTTTTCCAGAAGTTCTGAAATTCCAGGAATTTTGCAAGCCATGCCTTTGCAGTGCCACGGGCACAGCGGAGAGGCGCTCGCCAGCGCTGCGGCAGCCAGGGATGCCCGTGCCCAAGGCCCGGTCCCTGGAGCAGCACCTCGCACCAGCGGTCCCTTCCCCATGTAAATTTTGGAGCACTTTGATACATCGGCTCTTAACCCAGGGCTTTTGCTTTCAGGGGGATCTTCCACCCAGAGGGTGCCCTCAGGCAGCAAGCAGAGGCCACTCGATCTGCACCCCCTTCTCGCCCAAACCCCTGCCAGGGCGAGCGCTGAGCCCACTGCCTGTGGGGAGCACGTAGGTGCTGTAGCTGCGGCACTTGGCCTCACCGCACGCTGCTGCATCGACAAGGACGGAGGTGCCTAAGCGCTGCCTAATGGCCCTGGGAAGCGCGATTCAGTGCCTCGAAACCGGCGCTGATTGCTGCCCGGCTCCGGGGGTGCTGCGGGCTGTAGTCCCAGGAGCGACTGCAAATCAGTATCGAAATCCTGCCAGGATTCACAGACCACAACTTCTGCTCCTCCTGCCGGCGGGGCTGGGGCACCCCACGGAGCAGAGGACAGCGCCGAGGTGGACGGCGGCATCACAGGGCGAAGGGCAAGGGAAGAATATCCCGCGACTTGCCTTTATTTAATGGGTCGGCGCCAAAGGCGTCTCCTCGAGGGGAACGTGAACTCCTGCTTCCCGGCCCCGTGCCCTCATCAGCAGGCTGCATGACATCCAAGGGAAGATTACAGAGATTGAGTTTGCTTAGTCTAGAGCAGGGAAAAACCGAGACGTGGCAACCTTTCACAGTTTTGTAGGCTGTTATTGCGTGCATAAAGGGGAAAGGAAAAAATAGCTCTGCGTATACATTGGGGACTAGGATAAGGACAAAGTGGGGAAAAGGACTGCAGTAAATTGCAGCAAGGGCTTCTTAGGTGGGCAAAAAGAAACACTTCCTAAGCAGAAGAGAGTTACGTGCTCGGTTGGACTGTCTGGGAGAGCCTATGTCTCTGCCAGCGGAGGTTTTTAAGAGCAGACTAGACAAACTGCTGCTGGGCCTGGGAGCCACATGGCTCTGCCGTTCCCAGGCCGGGTGTCCGCGAGCCCAACGCTGCCTTGGACGCGGCCGGAGAGCAGCCGGCATGCCGGGGCGCCGGCAAGCTGCCCGGGCCCCCGCTGTGCGGTTCTTCCCCACAGACGTCCTTCCCCACGTGGCGGCACGGAGCGGGGGCATCAGCGCCGCGCGGAGCCGTCCCGCCGCGAGCCGGTGCCGAGCCAGGTCTGCACTGGGCGCGGAGCGACAGAGCCCTGGCAGCCGCTCCTGGTGCTGGGATGCCTCGCTAGCCGGCGCGAAGCATTTCGGAGAGGGCAGCCTGCGCGGCTATGAACGCACAACTTGCGCAGCGCCGGCTGTGGCAATGTGCACAGCGCTCGCCCTGTGCTGGATACAGGAAAAGGAGAGATTAATAGGAAAAGAAGCCTTAACTGTAAAGCTTCAAAGAGCAAACGCTGCGCAGGACTGGTGTATCAGTGAGAAGAGCACTTCAGCTGTGAAACAGGTATCTGGCAAGGGGAAAGGTGGCCACAGCCTCAGGCACACAGAGGGCTTTAAGGGAGGCCGGAGGAGACCCTCTACCTCCTGCACAGACGTCTCTCCCCTTTGCTTCACAGAGCAAATTACGTTACACGGTGCCGCCGCATCCATCCCCTTCCCAGGGACCCCGGAGCAGGGCTGCGAGCGCGGCCGCGGCGAAGACGCAGGTTTACTCCATTAAGCACCGCTACTTTAGGAGGGATTTACTCCACTGAACACCATTACTTTAAGAGGGAAATGGGAATTAAACTTTGGCCAGGAGAACTACTTTCATTCGGTATAGGGCATGAATGACTAAGTGGGAACAAGGAAGTCAATGTCTAAACGGAAGGCTAAATGCCAGCTTCATTCACAGATTTTAAGACCAGCGAGGACCATTACAATCATCCTGTCTGGCCTGCAGCATACCACAAGCCTTAGCTCATCACCTAGCAAACTGCAAGGGAAGTAGGAAGGAAGGAAACGCGGCGGTCCCCACCTCGCGCCCGCGCACCAATAATCCCTCTCCTACGGCAAAAGACTGGTGCTGGCAAAAGGGAGCCTGCGGTGTGCGCTGCATCCTTGCCTCGCACGCTCGAGCTCTCTTTTTACCCTAGGGATGCAAAGAAAGCCCAGAATCCATTAGGACAACCGCCTGGGGAGTTAGTTATGATTTTTAAGAGCTAATGATACCGCCCACTGCTCATTGTTTATTATAAACTATTTTTATTCCCTCTTAACAAAATTGTGTATACACAGGGAAAGAAGCTGTACCCGTGGACACATGGAGCACTTGGCCAACTGCAGAGAGCTGTTGTACTCCATGAAATTAATAGGACAGGCGGACAGAAAGTTATTTAGCCTTGTGCATTTGAATGAGGAGGCAGAAAAAGGGGGAAAGTAGGATCCCATCTATAGCTGCAGCGTTTTAATGCAAGCCTGAAGACCGCGCAGGCCACTGACAGCTGGCTCACAGATCAGCCTACGCACAAATGATACAGACAGTGATTAAACGGTAACATGGAATTACATCGCTTTGCCTCAGTATCACGCCAAATATAATGCCTAATTGCTTAGTTTATATACATTTCTGCAATTCAGGAGAAGAACAGGCGCTCTGGGAAAGAGGGGAGCAGCTGGCAGCCTGCTCTGTTACGTGGGAGGGACCACTCTCCTATCCTCCTGGTCCCTGCTTTTTTGTTTGTTTGTTTTTAATCTACATTACCATTTAGCATTAGCACTGATGGCTTCTTTTTGACAAAGTGTCTCAGGGCTGGCTCGCAGGCAGCTGAGGCTCCACAGGCGGAGAGGCGCTGCCGCCGCGCGGGCGCGTTCCAGCCCCGGGCTCAGCGGCAGTGCACAAATAAGGAAGCAAACGGGCCTCGTCGCACTGACTTTCGGTACAGCTGAAAGAGCAGGTGGGTGGATACAGGAAAAGGAGAGATTAATAGGAAAAGAAGCCTTAACTGTAAAGCTTCAAAGAGCAAACGCTGCGCAGGACTGGTGTATCAGTGAGAAGAGCACTTCAGCTGTGAAACAGGTATCTGGCAAGGGGAAAGGTGGCCACAGCCTCAGGCACACAGAGGGCTTTAAGGGAGGCCGGAGGAGACCCTCTACCTCCTGCACAGACGTCTCTCCCTTTTGCTTCACAGAGGAGCGCTGCGAAGGCGAGCGGGGTCCCTCAGCACCGTGGCGGGGCCTCGCTGAGCCCGGCCCCGCAAGAGCCTGAGAGCCAGGCGCTGCCCAGCCCCGGCTGGTGCGAGAGGGGCACCTGGAAACACAAGGCCTTGAATTTTTCAGTTCTGTTTCTAGGTGGGATACTTCCTTTTACCTGGCAAAGCATTCAAGAACCCCACACGTAAGACGCAGACCTGCCCCCCAGCCAGTGCAGCATCGCGTTCTTGGCACAGAAAACGCAGAGTACAGATAAATTGGTCTGACAGGTAATTCACCTTTAACAGTTTGATATCATCTATTTGGCTGCACTACGTGATGAACTCATCAAATTAGATGAATCAATGTTTAGCATTTCTCTTCCATTGTCTGATCTAAAAAATGAAAGTTTTTAATTGTCCTGTGGGTATATATATAGATTTTTTAAAGAGGACAGCTCTGTCTTGGACACTACAGATTACCAGTCCATTCTGACTAAGCAGATTTGCACTATACATGAAAATCTAAAAGTTTTATTTTTATACCACACAAATACCAGTTGTGCACTGGCTGCTACTGTAATAAGAGGATGGAAGGAATAGCAAAAGAATGACTCTTATATTAGAAAACAATATATCCTGTGGGATGGTTGTCGAAGGTCTGTAGATCTGAAGTGAACACTGATGTGACTACTGTGAATTAAATTCACCTCAGCTAAAACTGAGGTGGCTAGTTTTCTATTTTGGGGGTTAACACTGTACACAGAAAATTGCCATATTTGCAAATTAACTGAATCACAAGACCCCTCATCAGAGGAAAGGTTAAATGTGCTGTGTAGAAGATCATGCAGGAAGTCCTCAGGAGCAATAGCATCAAACTGCTTGACAAAACAACACTTAAAATGACCCTAGGCCTGAGCCTCTTCCAGGCTCAGTTTGTCCGTCCTAGTTGCAATACCAGAAGTTTAGCAAAATTTTTTTTAAGCCACACTCAAGACCAGTGCACTTTTGGGAAGGACCCTTTGGAGTGCCTTCACGATTACATGGGAGGAATGTAACTCCTGACTCTCATTAGCATTCAGGTGTTTGTGTCAAGTGAATCTAGACAAAAGCTAATACCTGAAGAGCCGACACACACAGAGGCTGCTCTGGGAAAGTCTGGAGAAAGGTGGGCAATGCCATTTTGCAATGCCACTTGAACTCCATCTGTTTACAGAGAAACGTACCATGCAAAACATAGCCAGGCCCTCCTCAGCATTGCATGAACTGAAGGGAGGGGGGGAACCCCCTTCACACACATGTACACACACACACACCAAAATCCATGCAGACTGACTCTTTCTCATGTCTCTGGCTCCTATTCCTTCTGCAGATTTTCTAAGTGACTGTTTCTTTGCTATCACGATTGTCCATCACATCTGCTTTGTCTGGTGGCCTTCAGCGTTCTGCATTTAGTATTACTTTTTGCCCACACCAAGGATCTGCTCTCCCCTTCCCTGGTGAACTACATTTTAGTGCAATAAGCTGCAAGACTTACTTCTATTAAAAAAATAATTAAATAAATAAACTTGATTCTATTTGTAGTTCTGGGCTTGCTGAATGCAACATAGATTTACTCTTTCAAAAGAAAGTAGTAGCCAAGTACCTTAAACTCTCTTGTATGTGACAACTCCATTTTGGGAAGTTGTAGGAAACTAATATTAGAATTGCCATTTCATTCGCAAGGAGGGGGGAGGGGAAAAGGCCAAGTTCCCTCTGAACGTCTTTCATGGTTTTTTGTTACACAGTGTGATCTTGTTTTACAAGTGCTCTGTTTACAAGAATACTATGAAAAAAAAAAAAAATGTTCATTTAAGTTCCACAATCACATAGGGCCACTTTTGTAAAGGTCTGATCCAGTCCCACCAGCTGCTTGCCCACAAAACTTTGCAATTGTGAAGGCTAATTAAGATTCTTCGGAGGAACTCTCCTCTCCCTGCCGGCTGCCGAACGCCTCATTAGACAGTCTGTGCCTCCCCCTTTGCCCCAGCAGAATGCTCCACTGTGCTTAGTTTAAGTTATGGCTTGTGAATTAACCAACTGATTCTGAAAATATCATTACTTTGTCTCTAAATAAAGCTCTTTCCTTTAAGGGGGAAAAAGTCAGTGCTTCATATATGAATTATCTGATGCTCCAATAGTACCTACAAACTTCCTTCTCTCTCAGACTGTAAAAGCCAAGGATTTACTTGCCAGAATACAATGGATGCAATAAACAGGGCATTTATCATGGCTTTCAGGGAAGATGGTGAGGAAAGTTCAGGCCTGGCTAGTAAGCACGACCTACAAACTTGCACTCAGGAGGCTCCATTTACACGCACCTCTGATTTAAAAGCACTTTTAGTCCAACACGAAAAGGCTATATGCATTTGGCACATCTTTGTGCCTCTTTAAAATGAAGAAACTCACCACTGGTATAGATCAAGCAAGTCTAAGAGTTGCTCTGTAGTAATGCTATGAAGCTGAGCAGCTCTATTACTGGAACAAAATTTGAATTGGTATCAGTACGTAACACTAGGCCTCCAGTACATCTTGAGTGGTTATGTCTGAAATTGTTTATATTCAGTCTTAAAACAGGTTTTAAACTGGAGCCAAATCTGGTTTATATATTCCTCAGTTTGAGCTTTAAATTTAATTATATTTCATCTAATACAAATGGCTTTCCCTTGGGTTCATGCAAAAATCTGGTTTTGATTTTAAAAGAAAACTAACTGTAGGATCAGCAAGACAACATATTTCACCTAGTAAAGAAACTCAATGTGCTGACATAAAAAATTTCAAGTTAGTCAAGACAAGCATACCATCAGCTTGGACAGTCTCCTCTTCCTGGAGTGTTTAGCTACTCCTCTTTCAATAAAATAAAATAATAGTAATAAAAAAAAAAAAAAACTTTCACCTGGCCAAACTTAAAATGAGAACAGTAAGACTTAAGTTTTACTACACAAAAACATACTATATATAGTAATAACAAAAAGCTTTATTTTATGGGAATACAAGGAAAAAATGTTATGTTCATCCTCATTATCAAATTGTTTTTAAAAAAGGCATTCTTCTTTTGAATACAGAAACACTCATACAGAAAAAGTGATCTGTAATGAAGCAATCTCATTTAGCAGTGGGAATTCTGTTTTTTATTTTAAAACTGAAGTTGGTATTTGAATACCCTACAACAACAGATTTCAGCTGCGTTTATATTTTCTAGTAGACTGGGGCACACCTGCAACTCAGCACTGTTCCTGTTGGAAAGCCTGACAGGAGACTGAAAACACAACACTGAGATGTAGCTATCACAATTCTCACCCAGGTTGCTTTGCAACAAACCACAAGACTTCACCATTACCACAATAAGACAGTGAGAAAGCCACAAGGTAACTTGTCTTTTCTTTTATCTACGTAGAACTTCATGCAAGTCTTAGGGTCATGAAATTCTCATATTGTTCATCTGATCACGCTTCAGTATTTCACCACATATCCCCTTTGCTGTGGAACTTTGTTGTGAAAAGCATACAACAGATCAAAGGTGAAATAAGTTGGGATATATGAAATAAGTCAGCATATGTTTTAAAGACTGCAAATTTATATCCATAAATTACTTCTGCCCTCTCTGAATCTTATGACAGAGTTAAGGTTGTTAAAAGAAAGGGACTGGGAGATTCCTAAATTTGTCAGGTTATAAAGTAAGTGTTTGCCTTCTAATACGGCAGGACAACTCTCTGCTGTAAGCAGCATCCATGCTAAGCAATAAGATACAGCAGTCTCACTGTTTGAATGGGGTCCATGTCACCTGAACTGGGAATGGCAAACTGCAAAATAACTAATGGTTTTCTTTATTCAGGTTAGACATAACAAATATGTCAGATACAGCAGTTAGTCTAGAAAAATACATTTAAAAAAATCTTCAGCAGACCATGCTCCCTGTAACAAAATCTTTCAAAACTAATTTTTACAAATTCTACATTAATGTAAAAAGAAATTCTTAAATTTAGTATCATGGATTCCATCAAACATTATCTATCAAAACATGAGTTTCACTATTTGTAGATGTTAGAATTCATAATACATTTTTCTAATGTAACCTGTACATATTAAATAACCTAAAAGGCTCCTCTTGTAGTGCATTAATAATTTAGCAAGCACACTCAGCATTTTTCCAGTACCATTTGCATTACAGTTATTTGCCCGCAAATGTAATTAACATCTAAAAGTGCACACAGTAAGGTCCCCCCTCCCTCCCCATAACCTGCTTCGCTGCTGAAACCCAGACATCCATGGGAAACATTATGCTATTGTAGCTAATCTACCCATGATTAGAAATGTGTGACTAGAATGTTCTTAAACTATACAACAACTGAATTATATACAAAATCCAAAAAGACAGCCTGTATTTACATCAAGAAACTTCCACTACCACAGGATTATACCAAGAACTCGGTACAGTGTTACAGTCAGCATTTACTTAGGATTTTAGCTGTAAATCAGTATAACACAAAACTCAGGAAATATCCTGGGGAAAAAAAAAAGGAACATGTGTATTAAATACTTCTTCTATTATGCCACAAAAGAAATATCCGCTGCTGGATATTCTTACCAGTTCAGTGTTTGAAATAGTGTGCTGCTCTATAAAGCAACTTGGAAGTTCCAGAAAGACTGTGGGGAAAAAAGTAAAAGAAAAGAAAGGAAAAAGAAAAATAAAGTTAAAAAGAAAAAAAAAGAAAAGGAAAAAGAAAAAGAAAAAATGGGGAA
The DNA here is from genome assembly GCF_036417845.1 of Apteryx mantelli. Lineage (NCBI taxonomy): Eukaryota > Metazoa > Chordata > Aves > Apterygiformes > Apterygidae > Apteryx > Apteryx mantelli. The sequence continues at coordinate 153,636,476 of NC_089979.1, forward strand.
AAAGGAAAAAAGAGAGCAAGTATCAAGTGAGGGATGAGATCTGAATAACTAAACCAAACTGTTAGCACAACTTTAAGATATTCATTGCATGCAGAAGCCCCATGGAAAGGTGTCATACAGATCTGTGTAGGTTGTAATACATAAGCTTAGGATGCAACTTCATGGAATTTTTTTCATAACCAGTTGACAGGACTTCTACCTATCAAGTGGAAAATTTTTTAAATAAAATTCCAGACTATCCAGTTTGAGATTAATACCTTTCCTCTCCCAAGAAATCCAGTGTATGAACCTATATTGCAATTTTCAGATGTTACTTTAAAAAAAAAAAAAAAGGCAAACTATAAACTTTTCAACTCACTTTTTACATTGAATTTTTCAAAGAAATCCAAAGTGTTCTCTTTAATTTGCATTCAACTGTTCAAACGTTTCTCCCACTTTCCCCTCCCCAAAAGTGCAAAATCAAGTTGCTGCTTGGTCCACAAACGTAGTACATCATGTACAGTGAGAGATTTGACTTCTGATGGATGGCTGCCAGCCCATCACTTCCAGTTTCCACTCTTAGAAAAATGTCAGCGTCCAAAGACAGAATTCAATTCCAGTAGAATTAATTCTACAATCTGATTCTGGTATACTGTGTGAACTGCTATGTTACCAGTCTCTTTCTCCGGTTTTAATAAGGTCGGACCAAAAACGATTGCTACGCTTTGATAGGTCATTCGGTTCTTTTCTCCATTTTCTACAACTCTAGAAGTGAGGAGTGAGGAAAAAAAAAAAAAAAAGACTTATCAGTGTTAGAGTAATGGGATGGCAAGAAAAAGAAACAGACCAAAGCAAATAAGTATTCACAATATTTATTTAATGACTACTCTTGCTATTAGGACATACAGCTGCTGTGATTCTCTTCTCTAAGGAAAAGTTTTGTTTTGAAATACTATTCTTGATACTCTCACAATCCCTCTAACATAAGGACTTGGCAGCAAACATCATAACTATGACACATATTGTCTAAAGTTGGTTTGGTTCTCTGCAAGCTTGTATAAATACAGACTGATATATTACTTCCATCAAGTCCAATATACACAAGAATAACATAATGGGAACTATCAGCTAGTAGTTTTAATTTGATTATTTAGATTATCAGCAATACAAAGCTTTTCCTTCCATCTGATACTTACCTTTTCAGGTGTCTAAAGAGTACCTGCATAGTGTCCTGATTTGGTTTTGGCAACTGTTTGATTAAATCTTTAACAGCATGGACACGCTGTCTTGGTTCTTGTTCTGCAAGAGGAAAAAGTGTAGAAGCAATATGTCATCATTTTCGTTTAAAACTTTAGCATAAAACTTAACAAATTGGAAATAAAATCTACTATTTTGCAGCACTAATATTAGATAGTATACTGCCACCTCCTGGCCAGATTGTATATTACTGACAAGCAATTTTAGGTAAGCCTTACAGATACTCATAATCAAAACATTCATTTTACTGTCTAAAATAATTAAGTGAATTCTGCATATTGAGCAGGATTTATATAAAAGTCACATGCATGTTTTCCAGACTTACTAATTGCATTGACGAAGTCATTGAAGTGATTATAGGTGAAGAGTGGCTCTGGCAATTCTCTGAAAAACATCTTTAAAGCTCCTGTAATGACATGTATATCTTCCCATTTACTGTCATTCAGGTCTAGTTTCTCATCTACAAGAGAAAATTAATAATCAATGTTAGAAATTTAGTTTAAAAAGCCTTTTTCCTTTTTTTAAATTAACTACTCTTCTTTCCTATATTTTTTGTTTTTAAAGCAGTGAAAACTTACTCCACTTCAGCCCCTTTTCTGCTGAGATACAGGAATGTAGCAGTGTAAAGGTGATGCAAAGGCTCTGTATCTGGCTGGGAGACTCCTTCTCAGAATTAGCACTGTGAGAAATACTCATGAGGCTGAATTATAATGACAGCCATCTGTGCTCTCTTAGAAGGACTAAAATAAAACATTGTCTACAGGTCAGTTCTTGTAAGAACTGCTATAATTTAGACAAATGGGCCTCAGACTGCTCAGGAAAGGGACAGATGAGAGAAGTCGCAATAGAAATTCCACCTCCGCTTGCAGACAGGGTCTCTTCTGGGCCACAATGGACCCAGATGTGGCCCAACTGCCTCTAGCACCACATACAGCTTCCCTACCATGGGGGCTTTCCAGAGGGGAATAGGAACTGCTGACATGGCACACAGCCAGTCCCTGTCAATCAGGAAATGAGCTGTCATATCACAGATGAGCTCTTGTCCTCTTCCTAGCTGCAAGTTACCTACCAATTCCCAGCAAACAAAACACTAAGTTACAGCTCCATTAAGAGGTTTTTATACAGAGAGCAGGGTCAAGAGGAGCTGAGGATCCCCATACTAAGAGGCAGTAGCAAATCTTGCCAAAAGCATTAATTTACAAGTTTAAAGCTAACAGAAGCTTAATATGCTGGGGGGGGGGTTCCCCATATGAAGGTAATTTGAAATTATTTTCTTCCTCAAATTGCATTATTACCTTTCTTTAGGATTATGTTCTAGCAGTTTCTCAGTGCTTCAGTTATGACCAAACTCCAGGATGCTAGATATTTAACTGATGTCTACCTATTATACACTAAATTCCGCAATTTAGAAATGATTTTACTTTGAAAGATGCCAAGCATTTCTCATGAAAGACCAAAGTTATACTTTAACAAAAATTTTTACTGAGTTTTCTATGAACTTCAACAAACAAGCTGAAGATAGATACAAGAATAGTACAGCTGAAAAAAACTTACCATGATTGACTGCAAATCTTAGCTTCTGTATCACTGCAAGATTGCCACTAACTCGATATAAGCCATCAACATCTAATCCTAGAACAAAGTTAAAATCCATTTTAATACCTTACATACTTACGAATTCTAAAATCTGCATTAGGCTGCTTATTTACAGGTTTGCTTAGCAAAAATAAAAACAAAAGCAATCCACGTAGAAGATAACAAAGAATACCTGAAAACTGTAGCTAAACTAGTTTTTTCAGTGGGCAGGGCACATCAGCAGAGAAGGTTTAGTTTGCTGACACAAGTTTGGTAGCATCAAGCTCAGAGTAATGTCTGAAACTTCTTATGTGTTAGAACAGAAGTAATGAGGCAACAGCTCCAGGTTTTCCCGACGAGATTAGGGGTCTCACTTAAGATGCTCTTGGCAGGTAGGCATGGGGAGTCCAACATGCAAGGACCACGTATTTTGTGTATGTTCCATTTTTTAATGTACAGTTAAGAAAATCAAATTAATTCATGCACAGAGAGCACCTCAAAGTTGACAAGTGACTGGTTTTGCATGGAGAAGGAATGATGTGCATGCACACTCATCACTATGCAAGGGATAGCCCTTGCGTTTACAGTGTTGTACACTTAACCAGGCAAAGAAGAAAAACTGTGTCCCTGTGGTTGCTACTGCAGATCATGAAAAGTGATTAGGAGGTAAAGAATTTAATTGAAATGCTACTTGAAGGCAACATGTGAGTCAGTGCCACTGAGAGGGTGAGTGTTGCCAGAATACCTTCAGTCCCTGCAGCTCCTCAAGGAGTTGTCTGATGCAATACAGCACAGTTACCAGCACCATCTGAAATATCCCTTTTCCCCACAATCCACTAGTCATTCCTTTATAGAAAGGACTGATTTGAAGTGTGTTGGCAGAAGAAAGAAGAGTTGGAGAAGTGGGGAAAAAGCTGTTCATTTCTGTCAGCTTCCCCTCAGGTATTTAAAAAAGGAAAACTTCACCACTATCTTCACTGCAGTCCTGTCTTTAAAAAAAAAAACAACAAAAAAACAAAGCAAAAAAACCCTTTCTCAAACTGCAAATCACAAAAGAGAAAAGCGGCTCACTGTTACAAGCGGGCTGCCAGTTTGTGAAACTGGAGTGAGGCAATGAAAGCAGTTATTCTTTCCCTTCCCACACTAAACAATAAAATAACAACATTTAGAAAGAAGGCTACAGGTTCCAAAAAAATCCTAAATGAAGTTCCCATGGAAGATGCCTTAAAATTCACTTGTAGTATTCCCCTTTAACACTTACACTGATTTTCAAGAGAATGCTCTCAAATGAACAGACTGGTATGCATCTGCATGATGATTATGGATATCCCATAACCCACTCTGAGTCATCTTTTCAAAGAGATACGGCAATGACATCAACAGCAAGAAACCATCAAGAAAACCAGTCCAGACCAGAGCCAAATCCAGCAGTGACAACCAACAGAGTTTTAACAAAAAAGCACAGATGTCCTTTACAGCAGACAATCCAGAATGTCACACACAGCTTTCAAACATAGCACTTTCTCAGTTATGTAGGAGAAAAATATTTCCCATGAAAGCAAATAAAAATTGGGTCAATATGTGGACAGCGATAATCTCCAAACTTGGATAAAGCGTCACCTAGCAATCAGTGTAACTGGATAGACTTGTCTTCAGGCAGTCAAAGTATATGCAGAGCTAGAACACAACTTTTTCATAAAAGTTTCTTTCAGGTAAGTTTTAATGTAAATGATTTTGTTAGCATGCTTAAGCCTTCCAAAAATTAATGGCTGTGCTTTGACAGTTTCTCTTTCATCTGAAAAAAATTGACAAGATGAGTTCTTCTATTGCTTCTTTTAACACCTCTTTCTTTAGACCCTTGCTGCCAGGAGACTGTCCTGCCTTTTCCTCACCTTGGAAGACACTGAAGTAGACCAATTTCTCAGTTTTAAGATTCCTCCCACTCCCAGGATGGGATCCAACCTACCTCCCCACACTTGGTAACTCATTGTTAACTACAGATATGGGTTTCAGATTATTTTTCCAAAGGAATCTATAGAATTTTAAGGATTAAAACATCCAAAATCAGATAGTGTGACGCACAAGAGATTTGGAAACAAAAAAATTTCACCCTACCATGTTCCTCAACATGCTCAATGCACAGCTTCACGAACTTTGGCACCGTGCTGTTTTCTCTTTGACACAAGCTGGTGAGATTGGAACCAAACACTTGATCTGGAACCAAGTAAAAAGACATTTACAGTGGAACAGGGTTCAAGTGACAGAACTAGTTCAGGTTAAAACAGTCTTCTACAAAGGGCAAAGACTACTGCATACAATCATCATAGCATTAAAGTGAAAACAGTTTAAATGAGTTCTCAACAGCTCCCAGTAAGAAAAGGTATCAGCAGTTATCCAAGTGTGAGTGCTTGAGTAAGGAACTTTAGCTCCAAAAATCATTTTAACCCATCTTGAAAGAGTTATATAGTCGTTACTGTAATGAGAAAAGGAAAAGGATTCACATGTTCTACTGTGTTGAATTCTTGTTCTGAGTATAAAATACATTTACTGTAATCTTTATTAACAATCTGAACAGAAAGATAAGAAACTTTACTAAACTTAGAAATTCTTGGCATTACTTGGAAAAAAACTGTAAAAGATAATCTTTCACTGCAACTACTGTCTAATTTACCATTAGATATTCATTTACAGAGGAAGGCTTTAATGTAGTCTAACTTCTAAATGGACCTTTACATCCATTCAGAGCTATGCATAGGCAACCCTGTTGTGGGGTTGGAATCTAAATATAGACACTTCTGCACACTGATTATTTTGACATTTGTCTGGACAATCCAAGGGGTGAATTTTCTATAAACTGATCTATATACTGAAGCAAAAGTGAAATAAGGTTGGGCAGAGAACAGATTCTTGTAATGTTGTGAATTCCTCTTGTTCAGATTTTATGTTATCACTGAAATCTTTCCCAGTCCTATCTCCACACTTTCTTTAAAGATGCTTGAATGACAGACTAACTCCTCAGTTCAGATCCATGAGACTACCTCTCTATTTCAAGAGAAATATTTCATAGTTTACAAATATAAAGGGAAGAAAGTTTGTTTTGTTTTTTAAATAAAGTATGTAAGTGAACTTCTTTGCAATATCCAGTAGGCCTTATTTCAAAGCTCGCTCAGGAGAGAAATTGCTCTTACATTTGTATCATGAATAGCATCTAGCCCATTTTTCATGTTTAGTAGTTTAAGCAAATGAACAACGTTTGCATCTGAGAACTGCTCTGGAAATCCACACAGCACACCAAACCAAATATACAACATCAAAACTTGCATATGTGTGAAAAACTTCACATTCAAAAAATGGTTTGGGTGGCTGGGAGGCAGGGAGAGGAGGGAGGGAGATTGAGTGAAGATTCCTTTAGCCTCACCCTGTTTGCCTGAATATGTAATTTCTTAAGAGATGGCACATGATTGTCTGGTTCCATTCAGACTGACAAAAACCCCTGTGAAACAGATGAAGACATGCACATGTGTTCAGCCCCATCCTGAAAAAACAACTTTTCCTTCCCTTGTATGGACAAATGACTATTGGCTAGCCAAAGCTTCCTGCTCAGCACAGCAGGCCAAATGGACTCTCTAGTTCAGAAGCTTTCCAAGTCCAGACAGGCGCCTGGGCCCTCATTTTTCAGTTCAGTTTTGCCAGTAACGAGCTGAAGAAAAGGATACCCTCCATGAAGTTTAGCAGCTAGTAGCATTGCTCAGAGGAATGGCAATCACCAACTCCACTATACAACCAAGACTTTTGTTCAGCCAGCTATGTACATGTTTTACTCTAAAACTAGACCATTTAAACCCCATTTCACACCCGAATCATGAAATTCAGCTTTTCAAACTATTTCCTTTATTTAAAATGTTCATTTACCCTTAATGTAGCCTTTTTCACGGACGGCTTGTAACGTAGGGCGCCGTGTAAGAAATTTCTTCAGCTTCGTTTTGGTCTTTTTCTGTTCTGTGGAATCTATACTGCTAGGTGTTTTCACTGCTGAAAAAAATGCATTTAGTGTGAATACTCACAAAATTAACATTGCGTCTATCTGCCAAAAATGCAATAAAAAAATTTTTTTTTTAATTTAAAGCTCAAACACATCAAGACAAAACCATTCAAATTTGCATTACATCCACATTTTTTTCCTTAACTTTCTGGAACTCATTGTATATACTATCCATTTTTCAAACTGTCAAGAGACACCACCTTCCCAAAAATCTTATAAAACTTGTGTTGTTTGTAACACTGATTAAATGGTAACTGACGTGTATAAATTGAGCATGGCATTTTAAAAATACAACAGTATTGCAAATCCAGTCCTGCCTCTTCTTGCAAATTAAGTATAAGGCCAGGAAGCAAAAGATGGAAAATAGTCTGCTCGATTAATATATTTCTGTGGCTAGGGAACAAAGAAATTAATTTCTCAATTCTGAAGTAATAATTAAAATTTATTAGTTTCTCTAAATGAGCTGTTATAACATGAATTAGCAACTCAGTGAAACTGCAGCTTAAGTTAAAAAGGTAATAGTGACAATATTTACAGATGCTGCATTAGAGACAAAAACTAAGGAATATAATCCAAATCAAACAGATTTGAATATCTGAATGGCTAAAAAGTCTTATCCCATTCCATTTTTAAAAGTTAGAGAAAAAATGTCTATTTCTGTGCATTTGACAACACACTGAAAATAATCCATTTTACTACTGCCAGCTTCTCCTATTGTTTGTGCTCCATATAGTAAGTGCTAAAGATGTTCGGCATTTTTGTTCATTTGTTTTTAAGTGTTATTAAGTAAACGCGAGTGAACAGTTGCTAACTGGCACCACTATACAGAGTGAACTATATCAAAGCCTCTTTCCAAACTTGAGTAGTTTCATTCTCAAAGGCCTTTGGAATTCTTCTTTTCTAGTAATGACACTGAAGTCAGGAAAAAATATCATGATGATTTTTCTTCTCTTTCTGTGTACTAATAGTTCTTTGGGGATTTTTTTTTTTTAATTTACATCCACTTCTAATCTTAATTTGTTAGACATAACTGAAATCCATCACTAGAAATTTTTAAACTCACAACGAAGTTTCTTAGAGTCTTTATTCTCTTTCTCTTTGTCTTGTTTTTCCACTCCGGGAGAATCTGGTACTTCATCTTCTAATGCTTCATCAGACTCTACTACCTATTGATTTAAAAAGATTCAGCAGTCAGTTTGTCAGCACATAGAATATAGCATGAACAACAGCATTTCTTGTAGAGTTCTACAGAATACTTTTTTCCCTTTAATGATAGTCAGTTGGTTCCTTCCTGAACTCTAGATGCTAAAAATATCTTCAAAGGTGATACCATTCTCACTGGCAAAGTGAATAATTAATAATAATAATGTTTTTAAAAATACCGCAGTGTTGCATACTCCAGACCACTGAATAAGTAAAAGCATAAACATATCAACTAAGTTGCACTTTAATTTGAAGGGCAATGTTAGCTTAATCAGCCCTCTTTCTTAGTTGCTTTTCAAAAGCTTTGGATAGCCCTTTTACATGCCAAAAGGTCAATATAATCAGCCTCCCAGTTAACGTCCCAGCTAAGGATTCTTCCATCACTGAGATCATTTGGACAGGATTCTCTTCAGGAGGCCTCAAAGCATTTCAGGATTATTAAATTTGCTTCAGAAAAATCACCATATATTCATATTACGGAACAAGTATAATCTAATAACTTGGAAGCTTCTGTATGTAAAAGAACAGCTACAATATTCACAGACTGGTTTACAAATATTCCGCTTGTATTGCCATAATAGCATCCTGAAGGAGCAAAGAGACTAGAACCTAAATAATAACCTTCTTTTGAGGAAGATTTCACCACACTGGAACTAGCCATTCTGGGAAAGGTATTTATGGCCACTACCATCAATTGGAAATTTGCTTCAGATCTGAAGGATTTGTGTGCCTGAAAGCTTCAGTACTCCAAATTATCAGGTAGTCTAATAAGGTACCTTTTATCTTTCTCCTTGTAATCTTTCGTCTTTCAGCTACCACCACCTGCCAGTAATACTTCACACTTCATCAAGAGTTCTGAAAACTCTCCCTATTCTACCATTTACCTCCTCAATCTAACATGTAATACCTGAATCCTGTCCAAATTATGTCTCAGCCTTTTCATCTTCATATACACTAAAGCAGGGAGGAAACAGCCTCAGTTGTGTTACATGGATCAGACAGGAGAAAGGTACTGTTGAGTGACTGCCTTGCTTGTTCATTAATGCTCATGACATTTTCATACCAGGACAGAATATTCAAAGCAGAAGATTAGGGTCCCAAACTGTGAGTGCTCAAAAAAACCTAAACTATTCATATTAGCCTGCTGTGTTTGGGTTCTCAGATGTGGAAAATGCTATCAGGGCTACGAGAAATGAAGGCTGCTGACTGACAAAAGCATCAATGTTAATTATCATCCATAGCCTGGAGACTAAATAGTCAACATAAATGCAGCTTATGGGCAGCCACCAGGCTTGTAAGCACAAAAATTAAGAATACACATGAAATCATCTTGAAATTAGGGTAATATTTTCTCCATCTTCTGAATTCAAAGATGTTAAATCTTGTTTGTCAGCATCAAGAGCAAACGCTTGACCACTTTTCTGTTTATAAGAAGTGGGCATTATGCAGTCTGGTGAGAAGAGATAATACATTTTGTCAGGGATTTCAATTTACACGCTAGTGAAGTCTTAAGTGAAGAATAATAACAAATTTTGACTGATGTACTTTACAAATCACTCCCCTGGTCATCCTTCCCCTCCAGTGCCCCTCCATCAGCACCTTTCAGGTCACTGGGACAGAACAAGCATTTGGCCGCAGAAGGAAGCTCACTTCTGAGCTGGAGACGTAGTTCACATCTCCTGATTCTCAGTCCAGTGGACCATCTTTCTTCCTTCATCACTATTAATTCTATTTCCCTAGTCATCGGCAGGAACTGCCATATCCTCAACCTCCTGCCCACACCGAAGAAAATCAGGAAACGAAGATGTAGATGAAGCACTCATGTAGATAGTGCACAAATTATTTTGCTAAATAATAGCACCCTGAAAACAGAGCCTTCACGATTCAAACACATACCTGATTGTTGATGGTATAATTAAGAACTTTATACCATTCATTAATAAAGCTGTCATTATCAGATTGAATTAAGAGCTCAGTTCCTTGGCGGGTTTTTAGCTTTAAAGAAACAAAAAGAGACATCAGACTTGGTAAACACGCAAGAATTTGAGAGTGAAATTATCTAAGACAGTGTAAACTTCTACCTGGCATAACTTTTAGATAATAAATACCAGCTCAAGAGCACTTACCAATAAAAACAGTAACAGTCTATTTATAACTCAAAAGTAAATCCCATAGAGGTACACTAAGAATGCACAACCCTTGCAAGTATTAATGTAAACTTACATATGTATTTGAGAGACAAGAGGACATATAGAATTTTAGAACTGAGCTAACTGAAGGTTTTCAGTTTAAATTTAGAGAAAGTATATTTAAGTAATTCTGCATTTAAATAAAATAACTCACCTCAATAACATTCTTTTTGCTGGATTTGTCCTTTGAAGCCCAATCAATCAATGCCCCTTTGAGATCCACAGTAAATTCTGGCTTAGACTGATTGACACCAAACTTCTGAAATAAAAGGAACAATGATGATGAATTTATTTTTTAAAAGGAACTCCTAAGGTGTACCAAGTCTTGAAATTCTGTAAGTGTAACACACTTTATTTGCAGTCTACACAATTTAACCCCAAAACAGTACTTTGCCACAAACCAACAGAGGCGATAGCAGGAAAGAAACAAAACAAAACAAACACCATGAATCCTTTAAGTATGCCTAATTAAAGCTACTCAGCTTAAAGTCTTTAAAATTAAATAACTTTAAATGCCAACCAAATTCCAGCAATTTTTTGTTCCCATAACAGACTTTAGTCAAGATAGTCCAAAGCATAAAAAAGAAAAAAAAAATCCTGGCTAACAAACAGTTTAACAAAAATCATACTGTCAGTTAAACAACATTTATATGCAAAAGCAAAAAATCCAATCAGAAGTAGTAGCTTTGCTAGATAGGAATCACTACGCTCTTAAATACAATACATTCCTCTTGCACTGAAAGAAAGCTTTCAGTTTTTACATTTTCAGAAGATTTATTTTAATAAATCCAACAATGCTTTTTATATTAAATTTATTTCATATTTTCCTTCAGTGCTTCCAATGCAGTACTGCAGCACATCCTTGAAAGTAAACAAAAATCAATTTCACTGTCTAGATATTACACAAACATCAAACAACCAAGTAATAATAATAATAATAATAATAAAGCATTTAGCTCAGAAGCAACCCTTCAAACAATTTGAGGAGAACATCAGTGAGCTACCTTTTCCTCCTAATTCTACATGTATCCTCAGTAAATTTTTAAAATACTTACTAGAATTTCACCCCACACAGTAGCTTTAAGGTGCCATTTATCAAGGAAATAGTGATCCAAACAAACAAAATATAGCTCTGAATAAAATAAATAACTAAAAAGGCAAAGTTATAAGCCAGTTGGTTTTGGTACAGAAATTGCATGTTGTACCAATCCTAGGGCGAGCTTGTAGCTTCAGATTCATCAAAAAGCTTGTCCTCTATTTCTTAAAAAATGTATATGCTGTGTGAATGCTCTTTGTGTGACGGCTCTAAGTGACGTAAGCTTCAGGACAAGCTCCTGGCTGCAAGCAGAAGGTTTCCATTCTAGTCAAGAGGAACTTATCTAAGGTGAGAAAAACTGCCTTAGACAACAGAACTAATATGCCTCTGATTAAATTCCCAGCAAGGATGTTAATTAATGCTAATTATGCTTTAGACAGGCTGTTTACCCCCGAAAATCTCCTCCCTTGGTTCCTAACAGCAATTAGATGCTGAATGGGAAGTAGCATCCTAACTTCCTTATTTTACCTTTAAAATATCAGGCTAGTGGAATATTTCAAGTTTGCCCAATGCAAAAAAAAAAAAAAAAAAATATTAGCATATGAAAAAAAAATTTCAGCTTTCTAACATAATTCTCAGATTCCTCATCCAAGAGCGTTTCTGAATAACCACACCACAGCTCTTGACAGAGGCCCCGCTCAGACATGGCATTCATGGATACATGAACTGGGAAGAGTCTTCTGCACCCTTATGTTCTCACAGTTGTGGGCAACCACGCAACAGCTCTCTATTTAAGATAGATTCACACAGCTACTTCACACATGACCAAAGTACACCAGCCACAAAACACTGCTGGACAGCCTAGAACAGTCTTGAAACATGCTGCAAAAGATCAAAACCTATTTATAGTGTTTGTGACTGGGGAGAGGAGACTAGTGCCAGAGACCTCTGCAGGATCGGGGGGGGTTGTTAAAGAGCCCCCCCCCCGAGGATACTAAGCAGCACAGAAGATGATCTGCTGTGCAGGAAGTCAGAGAACAACAACAGAAACTGTAACGGTCACTACTCTTTTGACCAGAGGGAAAATTTCCCTCCTGACTTCCAGTATGTTGTTTTTTTGAATGATGAGCAGGACAGCAAGATCAGAATGCACCTTGAAATACCAATGCACTCTGCCCATGTTTTTGGCCCGACTACCTTCAGCATCTCAGAGAAGCACAAAACTCCCCAAAAATCAAAAGCCACATTTCTCAGAGGGGGAAAGGACTTCTTCCCCAGGTCCTTCACACAGCCAGTGCTAAACCCTCAGCAGTGGGCTTCAAGGAGCGTGTGAATGGGAAAAACCCACAGTGCAAACAATCCAGCCTCCCTACAAAGCTCCTTGATAACACCAGTATATCATATACTCCAACTTAATTTCTTTGTTCAAAAAATTCAAAGTTTAGCATTCAGCCTGTCCTGTGAGCTTCCCTTTTTAGTTCTCTTCTACCCTGTACATTGGGAAGACCACTCAGGAACTTCATGTTGAGAGCTAAAGAAATCCTTCAAACTTTTGTTGTAAGTTTACTTATGACCACATGTACTTGCTTCATAACTTACCACTATCCTTTAAAATAAAAGGTTCCCTTTCTTCTTGAGTTTTGACCTGCTCCTCCCCAGCATTAACTAGGATCTCACCCAGATGCACAAGGAGTGGCTGTACTCCTTCTGAACTTCATTTGGTTTCATTAAATAACCCAGGTTCAATTTAAAAAATAAATCTTGTATTTCTCTAATCATCCCAAGTGTCCTTTGCATTTTCACTAAATTAAAGTCACTTTCCCTGGCAACTAGAACTGCACGCAATACCACAATGAAGTCTGATGAGTGCCTTGCATAACTCTTCCTTCTTTCTCTAAAAATACCGTGCCAAATGCAATATGAAGTCAACTGAATTTCCCTCTTTCATATCTGCACAAAACTGGTATCTTCTGATTGACTAAGAGCTCCTTTTTGTATGCTATAATCCCCTACTGATGAGTGTTCCATTATAAAAAAAGGCTACTATTATTTAATAGCCCAAATTCCATGCATTTCAGGATCAATTTCAACCCATTATATTAAGATAGAGTCAGCACAGTCATTTAATTACTCCTGCATGAGGATTCAGTAGAGTCTATGGCAAGCAAGTATACCTGATGCACCAGAGGAGTCTTATCCTGTCCTGAGGTTTTTTTTGTGAAAATGAGAAGCCAGCAGCCACTTCACTCCTGGAAACCTTCCAGGGGCGAATCCACCATACGGCTGCTCAGATGCTCTGCGTATAAGGGTTAACTAAAGGCAACTGGATGCTCCTGAAGCAAGCAGGTTTTGTTGGGAGCAGTAGTAGGGAGAAAACTTTTTCTTTAGCATCTGCTACCACTCAGTCATAAATTCTGCTTTCCCAAAACAGAGTGCACTGCCAAAGTCAGCACTAGCCAGAATAAATTCAGTTCTCACTGATTCCTCTTTTCAGCTGCCTGAACAGTTTGGAAAAGAAAGCACTTTGAGACAGAAAGAGGGGAGAGGTCTATTCTTGGCGCTGCTAGCTGACCTATATATGAAGCCATCCTACGCTCACTTCTGAGGGTTTTTGGGGGGCTGGGGGGTAGGAGGGTGCAACGATGAGATCTGCTTACACTATTTCCATGCCAGAGGTAACCTCTACTTTTTAGAGAGAAGGGATTTTTTTTTTTTCTTCCCCCTTCCAGACACAGTAGATATGAGCAGTTTAAGGGCCATGCTGAAAAATCTGCGCTGATACCAATAGATAAAAGGCCTCTTCAGTCTTGCCGGAGTTTGTGATAAGTCTTGGAAGCCCCCACAGGGCGAGCCATGCAGTCAGTACTGTGATACATTTTAACCAGCATTCTTCAGAAACAGAATTGGGTATTACTTATGGGAAGACTTTGGCACGTACATACGATACCTGCCATTCTTGTAATTTTGCTCTTGATTAGAGCTGGGTAGAACATTTAATTCCAAGTCTTCCTCACCTACGGATGGAAGGCAGAAATAGTACTGAGGGGACACGTGCCTTGTGCCTGGTAACAGAGCTTCCAAAGTTGCAGCTTTGGCAAAAAAGGAAATTCAGTATTCATAGAGACATTTCTGTTTCATCGGTTTGTGTGTTACCAATACAGAGTTTCCAGTAGCTGCATTGTGCTTTTTATATCATGATCAGCTGTGGCAGGTGACCAAAAATAACACACAAAGTTTCTCCAAGATCACTGAACAGCTACTAAACGGGTTTGAAACTTATTAAAATACTTTCTGGGTATGAACACCACTTCCTTTATTTCCACCTTTTCTGAGCAACTGGAATTCACTTTAATTCTTATTTTAAATCCAGGCTGTCGTTCCACTCTTCTTTCACTGATGTAACTGAAAAGCACACGCAAAAATATGATCTCCAGTAGTCACCTATGGTAATTTGGACTAACAATTTAGAGTAATTTCCATATATTTCCAGGATATTTGATGCATTTATCAGTACAGAAGAGGATCCAGAGTGACTAGTATTTTCAAATATGCCATTGAAGAATCATACTATATACTTTATTGTCACAGCAAAATGACGGAAGAAAGTTTTGCAGCTTGACTCTGGTGGAAGTATTTGCAATTCAAACTTTTCACAACAATCATCTGAGCTCCCGTATGCTCAACTGTGCAATAATGATGAATTGTAGTAATGTACATATAGCATCTTTGCATATAAACACAGCAGTATAACAGAGTAAAATGAATTTGCACAGTTCAAACTTGAAGAGCATTTATCTCCTTAATGTTTAATTGAAAAGTTGACCCACTTTCTGATTTACCACTGCCACCATACTTGATATTGAAGAGATGCAGCTATTACAGAAGTTTGGCAGATGAACCTTTCAAAGCAGTTACTACTTGCTGTCTTTTATGAAGCTGAAATGGATGTTACAACTCTCTCACACCAGAACTTGAGAGAGGCTTTCTTTCAATAGTTGAAAATTTAAATTTCTCTGAAAGAACATATATAAAAAAGAAGTCCGCAAATTTCCTTATAGGTAACAGCATTTTAAAGAATACAAAATTTGTACAAATTATCTGGCCTGAGCTCCCACACGCACAGCAATGCATCTGAAGATGAAAGGAAAGGCAGCTGCATCATTTTTAGCACAAGGTTAATTAAAATAAGCCTGCAGTTACTGGCCCCCCAGAAAACCAAGGCAGTGATCACCACAGTGGTCATTCTAAAAGTCTCAGGAATCCCAACTAAACTCCAAATTTATAGCTCTCTTCCTACTTTTCAGGGGGATACAACCAAGATGCTAAAATGGTTTTATAAGCCACCAAAACTTCAGTCCTCAAGAAGCCAAACTGAGACATTGTTTTTAATGTTTTCTTCATGATTTTTTCCACGTAAGCTTTAGTTTGATTCTGATTATATTAAAGCACTGAAAAAGGGAGATTAAAAACCAATTGCACAGCCAGCCAGCCTGTTTCATTCCTTCAATGCTAACATTATTATCTAAATGCCTACTTATCCACCTTCAGCAACAAACTACCATATCAGTTTCTGATAAGCAGCATTTCTGCACTTGGTATCTATGCCATATAACTATCTACAGATGCTTAAATTACAAGTAAAGCATCCTACAATTTACATCAGCTTTCTACATTTGATATATAAACAGAACATCTCTGAGCTCTTTTTCTTTCATCTTCTTCAGAATAAGACTTATATTTTCAGGTATTTTAATTATAGCTATAATGAACCAATATCATGTACACCATTATAACAAAGGCATCATACATATCTTACAAACATACTAAATTAGTTGTGTTAGAAAAAATTAGACATAAAATATCTGTTAAAAACTGACTGTATCATGCTCTTTATTAGTCAAGACATTAATGATTCAAACAGTAGGCAAATTTGGGATTACAGTTCTGGCACTGATGAACCAGATAATCTTTGCAGTTTGTTCCATTAGAATAATTACAAGGTCATTACAATCACTTGTGTTAATTTGTTTCTTAGACAGCCTTCACAAAATAGCAAACAGGACACATGAGGTGTTAAATGAAATGACAAAACAAACATTGGAGAAGTTCAAATTTACTTTCAAGATTAGTGGCAAATAGCCTTACAGTGACAAGAGGCATGCAACAAGAAAACATACAGTGATAGCTGAAACTTGGTCATAGTATACATTGGTGACAGCAGGCCGACGACTGAGAGCATTTTTCCAAGAAGAAAGCAGCAAGAGCGAGAGCTCAGGAATTGAGCCCCGTTGGTAAAATGACTTGACAAGAAAAAGGAGGAAGAGTGATGAAGTCACAAAACAATGCACATAAAAAAGATATGGTTATATCAATAACCACTCAAGTGCTAAACAATTATTCTTTTAAGATGAAGATAAAATGTAATTCTCACCATATGAAAGACTGTTAGATTTGATTTCACCATATTAAAATATTGACGCAGATCTGTTTTAAATATTCCCCAAAAATATTTCCCAAGCACAAAGCAAAAAGCATGTGCACTGAATATTTACTTATCTACCAAGCCAATTGTGAGTAGGCAAACAGATATGCAACACAAAATCCTTGAAAGAAGTTCTCCCTTAACATTTTCAACTTCAGTTTATTATATCCATATTGTTAATGTTTATTTTGCTGACAGTACTTAGATATCTGACAGTAGAGAGACCTGATAGTCTCACACAGAAATATTCTTATTATACAGTGACCATGATACTTTTGCTGCACTTATATTATCTAATTGATACTTTTTTTTCCACTGAATGACTGTATTTATTTGGAAGGTACAACACAATTTACATTAGTCTCCCTAAGTAATAAGCAGAGTTGCATGAGTGTCCTTTACAGATAATTCAGTGCACCACACATACATTCCTAACAATATCAAACATTCATAAATAGACTCTTAGCTTAGTGTGTGTTTTAATGATACAAATCATCATGCTTTTTGATCTATGGTTAAATTTGGAATGAGAATATTGATAGCTGTAATCAAATCTCTGGAACTTGACTGATTATGCAGGTGAAATAAATTATTTTCCAGATAAAATATATACATATAAAATTAAAATACATTTTGGGTCTTTAGCTACAAGAATAAATTGCAAAGCTATCAATTTACATCATTAATGTTAGTGTGCTGCAAAAAGTGGAAATAATCTTTATGCACAGAGACTAAATATCAAGCCTGGGATTTCCTGTTTTATCAAGTAGGTTGATGAAACTGAACTTGACTAAACTATGGACAATGGTTGAAGGACACAAAGGGAGGCAGAGGAATGAATTTAAATCACTTTCCTAATCCCAGTATTCCTTGCTTCAAAGCTCAACTTAAGGTTTGCCAATAATTCTTCAACATATTTTATTATGAAATTTATATAAAAAGGTAATTCACAAGTTCTGTACATTTATTTATTGGCATATTTTTCTCACTCATGAATATACTACTTACTTTTACCTAGTGTCCTAACGTTTCCAGGTGGGAAAGTCAGTTACTTTCAGATGTATACACATTTCCATTCATTTTGCTGTGCTTCCTCTTTTCTGCACACCTCCTTCTCTTTGCCCTCCCCAGTTAAGGTGTGAGCAGATCTCTTTCAGTCACAACATCCACTTCCTACTTCCTACTCCTGTGTTGTAATCCACGTTATCCTGTACCACTTTCACTTTTTCCTTCCCTTCTCCTCTCCCTTCTGCTTGACCATCTTGCTCAACCTTATTCCTTCCATTTTCTCCTATCCCAGCGTTGTTATTCATCTGTCCTCACCCATTTTCTGCAACCACCCCTTCTACAGAAACAGAGGGCAGAAAACGTCATCTACAATTCTGAAATGAACTTACTGCTTTATAAAAGAATGGTCAATACCAACTCACTACCACCCTAAAACAAAAAAAAATAAAAATAAAAATAAATAAAAGAAAAAGGGGAAAAAAGAAAGTAAGCCAAGTAGAAAGTTCAGTAAAGCAGTAAAGTGTGGCAGAAGAGCATATATTATTCACATGTAGTTTTGCTGGAATTAGCATGACAATTTGCTGGAATGATCAATAGCGTATCTGACCTTCCATTAGTTATTATAGGACATCCACATGTAGTTTAAAATCAGGATTCCCAAAGTGGGTAAGTAACCCACAGATAAAGAACAATTTCTACACCCATTAATGCAAGAATGCAGCTGGATAAATAGTCAATTATAAATGCTATTAAACCAGCGATAATATTAAAATTGAATAATTTATCATCTTGAGTGTAATATTAAACAACTGGTTCTTACTTGGGGAGTATCAAAATAGATACAAATGTTTGTAATGCATTATATAGATATAAAACAAAATATGGAATTCACAACAGCAAAGAGTAAGTGATACACAAGACAACAACACTACAAGCACACCTTCTCCCTTGAGCTTCAAAGCACTCCTGCCTACGCATCCTCTATTAGAGCCCTTTCCGCTTACATTATTATTCAGATATTCCAATGCAACAAGCCATGCAGCAGATTGTTTTCTTTATTATATATATCACATTCAAAATTACCTTGATTTTGTGAAATATATCCAAGAACAGTAAGACAAAAAGAACCCTTTAGACAAACACATTCCTAAGGAACACAAAAATACTTGGTGTGGAGTAAAAATTTCAGTCTATATACTTTTCATTCAGTTAAAATAAGCTACAGGACATCTGAATAGCCCTTTATCAGTTTTTTAAGCAAATGTAAAAATGTTTCTGAAATACAAGATAGCACATCTGGTTTTCTTCTCACTCTACATCACAATTGTTACATTAAGCTATTTTCCTGCCAACTTCTTTACATGCATGTGCACACACACACACACACACCCCGCCTCTAAATTATACATGCATCTTAGTATTTAAGTCCTACAAATAATACATGAACTTTATTGTGCTTAACGCGATTAATGTTAAAATGAGGTGGGAGGGGGGAAGGGGTTGTTCTTGAGCTTACCCAGCCAGTTCCGCTTCCTTGGGTTTTAGTGAACAGCAGTGATGAACCTTGTAATACTGCCCATGAAGACATCCAATTCTTTCTGCAAATATTTGCAAACAAGTATCAGATAGACTGACTTAGAGAGTAGATATTTACACTGTCAATATTGTTGGCCAGCTGACCTGTGTGTTAATATACTTAACCATATATCCAGTCATTAGTGCCATCAGTAAGTGTTAATTGCTATTATATTTGTGGAAGGGACCATATATTAATAGTTCCAGCCTGACCAAAGCCTAAATCAAAGAAAGCTAATTAGTAGCAAAAGCAGTTCAGCAGGAGAAACACCATACATGTATAATTTTAAAGAGGGACACTGAACCAAATAGATTATATCAAAGTACTGCACAGTTCTTAAACTGATTGGTCACTGCTCACCCTTAACTGGGATGCAAATGACCCACTTTGATATAATAGACTAATTTACATTGGCAATAAAATGTTACGTATCTATAAAATATAGAGTTGTTCCAGCTGTCTGACAAATTGTTTTTATGCCCGAGCACCTGTCCTGCTGAGGTTAAAAAAATAAAAAGCTTGTCAAGCCCTGCCAGGCTATTTCCACTGCCCAGACCTAAGTTATTATCGAACAGCTCTACGTGACAGGATGGCCGTGTTGCCTCTTTCTGTACAGCAGCGCAGTAACCCAGGTCAGTGATTCCCAAGGAGGGTGCCATAAAAGTGGTGACTATATACTGTACCAGTGGCAGCTTGCACGAGCCACTGTCCACTCTGTCCTCAGGGGCTTTCAGCTCTGGTTGCAAAGAGCAGCTCTGGGGAACCAAGACAGGGGAGCGCTGCTGCCCAGTGGCGCTGCACCAGGTCAGAGGCACTCAGGAAGATCAGCTACGTTAACCATTTAGTTATCAGCTATGCTAACAATTTAACCCGCAGGAGAAGGAGGCCAGCTAACACAGATCTAGATACACACAATACTAGACCTAAAAAATTAAATTCAAAAAAATTAAATGTAAACAAAAAAAGGGGCTGGGGAGCATACCTAAGCTAGACAAAGGAAAAAAACATACTTGTTCAGTATCTGATACCGACTATTTGCAAAACAGTAGAATTTAAGTTACACAGCTTTATCTGTTATGATTTATGCTGTAAGCGCCTCCCTGTGAGACAGATAAAGAAAATGAGAAATGAAGTCATTAACTATGGGGGGAGGTAACGGAAAAGAAGTCATTACCCACGGGGGGAGGGGGACACACCAATGTTTGGTGATATGTGGTATTGGAATCCCTTCACGGGTGGCCTGTAAGAATGAGTTACGTACGCATAACGTACACTCCTTGGAAATCAAGGGACATGAAATGAAAGCCTGAAGACCCCTTTTACATTGATTCTTTCAAAGTAAAGAGACAGGCTGTATATAACCTGCTTCGATAGATTCTTTGTCTAACAATTGCTCCCGATTTTAAAAGCTCTCTGTCAGCGGTATGCCGTCATGAAACCACGGCCCCGTACGGACAGCAGCTGAGCGCTTCCGACCAGAGCTATGGGTTCTCCAGAGACCCGGCACACACAAGCCTCTGGCTCTCTGAAGGCCAGGATCTTTAATTCACTGGCACTATCACATGCTTTACTCGGAACAGGGAAATGTTGTGTCCTACATAAATAACTAGGGCAAATTCAGACAAAAAAAAACAAAAAAAACTAATTGCAAAAATTGATATGCTGTAAATACTAGTATTAAAGTCAAAAATCTTACACAAACTCTTATGCACACGTACTTCTAGAAGTCTCCGGGTAGACTTACCGAACTTTCTTCCCATTATCTGTAATTTTTGTCACATTTAATAACCCATACTTCTCTTGACCCTGTAAGATGAAGTTAGACATAAATACAGAAGAAAATGTGTTTCTATTGTCATCAAGGCACTGAATTGAATCCCCCCAAATAACCACTTCCTGGCAATGAGCCACATTTGTCTACATTACAACTTCAAGAAACTGCAATAAGTGTATTTAAATATGAGGAGATCACTGAAAACAAAGTTTCTCTGGGAAAGTATTCATTCCCATCCGCAAGGTTAAAAAGCTTTCCTTCTGCAAGGCCTAGGTTCCTTGGGCCAGCCAAACTTAAACTCTTTGTGGTACAATCCAGTGGAAATTTTAAACATAAAGGTGCAATGATTTGTGTGCCAGTACATTGGTACTTGAAAAATAAGATTACTGACAATCAGCCTTAATTCTGAATTCTTCTGTCAAAGTTATTCTAACATAATTGCATATTTTAAATAAAACATGCTTGAACTGCATAAAAATATTAATATATTCTTTTTTAAAACAGATGAGTGAAACATCTCTTTGATGTCCTATTTTTTCCTACCCCCAAGCAAAAGATTAGAATTTTAAACTACTTAGTTCTGTCTTGTTGATGAAAATCATCTAAATTGGTCTGCCTCTGTATAAATTTGGAGATCAGTTCATGAATGGTGGAAAAAAAAAACATCGCTGAACAAGTAGGGTACTTTGCAAGTGTCAAGAGGTAAAGACATCTAGTTTATAAGAATATATAAAGACCGTTTGAAAAGAATATTCTATATTAAAAATGAAAATATATTTGTACCATTTGTGACTCTCAAAATAAGCTAATAAATTCTATAATTTTCTCATATCAACCCCTCTTTGTCCTACCAGTGAATGGTGCTAAAGGAACATTCAATTATTATTTTTTTAAATCAATTCCTTTTCAGTAACTGCAGAACTGTTCTTAGCAGTTCCTAATTTAAGAACTAAGCTATTAGCTGAAACAATCAACTGGGGAAAGAATCCAAATTAGCTTTATCCTAACAAAATGTCCTCAATTTTAGATCCAATGGAAAAAAGAAAAAAAAAGAAACACCCCCCACACACATTCTCTCTACCATTCTCTTCTAAATCTCAAAGTTAAATGGACTATAACTGCAGAAGAGGATACTGAAGAGAAATTTTTGCTGAAATACTCTGACAACACTCTTACCAAAGACATAGGTCTGTATTTCATGAACCCTATAGATTTTATCTACACGTTTTATGCACAGTAGAAGATGACATGCTTTCAAGGAGACTAATGTTTAGCCAATGCTTCAGACACTGCTTTGGTACAACACTAACTGCTACTCCTACTCAATCTGGTATCTCTATAAGCAAACTCTTTCCAAGCCAGTGACAGATGTACTTAATTTTCTAAAACTCACAATTTGCCTAGAAGAAATGAGTTAAAATTAAACTCTAAAACTAACACCTTCTTTAGATTACTTTACTCATGATCCATACAGACCACCACTAACGATCCTACGTGTTGCACCCTCCTAACAAACCTTTGCCTTTAATAAGTTGAACAGTCTATTCCTACCCTCACAGTGACTGAGCAACCCTGGGAACGTCCCAAAGGGGAAGAATTATTCAGGGGAAAAAAAGCAGTAAATATCATAATGCCCTACTTAGCAGCAACACTAGGGGGTACTAATGGGAAAATTAAAATAATATTTAATTGGAAAATAGGAGAAGGAAAGCAAATTAAGGATCAAAATATGCAAAAGGTTCAGAAGCTTTATTTGTAATATTTAAATCCCAGGAGAGAAAGACGAAGAAAACACGGAGTTTTTCTATGCTCTAAAACCAGCAGTGACTTCTTGTACAAAATACAATTTTAATAACTGAAGGTCTGTGCTATATTTAAATCAGAATATATGCAGCAATGATTGCTTGTGTGTAAGGCTATCAAAAACTTTTGCTTAGTAAATAAAATATGTTGATTTTATTGTGGAAAACAATATGAAAAGTCATAAGACTAGATCAGCACATATAAGGCAGAGAACCATTCCTCTGTGCACACAGTGAGGATGAAACAGGAGAAATCGTGCCTTTAATGCCCTGAACTACCTCCTAAAGAACTGCTAAAATCGAACAAGGGACACATTTCAATGCTACTGTAGTTCTTAAATTCAGAAGAGAAGTGCTTCACATTCTGAATTATTTCCCACCATTTAAAAGCAATGATCACATTTAAAATTCAAACTGAATTGAAAATGCTGTTAAACATTTGTAACAGAGCTGAGTGAGCTTAAGCTTCCACCAGTACCACAGAACTAATCAAGCTCATGTTTTCCTTCCTGTAGCTAATCTACTAAAGAAGACAAGACAGGGGTTACTTATGCTGAGTTCTCATGATTCCCAGGTCTTTTCAAGGAGATTGAAATACAAATAAAGACATTGCATACAAAAAACCATTACTGCCTACTGACAGTAAGAGGTTTTGAAGGGAGGGGTATTTTGGTTTTGCTTTTACCATCCAAGTTGCTAGGCAAGGAGACATAACTGTCAAGAGGAGATAAATCTGAGTCCAACATAACTTGATATAACTTTATTCTACTATTAATTTCTAACTCAATCTCCCTCAACGCCAAGCTGTATTTAAATCAAGCCTACCTCCTTTTCCTTTATTTCTTTTTTTTTTCTTTAAACACAGTTTAGATGCAATACATTCTTTTAAAATGTAAAACCTTAGCATAATTTTATCCCATTATTTTTCTCAACACAAGCAGGTTTGTCCTCAAAGTATCTAATTATATACAGTCCAGTTTCTACAACATCTACTTATATATTAAGACAATATGCATACTGACTGTGGCTTGATGCTTTGGTGAAGAATGAGAGGACTCATTTTCAGGAAAACTCGCCTTAGAAGCAGTTGATGATTCCTATAAAATTCAATAGGCAATACAAGTTATTCTCTTTCTTACAGTGTTTTTTTTTTCCTCAACATCAGAGATGCATAAATATGTACAAGCAGACAGAGAAATATATTTACATTCCTGGTTACAAGTTTTAGTTTAAAAAAAAAAAAAAAAGTTTTTTCTTGAAGCATACATGATATTCTGAAATATTTGTATTATAAAACTGGTTGCTAAATAGAGTTCTTAAAAGATTTAAAGACTGCAATCAAACTGGGTTAATAAGCACACGTCCACTTGAAAAAAAGTGTTAATAATAATTACAATATCTACTAAAGCAAAGCTTTCATCCTTATTAAGGAACAGAATTTTTGTATGACATTGCCATCAAATTGTAAAACATGTTCATAATGCTAACTTGTTAAGGGATACTATGTGATAAAATACCATGATTTTAAAGAAAAGATTACATCTGTGTGGTTAGCAAATATAAGATTAGTCCAATAAATATTCTTCCATGTAGGAGAGTACATACAAGCTCTATTAATATTTGTAAGTCAGAAAAGGTAATTCCCTTGTAATTGAGAACTGAAATTTTCTAGATATTGTTTTTTGTCTTAAACTAGACATTAATTATGGATCAAAAGAAAAAAGCACTAAGTCTCTGAAAACTTGAGAAATTGCCCAGCTGGAATCAAAAAGGCATGTGTGTTTCCTCTCAAATAATGATTGCTTTGCACAACTAAACTGCTGAAAATCTGGTAGAGAATTTCAAATAAAAGAAAAACGTCACTTGTTCTTTGTTATTGTTAACACATCCCCCTCCTCCAGCCCCCCCGTTTTTTAATACCCTTGATACGTCTCCCAAATTCTGTGCTACAATTGAGCAAAATGTTTGTTTTTCCAGTATTACATAACAGTTTGCACATTTGCACTTTAAAATCCAGTTGTAAATTTACCTGCACACTAACTCTTTTCCCGGTGTGCTAATAAAGAACATTAGCATTCTTAAAAACAGACCAACTGTTCCAGGCTTTCAGAATTCCATAGAAAAAGTTTTCACATTAAGGGTATTGATTTTGTCCCTTCCAGAAAGGTACAATTTTTTTCTTTGCTTACCAAACTATTTAGCTGGGTAAATCCTGCTGGCTATGCACAAATGCATACAACCGCCCATAAACAGTTACCAAGTATATTTGATATCATCGAATTCTAGTCAGCTATGGCAATCCATACATTACTCGAACATGTTTCAAGCACTCTTTTGACAGGCCCATTTTCAGAAAATTGAGTTATGTTGTTTTTCCAGGAAAAACGGAACAAGAAAAATAAAATGAAAACAACTTTCCTAGGAGTCAGCTACAAAGATAACGGGGGGTTGATGTTCGTATTTAGCCAAATACCAGTTGTCTTTTCTTCTAATTCACTCTGAACTTTACACAGCTTTCATACGATAAGCAGCTTTGGAACAAGAAACCTAGTAGATGTGGTCATGAGCAATTTCCTTTATCATGCCCCAGTTTAAACCAGTATACATAATAGCGTGTCTGCCAGTGGTGATAAAGCACGTACATTAGTGCACTAAACAAATCTACAGTCTACATGCCCTCCATGAAATACTATTTCATTCCTCCACTTCATACTTTTAATATTCCCAAAGCATTAACACGTGCTGTACATGAAACATACAGTCTCCTTACCGTTAGCCAGTGCATGCTGCCTGCATGCTCTGCAGCTGTTAAAATTAGAGAAACTTTAAGCTATTGGCTCTGCAAACATTGCAAATGATATATATTACAATTTGGTTACCACCCTAGACACTTGTTCGCTTCATTGGGTTCTAGGTCTTGGAACTCTAGCACTGGGTCTTGAAGAAAAGAGTCATAAAAAAAGAATCGCATAATAAACCATTCCATTTATTCAGTGTTTTACCATAGCTTCCTCATTCAGAGCAGAGGCACCTAGAGGCTATTCCAAAAACCAAACTAAATCTTATACCAGAAAACAAAAAAAGTAAAATAAAGTCTTTCATTAAAACTGAGGCCAAAATATTAAGTTTAGCTCCAAGAGAATCGTTCATACGTGTGAAGTATAAACCTGGCTACAACTGTCAGCTGTGATTTTGAGGACTCCATCCAGCCTCTTTTATGCAGCGACAAATCACATTTGGTACAGAAAGATGTTGTTGAGGAGGAGTACAGAGGATGAAGGAGCAGTAAATGGACCTCAGAATTGCTCAAGCTAAACTAATGCATACAGGTGCAAACTGTGCCTTCTCCAGCCAAGTCTGGTCCACTGGCTCCTCAGCACCACGTACGACATATTCTAAACTGACAGCTCAAAAGCTTAAGATAGAATCCAATAAAACCTCTTCTGAGCAACTAAGTCAAATCTGGACACCCACAACCCTCCTTTTCCATTAAAAAAATACTCCATTTCAATAAGAAAAGCTATTGAAAAATAAAGAAAACAACAGGCCGAGCACCTAATATTCTGGGCAGCAGATCCATTTTCATTACAGCTGCTTTGGTTTTGTCAATTTAAGTTCCTCTTTGGCATCTGTAATTACAGAGGCCCATTTACAGGTCTTTCTCCATTCCCCCAAGCCTACACTCATTTCACTTCATTTTTCCCTATAACTTTACAAAAAGGGAGCTTCCAGTCCAGTTCACTGGTATCGAATTCTGTGCTAAGATTTCAGTACTGCAAAATATTTTGCAGTTTCCATGAATCCCAGGATTGACCGCTGCGAAGTTACAGAAACCAGCAAGCCATCACCCTCCGCTGCTGGTTTCAGTTCCTCCCTACCGACATCCGCACTCTTCATGCAGCGACACAGTGCTGCAGCCCGAGCAGAAAGGACTGCAACAAAGCAAACGGGAGAGAGGCAGCAGGGCAGCAACGGAGACGTTCTGTCCCCCCTTTGCTTCAGCACATCTGTCACAGGATAGTCCAGAAGAGACCATCAAGAACACGCCCTAAGAATGCACTGAAAACTGCTTTTGTATTTCTGGACCTCAGTTCTTTTCAGACTAAAATCCCAACTCAACTCTGGACCGGGATTAAATGTGAGCGTTTTAGTGCCATCAGTACTGTCCTCCGTCCTTCAATAACAGTATCACACCCCTGCCGTAACCAAGCACAACTTCTTCTCCTTACTAGAAGCATTACAGTGGAGATCAGTTAAAGGAATAAGCCCACTATGTAATACTACTACTACTTCCATCTTTGAAATGCAATTTTTAGTTTAGCCAGTACCACTTGCTAAACACTGCACTGACTTTCCCAATAAAACATTTTATTTCAATTATTTATTTGCAGTCTGAAAAGTGTATTTATACTTGATGCTTCCAAAAATTAAAGTATTCAGATAGTAAATATCAATATACTTTATATGAGAACCATGATCACAACCATAATTTTTAAATTCAAATCCTGATTATGCTCCATAGCATAAACTGAATTACAGGAAATTCCCAATTATAAATAAAATGGCTTCACACAAACGCTGAACTAACACTAGCTAAAATATTTCAAGGATAACAAGAAAAAGACTATTATTACAAAGTAACAATAGCAAAGTTATCAGATAGACCTTGATTTTACTGAATATTTATACACAAAGATACAGAAGAAAAATGAGATTTCAGAAGTTAGTGCATACTGATTTCTTATAGAAAAGGCAGAGACAGTCAGTATTGCAGCATGCTGTTTAACTCACTCCTACCTTATCGTTGGTGTCCAACACAATTGTACTGTGCCTCCATTTTGTTAAAACTATTGGTTCTTGTAGCCTCCTGTCCAGACTCCTACTCTTTATTATATCTCTTTGCTGCTGTGGTGAAGCATTATACTAAAGAAGAGAAAAATCAAACTATAAGTAGAATCTAATTCATACAAAAACTGGACCATTCATACGTCTTAACAGTGCAAACTTTCAGATTCCTGATTTCACCCTAGAGGAGGAAAAAAAGCCTTCCTTTTATTTTGCATTTAACATTCAGATCTAACTTGTCTACAGTAGTCTTCTCTGAGGCAGTAATTAAAACTGGCCTGTTAGGACAGTGCTTTGTTTTGCCAAAGAGATATTTGATTTCTGGCGTAACAGCCTACTGCCAGTTTTCCAACCAACCAGCACACTGAGAACCACCAAGAAACTACAATCTTTCCAGTCACTATACGATCAGAATTACTACAGGGTTTAAACATTCACTCTTTGTAGTGCACAAACAGTACTATATCACCTGTTGAGCTCTTGTATAAGAAAAGAAAAATTCTGTAATTTTACAGTAAATCCTTTAGATAGAGACTTATGACCGGCTGTGGTGGATGCAATTCTCTTTGACCCAAAGGTTTGGCAGGCCTAGGAACAGAGACATTAGGCAGTGGGGACTTACTTTTTCAGAATGAACTACATCAAACTACTAAAAAGGATTTGTCGGTGTGGAATGTACTTAAGCACAGAACATAAATATTTAGCAGGAAATAATTTTAAGATTCGGGGGAGCTATAAAAGCAGAAGAGATAATGGATGTATCAGAACAGAGCTTTCTAATAACTCCACAGCATCCAAAGATGCACAAGTTGAGAAAATGCGAAGTCCACGAGAAGGACCCCACATTTAATTAGACCTCAGGATTGCAGCAAACACATCATCAGTTGCATAGCCATTTTAAATGATCACCACCAACATACATGTAGTATTATAAAGAATTATGAAGATATTTAAAACAAAGTTTAATATGAAAATAAACAAGAAAAGACAGCATTGATAAGTTCCCACACACACACACCCCAACAAGTTGGTAAAAATCTCATTCTTTCTATTCAGTGTTCGAAGAGTAAAATCTGCACATTGAAAGAAACAGGAGGCAGTATTTGTGGAGTCATATACAGGACTAGAATCCACGGGGTAAGACATAACAGAGGAAAGTCAAGGGTTTTATTAAAAAAGGCCAAAACATTGATCTTTAAAAGCACACTAAATTCTACAGTATTGCTAATAATTTACTGCAGTAACCTCAGAGCCTCAGGTCTTCAAAGACAGAATAATGCACACTTACAAAGTACGGTAAGATTAAAGCTAAATAACATACCACAGTTATATTTAGTACCCAAATAAAGAGTCAACATTACTACTGCCTGCCATGGCAGACATTCTGCTTGTGTTAGCAGCTTCGTATTTTACTATGAATAGAGCTCCAATAAGTCAATAGATACTTAAATGGTAAATGATAATTTTAGCAGTTCATTTAAATTATTTCAATATGTGTAACAGTAATTGAATGGATATTGCAGTACTAAGAATAAAATTTGGTAGTTCCTGTACAAACACTGCACAGTATTGGTCATCACTGTAGAGATTCACATCTGAGATTGCACTGACATGTTTATTTGCTTTGGGTTCAGCACATCTACATTCAGAAAACAGCTGCTACATTACAATGGTGAAATGTATGCAACTCTCAGTTTATTTCCCTTTTTAATAAAAGCTGAACCATCATTCATGCCTCAGGGTATCTAATACCAGCATACTTTCTTGTTATGGAATCCACCCTGCAGATAACTCAAACCGTATCAGCAAGCTAAGCATTATGCAGCAAAATTGCCCATATTACAACTAAAAGCTAAATAATTTTCAGTGAAGCTACGTTTAAACCGCTGCAAACAGTGTTCTCTGCAGCAGTTCTAAATCATTTAAGTGAACAGGTCAAATATTTCTTGCTATGAAACAGAACTATCTATTTCAGAACTGTTTATGCATTTCAGTGACACTGGTGAATATTACTTATGGAAATTCTTCATACACTTTGCATTTCATTAACTTAAAAAATTTGAATTCAAACAGTCAATGACTGATTATAAAGCAATTTATCTTGAATTTAAATCTATGTTAAGGGTTGTAATATGGGCAGAGCCTAATTACAGGGGATCTATATTTAAAAGGTGCCTTTGATACCATCACAAGCCATCAGGAGTTTACTTAGCTAACAGACAACCCCATCTTGAAGGAGAAAGGACTTGCAAAGCAATATGAAATTCCAGTTTTACAAACTTATTTAGCAAGAAAGCAAAGGAACTCATCAACAAAGCACTGCTAACAACTCAGAAACACGGAGCCCTGCATCTTAGCAGCTTAAATACTTTGCACTGGTGATATAAACTGTGTTAATAACCTGACAAGTTTTCAGGGGAACATTTGCCATTTTTTCCCCCATTTTCTCACAACATAGGTGTATAGGTGTCAAGTATACATTTTTCACTCAAGTGTTTATGCTTTCTTTCCTTTCTCATTACAAACAGTAGAATGTACTATTAGGGGGAAATAAATCAGAAAAAGCTTATGTATTTCTGGACTCAAGACAAGACTCAATCTTTAAAATAAATAGGTTCTGATTTAAAAGAATTTGTATGGGATACAGGTATTATTTCAGACTCTGCATTGTCCAACTGAACTAGCCATGCTCTAGATCCCTCTGGCTAAAGAGATCAGGGTGATCAGGTCAGATGCCTACACTTTGATGAACACCCCCTCTACTCTTTGATCTCATTTTTTCTTTAGTATTCCCAGTTCAAAATGCCTTGCAAAACAGTTTCAGGTCAGATTCATTTATTAATACTCTATAGCACTACTACCTGCAGAAGCTGTTCTTTGTTAGGGGCACTTACTGTGATATTTCCCACATTTTATTAGCAACACTAAGTGACCAAGTAGGGTTCCCCTTCTCTCGTAGGGAATGGTATTCTTACATAACTAAGTAGACTTTCTGTGCCTACACTTTGGCATAATCTTCAAGACAGATTTGGCACGGGTCATTCATTTTAATAAAATTGACATGTTCCAGATTACACACTGCCTAGTAGCATGGTCACTATGACACCATGTGCCTTAATCTCGCACCATCAGAAAGTGCTACTATTCTCTTACTTCTACAGCTTTTGATAAGCTGGCACAGCGTTCCAAATATGCACATTACCATTTCTTGAAAACTCTTCTCCAAACTCAGTTTCGGTACCCTTACATTAATCCCTCTAGCACATAACCTCAATTTGCTCCCCATTTCATTGCCAGTTTCTTCCATCAGTAAGCAAGGACATCATTAAAGTGCTCATAATCTGTCCACATACACCAAGCGACACAGACTTCTTTTTATAACAGGTATTGGTGTAGGGTAAGGTGTTGTAAGTTTAGGTCACGCTAGGTTATTCCCATTGTTGAATTAATTCAACACCTTCACCAACTACTTAAAAGCTTTCTTTGCCTCAGTTTAAAATTTTTTAACCCTCTCAACTGGCCAAGTGATTTACATTTAATTTTAACCTGATAATGTGGCATGGCTCAAGGCTCTGTCCTAGCCTAATTGTGAGTGAAATAAATATAGCACCTCTGAGTTATTTGTAGCAGTCACCCCCCATTCTTATGGCGATAACACAGATCTGTCAGCTTTAAGAAACAGAAGAACGAAGATTTTTCTTTGTTTGCATTAGCATCATCCATAGCCAATTGAAAGGAACTGGGTGGGTGAAAGGAGAAAAGAGTGGGAAGCGACTGAGAAAGAAGCTTGGTAAAGGCCAGAAGTTAAACATTTTACTCTACTTTCCTGCAGTCAAAGATTAGAACAGCAGCATTTAAAAGTATTCTGATATCCTAGAACCCTTCACCACTCTGGATAGTCTACCATATTACCTGCAGTTCTCCCAGACTGCCTGAAACTGAAGATTAAAAAAAGAAAAAATTGTGTGTATGTGTGGTTGGGTTTTTTTTGTTTTAGTTTTTTTTAAGTGTTGCTTCAGAACAAGAACATTTTATCTTTGGCTTTGAATTAACTTTCTCATTGGTGTGATTGACGTAACACCTATGTTACAGGCTTTCCTTTTCTTATTGACTAAATCAATAACTAAAACTTGTTTCTTCACAGAAGAAAGACTCCCCATTTTTTGCTATAATATATCTGTACGGCAGCAGAGTTTGAGGCATCAGCTGCACTAAAGCAATAGAATCTGTCCATAGTGGGAAGACAGCTACCAGAAAAAGCAACTAAACCTCTAACGTAGAAGTGACTGAAAGACACTTTTGGATAACCCACTTCAACTGCTCTACAGTCTTGGATGTTCACTGCTTGACCTTCTACCCTCAGAATTGCCTCAGATTGCTGATCTTTGAAGACTCAAGAACAGCTCCAAGTCAGTACTGATTGCCACAGGCATTGCTCCTTTGCTAGCTCAATTTCTACCTAAGCAAGAATTGGGGGTACTTTTCTCCCCTTCATCTTATGGGGGGGCAGGGAGAGAGGGAGGAGCAGGAGCAATGAGGAAAACCAGCCCAGGTCTCTTGGATAGAAAAATACATATGGGAGGGATGACACTACCTTCTTAATCTTATCTCAGGTTTGTCATAATACACAGCTGCAGTTACTACAGTTTTGTCCTTAAAAAACTCTCAATCCTCCGATCGACTGAGACAGCCTCAACCTTCTCTGAACAATCCAACTTTTACAACAAGAATGTGAAGATTACTCACTACTGTTAAAGACGAGGTTTGGTGTATTGACTTGCAGTAGATACTAACGCCAACACACATGGTGTGTTATCTCAAATCAAGTAGCACTGCTCGGAACAGGACCAGTTTACATATGGGTAGCAGTAACAATTACTCTTATAT
Organism: Apteryx mantelli; assembly: GCF_036417845.1. Taxonomy (NCBI): domain Eukaryota; kingdom Metazoa; phylum Chordata; class Aves; order Apterygiformes; family Apterygidae; genus Apteryx; species Apteryx mantelli. The sequence goes on from NC_089979.1 coordinate 153,669,131, forward strand.
ACACCGGAAGAAATTTAGGTGTACTGGTTACCTTTCATATCTGTTGTAAAGCAGCACACATTAAAATCCTGCAATCAAGGACAGGTTCAGTGCTTTGCATCCTACCTGTGGAAGGAGTAATCATAACAGCTAATATTGTGCTATGATATTTTCAAAAACAATAGATTTACCATCTATGAAGCAGTCTTCAGGAACAATATTTGAATTACTTTGAATTTTTTTTTGAATATTACCAGTCTGCTACTTACTCAGTAGTAGCCTAAAACCTTTCATGCCTATTTCAGATGCATAAGCTATTCATTCGAGCAGTGAAGCATCCTAAACCTTTCATGCAGTGCCACTGTAGACAAACCATATAACATCTGGGATCATTCTACAATTTAAAAAAAAAAAAATCCTGCCATTTAAATGACAACTAACCTTAATGCTTAGAAGAACTGCAGTATTTTTGTAATTACAAGCGACAGTTAACGTCATTAATTTCCACATGAAACTGGATTGTCTAATATAAACTAACAGCTGATAAAGTAAATACAGCTCTTTTCCCCCCTCAGCAAATGAAAAATGGCCAATAGACGCTGAATTCTCAAGAAGAGTTCTTGCTTCTCATCTCAAATGGAAGCATTTGCCTCGTCATAGGATCTACTACACTGGATCAGACCAAAGAGCCATACAGTGCAGTATCCAACCTCCACAAACATCTACAATCAAGTGTAGTACCTATGCCTATTATTTTGAAGTCAAATACATCCTCAAGTTGGTGGTTTGATATTACATGAATTTTTGCAGCTGGGAGATGGTCCAGGAACTTCTGCACCCTGTTATCACCTGGTATTACAGCACCTCCATGAAAAGGAAGAGAGCCTCTAAGATCAAGAGCGACACTGTTTCTTACCAGTTTAATATCTGACAGGCCCTCAGCAAGAAGGCTTATGGTAAAAAGGCTGTTGGGAGCTGGGAAATGGCCCAAGGGCTTGCTCTAGCCACTCCATGCATCACCCCAGTATTGAAATGCCTCCAAATGAAGACAGTCTCATGCCAGCTGCCTAAGTAAAGGAGGAAGACTACAGAGCTCCTTTTTCCATATAGCTCCCAGCAGTCAGCAGACCAGGAGCTGTTCAGCAGGCACTGCTTGGTGCGCCCTCCGTTCATTTAGGGAATTAGTTTTGGAACCAATTCATAGGGACATTTACAACACCTTGCGATATTGAGTACTCCAGATTTACTAACCACTGAGTGAACAACACAGTCTTAAGCTTGCCTCTTTTTCCAGGCTGTACATCTCCATTTAATCTCTCCTCATATGGAAACTGTTATACACTTCAAATAATCCTTAATATCTTGTTTTGTACTTTTTTCTAGTACAACTACACACTTATTGAAATGCAGAGACTAGAACCGCATGCAATATTGAAGATATGGGTGCACCATACACTTTAGAAATGGCATACTTCTTCCTGGAATTTTTTTATTCTATTTTTTTCCCCCATAGTATTTCCTAATGATCATTACTTGGATTAAATCGGTATTTTCAGAAAAATACTCACTAGGTTTCAAAAAAAAAAAAGTAATAACTGCTTTAGAGCCTGTCATTGCACACGTACAATTCAGTGCATTACTCTGTATTTGAAGGTACTGAATTCTATGCACCATTTTACCAGTCACTCAATACTGAGACCTTTCCACTAATCTTATAGTCGATTTTGATTCTGACTTCCCTGAACCACACTGTACAAGCAGATTTTTTTAAAATTAGTCCACAATCTGAAACTTCCTTTTCAAGTGGCTTTTGAGAAAAGAGAAAACATGATTACATAAAATAACAGAATATTTCTGATCAATGCTAAAATCTGCTTTTCTTTCAAACCTGCAATTACTTCCTGACTCTAATACATTTTTTGCCATGACAGTAAGCTTGATCAGTCTTATGTGGGCTTGATTAAAATCTGACAACTAATTTGCCTTGCATCATCTTTACTTTTAATATGTTGGTGCTTTAGACTCCAAAGCAAAGACCACAGCTGAAACACTGAATGCAATGGTAGCGTGGTAGTCACTGCATGTGGCCTTGAGACATCACTGCCTGCACACACACAGTCAAGAGATCGCATGCAAATTAAATTTACTTAGGTTAGAATGAAAAGGAAGTACAAGGAAAGTGACAGGAAAGTTCACAGTTCACCATTTTTCTTTTCTTTTAAAAGGAAGACAAGCTCCATTCACAGTGTAATTATGCAGCTGGCATGTTTGCTGCTGAAAGAGCCTGCTTAGAAGAACCTACCTGTCATTAGCCCAAAGATCTGATGCTTCCAGTCATGCAAAGAAAGCTGCAGTACACCTGAGCTGATACACCGGAAACCAGCTTAATCTCCACTATGCTAGAGTCTAGAAAAATACATTTGGAGGACTGCAATTGCAGCTCTGATCATAACAGATTTTTACCATACTCCATTTTTAAGCAGGACCTTAACTCATTTGTAGTGCTGAAAGGAGCAACAGGAGATGTCAACAAACTGATAAGCTTAGCTCTATAACTGATCTAATGCAAAGGTTTTTTAATGATTAAGAATACATCATTGCTTTATTCCAATATACAGAAATGAGTTAACTGTCAAATTGTACTTCTCACTGCTTGCTTAGTTTGGTATTTCCACATTCCTTTTCTCCTCATCTTTATTTTCTTTCTCCATTTGATTGCACGATCTCTTCCTGATACTACTAGCATCTTGTTTATCTTTCACAATTTTTCAGCTAGCACACTGCGTGACAGTGTTCAGCTCCCGAGCTGAGAAGCCATTCACCTGAGTGTCAGAACGGAGGTCCCTGAGCTCTTACTTAAGGCTAAGAGTGAAGAGGGTGAATTAACAGACTGCTGGTCTAAAAAGATATCCAAAAATAAAGATCTTCTACCTAGCGCCTCCCCTGTGGATACAGTGAGAGCAGCTAATGCTGGACTAACTTTTAAGAGAAATGCAATTATGATATCAGAGTTTGTGTAAATATTAACAGCAAAAGCTACAAGTTCACCCCTGATGCTTATAGTATAAGCATTTTCTTTTCACGTCTACTCTTGAACTAGAGAACTCGGTCAGAGGATGCCTGTAATACTATTATACTGTATGCGAGCCCAGGAATGCATTTTGAAAACTTATTAATCTATATCTCATTTTTATTAGGCTGTCCTCTCTCTTCCTCAACTATTTTTTCCAATATTTATTATATAATTTTCCTTGCTTTTTGTCATTTTGATAGTTTTTTTTAGTTTAGAAATTAGACTGTTCTCATTTCTAAGATCAATTTAACTTTTTTTTCCTTAATACCGATTTCTCATTCGTATGAACTATAAAATTCATATTAGAAAACTATTAGTTTTCTGAAATAGGGCTATGTCTTTCCTCAATATGATTTAGATATTATTCATTCACTATGTAACAAATAAAGCTATTTTATCATAGTGAACAATTCACAAAAGAACTATAGATGCTGTTTTCTTTTTTAAAAAAATAATCTAAGAACTGACAACTGAATTCAGCAGAATGCATACAGGAAAACAAAGTGTTTTGCAAAGTGTACTGCAAGCTGTGGGTAAATATTATTATCCAGTTTAAAGAATAATTCAGTATGTTTTTCAGTTCCACTACAAAAACCCAGGTCACACTCTTCAAAAGTCTTAACAGAATTTTCAGGAGCTGTCAAAGCTACTCCATCCAAGACACCATTTTTAGCTAGAGGCATTCTGCTATTCACAGGTGTCATTTCATATACATGACTGAAGGGGTTTCTATGAGACTGTCTAAAGTAAATTGTTTTCCAACTATTTTTTCCACAGGAAATGTATACCCTCTCAACTTTTTTTTTTTTTTTTTTTTTTTAAACACACACAGAAGAATACTGGAGGTGTTATTTCACAGTGTGTTCACATTTACTCTTATATATACAGTTACATGCTATAAAAGTGAAGATTTTTTATAGTATAATATTAGTTAAGCTATTATGTTATTTCTAGAACTAAAAATTATCTGAAGGTTTGCAAGTGATTTCCAGATGGTGTAGAAAGATCTAACAAAAGAAGTCTTTTCTTTTTCTAGTTTAGCAGCTGTATATGATCATGTAAGCCCACTGATTTATTGCACAACAAATTTTGAAAGATAATATATGAACTAAAAATGTTGGGGGGAAAAGTGACTTAGAGTATTAGTACAGACTGCATCTAATTTCTTCTTAAAGATTTTTTTCTTCAAATAACACTGTTAGCTTTCATATAAAGTTCATAAAAATTAAAAACACAAAAAAGTTACAAGTCTTTCTATGGTCTTCTCTCTCCTCACTCATAACAGTTCTCAATATAAATTTGTTTTTTCTTCAAAGCAGCTCTACAGTCTACATTGTCTTTCCAATCCATTTGTTCCTAAGCACTTTTGGAACCCGCTTCAGTTAGTTTTTCAAGAGACTAATCTTCAATCACACTTTAAATACTCACAGGTTTCTAACATTTCTATTGTATATTCTTTGGATACATAATTATAAACACTAGCTAAACCTTTTGATGAAATTTTCAGTCTACTCTACAACATTTAAAAGTTAAAAACTAGAGATTGCAGGCAATACACAGGCCATTGGCCTGTGATCCAAAAATCAATTGTTCATTTACTTCTATTAACCTTCTATTTGTGGCCACCCAAGAATTAGTAGTTTCAAGATCATTTAATCAAAAAATATATATTATATTTTGTACAAATAACTCATAAAATGAATTTTCCTTGAAAATTATTTAAGAGCAATAGTTGATGATTTTCATATAAACAAGAACTAAAGCATACCAAACCACAAACTCTGAGGCAGAGGCTGATTCTCATTCTGTAGGTGGTCATTAATACAAGAGAGCCTTAGGGGTTGGGTTATAAGCACTGGACTACGGTGCATAAACACACCATCACTAGACCTTGTCTCTTTATACTAATATGCCTCAGACAACAGCTCTGGATTATCTGTGTGACCTCTTGCAGCTGGATTAAAGCTAACTCAATTAACTATAATTCAAATCCAAAACTGTTTTAGAGGAAAGCAACTTTGTCACAGTCAAAACTTTCTGCATTACAAAAACAACAAAGACCCTGGAGACCAGGGAGAAAGTCTGGAGAAAGGAAGACTTTCCTTTGGTTGAGGAGGATCGGGTTAGAGATCATTTAGGAAAACCTGACATCCACAAGTCCATGGGCCCTGATGGGATACACCTATGAGTGCTGAGGAAGCTGGGGGACGTCATTGCTAGGCCACTCTCAATCATCCTTGAAAGGATGAGGAAAGGAGAGGTGCCTGAGGACCGGAAGAAAGCAAATGTCACTGCAGTCTTTAAAAAAGGCAAAAAGGAGGAATCAGGGAACTACAGGCCAGTCAGCCTCACTTTGATCCCTAGAAAGTGATCAGTGTGGTGATCACTTTTCTGAAAAATCTGTGATCAGTGGCACAAAATCTAGTTGGAGGCCTGTCAATAGCAGTGTCACTCAGGGGTCAGTACTGGGGCCAGTCTTGTTCAACTTATTCATCAGTGGCCTGGATGAAGGGACAGAGTGCACCCTCAGCAAGTTTGCTGATGATACAAAACTGGGAGGAGTGGCTGATACCCCAGAGGGCTGTGCTGCCATTCAGAGGGACCTGGACAGGCTGGAGAGGTGGGCAGAGAGGAACCTCATGAAGTTCAACAAAGGGAAGCGCAGAGTCCTGCACCTAAGGAGGAATAACCCCAGGCACCAGTACAGGTTGGGGGTTGACCTGCTGGAAAGCAGCTCTGCAGAGAAGGACCTGGGAGTGCTGGTGGACAAGAAGTCCACCATGAGCCAGCAATGTGCCCTTGTGACCAAGAAGGCCAATGGTATACTCGGGGGCATTAGGAAGAGCATTGCCAGCAGGTCGAGGGAGGTGATTCTCCCCCTCTACTCAGCCCTGGTGAGGCCACATCGAGTACTGTGTCCAGTTCCGAGCTCCCCAATACAAGAGAGACATGGAGCTACAGGAGCAAGTCCAGCAGAGGGCCACTCAGATGATTAAGGGACTGGAGCATCTCATATGAGGAAAGGCTGAGAGAGCTGGGCCTGTTTAGCCTGGAGAAGAGAAGGCTGAGAGGGGATCTTATCAATGTGTACAAGTATCTGAAGGGAGGGTGTAGAGTGGATGGGGCCAGGCTCTTTTCAGTGGTGCCCAGCAATAGGATGAGAGACAATGGGCACAAACTGAAACACAGGCAGTTCCGTCCGAACATGAGGAAAAACTTCTTTACTGAAGTGAGGGTGACTGCACTGGCACAGGTTGCCCAGAGATGTTGTGGAGTCTCCATCCTTGGAGATATTCAAAAGCTGTCTGGACAGGGTCCTGGGCAATGTGCTCTAGGTGACCCTACTTGAGCAGGGAGGTAGGACTAGATGATCTGTAGAGGTCCTCTCCAACCTCAACCATTCTGTGATTCTGTGTGATTCTGTGAATGAAGTACCCAAGACACTGTTTGCAAATAATAACTTAAATTATGCACAATGAACTAGTAACTGCTTTTGGTAAAACCTGCTCTACCAGAATTTCAGACCTCTAATTAGTCTAATTAAGCAGCTAATCAATAACTATGTAACTTTTAAAATCAATAGTTACAGATACATTGTCAGGTTTATAGATGTCACAAAATTTAAGATACCTAACACATCACGTTGACATAAGAGAATCCATAAAAATAATTTAACTTTTCAGTGACTCAGATACAAATTCTTTTGTTGACATAACAAAGAATGCTAGTACATAGTTTCATTCATAAATCAGTTTAAAAGTAGTGTTTTCATAATATCTGTGCAAAACATTTATAGATAAAGGTTGCCCTCTTCTAAGGGAAAATGCCTTAGGACACTGATTTTTCAACTGATGGAATAAAATAATTGAGCAACATGTTCTTCTGTATACTTATGATGCACTTCTGTGTGAATCACTTTTTATTGTCATATTTCTATTTAGCATTGAGCAAACATCCTAGTACCAGGAAAAATGTATACAACTACATCATTATGACAAGTGCCCTAGGTTTTGAAAGTGAAAATGAGAATTTAATAGTATTAGGTACATCCTAACACTGCCAAGTCTTCCTAGCTCTGTCAATTACCTACAAAAGCTCCGTTTTCATTCCAAACTGAATAAATAACACAACACATTTGCAGTAAAACTATCAGTGTCATCTTCACAAGTGTATCCTCAAGATACTGGACAAGTCCGTTGAAATTTTTGGTTTTCAACCTCTTCCCACAATAAAAATAAATAAATAGAAAGCACAACTATATAAAATCCAAACAACCAAATTCAGAAATACATGACAAAAATTTGGAAGGTACTAAAAACAGACTATAGTTTTTCAGGAACATTTTAGAATTAAAAACAAAAAAAACCCAAACCCCCAACTTGTTTCCCCCTATCTGTCATTATCACAGCAAAATCACAGATATACTGCAGCCTTAGATGAAAAGCTCAGTTCAGTAGAGATGCAAGATCTTCCTTGATATCTTAATACTGTTACCTACAGGTATTTTGATGTCCTTTAGTATAACGTGTTTTTCTCTTCACAATCAGAAATTCCACAAAAATGCCAGAAATAACTAGCGGCAATGTACAAGTCCTCCTGTTGTGAATAACTCCCAAAAGATCTCACAGAACATGTACTGGGGAGGGGGGAAAAATCCCAAGTTGTCCAAGTTTCTCTTTTAGGTCACTCACCTTTGGTAACTCCCATTCCGATCGAGAACCATCAGCACTGTAGTAGTACGGTCTACCTTGTTCATCTGCATGTTTTATCCACTGCAGAAAAAAAGGTAATGACAGGAAATGTAATGAGAGTGACAGTCATAACATAGGAAATCTCTGATAGTCTCAAGGTCAAGAAGCAACAATAGCAACCCATTTTACTTTTCAGCTCCCTGAATCAGATGCACTATCATTTTTTCATTCTGTAACTTCCCAGAAAATAGTCCTGCAATATCATAGTTACTCAAAGTCTTGAAGACTCACATAACCTACCTAAAGAAGTTGTGATAGAAAGGTATTTTTCAAAAGATGACATATCAAACACTTCTCAACATTATGATGTCAATTTAAGCACGCAGTCTTTGCACCAAATCTGTGTCAAGACTTTATACATAAAATTACAAAATTACAGGAAGCTCAGTCAAGGTCCCCGATAAGGCCAACCAGCAAGCTGCTGATAATTTAAGAGATTACTGCACAGCTTGTTAAACAATTCAACACTGATAACAGCAATAGGCACATGAGATGCAGTTCCTAATTCAGTCATGAAGGAGATAATGCAGCTATTTCTATAACCTCTACAAGCAACTCCCAGAACCACACAAGAACTACAACCACCTAGTTCTGCAAAAAAGACAGAAATGTAATGGGCAAAGATCTACAAACTGATCATACAAAAATATGCACATGAACACTCACAGCATGGCTCTTGGGTTAAACAGGCTTCACAAGGGTTACCTTCCAATAAATTCTTTCCGATAGGAAATACTGCTTTCTATCAATCTCGGTGTAATTTTTTAAAAACTTCTATGTGTTTCCCTAAACAGAGGTAGGTGCTTTATGTTTTTAGCATAACTAGATTAAGCAGGATAAAAATACAAAATTCTTTGGGGCAAAAAAAAAAAAAAACCTACATATTTGCAGATTGTGTGAAAAATCCATTAAAAGACTGCACCCAGTGCTAACAGAGGTAAGTCATTTAAAAACTGACATAAAACTCAACTATTTAAAAGCTTCTTTAAAAAAAAAAAAAAAAACTTGCATACATCAACTGAAGAGCTAGTGCTATAATATGGTAAATATAGCACTGTTTCAAATGACACTTTTTGAAGTTAAAAAAAAAAGAAATCAAAACACAACTTTTGTTAACAAAATTAAAAAAAATAGACAAATCTAAATTATTGTCATTTTTCATACATGGAAGAAATTTTTGTGACATGCCCAGAATCACAGAAAGTCGTCAGCAGCAATTCGATAATTAGAATAGAAGTCTGCTGATACTGCTATTAACTTAACAACTAAATTTGACTACATCTGAAAACACTATTGAAAGCCTCTAAAAAAAGTACAGGACAAAATTTGATATTAAAGCAGCATTATTTTCAAATTGAAACCACCCTATCTGGAAGCCATATGCAGAAAAGAACAACTCCTTTTAAGAGACAGCAAGAAGAGCATTATATTGGTAGGAACTTCAGTCCTTAAGTGTAACAAAGAGGATAGGGGGGAAAAAAAAGATTAATGATATGTTCATTTAAAATGATCTGATACCCAACTGGAAATAAGAAAATTTTTCACTGCATAGTAAAGGAGATACATAAGGAAAAAAAAACATTAGCTCAGATGCCAAAGTTCTGGGCACATTTACAAAAAAAGAAGGCACCACTGAGGAATGTTTCTTCACCCCTAGAAATAAAAACTCTATTTCTAACAGTGAATTTACTGAAAGGATTTAGAACACTTGTGACGAGAAGAAGGAAAAAGTACCTTTTCATTAGTATAGTCATTGGTATATAAGGTTTGACCATGTTCATCCAACTCTTCTGACCAACCCTTTGGAGGAGAACCATACTGACTATCTGACTGGCTGTAACAAGAACTGTGGTCGTTTTCTTCTGATGAAAGAGGCTACAAGTAGTCAGAAACACACAAGGCAGTTTTAAGAATGGAAATGCTTTAAAATCTGAAAGATCAAAGATTATTTGGCTAGAGAGAGAACAGTAGTGATTTGCAGGGAGTTCACACTTAAATCTTACAATGGAAAATAAGAGATGCATTTTTAAAGCACAGAAATATTTGATAACTGCTAGGTAATTCAAAACATTTTCAGAAAAACTGAGATTATAGTGATACAGCTTTATCTATTCCATGACACCAGCTTTCAACTATCCGAATTCATACTACACCATACAAGAGTTTCAAATCAACTAGTTTTCACTCCAAATTTTTTCCAATATAAATTTTATTCCCATAAATTTACATCGAATGATGAAAAGAGTTAGCTTTAGTAATCTATATTGCACAGAGAAGCTGGAAGACCTGATGCCTTGGTTTTCTTGCAACATCCCAGTTGTTCATACCTAAATCCTTCTCATCCCTTCCCAAACAGTATACAAAACCACAATAAACATTAAGAATAACTTGAAATTCCAGCTGCATCTGTTTAAGTCCCAACACTTCACAATACTTATGCAATGCATCCTAAAATATTAGAAATTTGCACACTCATTCTTCCAGCTGTGACAGATGGGACAATGAACAACTGAAAAGCCAGATATTATACCAACTGAAGTCACAAGTACCTGAGCTGTAAGATTATCTTCTGAAGGTAGAAGTGAATTATAATATAAAGAACAAGAAACAAGATTGACATGCAAAGTAAAAAATAATAATAATAATAAAAGTTTAGCACACACACCTCAGACAATTTCTGTCCCATAATACTCCTCATTCACCTCCTTCCTAAAGTAATGCAGCATTACTGGAAGTATCCATTCCACGCATCAAGGATCTTCCTGCATGTGTTTCATCTCCAACAACAACAGTATCACAATGCCACAAAACAATCTCCCGAGGAACTCGGGGCAGATTTCTTTTGGGACTATCTAGCTCCCAGGCTAGTAGCATGCATAGCTATTAAGAGAGAACACATCTTGCTATTTGAAAACGATGATAGTAAGATATGGACAAAAGTTCTACAAGGCAAGTATAAGGGTTATAAGGAAAACTGCAAAGCAGGAGAAAGACAGAATTTCAATTTTAAGCTATATAAAAAATCCCCTCCTGAAAAGCTTGTCTTGCAAGTCAGACAGTTTTTTAAAGACTAAGTATTCAGTGAGATTTCCAAATGATTATTATATAGGGTTGTTTTTTTTTTTTTTTTTTTTGTCCTGTCATTCGGAATAGCTTACAACTTGCATGAGAGGGACTCCCTAAACAGACATGAGCTTGCTTATCAAGCACAGCAAAACCTATCGGAAGTCTTTCAGTCATTAATAAAGTAACATGAAAGATGTAAATGTCTTCAAGGGCCTACAGAATGTGAGCATGCATCAATGTCACCTTTCTTGCACATGGGGGAACATGAAGGCCTGAACTGCTAATTTTAAACATGGGGTAAGGGAGTCCTCAGTCACCTTTTTATAGTTAAAAAATTGAATTTGAGAAATTAATAATACTGATTTGAACAGCTGTTTTATAAGATAGATATACTATATGCACATAATGTTTTAATGATTAAATATCATGTGCAATTTGTTCAAAGTAGAGACTTTGGACTTTTCTATTTACAGGAATTACTGCCAAATAACATAATGCATTTGTATTTGCCTCTTCCAAGCAACTTCTGATACCAAAGTACCACCATACACATTTAAAACTAACACAGAAGGCTAACAAGTGAAAATCCTGCTAGGAAAGAAAGGGGGGAAAAAAAAGTGCTTGATAAGAAGGATTGTTAATGTCCATCTATCTGCAATGCATTTGTATAGTAATAGTCTGGCTGTTTCGAGGCTTAACTAAACCCACCTACTCTACAATCTAGGAATTTAACCTTTGCAGATCTAAACATGAACAAAATTCCTCAGTTGTTACGCAGTTTATCAAGCCAAGGCTTTGTTTATCCCTCAGCTAGTAGGACAACTGCTAAAGCTGCTTAAATAGGGGTTAAAGAGGACTCTGTAGTTTAACTCTGGCTGAACCACATTCGACAATTTTCAATTTCACTTTCAACACTTCAGCATTAACTGCCTACATGCTCTTCACCTCACTGTCATTTAATATACCCTCCATGCTTCTTCCCAGAGTCCCCTTCCCAATGCCATCATACCACACTTTGCTGAAGCCATCGTAAGCAGCCCACCACCAGACCTTACACCTCCTAGCAACAGAGCTGTGGGACGAAAGAGCTCATTACGAAAATGCCCCCATGTCACCTTTTCTATCATCTTTCTTGTTGTTTTTCCATTTACATGGGAAATTCTTCACGGCATATAGCACCTAGAAAAAAGGAAACACTCTCAGGAGGCATTTCTGGTCTCCCTTCTATCACTTAACCTGTCCAGATCTGAAAGTGTTCCTACTATTTCCAGGGGGGGGGGGGGGGGGGGGGGGGGGGGGGTTATCATTCCAATACATTTTGCTGAATCTTGAAACAAATAAAAAACAAGGAATTAAAATATATTTTGGTCAGATATTTTAAATGTACAGTTTTCAATTTAAAGGTAATCCAGTTGTCTTTATACAGATTATGTACTTCATCGATCTCTACTTCATGTTATGGTCGCCTAGGTACATCTTAGAGGTTTGCCTTTCTCCTCAGATATGCCAAGGCATCTCATTTCATACGCATACAGTCCACCTTAATTAAATCAACTGACTGTCTGACAGATTTCTCCCAGTTAATGTTTAGCAGTCTTTCTTTTCTCAAATACTTTAAGTCAGTACCTCTAAAATACTTTATCCATAATTCCAAAATCTTTTGTAATTTCCTATACTCCCTGTCATTAGGGTTTCACCATTTTCCTCCCAAGCTGTAAATAACTGCCATAACTTCCAACTGTTTTTTTTGTGCCATCTGTTAAGTCATCAACTTCCTTGCCAAAATTGAGTACAATTTTACCTGTTATTAGTTATCCAAAAAAATTCCATTTCCTAATAATGACATTCTAAGACCAACTACAAGCTACTTCAGGTTCTAATATTTTTAAATTATAAACAGTCCTCATATTTACTCACCTTGCCATTTTTGTATCTAATAAGATATAAGTTACCAACTCCTCTGAGGACAAATTATTAGAGATGTAACTGGCATTTAACATTCCTGCATATGCTTTTACTACTGTCTAAATTTGAAATGATTGAGGATAACTCAGACTAGACCTGTAAAAGTCAATTTAACTTACTCCATTAAAATAAATTACATCAGTTTTTACTAATTATTACAAAGACTGAAAACTTGGTAAACAAAATTATCTGAAAGCCAAATGCATTAAGCATCACAAATTAATTGAAGAACTGAGCTGTCTGCAAAATAAGATATGGGCAATAAAAGTAAGGGTTTCTCAACATGCAACCACATGATGAAGTGGTGGTACAGAGGTATGAGATATAAGACAGTCAGATGCCTCATTTGCAGATGAGAGCGGAGAAAAGACAAAGACTTATTGGAAGTCCTCTCCATGAAAAAAAGGAAGAATGATGACAAAAGAAAAACAGTTACATTCATTGTTGAGGAGAGTTAACACTCCAAAAAACAATTATCTCACCCGTAATAAGAACCGAGGCCTTACACAGCAAAAGGTTGAGTGAGAAATTAATAGACAATTGCCAGAGATGGCAAAGCGACAGTCAGAAACATTTCACAAATTTCACTGTTGCTGCCAATAGCCAAAGACAAGCCCCCAAGGCTGCCAGTGAAGAGGGGTTCCTTTTTCCGTTCTTGCCCGTTTCCGGCACTAGTGACCCAGAGACAGACTTCTACAACAGGACTCTTAGCAATCTAAAATTTTAGAGCAGCTCAAAATTAAAAACTATACAAGAATAGCAGCTCAGGAGGGAATCTGTCTAAACTATATATATTTTTAAAGGGTATACAAAAGTGAAATAAGTGGAAGATTTGTTGATAGATGTTTGCTTTGTCTTTCAATCAGGAAGCTGATTACCCTAAGTACTATCTGAATACAAGAGTACTATTTTAAGAGTACTATTTTAAGCATGTTTAAATAGTAATCTGCATCTCTCAACCATTACTTTATCTGAACCACCGCAGGTAAATTAACACCATTGCCTGACTCTCCCTAGCAACCAGTTGCACACAATATATCTGCACTTTAAAAGATTGTTCAGGATAGTATTTCTAAAGTAAATAGCTTTGTACTAAGTTTTAACTGTCTTAAGCAAGATCTGTGGCAAAGCAAGAAGACAGCTTTCAAAAGTACGTCATGAACAAAAGATTCAGTGTAAAAGGTTTGCATAAATGACAAAAGAAATCCATTGATCTACTCAATGTTTATTGTCTGAATGCAATCTCGTCAAAAGCTCCTTAGCCAGACTGCCAAAAGCTGGGATGAATCCTTTCCACCTCCTCCTCTCTTCCAAGCATTTGCACCATTGGACCAAGACACTTGGCTATGCAGACCTTTTAGCATGGCAATTTTTGTGTTTTAAGATACCCAGACATCATTCACAGAATGAAGAAAAGGGTTTTCCTCAAAGCTAACTTAAAAACTTTCATAACAAATATTGCTCCTTTAACTGCCTTTTCTCTTGGTTGTTCTAAAGTTCTTATCTAAGGTTCTACACAGAAGTCATTGACAAATGTGTAAATTCTAATCTCCTAAGCAAATGCTAAGGTAAAATGCCATAACAAGTCATACAACCAAACTCACTTTTTTCTATTCACTATGATTATTCCACCTCTAAGAACTCATGAATGGAATATGATTCAAGCTTAAACAGTCACATATACCCCCCTCCCCAATTTTTTTCCCCTCAAGAGAAATGTTCAGTTGCCCTTTCCACTCCTCCCCCAAAATGCTGCTTCTGAAAGCACTGTCATGCTCAGAGCTCTGAATACACCGAGAAAGAGAATGCACTCCATGGCACAGAAGTTACAGTGGTCTCATCTCATTATCAAATCGAGTCCTATTAGGTTCAAAATTTCTTAGTAGTTTCTGCCTTTCTTTAAAAGAAAAACTGCAATACTCAGCTGAGGAGCTGTAAAGCATTTCCATAACTGTAAGTACTGATGTTTTGGATCTCTTGTACACATCATATACTCATTAGTACACATAAGTGAACAAAGAGATAAACTGTTTGCTTACTACATCATATCAAGCCACATGGCTAAGCAGACAAAGGAAGATGCTCCTTGAAACCTCAAAATTCAGAGATACGTGACTGGAGATTAAATCATTATCAAATTCCATAGAAAAACAGTAGTCATATGCATTACAAGCTCATTGTTTGTGATCGCCAAGAGAACTACCTCATGATCTGCATGGCTCTGGGAATCCCCTTTATTTATGCTTGCATCTCGGGCCCAACGTGGAGGTTTCCAGGTTCGTTCCTGCGTTCCTCTGTTGTAGTAATAATAGCGTCCTGTAGTATCTTTATGGGTTTCCCATTCCCCATTTATTTGGACTGGAGCACTTGTAGGTAGTGGAGGAAGGGCAGACTGAGATATTTTCAGTTCTTGTAAATTAGCATAAACTGGTGAATCAGGCCTCCCTTGGCTTGGTGGAGTTGTTGGCTATTAAGAGAAGAAATGTATTAATAAGAGCAAATGAGTTTTACAATGCTCCCTTACAAATCAAAATATATTATGCAGTAAAACAAACCAACAAACTCCCTTTCTTTTTGTTGTTATATATAGAAGAACAAAAAACTACCACAAGACATTGGGGCATGAAAACATTAGATTGTTAGCTATAAGGTTAATATCACAAGCTGCATCTACTTAATACTGAAACAATCTTTCAGCATTTCTCCAGATGACAGCTGATAATTATGTCTTGCAATAGATTTGAAATACACTGGAATCAAAATAATTATACGCTTGCCTTGTTAGAAAACTTCAGCTTTACAGTTCAAGTATTGCTCAGTGACTATAAGTAATGTGATCTCGTTCGAGGTGAAGTGTACTGTTTTTTAGACACCAGTTGTTAAGCAAAGATGGTTCCCCAACCTTTTCCCCTCCTGCTATATAGATGGTGAATATAAAGCAGCACTTCTATCTTGTCAGCAAGATCTAAACAAACACTTCAGTTTAAAAGATAAGCAAAATGTTGTGACTCAAACTCTGGAAAACACTGGATGGCTTACCTGTAAGCCTTTCTAAGTAGATGCTTATTGAGAAATATTTTATATAATATCACTAACAGTATTCTGATTACCACCCCTTTCTTACAGAAATTAAGTGAATACTCTTATCTACCTAATTTTATTCATATATATGAACACAAGTAGAATGGCAAATATCTACAAGAAAATAAAATATCAATGACAATGCCTCATTAATAAAGAGTTTGCTAACATGAAGGTCAGCAGAAAACATGGTTAAATGTCTGCGGCACTCACCAAAACTATGAATACTTTTAAATAAGTTACAAGGGCATTTAGGAAAAAAATATCCTTTCTGGTGTTCAGTTTTTAAAACAGACTACAACCATATAAAACACACCATACAGAATGTAACAGCATGTGTTTTCACTAGAACTGTGATTATAAGACTATGGTTCAGTAACAAGCTGCTTCCAAATTGTATAAAGTTTCCTGTTAATGCACAACTATTTCTCTATTTTAGGGCATGCTATACAGGAGCTCTAAAGGAAGTAACAACATAATTTATACCATTCCTTCCCCTTGCTTAGTTTTAAAGTGAAGCCTTGCTGGAGGCAAGTCCTTGCTCCTCTTGTTTCCTCTTTCAAAGGAAAAAAAGAACATCCTGCTTTACATAAAAGTTCTTTTATTATGTGCTTTTAAACATTAAAATCAAACTGCTAATCTAGGCCACATCTAATCACAAATTACTGGGGTTTGCTCAGGCAAGACAGCATATTGTACCACACAACCAGACACAAGCTGATTGCACCACAGCTATAACCAAATATGGCTAATACCCACAACCAAAAGGGGAAATTGCTGGAGAGGAACTTAATAAGATTAAAACAGGCATAGACTTGTCCTGTGCATCTTTAAAATAGAAAAGACAACTTACTAGACATGGATATAACAAGTACAGTATATTTAACAGGAACACAAGGCAAATCACATGGGAAAAAAAATAATGAGAAGTTGCCCCACCGGCAAAACTAGTGAGCCAAAACAAGTATCCACTTCTGTCTAATTCAAAGAAAAAAAAAAGTTACAAAACTTGACAGAAACAGTAAAACACTTTACTACCTCTCTCCCTCTCTTTTTTTTTTTTTTTTTTTAATATAAGAAGAAAGAATCACCCCACTATCTTCAGAGATGAGTGGATCCCACTGGATGCCATGAGAACAACTCTGATTAACTTCCAACGAGACCCTGCTCAAAGCCTCCCCTAGGCTGTACAGTCCCTGCATCTGTTTCTTCATAGGCTTGGGGAGCTGCATTTCCCACCTAAACTGGGCTACCGTAACTGGGCTTGTCATCTGAACCAATATATACCTGCTCTGGAAAACATAAAAACCTCTAGCTTCTTCCTCTATTTAAAGGAAGTGGCAAAAGCAACATTAAGTGCCCTTGCTGCTACCTAGGCATTTTACTAAAATTTGGAAAAAAAAAAAAAAAAAAAAACTAGGGGCAGGGGAAGAGAGAGTTGATCGATTCAGTCTCTTCCACAAAAAGGACAATGAGAAAACTTTTCTTTCTGTCTGGTTTGCGTTTACTAGTTGCTTTTTTTTTTTTTTTTTAACTAAGAGAATGAAGAGCATTATTAAAATAACAGTTCTGGGTATTAATAAAAGTGTTTTCCAAATATAAAGCTGATGACACAGTATGCTTAATATTGTTTTTAAACCATTTTCTCAAGCCACACACAAGAAGAATGTGGCTGAGGAATTTCACATGCCAAGATTTTCAAAGGTTTCAGCATTATGACTAATGCAGCTCCAGATGAGACTGCAGGATACATGTTATGCTAGGACAACAGAGGAAGCTGATGGCCAACATACTGCTTGCTGTGTAACTCAGGCAACATAGTAGGTAAAGTTTAATGAGCATTGGTCTTCTGAATGCTTAGTATTTCTAAGTTCAAAATACCAATTTCTGATTTTCAAGCAGAAAAGCCAGAGTAAAGAACATAATTTGCTTTTGTCCTGAACAAACGCAACAGTTAAACCACCCTGCCAAACAAATCTCCAGCTACTTTCATTGCCTGCTGCTCTCACTCACCATTCCCACAAAAAAATCTTACAGGAGATTTTTAAAAGGCACCCTTGTAAGTCATTATTTTCAGTGAAGAAAAAAAAAAAAAAAGAACCCCTACGAATCTAACTACAAGACACAGCTCAGCTCATAAGTACATCTCTGAGGGACAGAATAATCTTATCAGAGGCTGCTCCGAACAACCACGCGGCAGGCAACACCACTTCCTCATACCTCAAGGCAAGCAAGAAGTCCTCCGGTGTTGTCTGCACAACGCCTCCGTTCAACAGCACTTCTGCTTATCAAGACTGATTTTACGCAATACAAATTTATCATTTATTGATGATAAAGGCAATTCTTAAAAAGCTCCAAATTCCGTGAAATTAGCTCTAATGTACTTTCTAAATCAATGTTGGCAGTAATGTCAAGCAATGTCAATCCCACCTTTTTTGAGAGAAAGAGTATTAGAGAGATGCACTTCCCACTAGATGTCACTGTAGAGCTCCAGGACCTCGAACAACTTTGCAATTTCATTTAAGGTGAAAGTGTTTTGAGTTAAAAAGAATTTGTATTCTGCAAAAACCTTCAATAGTTAAATTAATTTTTTTTGACTTGAAACTGTTTCTTTCATTTACTAAATCCATTACTTACTGCAAATTTATAAGTCTAAATAGATAAAATATTAACTACATAAAATAGTTCTAACAACTTCCATGAACTTTTCCCCAAGCCAGACACGTACAGTTAAGGGAAACTTAAACGCACATTAAACATTTCTGTATGTATATGAGGACTTCCAGTTAGAACTTCCCTCCCTGAGCTTCACTGTTGCACTAAAGAGCTCAGAAAGCTCATAAACATGAAATTAAAGCTACCGCAATTTGAATGAAAATTCTACAGCCTGCTAAGCACTCTGACAACTGTATGAATATAAGGATCTCTCACTAAATTCAATAATTTTCTCTATTTCAACACTGTAGAAATCTGCTGCATTTAAATTCAGTCTTAATGCAGTATCTACACAGAAAAGTCTGCTAGCTGTAAACCCTGGTAAATTGATAATGAAGAGAGTTTCACGAAGGCAGGACAAAACTTTCAGGATCAACACAAAACATTCTTCAGATGTGGACTGTACACACAGCTTTTCCAGAGCCTAGTTTTTATACTGACACAGTAGGAAGCAGATACGTGCCTTTAAATAAAACAACTTGTTAATCATTCATGAATGCACAGTCAACATTTTCAATGAAGGCCACAGACTATCAGGCCTCTGAACCTTACTTCAACTCTACGCAATGAAAAGCAAATTTACTATACTTGACAAGGTACATTTCAATACCAACGTGTGCATTAGCTTCTCAGAGAGCACCTTAACTTTTAATGTTATTTTATATAAATGGGTTTTAGGTGACAGTATTCATTCAAGCATTCAAAATTAAACTTTAAAAGAAAAGGTCCAGTGCACTCCAACAGTATACAACTGCAGTTCTGGGAGAAACAAGGACCACAGATCTCTACTTAGCTAGCCGCTGCCCAGAAACGTATCACTGCATGCGGCTAGAACATCTTGCATCGAAAATGCCAGCAATTAAAAGACAGAAGACAAAATTTCCTTGAAACTGTCACCTACATTTTTTCCTTTTACAGCACTTAAATCCAAGGCAAAAACTGCTAGAAAACAACCGCTTAAAGTATGATTGCAATGCTAGCTTTCAAAACGTAAGCTGCTGTAATACGATTTTGCCTGGTACACAAATAAATAGCTTTAGTTGTCTTGCTACTGTTTGCAGCTTTTCTGAATATTATGACCTTGAAGATAAGAGCTTCCATTTCATTAACAGCATTCATATTGCTGAAAGTCATCGCCAAAGTGACCAAAAAAAAACAAACCCTAAATCTCACCTTAATACTCTTTAAGAAGTTACATATAACAGATTGTCCACACTCATGTGGAAGAGCAACAGAGCATGGAAAGCAGAGGGAATACTGCCTCTTCGCAGCCCTGGGAGGAAGGAAAGGGGCACAGGCATAGTCTGCAGCATCCAGAGACAAAATCCCAATTTCCTCAGCAACTGGGCTTATTGCCAAGGTATTGCTACTGTCTTCTTAGTAAGGCCTGGGACTTTAATACCAGCTTTATTAGTCAGGAATGATATCAAAGAAATCTGAAAAACACTACATTTTATCTTTCATCAAGTGACAGCTGTGCTAGGAAAGAAAGTCTTCAACTAGAATAATCAACTAATCTCCTCTGTCCTGTTTCTGCTCTTGGCCTATGTTTTTACAACCATGTTCTGGCTCACACTGTCTAACACATTCAGGCACATTTAAAACTTACTGTGACACCGAACAATAGGAGAGAGATTTTCCGCAAGTCTTCTGCTACTTAACAGGTGAGAATAACAAACTAATTCGAAAAGCTAATTTAAAATGGGAATCCACAGCAATTCTTTATGCAGTAACCTTCTCTAGCCTAATACCTAACTGGATAATTCAATGAGTAAGTCTAAGCAAAGCATAAAACAAAGACAGTGAGTGTTATAAGCCTATTAATAGTTCACTGAAATTAGGACAGGCTCTACTAGTGCAAATATTATTTAACAGCTTTAAAGTTTTCATGTTCAGTTGATTTGACATTATAAAGCTATAGGGAAAAAATAAAATAAAATTCAAAAGTACATCCCTCAAATACATTTGCTTAGTAAGGCCATTCAACAGTTAACTTTTAAGTGGGTCATTTTAAACATTTAATTAGATATTCTCAAGAAAGTAACCTAAAAAATGGCTAGCCAATAACTTTTCCTCAGATTAAAAATAATAAAACTAAGCATTTGATTTACTTCGGCCAATTTTATTTTTTTGGTCATTTCACATTTTACTTCCATGGAAGTATAGGCAGAGCTCTTACTTTGTCCTAATTGTACGTAAATAACTACAGAAATAATTTTAATGGAAATATTTCTATTAATATTTTATGAAACTAGATTATGAAACAAAGTGTCTTAGTACATAGAACATGATGTTCTGCCAGAAAGCTCTTGTGTTACTTGAGCCATTTAAGTTCCCTTCTGCTTTAGCTCTCCCATAACAAAACAAACATGTCTCCCAAAGCTGCTGAAAAGAGAAATCTTTATCGGTGATATTGGAATGCCTTATCAATTAAAAAAAAAAAAATTATAGAAGCATAGCAAAAAGCCTCCAACACTTGCATTTTGAGGACAATACTAAATAAAAACTTAGAGGGACACAGTGAACTGTTTGATTAATATCAAAGGAAAATACACTCCCCTTTCTTGGTAGCCTAAAACAAGTGACTTAAAACACTAAGTTTCATAGTCACCTAGACAATGATTCATTACAGCGTTCTGCAAAGCTCCTGCAGCACAGGGAGCCACGAGGCTTGTTCTCCCGCCACATCTGCAACCAGTTACGAGGAGCCCTGGAAAGCTGCTCCAGCGAGGCAGCTCCCATGCGCCTGGGCCTGCTTGCGGGCTGCCAGTGGCCTGGGACGCTGAATAGCAGAGACAGCACTCCCCCATCATCTATCATAACCAACTGAGCAGAGAAAAGGGACAGAAAGCCTTTTTTCTGCACGCTTTACAGATTTCTCACTCACATTTATATAGCACTCATGATCATCTCAATGAGGAGCACTATTATATATGGACTTACGAGTTTTATGGCAAAATAGGAAATATATAATTGATCAAAGGACTGCAATAGTGATGTCAAGTATTTTATAAAAAAACAGAAATAAGATCTTACAATGAGATCCTTTGTAAAATATGCACAAAGATGACAGTGTTTACCATACTTGTACTTTGCCACTTGCACATTCTAGCTTTTCCCTTTAATAAAAAAGCTTTTGTTCAAAGATATAGATGAAGTTGCTTTTCCTATAGTAGCGAATTTAAATAACACTTAAATAAGCACTTTGCTTCATACACGCTTATACAAAAAGCTTACCCAGATTAGAAAAAGTAGTCAAATTTAACATATAGAGAAGTCAGCCAGTAAAACTCCTCCACTCCTTTTTTACTCCGTCTACTACTTCATACATATTGATACTCTTCAATCGACATAACGTAGCATCTGTATCATACTTCACAACTTCAGCCAGCATTTGAACAACCTGGCATGTGCATCGTAAATGTATAGTAATAGTTTTTACACATTTTTTTTCCTCCCCTCACAGCTTCATGAAAGTGGTATAAAGTTGGTTGTGTAGTGCAGATGTTTGAGGAAAACGTTTGTTTTGACTTTTAGTTTAACTGGTGTCAATTCTTGACCTCTAGGGAAACTGAAGTACATGTCTGAATGCAGATTTGCGAAGAATAAAGCTGTTCGGGTATCACTGTGATATCTAAGGATTAAAGGATATTACATTAAGAAAATACCAGAAAAACATAACTTGTTTCCTCCAATGCAAAAACTGTCCTGTAACATCCCAACAGCTACTGCTTCTCTGAGGCAGTAGTATTCATTATCACCATCCTTACAGCTGCATAATACTTCTAAGTAAATGGAAAAATTCTTCCACTGCTAAGAGAAACCATACAAAGCAGAAATAGTAACACTGACACATTTTACAGTTATTTAGTTTTCTACATTATTTGATTGACATTTTTGCAAAATGAACTTGAAGCATTTTAAGTACAAAAAGGACACGACAGGGCAACAGAGAAGTTTCCTCCTATTGTTCTGCAAGTTATCACCAGTGCCACCATGGAGGACCTGTGTCTAAGTACAGACAGCGCAGGCTGAAACCCATTAGGTCTGTTTCTTTCTTGCAGAGTCACATTTGTGTGTTTCGGAATCACATACAGCGCTTTGACAAGGAGGTTCTCAGTCAATAAACAAGTAGTTCAATAATAAAAATGCAGTTTTTCAATAATACTGATGAAGCAGACATTGCTATCACAGGAGCACAAGTTCCTTATTCTTCTGTAACAAATGTGAAACAACTAAGTGTAGAATCTTTATGCAAAGTCTCAAGAGTAGTGGACAGCTCTCACTTAAGTCATTTATTGTTTTAACCATTTTAATGTGTAGCCCTACATCTTCCTTGGAAAAGTCAAAGTAAAAAAAATTTTTTTTTTTTAAGATAGATTACTAGCTTTGTATGGACTTCTATGTTGTCAACATTACAGTATAAAAGCACATCTAAAAAGTTAGCACCTATAAAATATGACTGGGAGGATGGGGAGAGTGTTATTTGAACTTACAATAGGTTAATGGTCAAAAAAGTCTCCATTAGTTTAAGCCACTTCAAACGGAATAGCTATTTTTCCTACATTTTACAATTCAAAATTACAGATCCAAAAGCATTCAGGGGTATTTTTTAGGGTACAGTGCTTGTGCAAAACAGTGTAAAGCTGGGCACCCATGGAAAGGGCAGATGAGAAAGCAAACATCACCTCTAATTAGATTCACAAGTTACTGAAAAGTTACTGAAGCTATATGAACAAGCACATTCAAAAAGCCTAAAGGACAGCTTGGGCACTACGTGATCAAAGGTGTAATGAAATTAACTAATACCACTTAAATTTCTCTCCCCCCCTCCCCCAAAAAAAAACCTCATTAGAACAGAAAATATAGCGTTCTACTATTTGAAAAAAAGAGCATCATTAAGAACTAAAAAAAAAAAAGCAGCCTCACTTTCCAAATATTTAAGTTTTCTTAAAAAGGAAAGAAAACAACAATTTGCAAGACACTTCCAAAACACAGCAGTCATCAAATCTGTGTTCTGTCAAAAGGGCATTCAATCCCAAACACTTTACAAGAAAATGCAGAACTCCCACAGAATTTACTTACAGCTGTTGTCCTTTTACTCTGCTGCAAAAGCAGATTTCACTTGTGTGAAATTCTGCTTCAGTAAATCTTGTGGCAGCAAGTTCTGCAAACATTTGTTACGCTAGTATTTCTTCGTCAGGTGTTAGCATAATTCCAAGATGTTTTGTTGAACTTAACTGCAAGGTTTTAAAGTTTTTAATAACATATGCAGCTACAAGACATCACCAATATTCAAATGGTATGAAAAATCCTGCTGAATCCATATACTCATTGCTATACTGAAAATACAGTAATAAATTAAGAAAGCAAAACCTAGTCAATGCACAGCTAACAGGCCTGGAAAATAATCAATGTATGGCATGAAATCAGATACTAGAATAATTTCTGTTGGCTTAGCTTACTATGACTTAACAAGAATATATTCGGTTGTGTAATGAGTAGGCATTATCCTTTCCGTAACAGGCAGGCAGCTGCACTTCACACAGTTTAATAGACAGCTGCTACCCCCCACATCCACTTCTCAGACTCTTCTCAAGTTATTATCTACAACTATTATCAAACTACTGCATTCCCCAAATCTCCCATGGGCTGGTTACTTGATTAGAACGTCTCACTATGAGAGAATTCACTTCAGAAAACAGCTATTACAGCTATTTTCTTTTGCTTTTGTTAAAAAATAAAAAATAAAATCCTGAGAACCAAGTTTCAACACTGAACAATTTATATACCGAGACCAACATCTGGAAAGCATGCTTTAAGGATTCTAAATGGCTGTACAATTTTAAAATATGACTTGAAGTGCCACATTTTACATACTGTTATATTAGCTTTGAATCTCTGCAAACCAAAAATCAAATTATACACCCAAAGTCTGGAAAAATTATGATAAAAATGTTTCATCAAGTAATTTAGTCATACTTTAAAATAAAACAGATCTAGGTTAGAGCATTTGAGTCTCAGGATGCAATTGTTCTTACAGTCCGTATACACAAAGTCACCAATTTTTCCATATTTCTGACTTCAGACAAATTATTCAATGGCTGCCCTTTAACTCATCAGAATATTTACTATAAAAAATTGCTTTTCTGCTCTTCTTTTTTGTATTTTTGAAACTGTTTGGTTTGCACATCTTAACAGAAAGGGAAGCCAAGAGAAAAGTAATCTGCTGTTTTAAATGAGTTAGTTACCCTAACTCCCCATGCACTGAAGAAAAGAATTTCCTTTGTGCATAAAGGCAGGAGCCACAATGACACTTCTGCTTATACTGAAAGTTCAGCAAATACTTTTGCTAATTCAGTTCATGGCACCAGATTAATAGAGCACACAGTTCAAAGGACTCAGCCAACAATTCAATGTTTAGAAAATACAGGGGGGAAAAAATTCAGAAAAAAAAAATAGACTAATACAGTTTTAGGATACTGCTAAGCTGGTAGCTGGTGGCAGGTAGATCACGAGGAGCAACCCCACTTCCCTCCCCCTTAGCTATGAGCTACTGCTGCCCCTGTGGCATCAGCACTGATGCTCAGGAGAGCCTGCAGCAAGCTGATGGAGGAAACTGGAGGGGCAGAAAGATAACTCTTCCAAGTTGGGTTTTGGGTGGTTTTTTTTTCACCTGTTTTAAAACAAACATTTAGCCCCTTTAGGATCTTGCAAAGTCATTAAAGAGCCAGAGAAGCTCTTGAAGTGTCTTACTAGCTAAGGAGAGTGAAGGGCAGGACCTTCTCTTTCAGAATCTCTTCTAGCTCTTAGGTAAGTTTAGTTGCATCACGAAACCACATTTGAAGGAAGCTGGGAGATGGACAGTCTTCCAACACCTAAAACAGAATCCGTTTTAAAGACAATAGGAAGTCGAGAGTTGCCAGTTTCTGCTGGGGACAATAAATAACTGGCTTAATCTTAAAAAGGTTTACTTAGGTATGGGGGAAAGTGGACAGGGTAAAAGGAATGAAACTTTGGACAGTTTAATCAGGAAAATAGGGGACTCTTCTTCCTCAAGGTTTGTTTGAAAGCAGGTTAGCCCACAACTTTCAGTGGTGGTTTTGGTATACTTGCTTCTGTCTCAATGCAGGGAAAAGGACTACTTCGCAGAGTCTTCTCTATTTTTATTTTTCTTGGAAGGTTTCAACATGTTCTTAACCCTTATTCTGAAGCACAGCACATTTTCATCTCAAGTTAGAAACAGAAATGGAGCAAGCTATTGAAAATGTACAGTAAGAAGCTGTTTTCTTGTACAAGTATGCACAATAAAATGCTGAGCTCAGGTTCTTGCTTCTTCATAGGAAAAATTATCAGCTTATAAGAAGCAATGTAGTACAAAAGATGTGTTCTTTAATGCTCTAATTGCTAAAGTAGAAGAGGCCACATGCAATCAAAGGAAGAACTGCCACAAAGCAGCTCAGAGAATAACAAAGGATTAAGCTAAATAAGGACAGCTGTTCCTATAAGCAGAGAGTATGAACACATTAATAGTATGAATGATAAGAGCAAAGAATAGAAATATAGTTTTGCCTACTAGCCTAATTAAGTCCTCCACTTGGAGAGAAAAAAAAAACTTGACAGCAAAAGAAACAAAGTGACTTTGTTAATGTTTAGAGAAAAGCTGTTTTAATGTATATTGGAACACATGCAATACTTTATATATGCAATATAAAATATTTTCTTCACAACCACACAAGCCCTTCCAACCACAGGAAAAGGGTATTGAACTGACAGTTGAAGTAGCTATGAGAAGAAACTTCATGATAAGCTTTACCCATGATGACTATCTCAGGAAACAGGTAAACCAAGGTACCTGAAAATCAGCACACCTAGGAAATTCAGCTATTGCACAGACTAGGACACGAGTTGATTGTTTACCAGCGAGGCACCCTCTGATCCTGGTCATGCAGCGTCAGGTACGATGGGAATATCAATTTAAGCATGAAAAGATGCTGTATTTTCTCTCCTCTGCAAATCTCCAGGGTCTATCAATCCTTAAAATAAGTTACAACCCAGAAGAGTTATAAAACATTCAGAAACATACTGGTAAAGAAAGGAGAGATTTATTTCAAAAGCTGAGACAATTTTCTTCAGTTTGGAGGAAAATTACATGGATAAAGCAAGAAGCTTCCACACTTCAGTCATGCATTTCAGACACTCCTGTAGCTCTGAGAGCCGGGTTCTGAAGAATCAAGCTTCTTAGATTTCACACAAAAACATGTCCCCATTTACTCAGCCAAGTCAACTCCATCATGACTCCTGTCCTGTTCTGCAAGGTGGTTAACCAAGAAATTTAGTAAGATGGCAGCAAAAGAAACCAGACAGGAAAATATACACAACACTACACTGTGCAAAGTTAGTATGTAGATTTTTCAGAGCAGGTAAGTTCAACAATGGACAAACCCACATTTGTGTTTTAAGACAATCATAGAGGGCAGTGAAATCATGCCTATATTAAAGAGTCTTCTAGAAAAGAACTTAAATCACCTGAAGCAAAATACTGAAGACTGTCACACAACTGGAAACATCTGTACTTGAATTATTCTTCCTTAGTTACATATTATCACTTCATGACCATCAGCAATGGAGTTGGTAAGTCAATTCCCAGATACAATTTGCAAAACACATGAAATGTGAAATGACAGATGGCAGTACGCATGCCCTGCATACCCGCATGTTCGATGAAGAACGATTTTACTGAGACCTGTGGCTATTTCCCACTTACTAGCTTTCACAGCTGCAGCACTGACTGGAAACTTCATGTCACTTGTCTTCCCTGAGAAGTTACAAAATGCAAGTTGTTTCATCATTCGCTTATTCGTAATACAAAATACAGCTCTTGCAAACAAAGTGAACTGGGTTTGGCGGGGGTTGTTTTTATTTTTTGTTTTTTTCTCAAGTTTCTAGGCAACTGCAGGGCAATCCAAACTGAAATATTTTAGCTTTTCAGAACTGGTTAGTTGTATTTTTTTCTGTTTCAAATATCAAATCACAGAATAACTGAGGTTGGAAGGGACCTCTTGAGATCATCTAGTCCAAACCCCCTGCTCAAAGCAGTGGCAGGGCCAGCTAAAGCAGGCTGCCCAGCACTGTGTCCAGTCAGGTTTTGAGCATCTCGAGGGATGGAGAGTCCACAATTGCCCCAGGCAATTTGTTCCAGTGTTCGATCACTCTCGCAGTCTTTTGTTCCGATGAAATTTCCTGCATTTCAGTTTGTGCCTGTTGCCTCTGGTCCTGTCACTGGGCACCACTGAGAAGAGTCTGGCTAGGTCTTCTTCACTTGCTCCCATCAGAAATTTAGTATTTATACACATGGGTAAGATCCCCCTGAGCCTTCTCCTCCGCAGGCTGAACGCTCCCAGCTCTCCCAGACTCTCCTCACAGGAGGGATGCTCCAGTCCCTTACTCATCTTTGTGGCCTTTAATGTAGCCACTAAGACAAAAAATTCTGTGGACTGGGTGCTACAGCAACTGAGAAAAGAACCATAAAAAAGCACAACATATACAATGTATAGCAAGTTACTACACAACCTTTTAAAGGAATTAGTGAAGGGATGAAGGCAATGTTACATAGTCTGAAAACTTATTTTCTGACAAGCAAAGTGCGTGCCAAAATATTCAAAGAATAATAATGAATGGATTTCTCAACAGTGGACTAAACCCTCTTCCCAGAAGCTCTGCACAGCAATTCATCCTCAAAAGCCAAAAATAAATCTGAATAACTTCCAAAAAAAAAAAAGTGACCTTCCTTAATCATACAAGTTACAGGTTTCATACAGAAAATTACCGTATGATGTTCTCTGGTATGTTTTACAAAAGATGTGTCAGAACAGATTCTAATGGTTCCTTTGGTCCTTAAATATGTAGTATTGTGCAATTCGAAAAAAAAAAAAATCAAAATTTAACATTCTGCCAAAAGTTTGATGACTGCAAGGAAAAAGAAAAACCCACCGCCATAAACACTGACAGCCTTTCTATTGCCACCCCAGCGTGACTACTTTTGAACGGGAAGCCATATAGTTTAGCAGTCCAACACCATGAGAATCAAGAGATTACAGGTTCATGCCACAGAAAAGCCACTTGATTTTAAATAAAAATTTAGGCTTTTTGAGAATTAACAACTCCTCATAAAGTCTTCAATAATCAAATTAAAATGCATATTTAATATTCTGGCTCCTCCGATCTACTTAAGAAAACACCTTCGCTTTAGTATTTCCAACCGTGCCCTAGCAATAAAACCCAAAACAAAGGACAGTTAAGCAGTACAGAATGTCAACCAAGTTTCCCATAACATATTCCAGTATAAAAAAAATTATACATTGGACTACTGTTTCACTGTAACATTTTACATAACCTTAGTGACTAATCAGACTATGCAGTTACTTCAAATATCACTGACTTTGTGATATATTTCAGGTCTCTGACACCTTAAAAAAATAAAATAAAATAAAAACCACAAGCCACTACCTCACATTTGGCATCCTAGTTTGAAAATTCTTATTTAAAGGCCTGCAACTATCTGTTCAACATAAAATGTTGCTTTTGCTATAGAAATCAACTGCTAAGTAACAGTACACAGAAATAAAAATTGAAAAAAAATAAGTCTTATTCCAGCTTTCTGTGTTTATTTCACTCCTTCAGGTAAGTGTCAACAACTAACCTGAGTTAAATGTTTAAAAGAAATACTCTTGCTTGTTTGCAGGCCCTTCTCAAACGAAGTCTTCATAAGATGGAAGATCTCTTACAAAAAGATCTCTTACAAAGATCTGTAAAAGAGAGGTACAGCCTGCCAGAAATATCAAAGAGATTCAAGTATTTCGATATTTCAGTGAAGGCTCCATCTCCAAAGGTCAGCTATCGCAGTCAGATCAACCGGAAAGTGTCTCTTCGCGATGTGCCCAAAGGCAACATCCTGTCACCCCATTTAGGGTACTGCCTGCAAACCAGGGCCCTCCCGATTACGAACAGTGCTGCTGGACTTAAGCTGTAACAATCTCTCTCAAAGCCTGGCTCCAGAAGTGAGATAAGACTCTCAGCTGTAAGAGATAAATGAGTTAATGCAGCTGTGAGGGAATCAGATCCTGCAATAAAAATGGGAAGCTTTATTCTTTGCCACATTTCTGACTGCATCACAGACCGCCAGTACTGTCTAGCCAGTAGCAAGCTGGCAAGTGGGGAAACAAAGAGACCTTCCAGTTTCTCCCATGACTATGGAGACTGACTAGTTCCACAAATTAATAAGAGAGATAAAACCAGGTAACATAGTTAAACTGGCTTTCTGCCACATAACACCAGTTTTCACCATTCACAAGTAAAAATGAAAATCTCTAGATATTGGAGATTCATTCTGATCCATCAGTAAAATGAAGAAGTGATTAAACTGCCACAAAAAATAAAAACGAATACTGCCTCTACAGCAAAAGGCAGAGAAGCAGTAAAAGAAAAAGCAGGATTGAGGTACTTGGCACCAGCCCCCCTGAAACCTACTGCTGAGGGTCTGAGTGAACAAGGCCACGCTGACACCCCGTCCATCACGTATCCCAGATTACAAAGCATTTCCTAAACTACAGGGGGAAAAAAAAAAAGTAGGAAAAACCTTACTAAAAAAATCTTTGGACTGAAATAAAATGTTGCCAGGAATGTACTTTACATAATAAATTATAAATTAAAATTATGTAGAAAGTTTTCATGCAAGAAAAACTTTCCTTGGAAAAAGAAACAAGTAGGTTATCAGCATTTTGTGTAACAAGAGTACAACAAATGCATTCCTGTGTGTTACGCGAGGGAGTTTAGAAAATGCTGTCAAACTTCATTAAGTGCAATGTTATGCTACTTAAAATTACTGAAACATTCCAGACTTTTTTTTTTTTTTTTTTTTTTACACTTTACTATGCAATAAAGCAAACCTATTAGCAGTATGTTATAGCTGAGATGGCAGGAATTTGCTAATAGTTTCATGCTGATTAAGCAAGCAGCAGCAAGCGGGTGCCCTAGCACTCACTACCGCAACCACCACCCTCCCCCACGCGAGCGAGCAGGTTGTAACTCTGTGCTCAGCATTCAGAGGATCAGCTGCAAGGCCAAACCTTTGGAGAACCTTCTCACCACAACGGCAAGTAGAATAAAGCATCACAGCACCATCCGCCAAGCTCTTGAGAAAAATGCTTTTGAGGATACGTATGCAGCAGACTTTCTGCACTGAGGTACACAGCAAAGCCTAGCACTTAAAGCTTTTCTTAAAGCTGACAGAAAGCAGCTGTTCAGCTACAGAAAACACATGGGTTAAAATGGAAGCTGAACTTTCTGGTAGTCTCCAAGAAAAATATATAAGAGGGTAAAGAGCATGTTATTTTTCTACTACATATGACAGTAAACGATGTGTCCTTAGACTTTTGTTGCATTTATTTCATGAGTTAGCTAAAGGAGCTTATCATGAACAAGTGAAAAATATTTAAAGTATTACTATTTGTGGAAAACGGGATAATTTGCCATGAGTAAAACAGAAAGGAAAAACAAGATGTTAAAGTATTTAAAATTGCTTTATAAAAGCATTTTCACAGAAATGCTTTGCCATTGATTTCCATGCTTTTTTGTAAAGAGATTTTCAGTATATGCATTGAGTTTCTCTAGCAAGGTAGCTATTGGCAACTGCAGGCATTCGAGGAGTTCAAGGCTCTAGGTCCTATGATGGTCAGCAAAAGAATTAACAGAGCTGCGATTTGATCAGCCAGCTATCCAGACAGCATTTTGAAACATCGTTGTCATTAAATAAAGCTTATTTTGACTGATGACTGTTAAAAGTTTGCTGTTCAGTCACAGCTATATTAAAAATGTAAAGCTTAATAGGCTTTGAAGTAAGATTACCCCAAATTCTTTTGTCTTCACAGAAGTTGCAACTGAGTATATGTGGCGATTACCTATGTTTTCTCAACAACAGTAAATGAAATTACTAGAATTTGTGTTTTTAGAATTCCACTGAACTCAGGGGGTTAAAAGATGAGCAAACAGTCTGGCACAAAGTCAGTATAGCAACCCTAAAAATACATACAACTGAAGCCGTTCAACCAGACTCAATGTAGCATGAGCCATGCAGCCACCATGCATCTCAGAGGAACAAGGAAGAAAAGCCCTAGGAAGATTTTACACTGCTAAAACACACGTGCATACTTTATGCTTTATCATACAGAGTAGGCTAGGAGCAAAAGCAGAAGTTTTATGCCACTTTTAGCTTTTGGCCATACTGACATATAGAGAAATGAAATTCTAGTAGTAGCAAGAAGTTACAAATATCAATTAAAGATGTCACTTCTGTCACTACTAAGCATACCTTTATTGAAGTGCTTAGCATAATACATTAATATGAAAAAAAAATCCTCACTTAGAAAGGATTTGGGACAAGAAGCTGTTTAGCATGGCTTTGATCGCCCGTTTGATAGGCTCTTTTCTCCACATAAACCTTCCCCCAAGCATCACCGGAGCAATATATGATACAACAAATATTTGCACACACTATTTATAATTTTTAACATATATAGACGTGATTTCAATTAATGTGGGTAATCATTTGACTGTTTAAACTAAAATTAGATATTAAGCTCCCACTTATTAGTTTAGCTCATTACTAAAACAGATTATTTAAAACATCTGTATTTCAAGTCAAATCTCTTTTACCTGGCAAATTTCAAGCAACAGTGAATAGCTAAGTCTCCCTGTCTTTAAAAACGGCTTGCCACATATCAGTCCCTTTACTGGATCATCCTTTACCAAATCGGCATTTGCAGCCAATATCATCTCACATTCTCACTGTATAACACTGAATATAATCAATGGGTTGCATTATAGACAGCAAGATTTATAGAAGGTATAAGACAAAGTCACTTGTGAAACAACTTGGAGCAGTGATTGCTACTTAATATTCAAAGGAGTCAGCAGGATACTGCATTTCTTTGTCATCCTTACTGGCTTCCAGTGCTTTGGACCAGGACATTCACCATCCTGCCTGAAGGAAACCTTAAGGCAACAAGCAAAACGGGGCAAAAGCATGATCTCAGCTATGCATTTAGAATTAAGTCAACACATGTTCCTTGGTTTTTTGCAACATTTTAGATTTGCATTTTGTGTTTAAACCTCTCTGAGCAGGAAAAACACTAATGATTTTGGATGCCAACATTCATGTTATAAAAGACACTGTTAATTGACCTTACCCCCCTTTAATGAGGTTTATTAGGAAAATGTCAGGTACTTGTGTCAAAGTTTACAGCTTCACTGGAAAAGCAGTTCAAAATTAAATTCCCATTATAAATTGGGCTCTTAACAGGACATCAAGCTGGCTACTTATATTGTCACCTCCAGTATACACATATGCTCAGCTTTTTAGTCTGCATGATAAAATTTTCAAATAAACCATAAGAATTTTGTGTATACTAGTATCTGTCATTTATGTTTTCAAATATATGGAAATATGGAACTGAAGAGAAGAAGAAGAACAAAATGCCACAAGTCCTACTAAATTCAGAAGACACTGCTTCCACAGTGGATTTGCTCCAGAGCACAATCAAAATTTTGAAGTTTTGCTAGGCTGCTCAAAACCCCTCATGCTCATATGTATTTTATGACTTAAGACAAACATCATCTACTATTACATGATGCGCAACTCATTTTTTTTGGTAATGAAGAATCAGGTACAAAGCCAAGCCTCATGCCAGACAGGACATACACACACCTGTTTAAGACAAGATTTCAGTTTCAAATTCTGAAAGATTTTAAAGACATAATAGGATGAATAAAATAAGTGCTAGTAGTTGGCACATTTAGATAAGAGATCCTTTATCAAAATTTGAGCAAAGTAAGAATACTAACTTTACTAGCTGTTTAAGGCCACACACAAAAAAAACTATAAATAAGTTATGTAGCTTCTACTTTTTTTTTTTAAATTCTCCTCTTTAAATGAGCTAGAATAGGCTACGATAACTCAGAGTTTAACATTCTGATTCCATTTTGCAAAGTGTACAAAACAGTAAGACAAATTTCATTAGAAATGTATCCAACCCACAGCACATAGCTTCAAGAAGTTAGCAGAGATTTTTAAGATCACTTTTCAGTTTTTGTTAAATGCAGAAGAGCTACACAATTGTACTATTAAAGATTACTATCTCAAAATCCCAGAGACATGCAATCATTTTACTCAGCAACAAGCTGTATGTACTAGTTGAAGCAGAACTAAGTACAGCAATAATTCTCACAGCAATCTAAACCAGGTTGCATCTTTTTTTTTTCCCCCCACAGCAACTAAAAATATATGCAATTGCCCTATGACTGTACTTCTTAAGTCTGTTTCTCTATTTGCAGACAGTTTGTTGGCGCTCAGTTTTAGGGCAGAAAACATGAAACTCAGCCACACATTTCCGTACTTTCTTCCCCTTTATTTTCCTTACTCTAGCAAGAATTTCTTTCATTTTTAAGAACACAGTTATTTCTGTAATTCAGTATTCAGAGTAAATAAAGCAGAGAGCAGGAAAAGAACATGAAATTCTTGAGACCAACTGTGGACACAGCTTTTAAACAGAGTCTTTCAAGCTACAATGACCAGTTTGTCTTCTCATTCCCAGCTGACTGCCTAGTTAGCCATTATCAACTGGTGGTGTTCAGTGAGAACCACCCAACATCAGCTTTGCACCTTTCAGCAAATGATCAATGGGTAAAAGGTAGATGAATCTTCTAATCAAAAGGAAGACCTACCATCTGGTAACGCAGTTGCTACAGATGAGTGAGAATGAGACTTCCATTGCAGAACTTGGAGCTTTATCATTACATGTTTTAGTTTAACTTAACTGCGTCTTTCCGAGCACAGTTATGACCACTAGGCAAGACAGAGGAATTCACAGAAGTGCAACATGATTTTGCTCTATCATTTCCACTCACTGAATGAGTGAGTGGAAATCACCTTGGCCAAGCATACAGTATTTAAAAAAAAAAAAAAACAAGTCTCATCAATATTGATTACATTTGTTACCAGAGCTGAAGATTGTTACAAGAAGCCAAGGAGGAGTCATGAAACAGACAGTGAAAGAGCAAACAGCCACAGGAAGGGTTAACCCCAGGTGTGGCCCTTCTCACTGGCTACTAAATACCAGAGGAAAAAAAATCTTTCCTCAGAAATCAATTGCAAGGAAAGAAATTGCCAATGTAACTTCTTGTTTCCCCCTAAAGTTCTGTGTTTGTTTTAATAAGAAAGTGTGCTGAAGATATGCAACTGCGACAACCTGCTGGAACGCACTCTGTCTCCAGCCCTCATAAATGCTATATGGGGTTTCATCAAATCATGAGCTTGGACAAAACCTGCAGAGTCTGCAGAGGTTTACAAAGCACAAAAGAAGAAAAAGTTTAGAGCTAGATTTTACCAAAGCAGTTGGGATTTGGGTTTTTCTGTTTTTTCTCCATAAAAGAAAAGAAGTTGAACATGGGAAAACCAAGTTTTTCCTCTACTGATAGTTAAAACAGCAATTTAAGAGCATATTCTCAACATTTATATAAAATGAAGCAGAGAAGAGGGATGCAGTGCAGTTTTTACACACACAGTTAACTTAATTGGAAAGTAAATAACAAAATTACAGGAAAATTTCTATCTTGGTACATAACAACCCACACCTTGCTATAAGAACAAATGTTCTCAAACTCAGGGAGAGGAGGAACGGAGACAGGTCCCTTAAGGAGAGAGGCATGGAAGAGTACCAGGAACGTGGCCCTCTGAGTTGGCCAAGACAAGAGGAAAGAAAGCAAGTAAGCCAACAGTGGCAGTTCATAACTGTGAAGGTAGCAATGGATCACTAATCAGGATCTGCCGCCGGCACAGGTACGAGCAGCTGAGCTGAGAGCGAGCGAGCGAAGGGGCTGGAAGGAAAATGCAGGGCGACGGCAGGGCCGCTGGCAGGGCCTCGCTTCCTCTTGCGGGGGAGCTCAGGCTCAAGCTCCCTGGCTAAAGCAAGGCAGCCACAGAGCCAGGCTGGGAGAAGCGTTGAAACCCTCTGGGATATCTGTGTAGGCAGGGAAATGGAGATTAAGAAGTAACAAGGGATATGGTGCAAGGAGTACAGGGCCTTAGGATAGCATGAAGATACCATTAAGAGTTAGAACAGACCACCTGAGAAGGAGGATAAGGACAGATAAGACCTCAGCCAGGACACATGTCCTTCACCCCCTAGCCCCCCTCTTCCCCCGCAATACATCAGATACTGATGGTTATATCTCAGGAAGTCACTGTGCAGGAGTGCACCTCGAACATTTTGGGGGGTGCAAATGAGGATCAAATTGCTACCAAGGAACAGAAGAGTGACTCCCAACCTAAAAAGTCAGGGAACTACTGTAGCAGAAGAACTGCCAGCCTTGGTTAGGCTGGTTACAAAGCAGTTATGTTTTGCTCAAAAATACAAGAAAACAAATACACACACACGCACGTACATACACACACATACAAATATATTCCCCTGCATCTAAAAGCACTATGCAATTATGCATGACACAGATACCAATTAGCTCTTTGAACTGGATGCAGATAACCAGGAATTGATATGGACAGTGCTAAATGTATTGACAGACCCTCAGCAGTGGGGGGGGGGGGGGAAAGGGGGGGGGACACCTTTATTCAATTTCAGTGGGAAAAATAGTCGAGTAATTACTCAAGAACCTCATTTTTTCTAAGCATTACAACACTTTCCCATAGATCAAAGTTTCTTCTAAAATAACTTATCAAAAAATATCTTCCTGAATTCTTAAAGAACAAACAATGACTAAAAGCAACATGGTGTAAAGTTTCTGTTGTCGCACAAATCATTTCTAAACACCACCCTGGCAATTTATCGGGCTATTTAGAAAAGAAATATGTGTACACAACACTATTACATATGCTGAACAACCAGCTGAGAGTAAGCAAACTTTTTTTTTTTGGTAAACACTTTTTTTTTTTAAATCAGACATAATGTTTTGTCAGAGTGTTTCTATACATTAGCACATTTGTAGCAGAAGTCTCATCATATAAGTGATACTAAAAAGGCAAGTGTGTCCTTCCACCTGTGAGATTTGCAGAGCTTTGCACTTGACTATTTATATCTATTCAATTTGTTCTAAAGGAGTATGGCCTTTGCTATTACTGCACCAGTATTTACATACTTGGTCACAACACTGCTTAAGCCAGCACCATTCCTCCTCAGTGCTATACTGGCAATAAATATTTGTAGAGTCATGTGGCGACTAGAGCAGCAAAGTGCTGCAGCTGAAAGAGAACACAGGAAAGTAAAAGAAAGATGACAACTGCTTATACTGGCCACCACTAAAAACATACATAAAACTCCACTTTTCAGTGGTGAGCTTAATGGAATACAGGGAAGCTACTTAATTTAACTGGATGATCTGAAGATCACCCAAAAGCCTCAGGCAAACCATTTAAAAGAGGAACAATTAAAACTGCGTCAATTAAATTCAAAAAAGTCATATGTAAGATTAAAGAGAGGCGTCAGTAAATTCTAATCGTGAACTTTGATTACAATCAGAAATTGAAGCCAGATAACAACATCAAAAAACAACTTAAAGCAATAAACCCAGCCCATTCAGACAGTTCCTCAACTGCTGGCTTTCATTTACAAAACTGTTTTATCAGAAGGAGAACTGGAATTCATCAAAACATAGACTTTGCTTAGCAGAATACCTATGCCAGTCTTCAGAACATCGTTGTTCTCAATGATGCTCTCAATCTCTGAAGAGTTTACAACAGAAAAGACAGAGCAAGGAGGGAAAAAAAACTAGAGAAAGAAAATAAAGTATCAAAAATGAGGTTATTTTACTTCTCAACATTCTTAGCCATTTCAGTAGCAATACTTACAATATACTACCTACTTAATTAGGAGTTTTCTGTATGCAGTACTAACTGTGCATCCACCAGAGTGAAAGTTTTTTGCATGGTTCTTATTCAAAGCCTTTGACATCTACCAAATTTTCAAGAATTAATGCTTTTCCTACACTCCCTTATCTTTCTGATACCAGGGACACAACTGTGAAAGGCACTAGGTTAAGGAATAAGAAGGACCAAACATCCATCAATTGCAGTTGCCAGGGAGGCATGGGAGGCCTGCACTGACATCCCAAATGTATTCTTAGTCTCAGTTGATCATAGCTCAAGTGTCAGCTAAGCCACAGGAAAGGGTTCTCTTCTTGATAGCCCTTGATAGATTTTTCTTCCACGAAAGTATGAAATCAATCCTTTAACGCAGGTGAGCTTTTAACATTCACAATTTCCAGTGGTTGTAATTTCCAGAGCTTAGCCAAGTGTTACATAAATGTTGTATGAAGAATTTCCTTTTTTGTTTGCTGCCACCACATTAATTTCATTTCATAAGCTGCAGTTATTGTATTGAAAGATACCATGAACAATCACACTATATTCAGCTTCTTCAAAGTCAGTCACATTTCCATTTCACTCCTGTGTTTTCCAACCTGAAGAGCTGCTTCTCTTCACACAGGCACTGTTCTATGCCTCTGTTCATACTTTTCACCCTTCTCTATGCTATTTTCGGCTCTGCGAGAGCTTCTTTTCCCCCCCCCCCCAACTTCGCAAGATGAGGGGGGCCAAAAACTGCACACAGTATTTAAAACACAGAAATACCATGGGATTAGTTGCAAAGTTCTGCATTTTTGTTTTGCTCTGTTTCCTACTACCAACATTCTCTTTGTTTGTTTGACTGCTTCTTTGCGTTAATCTGACACTTTTTCATAAAGCAATTTAGTAAAAAGTCAAGATCTTTCTTGAGAACCAGCTCAGAAGCCATCAATTGCATTATATAAAGAGCGACTAAATTCAAAATTGGTGAGTATAATCTACCACGGTATTTCCCAATCACTCACCATCACAGAAGTCTTCTGAAACTCTTGATCATCATCAATTCTCACTATATTGGAAAAAGACTCCGTCAACAAATTCAGCATCAAAATAAAACCTACGCAGGAACAAAACGCCTTTCTCTGATCATGTTATTTTTATTAAACATATCCAACAAGACACATCAGAGAAATAGCAGCTGTTTGGGCACTAGATATGCACAGATTTTATTTTCCTTTTTTAAACACAAATGTCTCTACTATTCCAGAGAGAACAGCCTATCTGAAAGAAGCGTTGTGCATTTTACTCTGTCCAGTCATACGTTCCCCATCATTCTGCCGCACTGAAGTGAAACAAGTGATACTTTCTCTAACATTCTACAAATTAACAGCATACTTGTTTAATACACAAGCACTGCAATACTAAACAACTGCCTAGATAGTAACTAGGTTAAATGATACAGAATATAATTGTTTACGTTCACAGTTACGTAACGCATAAGAACAAGATATGATCCCATATTTTCCAGCAGTGTGTGTGTTTATTACAAAGCAGGTTAGAGTTCATCCTATGTCTGCAGGTTCTCAAGTTAAAACTGACAGAAGAGCTGCGCATGAAGAAATCTCCAGTATTTCCAACTTCTTTAATTTAGGCAGCCGTCAGCCAAAATATCAGCTCGCTTTCCTAGCGCTGCTTTTCTATTTAAGCATTTACTCTGCCTTCCATAAACATGCTGCTATTATTAATGCTAAGGGTGGTATTCTGTACTACCTAAAGAAAAGGCAGGTGGGACAGCAGGCACTAAAACTCATATTGCACACTAGAAATGACACTTTTCTGGGTGAAAATCAGAAACCTTAATTCCATATTATGACTATTATTCCTTAAGCAGTGCAACTTGAGCTTCATTTGAGCTGTTAAAGAGTTCTACCAGGATCAAAAGCATAAGTTTAAAGCATTTATGAATGGAAGCTGATGTTCTGGAAGTTCCACTTCATCATTTTCTGCATGAAATTAAGGTAAATAGGGGTGGAAAGTCAGAAAACTGTGTTGGCACTTGCAGAATTTTAACAGTGCTCTAGACCTGTGTTCCAAATCTGAATTCATAAGACAAAACTGCATATACCAAGCAGATTTGCGTCTTACGCAGCTGAACATTCAGACACCAGCTTTTGTGTCAGTATTAGAACAAGCCTGCCAACTAAAACACATTTTTCTCCCAGATTATGATTTTTCCACAAATGTCTTGTGGCAATAATACTTGTTTTTTGAAAAGGAGGACAAGCTATTTGCAGCAGGGAAGTTCAGAGGAGCATACGGGCTACAGGCAAGGTTAGTGGGACATCAAGTTTTCTCATTTTAGGGCACCTAGTTCCAGAATTACTCATCCTGACATAGAGGGACAGTTATCTGCTAGCTGACTTACATAGTTGTTCCACATTAAAAATATTCAGATCTGATCAAAAACAGCACTCTTGCAAATTCAAATTATCCAGACCTGCTAGCACAGAGTAAGAAAAAAGAAAGAAAGAACCCCCCCCCCACACACACACACACACACCATTCCTGAAAGGTTCTGGAGAGATAGCATTCAGAGTTCCCAATACAATTCAGAAAATATTTCGGGTTGATTAGGGTTCTACCAGCAGTTGGTGGGGGCGGGGGGGGGGGGGGAATGACCTTAGTGTTAGTGCTTTACAAAATTCCTTAAATTATAGAGCTTTTAGTTCCTGTCATCAAAAGTTATGAAGTGTTCTTCACCTCATTATAATGGGCCTATTTCAGCATTTAACATAGTTATTCTAATGCTGATTTTAAAAAGTTAAGAGATTAAATGAGGTTTTAAGTACCATCTTTTTAAAATATTACATTATACATACTCCCACAAGTCTGCAAACATGTTCAGTTTCATTAAGCATAAATCTTTTATAAAGCATAAGAATTAAAGTTTAAAAAAAAAAGCAGCACATTTCTTATAATAGAAGCAAATTAAATCTGGGGCCTACAAAACCAGTAGTTATTTAGAGGGTTCATATCTGACCAACAAAAATGACTGGTGGAAAATCATTAGTGTTAGGTATCAACTAAATGGCAAGACAAAGCCAAGAATGCCAAGATCTGCAGAAGAAGCACTCTCACACTTTCTATAGAAACACAACACTTTTTTTTTTTTTTTTTTTTTTTTTTTAAGCTGAGCAAAAACAAAGTTATAGCAATTCCCAGAGAAACTGCAAAGGTAAAAGAGAAAGAGCTCCATTTGTAGGATCTTTACTACTCAGAATTAATCAAAGCAAAACAGTCATCCTCGTGATAATCCCCTTCAGTGCTTCACAGTTTATGCAATAGTCAATTACTAAAGAGGATGAAAGAACAATCTTTGCAAACAGGTCACTGTCTATGTTTACAATGATTAAAAGCAGCCTGCTGTTAGCAGTATCTTTTTAATAAGCATAAAATAGTAATATTAAGTCAGTGCAAATATTTTAAAATGTTATATATTCCATGTCTTTTATGACAGAAGAGGAGGGAACACTCATCCTCACCTGAAACAAAGTATTTTAGGTAAGTTATGCATTAGCATTGCTGAAAGCAGATTCTAATGCCTGTCTGTTAACTATTTTATCTGTCCTGCAGTACCATTCTTACATTCTCTTGTGAGAGGATGTGAGACCACACCATTCTCTCTCTCTCTCCTCTTGGCATGACTTCCAAACTTATCCAACTCTTTCTCCCTGCATATCCTCTCTCAAAAAAATTAATAGAGTTTTACCTGCAATCACTGAGCAAAGTTCCTTTTCAAGACCATTTTTAATTTCTCCCAGTTTTGCTTCAATTCTTCTTTCCTGAGAAATTAGGTATGCCTAAATATAGAATTATTTCTCCAGAACAATTACTCAGGACTCCATATCACCGTAACCTCCCAGCTGCTTCTCAAGTATTGTCCAACCTCAGCTACAAAACTCTCCTCTCAACTTCCTTCTATCCTAATGTTAGCCCCTCTGAGGAGTATTTTCTGCCCTTCTCACAACTGATACCATTTTCCTAAAATTTTGAGTAATGTCATTAATTCTTACAGCTTCAAGCACTATAAGCAGTGATTCTCAAGCCTATTTGTGCACTCCTGATCCAGTCCATTCAAATCCAGTTCTACTTGCAGCTACCATCTCCACCAGAATGGATTGCTATTAATTTAAATCTGGTTAAATTGGAATTTGTTTCTGCCCAAGCCCTACTTCCTCTAATTATCTCTATCCCTCCTACGATTCAAGTCCGTAAGCAATCATCTGATTCTTAGAACACTTTATGCATCAGAGTTGCACCCAGTTGTTGGTATTTCTCTGCATAAAAGAGCACGAGCATTCATACCCATTTCTGTTCTCTTGACCAGGTCATTTGCTCATATCTTCATCAGCAAATTCTTTTGCTCTCACACTGTCACCTCTCTATCCTTCATTTCATGCAAGATTTCAGCTGCTTAAGAAAAAAAAAAAATCCCTTTCTTTGTGCAGTACATTGGAGAACGTGGCTCCTCCAGCATTTCCACAGCCAACAAACCTCTGAGCTGGAGACTGTCCAGCTACAGAAGCTGCACTTTAATCTTGGAAAAGAGTTGTAAAATAATTTTCAGAGAATAATGTAACCATTTCCTAGAATGATCTTCTCATAATACAAGCACTCCTTTGCATCTCATATATTTGTACTCAGGATACAGACAAAAAACACTGAAGGCTGGACTAAGGATGAGTATTATCATCTCAGACTAATCCATCCCTTAATTCTACAGCTGTCTGGAAACAGAGCCATGGAGCTCATTCGATTTAAAGTCTCCTTCTCCAAAAAGACACAAATACAAAAAACAGGCTCCTTAACTCTCAGTCTACCTCTATATCTGCTCTGTCCTGCATCAACACTAACTGCCTGTCAATCCAGATAGCTTAAACCATGAGTTCATGTAGGCAGAAAATTTCATCTACACAAACATATTACGGCCATTCTAGCCTCCACTCTTACAAATCTAAGACAAAATACTATTCAAATCTCATTGTAACTTGAAGTTTTTTATGACACAGACTGCATAAAACTAAATTCCGCAACAGGCAGAGAGGATGGAGATCCACAGTCAGCTTGTCCTGCAAAGTGAAAGTTGTGTTTGTGTGTGAATGCCTGGAACTTGATGTTCTCACTACAGACAGAGCAATAAAAACAGCTTTCTAAGCCATTAATTTCTGCACAGCTGATTTCTGCTAAACAATGCTCATTATTGAAAGAGTTATAAAAAACATGGGGCTGTTCCAGTGGAGAAGACTGGCACTCATAATATGTAGACTGAACTAACAGTGACATCAGTGCTACTACTGCTTTAAACACTATGGCTACTAAATGTCTCATATTTTAATTGTGTTTAAAAAGGCTGTGATTCCACATGATGAAATTAAGTTACTTTGGAGTTTTAAAATAAGACAACTGCAAAACATATTGAGCATCCACACTCTTACTGTCCAAGACGAAAAACAGCAATAGTTTCACAGCAACATTAGTAAAACAAGGCCATGTTTTTTCCGTAGATGAAATGGGAATTTTCCTCAAAGCTTAAAAGTATGGATCCTAAAAATGTTACATCTTCAGACCTTGCCTAATACAGTGAAGTCTGTAAGTATATGTGCCTATCTGCCCCACTCAAATCCAAACTTATAAATAGGTTTTGGTGTTGAGTCAGTTAATTGGGACAAAAAGTTGAAAATAGTAAGTCTGATACCAATATTGACAAAGTCACCTGGAGACTAAACCACAGGCCATATATTCATTATTGTTTCCCAAAACACACTCATGCAACATTAATTTCATCTACTTTAAATACAGAAGGTGACACATCAAGTTATATTCAATACAGCAAAAGGAATGGACTTGACATGCAATATAAATGTAAGTATGGTAAACTATTCAAAGCAGGATATAAAGAAATGCTCTCACTAATTTGGCAAATAGTTACTAGAACAGTAGATGGGCTAACAGACATGCCTCTAAAGTAAATATCAAACAAATATTTTATCCTTACAAGTTTTAAGTGGCTCAAACCAACTATAGTGAGCTAGGACACTGCTGTAGAGAAAGTAAAAGAAAATTGATCAATCCTCACATTAGATAAGTATTAAGAAATGGAGGAATTAAATACAGCAATCCTATTTACTCCTTATTATTTGAGGGGGGAAAAAAGCATAAGTGAAATTAAATTTGTCATAAAAGTTAACTAATATTAGAGGCATTAAGTCCTGTACCTAGAAAAACTCAGAATTTCAAGAAAGAGGTCAACAGTACAATAAGATATATAAAAAAAAAAATTCCAAGTGATTGATATGCATAATATAAATGAGTTCACTCAGAGTATAGTGAGATAAAAAAAAATTCTGAGTGTTGATTAATATGTATAATTAACATATATATGTATGTATGTACATATATGAGCTAACACAGTTGAAGACTACATAAATCATCCATTCCATCTTTCCCATATGCACTCATGTTAACTAAGCAGCATCGTCTTAGTGGTGTCTTATTAGCAAACTGGTATCAGTCCACAGCTCTCCATGATAAGATTTTTATTGCTAAAGCTAAAATCAACTTTTACTTGAATATGACACTTAAAGTGAGATCCTTTCATATTCTGAGCAGATGCTGGCAAGGTTTGGTTTTTTTTTGGGGGGGGGGGGGTTGATTTAAAACATAATTAAAAAAAATTTTTTTTTCAACCATTTTCCTAAGTAAAAAGGACATCAATGCTCAGTTTTAGCCTAAGGAGGGAGTATATCATTCTTGAGATTCTTCCATGCTAATTAATGAAAACTCATGTTTGAGTTTTATCCAGAGTAAAGTTGTAGGAAGCAGAATTAGCAAGGCTGACTCATTACAATAAGAGTCTACAAAAAAATAAAGCTGGAAATTAAATTCCATACAAAAGCTAAATGTACCATTTTTAAACTATTAAATTCACTAATACATTAATTTACAGCTCATAGGACTGTCTGTACACATACTTAGAAAAAGCTGACTACTGTAACTGGCACCATTATCTTCCTCTAGTTTCTAGGCTTGTTGGACTTTGAAACAAGAAGTTACAGCAGTAGGCTCCCTGACTCTGGAAGAGAATCACTGTACTACCTAAATTCAAGGTCACCTCAAAACAATCTTAATAAAGAAAAAAATTTAACAGAAATATTCATATAACATTAAATCACAGGATAATGTAAATCAAATTAATCAAACTATTTTTGCAAGTAAGAGATGCACATCAATTCTT
Source organism: Apteryx mantelli (assembly GCF_036417845.1). NCBI lineage: Eukaryota > Metazoa > Chordata > Aves > Apterygiformes > Apterygidae > Apteryx > Apteryx mantelli. The sequence continues at coordinate 153,713,965 of NC_089979.1, forward strand.
TAAATTTGAATAATCAGGAGGCAAGACTTTTTACTTGAATATACTTTTTAAAAAAATCTTAATTTATTAGGAAGAAAAATCAAAACAGTAGGAAAATAATTACAGTAATACTTGAAAGAAAAAACAGAAAACTCCACAAATCTACAGAGATCATTTTTTAGCTTACCTGCACTTGCTCAGTGGAGCTACTACTGAGTTCATCCCCAGATTCAGAATCTTGATGGATTTTTTCTGAGCCTTCTCCTGCAGAATCACAAGATTGTTCATGCAAGAAGCTAGTTTTCTCTATTTCCAAGAACTCTGGACACGGGAAATGGCCCACAGAGAGGGCTCTATACTGATTGGAAATCTTGGGAGACTGCAATTCATTGTTAAGTTTTCCATTATTTTGAGTAAGGTCCAGACTCAAACCAAGAGTTTGACTGGGGCTATTGTTTGGTCCCAGATTTTGATTGGCATCTCGAACTAAGCAAGACACTTGAACTGGAGAAGATTTTCCAAAACTAGAAAGCTCTGGTAACTTATTCACATTTTCTGTTGATCTCTGTAATCCATGTGTCAACTTCAATGCACTATTTGGCAGCATACCTGCTTGCTTAACAGGTGGCATCAGTGCTTTTCGTGTTATTTCCTTCACATACTGCGCTGGCACATAAAAGGGTTTGGAATTCTCGTCCCTTTTGACTTGCCACCAATCATCGTTAGTCTTTTTCACCAAGATGTATTTCTCCCCTTGTTTAATCACAATTTTCTTGTCCTTGGTCTCATATTCATAGTCATACTCCACTTCAATGTACACTTGTACTGGAAGTATCTTCACACCTTTGTCAGCCATTTCTGTTTGAAAGATTTCACCTTTTCAGGCAAAAGGTAAGCCGCATTCTGTTTGGGAAGTAGTTTTTTCCTGCTTTTAATCAGAGCTGTAAGAAAAAGAGATATATACATGTAATGAAATAATTGTCTAAGAGCACTTCAGAGGAAAATAGTTTCAAAAGTACCACTACATATTCAATTTATGTCGACATCAGACTAATAAATTAACAAAAAATTGCAAGATTTTCAGACACCTTTCTCAGCCTTGAACCAGAAAACCAGTAGCGAAACTTGGTAACAAATTTAACCCTCATATGCACACAAACTTCTTGCTATCTTCCAGTTACCCATTAAACCTGTTGCTTTTCTTACTAAGCAAAGTTGATCATGTTTGGGGGCTTGGGGAGGGTGAGGGACAGCTCCGGGGGAACAGTTGAGTCAATCTCTTGCTTACATACAGGCTTAATTTTGCTTAAAAAGCAGAACACTAACACGTGAAGAAATATTTAAAAGGAGAGGACTATTGTTTGCTTATTTCGAATCCTCTTTCTGTTCAAGAGTCCTTCAGAGTGCTCAGAAATCCTTACAATTCTCCCTGCAATGTTACACCCCAGTCATCAGTTCGGCGTGGGCTAGCAGTCCTTGTCACAGGCGTGCGGCATGCTCTCCAAAACCTGCCAACCTTCCCCTGACAGAAGAAGCTGTTCACTAGGGAACAACGCAACCTACTCTGTCTCTGGATACAGATTACACTGCCTCTGCATCCAAACAGTCTTTAAAACTGGTAGTATAATTACTTGTTATTTATTTAAATTGCTAGCATAACTGCAATTTAAGCGAATTTTACCTATAACCATGGCAGTATTAAATAAAAATATTTAGAGTTTCCGAGATGCTTTGATTTTAGTGGTCTAAATGCTACCATTTATTTTGCTTTTAAAAGCACTTTTAAAGATATTTACCTCACAGAAAATCCAAACTAACCAAAAGTTAGAAGAGCTTAAAAACAAACAAACTTAAAACCAAAACATAATGAAACAGGAATAAGAACCAAAACCAAAAATGGACAATAAATAGATTGAAAGGATAATAAATGAAAATTTTGGAAAGAACTTTTAGCATCTCATAGTCCCGATAACAACTGTATTCCCATCCATGAACTCCAAGTGTTCTCTGTTCAATCATATAGCATCAAAGGCGCAATTCATGAGTTGGTAAGAACGAATATTAACAACTTACACTGAACACTACATAACAAGTTAACAAGAAAGATCTGATTTCTTACTCTTGAAAAATCAAGCATGTAAGTAAGAGTGGAAGATTCATAGAGTGGAAGATTCAGACAGAATTTTCAGATAGAAATGCTGCCGTGGCTAATTTTAGAAAGATTAACAAATACATCTAAAAAAAAAAAAGTTTTTCTCATGAATAAGGCAAATAATTTAGAAACCTGCAGTTCTGCAAGTTCAGACTTTATGATGAGATCTGCAGAGCTCATCCTGCAACACAGTGGAACTAATGCTATTCCATGCAGGCACAGAGATGCAGGTGAACTCAGCTACCATACTAGGGCCTAACTGCAGAAACAGTCACTTAGTGATAAAAAAAGACTTCTATGGAGAATTGAAGCAGAAACTCCTTTCTGTAATATTTATTCCATTTTTCTTTGACCACTTCTGCTATTTGGTCTGATTCTGGAATACAATACATTTCCCATTTAAATCACTAGGAAAAGAAAAAACTAAAAAGCTGAAGAACACAGCCTTAAAAGAATCACCTGTGTTTAAATGGTCTTCCCTCCCCTCCCCTCCAGTCCATCTTGTTTTACATCCAGAAAGCAATTCCTACAGGTAGCTTTAAAGCTGTAATTGTTTCCAAGACTCCACATGGAATCACAAGATCAGACTTTATTGGAGGCCTAGGCAGAAAGAAGATAGTACCACATCCAAGCAAAGCTGGCTACAACAAAAACAAAAGAAACACAGAAGAGTAGAAAAAAAATACTAGGACTGTCTGTTTTACTCTCTCTGCCATAAAGCTAGACATTTAAATATTTATAGTCTATTTACAGTATTAGTACAAAATAACTAGCTTACCTGCTGTTTTACATAGATCTACAATTGTTTAGCAACTGTAACAGAAGGTAAACATATACAAATTGTAGCCATTCTCACTATTATCCTAGTTTTGGAAGCTGTCTCATTCAAATGCTATTTTTTCTTGCCACTAAATCTGAGTCATCCCAACACCTTCAGAACTGTTACCAATCCCTTTCACAGCCTCAAGGTCATACACCAGAAAAATGCAAGTGTTTCCGAGTTACAGTCTACCACTAAGCTCTGCTGTGTTTGAAATGAAAAGGTAAGAGGACTCACTCACAGAGTTTTCCCTTGTCCCATACAGAAACCAGAGAAAAAACATCAGCCTATGTTTTCCCACAGGGCTACCAGGGATTTAAAAGCTTGGATTTTTTTCATTTCTCTTTTGCCTACTCCATATATCTATTCAGTGAGGGAGAGAGAGGAAAAAAAACAATCATTACATATAATTATACACATAGACATGCACGCTTAATGTTGTTTCAAGAGAGGCTCAGTACTCGGTGAGATTTCTTAATATCAGCTTAACTCCACAAGTCTACAAACAACTACCCTAGTCTTGATTTCACAGACTCAAATGCAGTAAGGTTTTTTTTTTAATGTTATTTTTATTTCTTCTACCACAGAAGACAGACTTCCTGTACCCTACCTGTACCCCAGCGGACAGCTACTTATAATGCTCTTTCAAGGGTCCAAGCACCCATCTTGTGAACTTGGGCTAAAGAGGCATCGCAGCCTTGGCCAGACCGCTGCTGTAAAGGGCGCAGAACGATTAGAAGCAAGCGCACAGTATTGACACATGGAGCATATGACTTTATTGCACCCCTGGTCAACAACTGAAGTGATACTGTGGGACAGACTTTGTCACCTCACAGTATTTTTTCCTGTTCCATTACTTGTAATGCAAGACGACACCCACTTCAGGAAAGAAGGTTCAAGAACCTTAATTAGAAAATGGTAAGTATGAAACAAAGTTATTTGCTTCCACAGAGGACATCTGTAAGCTTTAACACCTTAAATAGAGTCTTTGAATTCTCTTACCTGATTAAGAGATTAATAATTATGAAAAGACCCACTAACAAACACATAGGAAAACATATCATGAACACCAAAAAAATCAGACTCAAGCCACACTTGTCTTTCACTAAAGTAAAACCTGAATGCTACAGGTAACTCATTTAGGGTGGACTACATCCCCACACGGAAATGCATTCCACCATTTCGCAGAGCATTTGCGCACACAGAGAGAAAGCACACTTGTGATTATATACGTGGCATTGGCTGCTCATCATCTAACTAAGAAACCAGCTGCAAGCCAGCACCCAACTGTTCTCCCTACACTAAAGAAACAAGCTGTTAAAAGATCTTTCACTAGGTATTCAGGCATAGATTTCTTCAGGCTCCAATTTCCGATGGGAGCCGTTCCCAACTCTTACTCAGCTCAGACTGAGTAAAACTGGCAATGCTTGGTATTTACAGAGGTCGGCTCCTCCCTTCCCTTCCGCCTCCCAGCCCTACCTGGAGGGTGCTGCTGCTCCCCTGCCCTCCGGCCGCCCGGCCCCCGCAGCGGGGCCTGCACCCCGACAGCAGCGCAGCACAGCTCTGCGCCTTCCCGGGAACATACCCTCCCGCTCTCGCCCAAGATCTCTGGCCAGGGGGAATTAAACGCTCAAAGAGGGAATAAAGACAAAGTTCTATTTTGCATGGTAGCACTTGACACTAGAGAGATTTTACATATTGCTAAACAAAGTGGGATCTTTTCTAATCAAGCCTGAACTACTGCAATGACATCTTCAAACATTCTTAGACTGGTTTGTTTTGGATATCTTTATATTTGTTTAGAAGTAGGCCTTTTCTAGTCCAGAGTAACCCTATAGTAACATATTCACCTATTTAAAGTACTCAACCATAACTGCAGAAAAATGCTTGCTAAATTGATCTTAAAGCCCATTCAAATGGTCTTGAAAGCAGCATGGTCCTAACATACACACATATTATACATAAAATATTTATATATTTTACAGTCATGCCTAACTTCAGCATCCTCCTAGAACTCGGACCAAAACAAAACAAAAAACAAACAAACCAAATGCAGCACGTACACAACAGATGTTTCATACCTCTCTTTTGAAGTTATCATACACAGAATATTTTTTTTCTGATCTTCCAGACCAGATTATTAAAACTTTGCAAGGAAGTCTTTTTCTAGTTCTTTTATTTCCCTCTCAGAAAAACCTTAATCTCCACGGCTATGGAATTTTATTTGCTTCACAATACAAGTGATAAGTTACAGAAGAAAATTGAGGATTTCAACTGATCTCCTTAAAATTCTTCCTGTGACCTTGTTCATGATGGCCTACAAAGCAGCAGCAGTTGACTTGTGTAATCTTTTTCCATTTTCAGTATCAAACTTCACCCATTACTGAAATGAACCCTTCCATGATGCTGATACAGAAATAAACTCAATTACTGAAGCTAAATTAGGATGAATTCTTATCAATTCAGGCCACATAAAATACTTTGGCTGCAGCTGACTAGATTCATGATTTTGTCCTCCACAGTCAGTTTTGTCAAGGAGATACAGTGCATGCCCATTTCTTGGGAGACTGATCCCACAAAAATCTTGGTTTTCAGTCAGAGTTTGACCCTATTTATACCTTTCTTCCAAATGGGCACCATTCTTTATCTAGCAGAACTAACTTTTCAGCCAAATTTTCAATTCAGTCAGTGACAACCAACCCTCACTGAACTAGTGCCTGTGAAAACATCTGCAAAGTGTAGGTTTTTAAGTATGCAAGCTTGGAGTAGCACTTGTAACACTCATCTAATATATGCAGAAACCCACTCTCTCTTATCACAGAGTATCACAAAGCCAAGTTCTTCATATGCTGAAATTGCACAAGAGACATCGACTTAAGATTTCACAGCAATCATTTTTAAGCAAGAGTCATTTAAAAAAATATCAGAGGCAAATGCAAACAACAAATATAAACAAAACACAGGCAACTCGTAAACCTTTGAAAACAAGCCGAATCCTTTACCCTTTCCTCAGAAACAAGCACTATTGAGATCAAGTACTGTTTCAAACACTAGACTCCCAGAGCTCTGACTTCCTTAAAAATTAAAGGCATAATAAGTAACCATTTAATAATTGCCTACTGACTCAGAGCCCTGAATAAGTGATGTATTTTAAACAACTGTCAGGGCACCTCTTAAAGCCACGCTACAGCTCTCAGCACCTTAACGAGCTTACGGAGACCCCAGCCACCACTGGCTCCGTCGCGCCGGGCGCTTTTGTTAAGTTGTTGACTCGACCGACCAGCCATAAATAGCTCAGCAGATCCGAACCTGCTCGCCGGGGCCCGGCACGCACCGCCGCCGCCTGCGACGTACCCACAGGGCACCGAAACGCCAAACCGGCGGGGCCGGGGGCGCCGCGGGGCCCTTTGTTCGCCGCCGCGCCGAGCCGCGCCAAGCCGGCAGGTGAAGGCGGCGGCGCGCGGCCCGCCGAGCCCGCGGCTTCCGGCGCCCCTGGCAACGCGGGGCCGCTCGCCTGCCCGCGGCCCCTGCCCGCTGCCCGCGGCGGCGGAGGGTCGAGCCGCGCCGCGCCGCGCCGCCCGCACCCCGGGGCGGCGCTCCCCGGCGGTGGGGGGAGGGGGGGCAGCGCCACTGGCTCCCCACCCGCCCGGGGCAGCGCCGCACCGAGCCCGAGCCCGAGCTCGAGCCCGAGCCGTCAGAGAGCGGGCGGGGCGGGGGCGGGCGGCCGCGGACGTGCCCTCCGCCCGCCTCACGGCCACCCTACCCTACCCTACCCTACCCTACCCGGCCCGGCCGCCCCGGCGGCGGCCCGCGCTCCCCCGCCCCCTCACCTGCCTCGGCGCCGCGCCGGGCCCGCTCCCCGCTGCGGCGGCGCTGGCGGTTGTGGCGGCGACAGCAGCTCCCTCGCGGCCCCTCCGCCCGCCCGCCGGAGTGTCAGCCCCAGGGCACGGCGGCGTCACCGCTCCCGCGTCACGTGCCGGGCGCGGGGCGGGGCCAGGCCGGACCAGGCCAGGCGGGGGTGTGTCGCGGGGGGGTGTGCGCCAGGCGGCGGGCGCTAGGGCCGTGGCGGCGGGAGCGGCCGGGGGGTGCTGGGCGCCCCGCGGCGGCGCTAGGACCGGCTCGGACCGGACCGGACCGGACCGGACCGGAGCGGGCGGCGGCCGGGCCTGCGCGGGGCGGGAGGCACCGGCCGCAACCGGTCCGCGTGCCCCAGTGGCGGCGCCGAGTCCGGCCCCAGCGGTGTCGCTGAGGGCCCGAGGTCGGAGCGCGCACGGGCTGTCCCGGCCTTCTGGCCCCGGTCGCGCCTCCGCCTCCTGAGGCGATTCGGGGCCGCCGCCGGCAGCTGCTGGCTCGGGTGGCCGTGCGAGGTAGCCAGCCCTGTCCGTACCTCGTGGAAAGAACAGGTGGAAAGGAAGTCTCTGCCCCTTAAATGATCTGACCAGAAAAGAGTAGCCATAGTCGTAGTCGTTATTCAGAGCCAGCCGGCCTGGTATCTCCAATTACATCAGTCAGCGATCCAGGCTGGAAGCACTCGAGTTTTAAGTAATCTTATCTTTCTCCTTAAAAAATAGTATCTAGTCCTCGTGGTTGCAAAGGCTGCCTTGAAAGCATGGGTGACCCTAAGAGATGGGGTGGTGAGGGCGCAAGCGGCCCGACCTGGCGGCACTGAGGCGCATGCACGGCCTACTCTATTCAAGCTCACTGCAATTTATCTACTGATATGCCTGAGGTATACATAAAAGCATCTCAAAAATCAGTCACAGTAACCACACTGTCATTATCCTTCCTTACTGCTAAGGCTTCACTAGGGTGCTGCAGGATATGGCATTAATGATTCAGTGTGAGGCACTCTTCCCTCTGAGTCAGTGTTGAACTGATGCTCCCACATACTGTTGACATGCATAACAGAGCTGAAGGTGCCAGGAGATATGTAATTTTGAGTCCCTGCCCAAGTACAGTCATGAAAGATTCCATACTACTGTATTACAAATGAACTGTCCAGCACAAATTCCACTTTTAGCATCTGTTACACATTCTGCCTGTGAAAAATAGCCCTATAATTTCACTGGAGTAAAAAGAGAGTTCAGAACATTTATTCATCGTGACTTGCTTTTCCTGGAGATGTGCTAGCGCAGGATGGCTATTGTACTGACACCTCAGATAGGACTATATATGTACTTTAGCTGAAAAGATCCAGTACATGGAGTGACCTCATGAATTTCAGATCAAAAGAATCACTAAATACAAATGCTGTACACAGTATAAGTGAGTTGTGGGAGAAACTACAGGAGTCTCTAGTTCTTGCATCTATTGCATTCTGAATATTTCTATATTATAACTCACATACTGAATGTACTGAATCTCTGTCTTTGCAGACTGATTCCACGTTGAAAGTCAGTGTTTGATTTGAGTCTCTCTGTCCTGTCACCTCATATCTTTCAAAACCATTGTCCACATTCAACTGTGTTTGCCAAAAGGGAATTGTCTTCAAAGATAATTAAGCTCCTACGAGTTCTGGGAAAACAGGCAGCCATAGAGGAGTGCAAGAGAAGCCACATAAGAAAGTAACATTATAAATGGCACCAATCATGGAGAAAAGGTTGACCCAATACTTGCAATCTTTCATAAAACACAAAATCCTTTGGAAACAAATTTCATAGTTGTGAAAATCCAGTCTTGGAAAATTGAATATCTGGCATTTGAATTGGACATGGAAAGGATACTTATTCACCTTAGATTCAAAATTTAGAAATATCAGGTTCACATGTATAAAAACCTGAGTCCATTAAATTGGAAGGGCAAAATCCCATTTTACTTTTTTGCCATTTTTTTCCCCTATGAGTCCTCTAATTCAAATTTCTACAAGTTCAGCTGTCCATTATTGTACACCTCAGCTGCAGTAATCTAGATGAGTGTGATATTCTGACTCATTTGAAATGCATGTCTAAGATGCGTTGCCATCCTGTTATTCATAATGCCAGAATTGATGTTAGGCAAGTAATAAAAATGTGCTGCCTAAATTGTGATCATTATTAAGTCCAGGTTGTTAATTCATTGTTTATCTCCCCTCCCCCCCACTTACCAAACAGACTAATCTTGTTATGAGGTATGTTGATTCTTTCTTTCAGAACCGACTGAAAAGGCAAACACCAAAAGCTTTCTCGCGTCTAGCAGACAGATGTTGCAAGTATCCACCTTACTCATTTTGCTTTCTCATTTGTTTTTCGTTCCTTTTTTTCAGTGACTTTTTCCCTCTGTTTTATATTATAACCTAGATAGTGATATGCAATAGAGAAACCATTCTGAATTTAGAGAAAGAATTGCACTTAATTAAGGAAACAATTCTGATATAAATAGAAAATATTTTTATTTCACAGTAGCTTCAAATACGACTTCACAGTTTATTTTTAAAAATGGTTCAATTTGTCTGATACAAAGTACATCTCCTGGGGCATCTACTGTCTACTCTGCTCCTATTCTCAGTTTTTTGACAGGCTTCTAGCCTCTCACCTCTATCTAAAAATAGTTCTACCACCTACACACATACATACAATCAATTCCTCCTTTCTGTTCTTTCTAACTGCTACAAAAGCACTTTTGAACAAAGTGCAGATACTGTGGGTTTTTTTCATGAACTTGTCAATTTACTCCCCATCTCCTGACTCAACTAACAGATGAGCCATTTTTATTTATGTAACTGTGCATTATAAGGAAAATCAAGTGAAAAGGGAACAAAGAAAGCAAATAATTTAAAAAAGAAACCCAGATTTCTCTGAAGTTCAGCAAAGAACTTGTTCCACCATTATAATACCAAGGAATGTTCTCTGCCTTAAGGAGGAACGGTTGATCAAAAGTTCGGAGAAGATGCTTGTTTTACCATGAAAATTCAGAGGGCAATTTGTCTTCCATCTTTGCAGCAGATTTTTTTTTTACACCATGTGAATTAGAACGGACTATGTTTAACACCTACCTTTTTTTCTTGTTCTGTTCATTTGCCTTGTGGGCAATGTGATGTTCAATATTTCTATATTTCTCTGAGTTCATCCAATGGGAAATGTTACAAAAACTCACATCTAATTATTGTTTATATAGCAGTCTCAGTTTCAGACTAAAGACCAATTTGGTACAACTATCTGATTGTCAGCCTTGTTAAAGAACAAAGTAGTATTTGTTTTGGTCCAATATTGGTCGGAGTTGGAACAATTCTGTTCTTTCCAAAGGGAAGCTCATTAGTTACCTGTTAAGTAAAATTGTGTATCATCTCTTTTCTCTTTTTGAGCATAGTATTCTAAAATGTATCACTTTTGTGTTGAACATGAAAGTATTTCTCTGAGTCAGAGGACAAAATTTAAAATGGAGAAAAGTACCCAATGCTTTTCTGATAGAATCACTAAAGCAAATAACGGGTGAAGAAGGAAATTTCTTTGTACTACCTTGACTTAAGACCTTGCCTTAACACAGAAATACAAAGCTAAAACTTTGTCAAACCAGTCAGCTCTGCACAACTAGTTTTGTCTTGATCTAGGCAATGCCTTCAGCTAGCAGACAAAACATACAAATGCACAATTAATCCTTTAAACAGTGATGCCTTTCTTGGAGTAAACCTATAATGAAAGGTATTGACATTCAAAAGACTGCAATGTAAATGTCCCTTTATACCCTGGAGAGTTAAGGAGGGTCCTTCACCAGTCTGTGTAGTTTCTAAATAGCTTTTTTTTTTTAATCTAAAGAAGAAGGAATAGTTACATTTATGAATTACTGATGAGCAGAAACAAAAGAAATACAAAGATATTACATCATAGCTGTGCCAAAAGAATAAAAATAAGCCTTTTGTGTTAAATGAAATTTTATTCATATTGAAGTTCCTTTTTTAATAATGCACAAAATTCAGAGTTAAAGAAGAAACATGAGGTTGTTTTCGGTTCCCCAAATCATACGAGTTCAGAATTCTCTCCAGTGCAAGGGCCCAGTGTGGCTGAGCTAGCGATGTGCTCACTTCTGGACCAGACATTTTGGAGTCCAGTCTGAAACTAGGATTTCAAAATTATGCTGAGCTTTACTAATCCCATACACCAGCAGAGGGTTCACAAGGCTCCATGAAGTTCCCATGGGCTGTCAACACAAAGTTGTCCAAGGTTGTCCAGTTTACACTGAATGTTGTTTCTAAGGAACAGCAGAAATAGATCAGACGATAGATAGGATTCATCTCACCTTAATAGGCATAACTGAAAGTTAGAGGAGAGATTCATTTTGCCTAGGTTGAGGTGTCTATTAGTATGTATCTACATCTAAGCTAGATGTCTAAGCTGCCTTTATAAGCCGTGGAGATCTGTTCATTACAGTCGAAGGAGTATGGAGAACACTTCATCTTCAAGCAGGCACCTACACATGGTCATTCCAGGTGCACTCTAGATTCTGTTGATGTAGTTAAACAGTGGAAAGCATTGTCATGGAAATTGGTGAAAGCCAAAAGTTTGCATCGTTAAAAACAATTAGACAAATTCATGAGAGACTTGAGTGAGGGCTGTTAAATACAAAGACAGTTCTACCTTGATAAAAGCTGCAGATCAGTGAAGCCTGGGAGAATATGCTGTAGAAATATCACCATAGTCTTCCCCTGTTCTTATACCCTGTTCTTAGAGTCAGTTATTGGCTACAGTCAGAGGGTACTGAGTGGGATGTACTGTGCTTTGACAAAGTACAGCTGTACTTGTCTTCTGAATTACTCTCAGGAGGTGCCTGTCTTTCCCTACTAATTATAGAGAGACCATAGGAGACTTAGATGTTGAATTTCCATCTGTCTAAAGTGAATTTAATCCTACATATTCTCAAACAAAATACATAGGCATGTGTTATTTTTCAGATTTTCACTGAAATCTTTTGTCCTAAAAGCATGATATTTTTTTCTTAAAGACTCTGCTTGGTGACCATGCTAGCTCCTGGTGTTGGTCTTGAAGGGGATAGAACTAGGGAGCCACCCCGATGAAAGAGGTTTCACTCTGTGGATCCAGGTGATTCAGAGAAATATTTCATTTGGTAACTGGGATATTCAACTCAATAAACAGTCCTGCAAATAACAATCTAAGGCTGTGTCTGTGCTTGTAAACAAACAGGGCCAGCCACAGTGTTAAATTATTAGCATGGTCCCCGGTATGGTTTTGAAACGTGCCAAACTGAATCTCTCAGACAATGCACGAGCAGTTTGAGGATTAGCACAGACTGGGGACTGCTCCCATCAGGCACTTTGGATGCATCCACTCTGTTTTTCAGAGTGAAAGGGTTCGGCTGATGGATGTTGCTAGTCTGCCTCAGGGCCAGAGTAGAGCCCTAGCCTGTTTTATTTCCTGGTACAGGCATAGCTTTAGTGTCCAGAGCTGTATATGGTACCGGGCAAGCTGCTGCTGCATGTAATACTCTATGTGCAGAATGGCTGTCCTATTCTTGCTGGAAATAGATGTATGATGGAAATTAGGAGAGGCTTTCTAATCATGACAGACAGAGGAATTGAAATTACTGTTGCTGGTAGTGGCAAGGGTAAAAAATATCTATCTAGTTTTAATATTCAGCTTGTCAGTCCATGAAAGAAACTATTTGACACAGTGGTTTGAAATAGTTGAGTGGTGCAGTCCATCTCCTGGGAGGTTCCCAGCCATATCCTTTCTCCTGTGTTTAGTTGAATACAGCAAAGGTGGAGAGGGGTTTCAATTACTCTCTGTAAATATGTGAGGGGACAGACCCAAAGGAAAAAACACTGACAAAAGCTTTTCTCTCTAAGCAAAATGGATGTAAATTGGCCTTTAAATTAAAAAAAAAAAAAAAGAAAAAAGAAAAAACACTCCTTGCTGTCAGGAGGGTGGAGATTTTAAATGGCCTTCAGTAGGAGTGCTGGGAACAGGAACAATCTAGCTCCTTCCAAGATGCTGTTAGATACATTTAGAGAAAAGATAATGTGGCCTGGTTGCTTGAGTCAAAGGAAGGGTGAATGGTGAACGTGCAGGCCCCTGAATTTGCTGTGCCTGTGCCTCTACCCCTGAACTGCAGAAGCTGGAGGCTGCTCTCTGGCAGCGAGGCCAGCTGGCCCGCAAAAGGCCCTCAGCCATACTGAAAATGCTCCTATTCTTCGGAGTCTGCTTTCACATCTAAACTGCCCACTGGGACTGAGCTGTCATTGCAGGAGGTGTGTGGGCCGTAGCAAGCGAGCCTCCAACCAAAACTGTAGCAAGGATGGTTCCCACAACTGAACTGTACAGGCAATCAAGTTCCAGTGCCTGTGACCATGTTTAATTTACTAGTATAGATGTCACCTTTTATTCTTGCTTCTCCAGTTCCTTTGTTCCCTTATAACTCCTGCATTATCTCTTGTCTGTTTAATTCTCTATTTCGTAAAAGATAAACCCAATCTTCTGTGCCAATACATACAGAAAGAGGCAGGTACCAGATTATGACATTTCCATGACACACCATATTTGTTTCTTTCAATTTTGTGTTTTGCTTCTGACAAAAAAAGTTATTTCCAGTCCCTGAGTGGGCTGGTATGAAGGAAACTATGTGCTGGCTCCGAGACTTTAGTTATTTCAGCATATCACAGCCATTCCCAAGGAGTTGCTGCAGTTCGGGACCAAACCCTTTCAACTCCTGTCGCTCCTTCCTCAAATAGAGATTATCGTCAGGAATCCAAGTCCTTGTTTTGTCTTATGTTTGCTTTTCTGCAAGTTTCTCTGCTCATTTTCTTTGCTGTTTCTGTTTGCCCATTTGTTTTCCACTGAAAATGGAAAAGAAACCCTTGCAAAATATTTCATTGCTCTGAGGCTGGAGAAGCCATAAGTGATACAGCCAACACTGCCCTTAGTTCTGTTGTCTCAGCTGGTTTTAGCCAAAAGTGAGTCATTGTGGTTTTTCACTAGAGAGCAAACCATGAAAGAAATTCATCAAAAGACATTGGCTGGGCTTTAATTATTTGTATTTTTTTTTAATAGTAAAATTGATTTGTCATTAGCAAGAATGGAGAGTTGTAGTATTTTGACCAGAGCAGTGCAGGTTTTGAGCACCAAGCTGATGTGTAAGACGTTTGGGCTAGATCATAGCGTGACTTTATGGTTACTGCAGCATGAAGAAAGGGGGGAAAGAAAGACTGTGTTGGCCGTGGCACAGCATTGCTCCCCTTTGCCATAGCCTTTCTCCAGTTCCTTCTCCCCCAGCCTCAGTGGTTCACTGTGCTGCAGAGGCAGGCTGTAAAGAAGGTGCAGCCAGACTCTTCTGAGTGGTGCCTGGTGACAGCACAAGAGGCAGTGGACACAAATTACGTATAATACAGCTGTTATTAAACCAATCCCAACTCACTCACTTGTTATTAAAACCACTGATTCATGTAATTGCAAACTTTATTTTGAAAAACAGGTTTCAATTTAATAATTGCTAAAGTTTTCAGTGCCTGGACGTGATCCTGTGCAACATGCTGTAGGTGACCCTGCTTGAGCAGGGGGGTTGGACTAGATGATCTCCAGAGGTCCCTTCCAACCTCAACCATTCTGTGATTCTGTGATTCTGTGAAATGTTAGTGGCAAATATTCGTGAGCGGTTTTGGCAGGGAGAGAGGCTTGTGTCTGCTTTGAACCCCACGGAATAAAAACATGTCCAAAATATGGTCATTTTAGCCAGTTCTAATTAGTTCAGTCCCTAATTAGAAAGCCTAGAAGCACTGTTCATACTAGGTCATGACTTTAGCAATACATAATATGTGAGTTCTATCCACTGTTTTACATAACTGAGGTCAAGATCTTTTCCTGCAGGGCAGGAAGAAATATGGTGCAGCACCTGTCTGCCTAATGACAGCATCGTGCTGTGTAGGATGCTGGTTTCGTTCATGATGAAACTATGTCCTAAAAGGGAGGAGTCCCAGAGCTGTAGAAAACAGCTGAGCCAAGATAAAAGCTGTGAACACCAAACCAAGTTCACAAGGAAGTAATAGCTGTATGTATAATACAACTGATAAAAGAATACCTAGAAAGTGCTCCCAGTTATGAAATAAGAACTGCACCTTAGGGATGAATAAACTCCAAAACCAAGGGAGAGGTGTTCACTGGCTTAGTATTTTGTTATCATTATGTTTACAGTTAATGAAAAGGGGGAGAAAGTTGTTAGGCTTCCTGCCAAGACAAGAAAAGGAAGGGGAAAAAGAAGATTAAAAACAAAACTAGCCTTCAATCTGGGTCGAAACAAATTCAGCTGTGAGAGTTTCTATGCCAAAACAAAGACCTTGTAGTTTAGTTGAAATGAAGCAGAAACAAGATTTAAAATCGTGTTTACCGTTTCCCTCAGATTAGCATCCTAACCATGAGACAGTCACTTTAAAGTGGGCCACCTTCAATCTCTCTGCTCAGCCCAGTTTTGGTTTGTCAAAAATATACGAAGCCATTTAAGCAAAGGACATGAATGCTTCTTAGCTTCATGTCTAGGGCACTCATCTGGGATGGACGATATCTGAAGCTCAGTCCCTCTGGCAGTGAATATTTAATTATTAATGCAAAGTGAAACAGCAGCAACAGGAGAGACTGCAAGCACCCCAGAATATTTGATGGCATGGTGGTTCACGTGTGAAGAAGTACTGAGAAAGAGGTGACAGAAGAGACTTGAGTCTCCTAAGCAGACACTGCAGCCGTCTTTCACATTTAGAATGAGCCTTCAAAGAGACACCACCCCCTCCCCGAGCTGTGATGAAAATATAGTGACATTTCTTTTTCTTTTCCCTCTCTAGGCAGCATCATTCAAATGAATTCAGGTCAAATTTACAATAGTTTTGGAATGAATGAAACTATGTTTTTGGTGATTTTACTATTCACTGGAAAATATATCATCCATACTTATTTATTACTTGTTTAATGGAAATAGTTTAAGTGCCTTAGTAACCACAAATTATCACTGGTGAAACCCAGTATTTACAGGCATTTTGTCTCTTGATCAGAAAATAAAGCACAAAATAGTCAGTCCTGGAGTGGGTCTCTCAAACTGCCATTGTCTGTGTCAGTCCCTCTGGCACTGAATGCTCTCACCTCACTGCATCAGCTTTTCTTACTGAATAATAAATTAAACGCAGAACTGGTAATCTTGACCACATGCTCCATCCATGCCACAAACAGGATGTCTCATTAGGTGCTGAACACACAACAGTTCAAAAATAATCATGAAACAAGTTGTTGCTGTGGATGCCAAGAAGCTGTCATGTCAACAGAAGTCAAAATAGGTCTGTTGGCACAGCGGTGGGTAAATAATAAAAAATTACTCTATTTTAGCAGATACAGGTCTTTAACTATTGAGCTTTCAATTACATTATTATTAAGATCTGAATCACAAGGCCACCAAAACCAATTATCTTTCTCAGCCCTTTTTGTGTGCTTCTTGGGAGTGGGCAAAGGAGATGTAAAAAGGGAAGAACTGCCTCAGTGTTACTCTGCGTGTTTTGTGAGCAGGCATTACCCATTCTTTCTTACCACGTTATTTTGCCTTTTTTTTTAAGTGACTGAAAAAATTAAAATGTTTTCTTTTATGGGAGGGGCCAGTACAAGAAAACATGATAAGAAGAAGTACAACATCATGGTAAAGAGAAAGCAGATCAAGAGTTTCCTAATTACTCTGTCTCATAAAAAGAAAGGAAAAAAGAAGGGAACATTCAGTGATACTGAAATGTTACAAATTAGAAACTGAGAAAGTTTTTCACACAGCCAGAACCTGCCACTTGTTGCCAAAATCTTTCACTGAGTCCAAGAGTGTAGCAAGGTGAAAAAAACAACAGGAGCTTTAGACAGGTAGCGCTGTAATAACAGTGGTTATAAACTCTCAGGTTTTACAACATAAACCAGTCTATAGTACCTCCCCCTGGTGAAAAGAAACCCAGGGTATGTCATCTTATTTACTATTCCTCCAAAACAGCTTGAATTTTTTGACTTTTAGAGAAGGGATAATGGCGCAGATGGACCCAGATCTGACATTATGGAACTGTATTTATGTTGCTTTCTGTAATCCCAATAAAATAATAATTGTGAGGCTTTGAATCTTGACAAATGTTTGACATCTTGACAAATGCAAGATATAGGTTTATCACATAAAATTGTCACTTCTAGACGCATACATGCTTGATTCCTGAGGAATCATCATTTATAGATTCTGGATTAGCCAACCTGTATTGTTCTCTCTGGTTTCATTGTTTATTCTGCAAGAACACAACAAAGTTAGATCTGACAACAGCCAATCTCACGTTGACTAGATGGCTTGCAAAGTGAACAGGATGATGAGCAATAAATCAGAAGACAGAAATTCCTCCATGGTATTTTCAGGAGCTATGAAATAGCCATCCCCAAGACTACCTGAATTGTTTCGTAGTCTTCTTAAAGCTTCATCTTCTGCAGTCACCACTTTTGCCTGCAGTGTCAGGGGCTGTTGTCCTTTCTAGGTCATGCTCCAATGATGTCCCTTGCGTGACCAGCCACCAGACACGTCCCCTGGCAGACAGCACAACAGGAGCTGGGTCACCTTTGCGATCTAAGGCACAGGTGAATGAACAAGAACACACTTAAAAAAAGTAAAACTTCAAAAAGAAACAAAGGGAATGTGCAACTTGTCTCTCTCCTTTATTTAAAATTCCCCCACAGCAATTATAGATGAATTATGCACTCTTCCCCTCTCCTGTGTATGCACTTTCCTAGCTGGCCGGATTTTAGTGATCTATTATTCATTGGCTGGCTCTCTCTCTTTCTTGCTTCTTCCTTCTCTGGGGCACCCCGGGGATTTGGTGGTGCTGGGCCAGAGGCTGCCGCCCCACCAGTGCTCAGGCCGCGGGCCGAGCGCCATCCCCTCGCCCCACTCACCCACTGTGGGTTATTGCCATCTGCTGGAAAAACTGGGCGGACCACCCAAAAACCTTGTCTGAACTCCTGGAAATAAAGCCAGGCCATTTAAATTGTTAACAGCAGGCATTAACTGGTTTTGTCATCGCTGCTTTGAAATGTGCACGCTTCAAAATAAGCATTTGCTGCCGCTGCACGCTTTGCTTGGCTCGGGGAAGCTGAGCCAGCGGCAGGGTTTTGGGGCAGTGCCGGCGGCATCCCGGGGGCCTCTGGGAACGAGCTGCCCCAGGCTGCGGGTGAAGCATAAAGCAGCCATGGCCCAACAGCGACAGAAGTATCGCACGGAGCGGGGCTGTTACACAACCGGCAGGCTGGTTTTTAAATACAGTTCTTTACACATCCTTTGGTTAGATGTACAAGGAGCCTTTTTTTTCCCCCCCCAATGGTTAATTCCAAAAACAAGTGCGAAGAAACACTTTTAAAATCCCTCTAAGCAACCAGATGTTTTATCAGCAATAAGATCCTTAACATCTTACAAAAACAGAAAAAAATCCTCTTGAAATAGGGATGCGCTCCACTTTCAGGAGCTCCTGAGTTCGAGAAAGAGCACTAATACTGCCTTTCTCCAGCCTCTGGCAAACCACTTCCCTCTCCTGCTATGCCAAATGTGAAAAAAATCTACCGCACATTATGGGATCCAAGCAGATGACTACCAGTACACACTTTTAAAAGAAGCTTTTATACTTTCCTATTGTGTGTCTTTATGTTGAAGCTCAACTGATATCACTGTCAAAGGAAAATCAATTAATCTCTTAATGTGAGATGAAATGACAGCTCCAGTTTGCTGTGTTACCTTTTTTCCCTCACTGTATGTTAGTCATTTAATATCCCACAGACAGATAGCTGTTTTTATAGAGATATGCAGATTACTTTTTATAGTTCTAAATCTTCCTTTACCTATTTACTTACAGTTCCAAATAACTTTAATTGGTTTGTCAGATAGCAGAAGGCTAAGTAAGGTACGCAAGGAGGTCATAATCTTGACCAAGGAAAATAGAATTCAGATGGGAGACAATTAAAATTACTGGACAAGCCTATGGTGTATCACAAAGGCTTAGTTCATATTATAGATAAAACTGTAAAATAATTCCACATGATAACTTAAAAGAGGATGGATCTAAGAATCCAAATGCTTCCCCTGGAATAATTTTTAATCAAAAGTTCACATATTTAAATAGCCTCATTTTAGTTTCCTGAATGCTTGGCTTGGTGTCAGTGCTGGGAAATTTAGGAAATTGCTAGACCACAGACAGTGTTCAGATAAGCCTTCTAGGCTGAGGAAATCTGGCGCTCATTTGTCTCCAGATAAATCACAGTTTGACAAGATGATCTGCTGGTTACTTTTTTTCTGTAAATTCTGCATTTTTAAATTCTGTGATTGCAGAGCGAGAGAAGGACAAAAGAGCTTGTTAAACTCAGTACTCATAAAAGCCTTTGATTTGTTCAAGACCTTGTCTTATTTTCCAGCACTTACCTGTGAAGGCTACTAAAACTTTCCTGTAAATTTATTTTTAATCCTCATAAGGAGAAACAGAAAATTGATTCTGTTGCAGGGGCTTCTCACACTAGAATTTTGTCACATGTGTTTCATCCATGAATTTATTCTTGTTAATTGACAGTACTAAAATTCAGATTATTATTTTATTGTCCACCAGTGTGCTGGAGGCTTGTACACGTCTTTAAAGGAGAGTATATAGTGAGACCCACAGGTAAGTAAGGAATTCAGAATTGTTAGCATTTATAGTCTGCACTGCTGTGAATAAGTGGCAGCAGGCGTAACGCAATGCAAGGTGGATCCCAGGCTGAGGAGTTAACACACGATACAAGAAAGAAGTGGGACAGGGAGAGGCAAAGATCCTGTGGGAGCTGCGCGGCCTTGCTGCTGGAAACACACTGCATGACAAAGAAACACACGGCAAACTGATCGGAGCTGAGGGAGGGCACCCAGCTTCCCCACTCCCCTTGTTTTCTTCCAGTAAGGCTCCAGCTACAGACACAACAAAAAACACTGGGACTGACTGACAGCATTGGCCTTACACCGCTCGGTTCAAGGGATGCTTTACTGCAGTGTTTCATTGACTTTTAGCAAGAATTAGTCAACTAATGCACCATAAGCACACACAGTCTACCCTGTCAGTGGCCCATTTAGAGGTATGATTTTTTCTTTTTTTGGAGTTATTGATTTTAGAAATGCTTTAGAGTAGGAGGTAAGGGAATGAAGTCAGTGTAGCTGATTCCCACAACTTTCTCTGCGTTTGCTTGATGTAGTGGCCACCTGGCCGACACGGAGCGGCGTTTGCGACCCCTGGGCTGGGCGCAGCCAGGTTTCCCCCTCCCTCCCTCCCCTCCGGCGCAGGCAGAGTCCGGGCAAGGACGGACCCGCTCGCTGCCTCCCCTGGTGCTGAAGTGCCTTTGGGGTGGGAGGCAGAAGGAGTTACTGCTGGACCGTGCAGCCCGGCGGGACCCCGGCCGAACAGCGGTGGGACGCGTTGGCCAGGCCAGGGAGCGGGGGCTGCCGAAACGGGGGCAGGTGCAGAAAAGAGGCATTGCCCCTGCGGGAGGAGGCGACGGGGCAGGTGGCAGACTCCTGCTGGGGCTCCTCCCTGAGCCCCCTGGGAATTACTTTAATCCCGGGAACAGCACAAGTGCCGTCCAGTCCCTAACGCGCCTGTCCCACGCAGTGCAAGGCTGCCTTGGCACGCGGGATTAAGATACCAAAGAGCTGTTTACAGGTGCCTGTTTCAAAACCTGAAAGATTTTATATAGCATGGTAGGGATTTTTCAGTCGAATCTAATCCAGGCCAATGCCATGCCATAACCTCCTAATTGTGCAGTGGGATCAGGCTGCCTAATCCTTAATTAGATCTTTGCTTGGAAAAGGTTTTATCTCACTTGCAGCATGGTCTCTATCTGCCCAGAGGAGCTTCAAAATTGCTAGTGGTAGTTAACTGGTGGGCCTGGGCAGTTTCTTAAAATGAAATTGTAAATTCTGCCCCAAAAGTAATTTCAGGCATCCCCAAACTATTCATAAATTTGATCCAAATAGTTCTTTCTGGGAAAAAAAAAAGTCATGATTAATTGCTGGTGGTAATTCTCCTCACCACAAGCAGGTCTGCAGACGCAGGCAAAGAGAAATCTGTCCCCGCAGAGACCCGAGCCCCCAGGCCTCCTGCGGGAGCGTGCCGTGCCCATCGGCGCATTGCAGGGTCCCTTCCGCCCCTCGTCGACGCTCTTCCAGCCTGCACGGCCGAACAAGCGCACGGGGCTGGGGCTGCGTCGGCTCCCCGCTCGCCGGCCTCCCGTCGGCGCCCTGGCCGCGAGCCCGCGTGCGGGGCCACCCTCGGTCTCTGCTCTCCTCGGGCAGCCGAGGGCTCATGCCGAAAGCCCCCGTTTCTCCCCCCGGCCATGGACAGTGTCCAGCCACTGGGCTCAGATTCGCCGTTTCTCCCTCGCCTCTTCCCTCGCGGTCCAAACCCCTATTCACCTGACTCTTTCGTTTCAAATCAGCATATTAAAAAGAGGACGAGGCCAAAGCTTGGACAGCAAACACTAAAAAAAAACAAGGAAAGGACAGCGTTACACTGAGATTTTCCACACAGGGATCAGTTTATACTTGCTGCATGGAGCAACTCCCGTAAAAGCACCCGGGAAAGCCCCACGCTGCTCTGCCTTTTATTTCCATGTTTAATACAGGAACTCACATCTGTGGTGTCCCTATTACAGTCAATATTTATTTTTGTCAGGAGGGCTGGCATGAGCAAAAACAGGAAGCAAGGAATCACCTTCCCAGGATAGGATACCCGATAGACTGGATCTTAGCTTTAGGATATGGGAGACATGGATTTAAATTTCTCTCAGGAAATGGGAAAATCGAACGCATCTTTTCCACCTGCTGTGTGAGGTGCTATTGGTGGAGGGCACATCTGTGTATGTAGGAACAGATTTGTGTACGCAGCTTTTAAAAAAAAAAAAGCAGAAAAAAATTGTTTTGTTTTGGGTCAAATGGAATGGTTTGTGTGGAAAAAAAATCTTTTTAACCTACAAGAAAAACGTGGAAGTTTTACATACTGTTCAGTCTGATGTGTATTTCTTTTGCTAACATCTCAGTTCAGCTGCTGAAGCGACAAAAAATCAGTAATTGTCTCAGACCAGCGCGTAACGCTGGGAGGGGGCAGCGTTCTCGCCCAGAATACTAATGGCAGCTGCAGGTGTCGTTTCAGTGACCTGTGGAAAGCCTGTAGTGACAACAGGATTTGAGTCTTCTTTGGTTCTTCCCGTACTACTGCCTCAAAAATGAAAGAAATCAGTGGTCGCTGGATCAGGCCCTACAGCTGCGACAAGTGGTAGAAGCTGCTTGATAATATTCTGTCAGGACTCAGGGATTTAACAATAACAATTAATTTAACAATCAATTACTATGTGAATAAAATGTACAGTTAAATTCATCTCCAACTGTTCACAGTAAGGGGGGGGAGTAAATATTGTAAGAGTGTTAAGGGATGGAGGCTTCAAAAAGCTGTTCCCAGAGGCACCAGAGGAGCTTGGGGACAGGTCTGGAAGTTGCAGTCAGTTTGAAATACCTTGGAAAAACAGTAACAGAACACGAGGAACCTGGCCTATGAGGGTAGGAGGCATTTGGTAAAAAAGACAAACTTGTTTTCTTGCAAATCAAAAGAAAGAGTGATCCTATAACCTAGAGTTTCTTTTTGAAGTCCATAGCAAACAAACTCATTTGCAAGCTACAGTGATCCCACCTGATTTACTGTGGACCTGTTACAAGAACATAGGAAAGCCCTTCGGATATGTATATCCTCCCAACCTGAGCCTGATGTTTATCTACCAATACTTTTCATGGTGATCGGCCCATTTTATACATTAAATATTCGTTTCAATTCTGATTTTTCCTTGATTTTTTTCCCCCTCTTCCCATGTTCACACAGCCCCGGGAAGCAGCCTGGCAGGTCGCTCTGCTGCAGGGAACAAGCGTGCAGTGCCGCAGGGAGCAGGAGCCTGGCCGCTGCGCTCCTCGGAGGCACCGGGGTGAGACCGCAGCTCGAGCTCTCCTGCGAAGACACGGGAGTTCCCCGCGCAGAGCCAAAGCGGGGCTGGTGCGGGCCTGCGGGGCAGCGAGAGGGCTAATCCCAGGGGCTGCTAGGGCAGTTTACGAACAACATTTGGAGAAAAACACCCATTATGTCAGAACACACCAAGAAGATTTTTTTTTATTATTTTCAAGCAGCGGGTACTGGAAAAGGGTTTGATTTTACTGAGGTCACTTTTTATTATGCTCATCGCTGTGGTATCGAACATAGCTAATCCAGCCACAGAGACAACACACCAAGGGACTGCAAAGCATCAGGGACTGCTGTTTTTGACATTTTCATGTTGTCATATATGCAGTTTTATGCTGAAGACTGTAGAGCAGTGAAGTCAAGATGTCCCATTGTATCCAGGCAAATGCAATCATTGACAGTCACCTCCGGGCAAGCGCAGCAGGAAGGCAAACGCAGCACAGCTACGTACCAACATCCCAAAAGCAGGATCACACAACACCTCTCTCTGCACAACATCTCACTTCCAAAGGGTTTAAAACCTAATTAATAAATCAGAAGGCACTGAGGAAATAATAGCTATCAATGTAAAGGTATGTTCCATACTTCAAAGGTGATCATGTTAAATTTTTTGACAACGTGAAACAATTTATCAAGGAAAGATGTTGTTGTCTTAGTCTCTACACGCAGGTCCCTCTGCAGGTCCATGCTACAAGTCAAGGTGACTTCAGCACAAGCTGAAGCGCCCATGCCATTGCTCGAGCCGGGTTACCCAGGCTAGCAGGGGAAATGCAACAGCACAGGTTTTGCTACGGCAAGGACCAAGCCTACCGGGGACGCCGCTTTCGTCTCTGCCTGCCCTGGAGTCTGTATCTCTGCATATGCACAGCCAAGGGTCACTGTGCTAGTTCGATTAAGGCCAGATCCGATGTACTGTACAACTCCAGTTGTGGTACGGATTTGTCCGTTGTGCCCAGGCGTTGGCAGCTATTGTCAGGCTACGTCCCAAGCAGCAAGGCTTCACGACTGCAGCTCAGCTTCCTGCAGAAACTCAGGCCTGTCATCAGTGCACCTGCAATGGCAAGCGGGTGGGGAGGGAGCGCCCAGCCCGGGCTCACGGGGCAGAGCACTTGTCTGTTCGCACTTTGGTTAGTACGCAGCTCATCTCATCTTCTGCAGTGTCTGGCGGTGACCATTCAAACACCCCAAGCACGTGTATTCACTGTAACTGAGACAAAATGAACACACGGAAATTAACACCCAGCTTGGTTCCCAGTGGAACAGATCCGACAGCGTTCCTCTGGCTCCTGTGTCAGGAGCAGAGAATAGAGGCATCGTCACCAGCCGGGCAGTTCTCCTGCAGGATGTTTTTGCAATGGAAAATATTATTGGTAGCTGGGTCACACACTTAGTCATGGCTCAGATACCTCAGATCTGGGACAGGTGCTTTGGATGTGTGAAAATGAAGGCAGAATAGCCATGAGTAAACAGCGCTAACTCCATGGTTTCAGTTTGCCCAAATTGCTAGGCAGCAGGTAAGGGCTGCTAGATTTTGTAAAACTGGCTTATTTGACTCAGCTAGCAAGAGATGATTTTGTGTAGATCTCACGCTTAGGAACCCTCTGGCACAACAGGCGACAGAACACAAGATGTTCTGCTTGCTTGACGTTTGAAGGACAGGTGAGGAGATCTCATCCCAGGCTGCTGTCAGGGAGACACCCTCCTGAGTCACATATGTGCTATATTAATAAATCCGTCCAGTGACTGCAGTGGAGGGAAGTGGTGCCATCACTGTCCAGGGCTCTTGCATGGGTTGGCGGGTTAGAGCCCTGAGTCCTCCTCTTCCCCACTGTCTCCATAGAGGAGGGAGAGGCTTACGAGGGAGGGAGGGAGATTTTGGAGGTTGCACAGGAGGACATTTCAAGTAAGGAAAGCTTGGAGCAGGAGGTTTAGTATTCACTGACAGATTTTTGCAGGGACAGAGCAGGTTCTGGGGTTACTTTATTATCCACAGATGTGCTTCAGTACAGAAAAATTGCAATCTCTTTGCAGAGTAGGTTGCAAAAAAGTTCCTGAGAGATGTAAAGAGTCCTGCTGTTGGGAGGAATGGATTAATGGCAGAATGGATTAATAATTGCTCAGGGACAATTTGTACAAGCTGAGAGGCATTTTTGGTATAGCAGTTGCCCTGAAACTCTGGACTTCCTAATTACCATCAGAACACTGCCATTGCATGACCAATACTTGGCATGTGAAAGAGCATTAATTGCATATTTCAAATCAGAAGTTGCAACTAATTACTATTGTCCTGACAAATACTTCTACACTTCCTTGTGTTCTCATGTGTAGGATTGATGGGAATAAGTCAGATATTTGACCTGTCCAAGTCAGTCATTCAGGTGTAAAATTATGACAAATCTTAAGTAGAGGTAGTGTCACCAAAAAGGCCATGGGTCAACTGGAGATACCTTCCCATGTCATGGTGTAAAAGCAACATTTGTACGTACTTTTGTCAAGTAGGAAGAGTGCATTTTGACCTCCTGATTTGCTAACATAGCATTTTCCCAGCTTCACATTTGACCTAAAGGTTAATCTAGTGAAACATTATTATGAATAATACTTCTCCAAACAATTTAATTTCGTAACTTTTAAAGAGAAATGGTAGCAGAGACTCCTCGCAGCTCACCATTCGCGAGCCGGCGGAGCCGAGGCCAGCAGCACACAGCCTGCCTGCAGCGTGCCTCGGGGGCTGCCGGTGCTCCTGGGGCCAGGGCTCTTTCCACTGAGTCACAGATTCTTTTCACGCTCCAGTGCCACAGGCTCCTCCCTGCCCAAACACCCTCTGCAAACCTCCTCCGTCCGTCCCTGGAGTTACCTAATCGTGGTGCAACCAAAGTTATGGCTCTTCTCACAGGTGACACACTGGACACTGTCACAAGCAGAGAAGAGTGCTTGAAAAGGGCCCGTAAAGCAAACAAAATGTCCCTAAACCGCTGTGTCAAGTCTGGTACATCTTTGTTTTACTGCAGGAACGGTGGTGTTTGCCAAAGCCCTTCTACCCGCGACCCAAGCCTCCGGCTTAGTCTAAACATGCCCATCGCTGCCCCTGGAATCTGTCAACATCCTGATTAAAGCTCAGGCAGTAGCTGCTGCTCACAACCATCAAGGACGTGACTCACCGGGGAGCGAGTGAGCAAGCTGTCTTGCTCCACGATTCAGTCCAAAACACAATGCCCTTTCCTGTTTTGGGTGGGGTTTTTTTAGTATTCCCTTTCCTTTGGGCAAGTGCACGCCTCCTCTTCAAGGGGAGATAGGGATGGCCTTGGATGCAGCTCAGCTTCACGCAGCCGAGTCTTGCAGACAGAAGCAAGACAGTCAACTTGTTTCAGAGCTCCCAGGAAAGCAAGAAGAAAGCAGCTTAAGAGGTAGACTGAGAGCAAGGTACTCTAGTGTAAACACAGCCCCACTACCCTCATGCCCTCCATCAGCATCTTAATTAATTATTAAGATTAATCATTTAAAACTAATTAATAAAAGATAGCCTATCTCCGCAACTAACATTATGAGTCTTTCAGAAAATCATTCTGTACCCCCATTTGGGATCTGTAAACAGAGAAAAGAAGTTTGGCCTCTATGAAGTGTTTTGTAAACTAAGTGAAATAAAAATGTTGCTGCTTTTTCCCCCGGGAGCCATTTTCCATGTTTATGGCAGGAGTTTCCCAATATTTGTTTGTCTGCTTTTCATTTCTAAAAGATAGTTCAAAAGTTTTGGTGTTAAAAGTATCGTCACAGAAATAAACTGTACAGCATCTCCAACATGTGACACTCTTGGGTAATCTCAGTGATGGTATTGCACACTCACACACACACACACACACACACACTTCAAGTAAAAATGAGGTTTTGGAGGGGAACACGTTCCACATCATTCTCCACAAGAATATTTAGAGGGCAGGAGGGACCTGCAGCTGTTTGGAAAGTGTTAGTCTCTGCAGCGTGAGTCAATACTTAGTGACATGTATTTTTCCAAGAAAATCCGAGACAGGACAAGATTTTCCGCTTTACTGATGCTCTGGGGTGCCTGTGCAGAAAGAGCGGCAGCAGCAAGCGGCTTCGCACCACCGTCCCCAGGTGCGAGCCTGGCCGCGGCGCTGGTGTCACCCGCCAGCGAGCCGCCCAGGTTGCCGGCTGCCCCTCGGCCCGGCCGCCAGGCACGCAGGCACCGGCGGGCAGCGCGGCGCTGCCGGCGGCACGAGCCGGGCGCAGCGCTGGTTCGGCCCTCCGCGCTTTCAGAGGCCGGCACGCTCGCTGGCTGCCGCCCGCCGCGCTCCGCGGGGCAGGCAGCGGCTCTGCCGGGGCGGCCGTCAGGACCTCTGCCAGCCCAGGCTCTGCCTCGGAGGAGGCCCTATTAAATAAACCGCAAGCCCTTCTGACACTTGGCGTGGCTCCCAGGCTGCGCCGCGTTGCTTTATGCAGCTGAAGCCCCGCGGGGAGGGCACGGGACTGGGGCTGCTGCTCCCTCCCTGCCAGCTGCAGGGCCTCGAGGCGGGCGCTCGCCGCTGCCGCCGGGCAGGACAGACCCCGCCGCCGGCCGGAGCCTCCCTGCCACCGGCGAGGCTCCCGCTGGCGTCGGCCTCTGCAGGTTGGGACCACACGCACAGTGTCAAAAGCCTCTGCCTGACCTAAAACTCATGTCATAAACTGAATTAGGTCATTGCATCCACGGAGCATCCACCAGCCATTTTCTATATCAAAGGATCAGCAAAATAGAGCTATCTAGAGGAATAAGAAATCCACATGTAGGTATACATATATATATTTGCACACACATATGCACACCAACATATATATATATATATAAATATATACATATAGCTAATGTGCATGTCAAACCTGGATAAATACTGCATACAATGTGTAGTGCTGTGAGTTGCTTGAGGTATTTGAGGTATTGGAGATAGCAGCTTGCTGATCTTAATGAATATTTTGTAATTAATGTATCTTGGATACAAATTCACTGATATAAATGATCATATAAGTAATATGTGCAGAACATAAAGCTGCCACCCCTGCTAGATGCATTCCCCTGCTCTCTCTCCTTCTCTATCCGGCCTTTTCAGGCTCCAAGCCTAGAAAATAATCCCACTACCCAGTACTACTGGCAGGAATTGTTACACATGGCTGGAAATCAATTGGGTGTTGAGTCATAGGGGAGATTTGGGCTGCCACAGGACCCTTTGAGGATTCACAACATCCCAGTTACACAGCGGACATGGAGAAGGCAAGCACCTAACCGCAAAGATTAAAAGCCAGTGCAGCGAGTATGAAGGGGCCCCTGGTAGACACTGGAATAGCTGCCAGTGAGGGCAGATTCCAGCCCCTTTCCATGCAAGGGTTTAAACACCTCTCTCCAAATATTCTTTATAACTATCTAATCCTGTCTTTTAAAAAAACAAAGGCAAAGTTTTTCAGCTCTTTGAAGGTATAGAGGAAGTGGGGGTAGGAAATCCTCTCTTTGGACCCATGCATGAATCATGACTTTCTGTTTTGGTTCATTTAGGTTCTGGGTTTTGTTTTCCTTGCTGCTACTTCCACCCACGGGTTTTGTGGTTAAAATGTCGGCTAAGTTGTGGGAAACCCTGGTCCAGCCCCTTCCTTCACCCAAGACCAACTGTGCACTCTCACTACTCCGCTGAAGCTCTCCCCTTTTTTGTATGAAAGCCATAAATATTTATTGGGTCAAATAAGCATGATTCTCTGGTCTAGAGGTCACCACTCATCAGCAAAAGTGGAAAAGACCTTTCCTGCCCTTGCTTCTGTAATTACCGAATGCAAAATGCTGGAGCATTCCCTGCGGCACGGTCGCCACAGCAAGGACTGCCACATCCTGGCTGTAGAGGGGTCTGCCTGTCCCCAGCGGTGCTCAGTGCGGTGGCAGGGCGGCGTGGGGCGACCCCCAGCTGCGCCCCATGCCCGTGCCTTCCCGCGGGGCGCAGGCTGCCGGGAGCACCGCACTTCACCCACGGGACCATGGGGAGATGCACTCCTGCGGTCACAGGCACGCAGGGGCTTTGGTGACTTCAGGCATGGAAATGGTAGCAGAACTAGGGCCTCTCAGAATGAGGGCAGGGTACGGTGAATACACCAAAATGTTGGATTTTGAAGGTGGCTCAGGCTCCTCTTGGATGTGTGCAGTGATGTGTACATGTGCGTTGCTGTAAAATGAAAACAGGAATTTAAAAAAAAAGGCGATGTCTCATTACTGTTGCTCTAAAATGTCTGAGGTCTGTAGGAGTCCTAAACCTCCCACTGGGAACTGGATTTTCTGTTGATGATCTCGTTAATAAGATTGCTCACTGCTGTTAAAAGCAGTAGGCAAACTTTTCAAGCTCTGTTATGTTAGGGGTCCTAAGCTAGGCTAAGGCAAAGAAAGATTTTCTTCAGGGGCTTCAGAATATTTGGCCAGAGGCTTCTCCTGGGATAGCATTAGGGTAAACGTGGGGGCAGCAGAAGAAATTAAATTGAGAAAAAAAAAATTATGAACCTTTATTCCTTTCCAATCAAACACAGCACACACTTCTCTGAAGAAATTCCCTTGCCTTTCCCCCAAACCACATAAACCAATTCTTGTTTGAACTTATCTCTAAGCTTTTGTTTACTCTTGATTTTATTTGCTCTTACAAACAAACTTAACTGGTCTTCTTCTTCTGCTGTCGCCGGTATTAAATTGCAAGCTCCTCACAGCAAGGCAGTCGACCAGCTGAACTGGGAGCAGCTCGACCATGCCAGAGACTGCTCCTCCCTGGTAGTGGTGGACCCACTGCCTGACTACTCCTCCCTGGTGGTGGTGGTGGACCCGCTGCCTGACAGCTCCTCTGTGGTGGTGGTGGACCCACCATCTCGCTTCGCCAGATTCCTGCACAAAGAAGCAAGCGAGGTACACTCGAACCAGCAGAAACTGATAACGGCAGGAATACTTTGCAGCATCAAATCTTTGGCGCAGCCATAGCTACATAAATATTTTCCTCATCGTTATCTCCTTCCCTGAGGAGCTCTTTGGGTGCAGCACGAAGACAACATGTCCCATCCAGTCAAACACCGCCACCAGGGTGAAGGGAGCGAAGCCCTGGTCTGCCCGGCCTCCGCTGCCTCTCTCCCTCCCGGCTGCAGGACTTGGCCTGCGAGCACACACTCCTGCCCATGCACACACGCGTGCACACACGCACACGCTTTCGCGTGGGCGAGTCCTGCAGACACCGCGCGCTTGCCAGGGCTCATACACATCACCGACGTTTTTTCTGCACTCCCACCAGGAAGACTGTGATCGTGCCCATGAATTTTTTTAACCCCTTAGCAGTGTGAATTAGGGCGTAGCTAATTCCTGAGGACTTGTGCCAGGGGTTGACGATCTGATTCCTTTGGGAGGAACTTGTTCTTTTATTCAGTAGCAACAAGATCTTAGAGTCCAAAATCTTCACGTGACGACTGGTCAGGATTGCCTTTAGCCCTTAGCAAAACGTATACGCAACCCCCCTGCCGCCGCTGGCTCCGAGAGGGTGGTGGCGTGTCCCTGCTCTCCGCTCTCCTCCCTGCCCGGCTCTCCCGCCTCCTCCCGGCCTCGAGGAACAATCCTCGCCTTGTTCCCGCTCGCCGGCCGGGCGCAGGGACTAGCACGCATGAGCAGCCGCCCTGCCAGCCCCATTGCGCGGCCCACACTGAGCCCCATGCTGTCTGCCCACGGCCAGGCAAGGAGCGCGCCCGCCCCACTACCGCCACCACCACCACCACCGCCACCGCTGGTGGTGCCCCAGCTGTTGGGGAATGGCCGTGGCCATCCGCCAGGGTGGAAGGTGATTTAAATTAACCCAGGACAAACATTGCAAAAAATTGTTCTCAGGGAAGATTAAAATAAGAGGCTGGCCCATAAATGCAGCTTTACTGCATGGTTTGTTGGGTGGAAACGGCTGGCCTCCACCCACAGGGTAAGGGCTGCACCACGTCCTGGTGGGGCCATGCACTGCAAGCTGGTTACACAGAAGTGGTGGTCAAATAGGCTGCGGTGATACATATTTGGAGCAGCTGTGTCGCTGGCTAATTAGCTCTCCAGCTAACTTGATTTCAACTAAAAATGAATATGAGTCCTGCGGTGTCCTGCCAAGAACCTTGGCCTTGCCAGAGCCTCCATGCCCAGGGAGACCTCCCATTTATGGAGTGGGGTTTTGGTAACACAGACACCCACAGAGGAGCATTATTGAGGCCACCAAAGCATTTTGCAGTGATCACCGACTGGGGACCTGATTGGAACAGCTTCCTGCCACCTCCATGGGGAGCAGCGGGGAAGGAGTCTCAGGGGTTTGCTGGTGACCATAACCTGGTGGTCTCCAGCAGTTCCAAAGGGCTGACGTTTTTTCACCTGCTCAAACAATAATTTAGAAGGCTAAATCTCTTGAAACTTAAAAAAGATACCATTTATACTCTTAATTTCTTGCAGACCTAGAAGAGGTAGGCAGCCACAGCTCAGCTGGCTCTGCCTTCTGCTTCCTGCAAAGGCTCAGAGAGGTCTCCTACTCGCACTGTATGAAGCCCTTGGGGATGCGTGGGCCACGATGGCCTCTACCCAACCACTTTACTTGTCCCACTCAAATTCCTGGTGGCCAACACCCACCCTCTTCATATTTTCAACTCCAGACAATCTTCCCCTACAGCTACCTCAGATTTCTCCAGATGTGCCCCAGTTCTCCTCATAACCCCACTCCTGACACAAGTCTGTCCCAGCGTCATCATTTTCAAGTACTTGGACAATGCTGCTGTTAAGCAGGATGAAGAAGCAGTGCTCCATGTCCCCTCAGAGCCCAGCACCAGACCTGGATGCAGAGGGAAAGGTGATCTCACGTCACGGGCCAGGCTACCTACAGCTCCCTGCTTTAGAGAGGTGCCTGTGCAGGCATTGCTGTGAAAATCTCTAAAAGGAAGAACCCGGCAGTGTTGGCAGTGCCCAGGAAACAAAATCACTCCCTCCCAGGGGTCTTTGGGCATCTGAGAGCATTTATAGAGATTTATAGCTTCAATGCATGTCATTAACACTTTGGCACCCTTTGAAGTGCATCCTGCCCCTGAGAGCCCCACCAAGCACTGCTGCCACGTGCAAGCATGTGAGGTCCTCCTGCCCGTGCTGTAATGGAGGGAGGGCGCTGAACACATGCTCTGCAGTGCTGCTCCTCCGCCTGCTTTCCTTCAGGGGTTCATGGTGCCTCGCTCAGACATGCCGCTGGGTCCATGGTGTCTGCAGGCCACCAGAGGAAGGGAGCAATGCAGGAGAGGTAGAAAGGGCTCTCAAGATATTGTGTGCATCCGTGCTATTCCCTTTCATGAGCTTCTGCAGCAGATGTAGCTGTCAAAAAAAGATGTAGCTGTCAAAAGGTTTCCCATCCATTATTTACTGTATCAAATTAGAAAAATTGGTGCCAGTTACAGAAAAACTGCTCTTTAGTTGCTCAATAATTTAAACGGCCTGCTCCCCCTTACCTGCTTTTTGTTGAGTTATGTTGACATTAAAAAAAAAAGTTGTTTCTATAGCTACCAAGATCAGCTTCCAGCCATGAGATTATGATCAATAAAACATGTCAGATGTGGCTCCAAGAGCTTTTGTTAATAAAAAAAACAAGTGTGATGAGAATCTGTAGAATAATTCTAGGGGGACATGGATAAGATGCTTTAAAAGCATCCATTATTTAAAATAACTGTTCTGATGAAAAGAAAAAAGCAACTAGCACCCATAAGATTTTATCCCAAGCTGTGATTGAAGCATTGCCCTCATGGAGAACACATGCTGCAAAATAGCCTTTCAGAAACACGCAGCATCCACAGCTGAGAGCGAGATGAAGGAAAGACATCTAGCCCCTCTTTGCTAACCGGAGGCTTGCCTGTGCTTCCACTCATGCAGACCTGCTGACATTCAGAGGAACAAAACCCTGAGGCAAGCTGTAATAATAAAGGCTGAATTCCCTGTCCTTGCAAATCTCTTCCTCTCTGCAGGTTGTCTCAAGATCTTAGTATCTTGTACCTTCTAGAGTGTCTAAATATCAGTTGCATTATAAATTCAAATGCAAGTTGCATTCACTGTTGGACCTAATGAAGCCCCATCATAAGTCACGCTCCAGCTATGCATCCAACATAAGGGGCAAAAGCAATAGAGGATCCAGGGGAGCAGCATCTCCGAGGCAGCTGTCGCAGTTGTCCAGGGCCAGCAGTTCCATTCCCAGGCAGCCGGGTGGGCAGCGAAGGCTCAGGTCACCCTTGTAGCCCCCGCAAGCCCCAGGGTCTCTCTGCTGCAAACATCCACTCCTGTCCGCAGGAGCTCTTTTACGCCCAGCTGCCAGCCCCAGAAGCTGCTCCTCTCACCAGCCCTGCCTTATCCCACGTTGCCTGACTCTGGTCAAAGCCCAGTGCTCAGGTTGTGTCTCCACCATTTGTCAGGTTGGCAGCTATGAGGACCTGATCCTTGCCAGCTTCATCACGCAGGTACATGGAGGTCATCCTCTGCTTCGGCTCTGCACACACTCATGCTCCCCTACACGCGCTCCTGTGCAGACACAGCTCCCCTCTCCTGACAGCTCTGGGAAAGGCTCTAGCTAGAACTGGATGAAAAGGAGAAGAAAAACTTTTATTAAAATCAACACATTTTTATCCATATTTTTAATCTGCTTAGGCCTACTTTTTACACATATTCTCTCATTTCCTGGTTCCCAGCTCAATTGCACCAGAAGCTCCAGGTTAATAAACTCACTCCAGGCTAATAAACTCACTCCAGGCTACGAGGGTAGTTTTAGTCCCATTCAAGCACTCTGCATCTCTGATTAGCCCATAAGAGGCTAAGCGTTTTGCTTTCTGCCATACTGTCACTGAATTATCCTGTGCTGGAACTGGATGCCACTGTTTGTAACCATGGGAATGAAACATTAATTTAAGACTATCTGCATTTATTACAGACCAACACCATTGTACAGGGCTGCCCAGGGAAACTGACAGTCCTCTCAAATAATGAGTGTGGGGGGAAAAATCCATTTATCATCTGGAATGCCTCTTCCCACTTCTCTCATGCTGTTTATGTGTCTGTGGATCAATGGAGACATGTCAGTTGGAAACAAGAGAAAAGTGCAAAAATGTCTCAGAGTTTCATCTATGAGTACATTTAATAGTGATTCACCCATTGCACAGATGAGGGTTCTTTTTCTGCATCTCGTGACACTGTTTTGCAGTTCAAATAAAAATCAAATTGCAGTATCTGCAAATCTCTTCCTGCAAAAAATGTTTACATAAAGAGCAGAATAGAATAGAATAATATTATGGTATTATGGTAGAATAATATTATGGTATTTATTCAGAAATATAATATGCAGCCTTTCACAGTATTTCATTGTCAGCCTTCTTTCTAGGCACCTCTATGTGACAGAGGAGTTTTTGCACCACCCTTTTCACATAAAGCTACCGAAAGGCACATAGAGGATCTGCTCCTGGTGTGTTTCTCTGTAACAAACGGCACTTATTCTGCATGCCAGCAGTAGAGCTGGTTGCAAAAATAATGGTATTAAGCATAAAGGCTGTAGCCTTTACTTAAGTGACTTTGCAAAGGTCATGCATCAGGGCCTCAGCTCAGGAAAGTCAGTAGGGTTTCTCCACACAGGCAGGGTGGATTAACTGGAAGCATCAGCCCAGGCTGGGAGCCGCGCGGCTGAGTGGCTGCCCTGCAGGGAAGGACCTCGGGGTTATGAAGGACGCGAGGCTCCGTACGAGCCCCCAGCCTGCTCTCGCTGCAGAAGGGCAAGCCGCGTGCTCAGCTACATTAGGGAAAACATGGCCAGCAGCCCAAGGGAGGTTGGCTTTCCTCTATACCCAGCACTGGCGAGGCCAACCGTGCCTTCAGAAACACTGGATAATAAAAAAAGTGGGTGAAGCGTCCACTCAGTTCAGACACACTTGGACAGTGGATGTGTGATGGAGAAGAGGTTTGTGGGATGGGAAAGACTTTTTCAAAACATAGTTAAAACATGTTCTAAGGAGGAAAAATATCTAGCAACTTGAAAAAAGCTAACAAAACTTCAGGCATCTGACAACACAGCTGCACCACACTGTCACCCAGCTGCTGTGTGTCTGCTGGCAAGTGAATGTGAGAAAATGTGGCATTTTGGGGGGGGGGGGGGGCGGGGGGAACAAAAATAAAGAAAATGCTGATAAGAATAATGCAAAAAAAGTTCAATACGTTTAACACAAAAGAGCTAAGCA
Organism: Apteryx mantelli; assembly: GCF_036417845.1. NCBI lineage: Eukaryota > Metazoa > Chordata > Aves > Apterygiformes > Apterygidae > Apteryx > Apteryx mantelli. Next base: position 153,749,149 of record NC_089979.1, read on the forward strand.
ACCATTGGAGATAATTAACATCTGAAAGTAAAATTAAATAATCCTTTCAAAATGATAAATCACCTCTTTCCAGTAAGCGCGATTCCCGAGCCGCTCGGGGTAGCCCAGCTGCCGGGCTCCCCACGGCACAGAGGGAGCTTTCCTCCCTCTAGTGGCTACTCACCAATCCCGCTTTCTTACCTTGCTCCTCGAGGCACATCCACATGCAGAGCAGATGAACTGAACTGAGAGGGTGCCTGGAACCGAGTTTCCCCCTGCCTTTGCCAGGATGGCAGATCCTGCAGGCATGGAGCAGCCGAAGGAACGGGCGCGCTGAGCTGAGCTGAGCCGAGCCGAGGGTGCTGCCACTGCTTCGGCGAAGGGGGACGAACACTTGCAGGGCAAACATAAAACACATGAGATGTGAGTACATGAGGGTTTTACTCACCCTAAACTTCCAGAATTGGAGATATTCGAGTTTATGCCTAAGGCCATGGGGACTGAAAATTTCTCTTTTAAAAATAAAACTCGCATGTTGGGGCATTGCCACGATTCCAGAACCAAGAGAGCTTAAGGGAATTATACATGCGGCACAAGTGTTTGCCCCGGTGAGTTCCCAAGCCTCCCGATGCCATCCCTTCTCCTGCTCGAGGAGCGGTCTTGCTCCTCTCTCACAAGAGGTCTGGGCACCCTGCTCTAGGGGATCCATCTCGAGCAGGGCGCTTGGCCTCCAGAGGCGCCCTCCAACCCCAACCGTTCTGCGATTCTGTACGACAGCTGTGGCTCACAACTCCTCATGATCTTCTTGTATCAAGAAAACAGCCCTTTTCCTGGGCAGCCAGAAAGACATCAGCAATGACAGAAGAAAAAACTCTTCCTTTTTTATTGTAAACCAAAACTGAGACCTGAAAGTGTCATACATCAAACACAAAACTCTTCCTCCTATGCAGTTTGGCCTGCACGTGCTCCACTGGAGGAACCGCACTTTGGCTCCTCTCCTGTCACATGGCCCTATGAGATAGGGTCTCACACGGGGGAGAAAAGGAAATCGAGAGGGCCATAAGAGCAGGAATAAATATTTCTTTCAGGAAAAGCAGACAAGTGCCCCCTTGCCCCAGCAGAGGGACGAGTCGCTGGTGCTGGGGGCCCCAGGAGGGCAGGGTAAGGCTGCCCGGGCTCAAGGCGGAAGACGAGCCGGGGCGATGAGGTCGATGGCAGCAGGGGCCCACGCTCCCGATGGGCAGAGGGGCTGGACTATGCCGCAAACAACCCCCCAGGCTTGGGCGTCTTGCACAGCACAGCTCTGCGAGTGAAAAAAGAACAAGCCGTAGTTTTAAAGACACCTTCTCTCAAAGCAACTGCTAACCTTTTTGTCAGAGCTCTCCCCTGCCCTCCTGCACCAGCCAGCGCCTCCCTCTCGCCCCAGCCCGGGGCTCGGCCGCTGCCACCCAGCTGCAAACCAGACCCAGAAACCGGCCACGGCCAGCAAGGCCTCACAAGGAGCTACCTTTGCAGTGAGCTTCCCTGGGCAGACTACCATCTGTCACGCTTTCTCCAAGAGATATCACTAGTGTTAAAAGCATTCAAAGACTCGTTTGCACCCACTCATGAAGAGACCGGTGTGAAATACTCTGTAAAGAGCTGGCTACTAACAGGCTGCTGAATGATCCCCTAAAACTTCTCTCACAGCAGCACAACATGCCCAGGACCACTCGGCGCAGCATCTGCCGAAAAAGGTGAAAAGAGGATAGGATAACACAGACATTTACACTCTTTGCTAAGCTAATTTACTTTTTTAATACTGCTGCTGAAATAAAGCCAAATCAAGCACCCACTGGCACAGCGACTGCCCAAATAGCTCCAGTATTTTGTGATCAGCTAGGAACCATATTCTTCTCTAAGTGACCCTACCTCTACAGAAGACAATTTGCATTCATTTACAGAGGACTATAGGTGCTACTTCCTATGCAGAAGAGATGCAAAAATACCTTTGTGAAAGCAAGCGTTGGGGGGGGGCCTCTGAGCCCTTCTCCAACCCCAGTTTTGTGGATTCAGGAATGCTGAGAATTTGGGTTATGCTGCTCTCTTTACTTGCTGGAGGTACATATCAAAACAGCCCTCTCGATATCTTAGGTAAGCAAGGAACTTGATAAATTTAGTTTCATTCAGTAACATAAATATGTCTACACTATATATAGAGGATATACATAATAAAATATAAATATACTGCTGAAATATATAGCTGCAAGGTATAGTTATTTCTCTTCAGATCCCGAATTACTTGCAACTGGAGTACCCAAGATGCAGATACACCATACTCTGTTGTGCAAAACCTCATTCATCAGCCCCTTATTTTCATTTTGAAAAGCATATAGGCTAAATATCAATCTCATGTGCATGTTTTACATTGTTGTTTTTTTTTAAGCTAATTCTTCCTCTCCCAATTACACTGGATAGCCTGGAGTTGACTGATACTCTCTGCATCTTCAACTTCCGTAATGAAATATTAAAGGGCATTAGAAGCTGAAGTCACTCTCTCTTCCCAGTCCCACTTCACTTCTCATTTCCTCCAGCAAGCATTAGTTGAAAATAAAATGGTGAACTGAGTCCTGTGGGAAGTTCAGGAAGATTCATCAGCTCAGACCTGCATAGGCAAAAATTCTGACTTACCCATAAGTCTTAAGTAATGATTTTCAAGACTTTTTTTTCTTTGCATCATTTAGTGAGGTTATGTTACATACTTAAGTGACTTGGGAAAGTTTTACACATAGCATATGTAAACATAGTGATCAAAAAAATGTATGCTGACACATTCAAAACTGATATTACAACTTCTTGGTTCACTCAAGAGAGAATCCATCCCAAGCCAGTCAATAAAAGAAACTTAGAGAAACTTTGGGCAATGTATGTTTCCCTTCCTGCTTAGGTTTAGGTCAATTAATTCCAGTTACCAGTATAGATAACTGCAGTTCTCCCTTGTAGGAGATGTAACAGAATATTTTTTCTTAGTTTCAGCGGTAATTTTATGTCACCTTACTGTTCACAAAAGACTTGAGAGAGAAAGGAGTTTTATTTGCCTTTTTTTGCTTTTTGCAAGTATCCCTTAGTATTTGCCTGCAAATGAGAGGGTTTGCATTGGTAAGGCCCTGGCAGAGAGATATCTATACAAGAGGGAGCACCTTGGTGTAACTGAACCCTCTTTCTCTCAGAGGACACACTATGAAGTGTTTGTCAGTGTAAGATTAGCTCATCACTGAAGAGTTTTACAGATGCAATTTCTTCCTCCAGGGATCCCTTCTCTTACAGCACATTTAAATTGAGACCAAGCCTCCTTTATGCATTATATGTATGTGTGTATATATAGGTATACATATATACACATCTGAGCTCTATGAATTTAGCTAAATCATTTTCTGAGAAAGTTATCATGAAGATGATTGCAGCCTCACATAACTAGACTGGTCCATAAAAACATCATCCCAGTAGCACTCAGAAAAATCAGAATCAAATGTTTCAGACTCCTGAGAGAGAAAAATTAGTCTTGAGGTGAAAAAGAGACCACCTAGGAAATAGACAACAACAACAACAAAAGAGAGAGGGGGGGGAGAGAGAGAAGTCTGGGAGGCATAACATATTGGACAGGGATCAATCTCTCTCTAACACAAGATTGAGAGGTCACTAAATCAAGAGCCAAGTTCAAAAAACAAAATGAGGCTCATGCAGCAACTGGTAAATCAGGGGAAATCCTTTCTAAGGGACATCGAGACAAGTTTATGTGGATTCCAAAGAAAACTGTCCAAGTACATGGAAAAAGAGCTCCTTAAGCAGTACCATTCAGACAAACCACACCAGGCTCACGAAAGCGCCTGAGCTGAAACCTTGGAGAGGACTATTGAGAGAAATCATGTTTGACTGTTGTAACTTTTCTCTTATGAGCCCTTTTAACAGCCACCTCTGGAAACAGATTCAGCAAGATGAGCTCTTGAATCAAAACAACTACTTGGGTTGTCAGACTGGCAGAATGGAAGATCATTTCACTTCCCTCCTTTGCTGTCTAACTGGGACTAGATTAAAGCACAAGCATCCACTGACCAGCCTAAAAATACTGTTGAGTCAAAAGTGCTTCAACACCATTAGAAATTGATTTGTAGGCTGAGCTGCTGTAAGCAGACACATGTTCTTAGTCCATCCCAAAACAGGTAAAATGCTTTTTTACCTCAAAAAGTCTTTAAAACTGTGCTTTAGGTAGCTCAGCAGCTTAATCAAATGCCCATCACAGGCCCAACCCCCTGAGTAGCTTCTATGTTAAGTTTCATTTTAAAGGACAGTTAAAGCACACGCCTGCTACCTCGATTGCCTTAATTCAGGCCTACTGGCCTTTGCCTCAATTCCTTAAGTTTCCTTCTGCTCCAGAAAGTATATTAACTGGCTTTCAGTTTACTCTGGAATTCAATCATTAAAAAAAAGAAAAAACAAAAACCAAACAAAACCCTTTATGAGTAGGATGCAGTGATAGTCTCACATAAATAATTAATTCCTGATTAAGAAAAAAAAAAAAGCTACTTGCAGACATATCTTAAAGGGGTGGAAAGGGTTGTGTTTGTGGTTTTGGGGTTTTTTTTGAAAAGCAGTTGAATACTAAGACAGATCATGGTCAGTGGAAAGAAAACAGCTGCTTTGACCAATAGAGAAAAAACTCTACATAGAAAGAAGGAAGGTCAGTATCTAAGCCATATGCCAAGGGAGAATGTCTTTTAAAGTGGCACTTATCAGCTTACTCCCACCATACAAAGCTTGGATACACTCTTCCAAAAAAAAAAAAAAAAAGTGATCACAACTTACTTGAAGATAATTGGTCAAGAATCCTGTCAAGTGAAAAATATTTTATTAAGACAATTGAATACATTCGTGTGAGGTCTGAATAAATGCACTAAGTTCAAAGATTTTTCGTCTCTTTATTTAAACACAAATACATTTACAGCATGCAGGTAAGTTAAAACTATATGGCGTCTTCCCCAAACCAATTGTTTTAATGCATCTTAAGTGTACTGAAGTTAAATTATCATATTCCACAGGTAGACTTGTCCTCTCATGTCAAATTTAGAGTTACACACAGTAGTGAGTCAGCATTTAAGTTATGTAAATAATTTAGTTGTTCACCAGAAATAAATATTATTTCACCAAGTTCCTACCCTAAACCATCTTTTAAAAAATATGATCTAGAGGAACGTAAAAATAAGAACCATTCAAAGACTGCAGGTTGAAACAGCAGTGTACTGAACATTCCCCGTATAGACTGAATATTTTAATTTACAAAACACAGTAATTGTCCTGTCCAGCTGACATATGACAGCCAAACCAGAAAAACAAAACCAAAAAAGCAGTTTTATTTTTTTTTTTTAACATTTTAAGAGACAGTTCTTGGTAAACTTCAAAGGTTTAAAATAAAAAAGTTTAAATATAAAAAGGTGATGTACACTTTGAGAGCTACAGGCTAGTCACTTTATTTTTTAAACATAGCAATTTTCAGCACCAAACCCCAAGATAGTTACCTACAGGAATGAAACCCCCCATTCACAGGCATGAGAAAAAAATCCTGCTTCATTTGAATGTATTTTCAAGAAAGTTTATGATTGCAATTTAAGAAGTGAAGGTCTGAAAACCTGTGGTTAACATTGAGAGAGATAATGAACAGTGCTGTCTCCATCATGTGAAATTTCTTTTAAAACAGTTTGCTGTTACTTTATTTTTTTCCTCAGTGAGCTGTCTTTAATCGTGCTCTAAAACAACTGCAAGTTTGGAGTGTTTGGCAGCCTTAACAAAACAGTTTTTAAAAGCTGAAAATTCCAAAATAGTGAGATTTCTGACTGATACGCTCAGCCCTTAAAAATCAAACTATTACAAATTCAGGCTACTGTAGTTATAGAAAAAAGTGAATAAAGGTTTAAACTCTGACTATGCTCCATCATAATATAAATATTTTGCATATTTATAATATAAAAGTTTAAAGTGATTTGCCCTCTAAAGAGTCATAGAATCTCTACTGCTTCCACAATAACTGATGAATACCCAGCAAAAAAGTCAACCAATACACAAAGTGGTATTAACCGGCTCTGAAAAGCTATCTGAACTTTTTTAGTAATATTCTTCTTTCTCAAAGATCTGGTGACTAACTTTCATCCAGAGGAAGGTTGTTCTAAAAACTGTAGTGGCTAAACCCTATGAATAAGTTATGCAAATTATGCAATAAAATTTTAAAACTCAGGTTCAGGAGTATTGGAGCTCCAAACAAAAAACAAAAACAAAAAAACATGTTTCATTTCATTAGCCACTTTACAGGACTTTATTGCAAAGAGAAGAAAAATATTTGACAACTACTACTTTGGACATTTCATATACCTACTTACAAATGCATTACAAATACAATTCAGTGTAGCACTTTTTTTTTTTTTTTTTTTAAACACATGCCTCTGGGATTTCCAGACACATCAGCTTTAAAAAGACATATCCTTTATTAGTAAATCTGAATTCATCACCCAATTGCTGAAATTAATTCCTACTCTTTTTTTTTCAATTTGAAAGTTAAAATTTTAGCCAAAATTCCAATACTGTGTATGTACTGGAATATCAAGGTAAATTCTAGATTGCGCTATCTCATTTCGCTATTCCAAAATAGCCCAAGTGAACCGTCACAGAAATAGTAAGTGGATATACAGGCCCATCAGAATGAAGCAGAATGTTTTCACTCCACCAGACTGTACTGTGCGTAGAATCAGGAACAAGACAGATGAGATATTCCATTGCCAAAGCCTCTTTTGTAAACTTCGGTTTACTCTTGTTACTGTACAATATTTATTTCTAAATAACCCAATGAACGGGCATTTTAAAGATAACAGTTAAATAGCCTTGTTCAAACTGAACTCTTTAGTTCTGTGGTGTAGAGACTGCAGTGCCTGATGGCAGTTGTCATAAGCACACTTCAGTATTCTTATATTGTACAAATAAATTTAGTTCTGATGCTCTATGTAGCATTCCAGGAGAACTTTAATATAGAGTGCTGTTCTGATTCAGAGAGTGGGACACGTAGTGTTATGCAGAGTGATAAAAAATGAAAGTATACTTAAACACTGTTGCACATTCCCTAAGACAATAAAAATGTACACAAATTAAGCCAGAAAATTTAAACCAAGATTTTTTAACGTACATTCAACTTGGCACAGTGCAGGCTAAATTTAAGACATGAAAGACAAACCATGTAATGAACAGAGCTACACTTTAAGTAACATGTCATTTTTCAAGACGCCAAAATTGCACTCTAGTTTTTTTGGGGGGAATCAGTTAGCAGAATTTGTAGAAGGGGGAGAGAGCTGTACAGGCCAGGTATAATTTATACATTTTCAAAAAAAAAAAAAATCCTACAATCCCCAAAGGGAGAGATTATTGTCATGGAATGACTCTCTCTGTACGATATCCAATCCTCCTCACACAGCATTTACTTTTCAGCAACTGCAAAAGAGAAAAATAGAAGGAGTTAAGTGCATGTACCACATAAGCCAAAAAAGCCAAACTATTTACACTTAAAGTAGACCACATTCACTATTTACATAGCCTTTAAGAGCTCGATCCTTAGATCACTTAAATAATTGCTAATAAAACATCTGCTTTAGAATAAGAAGTTATGCAACACTAAGCATTTAATGTCCATTACCAAGACAAATTTACAGGAAGATGGGCTGACTGAGGCAATCAAAATTAGATACCAAAGCAGTAAACATCATAAACACAAGTCAATTATAACCCAACTTCATTTACCATGACTACTGCTACCTTTTCATGGAAGTGAGAAGAACTGTCTTGATACCACCTACCTTCCCACAGGCTTCTGCACAAAGTTTTGTTTTTGCTGTTTTGGGAAGATGAGGTATGGAATGAAAAGATCGTTTGGCACTATGCATCCTAAAAATGATGCTTGATTTGTATAGAGAAGTAGCAACTGAATGTCCTTATATTTCTTTAATATATCCAGAACAATTTGTTAAAGGGTGATCTCTGAATGTAAAACAGTACATCATGTTCCTACTGTACCAAAACTTCTACTCTAACCAGAAGTTCTCAGATGCTTAGCATTTGTATTAATCCACAAAACAACTAGTAAAATAATACACATTACTACAGAGAAAAATGCTACTGGCTGTGTTGCAAGTTGTGAAGAGGAGAAAATCCATAATTAGGATTTTTGGTAGTATTTGCATACTCAGAAACAACTTATAATTTATTAGTAAAAATGAAGATGCTCAAAGTTTTGTTCCCTTACTTCCATATACTCAATGAATTCTTCCAAGAAACAAAATAGGAAAACCATAATAAAAAGTAAGACCACTGTCCTGCCTGTAACTGCCAAACTCAGCTTGGCACTACAGCAAAGGGTAACACGCAGACACGAGAAGAATTATATGGAAGTTTTACAACTCCTTAAGGGATTCTGTGAGCCTATTATCTTCTAGGTGGGTTTTTATGCCCCCCCCCGCCCCCCTCACAAGGGATTCTTTCACCATTACTCAGATTATCTCCTACATGATTTATCTACAAATCATCCAAAAGTCAAAGTGTTACATGTCCCTATTTAAGTTCCTCAGGACCAACACTGAAAGCTCCTTCTTCTCTAAAGTGAGATGCAAGCTCAAAATTTAGTTACTTACTGCTGATTATTTCAACTATTATGAGTATTCTTAAAGACATATGAGACTGAATAGGATCTCTTAAGTTATAGTTCTATAGTTTGGAGTATGCAGAAACTCACACTACGGAAAGAATCTAAAATAAATCCGGTGAATCACATCTTAGATATGCCTCTCCATTGACTACAAGGGCAACCTAGGCAACTTAGGTCAGCTGACCAAAGTAGATGTCTGAAAATTAATTTCACCTTGTCACCATGATAATCATGTGTCTGAACTGCTAGCACCTTGGTCATTCACAGTAAATATTATTCAAGACTGAAGTACATATCACTTCTTCCTGTTCTTTACTAAGGGACACTACTGAATAGAAACAGGTACCCTAACCAGTCCTACAGCCTGATTTTTTTCTGAATACAAGAGGAAGCTTTGAAAAGTCAGCTGATAAATAGAAAAGAATGGAAACAAAGTTAGCATAAGCTACTCTGGAGCCCTTCAAAAGAGAAACACCTAGGAATCAAACACCATGCAATCATTCTAGGAGTATTTTCAAACTGAAGACAGACAAACTCAACCAAGAGAACATCATATCAGGACGGTCAAAAAAGTGAAGCTGATGACAGAGGATGCACTAAAGTATTACTGGTAGGGAATAAGACCAACAGATCAATTACAATGCAGATGTTAGTTTAAAAAAAATAAAACAAAAAACTCGATTCTATGAACTTAGGCATATTAAGTACCAGACTCAGTGTAATTACTTAGAAGATTACAGATATTTTTCAGTTTTAAAAATTGACATATTAATTTTAATTACTCTATTTTAACTAGGATAACATTCTGAAGTTACTGAATGAAGACATGAGTATTTCTGTTAAATACTTCCAAATCACTGACACATGAAGCAATAAGCAAACTTAGTAAGATCAGCAAGGAAGCAACATATAATAGGGTCATTTTTTATTTCATTGTTGAATGCTTTTTGAAGAAAACCACATCAATTTTTTTTAAATACTAGCAAGCCAAAACAATTAAATGTCTGATCACTCCCACCCACCAAAAAAAACCATTAGTTAATTGCTGTAGCAAGTAACTAGATCTATTACTGTTTTTACCTTTTGTTCTACTTACAGTAAAATTCTCAGCTCTAGAACTACCCTTTTACAACAAATGCCAATTTTAAAAACAAAAACCAGCAGTATTAGCAATATCTACATGTGTATATCATTCCTCTAATTGTAAAATTCAAGAAAAGGCAAGTTAGTCAGATTATTCACATGACTTCACTTAGTTGAATGGATTATAATAAAACTAATAAAGTGGCTTAATCACACATTTAAAACAAACCCTGGAAGACAAACTTACACTTTGTCCTGCCGTCCTCCACCTCCACGCAGTGCAACCGGCTGGCTGTTTTGAGTGAATGCACCTCCCCCACGAATTGCACTTGGATGAGTTGGAGAAGCTGCTGGATGTTGCCCCGGACGGATAGGCTTAGCTACATGAAAGGAGACACGACTTAAGAATATATACATTGCAGCTGTATCTTTGATTATTCAAGTTCACTAGTGCTTTATTTTACAACATCCTAGAAGTACTAATCAAAATTGTATGTATTTTGAATTACAGGAAAACAAGTTTAGGGGTGGTATTCTAAGAACCTGACAGATTAGCACCTAATATAACAAGGTCCAAAAAACAGGCAGGGTTTTGGTTTTATTGTCCCTACTAGAATTAAAGCTAACAAAGCTTTTGTTAACAATTATTTTCACATGTATAATCTGTCCCACCTAATGTATTTCCCTGTAAGAGTCCTACTCCTTGGCAGTAAGTACTCAAATAAAACATATCCCTCAAAAACTTTATCTAAGGATATGTTCCTATAAATGATTACGTCCTGCTGTCTTTCCCACATCTATTTGACTGATGAGTCACTAGTTAGTCTGCCCTGCAAATGGCTCCACATACTGGTTGCTCTGCAGGTAACACTGCTTCATCAGCTTCTTACCAGCCTAGGAATATAGAACCTGCTCTATTGCTGAACTCAAGAAAAAGCAGTTTTGACAGGTAATTCACAAACTGCATACACTTTCATAAACCAACTATGCTTTCAGTCAGTTTTGCCCTAGCTCTTAAGAGGACATACACATATAACTGTAACACACAGCTTTGTAAAGTTCTGTTATATCGAACAGATTTTTTTTTTTTTTTTTTTAATTTTCAGCAGATAGAGTGGATATAAAGCACATACAGGTAGCAACTACAGAGAAACTTCTTTCAGAATTTCTACCAAATCAGCAAACTGTTCTCTAGTAAGCCATGCCCTGTTCGAATAGATGTTTCGGTACAAGAGGCTTTACACCTGTGGTACATTTACTAGAGAACTCTCCTCCTCTTATTGGTGATCACTTGAGAGAAAGATAAAGTAGCAAAGTATCTATCTTTGAGCTGCCACCTGATGCAGCCAGAAAAAGAAAATATCACTTATTTACATCTGCAACAGCTCTTTGCAGACCTCCAGAATATGAGGAAAGTTCAACTCCCATGCTCATTTCAGCTGCATCAGCTGAACACAGCTGCAACAATAATGCAATAGGCACATTTAAGTCCTCCATAGGTCACCCCACCCTCCTGGCCTTCAGCTCTTGACAACTTACCAGCAAGGCTGATAGGGGGACTAGGCGAGTATGACTGCCTTCCCACCCCAAACTAAGAAACAGTACTGGCTATTACACATTTTTATTTTTTCACTCTTTTCCTTGAGGAAGGGCTATGGAGTACTACATGTTTTGGAACAAGAACAGAACAGGAAATTAGGGGTCTTAGGATGTTAGTTGTGGCTTCTGAGTGTCCATGTCATTCATTCCCACCCCCAAAATCTACCAATCTAACAAAGCAAGACTTTTTTTTGGGGGGGGGTAAAAAAACCACACAGAGTTCAGCTCTTAACTAAAACATAACTCATAACTCTTGGCAGAAATGGGTGCATGTATGGGGCTCCTATTAAGATTAGAAGATGCATGCATGTGCAAGACCAAAAAAATTATGAGAGACACAGACAGATGTTTTAGGAGGTGAGGGATCCTCTTTTACTAACCAATCTGTGCAGAATGTCCTCGTCTGGCCATATTCTTGGATCTTACAGCTTCTTTTATACGGTCTACTTCCTGCTGATACCGTTTGCGATCACGAGAGGCATTCTCTTTGGCTTCCTTCAGTGCGGACTCCAAAGCTTTAACTCTCTCAGCTGTAGCCCTAAGTCGCTTCTCCAGTTTAGGAAGTTCACAGCGAAGATCAGCATTATCACGTACCAGCTAAAAATAATTGAATTATTTTCTTGCTGAAGGAGGCATGGGAGAACCAAACAAAAAAGCTAAAAAGCCACCCAAAACCAGGGAAGATAGTAAGACCACCATACTATATTTCCTTAAGCTTTTATTAAATCTAATAGTTCAGCAGTAAGATTGTCATTTGAAAATTAGTCACTGTAGAAGAACATACTATCCAACATAGGTGCTTAAGATCTATGTTCTTTAGTCAGAGACAGTCAGGCATTCCTCCAGATTGATACACTAACCCTAAATGTTAGCCTGGGTCTTCTCCAATTTAAATTCAACTATTTCATTACATACCCACATGCAGCTAAATTATCTATTAAACAACTTTATAGGAATATTTTAGTCCATTGTTTTATATTGAAAACACATTCAAGCCATGGAAGCACTTCTTAATTATATAAAACAGTTACATTATGACCAATATGCATTCTATAATAATTCACCTTAAGTCATTTTTTTAATTAAAACTTGAAATTAAGCCTTGTACCTGCTTGTGGACCTTTGTGAGCTGCTCAAGATTATTCTCAAGGAAGGAAATCTTCTGTTTTTGTGCAGCGCTGCCTCCTGTATCATCCGAGTCAATCTCGGCACTCTGTAGCAACAAGGGTGGGGGGAGAGGAAGAGTACAAAACTGAACTTAGACATAGACCAAACCAGAAAAATTACACGGCACTGCATAAAGAGAGTAATTCCTAATCTAGTTTTAAACTGAAGTTCATGTAACATTCTCAGAAACAGCAAGTTTTACTATAGCATCACATTACCTTTTTCACTCTAGTAGCCAGATCTTGAACAAACAGCTTCCGAAGATTGTGAAGAGTCTGAAGTTCTTTAGCCTACAGTTAAAGAAAATAATTTAAAAGCAATTAGAATTAACTCAGGCAAAAAAAAAAAAATTGGCATTGGCTTTGGAATATATCCTGACTAGCTTACCACAGTCTCTTCCAAACCCTTTAAATCTTGTCTTGCTTGTTCCCGTCTGTCCTGCATAACCCTAAAAGAGAATATATGAATCCTAAAACATCTGAGCAAAACTGGAAGTGTAATGTTTTAAGAGGCTAGAGTAGTAAAAGCTATATGGTGCAAACTGAAAGAGAGAGAACATTTTTCTTTTAAGACCTTAAATAAGGAGGTAGCCAACAGATGACACCACATTCAGAAATCCAAATCAGGGGAAAAAAATTGCAGAAGAGGGAATCATTTTAATGTTGACTGAACGCCATCAAGTACATTCAGTTACATGAATTATAGATTTCTAGAATATGTAAAGAAGGATTCTCAGAATCAAAATCAGGATGAATACTTGGGAGGATCTTATCCTACAAATACTCTTACCTTTGATCAGATGAGAAGATGTTAACCATCAAGTGAAAGAGCCTAGGATTTTCATTTTATTTCCCCCTGCTCCATTCCCCCATAAATTTGCCAAAGCTTGTATCACACACAATGAAACTCAGTTTCCAAGAATATAGGCCAATGACAGCACTTTGCTTTCAGGGTAAATAGGAAGACAGAAGCTCTGCATCTACACATGCTCTGTACTACTAATGCTCTTTCTCAGAAATGTAAGGCAGTGCAACCATCAAGATGACAGAATACCGGGAAGGGATTTAGACTTTTCTTTTTATGAATCAAGGCTGGAGAAGGAAGGCCACAGACTGCACAAAGATAAATGGCTATTATTTAAGAAGCTTCTTTTCCTCTTGAAATTTCTCCTTAGCCTAGTAAGTTAGCAGCTAAACGATTAAACATTTCAGGTGATAAAAATATCCTGAAGAATAGCTCAGCACCTCCATCTGTTCTTCAGCCCTCACTGGCAAAGTAGTTGCAGGCATCTTATAGGACTATTAAAGTCAACAAAAAAGTGGGAAGGGCAATAAAATGTAAGCAAGTCAGTCACTGTTGCTGGCCAGCCCACATGCCATGCATGTTTATGATACACAATGGAAAATGGTTGGATTCAAATGGTTTGGAAGAGGACACAGAATACTAAACTATTTTTAAATGCTTCTTACAAGTCATTTGAAGAGCAACATTTCTAATGTAGCAAGTACTTTCAAAGGATCAACACTATATGTAGCCTGGCTCCATAATGAATTAAGAAGCAAAAGTGTGGTATGTATAGCAAGCCTTACAAGACAATAAAGTCTTAACTAACACGGGGTAGCATACAAGGGTAGCATACAAATAAATCGGAGTAAGATGAATTCTCAAGACCAAAGTACTATTAAAATTCTAGTTGTTTAAACCAACATTCTTTCTCACAGTAAGGCTATTGAAAGGCCTTCATGTTGCTTAATGGTTACCTCTACAACGCAGAAGAATCAAGTCTTTCATTTTTTTAGCACAGAATTTGAAACAATCTGAAAGTCACCACGTGTTCTTAAACACGATCAAAAAGTTTGTGCCTTCTCAAAAGTCTACAGAAGTTAGGAACACATTAAAGAAATTCATACATGCCAGTAAGGGCATGCCATCAATATTCTAGTGACATTTCCAGGAGATTATGGTCAGATTTCTAATGATTAAGAAGTGTTTTGAACCAGTTGACCCTTGGATAATGTCACTGCTGTATAAAGCCTTAAAAGATACATACTGACCTGCAAGCACAATTCAGTTCCAAACTCTGCATAAACTATACAGCCTCTAATTCACTAAAATACTGTATTTAGTTTTTCCATGAAGTATAGAGCAGTTTAATCTCAAGTACAGGCAAGCTAGGACCAAACTAGTAAATCACACAAGAACCAAAAAGAAGTAGGGAATTGCTCAATGAAGGTAATCCTTTTCCAGTCTTAAAACATGCAATATTTAGCAGAAAAAAAATGAAAAAAAAAAAAATTGCTCCAACTTATAGCACATTAACACAGAAAAAGATGTGGCCTCATAATATACCTTTCATTATTTCACTTCCAATCTTAAATATTAAGGCAGTGAAAAGGCTCCATCACTCTAAGAGTAAAAAAATTAAGTCAGAGAGCTCTGAAGGCTCTCTTTTTAATAAGCATATCATAGAATGAGAGCCACCTCCCACATCATACCAGGTCACTAGTTTTTAAAAATTAGACTGTTCCCGTACACGTGTGTTTTATGTGCTATTGCCACTTACGTAAGTTCATGCAGTTTTCTACTTTTTTCCTGATCTGTTGCTTTCAACTTCTCATGTTCAACTCTAAGACGCTCCTGTTCAAGCATCATCTTCTGATTTTGGCTGAATAGAAAAAGTAAATATTACCTGCCAGTACTTCAAAAAAGGAAAGAAATGGAGTAAGGAACAGATTTGCACATCTTTAGCATGTCTAGCAAGTTTAAGCTAAAGGAGTAAAGACCTTTGTCTTCTCCTTGACAAGACAAAGGTCTAAAAGAAACCCATTAAGTTACAATCCAAATCATATCATCAACAACAAGTAACTTAAGCTTCTGATATGTTGGTTCAATCAGCTGAACCTGTCAGATATGACACTGGAAGAAGCAACACTCAAGTTAGAAACACAGTGCTGGGGGAAACCCTTGTCACCTCCTACCCACCCTACACACCCTCCACCTTACACAGCCTAGAGATATTTGGCACTAACAAAATAATCGCAATTACTTACTCTTGTAGTTCAGTGATAAGTTTCTCCTTTGCATCAACTTCATCTCTTAGGCTGCTGATTTGTTTCTGATGTGTCTCACGATGGCTCTGAATCTGCTGTTCCACAGCTTGCTATTAGAAAAAACAGCACATATTACATGCTTTAAGAAGCTGTTATGCTTCACTTAATTTTTAAAGAACAAAAAAATTAACTTACCTTAACTTCATTTGCAGTTTGAACTTTATTTAAGTGTTCCTTCTCCATTTCATGGACTTTTTCTAATAGGGATAGGGGAGAGGAGGAAAAAACAAAAAACACAGTTTTTCAGCCAGGTAACTAGGTAATCACAAGGAAGATGGAGGGAGGTGTTGTGCGTCTCACCCGCCCCACCCCCTGAGCCCTAATCCCCCCAGGAATTTTTTCCCCAAAGTATATCAATTAAATTAGTCACATCTTCAATTTAACCCTGTTCTTAGTAGTTCTTTCAAAGAGCAAGCAAGTCTCCCTCTTCATTTAATTCTGTACGCTCAGTCACAAAAAGCCATTCTGCAGCTCTACCCTTCAACCTAGATAGTATGGAACAGGAACAGTTTCTTTCTTATGGCTATACACTTAAAACATTAAAAAAAAAAGGGGGGGGAGGAAAAAAAAAAAAAAAAACACAGAAAGGTATTCCTACCCTGTGCTCGAAGTTGAACTAATTCTTCATTAAGGGAATCTACAGACTCTTCCAGTTGCCTCTTTTTCTGTTCCACATTCTGAAGATACTCGGTCAATGACTTGATCTTAGCTTCATGCTTGTAAAATGGAAAGACTCATTTACTTTGGAACTAGGTACAATGTCTGCATAATGACTTTATACTCATTTTTAAACAAACCACCTGATCTCAAAACAAAAATGATGCCAACTAAATTCTCTCTAAAAAAATATGACTACTGCAAGTAGATTTGTAATGCAGCCTATAAGACACTGTTTTCATTCTGGATTGGAATCAAATACATATTTGCCTGAAAGAAGAGATGTTTTGAAGGTTAAATACTATCAGAGGAAAGATATGCTTACTATATTTAGAAGACTGAACTGAAATATGCATCTCCTGATATAACAAAAGATGAGGGGCTGTATGTAAAATAAAATATAGTGAAGTTTGCATATGCAGATCACAATTTAAAAGTATTAGAAGTCTCATTACTGATCTTTTCTAACAATCATTAAAATGGCCAATCTTACATTAGGAATAAGCTTAATTTGCTATGCAAGCCTACTACACTACACTACTGTAATCTTACTGTGCTAACTCTACCACTCCACTTCCAACTCATTGCATTAGTAGGCAGAGTGGTTACTAGCCACCGCTTTTGCAGGATTGGTTTTTGTCGTCCTGTGATGGAGGATATGTAGACCCTAGTATTTAATACAAATGCTACAAAAGCATTATTAGGCTACAGCCATACTGTGGAAATTCTGACATCCTCTCACTCAGCTCAATTACTCAGAAGCATTCAAATTGAATAAAGCATTGAGGATACAGCCGAGAGTCCTGTGGCTGTCCAATCACAACTTACTTTGTGAAGTGTCAAAAACACTAAGCAACTGCAACATTTTATTTTCTTTCAACAGGTTGATGAATGAAAAAGAACATTTAGAAAACATTCGAGAGAAACATTTACCTGTGAGATACGGAGCTGACAGGCAGCCAACTCCTTTTCATTTTCTTCCATTTTCTTATTGCTTTCAGCTTGTGTGCCTTCTAACTGTTTGCAACGTTTTACCATTGTTTTCACTTCTGATTTCATTTTACTAATGTACAGTCTTGCAACTGTGAACTCTTCATCCATCATGCCAGTTCCCTCAGGCTGCTGAAAAGTTTGAAATCACACACAGAAAGTTTAGATGACTAAAATACTTATTGTACAGAGAATTAAGTATGAGATGGAGCAGCTTAGCACCTAGCATTCCTCCCCTCAAGCATTTCCCCCCCAAAAGCACTTACACTCCAAAATGTAACTTTGCTTTACCCAATACTGTTCATTCCATTGCCAGACTTGTATGAATAAACTAGATGTATTACATGCTTAGCAAATTACCTCAACTCCCTACTCCTACAAACTTATTCTATAGACTTACACCACTGCTTATAGCCTTGTTCTACAGTGATCTTTTAGATTTACCTTTTATTTCAGTTCCACAATCCATTTTTAAGACATGCAATATACTGACTGCCACTGCAGGTCAGCACTAGACTTCAGAGATGAAGCTGTTGATTATGACACATTTCATACAGCATTTTAACAGTATGAACTAAAGCAATAAGAAAATAATGCCTGCACTTCTTTGTCTTTGCATAACTAAATTCTGTCTGGGACCTGATAAGTCGCAGTATAAGCACAGGATAAGCAAATTTGTCTTTCAGTGCTTATGCTCAAATCATTAATAAACATGAGGCTTCCCATGTTAGTTATCCTTACAGTACTAAGTACTCTGATCCTAGATATTCACAAGGTACACGTGTAATAAATGTCATTAAAAATTGCACTAACTAATCTTTACCTTGACATCATTATTTCCTACTGCAATTCCTATTTCTGCAAGATCTTTTAGTAAGGAGGCCATCATCTCTGTTGCTCGTTTTTTCTGATGGTTGGTCATTTCTTTCAGCTTCTGAAGCTCTGCATCTATACTGGCTAAAGTGACCTAGAGCAAAAGAAGTTACATTTCAATAAACAATAAATACTCTTTATTGCTTGCAAATCAAAAAAATGGCACCCGGTCCTGAGAGTTCAGAAGTACTGCAGTTATTCCAAAGCAGACTTTCAGCCGGTCTGAGTTGCTGTGGTTATAATGTTTGCAGCTCAGCAGCCTGCATATTCATGTACAACAAGCAACCCACATTTGCAAGTAGAAATAACCTAGAAGAAGTCATCTTTCTCTAATATGTTGCCTGTTCTCCAGTCTTAACCAACTCCCTGGAAGTTCTACAGCAGAAAAGTTTCAGCAGAGTGATGCCAAAGGATAGCTATGGCATGGGTTAGCTGTGACAGACTGACAGCACTGAAACATTTTTTAATTTTACCGCATTACAGAACAGTTGTTGCTTTCTCCTGAATTGACTTGTTCATGACACTCAAAGGACATCAGTTAGAAGATCTAAACTTACATAATAGTCCATACACTAATTCAAAATAAAGTCAAAACACTTCACAAAATCATACATTTGTACCACTAACCTATTCCACTAAAATTTAAAAACTACTCATAATAGGAAAACCAGAGATCATCTGACTTTTGGTGGAACCTTAGAGTCATGTAAGTTATCAATAAGTTTAAACTTCCAAGTATTATGAGCTGCATAAAGAGAGGTTTCTTGATTTTGTGAGCCTCAGTTTTAATGCCATAGTTCAGCCTGGACAAATCTTATGAGCTACTTGAAAACCACACGCACTAGAAGACCCAGGCCCACTAAATTCTCATCTTCAAGACCAAAGAGGAGTAAGAATTGCACCGCCACAGTTTTCTGCTTGTAATGCCTGCAAACAAGCATATCCTATCCAGTATATAGTATTTTAAGATGATAGAGCATCAGCTGTCTTTAACTGTTTGAAGTCTGCCAAATAATTGGCTACCACTGCTGTCAGTCATTCCATAAAGCTGCGCAGGTATGTGACAGTTAGTGGTATGCATTCTGTGGGACTGATGCAACACATATATTGGAACCTGGGCCCTCTTTCAGAATAGGCCCTCAGTGTTCGGGACTACTCCTTTCAGAATGTAAAATAACTCCACTATTCTTGAAGGCATCAAGATATGGCATGCAAAATACAGCTTAAATACAGCATGCAAATACATGTTCCTTTCAAGGAAGACTGTAGCATGTTCACTGCAATGTTAGGACTGGAAAGAGTTTGGAGCAGATTGTTATTGGAGGATTGCCTCCACTGTACCAGAAAGACAAACAAAACTGAATCAGATCACCAGTAACTAAAGCGTTAATCTCTGACATCTAGGATTTCTTTAACTGCTCTTAAAGTGGTGAAATGCCATAGGTGCTACACAGAGAGCTGTCAGGTCCATTATTCATTGTGGATTTTACTGATGTGTACTGATGTGTTCTAGACCACAAACCGAGGAAGCTTCAAGCTGAACTAACTGTTAGTATTTAGGCATTTCAGAGAAAGATAAGCTTGGAGTGAAATATATCAACTCATTGCTCATATTCAACAACGGTGACTCAAGGCAAGCAACCCAAGTTACAATTTCTTCACTGGGCAAAGTGACTCAAAACTTTTACATCTGCATCTCAGTTCTGCCAATTTGCATGAGCAAAATCAAAACTGCAATAGTTTTGGAATGTTATAGAGAAGACTAACATTGTTTCATGCCATCTAGCTTTACAGATCTAGTGAAACGATCCATGAAAACTATCAAACTGACAGACTAAAGATGGAAACAAGTTCTGACACAGCAAGAAACCTTTCAGATCATCTCTGCCATGGAAAAGTTCTTAGAAGTTCCTAAATGGGGGAAAAAACGGAGAAAGAGAAAGCCATGTATAATGAATATCAGCTATTTAGAACATCAAATATGAGTTCTTCCTGGTATGAAATAAGGTTTAGAGTCAAGCTTTCAATTTCAAATTTCAAGCCTTTAAATGACTTCAAGTAAGAAATGCAGGTAAGACAGAAAAAAGTTAAGTTGAAGACAGTCAGTAATTCCTTCGTTTCAACTTCCTACCGATTTTTGATTGAGTTCATCACTAAGCAGTTCATATTCCTTTGCCTTATCTTCTACTTCCTGAGACTTCTGATCATAGTTGACAGCTAGCTCTTCAAGGGCCTGTAGCACCTCTTTCACTTCTTCTTTAGACGCATCATTTTCAGCTTGGAGGCGATTCAGCTCTGCTTGCAGGTTGTCTTGGTCCCGTCTGGTAGAAGCGAGAAGCTACAACATTGATAGGGATTTATAATAAATAATAAAAATAAAGAACCATCAAGAAATTAATGCTTTCACCCACTATAATGCCGTATATTTAAGTTTTTACAGTGCCCAGCATCATGGAATAGGTATGCTCAGGTATAACAAGAGCATAATAATAAAAAAATTAAACTGCTCATCTATAACCAGAGTCATCAGTTTTAAAAAATCTTTTCAAATGGAAATGATTATCAATCAAAATCTTTCAAAACGGCAGCTGGAAATGCACATGAAATGTAGCAAGATTTCAAAAGAGAAGCTGAACACTATTCACAAGTCTACAAAATTTTCAATAGGTAGACATTACACTTGCAGCATTTTAACACTGTTAGCTGCTGAAGAGGAATAAAAAAGCAAAATGAAGATTTGCTAAAGAGGTAGATTTATTTATATAAATAAAGTAAATAAGAGCTCCAACTTCCTGAGTCCTCAGGAACCTTTTCCTTCTTTTCATATACACCAAGGATTTTTGTTTGTTTTTATCATGGTGCTCTATAGAATTGTTTTCTGTATCTTGGCCAAATGAAATCGTTAGTTTCATTATTAATATATATTATATCACTGGCAACACGTGCACACAAATAGTTTGAATATTCCAGCAAGTATGATCTGAAGTAACACATACATACTTCTCTCTTTATTAAGGACCATTACATGTTTGTTTGCTTTTCCACCAATATGCCTGTACAGCAATACTGACCAAAAATAAACTTTAAAACAGGCTTCTTTGGTAAATCAAGATATTTTGGAGTTCTGACAAACCTCTAGCTTTCTTTGCTGAAAGCAACAGCCAATGACTTAGTGTAAAACATTGCAACTCCTTCCATTTTCATGGAGGCTTGAGGTACAAGTAAACCAGCTTAAATGTAGCTGGCTCCATTACTACAGTGTAAGTGGGGCAAAAGAATAGGAGGAGCATTTGTGTTAGGAATAAAAGAAAACTACTACAGTAGCAAACTGCCATCCTACTCCCTTGTCATAAACTGTGACTCATTTTAAAACATCCCCAGTTTCTTTAAATTAAAAAAAAAAAGGGGGGAAGAAAAAGAAAAATATAAAGATGCAAGACAAACTCACCTCCTCCTGATCCAACATTTGTGTTTTTAGTTTTTCTACTAGTTGGCTCTGCTGATTAATTTCTTCATCCTGCAGTTGAAATAACAGGGAGAGAAAATAGATTTCAGGTATTCAATCTTTCCATATTTTGAGGCAATTATAGAACTGAAAGCAATAAAATTAAAAAGAAACATCCTTTTGATTCACTGGCCTACGCATTAGACTCTTAACCTGGTGCGTACTTACAAAACATCATGCTTTAAAGGCAAAATTCTTATACAACTATGTTTTCGCAGATCCTCTCCAAATTCTTCTTCTAACTTCCAAGAAACACTTAAGACTGAATTCAAAGATTCTCTCTCTCCAAATTTAGTACATTGCTTAAGTTTTAAATTATGTTCAAATCAAATACGCATAAATTGAAAACAGTAGGATTTTTTTTTTCTTCCAGTCACTAGTTTTTCTGCTTACTCATTATTTTCCTCCTTCTGGTACAGTATTATTCCAAAGAATCTGTTAGGAATGTTCTACACCTACTGAGTAGAAATATTATTGAAAAGTCTCACAAACTTTTCCTTCTTATTTTTTTTTAAATCTGTTTTCTACCTACTGATAAGTTTGTTTTCAGTACATTTTTTGTCAGTTTCAGCAAAGTGAAGAAAGCAAATAAGACAGGATACTCATTTAGCAGCAGATAAGACAACTTCTGATTTCTCTTAAGCAGACCTTTACAATTAGAGTAAGGCACTCCAGGTATATGCTCAAGCAAGCAATACTAACAAATGAAGCGCGGCAAATTAAGTATTAGATAATGTAGTTCAAGATGTTTTTCCACAAGGTCTTACATTAAATAAAAATGTCATACCTTGTCATCTAGTTGTTTGTATAGTTTGGCAATTTCTTCCTCACATTTTCTTCTCTCAGCATCAGTGAAATTGCCTGTTACTCCAATTGGGGCAGCTGGTTTATCATTAATAACAGTAATATCCTTGTCCACTGTGAAAGCTTCTAAATTGGCCTTCTCTTTGTCAAACTGTTCATCAACTGGCACAGTCTCCCCTTAAATAAAAAATATGCTTATAAAGTATTTTTAGTACAGTTGCTCATGAAATAACTTTCAGAAAGTTAGCCCTGAAAAGTATTGCATATTCCCTAGTAATAGTACAGCTCCATGGTTAATAAGCAATCATGTTCACAGATTTCATGACACAAAAAATAGCCATTAGATCATCCAGGCTGACCTCCTATTTATCACAGGCCACTACATTTCACCCCGTTACTCTGCTGTGAGCTCCAAATCCCACATTAAATTGTATTTTCCGGAATCCAAACATGTCCTGAAGACAAAGACAGAGAATCCTTTCTTTTCCCTCAGTAGTCTGTTTTGATAGCTAGCCATATTTACTATGAAACTGCTTTACTCCTAATTTAAACATTTGTCTGGTTATACTTTCTGTCCTTTTCATGTTCATTAAGCCTCTTCTGATGAGAACACTTCACTAACTTAACATGGAGAAAATACCACATATTAATGAAGGCACTTAGCAGTGCCTAAATTCCTAGCGCCTTACTACAAAACATTTTGTGCAGTCCTTGGATGATATGGGCTCTTCTCAACACTCTAGTATATTGTGTCAATATTCGGAAAGAACTACACTTAACATTTCAGGTGTAGTCTCATACGATCTCCATACAAGGAAGAGTGAGAGAGTGAATGAGTGTATGTAAATATACATTAAAAAAAAAAAAAATCTTCCTCAGCTGATTTAAATAAGCCCAGTTTTGTCAGATTTACACCAGGACGTAGTGCAGGAGTCGTCTGCATGATTGCAAAACCATCTTCGACAGCTGCTGAACTCCAGGATATGTCTGCTTCTGTAAGCACAACCTATGTTCTTCTTTTCCTGAATTTAACACTTCACATTTAATTTGCACTTTGCCAGATCCCACAAACCAAGAGAACCCAAACATTCAAGAAGAAAGGAGGGCACACATTCTGTGCTGGCAGCAATTTTTTTTTTTGCCTATAAAAATGGTTGATAGTTTTAGATGAGGACAAGTTCTTATGATATCGATTTGAATCTGAAAACCAAAGGCAATATTTACTCAGCTTCTGCATTTACAATTAATATCACTTTAAAATATATATATTTTTTACAAGATGAACTCTAAAAATTGTCTAGTTTTCCCAGTAAACTAAGTGTTCAAAAACCTAACCAATAAATTTTCAGACATTTTTCCCATTGTGCAATTACTAAAAATTGTCACAGCTGAAATACAAACTGGGTAAGATAGTAAGCTTCAATGTTGACCTAATACCGCAGCTTTAACATTCTAATTATTGTTTTGCATAGGGCTTTTAATTACTTTAGGTATCCTAAAGACTAATTCAATGTCTATCTTCTTGCCTAAGTTTGCATAACAAAAATTCAATTGTTTCTCACCATTCCGCCATCTGTTGAGTTCATTTTCTAGCCACTGTATGGTGTTACGGAGAGTCTTGTTTTTCTCTTTTTCTTTTTCATATTTCTTTTTCCATTGTTCTGCAGTGAGCTCCACATTGACACAGACTGTGTTCTTAATGGTCTTTGCTCTACATAGAGGGAGCAAGAAGCTCTGAAACTGGCTCTTTTTAAGAATTAAAGATTTTTAGATATAATCTCTTACATATCATCAGTGAAAATGTAAGCAACTCCCACCTCTGCCAAAAGCTTGTTCCTACTCCCTGTCAACTTACTGTTCTTTCAGTTGATTTGATGCAACCATTAGTGGAAGGAACAATCAAATAACCTGTGGAGACGCTCAAAAATCTCAAGCTGGTTGAGCTAAATTCTTTCAAGTGAAAGTATTCAAGTCAGGACACCACACAGCCTTGAACAAAGGGCAGTAAGGGCAGCATCCACCACCCCCAGCACCGTATTTCCAATGGTCAAGGGACAGCATTCACACACTTTCAGAGTGTAAACTATCTAGATTATTTAAAGAACAGCTCATTTCATCCTGAAAGTCCTCTGACTAAACCTCCATTAACAAAAAAAGGTGTACAAGTCATAAAGTTTGGATGTGATCATCTACAT
The DNA here is from genome assembly GCF_036417845.1 of Apteryx mantelli. NCBI lineage: Eukaryota > Metazoa > Chordata > Aves > Apterygiformes > Apterygidae > Apteryx > Apteryx mantelli. The sequence continues at coordinate 153,773,824 of NC_089979.1, forward strand.
TTAGTCAGGTAAATAGTAGTTGGTTAGAAATTTACTTTTTTCATATTACAACTCTTATAAGCATCTTTCTGCCAAGTCTCATTGGGACTTGTTACTCATAAAGGTACGTTATTTCCTACTAGATTATGAGCTGAGAATTTCAGCCTAAATTGAACAACCCTAACAGGTTAAATTAATAGAATTATTAAAATATTAATAAATTAATATACCAGACTGACTAGGGTGACCGAGGTATACTTTCCATAACAGTCTTCTCTGAAAGGTCAGCTGAAAACTTTCTTGTTGAATTAAAACAAAAGAGGTATGCTAACACAGAAGAACAGGTGAACAAAGCGAAACCCTGACAGCTTTCGTAATCTGCTCCAGTAAATTAAGCGATTCAACCTAGTGTTTAGAAGCTGGAGCATTATGATCAGACATTAATAATAGAGTGGCAGAGTTCTAAGTGGGTACCTCCAAATTCCTGTGCAACTTATAACTGAATTTATAAATATCAACACAAATGTTACTAGAGCATTAGATACCAGAAACAGACCAGAGGATTTAATTCAGTATGCTACCAAAGCAAGGTTAGCAGAGGGCAAGCTCCTTCTGCAAACAAATGGTTCAGGTTAACTGTAGAGCACCTCCTTACTCCCTCTTCCCGTTTTAAAATAAGAATATTAATTCCCCTTCCCAAGACCATACATTAAACTGCATTTTGAACCAAATGCTACACTGTCCTCCTGAGAATATACACTCTGTCTTCGGGATCCTGCTCAGCTTAAGTGTCTGTGTCTGTGTCTGTGTCTGTCTGTGTCTGTGTCTGTGTCTGTGTCTGTGTCTGTCTGTGTCTGTCTGTGTCTGTCTGTGTCTGTCTGTGTCTGTCTGTGTCTGTGTCTGTGTCTGTGTCTGTGTCTGTGTCTGTGTCTGTGTCTGTGTCTGTGTCTGTGTCTGTGTCTGTCTGTGTCTGTCTGTGTCTGTGTCTGTGTCTGTGTCTGTGTCTGTGTCTGTCTGTCTGTGTCTGTGTCTGTCTGTCTGTGTCTGTGTCTGTCTGTCTGTGTCTGTGTCTGTCTGTCTGTGTCTGTGTCTGTCTGTCTGTGTCTGTGTCTGTCTGTCTGTGTCTGTGTCTGTCTGTCTGTGTCTGTGTCTGTCTGTCTGTGTCTGTGTCTGTCTGTCTGTGTCTGTGTCTGTCTGTCTGTGTCTGTGTCTGTCTGTCTGTGTCTGTCTGTCTGTGTCTGTCTGTCTGTGTCTGTGTCTGTCTGTCTGTGTCTGTCTGTCTGTGTCTGTGTCTGTGTCTGTCTGTCTGTGTCTGTGTCTGTGTGTCTGTATATAATATAGCACTATATAGGTATATATATAGCTTATATATATAGCTATTAAGTGTTATGATCAGAAAAAGAGAGAGAGAGAGACACCGTAACACTTAATAGCTACATGCACACTGTAGAATTAGAGCAAGAAAATGAACATTCCAATTAATTTTAGTAACTTCTTTTCTCATTCTGCATTAATTTCTGGGTTTAGTAAGAGCAAAATATTAACATATTTATATATGCAATAAATCACCAGTAGCATTTACGATCTCAGTCTATATGCTTATTAAGAACAGATTCCTTCAATAGTTTGCTTACTCTTAGAGGTTTACTTACAACAAAAGGTAATGTGTTGTTAGGCAGGAAACACAACCTTACAAGGCACTTAACAGGGACAAGAAACAAAATTTCATAGGGAAAGTCACCTTGTAAGTCATTTACTCACCTTTGGCCAAACAGAAGAGTAGATTTAGTTTCAGATTCATTGTATGAAGATGGAGAACAGCAAATAACAATAGTGGTTCTGCAATTACCCCCTAGTGAATCCTGAAGGATTCTTGTCATTTTGCTATCACGATATGGAACGTAAGTCTACCAAGAAGACAGTTGAATGAATCAGTCATGGTTTTTCAAACACTTTATTCAACTTGCTAAAATAAGCACTACACCTTTACTAGGCAGAACTTTGTTAGAAACACAGATCAAGTTCTACTTTAACCCAAAACAGATGTCATGGTGAAACATGCATGGGAAGACATAACAGCGTATTTCTAAGTTTGGTAACTTCTAGAGTAGAAGAAAACTTTCAGTATGATGTTTGAAGTCTCTCAACATTAAATAATACCATTATTGCTCCTCACACTGAAGAAGCGACAACACAGTACAAGAATAATTGTCATGCGCAATGCATTTATACAATTAGATTAAAGATTCCATGCACATCACCAAATAGGTCAGTAAAGAATTTCTGTAAATTATAATGCACTTAGATACAAGCCTTTAAGTTTAAAAATACAAAGAGAACACTTACACTGCTTTCAGCCAAAGCTGAGATGACATTTCCAAGAGCAGACAAAGACTTGTTGATGTTCTTAGCCTCATCCAGCACAGCACCTTCTGCTCCAGTTTTACTAACCTATACAACATTTCAATGAATTATTAAATGCATCTTCAGAAACACCTTCCACATTTAATACAAAACTTGAATAATACTCTCTCATTAAAGGCAATTCTGATTTTAAGAGGTACACATCAGCAAGCTGGTTTAGAATAACCAAAATCCTCCTCAGACTCCCTACCTTATTTTACCATCAATTTTTCATTGAAAAAGAAATCAGTGTTTGGAGATGCTTCTGATATTTCAACAAAAGTGAACATCTTCCCTTGGAAAGCAGGCTTTTTTATAGAAGATAAGTGAATAGCTAAAAGCTTGCATCTATGAACTGAAACTTTTGCTCAGGTTAATTCCTTAAAAAAAACAAAATAAAAGGAAATGTGTTGTGAATAATTTGCAGTATCAAAGCAAAAGTTAGAACTTTGTCTATGAAGGTCTATATAAGTTTGGCTAGAGGCCATTCCAAAAGCCAGGAAAACACATCAGTGAACCTATTTTAACAGAAGTTCATGAGAACACAGGTTTTAAAGGCTGAATTTGACCCACATGAATGCCCTAGGAACTGAAGTTGATATTAGCAGAAACTGGGAGGAGGAGGAAGGAAAAAAAAACATCTACCTTATCTCACACCACTGTTTATCTTAGCTCTCCTGCCTGAGGGCTGAATTTGATGTATAGTTCCATAGTTCCCCCTTTATATTCTTCTCATCAAGATGCCATCATGACAGCTAAGCAATTCTATTTGCTTATGTTTAATCCAGTCCAAAACAACCCACAAAAAAGAAATTAATGTATTTCAGAAGACCGTGAGAAGTAGGAAACAAAATTTGTGATAAACAGTAAAAGGAACAAAACTACACAGAAAGGAGACCTGCAACCTGGCTTGTTTTTTCAACTTTTTGCTCATCTAGCTTTAATGCTTCCAGTTTGCTTCTGATCAAAAAAGACAACCACTAAGAAATACATTCTAGAATAAGAGCAGGATCAGATAGAACAGAAAGGCTGCAGAACAATCACGTGCAAAAGCAGTACCAAGCAGAAATGACTGAAAAAGCTGGAGACAAAGATGGAGATAAGCCCCAGAAGGAAAAATTAAAAGGAGTAAACTACAATGAATAATAAAGCAGGATAATACTAATATACAATAAGCAAAATGGATTTCCTTCTTTTAAGCACTGATACAGGAAAGAAAGCCGTCATCAATTGCAATAATGCTGATCAGAATTTCAAATTAGGAAAACTGGCACCACTACATAAGAAAATTTAGATACTCCACATGCATAAACACTCTGATTTCAGTACCTAACTATCCAACACACCCATACAGTTTTTACCTCTCAGACACTGAGAACAAACTCTAGCCTATTTCCTCATCCTATTCCACAAACTCCCTGCAGAAATGCAAATCAGTTTAAGGAGAGAGTCTCTAAAGTCAGAATTAAAAAGCTTCAGAGATGACTGAACAGTCACTATTACAATCAAATATTTTAAGTGAATGTAAAAATTGACCTGAGTTTTACAGAGCATAAAAAGAGAAATTAAAAGTTACCTTTTCACTACCTGCCAAGTCCACAAGGTAAAGTTTTCCACTTAGTTTCTGTTCTGTTTGAGTATTCTCTTGTTTCACATTAATAAGAAAAATACTATGACTTCGGGAGCTGTGTTCATTCATATCTATAATCCAAAATATATAAATTGTCAAAAATATTTGTACAATCAATATTACTTGACTAATACAGTATCTTCCCACAGTGAAGTGACAGATCTAAAGCTAATGGAACTACATGCAGTAGTCTCACAAGACAGTAAAACTAGAGCTAGTGAAACCAAGTCAGTATCACCTAACAGAGTAACAAAGATCCAGTCTCCCTTGGGCTTCTATTAATACCACATAAGCTCACTGATAAGATTTGCTAGCATGTCAACTATGGATTTCACACATTTAATTTACTACATTAAAACACAAAGTACAGAGCACACTTCAAAAATTTAGTGCATCACATTTCACACTTTTGTGAAAATTTGAACTAGATGGTTAAGCCCTCTCTCATCCTTTTCTCCTTTAAATATGTATTGCCACCTGCGCTGTGAAACCACAATGTAAACAAGACTCACGTTGAATTTAAAAAACTGTTTTAAATTCATTAACAAGACCTAAGCTGCCTGCAATCCCAAAGAGAACATAAGTCTGCCTGTTTCTTCTTCCTTTTAACCATAAATCCCTCATAGACCTAAAAGGATCAGTTCATTAATTCCACAGATGCAGCTCAACATAGGAGAATATCTCTGTATCCAAGTCTCTGCTATTTCTCCATTACTTAGCCTAGTCCCCATTTCAGTACTATGTTACCTAGAAGTAATCAAGTTGAAGTGCAGGACTTACTCTTTCCTTAACAGGAACACCATTTTTATTTCTGCTCCTTCGCCAAAGACAGGAGAAGGAAAAATCTTATAATATTTTCTTTAAAAAATGTATGTTCTCTTTCTTTTGTTAAGTAAATAACCAGACACAGAAAAGAAATTCCTCCTCAGCCTGGCTCTCAAAGATTTCCAACAGTTACCAAAGACTGAAGTATTATTCTGCATGCCTCTTATCTGTCCTTGTCATTTTTTGCCTTTTTTTGACCCTCTATCCTGCTTCCTGTGGGAGTGTGGAGACCTATGTCATGGCTCCTGGCAACTCAGTTGCATGCCACAGGCCAAAAAGCAAAACTTGGGACATTGGGATGCTGCTTAAATCTGCAGTATGTCTGAATAAATTTTCTGACCAGCTTTTCTTAGAGGCTGCAACATAAAGGCCAAGCTATAGATGAGACACAGTGGCTTACTTACAGATTCACAAGTTAATTGGAGCAAATTCCACAAACTGGGACTTTGCATTATTCCTAACACAGAACTACATTTTTTTCCAGTGATTCAGAGCTCCTCACTGATCATTTTCTCCTTCTAATCCAAGCCTAAGTAACATCTAACAAGAAACGAACTGAAAGACTTGTTTCTAAAAGACGTGCTGAAATGGCTTACACGAGGCCTTTTCAAAAACCCAAATTATTTAGTGCACCATTTTTGTCTTCCCCACTTTTTAATACATACAATAAACAAACAGATAAAGCACTAAAGGAGATAAACATAATACTTACTTGTAACTGCTACATGTCGGTTAGATTTTCCTTCATCTATAGTATCCATAACTTCTTCCGGACTACATACAAAACGCTCCGTGCAACCCTTTAAAAATATCAACAAGCCAGAAGTAAATGGTGTACATCACAGAAGTGAAAGATCAAAACAACATCAGACTGACACTCACCTTTACATAGGGAACTCTATTTTTGTCTTCATGAACAGAAAGATTGGTCTTTGAAACTGGAAGAGAAAAAGTTCTAAAGCTGAAGTACATATCGATTCTTTGCAAAATGAATGAGCTGTTCACAACATATACCCCAGGAGTTATAGATATTATTTCACAGCAATACTTTATAAAAACAGAATATACATGAAACAGCCACTAGTGCTGCTTAAATGATTTTGTACAGATTAGCTCCATGCTTTCTCATTTTGATGTACCTATATCATGTATAGGTTATTATTAGCATACTACATAGCTAAGTATCATGGTAAGGCTTTTTTTTTAAAATCGCCCCCTACAGAAGAAATTTTTATTTCATATAAATATAAAACTTACCATCCAAAAGGTCCCTTATTTTATCCAAGTATATTTCAAAATATGACACCTAAAAGGGAGATGAGAAAAAAAAAAAAAAGATAAAGCTATGTGTTTTTGCTTTCTAATGCTCTTGGACAAGAAGGATCCAGCATGATTTAGAACTCCCACATAATACCGTGTCTAGCTCGCGTCCTTGAGGCTGAACTAAAATATACCTTTAAAGAAGAAATCATTTTGATGAAAAGCCTCAAGTAGTATCAGCACTGACACAGACTATCAGGATAGCTACCATCAATGTTTAATGGAAACAAGATTAAAATGTTAACTTAATTCTTCTTTAAGAAGAGCCAGTTACTTCTGAAATAACTCCCTTAGATTTTCCAAGTTACATTCTGCAAAGGTATAGATAGAACAAACATTTAACTACAGACTACTTCCAGTTTTGATACTGAAGCAACAGTTACTTAAATAGGTAACAATGAAGAAAGCTTACTTTAATGTGAAACTCGAGATTTTCATCCATAGAGTAAATATAATTAAAAATATCTTGCACTATTCTTGGAATAATCCCCATTCCATCTGGGTCATGAAGCTTCCCCTTATTAGAAAAAGATACAATAAAATGAAACATTATATTGAATTCAACATCACAAACAGTATTTAAAGGCAAAACAAAGAGTCAACAGACAACAACCTAGTTTTAAATACATCATACCTGTCAGCCTTTTATTTTACCTATAAAGGAAAGTCTTGACCATCCATTTAAGCCCAGCATTTGCCAGGAGGGAAAAAGACAGCCTCAGATCTCTCTCAAACAACTAAAAGTGAAAATCTACTATTAGAAATGCCATGTTTCTTCTCCTACTACTGAGAGCGGAAAGAATACAGTAATTGCCATTTCTAGTCCTGACAAACATTTTAGGTATCCAAATATTGCAATGGAAAGGGGAAAAAAGTTAAAATTCAAGATGAAAACAGCAGATAGATCTTATTTCTAGAAAGATAATAGCATTGTGGTGAGAAGAGATGACAGTGACAGTAAGAGAAAACTAGTTTAAGATTTCTTACTTCCATAGTGTGTGTCTTTCCAGATGATGTTTGCCCATAAGCAAATATTGTACCATTGTATCCCTCAAGTACATCTAAAAGGAAAAAGTATTTTCATTAGGGTTCTTTTCCCTTTTCTGTGCAAACGTCAAGTGAAATAGAACGCAAGCAGACAATTGCTAAAATGGTTAGCAAGTTAAATCATTGATTAAACACATCAATGTTTGGGAACTCAATGCTAGGGTTTGGGTTGGGGGAAGGCCATTTTTAATGAATTAAGTCACCATCAATCACAATTTTAGAAGTTTACTATATTAGAAGGACCCTTTTCCTTCAACCAGAACATCAGGACTTTAGAACTGGGAACAGAAAAGAAATTCTGGGTTAATGTCCGGATACAACTACCAGGATGAAAAACAGATAGTCTTCAATGACTTAAGAGGAAGAAGGAACTGTAAGCAAGAATGTTACGGTACTGTCTGTCTTCACAGGGAAAGTTCAAGTGCCTATTGGTTAAGAGAATGAGCTATGCTATAAGTTTTAGCAGTTTACTCTTAGCCCACAAGGAGAGTTTGTTACATTTTAAATTGTGGATGAACCAACCTGGGGCTGGGGTTTTTTGGTTTTTAGATTTTTGTTTATTTGTTTACCAGTCTGTTACTGTTGAATCTCATCTTGAAAGCAAACTTTTGTTTTCCATAAACAACCACGGGCTACTCCCAAATGGGGAAGTCTTATCTAACCCATCATACCCCTATATCCATCTGTACCATCACTACAGTTCAGTAGCCACAAGATGCCTCATAGCCTAAGAAAACACACCCAGAAAAAGAACAGATTAGTTTTTCAGATTGGGGGGATTGGGGGGGGGGGGGAGAATGGGGGACACGAAGGAGGCAGTAAGGAAGGATTACAGTTCTTGGTCAACTCCAATTTCGAATTGCCAAAATTCAATTAATTCAATTTTTAATCTCCAATAAAGAAAGAAAGAAAAAAATCTTTTGATCTAACCCTGATCTCTATTTAACTCCTTAAAGACTTAAATTTTTGCAGTAGCATGGATTTTTCCACAGCAATTCACTTTACTTATTATCAAAAAATGTGTATTTACCCAATCTTCTGTTATCTTCCTTTTCCTTTTATTATTAAAATATCCCTAAAATATCAATTATTAGTGGTTTCTTACAAGACTTTGTTAAAGTTATTTTGAAAGTTGTATCAACTAGAATTTATTACACTAACCTCCTCAAGAAACTGTAAAAGAATTTGAGGAAAATAGCTAATTGCTTACAACAACAATGTACTGTTTCGTGACCTTGTAAGACTCGACTTTTAGAAGTTACTAGGCTAATTCTGACAATTCAAGTTGGAAACTGTACACCCTAAGATGCGCAAAGATAAGAGGACTCATATTTAAACTTTTACTTGAAGCTAAAAATCACAGCAAAAAAGAATCCTTTAACTGCATATTAAACAACCTTAGAAAATATCTCCAGCATACACGTTAATTTACAAGTTTCCTTCTTATATTCCTTTGAACAAGGTAACGCAACCGTAGGATGTTTTCTGACACCAGTAAATCTCAAAAAAATATTTAAGAAACTACTCACAAGAATTGTTTTTAAACAGAAATGTTGTATTTTTTCTTTGATTAATTTCTGAGAAACTGTTTTAAACAATCTTTTGCAGAGACCCATGGAAAAAAAATAAAATGTGAAAGGTAAATATTATCAAATGTTACAAATAACTGAAACAGCAGGTTTAGAATTGAGATGATTGATCTACCGGACTACAAGAAGATTTTACACTGCTATGATCCATGCCGGTTCTAACTAAAGATTTAGAGGGTAAGAAGAAGGAGTAACAGAAGTATCAGTTTTCACCATTAAAACCCACACAAATATATGAGGCATTTCCTTATGGCAAAAGTTGTTCTCCCACCTTACCTTTGACAATCTTTTTAGCACAATCATTGTATACTTGTTCCTGTGATGTGTTTGACTGGAATACACGGTCAAATATATATGGCTTGGACTGGAGAAAAAGAAAGAAAAAAGAAAAAAGGGCATAAGAGCTATTTAAAAAACAAATCCTAGAAACATAACTGAAAGGTGTTTGAATATAGTTTAGAAGTAATCCTTACTGTCTCAATATCTTATGTTTTAGTCACTTTTAAGATAGTATTGTGGAAAACGGCTCACATACAGTATTGCCTAAATCTTTATATGCTTGCCTACAAATAAGGCCTCGATTTAAATATACTTGGTTTCAAAGTGCAACCTAGACAGCTTTCCAAAACTACTCTCCCACATGCCCTCAATCTACCTCAGTTACAACATAAGCCAGTACCTGGGCTGTACGTCTGAGAAGCCTTTATTCCTTTCTACTACTCTGGTACTCTGGTAGACCCAAATTATTAAAAATGATTTACAACACATTACACAGAATGTTTGCCTTGGTAATATTTGTTAAAAAACCCAAACCAAAGCAAGCATTCAGATCACCTGCAATCAGCATAAGAACATTCTTCCTCCCCCTCACCACCCAAAAACCCCCACTATCCATAAGCAGAAAGAAAGGGCCAGTTCTGGAGGAAGAGAACCTTTCGTAGAAGACTGATTTTGGAAGACACTAAAAGAAGCAGCTCTGATGCAACTTTCTGAAAGTAATGTTAGATTTTGCTTTGTTTTAAATACAAGAGATTTTTATAGCACAGTTCAAAGTAGGTGAAAAATCATTAGGATATGAACTATTATGCTCATCTTATGAGGTTCAAGTTTTTGTAGCATTTTTGCAGTTTGATTTAGTATCTTTTGCAGATAACCAAGACTTACAAGGGACCTAGGTCTCTTCCTGTTGCTAATCTCACTGCAACTGTTAAGTGCTCGATTTTGCTTAAATTTAATCATCATCCTTCCCCTTCCCCCAAGGATATTCTGAAACAGCCTCCCTGGCAGAGCAACAAGTACAGCTTCCATCTTTCACCCACCCACATTCCTTTCCCCAGTCTGACCTTCCATGGGCCTTTTAATAAGGTCTAGCATAATATCAGGCAAAGCTTTTTAGTTCCAACACATAGGCAACTGCTGAGAGGGCTTGCATCCAAGTAGATGAGCTCCCTCTCAGGAAAAAAAAAAATACACACACACACACATATATATATATACACACACACACTTTATTATAGCATTCATAGTGTAAGTATGCTTAAGAAACCACAAGACTCAGTAGGCAGAAACTATCCCTAAGGTGCTAAAGTTCATCAGATGATGCAGACTGTTTCACATTAGGGAAATCACAATTTCTCTCAACTGCTCTCAGTTATTCATTTTTACCTTCAGATATACATCAAATTCTTAAGTTCCACGGGAAGAACTGAGACCATTATATTGACTAAGTACACCAGGAGAAACTAACAATTGCAAGCAACCTTGAGGTAAGAGACTGAAGACTGCAAATGCATTATATAAAGAGATAAGTCACTGTAGAAAAGATAATGTTAGCCATACATTTTCTTTCTCACTAGCATCTGTAATTTTAAAAAGCTTCCACCCACACAAATATCAGTCAGCTACACTATACTCTGCAAGTCAACTGCATCACAAAACATACTCATCACATTTCTTTCACACTCAAGTTCTTCTACGCATTTGTGTGCACTGAAATAATAACGTTTAGGTTGATCATATTTACCATTACAAATTGGAAGAATATAGTGGGAAAAGTCATAATGTCCACACTCTATGCAACAACCATTAACCGCACTCATTGCTTTCTCACAGATTCCCAACATCTGATCTTTGCTACCCCCAGCAGAACTTACCTCCTCAGAGAAATGAGAACAGAAAAGTACACTAAAATGCAAATATTATTTTGCATAGTGTTATGTTTAAATGAATTTACACACATTATTGTATACTTACATATTACTGCAAAAACATTGCTAATGTCAAACAGCAGATTTTTAGTTGCTTCAAAGAAACCCAACTTTAAAAATCAAGTTTAGTTTCTGGTAAGGGAGAATACCTTGTTTAGAAAGTGCTGTAGGCACAAAATCAGTGCTAGTCTGTAGCTATCCTGCAGTCTACAGGAATTTGCAGAAGGTTCTAAAAAAGCATCCATTTTCTAACATTTTTAAACAGTATTTAGAGTGTTGGGGGTTTTTTTATTCTTCTGCCAAGCAAAGTTTGACTGAAATAAATTATTTGATATCTATGTAAAAGGAAAATTATGTTTTCTCATAACTCAAGAGTAATCCCTGAACACAGCATACTTTTAGACTCTCCACCTGCCATTCAGATGCCTTCATACAAGAACAGAGCCAAATTACAGAATCTCATGTAAGTACCATCTCTACTCGTTCACAACATTTAATAAGATGAAGAATAGCACGTATGATGAATGCTATGGATTAGTAAGAACAGAAAGCAAAGCTGTAAGAACTGCAGGCAATAATGCCTTTAATTGATCTTGTTTATTTTTACAGTGAAAGCTGGTAGGCACATGACAAATTCCAACTACCCTCAAATAATAACTGCTACCAACACACCACAAAATTACTAGAGCCCCCTTCATACCGCTTGTCACATCCCCATCCCTTGCAGGGAGAAACTGGTAGATTTGTCAACATGGCCTCAATATTATCCCTTTCCAGATCAAGCTAGAATATAACTTCAAAGCCCTCAAAAACCCAATTAAGTACTTCCCTCACCACCCACAGTACACTTGTTTATCACACCTGTGAGAATCCACATTAAATGACTGTCCCTCTTCTATCACCACTGAATCAATATCTAACCGAGGCAGTTTAGCCAAGCATGTTCCAGGATTAAAAAAAAAAAAAAAAAAAAAAAAAAAAGTTATTCCCACTCAGTATAGTTTCAGTCAGTATAGTTTTTTTGGCACCTGCAATGCTATGTCTTATCACTTCTCTTATAGTCTACTTTCTGATGTAGACAAAGCCAAAACCATTATTACACAGATTACCCTGCCCTAGAAAGCGTGGTCATTACTTTCAAGAGATTAAGCAAGAAAGATTCAAGTGACAGATACTTTTCTGTAATCAGATGCCTCTTCTTCCCCAAGAAGTAAACAATCAGGTATTATGACGGAACTGCAAACACAAGAGGTCCAAGTAACATTATCACATGGTCTCCACAACTGTGGTAGTGTCACTACCATGATATGACACTGCCTTAACATACTCTAGAAATTTATTTTCAACATATCTTACTTAAATCCTAATAGAAATTTAACATATATTGCTCAAGTGTCCCACAGTAAGAACTCTGCAAGCACTCCCACAGCCCTCAGAAAGTACATCGGTCAACATGATTTAGCAGCAATTATACCAAATTTTAACAAAAGGTTTATGTCCAAGTACACATTACTGCAGTTAACGTAAAGACTAACTACCATTTATATAGAAGAATGCTCAACCCATCCAAATCATACAAGATTAGGAGCACGTAAGACTTGTTCTTCCAAAAAGTCAATTTTTCCTAGTACTTTTATTGAAGACCACACAAAAAATACCTGATCTTACTTAGGCTGAAATCTTAATTTAAAAAAAAAAAGTATGTACTTAAAATAAGTTACATAAAATTATTTTAAATTATTTCTAAGGAATTTTCCCATTGTAATCTTCTGTGAGTTATAGAGTTGGTTAGTCATAAGACTATCTTAGTTCACCTTATTTTCTAGGCATTAATATCTGAAGCAAAGCCAGTAGTGAAAGGTTACTTGAAAACCAATTGTGTATCTTTCTTCCACAACATCTGCAGATGCTCTTTAAGGTTAACCAAGGCATTCTTTTTTGCTAGAATGGATTGCTAAAACAATGTTTTATAAACCTGTGTTTAGCTTATTCTTGGTGTGAGGTTGAAGAAATGGGCTTACTTTCCCCTTAAGTTTAGATTCTTTGTTAAAGAACATTCCCACTTTCAGCCACAAGATACATTAAAAAAAAAAATTCCACATTGAGCTATTTCTGGAAAACATGATGTCAAATACCTGGTTCAGTTCTTCCTATTACAAAGCTAAAGTACTGCTACCTTGACACATCAAATGGAGTCCAGAGTTGCACATGAGTGAAAGGGTACAATCCCAACTTAGTATTTTATTTCAGGTTAAGTAAAAGATTTTTTTTTATATCCTAGAATTAGAAACTGCAGCTGATAGGGAACAGTCAGTAGATCTCAGCTCTTTTTGCGTTCTATTCCTTATTTCTGTGCAAATACCACAATCTGAGTATAAACATGAGTAAAGTTACACATACTGTACACCCTGCAAGAAACAACTAGATTTTTTCAGCAGTTATTTATTGTCATAGAGGACTAAAACATGAAAGTTTATCATGAAAATTTGTGACTGGAAACTCAATTCCAGCATCAAACCAGAGATAATTTGGAAAAAGGGTTTCAGCAAAGCTTTACTTTTGCAAAATTGTTTCTTCTAAAGCAAAAAGTAAACACTGCTGACATAAACCATCATTAGGTTTCAGAATGAAAACCAAACATGACATGAGTGGTGAAATGTTTTTAAGAAAGTGGTACAGCAATCAAGGAGTACATCCTCCTTTAACCATTGCTGTAAGCTAGAATACTTGCTTTTTGTAAAATCACTAGATGAGTATCATCTGAGAGACTTCTCTATTATCTACCATCCAGGGATCAAAATTGAAAAAAGTAACACTGAAAGAATAAGAATACTTCATCTACAGATTATAACAACTTCTGGCTTATGACTAAAGTTTCACTTTAAGCATTAATCAGAAACACACTACTAAAAATACTCAGAGTGTTTTCCTTCACTCTAGTAAAATAACACAAAGAACTCTTGTTTAAGAATGCACCTTGCTCCCTGCATTTATACATTTATATCTTTCAGGAATGCACAAGTTGCTTTTACTGCAGCTTTTGGCAGAAGATTATTCAGAAGAAAACGTAAGTGACCTTCATTAGTCAGATTCTAACACAACTTAAACCAAGCCATGTTTTCATTTACTATCCTATAATAGTTCATAAAAGCAATGAAAAAGAAAGCTAAATACGTCTCATACTCTTCACAGAGACTATGTCTTAAGTAACAAAAACACTTCTCTAAACAAATACTAAAATACAGGCAGGTAGTCAGGAGCCTTTCCTACAAGCCATGGAAATAAGGACTATATTATGATTGCTACTAGAAGAGTCTGGAGGAAAGCAGGACATTGTCCATTTGTGTGTCAATACCCATAATGCCTTACCACTTCAGCCATTTGACAGTACTGATTTCAGTTTAGGCTTCTGTCTGAAATGGTTGAGTGTGACTGCACTGAGTAACTTCTCTTTTGGAGAGTTGTAAGATGAGCAAGACTAGGGATAGAGATTAAAAAAAAAAAGTACAGATACTTTAAGCAGAGCTATAAAGCTATCCAGCTACAAGCAGTTTTACATTTAAAAAATACAGGACATAATCACATACATTATAAGCTTGTTAGTCTCCCCCCATCATATTGCTCATAGTCTGAAATTCCTGAGTAAGTCACTTTCAACTTTATGTTAAACAGCATAAATCTCTTTATATACAAGGTCCATATATACATAGCAAGTCATGCCATTGAATTATCTGTTTTAACAAAATCCCTATATTAACAAAAGGGCCATTAGCAAAAATATTTAATAAAGTGTTAAAATGGAAAGAAGCTGCCTTTGATTAATATTTAAACTTTAAAAAGCTCTTGACTAGTTAAAAGAAGCGGTATCCTGTTAAAGAACAGTACCTTTCCAAAGCCTGCTCTTTAAAACAGGCCAACAGCACTTGCCCACCCAAATTGCTGTTATATACCAACTACAATTAAAGCAAATATTTTATCTAACACAAATCGAAACAACTCCTGGTCCAGAATGGCAACCATATCAGCAATTACACAGGAGCTAGGAAAAGATGGGGAGAAGGGTGAAGAGACAGTTCAGAGATGACAAGGGAGCCAAGAAGGGAGGAGGAGGGTTTGGCTACAGTCACTGCTTTCCCTCCTCTCCTTCCTCCAGAGGGTTCAAATCTGAGATAGAGCCTGCTATAAGCTCTGTTCCCACTGTCTCCTAGTTTTCATCTCCAATCTATCATGTCAAGCAACATCTAAGTATTATTTAAGAAGCCTTCAATGTTTCAGCATAGATCCAGGCACACACAGAAGGCATCATAATTCCATCAGGCTACTCAAGACAGTGACAGCAGACAAGGAAAGCAGATACATAATATATATAAAAAGTGGCTCAATTAACTGTTCAAATGGCAGCCAATATTACATGTAGCTGTAAATACAGAAATTTTAATAAACAGTTGAAAGCAACCAAACATACAGCTTACCAAGGAATGTTTTTAGAAACTGTTTCATGAGAAGAATTGTTTTGTTACTATCCTCCCTTTGACAATTCCGCAAAACACAGGCAAGATGTGGTTGGTTAGCTACATCCTCAGATTGCAAGGTAACTTAGTAAAACCCCTGTCAGCTAAAAACAAAAACCAACCAACCGACACCAAAAAAAAAGCCACACACATATAGAGGAATTCCAGAACATCAATCCTCTATTAAAATAAAGTTCAAGTACCGTCAACTACTCCTGTAATCTAATAATGCTTTTTTTCAGTATTTTTTCAAGGTCAGACACAGCAAGTCTTGGACCTGGGATCACTGAAGATTTTTCTTTTTTACCCATGCAGAAAACACTAAAATACAGTTGTAACAATAAATATTAAGTCCCTACCAAATCCCAGCACAGAGCCCCGCATGATCCCTCAGAAGCATGACATTACATTGTTCTACACAAATTTAGTGCCACCTCAGCCCAATTTACATTGTAGACATTTTAAAGAATATTTAAAGATATAAAAGTTTTCTCTTTAACTCACAAACAATGAGAAATTCTAGTTTTAATATTTGGTAATAAACTCCTTAAAATTTTTAAATTGTGTAAAACTGTCTAACTGTGAGAAGCAGAGTATTAGAGATGAAAATGCAGAAGATTCTATTCAACCTGCAATGCATGGATGGAAACAACATTTTTAAGTCCATTCCAAATTACCTCCTTTCTGTTATTTAAGACGTACTTCATTAGAAATGGCTGTAATTTAGCCCAAGAACTACTGAAATAAACAAGATGCGGAAAATGCATCACTTAGGAAAGAGTCAGGAAAAAAAAAAAAAAAAAAATCAATGTTTGTGAAATTAATCCTGGATTTTAAACAGAACGTACAGTGTCACAATGAACAGATACTCACTGATGGTGTGAGATCATTTGTTCTAGTTAAATTTTCCATTTCCAGGTTTGGTTCCTTACTCTGAGGAGTTTACCTGTACAATCTGAGTAAGAAGAGATTACTCCAAAATAACAACTTGTCAGCTGAAAGAGGCCCAAATTACCTCATTTCACAAGCATTCTAGCTTTCTTGCAGCTCAAAACTCATGGAATTCCATATTTGATTCGCAAAATCAGTGGAATTCAAACAGAATAAAGCACCAGCCTTTAATATGTCATATTAAAAAAAACTTATGTTATTAATGTCTTCTTCGAAGTTCAGATACTGCGAGAAAAAGGTAGTACTGGTAGCCTTAAGAAAGGGAGTAACAAAAAATTTAAAGAAAAATAATCAACTGACATTTCTAAGTTGTGCATTCAGCAACACAGAACCAGTATTGTCTCTATAGAGTGATTAAAAGTTAGCAGAGATAAAACACAAGCATTAGGAATAAAGTGTTTGTTTGCAGAATACTAATTAAACTAGGCAGTAGGCTACTATATTTAACTTTATATGCCGGCTCCACTTTGTGGCTAAATATGACACACTGAACAACAAAGCTAGTATTATCTTTTTCCCTGTAACATCCAGATTGCCTTATAAAAGCCTTCATACCTTATAAGATGACTTAGGTTAAAATGGATTATAGAGTGGTAGTAAGTCAAAAGGTCTCAGTTCATTCTGCTTTAAAAGAAGTTATCAGCCGATGACTGATTTACAGATCATAAGCACTGGTCAAACGGATCCCACGCTGTTGTCGTGCGTTTTCTTTCTAAAATCTTTCTGTTGATAATTACATCGCTGCTAGTCCCAGTGCACACTGGGACTTTTGAACGACTATTTATTGAGTGGCCAAACTCATTACGGTCGCCAAAACCAGGCACAGCCTAGCCAGGGGACACTCTGCAGGACTCGTCTGTCACACTCCACCTCCCAACTCGCACGTTTTCCGTGGGCACATCGAAGCCTGCCCTGTGGCTCAGACTCAGCAACGACAACTCCAGTTACGCCCCAAGTTGCAATCTTTTGTTAGAGCCTTTGGTTTCAGCCAGATTTCCTGACCTGCTGCCACGGGCACGTCCTGCAACCACACATGCACGGCCAGGAGATGGGCCCCCCAGCTGTCCCACCAGCCCCCGCTCTCTGCCCCACCATGCCCGCCTCCAGCCTAGCCGCTCCCGTCCACCGCTCTGCCCTGCCCTCCTCCCCTTCCCACCCCCACCCCAAAACAGCCACCCCTTCCCGAGGCGGCCCCGCCTCTCGCCTCACACCGCGCCCATCCCCGCGGTATCTGACCCCACCGCCCGCACGCCCCCCCCCCCGACGCTTCCCCCCAGCTTTCCCGTCCGGGGTGGCCTCTCACCGCGATGACGACGGTGTCTTCGCCCTGAAACTTGGCGACGTACTTGTCGCCACGGGTCACTTCGGACTCGTTGAGGGGCCTGAAGCGACACATCACTTTGATGTTACACTCCGCCGGGTCCGCCATCTTAGGCCAACGCTGCCGCCTCCGGGGCGCTCAGTTCCGCCGCGACCCGCTGCTACCTCTGCGCCGCCCGCTCCGGGGGTCTCGCAAGCCGCCGTTGCCGCCGCTGCCGGGAGGCCCGCGTCCGCCTAAGCAGAAGAGAAAAGGGAAGGGCCCCTTCCTGGCCGCCGCTGCCGCCTCCTGCTCTCACTTCCTCCCCAATATGGCAGCCATGGCGGCGCCTGCAGCCGGCAAGTCCCGACCCTCCCCTCCCCGGGCAGAGGAGGCGCGGACGGCAGGGCCGGGAGGGGGTGACGTCACCCTCTGCAGCGCCCAAGCCCCGCCCCCCGGCTCGGAGGTGCCGCGCAGGCGCGGCGAGAGGCCCGGCTACGACGAGAGCTCTACAGCGCAGGCGCGAAGCCGTCGCTGGGGTGGAGGGAGCGGGGCCAACCGGCGGGAGGATCGGCGCTCCGTGGTGCAGACGCTCGCACCGGGCAGGCGCAGCCAGGATGAGGGGGCGGGGACAAGAGGGGCGGAGCTTTGGGGGGTGTGGGTTCGTGGGGGGCGGGGCTCCCTCCGAGGGATGGGAGGAGGGTGTGGTAGGGACGTCTGCGAGAGCCGCCTCCCGCTCGCCCGCGCCGCCGCCCGCTGTTAGGGCGTGGCCGTGGGGAGCGCCGGCCCAGCCTCCTCCCGCTGCCCACGCGCACGCGGCGGAGCCGGCTTGCGCCCGCGCGGCTGGGGCTAACCTCGGCCACGGTACTGCAGGGCGGGAGGCCTCGCCCAACCGCCGGGGGGCGAGCGCCGTTAGCCCTGGCGGGGCGGCGCGCGAGCCTCAGGCAGGCGGTGGCGTTCCCGCGCTAACGGTCGCTTCGTGGCGGTGAGGGGGGCGCGGCACAGCCCTCTCCCTGCTGCCGCCCGCCGAGGCAGGGCGAGCTTGGAAACTGACGGGCCAGCTTTAGCGGACGCTGGAGAGAGAAACCTCCGAATTTTCTTGACTTTTTTTTCCCCCCTCTGTTCGGCAGAGCTAAAAGGGAGAAAAAAATGCATGAGTGAAAGCCTGCCGTGGAACTGTCAGTATTTTCTAAATCTCCTGTGAACTAATTCCTTGTTTGGAAACCTGTGGAGGTCTTCTGGGGCTAGGAAGTCTGCAGTGGGAGTGTGGACCCAGCACGTTGCAATGATACACAGCCTTTACAGCTCATTTCCCGTGAAGAAGTCTCCCCACCTTTTCATTCCAATAAAAAAAGAACATGCACAATATTTTTCTAAAGTTTCATTTATCACAAGTTTTATTTAGTACAGATTAAGTGGAACTTTAACGCTAATCCTTAGAAACTTGCTGACTGTATCTAGATTTAAAAAGTTGTCAGGTAAACCATTCAGATCAGAGGATCTCAGAAGAGTTTCAAGATTATACCACCATACCGATTCCATCTAGGTATAACATGAACTTTCAAACTGGGTCAAAGTACGGATTTACAGCTCAGCTCAGTTAAGTCAGCTTCCTGTCAGAAATCACCATCTGTATTGGAAACTTTTAAAATGGCCTGGAAATTAATAAAAAATGAAGGAGTCCTCTTAAATTAGTAAATTTTAGTAGGCCAGAATTACTCAGAATAGCAGTGTCATTCCTTTAAAAGTATTCTCTTTTTCATTAGAAAAGGAAATTTGATTGTGAATGTTAATAGGGACCATCTGAAATCAAGCAGCCTCTGTTTTCAAGACCCTTCTTACTGCAAGGTTTTGAAAGGTGTGTTTTTACTTAGTATAGGCATACAAGGTGGATGTTGTTTCAGAACTCCTCCATGCTAATCCACGTGGCAGGAAAGTTACCTAATAACCTAATTTCATCTACAGCTTTTTTTTATATATACTGTAATACAAAAAATATTTTTTGCTCCTTGTTTGATGTTATGAGGTAAGCTCTAAGTCTTCTAAATTGAGATCATGTTGTAACAAGTTTATTTTTCTGCTATAGTTAAAACTTCTGCAGCGCTGTGCTGTCTTGATCAGAGCAGCAAGTCACCCCTCCCAACCTACCAGTGCACTTCAGTTGTTTTGTAAGGCCGGGCTATATACTCCGCCTTTAGAAGGTGCACTGCTGCTCCACAGCATCTAGCATGTGATGTACGGGCATCTGTCTAGAGTCCTGTTTAACTGCTTTCAATAAAATGTTTTAAACATAATGGTTGTTCTCCTTAAAATGTGCAAAAAGCCTGTTTTTGTTGATTTCTATTTTAGAATTTGTGAATTTATATCCCAGTCAGCAAGATACATTAATACATCTAACTCAACTATTTCTTGGACTGTTCACGTGCTTATGGGTAGACATGTGTTTGTACAGCTGCTGGATTTGGATCCTTCCAGATTTCCTGTGACAGGAGGTTATTATTTTTATGAAGGGCACAAAAATTATTTACTACTTTTTCAATTCATTTTCTTTAATATGGGAGGAAAAATAAATGTTAGCTGCTAAATCAACAACTTCATGCTTATTGCTCCCAGCTGAAACACTGCTGAGACATCCTTTACCCCAGTCTATTTAGGAAACTTGTAATTATCATTATCCACAACCGAAGGGGATATATCATTAGCTACATTTGCTGACACACAGTACTCAAAGAAAGAACAACTTGGTAAAGGAAAAAAACTCATAATAAAATGGTTCTCAAGAAAATAAATGCTTAGGCCTGCTTATCTTTTAAATGTTTCAAATAGCATACAGTTCACAAAGAGACAGTATAGACTCATGAATAGGTAGTTACACATTTTAGTTATGTTGTAACAAAAAATACCAGGAGGTATGAACTATGCAGAAGGAACTGCCCTCTTCTAGGCTGTGGGTTCCATGCAAGCTCCTGGGAGATGTGATTGATGGTATCTCTCATACTGGCTGTGGGAAACCTGACTAAATGAGTTCCCTTGAACTGAACATGCATGTTCTCATATTCATTCCAGATATTCGGTCATGAAAATTCTCGTCTGTGATCTGCTCTTCAAAATGTTCAGCAACCATTCTTTTACGTGACCTATTTACAGCCTAACAGTGAAGCAGCATATTCAAAGAGGGCAGTGTGTTATCTCTATCGGCTCTAGCATAGGGTATCAAAGAGCAGTCTCGATGACTTGTATTTAAAGGTGTGGTATCACTTTCCCAAAAGCAGGGCAGACACCAAATGTCCGGGTAAGTTTCCAATTTGTCACAATTAAAAAATTCTTTTTCATTTTTAAGTGGAAATACATTTTACCTCTTCTGTATTATGTAATTACCTGTCTATACCATACTTTTTCAGTCATTTAGGTTGAAAGACTGTTTAAAAGTAATCTGTTATCGTGAGAAAATATGATATATCAGTTGTCATAAAAAGTGAATCTTGTCATCTGGTATTTAAGCCAATATGTCCTCATAAATTAAATATATTTTCTAAAGAAATAATTGATCTAAAAAGTATCATAAAGTTTCTCAGTAAAGACCAATGTCTTTTAATAAAAGTAGTTTATGTAACCAACATGTCTGCTAGTTCACTAACCATGTTTCTTCTCATCTATGATCTGTGCAATAATCCTCTAGAAATTCTTTTATGATTTGCAGTTCCTGTAGATCTCTAGTGCCTTCCTGGCATTAAAAGATCAGCATGTTAAGCAAAGGGAATTAGCAAACCTGAGGCTTACAGTGAAACTATATCTGGATAATGATGTAATTAACCATGAAAATTGTTTTGGCAGAGTGACAGTGATCTTGATTTGATCTTAAAAGAACATTGCATATTTGAATAAATCTTTAAAACAGGTGTTTGTGGAGAAGCAAATTAAAGCTGCTTCCTCCTGCCCTTTAAAGAATGAAATTCTGAGATGGTAGACTCATCAGTTGACAGTACTTGTTGAAATTCAGTGTTCCTGATGCAAACACAAGTGCTCTTTTCATTTTAATTTGCAATGTGCTGGAAAAATATAGCACATGACTTTTGAGAATCCAAGGTATATTCCAGGTCAAATTTATTCTGAATTTGCAAATCAATTTGTAGGACAAATGAGTGATTAGTTTGCTAGATATGCTGCACTTAGAACAAAATTCTTTGTTGCTTGTAACATCCTCTGTCAATAAAGGCTCTTAAGATAATTTATAAAGTTTAGTGTCATTGCTTGACACTGGAAAAGCCTTCATTAAAAGTAACAAGATTTTATTTCAGATAGCTTATTCAAATACATTTTAAAGTCTCTTTACCAGCAAACAAACTGAGTGTGTTCAGTTAATTCAGCTCGGGGAACTCAATAGCTAACTGAACTGAGATTAACAGAAGGTTGAATGAATGAAATTCAGTGGCCTAAGATACTACTGGAGTCAAACTCGATTATCTAGAGGTCTCATTCAGTTATGAAATTATAAAGCTTCCTTTTGCTCCAGCAAACAATATGATGTTGGAATGTATCTCCTGTCCCAGTCAAATTTAGGCTTTTGTATGAACTAGCAGGATGAAACATACATTGAGGATGCAGCTGCTGATGCACATTAACTTCTTGTCATAAATATGAGTAATCATAAAAATTAATTTTATTTTTACTTTTTTTTCCTGGAAATGCATAAAAAGCAAGTTGACCTCTAATTTATTCCTAATCACCAAGACCATATTTAATTGTTTCTAACAATATTAGACTAATTAAAAGCAAAATTAAGCTCTGGGAATGATATCATATATTATAAGTTTATTTTGGCTACTTTATGCAAATGCATGCAAAAATTCTGTAAGCTTGCTATCTGAAGCATTGACTCTGAATCCTATTTGGAGAAGGGCTATTCTCAGTTTTTTTCCATTGCTTGTTATCCCTACTAAACTCACCACTGGATTGTATTTTTGCTTGCTGGGTGCTTGCCTCAAGCAATTTTTTTTTTTTTTTTTACAACAGCAGCAAAAATGGTTTAGCTCTTTTTAAGAGTGAGATTAGAGATACCTTGCTTGCCATTGTTGCTAAGGGAAAACTCATGTGCAAGTTATAGCAGTGTTACCTAAGGACTGAAATTTCTTAGGAAAATCCATGTCAGGGCTCTGCTTTTAATCATGTAAAACTACTCAAGCCTGGCCATATCATAAACAACCTTTGAAAAAATCTCAAATGAACATCTTCTTTAGAGCGCTTCTTATTGAAGCTTTCATTGGAAGGAAATCCTTACAACTATTCTCAGTGACTCTAGTGTATATGTATGAATCACTGAACAAATGAACATGCTCCATGTCTGGACCACAGGGGATGGTTAGCAGGGTTTCCTTTTGTGTTCTGTATATGTGTTTGATCTGGGACCTGGAGCTGAAAGCAAAGAGCACATCTTTCTTGAAAAGCAGGAAGATGCTTGATTCACGTGCAGATAGAGTATGGGGTTTGAGAAGGAACTGGGAAAAACAGCTGGGATAGAAGAGACAAGGCAGAAGAGCCAAGTTTGGGCACATAAGAGAAACAGGCAGAAAGGCAGAAAAGGTCTGTGACTGCTGCAGGAACTTCTCCAAAGCCAAGAATGGGGTCTAAGATCCCTCACTTTCTCCTGTCAGCAAATAGGCGCGGAAGCCTTCAGCAAGCAGGTGAAGCTCAGAAGGCCCCCACACAGAGGCATACCACCTATAGTTGCCATGGGCTTTGTTCGTGAAAGGGGCAAGGCAATGGACCTGAGTCCAGTCATGAGAATGTCTGTATGGTAACTGACATACTCCAAAAAATTTGGCTCAGGTGCTAAGAACAAAATTGGTGCCAATATGGTATCACACAGAGAAATTTCTGGGCTTGTTATAGATAGTTCTTATGCCTGTCAATCCATTTTACAAGTGTTCTAGAAAGAAATAGGCAAAAGTTAGTACACAATGAAATGGTTAAAGGTTAAATTGAGCATATATCTTGCATTTATCAGATGAAAGAAGCTTTTGAGGGAAATAAATTAAAATATGTGAACCTTTAAATGCAGAAGATCTCTCTCTTGTTAAAGCTTACTTTTGGCAAATGGGGAAATTTTTTCCTGGCTGATCCAACTGTCAGGATGTGATATCGATAAGAGTGCGATATTGATAACAGCCTTGATTTCAGTGGATGGCTATAAAGATCATTATCTTGCATCTCGGGTTGCATACAGAAATAACAAGAATCCCACTGAGATGATCATTCTGCCACCTACTTAGCTGGTGGTGAAATTAGCATTTCATAGGAAGCAAAGAAACTGTATCCTCACCTGGAGTGCAAAATGGAAGTCAGCCTTACCTATGTAGTCACATCAGTGTATTCAGAATGCAACATTTCTCTTTGTCCTTGTCTTTGAGTAGCTTTTTCTTTTCCGTTTGGTTTCAGTTTTGTGTTTCCTCTTTTTCCTCACTGCAGGATTGCTCTTCCTAAGGAGCATGTCCTGGTAACCTGGCCCAGAAGTAGCAAAAGTGTACAAATGTACAAAATTGCCGGTACAAGACCTGCATTTGAAAAATATAGCCCTGCTCATTTGTAAACAGCAAGAAGTCCTTAGGGGCCACATGTTATATCTTGAACTTCACAATTAACATTAGATCCAAAAATTGTGCATCCTTTTGGAAAGTGACAGTCACATCTCCTCATTAATATGGTGTGTAGATTGCTTTGCTTTATTATTCCAAGTGCTTTTATGTGCCAAATACCATCACTCTAATATAATCAAAGTTAGGTCATAGCTAACTTGTCTTACTTCAGACCCTACACTGAGAGAAAAGGAAAGACGGGAAACTAAGTTGAATGACAAAGAAATGTCATTGTATAGTATCATCATATATCTACATAATATGTATTACCTGTCATAATACTTGTGTTATATATCATGTGTACTTTAAAGCACATCACAGTTCTTCAGGGGTTTCATATAGCTAGATATAAGGATGTCAGAAATCCTACTCAACGCCCCAACCTGAGTGTGGATGACACATCCATGGGAAGGGAGGAGGGGTGTTGAGAGCTTCTGTCTTTGTTATGTTTTTGCAGGTGATTCAGGCCTATCTTATGTCCAAGGATTTAAAAAACCTTTTCGTGGAACCTATGGAACACCCTCTGACACTTCTGCCTCCACTGTGGTTAAGAGCAGTCACTTGCATCAGCCACTTGCAAGAACATATGCCTCAATTCATACGTTTTTCTGAATTTAGATTTATAGTATCTAAGGAATCAGACAGTAGTTGGTCAAAACCATCTTTTAGTATGATTCTTTAAAATGTAAAGCTCAAAGGAAGTGTTTCGGAAGACCTAGCTGACTTCTTAGGGGAGGATCTGAAGAGCTTGCTAGAGCAGAGCTAACATTTTGCCTTTCTTCCCATTTATTAATTCTTATAGCTAACTGGCCAAGCTTGTCACTTGCTTCAGTCAGCCAGTGAAAATTAAAGACAGAATCAGTTCAAGATATGTGGGTTTTGCTTGCTACTGATACTGTTCCAATAATGACTACCTGGCTAGATCTTTTTGTACAGTTCATGCACCAAAAAAATGTTGGGTCTATGATGTTGAAGGAAAATTAGACTAGACTCCTAGGTACTACATGGTATTAGATCACCTTAAAATGACACCTAACAGCTAGCAGGATAGTTTCTGCAAATGCAGAAGACTGCTTATCATCCACCTGCTGTCTGTGGCAGCAGAAAATGCAGAATGAGATCCAGTCCTCTCACTGAGTCACTTAACTGGGAGTCTAACTTTTAGGTGTACCATGAAGCAGTTCTCTTAAAGCAAGTGCCTAAGTACAGAGTATAATCAAGTAACCAGTTCTCCATATACTCATTTAGGCAGACAAGATCTGGAAGTATTCAGAAGTGCCTACATAACTCCACTGAATGTATAGATAGGCATTTGCTTTACCAGACACAGATTAGGATCCCACTTACAGCCTGCTATTATTAATTACAACATAAACTTCAAGAATAAAACAAAGGCAAAAAGAATGGAATGACTCCATTCCAGTCTTTATCTTCCCTAACCATTTACTTAACTAAAGCCAGACATAGTGGAAAAAATGGAAAAGGGACAGATTATCATCTGATGGTAAAGAGAAACACTGTGAGACACAGAAGTAGTGCAGCAACTCTGTATGACTAGCTACAGAGCACTAACAATAGAGCAAACCTTTGGATCTTGTCTCAGTGATGGAGTTTTTTTGGATCTTGTCTCAGTGATGGTTTTTTTTGGAACATCCGTCAGTGCCCTGAGTACACCAATAGGCCTAAATTGCCCTCACCAGCCTCATCTGGGATTCCCACCCCTGCACCCTCTGCCTCTGTGCCCAGGAGCTTCGTTGAAGATCAGACCTGGGGTCCCAGACCCTGCCCGAGCTACGTTATAGGTAGACATGAGCCCTGCTCTGTTCCCTGCTAGTCCTGACTTTTTGACTAGATGTCCTGGACTGGCTTGACTGTGAACCTGACTTGTCACCTCGCTTTTGGCTTATGCTCAACGGACTGTTGCTGGAACCTGCTACTGTCACCATCCTGCTCAGCTGGTACGGGACTGTGCCCTTGCTGGTGAGGGCACTGCCCCTGCTCTGGTCACCCCAGCTCCTGGCTGCCCAGTGGAACAGCTCTGCTCTTGTTGCTCACTGGCAATGGTTGGCATATGTCTCCTAGAAGTCATCACTTCAGGTCCAGCTCCTGCTGCTCTGCCATTTTGTATGGGGTTTCAGTTTCCAGTGCTCTCAGCCTGGTGCTTTCACGGTCACTGCACACACACATGCACACACACATGCTGATTATAAAATATGTTTTTATTTTTAAGTGTAGTTCTGGTCAGAGAGATGACCATACACAGTTAGCTTTTTACTTAGCAAATCTGAAACATATTTATACTCAAAATCATGTCAGAGATCTATTGGCAAAAATATATTTTATTAATCTCTGCTTAGTAAGCTCTGCAGAAAGAATGCTGGTGGAGAGGAATCCAAACCCTCTTCTAGCTCTTTCATCAACAGAATTAACTAAATTCTGCCATTTACTGCTGGTGACAGCACATGAGACATGCAGAGCACAGCTGACTCTGAGAATCCAGTTTGAAATTGGTAGACTAAAGCCCTTTTTAGTGTTATATGCTGAACAAATTTCTCTGTCAATGGTAAACACACCAGTCCTGTTGGGGGGCATGGGGGAGAGAAACTGGGGAAGCTGTGCTTCAAAATTAACTTTTTATATTGTTTTAAATTCCTGCTGACCTCACATAGACTCACCGTCCTGACTTCTAATCTTCCCATAAATGGCTGTGCCTTGCACGCAGAAAACTAGAAGAGTCTTCATGAGCTGGAGAGCCGCCATAAACTAAGGGTGTGGTGTGTGTGTGCATGCATGCGCATGTATTTGCCATAGTGCTATTCCTACAGTTTTCTCCATCTCCTCAGAGTTATATTTTCACCAAGCTCATTTATCATGCTATTCACAAGACAAAGTAGGGAGGTTTCAACAGCTTTTCAAGATGTTTAGCAGAAGTCTCTTTTCTAATCTGAATTTTTGCCAGACCTTATGACATTGAATTACAATGTGTGAAAGCAGAAGCTCTGTGTGTTTATTCAGAAGCTTTGGCTCTAAAGTGCTGATTTAGCACACTAAGGAGTGGCTGAGTCAAAAAAAGAAAATCACGTAAGGGATGAGGCAGGTACTAATCACTTTCTGGCAACATCTGAAGAGCTTTTGTCATCCTAAGTAAACTTCAGTCACATCCATATTTCATTTAGGTGGGTGAATAGCATTTATATAGCTATACTCTGCCTCTCCGGCCCTGTAATGTTTTCCCTTGATATCCTTTTGTCTTGCTTTCCCAATGTCCAGTAGGTACCTCAGGTAGGTCAAAAGAGGTATAGCTACTAATATAACCTTTCTTGCCCCTTGCTCTAAACGCATTTAATTCTCTCTTCCTTGAGAACTGTAGTAATTTCAAGCTCACTGGTTTTGCGTTCTGAGCTTTGCATGACTTTGCCACTATTCATTTAACTGTCCTTGCCTCCTCCGTTCATGGTTTTCTTGTCCTGTCTTCTCTGCCAGTGATCCCAGGATAGTTTTTCCTTTTTTCTGGAGTTGCCACAATGCTTTCTACTACATTCCTCCAGCTATCAAATCCTCTTGTGTGGCCTTTAGTTTCTCTTATCTCATCTGCTGTATCTCCACCCAGTCACGGGTCAGCAGGATAGTTAGTCTGCGTGGACCTCATGCTGTGGTGCTGAGATCACTAGAGCTGTCCAAGTTAGCTACGGCATACATAGTTGAGGTATGCATATGTATACATACTCAAGTGTGCAGCGTAGTACAGATAAGCACTGGTTCGGTAGCCTGTTCAGAAACAAAATTGTTACAGTGTGAATTTCATTTGCATAAAGAGTATCATGTTTTTCTCCTTCCAATATTCATACCTTGTGTTTCTGTTAACTCCCATAGGGATGGAAGAGTGTGGAGAGAGACAGGATTTTTTGAAAAACACTATTTTATCTTCTTTGGAGACTTGAAACAGACAAATTGGAAATCTTGGAAAAATCTGAAATGCAGCTTTGAAGGGAAATATTTTCGCTCATCACAGTCAGTGAAAAAGTTTTAGAATAATGTGTAAAATGGTTTTACAGATATACTTTAATTCTTCAGAATATTTTCTAAAGTGAATAAGTAGTCAAAATTAATTTAGTTTATGTCAAACTTCTAGTAGTAGACATCAACAGTTCTTGTATGTGGTAGGCCAAATTTACGTTGGTCCTTACTGCTCAGAGTTAACAGCCTCGTAACAATTATCCATATGGATGTCAGGTTCCTTTTGCAAGTGTTTTCTCTGGAACAGACCCTTCTATGTCTGTTATGAAATTCTGTCTTTGTTTGCCTATCAATTCTGAGCCTCATCAATATAATCTTCCTTTTTGTTTTGAGGTCAATAATGTTGATGTTTTCCATTTTCAACACTTTAATTCCACCTATATTTCAAATATCATCAACAACAATAACAAAATTCTGAAGTAGTATCATTTGCATTTGTCATTGTTCAAAAGTGGATAACTTGTATTTATTGGCTTTGTAAATACACTATCAGTATTTTATATGTGAGAGCTAAATCACGTAAATTCCTTACTCTTAAGGAAATCAAGTACTGATGATCAAGCATCTAGTGCAGATATAGTTCCTCAAATTCTTGTAAACATGAAAGAGGAATTCACAATTTCTGGAAATCTTTACTCTCTAACTTCTACTATCTATCAGCATCGAATGGTTAACAATGGCATAGGTGAGTACCAGTCCTATTATGCTTTTAAAAATGTATGTATAGTGTGTGTTTTGCTTTTAATCTAGAATGTGCAAGGTTAATTGTATCAATCTTTTATACATAAATTTACTAGATGACCAGCTATCTGGAGCAGCTGTCTTTGCTGTGTGAGGATGTATACTGACTACAGAAACATTGGTCCTACTTCCATCGTTGGAAGGTACAGCCTTCCAACAGGTGCAGGTACAGGAAGCTGCACTGGTTGCTGTAGTTTTAGACTTAAATAATGTTTAAATAAAACAATGTAGGGGTTAGTACACAAGTTCATGTTGTTTTAGTATTAGAAATGAATTGGATTGCTCTTGTATTCCCCACAGCTAGATTTCCCTTGGAAAAGATAAACAACAATAGTACATTGTTGTAAGAAACACAAACTGTTTTAAGATTGAGTTTGATAAGTTTATGGAGGGGGATCACGAAACAAGATAAGAATGACCCTGAAGTTACAATTAAAGACTGAGATAATTGTTCTTTTGTGTCCAATTTGTTAGCAAGGCTAATACCCAAATGCCTGTTGGAACCTAGATTTCAGTGTGTTTGCACTGTACTCATGTTTTAGCCTCACTTTTCAGGACTTCTGCTGATCAGCTATGGGAGTCAGGCAGGGGTGGGTTTGGTGCTTGGCAAGATGCATTGACTGCTACTTCTGGTGCTAGAAATTCTTGGAACATCTTGGGATCTTTTGGGCAATTTACTTAAAATTCCCACTATTGTAAGGACATGTGGAAATGATCACTCCTTCTTTCTTTTTATGGTACATCAGAGGCATGGCTTTGTCCTTTCCCTCTGGCTCTTAAGTCAGTATAGGCAATTGGGAGTAGTGTGTATCCTGATGAATGGAAGTGTGCATGGAGTAGCTGTATGGATCTTTTGAAACTAAATATCTGTTGCAGTGGTTCTTGAATCACCTGGGACTTCATTCAGTGAGTCAAGTGGTCTTTTGCAGTT
Organism: Apteryx mantelli; assembly: GCF_036417845.1. Classification (NCBI taxonomy): domain Eukaryota; kingdom Metazoa; phylum Chordata; class Aves; order Apterygiformes; family Apterygidae; genus Apteryx; species Apteryx mantelli. The sequence continues at coordinate 153,803,904 of NC_089979.1, forward strand.
CTTTGTTCCTGTTTTCTAAACCGTGCAAAGATCTAAATCCAGCAGTTGAGAAGCAGTGCTTGGAAGCTTGGAAGACTGGCTGTTTGTAACTCTGAACTGCTTAGACCTCTTCTTTCTCAGTCAAACGTAAGATTTCTTAAGAAATCCCAGATGAGCATTTGTGGATGTTGAATGTGTAACAAGAGCTGGTTTTGCTCTGAGTATGAAGTACATTTTTGTTTTCTCTCATTTGCATATAGATGTGGGAAGTGGCACAGCTCTTTCCCTGGGAGGCAGGCATACCCTTTCTTTTTGCGCTTCACAGCTCAACAGCAAGACTTGGTCTTTAAAAAAAGATGTGGAGTGCTAGCATGCTGGTTGCATTGCTTAAGAATTAATTAGAAATTCCCATGCAGTATAAATCTTTATTAAGATCACTGAAGGCCTTATGGGAAATAGAATATTTTAGAGGAAACATTTTTAGAAAATTTCATACATATTAATGAAAGGATACTATAGCGGACTCCTTAAAATAGTAAAAGAGTGGGTTTTTACTTTAAATAGTGTTTCTGTTCTGAGAAAAATGCTACATGAATATGGCAGATTTTTACTCAGCAAATCTATTTCTTCTGTCTGTAAGCATTTTATTTGCACACACTAGAAGCAAAAGTAATTTTGTTTTGCTTTTTATTCCTGTTAGACATGCTTAAAATCTATAAGCTAGATTCTACTCCTTCCTATAATGGTCAACAGGATTTACTATATTGCTAACAAGTATACTTATATAACTTAGGGAGAACACTGTAAAAAGTGCAAAGGCTTGGTTTGCTTCAGGTGGGCTTCTCATGAGATTAGCAGTGTTCATGGTTTTCACCACTCCTCGAGGTCCAACATTAAAATAAAAATATCTAAACAAGACTTAGAAGTTGCTGTCAGCTGATTATTTGATTATTATTTTCCCTAGATTAGTTTGCTCCCACAAAGAAAAACACAATAAAAGAGCACAGCTAGGAAAACAGTCATCTTTTATTTATGGGAACATTGTTCTTCTGCTAGTAAAATTACTTTTTTGGTAGAAATATCAAGAGAAAACAGACTGACTAAGGAAACATCATATCCCATAGTATATTGGGTCATCAGTATTCATAGTCTGTAGTCTGGCTGATGTCCAGGAGAATCTTTTCAGCATTTTGACTGGGGGAAGCTGAAGTTCTGTCTACCAGAGATGTCGTGTCCTTTTTTTGACCTTGTCCTGGGGCAGGAGTGTTAAACAACCAGAACAGTTACAACAGTTAAATATCTTGTCCATGGACAAAGATGAGTATCTCTAGAGGGTGGTCTGTGTCATTGTAAGATAGGTCAGATAAATTGTCATTGGAGAAGCCCGTGTGCTTTCTGTGGACTATAAAAAAGAGTCCAGCTAAACTAGCTCTTAGCTTTGGGCAGCCAAATCCTAGATGCCTAAAGCTTAGATAGGATGAATATGGAACTGGACTCTTAAATACGGGAATTTTTTTCAGACGATTACATTTACTTATGGAGTTCTAAACTGTAAATTTAGTCCTCCTTCTTAATGAGTTTTACAGAAAACTGCCCATAGGAGGAACGCATCAGTCTCAGAACTTCCTTTTTATTCACATGATAGTCTAGGATGTGCTGCATGTATTTAGCACAACTTTTTAGAACACTTTTGTCAAAGGGGAGGCGGTATTTGGCACTCATTTGAAAGTAAGTGTCTTAATATGCCATAGGAACAAAACAGTTATCTATCTGTATTTTGCAAAGATCAAATAGAATCCATTAAGAATGTTATTGATTTAAAACTTTGCACTCTCCATAAAGAGCTCTGTCTTTAGGCCTATGAAAGGGCTTATTAGACTCTGATGTGAGTTATTAGCATATAGAAGATGGGGCTGCCAAACAGTGTTAGTGTAGGTAGTGAAAAGCATAGGGCATAACTGCACTTCTGGCATGCACATGCATACACTCCCCTACTCCCTGTGTGCCACGACTTCTCGATTGTTTTGTCTGACCTATTATTACACTTCCTCTATTTAAAAAAAAAAAAAAAAAGCAACGGAGACTGGCTTTTTAAAAGTTTAAAATAAACATTTTACTTTCATGTTAAAGAGAGAAATTTGGCAAATACCTCCAGTATATTTGAAAGAAAAGTAATGAACAATCAGCTTCAAAACGTAATTCTTTACAGATGAACTGAACAACCTGCCAGTAATGGACTATTATGCACCTTTTCTACCAGGTTCCAGAGACATTATTATCTATGAAAGCACGTTATATTGAATGATAAATAGAGTTAATTGAATGAAAACAAATCTAAAAACAGAATTGTGTAATAAAATCATCTGTCTACATGGCATTAAAAAGCTTTGATTTACTGATGTATCCTGTGTATTTAATTAACACTTGCAATGACCAAAATCAGACATTTTATAGGCAAAGCACAGCATACAATTTTCCTGTTAAACTATTTATTGTTTTATGTGGGTATCAGAATGATCTTTTTTTTTGGTGGAACAACAAAGACAATCACATGAAAAATAAACTACCATGTGTTATTTTAAGGCACATTTCTGCTATTTTCTTTTTGTCCCTAAATGTACAGTTTCTTTTCATAAGCTTCAGCTTATGTAAGCTTATAAAATAGTCTTTATCATCATTTAATGTATTTCAGTAATTTAAAATCAAATCATTAAAGTCTCAACATGTGCAGTCCAAAATGAAGAGTCGTATCAACATTTCACCAATTTCTGTGATCTTTTCAACTTCGTTTGTCCAGGTAAGAGAATCTTTCCACTGCTACACTTAGTTACGAGTGAACATAACGAATTCCACAAAATTTAAGATCTAGGTTTTGAAGATATGAAATGGTATGATATGGTAAGATACGAGTGGTTCTAATACCAGACTGCTGAAGCAGGTACCCCCAGTCTAATTAATCTATATACAATATTTCTCATTCACACTATCTATATGAGCTTTCTGGCATTTTAACTTGCAGTAACGCTTATGAATTTCTGAGGAGTCATTGGGTAGAGGGGTGTTGAAAGCTGATGAATAAAGCAACGGAAGTTTTATCTGCTGAAATCAAAATGTGAAATAATCTGTTTTGACTGAATTAATTTCCCTTTGATTTTATCTACTTTGCTATACTGTGTTTTAGGTGAATCAAACTGATGTCCAAAGAATAAGTGTTAAAATTATTACCTGCATATGATAATACACTGCCAAAATTCAAGCTCTTTGACTGCATTATACTTGATCATATTTTCAAATACTCTTAATGGAGTTTCATTGCTGTCATAGAAATAATCAATCAAATGATGGATGATTTGTTTTTTATCTGTGCAGACGAATGTAATGAATGGCTATCATAAATGTTGTGATACTTCTGAGGTTGCTGCAGAAAAAGTAACTTTTTCAATAGAGTGTTTTGGTTTTTCGCCAGAGATAAAAATATATTGTTGACAAAACATGACACATTTGTCTTAGCAAGCTATATCATTTTAGATCACAAACATTAGGTCTGTGCAAATGACTTGTAATACATTATTTTCACAATATGGTCTGTTTGCGTACTGTCCAACAATCTAATGTGAGCAACTCTGCATAAACTACTGTAAGCCTGTGGCAATACGCAGAAAGCTTGGAAAGTACAAGTATTTTCTTTTCTTCAATGTGACGTTTTTGCTTTCTTCAATGTGAAGTTATCATTGTGTATCTCACGCGCAGTTCAGATTGGGAATGTAACCAGATAAATTTACATAAAGAATATGTATACTCAGCCAAACTCAAATCACTGTTTGCTCTGCATACACTGCATTTTGGGCCAACAGACTCAAAGTATTGGTTTATACAGCTAGTGGTTAGCTTGGGGTGCATATATAAAAAAAATCTTTTAATGTCAAAAGGTTGATTAATAGGGTAATCTTAACTGCAGATCTTTTAGATCAATTAGAGCTATTTTGCAAATGCATTTTAATCTTAACTGGTATGTCTGTATAAACTTTGTAAAGAAATGTAGAGTCCTCCAGTGTTGAGGCTACTTCAGTATTCACTGAATCTTTGTGAAAAAAACATTTCCAGTACCCACACAAGGCAAAAATCTGGTATTTACACAGCCATTAATGAACCTTTCCTGAAGCTTTCTCCCTTGCATGCCATTTCTCTGCCTGGGTTACAAGTGCAAAAACAAAGTCCCAAGAGTATGGTACAACTGTCAAAGAATCAAACATGGAGCCATACCCCTGATCTTTATTACAAGACACAGTTCCTCTTATTTTAATCCTCTTACTGAGGTCTTGTACTTTTGCAAATGAAGTCTTTCCTCATTTTTCTGTTTCTTGGTTGTTTTCTGCTCAGGGAGATAATATGCAAAACCATAAGTTTTTCAGAAACAGTTGCAAACAACTCTATTTTATCTGCAAATATAAGCCATTAGACATAGGGTTGGTTTGAGTTTTTCTTTTCTTTTTTTCATTTTGTTTTACTTCTCCTTTTCTGACTTTTTCTTCGGAGAGTAAAAAATCTGTACAAGCTGAACAAGCCATGAACCAAAAGAGAAGGATCATACACTCTGTTTGTATGTATTTAGAGGAGGCCAGCTGCATGTGAAATAACTACGACAATTCTTTATTCTGATTTATTTGTTTTTATTTGCAGCTCTTGTTTTTACATCATAAGACAAAAAGCTTAAGGTCCCTGGGGTTTTTTGCAACATAAATAGACAGAGGTTTGAACCATTTCCTTTCATTCTCAAACAGTACAGGAAAAAAAATACAGAATTTCTAAAACACCCAGGTACTTTGTAATGGGGAAGCATAATCTTATGCTTCTAACACTTCCATTCAAATATCACACCAGTAGCAGCTTATTACCACCAGTTATTTTCTTGATGTTCTTCTAGAAATAATAGGCCAGTTCCCGGCACTGAGGTATCCTCAGCCCCCGAACTCCCATCTTCATCACACATATAAGCAATCTATACAGCAGCTAGTGATGAATGAACAAAAGACTGACATAACTTTCTCATCCTACCAGTGGTCTTTTCAAGTCAGGACTGAGATTCATTAGCTGTGGAAGAAAACTTGTACTGCTGCTCCCTTCACTCACCCTATTGTGGCTGTAATTTCAACGAGTGCAAAACACCCACATGGAGCATCATTAAAGTTACCCTTAAGTTTTGTTTGGGCATAGTGGGACTGAAAAGAATGTAACCTAACAATGTGCCTCAGAGCTCGGTACAGTGCTGTTCCGAGAAACAGTACTTCTACAGTTGTCCTCTGAAAATGTTCTCCTTCTGACCATAGCCAATGCTAAAATACATTACCGTCTCATATGGGATTTTTTTTCAACTGAGTAGCAGGATGAAACACTAGAAATTCTTGTCTTTCTTTTTTCCTGGCCTGTCTTCATCCAAATTACACCAGAGCTTTTGCTACCATAGACAAAAGTGGCAGAGTTACTATCCTGCTCTCTGAAAACAACTCTACATTGTTATTCTGAACTTGATGGAATTAATTCTGTTAATTCAGGGGACTAGTCGAAGCTAGAACCAGTTTTCAATTGGAATAGGAAAACAGTTACTGCTTCTTTGGAATCGTTTATTCCTCCCTCTTAATGCTGAAAGGGATTTCCAGGAAAATGCTTGTGCAGGTAGATTCTGGAATTCATAAAGATATTTGATTTTGCTGACAGCAGTGCCGCAAGAAGACAAAGGAAATAGAAATATCCTGAGCAGCTTTGTGTGGTAATTATAAACACACACAATAACTCTGCCATCACCATCAGTTCTCCCGTTGCCAACTGACCATCTAGCCACTATGAAGGTCTTTTCATGTGATTTCCTTATCAAGCTTTGAGGTGTTTTCTCAATATTCACAATGGTCTCTCTGTGTGCTGAGCAGAGCGGGGTGTCCCTGCAGTCAGGCAGCTGATAGGGTTAACGAAGAAAAATTCTTCTAGTTTCTTCTTTGTCAAAAGTTGGAGGAAAGGTTATTGTGAGAATTTTATAAATCAATTATTTTCTTCTGTTCAAAAATTAAAAAGGTAAGGAGTGCAGAAGAAAATTGACCATAAAATCAGTAGGGAACATTTGAAGTGAAGTAGATATATTCTACTCCCTAAAAAATTTCCTGCACTCTGACTTAATTCATAAAAAGAAAGATATTCAAAATCACCCTTAATTCTTCTAACAGTATCGTGTGCTTTTCCCATTTACGGAAACAGAAACTTTATTTGTTTTTTCCAGTGAACCCAATCTAACAACATTTTTCTCTAGCGGTGCTCAGGGGTTGTAAATCCTAAGGGACCAAGAAGGCCAAACGCTCTTTTGGTATCCCCCACCTCTGATAGAGGTGAAGAAGTGAGTGACACTGCCAGAAAGAAAGGGTAGTAATGTCTCACACTACCCTGCACAAGTGTCTTTTTACAAAGTCCAAAAGAGCTTTTGTAATGAAGACTGAGAATTGCAATAATCCTACATCCCCCATGACCAAGGAGAGGGAGCAATCAGCAGAGTGAGGACAAGGATGCATGCCAAGCGCTCCAGCTGGACCCACATCCATCCTAAGACTACTTAGCAAGCAGCCAAAGTTAGCTGGGGACAAATGTTGCTCTTGCCCACAGCATGAGTACCTTGTCCCACCCACAGAAAGGAATCCTGAGTTTGGCACCAGATTGGCAGGAGCACAGGGTAGCTCCTTTCTGCTTGTTCTCAGCCCACTTCAGTGCGAGACAGAGCAGGATCCAGCCTATGGAATTTGGATTTTGGAAACTAAGCCACAAGACAGCATTTTGTTTCCACCCTCTAGCAATTAGGCCTTCTTTCTAAAGCAGTTTTCTTTTTTTTTTCTTTTTTTAATTTTGCCTCAGTGTCTGATTAACAGTAGATTTCATCTGTTCAGGATCTCAGGAACTCTGTTTGACCTCAATTAATGCTTTGAGAAACTAAGCTAATAAGTCCCCGAGACATTAGTTTACCATCACAGGAATATATATATATATATATTGGAAACATGTGCTTTGCTAAAACGGGCTTGGAAGAGTTTCTACATGCCTTTGTGTCCTCTTGGATCGTTACTGCCATTCTTTCTGTGCTGGCATTCCAGAGCTGCTGATTCACAGACTACATCTGGTTCTGCATCGTTCTTGCCAACTCAAAGCCTGATGCGTTATTTGGACACTTGGCTTGCTACAGTCATTAGCCCGCTGTCACTGACTCTTGTTTTTTTTAACATCCTATGTGTCATAAATATGTTTTTGCAGGGCTTTTCCTCATTATATTTGATTGAGTGACTCCATTTATAGTCAGAAATGAAGTATTTTCTTTCTTTCTCTGGGCTCAGTTATGTAGTTGAGGCTATGAAGACAGTTGCTGATGCACATATGGAGTCCTGCTGACTTTGGAAAGGCATGGGGTAGGTGAAGAAGTCTGCTTAGGAAGAGTGATCAGGCCCAGGATCAGGACACGACTCTGTAAGTTGCCATTGGTGGGGATAAAAACAAACTTTCCAGACATATTACTAAGGGAAGTCACTTGGGATTTTTGAAACCTAACATGCAGATATTTATAGACTGACATATACCCCAGTTTTTATGTTGAACTGTAGTTGTGTTAATTCATTTATAATTATTAATGAATCTGAATCATTCAGCCATGTAATACAACTCTGGCATCAAAGGCAGCATGTGAGATCAAAGACAGCAGCTGAGATTTCTACCTAATTAGTGGGCTATAGAGAGGCTGGGAACAACAGAACAGTGACGATGCTCACTGCATGCGTGTAAGGAAGTATGCCTTTTGCCCTTCTTCAAATTCCACAGCTAAACTGAAAGAGAATTTAAATGGTTTGCCATCCTGTTGAGTTCAGTTCCTCTCCATCACAAGTGGACAAGATCCCATCCTATTGAAGTCAGTGAGGATTTGCCAGTAACTTCAGTGGATCCAGAATTACTTCCAATAAATATATATCCCTTGCCTTAACCAAGACTGTTTTTTCTCCCGAGCAAACTCTACGAGAGCTCCTCTTTAAAAGAGCTGCCCAAGGCACCAGTGACTGTTACAAAGTAAGGTTTCTTCCACTGAAATGTTTCATAGGTGTAGCAACTGTGCAGCCCTCTTCATCAATGCACTTCACAAGTCTTACTTCCAGCTTTGCTTGTATTAAATCATTCCCAAGGGTGGGATGGGAATTCAGTCACCATAGCCTTTCAGCCCTTTTGTCTTTCTGTTGAAACTTAGTTATCCTCCAATGCGATGGTGCATTCAGTGATAAGGGCGTTGTGAGCTGAGAACAGGATAAAGAGACTCCTAAGCCATTTCACTAAGAAACTGTTTGTTTGTATAGTGCTTTGCTTACTTTGTTGAGTGATTTGAGAAGTCTGTGTGCTGACTGCTTTCCAAAAGACAGAAACAGCAATCTTTCAAGAGACCCGTTACTGACTTACAACAGGGGTCACTTTATATTTCAGCTGGACAGAGGTGGGCTAGACATTTGCTGTAGTGGGCACGGTCACTAGCACTAATAAGCAAAAGGTCCAGGATCAACAGGGGCAATCTGAATGTTGTCAGCTGGCCCTAGTTTAGAGCAAGCTTTGCAACATCAGGTTTTTTTTCTTCAAACCATGATTCCTGGAGTCTGACAGTTACATGAGAATCTTCACTTTCAGAGCTTTTCTTGCTAACAAGCATGATTCAAGCCTTTGAAAAACTGAAGAATGTACATTTTACTGGCTCAGGGCCAGGGGGCACAGTCTGGGTTTTTTAAATGTGTTTTAAGTCTGTTGTGATTTTTTGATTGCGTGGGTTCACGATCTGAGGAATGAACCAATAGAAACATATAGTAAGATCTATTCTTCAAATGTATTGTTTATAGCAAGTAAAATAAGTTAACTAAAGCAGGGAGCAGATATAAAAATCCCTGGTCCAGTTCCTATGAGCTTGGTATCTGTATGCTGGCCTCCTTCCTTTCTCTGCTTTTCTCCACTCTGCAGCCATGCCCACAGTAGCTGGAAACTAGTTCGGGTCTTATATCACAGCAGCAGAACAGGCAGTGTGACAGGATAAGCATATCTACTGAGCCCCATGCACCAAAGCTAGATTTCTGGTGGGGTCCTAACCAGCTAGTCTGAAGTTAGCTCAGAAACCTGTACTGCATTGCAGGCAGACACTGCAGTGGCTGAGTTTCTCAAGAAATCACTTATAGACTTTCCTTATGCTTAGGAGGGAGGGAGGGAGAGCCGATCTCAGGTTTTCGTCTTCCTTCTAGACAGTGTCCCAGATCAGGATGCTGCAGGAAATGTTATAGTTTCCACTGGAGGAGTCTCTGTGAAATTCATCCTGAATGTTTCCGACCTAAATTATTTAAGGCAATAGTGACATTACAGCCAAAAATAATGTATCTATCAGCAGATGGAGCTGTGCTTGAGCTCACCACAATCTCATTTGCCATACCCAGAATAAAAGTCTTTATGCTGAAAACAAAAACAAAAAAAGCACATGAGATACCTCACAAGTGCTGAAAACAGACTAGTTTAATGCTGGCTTTTACTAGTAAGACAGCTCTGCTTTCCGAACAAATACTAAGTTACAGAGCTCCACATTTCTACTCCTTGCAATATTTGAAGTGTGCTGATATCTGTTCTGTCTATACAGGGAATGGTAACTCCTGAAGGCCTCTTCCAAGTCCTTGGCAATCACTAGTCCTTTGCTTTCCCTGGAGTGATGGCTTCTACCAAACGATGGAGCTCTGTTGCTGGCCAGTGAAAAGTCAGTCCTCTAGCAGGAAGTCAGCTTCAATTCAAGTCTGAGTTGTGTTTTGAATCTTTTTTTTTGTAATGTGCATACCTTTCTGGGTAGAATTCACTTTCCTGTACTTCCACTGAGGCCTGCTCAAACCTGCGGGTGGGACAAGCAGCCATGTTCACAGTGAATTACTAGAAATTTGTACCAGTAAATTGACTGGAAATGACAAGGAAAGGCAAAATGAATACAAAATGCCTAGCAAAGGAAGGCATAAAAGCCAAACTAAGTAAGAGAGATGAGGCTTCTGGATTCCAAACAGCTCATCACTACAAATCTAACATTTATTACATTGGTATTTGAAGATATTTGAGGAGAAAAAAAATAAATAGCTGGAGCTAGATACCAACTCATTGTAGGAATATAGGAGTATAAAGTAAGAGCCATATGATGAAGGCCACTAAATCCAGTGGCATGGATGTAATTCACTCCCAGGCAGTGTGCCAACCCAAGGGCTAATCTCTGCCGAATTATTTTTGGGCTCGGTCTCTTTGGTTGTTGATGAATCTGTCTTTTTCCATTTTATTATAACAGGGTGTTCAGCCCCAGCAGACACATGAGACTGAACAGGCAATTTATTTCAGGGAACAGGCTCAATGTTCCTGGCAAGATGGAAAGTCACCAGCTGGGTTATCTTCTGTCTCTAATCCAAGTCAAATATTTTTATCATAATGTCTATTAGATCAAGTAGAACTGAAAGGTTGATTTTCCCAGTATCCACAAAATCCTGTAGCAGTGGAGAAAGAGGCCATATATTGTATCACATTTTATATTGAAACAGTCTGTGTTTAGTAAGGCACAAAGCTTTGACAGGTTTCTCTCCCCTAGTGAGTGCAAGTTTAATGCAGTTTTTGCGGCAATAATCTGACCATTGAAGATTATTTGTTTGGCTGATCTGGAAGGAATGGATATATAGGAAAGACAAAGTGTGAGACATCTCCCAGAAACTTCCAGGTTAAATCTAGAAGTCTTTTTAGAAAAGGGAGGATCTGAAGACACTCAGCAGCTCTGACTGAATTGTTCTTGCTGCTGAGAAATGATTCTGTGGGCAGCATGTCAACACAGACATCCAGGCTCTTTCAGGATGCTCTGTACTGCGATCATCCATTTGGAGCAGTGTTAGGTGCCCAGTTTTAAGCAAGATTTCTCCTGTTCTCGTTACAAATTCAAATGGAGTGGAGTGTTATATACAAAGTGGATCCTAATCCCAATTAGATTATTTTGTTTTCCAGTACTTCTGGAAAACATAGGAATATTAGGCAGAAGTTTTGTGCATGTTATCTTCCTAAATGCTTAGTCTTGTTGCCTGCTTCTTTCTGTGGTTCTCTGCTGAGACTACAACTTCTTCTCTGTGGAGAAATCTATTAAATAATAGCTTGTCACTCTGATTTGCAGGGAATGAAAGAAGGAATTATTCCCTGAGAAATCATCTTTATCATCACTTGGCTTACTCTGTAGGAAACTTTCTTTGAGGCTATCAGCAAAGAGGTAATGTACGTAGCTGGAATCAGTGTATCTGACAAATCTTATTGGTGCCTTTGCTTATGTAAAATACACTATTTTTTTTCCTGTAGCTGCTTAACACAAAGGTGCAGGCTCAATTTACTGCCATTAAACTTGAGGTGGGAAATCCCTTTCAGATTCCCATTGAAAGGGAGCTTTTAATATAATAGAGCTGTGATGATACTTCCTGTGTTGACTCTGTTAGAAACCTGATCTTCAAGGCAGAGTATCACTAGAGTATCACTAAACTAACTAGCACTTATTTGTTAGTTTTGTTTCAGAGTTGAGATTGTATCATTTACCAAACCATTCACCTCCCTCACGAGGCCACTTACAGAAGTCCAAATTAATTGCAGTTGTGGTGATTGGTTTCATGGTAATAATGATCCATGTCTGTCAGGGTCTGGCTTGAGACCAACTGTGCACTTCTATGCAAGCAAACAGCTAAAAGATGTCTTTTGTTAAGCTCTGGACTGTTTTTTAAGCTCTGGACTGTGCTGGAAGCAGATGAATGTCCTCAAGGCAAGTCTCCGTATCCCACTGCAATGCCTTTGAGCCTTCAGAAGTCCTTAAACCAGACAATTTAACTATACCAATTGAAAGAAAAATGAGGTAAACCAGAGTGCAATGGGCAACCTGGAACACTTGACAAATCTAGAGGAGTTGCCGGAAAAATAACTCAATGATTTGGTGAGCAGCTGGGAGAGCAGGTCTATGAACCAGACAACAGCAGGAGAGAAACAAGGACAAACAGTTTGATATACTAGATACACAGATGCCTGGAAGCGGGTCTGGCTGATGGCAGCTGCTTGCCATCACCAGCCACAGTCAGGCATGGCTCCACGACACAAAGAAGAGCAGTCTGACAAAGTGCTTATCCCAGCAGCTTGCCAAAGGCAGTGCTCTAAAAGGAAGAGCACTGGCGCCAAGGGAACTGTGCAATGGAGACTGTTTGTTTCCATTCTCAGTGTTTACCCACATCCGTGTCTTCATCCTGGGGTCAATCTTCTCCCCCTTCACACCCCCACAGAGTGTCACAAGCCTTCTGTGGAAAGGACTCTTCATTCTTTCAAGTCGGTCAGCAGCAGCCCTGAGGAGCAGTGCTTATCATGCCCATCGAGGCTATGCTAATGCTTATGCACACAAACATGCAGATTTATGTGATGGTGCAGTGGTTATTGTGCCCATCAAGGCTATGCTAATGCTTATGCACACAAACATGCAGAAGTATATGCTGGTGCAGTAGTCCCCTCCTGCCAACACATACGAAAAAGGTGACTGTTTATATAAATGAAAAATTAAATATGTGATTTCCTGGTGGGTGCACTTTAATGCCCTTCCTGAATCTTAGCATATGCTTTACTTTCCAAAATATAAATTATACTTGTTAGCTCTAGAGTACAAGCAAAACGTTAAGTGAGACAAAACTGGGGAAGTCATGCTTCTGAAATTTTTAATGTTGACCATATTGGCAACAAAATACTAAAACACACTGCTGATTACAAATATACATGTCAATCCCCCTTGCTAAAGCAGCAGTTATTCCTGTGGTGATGATCCAAAGGTTTTTAGGTTTAAACTGGGCAATTTTTGAAAACTGAAAACCACAACTGTTGTACTGATGGTACTGATGTACCACAAACTAAATAGTCTAAAGAAGAAAACAAGCTTTGAACATACAAGAGATTCCAAATGTCAGATTTATCTAATGCTACATAATATCCCTGTTCTGATTTTTGATGTGGCTGGTTTTCTTTATCTGTGTATGTATACATACTTTAAGAGATGGGATTATCACACTGAGACACGCAAATAGAAACAGAATGAGAACTTTCAAACTTTATGAAATACGTATCTCTGATACTAATATTCCTCCTATGATGATGTCATTTTTATGCTTATGAAAATATTACTGGACATGGAAGTGCATTTGTTTATATGATTTGATCCTGTTTTAGCCATATGCTCAATTATACAGTCAAACTCATTAAACTCATTGTTTCTTTTTTTCAATTTAAATTCTTTCAGGATAAAAATTGAGTTTATCCCAGATACTCAATCAAATAGAAATTCAGTTTAGAAAGCATGATTTCTAACACAGTCTCAAGAAGCTGGACCGTTATACCTGATGTTGCAATGCTGGGGGGCTTGGTGTTTGTTGGCATCTGCAGAGTGGTAACTTAATACAATAATTTGTTCTATTGCTGCTGAAGAAGGGAAGAGCCGTGATCCTGGTTCATCTGCGTATGTGATATCACCTCAGAACTGTACAAAGAGTAACTATTTTTTTGGGCACCACCAAGTCCTGGTCTGAATCATGGACCTCATGCTCATGCCCAGCCCAGCATTAATTTTACCTTTCTAAGAATGGTTGTTCTCTTCCATTCCATCAGGTAGGGCCAGAATGTTAAGATTTTAGATAATATTTTCAGTGAACTTGCTTTAAAAAGTTTACCATTATTTACAACCAATGTTTCCAAAGGTCTCCTTCCCAGATAGATAGGAGCTGACACTCACATGCAAAATTGGAGTAAAAAATATGTTGCTATAAGCAGTACTGGAAATTAGTTTTAGTGACAGTGGTTGAAGTGATTTTGATCCAGGGATTGAAAAAAATCCTCTCTTCTGCCTCAGAGAACATTTGGCTTCCCTGCATCTGCTACAGCCCGAAGCACCATGACACTGTGGATCCTTACCCCTCCCCGAAAATAACCCTTCCCTTACAGTGGCACCACAGTTGTTCCCTTCTCAGCTAGCAGTTATCCACTGTGGCCTAGTGAATGTATTTCCTAAGATAGTACATTTATCCTGCGAGGGCTTGAAAGGAGAAGAGAACTTGAATTTTCAGTGCACTTTATTATCACCCTCTAAAGAGACCTGCCCACCTTTCCGTTAAATGAAGGTGGACACTGCAGTCAAGTTAGTATTTTATTTGCACGTTGCACTATGAGATGCATAATGCAGAGATAGTCTTCATCTAAAAAAAACATATTTGTTTTTAAAATAACTAAGAAACTATAATATTATTAGGACTGTACATTTTAAATATTAAACAAAAACGAAACCTATATAGAAACTTCCTTTTTTCGACCTGATTCAACTTCACTGAATTAATTTTATTCATTTTATATACTAAATATATATTATATATATTTTATACATTTTATATAATAATGCATAAAATTTATATATTATTCTATTAGAGCAAGATCTGCCTCAATATGCTTAAATTGCTAAATATTGGTTCCTAATTTGACGGTTAAAATATCTCCTGTTTTCTAAATGATTTTAAAGTTACCTTTCACTTTTGCAGTCAAAGGAATTAGTTTTGGAACTAATTTGTCCAAAGCTACAGACTCAGCTGAATAAAAGGCTGAATTTATGCCATGTTCTTTAACGAACCTTCATGTTGCTGATTAAGGTAAACTACAAGGACATGAACTTCTAGTGCATAATTTCATTAGCAGACTGTACCTGCAGTAGTGGATGTACTAATTTGCTTTTCCTAAGATTCTGTTTTTCACGCTTGGTACTGAGACCAGTTATTCAGCTGTGATTCAAGCATAGCACAGTAAGAAAAAAGGTGAAATTAAAAGCAACAATGGAGCAATTTCAAGACTAAGAATATTTGGAATTACAGGGAACTAGAAGGTAGTTTTAAGAAATCTTTTTTACATAATGCCGCAAAATCTAAATTTGTACTTCAACCCTTTTGTGCTCAGTTTGCAAAAGTTTGACAATTGCTGAACTTAGATCATGCCGTCTCCCAGTCCTACCTTGAGCAGACAAACTTTTCTCAGCAAGTATTACTGAGAATTATAAGATGATATTAACATGTGAATACAGGAATAAAGAATAGCCCAAATTTAAGCACATTTATATTCTATTTTTCATATATGTATAGATCTGAAATGTTCATGTCATGCCCTTTTTCCCTAACTATCCCAATTTTTGTATAACACAATTCTTTTGATAGTGAGTCATTTATATAAAAATATATAAGAAAAATCTCATCATGCATCCATGCAATTGCAAGCAGATTTGCTGAACTGCAGCCAGGCGCTTGGCCCTCCTGCCCTGTCACATCAGGTGTTTTTCAGCCAGAGAAGTGCAATCATTTCTGCACCAGAAAGGGGAAAGGCCATTGCATTTGGCTGTGGAGGCTCAGCACAGACCAGGCCAGGAGAGCTGAGGCAGGAGGCACCAGTGGGGCATCCCTTGTGCCAGCTCCGCTGTGGGCTGCTCCAGAGCAGGAGAAGCTTCTCAGCACTGCTCTGCACGTCTGTGTGAGGTGATATTCCCATATTGGCGCCAGTGATCAAGGCTAATTCCCTGTGCTCAGCAAGAGGAGGATACGGATGGCCACCCTGTGCTTGCTCCCCTTTTCCCCTGTTGCCTTGCTGGGACTGGCGAGTGTGCGTGCCAGTGTGACTGTCCTCAGCTCATTGGCCTTGAAGTTCATGCTACTTTCAGAATTCACTCCTGCTCCCACTTTGCTTCTTGTCATTAGTTTTGGGGTTTTTTTTCCTCATTCTGCTTTTGTTTGCATTTATTTTTGGAATTGCTATTTTAACTTGTAACTGGTCTGTGCCTAGAGTGAGCCAATCCACACCTCTGAATAAAAAGAGAGCAGGATGCTTCATTTGGTCCTTCTTCCGCCACAGGGAATCAGCAAAAGTCACATTCAACTATTGTACTTTGCTGCTTTCATGGGGAAACCTTCTATGCTCTGGACTAAAGCTGGAACACCATAAAGGGGACAAAAAGGCTGACTTCAACTATGCCATCACAGTTGTTAAGACGCACAACATGTATAACACAACCATAGAACGTGTGTAACCACACACAAGCAGGTTAAACAGAGAGGCTACAGAGGCTCCATCCTTGGAGTTTCTCAAGGTTTAGGCAGAATTACTCTTAAACAACATTACTGAGATTGCAAAGTCAACTCCAGAACTGAGACTGTGACGTAGCCAAGGACACCTGCCCTGCCCACCCTTCTCCACCTGTTTTCAGTGCTCAGGAGGAGCAAGGCTTCATCAGTGAAGCTTGTGTTATTTTTGTTGTTTAGTTAGTCTTATTAATGAACATTAGTCAAATCCTGTTCTCAGTAGACACATTTCTCCATTTTTATGATGTTCTTCACAGTGAATATTTTATTTGCAGTACTACAAAGTCTAAGAGATGAATATTACCCAGGGGGAGATGGTAAAGATAGAATAAATCAGCCTGCTAATTTGGAGGGTGCAAACTGAAATTCCAGCTTCTCAGTGTTCTTGAGTGACTTGGAGAGCTTATCTTGAAGTTGTGCACATAATGTCGACAGCAAAAAGGAAAATGCTGCCAACATTTGCTGAAGTGCCAAAGTGAAAGTGCTCTGGCAAGACGGGCATGTATTCTGCAGACCACGTTTTAGATGTCACATGGTCCGCACTTGGAAACACTCTTCAGAGCAATATCCAATCTGAGATTTCAGATCACCTCTAGAGGAGCCTGTTCCTCTCTACTGATCATAGAGACTGCTGGAAGAGACTCCCTAGGTTCAGTTTAGCCTTTGAAATATTCACCTGTCAACATCCCTGAAATGCTTGTTTTAAATGACTTGAATCACAGGAAAAGGAACAATGTGACAAATGTGATGACAGACTCCAGGTCTCCAGAGTGATCGCAACTGCCCTTGATCACAAGAACATCCCATCTCATGCCTCAGCTGCCTTGCTCACTGCACATCTTCTGACTTTAGCCAAAAATAACAATAACGGTCTCCTTTGCCCTGCAGCTTGGGATAGGGACCTCAGCAGCTGCCCTCTGGGCCCTGGATACAGTGAACATGCTGAGGAAAAAGCGGTGTAATAATGTGGTTAGAAAGCGTGCTCTGCAACAGATAGTTACCATGGGAAATGTTGCTCCAAATGGTTGAAGTTGCAGGGAACTGAACACAGATCACACATTGGAGAGTGTTGAGTAAGACTAATACAACAAGTTAACATCAAGCTGCAGTATCTCATATGCCAAAAATTGCCCTAGATGTGCTTAAATGACCAAAATGAAGGGTGAAATTTTCAACCAGGAATAACTGAGACTCCTATATATCTTCCCAATGAGAAAGGAAATGCAGTTGAGGCCATTAATAGTTACATATATGATTGCACATGCGAATTAGATACTTAGAGATATAAACGGCCTAGTTTGCTTTGTTAGATAACTGGATATACACTGGATCTAGAACTTAAAAATTTGTCTCTAATTGATATAATTACTAAAATCATATCAAAATCATATCAAGTCTGATCAGGTATTCTTTGCATCCGAGTGGTGTTCCCTAAAACTTATACCAATATTGCATTTAGTGAATATTTCTGTGAGAAAATAAAGGAAGAAATGTTATTGACCAGAAAGGTTATAGAGCCTCTAATCTACTAGTTTCAAAACAGATCATATAAACATCTAAAGGCACTTAAAAATGCATTAGAAACTCATGCAAAGCACACCTTGAACTCAGTAGCAGACATACTGCAACAGATATTGTCGGTCTAAATTTTTTCTGCATACCAACTGTTATTCTTTTTATCTTGATACATTGCCTCCTACAGGTATCTGATGGTGAAAATTTTCTCAGAGAAGTACAGCATGACTCCTACTACTTTCTCTAGAAAATCTTACTTTCTATGAGATTGTTTGATGCAATTGTACTAGACTAAATTAGCTTTTGTCTAGAGGCCAAGTAAGACATTATTTTGTTCCTTATCACTTGAACTTTCTGCTTGCAGTTCTTCTGTAACTCATTCACAGTTCAGGGCAGTAAACATACAGACAAAAATCAGAGCTGCGTGTAAAGCTTGGACTCTAAAGTGTATCGCACTTCTATTCTTTACCCACTATAACATTTGGTAATAAAATGGGAAAGGGATTCAGCTGCACTACAATGGTATGTTGAAAGGCTTTTGCTGAACAGGGATTAAAAGGTTAATTAGCTCCATTACATGTACCTGAAGATAATCCACAGGGTAATCTCCCATGGCGTGCAGCTGAAATCCCCTGAACACAAAGACTGAGAGCCCTAGACGCTGCTGCGTGAAACACCCCTCCCTGCTCCTGCAGGAGCCTTGGTGCTGCCAGGGGGCAGCAAGCCCACCTCGCCTCCCTCTCGCCTGAAATCCCCCTGCAGCGGACGGGTGTCTACCAGGGAGGGAGAGCGGAAAGGAGAGTAAAACTAAGAGAATGGAAGCTATTACCCTAAAGGCAAGTGCAGATTAAAACATGAACACAGAAGAATTTGACAATGGGAAATCGGTCATTTCAATCGGCCAGTCCTTTCATATTACTCTGCATTTGTGGGCTATATTCCTTGGTACTTTTGAGAGAATGATAAAAGTGGTTCTCCAGAAAATGCTTGGAAATAAGACAAAAAATAATGGGAACCCATGAAACAAGGCAATACAAACAATACAGGGCAGCAACAACAGCTACCACTGAGGCTGAAACAACGAATGTTGTTAAAGTCAATGCCTGATTATTCTGGCTGGGGATTGATTTGGCCTCAGGTTCTTTCACTTTGTTATTCTGCCAGTAGTTAAAAGTACACATTGTACTAACAGAACAGCGGCTACCCATGCCACACTTAAGACACATTTCTCGTTGGCCTCTCTTGCCTTGAAGAGCATGAATTAGCTTGTGGTCAGAAGCTCTTATCCCATTTAATGTCATTAGCTCATTTGCTATACAGCTGGGAGAGCAAGGCAGGGAAGGGAAAGGTGACTGAGACAACAGACCTGGCGCGGGTAAAACATAGAAAGTTTCACCAAAAGGAATACTGCATGAAGAAGGGATGTGTCCTACAGACTTTTCTATGGCTAGAACTTGTGCTTTTGATGGGTAATTCACAATTATTAATAATTCACAATTTTAAAGGAGGAAATAAATATAAACGATATGGTTTTTCTTCTGACATTGCCAAAAACCTTAAAGATGAAAAAAAGGTGACTTGGAATAATAACCAAACTCTGTGAAATGGGAAAATAACAGTCTCATAGTAGAGTTTATGGGAAATCTGGTTTAGTTATCCAGACTATTTTATTATTATTTTGTCTCTTTTTAAAATCTGGCAGACCACAGAATTCTTGCTGTTGATTGCTATTTGTGGTTCTTTTATTTAAAAGCTATGAGCAGGGAATTTATTTCCTAGCACCAGTAGCCTTGGGTCTTTGAATGTTTACTTACTAGCTAGGTAGTGTACGCAAATATTTCTATTCCACTAAAAACACCTCATACTTGCAGAGACATCACTAAACACTGGAATACCGAAGTAGCAATTATAACCAGCTAATCACTACAGTGGTATTCACCAAGGCGTGCTTGCCAAGTTAATCTCCCTGTGCTCCCTCTACAGTCAGGAGAAAATCTCCATAGTGCGATTCAGAGCAGAAACATAAGGTTTAAGTGCTCTAAATCACTCTCTGGAGTAGTGTCCCTCTCTTGGCTATCGGGCATCTCAAGAGACAGCTTCCCTAGACGATACGTAGCCCTGTATTCTACCCCCCCCCCTTTTTCCAATTTAAAGAAAGTAAATTCCAATAAATCAAAACAAACATCAGTCACGGAAAGGACAAAAATGAATCAAAGGAGAGAGCTGCTGATCTCATGCTTCCGCACAGAGAAAATAAGGAAAGGGTGGAGAATCACTGAGACACTTGCTGATTACCCTGTGAGGGAGGATGGGAACAGTGAGGTGGTGGGAGCCTGCCTTGCCAGAGCACTTTCGCTTTGGCACTTCAGCAAATGTTGGCAGCACTTTCCTTTTTGATGTCAACATTATGCGCACAACTTCAAGATAAGCCCTCCAAGTCACTCAAGTTAATAGATACATCAGGGATGCTGTATTGGAACATTATGCCCTTGATGATACATAACCATATCGCAAAAATAGATGTTGCTTTTGGAAAAGGGACCAGAAAGATCCAAACGCATTACGAACAAGTGCTGGCCAGAAATTGGTAGATTCACTGCAGCCATTTCCTTTAATGCGTGTCTCTGACTGAAGAACTGTGAGGTTATGTCTTCTGCTCTACTTCTGATGAATAAATACTCTCCTGCCTCCCAAGCTGCATATACTTGTCTCATCTGTAATTGTCCCTTTGCTGGCTGGATATATAGTTTTATAAAAAAGAATTGAGTCCTTTTTGTTCTGAATTTACAGCTGCCTGTTGCAATATAGCCCTAGGGCTTCAAAAAGGACAGTTTTGAATTTGGTGCAGGAGCTTGTTAGTGCAGAGACAGACAGACAATTCTGACAGTTGGAGCAAAGAAACGTCACCTACTAGTCGCCGTTGCTCAAGATGCATCATCCACCGGCATACTTGCGCTGTGGACGAGCACCACCTGTGACACAGGTATACAGATGCTCAAACCACATCCTCTTCTTCCTCCCCAGTACTGCAGGTGCACTCAGACCCTACCCTGCCCATGGTGGTTCAAGCAGGGGAGATGCCTGCAGCCCTCCGCTGTCTCCACCAGCGCCCACAGGAGATGCAGAGAGGGGAGGAGGATGGCTAGTGAGCGGTCAGACAGACACAGCAGAAGAGAGCCAAACGTGCAGAAACAACACCATAGGAAATGTCTTAGGGGAGCCAGCCAGGCCTCCAGCTGCCGCTCCAGAGCAACACAGGTCTCCCATGGGTCGTGTGTCACGTCTGCCAGCAGGATGGGTATCCTGGGAATCCCAGAGAGTGCCACAGGGGACTGGATGCCCTATCAATCAACCAAATCTAGCCCTACACCTCAAAGAACGACCATTACCAGCTGGTAACCTTGTTTTCCCCTCCTATAAATTCCTGTCTGTCAAAATTGTCTAGAGTAAAAACAGATGTTGCTTGTGCTGTAGTGGAAAGTGCCCCGAGCACGGAAGGTGAATTTGCTTTCGCACCTTTCTCCTCCGACACTACCAGGTCCCAGAAGACTCCTGAGAGGCTCATCAGAGCTCCCGAGGCCTAGAGGCAAGGGCTTTAGTCTGCACAAACTTTAGAGATGTCTGGTCTGCTCTGTATTTCTGCAGGGGCATTGCTGCAAGTATCTAATCCGACAGGGCTAATCTGGAGCCTGCTACAGTCAGGTAGGGAAGACTTGTAAGAACTGTCGTAACTGTACTTTTATAATCAACCTCTTTCTGTGCACAATGTTCGCTGGGTGTAACTGTAAATAAGGATTACTTTCATCTTATAATTCACAATGACGAGGTTTCTCCATTGCTTGGGCAGGGATCGGCCTTGCACAGCAGCGTGCTGAGACGCAGAGGAATGACAGCAGCCAAACAGAGCCGGGGGCTTGGTGTTCTCCGGAGGAAACTGCAGTTAAAGCGTTTTTAGTCTCACTGCTATACTACTTTTATAGTATAGTAAACTCTTGAAAGTCAAAACTGACTACATCATAAATGTAGTCCATCCAGTCAAATCAGTAAGACAATCTTAAGTTAAGCACTTGAAACCTAGAGCACTTTCCAAACACCTGTTAATTATTTTTGTTAATGCACAAACAAAATGTCACCGCATTCATTTTATTGAAGGAGGAAACGCGACAGAGGTGAGGAACGAATCCAGCACTATAAAGGTGAAGGTGTCTTGTGGCACTTTGAGTTGACGCACAGAAGATGCTGGCTCCCATTCGTAGCTCTCACTTGCTTCATTCCAGTTCTCCCTTTTGTGCAGCTGTATGTTCTGCGTAGGTCTGTCACAAAATTAAAAACTGGAGACAAGGTGAGAGCCATCTGCTGTGTTTGTTTGCCAGCAGGCAGCTGGACGTTGCAGCCGCCCAGGCGCTCGAGGGCAGGACAGGGCTGCAAGTGAGACCAGCGCCGAAGAGCCCAGAAGGCAGCCGGTGCCCCGCGCCTCCAGGGGCAATTCCGGCTCCTCAGGCTCTGTGAGCGGTGATATTCCAGACTGATGCTACCCTCTTGTACTAGCTCTTACTGTATTGTATTTTGAGGACAATTCTGGGGGGAATGTTTCCTAGCGGAACGCCGTTCCGTGCTGGCAGGGGAGGTGCTGCCGCTCGGAGACATGCAGTGCACCCGGTCGGCTGCTGAAATCCCACCCTGCGGCGAACAGGGCTCGTGTGCGGCAGCACCGGCCCTCAGCAGGGTCTGTGCAGGACGGGCCACCGAGGCCTGCGGTCTCCTGTCCCCCCGGGCACCAGGCACGGTGCTGGTGCTGGGCCTGGTTTCTCCGGCCCATCTCCACGGTCAGCGAGAGCGCCAGGCCCCAGCGGGAACTGCAGGGTCTTACACAGACCGGCTCTCGCTTCTGAAGGTCCCAGGTCTTGGTCAATTCAAACTCGGCAAAATCCCTTCCCCGCGCAGAGGTGGGACCGTGTTTCTCCGACAGAGCTGCCCCGAGCCGCCGCCGCCGCCCCGCTCGCGCCTGCCCACCTTGGGCCACGACCACCGTCCTCCCCACGGTGTTGAGCAAAGCGGCATTGTGGACACGGAGGATCCTCGAGCCATAAAGAGCTTTCTGAAATGAAACAGAACTATGCTATCAGCAAATGTATATTTATATTCTGTGTTGGCCTCAAACCATGTTTAACTTTTAATCAGGTTCATTATGAGAGGGCTTGTAGCCAAGATCAGCCTTACAAGCACAGAGGGATCCCATAAAAAGGTCTAAGAGCTCCAATTTCTGAGTAAATATGTGCTCAAGAAGCTAGTTTTGATAGTGGTGCTTTTGCAGTAAATTAATTTTTAACCTTAACCTTTACTCAGTGTAAAACATATTTTCTTTTTCAGGTGTATACATTAATTTTTAAAGTAACTCATTGTATGCAGCAAACAAGATCTGTGTATAATGTTAATGTAGGCAACACACTGGTACAATTTCCTCCAGCTTTTCCAGTATGAATTTTGCTTTCTTTTTTTGTGACACAGGACAATTTTATACTACATAGGCTATATAAGGAGTGCTTAAAGAAAATGAAATCAAATAGTCTTGATTGCTAAAGCTCAACACCAGGCATATGTGAAATAATTGTAATTAGAGAATATTAACTGGTCCACAAAGTGCCCTGGATTCACCAACCATTATTTAACACATGTTCAACAGTTAGTCATTAGCAGCGCGTGACTGGAATAATGATTTTTGGAAGGTAATTAACAGCTGGACTGGAATCTATTCAGAATGAAATCCTGCCCTGCATTATGCATGTTAGTATGCTGGGAAATAGTACTGATGCTGATCTCACAAAAATAGGTTAAAGGAACTCGGCAGAGAATGATGATCAGCTCTTAAGGTCTGTCGCTAGATCCTGAAGCCAGGGGAGATCTGCTGCACAGCACATGGCACTGGACTGCCCTTGAATCTTCTTTATCCTAATCCATATTTCCTTTTAAAGAGCATCCAGTCCTGATTTAAAGATTTCTAGGAATCCGCCTGGTAAATTATGCATTTACCTGGTAGCTTGAAGGGCATTCTCTAATCGTCCCGCTGCTCTCCCTGCAGGCACTTGGAGACTGTGATCAGGTCTCTGTAGCAAACTGAATGGAGCAGGCAGAGCTCCGCAGCGCTCTCACCATCGGCGGGTTTCGGTCCTCTGACTCTTTGCGCAGCTCGTCTCAGAGCCCGCCAGTGCGCAGCAGTACCCCCGAGCGGGGCAGCTGCAGTATGCCGGCAGCAGCTGAACCAGGGGCAGAGCAGCTCCTTCTTTCCTGACACCCACGTGTAGAAATTATTCTAGCTTTCCTGTTGGATTTACTAGCTCTTCTGGCTCTTCTTGCCATCATTTTATGTCAGCTAACTCAGCTATCGCTTTACACAAGCTGCTCCTGATTACAAACTAAGCTAAAGTCAAGAGCACAATCTATTCAAGATCAAAAAAAGCAATAGGCAGGAGGGAAAATGCAGAGTCCCCCTTTTACCTGGTGACCTCTCAGCAGGAGGGCTGGTAGGCAAGAAAGGAGAAGGCCTGGCCCAGCAGCTGCTTGGGGGGGGGAGGGGGGCTGGGGAAAGTGCAAGTCTAACAGTATTTTAGGCCAGGTCTGGGTCAGGCTGGTGTCGCAGGACTGACTCACGCTTCCAAGTGAGCCAAGCCACGAGCAGCCACGAACAGCCTCTGAACAGCCTCCTAACTGCACGTTGGTGCTTTGTTTGGTTATAACTTTGTTCTGTTATCTCAAGCCTGTGTTTTTAAGTAACTATTGTTTTATCTTAACGCTCGGCTAAAGCTGACTGTGAGTAATCTAGCATGTGCTATGCACGCTATTCCTTAGGGGGAACGGATGGATTATTCAATGGCATACTGGGAAACCTTTGGAGATCCTTAATGCCCAGTGTTGGGGACTTCTCAGAAACCTGAGGACCGTCTGCCTGCTGCTGGCAAGGACCTAGTCACAGATGGGTCAAGGAGAAGATCTTGCTCAAGCAGGATCAGTCTGTATCACGCTGAGAGGGGTAAGAAAATGGGAGAATTATCTGAGATTTATGGGTCTCTGGAAGTTTCTCTTGGATTGTTTCTATCCATTGTTACAGGCTGCTGCCGCTCTACAGCATCTTTGATACCGAAGGTGACTGTTGTCTCAAGGAAGCGAGAGAACGGCGAGGGTTCGCTGCACTGCTGCCCGCCAGTGGAAAGTGCTCATGGGGACAGTGGTAGAGCTTCAGGGTGGTCACAGGTTAGCGCTGGAAGGACACAGAACACACTGCTACCATGTTTGTTCAAAGGCACATGGGCTTAATTTAGAAATTGGTTGGTACGTTATTTAGTTTTCAATAAAACGGTGTTTGACCAGTGAAGAGTCTGTAAACTTTTTATTTTTGTTCTGTGCTAGCTAAAGGAGTTTATCTTTCTATATCTACTGCTTTGCTTATTGTGAGCCACTGTAAGTAAAATCTCCGCACTTTAGTTTTGGGTCTTGCACCTCCATAAGGATTGGTGGGGTTTTTGATACAATTTTGTATAAGTACCCATAAATAAGTTGATTATATCCCCTGTATCTGTGGAAGTTTAGTGGGAATTCCAGAATGGAAGTGAGAGGAGGAAGCTGACAGCAGCTTTGTGCCAGAGCATCAGTGGATTGAAGAAATTTGTCCTATAAACTGATTTGGCCGCCAAACTAGAATTCCTGCTTCATGAAATAATCACCTTTCAAGAATGGAAACTATCACGAGGAACATCAGCTAGGCAAGGATTACTGACAGCTACAGGCTGATTTGCACTGGCACTGCACTAAAAAACAAATGTGAAAGGACAGGAAATCCACACACTAATACAAAGGATTTTATCTATTTCTGTTCCACTGAGTTATAATCCAGGAAGACCTGAGAGAGAGTGTTGATGAAACAGGATTGTTGCAAATGCCTCACATCTCTCATCAAACATGTCTTCCTCTGAGTCTGAAAAAAGATGATGGGACTGACAACTCTTCATATAAAACCAATCAAACAAGCTGTGGTCCACAGCTGCTTTTACAGCAGAGGTGTAACAAAACGAGATGCAGATTTCAAAGGAACAGCTAACAAATGTAAGGATCAACTCTAGCCGAGTTGGAAAATGCCACTGAAATACTCATGTTTATTGTCCCGTACTGCAATCAGTGTGAGAAATAGGACTTAAGTGTTTAAACACTTAAATATACAATAGAAAGATGGAAATCTTATTGGAACCTACCGAAAAAGAGTGTGACGTTACCGTTAAGTCATTGTATCTTCCTGCTGGAAAATCAGCAGACAGCACGTAGATGCTACGACAGAACCATGCTTCTTAGCTATTGACCCCTGTGAAGTAAGCAATTATGTCCCCGCAAATACCTGCCCAGTCCAGCTCTAAAAAGGCAAGGTAACCAAGATTATTATGCCAAAAATAACAAGGAAACACATGTTACTGTTTGCACTTATGCTCGATTTGGGACAGACAAGCATTTAAAAAAAAAGATATAATCAGAGTGCAGCACGACTGGCAGCTGCTTGCCTGTCACTGTGAGCAGGAATCCACAGGATCAGTAGTCTATGACCGAGACGGGCAACTTCTGAATGCAAACATTTGAAAATATGTTTGTACTTAAAACAAACATTTCATTAAATTAGTTTTATATCAGAGAAGTGCTGTTTCAGTAATTTAGTCAAAGGCCACAGTTCTGCGATGTTTAATTTGTTCCTAATTTGCCTATTATATTATCACTTCTGAAATAGCAGAAGTTCTAGCCAATGCCTAGATTCAGGTTAATGCACAATTCATAAGCTGGAATTAAAATTTCTCCCTGCATTCCTGACGATAGCAATACCACCAGCTCTGACACTGGAACACTCTTCACTTGGGAGATAATTACTTATCTCTTTCAGTATCTTCAAGGTTCGAATCTTTCAGTGGATGAATTAAAATGTGGCAAGAGGCTATAAAAGTTTTAAACAGAATTTAGAATGTGAGTGGTTTTGCTGTTGCATGTGTAAGATGATACATATGAGGACATGGAACACCCCAATTACTTAAAAGAAAAATAGTTCATGTTAAAGTATGTTCTTTCATTTATTTTTACTGAAAAATAGACCCGGTTAAACTGAAGAACTGCAGCTAAGCTTCCAGCACCGCTCTGAGAATCTCAACCAATGGCTACAATTTACATGTTTTTTGTTTTGGACTGCCACCTAATGGTGAAGAGCGAGCTTGTTACTAAACCTGTCCCGATTTCTGCAACGTCTTTATAGCTGCTGCATAATCAGTAACTCAACAGTTACAGAGTTCAAACTACCGAAGACTAGCATTAGACACACAGGTTTCTGCGAGAAACACCCCTTCCCTTTCCCTTCCCCTTCCCAGGGAACCTTCTGATGAACTGCTGCTCCAGCTCCACCTCGCTGGCAGGCGGATACTGCAGCCATCGCTCTGGCGAGCTTCTGGGACATCGGCTATTCTTGTTTTTACAGAATTGGACTGTATGACCTGGATTAGTGCTAACAGGCCTAGCTCATTAACTGCTTAGGACACCTTTATCCTAGAGCTTCGTTCTTGCAGATTACTGAAGTTTACTGTTTACTTTAAAATAACCACTTGCTTTAGTGACCACAGTTCATAAAGCGATATAAGCAGAACAAACACAGAGGCAGGTTTGTTTCCCTGTTTCTTTCCTCTTCTCTGACACAGATCAATGCTGTCGCTCAGTCCTGGCTTTCTCCTAATACTGCAAAGAAGTTATTTCTTGTGAGCTACTTCCCTAATGGACAGAGCTTAGCCCTGGCCTTCCTCCTCCAGGGCATTTCTTACCTGCTCCTTGGGAACTTTTGCAAACAAATAAATAAAAATGAAATGAAAAAAAAAAAGTGTTCTTGGTTTGACTACCTTCTTTAACAATATTAGCTAATCCTATTCAATTGGTAATAAGCCTTGTACACTTATTCCCTAAGATATACACATAGAAAATAATTTGTGATCAGTGGACTATCATACACCAACAAGTAGAAAATTTTAATATGCTCAGTGAAAAAGCACCTAGCAATCTCAAAAAGTACACTTAATCCGCAACATTTTCATCGATATGAATAGGACTCACTCGTCTCAAGTAAATTACTCATATCAAGCAAACACCACTACTCTTTCATGTTATGCTTTAATCCCCCGTATATAAAGCATATTTGAACTTTTCAGCTATTTGAGAGCTTACACAACTTGCTCCCACTATCACTCTTTTCTTTAAGTAGCAGTCACTCATAACCTGCTGGTAGTACCTTTTGTTTTTCTCTATGGACTAATCTACCAGTATTAGGCCACGTCCTGCGAACAACCCACATTCCTGGAACCCACCTCTCCATCTGTTCACTAAATACACATCCACAAACAGTTCAGAAGTCATTCTGCCATTTGCTTACCTGCATCTGCCAGTAGACCACAGATGAGTCTCCAGAAAATTCTCACTTATGGGTTGGTTACTAAATCTTAATGAAAACTCATTTCAGCCAGCATTTATTTATTAGCTAATAATTTTGTGGAAGTAGTTCTGTGCTAGAAGCAAAAATTATACATGGCAATCCAATCTTCCTGCATTTAGGAAGTTCTTTGATACTTATTTCTGTATTTTCTCCTCAGCAATGCATAGGAGAACAGCCAAGATAACAATCAAATCCCTAACCTTAATTAAAAAAAAAAAAAAAGCAATAAATCGCTAGGTAAGATCCAGGACTCTGTATGGTCTCCTTCTAATGGCATTTCCTCCTACTTCCCCAGGACAGAGTACTACCTGCCCTAAAAATACCTTTATCAAGACAACTGATCTCAGGCTGCTGGAAATGGCAGCAACACAACCAATGGTGGCGGCAGGGCGCTGAAAAGAGCCATCGCTGTACTCCTCGCAGCAAGGAAACCGCTGCGTCAAAAAAAATCAACCACATTCCTTACCATTTCCTGCCACATGTGAGCCACGGTAAGCTTCAGATCTGTCCTGAAAGCACAGGCTCTTAGTGCTAGTATCAGGGGAAGGAGAACAACAACAAACCCAAGCACCATGAGCATAACGGAAAGGGGAATTGTTTTTCACCTAGTATTTTCCTCAAGGGAAGGCCGTCCAGTCTAACTGTTCCTTCCTGCAGCCGTATGGTCTAAGCAGGAACAGCAGCAACAGGTCTGTCCATTTTCAAGAGAGGAGATCACTGAGCACAGGAAAAGGGCTATAAAGAAATGAAAGGAAGTGCAGGTAATCCATTCATTAAACAGATATGCTAAGACTGTGGTATTAGATCTTAACTTGGGCTTTTAACCACAGGGAGAGAAAAGTAGTAGTGATGCGTAGGAAGAATAAAGATTTCTCATGCACCTCGCCCCTCTCTGACTGGGTATTAGCAGGATCTATTTAATCAGAACAGAAAAATTTTTTGCTTGAAAGCAGAAAGATAGAATTCAAATATTCATCACTTTCCCATATTTTTATGTCGCCTGCAGAAGACCATGAACTTGTGTTAAAACACTTATTCAAAGTAAAATCCTTCTCTACATTAATAGAATCATTTAAAGATGCTGCAAACCTAAAGGCAATTTGATGCAATTGGCAAAAAAAATATTTTTTAAAAACGTAAACTCATTTTAGGAATGACAATTGCAAAGCTTGGGTTTTCTTCCATATAGATTAGCAGTCCTCTCTTAAAAAGGTCACAGCACATGTGTACTCTTGACTAAAAGTTGTACGGGGAAAAAAATTACTTCATTCTTTCCAGTCTGAGTTCTGAGGAAAGTCAATCACTTAAAAATTTAGATATTTTCCCATGTATACACTTAATTGCTTGTAACAGTTGATAACAAACTTATAAAATAGCCATGAAAGAGCCAAGTCATTTTTATTAGTAATCAGAAGCATGAGAGGCTCCTAATCAGACTTTCCAGCTTTCTGTGGCAGGCAAGGCACATTTATAAAAATAGACATTTCTCTGTACTGTGTCCAGTTCCATTTGTGATTCTAAACAGGCAACTTAAAACAAACAAAAAAAACTTACCCGTGACTTCCTTCCCACTTATATAATATTCTAACAACTATAAGTTTCTAGAAAAATATTAAGTATTTATTTTTCACCATCTTTAGTGATGTTGTGTGCAGAAGTTGTGACAGCTGCCACTACATAACCATTACTTCTCTTAATTGTAAGGATGGCTACCACAAGAGACCCAATTCCTTCGAATAAAAGCAAGAATAATTACAGAAATTTAAAAAACCCCAACCAAACAAAAACACGACCACACTTTTTTGTCAACATGTAATGCCCTGGGTTTATTTTGTGAGAGTTCTGTCACAATTTTCCAGGTGGGATTAAAAACCTTAAGGATAATGTATGCCATTGGAGTGGGCATTCAGACTTCGGTACTGACAAAGCACTAATAGTAGTCTGTTAAGTACCATTCTCTTCACAGAAGAGAGGTCAAATATTTCCAAAGGAAGGCACCCGATAGTTGTGGTTCTGGCCTTGCAGCCTTCTGGAGAATCTTAAAAGGAAAAAAGCTGGCTGTTTTTAGAAACTGGAATGATGATACACGTACAGCAATTACTGCATTCTTCTCCCTTATATCCTTTTCTTAAGAACAAGTAAAGAATGAAGTCTTATAAACAGTTATACAATAAAAAAATACATCTTCAAAAAGGGCAAGACAACATAAAAACTCCAGTTGTAAGGACTCCATTTGCATACTTAACACTTTTGGTGTGCAAGGAAATGGGACTAACGAGGGGAGCAGCAACATAACTTTAGTGCTTTAAGTACCAGAAAATGCCCACATGCCTGTGGACAAGCTAGGATGGGAAAATTCAGACTTCATTATTAGCTTGTTACTTGTCTTACGATACTCAGACAGGAAGATCCCCATTAAACAGTACATTCCCCATTTTTAAACTGATGCCTTTTTAAAAAATTCTGTATGTATGTCACCATTTTTCACATGATACACAGAAAACTCAGGGACCCAGAGGGGAACCAAGTTATGTTATACCATTTACAAAATACCAAGGAGTCCACAGCTACCTAACACATTTACTACAGCACAGGAACCAATGAAGGTACAGTGTACAAAAAACTGTAAACACGGCACAATAAATAGATAAAACAGCAGGTTCTGCACCATGCACATGATGTGATGACACTTTTTCATCTCTATACAATCTCACATCTCACACTCTTACTTTGTTGCAATTTGTTTCCCTCCCTCCCCCCACCCCAAGTGCAAAGCATCACAAATGAACAGTTTTGTATTCAAGTAACATATATACAAGGGTATTACAAATATGCAGTACTGTACAGATAATTGCTGTATTGTTAATTTACAGATGTTGATTCTTTCCTATTAACAGTAAGAAAAGAAAAATCAAAGCATGAGAGATGTGCATTGCTGTCAAGTCCCCACAGCTGCCATGGAAACACAATGTGCAGCATTCCATCATCCCTTGCATTCAAAATGCTACTGATGCATAGCACCTAAACAAGTTCCCAAGGCTGCAGTTTCATTCCTACGGAAACTACGTCACCTCCATTGCTACTGTATTGTCCGCTATATTGTTCAGTGCTGGCTTCTCCGTTTCATGGTTTTCCCTGTTGAAATAAATTAAAAAAAAAATCTTAGTAAAACTGCATAGTACTAGTAGATCAAGTTCAATTTTGAATTAACATTGTATTTTTGGTCTGAAGGATAGCAGAGTGTCCTGGGAAACCATCGGTTTAAAATCTGTCTGTTCTCATTTTCCTACCTAAGTATCCATTTTTGACTACCATCTCACACACAAGGTTAAGCTAGCTAGACGGATGTTAGCCTAGTCTGATCTAGTACATCTATTTGCCACAGATGTATTTCTCTAGCAAAATAAAGACCGGAAAACATAAACAGATAAAATAACCTACCTTGGTACGGCATCCACAGAGGATGAAGCTGGAACCTTGGGCACCTGACAATTTGTTGCTGCAGCCAGCTTTAAGGCAGATGACGGAACAGCACTTAAAGTCCTAGGTATATGCCGTGCATTGAGTGTGGTAATAGAGTTTACAGTGGCAACTGATGAGGGTACAGTTAATCGAATGTTGTTCCCAATCAGAACCTGAGTTGTTGCAGAATTGGCAGCAGTTACTTGGTGACTCAGTGCACTGTGGGAACTTGAAGTCTGCGTTATATTTGAAGGCTGTAACAAGGCTGAACCTGCTGTTGATGATGAACTTGTATGTACAAGTGCTGTAGGTGTAGTACTACTGAGGTGTAAGCCCTTGTATACTCCTGCAAAAAAACAAAAAACAAAAAACAACAAAAAACACACAATAAGCTCATTTTTCAGAGGATATGCAACTCCAGACAGACATTCATATCTCCACCAAAAAACAAACAGAAACAAAACACCCCATCAAGATGCAGTCAAACTCCCTATGAACAAGCTGCATACCTGAGGCTTGAAGAATGCCATTCACCCCAATTCCAAGCACCACATCATCCTTCATTTTGAATCCCATCAATTGTTCTGATGTAACCAAAGCTGAAGCAGCAAATTGAGCACTAACAGAATCCAGTGTCTTGGAAACAAAACCCTAAAAAGAACAATGGTGGCAAATATATGTGATTGAAGCTCCCCGAAGTCATTACTCTCCCCATTTTAAAGCTACAAAAACTAGTAACACACAAATCAATCCACGTAAATCAGAACTGGTCCAGTCATTCTTTCAGACCAAATTTTCAGTGTTTGGTACAACTAGGTAAAATCTGAATTGTGGTTTTTCCATGCACTTTTAGCTCCATTATAATAATAACGGAGGGAAAAAATCACCACAAGTATTTAAAAAACAAAGAAACTTATTTCCAAAAATACTATGGAAGAACATCATTTCACACGTCAACTTGTTTTCACAAAACTCCAAACCCAGTTGAGCGACTCAGAGGTTCAGATAGCTAGCAACTTTTGAACTGTTTTAAATGTGTCCACCAAGCAGTGTAAGCACCACACATTTATGAATATTAGACTTCCACAGCTGTACAAAGGACATTATTAGCTTTAATTATTAACTAAAAAAAAAAAGTGAAATAAAAAGAATTCTGCTCTAAAAATCTCCAGTATCAACAGGATAATGACATGGCTGGAGATCTTTGCCACTCATATTCCTAAGTCTTTGAATATTTCATTTAATTGACTGACCCATCTTTTTTTTTTTTTTTTTTTTTGTTAAGAGGGAGCAGAGGCAATGCAATGCCTGCCACACTCACCTGCAGTGTCCCTTCTAAACACTTTACAGAATGGCTATGATGGAGATTCAGGCGAAAGCCACTTTCCTGTTGGTTAGTTTCAAGGTTCTATGGCAACAGTTGACAATTAGAGATGAACCCTGGTGGGAAACAATGAGGGATAAATCATAGCACAGACAAATCCCTCACCTGTGATGTGTTGGCAGAGGAATTACTATTTGCTTGCTGTTGATGAATTTGTGCAAGCTGCTGTTTCTGCATTAGTGCCAGTTGCTGTTGATGCTGCTGGTATTGTTCGGCTGTAAATGCTGAACAAAATATAAAACGAGAAAATACTACATCAAAATATGTAGGTGTTGTGTATATAAACACATCTATTTTATAATCCTAAGTGAAAAAAACCTCAACACACCACAGCAATCCTAAGAGCCTTAATGCACCTTATGCATTATGGCAAAAAGGCTATTATCCCTTCTTGAGGTTTTGTTCAAGCTAAGCCTTCCCTTCATGAGTGGGTTTAACGTAAAGAATTTAATAGCTCTGTTGTATTTAGCTCAAGATAGCAAAAAGGGAGGGGGATGAGGGAACCAAAACAGAGTAAAAACAAACCCAGAAAACTACACAATCACCCATTAAAAAGAAATTCCAGGTAGAAACAGCATCATTATGTTTCACTTTTTGTAAAACTAAAGTATTTGCACTGTTAATAAAGTAGATTTATATGCAAAAACGTGGCACAGTATATGAAGCTGCATGTTTTCAGCCCTTACAGATGACATTTTGAAGGTAGCGAGTACCTACAATGAAAGCTTATGCCTAAATTTAGTTGAAAACACAAAATTGAGCATGCTTACAACTGTGCAGGTCACCACAGTACAGGGTCTTTAAAAACAAAACAAAAAAAAGCAATCACACAAGCAACTCCATCAATACAGAATATGGCAGAACTACATCCTTCTCTCAAGTCCCTAGTTAATGTGTGATAACTCAACTACAATTTTCTCCAGCTGGACCACAAGCATTAAAATTGATAAAAACAGTGTTATTTGTAGAGACTGACAAGGGGGTGTCCAACAGAAAAAAGGTACAGTTCACTGATTAGCCCAGGAGGCATTAGTCTTTTTTTTTTTTTTTTTTTAATAAACCTAGATTTCCAAAATGAAAGTCTCAGTTGTCAGTTTAAAAATGAATAAAGGACTCTGAGAAACAATCGCACTGACTGTACAAAACCTGAGTAACAGGTCAATACAAATGGCTAACCAAAATGAAAATCAGCATTTGGAAACAGAGCAAACACTGCTGAACATGCATTTTTCCAGTGTACTTATGGTTTTTCCTAAAACACCGTTTCAAATCTATTATATACTGGAAACCACTAGCACTTTGATATCTGAGCACTTAAAGTCATAGATTTTTATTCAGCTGTTACATTCAAGTTAAATAAAATCGGAGGGCAACTAGGCATACAGCACTTGTTTATACTGCCGTACGTAATAAATCAATTTCCTAATGCTCTTACAGGTAAATCTCATTTCAGCTGGTTGCATTTTAAAGTCATTCCTAAGGGAATAGCTTAGAAGTAACATCATTGATAAACGCTTATTAAAAAATAAAAATAAAATTTACAAACCAAATATTCAGAGGCTAGCAGTCCATCTTCATTTTAATTCTACATCATATAAACAAAAAGTCCCTCAGTAGACTTTAAGCCATCAAATAGAATTGACAGTATGAAAGCTTTTAACTCGCACAGACTAGCATTGTGGAGAGCTGAGAAAAGTACTACAGCAGTAGTGTAGGCAGAACAAACGTAACTATAGTTCTGGTATTGCCATTTCATTTATACTACCCAATTAGCAGTAACATAGAACTGTATTAATGTTTCCAAAAATCTCTAAAATTCAGAAACTATATGTTTAAACCCATTTAGCGCTGAAGATATTAAAGGTTCCATGTATTAGATATGACTTAATAAGGTATTTTATTCTACAGTGAGACTTTGTTTCCAAGCAACATATTTACAGGTTAGCAAAAATGATGTAATGTAAAGTGGTAAAACCATTTTACAGACTGACAAATAGGAAAATAGGGCAAAAAAAGATACATTATACCACCATCTTTGAATTAACAGATTAAAAAGACATCCATGGTCATACTCAAACCAATGCACAAAAGCAAAATGGGTCAGTAAAATTTTTGAGCAGTCAGTTTCAATTTAAGCCTTAAGTTTATTTTAGATTTTAGCTATAAAATAGAAATTTAATAAGCACATAGGCAATGCAGTAAATCAGAAAGTTAAAATCTTGTATCTTTGGTTTAACTCCAAAAGTGCTGATTTATTTTGGAAACACAGTAAATGAAATTTAAACAGACAAGCTGCATTTGTTTAGGAATGGCCAGTTTTGTTTTGTTTTTTTTTTAAATTGTATTTCCCCAAGTTCTTTTGGAAGTGACATTTAGAGGAATTACAGTTTTAAATTCTGCATCTGTGTATTTCTTCATAAGTAGTCTATGAGCCTTACAACTATAAAAATTTCCCACTACCATGGAAACAGTTATACGGCTACCAAAGCAGACAAGTGACAAGGTAACCCCCACTAGGAACACCATCCTCATCTGTATTCATACTGCAAACTCCTTACTTCTGCTCAAACAGCCAAAAATGCTTACAAAACCCAGCTTTGAAATGCAACAGAGATATCTATTAACCTGTCATATCAGAAAATATGCAGGAGTATAATTTCTTTCAGCTTTTCAATTTAAGACATTCACCAACATTTTTATTACTTCTAGCATTAAAGCCAAAAAGCCCACTAAGCATTTCAAAATACTGTTTACAACTCCACCAGAGATTTGCTGCTAGATTCTGAATTAAGCTGTTGCATCCAATTTAGAAACAAAACACAGCCCAAGAAATATTGCTACAGGCTACAGGCTCCTAAAATAATCAGATGGATGTTCCTTTTCCATTCCACGGCATATACAGATGTGTTCACGCACCAGAATAGGTAAGAGATTTTAA
This sequence comes from Apteryx mantelli, assembly GCF_036417845.1. NCBI lineage: Eukaryota > Metazoa > Chordata > Aves > Apterygiformes > Apterygidae > Apteryx > Apteryx mantelli. The sequence continues at coordinate 153,839,891 of NC_089979.1, forward strand.
TTATGTAAGCTAACGCTTCCTTCTCCAAGATGCATGTAAAGAAGCACTAACTTCACTGAGCAAATGTTTTACTGGAAACATTACCGACACTCCTGACAACTATCCAAATAAAACTTGATCATTATTTCTGATGAAGACATGTGAACTGGGACAGGGTACTTTATCCTCTTCTGTTAAAAGCTACTATTTATTTTGCTCACTACCCTGATCTAATTGCCAGGTCCCTTTCCCCCTGCAGTACAGCCTGTCTCACACACTGCATAGATTCAAAAAATAAGTCTACTGATAGGCTTCTGGAAATTATTATTCCTTATGCAAAAAGAATGTTTATATGTACTTTACATGAAAAAACATCCATCTATTTAATCTAACCTTATGTCTTCATTTTCTGTAGTATACAACTGTGAAACAGAATTGAGCAAGGCTCTCCCGGGAAATCACCCATCTGCTCAGCATAGTGAAGCAAAGAGGCTCTTCACTGTACAGAGCTCTGCTCTACACCTATAGGCACAACCCTAAATTTTTCAGAGAGCTGCTCTATGTTCAGCTGTCTTTTTAAAAAAAGTCATTTAAACAGAATTTACTGCAGACCAGAAAAAGGTAACTGCTATTAATGGGTTTATTATATGGATTGCAGAGAATATTGTCTCTGCCTGCAAAGGCAGCACATATTTAGTTGCACAGATACCAAACATAGTATCTTCTAGAAAAGAAAAAAAAAACAATAATAATAGAAAAACCCCAATGCCTCTAAAAATTTTCTCTGGAAATTTTATTACCTCTTACACACTGTTCTTCTTCTGCCTGGAAAAAACAGCACGCAAGAAGAAAGCCCAGACCTCTCTGTACACTTAAATCAGCAACCATGTTTCTGCTAACTCAGAACAGTGTTATGATACACTGAATATTACTGGAAGCCTTCAAGGCTTTAAAAATAATATAGTAGAGTAACAGACAACTGAAAAACTGAGATCTCAGAAAGTAAGAGCTTCAAGTTAAGAACAAAACGAAGCGAAAAAACCATGTCCCCCCCACACACTCCAAAACCCTACAATAAGCCAAGAACAAGTTTTTATTAAGCACTCCTTATCATGGATAAGGACAGATTTCCATTGGATTATTCCTGTTTCTCATATGAAAGTTTCTCCAAAGTTGAATATTCTAATAAATATTATACATAGGGACAAAATATAACATCTAATGGTTAAAGATGCATAAGATTTTAAAGCACATTATTGCTTGACTAGCCCTAGAAAGGAATGCAGTATTTATAGGCTCTGTTTAAACAGCATGCTGGGGCCACAGTGTTTAGATTTAGGTCATGCTTTCATCAAACGGTTATAATTATTTAATACTACAAAAGGTACTAAATTGCCCAACAGCATAACATTGTTTTGTTCACTACACAGAATCCAGTGGAAAAAAACCATCTCCAACGCTACTGATACAGTATGAATAAGAACACCATCATTTCAGAAAGTCTCAACTGTCTTTCATAGATAAAGATTTGGGGAAAAATATATTTTTAAAATATCATAAGTGCATCCCACCCCTGTGCAAGAGAAGGATTAGTGGTTACTAATGCCAAAGTGCATGCAAAGCAAATACACCATTTGCAATGCTAAATCCAGAACATCACATTTTGCTCTCTATCTTACGAGAAACATTATCTGGCTTATGTAACTGCCTGGTTAAAGACTTTCTACTGTAAAGCAAGTTCTCATCAGTGAATTCAGAAGACTGGAGAGAGTTAGAGCCATCAGTGTGACTTAGTATTGGACGCATCAGGCCCAAAAATGTTTCACTTTCTGAAAAGAAGTTCAAGATTGATTTTATTTGAACTTGTCATTGTTAGACATTACATTTCTATGAGAACATGAATCATTAGACCCTTGTTTATTACTACAAAAGCTTTCTATTTCAGCCCAAAAGACCTTAGTATGAAATGCCTTATGCCAGAACTCTAGAGCCAGAAATTGCTAGATCTGTGTAGGTACTTCCTACTTGTTAGTGGAAAAAAGATGGTCAGAAAATAATTATTAATGAGGATTTTTACTGGCAACTGAGTGAAAGCTAGAAATGCTTGTTACACATTTATATTAAGTCTGCCCATATTCTTAACAGGAATTTCCAGACATATAGCACAGGCCACTTGGGATGCACACTACCTGTTCAGCAGTTATATACGTGACCATCCTTGCACAGACTGCAAGCAAAGCTTAACAGCTTCCACAGGCCCAAAGATCCAAAGGCAATTTAGAGCAAGGCCTTATTCGGCTTCAAACCAATTGGAGTAAGAAAATCTAGTGTAAATACAAATTCTCTGCACAGAGAACTGAATCAGGAAAGTCTTCAAAAGTGCTCAGATGTTTTAGTAAGGGTTGATTCTTCCCTCAACCCCGTTTACATTATTTCGCAGAACAAAAAAAAGCTTTCCCTTTTGAAGATTTCCTCCTTCAAATAAGTCTAGGGTGGGCTACAAACACCTCCGTTATTCCCGAGTTCCCTGCAGTTTTGTGGGGGGAAGAGGCCAAGACTGAAGTTCCAGTGATAATGGAAAATGCCCATTACAAATATCAGTATTTTTCATGACCAGGTTTATCCAACAATGTGAAACAGACATTTGGAAAAATGAAAACAGTAAGCCAGACTGTGGCATTTGACTATTACGGATACAAAGGTTAAATAAAAAGATCTAAACTCAACCAGGGATGGCATGAAAGCAGAAAAAAAGGTAAGACATCTTTCTATTCTGGTGTGAGAAATTGCCAACTGGATTGGGGAACTTCCTCGTGCTTCCTTCCATGGAAGAGGAATCTGAAGAATGACGTATTTGTCAAGGAGGTTGGAGGGTGTCAGGTATCCTCAGTAATGGAGGGTGTAAAGTACCAAAAATAGTAGAGCTATCAACCATGATTACAAAACAGAGATACAGATGCTAACATCACATTTGGGAGATGGAAGCACAGCCCACAGTGAATCCTGCTAGAATCTTTAGCATGAATGTGCAAACTACTCCTTTTCAGAAGCAGATTAAGAGAGATGTGAAAAAGCATCCAAGTTTGCCAGAAAAAAACATGAACAGTTATTGAATACTGAAGCACAACTTGCAGCACATCACCTACATCTCTGGTTTGCAGAAAACAAAATTCAAGATAAACTATTCTGGTTTCTTTAATGATATTCTAGATGCCTGCAGGCTTTCATACACAGTAGTATCTATAATACCAAACATAATTAATCCCTCAAGATTTTTCAACTACAACTAAGGCTTCTGCTAAAATACTTCATAATTCTTTCTTTGAGAAGAAGCTTAATCTATCAAGCATACTCTAGTCAGCTGCTAGTCTCTTTAGTCTTGATGATTCACAGACTTTCTTTTCAAAGTGACCCAACTTCTTTGGGAGGAAGAAAGTATAAAAGAATAGAATGTAACACTGTTGCCCGGTCTTACTGCAGAGCCTAGGAACAAAAGCCCAAATCTTTCACTAGTGACTGTACCTCTAGTCTGTCTCCTAAACACAAGGCTGCAACAGAATTATAGAAGCTATACAATTTCAAGTGTCTCACAATGTTTTGACTATTAGATACAACCATCCCAAAATACGAATACAAGATATTTAATAGAAGATTTCCAACAGAAACCATAGTCTCGCCCAGATCTGATGCAGTATAAAGATTTCAGCTTGCCTAGCATAACAGGTGGAGATGGGTCAATCAATTAATACAGAAAGGAAGATTAAATTGCTGGGATACAAATACTTCAACTGAACGTTCACGCCTACCATATGCTCCAGACTGTAAAGACACATAAGTTGTATCTCTGAAGACAAGTGTCAAGGTTTTGAGACCTGATGAGACTGTCAGCAATACAGGCTCCTTTCAAAAAGTAATCCTGTCTTTGTCCAGAATGAATAGCTTCCCTACCAAACAACACTTATTCTTCCACAAGAATCATTTATGCTTTTATACTTTTGCCTATTTTTAAGGACTGTATTGTATGCCATATGTTTGAAAACCTTTGAATCATAGGGGTTTTCATGCCTTTTTTTCAAGGCGGCAAAAGATGCCTTTTCATAGCTTTTCAAGTGAGATGAACGGGAACCACCCTTTCCAAAAGTGAAGCTATTTTGCTCAGATACTGTCCTTCAAAACATGACAAGTCCAGTATGAGCCTAGTTCCCGGATAACTTGTAAGAGATTTTTTCAGAGATCCCTTTTTAACTGATGAAGTTGTTGCATTGAGGTCTTCTTTATCTCCCATGTGTCTTTTATGCCAAGTACTTTGAAAGCCAGTGCCAGAATACCTTGCATTTCTTCAGGGTCAAAGGCACTTTCAAAATGATCACTGTATGCTTGGCTCTTTGGGGAAAACTTCTCTCCACTCTTCAGGAGGAAAATCAGTGCTTCCTATAGCCAGTAACAATGGTGTCACAGCACGGCTTTCATAATGAGTCCTCTGATTAGCAGGAAAACTTGAGATACCACCTCAACTTCTCACCTATGCTGGCTGTGTACAAAAGATTTGAAAAGCAAAGTTTTACACAGCAATTTTTACAGGTCAGCAGCATTTTCTGGGACATTCCAGGTGGAAAGACTTAAGACTTTCGTAAACTACTTTGATATGGAACCAGACAAAACATATCCCATGATGATGGACAACAGGCGCAGCAGCATGACCACCTCTGCTAGGCAATACAGAGTCAAGATGAGCATATCTTAAAGCTAAGCAATTTGGGTTGACCCCAACTCACAGTAGCAGTGAAGCGATAAAGGGTTTTTTAAAATAGAGATGCATTAGTCACTGTTTTTTGGCAACAACACCTATTGCCACTTAAAGCTAAAAGGCAAAGAAAACTGAACCATTAAAAATAAATAAATAAAGAAATCTCCGAGCTTTAAAAATAGCCGAGAACAAGTTGAAGGGACACAACAGCATTGCAATCTATTGTAGTGAGCATTAGAAAAATTTCAGTACAGATGTTAGGTACCCTATGTTATTTACAATATTTGCTACAGAAAGTGAGAAGACATAATAAACGGCTGGAGCCCTGACATGCACCTTTGAATAAGTCAAACGCACCTTTGAATAAAACATATAATCACTTATATTTGTAATTTGTGTAGACAACGTATCTTAAAGAAGTCTTCAGGACAGTAAAAAGGAGAACACCAGAAAACAGAATGGCATTAAGATGAATTAAATAATATATACTCTTTTCAAACACCTAACCCTAAAGAGATGACCATCATTATACCATGTATACACAAACTCACACACACATAACTACAGGAATCCTTATTAAGACTATTCATGAGTACAATCTACCTGGCTATATTAATAACAAACCAATATCCAAAGGTTGTGGTAATTAAAGTACATATATGAATCCAGACATAATTATGCTTTTTATGGAATATACTATTCCCGTATCAAACACTAATAAAATATGAATCTAAATGCCACAACAATTTAACTTTGTAAGCACTGAGTATTTACTTAAATATTTTACACAGATGAGGTAAACCACCTGTGTAAAATTCCAACCATGAACGAACGAGCAAAACACACTAAGCACATATATACATATCTATCTATAGATAGGCATAAAAATACTTTCCAATTTTCAAAATACACCCAACACAATTAAAACCTTGTACAGAACTCATTGCTATAAGAATTCAATTAATTTATTTAGCCTCAATTAGGAATTATCTTTACTATTTAAGGAAAAATGCCTTCTTTTTTATGCATGCCTGTGTACATATATACATACACAAAGATATATGTCTTGAACTCAATTTCTTAAGTTTATGCGATTTTCAGATATGGTGTATTACCTATAAGTACTTTACATCGTATTTATAATCTATTTATCACACATCATAATTTTGTTTTTACGTTGGTAACCTGTCTAGCACAGTTTTAGCACACTTCTGACCATTAGCCACAGGATATTCTCATTAACTCCTGGACTTGGCTTACTAGCTTGAAACCTTACTTGGGGAGGGGAAGAAGTCACGCTTAGATCAGAAACCATAAACTTTAGCCCTAACTTATTTCCTGGCAAGAAGAGGTTTAAAAGAGAAAAGAAGGGGTGGGAGAAGGGTGGCACACAGACCTACTCTATGACAGTAGGGTAAAGAAGCATGAAATAATGAGTAGAACAAAGCTGACCACTAAGTCTAAAAACGCAAGGAAGAGTAATTTTCAGAAAAAATGGGAGGGGGACGGAAGGGAAGGGAGCGTACAACATGTATCAGGAAAACAGGAGGATGAAAGACCAACACCAGGGAAGGACTCGTTGTTTGAACAAACTAAAACACCCCACACTTGGGGAGTTTAGGTATACGCATCTGTCCCCACCCTACCCCCAAGTTTTCCAGCTTTTAAAGTTTTTTTCCCCAAAGCTGTAATTCAATATGGTAGGGAAGGCATGATTCTGCAGTCCTTAGAAAATGGTAGAGAACTCTAAAATTAATTTCTTCATAAAAATTACTTCAACCATTATTTTCTATATTAAGATGCTATTTAATGTACTGACTGATCAAAACTCAAGAGTTATATAAGTTATACTCTAACCATGTAAGCAGCAGTCTTCCACTATGGAGAACACAATACAAAGGGAGGTGCTGTCCAATAGTATTGCAATGCAAAACCAATTCCACATCAAGTTTTCTTAGGGTCAGGTCCTCAATTCTGTAATTTAGGTTCTACAGCATGTAATCTGCCATTAGCTGACACAATGTAGAGGGGATCTGTCTGGGAGTTTTGTCAAGCACAAGCAGATGCATGTAGCACTGGCAGGGGCCTGGATTATGTATTTTTTGGATGGGAAAGTGACACTTAAATTTCTAAAACTCAAGGATAAGAGTTCATGAGCATGCTGAGATCTATGGAAACATTTTAGCTAAACATTCCCCACCACCATCACCATGTGCTACAAAAAATATTAGAAGAAAATCTGGAGCTTAATGTTTTTATCAATGTTTCAACCAATGTACTTTTAATTTTAAAAATTCAGATCTTCAGAGTTAACTTAAACCCTGTACAAAATTGGTTTCTAAACCATTATATTTCTAAAAAGAATTAAATAAAAGGATAGCATTTGCAGAAGTTTGAGATGCAGTACACTACTGCCAGCACTAAGTAAGAATAAGCATTCAATGAAGCAAATCAAAGAGAGAAAAGAGAAGATGGACTGCTATCAGAGTAGGCCATAAAAGTATGGATGACCTAACAATATTCTTTTTTTTTCTGAGCCAAGTTTAAAATTTCTAGAAGTAAGTTTGTCAAAATAAACATACCAAAATGCGCTGAACCACTGCTACTTTTACTTTGTATAGAGGTACTGCATGTCTGGGTCCCAGGTTGTGCTGTGCCTGTTCGATTTATACCCCTGTATAATTTCCTACAGGGGAGTTCATCATTGTCACTGTCATGTAGGGATGGTGTCCGAGGCCTAAAATGCCGCCATCTACATGATTTGATATTGACTAGTATCTGACTGAGGTCTTTCGAGAAAGATTTGTCCGAGGTATTTGTTTCTGAGGTATTGGCAAATTGACTGATTGAAGAGTGTTGTGATGAGGAAAGCATTTCCAAATCCAGCTGACGAAATGAACTATCATAGTCCGAATGCGCTCTGTCTAGTAGCACCCTAAAAATGGGGAAAAAAAATAAAAAAATGCAGAATTAGGCAGTGGCAAGAAAAGTCCCAAGATCACTAGTTTCTCACCTGGGCTTGGAGAAGACAGGGAAACAAGTGGTAGAGGTTACACAAAACTGTTCTAGAACAAGCAATAAAATGAAAAACAAAAAACAACCCCCTCCCCCCACACACACCACAACACTGGACAATAGAACTGCTTAACTAAAAAACAATCTAAATGCCCTCCTAAAGCAACTTCAGTCCAAATGCCTTACTCCCATATACACTGAATACACCTACAACTACCACGTGCAGCTCTAAAAGCTGTCACACATTATCTGCCAACCGCCCTTGCAAAATGCCAGCAAGAGCCCTCAGCTCCCATTCTGATTTTGCTAACATTCCAGTCTGACTTGCTAACATGCCAATAGGTTTTAAGTGTTCATCTGAAAGCCAAATCACATTCTTTTATTTAAAAAGATGTAACTAAAGAAGAAATTTATTGGGACATTCAGATTAAATTAAAAGACCTGTCAAACAATACTTAAGAAATAACATTTATACATTAAATAATTTAGAAATACGTTTTTGATCAAGAAATTTAGAAGTAAGCATCTGAAGTAACAGTTCTTAATGCTTTCATTTTGGGGGGAAATGTCCAAAACTTAGCAGTTATGGTCACTTGTTAGGTTTTCCTCCCACCCAATTTTCTCCTCTAACATTGGGAAATCACAGCAGGCCTCCAGATAGGGCCATTTTTAAAAACTACTGATTGAAGATGACTGTGCAAATCATTTTAATAGGAAACATCAGTTACAAATGAAAACATAGATGTGTTTTCACCTCAGAACTTGGGAGTACCAACAAAAAAAGATGTCTAGAAACATGAAAGAGGTGTCTTATTCACAACATTTTTACAACAACAGTTGTGGAGAGCTTACCTTCCACCACGGCCGACCCGTCTTCGTGCAAACCCAATACACCTCTGGGGTACAGTGAGGGTGGTTAAGCAGTATCGATAGCGCACATCTCCTAATCTTCCCTCTTTAGGGCTACTCCACGGCCAGTTGCCAGGTTGGTCTAAGTGAGGCTTAAAATAATTTTAAGCAATTAAACACAAGATTTTTTTATACAACAATGCCCTGTCTTATGATATATAAGGAAATTTTACTTACAGCATAGTACTGACAGCCTGCTTTCCTACGGAAGGCAAAAGGACCATCAGGATCGTTTTCTTCCTCAGCCTCAGAAGAACCAGACAAAACCTTTAAAATTGAAGGGGGTAAGGGGGTGGGGAAGAGCTGGTAAATTCACAATTTTCACTCCCATTCTTACCGCAAGACCAGCATAAAACTCTGGAGGTCCTACCTGGGAGAGAGGTTCTTCATCTGAGCTAGGAAAATCATACTGATTTAAATCTTTAGCATTGAAGACTGGCAGTGCAGCAGGACTCGCCTGTTGAGGAGTAGCAGCAGCAGACGAAGGTAAGACTTTTGGCTTCTTCTCATACTTTCTTTTGGGTCGAATAACATCAGGTTTATCTTGCTGCAAGAAAAAAAAAGCTTAAAATTATGCACACAAGCAAGTTAGAAAACTCCTGTTTTAATCTAAAACTCTTGTGTAAGCAAGCTAAAAAGTGAACTCATCTTTCTACCACCTTCAAAGTAATACAAGCAATCGCCTCATCAAAATTTGTATTTCATTTCCAGCAATTGAAGTATTTACCAAATAAGGAGGAATCAAGTCCTGCTTGCTCAGTGACTACACTAGATAAAACACTGCTATGGAGAACTGGATCTAAACATATCCAATGTTCGCCATAATGCATCATTTTTATTTTCTACCACTTAAAGTTAATAGGCATTTACTCATTGTCAGGCAATTACTAAGTACCAAACAATGTTTTAAAAGGCAAAAAAACAGAAGTTAGACTTTTTAAAGACACCTAGAATCTCAAAAAATATTCTCGAAAATTAAACACATTTTCCCATACTAAGCAATTTTCAGCTGAGGTGGATTTTGCAAGTTTCAAAGGAACAGATTTCTTTCAAGCTCTGCAGAGACACTGTATCTGAAACCAAAATATTGAAAACTATATTGTTGAGACCTATTAATTAGGCAAAGAAAAAAATTCTGCAAAAAATTATTCAGAGTCATCAATAGATGAGTATACTCTAGCAATCTCAATTATAATGCCCTTCTAGCAACAGAAGTATTAACTGATTCAAGCCACCTTGTGAGATCCAGATCAGCCTTCAGACATTATTCAACTACAAGAAGCATGTTTTAATTCAGATTGTACTTCAACATTTCTCCTGTGCTACCTGACCTATGTAACATACTACCAGATAATTTAAACTGTTGGCACAGTAGTTGTGCTTTGTATGACATAAAAATTAAAGCCAACGTGAAAAAAATAATAAATGCTGTCTAAATCAAATAGATGATTTGATACTTCACTTGAATACAAAAACAGTTTTAATTAACAGACAAAGGCATGCTGGGGATATCAGTGGGTCTTTACAACATCACGACTACCACATAACAAAACAAAAATCCACCAAAATTAAAATACCTAACATTAATTAGAACAAAAAAGGAGAGAAAAGGTTTAACTGATGACTCCTAACTTTGTCCAGTATCTAGGTAAGAGATAATTTTTGTTTAGGATTTCTGAACTTTATGGACCATATTAGACAAAAATGTTAATATTCCCCTTGTATAAGAATTTATTATAACTGCATGCGCATTTCTGTCTGTAGTTGACCTTTACTTCTTTATTTCCATCTTAAGGGATATTTAATAGTTTATAAGTTATCATCAGTCTTTTTCCATATATTGTAAAATACTTATTAATACTAAAATTATGAAATTAATTGCCAAAGTCTTTTTTTTTTTTTTTTTTTTTTTTTTTTTTTTTTACAATTTTTAGGTTTAGTTTTGGAACACAGAAAAGAATACTTCTGTGGAAAGCACAGATCCAAATTATTTCAAACAGAGTGCTGGCTGTTGTACCAATATTATTCCTCTAAAAGTTCAGAGGCTATGACATTCTTAGATGGTCCAAACGAACTCAAAAGTATGTTTTACTCCATTCTGTATGCAAGATAATGTCAACAGAACAAAGTATTTTACTCCAATTGCAGCCTTGCTAGTCTATTTCCATTTTCAGAATCTATTCCTCCCATCCCAACAAACTAAAAATGTTTTCCATACTGTCATATTCTAAAGCCTCTGTATATGGCATACCTAAGAGCATGATTTATAACTTGGTTACTGATATTCAGAAATGCCATTACTCACTTTGTTAACTTTAAATTCTTTCAGTTCCATAGTTTCTTGATGTTTAAAAGGGCTGTTGTTAGTCACAGAAATGATGGGAATAGCATAGGTAGGTTTAATCGGCTGCCGCTGTGCCATGACCTCAGACATGATCTCTCCACTGTAGTCACCCAAATTATACCTGAAATCAGAGGATTTTTCTTACTTGTTGGAATGTTTACAAGTTTGGTAAAAACCGTGCAATATGCAAAGTTAAACGTAGACTCGTACTTTTAACTTGAGATAAAAGGAAGCCAGGATGACAACAAGTAGTACAGAAATTATTGCTCCAGAAGAGAGGACTAATAAAACAGAAACTTCACTGCAGTAACTAATGCTGGCCAATAAACAAAAGGATAACTACCTGTAAAAACACATTCAGCAGGACAATAATGCAGGGGAGGAAGGGGATGCAGAAACTAGAAAGAAAAACAGGGTAGGTTTTTCCCCCTCACTCAGAGAGGGCACTATTTAAATAAATAAATACATGACCTAAAAGGTTTTAAACAGTGAGGTCAGAGGGCCTTATTCACAAAGCCTCCCTCTTTCGTATTATGAAATAGTTACAGGACCAGCAAAACCAATGAAACATAACATATTTGGAGTCCTGTGTGAATTCTCTGAACTCTAAGAGGAGTTGAGCTCATGTTACAGTTTTCCATTATGAAGGGGCACTTCAGTCTTCCCTATGAACAGCAGTACAGTTTTACGAAAAAGGTGCTGGCATAGCTTTGAGATCTCTCCCACTCTAGTTCTACTGAAAATTGTCGCTGCTTGGAAAAAAAAACTGCATCTGGTAGAAAGAGGGCAGACTGACATGCAACTTGTCTCCCTAGGAAACCGGACTAGATAATAAAAAGTTAGTTTTAGACCTTTAAAATATTGACTCAAAACATTTATTTTTGAGCACGGATGCTTAAGCTAAAGAAGTCTAGTCAGATCCAAAATATGAACTGCTAAAAAACAATTTCACACTGCAAATGTGATTCTCTGTTGACTATGAAAGGGACAGTTGATAAACTACAGCATTTGGTCTTCAGCACAGCTGTCAAACAGGATGTTGAAAAAAGTATTAGTCTAAATAGAGACGACTGACAGAGCAGCATGCTATGTTTTAAGAAATGCTTTTTATTTATTTTGTTCAGGAGGATATCATATCAAATGCTGCTAAAAGACAGCAGAGATAATGAAGGAGAAACAGTAACACTTGGAAACTGCCTTAAATAGCTGTGATTTCCTTAATCTAAGTACTTAAGTTTAATTTCGAAATTTGTTTCTATATTAATTTACTTGCGTATACATATACATGTAATAAAACCTAACACAGATTAGGGTAACTAGACACTTCCCTGCAATGAGCGATTTCCACATGTTTTATTTTGCTCTTTACAGCCATATATGGAAACATGCTATACTTTAAGCATGAAAAAGCCTAAAACACTTTTTTAAAATCTCTCATGGTGGGAATCAGAATACAAAGTAGTTTCCAAAGCTTTTTGCAACAATATTTCAATAAACATTACCTCTTTTCCATAATTTCCAGTGTTAAATGCAGCAACTCCCTCTTGCTTTTTTCCCTTCTCTTTATCATCTCCAGGATGGTTACTGCACGACTCAGATCTCGACGCAGCTTAAGCATCTTCTCATAAGATGCTTCATCATTTTTTCGATTCTGTAGATAGAGTATACATTTTGCCACATTATTTAAATTATTAAATAATCTGAATTAAAAGAAAATTTAAATACTCATTAAAAAACCCATATTCTAAAGGTTTGATATCAAAGAGAAACGTGCATGTATCAATCAGCTAGAGCTTATCGCCACTGTGAGTGAGTTTAGTAAAAAAAAAAAACAACAACAAAAAAACAGAACATCAAAACCTTCATTCAATAGTGGGCCTAAAGTGGTTTCCCTTTATGTTTTTGCCCCAACAAATTTAAAGGAAAAATAAGAACTTATGTTGTTTCATACTGCGCAGCAGGATTGTTTCTTTATATAAGCTACTATTTGGGAGTGAGAAGAACGAAGAAAAGGAAAGAAGAGGAACGTATTAATCTACTTACTTTTCGTGTCTGCATCTTCTCTGTTCGTCTTCTAAAAGCAACATAAGGATCATTTGTGCTGGAACCATCTCGTTTCTCTTGTTTCACTGATGGGATAAGAGAAGGACCTCGACAGTTTTTCCTCTTTTTAATCCAGTACTCATACACTTCTCTGATCAATTCATCATCTTCCTTCAGCAACAGCTTGGCCTCTTGCAGGCTGACTGGCTAAATGTAAAACCCAGTATGTCACTTTCACACAGTGAAATATGTAGTACGTATTTTGAAGTTTTTATTTGAAATGATGCTGTACCTGCTGACCACTGCCCTTCTCTAGTCGGTCTATCATCTCCTCAAATTGCAAAGGAGAGATGTCCATTCTTTTCTTCAACTTATTCACAAAGACCTCATCTTCTGAATCCAAGTCATAATCAGGCTGCTCAGCATCCAAACTAAAAGCTGAATGATAGAGGGAAAGTTAAGGTTACAGTTTTACTATGGAAATGTTTTGTTTTAATAGTGGTGTCCGGAGTACCGGCCAGATTCTTACGGTTTGCAGAACAAGACAAAACAAAATGATTTTTCTGCACATTGTACTAATCCTACTTAGAGATTACATCTAGTTTCTTTAAAAAAGTTACACTGTTAAAAGCAGGAATAAAATTTGATACCTATGTGACTATGCTTTTCTGAGCCAATGGAAATTTACTAATAGTCAAGCCATCCAGTGGCTTTCAACCTCCTTGCTGTCAGCAACATTTGGATTTGTTAGCTTGGTCTGACTTTTCAATGCTCTTTAGCATTCTGTAGTTCTATGAAGTGCACTGTCCACTTCAGAAGCTATGACTTCAGCCCAAATGTGCTTTAAAGGTACTTCTACAAAAGCATTTGCAGAGTTTGCGCGCGAGGCCACAGTAATAGTCTCGTCAACAAATTTCTGTGACCTAAAAGAGTCAGACTAAACTGGTCCAGGACAGTCTACCCTATGTAGCAGGGTATATTCAAATACAAGCAATAGTTTTGCAGAACAAGAACTACTGTTCAATCTTCCACAATATCCTATGGAAATGCAAATGTTTGAAAATTCAAAACAAGATTTCCCTAGTTCTTATGCCACATGCAAGTTGTTTTAGTTCCCAAGCGAGATTAATTTCTTTGAGAGTGTGCATTTGGAAACACATTGTGAAAAGCATCACCTGCTGCCACGCCCCCCCCCCAAATTAAGAAAATTGTTTTAATATCAAAAAAACATTGGTTTGCTTGAGTTGAGTGTATTTTTATTTAAAAATGAAAACAAGACAAAGTAAAATAAATAGGGAGAATACAATGCAGCTAACGATCACCATTTTGGCTGTTAGACCACCAGATAAGGAAAAGAAGAATGAAAAAAAGTACCTTAGTATCAGGATGGAAGACTCCCTAAGCAAATGGAGACTAATACTAAAACAGAGCAACATGCTCTAATACTTTAGCTCATCACTGAAACTTGGACTGATTTAGAAGTCTAGCATTACACCAAAGTTAACTAGGAATGAGATCTGTTTACATAGCACAGATGCTACATTTTAATTCTGCTAATTATATTATGCAGCAGAATAAATTTCTGCAATGTTTTCAAAAGTTATCACAAGTAATGCAGTGGTCACACCAACGTCCACATCCAAACAGAACAGCTGCCATGTTCTAGCAAGAACAAAAACCCAACACATTCAGAAGTCATCAGTGACACCAAAATATACCTACTCTCAGATGTAGAATATGTCATCCAGGTGTAGGCAAATACTACTACTGCCATTTCTACTTGGCTTCCCAATCCACTCTACTGTCATTTTATCCTGGTTAAACTTTGGGGCAAAGGTACTCTGCTTCTCAACCATGCATTATACATTCTCCCCTTCAAGCATGTTGGTGTCTGTCTGTTCTTGTTAATGAACCTAAATTTCCCTGAAAGCTGTAACTAGTGAGTTATTACAGAGAACAGGAACAGGGCTTTATGATTGCTAAAATTCAAGTATTAACATACAGACTTTATTCAAGAAGGACATTATCTACTTCCTGATTAAGAATTAAATAGGGCTCTTCAGTAGAAGTATGCACTCCTCTACATGTTGTACAAAATTATTTCTCAGAAAGCAGTCGTGAGTAAGTTTGATAGACATTTAAGAGGAATCTCTTGAACTTTTGGCAAAGTAAATTCTTGGTGCAGATTTCAATGAGTAAGTTGTTTTACTTACGCTGTATGTGAATCAGCTGCTTTGGCATTTTAAATTCTCCAGGATATATAGATTCATAGTAAGCAATATTACTTTCTGCTTCTGGGACTGGTATAACCATGTTATCCCTCTTCTCTCCATATACTTGTTGTGCTGAGATAGCCCGCTGGAGATGATGTTCCTATTAAAAAAAAGTCTGGGTGAAAATCTGAAAAAAATATTTTCAGAGCTCAAAGTTTAAGCAGATTTATTTTTTTGCAAATGCATTCATTGCAAAACCCAGAGACCAGACACGAGAAATGGACATTGCACACTTTCACTCCTGTTCTTCCACTTGAAATGCCATCCACCAGGTGGTAGGTTTTTCCAGTAGGTGGCGCTCTCCCTCTTACGCAAACACACATAACACTTCAGTTCCTATTTTAAAGACAGTCAGCTGCGTGTTCTAGGCACACCAAGCTACATGAATCCATAATTATACATCTCTGGAGAGTCACTTAAAATTCATTAAACATATAGATTATAACGAGTAGCTGCAGACAGAGATTGACTTTGTTTTTCTTCTAGATTTGCTATGGCCATTTACTGACAGTGACACCAGAAAAACAGAAAGGGGGCCTGCCATGATCTCCTATTAAAAACAGAAATAACTGTTTTTTTACCCACATAGAGAAGCTGTTTCTAAAAGACATTCTTGTTTATTAAAATGTTTTCCATTTTCCTCTTTCTCCTCTCCTAACCCATCAAATAAAGGTTAATATTAAACTATAAACCATGAGAGTGAGAATAATTAACTTTTGGAAATCTACAACTGTTTCTCAGGCTTACAAGTAAGTTCAAGTAACACTGAAAATTATTTTGGATTCTAGCAGTTTTCTAATGCCACTATTCAAATGTACCATTCAATTCTTCCTGTGGTGCTGGCAAGGGCACTAACCAGCATCAGAGTAGATAAAGATTTAACAACAAAATGCACAAGATGTATAAGTGCATATAAATGATTTACTGACAGCGCAATGTGGTATTATTTTTCTCTCCTAGTAGCAAAGCCGACGTACTAAGTTTCCACCCTCAGATGTTCACTCCTAGTAGCACAACATGGCAATATAGCAGAATGCTGAAACCAGATTACTTGAAACAAGAACTGCAGCAATGAGGAAATGACCAGTTTTAACACTGGAGTAAAACATATCAGTCTGCAACTATGTATGTAATCTTCTTATACTTTTATCTGTTTGATTCCCAATTTATACCTCTTCAGTACAACAATTAACACCTTCCAATTAACATTTAAAAAAAAGAAAAAGAAAACTTATAAAACAAGCTTCATCCTAAACTGCGGAGTGCAGCCTCAGACTATAAAACCTGTTCCAAGGTAAATTGCATATATTTCTTTGCAAAGAAGAGGTAAATGGTGAGGTTTATCACACAATCATAAGTAAACTTCACTGGATTGATTTGATCCTCTAGCATTCGGTAAACATAGATACATATGTCACCTAGGACAGACAACACCTAAAATGGTCTTTTGGGTACAATGACTACAAAAGTTTATTTTATACTTGTTTTTGAACCACTGTTGCTGAAAACCTCAGTTTCTGCAAACAGTAATAATTCTTTAGGATTTTGTCTCAACAGCTGTTGACTGTTGCAGAAGAGGGAATTAAGCTTTATTTCCATATAATACAGTAGGATAAATGTTATGTCAAATGCATGGTGTTAGCCAATGGGTCTTGCCTATAACAGTGAAGGCTTACTGTTCTTACAATCACATAAAGGATTCCTGGTGCATCTACCAACTCCTATGTTTTTATGCAAAAACGCATTGTTTCAGAGAAGAAAAGGAGGTCAGACCCTAAAATAGGATTTTACTTTCTCTAGTCCATCCCTGAAACAGAGATTGGCACTGTGGGGATAGGCTATTTACACCAACTTCAATATCACAACAGGTTCAATAAGAAGTAAAGACATCTGAACAAGACCCTTGAAAAGTAATCAAAGCATAAATCATAATTTTGCCAGACTTTATTCCAGTCACAAAAAAGGCCCAGTACTTGAAGAGGAAATAACTGTTAGTTGCCCAGAAATTCTGAAAGCAACTGGGTAAGATTTCCTCCACTGAAATGGGTAAACTGATCTGCCGTCCATGCCTGCTCCGATTCATCACAAAAGATGTTCTCATAAATAACCAAAAATAAGCGGACAGAGCAATCTCCCCCTACACTCCTACCCCCCAAATTCTCATTTATTTGGGGGCAGATTACTAACAGCAACTTTGCTGCTAACTCCAATATCTTGGTTGGCAGCTCAGCACATCTTCCTCTCTTCTGATTACACAGACTGTAATCAGGTGTGACTGGTAACTCTGGAAGTACTTATCTTTAACATGAAAATATTGTTAAACATCTACAGCTAATCAACCTACTAGAGCTTCCAGTTTCTATTCTGTAGTCAATCTCTGCTGGATTTGCGCAGCTGATTACTCCCACTCAAATGTACTCCTCCATTTAACTGAAACTGTAGCCTTTCATTTTAAAATGTACTGGTTTCCTCAGTCTGTCAAGATGATTTTGAATTATAAATCCTAATCAAACATGCTGGCTGCTCTTGGTGTATCTTCACATTTAACATGCAGATGCTGCAATCCAAGTCACTACTGAAAATACCAACAAGCATCTAAGACCTTTGCAGAAGTTCAACACATCATTTCACTTTGACTGTTAACCCATTTCCAGGTATACCTTTCCAATCAAATGTACTTATACAATAGTTTCTGTAATACTGTTTTTGTTAGTTGCATAACACAGAACAGTGTCAAAAACCTTTTTAAAGTCAAGATGCAACTATCCAGTACGCCCCTTGCCCTGCCACAGAAAAAAAGTTAGACTGGATTAACAGGGTTTATTCTTGAAAAACCTCAAATTATTGTTATTTTTTGCAAAGAGATTAATATCTTTCAGAAGATCACTGGGGCCAGACAGTTAGTTTGCAGTTCTCTAGATCCCACTTTCCAATAGTTTTTAAAGGGTAGATGCATCTTTTTCCCCCTTCTCCTTTGGGATGTCATCTGTCCTTTAGAAGTTCTCAAAAAGCTGTGAAGTTGCTTCACACTATTTCTTTAAATTCCTTAGCACGAGTTTTAGGTGGCTTAGTCAAGCTCAGAGGCTCTAGCTGCGATGTTGGAAGGAAACTCATTTAACAGCTAGTTACTGCTGCAAGGTGCAGTCTTGTGCCTCCTGCTGTCATTCTTCATACCGCCATTGCCTTGTGCCAGACCAACCTATGACAACAGTTTAGGGAACCAAATCCACAGAAAACCAACTCTCTCCTGTCATTCCACTGGAAGCAATTAGTCTTCTGCCAAATTAGCTCCCTGAACTGCCTTAGTTGGGGAGGGGGAAAGAGAAGATCCCCTTTGGCAGCAGCTAGCCATTCAACTGGCTTAGCTCTATCGTTAAATTACAGCTCAACCTTCTGTTAGTAGTGTATATATGTAATACAGTTTGATTTTTTTTTTAAATGAATATCAAGGGCAAAAGAACATTAAGACTCATGAAAAGCTATGGCAGATATATATTCTACTTGATACTGAGATGGCTGAAACATTTACCATGGTCTTCATCTTACTGTAAGTATTGATAAAACATTCTTTTATTCTGCGTATTCACTGCTAGAGGTGTCTCACCTCGAGCCTCCATTTTTCTAAGGTAAACTTTTCATGTAAAAATTATTTGTTCATACTCACTAGTTTCCACTTTGCATACATTCACATTTTTATGTTAAATAATACTTGTGATTTAACTTGCATTGGAATAGGCTGCAATTGTCTTACAAAATCCCAATACAAACTACTAAAGAACACAGAGTTAGCAGTTTCTTCCCGCTCTCCCAAATTGCTTCCCTTGGATCTTTTGTACACACCCACTGCTTAACAACATGTATTTCTTGAAATATGTTTTATATTTTACTATTCTTCCTTTTCTAAAAGGTATAACCATGATGATAAGAGTTTATTCTCATTGAAACTGTCTTCCACTTTTACATTAACTACTCTCAACTTACTAGTTAAGCTCAATACCTAGAAAAGCTTTCCTCTTCAGTTGCTCTCTCTGCCTAATATTAAGAGTTACTAGAAATAAAACTGTGGCAATTATTTTGCTATAATGCTAATTTGATCAACTACTTTCAGAATGATGGTACCTCAAATCTCACTCCCTCTTCCTTGTGCTGACACTGGTGCCCATCTGAATTTGTGTTAAGACTATTCGAAGAGTTCATCCAAAAGTATACTATCTGCTTGCCACCCTACCCGCCCAAAAGTTAATTTTCTGCCAGGTTAGTTTCCTGCGCTGGCTCATCACAGGGTCAGACAGTCCCAGGGTAAAAGGGATGCAGTAGGAACGCTCAGCCCAAAGACAGAGAAAGTGTCTGAGAGGAGCAGCTTCATCAGTTTTGACAATAGCCAGCCATTAATACGAAACTGCACCTTAAGAACTTGCTAAAAAAAATTAATCCCACCATATTTCTGTGCTGAAATGTACTCCAGCAGTTAAAATTCCACCACCAACCCTTGCATTTCAGATTACTCTGCTAGTTGTTTAATCAAATGTTCAACCACCGCTTTCATTCTCCAGAAATTTTCCTGATTTGACAGTCTACATGACAAGCCCACTGAAACAGCAACTCTTTTTCTGACTACCCAGAATGTAGCAAAATATCAGGAGCTTAAGAAATTTATCAAGCAAAATTACAGATCAACACCATCCTTTTTTTTTCCCTGTAGTCTGACCCTCTATTAATTCTTAAGATATCAAGTCTGTCACTTGCATCAATTTTTATTGCATCAGTATCACCATGCATGTTCCAGAAGATCAAAGAGGCAATACTAAAGACAGGAGGGAAAGCTGCCACAGAGGCAATACTAAAGACACTAGGGAAGGCAAGAATACAGCGGAGCAGCTGTCACCATAGTCTAATGGCACAGACAAGTGTAAAAGAACTAGAACTTTTGTTTAGCTCTGGTTTGAGGATAAACATAACCTCTGTCAAAAGATAATGTGAGAACAAGGGTGTAAATTTTCAAGAAGAGTTTAGTACTTGCCCAAAGTGCATTTATAGCACACTACTTAAAAAGCTGTATACAGCATGCACATAATTTTGTATATTTCCATAACCAAAACACCAAGTGTTCTATAATTATGGTTCAACCCGACTACAAGCAGACACTCTTGTCTGCAAGCAGAAACAAGCAGAAGAGTGATAACTGAAAGCAAACATTGCCTTCTTTCTTATTTTGATAATATTTGGTAAGTTTTTGGCAATAAGACTGTTAGATTTCGAGTTACAGTTTCTCAAAGATGACAGGCATTGACAAAGCACAAAGGTTATTCTGACAAAATGTCTACATTAGAATATAGTCTGCAAGGTGGATTTTAAGTGAGAAACAACACACGGCATTAAAAAACAGACATAAAGTGATGTGACCTTGTCATTAACAGTCTAACAAACCAAAGCAACAGAATGTTATTGCTTTAGAAAGTCAATTGCAAAAATGTTGCCACAGTAGCAAAAAGTATCTTCTTAACAACAAAAGAACAATTTAGAGTATTCTGTAATTTGATTGCACGTTTCTTCAAAGAATTTCTCCAAAATATTTCAGAGCTCTTAACAGAAATAATTATTTGAAGCACACCTGCCTACAGAAATAGTCAAACCAAAATCAGCTGTAAAGTCCAGTATGTAGAGCAGAGCACAAAGTCTTGAAACCCTCAAAATCTGCCTTAGGGAAGTCAGCATTCTCTTTACTGGCGGAAGCCATGGGTGGAGGGCAGGGGGGAAGCCATGCACAGGGAATTAAAGGAGTTTTAAAAAATATAAGAAAAGACACAGAGATGTGTTCAAATCTATACATATCAAAAACACATCTTTGCACCCAAAATACAAAAGCCACACAGGAGGACACTAGAACTGATTCTCTCACTATTGGCAGCCATGTCAAAATATGGTCCCCTCCACTGATCTCCATGGTCCTTCAGATTTAAACCAGTATGATTGAGAGGAGAATCCTTTCACATCCCTCCCTGGCCTGACAGAAATGCTTTCAAAGCTATTATCTCACAGCTCTCACAATGATGTTCTAAGCTACAGAACTAGAAAGAATACAAGTTTCAACAGGTAGTTATCAATAAGCACTAGATTCACAACAGTTACACTGAAACAGAGACACAGCTGAAGCAAATTTAAGGACATACAAGTTCAAGTAAACTCACAGTCCTGTCTTTTTATATACACTTTACCTTCTAGGAACTTATGGTCTAAAATCCTTTTAGAAAAGACCAAACACATCCAACAGAACTGCAGCTTATTTTAAACATGAACACATTACTCTGTAATTAGGATGAAATAACAAAACATCAGGAACAGGAAAATCACAAGCTGTAAAGTTCATTATGTCATCCAAGAGTTGATGAACAGCTGCCAGAGCAACCTGGTTCCAGGCTACATGGTAAAGCTTTTTTGCCTGTTAACTTCACATCCGTTTTTCCCCCAGGGACAATATGGTTCCTACACCTCAGTTATGTCATGTCAGCAGCAACAAGGTTTGCTGGTGCAAGGACAGCGGAGGGCGACACAGCTAAGCTGCGATGAGACCCAGCTAC
Source organism: Apteryx mantelli (assembly GCF_036417845.1). NCBI lineage: Eukaryota > Metazoa > Chordata > Aves > Apterygiformes > Apterygidae > Apteryx > Apteryx mantelli. The sequence continues at coordinate 153,861,779 of NC_089979.1, forward strand.
ACAGCAAGACTGTTCAGACTAACTCATCCCATAACATACAGTAGGACTACTAAAGCACTTTAATGACCTACTGCATGCAAATCACTCTCCAACCTCCACCCTTCCTTGGCTCACTAAGCTATGGGGTATGAATTTTGTGCACCTCAGCTGTGTGAAGATCTCTGTAACCTGAATGGTCAGGGAAGATGGCCTCTTTTGGACACAGATGGTCAACCTACTCCAAAAGAAATTTATACAACAAAGATTCAACCCAAAGATCTTGAAGACAGAAACAAAAAAACCAAACGGACTTTCTCTCAATCTTCTCTTCCTGTTACTATGTCTTGTTCTGCAACCTACTGAACAAACAATTTATATCCCCAAGGCTGGGAGGAAGAGGCAGAGTGATCTCTCAGAGAATTACATTCTAACCTTTTAAGATAAACTGTTTTGCCTTATGCCTCCCACCCCTACTTCTCATGTTCCTTCTGGCCCCTCCTTAGAGCCAGTTCAGGTATTAGAAGCATGTTTCTGTAATACTCTTGGTGTGGTGGTTTTCTGCTACTGCAATAGGAAGGGCTCACCCTGGGACAGGCAAGCACCAACCATGCTGCAAGAGAAGGAACTGAATACGCAGCCAGAATACAGCAGCCAATTCAGAACACTTGAAACCAGTAAGAGACACCCTACCCAAATCTCCTTTGCATTTTTCTTACTGTCAGAGCAGCAAGCTGCTGTAGTGGCTTCTAGCATGACTGAAAGCAAAAATACTTATTCATCATGCACAACAGGCCTCACAGCTTATTACAAAAGAGCTTAGTATAGAAACACACTGCATACTTTCCCTTTTACTACCTCACACACAAATCTAATCACACTTTACAACATGTAAAACAGCTAAGACATTCTGATAAATTTGTTATAGCATCTGTTTCCAAACAACGGCTGGCGAAGAGCTCCAACCCTACCCTAATCAGCATGACTTAGTCAATCTGGTCCTGCCTTGCAGAGCACAGAAATCTTCAAAAGGTATTCTGGCACATGATCAATCCCCAAGTTACCCTGATCTCTGAACCCCAGACAGCAAAATTCAACTCCTGAATTCCAGCTTACAGCCCTTGATAACGGCAAACTGCCCTGAGATGAACAGTTACGCAGGCAAGTATACACACTGCTTCTAACCTCTGACTCCAAGTACATGCACATTATATAATATTTTGGCCAATACTTTAAGTTTGGTCACAACAAACACACATGATCAAAACATGACAGGGGCTACAGGTCACCAAAGCAACATTATGTGGTTCCTTATCCTCCCCCTATGATGGGCCCTGAGGAAGATAATAGTAGAAGATCACACTTAGTTCTTTAGTCTGGCCTACAAGCCATTTGAAGCCATCAAGACATTGCAAGCCAACTTTTAATTAGGGCTATCTACATAAATGTAGACAGGGTAAACATCAGTTTAAGCTGCCTAAGGATTCACCCAAACCACAGGGCTGTAGATTTTCCCTTCTCAGGCAGCTGAGGTCTCAAATGCTCTGAATCAATTCATAAGATAGAAGAATTCATTTCCTTGATATTAAGGTGGAAATTAGTAAAGCTGGGCCTCAAACTGTTCCTCCATATTCCAAACATGGAGTAAAACCACAGAGATAGCTTCTGTTAATCAATGGATGTCAGTCTCATGAGCAGTCAGTTAAAGATTCCACTGTAATTACTATAATAATTAGATCTCTGCTACAAATCCCAACTTAAAATAGCTGCGAGGATTAAATAGCAATTGCTGGGTGAAAATGTAGTCTAACTGTACTTTAAAAAAATATGCATTTTTGTAATCAACATAGTGTCAAGAGATCTTGCTAATTGTTAGTATTTTTAGCTGGGACACTAGTTAGAAATGAGGTCAACCACACAGTCTTGATCATCTTAGTCTACTGCTTTCCTCACGTTCAAATCAGAGACTTCTAAGAGTATACAAGAAGCCTGCCCTTTTCTTGGCAAAATCTTGCCGCCATATCTGTGGATTACCAGCAGCAAAATGATCATGAATTACTTAAAATTTTGGGGAAATTTTCACTGGCTTTGTTTCCTAGGTGAATTGAGGTGGTGGACAGGGCATTCGACCTAGAAGAAGAGGACTGACAGCATTATTATTAGGGATCATGATGGTGCTGAAAGAAATGGAAAGTGATTAGCCATCTCATTACTGGGGAGTGAATGGAAGAAATATTAGTTTTGTATTCCAAATTACTGTGAAAGACAGACAAACGGAGACAAAGAAAAGAGTAAGACTGGCCCAAGACATGCTACAGAGGAGAATGCACACAACCTAGGAACCTTACAAACTAGGAAGACTCTAGTATCTAGCACATGCATTACATAGTACACTTTACAAAGCAACTGAATTTTTAACACCTCAGTCTTCCCAGGTACAGACCCCATACTGATTACCTAGAAAGACTCAGCTGCTTATCAAATCACACTGCACTAAATGCACTCGTAACCGTAAGACTCATCATCAGCTTCAAGTATTTTGTTTGGGAATTACTGATAGCTTAATACTAGCAGAGGGAGCTATCCCCTTTCCTAATGGCCATAGATATCCCTGATCTTTTCTCTGTACTGATTTTGGTCCCATGCAACTCCTCAGCCTATTCAGCTCAGTAACCCATGGACAGGAAGGGCAGCTATTCTTCTGAGAGTCTTCTGCTTGTGCAATGAGCTAAATCAGTTCACAGAGGGGTCATGTGAAGACCACGGCAAGCCCTAAGGAAAAGGCAGGACTATCTCTTTTCAACACCAACACATTGTTAAACTGGCTCAGTCCATATCATTGAACTTCATCATACAGCCACATCTCACAAAAATCCAGCCTCAATTGCAAAACCAGTTGAAGTTCCCACCCCTTACCACAGCTTTTAACATGGATCAGTTACATAGTTCAGTTTGCAGTACAGGGTATGAACCTTTTTAAATGACATCCAAATGACATCTGCTCAAGTCAGAGTATCACAGAAAACAGACTAAGATTTGACACTGGTTATATATTAAACTACACCCACCCTTTCAAGGTGTAATCTATTCCACATATAATTAAAAAAAAATTAGTTTTCTTTGGAGCAAAGACTTACACTGGAATGAGAATACCCCTAGAATTTAACCTTCTGTTATCACAGGTTCCAGCTGTAAGGCCAGTAAGGAAAGCCTGTGATAAATCTTTACAGCAAAAGTTATTTTTCACTTACACAGCGAAAATGAAGTGGAACTTCAATATATTTTTCAGCAGTTAACTTATAAGAAAATTGTATGAGGTTCCCAAACTAAAAGAGAGATACAGCAATGCCTTGCTGCTTACTTAAACATTATTGCAAGTCAGCAGTACTACATAACACAACTCAAATAGTTTTGGATGGCAAAAGCTGTACACTGATTTCTGCATATTTTGTTACAGGCACCTGAAATTACTGTTAGCACTACTGAACACTGCTAAAAAATCAGTGTGATTTGAATAATGAGTAACGTGGTAGTCCAGCTTAGCAAGAAACAAGTTTCTATTCTGTTTCACTACTCTTCTGAATACTAATGTTCAGACACACACAGGGCTGCATCTATTTCCAATACAGATAGGGTGCTGCAATCATTCCAATACTATCACGTCATAGCAGAATACCATACACAGCACTGGCTAAAGTTAAGAGGTAAGCTATAAATCCACACTAACAGATAACAGGACTTGAAAAGTAAGTCACTGAAGTTGGATGAACTTTTATACTATGTTTTCCTCTCAAAAGTTTGCTCTGTCAAGTGTGAAACACAAACAACTGAGAAAATCACCTGACTCCTTCCATATACCATGAGAAAAAACACTAAGTCTTTAAGTGATCCTCACTAAACCAGCCTCTTTTTCAGTCTTAGCTGTCATGAGTCTGTACTGATGCCAAGCTGTTTAATGGGTCAGGTTTGAGATATGCCTTAATTGCAGAGGAAAACAGCATGCAAGGAAATAAAGCCATACAATTTAAGTGCGTGTGTGTGTATGTATATGTGTATATATATATATATACACACACAGAGAGAGAGAGAGAGAGAGAGAATATATGTATGAAGTATATACAAGTATTAAGTATACACAGTATAAACCATATAGTTTAAGAAAGTAGTACCTCTACCTTTCTAGTATTAGTTTATTGAAAGTTTAGAAATATTCCCTTCCACAATACAGACTGCACAAACTGGGTGAAGGGGGGGTGTCAACAGCCTCCCAGTTCTCAGAAGGGTGTTCGCTCAAAGATTCTGAAGAAAAAACAAGTCTAAGAATGAACAGAATTTGGTTTCTTTTGTTAGAAAGCATTAGAAAAAATTCCTGAAAATAACACCCAGGACTACTATTTTTCCCTCCACATTTCCAGTAACAAGACTCTAAAACTTAACATTCCCTGGAGCTTGTAGGTCAGATCTTTAAACACCAAACTGTTCAACCACAGGCCTTAAAAACAAATAACCAAACTCTGGTTGGCTAGACTAAGTCTAAATCACAGGCACTACTAGTAAACTAATGCTTTAAAGAATGCAGAAGCCTTTTTGGAAACTAAGTGCAGGACAAGGCTAGATTTTATCGGAGGGCTATTATGCCTAACATCCTGTCTCCAAAACCAACTCATGGGCATCCCTGCAGACGGCAGTAAGAACAGAGCAAAAACACAACCATACTTCACAGTGGTATTCTACCTGAACTGCACGTTACCAGAAACTGGGACTTTGAGCCACATGTGTTTTAGTCTTTATATTTAGTCTGATATATTTTTCTTCCATGATTTCTTTTCAGTCCAGCATGTACTATGCAACTGTAATGTTAATATTAAGAGTCTTGCCAGACACCCAACACGGATGCAACCTTAATTCTGGTTGAAACACTAGGGCCCGTAACACACAAAGCTACAACAACCATAGCTTCCCTGGCCATGGTTGCCTCGTATTTACATCCTTGTCAGGTTTACCTCTCTCTTTTGTAAAGTACAGTTTCACTATCTCAAGCAGATTTAGGTAGTAACAATTTGACAAACATTGATATTTATACTGAACATTTTACAGTTTTCTCAAGTTGTGTGGGGACAGCAAAACATCAAAACCATTATCCAGAAAATGGAGAATATCAGAGAAAAATAGAAAATAACAATGAAATTGATATTTTCAATGAAATTGATCCAGAAAATGGAAAATATCAGTATTTGTGTCAATTTGTTTGCTTAGCAATTGAGGCTCAATACTGCTTCTTTACTACAAACAATTGACAGGAAAAAAAAAAAAACCTTAAAAACCCCAAACTAACCACCTTTTAAAATACTCAAATGTACACATTCCATATAAAACATTCATATACTGCAGTTCAGGTAAAAATTCAAACTATCTAAAGAAGATTCTAGAGCATCATGTTAAACCACCAAGCTCATTTCTGAATTAAAAAAACTGTAGTATTATCCATTTCAATGCTACAGGGAAGGAAGGAAGGCCACAAAGAAAGCACAAGGTGAATCATACTAATGATTAAAATCTAGTCAGAGAAGCACAATTCTGTAGACTCCACAACATCTACATATTAAGTACTTTCTTCCCCTGTGTAAGATCTCACACAACAATGGAAAGAAACTGTCATACAGCGCAGAGCACAAACGTGGGCTGCACAAGTATGTGCAGGCTGCACCAAGCCTCACCCTTGAATTACTGTCACACTGTCAATGATATCAAAGTTACCATCTCATATCCCTCTGAAACAAAAGCTGAATTAAATTGCCTGAAAAGGGGGGGGGGGGGGAATACATTGCACAGGTTGTAACTCTTACCAAGAGGCAAAGGTTTTGTATGTACCAAGACAGCAACGTATCAAGACATGTGGGAAATCTGAAGTTACCCCCCTAAAAAGTACAAATGCTAGAACCGACATCCTCAAAAAAGTTATACCTCAAAGTCTGCAGCAAAGAAGAAACACGTCTGGCAATTAGGATAGGATTATTCTAGTCAGCTAAATTTTGTCAAAATATGTTCGTGAAAACGCAAGTAAAGTTATCGATACTTTTTGACTAAACTCAGTATTGCCTTCTGTATTCACAACACCCAATAGACCAGAATTTCAGGTCTGATGCCACAAAGGTGGAAAAGTGCTTCTTCACTAGTGACAGTAGCAGGTGCAATACTGAATAACTTAAAATAGACTCTTCAAAGATTACACCACTGTGATGCGCTCATCTATATACTTCCTGCTGCAGATGTCAGTCTTCACTTTGCAGAGCTACAGATTTAGACACTTTTGAACTTAGCTATATTTGAATGCAAAAAGATACTATCTACAGCAGAGACTTGCACTAGGCAAAAAGGTTTAAACAAACACCAACTTTAAGTCTCCTGATGAGTCAAAAACGTGTTTTGGATGACTAAAGTGCTACATGCACCACAAGTCAGGTGCCAAATCACTATTCTTTATAGGTCAGCTGTTCTTAGCACCTTGTTATCTACAAGTTTATCAAGATTGCCTTTAAAAGTACAAGATACTAGTATTCCAAATTCATGACCCTTTTACATGCAATTAAGTGCAAACTCCAGTTTTTCAGGCTGGTATAAAAACTGAACAACTGAGACAGGCAGAAGATGATAAAGCCATGTGGGTTTAGGGAAGGAAGAAGAAGGAAGAGCAAAGGTGAACAGGAAAGGTTTACTATGAGGCCAGGCACTTCCCCAATGCTCAAAAGCGAAATGTATTACACTGTGCACACAGAGAGAATAATCATGACAGTTATGAGCTAAGTGGCTGAATGGGACAAAATATGACTACCAAATGTGATTTACAAGGATAGCATCAATACAAATTCAGTCCATGCTTTCAAGTTCAGCCTAGAAGGCCTTTTGCTCTTCTTTCAAAATTACAGGCATTATAACACTTTTTAGGCATCTTGTATTTTCACTTCTCCATCATTAAAATCAGCTTATGACCTTCATGTATTTAAAAAAACAAAACAAATCAACCCCCCCAACACACATACACACACCACACCACTGCTATCATTCCTTATGTTTATTGTATTAATAAAAGCCTATACCTCTCAAGGATGAGATGCATCTTATTTCCTCTGCCTCTCATAGGTGGAAGAGTTCAAGCCCATCCTGACAGTCATAATCCACACAGAACACAATATATCACAAATATGTGGAACACAGCACAGAGCTGCCTGTTTCTCTGCCACATGTTCAGCTGCAAAGATTGTACTGAGTCTTGATGGATAACCCCTGGCCACAAGGGAATAGAGTTATTAGTACAAATATGCATACTTTAATGTGCACATTTAATATGTATAAATACACAAAGTGTAATAGACATTTTAGAAGATGGCTTTTTGTCCTTCCTGAATACTGAATTCAAGAATATAGCTCAGAGGTCAGCACAGAAACTCATTTACGGGACCAAAGAAAATATCCTGTTAATTATACTAGCCATCTTAGAACTTATCACTATGTAAACTACCATAGGTTGCAAGGAAGATTTTGTACTTTGCATCAATTGATCATGTTCCTTCTGTGCAGGAAGTATTTTAGATACATTGCCATTTATGAACGTATTTATAGAAGACTCTTTAGCACATCATAGCTTGAAAAGCATCAACCTGATACTGTATACATTTTTAGAGTGCAAAAAATCAGCACTGCCTAACATATGCTTATAAATTACCAAAAATCAGGCTCAATCTCATATTGCTTACTGCATTAAATAGTTTGATCATTCTATATGACTCATGGGTTTCTTACAATGCCAAAAATAAAGGGCCAAATAATAACTGATCAATCAAAAGAAAAAACAACATTCTAATGCAAGGTGAGAAACACTTGACATAAGGTTAAAGCGTTTCGTTAACATGCAATTCCAATAGAGACAACTGAAATGACTTGCCAGATTTCATGCACAAGAAAGGGAGGCGGTGGCAAAAAAAAAGACAACCCCCTTATCCCCCAAATTTTACAGTTTTTAGGACCATATTTAGGCCGCAACACCTTAGTTTTTCTTGTTTATCAATCCGACATCACTGAAATACAGAAAGAAAAAAAAAAAGTCTTCAAGGGTAATATCTCAAAGCATTTTATAACAATAGTTCAAAGACACCTAGAAGGTTTTTCAAACTGTTTTGCACCTTTCAGGATTTCTGACAGTACACTGCTTCTGATAATTAATTACCTGAGGTTCTCAAATAACTGGTATTGTATGGCCTTTTCCTCAAGCAGGTGTTTTATTCCTTTCCATATTGGTAAGTCATCAAGGGAACCACCATCCTATGAAGAACACTAGCCATCCACAAGAAAACGTATTCCTGCTTCTTCCGTCCATTCAGTGCTGAGATAGATTTGACCTAGTAAAGTCAGTTCAGTAACGGCAAGCCAAAATATCTTTCCATCCCTGGAAAAGACACTGCTGCCAAAAGCTGGCTTACGACCTCAAATTCTGATTCCAGCTGCACAGTTTCATCTGCTAAACTGATAATCTGACTTACTTCAAATCCTCAGCAATGAATACTGCCTAGAATTCACAGGTAACTTGAATGGATAATTTATATTTAATGTGTGTGAAAGAAAAGTATTGAAACAATCCCCTCAGAAAGTAAACTTCTCAGCTATCATCTAGTTCTGTGACTGTCTCAGGAAAAATGACACCACAGTCTAACACATCCACACACTCATTCTCCCTGTTAGTGGTGGTGAAAACCACAACCACAAAAACAATACACACATTCATTATAAACACAGAAGTAAATTGTACATACTCTGCTGACCACAGTGACGAACATTCTTGGATAAGAGACTATCTGCCTCCAAATCTAGCAACTTTTAATGCTGAATCTCCTCCTTCTCTATAAACCAAAAAAGATGCTTCTTTGCCAGAATTTTCTTAAGCGCAGGGATAAGGACAGTAAGAGGTCAAACTTATACTGCTGAGAGACAGGACAATGTACTGCTTTTCTCATATTCATGAGAAAACTAATATTGGAAAATTTTCTGGAAAAACATTTTTGGGTTTGAATGTTACAGCAGGGAAATTACAGTTTAATTTAAAATATTGCAGATACCTTATTTCTTCAATTTTCAAAATACAGCATTAAACCAATCACTGGATACAACTTTTAAAAATAATCAGGTTTATAAATCATGCCCATGGACCATCTTTATCTGCCTAAGGGAATCAATAATGAACAAATTGAGGGCTTGGTTTTATACATTTGTTTTTCCGATAGACTCTCATTTGTCAGTGAGAATATCCATGAATATTTTTCCCACTGCCACCTGGGAACGCCACACTATCCAGTCATACAACTTAACTGTTATCCTCTGAGTGGACTACAGTCACACAACATACCCATGTATGAAGTTAAGATTTACAAAATCATAACTAGCAGAGAATTTGTGGCACCTTTTTCCTCAGTAACATGAGCTTATTAGGAGCACTTCAAAACTGGTCTTCCCTCAGCAGCTTCTCCAGAATTTATAATCAAGGCTAAGGTTCTGTCCTTATTTCCAGGGCACTCCATAGCTCATACTTGGATCATCTAAAAGCCTGGTAAAGCTCCCAAGAAACAAAGTCAACATTCATCAACTATCCCCTATCAGCTCAAGGTCCTTCTGCAGTAAAAGTATGGACGCATGAAAAAACAGGACTTACCCAACGGTTAATGCATAATTGTAGAAAAAAATTCAAAAAACAAACAAAAACAAACCAAAAAAAACACTCCAAGGATTAAAAAACCCACTGCTTTCTGTTCCAGTCCAAGAAATACAATACAAATTGCTTTTAATTATCATTAAGCAAATTTCTAAACATCTTCCAAAGTCAAGACACCTCAGAAAACATGCATCTCCTCCAGAGAAAGGGTGAGAGAGTAAACACTCAAATTTCTGTGAATCACTCTAGTTCTACAGCTCTGATACAAAGTGCCCCTGTCTAAAAACTTTTAAATGAGAATGCTTCCCTAATTTCTCCACCATGCTTTTAGTCTATGAAAAATACCTTATAAAGCCAAAGAACTTTTTCAGATTAATGTTTTCCAATTGAACAAGTCTTACATTGGTGACATAAAAAAAGCTGCTTTACTTCAGTTTCTGTAGTTGAAGTTCTTCCCCATCACATGCAAACAGTGAGACAAGGAAGTCTTGCCTACTACCTTGAAGTCTGTTGAAGTTCTAACTTGATGAAATGCATTGCTTGCCTGAAATGAACTGAAAAAAAAAAAAATAAATCTTTATCCTAACATTTGAACAGTCTCATACAGTACTTGGCCTCCACTTTAAGACGACAGCATCTACATCAGAAAACAGAGTTAGTACACTAACATTAACCATAACTTTATTTCAGCAAAACAGAAGATAAACAGCAAGGTCAAACAAGCCATCGCTTTTGACAATGAACATGTAGAAGTGATGGGTGAGAAACAGTATAAAATCCATAAATTTACCCATATGCATCTGTAGGCTTTAAAACTTTCATAGAATTAATCCACTTACAGGATTCCAGTAACTATACCAAATATGAAAATTCTGCAGTGCTGAACCTTGAGTAGGTTCTTTCCTATAGCTTTACTCCTAAACATTCCAATAAATATCACCCTGTTAACTCAGAAGAGAACTGAACTTAAAACAAGCAATAAGATTTCTATGTTGGAGAACTTTAAGTATTATGTATAAGACACTACAATATTATAAAATCTTCTTCCTGATATCAGTTTCCATTTTCTCTCAATCTTCTAAGAATTCTTTTCCTTGTAATTTAAGAAGTGAGAAAATCAAATAGGCACACAGGACATGTCCTGCTAAAACACTAATACAGGATTGAGGATGGGAGGGGGGAGAAATACTGTGTAGTTTTGCAGTTAAAAAATGCATTTCTTAAGAGGATATGCAAAAGCAAAGGGGAGAGCAGGAATATAATCAACAATGTTATGAAGAGACTTAAGAAGGGGAAAAAACTATGGAATTTAAAAACAAGCAAATAGGACATTTGAAATAATTAAACCTGGGAAAGTGCCTAGAAACAAAGGTGTCATACTACGTAAACGGACAAATACAGGGGATGATAATGGCACCAACAGAAGAGTATACAAATCAAGTTACAGCCAGTGTTTTCTTACTTGCACCAAGAAGGGCATTTTGGGCAAGATTCGTGACAGGTAATAGTTTGGCAAAGCGACTCCCAACCTTCTTTCCTTTCCAAGAGAGGTTCTGTATCTTTAACCCACTGTCATTACACTTTCGTAATACAGCCTTGCATAAAAACCTCTAGTGTTGAAAAGGAAATCTGGAAACAAAAGCCTAAGCAGAATTTAACTTTCCATGCTAAGACCTTCCTAACATCCATACTTTGAGCTGCACATCTGATCAGTGAAGATGAAGTCTAAAGCTCTTCAAATTACAACAGAAAAGGGACAGCAGCATGAAGTATATATAGGGAAGTCCCTGCTACATAATCTCTCTCTCCAGTAACTGTTCCAGGCAGGCTGCAAGATCTTGAACTATTTTCTACTTATCATTAAAAAGGAAAAGACTCTAAGTCATGATATAGATACAAAGCTATGAATTTAAAATGAAATTTCAACTAGCTTCATCCTATCACAATACTCCTGCTCTCATAACTGAAGACTGTCCAATTTTGTACCAAGATGCAATGCCACTTTGGACATCGACAAGCAATCCCTTCCAACAACACACTCTCAAAAGCTTCCATTTCAACTGAAAAAGCATGAATTTCTTAACTTCTGATTAAATATAAAGGAAACAAATCTTTAAGAGTGGTACTCAAACCTTAAGAAGACTATTTCCTCTCTCACTGAAAGTGCCTGTCCTTTAAGGGACTGACAGACTAGCCATTCCCCCCACCAACTTTTGTATCATCCTCAACTCATCCTATTCACCTTCATGTATTTGTTTAACCAAAGAGATCCTCTCTGAACAGTTAGCCCCAGAAAGCACATACAGCTGAAAAATATACAGATACTGGTGGAAAGCAGGGAAGAGAGAATATACAGGCTTGTCAAATAGAAGAGAGTTGTCTACAGACAAAAGCAGCAACTGGTCTTTTTGTTCAGACACATCAGTCATTTGATGCATTCCTTGATATTAAAGCTATTTATTCTTCTTACAAATACAAAGAAAAGTACTAATGAAGGGGAAAAAAAGAACAAGTGACTGATTACACATATCAAAGCCAGCAAATTAAAGAACTCTCTTCTAGCAGAGCAGACTCCCATGTACAGACATACACATGTTCCTTTAAAAGAAAGGCTTGAGAAAGTAATGTATTAATTAACAAGTATTCAAACTAATGTTGAATATGCTCTGCAAATTGATTTTGAAATAAATGTATATATGCTGCCAAGGAATATTATCATGTAATTATGACACAATTCTCAAGACAGAGAGAAACAAAGTCATATACTCAAAAAAACATTAACAGATTTAAGGGCTTGCCATATTGCACTTTATATCTACCTGAAACAACTGAATATTAAGCAGGTTCCTGTGAACAACTTAACTTTCTACTGGAGTAAAAAACAAGATGTTGGCTACTGAAATCAAAAAGAAAACTAAAACTGTGTCACTCTGATCCTCAAACATTTTTTTTTACTGAATTATTGCCTTCCCCCCAAATATAACCTTTATAAACATTTTACTGCATGAAATTAATACCCGTTTCTTTGCTGAAATCCATTACATCATACAAATCAAATTAAAAAAAAAAAAAAACAATTACAAGACAAGGTTATTTGGCTTCTCCTTAAGACAAAATACAAAAATTCACAGGAGGTACAGCCTTTCCATACAAGCCCAGACTTAAACTTACTTAGAATTATGTCCTGTCATAAGCTCCTCTTCCCAACCTCCAAAGCTCTACCTGTTCCATTCCTTCTTGTGCTATTAAGAACAGTGCTAATAAAGTTGTCTTTGCTTTTTTTGGTCTTGATGTAAATAATTTGAAGAGACATTTTCAATCTCTTCCAATGTTTAACCAACCTCATTGTTACTGAGGGAGCACTAAATACGTCTAATCTATTTTATCTTACATCTGAACTTTAACAATTGTCCTCATTGTGGTTTATTCTGCTATAAAGCCACTGCTATTACAAGCATCCTCCTCTATGTGCAGTTACAAAGTGATGAAAAGGTTAAAAGTGATTTGAACATGGGTAATTCAAACTAATGCTTTAAGACTGGTCTGCATTTAGTTCTTCTGGAACAGTTTATTTAAGAAGAATTTATCATCCTGACAAGTTATGTATGTATTTAAAAGAGATTAAACAAATTAGAAAAGAAAATCCTTCACCTGTAACATATGTGTCCTAGCTTGAAACTCTTCCAAAGTTGATTCGCAAATTCCTATCCTCCATCATTTCAAAACAGAATTTGGACCTTCTGGAGAAGTCTCTGATTGATCATCTGCACCTTGTGCCAACCCACACTCTTCCCACTATCCTCTGAAACTTTTGAAGTATTTAATACTTGTAAGTATTTTGAAACATTGCACTAAAGCATAGGATACCACCTAAACCCTTATTAGAGTACTGTGTTTAACTGATGCTGTATGCAGAGCTAACATCACATTATCAACCTACTTCCATATGATAATGCCCTGCTCACAACTTCAAGGAACACATTTAGTGCCCGACTTCTCAGTAGCATAACAATGGGCTATCTACCATGATTCCTAAACTTTTATCCAGGATTGGTTACAGGACGTTGTCAACATCCCATAGGTGTCTTCTATATTCCCAGTACCTAGATGAATATGGTTAAGTTTTGCTTTTTCCAATTTCAAATTGAGACGGACAATCTCATTCTGTAATAGAAAACTGTGCCACCATGATCCCACTGACTTCAAAAAGAAAACACTGGAGGTACATGTGGTTTTCATACCACAAAAATCAACCAGTCTCTTTAGATAGTCAGAGAGATATAATGACTAAATTGCTCACTGGAGGAGCCACTCTTCATCACCAGCCAGAGTTCCTAATTTGAATCAATATTTCAGGTGCATAAAATACCTTCGATTATTAAGCAAAAGAGAACAGAAAGCTTTGGTGCAACTGAAGTCTATTGTAATAAGGTGTGATATCCAGTAAACTGCTGCCACTATTACTAAACAGTTTGGGAAGGGAGGGAGGAGGGAGGGAAGATGAAGCAAAGCACTTTTCATCACCTGAATCCTCTGACATAAGCATCAGCTGGTATGGGAATTTTCTTGAACTTGGCATTTGGCCTTGTTTGTGGTAAGCTGTCACGTGTTTTCTGTCTAAATTATCTGGCTAAGGATCTCGGATCATTTTCACAGAGATACACCTGAAGTAAGTTAGTGAGCTCAATACCTAACTGAAAGGTAAAATTTAATGGCCTATGATACCAGTAAAGGAGCTCACAGAAAAATCTCTTTCACCTCTTAACTGTGGTGTTCATCGAGATGTTGCTTTAGATAAAATTGTATCAAACCTTCATTTCTCTCTCTCCCTTGTATCAAATTATGAACACACCAAACACATTCTGTTTTAGCAATCTGAAGTATGAGTCAAGAGTGTTTAAAATTATGCACAAAAAAAGATTAGACTGGTATATAAAATTAATGCCTCCTACTATACAATATATAACTACATAAACAGAAGAGTTGGACAAAGGGGAACATACTCAGGAAGCAATTCTAATCAACTCTGCAAGATTCCTGAATGGAGCAGCACGCAAAAAAGTTTTCTACTATCCTCATTTGCCTCAAGATTCTTTAGATTACCAGAACTCAAACACTAAATTACCATCACTGAAGGAGTTCTTAAAAGGCAATCTTCCCTTTTAAGATTACTTTGGCTTCTACAGTCTAATGGGTGGAGCTTTCTTTTCTTAGTAAGCTGATTAGAAACTTTATATGGAGTTTCCCAATCCTACATCAAAAAAAAACCCCAAACAATTTCAGACTTGAAACTGATTTTTCAATTAGAGCATTTGTAATGATTTGACATTCGCAGGTCTGTTTGCCCCACCATGATCCTAAAGAACTTATTATCAGCAAATCATCCATCAGCAAGGCAACTGTTATTTTAAGAGTATTTAAATGCTGTGTACACAGCTGCTTAATTAGAAGGAAATACATACTTCAATAGAAGTATGTGTTCACACAGAATGTGGTTTCTTAAACCAGTAAGAATGCCCTGACCAAAGAGATGATCACAGTATCATTAGTGAAACTTAAGTATGCAATTTCAAGAGTATTCATACACTGACTCACTACACCTCAGCTATATGCTTACTTCACTCGTATTTTTAAATTATGGTGACTTATGGCCCAAATCCGGTACATTCTAATTCAGTCTTTTCCCTTGAAGAAGAACAGCTGTTTCAGCAGCAAGAGAGTCTAGATATTTTAGCCTTCCAATGCTTCCTGCACGGATTTGGGAGGAGCAAGTCACAGCTTCTGTCTGTGCCCTGCTTGGAAAAGAGCTGTGATAATATCCTCTCTGTAGAACTACCTCAGGCACAGCTATCTTTGAGCCTGCCCAAACCAGGTAAATGTGAAACTGAGTACTACTTTGCTAAAATAGAGGCAATCTATTAGGAAACATGTTTAAAGTGTTCTGAAGAATCTGAATGAACATTAGGCTCATCTTCATCAGATGTTAAATAGCATTTAGCAAATACTGGCTAGTCATGCCAATATCAGAAAAAGACCAAGTATGTCCAATAATGACATTTTAATCAAACAAGCTGTTCTTAAGCATCTCCAAAGACAAGGGGAGCAAAGATAACTACAATTAGGGATTTTAATATGTTCAAAAACACACTTTAAACTATTTAAACAGTTTGCTCAAGTACTCAGAAGACAGAGTATGACCATTTTTAAGGCTGACAATTGCACACGCAGACTTAATTCCATCTTCTGTGCAGCCTGTTAGTTATATCGTAACACATATACACAGGAAAATAGTAAGAACTGAATGAGCAGTTGTACAAATTTCAGATTCTGGGTGCTTAATTCTTCAACCTGCTTTTAGCAGCATTAACTAATATTAGTTAATAAAAACGGAAGTTTATGCACTGAACCTTCAGAGAACTCCATGCAGTGTATCAAGCCTAGCAAAAATCTAATAGGCAAGAAAGTCACTAATTCAAAGTTAGGAAGAGAGCAAAGACTAACCACTGGACCACAAGCTTGCCCAGAAGATTAAAAAAAAAGTATTTATTTACCAATAAAGTTTTAGTCCTTCTCACCACTTATGCAATATTTCCCCCCCATCCCTTCTCTCATCTCGACACCAAGGACAGAGACACCAAGATTTAGAAAAGTTTATCTGATGAAAAATTTGAACCTAACCTATACAAGCATGAATGTAAACAAGACTAAACAGAAATGCAACATTTAAAAAGGTAGTTGTGAACAACTAAAACCTTAGTATGGCCACAGTAATATCATCATTTACATCAGAATAACAATCTCACACAAGGTAGTAAAGAGAAAAAAAAAAAAGAAAAGCAGAACAGGATAATTCCCATACCCACAGGACCATATTCATGCAGCATAACGGACTGTTATTAACCACAGAAATGCCATTAGTCACATTTTCCCATTTAGATAATTCATTTCTCTGATATACACTAGGACACTTAATTAAAAGTATCTGTTCACACACTAATCTTTATGAGGCACTACTTCAGATAAAGATCCCAGGAAGTTCATACTTCTTGACATTTTAAATATGCCTCAGAAATTGAGTTGAGGTCCTTCAAACATAAGGTTTTGATTTTCTTCATACATAGCTATAACATCCTTAAATCTTTTTCAAAAGAAACTACATTCAGGGTAATTTTCTACAAGAATAAAGATTCTAAAACTTATCAACAAAGTCTTGGAAAAAATTTAAGTTTCTTATCTTTGAGGTAAGAGAGCCTAAGAGTGTTTTGAGGGGTGTGGGAAAGGGGCTGCATTCCCTCTCCTTTTGGAAAAAAACACCAGTGAAAACATGTATAGTATTCATAGGTATGGTTGGAGACCACCAGACCTAGGATGCTTTTAAAGCTACCTTTTCTTTCTGAAAGGTGAGATACTTAACATGTTTTAAAAGCTTTTTTTAAGTAACAATTTTCAATACAATAATCAAAGTTGCCTTTGGACTGCTTTTCCAGTTGTCACCTTTATGTTTCAATCTACTTGAAATTTGAATTTCCAGTCTAAAAAAAAAAAAAAAGCCACACATTAACATCCTCTAAAAAAGATCTTTACAAAAAATAAACAAATCTGACTTCCTCTACTCCTTTTTACAGTTTGTTATGAATCAAAATACACTGGCATATGTTAGCTGAATTTGAATAATCAGAGTATTAAGTAACCTGCTCGCTGGTTCTCATAATTAAAGCAGATAATAATAATTAAAAATAATTTAAGAACAGAGTTTTGAGACAATACAGTAGATGTTCAGTGTTGCATAAGAAGTGCCATATTTCTGAAAGCTTAGTTTTGTTTTTTTTGTTTTTTTTTTTTTTAAGATGCAAATGCTTCCTTATGATTTTAGTTTCTTAGGTTCAGAAACAGCCTTGGCAACAGTCACAATGTGTTTACCCTAGGAACTTGGGAGCTAAACCAACTGTCAGAACATAGTATCAGTTGATAACTTCAAGTACCATTGTCTGTGTGCCAAAAGCTTTTTACTGTAATGTCTTTCACCTCCAAACAAAACCACTAACTGAAGTCATGACTTACTAAGCAGAAAGTTATATTCTACTTGTTAACTGAATTAACATCACTTTAAGACCCTTAGTTGCCCTTCTGTTGTAAATGTTACTACACCTCTTCTATCAGGTGTATTTTTCAGATTCACATCCAACTTAGTAAAGCTTTTTGGCCTTCAAAACACTCGTACAGAACATCAATGCTCACCTTAACTTTCAAGGTCTAATAATGAAGATGTTATTTTCTGCATTTATTCTTTGTAGGAACAGGATGGGAGAAAGATAAGATGAAAGGGAAGCAAAATAAATTCCTTTTTGTGCATCAAAACACTAACTAGTCATTTAAATAATCTTGTGACTTGATGCTTGAATATTAATCTTTTTGATTGCATTTTTCCCTAGGGAAAGTTATTTAGTCAAGAGGAGAGCTCTTAACTCCAAGTATGTGTTCCTTTAAAACTGCATTTATGCAAAACTCAAAGTAATGTTAGAATTCTATTTATAAAATAGTTATAAATGGTTGTGCTCATTAGTTGAAGCCCCCCCAATCTCCCTATACACACAAACACATGCTCTTATGGCCACTTTACCATCTATTTGTAAAGAAGTAGATATTACAAGATATCTATTATTTTTATGCACTATTAGGAAAAAAAAAATCTAAATCAGTTCTTCAACTGCTATGTAACACACACAATTCCCCACTTCCCAAAATCCTCTACTATGTGGAGTTTAGGAAAGAGAAAGTAGCAGTGTATTAACCTGTAACATATGTCATAACTTTAGTCCATTACCATGTCTCTTTGTTGTCAACACCAAGGTAGAACCGAAGAGAAAGGTTTTGGGGGGGGGGGGGGGGGGGACAGAGGGAAGGATGGAAACTTAGCAAGTTTGTAGAAACAAAAAGGGGAGAAGAGTAACATCAACTGCTTTATCTAATAAGTTCCTAAAAGGATTCAAGACGACACTTGTGTTTACCAATGGCAAACAAATTTTGTGAGCGTGTATTTAGAACAAAGGCACAGGGAAACTGTGAGAGGTGTTTACTTGCACTCAAAGCTCTAAAGTGCAATACCTTAATTCTGAAGGCTAGATTTCGCAAATAACATTAGTCATAGAAACAAAGTCTTATAATTAGCACTTAAAAATTTTTCCTTGCTCATGATACTTTTCCTTAGCTGGGACATATATCTGTATACATATGGAGGCTGTATAGTTACTCCATATGATTTTCTATCCCAGACTTGTACCTGCAAGGCAAACAGTGGAAGAGAAAGACAGCTATCTGACATTTCCACATATGTAAATGCACACACACATTCATTTTAACTGAAAAATAAACTCAGCAGACAAGTATCACAGCAGACACACTTAAAATTCCAAAGCAAGTGGAAATGAAGGGTGCTCTCTCATGTCAGAATCCACAGGTATGAATTCAGAATACACCTACTGTATTTAAAAAGCTAAGAGCATCTAAGCATACCTACCTACTGCTTATACACTACTTTTACTAAATGGATACCACTCCAATAATAGGTTTTAAGAACTACTGCTTCACAGAAATGACCCAAAATATCATCACAGTTCATAATATGCATTTTAGTGGATGTTAAAAGCAGTTTACAATCTTTATAAGATTTGGAGATATTACATGTAATTAATATATGGGGGGCATTCACACACACACACAAAAAAAAATCAGACTAGTTATTGAACGAAGACAATACCATGCAACCACACAAAGAATCCTACTCTCCCTAAAATATCTAGAAATTATACAATTTTAACACATTTTGTAAGTGCTCATATAGTCAGTTAACTCAGACCAACAGTGCCACAAAGAGAAGACTGCACTCGAGTACATCTGTTTTAAATTTTAGAGAAGTAACTCAACTACACTGTGCTACATATAGAAGGATAAACAGGAACTTTATAGCCTGTCTGTCACCTTCAAAGGACAACAGCAGTCTGACAGGTAGCAAAATTCAAGAATATAAAATTGTCACATTTATTCTTATTACTGTCAAGACTTTAATAATCATATTTCTACCATTTCTCTTGTACTGCTGTACTTAATGTACAAATGGGGAAAAAAAAACATTATAGTAAGGAAATAATACGAGAGCTGTCAGATGTATAAACACTGGGAAAAAGAGGAAAAAAGAAACCGCTTGCACAGCTCAGGCTCTTTAGCAGTAACAGTCTTCAGCAGTAACAGCTATTAAATGTTATACTTGTCTTGGAATGCATTAACTGAATGATTAAGTGAACCTACACTTGGAAAAGGTTCAAGTTTCATTCTCCATTGAGACAGCAAGACTGAGAGGGGAACTGCATACTTTTTGGCCTCCAAACCTTCTTACTTTGAGTAACAGTTCAGTACCCATTTCTACGTTTCTATGCAAGAAACATCAGAACTTTACTTACTCCACGCATGTCTGAAGACACTTCTAGGATTCTCAAATAAACCTAAACAGAAAGCCTTCCACTTTCTATTTCTGGCAGCGAGGAAAGGCTCTCGGTTCATACCCAGCAACGCAACGCGAAGCCCGCACTAGAGCAGCGCCGCTGTAGGACCGAGGCCCCCCGGCGGCCCGCAGAGCTCACGAGAGCCGGCGGGCGGCCCAAGCCCTGCCAGACTCGCCAGCAGCGGGACACTACGCGCATACGTGTGTGTGTGGGGGGGGGGGGGGGGCGAGCGCGAAGGGCGAGCAAACAACGCGCCACCCTCGTCCCCTCGCAGCGCCAGTACCAGCGCCACCACGGGCCCCGCTTCCCCGCCGGCCCGGCCCCGGCCGCCGCCGCCGCTCCCCAGCGCGCGCTCCCGCGCGAGCGGCCACAACTTCCTCGCGACAGCCGCCGCCGAGCGCCCCCTCCGGCAGCGCCTGGCTCGGCAGCGCCACCCGGTGGGGCACAGCGGGCACAGCACCGCCGGGGCCCGTCTTCCCACCGCTGCCGCACAAGGCCCAGCCCAAGAACCAAGAGACAAAATGGCGGCCGCCCGCGGTGTCACGTGACCCCCTTTGTGCCTTTCGGGGCCCCGCAAAAGCGCCCCCGCTACGGCGGGGAGCGGGCCGGGGGCAGAGGGAGCCGCGGAAAAGCCCGAGGGGAGGTGCGGTAAGGGGCAGCCGGGCTCAGCACCTTCCCTCCCCGGTCCCCCCTCCCGGCGGGCGGGGAGAGCGAGGAGAAGATGGCGGCCATTTTGTGCTTGCGCAGAGGCGAAGGTGGGGGCCCCGGGTGCGGGGGGGATGGAGGGACCCGGCCGAGGGGGGGGGGGGTCTCACGTACCGACTCCTCTTCCTTCTCCATGCCCGTGGGCATCTGCGGCACGGCCCGGTTAATGGAGGCATATTCGGCCAAGTCGGGCAGGTCCTCGCAGCGGAAGACGGGCAGCGGCTTGGACGCATCCAGCGCCCGGGCCCGGAACGACAGTTTGCTCATGTTAGGCGGCGATGGCGGCTCCGGCTAGGGAGGGGGGGGCGACAGCAAGAGCGCTCCGAGCTGAGAGCCGGACCCCGCCGAGCGCTCTCATGGAGGGACCGGGGCTCCCCCGGCAGGGCGGGGCGCACTCCGACACGGGGCCCGGCGGCGCCGGCTGGCGCGGCTGGGCTGGGCGCTGGCTCCTCTCCTCCGCCGCTCCGGCTCCGCTCAATACGCCACGGCCAACATGGCGGACATTAAACCTCGACTGGCCGCCTCTTTCAGCCAACCCCAGCGCCACAGCCATTCCCACACTGCATCGCGCAGGGGCGCGGGCACAGCGCCGCCCGGGGGAGAGCGCGCGCAGCGCGGGCACGGGCGCGGGGCGCGCGGGCTCGGGCGCGCGGGCGAGCTCCGGCCGGCAGCCAAGCGGGCGCGGGGCAGCGCCGGCGGGGCTCGCCGCGGCCCCTGTCCCGCCGCGGGGAGGAGGGCGCGGAGAGGCTGTCTCGTGTACAGAGGCTGCCTGGGCTGTCTCCCCATGGGGCGACACGCGCTACGCAGGCGGGGGCCGGCGGCTTAGCGAGCCCCCACTCGGGGCGGGGGGGGGGGGGAGGGTCTCCCTGCCGTTACCGGGGCGGAGGGAGCAAACTCGGCTCCCAGCGACGGGAAGCGGGGAAAGGGAGCCGGGGAGAGGGGAAGGGGCCGGCGCCGGCTTTCCCGGCGCCCGCGGCAGGCTGGGGCTCGGGCCCGCCGGCACCTGCCGCGGGCGCGGGACTTACCCGACCCGGCAGCCGCGGGGCCGCCTGTTCCCTTCCGAGTGCGGCGCCGCCGGGGCAACGGCCGGAGCGGCGCGCCGCGCCCGGCGGCGATTGTGACTTCAGGGGCGGCGGCGGCCGGCGGGGGCAGCGCTCGGGGCGCCCCGCCCGCCCTCTCGCCGCGGCGGCGGCCCGCGAGGGCTCCGGCCCGGCCCGGCGGTCCCGGCCGGCGGCGGCACCTGCCTCCCGGCGCGGCGCCCGCCCGCATCGCGCCAGGTGGAGGCGAGGCGCGGGCACCTGCTCCGAGCGCCCCGGCCGCGGGGGCTGCTCACCTGCGCCCGCCGCCCCCTTCTCGGAGGTTTTCGGAAACTTGGTCCCGTAGCTAAGTGCAGGCACGGGAATTAGTTTAACCCTTGCTGGGATCCACATTATCACTCGGTTACCGATGCAAGCGAGCTCATTACACAGGCAAAGGTTAGAACTGATGTGAGCGTGTCTCATGAGCTGAGCTGCTCCATGTCTCAGTGATTTAGTTAAACCGAGGCGCTATTCTGCCGTCAGCCCGCGCAGGAAACGCGGAGCCCCGCGCGCCGCGGGAAGGTCTCCGGGCGCTGCCTCGGCTCGTCCCCGAGCAGCCGCAGAAGTGTCAAACCCGTCCCCAGCCCTTCGCTGCAGCGGTCGGTCGCTGCAGGACACGCTGTGATACCGGCTGATGCGGGGTATGGTTTTGCATTAGAACATAATCTATTCCTACATTTCAAAAATCTTCTAAATAAACCTACACACCTGAAGTTATGCTTCTTTTAATACAGATTTATCAGAAAATACTAATGTTTTGTTTGAATTCAAATATCCCTACTATTAAAGCAAATATTGTTGCATTGTGCAGT
Source organism: Apteryx mantelli (assembly GCF_036417845.1). Taxonomy (NCBI): domain Eukaryota; kingdom Metazoa; phylum Chordata; class Aves; order Apterygiformes; family Apterygidae; genus Apteryx; species Apteryx mantelli. The sequence continues at coordinate 153,884,550 of NC_089979.1, forward strand.
TATATAAGACTCAATAAACTTAACTTGTTCTTTCTCTATCACATATTACCCAGGAAAATAGAACTTTAGGAAACAGGACACAGATGTAACAGAAGGATTTCAAAAGTCTTAACTTGCTTGTTAATTTTCAATCTGGTCTATAATCTATAATACAGGCAAAAAGCCATTTTTTAAACTCATCACCTCTTTAATAATAATACCACCATCCTAGACTTTAAAGAACTCCTAGTCACTGGATAAAATATTGCTAGACACAGTTAATAGCACAGTTTCAATCCAACAGTTTGCATGTCTGACTTCCAGACAGGACTGCCAAACTGCTTCACCTGTGAGTCATTTAGCTTCACAACATCTTTGGGAGAATAATTTTTCTGTAATGCAAATGGATAATTCAATGGAGGACCGTTGCTATGAAGAATATGACCCCCCCCCCAAAAAGGGGGGGTTCATATACTGGCATAAACTAAAGAACACCATTGCATTCACCTGTATTTCACTATGTACACTAGAACCAAATGTTGAAATTGCATATTGCTTTTTATGCTAATTTGAAAGCTTAAGTATTTGCTAGCTAGAAATAGCATTCATAAAGTATAAAATAACTCTCAATTGTATACGAAACAAAGTTTTCCAGAAATATTAAACAATTTCATTTATCCAGCCAGCAGAGAGGTAAGACAAGGACAAAAATAAATGGCAACACACTGTCATAGATTGGCTTTGACCTAAAGCACTAACTGAAAAATGAAATACCTAAGCAAAAAAGAAGGCAATTAAGTACAACTCTCCACTTCTACTGATGAAAGACAACCAATACATAATAAAAAGCAAAGTGTAACAAGCATTCTGAAGTGTAAAGAAAGGATATTCATGCTTGAATTTATCCTTAATTGACCTTTGTACTTCTAACCTTAACACAGGTCTGAGACAAGTGCAAAACATGCAAAATGCACGATAACATTTGGATACAACAGGACACTATGCATTAAGAAAGTTTTGGCCCGAAACTCTTGGACTCAGTGGTTTTTATTGTTTTGCCTATAATAGATTGCTTTCATCTATTTTGGAGAAGTTGTTTATTAATCCTTATTTGATCCTAAACTCATGTGATACTAAAATGAGAAGTGTGATATTTGAAAAACAAAGAGATTCTAAAACAATGTGATATCAGCACTGATTTCTGTTCAGTTAAGGTGATAATAGAAAAAGGTAGAGAACTTTAGAGGCAGGATTTTAAACAGACTAATATTTTTGTTTTACTTTCCTTGCAGTTAGGATATACAGATATATTTTAAGTTTTGCCTTTTTTTTTTTTTAACATTTACATGTAGTAGATAACGACAGTAGTCATTATCTAGAATTGGTATCCTGTTTTGCATAATAACCAGGAGCATGCTGGTTTCCAGCTCTCAGTTAAAGACCAGTAAGTGTATATTTAGTTGTTCTACAGAAGCACTATTTTCCCCTTAATCTTAAAAAGGATATATAATTCCATTTATACTATATTTTAACATATAGAAGAGACATCACACTATGTTATGCTGTTTGTCCAGTTTATTAAAACAACAGTAGAAGCAAATAACATCATAGGCAAGCATAATCCAGCCTTTCTCTACTTTAAAGGTAAACAGTGTCCATTCTAAAAACTGTAATGTAATGAAATGTAATGCAACTGAAATATAATGAAAACAGCATTTTGAATTGCTGTTCTTTCCTGTATAAATATAAAACTGTTGAAAATTAATGCTGCACCCTTTTTTTAATATTGGAGCCACTTCAGGGCTCCATCGTTTTCTGATCTCAAAATATTTAGTGCAATTAGAAGAGTAAGCTTTACTAAAATGGAAGAATTTTGTACAAGAGTTTTAATACATCAGTTATCTAGGAGATAAATATAACCAGACTTTAAAGTACATTCAAAAGTACTAAATCCAGATGGAGCAATTAAGGGGGGGGAGATCTCAGAACTTGATCCGTTTAGGTCCAGAAAGGGGTCTTTTATTACAGTATCTAACTCAGGTATGTAAAAATGTGCTTTTTTTTGTTTGCAAATTCTGTGCAGAATTTGACAGGTTTTACAAATTTTGATAGTTATTTATTTCATGTTTTAAAGTTTCTCCTAGTCAAAGAAAGGCTTTCAGTATATTCTTTCAGCATAAGTTGTTCAGTCTTCTAAACAAGCATGTAATATTATCAAGTTCTAATCACAACATAGAAGCCCTTTATACATAGCTATGTTAAGTTCTGCATGTCATTTTTGGTGCCTTCTGGAATCAAGCAATTGTGTATTTTAGGGATATAAAATTCTAGGAGACAGTTGTTCAACTTCTGGTAAGTTTTTTTTATTCTTGTTCTCATTTTTTGTATTAGAAGTTTATCTCCAAATAGATTGTTGATAAGTATAATATAAAGGTTGCGATGCATTAGTTTTCTATTGTTCTAGCTTTAAAGGAGTCTGTTCATATGAGGAAATACCTCTTTACAGAAATAAATAGTATTAACACTGAACATTTGATGTCATTCCACTCTCCGGCCTCATTGGAAGGGTAATTTTTTTTCCTTTTTTTTCCCCCCCACAAAAAGAAAAATTAGACACTGAAATCCACAGTCAAGCTGGGATTAGAAATCAAGTACATCCTTGCATCCATTCATTTTTCTCTGGCTGTTCTTCTCTTGTAACTACTTAAAACTGTAGTAGACAACAATAACAACATGTTAAAAGTAAAACATGTTTCTTATTTGCCTATCACTTAAAAATAGTTCTTACATACAGAAGATACTATATTTTCATAAATTGAGGAATACACTGTGCACACTAAACTGTACACTAACTTTCATATCCATAAATATTTGCAGTACATAATTTTTCTCACCTGGACCAAGTTTGCATACTATTTCTGCTATTGTAGAACTCATCAACTCATTTAATTACGTAGTAATTTTGGTAAGCTGGTTTTTGCCTGTTTAGCTCCATAAATGCCGACTACTATGAATTGATAACAAAAAAGTATCACCGGTCATTATTTTCATTTTCAATAATCAGATATTAAGAAATGACTCACTGTAAAGCTATCATGCTGTAGTTTCCAGAATGACTTAATCTCAGGGATATTCTGAAAGATATAGTTCATTCTCTTGTCCTGTATTAAGTAATTATGGATTCTGTAGGTATACTCCCGTTATTTTACATTTGCTAATGATGCTTCCTTTAAAATTTCCATCTCAGCTATTTTTTATTATAGATAGCTATATTCTTTTAAATAATGTCAGTAAGATGCAGTTTGGAATAAAATGAGATAAATATTGACAAATATGACACTAGTGGTTTGTCATTTTATGAAATTCCACAATATGGTAGAAAGTAGATGCATACAGGAATGATCTTAACAGCATAAAGATCTCATCCAGAAATGAACTGATTCCTGATGAATTTCACCTCATTTGCTACCATCAGCTGCCTGTTTTAAAACAGAGAATGGTACTATCAGATATATTTAAGCGTTCAGACACCATACTACAACACTGGTGTAGAATGCCTCTGTGATAACTTCTGCTGTTTTTGAAAGATAACTTATTGTCTCATAGCTTTGACATCTCAAATAATGGTATGATATATTAACTTAGTTATTTCAGTGCATTCATGGTTGAGAAGCAATAGGTACAAAGCCTGTTTGAAGTCCTTATTGTATCATAAGTTGAAATAGCGACTGGGTAAATCTATCTTCTTCAATCTTTTCTCAATGAGGGAAAAATAGTTTGTATCTTGTATATGAATTTTTTTTCTGTAATGAACATGTACTGTGTAACCAAATCTTTTAATTATCTTTTATTGTTGTAAGCATTTCTGATTTACATAGGGAATACAAAAAAAACAGCATAGAAGGGATAATACTGCAAGCATTTTTTTTTGATCTCCTATTTTCTGTACCATTTAATGACTAATAAGAATATCATCCTTTAGATTCAAAAGCTCCCTTTTTTTAAAAATAGGGAGATATAACAGCCTGATAAAATGAGAAACTCTGAAACCTCACATGCTCATGTTTAACACTTACAGCATCAGATCAGTGATTGCTGTTCTCATGAACAAGATCTTACCAGAAATGACTGGTAAAGCAGTGTTATGAAACTGTCTCCTTAACGTTCAGAAGGGAAACACAAAAATTGACTTTCCTGGAACAAAATCTGAAGTTTTAACACTTAGTGGCAAGTACCATAATTAAAACTGGATTGGGAATTACCATGTGATCAGTGGGTTTCACATTTTAAAGCTACATGCAGGAAGCCACAAGGCAACAATATTATTTTGCATTAGGTAATGCTAACAAACACAAGATAGGCCAAAACAAACATTCATCATTTCTCAGGCGCTGAGCGTGAGGCTGCAATTTTGTAATGTGTTGTCTTTGTTAGCAATATTGGCTTAAGGTACTGCTGTCCCTATCCCTGCTCTGCCATTCATTCTTTCTCCTCCGTAGTCATGCTGCCCCCGCATTTGTCTCTGTACAACTACTTATGAAGCTACAGTGAGTACCAAGTTGGAAATCTGGTCAGATACTTTAACAACTCAGCAAAAAAAAAAAGTATATAAATTGGAAAGAAATCCACTGAAAAGACCCATGCTAGACAGTATATTCCCCAGCTACAGCTTACTACCATTGCCCTCTTCCTTCATATAATCCTGTTTTGAATTGAGTAGAATTGAGTAGTCTAATAAAACATTTGCAAAAAAAACTTGAAAAATGATAAAACTGTATATACAATTTAATACAGCCTCAGAGCAGTAAAACACTGTCATATGCTAAATATTTGAAAACTTCTGCATAAGAGAATAGTGTCTGAACTAGTCAATAAATGAAGGATTTATTATTTGCTTTCATACTGATTACATATCACCAAGTATGTGTGGGGTTTTAATGTTTCAAAAACATGAAAAGACCCCAGGCAACATTTTTCAATGAGCAAAAAGGAGTTAGATGGTGCTTTAACAGCATAATCCTACATGCAGAATGTGTTGTCAAACACATTCAAAAGTAAAGTCCAACATCCTAAGGGAAGCTGTCTAAAAGTAATCCTGCAATAATCAATTTACTGCAAAAAGTATTGAAAAACTAAGTTGAAAAATGTTATTCCACTGGGCTACATTATAATGGTAGAAGATGAGGAAAAGGCACCAGAAACCTATTAAGAGGAAATAGCTAACTGAGGAGTAGCAAAAAGCTATTAACAGCATCCCTGCTTTTGTAGCTGTAACTAGGAGGATCTTGACGATTGCGCAGGTAGCCTGCCTTGCCAGGACGAGCAGGGAAAGCCTGCAAGAAGCACTGGCAACTTTCTTCTTCTAATAGTAGGGTTATTATCCTAAAGACTCAGTACTTGTCCCACCACTGGTACAGACTGAGCCAGTTTTACCATTCTCAGTTTACCTAAAATGTATCTGAAAGCACAAAGGGTTTGTGGGATTCTTGTTGTTGTTACTATCAGAAAGGCATTAGCTTCCTTTATATGGCTTGTTCAGCAGACTTAAGTTTTTATGCACGTATGGAAAACACGTAATAGTGGAAGCAGTTATTCTTTTAGAGCTAGCAGTGATAAAAAGACAAAACTTAGTCAAGCTGAGACTCTTCTGTAAGAAAAGATTATATATATATTAAGTTTTACTAGATTCAGAAGTTATCTTAAGAATTGGAAGGGCTAAAAGAAGTACACAATTTATGAGTTTCTCTGCTTTATTCTTCAATTCCATATTGTGTTCCCTCCAAAATACTATGCTAGACATCTTAACTTCTTGCTTTAGTCATCTTCTACAGCAACTCATTCCATAAACTAATCTTTAGGATTAAGTCGTTTCCTATGTACTAAAGGAAAAAAGAAGAAAGAAAGAAAACAATTCCTTTAAAATGTAACCCTTCTGCAAGGGGTTCTATAATTATTCACAATTTTTATCAGTAAGTTGAATGATTATTTTCCCCTTTTTGGGGTATTAATGAGGCCAGTGCTGAATATAAAACTTAATTAGCAACTGGACCAGCAGATTAAAACATCAGCTGTTGAAGCTGGTTCATTGTCTCAGAGTATTTGCTTAGCACTCAGCACAAGCACTTAATTTCAATAACATAATTTATAGCACAAATAGAAACATGTTTATAAATAGCATGCAGTCTAGTATTTTCTGCTTTTGACACCTATAGCCTTTAAAGTCTGGACTGTGGCTATGCTGTATCTTTCTCGCCAGACTGCTTTGTTTCGTACCCTGTATTACTGCTTCACATACAGCTCCCTTACTGTTTTAAAAGTTACTGTAGTTACGCAAAGTAAGCTTATTTTAAATCTCTTTAACACCAGTCCCTTTTCTTCAGTCTTAGATGATAACTGCTTCTAGGTATCCATTTCTGTCCAACTCTGTTTTAATTATATTTTAAAATAATTATTCTGGAATTATTTGCAGACTTAAAAGAACTACTGGTATGGGTTTTTATGGCTGGTTTCATGGTTAGTTTCTGACAGATCTCCAGCTTGGTTTTGTGCACATTCCAGGTATTCTTACATCTTGAAACACAAAAATGAGTTTATTTTTCACTTTAATTCCTCATATTCCGCTAGCAGTTCATTTTAAGGAGTGACAAAGTTCCAAAGTGAAACAGTTCATTTATGTGTGTATGTAGAAAACTGCTTCAGTGGCCATCATGATCTCATGAACCTTTATATTTGACTGCCCCTGTGACAGCCACTTTAGTTTATAGGAGGAGCTGGAGAGTTCACCAGCGAGATCCTAGTCCGAGCTTGTAGAAAACAGCACTTTCAGTAGGCAAGCTCCCCTTTTTATGCAGTCATTTAAAAAAAAAAAAAAAAAAAATCTTTTAGGAAGTTTTGAGAAGCTTCTAATTAAAGGCTCTATCACAGCAGTCACTGAACTTCCTCAGTCTTTTGGGCATTTACAATACATGATTATCATCCATGAATTAGGTTTCTATAGGTGTGCAGAAACAAAAAGAAACTTCTGTATTATTCTCCAACTAAGTAGATATTTGATCAGGTACTAACACTGTCATACAAGCAAAAAGTTTGTGGGCTTTAGTAGGACTTTATTAAAAAATAAATAAAAAAAACTTTTATCCATAATATTTTGTATTCTGAAGTACAAAACATAATAATAATAAAATCACTATTCATTCTTCTGTCATGCCAATTACCCTGAAACATGATGGTAAATAAAATCTGAACATGGTAGACAGGCTACCCACCCTTTATTTAGGCATGGACTTTTGCAAACATCGGTTTATAACACATGAATAATTTCTGAGTCAAGTGAACTTAATCTCATAATTATGTATTGCCAGTAAAAGGGCAAAAATCCTATCTTTTTCTGGAAATGCGGAGGATTGGGCTTTCAAAAAAATGCAGCTGTGTTGGCAAGAGATACTAATTTATTAATCAAACAGCTAAGAGAAACTAAAAGTAGAGATTAGTCTGACATTCTACACAGGATAAGGCAAAAGGCCAAAAACAGGTGCAGATAGGTAGAAATTATGCTTATAGACAGATCTAATGGTAGGTGTGGTGATGCACACTGTCCTGAACCCTTTATTTAACCATTAAGTGAAAAAACACACACTACATGAAACCTTAGGCTGCCAAAGTGTTCAGAGAATGACCTGGGATAGGCAAGTATGCTGGGGCCAAGCTATGTTCCTATGCATAACTTCAGAAAAATCTGTTTTAATTGTATGGCTCTATGTGCCAAGATACAGCAAATATTCATTAATCCAGATAAAGCATGATTTTAACTTTTTTGTTTTTAATATAAATCACTTACTTTACTACCTTAGACTCCTGTGATAGAGATCCTGTCTTGCAAGTCAGTATTAAAATCATTTCTGAGTATTTCAGAACAAAGAGAAAAAAAAACACACCAAATAACCCAGGTTTTGGATTTAAAAAGTCTGAAGTCGCAAAAACAGCACATTAATTATTTGTAAACTGAGGGAATATTTCACATACCAAAACAGAATCCTACAGTACCTAGAAATCATTTTGAACTGTTATGTACCTTGACTAGCCTTTGTCTCCTCAGTCTCAGAACTGAAGATTTGTATAGCATTTCTGAATTTTATTAGTTTTTGAGATTGCAAGAACTCTTTCAGCCTTCAATGTGGACTTCCTTTACACTACACACTGCAGTTTGATTCGTACTTCTAAATTAAGCATAAGGGAGAACATTACAGAGATCTCATTTGTCTTCTGGGATACAAACTAGCCATGATCACATTTATATGCAAACACTTATTCACACACTTCAAAAGATTCAATTAATACCACTATATTAGTGAGAAAAAGCTGTAGAACTAAGTTTGAATATATATCCAGCAGAGGAGGCTAGATCCAAATGCAGAAACTGATAAGACTATTTCTTTTTTTAATATTAGCATTAACAGAGGCATTTAAAAAAAAAAAAAACTGTGATAGGATTTAGAATGAAGAAAATAAATCATCAGGATAAATCATTTTTGACATTTAGAGAATGCAAAAGACTTGAGGGAATTGGGCAGATGTTGAGAGAAAAAGTGTCTGGTTTAGATGGAAAAATGAAGTTGCCCTGAGAAGAAAGATAGGTGAGCTCACAAAACCAGGCTGATGCGCCAATATCCGGGCTAAGTGGTTGCCCCCCCTCCCCCCCCAAATGAGAAGTACTGTACTGAATTTACAGGCTGGGTAGTACAAGGTCTTCAGACACAGACTAGGAAACCACATACATATTCCAAATCCCTAAGTCTAGTGTAAGGCCATCCTGAGAAACACAACTAAACGGAGAGTAGTTTTCTCAAATCATTTAGAGTACAAGTAGTAGTGGCTTTTTTTTTTCCAGATACAGATACTCCATTGTCATATTCTTACTAAATAATTTTTTAGTTTTACTGTTGTTTGGCTTTCTGTTGATCTCTCCAAGAGGAGAGGACAGGTCACGGTCATTGACTCAGGGGCCAGTCACAAGCCACGTACTGCTCACAAGTGCTGAGCCTGCAGAAACTCATCTGACTTGTAAGCAGCTCAAGAAGGGTGTTAACACAAAAGGACAAAACCTAATTAAAAAAAAAAGGGGGGGGACTTTTCAGGGGAGAACATAGAAGATAGGAATAAAAACAGTTTCTCGTATTAAAGCAGCTGATCTGAAAGCCTGCTTCACTACAACATCCAAGTCCCACAAACGGCCACAATAGCAGATTGTTAGGTGGGAAACTGCTTCAAAGCTGACTAAAGAAATTCAACCATTTTCTCATGGAATTCTTGTTCCTTGAGTGATTTCTAAATGGAAACAGGCCGAACAGAATGTGCACAGAGTCATCAGAGATACAAAGTTGTTTTCTGTTTGTTGTTCAGCATGGTTTCTCTTTAAAAGCTGCTGGTGGCTTATTCACAATTCAAAGAAAGTGCCACAATCACACTGCCCAAAGGCATCAAAATACACTGCCTTGTGCGAATACCTTTAAGGTCATCAGAGATAATGCAACTGCTCTGCAATACAGCATTTTGAAATTAAACTTTAGCTTTTCTTAAGGAACAACTGTCTGAACTGATTCCTCAGGATATTGTGTCTCTGCCTGGCATTAGAAGTTGTCAAGTAAAAAGACCCTTTGAGGAAAATATGTTTTTATCCATCATGTTACGGCAACACCAAGATTCCTAGTAAACATATAAAGGTTCTAATGGATGTCTATAATGCTGAGAGGCTCAGATCTGAATCACCTGCTTTTTAGCCTGTTTGAATGAATATGAAAAAGTCTCTTATTTGCATTAATGCATATAGCTGCATGAGATATGACAGGGCCAGGGAGCTCTTGCTTGCATTTACTAAGTTTCTTAAAACTCTGAATGGGAAAAAGGATTAAGAACTAACCTTTCATTACTTAAATTGTGCACAAGTCACAGTGTAAAAAAGCTCTAAGGAATGGGATTTATCTCATTAAGTGAGGACATTCACATCTGAGCTAGTCATACTAGGCATGTGGAGATCCAATCAGGATAATCACTGAAGTTTAAAATATGGTTCATCTCAAACTAGATATCCCAAATTGCATTTTTTAAATATGCAATTTGTTTGACTCATTTCTTTTCAATGGGTAGGGTGACAGATTTAACAATACCTATCTAAAGTTAGGAGAAGTGAGTTCCACATTGAGTGCTTAAGGTACAGTGATTTCAATTTACTCAGAAGCATAACTTTCTGTTAATCTGTTGAAGCACCAGTTAATTTTACAGCCTTGTTATCTAGATAGCTAACCATACACTTGTCGGCATAGGTCCAAGAGAGGAAGCAAGACGAAACCTGACAAAAAGGGGACTCCTCTGGGAGTAACAAGTCCTGGGTTCTGGTTACCATTCCTGGGACTTCCTACATTTTGCATTTAAATGTTATTGAACAAAATCTATAAAGCAGCCCCAGGAGCAGGAACGAGTTCCACCCCATCCTTCTCTCCTCTCATGGGAATTCTAGTGCTTAACACACTGTGAAACCCAACTCCTTCCTATCCCTTTCCTCTGCAGAGTGGCCCAGAGCTTTGGAGAGTCCACGTCCCTTCATTTGAGATCACTGTTCCAAGTTTGAATTCCCTTAAGACTACAGAAAACCCTAACACTTAGGGCTCTTCATATCTGTGCTGGTGCTCAAACCAATAGGCAATGGCTTCTGTAACTATTGCTTTCTACTGTCTGGCAATATACAGCTCTGAGCAACTTTCATTTATCATCTGGGACCTCTATAACAGCATCTCAACTCCCTGCATGACTAGTGAGAATTAGCACTCATGTTAACTGGCAGTTCCTATCTCTCTCCACTGTTTTTATAGGGAATATCTAAATTCAGTAGTAAGAATAGTTTTTGCAAGTTTACTTACTTCTGAAGCACTGCAATGCCTACTTTAATGGTCAAATTCTGACCACCAATTTTAGGCTCTAGCTAGTATCTTATTAGTAGGGAGACTAGACTTACGAATAAAACATCCTATTAAGAAAATACGCAGTACCAATATCGTCCTCCTCCCAGGGGCCAGAGGACAACCCAGTGGTAGCAAGATATATTGGAAACATGACTTAGCGAAGACTCTAAAGAAGCCCTTGTGGCTGAAGCCCTTGGTATGTGGTCGTACGTGTCGAAGGCAGGTGAGTTTTCTCAATTGATCACAACAGCAAACCAGAGAAATTCTATTTCAAAGCACTGATTTTGTTTTTCCATATATTTATTAAAGCACTTAAAATCTAGGATTGTCTCAGCTTTGGATCTCTTCACTACAACATAATTTAGCTTTCTGAGATATTTGATAAAAAAGGAAAACATGAAGAATGCTAAAAGATGGTAGGATGCTTTAGCCATAGCATTATCCTCTGGCACATGAAAGGTAGAGAAGATTATTTCTTAACACTCAAGATCCATGCAAATGCCAGTTTGGAAGAGGTGTGGAGGAACCTAACTTCCTAGCATATGAAAATCCAAAGCAAGAGAGAAATACACATCCTTTATTCATAGCTGGAAAACATTACCCTTGAAGGAAGCTTTTACTTCCAAGGATTCATTATTATAACTTGATGCCGACATGTATGATGTGAAGAACAACAGGTAACAAAGTCATGAAATGAGAAAGGTAAAAAAACAGATTCTATGTCAAATGGTGTTATTAGAATAAAATGATTTTTTCCCCCTCTCCTGAAACCTTGTTGAGTGTTGCATCAAGAAATCAATGGACAGTTTAGAGCCCTCAAAAAGGAAAAGCTATGAATCCTAGCTGCCAGGGCATATTACCACACATGGAAGGGGGGGGGGGGGGGAAACAGAGAGAGAGAGAGAGAGAGAGAAAGAGAAAGAGAGAAAGAGAACACAGTAATATATGTGAACAGAACTGGGGGTATACCTTTTATCTGAACTGAATCCCAAAGTATATTCTTTTATGCCACTAGCATATATCTGAGGAAATGTCTTCATATTTTTTATTAGCTAACGTTGAAAGCTGGTTAAATTTCAAATTTAAAATCTGACTGGGATCTGTACATCTGCATCTCTATGACATTTCCAGAAAGAGGGCCAGCTTCATCAGGTGGCTCCTAACTGAGTATATAGTACTAGCAGTATTGGTAGTAAAAGACCAATATGATAGTTATGTCATGAAGGCACACAGTTCTTTTCAGTCCAACAAATCATTCAGGATGTGTTAATGTCTTGGAAAAGACTATTTGGTTACAGTAGGATGCTACACTTTAAACAATTTTAGGCCAGAAAAGCCAAATAGCTTGAAAGGGTTTATGGAGTCTATACAGAACTTCTAGATATGATAGAAAGTGTATTAGTAGAAAAATAGATTAGCTTTGCCATCTTAGAAATGGAGGGGTGCATAGGGGAGGAAATTAAGAAACCCGCAGTTAAAAAAAAAAGGAGAGAGAGAGAAAAAAAGAAAGAAAATCTCTTATGATTTAGATCCTGGTATTGCATAGATGGGCATACAGACATTTCAGAAGGAGAGGTTGGAGAAACACAGCCATAAGACAAAGTCATCCTTCAGTAACAACTCTTCCAGCCATTTCTGCAGAAGATAAATTAGTTGCGATTTAGCTCTGAGAGAACTCTTAATCAACTCTTATTCCTTGCTGGCACCACATCTGCTGGGAACTGCTTCTTCTTGTTCAATAATAGTTCAAGAAAGAAATTGGAGAAGTGAGGAAACGGCTGAATTGCACAACATCAGCACTCCACTCCTTCTCTCACTTAAGATTTTTTGATAAGAATGAGAATAGTCACGTTCATGAGATGCAACATCAAAGCTACAAAAACTTAACCAATATTAAAGAATAGCCCCTACTGAATGGGAGAAAGAGCTAATGGAAAGCAGATTTCTATTCATAATCCATGTTCTTGCTGCCTCTCCTGGGCTAGAAGCTACATCTGAACAGCAGGATCACTAGGAATCAGTCCGTTCATGGCCAGCAGGCTGCAGTCGCAGGAATTCACCACTTTCATAGTCCAGGATGACAAGAGCAGCAGAAGCATGAAACTGCCTGCAGTTTCTTACTTGCTCAATATTGTTGTCCACAGATCAGCACACTCACCATTCGTTTGGTCTACATAATGCAAAGAAGCCAATGAACGCTGTTTCAGAATTCCTAAGATGTAAATATCCCAGTGATTCTCTAAGATTTATAATTATTTTAATAGATTCAACAAAAATTATCTCTACTTCCACTGGCATTACCCAAATTGCCAACCTTATGATAAGGAGATCAGATCTAAGTGACAGAAACTGTACAATATTCTCACTTTCTCAGAAGGCCCAAGATTTGAGAGTTTCCTCAGACCTAAGCATTGTACCAGGGCACTGAAGATGTAATGGTCATCCTGCACCTTCCTAGGCCAATGAGACTCTATGCAGCAGATGAGACTTCATAGAAGCAGATCTTGTCTGACAGAGAGGAGAGATGCTGAAAGCTCACTACTCTCTTGGATACCAACGCCTCTTACTGGAGGGAGGTTACAAAACATATTTATCCAAGATAAAAAAAGAAAGAAAGGAAGGTTAAATCTATTTCTACATGGCCATTACACAGAACTACTGTATCAGTTTCCATAAAACTAAACAATTGCAACTGAACAATCAGCAAACTTTCTTTAAAAGAAAATCTAAATGCATTTTTGACAGTCAAAATACTCATGAAAAGTTTAGAGACGGTTTTCAAACAGTACAATCCTTGTCAAATGTATTCTTTAAAAGTAATAAAAAAAAATTAAAATATAAAATAGATGCAAAAGTTTATGAAATTGTCAGCCTCACATCAGTCCAAAATAACAGGCACACTGATTCATCAAAAATATGTTAAATTTAACATTAAAATTTATTCCTGAACCTGTTGAGTTTTCTAATATGTGCTCTGATCATGATCTGCTTGACTACATCTTCCCACCCATCATCTTATAACATTAATCACTTCTGTTTTCTTATATACCTAATATGGATGTCAGCAGAAAGCCTTCCAAAACATTTGCACTTTCAACTAAGGTGATCAGTAACAAGCTGAGATGCAACAAAGAAAACAACACATATTTAGAAATATATATATATGTATGTATATACACACACAAACTCATGCTCCGATTAGAAACAGGAAAGAAGAAACCCACCCACCTCAAATGAATCCTATTTACAATCTGAAGGAACATGTTAGGTTTCACATTCTTTACAATCCCATCTTTAAACACAATCTAAACTCCCTAAGACCTCAACAGGGCATTTGCATACACAAGCGCATGAAAAATAGGGACCTTAAGATTTAATAACCCACAATGGATATAACATTTAACTTCACAACACGCAAACAATGGACTAGTTGTACAACAAACGTATATCAAAGCCTTCCAAATTGTATGCAAAAATCATTTAGAAACATTTCATTTGTAGCCACTGCAAAATCATTTTGGGGGTGGGGCTGAAAAAATCTCGTTACCGAAGAAAACTGATCTCTAGGTACAGGATTAAAAAAAACAACAAAAAAAACAACCTGCTTCATTACACAAAACAGCAGAATGGTGAGGTCACGCCTATTCCGGGCCATAGTTCACGCAATATTACAGTTTTTTCAAAGATACAGTTTAACCATCTGTTCTACCCGATCTGCGGCGACTTTTGATAAAGAGCAGAGGAAGAGATACAATAGCCGAGCTCCCGCCCCACCTTCCCCGCGCCCCCTCCGCGGCCCCCTCCCCCGCCGGAGCCGCGGCCAGAAGCGCTCGGAGCGCCACAGCGCCACCAACACAGATCAATGCAAAACAAAAAAGATCTCCCACCGTGTGAAAAAAAAAAAATGCGCCTAGAAAAATGCCAAAAATTACAAAATGTCTCCCAAATGTACCTTCTTGGAGGAAAAAAGAACAAACAAAACACCCCCCTTCCCCCCCCCAAACAAGACACCTAAATGAAGTGTGGTGAAATAAGGACCTTTATATAACTAATGCTTTAAGCTAATTGCCCTAAGAGCGCTAATTTGAGAATAAAAAGGTCACTGTTTAGTAACAGACATAACTTAATATAAACCCTGTTATGTCAATCTCCACCTTCATCATACCAAGGGCAGTTTTCCCCCCTTACTTTAGACCAAAGTAATCCATCAAGAGCCATCAAAAATGGCATTGTAAACTCTTTTAGCCACGACCAGACTATATAGCAATGTAATCTGCTTCTTGATATCTTAGAGCTTCATTATATTTATAAGGACAGTAAAATATTTGGTCATGAACACGTTTATTACTCGGTAAAGAAAAAACCCAAACAAAAAGCCAGAAGCAAAAAGCAAGTCCATCTCGAAAATACCCGAGTTCTTATACTTTTAAATTGAACTTAAATTGTTGTTAAGCTTCGCGTGTGTTAAATTTTAAAGAGGAAACAAAACTGACTTCGGCAATTGTCGAAATTAAGGAGACATCGTTGGGTGGAATACACATGAGAGCAAAGCTAAGAAAAATACAAGGCTGTTTTGTTCGCCAACACAACGAAAACCTTCCACAGCACGAATACACGGCAAAAAAACGCAGCCACGGCTATTTTTGGTTAAAATCTCAAACTTACCTTTGGAGAAGAAGGCAGTCCTTGCAAAACGGCGGTGACAATATGGGCTGCATACTCGCTCTCCGGCAGCCAGCCACCTCCACGCTGCAAAGGGCTCGCCGAACATCCTTAAAATATTTCGCAAATGTAAAAAGTGAGACTTTCTTTTTTTTTTTTTCCCCTCCCCTCCCCCTCGCCCCCCAGGATGGCCGGGTGGAGGCGGCGGCTTCCCCCGGGGCTGCGGGCGCTGCCCGCGGCGGCCGGGCCGGGGGCGCCGCGCCGGGCCGGGGGGGCCGGGCGCCGCCGAGGTCACAACTTTGCCGGGGCCGGCGGCGATGGGCTCCGCGGGCGGCGGCCCCACCGACCCCGCCCGCTCCCCCCGCCGCCGCCTGGAAAAATGCAGCGTGCCATTTTACACCCGCCTTTCAAACGTACAGGACCAAAGTCTAGCGCTGGTTTTCGGTGACACTGCAAAACTACGGCTCGCTTCACCCCCCCCCCCCCCTTTTCTCCCTTCAATGAGAGCAGCCGGCTCCTGAGAATGAATAAATAAAGACAGCTGGAGAAAATAATTCGGCGACTTTGCCATTTTCCCTCCCCCCCCTCCAGCCCCTGAAGCAAGTTTCTACCGCTAAGCGCATCCCTTCGCCCCCCGCGGCACCAGGCGCCCCCACGCCAGCACACCAGCCTCGCTGCAGCTCGGCAACCTCGCAGCAGCTAAAAGAGCCAGTCATGCCTGAAACAAAATCCAGGATTCCCTGAAACTGGGAGGCTTGAATCCCAACCAATACTCGATTTACTTACAAAGATAAATACCTACCTTACGAAAGAACTAAATTAATACTAAATTCAACAGATACATCCGTTACGGCAGGAATAGTTTTTCTATAAATACTGGTTTAAAAACCCCTCCTTATACTGACTGACAGAATTCTACCATGCTGCCCACAAACAAAATGGCTGTGGCACCGAGTTTTTTGGTTCCTCCCACTGTGCCTCCCCCTGGCCTCCAGGAAGTGGTAGAAATCCAAAATAAAATCAGCACGAAAAGTACAATGCCGCGGCTAAACTCCGCGCGCCGCCGCTGCGCGCCGCGGGCATCGCGGCCGCTTTAGGGACGCCGGCCTTTCTCGAGGGCTTTTATTGTTTTGCAAAGGACATCCATCGCTGCAAATTTATATCACTGTGTAATTTGAACTTCCTGCTTTACATATTTATAAGGTCTTTCACCTATCTTGGCAGGCTTTCAAATTAAGTGGGTTGGGAAATTTGATGCTGTGCCTCTAGTTTGTGAGCTGAGTCAGGTAGTCACTGCTGTAGCTGTGCTGTGGAAACGCAGGCAAATTCTCACACTTAGTGCTCAGGGCAAGATAAAATTACCCCCGTAACATATTATAGTGTTGCAAATGAGCATGTAGACACAAACAGGGCATTCAAATGAGGATCCTCGGCAGAAACTGCCATTTAGGCCTCTTGAATGTAAATAGTCATTTTGTAATATTTATTTTTGTGCTTGTTGTTCAAAGTAAACCGGCTGAATTATGGTTTCTGTGGAAATAATCTTGGATCATCTCGTATTTTTTATGACCTTGTGCAGTTTGGGAGCCGTTAACTTTTTCGACATTCATTCTTTAAAAAATAAACAGGAAAATATGGCATATTTAAATTAGAGTGGATCATAAAAATGTCACTGTGTACTCCTGTGTCTGAGCCACCTAATCGTGCTAGGCAGTAGCACAGCTCCTCTAGTATACAGTTTCCCGGGCTCCACAGGGCCTGATTCATTTCTCATGGGAGTCTCTTTACTGCCTTTAGTAAGAGTTACAATGGAGACAGGCTGTCAGACCTGCGGAGCCTGATCCACTGCTATATAAAAAGATATGAATTAATATTCCCATCCACTGCTATTCTAAACCTTCTTCAGAGGCACTGAAAAATCAGTGAAATTGGTGATTTTTTTCCTGAACCACCTCTTCTTTCTAGGTCTTTAATTCCAAACGTTTATCTGCAATGAACTTCAAGCAAATTTTGTCACTATTATTGCTTGTTTGCATCATCGTGGTATCTGGCAGTCTTAATACGGGACTATGATTACGATGGTATACCATATAGAAATATAGGGCAAGAAGATAATTCCTGCCCTGAAGAGCTTAAAAGTATAAGACAAAAGACAACAGATGGCTACAGGCAGATGAGGGAAACAATGAGAGGGTATTGATCAGCAGGAAAGGCCTGTTTCCAGCACGCCATCAGCCGAACACTTGTTTCTGTGTGTACACCACGGCAAAGAAGACTGAAGGTGGGATTTGATGAAGAAAATGAATTGTTTTTGTGGATGTTTAAAAGAACACTTCAACAGGAGGGACGGCACAGAAGACAGCACAAAGATGTTTGTTGGAAAAAGCAGCAGATGAACGACAGAAGTCTAAAAAAATTGGCATTATCCTTTTTTTAAATGACAGAAAATTGTTAAGGGGGAAGTAGACTATGAAAGCCTGGAAAATAAAGATGTAAAGCTTATGTTTGATATAAGAAAGAAGGGGAGGCAATGAAAGGATCCAGAAGGCAGAGTGACATGAAAAAAGCATAAGCCAGGCCTGTTAGCAGTTAACAAGTCCTGGAAGAAAGGATATACAGCAGTTTAAATTGTCTGGGCCTGAGGAGATGTAGCTGCTGAGATTAATTATTTTATTTAAAAACTCAGCATGCTCTTTGTAGCAATGAAGGTGTTGTTCTTGAGCATTTGAGGACTATGTGTTGATTAACTGAACTTCCCTCCTAAATTGTATTTAGTGAATTCATAAAATTGTGTTTAGTACTATGTATGGCAGCAGTGTTTATTATATGAACACCTGCTCACTAAAGTGTCACCTGAAACTAGTTAGTACAAGTAGATAAGCACACATGTGATGGGGACCAGAATGACCAGGCACACTGGAAAGGTTCCTTTTGCTGTTACCTGTTTTTCAAGAAGTTCTCATCTCCTTGTGGTTTCTTGTAAATTAAATGTTCATCACCCTTTGCCCTAAACTAACTAATCTGAACGGTGGGGATGTGGGAAGGGCCCCACAGTCCTGCCCTATAGCATAAGGGAGAGCAGCTACGTCGGGAGAGCAAACCATGGTTTGGAGGAGAGGTATAGCCCATAGGCTTCTACCATTCCCAGTGAATTCTTTCTTATGTAATGTTGTTTTAGGTTTTTAAACTTTTTTTTTCTTTCTTATCCTCATTTAGTAGCTGTATTGCAGTAGTAGCAGCTGCACATTTGCATTTTTTTGCAATTCTTTTGCATTAAATACCTTAGATATGATTATGTTTACTACAACAATTACGTGAGGAGCTCTTAAGTGTGTTGGCTAGTCATTACATATTTTGGGGCTAGATGTATCAAGTTAATGCAACTCAGTAAATTACCTCAAATGAGCTAGGCCTTGCTAAATGTCTGTGAGTATTATGATGTGGAAAATGTGAAATAATTTGACTGGGCTCTTCTGTTACAAGCTAAATTAAACTGAACTATCACAAATTTCCTCTTGATTTAAAGCATGCTACTGCTGTAGATCAGCTGATGTGTGGTAAATGTTATGCCATGGTAATTTTCTCTTAGGTTTGATCTCATCACCAGATTTAACTGAAAATAGTGTGTATCAAGTGCTAAAAGTTGAGAACTGAGAAGATGAATGAAATTTACATTTCAGCTTTGTTTTTTTTTTTCTGAATAAGTTTTCTAAGAAAAGTTGAACAATATGTTCTCATGCTTTGAGAACTGCCCTTATTTAAGTCAAATTTCTTGTTCTTGAGAGTAACTCCAAAGAGCACTACCATGCTGTATCCATTCTGCGCTTTATTTTTTTTAAAGTCTTGTTCAATGTCCAGTGGGAATGTTCGTCTTGGGACTTTACTCAAAAGCCTGACAGTAGAATACCTGTACGAAAGCAGGAAACAAACTAGCTCTATTTTAGGATTTAGACTAGCACAAAAAAAGTGGCAAAAAAGTGATAAAGTTCAAATAGCATCTTCTTACTCATTAATAAAATTATTTTTTACAGTCTGCTTGTTGTATAATTATTTTGATTATTCTTTATCTTTTATTTTTATTAATCTCTTTCTTGACCATAAACATGTAACTCTAATTGCACAGTTTCCAAGTAGGTCTCTGTCTCCACACTTGCAACAGAGAAATTATATATGTATCCTTTTGACAATCTCTCCTTGATGTCTTTAGGAACTAGATTATCAGTTCTTTTCAGTCAGTAAATCATTAGGTAGACAGCAATAGCTGAAGGATATCAAAGAGCTTTTACAGCTGGTAATTTAAATGATCATTTGTTTTCCTTTTGAAAAAAAAAGACTTTAAATGCTCTTCAGTTGAAAGATCACCAAATGTACAAATATTTTGCATTTTAATTCAATAGATAAGATTCACATAGCTGCATAATTGCTCTTGAAGAATTCAAGACACTGATGTGCTGCAGTATGGAAAATTCACAGATTATAGCATAAGAATGGATCACTGATGCCTGCCTATATTGTAGCAAAAGACATAAGATTTCCTGGCTTAATTCTTATGTGACCCAGGTCAGACAGTTTTTCAAAGCCTCCTGTCTTGACTAAAAATTTATGGTGATGAAAAGTACACTATAAGCTTCGGTAAATCATTGCAGCGATTACTTGACTCACTCAAAATTTAACTTTAACTTATGGCTTTATAACCTTTTAAACCTCTTTATCCATCTCTCTGTCCAACTTCTGTTTTTATGTGAGCATGTGACTCATAAAATGTCTTTCTCTGTTAAAGAGATTTGATCATGGTGCTTCTTTGATTTGTCTCCAGTTTATCAGTAACCTTCGTGATTTGTGAATCATGGACATCAGAAACCGGCACAACATGCCTGTTAAACTGTCATATGATTTGCCAGATACTGAAGTAAAGTTACTCCTGATCTCATTTCTGCATATCCTAAAGTTTTAGTAGCTTTCTTGCTGCATTATCATCATGGGTACTCATGGTCAGCAAACTATCCTATTAATTTCTGTATCTGCAGAGTCGCTCCTTTTCAGCCACAGCTTCTTGCTTCTGCCAATATGACGTAACATTGTTCTTGGATTTTTGCTTTTTGCCTGTACACAGATTTATACTGTTTACTTGTGCCCACCTTAATAAAGTGGTCCGAGTTGTTTCTTATCAATGACCCATCCTCCACTATTTTCCTCTCATCTACACTCTTAAGTAATGTGAGCTGCATCAGTAAGGATTTATTTTCTCATTAATCTCACTTCAGGCAGTGTTTTTGCTTAGTATCAAAAGCTGAAGTTCCATTGCTGAATTTCCTTCTTTTTGCCAGGACCACATTTTCAGATACTTTATGATTAATCCAGTTTGATTTAAATTACCGAAGCGTCACAGGTAGATACGTCACTTATTTCTTTCACATCACAAGTTCTGCCGGCGATAGTTCAGATGGTTTTAGGATAATATTCAGTGATGAAAGCTGCAGAACAAGAGCCAAGTAAATACAGGTGGAAAAGTATTTGGTTACAAAAATGCATGGGAGTCTTTAGAAAAGACAAAAGTAAACCTCCAAAACATCTGTTGCTGTTGATTGCCAAAGTCTGCCACATAGCCCTTAAGATAGCTTTTCTTCCCCCCCCCCCGTTATTTCTATGAAAGTCTGAAAGTATTTACTCAGACCCAATGTACACATTATTCTGCTTGTGATCTACACCTATGTATACCTTAACAACCTCCATGACTTTTGAAAAGTATCTTGTGTTGAATTATTGTAGGAGTCAACATGCATCATCCTTTCAGAATTAACACATTGTTCCTAGGAAAGATCCTATACGGTAATTTACCTATTAAAAGAATATTTTGGCCACACCGTGTTGGCACAGATATATTTCAAAAGCTCCTGGTCCTCTAGCTGCCTGTATTTAATTTTTAGTTGTCTGTAATTAATTTTTATTAATGTTGAAGCTGATGAGGAAATACTGGGTTTGACTTCAGAACAAATTCAGAAAAAAAATTAAAGCTTGTTGTGAAACTTTTCTTTTAACTTTGGCAATGTCTTGACTGGGATTGTTCTGCATACTTTCTCTGTTATGTGCTGATGTTTGAAAGAGTATCACATCAGCTTTTTTCCAGGTCTTGGAATTGTAGGTGGGAGGTTATTTAGTGCTTTTGAATCCAATAAGGCATAAAGGCCTTGTTCTCATCCTTTTATTAAAACTGAAGCAGAATAAATATTCACTGAGATGTTTGCAAGTACAAGTAACTGCTAAAGCATCTTTTTCACTTGAATGTATTCCTTTTTTTCTTTTTTACGTCTGCAATGCTTCTTCTGTGAGTATTGTTCTGGGACTGTAAGATACAGCTGTTGCTGCTGCTCTTGAATCGTTTACAGTGAGCTGTGCCAAAACAAGGGAACATGCGAGTGGTTCTTCTGCTTTATTAAATATGTTTTATTGTCTTCTCCCTCAGGTTTTCATTTTCTGACAATTAAGGGGATCTCTTATGGATTTTATTAGATGACCTATAGTGCAGATAATTTTCCCAGATGATTTATTATACCTAGGAAATTTCAGCAGAAAAGTCATGGATTCAGATAGGGTGAATAATGGCTTCAGTCCATCTGTGTTCAGCTGACTTGCCTGTTGACTGGTTTATGTGTTCAGCAGATTTTATCTGTTCCTTTCTGAATTCACATTTGTCATTCAGAATAAAGGGCCACTGTTGAAAACATTTCAGAGCTGTTCAGAGTCACTCACAGTGTTCATTTTCACTGCTGCTGCAAACAAATGCATCATCTGTTGGCAAAGGCAACACTGTCACAATTCAGTTTTCTTTTTTGAAATGTTCTGATGCTGATGACATATTGAATGGAAGCCAGTTTAGTCAGCAGAAGCTTGATGAACACAGTATGAGTACAGCAAGGGGAATTTAAGAAAAGCCTACAGTTGCGTACAACTTTGAGAATATTTACGTCTGCCATGACCAAACCAAAGTTCTTTATGATTCCAGATTCAGCAAGACTGTGAACTGCAGTCATAAGAGCGTTAGCCTTTTCTCCTTGTTTCTTACAAAGTTTAGCCTTTTATAGATGATGCTATTTCAGCTTGGGTACTTCTCACTGAGTACCTAGAATCGGAGAGGATGAATTCTGGCCAGCAAGCTCAATGCCTGCATTGGTCAGCTCATCAAAAATTCCAGAATGCAAATGATAAGGGATTAGTTATTTTAAGATATCAGAATATAATGGCTATTGTTTCATAACATTATTACTGTTGGAAAACAATACAGTTCATATACATCTTCTGGTATTATTACATCACATACTCAAATCTGGAACTATCTATTTGACATCTCTGCTCTTTGTTATTATTATTATCAGCTGCTACATATCAAATCACTCAGGGACAAATACAATACTTAGGAGTTTTTTACCTAAATGTACTTAGATTCCTTTTTGTAGCCCTAATTCTGCTGATCAAGTATTCTTTGCTTTTTCACATCCTTGTCAATTTTCTAGAGAGTCTAGCTCTGCACATAGATTTATTACCACTTTCCCTGTTCTGTTTTAACAATATGTGTACTCTTAGCTTTTTTTTATTGTTAGAAAAAGTTCTGAAGGCTAAGCTGACCGAACTTAACTAGCTTGTTGATTAATAAATGTAACCAATTGGCAACAGGAAGTATATATGAGTAGACGTATCATGTTGCACGGATGCAGCCTTTTCATATAATGACTTGTATATCTTCTGTCATGCTCGTCCTAGTTTTGCCTTCCTCAGGCTCCCCACCCTCCCACAGGTACTGCAGAGATGTTAGTAAAATTCATGCCTGTGCTGAAGAAGCAGGGGAAGAAGTGTGCTTCTTGCCCTGCTTCTTCCACTCACGTGGACCTAATGGCAGCAGCATCTCTTAGCAAGGGGCAAGAAGAGTTCCTTTGGTCTGTTATTTTTTCTTTGTGGAAACTATGTTTTTTTGACAGAACCTCCAAAAAACATTCTACTGACTAGATTTAGTACCTGTACTGCCACCTGGATCACCATATTTATTTACACAGTAAATTTCCAAGAAACATTGCCACAGCCCTTTTGTTCAAAGATGGAGAATATGCATAGCATCCAGGGTTGTTGCGCAAAAATCTTAATAGAACGGTTCCTAGGTGGCTGGCAAATCGTGCACCTACCATTGTAAGTGGTCAGTTACGACTTGTAGCATTGATCATTAAATGGTATAGAAACCTGATTCGGTGTCTGGTGTAAGGCAGGAAAAAGCCTTTAGTTTTGCCTGCGTACAAAGGCTAACTTCATATAGGTATGTTATTAGTCAACAAATGGAAGAACAGGGCAATTAATAGTTCATAAATATATACTTTATTTTCATAGCTGCTTACTTCCTTTCCATGTAAGGTTCCTTTTCACTTTTAAAACTAGCATGGAATTTATTTTGTGATGCTATAGCTTTACGTTTTATAACTTTAGCTTTTATCTTATTAATAGCTATTCACATTTCTCCTGATGTAATTTTCTTCAAAAGTTTTTAGTTTATAATTATTTTTTGAGAATGAAAATGTGTATTTTTCACAATGTGTATTTTCTGAAAAGAGAAGCCAATTAGTTGTGGTTGAATACTATTGAAACCTGGAAGACCTAATAGTTCAGTTTTACTCTTTTAGTAGTCTCAATAGTTTATAGTTTAAAAGTTATTTGCAGCCATATTTGCTGCTTTATCACTAGAGTTTTTTTAAGGGGAGCAAATGACAAGATATCGACAGTCCAGCAAAAGTGTCTATTCTGGTACATGTTCATTAGGTATTGAAGTTTCTTGTCTTAAAATCATTCCAGTTTTTGTTTTTCAACTCTTAAACTAAAATAGTGAAATATAAAATGTAACTAGGTTCGCACTGCACCTGAACCTTCTATAGATGAGACCTAAGCATAAACTGAAATATATAGCATTAAAAGATCATGCAGCTGACTACTTTTGATTTTGCTGAGGCAAATCCTGAAAGACTACCTGCAACCTGTCTCCCTAGTGACCAAGGGGAGCCCCATTATATAACCCTCAGTAACTGGGACCTGGCCAGTGATTTAGCATTTTCCTCAAGTTAGTGTAAGGCGATAGCTGTCCTTTAGGGTTTAATGTACTTCAGGTCTATATTTATGTTTTATTTCTGCTACTCGACATGTCTCTCTATCTTGACCTAATGCTCTGCCATACTTTATGTCAAGGACTCCCTTCCTTCCTGACTTTTGGGCTTGCCTTGGACTATATTCTTACCTTGTTCTTTGGACTAGTTCATCGATTTGCTTCTAATCTTGGCTTACTTTGACTGAGATGCTGTCTCCTGGGCCAGGACTCCAGCTGGGCAATATTCATTTAAGCTGGCCTGCCTCATGGAAGATCTTTTGCTGCTCTGTGAGCTGAGCCCAGTGTGCATGCAAAGGACTGATTGCATTTTCCCAGTCCTCACTCAAGTGAGTTCCATATATATTTCTCTCAGGAATCTTACTGCCCTTTTCACATGCCAAGGTTTCTTTGGTACTTATTCCTCCATTTGCCATCCATCAGATGATGCAGGTGTCCCTTATTTCTCCTATGGTACCTAACATCCTCTGTTGCCACACAGATTCTCTTGGTGCTCTTAGTCCTTCACAGAGCTACCATGCACCCTGCTTGCCCTTGTATCAAGGTTTGCCATTCTTTTTCTCTCTTACATAGCTTTTTATTTTTCTCTTCCTGTCATGACCTCATTCCTCTCTTTCTCCCCATTCCACAGGCACTGTGTACCTCCTGTTCTCTCCCCAGGGCAGTTTTATCTTTTTCTCCCTTTACAACTCTATGCCTGTACCTTTTATTCCCTTGCCACTCTTATTTCTTTTCCTTCTGTCCAAAAGATAAGACTTTTAGACTACTGTATTTGGCAGATCAGCAGACCTAAAAGGTAGGATAATGTTATGTTTGGTGCTTCAAGTTGTGGGGGGAAGGAGAAATAAATAGTAGTGTGGTATTTCAGCCTAATTCTGAAAGGTTTCTCATTTGTCCTGGAGCACAGCTCTCAAACAGTAAGTAATGATACTTCATAAATCAACAACATCTTTTGGGTCAGACTTGGGCCCTTCTTTGTGTTACTCAGAGTAGGAGGAAGAAAGGTAAATGTGACAGTTGGCTAGAGTTATCCTGGAAATAAAGGTAGTCCACACTTGTCCAAAATAGGACCAGGCTTTTTCAGGCCCTGATTTGTTGGAACAAAGCCGCTGAGTATTGCACTCTCGTGATCCCTAGGTGGCACAGCAGCATAATTGCAACCTTTGCCAACCAGCTAGAGCTGCCTTGATGTTACTTTAACTTATTTCTTTGTCTGAATTTGGCCTTAGTAGTCGCATCTCCCCTTCACCTTGGATCTTGCCTTAGCAGCAACTCAAAAAGCACAAGGTTAGTGTCTTTAGTAAGGAACCACCTTCTTGTACTATTTTACATGTAGTTGCTTTCCACAGAGTTGGTGTTTGAAAGGCCAAGTCTTAGAACTCCTTCAAGTGATTACTAATTTTTCACAGCTGCACCAAAACTTGAAGGCAAATGAGTTTTTCTGATGGAGAAAATTTGTCTTTGTGACTACTGGTTTTAATGGAAAGAAGAAACAAACACCAAAATAAACCTTATAAAGCTATTTGTATAACTCAAACTGAAGAGGTGAGGAATAGTACCGGCAATCTGGGGAAGGGTCCAAGAACGACATCTTCTAAAAAATATCAAGGCAAGAATCAAAATAAAAATTATTTAGCAGCACTGGTCTGTGTGTTTTATTTTAACAAGTCATCACCTGAACCACAATAGATCAAAAAAAGTCCTGAAAATAGGCACTATGCTATATGTGTTATCTGTTCATTCTGCTACAGACTCTTTAAATCAATAACTGGGAAAAATAGGCTAAAATTCTCCCATGTCTGTAGGCATGCAAAAAATGTACAAAACAATCTCAAGAGTCTGCCTTGAGAATTTTTTCCAAAGTATATCTCAGTAAGGTTTGGATTTAATCCTGTAGTGTAAATATAGTTCATGATGATCCTTTTAAAATCATTTAAAGGCATTACATATGTTTTAGACTATTTCATTGCCTAATAGCTCTAAAGTCATTATTCAGTTCTACTCCACAGTGTTTCACAGTGTCAAGGACTGGCTCTAGGTATTAGAGAAAACTGGTTACAAAGTCTTTTTGATATGGGCCTTGTAAAAAAACTATGAAAAGAACATCTACTTTACTGTAATAATATCATGTCCTATTAATCCAAAGTAACAATGAAAATAATGAAACTTGTGACTGCTGAATACATTTTCTAAACTATAATACAGTATTTTTCAGCCCACAATACATGCTCGGTATAATTAATGTTTCACATAGTGAAACCTCCTTGATGGAGTTACTAAAAATACCATAACTTTCCAGTCTTTTCTGGCAGCTGACCGTAACAAAAGAACCATGTGGGTCAAGGATAAGAACTTGGGGCTTTGTGTTATGTCCCACCTTTTGTCATGTTCCCCCACCCTGTTCCATTCATACAGTACTGACTTGGAACCACTATCGCTGTTGTTGGAGGATGGTTTGGTGTCTGGCACAGCTAATGACTGAGAGGGCTGGTGCATTAGAACATGGTCTTATTCCATATGAAACTTGTACCCCTTCTAGTCCTAAACACTTGACTTCTGACTCAGATTGTGATGAAATTATATGCAAGATCTTTTAATTCCAGCATCAATTGGTGAGAGACTCTCTTCTGAGTTAATTTCTGTATTCTTTTGATATGCATCACATTAATTGCATGGTAATTTACTGAAGATGCTAAGAGGGCTGTAGCCCATGTCCTGTGTTAGTATTGCCTGGTGCAATATGTGTAGTCCTGGTCATGAGTAACAAGTTTGAAACTTCCATTCCCCGCCCCTGTTTATACAATGGTTGCTCTAACCCCTCTGCCAAGGTTTTGACCATTGAGTTGTAACTGGACTGGAGCTTTCTTATCCTCTCAGATTTTAAGGTGAGCCCTAATGTCCGTTCTGTTGTATTTAACAGCACAGGCATAGTGGCAGTATTTCAAATTTGAATGATACAGAAAACTTGCGTATGAGAGCTTTGCAGCCTTGTGGAAGTGGATGATGGTAGCCAGGTGCATAGTATAGTTACTTGATTTGACAACAAAATGTTAAAAAACAGTGAAGTACCTTCTGCATGTTTGCCATGTGGGCTATTCAAGACTAACTAATGCCAGAACACTTATGTACAGAGTGACAATGTCTGTGTGGTTATGGGAAGTATTGTGAGAATTAGCAGTGAAGTTGTAGCGTCTACTGTTAGCTAACAAGTTAAATGATACAAGTAAAGACACAGCTGTTTTTGTTTAAGCATGAAGAAATAATGATGGTGAAACTTTGCACAAAAATATTAGGTAGTTCCATCACCGTTTATATCTCTTCATAATTCTTGTGAAGAGCTATGAACTAAGATAGTTCATATTGCTTGGAAAGTACTTTATAAGACTGTTAATACTTTTATGCAAAGTACTTCACAAGCATTGTGAACTCACAACTGAGTTGAACTCAATTATTTTACACAAGGTAGATCTGAGCTCCCACATGCTCTTTTTGATTACTCTTTATCAAACTTTAGTGTAGACTTTTATTTCAGGTAGATTTAAGAAATTTGTCAAAGAGGATAGTTATAAACGTTTCTGTCACAATGAAACAAAGCAGCTTAGCTCTCTTCTGAATTTCAGAAACATGCATTATTTCAGCATTTTTTTCCCCCTTCGGAGTAATGCCATTTTGAGATATCCTTCAGTGTTAAGTTTCTTAAAATACCGCTGTGAATTTTTCTTTACTTGGTTCATACTGTCTTTTCATTCCCTTTACTTCAGCTCGTCCCTATTACAGTAGATTCCAGAATTCCTTTCCTTCTGTACAGTTCTCCCTTTAAAGTTTGGCTTTGTTTGGCCCCTTTAAAGTAGGGCTTTGTAGCAGGTTTCATAAGGAAATTGAGTTTGTACAATCATGTATGTGACTCCTCCTCTAATCATTTTTGAACCTGATGACCAATTTCAATCATACTTGACAGAGGAACAAAATGTGTTTATGTCAGTCTGCTTCTGTATGTATAATTAATGTCTAACCACAGTCAGAGTTCTGCCACCTACCAGTGATATTTGTGTATTTAAATATATTAAACTCCTACTGCTTTCATTAAAACAGAGAGAAACCATGTTAGTGTCCCCACTAAAGAAAAGCTTGAAAAATAAATGCACAAAGAAGTGCTACAGTGGAGACTAGGCTTCTATCATTCCACTATTTCAGGATTCCAAAGTTTTATTATTTAAATTATTTTTTAACTAAGTGCCAGCAATTTTTTGGGATTGTTTTCTGGCTCCTCAACTATGTTAACAGTCCATTTGTCTGGTTAGGATTGTATCTTGGGCTATGAAGGGTTTGCATAAAATGAATGCTTTCTCATAAGCATTTCACTTGATTTACGGAATTAGACAAATCAGCACTTACAGGACTTAGTAGAACCTGCATGTACTTAGCAAAAAGCCCAGTTCTATTACTTGGAGAAGTAAAGACTATTTTCTGACAAAGGTAATCCTACTATTTCAACTATTTATAATTTAAAATAACATAAGAAAAGAAAGTAGAATTTAAACAGATATTGGAAAGTAACGCACCTCAAAAAATGGGCAATTCCAGGTGGTTGGGGAAAGGAGAGTTTTCACATTATCAGTGAAATATTTTCTGCAAAAATATTTTAGCAAACATACCACTGTTAGAATCTGAAAAAAAACCCCACAGAAATCTAGGCTACGTGCAGAAGGGTGAAAGCTTTTTTTTGTTTATTTGATGTAGCCTGGCTATTCTAACCTTGCTTAATAATGTGAGAAAGTAAGAACAGCCATAGAGTGAAACCAAATGTCAGGCTGCTGCTGCTAAACATAGCAGATACCTAGGGAAGAATATAAGAAGCAGGTCAAATATAGAGTGATCCTTCCATTAGTATACATGCTTAGCTTCTGACAGCTGGTGATTTAGGGATTTCTTAAGCTTGTGTTTGCATCTGGTCCATTATGCTTATTAGCTACCAGTGGACATATACTCCATGATTTTGAGCAGTATTTTTAAAATCCATTCATATTTTTTGTTTCTATAATATCCAATTATTTTCACTGCAACTTTATTTGTAAATGGCTGATTGATCATCTAACATTGTGCCCCGTTTCCTTTGAGAAACAACAAATAATAATTTCCAGCTCACATTATCCAATCATTCATAATTCTATAGCTTTCTTATATCTGCTTAATAAGGAGGAGTCTACTGTATTTTGGGGAAACTAGGAGTATGTTCTTTACTTTAACTGAAGTAGTTCCATGACTCAGTTTATCTTTGTAGCCTTTCTCTATACCTTTTCTACTACTTCTTTATTCTTTCTCAAGTAGGATTGCCAGAAGTAGATGTAATAATCAAGATGTGGGCATATCATCCATGTATGCAGTAGGATAATGATGTTTTCTGCTGTTTTTTTTTTTTTGCTTATTGTCCTCTGCTTATTTTTATTTTCCTTTCCCCCAAATGTTTAATATATTTACTTAACGACTCACTGTGAGTTAGTTCCTGTTAGAGAACTAATTATAATAACTTTCAGGTCTCTTATTTTTTCAGGAGAGAGAGGAAGAATTAATAGCTGCTTAGAACCCATTTCTATATATATGTAATTGCATTTACTTTTCCCAACATTTGTTATTTTGTACTTAGGCAATGGCGACTCTTCCCCACTATACCATATTTATCCATCTATCTTGTAATATCATAATAGTTTCTACCAGTTTTCCCAATATGGATGTCAGTCTTAGTGGCTTGTAGTCCCCAGGATCACCTTGGGAGCTGTTATGAAAGAATTGTAAAATTATCACGTTTAACTTCCCTGATATTAAGATTATTTTAGAACTATCAGGTCCAGTATCACTATGTTTTGGAGCACAGACCTGCAATTTGGCAGCAGAACCCCTTTGATATTAGTGCCATGAATTTGCTATTTCTATGAAAACCATCAAATTTTGGCCAGGTAAACCTCCGAAGAACAATTTCCATCTGCTCAGTAAATAGTTAGATTTATCTTACTTCTACCTGTAAGCTGTCCTATTTGATTATTGTTACATCTACGTACAAATCTTGTATGACTTTTAAATTTTACAAAGATTCCATTTACATGTAGAATAGACTAGATTTCCCAATTGCCACATAGTTTCCATATATTAATTAGATTCTTATTCTGCTGTATCTTACAGGTGGTGTGGTCATCCGATCCTTACAACAACTGCTTCTATAGCTCTGCTCTTATTGCTCCTCACTGCTGGCTAACATAAAACCAAGACTAAGGATAGTGTCTCACTGAGGTTTTCGTTCTTCAACCACAAGCATGTGGACAGTTTTCAGATGAGGTCTGACTGGAATACAAATTTGCTAGGCAGCTGCATATTAAAGAAGACAAAGAGAACTTGATTAGGAGGAGAAAACAAATGTAGAATGGCTAAGAAAGAAGGAGAAACTTCTCTGAGAGTGTGGAATTAAACCCATAATTCTTGGTCAATGTGTGCATCTGCCACCAGCAAATAGCTTTGAAACCAATGAAAAGATAAGGCTACTCCGTATAACTTCTCTGACTTCTCTGCATAGAAGACAGCAACAAATTACTGGGCAATTTTTTGTGCTGCAGAACTAAATGTTCCAGTATTGCTCAGAAACTATGTGAGGTAAATGTATTTCCACATGATGAAATTTCTGGGGAGCTGAAACAGAGAATACATGTTTGTCTCTCTCTTTTTAAATGTTTGAGAAGTTACATTCATATTAAAGCAAACAGATAAACAAAAATCCCAAAGCCCTATTTTAATGGAATGCTAAAGTTGTAAAGTTAAGGATTCATATTCTAAAAAAGTGTTGTCTGTGCAATGTTCACTTGGGGAACTTTTGGGCACGCACTGGAGTGTGGGTCTTAAATACATGGTCACTTGGTACTTTTTCTACAAGATCCCCACTTCAGTGCATGAAACATGTTCCTCAGGGAATGAAGTTGTCTCTGATATTCCCAGTTCATTTGTTTTCAGAAGATGTAAGCTGTGCAGTGAATGAGGTAGAAAAATGCTTCAGAGTGCCTCAGAAAAAGAAAGGATTAAGGCAGCTGCATACTGCCCAAATAGGACTGAATTTCTCTGTTGCTTTTTGATTCTGGTCCAGTTACTTCAATAAAATTTGGAAAAGTGGTGGCAGGTACAATTTGGAAGTGTTACAACTTGTAGAGCGAGTTAACATTCATATGTGCACATGAGGTCAGTGGAAACCCTCTTCAGAACACATAAAGTGCTAACACTAGAACACTCAAACCTTTGCTAACTCATGTTGGACTTAGTTACGGCCTTTCCTAATCTGCAAGTATTTGACTGTGCAACAATAAATATTGAGACTTATTTTATATGCAAGTTCAATACTTACACTATGGTCCATATTCTGTATATTTTTACAAGCTGCTCAGCACAAGTATCTTTTCTTAAAGTGAATCACATTCATCCATTTGCCTGGTTGCATGATCTGTGCCTTAAGGAAAGATATAGTATAACAGAGAGAGGATGGGTGAAATAAACATATACTGCTGTAAATGTTTACAAATGTTTTATTTTTAAAAATTAGCTGCCCTTATTTGCAAATTCTTACCCAATTTATACTGTAAATCTTACTCTGTTTTATTATGGATATTGTAACAAGGATAGGGTGTCTGTTTATTCAAGGATGAATTTCTCTTACTGGAGCTGTGCACTCTAGTGAAAATTACATGCACGTATCAAGGAGCACTAGTTTTATTTTGTTTCAGTTAGTAAATTCATTGCACTATATTGTTGCATCTTAAGTTTCTCCTTGAATTTATATTTGATCTAAGCAGGTTCTTTATAACTGGCGTGTTTTCCATTATAGAAGTTCACTTGTGTGCTTAACACCCTTCGCACACACCACACACGTTTTATTAAAGCCCCAAAAGAGAATTCTGTCTTAAGTCCAGTGTATTGAAAAATGTTCTCTTCTCACAGGGAGAGAAGGACATTCTCCTTTCACCTGTTAAAAAAAAAAAAAAAAAACGGAAATGGCTTTTCTGCTTGAAAGGAACATTTCTGGGTTTTGCTTTTATTCAATATTAATACACCACCTGTTGCCAGTATAAAAACTGGTAGTATTGGCATTGGAAGCAACATACAATTGCACTTTGATCTTGGATTATTTTAATTAAATCCTGAATCTCCAGTAACAATGAGGACTTTAAATTACTAAGTCACTTTTTGGCATCCTACATTGTTCATTTCCTAATTACATAGCACAAACTGGGATTGTCTGATGCTAGCGCCCAGAGTGCTTGCTACTGATTTGACCGTATGCATGCATATATGAGTGCTGAACAAATAACGAGTACAACATCGTAGTATCGGGGTTGTCTGTATTTTGTTACACTACATTTAAAAATACAGCATAACACGTAATATCAATATAATATTTTAGTATGTTGTTGTTTTACTACAGTACTAAATAGATAAATAGGCACATCCTTCGCCGAGAAATCTCCCTTTTCAGGTTTATTTGCCGTCCTAATTAGCATGCTAGTTACTTCGTTAACGACACTTTGTTTTTAACCGCCGCAGCCCGCCCGCCAGGCGGCGACCGTTGGGCAGAGCCGGCGGGGCGCGCGCCCGTTTGAACAACCTGGGCCGTTGTGGGGGCGGCCGCGCGCTCGCTCCCCCCCCCCCGCCGCGCAGAGCCAGACGCAGCGGCGGGCGGGGACAAGATGGCGCCGCCCCCCAAGTGAACACCCAGCGCTGCCTCTCGAAGAGCCCGTCAAGGCTGCCGCGCTGCAGAGGGGGGGCTTCTTCCCGAACCTTCCCTCCGCCGCGGTCGCGGGGAGTGACAGCGGCCGCTGGCAGCGGCTCCCTCCCCCTCTTCCCCTCCCCTCCCCTCCCTGCTCTGGCCGTTGGGAGTCCCCCGCAGGAGCTGCTCACGCAGCACTTGTAACCACCCATAAAACCTTTAAAGTGCTGTGGGGCCGCCTTGAATTGCCTTGTTGCCATAGCTGGGGGTATCGTCAAACCTCCAAGGGCTTTTTCAGGGATAATTATTATGCTGATAATGCCATAATTAGAACCCCAGCCACAGTGGGGGAGTCTGCTGCTCCTGGTTTTGTGCAGACATCAGGGGGAAGATAGACCCCACCAGTAAGTTACAAAAACAGGTGTTGCGGGATTGTCTGAGCAGAAGTGTTGGGAAGGTAGTTGCTGACTGCCCCGGAGCAGGTGCTCTGTCACGTCTCCCAAATGAGCACTCTGTGCTCATATGCTCTTTTTGTCTTTTAGTTCTGGATCAGATACCACCTGAGGAGCCTCTGAGAAACATTTAAGAAACTTTCCTGATGCAGGTACTACTAGGAGACAGGACAAGGTCAACCTCTCTTAGTCTTGATGTGCTTATTTATGTGTGTAAACCACAGCAGTTAAAAGGCATTTTGTTAATTACTCATGGGAATGTGCCTGAATATGCATTGGGTGTGATGTGTGGAACTCGTTCTGTGAAAGATCAGAAAATAGCTGTTTTTTCTTGCCCACCCTTAAAAATACTGAAAGGGGCCTTTTTCAATTATGGGTCAATATTGTTTTTACCGACTGAGGTTGAATTATTAATACTTCATTAAAACAATTGAAGTGAAGGGTGATAATTTTTTACTGTGGTGTGGTTGTTACAGGCGCCAGACTGAAAATGTCACAACTGAAAGTTCAACATTTAGATTAAATAACAGGGAGTTTTGGCAAGCTACAGAAAGGTAGCAGTTGATTTAGTTAGTTCAACCATTGCCTCGTTTTATTTAAAATTTGAATGTATTTGTTACTTTTTTTTTTTAAGTAGGAAGGAGTTTCCATCTGCTGAGAAATGATCATGTAAAATGAAAGTTTTAAAATACATATTTTTTTGTCGTAAGTATTTTTTGTACTGTAATGTCAAGGTGTCTCCAGCTTTCCGTTAATAGAATCGTATTTTAAAATTCATGAATGCTTACAACTTACAGGAAGGCTTTCCACAAATACGGAAATTGTGAATGCAATAGTGGCATTATATTTAGACTAAAGACCCTGATTCATGCTGGTACAGTATAAAAGGACTAACCCCTTCTTTCCTATCACATACCTTTGGTTTCTTTAAGCTGTATTGTGATTTTTAGTTTAAAAATCATTATAAGTATTAAATAAAATTGAGGTAGAAAAAAAAAAAGGTCTGATCTTCTGAAAAAGACAAAGAATAGGGATAGAAAACTTAATACTCTACAAGTTGCATCCTGAATGCAGGAGATATAAGCCCAAAGGTGTTTTTATGCTGCATGTTAAGTTATGTTGTTCATAGAGATAGCTTAAAGCCAGTGTTGTCCAACCAAACTAGAAAAGCCAAAGTGCTTGTTTTTAGCACTTTAGGAAATGTGATCATCTTACAACATTTTGTCTGTAATCATTCTGGAGCTGTATTTTAGCTTCTAATTTTGACTTGGTTATAGAAAAAGATCTGTATGTATCCTCAAGTATACTGAACCCTTTTTTGTTACTGTCATGACATTAGTTTTTTTTTTTTAATCTAGGGCTGTGAAAAAATTTGCTTTTGAACATGTCAGAAGTTTTTTTGAACCAAAGTATATAATCTTCCTGTGTTCTGTGCTTTGTTTTATATGTGTGTATATATATATATGCACACTATGCAATAACTTTCTTCTGAAATGTTTTATGTTTTGTCTTTTGTATTCAATTATTACAGATATATTGTTATTACAAAACCAATACTCTTAAAAGGAAATATTGTATTTTTTTTGCTTACGAGTTTTTCTTTATTTTTGTGTAGTTTAAAAATAACACCACAGTGTCACATTCATCATACTGATTTGATTTTTTTAATACTGTATTAGGAGCTGGATTTAACTTTTTCAGCATCACAAACCTGACCGGAAGGTGGTGGGAAAGATCAGAATGTTGACATCATTTTTATTATGTACATAATGAAATGCCTCTTCATTAGATTTTCTCTATTTAATCTCTCTTCAGTGTTTTCTTACAATTCAGACTAAAAATGTATTGGCTTACTGTAAGGATATGCACCAGCCTTATTTCGCTCCATTAATTTTATAGGGAGCCTTGAAAGGCAGTTCATATGACTGAATGTAGGTGTCTACTCTAGCAGAGACTGACTAATGTGCACTGACTGTATTGACTTAATTTGTATTGAATAAAAAGGAAGTCTAGTGTCACTAGCTTATAGGTAGGCATTTGTAGTGCAGTTACACACACTGAGTCAGCCTGGTTTAGTTGTTTGTATGGGATATCAGTAGCTAGGTGGGGTTGTATATGTTGTAGGATAGATCCATGAGTTGCTTTTGAACACAGTGGTTTTTAGTAGAACTTTTGGTTCTGGATTGCTCGGGGGTGGAGATATGTGTCAGAAGAAATTATATATATATATACCAGTTTTGTATTCTTCCTCACTTATTTTCTACTAGCCATTATTGATGGTGTAGCATAGTAGTGATAATAAATGGTATAGCAGTTATGATCTAATTTTGGAAGGTTCACTTGATTTGCAGAATATATACCTGTTTGGACAGGTTTGAAAGAAACCAAAATAAGAATGAAGAGATTTGTGTATGATAAAAATGGCAAAAATTGCAATATACTCTAATAGCAGAGATCAGAAGCAGTTCCGTTGTATTTGCGTGTGAAGCTTTTATACTACAGTAAGCATTTCAGCCAGTCACAGCAGAAGTCCTTTATACATGCATGGTACACTGTGATTATAACAGGAAAGAGCTGGCTGCTACTGTAGGAAATGTGACTGTAGTCACATCTTTCCTTCCTTGGTTTTCTTTCATTTTCTACAAGTTTTTCATTAACAGCTGTTTTTACATCTGCTTTGAGCAATTCTCAACAGCACAGAATTAGTATATTAGTGGCTATATCAGTGTGCCTTACTGCAGCACATCTGGTGTGTGGTACTCCTTTAGGAGAAAATTATTAAGAAAATTATCATCCTTATTACACCCTTAAACTTCCTCAAATGATTATGTCTTCTTGCAAATCAATACTACTAAGTTATAGTTTCATTGTAATCTTGTTTGTTTATGAAAACGGTACTCCCATCTCTCTAAATAGAGGAGAAACAACAAAAGGCAACTTTTTTGTTTGCCTGTGCTAGTGAATTTTGTCTTTTGCTTTGCTGCCTGACTTTCTGCCTTCAATACAGACTATAAAATGAACATCATATTCCTTGCAAAAAAGCAAAAGAAAAAAAAAAAGAAAGCCTTCTCCAGCTAGTTTTATTTACCTGTGAGTCCTGACAATGCAATTTTAAGGCCTCGGGTGGTAGCTGAGAGCTATCAAAAGTTTTTCAGGAAATAAAGGCCTAATTATTTCATGCCTTGAACCTGGAAGGCTGTAGCTGGCACACCTGTAATTTAAATTAGATCCATCTTTTGGATCAAAGGCAACTAACAGTATATATTCATTATTTTCAGTGTAATATTTCAATTGTCATTGTGAAAAATGCCACTTTTACAATTCACAGTTAAATTTTTGCTGTAGCTTTTCTTCTTCCTTAGAAAAACTTTTTATCCTTTTATTGCAAGGTCAACAAGAACTGTTTTCTCTTCTTTATATATTTTTAGTTTGAGATTCACAGGCATGTTTATTTTGATTGGGCGAATGTAAGGAACTAAGGAAGATTTAATTAACAATAGATAAATGCTGGAAGATCATACCATAATGATGCCAATTAAAGAAAATATTTATGTCTTTAAATTTTATTGGAAAAACAAAAAAAGGAATTTAAACATAAGCAATTTTATACTTGAAGAAATTCCTTGGGGCTCAGCAGAATTTCAGGAGTCTGATTATAGAACCTCTTGAAGTCTGGTGACCAGTATTACACAAGTTTTTGATTGACTGTTTTTGATCCCTGTTTTGTTTGAATATTTTATCATAATTGCCTCTGAAAGCAATTATTACATGTTGTTCACTGTATCATTTTTAGAATTCTTCAGTAAAAGCTTCAGGTTCTTATCTTGTAGCTTTTTACTAGAACAGCAAATGACACAGTAAGAGTAGCTATATGCATTTTGCTAGATCAGTGATCAGATCTGTTAAATGTCATGTGCATTCTGTAATTTTTACTGTAAATTAACTATTTGCCTTTAAGCAAAATAATCATTTTTATAAATATAAATAAGTTAAATCTTAATTAGCAGTTACATATATTTTTCCCTGATTATTCTGTTCTTTGACTCTTAGGGCCACATCCGGCTTGTTTCCTCTAGGTTTGGAAAGCACCAATACCAGCAGGAAAGCAAGAAAGGAAATGAAATCCAGCACTACTGTAGAAACAAAGAAAGGATCATCTGTTGTCCAGAAGGGTTCAGTTCCATTACCAAGTTTATCTTCTAGTCATGTGAAGAGAAAAAGTAAAAAACAGTTCTCAGAAAATGTAAACGAACCTATGGTTTTAAAACCAGCAACTCTAGTGGAATCTTACTTAGATCAGTCCTTACAGATTTCATCTCTAAATAAAGATGGTATGCTGGATGAACTGCAGATGCTAGGTGATATCACTAAACATCTAAATCAGGTAGTATTTTTCACCTAATTATAATTATAAAGTTCTAATTAAAATATTTGCACTTTTTAAAGATACTTCTTAGTTTAAGGGATTTTTCTCTTAATATAGTTACTATTTTCTTGCAGATTATAAACTCATTGGAAAATATTTATTAAAAAAATGTTGAAGTGAAAGACGAAGAAGATGCACAAGAAGACTCAAATGTATGTGTAGTAATGTTTTGATGAATGAGAGATTTTGTAACATATTACTTAGAATTGTAATATCACTTTAAGTGACAGTTCTAATACTATTTGTAGCTCACAGAACTATTCTACATCTATTAATAGAAATTTTTTTTGATAAAATTACCAGCATGGGCAGATCTTTAGTAACAGGAAGGTGTAAATGCTGATCTAATTAATAAAATTGTGTGCCCTAGAAATTGATACTTTAAGTATTGAGGATGTAACTGTACATGGTTCTGACTGTTAAGACTTTCTCACTGAAACTACAATTGGTTTCTAAATATGTTTTTTGCACTGATGTAACTATCTGTTTTATAGATATGTCTTATTGCACCTGGAATAGATGACAAAGTACCAAAGAAAATGTGTCTGATCGGTTTATTTAGCCATTCTAGCACTTAGAGTATTCACTTTTGGGAATCACAAATTAAACACCTAATTTTACCCAATTTCTTGTTTAAGAAGTTTAGACACTTAAGTCAGTATTACGAATTCCATTCTTGAATCTGGATGTATACTTGCGAGGAGCTGTAGCATTATTCATTATATTCTTGAAGTCATTGTCTTTGGCCCTGAATTCTTTATACATATATTCTTTCACATCTAAGTATGGAATAATGAAAATAGATTCAAATCTCATTTTTGAAATATTTAATGCCCCTGGATTTGAATCTATTTTCATTCTGGAACAATTCCTTGATTTATAAATTACTATAAGGACGACTGGACATTGACTCTACCTTTGACACAAATCCAATCACATATCCACAAACTATTTCTATTTTTGTTTTTTCTTCACCTGTTATAGCTACTATTTCTGTGTCTCTTTCTGCTGTTTGTTTCTATAGATTTTATATTTTCCACTTTAACAAAGACCTAAAAATTCATCACAGAAACCCCTAACACATTTCTCTGGGTTACCTACATTGAAATGTGACTTCTGTTGCAAAACCCTTCTATTGCTTGGCTTGGTCACTACTACCGAAACCACCAGTTTCTCCCTTTGCAAACTTACATAAAATAACATGCATGTTAGTTAATCTACTGAATAATTTTCAGATTTAGAATGGCTAAATAAGCCAATCAGACACATTTTCTTTGGTACTTTGGCATCTATTCCAGGTGCAATAAGACGTATCTATAAAACAGATAGTTACAATTGTTCCAGAATTTGATTCATTACTTGGCTTGGCCATTGATCTGTGTGTGGAAGATGAATGGAAGAAGCTAGGAACGGAATAAAAGATCTCGCCAGAAGTGAGGCATAAATTGCAAGTCTAGTCAGGTAATACTGATAGTGGTCTGTGATCTTTATTCTGTTAAAAAAGTACATTCATAATAGAATGGTTTTATATGGAATACAGTGATTTGGTCTCTAGTAGCAAGAATAGCTGTGTTATGTGCAGATTCGGGCTATTCCTGAGTGAAGTCAGTAGCAGCTGGTGGCCATGGTTGGACTGGAATGGTAGATAAGAAGTTTGATATAGCTCACCTTAATTGTGTGTTTATTACCAGATTTAATGTATACAATAATTTATGTGACTAATAAAAGTTCTGGGAGACAAGATAGTGTTTTATGATGTCAAAGTGACCAGCAAGAGTCAATGTCAAGAACTTCTAAATGGAATTTTCTGTGGAGGAGAGAGTGCTGTTCTGACTTTTGACCTTTTTGTTAGGACCATTTGTATATGCTTGAAAGTAATCTGGATGGTCAGTAAGTCACAGGGCTGTAAAGTGCACATTTAAAAAAAATAAATTGCTTTCTACTGTATTGGCAATTAAGTTGAATGGACTCGGACTAGAATCTAGAAAAAAAAAATTGTTAATAGCTGAGACTGGTGTTGGTATGAAGTGTATTTAGGCATTCTGTGTCTGTAAATATTTAAGACCAGAAACCTCATGCCCACAAGGCTGGAAACTTCCCTAAATGCAGATCTTGTAGCCTGTTGCTCTTTGGAAAGATGTCATAATTTTGTTCAGCTGGTGTCAGTTACTGTGAATAAAATGAACAGGTAAGAAGAT
Source organism: Apteryx mantelli (assembly GCF_036417845.1). NCBI lineage: Eukaryota > Metazoa > Chordata > Aves > Apterygiformes > Apterygidae > Apteryx > Apteryx mantelli. The sequence continues at coordinate 153,925,095 of NC_089979.1, forward strand.
GAGTTTCAGAGTCACAATGCTTAAAAGGTGGCCCCAGCAGCAGAGTTCAATGTCGGCTTCAACAAAGAGCAGTTTATTGTGGCCAGAGTAGAGCAGAATGGATGCCCACAAAAACTGCTGCTTTTGTTGGCTGAAGGTGGTTGAAAGCTTCTTTGAACAGTGAAACTGGTTATTTTTGGTTGTGTTTGTAGTGAGTGGGGGTGTAAATCCATTCATCTCACTGCACATTGCCCCAGAGGTGTCCTGGCTTAACCTGTGCAGCTTTGACTGGGCAAATGTGGCAAGAACAGATGTCACAGTAGGCATAAGTATGCTATGCCTGGTGCTTAGGCCGGGCATAAGTGTGATAATGGTAGTATGGTGTCCACATTGATTTATTTTTCCCATTGTATTGCAAGATTCCTGATTGATATAGAGCTCTCAGGAGGCAGAGCAGAGAGGTGTGTTCTGTGATGGAACTGATGCGTCTGGGGAAGCCCATGTGAATGAAGTCTGCAGTGACAGGATTGTCTGTTACTTGCAGGCCAGTAACACTTCCAGAATTGCTCTTCTAGACCTTCTCCTACAGCTATGAAAGTTCAAGCTACCTAAACTGTCTGTCTGTCTCTCCAGTTGCAAGTCAAGCTGGTAGGCAACAAAGTAGTAAGAACTGCAAAAGACAGCAAAGACCTTAGTGGTTCATCTATGGGTAACTGTAGGGAAACAAGAAGTTTGGGTCAGTTTGGGAGCCTATGGTATTTCTGTGACATAGGCTATGAAAGGGGTGTGATAGGTTGCCAGGGGAGATGAACTGTAAGCCCATGTAAAGTCTGCTTTAAGCACATATGTGTGTGTTGATGCTAAGACTTTGTAGAACCAAAGGGATTTGTTAGGCTGCTGTATGACGGCACTTCAAAGGGGTGCTATTTTGCTCTTTTTATTGAGAATAGGGAAGGTGGTGAAGTCTGTGTGTAATGCAGTCTTGTGTATATGCTGCACAGAGCAACTACTGCCAGAAGGTATATTCACTGCATTTTGATAGTCATGCCTTCTTCCTGTACCTGGCTCTCTAAGCTGTGATATGGCTGCTTTGTTGGTACAACTTCCTGCCCAGTATAGGACCGTCATAGAGGATGAGAGACCATCCATAAAGGACCTGTTTCTCCATCTCTGCCTCTCTCCTTTCTGGCAAGTGCAGCCTAGAGATGTGCCCTAGCACATGTAGCCACACTGCACACATTACGCCCTAGCCACACTTTCTTCCTAGAAATTAACACATGTCACTGCAGTGCCAACACATCAAATGTGTCCCCTTTCCATGGCTATGGTAGTGGTAAAGAAGCCTTTAGGAAATGCTTGGAGGGAGCCTGAACCAATACACAGGCCTGAGAGAAGAGGCCCTGTTTAATTTACTCTTCACAGAGTGGCCAGTGAGAAATGGTGGTGGAGAAGTGAAGGCATGGTTGCCCTCCCCAGACACATGTGGTCTTGTCCCTAAAGAGTTGATGCAGTTTGGTGTAGTAGCTACAATAGAATCCCAAGTTGCACTGAATCTTTCGATCCTGTCCAGGGTCACAGGAGGCCTCTGTTTTCTTGAGCTTGGAGGTGCCTAAAGCAAAGTGTACCAAGTTGCACATGCCCTGCAAAGGAGGTCTGGATTTTCTTTAGGCTTGAGGTTATGTCAAGCTGGCTCTGTTTACAAGACATGACTAAAAAGATCAATTTTTTTCCCAATTGTTATTCTAGTCTTATTCCTTCGTAATTGGTATTCTAGTCTTATTTCTGCATAAGCAGAATGCTCCTTGACATTTTTTGTGGTTTTATGCCTAGTGATGAGATATAAGGTGTGTGCAGATAGGTATGATATGAAGGTTTTTGAGAATACTAAGCCTGTGGAGATGGTGTTGGAGGACTGGGCTGGACAGGAGGACAAGAAATTGAAATCATTGTTTGAATGCTGTAGTCTCTGTGATGTTTCCAGGATTTGTCAGGAGAAGGGATGTGAATGAAATGGACCAAACTTACAGGTGGCATGGACGATCAAGAGGAACTTGGAATGCCGGAGGGAGTGAACAAAATTAACAAGTGTGGACACACACTGAGTTGGTAAGAGTATAGTTGAACTGTACAGAAAAAGTAATGCTTTTTTCTTTTAACAGCAGAAAGATCATGAGGATATGACTGAGTCACTGTTGTGTTTCTCAACAATCTCATCACAGTTAGAAGCATCATTTGATGAAGAAAGAGAAGTATGTAATGTGAAACTTATTTCTTTGATTCTCATTACAATGTAATGAAGATAAATTTAAGAACTGTGTCTACAGATTTCTACTTGTGGAAAGCTTTTACAGTTCTGCAGTCAGGACATTTTTTATGTCAAGTATTTTGGTAGAGTGAAAATTCATAGCAGAATTAACATTCAGAAAAGCAGGAATTTCTTATCTGTAATTTTTACTTTTCTGACTATATCATCCAGTTTCCCATGAGGTATAAAAGTTATCTAACTTAAAAATATAACAATATTTACTACCTCTTTCTTTTTTTTCTTGATATAACTGTTTTTCCACAGTCATAGCAAAAGGGAAGAGATCATTATTTATTCTAACCTGACTTTCTTGAAAATGCCGACCTAAGATTTTCTTCCAGGTACTCTCTGTTGAACCTGTAATCTTCAACTATTGTGTACCTTCCAGAAAGACATTGTTCTTAATCTAAGACATCAAAATACAGACAGAATGTCATATTTTTGTTCATATATGTTCTTTTGTCAGTCTCTGGAGAGATTGTTGAGGTGTGCAGGGACTATATGCACAGCCAGGCCTCAGAAGGGGCAGAAAGGCAGACATTTTCTAGGGGCACAGTGAGAATTATATGGAGTTTTTATAACCCAGAAAGCCACTGACCTAAGCCTAGGAGAAAAGACCTGTTCCTCATGAACAAAGAGTATGAGGGATATTTTCTAATAAATCTCTCATTTCTATTATATCTTGCTCTAGTCTTTTCTTTCTTTCTTTTTTTCTTTTTTGTTACCTCTTATTTTTGTTCATGTAAAGCTTACATCTAGAGTTTAACAGGACCTGTTGTGTTTTTCAAATTATTATTGTAAGAAAAAAAGATATAAGCAGTTCTGTCTCAAAACTGTCTGCTTTGTGGGCCTGTCACAGTCAAATCAAATCCAAACTGAGTGATTGTCTGTGCTGCTCATGGTTTTACTTATTTTCTGGTTTTATTCTGGAGCATGTCTTTTGGGTCAGCATATGGAATAAGCTTGAATTCAACCCTTCTTTCATCTGGGAAGCATGGATATGGCCCAAGTAGTTTATCTTCACAGCCCAACCTGATCTGGTGGCCCTACCTGTCACTCAGCACCCCATGCTATGTTGCCTTGGTTGGGATATCGCACTACAAAATCCTGTGTTTGGTGGACTGAGATAGTTCTTATTAATGCTGTCAAAGCAGTGACATCAATACATTCTGAAATAAAAACATATAATTAACACTGATCTTCACAGCTTCATAAACCTTTCCACAGCTTTATACAGGAATGAATTTCACCTTTTGACCTTTCTGAGCGATGAAAGGTTTTGTATTTAGAGGTGGGGTTTTTTGATGAACTCATCTCACTTTCTTCTCATAATACATAGGTTGATGAAAGTGGTAAGTTTAATACCTGTAAAGGTGTTTGCCTTATGTCTGTGTTTTGAGTAATAATAATTGGGAGATTAGGGGTCTAGGCCATGCTTCATATTTAATTGTTTAAAAAAAAAAGGGAGAGAATATGCTTTCTCTTAAAAAACAAAAAACAAAAAACAAAAAAAATCTTTAATTTTTCAGCATTTTTTTTTAATAATCTAACTAGATATTACCTTACACTTCCCCCCCTGCCCTAGGACTGTATTCTGTATTCATTTTTCATTAATTTCAAAACCCACAAAACTTGGTATCAAAAGCTTGGGCGTGAAGATGTGGATTAAAACATTGATTGAAATATTATCTATAATATGTACTTTGCTCCTTTAGAGCAAGAGTGTTGTTTTTTTGTTTTTTTTTTTTTGGTGGGTTTTGTGTTTTAGAAAAACAGCTGTTTTTTCATATATTGCTGTAAGCTGACATTGAATTCTGTCTTTAGTTGTTGTAGTAGCACAGATGTCTGATTCTAACACAAATGAGGATATTGTCTAATGATGTTACCCCCAAAATTGTATAAATGGTAAATATGTAACTACATAAGGTTTATTTAAAGTACTTAGTATCAATTCTTGTTTTTTTTTTTTTTTCATTCCCCCCCTAGATATTAGAATCTTTGGCTAAGGTAAGAATCTGTTTTGTTTGCTATGTAAAAAAATGCTGTGTAAAAAAATATTTTCATGCTTTGTTTCAGACTAGGAACTTAATTTGTCAGTGACTGATAATCACATTTTCTGTTGTTGTTTTTAAGTGGTTTGGAAAAGAAGCCCAACTGATGGAAGAAGTAAGTCAAACCATGACAGTTGTTGGCTTTGTCTCTGTTTTGATAAGTAATAACTGGAAGGCGATGAGAGTCTAAATGATTTTTTTTTCATATTTACTTGTTAATGCTATTGATAGATCATGTGTTTTACTAGATGTTGAACCTTTCAGTGTAAAGATTATAAAACCATGTTTTATGCAAAAAGTTATATATTAAGTTAATCTTTTGTATAATTTATAAGTTACTTTCATGATATTTTATCAACAACACTGACTATAGTAATAAAAACGTTCGTTAATCTATTTACCTTTATGGTAAACATGAGCTGAGGTCAGAGGATTTGTAATTATTTACTGCTAATTACAAAAACCCCTTGAAAGCTGATGGTAGTTGTCTAAATAGTTTTGCAATAAAATGCTGGTATTCCAAAAGTTTATGCTTTCAATGGATATGAGGAAAAAATACACTTGATGCTGCAGCTTTACTGAATAGTCAATAGATATCTAAGTACTTGAATATTTCACTGTCTGATTATATTTTAGCTAGGAGAAGAAGAACATGCTGCAGATTCTATACTTCCTGTGGCTGACAAAAATATAGTGGAAGGCATTTCTAAACTGACTCTATGCGTCCAGAGGCTTGAAAGACTGAAGAGTTGTATTCAAAATCTTCCAGGACATGCCCCTCCTTCTGTAGTTAAGCAAGAAATTAAGAAAGACCAGTAAGATCACGTTTAGATTAAACCCAAATCTAAAATGTGTATATGTGACATAAGTTAAAAAGAAAGATTTTAACAAATTTACGCAATAGAGAATGTACAAATACCGAGGGAAAAAAAAATTTTTTTTCTGGAATCCAGAGAAATGATGGAACTGCCTTTTGAACGTCTGAGAGTATTAGTTTTAGCTTATATAAAAAACAGAAATAGTAAGAACACTTCAGAATTATGTAATTAATGCTATTTGTATAGAGGAGAAATTGAAGTGGAAATTAAATGCTTTGAAGCATTTGAAGAATGTTACTTAATTGCTGCGGGTAGTGTGTAGATCTGGCTATCAAAGTGTTTAAGATACCCTCTGAAGTAAAAACAAAGTCCTGACTGCTTCTGGCTTTTAAAAATATTGTGATAGGCAGGAATGAGGAGGATTTAAAATAATTGGACTTCAGACCTAGTTTTTTGTATGGGAAGGGATGGGTTAACCCCATTTGTTGGAAATCTCTTAGCTTCTGACTGGTTTCCTGGGGGTCCTGTGAACAAATGCAGGGTAATAAATAAGGGAACAGATAAAATGGAGGAAGTGAGAGTGTGTAGGCTACCCTGAAAGTCTGAGCCGCACAAACCCAACGCTATTAATTTTAGCATGGCTTTGGAAGGTTCTGCACGTAAAGGAAAGATTGTGATTATCCAGAGAGTCAGCAGGGAATGGAGAACGCTGCAAGTTCTTAGAGCGTTGTGTTTTTAGCTCATGGTGTGATAGCTCATGCTTTTATCTCTAGAAGTTCCTCATTATGTTCCTTGTAAGATAGCTGTCCCCTCAATGCTCAATTTGAAGTAATGTACATTTTAACAGGGAAAAGAGAAGAAAATTGAGTACTGTAGTGTCAAGTCATAAAGACCCGAGGACTATTTTAGAAGGTGAGAATGTTGTCTCTGAATTTCTGAAAGGCAGTACCTTTTAAGGCAGTGATTTTAGTCACATAAGATGCTGATAATAACAAATATAATGAGATGTCTGTATTGTTATTTGAAAAAAATGCAGACTATACAAAGTCATGGTATGTGTGCACAGACCTTGAGATTTGACCATAATGGTAGGTTGAACTGTAGCACTGATTTCCGTAAAAAGCCATTATCTCAGATTTGGCATTTTTAGCAGATGCTTCTTATGCGAACTTCTGTCCCAACACTAATTTCTTCTGACCTGCATTTTTATCTGAAGTTAATCACAGAATCACAGAATTGTTGAGGTTGGAAGGGACATCTGGAGACTGTCTAGTCCTGACCCTCCTGTTCAAAGCAGGGTCAATGAGAGCAGCTTGCCCAGGGCCATGTCCAGTTGGGTTTTGAATATTTCCAAGGTTGGAGACTCCACAGTCTGTCTTGGCAACTTGTTCCTGTGTTTGACCACCCTTGCAGTGAAAAAGTTTTTTCTTAAGTTTAAAATGGAATTTCCTGTACTTCAATTTGTGCTCGTTGTCTCATTCTTTCACTGGATACCACTGAGAAGACTCTGGCTCCATCTTCTTTACTCCCTCCCTGTGTATTTATACACCTTGATAAGATCCCTCCTGAGCCCTCTCTTCTCAAGGCTGAACAATCCCAGCGCTCTCAGCCTCTCCTTGTATGTCAGATGCTCCAAGCCCTTAATCATCTACATGGCCCTTCACTGGACTTGCTCCAGTATGTCCATGTCTGTCTTATACTGGAGAGCCCAGAATTGGACACAGGACTCCAGATGTGGTCTCACCAGTGCTGAGTAGAGGGGGGATAATAACCTCCCTCGACCTGCTGGTGATGCTCTTCCTAATGCAGCCCAGGATACCATTGATCATCTTTGCTGTTAGGGCACATGGCTGGCTCATGTTCAGCTTGTGCCCCAGGACCTCCAGGTCTTTTTCTGCAAAGCTGCTTTCCAGCCAGTCAGCCATCAGCCTGTACTGGTGCATAGGGTTATTCCTCTCCAGGGGCAGGACTCCGCACTTCTCTTTGTTGACCTGCATGAGACTACTGTTGACCCATTTCTCCAGCTTGTTGAGGTCCTTCTGAATGGCAGTACAACCATCTGGTGTATCAACAATTCCTCCCAGTTTTGTACCATCTGCAAACCTGCTGAGGATGCACTGTCCCATCATCCAGGTCATTAATGAAGATACTAAACAGCATTTGTGTCCGTATCAATCCCTGGCATACGTGGCTAGTGACTGGCCTCCAGCTGGACTCTTGCCTTTGACCTTCTGAGCTCAGCAGCTCAGCCAATTTTCAGTCTGCTTCACTGATCGCTTATCTAGCCTGTACTTCATTAGCCTGTCTATGAGAATGTTAGGGGAGACAGTGTCAAAAGCCTTACTGAAGTCAAGGTAAACAGTATTCACTGTTCTCCCCTCATCCACCAAACTAGTCATTGTAGAAGGCTATCAAGTTGGTCAGGTACGACTTCCTCTTTGTAAATCCATGGTAACTACTCTGAATCACCTTCTTGTCCTTGATATATTTGGAAAGGTTTCCAGGATGATTTGCATCATCACCTTCCCAGGGATTGAGGTGAGGCTTACTAGCCTCTAGTTTCCCAGATCCTCCTTCTTGCCCTTCTTGAAGATAGGGGTGGCACTCACTTTCTGCCAGACATCAGAAGCCTCCCCTGGTTGCTGTGACATTTCAAAGATTATAGTGGCATTGCAGTGACATTGGCTAGCTTCCTCTGCACTTGCGGCTGCATCCCATCAGGTCCCAGGGATGTGTGCATGTCCAGTCTTTTTAAATGTTTCCTAACCTGATCCTCCTTCACTGAGAGTAAGTTTTCCTTACTCCAAACTTTTCCCTCAGCTCTCGGGCACTTGGGATTCCTGAATGTAAATCTTGCCAGTAAAGACTGAAGTAAAAAAGGCATTTAGTACCTCTGCCTTTTCTGTGTCCTTTGTCACCAGATCCCCCAACTCATTTAGCAACAGGCTCACATTTTCCCTGGTCTTCCTTTTGCTGCTGATATATCCGTAGAAGCCCTTCTTGTTGCCCTTCATTTCTCAACACATTCAACTCCAGGTAGGCTTTGGCTTTCTTAACCCTGCATACTCAGACACTGTCTCTGTGTTCCTCCTGGGTCACCTGACCCAGCTTCCACCTTTTTATATTTTCTTTTTATGTTTGACTTTTGTCAGGAGCTCCTTGTTCATCCATGCAGGCCTTCTGCCACCTTTGCTTGACTTCCTGCCTATTGGCCATTCTTGAGCTTGGAGGAGATATCCTTGACAATCAATCAGCTTTTCCGGACCCTTCTTCTCTCTGGGACCAGATCTCATGGGATTCTTCCAAGCAGATCCCTGAACAGGCTGAAGTCCGCTCTCCTGAAGTCTGCGGTTGTGGTCTTGATATTGTACCCTTCTCTCAGAATCCTGAACTCCACTGTCTCATGGTCACTGCAGCCAGAGCTGCCCCAACCTTAACATCCTGACCAGTTCCTCCTTGTTTTCAATTATCAGGTCCAGCACAGCCCCCTTTGGCTGTGCTCCCTCTTTGGCTTCCTGTGTCAGGAAGTTGCCATCGATTCACTCCAGAAACTTCTTGGACTGTTTGTGCTCTGTATTGACTTTCCAGTAGATATCAGGGTGGCTAAAGTCCCCCATGTGGACCAGGGCCTGGGAACATGAGGTTCCTTCCAGTTGTCTGAAGCTGTATAAGCTAATCTGTCACAACCAGTGAGCAGAATTTACTCAAAAGCTTAATGCCAGATTCTAAATTTCTGCAAGAAGGTGGAACAATAATGTAATGCTGCCAGTTTGTCTGTCACAGATAGCATTACCAAACTTGTTCTCAGTTTTGTGAGTTAGTGATATAAATTAAATGCCAGATCTTCTTTTATTTTCTCTGAATTATGAAGAACTGATGCTAAATTTCTTTTAAAAACAAAATGGACAGTGATAAAAGTACTGTTTTTCAGATCTTGTAGTGAAACATGGAACTGAGGATGTGATTAGTATGACACAGATCTTTGATGAGGATGCACCAACGTAAGGCTAAATCTACTAAAATTTTTCTAACATGTACGTGTTGATCAAACTAGTTTATATCATGAAAATTTAAGTTCTGTCCTGTCATGCTATTTACCATTCTGCTGAATCCCAAAGAGATAAGTAATGTTTGAGGCAGAAAGCTTTAGATCCTTTTAGCTGAAGAGGAAAGAGATGGAGAAGGGGATGGACAAGATGAAACAGCAAAATATATATAACCAACTGCAGGTTTTGTCTTTAAAATCTTTTTTGGAGACTATCATGCCTTTTGAAATTGAGTTTGGCCCCTGGGTTGGCCAAACCCAGGCCAAATAATTCTTCACCAAATTTCAATCCAACTCGAAAGAATGATGATTCCTGCAGTCCCTTTTTCCTTTGTTTTCCCGTGTTGCTTTGTTTTCATTTGTTCATTTGTTTCATTTCATTTGTCAAATCAAAGGAAGTATCAGCATTTTAGCTGTTCCAAAGATCTCATGACATATGGCTCATCCTCTTAGGACCATCTTTGAGGGTATATTTGAAGTTTATTAACTTTTCTCCTTAGAATACCTCACCTTCCTTTCCCCACCACTGCCAACACATGCTTCACAGGCAGGCGTGCTCTGTTTTCCCTGAGATTGTTCCATTTTAATTTGGATTTTTAGGAAGTTTCTTTGATAGAGCTGACTTGGCTATCCTGGACTTTTTTTTTTCCTTTCTTTCTTTCTTTCTCCCCCCCCCCTCCCCCCCCCCCCCCGGCCAATCTTCTGCTGCCGCTTTGTTTCAAGAACCATTTTTCAGGAGGGTTTGTTAGGAATCCGTGAAGAAAGGTGATTGGTGACCTATTCTCAACTCAAGAAATGTGGGTGATTAGATAAATCTAGCAACACTTACACTGAGTTCATGAAGAAAATTAGTTCATGTTTTATAACTGTTTGGATGCTTAATTTGATACCCTGAAAGTGACGTGACATAGAAAATGTATCTGATCAATATGAAAAGGTAGGCTGGGACTAGTACAGTGTTTGCCCAACTGCACTTAAAATTTTTAAGGAAGTGTCATTAGTGGCAGAAGTTATTCCAGGCAACAGAGTCTCCCTTTTCATTATCTGTATTACTGGCTAGTATTGAGATCCTTCACAGAGCAAGTCACTTAGTTCCTGGACACAGTGCTCTAACTCTTCTTTCTAGTACTCGAATGATTAGAAATATCAGTTCATTCTATATGGTTCATTAAGTTAATTGGAATAATTCTGAACACTGTAGCTATGTCTACATTAGAAAGTAACTTGATGCAAAAGAAGCAGATTGCTGTAGTTTCTTAGATGCTATATACTATAATCGGTTAACATTTTGGGATCCTTTATGTCAAAAGAAGTAGGTTCAAGAGATTGGCTATTACTTTTTGAAGCCTTTTGGCTCTTGACAACTAGTAGTCAGTGGCTAACCAGTTTGGGATGGGTAAGTCTGCTGTGGGCTAGGTGGTGAAGAAGGTCTTTGAGAACATCTTCCAAACCCAATTCCTTTGCAGCAGAGCATGTAGGAGATCATCCGGGTCTTTATTCTTCGTGGATTCTCAGAATGCATGTAGGCTGTTGACAGGATCCCCATTCTCACCTTGTGTCTGTTTCACAAGGGCACTCACTAAGTTGTCCAGAAGGGTTTGGTGGACCTCCAAGGCAGACTTCCTGACATCTCAGCAGGCTTTGTTTGAAGGATTCATGATGCCTATATGTTCTGCCACTCTGGCCTCCTAATCAAAAGGGATGCTGGTATCTTCTTTGCAATGAGGGTCAGCATCATCTGCAGTGTTCAGGTGGCATTGTCTGTTGTGGGAGATGCTGCATATCTACTGTGCTCCTGGGTCATGAAGCTCAAAATAATGATGGAGCCCATCACAGATTTCACTGTATTCTTACCAATATGGCAGTAGAGTCAGAGGTTGTTTGACTGCGAGGTAGTGGGCCCTGTGTGGATGCAAATATTCCCCCTGCCCTTCAGATTATGGATGTCTGCTGTGTTCTGTACAACCTCTGCAAGGATGTAAGATGAGCCCTTCCCTCCAGTCTCAAATAGTGAGGAACAGATTCCTTGCATCCTCTGCAAATGTTTAAGGAGCTCCTTTCTGGAATACTGTCTCTTATTGCTGAGGGCTGTGCGCACTTTGAGGTTCCAGGAATGGACTGAGTGAAACAGAGGAATATGGATTAACTGGGAATGCCTTTTTCCAGTGTGGGACTGTAGTGGGGAGAATAGAAAGAATTTAGAAAGAACTGATTCCCAATGTCTGTGCCATTTCTTTATACCCCAGTGGGAACATCTTTGTGCTTTACCATGGCCTCTGAGGCTTGCCAACTTCATGTGCTCAAACCCAGCAGTGCTTGATCCACTTTGACTACTTTCTCACTTTTGGGCAAATAAGGTTCCTGGCCCTCTCCGCCTGTTTTTTTTTTTTTTTCCCCCCTTGTATTTTTTCATGTGCAGCTTTGCCTGCTGCTGCCAAGCTCTCTGGAAAGCTCACAGGCCTTGGCATGAGAATGTTAGAGGGAAGCTGATAGGCAGCTGAGGAAGGACAGGAAGGGGGAATTAGAGATTTTGCTTGCTTTCTGCTTTTCTGGGAAATGACAATAGGAATAGAAGCTTGATATGGGCTGTGTAAGCAGTTGCCACAGCTTGGGGATGTTAGACTTGATAAAAACCAGATGGACAAGGACAGAGTCAGCTGATTAGGCCCAAATGAACTCTCTCACCAGGAAACCTTCTCCCTGCCTCTACCTCAGTGAGACAAGAACTTATGTCCTGTTCATTTCTCCCCATTTTTAGCTTTCAAGTGAAATCCTCCATATTTTCCTGTGCCTAGGAAAACAGTTTTTGGTTGAAACTGTTCAAACAGTGATCATACCTGGCCAGCAATGAACCATGGACCATAGTCCAGAATATCATGTGTCATGGTCCTAGAAGCACTCTCTGCCCTCTGCGCATGAAGTGCTCGGGGCCCATGTTCTGTGCATGTCTTTTCCTAGCACAAAGGCTAAAATTAGCTTTTCAGGAATGGCCTGTACCCTTCCAGCCTTACTGTGGGCCACCAGTGCCACATGACCCAGATTCTCTTCCAACTCAAGAGACTGAGTAGCTAGGAAGGCATTTAGATTTAGTCAAAGACAAGTAATATGAAGGGGGGGGAATACCTTCAGCTAAACAGAAACTGACAGCAGAAATGTTCAAATTCTGAGTCTATTGACTGAGAGGAACTATATGGCTTTCAACTTCTAAAGAGATGAACATATAGAGGCATAGGATGACTAGTGTGATGAGAGTATCACCCTTTGAACCAGGAATTAACCTTAGATAGGCAGTATTGACAAAATTTTGTTAAAAGGGCAAGTACAATGACTGGGATAATGAGAACTAGAACCTGCTGCCACAGCATGTTTTCCCTGTGTGACTTGGAGAGAGTCTCTTTACACCTGAAATGTATAGCAGTGGTCAAGGGCAGAGGCCTTCCTGAGGACTGGGCCAACTCTCTTTTTCCTCATCTGATCCATCAGTTGCTGCCTGGGAGCATAGTTTGGCAGCTCTGGGGAGGGATGGAAAGCCTGCAGGAACTGCCACCTCTCTGGAGCCTTCTGCTCCTGAACCTCACTAAACTGATACCAGGGTATGCCAAGAAAATCTCTGGCCATTTGGCTGCTACAAGGCATCTCTGACATACATGCTCAAATCTTATTTGACTTACATTTCAATAGTGTGTGTGTGTGTATGTATATATATATATGTATATATATTTGATACCGGAATCTTTTTTCTCTGCAGAAACTTTTGAATCGATGAATTCACGCATATTAGAAATAGTGAAAGTATTTTAAAGACAAACAAATTACAGCGGTAAGAATTCTTTCTAAACAGATGTTTATGAGTGTTACTGGGCCTTAGAATGGCAGTAGAAATGCATTGTTTGTTCCAAATCACTGTAGATATTTTAGCGTATTTTACACGCTGGATATTTTTCAGATCTGAAAATCAAGAGTAGGGCTTACTATTTAAGATTCCAAAGGCTACTGATGACAGTTTATAGAAGTTTCCAAAGGAATGGTACTGAACCTGAGATATTTAATCTCCTTTATAAGAATTAGAGATGGCAAAAACCTTAACTTTCTGTTCTATGGAATCGAGGTGTTGAAATTTCATGTGATCTCATTGTTTTAGCCTAGTTAAAAAGATTTTAATTTCATAAGTCTACATTTTAATAGTTTCTCTTGATTTAAAATTCTGTAAAATTCATGTAAATGTTGATTTAAAATTCTGTAAAAATGAGAAGGTTGTTTTAGAATACCCTGACTGCATCAGCTTATTTCCTGATGGACAGCTGGCCTGTCAGGAGATTTAGCCAGTTCTAAGATCAGTTACCAAAGATTTTTCTTAAGGGGGCATGTGGGTGTGGGGGAGAGAGGGAAAGAGTGGGGGAGAATGAGAACTCTAGTGTTACTTTATGTACTGTTAGGTTATTTAACTCATTATTTCTGAACATTTTGCATCAAACCTTGGGAAAATTTACTCAAACTTACCTTTATGGGAAGAAACCATAAGAAGGCAGATATCTTAATGTAGATTTACAAACATAGAATGAAAAGAATGACAATCTCAATGACTAAGAGAGAACATATTTTGATGTTATTTGCTGCTTTGAAGTGAGATGAAAATGTGAAAAATGAAGAATTTAAATGTGTTTTTTCTTTTGTGGGTATCTTGTATCAAAAGGTCCTGGGTTTTCTCACTGTAGTACTTAACACTCCCCCACCCCCATCCCAGAAAAAAGCTATTTGTATACAGAAAACATTGGATTGGAAAGTTGCTCTTTAAAACAGTTATGCTGGATTAAAACTCATACAAGCTGTCTGACCAGGAAATGCAATATTTAATGTAAAAACAAAAGCAAATACCTATGCAGTGTTTTATAAAATAGCACTTTTAATAGTTTAGATTGCATGCAGTGCCTTCTCAGTCAACAAGTAATGATGAAAAATAATGTAAAAAGAGTCAGGCGAATGTTATGCTTTTCTTTTTCAGAATTTCAAATGAACAGGATCTCCTGGAAGCTGTAGGTATACTGTATTGTTAACAGTTTAACTTAAGACTTCATCATATGTAGGTACCTGCATTCAGATGTGTTAGTCTGAGATGAATCCTGTCCCTAATCTAAGGTGAAATTTTCTTCCATTGCAAGGCAAAAAAATTCCGCATGAAAACATAGAACAGAGTTTATAAAGCCAACAGATGGCAGTCTGGAAATAAATCCTTTCTGAGACAGAATTAAGGCCTTGAACTTGCTGAGTGCTGACTATCTCCATACAAGTGCTATGTGTCTTTTGTTTTCCCTAGCTTCAGAGAGCACAGCAATTTTTCCAAAACCTTTGAATTTTTCCAGTTTCCTAAGCATTTAAATATTTGGAAATCTATTTGTGTAGATTTTAAGCTGAAATCAGGTCACTTTGTTTCTTGTCATGAAATAACTCACTGCATCTATGTTTAGAAATATGAGAAGATAAAAAATGAGTATCAGCTTCTAGCAGAAGAGAAACAGATAATGGAGAATGAACTTAAAAAAAAAAAGAAAGAGGAAGAAAACCTAAGAGTAAGTGTAACTGAAATTACTTTAATCATGAGAATAATCAAAATAGGTGTGTTTCAGAGAAAATCAAAAGTACTTGGAAGAATTACATACACATATATGTATACATTTATATATATTTAGTGTGTGTATGTATGTATATGCATGAGTGTGTGTGTGTGTGTATATGTATGCATGCTTACCCTGTTCTTACTCTTTCCTTGGTACCCGTTTATCCAGACAGGATGCTGAGTTAAACAGACCCTTGCTCTGATCCAGTATAGGCATTTTTGTATGAAGCCATTTGAAGTTTTGATGGCTGGTGAACATTCTATGTGTCATAATTCTGACCTGAGAAAATTAAAAGGCAAGTGTAGTAGTAGAAGAAAAGATTTTATGTCTTATTATGATGGAATAGGCTGTCATTCAGAATGGGTTTATCAGACTTGGATGTTTTAGGTTCTATATTCTTCAGTGTCCTTTACGGTTGGGTGTCTTGCCTCTTATGCCTGACACAAATGAGCTGGAGAAGTCTATTATTGAAGCTCAGGACTTCCTGCAACATACGCAGACCTTTTGAAAAAGAAAGATATTTTTCTCCTACACACGCTCCCACTCCCACTTTCAGGTTATAGATTGCATACTGTGCAGGTTGTGTATGCTACAAGCCAAAAAATAAGTTCTGATTCATTTTGTTTACCATATGTGACCAGGTAATGCTCTCTATCTTAGGGTATCATCACTATGATGGCCTGACAAAGCAGTGTATATTTGCCTGTCTGTTTCTGTAGCCTGGACTATGTAGCCCTTAGTTTTTGTTTAGATCAAAGAACTTAATAAACAAGGTCCAAGCTTTTTAAGAACAGGCCTTTTTTAGCAAATGCTCAGTCAAGACCTGACTGATGTCAAATATCCAGATTGGTCACAATACAGATAGTTATGATCTGGCAAACTGGAAGCAGTTCTGCAACTGGAGCATGAATGGGACTGAACCTCTGAATTACAGGACACAAAATTGGAGGAAACTGAGAAATATTGAGATTTTCATTTAGAGTTTGTTCAGGTGAACAGAAGTAGGAACAAGGGTGAGAGAATGTGGACCAAAGACAAGGAGCATGCTCTTTGTTAGAGGTGGATTTAGAATGACAGCAATTTTTATTCTTAAATAAAGATCAATAGAGCAAGAAAAGAAATTCAGACTGCGCAAACTAATCATTCTTTCACTGGGAAATGTGATAGAGAAATGGAATAGCAGAATATTTCTATTTCTCCTAGCATTTTTCTGTCCTACTAACTGACATATTTGTAGTATAAATAATACATTGTTCTTTATTGCCATTATGTGATGATTTAATTACATACATTTTTAATGCATTTTTAAATATAAAAATAGACTTAATTATATATATAATATATATAATTTTACAGCAAGAAGAAGTAATACCAGCATATGGGAATACCTTTTTAGCGAAGTTGGGAAAAAAAGTGCTAGTGAGAAAGAGGCCGCCGCCCCTGCTGCCGCCGCCCCTGCTGCCGCCGCCCCTGCTGCCGCCGCCCCTGCTGCCGCCGCCCCTACTGCCGCCGCCGCCATTCCGAAAGGGCGGTCTAAATGGTAAGAGCCAAGTTCCTTAGGTAAGTTATAACACAAAGTCTGACAAACATAGCTTAATCTGACTGTACTCACAGTTTAGCCTAAATCAATATGAAGAAAGCAAATAAATGAAAAAAGCCTTTGTAATTAGTTAGTATCATGACTGTTTCTGAATGGGAAGCATCCCCGCTGTAAGCTCAAAAATGTGTATTTCAAGTTCCTGTCCTGCAGTTTAGCTATAGTTGATAGCTGTTGCTGAAATAACAAATTTAAATTAGTCCTGAGCTGTCTTCACCTCTGTGGAGTTGCTTCTCATTTTCTTAGAAGAGGCTTTGAAGCCTGGTCCTGCTGCCCAAGAAATTTCTGGCACCATCTGTTTTGAAACCCTCCATCATTTGCATATGTCACAAGGCAGATAACTGTTACAGCAGGTTTGGCTTGTTTTGCTGAACTTTCTTTCATACAGTGTTCTGAAATCTGTTATCAGGGAAGACAGAGGAAAAAATTTCTTTTTGTATGACACTTGGGCAGATTTGTGAGTCCTTGTAGGGAACTACTGTTACCAGTTGAACTAAAATAAGCTGAAGTCTGGCCCCAGTAATAGTGTACCTTTCTTTGGTATGGGTTGGTCAAACAGGAGGAGAGGTGAAGCATATGCTGGAAGAGAAAGGAGAAAAGATAAGACGAGGAGCTGAGAAAAAACAGAGAAAACAATAGCTCTCTTAAGGAAAGACTGTTAAGGATATGAGAAGAAGTTAATGGCTCTTTCAAAGCCTGTTTCTCTAGTTGACATTCTTGTTCTTCACTGGAAATGCACCTGAGTAAAGGATTGCTTACCATTCAGCTACTACAAAAATACATATAGCAGTAGTGTGAGGATTCTTTTGTATCTGGGAAACCATTCACTTAGACTAGCTTATTTCTCAATTTATCCTTTTATTTATTGAATTTTAGTACAAGTTAGTGTACTGGCAATTATACATCATGATAGATGGTAAAGTTATTAAACTTGTTTATTGTAAGTAGTATGTGTTATATATTTTGTTAAAAAGAAGATTGCTGGACAGCAGGGAAGAAGACAGTCTATTTATTTTGTTAAGGCTTCTGCACTCTGGATAAAAACTGAGCTCTTAGGGGTGTGGAAGACTAGTCCTTCTGTGAGAGTCAATGCAATTCATGTTGCAGCAGACAGGAAGATATACCAGATACAGAGCTTGTAGCAAGAGCGAAACCTGGAATGCCCAAGAAGAGCAAGATTTCTGCTTGCAACAGGGAAGAAGAAGTTTGACTTTCAACAAGCCTCAAAGGCAATAGAAGAAAGTCACATTTCTAGGAAGACAGAGGGGACTGTGGTTTTTATTCTACTCAAGAAGCTACTGAAAGTTGCTGGACAGGAAAAGAATGGAAGATACCTATCATCTAAGAATATAGGGTTAATACAGTTGATTTGTTTACTGCCTTTATTTAATTCGTCTCATCCAGCAGTTCTCATTTTTCCAGATTTAAACTAGGCTATGAAAATTTATTTTTACATTATAGTAAAATATAATTTTGGAGATTGAAAATGGTTTGTATCCCATAGGAAGCTTGCTTCAAGAAAAGGATATCAGTTAGCTCCACCTCCAAGCTTTGACTGATACTGGAACCTGTCCTACTAACTAACTAAAATTGAAGATTTATGTGGTCTAAGGCTTTCTGACCAAGGCATTTACAGACTTCATCCTTGCATTGAATTCATCTTTTAAGACCACTCACCTCAGTTACATTAATGTAATGTCACTGAGGAGAAAGTTGAGAAAATCTAGTTCTCCTGAAGATGTCCACTAAATCCAGAGCTGTGCAGGTGATCTCACTTCCTTCTATTAGCTCCAGGATCCCTGAGATGTACCTCATCTTAGTGGACTTGGACACAGAGATAGCTCCATGGCAGAGCCTAGCTCCTGGCACAGGGAATTTCAGGCTGGGAGAAGTAAGACTGAGAATCAACCAGAATTCTTGGGAAGAAGCAAGTGCTTTTTTGGATATCATCTGAGTATTTTCTAGAAGTTTTATTCTAACTATTTCTTTGTTACCTCTTACTGATTTGTCTGAGGGCTTGGATTTCGTACAGTTTTTGCACCCAACATTTGATTGCTGTCCTCTTCCCCCCCCCCCTTTCTTTCCCCCCATGTTCTTTGTGAAGACTAAACAGCAGCACTTTACTTCCACGTAAGAGAATTCCATACAACTTACTTGGAGGGGACTGTAGATGCTGGACAGAGAAATATATTTCTCAAAATATTCAGACAAGATATCCTGACAATTTTTTGCTACTGGATAGAGGTTCAAGCTATTCAGGATATCAAATGAGTCTCTGCTTTCTTTGTGCAGCCATTCATCAAGCGTTCACTATTACTTTTCCAGATATTGTACAAGATGCAGTTGGTAATCAGCATTACTTTTCACTGATCTTAAGCTAGACCCTACAGTCCTTCAGTACTCATTCTGCAACTCCTCAGTAAATATTTGGATAGACTCTTTTGATGATTGATATGAAGCTCATAGTTTTAAAACTTGGCAGTGACAGTTAAATAGAATTGTTGCATGTCAGTAATAAATTCTTTTCTATTGACCCTATTAATTTTTGTGTTCTAAGTGACAAAGATTATGTGCATCATTAAGAATATCAAGATTGAGTTGTGTAACACTCATGTTTATGCTTTTTTTTCTGGATCATCCATTTCTGAAGTGGAGGGCTCTTACATAACTCCATGAAGAATGACTAAGACCCTTCACCCCCACCACCTTTTTCTGTTGATGGAAAGTGAAAAAGGGTGATAAGGAATAGAAACGTATGGTTCATCTATCCCCTTTATTTGGCAGAGAAGCTTTTCATACAAAGCTGTCTATGATATTTAAGGGGAGATCTTAATCTTACAAGGCATAGTCTGTTGACTTGTTTATGACAGGCTGACTGTTGAAGAACTGGTAAGAGTCAGGCATTGTTCAAGTCCATAATGCTACTTTCCAAAGCAAACTTGAAAGCTGTGTCTACATTTGTAAGTAATGCTACACAGTAGGTTTGGATCTGTAAAACAAAATAATTTGTGCAAAGGATCTGACTCCTTATGCAATTTGGAGGCTTTTATTTGGACTAGTTATAGTTTGGTTCCATGGTCTGAATGACCATTAGTGTTCTGAGTGCATTATGTATGCTCCTAGCATTCATGTTTTGGATAAGTTTTCTCCAAAAAGAATCAAGCCTGTGTTCTTCGAAACATTTACATGGTGTGAACTGAAGTGCAGTAAATTAGGAGAACAGGGAGATTAGCTTCAAAAACACACTTCTGATCCAAAGTAAAATGCTAATGTAGATGCACTTAGTGTGTCTCATGTTAGTAGTCTAAGTGGCCAGAATTACTAAGGCACAAATTTCCATGAAAATTTTTATCCTTATCTTGAAGTTCTCCCTCTAATGCTGGTCATCTCACAGTAGACTGCTTTCCTATAAAGCTAGGCTTTACTAATGCATGCAGAATTTCAGTCAGTGATCTGCAGCTGGGCTGAAAGTAGGATATATCAGGACAGAATACTGTCTTTTTAAGGAAGATCTCGGGTATTAGGAAATAATGTCAAATGTGGAACTGTTGAATATTCTTGGCTGTATCTATGTCTTTTTGTTTAAGTGGACAAGGAACAGCAAGTAGCACTGAACTGACATTGTGAAGACAGATACCTTACTAAATTAGATTTATGAGGTTAACAAACTGTTTAGGAGCTCTATATTAAGAATTATTTGTATCCTCAAAACTTCTGCACAGTACTGGGACAGATTTTCCAAGTAGTGCTGTTGAATTCTGGGATATTAGTCTACCAATAGCTTGGGGTGGGGAGGGACTGATGCTTTGCCTAGCCACTGAAAGTGTATAGGTTGGTGGAGAAGGCTGAGGAAAAAGAGAATCTATTAATTGAATGTTGTTACACAGAAATTATATTAAATTTTGTTTAAAACATGACATTTTGTTAAAAACATTAAAGTTTGCAAGCATTCAGAATTGGGGAAAAAGTGAAATAAGACTGCATTTCAGATTGTAATTTGACCTCTGTGTGTGTATGTATTATGACCTAATCCTTAATTACATGATTATATAACTTTTCTTAGAATATCTGCCTCTGCATAAAATGGATTCAAATAGATGAATAGGTATACAGTATTTTTTCTTTATTGATCACAGTGGTCTTAGACCCTATTTAATGTATGTTATTCAAACATTGCTATGAATACAGAACTAATTGTCTCATAAGATGTTCCATTTCCTGTCATTGTAATAGCTTCATGTTTCATGAATATTACATGTTCACCACAACCCTATTTAAGTAATGGCATTTGAAATAAAAAAACAGTGGAATTAGAATTAGTTCTTCTCACTAAGGACTTTGTTATTAAAGTTCTTTTCTTATTTATATTAACGAGGTTCAACATGAAACAGTGATTATATAAAAATACCTTATTAATTGCAGACAATCAAAGAAAGTTTCTTCTGGTCAGACTAAAAAAGAAAATGAAAAATTGAAAATGCAGGAAGATTTACTTAAAGTTCAGGTAAATCTGTACCAAATACTATGTTGAAAAAAAAGGGGGGGGGGATGGGCAGTGTAGCCTGCTGTCCGGGACCAAGAGTCATATCCAAGGAATGAGCACTAAAATTAAAAGTCAAATCACAAGACAAAAACTAAAAGGTGGATAAGAAGTACCAACAAACCATTGCTTATCCTGTACAATGGATGTAGTTCTTTGTTTTGAGCATTTATGTATTCCATGACTTGCCTCCTTCCCTGTTACTCCAGAGTCTGGCATCATCATTTTCAGTGTCAAATGAACTAAGAGTGGACTGAAGCGCTTACAGCCCTTATAAACTGGGCTACTGAGGTGGAGATGTTAACAGCATGTGTACCACTCCAAAAGGACACTGCTAATGAGCATAGGAGCTGGGTGCACACATTGAAAGTGAAATATGATGCATTGCAAAGAAATACACTTGCTGAATGGGTAGGTAACTGTATATCTTGTGTAGTATAGCCATGAACGTGTGTTAGAATTGGAAGATCTTGGAGATTGAGATCTAGTCTGAAGGAGAGTGGAGAGAGTTTTGGAGGCCCCTGATCGGCTTCAGTGGTTCCAACCCCAAGTCTGAATATGTAATCCGAAGAAGATGAGTGAAGACAAGAAGAATTGTAAATGATTCCTTCAGATACACAGGACAGTGTCTCATAGTTTAATCAGGAATAATCTGTCTTGAGACTATTATCTGCCCCTGAGTGGGGACTTCATTATTACTTGGAAATAAATGGGCATTCTTGTAATCCTCTCGCCAGTTCTGTGCCTTTACCTACCACAGGTTTTCTTTATAGAGATGTTAGAAAACTTCAAAGGGCTTCCTCAGTTCTGATCTCTGCAGCCACTAAACAGAGGCCTGCGAAAATTCTGGTATTTGACTTACTCTGCAGACCCTTTTGGAAATTCAGCCAGCCTAATGGAATTTTTTGCTTAGATTCTCCTTCTGATGAAGGTTCCTGTCTGAGATCTGTAGAGCTAGTACTCAAAGCTCTAGTCACAGACTAAGCCATAACTGAGGCTTTTAGAGAGTGAGCAAACTATTGTCATAGAGGTTCTCTGCTTACGTTTTCCCTGAGAATTTGAGCCCTTCTTTCTGGTGACTTGCATGTATTATGAAGGTGGTACTTGGAATCATCCACATTGTTAATAAGCATATGGGCAATCACTTGAGG
Organism: Apteryx mantelli; assembly: GCF_036417845.1. Classification (NCBI taxonomy): domain Eukaryota; kingdom Metazoa; phylum Chordata; class Aves; order Apterygiformes; family Apterygidae; genus Apteryx; species Apteryx mantelli. The sequence goes on from NC_089979.1 coordinate 153,947,196, forward strand.
AAGAAGGAAGGGTTATCTACCAGCATCTAGAAGATCCTCATATGTGGTGTTCACATATGCATGTTCACAACCTTCCTATCTTTCTTCCCTTTATGTAGCCCTTTGTGACAACATAGAGTAAAGTTTTGCTCAAACAAGAGAATTTCAAGGTAGAAACACACCAAAAATTTGGTGTACTCCCCCATTATACCATATGCATGAAGCACAGAAAGAGGGAAAAGTGAGTATTGTCTGATTCCTGCCAGGATTAAGCATGTGATTTTTGTGCTTGGACACCTCCTATATGGCTGTTAGATATAAGCAGCACAGCTTGAAGATTCTGCAGTTAACTTCTTTTCAGAATCACTTCCTTTCCATGAAAAAGTGTGTTCACATAGCTAGTGGATCTTCTCATTTTGTCTGTTGATGTTCTATATATTTTAAGTATGCTTTTAATTTATAGTGTGTAATTGTGTTTATCATTGTGTTTTAAATACATAGCAGTTTTCTTGTATTATATTTGTATAGTAGCATAGATGATTTTGCATAGGGAGCTTGTAAATAAATCATTCACTGTTTTTTTACTATTTATCTGTGAATGTAACATTTTTCTATTCTCGTCAGTTTATGACCATTGTAATATTAAACTAGAATATAGTGGTTTTTTATGGCTTATGTAGTATTTGAGTATCTTACAAATATTAATTAAATGTTTCCACATCCTGGTGAAGTAGGAGAATATTATACTCATTTACAGATGGGGAGACTGAGGCGTGGAGAGTTTTTATGAATTACCTAAGGTAACTTAGGAGATCTGAGAATACAGGATCACTGTGTGTCTGCTGCAGCATAGCTGTTGCTTTTATTTGAGGACAAGTATAGACTAGTGCCAGTATATGTTCAGATATTAATCTCTATTGATACATTTCACTGCAGAACTATTCAAGCCAAATTAAAATGTCTCAGTGCTTCAGACAAAACTGCCTGCTTATATTGCTGCAAACCCTAATCTAGATATTTCAAAATAAATTTGTTTGTCAAAACATTGTTGTAATTGGTACATTTACAGAATGATTTTTACTTATCATAGAAGCATCATATCAGGTTTGGAAAAAAAAAAGGTGTTTTTTTTTAAACTTATATTTGCTAACTATGAAAAAATTCCAAGGTTAGTGTCTTAGATTCGAAAGATAAACATGAAAGAATTACAGTGTCTGACAGATCCTCTTCATACATCACAGGAACATCTGCATGTTCTTCAAAGAGAGAAAATAATCCTTGAGGAAAAGCTGAAAAGAGTTTTACAGGTACTGATTTAGAAAACATACTTTGTGGGGTATTTTTGTTTTTGTTTTTTAGGTTCCTATTATGTCAGGAAAACAATCAATTCGTAATGTCTGTTTTAGATAGAAATGTATCACTAGCTTTTTCCTTTAAAAAGCTCTCTTCTGTGCACTTCAACATCCTCAGGACTATAAAGTACAACATATTTAATTTTAAAAGCATTTGCTAACAGATTCTAAAGGAAACTTGACAACTGCCATGTTAGTGCAGACCAGTCTTCTGTTAATCTTGTATCCTTAAGAAATTATAACAACACCAGATACTTCCAGGAAAGAAAAGAAAAATTTTCCCATAATATTCTGCAATGGGTAGATACGAGTATGTCTTGGATAAGGCAATGGAAAAGATATACATTTCTGGGGAAGTAGTACTTGAGGAAAGGAGATTAACCTTCTTTATTTTCCCCTTAATTTGTCCTGTTTTTGGTTTGGGCTTCCTGCTTTAATGTTTTCCTTATAAGGAACAACTTTTTTTTTTTTTTTTTAGTTGAGAAATGAAGAAGAGAAATTTCTAGAAGGTACTAAAATCACTGTAGTGGGTTTTTTTTGTTTTTTTTTTTTTGGTCTCCTTTCAGAGAAAAGGGAAAACTAGCATGAGATTAATTTCACCTAATATTAATGGTCTATCAGATAGATGTTTGCATCTGAGGTGGTTAGTCTGCTAGGCTCTTTTTATAGTTAGCAGAGAGAATTGGGCTCTTCTAATGAATAGTTTATCTGAACTGTTTTAGATGTTTATCTTGGGATAAGATTGTGTTCTAGAAATGTCCATTTATTTCCACTGACTAAAAGGGATGAGCAAGGTTAATTTGAGCCTAATTCAAACATAGACATGGGAGTTAGATGAGATGAATTTTACAAATTCTGTCATCTTACACAAGATTACAACTTGCCTATATTATGATTTGGGATATTGGGACAAAAAACAAAAACAAAAAACCCTGCATACTGAAAACAATGATGAGACACTAAAATATAGCAGCCTAAAAAACCCCAGGAAATAGGAAATTGATTTGATCAGACTTTATCCTCTGTACTTAATGGTGTAAGTTTAACAATATAGAAATTACAAATTTCACAAGAATGGAAGAAGTATGTATCTACTGGGATATTAATCTGTGTTTTCTAGCTTTTATTTTAAACTTCTATTTCATGACTTTAATGTTTTAGGGAAGATGCTACATTTTAATGTATGAAAGAAGTTTTAACTTGAATGTGCCATTGAGTTCTTGGGGAAATTTTCAGTAGTTTCTGTGAAAAATTAATTCAGCTTTTATATTTCCAGCATGAAGAGTTTTAAATAATGCTTTAACCACTTGTTACATATTACTTCTATTTTAAAAGATGCTTTATTATAGCTGTGCTACAGATATTATTTATGTGTATATTTGACTGGAAACTTATTTTTTTTAATCTAATGTATTTGAGAACATGCTTGAGTTGAAAAGGATTTAAGGAAGTATTTAAATGCATTGAAATGAGCCCAAACAGCAACACTAATTTTAATGCAAATATTTTTATCATATAGGAAGCTGAAAATGCTAATAAGCAACTTACAAACTTAGCAACATCTGTCCCTGTTCAAGACACAGAAATTGTTCAAGATGCACCCACCAGTTACAAAAATGCAGAAAAGGATAAAAATAATGATTCTGACATTGATATGAAAAAATATGCTAAAGATGCATCTAAGAAAGGCCAAAAATCAACTAAAACTGAAGGCAGCAGGGAAGATCATATAGTGTCACCATCCAAGTCCATTAGTGAAGCTGATGAATTAGTACACAAATTGCTAGCAAAGAACCAAGTGAAACAAGGAATAAGGAAAAGTCCCGGAGAAATGGAGGAAACTGAAGAAATTGCAACACCGTCTCAAAAGAAGGATGTTAAACTAGGAAAAAAAGGATTAACAGAGGGAAAGAAGTCTGAAGATCGTGGTGTTTCAGCAAGCAAGCTAAAAGAAAAATACCTTTTTCAGGAGCAAGGAGAGTCATATAAACCTAAAGAATTACTTTCTAGCATGGAAGAGACTCTAAGACTTCCTGCTTATCCATCTGGACAGGAAAACATGCAGTATTCTTCTGAACATGCTGATGAGAAGCCAACATCACTGTTATCTGATAAAACCCAGCAAATGTCAACAGCAACCAGAGCAAACAGAAAATCAGAGTCTGTAAGAACATTTTTATATCTTCTTCTGTGTTTATATTTATGTTTTGTTTTTTCATTAAAAGCAGGATGAATTGATAGAAAATTTGACTCCATTTACAGTTAAGATTTACTTTTCAAGAATGATAATTCTAAAATACAGTGTCAAGAATAAGCATATTCTTTACCTTTGGGGACCTGCCTGTTGTTTGTTGGGCAGAACTAGTTCTGATCTACAGATGCACAGGAGACATTGTGTTCTTACCTGCTTGTGCAGGAGCCTGGGATGCTTGTAATAGCAGTAGTAGGCAGGGCATAGAGATCCTATTCTGAAAGTGCTGGTTCATCATTCTCCTGGCACAAGCTTTATGAGGTGAGACAGGCTGAAGTGTTCCACTGACATCCTGTTTATCTTTGTTTATCCTTGATTATCTTTCCACTTGTCTGTCGGTTAATTAAATTCTAGCTCAGTCTTCATCCTGAAGACAAATGAAGTGTGAGCTTGCTTCTCAGTGGGAGGTGTGAATCATAGACTGACTGTCTGCAGCTGTCTTCAGTCCACACTGGGCTTTCCCACACAGCCTAACTGGTGTTGCTAATGAATGCAGAGTTGGACATTCTGCTGATTTTGGAAGTCACCATCTAGCTCATAATGGCCTTGCCCAGGTAATCTGCCAGCTGGTGGAAGTCAAGGATTTTGAAGCTCCATGGGGCTTCTCTTCTCTCTAAATGTGTTCTTTGCACCAAATTATTCTTGTTCCCAGGTCTTATGAGAGATATAGCATGCTGTAGTGTTGGCAAGGGGGTGCTATTCTTCTGGGATTCAAAATCTCCTCTAAACAGAGAATCAGACTGTAGGGTCATATTCATGTCTCAGGGTGATGCCAGAAATACAGGGTGCTGGGAAATGCCACTGATGGTATCTCTTCCAATTCCTGCAGGTTTAGTAGCACTAGTTCTTCCAGGATGTCCCTAATTGTCCATTTAGTAATGACTTAGATGGTCCTTTCCTGGAGGATTAGTCTGGCCCATAGATAGACCTGATGAAGTAGGGTGTACTCACAAGTGAGAAACAATAACCGAGGGCATGTGTCAAGCATAAACCCCTTGTATTGAGAATACTGGCACGGTGCTCTGTTGTGCATGAGGCAAATGCATGGTGAATGTGGTGCCTATTTCTGGGTGTATGGGGGCAGAGTGCGCTCTGTTTCCGAGGAAGTATGACTGCAGCCAGTGTGCTCTGCAGGATCCTGAGCTTAAACTGGTTTGTCTCAGTTGGTCCGGGGACCATTCCTCACTGTGGACAAAAGTAGTACCAGAATACTCTAAATGACTACAGCCATGATTTTATTGACTCTTGCATTAGCAGTGTAACTTTAAAAATACCATTCCTTTCCAAGCTGTTCAAAATAATTGAGCCTTATCGATCGCTCAGATTGTGTTGTTTCACTGATTTCCTTTTTGTCCATTTAAATTTACCTGACGTAGGCCCTGAGATAGCTTTGTGTAAGCCACATATCAGTTTTCTTTTTCACTCTTTTCACAAAGTAATGCCTGTAAAAATTAGCTAATAGGTTCCAAATTATCCTTCATTAGCAAATGAAGGAGTTTCCCTGGATAACAGGTAGGAGTAGTTTAGAGAATAAAAAGTATAGCTTTATGGCCTATAGTTTTTAATTCTTCAGTATATTTTGAATGGGTCTGAAATTGCCAATATAAAGATTCTGAAATTTTAGTTTGCATAAAACATATTTAGAGGCTTAGAGTGGGGAAAATCTTTAGTATTTTATTCGCAAGGTGGAAGATGAGCAAGGTTACAGTGGCTTACAGCTAAATTGATAAAAAATTTGTTGAAGTTTTAAATATTTCAATAAATATAATGCAGTCACCTGTGGTCATTAGTTTCAGATCTCAGATGTTCATATTCTTATTTCATAGCAGTCCCTATGCAAACCTAGAGTTCAAGGGTTCTAGGCATCTTTGAAACATTTTGTTATAGAGAAAAGCATTATGTTTTAGTGCTTCTTCATCTCTCTCTCTCTCTCTCTCTCTCTCTCTCTTTCTGTATCTGGATATATAGATAGCTATAGTTATATCTATATATAGACATTTAATAGATTTTTTATGTATGGAGATGTATATATGGAGATTTTTTGTATATATGGAGAGCTATATATAAAAATATATTCTACCTTTGGTACTTGTGCTTGAGACTGGAGTCGTCTTTCTTGCAGACTCCTGTTAGGGTGCACATGAACCCATAGTATCCTTATTCTTCCACATATTTGGTATAAAGTGTTGTGCAGCCCTCACTGCTAACCCCATTCTCCTTGCAGCCTTTGGTGGTGAAACCAACCTCTGTAATGTAATTCGGAAGGATTTTTGTATTAAATTATATTACTCCTGCTAGGAAAAATGGTACATAGTATTGTAGCAAGATTTCTATAGCTTGTACCTTCCTTTATCTCTTCCTGGGAATGTCTTTCTGAGATTAGCTGATCACAGGAACCCATCAGTCCTGCCAAGGGTAGTTATGTAGCATGAAGTAGTGTTACGTATTTCTGATCTATATGGGGTAGTGGCAAGGAAGTGAGATTAGCCTTATGGAAAGAAAGGGAGCTGGAAGCAGTGGGGGTTGAGCATATTTAATTATACAGCTTAAAACAGGAATTACATCTTCTAGATAAAACAAATGATCCTTGTCTTCTAATTGAATAGCCTTCTACTGCACTGTTGTTGCAGAGAGATGGTCAGGAAGTTGTTAAGGACCATCTCTGAAGCAGAAACTGGTACCTGTGCTCCTGCCGCTCTGAGACAACAGGAGTCAAAACTCTTGCACTCTAGAGTACGCGTGCTTTTCTGTTCCTTACCATCTTTTTCTAGTAAGAGCAGGGCTCAGCCCTTTCCTGGCAATTCTGGTTGTAGAGGCAGGTAAGTAAGAGGAAGGAAAACTTATACTGAAAAAAAGAAATCTTAATTTTACATGTAGAGCAACTTAAAGCTTAATGCATTTCATGCTGATACATTTCTCTCAAATAAGAATGTACCTTTGACCTTTTAGCTAATGCTGACTATTTTAAAACCCTACAGCACAGGGGAGGATGCATGTGGCACCACCGATTCAGATTTTGTGAACCTTCCAAAAATCCGAGGAGAGTCAGAGTCACGTTTCTCCTTAAACTGTCAAGAACAATTATGGCCCAAATCTTTAAATGTACACGAAGATTCACCCCAACTAATCTCAGAAAGACAGAAGACTGCTATGTCTGCTAAACCCAGTATCCGAGGACAAGATTGTTCTTTACCATTGTATGAAAACAATATGTTACCATCAGTTTTACCTTCCAAATATCAAGATGTGGCTCCTCTTAAAAGCTCCCTGACCAATCATAAAACATCTTCTGAATCTCAGAGTGCTGAAGAAGTTTCTCTTTTCTCTATTGAAAAGATACCCACTTTGGAGATCCAGGAAAAAATGCCTGCCGTTATTACTCAAGAAGATAAAAAGGCGCCTATGCCAGTTCTTCCTGTCACACACACGACAGTGCAGTATTATTTATTTTCATTTTATATACTTTCCAGTGATTTTGAGCTAGGTTTTGAAACTCCAATACTAGTGAGCAGATATTTATATATTTCTTTTGATTTAATAATCAACAATTGAATAACTACCTGGATCATCATTAGCTCTGAGAGTTAATCCCCAATGTAATATGCACAGTTACTGATGATAGTTAGGTATTCCTTTGATACAATGTGGAATTTATTAACAAAAATAAATACACAAAATCATCTTCCCCTACACACAGCAGGAAATTAAAAGAAAGGAAGGAAGCTTTTTTTTTTTGGTTCAAAGTTCCAGGTTCTCCCTAGCTACCATTATGTTCAAAAAGTGGGGGGTTTTGGTTGTTTTTCTTTTTTTCCCTCTCCCTTCATCTTTTCTTTTTTCTTTTTCTTTTTCCACTGGATGTGTCTCTCAAATATACACAGCTCCACTAAAAACTGTCAAGCGTTCTCATTTGCATTAAGAAAATTGAAAGAAAACTTCTCCAACCATGTGGTTTGGTCACTGTCCTAACTTGGCTGTCTGATCTGAGACTTCTCTGGATTTTGTTATTTTAGCTATTTGTTTTCTCTCTGACACTTTAAATCTTTCATACCATTCTGAAGAAAACCCAGCATTAGCAGGAGGGTTCAAAGTATTGTTATTCCAGGCATCCTATAATGCAGATGTGAGATAATCCTCCTGGGAAGCAAAGCTTTAAGTTTATGAAGGGAATGTCTTAAACTTCCTGAGTGAGAACTCTAATCCACTATACTGTTATGAAAGAGAAGGATACTATTATTGTCTTCATTTCTGTATGGAAGTTGCTGCTGGATTTTGTGCTTAACTCAAAGCCTGTGTTTCAGATAGAGAGAGTGCTATTAGATATGGTCAGTCTAGAAGTTTTGTGGTCTAGCAGCGTAAGAGCAGCATTTTGTTGTCTCCTTCTTTTAATGATGATACTTAGATAGAATTCAGGTATTCAGATTTCCAGAAGCTTCATGTGTACAGAAAACTTTCTGAGTCAATATGGAAGCTCTTCTCAATCTGAGATGTCTCTAGCACTAAGAGATGCTGGACAATAAGGCTGTTGGTCAGTTGAATACTGCTTATGTCGAAACTTAGATGGAATCCATGTACCCTGATGTTCTATTTTCACTGATTAAATAGCACAACAGACTTTTGAATTTAACTCTTTCTTTTTGTAATAGAATGTAATTGTTTCCTGCTACTTTTTGATACTGTTTTTTTGATTTAAAGACATTCAATCTGGTGTTCAAGATTCTCCAAAAGTTTATAAGGCAAAATGCATTGTAAAACCTGTACTTTGTCAGAACGTTGAGTTTTTGAGGAGATTAACACAGTGGATATACCTTCCTGCAAACAGTGTTGTAAAGAGTGATGCATATCTGAGATTGAGATATCAAGGAGGTTATGCAATTATAGCTCTAGTAAAGGCAATGTGCTACCCAGGTGTCATATATGTTGTGTACTATAATGAATCATTTGTCAAGACTGAGAGATTTACACTGGCAAAAACCCAATTCTTTGGCTTTTATAATACTGCACTAACTCATATAATAATTTTCATCACACATTATTAAAATTACTTATAAATATTGGTAAATACTATTATTCACTTGTTGCAGGTGAGATCTGTGATACAAAGTGATAATTATTTTCCTAGGGTCTCATAGGCAGCTATGCAACATTGAGGGGAAAAAAATCAGGTCTACTTTTGGTATAACTGGTTTTAGTGCTACTGAGATAAAAATAGTACTTTAGGTTCTGCCATGAAACTTCTAATTTCTGAGCATTATCTCACTACATTATCTCAGTATAATTTAGAGCATCTCTAATGATTGCTCTGAGTTATGTCAGCATTCAGGGGTTGTTTTATTTCTTTATTTCAATAGAAAACCTTGTATTTTAGTCATGTGAACTCTTAACTCTGTCTAGCTTTCAGGCAGGCTTCGTTCATATTCTTGAAAAAACAATGCTTCTGAAGGAGGATAGGGTAGGGTGTTTGTGCTTCTCACTTTCCATAAAAATAGTCTTATGCTCTAGGAGACTCCTTTTTGTTTGTTTGGCTAATATAGTATCAAGTATCAGTCTTAACTCCCTTTATCTTACAATAAATAGAAACTCAGTAGAGGAAAAACTGAGGAGATATTGCTTAGTTCAGTCCAGTTACAGTGAGAAAGATGTGTTCTGTGGTTTTTTTTGTTTTGTTTTGTTTGTTTTTAAGTCTGAAGGAGCCAGATTCTAGGGTTTCTGCAGTGTGCCTGGGAACTAGTCACAGTTCAATGCAGTATTAAAAAGTATAACTAGCAAATTTTGTCTTTAATATAGATCATTTTAGACTGCAGTCTTGCAAAACATTCAATTAGTACAGCTGAGAAGGCAGCAAACTGTTGTACAGTGGAGGGAGTATGGCATGGTAGAAACTTTTAAAATCAATTTTGATGCTAAATAAAATGTTCAGTTGAACTGCAGTCCCAAGATAACAAGAGATGATTTTGAGAAGAAATAACTAAATACTCTTAAGTATTTATTTTCCAAGATATTGGTCACCACAGTCCCTGCAAATTTACATGTACGCTTTGTCTGTTTTAATCTTCAAGTCTGTTTTGTGAACTTAGTATAGTAGTGATATATTTGAGAAGAAGCAGAGGCTAATGAGAAGGATAGTTTATTAATTTCTCTTGTACACCATACAAGTGAAGTTAATAATTTTTTTATTACTACAGTATTGCTGTGTCAGTACTCTCCCTCTGTTAACAATTGACACTTAGCATAGCTTCATTCAGTGGGGAAAACCATCTTGTTTGTAATCTGAACTGTAGCTGTTTAAACATGGAGAAATTGATTGCAGTAGAAGGAATTCCCTTGTTTCTTAACTGACCTATTTTTTCAGCTTTGTTTTATTCCTATTAGCACTGTAAAATGTTTCCCTTCTAATATCTCTCATTGTTTTGGGGATGACAATACAAATATAAAGGAACAAAATCAAGATAAAAAGGTGAAACATTGTTTTTTATATTTTTCCAAAATTATCCACGGGCTCTTGGGTTCTGTAGGTTGCTGTGTTTGAATGTGTTCCTTAGTTTTGCTTACCTAAATTATAGCTGATGTTCAGCAGTGAAGACAACATGTTAGACTTCTGGGGTCATGTGCATGAGATATTCTAGGTTAGACTTGATCATTCCAGTGCTTCTGCATGACAAAAGTAGTGCAGAGACTGTATTGGGATGTATTTGAGTGTTACAGTGTGTCATGCTTACATTATAACATTTTGATTTGACAGCAATGAACGAGAATCTAATGAGGGAATGAGGTGAAAACCTGACCACCTCGAAGCTGGAATCTATAAGATTATCCTGTAAATGTGTTAAAATACAATCAATAACATTTTTGAGTAAAATACCTTAATGTTTGCTAGCCATATGGAAATGATGACTCTAAAGGCTTTTAATGTAGCAGAACAAAACTGCAAGAGTACAGTATGGAAGCAGCAATATTCTACAGCAAACCTCTAGCATCTGTGTTTTTCTTTGTACATCAGAATATACAAGAAGGCTTCTTCTCTCCAGCACTAGTGTATGAGAGAACTTTCATTTGCCTAGCACTGTTCCCACAGTTCAGCAATTCAAAATACATGTCTTCTAAGACTCCATATAAAGATAACATGTTCTATAATTTTTCGAATATTGAAGGTTTTTTTTAATTGTCAAGTGCTAACATCTCATTGGTTAATTTTTCTTTTCACCACTGAATACTTTTCAGTCTTGAGAAAGTGGAAGGAAAAAAGGAAAGATGGAACTTCATCTCTGCGTGAAGTTCTGTAAATTTAATAATAAACAAAAAATGAGAGAAAGAGGAAAAATATTATTGCATTTATCTATTTAAGAATTCATTTTATTAGATGAACTAATTACTTCTGAGTTCTCAAAGATAATTTGTTCATTTATAGTTTGATTGTGCTTAATCAGGACTTGGATATGTTAAAATAAGAACACTTACCAGTTGCCTGTTGGTTTATTATTAGCAAACAATATAACATAATGCCATTACTTTTATTTATAGAACGTAACTTTGGAAACTCACTCACCTGAGGGAGAAAATCTTCTATGGACTCAAAAAGAAGTAGATGTTAAAGGTAAATATTTTCTTCTCTTTTGAAAGAAGGAAAATAGGAAATGTCTGATCGTAGCTAGTGCCATCATGCTGGAATGTATTACCAGAGATGTTGGAAGATGCTTCCCAAATTCACTATTTTAAGTGTATTGAGAAGCATTTTTCTCTGAAACCCTGGGACGTTCTTACATCAGTGAATGTATTTTTAACTGAATTGAGTATGTATAGAAGATACAGGTAAACACAGGCAATTTACTGCTATCAAGGATGTTGATCTTGCCCAGCAGCATCCTGGGCATTTATATCTGTAACAGTCCTTGCAAGTAGATGGACAATATTTAGATGAGCTGTTATAAAAAGTTAGAGAAGAACCATAATTAATTGAGCTGGTATGTATTCTGATAAGAGCAAATTTGTCATTGTTTTGGGTACGTATTCTCATCATGGAAATAAGTTACAAGATATGAAGTAATATAAATTAAACACTCATTTTTAGGTAATTGAGTAACAACAGAAATATTGTAGATTTTATTAGTGGTTTTAGTCTTCAGACTAAGGATAAACATAAGCCTGAACATGTTTTATAGTAATGGTGCTTTAACTGTTTCAAAGCTCCATTACATTAACAGGAGAGTATGCAGTGAGTTTAATATGAAAGATAATCAAGGCTATAGTATATTATGCATTTATATCCAAAACACTATACTCCAAAAAGATCGTACTATTAAATATAGAACATAGTTTTAAAGTAAAATGTGTTACTCGGTTTCTCTGTCCTAGATTAAGAACTATGTGTTTTCATTAAATAACTTTTTGCTTTTGTTACATTCCCCATTTTTTCAAATGCAGAAAGACTTCCATTAATAACTCAAATGAATAAAATGCAACAAGCATCAACACTTTCACTGGCAGAAGCTGGTGTGAACACTGGTAAGTGGAAAGCTAATAGTTTAGGGTTCTGGTAAGAAAACTTATAAATTTCCTAATGATGTTGACACTTTGCCCTCAGTGAAGTGTTTTTCGTTTTGTTTGTTTGTTTTTAATAACTTTTAGTAAAGCTTGACCAACTTCAAAAAATCCCAAGGACCTTTGAGTTTGTGCTATTTCCTCATCTGTCTGTACAAAATGGCTCATAAGGATGATATAATAAAGGATGAGATAGAGCAAAATCTAAAATCTTCATGTGGGGAAGAAACTACATATGTTGTTAGAACAACCTAATTACTTGAATAAAATCTGTCACATGTGCTTTCCAAAATGGGTCAAAATGTCCTGTCCAGATTGGTATATACATTGTCTTCATTGCTGAATGAAACTGTTTGGAATGTTTACCTACCCAACAGCAGTTCAGAGATGTAGAGTCCAGAAAGTCACTCAAATATTGTTGGCTACACAAAAGAGATCTCAAAAGACCTCACTTGAGACATGAGAGGGCATGGGGTAATGATTGCTTGTGCTGGGAAGCTGTGAATACCTTCACTCTTCCTTAGCTGCAACTCTGTAATTACAACCATGCTGTTCAGGGCATGATACGGGTAAAATAGGCCATAATTATTTTTTGGACCCCAGCATTGGCTGCACACAGTCATCCCACTTTACTTATGCTGATTGGTAAATAAAAATCACATGTTTCAGTCTGTTCTTCTCTCTTTTTTCACCAAGGTCTCACAGGATGTTCCTGCAGAAAGAAATGCTATAATAGCTGATTCTTAGTTACAGAAAGTACATTTGCTCTCTTTAGAAAGTAATCGATGTCCATTTCTAGAAGAAACCCATTAGAAACCGTCTAGAAGTTTTGTTTATTGAATGTCTTTCTGAATAGCTTTTGTCTTTGTCTAGGGAAGAAAACAATTGAGCTTTTGCACAGTATGCTTGCTAAGCTGTCACCAGGTGTAGAAGATCTGCAAGACATAGAAGCTTTTGAAGACAGTGAAATAGACAGCATTACTGGTAAATACAGAATAATGTAGAGATCTGTATTCTATTACTTAGGTACTTGTTTATTTTACTGTAACGTCTCATATGCACTTATTTGAGAAGTGTTACTGCTCTAGTCAAGTCTAAAGACAAGAAAGCAGATTAGTGAGAATTCCTGGAGACATCATGAAAAGCAGAATTAAAGAAGAATTAAGAATTAATTAAGAACTTAAATACAGATAGTCTGTCATCTATATAGCAAATAATTTAAACTCTTTTAGCCTATCAAATTAAACAAGATGGGAATACTGGCAGAATGTACGGCGTGTAAATCACCATAAAGTTTAAGGAGAGAATATATAGGGAACTGTAGAGCTATCTGGAAGAACAGGAAGAATATCTATCCACAACTGCAAAAAGTTGAGTATGGGCTAATATATCCTGCCAAGAAGCTCAGTACCACTGTTGCTAGGCTTCTTCAATACCTGGCTAGTTTAAAACTAGCTCAGATACCTCTTCAGCTTAGTAACCAGTGTAGACGTTCTACATAAAAGTTGTTTTTTTTTTTTTTTTTAATAAGATGTAGATTTATATATCACACAAACAAAAGCAATACTGAGAACTTTACATTTGGTGTAAAAGAGAACTGGGAGCTGGTGGAAGAATTCAGATGGGACAGTGTCGAGGCAAGGGTGTTACATGAACAAAGCAAAAGGTTGTATTTTATAAGGACTGAAAGGAGGCAGCTTCTACATTTGGATGAACAGGAGAGGATGTTGAGTGGAGGTTAGGCTTTGGAGATGAAAGGTAAAATGGAAAAATGCTGAAAAAAGAAAACAACAGGATCCCAAGGGTTTTGTTTGTTTGCTTGTTGTTTTTAACACTGTGAGAGAAAACTTAAAAATCATCCTGAGGTTATGGGCCTGAGTATCAGGAAAGCTAGTAGTGAAAAGTAGAGATGCAGAGAGTTTTTGGAAAAAAAGGTATTAGCTGTTTTTCACAAGTTTAGTTTAAGCTAATAAAACCTTGAAATGAGAGAAGGACAGATGGAGAGTTTTACAAGAGGAGCAGTTAATGGTGCTGAGCTTGATTTGTTAGTCATCAGCATGGAAATGAAAACTGAAGATGTATCAGCTGATGAAATTGCTTAGAGACAGAACTTAATGGAAGATGAGCCAAAGACTTAGGGCACAGCCCTGGGGAGAGAATGGGAAAATGAGAGAGTGGGGAGAGAGTAAAAAGACTCATTAAAAAATGAGCTAAAAGAACAATCTTTAAAAGAACCGTCTGGAAAGTTCTGGAGTAGGAAAAGGGCTCTTCAAAGTGTAATAGGTGTAAAATGCCAGGAAGGCAAGAATGACGAGTGTAATCAAAAACAGGAAGAAAGCGAAAGAAAAGATGGGAGATGAAAAGCAGTGACGTTATTTATGTCAGGCAGCAAGAATGGGCTGCCCCGCAAAGGAAAGCCAGTTGGGAGATGAGGGTGACAGCAAGGCAGGCAGGGGCAGTATCCTCACTGACAAGGGCCCAATCCCGCAGATGCTGAGCAAGGCAAGCAGGGGGGGTCTGATGATAATCACAGTCAGCTAACATTCCAGATCACAAGACAAGTCCAAAACAATGAGACAGGGCTGGAAATCAAGTCAGAAAGTAAAGTCAGCACCTTGGGGTTGAAATCAGGTCTAGTGACAGCAATCAGGGTGAACCAGCAGTTCAGTGATTGCCAGGCAAATTCCTAATGACAAGGCAAGTCCAAAGTCAAGCCAGGAGATCAAGTCATCAGGTCAGGATTAGTGATGTTCATGGTCAGACAGAGGCACACCTGCAACGTAGCTCAGCCAAAGATGCAAGGGCTTGAAAGCTCGTACAACTCCCAAGCTAAGCAGGGAGACCCCCAAAGAGGCTTCTTGCAGCACTTTCTCGCACAAGTCTTCTTACAGCAGTCTTGTGCCCAGGTTACCCAGCTGCACTGCATCAGAGCTGTCCTTGAGCACAGGTGGCTGAACCCAGAAGAGGGGGACCCAGGGCCCGGATGATTCATGCCATTTAATGACTAGACTAAAAATGATGGTCTGCACTGCAGTTAATGAGAATTTTGCAGTTGGTTTAATTAGGATCAGGAACTCATCCCCAGTCCTACATCTGGCCATAATTCCTCCTTGCTATTGAAACACATAAGATGGGAAAATAAGGTAATATGATCCAAAGACTGGAATGAGAATCACAGTTACATTGTGCTACAAACAAAAAGATAATCTTTGTTTTGAAGGTCTTAAATCTTAAAATGTAACACATTTAGGACAGGATTGAAAAAGAAGAAGATAATAAAGTACCATTGTTTTTATACATTACACACATTTTAATTTTGATGTTTCTTAACTATGAACAGATGACACTTCATGTTCAAGGTTTAGAAACTTCTTTTAAATATTATTTACATATAGGCTAATAATTTATTACATCACTGTTATTTTTAATACTGAAGCTTTAAGTTCAAGATCCATCTGATAGGATATAATTTTTAAAAGAAATACATAAATGTAATTTTCCAACTGATGATTGATATTTTGCACTTATTGCAGAGGATAGATTAAATAAGCTACCAAAACTTCTTGGAAGCTTGGAGTCAAATCTGAAAGACCTGCAGGAAGCACTGGCTCTGACAGATGACCAAACAAGCAATGTAAGTGGTAAGTACAGAGCTGAAGTCCGATACCAAATTGTTTATTCAGTAACAGTTTTTGTATGTCCATATAGTAGAATCGTTGGGACAGTCTTACTAGGAATCTTCTTGGAGTAACAGTACACGATTGGATTTTTATAAACATGGAAATGATTTTAGCTAATTTTAATGTTTGGAATTCTTTTGAGACCTGTGTAAAAAAAGTTAAGGAACTGAAAGCAATGTTTCTTCTTACATATGTGAAAAAGATCATCAACCAAAGAAGAGGGCTGGTCTCACACTAGTGTGTGATGTTTTAGGCTGACTGAATGCCACTTTGGTACTTTTAAAGAAAACACCTTTTAAGTGATTGATAACTCAGGAGTACAATGGTTGAATATGCATAAGAAATATTCTTCTAATCTAGGTTTGCCATAGTAGATTGTCACTATAATTTTTAAATGTTATCAAAGGTCTTATTATAAGATAATTTCTGTCTGATGAAACATTTATTTGGTGTTATTTCTTAAGCTGTACAAAGACAGGGTTTTAATATACATGAATTATTTCATATGTGATAGTCCATAGCAGTTTACAGAATGGTTTAATTCTTCAATTTAAATACTTTTAAAACATTTTTAAAATATTTTGAGTAGTTGCTGTGTATGATATTTAGTATAATGTATTTACTATGACAATGCAAAGGCAACTTTTCGGCAGTAAATACTGTAACTTAAATTTTTCTATTACAAGAACTTGTAAAACTTTAAAATACATAATATATTTTTCTCTATTTTATGAGTTAAAATCATTCTTTTTCTATAGAAAGTTGTGGATATGAGCTAAAAAGGATTTTAGCTGCAAGTCTGGAAGCAAAACTGAAAGACCTGCAGCAAGTGGAGGCTTTCATAGCAGATCAGCTAGGCATACATGGGTCTGATGGTGAGGAGAAATTTTATCTATATGTAGATATAACTTTGGTAGGCAGTCCTAGGATGGATCTTTATGGATTTTGTACTGAAAATTTGTACTATTTTTTTTTTACTGAAAACTAACATGTTATCATTTGTGTCTATCAATTGAGAAGAGTAGTCTGATTTGGAATATATTAAATGATCATATTTCCTAGTCATGGAAGATATGTGAGCAAATATTCTGAACTGACCTGTACGCCAGAAAGGAGAATTAGCCTTAAGAATCTTCTGCTCTATCCAAGCATATAAAGATAGGAAAAAAAAGTCAGAAAATTATAAATTCTTGATAAATCCCTCAACCTCTTTCTGTCTCCCACACATACACACACACACCCTCACTGCTGAGCAAATCTTAACTTTAGCAGACAGTCTGGTCTAGTCACTGAAAGTAAAATGTCTCTCATTTTCTTTCATATGGCTTAAGGGAAGCCAATAAGGGCACGAATTTGTCTGCAGAGTAAGACACCTAACAGGATACTCACCAAGCCCAAAGGAACTTGCATAGTATGAAGATCCAAGAATTTACTGAGAATGCAGCAATACACAAACAATAATGAGCAAGCTATTCCTACCCCCTTACCTGTTTTCAAGTACTTGTAGATTCTCAGGGTCAATAAATGGTTTTCCTTGGGTGTGAGACGTCATGGCAATATGCTAAGTTCTCATCAGGAGATGTTGATTTCTTGACGATGATCTCTTGGTGGTGTCATCATCTTTCTTACCTCTGAGGTTGTCTGGACCACTTCTGTACTCTGCTGATATGACCTTTTGTTAGTGGAACTCAAGCATTTGAGAGAGGCATAACATATGCTAACTGTCATTGGCTGTAATTGACTTTTGTATGCTTTCATCTAGCTTGCAAAGTACTTTCACTTTTCACATAACTTCGAGAAGAAAAAGAAAAAAGCTAATAACACTGTAATAACCACATTCAGCCATACTGCCTGTCTAGTTGGCAATACCACATTGGCTTGTTTGGTCCGATAGTGTGTAGATGCCTTCATTTGAACTAGATACCTCAGCTACAGTCAATGGAGTTCAGAGAACAGAACGTCTTGCCTTAAGCAGGACTGCCTACATCTGCTGATGTTACACTTCTAAAGCTCTTTAAACTGCTACAGGCCCACCTAGCCAGATGATAGAGTTCAGATCTCAAATCAGCTTGCTGTTAAAAGTAGCATCCACATTCCCTGCAAGTAATTCCTCCTCTTTTTGAGACACTCATTCCTGAAGAGCTGTCATTTGGATATACATGTAACACGTTCCTGATAGCCAAGGGGAACTTCTGACTTTCTGCTGCTCTTAAGCAAGGAGGGAGGTTCCCTGGCTTGTTTTTTGCAAAGCTGCTGCTTTTGCTCTTCATAAGTAGAGGGGGTAGAAATTGGCAGAGAGCTAAAGGAGAATAATTGGGAAATTCTGGGATTGTAGAGAAAGAAAGGATTCTGTAGCCGTAAAAGAAGAGTTACAAAGAAGGGAAGGCCTAGGGAAAGGTAAGAGATCATT
This sequence comes from Apteryx mantelli, assembly GCF_036417845.1. Taxonomy (NCBI): domain Eukaryota; kingdom Metazoa; phylum Chordata; class Aves; order Apterygiformes; family Apterygidae; genus Apteryx; species Apteryx mantelli. The sequence goes on from NC_089979.1 coordinate 153,965,403, forward strand.
CAAAGTTCAGTACACTAAGAATAAAAGGAAAATGAATATAATAGAATTTGAGATAGCAATCTTCAGGGAATAAAAATTTTCCAGATGTTTTGGTGTTTGCGTTGGCAAAGGAATTTCAGTAGAACAGCATAGTGAACAGAGAAAATAAAGGTGAGACAAAAGGACCTCAGCAGAATGTGGACAAAAATAAGAGGAACTTGAGACGTTAGAAAAAGGAGTAGAAAATAACGGGAGGGAGAAATGGAAAAAAAACGGAGAATATGGAAATATTGCAATACAAGGAAAAATTAAAAAACAACAGCAACAAAAAAAACCTTCCAGTAGTTTCTCAGAAGAACTGTGTATATGAGAAAGCATGAGGAAATTGACCTCCCCAACCTGCTACACTGAGAGCCTGGAAGTTTACATGCCGTTTTCCTCCTAGAGATTAAAATTGTATCCTACATAGTAAAAGAAATCATTATTTACTGTAAAAATACCATAAATAAGTAGTGTTTTGAATTTAAGTTTTTATCTTACGTATTTTGAAAGTTGGAATTAACATTTTTGCATATGGTTGATTATCAAATACTTTCATTTGCATAGAAAAGCAACTATATGACATCCCACAAACAAGATGACTTCTATTGTCAAGTTTGGAACCAACTCTGAAAGACCTGCAAATGGCAGAGGCTAATATAATTAGTCTGCCAGACAGCATAAATGGTGAGGATAGAGTTAGAACTTGAGCCTACATTTGTAGTTTGGGTAAACTTCTGAGGTCGTTCTGTTCAGCTAGTTAGAGATTGCTCTTTCTACTGAAGAGTTTAGTAATGGAATGAGAGAATTGGGCTTCTGTAATGTTAAAGATCAATTAATCCAAAATAATTTCTGGATTTGTTTCTTTAAATGTCTTCTATAATAAATTGTATGAAAATAATATAGATATCTTTTCTCACTTGGATATGAAGTTACAAATTATACTGGTAACAGACTTTCCTCATTATAATTTGATTACAACTACATATACTTTACTTGAAAATAAAATGAATTTATTTTAAATGCAGGGAACCCCTTTATTAATAAAGCTTTTCCAGGTTCAGGATTATGTAGTCACAATTCATTGCATTGCCTTGTTCATTGTTTGCCTTGCTGTAGTATCATTAAAACACAAAAGCAAAAATAAGAATAGGATATATTTTTAAATTTCTGAAGATACATTAAATCTTTGATACACTATATGTGGTGTTTTTATCTGAAAGACCGCAGGAATTTCTGGGGAGTTGCTTAATTCTATAAAGCAACTAATCTTTCAGACTTTTTTTTTGTAAAAGGATATGTAGTGTAATTGGCATATAAGCAAAATCTGTTTTGTTATTTTTTCTGCATTGCCTATTAAAGAGAGCAATTAAATATTTTCTCTTTCTAAAGAAAATAAACTATGCACTAAATGAGTTAAGAAGGAACTTAGCAGTGAATCTGAAGCCAAATCTACAAATCTTGCAGCAATCAGAGTCTTGCAGCAAGACAAATAGGAAAAAATAAGGTTTTTTAGCAAATGCAAAGTTAATAATTTAGTCATAAAATTGATTAATTTAACTTTCGAACTGAAAATCTAAATGAACTTTCTCTTAAAAATCATGGACCTTTCCAATTTGGGTTTTTGATGTTCTCAATACAGTTGAAACTTTCCACAGCTTTACTCAGCTGAGATCTTTGATTTAAATGTGTCTCCAAGACTTGTATAATTTCTTACAGGAGGATACTCAAATATTTCTGTGCTAACTCTACAGTTAACTGTCTTAATGGTAACACTGGTTTTCTCAGAAGCAACGAGCAACTGCATCCTATTCTGTCTCATTTTGCCTGCCTGGAATAAACCAAGTTGTATGGTTATCGGAGTTTATGTGAAGAAACACAATGATACAATTACAGGCTCAGTAATGTTTCTTTATAGATGTAGAATTAGAAGGATTGCATACTTCATTTTATCTTACTGCAGTTTGGGATCTGATGATTCATGGCTTGGCTTGGCCTAATCAGGTCCCTATTGCTAATAACAGGCATACCTACATTTGCATTTAAGTTCAGGTCAGGAGTGTGCTGTTGCAGTGAATCTTTCAGTCATCCCCAGTTTACTGTGCTTTGGTTCATATCATCGAAAGATCTCAGAGTGTAAACTTGATTCTTTCCAGAAGAAATGAAGCTAAAAGATGTGTTGCAGGAGTGCACCTAATGTATTCCAACTGCTAACAGACTTTTAAACCATGGGATCAGACTTGAGCTCATCTGAATTAAACACACTGAAATACGTATAGTGTGGAAGTCTGGTCATTACCACCATTTAGGTCTTACATTGCTGCTTATATTATGCTGCATTTCTTGCCAATGTAGAAACAATCTGTGGCATAACTTGGTCAACTGTCAGCAAATCATTCATTTGAATCTAATCTTTGATATCTTCATGTCATGACAGTTTTATTAAAGTGTTATTAAAGATAACAGAAGGAAGAGACCACTGCCATCCACTTGGTTTTCAAGAAAGAACTTACAGAAAAGAAGTGTCTTTGTGAGACCTTTCAAACCAGAGAGATAATCATGGGGTCATCTGATAAGTTAGATGTTACTAACTTGCATGATTTTAGTCATTTGTCAAGCATAAATGAAGATATTTAGGCTGATACGTACATTGCAGTAGAGAACTCAAAACTTAGGTTTTATTTTTGGTTTCCTATGCTGTCATATGTATGCTAACGGAAGTTTCTGTCCTGGATGATTTTACTATTGTATTTTTGAGGTTCCAAGTGAGTTCTAAGTGGGTTAAAATCAGGCAAATGTTCTCCCTAGCTACACAAAATTCCATACCATAAGAATAGCTTACTTCTAGCTAATACAAAACAAGCTGTCATTGTGTAAATAGGCTGCAGTTGTTTTTTATGAGCCCAGATGATGAGGATTGTAATGGTAGTAACTGTGAAAGGAAACAGGATAATCTGAAGTGGAGACAATATATCAAGCACTAAGAGATTGCACTGCTGGTTGGGAGACAGCTTGGTCTTTTTGAAAAAGCAGGCTGACAACAGTTAGGTGTTTTAGTTTTTCAGTTGCATGTTTCTACAAATAACTGAAAATGAGATAAGACATTCTGTGATGACAAGAAGCAGCAGCTAGCTGGATAATTAATATGTTTCGGAGCATTTACTGCCTCTTTCACACAGTGATGAAATAATCACACATATATGTGTGCACGCACACACAGAATATATATTTTTTAATTATAGTTATATTGGAGAAATTTTTTAAATACTGTATTGTAAGTGTGGTAGAACACAGCAGTTTTTCTGAAGTAGTATCAGTTTGTAACCTGAATGTTCCTTTCAAACATCTACTGAAGATGTTGAACAAATGTATTTAAAGTTGTTAATGAAGTTATGTTAAAGCCATTTTCCTTGTTAAATATCTTCTCTATTTCATGCTAAAAGTCTAGCAAAATATAAATACCTTTTATTTACTAAAGTGTCTCTCTGTAGAGGACAGACTGAAGGAATTAATCAACCAAAAAAATATTTTGCTGTCAAGTCTGGAAAAAAATTCACAAGATTTGCAACAAGCACAGGCTATTGTAGTAGACCAAGACGACAAATACAGATTTTATGGTGAGTGCAGATTTAATATCATATGAATACAGAGAGTTTTGCTTACTCCCTATTGACTGTCCAGTAGGTTTCTATAGATAGAATATTTGTCTTTGTGTCTGTACTCATTCTCCTTATTTGTCTCTGTCTCCTTTCTGCTTACTTTTCTTATAATTCTGAATTAAGATTTATTATATGAACTGGTAAAAATCTACCATTTTCTATGAATATGTAGCAGAGTATAGATATGTTTATAATATAGAATACTTCAGAGGCATCAGAGAAGAAGGATAACTGTGCAAACAACAAATATGTGGTCAAAGTTCAAAAAGCTAGAAATACTGTAACGTTAAAAGTTTTTGAGTCTATATTTTAAAGGAAAAATTAATCTCTGTATGGAAAGCTGAAACTTTGTAGTTAATTATGTTTTAATCAGTCAAAAACTTTATCTGGAATTAAAGGAAGAGTCATGCATAAAATATTTTTGCAAGATTCTAACTTTTCTTCTCAATTCAGTGCTTAATAGAACTGAAGAATACAGTTAAGGGTCCAAATATATTTTTAAGTAATATTAACAATAAGCAAATTTACCTTTAAAATTCTCAATACATTTTGAAATACTTCTTACAGATTGTAGTTCTCTTTTCTACTCAGCTACCCAATAGGATTCTATCTTGTTTATACAAGAATCTGAAGAACAGTATTATGATTTGAGGTGTCAGCTTGAATGTGTTTTGAATCTACGTACAAATCATAATTTAATAACTACTTAACACCATTGTTACGTGGCTAGTGACATTTTTATAACTTTAGCAAGAAAATGTAATGCCATAAGATTGTAATTATAAGAAACCATTTTAGTATAAATATGTTGATAGATTTTAAATTCAGAATAACCTTGGAAATTTTTTAAATTTTAAAAGCTTTTCTGAAAACAGGAAGAACTTTGTTCAGAAAGATATTTGTACAAATTTATGTCAGAATTTCAGATTTTATTAAACCTTAATGGAACTGATGTGATATTTCAGAAAATGTACTATATAAGGGAAAGAATGAGTTTTTTATTAGAATTTTGCATCATAGGGGCATAGGCAGTGTTCTAGTCTGCCTATGCATTAGCTGATTACATATGTGTGAGCTGAAAACTGTCTAATAAAGGTACTCAATAAATGAAGTATTTAAGGAGTTGTCTGGATGGTTAATGTTAATTGATAGTAATTCTTGAAACATTGGCAGATTTCCAGAAAGCTGTAATGAGGCTAATGATGTGCTGGTATTTTCAAAGGATGTATGGGGCAACATCAGTTTGACAATGATCTTGCATAGAATAATTTAACAGGAATATATTAATAGAAAACTAAAGGAAGGAAATATAACTGATGTCAGTCGGTGTTGTTTTATGAAAGATACATGCAAACCAACTCTTTTTTTTTTGAGGGGTGTTAAAATTGCCCTGTTGATTAATAGCAGTTATAGTGTTGGCATATCAGACTTCTAAAAGTTACTAGAGTTCTACAGAAAGATTTTATTAAGAAATTAGATAGATATGAAATCATCTGTCCTGTCAGATAGATTACAGCTGAATACCTGGTGGCTTTCAAAATGCTAATATAAACAGGGAACATCATCAAGTGATTTCCTGCAGAGATTAATACTTGACTTTGGCTAGTTAGTGTTTTCCACAGTGACTTGGGAAAAGTCACAAAATGATAGCTGACCATTTGCAGATTCACCAAATAAAATAGAATAAATAGGAAGTAATAAGGAGAACAAGTTGCTTAAGCAGAAAAGCCTTTAGTTTTTAGAAAACTGAGTGAGAGCAAACAGCTTTGCTCTCTTATACAGTCAAATATAAAGTCATACATTCAAGAACAAGCATGCAGTCTTCTAGGAGGGGAAGTCTTGAGGGAAGGAAGGGCCTTGATGGCAGTAAAATTTAAAACAGAAAAATTCTGAGAAGGAATGAGAAATGAAGATTGGGCCAGTTTTATAAGACTTTTATGATCCATTTCTGACCAGTATAAAATGAAAATGGGTCATTTCAATTTTCTGGTTCAAATAAGAATTATTTGAAGAAAAACTGATGACCAGTGTTGTTGTACAGGGGACTGAATTCATTGCAAAAGTCAGACCCCACCTGCTTTGGCACTTAAATTAGAATATTCACAGAAGAACTGAAGTGCCCAAGTCAAAGAGCAGTTCAGCTGAAGCTGAATGCATTAAACTACCTTGTTACAGAGTATCATGCCTTTTTTGTTTTTCCACTGTCCATAGGATTTTCAGGTTACTGACTGCACAGCCAGTTTCAACAAGGAATGGAGTCCGGTAAAACTCTGTTACTGGATTGTTTACTCCCACCACTAAACTGTATTCGTGCCCAGGGGAAGATTCAGTGCTGTGGATCCCAAATGGCAGAGGATGCTTATGGGCCAGTAAAAGGCACCAATTTACACACAATTTTATTTTTAATATTTCCTATTTGCTGACTGTAGATTATGCTTCATGCAGGAGCACTAGTTCATCACATTTTAGTTTTCGGATTAAATGGCTTGGCACTTGGTTCATTTCACTCCAAAACACCAATTCTTGTAGAAAGATACATGAATTTGGATACTTCAAAGTTTTAGGTGGTTTTGAAAATCCCAGACTCTATATGCCATCCAGATGAGCTAGATTTTCTGTACTGGTAAAAGAGTTCATTCACCAAGTGAAAGAAGAGAATCTGAAGGAGGTGACTGGTGGTATCTCCCTAGTCATGTACTGCTAAGTGCAAGCGTATTTTTTTTCTAATGTATTAGACTAAAGTAAAGTCTCTGACTCTTTCAGCTCTTTCTGCCAGGCCTCTCTCCTCTTGCAGTAGCTCCCAGAACTCTTGACATACACTCTTTTCCTATTGCTGTTTGAGAGATTTGTGGAAAAATGTTCTAGTTTTACATCAGTGGAGACCTTGAAATAGAAATTGTTGCTTCTGCTCCAGGCGCTATGAGGTTTCAGTGGACCCATTAGTGTGACACAAAGTAGCAGGCCAGACAAACATGCTGAAATAAGTCTATTATCTCTTTTGAATCATATTTTAAAATAGTAAATATAATTTACTTCTAATTATTGTTACTAAGTATTTCTCTTGTGGCAGAGAAAAAAATACAGGACCTAACAGAAAAAAGAAAGCTTTTGCTTACCAGCCTGGAATCGAATTGGAGAGATTTGCAACAGACTCAGGCTCTGGATGCCAGCCAACTTCATGGCATGAATGGTAGGTATTAAAGAACATCAGCTTCTAGCTATCCTGGGTCAGATGAAAGGTCCATACAGCCCAGTGACCTGTCTCCAGCTGTGTTCAAAAGCAAATGTGTAGGGAACAGTATATGATTCTTCCCAGAATATTGTCCAGTTTCTGTCTGAACGTTCTGTAGTTAATATCCTGTGATTAATTCTTTTTCCATGAATTTGTCTATTGATTTTTCAACCATACATTAAACAAATTTAAATCCACAGTATCCACAGTATGTCAAAGTTTTTTTCCATCTAACTGTGTATTGAGGGAAGAAGTATCTTTTGTTTGTTTTGAGCCTGACACCCTTTTTGTCTGATAGCTCCTAGTTCTTCCCCTATTCACCTTGTCCATTATCTCTTATGATGAGTCACTATTGTATCCCCATTGAGAGGCCTTTTTCAGGCTGAAAATCCCTTTGTATTTAGGCATTCTCTGTACAGAAACTGGTAGGCAAATTTGGTTATCTGTGTCATCCTTCTCAGTGTCTTGTCTAGTTTTATTGCATCTTTTCTGAGATGGCTGGGACCAAAGTGATATTTGAAATGTGGGCATGCCAGTCTTTTTTTTTTTAATGTATATGACAGTGTTTTGGGTTTTGTTTTCTACTGTTTTTCCAGTTGTTCCTAGTATTCTCTATGTTTTATTGACTGATGCTGAGCATTAAGCTCACTCTGTGCTTTCCTTCCTGAGTAGGCAACAGTAGTTCAAAGATCACCACTGACTAGGTACAACTATGACTGATTTGTACTTTTCACTCAGCTTTCATTTATACATATTAAATTTATCTGCCTTCTCATGTAGTCCCTGAACATTTGCTTGAATGGCTTGATTATCAACATTATTGTCACCCCATTATTCACCCGTTTTCCAGAACCACTTGTAAGTATGTCGAACAGTACAGGCCCTACTGTAGATCACTCTAGGAGTTCATCCATGACCGCTCTCATACTAGAAGACTGATAATTAATGCCTATGATTTGTTTCCTGTCTTCCATCTTTAAATAGTTATTTATTCATTTGAAAACCTTATTTATTCATTTGAAGACCTTCCTCATATCCTCTGGAAGTTTCTTAAAGGTCTTTGATGAAAGGCATTGTTGAAAGCCTTTGGAAATTCATCTGTATGAAATGATCTCTTTTTGTTTACATGTTTACTGTCTTGCTCAGAGAAGTCTGGTAGATTTGTGAGGCGTTACTTTGCTTTACCCATGTTGACTCTTCCCTGATACTTTATACTTATCCATGTATTCCCTACATCTTATCGTTTCTACCAATTAGCAGCAAAAACATCTGGCTAATTCTTTTATAATTTTTTTAAACCTCCCAGAAATTGAGACTGTTAGCTGTGTTCCGTTCTCTTGGTACAAAGATCTGGTACTCATCTCTGAGTTTCTGTAGCCTTCTCAAATGATTATCATTGGCTCCTGGCAGTTCGTTGCTATTCCTTTTGTTGTTCATCTCAAAAGTGTTTTCTGTTGACATTTCATTTTGAATAATTTCTCTCTTAAAATCCCCCATCATAGGGCATATAAGTTGACAGCCTCCTGAAACTTCTCCATAGTGAATATAGAGGCAAAAAATGAATTTACTTATTCTTCTATTTTTTTACTCTAATTATCCTTCTTGTATTTTGTTCCAGTGTATTTATTATTTTTATCCCTTTTGTAAGTTACTCACCAAATCCTTTTTTGGCATAATTTAGTGTTTAACTTTCTGTTCATTTCTGTTTTCTTGATTTAAATTTGACTTCAGCTTTTTCAAAGATGTCCTCTTATTTTGATTAGCTTCTTTTACTTCCTGTTTAAGCAGTGCTTTTTTCTGTTTCTGTGATCTTTCTAAAGTCCTGCTTTGAACAGGTTATATGGTGCTCAAGAATATCTTGATGCCCCCTCCAAGCATGTTATCCTTTTAGCTGCTGTTGTCCTTCTAGCCCTTTGAATTTTTTCATTTTTTATAGTTTCCCTTTTTGAAATTAAATATTACTGTAGTAGATTTTTTGAGTTTTTTTTCAGTCCTGCAATTATATTCCCTGTCTATTATTACCCATCCACAGAGTTTCTAATATGCCTATTATGTTATGTCAGTATCCTCATTAAAAAAGAAAGGCATTCTACCCTTCCCCCCATCTAACTTAGACTGCTAGCACTTCAGTAGAAGCATGGATAAGTTTGATCTGCCTTACTTATGTGCCTTCTTTATATGGGACTCTGAAGTAAGCCTTGATCCTAATTCTGTACTCCTTGCTCAGGAAGAAGAGGTGTAATTGTGTGACTAATTATTCTTAGGGCTGTGCTTTGGTTAGGAAATATTTCTGAGATAAAAACTATGACACTTCAGATACACATTTATGTTTCATTTTTTACCTATCTTTGCACTGTGCTAATATAACAGGTAAATTAGATAACAGTGTTAAAGAAATAGTTCATACATTTTCAGTGCTTGTTTTACAACGCATAAATAATTAATTTATCTGATGAAATGCAATGGTTTTATTAATCTGAATAGACATTTTTGTATTGCCATGATAGTGTTTTAGGAGAAATACAGGCATTCTGTTTCCTTGTTCTGAATCTTGATTTTCATTCTGTAGAGATATTCTGTAAATTATTTTCTCAAATAAATACACCAAAATCGTCCCCTTTCAGTAGGAAACATAGTAAAGAAACTCATCAAGGAAAGAGAGACTTTGGTTACTGAAATAGAAGAAAATCTAAAGAACCTTCAGGAAGTTGAGAATGTGGTAACAAGCCATTTAATCACAGACAGATTCATTGGTAAGTGCAAAGTAAATAACTTAGTAAAAGTGGCTTGAAAGCAAACATGTAGATAGATAAATATGGTGGCTTATTGGAAACAGCTGAATTTCCATTGACTTTTGCCATTGTTCCAACTCTTTCTCCCCCTGCAGACCCTTTCATTCTGTGCACTGCTTCCATACCTCAGGCATTCCCCTGATTACTCACATTCAGCCCCAACTCTGAAACTTGCACTCTTTCAACACTGACCCCTTTACAACCACTAGTCAACATACCTTGCTGCCAAAAAAGCCCTCTGCTAGCTCTATCCTTCCCCTTGATATTTCATGTCCTTAGTAAGCACAGAGCAAAGGAAAAAAGCAGGCTGTGATTAGTAGTACTAGTTGGTGTATAGAAATGGATAGAGGCTGACCACAAGATCTAGTATATGTGGAAAATAATCTACACTTTCATCTGCAGTGTTGGCTCATTCTTTGCAGTAAGATGTCTTTAGCTGATAATGAATATTCTGATGAGAAGATATATCTTGAAACTTTCAAATAGCAAGTAAAAATCTCTATGTAAATGTAATCTGTGTAAAAGAAAATTCAATAGTTTGCAGTGCAAGACATTTATAATAGGGATCTTGCTCTTTAAATCGTTTAAGAATGAGATTAAATTTTAAGCATGTATGACTGTCTGTTTTGGCAATCCTAATCACATATGTAAAATTAGGCATAGAAGCAAGAGTTTGAAAGGCTGTCTTGGTGTATACTTAAGAATTTAACATAGCAGAGAATCTACGGTATAGTACTTTCAAATTTCTATTGTGGATCAAAATAATTAACCTGTTTTATGTTTTGTGTAATGCAGTGTTAAAGCAAGATGTGACAGATCATATTACCTTCCTATGAAGAATCAACAAATAAATATTTTTAAAAACAATATTTTTGATCCTTTTCTATTGACAGAATTTGAGACTTATTTTTTTGAGTCCTCAGAATTGTAAAAATTATTTCTTACATTGCTCTGTATCAAACTCTGCCATTTATTGTTAATTTGTCTTTTAAAAAAATTTTGCCTTTAATATTTATGTTAAATATTAAACCCAAATATTCTTAAATAATTTAAAATTCTGCCCTACAGGTTTTTTTCTAGTTGTAATTTATCCTTTATAATGAGGTAATCCCATGGTGCTGATGTATTTATTATCATTAATAAGCATTCACTTGAGTTACTTTCCAGAACTCAGTGTTCTGGTACTTATATTCATCGTTGCTTCTAAATATTTTCTTTCTGCTAGATAATTGCTTTGGCAGCAATTCTGATTTTTTTGAAAGAAAATCAGAGGTGACTGGAAAACAGCCTCTAAATAGTAGAACTTTGCAGCTAGAATGTATTCTTTCAGCACTTCTACTTGATCAAGACAGAAGCTTTGGTAAGTAGAGTTTTAATTTAAAAATACATAATTATTTATTTGTTCTTTTCTATTCACATTATAGAAAACTAAGACAGTGATGTGTTTTGGACAGGATTGGTTAGTGTGATCCTTTTAGATAAAAGAGGAAAAAAGAATGCTACTTAACTAAGAAAAATATGAAAGCACCAGTTGATGACTGGGTTGAGCTGTCACACATTGACATCTTCTGTTTAGAGGCAGTGGGTAAAAATGGAGAAATACCAACATTTTGACCATAGATGATAGCTTTTTCCAAAATCAATCTGATTAATAGCATTTTTCAAATGCTCTCCTTTGCCCCACTCTGTCTATTTTTTTGCATATTTTTCTTCAGTCTCTCCTTCATATTACTGATGAGAAGTAAGAAATAATAATGTAAATTTTACTGTTTTTACTATTTTTTACTAATCCCAGAGAGCTGGGGTTTAGCATTGAGAAGAGAAGGCTTGGGCATTTATACCCTCTTATGAGTGTGTAGTACTAGTTGGTGTATAGAAATGCATACCTGATAGGAGGGTGTAAAGAAAATGGAGCTGAACTCTTCTCAGTTGTATCCAGTGAAAGGATAAGAGTCATTGGGCACAAACTGAAATACAGGAAACTCAAACATAAAAGCTATTTTTTACTGTGAGGGTACTGAAACACTGGAAGAGTTGCCGGAGAGGCTGTGGAGTCTCTATCCTTGGAGGTACTCGTATCCTAGCTGGACGTGGCCCCAGGCTACCTGCTCTAGTTGATGCTGCTTTGAGCAAGAGGTTGGATTAGACATTCTCCAGAGGTCTCTTCCAACCTCAACTACTCTGTGATTCTGTGGTAATGAATATTTATTTGTGATGGAAAAGAAAAAAAATGTCAGATTGTACAATACTGCAGTTGTAGAGAAAAAGAGAGAAAAAGAGCAGAATCCCAAAGAATGTTTATCAGTCTAGATGATGACCTGTGATAATGTATACAAATATACAAATAACTAAATTAGAATACTAATCATTGATTTTAATCTGTCATTTGGTGAGATACTATTTAATTGTCATTCATTCCATTAGTTGTGTGTTATATAACCTGATTTTGCAGAAATTTTTGCAGTTGTTAGCACTGAAAGAAAGAATCCTGCTTCCAAATCTTCCATCAGCTCTGCCATGTGTTCAAAGTGCAGACAAATCCATTGGTAAGAAAGGGATAGTTCCAGGTAATAAATGCTGTAGGTTTCTATGGTTTTTGTTGTTGTTTTGGGAGAATTTTTTTTGAACATTAATTCACCTTACAAGTAACTTCTGTGGTTCTATTTAGTCACATGTTCTGTGGCATGTCACAGCCATTTCCCTGTGTTCAGGTCCTGTGCAGCCAGCACAGCTGGTCTGGTGCGGAGAAGGGGGCCCTAATGCAATAGCTTGTGAATGTGTGAGGTCCAGGTGCTACAGGAGGGCTCTGTAAGGCAGTAATATTTGAGTAAGACTTGCACAGAATGCATTGGACTGTAGAGAAGGAAGGGAAAAGGCACTCGGTTAACTTATGTAGCTGACAAGTCACTGAATGTAAAAGGAGGAGGAATATCATGCTGCATACCCTGATTGCTTTTTGAGCTGTAAGCAAAGGTTCCTGCCACGTACCTTATATTTTTATCCTTTAAAATCTGTATTTGAAATATATGTGTAAAGAATATTTAGATCTAAAGTTTTTATTTCTGGCAAAGAACCTCAGTGACAGATTGGCATCTATTGTATACTGATCATTACAGGAAGGACTAAAGAAACTTTGATAGTTATCATCTCTGATACCAGAAAAAGAGGCAAAAGAGTCAGAATTCCAGCTCCACTATGGCTGAAATATTGAAATGCCTCCAAAGATTAAACTCTGGGATGTTCAAGAGCAACTGCATGCCCGGAGTAATTGCTGCTTCTCCTCATTTTTTACTCTGTGTTGTTGGGTTTGGTATCCTTAGCTCTGAGTAGCCTTACTGCCAGCCTTTCAGATTTATGATATTTGCAGACTGTATGACTAAACTAAAACTAAAAAACAAGTACTTCATTTGCTGCCAGGCAGACAGTCCTAACCTGCTGGTACTGAAATACATGTTACTAAACTGAAAATATTCATATGAGATACTCTATAATGATAAATGACTTGATGATAGAACAGTTCTACTTTTTGAAGAGCATTAGTGCCTTTTTTTCTCTCCTGTCACACCTGAATAAAGAGATGTTCCCTGTTGCTGCCTTCTGTATTCTTGTGACTGCCAAAAGGAGAACACAGGTTACCTTCTAAGTAATAGTTGAGGGAGATCAGTGTTGACCAAACTTGATAGTCATTCTCTGTCTTTCCTGGATGTAGCGTATGTTATTTATGTGATAACACAGATCAGTCCTTTTGAATATCTTAATGTAATTTGGAACTTCATAAGAGTCAAAGTAATGGAAGATAATAGATTATACATAGCTCATGGTGATGACCAGGTTTCACCCCAAAAGAATGTTAATTCCACTCTTTCTTACATTTAAGATGTTTGAACTTCTTCTGAAATACTTAGCTTCTTCTGAAATACTTATCAGATGTATTAGATCTCCTTTAAGGCATAGTTCAAAAGAAATTCCGTATGTTGGTTAATATTTTGCAGCAACAACACCAGCCTCACTGGCAATCCTTGAACCTTGAACTGGCTGATACAAACCTTTATTTCTTCCCTATCTAAATGAGACAGCTACTGCTGCTAGATCATAACTGCAGTCCTAAACAGTTTTGATTTAAATTTTGATTAACTGCTACTCATATTAGCATGATAATTCAAAGCACATATCTCCTAAGATGACAGTAAGTGGGGGGGAAAAAAGAGATCTTAAAAGGTGAAATTTTGTAGAGAAAGATCTCTGCTGCAGCCTCCAGGATTGCATAGTTAATGAGCAAGCATTGCTGGCCAAGTACAATTTTGTGCAAAACACAATTCTGTGCAAAGCCTCCAAGTGATGGATGAACTACCACAGGGCTTGCAAGATGAATTTGGGACTGTTCTCTCACAAGAGTAATTGATGGTTAAGAACTTTTGCTGCTTACAGTTCAGATCCAAAAGAGTGTTTTACTTGCTTAATATATTTCTTAGTAATGTTATTGAAATTGAGCAAAATAAACATTGATCATTAAGGATTTTGGAATTACTATAACATTTAAGTTGCATGTACTCTGAACAGTATGAGACACAAGTTGTTTGAAATTAACCAATAGAGCTAATTTATAATTGTTTGCAATCCTTGTGCTTATTATTACTAGTTACCATGGCTTCTGTTTGTTCTCTTTTTTACATGGAGATGCTGTCCTCTTGATTGTTTTTTCTTAGTAGAAATAGTGTGATTTTGACCAATTTTTTGCCTCTGAAAACTTTTTAAAAAAAATCATATATATTATCTTTTATTTTGGAAGCACCTGCAGAGCCAACTTACGACAGCGAAACCACATCACCTATTCATCAATTGATGCCAAGCAGAGTTGTATCCAGTATACATTTTTACTTTTCTACACTTCCAGCCTTAGTACCAGGTAACTCGGAAAGCCAGTGCTATGTGTGAAAGAGTTATAAAATAGAAAGTAATTCAGTGTTTGTCTGCTGAAAACAGTGGTTGTCAGGATCAATTCTGTGGTTTCAAAAGGCTGCAGTGGTACTGTACCCTTTCAGTTTGCGGAGGAAGGTGGGCCTCTAGACTAAACAGGAGAGGTTTCTTGCGAATACCATGTGGCTTGATGTAGGATTGATGCTGTTTCAGGCCCTGTGTTCACTGGTCCTGGGCAAACTGGATCACCGATATGAAATAATACTAGTTTCAGGCAAATTTTACATTTTTGTGATTTTTAATTTCATATATATTTTTAATAGTGTGAGTCCACGTGTTCTTAAGGCAGTATTTATCTTTTCTGTTTTTAAACTGAATTTTATGACTATTAAAACCAAACTTAATCCTAAAGAACTGAGAATTTACTTTTTTTTTAATATAAAATGATGTGCCATATACTGTATTCTGATTATCTGCTTTTGCATACTCCGTACAGAAGGGAGAGTTCAGAAGGCATCAGAAATTGAACTTCCTCAGAAGAGAAAGCTGGAAAAAAAAATCAGACATTTCTGAGAATAAAAGTAACATTTCTATTTATATTTACAAAATTGTTACATATATATACATTCTAACATATTTACAAAAAATCTAAGTCTACCCAGTGTTTTAGTCAGTAAAAATGCAGCATTTCAGCTCAGTATTTGTACTTACCTGAAAATGTTTTACTTCCTTTTCTTATACCACCATGAAACTGTACCACTGACTTTGCTATAGAGGTTTAAGAAGTTGTTGTTCCCACCTATAGGCTTGTTCCTTGAGGAGAGGGGTAGCACAAGTCAGCACAGGTCAGCTCCTCAACTGCAATGCAAAACCTAGTTTATTACCTAAATTATTGATGATAATTTAATACACAGGGGTTCGTGAATTGTGGCTGGGGAGCTAGGTAAGAGGTTATTACTGATGTCTTGTCTGTGCAGGTTTTAACTTCTGGTAAGGGAATGAAGAGGGAAGCTGGATCAACAGTGTCTTAAACTGTGGCTGCTAAGCCTGTCAGATCATGTGTCAGAGCTCACTTGCTGTAGGAATACTATATACTAAATTACTAACATCAGTGTTAGAATTTAGTGGTGGTGTTCTCAATCAGTTATGCATTGGACGATATGACATAGAGAATTTAAGTTCCTAATGGCAGTGGTTTCACCTGCTGCCCAAAGGACTATTCCTAGGTTGAACTAGGAATTTTCCAGGAAGATTGGTCAAAAATGCTGATTTGTCAAAATCAAAATATTTTGTGAAAATAGCTATTTGATAAACTGGCACGATCCCTGTTTGTCAGGGCTTTTTTGGGTGAAGAGGGAATCTGTTCTCCTGTGAGCATGGCTGGCTGTGTCTTCTTCCATGCCCCACCGCTCTATGACCGTAAGTCTAAAAGAAGTGAAAGGAGCATCTGGAATGAATGAAGATAAAGAGGGAAAGACCCATGATGAGTGTGAGATAAGAAGTAGGTTCAGAAGACACAAAGATCTTTCCTTCTCCACAGGGAGGTGTAGTGACCAGAAGTCAAGCAGTGTGCACTGCACTCTGGATAACGGGATAGGATAGGACCTCTGTAGTTGGCTGTATTGTACAATTTTCATTCCACAAAATTAAAATATGTAGCAGATTATGTAACTAATGTAAATGCGTTTTAGTGTATTAGAGTATCTTAAAAATTATATTATACAAAACTATTATATTTTACCATGTTACCTTTATTATGTTAAATATCAAAAAGTCTAAATAAGCTTTCATGCTGGATCTGATGGATGTATTGGTTTTGGTTTTAGGAGACTTTGATGCCTCAACTCCTTATCAGACAGAATGGGTAGGTAAATACAACTTTTTTGAAAACATGTCATCATTCACTTGAACTATTTCCAGCAGTGCTCTCAAACAAATTAACTGAATTGAAATGAAATTCTTGCAGAACAGACTCAGTCGCTCAAGTAGGTGCTTTATGAAGTTTATGAGTGTTTTACAAAGTATAAATGGCCCTAATTATGGGCTGTATAGAATCACAGTGCTTTCTTCATGACAGCTTCTGTGGAGCTGGAAGTAATGTCCAAGTTGTATAACTGGTCACATAAACAAAGGACTGCATCAAGAGTCCTAGTGGAGAAATTGTAATGGCATAAAAAACGACTTGAATGTTGAAATGTTTCCTTTCTAAATATCTTTGGACTTAACCAAAATTCTTCCTGATAACCAGGAGTACATGTAAACATTGTTTCTCTTCCACTCTTAGCTCTGTTGTAGTTCTAGCAATGGGAAATACTTGTTTTCACTTTCTGTCAGAATGCAGAAATGAAAGTTTAAACGTTTTCTGTATGTAAACTACAATATGCCTGCTTTTGTTTACAGAAGATTCTTTTGAATCGAAGTTAAATTTGCTGTATGTTTGAGTGGTATCCCTGTGGTAGCTTGATGTTCATGGGCCCCTACTGGGCAAGGCAAGATTCTTTGCTAGCAGTAATTTATGGAGATCATGACTTTTCCCTGGATAGTCTTCTGTTCTTTACCTATGGCATGGAGAACCCAAAATTCCCAATTCATTATAGCTACTCCTGGCAGTGAGGCATAATTCCCAGTAATAGTTATCAGCTTCTCTCCTTACAATGATTTTAGAAAAACTAAGGTTTAACTGATTATTATTACCGGCATGACACAAGCTGTAATGGTGTTTGAGAATCCTCTTAAACCCAGCTTCTTCTGCTTAACAGTCTTCAAGAGCAATGGCCAGATGTTAACCTGGACATATCAGGACTTTAACTGTCAGGATGCTGTCTGTCTTGTCTCACTAACTTAATCTGAGTAATTTACTAAAAACTATTCTGTTTCCAAGTGGTAAAGTTTCACCTTGATTTTCAGTTTAGAAAATTAATTGGGTTCTGTGTTTCAGTACTTTAGCATCACTCATTTAAATAATTGGAGAATTTTTCAGGTTGGATGTGACCTCATATTAGCCTTGCAATAACGTCTGTTGTTTTCTTTTAGTTCCACAAGGGCCCATGAAGCAGAAAGATTTGCAAATAAGCAATTATTTTCTCACTCTATAGTGGCAGTACTTCAGAAATGTATTTTATAGACCCATTGTACTGCTTATCTTGAGCACTTTTTGTTGCCTGTGGGAAGAATAGTCCTGTCTCTTTAACTTCTAGGGAAGCTGAGTAGATATGTACCTGCATTTACAAAATGACTTTGTTAGGTTGAGCTTCCAGATTTTGCTTGATAGAACTGCTCTGTTTAAATGGAATTCCTACCATGCTACCATAATTTGTCCTAACTTTAGGTATCTAACCTTTAGATGCCTAAATTTGTGCTTGTCATCCTAAATGCTTTTAATATCAGTTGAAAGAAGTAGAAGGCAGAAATTATAATTCATCCTAAAACTGTTGCCTCCAAAATGTGGTTTACCTCATCCTTTTTTTTTTTTTTTCTCCATTAACTGAAAAGGACAAAGAATGATCAAATCAGGCTTAGATATTTAACTTAGAAATGTCTTAGAATAAACCAAATGAATCTCACTCCATATTACTTACATTGTACCCACATATGCAGCTATTTATCTAAGTAGCATCTAGGCTCTGAAGACAAAGATTGCATGTATATGTTCTTTTTGGTATGTACAAAGTTAATTTCCACTGCTATTACTGCTGCTACTTCCTTGCATTACAAGTGTCTTTCTTGTATCATTATACCATTATTTGCTACAAAAACTTTTGCTGTTAAGATTTTTTCTGTGAGTAACCAAACAATGCAATCTAAGAGGTATAATGGGATATTTTATACAGTATCCAGTCCTGCAATGCACAGCAAATATATATATATATTATTTTTAATTTCCAGGGAGCACTGTTTATTTCTGGGAAGAGTTACCCTTTGCTGAGCTCAAAGAGTCAAGAAGCAAAAAGGAGGTGAAACATCTCTGATGATAAGATTCTCTCATATTCCTCTTATTAGAATAGTTGTGATGGTAAACTTACAGCATTAATAAAAATACCACTCTGTCACTCTCTTATAGCCTGGATATTTCATATTTTATATCCAATCTATATTTGGGTATATAAGTAGTGTATAACAACTACAGTTGGACCATTCAGACTGTACTGCTAATTCCTGCTGTGCTGCAAAAGCTCTGGAAGTCAGTCCTTTTATGAATAATGATTATCTATCATCTGCTTAGTTTTACACTTTTTATCAGACCTCAGAACAGTAACTTCTGGCAAATGCCTCTATTCCCCTCCCACCTCCTCCCCCCCCCGCCCAAGATTATCGGATGTGTTAGTATGTCTTATGGAGCTGTGTTTGCATTGAATGGACTATCACAAATTGTTGACCTCTGAAAAGGCAGCATAGGCATTACAAGACAGACTGGAGGTTGCAGTCAAATCAAGCAAACTGATTGTTTCCAGTGTAACAGGCAGTAGATCTCTGTGTGTCATGTAAGGGAGGCAGGTTTATGGGAAGAATATAAAATAAAGGATTCTTCATTAAAGAAAGCATGGGCAGGAGACTGAAGGGGGCTGACTTAAGGGAATGGATTTCTCTTTTTGGAGAAAGATCTAGGCATCTTCAGGACTACATCATATCTGAATTTACAAGTGTTTGTTAGGAATACTAACACAAAACATCCATCTCACCATCCCTAGCTATGTATACACATTATACAGACTAGTTAAAATAGTATTTTGTTTTGGGAAATTTTTTATCTGTTGGGTACAACTACCCTATGTCTCTGAAAGGTGAACTGTAAACCACAGCATCTGCAATGTAAGAGCTGGAGAGACTAGAAAATCTACACTGGAGTCAATAGTGGACTGAGAAATGGATACACTGTATGGTTTTCCTTCCCTTGCTGGACCATCCAGTCCTGGTTTAAGGTAAATTTAAGATTTCTGTGAACCATGTGTCTCGAGTCTGATGCTGTAAGAAAGACAGCTGTTCTCGCTCCTTTAACTGTTCACTGCAGTTGCTGGTGCCAGGATTTCCATAGACACAAACTAGAGCCCCTCACCCAGGAAAATAGTTCAAAATGGAGTTTAATAAGAAGACAGGACAAACTGTGTTGATCAGGTACAGGGCATGGCCAGAGAAGCATCCTGATCCACAAGCTGTTTTTTGTGACTGACTCCTTTTATCCCCTTATCCCTGCATTTTCCCTGTGCTTGTTCCTCCCCAAACCACCTTGACCCCTCTCCCCCTTTGCTTCCACCCTAAACAGCCCATAGTGAGTCTTGTACAAGCCCAAGCTGCTCTTCCCCTGCATCTCATAATGAGTCCCTCCTCTACCCCTAGGCTGTGACACCCCCTCAACACACAGGGTGAATGGTGTTCCAGGGAGCTCCTCCTCTTGCCTCAGGGTGATGGGTCCTGACCCCTCTCCTGGGGCAGCCCTGGAGGCCAGTTCTCCAACAACAGTGTTATTGCAGTTCTCCCCACCTCGTGGCTCCCTGCTCCTTTGTGCAGGGGGGTGGTGGGGGCATGGGTGTAAGGAAGTCTTTTTATGGCACCTGTACACTTTTGAGTGCTGTTGGTTTTAGACTGTGTATTGAAGCAACTGGGCTCCTTCTGTCCTCATATGGAGAAGAGTAAAAGAGACTTGTACAACAGAGCCCCCATGACTCCACAGGATAATTTGAAAAAATTAGAAGGGTTAAAAAAGTTAGAATTTAGTTCAGAAAAAAAACCTGTGCAGATAGATAGTAGACTCCATGAACATGCTTCAGATTATCAAAACCACTTTGTAATCAAATGTACTCAATGTAGAACACCACACCCCTAACAAAAAATTCATAAAACACTCTTCTTACAAAATGTCATTTTTCTCAATTGCTGTGTATTGTGTTGTAAACAAACAGCTTATGTGGTAGGGCAGATGATTAATCAGAATACTTCACAAAAACTCATTTAGCACAAATGCAGTAAATGAAAGGCTATAAGTTTAAGTAAGGTACCACTTACTTAATATGTAATGTGAAGCACTGTGCTGCACCCTGGCTTTTGTGCATTTTATACAACAGCTAACTTTTGTTACCAAGATCACTTTTGTTTAACTCATTTCTCAAACCTCATCTAAAGGGACATATGCAGTATTATTACCCTGTCTGTTACATCTTGCCCAAACAGACTTAGATTTCAGTTTGTTGAATAGTATCAGTGCACAAGATAAAGAGATGACATTCATGTATTTTTAAGATACTTTTATTTAATAAATAACTTCAGTAATAGCACTGTAAAAAGTGAACATCTGTTAAAATAAAAAGGCACTTAAAACAAGGATATGACTATGAGGCAATTTGAATGGTCAAAGGCAAATATACATGGCACATGTCAAAAATGATGTGACTCATCACATGACAAACTATGCAATCTTAGCTACAGGGTAAAGGCAAATTTACAGCTAAGACTGCAAAAAAAAAAAAAAAAGCTTGTGTTGATACAAGAAAATATTACAAAAAGAATTGCAACCACATACGTTAAAAGATTAGAACGGTGACAAAGCACCAGGCTTTAAACCAAGGAAACGTACAGAAGAAAGACAGTATGACATAAGGCCCTTATGTGTTTTGAGGATGTCTTGGTAAAGTACTTCATGATACTGCCACCCAGGACTTGAATTTACAGAGAAAAACTAAGCAAGTTACCAGTCAGCAACTTTTTTCAGTAATGGCATGTGTTTTAAAGCTGTTTTTTCTTTCTTAAAATTCTTTCCAACACCTTTCATCTTAACCATAACCTGTCATTAAGCAATTTAAGTATGCACACACTTTTCAGTCATTTACACTGCTCATTTCCAACTTACTCAACTTCCTATACACTTAATCACATATCTAGCAAGTAGAAGACCAGTTATTCATCAGCTCCGTACTAAGTGAGTTTAATTATGTCTGCAAACTCAAGCCCTGATTTCCCTGTAAAGCTTAAAATTTTAATACTAAATGGCTAGGCAGAGCCCTCATACTGATTGCTTTAACCATTTCTCTCCCAGTCATGTCATAGCAATATCACATCCTGTAGAAGACCTAGATTCACAGCACAGGAGGAGAAAAAACATCAAAAAGGCACCATGTGACCTTAGCTGACTAAGCTATGCAGTCTCAAGTTTTTTTGTCAGACCCTGGCACTGATTATTTTTATTTGCAAAAAAATAAAAATAAAAAATTACATATGGTACATTTTCAAAACCTGCACAGGAAAACAAACCTATATGTAATGAATTAGTAAAATCACTGCAGTTTGCCCTAAATCTATCTTACTGTGACTACAAAAATTGCTATGCCGCATACAGTGTTGTGAAGTTATACAAGCAGTGCTCATTTTCCCTCATATTTAGGATTGACCACAGTTGTCACTGCACTCTTGTAAATAGGATTTTCACCCTAGAAAAAGAAAAATATTTATATTAGCATTTAAAGAGACAAAAAAAGCATGGCATTTGTGAAAAGTGTAAAAATAGCTTAAGAAATTACCCATTAATGTTTTGCTTTTACACACAAACAGCTTAAGTCAAACCAGATTTTCCTCTAGCAATTTTAACAAAGGCATGCTCAGCTACGAAAGCAAAGGGTTAGGGCACGATCCTGCTCAGCTTATGCCACAGGTTCCCTCAGCGCTGATGAAGCGTGTATGCTCATCGGAGGGCTGAGCAGTCAAGCTCAAGGCTGCAGCCCACGATACCTTTTAGAGAGGAACAGAACTGCAAACAATGTTGTTGGAAACCATGACTGACTGTTACAGACCAGACCACATTCTACTGTAATAAACATTTAAAAAACCTACTTCATATTATAATAATTTAATTCTAGAAATAATGCAGAAAGGGTTTGCAGTATTTTATAACACACATTCAGTATTAATGTTGAGTGTTTAGCACTTGTCATTCTCATTTTGTTCCTGCAGGTTTTTTCTGATATGCATAAAACGCACAGTTAAAAGTAAGACTGGTGCAAATGCTGTAGCAAAAACATTATTTCTACCGATGTAAAATATGCCTACTGACTAATTGCTTACTTCTTTCCTACTGACACTTGAAAGCCTCTAAAATAAGCTTATTTTAAGCTTCCTTTGTGCCAAAGTTTTCTGTATGACTTTTACTTCAGTAAATCTTATTCAATTTATGGCAAGTCCTTGCACGCCTTCAAGAAGGACTTTTACTGGGAACTAAGGTCGTATTTTAAATAAAGACAGATTATTTTTAAAAAAGTCATCCACCTTTCCTAAGTGTTAAACGGAGATAGATACCCTCTTCTGTAACAACAGCATTAGTGAAAGAGAGGTTAATGAAAGTACAGAACTTTGTGGTGTTTTTTTCCTTTCGTATTGTGCTGTTATTTAAGAAAGCTCAATATAACATTTTCTACCTGGGACTTTGTTGCTTAACAAAAGGAGGACCGTGTCTTGAACTCACTTGAGGATTCAGTGCTGGGATCACTGAAAGGAGTATTCTCATCTGAATACCAGATGAGAAAGTTTTCCATTCACTTTTCTTACTTAAAGAGAGAGGTGTTGGGCAGTCCTTCAGAGTATAAGTATTGTAATGCCTTCTGCTTAAATTTAACACAGTTAAAACTGCAAGACATAAGTCTGACCTTGGTATGTCATGACTTAGAATAAATAGTGTTGCTCTAAAGGAAGTGCCTTATTCATAGGTGTCAATAAAAACATCTTGGTTATATTTCCCTTTACTTGGATATTTCCCTTTACATGGTAATTATACTACCTATTTCAAGAAGTTCTATTTATTGACTTCTTCACAGTATCAAGAAAAGCAGTAGTGACTTTATTCAAACCTTATAATCTTGATCTTTTGCTACAAAAATATACAATAATGAGTTAATGAGATCCAAGACTCAGTAACTTTTCAGGACGTGCAATTTAAGTACGCCATAGTCGTCCCCTGATTTTGCAGCATGCTGCACAGCACTTAATATTAGATGGCATGTAGCTGATGTTCTGTAATGTCTCAAAAACCAAGTGACTATTATTTCCCCTTAAAATGGGTTACATCTTGCCCTAAGTGAGATGTTGTTCTGAGTATTTATTTCAGTTGTAAGAAACTTGATGACCCTTTAAATATACATGATCTACAAAGATGATGCTTGTCTGTTTTTCCAGGGCCATAAACCTGGAAAATCAACTGGGAATACCAGAGAATGTGTCAAAGGGTGACAAGCTGTAACAGAAATACTTCATTCTGCCTCTAAGTTCTTGATCATATATGTTGATTGCTCCCCAGACCTGAGCGCAACGAGGAACAAAAATTTTAACAGAGACTTCTATCAGAGAAACACTGAAATCTTAATAGGCTATATTCTATGCAGATTAGAAAGTAATGTAGGTAGTTTTTCAACAGCAAGGCATTATATGCAACAGAGGAGTGCTTGATGCTGACTCTTATTGCTCTATCTAGGCAGCATACATTATGTGATATTTAGTTATACAGTGCTTTTAATCTTCAACATTTTACAAAACAGACCACCTCCAGCACATACAGGGAGGTATATATTTATATTTTCTGATTTGTAAAAGCAGGAAATCTTTTACCATGCAATGCAGGAACCAGTCTGATGCTTGGGATTAAAACTTGGAAGTTTGCAGGGTGCAGTTCATACAATTCATTTTACATTTGGAACCAGGTTAGAAATGCAATTGGCATAATATGACGGAATATTTATTACAGTGCTTTTCAAGAGTAATCAGAATTTGAAACTTACATACTCTTTATTTAGCATGTCCTGTTTATAAGGAAAGTGAAATACTGTCCTGTCTTTTCTCTCATTTGCACTTTATGTCCCTAAGAACTGTTAGAAACACAGGGTGGGATTTAGGTCACAGAGTAAGACAATTAGGTGTCTCCCCATGTCAGTTGGGTGTCTCAGTTTCCACTACAAGTAACGGAGATTCACCAACAGAGTCAAAGCTATTCAGCTTAACCTAACCTTACATTTGTTCAGCTGAATAACACTTTTGGCTCTACTGGCTATAATCAGAATATTGTCACCCAACCGGTTTATAAGTCCATCCCGGTATCTTTTGTCAGATTGGCAGTGAGAGCACTAGCTTTTCCAGTAGCAGTCAGTCACTGGGTCTCAGCTCTGGCTAGGAGAGGTCGTCTACAGATAGCTTATCATTAAAACTAATAAGGAAATAGTATGTAAATGTCTACTAGTCTAACACCAGTCTCACTTCACTTCGGTCACCTCACAGCTATCACATGCTAAAGAACTTTCAGAGATTTACAACCGTCTAGATTTTTAATTGGATGTTAAAACATGGTGTTCCAAACCTCCTATCATAGACAAATACTATCGTTTTTTAAATATATCTGTTTGCTTTACATCAATGCAGAAAATACACTGGTTTAAGCATGCCAAGTTAGTGAAAACACTTTTGCCACATGCCCTTATAAATGAAAATATCATGCACACTTGAACCAAAATGGAATTGACAAACCACAGCTATACGCAAGATACAAAGAGTCAAATATATTAGAATAAAGCTAGAGGTATTAAAAAAAAAGTACCTACAGAGAATAAAGAATTACATTCTTGCAAGAGTATTTATTTTAACTAGACTGGACTGCTCAGAGGGTAAGTTTAGCCTACTACTGCTTAAACACATACTATAAATACTACATAGGATTTTTGCTTACCATTTTTCTTGATGGACTTACTCTTTCAACAGTCACCTAAACTACACATATAGTGGGTTTAAGTCCTATGTCACCATAAGAAACTGCACTCTAGAATATTTAAACTTGTCCAAATATATTGTTCAAGAGCTGTGTCTTACTATTTTCAGCTCTCATAAATGGTCATCATTATTTTTCATCAATATAATACAAGTCATCTGTCAACCTGTAAATATGGCAATTGCATCAGAGGATAAAACAAAAACCTAGCCTAAGGGCAACAGAAATGACAGGGTATCATCTGGTACTACTGGAAGACTACAGGAGAGCAGCTAACCCACTATTAAGTAAGTTTAATGGTTTATTAATAGTTCAAATCTAAACCAGGCAGGCAGTGAAGACCATAAGGTCAGAGAGCAGTGGAAGGACACTAAGAGAGTATCTAAGCTGCAGGCCTAGGACAAATTGAACCCAGTTGAAGCTAGTTAGCTTGAGCATCAACTGCCAAGAAGCTGTGGTGACAGCTCCCTCCCCACGGCACACCTGACACTGGCAAAGTATTCGGGCACCTTGTCCACGGCATGCTCCGTGCTGCAGCAGTTCTGCTCGTGGCAGTAATCAAGCCACATACATGTATAACTGCGACCAGGCATGGGGAGGGTTATAGAAACTGCAGTCGGGTTTTGTATATATGTACAAACCTGGATGCAACCTCTTCCAGTGGATTTTTCTTGTAATGAGGATAGCAGATGGCTTCCTTGCTTTGGCAACACAGACAACTATCTTCACCTTGCAGTAAATGGAAGCTTACTTCAACTATCTAACATGCCCAGAAAGCTTAGTGACAGGGGAAGGAGGACTTTCTCCTTTTCCTTCCTACGACTGACCCATTCTAACAGTACTGATCTCCTGCTTTTTTGGTAGCCAATAAAGTTAGGACCATCTCCTCTTCACCTTCTCCCCCCACCCAAGTTCAGATATTCCTATGATTACTAAAGAGGATAAAATCATATTTAAAAACTGACATGCCTTCATACTTTTAATCTTCACAGTGAGTGAAACAGGAGGAAGGGAGGGAAACCTTTCTGGAAAAAGTACATTTTGAGGTGAAATGGCAGCACTGAGGACATTAGACCCTGGGAGAGTCATGAGGAAGGAGGAAAGAACACAGAATGGAAGTTACACACCAGCTGGGTTGTTAGATGCTGGTCCTACATGCAGCAGAGAATATGCAAGTGAAAAGCAGAAAAAAAAGATAACAGAGCCTTAACCAGATGGACTATGTAAAATGTTAGGATGGAAAAAAACTTAATTTCCTCTCCAAAATAACCAACTCTGAGAAGAAAAATGGAAAGGAGCTGAATGTGGTCAGAATGGCAAGCAAAATAAACATTTTTACAATCAGTTTTGGAGACACTGGAAAGTAAGGTTATTGTAGAAAGAAAAGGAAGGATATTTCATTAAGCAAGAGCTCAGAATGCTTGACAAAGTATTTGAAAATGTTAATCACAGTGAGGACAGATAATGAGTTTAAATATCCTTAACTCCTGCTTTGTCCCCTCATTTTTCCTTAAAAAAAAAAAAAAAAAAAAAAAATCAAATTTTGAGTGCAACACTGAAATAGGGAGAGAGCAGACAGAATAAAATTAGAGGTACAGATCCTTCCCTTCCAGTGGCCCCTGCAAAAAGCCCTTTGAAATTTAAATGGATGTGTTGCCTTCCTCACTTTCTCAGATCCCACTCCCCTTCCTCTAATCTGATCTTCTGTATCTCTTGATGATCTTCTGACATCTATTCCCCTACTCATCCCTCCCTTTCTCACTCTTTCCCCATCAACTGAGAAGCCCAGGGGAGGGGGAGAATACCTAACCTAAAGCATACAAGAAAGCACTCGCCAAGTCCATCCAAGATATCCATCCCCTCTGGTTTACAGACTGGCTCCTCTGCACGTGTGGTTCCTCCTTGTGTGTGAAGAGAACTGAAGGCAGCATTTCCTCAAAAGATGTGAGGTGTTCAGCCAAAGTTTAGAAGGAACTAAGAAACCAGAGGAAAATACAACTGGAGGGGACAGGAATATTTCCTCCTCTCACATCCTGCAGAGGCCCCCAAGCTGACCGAGAGACAAGGACTATGATATTGCCAGTTTCACTAGAACTGGATAGAAAAGTAAGATGCATATTGAATTATCAAATTAGGAGAGTATATGCACTTCACACTTTAATATAGGCTAGTTCTGTGCTAGGTTAATATGACAAAGCAGTTAATAAAAATCTATAATGCTGCTCTGAGTGTTTCCAAAGTTATGCTAATGAATATATTTATAGGCTGGGAAATCTGAGGAGCATCTAAAGCAGCTTTGCAAACATATCAACTTCAAGCAAACTGACTGCCAATTTGAGAAAGTGACACCCCCCCCCCCCCCGGGCTTCTCCACAATCCAAACAGCTTCTTTAATTCAAAGAGCTGTTCCATTTATATATATATTTATCTACAGGTAGCTCATGGAAAAAAAAAATCACTTGTAGAATAATTTTTAAGACGGTACTTGTGGTATTAGTAAGTAAGCAATCTTGCTGTCAAAACAAATGAAAGATTTTCAAGCTGCATTCTGTAAAACCCCAGAATCGAAGCAGCAGTAGATAAACTGAGCAAGACTCAAACTGTGATTAACCGACTGTAACACACAGTGAGTTTGAAAAGTGACATGCAAAGAAAAAAAAAAGGAAGAAAATGAAAGAAAATACAAACTGAGACTTAGAGACCAGCTTTACGTCCATAGTTTGGATTCTTGAAATTGTTAATAGGGCTCTTGTATATTGGATTTTCTTGCTGAAGTAAAAGAAATGGTCAGTGTCGAATAATTCAATAGGAAAAAAAGAAAGCAACATTCTCAACTATCACCAAAAAAATCATGCTCTACGTAAAGAAAAGTGTTAGTAATTTTTTCCCAGCGTAAAATGAATTAATTTAAACTTAAGAGAATAATTAAAAAAAATCTTTTTAATGAAGTGTATATGGGCTTTGATTTCTACAGAACAGTAGTGAAGGATTTTGATTAGCAGATTCCTAAAATTTGCCCATGGAGGGAGAGACCTTATAAGCATATGTAAGCCTACAGATCATAGGCTTATTTTTCTTAGATAATTTTCTATTGACAAGAGGTTGGAAAGATTTCAACACACCAGTACTATCTATGATTTTGTGACCAATTACTGAAATCTCCCAACCAAATTTATATGAATATTTACAAGATCTCTGTCATTAGCATGAAATTTTCTTTTTTCTTTTTTACAAGAGTAACTCTTATCTTCTGACAGAAGCTGTATGCAATTTTAATTGTATGTTGTAGAGTGTGATGCAACTGCAAAGCTGAACTATTCTGTCTTCATCACATTTTTGCCCTGGAATTTTATTTCAGCCTAAGTTATTACTCACTTTTCTAACCAAAGATGTATGTCTCAAAGAGAAGGATTTTCTGCTATTGGTAACAAATGGCATATGTTTAAAAACAACTTAAAATAAGCTGTATTCCAGCTTTTTGCCCTATAGAGAAACAATCTGAAATATTTAAGGCACATGAACAAAAGTCTTATATTTTTCCTTAACTACTGTAACTTTTATACAAGTAAAAGCCTCTTCACTTACCGTGTCCCACTTGGCATTCATCTTCTCCTTTTCAAATTTAGCAAACTCTCTTCTGTCATGAATGATCATTAGTAGTTTCCAAATCAATAATAATGCAAGTCCAATAAGAACAATTCCAGCAACCACCCCAGCTACAATGGGAATGATGTCAGGGCCACTGGGGCATTCTAGGGAGAAAAGCAAGAGAAACATGATTTTACAAAATGGTAAAGGCAATACATATCCAGATGCTTTTAAAATTGTATTTTGTACTGAAGCCAGTATTTGAAGCATCAGAGATATGCTAACACCATTTTCACATCACAAATGAGGCTCAAATAATGTAAGCTCTGGAATTTATACATCCTGTAACATTTTTCCACCTTATTTTGTAGTCTTCTAATGTTTTACCTTACCAACAAAGCAATTTATATTCTGATGATAAAGTCTACACAGAGCTAACCCCTTAAGCTATTCGTCTAAGTTATTTCTGGGTAAAATAACTAGCAATTATATTTTCAACAAGCAAGAGCTCTAAGTCAAGATAGTGCTGGAGGGATAAACTAGTTAGACTACAAATGCAGATTAACAGAGTAGTTCTCACATACCATATTAACAGCTTTACAGAAAAAGGGTGCTTAGTTTTACCTCAGACAGCTCTATTTATTACTTATTTCTATGTATTAGCAACTAGCACTTTGCTCCTGTGAGACAGATTTTTATGATATTTTCTCATCTTGAGAATTGACCTCTGCTGAATTTGAAGGAAAAAAAAATGCAGCACTTTTTTTTGGGTAAAAGTATCATATGCTTTCAAAGTAAATGAAGTATGTGTTCAAAAATAATAATACAGAGGAAAAGTGATTTAAGGTGACTGGCAGATAAAAGTGACAGTTATCTAAAATAAAGCCCAATTCTTTTATTAATATAAAATTCTCAGTAATCACAAACTGAGCGAGGACTTTTGTAGAGCTCAATGCATAGAATGAAGCATTCGGAAGCAAATAAACACAGCTCCTGTACTGTCAATACAAACACCGCTGCCACGCAAACCGTAGGCTCCTACTCTTGGCAGCTGCCTCTGCAGGAGCGAGGCAAGCGGGGAAGGACCCGGCTGCCATCCTTGGGGAGCCAGCGAGGAGCAGGAGCAAAGACCCGCTCCGCGGCTGTATGAACAGCTCCACCTCTTCGATGAGCGTCTGTATCGCACAAAATTATGGCGCCTCCTGGTGCCTAAAGGCTTGATTCAGCTCTTAATGAAGCCAACAGACGTTTATACACGAAGAAGAATCAGACTCCAAATGGATAACGTCTGTGCTGGCTTGTCCTGAAGATCTTGAGCCCCGTCCGCTTTTTATGATTTGGACTACATTTTTTCAGAATTTAAAACATTCTTAACAGAAGCCATATCTATTTTTAAGAGGTACTAACCACCAGACTGTACTAAGCTGATCACCCAAATGATCAATTCCTAAAATCCCATGAGTAGAATACAGCTCTAAACCTTTCACACACAAATAAGGTATATATTTCATATCAGGCTTATAGAAATCAGGAAACCACACATTGCTAATGTGCAAGAACAGAGTTTTTGCATCATTAGATGCAACGTGCAGGGATCTGAATTAGCAAAATTCCTGGTAAATAAATGGGAAATTGTTGATCAAACTATAGATTTGTTGTCTCTTGTTCAGTCTTTTAATACAATATACTCAAGGAGGGCTGAATATTAAGAATTAACTAAGCAAAAGGCTTTTCAGACCTATTCTTGAAGGTACCTGGGCTAAGTAAAAGCAAACCTGGGATGAAGTAAGTCAAGCAGTTTGCAACACAGAACACAGTTTTGGTTTTCTGTGCAAGGCCGGTCCCATTTTATTAAGGGAGGAAAAAAAATTTTGAAAAAAAAGAATTGACCCCCCCCCCATTGTTTTAAACCTGTAACACAAGCCCACTCAAAAAAAGGTATCAAAATTTAGGTATCTAGGACTTGTTACAGGATATGTAAAACAAGCAAGACTATACCATATGGAAACATGAAATACTTGAACAAGTTTACATATCTGAAGTTTTTTTATTTATTTTAAACAAAACCTGCTTCTGTCGGTCTAACAGGCTTGAAAAAAACTGGATCTGAAAGTTTTTATAAACTACTCAAGTCCAGACCTGCACAACTCGTAGTCCAGGTGAGGTACTATTTCTGAATGCATCTAACCAAATCAACCAGAGCTACTTAGCAGAACACAGCAACAGGATGAATTAGCAGCAATGGTGAAGGGAGCATAGACAAACACCATGTTTATACCTGGGGTCTCCACCACGTGGACGTTGGCTTCACCATTGGAGTTGACAGAGTATGTGAAGTAGAACCAGCAGTCATCAACATCCTTCTCTTTGCAGTGAGACAACGGATCAGGCTGTCCAGGCTGTGGCAACTTGTCTCGACTTTCTACCCGTGTCATGTTGAAATACATACATTCCTGAGAACATGTTTCCTTCTTTTCTCCCTTATTGAAGGCTCTGCATTGAACACAGTCCCTGTGGAAAGAAAAATCAGAGCAATGCTTTTAAATATGCACACAAGGGATGTGCAGCATTTAATCTAAAGAAATAAAAATCCTATTGCCATAAAGGTCAGGGGGGAAAAAAAAAAAATAGAGCAATACATGGCTTTTTACAAGCCAGAATGTTTACGCCCCTTAAGATTAACAAAAAACAAAACAAAAACCCTTTTACTAAATTCCTCTTTTATTGAATAACCCATAAACTTCAAGGATAAACCTAAATCTCTACAGGAAAGAATACTAAAATTTTCTCAGCATCTCCACCTGGAATATGAATACTCTCTTGAAGGTGGCAGTATAGGAACAGGAGACAATGAAAAGGTATCTGAGAGACTGGTAGGTTAAGAAGAACAAACTGAGTGACAAGCCTTACAGTGAGATATCATTAAAATAAAGCAGACTGAGCAGGATTTTTGTAGTAAAAAGGAAAGGACCCTGAAAGGCAGCTGCGCAAGGCCAGTAGTCACCCCAGCTGCTAATCATAAACTTATTTCAAAACTTTTCCATGCAGAATATCCCTGGTTTCCAAAAGCCTGGCTTTCCAAAGACAGGCATGCAAACTTTATCGGCCCACATCTAGATTTAGTGTTCCACTTTCACAATAATCTGACTTCTTTTAATAGGTTTTTAGAACATAAGGTTTGAAGCAATATAGAATAGAAGTTTTTTTTTAAAAAAAAAACTTAGTTGAAATCTTAAATAGTCTGGAAAATCACGCAGTATAGCTATACTTACTTTTGCTACATTCATTTCAAAAGGTCCCCCTCAAACTCTGCAGATGGTTGGTTGCTGACAACCATATATGAAATAGGGGAAGGCTGAAACCTGCCCCAGTCAATCTGAATGGATAAAACTGATTTAACCTAAAGTACATGTTTCTACGTGTAGCATAAAAAAGGGCAGGGGGAAGAATTTAAGAAGTAATTAGTCTACCTGGAACTAATCAAAATTCTGTAATGTTTAGTTTGTAGTTCTTAATTCTCATCCAATCACTTCTATTGTCCAAAGGTATGATACATCTCCACGTTTCAGAGCAGAATAAAGCGGAGTATCAAGGCCCTTATTTTCAAAATTGCGCATATGTAAGTATCGCAAGCCCCAGTATAAAGCATTTGGGAAGCTAAAGACTTGACTTTACAGGTACTTACTTGTGCTCTGCACAGACACCAAGGCAAGTCTGACACATTTCACATGTGGGGCCTTGGAATTTGGGATCTGTACAATTACAAGTTCCACATTCACAGGTTCCTCTTCCGTTGCAAATCTGCCCATTAGATGCCATACAGGGAACAGTATCCAGAGAGCAATCACAAGCACTGCCAGTGAAGTTGGGGAAACACTCACACACTCTACACTTGCAGATACCATTTCCTGTGTATGAAAAAGATATTTCAATGAATGAAGGCTAATGCAAAACATGCAATTGGTGACAGTAAGAAACAAATGTTTACTGTTTTAGGATAGATATAGGGAAAAAAAACAAGATTAGGGAAAGCTGACCAAGAACAGTATAACGTGATGGCCATTCCCTGGGAGTGGAGAGCATCAAAGCACAGCTTCAGTTCACAACTTTATATTCATATAGATGCCCTGATCGCTAGCATCTTTGCACATATTACTACATAAGCTTATAAAACAAGATCCAAAAAGGTGGTGAATGCACTGCCAACTTCACAACACAGAAAAATGAAGCACCATTGTCTCCCTAGAACACTACCATTTCTGCTGCTGTAACTACTACAACCTCATTCACCCCACAAAACTTTGTTATTACAGTAAGTTACAGTAAATTTTGTAATAAACAGCAGAAGTCAAGTTCATTTATGTCATACCTGAGAGCTGTGATTCAAGGAAGATGAAATTTGAATTAACATACTATATTCTCATGACCACAGAAAAATGGGTGTTCTACTAATAGGCAAGTGTTTTCAATTACTATAAATCTGGGCATATTCTCATTTCTCTGTTATCAAGTAGTTATATATTTTTAAGCTACGTATCACTACTTAGCAGGGTGGAGTTGATAGACTTGTAAACTGTTGGTCAGTTTTTCCTGCTGAAAACTCTGAAGTTCTGTTGAAAACTCTTACCTCCACAAATCAAACCATTCGATCGATCGCAGTTGAAGTTATCACATTCACAATATTTGCCAGAATACACTTCATTGGTGTTTTCTCTTTTCTTGCATACACATTGTCCACAAATGCATTCTCCATTGTTACTGCATATTTCTGTACTGTTCTCCCTCCTACAGTAAGCATCCATATCCTCACTGTTTACTTCATCCGTACTACATTCACAAAGTCTTCCAATACGTCCTTCATTACATCTGCAAGGTAAAAACACGACTGAAAATGTAAACGCAATTAAAACTCATACAATAAAAAGACTGCAAAAATAGCACAGGTAACAGGAGTAACAGTGACTATTTTCACAAGGAACTTTGAGTTCAATTTCAAAGGAGATTCCCAGCTGACACCTACCTAGCAGTTCTTGGAGCTGCTGGAGATAACTGGACTAAGTTGTTCCTATGCTGATTACTTGTTCCAGGTGAGAAGCTAAGTGCCACCACCTCTATCTGTATTGCCACATAACCACTATTAATCCATCTCTAATGTGACAAAACAATAATTACTTTTAAGTGACAGTGACCATACACTGTAGCTGCTGTCATCTCTCAATGAAAAAGTTTCCTCATGAGCAGCAATTAGGCATGGGAGGTGATGATCTTCAGAGTTGCTGAGCACCAGCAAATTCAGCTGGCATCTTTGGGGCTCTGCACATCTCATTATCAAGGCTAAAATATTAATAAACAAATAGAGGTTCTTGGCATCATCAGAAATGATTGACCAAAGTTGTTGTCAGGCGTTGATCAGAGATAATGCTTCCATCAGGAAGCTGCTACTGTTGCAAAAAGCTATTCTTATCCACAAGTCTTTTATGCCCTATGTGAAACCACAGGGACACTAGGGACAGTGATACAGAGCTCAATAATTCTTTCTATGGGCAAAGATGAGAAATCTGCTTTCTTTATTTCAAGGGAACACGAGAAAATGACTGCAAAATGAAGCAATTCAACCAGTATTTATGGCCTAAAGTGGCTTACTCTTCAATTTAGTGAATACTAAGCAGGCAGGGAGCCATACCCTCAAGTCCTTCCAACATTCAATTAACTTCTGCCATCAACTTCACTAGACAGATGTTAGTCAGTCCTGTCCTAGACACCCTGTAAGTTGAAAGTCAGTATCTTTTGCTCTATCTTTAATAAACAGTCACGTATTAAATTATGAGGAACAAATTTATACATTTTATTTCAGTTACAGTTCACTGAGCAGGGACCAATACTGCTTTCTAAAAATCTGGATTTAGTTTTCTTAGAGAAGTACTATATTTCATTCTGCTCTTACCATTCTCATCTCAAGGGTTTCCAAGAAGAAACAGTTTTTGGTTTTGCTGTAGGTTTCTTGGAAAATAAAGGCTTAAATCTGGACTTACTAGCTTGATCTTCAACCAGTCTTCTGAAATTTTAAGACTTTGCTTTACTTTGTATGTTATTCCAGAAATCCAGTATCATTTTACTTGATTTTCAAATATGTAATGAGGAGTACATTTTTAATCTAATGCCTGTCATAGGCAGTAATGGAAATAATTTTAATTCCTGGTTGGAAATTTCAAATGCATAAGTAAACAAAAATTATATATACTCTGAAGGATTTAAAGATGTATACAATTACAAGGAACATTGTAATATGGCCCCAAAAGGTTACAAATAAAGTAGGGAGAAAAGATCGGGGAAGTCATTCAAATTAAAAGGATTTTCTTTTACAACTGTTGACTCCTCCCTGGTATGAAACAATTGGTGAGAATCTGAATAGGAGCTTCTATCAAAAACTAGGAAGCCTTCAATTTTCTTGAAATCAGCAGACTTCATATTTTAAGGACAAAATTAGATCAGTATTAATGCTTGCAAAAATATCACAAATTACATCCATTCATAATTCCATAATTTTTCCACACTACGTGGGCCTTAAAATTAAATAAGGGAACAGAAAAAGCAGTAAGACCTACAACCTTTCAAGGACAGATTCAAAAGCCGCATTCTAATTTCATCTTGTACAATAGTACCAAACTAATGAACAATCCTATGAATTCCAATACATGGACTCCTTGCAGAACTAAGACACAATGGTAAAAAACCCTAATATTAATAGAGCTGTAACATTAATTCTTGTCCTTTCACTCATAAATATTAAAACAAAACAAACCCTAACTAAGGAAACAAAGGTCTTGCTCATATTTCCCCTTTGCAAAAATAAACCAAATGTCTATTTACTTACCTGCATGCACCACATTCAAACGTTCCATTTCCTTCATGACAGGCTGGACTATTAGCTTCTCCTTCATTTTGACACTGACATTCACAGACGAACTGGAGATTAATTTCCACTTCTTCAGTGAAACCCAGTGGTTTAATTTTAATTGTTTCATTCTGTCCCTTCTTTGGACATTCATTAGCTGTTACACTAATCTCAAATTTAACCTGCAAACAAAATTAATTGAGCACCGCATTATTAAAAAGGAGTTTTGTCTGTACTATTAAAAAGTGTTGCATATTTTCTGTGAATTTTATATTTGAGAGTAGCACATATACTTTAATTCACCTCATCTCCAATTGAAATGTTAGAACATTTTCTTCCATCTTCTTGTGTGTCATTCACACCATTCTTGCAGTAAGATTTATAACTGATTGTCACTCCTTTTGGTAGCTTACTGTTTTCCAGGATAACCTCTGAAGAAAGGGACTAAAACAAAGGTTAGTTATTAGCTATCTTAGAATGGAGCTGTAAAAGTGTTTTGCTGAAGACAGACATTTTAAAAACTATGCACAGCCTAGGCACCAGTCCCAAGTGCATGCTGGAATTAAGAACACCAATTCTGCTACAAGCAGAAGTGACGATGCATTTGCCTTGGAATTAGGGTACTTGCTCAGAAACATCTGCTGCTTCCTAGGCTAGTGCCTTCACTGCTGGCCTGCAGGACAGTCTGAGGTGAGGAGCATCTCCCTCCCTCCTACTGCCACTATACAGTGCGTAAGGCAAGATGTGTGGGAGAACAAGTGAAGGAAAGTCTCTGGGACCTGCTCCCCATCCTGACTGCACGTGCTGCCCAGCGACTCTCACGCGGGAAACACAAGTGGTCTCCGGCTCTGAACTCAACACGGTCCGAGCGAGGTGCTCTCCTCCAGACGTGTTTTGAATGGAGGGAAATGCCGTGGAGTTTGCTCCTCTCTGGGCAGCTCCAACGTGCCAAGAAACGTGAGCTCTGGGCTCGACATAGTCATGGCATCGTGGTGACCCTGTCTTACGACTGAGCCTGCTTATGTGGGGAAAGAGCAGCAGGGCACTGGCAGGCACTTGTTAGTGTCGTGTTTTCCCAAGGAGAATGGCTGCTCATTGACACCACACAGATCTGAAGAGAAAGATTTGGGGCCAAATCCAAGAGCCCCTGAGGCTGATGGAGACATTTTCACTGGCGACAAGAGGTTGCAAAATGACTCTTTACTCTTCCATGTGAAAGGAAGGTAATGAACTGAAGGTACTGAAAAAACAGTGTTTTGGTTTTAAAGAAAACATGGCTGCTAACATTTCCTTTATAGTTGTGTCTTAAGTGGCTTTAAAAGTGTGTCTTTTTATTTGTCTAATCTCTTATTGACATAGCATCTGAATGTCTAATGTGATTTTATTGCAATGACTATATATTTATAGTTTAGTATACTAATTTCCTATTTTGTAGGAAAATGTAAAATCCACTTTGGAGTATCTGCCTGAAAACTCACAACAACTTATAAGCAAGAAAAATAAATACTACACGAATAAAACCTGAACTTACATTGTACGCATCTATGATCAGCTGAATCACATTGCTAGAGTTTGAAGACAATGTTCCCACTGCTGATTTTGGTATTAGATTTTTCAGTTCCTTTCAATATTTACAAAAAGAAAAGGAAAATTACAATCTTTCTACAAAAGAAACTATAAACTGTACTATAAAAACCTGTATGGTGATGTAATGCTATAGTGGAGTCAGGATCAACTACTTCAAAAACAAGGCTAAAATGTTGCCAGTGGTTTTCATGATTTTTGAAGTCATACAAAGCATTACTAGAATAAAGGCAAATATCCAACCTTTTTTTCCACCCCCTCTGCATTTTCACTTTATATTTGGTAATTAAGGAAGGCATTCATGTTATGGTAATAGAACACAAACTTTCTCTCGCACAAGTTAACCGCATATACTTCAAGATCTTACATAAAAGCACAGTGCTTCTAGTGTATTAGAAAGAGGCAAGTAAAAGATGATTTCCAATTGGTGGAAAAAACAACCAACCAACCCCCATCACCACTTTACAATTTCAATATAGATAAAAAAGAAAGATATCTTGTTCGGATAAAAGGAGGAAAAAATATCCACCTTCTTTACTCAGTCATTTCCTATTTCACAATCACATCCAGCAGTCTAGCGGATTTTAAATATCAGAAATATAAATAGAGCACAAAGGACAAAACATGTTCTTTCATAACCGTCTCTCCTGATTCAGTACCTGCATGCCCCTCAGCCACTTTGCTGTAAGTGTTCATGAAAAGTAGCCCTGCAAAGCTGCTCTCCATTCCCTCCTACCTATAAAGACCTGCAGAGAACCTAAGGACAAGACCACTTTCTACTTGGAAAGCACATGCACACTAAGGATCAGTTTGGACAGACAATAAGGGGGGAAAAAAAAAAGTACAGAGAACAGAAAGATGTATTATTTAGCTTTACCTTGTAAACTGCCTGAAACTCTTC
Organism: Apteryx mantelli; assembly: GCF_036417845.1. Taxonomy (NCBI): domain Eukaryota; kingdom Metazoa; phylum Chordata; class Aves; order Apterygiformes; family Apterygidae; genus Apteryx; species Apteryx mantelli. The sequence continues at coordinate 154,003,718 of NC_089979.1, forward strand.
AGTAACAGCAAAAATTGTCTGAATATTGTTCTCACTAAGTTTCTGTACCAGATGAGCAATAGAGGGATAATCCTATAAAATCAAGCATAAAATACAATTCAGATTTGGGACACACATTAGAAAACAACCAAAAAGATTTTGACATTATAAATACAAACCACCTTTATAAACACATATGGCATAAGCTGGCTAGTTAGAAGTCTTATGTTAGAAAATCAAGCTCTAAAACAAAACCACCTCTGCAAACAAATATGCACTAAAAACATTCCCTATATACCTATATGAATATATATATATATATTTTTTAAGAAGGAACTACAATTCCCTGCCACTTAAAGTTCCCAGGTAAAATTCAGTTGTTCTCAGAAAATAACATTTAATAGTTTTATATAAAACTTAATCAAAATTACTACCTTTTGCACTGTTTCATAAAGAAAAGCTCAATTTATTTGTTTTTTATTGAACAGTACTCTCTTAATTTTAGGAATACATGAACACACAAACTTTGCAAAGCTTATTGTATTTACCCCATCCACTGAACGTATTTCTTTACACCTATCTACTTACCAATAAACCAGAAAGGCAATGTTGTTAAGCACACTTTTATCAAAAACTTTGCATCATAAAATGTCAAACAGTCTTCAAAGACCTGGCTGGAAGAGCTCTCTAACCGAGTGATGTTCTTCAATACAGCCTGAAATACTGAGAACTTTTCAGAGGACTTCAAGAATGCTAATACTATGTCAATATTCAAAAAGTAGAAGTGGGATGATCTTCATAATTATTTGATAATTATTTGATAATTATTTGTTTTTAAAAAGCAAATAGCTGGGGAGTAGAAATAAGCTATGACTAATCAAACTAATGGCAGTAACTATGGTTTCATGCTTTCCTACTTTGTCATTTAGTTGCATGGGTGAACTCAGGACTGTATGACATTTTTATTAAAAATTAATACAAAATTGATAAAAAACCCAACACTACATGCTCTTAACAGAACTTATGCTAAAATGATTTGAAATGGCTAACAGACTTAAAATACTCATGGATGAAGATTAATTAAAGGTACTTCTATCACTTGAGTCCCAAAGAAAGAATAGAACTAGGTATGACAAAGACTGATGAAATGATAAAAAAAAAAATGGGACAGAGCCACCACAGTTTGCCAGTCAACAAAAAGGGTAATTCATCTTAAAAAAGTAATAAGGGTAAAGTTCAAAAGATGTAACGTTCTGAAACTACACTAGATGACTTAATGATTTCTCTGAGTTTAAGCACCACAAAACATTAATTTCCCTAGAAGTTGATGTAAAGACTTACATAATAGTGGCTCATTGTGTACATATTATTTTCCAGATGACATTTCCCATCATTTGGTAAAACAATTCCACCAAGTTTACCATCTCCTGCAAAGTGAAATCCAGCATCCGTGGAAAACACTAATAGTCTTGTAACATTTCTCCATCCAATTTGTTCCTTAGGACACAAACACACAAATTTTCAGTATTTTGCACCAACTTATTTTAAAGTAATGGAAACCAACAGATAAATGCATGGAAAATTGGACACACTTAGAAGAAACAATACTGCAAAAACATCACCCTTGAAATTATATAAATTTGCTCAAACCTTAAAAGCACTTGCATTTAATTAAATGTCTGTTCTAAAACATTTGTTGTAGGATTTTCACCAAAGGCAAGAAACATTCTTTTTGAGATTTACTTTGGTCTGTTCAGCTCTCTTTACAGTATCTGAAGAGTGACAGGGTTTTAGAAATCATGCACATCAGTCCAGCTCTCTAATTTCCCCAAGCCCATTTCTGTCACTACCTTGCAGCTCGATTATATAGGACAACATTAGCACATGAAGCACTGCAGCAATCTTCAAATGGAAAATGATGGCTTGCCCAGTGTCAGGCTCTGAAGAGCCATCAGGCTTCTTTGCCAGTTTGGTCCAGGTTCATACCCCCAATGGAGTATTTGCCAGAGAATCGGCCTTTTTCACTGTCCCGCTAGCATTCTGGCCTATAATGGCTGGGCCTAATTCTGTAAGCTGTCCTTTCTTATTTTCAGAAACTGAAATTTCCAGAATTGAAGCCCTAATTAATTTAAGGGAAGAAGGCAATATCAAAATCTTACATAAAAATCAGGGACCCCTCCACCCCCATTTTTTTTTCCCCAGAAGGTTTGATTAACACTGCACTTCTAAATGAAGACTGTAGATTATTTTTCAGAAAGTCTTGACTCCATTGATCAAAAAAATAGTAATACGGTAGGAAAGCAGTAAAGTTGCATATTTTTAGAGGAGTCTATGTCGTGCAGGTGCATAGAAGGGTCTTTTGGACTACAGAAAAAACAAAGAATTCACTGACCTAGATCAGATCTACAAAAACGACCAAAAACCAGCTTTTCATCTACTTCTATCTGAGAATGTAGCAGAAATTACAATTCAACAAACTATTTTGGCCATTTTAAATGGTGAAACAAGAGCTATAAAAATATATGAAGTTTAGAAATCATTTGAGAAGAGCTGCCTAACTATTTAAAATTATAGACACTTGTGAGAGGAATTTGACTTTTTTTTTCTTTTTTTACAGCAATCTTTAAAAATATTGTCTTTGGAATGCATCCATCTTCTGTGAACATGACCCGTAAATCAGCATTTTACATTTCCTGGTTGTATATACATATTTTACTCAGTAAAGGTCCCTATGAAAGACAAATTGATGCATCTATGCAGTCTGACTAGTCTATCTTGTCTTGCTAGCATAGGGATGTGTTCCACAGTCTTGAGTAATGAAATGAAGCACTGAAGATTTGATATTAATCTTCAAGTTAGCCACCATAAAACACTAAGGCTGTACTAAAACAATTTTATTTAATAGTGCAGTAAAGAAAACTAATACACACTTACTCCACAAACTGCAACTTGCATTATTGCATCAAATCCACCCTCAGGAGAATCCAAATTGCCAGAAATGTGTTGTTTACCTACAAGTTCATTGAATTTATTTCCTTCACTGGTAAGACTGAGCACATTTTTATAGCTAAATGGACTTGTACAGTTCTGGTCACCTGTACAAGGATTTCTGAGTTTGGCTGGTGTTGTACTTATATATGGCATCACAGTTTTCTCCACGAAAGAGCCAAAGCCTAAGAGAGAACAACAAAAAGCCTGTAAGTTGAAGAACGGAATTCTTATTTATATCATGATATAAAAGAAAACAAATTCATTATAGCTCATTATATTATATAGCTCATTCATTATATGTAATCATGTGAAAGACATCAGGAAAGAAACTTCATTTGTTTGGAATATGTGTATCTTTCTTACCAATTCGAAAGTCTGAAGTTATTTTTTCCATTTCAAACATCAGAGCAGTTCCAAGACTTTTCACATTCTCTAAATCATCTTTCATGGAATAGGAGAGGTCCATAAGATAATAAAGATCTATAGGGTAATCTTCAGCTCTCTTAAATTTTAATGAAAATGTTTGGGGTTCCCCTGTTTCAGAGATTAAACAGAAGCCATTAAACATTTCAGAATAACTGCACTGGCAAGAAAAAAATCATCAGTATCTCAAAGACTTCCCATAAAGATGCAAGATCTAAACGAACAGTGAGTAAATTCTTCTCCTATTAACTGAAATGATTAGCATTAAAGTATGATGAAAAAATGTCAAGAAGCAATTATTTTTTTCCAATGTCCAACTGCACACTTTCAAGATATTTGACTTCCCCATACAAAACTCTAGCCAGTTAAACTCAAGCCTTTCAGTTGCCCCAATGTGAAATCTTGATGTATGCAGTAATTTTAGAAAGGTTCCTATAATAATAGCACAAATTTTCTACATCTACTTGCATCCAAGATGACTCCAGAAATTCTCAGAGGTTAGTGTAGGAAAAATAGTGTTGAATATCAATTCTGGATAGGATATTTCAAGTTACTTTGCATCAAATATAGGGTGAGAGCACACACACAGCAGTGAGATGAGTTAGTATTTGTCTGAACTGTAAGACTAAACCCTGAGCTTGATGACAAAATATGAAGTCTCACCCATTGAGACTTTGGTGTCTTTACATTGAAAGACACCACAGAAGAACTACTTCTACGTAAAATGAAGAAAGTACTCTTTTGCCTATTACGTATGAAGCAAGGAGTGGAATTATAAGGTTTGTTTCCCCTCCTTCCTTCTGGGTGCTAAATGATGATATTGCTATTGCTTAAGTCTGCTTAATATTTAGAAAATATCTCCTTAATATTCAACAAAATAGCAAACAGGGGAAACCATATGGATCCAGCTATGTAGTAGCAGTTTGGCTGTTACATTAAAAAAGAAGAAGGAAAAAAAAAAAAAGCCCAAAGCTTTGTATTTTCCTGAGCTGTGTTTCAAAGACCCTGCATGGAAAACAAACATCCCCCTTGACACATACATGGTCCCTAACCACTCAAGGCTGCAGAGACCTTGTGACCAAGAGAAGTGCTTATAAACAGGGCAATGATCTTTTGGGAAATTATGTTTTGGTTGCTCAGATCTCTCATACATTCTGCTAAATAAACCTCTGCCTTGACAGAAGGTCAATAATCTGGTCTCTGGAAGCTGAAAAGTTCCCATTAGAACTAAACTGGGATAACATCAAAATTGCAAAATAACTTTCCTTCCTTCCTTCCCTCTCCTCATTGTGCTAAGTTGCCTCAGATCATCTTGCATTTATTAAAGCAGCCACCACCAAGCAGCTGACTCCTAGTGCAGGCTCCTCAACCAAGTAAATGCAGGGTAGTTTTTCTGATGCAGTCCCTAAGAGCTCTACTCAAGGACAAAGTCTCCACCGTGCTCAAGTAATGTACAACCTTTTATGAACATCAGAGTTTAAGAAACAAAAACGTACTCCCCTCCCCCAAAACCCAACCAAAACAACACATCGCAATGCGAAACTGACCCTTACACTCATCTCCCTCTGCTGTGATGTGCTTTAGGATCATCAGACAGTGGATGAAAATGCCATAAACCCCCTCAAAACTCTTTAAAATAATAATAATAAAAAAGCCCTCAAAGAAGCCTGTCTCATCACAGGACATGTGGCTGAAGAATACTATTGCCTTTGAAATCCTCCCAACAGCTTTCCATGCCCTGGAGGTGGAAATGCTCATTCCAAGCACTGTCACAGGTGGCAGCTTGGTCCCATCCTCACTGGTTTCTGTAAACAGGCTTTAGCAGTCTCCTGCCTAGTCCCTGCTGGCATGAATTTTTCTGCCCTGAACTGAAAAACTGATAACCACAACTAATGTCTACTCTAGGGTTTGTAATTAAGAAGGCTTTTAAGATTCTGCCCTGAAACCACTTAGAACCACACAGAAAAACCTAAATTATTTCCAATTTCAAGAGAGCGTTTCAGCTTGAAAAACTTAAAACATAAGAAGAGGTTTTGGTTATTTTAATTCATTAATCATAAGCTAACCACCAGGTTTGGGGGCTCTGACCTGGCAGGAACATCTCTCTGACTGCATCACCTTCCATTTTGCCCAGGAGTTATGCTGGACCTGAAGCCTCACACAATTTTCCCCTCCAAGGGCGGGACCCCATATAACTACTTTTAAAACTTCCACAAAGTTTCTCTACTTTCCTTGACAGCTTCATTGCAATTGGTAATAATCTGACCCTCTCTCAGGCTCAGAACATGAAATATTAAACTCTGAATATTAGCAAGCTATGATACATGTTTCAATACATCCCAAAACCAGGACTCTCAGACTGTCTATCAGTTTTTCTTGATCTCTCCTGTTTATATGTCTTATCCTTCCCAACTGAATGAAATTAAATTGTCTTTATGCATGGGAAATGGTACACAACTATCTTGCTTTCATTACCATAGTCCTGTGTCCACACCTTTAGCCTCTGAAAACAAAATATTTTATATAGCAATCTGACAATCTAGTTGCATGATTGCAAAACCATTCAGTTTTCAGACTTGTAGACTTTGGAGAACAGGGGTACTTCAAGAGATAGGAAATGCTAAATAACTTCTTCAAGCTTTTGCACGTTCTTTTACTCTCATTCCAAAAAGCCAGACTACAGAAAATCAACTGCAAAATATTTGGAAACAAAATCATTTTATCTTTCTAATATATCTACCAATCCATGCTCACACTTTCATGAGCTGAATCTATACAAGCGATAAAAATCTGCATCTAAACTTTCATAAAAATCAGACATTGGAGTATCCAAACATATGGGGTTAACCTCAATAGCTCTGCTCTCATTCAAGTATCTGAACAATAATAGTTTCTGAAACAAAATGAATAAAACAATCAAAACATAAAATGCAGATGCGACAGAAAAAAAAAAAAAATCGTATGAAGACCAGAATGAAACCTTCCTTACCAACTCTTAGCTTCAGTACTAATTTTTGTGGCTGGATCTGTGTAATGGCCTCTGGTTTCAGCTTCTCTGCAGCACCTATCTTACGATTTGTTACCTCTCTATCTTCAAGCACCTGTTTACTACCTCTGGGATTTTCTATATCTTCTACAGGGCAGCCTTTACTCTTTAGTGCTGCCAAGTCATCACATCGGGCAGACGTTGGTTCTCCTTCTTGCAAAAAGTCCTATAAAACATGGGCAAGAGCATCAAGTTTACAGCTATTTGCAATTTGTTATACCCTACACGCTATAACACTTTCTAAAATGACCCCATCCCTGGTTTTTTTTTTTTGAAGCCCAGTAATAAAACATACAGTCCTGAAATATGTTAAAATTTACTAAATGAAACAGTGATGGCAGTTTGCATTTACTTATGCTGATTTGTGCACAAGATACAAGTAGGAGGAATGAAAAAAATGCCCAATGTCATCTCTGACAGAGGCAGGACGTCCTTTTAAATCAGCTACTCTAGAAGTGCCAGCAGATGGAAAAAGCTTGTACCTTCAAGCAGTCATCAATAATGTGAACCTATCTGTTCTGCCTACTTTGCAACTACCCTTCCTTTTAACTTTTTTTTTTTTTTTGAAAGGCTTTAATTAAAGATTACATAAGAGTACATGGGTAGTACACATCAAAAAGATGGCAGTATGCTGACAAGGCACAGAAAAGACAGACAACAACTCTTATCGTGGGAAAGTTCAATACAAAAACAAGATCCATACGTGGAAAAAAAAAAAAAAAAAAGATTACTTTGTCCTGAACACAAATTACCATTACCTCAAACCCACAAAAAACTTTAACATCAAATATGAATAAATAAGGCTTCTACAAGAGAAACTTCGAATTCTGAAAAAATATTTTTTCCGATAAATACTAGCTTATAAATAAATACATTCTGAAGATTTTCTTCCGTTTCTAAAGAAAACAGTTCAGCATATACTGATTAAGTCGCAGTCTGTCTTCAATATTGTATTTCCTGAATTTAATCTTTAATTACCCAAGCAGCCATTCTCTTTGTGTTTCAGACTAAAACAACAACCCACCTTCACAAACCAACCTATCACACCCCAGTCTACCAACAAGAGAATAATAAAATTTGAACATCTTTTCATTTTAAAAGCAAACCCTCAATCTCCTCCCCTACCCCACCTAGGCCTGTCTAAAATTACCTCCACTCTTATGTCACTGAAAGAATATAATTAAATGTTCCCAGACAGACTCCATGCTGGAATGATTTTAAATAACTATGAGACAGCCTTTAGGGTCTGTATAGACTTAACATTTAGCAACAGAAAAGTAAACACATTATGAATGGCAGATCTACTAAAATCAGGTCTTCATTAAATCCATGGTTTCTGAATTTTTAAGTACACAAATTGAAGAGCTACAGGAAACTATTATTGGTAAAAATAGACATTTTCATACATTTAGAGTATTTGTTTAAATTTGAAACTAAGGAAAAAATAAACTATAAAAGGGATTTTGCAGTAATACTTACTGTTTTTTTACACCAACCACAGTTTGGTCCTGCTTGTATACATTCGCCACATGATTTTGCATTAGCTTTTATGCAGTCACTACCACCTATCAAGACACACAGATCAGTCACTTCATTTTTGAATAGGGTGCTAACAACAATATAATTTTAGTTTGTTTCATTCTGGCCTTGTAAATCAAGTTCTAACTACAAACATGTTATTAATAGAAATGAGTAATATATTGCTACTAGCACTTGTCTAATAACGATATATTTAACTACACAAATAGCTGCTAAATATACATCACTTTAAAGCAACATCAAAGTAATGCAAGGAAATCAACTCATTTACCTTGCTGAGCAAACCCATTCCATATCAAGCAATATAGGAATCCAGCCCAGGCGAGAAATTTTAAATTAGTCTGAAAAACAAAAACAGAATACCAAATTATATGATTTATTGTAACTAATAAGCAAAAAAAAAAAAAAAAAAAAAAAAGCATGAAAATACAGACATGTAACTATATTCCAGAGGAGACAAGGAATAAGGTGTAGATACACCATACTGATGATATGATCTTATTCTTGCCCATTGGACAGATGTGTTTTTATCTAATATAACCATATCTGTAAACTAAATTTTATATTTAGATGGCATCATACAGGGTAGCTTCTTCTTAAACTCTTTTGAAATACTCTTAGGTTAGGTAAACTATCATGCCACAAGAAATTTAAAAATACTGTTCAATCATGGGGAAAAAATAAATAAATAAAAAAGGAACAATCTATTAACTTCCAGTCCAAAAATATGTATGCTCTGAATGTTATCAGAGACTTCAAAATAAAAGATATCACAGATACGCGAATCAGAAATGGAGCTTCTCTACACAAGTCTCCATTTTAAAGTAAGAAAAATTTGAAGGTGCTTTCCAAAATCTTTTCCTAGGAATCTTCAAAGGAGAATTTTATAGCCTACCTTTGGGTTTGTACTCCAAACCTTCCCCCCAAAGCCTAAAACCAATTGATATAAAGTCAGCCAATTTTTTTTCTTCTTTAAACAAAGAACTAATGAGTAATATCTTCCTTACAAAAATAAAAAGAAAGTTAAAACACTTCCATCTGTTTCAGTGTTATAGATCTTAATGAAAAATAAACACAAGCAAACTATATAATCAACATATTTTATGGAGACAAGATATGAATGCTACGGGACCATAGTACAGCGTTACTGAATTGTCATTTTCCCTATTTATTGTCGAAACCTCCCTGAGTACTCCAGCGTTAGGATTATGGTCTAAGAACAGATTTCAAATAAACCATTCATTCTTCTTGTTGTTCTTCTTCAACTCTAACAGTAGGTAGTGAACCAGTGCCAGTTTGCACAACTTTTTTGAAACTTTGGTGTTATTTTAAATTCCACTTCTCTTTTATGCATTACAAGAATTCTGAGACCCTGGACTCAGACTGCCAATCTCCTTGGTGGTCCTAGACCGTTATTGCAAATCAAAGCCTTGCCAGGTATCCTGAAAATATCAAAATTAATACATTTGTGTTCTGAAAAATATTTTGGAATTTAGCCAAAGAAAAAGTAAATTTAGCAGTAGAGTCTTTTCCTGTATAATAAGTGAGTTATTACTATCTCATTTAAAATGAGCTTGTCATCTTCTAGAAAACAGACTATTTTTCATATAAACTAGTAGCAAAGACAGCAATCCTTAAATTAGCATTGCAGTTGAGCTTTGGTTGTCCCACATTGATTTAGGGTCATTCATAATTGTTATTTTCCCCATCCAGACCTAACATAGAGGGAATAGGTCCTCTAAAATCTCATGGAGAAGGCTTCAAACAGAGTCCAACCCTTTGCTAACAAATTTTATCCAACAAATGTGTTAGATGTTTCACAGTTTTCTGTCAAATCATTTCAGACTGCTTGTACCTCCAGTAGACCCTGTAGCCAGGGGGGGAAGAAGGGAAGAAGGGACGAAGGGACGAAGGGACGAAGGGACGAAGGGACATAAGAGAATCTGTTGCAGAATAGCTGGCTAGATGTTATGCACTAACACATAAGAAATTACTGATAAAAAGAACCCCAAAGAAATAAAGCTGTACCGTAAATGATACCCTTCTATAACTTCTGAACATTAGCTATTGCATGCATCTAACTCTGATTTCTCCTTCTGCCCATAACTGCAGACACCATCATTCCTTACTTCCCCCAAATGAAGGCATTATTTTATTACTTTACAAAAAGTTTCACATTAAGTGCAGCCCAGAAAGGGGTCGTCTTTTCCGTATGAAAGAAATTAAGCTGCTGGCATCGGTTTAGGACCATCTCTTCTGCTAGCCAAAAGGAGAAAATTATAAACAGTTCACCTTTTTAGGGCAGACTAACAGTGGATGCACAGCAAGCCTATGCAGACTATATAAATAAGTCAGCAAAGATGTGACACAGTGCTGAAACTATGACTAAGGCAACTTGGAAAAGAAACGTTCCTGTGGAAATGCATCTGCATGATGAATATAGTTCTGGGCACAGATTCCACGTGAAGTTAACAGCAAAAACGTCCTCTTCCATATATGGCTAAGCCAAGGCCTCTCCTAGAGCATGGAGCCTGCTCGCCAGGACACGCTACTTCCCTGCCTTCACCTCGACTGCTGAACAGTTTTTCCATCTGCTGAGGTTTTTCAAAACCCCAGCAAAGATTTGCTAATTTGGATTCAATTCTGAACGTTCTCTAATCCCAGCAAAGTGCGGTGGGCTCCCTGACCCCAAACCTCCTCCTAATCCCTGCAACAAACTGGGTGTAATAATGTCAAATACATTTTCCCTGCAAGTCACTGGTTAGTATTTTAGGTTGCCTGGCTGCAGATTTTTATATTACGGGGAAAAACACAAAGCAAAACAAAAAAATGCCTAACTACATTAGACAGCCAAAGGAATCCTTTGGAAACCATTTGTGGAGGGGAAACTAAACCCTGTGTCAGTATTCAACCACACAACATGGAACAGAAAATAAACTATTGTTACAGGAAATAAATGAAACTTTTTGTGCAACATTTACAGATTTTCTATTACACTCTTCCTCCCCTTTTTAATTAAAACAAAAGGGAAGTCTTGAAAAATATTGTGATTTTTTTCCCCCTGAAGAAGTAGTTTACAAAAGTTAAGCTTGCCAGGAACTTAAATATCTTTATTTAACAACTAAATCACTGGTTTGATCCTTTTTTTAAAAGACTTCAAATGGTGTGCTTCTGAAAAAAAAAAACCCACATTGTTTTTGCATGTTCGTTAACAATAATCTATCTTTGTTAAATATTTTATGAAGACAAATATGGACATAACCTTGAACGTTTGGACTTACTGCTTTCCAAGCTTTTTCTTTTCTTTTTTTTTTTTGCTAACTGTCTCTACAACTGTCTCTACAAATTGTAATACTTAAAAAAGACTCCAACACATCTGGCTGCAGCGCAAGCCTTTCCTAGCAAAAAACTAATCTGACCTGAGTACAAAAAGCTGTAGTTGTTAACAGTGAGCCATGAGACCAGTTCAGCTGTAACGTCTAACCATTCCCTACCTACCGCTTCCACAGGGAGCATGAATCCTGCCTGCAAAAAAGCCATGTAACTTTGGGCAGGAAGTTGCAGAAGACGGCAGGCTGCTAAAGAAATAGTGTTTTTCCATGCAGTCAAGCAACTCCTCACCTGACCTGATATTCCAGGATCAATCAAGCCAATATGAAGCAGAAGGAGGACTACAAGGGGTCTGCCTCTACTCTGTACTGAATTGTCCCTTGCTGCAAAGCTTTAGACTGAATATACATAACCACACTTCAGAACACAGGGGAAATATTTAGAGGGCAGATATAGAGTAAAAGTGGAATTGTTGAGCGGGAGCCACATTTTGAGACAATAACCAGACAGCCTGCTTATTCATATCCCCGCAGACCACACTAATTAAACGTATATATCTAGAAATGAATAAGCAACACACTTTTGGACTAGTGTCTGTGCTTCCTGCAGACTGCCATCTCCTTACATCAGCTGTGCTTCCACGGGTGTAAAGTTGGCTTCAGAAATGTTGTCTGGAACTAATCCTTTCTAGCATTCAGATTACGTCTACACAGCCACTTGAATCTAGCGTAAGGATGGGAAGCCACGGAGAAGAGGTGCCCCCTCCTCCTCTCCCTGGCCTGCTTTCCTCTAGGACGACTACTAGCGTTAACGCAGCTGAGGAGAGCTGGAGCGGGGAAATGCTCTGCCTGAAAAAATAACCCCGCAAAGAAAGTTCAGCTATCTGAGCACATAAATACTCATCCTGGCACAAGGGAGGTGGTGGGAAAGATCAGCTAGGGAGAGAGGAGAACTGGGAAAACACAGGATGCTGCTTTTCAGCCACAGCCCCTGCCTACACGCTGGACTGCAGTGGTCACATCATCAGCCCCTCCTCTGGTCCTCACAGCTATAAAGGAGCAGCAAGGTTTCTAAAATAAGCAGTATTAAACTCTCTGGAGATGCTTATTTCAGGATTTGATGGATCCCCTGCTAAAAGTGGTCTATCTTCACTCACTCCAGAAGAAGATTTAGACAGCTTGCTTTAACTAGAGACCTCAACTTTTCAGGGTGAATTTTAGAGACTGGCAAGAAGAATCCCATTCATAATTTGCAGGGGGAAGAGGAGAACACAGCAACATGGTAATTTTCTTAACTGGAGAAATCAAACAACCTTAATGGCAAGGGACAGCCATTACACAGATGCTACAAACCTCTAATACTAATGATTCATACCTCTGTCAGCACTCCTGATGGCCAAAATTCCTGCAACAGACATTAACTACAAAGCCCTATTTGCCTGGATTTGCAACAACTCTAAGCACATACCACTTCTGCTTGCATAAAAATCCACTATAAAGCAGCAATTCCAATAAAGTGGAAAAAGGGTATCTTCCTGCTTTGTCTTCAGAAAATTATATTATTCAGAAAGGCACACATACAAGAACTGAAGTGTTTCACATCAAGGAGTTACTTTTGATTAAAAATTCAAAGTTCGTGATGTAGATTTTCCAATGTTTCTTAAATAGGTAATTCTCCATTTGAGACCTTAGTAGCTATCTTATTTACTTAATCAATACAAATGTTACCAAGATACTGAACCTAGATCAATATAAACATTACTAAGATACTGAATCCTAGTTGGGAGTTACATTGCTTGCAGTATAAACTCTAAGACCGCCAGGCTAAGGGTGTATTTTTCTTGACAGAAGTGGAGATTTGGGGTGAGCGCTAACAGTTGAAAAGCAGGAAATCCTTAAGCAAAGAACCAAAATCTTAAACTCACCCTGCTAAACTATTTGTCTTCTGAATGCAGAGTTAACTTTTCGCACAGTGCTGTTAGTGCCCCCTTTCACAGATCCTAAACTTGCACCATCAGAGATTAGCTAATGGAGTATCCAGGTAACGAACTAAACAGGGATCCTCGAGGTGGACAATGAAAGTGCAGTCTCAAGAGCAGGACTTCACAGCACCACAGTCCAAATGGAAATCTAGAAGCAAGTCTGCTTTCACATAGCCTAGTGTATGCTTCATAAAGACCAAGATGTTCTTTCTCTGGCAGTTTAATAGACATTAACAGAGCAGGTTTTGAACTGTTTGCAGTAATATGGAAAGAATGGGACATTACCCCAGATTAATTTGCAAAATAACAAATTCTTTCACACTGAAACAGCTTTTATACAAAATTTCATCACATCAAGGATGCTTACTCAAGATGGCTCCTGGAAAAGCTTTAAGTTAGGGCACAACTGCTGCAGCTGCTGTGAAGCTATAGGATAAAATGATCAGTAACAGTTCACACTGGACTTCATTTCTATCAGCTCTTTCCTCTCTGTCAGTGGAATAAAACAAGCATAGTCAACCAAACTATCATGGATAACCACTTCATTTTCATAGGCATAATATGCTAAAATAATATAAAATAAAACAGATAGGGCTTAAATTTTAGCTACAAAGACATAAAAATCTACAGGAAACTAATCTTCTGCTCAGGTTAGGGAGACAAGTCCTCCAACATGTTATCTGAGGTATCCTAATGAGCACACGTCAATGTTTAGTTCATAAAATCCCTCTGCAGACTTAGGAGTCCAGAAAAAGACAAGAATACACTGCCTAGGCTTTTCTGCACGCCAGAACCATGGCGAAACACACCACAATTCGGCAGATTCTGTTAGGGAACCGTTACGTCCACATCCTAGGTTTAGTAAGGCAGGCAAACACACATGATAGCATGACTGGTTTGAAAAGACTCTCAGTATTGTTTTATAGTGCTGTTCTCCATAGCTTATCCATACTTAACAATTGTAGAAAAGTTCCCAAGAGGGCAAGTGGCTTAAGATTCACCAAAAAGGATTGGATGCAATGGGAAATCAATAGTCGTTAAGTTCCAATAAGACACTTGTGGACCCTAAATCACTTTTGAAAACCAAGTATGGGTACCTGTGTCACACTGTCCTCAGCTGAATACATAAGAAAATAGTCATGTACAAATGCAAGCAGGCTGAGACCACAGCTTATGAGAAGAGATTTGGAACTCTGTTCACAAATGTCTGCTTATGCCCCTAGAGTACTGGGTTTTTTTGTTAGTTTATAAAGGACACAGCTTCTACAAAACAGCACAGTTAACTTACAGGCACTTGCAGTCTGAGCATATTATTCCTATTATGTAGTATTTATTGATATTTGTTCCTTGATTTCAAGGCAGCCTTCAACTTACTGAAAGTTCTAAATAGTGGAACAGCAATTAAGTATTTTACCGAAAATTATTTGTTGGTCTTGACTTTGAATCATTGGGTGGAGACAAACCTGCCTAAATTAGGTGCCTGGCTATAGGGGGGTGGGTTAGGTGGATTTTTCTTGATAGAACACCTACGTTTCCTCTACAAGCAGTAAAAGGAGGTACGTATTTCAGAACAACCGCAGGTGGTAGTTCAGTTTTCTTATATTTGACATCTCTCCAACTTGAGAAAGATGAAAACAAGAGGATGTGGTAGGTCCACCTGTGATGCTGCTTTTATCACAAAGGGTTGGTAACAGTTCCCATAATTTTTAATAGTACTAAGGAATACCCAGGCAGTAAGAAAACTGGGTTCTAGTTCCTCTTCAGTTTCAAAGGGCTTGATTTCACATTTCCAGGGAATGCTCTATCACTCTATAGGAGATTCTAGTAAGCACTCGCCCGGTTCTTATCAAACTAAAGCTGGTACACAGCCAGGAACAAAAGGCAGATGGAAAATGAGCAGATAACGTTTTAACTCTAGTTTATCTATTGAAGCACTTGAATGGTGGGAGGTGGAGGAAAGACATAAAAGTGGAGTTGCAGATCCTGTTCCTTATAATACGTACATATTTTACATCATTGTCAATGGATAAAAGCAAAAAGAATCTTGAGACCACTGTTTAAAGTACCAGCTTTATCCCTTTCTCACCGAATGTCCTAACCAGTAAGAAAGTGGAGGGAAAACCCATGTATGTTCACACTCTGACACAGAAAAAAACCTAAACTTCGAATCTCCCATATCATGCATGATGATTCTAACAGCTTGGATTTAAGCTGAAATCACTAACTGTAGACCTGAATATGCCAAACTATATGGATTTCTCTGTGGACTTAAGCAAGTTAAGGTGAATACTCATCTTCCAACTTCTGATCATAACAAGCAACTAAAGATACCCTCCTTGCTTACCAAAAGCTCCCTAGGATCTACTGAAGGTAGACTCCCATGAGGCATGCCAGTCCTATCTAGGCAGGATAGATCAGATGACATGTTTTGCTTGTATTTGCACTGTATTTCCATACATCTTTTCACTAACAAAGTCCATTGATACTTTCACTTAATGATGAAAACTGCCACAATCAGCTGCGAACCTAAATAATATTCACCACAAACCAAAGGAGCTTTTAAAATAAGTTGTGTAGCACTATAATAATCAGAAAGGATGTTTCTAGTGCAACCAAAGCCTACTTAAATAGAAATAAGTTATGAAAAGACAAATTAAGAAGTCACAGGAGTCCAGATTTCATGCTGGAGATGGTGACAGAAAGTAAATGAATGAGCAAAGGAGCACAGGGACAAGGTAAGATGCTGCCACTGACAAAGAGACATCGCCTGTGAAACCGGCAAAGCCGAACAGCAACCTTGATTTCTTCCCTTTGCTCTAACGCCCTTTGTAGAGCACCAAAGTAGTGGCAGGACTAAGGGTGGTTAGTCAGCACCAGCTCTGAAGTGGGGTGTTTTTTAAATAGTGTGTATATGCAGTGCCATGCACAGGAGTATTTCAAGTCATGACTAAGTAGACCTTGTTAGTACTGACATACTACTAATAACTACTAGTTTAATAAGAACATTTTCACTACATTAACCAGCCTTGGCCTTAGCTTTGTTCTACTGTAGACAGAGAGCCTATTTGTATAACATTTTCTTGCACAGTTAGAACATACTTTTAAGCCAAGATTCCACAATTTCAGAGTTGTTTTGGAAAGCATCTTGATGTTAGTAAGGTAAGTACTACTTAGACACAGCTCATGTAAACAAACAACCTGTGCATGGTCACCACATATAGAAAATAGTTTGCCAAGTGCGGTGCTTCTCAGGAGAATTGTTTTTTCCACGTATGCTTATTCAGACATTTTTACAAGGAAATTATCCACAGGTGGCCATTTAGAGGATAAACTCTGACAACCATACCTTGGAAAAATCAGACTAAGAAATGTGCATTGTGCTTAATGTTCAGTACTAAATTGAGAGAAATACAGCTCCTCATATTCTTAAACATAGCAGGCAGAGACCTGCAGCTATATTTAATTAAAACACTAGTGATATGCTTTTACTCTTCCTTACTTATGGCTTATGCCTAGTTTCATCTAGAACATCTGCACTTTTTTCCTGAAAAGCGAGTTTATAACTTTATTGTGCTATTCTACAACTCTCAAACTATTGTGCTTACTAAAATATGAAATAAAAACACTGAATTCCCCTCTCCCCCTTCTTCTCTCCTTCTCTAATAAGCCCTGTGCTGGTGAATTGTCTGCAAAAAATGGGATAATGACAAGGACATTTTGAATCTCCTCAAATTTTAAGCATGGACAAAGAAATAAAACCCATTCATATGCTTCTTCTGGAGCATACAAGCACACCACAAAGACGGTGCTTCTTTAGTGCTAAACACTAACATCAGGACTACATGTACAGACACTGCAGATGAAACTACTATTTTCTATAGCAACAGCAGTTGTATACACGCACACTTAGATAGGATAAAGGATAAATATATATAATATATATATCCTCATTATTAATGAGGACATTAACGTGTTAAGAACCAAAACACACTTCATTTTTTTTCCAAATACTGATTCTTTTTCCTTAAAGCCTTCACTGCCAAAAATGTTCTCCATACTCTTGCCAACAGAAGTTTCTGATAGTTCAAGTCCATCATAGCTTCAATGACTCAAAGCATGCACTCTCCATTTTACAAGAATCTCACTGTACACATTTCCACTGTTACCAGTAGCTGTTTTTCCACAATATACCTCTAAAATGTCATTGTTACAAGTACTTATACACACTGTAATTAAAAAAGACAAAAAAATTGCTGTTGCATCACTTTTCAAATGCTTTTAGACTCATCAGTCATTTTTGCCATAATAATTTAATCTCTCCTCTAAGACTACAATACTATATACTCAATCACAGCTCAGAAGGGAACTTGCTATGTGAATTTAAACCACATACATTCATTGTAAAATTACTAGCTTTTCCTAAGGAAATGTTCCAAAATGGTAAGCTACATTGTTGCTTACATATGGCACTCTCTTTCTGGTGGTGGGCTGTCTGAATTTAATGTTTAGCTTGTTTACATAGGTCTTGCTAGTCTGCAAGACTTCTTGGCTAAATTTAGCACTTCTATCTCAAACAGATTAAAATTAGGAATGCTACATAACAATTTATGTCATTCTAGTAAAGAACATGGGTGTCTGTTCTCTGTGGTAGTATTAAATTCCCATATACTCTGTACCACTTACTTCTCCCATAAAAAAGTTATTTAAATTTGTGCAACTTAAACCTCACATTTATCCATAAACATGGGGAAATGAAAAGTTTAACTAAACATATAAATATAGCTCTTACACAGCTGACCATAACTAGTGCTTCTGAGATCGTATTGCCTTAGTAATATTCCACAACTGCCATAGTAACTGGCTAAGCTTACATTAATCCAAGCTTTTGATTTAAAGGAAAAGCAGGACAGGGGTATGTACATTCTTAAGTAAAAAGTTAGAGAATTTCAGTTAATAAAATTTATCAGTTGTCTATTTCTTTAAGAGAAAATATTTGAAAACCTTTCACCCGATATTACTGCAGATACTACAGGAAGCCACAGGCTGGCATATCACGAAGGCCAAACCCAACAGAAACTTAAGTTTTTACATGGCAGTGTTCACCCACCAGTAACTACCTAATATTACCACTTACGTGACCTCTCAAGGTAGAGTTTCAGTGACTAAAACCAAACTAAAAAGCTAACTGCTGCTGAAAGCAATGGGACTGCTATAGTATCTCCCCTATCACCACCTCCAAAAGCAACTCCTGCCCTGTGCTCCCACTCTTGGGACTCATCCAACGCCACCACAAGCCAATGCAGCTTGCTGGGCTGGCAAAAGGATAACCTTAAGCTATTCCCTCCCCCTCATAACCTAAATCAATTTTATGTAAGCCTCAGTGAGCTGAACCAGACCTCCAAAGGGGCAGCTGAGTGGCAAAGAAACAATTTTTAAAAAGTCACAGCTGATTTTCAGACTTATGAAATTAAACTGCTCTCTTTCGGCACTGCTAAAGCAATCTAAATCCAGGCTGTCCTGGGCCCATCTTCCTTCTCTGCCGTCCTTAGAGGAATTGCTTGCAATTGCATTGCAACACAGTGACCCAGTTTGCACAGCTAGTCTGGTTCAAAAGCAAGCTGAAAAAATACCAATTCATTTTCAGACAGATCAGCTCCATACACTGCACAAGCACCAGCATTAATGCAAAACGGAAGGAAAAGAAAATGTGCAAGTAGGGCAGGACCAGAACAGCCCAATTTAGGCTGATTTAATTTGCTGCAGAATCCATATTTTCCCTCTTTCTAGCTGATGTAACATAGATTTTAACCAACTTTTAAACTTAAAAATACACACAATGCAAATCACAAATTCCACTGATGGCAGTCAGCAAGTTCAGCTACAACTTGCAGAAACTCCATTTAGTTTTGAGAGAGCACCTGACTACCATCTCTGCTGAACTTTAGTCCTGAAATTACGAAGCATAAGTTGTTAACAGGAATTTCTGGAACCGAAAATCTATTTTAAATATTTTTAAATTAGCAGTCTTAAAATGATTCTTAAACCCTAACTAGCAACTATATCTATCTTTCAAACCAGAGATGAGAAAAAGGTCTACGAAGGTTTTTATACTAGAGTACAAATACCTGAAACTCATAATACAGCAAGCCTGCTCAACTGTGTATTTGCACAGCATCCAGTACCGTGGAGGCAGCCTCTGAGTAAGGAGCAAAGTACAATAAAGGTTGTTAAGAAAAAGCACATTTTATTATGTAGTGGTTGTGTTTTGTTAAACAATAAACTGATTTTTTTTAATCAGTTGTTAGACTAAATTAGTTGGTCAAAAAATTAAGACAACTGAAGAACAAAGCACTGAAGTTATTTAATCCATTATTTCTTAATTTAGGATTCTAATGACAAGTACATAGCATAAGGTTTGTAGGTATAATCTAAACATTTAATTGCAAGTTTTTAAAGAGTCACCATTCTAACATTATTTAGAATGGGGCTTGTACTGAAAAAATGCTCATTCCCAACACACTAGCATCAGGCAAATTGCCTGAAAAATGAACATGCAGAAATATAATAGAGAAATAGTCTACATATAAACATAAATAGATAGATTCAGACCTATACAGCATATATATATATATAAACCTCAGAATATCCTCCTCAATAAGTGACACTTGACTTCCTAATCATGAGTAGCACATGAAACGGTTGCTCACATTCTACAAGTAATGACTAATGATGGTAATTAATACAGTAGTGGTAACTGGCTAGTTTTAAGTACATAGTGAATCAGCGGACTCGTCCTAGATTTCAATCCTGCACAATTTGAGCACTTGCAAAAAAAATTCAGTGCCAGGGAAAACCAACTTCAGCCTTAAAATAAGTAATTTTTACAACAGTTTTTGCACCATGAGATGCTTTGTAAAAAAAAAAAAAAAAAAAAAAAAAAAAAAAAAAAGTCATCCTTGCCCAAACCAGCTGTTTATTCATATACTTATGCGGGTTGCTAGAGCAAGGTTTTAAGCCTGAGGTTCACAGATTACTTCTAAGGGATCTTCAAAAGATAACAAAGGATGAAGTTTCACAAAGGGGCCGAGCAGATCTACCAGACTGCTGCTACTGAGCAGAGACAGCTCCACTTCTCCAGGCCCCACTGCCCACCCCTCTCTACTGAGCACCAACTGTTGGCAATCTTTTTGGCCAAGCTATTTTTCAACCAGATCAAATATATCAATGATTTATTGCACAATACTATGATTTCCATGGCTGATGAAAGGAGAATGGCAAGACTGGGAGGTAGTGTAGGACCACACCAGCCATGACTTATATTGGCATAAACTGCTGCAGAGCCATGCTCCAAAGAAAAGAAAATGTATTTTTAGTTGAATTCATGGTTCAATGACCACCGGAACACTTTAAAAAATGTGAAATTCAGAAATTTCAAAACTACTTGTCTACTGCATTGTTTTGAGATATCGCTAACGAGCAAGATTATTTTTTAATCCCTGCAGAGACAAACTTAAAACTGCTTCCAGCTACAACTAAATGTTAATCATATTAAATATAGATATTATTCATTTAGAACGTGAAACTGCATTGTGAATTATGCACCAAAAAGAGCCAGTATCTGTGCTATCTTTTTTATTACCACCTAAACAGTCTCCAAATTGGTCAGTTGGCAGTGATAAAAATGCTGGCAGCAATCTTGCACACTACGGTTATTCTTTAATGATAAAGTTGAGTTTTTCCACAAAACCTGCTGATATCAGCAACATCACATGTACCATTTTAGTCTACCTTTGAAAAGTTATGTAAGCAACCAGCCACCACATGTCTGTAGTGGAAGGAGGGAACACACCGGAAAAAAGGATGTTCATCACTGTTCAAATTACTTTATAAAAATTGATAAAAAAGCTGATATGTTATAGTACATTCTTCTGAAAAAGGAAATTTGCTATTTCCCTTTTACACTCATTTCCTTTCTACATACACTCTTGGGTGTGAAGTCCACACCCAAGAAAAATTAAACACTGAAATCCTTGAACATCTGTTTCTCCCACAGCAGATTTGCATTTGCATAGAACTGACTAAAACAGTGACTAATGAGTTAGTGATTAATTAGTGATTATGCCCCATTTCTGAATTGTGCAATAAAAGCAAAGAACAAATGCTATCAGAATACCATACTAGCAGATTATGATGCTTTGCAAATGCATATAAGTTACATTCATGCACAGCTGAAGGGCAGATTTCTATCCCCAAAACAGCAAACTGACATTTTAAAAATGGTCAATTACTGTATTTTATGGAGATGACCTACATTACTCCCCTCAGTATCTGGATGATCTTCAACAAACGCTACAAGCTGAGAATATTACCTTACACTAAATACACCCTTGCAAAAAACTAATTCTGCAAATGTTTTTCAGTATCTCTTTAGTATCTTAAATTCTACCAAACTATGTTCCTATATAAGAACCACCTCAGAGAAGATAATTCTGACTTTATACTATGCCACAGCCCACCACAAGAAAGTTGGTAATACACAGAAGAACAGACTATTAGTCTAAGCCCCCCCCAAAAGCACTATTCCAAAGGCAGCTAGTAATGAACATTGCTTACCCTAGTTAATCCTGTAGATTATATTAACAAAAACTTCTTTATTCCTCTGTTTTATCATCAAAGCAGCAGTATATCACTTGTCCACTGGACAAGTGCAAAGTCTTTAGCCATCACACTATGAAAGATCTGGTAATAGTAAGAGAATTCATCTTGCTGCAGAATTTAACTCAAATTTAATGATAACCAACTGCTGAGATATCATTTTTAGATCCTTGGGAGAGTGCTTTTTATTTTAAAAAGATTACATTTTTGTATCTATCTTTATTTCAGAAATAAATTTTCCTTTTCACTTGTACTCTTGTCTTCACAAAAGTCCCTTTTACCTAAGATCAATAAAACTAGATAGCTGAGGGCCCAGGCAGAGCTTGGATGTTGCCCAATTTAATACTTGAGCAACTGAATTTGCAGAGGCGCAGGCCAAACTATTTGAATGCCTGGTCCTTCAAATGACCTCCTATAGTTCCTAATACGCTCGTGACACTGAAGTTCTCTCACGACTCACTTCGGGACAATCATACGATAACCTAGTTCAGGACAGCACAAGACCACAGCATATATCCCCCCAGAAGTCCTGTCAGCATACAGTGACACAGAGCAGCTGAGGACAAATCGAGTAGCTTCACAGTGCAGCTAGCTGCATGGAAAAAAGATGTTAATCTTGGTGCCAATGTCTTAGATTAACACTGTGTTAAGACACATTTAACTGCAGTTCTATCAAAGAAAATTAACAAATTAGAGAATGACAGTCTATCATTCTTCTTCCTTTTTCGTAAGGATGGGCTTTGCATCCTGATCTCAATATTTACTTGGAGGCCAAGGTTCTAGCAAACCAGACATCTCAGTCTCAGGTTTGTTTTTCAAAACCACATTCTCAAGGACAAAATATGCAGAATATTCAAGATACTACCTTTGACTCACAATACCATGATTTTCTAAATTAAGTACTGACTCTTTCTAAATTGATCTAATAGAATTATTTTTCTTCTCTTTTAAATAACCACAGATCAGTCATTTTTGCTTGAGGGCAAGTTCAATGTTTCAGTTCTGTCCAACATAATTTCTGCTTTTCATTTTACCACAAAAAA
The DNA here is from genome assembly GCF_036417845.1 of Apteryx mantelli. Classification (NCBI taxonomy): domain Eukaryota; kingdom Metazoa; phylum Chordata; class Aves; order Apterygiformes; family Apterygidae; genus Apteryx; species Apteryx mantelli. The sequence continues at coordinate 154,026,705 of NC_089979.1, forward strand.
AAAAAAAAAAGAAAAAGAAAAAGAAAGCTTTCACTTTCTCAGTTCAGATCCCACATCAAAAGTGCTATTATTTGCACAGCTTTATAGGTTTAAGAAAAGAAAGAAAGAAAAACCTTATTTGTTAATAGCCATAACAAAAAAAGCATTACATGTGAGTATTTGTACTTAATATGTATGCTACACAGAAATTGATAGTTTAATACATTAAGAATCCATATGAACAATGGTCTCCTTCCTGCTTATGCAGTAGCAACCATCAAGAGTAGAAGTTCTATCTAAGCTAGCTAAGTCAAAACTAGGACTAAGTTGAGCATTAAAAAAATCTTGTACACAAACCAGAAAAAACTAAGCTGAAGATATGTTGATCTTTTCACTATTTTTCTTTAAAATACTGGACTGGATGTTGAATACGTTACAGTTCACGAGTGTTTGAGCATTTTAAGAGGAATCTGTTTTTAAACACAGTCTCACAAATCACAACAGTTTAGGAAAAATGACTGTAGACAGAAAACTATTGATTTTCAGCAGAATTTGAGAACCGCATTCATTCATCAATGATACGTAGATATTTTTCTTTGGGAGAAAGAAAAGGAGGAAAAGGATAGTAAGAAGCCACCAATCTTTACAGAACAGCCAACTGCTGTCATAGCTGTTCTCAGCAATACCAAAGTTAAGGTTCCACTCTCCAATTTTGTTACTTAAAACTTCCTCCTCTAATAAAAAAACCACAAGAATACTAATAATATTTCGCTGCCGCTGTTGGAAAAGGAAGAAAACAAACAAAACTGCTTTTAAGATAGAAAACATATTTCATAACCCTTTTTGCATCTGACTATAGAGAAATTCAGAAAGATACAGACAAAAGATTATTCTAATGTATTAAACTGCCTCTACTCGGTGACATCCCAAACAGGATTACAGAGTCAGGTAGGAATCCTACTACCTTTCCCAACATAAAACATTAATATTATAGTCTCACCAGGCCAATTTCCCTACCATTTGCATGGATAACTGCAAATTTTGCACTAAATTGGTGGCTTCTCCATCTCTGCGGATATAAAACATCTTCAACTTGTTAATGGGAGAATAAAATAGTCTAGGAAGTCTACAAGAACCACTCTGATCAGTTTAGAAATAGAAAAATATAATGAAGTGGCCATTATAAAAGTGCAGTGTGTTAAATAACAACATGCTGTTAAATAGAACACCTATAGCACTAAAAAATACATCCGTACTATTTAGTGATGCATGAAATGTCTATTGTCTCATTCACAGAAGTCATAATTTTCATTTTCTCTGCATGACATTTTCAATATGAGCTTGAACATGCCTATATACACATATTAAATCAGGCTAGAAAGCCATAAAATCTGTTAAGAATACAGCTAAAGCACACGGTGTTTCCTTACAACGATGTTATATATACTTTTTACTGGGACTTACACTGCTATCCATATGGGGGTCGAAAGAAAGTTTAGACAGAGGTCTTATCATAGATACATCCTGACTTAAAACTGTAACAGTTTAGGTTACCATGGAAGATAAATTTGGGGGGTGGGGGGGAGTAGAGTTTGCCTTCCCATTTCTGTGTAAACATGCAAACGACCCTGCAGCCACCCCATTATCTCCATAACCACAACAGTTGAGAGACAACAGAGATCAATACTGCGGTCGGCTGTGGTTACTGCATAGCAAGTAACACCATCCTTTTTTCAGAAAGTTGACAACAGAACACGTAACAAGACAGAATAACACAGAGAGAGGAAGAACTAGAAAGAAGCAAGGAGACAATTTTGGCCACTTACGAGATGTTATCCAGCATAAAAACAAGCCAACTAATTTCAGCTTTTTGTTGCAAAGGGTGTCTTACATCAGACAGAGATATTGCCAACATCTGCCAAAAGACCATGCTGCAGAACTTGTTTATGTACCATTCTCTTGTAACTTCATGACGTGACACTCGTTCTTGAAAAATAATAAGTATTCTCTTCAGAATTAACAGCTACATTCCCCTACGCTAAAGCCTCATTTTCCCATAAAGCCTTTACACAAACACCTGTACACACACATGCACACACCAGCAAAAGCCTGAAAAAACCTGAAACTGTCTAATTGGTGATGTCAAAACTGCTAATCAGAATGCTGCAGCTGTAGAACGCTACAGGACAGAGGCAGGAGGTGAAGACAAATTGTACAACCAGCAACATAAGAACAGATGGGAGATGAGGGGTAGGAAAGGATGGTGTAAGGTCTAGGATCTAATTCCTTCATTTGCAAACAGCAATTTTTTTTTTTAAAGTCCCTGAAAAAGGTGAGGCCCAAGGATGCACAAACCCCCCCATATAACTAACTATGAGCTTTCTGCTACTGAGAGACAAGCAAATTTCTAAAGGGCAGAAAATGTGGTGGGTGGCATAAAAATCCAGTTATAGGGCAATACTATACATACTGACAAGTACTTTTTAATGACACTTCAAAAAAAACAACAAAAGATCTGATTATATACTGTCTTAATAACATTTTAAAGATTTATTTAATTTTTGCAATTGTTTTATGAACTCTACCAATAGATTCTGAGAAGCTCGTGTGGTTGTGTAAATATACATATATACACACACACACACATATATATATATATATATATATATATAAAGAACTTCAACAAGCAAGGATTTGCCATTAGATGGAAGACAGACTGCATCTCCTAAGAGGATGCCCAAGCCTGGGAGAATGGGCCACCCTTAAATTAAATAAATAAACAAACACTTGAAGTTCCAGAAAAGAAAACGACAGTATAAGAGGCTCCACTACTGCCAAGCCTGGATTCTCTTTTTTTCATTCTAATCAATGTCCCTTCCAAGGGCCGCGTGAGAAGGAACAATGCATCTTAAAGCTAGCTAGCTTGCCATGCTTAATACTGATAATAAAAAACGTGCCTGTTTTAACAACAACTTTACAGTGTGGGACTGTTTATAACAGTGGTGTGCACATGCAAGGAGCACAAAATGCATCTGGAAAGGGCGAGGTGGAGGGAAGAGGTGAAGGGTATACCCATCGGCAACAAAGCTTCATTCAGCCTCTGCTCCTCCCTAAAACAACAACAACAACAACAACAAAAAACTTCCCAAACCATGTGATGAGCGGGACACTTCCCCTGAACTAGCAGGAAAAAGATGCTGTACAGTTCAGCCACCACCCCCTATTTGCAATGGTGACATGAGCAAAAGCTGCAACAGGCATCATAAGCAGCCCTGCATCTGCCTCTCCTGAGGAAGTTCAGGCCTGCAGGAAGAGAAGGAATGCCAGGGAATCTTTCTGTCTGTCTGAAAGAGAGAAAGAAAAAACAGAAGAGAAGCCCGCTCAAAACAAGTCTTTCGTGACTTACAGAAAGGGTCCCGTTGCAGAGCAGGTATTTCAACAGAACTATTTCTAAAGGCCACAACACCAAGAGCTATTGACAGCCAGGAAGTCTGCAATAGGCTGAGCGCAGGGCTGGAAGAGCTGCCTTCCTGGTGAAGACTTAAGAGCTAAATGTGCATCGCATCAGTTGACTAAATCAAGACTGGTGGAAAGGTAGGCATGACAACTATTTACAGACAACTGAAGAGCATTCATACCAAAGGCAGCAAGGGAATTATGGTCAAGTCAGCACAAAATACAGCATGCATCAACCCTGTGTTTGCATGGCTCCCTCTGAGCTTGCCTTTTTGCTACCCAAGTTATCTACTGCCTGAGCCACTTGCTATAGCACTGTGCTCTTTTTAAATCTGCATCATAGCAGGTTTACCCTAAGAGAAGTATAGGGGGGAGGGCTAAGAGCAGAGGGATGAAATCATGAACTGGGAAGAAAGAACAGCAGGAAAAGCTTCCAGACAGTTTGTATTCAGCTGTGGGAATCACTTCCCAAAGGAAGTGGTGAAGATTAACCCACTTGAGTCACTTAGAACTAGACAAGACAAACACTAAAATCATGCCCTTGTATCAGAAATTCATGAATATACTAGAGAAACTTGCATCCCTCTGAATCAGTTCTTCATAAAGGTGGGCATAACTAGGAACATTATGCAGATCAGATTATCAAATGTACAAAAAAGCAGACTGATCTCCCTGGCTGCATACAGGAAATTCATAGCAGCAATAAAAAGAACAGCAGTTTAACTGTTCAAATTTCATTTTAAAATAGGACTGATTTATTTATCACATGGATGGCAAGCAGATATGGCACTTATCAACTCCAAATTTGATAAGAATAGGATTCTATTCTCCATGGTTGTCAAGTTTGCACCTTTCACTTTAATAAACGTATCTGAAAAGGGCAAAAGTTTAAGACATCTTCATCGTAAACTTGCCTCATCCTGCCTACATACTGCCAATGGCTCACTGTTTTTGCAACTCTTATAATATAGCCTTAGGCAAGCTTGCAAAATGCTATTTAATCACTTGCCAGAGGCAAGTAATTTTTTTTGTGACAAGAGAATATATCATCAGTTTCATCATCAGGGTGGTTGTGAACTTTGTGCCTCTGCTAAAATGTCTTCACTACTTTGAAAATCTAGTTTAATTTACTCTAATTTACATCTTTCTAGTAGCAAATTATTTCTTTAAAAAAATAAGTTGCTACTAAGTCATCTCATGTCACAGTAGCAAACTGGTTTTATTACACTACCGCCACCATTTATTGAATGACTAATGTACCAGGAGCACAGATTATCTACAAACTATTTGCATGTATGTAAAGTCCTGCTCCACTTCAACACTTAAGCACACGCTCAGCATTAGCCATGAGTGGTTACACTGATCTGAATGGAGATGGTCCTTGCTCCTAAAGATATACGTGTGTTGGCACGAACAGGACTGTAACAGCACAACAAGGGCAAATCTAGCAGAAAAATCATCATTTTCACCTGACAAGTACATACCCAAATGTTGGCATGAATGGACTGTTGTATTATACCAAAGGCAAATCCAGAAAAAACACAAACAGGATGTTCTCCCCCCCCACCCCCCATAATGAAAAATATTCTCAACGGCTACTTGATGAGTCTAACCGGCAGTTGGACACTCATTCCATAAGACAAAGAAATCTGACTCTGGGTCAAAATATGACCTAAACAGTGAGTCAGGAAAGAATTTTCTGTCACTTCATCTTTTCTTCTAATCATCATGTATGTGAAGGTAATGATATTAGACAAAATACTGCTTTCCTATTGCTGTAAAACACTCCAGAAATCATCACTTCAACTAGACTGAATGAAGAGGCCTTATTCCCATATCCACACTTCCATCCTGAAGTACGCTTATAGCAAGCCATAAAGGCTCAATGCCAGTTTACAGCAAAAACGCACAGATTCCAAGGTAGGCAAGCCGAGCAGTCAAAACGCTGCATTATGACCATACAGTCACTCAAAAGCTTTTAATAAGCCTGCTTTTAACGGCTAATCTTAATAGACATGTTGGGGTCAAAAAAAAAAATCTGAAGACAGACCGGCAGCGAACTCCTGCAGCGAGTCACTCTTTACCACCCTATTCCTGTAACTCGCATCCCGTCCTAAAGCCAGCCCTGACCGCTGCTGCCCCGGTGCGCGGCGCCCCGCGTGTCCGCCCCCCCCCCCCCCGGCGCGGGGGCCGGGCGCCCTGCGGGGACGCGCGCACAAGTTGCCCGAAACTTCGGCGAGTTGAGCGCTGCCCGGGCCCGCGGGCAGGAGGGCGCGGGCCGCGGCGCGGCAGCCAGCGCACGGCCGCTCCCCCTGCTGCCGCCGCGGGCGGCGGGCGAAGGGGCCGCGGAGCCGCGCGGACAAAGGCTCGGCGCGGCCCGGCGCGGGAGGCCCGCGGCCGCCGTCCCGCCGCGGCAGGAAGCCGCGGGCCGGGCCCGGCACCTTCCCGCCCGGCCGCGGCCGCGCGCGGCGCCCCGGGGCCGAGGCGCGCGGGCCGCTGCCTCCCCCGGCCCGGGCGGCGCCGCTCGCACCGCGCGGTCCCGCGGCAGCTCCCCGCTGCGGCCGGCGCCTCCCGGGCAGGGAGCGGCCGCCCCCCGCTCCCGGCCGCACCGCGGAGGCGCCGCCGCGCCCACCCCCGCCCCGTCCTCCCGCTACCTCGGCCATGGCCGCGGCGCTGCCTGCTCCTGACAGGGGGCGCGCTCCGGCCCGCCCGGCTGCGGCGCCTCCTCCGCCCGGCTCCGTCCCGCGAGCGCGGGCTGGGCGCGGCGGCGGCGGCGGCGCTGCCCGTCCGTGGGTCCGCCCGCGGGTCCGCCCGTCCGTGAGTCCGTCTGTCCGCCCCGGGCCGCTCCGGCGCCGCGCCCTCGCCTCCCAGGTGCTCGCGGGGAGCCCGGCGCGGGGGAGCGGAGCGGAGCGGGGGGAGGCGCCGCGCCGCACTCGGCCGCTTTTCCCCGCCCCGGAAGCGCATTCCTCCCTGCTGCCGTCAAACCGCGGGCGGGGAGGCGCCCTTGGCGGCGGGGAAGGGAAGGGAAGGGCTCGGCTCAGCTGGGCTCTCCCTGGGCGACGGGGCCGGGCCGGGCCGAACCGAACCCGCCGCCGCCGGCCGCGCTCCCTCCCTCTCCAGCCGCGCGCCGCGAGTATCTCCGCGGGGGGGGGGCCGCCCGGCGGCTCTGCGCCTTGCTGTCTTTTGAGTTTGGGGTCACCCCCTTCCCTCCCCGTTCCGTGCCAACCGTCATCACCTTATTTGGTGCCGTTTCTATTAGCGCGCCGGCTCCCGGTTTGGAGACGCTGCCGGGGGTCGGCGGCTCCCTGCGAAAGGCCGTTTCCCGCCCTTGGGGGGGGCTGGGGGCCGCCATGGTCTGGGCGCTGCCCCGGGGGCTGGGGGGTCTCCCTGGAGCCTTAGGGGTCTCCCCGGGGCCGCACGCCGGGGTGTCCGCGCCACGCGTTACTCGGGGGAGCGGGTCTCTGGTGGGTGAGGGGGGGCTCGCCGCGGGGGGGGGAGGGGCTGACAGGCCCCAGAGCCGGCACCGGCTCCCCTCGCCGCTTCGTCGTTAGCAGCGCGATCGCTTCTTTCGAGGCGTTCCCCTTCCTGCGGCCCCCGGCGCTGCTGTAGCTCCTCCTCGCCTCCCGGCTCCGAAGCGGATGGCGGGGACGAGGCAGGCCGCGGCCGCGGAGAGGAGCCGGCGTGGGGCCGCGGCCGCGGAGAGGGGCCGGCGTGAGGCCGCGGCCGCGGTGGGACGGGAGCGGCGGTGCTCCGTAGTCAGCGCTCTAGGCACCTGGGGGAGCCGCGGCCTGGCAGAGCTTTTGGTGGATAATCGGCCAACCAATAATTATTTTCAGAAATAATGGAAGTTAATAAACTGATCGGTGACCTTGGCATGACGCTTCATGTGTACCATGCTGTTACACTATAGGAGAAGACTAAAAAGTGGAACGCTTAAGTTGCTTGGCCAGTGCTTGCTGCTGATAGACACATGCTGTTAACATTCCTTAAATGCACTTTAAAATACATTCTTGGGGGATGTACTGGTTAAAAAAAAAAGTGGTATTCAACACTTTTTTTGAGGTAAAATGTCAAGGGAAATGTAATCTATGGACTGCACAGTTCACAGAGGCAGACTGTGCCTGTATGACTGACCCACCACTTGAGCTTGTGCCAGTTCTTATTTTGGTATGATTAACTAAAGTGGTGCTGCAAGCTGATAATCATTTTTATAGCTTTTCCTCTGCTTTATTATTAGTTGCACTGAAAAATAATAATTAAAAAAAAAGACAGTGCTTCTGTCTCACTCGAGCACAGCATGCGATTCAAATGCATGTTCAAATTGTCCAGTGTAGTTGTTCAGGATGTAGTCTCTTAATGCAGCTGCATTAGCAGAAGCTTTTAATGCTGGTACAACTATAATTTTAAAACTGTTTTAGTGGTATTAGAAAATGAAATTGAAATGATACGCTGCTGTTCAAAGTAGCTTCATCAAAGGTGAGCACAGCAAGTGTAGTGGAAAAGAGAGCTTTCTGAATCAAAGATAAAGAAGCCACAGTACCTATGTTGCAGTTAGATTAGTATTAATACTGCCAGGAATAAGGAAAGAAGCTGCTATAAAACCAGACTTTTTAAAATGGTAGAATGTATGCAACACAAAGGCAAATGCAGGAGGGTCAGTGATCTGCAAAAAGTGTAAGAAATTTAAGTACTGTGGGGAGAAACATAACAGCCAAAGTCTCCTTCTGTGCTCCTGTATTTCAGGAAAAAAACTCCACAGTTTGCCAGAATATGCAAAGGGTGAGTAAAAATGTACTATAGTATACTGCAAGCAAGTAGTGACAAAAATGTCCCTCATTCTCACTGCTGTGGATTGCTGGGACGGTGAGGTGTAAGTAAAGATGTTTAGCAAAGAGATACTTCAGGAACCGCTACATTGAGCTCAAACATTTGTGTGTCAAACTGACAGTGGCTGGCTGTGCTGTGCAACAGGAAATTGGCAAGAAAAATCTCCTAAACTGCTGAAAAGATTACTGAATTATTTGGCTGCTTTCTGGACTCCTTTTGGAGAGTACAAATGCGTATGAGTGCCATTTGTTATTTTCTAACACTTCTAAAGTACTAAAGATGTCAGAAAAGGTGCTTGAGGTATCTGAGCCTGCAGACACAATTGCAGATGATGTTATAATGTTTATTGCAGTGTCTCTGTATTATGGTATATGTGACATCTGTGAGAGCGAGTGAACATTTTTTGCATGAAGGAGCTCAAGAAACTACAGGTTTTCGTGGCTTGTGCAGGCAGCTAGGAAGTGTGCTAGTCATTTTTAGGCCGGGTTTGTTATTACTAGCCCAAATGGCATGTTCTGGTTATCCACATCCTTGCATCTCATGGGAGATGGATGAGAAAATATGACACTGGGAACAGGATTATGAAATGATATGTATTCTTACAGTATATATATATATACTGATTTGTTTGATATTTCTGGATTTGCTATTGTGTGTTAGCTACTGTTTTTTATGTGATTATGAGACAGCTTGGTTCTTTGTCACAAGATTTGGATACAAGTCCTTGACTCTTCCTTCTCCAAGTACTTCTGTGTTGTCAAACCAATATAATAATTGAAAAATACCAGAATTAAAATATTTTCAGTGAGTTTAATTAACTTAACTTTATTAAAATACCATTCCATTTTCCTTCTTTTGTATGTATTTTGTACTTGGGTTATATTTAGAAAACAAGAAAGACCATAATTTGGTAACGATGCCTTTCAATTCATGTGTAGCATATGTTCATTTTCTGTGAACACTGTAAGAAATAAATTCCTGTGTTGTAGAATATACCATCCCAGGAGAATTGTCAAAGTGATGTGTGCAGAGATATCAGCAAAAATAGCAAAACAGTTTGTAAAATACCTTTCATTTTTATAATTAATTGCATACCATATTATTGAAAAATTCAGACTTCTTAAGTAATCATGAAAATAAATATTTTAGTATATTAGTTATTCCTTTGAAAATATCTGCAGTGTATTTTGCACATGAAATTACTTAGTAGGTAGAGCTGATTTAATTAGATGGAATTATCTTTTATACCTACTAGAGTTTTGCTGTAAAAGCACGCTGAAGTTCTGCACACTTTCATTCTGTCTAGCAATCTTTTAATCCAAACAGCTAGCGATAAGGAGGGACCTAGTGTCACACAACACCAGTAAGTGGTTGGTGGAGCACCAGTGGTCTGCAGGCCACAGTTTGAGAATCTTTGGCCTATTGACAGTTCATTTTTTTAATATACAGAAATTACTAGTGTGACCAGGCAGTATTGTGGATACAGTATCAGTCTGTATCTGCAGCTTGCCCTGAAGGTACAGGTTTTATTACAATTTTAATAGAGGTATTTAAGAATCCCAAGCCAGATTTTGTTGTGTCCAGTGTTGCATGTGTTAAGAGGTGGCACCTATCCCATGGGCCGACTGTCTAAACTGGAGTTGGTCAGCTGCAGCTGGAGGGTTGTAGCCAAGTGTCCCGCAGTGCTGCAGTCCCTCCTGGCCACCCTGCTAGTAACCTCAGCGTAGGGTGATCATTCACGTGCCTTGGGGACTTGCCGTGTCCCTGGGGAGCAGGAACTGGTTGGCTGGAGGAGCTACTGCAGCTTCTGTGTCATCGGGATATTTACTTGGATGCAGTTTCCCAGTGGCTGCAGACTGACGTCTGTCAGATCTGTTTTGATGGGTAGCAAAGCCCATGCGGCCGGGGATGTCATGGCCCCAGCTCCTACCAACGTCATGGCATTTCCTCCACCTACTCCTCCTCCACCCCTGAAGCTCGGCAAAGGGTTTAAAAGAAGGTGCTTTGTAAGCAGGGCCACAGTGAGAGTGTGGTGTGCTGCACATTAGCCCCAAAGTGCCCACGGCCAGGCAAACTCAGCTCCGTGCACCATGGCTTTCTACCACACTGGGCAGCTTTATAATCTCACCACTTCCTAACACAAGTCTTTCCCTTTTGCTTTTTGCTATTGCACTAGATATCATCTCAGCCCAGCTCTGCCTCGGTGCATGTTAATTTATCTGTACTGCTTCTTTTTCCCAACAAGCTTTATTACTGAGAGCAGTGAACTTTCTTTTCTCCCCTACTTTTTACTTCCCCTCCCTCTTCAAAATGCTCCTGGACTACCTAGGACTTCTTTTTTTTTTCTTTCTGAGCTAGAACTGCCGCCCCCCCCCCCCCAACCCAGAAGTGAAGAATCATGGTTTAAATACAAAAGACAGATAAAGGGTGGGAGAGAAAACAGAATGCCAAAGTAATTTTTCCAAGGTCAGTAACAGAGCCAGGAAGCTCCTGAGACCTCACCAAGCTGCTGCCACCTGGACTGTGCTGCCTCTGTAAACACCCTTGTTTTCTTTTCCTGTCCTTGAGAGCCGAACAGCAGCAGTTGCTGCTCTTTTATTCCCGCAGATCCCGTGTGTCTGTGGAGGTACACGTTGAGTTCGGGCGGCCTCACTGCCTGCTTGTCTGCGCTGGGGCCATGCCTTCCAGCACAGAGAATGAAGGAGATGTTAGAGGTAAACACAAAATTAATACAAAGTATTATCACAAAGTCGGGTCACTTAGAAGAGGAAGTGATAGTGCCCAACGGCTGTGCTCATTAATTTTGATAACGGGCTCTGTTTGTCCCCTCTTTTCACAAACAATACAGAGCACTTCTCTGGATGCAGCCGGTGAATTAACCTGGCAGCTTGTCAGCAACATACAATGTGTCCTTTATATGGAGCCTTGCATTTACATTGGAGCGAGGTTCTCCTGCCCTAAACAAGGGCTGGATTAAAGTGACTCACGGATATGTCAAGCTGGAAGGTTGCAGCAGATTGTGCTCTGTTGACAAGCGTTTGCTTCCCAAGAGTGTTTACTTGTAGGCTGCTGAATGGACCGTTGGACTTGCCTCCCATTCAGGGGGAAACGTTGGGCACGTAGCCACAATAAGCCTCATACATTAACACCTGGTTTACGATCAACACTTGGATCTCTCTGTTGTGTTTAATCAACAGTCTGGTATCTAGCATGACCCTAAAAAGTTCAGAGTCCACCAAGCCCTTCCTTCAGCTTGCCAGTGTTCAAAAATCAATTTGTCCCTGTTTGGCTGTCAGGCAACTAAGAGGGCAGGAGAGGGCAGCTAGAGCACCTGCACCTTCTGGTGGGTGCTCACAGCCTGCGTGTGTGTTTCCGGACGTTGGCCGGAGCCAGGCCATAGGCACGGGGGAGAAGGCAGCGAGCTGGGGCACTGCAGGAGCGGGGAGGGTATTGCTATGGTGGAGGCTGAAGGGCAGCTTTCACTGGAGATCCTCTGGGGCTTGTAACTCTTTCTTTCTTCCTCTGAGTATTTTTCTGCATTTCCTTCACCCACAAAGCTTGTCTCTCCTCTTTTTGTGAGCATGTTTGGATAAGCTAAGCTGCTTCTGCTAGTATCCGGTGTTTTCCCTACCACCACCAGCACACACATTCACTGTTGTTTGTCACAGAAATACTTCTTCCAAAGTTGTTGCCCGGAAATCTTATGTCATTGTAAATGTCTTAAATTGTCATTTATTTATTCTATGTAGACATTCTATAAAACATTTTGAGTCTCAGTAAACAAGGTAAAAATATAGGAATCCTTTTTCATGCTTGGGCATTTCATGTTTCAGAATAAGGGAGCAATCAGAGGAGTTAAGTGAAGAGAATAAAGTCTTTTAGATTTATGTTCAAAGGAGACACTTACGATTATGATAACCCAGGCCAGAGAGTTTCTGCATCAGCTCCGTATGTTGTTTAAACCAAAATTTGTATTTTAGAGAACTTGATTTAAAAACATCAGGATGGACTGCACATCACAAACAGAAGATACTTCAGTGTTTAATTATACAAGAAAAGATGCCTAGGAGAGATTAGAAATATCCCCAAAGGATAATAATTCTGAATGTACAGTAACTTTCTGAGATTCAGCAGTTAGTTAATTCTTACCATGTGCTACTTTTATTTTGTGATGAGGACTGGCTCTGAGGTCCCATGCCTGCATATTCAGTTCCCTGCTTCTCAGGGGATTCCCACTGCCTAGAGTGGCTAGAGTGAGCCAATGCTCTTTTTTTTTGAGGAAGAAATGAATTCCACTGCTCCCAAAGAAATGTGCAAGGAGGATTGTAAGAGTTTTCCTTTGCAGAAAACTTTTTTTTTGCCATGAGGGACATGCTCCAACATTTTAAATTTAATGAAGTAGTTATTACTGCATGAACTGAAAATTAGACTTTTGTAGGGGAGAGGAGGTATAGGAATGAGAGAGGAGGAATTTGATTTCATCTGCTGCAGAAAAAGGAGAGGGGAACAGCCTACTAGCAGTCAAGAGACTCTGTTGCGAGGGCAGGAATAAAGGTCAGACTTTATGCTCATTAGTATACAGGGGAAAGAAGAGCTATATGGAAAATGGAAGATTTTAAGCCAAACTACAAGGCAAGAAACAGGAAGAATGAAGTCTGAAAGAAATAAATAGAAATGCTGCCTCTGGGAAAGGAGATTTGCGCAAATAGAATCACTATTGTATAAGGTGATCAACTGTTCTAGTATAAAACATTGGCAAAAAAGGCAGAACTGAACCATTCTTTTTATAATGCTGATTCTATCAGGTAGGAGACAGAGTCCAATGCTGACCTTGTTCTGAAATCCCCTATTTGTCCTCCCCATTTGTACACACCCAGAGTTATGCTCCTGATTCTGTTTCTTCAAGTCATTTCTTTTTCTGACTTATTCTTTTATTTCCTAGGATCATATTTAAAACCCTTTGGCAGAACTAGTGATTGGACTAAGATGCCAATGATTCACTGCCAAAATTTCTTGCTTGTGCACTCTCAACCATTGCCATATATTTTCCTCTTACTAGCACAACTGGCATAAATCTTCTTGTTCTTAGGTTACAGCTGGATGCTAATAGCAGTTGTGCCCAAGCATTGATTTATCCCACTATCTTGTCATCTGGGCAGAGACTAATACACAGCAATTCTGACTTTGTTTTGTGCTATTCATCCAGTTTTTCTTTTCTTCTTCATGACCCTGCCAGTAGCAGTTGCTATTGACAGTATTTTGCAACAATATACTGTATATCTCTCAGGACTAATAAAAAGAAATAGTTTCTCAGTTTGCAGCATAGGCTCTTAAATACCTCATTAATTAAATCTCAGATGTGAAACTACAATAAGGATTAAATAGTATTGTACTGGGATAGTCTAGCCACGGTTGATATTATAACTGTTAAAAACACAAATTTTCATTCTGATTCCAGCTGGGTTTAGTGGACCACCTGGGAGTGAATGAGAAAAAATAGTAGTCAGTGAGCTAATAAATAATGGAAAGATTCACAAGTAAATCTTAGAAAAGCTCAAAAAGGAGGAGGTAGAGTTTTTCAAGGAGGTGAATTTATCAATCTAGTTCTTGTTAGAAAAATGTTAAAAATTACTTTTTCCTCTGGCGATAAAACGCATCTGAAGTAGGCTGTACTGGATGTCACATTTCTCAGGTGGTTGAAAGGCATTTGGCTTTCAGCCTTTTGCCTCACGGCTTATTCAGAATCTGTGGGTATTTTCTTTAACCATGTACTTTAACATGTGGCATTGCTTTTCTGCTGTAGCTGAGGTTTAGCTAAAATTAAATTGTCTTCAGACGAGTGCATATTGGAATAAATGTGCATTTTAAGTCTCTTTGCTCAGCTAGTAGCAATATCGCAGACACATTGGCTCCCTATGTGATCCATTTTCTGTCTTCCTTATCCTGTTCTTCCTTTTCCTCCTCTCTGTTTTCTTTGTGACCCTCCAGATTTCCTGGTCTGAATATCCCCCTAGTTCTGCTTTGCAGTGTGGACTCTGAGGTGATATATCTCACCTAGCACCATTTAGGCCTTTATCCATATGCATTCTAGCTTTACAGATCTATTCCTGTAATTCCCCTTCATTTAGTCAAATTTCAAGGAAAGTTGTGCCACACTCTTCCTCTGAAGATAGAACTGCAGTTTCTGAGAAACTCCTACTCAGCCCCTGCATTCCCACACTGGACTGTGCTTTCTGTAGATGAAGTTTTGGAAAATACCAAATGCTAATAAGTAGCAGGAGTTACTTTAGCTTACTTTTTTCTATCTTAATTTTATATATGGCAGTTCCATTTTTGCTTTCCAAGGGAAAACACACAACTTCAGGAAGGTATTTTTCTTAGATGCCTTCAGCTTGATGCAAAAATAAAGCAAAGCTGTATAGTAGAAAAAAGGGGGGTTATAAACAAAAACTTGGCCTTGATTGAAGGCAATAACACTTAAACGTTAGTTTTAGTAGGTTTACAGGGACACTGCTGAGCTTGACATTAATAAATTTTCTAGCACCTTAAAATAAACTACTACAATGCTCATGTTTTAAAAAGCTGTAGATGAAAACAAGATCCTATTTAATGTAAACATTTCTCCTAGATGTTATAGCACTGAGCTATATACATATAACATATGAACCCAAAATTGAAATTGGCCTGTCATTTCATTATCTAAGCAGAACCAGCATAGTAAGTTTAAAAAACATGATTAATGGTAAATATTAAAATAGTTCTGAAAAAATATTTCTATTTTGATAATTTAACATCTTTGGATATTACTGGCAACACAGGTCTTTTTAAAAGACCAGTGTACTGTTTTTTGCCAAAAACCTCCTTTTAAACTTTTCTTTATGAAAATATCCTAAAAGACTAACACTTTGTTTTAAATTCCATCCCCTACTTTTATTACTTTTTAAATAACAAAGGAGATACTTTTTATTAGTGTGTATATTTATTTGTACATTATAAAATTTAAGATTGTTTTGCAAGGAGTCCTCAGCAGCAGATCTGTTGTACTAAGGCTAGTGGATTACATACTTTTTGGCAGGAAGCAAGGAGAAGATCTTCACCTCGGCTACTTTTCATAGCTCTGCTGGACCCTCAGCTATTAGCAGTTTGACAAAGAACAGCGGCTGACCATCCATCCTAGATGTAGACAGCAGAGAAATTTTTGTGGGCTCTACCTCATCCAGAGACAGCTAATTAGTTTCTAGGCTGATAGAAAACTAGTCAGTGGACAGTGATTCATACTGCTGGAAGATAAGTGCCTGAAAAGTATCATATCTCTTTCTGTTGACTGTAATACTCACTTAACATTTGGCACCTAACTTCACTGGCAAAGTTAAGTGAGGAGAGTTCTACCTTATATGTTCCATAGACACAATTATGAATATCGAGACTCTTCTGAATACTGGAAGAAATGTGTGTGTATGTCCAATTTGAGCTGTTGCAGGAAGTTGCATGACGTCTACTAAGTAGATTAGAGACTGTTGGCCAAGTGCTGAAGTTTTATAAACTTCTTACTCAGTCCTTACTTGGCAGCACTCTGTGAAGTATTTCCACTTAGTCAGTGGCTATTCAGCAAGAATGATTGATCAGAAACATTCCTCTAATATAAATCAGTCTTATCATGTTTAAACACAAATAGAGCTTCTACCAGCCAGGATGTTATGCATACTGTGAGAGGGAGGGGAACAAACAGCTGGAAGCATTTCATATTTGCTGATGCTTTCTTAGCATTGGGCTTCTTTGCACACTCTGAGAATTGCTGTACAGAATGAAGAGTTCACAAAGCGTTTCAAATTGTTTTGCCCTAAGAGCACGTGACAGGCCCTTGGTTTCATCTTGGTCTCAGTCAGCTATTTGGGCTAAAAATAAGGAGACAGAAATGTGAAGTATGCTGGCATTTTATTTATTCCATTAATTTCATTGCACCCCCCCCCCCCAAATACTCATTCCAGGTTTTAGAGACTTCTTTTGCACTGCTGAGAATTGTATTTTTCTGTCTATGACAGTACCATAAAAGTACACTGCACTGACTCAAGCTGACTCATGGTTGGGGCAGATGATGCTTGCAGCTCAGCTGATTCTGGATAGCATCACCGGTTATTTATACAAAATGTTTAAGGCTTTCAAGTGACTTTATTCTCCCTTATTTAACACTTTCTTTTGCACCAGGCAGCCTGAGAGTGCTTCTGTAACTGTTTCCTCTGTTTCACCTTGTCCTTTTCAGTGGAAGTGGACTGAATACAAATACCGTGCTGTCTGTGTGCACGCTTTTTGTATTTTTTTGCAGGGAAGGACAGGACTGAAGTGAAAATGAAGGTTTTCATTCTTGTTACTCATTTATGCTTCAGTCATACGCTTAGGAACAGCCTGAAATTCCAAGTGAAAGCAGGAAGTTGATTCACCTGTGGCAGAAGGTCCAGGCTTGCTGGTGACACTTCAGATGCCACCGGCAGCTTGTCCTTTGCTCTGATCTAGTTGTTGGAGGAAAGCCAAATGACACAGAACTGATAAATGCATGTATTGAGCTTGTCGTACCACCTTACTCTCTTTTTCTTAATAGACTTACTCTCTTAAGAGCACTATGTTATTTCTGGAAATATGTTTTGTCTTGGAATACAGAAAAATGAACTAATTTAACAGAACTTTTTTTATTAGGTTATTTTTAGCATTTGATCTTTTTACAGACATTATTGAATCATGTTTTAAAGAAAATACTCAGTTATGAGATAATTGCATGTGGTTTTGTTTGGCACTCAAAAATAGCTATTTGTTATAGTTTGACTCTACAGTGCTCTGAAATTTGGTTTAGTCTTTTGAGCACTGAAGGAAGAAGTGTCTGGAGTAGTCTTGGGTAGTGCAAGAGGCAAAATAGCGCTTAGGCACCTAAAGTACAATTTAGACATAATTGATATCTGAAAGGAAACCCTAGGACAGTTATGGTAAATGATCTGTTAAATGACAAAGAAGGTCTCATCTACCATATTACACAATATGCAGTTAATTTCATGCAAGAGTCCCTTGACTGGCTTCTCACAATATGTGGTACTTAAAGTTTAATTTCTCGCACTTATATCCAGCGATAGAGAGTGTCCTCCCAATGACACGGAGCTGTTCCCTGGCTAAAGAGTGAGCGGGAGTTCCAGCATCTGTCTCCTTAAATGTTAGAAGTCACTCCCTGTCGGTGTCCTTTCTTTCCCATACTAATAAAAGACTACATTTTCTGGTTTTACATTTCTTGAAGTAAGGAAACAGAAGTGAATTAACTATTATATGAGCGGAATCTACACCTGGGTCTGTTCATCTCTCTCTACATACATACATATAGATACATACATATAATCTGATTTCTAAAGATTATCAGGTTTGCTGCCTTCATCTTCTCCTAGGAGGTAGCCAGTTTCTTTTTACTTATATCACAGTGGTAATAACTATACTATTTAGTTTTACCATTGATTCAGAACATTTAAATAACTCTTTTAAATGAAGCAAGTTTTTACTGATTTCTTAAAACTTTATGGGCTAAATTCAGAATATAAATAGTTCTCCTTTTGATTTCTGTAGCAGTGTTGCTACAACATTTTCCAGGAAGAGTGACGCGTTCGTATCTTGTATCAGCATTTAAGTTCCCATGTTTTATACCTCTGTGATGTTCCCAATAGTTTTAGAAATGAGTGAGATCTGTTACACTGGATTTTGGATAGATAATTGCTCTAACTTATGCTGCCATATGGCCCTTAGATGCCTCTGCTACTCGTGATTTTTCCAGTGAAAACATGGACCTTTGTGGGTGAGAGAGTTCATGAGAAACTAATGAAGCCTATTCTCCTTAGCATTTGCATCTTTATGGTTTTCTTGCTTTTTAAATGAACTATATTGACATTTCTATTTGATAGCAACATATATTGTGCAATTAAATTGTTCTTCTCTTCTCTCACAGGGTATTTGGGCAGGAGTGTTCAGACTGCTATATTTATGGTTGCAGCACCCTATTGTACCTATATTGGACAGCAGAAAGGAAGATACAGTGCAGCTGCATAGTGCAGTCGTCCTGTGCTTATGTTGTATGCCTCATACTAGCTCCCTGATTTGAAATGTCTCAGTGAGGAAATGTCCCGTGAGGACTGCCAAAACTTTTGGTTTCACTGCCCCTTTCCTACTCCTAGCGCCCCATATCCCCTGTCGCAGAGCCGGCCTCCACATCAACCCTTGTCCCGGGCTGCCAGCGCTGAGCCTCGCTCCACCCGTGGCTGCCCAGGGCGTGGGGCCGCTGCTCCCACTCCTCCCCGCCGCTCGCTCCGCTCCGCTCGCCGGCTCCTTGGCTGCCGCTGGCCAAATCCGCCCGCTCCTGGCCCGTCTCCTCTCGCTAGCTGCCCCTTCCACTGTTCCAGCTACAGCTTCGGACAAGGTTTTCAGAGTCCCCAGAGGGATTAGTACTGAAAATTCATCTGGATAGATTAGAGGGCAGAAAAGAATGGCATCCCTTAAAAAAAAAAGACATTTGCTAGTTCGAGGTACATTCTTCTGTAAAAATAAACGATCAGGGTTCAAAAGGCATTAAAAAGTTCATGTCTTTATTTTTTCTGAATTTGCTGGAAATCCACAAAAGAGCCCCAAAGTTACTGGACAAATCTACATGCACCTGTTCCCAGTGGTGGGATGAAACAAGTTTCATGTTTCTGTATTAAACCGGACTAAAGCAGAGCAAATAGTGTAGAAATATAATTTGGGCATACAAAGTAGAAATATTGTGTATAATGTATTTTAACACGCTACTGCCAGCTTTAAATGATTATTCAAATGTGCTTCAAGTTATTATTCAAATGTGCAAATTGGATAACTAAAAATAAATGCCTAGCCACCTGATATCTGTGGACTGGTTATTCTGTTGTTCCTTCATGCTATGAAAGCTATTTTATTGAAAACATTTTTGCAGGCAGGCTGGCTGTTCTCCTGGAAAATAAATTCTGAATAAATAATAGGGCTTGGTGGAAACTCCATGGAAACTGGGGGTGTCAGCTCCTCTTCCAGCTGCTGTCCTCATCCACATCTCTATTGTAGCCACTGGATCTATTGAAGTGTAAATCCAGTGGTTTCCTCCCTGATGGACTTCCAAATCTTTCCCTTCACATTTCTGCTGTGCAGAGGGTTTTGCGTGGGTCCTTTACAAGCCCATGAACTCTACGTACAAGGGATGACTTTCAGAAATTGCCAACTGGTTGTAGACACTGGGTAAACCCATTTAGCCCGAGGTCCTGTAGCCTCATAGACTGAGTTAAATTGTAATACTGAGAAGGGGAATTAGTCAAAATCAAGATTTTGGCTTTGCAAAATATCCTCAGAATCTGCTTTTGCAAATGCTGGGCTTGTTTTGTTCTGAAGGGCTCGTTTTGTTCTGAACTCCTAAAGCTAAAATTCCCTGGGAGGTTTGGTAGCTTAGCTGGAGTTTAATTTTAATGTAACAATGGTAAAAAGAACAAAATGGAAAATATGGAGAATATAGAACAATTATATTTCACATGACAGAATTGACATTTTTTCTAATAGCTTTTGTTCATAACTATTGTGTGTTATAATTTGGTTTTTGTTTCCTATTTTAATAACAGGACTATTTTCTAATTTCTTATAATACTTGCTTGCGTAGGCAGTGAAAGAAAACAGCACCCTAAAGGTCTTGGCATAGGCTTCTGAAGATAGAAACTGTACAATAGGTGTGGTGTGCTTTTCCTCTGGGTAATAATTCTGCAAGGCAGGGCAGCATTGCTTCATGTGGAATAGTCTCGTTATAACGCTCTTAAATGAGTGGCTATGCTATGATTTCTTTTTCCACTAGACGTTGCCAAAATTGTTTTAAAATTGTATTTCATTAAAACAAGTCAGAATTCTTTGCACACAAATAATTATGAAAAAAAAGCTAGGAGTTTTCTAAAGAGAATTACAGATACTTTGATTTAGCATATAGAGACACTAATCTTTTACTGGAGAGTAGAGAAAAGGCACAGCTGGCAGCAGGCACTTCTCCTGTCGTTTGTTTTCTTGGGCAGGAAAAATGTTCCTCCTGTAGTTTCCTGAAAATACAGATCATTCCAACTGTCCTGAAAGACTGGTGTCCTCGTTCATCACTGCACTAAATTGAGTCCAGTAGTGCGGAGAGGTACATCAGCACAGAGGTAGTGTCAACTGAGTTTA
Source organism: Apteryx mantelli (assembly GCF_036417845.1). Lineage (NCBI taxonomy): Eukaryota > Metazoa > Chordata > Aves > Apterygiformes > Apterygidae > Apteryx > Apteryx mantelli. The sequence goes on from NC_089979.1 coordinate 154,047,189, forward strand.
CTGCAACTGGTTAAAAAGCAAAGTTTCCATCTGCAGCACGTTTATTTTAAAAAAGACAGTTATTTTCCAGCTGAGAACATTCTGGTGAGCCAGAAGCTGCTGGGCTTGTCTGCCTCCCAGCTCTGAGCAGTACCTGACACCAGGCGCCCTGCTGCCTCCGGCATTGCCCACCCCACTTCCCCGGGCTTCCTCACGCCTCTGTGGCTTGGGCAAACGCCCAGCAAATGCATGCTGCTCCAGACAAAACATTTCACCTTCAACAGTCCAGAATTTTATGACAAAACTCAACTGCAGAAGAAATCTTTTAATTAGCTTTAGATTCAATGCCTTTGCTTGTTCTATGGCATAAAACACTAAGAGAGGAGATGCCATCTTTTGCTGTGACTTCAGGTTAATTTTAGGAAAAATAAAAGTGTTAAGAGAGCTTGTGAGCTGGGTTTTGCTGTTCTGTCCCTTCATAAAAATCATGATGCAAGTATTGGCTCAGTCAAAGTCGCCAGCATCCTTTCTCTCGTGGCACTAAAACCAGGAACTGTGACCCTGAGCCACACGTCTCCGGAGCAAGACTTCTGGGCAACTGGCAGTGTCTGCTTGCCCCAGTCTGGTGTTCTTCCTGTTGATCATTGCTGGAGACACTGTAATAGATTAAGTGGATGTGGTACAATCATTCTTACATTTTTGGTGTACAAGAAGGGCAGACACTTGCCGAAGCTGCTCCTGCTGTCAGGCAATAATATATTCCCTCTTCCTGTAGATTTGCTTCCAGATACATTTTCTGTTGTCTTCCAGAGATTTCTGCCCTTCTGCTGAGTTTTCCTTGCAATCTATGTAAGAAAATTAAACAAAGTAAATATGGAGAGCTTGGCTGGAAAATGAAGAGAGGAGGATTAACACCTATAAGTATTTGATGAGCACTGACATCAGGAAGGGAGAAGAATTTTCTAGGAGAATTCAAGAGCTTGTACTAGAATCAGGAATAAGAGTCTAAAACATTTTTGGGGCAAGTACCAGGAAAAATTCCCAGGTCTACTGCTCTGTAGAAGAGACTCCAGAGATAAAATCCTTATGCTTCATCATTTACAGAGTCCTCTTGAATAATCTGTATAGAAGAATGTCATATGGAAGAAGAATGGAAAAGATGGCCAAAGTATCATGATTGAAATGCTCTAGGACAAATTCATTATTATTACTATTTAAATGGGCTCACAAATGGGATGACAGTCTACAGACAAATAATAAGAATTATTTTAAGAATATTAATTCTTGTTTTAAATAAGAATAAGAAGGAAGGCACCATGTCCTGAGAGAATTATAGCCTAAAGCCTTGATCCTGCAGTCATACCTGTGGGGATGGTCCCTGGAGCTAGAGACCCACTGAACTCTTGAGCATGGAAGGTTCTGCAGATCTGACCACCAAACATGGCCTACCTGAAGACAGCCAGCTTGCACCCCCTGAGTAAGTGTGCAGACAGCACAACTCCTGTGCTCGCTGTTTGGCAACAGCTTATCTGGGGCTTTGGAGCTCTTAATTACTGAAGTCAATGAAAGCTCTCATGAGCTTCAGCTGTCCCAGTCAATGCCTCTGTCCTCTTCTAAAAGTTGGCAGAGTAGTTACCTTGCACCTCTTTTTAAATGCAGGTGAGAAGAAGAGAGCCACAGTGCATAGTTTCTAGGAGTGCTTACCAGCCCAGAATTTGGTACACAGGTTATTAGTGCATGTTCAGACATCCTTACTTATTGCTAGAATGGACTTGTCAAGCTGACTAACCTGATCTGTGAGTGTGCAGTTGCAGTAGAGGAGAAACTGCCCTTCCCCTCTGTTTTTTTCAGAGTAACTTGTCCAAAAAGGGTTGGCTCTTGAAAATGTTTGTGCTTGACCTTCTAGTCCATTTCTGGGAAAACGACAACAATTGTTAAACTGGAAGATTTCAGGACAAAGCAAAGCAGATACCAAACCCAGGTTCATTATCTTGTTATAGGAGTTAGGTAAAAAACTCTAAAGAAAATTGCTTTCTAGGGACACTATTTTACTTTTGGATATTTACTTTACTATTTTCAGAAAGTCCAAATTTTCTGTTTTTAAGAAAACTAACTGAGCCATCTCAACCCCATAACATATTCAGTGAGTGTACTCAAACCTATATGAAGTGAACATACTCAAAGCTTTATGAAGCCTGCACTAAGATGAAGATGTGAGATCAAGTCTCTGTCCTGCCTTCTAAGTGGCACGTGAATTCTGGCACAGGTCACCATTTCACATTTGGGCACACCTTCATTGCTTTCTCCCTATCTTTTCCATTCTGTTTGCAGTGAGGGACCAGAACTACACACAGTAATCGAGATGCAGCCACACTGTGGAGTTACTGATGTTTAAAACATGAAATTGTATTGTGTGAGGCTTCCTTAAGACCTGCGCTCACAGCTGTGCTCCTTAGTTAGTCATTAAATCCCTCTTAGAACTTGTGGAAGCAACTTTTGTTCTGTTTAGCTGCCAATGTAAGATTAGGGTTTGGGGGGTTTTTCTGCATCATTTGACACTACTGTCTCAATAACGTTTTGGAGTCATTACCCTTATATTCATTAATGGTAAAAATAAATAAAAGTTTGGGTTTTTTTAATTTTTTTTTACTTCATGAGGTGGTTTTCTGATATGACAGGAAACAGTAAACTCCCCTTTTTCTTCTACTTTGCAATTCACCATTCTTCTTTCATTTATGCATCTCCTTTCTTCTCATTTTCTTCACTTCATTTATATTTACTCTGTTTTTGTACATTCTGTTCTCTTCCTTACTGCCTTTTTCCTTTCTGCTCACACATCTTCCCACCATCTTCCGTATTCACTGCATTCTCCTGCCTCAAGTGGAAAGAAACTTTGAAAATCCTCAAGCAGACAGGGTGGAAACAGCAGGAAATGAGGGTGCAGAAATAAAGAGGAAGCTCATATTCATGAAATGGTACAGCATTGTCATCAAGGGCAAAAAAATAGTGGTGAAGAGAGAAAGAATGTGCTTGCTTAAAACCAACCAGAGCTTGGACCATTTCTCTTCTCTTCTTCCCCCCTTGCTTTTGCCTCACTGAGCTGAGGGCTTGGGTGTCTTTATCCCTAACGTTAATGAACAGGAGAAACATAAGCACCCATAAGCTACGCCACAAAGCACATATCTAACATTCTTATTCTTGAAGGACATCAAGAAGTAACCTTTGAACCAAAGTTTTCTCCAGTAAACAAGACAAGCTGAATTTGGGTTTTGAGAACAGATTGTGACAGCATATATCTGTCCGAGATGCTTTTGGCATTCCAGAAATAACTGGTGATTCATGTGTGCTGTAGGTTTGCAATCCATCCTAAATTAGTATAATTTTAATTTAAAAAAAATGCACTGTTTATCCCTATTCTAAATCATTAATATTTTAAATAACACTAAGCTTAAAACAGTTTCTCCTGCTGAACATTTACTCTTCTCTGCTGCAACTTAGAGTATTTTTTTTACTGGTATTTCATCATCAGCCCTCTGAGTATGCCTGTGTTTCGCTGACTGCTATAACTCATGTTCATGAATAACTGAGCTGGCTTCAGACTAAAATTAGCTTGGTTACTGATAGCTGTATAGAAACGGCCAGATGAAATTCAGAATGGTTTGCAATTTTTGCCTAAGAAGGCTCTGTGGTTAACTAGAGTTGAACTCTGGTGCCATGGTTATGCAGCTTGTAATATCTGAAATAGATATGGAAGAGCTAGTTTATGCATGTGTGCATATTAGCCAAAAATACACAGAAACTACAGTCAGTACATACCTTCTATGTTAAGTTTCTTCAGGCCAATCTGAATTTGCCTTTTAAGAAAACAGTTTATGTTACAAGTGCTTCTTAAAATAAAATTGTTGGAGATTACATCTATTAAATTGTTTTCATTTCTATACTAAGAAACAAAGTTCTTGGTTTGTCAGATGTGATTTCTTTTTTATAACCCAGTTCTATTGTTTAGACATTAATACCTATTTGCTGGTATTAGCAGAGCAATTTTTTGGCTAGGGACTTAATCTGGAATTCAGAGAGGACACCCTATCAATATTTCTTTTACCTTCTTAAAAATAAGTCACTTTTCTGTTCTCCTGCTAAGTTTGAAAGATTCTCTCATAAACCAAATTCAACTTTGTTCTGGACTTTTTTCCTTTTTCCTGTATACAGTAATACTTACATGAAATGGCAAAAGAAATAACATATACTTCTTACCAAGCTTGGAAGACTTTGTATGTTGTGCAGCCATAATATCGCATTTAATGGGCCCACAGTACATCAGTGAAAGGGGCTCTTAATGCGAGACTAGAACAAAGGTATTGTAATCCTTTGCTCAGCATTGCGATGTTCAAACAGGCGACCTGATGGAGCGCTGAAAGAAACGCTTTCACGCACTTGCTGCCCATTGTGCTCTGAAGGGGCCTTCGGAGCATTAGGAGTGTCTTGCACAATTCACGCATTGTCACAGCCCCACTAACATCCCATCGGGTCCAAAGCAGCAGAAATACTGAGTCTCTAACAGTGAAAGAGGCTCTTTATTCATAGGTTATAAAGCCATAAGGGATCGTTGAGATCATCTAGTTTATCTCCTGCATAACCCAGGCCTTGCATAAATTCCTGTTTGAATAAAGCATATCTTTCAGAGAAGTTTTCGCTCTTGACTTAAAAGCCTCCACTGATGGGGAATCCACCACAAGCCTCGATTGGTCGTTCAGTGGTTGCAATTTACTGCCTGAAGCATGCTGCCAATTTACAGCCTAGATCACACAGCTCCCGTTTCTGGTCTGCTCTTTCTTCCTCTGGACTGTGACCAAGTCACCTTTTTGGCCTTTTCTTTTACAGCAGAGAGAATAGAATATAGACTAGAATAATAGAATATGTTTAGCAAAAATATTAGTGAAAATATTAATATTTCAATTCTGTATAGTTTTATTAAATATATGTTACTAAGATCCTGAGACCAATTTTCAAGAATAACTCTAGATTGTTTGTGAAAAGTATTTGGTACATATATGTTAAAGATGCAGGAAGGCCCCAAGGACATTTTCACACATGGTAGTAGGCACCTGACTGAGATGCTTAATGCCTTTACAATGGCATTATTATTAAATGCTGTTTCACTCCCCCCTCCCCATCAGTCCAGCACAATCGCGTGGAGCAAGTCATTGTCATTTGGAAGCACTAGGGTAGCTCTGAAAGAGGCAGAGCCGCACCAGCACAAAGCTGGTCCCAAGGGAAGGATCCCTGCCCCCTGAGGTTACTTCTCACCTCTCTGTCCTCATTCTCCGTATAGGGGTGTTCAATTCTTCCCATATTGTTAGGAAGCCTCCAATCACTCTTCATTAATTTGCAGATAATAAGCTCCCATGAGTTGCCTGTGAAAATCTGTCTGGGAAGCACGGAGAATTTTATGAGAAAAATTTGAGGCACTCTATGGAGGCGAGAGAAACATAAAACAAGTGGATGCGTTGATGATTTAACTTTAGCTAATATCTTGCATGAAATCTGCTGGATAAATAACAAATCCAATAAAAATCCCATTCATTTTAAGCAACAAACAAGGAATTAGCAACCATAATTCCAAGTAACATAAAAGTTTATGGCTCTTCACAAAAACATGGAGAAACTGTTTACATACACTTAGTTCCTTTCCATCCCTTAATTATATGCAGCTGTTACAAGCAAATTGTCAACACACACTCACAACTTTGGAATAGTATTTTTCAAAGTGTATTTCCTGTAAGGCAGAGCTATTGAGCTAAACAAAATGGATTTACACAGTACTACAAATTTTTCATCAGTTTTCCTACCATGGTATCCTTGAAACAGATACACTTAACTCAAATTGATTGGAATGTTTGGTAGGAAAGGAGTTTAATTTAGAAGTGAAAAATAAGATATTAATGATTGCTATTACATATCCATTAAAAATGCCATGGATTTATCTGTGCTCCCTCCCTCTCTCTTTTACTTAATGCTGACAAACTTTCCAGGTTAATGGCAGTTGCAGACATAAATTCTTTCCCCGAAGTCTCTGCTTTTCCATCTCAGACTGGTTCCTGCAACTGTGTGGAAACATACCTTATTATATGAGGCACAGAGAAGATGCAGGGGAGAGATATCCAGAACACTGTTTTTATTAGTATTACCATCCTGGAGGAATGGAATTCTCTAGGGTTCAGCCAGTTGCTCTGAAGCTATTCTTGACAGAAATCAAAGTTAAACACAAATAAAACTACTTATCTGCACAATCAAAATCAGGTAACAACAGCTGTAAAACTAGAAATACATGAACAGAAGTGAAAGGAAGGAAAAAAAACCCACACTCATCTCTGCCAAGGACTTTGGTTAGCACTTAGGGTTCCTTTTTCCTTACACAAGTCATCACTAACCTGGCAGATACTTCATCCTAGTCCTGACCTAGCACCTTGAGGCTCCCCTCCTGGGGAACCAGAGGCTCTCAGTAGGGCCCCCTTTGGAAGGGGAGGGGGATCATTCCCTTCCCCACCCATACATCATTTGATGTTTGTTATAATCCAAGCAGGGAGGGATTGAAACCTTCCTCCTGCCAAACTGGTGCTTTTGGCTTCCAGCTTAGGTGATTCTAGGAGCAGGCTGCTCCAAGGCAGTCCTGCATGTGGATCTGCTTCCTGAGAGGAGCCATAACAATTACTAACAGCTCGCAGGAAGCAGAATTTAAGTAATAACCCCCCAGGTGCACCACTTTACACTAATGTGATGGATCTGTGAAGGGACACCAGAAACTGATTAATTCAATCTTTTGGAAATCAGCTGTAAAGAGTGATGCAAATGCTTTTTGAGGTCGTATGCTGTATTTTTATGAGCAACAGAACACAAAGAAATTTTTTGCTCAAAAGAAGCTGCGTTTTTTTGTTTTTATGCAGAATTAAAATAGACCCGTGCTAAGCACTGACAGAATACGGTGTGAAAAGTTGGAATGGTGAAAAGTATCTGTTTTCTGGGCTTTTTAGTTCCCTAAGGGCAAGGAAAAAATACTTACCAGTGTATAAAAAGTAGAAGTAAGGACTTGCTTTTACTTACAAATTCAAGCACAGATCCTCTAACAGAATCCATGTGGTGGATTATTATATCCCTCGAGTTTTGCCCCAGCAGTTGTCTTTTGAATTCTAGATGTTGCTGAGCCAAGAGGGCTTTACACTGTGTGCCACTCTATTATTTTTTTATTGTACTGAAATGACAGTATTCCCTCGCTTCGCAACAAGCCACTAAATAAAATCTGTGTTTGCCTTCTGAAGCTGCCAAGTTAGGCAGAACTATAAATAGAAAAACAGTAATTATGCTGGAGGAAGTGGGGTGAGGTTTTATTGGAAAGGTTATCTTCCCAGTGGGTTTTTATAGTGTTCCTATACTTGTGTTTTGTGCTCAGGCACATTCCAGGCCGATCCTTTGAAACCAGTTTTGGTTTTTGAACCAAAAAAGGAGTAATATCATGGTTGCTGTCTGCCATCTAGTGTTCCACCTATGAAGTAGACTTTCTGCGGAGAATTGCCCAAGGCCTCGTGTGTGTGTGTGTGTGTGTGTGTGTGTGTGTGTGTGTGTGTGTGTGTACTGCAGAAGACAGATGTCCCATGCTCTGCATTTGGTAAGACCCCTTCACTTCTTTCCTCCTGTACAAAAGGCTTGTGCATTGCAAAGCTGTGAAGCCGCTGCGCCCTCTGCGCTGGCTGATGGTCCAAGGGGTGAGAGAAGGGAGGGAAGGAAGAAAGGATGGGAACAGCGGGAGCGGGGAGCACTAAAATAGTTATTTCGGATTATAGAAAGATACCACAGTTTAAATATCACCTGCGGGTTGCACTGTGATATAACAAGGATCAAATCAATGCTGTGACAACCCTTAAATTTGAAGAACAGAAATTTGGCTTAAAGCAAAAGAACTGAATGTTCCTCTGCTGCAGCTGAAAGTCTGAATATAGCTTCAGTATAGTTCAAATCTTATTTTGGTCCTGCATGGGCCTCGTGTCCAGGGGCCTTGCAGGAGGTACTGTCATCACAACAAGAAGAAATGGTCTACCCACTAAACTTCTGTTTTACTGTGTAAATCGTATGCCTTCTGATTTACAGCTGAGGTTAGACAAGTGTCTCATTTTCAATATGTCTGTTTCTATTGATTGAAAAAATGAATAAACTCAATACTTTGAGGTAGCTGTCACAGTTAGTAACTAGCTAATTATAACTGCTGTAAACAGAATACGACTGGAGATCTGAGAAACTTGCAGGGGATGTGGTAACACCGAGGTGGTTTGGACTTCTCCAAGGTTATACAGAAAAGTCTGTGATAATTCAGAAAATTGAATCCAACAGCCCACATCCCAGACATATAAACCTTGGGGATCATTGTTTAGCTCTGGTATTGCTCATGTGATTTCTGTGGATGACCACAGGGCAAACATTTAAAACCATACATTGTTCTGTGCATTAATGAGGTAGTGAGGTGTTGAGAAAAGAAACATTAAATGAAACTGAAAATACTTGAATTAGAGAAAGAAAATACTACTAGACGGGGGGAAGGAAGGAAGCAGACATGAGTAGCTGAGGAGCAAATCTAAGTTCAAGTTGGATTTTGACAGGCCATGTTTTATCAAGCTCCTTTGTTTTGGCTTAGGTAAATGTAAATTATTCTGGAGAGAAATTCTTTCCAAAGGAAGGTCAGCATAAGCAAATGTAGTTAAACAGTGCAGAAAGAAAAGCTACACCAGTAAGACATTTTGTGAGTATTCTATGCTTGTAGGTAAAGCGCACAGTGAAAAATCTTTCCTATTAGAAAGCACTATAAGGAGTCATTCAAGAACAGCAGTTGATAGAATCACTAAAAACTGATTTAGCTCTCTGACATTGAAAGCGTATGATAAACTTATTTTTGGGATCTGTCAGAAATCCAGGGCAAGCGACTGTGTGCATGCAACAAGTGCATTATACCTGATATAAGCAGTAACTGAAAATAATTGTGCCTGTCACAAATGAGGATGTTTCAGATCTAGAAACTATCTTCTCAGGTACCTCACAGCCTGAGACAGGCCATATTGTACCTTCACAGCAATGATATCTTTCAATGCCACTGCTTTAGGCCCCTACAATCTCTGCTGACCTTCTTTCTAATGCCATAGTACTTCTTTTCCCCCAGTGCTTACCTCCTTCAACAGGTGAAGCAAAAAGTACAACAAGCTTTGCAAAATGATTTAAAAAAATCAGTTGACTTGAAGTAGCCCAAGAAATGTCTTGCAGGTAAAAGAGTAAATGCCTGCCTCCTTTTCCTTACCACTTCTGCCTTCTTCAGATTTAAACCATAATCCTATTGGGAATTCAGGATCCTTCTTCTCTTACATATAGCTTCTTCTCTAAACCATGGACTGTGTCTTTTACTTTCCCAGTTAGTGTGTTATTGACCAGAATAACTAGTAGAAGATTCATATACCACCCCAGGCTCCTTTGCTGCCTTCATGATCCATGAGGTGTGTCACTGCTTAGGAATTTCTCCCCTGGAATATGAACGGAGAGAAACCTGAGGAGGAGTTATTTCTTTCTAGGAGGACTCCAGTTGAATAGGTGATCATCATTAGCTCTGTGCAAAGGGCAGCAGTTTTCCCTGTTGCATCCTGTAGCTTTTGATTTAACTACAGAAGCAAAAAGCAGCAAGCAAAATCCACAGTCAGGATAGCGTGTGAAGAACATAACTATACATCGTCACTGATATCCAGAGAATGTCCCCAATATCAAAGGGGATTCATGAACTCTGGGTAGATTTCCCCAATTCTTGCACTATATAACCCAGGGGTTTTTTTGTTTGTTTTTTTGCTGTATGTACAATACAACTAACAGATGATGGGGCTGGGCACATCCTCCTATACAATGTTAATAATGGGGAAAAAATAAACATTACACAAAGCAGTATAAAATAATAAAGCAGCTAGTTTCCTAAATGAAAGATGAGATAAAGCTCAGCTCTGTAACTCAGGAAACACATCAGCATTTTCATCACGCGCAGCCTGGAATGTTAGCTCTAAACAATAGGCTGGCAACACAACAGGAGGAAAGGGGAGAATTACTTAGTTTAAACAATTTATCCAAGAAAAGTTTAATGAGCTACTTGTGTATTTCAGTACGAACACAGGGTTCTAATTCAAATGAGCAGGTTCTTTAAGACAACGTCTAGAGGATTATTAGTAGCTTTGGAAGGGAGAATGCTAAGAGGGTTGTGCAGGTGAGTTTTGTCAACACTTTGAAGAGATGGGTTGCTTTTTGCCCGTTAGGAGTCTCTCTGGAGGGACTGATGGAGCTGGCAGCAAAGAATTATTTGAAAGAAAGGATTTAGTTTGGAGAGAGGTAACAGGCCTGGAGCAGGCAGGTAGATCTGAGAAATGTTGGTCTAGTAGTTGAACTGGGGCTTGCAGGTGAATCCTTCAAGGATGACCACTGCTTCCTGGGCTTTCTTCTTCCCTTAGATCAAACCTTTCTAGTGAGGAGCCAACAGCAGACACAGGATCATCATCATTACGGCAAACTCTCAGACATGTCAGAGAAACTCTGGCAACCCTCCTTTGTACAAAAGTGGGGTTTATAAGGCTCCAGTCCGTCCAATCCAGTGTGAACCTGCCTCCTCCAGGCAGCAGAGAGTGGAGGGACATGCTCAGTTGCTGGTGTGAAGCAAGAGCAGCCACATGCCCACCTGAAGCCAGTTACAGCTCTTTGCTTTGAAAGTTTTTCAGGATACATAAATGGAGATGTCTTGACTCCAGCTGCCTTTCTTCCTTAGAAGATTGGTCTCATTTCTTAGGGTATATCAGGGGAGCTGGAAAAAAAAAAAAAAAAAAAACAAAACAGAACTACGACAATATTTGAATAGCTGGCAACCGTCCCATGCTTTCAAATGGCTTTTAAAACATAATGCTTTTGATATGTGTATTGCTAGGTAACACTGAGGCTGAAACCTTAATTTCAAGGTAATTGAGTTATCTGTTTCTAACCATTAGGATTTCAGCGACAAGGGCTATAAGCCCCTGAGATCCAAAAATTGCAGTAAGATAACTGAATTGTAATTTTGGAAATTTCTGGAGTTCTGTGCATATTTATACATTGTTGCTTATACTCAGCAGCGATTTGTTTTAAAGAAGCAGAGTTTGGAATGGAAACAATGGGCTAAAGTCGTTGCTAAATTGACAGAAAATCAATAGTGTTAAGCTGATTCACAGGTTCTAGTTGACTAATTTGAAAAATATCTGGAAACTGTAAAAGGAGGATTTCCTCCTAAGGAGGAAAGAGTTTTTCCCCCAGCCTTTCACAGATGCCTGCAAAGCTGCCGTATACCTCCATGGAGAACAGCCTCCTGCCTACAGGAAAACTAAGTGTGGCTGTCCTTGTCCCACCTTGAAACTTGATGCAGACTCTGCTGACTTCTCTGGGTGGCATACACAGGTTGCATGCATACCCTTAAACTGATTTATGGAGGTTTCAAGCCTTTCTGTAAGCATGTTTAGGGGAGAATAGAGAAAAGGAATGGAATTCTTTGGAGATGAAGTAATGGCAAATATCTTGGAGATGAAAAAGGAGGGCCAAGATTTAGACCTCAGCAAGCTTGCCAGTGGAATAAGCTCTCCTATGTAGGATCTGCATAAAGATGCACTCAGAGCATAATGCTATTTTATGATCCCTCAAAAGAGGAGAACCATCTTGCCAGCACAAGAATTCTCATATCTACAGTATTGAATGTTTCAACAGAAAAGCCTTGATGAAGTGAAAGCCAAGAATATTAAGGATACGGAGACCTATTTTTCCCTGCATTTAGAAGAGGCATGAGTTGATAAGAAAAGACACTTCGTACCAAAGGTTTTTGGCACTAAATAGGTTAGGAAATATTTTCTAGCTTGTAAGTGGAAGTCATATTTTGGGACAAAAGCTTTACCAGGAAAACAACCAACGTATAGAACTATGTTCTAATTTGGAAGCTTGTGATTGTTCTGCCAGATGGCAGGACTTTTTACTGTGCCATAAGATATGCTAAACAGCAAATACAGGAATAGCAGAATATGGCTTACAAATTAAGTGCTGTGTAAATCTATCAGCTCAAAACTGCTTAAAAGTTTTAATAAAAATATGATTATTATTGCAAGAAGTAACTAACGACCTGATTTAGATTTTAGTGTGCACTGAATGTATAATTCTGAACAGACGACATTAAAGATGGAAGCACTTTTTGCATATGTGGCATATAAAAATATTTCACCAAGATTCTTCTCCTTAAAAAAAGAAACAAAAAACTGTTCTGCCTTCCCCTGCCTCTCCAAGCGCCCTCCCCCAGCCCTATTCCCACCACACACACTCACACTTAAGAATTTGTAGCAAGATGTCACAGATGCTGTGTTACTCAGCTCCAGTGTGAGAGTTTGCTATGAAAAAAGAAAATAATTAAAGACATATATTGCCAGTGTGGTCTAATGGAGCTTGTGATTGTTCTCAGGATTTTAATTTCTCTGTTAAGCTTAATGAGATAGTAAACAATACTTTTGCCATAATACAAAGGGAGGAAAAAGCAATAGAAAGACTTAAAAAAAAATTAAGACAAAACATATTAAAGAAGAAACAAGTAAAATGTATAGCTTGCATCACATGCTACAGCTTGCATTAACTTCACTCCACAAAAGATCAACATCATGAGCAAAGCTTTTCCTACCAGATAATTAAGCCAAATACAATTCTGTGGGTGATTCAGCTACAAGTTTTTTTATGCGGTATTAGGCCAGATTCTGATCACCTACAATCATTATTTTGGTAGGGCAACACCTGATGTGTGGGTGTTTAGTCTTGGTGGGGGGAATGCAGACTACTGAAATTAGGTGTGTATGCTTATGGAATTGCTGTAGAGACAGAGAGTGGCTCTGAAGACCTGTGTTGAGCATGTTACTGAAATGTCCTTTCTGTTGTTTAAATAGGGAGCATAGAAGGTTGAGCTAGGTCTCCTTCATGTGGAACAAAGTGCTCAGTGACCAGCCAACATGAAACACTAAGTCTTAGGTTGTTTCTGATGGTGAAGAGGTGTCTGACTCACGGCTCCATTTGGAGTTGGCCTCGTGGCTGTCTGGTGTTAAGAACATTGGGGTTTTCTGAGGGTAGGTGCTGATTGCTGAGGATGTGATGACCTTGGTTTTCCTTGGAGCTGCTTAGGATGCTGCTCAGAAACAGGGCGTTTGCTGAGAAACATCTGCTGCTTCCTAGGCTAGTGCCTTCACTGCTGGCCTGCAGGACAGTCTGAGGTGAGGAGCATCTCCCTCCCTCCTACTGCCACTATACAGTGCGTAAGGCAAGATGTGTGGGAGAACAAGTGAAGGAAAGTCTCTGGGACCTGCTCCCCATCCTGACTGCACGTGCTGCCCAGCGACTCTCACGCGGGAAACACAAGTGGTCTCCGGCTCTGAACTCAACACGGTCCGAGCGAGGTGCTCTCCTCCAGACGTGTTTTGAATGGAGGGAAATGCTGTGGAGTTTGCTCCTCTCTGGGCAGCTCCAACGTGCCAAGAAACGTGAGCTCTGGGCTCGACATAGTCATGGCATCGTGGTGACCCTGTCTTACGACTGAGCCTGCTTATGTGGGGAAAGAGCAGCAGGGCACTGGCAGGCACTTGTTAGTGTCGTGTTTTCCCAAGGAGAATGGCTGCTCATTGACACCACACAGATCTGAAGAGAAAGATTTGGGGCCAAATCCAAGAGCCCCTGAGGCTGATGGAGACATTTTCACTGGCGACAAGAGGTTGCAAAATGTGAAAGGAAGGCAAAGAACTGAAGGTACTGAAGAAACAGTTTTTTGTTTTGTTTTGTTTTTAGAAAACATGGCTGCTGACATTTCCTTTGTAATTGTGTCTTAAGTGGCTTTGAAAGTATGTGTTTCTATTTGCCTAACCTCTTATTGTCATAGTGTCTGAATCCCTAATGTGAGTTTATTGCAATGGTTGTATATTTGTGGTTCAGTGTATTATTTAAAGGCCCAATTTAAAAGGCCTTACACTGTCATTAAGATGAGATGTATGTGAATAAAGACTGCAGGATTTGTCTAGGAACAGAGTGTGATACTAAAGGGCTGAGAAGAAGACAAAAAGTGTAAAGATTTTTTTTTGTGCCAGCTTTAAGGGAGAGAAGAAGGAATGATTTGGGAGAAAGGACAAAGAAAATGACAATAAGTTTAAGCTGATTTCCAATAGATTAAATCTACACTGGCCATTTTAGAGAGTCTTGCAATTTGTATTGTGAGAGAGAGGGCACTTGTTTCTGAGCCAGACTCCTCCTAGCTTTCCAGGATCTCTGCTGTGGATATTTAATTGTGTGTGAATATTTTAACAGGAAAACACAGCATATGGCTAAACCAGGTCAAGGAAGATTTATGCGGCTCTCCCATATAATTTACAGGAAGAGTCTAAAAAGAAATCCTTTCTTGTTTTTCCTGGTTCTGAGAGGCTGAAACGCACATCTCTCTTGCCTCTGTTTTATTCAGCATATTTATGGACATGTTTATTAATGAAAATTGTTGAAAGCAGACATAAGTTGCACACATCCATTCTTCAAACCACTTATAGTAAATATATCAACTTTCTGGATCTGTTGCTTACTTGGAGACTATGAATTCCAGGAAAAACTGTGTGGGTGTCAGCAGGGAGCAGGCAGGGAGTGGGCAGGGAGAAGTATTCCTTTAATTTGCATAGGGCTGTGCATTTTTGAAAAGCTGAGGCTTGAAAGATGCACACTGCAGCTGTCCATGTACTCCCCAGGATCTTCGTCTGCAGTATGTGAGGCAGGTTGTAGGACAACGGATGCGCGCGGTCCACGGCGAGATGGGAGGAGATGCAGCGCTAGGCGAGCAGCATGGGGCTCCAGTAATGAGCCTATCACGTCACAAATCCACAGACCAGCCACAGATGGCATGTGTGGTCACCACGCTGGAGAGAGGTTATGAAGCGGTCCTGGGTGAACTGTGGAAAAATGTCTAAATGAAACATTTCCACTTTGCTCTGGCAGAACGTGCGAGCGTGTCATGAAACTGAGGGTGCTACGAATGCTGGTTCACAAGCTACTTTGCGTGTGATGCAGGCTTTGGTATTTGGGAACTGACACTGAAATTTTCAGAATATTCTAGGGATTTTGAATAACTAGTCCCAAAATACTCATGAGAAAATTTTTATGCTTTTCCTCTCAGCTTTCCCTTAAACACTGAAGAAAATGAAGGAAAGAGATGAATGATTAGAAAATGTTCTTCTTTTCTATGTTCTCATCACGTACAGAGCTGAACCTCTTTTGAGCTGGTGTGTGGCGATGAGCTTTTCTTCAGCGGAAGTGTAAAATACAGATGAGCTCCTTTGTGGCAGCAAATAACTGAAACATAAACAATACGGAGACATATGTTGAGCCCTGAGCGAAAGCTGAACTTTGTGCCTCAAGAATTTTTCGTGGGAATGAACACAGGGGCTGGAGTTTTAATGGGAGAGAAAAACGTCATGGAATCATGTAGAGAGAGGGTGGGGGGGAAAGCCACAGAGGAAAAACAGGCTATGGCATAGGGAAAAAACTTGATGGAAAAAAGATGCTTTTCAAGCAGAGAATTGGCTGAAGAGAGGCTTGGAAGTGTGACAAAAGAAAGTAATTCCTCTTTGACTCTTGTTCTGTTCAGGGAGACACGCCGTTATGTATTATTTCTAAATGAGAAGGCTTGCATCACAGGAATACTTTATTTTCTCCTCCTCAGAAAAAAAATCCACACAGGCCCCCAGATTAGCTCAAATAGTTCAGGTCAAATAGATAACATATTTATCAAGACTTTGCTGCTAGAGTCTCTGTAGTGTGCCCTTGCTGGGGTTTATCAATGCCAAGAGCACGTTATAATTCTAGAAGGAGGGAGGCAAGGGAGCCCTAATAAATAAGTTACAGGGAAATTTATGCTTCCAGCCACCTGCTACCCAGTCAACTGTGTTAATGCCTGGCAAAATCGAAGTCCCAGTGAGATTTCCTGTCTCTTGAATATTAGTTTCCCCTGTAGTAGGTAGGTACCTCTCTAATGGGTTTCTGGCCACCTGCAGACCTGTCCAGCTGGGTAAATTGCATTGCATTGTAACGAACCTGCTTAAGCAACCAGGAGGAAAGTTGCTGCAAAATTATTTCCATAATGGGGAAAAAAAATCTTAATTAAAATATTATACTCATAAACAGCAAATAGAACAGTTCTAAAACTGAAAGCGCTTAACAGTAGCTTGGTTTTCTGTCCTATCTTTAATGTTAATGAATATAGCTGATGATACTTTTTGCAGGTCATGCTACCAGGGCATACTAAGACGTGTGATCTGTGTAGTGAGACATATGGGGACATTGCAGGCATTATCTGGACATGCTGTTTGGGTATTTTATTAAAATACATTTTCTAGACACTTTGTAATGCACCTGGAGCCCAATGTATTCATAGTTAATAAATTCCAGTGGATATATAAATGTGCAAAGAAGGCAAGGTCAGTGAGAAGGTATACATGTCCCATAAATAGTGCACTCCAGAGGCTTTTGTCCATTAGATGACAAATTTCACCTTCCTTTCCTTTTCACCCCCCTACAGATGTCCCTCCTGGGAAAACCAGCTGAGGGATCCAATGGATATGTGACTCATGGAACATCAAGAATAAGTGGAAAGGAAAATAACCAAGTTTCTCACACTGCCATGTGATTAATGACAGAAAATGAAGTGGCAAACCCTTATAGAAAAGGAGGAGAGTTTCTAGTCTGGCAAAGGTGATGTTCAGGGGCAGCTATCTAACCATAGGACCAGGGAAGATGTTGTCCTTTCTGAAATGCTCCAGCCCTCAGGGTGAGGAGGTGAATGGCCCGGCCTCATGAGCTCTCTCTTGTGCACAAGCAACTAGGGAAACCTTGGCTGATAAGTATAACCTAGAAGTGTATTTTCCTGCCTTGTATTTTTCTATTGCAATTTCATTCCTGCAGATCTCTGTTTAATCTGAGTATGACCAAATGGAACGATCCTTATCTTTTACCCTTGTCTTGTATAGTAATAAACAGATTTGGTGTTATCCAGTAGACACGGGAACTGCAATTTTGATTATTACAAATACTGGATTCCTCACAGAGCACCACACACTACACATGGTTATGACTCTCCCCCTGAGTCTGTAAGGCTGCGTTCATTTGATTGCAAAGGCCAGCTGTAAAATGGTAAATTTGGCTGTGTCTGAACTGGTGGGGACGAGAGAGTTTTCCAGATTCTGGGTCTGGAGCTCACTTCATTCACATCGTGGTGCCCCAGTGGGGCTGGGATGCTTGCCCAGCCCCTTGGCCCCATGTCCCAGGCGGCATGCTCCACAGATGTCCTAGCATCCATGGTCATGGGGTAACTCTGGGCAGCAGAGATGCAAGACAGAAAGGATGTTATGCTTGCAGAGAGAAAACTCATCTGGAACCTTTTTTTACAATCAGTAAGAAGGTGGGAAGAAAGTCTGGAATTGTGAGCTCCCCTGATGCTCCCACAGTCTCACATGACAAAAACTCCTTATGACCGGGGTAAACACATACCTCTTCTGTGCATTCTGTAGCTGCATTGGAGCTTTTGCTTTTGAACTTGGCTCTGACTGAGTAAATATTCTGATTCTGTCTGGGCTTGTGGTCCATCTAGCTTCCCTTGATTTGTTAAATGAGCCTGTGTTCAGGCTTCACTCACTGACCCCATGCTCCTGAACTCCAGAAAGAAACAGTCAGCAGTTAGTGACAGCAGTCACAAACGCCATGCCAATTCCTGCTTTGAAAGTTAATATATAGCAGCTTTTACTACCATTTCTGAGTCTGTGCTCCGTCGGTGATCTTTCTACAGATACATGAAATGTGGTTAATTAACCTGCCATCACCTTCTTTTTCATGAATCAGTAGTCACACTCTCTATTCTGTATGCTGAAGCTTTTCAGTGATGTTTGTTCCTCCCTGTACTGACATTTTATTTAACCTCTTCATAATCTACTAAGTTAATTCAGTTTTGCCGTATTTTTTTTTTTTGTATGCTGATATTTCCAGTGCTCCCAGTCTTTCTAATCATTTTGGAATAGAGAACCTACATTATTGTGAGGTGACCCAGATGGTCATTCTTTCAGTTTGATTCTTAGCACTAGACTGGACGTGGCCATGCCTTTCTGGAAGGTTAGGCTTCTCTGTCTTTGCAGAATATACCTTACAACTGGAGTTCAATAACTAGCTTATTTTTCTTAGATAATTTATTTGTCTGTTACACTAAGTTTTGAATGAAAAGGAAAACTACAAAAGCAGAAAATTTGCATTTAATTAAAGAAGCTACAAAAAAGCTGGAGCTAAAAAAATAGCCTTTGATTTGATACAGCCTTAGAATAGTGAAATTAGTAAGTAAAAATTAGATAAAATGGAGAAAGATAGCTACTACTGCAATGCAGTGAAATGGAATTAAGGAGTCTGAGTGATTCTTTCTTGTAAAGGTCAACATCATCGACTGAATTTTTGTGAACCTAATAAATTCCAAGATATGCTATAAATAGGAGCATCTCAAGGGCAATACTTAAGTCATTCAATTGAAAAATGGGACAAAATAAATAGTAAAATGATAATGAGAAATGGCAAATCAAGTTAAAATGGTATGTTTAGACCTGGCTTTCTTGATAATACAATTTTAAAATGTTACCAAATCAATTCTTACTTATAACGTGTTTTGGAAAGAGATTAACTGACTTTGGATACAAACCAGGTTTCTAAACAAGTTTTCAGTAATGCCAACACTATATGTATGTGTCTATTTTTAAAGGCTGTCACCACAATGAAAATCTCTACTTATAATTTGGTATGAATTTTAACCAGTAAATTTAATGTTTTCTTAAAGAAGGAACAAATGTTTTTCTGTGCTCCATTTTATACAGAACTACAATATTTTATCTCAATTTTAGCTGATAAAAGTGCAATTCAGTAGGAAGGATAATTAGTCACAGGCTTATAATAAATTTTGTCAAACTATATTTTTAAAGCAAGGATTAATTCAGGAAATTCCAATAGTCAGTGCCTGTAGGAGGTCAAATTAGAAGATCACAGTGGTCCATTGCAGCTTTAAACTATATTTATATCTTTCTAGCAAATAGTCCCAAAATTCTGTTTAGCTCTAAAATTTTTAAACTTATAAATTAGTAGAGAATATAACATCTTCTCTGTGGATCTGTTGTCTATGTGTTAGGGGGATCTGTGTGTGTGTGTCTATCTTAGTTAGATCTGAAAGATTAGTGTTAAAAGTAAGGCCTCTTACTGGCCCTGAAGAACCAAAGTATTTAACAGTCAGAGCAGGAAGTGAAAGAGAGGCACAAGGAGGTGAAAAGACCTTCCCGAAGATGGGCAAGGGTGATCTGGAGTGGAATCTGTTTTTCTGGTCCCCAGGCCAGGATCTGTATGTGTATCCATTCATTTTATTCCATACTGTAGTATTTAAGTATCTTCTATTCAAAATTAACAGCAAAGTCCTGAAGTCTTTGACACTTCTGCCATTACAGAATCAGTCATCCATATGGGATGGTGTTTCTGATGCTATGTTTTTGCTGGGAGGTGGGCCTAGAAGAGGGTTTTTGTGAATGATATCTCTCTCAAGGAAACTTTGCAATGTTTTCTGAATATGGTCAGATTTCAGACTGGTCTCTTCTCATAAAGAAGCATATCTGTAGACAGTGCCCAGCATCAAAGAATGTTCTGTTCCCAGCTCTGTGCACTTTGTCCTGACTGTAAACATTTCACTGTCCCTAAAGCACTTCATGGTTCACAGATCAGATTTGGTCTTTGATGTAGCTGCAGCTTGATCAAGTAATTATTTCATCAGAAGATGAGCAGGAGCCAGAGAAGGTATTTGAGCTTGTGCCTGGTGGCTGAATTCATGTAAAGGAGACTGCTACTTCTTGGGCTGGCTGGCTCCTTTCTTTGTGTTGTACCCCTCATTGAGAACACACAAGCTCTACCCTGTCATCCAGATACCAGTTACACCCAAGTGAAACAAAGAGTCTGTAGCTGGTGAGATCGAGAGTGAAAGTTCAAATGCATGTTGGCAGCTGTAGGACCTTCTGCAGGAAGGCAGGGGAAAGAGACAACAGCATTGTGTTTTACCCAGAAAGGTATTGCCTACTAGAATTCATTCACTTCCAGGTCATTTGCTTTTCTATGTAGATGAATATTATCCACAGTTGTCTCTAATAACAGTTTAATAACTATCTAGCCAGTTGTCTAAGTTGATGTTCACAGAACAGAGTGGTGAAGGACAGCATTCAGATCTTCTCTACAAGCTGAAATGTCATGTTAAACTACATCAGAAGAAAAACAGGAAGCTGTGGACATGCCCTGTTTTCTGCAGTACTATTTTGGGGTTTGAAGACTTTGTTATTCCCCTGTCCCTCAAATAGACTGTTCTTCCCAACTAAAGTGTTTTGACCACAACTTCTGCCTTCTCCCATCTGTATTTTGCCTTCTGGGAGCACACAGAGCAGGTCAAGGTAAAGTAATAACAGAAAGGCATCTGAGCGTAGATGCACAATAACTAGAGGCACTCGCACAGAGGAAGTGGGAAGGTCATGGAAAAGTCACAGAGAGGGCAGAACCTAGAAGAAAAACAGACCGAAACAGGACACTTGGATAGAAATGATGCTGACAGCATCTTTACCTGGTGTTTGGGGCACTCTACCCCCTAACAGCAGCAGTGTGACTCAGTGGGTAGGAACGGAAGGATGAAGGAGGAGCTGATAACTGTAGCACTGGGCTTCTGCAATTCCTTCCTAGCAGAAATCAGAGAGGCGATAGATAGCTGCTCACTCGGGTCAAAAGGATGCCGGATCCCAGAAGAATCTATCTCATTCCTAACTCTCTTTAGGATCTTCACAAAACTTCTGGCAGAGATAATGATACAAGATTAGGTGGCCACTATTACCTTTTTTACGATCTTACGTTGCTGTTACAGGGTTATTTGAATCACCTCATGAACTGGTCCAGTAAAGTATTTTCTAAAAAATGCCAAATACGAAGTAACAGACCTGCAAGCCCTGTGGCCTCACACAGGCCTGGTGTGAAAGCAACTCCCTCCCCCTGCTCCGGAAAACATTGTGGAGGAAAGGAGCATGAACAAGGAGGCACAGCCTGTGGTTGTCAGCAGAGGGAAGGGGAGATAAATGGAAAAGACCACTGGGGAGGCCTGAAATGCGCTTGTCTTCATCTGCTGCGTTACTGCTTTAGAAAGTCGTTCCCATTACCCTGTAAGTAGAGAATAATGTGTAGGTGCAATAGTGTGTAGAAATCCAGCTAACTGCCTAAGCGTGGCCGAGGTGCGCAGCTTCCGACTGCCGTGCGAAGCCGGCCATGGGAAAAGGAAAGGCCAGGCAGAAAGCTTGGTGGAAGAAACTGTGTTTTGTGAGGTGCAGGCAGTGGGTGAGACTGCTGAGGGCTCCACTGTGAGCTGAGGGCCTGTGTCCATGTCCCAGTGCTGCGCACGTCCCCACGGAGCAGGAAGACTGGGAGCTTCAGCAGAGGGGGAGGTGCAGGAGCAGAGCCATTGCCTTGGGAAGCAGCGAGCGTCCCAGTAACACGGCACACTGGCATATCACATCAGTTAAACTGTGCCTTGTTCCTCTGACTGGAAAGCTTTCATCCAAGTATGTTAGGCAAATATCTTTGCCTTAAGGTTGTGAGTGAATTATATTTTCCTCCAGTGTACTGGAGGTCAGACAAGGTGAACCAAAGATCCTTTGGGATCTCAAACTCTGTAAAATGAAGTCAAGAATGCTAAGAATTGCAAAACAACTCAAGTGCATCCTGCTGGTTCCGTCGTATTCATTTTAGTTTTGTTTTTAACTGTAATCGTTCTCTTTTGAGAGATGATGCAGCAGAAGTGAATTTCCTGCTGCTCTAATGACTCTAATGAAGCAGCCCAGGTTTATTACAGTGGTTGGCACATGGGCAGTTGTTGTAGCAGTGTCAGCCCAAGTTTGGGGGCCATCAGCATCAACTAGCCAAGCACCTTCTTTTTCTTGTTTATTCATTTCATCATATTATCTCCCCAGTGATTGCTACACTACTACGCCAGATCCCAGATGCCTCCAGATCCCAGTGGAACTTGCCCATTACATATATCTTTTGCAACAGGAAAAAGTAGAGACAATTAGGAAAGGAATTTTCACTTTTATAAACCATTAGGAAAACTTGTGGAGTTCTCCAAACATCTCTAGGGCAGTTTGTGATGAAATACTTTTGTCTGAAAGAGAAAATAAATACTCAGACTACTAGCTTTCAGCATAGATCAAGGAATCTAACAGCCAGAGCTGTGCTCTATAATTATGGTATTCAAGACAGATGAACCTAAATAGTTTTTGTATAGATTTCTGAAAGATCAATATTGTCGCTCCTTTTTTATGCCGGTCCTATGACATAGATAGATACGTTGCTAGAAAAGTTGTGTATTTGGCTGCTGCAGATGTGGGAGAATTACTGACAGATCCCCCGAAGATACTGAAAGAAACAATTAGAGCTTTCATTATATTCTCTGACATGTAGGAGTTTAAGATGTTACCTATAAATGTGGCATACTGGTTTCTCTTATAAAACTGGTCTACTTTTCTGGAGGAAAAATAACCATGTAAGTGTTAAGACTTTGGATACCTAACCGTGTAATGAATAATTTGAAGAGGTATTGGTGATGGTGAGTGATTTCTTTTCTCTCTCACAAAACCAGGAACAATAGAAGTGAAGGTCATCACGGCTACAATTAAGACACTCTTATTTCTGAATCCTTATATATTTTATTGGGGTCTGAAGTTTATCAAGAAACTAAAATGCAGTTTGAATCCCACTGCTCTTTCTCCCTAATAAGGGGAATTCAGAAGACCAGAAAACAATGTCAGGAAACCCTTGTAGTTATTTTTAGACATATTCGTTAACAGTTTTCCCTCCCCCTCCAGACAAGCTCACACTGAAGTGGATGACTAAGGACTGGAAGACGTGTCCATTTCTTGTAGCAGTGTTTTACTTCTGCCTGAACTGAAGGTCTGGCTAAGTTCAACAGTTCAGTGGAGCAAACAGCAACCCCCTCCTGCAAAGGGTAGCTCATTGCTCATGTAAAATTCTGATTGTGATTAAAAGAGAAAAGTGGTAGCTGGAGCATTTAAGTGCGCCTTTCTCCCTGGTGTTGGGCAGCCTTTGCACCGATCAGGCAGCAGTTGCATGCTATACATCCATGGGTACACCCCAAGGCCGAAGGAGGCAATCCTGCCTGTCCCTCTCCGCTTGTAGCCCTGCGTCTCCCTTGGCAGCCGTTAACTCATCTGCCTGAAAATTTACCCTGCAAAAGAAGGGCACAGAGAACCGAAAGAACAGCTCTGTGGTCTGTCTGCCAGGGTGGTTGCACAAGTGGTAATGCCAGCACAAGCAGTGGGGTGAGGACAGGCAACCACGGACATGGGGATGGCTGGGTAAGCCTTTTGTAGCGGCCATACACTTCAGGGTGCTTAAGCCGCTTGTGAAAGCACACCCAGAAAAATAGACAGGTGGGGAGAGTTAGAAGCTGGTGTTGTGAGTTACTGGGGAGTTTAGTAATAAAAGAGCACAGCTGCACGGGAATTCAACAGTAGCGACCAATTAAAGGATCAAAGAGCAAAGATTCAGGTGCTAAAATTAGGTGGTGATATTTGCAACAGAGAATGATTAGAATAGTGAGGTGTTAATATTATGCAGTTGGAAAGGAACTTTAGCGAACTAATGGGTAGGGGTGAAGTAAAAATAATTAAAATTATATTTAATGAGGGAAGTAGGAGAGCAGGTTAGCACTGTTTGCTCTCTGAGGGAATGAGAAAGATGATGAATGAGACTGAATAGAGAAGATTAAAAGGCAAAAAATAGTTAATGGAGGAAAAATGAAAATCACTAATTTGTTTCCTTTGTTTAATGGTATTGTAAAAAGAAATAATAAAAATATAATTGTGACATTAGGGAAGTTTCATATTCCTGGATGATATATCAGCCTCAGTTCCAGAAATATTTGATCATCTAGTAGCTATCAGTAGGCAAATCTTTTGTCAAAATTAGTCAGCTTTAAGGAACTAAGACTTAAAAAGCAGTGCTATAGAGGCTCATCTGTAGTGGAGGTAGACTTTGCTTTCTCTGGCTGTATAGCACCATATTTCTGCCAGTATGTTGTGAGAAAGCATCTGGCTTATTCTTGTTCACAAAAAAAGGACGCAACAGTACATTGTACTGTATGGTTAAACTACGAACTTGAGCATCTGCTGCAGTTAGGGAGGAGTTTATTGATATATCAATATCAGCGCCATATGGCATATAGACAGTTCCTTGCTATTAAAACTCTTGGTACTTATATGGGGTTGTTTTTGTATCAAGTGCTGCTAGTGAGTCCCATCAAATGCTTGCAGGCATTACAATCTTGTGTGCATGGGGAGGGCGAGTGAGAGGCCTGAGACAGTGCCACAGGCACCGAGGGAGCCAGTGGCACAACTGGGAACAGAAGGAAAATCTCTTGATTCCCTGGCTACAGTGTTATGCATTAAGCAACTGCCTTTCTGGGGAAAAATGCAACAAAGATAACTGGGAGGTTCAAATAGCAGTAGGGGAGCAAATTTTTTTCATATCAGTGCCCTATGATAAATTTAAAATTTTGGCATGAGAAATCAGTGGGAAGAAATGGCAGAAAGGGACTGAGTACTGAGTTTTTTTGTACAGCACATAGCAGGAGGTGGTTAAAATTCTTCTCTGCAGACACAAAAAGGTGCTGCATGTAGATACAGGCACTTTTCCATATCTCATCCCTAGGGTCCCACTAGCTCCCCGCAATCCAAAGTCTCATCTCCAAATACCACCTGAAGAAAGTATCTTGTCCATCAGAGGAGACTGTGAGTTTCCCATAGTGTTTTGCAATGTGCCTGGCCAAGTTAGTATAGTACAGTCATTGATGTATGCATTTCATTGATCAGTATAAATCCTTTAGACCAGAGAAGCTGCATCTTTTTTTTTCTTCACAGGCTGAATAGCTGCCCTTATCTCCTAAGTGCCATAAGGCTTTCCAGCTTATGCTCCCAGCAACGTGGGCCACTAACTGCTGTCTGCCAGCCGGAAGAGCAAAGCAATAGCATGGCAGCCTTTACAGGGACTTCTTTCTTGTTTTATTCCAGAAGTTACTTTGGTGGTAACCTGTTGTTTTCTTTGTGCTCTTGTGGCAACAGCCAGCCCTGGCGCATGGGCCTCCCTAAGTGAAGTTAGATCTCTTTGGAGGTGATCTTCTTCGATGCTTCTTGTTCATGAGGTTAGCTTAGGAACAAAGCCTGATATTGCCATCTCCACTGCTAGCAAGCAACCTACGCCTAACAGATATGTGGTCATCCACGCTGATCTGTTTGTGCATTACGAACCAGTATGTAGGAGGAGGGAGAAAGATTAATACGAAACTCATGAGATGCTTCACTTGAGCTCTGTGCTTTTATTTGCATGGTGGTTTCCTGTCAGTGCGTTATCTCATGTCTCTTAGGGGAGGACAGGGGCCAGCACAATGTACTCCTAGCTCTCTTAGCTTCCATAGCATTATATAAAATATTTCTCATATTTTAAAGTACAGCTAAAGATCCAATTTAATCTGCCTGTTGTCTAACTAGAATCACTCTGTTCTGTCTGTCACAGAATATTCTTACTAATATATAATTAATATTAATCAAGGTAGGTTAGCAATGACCCAGGAAGGTTATGACAGTGGTTAGATGATTCCTGATAGTGATTAGAATGATAGTGGTTAGAAGAAACAGATTGCTTGCAGAGAAAAATATATTATTGCCTTTTCTGCTAAAGGGGCTTGTCAGGTGTGAATACATCTTGTCACACAGAAATTCAAGAAGGGTGAAAACCACAGGTTTTAACAACTATATATATATACAAAAACACATGTATGCATATATATATATATTTATATATGCACATATGTGTGAACCTTATTTGAGATCTTAGAAGAAACATCTACACTGTGATTTCCTGTTTACAAGTAGGAGAACTAAGAGGCTGTCATATATATAATATACATATATATAATTGTACATGTATATATACATAATATATATGCCCACAAATACTTTTATTTACAAAAAAACCCAACAGTATCACAATAGAATAAAATATTTCATAATAGCAGACGAAATCAGTAGAAAATATTATACCATATTAGTAATGTGAGGTAGAGTGTGGTACAATTACATTGTCATATTGGCACATTGATGGCTTTCAATAATTGGAGCTGAGATACTTGATTTTAAACCTACAGTAGCTTTTCCTATTTCTTATAACTCAAAACTGAATTTACCTTGTTAGGTTAAATAACTTAAGCTTTATTGTATTCAGGAAAAGGGAGAGAGAGAGAGAGAGAGAGAGAGGGAGAGGGAGAGAGATATGAATGATAGTGGATAAGATGGTTGTTACCATTGTGTACAATTCTGTGGCCCCTAAATTTCTGTGATGCCATTAGTGATAAAGCAAAGACTTTTTTATCTTTAATGCAAATAAGCTGTAAATAGTATGCTATTATTGCTTATGGGGCATGTGTTATAGACAACTCTGCCTTCAATAATCAGTCTTTTGCTTTTAGAAATCTGGAAAATGTTTTTATGGGGTAGATTGTGTCACCTGAATGTTGGAGGTTTCTTCCCTTGTCCTCTGAAGCCGCTGGTGTTAGCCTTTCTCAGAGACAGGATACTAGACTAGATAGAAACACAGGAACTGCCATGCCAGATCGGCCTCTAAATGTTGTAAAATACTGTAGTGAATATATTTTTTGCCAACTGTCAATTTTTGCCAACGCTCACAACTGCACCCATAAAACTGTGTGACAGAAACCAGGCTTGATTTTGGCTTCTATTTAGCATGATAGCTTTTTGTCTGCAATAGTAATTTTTTTTCAAATGTGGAGAAAGATGAGCATAGAATGATGTTCACTTGAAAATATATTTCCCAGTCAGAGAGAGAGGGAGGTTGTTTCCAGGTCTGCACCCTTATGAAGCATGATTGCTCCATTTGGGACTGCTAAGCTCATCCCATGACCTCTCAGCAGTTCTCTGCTTTTCCCATGTCTTTTCCTATGCTCCTGCCAGTTCTCATAATTATCCAGCAGACTCCAGACCATCTCCTTACTGAGTCTGGCTGTCGCACACACCTCTTACATGTTCCAGCTGATGCATTCAGTGGCCTCCAGGGCTTAAATGAGACGCAAATAGCACCTCTAGCTTTTGGAGGTGAATTCCTCTATCTTGGCAAGGCCTCACAGGCTCTGCCTAGACCACGATTTAAATATTTGGATTTACACTTAGTCAGCTTAGTAATGCTGGTCACGGGTATTAAAAGGTCAAACCACCCTTCTAATGTCATTGGATTGGCTTAACACCTCAGAGGCTTGTTTTTAACTAATACCTTTTTGGTACTTTTCTGAATCTTCAGATACAAATGCTTCCACTTTTCCAGGTTTCCTTCTCTGCCAAGAGAGCTGGAAATGTCCCTGTGCAGTGTCCAGAGTCCTGCAGCTGAGCTCCTGGGAGAAATGCCAAATATACAGGACATGGTAACATCAGGAGCTGAAAATATTACTAACTAGGCCAATCAATTAATACCTTCTCAGCCCAAGAGTTTAGAAAATGAAGCATGTAATTAGAAGTAATACAAGGCCTTTGAAATCCCAGCCTTGAGGAGTCATGGATGTTATGCAGTATAACTAGGAAACAGGACTAGGATAATAATAATTCCTAAAAGAAAATGCAGTGAATAGAAGGGACCAGGTGCAGCAGTTGTTGGTGGGTAGAAGGCCTAAAGGTCAGGACTCCTCAATTGCTGGGACTGTTCAGTCACAGTCGGTGCTGGTGGGAGCATGCATAAGGAGGGAGGTTCCTCATGTCTTGGGGCCTCCTTTTACCTTTAAAACTCTGAATTTTCCAGCATGAAAAATACACATCCCAAATCACAAGGATAATGTGGGCTTTGAATTTATCATCTGAAAGATGTAGTAGTTAGTTTTGGCAGGAAGCTGTGGCGTCCTTTATATCTTAGTATGATTTAATCCAGGCAGAGGTTCTTTCCTGGGTCGCAGAGGCTACGAGTTGTTTGAGTGGCTGCAGATTGGGTCAAGATTTTTCTTCAGAGCAGAAATCATGTTAGCAGGATAACTTGGAGCTGAAATCACTGGTGTTATGATATTTTCTTTTTGACATCCTTCTGTTCACAGACTGCCTTTGGATTCAGTTCCCTTGAACTGACATGGTAATAAACTATGCACAAGAAAGCCCTTCTTTGGCTCTCTCTGCTGCAGCATCTTCTCTTTCTAGGATGTATGGAAAAGACAAAAAGATCCAAGCGACCATGAGCTTTTTTTCCTCTCTCAGTCCTTGTCTTTTCCACACAGGATCCCCTCAGTTCACAGACCTCCTACCTGCCTGGTCTAAAAGGGGAGCTTTGCCATTAACTTTCCTCGTGCAGTTGCTTGGCAACACAAGGTAAAGATCTAAACAGAAGGACAAAGAAAAATGATTTAATTCACAAGACAGCCCGAACAGCTTTGGAGGTAGTGACTTCATAGTCCTCTTTCTGTGGTTTGGCTCATGCTACACAATTTTGCTCACAAAAACAGTGTGACACCCCCAGTTACCACCGGTATGCCGCAAAAACCCTTGTTGCAGATGCACATATGGCTATGGAAAAGAGTGTTTGCTGGTGTAGCTGTTGCTATCTAGGGAGGTGGTGTAAACAGATCAACAGAAAAATTCTGTCTCGTGGCATATGTTTCATCCGCCCTAGGGGGCTCTGGCAGCGGAGCCCTCCGCTCCTCTTCCTGTGCCGTCGCACCCCGAGCGTGTGTCTGCCTGTGACCCCGAACGCTGCCGCTGTCGCTTGCCATTAGGCTACGTCGGGGCTCGATTTGTTCAACAGCTCATTGTTGCTTCAAACGCCCGGTGACATGTTTCATTATGTAACTCATTGGCACTTGGCACTTCCACTCCGTGCTGGAATGAGATGCAAGCCCTCACAAGGCATGTAATGTATGCGGTAGCGGTGCCAAAGTGGAGACTATCTCTTGTAAAATGGCTTTGATACATCGATAAATGGAGCTAGCTGACAAAAATTCCGTAACAATGAAGTATCATTTCAAAGCCAATATTTTTTTGGAGTGCTGAAGGTACAAGGAGCCCTAATGACTAACAGAGGATCGTTATGTATGCAGGTGAAAAAGGAAGATGACAAGGATTTTAAATCAATCTATCACATTATGCATTTACCTGCCAGCAGTGAGTTTTTCACCCCTTTCATTTTCCACTGCCAAATACCACAGATTCAGGCTGGTAAGCAGAGCATTTGGGGGCAGCATTTACATTAAAAATGAACCTTTTACATAAATTATGACCTCTTTTGTTTCCCTGCTGACTGATGCACTTTAGCTGTCACATGCCCATTGTAGAGGGACTATTCTCTCACTGATGTGTGCATGTAATTCTCATTAACATCACGGCAAGTTACAAGTACTCATTTGGGGAAGACAGAACCCAGAGTGCCTCTAAATGCTTATGACAAGGGTGCCCAAATTGCCAGGCCCTAGAAGCCACAATCCAAAATTTTCCTCTGGCAGAGAGCCTCTGCCTCAGCCACCGTCCGAGTCCTGCTGCCCTAACTCTGCTGCAATCCCCCTTCCTCTCCCTGAATCTGCCCTGAACTCCTCACCATCCATCCCAACCTCCCAACTCTCCAAACCACCCGCGGTGATGCCTCCAAGCTCCCGGCCCAGCCTCTGCCTCGCTCCAGCTCCCTGCCCTCTGCCTCCGCAGACACCCGCACTTCCACTGTCTTTCTCCCCCCGGAATGCCATATGTCCGAGGCATGCTCTGCAGCCTGCTGGCTCCGTGCGTGTCACATGTCGCTCCCCCGTGGGAGGCAGGCAGACACGTGTGCGTCACTCATCCCACTTCCAGCAGACCTCCGTGCGCGGAGGGGCCTTGCTGGGAGCTGCAGCCTTCCCCTTCCTGCTATTTGACCTGCTGTTTTCCCCTCCCTGCTCTGGCACATCTGGCATAAGAAAATGAGAGCAGGCTGGGGAGGCTGGCGAGCCGTGCGTGGATCACAAAGAGTGGTTTGGCCACCTGGTATTGCGGTCCCAGTGCACGGGGACTGCGAAGCTAAGGCGCCACAGCAGGAAGTTCGCTTGGGAAGAGAGGGGGCTATTTGCGCTTTATGGAGTCCTTTCATCTTTGGACATAGTTAGCACTGTCTTTGTGCTAGGCAGGGAATTGGGGTATCAGTGTCTTCTCTGGCTCGTCCCCGAGCCTCTCGTGGTGTTAGTACTGCCACAGAAGGTGCAGGAGCAAACCTGACTCTTCCACGGACATGTTGGGATTAGTAGACAGGGAAAGAGTGGAAAAAATGGCACAGCTAGTCCACGAGCAAGGGAGGAATGCCCCATGAAAAAATTGCCAGGACTCCTGTTCAATCTGTAACTCCATTCTTTGGTTTCAGTGGGTGAAAGATTACAGGGACTTCTCAGGTCCTCATTTGATTAGGGCTATCAGTTTCTTTTTTGTGACACTTCCCCATATTCCTATAAAATGAAAAATAGCCCGACTAATAGTCCAACTAACGTTAGAGAATCTTAGAGCATAAAAATACTTCCAAACCATTTATCTCTAAGGGCAGTCAGCCCCTATTCCAGCCTCCCAAAAGGCTGAAAACTAATCACAACAGTGAAGTTAACTCGCAAAGTAACAAGATGTCTGCAAGGTGATATAGGGAAGGGAACTGCCTCACTGAGGAAAAGAAAATTGCCTGCCAGTGGCATTGGTATTTCTTAAAATTAGGAGTCATGAAAGAGAGAAGAATGGTGAAAACACAGAAATGAATCATTGCTTCACCTTTGGGAAGACTCTGGGCTGGAGCTGCTGGATCCAGCATTAAACGCAGCAGGGAGCAGCGAGCAAACTGCTCCCTGAACCATCCGGCTCAAAGATCAAGATCTGGGGGTTTCTTAGCAGCATGAGGTTATTGGGCACTTGAGACTGGGATGAGTTTGAAAGATGCTTTCTAATTTCCAGAATTTGCTCGATATGAAACCTTGTGGGTCTGCCAGCTTTTGTGAACCTAAATTAAAACAACAGAACAAAACACCCCTCTGGCAAGATGAGCTGGGCACACGCAACTTTGCATTAGGTGTTCTCCTCCTGCCAGGCAACTGAAAGCATTTAGTTGCATAATGCGCCAGAGTCGTGTAAGTTCAATCTAAGAATGCACATTGCGTTACGGTTTACTACTTAATTATGCAGTTATTTTCAGTAAGAAATGTCTTTTCATTTTGTTTCCGTAATATCTCCTTCTTGGGCACTAGTACTCTTCATAGCTGGCAAAAAGTCTTCTTAAATGCAAAATGGGTAGACAAACCGAGAGTGGCAGAATGCTATTTTCAGAGAGTGAAACTGGCATGTGCTTGGTAGGGCGTACCCGTATTATGCAGCCTGACTTTTAGGCTGGTAAACATGTGCACTTCTTGGTATTTACTTTCATGTGGGGAAGGGGTGTAGTCTCAATATTTCACATATGTCACCTAAGGGAAAACAGCCATCATACTGGTACAGACCAGTATCTGTGCTGAGACTAGTCTATTTTCCAGCAGTCTTAGAGAATAATAAATTGCATGCTCTGTGTTTTCTCCTTACTAACAGTATCCTCTCTAGAAGGTCAAATATCTTACAACAGTTGTCTCTTATGCCTGAAGAAGGGTGTAAAAAGATGAGCAGTAACAGTTACATGTGAGAGAGGATTAAGGCTGTGAGGGTGGTGAGCGATGCATATGTTGACATTTCAACTCTAATTAACTAAGAAGCCTTGAGTCAGTGGTGGCATGTAGCTACATGGCCGGTGGAGCAGACCAAGGATTCATCTTTTCCTAAGATAAACATCCAAGAGTGGTGGGCTGAATTGCCACCTGGAGGTGCCCATCTCTATTCACAGGAGACTGAATGGCTTGCTTAGACGTGACACCTTGCTTTTGGATGACTAGGGGTCATGAAGCTGAATCCCACTGCTGTGATTCAGAGCTTGAACTCTTTCCTGGTGTTTTGCAGGAGGATGTTAACTCTCTGGTTTCAAGTTTCCTGCTTCCAAGCTTCTTTCCTTGCTTCCTTCCACCTTTGCCCCCTCCTCTTCCCCACTGTATGCCTCAGCAGCTCTTTGGCATGAGACAGCAAATAACCAAGGTTTGGGGTTCAAGAATTACATCAGGGTTTGAAATTCTTTGTATCCCACAGTGGAACAAAATGAGATCTCCATTTTGTTTTGCTTTATTTTGTTTTTGATGAAAGAACAATAGGCTGGTGAGTATACTTATCCACTTAATTCAGAGCCCTTTTCACCATATGATCAACCAAGCCACGACCTGGGATCATATTCAGCACTTCTACACTGCAAGTTCCCCACCTGTAGACTATTTACTTAGGAGTTTTAATACTAGGAGTTTGTAACTGTCTTGTTACATCCCCACCCCAGAGAGATCTATGTCTCTGAAAAATTTTGTATTTAACTAGTTAGGATTTTCAGAGGAAAATAAAGTTAAGCTGAAAAATACTGGCCATCTTCAATTAATTCAGGGTTTTGACTTCACCATCTCTCCAACTCTTGAGTGGGAATTCTGTGTTCCCTCTATAATTCATAATGAAGTAGCTGCTGCTTGTATAAACATGTCCAGCCTAATTCTGAAGTGGTAACTTGGCTCTTGCTAGCAGTATAGATGATGACTTTCCAAACTAATTTTTGCAGTCTGTGCATGCTAGCAGACTGCATGCTTGCCTGGTTACCCCACTGCAAACAGTATGTGATCAGAGTGTGAACACAACTGCCTGGCTCAGACAATTAAAGCATGTAAATGGTGTGACACCTTAGTCTTAAGTAATAGCTTTGATGTTACAGTCCCTTTATACAAGAGACTTTCTGTATTTAAGGACCGGCTTCATTTGCACTGAAATGCAATGGGAGAATCACTGCAGCAGTTCAATGGGAGCAGGCAACAGTAATGCTTGGAGTAAGGAGGAAAGAGAACTATATCCAATTGAATCCAGACAGGTGGACTTGTGCCAAGCTAGAATTTAATTAAAACACCATGATTAAATCCACTTTTCTAGTAGCACCCTCTTTAATTAAGTGCTGAAGGCAGTAATATGACTAAGCTGTGTTTCTTCTTGTTAGGCCTTCAGTGCAAAGTCTTCCGAAAGAGAGAACTGAACCTGTACGTTCAATAGGTAGAAAAATTGGACAATTTGCCACAGCCAAATGCGCTTATTTCACTGAAAAGAAAAAGGAATTGGTGTCAACTGCTTCTATTTCACAAGCCAAAGAACACAATAGAAACCATCGTCCATATGCAGATGAAGACAAATGTTAGGAAACCCTGCAATCACACTCTTTGCATAATGAATTACATCTCTTTACTTTTATTTAATTGTTCTATCCACATAGACTCTAGGATTAGATATAAAATATATAGTATTTTAAGTGCTCTTCAGCAGCTATTTCAATGTACTTGGATTTGTGTTGAAGCAGGTTAGAAACCAAGCTTTAAAAATGCTCTCACAATGCCAAACCTCTATTACAGGGGATCACTTTATCAGTTGACAAGATATGTTTTTATTCAGTCCACAGAGGTAGCTTTCTTTAAAGGCCTAAAAAAATCCATGTTCTTTGGAACATTCATTCTTAGAGTTGGTCCTGCATTGCTCTCAGTGTTTGGAGAAGAGTGATGGCTTTACAATGATAACGATGTATTGGAAAGCTGAACTCCAGCTTCTAGCAGCTGCACCAGAGTTCAATTACTCTAGAGATGAGATGGAATTTAAAAAGACAAGTCCTGTCACTACCAATGGCCATCAAATATGTTTTACAGTAATATAGTTTTGTTGTGTGTGGAATATTGAGATGATGCCAGATCTTACAGATGTATTTTTAAAATACTACTTATTTATGCTGCTGCACATGGTGGCCACCAGGGTCTTGGGTCAAAAATCTTGGACAGATTCTATGTGCATATTAATCAGTTACCTCTGTTTTCATTCTTTCCAGTGAAATTAAGAGCAGAAGAGTTTCAGTAAAACTGCAAAACTGCTGAATGATCATGACTTGTTTGCCAGTAACAAGTTCTTGATACTTTGGCTTACACTGAATAGTAATTTACAGCAGGCATAGAGCATTAGAACTGCTTTTGGGGGAAGGAGGAGACTTTTCTTTTAACGTTTCCTCTGTACTGAAAGAGGAATAAGCTCTCCCAGACAGTAATTCAGAACAACTAATTGGACTTTTAATAAGGTCCCTTGAGTTATGTGCCTAAGGTGAACCGGTACCTGTATGCAGTTATGCACCAAACAGTGTATCTAGGAATCAGAAGTTATTTCAACTACTTGAGGAGTAGGAGTTACTAAGTTTAGGAACTGACATGAAAACTGGCTTTATGTATTTGTTAGCAAGAGTAGTTATTTGAAACTTGCCATCTGGGGTTTTCTTACATTCTGAATGTACACTCTGAACTTACAGGGCCTAGTTTTCATACAGTAACATCAACTGCTATACAGGATTTAGTGTTAAAAATATCTTCAATGTGAAGGAGCTGTATTCAAGCTGTAATGATAAAAACTAAAATTACGTTCTGTGCAAAATATGAGGATTATTATTTCATATTTGAAAATCTGTGCTTATTACTAATGCTCAGTTTTCTCTGTTTCTGCAATTGGTTAACATTTACTTTGCATTTTTCTAGCAACTCTGCAGTCTTCTTTTTCTATAGTATTTATTATTACTTATCTACTAACAGTTATCTAAAACACTGGCATTGCTTTTGAACTGGCAACAGTGGACAGTGGCCCTGAACTTTCCCCCTTTATTCATGCAAAGCTCCCTCTATTTTTCAGGGCTGTTTTACTTGAATAAGGCCTGTAGAATTGACTCTGGGACAACTGGTACCTGGAGAAGCAGGGAAATTTTTATTGCTCAGTGCTTTCCCCAACTTCAGCATAGCTTAGTGGATTTCAGGACATCTGATTGCTCCTATTTAAATAACTTGGAAATAATGAGCCAACTCTTGTTCCTCTATCAGTTGTGAATTTTTTTTGTATGTCTTCCAGCCATTTGATACATATGCACCCTAGGTCTCTTTTATGCATTTATATTTGCTTTAGAACTTGCCCTGGACCTGAGGCAAAAATTATGAAAGAAAAAAGTATTTTTTAGAATGATTGAAGAGAGACATGGTAATTCTTTATGCTAGCCTTGCACAGTGAAACTGGAGAAACAGCAAATGTGCTTGGAAGAGATGAAAATCAAGTCCCTCCAAAACATGGAGACTTCCAAATCAGTATCTGAAGAGTAACATAGAGATAATGGGGGAACTCTCTCTCTTTGGTGCAGCAAGCACAAAAAAATCAGAATAAACTTCACCAAGATGGTGATTTGCATGGTATATACTGTGGCCTATTCTGTTTGCCCATATAAATGCAGAAAGAAGCAAGACATGTCATGACCCTTTAGTTAAAATGCACTTTGAGATAAGAAATACAGGTGTCGCTAGTGAAAGGTGATCAGAAAAGACCTGGAGGTTCACTGCAAGCACACTGGTGTCAATAACAATAGCTATAATAATGCTTAGTAACACTTTTGGCAGTTTCTTCCAGGTCATTTCAAGGCTCTGTCAGTTCTCATTAATATGTTCACATTGACTCCTTCTGTATCAAAAGCAGACAGTGATATTGGGTTATCCCTCATACTGCCTGTCATGGACATAAGTGTGCTTCTTACTGAGAAAAATACTTAACAAACCCTCTATATAATGATCTGAATTGTTTGGCAAGTTATGAAATACAGCTATACGTTGCAGAAGCTTGAAACTTCCAAGAGGCAGCAGAGAACTGCACTTCTGCTTTTTGTTTAAGAATTCATAATGAGTGTCAAACAATAAAACTGTAGGTAGCTCAAGTCTCTAAGAAAAAAAACAGCGTCATGTAAAGTTATACATGTAGATCAAAGTGAAACCAAAATGCAAGATGAGGAAGTAAGAAAATGAATAGATGACTGTGAGGTAGGCAGTGATCAACCTGAACTGCAATACTGTAGGAATATAGTATAAATTAGCTTGTGTCAGCCAGAGTGAAAACAAATTTAAGAAGCAAATTCAATCAGGCGTATAAAAATCCAGGTTTAATTCTCAGTTCTAGATTCTGAATAAAGACACAGGCAGACCCAAGTCTGCCCAAGTAGGAAGGGTAGGATATGACTTCAAGGCATATTATAATTCTGTAGGCAGCAGATGACACACAGATAAAGGAGGTAATGTTCTGTCTACCTTCCGAGTATTTATTTGCCTCTATGATTGAAATTAAACTTGTGGGTTATTGTGGATCCTACTGTAACCTAAGTGGTTAAGTTTTGCTTCTGCTAGCTCATTAGCAGGTGGACCAATACTTAAGATGTCAATATCAACTATGATCAAAATCAATCAAAGCAATTCAGATCTTTGTCCCTGGGAAAACCAGACAAAACCACCGCTAGTTAGTTCATAACTAGAAATAGTTAGGAAATTTGTCTCATTTCATTTTCTTCATCTAAAATTTAAGCCTTTAAATCTGAACCATTATGCTATTCTATACACAATGGAAACTGATACTCCAAGCGGAAAATTCAACTCATTCTAAGGCAGGTGTCTGAAATAGATATGACTTGTGCTTTGTAGATGACACCTAACTAAGATAATTAGATGAGGTAAATAGTAGATGAGGTGAATGCTACCCTTGAACACTAATAACCACATTCATTTAGCATTTAATACTTTTGACGTGTTGATCATAAAAAACAGCAACAGCCCTAGAAAGAACAGACTTTGTCTTTAGATTGCAAAGTCTGAATGAGGGAGGGAGGGAGCTAGAAAAACAACCTGAGAGTGGCCTGAAAATACTTCTGCCTGTAGAGATGCTCTTTGTGTTTCTAAGTGCGCTGCACTGTCACAAGGAAGCCCCAAACCTGAGTGAAACCTTCAGATATTTAATAACAGTTTGTTAATCATACAGACTTTCACCTTTCAGCAAACCGTCTATATTAGTACTTCCAGTCCTTCAACTTCTGTTGCAGAATTATGGTTGCATCTCAAGAGATATGTACATATTGTGCTTACTTTATTTAATACACAGACAATGTGTTATTGGTTAAAAAGTATATGCTGGTAATCATCAGCAGCTCCAAAGAAGGCTAGTAAAAAGTCTGAAAGCTCTATCACAGTTGGTGTCTAATGAAGTGCCTTCTGCAAGTATGTGCTGAGATGAAACCACAAAGGTCAGACTTGTGCTGAGCTGTGCACTATATTTGAAGCCCAGAAGAAATGACAATCTGTGTTAAGGTTCACAACCTATGTGAAACTAGACTTGATTAAAATAATACAAGTTGTTAGCTCTGAGATGGTTCTTTATGTGAAAGGAACAAAACTCACCACACGTAACTGTGCAGTTTAAAGAGCACTGAAATCTTCTCATGTGCATTTAAAGCAGTGCTCAGCATTGTAATAAAACACATGGTTCAGTTATAATGTGGGGTCAGTAATGCAGGGAGCAAGAAGAATAGCATTAAATTAAAGAAAATGAGAGATCTGACTGACTATCAGTTTAGCACTATTACTCATGATGAGAAGTAAAATGAAGTTCATGACCCCATCTACTCTGCCTCTACTCTCTGCTCCTTCATGTCCTTCATCAGAAGGCACTTCCTCAAGGAGACTCATAAATCCATAGTTTCTCCAATAAATTGACACACACTTATTCTAACTGTTCTAACCACCATGCTTCTATAAACAGAAAAAGAAAAGCTGTTAGTCTTAGAGAAGTTACGATATGCTCTGTTTGTGACTAATAGATGTTTAGTACTTTTCTCCTAAGCTAGATGGTGACATCTTCAAAGCATTTCTGCAGTCCGTTTCTCTATATAGTGCTGCACACATTTACATTATTATATAGAGTACCTAGTAAAGAAGAACCCAAGAGTCCT
Source organism: Apteryx mantelli (assembly GCF_036417845.1). NCBI lineage: Eukaryota > Metazoa > Chordata > Aves > Apterygiformes > Apterygidae > Apteryx > Apteryx mantelli. The sequence continues at coordinate 154,085,322 of NC_089979.1, forward strand.
CATAATGCACATTACCTATTTATTACCCATAGTAACAAGCTGATACCAATTTATTTCAGTTTGGCGGGTAACCTGATCTTTTCCAGAAAGCAGCTACCACTTAACTTTTCATAAGCAAGAGTACTAACAGGATCTTTGGTAAGACACTTATGCTATAGAGAAATCCATCTTTTGCAATAATAGCTATTAAGAGCCATAAACTAATTGTGGATAATGGCCTACCATTCAGCAGCAGTAATTCAGCCACTTTGTCAAGATATATGGTTTTAGGTTGATCACTTTAAGACCTCAGTATGCATGAAGGAAAGGGAATAGATTGTGAAAAGACTTGTTAAAAGTAGCAAAGATGATCCTTAGTAACCAACAGAATATGGCCTTGAAATAAGAGTCTAGTTTTGAAGTGAACTTTCAGTGACCTCCTACTGCAAACAAGATAGCGATGCAAAACAATTCAGCAGGCCATGAAGGGCTGGGGCAGCAGAGCAGCATCAGCAGAGCAAATGGGAGGTCTGATCCTGCAGCACGCTTCCCATGCTGACAAGTGGGAATTAGGGGTTCCCTGCACCAAGCAAGATAGAGAGTCTGGGGGAACCTGACTTATTTGACAAGTATTGTTTTAAGAAGAAGAAAGGCAAAAGAAATGCAAGAGAAAGACGAAATGGCCTACAGCTTGAAAAATATGAGCATGCAGACAATGGGTGCAAAGTGATATCTCTTCCCGTGTGTAAGTTCAGGGACATGCAAAAGCGACATCTTATGCTGAAGCTGGTGTTAAGGATCGGAGACCTTTCAGACAAAGGGTGGTGACAACCCTACCAACTTCTCCTATCCTCAGTCTCAGAGCTGCTTGATATTTCCGTTAACTGTAGATCATGAATTAATCAGCATGAGCTATAGATGAGATTGAGTTGTATGTGAGTTCATTCCTAGTTTTACCTCCCATCTTCTGAGGATTGATTAAAGGGGAATCTAGCAGAGTGTAGAATAAAAAAGTTCCTTTCTGATCTACTCCTAACACTAATTATTTTCCTGCCTTTCTTTCATTTTGTCAACCACCCTTGGGATAAACCTATACCTTCACATCCTGCCTACACTGGTACTTGTGTGCTCCCATCACCCCCCATTTTGAAGGGACAGAGTGCACCCTCAGCAAGTTTGCTGGCGATACAAAATTGGGAGGAGTGGCGGATACACCAGAGGGCTGTGCTGCCATTCAGAGAGACCTGGACAGGCTGGAGAGGTGGGCAGAGAGGAACCTCATGAAGTTCAACAAAGGCAAGTGCAGGGTCCTGCACCTGGGGAGGAATAACCCCATGCAGCAGTACAGGTTGGGGGTTGACCTGCTGGAAAGCAGCTCTGCTGAGAAGGACCTGGGAGTGCTGGTGGACACCAAGTTAAGCATGAGGCAGCAATGTGCCCTTGTGGCCAAGAAGGCCAATGGGATCCTGGGGTGCATCAGGAAGAGTGTTGCCAGCAGGTTGAGGGAGGTGATCCTCCCCCTCTACTCAGCCCTGGTGAGGCCACATCTGGAGCGCTTTGTCCAGTTCTGGGCTCCCCAGGACAAGAGAGATATGGAGCTACTGGAGAGAGTCCAGTGGAGGGCTACGAAGACGATTAGTGGACTGGAACATCTCTCATATGAGGAAAGGCTGAGAGAGCTGGGCCTGTTTAGCCTGGAGAAGAGAAAACTGAGAGGGGATCTTATCAATGTATACAAATATCTAAAGGGAGGGTGTTGAGAGGATGGGGCCAGACTCTTTTCAGTGATGCCCAGAGACAGGACACGAGGCAACGAGCACAAACTGAAATACAGGAAGTTCCATCTGAGCAAGAGGAAAAACTTCTTCGCTGTGAGGGTGACAGAGCACTGGAACAGGTTGCCCAGAGAGGTTGTGGAGTCTCCTTCTCTGGAGATATTCAAAACGCGCCTGGACACAATCCTGTGCAACGTGCTCTAGGTGACCCTGCTTGAGCAGGGGGTTGGACTAGATGATCTCCAGAGGTCCCTTCCAACCTCAGCAATTCTGTGATTCTCTAATTCAGTGATTCTGTGATCACTTTGCGGTCTTGTTAAGCCTTTCCAGATGTTATATGGTAGTCTTCAGAAGACTCCAGTGGCAGTCTCCTTACTGCTCCACAGACATTTCAAATGCCACCTCCAACCAGCCCGATGGCTTTTCTCTTCACCTTGCAAAAGCACACTTCAAAATGAAAAGAAATTGATTTTTTTTCTACTTATTCAATGGGTCTTTCATTCTCATAGATGGATAGAAAAGGGACACTGCTATGCCTTTGTTTTAGTTTTTCTCTTTTTTTTTTCCTCACTGATTGAGCTACAGGAGACAGAGTCAGATTAGAAGGTTAAAAAGAGAGAAAGATAAAGCACTAGCGTTTAGTTAGTAGTCTCTAAAGGCAAAATGAAAGTGACCCGCTCTGGTATGCTAACAATTATGAAGCTGGAATGTAAATATTAAGTAGGAAGATTGATATCAATATTTAATTAATGGATTAATGCAAAAATGTCAGGTCTGATGTCGAAAACAGTGAGGCTCATCCTGAAAGGGAGATAATTTTTTAAAGACATACAGTCTGAGCCTCTGAGATGGGGTTGCTGGGGCAGGATGCGGCCATGGCAGGGATGTGGAAGAGGAGGGGCAGGATGGGGTGACCTCTTCTCTTTTCATATGATACAGAGTATGCGTGGCACCAGCCAGGGCTGTTTCGTGCTACACAAGCTTTTGAAATACATAAGGGAGATGCTCTGTACAGGTATTTGGACAGGGAGGGAAGCAAAAATCACCCTCAGGAGAAATATATTAACAGTATGAAATCATAAAAATCAGTAGTTCAGCTGGGGCAATTCACAAGCGAAACAACTGGCATAGAGCAACACGTCACAGAGAAGAGGAAATAAAGGTTCTCAGGATGGAAATGACGCATGAAAAACGCCCATCTTATCGTGCAGAGATGCTGCCCAGGTCTTCACAGGCACATCAGCACCTGTCTACCCCTTTGAGTGCTGAGTCCACTATTTAGGTTCAGCTAACAGACTGTCATTTCTTGGTACCCCATTCCCTTCCTCCATGCCAAGGGATTTAAAAGGGGATGGCAACTGCCAGAGATTTTTGTGATGCAGCAGTTTTTTGAGAATTGTGAAGTTTTTTGTGATGGAGAAATGGAGGACCTCAACATAGGAGTTTTCTGATAATTCCCTTTGCAGCTCATATCATCCAAAATGCTCATGTCTCCTCAGACAAGCTCTTCATCCTCCAGCCCTCATCTAACACACTGTCTTTGTCATGACGACAGCTGACAAGCCCTGCCAAACCTCCTCCTTCCCTTCTCCCCCTACCTCTCTCCCAGGTACCAAAGGTACTCCAGGAGGACTATAATTCCTTTCTCGATAGGAACCATCTCACCCATTATGGAAGTACAACTGTCTGTAGGGAAACACAGTGCATAGTGCACAGTGATGCTGTATAGTGACAGGGACGTGAATCAAATGTCTTAGAGACAAATAATAAGCATGTAAATTTAAATAGGAGAGTATGATTATTGAAGGTGGAATTAGGTTTGGACACATGATAAGACTCCATCCATCTGTGAAAAATGCCTGAAGACTTTTTAATGAGATTTTTCAGTTATAGGTGTTGAGGCACTGTCAGTGCTGAGGTGATAAGATTAGAGTTTGATTGTGTGTGACTGTGAGAATAGAAGTTTATATATGGAACTGACCTACTGTAGCAAAGCAATTAGGGTCTACAGGGGGACTAATGGGCAAATAAAAGAGCTATACAAAGTATCCCATGACAAAAAAATAAGATACACTCTGTTATAATTTAACAAACACTTGTAGATAAAATTGTGGTTATGGGTGACCTGATGCATAAAATGTTATAAAAGAAGAAATTAAAGCTCTAATAAATTAATGTTGCTTAAACCAATATGCAGTTAGGCATAGTGCATTGCAGAGAACAGGAAAAGTAGGGAATGGGGAGGGAATTACTCCTGGGATCTAACATCCATGATGCCAGCAAATTTACCAGTGATCTGAAAATCAAAATCAACTTCAACATTTGGCTTTGGGAGAGCTGGTTAGGAGAATGGAATTAAAAATAGACTAATTGCATGTAATAAAAGACATGAGGATCAAATTTAAAGACAGGCCAGTATGCACCTGTTAAGTTCTCATATGCATTGCAAAGGGTAGATTTACCTCTGAGGAACCTTTATTTCCACTGGGGCCAGCAGCTTTGGGCCAGCAGGCAGGTTTGCACAGGTTTGTACACTGCTGTCATTTTGGGCTTCACCCAACCATGATGTCAGCTGTGCTGTCCCTGCCTCTTCTGTATGCCTGCCTTTTGCTGTGACACTGTATTTTATGTCCTGCTGAAAGGCAGGGAAGTGAGATTGGGCTCAGCGCTGCGGATGCATGGCTGCTGCCTCAGTTGGCATATTTGACTGGTGGAGTAACAGCAGGGTTTGCTTGTCTCTCCCTGCCCTACACCCTGTTTACGTACCCTGACCCTAATATTTGAACCCCGCAGTTATGCACCGCTGGTAGTGGTTGTCTGCAGCTGACCCGTCTGTTATTTCTGTCTGCCCATCTTTTTCTTTCGAGTTTACAAATTAGGTTCTGAAATGAAAGCTTCAGTTCTGTACAGGCGGGTTTGACTACCAGATCCCATTGCACCATTTCTGTCCTTGCTTTATTTGACCTACCAGTATTTAGTGTGGAAAACTGAAGGCTTAGTGTTAAGTAGCTATCACCTTCTAGGCTAATTAATTTCCCATAAAGTAAAGAAAGAATTTTCTTCTTAATTTGAAATACTTGTCTTTCTTTCGCAACTTGATTCTCAATGCACTCTTGAGATTTTTTTATTTTTCAGTAATAAATTTCACTTCTTTGCCCTCAAAAAGCCCTGTGGCTAGTTATCACAGAAATGTGTAGAAATGAATTACATTTTAAAGGAATTTGTGTATAGTGATTATGTGGGCAACAGCTTTCACAATGAACTTTTGAGAGCAATCCCCACGGTGGTTATCACAAAACAAAGTTATGTTCAGAAGCATTCCTGTAGTTGCATCAGGTACCCACAATGCTGTTCCCTCAAGGAGGAAAGATTTGATACTTCCTTTTTGAGCTTCACATTCAGCAGCAAATTGATAATGGTTACAATATTTTTCCCTGGGGTAGCAAAATCGCTGAAGTAAAATGTATGTCCATGAGCATGCAACCTAATGCCGTATTGACAGTACATGCATTGTTCATGTGTGCAAAATGAAGTAGGACTAGTAGGACACACTAATCAGTATTAAAAAGAAACATATAGGTAAATATTGCATAAAATAAGAAATTGGCATTCTAAAGCTTCTGATCTGGATAAAGATTTCTTGCAGGCCTCCCTACCCGTGATTAGATATTCCACAGGAAAGTTTAGCACTGGACTGCACACCAGCTAGGCTTGATGGCCAGGCCTTGCAGCGTTTTCTCCTGCCAGTGACTTGGGCTCTGCTTTGGGAGATGGGCATGGCTGGGTAAAGCCTGCTGACTCCAGTGGAAATTTGCAGGGAGTTCACTTTTACAAATCTTATGGCTGGAGCAGAGCTGCAGGATTTAGTGGGATGACTTGTCAAAAATGAACATTGCTCACTGGTGAAAGTCACACCTCACAAGAACGTGCCACAAGATGCACATATGACCCATGTAGGGTCTGCTCTTGGGCTTCCCACAGCAAAGACATCAATCACCATGTGTGGACAGTGGTGGCAGACTTGTCCTCTTAGATCCAAGTCTTTTGGCACAGAGTTGAGTGGGATCTCTCCTACCTGATTCTAGGTATCTAAAAGTTAGGCATGGAGAGGAGCTGCCTGCCCTCAGGGAGAGAGCAGGGCATGTGGGGAGGGGGGTGAAGCTTCCACCTAAATCAGATTTCTGAGACAGCCAGAGTGACCTGTCCTACCACGGTGTCTGTTTGTCCACTGAGTATAAGGATAGCCTAGGCAGCCCAATGAGACTAGAAGCTTAACTTTAGGAAGGTAAAATAAATCCCACCCTAAATCTAGCAAAATTTATCACAACTTTTATTTTAACTAATTACCTTCCAGCAAATGGGACCATGATTAAAATATTGTTCTTGCTGCAAGATGCTAAAGAAAAACAGCCATTAAAAAAAAATCCATTTTTAGTATAATAAAATACATCAGGTATGGGATATTTTATGAAAATGTTTAATTCAACTGTTTCTTTGGAATGTAGTAGTCATAGTTTGGAAATTTAAGTTACAGTTCAGTTCTATGTGATTTTTTTTATGCTACTCAGTGTCTGAGAATACAAATGTCATTTAAAGTTAAGGCTTCGCTGTTCATTTTGAAACAACAATTTACAAGTGTCATATTGTCATAGAAAATAAAAATTTCTGTAAAAAAAATTTGCACAAAGTTTTATGATGGTACAAAACATGAAGCAATAATATACCAGTAAAATGAAATCATTTTACTACAGAAGATTTTTATAGTTTTTCAATAAAGAAAAAAATATGTTATTTTACACTTTAAAAATTATGAAACAATCTAAAACAATATAAACCGAACATTTTTGTAACACTGCCTTTACAAATTAATAACTTTATAAACATATAATTTTTTTTAAATATATTTATCAGTGCAAGATACTTTTTCAATGTAAAGTTGCAGTATCATTTTTCCTTTATTGAAGGGTAACTTTCATTCTATTACCTTCAGAGAAATCAAATCTTCAGTGCTAGATCTTCATTATCATAGTAAGGGCTGAAGACCACAAAGGAGATATATTTCGTTTTACGTTCACTATTCTCAGTATTTAAAGCAGAAAAAAAAACCCTTTACTGTTTAAATAGACCAAGACCAAGACCAAGAGCTGCTCCAGAATCTATCAAAATCCATGGGAATACTTCAAAAGATTTTGGACCAGGCCTCCCCAGAGGGGATTTTCTCTTCAAGGCAATATATGCATGAAACTCTCTGTCAGGTTAATGGACTAGATGTGTTTTGAGCTAAGGGGAACAGATCCTAACACAACTGAATCGTATGATGGTGGTGTGCTGAAAATAGTTTTGAAAATTTTTTTTTTTCTTTGGGTTAATTAACTAGCTGCTGCGACACCAATATGGTCAGATTACATACATCCAAGCTGAGTTTGTCTCTTGTGCTAGTGAGGGCAGTTTTTTACTCTAGAAGGGAAGTTTCACGGCCTAACTTTTGGGCCTTAGGTGCTCGAATCCCCTTCTGGGGGACCCAAGGTCTACATAAGGAGCCTGTGGAGGCTACTCTTCCAGTTTGGGCATCTAAGGTTTGGTGACCTGAAGCAGGTGTTTGAATATTCACCATAGTCTCCGCCTTTAGGAGTCCTTTGAATTAGCAACTGTCCACTTGTTTTTCTGCTCTGTATTCCTGTAAAATTTTTTCACCTTCTGAACTCATATTTTTACCTCTGATCTCCCTCCCCTTTCATGAATTTCTAAGTAACTGAGGGATTTTGTGCGGGATTTTCTCTTTTATAGTTTGTACTGGCTAAATAGTAAGCTTCAATACATTTAATGGATAAACAGTGGTGGATTCTGCTGCTCTGGCAATTCAGGGCTGAGTTAGCCCTCCTCAGTCCTAAACCAGGGCAAGATACTTCACAGCTGTACAACAAAAGCAATTTTGGAAAAGACTAACTGAAAAAAATCAGATTGCTTCCCTCATTCCACTTTACTTCAGTGAGGAAAAATATACACTTTGCAGGGCATCATTTTCCCCAGTGTTTGCACAGATTTTCCTGCTGGCTGGTATCCTGGGCAAGGTTAAAGTTGCCTTCTTTCACAGCCTCCCAAAATACAGTTACGTAGCCTATGGGTCACCGCAGAAAATCTGGGGTGCTCCCCTCGCCTCCTCCTATGTACACCTGAGGGCAACACAGCTTTGCCTTCAGTAACTTGTGTCTTCTCACCCTGTTGCACCAGCTGTATAGGCTGTTACTATTTTTTATCCGATAATATTTGCCCGAGAATATTAAAAACTGCCACATAATTGTCAAATACATTTTTGTGACTTTAAATTATGTGATTCACTGAATCTAACACTGTCTGCAGAGCAGGGGCACCAGGAAGCTGTGCGCACTTTTGGTCAAACAGAAAGCACCGGGGGAGACATGCCAATTGGATGTAACAGAGATGTAAGGACATACCCTATGTGCATGGTGGGATTTTATTCTGCCCTCAGTACCCATGCATAAGCCCAATTAGCATTGATTAGCATGAAAATACAGACTTTACTGAGCGAACAGAACTCTTAGTTCAGGTAGGGGCAGGAGGAGGAAAGTTTCTTATTTTAAAGGCAATCTTTTCAGCAAGGGAATCATTTTCCCTAGTGTAACTAACAGGCAAGTTGTTCAGGATAAAAGACATATTTCATGACTTCAGGAAAAAAGATACTGTCACTTTATGCTGTTAAGAAGAAACCCAAAGTTCGACTTTGGAGGGTAAAGTTAAAATTTTCCCTTATTTTTTAACACAAACTCTAATAAAATCCTTTGCCATTACCAGCAAGTTAAAGCTGCAGTTTTCTTTCCTTGGCAATGGCAAATGCTTATGCAATCTACTCAGAGAGAGAAAGAGAGAGAGAGAGAGAGCAAGGGAGAGAGATTTTACATTTGAAAATACATTCTATATGAAAGAACAATAAAAGGGGATATTGCAGCTTTATACAAAAGGGTCAAGAAACATGAAATTGAAATACAGAAAGCAGAACAATCGAGCCAAGTTGTCAAATCTGATTAGCCCTTGCCTTGCTGAGGCTACTTTCTCAAACTAAAATATACTTTTTTTTAGTCAGTGAGCCATCAGAATATGATTAAAGACAAGGGCCTTAACTAGAGAGAAGCAGAGCTGTAGTTAATATTAACACAATGAGAAGCAGTACAAACAAAAAGGCACTTGAGAGGACATACACTAGCCAGTGCCAAGGACTTTTTTGTTTAGATTTTAGGCAGTACACTCGGTTGCCAGTTGTGTCTGATGATGGCACATACTCTTTTATGGAGTTCACAAGCACAAAATTTAGTACAACACTGAAAAACATCAATAAAATTTGACTGTATTGCTTCGTAAACAGAGCTGACACACTATATTGGTACTGATGCAGCAGTACTTTTCAAAAACATCCTAACCCTTCTTTGCCTATGCACAACACGAGCAATTATACACAAATACAGGTGCAGGAGTCCACTAAATTGCTGTTACTCCAACATTTTCTGGGCACTGAGCTACAGACAGCATGTCCATCCAAAGGACCCCACTGAATACAGTTTGTGACAGCATCTTGGATTTTGCACAGTAAAATCAAAATTATCCATTAAAGGAAAGCAAAAGAGAGGGAGAGAAAGAAAGACATAATGAACTATAAGTCAATCATACTTGGTCTCAACACCAGCATTTGATTATTCCAAATAAAACCAACAGAAAAAGCAGACTGTACATGATTCAGATTGTTAACACAGATTGTTGTCCATGTTTATCCGGTTACACACTCATTGAAGCTCCTGAGAATAGCTTGGCTCAGTGTCATCAATGCACTTTTCAGCCTGTACAGTAAAAGAAGATCAACAGTTCCCCAGCACGACCAAGTTATGTCCTTCCATTCCAATTCTCTGAAACTTCTCTAGTCGCTTTATACCTTCATGCTTCCGAATAAGAATTCTGTGTGTTTAGTTTATCTTTTTTCAATTTTACACCATCGACCAGTTCAAAATTGTAATTCTCCAGTGCAGACAAGTTCCTCTCTGACATCCCATTGTGCCAACAGGCACAGTACAGGACAACTCCACAGATGGCTCCTAAAAGCACCCCGAGTGCGCTCATGGCTATGATAGTAATGAGGATTGGATCTAGGGTCTTCAGGACGTTGCCTGGTTTCCTGGAGATGTTATCATCATAGTCCTCATCTGTATGATATGGAGGTGTAAAACCTGAAATGGAACAAAGAATTGCAAAACTTTCAGAACTGGTTCTGGTTAGAGCCCACGCTTTGTTTGATGAGTTGGAAATTTGGAGAAAAGATATGAAGATTTTGACACAAATAGCTGCAGAATTCAAAAACCTAGTTTCTTGGAGGCAGTCATAAATAGCTAAAAACTATAATACTGCTCAAATAGTTGTTGATTCTTTCATATTGTTCTCTAGTCCTTGAATCTGCAGTATGTTAGTAGGGGGTCTGAATCTGCCTTTTATTAAGTGGGAGACTGGTAATGAATGACTAGACCTTTTGATCATGTTTTGTCAGTTTGCAATATTTAGTTCCAAAATCTTAATTAAATCTTGTATAGTTCAGTGTGAATGTTTATAGTTTTAGACATCACTTTGGCCTCTCCAGGCATTTTTGTTCCCTCTCCACCTCACTGACTTCAGGACTGGACGTTGAAATGGAAACACTGAAAGAACAGACACAGAAGAGCATTCTGCCTCCCTGAGTAAAATGTTTGCTGGTTATCATAATGTCTCCCCTCAATGCTTTCTGAGTTTATTAAAAAGACTTGATAAGCTTGCACACCCTAATAATTGTTGCAGTAAAAAACAAAATCTGCTATCACTGAAATCAATGATAACAATCCCACTGAATTTAACAGAAAAAAGTTTAAGCTCTTTGCCTGAAAACTGTGAGTATATTTTATTATTGGGACAATATGAGGATTATGATCCATTTAACGATCCATTTACAGCTATCATCATTGAAAATGATAACGCCTTCGTAGACTGGTGATAAAATGACATTTTCAGAAAGGTCTGAGAAATGATTAGTCTGAGGAGTTTTGAGTCTTATTAGGTAGACACTGCATGAGATATAAATTATAAGATATTAATGATATTTTTTCTTCAATTTTGGACATCCCTTCTTGATAACAAAATATTAAGGAGTTATAGCATGCATGCATGTGTCTGTATACAATGTAACAAATATGTGTATATAAGATTTGAAAGGTTTGAAATAGGTATACAGAGTAACAATCCATAAGATTATACTTCACAGAATAAAAATACATCATCCTTAGAATAAATGTAAGCCTTCTTAGGATCTGATCTAGATAAATCAAAAAAACCTCAATATCATATACTGTTAGAGAACTAACCTATAAATAAATAAATAGAATACACACGTTCACATGAAAATGCACTTTTTAATTCATTCCCTCTTAACAATAGCACAATTTTTACCTGTTTGATTACTTTCTGGGTCTTCTTCATCTATTTCATTTTCCACATCAGTTGATTCTAATGAAGCAAAGAGAATTGACATTGATTATTAGGGTTACAAACACTGATTGACCATCATGCAGGCAATAATGGTATAGCAGATTTTTCTGTGTCAGAGCATCATTATGTTAGCTTGACAGAACTGTTCATTATGATGGGCTCTGAAAATTAATGGAGAAAAAAGATTTAAAAACTCCTCTCCGCCCAATCTTGGCACAGTTTTAGAGTTATCAGCAGGGGTTTTCCATGTCCATGAAAGAGAAATCAGTGTGATAAATTAGCATCTCATTCATTGTATTTACAATTTTGGAGACCAATTCCATAACACTTCATCAGTGAAGGCATAGTTAATCACAAGAATAGCTTTACTGACTGCAGCGTGACCACTTGTGTTGGGGCTGCAGACTGAGCTTTTGGCTTTAGCTCCCACAGGCCAAAATCCTTGTGTTCAGTTTGAATAACTGAAGCATGTGGAGGCAGGAAAGAAGTTACTTTCCTCTGCCATTTTGGTTGCAATATTGCAGAGGAATCTTGCAAATATCATTGCTGTGGTCCCAGCACCCTGTTTTGTACTGAGGATGCTGCAGGAGGACCTGTGTAGTGTGTCCTGCCTCACTTTCCTGGTAGCTAGCTGTCACTCTGATGCCATACAGTGAACCTCAGGAGATGGGCTGCACAATAAACAGAGACTGTACAGTCTTCTTATCCTGCAGTGAAATTATTGTGTTGTTGAAATCTGTCATGTTACCCTCAAATGGCGATTAGATACAAAGGTGAGGAACACCCTCCACTATTGTTCACAGTTGTACTGCCAATGCAAATGGCATAAATTTATATTTCTGATGCTGAAAATTCTCGGTTCTATTCCCTCTCCTCTATAAAGGTCATTACTTCATCTCCATCATGGAGGACAGGGTTTAGCTGCTTGTGTTTATTGGGGGTTGCTGCTGCCAAATTACATGCAGTATGCAATGCACATGTGATCATTAGTGACTGAAATAACCCAAGACTGGCCAGAAATAAAAGGACTGAAGTAGTGGCTTAGGAATAGTCTGGCTGAGATGTGGAACAGGCCATGTTCTAACATTACTCAGTGTCCCATGTGTCTGGGAGCTGGTAACTACAGCAAGAGAGTCACAACAACCTCAGAATTATAAAACAGCGGAGGACAGAGCAGGGGCCATTGCACCATATCAAGTCATCCATAAAGTGTTTGACACAGTGCTTTGAAAAACCTGGAATAGAATTCAAGCAGGCTTGGTGGTAAGTGGTCTAAAAGTGGTGAAGAAATGAAATTGGAAATTTGAGTTTTGTTTAAAACTAGGAAGAGCATTAGGAAAAGCAGAGGAAATCAGAAAGACTAGTAATATAACATACAGGGAGAGATGTGAGGATGTGAATGTGCATTGACCCATGTCGGTAGGATGTCTATTCTCATCCAAAAGACTGCATTGCTGTGATACTGAGGCCAGACCAAATCCCAGCAGAGCTTACTGTCAGGTGCTGTGCCATGCTACAGCAATTCCAGAGTTTCCATCAGTGTGGAGCATGGGCACTGCAAGTTCCCATGAGCAACAGCATATTGCACGGACAATCTCTTAAGTCTTTTAATTCTGTCTTCTGCAATTTTATGGCCATTTTTTTTCTGGGACCATTATTCCTAGCTAGGAACTGGCACTTTAAAAATGATTTCAAACACAACGGTCATGTGCTCTGGATAAGTAACACCAGCCTTCCTAGTCTATCCTAATATTAACAAAATATGAATTATCTAATGTCAGTAATGGTCAGAAATGTAGAATGGAAGTGCCATAGAAGTGATTCTGTAGTTGATGATTTCTTGACTTCATTGGGAGTAATAGATAAAACTGGAAGTTTTGCTTGAGGAATGAATAAAGCCATGGGCCAGATTATGGTGTTTCCATGTGCAAAACTTCCAATATAGTTAACAAATATTTATCCCTTTGTCACAGAAATAACAGCTATCAAAACAAAATAAATTGTTTTGGATCATATTTCTATACATTCTTGCTATTCATACTTACTTCGGCAATCCTCTTGTGCTACATGACTGTCAATGTTAATATCATCCACGGCAATTCCTCCATTTCCTTTTCCAATTTCTCCCTCAATAACCACCTGGTGAAATATGACAATTTACACATTGCTTTCATGTTAACACCCAACTGCAGCATTCAGGAAATCTTAATTAATTGTTGAGCACGCATCTTCTGTTGTCATGATGGCACATATTCATATACTTTGACTGTGGCCTGCCAATGTACACTGTGTGCCCTCATGAACTTATGTATGCAAATATGAATTTATATAATTTTATTCCTTTATTAAAGACTTTTACATCAGCAGCAAAGCTGTGGCAAGGATGCAATTTTGTGACAGATGAGAAATGATTTCTAAAGTATTTATTTGGCCTTCTATTATAAATTGCTTGTATCATTGTCATCTGAAATACCATGAAATATGCCACTGTTATTACTGTCACAGCAACAGCACCTCATCTCTATACTGTCTGTATAAATCCTTCAGTGACATTTTCTGCCATAACATATGAAACATGACCAGCAAGGTCCTAATGGCATTAGCCCTGTTAGTGCAGTGAAGCAGCTCACCTGATAATGTTTCACAGACTTATGAAGAAGAACGCGTCCTTCCTTCCAGCAGTTCGCCTGGTGCCCACTCAGGGTCCACAGCACCTGGTCGTATTCGTCGGGCTTTTGGTATCGCAGTTTGATCTTCAGGGTGCCGACGTGGGCACCAGACATGTGATACCAGAAAGTCATGCAGTGGGCAGAGTTCTGCGAGTAAATCACAGGGCTCAGCAGCCGGGCGACTTTGCCTTTCTGGCTTTCATCAGCTTGCGAGTAAATGAAATTGCCATCTCCTACTGTGACAGAAGGACTGTGTTAGGAATAGTGACCAGCTTGCATTTTCTTTGTTAACCTAAGAAACCCCAGGCGTCCTCAGTCGTTTTGCCTCCCTTCCACACTGATCCATCAGGAGTCTCACAACAGAGACAGCCGGAGGGGGTTGGCTTGGGAGCGCCAAGAAAGCGAATGTGCTCTAAGGGGAGTTTATTTCTTCCAGCAGTCTGCACTGCTGCTCGCCAGCGTGCTTTGCACCCACAGTCAACTGTAACGCTGTGTTCACTACATGGCACACAGAAGCCGTTTCATTTGCTCAGGAAAGGAGGCAAAAGCACGTTTGTTACAACAATATCTGCTCTGTTCGTCTGTGTGCGCCTGCTAAAGGGAGCCGTTCCCAGTTCAGCAGGCTAGACAGAAATCCCCCTGGGCCTACTCCACGCTAATTGCGCGAAGAGCTATTTTTAATCTCTATTTAAAGTAATCTGTGTTTGAGAAGGCAAAATTAGAATGGGAGGAACACTGAAGAATAAAATAACTTTGAACAGCCATGGTCAGAGATCAGGGACTGAAATCTAAACAGCGCTACTGAATACAGTCCTAGCGCTGTCACAGATCATGCATGGGGAGAATCACCTCCAGAGTTATTCCCTTGATTTCAGGAACAACACATTGGGTTCTGTATATTTTTGAGCCATTGCCCAAAAGATTAAGATTCTGACTGGTATCTTCTGAAGAACATAATGGATTTATGCATCTTGAAATCTGAACCACTAATATCCTTAACTTTGAAGATTACTTGCTTAATGATATTTGAAGAGAAAAATGTGAGAATGTAATCAGTTCGGTAACAAAATAATGCCAGGTAAGATACTGACTACAGTGAAGCATTTCTGATTAACACCAGCCCGGCATCCTTTTCATAGTCAGCTTTTGAACAGCTTCTTAGCAGAGAATTGTGATGGAAAAATACAAGGTTCATCCTGGTGTTGGTAAAAGTAGATTGCCTATGTAACCTGCTCACACAAAGCGATGTAGACAGCATTTACTGACATTAGTGTAAAGTTACTCTGAAAGTAGAAAGAAGAGAAGGAATAATGAGGAATACTATTTCTCATGTATTGAAGTAAGTACAGGTATCTGCTTCTACCAATGCTTAAACAAAAGAAAAGTAACAAGATGCAAAAAGGACATTTTGGAAGGGTGATGTTTTGTCAGCATTGGTCTTTGCTTATATGTGATATTCTTGAATTTCATTTCAAATAATGTAAAAGTGAGACTTGCTGGAGTAAAGGTATAGTCCTGCACTGGTGAAGAGCTTATTTGGCAGATGAATACTGACACTCCGGGAAGTATAAGAAGGACAGGGTAGTAAAAGATGAACCAGGAACAAAGAGGAGTGGGTCAAACCCAGTTGGCAGGAAGGGGACTAACAAAAGAGAAAGATAAATAATTCTTCTAATGTGAGATAAGGAATTTCCTCTTACTAAGATCATTTATGGGCAGTCAGTGGTACCCTGGCCAATACACACGTGGAAGTATCTGGCCTTTGGAAGTATTTTGTAGTGGGAATTAAAGGTAAATTGCCAAAAAATTATAGTGATTTTTTTCCATCTTACTGCAATAACATCTTGTCCAACTTCTTAAGCAGGAGTGTTTGCGCCTATATGTTCTTTCCAACTTTGCTTCTATTCAGAGAGCAGATTAAACATGTGCAAATCTCATCAAAGAATGGTGATAGGGAAATCCAAAGGGAGGAAAAGAGGAACACAGTCACAGCACTAGGATGGCTGTCTCAGCTGGAAAACCTAACTCTAGCCAGATTTAATCATAACGTGTAATTTGAAATGGCATACAGCATATCCTGCTGTCTTAAAGCAATTGCTGTTGAAAATCATGTCTGTGGAGTTTCTTCAGCTTTCTACAAGTGCAGCTGGGAGAAAAATATGACTGGGAATTGCTCGTTGCTGTTCTCCCAGTATATAAGCAGGCTTTGCTGAGTAGCGGTCACACTCAGGGGCTGGTTCATCACAGCAGTGCCATTCACACTGCTCGTGATCTGCTTTCACACTCATCCTGTATCTGTTGGCAGGTGAATGGCAAACCCAGCGGGTAAAGATCACTTTAGACTTGAAAGGAAATTTTGGAAAATATTGAAAGTTAGTGTAGCAGGGAGCAAAAGGGTGCCCTGAAGACTTAATGAAACTACAGCTAACAGAACGAATGAGTCTTCTACAATAGCAGGACCCAGCAGAAACAACAAAATCTCTTTTCTTCATCTCTTGATTAAAGACAGGTTCAGTCTCTCTATAATCCTTGGTGGCAAAGTGCAGATAGCTCTCATTTCCAGAATATTATTGCAGTGCTGGGTCAGGAACTCTGTCTTCATTGTCTTAATTAGAGCTTTACTTATGCATGCCTTTTAGATTTTGTCAGTCTCTGGCTAACATAGCTTTTAACCTCCTTTCAATGTCAGATCCTACTGAGCGATTTCACTTTACTTTACATCAATTTTTCCACCATTACAGCCTTCACTTCAGCTAACTGCATTTAGTTAATTTGATGCCATTTATTTGTACAATGCCATTTATAGTCAAAGTATTATAAGTTTTTTTTCTAAAACTACTGTACTTGTCTTAAGATTCAATTGAAAGTGTCTCAGAATTTAAGAAGTCCAATTTTGTCTAATTTCCTTGTCATTCTCATTAGGCAAAGGGGTTTCAGAAGTGAGAAGGGGGTTTCATCTCTAACACATTTGATTAATCTGTACGTATGCAAGAGAGCACTAAAACCAGAGGCTGTGCGGGTCACAGTGCTCTCCCTTCTCCACTAGCCAGCAGCATATTTATTGCCTTATTATGCAGAAGCATGAGTTAGATACTACAAAACCAACCAATCAATTTCCTGAAGTGATATTTCTGGAAAAACTGTGTGCGAGCAAAGGAATGGCTGGAATCTCCAACTCCCGTTGGAGAGGACTGGGGTATGAGATAAGTTCATCAGGGAAGTTGCACTTATAATATCTTTCTATGGTGGACAGCTCCTGTAACTACAAACAGGAATTTTATGAGATTTTTTTCATGACTGTATCACTTGTTAAATGACTTTTGCAGAACATTTGGTCATTCAGATGTTTTTCCACCAACCAGGGTAATTGGGAGTAGGGAGTATCTTCAATTCCTGACAATAAATGACCTTTATGCCCCAACAGAAGGGACAAATATGGTCAATAAGTAAGGTTGCCTAGAGAATCACCTTTCTAACTATACATATTTTACCTATAATTACTTCACTCAACAGGCAATTTCTCTGGTTTTGGAAGGCACTTTGGTATTAAACAACCTCTTCCCATGTAAAATGGCTAAATCATGAACTCATGATTACCTGTGTGATCTTGAATAGGCCCAGTTTTGCTGGTCAGGATTGCCCATTTTAAATCCACCTGGTTGTCATGCTCCCAGTGGCACAAAGTCTTGTGGGAACCCCAGCCAAATCCACAGTTGAAGTTGTATACCGGCAACTCTGCAGGAAAAGAGGAAAATGGAAGGAGGAAAAGTGATTATTAACTGTGTAATTCAGATATTGTACTTCAGCACCAAATACACTTTTTTGGCTGCTAAGAGAGCCATTTCTACTTGAAACTCTGACAAGCCATAACAAGAGCAGCCTTGCTAGGAAACAGATGAAGAATGACTATTTCTAATAAATGACATGTTTATTTTATCTCTTTATGAACCATATTTTGTGATTTTATGTGGTTAGATTAATTCTTCAGATTTGCATGCATTATCTGATAACTCTGCTGTAATATCTATGGTTCAAAAAAAAGTGCTGGCTTACTTGTCAGAAATATTTGCTGATTATTAATATCTATTTTTGCCAAAACTGTGCAATGTTGTGTAGCAACTCAATACGATTTGGATAAAAATAAGAAGAAAGTCAAAAACACTAATGGAATGTCCTTGGCACAAAAGGATTTCTGGTGAAATATATATTTCATGGCTTCAGCAATAACTCATTTCAGCATCTTCCAGACAGTTAAGTAGGTCCACAAGATGGCAGCATTGAAATGGACAAATTGAGAATGAAAAGGGACAAATGTGGCTGATTGCCAAATGAACTCAAAATAAGCTTCAAAACAAGCTCCACGTAAAACAAGGGAAGTCTGGTATTATGGTCAGGATGAGATCATATCTTGTTTTCAGCTTCTCTTCAATTCTGCCCAAAGGTTTAATACAAAGTAGCTTATTTTTTTCAATGGAACTTGGAATTTGAATGGAAAGATTTTACAAAGATAGCATATAAATTCCTTGCATTTCCCATTTCCAGAACCAGTTTGAAACCTTTTGGGTTTTTGGTTCTTGCCCCATTGGCATGAACTTTTACCTCACTTTGAGCAATGGCAACTCCCAGTAGAGCAATACCCTTCCCACAGCAATGTGACCAAATCCTGAAGTCTTTTCTCAGGCATGACTCACTCCTTATTAAGGAAAAACTTAGGTTTACTTTAATGACATGCTTTGTGCAAGTATGAACTAAGAACAAAGGACTTTGTTCTCCCATCAGTATCAGCTCTGGGGGAAGAATTGTGTTCTTTTGCTTTCTTCCCCATTATTAAAAGAAAAAGCCAGTGAAAGATGATACAACCCCTAGAATGTCTTTTGTTGTGGGAAAATACGGAGGAAGATGGGAAGTGTTTTGGGACCTGAGGCTGACCAGAGATGTGAGGTTGATCTCTTCCAGTCTGAAAAGGCAAAAAGTGTCTCCATATAGTGAGTCCCCAGGTAAGAGCAGAAAGCCTTTTGAACTCAAACCCCCAAATTTAATAGAAAGTAAACTAGATAATTATTTTATGAAAACAGAGAAAACCTCAAGTGAGTAGGTTAAGACAGAACGCTTTATAAGAAGGGGTCATATCAATTCCATCTTGCCCACTGTGTCCTTCCATGGCAGGTCCTTGCTCCCAGACATAGTTTTCTCTCAACCCACTGGATTCCTGCATTGCAGGAGCTTTGCCCTCTCCCCTCGGGCCCCTCGAAAATGTCCTTCTGTCAGCAGCGAGGTCTGACTGCATGGCTGCTCCCTGTCCCTCTCCTGTGTCTCTCAGTACCTCGGCTGTGCTGCGGGATGGCTCCGCACTGAGCCCTCATTCTTTGCTTCTCCCTTTCATCTGCCCCCCTCCTGCTTCCCGCAGCCACTGCCTCTCCCTCTCCCTCTGTCCTCCGCAGCTCCTCCTCCAGAGGAGTCTACCCAGCATTGTCACGAATGTGACATCCTAACTGAGAGCAAATGAATAAAACAGATAGGATCTGTCACAGGAATTTAATGTGGCGAAAACATGTTTCCTGTAGGACCCTAGCCCTTTTTAGGAAAGTGGAAGATTGTGGATTTGAGGTGAATAAGCTCTCTTTGGACCTTCAGGCTCAAAGTGTTGAAGAAGCAGAAGTCAGCCTCTGCACATATGGGTACAGAAAGGCAATCCATTATGTTTCTTTCTTCAATATATGTTTTTTTTCCCTAAACAATGGGGCCCCATGAAAGAGATCTTGCCCTAAAAGGGACATCTGAAAATCAAGGGAAGCTTTTAAAGAAACAGAGTCACATTGAAATGAATTAAAGGGTTTTAAGTTCATGAAAAATATCCTTTCATTGTCGTGGAGGCCCAGGGAGAGCTATATTGCATGGCTTTGACATCAGAGCCATGAAACAGAACTTTAAAAAGTCTTAGAAAACCTAAGACAAAATTAATTTTATTAATCCCAAAGGATTATATCTTGCAAAGCTTGTGATAGCCTGCATGGTATTCAAACCACAAGAAAGGAGAACAGTGGTATATAGATCACATCAGTCTGAAGATATCACACAGCATAAATGAGCACATAGCACAAAGAGACTGAAAGGACGGGGATTGTTCAACTCTGAATAAAAGTAAATAGGAGAGGACACTGGAAAAGTATGTAAATGAGTGAAGAATCTAGAGAAGGAAGAGTAGAATATTCTGTTTTCTCCATTTCATATCCTGAGAACTGTGATATCCAGTGAAGTTCAATACTGATAAAAGGAAAAACTTTCTCATATGATGTTAGCGATACATGCTTCCCTAGGACGCTGCTAAGACTTAAGGTGATTCAAAGACTGGACATGGGACACTGGAACTGGACACAGAGGTGGATAATGAAAATATTCAGAATTTGATTGTTAATTCTAAAGTGCAGGGAGTGACAAGAGCTTCTTGTTTCATGGCTTGAACCAAGCTCTAAACATTGGGATTAGAATGAGAGTTTCAAAGGAGGGTTAAATTTCACAGCAATATCTAATAAAGAATTTCTTGCACTTTCATTTGAAATATATAGTCCAGGAAACTGGCAAAGAGCATAAGTCTGATATGCTTTAGCCATTCCTGTGTTCCTAAGCTTTGGTCTAACAGACAGCATGATGTAGCATAAAAAGGAACTTCTTTGCCATGCAGAAGTTAATCAGAATCCCTTGAAAATGAGCAGGATTTGGCCTGTAACCAGGCTAACTCAGTTAGCTATTTCTTGCTAGGTCCCTACTGTTTCCTCAATGCATGCTTTACACAATCACAGCAACAGGAGTGAAAGTCAAAGGCAAGACATTTCAGACTGCTCTCATTTTATGACCTCTTTAAACATGCCATCTCTTATCGTCTATTCTTATGTCTCTGCCAATGTTTCTCCCAGGGACCCATAAAAAGAAAAATAGACATGCTAGCCAATTAATAATAGACACTTGTAGCATCAGGATAGGTTCATTAGTTGTATGGTCAATGGATCTGCCCCAGCAGAAGATAGAATAGTTCAACACTGCTATTAAAGATCCTGAGGGGCTGATACAGTAGCTAACAGTAAGCTACAGACAGTCTGTCCTCTCCTTTGTCCTTGAACTATAGCTTGGCAGCTCTCGTGGAAGGAAGGAAGGAAAGTAGAGAGGAAAGATGGACGAGTAGCATTTGGTGGGCTCCCTCCGCAGTGCTGGCCCATTCCCCTCCTAGGATAATTCTCCTGTCAATAGGTGAGTGGTCTCTAGGTTTATGTGAATCAAGGGGATGAAGTAAACCAGCTATTATGTAACTAAATAGCAGCAGTTCAGATGAAAATCTGAGAGGGAGGTGTGATGAAATCCCATATGCCTTTTTGAAAATGTAGGGTACGTGATACTGAATTAAAACAGATTTATCCTCTCAAAGAATAACCAACAGCTGTACTTCTTGACCACATCTTGCTCACAGCTGGAACCATTACTGCACATGAACAAACAAGCCATTTGAAAATCTAGTTGAGTGAGTTCTTGCAAGTCCATTAATCTTTCGTGGCCCACAGACTTTGACATATTTTTATAACTCTTCCAACAAGAGGCAAGAAAGAGCATGATGGCATTAAAGATGCTAAGAAAACTCTCTATAGAATGCTCTTGCCAAGGGGAAATCAACATTAAAATGGGAAATTATAAACACAGTTTGAACCACTTCAAAGTAATATATTGGGTTTGATTCTTATTTGCATTTGGCCTTTTAATACCACTTATGCTGGCAGCATAGAATTACCTTAAAAGATAGTAAATTATGTTTTAAGTGCTTTAATATCCCTTTACATCCCTTTATTGATGTAAATTTGCCCCACCATAAATAAGAATCAGACCTATTCTACCTTCAGATGATTTCTTAGTATAGATTTTAACCTCAGGATTTCTTAGTTATATTTTTCTGAAATAGCTATTGCATGTGTGAGAAACAAGGTACTTCTTGAACAGTCTGCTTTACAAAGGACTGAGGTTACATGCTGAAAGCATGTAATGTAAATGAACAGCTTGCTTTATATGTAGATAGCTAAGAGTCAAGCAGTTCAGATAGTTCTTTGGTATTGAAAGAGATGTGTTCAAAAAGACTGGATGTTGGTGAGTCTTAGGACTGAGGTCTAATAGGTATTTACCTTGACAGAGAAGTTTGCTGTAGGCATCTTTTTAAGTTTGAGGAACAGAATAGATCCTCTCTCGAGAAGATCCAAACCTTTAAACATTTTTAGCAGTTTGAAATCATGATTCCTTTTTAATTTCTTACAATTCAGTCCCCTTGAAATGAACTGTAAAACTATCTTTGTGGGAGAGCTTTTTATACATGGAGGCTTTCCTGAGCAGCTATTTTACTTAACTGTTTCCACAGCGTATGAAAGCTGGTTGGAATAGGATAAGCTCAGGCTTTGACACACACAAGCATGTTACTGTGGAATAATGAGATTAGGGGTGTTTGCAGTCTTGAATGCAGACAGGAGGACAGCAACACATGACGTGAGCCTGCACTGCAAAAGTGTCTTGCTCAGCTTGAGAACAGCCAAGAGAGAACAAGAGCCCCCCAATCCTCTGCCAGCTGGGGCCAAGGGTGCTCAGTAACTTCATGGCAAGTTTGAACTGCATTATTTGGGGATGCCATTGCGGGGCTGCTCGCTCTCTTCTCCATGGGCTTTCGCTCTGGTCTGCTCCATTGCGCCAGCCATGCCCTGTGGCAGAAGGAAACGCTCCCTCCGGCCCCAGACCAGCTGGGGTTTCCCCACGCGGAGGGGAATTTCTGGCTGTCTCTTTTGGAGAGTTTTCTGGCTGGTTTTCAGTGAGGGATTACAAAGCAGCTGGAAAGCTTTATGTCTTAAACTGGAGATTCTGGAAGCCTTATTCTTATTTATTAACATCTGACTGATCTCTATTTGTGATCTTTGTAATGTGCTGCCATGTGGGAGCCCGGAGTTTGGGATGTGAACTCGTCCCTTATTCCCGGAAGGAAACGGTTCCTAACAACACAATACAGGGAAGTAACGTTGGCATGCTCCAAAGGCAACCTCATGGACCTCTCTACTAGAGAAAAAACTTGGCTCACCGTGCAGTAAATGAAGGCAGTGCAGGAGGGAAGTAAGGAGAGAAAATGAGGATATCTTCATCTCTGGCAGAAACAGTCAATCTGTTACTGAAGAATCCCACCTGAGCCAAACGGATTAAACACAACCTGCAAATAGGACTGTCACTGGGGAGGAGGGAGGCAGGTTGCATTGCAAAGAAGGACTTTGTGAATTTGTAATTAGCTTTTGTTTAAATACAAGAAGATATTTAAAAAAACACCCCACCTTTATCAGAATCCTTCGTTTCAGCAAAATCCAAAGTCAGAGGGTGTTAGACAGAAAAAAATAAATTGTTTTACTCTAAAACTGCTGCAATACCCTTTCTTCCTTCCCCGCCTCCCCTTTCAAAATGTGGAAGCGTGCTGACTGTGAGAGAAGTGTCCCACAAAGGTACGCCAGCTGGCCTTGGTGTCTCTAATTGCCTGGTACACCACAATCTCATCCTGATCACAAAGCAGGGCATGGCTTGAAATTATGTATGCTGACTAACTAAAATTTATGTCCCTGGAAACAAATTTTGAGGTGAGTAAAAGCGTTCACCTCTGCAATATCAGAACTGAGGCTGGGAATGGGAACAACGTCTTAGACAAGTCTATTGCTTAATCAGGTTGACACCATCAGGGTCCTTTAGAAAACTTTCGTGTTATTAGTACCATTCTTTTACTTGAAGCAAAAGCGGATTGTGCCATATGGTTGAGGAAACAATGATAAACACTTACCCACCCTGTTAATAAATCACTTGCAAGACTGCTTGACTGTACTTTAACGGAGGAAATGGGAGTAACTGAAAACTGACCTCTGTACCGCTCCACAATTTTTAATGCAAAGCATTTTAATTTGGTGCTCATACCTTTTGGAGTTGGGATTTTCTGCCCAAATCCATCCTTTCCCCCACCTCCAGTAAATTATACAAGATATTAAAAAATGCAATGAAAGCTGTGGAAGCAGCAAAATTGCTAGTTATTGTATCGATTAAGTAAAGAAGACCTGCTGCCAGTGACAACTTGCTTTTCCCTTTTCAAGTTCATGTTAGCAATTTATGTAACCCCATTTTCAGAGTACTTGCTAGAAAACAATATTGTAAAACTGCCAGCTCCCTGGTGGAGAAAACTGGCAAACTTGTCTTGTCTTGGTTTTGTAAAACCATGGATATAAATAGTGAAAAATGCCTGTGTGGCTCTGTTTTTGTTTTCCTGGAGTTTGCAAACACACTTTATGTCACTGGCATGACACATTTAAACAGAGTGCACTATGTGATTAAGTTAGTTTAATTTTGTCAGCATTTGGCATTTGCTGATGCAGAAGGAAGTCTTGTTCTCTGCTGTGTCTACATGTGGATGAAAGGAATAAAATATTTACTCTACAGAGCTGAGAGACCAGATGCTTCTTTACTTCAGAGACTTTTAGGGAATGGGAAGTCAGGAAGTGCTGAAATTCATTATTTTGTCTCTGGCATGAAATTTGGGTATGGAATTTATTACGTTTTTAATAAGAAAAATCTTTTTTTTACCTGGTTGTAATGTATTGTCTATTACTGTTGGCTTTTCAGTATTCAGCACTGTAGTACCACCTGGAAAAGAAATAATGCATATCATGATACATGGGACAGAATAAAGGACACAGCAGTCATTAGGAATATCCTATATATAAATCTGAAATATTATCATCTTTATTAAGCATGTAGGTAACTGAGTATGTGAGTTTAAGCAAGCAAATATTAAAGATTTGGTTTCCTTTATCAAAAAAGAAAATTAGAACTAATCATCATCACTTAATAGAGCTTTACATCTTTGAGGTCCTTGCAAACACCAGCTAACCAGTCCTCACAATGTCCCTATGGCTGTCCTGGTTTTATAGATAGCGATTTGCTCAAAATTGCAGGAGAAGTCAGCGACTGGTCTCCACAGTGCCTCCTAACACTCACCAGCTTGTGCATTCACCTGGGACATGTTGCTTCTCATATCAGAGATGAAAGAGAGCTGCAGAGGGTGAGCTAAGTTGCTCCAGCCCCTGCCACTACAGTGTCCTCCATGTGCATTGTTGTGCAGCTGTATTGTGAGACCAGCTCACAAGAGAAGTGCATGGGAATTGCCTGACTTCAGGCTACAGTCTAAGGCAGATTTCCCTTCTGTCTCAAAGAGCAGGAGGAATTAAGAACTTGCCAATTGTCTTCTTCTTGAAGCAGATAAACAAGAGGTGAGTGGGGTCATGGCCCTCTCCCTAAGCTCACTAATTGGTATTTCTAAAATACTTGACTTTTTCAAGTAAGCCTCATATTGATAAAGGAAACAAAAAGTAAATTAGCACAATTATAAATGCGCAGCAGGGTGCTGATTACCAGTCAATGGCTTTTCTTTCTCCAGCAAGCTTAAAGCATTATAGAAAGGATGACTATGATGACTTCCAATGAGAATGAATGCCCAAGCTGTATCAGCTTTATGTTTGTGAGAATGATCTGATGGGAAATGCTATAAGCCACGCAAATAGAGTAGCTCTGTATGGGGTCCAAATAGAGCAGGAAGGAATCTGGCCTACAGCACAATTACAGTTAATTGCAAGGGAGGCTTAATTGTGATACTCACATATGTGCAAATACTATCAGGCAAGTGACTCTAACAGTTGCACCCACGAGAATGCAGCACTCTGCACTCACATGAGGACGAATAAAGGAGGGTAAGCCACTGCTGAAATCCCCTCTGTATTCCTCTGCTATCCTTAAAGCCCCTGCTGAAATCACCTCTGTATTGCTCTGCTATCCTTAATGGGCCACGAGATTTACATACTTTCCTTCTATGCATTTTGGAGGAAGAAAAGAATGTTCATAATTACATAACTGATAAAATCACATATCTATGCATATTTGTATAATACGTAACATCACACACAAAATTCAGTGTTTCTACAGTATCCAGAACAATGGGGCATGCAGTGGTCAGGGTTTCTAGGTGGTACAGTAATAAAGAATACTCAAGCACCTCCTTGCACTTCTGTAGAAGGGCAGTGTTGTAATTTTAAATTTTACTAGTGAAATGGGTTCAGTTCCCCCAAAGAGCTGGTGCTTGGGAAGGCTGATGGCTTCTCCCTTGTCCTGGAGATTATAGACTGCTCCCTAAGCACAGCCTACAAAAATTGCCAGAGGGAATTTCTGTTCAATAAGCTTTCCTTAAGGAACGTGTGGGAGGCTGTCCTGAGCTCCCAGAAGCGCAGGGACTGTGGATGCGTGAACAGGGAACATGCTTGCATAACTCTATTTCCTTCCCCTCACAGTCTCTATCTAGGTGAGCTATGTCTCTGCTCATCAGGCCTTACAAGCCAGCCCTTAATATAGGGCGTTGTAGGAAGTGCCAGCTTTTTCTGACCTGGATCTGGAGATGCTTTCAGAAAAATAAATGCTTTACAGTGATTACTAATGCTGAAAGCTTTCTGAGCTATCTTAACACAATATGCACTATTTTATCAGGCTCCCTGTGCAGTTGTTTTCAAAAAGAATAAGATTCATCTGGGACACTGATTTGAAAAGCAGTGACAGGGACCGTGCAGTGTCTTTTCCACTTAAGAATTGTTTTTAAATGTATATTTGCAACTTGCCTTTACAGGAGACATTGAAAAGGCTCAGAAAGTGTTGGATGCTGAAACTGCACTTTTGTTTGCATCTGGTGTTCTACTTGGCTGCTTTCAAAAAGCCAGCATCCCTCTTACCTAAGGTTTCCCAAAGTCCTCTTGGACAGCTATTGCAAGATTTTAATGATATTTTATATCATGGATATAAGAAGCAATAAACATTTATTAGACAAGCACACCAGGGAGAGGAGATGAAATAGCTTGTGTTGCTATGTCCAAGAATAAGCTCAATTACTTTAGATGTATAGATCTGCTATGGGAAGACCTCATCAAACAGACCCATAGCTTTGTGGAGCAAGTGACCTCCAGGAAGAGATCAAAAATGTAGTGATGCAGTGTCAGCTCTCAGGATAGTGGTTCTGTGCACAAGTGAAAAGATATGAAAACTAACAAGCCCTTCCAGATCTAGGCTACATATATGTGTATAAATATATATCTGTATGCATATATATCTGTATGTAGCCTATTCTAAGCCTTTGCTTTTCAGTCACATTTCTCCCTCCTATTTTTCTGCTGGTGGTGGCAGCCTGGAGAAGGTCAGCCCCTCTGGCTGTAATGCTGTGCTGATGGAGAAGCTCATGGAAACCTTTCTGTTGGTATTTGTGTGAGCATGCTCTGATGCAACAAATCTGCTCAGTTTCTGCCTGGGAAAGGTTCGGGGCCAAGATGTGAGTCCTATGCTAGATTTTAGGCATGGAAGAGCAGCATATACATCTTGAACCTAAATAATACTGTTAACTCTTCACTCGCTCATCACTGTCATTTTAAGTTCTCCTTCAATCTTAGACAAAAAGATTTGTCCAGCTTTTTTCTTAATATGAGAAAGTTTGATTAGGACATTTGATTAGACACAATTCCTACTCAAAAAAAAATGCCCTCTCCTCCAGCTAGTCACTATTATTTGCTTCAAAATTACATAGCTGAGAAAACAATCAAAAGTATTGTCATATGTAAAAGGCAGATGCCTATGTTTTGACAGCACTGGCAATACGAACTGCATACCAATGTCCATTTATGCTGAGTGATTAAATCAGTGCAAACGTTTAGCTGGTAACCGATGATGGATATGAGCTAAAATGAAGCTGCAATGGAATGAGGATGGTTTCTGCACCTGTCAGTTGGTAGTCATCACCTGTTCCACTGTGACAGTTTGCCTGGTCATCATCACACTCATCTACAGGTTTGCCTTCGGAAATGGTGGGGACAGCCGTAGGAACTGAAACAAAATCCAGTCATTCAGTTAAAACATGTGCTTGAGAGTCAGCATACAATTGGCAGTAACGTTTTGATGAGCACCATATGCTCTCCTCATGTGTTATAGCTGATGAAAAGGATCAACTCTATTCTGCAGGTTAGTTAGTATTTCTTTGCAATGGGAAGTCTCTGTTCTACATCCTTGCATTAAGGCATTTGGCTGTGTCTGAGCTCACGTGCTGAGTGGATTTGGAAAGCACACCCCAGGAAAGCTTGTTCACTGGTTGATAAGTGTTTGTTGTTCCTACCAGTGAAGCGCAAAAGCCTGGCAAGGCAGAATGCAAGTGTTGTGGAGGAGTAGAAAAAGCATCATTTCATTGCGGGCCAAAGTACCCATGAGTGGACCTGTCCAGAGCAGCAGAAGTGGTGTATGTTCCAGGTTGTAACCCCACAGCACACCCGCCTTGCTGAGGAGGCAGGTGTCAGAGAGGAAGCGTCTGAGCAGAGTCCTGCTAACAGTGGCAGGAAGGCGATGTTATGTAGAATCACTTTGTGCTCACTGAGGAGATCTGGAGGAGGTTTCTTTTGTTTTGTTGAAGTTATAAATAAATAAGACATTAATGATGTCAGTCATCCCTCCTGGCCACCTGCTTGCCTCTCATTGGTGATGACTTTCTGATTGTTGCTACATAACCAGCTAAAGTCTGGTCTTTGTTATTACAATTAAGAGCTTGTGATTTGTGAAAGGTGCCAGAAAATATATCTAAACCCTAGTATCCACAAAGCAAACACATATCACATCTGGAAAATCACAGAATACAGATACTTGGTGTTATGTTTAGGTTTATATTTAATGTTATAAGTATAGCTCCCTGGCTTAAGGTAACCAGTCTGGGAATCCGATCCAAGCTTTTGTCTGTTCTCAACCACTATTTTTTTCATTAACAATGTTTTAATATCATTCTAAGGTACACAATAATGCAGTTCTTTCTTGGACTGTTCTTTGCCCTTCTACTGCCTTCAGAGCTGACTTGCCACATAAGATCTTATGCACTGACTTCTAGGATGGAAAACATCAGGACAAGCAGCAGTTTCTTAAGTAGCAATATTCTGGGATGAAACATGGCTCTTTAGAATGCCAACCTATGTTTTACAGGTACTATAGCCCTAGTTAAAGAAAGAAATGGTTCTTTACCTATTATGAATTATGCAGAATGTTTATTTCCTACATCTCTTTAAAAATCCCTCTGGGAGCTCCCTCTAGCTTTCTACATCAAGTTAAGTTTCTTATCTTGATCTTCATGCCCTTGTATTGCCTCATGCTTGCCTACATCTCTGCCATCATTTCATACATTCCCCTTGGGATGCTCTGAGCGCACACATCTTCCCCTTGCTCATTATTGCTACAGCACTGATTTCTACTGCTGTCTTTGTGCCTACTTTTCTCATCACAGCTCCTATCCTTCTCCATAAGTCTCAAGTGACTTCTCTTCAACTGTCTCCTAAAATACAGTTACACAATGAAGTTTTCTTATTATCCTTCTCCCACAGTTAAATGGGAACTGACCCTGCCTGTCCATGGGTGACTCAGAGGTGAACACCCTTCAGAAGTGCACCATGGCGGGAGGACAACTGCAAGTGGATGTCCCAGGGAAATATTATACTTGCTGCTGCAGTCTGCCAAAAAGCAAGGGCAATTTGCCTACTCAGTCTTCTCTCCAGCTCCTCCATCCCACTGAAAAATGTATTCTTGTAAGGTGGACTCACTTCTTCACATCCGAGCAGCTACTGGAGCCCAGTGGCAGGAGGACTTCGCCCACAGGTTGCAAGTTTACATGAGGCAGGTGCTGGGTTTTCTTTTCTCATTTCTGAGCAGCACAATAGTCTGCAGGAACTAAGAATTTGCACAGGAAATGAGGACTTCCTGCAGGAACTAAGAAATATTTCCAACCTCCTCACTTTCCGGGCCAAGTAAAAAGCACACTTATTTAATCTGGCCTTCACTAAAAACAACACAGAACTCAGTAGCTCTCACAGCAATTACCTCCCACACTTCCACCTTGGGAAAGATGTGGTGAGAAAGAAATGGATGCAGAATAGTCGGATTCATTTATCTTTGGAGCATGCTTAGCTACTTCTATAGGAAGTACCATATGTAACCCTGAGTAAGATGGTCTGTTATTCTGTGTGTATTGTTAAGCTCTGTGATTTATAATGCCACTCCATTACACTATCATCCACCAGATAAAATTATGAAATTCATGTAGTGTTATCTGTAGTTATCTATGATGTTATATAATTATTGTTTATATAGCAAGAATCAAAGCATTATCATGTCACAGTCCAAGGATAAATGTCTAAACTTTGCTTTTCCTGGTCTTTCATCTCCTGCATACTTTTTCAAAACTAAAACTTGGTAGGGAACAAAGAGGCAACCTCCCCTCCTCCCTGCGCAATGAACAGCATGGACACTGCACAGCCAAGTAATCATTGCCCACCATACCGTGTGGTGTGACTTTCATTTCCTTTGCAAAAGCACAAGACTTAATTTCTGTATTTATTGCAAAGCTCCCTCTGCAGTCTCAGAAAACATCTCTTCCTGGGTTGTATCATGGCTAACATAAAATATAAGATCCTGTCTTTATTTTCTCTGAATAGCTCTATGCTTCTTCAAAGTATAATCATAAGGCTGCTTAAGGGAACAGAAAACCATGTGGATAATATCACTGTGATTCAGTGAAGGAATTGGAGAAAGAATAATATTTGTGCCTTGGGCTTATTCAAATGTCTTCAGTGAAGGGACTGATTAGGCCAAAGAAATAGCACTAATAGCAGTCACGGAAGCGAGAGCCCAATGTGCTGCCTGTACAGGAATTGCAGTGTTCAGCATTAGTCCAAGCAGGAGAATGTATGTATGAAAATAATAAAATGCATTCATCTCTAGCAGAGCAATTACCTTCAAGTTCACAGCCCAGCAGTTCCATTCGCAGTCCCAGTCCTCCGTGTGTGGCTCTCTCAGGGTAGACACGGATGAATCTAGTTGATACAGGTTCAAAAGTCCGCAGTTCGGGAGTATCATAGTTGGTGTTGCCTTCAAAAGTCTGCAAGGCATGACAAATGCTACTTGTTAAAAAAAAAAGATATTTTCAGCAATTGTCTTTTTTTTCTTCATTCTCTAGTCTTTGAATTAGGTGAGAAGTAGGCCAGATTCTAACCATTTAATAAGTGTCTGACATTCCTGTCTTAAATAAGAATGGAAAATACATAGTTAAAACTTCTCTGAAAAGTAATGCATTTCATTTTTCATAAACTCAGTAGCAACCAATCCATCAGGGTCATAACAAGAGCTGAGTGTTTAATGAGACATGTTTTTAAATGACACTCTGATCTGGGGTTTAACTGGGTGACATTTTCAACACTTCTTGGGGAAAAAAATGACTGAGGTGAAGATCCTGTCACCTTTTAAGTGGTTACAATAATAATCCAACTATTCAAGAGAAAATTTCAATCTGATTTCCCCCAGTGACAGAGTTTCACAAGTTGTAGTCATTTCAAAAGGCATAAATTAAACTCCAGGAACAGTAGCTGCAAGAGTTCTTCCAGTGAGACTGCTATTGAATAAGAATAAAAAGAAAGGAAGAAAGAAAGAAGAAAGCTGCTTCCTGACAAAACTGCGATATAATCTAACAGGTAAGGCAGGTCAATGAATGTGCATTTCAGACAAAAAACTCTTCTCTGAGTTGCACTGTGGGTTCTTTAACCATCATGCAGCTCTCAATGGCATTTGTTTGATACCTTCAACTTCTCCTGTCAGTGGAGTTTTGCATATGAAATAAGTTATAATTTGTACTTAGAGTAACACCTCAGATGCCTCCATTGAGATGATGGGTCCTTAGAATGACTTACTGTACAAAAGGCATGTTAAGTAACAGTCCTTGCCATGAAGAGTTTACAGCCCAAGGTAGGCAAAGAAGTTATTTTTAGCCATTTTACAGTAAAAATGACTTCACAAGATCATATAAAGAATGCTCCAAAGTACAAAATATAAAAATATATATTACAAAGAAATAAAGTAAACTATTTTCAATGTTACTTGGTATGAATTCGTTAAATGACAAAATATTAAATGACATCTTCTTTGAACTGGAGTTTGAATTTGAGATCACAAGACTATTTTAAGGTAATTCCAACTCATAGTTGTGAGGCCTGAAGCTTCCCTCAGGAAGAAAATGCCAGATGTCCTTCATTTTGAATGAGAACAAACCCCAACCTGAAATAAACTCCTCCTATTGATCTAGGGGAAAACAGAGCCCATGGGAAAAAGTGACTGTATTTCCCAAGGCACAAAAAGAACATGGGTAAAACTGATTGTTGCTTGTATTTTCGGTGCAATCATAAAAACCTTGCTTGTTTTTGCTGTATAGTGAACCAATGGTCCACAACCCTTTTTGACCTTTGTTCAGAGTGCAAGTCACAAAAGCCAATGATGATGGGTGCTACAACCAGCTGGCTTAAATAAATAATTTCAACATCAATGCTTCTGCTCCTGTTTCTGATGGGAGGTTGTTTCTCTGAGGTGGCTCCAAGAGGCAATGGTTCACCAGGTGTTCTGCCAGTGCTTGGAAGACAGTTGTCAGGAATCACACATGGATGGCCTGTTAGATCTAATTAACATGCAATTACTAAAGCTTTCTTATTATGTTTGAATGGCGATACAGCGCAAATGATCAGAAAAGCTACCTACCATAAGAGAAAGGATGAATGCTATTTTATGTGTAAAAAGTAGACAGACACATGTATCTGAGGAATCCTTGCTTCCTTTTTAATAGTAGTCTTAATAGCAACATATAATAATGAAAACTGTTTTATAAAAGACATCAATACTGGAGTACTGACACACAGACATTAGAATTCAATAGGCATCTAGAATTATATTGAATCATAATTATATTGAATCATTGTCCTTTGTAGTGCAGAGCTGCCTGTGATTCAATTTTGACTGTTCATTTAAAACACGTACTGATATTCTTTGTGGGGGAAGAGGGAGGAGTATACAGTAAAACTTCATTTTATGAGCGTCCTCTATACAGGCTGTAACAAAAAATGCTTTACTTCATTACAAAGATAAGTTATAATAAATAATAGCTAAACAAAAGATAAGATAAACTGGCAAGAGGAAAAAAGACATCTTCCCAATGTTTGTCAAATCAAAATAAACATAGCAGAAAAATTTAAAAAGGTTGTTCCAGATAGCAGGATATTCAGAAAAGAAGTTTTGTGCACCAGAAATGACCAAAAGGAGTGAAAAGACAAAAGAGAATGTTATCCGTAGGTAAGTGGAAGAAGTTGGGAAAGAAGTATGAAACAGAAAGATGAGTTTATGAAGTAAACTTGAGCAAGACTGTGGAGAACAAATACAAGTTGGATCTTGAAATGAATAGAGGTTCTGCATGGCTGTTTGAGGGCTCAAGTAATGCTCATCCCTTTGCATGCTCGAGATAGGCTAAAGGTGGAAATATTGTACACATTCAGGAACAGCAGAAATTGGGTCAACCAAAGAGAAAAGAGTTATAACAGTCCTAGTGAAAGGAGCTGCAGGCATGGAGGACAAGATGGAGTCGAGACAGAAGGTGATGCTTCATCCCTTGGACGTATTTTGTTTTATGTTTAGCTTGTTATAGCTCCTTCTTTTCCTGACATGCAGTTGTTTATTGAATGTCAAGACTTTAACCAAGTGAAACGATGTGTTTCATTTCATAAAACAGGCCTGTTTCTAATCCACATTCCTGCTGTGACTCATTATAGCATTCTGTCCCATCCAACTCCACTTAATTTTAAAATACTACATTCCAATATTAACATTTTAAATCCATCAGTCTCCCAAATCATAGGACTTATCTGATTCTCTTTAAATAAAACTTGTGCTTTGGAAGAAAGTTTATTAAATGTTTTGAATTTTTGGGAAGGATTATAATTATGCCACAAGAGATTTAAATTCCAACCCTCCCCGTTCCATTAATCTTGAAAGTTAATTTCTGGTAGTGATGAAAGCTAAGGATGGATATAATGTGTTAGTTAGCATTCTAGCTTTCTTGTCAAACCACTAACTTCTGACAATGATGGCAAGTGCTTGTATTAAAAAACAGAAAGCCATGCAGCAGACGGCACGCTGCTTTGAAAGCATATGGCATTATATTTTTTTCCTCATTGAGCCACAGTGTAGAAGTATGTGTCAAAACAATATCTATTTTAGAAAGAAAGTGGTTAGATCCCATTGTTGATTTACACTCTCTTCACACTTTATGATGAAGTCAAAACTCATGGTAACCAGAGAAAGGAGTTGACTGCAAAGGCTGAATTCATTTGGTTTTAATCCCCAAAACAAATGATGAAAAGTGATGAGAAGTGAGAAAATGCAGACATATTCAGTGAGATTAAAACAGGAGAGAATGAAGTCCAATATTTACCAAATGTGCCTGGAAAAGCTACATCCATGGGCCCACACAGCTTTTCCCTTAAGGAAACACAGGTTTGCCCAATGGAAGAGGCTATACAGCAAAACAGCTTTACATTTAATTTTCAGATTAACACAGCTGAGATACTGAAAAAAATCTGAAAGTTCTTGTCAGTCAAGTACCTCACGAATTTGCCTTTCGAGGGCACATTTTTGGTATATGATTCCCTGATCATTCCAGTACTGAAGCACCATTTCCTGCACAGGGAATGGGTGTCCACTGTCCTCCTCAAGGAACAGGGTAGGAGGACTAAAACAAGAGTTATGCTTCTCAAAGCAAAACCACCTAAATATACTTTGTGAGCAGTGCTAGCAAAATGGGATGTAAGGCTTAATGAATGGGATTTGGGGCTATAATATTCCTCAGTGCAATGCAGGTCTTGCAGAGCATACTTCCAAAGACAAACCAAAGCAGATATATTCCTGGAAACTCTGCTGGGCCACGCTCATTTTCTTTTCCTTAGTGTCTAACTCAGCAATTCATTTGACCCTCTTCTGTAAATGTCCTCCTGTGTCTGCTTGGCCCTACGAACCAGCTGCCCTTTAGCCCCAGACATGCTCCCAAATGCTTCACTTATAGTATAATTGCACTTTTCATTTGGGATGAGATAGCATGTCAACAAGGCCATCACTCTATTTCTTTCGGTGGGAGTTGGATTGGACCATTACAGGGAGTCCGTGAAGATCTCAGCACTCTACCCGCAGGTCAGAAATCCAGCAGGTACCCCTTTGAGCTAGGTAACACCATCCTCATTCCACAGCTCAGAAAAAAAGAAGCAAAGGACGAGTGATCCAGTGACTCAAATAAACTCATTCCCTGTCAGCGGCAAAACTGTAGCGGGAATTCTGCTATGCACCTCTCCGGCAGCACTGGTATTACCTTTACAAGGGATTTTGGAGTAACCTAGGGACCACAGATGCACACTGAACTTGTCAGAAATCAAGACCTCCGAACTAGCTGTTGAATACGCGAAAACTTGGCCCCAGTGGCAAACTTCAGGTCTGCTGCCCTGGGAGTCCTCCTGCTTAAGTTCATCCCAATGCTGCACCTTTTTTCAGGCCACATATATATAAAGATTTTAAGCATGTTCTTTCCTGCACAGAGATTTCACCCTTACCTTTATCTTTTTCTTGCTGGAATCCATGATCATTTTCCAGTCTGATCCATTGTTGCTGTAGCCGATCTTGAATTTTTTCATGAATACTTTGTTTTCTCTGTGCTTGCCTCCTTGAACAATTATGCCCCTAACTTTTTTCTCTTCACTAAGGTCTATCTGAAGCCATTCGTTTGTATATGGATGAGTAGTTGGTGGTAGCGCCCAGCCTGAACGGCTTGTTATGAGGCGAGCATTTTCTGGGATCCAGTTTCGATCAACTTGAGTAGATGCAGTAATCTGAGAGTCAGGAATGAGCCCCGACACCATTCCCAACATCCCAGAGCAAGGATAATCTACAGAGAGAAAACAAATAAATTAAAGCGTTAATCTCAACAAGCACCAAAATAGAGAAACAGAGAAACAGGACATATCAGTCAGTTCAAATATCATAAGAAATTACTTATTTTTGTTTCTTATATCCAAAATAATCTTTTTGGATTCTTATATAATTTTCATTTGTTAAAACTTACACATCCTAGTTTTGGCAGGAGATGGAAGTACCAAAATACCACAGGTATTTCTGGGTTGATGGGAACCAAAAGTATCAGAAAACCCTATTCTATTCTTGTTTTCCATTCTTTTTGCTAAGTCAAAGGGAACAGGGTCACATCTGAATTTGTGGATATTTCCCCAGAGAAAACTCCCCAGATCAGCCAAAAACTGGCTACAGATTACTTAATTTTGAGGACATTAGAAATGGAAATATTGTATTATTCTGTACAATATAATTTATTGCTGTATGTGAGATTTTCCTATTCTGTTTCTTTGGTCTCTCAGGCTTTTCAAATGACACAGAAACTAAATAGTTGCTTCTTGTACAGTCCCAGTTAAATAAAGAATAAAAATATTAAAAGCTACTAACAAGGAATGAAGGTTTCTGATATAGAATGTAACAGTTCTGCTGATATTACCTTCATCTAACCTGAAAAGATTTCATAGAATGACCTAGAATTCTTTAATTCAGCAATCAGTAATCTTATTTTCCTACTGGTTGGAAGCCAGTCATAAGAAGTATTTTCAAGACCAGAGAAATACTTTAAGGAAAATAAGATCCACAGAACTTTTCAAAATTAGTGTCAATGAACTGTGTAAAGAACTCTAAAAGGACACTAGACATTTTTAGAAAAATCAGCTTTTTTAAAAAAATTCAATCATTAACATTTTCATTATTCTATAACTTGCCATACAAGATCTTGGTACAGAAAATTATTTTTATTTTACATATAATCTTTTAACAAATTTGTTGTAGGAAATACAGAAAACTTAAAACAGGAAACTAAAAAAACTTCTAAAAAATTTGTGATTATGTCTGTTTTTTTTTTAAGATAGTGTTGTGATGATAACAAATACCAGTCTGTTCAGAAAGTATTTAGGACAATTATTTGGTAGCTATCTGTGTGATGTAAATGAACTACATTCCAACAAAGTAATACTCATCACCAGTGGGAATGTGGAGTGATAAGTCTAGCTGCTGGAATAGGCTTTAGATCTAAGTGTTTGTATCTTGCATTGTTTTTAAACCTAGATAGGTATGTCTGTTCCTTGGTAAATCTGCTGAGACCCCCTGAAGTAACAGCAAATAGCAAGCAGGAGAAGGACTGGAGAGTAATGAAGGAAAAACAAGAGGGGAGTTTTTAAGAAATCTGTGCATCTCAGCTATTTTGCATGAAGCTGTAAAATAATTGCAAGAAAAGTAATTATACTTTATTTCTTTCACTTCTTAAAGCCAAACACTTAAAAGTTAATGCCAGAACAACATTCAGATAATGCTGGATTTTTGGGTTGTTGGGGTTTATTTTCTTTTTGATTTTGTTTATATTTCTATGTTGAGACCACATCTTTTCAGTGCAAATAGTGGAGCTGTATTTCACTAACAAAAATAAATAATTTCAAATAAAGAAATGAGAATTTTCATTGGTTTTAAAATTTTCCCAAGACCTACCTGTTATCTTGCAGCCATAAACTTCAAATCTCAGTGATACTCCATTTTCCCAAGATACAGGTCTAATTCGTACAAAACGTGTTAAAACTGGTTTAGCAAAAGGTCTGTAAACAACGTCAGTGGGATTGCTGTTCCCCTGAAATACCTTCACATGACAAGAAAAAGTATGTATTTGTTAGGTTTTCTTTTAAATGTTGTTTATAAATCCATGTTTTACAGATAATAATTATACAAGATCTAAACAGGGTTATTTTTGTGGGGGATGAGACAGAAAACTTGCATAGGGAACTATTTCATTAAACTCATAACACAATTTTTGCAGAGAAGTAAGCTTTCCTTGGGGAGGAAAAAAGAAGATGCAAGGTGTTGAGTGATATTAAATGAAATACAGGCTACCTGCAGAGTCCCATAACACCTCGTAATGCTGCTAGGTAGACCAGGAGAGCCTCAGGACCTTCAGGAGAACAGAACCTCACCTGAGTGCAACAAGGGTCTGACCCTCTCTGCCTATTTTGACAGGGATCGATATACGGGAATGACATACTTTGGGTCTTTGCTATCCAAGGGTTGCTGTGTCCTGGAAAAATCCCTTACTGCCCAATTTGGGCAGTTTTCACAGAATCACAGAATGGTTGAGGTTGGAAGGGACTTTTGGAGATCATCTAGTCCAACCCCTCTGCTCAAGCAGGGTCACCTACAGCACGTTGAACAGGATTGTGTCTAGACGGCTTTTGGACATCTCCAAGGATGGAGACTCCACAACCTCTCTGGGCAACCTGTTCCAGTGCTCTGTCACCCTCACAGTAAAGAAGTTTTTCCTCAGGTTCAGACAGAACTTCCCGTGTTTCAGTTTGTGCCCATTGTTTCTTAACTTGTCTCTGGGCACCACTGAGAAGAGTCTAGCCCCATTTTCTTGACACCCTTCCTTCTCGGTGGGGGATTCAGAGTGCCCTCTGAATGGCAGCACAGCCCTCTGGTGTATCAGCCACTCCTCCCAGTTTGGTATTGTCAGCAAACTTGCTGAGGGTGCACTCTGTCCCTTCATCCAGGCCACTGATGATAAGTTGAACAAGACTGGACCCAGTACTGACCCCTGGGGGACACCGCTAGCTACAGGCCTCCAACTAGAGAAGCTCGTACTTGTATAATGATGCAAAAAAGCTACAGAACCTCAGACTCAAAATTAAAGGTTTAAATTTCAGTTGGACCATGTAAAAATTCCTTTGAGGAGTTAGGATAAAATATACTACTTTCTCCCTGGGCTTAAGAGTTTTGTAGGGTGTAACCCGCAAACCTTGCTTTGCTAACCTTCTGTTGTGCAAAGCCTTTTTAGCAAGTAGTCAGTCTCCCTTTCTCCTTGCACACTGAGATGAAAGTATGTTTAAAATCTATGTAGCAAATTCTAAGATTTTCTCTACATCCCCTGAGGCTCACAGTCAAATTAGATGAACAATAAGACTTCCACAAGAAGGTACAGTATTGTGCTATGCTTTTATGTGGAGGATCCTGCAAGCACATTCCTTCCTAGCAGAGCAGAAACCTTGCAAAGTTCTAATCCAAAGAAGGTGATTCAGTTTCCTGCTTCTTCCTATGTAGAGAGGACCAGTTTCCTGTTGTTTTCCATGCATACAAACCCCTTGCCTTTTATGGGCCTTTCCTTACATATGGTGTCTACTTTCCTGTTTGTCACTTGCAGTAGCTGCACTAATTTGGAGTGGAGGTCAGCAGCACACAACTGTCAACTCGTCAGGCTCATTTTTTTTCTTAAAAAATTTAATATAGGAGGTTAATATCCAGCAAGAGATTTTAAATTAATCTACATTTTCTTTCAGCATTTTTTTTCTGGCAGGACCTTTTCTAGTTTTCTCAGGGACTGCATCTGAGAGAGGAACTGATTCTGTCTCAAACACACAACTCCTTGTACGTGATTTAGTGCAACATTAATGTGAAGCTTCCTTGAAGACAACTGTGGCTGCTGTGCTTTTGTTGTTACTTCAGTAGCTCAGTCTCCTTAACTTTTGATTTTGAATGAAGATATCGGAGGGAGGCTGGTGTGTATTTTTCCTGCCATGATCAACAGCAATTTTGTCATTTTAGAAACCTGAATTTTTTATAAACTCTTTGAACAAGTAAGACAGATCTAGGAACCGTTCTCACTAATTGAGAAGAGCACATACAATGGAAACTCATGTAAAATATACTCTTGGAGAGTTTACAAATTGAAGGTGGTAATAAAAATCAGGCATGGTCTGATTTTGAAAGAGGCATTTGTTCAGATCACGGGAATGAGAGCCAGGAAACCCTGTCTTCGCACACCAGCCGCAGCATTGGCTCTGCCTGCGACTTTGGGCAAGTCACTTATGGTACCTTTGTGCATCATTATACTGTGCCCACATTGTGGCATTTGACCTTCTAAGGTTCCTTCTCATCTGTAACACCAGGATAATACCTGTCAAAGAGAGGCTTTCAGGATTCATGTGTTACTGTTTTACAAAATGCTTCCAAGACAAAAAATATGTGTGTTAAACACTGCTACCATTTTGATCAGATAAATTTAGTGAACTTGAGGAACAAACCAGTAACTAAATATTTAGAGTTAGATACATTTACACTGATGGAACTTAATATGACGCAGATATTCTGGATCCTTACAGAAGGGTCACAAAAAAGTTATTATTAAAGGAGGTGTCACAAAACTTTTCGGTTCCACCTGCCCCTGGCAGACGCTGGGGATGCTGCTCCTGGGCACATCCTGAGCAAGGTGGGAAGAGAGGCACAGAGACGCTGGGACTATTCCTGTGAGAGCCTGATCAGAATTGACTTCTCAGTAAAAAGCTTTATGCTCATGGTAGCGGATAATGAAGATTTTTCTTATGAGTGCCTAAAGCTGTTTGATTTGGAGGTCACAGAGAGCAAATCCACCGATAAATGGAAAGGTGATAAAAATCTATAAGGATGGAAAGATGTGCCTAATTATCTGTCTGTATGACCCCCATCACTGAGAACATCTAAGAAAATGCTAATGACTTACTAGCACTCCTGCAAGATAGCACGGCTATGTATGGGGAAATGAAGCACTGAAACACTGTGTATCCAGAGCTGCATGGCAGAGAAAGGACCTACATAATTTTTAAAATGTTCCCCATAATATTTTTCTCAAGGTCACATCAGAAATCTCTGGCAAACTGGGAAACAGAAGCCCAGTCCAGGGAAAAGACCCAAACTACTCAAATTTTTGTGAACACAACTGACAAGGCAGGCACCTTGCACCCTTTTCAGCTCTGTTTCTGTGGCCGTTAGTCCTAAAATAATTGTTATCTTTCAGATTTGGGATATTGTTAATCCTGACTGTGTTGATTAAACCTGTGATATCGTAATCCTTTTTTTAAACAACTAAAAGTAACTAAGCAGTTCAACAGCTTACTTCTTGACAGAAGAGAGGCAAAAGAAAAAAGACTTACGACAGGCTTGTTTCCCTCCTTAAGAGTAATCCAGTCCTCTCCATTGGAGCTGACATCTACACGGTATGTTTTCAGATAATATTCTTTCTTAGTTTCTTTTGAGATGGCTCCTTGGGTCCCAATTCCAGAAACAAAGCGGAGAAGACCTAGATCTACCTGTGGTAGTGAATTGGGACATGAGGACAACTGGATTAGAGCATAACAATACTGCAGAAGTGAACCGTCCTCCCTCCACTCAGATATGTCTTACAGAGACCGTAAGGCTTTATGCAAAGAATATTGCAGTACATTGTTGATAACATGGTTATGATCTCCTCTTTCCTTAACAGTGTCATCACAGGAGGTGAGAACATTTGCCTGATCAGTCAGGAGGGCTGTTGACATGCTGGAGAATTATCTTTCCTTCATCAGGAGGAACCAGAGACTCCACCAGTGTGGGTGGGAGCCACCTGTCTGCAGAGAAGTTACTGGTGAAGTTCCTCAAGGACCAGTCTTGTGAACAATCTTACTTAATACTTTCATTAACAACCTTGCAGAGATGCTAATGAGATTTGCTGAGGATGCAAAGCTGCAAGGTATTTACAATGCAGAGGAGAATCACGCAGGGAGAAGCGGGTGACCCTGAGGACTGGAGTATTAGAAAGAGGACGAAATTTAATAGTGCAATATCAAAGTCACGCACTTAGGGAATGATAACTAGAATTTCTGCTAAAACCCGGGAGCTCATCACTTGCAAACAGAAGAGGAGAAAAGAATCCCATGGTGTATTCGTTAGTCACAAGATAATTATGAACCACTGAGTAATTTTGTTGGGAAAAAGGCAAATGAGTTCCAGTTTGTACCAAATGAGGCATTTGCAGAAAAGAGAAGGAATTATTAACACAAGTGTAATAATTCTGTTCTAACTGACAAATGAAGTGAACTTTAATCATGAGAAAAAAATGACATTTTG
Source organism: Apteryx mantelli (assembly GCF_036417845.1). NCBI lineage: Eukaryota > Metazoa > Chordata > Aves > Apterygiformes > Apterygidae > Apteryx > Apteryx mantelli. The sequence goes on from NC_089979.1 coordinate 154,127,218, forward strand.
AACTTGCTGGGGAAATTAACACCGTGGTGTGCGGGCGAATGCAAGTTAGAGGCATTCTCTCTTTTTCACACACTCTCACTCTTTCTCTTTCCCTCATGGAGCTACCAAATGGAGAAGTGATCCAGGGTAATCCAGAAAAAATGCTATTTTTAATCTAGATCAGTTCCCTGATCTAGTTCATCATGTGGCATCATAAAAGTGGTATTGGCATAACTAGGAGGATGATGTGTGGTGCAGGAGTGTGGCTACTGAAATCAGTTCTGCTGGCAAAGGAAACTGGTCCCAGTGCACAAGTCCAGCTGCCAAAAGGTTGAAACTAGGCACAAAACTTTCCCACAGCCAGGCCGATGATAACGGCATTGAAACACCTGCCATTTTCTTATAGTCTTTCTTTAGCCATAAAAACAAAATGATTAAAATAAAATCAATTACCCTGCTTTCTCCACAGCTAGAACCCTCTTTGTTTCTTAAAGCAAACCAAATAATTTCAATATAAAATTAAACTATTCACAAAATATTAATCAGAATAATTTATTCCCCTAAAACTGAGTTCCCCAGACTTTAATAAGATAATAATAGGCTGAATTAACCCTTTTCATGTGAATGTCCGATGAACGTCTCAAGCTTTTCCATTATTTCCAAAGTATGCAGGATGCAAAATATATGTCCCCTGTGTTCCACAGGCATCCTTTTTCCTGGATGTATGTCATATGTCCAAGGGCGCTGGAGCAGTTAAATCAACATGCTCTGCATTCTCTCTCAAAGGGCCGAAGGAAGTGCTATTGAGGACAGACTGGCTGCTCTCTCAAAGCTCATGTCATATGCAAGTCATTTTAAATCTTCCAACACAAGAATAGCAGCCTTGTGTGTGAAAGATAGAATGAGCTTTCAGTGCAAAGCTCCTGTCCCTGCCATAATTTTTAAGCTGATAAAGGCTATACTTAACATTTTAGCCCTGGTCTTTAGGGGTGAAATACTGCACCATTTTGTTTTGTCATGATAAAAAAAAAAAAAATCAGTCTTAAAAAAAAGAAATCTGAACACTGCCTTACAAAAACAATCAAGTGATTTAAAGTAACTGGAGAGTCTCAGATGTTAGACTGTTGCAATCTGAAAGTTAATGGGGGAATCTGGGCATCATTGCACTGAGCAATCTCAGTTTAACTTCAAATGCTCTCCAAACTGTACTCGGCTGATTGTAAAGTGTGCTGCACTGAGTTATGTCCAATATCACATTCACTTCCAGGCTGAAGTGCACTTGAAAATCTGGAAGTCTGAGGGAGTACAGAGCTAAGTTATTTAAATGATCTGCTTCTCTTACAATTTGAAACAGCTCTTCAGTTTTGAAATGATTAGGGTCCCAAGCCTGTACCATTCCAACTGATTTGAAATGATTCTAGTACTTTTTTTTTTTAATATACAATAAGTACTTCATTGTGAATAAAGTCAAGCAATGGCCTATCACAAGAGTTCTAGATATTTGTAGCCAAGTTAAAATTTAACCTCGAGGGTGTAGGGGTAGATTTGATTATTTGACATCTGGGCAAATAATTACAGCTACCAGTCACTGAACATTCAGGCATTTCAGGCTTTTCCCATGAAAGAACTTTAGGTGCCTGAATTTTGCCCAGGCCCAAATGCTGATATTCAAAACTCCCACTCAACTCCTGAGGCACTGAAAGCCCCAAAGCACTTTCACCTACACCACTGCCCAGAACTAACTCCTGAATGTGCTCTGGATTTAGATGTCTATCTTCATGTCTAAAACCTGACAGGATTGAAAAATCAGGTAGAGACTCTCCTGTCAGAAGACAACAGTTCACAGGGACAGCACGAAGCTGAGTAGGTCTCCCATTTCTCGCCTGCAGGCTGGGAGGAGGAAAGCTCTGCTGCAGACCCTGGCGCTGGGACCTATTTAATGCAATGGAGGAGGAGGGCTGGGACCTACATCTCCTGTTGCTGAGGAGAGCAGCCTCTTCACACAGATGTGCTCTCTCTCCAGATCAGCAAATCTTTACGTATTTCATGAAAACGGGAACTATGTCAACAACAGGCCCATCCTGGAAAACCTGGAGACTGATGACTCAAGTGTTCAGCTGGATGCCACAGCTCTAAACCTGATCATGCAAAGACAAGATTTAAACCCAAATCTCCTGCATTCCAGGCAATATTTTCTCATAAGTTACAGAGAAAAAAGGAATAACCCAGCTCTGTCAGTGCTTTGTGAGGAAAGAGCTGTTCACACAACAATGGTGGGGTTGAGCAGCTGAAGAGCAGAAGGGCTGGAGCTGTCTGTGCTAATTCAACCTTGGAGCGGAAGTCAAGGAGAGAGGTAGAGCTCAAGGCATATTCCTCCCTTTGACAGATCTCCGCTGTGGCCTTCGGAGGAACTGTTCCTCTCCAGGCATACAAAACCAGAACTGCAACACTGAGTGCCTCTCCGTAGTGCCAAAGTTGTAAATCAAGCCCTAAATTTACATATTTTCTTCTCTAAGTAAGATGATAGAAATAAATTATGTAGAAAACTACCCTGGAAGCTGTATGACATGTTTCGCGGGTGTGTTAAACTCACCCTTGTTAATCACTTTGTGATGCATTTTGTTTTTCTTTCTCATGTTTTGTGAAGCTATATGAAACTTTACCATCTGTAAAATGCAAGATTGTGCATAAAATACACATTCTAAATGTCATAGGAGTTACTTAGAGTTGAAACTCAACCATATTAACTTCTATTACAAACTGGAGCCTGAAGGTATCAAAAGGCATCTGGGGTAATATGCAGCTCTTTCACACTGTAATACCCAGAGGAACCACTGCAGAGGACAGTAGTTCTAGGACAACTGTGTTGCTAAACAGATAGGATTTCTTATGCTTTTTGGAGCTTCTACTTATAGAGTCCAGCTGTCCATGTAAGTTCCAGTCAAGTTAGTATGTCCTTTGCACAAAGGTCTCCAAGTGTTAACATGAACTGAGGTAGCCCACTTTTCTCAGATCCTGTCTCGTCCAGCTGAGATAATAGTATGAACCCTTGACAGCTAGCTTTTGTTTTGGACTAGTTGTCCTTTTTGTTTTAAGAACCTGTGTTTCATGTAAAATGACCTGCAGAGAGATGTGGTGATGAAATACTGTACTTTTGAAAATGAACATCAAATGCATTTCCCTACAATTATTTGACATTTAACTTTCCGCACGTATGATAAACAAACATCTGGTATTTATTTTACAGGATGCAAAAGATTTGTAACTTATTGCATGCTGTATGTCAGTGATCCGAAATAGGCAGCTGTCTCCAAACCTGAAATCATGACACTTCACTTCCGTGACCAGGACTTTAGCTTTAACTAACTGTAGTACGCTGGTAGGTTTTTTTCAAATGTCCTTTATGTTCATTCAGATTAAAAAGCATATCTTCTCCAGAAAATGATGCCTTAGGACCTTATCCAACACACACAGTCTTTGACAATTGCCTGGGCTGCAATGTGACTACCCTTATGTGCAAGTACAACACTGGGAGCAAACCTGCCTGTAGGAATGGGCCCTAACATACATGAAAAGAGGAACATCTCAAATGCATATTTTTTTCCAGGAAAGAAACATTCATATAAAAAAGATACAGTTGTTTCTGCTTCTAAAATCAATTTATTTCCTGTGACATCCTATTGCAAGATGCTAGCTGTTTCTACATATGAATTACTTCCTCACTATTTATTCTTCAATATTACATCCAGGAAAAATACTTTTTATTGCTGTCTCCAAAAAATGTGTGTGTGGGGGGGTGACACATTTTTAAGGCATAGATATGCAAGGGGTGGCATGCACATTTTACTCGAAAACAGCTAAGGAGAAGCACAAAGAATAACATTTAGCTCTGCACAGTATATCATGTAGCAAATCTTAGCTAACTGCTGATTAAAAAACAACACACAACATGTGAGACATGGAATGAATATTGCTGCTTCCTGTAGTCGTACACAACCATGTCATACTATGGAAGACCTTACTTTTGGAATGAAAATCTGCCTTACTGAATAAAATACAGTCACTGAGGCAGCTGTAGCAAGGGAGCAGTTTTACCAGCTTTTAACACTCCTACTGTAGGTCTGCTCAACAGCCTGAGAAAATAAAGGACAAAGTGCTGGAGTTTGATTAACAACAGGAAGCTTTTTGTTGTGGGCATCTCTTGTGGCTTGAAAAGCTGTATAATCCATCACTTGACACAACATACCAAAGTAAATATTTTTGGAGAACTGTGTCATTTCCCTAGATAGCATACATTGCTCCGAGCCAGATTAACTGCTGTGATGCTTCACTGGTCTTCTATCAAATATTTTAATTAAGCAGGAGTTGATCTTTTTCATTAGTATAACCTCTATTTTTTATTAGGTGTTGGTGTTGATTTGACCAATCACATTATGCCATGATGTATGTACAACTATCAATTAATTCCTTTATGCATTGACCTTTAAGTAAAAAAGACTACAAAGTTAAGTTAAAGTGGCACAGAGTTTAGTAGAAATTCTGAAATGAAAGAAGTTTCATTAATTTGGTGGAAAATTACTTCCAATAGTCTTTGTCCTTGAAATGAGTGGTCATTACAATACCACAATGCCTTGATTAATGACACAATGTAAATATTTATCTTGGATTTAAGTGAAAAGTAAAGTTGTAAACCATTTCAGATTTCTGTGCAAAATTCTCAGTGATATTAGTGGCAGCCCCATACAGAAAATGAGGAGAAAATATTGCTGTTAGTTGGATCTTTCCTGAGTCACTGAAGTCTTTCTCATTGACCTTGACAGGAACATCCTGAAGGCCCCAGAAGAGAAAGCATCTAATCACATGCTCGACTTCTAGTCTGTGCTTAGAAACTGCCCTAAATTGGTATGCTTTACCGAACTGATATTTATGTGAATTGGCAAAAATGGGAAAGTATGAAAGAGAAAGATGCGCAAACATTCATGCCAAAGAAATAACAACACTTGGCAGCAGAAAGGGAATGAACGTTCTTTAGCAGTTGAAATATTTCTTGCAATCTTAGCCCTCTGCCCAAATCCTTTTTTGCAGCAGAAAAAATGTAAATGTAAAGCTTTCCCCATCTGAAAACAAGGAATTGTTTCAAAGCAGGCTATCACATTGAGATACTGATGCTGCAATTGCAGTATTGAGTACAGCAATTTTTTTTAGAAGCAGGTCAGCCTGTTTCTATAAGATAAAATTTAAGAAAATGATGAAAAAGTATGACTGGCAGACATAAAAGAACCTCAGTCACCCTTATGGTGCTTGTTGGAGAAAGCAAAAATGTGGAAAGTGTAAGAAAAATGAAAGCCAAAAACAAAACAAGAAAAAAGAAAAGACAAGAAAAAATGAAAGAAAAGGCCTCTGTGTCTCTGACAGAGAAAAGATAATGCTTGTGTGGGCTGTGTTGCATCTGGATTCATGGCACATTCTCCCACTCTTATGTTAATTTTTTTTTGCATAAATCAGAAGCAACTAATTAAAAAAGAAATATTTAATTCTGACATGTTCTTTGAACTGGTGTTCCATCTGGTTCTGTTTGAATAGTAAAATCTGCTGTAGTTGTAAAAATTGGCAAGCAGCACTCTGGTAAAGAGAAACAAAAGAGACTCAGTACAGCAGGTTAATACACTAGCATTTCAACTTGAGACATTTCCAGAATTCAGCAAACCAAATCGCTCCAGTATGGAAATTATAAAGATCAAATGCGAAAGAGAAATGCGTTAGTGGGCTGGGAGAAGCATTGCCACTGGTATACATTAGCTGTGTGTGATATTTTTAGTGAGAGTCTTTGAAGGAGTTTGGTTTAAAAGCAAGGGCAATGCAATGTTCTCCTGAAATGGGCTAACTGTATTTTATGAAATGTGTCCACTGCACACTCAGTGATAGGGACCGATCCTCCAGCTATTCATTTTCAAGCTCCACCTTAAGCCTTCTTACAGTGCTCTGATGTAACATAACCGCTATTCAGAAGACTCAGCAAATAACCTTCTTCCTAATTTATTTTTTACTTGAAAACTACTTAAAACTTGAACACCAAGACACAATAAACTCTGATAACAAAGAGAGGAAAATGTAATAGTATTGGGATTTCTATAGACTCCAGGATCTAAGTAATCAGCATCTTATGCCATTCGAACCCTCTCTGTAGCAATGAAGAGAAAGGCTGATTAACTCCCCATGCTTTAGAAAAAGATTGTTTTACATCTTGCAGGAGCATATCTTGCTGTGAAATATTACTTCTTTAAAATTAAAACCTTTGCTTCAGCACTACATTAACTTGCAAATGGATAACCTAAGACATTTACAATGACTTGGTCAAAAAAAGAAGGAATGTGAATGGCCCCTTTCTCCAGCTAAGATACTTAGGAACCCTTGCTGAGCAATAAATGAGTCAGGAACGTAATACTTTTAATTAACGTTTTCTGAATACTTATTTGTAATTTACATTTAATTTTAAATCTGAGCTTAATCCTCTGATCTGGAATGAAGACAACTATTTAGCGCAGTTTGAATGTAACCTTCCCCAATCTGTGTTAGAAACTATAGAAAAGGGAAACTCTATAGCAATACTTGCAGAACCACTCTTTTCTGAGAGAAGGGGATAATTGTAGGACTTTTTTCCCCCCAGTGTACTGAGCAACTAACATTCACAAATGGAAAACAAGTAACCCAAAGCTTCTCTATCAAACTGCTTCACATGTGAATAATGGTGCTTTGCGTGGAAAACACTGAATTTTGCCTATAAAGTTCTTCCGTATCGTTTTGCCAGCTGCTGTCCTGTTGAAATCAGAGGGCACAGGCAGCAGGGCTTGACTGGTAATACATTTTGTCATTTGAATACAAGTACAATATTACCCATGCATAATCACACAGGAATAACCTCTGCTGCTTCCTTTCTCCACAAACCTGTGCTAATTCAGTAGGAGGCTGGTAAGTGACAGTGTGATATACTACGACGAATTATACCTCTACTTTCTCAGGCCTTGATGGTGCAAATCTGACTGTGCCATTACTCCATCCAGACAGAGCTCCGCTGAAATCACTGGAATTTGCTACAGTTAGATTTTTTTGAAAGTTCAGACTCTGGATTTTCTATCAGAAATAGCAACAAAATGGGAAAGACTGCCAGTGTCTAAGATTTAATCCTTTTTAAGCCTAATTTCACTGGCAATTTGAATAGGTATATAACCTGTGTCACATAGAAATATATGTATTCTCTTGTGATCAGCTCTCTCATCTTGGAAAATCGGCACAGTCTCTTTAAATCAGTCAGTCATCCACAGGAGTCTGCATTCATTTATTCTCTGTTAAATGGAACTGTCAGTTTTGTTGCACCAAAATTCGATTTTCTATTTCATACACATTGTGTATGATGATTTTAATTTACTACTGGGTCACCAAACAAGTCACCCTCGTTTTAAAAATATGAGTTTCTGCTACCTTCTAGAAACATGTCAGGTAACTGTAGTTAGACGGTGTGGTGAGTGTACTGTAAATGTGTGGAGAAGAATGAAAGACAAAGGACATACACGCAAGCATCATTTCACTTCTTCTTTAGTACGTCCCTCAGCACGTACAGATTGGAGACCTCTGAGCGTGCTTGGAAGAACTTCTCTTGGTCCCAGGCCAGAGCGGGGGAGAAGGACGGGGCAGGGCAGGAGGGGGGTCAGGCTAGCAGCTCCCAAGGAGATTTCCCCTCCGCGGCTGGAGCGAAGCTGGGAGAGCGGCTGCCCCCAGCTCTGCCCGCCTTTCTGCAAAGCCTGCTCAGCCTCCATGATCTCCTTTCCAGGGTTTCTTTGGCCCAAGAGCAGTGCCTGGTTTGCACATCCCCTATGCTGTCGCTCTCTCAAAGTCGCTCTATCTCCAGCTATGCAAAGGGCACAGCTATTGATTTCTAAGTGCTGCTGCTTTTTAAAACAAACACAGGATGTATTTTCTTAGTTAAGCATACCATGAAAGGGAGTAACACTACTATGGATAGTTAATTTTTAAGCCTGATAAGAGCATTTTAAAATTATTCTGTACTATGTCTGCCCTTCAGCCCATAGTTTGATTTTAACAGAATTTGCAATGGAAGTGCTTGTTCTTGTCTGTGTTAAGGCTGAAGGCCACTTTAGTGAGTATTACAATAATCTACAACCTACATATGACTAGTTAAAATATGCCCTGGTTTTATATGGGATAGGACGAATCAATCTTTTCAGCAGCTTCAGAGGATCAACACCAGAAATGAAGGTGGTCCAAAACGTTCAACACCGGAGGCTGCGGAGGAGAGAAAAACCAGACTCCATAGGTACAGCTGCTTGTTGGAAGTTATGTGTAAACAGTCCTTCTCTGATGAGAAGCCAGTTGTTCCTGAAAACAGATGAACCAAACCTCAGTTTAATGTTTGGTCAACTGTGTTTTCTCTGCTAGTAGGCTTTGTTTATCAGATAGCTATGAAGTTTACACTGATGCCGTTTTGAAGATTTTTTTAAAACCTTGAATAAAAACATTAGAGGGAAGGAAAAATGGAATTATTTCCCTGTTGAAATACTTCTTTTTTATGGGAAGAAGACAAATTGCTTTCTGAAGGGCAGGTATTTATGTCTTGGAGGAAATCTCATTTATCCTTCCACTTTACCTATTTTGCTACTGCTGTGAAAATGTCACCTAATGGGCAGAGCAGAATTAAACTGGGACAGAAAAGCAGGATAACACAAGGACGGGGGAGGTAAATAGCTCAGCAACAGAAAATCTGGAGCATGGATGCAGGGATGGGGATGGACCCATAGGACTTGTGAACTCTTCAGCTTGACACTTCTATGCAAGTGTGGAAGGAGTGAATAAAAAAGCACAGTCGCCTCTGTGAAGCACTTGACAATACACCTATAATCTCCAGCGCAGGGCCAACCCCACAAGAACCAAGACCTTTAGCTCAGTAACAACTACGCTTATTACGACCCGCCTCAGCTGCGCGTTCTTACCCAAAACTGTGCTTGCAGCCACTACCCTTAGTCATTTAATGTCTAGCCTTGAGCTCTCTACTGCCTGCATTTTGACACCTGCCTAGTCCTGTAGATTAATTTATTTCTGCTGGACTAGGAAAAATCTCCTTTTGAGATACCTTCCTTCACACCTGCAGAAAGCCGTGGCCATGGCAGAAGACATGTGCGTGCAGCGCGTGGTAGCTGGGTGGGCAAGGCTGCCTGAGCCCATGCAGGGCTCTGCAAATTGCCTGAGAGCCCGTGCCCCTACAAAGCACAATGGCACAAACATCTGACTTTTTCGGTTCAGTGTCAGTTAAAAACGGCAAACAATAAAAAAAAGTTTTAAGATGAGCCAAACTGCACAAATCCAGTGAGTGGGAAAAAAGAGAGAAAGAAGAATCATTTAGTACTGAATGAAATATTTCACTCAAATGGGAATGAAAAATTTTGTCCTAAGTACCTGTTTTTAAGTGGCTTTAATTTCTGTGAAAGAAAGTAGCAAAAAAAGTTGTTGAAATTAAAAAAAAAACCTGTAGTGTTTTGTTTAAAAAACATATTAAAAACTTAATTTTTTCCCCCTGGAACCAACTATGCAGTGAAAGTAAGATAAATTCACAAAATCATGTTAGTAGCTGCTGAATCGGTGCTTTTTCTGGACACTTTTAATTTGCTATGTCAGCTCTAAAGAGCCATCTGTCTTGCAGCCGTGGAGGGGCCATAGGGCTGGCCGGGGACGTGGATGCAGAGGTAATTACAGCATTACATACCAGCTACCCAGACCTCTGCATAACGGATCCCCTGGAAGAGCTGCAAGGGTTACACTGATGAGGCTGGCAGTGGAGGCTCGGAGGGGTCCTGCTTCTGCTGTGCCTCCGTATGTCGCGGGTGGGATTGCTTGGAGCCACGCAGGAATCCCCTCTGCATCCAGGCTGACGCTGAAACATGTCAGAGGGATGTAGAGGGGATTTGCTTCTCCACTGTGTTTTGCACCTGCACTTCTGGAGCAATAAGGCTGCCAGCGGTTTTGCACTGTTCTCTGAGCATCCCCTCAGCCTCCCCAGAGTGATAAATCTATGGCTGGGAAATTTCTGGTACTAAAATAGCTCTTAAAGCACTTTGAATAATCAAAAAAACTTCATACTTTGTAGAGTCCTTTTATATCTCCCTCTCCCTCCTGTCTGATTTCAGTACTCACCTTTGTGAAACTGTACCATTTATTCCCACATCACAACAAACAAAGGTACGAATGCATCCTGCTGGGTCAATTAACCCCAGTTCTGCACTGTGTCACAGTCTGTGGTGGCTGTGATTTCCAGAAAGGAATATTCTTTTGTCATTCTTTACCCATGTGCAAACATATGTTAAGACCATAAGACAACTGCAACGCTTCTTCACACAAAGCTAACTCTGCTTTTTATAATTTCTGGAGTGCAGTTATGAACTGTAAAATGACATGAACCAAAAACGTGATAACATATATTCTAAAATGGTAGAGAAAATGAAGAACTGACAGTTTTTGTGCTTTCATGTCAAAATACTCCCTAATGATGGGTAAGCCTTGCCATAAAGCCTATGAACTTCAGCTCTCAGGCAGTCCTTTAAAGACTAGGAGAACTTGAAGGCTGAGGTTTCACATTATTATACGCAGTAATACGATGCACTTCACTGCAATATCAAACTCCAGAGGAAATAATAATAAAAACAACAGGCATTGTTGACTTGCACTTCCTTGAGCTTTCATGTGAAACATTTAGATAAGCTTGCTCAGTAAAGTCAGCCTAAGCAACTGCCTGATGTAAGAATAAACCTGCTAACAAAATAAATGTGCTGTGCAGTAGCCTATATAAATACTGACTATATTTTTAAGTGAATACCTGATAAAGAAATAAGCTACGACACAGATAAAAGGTTGAGACACCAAATGATGAACTGCAATTATTTTCAAATCTCCTGCAGGAATAAATCTGTATTAATCTATATACCAGTTTACATCAGTGATGCATGCTTCTGGGTTTTGCTTCCAAAGGAACAAGTAACAGAGAATACAGGGTACTACGAGTGTACAGGAGCGAAGACAAATGTGGAAGGCAAATTCCATTTCAGAGGTCCCTCTCATTCTGATGAAGTGGTGTATACATAGAAGTGTTTAAAATCAATGGAAGTGTATTTTCCTTGCACGGGAGAGTTAGTGTTAAGTAAACAACTGATATTTCAATCAGTGGAGGTGAGCGGGATCTCCCAGGTTGCTTTCCATGGAGGCCTGTTCTCACCTCTCTCTGGCCTTTCTTTTGAAATGCTGCGAGAGGCAGAGGGCTAATTTTGTACCAGATCAGCTGAAACTCCTAGCGAAGACGAGTCTAGAAATTGCTGTGAAAGAGTCATAGGTGCCAAAGCGATGGGTGTGGGAAAAGGTCTAGATGGGCAGGCGGAGGCTCTAGGGGCCAGACCAGACCTGCCCTCCCTGCAAAGCCTCTCACTCAGGCCAGTGTCCAGCCACTGGTACTACATCTGCGCCCCACTGAAAAACCCAGTAGCACAAATTAGCCATTTCTGTCAGCGTAGCCAGAGCGCACAGTATGGAGTTCATCTTAGCTGTACGGCCTTAGGTCCGCTGCAGAATGACAGATAATACCCGCTCCAGAGTGTAATGTCTATTTGTGCAATGTTAACCCCCATAAATCTGAAACAAATTTGAACTGGCCGAGTGTGTTTATATCAGCTCGGTGCTTTTTACCCTATGGCTGCAAAGTTTTCATCTGCTACTAGGATTTTTAAAGCTAGGTTTACTGTTTTGTCCAGCCCCAGCCATAGCGTGAACTAAAGATCATGTGTTATTAACAAGTGCACTCTGCTTCCCGGGCAAGCAAGCTGGAGGTCTCACTCAGTGCTACATGATGAGAGAAAAATTGCACCACCCAGAAACTATCATCTAGCTCGGTGGGAGGGTAGAGATTTGTGTTATATGCATTAGAAGAAACATTTTGATAGAAAACATGCTGATTCTGCAGTAAAAGTACCCAGAAGGTGTTGCTCGTTGTGGGTTTGCGAACCCACGCCGTTATGAGGATTGATGACAGCACAGGTTACCAGTGACCCTAGTAACAGGCAATCAGTCTCCCTCCAAAACCACACACACGCTGGTCTCAGGTGTGTTTAGTCTGACGCACCGATCTGGCACGGGGCTGGCCCTGGAGCTGGCCACGCGTCTACGCAGCCCCGCGGGGAGCCAGCCGAGAGCTCTCGGCGCCTCTCCGAGCCCCAGGGGCCTGCGCCTGGAGCGGGCCACGGCTCGGGCTCACGGCTTCAAAGCGAGATACAAACTGTTCCCTGAATACAAGGATTTCACATGTTACTTTTCACATGAGTGTAAATATAACTGCTGTTCTTAAATGTGAACATTAAATCTACTCTGTAAAAATACAATTACTGCTGCCATGGCAGAAATCTGTCGTCCCTTTTGAAGGAATGCCTTGAAAATGCAATCATAAAATCCCTGCACGTTATGGATTTCATTAACATTGTACTCCCCCAGGATTCCCAATTGCACAATAACAGGAGTTCTTTAAATTTTAAATACCACAGACAGGAACAGTTTCACTAAAACCAGATGTGAAAGCCTCGTACCGGCCTTCTTACTGGTTCTAAGTACTGAAACTGGCTGGTAATTGATACCTATTAACATGTTTGCTGTTCAGATTACAGAAATGGAAACACTATACTATTTTTCCTGTGAAAGGATACGTTAATGAGGGACAATGACTTATATTTCAATGGCAGTTCCCTGCTCTTGACTAAATTAAAGGGCTGTTTTTATTTTCTATTTTAAATTATGCTGTTTCACACTGAAGGGCAGCTGAGTGTGTGAAACGTAAGTGTAATGAACAAGTAGGTTTAGCTTAAGGTTGGGGAGCTAATAATATCCCATATGACAATAAACTAACTTCAGGCTTATTTCTGGCAACCCTTGCCTTGTGTTCTTTTTTGTATCTTTATTCCATTCATATTAGAAAATCCACAGATTTTATTAAGGTATTTTTAAAGAAGAAATTCAATCTGGAGTGATTCTGTTTCTGATTATGGAGTCACTCCAAACCTGAAGCTCATTGAGCAATTTAAAAAAGTGTGTTTGAGGGTAAAAAAACTCGAAGAAAGTACCAGGCAGACTTATGGTGTGATTGCAGTATTGATATTTTGAATCTAAGCTTTGACATTTATTTCAAAACAAACAAGAAAAGGAAAGGACAGACAGCTCTCATTTAGCAGAGACTGGTAGGCAGACGGCATTCAGATGAACTTAGGGTTTAGCATCTTGCCAGCCAAAGGAGCAATCTAGTTTTTCCACCAAAGAAAGGATTTCACGTCCACAGATAGAATTCATGCAAATCCATTACCAACAACAAGCAACCACTATTTTCCTAATTCTTTTCAGTGAAACGGTCCAAAAGACGTCAACACCTCAAAGAAGACAATCATATCACATGCCCTCTAGAGATCCCCTGTAGATACCAATCTCCCTTCGCTGATACTTAACTGAGGTTTTCTGTTTCTTTTGTCTTAGCAAAAACATTAACCTTAAAGGGAGGGGTAAAAGGAAGGGAAAGGAGAACTGTAATATTTTCCCTATACAAAAAATGACACACTAAGGAAACTAGCATTTGGAGATGAATTTTCAAGCTGCCTTGCCCATGCATGACCATACGTATCTCATATATATGCCCAAATTGCATATGCATATTAGCAGTTTGAAGGCAGACCACTACTTAATCAGCTACAGTGTGTGTGCAGGTACGGGGAATGTGCAATTGTGGAAAGATTAATAAATTACTGACAGAAGCAAAATCTCTGTTTCTCAGACAATGGCACATATAGGAAGAAAAGTGCTTCCACTTTAAAAGTTCCATGTTTGGTATAGTTGTATCAGTCAGCCTGTTTTTTGCAGTTGAATATTTTCTAGAGCTCTTGCACTGTGCAACTAAAATCCATTTATGTTGTACTGCATAAAAGCAAATACTTCACATGAATGATGAGTTTACAGTAGCACACAGAACAAAACAGAACAAAGTGACCTTGGTCCTTCATATACAGGGGTCTTCCTCCTTTTACAAAATATTATGATTTTTTTCAACTGGTAATTTCAGAGTATTTTATTAGGTGCATGTCCTTGGCTGTTTGTCTGTAAGCCCTTATGGAGATGAACATCTGTTCCTGAGGATATTTATATAGAAGAAAGAGGATTTCAATATTTTATCCAGATACAAACTTGCAACATGTGCCTACTGCCAGTGGCATCAAGCTTTCATAGATAGCGGTTCTTATGTGCAAGGACCATGTTACTGAAGTGGCTGATGGTCTGCAATGCTTAGCACCTATCTCAAGACTGTCAATTGACTTCAACAGAAAAGCATCTAGAACGCTTCTGGAGGCTTAAATGAGCAACTGCAGTATTGAATTAAACTATAATAAATATTTAGAAAAATTAGTATTCTCCTGGCACAGATGGAACCAAAGATGAGTTCAAGCGTTGTACCTTGTGAAAGCTGGGGGATGGCATACTCAGCCCAAAACCAACATGCCAGTTTGGCGGTTTCTGCTACATAGGATGAGCGACGAGGACAATTAATAGCTCTTCTACAACATGCATGTTGGTGTAAAACATGCAAATTCCATGCAACGAATCTTCCCACAGGGTTTTGTAGGCTCAGCCTTGCAAACAAGACCCAGCTCTGCAGCAAAGGCTGCTACAGCCTGGATTGGCTCTGGCATGAAGTCTGCCCCAGGTATGCTGTTCCCTCAGCATGGGCTATGGGCCAGGAGGAGATGCCTTAGGGCTCAGCCGCTTGGGGAAACAGTTCACGCAGTGTCTTGCAAAGCAGGGGCTGGAGGAAGTAGGCTGGAGCTGTGGTGTGAGCAGCACAGAGCATGAAGGACTCCACCAGCTCCTTGGCTGATGTAGCAGCTAGAGGCAGCACAGAGCTGCTGAAAACTATGCTTGGTGGTTGCTTCAACCCCAAGCATCCTGCAAAGGAGGCTGAGAAATTCATGGGCAGGAGGCTTGAAGTACTCTCAGCTGTTCTAAGCATAAACACCAGAGTAGCTTGGATTCTGTTATGTTTGTTGTTAAAAAGGTTAATGGTTAAAAAAGTAATTTGAAACTTTTTCTCAGAAAGATCTAGTTCTAAGTGAAAGGATTAAGCCATATATATATGTATGTAGTTATCATAACTTAATAAAGTTAATAAGCACATGGAGCACACAAATGAGATTTGACTGGCTCTCTTGTTTTGATTATCTAGTAATAAATGCATAAGTGACAGCAGAAAAGAAGGAAATAAAGAAAAAGTGGCAGCCATACGACCAGATGAAACACATGGAATTTGATTCTGATGCATTCCACCCTTTTTCCACATGCATTCCACAGATTTCAAACAGCAATGATTAATAACAAGCCTAGCACTTAGATAAGGCTGGGGAGATTTTAACATTTATTCCTAAGTAAGAGAAAAGGATCAACAGATTTTTTTGCCACTTTGGAGCCTGATTAGGTCCTTCAACCATGATTATCAAGTTGCCAAGAACTCAGGATGTGTAGGGGCCCCTAAGCAGGATACCTGAGAGTCCCATTGTGTGCAAAGGTTCAGAAATAAAAGATTTTCCCCTCTTTCTTCCCTTTGCTAACTACCACTCAACATGTTTTTAAGCTTTCTTGCAGACAGCAAACCTCACAGGAAACACCAATGTGACCATTCTTATTGATGGCTAATGATGCATTGTTTTTATATGTCAGTTAGTAATTTCCTATAGAAAGCAAAAGAAGCAGAAGGAATGTTTAAAATATATGAATGAGTTTTCAATATTATTATTATTTATCTAATGTGCTCAAGACTTTCTCCTAGTTTTTGCCAATACAAATAGAATCTACATCACAATTAAGAAGTGTTAGTCAACCTATACAGTTAAGATAAATCTCTGTTTTTCCACCTAATGAAATTAGTTAATTATCCTATTAGGATAAATTGTTATTTGTAAACAGTAATTCATATGAATAATTCCAATCTGTTCAGGGATCATGTACCATTCAGCTACAGGCCTGATAAAAAATAGCAAACAACAAGCCTAAGTAGATCCATTTAACTGAAAGACTGTCTTCATGGGCACAAGAGTTTGCAGGATTTCTGCTATATTAACAGAACAAAGCCAAGACAGCCAATCTTGGTGAAGAATGCTATGTTTAATGATATAGAAGAAGAGCCACTAGACAGAGACCAGTAAACTCATTTCATGTGTAACATATTCTAGAAGGGACTTAGGTCTTCTAAGGTGAAATCTGAGTGCATTAAAACACCATGCCACATATTAACGCTTAACTATAATCAGCTTGAGACACAGCACATGCTCAGTTTCCTGGGAAATTCCACTTTAAGTGCATGTTAAACTAATATTGACTTTTCCACTAAACCAAAATCTCTTATTTGTGCCCAGAAGACTGAAAAAACAATAGACGTGGGAAGCAGAAGAATTAATCTTCCCGACCTTTTCTTTTTTTATGCCTTTGGGAGTCAGTCTTTGTGTGTGTGTCTAATAGGGAATGTGAGCTATTCACTTGCAATGATTCTTAGATTATGTAGAAGTCCTTTACTGTATTTTTTTGTTCTTTCTTTTGCATTCTCCACATTCAATGAACTCCACAGAGTATTATTAATAATGTCTTTAAAACATTATCTTTTTACCTGTATCCATTCTCTGATAGAATCTTCCCCTGGGGTCCATCCATTTTCAGGGTAATTTAGTCGGGACCTTTCTGAAGACCAGATAGTGCTGTACTGGGAGGAGACAGTGATTTGGTCAGAGTGAATTTCTCCTGACTCCATACCTAGTGGTTCCATGCACTGGAAATCTGAAGAAAAATAAATTACCATCATTACCATGGTCAGCTTTCTGATTTAGACTTTGAATAATGAGAACGTTTTCCTGCTTTGAACATGAATATCTAAAGAATTTATTTTTATGTGACTTGGAATTCTTTAGCAACTCTAAGTGAGGCAGTATTGGGCTTATGGTGTCATTCCTAATACTGTCATTCGCGTTGCCATGGCAATTCCTGCAATAATAATGCTATACAAATATTTTTAGCCCAGCTTTGTAGCCATTTCAATATAGGACAATAGAGTTCTCTTTCCTAGGGTAGCACAGGCATTTCTGTGGATTCATAATATAAAACAATGTGTGTTCAACCTATAATTCTGCACAAAAGTAGGAAAGACAAACCAGATGACTCAACAAAATAATTTTTATTTTAAAACTATTTACTGTAGTGCAATAAAGTATAAAATGTTTTTAAAGTATCATTAAAAATACAGCTATTCTCTTTGGATCCTGGACACTGGAAGGAAATAAAACAAAAAATTTGCATCCAGGCCAGATTAATATTGACCTAAGGGAATTACTGTCTCTTCTGTAACGTGCTGTATTTTAAATGAGTTGATCATCCCCATCCAATCTCTTTTTGTTGACACAAAAATTACCTAGATAATTCAGAATCAATTGACAATCTAGTCAATATACTGAGTTCAAAGGCTGATAGGGCATGGAGATTAAATTCTTCTCTCATGCCTGCAAAAAGCTAAGGCTCCAACCCCTGCCAAAGCAACGAATGCTGGTGGTTGTAGACAGATCCTCATACCCAGCTGCTCATGCACCGCTCTGTCAGAGGTTTACCACCCCCATTGCAGGGGCAGAAGAAAAGGACATGTGCCTACACTTCAGTCTGGGCACTTCATAGTCCAGTATATGTTAGTATAAATTGCCTTCACTGAGAGTTTAAGGTAATGAATTAAAAGACTAATATGAGTTGGCCAATGAGCTTTTAATAAGTGAAGTTTTGATTTTTCAATGAAAATTAAAATATTTTGAAAAAATATGCTTGAAAACTTTTAAAGGGAAACCAAAAATTTCTATACAGAAATGCTATCAGGGTGCCTCATAGGAGTTGTAGCTAGGGTGCCCCATATATGAATTACCAACCTTGCTGCTGAAACTGCATTTCCCATAGTGCACTACCCTTTCACCCATTTCTGGACTGCTTCAGTGTACTCGGGTCCTTGGAATCTAAGCTGAACTACTTTAGGGTAAGACTCAAAGTAAATAAATGTCTGCTTGGAATCAGAAGGAGAGCCGTGAGCCACTATGAAGGACTCAAGGCATGCTAGGTGGGAGTCATAACATCTAAAAGTAGGTGTCTAGTCTGAGCTAGACATGTGGGCCTCCCCTATAGTCTAGTGAGAGAGAGAGGTGCCTCCTGAGGCCTTTCAGGTGTCTGAGGTAGGTTGAGTTATCCTCTGGTACTAACAACACAAAGACCAAAGGTGGCTGATATTAAGTGAGAAGAATCACTCCTCTGTTTAAGAAAATGATCGTAGAAGATGTTTCTTGTTATCAGTTAAAACAGATTTCATTGCTGAGGGAATTAGTGTGCACATGCACTAGTCTCTCTTGTTGTATAGTCCCCTATTTAAGGGATGGAGGCATTCCAGCATAGCAGATACTATTAATATTGGTTCCAGCATGTTGCTTCTACAGCACAGAGGGAGGATGACTGTGGAGCAGGTGGCCATGGGGACCCGCATTGCCTGTGCTAGCTAACGAAGGGGCAGGAACAGCAACTCCTAAGGAGAAGCCAGACGAGACAGAGGTACGGCCTGAGAGAGAGGGAGGACGATACTTGCCACCGCAGAGGCTGGGGTACGTCCCGTTCCCTCCTCCAGGCTACGTGCTTACAAGGAGGTGTTGGAGAGGTGAGTGCAGAGGACAGGTGGGGAAGAGGGAGGTATAATTTCAATTTACTGATTTTTCTCTTGTTAGCCTTCTTTGACTAAACAAGTATATTAAATCTGGGCAAATCTGAATCTGGACAGTAAGTCACAAAAAGGAGAGAGTTTGATTCAAGCTCCAAGTGCTTCATCATCAAGCAAAGCAAGGAAATCAGCAAGGGCATGGCATAACACTGCCCGTTTTTCTCCTGCTCCTCCCTCACTTGGTTTCATTCTCTGTCCAAAGGGTAAGCATGAAAATGAGGCAACTGGGAGAAAAATCAGAGACAGAGAACAGAGCTTAAATGGCTTATGAAATGGTTTAACAAGACTGTGTATATTAATTGTGTCCTTTTTACTCAAAAAATCGATCATCAAAGCTTATTCCATGTAATAAAAGAAAGCTTTGGATAGTGCATTCTTTGTCCATATTTCACTGTTTTAATGCAACTGTCCAGTTGCTCTGCATTCCTGGTTTCCTTGGTCAGCACAGTTTTTCACAATAATTCTTCCAGCTTCCTGTTAATACTGAGAAATAGAGCTGTGAGGAGAAATCTGCTTCTTGCATTGATTTTCAAAGGGTAGCTGTTCTTTGAAAAAAAAAAAAAGGAAAAAGAAAAACAAAACCAGTCCTTTCCCACTATCTTATTTATTTAAGGTTTCTTTAAAGTTCTATGTGCTACCTGGTGTGCAAGAAGACATAACAGAGAATATTTTCCAAGAATCTCTGCAGGATGGATAAATACTGACCTTCTGATACGCTGCTCTGTGACACGCTGTAGTTTGCTGAGAATCCCTCTTTTGCTATTGCACTGTCGGTGTAAAATACCATTGAAAGAATCCCCGTTGATGAGCGAACGCGGCCTGGGTTGTTCTGCCCACAATAACGCCCTATGTGTGGGCCAACTGAAAAGAAACAAAATATAACAGTAAACCACCTCTTCTCCTACTACAATAGATGCCACTACAATAGCCTCCTAAAGAGATTCCCTCAGCAGGAAACAGCAAGCCTCTACAACAGTTTAAAATCACAATCTCACCAATAACTTAGCAATGAACAATAAATTGCTTATCCTACCATGGAAGGCTCACTTCTACATTACAGGTAGCACTCCACAAACCTCCAAAGAGGTAAAGAACTAGATTTTCAAAAGGTGTCTTTTAAAGTGCACGGTGAGCAACGATGCACAAAATTACATGTATAAAACAGCAGAAGTGTTTTCCAAAGTGCGATTGAAGCACCTAGTTATGATCAGGACATTGAATAGTCCAATTTACCCACAAGCTTATAAGATGCTGAACACCCTTAGCTCTGGGAATAGGAGTTCAAACAGCACCTTTCAGGATTTATGCCCAATGCTGCAGATAATCTGTTAGTTTCATAGCAAATTTAGAAAAATGTTTTTGCATTCATATTGACGCAATGAGCAACAGCTCTTTATACCCTCCTATTTAGGCTTTCAGCACATCCTCATGGATCTTTCTCCCATATGCTCAGTATTCAAGAATACTGTTAAAAGAATTCTTGAGGAAAATCTTAATCCATTAAAAAGAGCAAGGATTTCTTAAGTATATCTCCATGTCACAGGACACACGCACATACACACATACATGATCTCTCTGCCTGTTAATAATATATAAACCAATTCCTGATATTTTTCTGGATTGCCTGTGCAGTGAGATAATCTGTTCCCTTAATTAAGCTACTCAATTCACAACCAGCATATGTGGCCTTCTAGCACTTACGCATTCCCTACAGATAGGTCCCTAGGCTGTTGAATAGTGATACATCTGTGCTTACAAACAATAAGAACAGATAATGCTAAAACCCATGCAAAGAGTCAATCACAATACTAATCATAAGACATCATTCTAATGCTTACACCACTGGCTTTTCAGGCTTACATTAACACCTCATCATTTCTCTAGGAAGTCCTTTAACTTTCAGTTTAAAATATAAAATGTTTATATATCCCAATTATTCACAGTTCAAAGAAAATCCTCAGCTAACATAATTTTGTAGTCATTTATTGGCCTTTTCCAACAAATAAAACAGTTCCAACTTGGAATAGCTTTATTATATAAGCTACACATTTCTGTAAGGCCCCAGTGTTGCCAGAAAGAAGAAGCACGGATGATACAGCTCTTGCTGCCAGCATTTATTTTTCTAACCATGTTCTGGCCATAGTTAGTCTTCAGTTGCCTTGGCAATCCCATGGCGTTTAAAATACCTGCCAGTTCAACCCTTTTTCACCAGGGCTGTTCAATGTGGTACTGCTGGAATGAAACACCCTACAGAGGATATGAGCTGGATTCTTTCTTATCCTGGAAATCATTAAAGCTTTATGGTTCTATCATCTGAAGTGAGAAAGTCGTCATTCTGGAGTGCTAGCATTACTGCCTTTTCAAAAATATGAAATAACACCCCCGCTTCTGGCTCCAATTGCCCCAGTTGTATTTCTTTTTAATTTTGGATGTGCAGATGGCTCTGACCCTGCTCTCTCCCATGATGGCCTCTCACCATTACAGCTGCTGATCTTGCTCTGAACTGCAAGAGACTAGGAAGGATGAGGCCACCATGTTACGGCGCTCTGAGCCTCCCTCCTCCCATTTGCTGCAAGGAAGGCCTCTTTGAAACAGAAAACAGAAGGGAACTTTGTTTAAAGCAGACAGGCTTTAAGATTCCCCATGACTCACTGGTTTATAATTTTTAAGACACATTTAATGATTCTGCATTTCAGCCTCCCAAAGATTGCCCCTGCTATCATGGCACTATTCCCTTTACTGGCTTGTGTAGATGTAAGAGCCAAAAACTTTGCGAACATGACACAAAGAGGTATTGAATTTTTTTGCACAACATGTAAACCTTAGCCTACTGAGCTAATGTGGTATTGATCTGAGCAGAACTGGATGAAACAGAGATTCTTATTCGTCTTATATAAATAGCTAACACACTCAAAGTTCCCCTTTTCCATTTAAGTCTCAAAAAGTTTTGAAAGATAATAAATTATCTGATGTTTCAGGTGTCACCACATCAAATAAATGCAGTGTAGGGGACACTGTCTGAGCAATAATCCAGGGGGATTATACTGCCAGCTGCCTGAGTAGACTCTGCCACTGCTTTTTTGTAGTGTCTTCCTGACCCGTCTTCTTTATGAATTGAGGGGGTAATTTCCTAAATTCTCATACTGATATAAAAGACCATATATGGGTCAAAATGGGAATTCTAGATGAGCAGGTACTGAAATGTGATTAGGCCTAGAAAGCTCTTTGCAGCCTTATGGGCAGACCATCATGCCACTTTGTCGGCTTCCCCCAGGAAGGCCTGCTCCGAACAGGAGTCACTTGGAAATGTCCTCACTCAGGGTCAGTTCTAGCACCACACAACAGGGACATTTCTCTGAGCCAACGAGTTCTGCTTGACTGCCCATGCTTTAGCTATTTCTGGGATCTTGCCTCCTCTCTCCATCGGCATAGCATGTACAGTGGAAAACTAAGTTACTTTCAAGTTAAAAGATGGAGGGGCAACTAAGAAACCTGTTTTGCAAGCTTTTTCCAAAACACAGAGTCTATTTGAGAACTAGAATAAATCCTTGGACTATTTTGAGTATGTATGGGTGAAGGTTACAGAATCTGATTTATAGTATCTACAGAATATGGCTTGTGGTTTAAGACTAAACAGAAACCTTATCCCTACTAATTCCTCTTCTCTTTTGCTACTGACAACTGATGCATAAAAAATATAATATATTACTAATCTACTATTTGCCCTTCTGACTAAAGAGTAAATTTATTGTCAGGCAATTGTGATACTTGTTGGAATACATATTTGCCCATCCAGTTGAAATCTTATCTTTTGTAATTCAATTAAAAAAATAAAAAAGGAAAGCAAAATGGTATATCAGACTTCTAAAATATTAAAAGAAGTGTTACATTAACTAGGCATTTCACTGAATTTTAAAGTTGGTCTATAAAAGTGTGTTGGTGTGCTGTAAACAGTATTTTCAAAGCAGTGTGAATCTTATTGACAAAACATTTGCATACAATTAAGGCTGCTAAAGAGAAAAGAATTGCAAAATGAATTTTGTCCTCCTAGCCCAGTAGTCACTTAATCTGAGCTTGTATATATTCTTATGCCTTAATAGCTTCTCACAAGTGTAGAAGGCAACCACAACAGAGGAGAAAAACACCTAAATTAATAGCAACCTTCATTTGCATTGATGTTAACAACAGAAGTAAAGTGGGTTTTTTTGTTCTATAATTCAGTGCAAGCTCTTCTGGTATTGACCAGAACAATAATACCTAGCCTGTGGTTCTCAAACCATATGTAAACTTCTTTAAATTACTTTTGAGCCCCTAGTAGACAATCTATAGAGCTTCAAAGAAAGCTGCATGATGAATATGTGCAATTCATCACTTAAGCTAGTCCTGGTTTTGAGTGGGCTATTCTTCTTCAAAGTCATCAATGGACTGTTCTCAGCCAAGGCTGGCTGAGGTTTATTTGTGCCTTGGGAAAAGAGGTTTTTGGTGTCTAGTTTATTCATGCAAAATCACATATTTCTGTTCTGTGATCTACCTTTTCCCTTGTTCCAACTCTACCTGTTATCTTCTTCAAAGCATCGTCCTCTTTCTGCACAATATTTGCAAAATGCACCTGTAGTTCCCAAATAATCTCCAACAGGGCCTGTTTCACTTATTGCTGTGCTTAAAAGAAGAGACCAAAGGGTGCATTTGGCATGCAGTTATGCAGAAACAAAGTGCCGGTTTGAGGCTTTCCTGAACAACATGCCTACCATTCCCCTCATGAACAAGCAAAACACTTAGACTATTGCTTAACTTCAGACACATAAGTGTCCCCGAAGAATTCCTTTTGAAGTCAGTGTAACTACTCATATGCTTCAAAGATAAGCACGGGTTTTGCAAAATCAAGATGCAAGTACCCAGCATTTGCCAGATTCAATCTACTCAAAGGATAACTAGGTAGACTTAGGGACTCCATGACTGTGAAGGAGCATTTCAGGATTAACTTCTTCGCAAATGATCATTGTAGTTGCTGGCAAATCTTCTAAAAGAAAATTGTTTTCCATCAGGAAAATGTCAATTAGGAAGAAGCAAAATGTAAGTGGAGGCATACGGATTTTGACATTTAATTTTAAACATCATTTTGAAACTTCATTTAAGAGAAAATACTTTTTTTTTTGCTTTTTGGGGGGCAAGGAAGGGAAAAAAATAAATACTTCACAATTGCACATTTTCTTGAAAACAGCAAATTCAGTTCCTGCTGATCTTTAGTGCCTGTAGCTGATCAAATTCTACCATAAAAACTTTTTACAGATATGGTGAGATTCATCTGCTCTGATTTAGGCATCTAAAACTATAGATGTTATAGAGTTAGCGACCCAGAGCTCCCATTATAGTCAATGGGATAAACACCTTCAGAGGACCATTCGCTGCATCCTAAACCGGATGGCTAAGACAGATCAGCGAGGAAGTGTTGTTCTCCCCTGCCGAGGACAGCGGGACTTGCAGTGCCTGGCTCAAACCGGGACACCTGGCACTCAGCACTGGGTGAGAGTGCCAGGGGACTGCCCAGGTAATCCTGCCCTGGCTGCAGCTACAGCTGTTCTCTGCCAAACCATTCACTATGCTCAGCATCATCCCTGCAAACCATAGCTGTGCAGCTGTGCAGCTGTGGATTTTAATGGAAGGATATATATATATATATTTCAAGCATTTTAAAAGTAATAGTTTATAGTAAACCAAAACAAAATATAAAACTCCTTTTTGTGCACTGATTTACTGCTAAATCCAGATATCTACCATATCCTTAGTACTAGGAATCCTTGTTTTATTCTATGTTTAAATGAAATGTGGCAAAATGGGTGATTTAACATCTAACATAACTGGGCATGTAAGCAGTAGTGCAGTATAACAAAGCAAAACAGATTAATTTTTTATGGCTATGTCTATATCACTAAATGAAACACTGTGGCCAGTGACCATTCTTTGGCTCAGACTAATGGCATGACACAGCTCACTTCCATATGGCTCTGCCCTCTAAAGCAGGATGGCCATGTCCAAAGCGCCAATTGCGGTCCTCCAAACCATGCTTAGGAATTGCTTGGGAAAGTGCAGGTTGACGTGGCCTAAAATAGTGCCAGGAAACGTGCTGGCAATTAAGAAGTACAGACAATGACAGACAGATGCCGTAGTGCTGTTTTAGTTAATAATATAGATTGCAGCGTCAAAATATTTTTTCACAGACTAAAGGAAAATAGGGACAAAGGTCTGGGTGAGTCTCCCTTTGTCAGAGGCAACCATAATATCTAATCTTTTTCAGAACTTACTACTTCCATCTGTATGCAAATTAGATTTATTTTGGCTTCTTTCTCCCTTTTTTGTAAGATTATCTGGATTCTCTCTTTCAGATATCTAGAAGCTTATTTTAATTTCTATCCTCAGTTTCCTGTGTAAACTTTGCTCTTCAGTTGAAATAGTTCTTCTCCCTCCCTAGTATTCATCCTGTGATATATTTATGGAGAAGCAATGACGTCCTCTCTGCCCTTATAGTGCTAAGTTAAGCAAGAGAAAGAAACTTCTGGCTACGGAATCATCCTACAGTGAATCATGTATCAAACATTTTTGTAGGACTGCCACAAGCTCCAACAGTTTGTGTCTAAGGAAACATTTCTTTCTAGTCTACAGAATCAGATGACTATTTACAAATGTGTAAGCGTACTGGATGTCAGGATCAGTTTGGGTTTGGATAGTTTGTGAGGGAACTGGAAAGCTGATAATGCATGTTGTTAATTGTTCTTTGGTATGGCTCAGTCACTTTTCTGAACCAGAAAATTAACACTTTGAAACCCTCTGACACTAATAATAATGCATTTCTTTCTGATAATGTTACACATAAATTGATTGATTGGGTCATTTTTTCACATGTCAGTTTAAATCCAAGTTCTCCAGGAATTTAGCTTGGAAAGATTTGGCTTATATGCAAATAAACCTATTATTAAATGTTCCAGACATCGTTATTGTATTGTTACAATACTGTTTTCCTAACTGAGGAATTAAATACTAAATCATCTTTCTACTACTGTTAAGGCTCTTTCTTCACTATTTACTGGAGTGCTAAAAGAGCCATGATAAACTTATTAAACCTAAAACAAAAGGAAAAACAAACATGTAAAAAATCAGATACCTATTTACTGCAGCATCAATAAAAGCTTTAATTGGAATGACATTGTGGATTAATCTAAGAAAAGAGGCAAGTTCAAATGTGCTATTAAAATATGTTCCTAAAGTTATATGTTTTCATTTAAATGAAATATTAATATAGGATTAGCAGTTTGTAGAAACCACCACTGCTGTTCATAAAAGCAAAGAAAATATCTATTAAAATGGGCTATCACACCAGCGGAAAACTGAAATAGCTGTAATTAGTGCTCGACACAAACGACATGAATCCTGACTTGCTGGATTTTGCTACAAGTTACAAAAGAAAGAAGAAGAACATCTACAAGATGCTTCTCTTTATCAGCTTGCAGCATACATGGAGACACTGAAAAAAGGCATCAAGAGCAATTGGTTTAACATTGCTGCTTCTACAGTCTGAATAGACATTTTGGCACCCTAAAGGTTAGGTACTCGGCTTTAACAGTGCCTCGTGGGCTGGACCCTCAGCCTGTCTAGCCAGAGTCTTTTGAGAAATGCTACACGGCTGCCCTAACTGGAGGGAACTTGGATGTTGCAGACCCATTGCCATACAAGAAAAAGTGGAGAAATCATGTGGCTGTTGCGTGCATCAGTCTCGGTGTAAAATAGGGATAGGAGACTGGGCATTGGGTGAAATGAGGGCTCACTGGCTCCATAGATGTAGCTGGTATCTAGCTATGCACTTAATGAATTTAAACACAAGGTCAAGTGGGGTCAACAACTAAGTGGAAAATTACTGAAACGGCAAAGAATAAGTTCCAGAAGGGTATCCAACTGGCAGCCTGGCATGTGTGCCCAGCTACTCAGTAGAAATTATAAATTAACACATTAAGATAAGACCTTTGGATTTGCTTATACTGCTGTAAGAGGAACCCTGCAGGGCACCTAAGCTAGCTGAATGGCTAACTGCAGGACTGTTCATTGAGCTGGGTAATCACTTAGTGACTATGATTTCAATTGTACAGATGCCACATTTGCTCTGGTAAAGAAATTCTCTGCTTTCACAGCTGGGCTCTAACCTGGTTCCTCCTCAAGCTAGAAGGGTCGTACCTAAAGCCCAGTTTGGGCTAACCTAGTAAACCTAAACCAGGGTGTAGGAAACTACCGGACAACACTCGTGTTGCCTTCAGAAGTCTGGGGACCCTTTATAAGACTTCCACATGTAGTTTATTTTAGCATAGATCCATCACATATTACCTCTAAAAGCAGATTCTTCACCCAAACCAACTGTTCAAAATTAAGCATATTTCATTAAAAAATCATTCACACTGTAATATGCCTTACTGAATGAATTTATAATGTATTTCTCCCATTAATTCAACTCATCTCACATAAATCAAACAAGGACCTCTCTACTATGACATTTAAAAGAATGAGAATATGCCTTCTGCAGCCCACTATAAAGTAACGGCTATGCATATCACAGTCCATTTTTCTCTTACCATCGGGGAATCCATCCCAGATTTCCAATCGGTCATAGCGACAGAACGCTCCCCCTGGAGTATTTGAATCAGGTTCTAGTTCAAAGCTTTCAAATTCCAGTATAATCTCTGACATCTTTGGTGCAAAGATAATATAAGTGCATTCAAGGCTATTGGGATATTTTTCAGGGAACCCAGGAGACTTTATCACTCCACTTGACGAAGTAAAGTTTCTGGAACATTCAGGTCCTGGATGAGAAAGAGAAAAATACCTAAGTTAACACTATACTACTCAGCAAAGTAGTTAGCTGGAATACAAATTTGGTCATATTGTCTTTCTAGCAGCAAAGGTGGCTTTCCAATGAAACACCTCATTTTAATTGCTGTATTAATCACTCAGCCAGCTTGTTCCTATTATTGATAGTCAGGTATTAAAGCACAATTCACATATACTGTGTGATCTCCAATTTTCAATTTGTATGGAACAATATGAAAACTTGTACCAGCTCTAGAAAAAATTATGACAAATACAAAGTCATGTGGGAACAATGAAAATGTAAGCTGCAGAAATCTTGACAGAGCCCTAGAGAAATAATTATAGCCCCTTCAAGCTCAAATCTTTAAATCTTGTGGCTGACAGGCTTTTATTGGTGAAATAGAACATTTTAGGTAAGCGGGTGAGTGAATTCAGTAGAGGGAGTAGTGGTTTCAGATTCCTGGAGCACTGACTCAGTAACTCTGCCAGATGTGACCTATGCCTCCTTGACAAACTAAATGTGAAAGGTAATTCGTACATGTACCAAGGGTGAGTGACTCACTCTGAGTGGTGTTGACACAGGTGCACCAATAAAATGTTGCTGTTAGTGCAGGCATGATAAACTGTGTGATTACAGGCAGTGTTGCTAGAAGTCACCTAATGTCAATGTTGACACACTAACTTTCCCCAATGTCCCCACCACGGCATAATGTGATCCTCCAAACACTGCTCTTGGTCAAGCAGGGAAGTGGCAGTGGAGAAGCAAGGATATGAAAGGCCAGATCACTGGATGTGCCTTTGCGAATGCAGGGGTCTAAAACCAGAGTCCATCTCTTGTTGAAAGATCAAATTTCTCCTTTATTTAGGTTCCTCAGGAATTTTCTCCTTGGATTCCACATCTGCAGGTGTGCTCGGAGCAAGCTGCAGGCACTGCCCACACCTCCTCCCCCTGGGTCAGCTTAGGTACCTCTCTCTCTCTGACTTTCGACACTCCCGATTTAACAGAAAGTGAGTTACAGGATTTGGGGCATTAGTGGATACCAGCTGGCTGGGGAGTTTGGGTAGGATGGCTCAGATGAAGCTCTTCAGACATGGCGTAGAAGAATGATACAGGCAAGAGTTTGGTTGCAACAGGTCTGTGCTGGGCTATGAGTCTGTGTGGCAGCTTTCAATTTAGACGAGGATGCCCAGCTTCCTTAGAGACTGTAGTCAGGAGCCTTAGAGGATTTCCAATGCTTAACACAGTTCATTGATGGAAAAAAAGTCTGGTCTGTTGAATATATGAATACTCTTATTGCACCATAGAAAATGTTTTCCTTGTGAATGTGCCAAACATATTACCCCCCACAGATATGGCCACCTCTCAAGTAAATTCAGTATGCAAGAGAGAGAGATCTGAAGGAATCCAGTCAATTCAGGTATTTTTGTCCTTCAGCAGACACTGATAGGAAATGGTTGAGCTATCAAATTAATATTCAGAACACTTCACGGCATATTTTGGAAGAGGTAGATATTAATGGGTACATAACCTGACCCGTTCCAATTTGGGAAATTGCATTTTGCCTATAATTAAATCTCCCCCTTACACATTAGCCAGATATTTCTCTTCTCTCTCTGTCATTCCCTTATCTCTTTGTCATATTTGGGAGGGTTATATTCTGTTTGCTGCTCCTCACTCCCACCAGT
Source organism: Apteryx mantelli (assembly GCF_036417845.1). Lineage (NCBI taxonomy): Eukaryota > Metazoa > Chordata > Aves > Apterygiformes > Apterygidae > Apteryx > Apteryx mantelli. The sequence goes on from NC_089979.1 coordinate 154,156,592, forward strand.
AGCTGCTGTTCCAGGATAAAATAACCTCGGAGTATGCCATTCATAGCATGAAGTGCTCTGTACTCCTCTTGGAATCCAATAATAGATGCAATATAAAATGTAAGCCAGGATCATTACTGTTTTATTAAATACAACCAAACCCTGGCTCTGGGAGCACAGGATTGTTGGACTCCCTATGGTCACCCGTGGCATCTCAATACCACCTTGCTTTGTTTTAAACATGTTCAAGCCAGTTTGGTGCAAGAAACAAAAACTATTTTCAGATGAGTTCCCTCAATAAAATGCCCTCCACAGATTTTGACCCCTTATTAACACTGTGAAGAAACAACAGGAGTTAAATCAGCTCTGAGGCTACAATGAACTGCATGGAGTTCTGGCGTAAAAGAGGCCCATCAGAGTAGATACTTTTGAGACGGAGAAATTGCATGTGTGTGTGTGTATGAAATATAGAAAGAGATAAGCTGGGGAAAGAGGGAGGGCAGGCAAAAGAAGGAGCAAAAGAAAGAGAAAGAGATGATTTTGGAAATCATTTCATTTGCTCTCTGTAGGAGGTGTCACTGAGCCAGAAAATCTTTTGTCTTCCTGTTTGACAATGTCTTTTATTTCGATTTAAACCATTAATTAAGTCCATCTAAGGTTAGGAATATAGAATGTTAATCATCTAGATCCTCTTGTAGTCATGAGGCCATTCATCCATCCTAAGACAGGCTTGCTGCCAGAGCCAAAATGACAAATATTTCAAATGGGCTAAACATTAGGTGATACGGATCTCATGTTTTTAGTCTAGAACTCAGCATCTCCTTCAGTGTCTCTCTGGTTAAGAAGCTGAATGAGAAGTAAAGGCAGCTCCTACTCTCAAACCCATAGTACATTTATCATGGTCCTTACATGTGCCAGTCTCTCCTCACAGTTTCCACTGCATGCAGCCCAGTGAGCATCAGGTTTACAGTTCACCTTAGGATAGAGTAATGCAGCTTTTCTTTTCAAAAACTAAGGATGGCCTCACAGGAATAATTGGCAAAAATATACTGTGTGTTTGAATGCAACTCAGCCTTAGGCTCAGTACCACAGGACCTTGGGACTAGGATCTTTTAATATTTCTTTTCCTATCTGGGAAATGATGAACTAGAATGTGAATGTACTAAAACATGGCATATTAGTCTGGTGTGGGTGTCTTAGCTTCCTCTGCGTAAGAGGGTAAACTGGTCAGCTCTATTTGGTACAGAACTTAAAATGCAAATTTCTAACAGCATATATACGTTAAATCAAAAGTAAAAATGACTGTGTTCCCACAGCAACCATAACTTGTACCCTTTGTGTGCATACGGTATTTTCTAATGCTATACCTGGTGATAACTTTCCTGCCTTAATATACAGTTTATGTGGAATGAACTAAAGTTGCTCTGGGAGCCATAATTTTGAGTTTCCTGACTTCCGTGTGTGTAAAATCACATTCATAATGCCATCTTAACATGGTTAATGTGTATCACTGAGAGATGTAAATGACCACATAAGGAAATAAACACAACATCTCTGTCAAAGCTCTGAGCTGTCACTACACTATTAGAAATAAATAAAAGCTTTTTTCTTGAAAGGGCTCACTTGTTAAAATAGATTATTTCATGGGCCATTCTTCCACTTGTTCTTGCATTTCAGCCTTGGTCTTTATGAAAAATGGTACTGTATATACAAGCACTGAGAAACTTCAGGACACAAGAGTAGCTTCTAAAAGACGCCAATGTAAATAGAGATATTTTTCAGGAAAGCTTGGTATCATTTGGATGTTGAATTCTTTCAAAAAATGTGACCCTGAGGGTCACCAAAAGAATTTCTGGGAGCCAAGAGTGGATTTACAGACAGGGAAGATGGTGAACAAGAGGTCTGTGGCCCCAATTAGCAGTGTGCAGAGCAGCAATAGCATGCAATAGAAAAGAGACTTCACTACTGTGCCCCTCCTCATTAACAGTACAGCTGCCACCAAGTGTGTGTGCTGAACACGGCTGAAAATCCGGCTCTGGTCTGGGTACATGAAAGGGAGCTGAACTGGTCCTGAAAATGTGGCACTGTCTGTGAGTGTTTTGCATTTGAAATTGGGAGTTTTCAACTGCTTTGAAAATATGACCCTAAACATTGATGTTGAAGGCAATATTTGTTTCTAGGAAGTTAAGCTTATTGTCTTTTTATTTATTATCTCGTTTTGGTCCAATATTCTCCAGCTTTAAATATATGAATTATTTATCTCCATCCAGCTATAGGGAAGGTGTATGCCAAAAAAATGATCTCACTTCCACCCTTCTAGCTTTTGACTCAGAGAGTTATCAAAGGGAGGCTGTCTAGAGGTCTGCTCAATCCTGGACTGTCTATCTCGGCTGGACTTTCTCTGCTCAGCATACAGCTATCTGTGCTCACCAGGCTGTACTGAGCCCCTGGCGCAAGCATTCAGCAGGACATGCTTGCAAACAGCATGGGCTTCCCCTCTCCCTTACCTCCCAAACACAATTTGTGAAAGCAGCAGCAATCTGACGCTTCCATCATCTGCTGCCCATGTGTACTCAGGTCCTTTCTGAGCCCACAGCTATCCCTTGGGAATGCAGAGCAAAGCACTAACCAAAATAAGTCAGGGACTCAAAAGGTTACAGTGCTGTTAAGGCAGTAACATTAAATCATACAGTAATTATTATCACAAAGAAAGCAAGCTAATGGTGTTAAGAAGGTCTAAACAAACAGCTGATGAAGACTATCACATTACACCCAGAGAAGTCAATTCTCAGGTGCAGTGGACTCATTGGATCTATAATGATTTACACCCATTGAATACATGCCCCACATTGGAATGACAAGAGCAATGAAACTTTCACCTTCAACCAATTTCTTGCATTCTCCCCATTCCTGACAATTATGGTGAACATTTTGATATAAGTAAAAAAATTACAGGTTATGAACTATATAATAATGAATTGTTTCTCACCTCTTTTGAAAACTTCATAACGGATAGAAAATCCTGCTCCATGAGTTTCATAGTCGGAAACAAATTTAATAAAAAGATATGGTCCTGAAGACACTAAAGGAGGAGGAGCAATTTTTCCACAGTACTTTCCCCATAAGCGTCCTTCAGCATTATCTCCATCAATCACTTCAACATAATCATACCTGGTAGATAAATGGAAGGAAGAAACTTTTAACTTCCAGGAAAGAAGGAGACCTAATTAATTTAGAAACCATAACACAACATAGATAATCAAGAAAAATGCTAGCTTGCTTGGAAAATGCATTATGCTGAAAGATGTAAGCAAAATGAAATAATTAAAATGGACTACATTGTGTCTGTAGACATCATCTGGCAACATGGAACTATTAGGAAGAATGGTGTCCATTATGCTTGCAGACAATGTCAGCTAAAGTAACCAATTAACAAAAAAAAAGGAAATCTCATGAGCACAATTCTGTATTATTAAATTGTGTTCCTTTGTCTGTGTAGTGTTGTTATCAATACATAATGCACAGCATTCTTTTCAAACTGTGAAGTTCTGTTATGAATTCAAAAATGTCTCTTTGGCTGGAGCTCTCTATGAACAATACTTTGATTTCCATATGCTGTCCTCCAAACATATGTCCACAGAATAATAAATAAATCCCTAAACATTAGATTTTGTTCAAACCTCACTACGTTTCAGATCAATGATAGAAAAATCTCTCATTTTCCCTGTTAGTTGGACAAATAGTTTTGAGCAAATCTTGAAAACCACACATCAGTCACAGCACTTGATTTTCCTTGGACAAAAGTTGTTCCATTACAAATCATCTTTGTTTAGGTTTTTGAACCATGCTGCAATATTCATCATACTTGTACAGGGTTTGATTATTGAATAGTCTGGGCTAAATCCTCCTCTGGTTACTTGCTTGAGTCTTCAGGAATTTACAAGAAAAAGTAAAAATGTGCAATAATGATTAGCGGTAAAAGCTTGCCTGGGAGCAACAGTCATGTTAACGTTCCTCAGCTCTGCGACGAGGAATGCCAGCATATAGGGTCCGGTCTCACAGATTTGATTTCGGGAGGAGGAAGGAGTGCCCAGCGGCTTGGTGCACTGAGCCAGCTGAGCGAATACAAATGAGAATGATAGTCAAGGAGAGGCGCAAGCTGCAGGTGCAGAGACAGGTCTGTTTTTAAAGTTTCTTTGCAGATGATTTTACTCAACCCTGGACAAGAAGAAGGACAGACACAACTTGTAGAAAGCGATTCATCTCTTCCTAAAATGCGGTGATGTTCAGAGTTTGGGTTTTGCTGTGGGTCTCTTTCCGACTGCAGTGAAAGGCTTTTCTCTGCTCGTATTTCTTTGTGTTTCAGCCATGCTGCCGTTTTATTTAACAAGTAGCTGTTAGCCAGACAATCTCCTTTACTTTAAATTTTCCTACTACAACTGACATTCAAATGTTGCCATTAATTTGTTTAGACCTTTATTCTACTGTTGTGTTCACTGAAATGTCCTGAGAATATTAATATACAAGGAAGAGCTAATATTGACAGTACAATAAAGTGTATCTGACATTTTTAAAGAGATCAAAGGAAAAAAAAATGTCTTCATGATGACCAATGTCATCTTTAACAACCCTATTCCAAACTGTCTAGGGCACATTACTTATGTTTACATGAAGTCCCATGAGATGAATGCAAAGATGATATCACTAGTTAAAGTGGACGGCTTAAGGCTCTTTAAATTAAAAATGACATTACCTCATCAGTTAAAATTGTATGCCAGCTTTGGTGTATATCAAGTAGAAAATAAAGCTGACGCTGATGGAACTGTAAGCATTAACATATGTGAAATATTGTGTTAACTGCATTTCCTCTTATGTACTTGATTTTTCTAGTAGCAATTGCTCAACTACTTAGCTTCACTGTCCCATTTCAAACTGATGGAAATACAAAGAGGAATTGTTCATTTCTGAGATAATTTTACAGATGCTTTAAGTAGCTGCATTTTTTTTAATTAGATCTCTGTCCTTTCTATAAGTCTTTTATGATTATATATATAAAAGGATCTGAAAGTTGGGAGGGGAGTTGTTAAAAGATCTCAGAATTATTTTTCTTTGGTTTTATGCCTTCCGAAATATGCTTAAGAACATCAGAGCTACGTTCCCCAGAAGACCTGTTGGATATATTCAAGGATGCAGGCTGCTAGTTTTCAGACTTTAGGGAAAAAAATGAGTGTTGAGAGTTTTTAACAAGACAACCTTTCTCCAAATAATTAATGATCCTTAAAGAGAAAGAGTAATTACATAAAACCAGAGCATTTTAAATACTCTGATTCAAAGAATTTTCTTCTAGTTCAAGAGCAGACACTTAAGGTTATTTGTGTGTTTGACACCACCCAAAACTAGTAGGATTCAGACATTTAAGTCCCTTTCAGAATCTGAATGACAGCCTTTGCTCTTGTCTCTGATGTTATTACTTCACCAGTTTCCCTGTCACCATTCACTGCTCAAGCCTCAACAACAACTGAATTTTCAAATGATTATCAAGAAGAACCCTACTTCTGAATTATTAAATGATATAAACAATTTTAATAAAAAATGCTAATCAATTTTTAACATGCCTTTTTAATACTTGTATAAAGGAAAAAACAAGGGTGTGAATTCAGCATTTTTCTTCTGCTACGCTTTGAAAAATAAACAATTATCTATGATCTTACTACATCTCTTTTATACAGCCAAAAAAACATTGACTAGTAAGTACCAATTCTGCTATTATATGAAGAAATATTCTGCAAAAAATATTCAAAGTAAATTCTGTCACTTTCCTGAGTTTCCTCGTCTGTATCTATAGCCTGCCTGCACCTTTCCATTGTCCCTTATAATGACAGAATTGTAATTTACAGTGGTTTTTTTGGCTGCTGTGCAGTTGAAAATGATACAATTTGCTTACTAAAAGGCTGTCTTCTAATGCGTCTTGCAAGTTACAGCTCATACAGACCTACTGAAGATGGGAGGATTTTTTCTATTCTTTTCCTTTTGCTTTGAAAAATTACATATGGTCAGAAAAGAAGCTTAGCTGTGAGACAAGAGGTATGAAGCAAGATTTGAAAAAGGAAAGGTTTAGAGATCAGCCCTACAATCTTCATATTCTACGGATCACATCTTTCACTTGGCAACTAACAAATGGATTTGGATTCTCCCACACTGGCAGCAACATACGATATCTGGACTGCAGTAAATGGGTGTAGTGCCTTTTTATTGGGGAAATCAAATTACTCTGGATTTTACTGGTTTATATTTGAAAACCAAAGTCCTGCTGTCATTTTTGGACTTTTCAAAATCTTACCAGAGACCGTAGTGTATCGCAAACAACTGTTCTCGTAAATAGGAAGTACAGTCACAACTCAAAACTGGAGCTGCTGCCAAGGAAGCTCAGAAAGCAGCTTGCCTCTCCCTCTGGACTTGGTACCAGCTCTCCTCCGTAAGTTTGTCAGGAGAAGGTGCCGTGCCAGGGACACAGTTGGCACGCTGGCACCCCTGCGAGGAGACTGAATGTGTCACCTCCGCAGCGCCCAGACAGCCTTGGCGTGCAGCCCAGAAGGCTGAGTTTGCAAATTCGGATTTCCCACTTGGCAATTTTTTGCTCAGTTACTGCTGCCAATGGTGTGGCAAATATTTCTTGTAATGTTATAGTCCTTTAGGGTTTATGGCACAGAGATGTAAATATAAACATGGCGCTAACCATTAGTTCAAGTTGCAGGTGAAAGAGCCCAGCACGAGTTCATGTGCGAAAATAGGAAAGGCCTGCCCGTAACAGTGGGTAATCAGTGGATATTTCTTGGAGCCCTATGCTAAGGCAACATACCATGCTGCAAAAAACATTCTCTTTTTACTTGCCTGGGTCTCTCTGGATATCCCAGTTCTGTTCCCTTTCTGCTAGTGCTGCAGCAGAGCACTCTGTGGTGCGCGAGGGCTGTACGTGGCTCTCTCGAGTGGAAGCTTGTGGAAAAGCTCTGCAGAGAGCTTGCACTCCCCCCGCTCCTCCCTGCCACTGCCTGAACATGCTATTACTAGACAGTCCTGATTTTATGGTTCAGTAAAACAATGTCTGGGAAAAATCCCCATTGGAATGATGAGTGAATCTAGAATTCCTCTACGAGTTCTCGAAGGAATTGCAAAAAGCTTGTTCTTTTTCTGGAAAGCATTAAGTTATGGCTTCAAGGAGAAGGCCAAGTTATACCTATAAAAGAGGGCACCGGGCAATGAAAAACATAAAAAGCTGCAAGATACTGATTTTGGTGAATTCTTCATTTCCAGTTTCTAGTAGGTGATTACAGTGCTTATGTCTGTTTTGAGTTCTGAATATGCTGGTGACCCCTGAAATGCACCACAGCATGCTATATATAAAGTGAAACTGCTCCAAAGCATTGCCTGCTGCTGAAGTCAGCCACTGTACCAAGGCATGCTCAGCTTCTACAGATTTTCCTGTTATTGAGGCAGCAAGATCTTATGCCTTGAATGTTCACTGCATTCCTTTCCAGGACACAGCAGAACACAACTGAAATCTAAATATCTGCCATTTTATATCACAAAACAATCAGTGAAACCTACACAGCTATAATTCACATCTGAACATGCCATATTTTTCTGCAGCCAACTGTTGCATGCATCTGTAGGCTGGTTATGGGTATTTTGGTTATTCAGCTGCTAAGAGCTGGAAAGAGTTTGCACCTCTCTGTTTTTCTCACCTCTCCAATTCCACTTCCACCAGGCTGCTAAGTCTCTCCCTGCTACGATTATCCACCCTGCTCTGACTATCTGTGGTTCTGAGAATTTGTTTCTTGGTATGTCTGTTTCTTTCGCCTGGACATAAAGAATTTTTTTATTCCTCGCACAGCTCCATTTTAGCTGAACAGAAGGCACTGCAACAGGAAATTTAAACAAAGAGTTTCAAGTTGTTCTGCACTGTGGATTTGTGCCCCATTAGCGAGTGATGGTTAGCAGTATGGGATTTACTGCAGCACTTGTGACACAAGGCAATTTGTATCCCAGAGCTAAGAGCTTAAGAACTGCAGGCACTCAAGGGATACCAACCTTAATCCCAGTTTACTAGCAACAAGAAAAACAAGTACATGCTGTTAAAAAAAAATTAAGCATAACCCCAGATAGGTTGCTTTTCTGCCCTTAACCTCAGCGTCTGTCAGATTTTTCTCCCTCAGAGCCTTCACACAGCCTGGCTGCTCTCTGGAGACTCCTGTTTCCCGGACTGGTTGCCCATCCCATGGGTTTTGGAAGGGGCAGCAGCCTCCCCCGTGGTACCCACCAGGCTCCCCAGGCGGAGGGCACTCTCAGAGTGGTGTCCACCGGAGGGGATATACTGCCTCTCACGCCAGCCACAGGGGCATGCCTGGCACGCAGCCCCCCGAGGGGCCAAGGGCCTACTGCAGCTGAAAGCACACTTTGATGGTGATTAAGACAGCACATGGCCCTCAGAGGATCCTGGGTGCCTGCTGTAGCTGGTACAAACCACCAGTCCAAAGGGGGACATAAGAATTCCCTGAGCACCGAATAGCTTGGGAATTGCAGGGAAAAAAAGATTTAATTGCTTTTTTAGCCCCTTCCACTGGGATGCAAGGTGTGTGTGGTGTCACGTTGTCCTGCATGACAAATTCCTGCCTAGCTGCTCATTCCCAACACCCACCTCTGTCTTCCCAACGGAGGTCTCAGCCTCCTCCATCCTCTCAGATCAATCGTTTGGGTGGATGTGCCTTTGACAGGATGAGAGAAGTCACCAATTTTTTTATGTTTTTTTTCTCTTTTTAAAATCTATTAAAACACCCTGCAGAACATTTCTCAGAGCATGGACACTCACGCAGCTGAACAGGCCCCGCAGAGGCAGCGTAATCTCCACGAGAAGAACAGAGGTGGGAAGGAGCGCCTACGGCAGGAACCCGTCACGCTGGTTCTGCTTGGGCCGGATATGCGGGGAATCAAGCGCCCTCAGAGAGACAGCGTATCATCTGAACCCCACAGTCCTCTAAGGTGATGGATATTTAATTAAGTAATTTGCAATTGATTAATGATTTGTAGCTTATTGAAATCCCTGTCAGTCTGGGGGTCTTTTGTTTCCGTTAGTCTTTTGCGAGTCAGAAGCTGGTGTTTTTATGGCCTTCACCCAGGGCCAAAACTCACTGAAGTTACTCATACAAAGGTCCTGTCAACCTAAGAGATTTCTGGGAATAAGGCCATTGGGATTTGGCCACTGTTCAGTAATTTACTAATGCCATTAGTGGGTCTCCATTAAGAATGAACTAGTGAGGGTCTATTTTAGTACGAAGACAAGGCTGTAGTGAAAGAGAGAAAAGATGTAACAAAGACATTGAAGAAGATCTACAGTTACTCACTGTAACCAGTTGATTGTGACTAATGCTAGCAACAGTTTTGTTATTACACTGGTTTCTGGAATTGTCTAATACTTCACGATTTGATCTTTCATTTAAAAACTAAGCTTTTAATTCTCTGCAAGGTAGAGAAAATTGAAATGCAACGTACCTTGACCAAAGGTAAAAGTGCAAAACTGAGAAGTAATAAAAATAATCACTACTATTTAAAAATCTGATTATTCTTTATCTTATCACATGCTTCTGGTCATTTGGCCTGTGGGTTTTGAATATCGGGGACTGGCAGAACTGAAGATCTAAACTAAACAAGCAAGATTATATCTGCACTTTTATCTATACTGCTCCACTGAGAACAGTAGACAGATCTTTAGCTGCTGCAAATGAGATTAGCCCCTTTATGTCAATGGATCTAAGCCAGTTTACACTGATAAATGGGGTGAGTGATGACAGAATATTTTTCCTTGTATTTACTTAGTCCTGTTCTATTTACATCAAATAAAACCTGGAAAATTCTTCAACAGAAATGTGAACATCAGGATTCACCCCAGGAATGAATGTAATAATGTCATGCACAAAATGAGGAAGAATCAGAAGCTGTGCACCAGGTTTTGCCATTTAAGTATTTCAATGTCCTATGGGAAGTAAAAGCAAAATTCATCTGCTAAGTTATTCAGCATATCTGTCTGCAAAAAACATTTTACCAATGAGAAGATTTAATCTTGAAGTTAGGGCAAACTCCAATGATTTCATTGTTTGCCAGGTAGTGCAATAAATTATAATATAATGATCCTAGTAAATAAAAATGAAAACCTTTTCTGGGAAGAAACTATCAATTTTAAGCCTCTTTAGTGGGGAACTTCAGTTCATAACTTTCTGGCATAGAAAAATGCTATCTTTTCATGGAAAAAGGTTTCTGTCTGTCAAGTAAGACAAATTTACAAATCCACATCTTGCACTTTAAGTGGGGGAAAAAGAAACACTTAGCAGTTTAAAGACTTCAGAGACGATGGAGCTTTCTAATGTCAAACTGGTGAAGTTTAGTATTTATAGGAAATTCACATGCCTCTAATTACTCTAAACTCAGTTCCCAAGTAAAATATGCCATCTGGAAGATATTAGAGTCATTTACAACTTGTTCACCTCCCTATTTCACTGCAAAATCTTACCTCTTGCCAACTTTCCAGTGTTCTTCACAAAATAAAATGCAGTCTAATTTTTACTCATTGTTTCATAGTTACTTTATCTACCTTGAGCAAGTTAAATGCTTAAGAAACTGGGAAAAAATCCATTTCTTTCTTTTTAACTAATTTTCTTATCGCTCTCTATACTTCCAGTTTTACATTTTATATATATATATATATATGTAATATTTCAGGTATGAGGGCTACACCTTACTTTGGTGTTAAACCACTGAGGAGACATAGTTAGATCTGGAAGATACTGTGAATGATAAGATAGAGAGAGAAGATAGCATGGATGGTCATCTTGCATATGAGTAGGCTCTTGCAAGCCAAAAAATTTATTTCCAAAATTCATTAAAAAACAGTTCAGAAAAACTCAATTATATAGCTTTGTTTTTGTTTTTTTGACCTCCCCAGAGAGGTCCATCAATCAGAAAACTTCTCGTTAGCTGAGCAACTTCATCCAAGTATGCGAATCTGTTTATAAGTGAAGCTTTGCAACATTCCTCTGAGTAAAGTTGTCATTCTCATTGTGCATCTGTGCACAGACCGAACACCAACAGTCTTCCAGAAATTCTACAAACAGCCAGGAACAAAATCTGGAGAGCCAGATAAAAAGTGCTTTAAATGGAAGAGCCTGATCCAGCTCTTCCTGAAATAATGGAAAGATTCCTAGCAGCTTCTATGGGTTTCAAATAAAACGCCGTAACAGCGGCTTGAAACTTGGAAGTTTTCTTAAGCCAAAGAACGACTGTGAGAAGGGGCTGCAAAGTCTCACGCAATACAGTTGTTAAAAATCAAATACATTTGTGTGATTTTTGTAAGAGAACTAGACTTACACACAGAGATACTCGTGCATACACATGCACTCCTGCTGCTGCAAGGAGTCAGACACTCTGTATGCCACTATATCCATTAAGCATTGTTTTTATGTGCCTAACTAGTTTAATGATTTGTGGTTGGATTAGTGCTGTTAGAATGTACTGCCGAATTCACTAAAAAGCTGTCTTAATTGGTAAGTTATGGAACCTCCAGCTTTGCATCCCTGAATACCTAAAGAACAGAGAACAGGCTGCACCGAGCCAAGATCGGAATCTTTTGTAATTTCTTTTTCTTTCCCTGAAAACAGAAAAAGAATCCTTTAAAGTGATGGCAACCTTATAGCACTCCATTCGGGAGTTTTGAACTCCTGATTAATTTGTAATTATCCTGTTGGGATCTATGTGATATATTAATCATAACCTTAGGAACTTGACTTTTAAAAGTATTAGATAGACATTAGCTTTTCACAGAAACTGTGAAAGTTCAGAACATGAAATAAGTTCCACGCTTTTGAAACTCAAATATTTGACCCCTGTGGGCTGTCTATAGCCTCTCTGAGCAACACCCATAATTAATGAAACTAAAAGAGGCTAAAGGAGAAAGGAAATTGCAGACATACATATCAGCTTTAGAACAGAAGTTATGCAATTTTCTTCCATGACAACCATGTTCTGAAGCTCTGTCAATGTAGTAAAATGATGGGTATTTATTCAGTTATTTCCATTTAGGAACTATATTAAGAGAGTATTAATGATGCAGTGTTAGGCATTCAAAACTCAACATCGTTCCCTCTGTCCTGATTATTGCATCACATTCCTTTTGGGCAGACCACTGGCCAAGTGAAAAATCTACTGTGTCTTCATATACATATCACATTGATATAAATGATTCCTATGCATTTTCTTGCCTAAAAGATGTGACACATGTAAATGAGTGCATTGATTTTTGCTGAAACTGTATCTAAAAACCATATGTAATCACACAACTAGTCTATAGTATAATGCATACTTACAAAGAAGCAGAGTTTTTGGAGAACATATAACCTCACTGCTGACATTTTTGACTTGTAAGTGCTTAATCATGTACACATATTAAAGCTTTTTCTGTTCTTTTATGAGGAGACACAGACTTTCTTAAGTTATCATCAAAGAAAAGTTTGAATTATAAAAAGAAGATCAAAAATTTCAAGGCCTCGCTGGCTTGGAAACAAAGTCTCCTAGCGTGTTCGAAAAGTGTGGAATTATTAGCTAAATATTATCATAATGCTGAGAAGATCTTCAGCAGTCTGTTGTAAAACTTGAGAGATGAAAACCATCCCTCCTTACTTCTTTCATATAATATAAACTTGGAAAAAGAAAGCGTCTGGCCAGAGCACCTAGAAGCCCTCTCTGGCACCCAAGGCACCGAGCTGACTAAGAAGCATTTGTAGTTCGGAGGCAGCGCACTGACATACATGCCTGCGTGTTTGCTGGCAGGCCGGTATCTCTGCACAGAATCACCTGGCTGTGTACGCTGCCATTTCAGCAAACAGCCCCGAAGCAGCATGAGTAATATGCATAGACGCAACTTTCAAGAAGCCACGGCTTTGTGGCATATAAGTGATATTTCACAAGAGCAGGGCAAGGAGGGTGCTTCCAAATTTTGGGCTTCTATTGCCAGTAAGTGTGGCTGAAGAGCTGCCTGAAAAAGTCCCACGGTTCTCCTTCTTCTATTTTGTAATGGGAACACGCGTATACATGTATGTCTGCTTGTCTGTGTGTGTATATATTTGTATTCTTTATACTAAAAAAGACGTGAATCATTTTAGCTCAGTCTTTTCAAAGAAGTACATTCCCAAGCAGAGAACAAGCTTGGGAAACTTTCAGCCTGAAAGATGTTACATTCAAAACGACTAAAACAAATGGGAACAGGGAATTAGAGTGGAAAGCGTTATGCAAACTCAACTATAGTAACTGCTACCAATTCTTATCTATCAATATGTTGGGCAATCTCAGTATAAACCTTATGAATAAAACCCCTATCGATAACTTAGTGTGTATCCTCATAGCTGTACTTGGTTTTGCATGCATCAGAGTGTCAGTCCAGCATGTTAGAACAGCCCTCCCCATAAGTTAATGCTCTTGAAATCTACACTGAGAAATTCAATAGCATCCTCAACATCATTTTCTTATAAAGTACGTGGATACTTAACATTTATTATAAACAGATCGCTATTTCTCTTAAGCTCAGTTTAGTACAAAATTACAGTACATTGTGCTTGTAATGGAGCTCACAGTTAAATTGTACCCATTTGAAACATCAGTATATAAAAGTTTGTCCCATTGAGCAATTTATTACCATTTTATTGCATCATTGAACTAAAAAGTATATTTAACTTCAGTAAATGTAATTCTGTTATGATAAAATATACCAAAGATGTTTAAAGTTGCTAAGCCTGAAGTTAGTTCATTTATAACCTGTGTCACAGAGAATGTCACAGTTTTTATGAGTTTTGTGACCTTATGATTTATATAGGCCTTGAGAAATAACTATGTGTTTAGAATGGAGGAAAACAGTGGCCAATAAACATTCCCAGTAGCCTAAAACCAGGAACAGCTTGTTAGCTGAGGTCAGCTATATGACCCAGAGCGTAGTGAAACTGCATTGTTATGGCTGGAGCATGGGGCAATTCAGGCATGCAAAAAACCACCCCAGTGATCCACCTCTCATAAAAAAGTCTTTCTTAGAAACAGAGGCATGTGATAATGACTTACAGAAAGGAAAACATACACAGCAGATCAGCATCATCCCTGGTATAAATTTACAGGGTTTAGTGGAGTTGCATCAGAGGTGGATTGGCCTAAGCTATTTTAAAACAAAAAAGTTTAAAACTTGCCAGAATTCAGAAGTGTCACCTAAGGAATTTTGCATAGCTTTCTTCTGATACTAAATGCTTATTTGTGAAGGCAAGCAGAATAACGAACATACACACAACACAAACTCACATACACAGCTCATGGACTTCAATAATTGAGACCATACTGCATAAATACACCAGCTTAAATCACCAGTGGGAGTTGCACATATGTCAAGGAAGAATTCATTAGATGGGACAGAGTTTGTCTTTCTTTCCCCTTCCTTTTCCTCCCTCCCCAGTGTAACTGCTTGGGATATACTCTCTTAAATCTGCTGAGCATTTGGATCTATATTCAGGGAAAGTCAAATCCTGTTTGGAGTTGCAGGGCTGTGAGATGACTCCTGCCTTTGGAATCAGTGCAATGCAAAACCTAATTCAGGACTAACACATGCACATATTGCTGCTTTGGAGGACAACAGTAATGTTCTCCTGGAAACACTCTCTCCATCCTTGTCCTGACTGCTTCTAGGTATGTCATCTAGAAAACTACACAGTGTTCAGGAATGGGCTGCTACTGAGTCCAAAAAGCCAGGGGATAGTGATGAAGAAGTGCTGTCTTCTGCATTTCATGGGTCCAGCTTCTGTCCTTGTTTTCTACTCAGGCAAAGGGATAATGTGACAGGTAGTTATGATAATGTACTATCTCAAATATCAAGGGGACCTGTAGCAACTCAATGAATTACAAACATAAATGATGTTGCGGCTTCATTTCTTTTGTTACCCATAAGAGAATGGTGCTCTAAGTCTTCATTAATTGATTACAATAAATAAGCCTTGAAAGGCAATAAACCATTACATGGCTGGCAAAAACACCTACTCTGTAATTAAATGGATAAAATCCTGATTTGATAGCTTTTGTTTCATTTATACTTCTAGTCAGGTATCTATTAATGCTTTTACTTTTGTTTGTCTACTTAGTAGTGATAAGCATATAAGAACAATCTCTGTAAGGTTCTGTGGTATTAAGCATTGATTCTTTCCTCTCCTTCACTCACAGCAAACAACACGCTAACCAAGACAGACAAGCCGTGAAATATATTTGGGCCAGATTCTCTTGTATGCGAAGAGAATCTGAGCAAGATACGCCATGCTTTCCTTTGCAGTCTAATAATGGAAAAGACAGTTTTTGGCACACTGGAGAGAACAAGGTTTTTTTGCTTTAGGCATTCTTCAAGGTATAAATTGCCCAAAACAGTAGTAGGAAGTCTGGGAAGGAAATGAGATAATGCCCCATCCCTTTCCTCACTTCAAGTCCCTTGAGCTGGCTTGCGGAGATGTCTGGCTTGCACAACAGGGATGAGGGACTCGTTTTGGCAGTGCAGGCTCCACGCTGCTGTTGCAGAGCCCTCCCTGTGCCATGTCTGCGGCCGTGCAGCGCCCGGGGTGCACGGCTGGCCACAACGTGAGGTTCTGCAGCATCTCCCCCTCCACTAGGGGTACAGCCGGGCACTGGCCACAACTTGTGGCACGCTAATTAAAGGGAAACCTGTTGTTTTGCTCTCTCAGTGCCAAAATATCATGACTGTAAAAAATAGCATCCTACGCGCCCTTGAGCCAGATGACATACGCGCTATGGTCATTCCCTCTTCTGAATAAAACGGTTTGTACTTGGTGGGGGGAGGATGTATAGTTGGGAGGGATCTTGAACATTTTATTAAAAGCACTTATTTTTCTCAGACTGAAACATTATTTTCATTGTTTTTTACATACAACTCCTTCCAGTTTGAACGGCTCATGTGTTTCATGCCATTGAGCCTAGGTGTCATTGCATAGTTCTCTTTAAAATTTTACAACGTAACATAACCTCATTTTGTTACATTGTAAACATTTCCAAGATACAGGATCCTGTTTTTTTATTACAGGGGTGAAATGGTAATAATCCCCCCTCTTTCCTGAAACATGCAGAAAAAACCTTTAAAAAATTAAATGTATACATTCTTCATTAGCTTTAACCTGAACTTGGTCTCACAGGCACTGTAAAGTCAGTCTGTCTTTCTTTCGGCACAAAAGGATGTTAAGAGACTAACAGAATATTACTGAAGGAAAATTCTGCCTGACTCACAGTAACAACACATGTTGAGATGAACAGATTCCTGAAACAGCTCCAGTGAATTGAATTTTCACATATTTGGCATATAACATCCCGTATTTCAGCTTTTCCTCATTTACTGCACGTTTCTCCTAAAACAGCTACCATGAAGTATCTTTTCCCTGCCTTGCATGATTGCCACATGTCTAACTGAGGAACCACATCAGCCAGGCAACTCTGAGAAATATTTCAAACTTTTGTCCCTTCCCTTGGGAAAATTCCACATGGGAATTCACAAAAATCAGAACTAGCAGAGGGAGAAGAGAGGACCTGATGAAGGATTGTCTTTTTCCCATAAGAATAAAGATCATGGAAGAGCCTCCTATTATCAGCAGCAAAAGGATATATCAGCTGGAAGGAATCTGAGTAAGGTTTCTTTGTAGCATTATGCTCTGGGAAGATCACATTAAAGGTGATACTCAGAGCAGTGATAACCTCCACCAAAAATTGCTATTCTTGCATTTAGAGATGTGACTACAGCACAGAGACACATGCCTGAACTAGTTTTATTTAACTACCTGAGGTACTTATGTCATAGCCTTTCTTCAATGTGCCAGGTTCCCACCTAGGGCAATAAAACCCATGCCACCGCAGCTTTGCCACTACTTAACTGGACAAAGTTTTGGCATCCTAATGCATCCCTTAGTCATGTCTTTGACTGCAGCTTGGACATGGCTGTCTGACATGTGGCAGGTTGGAAACTGAGAGTCACCAGCTTTTGAGGGAGCCCCTTAGCCTGGAAGGAAGGTGTGCTGGAAAAGAAGGTGCAGGAACGTCATGCCGCGCGGGTCACCTGCTCAGGTGCCCATTAGCTTCCTGTGCCATTACAGCTCTGTGCTCCTCGCACACTAGCCAACAAACCACGGGGTAGGGAGATTAAAGAGACTGTTGAGATTTCATCCTTCATATGCCGTCAACACAGTGAACCCAGATAGCCCTCAGTACTATGGGGCTTAGGTCATTTAGGTGTGCCACTGCAGTTGGCAAAAGATGATGGGAGAAAGTGGGCAGAGCACTGGACTGGGACACTAAAGACACCGGCATTATTTCTCTGCCACCACTATCCAGTGAACCTGAGTGTCAGCTAACTTTCCAGTGCCTCAGTTTCCCAGTCTGGAAAATCAGATATTGGTATTTCCCTGAAAGAGTTTGAAAGCATCAAATGAACTGAGATGGCTACAATACTAGTGACACCATCATTAGTTCTATGATTTAAAGTGTCTTTTGTAAACAGTTAAACATACCTGACAGTACTGCACTCTTGCTCCTAACCCTTTTTAGCGTGGGCTTACAATTTTTATCTTTATGTATGGACAATGAGCAGCAAGGACAAAGGAACTTACAAAACTATATACTTTTTGAGTCTCCACTTCAAAATGTTTGTAGTAAAATACAGCATTGTGCTACTCTTGACACTACATGAAACCCCACTAATATCATGTGCTAATAACAAACAATATTTATAACCCAGAAATACTTGGGTATGTAGCCTTGTCTAGATTGCAGGGATTACACACTTAATATCCAAAGGCATTAACAGTCTTGCATATAAATCCCTAGATGTGGTAAGAGGCCACCAACCACATGTCCCTAAGCTCCTTAAAATGGGTACTTACTTGCAAGGAGCCTGAAGACTAAAGCATTTGGAGGAGAGCTGGTTTTCAAGCAGAAGATGATTGACATCTGAGGGACCCGTAATGGATGTGAAGGGCCCAGGTCTTATCTGCAAACTGGCAAAACCCCCCTGAGAGAGCTCACCAAGGGTTTTCCAGGCTCCTCTGACCATCAGATAAATCCCTAGTCATGGTTCAAGGTTTCCAGGTTGCTTTTTTCAGACCAGAGATGGCTTTCCATAGAGGGGCAGGGCTGCCCTTGTGCCTTACTCATTCTCCAAGAGAAGTTAGCCCTGAACCAGTCTGTGCTGAGCATGCTGCTGCTGTGCTCCAGAGAATGAGTTGTCAGAGTATGAGCGCTGGTGTGTTATCCACGCTTGTTTCATTCTTGACTAAACAAATCAGGTGAATGTATTCAAAGGATTTCTTCTTTGAAGAGGGGAATT
This sequence comes from Apteryx mantelli, assembly GCF_036417845.1. NCBI lineage: Eukaryota > Metazoa > Chordata > Aves > Apterygiformes > Apterygidae > Apteryx > Apteryx mantelli. The sequence continues at coordinate 154,175,013 of NC_089979.1, forward strand.
TCCTGCACCTGAGGTCAGGTGTGAGCAGTTGGCCAGTTTTCCTCCAGACTTTCTAAATAAGTGATTATGGTGATTACGCATCAGTCAGTAAAATAGCATAGGCAACAAGGAGATGTGCTATGTCCTTCACAATCCTGGCAGTATTTCCTATTCAAGATTCAATTGATTAAGCTTTTCTACCCTTTGGTAGTCAGCATTATCCAATAAGGTAATTGTACCTGGGTGGAGCTTTTCACATAAAGTTACTGCAAGAAATGGCTTATTGCGTAAAAGTCTTAGCCAAATTGTATACAGGATAGATTACATACACTCCATGAAATTGTCAAAACATTGTGATTTGATTAATGAGGCTGTTAATTCTCAGACTTGTCTCCCATACAGATCCCAAGCCTCTTCAGTTATATCAAGAACTGTGAGGTTAATGATATTCCCTGCCAGCCATTGCATGAGTCTGTCACGTTACAAATGAGTCTCCCTCTATTTGCAGTGTAGGAACTGTCTCAGACACCTAGGGCAGCACTAGAGGAAGAGCAAAATGCTTCAAGTCAGCGCATCATTCTGAATGTGAAATTCCTGTCATCCAGCATGACCAGTTCCCATTAAAGCCAGAGCTTAAGCTTGCTCTTCTCCAACACACATTTTGTCTCCAGATTCTTTTAATCCTTGAGGCCACAAGGCCCGCTCACTTCAGTTTTGCAGTCCCTTGCCCGTCTACCTTAAACCAAGATACTTTATGAGCAGAAAATCAGAGAGCTGCAATAAAGTAAACAAAATAGTTTTATACGAATTGAATCCTAAAAATAGCCCATCCTGTTTTCCTTAATCTGCAGTATCTATGTTATTCTGTAAAAGAATCTGAATGGCATTAACATAAGTAAGGATGACAGAACAGTTCTACATAGTTACTGGTGCAGAGATCTTCTTTTTCCTCAGTTCAGTCCTCCCTTCGTACACACAGACACAGGGACATGCAAATCCGTAATTAGGAAGGATGGTGAAACTGTGTTAAGTGTGGTAATTAACCATGTGTGTGTATTGATGACTTTTTTTTAAATTTCTTTCATTTTAAGCACATTAGTCTTAGCTGATTGGTGCATCATTAAAACAATAGTATCCACTACCCATGAATTACCCAGTAACCCAAAGAAGTTTAGTTTTCAGCCAGTCTCTCATCTGGGCCATATGCTTCACCTTACCAAATTCGAGATAAGAATGGCAGTATCAAGAATTGATATGCTCATGAAACACTTTAAGAATTAGACTGTACAACCTTGGTTTTGTTGACATCAGTGAGACTACTCATGTGAGCAAGGGTTTAGCAGCACAGGGCTTGGACATCGAGCTTTAGCGAAAGGTTTTACTGTTCTGTAGTATGACATCAAGTTGGGACAGTATCTATCTTTCTGCAATTAAGCCAACACAAATAACAACAAAAAATCTCTTCTTCTATGGTTTTAACAATTTCAATTGTTGTAAACTCAAAAACCCTCTTAGCATGTGTATGTGAATGAGAAATGCGCAATTCTTAAAGTTGAATCACTTAACAGAATTACAGATAAGCCTTCTTATATTCCCTAAGTGCTTATCAGCTTCACCTAAGGCAGGTTTCTGTTTTTTCATCAAATTAGTTTCATTTCAGTCAATACTGGTTAAGAACCTGTTACAAATCCTTCAGCTTCTACATGATTCAAATACCTTTGAATATTACATTAAGTTTTACAAAGACATGCTCATGTTTTCAGATGTTGTCCATAGTGATGCTGGAAAGCAGAAATACAATTTCTACATGCAATTTGTACCAGCCTGTCAAGAATGGCATAAAAGGGAGAGAGGAAAACAGGCTTTGTGATATGTTTTGCTATTGTTAAAAGAAAGAGGGCATCTCACCTAATAATTTAAATAAGATCCTGTTGGCTGACATTTTTAAAGCCTTTTGGTCTCTTTCTTCTGGTTCCCTCGGTTGTGCCTCTGTAGGGTGCAGTAGATGGAAGGCTATGGATTAAATTTCATGTTGCCTATGCCCCACTTTATTTTGCCAAAACCCCTATTAGTGGGCAAAATGAATGGGTGGTTTTATGAAGCACCATTCCATTGGAAATGGTGGAAAACAACCTTTATGAAAGCTTTTTGAAAGAAATAGGCTTTTTAGACACAGGCTAATCTATAAAACTGCCAGGCTCAAATTTTCTGTTATTATCAAGGCAATAATTCCTTGGCACTTTGTTAATAAGATTTGCCAGTTTTGCTGGCACGAATTAGGGACTGAGATTTAACCTCCTGCAACCTGATTTTCAAAATGAATTTAGCACACACTGTCCCCCCAAATAATTTAGAGGTAATGCATTTGTTTTGCAGTTTGCTGCACTTGGATATAATGCTAGGAAATGACAAATTTTATCTTTCCAGAGTAAAGACAGAAAGAAAGAAGTGTTATTATCACTGTTTCAGTGCAAGCGGATAAGCCTGAACAATCTGAAGATAAAAACCTTAACAGAATATTTAGAACTTCAGCCACACATCCAGCTTATGCATTTTCTCATTGTATGCAGCATTAATACAGTCATTAACTTCGATAGTGAAAGAAACTGGTTCAAAATATAGGTATATTAATAAGAAATTGGTGAAAATAAATATGAAATGAGCATAGGAAATCATAGAGATTGGAGCAGACTTTTTCACTGTAACCCAATTAGCTTTGAAAGAATTATATGCACCATTATTATGGTCCCTTATATTTCCAGTGGGTCAGATTTAGTGTAGGAGATTGTAAACTGGTTTGTAGGGAGCAGCTCAAAGGATTTGCATTCAATTTACATTTAGAATATGTTAGACAAGCTGAGAAGAGGCTGGAACGCTCTTTCCAGAGTGCTCCATTTTATCTGTACATACGCATTAAATCTCAGCATGTCTGCTAGCTTCGCAGGCTCCTCTGGTTTGGCAGAGACCTCTAGCGGAGCAGCGTGCCCCTCCCCCAGGCACCGAGAAATACCTATTAATTATCCTCCAAACCATCTCTGATAGAAAAGTGTCACTTCTAGCCTTGACTGTCTCCCTTGACAGCCTGTTACTTTGCTTAAGTGATCTTATAGTTCCAACATTTTTCATAATATTTAACCAAGGTTTTACTTGCTGCAGATTAATCCCACTCCTTCTGTTATGGAGCACAATAGTTTCACTGCTCCCAAGCAATATTTCTAACACGAAACAGGAATCCGAGCTACGGCTCTTTCTTAGAGTACGTGATGTCAAATTGACCTTTGACTCTCATGCTTTAAATACATCTCTTGGCATCCTGTGCAAAAGAAAACAGACACCGCTTGCTTCCTAAAGATTTTACAACTTGCTCGGGCTAATTAATCAGTCTGCAACACACACGGCTCGGCGTTTACCTGTCTGGAGGAAGTGCAGATCACAGGAGCAAAGCACGGTTTGTCAGAGCTATCGCTCACCAGCTTTGTAATTAATTAATGAGCAGACAAAGGGAAATCGGTTCACATGGTCCCGGTTTTCTTTCTGCTACTGTGCCGCAATCCCATTACCCATTTGGCTATTTTGTTATAAGCAAAAGTAGATTTTGGTTCCATGGCCTATTTTGATTCCTGGTGTAACTTGGCCAAAGCCAGTGAAATTCCAGTAGGAGCAATTTGGCCCACTGTGTTTAAGTATTTAACCATCTGCACAAAAACCACAAAAGAGACGCCTAAACCAAAACCACTCATTTACATAATAAGGATGTGAACCTAGTACAGCCATGTGAAACTATCATTTTTCACATGTGCTTGTGAATCTTTTCCCAGGCTTTTGCAGAGGGAGGGGCAACCTGAGGGCTGGGATATATGAAGTGAGCACAGAGAAATGTGTGGGTGGGGAAAAATGAGGATTTTATTTTTTTTTCCCTTTTATTCCTTAAGAAGTATGCAGCAATTACTTCTGTATTTTAAAGAAATGGTAAAATACCCAGAGGTTATAGATTGATGCTTTTCCTTAATGTTTATACAAATCTAAATACACAGTTAAAATAAATACACAAGTAAATGGAATACACCCACCTCTACAATTACAAAATCACTTTCCCATGGGGAAATTTAATCGTATCCCCATCTGTTAGAGCTTGGATTGTGCCCTGAACCATTATGGCTTATATCCCTTAATTATTTTGCATCATATGAAACGTAATTGTGGATGCTCTATATCTTCATTGCAAATCCTTCATTTTCTTTCTTAAAGCTACCTATATTCTTGGCCTTAGTTCTGTATTGTGGAAATGAATCCCAGGGTTAATTAGGCTTAACAGAGTAACTCATGGTCCTGATCCCACAGTCTCTGCCTAAGTTACATTCTCACAGAGATAACAGAACTTTTTCCAGAGCGAGAAATAAAGGGAAAAACCGTGACCATGACACTCTGCTTCGCCTAGGAGCTCCAAGGGAACTGAGCCACAGCCGTCTTGCGTGCAGGCCCGTGGCAGACATCGTGCCCCACGGGGAACCTCGGAAAGCCCTTTGCTCGGCAGCCAGGCTTTCCTCTGGTGCCTGCTGCGAAGCGCTGCTGACCTTGGCAGCGGAGGGGACGGCGGCATGCAGGTTCTGTTGATGAAACAACATATTCTCAGGTGCAAAAAACGTGCTCAGAGTTTGCTACTGATTAATGGATCAGCGCTCTTAAACAGCAATTTGAAATCTGCGGTTTGCAAACACATTTGAGCACTTCTTAGGGTATTTTTCTGGGACTTGCTGCTCGTGGGACTCTCATGGTGCCCTGTCCTGCTGCTCCAGCTCCACCGCAGCTGAAAACTGACACAGCTCTGTTAATTTAAGTGGATTCAACTTAACCCACTGAGTCCTAGCCTTAGCAGTGAAAATGCAAGTCCTCTTTCGTGTGCCTATTAACATGTAGCACTAGATATGTCTAATAGCTACCCTTATAGCTTGCAGCTGAGATGCAGTTCCCAGTGTCGTTCCTCCAGTGAAGAACGGGGAATGTGCAAACTGCGGCAGTTTGACAAAACTTGCATAAGATCAGAAAACACGCATTACCCTATGCATTCTGCATGCAACTGCATATCCTGCTTCCCAAGTGCATATGTTAGACTCTTAAGAACAAAGTGAATCTGTATTCCTGGATACTGTTTCTAAAAGGAACAGTCCTTGTGATATTATCAACTGCTGAAAATAATGGTGTGATTTTGACTTGAAAACATATTATTTTTCTAGTAACACTATTTCATGGCTTTGAACTAATGTGTGTTTTAAAGCATTTTTGGATACTGTCTAGTTGCTTTGTCCTCTTGGTCAGAAAAGAGGTTTATTATGGTAGAAATGAAAATATTGTGAAGGTATTTTCATGATGGTTCAGCAGAAAGCTTCAGATCTCAAAATCCATAGGCTTGATATAACAAAGAAGATAGATTGCCTCTGTTTAAATTAGAAGGCCCGCTGCCAGAACAGAGGTGATGGATTTCTTACTTGTAATGTCTTACTGGATATCTGATATTAGATATCCTATAATAGACTCACAATAAACTACAGCAGATGTTTGAAAGGCACATAATTTGCAATTGATTATACACATACATCACAAATCAGGTATTGTATATATAATATTACCTGGTGAGCTACCCTCTATTCATATTGCTTATGTTAATCAGAGATGCAACTATACAGTCAATTATTGAAATTTTATCACTGGTCGTCTGCAGGAAATAAAACTTTGTTTGCAGTACAAATAACTCCCAGCTGCAGTGACATTTGGGATACAATTTTCATAAAGTTCATCTCTGGCTTCCGGGTGTGCAGGCCCAGTTTGCACCCACAAAATGAATTCTATAGACCAGAGTAGCAGCATTTTCATTACTTGAATTTCACCTGAAATTCTTTACTTAGAAACTATTCAGGTACGTGTATCAGATACGGTCAGAAAAAGAGAAGGTATTTTGCTATCAGGTAAGGAGAAAAGTCAGAGAGTAAGTCTGGGTTTGGCCTTGATACCTGAATCAGATGCAAGAGAGGAGGTTCAGAGGTGGAAACCCGACACTGAGAGCAGAATGTCAGGCTAGAAGGGGTTTGAAATGAGCTTTCTTGTGCCACTTGGAAGCTGGAAAAGGAAAGCAGGGTTTCTTCTGAAGATTTTGAAAAGAAGAATAGATGCATCATGATCACTTCAATATTATTCACTCATTTTCACATATTCTTTGCCTCCTTGGTTGGTTCCTGTGTGCTTTCACATGAATTGAATGCTGCTGAAAATGTACAGACACTTCCACACAAAAGAACACAAATATATCATTTCAATGTGAAAGAAGCGCAGAACAGTGCTCTCATTTAAATGATGCCTAAAGCCAAGAGACACAGGGTCTAAGATATATCAGAACAAGACACAAACATCTCTACCATGTTTAAAAGCACATTTGTTTAACTGCTCCATGCTGAGATTACATTCAGTATTTTTTCCCTAGGCCTAGAGCTGCTGAGACAGACAGTACATGGCTGACCTTTGGAGTGGGATTTTTGTAAAATAAACAAACTGGATGGCAGAGTATACAAGTTACAAACCTCTTTAGAATGCCATATGTGAAAATCTTACAAACAGTCCATAAATATCACCTGCTGGGTAGGACTTGAGGAAGCTGCTGCAGAATTCGCTACGAACATTTTTTCCCCCTGAAACATTGAACCATCTGGTAATGGCAATTTATGCTGTAGCTTTGCTGTTGGCATGTGCCTATAATTACAAAATATGTGATTACCAGCTTCAGCCTGGAAGCACCACCACCCTACAGCACAGGTTCAGAAGCACTGACAGACTGACCAGGCGGTCGGGGAAGACTAAAGTACCTGCGGTGACACCAGCAGAAAATTTGTCTTTGTACCTTTGAAGGCAGCTTGACTGAAGTTAAAGGCGGACATTTCACTAAATGTTGTGATTGCAAAACTGAGCTCCTAGTTTTTCTTCCAGAAACTAACTTCCTTATGAGGAAGTTAGCATTTGATCTAATTACCACTGAAGCAAATGGTTTTTTTCCAGTATCAACACAGAGAGTTGGACCAAGCTCAACTGTGCAGCAGTAGGTTTTAAACTTAGTAACTTGGTTGTGACCATCTCTGTTATAATTCATTTTCTGAAACAACAAAGAGATTGCTTTAAGAGTTAATTTCTTACTGAGTTTATTTTTGAAATAGAATTATTTTTCAGTTACACATCTCCAAAAAATGTTTAAAGACCTCATGCTTTTTTACACATAAACCTTCTGAAACACAAAAATGATGCCTTTTTCTGTTAAGAAATTATGTTTAAATATTCACTCTTTGGCTGACTTTCATCCTGGGAGTGAATTTTTATGGCTGATATTTAAATCCTTGAAAATAGGGGCTTAAAACAGAATCTTTGAAATGTTATAAACTACTGTGCAGCAGCCCTGGCTGGCACTGGTCTACTTAGCACTGCTTGTAATCTACAGTTTGAATATACTGCTCAAGAAATACTTAGATTTTAGTGGACAAAATAGATATGGATCCTAAATGACTTGCCATGAGAAATGGAATTAAGAACAGTACATATGGTTTAATAGCTTTATCATTATGAACAGGCACAAAGTCCAACATTTTAAAGTCATTATCCTCTTGCACAAGCTGGTACAATTATACTTTTAATCAAGAATTTCTACTTCTTTTGTTACTTCCTGCCTTTCTGAGTTCCTGTGATATACAGTTCCCATTTTGGCCTCATCCTGTTTTGCCCTACTTCTTGCGCGTTAAGAAGTCTAGCTCTACTGTAGGCCAGCATTTTTCAAATGCAGCAACATACAATAAACAGGAAAGATTCCCTTAGAGACACTGTTGTTTTTAGCTGATCAAAAGACCATTCCAGCATCCGCTTCTTGCTCAATAAAAATATTATTTGAGGGAAAAGAGAAACAACTCTAGATTAGCATTGCATCCTTGGCTTTGCGAAAGCCTCAGCAAAAGACAATGCTGGTACCATTGCTGCTTAATGTACTGCTGCTTAAGTCCACCCTATTTTAGCTACATAGAGTAAAGAGACTAACAAATCAATTTGTAAAAGAAAATACAGTGTCCTCTATTTTTCCTGAATTTTAAATTATAGCACTACTTACTGCAGTTTAGCAAAACACATCCAAAAGTTAAGGCGGCTGCCCTGACAGCGTGCCAGGAGCCTATGAACTGCATCCGATTTGCATGTTTCGAGTGCGTGGGAGTTTTGCAGCAAGAGGAACTTCAGGATTTGGGCTTCATAACTCGATCTAAGACAGGGTCATTACTTTGACCCTGATTAAGAAGTTTGAAGCTCAGACCTAAATGGAAGCATATGAATACCCTTCTGAATGGGAGCATTTTCTAGTGCCTCATCTTCCATGCAGTGAGGTCTGCTGATATTACAAGTCCTAGCATGCGATGTCCCATCCTAATAGAAACAGTCTTGTTTATGTGTGGAAGCACGAATATTTGGGCATCAATTCAGTCACATTATTAGGCATGTGCCTAATTGTAAGCACCTGTTAGCCACATTAAATTAAGTGGGATTTTAAGCATGTGTTAAACAGGGCTTAAGCATATGTTTTGGTAGGCGTTTGCTCTGAGTGAACACTGAGGAAGATAAAGTAAATGAACTGTGTTTTCTGAATTAGGCAGTCAATGTTGTACGCGCTTCTTATACTTTGGTATTTTCCTTTCCATTCCCTTCCACTACATGGATGCTGTTCATACCCTGATGCCCTACTAGTGTCTTTTTTGCTACAGCAGATCTCTAGCTGCTGAGCAGCAGGTGGCTGTGGCGCACACACTCTGCAGGAGTGACTTTGAACCCCCTTCAGCGAGCAGCTGCAGCAGAGGTCCTTCACCTTGGCATGGCGAGATTCAAAAAGGCTCTGAATCAAGCCCTGGGGGCCGGCCGGATCTCAGAGGCTACGGAGTAGCACTGCTCAGGCAAAGGCACTTTTGCACTGTAAGCATATCAACAAGTGGTATATGTTAAAAGAACAGTTTCAGTTCTTGGAGAAAATGTTTACTTCTACATAAACAGAACATAAAGTTCTTGCACTTGTTTTCTGTTTTCATTTTCATCTGTAATCAGATTATAGTGCTTATTGTGCATTAAGCTTAGCACATGGCAAGCAATTTTCTCACAGTTACAGGACTTTTTTACCTTCCTGACATGAGCCAATGCTGGTGATCAGCTCTGTCTCCAGCATGACAGAAATGAGCTTCTGTAGCTAAGTCTGCCAGCTTTCCTGTCCAGTTGAGGCAGCTATTTCTGAGGATTTGGGGTGGAATTTATTTCACCTTATGGTAGTTATCTAAAGTTGGGCAGACACTCCAAACTAGGTACTCCATGGTAGCCTTGGGGAGAGAGAGAAGCACCTCAAAAGATTGATTTATCCTGTTGTCCAGCTAGGATAGTGTTCTTGCTGGAGTATCTCTCTCCCCATAAGCCATAGGAGAACCCCAGGTACCCAGGTTCGAGCAGACACCTAGCTCTTAGAAGCCTTAATTAGGTGACATGATTCCTACTCTTTCTGCACTTGCCCACTATTTTTCTAATAATCATTTTTAATCAACACTTACTTACCATGCCTGCTCATGCCTTGCCCTTCTAGCTACAAGGCAATTCCACCGTAAATACAGGTTATTTCTTACACACATGCTAATATCGCGCTCTGTTACAAGTTCCTTCCATGTGGTAACTAATACTGTGCAGCACTTCTTTTGCCAGGAGGAAGCCTCTTCTGCGGATCATTCTTAACTGTTTAAAAGCATGCCTTGTGTCATTAAGCTCAGTTTTCAGTTGCCAGATGAAGAGAGAAAATTGCAATGGACCACAGCACAGGGACAGACAGGCAGGAAAGTTTTAGACATTAGCAGAGAACTGAAATTCTTCTGGAAGTTATACTGGTAGTGAAGTTATAAGGGTGGATGAGAAAGGTATAATGTTGGGGGAATAGATGGAATTCAGCCTGTAAGTTTGGCCTCCAGCCCGAACTTTCATGTGCGTACAATACAGTTAGCAGACACCTGTGCTTGGGACTTGAAACTTGGCTGGTCAGTACACCCACGTGGGGAAAAATGGCATATTCGGACTTTGATCTAATGCTGTGACCTAATTTTCCAGGAAGGACAGCTCCCGCTCTGTCACTCTCGGTCTGGGCGAGCTAGCGATTTTTGCGGTTGAACACACGGCAGGTTCGGAGAGTTCAAAAGTGAGGGTAGCTCTCCTTGTGGACAGAGCCAACAAAGGCAGACGTTTGGCAAATACAACTGATTCCTGCTGCTCTTATCTTTGACGTGCTGCCACCGTTCTACAAACACCTTTCAAAGGAAACGTGTTGCAGCCAGGCCAAAGTAGCAGTGTGCATTTCCACTGTTTTTGGCTCACCAGGGTGCTGAAGTGGATGCGTACGTAAGCATGGAAGACGCTGGGCACTGCCAGAGGAGCACGTACTTCGTACACATCAAAGGCAGCAGGACTGGGAGCCGGCTCGCAGTGCGTGGGCTCCCGCCGTCGCAGCCTGCTGAACGCGAGCGCGGCCCTCGCCAGCTGAGGCGCAGATGTGGGAGCGCCGGCTGACGAGAACGGGCTCCAGAACTGGGCTTTCAGAGAGCAACTGCAAAGATGTTTAAACTCTGATTTACTGCAAATTGGCTGTTTGCTGTTTGGCCGTTGCGTGAGATCAAAATGGGTCAGCCCTGCCAAGGGAGGCAAACGCAATTCTTCTGTCAAACAGCATCTAAGTGTTTCCTGCCGTAAGTGGCACAATTGCTTCTTACTTCACAGAAGACTCTTCAAGCTCCTTAGGTGCCACTGACACAGTTCATGGCTCAAGCATGCCAGTATTGCTAATATTAAAGAAATAACTGGAAGGAAATGTAGGAGTGGGTTTTTTTTTCTTCCCGCAGTAAAATTTTCAACTTCCCCTACAAAGAAATATGCAATAATGTTACCATCTGTGTCACTTTATTCAGGCCAGATCCACGTTACAGCTAGAAGAGTGTTCCCATGCCGAAACACTGCATCATTATTAGCAATTACCACCATAGCTCCATTATTAGCAATGGGATGTCTACAGCCAGTTCCTATCGTCTGTGCTGCTTTTATTTATTTTGGAGAAACAATGAACATAAAATGTCTCTGCTGGACTCTGGCATGGTGTGTACAAAGGCAGACGTCTGTCGCAATCTAGGGGGCGGATGGGGAGGAGGTGACGGGAGGGAACTGCTCAGCCACTGAAAGTTACTTTCATCAGTATTTCCTTTGGCAAAGCCTGCTCAGAAAATGCAAGGGGAAAGCGGGGCAGGAGGAGAGGAGGAGGAGGGGGAAAGAGGCGAAAAAAGCCAAAGATGATTTCTTACTGTAGTCAGTTCAGAAGCTTTTTTGACAGATAATTGCTAATTATTTGGGAGATATAGGCATTATTCTGCAGATAACTGTCCTTAAACCTTGTAGAGTCAGGCTGGAATAGCCTTTAACACCTACTTTAAAAAACCCTACGAAGTAGCAGACAGCAAATAGCCTACTTAACGCCTCGGAAAAGCAGATACACTGCAAGAAAATATTAATCTCTGTTCAAATACAAATGATTCAAGAACATATTTTTACAGTGCCTTTTGACTCATTCACTGAATCAGTTTTCTGGTTATGGGGTCAGGATGCTTAATGGCTGCATCAAACGCAGGGTGACGCACAAGCAAAGTCCCTGGCGAAATGACTAGTGGATGAAACCTGCTCTAATGTCTGCATGCACAGTTGTGACCGCTTCTCTTCAGAATTGGCCAAGAATGCACATTAAAAGAGGCTGCAGGGTAAAAAACTTCAGCTGCCTGACAGACAGGCAGCAGCCTAATTTTACAGAGCTCTTGTCTGTGTTCTGCTGAAATAAAAACAACAGGCTGATTCATAACTTCCAAATTATCCATGCAAGAAGAGTGGATTTTCCCCAGCTATAATGAGAGTGCAGCAGCCTATGTCCCCAGCGTTGTGCTGGGGGCACAGCCCGCAATCTGCCCCCTCGCCCCGGCCCCTCCAGACCTTATGCCAGGGCTCCCCGGGATGGAGGGGGAGACGTGGGACGGCCGCAGCCGGGGCGAGGAGGGGGGCGACGGCACGCGGCAGGGACTGTCGCGTCCCTGGTGGCTCAGCTCCCTGGCATCGGCTAGAAAAGCCATTTGGTGCCAGCCAAAACGTGCCAGGCACCAAGCTAATAATGTAGCAGCACGGACGATCCCAGGCCAGAGCTGGGGTCCATGCCCTGACGCCATTCATTTTAATAATAAAGGTGTAGCTCTGATGGCCAGCCTTATGATCTGATGTGTAGCTACTTCGTCTTTTCACCGACTGGGTATTTCTTGGAGCAGGGTATATTCCCTTTCAGCACTTGAAAAAAATCATGCATAATAGGCAGTTTGTTAAATAATTTAAAAAAAAACCTACTTAATATTTCTATGCATTTTAAAATGGAAAAATAGGAGAGAAATTTTTTTTATTAAAAACATGACAGATAAACTTTTAAAGTTAACAAAGAAATGTGGTGAGATACTAGTATTTATGCGAATAGAAAAGCTTGGATATGCCATGAAATAAAGATTCTGAATCAGCTTAATTTGGAACGATAGCGTCTGAAATGTTTTGTTTTACATGGATTGCTTCATTTTAGCTTTTCTGTTACATGAAATGCAACTCCTTTGAGCAGGAAGTTGAACTAGTTGATCCCCTGAGGTCCCTTCCAATCCAAATGATTCTGATATTATGAAGCAAAATTTAATCCAGTTCAGTAAAATTACGTTTTAATACAAGAAACAAAGGAAAGAAATCAAATTAAAAAGATATTTCAACATTTTCCCATCAAAAAATTGAATGAAATTCATGCCAAAAATTGAATTGAATGGAGCCACTCTGTTTTGGGGGGAAGAGAATCAGACTGTTTGGATGTAGGCCATTCCATGCCAATTGACCTCAGAGTCAGACAATGGTCTTTGCCTGTTTTACTTAAAAAATGTTTACAGTAGAACTTCCTAATATGAGTTAAACTAGTTTTTCCCATGAAGAATTATTTTTCTGAAAAAATTTCAACTAGTAGTAAACTGTGTGGCATTTTTCAGTACATTTCCCACCCATGCAAAACCCACCAGCCGTCTAAGTAATACTTTCACTGATGCTGAGACTGAACTCATCTGGAAAATTCTCGCAGTACTTTTCTGGCAAGAGCTATACAAGATCATACTTTGCTAAAAGGCATTTTACCTCCAGGTTCCTTAGTGTAAATATAGCAAAAAAAGGTGTTTCTTGGGATACAATAATGAGCATGTGCACGGGTATACGTGTAGATGTGCGAGATTTCTCTGGTGCAGAAACATATAGATGAGGTTTCAGCAGTGACAGTTCCATTATAATCCCATTTTCACATGCTCCTAGCTTTCTGAGCTGTATTATTTTGTCAGAGAGGCTTACGTTTGGCCCCGAGCTCAAAGGTGATATTTTTTGAGGTTTCACAAAATCTATTAATCCATTTTTGAGTTACCAGAGGGTAAATAAATGCTTTTCCTGCCTCTTAGATTCTTGTAGCCCTGTTATGGCACTGATTTTTATACAGAACTCTCTACAGAATTTAATAGCAATCAGCTGCCTGATACGTCTTAATGACTTCCTCTGTGCATTCAAAAAATGGCTAAACTTGACAAGTTGAAACCTTCCAAGGGGCCAGCACTCACTGAGTAATAGCTCCCAGGTCAGTTCAGGATTATTATTTTAAAGTAATAACAGAATAAAGACATTAAGATTTCCTCGACTTTCTAAAAATGTTTTGAAAATTAATTTTGTCCTTGGAACAACCCCTGCGTTTAAAGCCACTTCTCAGCTTGTGCACATCACATTAGCTCCAGTGCAGTTAATGTAACCACAGCAGCTTACACCAGTGAAGGATCTGGCCCGCAATGGCAATACAAATACAAAGCAGCCATTTACAACTTCATTGACCTCGCTGGAAACACACCAGCATAAAAATGCTATATTTAAGCGGAGGATCGGACCCTTCATGTAAATGTTGGTTGCACAATTTTTTCTGTAATATCTGAAAGAGTAAAATTCCCTGAAAACATAAACCTGCACAATACCTAAAAGATCATGGCATGAGAAAGTTTTTCTGTGCCAGTCCACCTAGCTCGTCTCCAGCGCTGCCTGCCAAGGGATGACAGCGGGGGAGTGTAAGATCCCTCCAGCAGCTGTAGGGAGCTTTTCCTAAAACATGCCAGTGATTTGCAGATCAGGGTTTTCCTGAGCCAAAAGTGATGTTGTTGTATTTAATGGCTTTCTTTTCCTTTCTCTAACTGGGCTAAGTTGGTTTTGAAGCCATATAAACACTTAGCTTCCATAACAACAGAACACTTAGGTTATTGTATAGATAGTAAGAGAAAAGGGAGGTAAACTGAGAGGGAATTTTTCTGCGGGATGGATTTTGCTTTCTGTAAGTTTTGATCACGCAATGAGGGGTGAAGAAACACAGCCAAGCAGTGAAATCAATAGAAATTACTATTTCAATTTTCTTTCAATTCTATTTTTTTTCTAAAAATCTGTCACTTCAGCTGGAGGTTCAGGGCTGTGGCTGAGGACAGAAACAACATCAGAAATTTAGGACTTTAACAAGAATCCAGCACTGGCGGCTGTCATGATTTTTAGCACCAGTGTCATGAAATTTGGTTGGAGGTTTTAAAGCATCAGCTGCAGATATCGTGATATTTCCAAATTTCTTATTTAAGATGGAGGGATTTTATAGCTATTATCATCATAGAGAAAATCCCCAAAATGTACAAGAAGGAAAATAAAAAAGAAATCAACAATAGTTTTTGAGATACGACGATTTTTATATAGCTTTGCAATTTCTTTGAGGCTTAACTTATGATTTGCAAAACTTGGAGTTGAGAATATTGAGAAAGAGAACTACTGTGTTTTCCTTAGGAGACTGTAAGCTTTTATGTCACCTAAAGAAAGGAGATAGGGAAGGAGCAGGCATCAGATGGAACAAGCAAACCACACCAAGCAAGCCCGAAATGTTCTAAAGCAGCTTAAGAAACCGGGTAGACGAACTAGCCCAGTACACTGACAACAGAAAATTGGGTATTTGTTGCATTTCGCCATTGTTTTAGCAGTACAAAAGCATTTGAAAAAGCATGAGCCTCCCTGCTGCCCCACATGCACTGTCTATACTGGAAGAAAAGTAATGTCCAAACCAAGAAAAATTCTACGAGACACACTAGCATCTGAAAAATGCTCTTCACAAGGGTTTTCTGGAGCTTAAAAGTGCTTTGTTCAGCCCAAGCCCCATGGCAGTGGGGTGGAATTTCCCCTCGACTTCGGTGGGGGCAGAGTTTTACCCTATGTGCAAAGATGGGCAAGGCTTCCTGCACAGACAGAGCAAGCCCCAAATCTTTGTGTCATCTGCTTCCACCTGGTAACAGCTTTACAGAAGTAAGTTAAGAACGAATAACTTAAAAGCTGCCCAAGGCAGCTCTAAAGTGCTCCTTTCCCTGGCTGCACATGAGAAGACAGCCATTAGCATTGATGCTGTTAGGTTCACTACTCCTTGGGGGACACTGCATTTGCAGAATGGCCTGGTTTCATACCGACAATATGCGCACATTTGAAATTGCTTGCATTTGGATGCTATTTGGTGTTCAGTTTTGAGTTAGTGCTGTGTCCGTTATAGATTCTTCTCATCATGGATAATACGTCTCTTGTGAGTGCAGGTCCTATTATTTAGTTTTGTTTGGATAACACTTCTCTCTGAAAGTCAATAGATTGCCACATGCATTTTTTTACGCAGCGGTATATTGTTAAAAAAAAATTAACAGCTAGAAAATGAACAAATACAGAACAATGGCAAATAACTATTACGCTGCATTACATTTCCACCCAGAAGTCTCTAAGGACTTTACAAAGATTAACAAATGCATCTTTAATATATTTTCAAAGCAGGGAAATATTACCTGCTCTCAAAAACGATGATTGACTTGTCCAAGATTACGTAGTGTGAGAGTGTCAGCACCACGAACACAAACATAGTGCCCTAGCACCCAATCCTATAAACTTCTTTAAAGCTGTTACTGGAAAGAAAGATTTGTATACATGACACAAGGACTTTGGTCTTTATTCCACCTATTTTTAAGAAGATCATACCCATTCTGCAATAAGTATTAAAGTCTGATCTCACTGAACAGCCAAACTTTAACTGCCTTCACTCTGAGTTGATGCAATTTGAGCTACAATACTGCAGATTTCTAGGGTACTATAGAAATGTAGAGTCAGCTCCTCAGCTGATATAAATCACTGTAGCTCCACTAACTTCAGTAGAATGATCTTTGGACAAATTAAGAATCTGGCTGATGAAATACAGCTTCCTCTCTTTAACTATTTAAACTGAAATAATCCAAAATCGTTCAGATGAGAAAGAGCTGGAGCTGGGACGTGGATTCCTATAGCAAGGAAGGATACGTCTCCTTTCTATGCTGAGCATATGAGGACATCCAGAATTACCTGGTGATCAGATGTTTATTTTCAGAGCACTCAGGGTTTAATTTCAAAGCATCAGCTGAGCTGTGGTTACATCTACATGAATGTTTTTACTTTGTGGTGTTGGAGGGATGGAGGGAAGAATAACTAAGAAAATGAATAAAACACCTTGCACATGATATGAAATATCACAGAGTGAGAGTGTGCATATGGACAATTTCCATCGAGTAAGCAAGGTGCTTGAAGTTCACACCACAGTAATTTATCTATCTGCCTAGTGAGGCAAGTTCACAAAAAATTCTCCCTGGAGAGTGCAAGTTACAGTAGGCAGAGGAATTGCTTTGCTTAGGTACTTTGCCTAAGCTTTTGTTTGAAGACTAAAACCTAGGAGAAAATGGACATGTCAGTAAGTCCTCCCAGATGAAGAGAAATAGGCTACGTGTGCACATATATATATGTTTGTATTTTTATATTTATATGTACATATGTAAGCAATTACTTGCAAGCAGTAAGGCAATGTCATTAATTTTTGCTAACAAAATGAGCTAACACATGATCCAAAAACCTCTACAAGCATTTGTGACTAGTTATACAACACAGAAGTAGGTCTATACATTTTTTTATGGCCACTTTAACTATACCAGTTTAGAAACCATCATAGATAAAGCAGTGCAGTTCCTACTACAAACTGCTGACACTAGCAAGGTTTATTTCTGCAAAAGTACTGACATAAGGCATCTTTACACAAGAATAAATATATCCCCCTGTGGTTGCTGAATTGTTTTAACTATACACAATCAAACCCCTAATTGAAATAGTTAAATCATACACAAATCAGTGCATGAAGACATGGCTTTGGAAGACAAAGATTCAAGTTTCAAGGAGCACACAAGTATAGTTAATAACATAAGCAAAAAAAACCCAGGTAAAAATGTAATAAGCAGCAGAGGAAGGCTGATTGCTTGGGAAATGTGAGACTGGCTATTGGTAGTAAGTTTAAGTTTGTTTGGGGGAGAGTTATTTGAGTGGCAAAGACTGAAGAGCACTGATTTCCTGAATAATGAAACCCTAGGATGGGAAGAATGACAGCCAAATTGGGTACTGTTAGCTACACTGTTCAAGAGTAATAAGAAACTTGAAAATGATGTCAGAGAGATGAAATAAAGAAGGCAATGTGAAGGCCATCATCTGGTATAACTATGGAGGATAAATAAATATTGAAACCAGTAAGGAACACAATACAATATGCCTAAAGTATTTTATGTTGTTCAAGCTGCTAGCAGGTGCAACACTAACAACATCGGGGGAGCTGTCTTCACTTGCTTCCCAGATCAATATGGTCCTGTATCTATTTTATATAACTATATTGTATAATACACATGCTATTTAACACCAAACAGAAAACTTTTTGAAAAGTATTAGAATAACGTTAGACTATACGGAGTGGCTTAAATGCTTGTCTGTTTTAACTGGTTGCCATCCAAAATACAAAGGGATGAACCTAAATTGTCTGCTGTAAATGCATATAAAGAAGTTTTGGATTTGAGCCCAGATATTAATATACAAACAGATAAAGTTTATAGAATTGCGACACAAAGTCTTGGGGGTCTTCCAGGAATGTCAAAAAGCAATCAGCAATCAGAACATATGCCTGCCATGTTAATACATCATATGCTTCTGTCTCCCAACTAGATTAGGAAGATGGCTGTGAAACAGAAAAAAAAAAAAAAAAAAAAAAAAGCTTTATTTAAGAGCTACCTTTGCATATTTTTTCCAGACTTAACTAAAGCTACTCAAATGGAGCGACAGCCTAGGATTTCCTCTAAGAAGGTTTTTTAGCATGAGGGATGTAAGCCTCCCATTTTGCATCTGGCAAAGTGGAGAGATCACTATGGAAATAGGAAGCGTAGCCTGCATTTCTGCATGGTGATCAAGCTAAAGCTTTTCTAAATTGCTGATCTGCTTCCCTTGTTACATATGAATACATCAGAAGAAAGTCGGTAGAAGTTGTCTGCCTTAATGACAGATTGGCACAAGATCCTACAATGAGGCGAATTTTAATCCTAACCTGTGTACTTAGCAATTTGTCCCAAACCCTTACTGTTATGAACTAAGATTCTGGAGAAGAAATGAAAAGTTATTTATGGTGATTTATGAACTGATGGGACAAAAAGAATTGAAGTTGAATTTTCTAGTGCATAGTAAATTAGTCTGCAAGCATCTGAAATCCATTGTTATAAAAAGTAACTATTAATTTGTATGGTGTCATAAACGTATGTCCTAGCTTTCAAGCACTGTTAGCCCTACACAAACGAGTCTGTTGTTTTAATTGACTTCAATGGGACTGTTTATGTGAATAAGATGAGCAAAAGCTTGGCTGTAAGAAAGCATTTCTCAAAGCTGGAGGCAGAGTAATCACACGGGTGTGAACAGACCTCTCTTTTTCCCTAGATTCTCAACTTTGAATTTAAAAAGAAGTGCCTCTAAAAAAGAAAGAAAAAAAAGGAGTAGCTGTATCTTTTTTTCCAACACACAAAGCAGCGGGGCAGCTGCACGGAGCGGGGCGCCGTGCAGCTCTGCAACAGGGCCCCAGCGCCGGGAAGGGATGAACCCAGTCTCCCCGGCAGTGCCAGGGTGCCGTGTCTGCATTTAACTGGGGGCTGTCACTGCTGCAGCTCCCCGGCAGCCTGGAAGGCAGCGGATAACCAGCCCGGCTCCTCCTGTACAAAAGCTGGTTATTGTAGTGCTGTGATGCGCATAGTTTCTTCTGGAAGAGATCACCACGTCAAATGGGTGCCCCTTCTATACATGCATGTATTTTCTCAATGGTCCTTTTGAGTCATCTAAATTCTTCATTTTACAGCATTACGTAAAATATTTGTAATGCTATTAACATGCAAGATGAGTCTAAATATGCACAATCCTTTTCTGTTTAAATGAATTATTATAAATCTCACACAGTTTACAACAAGCTTCGTGGCTCACAGAGTTTCGCAGAAGCTTGTGGCTTCTTATGTGGGAGAAACGATCAGAAATTTGATTTTTTGAGGTTATGTTTTTCGAAACCTTTGATATTGTCCATGAAAATCAATTTCCTCCATGGAAGTTTAGGACTTGGTGGGGAGGAAGGTTTATTCTCACATTTTTGTGAATTCCTACAGAAAAGCAAATGACCTATGCTCCCAGAAAGTTGGCAGGTGACTTATTAAACTTCGCTCAAATCTCCTTCAGGAAGTTCATTAAAACTCTATTTGGAAATGACCAGGTGCTTGCTTCCCACAGCACAAGAGAGAAATCTATCACCCTGTTAAAAAAATTGTTTGGTTACTTGGGATAAAGAAATAATCATTATACCAAGCTGTGTGGCTTTGTGATAGAAAACTGTGGCTTGGTGGGAAAAGTGCCAAGGTCAATGCAATGAAAGACCTAGAGTGAACTCAGACCTGATTTCAGAAGTCAGTGGTAGATGGAGGCCAGGAGAACAAAGTCTGCTCTGTGGTTCACTTGAAAACACCTTATAAGATTCTGCATAAAAATAAGTCACCAGTTTGAGAGAATTTTTAACTTGAAAAAATATCATTAGAAAAGATTTTCATGTGTTTTATAAGGTTTGCCATAGCTGGCAAAATTACCTTGTTTGACACTGGATCCTGACCTAAATACTACGGCCAAGTCAACTAACAGGAAAATAGTAGGGCTAAACCATTTTCATTCTTTATACTGCCAAACCACTGCCTCTTGCAATCAGGATTGATTACAAACACCCAATTAAGAGGCATTTGGAACATGATCTGAACGCTAATCCTGTCTCTTGTTCTCTTTATACCTAATTATCAGCCTTAAGATGGGTATTAGCACGTTAATTAGTAGATTTACTTTAGGAACTTCTACATAAACTAACAAATCTATACTAGAAGCATAAATATGGGTACATATGTACACTTAAGAGTTCTGCATAGAACATATATGCCTATATCCAAGTTGCTGTGTATGATATATAAGTTTCGACATATACATGCGAGTGCATGTGTCCCCTGTTTTCAGGCATAATTTCATTCTTTGGAAAAACTACAAAAGAAAATAACTGAACTTGGTTTTACATCAACTATATAAAAGTCTCTGTATCATAACTATCAAGTTATGATCAAATGCTACAGCTTGCAACAAGCTATAATTAAGAAACTAATTTTCAGTAACACATAGGTTTTTGTTTTAATTACGTTAACACAGGGGGTGTGTGGGGGGGAGAAGTGAGCAGGGTGGGGTCCACTGAAAGCATATTGAGTGTTTCTTGGGGCTAATGCCAAGGACCCTGGGTTTCAGTTTAGAAAGGGCTCAGCCCTCTGTTCTGAATTTATCTGTGCCCATTGAAAAGCTGAAGGATTAGGCCTGTGGGAATCCATATTTCACCCTCAAAATTTTTACTGTCTGAAGGGCATCTGGTTGTAGCATCTCAAGATAGAATCTTCCTCACAGTTCACTTAAGTATCTAGATTAATATAAACATCTGCATATATACTGACATGAATACCGTTATAGTTTTAATGCACTAGTGTACAGAGACACAAATCAAGGTCAAAGCTCTGCTGTGGCAGGGAATATACCCACATACATAGGATGGAAAAAGGGCCCTGCACCAAACACCTCAGTCCCTACCGCAGGAGAGCGCAGACTGTCTAGCTACGACCAGTTTTGTCATCGTTTCCCTGATACCTTTTCCGGAGAAAACTCAAAGTCAAACCATTACTCTAAAAGAAAGAACCATGAAACAGTTGGACAATAAAGACTTTCACAAGAGTTAACTGCTTGGATAAACAACAAGAGTCTGTTTATGACACTGTGTAATCAGAATACAATATAATTTTCAACTTCTTTCAACTCTTATTTAGTCTCTAAAGCACAATAAAATGACAGAACTATCTTTAGATACTTGCATCTGAAACTTGTTTGCAAATGCCCATTGAATCCTGTAGCAAAGAGCAAAAACTTGTGTATATTTTTAAGATCCAAAACCTTTAAGCTAAGGAAAAGTATTATTTGCATGTGAATGCGTGTGTAGGAGGTGACAGCTCCATCCTCAGTTATGCTCCATGTCTACCGCAACAAGTGTTTTTGCCTCCCTGATCCTGAGCAGGCCCTGGACTGACTCCGCTCCTTGGCACCATTTCCTATAGCCTTGCACAGAGTATCAAATAGCTGTGGTCACCAACAGGACTGTCTGGAGTTTAATAGCACATTCACTCAGAAACACTTTCACACGCTTAATATTAAGTAGAGAAATGCTCCAGGAGTGCACCCAGAAGTAGAGATATCACATATCCCCCAAATCCACTGCAGCAACTCTTCCTAAAATATTTCTAAACTACTTGTTTCTTATTTTGGGAGTCAGAGTGAAGGATGACTCCCTCGATCCCTATAGTACTCCAAATAATCCCTTAATGATCCCAAACTGCTAGACGTGCCCTTTTCAGGACAGAGGCACAGGCAAGGCAGGGGCTGAGAAGGTCCCCTCCGTGGGGCAGCGCCGCTCACGGCGGAGCGCGGGGGCTTCCCCACCGGGACAGTTCGAGTGTTTGCCCGTCTCCCGCAAGAAGGACTTATGGGATGGCTCAGAGCATGTGGGGTGGCTGATTTAGCTTACTCCAAACCAAAACCAAAGGTATAAACGTGGGCATTATTTCAGCTGCCCTCAGCAGAGGAAGAGGGGGCATTCACCCCTGTTCCAGGCGCCTCGTTTTGAGGCAAACGACCGAAAACCCAACGCTGGTGCCCCGAGGAGCCAGACCAGGCTATTACAGACATATTTCTGCTTGAAAGCTCAGAG
Source organism: Apteryx mantelli (assembly GCF_036417845.1). Taxonomy (NCBI): domain Eukaryota; kingdom Metazoa; phylum Chordata; class Aves; order Apterygiformes; family Apterygidae; genus Apteryx; species Apteryx mantelli. Next base: position 154,197,349 of record NC_089979.1, read on the forward strand.
GCCCTGGCTCATTCAGGGATTTCTTGTGAGTTTAACCCTGGTCAAAGATGCTTCCTGCCTCTCCAGCGTCCGCCAGTGGTGAATTAACTTATTTCTTCACCAGCTCTGTGGCTTCGCTCACGTTTTTGGCTGCATTCAACTGACTGCCTAGTGAGCTCAGCCCCAGCTGAGGGAGAGGGGATTAGGAAGCTCTGACTGGCACTTGCCATCAAAATGACGGATACAGCTATAAAACAGTCTTACCGGGCCTGTGTTCTGGCTTTCCTCACAGCCGTAAAGAATAACAGGCTGTGCTTCTGTGCGAGTGGAGGGCAAAACTCCCCCTGCTTTCAACGGCAGCAGGGCTCCACCAGGCCCAGGCCTTGCAGCACACCTGAGAAGCCCTTCGTACGGCTTGCGGGAGCAGCGCAGGGCTGGTGAACCCACGGCCAGACTCCAGCCGCCCCTTCGGGGCAGCCTGAAAACAGCTCTAATTTGTGCAGTCATCAGCAGTTCAAAGGGCCCCTCTGCCAGGCCGGGATGGACGGGCAGCCCAGCGATTTCCGCCGCTCGTGGTTCTCCTCTCGCTTCGTGGCTAGGGCACATGCAGACCCGGCGCTGCCGCAGCGGCTTGGTGCCACCCCAGCTCCCTCTTACCCCAGTGAGCTGAACCCAGTGGGTGCAAACTGACTGCGCGAGGGAAACACAAAGCACAAAGTCTGCAGAAAGCAGAGTTTGCTGCGTGAAAGAATAGCAACCAGGATTTAGACAAATGTAAATGAAAGCTTAAACTCTGCAGAAACTAAAGAAACGGTGAGCTGTGACTTGCCTTCCTCCTAGCTATTTTACCAGCCTTACTTTGTTATACCTATAGATTTACAGCATAAATCCATTGACGTTGTTTAGAGATAAAATTGAGGGATGAATTTCTAACAAGGTCTGTAGAAGTGTGTGGCTACAGTTTTGCTCAGTATGTCTGGATACTGATGCTTCCTTCCAGACTCAGGATGGGGAGAAGCTGTATTCTTCTATATAAACAAACATAGGTATTTTTTGCTCTGTATGATACAACTGACTGCACTTTTTATACAGCCCTAATCTCATTAGTGTAACTAATCCCTGGTAAACACAATATAAAGAATCATTATCATGACATCTTTCCTTCTGCAACTCGAATGTTTCCAAAATGGGCAATTTTTCCATTCAAAGTGATTTGACAGCAATGTGTATACACTCTATACTTGTCGAGCAGGGATGATATTTACTCTCTACATCTATAAATGATGGCCAATAGAACAATTGTACTGTGTGCTATATCTACGAAAACCTTGTAAAACAATACAGTTAAGTCTGGTAACAAAGTCAATAATTTGTCAGTAAGGAAACCGCTATTGGGCTTTCTCTACCCAATCCTCCACCTTGCTTAAGCCTTTTTCTTCTGAAGCTTCACATTCATTTTCTTAATGTTTTTAACCTAGTGTCTGTGAAATTTTTATTGCTCCCTAGATAATGACATCTGATCTGAATGTAACCACACACCTCTTTCCACAGAAACATTTGTCACAAACCATTATAAATTATCATGCTGATAGTGTGCATTGCTGGGAAACCGGAAAAGTCCCATAAATTCAAAGTACTGTATCAGTGACATTCTTGTTTATTATCTAGGTATAAAGTTTTACAAGATTCAGGATGGCTACATTTACAGTAGGATACTTCAGCAACACGAGACTCGTACAGCTTGCACTAAGTGCTGAGAAGTATTTACCACATGCAACAAATAGTGGAGCATTTTAAGTCATACGTAGCCATATGTTTTGTCTCTTCTCTTCATTTTAACTACGTCCCTCACTCAAAAATGCATGGCTGTTATTTGCACTTGCTTGAGAAAAGGCAAAATAGCAAACAAACTACTTTTCTCTTAAAATGCAAGCCTAATTTCTGTTTCTCTGCCTCCTCAAGAAAAGGCATAACTCTCAGTAAAGTTAAAAGTTAAAAGAGAGAGTATATTTTTCATTATGTATTAATGTCCTTGATAACAATCTGTGATTGACATGACTGTATACTTCCTGCTGAGACCCAGTATTTCCATTATGCTAGTTCAGTAGTTCTGGCTAGAACATTTTTCATTAGATGAACCTAGCTTGTGTGAACATAATTTTAATTATTTGGGTATCTTTATTCTTCAAAAGTGTGAAAGTTGAGTCCTTTGGAATTTCTCCAGAGAAACAGGAATTTTCACCACGTTTGCTTGAAATTTAAAACAACTCAAATGTTTCTGATAATCAGAAAATCATACATATCTGAAATTTATTAGAAGTCACTTGAGAAATATTTATCAGTTAAAGAATAGCATAATAAGTAGAAAAATCAATGGCATATTTTTGATAGTAGTAGCATATGAAGTAGCATATACTTGCTACTTTTGATTTTCCTTACATTTTTAGCAGTTTTACATTTCAATACATCTAGTCCTATATGTACAGTAATTTACATGAAAGTTAGGTAAAGTTTCTTGGTTTTCCTGTTGGCACTACAAAAGAAGAAGAGAACCTTTCTAAAGTCTTTTCAGAGCTAATTAAGGTATAAGATGCAAAGAACAGCAACTCTTGTTAGAGAAAGGATTTTGGGAGCTAGGCCAGAAAGCTAATCTTCTCCTCTAGTCCACTATAATTGTACAGGGCAGTATTTGTTCCCAGGCATGTATTCCCACATCTCTCATTTTCTATCTGCATTTCATATTTAACTACTTACTAATTTCCAGTGCTAAACCTTTCAATAAGCTAGAGTGAGACCTCAATTGCACATTTCTAGATTGCATACAGAGCTGCTAATAAACTAAATATATTAGGAAATCAAAATGTACTTAGTATTGCAAAACCAAAAAAATGTGTGATATGTTTTATTACATTAGTCTTCTGTTGTACCCAATACTTGGTACAAGGAATGTGAATTTCCTAAGTAGACAGTGAAATTTCAAACCACAGAGTTTGTTGACAAATTCCTGTTGCTGAAATCATTTTCTATTATTCTGGTTCTAAGGTTTTTGGCACAAATACAATGCATCTCAAGTTAAAAAGAGCAATTTTAAATATAAGTGAAGTAGCAGCTGAGTAATTCATAATAGCCTAGAAGATTTGCATTTCAGCATAGACCAAACAATAGTAAAGTCATCACGATCACACACCACAAAGGCAATGCAAACAACCCTGTCTGGAGACTTCCTTCCACCTACTGCCATCCCCTTTCAGAGGAAGAAATACTGCAGGGTGGAGAGTGGACAATGAATATCGAGATGGGAGTGATGAAGGGAGGGAGGCAAGCCCTTCCCCGCACCCAGTTCAGCTCAGTCTAGCATTGTTTAGTACAGCCCTACGCCACAAAGATTACTTGTTCTTTAAATAATTGTATGCTGTACACCACTTTACCGCTGTCAAAGAATGTGTTGGTTTACAGCCTTGGAAAGCATGTATGCTAGCAAGGAACAAAAAAGGGTGACACTTAAATATGCTTGATTTAATTTCCTAATCTCTACCTAACAGACAAAGAGAGAGAGAGAGAGAGAGAGAGGGAGAGAGATACAAACACTTTTAAGCATTAGCACTGTCCTGCAGAAAGAAAGCAAAACTGTATCAAGAAGAAACAGGGAAGTGAATCATTGCCCAAGTACAATAAATAAAAAATTAAAGAATGGGAAGTCAGCTTGTGAACATATGGTGTGAATATGAGCCACAGCTCCAAAAACCGCGCGCGGTAAAAACTCATTTTCACAAAGATCCATCTTAGTTTTATGAGCATAGGGTTTTCCTACATTATCACTTGACTATGGTACCGAAATGCTGATACACAAGAGATTATAAAAACAACAAAATAGCAACCAGGCATCACACTCCACCATTAAAGAATTTCATTTTAAGGGAAATCAATATTTACAATCTATGAATCAATTTAGTAAAAATTAGGAACAAAGATGAGCATGGTAAAAATGAAATGCTTGAGTGCAATCATTCTCTAAATCCAGCCCTCTAATCCTCATGGTCTGTTACAACCATTCCTGATGATGCTGACCATCATTTTACAGGACCAAATCCTGTAAAATGTTGAATACTCCCATGAAATGTCAGACATCAATAACTATTGAGTTTAATCTCTTTTTGACATGCAGAGAAGACCTTGAGACTAGCAGCATCAATGAACAATGACTCTCTTGCATTTGTCAAAAGGGGGGTGAAAAACTCGTGATACTCAAGCAATTTTTAAAAAATGAATCATTAAAATACTTTCTTCATGAAACAAGTAGGCTGAATTTAGAGGGTATGCTGAAGGGGGAATGATCTGACTGTGTGTTGCCACATGCAAGCTATGTGGTTTCCAATCAAAGATTTGGCGAAAAGTGGAGAACAGCTTCTGGGAAGCTTTGACTCCCTTTCCCACTGTTGGAAATAGGTAGTCAACACAAGAGCAAGTATCGGGGAGCAGAGGGCCTTGGCTGTCCCTATCCCCCCTCAGGGCAGTACAGTAGAGTGGAGGAGGGAGGGGAACCACAAGTTACCAGCTATGAATCAGCTGCAAAGGGAAAAAGGGGGAAATATGACTACCAGACCTGCAGTCCACTGCCCCTTAATGGGCCAGAGTAAATGTCAGACTAACTCCGCATTAAGAGAAGCTGGCGATTTATAAATCGCCCGTGTCTGCCACAGGCCGCTCAGCTGTGGGGTACAAAAGGAAGGGGAGTGGTTTTATCTTTAAAAGCTCTAGACTTACTTAAGAAGGCAAGCATGCACTGGTGCTTCGCATGGCAAAACTTCTCACCCTAATCACACTCCCATAACGCGTGTCATCAGCCGCTCGCCTCTCCCATAATGCAAACATCACCCAAATGTACTTCAGAAAGAGCAAAAAGTTACCAAGACTTTTTTTTTTCTCCCCCCGAAGGACGCTTCACCAACCCAGCTAAACACCGCCTGCCTTTGGCCGCAGTTCAACGCCCGCCGCAGCGGCCTCTCCGAGAGGCCCGGGCACCCAGCGCGGCGGAGGGGAGCGCCGGCGCGGGGCGCGGGGCGCGGGGGCTGCGCTGCGCTGCGCGGCGGCGGGTCGCGGGGCGCGCAGCCCGGAGCCCGAGCGCTGCCCGGCGGCGGCGGCGGCGGCGGCGCTGCGCCGGGCGGCGCCGCGGCGCTCCGCCAGGTGGCGCCGTGGCGCTCCGCAGCGCGCGGCGCCCGCACTCACTTGCAGTCGCGGTCCTCCAGGTCGAAGTGGGGGTTGAAGTTGATCATGATTCTCTGGTAGGGCTCCGGGGCCTGGATCAGCCACTCGCACTTCTGGCTCGGGTGGTAGGACTGGGGATAGCCCGGAGAGGTGAGGTACCCGGGGTTTAGGATTTTGATAGTGTCGCCGCATTTGTCTGCAATGGAAGCACACACATTTCCTTTCTCAGTTCCCCGCCGCGCACCCGATGTCAGCCAGCAGCAGGGAGCAAGGCAGCTGCTGTGGAAACGCTGGGGTTCTGCAGACGCCTTTAAGCAAACTTTTTCTGCATTCTTATACCTTTAACACAACGGCGTCTCTGCCACATTATCTGAAGGAAAGACGCCTGCCTCTCGGTGCCCATGACTAAATCCACTGGTGGGAAATAGAAGATACCCCACTTCTGAACAGTGCTGCTTTTAAAAGCTCCCCTGGGCAAACAGTGCCCTGCGTAGTGTTAAAACCTTGCCTCCTTGCAACAGCCTTAACAGCTCAGAAGCGTGTCTCAGTCTCAATTATCTCCAAAGAGTATAATCTTCTTAGGTAACAAGTTTTAAGTAAAGTGTGTGTGGGGGGGAGAGGGAGCTAAAAGGATGCAGCCTGATCCCCTGCCCAGCTATGTGATAAGCCTGGTCTGTGTCACTGCCCACTGGGATTGCCTTCATGGATCCCTGCTCGTTTGCAGCAGACCCTCCTTTTGTTTTATCAGTCCATAAATCTAGGCAGGTCGAAACTATCTGTGCTCTTCAAACCCAGGCTAGCAGAGAACAAAGTGGTTTTAGTGAAGCAGAAATCATCCACTATTTATTCCTTCAAGGAAGTTTGTTCATGCTTGGAGACTGCATCAAAGTAATGGAGCAGAACAACATCCTTTCCTCTTCCCTCTGTCCCTCCCTCCCCCAACAACAACAAAGGTTTTTTCTAATACCAAAATAGTTGGAAAAGTTTCCAGAATCACCAAGTGTGAGTGTGAAATTTGGTATGCTGCCTCTTGCTCCTCTGGCCAGTGTTGTCAGGGTTGTATTTTAAGGTTTACTGGAAAAATAAAAAGAGGCAAGACATCTAACCTGCATGATCACTCACTTCACAGTCCAGTGCAGGTTTGTGTTATCGCTTTTTTACTACTATGGATTTCTTTCTATAGATCTACAGGGAGAAAAACTTTCCTCACACATTGATTGTTTAATTTTCAGCAATAAAATATGATAGTAAACTACAGACAGGAAGAATGTCTGCACTAAAAAGCAAGCATATATACCACTATATCCCAATAACTGTATACACAGACTGCAATGCTGTGTCTAATATATTCTCTATGAAAGCAAAATGGCATTCCTTGCTCTCAGCATGAATTTATAAATGTACGGAATTTTATTGTAGGAAAACCAGGTCAAATGGAAATGAACAAGGAAGTACACATCAAAAATGCATAAAGCTGCACACCTTAACAGGGATTATTTGCCATAAATTAGAAGGCAAGGGGATGATATGTATTCTGCTGTCTGGTCGAAAAGCAGATATTGCTAAGCATGTTGCTGGGAATGGTTATCTTATATTTATTTCCTCTTTGCCTTTGTAAAACAGGCTGTTTTCCTCTGACCAGAACAAAAGGCATTGCAGCTGAAAGCTCAAAAGCTGTCACTGGTGATCTTTCTAATCCGCCTGGCTGGGGCTCACAGAGAATCTTGCCTTTTCCTCCCTGTGTAAGCACACTCAGAAAGTGATCCTGTCTCATTAAGTCCACTCCAGCCCTGCAAACAACATGGCAGAGTCTGGCATCTGTTAAATGCCTGAAATAAAGCAGTGCTGCTTCTAGTCACTTGACAGAGTCACTTCAGCGGATGCTGAGGTGGACTCGCTACCACCAGCGCTCCTTAATCTGCGACTTCTGGGAAAGTGACAGTGTAATAAGATAATGCGGTCTGCTAGACTCCCTGGCTCTGTGCAATCTCCCTCACACTTGATTAAGAAGAGCAGTTTCTAATGACTTTGGACCATTAGTTCTAAATGAGGTTAATGAATTAATTTAGCAGACACTAGTACTGGCTGTAGGTGAAGGTGGTATTAGTAGGTCTGGTAGGTTACAGAGGAGGTTAATGGCCTTGGTGACTCCAGGAGGGCCACCACATTACCCGCTCAAGATAGTGCTTCTGCCCAGCGACCTGCCCTGCTCCTCTTCTTTTAAGGGGGAGAAAATGACTGAGAAGACCGCAGGGTGCCCCCCCTCCCATGCTCAGAGGGGTGCAGGGCCAGTAGCAGTGCTCGCCCAGCAGCCCCCAGCCCGGCTTGGCGCTCGCCTGGTAATGCCTTCGCTCCTGTGCCCCATCACTGGAGGAGGCGGCTCGTCCTTAGCAAATCAAGCAGCTTCCTCAAAATATATTGGGCAAGAGATTAACTTCCATCATAAAACACGCAATTTTAATGCGCTCTCTTCCAAGGCGCTCCACTTGCGGTCTCTTATTAAAACAATATACCAGCGTAAGTAGAGCCTGCTCTCTTCTTTTAATTACTTTGATTGAAAGCCCAGTCAGGCAAAAGTAAATATTTGATAATTAGTTAATAATTGCTCAGGATTTGTCGGGAAAGGAAAACTCGCACGAGCTGTTTCGAGAATGAGAGCTAAACGTCAAACAGTCCCACAATTAGACCTTCTTTAAAAATGCATCATGCAGTGAAATATTCACGGTGTCCTGGCATTGTTCGGGGAAGGAGGAGCGCGTTGCTTTTAATTAGTTGTGTTTTCAAGGGCTGCCTGATAGTAAACTAGCTAGATCAGTCATTTGTTATGGGATTTCGCTATTAGAAGGGAGTCTTGAGCCTTCACACGGAGGCTCAGCTTCTCTCTTGGCACTGTGCAAGTTGCACGTAAACTGCACACTTTGGAAAGGGGTAGGCTAGAGAGGTCTCCGTCTGAAGACTACACGCAGGTACACGCACAGCTAGTAAAAGGCATGATACTCTGAATGCTGCCCTTTGGAAAAAGAAAGGAGGGCGAAAAAGCCTTTCCCTTAAAGTGTTCATTATCTTTCAGATTTCGGAGGCGAGACTTATTTAATTGCCTATGGGAGGAAACATTATTAAGATAATTGGCTATCCTGATCTTGTGAGAACGTGCAGCCTGCTTTATCCAACAACCCAAAAGAGCGGAAAATAAAGTCGGAAGGCAATGCCAGGGCAGGCGAAACTCGGGCGAGGACCGCGCCGCGCCGGTCCTTTGGCAGAAAGTTCCCCGCAGCCGGGCTCGGGTCGGTGCCGGCCCCATTGTCTGCCGGGCCCCATTGTCTGCCGGGCCCCATTGTCTGCCCTCCGCCCTCAGAGCCCCGGAGCCCCAGCGCTGAAACTGCTTGCCTACGCTGAGACACGACGTCCCCTGTGACACTTACCGCTTCGCAGAGCCCTGGCGAGGGTGAAGGTGAGGGCTGCACAGTGCAGGAGAAGTCCCCAATCCATCTTGCCTTCCGAGCGCAGGGAAAGGAGGAAAAAAAAAATGCCCTCCACACACAACTCTTCCTAGGTCTTAAATCCTCCAGCTGGAGTTGGGAGCAGAAAGCACGGTCCGCAAGGGCAGTCCCCGTTAAGGAGCGAGGCTGGCTTCTCGTTTTGTGCCTCAAGTCGCCCGCATCCTGTCATTTAGCTCAGGCTCCCTCTCCCTTTCCCCACACTTGTTCCTTCTGCAGGCGCCACTGCCCCTACCATTCCCAGCGAGACTAGAAAGCCAAATGAAAATGAGGGAAAAAAAAGAAAAACAAACACACAAACAAGACAGACAAAAATCCTCGGGGCTGCCGGCACCTCGGAAGCGCTCTGCCAGGGGAGGGGTCCGGGCACGGGGCGGGGGTGCTCTGCGGAGAGGAGAGAAGGAAGAGAAAGCGGCGGTGAGCGGGGACGAGCCGGGCGCAGGAGTTTTGCGAACTGCATCTCTCCCCGCCCGCCCCGCGCTCCTCCGGCGGCGCGGCTCGGCTCGGCGCGGCTCGGCTGCCCGCGGGGCCGCCGCTCCCCGCCCGCGGCCGGCAGCCCGGGGCCGGCAGCCCGGCACGGCGGCGCCCGGCTCCCGCACTCACCTGCCCCGGCGGGAGCGAGCGCGCCGCCCGCCGCCGCCGCCGCGGGGACTCCGCGCCGGCCGCGAAGGGGGAAGCGCCGGGCGGCTCCTGCTCGCAGCCTGAGGAAGAGGAGCGCAACTCAGCGGCAATAAGAGAGGCAGAGGAGCCGCCGTCTCCCAAGCCCCAGTCCCCTCCCCCTCCCCGCCCTCCTCCTCCTCCTCCTCCTCCTCAGCCCCCCAAGACATCGCCAGCGCCGAAGGATCAACAAACAAACACAGCGCGCCCCAGCCCCGAAGCCCGGCCGCGGAGGGGTGCGCTCCAGGGGACGGGGGCGAGGGCCGGCCCCCCCGGCCGCCCGGTCCCGGAGGCAGGTAGCGCCGGCGGGGCGTGCGGCGCCCACCTGCGCCCAGAGCCGCCGCCGCGCGGGTCCTCCGCGCCCGCGCACCCCGCCCGGCCGCCCCGCATCGCGCCGGCCGGCTCGCACCGCCCGGCCCCGGCCCTCTCTGCCCTCCTGCCCCCGCGCCCCTCCGGGCACCTGCCCGGCCCCTCCGGAGCCCCCTCGCTCCGCTGCCGCGGGCGCCGCCCCCGCACCCGCTCCCTTCCCTTTCCTCCCCGTTTGCCCCCAGCAATGCGTGCGTGCCCCGAGGGGGCACCCGGCCCCACGCGTGTCCCCCCATGGGACAGCACCGTCCCCTGCCAGCCCAGGGGCTGCCGGGCTCGCTGGCGGAGGCCGAGCCGCGGTGACCCCCTTGCGTCCCTGCACCCCCGGGGAGCCTCCCTGCACCCTCTGCCACTGCCCCTATTGCCACCCCCTTTCCGCCCACTCTGCCTCTGCTTCCCTGCCTCCCTCCGCTTCCCTCGCTGCTTCGCCCCCCTCGGTCTGCCCGTCTCCCACACCGCCTCTGGAGGGGCCTGAGGAGCCGCCGGGCTCCCACCGGCTCTGCTCCCCGGGGAGGCCGTGCGGCCTGAAGTCCCCTCTGAGGAGTGCATGTGCCCTCGCCCCAGGGGACAAGGGGACAAGGGGAACACGGTGGGCTTTGAATCCCTCTGCTCCCTTGGGTGAGCTGGTGCTCACCGGCACGAGGGCCTGTCCCTTCCTCGCCCTGCCACCTGCCTTACAGGCTGCCCCCTCGCCCAGGGAGCGCTGCTTTCACGTGGAGCGCTTTGAGTTCCCTCTGCGTCGAGGAGAGCTGCCTCTAATCTGGTCCCTGGGGTGGGGGTTAGAGGAAGAGCTCTGAAAGCTGAAAGTTGAAACACGGCATTAAATGGTCCCAAAAGATGGGTTTGCGCTAGGAAAATGACCTGTGGCCAACGGTGGATGTCAGCCGCTCTCTTCACTCGCAGCAGAGTTTTGACCCGCTCCACAAGGAGTCCTTCTGAAGGATCACAGGGAAAATAGCTAGGCTTTGCTAGGGGGCAGGGTCATTTTCCTGGAGCAGCCGGAGCAGTAAATGCCTGTCCACTCCAAAGATGTAACTATGTTTGAAATAATTTTCAAACATAGTTGTAAGTCTGCAGCCACACAGATTAACTACAAATGTGTTACATCTGTGTTCAGAAATCATACACAGATTCGGCCCCCTCCACCCCTTTGTCTCCCGCCTGGGATCTAAGCCTTCCACTCACACTCTCCCTCGCTGCCCTTTTGAAGCCCCGACTTTAAGGTCAGCTGAAGTCTGGAGATTAAATCCCTAGGAAATCTGTCTGCTGGTTTCATGCTGCACACTCTCTCATCCCTACTTTCTGAGTTTTTGCCATTCCCGTTCTCTTCCGTGACTGCAGTTCTGTAATATCATGCACTAAAGCACAGTTTGATCCTCTTATATTCTGTGTGCTTCATTCTTCCCTCAGTCTCTGCCGCTGCCCATGCTGGTGTCTGCGGGCAGGCCACGATCCTCGGCTGGGAGTCGGGCAGGCAGGAACTAGTCAGGCTGAATTATTGGGTTCAGTCTCATTTCCCTGTCTTTAGGCAGTCTCTGGATCATCATATACAATACCGATGCATTTTCTTGATTGATTGGGATGTATATTTTATGGGTAGCACATTAAGCCCCCTTTATTTTTTTCTTTTAGTGAAATTCCCAGAACAAGGGGGAAGGGGAAAAGTAACAGTGCCCTCTGCTTATTAAAACTCTTATGCTGCTGGACAGTCCTTGAGATAAATTGGTACTGTCCTGATGCACATTCCAGGCTGAGACTGACTGAGGGACAATACTGCTATTTAAATAAAGTATATCTATTTTTGAATTCAGAAATTGCCTCCTAATGGCAGCTTGTTGGAGGATTTGCACAAGTGTATACATACATGTTCATTTTCAAAACTCAGTCTCAAAAGCAAAATTTAATTTTGTAACTGAAAACTATTAAGCAGATACTCAGAGGGTATGTATATTAAAAAATTACACTTATCTTGTGAAAATGATGGCTGTCTCATATTGGGATTAACACTGTCCTATCGGATAGGCTCTATGAATCGGAAGAGAGACTATACCCGTTCCCAGTTGTATGCTCCAAACAAAAAAAGTGTTTTTTTTCCCATTTGTTTTCCTATCAGATTAGCAAGTTATTTTCTGTAGATATAGGCACAATATATTATTAGATAATATATTTTAAAAGAAATTCAATTCTCTGAATGAAAAACTAAATACTTAAATCTAGAACATTTACATTAAATGAAGATGGCATAATATCTTAAATGGTAAAGTCTAATGACGAAGGTTGCTTTTATCAGCTCAACCTACCTTGTAACCACTAATCCATATACCAAGGTTTATTTCAACATGCTCCTGTCTAAAAGATCATTCCTTCCTCCTCTTACACAGAGATCTGTGCATGAGGCTGCAAAGACAGTTTAAGAGGAATAGCCTCTGTTGCGGCTAATGCGGCCTGTGAAGCAGGATTTCTGCCTTTCCTCAGCACTGTGTGGACATTTTGGGTTTGACACTGAGATTTTTTTCTGTAGGGCCTTTTTTTCCTAAGGCCTAGAAAATATAGCAGAGTCTGCTATATTAATGACCTTTCCTATCATAATGTAAATGCTATTAGTCTGTTTTTTCTACACATCGTTTTCTCTCTGGTTCATAGACATAGGCACATGTTTCTGTCCATGTATGAATTGCGCTCAAATGATGAGTGAAGACATTCTATCCTTGGTTTACATATATTTATCTGAAAATGTTTAATCTTTAATCATCTTGAATATAAATTGGCATCAAATGAAACATTCAGAAGTCTTTTTTTATAATCCGCTTCTCACATTTTAGTCACAATATTTTGGGTCCTGATCCTGCAACTGCTTACACATTTGTTCAGCTCTCCATTTTCACATCAGTAATGTGATTTTATGGCAAGGATGAGTTAGTGCTACAAAGACTGAATCTGAATCCAGTGTATGTAAAAGTTAATGGAGTGGCTAGCTCTGGGTTTTGGGTTCAGGCCCATCTTTGCTTCGTAATTTGACTTGGCGCTTATAATGCTTTTTTGAAGACTGTCTGTATTTCTATTATAAACCTGTTTCTCAAGAAGTTTATAATTCAGCCATAAAAAATATTTGCCGTGGGCAAATAGTAGTATAATGTAGTATGTAGTATAAAACTTAAAATTCCAAAGGAAAAAACAGTTTTCCCATTTTAACAAGAGCTGAACAGAGCAACTTTGATGTTTACTCCTTTATTCTCTCACATAGCACAGTAATGCATTTAATTAAAAACTAAGTTTGGCAAATGATTAATCCATGGCTGGAGACACCTTTATTTGGCATTATTTTGAAGAAGAAACATAACAAATTAAACCCATCCATAATATTAAATTCCTGAAAATTGAGACTTCCTACCAATATTTACTGGAGAAATAAAAATACATTTGCCTGACAACTGCTAATATTTTCATATATAGTCTGGTACCCATTTATAACCTTTTCCTTAATGCTTTTTTTTTTGTTTTGTTTATCTTTCCCAAGAATCTCTCCAAAATTAGGCTTTTGTGTCATCTCCTCTCCTGTTGCTTTGGCCATGTAAATCACTACTTGGCTTCCTGTTGCTTACTGTACTGAACTGCAGCTATTTACCCTTATCTTGAAGATCAGACATACATTTTCTCTTGTCTCTATCTCTCCTCTCTCAACCCTTTTATCTCCTCCATCTTTTATCCTCCTACTCAGTCTCTCACACCCAATGCTTCTTTACCCTGTCCTCTCACGTTACACCTTTTTTCCACACACAGTCACATGCATCTAAAAGATCTTCTTTTCACTGCACATCTTAGCCTTCTCCAAAGAACCATTGCAAATACATGTTTTTTAAAAAAACAAGCCAGCTAATTTATACATTATTTAAATATACATATGGCCATATATTGCAAAACACATTTAGATCCTATATTGTTTTGGTTAGAGATCAGATTCATTTGCATTTACATCATCTCCACATTAACTACATTGTTAGGGTTGTAGGGACTTTACACATATCTTACCAAACTCCTTGGAATCACAACTGTGCTGTCTCGCAAATGCCTTATCAAAATATGTTCATCATCCTGTCTAAACACATTCCACTCCAACAAATTAGCACAGCCCGAGGCTTTATTAGTTGATTATCTGATTATCAAAAGTAAAATGTTTTCATCTGTGTTGAAGGCAAATCATCACACATATCATTCTACTTCCATTCCCATTTTGACAACAAGCTAGTCAGGTCTCTCCTAGGCCGAATTCATTTGCTGGCACTGCTACAGCTGCCAAAATCTGAGTATGGTCAACACCACATTCTTCCAAATCTTCCCTCTCCCTTTCTTTTCTCCAGTAGTACTTGCATATTCTCAGTGTATCTGCTTTTTTCTGAGACAGGATGTGGTGAACATATACAGGATAAATGTGGATTTATGATAGTGTACTTAATACCTGATCAACACAAAGGGTTCTGAAATAGCTATTTCTGTGATGAAGGAAATAATACATAGTAAATCCATCCATATGGACTAAGAATCTGATTATATTTCCATTGATGGCAATGACAAACTCCTGCTGACTTCAAAAGGAGAAAAGCAGGCTCCAAATGATGATAATGGACCCGTAGATTATGAACTTGTTTTATCAACTTCAGTTTTTCCCCGTTTGGTTGCACAACGGATATATCAATGCCTGTGTTTACACTGAGATAACTGCAGCAAAAAGCCAAAATAACAGTTCCTTTCAAAGTAGGGCCTTGCTAGGCTGAAAGTCTCTAATCATTAAGAAGTAGGTGAAAATAGTGTTAGATATACCCTTCTATTTCTTGCCTTGTTCCGTTTTTGGCTGGAAAACTAGTGTCCTGCTCATCTAATCTATTCATCCGTAGAGGCCCATATAATTTTATAATATTATTGAAAATTATATGCACTACTTCATACATGTTACATTTGATAGAATAATACTAGGAAGGGTGCGATGTCATTAGGGAAATGGAAGCTGTCACGTCGGTGCTGCATGGTTGTCAGGCACCCCCGTTAGCCACGGTGCAGCAATCACTGTAAACAAGCAGTTGCACTGCATCCATTACAGATCAGCTTCCCTTTCTCAGTCCTCTCTCATCTTCTTCAACAGATATTCTGTATTGTAATTTGTCACTTATTACAGCTGATGTTAAATGGCTTTTCAGCTAAATGCTTGTTTGGGTTATTTATTAACTAGAGAACATTTACATTGGCATACTTTGATGTTATAAACCAAATGGAGGACCCACTTGTAGACTATAGTGGATTAACTAGAAATTCAGGGAATAGTATTCAAAGGGATTAACTCTTAGGCTATGGATTGCCTCCAGCTGGTTGATTCCACTGGAGAAGATGGAAGCAGTCCCTAACACACGGGTCTTTATTCAGGAGATTACATATGTTGGCAGGAATATTGTTCAAATAAAATAAATATAATTAAATATAAATATAAATATAGTACAATTAAATATAATAAGTTTATATACTTCTTGTTGTTGGTCTTGTACCTTAAGGATGTGGGCTAAGGTCTGGAAGGAGCACTCAGGCTCTACATTGGTAAATTGTGTTTCATATAGGGCCTTGAAAGTGGAGACCAAGAAATATAAGTGGTCTGATCTAATGCCTTCATTTTCAGAATGCTGGTTTCTGTCACTATTTTCCCCTTATTGCTACGCCTGTAGAAAAATTGCTCTGAAATGTTGTCTCTCATAAAACTGCTTTGAAAAAAGAAACAGTCATATTTTGTTTTGTTGTTCTATCAAAAAAATCCAGTTAAAACAGAGGGACATTTTAGCTATGGAGTATGGGTGAGCAATTTTTTTAAATTGAATTTGTGGGGTACAAAGGATGGAGGTCAAAGAAACACAATGGGGGTGACAGACAATTGGACTGACAAGCTTCCCAGTATATAGCTTGAAAGAGAAAAAGAAAGTAAAAATGAGCCTGAGCAAGCATTGACTGAATAGGAAATTACGTTTTAAAAGGCCTCACTTATCTTGGAAATTTGTTGTGTTTGTCTGTTTTCTCCTTCCTGTCTTTTCTGCTTCAGTTTAACTAGTATTGGGACCATCCAGTTGCCAATAAAATCAAGTGAAGAACTCCTGTTTTGATGAAGGTTGGCTCAAACAAGCTTCCAAGCAATAACCAAAGTAGTTTTTAATACTTCTCACAATCTTTTCAATCTTATTTCTTGAAAAGAATAACAGAATCATTGTGTTATCTTTTTTGTAATCTCCCAGGTATGTTTTTACATTGCTTAGACACTTTTCTGGAATCTAGTTTTCACTGTGGGTTCATGTTTTTATGTAATTCAGAAAGGTTTTCATGAGGAGAATCACAGTTGCCCAGGTTGTCATAGCAGCTAAAACTTTCCCTTTCATGAAATTGTCACCAGCCCCTTGGCTTCTTGTAACCAGATAACCAGAAACATTATTAGTTTAATGAAAAAACTCTCCAACAGGCTGTTTCCAAATCTGTAAGTTATCTGTCCAACAAGTATGTCACTGCTGTGTGTGGTATTTTATTTGCAAAGGCCATCTGGACAGCCTTGACAAAGGATTCATATCATTTGCCAGAGAACATCTTGTTTGCTGTGAAAAAAAAAAAATTAAATTCAATGTTTTTCTAAATGTACCCAGAGACAATGCTTTTTCCTTCTCCACTGCTCCATTGGCTTTTCTGTGTTAAAGCTTCTTTGTCATCATTGCAGGATTCATAAACATGATAATGTCTCCTTTTTCATCCCTGTGGTTATAACCTTATGTACACCATTGCTCTTTAAGATTATTTCAGATTCTTATTAGAAACAGTCATTGATTTATTCCGGTGAGATTTGTGTTTGCATGGAAACTCCCTGACATTTATATGTTACATTGTTTTTGAGTTTTCCTTCATGGCTTGTTCATCATGCCATAGCATAACATAAAACTTTCAATTATTTTCTCCTCCTTTGGGGCAAATTCTTCCATCACAAAGACCTTAATGAGTAATAAACAGACAAAAAAAACAGGTAGCACATATAGACTGGAAAAAGGTCAAAGCCCACTTTAATGGCTTGGCAACTGCATGTAGTGAATCCAAAAGGTGCTTGGTTTTTATTGACTGGAATGAAGATGATTTCAGCTAGGCAGAAAATACCATGCTGTGACCAATGGCCAAGAACCTCACTTCAAATTAATCCTGCAAGATACTGAGCAATCTTATAAAACACTAAGTAACTTCAGCTGCCATACAACCCTGAATGAAACTGGTGTTTTCTCAGATCTTTGGTAAAACACTGATCATCTTGCTGGAAAGCTCTGTATCCTTCATGCAGAAAGTTCATGTGTTAATATAAATTCAAATGTTCTTTCACCCAATTAACCATAATTAGAAAAGGGCTGCCAGACCTTTGTGATACAGTACCTGGATGAAATGTTAGAAAATTAATGAAACTGATTTTTTGACATGCTCAGTATCACTCACTGAATGTTATTAAAACAGCATTTTTGAGAATGATGGGAACTTGCTGGGGTTATTGAAAATGCTGCTTTCATATTTACTGCCTTGAATTTTGTCTCACAAGATAACTTCACGGAATACATATATGATGCAATCAATATAAATATAATACAATTTGCATTCATTAATACATTTAGAATCTCTCTAAGTCTCTATTCAAGTAAAGCACAGACATCTTGCTTTGGGGGAGTTTAAGGTGAACAGAAATTAAAAAAAAGTGCATGACTGGTCCTTAATTATGTAAACATGGTACTTGGAGAAAAAGAATATAAAGTTCATGATGAAACAGTGTTGACAAACTGTTTTTGCTTTTAAACGTTATTTTTTTTATGGCTAAAGAAAACCAGACAGTGCTGATGCTCATCCTTCCAAAGGACGACACCTTTGCATGTGAAATGCGAATGTTTTATACACTACTGCTTCCAAAGATAAACATTTAGCTTAAAGTTTTAGCGTCTCTAGTCACGGTGACAAGATTGCATGTATATGCTAAAATGCCAGCCCAGGCTCTGTGGCTGGTATTTAAAGGAGGCTGGGGATATTCAAGAATAATGCTTCCCTCGACTAAGAGGAGAGCTACGGGGGAGGTTAAGCTCGCTGTTATGGTCTGCTCCTGCGTTCCAGCCGCACGCTGCTCTGTTGCCAAGTGAAGCACGCTCAGGTCCCTCAGCCAAGATATTAACCTATTGACCTACTGCCCCAGAGAGAGAACGCTGCCAGCCATCATCAACTCCCTTTGAGTACGGTGTTATAAACGCTGGAAAGAAACAATTCCTTAGCAACTAATCGTAGGATTTACCTGAGAAATACTCATTAAAATAAGCCAGTTTTCTTGGGGCACTCTGCTCCTTGCCTATGCCCTACAGAAAATTCAGTATTCATAAAATTCAGCTGAATGTGTATTAAAACAGATTGGGATAATTTCATTCAGCTGGCAAATTATTTTTGAGTCCAAAGAAAAGTTTCTTTTTCTGTAGAATGAAACAAGGAAAGACTTACAATCAGACTTACAGCTTACAATCATTTCAATGCCTACTTGAATCAGTTTAAAATAACTTCCTGTTTCAGTGGACTAAATAGGCCATGTTTATAGTGATAAATTAATCCGGGTGTGGCACAGACCTGAGAACAGCTACAGATAATTTCCAGCATGATTTCTGGATGTCTTTGGCCAGTACCAGCCAATGCTCTTGCAGGCAGTGTCTGGGTGAGGCTCAGTGTGGGCCAGGGACCATTCCCAGAGGGAAGTGGAGATAGAGCTGTCCTGTTCAGCTGTTCATGAATGAGAGAGCATAGCTGTAGGGATGCAAATGATACTGCCTTAGCTGGCATCAGGCCAGAGCACAAACCCTGACCTATTTCATCAAACAGTATAGACACAGTTTTAATAGTTGCATGGTCAGTTACTACAGCTTCGCAAAAACTGGTGCTGCCCAGCTAATAGAAAACAACCAGAATAAGAGTTAACCAAACGAAGGGTCACTTGGCTGGGGAACACAATATTTGTGTGGGGAGGAGACAATCAAACTGAAGGATGACACTGTGTGCGACAAGCTGTGGCCCAGCTCCCTAGTGCGGCGCAGTCCCCATGTCGATGCTGGGGGACCAGGCGCAGCAGAGACACCAGCAGGTCTTCGAGGAGGGTGTTTCAGCACACAGCAGTGCAACCTGCTCTTTGGCAAGGGACATAGTACTCCTCTGCAATATCTGGAGACGTGCGGTACAGTGTCTAGGTATAATAAGGTATTACAAAGCTTATTACAAACCTACAAATTACACACCTTAACCTTAAACTTTTGCCCATTCTTCCTACAGCTGCTTGGTCTCAAAATCAATGTTTGCAGCAGCGTTAGGTGGTCATCTGGGTTTTTGCTCCTTCTTTTGTTGACAATGTGTGTCCTGGGAGGTCTGCCTGGAGAAAAGCCAAATGCTGGGGATGGCAGTGCACTTGGGGTCATGCCTACTTGGGCAGTGTGTCTGATGAGGCTGCAGGAAGGAGGGGTGAGGAAGAAGCATGACAGGGCGAGACAGTGGCAGGAGGCAGGTTGTATACATTGGGAGAGCATCACAGCATGACAACACCCTGATGGGCATTGGGTCAAATATCTGTTATGGTTTCAAATGCCTTACTGGAGCGAAGAGGATACCTTAGAGAGGGACAGAGCAGCAACATCCCATATTGCTGTGCCAGTCTGCTGCCCCTCCACATCCAGGAGTGGGTCTAGCATCTCCTGTAAGAGGGGCATATATACATTTCTACTGCACAGTTGATGCCCGTCTGGATGACAGTGAGTGCTGTGATCCAGGAGAAGTGTGAAGTCCTGGGGAAATCCTGAAGGCAGTGGGAGAAGGCACTTCTGCCACAGGCCCTACCTTCCTGTTCTGGGTCCTGAGCCTGTCTGGTGCAGTGCCCATCTTGCCCCAGTATGCTGGATCACCCACAAATCTTCCCAACCCCTTGTGCGAGGCAAACCTAAGTGCTTCCAGCCCAGCCTGGGCCAGTTGTGAATGGGGTAAACACCGGAGAGTGGATAGACATCAGAAATCTGGGCAAGGTAAAGAGAAGGAGTTGCCTTTAGACATTGCATTTGGGATACTGTTGGGATATTTTTGGAGTACTTTCAAGGCTGTGGATTTGGCCTGTGCCCACTGCAAGAGTGTGTGGGGGAGACTTACTGCAGCTATTTCATCTTGATGGAAAAATGTAAGTCAACCTCCAACTCTGCTAGCTGAGCTCACTGTCTTCAGGTGGAGGGAACAGGGCATTTGTGTGGCTGAGGTGTGGGGCCATTTTTGGAGAGGCACCATGTTCTCTGCCCTGCAAGGGAGGAAAACGTCAGGAGGGTGATGCGTATGGGTGTAACTATTAGCTGGGGCATGTGCACACCGTGCTGTATTTGCTGCAGTTTGCTCCTTAGGTCTCTGGGGCAGTGACCTGCTCTGCAACATAGTTGGCTGCCATACAGATGCTCTCCCTGACTGCTGCTTTGTTCCCTGAAGTTGCCAAGGGTGACTGTCCGTTGGAGAGGTGACTAACTCTCCTTCTGCTGGTACTTTCTCTTTTTCCATAAAGCCTGTCTGGTGTCACAAAGTATGTGCTACCAGAGTTCATGTCTCCCACCTTCCTTTCAGTGGTACCAAGCGACAGGTCACCAGTGGTGATCAAGCTCTGAGAGAGCGGGGGATAGGCTTGTAAATCATGCAGTGAAGCCAGGGCATACTAGAAGATAGACCTTCCTCTGGGCCCCCTCCTGGGCCCTGCTCCAGCACAATGACACGCAAGAAAGGGGATCTAGGTAGGTCTACTGCATCCCCAGCCTCAGGCCGTACACGCTGAAAGGCCTGGTGGTGTCTGAGTGAGTATCTAAATTGCTGATGCAGCTCAGCAAAGAGCTCAGCAAAGAGCTGACGTTTACATCAATCACTGGCTCTCCTATTTCAATTCTGAGTCCTTACATGAACATTTTTATATTTTTAGCATGTCATTTGCTTTTTGTATTTGTGTGCCCAGTATGGCCTTCGGATGGTGCACTATCCTGGCGCTTCTTTGGAGGCATCAGGCTGGCCCACCCATTGTAGGCTTTTTTTCTTGCACATTGAAAGGGCTGCTGTCTCCGAGAGGGTCAGGCCAGCTCCACAGTGCTCCTCAGGCATTTGCTGAGCTGGCATTAACAACACTTGTCATCAGGGCTGGGCCCATAGGCTAGACCGCTAGGAAGAAAACTGCTTTGCAGCCTCAGGAGTGGGATTTTAATAAGTGTGATGTGGAAGGTGTACACAGGCCCTGGAATGTGCTGTGAATATTTGGGGATGCATGTGAGGGTATGCAGTCTTTGGGGGATAATGATGGAGGATGGTGACAGAGGGAGATAGCTAAACAGGGTATGGCTTCATCTATATGGCCTACTGGGAGCAGTCCTTGGTGGGAACTAGCCCCAGAATGAACCCACATTTCGTCTTGAAGAGATGTAATGGGAAGAGTCCAAAACACTGCAAAGGAGAATGCAGTGTGGACTGCAAGGGCCAAATGCTCAAGCTTGCATCTGCACCCTCTTTAATTTAGCAGAGTGTATATATATATATATATATATATATGTATGTATATACTCAATCAGTCTTCACTGCAACTTCTGTCTTTCCTTGCTAGGATCCATTGTTCTGTTGCTTTAGTAATTTACAGTGTTATTAGAAACACACTTTTAAAACAATTTAATTTAAAAAGTCTTAATAGCTTCCCTGTGATCCACCTCTCTGTGCTGATGCAAGAAGGTGTCTGAATTTCAAAGGTGGCATTGTCTGAGTTGCATCCTGATCAACCATGGTCACTATTGTTGCTACAGACCATGTTCTGACTGCTATTTTGCAAAGACATTAATGAGTTTACCAGATCAAAGCCGGCTCTTTCTCAGCATAGTTTAACATATATAAACAAAATCTGTTGCAGTAACTGTGAAATCATTTGCATTCATAATTATAGTGTTTTTTCTCATAAATTGCAATCATATCCAAGAAAACATATAAAAATAGAAATACATTACTTATGCTTTATTGTTCAAAATGTATTTCTGTTTTATCAAGTTACAATGATAAAAAAAATTACATTTACTCAAAACAAGAAACCTGGAATATCATAATGTGGCAAGGTGGTGACAGATCAAAATCGAGACTAGTGTAGTTATCTACTAAAAAGGAGCTGGAATCTTTGAAATCACTATCACTGTAGCATTAAAAGCCCCCAACTGAAAACACCACCACACAGTATGGACATGAGATGACATTATTGTAGCTGAGGGCCTCAACTGAACCAAAATATTTGAATTTTTTTATAAGGTTTTACATTTTTGATGAAAATATCTTAGTAAGGAACTGTTACTAGATTCAAAATATGTCTGTCAGAGAAATATTCAGATCTGTACTGTTGTGAAAGCTCTTGGAAGTGACGATGGATGTTCAGTAGATCAAAAGTCTCAGCCGATTTAAAATGCTCAGGAAAATCCAATTAAGCAAAGTAGAGACCAAGGAATCAAAATGTCTCCTTTTTCATACAAGCACCTGCATATTTTTATGAATTTAAATTATTAGTATCTGTAGTCTATGTAGGAAATAACAAGATATTTTCGCTTCCAAGAATTTTAAGTTGCGTCTAAGCCCCATTTACTCAGAATATTTGAGATGGAAACATCGTATTCAGATAACAAGGTCTGAATTGGTCAGCTGGAGCAATCAAGGAAGGAATTCAATTCTTGGTTTATTACCATAAAAACAAATTCTGCCACTGTTACTTTCATGAAGATGTAGCTTAGTTCTCAGTATCTTACACCATTTTGGCAGTTTCACTATTAACAGAGAATATCATTATCTGATGTGGATACAGATAAAAATTTGGATACAGTAACAAAATTTGTCTCATAGAAAAGGTATTACAGTATTCTGTATTAAATATGTAGTGGTACAACTTCTGACTGTGGTATTGTACTTAGGTTTTCCCCTGTATTGGATGATTTGGTTGCAATAAGAAGTGACAGGCTTTTCCCATCTTAGGACCACATAAAGTCCTTTTGGAATTTGAAGAGAGTTTTGTTAATGTCCTAAGAATTCCTCCCTGCAGTTCCTGGTTTTAGCTAGACCTAGAAAAGGAAGTGCTGAAATGTCATAAATAAGGCTGCTCTCTTGAGTTTTCCAAACCAATTTTGGTGACCCAAGAGACAGGTCAGAAAAATATTGAATCCTGTGAGTGCTTATTTGAACCACACATTCTGAGGAGCAGTGGGTCACAGGTGGAATCTTTACAATAAGAATCCGAAGTTCAAGGTTGTTTAGAACTAGTTTTGGTGTCAGCTCAGTGAAATTTCATGGAGAGCCCATAACTCTAGTGAAACATTAACGATGATGTTAAAAAGCTCATGAATGCAGAGGCAATTACTGTGAGATTCCCAAACCAGTCCTTTGTGATAACCGTGGTGATAATCCAAGGCTAGGGAAAAGTGAAGGGTCATTTACTGTGCCAAGATTAGCACGTTTGGGCTCTGTTGGAGTAGCTGGGGATGGCAGTTTTGAAGCTGAGAGCTGTTTGTTTTAAAAGCATTGCTACTGCCTCCTATTTGTTTAATTCTAGAGCTCTAACATTATATCGTCAGAAATTGCTTTGAGAGTTCGTTTGGCAGGGGATGCTTTCTCAAGAAGATAGGGCCCAGGTCATTTAACACTTTAATTCACCGTAGAAGCCAAATTCAATAGAGAAGGAACCATCCCTTCAGTGGGGAGGGAGATAGAATTTTTGCCAGAGAAGCTATCTAATACATGCTCAGTGGTTCACATTGCCAAGCAGGCAAGCAGCTGGTTTCAACATGCACTATTGTTTCCAGTTGGTCCTCATCTGTAGCCCCATATAGAGCACATCACAATAATTAAGTCTAGAATCTACAAAGGCAGGGACTGGAGGTGGCACTGTCCGAAGCCAAGAAGAAGTGTGATAAATGTCTAACTGAAGCAGATATGAAATGGTGTTTTGGGCCCTCAAAGCCACCTGCGATTTCAAATAGCAATAGGAATCCAAACTAACTCCAGGTCAACCCTCCCTCCTCCCCCCTGCCAAAAAAATGGAAAATGGAAAAAAAGTAAGATCACCCCTGTTTTCCCTTACCACAATAATGCTTCCTCCATCTTGTCCAAATTAAGCTTCTGTTGGCTTGCCCTTATCTAAGTATTAATCTCTGCCAGGCACAGGCAAAGCAAAGATGCTGCACCATCTGGGTTTGATGAAAATGAGGCATAGAGCTGTGTGTCATCTGCATCTTGATAGCACAACAGCACAAATTGTGTTATTATCTCTCTCAGCACCACATAGAGGAGGGGCACTAAAATATAGCCTGGCAGAACCTGTGTGAAAGTGTTCTTTGGGCACACGAGCAATTGATCAAAATCGCTTTCTTTGATCTCCTGGGGCCCAAACCTGTTTTAGTTGAAGCCTAAAGCAGTTTTGCAGTTGAGTTCAGTGGGAACTAGAGTTAACATTTGGAGAGGAAAGAACAAAATCACTCAAGTGAGAGATAGCATAAAAGCTATGCTGTTTATCACAACTCTGGACCATGGGTATCAAAAGCTGCTGGCTGATCTAAGAAATTAAAACAGACATCTTTTGACCATTTCTGGGAAGAAATCAACAAGCAGTGAGCCTAGAATACTCTGTGCTATTCTCAGTACTCAGATTAATCTGAGAAAGGGATGAAGGACAGAAGAAGGTTCCAGAGTGATTTATCTAGCCTCATCTTCCTTGCTGAAGATCCTTAGAAAGGAGATTTTGGAACAAAGTGATATGCGCAAAATTGCAAGTATTGAAACATGCATTTTTTAAGGAGACCAAATACTGTATAGTTTTGGGAAAATGCTATCTTTAATTCTCATGAGGAATCAGAAATATTTCATCTAATGCATTTGTGCTTAACTTAGTTTCAAAATCCAGGTTGCAAATTGAAGTCTTTCTTCAAACTTCAAAACTGCTGCTATTTAAACTGGCTGACATGTTACCAGAGAAAAGGTCATATTTATCTCTTCCAGACACAGCTGTGTGGCTGCAGGTCAGGACATGGCTTGTCTTGGTGAGCACTGAAGGTGGAGAGTTCATTTGTCCAATCTCCTTTCCCCCAGGTAATTCACTGCAAGGAAATAGGTTTGCCTGGCTTCCACTGTAGGGTGTCTTCTATTATTCTGGATGGGGATCCAGCTTTCACTACCTTGTGGGGTCTGCATAGCTTAAACCCATATATATTTCATCTGGGATCACACTCAAAAGATATATAAAATATAGGTGAAGACATAGATCTAGGGTGAAGAGGAAGAGAAAATCTAGTTGCTTATAACCCTATTCTCTCAGTTTTTTACTTTTTTATCAACCACAGCATGCAAATGTGCAAATGTCCTCAGGGAGTGGTCACACATGTATTACGGATCATGCTTTATGTCAGTCTGCACATATATCCTTTGAATGGGATAAAAGATTCTCATCTAAGCAACCTGGGCTACAGGCTTGCATGAGTCGAAAGGAAATCTTTATGGTATTTTAATCCTAGCAATTTTCTGGAAATTTGTGAGAGAAAAAAAGACTCAGATTAAAAACTTAAGCTCTTATACTGGTTAAGAAAACCTAGCAGTCTAGCATGATTAACATTAATAAGTAGTGCTTTTAAAAGTGGCGAAAGTGTCTAATCCATGGTGAAGCTGCATTTTAGGAATTTTAAGGTAATAATTTGAGTATTAAGCTGTGAGAAATTGGTCTGTACCAGAGGGGAGCAGCTGCTTTGGTAACTAATGCAGAAGGTGAAGCAGAAAAGACAAAATCCTCTATACAGAAAATGTGATTTTTTGTAATAATGACATGGGGATATATGTGAACAGTATGAACCAAAATACTTTTGTCAGAAATGGCTGTTTTAAAAAATAGGTAGTTTTCTGATGATCCTTGAGGGATGAAGTATTAAAAGAAAGAAAGAGAAAAGGACACTTTAACTCATGTTAATATCTCTTTTTAATTTAAACACAAATTTATGATAGGCACTACTTCCTTGGAGTAGTAATGGTATTTAAAAAAGAGTATGCACATTAACTTTTATGGTGTCATCATGACCTGTAAGTATTCAAATATGGCACATGAAGACAATGTCATAGCTTTCTAATTGTAGAAAGCCAAATCTTTTAATAGTTTATGGATAGTAAAAAGCATTATAGTTTGTATAGGAGGGAGTGGGAAGTTTTCATTGTTATCTTCACTACATTGCCTTTCTTGGATTTGATATAAGTATTTTCAAATGTTTTTTATAATTAGATTTGGTAAGTACTTAGAGTCATAAGAAATAACACTGAGAGATGATTTTTTTTTGGTTACAAAAATTTTCATTTTGAACCTGTGCAAACTTTTTAATATGAATGTGTTTCTTATGATTTTGGGTTAAGCTGTGCCGGCTGTATTCAATATCCTCACTTTAGGATTTTGATGACACAAAAGTTCAGAGTTCATTTTGCCTGAAGCATTCTTTCTCTATTGAGGTTTCTGTGAAGAACAGTGAAATGTGACCAGAATAACCAAGTAATGACCAATATTCTAAGTTATCAGAAAGATAAAAAGGATTAAAGTGGCACTTTGAAATACAGGTCTGAATGTGGAACATATTGGAGAAAACATTTTCAAAGAGAGAAAAGAGTTTATATACTAGCTATAGATTAACAAAGTGCTGTTAAAAGAGCTGGTTGAAAGGTGAGATCTTTCCTGTCAGTAAAGGAAATCAACAGAGAAAAACAAGTCAAGAAGTCTTTCATAATTTGAAAAACTATGTATGATCCATGCATACTTGCAATTTGTATAATTAAGCATGTAGTTTTATAACATCGATGGAGTAATGCATCATATAAATTAGAAGCATTTTCTGGCCAAAAACCATTTTAAGGAAGATAACAGATTTCCTATCCTTTTCCTGTCACTGGAATAAAATGAATTCTGTCTGACTGTAATCTGCAAATAGAGAACAAAAAGCATTTAATCCAGGGATAAAATCTATTTCTACGCCCCGCCCCCCCCCCCCCCCCCCGCCCGCTGGTTGTCATGCTTATTAAATTCTTTTTGCATTTCTTTCTACCATTAGGCATACAGAACATCTTATCTGGGAGCATCAGTAGTATGAAGGGTACATGGATATTTGCAAAAGAGTTTAGACATCTCACTAATGCTGCATGTGCAGGGGTCTACATTTTCAAAATCAAGTTTAGAGTTAGCCAGGTGTAGATCTATGAAAGGAATAGCTGGAATCAATTGTTCATCCAAGTGCACAGTCAGCATGCACGTATACATAATTGCTTCTATTCTCCACTTCTATCTGTGCATAAATTGTTTTATGTTTTAAACTGTATTAAATTGCCCAGAGCTGAGCAAGGGGAGAAATTATTTGGGATGAACAAATTTGGCATTTCTGCCCTTGGCTCCCCAGGGCACCTTATTTTGGTAGGCACACTGAAAGCACACATACCACATTGGCAGTATTGACTTCCACACAACATGACTTTCACTACAAGGGTGGCTGGGAGGTTGCTAGAAATAGTTGGATTTTTATACTAACTATTGAACTATTGAACTACTCTTTGAATAGTGCCCTACTTAGAAAAATACAACCTGAACTTTGGGCCAGTGGAAAAGAACATCCTCTAATAACTTTACCAGTCCCATGTTAGAGGGCAAGATCTTGGCTGAGAAACAGGGTTTTAGCTTGGTGGCCACTGTGCCCTACTTGGGAGTGGGAGTTAGGAGCCATGGATTTGAAACCCTCTGGCCTGAGAAGGAGGTGGAACTGGAGAGTTTGTGATCTAAGCCTTAGCTGGAGACTCGTAAAGGCAGATGTCACTGGGGTGTAATCGTCTGTCTGGTGGTGTTCTGCAGGTGTTTGTGCTGGAGTGATACTGGCACTAGACAGTATCAGAGGGACATCAATAACAGTGATCAGTCTTCCCATTTCTAATGTACCCAAGGAGTAATGAACAGAGCGTTCTTTATCCCAGCCTCAAAAATACTTAAATCTGCTCTTTTTACAAACATAGAAACAGCATACCAGTTATGACAGAACTACCATAAGGTGTCTCCGACAGTAGCTACCAGGATCACTTTTTCTTCTTTTTTTGTTTTGTAAAACAGTTTAGCAATAGCCAGAAAAAAAAGGTATTTCTGTGGGTATTCATTAACTTTTAAAAATTAATTGGCTTTAACTGTATTTGCTTACCTGTTAGGGTCACCTTCTATGTAGATAAGGTGCATCATGGCAGAAATGTTCATAATACAGTCAGGATAAAGTCTAAGCCCCAATGAATCCTACTAAATCATGGTAGTGCCTATTTTCTCTTCAGTAGCAATTTTGCCGACAATCAACCAATTTTAAGTTAATTTTAGAGAATTTATGCTGGCAGCAAATTTTAAAAATCAAATCAAGCACACTCACATAAAGAAGATCATAGAGGTATCTATCCTGTCAGATAAAAATAAATAAATAAAATAAACAAACAAAGAAACAAACAAAGAAATAAATAGATAAATAATAAATAAAAAACAAATAAAATAAAATTGGATGACCTGCACATCTATTCTTTGGTGCTGCAATTTTGAATTTTAGTGATTAAATACATGCAATGAATTGTTCACAGATGAGCTACATAGCAAAAATTATTCGACAAACTGTTTTGAACAGCTAATACATTCAAGGATGTTGTTACCTGTTCACAGACATTTCATAAGCCTAAAAGAAAAGGCAAAATTAGGCAAATAAATTATGCATCGTAAATCACTAGCCCAATTCTTCTGATATCTTATCCCTTTACTGTAGCTCCCGCTTTCACCATATGGAGAAATAAAATGCATTTCTAATTTGTTTTCTAATAAGTACTAATTAGTCCAGGCCTTTGAGATCCATAAGGAAATAAAGTGTGTCCTTGTAGCCTTCCAAATAAAGCTCTAAAGCTGCAGCTGGTACAGTCCCACATTGCTGTTCCTTCCAGCCTCCAAGAAGAAATTGAAATTATCCTTCATTTAGATTTTAATATCAGATTAAGTTAAAATCAAAATGACGAAAAGGAGCAGCAATCATTTAGTCAGTGGGCAATATATTAGAGCAGCACCTTTGTGGTGACTTAGGGCATGATCTGAAAGAACACAGAACATGTTAAAATAGAAGGAAGCAAATGGTTTTAAACTGTTTTTCCTCAGAAGATATTGTCTGAAGAATGGCTTCCCAAGGAAAACCTGTTTTGCTGTGGAAGATCCTATTCCCAAACCAGAACTGCTCTGTAGTAGTGATGTCCAAGGTCATGGCAGCATCTTCCAGGAGTGACTGTTGGGATGACCCATGAATTCATTTAGCCTCTCTCCCTCTATCCACTGAAGAATTTCATAATGTATTCCTCAGCATTTGTCCACCTATATTTTCCTATAAAACTGGACCCTTTCTTTAAACTCTGGACCCCCTTTTAAGGAATAATTAGGTGTTTGGATACTTTGACTGTTCCTCTTCTTTCAGTACAGGGGTGCTTTCTGAGATATGTACTCTGGTGCATTTTTTAGGGGGCTGACCATGTCCAAGTGCTTTTGCACACTAATGATCTCTGCAGTTTCCCTCATGATGTGTGAACAGAATGCAAATGCTTTATCACCTGTACTGTTTCCTCTGCCCCATTCAGTCTGCTTTTAGGGGTCTCCACTTGTGTTTTTCACCTGCAGTTGATTCTGTCTTTTTGTACTGCCTGCTCTGATTACAATAATCTCCCCAGCCAATATCTGCCAAGGTTCCTGGGTCTCTAATTCAAATCTTTCCTGTAAAATTTCCTTTCTGAAGCAGAGAAGAATGTCTGCTCGTTACTCTGTTACACACAAACTGTACAGAGAAAGGTGATTTCATCTTGTAGATTTTTGTATTTTAAAATTTGTTCTAATTCTAATTTGGAAAAAGCAATAAAGAAAAAAACCCTCATATTCTTTTTCACTGAAGGAAGGAAAGGACATTTGGCAATCCACCCTGCACCTGTAGGCCCTGTGCACACAGCCGCTCTCCCTGGCAGGCAAGTGGGAAGCTGGGCAGGTGCAGTGTCAGGAAACCAAGCAGATCACCAACACAAACTTGGCAGTCAGGTAGGACTATGAGACCTGGTCAGGGCTCTGTCCCTACTTTGTCAAAATCAAACCACTTCTGCCAACCTTTTCAGTGTTTGTGAGGCAGCAAGTTCTTAGGCAAAAATGTTTCCCTGGCACTTCTGTGACCTGCTCTAAGTAAGTGCTGCTGTGTCTGCTTGGGTCAGGTGATGAATGAAATGTGTGATAGGTGATAGCATGAAATTTGGGGAGATGTGTCAATGCGCTACCTGGGGACATTTGCCTATACTATGTCTTGAGGCCCTGCAGAAGACGGGTCAGCTCTCGTAGAGTATTTGGGCCAGCTTTCCGTGGCGTGAAGCAATGTTTGACTTCCTCCGTGGCAGCTTAGCTAGTCACTAGTGTAGAAGCTGCCCTCTTCTTCAGCAGGCATCGTTCTGCAGGCCACAGTGGACTCTGTTTCACTCAGCTGAGCATTAGGCACGTGCTAAACAGAAGCCTGAGTCATCTGGCTGACATGAACTTGAGCTGATGAAGAGGGAGCAGTGAAAAAGAAACAAGTACTTCTGTTCATGCATGAAGCCCTTTGGTTGTGCAGGGACACTGTTATCTGTATGAATAATACCATACTCTCCAATGTTTGTCTGAATGCCTGAGGAAAAATGGGAAAAGGGCAGGGCACTGATACTGCAGAATCACAGTCCTTGGAAATTTTACAAATATGGTCATCAATGGATTTTCTTGTCACTTGATCATCTCTTGTGAGGATCACTGGTAACATTTTCTAGCATGCCCAAGGAGCTAAAATTTCTTTTATTTTGCTGACCAAACTGGATTAAAACAAATTGTTATGTTAACTTCCATGATAAAAATGCACTCATATTTTGTACGATATTTCCTAGGCATAGCCTCAAGAGTGCTGGGGAGACTGTACCACCCAAACATTCAGTTTGTGAGTCTGAACATCCCCAAGCAGAAAACAAACCCAGGCCTTCTAATTCATGACACTGAATTTTTTCACCTTTCTGTTTGGTAGGAAAGTAATTGCCATGTTTGAAAAGACTGTCATTACTGTATTTGTTGAGAGCCTGATTCTGCTGGTCATGCTCCCAAGGAAGCTTAGGTGGAGAATGTCTACTTCCAGAGTGTCTGTTGACATTACTGGTGGAGTTTTACAGGACATCGAAAGTGGTTATGTACAAAGAAATATTTGTAGGAACAGAGGGAACTTTATAAAAGAATAAAGTCCCTAAGGAATTCAGGCTGTTCTTGAGTTAGATGGCAACGGAGGGGAGAGAATTCAGAATAGCAATTAGTGAAGAGGCTATCCTTGCCCCATTATATATGCCTACATCATTTAGTGTGTCTAGCCTGTGGGGACATGCTAAATTTCATTTTGCAGTCACCCTCATTTTCCTCTTCTCTTTCTGAGAACAATAATTAAAAAAAAAACATTGGATGCCATATCCATTTTTGGTACATGGAGTCTTAAAGGAGATAGACTCTGATGTGAATTCCTAAAAACTGGTTGTGATCCAACCTCATGTTCTCTGCTTGTTTGTTATTTTTACTGGTACCTATTTGGCTGTGTCTAGCTTGTGTGTTACTTTTTCTGCTCATTTCCATAAATAAAATGTTCTTTCTCTGCCATGTTGCTGTTCCCCCTGATTATTTCCCGCTGTGGCCTTGGTATAATAGCGTTTCTTCTTTTACTTAAAACAGCGTGCAATTGCATTTTGAGTTAAGTTAATGGGGGATGGAAAGGATGTAGCCAAATCTCTATAGGACTCCCTGAGTCTCACTGCAGAATCTCTACAAAACCTTTCTATGGGTCTGGCTCGGTTTTTCTGCTGATTTCTGTTGGCTTTGTTTATTACCTACCAAAGTAGAATATTTTGTATGTCACTTGCTATTTAATGAAATAGCCTACAGTAAGTTGGATTTCTAGTATTAGCTTCCAGGGAACCAGTAAGAGTCCAGTTATTGTTACTGCTATTGGAGCTGTATTGGTTCTTTGCCATCATTAAAGGAATAAAGTATTACATCTGCTACCCTTGCATTACAAAGCAGCTACATAAAGCTCAATGTGAGCTTTATTATCTGTTGGACTTCCCATAATGTCTAGCATACAATACAGTGCACCTATTTAGCAAAAAGGTTCCTTCTGCGATTGAACCTTCTCTTAGAAATAAAAAAGGATTTTCAGGCTGTGAATCTGCAGGTAGTAATTTTAATAGCCACTAATGTGAATTAATAATTCTAATAGCCTCATTTCTGATGCATTATCAGAATACTGGAGTGGGTTGCCATGGCTGCTATATTTTATCACTCACAGCTGTGTAAACTCTTTTAGGCAAGCTTTTTTTTTTTTTCAAAAAAAGCTTTCGTGTGACTTCTCACTGAGTTTGTTCTTATAACCCTCATTCAGCATGGACTTACACAGCTCCTAAGAAAGTGCTTTCTACCCCTCTGTGAGAATGAGACATATTATTAGCAGCTTGGAAAACAAATCACTGTCCAGGGAAATATTCAAGCTAAAAACAGTTCTCATCATATTGGCATATTTATTATTATGAATGCATGGTCTGCCCGATACTCTTCAAGAAATTCAATTGCCCAATGAAATATCCAATGAGACAGAAGAATATATTCTCCTTTTTCCAGGATTCAGCAAGCTCTGAAAAGCACAGTACATTTCTTGATTTGGGAAATTCTTATATGAGGTTGGGATTTGCACAGATGTAGATTTCAAATTTTGATAGATTTTCAATTCCCTGGGTAAGACCAAGATAAATCCTTAAGCAGGTGAGTAATCTTGTTCCTGTTCAGCAAAGAACTCAAGCACACAGAACTTAAGTTCTTGCTTAAAGCAAGCACTTGCTTAATTGCTGGTTGTATCAGATGCTCATCTAAAGTCGGTAATATCAAAGTAAAAGCTCAGGAGGCACACCACTCGCTGCATAGGGCTTTTTATCTCTGATATTTTATTTATCAAAATAAAATCATTCCTGTGCTATATATGGGCAACACAATGGTAGCTCCGATTTAGGTAGTATCTTAATCATATTGGCTAACAACACTAGTCCATCCATATTTATAAATCTCTTGAAGGTAGTGTTGCAAACATTCATGTCAAGGACACTCTACCAGATTTGTATGATAGCTATATTCAACGTCTAACTTATTAAACGGTGGATCTTAGAGTGGAGATTTACATCTGAAAATGAGACAAACTTTCAATTCCTTATCTGAAGAATATCTAGATTGCTTCGATCAGCAAAACAGCTCTAAATCTCACAATAACAGACTTTCTTGAGATAACGATGGTATTTTCCCAGAAGTGCAAGAATGGTCTTTCTCACAGAATTTCAACACTGCTATTTCTGGCTCTGGATTCAAGAAATGAAAGGGACAGTTTTTAAAAGCTGACTGAATGTCTTAAAAAAACATCTGTTACTGTTTTGATGCTACGAATAGATACAGGGAAAGAAAGGGATTCACCTGCACTCCTGTGCTTTCTGTACACCCGATCCTACTTTACCTCAAGACTTCTGCGTGAGAAAATTGAACACTTTTCAGGCAAATCTTGTTCTAGTGTGCTAGGAAATAGCACCAAAGGGCTGCAATACTTGTTCAGTGTGTGGGTATTGGAGGATAGGATCCCTCCTTAGAAACTTTTCTGTGGCATTGCTGTTTCCAGAGGCCATGGGAAGAAGACCTTGCTCTCCAGTTTGGGGCTCTGTAAGGCAGACCGTACTGTCCTTCAGTGGGTACTACAATTTCCTTCCTATCCTCTCTGCTCATTTGCAGAGTACTCACCTTCATGATGCCTCATTTGCTTTCACAGTTGTTTAGAGTCACCTCAGCTTTTGTACTTATAGTTAATGTACACTCTGTACCCTTAAACCCCTTAAAGCCTTGACCATGACAAAGCCAGGATTAAAAATCTTTGACAGATGACAGTCTTCCACTTCATAGATAACATTTTTGCCTTTTAAATATTAGTGCAGTTAGACAAAATTACATCTCCTTAAATGTCCCAGAGTGTGTCCTTCATGATGATGAATCACACTAGCTACATAAGACAGGTAGAAGAGCTCTAAAATGGATCCTGACGTGATATATCCAAGCTACAGTGTCTCCTCTTGCTTGGATTCAACAACACTATTCTATATAATGTAGATATAAGGTATCCCTACAAATACATACACTCCCCCCACCCCTACAGTTAATTTGAAGTATAAACTGATACAAAACTATTATATTTTTTAACTGTGGAAAAATATTCTAGGATTTTTTTTCTTGACTCATTCTGCTTGTTAAAAAAAAAAGATAGCTGAATCTTTTTAGATTACAAAAAGCTATCTTTCTCTAGCAAATATAGATACCCACACATTCGCCCTCAAGAAATAAGTATATAATCGGATTAGGAGATATTTCAGATTTGGACAACTCTAATTAAATTACTTCTAACTTTTACTGGCCTTTGTGGATCAATCTCCTCTTGACCTTCACAGTCCATCAATATAAGCAAAAGCAAAAAGAATCTCATATCTCAAAAAATAGACTTTTTCTTATTAAAAAAAGAAAAAACCCTGCAGTTGGCTGGATTTGCTTGCCACTTGACCTCATCATGCATTAACACTGGCTTAAAAAAACACATCTATTTTTTCACATTCACTTTCTTCCATGGTACAAATCTTGTGTAAAGAAATTTCCCATGCACTGTGGTTTTCTTCTGCATACATCATTTACCATCTTTCACGGTAAGGAATTTAAATGTATGCTGATGCTTTTATTGTCTTGACAGTTTAAGGATAAAAGTTCTGTCCAATGTGATGAACAAAAGGCTTTTCCCTTAAAATGTATAAAGTATAAGACATTTTCTTTACATCTCTTAGACAATTAAACGCCACATATTATTTTGCATAACATTTAGAAACTCTTTTACTTGAGAAACCTAGGATATATGTCTTTGAGGTCCTATTCTGATCTTTTGCATTTACATAGTGTAATTGTAATCTAATTGTGCATCTCCTAGCTTGTCATATTAATGAATGAGGACATACTCTGCCAGAATTCTGTCCTTTTGATGTAGACGATGTGCCTCAACTGCAGGCAATTTAAGTGGTCTGGAGGTAGGACTGGATGTTTAGTTTCTTGGCTCCTGCTGTGCATACATATACAATGTGCTTAAAAAATTTAAATGTTAGCATTTATATAGAGGCAAAAAGAAATGAAAAATTATTAAAATTAACTTTCTTTTATGAATTGAATTTAATTATAATGATGGCAGCATGCATGAAAGTTATCATTGCTGCTATGAAACCATGCTATGTGAATCAAGCCAGTCAACAATGCACAATCACTTTATCAAATTCAGTCTTGGGGTATGCACAAGTCATCTCAGTTAGAGCAACAAAATTCTCTGCGTCTCAAGACTGACTTTTCCCAACCTATTTTTGTGTACATCTGGAAGAAAAATGAAGTCCAATGCCTTTATCCCATATGTAGAAACGATTCATCTTAGGCTTCACACTGTCAGTGTTGAGGATAGTGCATTGACCTTGGATGACCCTGGTTTACAAGGATGATCTAGCCTCAGAAGTTGGGAAATGTTCACCATGTCACATTTAGGAATGTGCAAAATATTCTTTTGGACTGATAAAAAATTTAAAGGTTATGTAAAGTTTTGGAACTTCA
Source organism: Apteryx mantelli (assembly GCF_036417845.1). NCBI lineage: Eukaryota > Metazoa > Chordata > Aves > Apterygiformes > Apterygidae > Apteryx > Apteryx mantelli. Next base: position 154,232,899 of record NC_089979.1, read on the forward strand.
CTGAGATTAAAGGCTACTTTTTCTGCTAAAAAACCAAAAACATATTTCTAAATATCATTTTTACTGCTCAGAAAGAGGATGCTTGCTTGTAACAATGAGAATTTTCACTAAAGTGCAAAATCTGAGCTTGTCACAATTATATTTTAATTCACACTTATAACTTTATTTTAAGCAAAAAATCTTCAGTTGCTAGGAGGAGTAATAACATCTAGCTCTGAAAAAATTTGTGAACATTCACAAAATGAAAAATGGCAAATCTGGCAAACTCTGGGTTTGTCTTTTGCAACAGAGACTTCACAAAGACATATAACTTGGAAAAAAAAATCATTCCTCCACTTCTATTACTCACACTTCTTTTCTGCTTCTTTAAACACTGCTCTGTGCTTTGCCATCTCTTCTTTTCTCCGGAAATTTTTTCCTTCTTTCTACTCCGTTCTTCCTCATCAAGCAATTGAAAACATCTTACTTCTTGCCCTGAGGGAATTCAACCATTTAGCATAAAATTACCCAGGGATTCTCCAGATGGAATATATGAGACAATTCCTAAAATATCAAGTGAATGCTTTCCATGCGTGATGAACTGAAGAAATACTCTGTTCCTGATCAGCTCCAAAAGTCATTCAGCTACAATATCATGGATGTTGGGTATGTGTAGTCTAAGATGTCTTTCTAACCACTTATCCTTCTGTGGCTGAGCGCAAGTATCCCCCTCCACTGCCCCATCTCGGGCCCAAAGTGTGGTGGAGCACAACTACCCCCTCCACCCCCCGCCCCTTATCTCAGGCCCCAGCTGACCACAAATAACTGACAACGCCCAGGGCTGACCGGGAGGAACTAGGCGATACCGGTTGCAACTGGTGAGGCCAGAAATGGGCATGAGATCAGCAAAAAAAAGGTACATCTCCACACCAGATATTGTATGACCATGAGTCAAACTCTGTGCCCATAAATAGCGCTGCAGCCCAGAGCCCTTTGAGCTCTTCTGCACAGCAGTGGGCTGCACGGCGGTGAATCTCCCTTGAGCTGGGACGCCTCTCAAGGTTACTCTCCTGGAGTTAAGAGAACCTCTGACAAGAAACCATTGGAGTGGTAAGAAACCAAGACTTGGGCAATAACAAATGTGCAGTAAGATTTGCTTGCTATGACTACACTGTATAGCCATCTTCAATAAATCTGTTTGCAATAAACCCAGAGATGATGATGATAATAATAATAATAATATTAATAATAATAATAATAATAATAATAACCTCCCCCCGACCCCTGCGACAATTTGGCGTAGTCAGCAGGATGATAGTTAGTGACCTCATAGCAACCTACTTACGGAAGCACGGAGTGGAGGAATCTGCTAAGTTCTCACCCGAATGGGTTTGCAATCATTGGTATGATTGGGGGGCTGTGGAAAGGCAACTAGACTTAGCGAGGGGTAAGAGTAAGGATAGCTGAAATGAAGGCGTAATTCTAAAAATGCTGGGGGCTTGTTTGGAGGCAGCTTACACTTGCAGGGAACAGCGAGATAAAGAACTAGCTACCCTCCAAAATGAAATGCAGGCCCCAAAACAGCGATGTCTGCTATTGCAGGTAGAAAACGATGGCACCAACGAACAATTGACAAGATAAAAGGAGGGCAGTAGAAGAGAAGTTTGAGGTGATGCTGGCAAGGCAGTCTAAAACTTTTGACCCTGTCAAAATACGCTGAGTGCTCACCGACCCAGAAACTTGGGATGGGGACATCTGGTTTGATCCAGATGATGATCAAACACCTCTCCCTCCCCCTGTGGAGAATGGGGAAGGAGAGAGGGAAGATGATTTGTTGATAAAAAGGATAGCCCCTATAGTGAAACATGAAATCACTACGGGACCCCAAGGCGGCAACTGGCGGGAGGCTACTCGTACCACCCCGTTTGACCCCCTGCAGCTAGTGAGTCTCCAGGAAAAAGTCTGTCAGAAACCTGGAGAAACGGAGACAGAGTGGGTAATAAGAATAAACAAACTGGGAGGAGATAGGATAATGTTAGACAGGATGGAGACAGAAGGATTCTGGGGACCAGGATTTTTCCTCACAGAAGGCCCTCCTGACAACCCCGCTCTGCCGGGGGGGTCACCTTCATTCTCTGACTTCCCAAGCTGCCTTTTGGGCAGGAGGAATCGATCCCCGTGAGTGGGGGGAGACGTTAGTGATCCCTGTCCACACCTTAAAGGGATTGACTGAGGCAGTAAATGAGGCCACCTGTCTACAAGCGATTGGGGAACGGGGACAGCTAGGCCACTCACCTATATCATACCCGGTGGACCTGGCGTACCTAAAGCCATTGATAAGAGGGTCACCACATACCTTGAAGGCGTACTTAATTCGACAGCGGGAGAAGACAGAGCGCATCTGACAGCATAAGAGGGCAATCCAGGACCTGCAGCAGCAGCAACAGCCCCTCCCCATACCCACGTGGGCTGATCTCCTACACCAGTGGTCACCCATGGACGGGAAATGGGATGGGATGAGCCCGTGCGAAAGTCCACCCCGCAGGCAGAAAGGGAAAGAAGAAATCAGCTGTGGCACACAGCGCTGCAGTTAGGTAAACCTAGAGCTGCTCTACACGGGCAGGCGACAGGGACAGTTGCTGATCTAACAGACACCTTTCGGCATGTGTCCCCTGCAGGGCAGGAAACAAGATTAGATAAAGGGGAAAGGAAACAGGAGAGCACTACTCCCACCGCACCTCCGCACACCAGTAACCCCTTCTCCCATCTCCGGGAGGAGCTAAAGACTGTAGAAGCAAAAAACTAGTGGGCCCCGGATGGGTGCTGGGCCTCCCTGTCCGGAGAATAGAGGCCTTCCAGTGGGACCCCATGGAAGGACCCCACAGTTACCTTCCGTTAGGGACTCATCAAAGCCCAACCAAATTCCTTATTGACACAGGGGCTCAGATGTCCACCCTCTCAAAGGTGGCAGCAAAGAGGGCAGTGGTCGCCATGGGAAGGCACAAAGTCCGACTACTCGGATACACCGGTGGAAGCGAGGTATGCCCGGTAGCAAGAGCTTATCTGCGCTTCCCTGATGAGAAGCGAGCAACCCTGTGCCAGCTGAGAATGGGGACAATGTCTTGGGATTTGATGTATTGAATGGCAAACAGTGGTTACTCCCAAATGGTAGTACCTGGCCATTTGGGAGACCCCAGCAGATAGGCCAGGGGGAGGACAGCAAGTCCGCCCAAATCAGGCTGCTGAGGATTGCTCCTCCTCTGCCAGATTCTAAAATCACTCACGTGTCCCAATACCCTCCATCTGCTGCAGCCAGGAGAGGGGTCCACAATGTGATACAGGATCTATTACAGAGAGGGATCATCTTCAAACCCATTCCCTGTATAACTCCCCAGCGTGGCCAGTTAAGAAGCTAGGTGGCAACTGGAGGCACCAAGTGCCCACAATGTAGATTAAGATTGAAAGCAGGAAGTGCAGCTCTCCAACCAGTGCTGCACTTGAAAACAGGGAAGTCTCTGTAGTCCACCTGGCAAATTGATTATGTGGGGCCCCTACCTCGTACAGCTACTGGGTGGAAATATATCCTAACTGGAGTAGAAGTCGTTTCTGGCTTACTGAAGGTGATATATCCCAGTCATTAAGGGCTAACTCATCTGGACTCACCCCGTCAAGACATTCTATTCTTATTTCCACAGAATCAGTGAGTGAGGCCTGAAACTATGAATCCTGCTGGCAGGACTGAAACTGGTAGTACTGCTTATTATTTTCCCAGATTACTAACCCCTAACTAAGGAAGTACTACCCCCAAAAAAGGTCGAATTCATCCTGAGGGAATCCCGTGTAAAATGAATTCATTCCAAATGATAAGGATAGTGGGAGGAAAGATAACCCTCATACTTGTTACTGATGGCATGGGAGCACCCCCACAAAATGAGGGGTTCGAATCTAATGCAATCCTAAAACAAATACATCTCTTTGGCCGCCTTATTAATACCTCCTTAATCACAGTTTGTATAAACAACCTGGGATCAACCGAGGGGAACCCGCTGCCTATATGCCTCTACTTCAATAAATCTGCTTGCAATAAACCCAGAGATTAAAATAATAATAATAACCTTGTGCCCCCCCCCGCAACACCTTCTCATCCCTCTCTTTTCCTTTTTCACTTAAATGATCACTCTTACTGTAAAACCTAACTATGCCCACACCATCCTTTTGGTGTCAGCATTGCGAATAATGAGGAACAATTCCTCATGAATGCATTGTTCTTCCTAATTTGAATCTGAGCAGGACTAGCACAAAAGAAGTTTCTCAGCAATGATCATAATGACCGTTAAATTAGCCCCCAGGTAGATGGACCCGTTATGTGCAATCTGACACTGAAATTCATGTGAGGTGAGGTTCTTCTGCATGCTCTGCGCTATCTTATGGACAGTCTGACTAACATGCCACAGCAGTCTGAGAATGTCACCAAATACCTCTTCCTTTTTTTTCAGAGCCCTAATTTGTAAAGTATTCTCCATAAAATAATAATAAACAGAGATGTGGAAGTAGGGGGAAAATCTGCTATAAAACTTCCATTAGTAAATGAAAGTGGCTGTCACAATCATGTGAAAAGTTCAAGGAGGCAATCTTGTTAAACAGCCATTTTGCACAGAGAAATTTATACTGCTATAGACCTTTTCAAATAACTTTGATGTTTTCCAGAACAATTTATGAATGCTGAGCTTTGGAAGAAGAAAAGATCAATGCACCACAAAATAAAGTTGGCTAGCAATGGGCATTTGGTCACAGCTCAGACAACTCCATAATCATTTATAATGCACTTCTATCCAACTCAGGAGGGATTTCTTTCTGCTGAAGAACTCCACAAGCTTCTTTGATTCCATTTCATATTGGGAGTTTTTTTTAAATATCCTTGCAATCATGCTAAATGTTGCAGCAACACAGTGTTCTTAACACAGATGACAAATTGCTCTTAAATGAATAGTGTCTAAAGCAATGGCCTTAGACCCAAACACAACTAAAACACTATGTTTTCATTTGTTTTGCCCTCTGAACCCTTCGAATCTGTTCTTGTCTTGAGGTGACCAGTCTTCTGAGGTGAACATTCATACTTAAAACTTTGAATTTCTTGACCCACGGTCTCAAAAGCTGCAAACTTCAAAGACAAAAGACAAAAAAACAGAGAGTTTTAATCTGTCTCCTCAGACAGTCACCTTCCACACATCCAGATGTAGCAGCCAGTCCTCAAAAGCAGGTAGCCAGACCAGTTAAATACAATTAACAAAACATTAGACCAAATAGGAAAATGCAGTTGCCTTTAAAGGTACTACACAGACAGTACTTACTTACACAGCTGTTCAGGACAAGATCTCAGAGTGATCTTTTCTGCACATCCAGTTCTGAACTATGGTGCAAGGGCAACCTGTTGTTTTTGTTACAGTCTTATAGATATACCTTAAAGTCAACTCCACCTATGCAATTACCTGTTACAGGCAGCTTCATTAGGCTGTTACACAACTTGCTATCAATAGTTGGCCCTGCGTTCATCTACTGAGTCTCTGGCATCCTCCTCTCCGTGTACATCCAAGGTCTCTGCTCCCTGATGTTCTTGGGGACCTCTGCTACAGCCTTGTGGTTGCTCCCTGTTATATCTGTCCTTATGCCAGAGTCTCTGGTAGTTCACTCTGTCCCACCAAGGTGTTTGAAAGCACAGGCAACATATTGTTCCCATTTATTTATATGTATTATCTCATTATGGCATTGTTATATGGTTTGAATTTGGTTCCCTTCAGGTTATAACAATCCCGTCCTTAATGGTGGCCTATTCATGTAACTGTGGTATTATGAGTCCCATTGGTCAAACCATACACTCCCTGACCTACATGGGCTGTTTACTACCATGAGCCTGCTGATAGGGCAGTGTATTTTGAATGCTCTGAATTTACCTTCTAAGATAATGACTTTTCAATGGTTAGTTAAAATAACTTTGCTGTAATATGTAAATGCATTTCCATAAACACCAAAATACTATAATGATACATAGCAATATCCCAACTTGTTCTCTTAACCATACAATAAGTAGATGAAATAATGCATGCAACAGATCAGATGCTGTGGAACTGTGGAATACCTAATCCCATCAAAAATTATTGTATATCATTTCAGGGTGTGATGCCCATGTTTTGATACTTTGCTGGATTTGTTCAATCTTCTTTTTATTTCGTTGGAATTCTGTTATTGATTTAGACTTGTGGGTATGAATTTTTTCCCATAATTTCTTTTGTCTATACATCCTGTTAAACTAAAAGTTTAAACCAGCATAGAGCCTGTGCATTATTTTCAGTTATTCTGATAGGAGAATAGTAGGTTTGATTATGCACTTGAATCCATCTAATTGGGTGCACAGAGAAACAATGAAGATCAGACTTGAATTGATTAACTATTTATCTGGGCTTTATTTAATTCAAAAATGCAAAGTAATCCAAAAGGTAAAAGCACATTAAGGAGGTGAACTTGAGAAGTCATATTTCTTTTAAGGTGCTGGTATAGTGTCAAGATTGTTTCACACTGCAGAACAAAGAGCAAATTAAGATGCCCAAGGGATATACACAACAAAAGAAATTATTGGGGACAGCTGCCAGGTTAGTGGCTGAGAACACTGGGGATTTTATTTCTAAAGAAGAGTGTTTCAAAGTATCTGAAGGGTTTAGTCAGGCTGCAAAGATGACTACAGGCCCAGTAAATCCAGTAGCCACCAAATAGGAGGATTTTTGTAGATGTTATTTGAAGAGAAGGAGAAATTTTACAAGAAGGATGTGAGATTTAAAAACTTGACAGTTTAATAAGATAAAATAAAACCTATTCAAGTGGTAGCTTTCTCTAACCAAGAACTAGAAGATCAAACAAAATTCATCAAATTCATCGGTAACCAGGATTGTGTACAAGGCTGTAATAGAAACAATGGCATATTCTGTAACCAGGGCAAAAAAAGTTGGTCTGGTCCTAAGGGATACCCCAAACAAAAACATGAGGTGGCAACAGAAACAGGAAAGAAATAGAGTGGGGAATTAAATGAACAATTGTTATTCTTGAAGGGACGTTAAACCCACAGAGAGAAACCCAAGTATTTGAAGCCACAAGGGAAAGTTGAAAGGTTTTTCAAATTTGGAATAAAGCGTATGGTACAAAACAACTTAAATATTCCTTTTAACACAAATTTTTTGAGTTGTCAATTAGAACATATCCTGAGCTAAACCTATTCAGAAAATGGATTTAAAAATATGTGAGTATAACAGAAAGATAGAGATCTAAGTACTTCATTGAGAAGTGTAGAGGTAGTGAGTGGGACATTAACTAGTATAGATCTCAGATCCATTTCTGACAAATTTGCGTCTGTCACTGATGATCAATGATGTTATGAAAGCATTCTTTCAGAGAAATAGAAGGGTACAAGTTTTAGTATTCCTCCAGTACTACTATGCAATTTGTATGTTTTTTCTGTTTAAGGATCTTAAGTCCTTTTTGATTGTTCTGACCTGATTGGTGTACAATTCTGTTTCAACCATGATTTGTTCATTTCACTTTTGCTCCTTCTGTTTCAGCAATTCATTTGGTGATGACTAGTTTTACAGTTTCTTGCATTTGTTTTAATGTTATTAATTGGCATTCCTTTCATAATGAAGCATAAGAAGAGAGTGTATTCTACTCTTTTGGACCCTCATTAAGTTCTGCAAAATCTGGGTCATACCATATTTCTCCATTCAAGTTATTTAGGTAATCCCCCACTTGTACAGCTGTTGTAATATGTGTTTTTGCTGGTAACATATTTCTTAAAGCTGGTGTTTTAAAAAATGTTTTAAAATTATCATATTTCCTGATTGCACAGCATGTGATCACCATTCTCCTCTGATTCCTCTTTCTGTCTTCCAGCTCAACTTGAACAGCAGCCTGGGTTTCACTTAATATTTGGTTTAGCTCTTGCTTCCTCTTAGTGTCCCTTTTTTCTATATTACCCTCCTAGAAATCTCAGCATTGGTGCTGCTCAGGATCTTTCTTTGGCAGAATCTTTCTTTTACAGGCCTGGTCACTACCTCTTGGGTAACTGATTCCCAATTACATAGGCTGTTTGGATATTTAAAACTGTTCTACCACCAAATGGTGAAGGTGAAACAACAAATGTTTCAGTTAATCACTTAGGCTGTTGATCCTGTACTGCAGCTAGTTCATGGCAGAAAGATAGAGAGTGTTTCCCTCCTCAAGGCAGATTTTCATAGATATTCAATTTCCTAGATCACTTACATCCTCCACGAATTGCTGCATCCAGATTTAACAGCCAGTCGTCAAAAGCAGGTAGTCAGACCAGTCAAGCACAATCAGATACCAAAACACTGTTCCCTTTATGGGAGCAAAGATAGTTCTTCCTGAGTGCTAAGTACTACCATAGTACTACCACAGTACCAAGACAGGAGTTTGGGGCAGGAGCTCAGAGTGATCTGTTCTCTGCAACCAGTTCTGAAGCAAGGCATGAGCATAATGAGTTGTTTCAGTTGAAGTCTTATAGATACACCTTAAAGTGTACCTTTATCCATATCTTTATCTATAGTATAGATATACCTATGCTATTAGTTAAGGTCAGCTTCATTAGGCTATTTTACAACTTGCTATCAATAATTGGCCATATGTCCATCTACTGGGTCTCTGGCATCCCCCTCTCCCTGTGGGTCCAAGCTCTCTGCTCTCCAATATTCTTGGGGGCCTCTGCTACAGCCTTGTAGTTGCTCCCTGTTACATATGTCCTTACCTTCGAGTCTCTGTGGAAGTTCACTCTATCCAACCATGGTGTTTCAAAGCATGTATGTATATGCATATGTAATACTTTCTTGAGTGCTTGTTATTGATAGCTATCTAATTACAGTAATGTTATTATAATGCATTTTGGTTCTTTTCAGGTTGTAACACCCAGAAGAGTAAGTACAGAGTATTTTCAGTAAAAAAGAACAGTGTGGAACTGTGACAGATGGACATTAATCTGTCAGCAATTACATCGGACACAGAACAGAACAAAGCTGGAAGCTGTAAGAAAACATGAACCCTATCTTTTTTAAAGGCAAAATGAGCTGGACGCAAATTGGTTCCTCTAACCAGAACAAGTAGGTTGTAAATCCTTGCTTTTTTAAAGCAGAAGTCAGGGGCAGATGAAAATAAAATGTTAAGGTGGGCTATGGAAAAAAGGCATTGTCCTGCTTCAACTTCAGAGAGACTGTCTCCATGACACAGGGCCAAGAAACCTGGACTACATATTGTTTATATACTATTGAGTCAATTGGTAGCATTTTCAGAGAGCTGCTATGTAAGCGTCTTTGAGGGAGGGCTAATGGAGGCAGACAAATTTCATGCGAAGAAGTGTGGCTGGGCACACTAAGGGAATATATGGGAGGGGATAGTTAACAAACAGCATCTGATACCTGAGGCTATGTTAGTGTCAGGGGCCTTTGGGACAGCAACATCAGAGAGGAATTAACAAGTTGGGCCCTCTGGAGGACTGTAAAAGAGACCTTATTCACACGCATTTTGTGTCACAGGATTAATGTTTGCAATGTGTGAGTTAAGTATATTACAAGTACAGTTTGTTTTATTTTACATTCCTTTTGCTCTTTTCTTCATAGTAAATATTGCATTTCTGCAGCTTTTGAGGTTTTGGAATGTCATGATAGAATTACCTCAAACGTATAAAATCAGCCCGTCTACCTAGAATGATGTCCCATTTCTAACACCTCGCCTGGGATTCTTTGATCAGAGAAGTGGCGACTGAGACCTACCCAGTCTAGGAAAGTTTGCTGTTAGGTCTGAGAAGCAACAGGTGCATGGAGTAATACAGCTCCTGAGCTCAGAGGAGACCTGAACTTACAAGATTAATAAAGGGACAAAACTGTATTTTATCCCACACGCCAAACATATGATTCATACTTGCAATTGCCTGGACAAATGCTTGTACAGATTTATCTCATATATATATGTTTTCTAATATAAAATTGAGGGTATCCTTATATTTGGCTAAAAATTGTTTGTAGGCTCACTGAAAATGTCTACCATTTTTACAGACAGAAGGAACTCCAGTGTAATTATCAGTTCACATACAAACATAAACAGATGCCCCATAGCAACACATATTTTATTGCTGAGAATCTAGCTTTTGTAAAAATATCCGGAGACAGTGTTGCAAGTAAGACTCTTGCATGACTAACATTCCAGATGTCCTCATGATATGGGCAGGGGATCTGATTTTCAGAGATATTAAAGTTCCTGCTGACTTTATATAGAGAGTTGGGTACTCAGGACTTCCAAACACCCAATCTGTTTCCTTTGTGGGTCAAAACGTGGCACCAACTGAAAACTGTAAAAACTCTTTTAGGTGAGGCTTTTATGAGGAGTGCAACTGGCTTCTGAAAATGAGAACACTTTACAAGAGATGTTTGTTTGCCTGTTGCAAGGTCTAGGATTTCTGCAATTCTATTTTTGCAACAGTGTACATATTTCTATGCCATTGTCTTACTTACCAAGATTTATAAAAATGCAAGGTTTTGCCCATCTGAACACAAAAACTAAAAAACCCAGGAAAACTCAGAATAAAAAGCAGCTTCCTGATGTTTATAAGTGATGAGGCCTATGAGCATGACAAATTCCCCAGTTCCTCTGTATTTCACATCTGCCAGCACTCGTGATTCCCAGGGTTAAATTCAAGAAGCCAGGACCTCCCTTTATTTGAGGAACCTTCCTGGCCACTGCCTCAGCAATACACACATGATGGTAATGCTGCATCCTTTCTTTCCATCCCCATGGTGGAGAGGGGCTTGATGGAGCGAGGGGACCTCAGTGTGGTACCACCGTGCACAGGAGCGTGGTGCGGAGGCTGCTAAGCGAGTGCCAGGTACTGCTTTGGATGCCACAGTTGGAGCAGTGCTGAGCTTGAGCTGATAACACAGCAACGAGGCAGAGCTTATTACCTCAGGCATGGAACAACGCTAATGTAATTATACAGCTTTTAGGACTACAGCCAATATTTCCAACAGAAATCAGAGCTGTGATGTACCAGATTGGCCAGTCCTAGCTCAAGGATCTCTTAAAGAAAGAGGACAAAGATTGTCCCTCCTGATGGATATAGAGCTAGATATCTTCTTCTTTGGTTCCAATGGCTGGTGCTAGTTTCTGATGCTACTGATATTGAGGCTATCAGCAGACCTCATTGCAAGTGTTAGGACAAAAAGTCCTCTTTTGGAAATTGGATGGCTAGAAACAGGTTTTCTTTTTTTTCTGTTGAAGGCTTAGATTGCAACTAACTTTATCATAGGATTCTGAAAGCTATGACTGGAAGCACCTTACTAGGCCTGAGTCAGTAAGAACTGAGTTCTGCAGTAACACTTTGACAGGAAAGGTGCCCAATTACCTGCTAAAAAAAATGCATCAGAAATAGAGAGAAGGAACAAACAGAAAACTCCCTGATGGGCAGAATACATGTCTGCAAATGCTGGTTCTGTTTAGCTTGTGTCATAGAGATAGTATGTTCTCACACAACTTGTTCCACTGAAAAGGAAAAAAAAAATAGAGGAACAGCTCTCATGAGTAATACTGCAAGACAGAATCATTTAGCACAGGTAGCAAAGCTAATTTCAGGGTTATCAAGCTGAACAGCATTCCTTTAACTGAGCTAGAACTATCATCTAAGTCATTTTATTGTGGGCTTTGTACCATCATATGATTTCAATTATTGAGCTATTTCTAGGGGATGCTTTTCAGTTGCTATCTAAAGTATTTTGTACAATTCTTCCACTGCACCAAGAAATATTTGCCAGCTCAAGAAACACACACATTTTCCTGACAATTAAACAGATGTGCCCAGCTGCTCATCCTTTAAAGGCATACCCTGTCTGATCTTTACCTGACTGATATTTGAGACCTTGGAAATATTTTGGAGATAATAAGTTAAATAGAAAGTGAAATATTAGTTCACCAGGACCTCACAGCCAGACAGCTTGACCAGGTCTACTGCTTCAGGTCACTTCTATTCTGCTCGTGATGGCATGTGCAGAGAACATTTCCATCTGTCCTTTCTGAGGTGGAAGTAGCAGAATATTTTGCCCTACCTACTTAGCTTACAGACACAGAGTTGTCATGTTTCTGGGGTGACTCCCTAGTCACATCTTTGCTGTGATAGATGGAGTTCTGGCAGGGCAACTGACCTATGTATACAGACTTTTTTACAAATCCCATGTGCATATGATGCCTATGTCTGGAGTAGTTCTATCTACCTGATGAGGAACAATGAAAATGTAATAAAACAAAAGCACGTTACATCTATGTAACATCTTTCAGTCATAGATTTGTTGAATCCTAGCCCTGGAAGGGCATGCAAAGTGTCATCTTGTCCATTCCTGCCCATACACCACACTGACTATACTTGTCATTCCTGGCAGGTATCTTCTTCCTAAAGAAAACCAGTGATATTGACACATTACCCCCAAGAAATCTGTTCCATTTCTCTATTCTTTTTATCACTAGAAAGTTGGTTCCCTCGCCTGTAACCTTAGTCTCCTTTTCACTTTCCCCTGAAGCATGTTAGTGTTTGCACCTTGGTTTTCTCTGTTTTAGGCCATACTTTGCCTCCTCCGTCAATCTTTCCTGATAGATCGTACTTTCTGCACCCCAATTGTTCTCGTTGCTCTTCTCAGGGCTTTCTACAATTAGTCCACAGCTCTCTTTGGAGTGTAGTAGCCAGAACTAGAAGAAATACTTATTCTAAGTCTCTGTCATTGCTGAAGAGAACTGAAGGAACACTTTTAGTATCCTATAGGCTACATTCCTGCTTATATATCCATGCTCCAATAAAATACATACGGGTTGTGCAAATGAATCTACAGAACATAATCTGGAGTGTTCACTAAATCATGCCACAGCTGTGTGATGTATGTCACCATTGTTGTATTTGGTTTAAAATTATGTTGTTAAATATGTTGCCCAGTTGTTACAGAGTGAATCAATAGCAGCAGCATCCCAAGAGTCTTGCTTCCCATTGCCTGAAGCTAGCCTTAAATCACACTACAAGCACAAGGCCTGATCATTATTAATTCTGAACAACCTTCAAATATACAACTAGTTATCCTGGAGTTAGTGGGATTCTTCACACAAAGAGGATGACTACCATGAGGCAGGCCAAAGGATTACCCCTATTTAATTTTGAACCAAGAATGATCCATCTGAAAACTGAGGACAACTAAATGCCAGAATAACTAAGGCTGGCAAGTAAAACAGCATGTTGTATATATTGTGCTGATATCTCTACCTCGTAATTGAAAATCAAGAATTTAACATGTAATGTCTGACTGAGACTTTCAAAGAGCTTGACAGTTAGAAGCTCTATTCCCATTGGCTTTATATGCAGTTTGGGTCTCCACAGAGGTCCTTGCCCTAACTGAAGGTTTTGTGGTTATTGATAAGACATTAGGAGAGAGTAGACATTAATTATCTGTGCTTACTGAAATTCAGATTTTTAAGCAGTCTAGCATCTTGTCATTAAAAATATAGATGCTGAATGATTGGAGTCTAGAGCCCCATAGAACTAGTCATCAGATTCTGTGGTAGGTATTCGTTTTGGAATCAATTAAAAAACATCCTCTACAAATCCATTTCTTTTTATCTTCATTTAAAAGGAATACACAAACAGCACAGTTAGGTAAAAAAAAAAAAAAAAACAAGAAAAAACATCTTCTTTAGCATCAGTTACATCAAATTAGCTAAAGATTCTCTAATAAATTACTAAAATTGACACCATATGAACATATTTAACCAAAACCTTGACTTGATAAATTCAAAGTATTCACTATATGCCATGAAAATATTTTCAATGGGTTTGTTGGTAACCCAGTCATTATTTTAAAAATGAAAAAAATATACATAATACTGAATCATTTCTCCAGATCTACATTTCATGCACTGGATAGAGGAAACCACCAGCAAAAATATGACTCTGTAAGCACTTTAGCATTTCAGTCCCTTAATTTCTGTGACTAATGGAACTGAAAGATTATTTGTGTACTTAGATGTTTGCAGGATCACACTTGTACAGACTGAAATCATCAGGGCTGCTCTGGGCCTTCTAGTCTAGTTTAACCAAGCTGTAGTTGGTCCTGGAGTATCAGCAATGAGTAAAAATACATCACTACTTTGTGCCTGAGAGAGTGGAAATGATTTTTCTTTTTTATTCCAAGGGAATATAGCTCTTGGCTGGTAGATCAGCACAGACTCGTATACTCAGTGACACTCAGGGGAGTCGAGGAAGTCTCCTGCAGCAGTCAGCTTCTGTTCAGGTACTGTGTGTCCAGAAAAGCTCCTCAGCAGAATTTGGGTGGGCTGAGGGGGCAGATCAGGGATTGCCTAGGTGGTTCATAATCCTACACTATTGCCATTAAGGAACTGTGCCTGTTGGCAAATAGAGCAGCCTTTCATATTGGTCTTAATTTCAGGGTAATGGCTCTGAATTCAGGGTGATGCCTCCCAGAGCATTTACAATTTCTATGGAACTATCTTGGCTTTATGTAATTGAAATCCTGGCTCCCAGGGAGGTCTGCTCCAAAAGGAATAAAATTTATCTTTGTTAGGTAATTATGCTATGGAGCATAGAAGTGAATGGATTATTCCCATAAATAAAGCATTTATTTACAGGTAATATAAATTATGGCAAAAAAGATAAATGGAGTATTATATGATAAAGAAATTATAGACTGACAGTAGTGTTGAAGTTCCAGTGTGTTTGTCTCATCAGTACAATGCAATTAAGTTATTCCTAATATTACATGCATTTGTGGAAAAATCAAAACAATTTCACAACAAAGTGCTCTTTAAGAAACAAACTGTAACATAAACCTGATAAATTCCATCCATGTATTAAATCAAGACTTCAAGATTAATATGAGAGCTTAAAATATTTTGGATTATGAAAAAGTCAGTCATTAAATATAAATACTTCAAAAAAGGCTCGTTGCAATGAGAATGATCAATCTCTTAAAAAGAAAAAGAAAAAGAAAACCACCCCAATACTCTTCTATTCTGTATTTTCTTGGAGTAGACATGCTTCCCCCTCACCTCCCTGTTTCCTTTTCTCAAGAGTCTGCTGAAGACATTCTTTACTGTCTACACCCAGGATTAATAAAATGACCTGGAAATCACCAAAACGGAAGACTGTCTCATGGGGAAAGGCACTAGAAGAATCCCTGAAGAGTTTTGATACTTAAATGTGCCACAATGTATCAGCCAGTTTTGCCAAGGTCTGAACCCTTTATCCTAACCCTGTACCTACAGGAATGCTTTCAGTGTTTCTCTCCTGCTGCAGCCCAGGGCAAATCACTGATGATCAGGTATATCTGTTCTTCCACACTTGCACATGCTGAGATTACTACTTGACTATTGGTCTCACAAGTCTCATGAATGTATGAGTGTAGAAAGGAGAGTCTCATGGCAAAGGTAATTAACTGGCCAGCAAAAAGGAGAAATCGCTATTTCTTCTGACAGTTGTGATAAAAAGGTTCCATATCTGGCAAAGTACAGAAACCGGTGTGACAAGATATTCCACCAAGCCACCAGTGAACAGAGCACAGAGTGGGGAGTCAGGAGACTGAAGCCCTTTGTTAAGTTTTATCAATAATCCTGGGCAAATCACCTCACTTCAACATGTTTCAGTCCTTAATCTGAAACATGGGGAAAAGATACCAAATGCTTTTAAAACTGGGTTTAGATCTAGTGGTAAAAAGTACCTGGCTATTAGAATCAGGAAACAATAAGATATATGAAGAGGTCTGATATTTATAAATATCAAACAACCCAAGAAACTGTGTTTGTGATGAACATACAAATTCACTTTTTGCTTGTACCTTCCCATGCTATGATTGCTGTTAAAATATTAAATATAAGACATTCTCACATGAGACAGCATTTAGACTCTATAATTTTTTGATCAAAATGATTCCCTTTTTCATAATACTTTCCAAAAACTTATATTCCTTATTATTTGCTTTGCTGTTACATGTTGATAAAAATGGAACTCATGTATCCTGCTCTGTACCTAGAGTCAATAAAAATTGTGTGTGCACCATGGGAGAAATCAGACCACTGTAATTGCTGGGGTCTTAGCTGCTGATGTGGATATTACATTAAAAAAATAATATAGGCACTGTGCTTCCTATTTAGACACTCCTCATGGCAAAATTCAACTGTCTAAACATAGGTGTTTACTTCCATTTGAGATATCATCTGAGATGCCCAAGAAAAGCCTAAGGAGCCAGCAGATAGGAGTCAGGATCTTCAGATACCTACACCATTCTGGAGCAGCAGCAGCTGGAAACCAGGCAGCACTTTCTACCCCAGGGTAAACTGCTTGTATGTTTGAGCCCTAAAATCAAGATATTTTAGTCTTTGAGAAGACATCTAGGAGGGAAAAAACCCTACAGTTCTGATGTCATGCTTCAAATGAGAAAGCTACCTCCAGTCCTTCAATGGTTCTTGTCATATTTCTTTTGTAAGACAGAAATGTGCATCAATTATATATCCCTGACATATGTATCCAAATCAAGGTTTCACAAAATATGTTGTTAGCAATGCATACTGGTGGTGTTTTTCCATTACATCAATTGTTTTAATGATAAATATCCCTCACAAAATGGAATGGTTTGTTGACACACAAAAGCACACTCTAACAATGGACTATTTAGACTTGCAAATGACAGAACACTTAATTATTCCAAAATAACATCCTCCCCCCCGTTAGGGTATGATCATTAAATCCATCATCCTTCAGTTTATATGCACGAAACATTTATCTTGTCTTCTACAAACAGGAGTCAGTCATCTAAATATAGATTTTTGGACCATCCATTTCATCATGGCATTTCATCGAAAGCCTAGGATTTCATTTATTTTCAGTTACAGAGATAAAGTGTTTGTAAATGATGTGATAAGACCATAAAGAAAAGTGAAGTGAAATTCAGCTCCATACAAGGATGATAAATACAATACCTACTTTGAACACTGGGATTATTGTGAGAGAAAAATGAGATATCGGAAGTCAGCAGCTATGTTTAAGATAAGAACTTTTTTCTCCTGTGAATTTTTCATTAAAGTCAGGGGCCAATAAAAAATTATCTGAATGATTTCATTTCTTAAAATGGCTGTTTCAGACATCAAACCAAAAAAACACAAATGGAGAACAACCAGAACTAAATGAAAGCAAATTTTATGGTACTCTAACTCTTGTGTTGTGGAATTACTAAGGACTGATTCTCAGCTACTGAAGAAGCCTGAAGATTTTCTATTATATTAAAATGTGCTTTCTTTGAAAGATGTGTGACTTTCAAATGCTCAGTCAAGAATACCAAACCAGAATCCTTTTCTTCAAACAATATCTAATCTCTTTCTTTCTGTATTTCTGGATGTTTCCAGAAGAAGCCTTGAACTTTCAGTCTGAAACCTTATTTGGGCAGTTTGCTTACACACATTTTGGGACGTTCATAAGAGCATTAAATCTGTACCTCCGGGCATTTTGGCTTCACCTTAGCATGAGTTCATTTTGGCAGGATTTATTCCTTCCCTTGCCCCCACCCCTTCACTCTCTTTTTCTATTTGGCAGAATGGCAGTTTCTCTCCAAACCACTGCACCCGAGCCTATCTGAATGATTGTTTTTACTTTTGTAATGCAATATAAATTATAACTATCATAATGAGAATGTGCTTGCTTAATTCCTGCAGGACTTATTGTGCACAGAGTGCAGAGAGGAGAACATTCTTATTTTATGTGCCAAGATGACAAAGTCTGTTCTTTCCTATACTTTTTCTTCATGCAACTGTATACCAGATTAATTTTTTTCTGTTTCTACTTGTTTTTTTCTTGATAAACAAAATCTAAAGAAGAAAGCTAAATAAACAATGGATGTACTGCATGTTCTTGGCTTCTGTATCTGCCTACAGGTGTCCTTTCATCATATTCATTTGGCTGGCAAAGTGTGAAAATGCTTATGACCTGAGGGTTAGCTTGCATAACAAGAGAAATTCAAAATATGGCATAGAAAAGGAAGAAAGCATTAGGATTTTTGGATATAGTCTCTCTAGATGACTGTTCTTTGGGGCACAAAAGATTGAATACATACCTCAGTCATATGAAAAAACTATATTAAGAGAATGTTAGGGTTACAAAGACAAGGATTTAAAAGTGAGGAAATACTGGATTTCAGGTAGTCTGCATAACCTTAACTTGTCCTTCCCATGAGTATGCATTAAAATACAGCTTTGATTACATGTGCTTATCTTCTCTTTTCCACTGGACCATCATATTATTTAGTGTTGTGGATTCAGAGTGCTCACAGAATAGGAATTAGATGTTGGGTTTTTTAACTTGAGTCCATTCCTTTTGTGATGTCCCCAAGCCTTTCTTTAATACACACTACTCAATCCTCTTTCACTAACAAAATCATTACATTTCCTTCTGTGTGTTTATATCATGATCAGAGGGTGAGAGCCCATTGAGATACTTTGGCTTCCAGTTACCATTTTCAGAGCTTATAAAAGTGAAGATTTCCACCTCCCTCTCACACTGATATTCTTGAAAGGACAATGTTAATTCAAGCACTTTTTCACTTTTGAATCCATCAGAAGTTAATGACCCTAATATATGTTTACTGCTCATCCTTTTTACTATGCAGTTACTTAAGCTTGCCTTTAAAGCACCCTGTAAGCAACATGCAATCCACCCTGAGGGTTCAGCAAAGTTCAGATAGCAGCAGTCAGCTGCTGTAGTCATATGGACCACTCAGTGCAACCTCCAGATGTCTTCAGCCTTGTCCTGTTTAAGGCATCAGGCATTTGAGTTCTTATGGGTTCACTGTGAGATGAAGAGAAGTCTTGAGAATAGACTTAAGCGCATTGATCCACAATGTGAGTGCTTTCTGTACTCATTGCTGACTGTAATTAAATTATTTACATTGTCCTTGAGAAGGGCTGAGTTCTAAATATTCCTGATAGAAGGGTCTATAGGGCTATCGTGCCTGCTTTATGCCATGTGTATGCACGACATTGTGAGGGGCCTTGGACCAGCTGTACATACGTGTGTGTATATATATGTGTATATATGTGTGTGTGCACACATGAGTATGCATCCTCCATAGCGAAGGTAAATATGCACTCTGTCCAATATGTCGTAGTTGTATGACAAGGCAGCATGCTTACTACATTTGGAGAATTTACATTTTAACAGAACATGAGCATGTGAGAATTTAGTTTCAGAAGATTACAGCTGAATCAGATTTCCACAGGAGTGACAGAAGATAAGTCTCGACATCAAAGCAATTTCCTTACAGAGTTTCGAACTTCAGCTCCAAAGCTCAGACATGCTAGACCCTCTCAACATAATGGTTATAAGAGTTTTTAACATGACTAAAAGGATATATTTTTTTAATAACTGTGTACTTGGAATTATCTGAGCCATTTTAGTAAAAACTTTCCAAAAACAATTCAGCTAGAGACAGACACCAATTTACGCTGTAACAGCTAAATTTTGGCAAACTGTATAAGCAATTGAACGTAAGTTCTTATAAAGGAGCATTAGCCAATCTTAGCTAAAGGCATTACTTCTCCTATTATATACACACATACATGAATAACTAATACGTTTACTCCTGTTACGCATGTACATATGCATTATGTATGCATATGTATAACAGGGAATTAGTGTAATAGTTCTTAATGCAGCTGGCAATCAGAAAGACACGGCTTTATGTATAGCAGTAGCTTTTACTTTTTAGGCAGAATCCTGAGGTTAAACACTAACTTCCAAAGCCTCCAAATTTTTCACATAAATTTAGAGTTCATGAAAAGTGTCAGCCTGATGCTTGTTAAGAAAGAAGCCTTTTGTTCACATATGGAACAGGGCGGCACAGACAGCAGCCGCCCAAGCTTCCTATGCGGCTCTATCAGATGTCTCATCCCTGACCTGGAATAAGGGGGAGGTGAAAGGTTAGTCCATTCTTCATGCTCATTCAATACTTCGCTTCTCTGTTGAGTGCCAAAAGAGTATCAATTACTGCCAGTTGTGTGTTGCTTTTTGTAATGTGGACTCTTGTCCATTAAGAATTGGACTGAGGCCACAAAACCATCTCATTGAGCCTGTTGGAAAGTCATCTGACGGGGATGGCTCTTCCATCATTTCCACAATTGTTGGATTTGAAACAGGTACGTGGATTTAATGTACTTCATCACTTGAGTCATACAGCTTCCCAACTTTTCATTTGTGTTAGGAGAGGAGATGTCAGGGCAGGAACTCTCTATACTAATACTGATAAAATAGAACGGTAATTACAATCTTTCAGTACAGCCAGGATGCCTGGTAAATCTATGCCTTTCTAGTCAGGACCTTGTTGCAAAAAAGGTCACAAAGCATTATTCAGATAAAATTGCTCTAGTCAGGCAGTGTATGTGCATTCTTAATACTCCCTGCAACAATCTAATTTATGGGATACTGGAGTGAGACACAGGCTGTGATGGTGTTAGTGTAACAGTATCTTAGCAGCAAATAAACACAGCGCGAGAAACTCTTCCTTTTAAAAACAATGTAAAGGAAAGACATTCAGTCCCTTGGGCAATTTCTTTTCAAAGCATTTGCATTCTACAATACCAGAGAGAATCTCAGTGAATCACATGGGGGATACAGACAAATGCCATCTATACGTTAATTAGTTCTGCACATGCATTTCACAAGCAACATTTCAAACACTTTGCCCTTACTATCATTACTTTTTTGTTTGTGTGCACTGTAATTTTTGCTAAAAATACAGAATTGCATTTATAGGTTATGGCTTTATCTAAGCAAGAATGTCATACTGATTTAACTTCAGCCAATTTCTAACTGGATATAGCTACACTGCTGCAAAAGGCTATCATGGGTATTTGAGAGTCCAAGATTCAAGTCCTTCCAAACACAAACTGTTTGAAGCTATTCCTCTGCTCCTGTACATTCTTCCTCACGACCCATATTTCAGATCTACCCTTCTCGGTTCTCTCACATGCACAGATATCAGCCCTGGGATTTCATGGGCTCTTCCTTCCAGCTTTTTGCCTCAGGAGCAAGAAGAGCAGGAACAGTGATAGACAGTTCAGAAAGGAGTGGCTGGTGCAAACAAAGACTGTTCCCTCTGCCAATGCACGGACTCCACTCCAGTGTGGCGCTGAAGACAGAGAGGCTGTGCTGGGCGAGTATCACTATGTGCTTGCCCTGTTTTGTACTCTTCTGTAGGCGATGGCTATTGGACAGTGTCAGAGACAGGAAACTCTGCGAGGGAGCCTTTTTTTTAACTCAGTCCAGCTGGTTTTATATTCTTACTACTGAGTTACTGTATGGAGGATGCAGGCAGCAACTGCTGAGCCCCTTGTGCAGAAGGGCACAAATAAGCAGTTTGTGGTTAATGCATAGCACCCCAGGAGAGGCTGAAATTTGGGCCCACTAATTAGCAAGGGCCTCAAGTTGCAGGACTCAAATCTGGATCCAAACTCCTCTGAAGTTTCAAGTTATTCAGGTCTATGGTTTTGGCTCTGGCCAGTTTGTCCTAAAACAAAGTGAAGTTGACAAATGTCTCTCTTAGGCAGCTGACCCGAAGGACTGAATATCATTACAAAAAAGACATTAAAATACAAAAGGCCTTAGTAATTTGTGTAGGCTCTAGTTTCCAGTGATACTATAAGAAGCCTGCCAGCATTTTGGTGAAAAGGGCCTGCAGCACAAATCTTGTTAACCAAACCGAATGAGGAACAAAACAGCCTCCTTTTGCACTCCCACTGAAGTCAGTGGCAGAACTCCCCCTGGCCTTGGTGATGCATGATCCAGCCTCTACAGTATGGAATATGAACACTTTATGAACACTTTCTATTAATTACCTGTTCAATTAGTTGCCAAGGGCTTTTCACTCAAGAAAGCACTATTTAGTGCACCATTTTTTAGTGTAACATGTTTAAAAGTTTAAGTATGGTCTCAAACACAAATAGATTTAAACTTGCCATTTTTCCTGAACAGAAACCTCTATATATAGCAGTAAAAAGTATCCTGAATTAAAAGTGTCTTACAACCCAGGACCTGATCATCTTCATGAAGGATTTACCATGCTGTATTCCAGAGTGAAAAATATAGAAGACTTTCTACTTTTCACCAAGTCTTCATGAGGACACACATCATGAAGCAAATATGAAACTCTGAAAAGGCAATAGCTACCTTGCACATAGTGCTCACTAACTGCTGGATTCATTAAGATATTTAGGAGCCAAAATCTTTCTAACCTCAGTGGACCTGGGTGTAATACGACCATCCATACCTAGGATGAGAGAGGATTATCTGGTGTGCTCCAAATTCATAACCTGCTTATTAATAAAAACATGAGATAGGAACACTTCTTATGATTTCATTGCAGATCAAAGGCTGCAGGTAAGTACCAACCCACTATTGTCATGAGATTGCACCATGAGCTATGGGCAAAGCTAGAGAGAACTCTTTTTTCCTAGGCTTCTCACAGACCACTCTGATTAGAAAAACCTTATAATCATAATTTATATTGCAATTTTGACATTAATTAATTAATTTAAAGAATATCCTCTATGAGATTCTGAGTTGTTTCCCATTTTTAAAATTCAATTTATGCTATGCTGATGATTAATTTTTATTAATTTTGCTTTTTTTTTAGTTTAGTGAACTTGTAAAAGCTTTTAATTCTCTCCCATCTTCCTCCACTGCCAACATAGCTCAATATAACTGAGACTTCTAGCAAACATTGTTACACATGCCAGTATTCTGTCCAATTTTAACTAAACATTCAATAATCGTAAGCTATTTTGGTACATTGGACCCACATTCTCAAAGGTATTTAAGCACACAACTCCTGTGAGGATCTTGGCTTTGTTACTTTCTAAAAATGCTAGAATTCCCATATGTGCTAACATGGCAATGGTAAATGAACAACTAATACTGCTGCTGTATTTACATAAACTATTATAAATTACATTCTTTCAGTGTAGAGCATTATTATTAATCATCCATTCAGTTCTACATTATATACAACTAAATAAGGAATACAGTGGACCCTTTGTAATTACTTACTTTAACTTCAGTTTTAAAGCCAAACACATTGTGACCTTATACTGATTTTGGGTTTATTAAACAGACTCCTCTATTATATGAAAGAAAAGAGAAGAAAATGTTTACAAAAGATTTTTGACATTTATTAACCTTGTCAAATCTCTCTCATACAGTAGTCAATAAAATGTGCAGTACGTACATATGGGCATAGTAATTAGCACGTATGTCAGAGTAACAAATGAATTCTTTCTGTCAACACAAAAAAGGCCGGGATGAGGTTGAATCAAGATTATTCTTTACTGTTGCAGAATCCAAATGATTCTGAAATAATCTGCTGTCCTTAAATGCTACACTATGAAAAGCACTGAAATATTCAGGTCCATTCTTGCGATTGTTTGTGCACTAAGTTACCACTACCTAAAGTCCCCAGACTGATGACCCAGCTGTCCCCTTTCCCTGCCTACTCCCCAAATCTGTTGCATTGCCTAATTTTCTCTTGCTTAATTAACACTGGCACTAAATTTAGAATTGTCAAAGCCTGAAAAGACAATTTACGATCTGTGCATTCCTGTATTAGGACTAATGGAAATAGTACTTGGGGAATTATTAATCTAAATTTGAACACTAGTTTAGGGTCATATTTTTCTCTGTCCTGCCTGGTGTTATTTGCAAGCTAGTGATGTGCACAAACCGATAACAGACTTCAGATAACAGACTCTGATGTTACAGTCTTAGCCACAGGAACTCTAAAAAGTTGGTTTGCATACAAAAACCTGTACCTCCTCTGCTACAGGACTAGCAGGACTAGGAAGTGAGAGTGTGCAATCCCTGTGCTTCACACTGCAAGCACCCAGCTGCAGGAAGTGAAAGACGCTTCTTCTGTGTTCCTCCCACACTGCCTGCCTGAACACTGCCCTTGTGTAGTCTGGCCCATAAAGCTCATTTCTTGAGAATCTGGCCATGAGTCTTGAACTATCTTGAGAGAATCAACCCTTCTGAGGTTCAGCATCTAATAATTCTGCCCCTAGGCAAGTAAGTAAATGGACATTTAATCTTTTTTGCAGCTGTCAGTGAATGTATGCAGAACAGCACAACGAAGGAGAGACAAGCATGAGAGGTGAACGGTGATGTAGAGAGGAGAAGAGGGTACATGGTCTTAAAGCACTGGACCAGAATGAGGAGCTGGAGGATGGCTGTAGGCCTAAAGAAGAAAGGGCCATGCAAATAATATGAGAGCTTGGATGGGAGAGAGTCCTGGAAAAGAAGAGAGAGCCATATAAGTGCTTTGAAAAAAAAGGGAGAAGAGGGGGTAAAGAAGGTGAGGGAGAGATGAAATCCTGAAAGCAGATGTAGAAATAGTGATATTACTGAGAAGCCAGTGAGCCAGTATTACAGAGAGGCAGTGAGCAAAAGATTAAAGGAAAAATGGATTTTGAAAGGCTGTGCAGAACGCAGAGAGAAGCTGCTAAGCAAGGTACAAGGGGCGCCAGGGAGGGGAATCCAGGCAG
Source organism: Apteryx mantelli (assembly GCF_036417845.1). Taxonomy (NCBI): domain Eukaryota; kingdom Metazoa; phylum Chordata; class Aves; order Apterygiformes; family Apterygidae; genus Apteryx; species Apteryx mantelli. The sequence continues at coordinate 154,257,544 of NC_089979.1, forward strand.
CACCAGCAAGGATCATATCTTGGAGGCTTCCTGTGAGGCACTGAAGATCTGCAGATTTCTGCAGTAGATCTGCATTTTTTTCCTGATGCTTTTATTAGTTATTTCCTCTGACAAGAGATTAGTCTTGTGAGACATAACTTTTTGAGGGTTTCAACACCTTTCCATGAAAGATATCCCAATGTTTGAAAGAAAAAGCTTTCAGAAAACTCAGTAAGTCTCTTGGTCTCCTGCTAGTGGTTCAAGTGTTCTCCTAGGAAGTATTTTTGATCATTAAAAAAAACCCAACAAAAACCAGGCTATGAGTCTTGTCAAAGTTTTCAGAGAAAAGAGGGCAACTGCCGTGTTGCCCTGTTCAGTTACCAGCGGACAACAGTTCACATCAGTGTATTAGATACAACTCAGAGTGGCTGGCAAGTCCACTCAGAAGAAGATTAGAAGAGAGAGGTATCTCAAATACCTCTGAGGTAAACTCAGCCTACCCTTCCGGAGGGCAATCTTTCCATAACTATGTGGAGATCATTAGCATACCCTCTCGCATAAAGGCTACTTGCACTGCAACAGCCAAGTGGATAAAAATCATCCTCTGTAATACAAATGCAGAGTAATAAAAGTTCATTTCCAGTTACAGTAAGAAAACACACAAATAGTCTCCTATTGCTGTACTACTCGTTTTTCATGCATTTTTGGTCATTAGCTGTTATGCATGGAAAACATGCACATGCTAAAAAAAACCTTATCATCTGCTTCAATGGCCTGTGGTCAAATGTATTTAAAACACCAACAGTAATAATGCATAATGTCTCTCTTTTTTGCGCTGGAATATAACCCTAGGCAGTGTTCCCAAACTATTGCAGATAATTTTGCCTTAAGAAAAAAGTAATGCTAATTGACTACTGTTGGCTAAACCTTTTAAAACCTCTCTTTTGGGGAATGCCACTATTTCTCATCTCACTGTGCCTGAGATAATACAACTTCACACTCCTTTGGTTTTCTCAGTCTGACAAAAGGTTTTTCATATTTCTTATGAATTTTTGATTCTGCATCTCAATCATCTAGTAGCTGAATAGCCAGAAGTTTGAAAGATTCCAAGTATTACTCAACATGACTAATTTTTTTAAAAAGAGCTTTATGCCACATATGAGTGACTCCTTATCTGCAGTTAGCAGAAAAAAAAAAACTTATGTGGAAATAAACATAGTGGTCTTTTAAATTATGGATAAAGAACGTACTATTTTATGGCTGTTTATAAAAATAATGAGCAAAGCATCAAAGAAACTTTGTTTTTGAATTCTAATGAAGGAGACATTATTTCCTCCATTTTTCCCCTATCACAATACACACAGAAAGAGGTAAAATTTCTGAGGACAAAAAAGCAATCCCTAAGTGCACGGAGTTTCCAGAACTTGTCCACGAATTGACCCAGAAGTTGCTAGAAATGTTTGGATTTGTGTAGACAATTCAGCCAAGTATGGGGTAGTAGGAATAGAAATCATGCACTGAAATGGAAAAGCTCTTCTGAAAATATTTTTATGGTATGAAGGCAAATGGTGAACAATATATGAAGTATAAGTTAAACAGAAACACTAGGCCTGATTCTTGGCTGCTTTTCTCTACTCAGTAAGAGCATAGGTAATGCACCAAAAATTGTTCCTTGAGGATTCCTTGGCATGTTTTACATGATTTTTCATTTATTATTCTACTAGAAGGTCTTAAAAATGGATTTCTGCTTGGAAAGGGATCTCCACTTGTACATCTCAGTTTACTTCATAATTTCCTTTAGAATAGTTACTATACCATTTCTAAGTTTATAGAAGTTGCTGGTGCTTGAGCACTAAAAGGCAGATACTAGAAATCCATATGGATTTCTAATATGTATAATAAGTATATGCAAGAGTGCTGATCCTCACCCAAATGGTGTCTCACTTTTCACTAGTCCTACCACAAGGATTTCACACTGCCTGCAGATACTGACAGTAGATGTACTGGCTAAAATGGGACACAGACAGAACTGAAATGATGCTAGCTGAAAGGGGGAATCATCCACATCAGTAGCCAGAACAGAGTATCTACCTCAGCTCATTTAAAGATCAAGTTTCTCTTCCGTTCCACATTAGTCCCAGATGCTTTGGACTGTCAATGGAGGGAAAAAAAGCCCTCTTCTATCTCTTTCTTGCTGACAGGTGAGAACGCAAGTCCACTTCTCAGCTGAAAATCTGGCCCTAGCTATCCACACAATCAACATCTCCAGCCATTATCAGTGAAACTTGCTGTATCTGGGACCGCATGTGAAAATACTTCAGAGACTTCAGTTTATTCAGAATGTGGCTAACTCCTTCATTGCTGTTGTAGGCTAAAAAGAGCACATTGCTTCCAGTCTCAGAACTGTTCAGTGTTTCCCTCCCTAGGCCCTGCTCCCTGAAGCTGCTGACAACTCAGGTCGCTGCTATCTCAGAGAGTTTCTGTCTGTCCATAATCCACCACATCAGTGGGGACCATGTAGCTTTGCAGGCATTATCCAAGGCATGTCTGGCAAGTGATCATACAGAGTTTTTTCTTAATGTGTATGCTGTCTGGTTTGGACAGTCATGACCAGCCGTGCAGGACTGCTTTCTTTCCTTGACTGGACAACCTACATGCTAACGTTGAACAATCAGCCACCACAGATACTTACCCATCTGGCCTGAAATCTGCCCCCTGTGAACACTCAGCAAAGCTCAGTCCCTGAAGCAATTATGGAAAGTGGGAGGACACAGCATACCTGAAGGGAGCCCATTAACACAACTGCAATTATTCTATGTTTTCTTGGCAGCACTGCATCCAATCTTGACACTTTTGGCACAAAAGAGATCCAAGGGAGGTTTTTTCCTTATGACACAGGCAACCTGGTGGTTTCCCCAAGGCTCCGCATCAGCTGAGGAAGGGCTGGCAGTGAACTTCAGTCTGGTGGGGACAAGAGGGCAAATGACAGCCAGTGCAACTGCAGCATGCTAACATGATTGCCAGAGAACTGTTAGATTTGGTAAATCAGTTCATACAGCAATATACACTGCTAAAAGATCCCAGCAATATTTAGAGTAGGAAGTTTGTTTTTCCCAGAATTGCTTTTGTTTTCTTATTCCATTATTTTTATAAACATATTTTTTCTTCTGTTTCCTTTCAACATGTTTGTTTTTCAGTTCCTAAACAAAAGAAGAGTAAGACAAATTATTCTGCAGTAGTGTATGAGTTGGCATAGAGTTTCAGAAGGAGCCATTATGATCTGTCAGACAACTACTTATTTAGGGACTTTTGAAACCACTGATAATTGACTTAGTAGAATAAAACAGCTTCTCTGGAACTGAAGGAGTCTATTGTTTAAGTACTTACCACATTTGCTGCAAGTCATTTAAAAAATATTATTGACCCTGGTTAAACTATTACAGACATAAAGGAATGGTGAAAGTGTGAGGTGCAGTTGTACTGTCTAATACAGTTTTACTAAACTGACTGCATAAATACAGATGTGAACACTAAGACTGGGGGTGGGATAGGATGGGGGGAGTTGGGCACAAATCTAAACCCTGGTGGCCAGCACCTTCAGTAACAGAGGCGGCTGGAGACTAGCAGAAACAGATTATAATATGCAAGGCAGTAGGCTGTATCAGTCTGACAGCCGCTCTGTCTGCTCCACAGGACTCCTGTGAAGGTTGTCATGGGCTCTGATCCACGTATCCCTGATGCATATTCAATACCAGACCCCATCTCACTCTCTAAAACAGGGCAAGTTGTGCAGCCACACAAGACTGACACATGCACACAAGTAGCCACATCAGTTGGTTCAGGGAACTGGAACCCCAGTTCATCTAGTGATATCCAGGGGTCTATGGAACTGGCTCAGTCCCCAGGAAGAGGCAAAATCCTGAGAACACATTTGTAAATTTACACCTTAAAATCTAGGCACCTTGTCAAACTGCGCTGAACTCAGCCTGACTGTAGTGCCTGCTGTTCATGGACACAGATGTGGGCTACATCATGGCTGTTGCATTAGGGAGCCCAGAGGTTCTAATTTCTAGCCTTATGGTTGGACACACTCCTGGGAGGTAAGAAAAAGGAGTTAGAATCATCTCAGAACTGGGTCTCCCACATCCTGTGCTTCAATCTCTGAGGGCTCAGACTCAAGCAGTTGTAGCCCTGGTGGGAACTGCCTAAGCTTTAGATTGGAGAGAAAGCGGTGATCATTTCCCTGTGAGAGTCCAGTGCTCTGTCTCCTTGGCAAGGGGACTGCAGATAAGGACTGGCTGTTGTATGCCTTTCCAGGATTTCTCAGACAGAATGAAGTGCACAGGCCCAGTAAGTCCTGTCAGCAATTGACTTATGTGATTTATGACCACATGCTCCCACCACTAGCCTGCATGTCTGTAAGAGGTGTGGTGCTTTCTGGATGGGCCGTTCCTACTGTTCATGTGCTACTCTCTTGACTTCCACATGTGCTAAGGATATAGCTACAATTTCCAGACTGTGCTGCTGCTGCTCTGATTTGATTGCTGGACATCAGGAAATCTTGTTTCCAGTCCAATTGTGTGCTCCATCCTTAAATTCCACTTGCACAAAATTTCCAGCTGGAAAGAAAGGATAAATGTGGGTCCGAACAGTTCCTGTATCTGCCAAAATGAAGTTTAAATACTCAAAAAGAATTGACATAAAATTCTTGAAGAATTATAACCTTTCCCCACAAAACCTTTGTGACTATTCAAATGGTGAAATGTTTTAGAAAGATAACTTAGAATATTGTGGCAATTTCAAGTTCCAATGCTCATATGATCATCTTCTTATATGCAGTATTAAATTGTTCATGGAGATGCATGTACTTGTTAAAGATGCTGTCAGCTAACATTAGAGAAAACAGAGGCTCACCTATTTTTTCAAATTTATAGCAAGGGACTGGGAATGAGAAATTAGGAATGACAATTAAAAAATGATGAGGTCTGAATTTGTCTTTACGATGCTTGTACAGATCTGGGTCACTTTACTAGCTTCAGTGGAATTACTCTAGATTTACACTGATAGAAGAGCAGAATTTACCTTACTCTAGATTTCTACCTACAGAAAACAAAATAAATGCCAGTTTCAAGCTCTGAATGCCCTTGTCTGTCTTTAAACAACATTAGATAAAACTGACTGGCTCCAGCAATTATCTCCAGATCACAGTACCTTAGTTGCAACAAAAATATAATTAGTCCCACCAACAAAATTACTAACTTTGTTGCTGGCTAAGAGTGAAATAGCTCTCCTCTGGATGACAATGTCAATGTTATGGGTTAAACCTTGGGTTCTTGATGTAATGAAAGCAATATTTATGGAAGAGGCCATTTATCAACTGAAGACAATAAAAGCCATGACTAAATTCACAGGCTATCTGAGACAGATAAAACAGTACTGTTGTTATGAGCAACTTGGCAGCACTGTTCAGATATATTGTGCTGACGCTCTACAGATATATTTACCTACGTGGAAGTAAATACTCACGCATATCTTAAAAAATGGACATAAAGCAAAACAAATGGGATATTAAGAACATGGAGCTAGCAGACACAGTGTCTTTTCAATTGCCTTTTCCTATCAGAAAATCTGTGGAAAGGAATAAGAAAAAACATTCCACTGGGAAAGCAGGCCACATCCCTACTTGTGTGGAAGAAGCTGAGTGACCCACCTCCAAATCTTGTGAAAACAGAGTTATGTGACAGGGATATCTGTGTCACGGCAAGCAACAACCATCAAGCCTAACCAACCTTCTTCAAAGCAACGCCAAGATTTGCTTAGGACTTCAGTATCTCTATTCTGGTTTGAGCTGTGCAAGGCAGCGGGTTATGGGGATACAACATAGCTTCCATCTATATTCCATTTCTGCCACAAAACTCACAAACCATGAGTATACCTTCCTTTGGACCTGTTGTTTGCAGGCTAACCTCAGTATAACTCTGTTACTCCAGCATCTTTCTGGAAAGTGGTGTTCCCCTGTGGGAGGAGGAAAGCTGTGTTCAGAACAGCCATTCACATGCAGCTCTCAGGGGCATGGTCCTGCCAGCTCTCACTAACGACTGCTATGAGCTTTGTTTTTTTGAGATGCTGTTTTCTCTTCTCTCTAGTCTGGTGGTTACCCTGCAATGTCAAAATATTCTCATGCTGAAATTGTAACTACTGTGGAAGAGTTGTTTCAAAAAAAGGAAAGAGAATGAAGACAGGAGAAAGAAGGTAAGAGAGGGAAAGATACTGTAATAAAAAGAAAAACAACTGCAAGATTAGTACATTTTATTTCATTTTTTTGTGCCTTTGCATTTCATTGTATTTTCCTGGAAGGAAAGGTTGCTTAAAGGAGAACTTTGAATAGAACTGGTGAATAGTATTGAAAATCCATCAACCTCTAGTAACATACCAGGCAAATTTTAGTCAATTTTAAGCCATAAATGGTTTTTATCTGGAATGGAATAATGTATGTTCCTTATGGAATCATCCTCAGATTGGCCAGAATTAATTTGTAAATAAAATATTCAGCAAAAGAACATCACACAAAGTTTATAGGCAACATAACCTTCTCCCTGTCTCATCCTTAAAATGCAACCTTCATCTATTATTTTCACAGTAAAGCCTTAATAGCAAGTATTGGATCTTACTGTTTATTTGCAGGGCAAGTACATGTAAATGTATTTAAGTGTTTATGCAAATTAAGCCCAACCCTCAGGCTGTCAGAGTTGAAAATGTTGTATTTTGTGGCACAAAAGGCTAAGCACCTCTGGTCTATAGTGAATTTTTACAGATGTGTTTTAAAGGGATGCTAGCATTATCTTAAATGGTGGCACTCTAATGTTGCTCATAACTATTTCTTAGTATTAATTAGGGATGGACAAATTGGCTTGGAAAAAAACACAGGCATAAATTGAACTAGAAATTTTAACCTCCAGCTTCTATAATTGCCCTAGTAAGAATCATTTTCTGACTCCATTTCCCACAATTGACTTACTCTCTGCCTCAGACACTTCCCTTGATATTCAGCCCCTCTGTTGAAGGGCCTCAGGCAAAAAGGGAGTCATCTTTAGGCTGTCTGCTGATGTCCAACGTCATATGCACTAAGTGATCTAGAGCAAAAAATATACAGCTTCAAAGTATTATGCAGACTTTGCAACATCTGTTAGCGCCCTACAGATAGTTTGGTAGAACAAAAGCGGGATGCTCAAAGGGATTTGTTTGAAGGAGTTTGAAGTTAAGGGTAAAATGGGAGGCTCAGAAGAGGGTAGGAGGGAACCAGAAGAACCTAGATGAGTCAGTCAAAATGCTTATTGAATTTAGAATTGCACTAGCAGAGACATCTGGTTTCAAGGTCAAAAACAAGGTCATTATGACAGAAGGACATAATTAGTCCTCAAGGGCGAAGCAGACAATCTTAGTGGAAAGAGGACGACTTCCCTGGAAAGAGCAGTACATGATGTAAGAGAAGAGGTTGAAGATAAAGAGGAACCAGAAATGCTTGGTGACGAGTGAGGGATACTTTCAGATAATCTTATGTTCCTGTAAAACAAAATTGCTCAACCTTTTAAAGTTTTCATCTCTAAAAATGTTATGAGTAATAACCATAATCATCTAAAATGGAAAAATTCTCTCTCAGTAGGCACTAATTAAAAAGCAGTATATTATTTGCTGCCTGCTAAATATTGCCAGAGATATAGGGATCTATTAATCAGAGAATTCATTATATCTGTTAGTTATATTAATTCTACAGTTTTATCACATATGAACTATCAGGCTATAAATTATACAGAAAGCTATAAAAACTTGATTATTTAAGTAGGCATGGGTGAATGGGAAAATTAGGAATGAGCAAGGTACCACTCTCTTAAAGCTAACAACCATGTGACATTAGAAGTGACTTGGCCCTCAAGTTCCAGCTCAGAGATTTCAGTTTTCTTAGTGAGATTTTAAGGCCACCTACTGTTAATTCATTTTCATAAATATTTCCCTCATTAAAACTTTGTTTAAAGGAACTCCATTTACACCTGAAGACATAAAGAATAAACCTGTTGCTGGTGTGTTCTCTGCTCAGATAAAAACTATGAGGGATCTCCCTTCTCTTGGAAGGTACTTGCTTAAATAATACCTACAAGTCCTTTAACTACTTTGGGATAGATTCAGGTTTGCTACTGCTTTACACCATTTTTGTATGGCTGTCAAATCCCATACAGTGTAGAGTCTTCAACAACTATATGGAAACATAAGTATGAAGCTGGATGGGGGATCACACAGGTATAGAAAATAAACTTGGAAATGAACTGGTACTGGAGATCATCTAGCATCCATTCCCTTCTATTATGATACCGAACCATTACACATTGTTGTGTAACCTGCTTTTTTTCTACAACCTCCCTTGACAATCTATTCCATTACTTAAACATCTTTATAGATATGAAATATGTTTCAAATTACCTAAACAAAATTTGCAACTTAAGCCCATCCTCTTGGTACTATTGCAGAGAACAGAGAGAGTGTTTTGTTCTCTTCTCCTGTCAGCTTTTACATTTTTGAAGACAGCTAATGTATGCAAGTATAAAAGGTGAGCTTATAATGGTCATTGTTTAAATTATATGCTTTCAATTCCACCTAGGAGAGAGAAAGACCTCTCCTCCACCTTCAAAAAAGTCTAAGTAATGTGCAAGTTAAAAAAAAAGAAAAAAGAAATCCATAAAGAAGAGGAAGCTAGTGTAAAGGAAATAGAAGGTGCAGCTATGTAGGTATATTCTGGCTTAAAATCAAAAAGTGGAAATAATGTCCAGTAAAGAAGACTAGAAAGGACCATGGTCCTCGACAAGTTAAAACTAAAATCACAAAAAGGCATGCCAAAGAGATCTGGAGAAACTAATCTTTAGTGGTACAGAAGCTGTTTCTTTTTCAAACCTACCAGAATAAGGAAGCTTGTCCAGGTCCAGGATATGGTTAAGAAATACAAGGAATATTTCTGTGATGCATAACCATTGCAGAAAGGCTGACTGAATCCTTCCCATGTCACAGCCATTCTTTACAGGGAATGAGTTTGAGGAAATGTGTCAGATTGACGTATCAATGAAAGAGTTTGAAAATAAATCAATACACTTAAGAATAATAAATCACTAGAACATGGTGGCATTCTCTCCAGAATTCTAAAAAGCATTGTTAAATTGTTAAACTGCCAATTGACACTTGTAATTATTGTTTACATGTGTTCCAATGTCACAGGAAAGCAGATGGGAAACATGGTATCAAACTTTGAAAAAAGTTCCAGTCATGATCCTAGGAAATATGAATCGATAAACCTGATTTCCACAAATTAGTAAAAAAGAATAAACTTGATAATGAATGAATTTAGTAATACTGTGAGGAATATGAGATACTGGGAAATAGGCTTTTGATGAAAGTCATAGTTTTATTACAGTGCACTGAAAGAATAAATGAACATGTGGACAGGGCTGATCCAAAGAATATAATATGTATGGATTTTCAAAAAGCATTTGACAAAACCTCTTTTAACAAAACTAAGCACTCAGGGGATAACAGAGGAATCCTTCTCATAGATTAATGGCTGATCAAAGAATGTTAGAAACAAATGACATGTTTCTACAATGGAGAAATGGAGAAAGGTTAGGTACTCCATAAATTAGCAAAATCTTCTTAATATCAATACTGGAACATAGTTCAGCATAGTCTGGATCTGAAAATGGGGGTGAATGTGTTGTCAGTCACTGACAAGTTTTTATACAGCACAGACTTTTTTGGCATAGTCTGTTCTGAAGTTGACTCTGAAAAGCTGCAAAAAGATCTCACAGTCATGAATAACCAGAAAACATCTCAATATAAAATTCAATGTCAGTGAAAGCAAAGAAGCATATATAAGAAAAAAATAATCTTAGTTCCAGGTACACAGTGATGGGTTATAAACATATGTTTACCAGATGGAATCATTGTAGATAGCTCTCTGAAAGCATCAGACTAATACTTAATAATAGTGAAAAAAGGTAAATAGAATAAAAAAACAAAATGTGTAGAAAAAAGATCACCTCTTTTAGCTGACCAATTTATGTAATTTTTTAAAAAGGAGAAAAGCTATCAAGAACACATGTCTTTCTTCAGGTCACCTAGCCAAAAGTTGGAAAAGTCTCCTGGTTATTTACAGAAACCAGTTGTAGTTGAACAAGAGCTGATCATTAGTGAATAATACCGTATTATTACGAAAATGCAAGCATTGTACTGAGATACTTATGCCCTTCCTTTTGAAAAATTTCTGTCATTCCCCAACTTGAAGGCATGTACCTCTTTTAAGCCTAAATTTAAGCCTAAAATTTAAACCAAATTCTGTTTGAAGGCTGTCAGGACCTGAGAGTCTGCCCGGTCTGCAACTCCCAGATGTGGAGCGGGTGTCTGAAGACCCCCCACCTTGCCTGGGCCGCACTAGGCAAAGCGCTAGGCCTGGGGTGTTCCGGGCTTTACCCCCGCATCTCCTTTCTGCTGAGGCTCCTGCCTGGAAATGCTTGTTCTAGAGGCAGCTGACAAGACATATGTATCCGTAGATCTGCTTGTTTTCTGTAACAAATAGTCTTTCCTATTATCAAGGCCCCGAGGGCACTGATGGCCCCGGCTGTCGCTGCCCCCGGGCCTCCCCACGCCAGGCCCAGGCCGCCATCTCAGCCCGGCCAGGGGCCGCCAGTCGCTGCCCTGCGAGGCTGCAGTGGTGCCGGCACCAGCCCTGCCGCGGCCCTGCCCCTGCCCAGCCACGGCCCCACGGGCGATCGCCTGGCCTGGCCTTGGCCCGGCCCCACGGCCCTGCGGCGGCCCTGCTCCCCCAGGGCGGGGGCACGGGCCCTGCGGCCAGACCCGGCCCCACCAGCAGCCCCCGCGACGCCCCCACGCCAGGTTTGCGCTCCCAGCCGCGTGCGCGAAGCCAAGGGCAGACGGCACACATGCGCTTAATATTGCCACCCCGAGAAAAACCACCGTCTCCGATTCCTCCACTCGTCTCCAGGCAGCGGTGAGTTATGAAGACTAAGGCAAACAGGCGTCTTGTCGTCACTGCAAAAGGGGCCTCGGCGCAGGTATTTGTTTATATGAGAGAGAACTGCACCCCCCCCCCCCCCCGGTTCCCTTATTCTGCTGTGTAGTACCATTGCGCCTTCTTAAAGAGTTGTTTCATTTTTACCCTAAAAATGGCCATTTGTCAAACAGGCATAGTGATTCCTGTGCAGAGGTACGTATTTTTGTGCAGAACCTTGGATTTTTACTGTATTATGTTAATACATAAATAACTCATAGACATCTTTTTAAGCATATCCTGAAATCAATCAGTCCATCTAAATCGTAATTAAAATGAGGGAATGTAACCAGGGCTACCACTCCAGTTTTATATTTGCATAATACAATTAAAGTTAAAAATAGTTTCCCCAGTACAAGTCAGGACTAATGTTCTGTTTCTTTACAGGAAATATAGATACTCTTAAACTTTCCCACCTGTTTCACTTTAAGAAGATCAAACAACAGAAAAGCACTAACCAATCAAATAACTGTCTAAGAAACCTAAATGTCATGTTTTGTAAAGAAGATATGAGTGAAGAGATCTTCCGAGAGAGAAGATATTGAATTCCACAGTGGAAATCCCACTACAGGTTGCAGAAGAGTAAGATAAGAATAGTGAGGTAAATCATTTCCGTCAATACCCAAACGGTGCCCTGAAAAGTGAGAAGCATGTAACCTAATTCTGGACTTGGTTTCTAAAAATTATTTCTTTAAAATAAAATGATAGCTTGGCAATATGGCTTGCAATGTATTATGGCCTATTTAATAAACGCACAAATCACTGATAGAAGATACTTAGTTATTTAGTGGAAAAGAGCTTTGACAAATGCCAGGAAATAATTTCAAAACTGAGACATAGTTCTATCTGTGTTTCAAATAATTCATAGAAAATACACTTCTAAAATGCCAAATATTTTATTCCCAGGTAAAGCTGACTGCCTTATTGTCTACTTTAAAAGTCAGTTATAGATTATGTCTACTTTTTAATTCCCACAAAAAAATGACATATTTTCATCCCGTTAAAGATTAACATTCACTTTGACCCTATATTTTATGAAAATAAATTTAAAATGATACATTTTTGAAAGCACTAGAGCTCTGAATTTGCTGATTAATATCCACTGGGATATGCAACTCAGGCTGCACGCTAGTTAAAATAATAAAGTGCTCCTTCTCCTTTGGTTGCAGCTGAAAGAATAGCAGGTGGTCACTGTTTACCCTGCTAAAGCAAGCCATTTGGTTAGAGAAAGCTCATTTTGGACCAAGCTGAATGCCATGCCTGAGCGGTTCTACTCCTAACAAAGCAGCTGAGAGTCTCATTCATATTGTTTCATTTGAATGAGAAGTAGATACTAGTGCTTGCATGTTCAGGAGCTGCTATTACAAAATGGTTCTCCAGACATGTTTATTGAAGACTCTCAGTGTAAGAATTTGGGAATAATCTGTTAACGGGCCCACACTTTTCATGTTTGACTTTACAGATGAGAGTGAAAGTCAAGCAGAAGCAGCAAGGAAAGGAGCAGGAGGGGAGGCAGCATCGTCTCTTTGTGACAGCTGCCCTTACTGCCTGGACTCCTCCTGTGTGTGCACCATGGAAGCAGTGGGCCTATATATTTTCATTATGGAAAGGGAATGTAATTGCTCAGTGTGATACCAGTGAAACTAGACAGGAACCCATGCTCAGACTACATCCGTGGACAATTACAATGCAAACTATTGTGGTCACTACCAGATCTCGGACAAAATGTTGAAACAAACTGAAATCTAAATCCTACTACTTTTATAGGTAACAGTTTCCCCTGAATGCACTTGAAAAACCTGTTCTGGAAAAGCTGTTGTTTTTTTCCTGTTATGGGCTTACTTTGGAAACTGGGAGAGTTTCACACTTTATCTTGGTGGCCTAATTGTCTAATGACAGTCTAGAATGTCTCCTCTAAGTGTGCAGTATGGCAGAGCTCCTTAGAAATAATAATTCATATGTTCTGAACATGAGGGCCACACTTCTCAAAATCAATCCAGAGTGAATTGAAAACTATAGGTGTCTAACTTTAGCTTCTCACAAGATACCAAAGAAATCTAAAACTATCACATACCTCATGAAGCCACCTTTTAAATTTGGGCTATTCATTTTTTATATTCTGTTATTTTTCCCTGTAGAGGATGCCAGTTAAAATAAGCAACTAGGAGTGAGTAGAGCCTCCTATGATGTTTAAATTATTGTAGTTGGTCAACTAGTAAGATTGTCTCAAGTTGTTTACCATGGGGAAATGGGAAAATGGTAAGAGCCCTTCTTTGGGTTCTTTCTAAGTATCTATAACATACAGGCCATCAGATATATATCATATAGGTTCTACCAATGCAAAGTTAAATAAACAGAATGAGCTTTCAACAATTATACTCTCCTAGCCGTCTTGAGATTGTTTAGGCAATATCTTTATTTCAATTGGAACAAACTGTATGTATGTATGTATGTATGTATGTGTATATATATATATATATGGCCACAAGTGAAAATACCAAAGCACTTTGAAAGAGACTTGTATTTTGAGGACATCCCAGCTTGTGCAAAAGCAATGAATATCAGAAAACTTGCGAGAGAATCATAATCTGTGAGATTTGCAGCTCAATAATCAGACTAAAGAATTGAAGAAGAATTTTAATTAAACATTTTATATGCAGGATATTATCTGAACTTTTCATTTGGAATTTCACTTTAAATAGGGCTTGATTCTGTTTCTCCAATTAATGTTTTTCTTTTTCTAGCAATTTTTCGATACTAAATTAATCTTACAGTCTTTGACAGTTTGCTGCCATTTAAGAAACACATTGCAACCTTAGTTAACATGCTTATCATTGCAAGAACAACGCAATCTAATCAATCAAAGGCAAACATGGAAACTCTAGTCTGTGTTTTTTCTTTTAATCTAGATTGCATGGCAGTCTCTTGTAACTCTTGAAATGTTTTATCAAACAAGGTTCACTTCTTGTTCTAGCCTTTTTTTCCTCTTCCATACAGTAGCAGTAAAAATACTGAACTCCTTGGTGAAGCAGCTTCTGATCAAATGATGAAAAATGCTGTTAGAACTAGGTATTATTACTAAACTAAGATCCAAAATAATGACTGATACAAAGAACCTCTGGCTTATTATGCTGTCAAACTTGAAATCCTTCCATTGACTTCCAATGAAATTCTTTATTAATGTTAAAAGTTTTCCTGATAACTGAGACACTTTCTTGGGTTCATATGTTTCAGAATTACTGGAGCGATGCACTCCATTTCTGCCTCTCTGATCTGCTGACTCATTCATTTCCTCTTACCAGTGAAGATAAGAAGAAGACTGCTGGGTTAGAGCTTTTACTGTTCTTGTCCTATGCATCTGGCACTCCTTTAGAGATTAGGCTATTTCCAGCTGGGGAGCTTTTAAAATAGCAAATTAAAATTTTGGGAGCTTGATAAAGCATTTGATTACTGAAACATCAGGATTAGGTATAACCTCTAAAGTTATTGTAAAAGGGTTTTTTTTCTTCCTTTTAATATGTCTTTTTTTAATTCACCCTTGAAAGAATATGAAAATCATTTTTGTTTCCAGAATATATACAGAGCCAAATTCCTTCATCTGCTCTACTGATCTGAAGATTCTTGCTTCACAATTATAAGTTGAGACACTTTCTCCTTTTGCATGTCTTTGATAACTTAAACATACATCAGCAATAGCACTTTCAGCAGTGTAAGTTTTCACAGAGTTTTTAACCTTCTTTGTAGATTAGCAACTGTCAAAAAAATCATGATTATTTAAAAAAAATGCCACCAACTGTAAAACCCATTGGAGGGCTCTTTAAAATTGATGGAAGAAGTGGGAATATTCTGCAGTAGTTTTTGGGAGGATGACTCACTGCACTGTTGGATGGCCAGCTCTGCTGCCACAAGTGACATGTAGGGAAAAAAAAAGTTATGAAGAGTACAGGAGGTAAGGCATGACTTGATAGGTGGCTAGGGACTCAGTCTCTGCAGAAGGCGAGCCACTTAAGAAGAGGGATATGAGTTGGAGAGCTTTCTGTTTCATTGCTTTGCTATGGTTCAGGGCTCTCCGGTAGCTGATGGTGTGAATGAGCTGTTATCTGCAGTATGAAGATTCTTTGAATCTTTTGAGCTAACATCAGTTTTGCACTCTTGTGCATTTTTCCCTTTGGGCTGATAATCAGAAGTTTGGTCATGACTACTGTCAGGATAAGAGTCCTGGTTTGATGACCTGTTCTAAAAGACAGCTGAAACTGCAGTTTAAATTCTGAGAAAGACAGTTGCTCCTCCCATGGACACTATTGTTGGATTTAGACTCTGAGTTGACTCTGAGTCAGCCCCTCCATGGCTGTCCTTGTAGATCCCATTGGTTGTCATCATCCAGAGTAGTCCAAGAGGTCCAGAAACCAGAGAGAGTCCTCACTGGATGGTTCTCAAGCAAAAGCCAGCTGACTGCAGCAAAAAGGTGTCTAAAAACTCTAATTAACCCACTAAATTGGAAGCAAAGAAGAGATTTCTTGCTCATAAGATTTACCAAATCCTCCAGTTGCTTTAGGCTACGGATAGCTATGAGGAAGATCCTACGTGGCTTCACTCCATGACTGACATGAGCCTTGTGAGAAAATCATATCAGCATTGTCTCTGTGCAGCTAGCGCAATATCTTCAGGGCAGAAAATGTTACATTGTTTCCTCTTCATTTTTGTCCCAGTCATGCATGGCGTAGTAGTGACGAGATTTGGTGACATTTCAGCCATGACATGGGTGCTGAAAGCATGAGTTTCATAGCTATTAAATCCTAGCAGAAGGTACAAGGTCCTGTGTAAGTGGGACAGTTTCTTCAAGAGGCCAGGCTAGCAGCTTTTCTTAAAACAGCTGTGATATGGGTTGTGTTCAGGAAACCATCATTTGACACTGACAGGCTGGCCAACTTTGCCTTTTGTTAGCTCCTTTGTTTGTGGTGAACTTTATTGACAGGTCACAGTGAGATTACAATTACAGGTTTTATGTGTGCAAACACTCTCACCTACATATGATATATACATATACATTAAAGTTTTCTTTTCAGTTTGGGCACAGTGTGAAGACTGACTTTGTTTAGCTAGTCAATGCTTTTTCTTCTACAGATGGATGAAGTCAGATCAGTTATGCATATCCATTTCACTATCCATGAGATACTGTTAATATACCTATAAAACTTAGTGCTGTAGGCGAGGCTGTTCTTATTCTTTACCCAGAAAAAGTCCTACTGACTAATGTTAGACAGTTGGTTTCTCTCCTCCGAGAACTATTTTTTGCAAGAGTTTATCCTGCTCTTTTTTTCTTGTTCAGCCTGAAAACAAGCAGTTGAAGGTCTGGTATGAGCACCTGGCCAGCTTGCCTTCAGTGCACAGACACAGGTTAGCTTTGTATTTTCTCTTCTCTTCTCCAGATAGCACAGATGAATGCCTGTTCCTGGTTCTGGCTGGCATTGCCATTTGGATGTATGAAAGCTAACTGAGGCTGGTCTTGGATGACATTTGCTTTATTTGTATCTTCACAATTATACACATC
Organism: Apteryx mantelli; assembly: GCF_036417845.1. Lineage (NCBI taxonomy): Eukaryota > Metazoa > Chordata > Aves > Apterygiformes > Apterygidae > Apteryx > Apteryx mantelli. Next base: position 154,274,181 of record NC_089979.1, read on the forward strand.
TTCCCTTAAGACAGTGGCTGGATGAGGTGGGACTGTGGAGGGAAGAGGAGATTGTTCCTCCCCATTAGGCAACTGAGCACATTTGGTATGGAGGGACTGCAGGATGTAGCTGGAAAAGGAACGGGGAACTGGAGACTTGTGGCGTGGAGCTGAGAGAAGCCAGCCAAGCCTCAGAGATGATGGTGATGGCCCTCCTGGGACCCAGAGGGTGCTGGGAAGAGTTTATTGTTCCTCCGAAGTCATGGAGTTGCCTGGAAGCAAGGATGCAGTGGATGGGGAGAGAGTTTGTGTACCAAACTTTTTTAACAATCTTGTTCAGTTGTTCCTGGTTGCTTTGAATTTTCCCTGTTTGAAAAGTTATGTTTCTAATCTTTTTTTTTCTTTTTCTTTTCCCCCCTCAGATAAAACCTGGCTGTTTTGTCTTTGGTCTTCTTTGAGGATTTCCACTGTAGACAGCTCAGCATCCTGTCAAAACACCCAAGCCAGATAAAAATCAAACAAAACAGAGATTATTGTGAGGAATGTATCTTCCTGTTGAAGATGCTTATCAGCCATTTGTTTTTTATTTGACCAATGAATAGTCTGATTTGATTCCCAGTTATTCCTTGATTGTCTTAGAAGTAGCCAGAACATCTTTCTTTTATATGTGGCCAAGAGGATGCAATCTTCATTCATAGGTGCAAACATCCATATTATGATCTATGTAAACTCTACTTATTAAGTCTATTAAAATAATTTTGTTGGTGCAGAGAAAAGGGTTCCATCTGTTCACTGGAGGAATGTCAAGATGATTATATTTTGGGTACCCTGTGATCTATGTTGATTGCTTATTGATTTCTGGGTGGAGTTTAGCGTGTTCGTTTGGATTTATGATATACTAACTGGCTTAATTTCTCCCTTGAGAAACTACCTTTTTCTTTATGCTATACTGATGCAGCAGAAATCTGTGCAGATACCCACAGTTTATCTTCTGAGCTCTAATAAAAAAAGAACCTGTCACTGGAAGATTAGTGTATTGGGGGGCCTCTGACTTTAGAACTTAACCCATCTTTTCTAAGGAGAGAGGGCCTCTAAGAAAGCCTGACTTTCGAGTGCCCATGCAAAGCCCATCATTTTGGGGGTGCTTCTTGGGAAGAATTTATTTCTTGAGCAAGTTGTTGGAATTCAGTTTTGTGTGCTGGAAAGATTAACCTGCTTGTATTCAAATCTATGGTTCCAGTAAGTCTGAGTATTTCAAACCTGAAGCTTAGCTGAGGCTCAGCAAACAGCATATAAAAATAAAACAGGCTCATTTGCTTAGTTTTTGAGATAAAAAGAGACTCAAGGTTATCAGATGAGATAGTGGAAATTAGGAGACAGTCATTGTTTGAATAATGTATTAAGAGTCCAGAACACAAATTGCAAACCAATGTCAGAAGGTGGGAACAGCAAAAAGGGTGAGAAAGACATACAAAGATACAGACAAGCTATAAGGACCCAGAAGAAAATACCATTTTATTTGATTTCTCTGTTTCCCTTCTGAGATGGCAGCTGGGATATGATTTGCTATATATTCATTTTTAGGCTTTTTTCTCATTTTCATTAAACATATAAGCAAGTCATTACACATACAGAAACAAGAAAAAACCTCTGGGAAATTAACAGATACAAAATAATATTCAGAGGGGAAATAGAAAATCAGAAATAAACTACTAGATCTTGATACAAGGCACTATATTTAAATGAAAACAAAGTAAAAAAACCCCCAAGAATTATTGAAACCATTGTTCCTGCTTGAACAATAGACTCTTTTACAAGATAGGCTTTCTGGGTCAGGTTGTGGCTTCCACTGTTGTGCTGTATAGAAAGGACTGTAAAAAGCAGCCCTAACTGGGCAGTCGCAGATTCTCTTGGCATTGGGGTGTGTCATGACATCCAAGGGATTGCATTGGCTGATGTGCTAAGGATACATTAGGAAAAGGAAGTGAGGCCAACTGTGTAATTGTCTCTCAGGACATCTCAGTGCTAGCCCAAATCAAAGTCCCTGGGGGGACACTCATCTGTTCCCAGAATCATTTTGTATCCCTGCTGTACTCAGCTTTCCAGAGAGAAATGTATAGGAGGAGCCCTCACACTCCTCTCAGAATGGACACCATGTGCTGTTTGACCAGATTCAAAGATCATATCCTTTATACTGTGCTGTTATGGGAAATATTTGAGGATTCCAAAATGTTTAGTTATTTTCTCATAATTGGTCTGCATAGGCAAAGGAAAGGTTTAGTCTGAAGATATACAGGGGATTTCCAACTGCTCTTTGCTGCAGCGATGCAGCTGAGAAGATGTAGTACCTAATAAGGAACACGTGATCGCATCATCCTTGCATGCATTTTCAAGCCCTCTGTTACAGGCTTGGCTTTTCAGGGCAGATCTGTAGCTTATTGTATGAGGAATTCTATATCCACAAGTGGAAATGCATAGAGGCCCTCAAAGAGAACAGGTAATCTTAAATGAAAGTCATACTGACCCTTTAACTAGCAGTGGCATTACCACACAGCTTGCTACAAATGAAGACTGACAAATTGTCTTAGCAGGATACAGGCTTTCAATTTGCTGTGGTCTCACATCCTAGCCGTTGCAAGCTACAAGGATACAAAATGTATTTCACAGCTGTTATAGATAGATCTGTACAAGGCAGGTGTGGGTTCAGCTGGAGAAAGGGAAGAAATAGGGACTCCTGAGTTTACCATTCGTTGGCAATGGGAATCTTGCACATTCCTTCTTCTGCTCTGGGGAAAGGCCAGGAAAGGGGCTGGGAAACTGAGAGCATTGAGATGTTATAATTAGCATGAGTTCTTTTGCCAGACATTCAAATTCTAGAAAGTGAGCCCTTCCAGGTCCACTTGGAAAAGTTTGCAAACTCTTCTCTGTTTTCCTCTTAGATTCAAGGGGGAAAGCAGGTCTGAAAGCTGCCAGTACTTCTTTATTGGAATCAGCTGGTTTAGCTGAAGTTGAGCCCAGCCATATAAACAAAGAGAGAGAAAGGAAAAGAGTTTTGTGAAGGCAAAAGCAAAAATAGCTTGTTCAAAATATTCTTCTCTCCTTTCTCTCTCTGCACTCTTCAATTGATTTAACTTAATTAGGATCTACTGGGTCTCACAGATTTTTTTTTTAACAGACATATAAAAAGAATAAGAGATGTTTTGCAATGTGGGGCCATGGTTTATGAGTTTTATTTGCCAAGGTACCCTCAAGAGAGACAGCACCTCATTTTCACAAATATCCCGGGAGATAGCAGGTGCTTTAAGAAATATTCACATTTGCATCTGGCAAGTTCAAATAGCCAAATTAGTCAAAGAGTACTTACTCCCTAAATCAAATATCTAAGATCCTTTCCAGGCATGTGCCAGACCAGGAAATGTCATTGAAATGGACAGCTATCCAGCTTCAGTTCCATTTGAAAGCATTGGTTGTGATCTCAAATCTGTTCAGGTTAAAGGAAAGATTCCTACAAGTTGTGCCCTTTCTTTCTCACTTCAACATGGGATATTTTCCTCATCGCTTGTGGGATGTTTGGAGGTGGCTAATCAGAAATCTTCAAGCATTAAGAGGCCAAGATGGAGATTTCTGAAACACTCTCTTTACCAGACATTTGCATCCCTTTTTGGAAGAATGATAGCAATCTACCCAAAGATGGGAATGTGAACAGACACTTAATGGAGATGACTTGCACTGAAACTCTCTGTTCTGTTCAGAATGCAGAAAATAAAGGTGAATTTGCTGGAAGAGACTGTGCTGCAAGCAAGCATGTTACTTAATCTCAATTATTCACAAAGCAGACATCTGCAGCTGAGCTGAGCTAGCCACCCCAGGCTTCCATAAAAATTAAACATATTGACCAGATATCTACTATTATAAGAACAACCTGAGTGACAGTCACTACATGTCTGCATGTAGGCAGAGGAAACCTCCTTAGTGACTAACAGTGGTGAGAGCATCATGGTGAGGAAGACCTCTATCATGTATGGAATTAAGGCCAAAGCCTCACAGACTGACTGGCAACATCAGCCAAGCAGCACGAGATTTCTGAAAGTCACAATGCTTCCTATTATAAAATATGGGCAGTCATAAGAAAAGGTAATATCTCTACCTGTCAGAAAACTAGCCAATAAATTATCAAGAGCTTGGCACATATCTCTAGGGTTGTGGACACCTTTTATTATTCTGCCTCTCTCCTTAATCAAAATTTGTAATTATTGATCTTCCCCCTTGTGAAATTTGTCTGCTATATGCAAGCTCCTTTGCCAGCAATCCAGGTGCATTTGGTTTGTCCACCTCACACTGACTAGGCCACTGCATGGAAACCCCATCCATCAATTGATTTCTGTAGGTGCTGGGTGAAATGAACAATAAACCTTTTTAACCACAAGAAAAGTACTTTCTGTCTGGAATAAAACCAGACACTGAGTACTTGGACAGGGCTTTAAAACTTGGATGTGATAAAATTACAAAAAGGAGGATTTAAATGCTTGTTCAAGAGCAAGGAGAGGTGGGAACAAATTAGATCAAATGCAGAATAGCACTAGTTCCAACTAGGTGGGCTTTGGGGTGTTTCATTGGTGGAGGCATGGAGAGGAAAACTCTCTTCACCTGCTGCAAGCTCCAAGTCCCTGAATGCCAAAAAAGGAATACACCTTTAAAATTGCAACAGCTGGGAGCAGCTGTTGTCCTTGCCTGCCACAGAGAAGCTGTGGTCCCACTGGTGATGTAGTAAACCATAGTACATGGCTGAAATGATCTTAGGAGGTTGAAGTAAAGGTGAGGATGTTTCTGGCTGAACATTCACCTTTGTTTACTGAAAGTAGGACTGCTAATTCTTTCTTCACAACACAGCATGGAACACTTACAGTTTGAACTGGATTTTGTGCTCTAACTGGGTGCAGAGCATCCTCTTGGGCCTCTCTGCCTGCCTTATTATGCTTTACCATGCCAGCTGAATGGCCTCAGCTGATGCAAGTCCAGAGACCCATGGTTGCTCTCTAAGCCTTGCCATTGCCTCTGGTGAAACTCCATTAGATTCTTCTGGAAAATATAACTTGTGGTGTTGGAGAGTCTACAAGATCTTGCTGGACACTGTTCCTGTTTGAACAATGTTCCTTTTTCTTCCAACCATTTCCAGTATGTCATATCCACAGATATTTCTTCTTGGGAGACTTGATGCCTGGCATAACTCTCTTCTGGAATAACTGCTGGTGTCCTGGATAGGCTCCCTGGGGTCCCAGGCATTTCTTAGTGCGGGATGCACACTGCTTTGTGAAAGGTGCTTCCACCCTCACAGTGGGAGGGAAAGGAGAAGGTAGAGTTTCCTGTAGGCCATGGATCCTGAACAGGAGTGATGGAGGCGGGTGGTCTATACAGCATCCTACTGGTGATTGGTTATATAAGATCACAGAGAGTTCCTACTATTAAAGCCATGGCCCTAGTCGGTGTGGCAAAAAGGCATCTTTGCAAAGGTTTGCCCTGCGTTAGTCAGATTGATGCCACCAGACCTCTTGCAGAGTAGGAGAGAGGAAGCTACTAATTCAGGAACTGGGACAAGCCAGGCATCCTCAGAAACATTACAGCTTGGCCAGAGAACTTCCTGTGTTTCTGATTCCAGCTTATCTCCCAGACAAAGGTGACCCAGGACTGTCAGACTATAAATGCTTATCTGCAGTGACTGGTGACTAGTCATGTTTTTGCACGCCTAAAAATGTTAATTTGGGCTTTGTCAGGGGAATGGTCATCAGCACAAGTGCATTCAGGCACCAGCCTGTGTTTGCCCTCTGTGGTGCTTACAGTACTAAATGAGAAGGCTGATTCTTGCTGTTGTGGCTCCTCCAATAACTCTAGTGGACACTGTAATGATAAACAATTGGATTCTGGGTAACTGAACTCTCTATCTTGGAGTTTAGCAGCCAGGGGAAGCTAACGGATGGTTGGGAGGGGAAGGAATGCATGAAGCATGGCTTGTTCCTGGCACGTATGCTGAAAACTTTGGAGTTTGAAGGGACTTGGGTGACTGCCTAAGCCAGATAACTCTGGGAAAGGGAGGGGAATTTTGTACGCAGGTTTGGCCAGCAGTCTCTATGTGAAGTGGAGACCAAGGGAAAGGAAAATAAGAAGTAAAAGGAAGGAAAAGGAACATTTTCTCACATCTGGCTATGATGGTATCCCCCAGAACCAATAATATAAGTAGTACCAGCTCTGTGTGTGTTGTCAGGAAGGAACAACTAATTGATGTTCAGGATGAAGATGCTAAAAGGATGACTGGGCTCATAGCTGGTGAAGAGTCCTGGTTCTTGAGGATCCACTCCCCATCCCCACCCCACTCCCCTGTTTATCCGAGTCTTATCCAAGCTAGCTGCAGAATCTGCAAAAAAATATGACTTGAGGCAATGTCTTTGCAGACCATACCAGCTTCCCATTCAAAAGTGATTATGGCACCTTGAGCACTGGAATGATGATTATAATCTCTTATCCACCTCTGCACTCCTCAAAGTCCTTGCCCAAGGATTTCTGGCATCTACCTGGAGTGCAATAGACTTGTTAGCCTCCATGTTTTCAGGCCTGCTAGGCCTTTGCTTTTCCCCTAAGCACTGAGTTTGAAAACATTCATGTGGCACCCTGAGGGGATGGATGGGAAAATTAGGGTGATCGGAGAGCTAAAGGTGTAGGTGGAATCCCAGAATCTCCATCTCTGGAATGTCTGTGTGGAAAATCGAAAATGTGCTTCTGTGCCAGAATATAAAGTGGGAGGTGACACCCAGTGTCTGGGACCTCAGAGTGGTAGAGATCAGAAGGTAACCAGATAGGCCTGTCCTGAAAGGATGTAAAGAAGTGGGGAAATTATTAGGGGAATCATTAGGAGAATCAGAAAAGGATCATGTAGAAGCATAATATAAAATACAACTTTTGAAAGTGGCAGATTTTTTCCTGATCCAGCGGGGAGCAAATTTGCTACTATGGAGTTCTAGAATTTGTTCACACCATTTTTGGTTTGAGATAATTTCCCTTTAAATGGATCATAAAACGACTCCCAAGTCAATAGCCACAAAAACGTCTTTATCACTTATTATAACAGTCATGAGCATCAGGAATATGGAGCAGTGCTTATTAAGAATTTTTCAGTGACCAGACATAGAGGTTTCTCACTGGAAAACTCTGGGTGATAGAAATCCCCTGCCAGAAGGAGGATCAGTCCGAGAACTGAGACTGACCTTTTACTCTTATACTTGTTTTTGCACTCTGGTTTTGCCATATAACTAAGCTGATGATTTCAAGGTTTAAACTAGAGTACATCACCTTACAAAAGATCATATTAAGGACAAGGTTACCTGTTTGTCAGCAATACTGCAACACGGCAGCACTTGTTCCTTGCCATTAGCGCAAGGGTCCTCTCCAAGGTTCTGTGGATGCTGTGGTTGATGGGTTCATGCCATGAACCAGATCAATGAATGAATCCAGCTCAATACAATTGAGAAAAAGTCTAGTTCAGGGGAGTTTTTCTGTTGTTCTTTTTTCCCCAGAATTATTTTCCTTGCTTGGTTCAGTCTGCAGTCCCACAAGCACTGGTGATGGTACCGATGGGTGAGGGAGGTCATGGCGTGGGGAACAAGCAGCCGAGGGCCAGAGAAAGGAGCAAGTCCAGATAATGCATGTGGAGTCCCGGGGAAGGCTAGTTATTGTGGTTTGGCTGATGTCTGGTCACAGACAGTCATGTGGCCAGACATATATCCCTCCACAGTTTATGCTCCTTTCCCGGTATTTACACTCTTTACTGGTTTGTCAACACTAAAGGGTTGTAGCTTCCAAGAGAGACCAGCCTTGGGAAGATGTTTCAGTTGCTGCTTGTCCTCATTGCGAAATGAATAATTACAAAATTTTGCAGACTTTTGTTTCCAGGCAATGGATCTTATTATCTTTTTCCTTAGATTAAAGAGACCTTTAATACCAAAAATCTTGTCTGCACACAGACTTTCAACCAACGAGAGTGCAATGTTTAAAGGTGCTAATGGTCTGCCATTAAAGGTCATTGATGTACACACATGCAGACCCTAATTAGGGGAATGTGTGGGTTAAGGCACTCTCTTTTGTCTGACAATTAAAGCTCAGAGTTTCCTTTGTATTGAAAAGTGGCACAAGGGGAGAGCTGATATTCAAGTCTCACCTTTGAAGGCCACAAGTTACTAGCGGCTTTTAGCTGATGGGTTTTTACAAGGGGAACAGGAAGTGCTTGTAAAGATCTTCGATTTGGTGCGAAACTTTAGAAGAGAGAAGAAATCTCAGGCAGTTGCTTTTTGGGCAAAGCAGTGGGGTCTCTGATCTCTACAAGAAGCCATGCGAGCAGCTGATTACCATTTGTTATCCCTGTTCCCAAACCACCCTTCCCCCCAAATGTGAGCTGGTGAATACTTTATAGCAAACTAATCACAGCACAAAAATAGCTAACTGAAGCTGTCTGCGTAAGGTTGCCCAAAACAGGATGCTGATTTACAAAGTATGCTGTTGCTTGTGAAAAGTTACTATTGATCTTCAAAGCAATAACAGTATTAACAGTAATAGGGAAAAAAAAAGCATTTCAAATTGTCTTTAGATACAGCACAGATATTAGACATAGCTTTAAAGTTTCCAGCTACTGTGGAGCTGAGGGTAATAATTCTCATCTTAGAAGGTGAAATGCAGAGGGGCTGATTTCTAACTTTTGAAGGCTTATCTCAAAATATTAGGTGCTTAGGACTGTATGCAAACTTATCCAGAGTGATTAAGTCTTAGAGCCTTACAAGAAAAGGTTTTATCACATGATTTATGAAACCTTCTGCTTTCGCTGGACTTCAGTGCGGAGGTGTGCAAAATGATTCCTTAGATAATATATTCAGTGACTGATCAGAGAAAGGTGTGTGAACATTTAAAATAAAATAATTCAGTATGTTAGCAATCAGAGCCAAAAAAGAAAAGCAAACTGGAAAGTATATAGTCCATGTGCTTTACTATAAAGTTGAGATTATCATCATCTGTTGCCAGGAGTACACTTTTTAGAAAATCTGATTTACTAATTTGGTCAAACTCTACATAAAGCATACTGTTCTGAGTCTTTTCTTTTGAAGATTTTTGTGTTATTCACTTGTCATCTGATTTATTTAAAGAGCCTATAAAAGACAGTAAAAACCTATTTTAAACATATGAGGAATATCTCAGGTACAGAATCCAAGCTCTGAGCCTGTCCTATCAATTCACAGAATAACAAATTAAGCAGAATAAGAGGAGCAGACATAAACGTGAACACCCAACTGAGAAAAACTTGGGAAGAGTTTTGAAGGTGCAGCACTCCAATAAACATCCTCTAGCAAGGCATTCCAGCCCTCCTGTTGCTCAGCTGCTCGTGCCTCTGAACGAAGATGCACTCAGGTCAGATTCAAACACTTTAAGTTCCCTCCCCAATCTTTGCTTGTAGGTGATTTTTATGTTGAAGTAGTTATACAGTCAAAGCACTGTGATGATGCCCTAACATATAGTTGTCTTAGACTGGTATAATCTACCTTAAAGCTGCTATAAAGGAGAGTGCTGTTTTAGGAGCAGTTGAGACAACATACGAGTTTGCTGCTATTGCAATGTTGATCTTCTCTCTGTTCTTCACCTTGCCTCTCTCCTGCTCACCTGCTCCTATCCCTGAGACTCTGTTTTCTCCTTTACACCTGCTGGGTCATTTATTCAGATGCCTCCCTTGTCTCCTTGAACTCACTGAGCCGACAGAAAACTATCCCCCCTCCCTTTTCTCCCCTTTCTTTCTTGGATTATTTTTTTGTCAGAGTAGTGAGTTAAATCAGCACAGAGAAGGGAGAAGGGCTGTCCAAACACATGCCATAGCTAGCTCCGAATAGGAGGTAGTGCTTCAATCTGAGAATGGTGGAGTAGAGGGGAAAGAGGGGGACTTCCCATTTTTGGCAGTATTGGACACTACATTTTTTTAGACGACCCTAAATTCATATTAGGATTTTATGTCACTAACTGTTCTGCTGGAATAATATGAAATATATAAATCATGATTGTGCATTTCTAACATCTCTCCCTTCCCATTTCAAACTATTCATCATCCTCTTTCCCTCCCTCTTCCCCTTTTGTCTGGATAATCCCTTCCACGAGCATCACCACACAGCAGTCACCCTGTTCACTGGGAAAGAGAGAGCAAAATGCAGAAGCTGGCAGAAGCAGGAATTTGTAACTGCCACTCTCCAGAAATGAGCCTGATGCTCCCGGGCTCTGAGCCTCCAACTGTCCTGCAACAGTCCCCCTTCTCCCAGCCCAGGCTGGCCCAGTCCCAGCCCTCCTTCCAGGTCACCTCCGTCTCCCCAGGACTGCGGGGAGCCCTTAGCCTCACTGCCCCAGCACCACAGTCACTCACTTGATTTTCTTCCATCGCTCGCCAAACCACACCTACAGCAGGCTGAGCTGTTTCCCATGGCTTCTGGTGGACTCCTGACACAGACCAGGCCTCCGCTGACCTCCGCAGCATTGTTGGGCTGCCAGACCAAAGTTCTACAGAGGTACCTCTGTCCTGGGTTAGTACACGATTTATAAATTGGCATCAAAGCCAAGCATCATGAAAGATAAAAAATGAACCGAACATTTCCTAATCAGAACATATTTTGAATTCAAAAGTTGGGGAGTAGTGGCAGTCGCAGTACAGGGGAAGCAGTTCTCCTGGTCAGGCAGGGTATGTCTGGTACCAGTTCTCCCTTCATCCTTTTCAGAGTTGGAGGAGCTAACAGCTACTTGAGAAGAATTGCTAAAAGGGTGGGGGAAAGTGTTCTGCTGTGTCTGTGATTTTCCTCTCGGTAGGAAATGATGGACCCTAATTATGCAGATTTCCTTAGTGAATCATCTTTCTCTACTTTCTCTTACAGGAAATAATAGGAAAGAACAGTGTTCATTAAGTATGTTGGACTGCTATCCTTGGAGACTAAAACCTTCCCAGTATGGCTAGTGTAGTGTATTCAGTGTGAGCTCTCTGCATTAGCGTGCTTCTGTTTGGCACAATTCACTCTGGACAGCCACAGAGGGGAAAGTGTAATTCAGTGCACGGAGGTGCAAGCAGAATATTCCAGGAAAATCCCATTTCCCCCTAGGGAAAAGAGAAACAGCCAGAAAACTGTGACCAAATGGCATAGCCCTTCAATCTGAGGTAAAACTGCCTTAGCCGAGGGAGCTCCAGTTTGCATCACTTCCCCCCAGAATAGCTATCTGTGGGTGTGTGGACCTGCCCTGTGGGCGCTCCTCTCAGGTTTGCCAGTGGTGGCCTGTGCTGGGTAAGTACCCAGATGGGCAGCACTGCAGGAGCACTCCTCCTTCCAGCACCAGCAGCATTTGTCCTCAGCCCTGGCTCCTGCTTTACTCCATCCATCTGCCCTGGTACCTCAGCCTCCACTGTGCGCACACTACAGAAACCTGAGCAGGTAAAAGAGACTGAAGCAGCCTGGAAGGAGAGGAGGAAACCTCAGTATTGTAAGGGGTGATAGTGCAAGGGGATAGTAGTGCAAACTCTGGGCGTTTGAGATCCTCGTAAACTTTGCTGTTGGTGGGACTGAGGGGAACTGGTCTGCCTCACCTCTCACACATCTCCCTGGCTTCTTTCTTCAGGTCTGTCAAACCTTTTGTCTCCCTGCTTTGATTGCTAGTAAAAGTGCCAAATAGCAATGGCTGTTTCATGCTGTTGACCCGTTATGCATGAGAGGCAGAACAGGCACTGCCAAGGTCTGTGTGCAGAAACATCAGATGAGCTAACCTGTAGAAAGTCTCCATATTTCAATAGCAGTCCTTTGAACCGTTCAGTCTTTGAAAGCAGAGCTCTGGAGTGCACTGTTATATAGCCTCCTTATTTCCTGTATTTAAACTCAAGAGAAGTGACAGTGGTAACATTTGTGGGCATATTCAAGGTCAAGGCTGTGGCACATTCAATGGTGAGGGGAGCAGCGTGCTGAAAGCTTGGTCTTCCATGAAACCAAAAGTTTCTCTTTAGAATCATGGACTTAAAGCCTTGGCATGTTTTTGATCTCATAAATACTGATGTAGCATACTTACAATATCTAGAGAGAATGTCTGGAATTTGGATTGTTTTATGTAGTGTTTGATATAGTAGAGGTAGATGTGAAACACTACGGAACATCATAATTTTCCACATGGAGTATTAATCCAGGATGGTTTTGAAACACTCTGGCTCCATCACCATTATTCTAAACTTGTTAAATAGAGCATGTTAAATAGAAACAGGTGACTGATCACCTGGTGAAGGCAGGGTTAGATGGTACCCTGCATTTTGACATGGCGTCCAAAGGAACATGTCCTGTTTTAATCTGCAAGGACTGTTAGAGTACAAGTGTTTGTTATTCTAGTGAGGCTGGCATTAATCCCTGAAGTCAATATTATCCATTCCAGGCTGTGGGACTGTGTAGTGAACAGATGTGCCAATGCATATGTACAGTCCTTATGTGAAAATACAAACCACTTGTATTTTGTTAGAGCAAGGCTCTGGTATTGGTGTTCTCCCCTTCCCTTAGACAGACAGTATTTTAAGATTAAAAGTCAGACATCTGCAAACCGGTTTTGTGGTGGTGGGGCAGGAAACATTTTATAGGCGTTACATAACTGTACAGTATAAATATTCAAGCTACATTTTATTAAAGTACATAACTCCTCCAACATAACTGGGTTATTTCTTCCTCTAAATTTAGCGTACAGCAACACTGATTTGCTTAATAATGAGCAATGCTTATTGTAAGAGTCCCGTGATATTTACTTTGGGGCCCAAATCACTGTTGACTTCAGTGGAGATTGGGTCAAATCCTTCCCTTCTTTTATTTATTTTAAGAAAAAAAGATGATACTTCTCAATTTTTTTTTTATTTCAAAGTTAGAGAATGTATATCAAAAGCAGATATCCAAAAACTGCTGAAGAAAGACTAGAAGAGGAGGAAGTTATATGGAGAGTAGGTACTTTTATATTCATTAAATAGAGTTTGTAGCCACTTTTCCATACTGATCTTATTATGAGAGAGTTCCCAGAAGACAGAAGCCAATTAACTCTTTATTTTGGCAGTGATCATTCTAGGTGTTCTTTAATGGGCATTATTCTTGCTAAATTATGAATGAGCTTTATAGTAAGACAAATGCCATTATCAGAGTTATTTATTCATGGGCTGTCATTCATAACATCCCCACACTAGTTTTTCTCAAAGTTTAGTATCGATCATTTGCTTTAATCAGATGCATCAAGGGACGGTCAAAGATTCAGCAACTGCAGCTTTGAATATCAGCATCTCTCTCTGGGTCTCTGCCAGGCCTAAGTGAGTATTGAGGCCATGTCAAGCATTAGGTAACAAGAACAGTAAGTGGGGGCTTACTCTTCTTACATTAGGATAAGTGTGTCCCCCAAACTCTAACTTAAATGATGATTAATCAGTCTGTGCTGACATGCCCATTACTCTGTTTTTCCACTTGATTCTGAGATTTGAGAGCATCTCCCCAGAACTCTGCTGAGATGATACCTGAAGAATTGCTGGTAGTGCAGAAGGGTCTCGCTAACCTTAATGGTATTGACTGGTGTTCGCTATGTCTCGCCAGGTAAAATCTAAGATGAGAGTAAATAGTCATTGTTTCATGGTAGCTTGGAGGCTCAAAACCAAGTCTAAAATCAGCATTTTGTTGGAGGAGGCAATTTAAAATGATACAATGTCTATTACTGTTTATATTCCTTAAAGAGGTGACAAACAAAATGCATGATATCAGAATCTCATCTAGCTTGGTGTGTGCTTGTTTCTACATTGATCTACATATAGCAGAGAGTGTCTTATTTTTACTCTTTATTTCTTTACACAAAGATTCAGCTTTACTAGATACTAAATCCAGACACACAGAGTAAGAAATCTGCCCTCCTTTTCTTTCTTCACGGATGTAGCTGGTATCGCTGAAACACTACAACTAGCATATATTTCACTTAACTTCAGGCATGTGAAAGTTAGATTCTAGATCTGAGTTAGTCACCATAGACTTCTTTTAGACTCCGTGGGGAGAAATAGGCAACTCTAGATGTCAGTTTGTCTAAGAAGGACATTTAAGATATGGCAGACACAGACTTAGACACCAAGACTATTTTTGTACTACTAAACTGAGCCAGGCCATCACACAGCCCTGCACACTGGTGCATGACCATCCATATGGTCAAATTGCTAGCACCGTCAGCAGCATCCTCGCACTCTTCCAGACAGTGCCCGCACACAGTTCAGGGCTCAGCATGGGCCTGACACATTCTCAATAAGCGTATTAAATGCAGTCAGTCTGTTTCGGAGGCTGAGAGAGTTTAGCCATATGGATGTGAAAAAGTTAGCTCAGGGTCAGAGGATGGGCCCAGGCCCATTTTGTTTGCTAATTTAGTCTTAACTTCTAGTGGTCTGTGACCAATGATGAGATGAATCCCACCCTAGCATTATTTTCAGTGTTTGGGGGGGCACTACAGCACACTTGTGATATAGTGGAAGCAGTGTAAATCACCCTAAAACCCTGCAACATGCTCTTAGAATATAGCTTTGCTGTTGCAACATGGGATCAATAAATTAAGGGCCAACCCTTAAGCTTTCCCTCAGTGAAAGGGAAGCCCTCCTACGAGGATGATTCTGTTTCCAGTTGCCAGAGCACAGACTGAGAGCAATTTCACTGAAGTCGAAGGGGTTACCCTGGTGTAAAAACTGCTGGAGATTCAGGCTGACTAACTTCAAAGAGTTCAGTCCTTATACCAGCAAATGTCTTTCAGGCTTAGGAAATTGCAATGAGGAATTTCAGATCCAGCTCTCCACTGGGAACTGATTATAAAATAGGACATTTCACTACTTTTCATACAGTCCATTTGACTTGTCCGAAATCTGAAAGAAGAAATACATTTGCTCCTGTTAGATTTATTATCAGGATTATTATCCCTGTGTAAATGATCTATAACACGGCACCTTTACATCAATGTTCTACTTTAATTCTTAAAGGTTTCAACATGTTTTTGAATCGCAGTTTATCGCAGCTCATTATAGTTTAGCACAGCCTGACCTCCTTATCTTTTTTGCTCGATAAGATAGTAAGAGACAGCGTGCACATTTTCCCTTTAAAACGAGATACACAATTCCCTCTTTCCCTCCCCACCAACACACTTTTTTGAATTCCAAAGTCCCATCGTTTTGCACAGGCCCATCTGCTTCTATTTTGAGGCAACTATTCTTCTGGCTCTGGAGTGCTGGGTAGCACTCCTGTTAAAGTCTGTCACTGTCTCTGGTTAATCAGCTGGAGAAGCTGCTGCTGCTATCTCTGCAACACTCAGCGCCCATGACAGCCTGGGGAACAAGAGGATTGGAACAGAACCTGCTTCTCCCACATGTTAGTGGAGAACATATCACCCGGACTGGAGCCTTTCTTTTTTTCCTGCTTTTGTATATTTCCTGCTGTGGCAAAAAACAGTTTTAAAAGATATGCACAGGAGCGGTTTAAGCTATGTGCAGCAAAATGGGTCATGTAGTAATTTTAAATAATTTAAACTGGAAATTTCCAAGGTGATCCTAAGACATATTAGTAAAGTGACACAGGCATTTAGGAAGCAGGCTGTGTGGTTAATTTATATATCCATTTTGGTGGTTAAATTAACACCTTTTTGTATCAGTTTGGTGTACCCTTTGCATACGTGTGTGTGTAAATTCTACTGAAACAAAAATGCTCAGTTTTGAGCTGAATAAAGCATTTAATTATCCAGTCCTTCTAATGAAAGAAAAATACATTTGGGGAAGAAGGCCAAGTTTCACCATGAGTCACCGGGCTCTGGGACCAAGCACAGAGGGCTTGAGTTGGAGGTACTGTCGCTGTCCCCAGCGCTCTGCCATGCTGCTCCTACACGGACGGCTGCTCCCGTTCCGAACTCACTGCTCATCTGTGCAGATCAGAGTCCTGAGTTTGGAGGGGAACTGTCTCCAGTTCCAGTTTGCCTGGCAACACCACAGTGCCAAGCCCACTGGTTTGCAAGGAGAGCAGTCACCCGTGACCTCGAGGTGGCGTGGGCAGCTGCAGGCAGGAACCTCATCCAGTGTTTTGTTCTTCCTTTACTTTTGTTCATATAAAACTCATTACCTGGATCCCACCTGGATTCAGGTGTGGGTCTAGTTGATCTAAAATGACATTTTTTAGTGCACATCCATGACTTTTAATGTCTCCATCCTGAACACATTACTTCCAAGTGTCTAAATCAATTAAAAGTGGTGTTTAAGGTTCTAAAGCAGGTACACACTGTGGAAAATGTCACCCATATTCTTCTGCTGTGCCTTTTTAAATTCGACACGAACAAAGTCCTTTAACTGTTCAACTCCAACATGGAAGCCCAATATTTGCATGAAAAGGCATTTTCTCATTTTCATTTGTCATTTTTATTTATTCTTTTCTGGATGGACAACGAAATTGTTCTGTTTTATTTCATTTACTGCTTCCTGGGCTTGTCAGAGCTTAGAATGCTTTTCTTGTATAGTAAAGATAACATTTGATGAATCAAATGTTTGACAACATTTTCTTGCTGTCAGAAAACATATTCAGAGAGCTCTTTTTATAAGACCTAATCTGTACATTCTACAGTAATAGCTGAGTTTTCCTTTGTAACCTATATATGATGTCTCTGCCTTCCTTCCTGCATTCTAATCTCTGGGTATCTCCAGTTGTGAAATGTCATATATGCCATTTACACCTTTATTCTAAATGAGCTGCAGAAAACAGCCTTATCACACTAGTGTCATTTTCCTTTCAGAGCTTGAAAATGCAATGTGTTAATTGTCAGCTATTACTTATTTATGATTACTGCACCAAATTCACTTCTGTTTTTTTGTGGTTCTGAAATCATGTTGTGGATCATTATTGCTATTATTGCTACTACTGTAATTTTTTGTTATTATAAAGGCCTGCATATGCAAATTATACTTTTTGACTAAATTTAAGTGTTTTTTTTCTGATTTTGGTATATTTATGTAGTCCTGAATTAAATAATGGCAATAGTAATTTAAAGACACACACATAAAATGACTGCTGACTGTGAAGTCCAGTCAAAGCATGTTTAGAGAAAAATTGTCAAGATAGATAGAAAGGGATTTACGCATGCATTTATTACTTGCACTAGTGGGAGCTCCACCAATAAATCCCTTGGGATGAATGTGAGCCTACATTCTTCAATGCTAGTGGAGCAGACCTTATCTTCAGCAATCATTTTATTTCCACACTTTAATGTTCCCATTCTATAGTGCAGCTCTCTATAATTTTTCTAAAAGATTTTTTTATCAGTCTTGATCAAGTGTGTTAGTTGATAAATGGTTGAGAGGTGCAGACTACAAGGAAAGATGCAATGAGTCACGCTGTCTCCTAGAAACCAGACAGCAAATAGCTTTCAACAACTATTTCAGCCTTTCCGAGTACCCTCCACTCTAGTACTATCTCAAGATGTAATATAGACTGCCACATTACCTCTATCCTTGCCTGCCCAGGAAAAATGGGAAGCAACTATAATGAAACAAAATTTAAGTGGGATTCTTCAGTACCAACCCAGAGGAATGAGACTGATGTTAACTGAAGGCAGGAGGATGTTGAGAAAATAGGTAAGGGAGCTATTTCCCCATCAATTTAACCCAATCTGAATGTGGCCTTCTGCCAAAAGGGGTGGTTCAGCTCTTCCTCCCTTGTATCTGACCACACATTCCCTTACCTTGTGGCAGCACTAGCTGTCGTATCATCAACAATATTAACAAGTGGATTTGGCTGAGAAACCTACAGAAAAAAAAAGAGATTAGTTTTCTGTGTTGTGTGGCTATGCAATTGCTACTACCAGCACAAGAGATGCATCAAGAACATAACGCACAAGGTGCTGGGGAAAGGAAAGACTGCTTTAGGCTACAGTGTGGTCTAAGATTGCTAACAAACACCCTCAGCTAGAGTGGTTTCTTTTGAAGAAATACATTTTTAATTTTACTAAATAGACAAATCGGACCTAGAGGGGATCTGGGGTAATGTCACAGATGGTTGAGAGTGGCATCACTGCAAAAGTCTTTCCAGGGAATTCCCTCTTTTCTCCATGTACTGCCCATGGTGCAGAGGCATTGCATGTGACATGGAATACAGTACAGAATATTGCAGAGTAACTCAAGCCACTTCTAATGCTTAGGGAAGAGTAAGGGTCCACTCAGTGACACTCACTTATTACCCTGAGACACAAACAGGGAAAGATCCCTAGACTGAGGGAACTAAGCCTTAAGCAGAGAATGAGCCTCACCTAAAAGTCACTCATAAAAGCACTTGGGCTGCCTTCTCCAGGTGCCTGGTGAACACAAAATGAGGCTTCCTGCTAGCACTCCAGTGAGGTGGACTGGGATTTTTATTCCCATTTGATGGCTATGAAAACAGAAGAAGAATATGAATACTTTGTTCAAAAAAAGGGGAGTAAACCGTCATTAGTATTTATGGTACTGGACCCAAGAGGCTGAGACCCTCACTTCTGTGCCCTGATGATCCGGTCATGTCTCTCTAGCTCCTGTTGTAATAGTTTCTATGGTGATGACCTACAAGAAAAAAGTAACATTTGCATATGCCTTTACTGATCTTGCATTTCCTTCAAGTTCTGTTCGAATAGATTAGTAATAAAGGATAAACATCCTAGGAGCACTGTGTGGAAATTCTAAGCAAGGATACCAAGCCCCTTCTCCTTTCCCAGCCATGGTGGTCCTGGGAGCCCTAGCCCTGGACTAGAAAGTGGCAGTGACTCTAAGGGTTTCAGTCAGCCACAGAGGGGGTGCCCTTGAAAATCTCATCCCTTTTACAGAAGCAAGCATCATACCACACATTCCTGTCTGTGATCCATTAGGTCCTTGAGCTACTCGGATTTTAACTGCCTTGCACAGACAGATTGCCTCCAACAACTATCCCTATAGGGGACCCTTCCCATAGGTCCCCATCACTGAATGGTCAAAATCTAGCAGCCTATTTTTACTCAAAGACAAAAGCAAGAAAAAAAAAAGTCATTAAATGGGTAGATATTACAGGTAAAATTGGACCTTTTTTTTTGTATAAACTCAGATTATATGATTATTTGATGGTAGCAAGTTTACCCTATCTGATAGGAATGTGTTATGCTATGAATAAAAAATAGATCTTTTCCTTTGTTTTACCTACGAGCTTATTCTAAAAGCCTATCAACCTTGCATCTCTATACAGATTTTTTTTTGTTTTTTGGAATGTGAAGTGACTATTCAGTGGGTTTGCTATGCCGCAGAGCCACGGATTAGGTTACTGTGACACAACAATCTGGAATCTGATCCCAGTTTTATAGGACGTGGGTAAGCCTGATCTTGAAAGGTTTGGAAGGATGATCTATTCATCTTCCGTACGGATGTTTTGTTTCTCACGGAACCAATCTCTCCTTTCTGTTTGCTCCTGCTTTGAGGTTGTAATCCTATGTTTGTGATACCCCCAGGATTCCCAGAGCAACAGGTTATCATGTCACGAGCAAAGATTTATGAAGCCCCGGTCGAGAGAAGCAGGAAGAAGGGCTCTGTTGTGAGATGGCCCTGTCTGCAAACACTTGTTGCAGTAATGGGAGGAAACCCATCTCACATAAGTTGTACTTTAACCATGTAAGTGACTGGTTATCAAAGTGTGACTGAACACAAATGTTCATCTGCAGGTTTTCTGCTTTAAAACCTGTTCGTAAATCCTGACTGAAATACTCCAGAATCCTTTTAGGTCATTTCACAAGTGTTGCTAACAAAAGGAGGAGAATGCTTCAGCATGGATAACAACTATATCAAGTGTCTCTGTAAAATGAAGGAAGAGGCAAAACAGCTGTGGGAGCAGCATAAAGCTGCTCCAGGGACATCCTAAGCAGTGACTGTGCCTGAGATAGCACAGTTCCTTCCACAGCCCCATGGCAAGCAGGGAAGTACAGAGTCTGCACTTTTTTAGAAATGTCATTGGTTCTCCGTGAGTACCTCGTTGGCTCTGTCTCGACTAGGTTGCCTCATTTTGGATGATACAAATACTTAGTGCCCATTGAAAAGGCATTAATGGGAGAATGCCCCTAAGGCAGAGCTCGGTGGGATTTTCGCTCCCTGTGGGTGAGCTGTTTGGCTCAGTTGGGAAATTCACCCTCTTTGAGCAGGGGCTCCCCACTGTCTAACATGGTCTGGGCTGTTCATTCTGGTCTCTGCCCCTCCGTGTCACACACTGTGCTGAACAGAGAGGATGGCAGATCAGGCTGGCCAGCTGGGTCTGGCAACTGGGTCAGCTTACGCATTGCTCTGGAGAGGCAAGAGGCCTGTTTGCCAGCGTGTGTGTTCTGAGAACTGAATGTGTGGGCTTTGCTCTCAGTGTGTGATACTCGACTGGTCTGCACAGTCTTCCCTAACTTGTCCTTACAAGGAGCAATAAGGCCCCAAAGTGTGCCAGGGACTGGAATATTGTTTTGAATCTAACTTGCACAGTGACTGCCAGGCATTTGATTTGGCATTTCACTGAGATGTAACCAAATGTGACTTGTTGGATGAATTTCTCAGCAATGGCTCCTGTGCCCTTTTTTAGTGGGATTTTAGCCCAAGTTCTGAATTTCAGTTTTCCCTGTGGTTTAGCTTTAGGTTGAATTCGTACCAGAAGGACCCATTTTCCAGATCAAAATCAGGTGCTGTAAAGGATAGCTGAGATTATACAAGAAAATCTGAGATGCAAAATTGACCTTGTCTTGCATGATAAGTCCGTCATGTGAGATTTCTACCAATGCAACTGAAATGTCCCCTGACTTCAAAAATATAAAAGAAAAATTTTTTTTCTCCCATTTTTTTTCAAGGAGAAAAGCACTTACGCAAATCACATTGAAAATTATAAATTAGTGTCAAGTGATCTGATTGCTGGAAATCTATTGCTGATTTTCCTCATGGTCACAAATTGCACATGAAAACAGATGAAAAGATCAGTGTCCTGCAGTCATATGAACTACCTCTTCAAGAAAACAGATTTTTTCTGCAGTAGGCGTAGACTTTACTTTTACATTAACACAAATCAATGGTGTCACTAAAAGATCTCAGGATCCTTCTGCATCTCTTGTTCATCACTATCCTCCCACATCTTTTTCTGTAATGCTGGCACAACGATTCATGTGAACCCTCTTATGAACTTGATCCCAGAAGTAATCCAGAGTAAAACTGAGGACAAAAATAATTGGTTAGCATTAACTTTCCCTAATCTGGTTGACTAGACATAAAAGAAAATGTTTGGGCCGGCACAAGGGAAGGGGTGATGTAGAGGCAGGAAAAAGCAGCCTAGGGTGGTAGGTGCAGGATCACTTTTTTTGGCAACAGTTCTGACTGATACTGGCTTAGAGTGCATATGAAACTACAGTTATATTTAGATATCTGTATGTTGGCTTAACTTCCCCTCATACTGTTGCTTGTACAGATTACAGCTCTATGAAATTAAAATTTACCTAGAGCATTTTACAGGCCTGTCTCAAAATACTAATCCTGAGATGACCTGAACCTTGGTTTCAGTCTCAGACCTTGACTCCAGAGCCACTCCAGTTTGGACATGGTCTGAACATTCATCATTTGACCTACTGTCAGCCTTTGACCTTCACAAACATAGGATAAGTGCTGGATAACAGATCACTTAGAGACTCATTGCTGTTAGACTTTCAAGATAACTCTGATTATGATACCTGATTTACTACTTCTTGTTGGAATTGTATAGATGTTCTGATCATGAACAGCTGTGACACTAAAAGAGATGGGCAGACACAGCAGGCACAACCAACACTTGGTGCTTGATGTAATTCCCTAAGACTGTTACTGATGTATGCTTTAGTGTCACTCACTTAAAAAAGGTTGTTAAAAACAACACTATTTAAAAAAATGTACAGAATGAAGCAACAATCATACTGATATTTTTGGAGTTCCTCATTTGTTCAAAAATGAGTTGTCATGCTATTTTAAATTTGTCACAAGCACAGCCAGTAAGCCAAAAAAATCCCCCCTCAAAGAGGATTTTAATTTGTGCTCAAATATCTGAAGTCCATATCTTTTTACTTAGTTCATTAAAAACTTGTCCAACTTTTATGAACTACTGAATCCTGAGTCAGGAAAAACATACAAAAGTGTTAAAAGACATTAGTCTGTAAATAGTTTGAATGCCAGGTGGAAAATGAATAATGAAACAAAGAAAGTATGTTTCTTGGACATGACTTATATCGGCCTTACACCCACACTTTCCTTAAATAACTTCTGTGGTAGAATTCTAGCTATTTACTTTGCATATCTTTCAGTAGAGTCCTGCCATTTGAGGATGTGAAAAGACTTAACAAACATGATCAGAACACAGTGAGTAGGCAGGTTTCTTGATCTCCATTTCATAGACATGGATCCAAGGCACAGCAGTTTAAGTGACATTTCCAGGGATACAAAGGAAGCCAGTGACAAAGATGAGAAGAGAAGCTCAGAGTTCCTGAACTCCATATCCTGCTTACTTATTACAAAACCAGATGTCTTCTGCGTACCTCAGAGATTTTTCCATTCTTGACTGTTCAGAGATGTCTCTGTATCCGGTTCTTTCTGCAGTTTTTCTATAAAATTCATTGTGTAGCAAGTACAAAGTTTTTAGGGTGAGTAGTGAAAGGGCCAGAATCTAGTTCTTGAGATGTTACCCTTAGGAAATGCAAGAGAGATGTCCCTGCTGGGTGCATCCCTGACAGACACTGATAAGAGCTCCAGGCCTTCCTCTGTCTGGCCACTGCACAGGGCATGTGCCTGGAAGAGGTGTAGATTTCTTAAGGCAGAAGGACCTGGGCATTGATGGTGTAGCTGGGCATAGGTGCCAGCTATACAAAGCATCTCCCAGTGATTACAGGAGAAATGTGAAAGCTGAGTACATTCTGGCAATTCCCAACTGGCATGACCCTCTGGGAGCCAACTTGTACAATTTTACAGCACCTTTCAAGCTGCTCTAATTTTCTTTGTAAGCCTGACAGAGAATTAGGGAGCTCTGAGAAACTCCTTTATGCCTCTTTCCTGATTGAATAAGGAAATAAATATTTGTTCTACAAAAGGAGGTCTGTTTACATGTGGCATTGCTTATCTAGATTGCAGCGACATTCCGCATATAATCCTGTGTTTTTCCTGGATTCTCTGACTTCAGCTCAGCTCCAAGAAAAAGGTGCATTTCTTGGGTTTCCCAAAGTTTGCTTTCCTAGTCAGGTGTGACTGTTCTGCTGGGCTTTTTGACCCTGGTTTCCCTGCATTGTGCTGGTGTCCTTGTCTTCGATCCTTGATGATTACAGTGGGGAGGGGGAAAAGCTGCAGTTCTGTTTAAAATAATTTCTTTCTTGTTTTGTTCCTATTTGAAATACTGTTTTTGAGTTCTTAGCTAAAACATTTTTAAATAAATGCAGCCAGTGACACCTCATAAGTAGGTAGAAGTGCGAGAAAACTCTTGGGATTACTAAGTCCTCTCCATTGCCTGTTTATCACAGGCAGTCAGATCGTGCAATCCTTTCCATAAAGTTAGAAACATTTTAAAAGTAGCTTCTTTTTTCAGTCTTGTTGGAAGGATGATCCAGAACTTCATCACTCTTACAGTTCCCTTTGATTTCTTCACTGCAGTCACTGATGGTCACTTAGTCACTTAGAGCACAGTGAAAATGCTTGGGCTAACTTTAAATAAGCAGTCTTAGAAACAATCTTTCTGGGCAGCCATGCTTGGCAAAGGCTATCCTAGTTTGTTTCTCAGGAAGTAAACATAGCATCTGGCTTGTCTTCATTAATAATAAGACCAAACCTGTAGAATGAAGCCACTGGTGCTGAGGAATCCACCTCCACACTACACGTTTTGGGGCTTTTACCTGCTTTGCTCAGTTGAGTCTGAGCCTGTGGATTGAACTCCTATTAGTGGCTGGACCTCCCTAGATGGACTCCTATTGCATATTCCAAGTTAATTTAATCTGAAAGGAGTCCATCTGGGGCACTCTAAAACTGCTTTTCAGTATGAAGCAAACCGGATCAGGAGATCTGCTTCAAAAGCACACTCTTGATCTTTAGCAAAACACTGATGTAGACATGCCTTCTGTTTTGTTAGGCTAAACAACCATGTGCATTTGGATATGACCCTGTGTGTGGGTATAGACAAACTAAGATCACTCTTGCCGTGCTCTGAACTGGCCAGACGTGACCCAACTGGGGTATAAAAGTGGAATGCTGTGATCTGGCTAGCATGCTCTAAGGAGAGTTTAAGTCTGTCTCTATTCTCTCCCATTAGCTTGCTCCAGTCTCCTCATCTAAAATTAAATCTATTCCCCATATCAAACTGGCAGTCCTTTTCCTGGCCTGCACCAATTTGAATATGTCTTTTTGGATTGGGGATAAACAGAACTGGACAAGCTACTCTAGATGAGACCAATGTTTGGAGCTCATCATTTAGAGTCTGCAAATGCTAGTAGACATCACTACATGAGTTACAGGCAGTTCCTATTTCAAGGCTATTTCAGCAATTGTATCAGATAGAAATTTAGCCATCAGCTACAAATAAGACAGGCAGGCAATGCAGATGTAGAATAAAAGAATTACTGTGTTCTGTATCACAACTCACCAGCCTACTCTGAGCAGCACCCAGAGAAAATTGTATGGATGTTTAGAATCTGAGCCACAGTGAAGAGCTTAGGAAACAGCCAAGACATATTTTTTGGTGAGCTATAACTGCATTCATTGGAGAAAAGTTGTAGAGAGGAATTTGCTGGGAAAAACACACAGATCTGCTGTGATGTCCCCCATAAGATACTAGAGGGGCAATTTTTTGAACACTTTTCTCTCACCTGCTCAGACCTCAGCAGACCAGGATTTTGAAATGTGCCATCAGTGGGGCAATTAGGTCTTTGAAAGCTTTGGAGTTGCATTTTTTCATAGAATTTACTATATTCTGTTGGCTAATGGATGCTCCATCCCAGCCCACATTATATTTATGCACCACAGGCATAAAACTTAATTACCAGTGGGATAGAAGGCAGATGGGAAAGGAAGATGCCTA
Source organism: Apteryx mantelli (assembly GCF_036417845.1). Classification (NCBI taxonomy): domain Eukaryota; kingdom Metazoa; phylum Chordata; class Aves; order Apterygiformes; family Apterygidae; genus Apteryx; species Apteryx mantelli. Next base: position 154,299,302 of record NC_089979.1, read on the forward strand.
GCTGTAAAATAGAAGATTGAAAGGACAAAGAATAATGGAAAAACTTCTATTTTGACAGCCATGCATCTCAAATATGTAAAAGACTATAAAAATTGGAAGGCAGCATACTCCCAAATGCTTAACAGTTGCTGTCATTGGGCACTTCAAGTCAGAAATATGATTCTGACTGACATTTGTGGGAGTACCATTCACAGGAAGGAGGATTGTACTGAACAGTAGTTTTGGTTTGGCATATCTATATTGCACCATATAGCACAGCATAGATATTCCCAAGCCAGCTTCTCATCTGGAAGAACAAAGTTGTGTCTTTGGTAATTAGCCATCTGAGAAGTCAAGTTAATTTAGCTGTGCTATATGAATGTAGCTCTTCTGCCTCCAGAACCCAAGCCAGGATGTGTGCAATGGGATGCTTTTGCTTGTAGTGGATTTGGGCAATAGCCAAAGATGTAGCATTGCACTGGAAAGTGTAGACACGTCCTCAGCTGGTGATGCTACAGAGAATGAGAGATTTATCTGCACCACTTTCTCCATGCCTTATCTTCCCATTTCTTCTTTCAATATAAGTAGGACCTTCGGTCTCTAGGTGGTTTTACCTAGTTTTGAACTAACTCAAACACTTTGGGTTCAAAAGTTTAACTTAAATGTTACTGGTTTGACATTCTACTAAGAGGAATTTAGGAGAGAAGGCTCAGAAAGAATCATTTCCAAGTAAAAAGGCAAAAAGAAGCAAGAAGGGATGATAAAGTATATTGTAGAATTACAAACAAATGGTGAATGAGCAGAATAATAAAAAAAGAAAAAGGTAGTGGAAAAATTAATACAGTAAATGCATTTCATACGGCCAAGACAAGGGACAACCTGGCTTTAAGGACAGTGTTGCATGCTGGCTTCTTCTTTTCTTAGTTTGAATTGTGTGTTAATGTGGGTTGGTTCTTTTTTAACTAATTGAATTATTCTGGAAAAAAATATGGGGACTAGCAACCTTACAGCTCTCAGCAAATAGTTTTAGATCATTACAAAACCCTCTGTCATTCCTTCTTCGATTTCTAGCTGCCTCTCAGAAACTTTATTCCCACGCTGGTGATGGAGTGGGAGCCCAGGACTTACATGCTCTGGGCTGGATTCTGGCCAGTTGTATTCCGACTGCATACACTCTTTGCCAGATCTGCTGAGAACCTGTGATGACATTTTTGGAAGGGCAAGATGACTCTCAGAGTTCAGCGAAGGGGAGGATTATCTATCTTTGTAAGCGTGCATGTAATCTAAATAACAGCCCAGCTTCACTTTGCAGTCTGGGCTGAGGTACTGGTTAATTGCTCTGATTTCTGAACCAGTGTGTCCATCTCAAAAGCCTGGGACATGCCCTCTCTCTCTCCACCATATTTTCACATTAATTTTCTGAATTATGGGACAGCTCTTAAAAATAAAAATACTTAGACCCTTTGTAGTCCTCTGTACCATAAAACGAACTGAACTTCAATGACCTTTCTGGGCCTTATACACAGACCCTTGAAGCAGGGTTAGCCTGAGGGGTGGGTAAGCTGGGCGGCTGCCCAGCATGCTTAAGACTAGAGTGCACGACTGAAATTCTAGGTTAATGTTTATCCCCAATCAATTAGCGTTTTGGAAAGGCATGAAATTCTGGCTTGCCCTGGGCGCTGTTTGACTAAAGGCCAGCCATGGCTGGGAGCCCCAGAAGGCTGCAGCTCTTGGCTCTGTGGGAGGCCCAGCTATACAGCGGCAAACAAGCTTCCCTCCCAAGACCCTCAATGCTCCATTCAAAAGAATTTTTCATCCTCCACCTGTGGCCATGAAAGAGGGTTGACAGATGGGCTGGTGTAATGGGCTATTGTGTAAATAGCATGCATTTAACAGAAATGTTGAGGGTGTGTATTTACAGGGGACTTACATGGATTTTCATTGTAGATGAGGAGGGCTCCAAAAGAGCCACTGCAGGCCTGCTGCATTAATTCCCTATGTGAAGCAAAGTATTTTCTCTTTCTTCATTAGCTTCTGTTGGAAAGTAAATACAACAATTCAGAGAGTGAGGGGAGGGAATGCTTTCAAATAACATTTGGCTTGGATATTAATAGCCATCTTTTAAAAAGCTGGCCTCTCAAACCTCACACTTGCAATGGCATTTATACCCATGTACAAAGGTTTTGTGTGATTTTACCTCATCCCTCTCCTCCTCACATCCCCGTCCTGAAAATTCAGGGCTATAGCAGGCTGGGAAATCAGGAGATACAGAGTAGAGAGGGCTGTCAAGCCTGTATTGATAGGATGGAAGGAAAGGTGAAGTAATGCATGGAGGAGAGCCAGAAAACTGGCTGCAGAGGATTCATGGAAACTTGAAGGTTAGGAGGGGAATCTGAGAAACAGCAGAGAAAATTGCAATAAAGGGAAGAAGAAAGGACAGAAAATATGTCATTTCAGCAAAGCAGTGAGGAACAGACAGGAAGAAGAAGATCCCAGTTAAAAACAGAGTGAGGAAATGGCACAAATGAAGGTGAGCTAAAGTGGCAAGAGAAGGACTGGACTGGCTAGTCTGAAGGGCAATGATGAGAAAGCTGGAGAGGTGACAAGAACTGGTCAGTGGTGACCTGACGGGAATGGGGAATGGCTGACCGTCACCACAGCGGAGTGTCAGCTGGCAGGGCAGGGGGCTGGCCGTACAGTACTGACTGGGGGGATGAGCGGCACGTGGTTTCACAGGCAAAGGAGAGCTGATCCCTAGGGGCTTCAAAAACATAATTATAGAAGCAGGTCTGGCTCTTAGGCACAAGGCCAGCAAGTGAGAAAAAGAATCAGTACACATGTCCGTGTTAGTTATTCCCTGTGAAGGGACCCAGCCTCTCTTAAAGCTCATGCTGTCAGGTCTGCATACAGCAGCTCCTGATTGCTGTCGAGCAGGAATAAAGTTCAGTGTGGGGCCACTAGAGATAAAGGTTTCCTTCATCTTTTCTCTGAATCCTGCAACAAGTCCACATTTCTATTTCCAGCTCAGGATGATATACTCTGCCTGACAGTACAGTGCAGTTCCAGCCAGCCAGACTGCACTGTGACAGTCCACAGATCTATTTTTGGAGGATGAGAAAGTTTGCTGGAATCTATACCAAATACCAGTGGGTTCAGCCAGCAGTGAAAGTTGGTGCCACTCACCTCAGGTGCATCAACTTTTCCAGGCCTTTACTGTTGATGTTTTGAACAGCTAAGGATTGGCTCTGAGTAAAACATGTAGAGTGGCTTTTAATGCCCTTCTCATGCCATTGACCACGCTGACAGCAGGAACGGCCCTGTTTCCTGAGAAGAGGGTAGAAGACACGATTCTTGCAGTGGATCCTTCCTGCTCTCCCCCAAAACAGAAGTCGTGTGAGCTGTTGGGGCAGCAAACTATTTTTGACCAGATGAGGGATGGGCCATCTCTTGAAATTGTCATCAAATTAGTGTGGAATAAGGATAGCCAGGACTTACAGAGAAAGGTGGGCCTAAGAGGGAGATGGGCTTTGCTTGCTGCCTCAAGACTGGTCTCAAGCTGTCTTCCTGGGGAATGGGATTTCAGTTTCTTTTTGGCTCCCAAATGAAGGAAGAGGGTACCCATTAAAGATAGTAGCACTTTGCAATTTAGTGAGCAATTTGTGCCTTCCAAGCACACAAAAAGCAAATACTGTCAGTTCTGTTGTTGCTTTTCCTTTCCTGATGCCAGTCAATTATTAATAATCATGTTGTCATTTTTTTAGAGTTGGCACCAAAACTTCATTCATTCCACTTAGAAAGAACCACTACCAACCTATTACAAAACCTGTCATTATCTCACAAAGTCATATTCTTGACATCTGTTAAGTAAAGGTTTATTTTACACTTCAAAAGTCAATCTGTACAGCTGACTAAACTTCTTCAGAACTGTACAGTCTGCTCCTGTCAAATATTGGGGAAAATAAAAGTTGGTTTAAGAAAAATATTTGTTTTAGTTAGAAAATGAGCTGCCTTTTTCTGTATAAGCAAAAATGTGACTTTTTTTCCTTAAAAAGAGAAGTAGGGAGTGGAAGAAAGAAGATGAAGCATTTCCTATTTACTGTATCCATTTTTATCAGTATCAGAAAATGAAAGCTGAATCCATTTTCTGTACATTTCATTTCAAGCTTTGCATTTTTCATTTTTTAGCTATAACATACCAAAAGGTTGATGGGGGTCAGCTAAGCTTCTGCAAAGTTTGCAAAGAAAGTTCTAGAAACAATTTGGTTCAGGATATGTGTGATTTGCAACCAAGTCTATGCTACGTGACAATTTTGGCTTGGCTCTCACACTTGCTTACGCCATTAACCCAGGTGCAAGAATCTAATGTGTATAATTACAGGCCTTGGCAACTACACTTAGAAACACAAAAGTGAGTGTTGGAAGAATTTTTTCAGGTTTTCCAACACTTAATCCTACCCTATTTCTTTATCTTTATCTCTAGTCCTGGCCATGCCTGTGTGATATTTACTAGACCATCTTACAGCTATTGCAAGTAATGATGCAAGTGCTACTGTGGATACCTCTCAGATATTTTTTACCATCTCGGAGCAAATCTCAGCAACACGGTGGCAGATTTACATGAGTCTTTTCTGCTCCAGGTTTTACCCTTCTGATTGCCTTGGCCACGCTCTGCTATTATTGAAGAACAAAAATTAGTCACTCAAATGAAAAAACTTATATATATTATTTGGGAATGTTCTACCAGAATAATTTGTTAAATAGAAAATTCATCTTCCGCAAAATCAGAAATGCTCCTCAGATCATTTCAGTTTACCCTCCCCCTGCCCCCAAATCCATATGTTCTCTCAGTACTCAGCAGATCTGGAGGGTGGAAATTCCAGATACCTCTCATCCATGCAGAGTCATTCTCTGCGGTCATTCGTCACAAGCCTATACTCAGAAAAGAATCTGTTTACCAGTCAGTGGCCAGCAGTCAGAGCAGATACATTTCTGATGGTCACTGAGATAAGACAAGGATGATCACTGAGATAAGACAGCAAATTCAGTTAGTAAGGACTTATCTTTAATACAAAGAAATTTTGATTGCCTCTGGCCAGGTGCTCTTGGACCTTATCTATGCCTTCAGGTCATCTTTGGGTCAACTATACTGATAGTTGAATTGGAGCTTGGTAAAGTACATTGGGTCTGGCACAACTGAACATACCACATCAGCGTAGTTAAGCCCTGTAAAGAATATTTTCTTGGGATTATGCTTGCGTAGCCAAAACACGTAAGATGGGGTGAGGGAAAAGGGCAGGGAAGCTGTGTGTGATGGGAAGTAGGAACCACACTTACTATATATACACTATATATATACACTATATATACTGCTAGACTTGCGAAGTGAATTCTAATGATATGATTTGAATTTCTGCAAAAGAAATAAGCAAGATACTGCGTTTCTTCAAACTAACTAAAAGATTGGGCTAGAACCACAAAGAGCATTGGGTGGGATACTTAAGGTATCAAGTACTCAGGTACTCAAATCCACAGATTAACTCCACTACACCTTCACTAGTTGTCACTTAAACCTGAAGTTCCTATATTTCTGTGATTCTAAGAGTGGGGCTCATTTTACCTTAATTTAGCCATAAAAAATGAGGTGTCTAATTTGACTGGGTTGTTTAGTGTCCCTCTAAAGTCAATAGAGCAAAACAGGTATGTGTGCAGTGTGTCCTCTGTGTGATAGCTGGAGTCACCTGCTCTCTCACAAAATCTATATCTTCACATTAATTATAGAACGAACCTAGACAGCTTAGACTAAACATCTAAGTGTTAGTCTGCTCAAGTTCAGTGAGATTAATTCTCCCTGGACGTCTTAACTTTCCACACTAGGCAGGTTCCCAAAATGGCTGTGCCTATCCCTGCCCTAAGTCTTGCCGTAATTCACAAATTCAGCATTCCTCTGCCTGAATCTTCTACAAGGATCAGTGCCTTCTAGAGCAAGCCTAGTAGTTGGTCTGCCTATAGCAAAGCCAGAGAAATAAGAATGCAGCATCTTTTTTTATTAATGGTTAGCTCACTAATACAAGACATAAGATACCCAATTTCAGCTCCTTCTTCTGTCTAGGTGGATTAGATCCATTATCTCCTATCTCCTGGAAGAATGTCTTTACCACTAACCTGAATGAGAAGGTGTGGACATCCTCATTCTCCCATGCTGAAGCTGTTCTGCTTTACATGGTCAATTCAAACATTCACTGAGAAAAAGAGAAAATAAGTACCAAATAACAGAGGTTGTGCTAGGGGACTGGGCCTCTTAATGCACTATTTTGTTATTATGTATTCCTGTGAGTGACTTAAAGACTGGGATTTAGAATCATCCCTCTCTTTTCCCTTTCTTCTGTCTCTTACAGTTTAAACAGGTTACATAAAGTGGAAGAACCTCAGCATGGGAGAACCAGAACAATCCTTCACAACCCCCTTGGAGCTCTACCTACCCATAGCTCTACCATTGACTGCAGTGCTTTAGGGAGGTGAGAAAAGGGGACCTAATTTTAGGATTACAGCCCATCAGGAAAACCTAGATAGCAATTCTCAGCCAGTTCATGTTGAATTTGATCATACGGTCTAAGTTGTACTGCCTAGAGCCCACTAACACTATTCCATATGAACTTCAGGCAGTTTGATTACATTTAATTTTGTTATACTTCTGTCCATTGCAGTTCAGGTCTGCAATATTGATTATTATTTCTGTTGGCTTTATGAGGTTTTGGGAGTAAACCATTTTATAATAAATGCTGGAAAGCTGCTATATCTACTAGTATAGTATTATCATTGGGATATGCGCTTTTGAGAAATCTAAGTGGTCTGGGTTTAACACATGCTTTTATATACTCACCTATGTTATCATAATGTATTTAACATATTTTTTTAAATAAACACACTCAAGTAGGATGTAGATCAGTGAGTTTTTCCTCACAAGGGAAGACTGATTTTCTGGAAGCCTAAGGCTCAAATATGACTACCTGCTTAGATTAATTTGTAGTGAAGTGCTTATACTCCTACCTCAGCCATTTTGGTTTTGTAAGGCAGCCTCTTCACAGTGATGGCTGCATTATAGTATATGACAAAAGTCTGAGATAGGTTAATGTAAGTTTGAATCAACTTAATACAAAATGACCCACAGAATTTCCACAGGGGCAAAACATAGTCTTTCAACATTTGATGGGATAATTCCTTATGAAATGATATCAATTGGGATACTGCAACTTCCAAAAGAGTGTAATATATTAAATGTCAATCAGCATGAGTTTATGAAAATGGTTCTTGTCAACCAACCAGATGTCTCTCCCTGATGGGATTACAAGCTGAGTTAATAAAGGTAAATAGCATTGATACAATAGACATAGATTTATGTCAGGCATTCAGCTGAGTACCCGACAAACATTCTCTTTAAGAAACTATAATGAGTAAAGATCAACACTGCACACATTGAGTTTATTAGAACTGGCTACCTGGTAGGTCTCAAAATGTAAACAGGGAATCATAATTGCACAAGTATGTTTTTTGTGAACCTTGGAAGAATGAGGAGGAGTTGGTCTGTTATATCTTCTCTGTATTTTGTATTTGTATGACTGTGATTAGTTTAATGGGTCCAGTTCTGGGGTTCACCATTTTACAAAGATGTCTGCAAACTGGGGAGGGGAGAGGGGCAATTTTGGGGAGAAGTACAGGAATGGTTAAAGAACAAGAAAATAAGGCTTGTAAATTCAATGAGTTCAATCTGTTTAGTTTATCAAAGGAAAGGTTAAGAGATGACATAATCACAGTTTATAAGTATCTCCATGGAGAAAATACGTTTGATAATTATGGGTTCTTCAGTCCAACAGGCTAAGACATAACAAGATGCAATAGATGAACACTGATACTGGAAAAAAATCAGATTTGAAAGCATTAATTTTATAGGGAAGATGATTAACCTCTGGAACAATTTAACATGGATTATGGTGAAATCTTTGTCTCTGGAAATCTGTAACTCAGAACAGTATTTCTTTCAGAAAGATTGGATTAGATTATCACAGTGGTTCCTCACAGTTTTATAGTCTAAGAAATGCTTTGGGGACTTAACTATTCAGTCTGCTCATATTTAAATGAACATCTTTCATTTGTATCTTTCCCATTTTGTTCTGGCTCAAAATTGGTAGCATGGACCAATAACCCTCTCTCAGATGAGAATATGTTTATATGCTGATGCACTTTGTGGGTTGCCATAAAAGTTAAACTACTCCTTTAAGTAGTTCAAAATGGAATACAGTCTCTGGCAGCAGCAGAATGTACACAGCTGTAGCATGTGTGCCTGTCATGTCATACCCCTAGCAAACATTCAGATCCTGGCATGCATTTTCTTAACATAAATAGTTTAGAGTACATGCTCATGCTCTGAGAGAGAAAAAAATTGCTCAGTCTACTATAGCAACCCCAACCAATGGGGATTTAATGCCCTCTTTAGAGAAGCCATCCCAATGACATAACTCTACTGGCTCAGTCTATCATTTAAGAGCTCTCAGAAGCAGCTCAAAGCCCTGGTCAGAATCTGGAGTATAAGATACACAAAGATAGTACTTGACTGTGTGCCATGGGATGAGAATATGCAAGCTAAGTCTCTGAGAAGGATGAGATTTACGACATATCTCCTTTGGGGTATTTTTTAATGACTAAGGAAACTGGATTAGACTAAGGAAACTGGATCTTTGGTGCTTCTTCTTCACTGGGGTGGAATGGTTGTTGGTGGCTCTGACACAAGTAAGGAAAGGGGACCTCATGCAGCCAACTGGCAGGACTCATTCCTGGCTTCACCCGTCCACACCGCCTCACACCTGGATGCCTCCAACCTGTGCTTTGTTAGCCGTATGTCAGCCATTCTTAATGCTGTCATGCAGTTAAGAGAGAACACGCGAATGTCACATTTTTTCCAGATTATCCCTGTCCTTTTGGCCATATTCTAATTTACATCATTGCATTTTCCTAACTACGTTCTTCCTTGTGTTTCATTTGGTTGCAATATTTCTTCGTATTTGGTTCTTAATAATACACAACTACCATAACATGTAACTGAGAAAAGGAATGTAGCTGTTTCAAATGAGAGGATTAGCCATTATAAGAATTACAAGGATAACTGTGGTTACTTCAGGACATAAATCAATCCACATTCTTTAGGATATAAATCATACAGTCAATGTCTGTGACTTAAAGGAGAAACTTTCCTCACCAACATGTTGTTGCATAATTGCCTATTATGGGAGTTTTACGCCTTCCTCTGAAGCATCTGGTATTGGTACCATTAGTTTGATCTGGTATGGTAATTCCTGTGCGCCTATGCAGAGCATTCCTGTGACAGTTCAACAGCTGCTATATTCCATCTCAGACAGGGCAGCCAGATGTCCCACTGTTTTAGGCTGTCCCACTTTTCAGCATCCTAATCTACTTCTTTTGCTTGCCCTAAGGAAGGCTAGCTAAACTTGTATTTTCACACAGTTGTGCTGTCTATTGCCTCTCGCACTGGGATATGAAGATACCCCCAGTGTGATTGTGACACAGGAGGGAACTGGTCACAATCAGGAAATTTTTAGAAGTCTGGTACTCATGAAAACATATACAGAAAAGTATTGTGCTCTAACTAAGTTCATGTCCTGTTTTATGTCTTTTTTACTGCAAGGAGAGATATGTTTTGTAAATCATGGCAACAGTGATCACTATAATTAATTTTGTATAATGTTTTCCATTCCAGTCCTTTGTTTTCAGTAGCTCATAACTTTCTAAAGCTTTTACTTATTGATTTTGAATAAGGGAAGGAAATGAAAAAAAAACTATGTTTTTCTTTATTATTAAACAGTTCTGGTCACTGTTTTTAAATGGCTCTGTCACTCAAATAGCTGTGGGTAAACAGCTGTAACTGAGTTTGCTGTAGACATTTTGGAGTTGATTTTTATTTTTTCAAGCTTGGAGCCCATGAATAGCTCATGCTGGAAATGCTGAGTAGATTTTTTCAGGAAATTTCTTGTGATAAGTGGGGTAAGTGAAGAAAATCACAAGTATTCTCCAGAGGATGGCTATCCTGGGTGCCCTAAGATGACTGAAGTAAGCTAAGAAGTCTTCTGTAGACAGAAACTGCTGAAAGTTTAACCAAGTGGACTGAGCCCACAACTTCAGCACCGATGCATGAGTTGCCAGCTCATAAGCTATTTAACATTTTCTAGACACAAGCAAGGCGGAAAGGCATAAGGTGGCATTCTACAAAGTAGATATCTACATCTGAACTAACTGTCCCAAACTTTTTTTACAATCAGTGATGATGTAATCAGTATCGTCATTTGAGTTAAGGGTACAGTCCATCCTGCAGTAGACAGGCAAAAGAGGCTGGATGAAAAATACCTGTCTTTGCTGACTAAAGGGTCAGTGTGACTAGCTCAGGTGTATGTGTCTACATTAGGATACCTAACGTTTAAGGAGATAATCCAACCCACATTCATTTTGATCCACATTCCTTTCATCTCCTTCCTCATAAGATCCCGGGGTTACTTTCTTACAGAGTCCAGTTAGTCTCCTGCCTTTGTTTTAGCTGGTATCTCTTATAAAATACACATGAAACTGTTTAATCCAGGTAGGAAGTACTTCAAGCTTGGGCTAGTCAGTATAGCTGCAGAAATAATTTAGTCCTGATTTCGATTTTTACTTAGGTGGGACACTCCATACACTTCAGTAAGGATGCTGATGAAGCAACCTCCATGGCCATCTCACGTTTCACATTGGAAGAAACTTCCATGTCAGTCCAATGGGATATGCTCTCAGGCACAAACTGGTGATCACAGAAGTGAAAATATAACAACATGGTAACGTTTTGTAGATTGACATCCTCCTAGTATGTTTACTGCACTCTCTTCCTCCCTTAGTCCTCTTCTTGTCCTCCTTATTTACCTCCTCTGGTTCTTCTGTCTCTTCTTTGTCTGCTGTTCTGTGTGATCTGTCCTCATTACCACACAAAAAGACTTCACACACACACCCAAAATCAGCACACAAAAGGTGGAACTTGCATACCCCTGCTTCTTTCCCCTATCCTTTGTCTCATTTGTCACCTGGGGGCGTTATGCTCAGTGGCCCTGATGGCTTAAACGCTTGAGTTTTGCAGTCAATGTAAGGCCATGATTTCAAGGATTCGCCTCACTGTTGGGAAAGTGAAATAATAAGCTTCTATGTTTGACAGCAGTATCATCTTATGCTATTTCTGCCTCCTTGTTTAAAAATAGCCCAGCAAAAAAATCCCAGGTCATTTTCTTGGTCCAGATCACTGTGTGACCCCAGTCCAGTTCGCAGACAGCTGTGCCAGCCATGCTGAGGGTGTGCAGCAGGTACAAGCTGGTTAAACCAGCACTGCCTCACAGAGAAATGTCAGAAGTGACCTGAAAAAGAGTAGGCAGTAAGGTAAGAAAATGTGCTGATGATACAAAGTTATTCAGACTTGTAAGGACAAGGGCAGACTGTGAAGTATTGCAAAGAGTGAGTGACTGGGCAATAAAATGACAGATGAAATGCAATGTAGATATATGTAAAGTGATGCACATAAGAAAAAGCAGTCCCAGTTCCACATATAAAATGGTCTCTGAGGTGTATTAGAATTTGAGAAAGTCCAGAGAAGGGCAACAAGGATGATCCTTTTTTTTGTGGAACGGTTTCTGAACAAACAGCTACTATGTAGTCTGGAGCTCCTCAGCCTGGAAAAGAGGCTTAGGGGGGATATGGTAGAGGTCTGTATAATTATGGGTGACACACAGACTGACTACTTACCTTTTTCAAAACAAGAACTGGGGGCCATTGAGTGAACGTAGTAGGAGCCAGGTTCAGAACAAACTCAAGGGGGCAGTTCTCTACGCAGCAGGTGATGGATCCGTGGAACATCTTGCCAAAAGGTCTTGTAGATAAAATTAACATGCTATCAATGGGGGGCTGGACAAATACTTGCAAAGGTTGTCTTCCGGAGATTACTAAACAGACAAATCACATCGGCTAAGGAAAATTTTCAGTGAAAATAGTTTGAGTCTGGACATGCAAGTATCATATATGCTTGCTTTTCCTTGGGTTTTTGCTTATGGATGCTGATGGAGAGAGGATACTCAGCTACATGGGCTCTTGCTATAAACTGGAACAGATGCTTTTATATTCATCTAAGCATGGCCCTGTCAGAAGGAATTTTCCCTTCTGCTGTGTTTTGCAATATTCACTATGCTGGCCGTTATATAAATATGGAGTTGAGAGTCGGTCCTTAGCCCCAAAATCTTATCTTAATGACAAGATATAACCTGTATAGGGGTTGTTGGGAAGAAGCCTTACCTAGCAACCAGTTCAGCAAGTTTTTCCACACACTGCCTTTGTTATGTATGAATATGTGACTAGAAGACAGTAAATAATCAGGTGTTAGAGTGTAACTATAGGTGTATTTTGTTGAGGAATTAAATTAGCACTTCTAACAGCTTTCCTTCATTTTTAAACAGCTGCATAAAGAATTTTATAGTGCAAAAATGTGTTGATAAGATTGGTAATGCACTGAGATGAAAAAGCACAGTAACTATAAGCAAATGTGATCACTTTCAGGAGATATACCACCTCTAATCAGAAATACTGTTTCTGCAATATTATTCTCAGAAATACTATATTTTGGCAGAAATAAACTCTGCAGATGATTAAAAACCATGATGTTAGACTAAAAGTTTTCAAATTAGATCAGTGGTTGTGGATGTAATGTGGTGTTTACCAGTTTAGACACAACTTCATACAGTGAACAAGAAATGCAAAAATTTATGCTTGTGCTAGTATCCATGTATGACTATACTGATGTCTGTGCGAGCTGATCTGTATACATATATTTAGATATTATTTTTACACTGACCAAGAATGTACATGTGGGAGCATTCATGTCTTCCTGCATATGGCTGAGCTATCCCATTTTCTATTTTCTTTCCTTTCTCTAAAATGTAATTTACCTTCTGCTTCCTTTGCATACATTTTTTAAAGCAAAAAAATTTTCTATTTTACAAGTCTTATAGGTTTTTCTTTCTAGGACACTTTGGGAAAAAATAATCAGCCAAATCATTCCATGCAGTTTAAAACCCCCCAAATCAAAATAAACGTGAAAGAAACTGAATGGGGAAGGAAAACAGTACTGCAACTTTTGTTCTCTGATCAGCATTTTTGCTGTTCAAGGCTTCCTGAGTGGTAAAATAGCTCAGCCACCCATGCAGTCAAGTCAGAGGGCAGAAAATTTTTATATTACTCAGATTTCCTCAAGGGGATGACCACTGTGTGACCTCTTTGCATTCTGTAAAGCACTGTGACTCAGAAACGTTGTGGTGCTTCTATTTTAAAGAGTTTCTCCAGTGAACATTCAGGCTTTCCTTCATGATAGTCTTCAACTCAAGGCGGTTAAAAGCATCTTGCCAGCTTCAGTAACCTAAGGTCATTCATAGACTCCAAATATTAACATCTGATTAGTAGTAATAGTCTGCTTTAGTGTCCAAACTATTCTTTACTTACGTAACTGGACTCACTTGAGTAGCCCCACTCATTTCAAGCACAGATGTAAATGAATGACTTTACTCACAGAATGTCTCATCTGTTTTTTCTAGTACAAGCGTAGTAAACCTTTTAATTAATCCAGAAAAAAAAAAAAAGTCCTTTAAGGCTTGTAAAATAGCAATATAGTCCTGTTTAAAAAAGAAAAAAAGATAGCTGCATGGCTAGGATATAGAATGTAAATATATTTAAAAAAGGAAAACAAACAATAAAGTAGGTGAGCAAATCATTGATGTTAAATTTATCCACATTTTCAGGACTGATGATTAAAGCCTCCTAGTATTAAAGTAATACTCACATAAACAAACATAAATGTGAATTTCAAAAAGAGATGTCATTGTGACAAGTGCTGCAAGCTAAAATGAACAATTTTTCAGTTCTGTCCTGATGTACTTCATTCTGTTGCCTTCTATTTTCATGGATTTGTTACTTAACAAACATAGTTATGCACATCAAAGAGAACATTTAGAAATACACAGCAGATTTTTCTTGTAATCATTTGTATCTACACATGCGGGTAGCAGAAGAAGCAGTTCTCAAATTTTAAGAAGCAGGGCAACTAATACAGCTTTTGTGGCCTGATACCATATATACAAGTGATGATGGAGTTGTTTAGTGGAAATGGAAGTAAATACTGTATATGGTATATGAATAAAACAAGAACATATTTTAATCAGTCCAGGGGAATCAGATCATTGTGACACTTTCCCCCACTCTGCATGGCTGCTTTGCCGCTGGCTGCACTGCAGCTTTGGCACAGGAAGCTGGGAAGAAAAACAACACTCAATAAATAAGACAAAACAGATGAGAGAGAAGGAGTAAGAAATAAGTCTCTTCTGTAACTTGCACAGCCTAACAGCAGTGGTCAGGTGGGAGGCAGGTAGTCTCACATCCTCATTTTTCCTGCACTCCAAAAGAGGATGAAGCAGGCAGGGAGCCAGGGTAGGACTGTGCATTTGATTCACAGCTCCTCTCCTAAACTCTTGTACAGGCTGCAAATATATTTTCCCATTGACTTTCCTGCCAGCCTTAGTTCCTGACACAAAGTAGAGAGGCAGTGTGAATGTCATTAAAGCAAAAGAAGACAATTTACTATCTCATATACTGAAATTGTGTGATCTTTTCTTATTATTTCAGGCTTTTTGCTATACTACATAAGAGCTAAATATGATCTCTAACATTTCCTAAGTTGTGTTTTGGGTTTTTAACAAAAAATGGAGAAACTCAGAACACAACATCTAAGTGGCACTGAACACTTGACTAAAACACAGGTAAGAGGAAAGATATGGGAGTAATTATTCCATACCAGTTGTAAAATGCTTCCTGTGTAAAAATTAGAGCAATGTACTTGCCTATGTATAGACATCTTTTGCATTTTTACACAGCTTAGAGTATCCACAACATCAGCACAGGGCTGGCAGTAATGACACAAAAACTGTGAGAGGCCCATGGCTTTCTGGAGAGGCCTTTAGAGGCCTGGCAGGATAGCTGGGGCTTCAAACACCACCGTGTGAATCCCACCCCATGTGTCCAGTAAAAACTATTCATCCAGCCTCCTTCTGCTGTCAGTCATCTCACCTGTCCTAGGGCATCCTAGTCCAGATGAATTTGCCCCCTTTCCATTAAAGGAGCCTAGATGATAGAGTAGAGTAGGTCCTGACATTTTAGATAGATAAAGGCAGGGAATGTCAATCCCACTCCCTGTGCTAGAACATTATTCAAAAAGAGTTACCAAATCTATATAATATTTACCTTTCTCAGCACCAGTCATTCCACGGAATTGTAATAATAGCACTAGGTTGACTCCCTGAGCAGAGAAGGAGGAGTCACAAATTTCTGTGGCCCCCCTGTGGCTGTCTCACAGATAATTTAAAAACATTGAAAAGGAGAGGATCCGGGCCTGACGCCATCTTTCTGTGGTTGCCCAAAAGTAGCTAAACCCAATTTTCTAGAGGTAAGTATCAAAACTGATTGATTATTTAGGTACTTAAATAGGCATCGATTTTCGGGTTTAACCAAATGCCGTAGTACCTCAGTTCATTGCCAATCAGTGTGGCTAAAAATACCTGGGGACTCAAGAAAGAGAAGACAACAGTTTGCAAAATGTTGTTACGATTAAAAGTGTTTCATAGTATCTCATGCAACTGAAATTTGCAAAAAAAAGAAAGACCTATTTTTTCGAGTCAGCATTCATTGCAAAGCAGAGAAAGAAAATACTACACTTCATTTCCTGAGAGAAGAATTATAGATTCTCCTGAATTCTATTTTATGTATAACTGATTGAATTATCTGTTGCAAAGAACATTTTTTGCTACTTTGGCCGTTTTGCTGTTCATGAGTCATTCTGGAAACAATCCTGATTTCTACAAACACATTTGTTATTTGTAAGTATTCACTGAACAGTTTTATGTGAACAGATTTCAGCCTATTTTTTGTTCTCAAATTGTAAGTGTCATCTATTCACTATTTGAAGCGTTTGACTGGTCAACCAAATCGCATAGCATTGTCTGTGCTCTCTGATTGGGTAACTGAAACTTATAAATACAAGTATAATGAATAGCAAATGATGAATAACAAATAGGGTATAACAAATATTGGATCGTCTGAAATTTCATATAAGAAATACATAATTCATGTAACTTTTAGGACTCAAACATTTCCCTGAATATCTGGCAGCTTCTAGAAGATCCTGGAACTATGAGTAATATATGTCTGAAATATAAGCAAATTATACTCTCCATTTTATTAGCAAAAATATTCAAGAAGCAGTACTTCTATGAGTCCAGAAATGTTGATCAATCTGGCAATAAAGTGTTTATCTGAATGTGCAAATGTGATTCATTATTATTCCCATTCATCTTATAAATATATTGTTAGAGTACAAATATATGAACTCAGAACATAATGCTTTTCAACCAATGACAGGGCAAGAGGAAATAAGTGAGCAGGGAAAAAGAACATGTTTTAAAGTGGGATTTAATGATATAAAAGAAAACTGCTCCAGATTGCAGGAGCTTCAAGGAAGAAGATTTTCAACTAACAACCCATTTTAATATGATTTCTAATTTCTTACGGTTTCATTTTAATTTCTTGTGCTTTGTTTTTAACTTCTTGATTGTTTTTAAACAAGATATTAGAAATGTCTTGCTTGCTTTTCATTTCTTCTTTATGTTTTTATACATAAAACTGTCACATAGTTATAAATACACCTTGGAACAGTGAAATGTAATAAATAACTTATTATTAATACTATCAGTATTTGTTTTGAAGGCAGGAGAGAAGTTAGTTCTAAAGAGAAGGAAGAGGCATTTAGTTAGCTGTATAACAATTCTCCATGGTTTGGATCCAGAGTATCCAGGCACAGATTAAGTGGCGGCAGGAGTTCAGTCATTCCCTGTGACTGCTGACTGGGAAGGGCTGGCGTGTTGGGTCACGTGCTGGATGAGCTGCTGTGCCCCAGACAGTCTTCTCCGTTCACATTACAACTGCAGTCAGCTCTCGCTTCTGACACTGATATTCTGTGGTGACATTGGGCAACAGACTTAGTGCCTCAACTCTGCGGCCAGGAGGAGGTTTTGGCTGGTCAGGATGCAGAATAGGTAGGAACTGTCTGTCTGTCGCTTCTGCATCCCTCTGCATCAGTGCCTCCTACTCCCCCGGCATGTACACCTTGTCGAGGAGGGGGACTCCTGGAGAAAAGTGCACTGGACAAAAAGAGGAGGGAAATAGGGCTTATAAGCCCTTTGACTTTATCTGGGGATCAGCCAACCAGACCAGATTTGCACAAGACAGGTACCATCTCACCTATTTCCTAATGGGAGCAGCAAAAAATAACCAGGACATCCTGTCATTGGGATTTGCAAAAGCCAAGAAAGAACTTCCCTGGGACAAGTAGAATCATTATTTTCTGGCTTTGGGGTGCTTCCCCCTCCCCCCCCTTTTTTTTGCAGCATTGGCAGGTAGCGCTTATTTTATTGCAGAATAAGGGCAATGAGTCCAATGTAGTAAGGTGTCCCAAGTCCAGTCCACAAGTGCAAAAGATATGGGAATAGGCTGTGGGACATTAATGTTTGGCTAGGACCAGTGCACATCTGGAAAGATTTGCAGGAGGGAGGAGAAGACCTTGGGATTCACTCTCCTATCTTGGGATCCCCAGGTGGTGAGTAGAAAGGTTTCTTTATGCTCAGTATACTAGGATTTGCGGTATGAAATACATCTAACAGTAAAACAGCAATCTGCTGTTTCAATCCCTTGTCAAGTGTTTGAGTCCTCTTTTGCCTTTCGTCAGAGCCAATCTTGTATGGGAGTAAAAATATTTCCCTACCTATCTGAAAGAGGAGCCTTAACTGAAGACCCAAACATTTTTTAAAAAATCCTTGTACAGAAGTACAAAGTACAGTACTGTTATGAATTGTTGATTGATTTAAGACCATCAGTTAAAAGCATTGTATAAGATCAAAGTTGTAATGTTGTTATCCCTTTTGGCACATGCATTTAGCCAAATGCCAATAGCCTTGCTTTCTGTTACAAGGAGAAAGGGAAGATAAAGTTTGGATATATTCTCTGGTGCATCCTCTTCATTTGGAAAGACTGCACACCACAGCCTCTTTCTTGGAGTTCACTATGTATAAATAGCATCTCTCCTGCTAAGAAATTCCCAGCCTTTCTTTCTAGCTAGTTTCATGACAAAGCAATATTTTCTCTTTGGCCATGCCCGTGACTGCTTCTCTCACTCTCTGAAGGCTTTGTACTCACTTTCTCTACTGCAACACCTATCCATAGCTAGCCACACCATCCCTTTATCCCTGCAGTTATAACCAGTCAACCTCTCAGGCCACAGGTAATAGCTTTTGATCAAGCCTGTGTGACCCACTGCCTTGAGCAAAGGCTTCAATTGTTTCTAGTAATCTTGCTAAATGAAGTAGTTTAATTACTCCTTTCCTTAAGCCTGAGCGATGGCTGCTTAGCATGACCATTGCTTAAGCCAGGTCAATAATTGTCTAGAGACCAAAGAGTCACTTGAGAGCAGTCATTCATTTTTTTCCAGGATAACAATATTATTATTTCCTGGCCTTGCCATATGGGCTACGTAGGAATGGGACACATAGCCAATTAACTCAGACAAAGGTTTAACTTAAAGCAATAATGATAGTGCATTTAGTGCACTTTGGAGCCATGGTTATCATTACTGAATTATAAATATTAATAACAGTTAAACACATTGTCAATGGTGCAGCTATTAAACATCTGCTACCTCTGTTACATGGTGCTTTTTAGCTTGAGTGAAAATTCTACTTTGGGGCATATGCAAGTGCACTAGTACTCGTGACTTAACATAATCCAAAGTTCTGCAGCCTCCATAATAGCTTTTTGACTTCAGCATGGCTAATATAACACATGTACCATTCAGGAGTGTCTGTTTTTCTGGATTGTTGATAAGGACTGTTGTTATCAGTGTATGTAGAAACAGAAGGCAGGATTTACTGATGGTTGCGCTGCAGATTCAGGACTTCAAGCACATGGGTTGTGCCCACACAATTCTGGCACAGAAACCCCCAATAGTTACTCCACAAGAAAGCAAAGCTTACCTCCTTCTCATTGGGACAGTGTGGTACTGTACAGAAATAATATCTGGGCCTGAATATGGCCAACAAATTAGTCCTTTTGATTCAAACAACAGTTACCTAGTAATTCCATTTGTATGTTGGAGAGTCTTCCGAATCTGATTTTCTTGGTATCCACCAAGATGTCCTGAGCAAAAATTGTCAAATATTGAGTATCCTGAGACAGATCATTTATTTTCAGTAAAATCTTTTCCTCAAGAGTGATGACTACAAATATTTTTTTAATCTGTGGGAACATAAATGAACATGTAACTGAGCATATCACTTTAAGAAGCAGAGCAGACAGAAACTTTGCTCTAGTGGTCTTTATTTCTTAAGAATTTCACTCGGTGCTTTTATAACAGATACCTTAAAAGTATGCCAGAAAAAGAAAGAAAATAATTTCATCTACCAGATTTTTTCCCCAGAACTACTTTGTTCCAAATCTAAGACCCACTGGGGAAGAAGCGATTAACTCCCAAAGTCATTTAAGTATCAAAGTGTATTTCTGATCAGAAGAAACAACCAATGACACCATTGTACTTAAAGGAGGTGTGATCAGGATTTTGTCAAAACAGAAATAAAGCAAGCAAGAAACAAAAGGAGGAAGAAAGAAGAGTGTAAAAGGCAGAGCATCTTAATATCTGCATTCCTTCTAATTTCATGGGAGGCAGAGAACGAACTAGGCTCACGTCCATGGGCAAAATATTACTTGAAATGATTTGAAATGACTGTATTAGATTTGTTTCAAATCCAATGAGAAGAAGTCAAGAAACACAAGGAGCTCAGTTTAGTCTGTCAATCAAGTAGGAAGAGGTGACTTGCTCTAAAAGTGCTCACAGGGAGAGGTTATCTGATGGCATTCTTAAATTCAGCAGATGACGTCCCAGGAAGAAAGGACCAAAGGCCAGGTAATGTTAGCTAGAAAGCAAATGCATTTTTAATATGCAATAGAAACATCTACTGTAACAACTACCAATGTGGTCACTTTCATCTAAAGTCTTTCATTTAAGATCTCTGAAAAATATGCTCTTGTTCAATATCAGATTGCTGGGACTGATCCAGTAATTAGTGGATGAAATTCTGTTATGGAGCGGGTTGCATGGTCTGATCACAGAGGCTCTTTGAGGCTTGACAGTCTGAATCCATTTACCACACTTAATTTGGATGAGAAATTTTGCAAAGTTCTTTCTGTTTCGGACTTAAAGGAAGCTTTATTGCTTTCAGTTTAAACTCAAACTTGTTTTGGGTTCAGCTTTGAATCTCAGTCTAACTCAATTCTGCTACAAGTGTTACTTCTTTAGTCTATCTCCAAGGACTTTTGGAGGTAAAAATATTTATACAGCTCTATTATTTCAGTTCTCTATTTACATCAAGAAACTATGTGGTTAGTTCCCATATACTTAAAAGAAAAGACCAGAATTCAATCAGGTGATTCATCCAGGGTGTAACTGAATCAATAGTATTAACCATACAGATGAATTTGGCCACTATAGGATTATGGCTAAAATCGTGTTTAGCAAAAGCAATAAAATGGCAGTTTAGCTTATTAAAAGGCAACTATCAATATGACATAATTAAAACAGAGACAAAAGCAGAGCGTAGCAGAAGCAGAAAGTGGGAATTGTTAAGAAAACTGTCTAGTTAAACAAGAGTATGGTTGTTATGCGAAAACACTATAGATTGCTAACTTAGAGCTGAGTAGAAGGTGTCACAGTGTAAACACCTATTCTAAGAAGAATGTTGTGCATTTTGGACAAATCATAGGAGTCGTGTTATGTAGTTTTATAGCAAAGTGGTGGAGAGTTGTAGAAGCAGATACTACCCCAAAGAAGGGGTAAACATTCACCATATTTTAGTGGAGGCAAATATCATGGGACTGATAACCTAGATTTTGAGTATGTTGTAAGTATGTTTGGCTTTTTGCTGTGATTTCTGTTTAGGACAGAGTGAACTGAGTTCACTTACTGTGGACAAATCTTTCTTTTGCATTCCATATTTATTCCAAAAAGGGAAAATGAATGAAGCATTCTGTCTCCAATTTCCTGATCCATTCTTGGTGTTCAGGTAAACTGAGATACTATGCAAGACATGCTATGCTTTACAGTTCACATTAGATTTTTCTTTGTACAGTATGTTGTAGATACCAACATCTAAAAGCCAAAACCAGCAATGTTTTTGGCTGGAAAATAAAGACATGTTTCTGGATGTATTGGACTTAGTGAGCTTGTTGGCAGGAGGGAATGGTGAACTGCTCCCATTGGTACACACAAGGGACAGTTCACGCATATTGCATGCTGCCATGGTTTTGTCATGAGCTAGAAATTCCTGCAACATAGGTATCAAGTGGAAAGTTGATTTTAAAAAGAAGAAGGTGCCATAATTTCACTACATTAATAGGAAGCATTACTTTGTGGTACTCACTAAAGGATTTAGTGCCATTAAATTCGGTCTAAAACTAGCTTGGGGATAATCTGATAAAGTCAAATTCACTCAACTTATAAACATTTGCATGTTATTTATTCATATAGTTTACATGTGTTTGCCCTGATAACATGAGCCTATGTGAAACAGCTGTCAGCAGCCACCCAAATCTGCTTGTTCACTGTCTTTTGCTGGAAGCCAAAAGCAACCGCCTAGGCCCCATGAATACATGCAGTTCATTTATCCCAATTAGAAACTAATTTCAGGCAAGTGCCACTAACCAAGAACAATGTCAGACAGAGCAAAATAAATGCTCTACAGCAGTGCAATAAAAGAAAAAAAGAAACAATAAATGAATATTAAGAGATCCCATGACCTGGAAAGTGGCTTCTTTTAGCCATGTTATAGATAATGTGCCTTTCTGCTACTGAGGTTACCGTTATCTTTGCAAACATGTCAGGCTCAAATTTTGAATTGATTTTGGGTGTTTGCCCCTGAGTTTGCAAAACTGGGATGAGAATCTCACATGAAAATATTTCCTTCTCTAGTTGCAGTCACAAATACTACAGGAATAGCCTTCTTTATGATCTTCTAGCATGTCTACCTTCTGCACTTGGCCAGCAAGTCCAAGTGCTAAAACACTTAAACGTTTCCAAGTTTACATAAGATTTCACTCAAGTTTGGACTGAGAATGAAGGCTCTTCCTCACTTCATAACTGCTGCTCATCTCTAAGCTAAATTTAAGTGCTTATAAGCACCTGATCCATAGTTCTCCCAAACGTGTTTTCCCTTTTACTGATAGTTCTTTTTATACTGATAATAGTTTTGCATACTTGAGTGTCTTAACTCATATTATACACAGGAAAGGCCAAGATCCTGCAGCTGCTTATCTAGACATGCAAAAGAAGTGAATGACCAAGTTCTGATAGCTAAGTAAAACCACTAACATACTAAGAAATGATGATATGCCATACTATGCCACAATAAACTAAGTAAATATAATCAAAGAATATTAAAATAAACAAAGTAAAATTCTGTTCTTTTTTCAGAATACAAACAATCACTTTGAAACTGTGGTTTGCAGAACATTTCTTCTTCTTCTTTTTTGAAATGAAAAATAATCAAGATCTCAAAAACCCATTAGATGTGGATTTCCAAAATCTCGCTCCTGTCTAGTGATAAAGTGCACAAATCTTATTAGCAATAGTAATTATTTGGGGGGAAAACAAACAATATTTGAATAAATTCCTGTTAGCCTTTCAGATTGAAATGGATAAGATTATAGCAGACACAGTAGCTACTATTGCATTATCAGCAAAGGAAAATTAAACTGTATTTATGAGACCTTCAAATGAGTGATCTGCTCCACAAGTGCAGCTTGACTCCCGAATGACACAGACTCGGTAGATCCTACAGATCATTACCCGTGCTTGTAAACGCTACCTATGATTCCTAACAGTTTTGAGGCTTAGATTTGCAGGAAGAGATAATTATGTAGAATAAAGCTTAGGAATCCTTCTTTGAAAATGCTGGTATGAGAGAAATACTTTTCAAAGAACTGAAGCGCAGCTTTTGTCCAGGAGTCCGTCCATTCATCCATCCATCCGTCCTTACTTCTTCCTTCTTTCCTCCCTTCCTTTCTCCCTCCCTCCTTCCCTTACTCTCTTCCTCCATCCCTCACTCCTTTCCTTTTTATCCTTTTTTAAAAGAAACTTTTACATGGTGGGATGCCTCACAGGTTTTTAGGGTCAGACAACTAGAAAGCAAAGTTAAACACTTCTGTCACTCTAACTATGCAACACTGTATCAGTTTTATAAAATATTTAATAAACACATTTGGTTATTTTAAAACATACTGCATATTTTGGAAATGAGTACCTCAGGCACTCATCAGGGCCAAAATTGGACTGGTTCCTTTTGTTCAAATGATTTATGTGATGTCTTTTTTGGGTTATATAAGTCTTCATACATAATGAATGAAGTATATTTTCAAAACAATTATGTAGCTCACTACTGACACAGAAATTACAGATGGCCTATGTTAAATATGCTTTTTTTCTTATGCATGAGGTTTACGTCAAAAATCTTTAGCTGTGTCAGAATTAGACACAAGCAAAACATTTTGGTTTTGTAATAGCCTCTCATTGTGAATGATACATTCTGTTTACTAGTCTAGATATCTGATACTAAGGTAAGGACCAGAATGTTTTATTTGTTTGGCTGCTGTAAAAAAGATGAAAAAAGAGAAGTAGAAATGAATATTACAAGCTGCAGAATTACATGACCATTTCAGTCCCAGGAACATGAATTAGCTTTACCTCTTATTAGCAGTATTATCAGCTTTCCCTTATCCTCCCTCCAGCATCTCCTGGCCATCAAATCCAAGTGTGTAACTTGAGACTTTTTTATTTTAACCACTATTAGCATTAAAAAATAATAATAAAAAAAGCCACACTGCTTTTCCTTACTATGATTTGAGGGAAGTGAGGGAGAAGTTCATGTTCTGTGAAACTGCACCAATACCTTCATTAATTACATCTTCTTTACACATCAAGATCACATTGGAAAACCATTTGCTTTATTTAAAAAAAAGTGTAATATATCCAATTCTGATTGCTCTTTTCAATTTCAAATGTTCAATTTCAAATGCATTCTTACATGACTGAGCATAGTATTCCAAGCCTGTGCTCTTGTCACCATAAGTTTATAAACATTTTTCCAGTGAGATTTCTGTTAACCCTAGGGCTGTCAAACAGTACTTAAGATGAAACAGCACCTGATCACCATTGATCATTTGCCTGCTTATAAAGAAGAAAAGAGAATACGCTAAGGAATGAACAACAACAGCAACAAAAGTAAAATAATTAACAGCAATTGCATTCCCACAGAGCGTAATCTAGATGTCAACTGATCAGTTCTTTATGGCTGCATATGCTTTTAATGTGATTTTTTTCCAACAGCAAGCCCCATCAGAACATGTTCTACAGATGTAAATCAGTGCCAGTGAATTAAGTTTTGCTCAGGGCATTGTGTACAATTACAATATGGCTATTAATGCAGGGAAAATAAACAAGGAAAAATGTTTAACATGACATAAGATCTGGCTTATTAACTGATCCAGTATAAATGAATGTCAAGAAAAAAACAACAACCCCAGAATCCATCCAAAATATAGCTGTCCAAGAAAGTATTTCACCAGTGGCCTAGAATATGTTATTGTTTCATTCGGTTGTCTGTGCTTCCACATGAGGAAAATATAATTCCAGTTAAAAAGAAAAAGAAATAAAAAAGAGACACACCTCTTCAAGTAAAAATGTTACATAAAAGAGAATTTCTATATCAGACAGGGTCAGGATAAAGGCAGTGATCAACAGAAGAGAATGTATGACCAAAGAAAAGCAAGACTTCTCTCTAAAAAAGCAATTGCTAAAGACAAGAAGCATGAAAAGCCCATTGCCATGGTGCCAGATGTGGTGTTGTTTCTTTCTGACCTCACCTTGTCCAGGCAGGATGACTAAAAGCCTTACTTTGTTATTTACTAGCTTTTAAGCATATGGTTTTTGACAGTCTTCATTATTCTTTAATAAGTTTCTTTTGTAGTGGAACTCACCCTTTAGAAGCTTAGTTAAGAAATTGAATTGAATGTTTCATCTAGAGCAGGTTCATTTAAATTCATTTAAATATGTAAAGACATTCTGTTTTGTTTTGTGGGTTTTTTTAAATACCCGTGGGCTTGCAGGCAGAGAAGTATATAGCCTTATCTCCGAGTGAAAAGTCAGGTTTCAGTTCTCTGCAAACTTTTCCTTGTTCAAATTAGGGCATCTCAATGCAAGAGCTTGTTAGAGTTTCATGTTATAAGGGATAGGTCCGCCTTGGCAGATTAATTTACCAGCAGGAAAATCGACTCCTGTTTTTCTTAATGCCAAGTTTTAAAGCCTGCTTACTTTGTGGGTGGTGTGATCCAAGAGGAAGTGGGGTAGCCACAGGCGTGGGATCAGAGCTTCATCCTTAGGTACATGAGCAGGTGTGTGGGTGTGAGAGAAAAGCAAGCACGAGGGCCCTATCCTTCCTCCATGCACCCAAATAACTCCCCGGGGCGTCCCAGGGCAGCATGCCTGCTTGTGGCAGAACACGCTAGGCCAATCTATTTTCCTCTCATTCCAACAGGGCTGGAAAGTTTGAAAAACATGGGAAGATATTCCTGTGCTTGAAATGAGGGGAGGGGGAAGAAGCAATGTGCACGGGTATGAGCCTTATAACCCTAATGGGGGTTTTACAAAGCACAGCACAAATCTACTGAGTCATGCTGTTACTGCGAAAGGAGGCGGTGGGACTCCCACACATCAAGACTAGCACTTGCAGAAGAACAGCTGCACAAAGGTCCTGAAGCCAAAGGACTTCACAAAAAGCCAATATCATAGTTGAGCCCACACAGTGAATTAGGCCTTTTCCCACACACACCTATTTGGAAAGATCTGTCAAATTAAAATGAGCGCTTTTGTATATGTTGATACTAATGGTTACCGTAATAAAAGACAACAGCATTTACAACATGAGCCATGTGGAACCACAGAGTGAAAGTCTGTGAGCTGCTCCCCAGTCTGCTTTCATACAGGTGTAATGATCAAAGGAGCTGTCTTAACGTATGAACATTTGCAGGCCTAGTCAGTCATTCATACAGCTGAGGATATCCCGTGAATATGGGATATAATAACAAGGAAACACAGCTACCTTCACCTATCACAGGCAAAACTGACTTTCATTTGGACCTGAATTTAGCAGTTGTAACTATGTGATACAGCATGGACCCACTCTGGGTACATACTCAGACAACACTTAAAAGTTGCTGCAGGTCCTGTTGACATAACGTGAACTAACACGTAAATTACCTCTAGTACCACTACTAATCAGAGCCACTCGCTGTGCTGCTGCTGCTGCAGTCACTCTCCAGCTGCACTCAACTTGGCTAGTCTAAAGGCATCTTGCACACCTCTAGTTGTGCTGCAGCATAGAAATTCTCAGATATATTCCTTCAAATCATAATTAATACCTTACTTTCACCTTGCTCTGGGACTAAGATTATTGGAGACAAATGCTATGTGCATTGCAGAGTGTCTGGTTTAATAGTTTAATGATTCCTGTTTGGGCCTTCTGACTGCTATCAAATTTGAAATCATGAACCTGCATATTGATATATCTACCCTTGACACTAAGGAAGAGGACAGAGACTTTTTCTTAGCCCAGAAGATCCAGAAACAAGAAGAAAGAAGGCCAGCCTAGCTGCAAGATGTGGTAGCCTTTTTGCTGTAAGATTCCACATACTGCTTTGTTAAAAGAAAAAGTCTGAATCAGAATATAGTCTTTACTGTTCTATTTAGACCACAATTTTCTGCTGTTTGCCAGAGCAGGACCAAACAGGAGTATCTGACACTAAAACCTGTCTTCTGGTTGCCTTTCCACAGCTTGTTAACTGCATAACTATATTGCTTTTACACTCAGTTCACTTTAATTGGTTTTCTCAAGAAGCAGTTTCTCTCCAAAAATATTGATACAGGAGTATGGGGAGGACAGCAGAGAATCTGTTCAAGGCTTCTTTCTCCACCAGCCTGCACTGTAAGCCATTCTGCTGCTCACGGGCTGATGTTTTTCTCACCTCTTCCATCTTCTTTCACTTGGTCTAACTTCAACTCCTGCACCTGCTACTCCAGGATATTCCTATCTATGACTTTCCAGCACTTCATATTCTGATAAACAGTTGGCTTCTTGTTGCCTCAGAGAAAGGCCCCAACTGCTACTGAATTTTCTCTCCAAGTCCAGAACAGAACAGAAGGAGCCTTTATTTACCTTAGTGGGTTCTGAAGATTGACGTTGCAGATGGCCTGAGGTACCTGTCTCCTCATGCTCATTTCTCTCTTTGGTTTCATGACTTCTGGCTGGTGACAGGGAATTTCTGTCCAAGGTACTCAGATCTGTAAAGCGTGATGTTCTTGGCTAACTGTGATACCTGTATATTAGGAGATGCTATAGAAAACCAAACTTTGCTGTGGCTTACACAGATAAAATTTACAATCACTCACAACATAGTCCCATAGTGACAGAGGATGTATACTTTCACATACACATCCATCAGCAGCAATAAGCTCAGAAATTCATCCAAAACTAAAAAAAAAAGAAAAAAAAGTCTTTCAAACACATTCCACAGCCTAATAAATTAAGTCCTTTTTGTCTGGTGAACTTGCAGGTTGCTGTGCTAACTAATACTACACAGCATTCCTTTAAGGCTTAAGCACATACATTTTAAAAGCTGATAACATTTTTTTCCATTAGAAGAGCTTAAGTCCTTTTATGATATATTCAGGGATCACATTTCACAAATTCCATTTCCAAGCCAAGTAAAGTCAGATGTCCTTGTACCACAAAGCTTAATGCGTGAACTTTTGCCTCAGTAAGACCTGGAAGATAAGAAGAGATGAAGACTTTAAAATAAAGGCAAACATTTGCTTGAACATGTAAATGTAATTGTTCAGGCTGTAAATTAAATTCAATTAAGTTCAGAGAGTAGTATCTTAAACCTTTTGCTAATTATACTTGTGAGTTTCAACTCATTAAACTCAAATAATACTTTTAAGAAAAGGGAATCTGCCAGTAAACTACCCATTACATGGGCTGGTTATCCTGTTTCCACTAAAGCATCACTAAAACTTTGAGACTTGTCTCCAAGATACTCTACATGAGAAGGAAGAAAGAGAAGTGATAATCTAGAGTCTTTTTGCCAACCATGGCGAAAGAAGATGAGCCGCAGAAAGGCATGTGTATTTACTGGGCATGTAAAAACCTATAATTGCACATCTGAGAATATCCATACTCACCATCTGGGTGACTGCTATGCTCAGGATTTCGGTTACTTGCTGCAATGTGATGACATCCATCTTGACAGACACTCCTGGGACTGATGTCTCACTGGTTAGCAGTATACCTCCTCTTGAAAGGGAAAGCTCATCTGAAGCACCTAAACCTCACAGCAATTTAAGGCCAAACAAATGTTCCCTTTTGTGATAGCTGCTAGATTGGCCAGAACTTCATGGCTTGATCTGGGTGCCATTTGACCTGAAAATGTGAAGGGAAAGCTGGGTCAGACTGAAACCGTGATATGAGGGAAGAAAAGGCATGAGAAAAATAACTGAGGCAAACGTAGTCAAAACAGCATGAGGAGGGGATGAGGGAGTCAAGAAGAAAATATGAACTGAGAGCAAACACCCCTGTTGAAGGGAGAAAATAGTACAAAGAGAAAGGAAACTGAAGCTTTATTGATTCCTTGGCATAAAAAAACAAGGAGGAGGCATTGCAGGCAACCTGAAAAATAAAAACAACAGGAGGTTGGCATGTCAAGAGAGAGATAGGGAAGGCAGGAACCCCTGGAGTATAAGCCAAGAACATGGCTTACAGAAGCTACAAAATATGCAGCTGAGTGTTTTTATAGAGGGACTAGTTAGTGTTGGCACAAGACAGCAAGTGTTAGTACTGGAAGGCAGAAGAAGTGCTCAGTGTGTGACAGCGACAAAGTCCCACGCATCCCTGCAAGAGTATGTCTAAGCTGCATAAAACCATGGAGCTAGCTTTGAACTAGTTAGCTCAAGCCTCAGAAGCACTCTATGCATGTTAGCAATTCTCAGATTAATTTACCCAGACTATTATCCCTAATTTGTTTCAGGTATCTGTAGACTGCACTTTGCAGGGCTAAACAGACTCCGTGTATCTTTGTTCAAAAAAGTCACTCCAAAGACCACAGAACAGGTCAGTCCTTTCTAAGCCCATTCAATCCTTAATTTTCCTGCTGTGTGTCCTCAGTCAGTGATTATGAACACTAGAACGAAAGGACTGAGCAGAGACTGCCAACAAACCTAGGCCTTTGAATAACTGTCCCATCTTAATTACTGCCAAAGCTAACAACCACGGCTGTGTTCCTACCAGGTGGTCCCTTTAAGAGAACACTTTTTTGCTTTCCTTCTCCTTTTTTAAAAAACATTTTGTTATATAAAAGAAAAAGTTGCCCAAATGCACACCAAGTATTTGCAGCACACAAAAAGTGCTGCTCACATGATTTTTCTGTGTTGTGTTTTCATATCATTCTAAACTTTCTGCTGGGTTTGAACTCCTGCCAGCATTTTAGCATAGCAACTTGCTTTCTTCATGACATTCAGCAAGTGGTTTTGCGTCCTGAAAGGCTTGGGCTGCAACCCAGGGAGAATTTTACATTGTGAAAGAATGGAAAGTCGGTTACAGCAGGAGCAGCAAAAACTACACACCTCCTTTCTTCCAACCGCAGACTAACCCACCACATTGTCTGTATGATCTGGTACGTAATACTATGATTGTGATCGTGTGGGACCCAATGCTTCCAGCAGGGAGGGGAGCACGCCTTATTCTATGGAGCAGAGGCTATTCACGGGGTTCCCATGGACTTGCTGCTACATGCCTGGTTTTAATGTTTACGGGACTGACTTTGAATGCATTGCACAGTAGAAATGCACAGGTAAGACCCTGTTAGATCCTGAGTCATCCCCAAAAAAGAGGGAAGGTAGGCACGGTCTGCTTCCTCTGCAGCAATCCATTCTGCTTGTTCATGGCTGCCCTCCTTCCAAATCACCATCACATGACAGAGAGGGAACATTTTCTCAGGGGCAGAGGGAAGTTTGGGGCAGACCATGACCTAGATAAATTATCCTAGCAACTGTACATGGTCTACAGAGTGTAGGCTGAGCATTCCCGATTTACACCAGTGCAGTTAGAGCCAAATCCCATTGAAATCAACAGAAAGCTTTCTATTGGCTTTAGGGAACATTGAATCAGGCCTTAAACTTATAGATAGGCAAAAACGCAAAATAGGAGATCTCTGTGGGTTGTTGGCACAGTGACAGTGACTACAATTCAAATATAAATAACGGCAAGATACCCTGAGGCTCCACAACTATTGCTGTCCAGTAAACAGCTTTTATTCATTTCCTACCTCAGTGGAGCTATTCTACACCACCAACAGGATCAGGCCCATGCACTCTGCTCAGGAAGGTTTAAGTCTAGGTGCTTTCAGCATTGGGCACGTGATGTTCACCATGCAGATAACACCAGGTGTCAGATACAAAGGATGTTGAACTAATTGTACCAGCATGCTGAATAAAGGAAAGATCATCGCAGCATACATAGGCTGGACAAACTCAAAACCACTCTTCCTGCGTCAGAAAGAAACTTTACTTTTCCTGTAGTTGGTTTTCTGTCTCCTAGGTTCAACATGATACAGCTTGCAGGGAGAAACAGAGCTCCTTCAGTGCACATTGTGCATGCAGCTCTTGTTGTTGCTTTGCTTTAGGCAGATTATTATTCTGTCCCTTCCTTTAATCGCCAGCTAGTGACAGGTTTGTGATGGTTTTAGTGCTGCCACTTGTTGGGGGTGGCACATTAATTTATGGGGATTTTTAAAATTTATGTATTTTTAAAATTAAAGGCACTCGTTGCAGTAAGTGTTCTAAATTAATAAAATAAGTAATAACAAATGGAAGAATAATAATAAATGCTGGGCTTAAAAAAAAGTCACACTAGACACCAACAATAACAATGAATAGAGGCAAAGGGACACCATCTCTTTGAGATTATTCTGGTCCAAAAATCACCATCACAGCTGGGAAACTTATCCTAGAAGCTTCAGATCTTGGACACGTGAACCCACCAGCCCAGAGCAACCCCTTAAAACAATACAACTCTGCCACAACAATGGCAAATTTACCTTGGAGGTGTCAAGTCTACATTTGTAATACCAGACACCTACATTTCAACTGCATTGCCTGCTTCCTTCTCATGCTTTCAAATACACAGCCAGATCACTGCAGTGTGCCATGTTTCAGGTTTATGCCTCGAGTCTCACCTTTCCAATCAGGCATTCACAGCTGTGGGCCTGTAGATGTAACCCTCAGTTCTGATTCTTCCATGTACAGGACTACCTGCAAGGCCTGCAACCTTCTACCCTGGGCACAACAGGACAGAGAGTCCATGTTTCTCTTTCTTTTGGTGTCTCTGTTCCCAGCTAATCTGGAAGACTTTCTAATCCACACATCTCTATCTACTTAAAATGCCAACATTAAACTGGTTTAAATAAATAAAATAAAAAACCTATCCATCTTGATAGTGTGTTCCTTCCTTTATGTTAGCTGTGTAAGAGCAAAATATCCAGGCTTCACCCAAGGCCTATGGTGATAAATCTCAAGAAGGGCAGGACCTTCCATTATGAATGGAAAGATGGCTTTAAATTTTTTTAAAAATCAATACATTATTTTCAATCATTAGAATCTTGTTCCAGTTTCAAAATCAATCCTTTTCTTATTGAAGTGCCTACATTCACAGTAAAATACTCTATGACATAGAACCCCCATTATGAAAGAGCTGGAATATGCTCTCAGGAAGCCAGCAACTTACACTTTAATCACAAATTTTGCATAATAAATGAGAGTCAGAGTTTTAACTCCTGGAATTCTTTTTTATGGAGTGGTAGACTTGTAACTTGGATCACCTTTCAGGAAGACTGGGAGTATGGACAGTTGTATACAAGGAAAATTGGACATAGGACATGTAATTAAGGTGTTCCCAGACAAAACAGAATTTAATGCTGGTTGCCGAAGTTTGTCATAACAAAGAGAAAAGCTTTTGCAGAGGGAAAGGGGCAGCCTGACCAGATTTACACTGCTCAAACATGCATAGGGATGAAAAAAAAAAAAAAGGTAGGGAGTGAAATAAAATGCCAGGAATTTGGTTTGTACCAGAGTTTCGTTTTGTTCTTATCTCTACTGAAAGTGACTGTTCTATTTGGTTTTCAATAATTACACTGCAAGTTGGGTTAAATTTTCTCATCTCCTTTGGTTTAAAGTTGCAGCAGAGACAGTGTATATTATTGAATGGCATAACCCATGCCTTCTAGGAAAAACTGACAAAATGGAATTCCCATAGGTGCTATGCTCACAAAGCATTAGCATAATGATGTTACAGAGAGATCTTTGCTCTTGTAGAAACTGTTTGTATCTGCCAGGGTCTTATATGCAGACTGTTGCAAAAACTGTGGAAAGGAAAAACAAAACTAAGACATAATAACATTCTGTTAGTGACTGAGCAAAAGCAGACTTTAAAAATGAGAGACTAACTCCTTCAACTATAATACTTGTATTTTACTAATGATAAAGCACA
This sequence comes from Apteryx mantelli, assembly GCF_036417845.1. Lineage (NCBI taxonomy): Eukaryota > Metazoa > Chordata > Aves > Apterygiformes > Apterygidae > Apteryx > Apteryx mantelli. The sequence goes on from NC_089979.1 coordinate 154,332,139, forward strand.
GCTAAAGAAAGTATCAGAAAATACTGATGGAAATTATAGCACAATGCCATATTAGTATGGGACACTTTAAGGCCTAGTGCAACGCCTTCTGAAACCAGTGTTATGTCTAACAGGTCTAATAGTAATAATAATAGTAATAATGACTGTTCATCATAATTAAGGATGATTATGAGGCACTTAGGGTAATGCAGCTATTTACCTTCACCACCCATGTATATGCTTGTGTGAGAATTGATTCATCTGTGATGAACAGCTATGGTTGTACATGTTCATTTTTGATGACTGGAAAGTGCTAATTGATTCTCTTTGAGCTTTCTTCCTTGAGGCTCTCTTGGCCTCCATTCATTACACATTTTGCCTCATAGGCTGAGTTGTATCATTACACATCAGATATCATAATCTAAACCCCTTTTTCCCACTTATTGATAATGATCTTGCAAGGTTTAAGGGATAATTTCAGCATGCCCTTCAAACTGAATTTCAGCTATTCTTTTTCCACAAGCAAGCAAGGTCCCTTCTAAGCATCAAGAGCGTCCACCACGACCACCTGTCCAGCCCTGTGCTGATGAGACCTTAACAAGAGACTTACAGCACTGGTGGCTCATCAGAGGTGGAAGCCCCGTGTCTCTCATCCAGCCGTGCCTGGATCCCAGCATAAGCAGAACCATCCTGTCTGTCCAATACAGTGTCTGCCCAAACTGCAGGATCCATGGAGGAGAGCAGGCATTATAACAGCCTGAAACATGGCAGTCTTTTCGACTGGGGACTCCCTGCAAAGAAGAAGTCACAAGCTAAACATGACAGCAGATCTAGAAGACTGTAGTCTGCCAAGAGCACAGAACCAGGGTGAAGGCATCTTGAAAAGGGTTGCTTTTTTTTCCCCTTGGACAAATGATATTGCCATGTTCTCAGTAGATTGGCATGAGTCTTAGCATATGTTGTTCCACTGGTCATGGGAGGAAGACAGCCAGGAGTATTAATAGATGACTTGCAGATTAGTGCTATGAGGCCCATTTTAAGATGTTGAACCACTAGGATCCTTCCAGGGATGGAAGGATTGTCACCACCTGAGTACCTGGGGAAGAGAGATGGATATTCTTTCAGGGTTACATCCCAGTTAATTCCCTACTGGATTTCCAACAAGAAAGCCAGAAGGTATATGAGGAAGAATGACAAAGCTTTGCTCCCTCTCCAAGCTTCCTGGAAAGTTTTATCCCATGGTTTATTCACTGAGGACTTTCCACAGCATCTAGGTAACAGGCAAGCCTGTGAAGGAGCAGGCTGTCTTGCTTTTGCATCTCCCACAGATCTGCCAGTTCTGCTTCTTGCAGTGAGTTGCTGCTCCCAGAACAGAAGACAGATACGGTCTTGAGTGATTGTGAAATAATTGTTTGCTTTCTGATTAAGTTTTCTTTTTAATTAACTCTGGTTTTGAAGAATAAAATTAAAGGAGCCTTAGTATTTAAAGCATGTAAACTTCTAAAATGGGAATAAATTAAACACAGAAGTTATTAAAACAAATTAATAAAAAGAAAAAAATACCAACATTTCTTTCTTGAGCTGAGACTTTGTTTGCTGAGCTTCAGCAGAGCGTGGATTTTACTGATGAAGAGGAAATACCTGAGAAAAAGAGAATGGGAAAAGGAAGTACTGGAAGGGGTCCCAGGCACTGCAGTGCCACAAGTCTCTTTTGTAATTCTTTTCACCCTTAACAGGTGCCTGTAACATCTGTAACAAAGCTAGCCTTGACAAAATAGCCTTATATCTTAATTGAAAGTATATTATATTCATAAACAATTTTCATCCTTCCTTTTTCTCCTCCCTCTTGAGACAGAATAATGTACTATTAAAAATAAGATTTCTACTTTCCAGTCCAGAACATTAATAGTGGGAAAATAAATAGTTCCCTTCTTTACCAAAGTCCCAGAGGAATGCAAACAAAGAAGAAGGAGCAAACAAAACCTATTTCCAAGGTGTTCTGGAGTAATGGATCAGCCTGTGATCTTCAGATACACATCGGTAAATCCAAGCTGTGATCTACAAAAGCACTTAAGCACTTGCATAACTTTGAGCACATGAGTAGCCTCCTCACTTGAGATCAGCATGTGGTTAGGTGCTTTTCTGGACTGTGGCTTTTAAAAGGACTGAAAGGGCTACCTATGTATTTTATATTGTTGGAAGGAATGTACAAAAGGAAGGATGGAGGGCTGGAAGGAAGGAAGGAAGGAATAAAAGAAGGAAGGAATGAAGGAGGAAACTTAGCTTGGAGATTCCCTGGATATGACAAGAGCCCAGAATTCTGCTTGAGACCAAAGAGAAAGTAGGATGCATAATGAGTGCATTATACAATCTGAAGAGAAACAGAGACAATTCAGCACTTCATGTTCCTGGACTTATACTAAAGTCACCGCACTTAAAAAAACCAGGAAATTTGCACTTTCAAAGAAAAAAGGGTGATCTCTGAGAACTCACGGCTCCAGGAGTATATAGGATCAGTTTTATTCACATCTTCCTTGGTTTGCCCTGCCTGTTCAGTCTTCCTGCTGGAAATCCTGTCCCTTATAGTCTTTCAGTTGAGGTAATCATGTGAGCTGCAGTCTCTCTGTTTTGGTCAAAATAAGCTGGACTCATTTAAACAGAAGGTCTGAGCTCATTCTTTTTAAATTAAACAAGTTAGGGATGCTCAACTCATATGCTAAGCTCACAGGTTCTGTGCAACTCATATGAGCAGTTAGTTGGAGCAGATTGGAGCAGAGAGAGACAGCCACACATGAACTGCGCATAGGTAAGGATATTTGTGTTATACAGTTAATTAGGCAGTGCCAGGGGATAGTCCCAGGCACTGAAACTTGATTATTTTTACTATGAAATTGTTAGAATGATGCCTGGTGTGTTTTTGGCTAAGATGCAAACAGCACAGCTAACACTCCCAAATAATTTGCAAGGACAGCACAGGCAAGGAACAATTGCCCTTAGGCAGTCTGCTGTCAGCCACCCTGTTTTGGCAGGTAATCTGATTCAATAGTACGGACGCAGGCTGTTCTGCATCAGCTTGCCTCAATGTTTCTGAGCATGCTTAATTTACAAATACAGATGTAGCCATAGGTTCTATTCATGGACACAGTGCTGATTCAGTTAGCTTACAACTCTGTTAAAAACTAGATAGAGCTACATTCATTTTAAGCAAAATAAATACTTGGAAATGCAGTACAGGTGAAAACAGCAGGAGCCTGGGAAAAAGTGCGGATGTGGGAGGATCCGCTTAGAGCATAAACTGTAATAAAAATACACTGGCCACAGAAGTAAGGTCATCCAAGGAAACAAAATGAGAATATGTTGAGCTAGCACAAGAAAACAATTATGTTGGTGAGCCCTAGAATTAATGAAGTCTGATTTGCTATGATTTATGTTTCTTGGTTGATTGACTTTGGTCTTTAAGGAGCTTTTGAAAAAAGCTTGTTCCTACCTTAAGTATGTTTTCCTATGGTCTCTCTTATGTATGGTTTCTCTGAAGTCTGACCACCCATGCATTCATAATGTTCCTTTCCGTCAGTCAAGGCACTTATAAGACCTTTCTGTATGTGGCAACTTGTTTTATTGAAACTTGTAGGAACTTAGTTGTCTTTGGGACTTCTAACTCTCTGTCAAAATCAGTCAACGGGTTCAAAATTTAGAGGAGTACAGCCCTTGAGAGATGACTGCAGAAGCCCTGTTTCCATAGGAAACCAGGCAGATCCATGGTGCCTTAGAACCCCACTTATGCGTTCTGCACAGAAACAAAGAGACAGCAAGAAAACTCAAATGGTACAAGAAGTACCCATGCTGTTGAAAAGATCCCCCTGAATATACTGCTGAGCTCTTGAAAAGATTTATTTTCAGCAACACCAGAAAAATAAAATGAAAGATGCTGAAGAATAATAAAAAATGGATTAAAGTGAACAGAAATAATTTATCAACTGCAGACATACAGAAAGGGAAAAGGATGACTACAAGATTCCTCCAAAAAAAAAAAAAGGAAAAAGAAAGGAATTAAGCATAACTACTTTACACTAACTACACATTTGTGTATGCTTGTCAGTGTTTCAGATAAGTTGCCTACCTGCCTGTTGGTACAACAAGATATTACATGATATGAGGAATATCAAGCAGATTGCTGTATTGGAAACACACACAGTTTTTTCAGGTCAGACATTTAACAGGGCTGAATGCCTCTTATTTACACCGGCATGATTCAAGAGTAGCTTCATCTAGTTTCAGTATTTCAAAACCTGAAGAAGTAGGAAGAAAATCAACATGTTATCTGTTTAGGGAGTTCCTATGGTCTAACACAAGGAGTTACTGGAAGACCCTGGAGTAGAACACAGGCCTTGGGCTTAGGCCAATTGACACTGCTGGCTTTAACAGCATTTCTCCCGACTAAGTAGTTAAAATTCCATTTACTGGCAAACAGTGGAGGCAAGGGCTGATCTCAGGCTCTCTTTATAGGCATAGGCCACTTAATCTTTGCCTCGGCTTCCTCTCCCTAAAGAGCAAATTATAATAAAACTAACATGGATATTTATGTTTATGCAGCTTTTTGATGAGATGAAGCAGATGCACAAGGTTATGTCTCAAGTACCCTCAAATGAAGGTAGGGGTTACACAAGTCTTCTACTCACTCCTCCAGACAATGGCCAGGGTCGCTATAATGCTCCTGTGCTTATATTCAGCATAGCCAGACTCAGTGGAAATGAGTTGGAGCTGGATCAACTGTACTTTCCAACTCAGGAGTCCTGTGCCGATATATTGGCCCTATGTGAGCAAGAACATAGGATTTCTTAGACTGTGGACAATGACATGACCTTGCCACTACAGACTACAGGCAACGAGACTAAATCTCTCCTACACTCTGTATACCTCAGTATTTTACAATGTTTTAAAGAAAGTAGGATGTCCTACTTTCCCTACTCTCGGTAAGGCTTCTCTGCTTCTTCCTATGCACAGCGCTGACACTTCCATGACACCTCAGTTTGACCAGTTTGACTCACTAAACAGCCTGAAAACTGTTCACTCTTTTTTTTGCTGGATTAGTTTTCCACCACTTTAGAGGTTGAGCAATCAGCTTATGTAGGGTGAGACAAACATTAGAATATGCAAAGGGAAGCAGAGTGATCCCTGTAGCCTAAAGGAGAAGAGCAGGAGTGACTCTTTGGGTGGCAGCAAGTTAACAGGCAGACACAGCCGTCTCAGGAATGCTCAGGGAAAATGCTCCCCCCACTGATGCTAAGTCAGTCTGGTGCCCCCCAGAAGGCAGAGGGGTGGCAAAAAAGTGGTGCTAGCAGCAGGAGGATGGAGGGCAGAAGGAGGGAAGTCTCACCAAGACAAAAATAAGAAGGATAAACTGGAAGGAAGAAGGAAGCCAAGGGGAAACAGATTGTGAGTTACAGGAGTTCAGTGCCAACAGATGTTCAAAATAGTATGGGCTTAGGGAGCTCCATAGGGAAACAGTGGCTGGAAGGGAAATGCATAGGAGAATGGCAGGAACACAGAAGGAATTGCTGCAGGTTAGAAAAGGGAGCAGGATGTGGTGACAGGCTCCTTTTCTGCCCCTTTTCTGCCATTCAGTCAGCCTGTTTTGTTTATTTTGCCCCTGAAATTTTCAAATCATTCTGCAGTGAGGTGTAAAGCAAAGAAGAGGGATAAGCTTGTAACAGAACGGTCTGCTTAACCATCAACTCAGAAAATGGCCCAGTAAAAGTGGTTGCACTTGTGTATCTTTTAGTTTACAGGTATTTTATTTTTGTGAATAGATATCCTGTATATCATATGGAAAACAGCAGTGAGCCATGAACAGCGGTGAAACACCAGTTGAAGAACTAAGCTAGACAGACCCTGCAGAAACCACTGAGAGTGTCGGGCAGTGCAAAAGGCAGCTGCCCAGCAGCCTTCAGCCACTCTGTACAACAGTAAGACTGGGAGGCAAAGAACTTAGTTTGTATCTGAAACATCAAGGCTGGTACAATGCATACTTAGGGAGAGGAGATGTACCTCCTTGCCTTAGTTTCACTGGCAAACATGTAGATTGTGTAAGGGGGGCTCTGACTGATCATCCTCTCTCAAATACTCTACTTGGAGGTTCCCCTTCTGCCAAACTCCACCTGGTTTTGCATGACGATGAGGTAGAGTAGCCGATTTCACATACATGAACTAGACTGATCTGAATGAAAGGAGCTGTGGAATCCAAACATTTTGGATGAACAAATCAGATAGCAAAATTGGGTTTTGTTCTTGTTTTCAGATACAAATGTATAGCCAGTTTTATAAAGTTCTTCAATTATCCAGAAGTAATTACCCCTCCTTCTAAAAAACATTCATTAGATAGCTCAGTTGTTACAAGAACATTGTAGCTAGTGGCAAGTTCAGCATTCCCTTTAAGCCTGTTTAAGATTACAAAGAGAGATGAAGAAATGAGTGTTCTTTATTTCTCTATTCTGGGCCCATCTTCATTCTTGTGTCTTAAAATGGAACAATTTTTTCCATTCAGGATACCTGGTACGACTTGGATTATACTATCACTTTATATTATGAAAAGGGCTTTAGGAACAGAACTAACCGGATTAGCTGTATTAGCTGTATTTTACTGGCTAAGAAAGCTGAGACAACAGAGGTCATTTAAAATAACATGTGGATCAGTTAAAAAAAAAAGTATGTTATTTTTATTTGAAAATAAAATTTGATTAATTTTCCCATTAGTGAGATAGTGAGTCCATCCTGGTGCAATAGGTAGCATGGAATTTATTTCTCCCCTGTGATAGCTCTGTGGGCAGATATCCTTGTCCCAGACAACCTGGAGGTGTCTTCAGACTCTGCCTGAAGAACAGAAACAGTGAGAAAGACCTAGGATCAAAGCAATGCACGCTATTCACCCCCCCCCCCCCAAATTTGCACATTGTTAAAAGCAGAGTTGAAGCTAACATTTCTCTTGAGCTCTTGTCATTTACAGGGCAGATATAACCCAGGCAGATACTAATCTTCACAACACTATAGGGAAGTCATGATCAACTACATCTTCCGTGAGCAGTATCTCTAACGAATTAGCCACAAACGTATTTTCATTCCTCGGCACTTCATATCTCTTGTGTCCACTACATGAATCTCAGATTTCATCACTTTAGTGTTTTTAAACAAGTACTCATATGGCTGTTCACATTCTGGAAGTGGTAACACTAACAAGTGAGCCAACTTCATTGCATCCCAGTTGAAATCAAACTATGCTCAGCTGTGGGAATCTCAAGACAAGGCATCTTTCTTATGATCTTCATTCTTGAACAAAACTAAAAGTGCGGCTGCTGTTCCATCAAAAGGAAAAATGGCTCCTGAATAAGGTTTTTCTTGTGGATAGACAATCAAGAGATGTGACTCTGCCAGGAATTCCATAAATGCCCTTGAAAAAGGCTACAAATATTTCTGAGTCTTGGTGTTCCGTTGCTAAAGTAAGAATGATATCACTTTATTTCTCAAATTCTTTACCTTTCTGGCCTATTTTGAATATAAATCACCAAGAAATAGGAACTGCTGTATGGAATCAAACACATCAAGCACATTTTCTTCCCTCTGACAGTGACTAAGAGCAGATCTTCAGAAGAAAGTGAAAGCTACTCCGGGGGAAGGAGTGTTAGGGTAATCCACCTGTATGAAAGATTCGCTTTAATCCCTAGAAATTAGAGATTGGCCTCAACCATGAAGCATGAAGTTTTCTATCCGGACAAATATATTTTTGCTATTGCAAGCCATTCTTGTTATTCATATCCATACCAAATCCTTTTCTAAATGCTGCTAAATAATGTGGGAATAAATTCTCTTGGATGATTCTTACTGTATGTTTGAATTACATCTAGGTAATGGAGTCGCTAGGGCTTTCAGTTATTACATAAACATAAATAATGGTAGGGCAGCAAACAGGCAGGAGGGAGGAAGATTGAGGAAAGAAAGTTCTTTTATATAGTTTTTAGCTTCCTTTCCTTGTATGCTATCCAGTCTTTAGTTGAGAAATGTTGAGCTGTACATTTTGCACGGGAGTTCTTTGCTAAACTGTATCAAACAAATGAGTCCGCTCTTTTGTATCCTCTTTCTAATTTGAGATGACTCTGAGGCAGCTTTGCTTTCTGAGAAACAGGAAGTTTGGGGATTCCTTTCCTGCAGATTTAATATTTTTCAGTTTATAAGACAGGCTGGGTGAAGAAAATGACACCAATACCTTCTTTTGTGACTGTCCTCTACCTCCACTTGGTGTGGGGAAGCACCTGGGGCTGGGCCAGACCACCCAATTACAAGCTTTAAGCCTAGGGCTGGGATATTTTGGCATATTTCTGGGTACAAACCCCAGTGGGAAGGGAAGGACAAGCCTTTTCCTTCCCTCAGACAGGGTTGGGCAAACTGAAGCCCTGTTTCCTTTCAAGAATTGAGCCTATCCAAACAGCTGGCTACAGTGTGAAGCCTGTTTGTTTTTTCATCCCCTCCCACTCATAGGAGCCAGGAGCAGGTTTACCTCCTGGCAACCCCCCCGTTGCAAGCGGGGTCCCAGCAGGGACCGCAGCCAGCTCCGGCGCGGTGGCAGCGGCGGCGGCGGCGGTGGCGGTGGCTGCCCTGCCAGCTGCTGCAACCCTGCTGTGCCATGCAGGGGGAAGGGGGGCTGCACTCACCCCTGCCACGTGCCGAGATGAGGAAAAGCAATTTCCATCCACAGCATAAGGCTTACAAAATAAATCGCTGTGCACCACCCCAGATAATTTGCAGGGTATTAAATGGAATCCTTTTAAAAGGAAATGCTCTCCTTCAAGAAAAGGGCAGCAAAGTGAGGCTGCTGGATTGAGGAAATTGCCAGCCTTGCTCACTAGTACCACAGGAAAAAGATAAACCTTAAATGGATTCAGCAATAGAAATGGGGGCCATGCAAAAGCGCTGCTGAGAGAGGGACAGTTTCTTACATCCGTCTCCTGTGGAGCATTCATTGAGGTCCCAATTTATTCCTCATTACGCTATCTGGAAAATGAGTAACTGAAAGCGCAGCAGCTGGCCTGAACGCTGGCACAGCTCAGCCAGTTCCAGCAGTTGGGCCCATTTATCCTGGCCTTGGAGTTTGCATCCCAAGAACAGCAGACTGGGACATGGCTGCCAGTTAGCCAGTCCCTGAGGCAAGGAGGAGAGGGATGTCACCGCCAAGGGTGGCAGAGTGGAAGAACAGGACTGCTGGGGCTCCTGGCTCGAGCCAAGGGGCAGGGAAGGATGCAGAGGAGTGGGAATAACCCTGGAAAGGGTAGCTGGCAGTTTTACAAGATGATAGTGTGCTAATCATCTGCCTCATGAAATGGGGTGAAGTATTTAAATGTCCAAAGAGCCAGGGAAAAGAAGGGAGGAATGACAACATATTAGAGTCACAGAGCAGCTGGGGTTGGAGGGCACCTCTGGAGATCGTCTGGTCCAACCCCCTGCGCAGGCAGGGTCACCTGCAGCAGGTTGCCCAGGGCTGTCTCCAGTCAGGACAGCCTGTATCCAGCCTGCAGTCACTGCAATTTGTGCTGGAGTGTCGGAGGTGGCTTTAGACCAGCAAAGTTTGGTAGAGCTGCAGTGTACTGAGTAGTCTCTCTGGCTGTTAATCTTCAAGGAGCTGGCTCAGCTATGCTTACATGGACATCAGCGACTGCTGTATTGAAACATCCGGAGGGTCTTTGGTCTGTTATGGACAGGAGAGTTGTGCCATTACCTCCATCAGGAACCTGGAAAGGTTACCATTAAAGTGGGGTCAGGAATTAAAAACATTCCAGAATGATTCAGATATTTCAAAAATAGTTTGGTTTTTTTTGACCTGGCAAATCATAAAATATTAACAGTTATTATGATTTGTTCAAAATGCTTCACTTAATCACAATTTAAAAGACTTTTTTTTGTTGTTTTTGTGAATGTTGTATTCTACAATCCAAAAATGCAAAAGGAAAAGCTGTGTTAGAACTAAGATACTGAATCATTTTATGTTTTCTTAAACTTAGTTTAAATGAAACTGACATAATTCTGTAACAGGTAAAGATTTGAATGAAGATGCTTCTATTGAAATGTGTTCAACAAACTGTAGTTGCATTTTAGCCAAGTGGGGAAAACCTCTCTGAAAGGACATAGCTACATGTCCATTAAAATCCTAAGATCCAATCTTAAATTCTTTGCTCAAGCTAAACTTACCCATATTTCATTTGGATTTCTGCCTGAATGAAAGTTGCAAGATCCAGGCTCAGCCTGGACTTTTGAAAAGAGTTAAGGAAAACAGAAATACAGATGGGTGCAGCAGTGCTCTCTCCCATGAGAAAAAGAATTAAAACAGTTTAGTGAATATCTTTCCCATGTGAATTAAAAGTAAGATGTATGTAAAACTCCTTTCAGTATGCAAACTAATCAATTCAAGAGGAAATTGTTAAGGATCTGAGCAGACTTCACACATACTGATTTCAATAAAAATTGAAAATACTCAGAGAAAACACCATCATTCCCTCAAATACACTGTTTTATAAGCCTATTCAGCTTACATTCTGAACACAGTTCAGGACATTTTTAAATGGGATGTATAACTGGGACTGTGTCTGCAGCTAATATCCTAGTGCCAGGAACTGGCTAATACAGCTAAACCACATCATGCAAAAAGACCCGGGGATAGCTCCAGTGGTTTTTCACTTTTTAGGGGAAAAAAGCTATAAAGCCTTGACTCTGATATCTTTCCAATCTTTCTTGCAGCTATTCGTAGAAGAAGCCCATTCAGAGTTGTACAATTCTGCAATGCTAGACTAATGCCTGTGTAAAGGGTAAGCAAAACCACATCTTTTAATTCACTTTATTACAAGCTCTCTGTGTACAGTCTACATTGCAACACAAGAGATTAAGGATCCTTAGAGAAAATATCTTTGTCGTGTAGCTACTTTGCTGAGAGATAAGTTTATTAAGACAAATAGGACAATACCAACCACACAACGTTAAGGATATGATTCTCAGTGGCCTTTGCAAACTTAAGCAAATCCTTTTCAGCAGTCTGACACCATAAATGAAGTGTTTGAGATGGTATCTCCAGCATTAGAAAGAACAACCCTGACACATACTTTGATTAGGGAAGCTGACATTTCTGTTAAAGTTCAGCAAGTCACAGAATCCTCTTAACATATGGCCAAAGATTAGAATGTTCTCTTCTGAAAAAGGTGAGCATGATTGCAGATCTCATAACTTGCAAAGTCAAGGACAAAACTTATTGCATCTGCTTCAGTTTTTCATTCTCAGCAAAACAAAGTAAGATGGATAGATGGATAAAATACCAAAGAATAATAATGATAATAATAAATCCCCCACATGCTTTGAAGACTTAGAGAAGATACGAAAGTGATGTAAATTTTGCTGTTATACAAATATTATGGTACTGAAATTGCTGAGATAGAAGTTGAATACTATTAAGTTGAATACTATTTTGTATGATATTATCACTCTTCTGGTTTGATGATAAACAAGCCTCAAACCTAGAGATGGGACCTGAGCCATAGTGTGATATTCAGCAGCCAACTTTGCCCAAAGCTCAGGTTACCTCTGTTCATATCTTGAGGTTTGTATGTCCAAATAAACACCTGCAAATTTAGAGCATACAGAGTAGAAACCAGGCTAGAGATCCTGCCACAGCAGAGTCTCCTGAAAGACTCCAGTATTGCTGGGTTGTGACTGGATCAGTATATTGATATATTAATCTTCACAGGACCAGATTAAACCAGAAAGTAGAAGGAGGTGAACACTTTTAGGTAAACATCTAAAAAGGTTTAAATTGTATTCAGTTCAAGGTCTGATAAAAGGATCTGGTCAGATCTTATTTATTCAAAGCAATTTATCTAACGCTTCTGTTTTGTTCCTCATGTATCTAACACCATAAAAAAGATCTCTGTAGGAAATAAAAAGAAACATTGTAGTGTACCATAAATAGTATGTTTTTACACAGGGCTTGCAAATGGTGTAGTTTAAAGATGAGAATGCTCCATTTTTGCTATCCACTGGTAGTTTATGTATGCTCTCTGTATAGCCACACACCCTAAGCATGGGAATAAGGACCAATCTTCAGAATTGTTTAAAAGGTTTACAGCCACTTTCATTGAAATAAATGTACTGGAAACAACAGAACCAGGAAACGGTGTGAAGGCTATAAAGTTTGCATAAAGAAACCATTATGAAGGTGTGCCAATAGAACAATTGTTTGATGTTGCGTTACAAATGTTTTTTTTTCTCTTTTTTTTAAAGATTCGGTTTATCCAATGGCTCTGGCATTTAAAGAACAAAATGCAGGAATTATTTCCAGCTCCTGAGATGCAAAGTGAAGACTTTCAAAGAATTACTAATTACATCAGAATTGCTTCTTACAGAATTTTCATTTCAGGTACCAGATGGAACTGTAAATGCAGGTCAACATAAAAACTAGAACAAAGCACCCTGAAATTAAACTTTCCTAATGATTATAGTTTCAGGAGAAGGTCTGGCCTCTTCTATGGTGACTGTTAAACTGCAGTATCTATCAGGATGTAACATGTGGAGAAGGGCTGCCATAAACATCCAGTAATGGAGCCCAGGGCTCCATTGCACAAATGCTTTACAAATGCTTTATTCTTTCCTGGAGATCTCAGAACGTTGTCTCATCCTAAGCCCTTGGGATATTCCAGCAGAATTTCTCAAGGGGGTGCTGGAAATAGGTAAATAAATAGGTACCTTTAACTTTTCACTCTGTTCTTCCTGTGTCCCAGTGTTGCTCTCAGTGTCAGCCTTCTCTCTGGAGGAGAAACTGTTGGCTCGATCCTGGGCAAAGAGACAAGGGGAGTCAGAAAGGCTCAGTGTCACTTCTCCTTTCTCTTGTGCACTCACCCACATCCTTTAACAACAAGATAAAGTTTCAGTATTCAAGGGAAACAAAAGCTGCCTGTAAGGTACCTAGAGTAACAGCTAACTGGCTGCAAACATGTGAAATGGAATGGTAACATCTTTTGATCATCACACCACAAAGCGTAAAATACCATGTACTCCCTGTAATTTATTACCTTTGGATTTTTTTAGGAAACAAATGTTATTACTGGTGAAAGATCCCAGACTGGCAGTTCTTCAAAGAAAGTCATCAGCCACTGAACATGGGGTTTGTGACTCACCCCCTTGATTCCCCTACCAGATCCTGATGTCAGTCATCCCCACAGCCCTTCTGATGCAACTACTTGCAGGGAGGAGGGAGAGGGGAAATTAGCACTCAGCAGCATCACAGGCTCTGATGATTCTGGTGAGGGTTGTGACTTCTTCTTTAGAGAATCAAAGAACTTCATCCAGACCACTTAAAAAATACGGACTTCCCTTTCTCAAGTTTCTCACAGAAAGTGACACCTCTGAAGGGTTTTATAAAAAACTTTAAATGTCCCTAAAGATTGAGGCTGATGACAGTACATAGCTTTCTCTCCTAGAAATGTTAGGTGGCATCATTGATTTTGGAACTTCAAACAATTTTTATATATTCAGATACTGAACAGCCCTTCTGAGACAAATTCAAAGCCATGGTTAGGAAGGCTCTGGAGGGCCAGCAGATGAAGGCTGGAATCCAGCCTCTGCTCTCACGTACGCCGGGGAATCCTGGGGAGCAAAGGAGAATATTGTTTGGTCTTGATTCTTCAGCATGTGAGATGGGTGCTTTGAATGGGATAATGATCCAGCCACAGAGGATTACTGGAGGGCAAAGGGAATGTAGATGCAGGATATGTTTGTGGGAGGGGCCACTGCATGAAGCATTCAGCTTCCTTTAATCACCATTTGGCTTCAATTCAAAATAGCATTTTGCCTCCATAGTAATCTCCTGCTGGTGATTCCTAAGCATATTTCATGAGAGATGCAATGCAGTTAACCATGTGTTCTGATGGCTTTTATTTTAACCTCCTCCTACTAAAGATCTGAGGGACATTCTTGGCAAAGGCTATCTGGCTAGTGTGCTATGAGCAGGATGAATAACTTTCTAGAGTTCTCTATTGCAAGTGGAGTCTAATCCTAAAGCTGACAATGTCACAGGAATCTTTCCCTTGACTTCTCAGGGCTTTGGACCAAATCCATAATGCAACCACTTCTTCCAGTTGTGAGATGCTATTTCAGACTAACACGTCCAGGAAGTTTAACTTCCTCCATTAACTTTGTACACACAGAGGAATGTTAGCAAGAAAACAAAATGGAAAGGGAAATGTTATTTCCGAGAACCAGATAAAAGCACCTGGGACTGTGCTCCCTGCTCACACAAGTGTGGTCACTTTGTGATGACTCCGCCACTGAGTTTTATGGAGCCTTTAGCTGAAGGGGCTTTTCAAGGGCAACATAAAGAAACAAGGCCAAAATAACAGGCCAGATACTGAAGTCTTATTCAGAGGAAAATCACCCTGAGCTCAGTGGGAGTTTCACTTGAGAAAGGGCGGCAAGGTTTGGCTCATAAACCCTACATGTAGATTTAGCAGAAACAGAATTTGTCTTTTCAGATTGGGAAAAAATAGTTTGTCTCTTATGAACAATCTATACATATGGACCTTGTTACTTACTTGGGGTTCTATGATGTTTTTCTGTTAGCCTGCATACTTATTTCCCCTAACATCTAATGCATCTTTGACCTTTAATATAGTATCAACATTAAACAAACAAACCAATAAAATATCATGGTTACCGAAACTTATGAGTTTCTCTTGTATTATCGAAATACTCTCTTTGCAGTCTCACTCATTTCCTGTTAGGAAAGTTTGGCACTCAGTCTCCAGTACATAAACAAGCCCAGGAGCAGGCCCTAGCCAGACGTTTTGCTCAGCTAACTGCAGAAGATGCTTTTGAATGAAGAAAAGATAATTCTCCCCCAAGGACCTGATCTCTTTTTGGGTGTCCTATGTCCCTTTGCCTGGCTTTTTATGCATCTCTCTCCATCCTTCTGCGGAAATAGCCCTACAGAAAACAATCAGAAAGCTTACTATTTTTTGTGCTGTATTTCAAATGAAGTTTCCTGTTCACTCACAAGACCAAACTGTTTCCTGATACTCATGTGATACACTGGATTTATTCCTTTTTGGCAGGTAGTTGAATGGAGGTTACAGCTGCAGCTCCACGCAGGGATATGGGCATTAGCTCAGGTGCCAGAAGCTGCAGAGAGGTGTGTGCTGTGTGGAGCAATGCGATCTCCTTATTAATATTGGCCTAAATGTCCTAATCAGAGCACTGCATCTATATTGCTTTGGGTACCTGGGGTAGGTCTTGCAGGAACAACTTGTGAATCTCTGCTCCACAGCACAGCATTTCGTCCCTGTGAGCATGCCCATGATGACGTCTGTGCCTGAGTCAAAATAAGAATTTTGCTCCCCTAGCTCCTTTCCTTGAGCCTTTGCCACAAAATAATCCTTTCTGCCTATGAAGTGTTAGCTTTAATTGCCTTTTTGGGACTCTTATCTGGAGGCTTGTAATTCTTTTAATTCTGCCTTAAACTTGTATGTTGCACAGCAGATCCACAGTTTTAAGATATGCCCCTTCACCTTGTTTTCTGGGCCGTTCTTTAAGTGATGTGAGTTTAATGCTGATACTGCATTAGTAATCAATCAAACCTTTGCCAAGAGCACACAAATAAATAAATAAATAAATAAATCCTCCGGTAGATTTTGATGTGTATTTGAAAGGAGGAAAATTCCTTTCACATGGCCTCTTGTCCCTAGAAATCTACGAGTTTCTTTGTCTTGGCTGATGGCCAAGCAGCACCGTGATGTACCATTTTTCTTGGCCAGTGTTTTTAGGTCTTTTGAAACAAGACCAAATGTTCACATGGTGTTTCTTCATTTAACAGCTGCAAGACAGTGACCGCAGCTGCATGTGCCGTGAAACCCAGCTTCCATCTATAGTAAGGGATGCTGTGTTTTTGTTTTTTTGAGATAGCTGACTAAACGAATTCAAAGTCAGCGCTGATACAAGCAGCTCTGTGGCTTCCTATGAAGCCATTTTAGTGTACCTATAAACCTTAGTGCTTCAGAAAGCACAGTCAGAGAGGGGCCTTTGCAGGGTGAATGTGTATACGCATGCTAATTTTCTACATGCACAGGACCAAATTAGCATCTCCCTAGGTGAATGCCATGTAAGTGGACTGAAGCCGAACATCTGTAGCCCACCTGGCAGCAATCTTTGCAAGCCCACGCTGCTTGGTACCTCCCCTCAGCCCAGTCCAAGTCCCTTGAGGTTACAGACTTGGCAGCCTGTTTAAATTGACCCTGTTTGGAGTGGACCCTTACATCATTTCATTTCATAAGCTGTTAACTAAACTATTTGTGAGATTGGCCCAAGCTGCTTGCTGACAAATTGCAACGATGCTTGTAAAAAAGGAATGGAAAAGAAAAGGGAAGAGGGAGAAAAAAACCTCAAAACACAGCTCATGTGTAAGACAAAATCAGCCAGGAAATATTTATGGCAAGTCCTGAATGATCAGACGTTCTGGAAGGGGGAAGGAGGAACAAATGTTTCCCTGTGTGCTTGTTAGGGGTTTTTGTGGTGTTCCAGCAAAGAGTGATGAGGTTTTTGTGGGGTTAAGCTATCTGAAACTAAGCCTGGCAGGATGGAAAGATTCTGCCCCTGCTTAAAAAGAGACCATGCATCTGTGCACTAACGCATGCTGTTTTAAGACCTTAATAATAATATTACTAACTGGTTGCTGGTGGTTCGAACATGAACTGAGAATGGAACAAACCCAGTTTAAAAACCATAATATGAATAGTACCTCATAACATCTGAGGCAAAATTCCCAAGGACTTTAATGGTTTTGCCAAGACTACAGGATTGGGTCAGCGGTCAGAGTTAGGTGGATGTGGCAACATTTTTTTTCTTTCTTCCTCCCTCCCTTTAAGTCAGATACAAGAATGTGCTCTTTTTTTTTATCTGTTTAGGTATTGTGATGATGCTGGGAGGCCCACATAGAAGCCTAGTGTGTCAGGGACTGCACACACACACAGCATGAAAACATGGTCCCTGTCCAAAAGGTCACCTAATCTACACACAGGAAGAAATATATAGATAGATGGGACAAACTGACAACGAGGGCATGAGACAACAGCTATGGTCAGTAAAGTAAGCATACCTCTTGCTTGCTCCAGTTTAGTTGTGGGTTTTGTTCGTGTAGAATAGCAGTGGCTTGCAGTTTGCAAGCAGTTAAACTGTGGTTCCTATACTAAGGCTAAGTCTGGGCAAAATAAGGCAAAGAGGTTGTGCAGTGAGGTGGTGTGTCAGCTGTAGTCTGCTGTGTGAGCTGAAGTCCTGATAGTGACAACAGAGGCGGCTGAAATTGCCGTTGGGGGTGACCTGGGCATTCAGCAGAGCGGTCACTGCAGACCACCCTCGTCTCTGCTGCAATGCAGGGTCCTAGGGACCCATCAGCGTTTCCGCTCTCTGAAACTCTTCTGGAGGTCCCCTTCCTTTAGGGTCTCTGAGGTATGTGTCTTATGGCTCTCAGCCATACAAAAATTTGGGCAAGGAGTTCATAGGGTCAAGAAAAATGGCCACCCTTCTAGCAAAATGAAGTTAGCCTTTGTTTATTGAATTCTTTTGGCATGTTGTTTTTGCTGAGGAGAAGCCATTTCACCCCATCACCTCTCCCTGCGCAGGCCACAGCACACTTCCTTAGGTCCTTATGCAAACATTCAGCATCACCCTATTGGCTGTTTTTGCATTTACATCTTTGCAACCTTACCTTATGTTGTGTTGCCATTTTAATGTGTAAAAGCAAAGGAAAGGAAAAACGATTCCACTTTTTACTAAGGATTTGCTTATAAAATGCATTCAAAGATCTGCTAACACATTCATATATGTTTAATAAGCGCGTAATTAGTCCAAGGGATCAACCGGTTGCTTTCATCTATGGTTCATTACTAACAATAGTACCTCATACCAGTACACTTACATTCAGCTGTGGCATGGCCCCTTGTGACTATTATGTATTCCGACATTATTAATAATTGATTAACCCTTTACAATCCACTTAGACATGGAATCTCTCTCTAAAGTGGGAGCAGGAAATGGTTGGAGAGAGGCCTGTGAAAGGGACTGTTAAGCAACCTCCTTCCTGTTTGAAGAAACCACATCAATGAACTCACGAGTGCATTCAGGTAAATTCTGCTCCATTTTTATCTGGAGATTTCTTGTGTGAATCAACTATTTCTTCAATGGCCCTTTCTCTGTTTGCTCAAAAAAGGTTTCAAATGCTGTGGGGACTGGGGCCATATTTTCTGTGAAGCCGTTTTCTACCCATGTCGTTTATTTAATTCACCCCATCCTAAGTGGCCCAGTCTCCTCAGGACATGCCAGGAGCGACACGCATGCACTCCAAAGGTAAGAGGGCTGTAGTGGCTTCCCCATGCAAGGCCCCCAGAGTGTTTGTTTTCAAAACGTACTACCGTGCAACAACCCAACTCTGGAGGGAACACACATATGGAAACTGGAGAGTCACTTTTGTCTGAAGTCCTGTAACTGTGAACCACACAGCTGACTCTGTATTACAAGTTTATAGATGGTATAGAAGTCACAGTTGTGTCCGTCAACGGCCAGGGATTTGGTTTTATCATCCACTCTAGGCCCAGGGAGGCTGTAATTCTTCAGAAGAGGCACCAAGCGTTCCTGTCTTCACACGTGCTGATGGAAGGACCTTTCTCCTCCTCTCCCAGGCAGCATGCCATAACCTGCCAATGGCAGAGGAGGGATAAGCACACATGATTTACAGTAACTTTTAATGGAATTCAGTCGATGGCTTAAAAGCTTTCTATATAATAATATTAGTTCCTTCTGACTCCTAAAAAAGTTTTTTTCTAGTTAAAAAGCACAAGCCTGTGAACTGGGAGGCACCAAAGGGACTCGGTTCTACAAGCAGAGGCTGAGTTGCACAAATGAAAGGAATTGCTGGCAGCAGGCTCAGGGGATTCACTATGGAGTTTTCATAAATTTAAAACAAAGCACCTGCTTATATGTTGAGTCCTTTTATGTTTCCTTGTTACTGAATGCTCCTTTGAAACCAAAGATATTGATATATTCTACCCTGTGGGGAAATCAATAAAAACTTTAATCGCAAAATTAAATAAAAACCAAAGCTACAGACATTACATAGTAGCACTTTCAGAAGGAGCAACATGGTGTTTTATGGTTCTGCTGCAAGTGGGCTTATTATTAAAAAAAAATTAGTAGCTTCTTTAGAGCTGTTGAGGAGGTGAAGTAGGACCTTCTCTTCATTTCGAGTTGACATCTTAGTGGTCTACTAGAGTTATCAAGGAAGAGCAGGATATATGTTCTTCAGTGATGCAAGTGGTTTTGTGAAAAGGAATTTGTTAGCTCTTATATCCACCTTCATCGCAGCCTCTGAACTTCTGCAAAAGTCTGGGCCATCATCTTACTCAGCTCATTATTTATGTGTCTTCGGGGCCTGAGTGTGAAAAGGCAGTGATGTGAAGGTAGTGACTGCCTGTGAAACAGCAATATACATACAACAGAGACACACCTGAATCACACACCTACTCTGTATTGGAGATGTGACTAAAGATACTACACTGTACCAGGCAAAACTCATTTAAACAATCTTTTTGGCAAATTCTCAAGTAGAACTGTGCAGAATGATAACTATAGGGCTATGTTAAAAATACTTAAAATCCTTAAATCTGTAAAAAACTCTAAAAGTACTTAAAGTTGTAAAAAGTTTAAAGCTAAGAGTACCTGTTTCACAAAGGTACCTGTTTTTAAATTAATCCATTTCCTTGAAAATGTGTTACAAAAGAGCAAAATGAAGTCCTGTTGCATATTGCTATGAATGCGTTTCTTGACAAGAATAAGGCTGACTTACAAAGGGAGCTCCTCAAACAGAAAGCCATAGAACCTCTTCTTTCTGTATTGCAAATTGAAATTTCACCTCCAGGTTGTTATGAAATGAAATGTAGGGAAATTTTATAAAATGTCAAATATGTATGCACAAAATTCAAAAACAAAAAAGCATTTGTATGCAACTCCACTATACCCACTACAGATTTTCATTTCAAAATTTGAAAGTAGCCAAGGAATTTATTTGTAAGAAGAAGATTTTCCATATATAATTCTTCATAATTCCTGCTATGATGATCATAATTTGCAACATCACAAAAAAATCTGATTAACTTGAAAAGGATTAAGGGTTTGACACAACAAACTGAATATGTCATCTTCAAAAACAACAGAATCAAGATTCTATGAATCTATAGTCATTCTTCCTACTTTTGATCTGACCTAAACCTGTTATAATCTGCAGAGAAAGAATAAAGGGTCTCTCTCTAGATAGATTTATATATGTGTGTATATATGCACACAAACATACAAGTATATGCTGCTAGAAGAATGAAAGAAGAGACCATCTTCTATTTAAGACTATTTAATATTGTTTAAGACACAAGCAAATGTGTGTAAACCTAAGCTGGTTTTTTACTACTTAGATAATTCCTTCAAAAATATGACAACATGATGTTGATTCATCAACAAGGACAACAGTTCTTCCCCAGTGGATCTCTTTATTCTATAGGTTTCATAGTAGGGGAGGAGTGGGGATTCCAGGATATATACCTTTCTTCTAAATTGGTTTGGGATTTATTCTAGAATGATGGATAGTTCCTTAATTTTTGGCAAGAGTGGAATCTTTAACACCAGTTCCTGCTCAGACTGAAGGTAGAGAGAGAGCAGTGCAACACTTTTAGGTAAGCTTACTCAGGCCTCATCTAGACCTATGCATCTGAGTGTGTTCAGAGATATTACTCTCTCTTACAAAATATCACCATATTTTACAATGAGTTGTTCTGTAGGGGCCACTTTGAATTCATGGGCACAGAACAGGAGCCACATGTTAAGAAAAGTGTCCGTGCAACCATTTCCAGGATGGGGACTAGCTTCTTGAACATTGATTTTCGTGTAAGTAACCTTAAGAGCAGAATTTATATATGAATGCATTAGAGACAGATGCAATTGGATCTATCATAGCATATAATGACTGTCTGGGCCACGTGTCACTTTGATTTGCATCTTGCAGGCAATTTGTGAATGGCAGTTGGTGAGACGAAACCTGCTATGTATATTTTCCTGTAGAATATTGAACATGGCACAATAAAGTCTGATTTCGATCTCAAGATAAATAATAAAAAATAACATGGAAAAGCTGTTAGTAAATACTGTAAAAGGAAGTGCTTGGGGGTGTTTTCTGATAGCATAGTTATTTATAAACCTTTCCTTTCTACATGCTAAAAGACTCATTAAGGATGGGGATTCTGCGTGAGAGCAATAGAGTATATTGTGCAGTGGTAGCATGAAGTAAATATTCAATAGGCACTAGAGAGTCCTTGTTCAGGGCCCAAGCTTGGGAAGTGATGTAAACTCTTCACAGAGCACTTAATTTGATTCTATCAGAGATTTATTTCAGCATGTGATTGATGGAAACTGACTAAGTGGTAGTGTGGCAAAAGTACAAAAGCTATTGAACTATTAATGTTATTTATAAGGACAGGACTAAGTGTGATAAGCAAGGACCAATACAAAATGTTTTTGCAGGTTGTTTGCTTATTTGGAGTGAAAACTCTCCTTTATGAGGGGCCAAGAAAATTATAAGGGTCTAAGGGAAACAAGAAGGGAAGATGAGTGCAGTCCTATCAGGATCAGCATATGCTCAGCCCCATGCTGTACAGTGGTGTGGGGAGCAGGTTAGGGCTGAAAGCTTTTGGAAACAAGTTAGGTGCAGTAGTCAAAAACTATTATTATAAAGGCACAGAACTCCCTTGGATTCAGAAAATGTTGTTCTTCATATGTGACCTGTCAGGTGCATTGGACTTTGCCATTTCAACTCTCTGTTAAGAATAGCAGAAACTGGTAAGCAAAGTGGAGCAGATACCAGTATTCTTTGTGTTGGACAACTATTTCATCTCCAAAGAAATCATCCCTTCCTTGGGTCCACATTTTCTGAGTGCTTGGAAACTGTGACAATATAAATATATGCCAATCAAGTGGTTAACATAATAGCATGTTGTGAAATTACATGTAAACATCAAACTATATTGATTGGGCAATTTGCTATCCAGTTATTCTTGAATTACCACTTCCCTGAGAATGTCTTTCAGGAATTCTGAGCTAGAAAGGAATCCACAGTGGTTTATTCTCTTTAGACCTAATTTATTCCAAATATTTCAACTTCCACATAGTGGTCAATATATTGCAGGCTCCTGGGCCAGCAATAGCAACCCAAATTGGCAAGTGATTGACCAGCTACAGAGCTCACAGAGGAGTCTGTGTAACTGATCTGTAAATATTTGTATGAAACAATGTAGCAGCCTCTTCAAGTGATTTACTCTATGAGCTGTCTCCAACCCATTTAAAGTCATTTCCCTGAATGTGAGCAGAGGGATCAGAAATACCAGCATTCCTAGTGCAGGAATCCCCATGGTAGCATTTAACTTACAAGACGAAGGAAGGGTTAAAGTTGCAGATGGGCTCACAACTCTCGGGAAAGGTTCTACTTCCCATGCAGGTCTCCTCAGCAGCTGAGCGAAGCAAACCAACCTGTCAATCAAATTGTAGTGCATAGAATCAGTCCGAACATCTGCCTTTCTTGTCTGCTTTCCCTGGATGTTCTGTTTGGATTTTATTGCATACTCAACATGAAAGTGTTTGTTCACTTCACAGAGATAGGCACAGCATCTTCTTGGACTTCTGTCTTATTTGCTTTAGCCAGCTAATCATCTGCATGACAGAGAACACTTTTTAATTTAATGTTGGCGCACTGATTAACAGCTCAGGTCCCTTTACAGATATATATTTCTTAGAGTTGCCAATCAGCAAGATTAAGCAGTAAGCTTGTAGTAATCTACTTTTAAAGAGTGAGCAGGTGACAGCCTCATATCAGTTAATGTTGGCATATTATCTACTAAAAGAAAAATGAAACCAAATATTTTGTCTTCTAAGAATCAAAGGAGGAAAGAACAGGAGGAATGTGTGGCATTCCTTCCCAGTGGGTCAGGCAGTGACTTTCCAGATAATAATTAGGTCTATTTCCTTTATTGTCATTGTAGACAGGATTTATGCAAAAAATAAGATATTTGATGTAATACAATATCTATGATCTGTTTTCAAGTTTTATTCAAAGTTCACAGAGGTCAAGGAGAGTTTTGTTTTAACAGCGCTTTGAATAAGAAGTTGTTTTGCTCCACGAAGTCTCCAGTCTTTGGTTATCTGCAATGTTTACATGATTTTTTTCTTCTGAGAATGGACTTTCTCATAGTTCTTGTGGGTGACCAGGTCACAATAACATCTAAGTATGCTGAGCTGGTTAGATTCTGGTTCTGATCAGAGTCAATAGTCTCCAGACCATTTTTCATTTTCATGCAAACCTTAACCATATTTTTTTTGGAATCATCCTCATTAAAAATACTGGCTTTACAGTTTAGACTTAACTTTATCTCATGCATCATACAACCACATACCTTCAAGGACCTCTAAACTTACGATGGAAGGATCTACAAACAGAGGTTTGGGTAAACATACACCTACTTTTGCCCCCTCATCACTATGAGCTAGAACATCAGCTGGGGGACTGTGATCTCTTGGCCATGTCCACTCTATGAGAAGAGCATGCTTGTGAGTAGACAGATGTACCATGCCTGTGCTCTTTCCTTCCTCATTGCTGGCTTTAATGAGGTTACCAAGTGGCTTCAGAGAAGTTGCATGATGACTGAGTTGAGCTTACACTCACTAATGCTGGACTGAGCTGGACGTGTCCAGCCTTGCCTGTGTCCAGTGCACCCCAAACACGTGAATACGAGTATGAACCCTGCTAGTCACCAAACCTGCTTGGGCTTAGCCAGAGCAGGCCACAGAGGCTCTGCAGGACAGCCTCGACAGTATACAAGGCAGGCAGGCTCAGGGTGGGCTCAGACTGACATCTACATGACACTGTGGACTTTGGGCTGTGTCTATGCTAAGAAATTAAGAGGGAGAGAGCATAGGATCAAGTCCTGGCCCGTGACTGTCCTCTCTGTTTACTGCTACAGGCTCCCTGGCACCACTTTGACCTGTGCAACAGCACAGTTCGGGTGCTGGCACCTTTCAGGGTGTCCTTCCAGCAGGCTGGTGGAGAGGGACACCCCGCTTTGGGGAAGAAGAGAGTCTGACCATGCAGAGGGGAGGTATGCTGTGCCACTTGCCCTCACAGCCTCAGAAGGGGCCGTGGCCAGCAGTCTGAGTCTATCTCAGGGCATTTCTACTGGGTAGGGACTGAGACAGGGGGTGCAATGTTTCAGCAGGCTGCCAGGTGGTGTGTGTTGTGCCGTTTCAAACTGGACTGGCAGCTGTAAACACCCAGGTCTTTGAGCCCAGAGAAGGAATAAAGTGATTTAAAACATCTTCTCCCAGTCTACCATTGCCTCAGCTGCACCAGATCAGCTGGACTCAGCACCCAGAGACTTCCTGAACTCTTCTATTGTGCTCTCTTCTCAGTTTTATATCTTGTTCCTGTGGATCAGGATACCTGTTGGTACTGCTTACGTACACGCCGCACAGAGCGTTCCCCAGTGGCTGTTGGAGTTGCTGTGTCAGAGGCTGCCACCCAGACCGACCCTCTGACAGTAGATGCAGCTCTACAGGTCTCAGGCTGCAGGGAGTGCTTGGGGCCTCTCCGGGAGGCCTGGGCTGGCAGTCAGCTCTCCTGCAGGAGGTGTGCTGCTGTTGGCGAGCTGTGTCGTCAGGTAAGGGAGTTACGGGAGGAGGTCAGTAGGCTGCACAGCATCCGAGAAGCGGAGCAAGAGATAGACAGGGTATTCTCGGAGACGGTGCAGCTTCGGGAGTCCCAACCCCCAACAGCAGTGGAGTTGCCGGAGGGCTCTGTGCCGTGTGAAATGGTACATCATAACATCGTGGATGAAGGCTGGAAACTGGTCACTGCTCGTGGGAGGAGAAAGGCTCCTACTCCTCCCGAAGACCTGAAGCTGAAGAACAGGTTTAGTGCCCTCCAGGATGAGGAGGACATGGGCATGGCTGCAAGGGAAGTACCTGGGACAACAGACCCTGTGCCCTGCCGGAATGCCCGGAAGAAGCGGCAGGTGATTGTTGTGGGGGACTCCCTGCTGCAGGGGATGGAGGCATCTATCTGCCGACCTGACCTCATGTCTAGAGAGGTCTGTGGCCTGCTGGGGGCTCGTGTGAGAGATGTCATGCAAAGACTGCCAAGGCTCGTCCATGCTTCAGACTATTACCCACTGCTGCTCTTCCATGTGGGCGCCAATGACACCAAGGGCAAACTGGAGACCATCAAGCAGGATTTCAGAGCTCTGGGGATGGTGGTCAAGGGTCTGGGAGCCCAGGTCATCTTCTCCTCAATCCTGCCAGTGAGGGGGATGGATGAGAGGAGGAGGAGACGGACTTTCCAAGTTAACGACTGGCTGCGCCGCTGGTGTTGGCAACAGGGTTTTGGTTTCTACGACCACGGGACCCTGTTTGAAGATCGACAACTGATGGCGAGAGATGGGGTCCACCTCACGAGGTGGGGCACACGGGTCTTTGCCAACAGGTTGGCCAACCTGGTAAGGAGGACTTTAAACTAGGAAAGACGGGGGAAGGGGAGAGTTATAGTGCCAGGGTAGCTGGCAAAAGACTGCTCAAGTCGGGATGACTCCAGCAGGTGAATGCAGCCAGGGAAGTGTGCATGGGATGTGGCTATGGAGGACCCTCTTTTAGCCCTCCTGGGAAACCTGCATGCTCGATCACCTCCCTGAAATGCCTGTACACCAATGCACGCAGCATGGGGAACAAACAGGAAGAACTAGAGATCTGTGTGCGGTCGCAGGGCCATGATCTCATTGCCATTACAGAGACATGGTGGGATAGCTCGCATGACTGGAATGCTGTCATGGATGGCTATGTGCTTTTTAGGAAAGACAGGCCAGGCAAGCGAGGTGGCGGAGTTGCTCTTTATGTGAGAGAGCAACTGGAATGTATTGAGCTGTGCCTAGGGGTGGATGAAGAGCGAGTCGAGAGCTTATGGGTAAGGATCAAAGGGCAGGCTAGCATGGGTGACACTGTTGTGGGTGTTTACTACAGGCCACCTGATCAGGAAGAGGAAGTCGATGAGGCCTTCTACAGACAGCTGGAAGTAGCCTCACAATCACAGGCCCTGGTTCTCATGGGGGACTTCAACCACCCTGATATCTGCTGGAAAGACAACACAGCTAGGCACAAACAGTCCTGGAGGTTCCTGCAGAGCATTGGTGACAACTTCTTGATACAGGTGGTGGAGGAGCCAACAAGGAGAGGTGTGCTGCTGGACCTCGTACTAACAAACAAAGAAGGACTGGTTGGAGATGTGAAGGTCGGGGGCAGCCTTGGCTGCAGTGACCACGAGATGGTGGAGTTCAGGATCCTGCGAGGAGGCAGCAGGGCACTAAGTAGGATCGCAACCCTAGACTTCAGGAGAGCAAACTTTGGCCTCTTCAGGGACCTACTTGGAGGAATCCCATGGGTTTGGGCCCTAGAAGGAAGGGGGGTTCAAGAGAGCTGGTTAATATTCAAACATCACTCCCTCCAGGCTCAAGATCGGAGCATCCCTATGAGTAGGAAGTCAAGCAAAGGGGGCAGGAGACCTGTGTGGATGAGCAAGGAGCTCCTGGCAAAACTCAAGCAGAAGAAGGAAGTCTACAGAAAGTGGAAAGGGGGACAGGCCACTTGGGAGGAATATAGGAACGTTGTCAGAGTATGCAGGGATGCGACGAGGAAGGCTAAGGCCCGTTTGGAATTAAATCTGGCGAGAGATGTCAAGGACAGCAAGAAGGGCTTCTTCAAATACATCAGTAGTAAGAGGAAGACTAGGGAAAATGTGGGGCCTTTGCTGAATGGGGTGGGTGCCCTGGTGATGAAGGATGCAGAGAAGGCAGAGTTACTGAATACCTTCTTTGCTTCAGTCTTTACTGCTCAGGCCAGCCCTCAGGAACCCCAGACGCTGGAGGCAAGAGGGGAAGTCTGGAGAAAGGAAGACTTTCCCTTGGTGGAGGAGGAGTGGGTTAGAGATCATTTAAGCAAACTTGACACCCACAAATCCATGGGCCCTGATGGGATGCACCCATGAGTGCTGAGGGAGCTGGCGGATGTCATTGCTAAGCCACTCTCCATCATCTTTGAAAGGTCATGGAGAACAGGAGAGGTGCCTGAGGACTGGAAGAAAGCCAATGTCACCCCAGTCTTCAAAAAGGGCAAGAAGGAGGACCCAGGGAACTACAGGCCAGTCAGCCTCACCTGCATCCCTGGAAAGGTGATGGAGCAGCTCATCCTGGAGGCCATCTCCACGCATGTGGAGGAAAAGAAGGTGATCAGGAGTAGTCAGCATGGCTTCACCAAGGGGAAATCATGCCTAACCAATCTGATAGCCTTCTATGATGGAATGACTGGCTGGGTAGATGAGGGGAGAGCAGCAGATGTTGTCTACCTAGACTTCAGCAAGGCTTTTGACACTGTCTCCCATAACATCCTCATAGACAAGCCCAGGAAGTGTGGGCTGGATGAGTGGACGGTGAGGTGGATTGAGAACTGGCTGAATGGCAGAGCTCAGAGGGTTGCGATCAGCGGCGCAGAGTCTAGTTGGAGGCCTGTACGTAGCGGTGTCCCCCAGGGGTCAGTACTGGGTCTAGTCTTGTTCAACTTCTTCATCAATGACCTGGATGAAGGCACAGAGTGCACCCTCAGCAACTTTGCTGATGATACAAAACTGGGAGGAGTGGCTGATACACCAGAGGGCTGTGCTGCCATTCAGAGAGACCTGGACAGGCTGGAGAGGTGGGCAGAGAGGAACCTCATGAAGTTCAACAAAGGGAAGTGCAGGGTCCTGCACCTAGGGAGGAATAACCCCAGGCACCAGGACAGGTTGGGGGTTGACCTGCTGGAAAGCAGCTCTGCAGAGAAGGACCTGGGAGTGCTGGTGGACACCAAGTTAAGTATGAGGCAGCAATGTGCCCTTGTGGCCAAGAAGGCCAATGGTATCCTGGGGGGCATCAGGAAGAGTGTTGCCAGCAGGTCGAGGGAGGTGATTCTCCCCCTCTACTCAGCCCTGCTGAGGCCACATCTGGAGTAGTGTGTCCAGTTCTGGGCTCCCCAGTACAAGAGGGATGTGGCACTACTGGAGCAAGTCCAGCGAAGGGCTACTAAGATGATTAGGGGACTGGAGCATCTCTCTTATGAGGAAAGGCTGAGAGAGCTGGGCCTGTTTAGCCTGGAGAAGAGAAGTCTGAGAGGGGATCTTATCAACGTGTACAAGTATCTGAAGGGAGGGTGTCGAGAGGATGGGACCAGACTCCTTTCCGTGGTGCCCAGCGACAGGACGCGAGGCAACGGGCACAAACTGAAACACAGACAATTCCATCTTAACATGAGGAAATACTTTTTAACTGTGAGGGTGACAGAGCACTGGAACAGGTTGCCCAGAGAGGTTGTGGAGTCTCCTTCTCTGGAGATATTCAAAACGCGCCTGGACGCGATCCTGTGCAACGTGCTGTAGGTGACGCTGCTTGAGCAGGGGGGTTGGACTAGATGATCTCCAGAGGTCCCTTCCAACCTCAGCAATTGTGTGATTCTGTGATTCCATCTAGGGCATCCAAACTCAGAGGATTTGACAGGAATGCCATGCTACTTGAAAAATAAATAAACTGGAAGAAAATAAGATAAAGATGATGGAATGGTCACCTGTCTTTGGCTTCTAACTTTCTGTAATTTAACCTTCTATGAGCAATATGCATGATTTTCTTCATGTCCTGGGCTCTATTTGTTGTTTTCTTGGATGTTGCAGCTGCTGGCTCTATCTTGGATTTTTAATTTTTCTAATTGGTGAGGCAATAGCATAGGGAAGATGGAATGTGCTATGCAAGTGCAAAGCACAGGCCAGGCTCATTGATTTTTGTGGAAATTAGGGCCTACATATATAATTTATGCTTATATAGCACATTCCATCTTCCACACTTTTCCATTTATGGGATAACATCGTCGCTGGAGAGAGCACATCACATTCACTTCTGTATTATTTAGCCATGTAATGTGATAGTGATAAGATCAAGATGTTTGGCACTAAAATCCCAACTGTTTCAG
This sequence comes from Apteryx mantelli, assembly GCF_036417845.1. Lineage (NCBI taxonomy): Eukaryota > Metazoa > Chordata > Aves > Apterygiformes > Apterygidae > Apteryx > Apteryx mantelli. The sequence continues at coordinate 154,361,311 of NC_089979.1, forward strand.
CAAGTGCTTCATGGTTGCTTGGGGTGTCATGTCTGTTAACAAGCTTGTTCATCATCTTTGCTTTTTCCTTGTGGATCAGGTAATGAATGGTAACTTGTGTATCTTTTTCTCTAGTCATCCACTGCCCTGTTACACAAACAATTGTTCTTCATTGACTAGGAATAAACCTTTCCTTAAGTTGGGTATTTTGTGGGGTTTTTTGTTCTTTTTTTTGTTTCATGTTAAAATCTATAGACTAATTCATAAAGATTTTTATGCAAAGCTGCAAAACATGATATGAAGAAATGTCTGTTGCTTAAATACAAGACAGCTGGGGATCCCTGACCCGACACAATCTAATATAATCATAGACCATATTAGATCTACTAGATCATAGACCATAGAAACTTTACCAGTTTCTTCTTCCATTTTTCTGTCTCTAATTATGGGACAATATCTGACATTCACCCTCCTCATGGTAATGTTGTATGACTTAGGAAATGCTCACAGCATAACAGTGTTATTACCACAGCATTGTTTACTTCTGTGAATGTTGATTAAGGACACTGAAATTATCTGGATGATAACAGCAAGGTACCACAGGAAATGAGAATGAGGTTTTAATCACTCGGTGCATAAAGGAAAACAGATAAGGCCATCTCCAACCACAAGCTATAAATGGGACGTTACCTAGTGAGCACGATTTTGACATACATTTTCTCTCTGGGGATTGCGTCTCAGTGAAACCTCATCTTTGCTGCCTGCTGCCATAGGCTGCTAGCCTGGAACCAAGCTCTCAAACATAATGAAAAGGATAAAGACAAAAGAAGTTAATGGCCACAACAGCTCATATGGGTCTCACTCCCACAGTTTTGGAAACCTCATATATAGCAGCTTTCATTACATGCAATGGCATGCTGTGGCTTCAATTACATGGGTGCTGCTGTGTTACTGCTCTGCCTACTAACACTAAGATACTGCCTGGATAAATACAGCCTTCTGAAGGATTGCACAGAGTCAATAGCATATACTAAGCTGAGAGGGTTAAAAATTTCTTCTGGATTAGACGAGCTTAGCATTGTTCTTGCTGACTCAGACAGTGGGAGAATCCTTTGTGATTCACTTACTAGAATTGCTGCTTTTGTCCAAAAGTCTGCACCACTCCCCTGCTCAAGAGACAGAGACACAGCCCTCCTTCTCCAAGTCTTGCTGGTGTCTATGTCAGTTTACTGTGATGATAACATGTCAACGCATGCATTTTTTTGTCCTCCCTGAGAAACTCTACTGCAAGCTATATTCCACCCCAGATTCCAACCACTGTCACCACTTCCATTAGCATCTTGACAAACCTGAAAATTCTCAGAAATGTCAGGAAATCACAGTGAATCTGAAAAGATAAGGAGAGGTGGGACACAATATCTATGATGCTCACATGAGTAGTAGAAATCATATATCTGTTTTATTGAATGTTTTAAAATTGAATAGGCAGTAACTTAAAATAATTCCCCTCACAGCAGATGACTAATACTAGAAAGACAACATGCTGACAAACAAGGCAGAATTTTTACAAACCTATTAATAAATACCCAATGAGTTTTCCTTCCTCTCAAATACTTCCTAGTTATTGCATCTAAACTACCCTGTGGATGAAAAGGCAAAAAGACTAGGAATAGTGTAATTGATGACAGGTAATCAGCAAACTTTCTTGAGAAAATAGGAAGTCACTAACAGACTGAACATGCCATGCTGTGGTGAAGAAACCGTTCTATAATACTCTTTAATACAGCACTGATTCCTTCACAAGCTGTTTTTTTTCTCCAGCTTCCTTCTTGTTAGATTTTTGGGTCCTTGCTAGCATAGACCAGCAGTGTACACATATACTGTGCACAGTGTAGATGTAGCAGTGTGTAGTGCAGATGAGAAAGTGGCTTTAAGCGAGTAACCAAGTATCTTTCATTCAGCGCCTGCCTTCACCAGCTGTTCCCCTCTTGGAGTTCATGAAGAGCACAGGAGAACAAGAGGTTTGTCATGATCTCTCTGTTACTATCCCACTCAAATTTCCCTACTGCTGATTCAGTTATTATTATAGGCCTGGGAGTGAGGGAGAGAGAAATTTGCTAGACATGAACTGTGCTGCATCAATTGGCTAGAGGTGCATCCACATCTGTGTTTTAGTTCAGATCAGAAGTGTGTGTTAGAAGCTAATTTCCTGATTGCTTCCCAGTTCCCCTGACCCCATCCTGAAGAAAACAAAGGGTGCAGTTATCCTCTGCCATCCAGAACAATACTTCACCATAAATAAAAATGATTGCAAGTTAGCTACTGCATCATAATTTTTGAGCTTTTTAGCAGCTTAAAGATATAAAGTAGATAAAATATTACTGTTAAAGAAAATATTTAAGTGTCTTTATGTACCTTTGAAAATTGGCAGCAACCTTCATTATAACGCTGGATAGGACAGCAACCTAGGATCTTCCTTTTCCTCATGATCCTGTAACAGTACCGCCCTGACTATGTAAAACAGTCTAGATGATTGTAAAAGGCCATCTAAAAACTCAATGCACTAAACCTTTGTGTCCAAAACACTTTGGCACTTCTCCACAAACAAAAGTTGTCCTCGCTTAGTTCTGCAAAAGATGCAGCAAGAGTCAGCATTAAAAATCATGTCCTAGCTGGACCATAATTTTCTTTTGGCCACAAGGATAAGGCAGTCTTGAATGGCAAGTTATCAGTGATTTCATGGTCTTAGCTGGTATTGTTGGTACTACAGCTGCATTTCCTTTTACTGAATATCTGCTGGATCTACTGTTTGGAGCAAAAAGGAATGTAGGGGTGTCCTCTCCAGATGCTATTTCCAATTTGCACAGTTATCTGAAGTCCCATGTAAATTCTGTGAAGTTGTAAGACTTTTTTTATTGAAATATTGCTGCTGTACGTTGCGAACGGAACAACAAACTGCCTCAATTCAGAGACCTACTGGTTGGAAAAGGAAATCTTTTCAGAGGAGGTCTTGAGGTAGGGATATTTATCACAAGCTTTGGCTAATTCTAGGCACAAGTATCGTGCTTGTCCTACAAACAGCATGGGGAACAACAAATTACTTCAAAGGCACATTTGGAGGAGGCTACTGTAGAACTTTCCAGGATGATCTGGATTGGCATCAAGATCAATGAGACTGTGCCAAATGCTTTGGAACAAACTGATGCCCATTTTCCACATTTCTACAGTTCTTCTTTTGCCACTCCACACACCCTTACATCAGAGATGTGATATTCAAATGGTAACATGGAAAGAAATATTAAAAGATAAGAGATATTTCATCTAATACATCTGGAAAAGATTGTCTTAAGCATGTCTGCAAGACAAGTTACTGTTTTGTATTGTGCAAGGCTAAGGTACCTTCTTGGTATAATCTGTACTCTGAGGAATTATCACTTAGCTCCAGCCCTGGACCTTACTTACATGGGACTATGAGAAATCCCTCTCTGGCAGTCTGTCTGCCCAGCAGATGGACATGATAGATCTAGCTTTTTTTTTTTTTTTTTTTTTCCCTCCCAAATTCAGTTGACAGGTCTTGTAATTTACTGGGATGACCCTTCCAAGGGCTTGATATTGAACCTGCCATCTGGCTAATAATGTGGTCAGCTGGACACTAACACCAAGATTCAGTCCCAGACTCACATTTTCTTCATCTGGCCCTTTTTCTATCTGCTGTTCTGCTTGTTCTGTCTGGACCCAATGGACCTCAAGTCATGCAAGTCACATAAAGTCCTTAGCTGACTTTTTAGTTTCTTAGTATACTTCATGATGGCAGGGGTGTTGTTTTCCTATCCGCTCAGGTATCACTTTATTGTTGAAAGTGGAAGAAGATGCCTAAAAGATAAAATCCTGATGAAACCACACTCACTGTTAGTTAGAAGAAATATCTTCTGGTTGCAGCAATTGGTTGAGATAAATCACTTGAGCATTTCCCTCAGTTTAATTGAACGACTGCACTAAGTCATCGGTTTGACTGATGTGACAGTGTACGCAGATTCTTGATTCATAACAAGCAAACACTTTTCTATTGTTAACTTAAAGATCATCCTTTAGGACATTTCAGAACAATCCAAGGTGACAACGACTCTTAGCACATTGAGCACTGTTGGACCCATCTACATTACCAAGTGGTGGAGCTTACTATGAACGAAACATATTATTTATTTATTTATTTATTTATTCACACACATGCACACACACACACACACTCACACATATATATGTATTCTGCATAAGTTTGCCACAGGACCCTACTCTATCTGCTTCTATCATCTCAAGGACACTGCTATTAATGAAATGAGAATTAGAGGATCTAGGTGTATTTGGTAGGGAGAGGACAAACAACTAAACATACAAACAAAAGTCCTAAATGTCAGGGTGCAGCAGAGTGGTCTGCTCCATAAAGGAAGGGGAACCCAGCGATGAGCACAGCAACAAAGCAGGTAGGGCTGGGGTCTCACCAGGAAGGGCCCAGTCCCAGAGCACCCGAGCAACATGAGGAGGGCAGGTTTAGGGATGAGAGCTGGGTTCAGCTGAAAGTCCAGATTGCCAGACAAGTTCACAGTGACAAGGCAGGTCCAAAGTTAAGCCAGGAGGTCAGCCTTCATGAGTAGAAATCAGTGGGGTATATGGCCAGACATGGGCATAACAGAAACATAGCTCAGGCAGGGACCAAGGCTTTCGTGCAACAGGTTTAATAGTTCTTGCTAGACATAGAGGGTAAGAGGAATCAGATCTATTATTCATTTATAATTTTACTTTTGGTCATGTGATATAATTGATGTGTTACTTTCAAATACAAAGATATGAAGCAGCTACCCTTTTTTCATGAATATACTGAAAGGAATCCTCCTTAATGCTCCACAGAGAAGTGCTTCCCTATATTAACATAATTTACAGACCCTTTATCCATGAGAGATTGCAAAATCAAGGTCCATGCTGCGATTGTTTCATAGCTCCTACCCGATACCATGTAAGTGCCATGGATTCACAGAAGCAAGAGATTATTCTTCCCCAAGGGGACAATCTTGTTCAACATCTGTTCTATGTCTTCTGTAGCTCCTGCTGCAGCCTCTAACACAGATGAGGCCATTCTCAAGTGTAAAGACCTGTTTTGAAAATGATCAGTTTCTTGCCAGGTGTTAAATGAAGTACAGTACAAGGACAATTCTTCACATGCCCATGGAGAAAAGTTAATGATACTATGCTAATCAGGTGTGTGTTGTCCCCATTTAGCAAGCAGTACTGTGTATACCAAGGTCTATTCACCCTGAATCCTCTGAAGCTTGTTGTGGCAATCCATTGATTTACGCTGTTGTTGCCTTAGAAAGCACAGAAGGGTTCATATTGCCAGAGACTGTGGGATCAATCCTGTAATTACAGTCCGTTAGCAGGGATTCCATTGTTAGGGCTCTCTTACATTAAAAACAGACCATAATTTCTACAAGTGTCTAAAACAATGTGTCTATGAAAATAGCTCCCAGCTGTGAGGAACAGACTTGTACAATCAGCTGGAGAGGTAATTGCATTGGTACATAAGTCAGCATGAAGGGAATATCGTCCCTGTCTTTGTACATTAAAGGCAATGCACTATGGCTAAGGTAAACTTCTTTAATTCCAGAGTGATTTTCAAGGCCACATTTGAAAGAAATCTGTCTACAGATGGTTTTCTCCAGATAGATTTACCACCAGATTTCTAGTTAGTGCTTTTTCACCCTGTCTTCTGCTTTGGCTGGGAGAACTTTAAGGAATTACTTTTGGATTCCCCATTCAGTTTCTTACAGACACTTCCAGACTTATGCATCTCCATCTGTGACTTTTGAGTTTTGAACCAATACTCAGCCACTCATCATTTTTCCTACCCAAATCTCTGTTCATGAATTCACTGTTGGCATTTCCCATTATATACTTCCAAGGGGTGAAATATGGTCATAGCTGAACATGGTCCTATTCATGGCTACATTGTTGAGAGCCAACTTTAGTCCAAAGCATAATGAAATATTTTTTTATTATTGCTGTGAAAAGAGGTGCCAGCTGGCTGACACATGGTGTGGCGCACTTGTGAGCTCAAATAGCCTGGTTATTAAAGTATTGCTAAAAGACAACATGGGCTGTCAGCTGAAAGTTTGGTATCACCAGCCACTGAGAATGCTAAACTCCAGATATTGTAACTGGTAAATTATCAGCTCTAATATCTGCTGTTGACAACTGCCACACATCTGCATTTTCTTTGTTCTGCCACTGCTCCTTCCAGAGAAATGGTAGATTGGGCCTCTTTTCTGTTCTTGTTGTTCCAAAACTGTGGTTTATTGATAGGCCAGCAATAAGATCACATCTTTCATTTGCCAGGTTTGATTTCTTTGGTACAACCTACCATCTTGTGTATTGATTGAAATACAATGCCATTTCCGTGAATATATGTCTAAGATTGCCTTTACCACCTGTTTTTCTCTCATAGCTAGAGAATGAGAGAAAGCCTCATTGAGAGAAAGAGAGAAACCTAAAGATTATTAATAATGGCTTCTTCTTGATCCTCCTTTCCCCTGTGTAATCATTAACCATGACTCCAATTATCCCGTCAGACCAATCTATCTTTTCTTCTGTCCAAATGTCAGCAGTCCCAGGTATGGTGCTGCTCAAGCACCTGGATTAGGTGGGCCTTAATCCTCTGGGTTACTGGAATAATTTATGCCCATGCATTTCTCTGGATGTCAGCCTAAGGACTGTGCATAAAAGAACTGAAATCAGCACTCCCTAGTCTCTGATTCCTAATTAACTCTCTGCACACCTTTTGTAATCTTCCCAGGCCTTTCCCAGGCTGGGTAAGGGCAGTCTCAGTCTCTAGACCTATAGCTTTTTTCTCTCTCAGCTAGGTCAGCAGGCAGCCTTAGCCAAGAAATGTTTAACCCCTTAGCAGCAAGGATTGCACTGAATGACATTTCCCTGGCACTCTAACAAGAACAATGTCAATGATCATTAAGATCATCATTAATGATCATTGTTTGAAACTCAGTAATGTGGATTTCTTGGCATGGAAGTGCAGCCCAGACCTTTGGGAAATTCAGATTCGCTTGCAGAACTTCATCATTGCAGCCTCCCAGAGTGTACCTTCAAACATATTTAGAGAAAACTTGGAATTCTCAGCAGTTTTTGATCCAAACTTCAGAACCCGAGCCTATTCCAAACTCTGTGGGAAACAGTACCTGAATGTCATTAGGAGCACTGGTTCCTTGAAACACAGTTTGGTACTCACAGCAGGTCCCCGTTTTGGCCTTTAATTTCCACTTTGTGGATCAAGAGTTTCTTTTCTCCAGTCATGATATGAAACAACAACAACAACAACAAATCTAATGAAGAGCTAGGAGTTGCAGGTCTGTCCTCTTCCATTGAGTTAGCAACTGTTCTTCATTTATATTGCTTAAAACCCACTAAGTTACACTATAAAAAAATTTATTTTATTCTTCTCCCATGTTTCCTTCTCCTCCCATGACCTGTTCAATTCTGGCATTTCTCTTTTAAAGAAGACAAATATACATGGAATATCAATGACAGCCAATATTTAAGGAACATCTTCAAAGTATTCCATACCACTGTACACAGATTTAGGGCTCTCTCATACTACCTGTCTGAGCACTAGGCAGTGATAGGTATTGCTGTGTTTCTGTGCTATATTCTAGAAGACATTGCGCCACAACCCTGCACACTTGTTCATAAAACCAGGGGAAGGCAGGTGCTAAGTTGCAGCTGAGGCCATTGCTCAGAGGATGTCCCTCGAAGGACTCATTCCTCAGCTAGACCAGCAGTCCCCTTTCCATCAGATGACGGCATAGAGTAGATGCATTCCTTGTTGTATGGTCCTGCCTGACATTGCTGCTGTCTCAGGCATCAGGAAAGGAGGTGCTTGAGAGAGAGACATGGATGTAGAAAGCTGAGCAGGTTATGAAATGATGATCAGGACAGAGAAGGTCAAAGCTGTGTTACAGTGGGCAGCCAACCAGGCCTGAGAGGACCTCCAGTCTGCACCCTTCGAGGGAGCATGGGCAGAAAGGGGGCAGGACTTGTTAATTCTCCAAGCATGAAATAAACCTGGGCACTTTTTGCTTCTCTGCCCCATGCTCTCTTAGCTCTTGCTGTGATCTGAGTTAACACAGACACTCTCTGAGGGGCTGTGCGCACTAACGAGGATGCTGAGCTGCCAAGGGCACCGTGGGAAAGAGAGCAGGGGAGCCTGCAGGGTTGGCAGGACAAACCACTGCCACCGCCCTGGCCACTCCTGCTACATGAGCATAACAGGAGCATCGGCACCGGCATAACGGGAGCTATGGCTTCAGCATAACAGGAGCTATGGCCATGAGTCTGGGCAGGTGCTGCTTCAACTTCTTTTCAGGTCTGGAGGCTTTTCAGTGAGCTCCGCAGCAGCATGTGATAAAAACAGAAATACAATGTTGCAACTAAATACTTCCTTTCAGCCAAGAAAGAGGCCAGTTTTGAGTCCTTCAGTTACAGGCAGAAATTTTCAAAAGTGACTTACAATAATCATGGGAGATTCTTTGCTAATCTTCCCTGGTTGCTGCATGGGCAGAGGGAGAGCCCCATGCTAAAGTGCTGACACTCTAAGAGAAAAAACAATAAGTGGGTACAAAGAGCTGTCTAGGAATTACAAGGAAACAGCTAGAAAACCAGTCAGCACAACAAACACTCATTTGAGCACAGCAGCAGCCTGCCCATTTTCACATCTTTTGCAGCCATCACAGTGAGAGAGTATTTTAAAAATGGATTTGAAGGAGGAGCAGCCACCACAAAGGTGCTTGTTTGAAAACTGAGAAAGGGAAAGAAGAAAAACAAATAATAATTGAAGTGCAGAATGACATTGAGAGGTCCTGGCTTTTGTTTCTGAGGCTGAGCTTTTCTGGGCTGGGGTGGGGGGAGAGGGGAGGAGAGGCAGAATCTTTTCTAGCATGTGTAAACGCACACACACACACACACACACACACACAGAGCGTTTCCCTGTTCACATGTTTTCATTGCCTACATTTCAGAGCCTTTGTTACAGTTACATTTGGTTCTCATTTAATCTGTGCTGCCCCCCTCACTCTTCTGTCTCTCCCTCTGTTGTTTTACTTAGGCTCTCTCAAGCATCTCCTCACAGTGCCACTTAGGCCTCTTGCCATTCTTTCTCCTCTTTCCCTGTTAGGGCTGCTTCTATCTCTTCACCAGTTCCAGTATTCACTCTTATTTTGAGCCTTTGTTTTTCTATTCTTGTTCTGTTTCACTACCTCTCCCTGTCATTCTTCCTCTGTCACTTTTTTTCTGTCAATTTCTTTTTTCATGCTTTTAGCATGTCCTTTACCTTTATTTATCCTGTAGCTCAATTCCAGGCTGTGTCCTTTTGTTCTCCCTTCCTTAGTGTTGTTTCATTCTCCTTCCTTCTTTTTGATCCTTTTTTTCACACCCTCCTTTCCCCTGAGAGCCAGCAGATATTTATGCAACTCTTCAGTATACAATTTTTGTTCATTGTGAGACCAAGATTCAAAGTCCAGCTTGGCAAAGAAGGCATCTCCGTTGACTTCAGCAGGTCAGCCTGAACATCAAAATTTGTAGGATTTGTTTTCTTTCAGAAACTGAATTTCTGAAGGCTTTGATTACAAACAGAACTATTTATATATTAAATATATTTGGGGCCAGAATTTGCACTGCATGGAGATCACTTAATTCACAACACATATCTTTTTCCTGCTACCTATTTATTTTTATTAAAACCATGTGAAATTATGTTGGAGAAACACAGGCCAGTGGAGTGGCTAGGAGTTCCTTTCTGTTTTAAAGGAACAGACTTTCTTGAAGCAAGTGATGCTACTGCAGCTCCCTACTTGTGAATTAGTAGCAGCGCTTGCTGTGGAAAAAGCATTTTGATTTCAGCTTTTGGGTTATTCTAGATTCTATCTGCCATGATGCTCAGCCTTCATCTTCACTGAGTCAAAACACTGGAACATCTGAGTTTTATTCCATCAAACAGAAAAATGAAAACCACTTCTAAAGACACTATTTAAGTATTTTCCTATCTTCTGCAGTTTAAATGGTTTCATTTTTTTGTGTTACCCATTTTTTTGGTGCTTTTTCCCCTGCTGAGGAGAAGTACAGATTCAGAGGAAGACAGATGGGCTGAATATGTGGGAAGCAGTCAGAGTGATCTTAATGTGAAAGGTCAGAAATGCTCTTTATTAACCATAAGAGTTTTATGAGTTGTAAAAGGAACCATCAAATTCAAGTCAGGTTCCTTGAATGGCACGACACCATTCTGGATGGTTAAACAAAATGAAACACATGAAAAAAATACACCTGTAGGACAGTCAGAGGAGTTCTCCAGTTTAATATGTTTTTAATTAAATGCCAGCACTTGATGTGAATATCCATCTTGCATGAAGACAGACACTGAGAATATTTTCAGTGCTATCATGCTCTACTTAAGTTGCTGGCTATTTCTGATCAATGGTCTATTCCCCTGTAAAAAAGTTGTCATCGCCTTTTTCCCCTTGCTATTTTTTATGATGTTATTTCTTCCCAGCATCATTTTTTTTCAGTCATAACACCAGGTTCCTTCTCACAACTACATAAGTGTTTCCTTTTTCAACTTTCATCTCTCATGTTGCAGGAACCATTTCCTTTTCCGCTGCCATTGTCTGGAATGGGCTCCTCCATATCAGCGACTCTTTCATCTCTTTTCAAACATTGAGAACATCATTCAGTCTCTCCCTTGGATAGCCTGTTTAGGCCCCCATCACTTTTACATTTAAATTATAGCCTCATTGTGTAAGCATTTAGGGGATATAATTTGCACAAATGACTACAATAAGGTGCATGAGTTCTGTCTCATACAGCAGCCAAAGTGCACAGGTTGTGGACTTATTTAGTCCCTATCTCACCTATATAAAAAAAAAAAAAAAAAGAGAGAGAGGACTAAGTGACCTGCCACCCTGCAGGAAGGGCATTTGCAGATGCAGAATCATCCCCCTTGCTTTCAACATCCACCAGGATGTGAAGCTTAGCACTCCCTGACTACCCCTATAGCCAAACCAGAAAGCAAGGCACCAAGTCTCATTTGACAGATAAGCCCTGAAGCTCGATTCCCCCAGTGGTATAGTTTAGGACAGCTATACTCCCCACTCATATGTCTCAGGTGCCTAGAATTCAGTGAGATGAATCCTAGCCCCTTGCCTATGGCATTGCTTCCTTGAAAAGGGCACCCCATGATGTACCAGCTCTCCCTCATCACAAAGAGCAGGCCAAAAGCACAGCTTCAATAGCAGAGTGTCCACATGGGCTGCAAATTACCTTTATGAACAGTGAGTGAAATTCATCCATGTGGAGAAGGGCCTTTGTGCTGCCTGGAGTCCGGCTTAACATCCAGTGATGGCCACTGATTAATACACTTTCCATGGAGCTGTTTGCAGGTGTTGTGCCTATGCCAGAGTTCTGCAAGAGCAATGCCTCAAGTCACAATGTTTCCATGTCCTCTATATCTTTGGTACACAACTCCGCTACTCTTTTCTTGCCTGAGTCTTCCTCTGAGCACTGTCATGACTCGTACAGGCAGAATCAAGTCCAAAGCATAATTGTGTGAAGTTGCAAGAGCAGGTAAGAACACATCTTATATACCCATCAGACAGGCTTGAAATTAAAATCTGGTATAACAGACAACTACTCTCAGATCTAGCTGCAAACGGTAAATAAATCCAGCTTGTAACTTAATGATCCTTGTGTTTGCAACCAGCATTGAAAACTGCCTGGGGAACAAAAGCTGGAACGGTGCGTGGAAGACAGAATGAAGTCATTGGCAATCATATATAAAAAGCACCTGGATTTTATCATTCCAACCTGGAGATACACTAATGTTAGTTCTGGCGAGAAATCCCCCAGTGGGTGAGAGCTGGACTTCAGGACCAGTCCCCTGGATATTAGATCTGTGCTGCCACTCATTTCATGTTGCTATTCCACATTAGACACCCTGCGCTGTGCAGAGGCATCATTACATTACCTTGCAGTCCCTGCTGCTCCCCCTCCCATGGCTCTGACCAAAATCGTCTGCCTTTCTTGGAATTCATTTCAAAAACAGATTCATGTGGCGCCTGCTACTCCCCAATAAACAAATAAATTAGCTGCTGTGATATGGAAATTTGCATGATTCACTGTACTTAAAAACTGTTAGCTGTGAACTTATTAATTGAAAACCACAGCATGATAATAAGTGTGTCCTTCAGTCTAAACACGACTCCCTTGTTATAATGAATTTGTAAAGCAATAAAGATGCACTTTTCAACAAAAACACTACTGCCTCAGGACAGTTTAGGCCTGGTCTTGCCTCCTGGCAGTGGAGGCGCTCCCGGGGCAGGGAGCAGTGGCTGGGAGCCCCGACGCCCGCGGGAGCTGCTGGCACTGGTGCGGGGATGGCCTGGCCCTGAGCCAGGCGCAGGGGCATTGAGGGGCAGCCCACCAGCTGCTGCCTCTCTTGCCCCTCTCCAGAAATCCTCCTTGCATGGTTCACGCTGGGTATTTCTTTTTCTCTTCCCCCTTCTCACCTCCTTGCCCCTGCTTTTCTTCCCCAGACCCTGGGTGTAATGAAACAGCTTTTGCCTCCCGTCTGTGGGGCCGCAGAGGGGTCTCACGCGGCTCTCCACTTCCCCCAGGTGCCTGCGCAGGGGCAAGGAGGCAGAACCGAGCCCTCACCTAACCTCACCTTCCAGCTGACTCTGCTTTCCTTGCAGAATACGGTACCCATTGATTTATTCTCTGCACTATAATTGTCCATACCCACATGGGTTTCCTTGTGCCTTGCATTTATTGCAGAGAATCAGTTTCTTTTTTCTCTTTTTTGAAAATTCTTAAGCAAACCAGATTTATTTGGCAAATGTGACGCAAAGGCTAAAAATGATCAAGTCTATGTTCACGTCTATACATGCGAGGTAACACCCATATATAACAAGTTCCCCAAATGCATTTGTGTGTATAATACACGGAGTCTGGGCCAGCTCCCACACTGACTCACACTTGGTCAAATCTCAGTGAAGCTGACAGTAACTGCTAGTTTCTACTAGAATATTGTACTGTATATTTTCATAGACATTACAATCTCCAAACAGGAAAACAATAGTTAACCCAGCATTGACAAAGCATGGCAATATTTGGTATGAATCCTGGCAGAATCATCCATTGTTTCGTTTTCTGTATTTTTCCTTCTTCTCTGCTTCCCTTCATTTTTTCAGAAGGAAAGAAAGAGACTGCCTCTAGTGCTTGAATTTTAATTCTCTGCTGCACTGTCCTTGGGCAGAACTGAGTGTTTCAAAGAGGTGTAAAACATTGTACAGAAAAAGCATGAATGTAGTGCCAATGGTTCTAATGCCAGGATACATTCCTGCTCTGCTTGTCAACTGATATATTACCTTAGTTTTCAAAAGCATTGAAAAATACTGATATTTAATTTAACTTAAAAATTACAACCCTCAGAAAAATACAGAAGCAATTGTCAAAGAACCATAGCATTCATGAAATTTAATTTAAGGAAACAGTTATATTTTTGTTGCTCTTGAAAACAATAGTATACTACTGTATGCATTGCAAAGCCAGGGATTTATTTTTTCGGAACCATACAGTAGCCGTGTGAACCTGATGCCAATATTGGCTTATAAGGAAGCCACGTGTGCATTGCTTAATATATTATCTTGAGAAAGACACATTTTATGGGGTAGGACAAAGACATGAGGCAAGGAACTAAAACTTTTATAGGCAAAAATGACTGAAAAAATATTACTCAGTTTAGAAATAAAGATTTCCTTCATCTGCCCTATAAAAACAAACTATTCTTGCCCTATCTCAGCCTTTTCTCATTTACCTGGTATTCCTCAGTCCAGCATTTTATTCCACTGCGACTTTTAATCTACTTTTAATGTAAACATGTCACTGCCGTGGTCCAGCCAGCAGAGCCACTTCTGCAGGAGGTTCAGCAGATACACATCATCCAGGGATTCAGCTTTAAAGGGAATGCCAAATCATGACATTCTTGATATTGCTTGTAAGGTCTCAACCACCACCATTACTTATTTTCAGCAAAGTAAAATAAAATAAAAAATAACATTTTCGGCTAACTAAAACATTATTTTCAAGCTTATACTCAATTATATATACTGCAGCCATTTTTCATCTTGCATTAAAACCATTAACTTAGTAATTGAAAGCTCACTCTCGCTCACCAGTCTTTCACAGAGGGGAATTAAAATGTTGATATTTGTGCTCTGAAATGCAGAGCAGAGTATCTGCAGCAGATCCACTGGGTGAAAACATTTGCATTCAAAACCTACTGTAGGAACAACTGATTTCCACTTGTAGTCCATGTACTAATCATAAGAGCTCTACAAAATGAAGGTTTATATATTAATGTCTACACTTCCTCTTTAAAAGATACAAAAAAAACAGCTCAAAAGAAGTCAGGAGTGTGACAATCAAGTTTCTGAGAAATGTTACTGGCCTGTCTTGTAAAATTTTGGTTCTTGTTATGTTAACAGAGACTGCTATTTGGTTAAAGGACACCTTTTAAAAAGGCATAATTTAACCAGAAAGGCAGAGAAATTATTGAACTCACTAAATGAATGCACATGACTAAAACACAGAAAGATCAGACTTGACATTCAAGATACATCTGAAGTTAAAGGCCAAGAAAATCTAATAAATCAAAAGAACATTTTTATATCACACAAAAAAGCACAAAAATCTCTTCTGTGTCTTTCAGAACCAAAGAAGCATGATCCATGTCATGATTTCCTATTTATTTTAAACTAAGAATTATCTCATAGTTATTTCATAGAGTTTATACAAAACAGGCAATGTAAGACCTGTGAGCAAGAACATGAACTGTCCACTTCTTAAGACACTTTTATTAGATGATCTTTAATGCCAGATTCTAATTACTTAATGCAAATTAAAGAAAGCCTTAATGAAGCAGGAAAGCAAGTCAGGCAACGAACAGATTAGAAAGGAATCTGGCAAGACACTACCCTAGATCCAGACCAAAACCACAAATATTAAAATAATGTCCCTTTTTAAAGTATTTTATACCATCATCATACCATTTTATCATTCTGATTGACCTGTCATCTTATGCATTAATATATCATTAATACATATCAATATTTTTAAAAAGGTAAAAAAGAAATAAAGTCACTAGAAAAAAAGGACTATCAGAATAGAGTCAAAATGCGAACCTTACATAGCCAGTTCTTAGGTAAGTTCTGGGGGATATTTTTTTAAACAAAGACACTTGAGTATTTGCTTTTGCATCTGTCAAAACCAGCTCCTCAGGCAACCCCCTCACCCCTTACCAAAATCAGTGTTGTTATAAGGTGTAAATTTTAATGATTGTCCTTCTTAAAACTTTCTTAGGTGATATAAGGAAAATAAAAATCCTTTTCAGATCTTTTAACATTTGACAAATAAATGGCTGCATTACATGACCAGTGTCCCCTAGGATTATTTTGGTATATAGGCAGGGCCGTAATGCTAGCTTTATGAATCCAGTTTTGAAATGTTTATTGCAATCCTCAGTAGGAAAACTGGCTGTAAAGTTTTGCTCCTCAGAAATGTTAAGGACATGCCCTTTCATCCTAGGATGCCAGAGCCTGTAAGAGAACAAGTCACAGAGGAGACAGACGCGAGCATCCCATGTTCTACAGTACAAGAGAAAAGGCAAAAAAAGGCCTCATTGGTCCCCCTCAGATGGACTCTTACTAACAACTCCTAGCAGTTAAATATATTTCTCTCTGATTGCTCGCTTGCTCTGCTGCGGCTGCTGCTAAGCACCATTTCCTCGGCTCGGGCACGTCCGTGAGCGATGACCGAGCCCCGCTGCAGCCAGCTGTCAGGGCGGCTCTCCCCGAGGCTGAGGGCGCTCGGGAAGTGACACATATGCGTGCCTTCCAGCAGCTCAGGGCTAACGCACGCTGATTTGTCACTTTACAACTGTTTGGTCAGTGGAAGCTACCAGATGCAAACTAAGCAGTTTTTGCTGGCACCAGCAAAGGAGAAAATGAACATACAGGCAAAACCTGTGCCACCTTCCTACTCCTGCTAATCATTTTAAAATCACTGTGCTACACTAGGAGCAAGAAATCTTCTTGAAAGAGTGAGTCATATACTTTTTGAGACTTGTGGACTTCATTCTGAATCACAGCAAGTTTATTGTGAGATAGGGCATGCCCCTCCCTACAGGGACCAGGAAGGGGTGAAGGAAGAAAAAAAATGGCTTAGATTAAGAGAATAAGTCTCTGAAAAAAGAGGATGAGGTCAATGACCTTCATTACCTTTTTCTTTCCTCCCAGTATTTAAGAAACTGAATGAAGAAATCACAGTGCACCCATTAAAGAGAGTTTACAAATTATGCCCTGTGTCTCACACCAAGGGCATTGCGCTTTCTGAAACAGAAGCTTTCCCAAGGATCCTCTTTAGGATCAGCCTGGCACATCCTAGTCATCTGCATATTAAATGGCTGACAATAAGTAGCAACAGATGAACAGCAAGAGGCAAGGAGTTCTGCTTTGTTTAACCTGAGAATTGCTATATGCTTATCCAAACCTTATCTACATCTTCCTACAAATATGTGAACCTCTGGGCACGAGAAATATTTAGACACCTGCTACTGAAGTTAATGGGAGCTGCATGCACAGAGTTCCCAGGACAATCAGATATCTTAAGTCTACAAAATTAGGTTGAAAATCTCCTAGGAACAATTTTTCTCTCTCAACATATTTACTACTTCCCACCAGGCAGGAAATATTTGAAGCACAGGCTCACTTGTGGTATGCTGGCAATTCTGAGTTTTTTTTATGGGAAGGAACCAGCAGACATGGCAATGCATTATAGATGAAAAAAAAATTTTTTCTTTTAAAGTAACTGAAAAGATTCAGCGTCTGAGAATGCTCAGTTTAGGATTGTCTCAAGATTCTGGGTGGATTTTCAGTGGGTTGTAATTTACATCCCAGTAGACTAAGTGATCTTTAATAAAAGGGAGGCTCCTCTGGAAAGTGCAAGGAAAATGGCTTCTTAGGCCCCTTCCTATAATGTAAAACACATGAGTACGCTGCTTGGCTTGTGCACCGCCTTTCTGCATTCAATGGGACTCTTCGCAGATGTAAGAGTTTCAGGAAAGAATCAGGGCTGCAGCTTTCAGCCTGGTAGGATCAGGATAGCATTTTACACACTCTAAATCAAGACAAGAAGGTTCTTTTCCATTTAAGTACTCCCTTCAGGAAAAATGGCTTTAGGATGACTTCTGCAGTTCCTAAAGCGCAAAATGATCCCCTGGAGAAAAAGGATACAGTTATGAGGAAAAATAGGTACTGTAAAACAACTTGCTGCAAAGGTCCTTAGCAGAAGAGAGAAACTGGCTGGTTTACTCGTAATTCTGCCTTGTTTGGCTTTATGGTTTTGGTTGCACTTGTTTAAATAAAGTCAAATGTGTGATTTGATTGGTTGCTTCCAACGCTGATCAAATACTGCAAAATATAAAAGTATACATAACTGTAGTGGAATGAAAATATCACATCCAATACTCCCTTTGCATTCATCCTGCACAAATATTCATGGGCAAGTCACTTTTTTTCACAAATTCTGGTTTTGTGTAAACGTGTCTGGTGCAGGTTGGTAATGCCTGCCTGAAAATATGAAACACACATGGCAGTGAGGTCTCTCACAGCTGATGGCATGACTGACCACACAAGTCACAGATGTGCTCATGGGCTTGTACTTCCCCATGGTGAGATTGGGATCGCGCGGTTCTCACAAATTCGTGACCAGCTTGCTGTTGCCTCCCACCACGGACGTGATGCCACCAAACAACACAGGCTGCACGGTGTGGTGTGAAGGCGCGTGGAGCTGCAGGGTGGCAGTGAGGCCGTAGCACCTCTCTGCCAGGAGGGAGCGAGACTCCAAGGGTGCTGAGGACTGCAGGCCTGCTACTGCAGGCCTCCCATCCTGCCCCGTAGCCCCATGACACTGAATGGCTCCAAAAAGTGATTTGTCATGCACACAGATATCGACAATTTCAAATGTATTCCATCATTTTGTGAGCCTGTATGGGCATCTTGAACACCATCTACTGCACACAGAAGTTGCAATATACCTGGGTTTCTCCTGTGGAAAAACCTGAACACTGGCTCAACAGCTAAAATTCAAACATGGGAAGCTGTGGAAGTCTTTCCAAATGCCACTATTGCATTTCCTCAGGGGTTATGTCACATTTCCCATCCCAGCCTTTCAGAGGCAGTGCTGGCTAGAAATGGCTTTGGGGAAATGAGAGTTTTTTACTCCTTAGTTACACCGTCTCCCCAGGCACAGCCCTGAGGTGCGTCCTGACATCAGGGCAGCTGTCTGTCCCTCATTGCCCCTAAACTGACTCTACCGGGGACACTTGAAGGCAAACGTGTCAGTAACTGCCTTTGGACATGCTCAAACCTGATGAAGCTCTGCATAGATGGTAGGCACAGGGAGACAGAGGGAGACAGACCAAACAGACCCAAACAGACCTTTCTGCTTCTGTACAGCGTGAATTTGGAGCACAGTTACCCAACCTGCAATTCGGTAAACTGGCTGGTGATCAGCTGATTATCCTCCTAAGGCTCCTTTCTTTTAACCACTGGAATTTTTTATTTCTAAAAAAACTCTTCTGCAGCACCAGCGATGAATTCTTCACCTACCCAGTCCTTCAGCCAGAATGTCTTAAGGATGAATGGGGCTCTTGCACTCCTCACATTTAAAGAATATCAAAAGACTCTGACTTGCAGTGTATGTGCAAAGCAACTTGATATAACATAAGCACAGTGAGATCAGATCCTTTATATAACACAAAGTTTAACTGTGGAACACAGAATCCTTGGGTGTTGTAGGTGACAGAAGTTTCTAGGCTTAAAGAAATATTTAGAAAAGTGCTTGGAAGGAAACATCAAGGCCCATTAAACAGGAAGATATCTCCTCTGGTTCAGGAATTCCCTGAACTGCAGATTGCTGATGTGTGTAAAAATATACCAGGGAAGTTTCATGAGAGAGTCACCACCACCTAACATTTTCATCCCTAAGTATCAGCCACTGGCCACTGTTGGTGACATGCAACTGGGCTAGAAACACATAATCTAAATTTTTATAGCCATTCTCACATTCTTTTTCTTCTGACTATCTGTGCGTCTGCAGAGAGATTGAACAGCATATATATATATGTGTGTATATTATATATATATACATACGTATATATATACTGTTCATTCTTAAGGGGATCCTTTCAAATTGGCAGGCCGGGTTATAGGGCGAAGTCATAAGACAGGACCATCCTTGAATCCATTTTGAAAAGCTGCTATTCAAGAAGCAGAAGGTATTCCTACCACAGGTCAAAATCCTCTTAGATTTTCAGCTTTTATTTAGAAGCTGGCATGAGTAAAAACCCCAAGTCTGAACAGCACAAAGCTGAGATTTGAGATTTCATGGGCTTGTGGTGCATGTAAACATTTTATCGTATGCTTTGCGGGAAAGCTTGTTAGAGAGAAGGGAGTTCTTTTACTGTGTGCGCTCTCTTCCAGTGCAACTCCAAGAACGCATTTAGCAGTGCATTAATTAGCTAATGTTGCTAACCCGCCAGCTCCTCTGACCACTACATTCACCTAACGGGCTAGAAAATTCTTGCTGAAGCTCTGCTGCCTCTTGCTGAGCCAGAGATGTGTATTTTAACATACAGACACACTGGATGTAATAAGCTCTGATATCCAAGTGCTAATAGTGCCAAAGTGCTTGCAAGGGGACGTAATAATGTGTGTGAGCAGAGATGAGCGGAAAGGACATGCACATGGGGTGGGGGATAGACACAGGAAATAAAATGGTTTTACCTATTAAGTGTAAGATATATAAAAGGTCTGAAAAAATCTTTCTGGCTTTCTGTCACATAAAGGTAGACTCCAGCTTCCCATTTTAAAGATGAGTTTAATAAAGAGAACGATAGAGCCAGATTAATTTTATTTTCATCTGTTGGTATTGTACCAGCGGGAAATGCCATCTGATAAAGGGTCTGATTCAGCCACCAACCTTTCTTGAAAAGGCATAATAGAATAAAAGCTATCTTCAAAGGACATTGATGTATTTATGTACTAAAATTAAAAAGTGGATACTTCTGTCTTTGCTAAAGTTGCCTAAGTTTATGCCACATTCCTCTAGCAATCCAGCAGCTTGGCTTGGTGTGAACGATGTTCTGTTTTTGTGTCTCAGGGGTCAGTGGCTCTGCCTGTTATTCTTGGATTCTTTTTTTTTATGTAATAAGCTAACTATGTGAGTTACCAGATCTCAGTTACATGTAAGGAGATGAGCACTGTTCACAGCAGAGAGAAAAGACTGTTTTGAAGATGAGGAAATAAAAGGCAGTGCAGTGTCTTTATTTTCATGCTAGCCTAGCAAAGCTCAGTGCTGGCACGTTCAAATCTGGGCAGAATATCTACCTTTCACAGTCTTAGGATATCAGCAAAATTAAAACTCAGAGCACAGAGGGTTTTTCTTTTAATTGGGCTTTCTGCCTCCACTAACGAATTGCAAACAGAAAATGAATGAAGATGTAAACAAAAGCCTGCATGTAGAACCCCTTGTATTATTCAAACAAAACAAACTTCTCAGCACAAATGCTACTTCTGCACTACCCCCTGCATTCTCTTTACATATACAAATATATAAAAAAATATTTCCATGTATTTCCATTTACTTTTTTTTTATTCTTAGAAAGTATGGGCATTTATCCCCACCAGACTGTTTATAATGATGCTCTAGGTTTAGCTGCATGTCCCCTTTGGCTTTCTTCCTGAAGCAGAGAAACATTTGCACAGAGCACACCAGGTGTTACTTTCATATCCTCAGACATACTGGAATATATTAACACAAACACTAAATCAAAACATAGCAAAATTAATGATCACTGTTAGGCTAGAGAAACCAAACTCCTTATTACTCAACAAGACTTCTGTATATTGTTTCTGTTATCTTAGTTTCCAGATTATTATAAAATCAGATACCAATCGCTAATTAGCAGTTCTAATTATTGGTTTGAGCTTGCATAAATTATGTTGAAATGGCCAACTTTCTCTTGCTTTAATCAATATAATATGTCAGAAGGTTGCTTGGGGTTGTAAGATAATGAGATAACTAAAGCAGTATCCTGTACATTTCATTATTTTAGGCCTCAGCCAAAAGAAATATCAGTATTTCCAAATTATGCCCATTTAAAGCATGCAGTCTGAAGACTATAACTGTTTTTCAGCCCTGTTTCTCTTGTAACTACTGCCTGACAATCAGACTATCAAATAAAATGTAGGATGAATGAAGTAAAAGGATGTATCTTTCCCCAAACCCTCAAACTCATGAACGATGTGAACTGCACTGTTGTTCAATATGTGGATTTAATCTGTGTGAGGATAGACCTCTTGAGAAGAACTTGTAAGTCTCTGAGGGCATAATTTCAGCCAAAACTAACTCTCATTCAGGCACAACCCTACTGTAATGCAAGTTCACTTCCACAGCACTGTAACCTGCTCTTGCTTGTAATGCTAATACCTGAATATCAATAATTACTTCTATAAGCACCATGGTCATTTACAAATGAAGCAAACTCTTTAATTTCTGAAAAAGCTGACACCTCTCTCCCACGTTCATCTGCTCCTTTAAAGCCCTTAATGATGAATAGATTCAAATGATTTTAGTATAAAATATAATTTTATGTAGTAATGACATAAGTGAAGGATAAGAATCAAGAAAAATATCAGTGCAGTGGAAGAGGTAGAAATGAGCACAGTGAAAGAAGTGATCTTTATTACTCATATATTTATATATGCTATATATGTTAATCTTCATAGTATTAGGCAACACTAACTCTTTTTAGCCATTCAGCTGTACAAATAAGACAACTATTCGTTCCAAATCCTCCCAAATTACTTAAGTATCCACAGGGCAATGTCAGTGGAATTTGAGCCCCTAAGTCCAAAAACGTGAATCTCAAAACCCGCTATTTGCTTGCATTTTCAACATTAAAGTTCCCTAAGAGACAAAGGTTTTGCATGTGTTCAAAACTACTTCCATCTTAGCCATCATGAGCAGTCTGGCTCTTAGACAATGCTTAAACTCATTCAATGTCTACCATTAAGCATTCACCAGCTAGCTACTAAAAAGGAAAGATCCAGTTGCTATATACTGACCACACACTGAAAGAATCAGGCTCGCACAAAATGTAGAGGCAGTGACCAATAATGACATCTGTTTCTTAGTTCCCCCCAGGATGTGGGAAGCACTGCTTTTATGACCTCCCTGACAGTTCAAATCCATATCTCCCATTTTCTAGAAGGGTTCTCTATTAATTAAGCTATCTTAGAACATGAGGGATGAGGAAGGACACATAAATAATTTCTCTAGATTCTATTTTCAAACTGTGTCATTTTGCATTAAAAAAAATCAACTAAGCCAGGTGAAAAAAGTGTGAAGAATGATCTTTTGGGTGAGTTAAAGGTGTATGTAGTTGGGAAATGGAGGACTCGGCTACTAAAAAACAGACTCCTACCATCTTTCCTTCTCCCTTGGCTCACTGGCTGTTTTGAACTCCACTGAAAGGCACCCATCCCTGTCCCAGCATTAACAGAAATCCAGCTTGAGCTTTGGACTCTACACAAAGAGTGAGGTACTTATGGTGGCTGTGGTCACAGAAAACAACATAAAACCAAAGGGTGCAATCTTAATCAAACCCTAGATTCTGAATGATCCTTTGTCTTCAGAAAGAACCAAAGACTAGCATGTAAATCCAGATCAAAATTTCATACCTGCTGTGTATTTACTCAAGGCAAGATCTTCCTCATACATTTCTCATGCTATTAAAGTCATTAAAGTGAGAAGAATGTGGAAAGGAAATCAGGACTCAGATTTAATCAAATCTACCATTGGATTCTTCCAGTAACATAAGGGCATTTTCTTTTCAAAAAAATCAGTGGTGTCTTTCTATCTAGAATTGATGGAGACAGAAGGTATTCTGAACTGCATAGGAAGATCAGGAGATGGGATATGGTCCTGGTTGACAAACAAACTGAAAATAAGCTTATCCATTAAAGGCATGCAATGGAATTAGTTTCTGCATAATACCTTCAGTGTGACTTTGAAGAGCAATCTCTCTGGATTCAAAGGCTGTTCTTTCTCAATAAAAAACCTGGAGACGGTTATGGTAAAATATGGAGGAGCACAAATATAAGAACTGAGAGCAGTATGGGTGCTCTGAGAGAAAGCTTGGGTCATTTCTTGAAAGGAGATGAGGACACTGTTGAAATAAATGCATTAATTAGTGCTTTGTCATGGGGCTTACAAAGGGGGATGGGTGGCAGATGTCAGAAGCACATGGACGTCTCCCAAGTGGGGAGGAAGAGATATTAAAAAAGAAAAAAATTTGAGGGTCATAACCTGACAGGTAATCAAGAAATTGAAATGTCTGAAGAATGACAGAACTTTGAGGCCAGATGGGATCCAGCATGCTGGAAAAATACGGCATTCAGAGACATGGGGGAAGTAGTAATCACTTTAGTGCCCTGCAGATTTATAATGTACATCCATAATGGCAGCACCTGCGTATGCAAGCATAGTGTACGCATCCATTTCATCATTTATGACTTCTGAGTGCATAGTATATCTCCTTTGCTTTTATTCTTTGTTTCCAGCCTCAAAAGCCTACAATATTTGGGAATTTTTAAGTTGCCTTTCTTCCTCCAGCTCTTCCTCATTTCAATCTGAACTTTATTGCCCTCCTCTTTTCTTCTGGCTGCCACTTCACAATTAAACAGCAAATGAATCCACTTACTGTCTCTTTATTTCTTCGTTTGTATGGAAAGTGAACAAAATTGATCCTAACACTTATCATTATCTCCCTCCCCAAGTCACAGCCCTCCACGGTGAATTGCTCCCATTCAAAATGTCTGTCTTTGATAGCCAGACTAATTCTTTATTCTTAAGCACCCAAATTATTTCCTAACCCATTTGTTTGATAGATGACCTTTGCACGTTTCAGTGAAAAGCCTGGTCTCTTTGGAGCAGATTTTCAGGTTATATAAATTACAATTGTGGCATTAAAATCAAAATGGAGTAAAACAAAGGAAACTTACTGCATACCATGCAGCGTACGCAGGGATGAATGCATCTGAGATGTGGAATAATGAGAAGGAGCTGTGCAGCTGCTCCCCCATTGTATAACTAGAAATACATACCCTGCTAGCCAGTGCTGATGAGGAAGCTATGGTCTGTTTTGCCCATGCCTGATAAATTCACCCCTAGTTATACATGCTGAAATTTTAAGTTGGAGACAAGAGACAAACCCCAGGATTCTCAGCATACAGCAATTCCAGGTGTCCTCTTCAAAAGTCACAGTTTTACCTCAACTCAGCCAGCCCATCTGCAAAATAGACATAATAATGTTACGTATCGCTAGTGAAGGAATAATTTTTCTCTGTTTCTTCGGTAAGGAACTGGAGACAGGGCATTCTGCCAGAGGAGCAATAGCTGTGGGGTGAGCGGATGAGTGAATGTGATACAACAGCAGGCATGAAAGTCTTGGTTCTTTTTTTTTTCTGCAGCTAGAGCCTTTCAGTTACCCCAGTACTGAGCAGCTTTCTGAAGAACATCCAGGGATGTTGTCTGGGTACTCAGCTTGAAAGAAAGAGGCACTTGCTCAGTGATCCTAGGCAGGCCGGCAGGGAGAGAGCTGGAGCCAGGCACCGAGGGGGTGTGGGAACCGCGCTCCAAAGTTGCATAATGCCCATTAGCAGCCTCCCTGCTTGGCTCAGACAGCACTGCGGGAGAGACGCATCTCTGCAAAGGTGTCTTACAATACGGTGGAGATACAGCAGGGTATTTATTACTCAAGAAGCATGGTTTTAATGAGGCTGGACTCACTGCTAAAGCCAGTCTGATGATGCAGACTTCGGCCCACCTCCTCAAAAGTACTTACTTAGATATCTAATTCCTGTTGTATCTAGATGCTGAGCACCTTTGAGGAATTAGGTCTTCAACTCAGATCATTTGATAAAAAAACTCCATATCAAGTACATATCATGGCAATCATTTAACAGTTATTTTTTCATGCATCTCAGTGCCTCAAAATTATCTGCACAGTATTCCTGAAAGATAGGAAGTTATTATCTCTGCTCAGAGATGTGCTACTAGGACATAAGGTGGATTAGGTCCGTTGTCTATATTCACACAGGAAACCTGTGTCTGAGCCACAATTTAGAGTCAGTTCTCCTGAGTCCCAGCCCAGTGCACAAAATAGGCTGCCTTTCTTCTTTGGAAAGGTGACTGGGAAGTTTCTGAAGCAAGAGACCTTCATTGCTTGTCTGTCTGCAGCAGTAGGAAGAAATTTAAATACTAGTGAGGGACAGGCATGGGGGAAGTTGTGATTAAATTATGAAAAGTCAGCATGAATTCCCGAAACAAGCTTGTGCTTGATAGTCCACCGATGGGATTTTTTTTCAGATTATTAAAAATATTTGATAACTGGGAGCCATATATTCCATTTAACTAGATTTTCACATAGACAAAACCAGGTTCTTTGTGTTATATGCCTGACTGTGGGGAGAGAAGGGATGCAAAGGAAACCCCCTTTTAACACCTGCCTATGACAGCTTTCCATCAGAGACTACAAAACCTTCTCTTTCACATCAAGGCAACACAGATGAGAGGTACGGACTGAAACCCCCAGCAACGCAGAAACACAATGCAGAGCGTTGGGAAGGAGGGGACGGCTCAGCAGGCTGTTCATGGTGGGACTCGCCGAAGGGATGCACAGCCAGCAGTGGCTCCCAGGCGTCCTGGGAGAGGCCGGGACCAGCCTCCGCGGCCCAGGAAGGGGAAGGTTGGAGGGAGCTGCCTTGAACCCGGCGGTCTGCCCGCAGCTGCGGGCACCACGTGGCTGGAGACCCCCCTTGTCTGCTGCACCACAGGAAAGGCCCATGGCTGCCACATACCGCCCCGCCTGTTACTTTATGTTTGTGGTCACGGCACTCTAGGGATATCCAATTTCAATAAGCAACAAACTAGCCTGACTATTTCTTCAAGAGGTAACTGAATGCCAACAGTTTAGCATGTAAGGATGTGACTAAAAGGGAGCCACGAGGATTAGTATGAGGATCAATTTTCTTCACTTTATATATCAGTGACCTGGAAGAAAGAAGATGCAGTAAGTGGATTACACTCGCTGATGATATAAAGCGAAGGGGCAGTCAAAACAAAGAAGGAGGGCAACAAAATTCAAAATATATAGTCCAGGAGCTGGAGACAGATAGTAGCTTATAAGATTCAAAGTATGTAAGGTAATGAGTCTGGGAACAAAAAAACAAGAAAAGAGAATATCCACTCAATAGTCACACATTATGAGACATTAAGGAAGTGCAGTATATGGGGTTAGTGGCGGAAAAAACTCTAACATCATTAACAAAAGTGCTGAACAGCAGCAAGAAAGTGAAAAAAATCCCTAAGCTGTAAGATAGAAATAGGTAGTAACTGCAAAGCAGGAAAAATCATTCAGATCCTGTAAATGAGGCTGGTTTTATGACAAAATATTGTGTATTTCTAATCAGCTGTGAAAAATAAGTGGTTGAAAAAGAAAATGGCAGAATAGGCCTCTACCAGAAACTGACAGCTGTTGACATATCTTGATTGTGCAGGGAGTGGAGATGAAGCCCAAGCCCGCGTTACCGCAGAGTGCAGATAACAGGAGGCCGAGCCGGGGTGCGCGCAGTCCTGAGGGGAGAGGCGTGAGGCAATGCTGGGCCCTGCAGCCGGCAGCCGGGGGCTTCGGGCCGGAGGCGCGCGGGAAGCGAAGCCTGTCACACACCAAGGGACACAACAGTGATGACAAGCACGGAGAGCCTTAGGAGGGAGTTTGACATGTACTGATAGAGTAGGAGCAGTTTATGGGGTGCTGTATTAACCCGCGACGGGGGCTGCAGGCTTTCGTGCCTTCTCCCCTCACCCTCCGTGGGCCTTGCTGGGAGCCCGCGGAAGGGAAACGGGATCGTTCAGCGGCTGGCAGCCAGTGCCGGCTTGGCTGCCACACGAAGAGGGGCTTTTCTGTCACCGTTCCTCCTCCCAGCAGATAGGAATTGGCTCGCTCCCTCATGCCCATCTCCAAGGGCTGCACAGCGCGTGGAGCGGCAAGGCGCCATGCAGCCGCCTCGGGAGCTAGCTGCCCCCGCTGCCCGCAGCGCTCTCCTCCCCTTCTCCCTCTCTGCCTGCTCCGTGCTGGCTGCTCGTTTGTCACAGCTATTAAGTTGTCTCACTCCTTCCTGCCGCCGCGGCGCGGACGCCTCTCCCACCGCTCTCGCCTCGCCCTTGCAGCTCGCCGCCCGGCAGGAGCAGCCGGCCGCCCCGCGCCGCCTCCCGCCGCGGGGCCCCGAGGGCATCGCGGCCAGCAGCCGCGGGCACCATCCCTCCTTGCTGCTCACACCAGCCCTCTCCGGCACTTCTCTGCTCCCGCGGCTCCTGCTCAGTAATTGCTCGGCTCCGCGCGCTCCGAAAGGGGCCTCCGAAAGCCCCCTCTGGCGCACACTGCACTTGGGTGACTCTTGAAGTCTGCTCCCAACTGCTTCCAAACATGCTGCTCCATTAATCCCACACTGTTTGGTTCGCTAGCCCGTTGTGAGACAGGGTGGGAGGATAAATGCATGCACGCTACCTCGCTCACTGCTTTTAAAGAGAAACATACAGATTTCATGATTTCTGGTCCTAAGAGCATTTCCTGAGCCCACAGTGTCAGAGTGGGCTGGACATTTCTGTAGTGCATTCCTCTCAGCCTTGAAATAGATATTAACTGAACTGTGAAAAACAAACCATTGACCACATTTCTGCCAGAACAGATTCGTAGTGACAATATTCAGCCTTGCACTATCACCCCGCGTTTCTTCTCTGCATCAAAGGCTTTTGTATTAAAACCTTTTAACAGAGAGTCCTCAATCAATTTCACTTGCCCAAATCTTGATAATTCCCGTCCGAGCCTGCACATCTGTGGTACAAACGCCCATTGGCAGCCCTCACCTGGAGCAGCTGGGTGAAATCAAGCCTTCCCACAGGCTTGCAGCGAGGTCTCGGAAACCTGGCTGTGCCCTACGCGGTGCGAAAGGGGGCACCCGGGGCTGCACTCCAGCCCCTAGCAAAGTTCTGGTACAACCCAACTTGTTCCTTTCCATCGCTTTCTCAATCAGTCTGAATGCATTATGGATCATAGAGTCACAAATTGTGCTTGATTATTTATAACTGCAAAATAAATGGAATAATTTGGGTCTTGTGAATTTCCCTATGACAGATAAGGCGAGAAACGGCAAATTCTCTAGTGGATATCTATGATTAATGTATGATGAATTTATAATATCCTTGCTTTTGACAGCCATTCAGAAGAAGCTGGGACCTGGGTCTACTACAACTCTCTCTAAATAAAATTCCACTTTCAACTTTTCCGTCAGCAAATTTGCTGATAAGCCAGAAGAGATCAGAGAGAGGGATACATTTGAGGGAAGATTTTACATTAATATTGGGTCTTTGTTCCGAGCCATTTCTGCTTCTTTGGGATCAGGGTGAGCCTCCCATAATGCACCTGCTAGTAAGCAGGTATAAAAAGAAAGAGTATTTCTAGGCATTTATCTTTGAGACATCAGAATGTAAGATGAAAAGAAGAACCAGGGATTTACTGACCATCACAGACAATGGCTTACTATGATTAAAGCCACCTACGTAACCTGGACAAAGCTACATCAAAGTGCTAATTAGGGAACATGTACTCCTGACTGGATCACCTCTGGGGCTAATATGCTTTCATTTGTGTTAAAATCCCTGGCTGATGCAGAGAATCAGTGTGAGCTAGAAAGATATATCTATATAATGGACAATATTACTGCACTCTACCAGCTTCTCTGTGATATATTCTCCTTATGCAGAGAAACAAGATTTGTGTTTATTTCACAGTGCTGAGATGACCAATTAAAGAGCCTCATCCTACAAAATCATCTGGCTGAAAGTAAAAATGAAAGAAAATTGGTCTGATTCATTTGTTCCTGATGATAAGTACTTAACTATCAGTTTTCAGAAGCTCCTAATCCTATAATATTCCCCCAAGGCTTGCTGCAATTGGGATAGACCATTCTTATACGGAGAAGAAGGGAAAAATAACATCCGTATGTTGTGCATGAATATAGATGCTTTAAAAAGACCACATCTAATTTATCAAGGCAAGCAATGCACAGGTAATAAAGCAGACGGTACAGAGAGGGAATATATATGTATAGGTAATGAAGCAGCCAACACGCAGAGCGCACTCGCTGTTGGAGAGCTCATCTGATTTGCAAAGTCAGGCATTGTGAATGTCGTTCTGATCATCTCGGGTCTGTCCTGAATAGAGCTGTGCCTGTTCTTTGGGCAATATTACATTACTCTCCAAAATTGACACATAACAGAAAGTAGCACAACAAATCAAGTAATACT
The DNA here is from genome assembly GCF_036417845.1 of Apteryx mantelli. NCBI lineage: Eukaryota > Metazoa > Chordata > Aves > Apterygiformes > Apterygidae > Apteryx > Apteryx mantelli. The sequence continues at coordinate 154,390,888 of NC_089979.1, forward strand.
GAGGTAAGGGGTACATTATTCAACTTGGAAAAAGCAACATCCAACTATTCTCCTACTGAGTCAGAAAACAGGATACACTTAAACATAAAACAAACCAGACCTATCTCGACGAGTCAGACTGTCTTTGATACTCTTTTATCTAAGAAACAACAGAACCCCATTGTTTCTCAACTGGGCATGGACCATTTGGAGGCCATCTGGACATTCAGGTTTTATCGCACATGCACAAGATATTTTACAGTAACAAGTCTATATTTTAATGCTTCTTCATAGGGTGAGGATGAGGCTGCAGGGAGATCAAGTAAGTTTTTCTTTAAGGCAAAAAACAAAACAATAGGAGCAATGCAACTAAGTGCATTACATTTAGTGTTCCATTCCTCTGGAATGGAAAGTAGGCAAGGGTAGCAAAGGTGTGTTGAAAATGACTGCAAAGGTGCCGACCCTCCGGAAATTCAGACACTTTCATTTATTGCTTACTTGAAGGAGTTATTAGGGTTCTCAGTTCTTGGCTAATGCCTCCTAATGGTCACTTTATTCTTGAAAATTGCACAGTACTGTAATGGTTTGAAGGTAAAGTAATTGTGCAAAAGGATTTATCAAGAATGGCCTAGTGAAAATTGAAGGGGAAAAAATGTTTTCTCTCAGGTCTGTGAAGTCTTCTGTCCTTTTTTATGGACAAAGGCAGAACAGAATAATTTGTTTGGTATTGTCCAGGCAATACAGGTGAAGGGGAATACATGATTCAGCCCAGCGCTGTGAATGTGAAAGGACAATCTTGCCGCAGAACAGTGCTCTGCCAATATGAATTCCTGTTTTTCCTTTGTATGTTCCCATTGGAGAGCTGAGTTTCTTTTATCCTTTACACAATGTAGTTTTAATTTGTATTTGAGAAAACTAGAGGCACCACTCTCTCTGCTATTCAGTTATTTTATTCTGCTTGCCCACATGTTACTTCCACCACAGAGGTGTTACATGGCAAGTGAACGACTAGACCGGCAGTCTTTTCCACATAACACTGCATTTCTGCTCATAGCGAGTGTTCAGGCTGCTGCTCCCTGGTAGCAGTGCCTGTGCTCCAGAGGGTTGCGGTACCTTCACCTGCTGGAGGAGCCCCATGCAGGACAGGGAGCCGTCACCAGCCTGGCACACGTAGATGTGACAGCTGCAATTCAGGAAACGCACTCAAAGACGCAGAGGCCCTGGGGCCAAGGGTGTGCACACAGATGAGCTGCCAGCACTGGGATGGCTGTGGGGGGAGAAAAAGTTCCTAGTCACTCTTTTGAGCAGTGACGGCTCAGCTGAACTCAAGCAATCCTGGCCTGGCTAAGCAATGAATTGTAGCTGAGGAAGGGCTTCAGTACCTGGTTGACAGTCTGCCTAGTGGAAATCTCATCGTAATCAGAAATGCATCATATCCAGTGCAGGTTTATCAGAAATCTTTGGCTTGTCTATTAAGGTTGATTCCCTACTTCCAGTGACCAAGCAAATGAATACTTTCAATGCACAGACTCCTGACTCAGCATCATTAATAACTGAGCTGTTAAATCTGTTCCCTCTCACTGAATGGCACTTCATTCACAACTAGAGCCTGTTGCATGAAGACCATTTTGCTTTTAAAAACTAGGCTGTTCTGAGCTAAAACACTACCAATATAAACATGCTTTTCAAACTTCTTATTGGCTTTGTCAATGTGTAAAATCCCATTTTCCCCACATATTCACAGTAATTCAAACTTAGGTGTCAATCACTTTTTCATTCCTAGGAAACAATTTTGTACCATGGAATACATTTCATTCCTGTCACAGCACAAAGTGAACTATTTGAAAAGGATAAATATCTCTTAAGGAAATATTCCTTACCCCCGCTTCTGCAGTACTACTTTTAAAATGTTATTTTCTATAGTATTTTCTCCTACAACCTGTCTTTGTGGTGCTGCTGTTTTCCTGCAGAAGCTATTTAAATGGAACATTGCACCTCACTTGTTCAGAGCTTATAATGAAGAAAAATGTGCAAAAACATTACTTTGCAAAAATAGATAAGTAAGCATACCGCCTGTCAAATGATGTCACCCATGCTTGGCAGACAAAAAAATAAATGACTGCATCAGCTCAGTACAAGAGTATGCGATCCATGGAGCATGAAATGTCTTGGGGACTGAGAAGTCTATGTTCTGCATTTCTTCATATGCCTTAGTAATTTTTTATTTCTTTTCCTAGGTTGCAGGATCTGCAGTATATTGCAAAACACTAGGAGAGAGGCCCCTTAAATGTATCTGGGATCAATCCCTCATGAGATATTATCTCATTAAGACTGGCCCAAGCTCCAACCTGCTCAGTGATATTTAGATTACAACATTAAGTTGACAGAATGCAAAGAGCCACTGCACCGAGGTACTCAGCACAGCGTATGCACTGCTCCATAAAGAAAATAGGGGGGAAGGCTCAATTGTTCTCATAAACAGCCAGAGCTAACAAAACCTCTATTAAAATTATTAAGCTATTCTTATACAGCGTCTGTCTGATGCTAGTTCCGCATACTACTTGTGGCATCTGGCAGTGTTTTCACTTAAAACGGGGCTGTTGTTTGCTTGTTTTTCTTCCCAGCTCTACAATCCATATCTGCTTTTGTTTGAGAGAGGTGGGACTATTTTGTGAGGCTTCAGGCTGAAAGACAATAACCAGTTTGTATGCATCCCATGTACATGGGCTCACTCCTCCACTCTGCCTGGGATAATCATGCTGCGCTGGAGAGGGGAAAAGCAGGGAGACTGTTATGCCCCTCGGTCTCTCCTCAGATGCTGAAGCCAGGGGACAGGGTGCCCCATGCTCTAAGTTGTACCTCCAAAAATGTTGCACAGTGACATTTTCTCCCAGCCAGAAGTCGTTGACAGAACTGACCATTCTGGCTTTGCCCTCTCCTGGCCCTGACATGTCCGCTGTGTCCAGAGGTGGGAAGAAGGTGGCTTAAAGCACAAAAGGGGAAATATCAACCTAAAATCTTATTTAAAAGAGCGGCTAACTTGCAGTGTGATAGAAAACAGCCACAATATCCTCCTTTGGAGGGCTCAGAGTTGGGGTAGGAGATTAAAATATCTGACATGTGAAAAGAAGCAATTTAGGCTCCTCTGTAAGCAGCCAGTTATTCTGGCCACTGGGTAACAGGGCAAAGCGCAGCTACAGATCTAGAGCCCTTCCCTCCCTACATGGCCACAGAGGCACAGCAATGAGGATCTTATGAGTCATGAAGGTACGTGTGATGCAGAGCAATAGATCTGACCAAATATTTCCTCTAATACTATCTAAATGCAATGAAGGGTTCTCCCTTCTGATGCATGTCTGAGCAAGAGATGTGATAGCCCCAGAGTGAGAAGAGAAAATGGAAAGTGTAGAAAATAAATCAATCTGGTTCTAGTCGTAGGAAGGTATGTGAAGCACAGAACAGAGCTTGAAAAGAAGAGCATTTTGCTTTGTAAATTCAAGGCAGAGGAGCAGATTCTTTCTGCTTTCAAGAACATTGCAACACTGATTGTCTCCCACAGCAGGCTAAAGAAATCAGCATGGGAAGAGGAAGCGAAGACCAAAGCAAAAATTAAAGCTGCAGATCTGTATCATCCAGGTGCTCAGGAGAAACAAATTTGCCTTGAGTTATGAAGCTAGTAGTGTAACTTTTGTAATGAAAACACTGCTCTCTTTAAAACCAGTTAATTTTCCGTGCCATTATTTCCCGGATTTGTCCTTCCAACATTAACCACACTCCCTTCTTCCAGGACATAACTGAGGACCTAGCTAGTTTTTCTTGTGGACTGTTTTATGAGTTCTGAAAATTAGGATGTCCTAGATCATAATTTAGATTAGATAATAACTGATTGCTTTCAAGTATGTCTCTACTTGTGGCAAATTTCCACAAATAAAGACATGAATGTGTAAAAATGGGAATGTTTTCTTCTTTTGCTACTTGAATTTCAGTTAACAAGCCTCAGAGAAAAGTGGTCAAATGTAGTATCGTATTTGGAGCTGCTCTTTTCCTCTTGATCTGCAGAAAGGTTACTCACAAGTGCTGAATGGAGATTATATCCTAACTCTATCCTACATGTTATAGTCTGTATCTCTGAACTGCTTGTAGAAATTTCAGCTATTATAAGGAAAAAAAAAAAAGAACAGGGTTCTGCCATTATGCTATTCTGTGATATACATATGGAAGAGACTGAGGAGTATTAGCCAAACTGAACAGAGTAATTCAGTTTTAATTAGTAATCTGCTGGGAAAAAAAATCTATTTCTCCAATCGTATGATGTCTTTGATGTCCTTATGGGTCAATATTATTCTCTGCATAGTTTGTGTCAGTATTCCTTTGGAGCTCATTCATGAGCAATATGTTACTAATACTCAATATTCAACATTTTCTTCCTAGAAATATTATGTCCTATTTGCGTAAAAGCAAAGTTTAAGGGGTTGTTTTGATGAAAATGCCTTCCAGGAAACTCGTTTGTAAACTCCATCTGAAAAATGAGCAATGTGCTCTGACTCAGATAAAGTTAATCCACTCATAAAGGTGGGAAAGAATGAGAATATCTGCATATATATAAATAATACCATAATATTAAACCCCCCAAAATCCATCCTCCCAACTATTGAAACATGTCTTATAGGCCATACATCTGTCTGTATCACCAGGCAGGATGTCTTTTTGCATGTAAGACTGTTTTTCACCAGTAGACAAGGTTTCCAATGCAATAGGCTAAATCTTGGGGAAATTTCCCTTCATTTCATCCAATTTTCCCCACAAGTATATGAGTGAGATAACTTGACTTAATGATGTCATTTCAGTGCCAGCCTCTTCAGTGGCAATTACTGAAGGGAAAAAAAATAAAAGAACGAATTCCCTGGGTGCTTTTGTTAGTTCTTCATTATTTTCTCTTTGAAAATTATTCTTCCATACTTTATCCTGAGCTGCCTTTTTTCAAACTGAATAACCCTATTGCTTCTGCTGAATACATGGACATGACCACCCACACTTAGAAAAACCTTGCCTCTTGCTGAGTTTTTCTGAAATGGTAGGCAGCAGGGCTCATGCAGCAATAAAACTTCATGATCACAGGGGAAGGAAATAGTGCAAGGCAAGGAATCCTCCTGCTGTTTCCATATGATTTCCTAATTTCAAAATAGGCTGAGAAATAATAGGGGGGAAATATATTGTGAGAGTTTCCTCTGTGTTCTTCTGCTGTCTCCCACCTGGCCTGTTGTGTGTGTGAGGAACTTTATTAAGCGCTACCCCAAAAGCAGCTGCTCAATAGTTAGTCTAACAAGCAGGCCAACTTTATTCACCTGTGTTGATAAAGGGAAGTTTTCCTCTTGAACCAAGGAAGTGGAATTGTGGGGGGTTACTCTCTGACTTTTCATTTTTTACTGCCCCCTGACATGAATGAGATCTTGATTCTGAGCATGTGAAAGATAGGATTGTTTAGACATAGTACTCAGTTTTGGTCCAAAATTGAGGTGAGATCCATCTGTGAACATTTAGATACTTGTCCACACAGATGTTCAGAACAGCCCTGCAGTTTGGGGGTTTGGGTATAGACACTTAATTTAGGCTTATCCCTAGGAACAGTTACTGAGTGCCAGTCTTACAAAACTGGAATAAGATATTTTGGGCTGAAGCAGTTTATCTTTCTGTTATACTTCTTTCCTTTCCTGATAAGCCTTTTTTTATGAAGGGTCGACCCATCTGTTGATATCTCAGCCTAAGAGACTGTATTTTTAATTAGAGTTTTATGCAGAATAATAAGTTTTAGGGTTTAAAAATGCTTTGACAGAGTTTAAGTTCCTCATTACAGATACCGTGTTGTCGGTAATTGCCTAGAGAATTAATGGTCCTGCACTTCCTGTTTTACAAAACATAACTAAAAATAAAAGTCTTATAAAATTTATTGATTAGGAAATCCAGGGCAAGCCCAGATTTATTCCTCCACTCAGAGGAATGTCAGCTTTACACTGCAGTATGAACAATCATAGTACGATAAACCTAGTGCTAAATTACCAGGTCTATCATACTATGCATTTGAAATATCTGTATTCCAATGTACCATTTTCCTCACCTCAGCACAGTGAGCCCTGTCAAGTTGTCCCACCAGCCATAAGTCACTTTTTTTTTTTTTAACTTCAGAACAGTCTATTAGCATTATTTGAACATGCATTTTTGTGGTTTCCTTTTCCTTTCTGTGTCTCTAAGTTGTTTAAAGAATAACCCGCTGAAGGAAGTGAATGAAAACTGACATCATACTGTGTCAGATGATTAAGCATTCCAGAATTTTTATTTCAAAATATAGTGGATTATTGTCCCTTTAGACAGTGGATTTTTACTGTGTTACCACCTAATGAGAACACATATGGTCTTCAGAGCTGAAGTCACAGAGGGGCACTGCTTTTAAATCCCATGAATTGTCTGGTAGACTTGTTATTTGCTTTTCTCTTTACCTCCCCAGAGTTTCATAGCCTTTGAACACCTCAGAAGAAGTGCTAATGCTTTACTTCACAGAAAATGTCCTAGATACCAACTGGCCTTCTACAACAACAGCTAGAGTCCCATCTCTCTCTGGTACCAGTCTTGCTTCGATATTTGTTTTAAGCCTGTTATGAAAGCAGGGAGGCAGCGAAAGGTCAGGAGAATGGCTAAAATACGTACTTCGGAGGGTCACAACTGCTGAGAACTGGAGTTCTAACCATGCCTGGCCCCTTCCTCTGTCTCTCCCACTACTCTGATTTTTTACTCTCTGGGCAGGTTAGACTCTTCCACCATACATTTACACAGACTGAATCCCACCGTGGGACTGTTGCTCAGCAACAGCAGCTAGAACAATTTGTTTTTGGACCATTCTGAAGATGATTACATTTGCTGCATGTTCCCCCCACCACCACTCTGGTACCTATTCCTGGATATTGTAAATATTCATCTGAGTTTTACATATACAGTAGTTTCCCCTTTAGGTAAAAACCATGCCATTTAAATGAGCTTTTAAGGGTACTTTATTCTGATGCATCCCTACATTTCCTCTCATTCAGTAGATATAATGTTGCACATGAAATGGCATTGTTGGCTTCTGGGGGTTTTGGTTTGTTTTGTCTATGTCAGACGAATTTCAGGTAGAGCAGGGCCGGGCTCTTTATAATGGTGCTGCTTCATTGCATTGTTTGAGGCACATAAAGCAAGTGAAGGATTTAAATAGTTGCGAACACCTGAGTGACTTTGAAGCATTCTGGTAAAAGACAGGTTCAGATCTCCAGATTTCCAATTTCATTCCTAATTGTTTCTTTATCTACACATCTTTCAGCACCCATTAGAAAAACATCTCCGTGCTCTCATCTTAAAAGAATTTGTGTAAGAACTATAATGCAATATTTAAATCTTTGTCATACATTTCCTTGTGCTTTCACCTGCAGTAGTAATTTATTCTGAATCTTCCGGCTTTCTTCCCACTTTCCAGGCCTGGCATCCTGACCTGCCACACTTTTGGCAGGGCCTTCCTTCATTGCCAGAGAGCAAATAAAGCATTCCTGTCCTTTTGTCTTTACGGGCCTGCTTAGCTGCCCGACGAACCGACGTACTGACATCCACCCACCCATGCCACTCTCAGAGAAGCTAGCCTGGCTATCACAATTACAAACTTCACATGTAACCATCCCCTTCATTTTTCTCCCCAGACAGGATGGAATACAAAAAGGGAGAGAGGGAAGGGGGAGGGGGGGGAGTAAAAAATGAATTCAAGAACTAAATATCACCTGCCAGAAAACTGATGGGTGTGGGTGTGGGTGTGTTTTTGTTTGGCAGCTTGGGTCCCAGCCCAGTCAGGTACATCGATGTGTCCCTAATTTAAATACATAAGGACAGCAACTCTAGTACCATGCTTTTAGCTAAGTATGTGCTTATGTGTCTTACTGAATCAGGAAAACACTAGTTTGTTCTCTGCCAGTGTAGATACATCATGGGAATCACGCATTTTAGCACAACCCTTTCTATGCCTTTCCTGTCTCTGCTTATTTCTGCCCTTGACACCACTCTGCAGCAGTAAAGTGGCCCATTCTAGGTTGCCAGGTTACAAGTAGGGGAAAATGTAGAAGGTGGGAAATCAGCCATTTCTCTTGGATTTTCAAGGGTGAGTTTTTTCAGGTTGAGGTACCCTTACACTTGGAGTTTCCTGCAGAGCAGAAGCTCTGACCCGCCAGCGATGGAGCAGGCTCTGCAAGGGGAGCACAGTCCCTTGGCAAGGTGCACAGGCGCACACCCCAGCAAGCAGTCCCCAGTGGCCAGACAGCTTCTGGGACTTGAGTGAACACCTCTCCATGGTGCTGTGTTGTGCCTCGCTCATGTCCTGCCCTGACATTTCTAGCAGGAAGCTGCACTGCACAGAAACATCTGTATACATTGCAGCCCACAGGATGTATGTATGCAATGAGGGAAGGAAGCAGGTAGATACACACACATGCATACACACACATAAAATCTAATGGCACTATGATAAGCTCTGCTTCAGACTCCACTTTATTTATTCCCCCAAACAAAAGCCATTTTTTCTTCCTAATTGGCTGTATTAGAGCAAACACGCAAAGTTGAGCTGAATACAAAATCACTTTTTTCTCACTTTCCTCAGCGCAGGCTATATTTAGCCTCTAAATGTATATTTTCATTTCTTAACTATTTTTCTTTTTACAATACAGGTTAAATGTTAATCAATGAGATAATCTTCATAAAAATTACTAGATATCGATGTTCAGTACAAACTAGATATTTCCTCATTATTTTTAAGGAATGAAATTACCAGCTCCTGCTGCAGTGAACTTCTTGATACAACATGCATTTATCCAGGCCCCACAGGGGTCATTACAATGAGATTCTCTTCTGTGTGTGTGCATGTATATATTTAAAAATAACCCCTCAAATCTCTCCTTTGGTCTTCCAGCAGGGAACATATCAAACAACAACAGCAAATCTCATACACTCATCAATATCATGCTACCATAGTTGAGTTTCACTGAACCTGACACCAAATTAACTTTTACAGGGCAATTACAAAATCTTATAATCATGCAAATTAGTAGTAAGCAGCTTACATCTTCCAATTAAATTGCCACCTACTATTCCAAGATCCAAGTTAGTTATAGTAAACTTTTCCTCCTTCCATTTTAAGGAAAGTCTTTTTACATGGAGGGTCATCAGTGTATGAATTAGCCTTCCCAGGCCCGGGGGATCCAACTCAGAGAGCATATACAGGCAAGCTTTTTCAGTCCAAGAAAAACAGCCACATATCACAGTGTAAAGAGAAAAAGGAATTAATCCAGGAGTTGTCACCAAATTTGAGTGTCTCACTTGGAGCTCTTAGGCTCAGTTTCGGGCATCATAAACCCATACCCAGGCAAGACCCAGGGACTTACCTACCCCTTCCCTCCCACTCTCCTGTGAAGCAAAAAGACGGCTGCTGCCTGGTCTAGGGCGGCCACAGACCCCCAGAGATCAACACAGCGTCCCACCTTGCTTCATCTCCATGCAACCAGAGATGCTCTATAGTCTTCTTCACAGAATGAACAATGTTACAGCACATTTCAAAGCTTATTCTGGGGCTGCATAAGGCAGGCAGTGGGATGAACTGACCAGTGGCTGTAGTTTACCTTGAGGTAAAGCAGTAAGGTTCTGTAAACCCATTAAATGGGTTTAGAGAAACAAAGTAGGTTTTAAAGAGTCAAACTCCTAATTTTAACACAACAAAACTGTCACTATTTATTACTCTTTAAGTACAGATTTTGTAGAAAAGGAGAGATTTTTCTTGCTAAAAGCAGACAAAGAAAGAATGCACCACTTGGGCTCCTAAAACAGCAAAGATGCCAAAGCATACAGTGGCCTACAGAATTAACTATGGTGATGCAAATCAAATGTCTCAGAATGAAATTCAGGCATGAAATATAGCAGATAATGAGAACCAGTGTCAACTCTGGAAAATGTTACAGAATCAATTTCTTTTTTTTCTTCCCCTCCTTCTCTCCTCCTTGCCTCCCTGCCCTCTGAAGGGCATGTGTATGATCCTAATCGGGCAGCTAAGACAGAATCTGCGCATGTATAAAGCTTTGCCTTCAATTTCCAAGAGGTCAATTATCAACGGTCTGTAGCCAACAGCACTGTTCTTCAAAATCCTGTTTAGCTGACATCTATCCTGATGAGATTCATGCAGTTTTGACAGAAAACTGTGCATGTAAAGAGAGCTGCTGCTTCTTAAATTCTCCAGGAGTCATTAGTAGTCTGTAGCCAGCAGCCCCAGCTCTTCTCAGAGACGGCTTTTCAGGGCCAGCTTGGCTGACATCCCCATGTACTGAGCACTCCTGGGGCCAGATCCTGCTTGTGCTTGTGTTGACCGTATGCCAGTGCACTTCTGTTGCCTTTGCTGGAGGTACTCCTTACTTATTCTGGTGCTGGGTAAGAGTCAGCCCAGTAGGATTCTTATATAAAGATCTTTCATGAGGTGCAACTCATAAATTTGCTTATAACAAAAAGTAGTTGGTTTTTGCTTTTATTATTGCAAGTGAAAACTAAACTTCTGAAGAGAAAAAAATAAACAGCTACTAAACTAAAAATGAAATCTTATTTCTTCTGCCACCAACCCCACTGCAGCTGCACATACCATAGACATACGGTCCAGTGCAGAAACCAAACATAACCCTGTAAAAGGTAATGGAAACTGTAAACTCTTACGTGTCTTCGTTCAGACTAGGAACTCCAGTGTTTTCTGTCTTCTGAGACATGACAAATGCAACAACATCAGACGTTGTATGGATTTGATTTTTTTGTCCGTGGATGCAACAACACTTGAAAACTCTATTTGAATATTTTAAAGTACCTAATTCACAAGAATTTTTCAGTGCAATTCCAGCATGACAGAGATGTTGATTCATGGCTGAAAACAGGATATTTTTGTTGTTTTTGTTGTATGGTTAGTGTTGACTGAAGATCAAAATATCAGATGACAATAGAAATTCCTATCTTGCTTTACAGCTCAGCATTTCTATGGCTAAGCCAATATATCTGCAATCAGTAGCAGTTACAGTTTTTTTACAAGAAGTGTGTCAAAGCAGTTTTCTCATATCATGGAAACTGGGGAAAGAAAAAACACAGCTCTTGTGCCATATAGATGTGAAAGATTGCACAGCTGCAATGTCTTGAGGTTACAAAGCTGCCAGTTTAACTAGCAAGATAAGCAGCAATGATGATGTATTTATAGGAGTTTAGACATTTATACTGCTTTTTAAAAGAAATGTAATGAGCCAATCCATAAATAGAATGGGGACCACAGGTTTATTGCTGTTTTAGTATAATGGAAGCTTACAGTATAAAAGCATGTCAATAAGAAACTTCTGCGATAACAACAGTGGCAATAAGCTCTTCGGGGCAGGAACTGCCTTTTTGGTGTGTACGTACAGAGCCTAGCACAAGGGACGAGTCATCTGACCAGTGCCTCTAGGCACTGTTATAATCTAAATATCTATACAACAAAACCTACAACAGCCTGTGGCAGGAAACAAGTCATTATCTTGCACCACTTCAATGTGTTCAATCAATATCTGTTTAGTGGTTGGGGGCCTAAATGAAGATCTTGTATTCATTTCAAAAGATTTTTGGAGCAGATCCTTGGACATCACAGATGGCAGATGTGCTGGATGAAGTAGCCCTAATCTATAAACTATGCCATAGGAAAAGCAGAATAGCATGAGACTCTACAAGCTTACTAGCCAGTAAGGTAGTGAAATAGTCTCTTAACTTAAGAAGAAGTATGCCAAGCAATGAATTAAATTCTTGCTTCTCAATACATACATCTGATCAGCAATTTACTCTCCTTTATCATTGACTGGCAACACAAAAGAGCTGTAAAATTTACCACTGAAAATCTCGATCCTCAATTGTGTGTAAATGGCAAACATTTTCATTTCAAAGTGTAGTCATAGGTTACTGAGCATGGCATCTTTGCCTTTCCCTATGGGTGAAAATGGCTTCACACTATTTCTGTGATAAGGGATGTGGTGAGATAACACTGAACTGTCATCACTGAATTCTCACCCCTCTCCATGTCGCACAGTGCAGTTCAAGAATAAAGGCTGTTGACTTTCCCCCTTGACCAGCCTGGACTTTTATGGCATAAGTGAACAACATGCTGGGGTTAAAAGTAATTTCCCTGCCAAGAACACTTTTCTGACTAGGGACTTCCTTTTGAAAACTGGCTTCAAAAGGAGAGTGGAAGAGAGTATGCTAAATACCTTACTACTTATTTATGAAAGTATCGGGATGATTCTCTCCAAAATAAATACAGGAGAGGTTTTTAAGCAATATACACATTAAACTGTAACTGTAGGCTCGCACTCAGCCATGGTTAGGTGGTGTTTGGGTCTGGTTTCCCAGTCAACCTCTCACGAATAAGTGTTAAAATGTGGCGTGAAAGAGTGATGAGGGAGGAGTGGTAAGGGAGAAGTTGAGATTACCTTTCTGACGCAAACTACCCTGCTAAGGTCAAGAGAAATGTTATTAGGAGGGAAAGTTGATCAGAATTCAACAGTAAATGTAACCCGGTGACATGAAGTTTCCTCTCATCCAAAATTTCAAGCCTCCACTGGGAGGAGTGATATCCCTCCTAAACTGCTTGTTTATATTCTTTGTCTAAACCCCTTGCTCCTCAGACATCTCTTTTTCAGGATGGAAGCTCCTATTTTTTCACTCTTAGGCCTTTGATTTCCTGCTAAGCCAGGGAATGATGCTTTCCCTACCAGCTCCTGCCTGGTAAAACCTGCTATTGCACCAGTGCAAGCTGTCTAAAGCTCTAGCTCAGAGCTTCTGCTGCTCTATCACATCCATCCCTGAATGCAAGCCCAGGATCCCTGAGATGCCACCGCTGTTACATCTGCGTGAGGCTTTCAGATTGCTGTACATCGCTGCACATGCGTTTGTTTTCAAAGTCAACAACAAATGTAACATTAAGCACCCTTGAGTGCTCCACTGAACAGCCTTGTCTGCCTCGTGTTGCAAAACAGACCTAATTCTTATTGTAGCTGGTTTGTGATTGAACTAATGGTGCATGCAGAATCATAATTCTGCAAAGTGAATTAAGTCATCAGATAGTCTTTTACGCTTGACACTTATCACTGTCTATACAGAAACCAAAGCAGTGTACTTGTGGGAGGGCCATTTTCCACATGGCTTGGAGACAGGTGGACGGACAGCTGTGGGGAAAGAGGAGGTAGAGACAGCAAGTCATAGAAGAGTTGCAGGGCATGGAAATATGCAGATGATGAATCTAAACAAATCAGCAGCTCCCTGAAGGGGAAGCTTTTAGTGGATTGTGAAAATAATTTCCTCTTGCAGATCCCATCTGTAAGGCACGGACTGTCATTCATTACCTATACAGATTAATAACAGTCATGATCTATTTATTCAGGATTACTTTCTTTGTTTTGGGAGGAGGGTCCTCAAGTAGTTCCTGGCTCTTTCAGACCAAGGTAAAATGTGTCACTAGTGGTTCTTTTTCCTGCAGGAACCAGAATAGGGATCTCTGCATGGCAATAGAATATTTCATTTCAGCTCTGAAGGAGTCAGTGTAAGTGACTATTACTGTGTCCCCCCTCCATCATCCCTTACTCACACTAAATATCACCTGTTTCATCAGTCAACCCAATCGGTTGGATTTTTGAGATCTTTGATCATTTTGGTTCCTTTGCTCTGGACTCTCTTCCTTTGGTTGACATCTTTCTCAAAGCTCCCCAAAATGGCAAGTCTGCTGCTGAGTCCAAAACAGCTGCGTGGAGCAGAAAGATAGCTTCATCTGTCTTTCCATCTATGCTTGCTTGTATGTTTCTGCAAAGAAGGAAAACATCGTACAACAGATTGATACTATTCACTTACGTTCATGTGCTGATCCACTCTAATCTCCAGCTCTACCTAGCTGCCTAGTCTACATTATGTATTTGTGCAGCTGATTAGCTCTGCCCAAATGTATTACCCAGTATATCCACCAGCTAAATAACACGCTAGCCTCCAGCTTGTCAAGGCTGTTTTGCATTCTAGGGACACCTTGCAATGTTCTTGCAGTCACTTCTGGGTTTCAATCATCTGTATAATCTTGATTCCATCATCTGTTAATGAAAATACCAGTCCAAGAACAACCCCTGTGGAGCCCCATTTTATGCATCCTTCCATTTTTAGCCTGCCTGTGGGATTCAGGTCTGATCAGTATTTTGCTGACCCAGAACTGATGCCTGGGCAGGAGAGAACAATTTTACATAAAATTCTGACACAGCTCCTATTCTTTTCTGCTTCTATTGTGTTCTGTAATACAACTAATAATAGGGCAATGAAATCATTGCCTCCAGCTGTTTCCCAACGGAATTTACCAAAAGGGTAGTGAAATGATCTCATTTAAATCCCTTTCCTCACAAAGCATTGAACCATACCAGCCAACACCAACACTGGTTCTAGTGTGGTCATAGTGCAATTTCCTTGACAATCCTGGACAGTTTCAGGGAGATTACAGATGTATGGGGCTCAGTTTGGTTCCAGCTGGACTGGAGTGCAGATGGATCCCAAATGTCAGAAAATGGATCCTCACAGCTGAAATACTTGTGGATACTCAAATTCCCTTGGAAAGTGACAGTTCTGGAAATAACATTTTCAGTACCAGTAAATTAGCCCCAGAATGGCATTTCCTGGCATGTCCACAGTCTGGATGTGGTTAGCTTGAAAGAGTTGCAGAAAAAATATTGAAGCGAAGATGCTATAGTGCTCAGAGGTGCCCCATGGGAGAATATCTAGGCTTGTTTCTCTCTCATTTTAAAGCTCTTCCTTTTATTTAAATAGTGTTAAGATTGATACAGGTAATGAAACTCAGGGAGGCTGCTGACTTGTGTGAAAAATAGGACAGCTATTTGGATGTCTTAAAGCAACTCAGACAGACAGCTAACATAATCTACTGTGAATATTTTATTTCCTCACAATGGAAGGATAAGTTTATTTGGACAAGGTTGTTCAGCCTCGGACTCTGGTGGTGACATGCAGCAGGAGCACTGCAAAGCACTACTGGTCAGACTAAAGCCCTGCAACAGCCACTGACGCTCAGTACTTTGCAGGATTAGGCAACAGCTGATAGGGAAAATATTTTAAGGTGAAGGGGTAAGAATTTAAGAAAAAAATCAAGTATGTTTTCCTAAAAAAGAAACTGGAGCTGAGTTGAAGTGCTCAGAAGAACCTGAACCTGGTGCTATCACCAGGATTCCCTACAACATCGGGTTGAGAAACCTGGTTTTCCTGGGGTGCTTCTGAGCTCCTACAAAATGCCCAGCAGACTCCAGCACTGACAAAAGCAACCATAAGAACAGCAGCTTCAAGCATGCCGGGATTTTCTCCATGCAGGCAAAGAAGAAAGAAAACTCCGCTCAAATTCCTGCCAATATCAAAGGAAAATCCTCAGAGATTTTTGCCAGTTAGCTCATTCTGTACTGTCCCTTTCTATAATTGAGCCAAGAACAGAGATATACATCAAATATAGACCAGCTGCTCAGAAGTGCATGCAGATACCAACACTTTAATCACTTTTGCAGGTAACGCTTTATGTCAGTTCCCAGTAGGGACTGTAGTTTGGACTATAATTTTGAATGAAAGACCTCAAATTCAAGATTAGTTCTGAATGTGTGTGGGAAAGAAAACAAGAGAAATCTCCTTTATGTACTGTCCAAATTATTTATATTTGGGCTGAGTGATCTGTACAGCAGATGGCTAAATAATGTCCAAGTTTCCCATAGGAGGCTGTAATTACAGGTATGCACATATAGGTACAGTATATCTGACTCTAACCTTGTACTTACTACAAGATGCTTCAGAAGTACTATGGGCTGCACACAGGGCATCTTTATGTCCTGGCTGTGCAAAGGAGCCCACGCTGGGTCTTTTGTGTAACAGAGAGACATGTAGAATTGTTTACCACAGAGAAAATCAAAATGTTTCAGAGTCTAACAATCGCTATATGTTACCTAATATGATATATGAACTATGGTAATCCAAGATACAATGCATGCATTGCTTTTAATTTTTATAAATGTCTGTGGATATTTAACAGATTTTACATTTTAATTTTTAAACTACATGAAGGCAGTGCTTTTCTTCCTTCTCATTTTAAATATGAGCGGTGAGTGACATTTTCTCTAATTTGGAAATAAAATATGGCAGAACAATTACTCAATCTGTGCATGAGCAAATGGATGCCTTGCTCCCATTAAGGCCCATAAAGCATGACTCTTTGACCATTCCAGTAATAAACTATATAAGAATATAACCCCACAGAAGTAATTTGCATACAACTTTGTGCTCTTTCCCATGGCTGCTGCTACAAGACTGAAAAGAAATTAAACTTCTAAAAAATCACTGTTTTTCATAGTCATCTCTCATCTTGTGATTAGATTGCACAAAACCTAGTATTTTTACATAGCACCAGAACCATCTTGTTTATAAATGGGGCTAGTCACATGCGAGATGATTATGCTATTTATGTTTTTATGAGGACTTGAATCTCAGAATTAGGGAAATCCTGCAGTGGATCCTGCTTTCTTTTTCCAGCAGCAGTCTTCCAACCAGTACTGCCTGCCCAGTACCTGCACCCCACCAAATATTAGACCTGTTTTACAAAAAGTATTTTAACATTTTGCATTCAAACTGTCTTACTGAGAATGCATGCTGAGTCACCATTTTTTATTAATACTCTATGCATTTTTCTTGCTACTAGAAGGGATTATTTTCAGATGTTAACATATTTATTTTTCCTGAAATCTTCAAAGAGCTGGCCTTAGGTTTAGTATTTGTTATTTTGAACCTGAAGTTCCATGGTTAATTTCATGAGCATGATTGCCACAGTGTGCACTCCGGTTTTAGCTGCTTATTTTCTTTTAACACTCTCATTAGTAGAGCATCTCCATCTTACGGAAGTGAAGTGTCCCCCTTAGACCTTTCAGAACCTGAATCGTATTCTATCAGAACACTTCTCCACCCTTTTATGCCTCTAGAAACATGCCATCCCTGTTATAAACATCAGTAGAGCTGGAAGGAAGCAACATCAGAATCTCCAAGACAACACACAAAGATACAACAAATCAAAGGCAAAATAGTAATGGTTTGATTAGACTTTTAAATAAGATATTGAAATGAGGTTTGTAGTTAAGTACAATTGTCTCTCTGAATTTGGCAGGGAAATCATTAACCAAATGATGTTAAATTTGCACAGATTGTTGAATAAATGAAGAAGACTAGCTTTACATGGCAGCAAACCAACCAAAAAACATACACATGAGAATTGCTAGCAGTCCACATGAACAAATAACTTGCACTAGTATGAGGGTATATTTTAAAGATTAGTATTTGAATAGTTACTGTTACCATTAACCAATCTTCCACATGGAGCAGCCCCCTTATATTCTTTACAAGCATGGGGCTGGGGGTCATGTTCCTGTATAATAATCTAAGATTTCTTGCTTGTGTAAAGAATGGGTGCTATTAGCTGTATTGATATTAATCAAAGTGTATAGATATATGCTGAAGACACACGTAAAAGCTGCATAATTTTAAATACTCATTTATCTTGCTATGTTGCTATAGATGTTTTCCCTCTGTGATTGCTAGGATATACCTAGAGAAATCCAGGTAGCTGGATGAACAGACACGAACAATGCAGGGATTTTTCTGAAAAATGGAGTCATCCAAACAGTACTTTATAAAGCTCAGTTCAGGAGGCATTCAGCTACAGAGTTCTGTTTTATTGTAGGTTTGGCTGTAACTAGTCAAACTGCTACTGCTGGCAATAAATATTCAGAAAAATATTTGATAAACTGATCTGTGATTTCTTCCTCTTAATAACAGACTTATTTTCTAAAATCCATCAATTTCTGGATATGTACCACCTGGAGGTATAGATTACTATAGAGTAAAGGGGTACAAGAAAACCAGAATAAACAACATCAAAGAATAAACTTCCTTTCACAAGTGAAAAGTAATTTAAATTAAGACTTAAAAATAGCATTATTTGATATCTTTTCATTATATTGGTACTGATTTGATTTACATTGTAAAAAAGCAGGGAAAAAGGCAGTCCTTCACCTCAGGAGTGTGTAGTCTACAACTGAAATAAGATCCCTGTCATCATCTCATCCTGTACAGTGGTTACTCACAGGGTAATCCTGGTCCAGTTAATTTCTCAGCTGGAACAGGAAAATTAGAATCAGACCCTCTAGAAATTTACAGATAACCTACATCTCTACTGATACACGAAATGGGCCAGGACCCATCCCTCTGAGCATGAGGGCGAGTGGCATGTCTCAGTTCATGTGCACATGGCTGAACTTCCTCCTCCTTGAAACCATTCTTTTACTGGGAACCGTCTCTGGCACACGCTGTTCCCTAAATCACCACCTGCAAGAGTGGTGGCTGGTGCAGCAGGAGCAACCTAACAATTAAACAGTATGAACAGCTGTGGAAAGTGCCTGAGCCTTATTTACTGTTATAGACATCGCTAAAACAGGCAAAAGTGAGAGATGGTGATGACAGGTGGACATGAGTTTAAGCTGAGATCTGAAATGAGTGGTAGACTTGTGAATATATGCAACTGTAATGCAATGGTCCATGGGGAAACATGCACAGTTTTCATTTAGGAACTGGAAAATAAAACAAAAATGTGAGTTGAAACTAACATTGGCTGAGTGGAGGCCAAGCTGGAGCTTGGAGGTGGGTGGGATATTCAGCACAAAAAGACACATTTAAAATAACAAAGTAATTCTCAGAAGCAATTTCCCCCAAGTACTTCCAGCAATGAAATAACCACACTGGTCAATGCCTATGATGTGATCTCATTCCCAGAAGCACAGTTCCAGTTTCAAATACCCTCATAAAGTGGTTATGTCATAGAGATGCTTCCAATTTAACATTTGAAATAGACTCAAAGAACAGCCTCTCAACCAGTATAGACTAATGAAACATACTGAAGAAAAGACCCTCCCCATATATTAATAAAACTAACATAATACCCCTAGAGGAATTAAAGGAGGTTGGGGTTATATTTAAGGTTGTGCTATATTGAAAGCCATTGATATTTCTGCTCCAAGGACTACAGCTCAATCCACTTATAATATCTAGGTTCACAAGACAATTCAATAAAGCAGTTCAACTCCAGTGAGTTCAGTGGAGTTGTACCAACCATAGATTTTGCCTCCTGATTGTAAAATGCAGTCTGTTAAGGTGCGAATGATACAAAGTTTCAGATCAAAGTAAATATCAGACAACAGCAGCTATATTCCATTTATTTCAGAGTTCACCTGGAAACTTTGCAAAAAGAAATGTCCTATTTCCATCTGAACAATATTGGGATGATTGTAATATCTTCAAATTAAAAAGAGAGAAAAAAAGGCAAATAAAATGCCAAATGGCAAAAGAGAGAAGAGAAAAACCAAGCTAGGAAAATGGCACACAATAGGCCCAATTTATTGAACAATACACAATGGTATGAGAATCTGATATTTATTTTCAGTGTTGAATATGCAGGATACATTTAATATACTCAAGATGCATTATTCAATATCCAGCAGCTGTCTTTGTACTGAACTCTGCGGAAGAATCAAAAGGAGCAACACACAATAAAACAACCACACTAGGCACCTTACTATGTCCCCTGCTAGCTGTCACAACACTCCTTCCTTCTATTCAAATGCAGCACGTAGCAATTTTTTTTCCAAACAGCAATGTTAAGTGTTTTGCAGGGAGAAAAAAAAGAAAAAAAAAAGAACAGGCAAAGGAGAGCAACCCCTTTATGTGAAACAATCTGTACCCAACAACATTCCACAAGAAGAAATAACTATCTGTTGTTAAACTATCATCTCAAAACAACGTAACAACATCAAGAATTCAAATCTAAGTGAATTGTTAGGTATTTTCCCCAAGAAGCTGGTTCCATTTCAGATCTAGATCTGCACTGACACTGTACTTTTGCAAAGCATCATTATTCATTTGAATTTTGCCTTTATGGAATAGGAATGGATGTAAGACTGAGTTTCTGTGACTTAGAAAATTAAACTATTGTCACACAGAACATAAAAAAGTAGAAAAAAGGGGGGGAAAATGCTGAAGGGAAGAAAAAAGGGGGGAAAACAAATGGCTTCTGGCCATTTAGTCTAACCCTAATCTGCTCTTGGTTGTGACCACTTTGCCGCTGAGGAGGAACAGCATCCTTTCCAGTCCTTTATTTCTTAGCACCTTCACATTGCCCTTTCCTCATGGCATCTTTGCCATTTGTTCCATTTCTGTCTTTATCTTTTTAGCCCAACTCTGCCTCCTCTAGTCCCATTAGACATATACACTCCTGCCTGTCCAATTTTAGAGTCAGAAAACATGAGCCAGTGGTCAGAGAATGTGTCTGATTTTCCAAGCGGCTTTCTTCTGCACCTGTCATCGTGCTGCTGTGTTTCCCTTTGCATTGCCATCTCTTATACTTACTACTGCTAAGGATGTTGTTGAACTGAAACAGTGCTTGTTTGCAGGTAGACATGCTGGAAAATTAGATACAGATTTACCAAAGCCACAGAGATCCACTTCTGGAAGTCACAGTTCCACCTGCAGGTGATGCAGCTCCCAACTGCTCTCAGCTGTGGTCAGAAATGACCATCCTGCCCAGAGAAGATATGATATGAAGGCTACCTAACCCATTTGAGCTCAGATCAGCTGGGCCCCCAGATCATCTAATTCAGGGAGCAGTAAACCAAGGGTTTCCAGGTCAGATCATAAACTGGATGGATAAAGCGCCCTTGGGCCATGGGAACGCATGTGGAGAGGCAGCAGCAGCAGCTCTGAAAAGCTGGGTGTACATGTAGGATTTGGGTGCCTGAAAGGCAGTGCATAGTGAAGACGGCTTGTCGCTGGGGCTCAGAGCTGAATCAAACTCTCACCAGCACCACAGTTGGAGGGGTAACCTCACCCACCTCCTCCCTTGGTGAGGCAAGCTAAATGTGAAGGCTTCTGTAAATCTTCAGAGCTACTGTATACTGATACATGCCAGGTTTCTTTGCTAGAGAAGCAAAGCAGAAGTCTCCTTGTTTTGTCCTCATTAGATGGAATCTTCTTGAAGGAGAAAGAGGTTCTGCCTTCTCTGGAAATAACAGAGTGTGGTCGGGTGCAGGAAAAAAGGAAGTTTCTGGAGGGCAGGATGACTGTGGGGGATGCAGCAAGGGAAGACAAAGCCCAGAGTACTGGGAGACCATTGAGAAGTACAGGGAACAAATGTGCAGTGGGCCTTGGAGATTACAGAAGGAATGATTTTTTCAGGATACCCAAAAGACACTAAAAATGTTGTTGCACTGCTGAGTTGCTGAAGTTCAGAGCAGTCCTGTCAGAAAGCCCCTGTCTTGTCAAGAGATGGTGCAGGAGGAAGTGTGTTTGTAAACCCCACTTTTATTCAGTCTCATTCTAGGTTTTCTCCATTGTAAGAGGTTTGTTCTTTCAGCTTATGTTAAAAAAACCCTAGTTTTCAAATTTAAAAAGTATCTGTGCTTTTTCAGGCTTCTTACTTCAGAGAAGATACCAGTTCTGCAAGACACGGTGCTCTGGCGAACCTGGTATCCCCTCACCCCTGAGTGGCATTGGAGTGAATTTGGAAGCACCCCCTGGCTTTGGTGGAAGAGGAAAGGCAAACAGCTGAGGGAGCGAGCATCCTTAATTGTCTGAGCTGCTTGTGATGAACATCCCTCTGGGACCTGAGTTGCTTTCAACTCCTGTGCAGACTTTCTCATTTGGAAATAGTCTAAAAGATCAGAGCACCACCTGGGTGCAAGCAGCATGCTAAGTCAGCACAGTTAAAGCCTTCAAGCCTCTGGGTGTGCTGTAGCTAGCACTACATCTGATCCTGCATGCTCTCCGGTTTGAGTTACCTGATATGCATGTGTGGCTGGGACAACTCCAAAGCAAGGCTCCTGCTCAGACTGCTGACATGCCCTCAGTCACCAGGCACCACGTTCATAATCCACGTGGGCCCAGGGAAGGGAGCTCAATAGTATCACATCCGTTTTAACTTTGAATTTGTGTATACACTAATTTAGTGCTTAGAGCATTAATTAATCTTTAAATTTTTGCCATTGGTTAATTTTGATTAATAGCTTTGCACTTTCATTTATTGTGGGCAAAAGCAAAATAAGCAGAAGTTGGAATTATTTTAATATATTTATATATACATGTTCTATAAGAAGCAATTTTGTTTTCAGGTCTTTCAAAACTGACAAGAAGAAAATTACATTTATGCAGCATTTTCACTTATTTCTAATTAATACACTTTTACACAGCAAAGCAGAGTCACAGGAAATACATCTTTTCATCCTTGTGCAAAGTGAGAGGAAAAAGTACCAAGCTAACTGAAAGTTGCAGAAGCTCTAACTTTTATAACACGTAAATGAATGACACAGTAAAAGGGGACTGCACAAAGTTTTACTGAGCTTCAGCAGAAGGACAGATTTATCCCCAGCATAACTCAAGCAAAGTTAAGGGAAGAGTCTGGCTCAGAGACTCCAAGTGGATTTCTACAATTTATGGTTTACAAATCCTCTGTAATCCTTGTCCTTCCTATCTGTTATGGGCTACTCGCAAGCAGTAAGTATCTGTCACATTGCCAACAGTTGTTTATCTAGTTTTAAGTGAATTTGAAAGTCCATTTGTTTGTTTTTACTGGAGGTATGATGGATGCAATTACAGGGGCAATAATATGCACGGTTACAGTGTAACTGCTCTGCATATCAGACAACAGCAAAACCATCCGTCTTCCATTTGTGCAACCACCGTGACTCCTACCTTCAAGTGAATGAGATCTCTCCAAAAATGTGCAGAAATTTATCTTTACCAAAGTCTGGGGTCAAAACAGATTAAATCATACCCCAGAGTGCCTATGGTATTAGTGTGACAGGAAGGGAGACTCAATTTCTACTTAACTACAGAATGATTTATGTCTGGGGAACTCCCTCAACTCCCCCTTCCCCATTTGGGCATGAACATTTGGTATTATTATCAGCACTGGGTCTCTGACTAGGTGGAGGATGGTATTCTCCTCCATCATGAGGAGACTCAATATTTAAAAAATCAGAGCTTGTCCTTGTAAATCAAGCAACAAATTGATTTTGATCTTATTTCTGCACATTCACCTGTACACACAGCAGATGATAACTTTCCCCTCTGCATCTCCCTCCCCTATAAGATGTGCTCTGCTGGGGGCTGTTGCACTAGATGTGTGCAAATCCTGATTTGTCTTCTCTTCACTGACATATTCTCTCTCCCAGCACTTTTAGGGCCTGCAACCTTTACTTCTGTCTAGGCTCTATCGTTTGATTTATTCCCCAATTTGATACCATCTCTGATTTAATAGGTCTCTCACTTGCACCTGCCCTTTTATTTTGTTATTTTTTTTCTCACCTCTTTACTTTTTGACCTTTCCTAGACCTTATTTAAAAAGACGTATATCGCCCTTTCTATCACTATATTGTTCTTTCTGGCCTTTTTCCCCCAGCCCCTCTTGGACCTTGTATTTCACTCAAAGAAGGAATGGTGGGGAAAGTGATGGCAAGACAAAGTTGATACTGACTTCCATAGACTGGATTTTGCCCCACCACAATCTCAAAAAATTACTGAAAATTGTTTGGGGCTCAGTCTTACAAAATTTCTGGAACTGTGAGAAGCCAGAGTATCAGTCCCCAGGAGCACTGTAATATGCATATTTATAATCATCTTTACATTCTTTTAATATTGTCCGATCAACTTTTAAGGTTCTTTTGAATTACATTATACTATATAGTATTAGATACTAGATTAAGTGAAGCCTTAAAACTTAATGTAGAAAGTAAGGACGGATGCCAAGATTGGGCCCACAGTTGCAAAGGAAGGGCTTTTTTTTACAATGAAAAAACAGTCTTCACCCTAAGGAGGTTCCAGCGCATTTAGGAAACTCCTGTTCTTAGCGTTAGCCTGGCTGAACAGCAGAGAGGCATGAATGGAATGGCCTGCCATAGACAAGAAGACTATTGTATACGGACAGGATGAGAAAAAAAGTTCTGTTACCATAATAGATTTCTGTAGTAACAGCCAAAGATGATAAATTTCACAAGTTGGTCAGGGTTAAATTGGTAAATCATGCAATCAGTTATGGGTTAAATATTAACAGAAAATACTCTGAAAAAAAGGACAGACTTGATTACATTTCTTCAAATGACTCCAGATGTTAAAATGTGCTTTCCAACAAAAACAATTAAATAATCTACAAACCCGAACACCACGTTAAAAGAAGCGCAGTGAAAATTAGAGAGTAACAGCCTAGGCCCATGTCCTTTTTTCTCCATAAAGACAAACAAGAAAACTTCACATATCCTCAGAGCTGTTGAAGTGAAAAATTCTGAATGTAATAGATTTCATACTTAATACATTAACTATAATCTTTTCACTGTGGACTAAAATACAGTCATTTTTGCACTTTCTGTGACACTGTGATTTATCAGGAGTGTTTCCTTTTTCTACGGCTTGTAATGTATGCCTTGAGAACTGACGAGCAGATCCTCAAAGCTATTTAACCATTTAACTCCAAATATGGAGAATTTCACTCAAATAAGAGTGACAATGAGGCACATTTACTACATATGCTTTACCTGTATATTTCTGTAAAGCAGCTTATCCCTGTTTGATACACCTTTCTCATTATTTTTTCTTTATTGTTGTTGTAGAATTAACAATCCTGGATGCTCAAAAAAAGTCAGGCAATCTGTTCATCTCTCATATTCCAGAGACTGTTTATAAGCCATTAGAATAAAAATAACATTTGGGCATTTTATTTAACTTCTATAATTTAGAGTTCTTGGGATGCTGACCTCTTGTTTTAATACTTGCTTTTTTGTTTTTCTTGTTATTTTCTAAATTAGAATTGAAATTCTCATGTAATTCCAAGCTAAGATTTTCAGAGAAATATCAAATAAATGGAACTTCTGGAAACTGGCAGCATCATACCTCTCCAAAATGGAATTAAAATAGACACATTGTCATTCAAGAACTTCCAAATTAAAGATGTGAGAATTACTTTTGAACTGTCTGGTTAACTAATTAATAGACTCATAGGTAAATGTTTGTCCAGCAGTTAATTCCTTGATTGCTTTTCTTTTTGACTTGCAACAATTATATGAATCTTTGAGTGACTTCACAATAATGAAATTTGCTGGCAAATGTACTTCTTAATTAGACGTCTATGATAGGCATAACTGATCAGATCTCAGTTAGGGACCTCACTATGAGGTTGAGCATATTTAGAGTTGTGATGGGTGCTTGAAATTGCTGTGGAAAGAATGAGAGAATAAAACGTGAATTTATTAAATTCCTGAGGTACTTAATGGTCATGTCCGTAGTGCAGACCAGATTTCAGCCACTTAAGGGACAATTGTATTCCATCAGGCATGGTGATATGGAAATTACAGGTGTAGGGGAGCTTTAAGACACCAAGCACCACAAACAGTTTTTCATTTGTAAATGAATTCCCTTCCTGTTTTTCCTTTGCAGCTCATCCCTGATGACATTGTTGTTAATGCTGAGAATAAGTAATGAAATGATAGAGGAGTACAAACCGTATTTTAAAAGATAATATCGCTCTTCTCGGAAATGCAGATTGCTAAAGTAGCATATTTCTTTCAAATACCTCAAACTGACCATAGGTTGGGATACAAAGGCTTGCTCATCTAATTTCAAATGTCTAAAAGTTATCTATCCAAGTCAGTGCTGGTGACCTTGTGACTTCTTCACAGCCAGTGGAGAAAAACAGGCACCTTCAGACAGTGACTCATCTGACTTGGCTTTGGTGCCCAGGATGCCTTAAATCTTGGATATCCAGGGAGGAGATGAGTCTCCCTCCTGAGGTGCCTCTTCTCCCCCTTAACTGTGAAAGGCACGTATGGTCACGAGCTTGTGCTAATTTTAGATGGCTATGCTAGGGCAGATGAGTCCCATCCCTCTGATATCCCTGCCAGGGCTACAGAAACGAGCTCTGTGCCTCCCTAGGGCTTCTGATGCCGCAGGGATGCCACAGAGGCCGGGAGCCCTCTGCCAAGGGTGGGAAGCTACTTCTGTGCATCAGCTGTTGGGAGAATTGGCGTCCAAGCAGGGAAGGCGAGCTACGCGGAGAAATTCCTCCCAGTTATGAAACCCACCGGCTTCTTCTTGCAGTTAGGAACACTGTGTGTTCAAGCTGATGTATTCAAATGAACAGATAAATTAGTGGCGGTGCTTTTGAAGTGATATCATCTTCACCAATCATAAAAAATCCTGTTAGTTACCTGACAGAACTGCTTATATTTTTCTTTAAGTGCTGACAAATATATTTCCAAACTGAGATCAAAATGATATTATTTTCCCTTGAGTGCACTAATGTTTTATTTATATATATATATATTTTAAATCTCTCTGATATTTAAGGAGTTTATGAGTTTTGCTTTGGGTTTGTTTTTTCTTAGTAAGGGTTTCTTTTAATCAAATGTGAGTATTAACTATTTATTAGCTATGGTCAAAAATAAACTTCCAGATCTGGAGGGCAAACACATTGTAAAGCTCTCACAGTTTAATCCTGGATTATGCAAACGTTAGAGCACAGCGAAGCTCATTTAAGTGAAAGGAGCAGCAGGGGAGGGATTGGAGGCAGCACTGCCTGAGCTGTATTCCCAGGCCTGCTCCTGGCTTGCTTGAATCTGGATCTGTGCTCAGGCCAGGGGTGACCAACCTCTCACAGACCAAGAGCCAAGAAAATAAATGTACAAAGAGCCCCGATCAGCTGCAGTGGGTACCATCGCTGGCAGCAGCGCCTGGTTTTCATGCCAGACTGCACACGCAGCCTGGGGAGACCTGCCTCAGCCATCTCCTCCACTGCCCCACTGCCCAAGCTTGCGCAATGAGCCCATGCCCTCATGCACCCCCACAGCTGCTCCAAATGTCCCATGTCCCCAGACAAGCAGCCCAGCTCACGTCCCCAGTCCTGCTGCTGCCCACAACTGCTTCGCCCAGCCCCAGCTCCTCCAGCTCCCGCCCTGCTGCACAGCCGCGCTCAGAGACCCCAGGCCCAGGCAGCGGCTTTCCCTCCCATCGAACACGATCCCTCCCCGACCTGGATCCCTCTGGCCCTCCATCACCAAAGGTGCTCCCCACCTCACCCACCCTGGGCCTCCTGCCTCACCCTGTCCTGATTCAGGTGCCATTTTTTCAGTCAGAATTGCAGGGTTTGCTGCTTTGTTCTTACAAAGTAGCAACAAAGGTGTCTGGGAAGCCAAATGACTGCACTTTCAGAAATTAGTTGTCAACTCCTGGCTTAAGAGGCTTGCGTGTTTCAAAAGGAGTTTTCATTAACCAGTAACTGATGGTGTGGAGGAACTTAAGCACACAGCTCATGCGAAGGCTGCACACAGCTCAGGAGGTGCACGGTGGGGCCCCACTTCACATCCCTGTTTTTGTTGCCTCAGGTTTTGCAGGTACATCTGGGAACATCTGGTTGTCACAAGTTGAAACATCGAGACACATTATAGTAGGACTCACATTCCCAAATTCAAATGCCAGAAAGTGGTTTTGGCTCCTGTTATTGGGGCTTAGCTTGAGGTATCTTATTTAAACAGACCTGATTTTCAGAAAGTGCTAAGGACACTTTTATAAAGTGTCTCAAGCTGACCATTCAAACACATAGCAAATAAAATCTTTGGTTTTGGAAAATCTTGGCTTTAGTGTTTCATGCTGGATATCTTATGTTCTTACATCTATGAAAATATCTGAAAAGAGTATGAATATTCATGGTCCAGTGGCCTTCTGTGGACTCAGATATTTCCCCAGCTTTCTTTGAAAACAAGTTAGATTTTTTTTTTGCCCTAACATTTAAAAATCTCTTTAAGAAGATTGGAGGAATAAGTTACAAAATGGTAACATTTTGTTGACTGTTAAATGGACATAACTATTCAAGAGTATATTGTCCACAGTTGCCAATGGCAATACAGGCAAGGAAAGCAAAGTGCCATTCTCAATAAATGCATGCTGAAGTGAAGAATAAACTTTCAGTGATCCAGACCATAAAAATGCAAGACAAGAGACTGCTATTGAAAAAATGTGGTCTATTAAATTAAGATGCTACTAGATGTCATTGTGACTCTGTGGGTAGCATGTCTGTCTCACAGCCAACTACTTGTGGGTTCAAGTCCCATACTGGGACTTTGGCTCCCATCCAGTGTACTGCAGTAATAAGCAGCATGTGGCACTTTTAGAGGTGTCATCCTTCAGAGAAAATGTTAAACCTACTGTCCTTCTGCCAGCTATCCAGTTGGAAATTGAAGATCCCCCAAGCACCCTTTGAATACAGTGAGTAATAAACTTGGGGCCCTGGCCAACATTCCCTCTCTCAATAAAAGAACTTGTAATGGCTAAGACATATTTCACAAAATAGCAGAAGTCACATAAACTAATGGAAAAGCCTCATTAAACATGTTGTTTTTCCTTTATATATTTCTTTAACACAGCAAGTCGCCTGTTTGATTAAGTTTCAATAGCATTCTTAAGTGGCTGCCATAAATTGCCCATACAAGGACATTTAAAAGCACAAAGGACAACTTTTACTGCATATATTTGAAAAACAGCTAACTCCCATATACATCTTTGAAAAACTCAGCCCAGGTTCAGGAGAGGTCCATGGAAAATGTTTAAGAAGACTACATTTCAGAACAAAGCTTCAGTGCAGAGCACTGCAGCAACATTCATGGCCTAAGTGTGAAAAACATTGCGGAGTCTATCAGGAGCTTCATATGCTGCTCCACTCTCTATGTCCCAATAGCTGATACACTTATATTTCTGAATATATTTCTGCACTAGGAACTGTTAAACTGGTCAGCTAATATTCATATGCCATTAAATCTCCTTTTGAGACATTTTCCACATAGCCAGAAATCATAGCAAAGTTATTTAATGGCAATATATTCTGCCAGTGGCTTATATGTAAGAGTGTGGAATGAAATTATGTTTTCCCTCGTGTGGATCAAGCAAAGCAGGACAGGACGTGTTCTGAGCTACGTTCTCTATCCTCATCTGGTCCTGAAAAAGGTAACCTGAAGTATACTGGTTTATTGCAGGTACATACAGCTTGCCAGGAGACCGTAAACTATTTGGGAATGACTAGAACAGCATCTCAGAATCTGCCTACTTCTCCTTTCTCCCAACTGACTGTGTATCTGCAGCTCCATGTGGAGCAGGAACATCCTTTGCTCGCAGTCTGTGCCACCAGCCTGACACCCTGGTGGGCAGAGTAACAGTGAGACGCAGGATCCCAGTCCCATGGGAGGATTCCTGATCAGGAATCCCTAGAGGAGCCATGAGCTGATCATGTCAGAGAGTAGGAGTTTTGACCTGCTTCTCTCTTCCATGTTCTCCAGTTGCAGCCGGCTCACAGCTTAAGATAATGACCTTGGCGATTCCACTCCTCATCAGTCATATTCCTTAGCTTGGGCACCTAAAAATTAATGGTCTGCTTTTCAGTCACCCTAAGCTCATTTTACAGTGAACAGGGAGAAATAAGTGCCTCTAGACAGCCGTGCATCTCCTCGATATGTCTAAGAGAGGTCAGAGGAATTTCTTCTTTTGACTACAGAGGAAAGAAGAGTGACTCAGGCAGACTTAGACCTCTGCCCAGAAAAAGGAATCCCACTCTTACACACCAACTCGCCCCTGTTTCAGGTGAGGAGATCCTACATGTGCAGGGGAAGGCTGAGGCTTCCAGGGCAAGCCAGGCCCTGAGTGTCAGGTGCTGCCACACTTCCCCAGCTTCCTCTGTGGACCTCACCATTAATTATTTTTACCACTTTTTTGTTGGAAGAGCAGCAAACACAGAATATACAGTGAAGTCTTGAATGCCTGTATACGTTATGGAGAAACTGTTTTTTGCCTGTAATGGCAGAATCCTCTGATTTTGTCTTAGTTTTCTATGTGTTTTCTCCAAGCAGACAACAAAATGAGCTCCCCTAATGACATTGCGTCCAGGAGCAGTCCCACATAGTACCGGTTAGATCTCAGTCACAGATTTCCTGTTGCTGCCTGCTCAGCCTCATGATTAGAAGTTGTTGCAGCCCTATAGGATGGGTTGTTGTGGTTCCTTGCTCCTGACTGTTTCCTCTCTCTTTGTTCATTAGCCTCTCAAGAAAATGAATGGTAGGAGCAGAAATGGCTTCTGTCTCCCTTATACCTTTCTCATTTCAGTTCTGCTATTCATTTCTCATACTTCCAGTCTCAAGTGCTCTTCTGAACTCCTTGCTTTGGTGACCTCCTTTCCTAATTTAATCTGGACAAAGCACCAAGTTCATTTCAAGTCATAAAGCTTGATTTGCTGTGTGCTCTTGGCAAATGTGAATAAGCTCCCTGGCTCCTTTTAATCAGCAATCATATATATTTTTTAAAACTGCAGCAATTAGGTCACCAAAGCAGGTAGTCTCTTGTGTTCTACTGAGAACAAATCTGTCCTTCTCTGACTTGCTTCCTAATTTAATTATTAAAGCTTGATATCATTTTGTCTTCCATGTAAGGTAACCCTATAAGAGCAATTATATCCTTTTGAAGGCAAGGTTACTACTGCTAGAACCAGGACTCTGAGGGCCTGGTACTGTGCTGTATATGGTAATAATACTACTTCCTATCATTCGCATTGCAACATTCATCTACCTACCCAGCCAACAATAGCATTCTGCTGGCATTCTCACTGCTACTCTGCACTGAGCTAGCAAGCATGTGGCGTATCTGGTACCAATTAGTTAATAACGTAGCAATGGTTTGAAGATATAAAGCAGCCGCTAAATGCTAAGCATTATTATTATGTTAACTGATTATGTTTTTTTCTTTTACCTTTTACATCTTTTATTTAATTTTTGCTTCAGAAAACATTATTGTATTATTAACTGCATTTAGCACCTCCTAGTCCTGACAGTTACAAGGCTGAAATGTTTCGGCATAATTACGCTGTTTTATAGCACAACACCTAATGCCTCCCTCTGTATGAAAATTTGCCTATCTAAATTTTGTTTTAAGAACCATAACTATTTGTATTAACTGTGTTCAAAAATACAAAAAATACTATGTTATAACATCTTATTCATCTGGTTGGAACAGCTTTCCAGATTAAATGATTTAAGAAGTTTGGAAAAAGTTTTTGGCCACTGGGGTGATTTTCAGCTCCAAACTCAGCTTTCCCTGGTTCCCTCTTAGTTCCCCTCACCACCCCAAGGAATATTTGATACTTCTAGTGCACTGGGAAAAATCCCTCTTGAGTCACATGTTTTGAGGATCTGATTGGCACTTAAATCAGACTGCTAGGCACAATTAGAAATCCTATATTTCAGGAAAGACTTGTAGCAAGCACGTGTAACTGAAAATCAAAGAGGCACAACAGAAGAATTCTGTAAGACATTTCCAAATGTTGTTGGTCAGAAGAACGATATTTCTTCACATTCACCTCAATACACTGTGTAAATTGCTCAAACACAAACAGATTTTGTCTGACGCATGCAGACAGAACAAGAACTAACTGTAGCATGCTGAGAATAATGGGGCCCTGCTCACTGAGTAAGCTGTGTAGGTGTTGCATGGTACATAGAAAATAAATTACAATTATTATAAAACATCAATTAGATCAATTGTATCATCATATCTAAGATGCTGATTTTCATGTTTTTCAGGACTGAATGATGCAATGGAAACACTTTGAACCTGGAAATATTGTCCTACCCTAACAGTAGAAGCTTGTTTAAAGGCTAAGATGACTTGTAACATGGACTTCTCTTGCATTTAATTTAAGTTCCAATAACCCTCACCAAGGAAACTTAAAATGATCTGTTTCATAAACTTCACAGCCTTTCTAGGCTGAATATATCAAAATTCTTCCAGTGCTATAAATCATTAGACACCTTCAAGCCTGTCAGAAACACACAATTTATGTAACAACACTTCAGCTCTTTCTGGCAACTAATTAGATGTCCCTTTTACATACTTTCCTTGTCCCATCTGTAGCTATTAGGACATGTCACATGTTCCCAGTCAGTATGAGGGCACTGGAGTTAGCTTCCTGGAATTCCACTAGAATAAAAATAAAGTTGTTCTTAATATGTGACACATCTTGCAATATGGCTTGTTCCATGCATTCTGGGAGGGGAAAAAAATACATTGTCACTTGGGTCTATATTGTGCAAAGTGAAACTATTTTAGAGCTCACTGCTTTTAATGGGGACTGGAGCTAATCTTATTCTCAGGTACCGATACTGAAAGGGCATGACCAATGTGCAAATCATACACAAAACCTGTAAGCCAGGATGTGCAGAGAATGAGGATCCTTACAAAACCTCCCTAACAAGAGCAGAGGCATCTGTTATGCTTTGCTGTGCTCGGGGGCCAGCGGGGCAGGCAGTGCAAAGTGGGGCTCTCCTGCTTTGTGCACAGCCCCGGAGTTACAAACAATCCCTTTGGGGAACGCATACTCAGCCCCAATTTCTAATCTTGGAAAGGGCAGCATATTCTGCCATGCCTGTCAGTATGGCAGAACCAAGCATGTTCTCCAGAAACACCCAAGGGACCTTTCTAAGGGAAAAGAGTTTCTCCTGAACAATGACACTGCAGCACCCGCTGGGCTCCAGGAGATGAGAAGATGAGGTTAATGAGAAGTCAGTGATGGACCCTATGTCTGAAATGAGTCTTTAACATAACAACTGGCAAGGTAACAACTATTAAACTGTATAGGTGGTGAGAAAAAAAGGGGCAGAGCTGCCTGGGTTCCTTATGTTGCTAATATGAAACTGAGTAAAACCAGCTAAATTTGCATATGCTAGGAATGTAACTTAACAAACAGATAAAGCCAGAATCACAGTGAGATTTATCCTATACTATCCTGTATCCTATAGTGTACTGTTCACATGCCTGTCTAGGTATTCCCTTTAGGACTTCCTTCTTTTCCCCAGAGCACCTCCCAGCTGCTAAGGGCTCTTCACAGGCTCCTCGAGCCCTTCCCAGTGAGTGCCACCACATCTTGCCATGAATATACCACTTTCCTTCAGTGTCAGCAATAGGAGCAGCAGCCAGCAGGATTCAGACATATTTCATCCAGTCTGTGTATCAGTTCTGCTTCAAGTCCATTCTCCAGCCTGAGCTGGGACTTCAAAGCCACAGTCTGATGCACTGCATCGATTTTGCCTCCAGAGACCATGAGGATATTTGCTTTCTTTGGGAATATTCTTTTTACTGTGGTAGAAAATAAGATGTGGGTATACATAAACAACTCTGGGAGAACATCTGGGACAGCGACTGCCCAGCAGAGATATATCCTGGCCTATTTTCTTTCTTTTGCTTCTTGAAACTTGTCCCTGGAGCCGTATACAAAGTCTAAAGAACAAGAGCATCAACATTTTTCAAGGAACTCTCATCTTGCATCTCACAGTAATTGCTACGTGCCTATGCCTGCGGCCTTATTTTGTACAGAACCTTCATTTGCCCTTAGACATCAAACACTCCCCAACTTTGAAGAAGTTTGAATACAGATATGGTCTTTGCAGCTGAAACACACCTCTAGCATAATGATGTAAAAAAGGGATGTATTGAAGCAGAACACAGAAAAAAACCCTTCCGGAAATCACTCTAATCAAGTAACTGCCTCCAGCATGAGGTCATCACAAAATCTTTCCCAGCATGGTGAGTACAGTACAGTGTACCTTTATGAAAAGACTAACTCTATTAGGCTACTAATTTTACTGGGTCCCTACACTGACCTCTTAAGGAAAGTGCCAGTGTGTTAAGTAATGGGTTTGTTCCACAGATTTTCTTAGAGGGAATATAGAGGGTAATACTCTTACAGAGATATTTCTGCCTCAGCAGATTTTAAATGGGACAGCAAATTGTAATGAGTTAAATTTGGAAGAAGCAGACCCGCAGGGCATTTTTTTTCTGGTGAAGTATATCAGCTATGCATTTTGCACTTCAGCAGTTGTCCAAACAAATTTTAATATGCTTCTTGGTAGCTTTAAAAGGAATATGTCTGGCATGGGAACATCCAAGATGGTGTAAAAATGTCATTGTGTCACTGTTATCTTCCAGAAGTCTTAATCATAGGTTAGAAATCCATTGTGTTAGGCAACCCACAAAGGTTTAACAAGGAAGATGGCATAGCACAAGCATCAGTAGTATTTAACTTGAAGTCATATGATACAAAGATGCACGATACACTAATATGCTTCTCCAGAGTGTTCTACCACTTTTAACCTTAGTTGCTAAGGTTCTGCATTTGGTTGTAAAAGGTCAGGGATGTCCTTGAAATATGGATCTGAGATATATGTGGGAGAAAAAAAGATCCACCCGAGGTCTAATTGCAAGAGTTTTCTTCTTACAACAGGAATTTTTAGAGCATCTGATTCTTATCATGACAGTGGCACAACAGCAGAAGCAACCGGACTAATTATATTGGCAATAACCATGATAATAATATAATGAGAACAATGCAGAAAAAGATAAAGAAACAATTTTTGTTCAGCAAATGGATTGACTTTTATAGAGGCTTGTTTAAACTCTTGGGGAACAAGAATAGGTGATTATTAGTGTACTGCAGTCATTTCCTGTCAGAATATTTCTTCAACAATGTAAAGTTGCTTTCATTATAGGTGGAGAATTATTCTGCAGAAAGTTAAACTTCTATAAGCTCATCAATGTCATTACACTGGTCAGGTCTGCCCACCAGTTCTCGTCCTCCCTCAGCCTGAGAGCTAAGAGCTATGGGTAAGCTTCAATGCCCAGAGTATTTGCTTTCACATGCCTGGTGTTTGGCTCATCCTT
The DNA here is from genome assembly GCF_036417845.1 of Apteryx mantelli. Taxonomy (NCBI): domain Eukaryota; kingdom Metazoa; phylum Chordata; class Aves; order Apterygiformes; family Apterygidae; genus Apteryx; species Apteryx mantelli. The sequence goes on from NC_089979.1 coordinate 154,425,814, forward strand.
ATTGTTAAACAGCAGGATTTGGAAAGCAGCTGAGATATTAAGGAGAAAGGATAATGGTTCAGTGTGAGGCTTTTATTAATGTTAGACCAATCTTTTGATGTAAGCAGTGCCAAATTGCACCAGTTAATATAAACGGTGTAGAAATTTAGGCAATTAGCATCAAGCTAACTTCAAGGAAATTAGAAATGTGATCATTACTGATTGGTTATGAGAAGATTATTTGACTATATTTTATTTGTGGAAATGGCAATGATGTTTTGGTCAAGAGATACTGTCCTGTAGCAAGCTGAGAATACAGACCAAGATGCAGCTACAAGATGAGGCAGCAAGGGAATTTCAGGGGACAGATGCTGGACTACTTTTGCTAGCTCATCACTGCAGCAGAGGATATATCACAACCTTTGGTGGTGTTAACCACATGGGGGAGGAGGAATATGTTTTGGTTTCTTCTCCCTTCCATTATTTCATATTCGAAGTAAGGTCTCCATCAAAACTTGACAGGTCTGAGAGGCCTTAAGTGGTGATAATAATGCTTTTTCATCTATAAAACTTGAAGGAATATTTTTGTCTTTCTCAGACACAATTAGTGATCACTCAAAATTTTTCATGTGCTCTAGATAAATAGAGCATACAGCTTTGTCCTCCCAACCCTCCCAATGATATCCTTTTCTAAAGGCAAGCGAGGCAAGTGGGTGCTGTGATTATGCTTTCAGAAAACAATAAAATCATATTTATTCTCATCTTTTTCTCATCCTTTGATAGCTTTTTATGATTGCTCTCTGACTTTTGGCCTGCAGCTTTTTACTGTCCTAAAGAGAATGACAACGCAGAGATAGTAAGAAAGAGCAAAAAATGACAGGAAGAAAACAGTCAAGTAAAATAGGAAAATATTCTGGATGGTAAAAGTAAAGGTTAAAAAGAAAGCTTAAAATGTGGTCAAACAAAATAAAATGCTTAAGACATTGATTTGAAGGTAAATGAAAAACCTTCACATTAAAGAAGATACATCTAACAAGTACAGTGAGACAAAAGTAGAGAAATAGGAAAGGGGAAGGATAGCAATGGAGAAAATGCGTTACACTCTCATAGGCTTTTCTTACAGCACACTTTGAATGTGTATTTTAAGGGTGGTTGATTGTGATTCATAAAATAAATATCAGAAAATGTGCCCATTTCTGACTGGAGATAGCAAGAAAATCTCTTAGCCCAGCATCTCTCAGGAGTCATATCTCAGCCACAGCATGTTTGCTGAAAATATAAAGGGTTGTTTAACAGAAATTTTCAAACACAATTTTTAATCAAGAAAAAATGATTCACTGAGAGCATTTTTTCCTGAAAATGTTTATACTAATTATAAAGTATAAAATTTCTGGTCAAAATTAGAAAAAACACCTGCCACAAGTTAAGGGTCCCGTATTCTAAAAGATTACCTGGCTTTTTGTTGACACTCATGCTGAAATGGGTGAGGAGTTTCTTTTGCACATTTTAATGGCCTCAGGTTCATCTTGATTTTGAACAGGAACAGTTTTGAAATCATGAAAGCTTTTACAAGACAGGAAAAATGTTTCCTGTCCACCTCCAACATGAAGACTCTTATATCACCAAACAAAATGATCTATAATGGCTAAAATAGTTTCTTTAGTTAGGTTTATTATTGTGTAAATTGCAGAAAAGGCATGGGCGCTCAAACATGCAAAGGTGGCAATACTATTACCTACACCAGCACAACATATGTTTTCAATTTAAACAAATTTTACCATTTCCCAACTGCAAATTGGATGACATACAACAAAAACTGTGTTTTAACAGCTTTAGCGTTTTATAGACATTACAGCCATGCACCAATCCTTAACCTTAGGAAAAAGTAAGAATTACAAAGGGTTTGTTATAAAAACACCTAATCACCAGCACCCAGCTGGAAGTTGTACAGCCTACTGCATAGCAAACTACAGTAGGGCACAAAACACATGGTTCTTATCCTTCAAGAAGGATGCTTTGTCCCCTTTGTTTCCATGTCTATAAAATGGGGTAATAATACTTATCTGCTGTGTAATTGAGTGCTTTGGAAAGAAGAGCTGGGTGTTTTCTGCAAACTGGAGATCAGTTCGTATTGCTAACATCATTAGTAATAATAATGGAAGTTAACAAATGCAAAAGAAAATAGTTAAACAAGCTCCAGTGAATAAACCTCAAAATATCAAAACTATAGAATGTAACCATGTAATTGTGTGACAAATTCTAATATTGGGGTCCCATTTCCATCAGATTTTTAATTCAAATAAAGGATAAAGATAGGCCTGTTCATAGTAAAAATATTCTAATATATTAAGACTTTAGTTACAAAAACAGAAACATCTTCCTTAGCCAGAGTATGTTTTGCAAGTTCCATTAACATCAGGCTTGACTTTTTCATATACTTTTTGCGCTCATCTCTAGTCAACTGGCAGAATATTAAGCATAATGGCAACATGCTACCAATGAAAGAATGCCAAGATCTCTAGAATTTGTTGTAGTGCATAAATAAGCTCCAGATTAAAATAGTTATTGTGAAAGCTTGGAAAAATCACTTCTATAGTCCAGATCATCAATAAAATCTTGGCTCCACTTAAGTCTGTTGGAGTTTTGCCATTGATTCAGTGGGGTACAGATTTCAGAATGGACTTTGAAACAATCAGATTAGAAACAACTACTTTTCTGATTTCCCATATTTCACAGTGGAAGCTGAGAAAGGACATTTTGAATATTGAAGTCATTTAAACCAGCCAAAAAAGATGCAGTCAGTAAATTTGTTACTTTACTAAAAGATTGACTGCCTGGAAAATGTTGGATACTTATTATTTTTGCATTAATTCTCGGAGATCCAGGGCACAATCCACAGTATGAATCAAAGGTGTGTACATGCACACTGTATTCAGTGTAGTATCCATCCTCCATTTATCACATGCACATGAGCTCCTATACCCATATGCCACTCCATTGATACAGTAGAAGTTCACATCAATTGTAAGCTGACAGTCTCACAGAAGAGAGAACAGAGATGTAAAAAAAGATGTGAAAATAGTTTCTCTCATTAATGTTTGGAGAATATTCTTTACCATTTTCATTTTTGCATCTATCACATTTTTCTCAGTATTTCAAACCTCTGTAATATTTTAATTGTGATACCACTGATGAAAGGAGTCAATTTTTCCTTTCTATTTTCTTTTTCTATTTTTCTTTTTCCTGAGTGCAGTAGAAATATTCAGTAGGAGGCATTTTTCTTGTCTAGAAGTTCAATCCAGGTACTGCCAATTATGGATCCAAAGGAAACTGTTTCTCTTTTTGCTTTCTCCCAAGACCACATTGTCGGTGATCTTCCTACTTTCTCTAGGCTGCTTTCTGTTCATCTTCTCCTTCCAAACTCCCACAGACATAATCAATGTAATCAAGTATTGCTTACTTCCGTCACTGTTTCCCATGCAGGAAATCTTCTCTTCCTCTCCTTTAGCTAAGTCCTGCCGCAAGGACAGCAGTTTAGACAGTAACATCTATTGTTTCAGCTGTCTTCTTTGAGTGAGAAGCTTAATTGCTTCTCCCACCTGAATGTCAGAGAGCTTACATACTCCTCCTCATGGCCTAGGACTGTCCAGAGATCAAAAGCACTTCTGCTGCACTTAACCATATTCTGCTGCCCTCTACCATATTATTATTTAACCCCTTGGGCTGCAGTCAGCATCCATGCACACTTTCTTCTTCTGACAATAGTTAGGAGCTCTACAATCCTTCCAAAAAAATTCTTTTTGAGGGGTCAGAAATAGATATCTAGAATTACTACTACCTGGATAAGCTCTAGCCAGTAAATTGGAATGACCTCAAAGGAGCTATGAAATTTTATTTCATATGCATGCGCATATACATGTATGTATTCAGGAAGAAACATAGGAAATATTGTAATGATCTTTATTATTATAAATCCTTATACAAATTAGTTCCTCCACAACTGCAACCACTGTTGTATAATATCCTATTGTACTGAACTTTTCTTCGAAGTACCAAAAACTATTTAGAGTAATGGACCACCTGTTTGCCTGGTTTTCCTCTTCAGAAGGATTGATTGGGATAATTGATTGTGGGGGCTGATGAAGGGGGCGGGAAGATGAGGTCAGTTAATTGCTGCCTGGGGAAGAGGATGTAGGAGGTCTCTTTTGTTCCAGGATGAGGGACCACTTGTAATAAATGACATGTAACAGAGATGCTCAGAAGACACTCTTTTAAGACTCTTCCCACAAGGGAATAACAGATGTTGGCTGTGATTTATGGGTCTCAGTTTTGGTGTCTAATACTGTAAAATGTCCGTACAATCTGTGCTTGGCATCACGAACAAGTGCAAATAAATATATCATGACTGGATGTTTTGTAGCTCACTGTATATTAACAGAATAAAACTCCAAGCACCCAAACCGGAAAAAATACCTTTCAGTTCTCCTTTTGCATAACTGAAATGTGTGCAGACCTCACACACTCTGAGAATTTCCACAGCCAATGCTTTCTGGAAGAAAACAGCCCTCATCCTGAACACTACTGTCCCATGAGATCCCTGCCTGTAGATTATGGGAGATCTCACATCTGTTCTTAAACTCGCCAGCTCTAATAAAATGTATTTATTTCAAGCTTTGCTGATGACTAAAGAAAAAATCCTAATAACTGTTGAAATGGAAATCAACAACTGTTCCAGGCCACAGTAAATGGATTTGAAGACTTAGTAAACTGGCACCCCTGAAAACGTCTTCTACACAATGCCAGATAAAATGAGTGTTTTGGGGAGCATTTGGTCATCTCTCACAGATTTGTGCTCCATTACTGAACAAACACATGCAAAGACTTCTTCTCATTTCTTCCCTTCTTCTTCTCCTCTGCAGAATAAGAAAAATACAGAAGCCCTGGATACAATTTTATTCCCCCATCTTCTTTCTTCCTCTCCTTTTAGTAAATGTCTCTGAGGCAGCAAATTGTCCATACTCAAATACTGTTGATTCAAGTGAGGACAAGGAGAATAGTACAGTCCTGGAGCAAACAGGCCTGCATGACAAAGACCTGAACAAAATAACCTGCTATACCTTTCGTATTGAAATGCGCATGCTTTTTCTTTTCCAGCCCTTAATGAATTTTTGAAGAAAAAATCAAGACTAATTGGCTTTGAAATTTGACTGTGAGAGAATATTTAATATGTTTTCACTTACATTTCAATGCCATGGCTAGAAAATGGAGTCTGTAATGGTATTCATATGCCATACCTCTGAGTTCCCAGCCAAAAGTCTCTTCTTGTAAAGGTTTTTATATGGGAAATATCTCAGTTTATCTAAAACACCAAGGAAAATATAGATTTTTAGACCTATTTTCGCCCCTCCCCCATCTCCCTTCTTGTACGCATAATTAGCCAGCAATCAGGTATAATAGCTAGACATGTAAATGCCTTTAGTTTTGTGCAGGTGCAAAAAACAAGGTTACACTCAAAATGAAGCCCTGAGGATTAGTCTTTCAATATAGGACATAAAGGCTGCCCTCCCCCTCTTCTCCAAACTGATCCCTCAAATACAGACACTTCCTTCACATATAAAATCTAATAATGTAACCACATCCCAACCCCCATGCTATATAATGCAAAAACAATGCAGTGTGGGCATCTATTATGAGTCAGTTTTGGCACCAGTTTTGGCAGTCTAGAAACAGCAATACAGTGAAGGTGAAATTAACTCTGGAAAATGAAGCCATTACCAGAAGAACAGCAGAGGAATGGAGATTTACTTCGAGAAAAAGTTGGAGGGTTGGGAACTGTTTCTTCTCTTAGAGGCACTAAGCTATTTTTCCAGTTACAGAAGGAAGAAAAATATAGATTTTGGGGAATAACCTCTGGGTGTATGAGCACATACATAAGATGAGAAATGGGTAATCATGTATGGGGATTTCATGTTTTCCCATAGTTAGTGCACAGGTTACTTACCTCTGTCTTCCACTAAGGCTGATTCAGCATTTTGAACTTACAAGTAAGAGATAAAAATCTTCTCCAGGGCATACAATGTTTTCTAAAGGTTATGAATAATGATTTAGAAACATCTTCCCTCCCAGCTCATTGTCAAAATACAAAACTGAAATCTTAGACACAACTGGTGGTTCAGGTAACACAGACAGGCATTCCCCAAGGGAATGAGGTGTGAACACGGGGATAGTAATGTCGCCTTCATGAAGATCAACCTAATCCTGCAGCTGACAGTGTTTAGGGTTGTAGGTTTATGAGGGATTGTAGTTAAGAAAAGAAATTATTGAAGTGGCTAAATAGCTGGGTTAAAAGGTTTGCCAGCATAGAAGCAATACAAAGAGCACCCTTATTGTGGCCATAAAATAAATATAAAATGCAGAGACTTTGAGTAGATCTGGGTTTGTGGTCAGAAAGGTCACTGAGTTTTCCTTAATGGTCACAGATCGTTACTTTGAAAGAACCTTTTTCTAAGTGTCTGTGGAGGCTTCTCACAATCAAGGTAAGTCAGCCAGTTTTACTGAGGCAGAAGACAAATTAGTATCATGCAATGAATTATCTTTTTTTGCCAGTTTTCAGAACTAAGCAGCTCAAATTCCCACCTCGGTACGAATGCGTTTGTGGAGTGGAAGCAAGCTGTAACTTGCCCAGTGCTAAGTTAAACAAGTGTAGGAAGGCCAGATCCCTGTAAGATCTGGCATGCCCATATTTAATAATGTGTTTAGATAGTGGAGATTGCAGCCTGTCGTCTGTTACACTCCCCTCCCGCCACACTGCCAGAGGAGTTCCAGAAGCAAAAGGGGGAGCTGACTCCTCTACAGAAAAGTAAACATTTAAAACATGCCTTTGCCTGCAGTATAATCTAACCCGGCTGGTACTGAGACAGATGAAGAGCGTTTACACAGCATGCTCATCTGGCTCTGCAGTAATCTCCAGCAGGAGGACAGTAACTCACACCAGCGCAGCGTGGCCGCTTCTGCAGCGAGCGCCTGTCCGTAGCGCGGCTCCAAGGTTACAGGGCTGCCAGGGAGGACTGCCAGCGGCGCAGGGAGGCCCTACGCTTTCCTGGCATTGCAGAGTTTGCATTGCAGTCTTAAAGCTCTCAGGTTTACTCTTGTTTGTTTGCTTGAAAGAAAAACCAGTGTATGAGAATTAGCACAGAACAAAACCAAAGATCCCAAGCCTGGCAGAGCTCAAGAGCACTTCTATGGCTCTCTGAAGTCCCTGCCCTGCCATCCCATACGCTGTCAGCTTTGCACTTTTGCAGCCCCTTCCTTAGCATTCTCCTAACTCAGTTACCACACTGGCTCTTGAGCAAAGTGCCCCCGCCTCATGTGCTACACATATCACACGAAGAGCCAGGTACAGCCTGTAAGAGCTTCTGAACTAAAAAGCTGTGCAAGACCCAAGAAACTGCACCCTTGAAATGACAGAACAAATTGCCGCAGTCATTTGGTGGCTCTCAGAGTCTATTCAACATAATTCTCTGCACAGGACTGAAATATGTTGTTTGTCATCCCAAGTGTAGCAGCTTAGAGGTACTGCCAAGCCCTTTGGAACAAAACTCTGAAAACATCTCCGTAACTCACGTCTGTTCTCTCTGTGCTCCTTGCCCTATTCTGTTTTGCATAATGTGTACTTTCTTCCCTATGCCACTGATGAGACTCTCACTCTTTCACAGCCAAAAAGCCACCCACTGCAGCTTTCTCCATTAGGCTATAAATGCACTTGAGCTGCTGGGATCTGTTTTGTAAATAGACAATTAAAAAGAAGGAAAAAAAATCTCAGCTCAGCTTTACATAGTCAGAGTCCAAAAACAGCTGTCTTGAGGGGCTCAATCCTGCAAGTCAGGAGAAGCTTCTGAAAAGTGCTAAGTACCTTCCTCTGCAAAGAGCCTAATTGGAGTTAAAGGTAGCAAGACACCTTCAGCACCCCGCTGGATAAAGCCACGTGTTCATGGGTCTCCCGCTGATTTCTGTCATCAGAGCAATTGGTTTCAAAAATAAGTAAGGAAAAAAATCTCCCACTGACACCAGTGGGAATCCTGGGCACATACAGGGAACAAAACATTATGGCTGAGATCTTCTCCGGATATGAGAACAGTCTTTTATTCTGCTTATGCAAATTATACATACAAATTATGCAAATAATTACCAAGTCATTCTGGTTGACTGTATAATAATAACAACAATAATTATTATTGTCATTACTAATGTTGATGTTGTTTGTCACCATTGTTATTGTTCACATTTATTCTGATCATGCCTTGGGCCTGGCCAAGAATGGTGTCCGTTAATGCTGCATGCAGGCTAACAGTTGCTGCCCCAAAGAGTTTACAAACTGAATAAACAAGACAAACACAGAACGGAAGGGAGGGAAGTCACCGGCTAAGCAAACAATCTGGTGACTCCTCAGTCTCCCGCGGGTATTTGTTCCTTTGTTAGTGGAGCTAAGCTAAGCAGGAAGATATGGGAAGCGGGCATGGTGCACGGCAGAAAATCTAGGCAGGACAGGTAGAGAAGGACTGTGAAGAAAGAAGTGAAGGCCAGAATTTCTGGCTTTCCCTTGCATTTATCTCCCAAGGCCATGTGGGTGTTAGCATCCCAGTGTTTGAGAGACATCCACTTCTCAGTTCTGGATATGTAGGAGGTCTGTGTGAGGTGTCTGCCCCAACAAAGTCTTCTTTTACCAACTCTTGGATCAGCTTAGAAATCCCTTGATTGCCAGGTCATGGTCCTTCTCATATGGACTGGGATTTCTGGCTGCTTATTCTCTGCCACTAGGTAGAATATGGCAGTTTTAACATATATTCTCAAGAAAACTGCAGTGACAGCAGGGCTTCTTTTAGGCTGTTGTCTACACAGTTAAAGAGAGGAGGGGGGAAAAAAATCATTTAATGAAAGTGAGAACTGGCATAAACCTTCTTCACTCCCTAATCAGATTTTTTCTAGGTGCTTACTGTCTCAGAGGAGATTTTTTCCTAATTACTGCTCCCTCACTTCCTAAAGTAACTCCATTTCACTTCCTTCCTATGACCCTCAAGTAGTCACCTTCACTGGCTACTTCTGTATTACTAAATAAAACAGGCCAGGGTCTGCTCCCTGGGCTTCACAGCAAGTAGCATGACCCAGCTGGTACCCATGCAACTAAGTCCTGCCGAGCAGGGTGGTCTTACCCCTGCTGTGTCTCGGGAATGGTCCCTGGCCTATGCTGTGCACTGAACCAGGACCAGACTCTGTCCGGCAGAGCAGTAGCTGGCATAGGCCAAGGCTGCCAGGAAGCGTGCTAACGATTAAGCCGGCTACCGGCCAGGACCTGCGCCCATGCTTTGGCCTTGACAAATTTATTAATAGAGATACTGAATGCATTGCCTTTCCCATAGCCCTGCTGCTGTTTCTCCTTCCTGCAATTTTCAGAAGTGTTTGTTCATTGTTACTTCAAATAAATGAAAGAAAAACTCATACAAATTATTTGTTTCCCTGAATAATTCAAGAAATGGGCTCATTACTTCAGCCTTGGAGATAACAGACCAGCCCTCTCGCATTTTGGAACAAGTATATGTAACATCTAATGGCTTTTCACCAACAAGACTTCCAATTACAAGAATGTAAATCCAGACAAACTCCACTGAAGTCAAGTCTTCTATTCTTGATTTACTCCCTTATAACTTAAGCACTGTAGCTGCATTGCGCTAGAAAAATAGAGGAACTTTTCAAGTCTCAGAAGTCTGAATTTCTCAAGATGACATATGTGGCTATGATTTCCTGTGCGAAGGACAAATTATCAGGAATGTTTCTGCAGAGCTGAGAGATGCCAGAAACCAATTTTTGTGATCTACATTTCAACAGTTATTCCTATCCTGTTTTAACTTTTGTGTAAGTAATAAGGATGGATGAACCTGCTTCCCTTCATTTTTCAGTCTCTCTCTATTTTCACTCTTCATTAGCTTTTGCCTTCTCTGTTCTCTTCCCCTTTCTCACAACCTCTTATTAGCAGAATATGAAGTCATTTATTATCAGCCTGAGTCAAACTTTCAAAACTACAATGTTCAAGTGGGTCCTACATTAGGCATGAACTAGTCTATTCAAAATGAGTGCTATATCATCATTTTGGTGCCTAAGAGTATCTAGGCCGGGAGAACTGTGTAAGATCATTTTTCTGATGAGGTCTTCCATAAGCAGAGAACATCTAATCTGTTTGTACTGAGTAGGATGTGGGTAGTTCCCAACTGCATGCAGCAACCTGCCATTCATGAAAGTCCCAGATTTGTTTTGGAGGACTCTGTGTCTGTCATGGGAGAAATAAGACAGATGAATGTGAGGAAATAGTTGAAAGGCTCAGCTTCCACTAGAATAAATCTGAATAGCCTTGAGCTGACAGATGTAAAAGGACAATTGTTTAACAACTTCCTTTTTACCAAGAGACAATATTCCAAGCCCCTGTAAAATACAATACACTGTACAATATAAACACAGTCTAAGTATGCTTAGTAAATTAAATAACTAGGATAAGAATATTTGGATAGCTGGCCTTATTTTCTCGATTTCTAATTTTCCAACAGAGCAGAAATGTTGGCTAGATCTCAGCTTACAAACATCTTAGTTAATTTAAATCTCCATTCCTATTATCACTTACTGAGCCTCCTAGTAAGCTGAGTAGGTTTGCTAGTTCCACCGAATAGTTTTGCTTAATAGAATACTATTTATCTTGGCCATTAAGAAGTTCTCTATGTCAAGCAGAACTTCCCATATTGAAAAGTCAAAATTTGAAGAAAAGATTGAAAAATGCTTCCTAGAATAAAATGAACAGAGACATTTTCAGATTGTCATACCCCACAAAATAGCAGAATACCCATGTTCCATGAAAGGTAAGTTCAGTCCTTTGTGTCCTTGGTCTCTTCAATCAGTTGTTTGAACTCAGCAGTGCAGGAAAGGGACAGAGAAGGACAACGCTACTCAGTAGATGCATGATCAAGTCCAATCTTTATGTGAGAGAGCAACTGGAATGTATTGAGCTGTGCCTAGGGGTGGATGAAGAGCGAGTCGAGAGCTTGTGGGTAAGGATCAAAGGGCAGGCTAGCATGGGTGACACTGTTGTGGGTGTCTGCTTCAGGCCACCTGATCAGGAGAGGAAGTCGATGAGGCCTTCTAGACAGCTGGAAGTAGCCTCACGATCCCAGGCCCTGGTTCTCATGGGGGACTTCAACCACCCTGATATCTGCTGGAAAGACAACACAGCTAGGCACAAACAGTCCCGGAGGTTCCTGCAGAGCACTGGTGACAACTTCTTGACACAGGTGGTGGAGGAGCCAACAAGGAGAGGTGTGCTGCTGGACCTCGTACTAACAAACAAAGAAGGACTGGTTGGAGATGTGAAGGTCGGGGGCAGCCTTGGCTGCAGTGACCATGAGATGGTGGAGTTCAGGATCCTGCGAGGAGGAGGCAGGACACTAAGTAGGATCGCAACCCTGGAGTTTAGGAGAGCAAACTTTGGCCTCTTCAGGGACCTACTTGCAGGAATCCCATGGGTTAGGGCCAAGAAGGAAGGGGGGTTCAAGAGAGCTGGTTAATATTCAAACATCACTCCCTCCAGGCTCAAGATCGGAGCATCCCTATGAGTAGGAAGTCAAGCAAAGGGGGCAGGAGACCTGTGTGGATGAGCAAGGAGCTCCTGGCAAAACTCAAGCAGAAGAAGGAAGTCTACAGAAAGTGGAAAGGGGGACAGGCCACTTGGGAGGAATATAGGAACGTTGTCAGAGTATGCAGGGATGCGACGAGGAAGGCTAAGGCCCGTTTGGAATTAAATCTGGCGAGAGTTGTCAAGGACAGCAAGAAGGGCTTCTTCAAATACATCAGTAGCAAGAGGAAGACTAGGGAAAATGTGGGCCCTTTGCTGAATGGGGTGGGTGCCCTGGTGACGAAGGATGCAGAGAAGGCAGAGTTACTGAATGCCTTATTTGCTTCAGTCTTTACTGCTCAGGCCAGCCCTCAGGAACCCCAGAGCCTGGAGGCAAGAGAGAAAGTCTGGAGAGAGGAAGACTTTCCCTTGGTGGAGGAGGAGTGGGTTAGAGATCATTTAAGCAAACTTGACACCCACAAATCCATGGGCCCTGATGGGATGCACCCATGAGTGCTGAGGGAGCTGGCGGACGTTCTTGCTAAGCCACTCTCCATCATCTTTGAAAGGTCATGGAGGACAGGAGAGGTGCCTGAGGACTGGAAGAAAGCCAATGTCACCCCAGTCTTCAAAAAGGGCAAGAAGGAGGACCCAGGGAACTACAGGCCAGTCAGCCTCACCTGCATCCCTGGGAAGGTGATGGAGCAGCTCATCCTGGAGGCCATCTCCACGCATGTGGAGGAAAAGAAGGTGATCAGGAGTAGTCAGCATGGCTTCACCAAGGGGAAATCATGCCTAACCAATCTGATAGCCTTCTATGATGGAATGACTGGCTGGGTAGATGAGGGGAGAGCAGCAGATGTTGTCTACCTAGACTTCAGCAAGGCTTTTGACACTGTCTCCCATAACATCCTCATAGACAAGCTCAGGAAGTGTGGGTTAGATGAGTGGACAGTGAGGTGGATTGAGAACTGGCTGAATGGCAGAGCTCAGAGAGTTGTGATCAGTGGCACAGAGTCTAGTTGGAGGCCTGTAGCTAGCGGTGTCCCCCAGGGGTCAGTACTGGGTCTAGTCTTGTTCAACTTCTTCATCAATGACCTGGATGAAGGCACAGAGTGCACCCTCAGCAAGTTTGCTGACAATACCAAACTGGGAGGAGTGGCTGATACACCAGAGGGCTGTGCTGCCATTCAGAGAGACCTGGACAGGCTGGAGAGCTGGGTGGAGAGGAACCTCATGAAATTCAACACAGGCAAGTGCAGGGTCCTGCACCTGGGGAGGAATAACCCCATGCACCAGGACAGGTTGGGGGTTGACCTGCTGGAAAGCAGCTCTGCCGAGAAGGACCTGGGAGTGCTGGTGGACACCAAGTTAAGCATCAGGCAGCAATGTGCCCTTGTGGCCAAGAAGGCCAGTGGTATGCTGGGGTGCATCAGGAAGAGTGTTGCCAGCAGGACGAGGGAGGTGATTCTCCCCCTCTACTCAGCCCTGCTGAGGCCACATCTGGAGTACTGCGTCCAGTTCTGGGCTCCCCAGTACAAGAGGGATGTGGCACTACTGGAGCAAGTCCAGCGAAGGGCCACAAAGATGATTAGGGGACTGGAGCATCTCTCTTATGAGGAAAGGCTGAGAGAGCTGGGCCTGTTTAGCTTGGAGAAGAGAAGTCTGAGAGGAGATCTTATCAACGTGTACAAGTATCTGAAGGGAGGGTGTCGAGAGGATGGGACCAGACTCTTTTCAGTGGTGCCCAGCGACAGGACGCGAGGCAACTGGCACAAACTGAAACACAGACGCTTCCATCTGAATATGAGGAAAAACTTTTTCACTGTGAGGGTGACAGAGCACTGGAACAGGTTGCCCAGAGAGGTTGTGGAGTCTCCTTCTCTGGAGATATTCAAAACACGCCTGGACGCGATCCTGTGCAACGTGCTGTAGGTGACGCTGCTTGAGCAGGGGGGTTGGACTCGATGATCTCCAGAGGTCCCTTCCAACCTCAACCATTCTGTGATTTTGTGACGTCTCCAACTCTCACGACAGTCAAGGAGTGTCTCGGCTAAGCAGCTTGGTGCCATCTCCGTCTCCCCGCTACTCGTGGTAGTAGTGCTGGGTTGCACCATAGATCTGTTTTAGAGATGGGAAAAGGAAGAGAGTCAGAGTAGGAGATCCATCATGGTGGCCAGGCATACATATACTAGGCAAGATCTAAAGAGGTTTATCCCTGTCCTTTAGCAGTGGCCCTCATAGCCTGTGCTTCTGCTCATATTGTAATCATGGCCATACACATCCACAACTTCCTCATTTCTATTAGGGCAGCCAGACCACTACCACTTCCCTGGTGCGTTCATATTCAGTGCTGGCTATTTCCAGCACTAACTCTACCATCACTATATGGCCTATGGCAACAGCTTTCTCCATCCTTGTCCTGTTCGGCATCTCACCAGCAGCTGGTGAAATAGAGGATTTCTGTTTACTTCTGCCCCATTAGGACAAAACATCAAGCACATCAGATGTGCATCATAGGAATCTCATTTGCCCACTCAAAGCACTCTCTATGGCTCCGTTTCTATAGACCATGAAAAGAAATAATTTCTATTTATTAAGTGATTACCATATCCTGAGCTGAGAAAAGTCAGAAGCCCTATGTAATTATTAGTTTGAAATAGAACTAATTCTGAAATAACAGGGGAAAAATCCTCAAGATATTGCTGACTGAATTTTAAATTTGTGAAACTTCTGTTATGAGATGGTTTACTGTCAAACTGGCAGGAAAACTGAGAATGGTACTGGCCATGCGGGAATTGTAGGCATGTAGATGGTAAGTTTTAAGGTCAATCACCAATCACAGTGAATACATTTGCATACTGTTGAGTGACTGAAATGAATGTGCTATTGTGAGCATCTATTCAAGATCCCCACACTCCAATTGGCTCAGCCTGCTCCATTCCGGTATAGTATCTGGTAATAGAATTATACTGTGAACAATATACATGCTGATGAATAATAGGTTGAAATTAATTCCTCCAGTGATGTTTTCACTGCACCTTCACCTTCTTGGCAACAATGAATATCTGTAGCTTATCTTAGACAGGAGGAACAGACATTTAAATTTATTTTAAGCAGCTCGAAGAACAAATGTCCTCTATCCTTTTTCAAGTTGCCTCTATTCTACTTTCAGTTCTTCTACTTTTTTCAAAACTACTTGCATACATTTGAAACAATAACACTTTACCCTAAATCATTTTCTCAAGATCAATAACATAACCAAGCATCATACCTTTTTTCTTGGCAACAGTCAGGAGTTCATTTCATCCCTGAAGTTTTTCAGTTCAGTTAAATTCAGCAGGACTTTATTTTTGGCATAGTGAGCCATACAAAGATTCTCAAACTGTAAAAGAGACAGACACCCTCAGGCACCTGTCATAGGTAAGCAGAAACCATACTCAAAATGCATAGCTTCACCTTGTATGTCCATTTCTCAGGAAAGTCCAGTCTTGGATAGAGATCACTGCTTTATAAATGGATCACCTGTTGTCTATAATACTGAAGTGGAAATAAATGTTATGACATATCCTGAGCCTTTCTTTTGTTGATTTTCTTTCCTAAACTGGAATAAATTGAGGGATTATCTCTCATATTTCATAGCCAGAGAACTTAAAGAAAGCCACTTAGAGATCTAATGAATATACATATCTTGTGGGAAAGAAACAAAGAAAAGAGTCAACCAATAAAATGATTGCATAGATAAATGGAAAGATCTGCCTGATCTACAAAGGGATGGCAAAGAAATGAAACACAGAAAATGCACCAATGGAAAACAGTGAAAAAAGCCACCAAAAACTGGTAGCAAAAAATTACCAGATTTTGCCAGATCACTGGCAAAATACCATAGCAGAGGTAGGCCTCAGTAGCCCCTCTTATTAGCATTATGAGTCTTCCACAGTGCGAACATGTGAAATGCTCATTTTAGTCCAGGATATATGTACTGGCTCTAGCAGTTACTTCCAGTTTTAGGTATATTGTGTTCTTTTAGTGTTTCTAAGAGAGAAGACATATTTTGCGTGGGCCCACTATACAACAACAACAACAACAAAGTGAAATCAACATGAAACACTAGAAAAGCCTGAATTTTAAGCATAAAGTTTGGTTCTTATCTTTCAGGACAACTAGAGAATTTTTCTAGACAGATACATTTGACAGTTCTTAGTCACTAGTCCTCTCATCCCCACTGCAAGGAAGTTCAGTGAATGGTTTTGATAACTGCATGGGTGAAATGCTGGCAGCTTTATCAACCTGTGAGTGTCCATGATGAGGATACAACTGACCTCAATTCTACTTGCAGACTCTGCCAGTGACTTTCTGCATGACCTCGCGCAAGGAACTTCTCTGCACACTGTTATTCCCAATGAGCTAAAGAGATAATGATGTCTACCCACCTGGTAATAAGATTTGAGTGCTGCTGATAAAAAAAAAAGTGCAGGCCAAATTCTTGGTATTATCAGCACTTATGTGACTTCAGCAGTGTCAGTCAGTTAGTCTGCAGTGAGCAACAGCTGGGATTGGAAGCAGTAATTGGAAGTAAAAGCAATTGATACCCAGAGTTGTTTAACCTATTATGCTGGGCATTGAAATGTATGACAGAGGGGCTTATCTGGGCCTTGTATACCTCATTATGTCTCAGATGAAGAGAAGGTAGTTTATAATACAGAAAATAACTTCGCTTCAAATATTTCCCTTGCAAGTGAACTTCAATGTGCTTAGTCTGTAGCTGGATGCTCCCTGCTATCCGCTTAGAGCGGGAAGTTGGGCTAGATGACCTGTGGAGTGCCCTTCCCACCCAGGTGATTCTGTGATCCTACGGTGGTGCTTTTGCCTTCATTTCCTCCGTCCCGTTATTCTACTCTTGTTACAAGACAAGCCATAGTTCTTTCTCTGATATTTTTTAGATGGGCAAACTGTGATCAAAAGAATGTTATGAGCGTAGTTACTTTTAATCCTACATAACCCTTGGTAGCAAAATATACCCTACACATAGGCCTAGGCAAAGGGTGCTAGCCATACCAATTAAAAGTCAGAATAGTTTTAATAACATATATGCCAAGGAAAGTTGTCTCCCAAGTTTCATTTATTATTCATTCATTACATGTTTACAGTGGAAACTCAGGAGCATCCTGCCACCTTCTTCATTATTGTCCATAATTACACCAACTGTTTTCTTTTCAAGCACAGACTCCTATCCAAGTTCATAAATTACTTTTTGCAAGCTTTGGCTTGCTCATTATCAAAATGCAAAAACACACTCATGCCAGAAAGCAGGAAGTTCTACCTCACTGAATCTGACCCCAGTATTCAGCTGTTTTTCTCTGTAAAGGTTTTGAATGCTGGAACTAGATCTAAGAGGAAAATTGCTGTTTTACTTAAAAAGGGCATAAACCAGTGATCATAACAGGTGCAATCTTTACTTTTATATTAACTGTGTGGTGATTCCAGCAGGAGAGGCCATTCTCTAGAAGTCAGCCAGTTGCTTTTCTATTGCAAAGTTGTGTTGAACTGGTGTGTTTTTTTTTTTTTTTTTTAATAAAGCATCAAAGAGGGTTTGCATATCTGGAAAAGATTTCTGAGGAAATTGAATAGGGCATCACCACAGCAGCCTGCATGGCATGAATTCTGCAGTCCTCAACTGTTTACAGAACTCTGTGAAATTTTGCATTCTTTGTGTTAGTGGTCTTTTGCAGCGTCCCCGTGCATACATATGTTCACTCTTCGGGTATACGTGAGTGAGCATGTGCGTATATTGACATAGATAAAAAAACAAGCAGAGTTCTGACATGTTTCTACTTATATATTTTTATTATATATAGCAGAAATGCTGAAGTATGAAACAGAGGTAAAAAGAAAAGGTGTTTTACACTAAAGAATTTAGTCCAGTGTTAGGTGAACAAACTGAGCTCATTTTTAACTTTTTTTTTTGCTTTTAGCACACTTTTAATACTAGTCAGCCAGATAGAAAAGAGAAACAATGATGACAAAAGTTTATATAAAGATCAGTTTGCCCAGCAATATCACTTGTGTCCATGGAAGCGTAAGGGATTTGGTGCACTGGTTTCCAGTTGTCACCATGACAGCATGGTTGGACAGACTGCAACTCATTATAATGCAGGCAGAACAGCTTCAGCCATTTTCACCAATAGGGATTCCATAAATGTGACTAGCATTTTCAAAAAACGATACATCAAAGAATTAGAAGAGTCATTTGCTGTCTGTCTAGAAGTTTAATTAGACACAAGTCAAATAAAGTGACTATCCATCTAGAGATCTGGAAGCACAAACAACCGTACATCTTATGCTTTTTTTTTTTAATGACTCATAACCCTTAAAGGAGTTCAGCAGCCCATCAGACAGCGGACAGCATACCTGTTTTAGCAAATATATCTGGTAGCAATGTGCTCATCCCTGGGATATTTAGGCAGCAGATGCAAAAAATAATGATTTTACACTCTGTTTCATTTCTAATATTAAGACATGACTAGTTAGGCTTTTTATTAAATGTTGTCTAAGTCAAATACTAACATGGGAAAGCACCAATGTGAAGCTTTAAGCACATCTTTCCTGTCAGAATCAATGACAGCTTTGTGGGTATTATATCTGAAGAAGGGCTGAGCCAAGCTGGGAAGGAAAACTATGCTGAAGTTGTGCTAAATTTTGTTTTATTTTTTGTTTAAATTCTCAAAGGGCCTAACACAGAGCAAATTTTCTTTCCTGCAAACCTGTCTGAGTGCATGAGGCCCCATTAATGATCTAAAAGGGAAAACCATGGAGTATAAAGGTGATCAGTGTCAGAGTGGTGTTGTGGGAAGCACTAGGGGCTAGTTATGCAGTACATAGTGCCGTGATATGAGGGGAAAAGACTTGGACTAGTGGAAATCAGCTGGTGTTCTCATCTGTGCATTACTTTAGATGCATTGACAGAACCAGACATGATGATTTATCTGGAAGAAAATAGCCTAGTAGTAGATATAGAACTCAACCTCATTAAGACAGAGATGCATATGATATCCTTGAGGCAGGCGATACAGAATATAAAATGGATCTGGAAGAAGTACTGTCAAACCATGCTTAAAAGGAGTCAGAAAAAGATACAATTGAAAATACTTTGATAGAACAGAGATTTGATAATATGACCCTTTAGGCTTAAGGGTATTAAAATATGGTCTAAGATGTATTAGTTCTTTGTGTTAGCAACCCCAAAAGGCTTACACCTATTCATTAGGTATTCCAGCAGATGTAGTGAATGCAAACTTGCTGGGCCCTTTGAAGAAGCATCTGACAAGATGGGTTTTCTGGCTTCCCAAGAAAATCACTTACAGACAGAAAAATCAACACTGATGTCTTATCACCCATCAGATAAGTGTGTCATTAATCCCCAAGTGATATCATAAAAAACAAGGGTAGGTAAAGAAGGAGCAAAGATGCATGCGGCTAGGAAAAAATTAACCCATTTAGGAAAACAGAATCACAAGCCATTTTAGAGCATGATATATGCCCATTAAGGGTTAACGTCTATGTGCAGTGATCTGGTGCACTGGTTAAAATGAGGAGAGTGAAGCTGCTTCCAAAAAGACTGTGATGGATGGGCATTGACCTTTGATGTTTGACTGATTTGATATTGTTTGCTGTTATTTATTATTTAGAGTTTATGGACAAGGAGAAGAAAAAAAAAATGCTCGTTGCTATCTTGAATTAGGGAACACTGTGGGCTTCAGAAGATATGAAGTTTTGTGAAGACCAGTCAGGCATTGGGCAATATTAGTAGATTTTCATGTCAAACTTTTTTTTGGAAAAGAAACAGATTAATATGGAGCAGGCATTATGCAGTTTAAAAATAAATTTCCTGTTATTAGAGTAGGTCACTATTACAGGATGTTTGCTATGTAGAATAAACCTTTGGGGATAGCAATCATATTGGACAGAGAGCAGATTGTGACAGCAATAATAAAGTGTGCAGTGCAACAGTGTGGGAAAAGGCAGAAGAAAGAAAAACTACAGCACTGTATATTCTTTACAAATATTCACATTGAGATATAACCTTGAATAATTACAAGAGCTGAAAGTATTTTCTCTTTATTTCCATACATTTCCCTTGTCTGTTAGAATCAAAAAGAAAAACTCACTGTTATGAATTCATTTCATTGTACTTTATTTATTTTCTAATACGTACAAAACTCAGAAGCCATGTGCAGTAGTGGCAAACACTACACATCATGATACTGATTAGTGTTAGCATATAAACCCACCAAGACAATAAACTAAATGCCAAACCCCTTCTGACAAAGCCTGAGAGAAAAATCACACTGGATGCCAGGCCCTGGAAACATCGTGTTTGTTCTTGTTGAACAAGGAAGAAAGAGAATGCTAGGGCTCCACCCAGCCCCCAGTGAGAACATATTAGCACAGGTATCTCAGCTGACTTTTAATATCACAGCAAGAGCGTTACCACGAGGTCGAGGTAGTCACAGCAGAGCAGGACTCCAGCCATACAGGACTTTAGAAAGCTATCTCAACAACTTGACTTGAAGCCAGATACAAACAGGAAACCAGTACAGCTGTTTGTATCTGCTGGTACAGTAATTTTCTTTATCTATGGATTTATTCTGCACTTGTTACTCTGGTATCAGGGCACCTTTACTCACAGTGTTTAAAAATAATCATTTGCACCAACTCAAGTTTCCAAAGGGCTCTCAGAGGCATCTTAGGTAAAGCACCATGCAATAAGCAGGTCTGGGGTCTTGCAAAGTCAAGATAAGCATAGCTCAGGATCACATTTTTTATGTGACAGTTGTAAATTAAAAGAAGCCAGCAACAATGTCAAAAGCATCTTCAACATGTGACCTTTCAGACATGATGTGACAGCAGACAGGAGCAGCCAACACTCTCGTGTCATTCAGTGGCACCCTTGTGAAGTTTAGTCACCTACCACGTACTGGAATGGTATTGATATCATAAAACACTTCATGGCAGTGACTTCAGATTTTTTTTTATGAAGACACAGCACCTAATGCAATGCAGGGCACCATGTCTGGATGAATTTTGGGGGGGCTCAGCCATAAAAATGAATCAGGAATTATGTTAGTCTTTGGTGTGAGCTTCTGTCATCTCAGCCAAAGTCTTAAGCAAATGAAAAAAGCAGCCATTGGTCATCACATAGGTTCAAAACAAAAGAGTGTAGTTCTACATTTCCTAATTGATGGCAGGACAACCTAAATGGTGCCATTATCCCTCTAGGCATCTTCATTAAAAAGTAGCAATGTTTGATCAATTTGAACTATATTTACAAAAAAACAGATTGTGACTAGTCAATGGACGGATGCTGGAAGTTGTATGGAGACATTTTAGACAAAACCTCAACTCTCTGACTTTGATCAGCTCAGAGAGGCATGGATACAACTCATTCCAAGGAGGAGATGGAGGAACCGTGTTCTTAAGAGATTCCAATGTCATTATTTCAGACATGCTGAGCTGTGCAAGACTTAGCCCTAAAGACACAGTCTGTCCAAAATGTCTTGTCTAAATCAAGAAAGAACCTCTGTACATGCTTACCCTGTCATTCGTTGGGTGCCTGGTGTTTCTGCATTTGCTTTTTCTTGACAGAGGATTTGGGGGGGTAGTGGAAAAATGGCCTAAGTATCTTTCCACTCTTCCGTCCTGGAGGTATTTCAACATAGCTGATTTTTAGGTAGAGGGATCCCCTTGTCGATTATAGCTGCTTGCACCACTGGAGCATAATCTCCACTCTTCCCTAAAAATGTTCCAGCAGCAGCAGGGTGAAACCAGTTGCATTAATTTCATACTCTGCAGGAAATCTATCTTTAGGAGGGAAAACCATTGCAGAGGGTGCCACATTCAAGTGCTGGTCCAAGCACTGGGGTTAATGGATTCTCCACTCCATCAGTGCTCAGAGTCATTCTGGCATTGCATAAAAGCTTAATACTGGCTGCTTGACTTTAGTGCCCCTCCTAGGGTTCTGATGCTAACCCCCTTGTTGTCCTTGTGGCATTACCGAGCACAGGATGAGTGGCCAGTGAACTCCATGTCCATCTTTCTTCCAGTTCCCCCAGTCAACCTTGTTAGTCATTTCTAGTCACTATAAAATAGCCTGAAGCCTAATTTGCTTTATGCCAAGGCCTGGTGTAGGCAGTGCCCAGCACAAGGAGAATAAACTGCTGACCTTTGCCATTCTGTTCTCATAACTTGCAAATGAGTTCAGCTTAGCTGGTCCAGGAGCCTGGCCAGCATGTGACAAAAGCGAATGAGGAGTTAAGTGCTCCCTTCCTCTCTCGAATATCTGAAATTCATTTGGCCACTCCATGGCTGGAAGCCACTGCACCTGTGAGTACATCCCGGGGGTCACTCTGGCCTGTCTGCCTCAAAATGTCAAGAAAAGCCAGCAGATTCTGCAGTGGGAAAGTGAAGAATAACAGAGTCTGAACCACTGGATTTTCATCTTGGATAGTAAAACACTATTTATTTTCCTTTAATTATAGAGCAATCATGCTCCTCTAAAACAGGGCTTACAGATTTCACTATAACTTCTCTCTTAATTGGATGTTTGTGAATGTAAAGGTTTCTACTATGACTTGTGGAACGAAACAAAAACATCATTTCTACATTAATTTAATTCTCTTATTTCTACCCATTCTCTCACAATCAGGCTTCCTTGATATGCTTAATCTTTTGCAATGGTTTCCATGGCAACTCCTCTTCATTGTGGTGCCACCAAGGACTCCTGTAATCAGGAAGCCCAACTTTGCCAAGGGATCATTTTTGCCTTTTTCCCTCTGGCTCTGCGCTGGCAGACCCAGGCGACACTGCTGTTTCCTCCTGCCCACTGGACCTTCCCCACAGTCACACCCACAGGGGAAGGGGCAGGGGAAGGAAGCATGGCATGGGACGTTATTAAGGTGTTAGGATTATTGCTGCAAACTGCTACACATCCTTGGCTACTGCAGCATGCCCAGGAATTTCCCATCAGCAAGATGAGGAACTCATAGATATTCATTCTCAGATATTCAAAATGTTTTCCTTGCCGTAGTGTCCAAACGTATGAAATAGCCTGTCTACGAAGCACAGCATCATCCACGTGGTGTTCGGTTACACGGAGCAGCCTCCTCTGCAAGGCACAATACCACAGCTGTAGTGTATAGTATGTGAATTAGCCCATACTGTACTGCACAGTGCCAGAGCAGTAATATACAGATACATAAATTAACTCCTGCTGTACAGCACAAAACCATAGCTGTAGTATACAGCTGTATAAAAATAGCTGATGCCAGGCTGAGCTGGCTCCAGCAGTGTTTGGATTATACATTGCAAGAACTGTACTTTGTTGCTCTAATTTCCTTCCTACAATTTACTTCCCCCTCCCCCAGACCAACCCACTCTGAGGAACGGACTGTGTGACTGGCAAATCAAACATTATTATTAATCACTGTAATTACTTTTCTTGGCCCAATTGCAGAGCCTGGGAAGCTAACCACAGTCTCTAGAGTGCAACCTTAACTACAACATGTTTCTGAGCCACCATTACCTCATTGTTAGTCATTTTAAACCAGAAAGAATTCTGAAACATTTTTTCCCCCCAAACCTCTCAAACCACGTACACTGCACAGATCAGCGTGAGAATCTCTGCATACGTATCTCTGTGCTTCCAGCAAACCACTGACTTTGCCAAAACTCCAAGCGTTTAGTCCAGGCTGAGGTACAGTCAAGTATTTTTTCCTCCCACTACTCACAAAGGTTTAGTGTGAACACTTTAACCACAACAACGATATAATTTTCTACTGCAAAGTAGATTATCCATACCTTAAAAAAAAATACTACGTTCAACCTACTGCTTATGCTGAAGCATAATAGTGGAAAAATATTTTGTTTACTAATTATGCTAGCTCTGAATGCCCGGGTAATGATGTTTAAACACATCTTCTGAAGTGCAGCAGCTATGTTAGAACTAATTAATGACTCCAAGGCCACTGAATACAGCAGATGACTTAAAAATATTGTGCCTCTCGCCAGAATACCTGCCGCATTACCAGCTTCTCGTGTATAACATGAGTGGCCACGGGTGGTGGCAGCACCACGTGCTCCAGGGCCCTGCTGTGTCCAGCAGGGAGAGGCCTGTGCTCCCTCTTGCCCCCAGAGAGATGGTCCTGCCCCAGCCCATGCTCCTGTCTGCATGGTTGTACAGCTGGCCTGAAAACTATCTTTTGTCTGCAGGGTTACTTTCCTCTAGGCTCAATGGGTTGATGCAGCTCATCTTGCTGCCCCACAACTGTACATGCTAACAAGAGAGAAGCAGCAGGGCTGAGTGGGGCGGAGGAGACTCTTCCTTTCAGGCCAAGACCGGAGGAAGTAGACCCATGCCCTTGGATTCCTAAAGAATCCCAGCTGATGGATGATATATCTGATTTGCCAGTTCACGATCCAAGATTTGGGAAAGACCAGAGGAAAAGCTGAAAGCTTTTCTCTTATTTTATGCTTTGCTTTTCTTACTACACTGCATATTAATTAAAAGCAAAGGGACAATAGAAAGGAAGACTCCTTGTGCAACTAGAAAATCAGAATCTTTTCCTAGATTTGCCTTGCTGCAGGGACTCATAGCGCTCCTTTGCATGTGGGAATAGATCTGCATTTTCCTGCTGCATGGTATAAACTGAGACAGAGGAAATGTTAAAGCGTCTACAGCTTAAGCTAAATTTGTAGCTGGCATTGTCCACAATCAAACAGAAAAATTACAGATGTGTGGTAAGAACATAACCCTTTACAACCACCCAATGAATGTAGTTACCGTATGGTTACAAAAGTGACTGGCATTTTTCAACCTCTGCTCTTCAACTAACTGCTGTTTTAACAGGCTGAGTCGAAAGGGCCAGTGATTATACAGCCAGCTGGAAGAGAGGGATGGAAGAAACAGCTAGAGCACTTTTTAGCCAGCCTTTCTTAGCAATCAAAATCAAGCCGAAGGAGTGTTACTGCTCATTGTCCTTGTACAACTGGGGTAGGCAGGTTACTGCTAATTGTCAGCTACTTGCTAACATTTAAATTAAAACTCTGCAGCCACTTTGGCTTTTTTTCAGTGCTTCAGTATTCTTTTGTGAACTCATGAAGTGGCAGGTGAGCTCTGCGGAGGCGGAGAGCTATTTGCTGTCCAAGGGTAAATGTGAGTGGCAGGAGAGCAGAGAAAATCCCCTAGCTGCTGGGCCAGGAGGAAGAGCGAGAGCTCTTGAACCCTATTAGCCTTGGGCTGGCCCTGTTGCGCCACACACGGGCCCCCTCGGCCAGCACGCTGGGGGCCAGGGAAGCTGTGGGGTTTCAGAATCCACGGGCAGAAAAGCTGGGGCACAAACTTGGTACCTTTGCAATAGTTTAAATGCACAGCAAGCTGGGTTGTACGCTCTAGGGTGTGACCTCAGCATATGTAGTAGAACTGTAACCCAGCTTACAAAATAGTCATAAGGAAAGAAAAGTCTTTCTGAGGCACACATTTTGTGGCTCAGTAATGTGAACTTACTCACGCTACTTACCGGGGGTGCTAACCTTTGGGGAGTGACTCTCTGTTCGGGAGACCTAACCTGGACGTGGGCAAGGTTGGTGAGCGTTCACCAGGAGCTGTCACTGCATCCCCAGTCGCTGAGAGCTTCTCTGAGCGATCGGCTATTCCTAGCACACTGCTACTCCCATGCATGCTTATTCGCCATCATGTACAAATGATGCCATGGTGGCATGGGGTGTGTGTGAGAGCGAGGCAGACAATTATTCCTCACTGAAAAAGAAGAAAATATAGGAGAGACAGAGTAGTTTGCATTAACAGTGGAGCTTCTACCTGTGTGTATGAGAGGGCAGTGAATAGTATTGGCATTAATCATTGTCAAAGAAGAACAGGCAAGGCCTTGAGAATAAGCTTGAAAGGAAGAACACTAAAGTAAAGTTAGTACAAGCCTTTTGAGACAAGCTAGTAAACCAAAAAAATCTTGCAAAAAACACATGTTGGGGAAAAATATCTTTTCACAAAAATGTTCTCATTTGACCACTTTGAATGTCTGTATTCAAATAATTGATGGTTTTAGTTAGGAAAGAATTTATGCAGTCTTTCCTGCCGTAGTCCTAGTGAAGACAGCAAGAATTTTTGTCACTGACAAGTGAATGTCCAAGGGTTTGATTTTTTTGTCAGGCTTCAACTTTTTATGAAAACAATGTAGACTTGAAAGTTTGGTAAAGGTGTCTGTAGCTTTGTCTTTTGATTTGTGGTTGCAAATATTAGTATTTAGCCTCCAAAACTTGAATGGAAACCATGACTGCCTGTATGAGAAATGTGTTTGTAATTATTTATAGGCATGAAATTTTATCTGCAAGAAGAGAACTCAGTGCTGAAAATCTGACCCTAGAAAAATTAGTAGTGAATGTTCCAGTTAATATTTCCCAAACATTCCTCTGTTGCAGTTTTGACCTGGCTTTTCTGTTATAACACTTGTACTTTAGATGAGGCACCTGCAGAAGTATACTTTAGTCTAAAATGGAAATTTTGCTTTAACACAAGAGAAGAAATCAGCCAGACATTTTTATGGGTCCTAAATACACACAACCATTTAGACTACAGATACAGGAGTCGTCATTCACGTATTCCTAACTGCTGTTTTGGTTTGGTTTTCTGCCATGGATGTAGTAAGATCTTGCCTTTAGTCTTACCTCCCTGCTACAGTTCCTCAGCTAGCAAGATTCCTAGCCAAGACCTCAGCCGTGGCTGGCAAAGCGTTTCTTGTCCAGACCCCTCCAATTTGAAGAACTCTGTTGTACACTTATAATATCCAGTTCTTGACATATCAGTAACGCTTCCCAAATTCCTGACACGCTCAGTGAGATGGGCAAGGCTATATATGTACACACCTTGAGGTTGCTTTATCTCAAGGAAAGGGCGTATGAAGTTCTCCCTGCTTTCCCTTCCCATTTTCCTTGAATTTCGTATGAGGGTAAGTCAACAGGAAAACTGACAGCAGCTGTAGAGTAGAGCACCACATGAGATTGCTGCCTGTTTGCTTCCCCCCAGCTAGCACTGCAGTCATTTCGGCTATACCCTGTTGTCCACAACAGGGACACAGGGGAAGCTGCAGGCATGTTCCCCTGCAATCTCTCCTTTCCCCAGCAGACTCTCCCTTCCAGCAGCCCTCTCCAAGGAAGGAATCCAGCCCTAATTTATCAGCATTCACATTACAAATATTAACTAATTAAATAATATTGCTTCTTTACGATTTGCTGTATATCACTAGCAAACCTTTGTTAGCTGGATAAAATATCTTAAAGGGGCAAAGGGCTTTAACTTCTCAGTCAGTCATTTCATTTGGTTTTATCTATGCTTATTTTTGTTTTTCCACCTACAGGTATACAAAGCAGTGAAAACAAGCTACAAATCCACATACTTGCCTTTGGACTCTCTGATCCCTAAGACAGATGTCTGGTTATTAAAACAGTTATCAGACACTTACAATCTAAGTATTGCTAATGGATTTTTTTTTTTCTCCTTCTTTCCCTCTTCATAATTTATGCAATATTTGCTCACAGGAGTGCAGCTCTGGCTGATGCAGCAGTATAAACTTATCTGAAGCAAAATACTAACGGATCTTTGGGGAGATCCCACCATGAAAGGAGCCAAGAAAGCAGAAGTTTAGAAAGTTGGACTTAAATGAATCCAAGCAAAACATGCATACAGCAGCTACTTCGTTCCAAAGGAGGCAGGTGGCAGGCTTACGTCCTCCTGTTCTTCAGCTACCCATTTCCTTTTGTGGTCATTTCTCATATGAGTTGCTTCCTTTTCTTGCAAGCCAAAATCTGTATATATTCTTTCTGTACTGTGCTTGCAGTTTCCGACCCAGCTTACACATAAAATAATTCAACCGCAGCTTCCTACGTTCCGAGTTTATCTTGCTTCTGCAATCGCTTTCCTCTCCTCTCTTTTGGATACTTCAGCACCAGGAGGATGTGGGCAAATCAAAAGGAACTGAGAGAAAACAAGCTGAAGGAATAGAGAGTCTGAATGAAGTCATATTAAAATCTGGGTAAATTATGACATAGGGGAATATGATATCTGTCTAATAATATTTATTCATTTATTTGGCATGAAGCAATAATTAAAAGATGCTATCCTGGGCTCCCGGTGCCTTAGCACACTATTAGCGGTATGACTGAATCAGAGATGTATTCAAACAATCAGTTCAGGAGTAGCTCAGTCAGCCAAGCACATACAAAAACTTCCTTCTGCTTCTCCATTATCCAGGAAACACATGCTTATCTCTCTTTGAAAATCCTGCCAAACAGGTCTTTTTCAATATGGCCAGAAGGTTACCAAATCCAGACTATTTAAGACCACAGGAGAAATTAGTATATTGGCATTTGAATGTCGCAAACATTCAGAAGGGAAAACAAGTACTGAAAGTGGTAAATAAAGGTATAGCTGGGGCTAGACTAAAAGAAAAGAATGTCTTATGAGAATATCAGAAAAACAAGTCTTAATAATGAGGTAATTATCAAGCAAACATATAGTTTGCCATGAAAATAGATAAAAATAGACCCAAACTGTTTTAAACCAGAAAAATTGGAATTATAAATACAAAGCAGGAATATCTATTACTTACATTTGTTATTATTCACTTTATTGGCACAAAGAGAGGACAGAGTAGAAAAATACCATAGGTGTGAATGGCCGTGCAAATGACTACCGTATATGCAATAGAGAATAAGGCCCATAATTCATCAAAGGACAAAGTTAATGCCTTAAAAGTTGTTCTTAGTTCTAGTTCATTGATTTTATTATGACTGCATAATAGCTGGGGCAATAATAGCTGAGACTTGTGTCTCAGGACAGAGGATATATTGTTAGGATATGTATGTTCAGCTTCCAGGACAAGGAAGCCAGGATGATATTGTACCTATGGGTTGTGTAAACATCACTTAACTGTATGATATCTGTTGTTCACTAGTATTGTTGAACAATAAAAAGATACATTGTACAGTGAAAAAGGACCTTTTACTTTAGCCCAGAGAAAGCTTCATAAGAACATTCATTCAGGTGCTCTTGCAAGTATTTGTGTTACATCTGAGCGATAGCTCCTGCTTCCTTAGCTCTTAAGGTGTTGTCATTTCAGCACAGACACATCCAAAAAGAAATAAGTCAGATTTCAAAAAAGTCCAGCTGTTCCATGAGTTGCAGAGCTCATGAAAGCTGGCTCCCTTTGGATTTGTATCCTACATTCTCCAGCTTTCCCAGTAACTATAGGTTTCCTTATAGTCTCCCACCTACAGATCCCTAAATCTTCCCCACATGTCCCAGACCAAGCATAGCATCTCCCCACATAAGCTTCAGATACCTGCTATGTCCCAGCAACCACTGAGCTCACTAGTGGCCCCAGAAGCTTTGTTTGTCTTCTCCAGCCCCCACAACACTTCTGTGTCTCTCCATT
This sequence comes from Apteryx mantelli, assembly GCF_036417845.1. Lineage (NCBI taxonomy): Eukaryota > Metazoa > Chordata > Aves > Apterygiformes > Apterygidae > Apteryx > Apteryx mantelli. Next base: position 154,454,944 of record NC_089979.1, read on the forward strand.
GTCACCTTGCAAAGTGGGTCTCACCTTTGTCACCCCCACTACAATAGCCTGAGATACTTCCTCTTTTCACGACCCGCCTTTTTCAGACCTTGCCAGATGGGCAAGGAAGATAGAGCGATGGTTAGTTCAGAGCCTCACACCGCTTCACTCTTACTGCCCTGGACCCCTTTGACTGGTGACCTAGAGAGGCAAAACAGCCTCCTGGCTGCTGTGACTTGGCTGTGAGCAGGCCAGACACGAGGAGCTGAACTCTGTCTCTGTTGAGTAGGATCTGCATACAGCCACTGAGATTCATAAAATTTGTAGGGACTTGATATCCTTGAGAACTTCAATCCGTTGTCATTTTGCTTAAAATTCACCACAGCTTCTAAAAAATTACTGGTGGAAGATATAAGCTGACAGACAGACAGATGCAGACAAATAGCACTGTCACATAAGTCTCATTTCTTTAGATGACCAGGATAAGAATCGCAAGGGTTGGAATAGCAGATCTGCCCTTACCTCATGAAAGCAGCTACTGAAACAATGTAGGAGGATGCTGTACAGATTTCTGGTTTCTCCATCCCTATTTGTCAGAAGAAAGGTTTTCTTTAATAATTATTTCTGTGCTTGCTAGACCAAAGTAGGAAATCATATTCCTCTGACCCAACTTGTCTGTATGTCATTGACTCCTAATTTTCTTTTTCCCTATTGAAGGAACCATACAGATACACACGCACAAAACTCATGTATCCTATTTGCTTGGTCAGGAGTTTAGCACAGTTATTTCAAAAATTAATTCAAGGTTTTTTTTTCCCCACAGAAAAGCTCAACTATTTTCACCAGTAAAAAAGAAAAGAAAAAAATAATGCAGGTTGGCAAATTAAAGTTATTACTGGATTCATTAGAGCTTCAATATCCTACCTACTGCTGAGCTGCTGACAGGACGAGATTTAGCTGAAATCAGTGGATCCAATTAGAGCCAGGGGTCCGCACATTGAGCATTTCCAGAGTACAAATTATTGGTGACATTTCTAAACAGTGATTGACAGCTGAAGCAGGCACACATTTTCTACACCACCTCAGAATGTCATTATGGGCAGGAGTGGACTTCATAACCTTTCCATGGTAGTTGGGGGGAAAAAAACAACTTTCAGTTTTTTTCTCTCCTTGATTTTGCAGCATAGTTTTTTTTCCAGAACAATTGGACACTCCCAGTATACGCCTGGACTCTAATTTCTATTACAACTTCCTAAGGCTGCTGTCTGTAAAGGGCCATCCTCAAACCTGGGGGATGTTCAGTTTGCATTTGTACAGAAGAAGAAACCTACTACACAGGTACAAATAACTACCTAGTCTCCCTTATCAACCTAATATTGTGAAAAAGAACAGCTGAGATGGTGTTTATATGTTGTCATCTTTGGAAATACACAATGACTTCTCTGAAATATTTTAATTGAATTTAAATTCATTTTGGTATATCTTTTATTAGCCCAACTGATTCCCAATGATATCTCCCTACAAACCTTGCCTCTGCTGCAATGTTATAAGCACACTCAGAATATAAATAATTAATAAGACAAGCATGTCTTTCTTATCATAGGCTGTGCATTATCAACTGATTCACAGTCCACAGATGCTGCTGCAATCCAGCTTGCTTCCAGCATCAATCCTCAAGTATTTCTTCTTCTTGTTGCTATTGGAAGAGAATAGATTTCACCATCTTGCATGTTATACGTAGTAAGATAGAGAGCAGGGCATGTATGAGAAGTCAAGGTCAATTATCTCAGTGTGTTTTTTATGCTATTGGTATAACAAGATCTTAAAAATTTAGGGCTTGATCATGCAAATATTTTGTGTGCAAAAATCACATGGAGATCAAAGAGAATTAGTTAAGCACAGGGAGGGACTGCAAGATCAGACATCTAGCAAAATGTTTAATATTTCAAATGTATTATTCTTCACAACACTGCATGTCAAACTAAATGAAGCAGAGTAATGCATATTAAAAAAAAAATTAACCAATTCCCTTTCCCACTTCCCCATATAAATAAATACTGAAGATTCCATGGCAAGAAAGCCCAGAGGAATAAAACCTGATTGGTAAAATTTTGCCTTGAGTGTTGTAATAGACACCCCAAAATACATGTTCAGTAGATGAGTTTCCATTACATTCTTCATTATGGCTGCAGCTGGCTGAATTATTCATTAGAGATAACACACCCAGTGAATTTATCCTCATGTTATTTATACAGTATGAATGGTCACCTGAGGCTCATGGTATTTGTTTATGCTGTTTTATGTGGCCAAAACTTTATACATCATGAACATTCACACTACCCATTTGCAAACTTGCCATGAATAATAGTAATTATTTTGTTCAACTAATTTATTAGTTAAGAGTATGGTAGAGATTTTCCAAATGGCTGTAAAAAACAGAGAATGAATAACTTGTGTTTATTCATGCCCAGATTTGCAGTACTTTCTGGTTAAATTTGCAAATATAGTCTCATTCTTTCAGAGTGAGTCCATGAAAATCCCATTCTTTATGAGTTTAAGCAAAACAAAGAAGCGGGTTTAAGTCACATAAACTATTATTATATTGTAATAGAAACTTAAAGTAAGATGTCTCTACTGAAGTCATCATTGAAAACCATACAGAGGGTTTCAATAAACCTGAAAATGTAATTCTGCTGTCAACTCTTTGCCCCAAGGGAAGTTTCCTCCTTCACCAACAGCAGAGCTATATGAATCTCTGTCAGTCATACACAGAAGTCCTGATCCTCTTTGGCAGTCCCCTGGTACTGCAAGAAACGCTTTTGGAAAATTGAGTTGGTTTACTCCTAACACACATCTCCGTAATAGTCCTAAGGTATCCTCAGCACACCAGCACAATTTTTGTGGATCAGATGGACCAAAGATCCTATCAGTGGAATAGCACTATTGATATGGGCTCTAAGACCAGGAAAGAAATGAGCTTCATGTTTAGCAAAAGCCCAGGTTCACCACCATCTTCACTGAAGTCCAGTGAAGGTCCCTCTGGCCTCGTGGGCCTCATGAAATTGTGTGTTCTCTCCACTCATTAGCTTCATTGTCTCTTCCATAATGCTTCCCTTTACACCCGTCAGATACAACAGAGAAGATTGTCCTTGTTTTTGTCTCCAAGCTTTTTGCATATTTGCCTGATTCTAAGTTGTCTTCTTCAATATGGAATTATTTCCTTTGTTATTCCCTTAAAGACCCTCTCGTCCACACATTCCTGCCTAGCAGATCCTGGCTATGAAGATTTCTCACATGAGTTTTGACTGTAACCTGCCATATACAAATATCCTGAGAAAGAACAGAGGGAGGCCACCAGGCTTTGCTTGCTCAATATCCACCACTACATCTGGGATGCATAAAACTCCTGAGGAGTGGTTTTTGCTGCCTAAAGATGCTTTCAATCTTAACTGTAGCTGCACTATTGAGTAAACAAGTACCTCACTGCCAAAAACTCCAGCCAAAAGTAACTGTCCCATACACTCTTGGTTCAGCTTGGACCAAACAGTGGCCTGAGAACTCTCATGCTGCTCACTGCGGCATCTGATCATTGCTGCAGCTTCAGAAGGCTGTAGCTCTTTGATTATATGCTCCCCTTCTCAAAATCCTCAGGGAAGTGGATGCCTAAAACATATCTGGGATCACAAAACTCAGTGCCCTTAGCTTAGGTTATGTTTCTCTACCGTATATTATGGCTAAACAATTACTAACTCCCGGAAAAAATAGCTGCCAAGCTGTCCATAGTAAAAGAATACTTTCTGTAAAGAGCTCTTTCTTCGTGTTCTGTCACATTAGAATGGCTGCACAACAAAATCTTACAGCAGCGAGATTTCTCTGCTTCCTAAACTGTAGAAGACTGCCTCCAGCAAGCTCTATTTCATGCAGCTTCTGCCCTTTCTCCCAGGAACCATCCATGTTCAGCTGGGCTTGTTTGCTTAGGCTTGGATCCAGCAGACAAGAAGGAAGGGGAGAGAGCAATCTCTGTTGGCTCCCTCCCTTCCCCTAGTCTCATCCCAGAACCTGTGGTTCTTATTTTAATAGTGCATCCCTGCTTCTGATCCAAGTAATGGAAGCCAACTAATGGCCCTTTCTCTTTCCTCTGGAGTCCTCTGCACCAAAGCTACATGTGTATATAAACATATTCCTACTCTAGCATTGGAATCAAGTCCAGGGGACCAAAAGGCTGCTCTCTTCCTCCAGCCCCTGTAAGGTCTCATAACATTGAGCCAACCTTCATCTCCTAGATCCATCTTCTCCCTTCCAAAACAAGCTCACTCTCCAGTACACACAGGAAGGCACATTCAGGTCTGAGTCTCTGCGTGTACCGTAGAGACACCGTTGTTACTCCCATGGTCCATTTCTGCAGTCCTCTGTGATCAGATATGAACTCACTCTGTCTGCACTCCAAGACAGCTGCTGCTGCAACTGTCTTTTTTTATAGCAGAATGTATTTCCTTGGCTTCAGCACTGGACTAGTCATATCCTCAAAGCTTAAAATCATGTTGGAGCAAAAGCAGAGCTTGCTCCCATAGACCTGCAAAAGATATTCTGGAAGTAACCTTCTGATCTACTCATTCCCCCATGCTCTGTTTTCTTCAGTCTTTATTCTCTTCCTGACAGTTTCATAACTCTTCGGTGGGAAAGTTCCCAAGTCCTGAGACCCCTGATTCCAACTCTAGTATTTTTCCCAGACATTGTACAAACCCATGCCACAGTAAATGGGTATGTGATACATCCAAAGACTTTCTCTGCACTTCCTCACTCCAGCCAATACATAACAAGTAAAATTCACTACCTGCTGGAACTGCATCTGGGCTGAATGGTTTAGAGAATTTCAGTGACTGAAACATCACTGTTCTTGCACTTTCTTCTTTCCTCTTCTGATGCCAAAAACTCTTCCATCCTTGCAAGTGGTCTTTAGAAACCGTAGTCCCTATGTAGAAGTCTGTCATGCCCGTAATGTCTATCTGTCTCAGAGGTCTGAGATTCCTGCCTTATTAATTGTGCCTCTAGACGTTCCTCTCCCTTTCTCATCAGTTTCTGTTTGCTGTTAATGGGATCATGCCCCGCATTCCTGGTGTGCATGGTTCCCTCACATCTGCTCTGCCCAGGTCCTTTCTAGAGCTGCAAAAGGACAAAATTTCCCATTGCCCTGAGCCAGAAAGGCTCTTTCAGGGATGCCTAGAGTCCTCTGGTTCAGGGAAGGAGAAAGGCTCTGAAAAACAGAAATTAAGTCTTTCCCCCTTGTGCTCTGCTTATGAATGTGGCCACTTTTCTTTGTGAATATTATTTCCAATATATTCTCTTTTTCAGAAGGTGCCCTACTTACATGAGAAATCATTTATTTAGTGATCTTCCTTGTTAGATGTGTGGTAGAAGAGTCTCTCCAGTCATTGCATACATATTTAAGTTCACTATTCATGCAAAACTAGTACGTTAGGTGACATTTCATGATCAGATAGTTCATGGTACTGCCAAAAGGGGAGGGCACACTCTCCTCACTCTTGCACCAGCGTTGGCTTCCAACAGACCCTTGTGAGCACTGATTCAGCTCGCTAATGCAGCAGGAAAATAAGCTGGCTAAAAAACATGAATAGTTTTCTGCTGGGTTAATTTGTTGAATCATCTTGGCAAAGAACCCAGTGAATGGCCAGATGGTGCAAGGTGGGCAGAAGAAAGGGAGGCACAGGGTTCAGGTGCAACAGCCCTGCACCACTAGGCCAGAAGCAGAGAGAACAGGGAAAAGGGCAAGGAAATAACATCTCCTTCTTGCAGCAGCAGGAAGCTCAGTTGTCCTGTTACCTTCCCACTACATGTATTTTTAGATCCTTCACCACAAAGCTTCACCAGCTGAGGCAGTGGGAAGGGGTAGCTGAGGAACGCTGCATTAGCCAAGACAAAAGAACTGTCCCTGTAACCTAGGCCTGAGGTGTTAATTCAAGTGCCAAGTGAATACCATGTCAAATGTTTGCATTGTTACCAATTTCACTGTTCATTAAAGCACTTAAAGAAAAGGCTATGTAGTGAAGGAGTAAGTGAAATTTCCTGTTCTTGACTTCCCAAAATTTAGACACATTGAGGTAAGTGAACTGGGGAGTGCATAATACCTCTGTTCAAAGAGTTATAGTTAGCCAGTAATTATGCCCTGTAAAATAGAGGTGATCAGTCCTGTACCACAAGCAGCCAGTAGACAAATGAATAGCTTACACAGAAGTAGAAGATTTCATTTTATTGGCCAGGACTTCTGAATAGCAATTACATTTATGGAATCCAGAATCAGATCTTAACTTGCAAACAAAAAAAAGAAAAGCTACATTTCCTGGATAGTTTACTTCTAATAAGTAATTCAACTGCTTCTAACAGAAAGTTCTGCATTCTAAAATAGTGAATTGGATTTGCACAAATGATTACCAGTGCATTATTTGTTCACTGGGAGAAAACATCTGCACTGAACTCTGGAGAGTAGCATTAGCCTCACTAAAATAATCTGGATGTCCATCAAAATGTTGTTAGCTGCAAAATTTCCACCATTCGTTGAGCATAGGCAGGCATATAAAATAATGAGAGTTTTAAGCATTCCATTCTCTGAAAACTGAAACTTACGCCAATAGGTATGAAAAGCATGAATTATTCCTTCATGACAGTACTGCTTTCCAAAATGCATAGTTTAAACATCCTAACACAGACGTCACCAATATGAAAGTGTTTAAAACTATATTGATCAACAGGTGATGAAAGAATCCTGAAAACCTGACACCAAAAACTGATCTCTTAAAAATATCCACAGGAGAGCCCAAGATTTCTGAATATTTACTTACTCTTTCCAACATCTCTTTTCCCTTTTCCCTTAAAGAAATTCAAATTAATTTAAAAAATGAGGACATTCCTAATAGGATTTCTACTGAAAAGTTACAAGGTTTAATTTGTGTGAAAGTACTGACAAGTTTATTCATTTTGTAGGAGTGTGGAGTTTGCCTCATGTAACACTCAGGACTTAGCTATAGCTTTGATAGAAATGTTATTTGGTAATTATCTGCTCTTCCCTTGGGGACAAAGTAATTAATTCTGTTCTGCAGTTCACAGCATATTCTGCTTTTACACATATATAAAGGATGAATTCTGGAAGATTATGATCGATAGTTACTGTATTGACAGCCAATGACTCATCTTCCTGACAGCTGTGTGATGACTTTTAAAGAAAGCTTGCAAACACGGAAGTCAAACTTCAGTTCTTAACCTTTTTGTTTGCATTTTGGAGGGGGGAAAATCAATCTAAAGGAAAATAAATATTTAAAATGAGTATTCATCAAAGAAGTAGACAGTGTTTTGCACATATACAAAGAAAATAACCCACCAAAGTCATCTCTGTGACATAACTCACAACCAAAGTACAATTCATATTTTCCCTATTTTTGATTCTCTATTCCTTTCCTTTAGAATAAAGAATAATTTAAAGTTGGGATTAAATGCAAGTTTGATCAACATATTTTAGGCATGGACCAGGAGCCAAAGCCCCAAGGTATAGTTTAGGACATGATTTTTTTGTCCTTTGTGAAGAGAGAGCACTAAACTATGTGTTTGGAGTTAAGACCATCATCATAGCCCATTCTTAACCACTGTGTAGTGTGTTTCCTACCTGCAAAGGATATGTACAGAAGAAGCATATGGCAGCTGATGAAAACCCAAACACAAAGGTCCTGGAAATCCTATCATCTTTGTGAAGAGGAAGACAGAAGGAAGGCTTCCTGTCTTCCTGTCAGTATTTTGGACCCAAATGCTACTCAGTAGAAGCCACTGCACTGAAGAAAAATGCTTGTAGCAGTTGTTTTTGCAGCCATTCTGTTGCCTACAATGCAGGAAATCCTGGTTCAGTAGGGCTACTGGGGGGAAGAAAAACAGCTCAGCGTTGGGGTTCCCACATCAGGACTGACCCCCCAGTTCTGCCTTGTTCTCCATTTCACACGGCCTGGGTAAGTCATTTTGGCTAGAGAGTTATAGGTATGATTTTTCTCCAAGGCTTTGTTATTAGCAAGATCTGCTGGTACAGATGCAACGACAGAGCGCAGACTTGCCTTTTTCAGTCTAGGCTGTCTCTTGAGGGACCCAGTATAAGGTTTATCACAAAAAAGAACTCCCGTATAACCTACTGGCTCCTCTAGGGGAGGCTGCTTTTTCTTCTGCATGTGATATGCTTTCTAACATAAACTTGGCTGTAGTTTCTTGGGGTCGTGGTTTCCCATTTGCAAAATAAGGATAACAGCATTTCCTACCCTACACAAACATTGTGTCAATAAATACACTAAAGATATCAAAGGATGAAACAATAGAAACATAAATACCAATACTGTGGCTAGGAACCAGGCACTTAATGTTCTTAAGCTTGTCACTGTCCAAAAGTGCAGCCAGCTTTGAAACAACTGAAATTCTCATTTATTCCATCAGCAACCAAGGGACTTGGCACCAGCCACTTAATTGGTCCTGGACTTAGTCAGTTTTAAAAAAAGCTTTTAGACTTAATCTGCCAGTAAGCCAACAATTAGACGTTTTACAGGAAACTATTCCATTGACAAAAATTAAGTTTAGGAAGAAGGAGTCAGAGGACTGGAACTGGCTGCACTTCACAACAGTGCTGGTAATAAATCTTGACAATAAAAGGGAATGAAATACCAAAGGCAGAAAAGTGAAATCACTAAAAATAAAACTAGAGGCAAAGTACATTAGTCTCCCAGACCTCATGTGAATATCTGACTGGAAAAATTTCCTGCAAAGATAGCTGCTTCAGCCCAAGAGATGTACAACTGCCTTCACCCATGCAACTCTGCCAGTCAAGAAGACAAATAATGAGTGATGGTCCTTTACTCATTATATGTGCTTCAGTTTGTGGCCAAGAGGAAATGCACAAAGTGGATAGGAAAAGAGTAGTTACATCCAACAAAGATGCCCCTGTAGGATTCCTTCCAGCCCCAAAGCCAGATGTGGTAAAAAAAATATGCACCATCAAATGTATGTAAAAAACCTTCCAAGTCCAGATCAGCAGAATGCCTCATTTTTTCCACAGCAGGCACAGCCTGGCTCTGGGAGTACAAACACCTACACTTGCCTCAGAGAGCCAGCAACTCCGTACATGAGTATTGCTTGTACTCATCACACGAGTCATTAGCACCCTCTGGCACAACAAGCTGGGTCCTTTCACCATGTCTGGGAAACAAGCTCTGTGCTGATCAACGAGAGAAACAGTAGAGCACCCATCAGCATGTCCACTCCATAGCTTTCCTTCATCCCATGCCTCCTGCATGAGGTTTCTCAGCCAAGACTGAAGCGCCTCATTTGTAATAAGATCACAGCAGGGAGTGACACAGAGTCTTCCTCCTCGTGCCTTGTTCCCCCTTCTCCCAAACGTGAGATCCCTTTTGGAGCCTCTCACATAGCACCCCAGTGCGGGTATTACTCAGGATACGCATGCACCGGCCTCGCAGTGCACCAGACCTCGCTGTGCTGGAGATGCCTCAGTGAGCTCCAGAAGAGCTAGTGCTTCTGCATGGAGCCAGCCAGCGCCAGGCCAGTCGCTCACAGAGATTGCGGGGTTGGTTTCCTGGTCTCACACAGCACTGCGCCCAGGCTAATTAACATGCCCTTCCTCGCTGCGGAGAAGCAGGGCTAATTACTGTGGATGTAATACTGCCTGATAAAGTCAGTATCTTGCTGTTCTGGTGCTATTTTAGTTGTTTCCAGTCTGGGATTATCCACAGCACACTGTTGTGCACGGTACAGATCTACGATAAAAGAAAACGAAAAATAATGAGGTTAAAAAAAAAATCCCTTGACTTTTTTCACGCTTCTGCAAAGGTTTGGGTCATACCTGATTTCAATACAAGGTGAAGGCTTGGGGTCAAGTTGCACTGGGGACAACTCAGACCTTCCTATCCTAATTGCCCAAGCCATATTCTTCATGATTAATTCTCTCATCAGTGCCTCAAGGTCTTCAGGGATTTTAGCAAAGATGACTATGTTATCAGCTGATCTAATGTGGCTTAGGTGCTTTCATTTATCATGATGCCCTTTCTCTCCCTATTCAAGGTTTTTATAAACTTTTCCAAGCACGGGGTGAATTGTTCTAGCGAGACAACATCTTCTTGTCCAGTTCTATTCTTCCACTTGATCTCTTCACTTTACTTGTCAATGCTTAAATGTCACCACAACACACTGTTCATATGCTCTGGGATTCTGAGAAATCCTCCTTCTTCTCCAGTGTTTCTCATGCTGACTGTGTCCAGGTTTTCTGTATGTACACTGTTTCCATTACACACCTCATTAGGGGCGTGCACCTGCTTGTGTTGAAGCCAATGGCAAAACTCCCATTTATTTCAGTAAAAGCAGGTTTGGACCCAGTGGTATGCCAATGGAAAATTAACTTTCAGACAAAACTCATAAAGGCAGGAAATTTTCTAGGAATATGCTGTGCCATTTGAACAAAGGACGATTTTTCTAAGTGAGTAGTCAGAGACTTCTCTGTATCTGATCAATAGTTCCTTTGTTTATCCACTGCTAAAGACCTGAATGAGAATGAACTACACAAACACGTTAATAAATAAAATAAATCACAATCCACTAGCTTTTTCTTACAGTGAACTATATTAATGTGGACACCATTAACACCACAGACTACAATTGCTTATGATGTAAAGAGATGCCTGTTATTTGAAATGAATGAAAGTACATTCCTGAATGGCCAATACTGGATATTCTCCAAGTAATGTCTCTGCAGTAAATCATGTTTCATCAGTGTAGAATCACAACGTTTTGAGTTAGTCTGATCTAAAAGAAAACAAAACAAAAAAATCATAAAAGGAATTAGGAGAAAACATAAAACATTATTTTGAGATCTATAGCTATTTTCAAAAATAGCCTTCATTTTTTCTTTTAACATTTTGGGACATGGAATGAAAAATATGAGTTGAAATGCCTTTGACATTGTTCTATTATGATTACTATATTGATCATGTGGAGATACTTCTTCTGTGAGAGTTAGAATGATATCTTAGCACAGAGTGGTTTAAAGTATAGGATAAGCATCATCATCCTTTATAGTCAACATCAAATTTCTCATTTCTATAGCTAAGGAAGGCTTTCTGTAAGCATTCAGATGAATCAAGACATATTTAAAGCTTGTTTGTGAAACAAAACCCAAGACAATCCAACTTCCACACAAATTGCAGTTATTGTTTTAAGTTGAAAACTTCAGAAAGCCAACATCTGGTCAAAATTTTCTACAAATCGAAAAATTTTGTACTGGTTCTTGTTTGACTCATGATTGGCTATATTTTCAATCTGCTAATCTCAAAGAGAAATTGATACTTTCACTGGCTGAGGAGCTGTAATTAGATTAATGTCCACTGAGCTATAGTTTGAGACTAAATGAATCTCTCTGATGATGTAAACCAGATTTAAGGCCTAGCCACCAGAAACTACTCCATTAATGAGTTTCTCCCCTATCCCTTCACCAGAAATAACGAACCCAGTCTTACAATCTTTAATCAAATTCTCATAGAGCTCATTAAAGAAATTGGAAGGTTCTCTAAGCGAACCATAGGATTGAATCCATTTTTTGTATCACTGCTACCTCAGCGATTTTTATAAATCAGCTCGTAGCTCCCCTGTGCTAATGATACATTAAACCGTACTGATTATACGTGTGTGGCTATGCTGTTCAGAGCACCCCATACACAGGCAAAAATGACAGCAGAAGTAAAATTGAAAGAAACTGCTTGGTGTTCACCAAGTATCAGATAAGATTTTACTCTTTGTCAGTAGATCAAAATTCCTAGGTTTTCTTCTGCCAAGGAAGCTTTATCTCCAGTTCCTTTGTGCTGATAGGTTGTAGTAGAAGGGCAGCTGTAATGACTGCACAGTGCATCCTTTTTCTACTTGAGGTCCTGCTTCACAGTGTTTATTATGGAGTGGTTTGGATATCAATTGCATTAGGTAAGGAAGTCTGAATCTTAATGTTTGAGAAAGGTAATCACCATGGAGAGTAAGAAACAGGTCTTCAGGCCCTCTGCTTGTCATACCATTCGTTAATGACTTGATCAGTGCGTTGGCAGAGCACAGACTTGCAGAAGAAATCAGGCCAGCTTCCTTATTTAGTTTTTCCTAGCAAAAGTCACTGAAGTCTCCTCCACTTTGCTAACAAATACCAGTGAGACATTAAAAACACAATCATGAAAGTACCATGATTCACCTCTATAATGTTCTCCACTGTAAGATTACATTTCATATGAGGTTATTGTACTTTGACTATCAGCTACACTGATCTTCCTGAGTAACACAGTCAATTTTACTGCGCACTTCACACACAATACACTGATTCCTCAGCTCCTGAGAACAGACTAATTGAGAGGGTGTGCTGTATTACCAAATATGATTTGCCTAAAAAGATTACCATCTAGCTCATTAATTTTACATTACCACACCATGCTTCTATTGACATTATCACAATGCTTTCTACAGCTACTTACTGCAATCACAAAAATATACACAGATCACATAGCCATTAAGGTGATGAAAAGATTTTTAGAGATGTTTTTATTTATTTATGGTGTAGTAGTGCCTACTGTTTTGGTCAATACTATTAGCACCAATTGTGCCAATCCAGAAAATGTGTTCCCTGACCTGAAAAACTTGAAGTCCAGCTGCTCTCAGAAGCAACACAAGTATGACACAAATAAATGAGAAGAAGGAAAAAGCAGTAGATATGACTCACATTTAAATAAACCAAATATTTTCACAACTAGAGACCTGTAAGTGCATTTTATAAATGTACATTATAAGCTAATTACAAGAAAAGCTGATAAGCAACAGGAGTGAGCAAAAACAGGGCAGAAGTGAGAAGAGAACTAAAAGAAGACTGGGCTAATGCAGTGAGGATTTTCATCTCAAAAGGACAGCCTGGGGTGGTATTTGAGGGAAAAAAAATCCAAATGGATCAAATAGAAGCTATTGTAAAACCAATGCCATAAGGTTAGCTTAATTAGATAAAATATTTCTGGGTGAAAATGGCTATTTTACAGTCATTTGTGAAGTGTCTTAGACAAGGAGCTAAAGTAAATTGAGGATAAAACCGTGTATATGAGCATGAATATGTTGAGGGACTCTGTGGGAGAAGCCAAGGAGATGCTATCAGCAGTGATTTGAGGGAGTCAGTGGGGACCAAAGTGAATGTCAAAAGCCAGTGCTGATCTGGTCTAAAGGAAGAATTTCCTTTTTATGGGACTTTCAAAATTCAGAGAAAAATTACTTTCTGTGTAAAAATGAAATGGGAAGTAGAAATTAGAAATTTCAATTGAAAATGAATTGCAGTGAGATACTGTTTGAAACAATCAAAATATCTTGTTGTGAAAATCTGGGGTGGAATTCTGCAGCACAGCTATATGTGCCCAGTACCATTTGACACCTATGGGCACCCTTTGAAACAGGCACAAGCTGTGAGGTGCCAGGCACAGCTGTTGTTCCTTTCGCTGAAAGAAGTTAGGAGTGCTGGGAGTTACAGCTGAGTTTGGAAAATTGCTCCCTGTTCTACTACCCCAAGGCATCTGAAGCTCTCAGATTGCCAGCTCAGAGCAGGACCTTTGGGGCTACCAGACACAGCATTGCAATGCAGGAGCTGAATAACACTTAGGGCTGAAGTCCTCAGGGCTTCCAGGCTCCCTGCTGCAGAGGCAGGAGAATAAAGCAGTTTTACCTTTCCCCAGCTCATCACAGTAATTCTGCACAAATAAGGTGCTAGAACCTCCCTGTTGCTTTCAGTTGCATCTTTCCCTTTGGTGGCAACAATATCAGAAGGTCCCATGGGCAACATTATGGCTGTGATGAGCCTTGGTTATTGACTGTCAGTCTAGCATGAGAGCTGAATCGGGAGGTGCTCCAAGGGCACTTGGGGTCCCTTTTAGAAAACACAGAAGACTGAAGAATCTCAGCTCAAAGGGAAGACCGGGCTTCAGGATCCCAGCTGGAAAACTGTGCTCAAGGCCCCCAGGGCTCAAAGATATATGGCAGGTGGCCTGCAGACCCATAGGAAATCTTAGCCCGGGGCACTGGCATGACAGAGTTTCCCAAAATGGCAGATTCTATATCACATGGTTGCTCTGAAACCCCTAACAGCCCATCAAATGACCTGGCAGGAATTCAGGCACGTTTCTACCAGAAACCCACCTGTATTTCCCTTTTAGTTCATCAAAAACACTGCATTTCCAGAAGACAATCTGGATTTCATAATACAAACTTGGCTGGAAATTTCAAACACACTCAAACAGGAAGGTCAACCAGTGAAGATAAGAGAAAAGGAAAAATTAGAGCACTTAATGGGGTTCTTTCCATGGCTGGACATAAGCAATAAAACTATAGTGAAATAAGTTGTAAAAAACTGACAACAAGGAAGTATACATATTTAAAACCAATTGCCATCCTTACAAGATTTTTTTTATACTTAAAAAAAAAATAGCTTTGCATAGTTCTACCATAAATTGTTGCTGCAATATAATCTGGTGTATTACACAGTGTTAACTTACCCAAAGTGTCTGATTTTCTTCTTGCTAGAGCTGTCTTTACTTAAAAGAAAAGCAACTGTGGTGATTCTCCTAAAGATCTTTGTCCCTCTGTGTGACAGACATGGTTTTCTTTAAGTTTAATTACAGCCTCCAGAGTTTCAAGCTGAAGTCAGCTTCAAACCATGGGTAGCTTCTATTACAGGACAGCTCAAATCTGGAAGCTCTGGAGCAAGCATAGACAGATTGCTGCCACTCCTTTAGTATTATTTGCAGTAATGATGGGTCAGATTCAAAGTCTTTTTTTAGTATTCTTCAAGGCTTAGTCAAGGCTCCACAGCTACAACCTGCAAGTAAGGAGAAATCTGAAGTAAAAGACAAAAGCAGCACTCCTGAGGCAGATTTTGTCATGAATTTCACTCTCTCTGAGGCTTTTTCGGAAACCCCAGTTCCTGCTGTCAGTTGATTATAAAGACCAGCTTCCTTTAAAAAAGAAAAAGTTATTATCACTAGCAATTACGGAGAAAAGTCATGAAAACATAAGTGAAGTGTGCCTGCAGGGCTCTGAGAAGGAGGCAAGGGAAAAGAGCCTAGCAGCTATTTCTCTGAGATGATGATTTTAAGCAAAATGCAAGGTGTTCAAAGGCCTATGGGCTCTAAGCAAGCATCTACATGGAATGAAGAAGAAAGAACAAATTTGGTGCCTAAAAGAGCTTATGAGCAGGGAGACTAACCCCTTTAGTGATGACAACAGAGATAGTACAGATGTTGGTACAATCATGGTAGATACATGCATCTCAGCCTGTCCAAAGCTTACCTTCATTTGTGCACAACCACCAGTTTGAGGCAGGGCTGTGTGCTCTGTGTGAAGCACCAGATCTTAATCTCACCCGAGGTCTTTGTTCACTTAGATGGATCAAGAGGACCTTGTGTTCTAACTCTCCGCTCAAACACAGAAAATGGCATGCAAAGTTCATAAAATAAACTCAAATCTATCTTCTAAACAGTCCAGACTCATGGCACCAGATTAGGAGTTCTGTTTCTTAGGGATCAAACAAGTCATTTTCGAATGCATTGATGCCATGCACAGAATCCATATGAAGCCAGACACAGCATCCAAGAACAAACTGAAAAGGAAAAATGAGCGTTGTTAGGTCCCAGCAGCCATGTTCTGATTGCCTGCCAGGTCTAAAACATTTGTTAGCCTATTTAGCCAAAATTAACTATGAAAATGCACTCTACATTTTCTTTCCTCACATTGGTAAGGTATCTTTTAATGTAAGTGTCTTCTAACCAATTTTAAGTGATTTTTCCTGTAAATGGTATCATTATTATCATTATGCTGGGAAAGGTTAGGCATGATTCTTCTCAGAGTTCTCAGAAGCACGTCTTTCTTGCTCAAATGTCAGGAAAAAAAACCCATGTCTTAGAGTTATTGAGCCTCAGTAAATTAACTTTAAGAATAAAGAAGACAGCATCTTATTGGACAAAACAAAAGTTAGAAATATTAGCTGCACATACACACACTCACACATGCCTTTCTTTACAAACAAATCCAATCAATATTCCAGCTTCAATAGCAAAGAGTTCAAATGACCTGGCTATGGTCTCACACAACAGTAGTGGCTCAGCCAGAAATAGAAGCAAAGTTGTTTAAGTTTCAGGACTGAACTCAAGGCACCAAATCAAAGTACTTCTCCATCGGACTTTGCACTCTTCCCCTCCATCTCCATAATGTGATGAATCAATTCAACCAAATTTTCATCCTTGGAAGGCTTGAAATCCATGTGTAGATCTGTGTTTTCCATCATGAGTACATTTCAGCTTCAAATATATTTGTATCTGAATGAGGTCTTTTTGGAAAAAGAGCTTTAGAATGACATTTCCTTCACACTGCTACAGAAGGCAATGGAGATATTTTTTTCAGTTGAGTTTGGGTTTCATCCTTTTCCTTTTCTTCTTTGATAACCCATTATTCATCATAAGAGAACAGAAAAACCTCTGTAGTGAACCAGACCAGTGGTCCATATAGCCAGTATCTTTTCTCTAATAGTGTAACAAAAAGGCAAGCACAAAGTGATACTTTCCCAAGAAATAATCCCAGCTCCAGCAAGTTGCAACACACAACTTCCTTAGTCAAAGATGTTGTCTTTGAATTTATTAGACCTCATAGTACATATTTTTGCAGTTACTTTTTGAAGTCCATAAAATTTTAGCATCTACAATATCCTGTGGCAAGAAATTCCACAGCTTAATTACATGCCAAGTGGAACACCATCTCCTCCTTTCTGTTGAACTTACCAACTACTTCCTACGTGCATCTGGTCTCCCAGTTTCACTTTCTCCATGTCACTCATGATTTTATACGCTTCTATAATAGCTCCTCTCGGCTGGCTTTTTTCTAGGCCAAAGAGTCTTACTCAATTTAGTTAATGCACCGGTTTGCTATTATTGTGCTAGTAAACCTTAACACTTGATTTGTTTTTTTGACTACTAATGAACACTAATGATATTTCAACTATATTGAATTGATATGCCATTTTATTGTCTCATCATTCAATATCTGCAATATCTCATCATTCAATATTCTGCAGCACTTTACCCATGTTGGCCTTCCTCTCTACTACCCTGAATAACAGTACCATCAGCGAGCTTTATCACCTCACTCTCCACGTCCTCAATAGCTGCTTATTGTTTAAACTCTGCCGCTTGCAGTTTCAAGCGTTAAGTGGCATGAGTTGTGTATGATTACAACACAATACATCAGGAAAGAAAGATTTAGAAGAATTTCTGCACAATATTTCTATTCCTTTTATCACCTTTTCCTCCTCCCCATCTGTTCTAAGTTCTTCCCATTTGCAACACTCCTCAGAGAAAAATTATGTCTCTCAAGGAAATTACTCTGATAACTGCTCTCTGAAAAGAACATTTGAATAATTAAAAGGTGAGTTCTTTCTATTCTGGAATCTGTTCTAACTAAGCTAGAACTGGGGGGAGCTCGGAAAAAAGAAGCTCGAACGTACACTTAGGGAGAACTATCATTTTGTTCACTTAGTATGACGTCCTGACAGAATCAGCTGCAGCTTTCTCCTTACTGTCTGGTGGGCTGACATGAAATCTCTCCATGGCCTGAACAAAGAATGCTCCAGGGACCTGACAGCACACAGGATTTATGTAGCAGCCAGACATCATCCTATTCAGAACCATTTAGCCGGAGTAGTTTGCCTTGCCTCTACATCCAATTTCCATCAGTCAGAAATGTCAAGAGACCAGAAAGATTTAAGAGCAAAGTGTAACCTTTGTTTGGGGGTGGTTTGTTCATTCACAACATGTAGCAAATGTGAGTATATACTTCAAAAGGCAGGATGAATTATACAAAGTTATTTTAAAATCTGAGTGGTAACATACTGTTGAAAGAAGTGGCTATCTTTTAATCCTAAGAAATGTGACTTGCAGGATTCTTGTTTTCCCTAGGCCCAATACCAATAAAATGTCCCTATTCTATTTCATTCTCCTGCGTTCCCTCTCTCTGAGGACGAGCCTTTGACTAAACCTTACTCGGACAGCAAAACCACAAACCTCACAGCTGAGAGAGCTCATGATTTGAGACTCATTTTAGCATTCATTACATTTTAAAGAAAACTGTATCTGTCCTTATTTAACATGCAAATATTGTTTTCTAGCAAACTCTTTGCTATCCTCTTTAGGTTGTTTTTCCTCCAGTGAGTCATATGTATCCAATGACTCCAAAGTCTTGTAAAGCAGGCTCAGTTTGTATATTGGTCTCCCTTTCCTATGTGACTAGAAGCAGGATATGGTCATTCCCTTAGTATATAAGGGTTTTGTTTTAAGTGCAAATAAGGCAATATATGTATGTATTATAAGTCTGGCTTATGTTTGAAATTGTTTAACATTTTATACAACCACCATCTTACTGTAGTTTATGTAGTCACTTACCTATTCATGCCACTTACATGTTCTATGAACAAGTACCTTCACCTCAGTCACACTCACTATTTCACATATCTAATTGGATGACAACTGTTTATATTATCAAAATGAGCCTGACATCATGGGAATTTTGGTCGGCTGTGCAGTTTCATCAACAAGTGTTCACAAGCTTTGTGAAACTTGCTCTTTCTACGAGCATTCCCATGAGTATTTATGTTAGCCTACACATTTTCATTGGAAACAAAGGTTGTGAATATCAGAGTTGTAAGCCCAAATTTTTTACTCATAAGTAATTTTTGCGGTCAACATTGAGCCTGAAAATGATTCTGAGTTTGCCTTGAGAGTGGAAAATAATAATTTAAACAAAATCACTGACTGCCATGCACAAAAAAAACCAAGTTAGAAATGTATTTGCATGAATAGTCAATGAACTGAAACGAAAATTCCTCTTTTGATGTGTTAGGCTTCTCAAGGATTGCCTAACGAAGATTGTAGTGATTCCTTTTATATGTTATGAATACATATGTTCTCAAAAATAATTTTGCCCTGTTTCTTTGCAAATATTTTTTTTTTGACCACAAGGCTCAGCAGCTACTTCTTTAACATTTCAGCACGCGTCACATTTTAATTCTGTTTTCCTTCCAAGAGGTGTCACTCCCACAGTAACTTTGTTGAAAATATTTCAAAAGCACAAAAAGATGTCTCAAAGCATGCATTTGGGACTACGTAAAATAAACCCTCAAGCTCACCTTTATGTTGTGATAATGCGTCCGTTGTTGCAGGTGGCCAGATTAGACTTTTCCCTTTCTCCTTTGAGGACAGAAAAAAATGGCAGCTGTACCTAGCACAAGGCTTTGCCATCTGTATGCATTAGAGTAAGCCAATTTAATTCTTAGGAATAGGACTTTCTAAGCCTCTAACGCTACAGGCAAAAAGAATATACTCCACTTTGTTTTCTGAGATCCTAAACCTGATTTTTCGCCCATCTGAAAAGATTGCCTTAATGGGAAGTATTGATATTGGTATGTTTATTTTGTAAGCACATGTTTTGAAACAGGATTTGAATAAAAATTCTGCAAAGGAAATAATGAAAGACAGGTAAGGTCATCTGTCACTTTTTGAGCCCTTGGAAAATACATCATTATCAGAAAATCAGTTTCTGTTTTAGAAATGTGCACAGGAAAATGAATGACAGAGGGAGAGAGAGAAATCAGGAAGAGGGCTACTTTGTGTTTCATTTTGATAGAAAAAAATCTGTGTCAACCAAATGAGGTTTTTGTTGTAACATAATTCAGATGGATCATAATGTTGATTCTTATACCAAACACATCAGACTCTCCACAAGATAGCAAGCTCTGACCCACAGCTGAGAGACTTATTTATCAGTCTGGGCTGAATAAGACATCATTCATTTAACAGAAATTAGAAGTAGCTGCCTTGGCACAGTTTGCCTGTGGACTTACAAGAGGATGGGCAAGAATTCTTATAATGCCAAAGAAGTATGTTTACTGACTCGCTCACGCTTTGAAGGGAGTCTCTTTGCATTCTGCTTGTGGTGCTCTGTGCACAGAGTTATCCTTATCTTTAAATGAACAAATGCTGAAAATCTTCTACCCTACCAGTCTGTCTCAGTAGAGCAGGATAAACGTGCTCAGCTGAATGCGCAGTTAACTCTCCTCACTAGGATTTTACATGTTGACCATATTTTCATCTTTATTTTTAATGATTTGTTCCAGTTTGAAATCCTAGCTGACTTCATAGAGAACTTAAGAATCTTTTTTATACTCTCATTTTGGCTTCATTTAATCATTTCCTTTAATCCAAATTAAACAATATATACTAATGTAAAAAGCTAAATATGCCCTATTTTGCCCTGTGTAAAATTACAATTTTAAGTAACTGCAATTATGAGACACTTTTAAAAAAATGTGAGACTGAATTTGCACATCTGAATGGTTGCTACTTTTATTCTCTGTGAAAACATTATTCAGAAAACATCTACATATTCTAGGCAGACAAGTGCACAGTTCCATTTTATAATGTTCATGGCAGGAAAAATTATACCTAGCATTTCTGCCAGGTCTGTTTTACGATTTGTTTTTTTCCCTTATTCATATCTTTTGGAGAATGCCCCTGTAGATTTATAATTTCAATGCTTCCATTAAAACCTTTTTTAAGGAAAAAAAATGGTAAAATTATTTCTCCCATTCCAAATTATGTATTCTCAGTTTTAACATACCTTAAGATATTATTTGGATAACCAATAAAACAATAACAGCCAATCCAAAAACCTGTAGATTTGACATACAGCCAAACCTGAGAAAAATAACACTTCAAGACCAAGCTGCAGAAAAACATTTGAAAATAAAATGATAAATAACTTTAAAAATCGCATCTGTATAAACAGTGCTAGGTAAGGCTCAGAGAGTTTCTATTGGTCTTATATTGCTTCCAGCAATTGCAATCTATTATAATGCCTCCCATGTTCCACCAGCAGGGTCTCAGCTCAGGTCAGGGGCCTGGAATGGGCTTTCATGAGGATGCTTCACATCTGCACACTAGGGATTAGGACCCATCCTTTTTTTTGTTAGTGACCATCTTTAAACTTTGCTGCATGTCAAGCCTTTGCGATACTAACAACTGCAAAAATAAACCCTAAGCCCCAACTTTATCTTCAATATTTTTTTTTTCTTCCTTCCTTACCTTCTCCTCTGGTGGTTCCCTCTGTAAGTTAAAGAGATGCAACTTACCCATAGTGATACACGTCCACCCGCAGCCCTCCAGGTCAGAGGTCCCTTCTCTCCCTCTGCACCCTGGATGCCCAGCATGGTCCGCAGCGGCAATAATGAACAGACAGGCATCGTTTGCCTGCCCACCGCTGTTGCGAGCCACACACAGTCCCTGGATGGGGAGGGCAACAGGGACGGAAAATACCAAAGTGTGGGGAGTCGGCAAAGAAAGAGATGACAAGAAAGAGTAAATAAAGTAGAATAGTGGGAGAGTGAGAACCAAAAAAAAAAAAAAAAAGATTGTGGCAGCTGTTTTAGAACATAGAAACAGCTCTCCCTGCAATGAGGAAGAAGCAACTAGGAGAAACTGGGCTAACAAATATGAATATGTGGGTTTCATCCTACTGTGTAGCACCAGAATAACTTCAAAAAGTAGTAGTTGTAGCAAAGCCCTACACACACTTCAGAGAAATGATGACTCCTCTCTCTTCTGGAGGTAGAAACATCGCTCAGGGCTCTGATTTTAATGTTTTTGGGAGGAGGGAAGCAGCTGGAAAGATCTAAGAGTAGAAGGAAGTGTCTTTGTTGTGTCAGTTCCAGCAAAGTGTCTACATTATCCTGCTGTGCCCTATCAACAGGGCTTGAGCCCAAGCCTGCAGCACCAGCCTGCAAACTGCTACCAGTTATTCAAGTAAGGCAGCTATTCTCTCAGTGCAGTCAGGAAAGCCAGTGCAAGGCAAAATCCAAAAATTTAGGCTAAAAATCTTGTTCTCTCTCAGTCACTCAGCACTCACTTACGTGGTCCTGACAAGGTCATAATTTCCCTAGGGCAGCGCTTGGGCAGCCAAGCCAACAAAAAGATCAAATTTTAAGTATTAAATTTAACTGTGGAGAAATAAATACTTTGGCAAAGGCAGAACAAGGTCCTTGGATTTATTTTCATGTCAGACATTATCTCTTTGCAGCCACCAAACACCTCTTTACTTGTTAGGGAGATATCCTAAGAAACAGTTTATCCCCCTCTAATGTCCTTCCTCTACAGTTACAGTTAGTTAATTTATTTTGATCAAATTATGGTTGAGTAAATATTCAGTTACTTTCTCACCTGCTTAATTTTGGCTAGATTCACAGGAACTAATGAAATGCATGATTCTGAAATAACAACGTTACTTTTGTGTCCTTAAGCCAATGGAATCCTCCCTTCTTGAAAGAGATCATCATGCATGATTCAAGCTAATAATTACATTTATTTTTCTATTCAGTTGGTGCTGTTTCAATAAAAAAAATTGAGTGGTTCTGAGCATCTTTTAGAACAGCCTAAGAAAGGATACAGCTTAGACCTTCATTTCTCACGGTTAAATTTTGGAGCAAAATTGCAAATATTACCAAATTTTTCCAGTGACAAAATGCTGATATTCAGCTTGCCCAGGATAGTCTATGGAGACATTAAATAAGTGAGTGAACTATCCTATCAAAAGCTACTTCATTTTTACAGGCTAATTAAAGGGACACCATCAAGGTTGTTAAGTATTAAAATTTCCATAAATTGGCAGTTGTTCTATTTGAAAGCACTTACCTTAAAGGGACACTGTCAACTTAAAAAAATCACATTTAGACCTGATCTGAATGCTGTGTGCTTTCAATTAGTGTAGTTTAAAGAGCTCAGGGATAATGTTTTATTTTCCTCTAATTTGGTAGGGTGGGGGGGAGGGGACAGAGGGGAGGAAATGGGAGGCTTTCTTTCCTGGCTTTTATGATATATCATTCTATAAAGTTCTGAAGTGCCTAACTAGCAAGAGTCTAATCCTTTCTAAAGTAACTTCAGACATGATTTTCGAAGGTAATTATTCACTTGAAGATGCAGATTTCAGTGGCAGTTACATACTTGAACTGTGTGGATGCTTTTTGAAATGCCAGAAAGTGCTTATCTAAATTTTAGATTTCTACATACTTTTGAAAATTGGGTCATAAAGTGTTTAGGAACCTATGGCACTCTGACAGACAGTGGGATTCACATTGCTAAGTCCCTTCTGTGCCTTCAGAGTTTTATTTTCCTGAAAAATTCTTCTCCCTGTTACACTACTGTGCAGTGATTTAGACTTCACTTCTGCAGCTGGTTCTCAGAGCAGAGTCATGGGCCTTCAGATCCTGAAGGAAGTCAGTGAGTGAAAGTATCCTTCTAAAGATCTGATCCACACTGGACTTTTTTTAACATCTAGCTCTTAGCTATTTAATTTAAGAAAGAACACACCCTAACCACTATTACAAAACAACACTCATACACATGCTAAGCTAAAATATTAGCCATGTTCCCAAATCTGTTTCCCATGAAAAGTTTCAGTTAATTTAATATGATTTTAAAGGTAAAGTTCATGCTCCTCTGGGAGCAATGGTATCTTCAAACAATTACTTGTATTTCTGTTACACCCTCTTGTGTTGTTTCACGCAGAAGGATTTTTAGTTTGTGTTGAAGATATTTCAAAGGAAGCTGGTGCACACAGATGTCCACTAATACTGGACTTACTTTATGTGGTCAACAGTACAGCTGAATCTGTGACAATTTTTGACACCTATTAAAAGGCACTACATTTAAGTGGGTGCTTTAGAAGCTGAATGCATGCACTAGTTATTCTCTCCCATAGAGAGGGGCTGACAGTTGCCCACATCTGCCCTTTGCTAAGTGATAACATAATTCTGGGAGCTACTCTGTGAAATCCTTAAATTACTGAGATTCAGGAGATCGGGAATTCCTGCAAAGGAGATGAAATCCGTATATACAACACAAACTCTAGCTATATACACATTTTTGATGAGAACACTCCCTACTACCACTTACTGACTCACCTTTACTCTCTTGTGGTATCTTCTATTAAGATCTGTTCTTTCTTTGTTCCTCTGTGTAGTCTTGCACTGTTTTTAGAGAGCATCATTCCACTGTATTTAGTGTCTGTGAATAGACTACTGTCAGCCAGCTAAGACACCGAGCTCAGTGCCATTCACACAGTCATATTATAGCATGGGACAAATCTCCTATTTGATGTGAATACTTGGCTCAGCTTGATTATGGTCAAGTTTTTTGAAATCTCTGGCTTATATAGGAAACGATCTGAGGTTTATCTGGCTGCTAGCTCAGGACCTCCCATACTTTTGCTAGTGTTACTACTATATCTAACCAGCTGGGTTGCTGTTTCCTACCCTATACACGTTTTGCAACTCTTGGCATGACAACTGCAGAACATTCAGGAAAAGCAAATAGTCATGAATTAGAAATCAGACTGTTGCTTCTCACTCTGCAAGTTGATTGGCTTTCTTTTATGGTGCCTTATAATACTGCTGCTTCTTCTGATAGCAGTTTCAGTGTTTTACTGAGTAGAATCACATACCTGTGATTTTATCTGCCAAATACAGGAGAAATTTGGGCATATTCTGTGTAACCTGCTTTCAGGGCAAACCCTTCTCAAAGAATTCTTAGTCCGATGCCAACACACAGCTCTTGTGAGCTATGCAATTGTGCTCTTCTTTCCCATAATTTTAAAATGAGTTTTTTAATATCAAAAGCTTTACTACACAGCCCTTACTCCTGATTGTGTATTATCTCCACTTCTCCCAGACAGACCGACCATATAAGCATGCAGTATCTTCTAACAGTAATATGTTTCATTTGCTATATTGAAACAGAATTACTTCAACTCACTTTGTCAACTCTTTTTGGAGCATCTGATTTTAAATTGACATGTCGTGTCCATTAGAGACTGTAATTATTTGGGGGTTAATTTTACAGGTGTGGAAGTAGCAAGGATGTGTTGGGTTGTGACAGATAGTACCATGGTCAAACCTGAGGTTAAGAGAAGGAAGGTTTGGGGTTTCCCCCCCCACCCCGTCTCTTTTAATAGAACAATTAACACTTAGCTTAATCAATCATGCATTTGTGAATGCCTTGCTGATAGGTCATGCACCATTACATCAGCATGTGAGAGACAGCCAATGCAAATAGGTCACTGGATGTCATCTCAGTGGCATCTTACTGCAAATCTAATATGGTTTAAATGGCACAGAAGAGCATAGGGATGAGGCAATAGAATAAGAATCACAGGTTCAGAAAACTTTATTAGCTAAAAAGAAGATTTTCTTAAACAGGATAAGCAGCACGGCACTGACCCTTCAGCTGATACCCAGGTACTGATATAGCTCGAGGTGTCTAAATCTCATAATAATGGTAGAAATATCTTTAACCACTAAATCTCATTTTGCAGTTCACTGTCCATGGGTTAACAGAGTTTTTCCTTCATTAAAGAACAAAGAGGCAGCAAGGTCTGCTTTATTTGTTCCAACACTACTGGACAGTGAATTTAAAAAACAGTCTTTGCACTCAGACAAGACTCCCTGCTGCCTCGTTCTTCTTAACTTAACAATATGAGAAAAGTCCATCCTCGTGGTGAAGGCACGACTACAAAGGAAAATGATCTGTTCCATGTCAGGGTACAGGTACACCAATACATTACTGCCAGGGTGTGGGTTGACGTTGTGTTAACTGCTTTGCAGAAACTCCCTGAGTGCACATTCTTATATCACAGTTTCCTGCTGTGACTGCAAGACAGTTTGCCCCTTTTGCACCAACAGGTACCTGTCGTGGGCAAGGCAGTCTAGAGCTGGGAAGTGTTACTTGAGTTAATTTATTGCCAACCAACACCAAACTCTAATCACTGTTTCAGGTATTGAGGAGGAGGAGGATAGAAACAATTTCACAACCACTTGCACTAACATTAATTCTATCTCTCCTTATTCTCCTCTACCCTAATTTTCACCTCAGGGTGCGCTCTGTGAAAATTCCTCCAACAAGGGGATGGCCGCATAGGAGGTGAGGGTGGTACAGGTGACAGTTTCTGTTGCTCTGCTGTAATGGTTTCTGCCACTCTGTTTCTTAGTGTCCCTGCCCCGGCATGGACCACCTGTGGCTGCGGTCCCTCTGGGGTGTCCCTGCCCTGGCAGTGGTCCCTCAGGAGTGTGCCTGGTTTTGGTCTTGAATGCTCCTCACCAAGAGGATGCCTCCATCCTCCAGCATCTCCTCTCTTCTTTCTTAAATATATTTGAGCAAGGGTGCCTGTGCTTTTCTGATTAGATAGTTTTGGCATACAATGGTTAAATTTTGCCACAAAGTGTTTCTTTCCCCACTGTTTTTATGTGTCTCAGGTCTGTCTGACCCAGGGCAGTCCTGTCCTCCCCACACACAGCTGCAGCCCTGCTACTTAGGGCCTAAAACATGCACCCAGCCATCTCAGGATGCTGTGAGCTGGCTTGTACGGGCTGCACGATCACCTCATATCCACCCTGCACCTGTTGGCTTATGTGCACAGGCCCTTAACTAATATCAAGAAGTAGATGCTAATAATGGATGTGGAAGAATAACAGGTTTTCCAATAGCTGATAAACAGCCTGATCAGCTAAATCTGAAGTTTGAATTATTCACAGCTCTACAGTTAAACTTCAGAAAGAGATTGCACAGGACTACATCTTGTGCTGTACATTTCCATGTCTGTTCATTCCCTTCAGCTGGAAGAATACATTTGTCTCTGCACCATTTGCCTGAGTGTTATAACATCTTTTGTGGCTGAAATGCTCAAAGCTTAAAACTGCCACTCCATATGAAATTTCAGAAATAAAACCCCAGCCACTGAGTTTCATCAAGAAAGAAAGAATCTTTAAATTTTTCCAGTGAAATGAGAATCCTGACTTGCTTTCCTGAAATGGACCTGACTGTTCCTGACTCCAATGTCCCCTCAAACTGCCCCAGAAAGCATGAAAAATCATCAAACACCAAACACAGCAACTGTCTAGCTCCTGGACTGATGGCAACCCAAGACTCCCAGCTCAGACTGGGTCTGCTGGGGCTTCTAGACTTTCAGATCTGTGCTTTGCAGTTGGGAGCACTAACGTGTCTGATCCTGGCACTGCCTGCAAGGCAGGACCCAAACCTCTGGGTTGGGCCTGGAAAGTTGAGGTTTGAGGTGTCTGCCAGATCCCTGCCTGAGCTGTAGCCAGGGTACTTCTACAAAACATTTTGATGTTTCAGATCAACCTTGCTCATAAGAGTTGGGAAGCCTTTAGGGAGATATGCTTTTCCCATTCCTTTATGGGAAAAAAGAGAATTTGCACATATGGCTTGCTTTCCCTCATTGTCAATCCTGAACTCTACTCAGAGGTTGAATTGGCTCCTCTCTTTTCATTTATCATCATCTTCTGAAGAACACTTTTAATAACAACAGGCGATCTGCAGCGTCTCTGATTTAAGTAGCAACTATTGATTGACTAGTTAGAACTTCCGTGCTTTATGAATTGTTCTCCAGAGGTGACGAAATGGGGAAATCAATGCTTCAATTTGTTTGTATATTCAACCCTCTAGCACAAGTTAGATTTTTCTAAGCAAGCTTCAGAAGGAGAAGGAATATTTTAAAGTACCAACAGATTTTGTTTGTGCAGAGAAGACAAACGTATCATCAGATGTACAGTTTATCAAACACGGTTCTCATGATGAAAAAATGAATAGTTCAAACCAGTGATAAGAACTTACCTGAACTAGAGTTCTTTGATGAAGAAGTAGACTATTTTGTATCTCAGATGATTCTAAAAGTATTTTTAGAAAGACTCTAAATGAAGTAGTTTCTCCAATGAGTGGAGAAATATTATTCTTATTGTTGTGGATGGCCTAAAGCACCAAGGCAGAACCTTCGCTCCTTGGCTGCTATTATTGCCATGGCAATAGTGATCTATTGTATCAGCCTAAGTTCACGCAGGAGGAATAAAGTATGGATTTATACAGATTTGCACTAAAAATACAGAGGAAAGTTATGATGTATAGGCATAGAACTGCTATTGTTTGAGTCACTGTTACAATTTCTAGGAGCCAAAGTAGCACTGCATGATAATTCACTTTTACCTTATCACAGCAGAAAACCTCTTTACACAGAATGAGGTACAAGATAGGTTAATTTTAATGGCTTATATTGATGGATTAAGTACACATGTTTTGCCTATGCATCAGTTCTGAATGCAAATGAATGGCCATACACTATTAATTTTGTACATTTTGGTATAAAGAACGTACTGCGTATGTTCAGTACACTAAAAAAAAAAAAGTGCCATGTATAGTTTTCTGTCAGAAATGAAAACAACGCAATTTGAAGTTTCTGCATGTTGCCAAGAATGTTTAGAATAAATGGACCTTCAGTCTTATGAAATATAGTAGTTGCTAAAATAAGATGCATGCATGAATAATGGCCATACCAAGTAGAAGCAACCGATTACTCCAGTTTTAGAATAGCCATACAGTAATGATCATTTCCTCATCTCTGAATAAAAAATGTTGGGGAGAAGAGAAGTGTGTACACAGCCATTGTTTCAGCAGATGGGTGTATTACATTCATGGGTCATACCTTCCACTAATGTAAAAACAGCGTCTCCATCAGCTTTAAATACCTAGTTCCACATCTTTTTGAGGTACTGTTTTCCCTGAAAGATCAATAATTTAATCAACTGTTCATTATTGTGATGATTACAATGAAAAACAAATTACCAGGTCTTGCTTAAGTGAACACACCTTCTATTTATATCTATGCTTCTTATAAGGGCTGTAAATGTTGAATATTCTAATGAAGAAGCAGGACTTTAGAAATCTTCGTCATTAACCAAAACTTAATAAGTTACCAAAACAAAATTTAAAAATAAAATCTAAGCAGCAATAGCAAAGAGGAAATTTAAAAAGAAAGAAAGAAAGAATCACTGTGAATTACCTGAAAAGCAATCTAGGACAATAAATATTGTGGGAAATAAAAGAAACAGCACTTCCTTTCCCTCCCCTGCCTCAGTTCAGAACTAATAATTGTAGTTACAGCTGCCATCATAAAAGAATCAGTTTTGAAAAGGAAGGAGTGTTGTATTCATAGCTGAAGCTAAATAGTAAAGCTGTGGATTACAGGATCCTCAGGCCAGGATCCAAGCTCAGGAAATGAAGATTCACTTCCTGTCATGGACTTCCAATTTAACGTTGAGAGATGCAAGTCCATATTTATACCTCCCACTTCAGGGACTGAATCTCAGGATAGGGTAGTTAAAAGGATAGTTAGTATTTAATACTGGTTCACAAGGGGTATAAAGATGGTGAGTGAAATTCCCTAAGTTAACCTAAGTTTCTCATGCGACCTCTCCAGCAATCAGAAGGAGCTTCAAAGAGCTGTCTGTCATCACTAACACCCAGGGAGACTAGTCACTGGATGTCAAGCAGGGCGTCTGTCTAAAGCCAACAAGAAGGCTGGGCACAGACAAATGTTTCACCAAACACCCATCTCAAGGGGTCCCACTCATGCCTCTCTCCCTAAGAGATTCAAAACATTGTGCTTGAATAATCATTTTTTAGACTTTTTTTTGAGCTTGGAAGAAGGCAATCAGAAAGATGTTGGCTTCCTCTTGTAGCATGCCCTAGAACAAAAATGTCCAAACTATGGCCCATGGTTTGATCTGGCCTGCCAAAAATAATCCATCTGTTCAAAAGCCCACTTAATGCTCTTTCTTTCCAGAAGACATAGGTGAGAAGCTTACTTATGCGAGCAACCCTTTCTGTGCTACTAGAGGTCCCTCCAGCTCCTCCCAACCATTCCCCTTTTGTGGACATTGCAATGTAAAATTCACGAAGCAGTGCTGCTTAGGCACTGTACTTCACATGTCTTGCCGGGGCTTCAGAGCATGTGCAGGTGCCTCTGCTAAGGCTCCTGAGGAATTTTTGCTCCAAAGCAAAGGTATTTATTCACCCTCGGTACTTTCAGTGTTCAGGCAGAATTTTAGAGAGCAGATTGAATTTTTCAGTGAAATTTCTGTTCAGCTGTCATCACGGAGTTGTCTAGTGGCTTTTGTGATACCCAAGGGTGTCCTCTCTGGTCCCCAGCTGCTGTGCCAAAGGGATAAAGAGTTTCCCACAGGTTCTGTGTCATATGTGCCACATCTGTAGCAGTCTCAGATGCTGGGTAACAGGCACTGGATGCCTCTCTTTAGGCAACTGAACTGAGCCGCTGAAGTATGCTTAAATCATCATTTAAGTGGAATTTAAGCATGTAGATGAGAATAACAGTATTTCCCAAACTGTAAGGGTCTTTTGAGAATAAACGCACTAGGGCTTAGTTCATGCTCCAAAGCTAGAGAGACAGCCACAGAAAAGGATTCTCCATCACTTTCACTCATCACCTAAAGAATCTTCACAGGATCCTAGTCAGGCCATAATTCTTATTAATGTGTTATCATCATCTTTAGGTAACTAAGGCAGGAAGAATCAGGCCAACATATATAAATTGGCTGCCAAAAAATGTTATCCATCTATTTACCTTACAAACCTGTATTTAACAGAGATCCAGGGATAACATTTTAGATACCTTTATTTGAAAATACTGCTCAGGCCAGCCCTCAGGAACCCCAGATCCTGGAGGCAAGAGAGAAAGTCTGGAGAGAGGAAGACTTTCCCTTGGTGGAGGAGGAGTGGGTTAGAGATCATTTAAGCAAACTTGACACCCACAAATCCATGGGCCCTGATGGGATGCACCCACGAGTGCTGAGGGAGCTGGCGGATGTCATTGCTAAGCCACTCTCCATCATCTTTGAAAGGTCGTGGAGAACAGGAGAGGTGCCTGAGGACTGGAAGAAAGCCAATGTCACCCCAGTCTTCAAAAAGGGCAAGAAGGAGGACCCAGGGAACTACAGGCCAGTCAGCCTCACCTGCATCCCTGGGAAGGTGATGGAGCAGCTCATCCTGGAAGCCATCTCCAAGCATGTGGAGGAAAAGAAGGTGATCAGGAGTAGTCAGCATGGCTTCACCAAGGGGAAATCATGCCTAACCACTCTGATAGCCTTCTATGATGGAATGACTGGCTGGGTAGATGAGGGGAGAGCAGTGGATGTTGTCTACCTAGACTTCAGCAAGGCTTTTGACACTGTCTCCCATAGCATCCTCATAGACAAGCTCAGGAAGTGTGGGCTGGATGAGTGGACAGTGAGCTGGATTGAGAACTGGCTGAATGGCAGAGCTCAGAGAGTTGTGATCAGTGGCACAGAGTCTAGTTGGAGGCCTGTAGCTAGCGGTGTCCCCCAGGGGTCAGTACTGGGTCCAGTCTTGTTCAACTTCTTCATCAATGACCTGGATGAAGGCACAGAGTGCACCCTCAGCAAGTTTGCTGATGATACAAAACTGGGAGGAGTGGCCGATACACCAGAGGGCTGTGCTGCCATTCAGAGAGACTTGGACAGGCTGGAGAGGTGGGCAGAGAGGAACCTCATGATGTTCAACAAAGGGAAGTGCAGGGTCCTGCACCTGGGGAGGAATAACCCCATGCACCAGGACAGGTTGGGGGTTGACCTGCTGGAAAGCAGCTCTGCCGAGAAGGACCTGGGAGTGCTGGTGGACACCAAGTTAAGCATGAGGCAGCAATGTGCCCTTGTGGCCAAGAAGGCCAATGGGATCCTGGGGGGCATCAGGAAGAGTGTTGCCAGCAGGTCGAGGGAGGTGATTCTCCCCCTCTACTCAGCCCTGCTGAGGCCACATCTGGAGTACTGCGTCCAGTTCTGGGCTCCCCAGTACAAGAGGGATGTGGCACTACTGGAGCAAGTCCAGCGAAGGGCCACAAAGATGATTAGGGGACTGGAGCATCTCTCTTATGAGGAAAGGCTGAGAGAGCTGGGCCTGTTTAGCCTGGAGAAGAGAAGGCTGAGAGGAGATCTTATCAACATGTACAAGTATCTGAAGGGAGGGTGTCGAGAGGATGGGACCAGACTCTTTTCAGTGGTGCCGAGCGACAGGACGCGAGGCAGCGGGCACAAACTGAAACACAGACGCTTCCATCTGAATATGAGGAAAAACTTTTTCACTGTGAGGGTGACAGAGCACTGGAACAGGTTGCCCAGAGAGGTGGTGGAGTCTCCTTCTCTGGAGATATTCAAAACTCTCCTGGATGCAATCCTGTGCAACGTGCTCTAGGTGACCCTGCTTGAGCAGGGGGGTTGGACTAGATGATCTCCAGAGGTCCCTTCCAACCTCAGCGATTCTGTGATTCTGTGATTCTGTGAAAATGTCGGCATAAGAAACCTGTTCCTGCGCAAAGGCTGACTGAAATTCTGGATTCTCAGGCCATAGACTGAGAACACCTGTAGGCTGGTCTAGCTGCCAACCTACCTGATGTTACACTGTTCAATGTACATACGTAGAGTAAATGGATAAGAATATCTTTTACTGGCTGCTCAAGATGAAAGAGAAGGAAAGTAGAAAAAAGGTAAAACAAAAATGAAACAATGTAAGTGCTGAAGGTATAGAAACTTTTTTTCTGTGTTGTAGAAATGTGCTCCTTTTCCAACGTGCCTATTACACACGTTCTGATCCCAGTGCTATATTATTACTGAGCCTGGGGAAAAAAAGGGATTTGAAAAAATGCAGTAAACTATCTCCATTAGAACTAAATGTGTTTTAGGGAGCTTGTTTCTATTACAGAAAGAGAAAGGAGGAATGTTTTGTCACATGAGAGGTGTTGAAAGGCAGGTCTGTTCTGACATGCCAAGTTGTATTTATACCTACAACTGGCCTGATCCTTTGCTGATGAAAGCGCAGATAGCTGCAGTGAAGGCAATTGAGCTGAATTGTCTCTAGCAGCCAACAGAGGCCCTGAACTCTCCTCCTGATCTGTTTGGATTCAGGCATGCAGTTAATTTTTTGAGCCTCTCACAGCAATATCAGGTCACGATCATGTAGAAGTCAAAGGACTGGTGGTTTCAGTTTCTGGTTCAGTGGGGTTCTTTTATTTTTGTTTTTAAATAAAATAATTAATTTGGAGAAAAACACTGATTGAATAAAAATCATTTTCAAGCTTGTCCCCCTTGCCCACCCCCAGGCTTCTGGACCACGCAAGCTCCTGGGAAAAAGCAGCTTTTTACTAAAGCCAGAGTGACACTTGGGAGTCCATGTGCAGGTGAGAGAGGTTGCACTGGGGTGGTGCAGCACCAAGGAGTGCTGCATGGTGTCCACACACCTGGCAGGGTCCCTTGGGGCATGGCTGCCACTCCAAGCACACCGATTGCCCTGCCTGGACACCCCTCTTGCAGGGACATGAGGGTGCCACCTTGGTCCTGCTAGGGGAGGGCAGCTGCACAAGAGGAGGAGGGAGGAACAGCCGGCTACGTCCCTCAGCACACCCAAACCGTGGGTGCTGCAGCTTCAGGATGCGATTCTGGTCTCCCCAGGCTGCTTCTGCTGCTTCTGGTCTCCCTGGGGCCTGGTGGGCATCTGTACACGCACGCACACACACGTGCACACACACACACACACACACACACACACCCCTTATGCTTGTTGAGCATCTCACAGATGCTCAACAGAAAATCCAGCATCTCACAGAACAAAGTCAACAGCAGAGGTTTTTGTGGCTCAGTTTCAGAGCTCACTTTTTCTGTGACCATCCTTACCACCACTAGCTTGGTGGAATGGCTGCCTTCAGTGCCGCTCCTGAACACAGGGAGGTGAACTGCCCACTCAGATTCCCGAACAAGGAGCCTTCAGCGCAGGAATAACACTACCAGTTAAAAGCTGCTCCTCCTCTTCCCACTCTCCTCCCTCCACCCACTATCCCTCACAGTCAGATTTCTCACTGCTTAGTAATCTGGGCAACCACCATTGCTTTGAAGTGCTGAGGGTGGTACTGCAGAAGAAAGGTATGCTATCTTTTAGCACACAACTATAGTCCAGTGGTGATAATCATTTCAAACTACCTAGAAAAAAATAAGCAGTATAATAATGTTAGTCAGGTAGCTCTTGCTACCTTATCAACACCTGCAGACACAAACCTGCACTGACAAATGCTACACCAGAGGGTAGGATAAGTGGAATTAGAAAATATTACCTTTAGGAGCTCCCAAATGTGATATGCAACAGTAATGTAGATAGCATGGAAAAACAGACAGTAAGTACAGCTTTGAATTCAAACATGACCTTCAAAGAGCTTTTTCTTAGAAACACAGAGTAAAAGCCCTAAACCTTTGAAAGAGCATGACCAAACAATAAGCCCCCAACTTCATGTACACCTCTGAGAATTCATTCTCAGTAAAGGATTCTCAGAAGTCTTTTATCACTGTTTTAAAGTCTTTATTTATCAAATTTGAAAAATATCTTCTTTGCCCCATTTTTATCACATTCTCAAGGTATCTTATCAATATTCACTCAGCAAGCACGAGCATATTTCTAAGTGACAGTACAGAGCAGTATGTGATAAACTGGAACATTTTTGCGGCTTAGACCAATGTGCAAGATAAAAGCAAACAGGCTCTGGCAAAAGCAGCAGGGCTTT
The DNA here is from genome assembly GCF_036417845.1 of Apteryx mantelli. Lineage (NCBI taxonomy): Eukaryota > Metazoa > Chordata > Aves > Apterygiformes > Apterygidae > Apteryx > Apteryx mantelli. Next base: position 154,489,546 of record NC_089979.1, read on the forward strand.
GGCTGAAATGTCAGAAGCAACTATTCTGTGGGGAATGATTCATTAAGCTGACACTTCAAAACCTGGAGGAGCTGTTCTAGTGCTCCAAGCTAGGTTTGAAATACCTGGATTCCCTTGAACTGTAGGTTCAAAACTGGCAGAGTCTAGTAGCCCTACTCTGACTCTTCCAAGTGAGACAAATTGAGCTCCGTGACACTTAGGAAAGAATGTTTCATAGATGAGATCTTCTGTAAAGAGGAGCTGTGTTTGCGATTCGCAGACACTAAAGATCCATGACACGTTTTATCTGAGAAAGGGATGTTTCCAGACATCTTTGGCCAAAGTTGAATAATTGTTATTCTCTTTTCAGTGTACTTTTAATAAGTCTTCATAACAAAGTAGCTGAATTTCAAGAATGGGTGAAGAAAATTCCTATGTGAATATAATTTGAGAATTCTTTAGTAAGAAATGTGCTTACAATAAAAAAACTGTAATCATTAAATCCATCTTTAATTAAACAGATAATTCAAGTAACTATATGATGCTTTGACAATGAAATAAAATACAGTAAGATTTTGCAACTATAACTTCAGAATAGAAATTGGATAGTTGGTTCAGAAACCTGCACAAACCTTGGTTCAGAAACAATTAGATTTTCAGTGATCATCTCCTTTGCCAAGGGCACATAATGTGCAAATGCATATAATCTGTGTAAAGCATTTGTAGCTACAGATGAGACAAATGAAAACTTTTCAAATTGGAACAAGGAAAACAACCTGTGAATAAGCAACCAAAAACCTCATGTTGAGAGGATGAAGTTAAGCTGTGTAAAGCCTAGTTAGTGACCAAATCTTAAAATCAGCCTGCTGATTAATTCTGCAGCCAATAAAGCACAGAGGGATAAAACTCTACTCCATCTAGCTTACTTGGCAATGATATTCTATAATGGCTAGAAGAACAGCCAACAAAAGAAGTACAATAGTCGACATTAAGTTCTCCAAAGTGGACAAAGTTTTACCTTGTGCTAAAGCAGCAGGCAGTACTTTGATTTAAGCATTCCCTTTGTTCATCTGTTAAATAGCCAAGGCAGACTGTTACAAAATTGACCTAAGACACGTCATGATTCAGTAAAATGATTATTCAAGGATATCATAATTTTTCGTGTGCTACTCTTGATGAGTCACTGTGTGTTTTATGTGACAGAAAATACTATGTATGTTAACTAAAGGAAAGCAAAAATTATCCAAAGGGATAGCATGAAATGTGTCCAATCCGTTACAACCAGTTTATAGACAGTGTCTTTAGATCTTTTGTCCATCATTACTGTGGTAGAAACAGCAGCGGCCTATCTACTCTTGGCCTCAGAAACTAAGAACTAGTCCTAGATTGAATCACATAGTGCTAAATAGCTCAAAGTCTCCTGCTGTGATGATGTACAGCCTTTTTCCTTGGTACTTAGTCCTTCCTGAAGATGATACAAGACATATGGTATCAGTGGACTACAGATTTTGTGGAGTTTTCTTATTCTAGGTTCAAACTTTAGCAATTATCTGTAAATAGAAGAGCTCATTTACAGCAAGCATGCATGCACAGGGTAACTCCTCAGGCTTGAGAAAGTTGGGGAAGGAGGGAGAATGGAGGGGATTGCTGGCAGGAACAGGGCTGACCAATCTCTAAAAAATCAATTCATGTCATCAGCTTTAGGAAGGTAATCAAGTGTTACATCTACATTCCCCTAACAAGTTCTAATCTGCTGCAGGTTTAACTACAGTTGATTTAATGAGTCAACTCTGAGAACTGGAAGGAACAGTTTGGGGATTTTATTTAAGAAACAGTGGATGCAGGAGCAGAGGCTTGGGATTTGATAACTGAGGATGAGAAGCCCTTGTTAATCATGTCTTCCTAGAAGTCAATAATTAAAATCTCAGTTTTTCCTAAAGGAGTTCTTCTTTCGCTGTGCCTACAGTATAGTCTCTGACAATTGTCATATGACTTTCAAGTTAAAGGTTTTATTCTCTAGGACAGTAATTTAATAGTTCTTTTATTCTTCCAAAGTCTGCCAAATTAATTATGATGTCTAAATGAAAAAGGGCATTCACTGCAGAATACATCTGCTATAAACAGCTAGATCCCTGTTATGGATTTCAAAATAGGTGTAAGTCTATTAAAGTGAAGAATCTAGTCTGCTCTCATAAGCCACCACTTTAGAAAATGGGGGTGGGGTGGGAGGCACATCGTACTGAAAGCAACAACAGCAAAGCAGCAAAGTCCAGGAAATGTTAGTCTGAGGGAACGCATTGGCTCGTGGGTTTTGGTGATTCCATGGAATCTCTTCTTTAAAAATAGTGAGCAAAACCCAAATTAAACAGAAAGAGTGGTAGCTGGTTTATCTCAAGTTTGGTGAGAATGGCCTTGAGAAGTTCCTTGCTGGTTGAGAAGACACTATACACAGGCTCAGCTTGTGCTGAAGAGCTATGGACAGCAAGTTTCTCACAAAGACACTGTTCCTCAGTTGGTTTAAGATGACAGAGGCTCCTGAAGGCCTGATGCCACCTCTGTCCATGCAGTCTTGCTGTTTGCTCTATCTTGACTCTTGTAATTACATGGGTGCAGGGGAAGTCAGGTCAGCTTGCTTATGCAGCTGAAAAGTAGCCCCAAAATACAATATCAGATGCCATGTAGATAAGGGAAATAAATTTGTAGTCATACGATTATAGCTCTGACACTGGGAAAGGGCAAGAATGAGTGACCAAAATTATCAACCTAACTTGGATAGTAATGTGGCCTTTGGCTGGTTTAACTAATTGTGAAGCTACAGGGTTGGGGTTAAGTGAAGTAGGGCCAGAAAGCCAAGTTACTTTCTCAGGCGATTGCCCTGACCACAAAGCTTGCAGTCTCCTTTTGACTTCATGAGTATTAAATTAGTATAGATTCATAGTCTATATGGATGAGACTGTGATTACGGGATTTTCTTGCTTGCCAGTAGGTGATGCACTACTGTTGTGTCTGAGCACCACAACTATGAACAGGGATGCAATATTTTAGAAACCATACCGAAAGATTGAGATGTAGCTAGTAGTTTAAAAGTGAAGTGTTAAAAAAGGGAATTCCCCAACAAATTTCCTTGAATTCTAATTTTTCAGAAAAATTTCAAAATATTTTAACTCCAGATCAAAATGTAAAATTAATTCTGAATATTCAAGACCCCCCAGTACACAGATATCCTGTTCTTAGGTCATCCGTAGTCTTTATCATCACTGCACTACAAAGCTGCACTTTTATAGGATCTACATGAAACAGTGTTGGGTTGCTGCAAGGAGTTACCCCTAAATGGATATTGAAATGAAAACCAGTTGTGCAGCTGTTCATAGTTCTTGTAGAAATGTTTCCTACAGAGATTCCATCACTCTTAACTTGTTAAATATGTAACCAACTTTTGCTTTGATACTTGGAAGCGAAAAAAACAGATAAAGTTGACTAAATCATCCAACCAATGCATCACGATCATGAGTGATAGTGCTTCACACTGCTCCCAGCAGTGTGCTTAGCAAGTGTCCTGCAGAAATTTCTTTCTTTCTTGTTCTTAGCTCAAAGTATGTCAGTGGCAGAAAGGAATAATAAGGAACTTCAAAATTATTAGTTTACTCAGCAATCTCTAGAAGCAATCCTGGGTTCTTCCTGTAACATAGGAACCTTCAGTTCACTCCTACACTGGTATCAAGGAACCAATATTATTACAACATGAGGAATAAAACAAATAAAATAATAAAACAAATAACAAATCAATTCCCCATGGAAAGTCATATGCAAATGTCTGTCTTCTGCCCTATTTCAGATTCTTCAATAAAATCAGTCCATAGTATTGAAAGCTACTTTAAAAAGCTGCCAGTAATAAAGACAACGTCAAACCAAGTTCCTTTTGTCATAAAGTTTGCTTCAGCTATATATAGTTTTCTTTTGATTATCTGAGCAGGAAATTAAAATGCAATAAAAAAAAGAAAGAAGAGGAACAGCAAAAGCAAATACACCCCTTTTATTTTTCCATTTCTCTTTTCACTTGTCATTTATTTTCCCTTATGGAGGCCACCAAGGTTTTTAATATATTTGAATCTCATACACATACTCAAAGTCCTCCAAGGGCATTAACCATTGAAGATTCATCTACTTTTGTTCTCATATTAAACATGATAATGTACACGCAGATTTCTGATGCTGTGAAACGGGTAACTAAGACCCCTGTTTGATTTCAGCAAACTTTACTTTCAGATGTACTCCTGAAAACTAATTCAGAGAGTAAGGTCAGTCCGCAGCCATCATCCCTTACTAAGGCAAATATCCTGATCCAGTTAAGTGTACTTCCCACTTGGAGAAACTCTGGGACAAACTTTATTATAAGGATTAATGTCTCTTGATAGTATGAGTAGTTAATTTCCCAGTAGAATGTGTTAATGTATTCACATCAACACATTATAGTGGGCAATGTGTAGCCAATAACCACATGGGGTTAGTACAGACTAGCTCTGATGATCTCAAAGCCAGATATTCGGCAGTGTTCATCGGAATATATCTCCATTTCATTCTATGAAGCAATGCCAATCTATACCAGTCAAGAATTTGGTCTTTCATCTTCTTTCTTTTACAAAGCCAGAGTAGAAATAGCTGGAATCAGTTCTTGGAAAACTTTTCATCTTATTGATATTGAATTTGATCCCTCATAACTAGATACTTCATGAATTCAGAACACTTAATCTTTTCTAAACAGTTTTTCATGAGGAAATACTAATGACTGTGACATTACCCAGAAAAGGAAATGAAAAAAAAATCTGTTCTTTCAGTGAAAAAGATGTGCTAGAAATACCAAATAAATGAATTCTGGCTTTTACAAGGATGCCTAACTCCTGAATTTTAACAATTGAGAAAGATGGATTCCTTCTGCCTGATCTGGAGGGAAGGAATTACCTCCTACTGTACCTAGGAGCTATTCAAAGTGATTGCCAGAAGAGTGATTTTTAAATTAAAGGCATACTTTGCAAGAAATGAAATTCTGGGCACAATAGTAATTCATAGCAGACCTCAGCTTACTTCTGAAATGTTGGGGGAGGTGGTTTTCTTCCCCTAACATGGGGAATTTAATGCACATGCAGCAGTGTGAAGACTAATCTTGACTATGAGGTCCTATTTGGTGCTATCGGAGCTCAAGAATAGTGTTGGAGGCAACTTTTACAGGCTTCAGTGCATCACACAATCTGCATACTATACAGCTAGGAAACTGTAGCATGAGGAAATTGAAATGAATAAGCAAGTGTGTCATTGTAGCTGTTGTGTCAAGGACTTACCAGTTCTGAAGAGGATCTTCCCGTGGTGGCTGCAACTCTGAGAAGTACACAGGTAATGACAAAATAAACGAACAGTAGGCAATAACTGCTGGACAAGGGCAGGTGATATAGCAAAAGTCATGGGAGCCAAGACACAGCAGTGGGAACATGGGAAACCAAATAACCATGCCAAAGACCTCAGGAATGACAGACTGAAAATAACCCCTGAGAACAGAACCAAAAGTCATGTTGAAAGATTCTCAAGAGAAACAAGGTTATAAACTTGGTCTGGTTTCCCACTAGGGAAACCTCATCATCCCAGGAACTCTGTGTTAGCCTGAACTCAGGGTAAAGACTTGAAATCACTCAAGCTATGAGTCAGTAACTACTAACTTGCTAGTGGACTGTGAGCTTGAAAGTAAAACATTTGCTTTTAATTTGTTGCTGATGTAGGAAGATTGCAAACATAATGAAGGAAAGTGAAGACTTTCAAGGTCAATATATGCTGTGAGCAAGCACAGAAACTACACAGTAAGTTTGTAGCCACAGTATGGAGCCACTGGGTAAACATAAACCAAATTACAGTCTTCAGTCCAGAACATTTCTGCATCTCTGAAGTGCTTGCTCTGACAGTATACAAAGACTTATTCTTGAACAGGAGTGTGTCATTTACTCCTATTGATAAATTGACTCATCAGCTACAAAACAGCCCTTAGGCTGTGTTTAGTCATCATTACTAAGGGTACAGAGATGGCAGGTGTCATGCGTTTCAAGCAAGTAAATTCAAGTAATAAGAATGTGAGCTAGTGCTGGATATTGTTACTGCCTTCAAGTAGTAGAACAAAAAGATGGTGATATGCAATAAAAGAAGTGCGAGAAGATAGGTAGACACATGTAATCCCACCCTGCTAAAGTAAAATGATGTGATCATCCAGTCAAAGAGGTAGACGGAAGTTGGATTTTATCTTAGTTGGGGCAAAGGACTGGAGGCCTTACATTTAGTCCTTTTACATTATAGTCTAAATGAGTTATGTATGTACCTGTTAAAAAAACAATGCTTCCTCCTTGTCTCTGTAGTTTCACTTTGAGAGGGAATTGGAGAATGAGCTGTCTTGTCTAATAAAGACAAGGACACCTGGAAAGGTGAGGATGTATAGACAGTTATTTTTATGTAAGACCAGTTCATTCATATGTTATTTAGCTTTGGATTATCTGTTTAAATTGTTAGTGTAGGCAGACTCACTATTTATTTGTGTGATTAACAGTGTTAGTCCATGATAGTCCAGAGATGAAAGTATCCACATAGAGGCCCTGTTTTGGTCTGCATTACTTTCCAAAATATAGCTTTCTTGAAAAAAAATGCATATTTGCATTTACAAAATGTTCAGATTACTGCTGAAATAAGTAAAATAAAGTTACAAAGATACAGGAAAAGTTGCAAGATTAAATGTGTCTTTTGTTAAGCACTGAAAACACAGTAAAGTGTGTAAAAATGGGCAACGCTTATCCAGATCAGCTTTAATGGGTCTTAGAAAAGCTTGGGCTGCTGCAAACGATTAAGTTAAAAACATGCCGACATACTAATGGCTCTGCATATTAGCACTGTTAACTACTCACAAGATTGAGGAGGGATTATTACCTGACATTTTCATGTCCTTCCTGAACTCCGGAGTGTGACAATTTGAATTAAAACAAAGTTATCTCTGTCAGGAGGGGATGAACTAGAAGCGACAAATACTTTATCAAGCCAGAACTTGGGATGCTGAATCGGGGCTGAAGGTGATTACAGTCACCAGTGATGGAATGTTATCTACCTACATGTTATACCAGTGAAAAATAATAAGTTATTAGTTTGAAATTTGTGAAGTGATTCATCCAGGAGTCTTGTATTATGATGACAGAGAAGACATTTACTGAGTTGGTGTTTAAAAGGCTGAATATTTCAGCCTGGATTCAGAAAAGCATCACAACAAGAGATAGGAAGCTTAGTGAAGTCATGGGTAGAGAGTAAGTTAAAAAGAAGACTCCAGAGTTCAGTTTCAAACTAAATCAGGCCCAACATATAGATTGTAAAAGTCTTGCAAGCTCTTTCAAATCACCTTAGCAAAAATCCTACAGAATGAACTGATTTTTGTAAGCTTTCTACAGCTCTTAATCAGTAGCAATCTTAAGAAATTGAAAAAAAAAAACTCATGAGAATGGCTTTTCAGTTATATCTGAGTTAAAAACTTTCTTTTTCTAGATCCAGTTCTGAACACATATGAAACCTGTGTTTTCTGCTGAAGTGCTGTCTATTTGAAATAAGCAAATGAATACCTGTGAGGGTGTTTCTTTTTTCTTTTTTTTTCTCCTGTGAGTCATTTCCTGTTAATCTGCTGTATACCAGTTCTTTGAGGAATTATTTCCATGAATTAAAATTCTCTATGTGTAAGGTTGGGTGATAAACAACAAACATGTTTATATCTCTAAGTAGCTAAAGGCCAGTGAGGCTTGCGCAAGCAGCCTTTGTTTCACGTCTTTTCTCTTTCCCCTCAAATATGCCCATCAGAATTTTCTTCTGTTTTTGGTCTCAATCACACCATAAAATGCCACTTCTGTGGCTCATGGGAAAACCTGTGTAATATATTCTGGAAAAAGCTTCAGCTTTCAGCAGTTTGTTGTCAGAAGTGGCAGGAGTGCAGCTGACCAGCTCACTCATGGAGCTTGCAGAGTTAACACAGGCATACAATGCTGTTGAAAAGGTTTTGTTTAGAAATTGTTTATTTACTCAGGGACGCAGAACCATATTAGTGCTTTTGTTCTGACACCGGGTGCACTGATTATTTCCAGAAAGCCTGCCTCCTATCAGAGCAACTGCATTAGAAATGCATAAAAACAAACATGCCTTTCAGTTCCACGCACAGCTCAACTGTCTGCTGGCAAACTTTACCATGCTGCACATTTAAAAAATAAATCAATTTGGAAAAAGGTCTAGGAGTTCAAAACATTCGAGCAATGAGTTTTTCTTGGCTTGGCTGCCAGTAAACATCTTGGTCTAAACTCATCTACAATGTTACTTTGTCAGCTACAATTTGGCACATGACGTCAGGTAACACAACAGCGCAGATGCAGCAAAGCCCAGGAGCCTGTGTTCGCTAAGTGTAAATTTGTGAATCAGTCATTGAAAGACTAAGTGTTTTAAACCATTGGGTTTGCATTTCTAGTGAAGTGTAGGAGTTCCTTGTGTTCTCACAGCCTTTTTTAATACCCCATAAGGCACCGCTGAAGGAATAGAGTGAGCTAATGGCAGAGCCTTGCAGGATATTGCAAATACCGTTCCTCCCACTTGAGGATGATTGTATGTGTCAGTATGGGGAGAAATATTTCATTGGTATTCTGCAGGCATTGCAGGAAAATGCTACTATTACAAAAGACTGGATCATAAACACAAAAGGGGAGGAGGAGAAAGCTTTCGTTCTCATCTCTAACTGTAAAGGATACTTTGAAACAAAACTAGAAAATAAGGTGATACCAGTCTGATATAAAGTCTATTGAAGCGAACTGAAGATTCGCGTTTGTCAAATAGTGTTGGATCCATTTCTTTGCAATACTGTACTGCTATTTGTTTTTTTTTTTTTTTTTTTTTTCCAGGAATACACACCACGATAGTCTGTGTAACTAAAATGCTTACCTCACCGCCATATTTCAGAGAAACATGGGTTCAAGCCACAGGGACACCATATTTCACCTAGCCTAAGAGGTGCCCAAGGGAAAATGAAGGCGGAGTGGTCAAAACAAGACACAGTAGCTCTGTCTTTCATTGAATCTTGACTGTCTAGCAAAGCATGAAAACTCAATTTTATTTATGAATGTGAAGTTTTAACTAGGAAAAACAGACTGAGCTTCTCTCGGGGGTATGAAATTAACCTATGCCACCATCACATGGGTATCTATGTGCTTGCACAAATAAAATTAATGTGGCACAACACACTTTTTTTCCCCTTCTGCTTGGCTGAACTGTATTTTCACAGCAAACATCAATTAAGTAAGAAAGATCAAACTAATAAACAGTGTGCAGCTTACTCTGTGATTACTTGTAGAATCCAGCACTTTCTGTGTAGGAGACTCACTTTCTGAAAGACACAGCAGAACTCAAGCTTTCTGCAAACGCAGAAAGCTACCCACAGGAAAAAAAAAAAGTCTTCAAGATTCTTGCTTCTGTTTGCAGGTGTAAGGGGAAGATCTCACCTTACACCTTACATGGGCAAAACTCAGGGGTATGGTACTCACAGTTACATGTTGTTTCTCAGCTCATCTTTCTGTAAGCAAAGAAGATACCTTCTGTTTTGTTTTACTCCTATCATTTTCCAAAGACTATATTTTCTGCTGGGAACATTATCCTCAGCCAAGATTTCCGAGTTCCAAAACCTACAAGTTAGGGCAAATGTAGTCACCCAACTGTATAGTGCCAGCTACATACTCACTCAAGGTAAGTAAGTCAAAAGTGTCAGGTTGATGGCTTTTTAATATGTCATGCTAATTATACTGCTGAAAAAAAAATAAGCATCAGGCAGAGTTAAAGGAATCGTATGCACTAAATTCATTGCCATCAATGACTGCATTCATGATATTGAATCAAATCTTCAATGGAGTGGACCAGAATAAGGATACAATGGATAGGAAATGTCCACAGACAATCAGCTGGTTTGCTTGAGCATTTCTGTTGAGATAAGGTTAATTAACAATTCCCCCAAACATCCCCTTTGCTGGAAAACCCTGTTCTACCTGTATACTGAAATACAAAGCTTTAAGTTAACAGGCTGACAAATATCACAAGAACCACCTAAAACTTAAGGAATAACTACAGCTATGTCTGGAGATGCTTTTACACTGGCATACTGAGTAGAGCTGAGTGTACCAGAAGATGCCACATGCTATATCACTGTTTGTAGGTTCCTGAGCCTGCATGAAGAAATAGAAAAGCCTGTATCTCTGAAATGAATACACACCTCCCTCATGCAAAGGTATTTTAATGTAAATGGGAATCATAAGAGTTCAACAGTGAATGAAGCCTGAGCTACTCTGAAAGCTGTGCTAGCCAAAGGCAGGCTTATATAGTGATTTATTTGCACATGTGAAGTTTACAGCCTGGGCCTTCTTTTGGCTCAAGACTATATCAGCTTAACACAGGCCTGTAAAGTCACAAGTTCATGCTAAATTGACTTGCTTAACATTAAATGTAAGTCCATCTAAAAGCCGCCCCCATCTAACTAAACTGAATTAGGACAAATCAGTCTGACTTGCACCTAGTCACAAGCTCTGCGTACAAAGCCAGCTGTGCATGCGGCAGAGCAGTGGCCATCAGCACCCTTGCAGGCTTCTTGTTCTGCTGAGATCTGGGAGCCTGTCTGCTGACTGATCACCCGAGACAGCTGCAGACTTGTTAGCAAGTCCTGCACTCAGGGAAGTGTCTCATGAAAATCGGTGTCTTGATCTGCAGTTATTTGCTAGAATTTCGGGCTGGACCAGCCTTGCACATTTTGCATTGTTGAATGCCTGATGTGAAGATTGGAAATGTCTGCAGGATATACCAGTCCTTAATAGCCCATTTATTTATTTATTTATTTATTTTATGATGAATGGCTAAAAATATACAGCCTATAAAACTAGATAGCCTTTTCTGGTTTGTCTTTAAAAACAAAACTGAGGCTGTATGATGCTGAACTAAAACATTTCCCTGTTTTTAGTGATTGCCATAGTCCAATCTATAATTGCAAAGGTGATCAATACAGTCTGCCTCAAGTAGTACTCCTGAAGGAAGATATCCTCTGCCAAAGCATCTGGATCCAGTATACAGCTATAAAAAAATTACATGACTTGCCAACAGAGATGAGATTTCTATTCGTATGCATTTTTTTATTAGATGCAAATAGGTTTTCCATCCACAGGGCACAATGGGATGAGTTAAGGAGAGATTTTCAGACTCTAAATTTCATGGCTATTGTGACCTTAAAGCATATGGTGGGCATCTTAATATAAATTTGGGGAACAAAAGCCTTTATTTAATGTTATTTTTTAAAATACAACTGACAGAATTGTACAATTTCTGTGATTGGGGTTGCATGGTTTGTCAGGTTGCAGATTATGTTGGATTTCTCATCTCCTCCATAATACACAGGTAGCATATAGTATTAGGACTAAGCGTTCAGTGCTCACATTTTAAGTGTTTGTTTTTAATAAACAGACAAACGTTTATGTCTTCCACCTGGGAAGCACTTTACATTTCCAAAGTGTACAGGTCAGTCAGGTAGATACAGATCAGGAACAGATTTACCAAAACAGCAAGGTGGGTTGATTTCTTTTTCTCCATTAGCACTTCCCAGTGCAGCATGCTATGGGACATGGAGGGAGGTATTCATTTGGATCTGGGCTGTTAGGGACTTTAATAAGCCTTCCTTTTTAAAGATGAGAGGTGAATTCTCTGGAAGAGAGCTGTGCAGGCTGCAGTCTTAGCATATCGAAATCAGCAGTAGTCCTGTTTTAAATTTCGGTGGGACAAGATTTTGATTTTAAGTGTGGAATTCATCAAACCTAACTTCAGCACTCTAAAAATCAGCTTCCAGTCGTCAGGTTTTCTTTAGAGGCAGTGGGCCAGGGTTTGGCACCTGTTTCTGAACTCTTTTATAGGATAGGTAAGATAGATAGATTGATTTGTGTAGGTGGTTCCCCCTCAGCTGACTCAGGAACATGTTTATATGAGTAATTTATCATAGCCACTTAACTTTTAGACAGCTGAAGTTAGATAAGGTAAATCCCACTCTCAGTGGAACACACATGTTAAAGACACCCATCATAGCAAGTGACACGGCCCGAATAGGAATTTATGAGTTCCTGCTTCTTTTACATTCAGTAAAACATGCTATGGGGCACTAAATTCTTATTCTAAAGAAAATACAGGAACTGCACTATTTTTTTTATTTTTATTCCTAAATAAAAATATCACATGTAAAAATATATATTAAACCATCAAAAAGGTAAAAAAAAATCTAACAGAATACAGTTGCAATTTCAAAGCTGCTGAGCATACAGGAACCATTAACCACAATTGTATGGTGACCTGCATTTTAGCATTACATGATACTTCTTGTAAAGTGTCCTTTAGAGACAATAACACAAATTCAGCAGTATAATATTTGGAAGTACAGCAACCTACTACGAGCGCTGGTATTGTTCTCCGGCCTTTTGTCCAAACCTCTAGGCAAAGTTTGGTGCCCTGTGGGACTATTTCTGCCGGAGTAAGAAATGGATGATCAGCCAGGTGCACCCTGCGTCCCACACAAGTTCACTCCCTGTTTCGGGACAGGCAGGCAGGAGTCACTCCGGTTGGTGGGGTTCGGTAGCAGCCATAGCTTTGGGAGTCCCTGCCCTGCCCGTCTGTCCCTACGACCCTTTTCCCCCTGTTTAGGTCTGTCCAGGCTCAGAGCAGAGCCCCATAAGCAGCCGCATGGCACCGCCGAGGGGGCGGCCGCGCGGGGCAAAGGGAGGAAGGGGCTCCTCCGCGGCCCTTGCTTCATGTGTCGTAAAACTACATCCAAGTGCCGCTGGTATTTCCTCAGCCACCAGCTGCTTTTACCTCATAAAGGGGCTTGATTGCTTTGTTTGTTGAGCCTGGACGATTACTTGGCACACCCATTATTTTTAATGACGGTTGTTATTTTCTTTGGAGGCAGGACATCCCTGTTGGCAGGCACCAACACCTTTCAGCATAACTGTATCTTGCTAATATTCAGCATTAAGCATGCTCCATATATGTATAGACAAGCACAAGCTTGTGCTTGCCAAGCACAAGCCAAGCATCCTCAAAATGCCTGAAACCTGACCACTAAATAACGTGAAAATCTGTGCTAGCTCACACCCCAGTTTATGCAGGTAGTTACGAGCACAGGGAAGGGCAAGCGTGTGCATGGTTCCCTCCATCTCGCAGGTGCAGCATGAGTGCTGACACTGGTGTATGCTCCAGGTTTTTGGAGAATGAGGTGTTAGGAGCATTCAGAAAGGCTGCAAAGGTCAAACTTCAAGCAGGCCAGTTCACAAAGGTCTCCGAGCAAAGATACGCACAGCCAGAGCAGCGTAGGAGTGTGCTTTCTTAGCACAGCAAACCTTTCTCATTCCCATACCGGGGATAAATCGAAACTGGCCAGAGAGATAGAGGGACTGAACACATAGACTGGTATTTAGGGCATTGACTTTGAATAAAATTTAAATGAAGACCTCAGAAGAGAGTGCCTGAGACCCAGTCTCAGCTCAGCAGCAGTCCAGCGGTCAGGACAGTCCCCTGGCCAAGCACAGGGACTTGCACTACCCCACTGGCGAGTCCCTGACTCCTGTGCTATGGATTGATTGTTCTGCAGGCTTTTGCCTCGCTAAAAAGTTTTGCTTTTGACAGATTGTTTTTTTTCTTCTTTAAGATGAAAACCTCTTCTGTCAAAAAATTCCCAACCAGCTCTTTCACTAAGACAATCAGCAACTCAAATCAAAAGAACTGTGATAACCCCAAACCTTAGGACTGAATTGCCTTAATTACATATTACACTTGATAGAGCAATCAGAGTTGCTTTGATTTGGGTTATGAATAGACAAGATCTGTGTGGAAGATTTAAAAAGTCACTTTGTGCCTCTTGTTTTTTTTTAATTGACATTACCTTGACATGCTCATGTAAAGTAACACATTCTCTCCTTGGCATGATTGAACTCCAGGTTGCTCACAGTTTTCTCACTGCAATGGCAAATATCCCTTTGTGTTTAGAGAAAGAAATGGAGAAAAAAAATTGTCAGCAAAAAAAATTAAAAATGGATGCAGAGTACTGGTTTTGGTTTAAGTTTTCTCAACAGACTTTTTTTTTGAAGCTGAAGTTCCTACTCTTCTTTTCATTCTCCCCTCAATAAAAAAAAAATAATCTGTTAGAATACAAAATATTTATCATAGCTTTTCAAATCAAATTTAAATTTTCAGATTTCAAATGCATTCCTTTCTTTGAAAACAGCTTCAGTCAGATCCTTCCATTTGACTACAAAAGGATCTGAGAATGCCTCTGTTCAATGGGGAGAATAAGATTAAAGGCGTTTATGAGAAGACAGTACATTCAAGGTGACAATGCATCATGATTTTATACCAAACATAAGTAGCATTAAGAATTATCTCTAGGTCACAGTACTGGCTAATAGTCTTCTAAACTTCTCTTTGTAAAACAAACCTGGTTTTAGTTAGAGAAACATCAAAAAACATTAAAGAGGAGATATTGAAGCATCAAGAGAATGTTAAACCTGACAGCTGGCACTGTCTTGAAAATGTATTTCTGACTCTAAGTTGTGGCATTTACAGGTCAGTTTTTCAAAATTGGTCTCCATTTTCAGTTGTGTCCAGTTTACAGTTGCAAATTCAATACATAATACTATTTTGGGCTTCACCCTCTCTTCCCTCCCTCCTTGTGTATGATCTGGGTACTTATATGTTTTCCATGTTCAGCATTTCTGAAGCTCAAGATGAAGATTTCTCACATTTGGCACCCAGGTCTTACTGAGGTATGGTATGCTCTGTGTGTGAAATCACATGCATCTAATACAGCTGCTTAACTGAGCAAACAAAAAGGCATAGCAAGGTCTTCAAAGATGAAGTTAAAAACTTTAGGCTGAAGAGAACATAAATTTTTATCAGTGCAAGCAATTAAAAACTGAAGGAGCTTGCCAAGGGATGTGGTAAATTCTCCATCCCTCAGCACCCTAAATACAAACTGGATGTCTTTCTGAAAGATTTTCTTGATTTCAGCCACAAGTTACTGGGACTGACACAGGAATTATCGGGAGAAATTATACAGCCAGTGTTAAACAGGAAGTTAGCTAATACATCAGACGATTATAATGGTCTCTTCTGACCTCAGAATCTCTCTAGAATCCATACATTCTGGCCTAATTTATTAAAAACCAGGCAGGTTGTTGTGGGCAATGAGGTATTGCAATACTTCAAGGGTTCTGTGAAAAAGGACTGTTGCCAACATTGCTGACTGCAGTCAGCATTTTCTGAAGATCGTAGGACATGAAAATACAAATAAGCATCCTTCTGATTCATGTACATTTCCCCCAAAATGCTTGCTTCCAAGCATTTTTCACTATCCAGCAATTGCACACCTTAAAATTTGAAATAAAATATTAAAAATTAATATCTTCCACTAGGTTATGATACTGCTTCTCTGTCACAGAGAATAGATGTCTAGGAAATATTACTTTACTTTGCACACTAAGTAGAGGCTCACATCTCTGGCTGTGCCAGTCTTATCTATAAAAGTCTACTTGTGTAGGAGCACAGATCACATGCCTAATCTGAAAACACTCAAAGGATCAGCCAATTAGAAGGCTATCAGCATTAAAAATTTAAATTTTCATTCAGTTCAAGGATAAAAAAATGGTAACTAAAGACACCAGGGCCAGATGCCAGGACACAGTTTGTCAAGTGCTTTTAGACAGATCTAGGTCTAGTGTTAGCACAATACAATCAGGCAGTTTCCTGCTTGCTGCTGCGTTTGGTACTATGCTCGTGGGTTGACTTCTGTAACCTGCACATTTTGCATTTTGCCAGTAAATGGGACAAATAGCTTTTTTTTTTTTTTTTGAGCCTCAGTGTCTGTGCTACAGAAGGAAACATTTTTCATCCTTTTGGGGCAAAATGGTTGGGTAAGGAACCAATCTATCACCTTTGGGAAAAATACAAAAATTAAAAAGGAATCCCGGAAGTCTTCCCCAAATCCTTCCCTCTAAAAATGCAGACAGACAAGTATTAAAATGGGACAGCACATTACCAGCTAGTCTGAAAGACGGCAATCTGAAATGATTATAGTGGGGCTGTATACTGTAACTTTCTGAGGAGACCTTGAGTGGGCTCCTTGCAGAAATTTGCCAACTTTATACCCCAAGAGACAAACAGCCCTTGGAGATGTGTATGACTTCCCAGGACACTGTCTCTGGGACCTCCTTTGGTGGCATGGTTATTTAGGAGGTGTGAGGCTACTGTTCCTGCGCCTTAAGTTTTCCCCACTATTTGCCAAAAAGGAGTATGATGTCTCTGCTCATCTGTGCTGCTTTTTTTTTTGAGTCACCCAACAGGAGACATACTGCACAAAAAGCAATTTTAAAAATGAGCCTCTCCCTCATTCTCTACAAAACCTAGAACTGGCTCCACGGGACAAGGTTTAGGTTCAGGTTTGCAACAGGAGGATCCCCCTTTGGCATCTTGCATGATCTTTTCTGAACTTTTGCTCAGCGTTAATCCATTAAGTGCACTGTAATGAATCAGTAAAGAAAAAAGGGAGGGGGGAAATCATTGGTGGCTACATGGAACTTTATTTAAAGAAAAGCAAGTGGTTCTTTCCACATGTTGAATGACATTCAAGATCCACATGAGCATTCGTTTTTACCTTAGACATTCATCAGGAATGTGCTGGCAAAATCACAGGCAGAAAAATTGCTGGAAAAACTGGTCAGAGATTTCTATTGTTCAATGTACTTTTACTTTTCTTTGCTGTAGCTCTTTTAATTAAAGGCTATTACTTTGGCATCAGGTTGCTCCAATTTTACGTGAAATCAGGACTCTAAATACACCATGTATATTATAAGGATACAATCTAAAACATATTAGCTCAGTGGTTGCATCCTTAAATGCCTACAAGTTACAGTATGTCAGAAAAATTGGGTTGAAAGGGTTCCAGAACTGAAGCCTAGTCGAAGGGAAACAGCAAGAGAGCTTTATTTTACTGAGTGCACTGACAGGTCACTGGATTTTGATTATGCAGTCAGGTATGGTATTCATCCCCTTGATAACGAAAGGTGAGTGGCTGGCTGGAAAGAAAAGGCACGCAAGACGGCTTTTGGTCATTGTCTGTGCTATTTCTAGTAATCCTCCTTGCTGTCTAACTCATATGTTCAGGAAGGATTTGGGCCTGTGGGGTAAATGGAATTGAAATCTCTCAAGAGGAAAAAATGATAAGGAAACAATGTGTACTTGCCAGCATTTTTAGGAGAAGATGTTTAACAAAAGGCACAGGCTGTATTCTGTATTAGATTACTGCATCGCTGGCTGTATTGCTTCCCTTGCTGCCTTGTAACGCCAACCAAAGACAATAGGAGAACTGTTGCGGCTCTTAGAGCCCCTTGCTGAAACTCTACCAGCTGGATGTGAACACCCCCGATCAAATGTCATAATAACGCAGATCAGTCATCATTCAATAAATACACATGGTATTTACAGGGAGATAAACCCTTAACCACATTTCATTTGTAGTCTAGCGTGGACTGGGAGAACACAGATGGTATAACTAGAAGATAAACTGCTCTGTAATATACCCTTTTTTCTTTCTTTTTTTATGATCTACAGAGCACCAAGACACATTTTCAGACCCTCCTTCCCAGGCTGAGTCCCATGTCCCAGTCCTTCTGCAGGGATGGAGAGTGCCAATGTGAGTGTCATATTGACTTTGCAGCATACCAGTTAAGTCAGAAGAAATCTAACAGTTAAGTTAAATCCACATTATTATTACAGCTTCTACTGCTGTAATAATGACAGCCTAGCACATAGGCAAGGCAAAGTGTAAGGAGAGCAAGATAATACCTTCAAGTAGATTAATGTGAATTATTAAGAAAAAAAAAAGACAAACTTTCAGACACAAAAACTCAACCTCCTCTTGTTTCTCCCTCTGCCTCACCTCACCTTGGGAAGAGAAAAATCATCAGAGGTGGTTTCTGACTGACGTCAGGAACCCCTCCAGTACCCCCAGCAGGCAGCTGCTCTTTCCTCAAGTCCAAAGTCTCTGCCCCACTTTCTTCCCACCTTCTGTTTGGAGGAAAAATGTTCTGGCCTTCATGGCCATTGCGCCATCAGCTTTGAGCTAAAGCTCCGGAGAGCAACCAAGAAAGACTGGAGCAGACATTTGTATCCAATCTCACACAATTAGAAAAAAAAATCTCCACTTTCTACCTATGGACAGATACAGCTAAATTGTGCCAGTCTTCACATGCAAGAAAGACACAGGCCAGCCAAGACACAAACATTTCTCATGTACTTGAAAGGAGCAAATCTGGTTTAGGCGGATGCTCACCACTGCCCTGTGTTCCCAGTCTCCTGTCAGCACCTCTCCAAATGCACCGGTCCACCCGGTTGCACTTCTTCTGCAATGTCAAAGATGCAACATCGAGATGCGCTTCCCCTGTGGCAGCCTGTGGAGGTCTGTTAGCCATTTATATTTATTTGCCCAAATCTTCTCAATCATTTTTACAGCTGTTTAACTCCAGTCACTCTAGACTGTGACATTTAATATCAAATACTCTTCCAACATTCCCACATTAATAAACATAAACACTGAACCATCTCTCTGTTGTAATAATAATTTCTGGCATCATTTAAAAGTGCATATTATTATGCAAGTATTAAGAACTGGTACAGTTTGATGCAACACTGGAATATATATGAGAAAACTAATTTACTTGAGTTGTAATATTAGGATTATCCCTCCATCTTTCATGACTGATGCTTCATCTGGAGAATGCTTAATGCTGTCTTGTCAATGAGTGTTAACTCAAATGAATTATTCCAATCTGGTTACTTTGTCCCTTTCCAACAAACCCAAATTATAATTAAAAAGAAAGAAAAAATAAAAGAAATGCAAACAGCTTTGAAAACCTAGTACAACAACACTGTGTAAATTTTTCCACTTTTAAGTCCACATCAATAGGCAATGTAACAATAGGCGAAGTCTCTGTGGGAGCTCAACAGATGAAATGAACATCGAGCAGAGTCGAGGACTAAAATTTTTCTTTGCCCATATAATTGCATGCAGCCATCCTTGTGTGAAATCCCCCATCAGATTACAGGGTTTGTTGTATGTAAATTGAAGACTAAATGCTTGGTAGCACCTTTCAGCTCTGCAATGCTGGAAATGAGTTTTTTAATAGGAAATTAGATTAGTAATATTTTAGTCAACAAAAATGTGGAAAAATTCTGCATAAAGATGGGAAAGTCATTCATGCAAACTGACTTTAAAAAACAAGGGTGAACAATTGTAAAATTCTGTATACTACTATTGATAAAAATTTCTGTGCATTATTTTTTTAAACAAAGAACGGGATATACAAACACAAATTATTTCACAGTCATAATGCAGCTATTCTACTTTGCTGGCTTTAGTATTAACTGAGCTCATGGGTAGCAACAGGTTGCATAATTTAGTGGTTTCTATTTTTAATAGGATTTTATATAGTTCTAGAAATAATAAACAATATGTGGAAAATTATTACAATGAATTCAATCCAGATTATAAAATAGACTTTTGCAACACATCAACCAGGCACGAAAACAAGACTTTTCTTTTTCCAGTCCTTGTTATGCTACAGCTGATTGGATTAACCCTCTGTTGAGTTTCAGAAGGTAAACAGAGAAAAGACGTCCTGAACTTAAATCTTCTGTAGCATAAGTTCCTGTAGCATAAATTTGCCTTCCTTTACAGCCCAGATAGTTATTGGCAAATAACTGATTAGATTATTTTATTTGGTATTCATAAATTATAGTTAGTACTATTTATAAGCAATTATTTATTAAAACAGTTCACACAGTTTGGGAGGGGCCACAGGGCAGAGCCCGAATGTACCATACACGAGAAAGCTGAGGAACGTGGGTCACAGACAGGGACCAACAGATGGCTGGGAGAGTGAAACAAAATGTACATCATCACTGGACATGAAGTTTTAGGCAAAGACATTCCTGTTCCTAAGAGCCCACTGGCTTTTTATGACCTGGCTACAGCTGAGGCATTATGAAGCTTTGCGCTTGTCCCTGAGGAAGCCAATAAAATCTGACGCGTACCCAGAACAGGTTCTCGGTCTTTAGCAAGTTCTAAGTGGGAATAAGAATTATATCAGTGGGGCAATGAAAACTAGTGTCTTCTCCAGGCTGCTGAATGCAGAGGCGATAACGGCTCTGGGGTCCTGGCAGAGGCTGCAGTTCCTTGAAATCTCGTTCCTGCAGATAGTTCTCCAGCTTTAACAAGTGTCCATGGGAACTTATTTCCTATTTTCAGGAGATCTCTCGCTCCCCCCCTGCAAAAGCTGTAAAAAGGTAGGCCCCCCCCCCCCCCAGTTAAATGAAGAGACCTGAGGAATTTAACTATCAAAGTTAACTATTTTAACTATCAAAGGTAGCAAGCTACTCCTGGCTCCAGCAATATGCTCCCTACTTATAAATGAGAATATTGCCAGGACTAGGAATATAACTAAACTGGGAGTCTCACACACCTACTGCAAGTAATCCATATAAAATAACTTTACAAAGCTCCTTTCACACAGAAAACCCAAATATTGACTAGCTCTCAGTGCCAACAATAGTATTCTGTTCTAGACAGGAAAAAACCTAGACCAGCCCCTCGTCCAGAGGAGCTGACAATCTAAACACGCCCCAGGGAACCCGCAGAGGAAGCACGGGAGGGACAGTAAAGTTGCTTTACTTGTTGTGTTGTTCATTCACATCCACCGGGCAAGGCTGCAGAGCGACTCGCTAGGACGCCGTGCATTTTGCAGCGAGGTTGCTGCCCACTAGTTTGTCAGTTTGCCTTTGGGGCAATAACAGAAAACCAAAACCACTGCCAGCGGCTGCAATGCTGACAGCTACCGGCGCAAGAGGAGGGAAGCGGAGAACCCTTGCTCACATTTTACTCCTCGCCCTCACCCTTCCTTCCTTTGCTTATTTTCCTAAGCCTCTAACAAACAAGAAGCAGCAGATGAAAATGGGAGGCCCGAAGCTGTTCGCACCCGCGGCTGCGCTCCCTCCCTCTCTGACAGATGTCACTGCAATTTTCAGCTCAATCTATGCACATAAATCCATTTCCATTCCGGGTTGCTGTGAGATGTGCAGGTGAAAACTGCATTTCAGGGGCCAATTCCCAAGGGAAGTGGGCCCCAGCACCCTTAAGAGGGGCACCAGCACCCCCGGGTCCAGCCAGTCATCTTTAAACCACAGCCGTGTCTGTCCGAGCTCTGAAACCATCACTCATTCAGAGAGACAGTGATACTTTTAAAGAATTCTCTTTTTTTTATATATATCTTTTTTTGACAGTCTCTAGCATGGAGTGGGCATAAATATTTTCAAAACTTTCCTTAACTTTTTTTCTTCTAAACTCCTGGGCTTGACGTTTTTCTTCATCTCAGTCAAACACCACTCTGCACAGTTCCTAAAGCTGGCTGGGAAGTGTGCACTGCACACAGAATAGAAATCAAAGCCACATTCTTTATATTGCTCTTGAATAATCCCAACTCAAGTTTCCATTCTCAATTTTTAAAATGTGATTAAAGTGTAAATTACAAAAGATAACTACTGCTGGGAACAGAAAATATTAAAATAAGTTTGCAAAGCTGAGAGAGAAATATCCATCACTGGCAAGAAGCAGCCTAGGATATAAATGAACTCCATGCCATTAAGAGAAACAAATAAATGAAAGAGAATTAATCAGCAGATGTAAAAGAGACAGTATGATGCTAATACAAAATAGAAAAGATGTGCGGGAGGGCATGAAACTATAACCATGTGCATCAAATCATCAGCTGGTTTCTGCACAGATGGAAGAAATGCTACAAGATATTTGAAGAGGATTTCAAGCTGGACATGAATTCAAAGCAAATGAATCCAATCTGTGCCTCTCTCCCTCTCTCACTCACATGTACAAGCACACACACACAACCTATTTTCACGAAATTAGCTCCCCGTCCTGGATTTCTGACCCTCGTTCTTCCTCTACCAAGTTAGGTCTGCACATTAAAGTGAGCCTGGAAGGCCAGGGTGTGGTGGCACAAAAGCAGGACAAAGAATAGATGAGCATTTTTTGGGCACATGCATTCCTGACTTGTTTCTCACAAGTCTGACAAACTAGACTGAGGACTCAGGAGAGAACGATGAAGAAAGAGTCAGGCACAGGAAATAAAATTAGGAAATATTTTGAAGACAGACTTGCAAGCCAGGACATGCAATAGCCAAATTCACTTTAAGTCTCAACAACGCAAGTTCAAAGGTTTGAATTACTCAAGAATATCCTGTGTTTAGCCAACACTGCTAATCTGGCACATCTCTTCCTTGTCTGGCCAAGGTTTCTTCCCTTCCCTTCTCGACATACCCAGCACAGATAAATGCAATGTTACAGACACTCTGGTAAACAGAACAAACGTGAGCAAAACATCGGCACGGCTTTGAAAGGCAGGCCGCCGAGTCACCAGTCGTGACTGGTTTAAATTTTCTTTTGTTGCTCTTCCTGCTGTTTGCCAGCAATAAATGGCAACTGTACTTTCCGACCATGTTCAGCTGGGCTCTATGCCATTTTTAGCTGTTTTTGATGGCAGTGTTCTCAAAGACATATATTAAAATATTTGGCCCATAAAATAACTCACTAAGGCTGCACTCTTGTTTCCAAGGAGGCCCTATAACAAGAAGGGAAGTAAGCTTTTTTAGAAAGGCAGCAGTCTTCTACATTAATAATATTAAACTTTCCCATGGAATTGCAATAGCATTAACAAATTATTTTGATAAAATACCAGCAGGCTTTGCAGATGGTTTTTTTAGGGTTTCAAGAGAGAAAATGTGTAAGCTTTACACCCACTGCTTGACGCTGTAAGCTCCCTCACAGTCTGTCCTGTGACCATTCTTAAATACGCTAATGTTACGGAGTTAATCTCGTAATGGTAATACGTCCACAAACAAATTACTGCAGTAATGTAGTTAGCTCAATTAACTTTTGGATCTCTTCACTATGCAGAACTAAAGGTCATTTTCTATTAAAACATTTCCCTCCCACTTCCTTATCACCCTTTGCAACTCATGAGAGTTAATATTAGAAATCCTGTCTATGCTATGTCAGGAAGAAGACAGGATGATGAAGCCAGAAAAAGACCTTATTCTTTGCTAACATAACACAGACATTGCCCAAAGAGAACATCTGCCTTCTCTCATGAACACATCTAATTATGGCAAATTGTTAACACCTTGAAGAGCAGTTTCATACAAGAGTAAACTTTAACATATGCCATTCTCACACATAAAACATCCTGTACTCCATACTTTTCCAAGCATGTGCCCTTTCCTACAACAGTTTATCAGAGACCTTATTTCGAAAAGGGCTTCAACCTGTTTTCCATTCCCGTGGGTGCATTTTAGTGCCTGCAATTATTTGCCTGTCCAAACGATTCCACAGAAACATTGAACTATGTAAGCTGGGACCCCAGTCAGCAGATGAGACAGCAAGACCCGCTAAACTGCAAATACAGTTATTTCCTACTCACGACTGCGAGCCGCTGCAGTTGAGGTCTTTTGCAAAACCGTGCCTTCGGTTTATTCAGGCACCAAAAGCTGCCTGTCCACTTCGCAGCTCCCGCTACTCTCCCCCTCGAGATGCCACACTAAAGTCACAGTGAATAATCTGACACTACTATTGCCATGGCAACGGACCGGTGTCAAGCACACACAGAATTATGATTGACATTCCTGCGGTATCCGACAAAAGGCAAAGAGAGGGCAAGAGGGAGAAAACCAGACACAGCTTCAGCGCTAATGGGGGAAACAGAGCATCAGTGGCACTGTAAATACGGCTTTATTTGGGAATCTGCCTCCCTGCGTTTCCACCGCATCAACGTGGCTGTCAAGGGCTCGCACCAGAGCCCAGAACGCACCCTCAGCGCAGAGGGGTCTCCGCTTGCCCGGCTTCGGCCGGGGTGCCCGCTTCCTCCCCGCGGGGCCAGGGCCCACGGCGCAGCCTTACAGGCTGCCGGGGGAGGCAGTCGGAAGAATGAACCTTTTAAATGTCTCAGGTATGGCTCAAAATAACATCAGACGTTTAACTGAGCGTTTTTTACCCCTGAGGATAGTCTTCAGGTGTTCAGCTGGGCTACAAATCTTTTATTTTCTTTTTTTTTTGCCTATGTTTATAAGCGCTCACAGAAAGACACACACAAACCATTAGGAAAGGGTAAAATAACATCTGTTAAATATTTTTCAAACCAATGTCTGCAGCAGTTCTCATAAGGTTCAACATGCAATACCGAGACGAGGATGGAAACAGCCTTTTATTCTAAATTTCATATGTACACAGAAAGCCATTTTACACAGTTTTGTAAATTCTGCGTAAAAGAGCTATTGTCATCCAATGTCACTGTGCTTACATTAGTAACAATTTTTAAACATGGAGTACATTATTAACAACAAAAAACGTTAACAAATAGGCATAAAAGACACAGGTACGTGTTCTGATATTTCACATATATTCTAGAAACAAGTTGGCGCAAAAATAAAATGTGCCAGTAAAAAAAAATAGGCATATTTTCAATCACGCAATACATGATTTTCTTTCTTGCTTTCTTTCTTTCCATTTTATACAAGATATGCTGAGATCCATTCTCAAGCCTTTTCACATCAGGATTTGCAGGCACTTCAGCAACCCAGCTATATTCTTATAATACATGAAGTTCAGACCAACAAACATAAAAACAGCTGCTGCAAAAGAAATTCTCATATCCCATATGCACATTCAAATATTTTTCACTGTTAGAGCAATCTTTTTAGTTTCAGTTATTTTTGGATACTGACATGTTTTCAGGATGGTGTGTAACAGTTTTTCTCCACCTATCTCTCATTCATATACTTAAAGTTTTTTTTTAATGTAGTATCATGATGCAACAATACGGTATACGGAAGCACAAGGCAATTGTCCACAAAGCGTCACAAATTGTAAAAAGAGGAATTTTTACTTTTTTCAGTTTTTTGATCTAAAGAAAAAGTCCAATTTCATTCACTCTTGCTTTAAGTTCACTCAGAAACTTGCCAAAATAAAGACAAATACATATCAGATGATCATGGGATGAATACCTCCCTTGTTCTTTTCCTAGACACAATTGTCACATGACCAAATTAAATTAAAAGTAGAACAAAGCAGAACCCACTTGTATGTTTGTTCATGATTCCCCATATTTAATGAAATAATAAAATATACCAGTCAAGGGCTTGGCTGTGACTGTATTTATAAATATAATAGTCTCTCTCTCCAGTTACTTCATTTGTAATGGGCTGTGTATTAGGATACAAGGCAATCGCAACAGGATTCTCAGGATAAGTGAAAGCCTAATATTATTTTGCTCGTGAGTCATGATAAAGGCTTTTTTTAATAAGCTCAGAGTGGGGAGAGAGAGAGAAAAAGAGTGCGTATGTGCATAATAGGAGAAGGACAGTTTTTCAGCATATAGACACTTAAATATTGATCAACAAAGACTGGTAATGAGTCCTCCATAAAACATTTTAGAATTGTGAACCAGAGTAGAACTAAGCCTTATCCATTTGAGAGTGATATGTAACCTCCCTCCTGACCCAAGAGAAATAAAAAAAGACATGCCAATGCTTAATTCAACCTCAAATTCATTAATTTTATGCCAGAAAGCTGTATGTTGGTGTAATAACTCACTGCAAAGTAAAACACATTACAACAAATCCTAGTAACAAGCCATTGACAACTACTGCACTGGGCTACAAGACGTGGTAACCAAGGGAGACATGTTGCCCACTTACGCTGTGATTGTCAAATGGTGGAAAATCCTTCCATGAATGTAACACTTGAGACAGAATGGCAAAGACATAAGGCCCACCAGCTCTCTGCCCATATTGTTAAAGGCACTGAAACAGACAATGGATATACTCCTTAGTACCATCAGCTTAAAAAGTTTTCAAAATAGAAGTCTTTATATGAAAATGTTCCTTATTGCGTGATAAGTAGATCTTCATTTTCTTCAACTCAAGAATAAAATGGTCTTCCCTTTTCTGGTGTTTGTAATCTGTTCAGCCTGGCTACCTGAGATGGTGAAGGCGGTACATCTTGCCTGAAAGGACCTTTAGGAGGGGTATAATTAGGGTCCTGAATTTTCTTATATGAGTCATAGTTGCTAGGTCCTTCAGAAGAAGTTTTTTTTTTCAGTTGTTGCTCTTTCCGTCTCTGCTCTTGACGGAGCAGTTCTTGTGTTTCTAGCATAACCCTGGCATTGAAGCCATGTCCTCCCATATAGCCATTCCTTGATCCCTGATAGCTGGAATATCTGGGGTTTTCCTTTGCAGTCTGGAAGCCTTCACCAGGAGAATAGCTCTGCTCCCAGGAGTCTTGAGATACAGAACTGGCATTTTTTCTGCTTTGCCTGAAAATAGAAATGGAAGATACATTTAAAACAAACCTTCCAGTTCCCCTTCTAATGCTACTGATAAGAGTCCCCGGAAAAGAAGAGTGCTCTTGAGAGGTGACCAGTTTTCCCCAGCTATAGCATTCTCAATAAGTCACGTTCTCTTCTGCCCCAAGGAGGCACCTTTTCTCTTTTGTTTGGAGAACATTTCCTATAGAGTTGAACTATGTTTCTACGCACCGCCTCCTCAGTAGGAATATGTTGTGAATATGCATCCAGTGCTACAACAGCCATCATGTTCTCAAGGAAAAAGTGCAACAACTCAGCTGCAAACTAGGAAAGACCATACAAAATGCTGTGCTCCCTAAGCAACCAGATAACAAGCAGCACTTGTAAAGTCCCTTGTGAAAGATTTGGATCTAGACTTCCACTTGATTAAAAATGCAACAGGCAGATCTTTTAAACACTTGCTCTAAAGCTGTACAAATCAGAAGATAAAGCTCGTTATTGATAGCTAGTTTTACAGATGAGAGTTTCGTCTTCCCAGTCCCAAAACTAAGGAGCTTTGTGCTATCAGGGCTGCTTCCCAGTTTACTATAACTTTTATAAAAGAAAAGGCAGAGATAACGTTTTTTTCTTATTTTCTGGCTCCATGGGGTAGATAGATAAAGCAAATACATATAGGAATTACAAATTCTTATCTCTTTTCACAACAACTCACTACATTATTTTGAAGACACATTATGGTTTTGAAATATCTTTAATTTACTATCAAATTGCTGGATGCTTTTATGAATTTAAAATAAGATTGGTGATGATAAAGTAAACAATTTTGTGCCGCAGTGAAAGAGATACCCATTTTGAGATTAAAATTAGTGTACAAGAATCAAGCAGTAAAACAAAATATATTGGGACATTAATCAATAAGAAAATCATTTAGTTGCGTATATATGGCTCAGTTTTTCATGTCAGAACACAACATGACTCAATGTGGCCTCATCCAATGAATATGCAGTGGAGAGACAGGAGGCCTGGAGAATTTTTCTACCATTAGTAAAAGTAACAAGTCACTTAATGTTTTTGCAATCATCCTTCCACACATATAAGTTGAAAATGACCATATCTACCTTTTTTCATGATATATTTTGAGATATCTCTGATAATGTGGATGAAAACTGTTATTCAGGATGAAGGTAAATTATTACGGCATAAATTATAACATAAATTCTTATGCAATTTTTATAGCTCTTGTTGGTATTTGCATACCCTACTTTGCCAAAGAAACAATGTTTTTGAGCCATGTTTTAACACTTCCTGGAACATGAGAAAACTGAATGAACCTCTGTAGGCTACGAAACTGTCAGGTTTCTGATCTAGAGCAAGATAAATTTTAAATACTACAAAATTAACTTGGAGTTGAACATTACTTGGAGTTTCACATGGGACAAAATGATGACTAGTTGGACTAATTTAATTTACTGACTGTTTTCTGGTCCTTGTTCAAAATTAGTTGGCCCACTTTCACTGTCTTTCTGGGAAGATTCCTTAAAATTGATTAAAGAGTTTATTTGCCTTCTGTATTAATGATTTACATTTTACAAGGAAAAAGAATGAGGCTCCTAGAGACTAAACAAGATGAAAAGCAACAAAGCTTAACAATGAAGCCAGAGCACAAACTTTAATCATTTCAGAGCCACAGTTGCAACATTAAACTTGGGACCCAAGTTTCTGGGTAAGAATGAGATTTCTCTATAGATCAGTCATAATGCTATGAACAGTCTGGAAAGCTGGACACCTTGATGTCCCAGTTTATTGTTGGTGAATCGCGGTATTCACAGCACTCAACTTTAGCACAAAATCCCCCAAATTTTGTCTACTCTCTGCACAGCATAGATACCAGTGCTCAAAGGCAATTGTTAAACCGTCATTAATTACTCATTAACATGCATTCTTACTAGTTCATTAGTCATTTCTCATGTTAAAGAACACATTCAGTGAAGCTCTCACTCATTCTTTTCAAAAAACCAGCATTTCTGTGGCCGACAGAATTATTTTCCAAATTTCTTGTTAGTTTTCTCCTTAGGATTATGAATTTCTGCCACTGGAACTTTGCACTACAACTGACTTCCAACTTTTAGATGCTACCAGCAACTGAGGAGAACAGGGGAAGCCAGTCTTAGGAATCATAGTTTTGAAACTAAAAAGACCCCCTCTGCCTCCCAGCATAAAAACAACACTGGCATCCACACTTTTCCACACAATCAACGCATTGCTGAGGCTAGCAAAATTTAAATAGAACTTTTCAGGAAAACCAATATGGAAGTGAGTCACCTCACAGGTAAGGTACAGATGAGAAACAAAGGAAATCTAAAGATTTTCAAAATGACAAACCAACATTATTTTTATTAAAAAAAACACAATAACTTTACATTTTCTTTTGTCACCTACTTCCGAACTTAAAAATTCTACACTGAGAGGTGCTGTGGCATGTGAAATTTGAGACATGTTTTGTTTTTTTCAAAGATGTTGGTAAGGTTCATGATACGATAACTTTGATTATTAATCTTCCATTCATTCCAATAAAATAGTTACAGCACACTTTTGGTAAAAAAACAAGTCACAAACCACATTTTCCCACAGGGACAAAAATTAACACAACCTTGTCTGGAAAGAACAACTAAAATCAAAGGAAATTTGACACCAACCTGCAGTGTAAAAGATTCTGCATTCAACTGTCGCCATTAATATTTGAAAATGGACAGACTATTAGTATAATGCTTAATTATGACAGTTATCTAATTTATAATGCAAGGTGGGTACATTTTTCATAATTCTTAAAGCTAAATATTAAGTAAAAGACATTTTGCCCAAACAGCTCATTTTAAAACCTAAGAACTTTTAGAATACAGATTTCCTTAGGAAAAAAATGTATTAATTTTCAGCATTCCACTGTTAATGATCCAGTAACTCAGAAGAAACATATATACTGGAAACCTGGAGGTCTCTGAACTTTGGATGGAGTTTCTCAGTTCCATATTCTTTTGTTCGAGGCCTTGCTTGTTTGTTTTTTTTTTCTCGTAATTTATGCCTCTGTATCAGCATCACAAGGATAGAATTTCTACCTAGTAAGGAGCTAGGCAAGAGAAAAAAACAATCTGACATGTCAAGGGGGGACAACCCATGTCATGCTCAGGAGCCTTTTGTAATTGCAGAAGCTGAAACTGGATGGTGTCCCACAAAGAGGAGCTTTGTTTTAATGTCTCAATTCTGTTGTGTGCTGAGTGTCATCAAATCTCACTGAAATCGGCTCTGAAGTAATTCTGCCCAAATAAACAGCTCCCACATGCTCTCACTTAAGGAATTTTATGCCTCTTCCACACCAAATACATTCCACCTTATATCAATGCTAAACAGAAGTGTCTGCACTAAGCACAACATTTTCCTTCTACAAATGAAATTAGCTCCAGGCTCCCGTACGCTGAACAGCTTCAGACAGTTCCCATACCTGGGTAATGAGCTGTACTGCCGCTGAGCTTGCTGGAAACTCTCTCTTTCCTCTTGCCGCTGCCGCTGCATTTGAACCTCTACCGATACTGAGTGTCTGCCACTCTGCGAGTATGTCTTGGAGCTTGGCTAGAATGTGAAAAAAATATTTATGTCTTAAAACACAAAAATACCCACAAAAAAGCTAGCATTTAAATTGCCGTTGTATACATACAGGCATATTTCTATCAACATGCAGTTCTAGTAGCTCTTTCATAATAATTACATTAAATTCTGATCCAGAACACTGTGTCCTCCGTTACCGGTTCTGTTTCTGACCTACTATTTCTGAAATGTATCAGAAAAATACTCGTCCAGAATGGGTTGTGTTTTTGTAGTAACGCTGAAATTTAAATGAAGTCAGTGGAACAGATCCCCAGCCAATGTAAATTAACATAGCTAAGCTAAAGCTAGGATTTACGCCCACACTGAGAATCCGACCCAGGGAGGCTAATTATAGAGTAATACCATTTATCCCTCAGCATTTTGATAGTAGGAATTAACTGTAAACACAATCAAATTAGCATTTAAAAAAAAATTATATATAAACTTTTCCTGTTTGGGATTCAGGGGGAACCACAGCTTTTTTAAATCTCACCAGCACACTCATGTGATGCTCTCCCTTAGAGGACCCATCCTATTTTTCTGTTGGTCCAGACATGTACCACATGCTTTTGTGAGAGATACGGTAACATTTTCCGGTTCGATAGGATCACATAGACAAATTTAGCAAGTCTCTTGCAGATAATGGGGAATCCTGTACCTTAGACAAGGATTTTAGGTAACATTTTAACCAGGAGACAATTTGAAACTTTGGGCAGCACACTAAGAACCCATAAAAGTGGATGAGCTCTCTGGGAATAGGGAGCATTACCAGTCAAGATCCGGCAGAATGGCTGGATTCAAACTTTGGATTAGGAAAAGATTTACCTTTATAAACACTTCACTTTTCATTTTACATGATTATTCAAATTTCATGATTTCAAGCTGCTAAATACAACGACAATATAGGAAAGAACGTTGTGGGGTTTGGGGGGATTTTTTTAATAATAAGGTTTCACCTAACAAAGAAAAAAATGTATTATTTTCTCTCTTAAAATATCAGTTCTATTCAAAAAACTTATTTCCAATCACTGGGAGGTTAGAGAGCCTAAAGACTTCGCTGGGGCTGGGAGTGAAACAGCCTGTATCAGACATGCTTCTGCTAAATATTTTTGCCATTTCATCTGTGTGTTTCCCTCGCAGGGAACACCTCTTTTGTTTCTCACTGTTAGACTTTCTGCAGCAGACAGATCTCATAATGGCTGACAAACATCTGAAAGATAAAAGGCTTATCAAAAGCTTCTCACAATTGAAGGCAAGTATTAAAACCCAGAAAGTTGTCATTTGTGACATAAACTTCTCCTTTGTCTTACTACGTAGTCAGGTACTTGCAAATAGCCAGAAACATAACACATGAAACAGGTGTACGACTTTAGAAACTTCATCTCCAATAACAATATACTTCAGAAAGAACATCAGGCGCAGCTCAGAAGTTAACAGATAAAATTTGGTGAATGTCTGCCTTTCCCGTTAGTGGAAGATTATCGTGCAAAAGGATGAGAATGTGAAAGCAAAAGCTACGAGTAACCCAGGGAGAAAATTTAAAAGAATCCTTGATGCAACAACATTGATGTCTCCTGCAGAATAGATCTACTCTGTAACAGCCGCAACAAAACAGTACTTCTAACAAAAAATGTTTGAATGAAGCATGGTACGGTGAAGCAACAAGTTCAGAAAACAGACTCGTGTCAGCCTTGTGGGAAATTCCTCGAGATGAATAAGCTGTACATATCCAAACCAAGGAACCCCGGTGGAGATTTCCTACTATATTAAATAAGGGCTACGCATATAGAGCGGCAATTTCAGTTATTGCATACGTCAACATTTCTAACTTTCCTGACTTTATTGAGAGTCTTCTGGCATTTGGTGTTTTATTGAAGGGCTCAGCTTATGGAAGTGAGTGATTACCTGAAAATCACAAGATTTATTTGTGAACTCTCTCCAGTGTGGTTATAAACCGCTTACAGAGAACCACAGAGAAACTCAGAGGTTCCCATCTCAGCTTCTTCATAAGGAATAAAAATATCTAAGCTAAGATTTTAAAGACAATCTCATCATTTCATGGGTTCTACTTTAACAATGTTGGAAAGTCTGCATATACTTGAAAAACTATAGTTAGTCAAATATAGACATGAAATCGAAGTCGCTTCTCTTTATTTGAAAGCTCACTTTTCATTTGTTTTAGTTCACTGTAAATAAATTAATGGATTTTACAGTACAGGGAATGGCTAAATTGTCAAACAGTTGGAGCTAGAATGTCTGATACAATACCTAGAAGCTGCTGCTAAATTTAGGTTTATGCAAGACACTAAAATGTAAAAATCAAGGAAGCATGAATATACGTACATGCACAGAGAGCTGAAATAACCACTAAAGCCTTTGTTAAGGTAACACAAGCTTTGAAAGCGCTAATGGACTAAGAATGGATTGAAATCAAAACTTTGCTTAAGTGAGAATTTTGTTTAATGCATACAGAAACCAACGGTTAAATACCGGTGGGGGCCATCACACCTGCCTGCCCTGTGTAGCCCATGCCTACAATTATTAATTCTTAGGAGTCAGGAATGGATTCTTAGCAGTTCACAAAGATTTTCATCTAATAGACAACATTTATTATTTGAAGGGCCTACGGCAAACATCTAAAATCAATCATCTCATTTTCTGAAATTATAAGTACCTGTGTGTCCTGTTAAATTAAGTGGATTTGCAATACTTAACTGATCTGAAAAGAAGGATACTTATTTGGACTCCTGTCTATACTTTGTTCACATCTACAATATGCTGTTCAAATAACGGAATCTGCTGTCTGATTTCAAGCATCCAAAAATATGGCAATGAGACATAAAAATACTCCCCCTGTTTGTAATCATATAATCCATAACATAGCATTATATACACACAGGCAGGTACATTCAACAATCTCTTTAACAAAAAGGCGCTACTTCAAACTCTCTTCATTAAAAACCTTGGTGATACCATAATGAATGTCCTTGATATATGGCTATGATGATATAAAGACTTAACACATTTCTTCTTGTATCCTCAGCTTGTTCAGAAAAAAATGCAAATCACCACACTGTGATTTATCTTTTCAATATGCTTTCAATTAAATGAGTCTAAAACAAAAATATTTATATCCTAAGCAATCTTAATATTCAAAAGCTAATTTGTAAGTTTTACTTCAATTCCCAAAGTATAATTTTATACTTATATATTTCTATATAAAATATATACACAAACACACATCTATATACAGATGTATCACATTTATGTCAGCACAAAATGGAGAGAATTAAAAAAAATACACAGAGGAAAAAAGTTAAACTATTTTCACATCCTTCAACAACAACAAAATCACGTATAAGGAATACAAAACATGATAATTTTAATGCTGATATGAACCGGGTAACACAAGGCTAAGTACAATTATAACAACCCCTCGAAGCCATCCAACAAACCTGGCAACAGCTCTGTCTTAACAGTACAAATTGATAAGAACTGTGGCCTTGTTTGCAATGAGATGTATGACAAGCACTGACCTTTTAAATCAGGATGCGGTCAAGGCCACAATAACAACCAAGGCTGCATTATACAAGTAAATGTATGTCCATGTCTTCCACAATAGATTTAAGTGCAATGATAGTTATTGCATTCAGCATTGTTAAACAATACTCAGCTTGCAAAAATATGTTTTCAGATATATGAAATTAGACAGCTCTCTTCTCAAAGAGACACTATTTTTAAAGCTGGACTGCAAAGTTAGAAGTTTCTACACATTTCTCTCTTTTATCCAAACAACGTTATTTTCATTTTGCACAAAATGTACCCCTGGGTCATGGTGCATTGACCACCACCACCAGCAATGGGCAGCAGGTTTTAGTGGATCCCAGCATGAGGAAAACATTAAACGAGCACCAAGACTCCTTTGCATGAGTCTTCTCGCCATCGCTAACCCATGGAGTTCAAGCTTACGGGTGAGGATGGCGAAGGAACGAAAGGACGAAGTTCCCTCCTCTCTCTCCAAGCTAAACAGAGTCTACCCAGGGAGTTTCCTTCCCTGCAGGCGGGGACGTGCACCCCGGAGGCTCGTTCCCTCTCACAGCAGCACGAAACTCCAGGCACTGCGCGGATCCAAGCTGCTGTACAACCACAGCATGGTGGGGGACATGGGGGCCACCTGGGCCACTGGATTTGGAGGTCCCTGGAGATGCCCTAGTCTAGATGACCCATCTGTCTCACAGCCCACTCTCTTAGGGAGAAACGGAGAGAAACGCTTATTCAAACTCATGGAGCTTCTTTGCACTGATAAAGAAACACTTAACAGGGAGATGAATGAGTCCTTTATTATCTTCCCAGATATTAAAAGTCCAGTATGTAATATTAAAATACATTTGCTTTTTTTTTCCAGATTAAACTCCATGTTCAACCAAGAAATTTCAAGTCCACCTGGGAAGGTGGTAGACATGAGGCACAAAAAAAACCAACCCTCTGAGGTTCTTATGGTTTAGGACTAATTAAAAATAGATAAGATTACATGACCTTGCCTGCTTTATGTATAAATACGCTTGGCACAGAAGATAGACAATCCATTAACCGTGTATATCAAAATTCAGAATGATAAAAACCATTCAGCAGTTCTGGGTCTTGAAAACTAATTTTACTTCCATCTTTTTGTTTACGCTGCTATGAGGAACAGAACATATAGTAATGTCTTTTAAAAAATAATTGCTAACAGGTGTGTATTAATTCAAACACTGTATAACAAGAAAACCCCATTCCTTTCTGTATCTTTCTATGGTGTATATGCAGGAAGCTGAAAAACATGCTATAGATCAGCCTGTGCTATTTACGTGTACTGCATGCCTGTGAGCTATAAATATACTTGTTTACAAAATGAAATGATTGCACTTTTTTAAATCTTCCATCTTTATTTTTATGTCTCACATAAATTAATAGATTGAAATTGGTTGGGGAAAAAAGTTAAAAATATATAATGCCAAAGCCAGGGTCTAAATCTTGGCAAGAAGTATATTACATTTCATGAAAACCTTCCCAGCTTGGATACAGAATGGATTTTATCTACACTAATGAAGAGAAACTACCTGTGGAGAGGATGCCTCCATAACTTTGGTTTGCTCTCTGAAAGACGTTGGGTAGGAGAAACAAAAATTTAGCTCCTAAAGTATATTGCGTCCACTCTAATGCTCAATTAGATATTACCTAATATCTTGAATAAAAAATCCTGAGAGAGACTCTTGATATGGGTTCATAATAAAAAGAATTAGTATTCCATTTTTCTCTCTCATTAATAGGTTGAATATTTCTACATAATTTATAGCCTGACACACACTTTGCAAATTTTGTTTCAAATATAGTCTCTTATTCATTTTCCCAAGTAGAAATCATGTGTTACAGTAGAAGATACAGTGATAAAAATCAGGCTCTTCTGTTTTGCTAAAAGAGTTTTAGATTATTTAGAATTCATTATGGCTTTGAATATGGCTAATATTATGGTTAAGACTTGATTACAGAGGTAAGAAATGAGTACCATAAACAGATAAAAAAAAGAACACTTTTTTTTTTTTTTACGTCTGCCTTAGAGACAAGAAAAAGATCTATATACCAACAAGCAGCAGAGAAACAAGCATAAGCCCTAAACTAGCACTTATCTATCAAGCCATGGTTAAGTACCTTATTAGGACTTCTGGAGTCTTTCCTCTAAGAAAATCATGCAATTATTTACCTTTCACAAGCTTCTGCATGTAATTAAAGCTATACTCAGATGAGTCACATAGTAAATTTAGTTTTGACCCAGTCAGCTGTTATCTTAAAAAAAAAAAACTTTTTATTTGACTCCTAAATATGTAAAGTGGAGTTTGCTCAGCTGCTCTCCTGATACCAATTTTCTCTTATCATCCAAACAGATTTGGGATGACTGCAGAAGAATGTATTTGTGAATGGAATTTGTCACTTCCCATTTTTAGCACTGAGTTTTGTATTAAAGATGAAGGAACGAAACACCAACTTTTGTCCCTCCTGAGTCTTTCTGGTTTTTGATAGTTGGTGTGTTTCTAGAAGCAGGACTGGCAACTAGTTGTAGCATTTTCAACTGATTTAATATGCTATTTCTTTAATTGGATTGTTCACTCCCATGACATTCAGGGCTATAATGCTGTGTTTTTGTTATTGAAGGTGGGGATCTGCTAATTAAGATGTGACTAGGCAAAAATACAAGATATGGAACAAATTACAACCCAAATCCCCTAACCCCAGGACTGGTGCAAGCAAAGATAAACCTCAGCAGACCCAACACTTACAAAGAAAAGAACAAAAAACAGAGGCACAGCTTTGGTATTGAACAGAAGCATCAGCCCCCAAAGAATCTTGCATTTGTAGAAAAATTTGCCATAACAACACCAAGGGCCTCAAAGATTAGCAGACATAGTGTGATTCCATCTAGTTCTATATGCCCGGATATACATTTCTGCAAATTCTGACTGGAATTAACACCAGCAGGATAAAAATGGATTAATCATACTTTATGCCATTTTTCAGTTTATTCCTGTGCAACATCAGGCATACCGTATTGCCTTTGTAAACCTTCTTGCACATTGTTTTTACACAAAACCATTTTTCCAAAAACAGGCTGTGCAGAGAAAAAAAAAAAAAAGCCTGAGAAAGTTACCTTAAAACAAACAAACACAAAAACCCCTTCCATAAAGCTTTGGCTCAGCTGCAAAACTACTGTATTTTAGAGAGGTCTAGATGATGAGACAGCTTGTTACTTAAACCTCAACAGTGTGTCATTCAAATGGCCTTGAGCAGAAATGTTATGCTGTTTAACAGCCAGTGCCATCTCGTCCCAACATTATCACTTTTTTGTGCCTGTTAAGCTGCCTGATGCTGTATGAACAGTCCCAGACTGTCAAGTATTTTGTTTACTGGCAGGCAAATACAGCTGGGCAAAAAAGCCAGCTCTGTCCCATTGCTCAGCCACAGAGAAATAACCTTCACTTGATGGAAACAGCCCAAAAGCGACGGGGTTAGTCACTGGACCCTTTGCCAAGGGTATCGTTCAGGGGAGCGTGATGCAGAGTGCTATGATACAGAGATCTGCCTCCTGACCGTGGAGGACACTAAATGTATTTGACATAGGAAACTGGACTTCTGTGTCACAGGCCGTTAATAGTCCAGGGTGGATTGGAGTTGGCGATGCACACAGGATTATTTTGATAATATATTAGCGGGTTCCTGAGCTATTGAGCTCCTCTGAATATCCTTAAAGCTGCCAGATTTCCATCAGTAACCATTACATACACTGCAAACTTTATATTCATTTACACTTTCTTAAGGTAACCAAGAGTCCTGCCTCATATCAGCACTTTGTTCCCTGTCCCCAGCCCTCCCATCAGTCTGTTAATGAGAAATGCAAGCTACTTATCACCTCGCAGCACACACTTCTCCGTGGATGAAAGATTGTTTTTGTCTTTCCGTCCAAGCCAGGTCGAAGGTGGTTGCTGCCAGGCGGCTCAGAGGCATGGCTGGATGTAAAGCCTGCTGTTTATGTGGGCTGCACAAGCTATCTCCCCCAGGTGAAAACATACAGCAGTCCATGTACAGGTGCACTTTTCACTGCTGTGGTTTATAACCAACAGCTTACAGATGGAGAAGACTGAAAGGAGGTTGATGAATGTATCCAAGTATTTTCCTGCGTATACGTTATAAACCACGTTTGCATTTTTTTGTGTCACTGGTATTTAATAATACATCTGGATCTGTTTTGAGAGGGTGTCTTAACAAAGTCCATCATCTTAGACTAATATGTTAAAGTAATACACAGTGCTTAAGAGAGAGGGTTATGGTTCCTTAACACTGAAATGATTGTGAACCGTTGAAAAGGATGAGATCATTGCTTTATCCTTTCCAAGCATTGTGATCTTGCACGGCTGAAGTAGATGACGGAAAAAATAATAATTCAAAAATACTCTGGGCCAATTTTTTTTTAAAGTACGTGTCTAAAATATAACATTTGGTCACCTAGGTATTTAACAACAGAGCAGCTCCTACAAAAGCAACAAAAAGCTTCAGAATTAATATTAATACATTAAGCTGAATTAGTCACTTTGAGCTCATTTGCATGATCTGTAGAAGGGGAGTAAACAGAGAGATCCCATTTGTTTGAATAAGAGAAAAGGGAAAGGTCAATGTTCTGACCCACAATTTAGGAAATTATTCCATTCCTAAGGTAATCAGCCTGTCATCCAAATAATTCCCTACTTGCTCATTACAAGAAACTATAATAAAAGCCAAGTTGCCTGCCTAAAGTTGCTATGGCATTTAGATATACAACTATTTGGCCCATGACCTTCAGTAGTTAAGTTCCCAAGTCTTCAAGAGTACAAGTTTTTCTCATAGACAGTTTTCCCAAGAACACCACTCAAATCTCTCATTTGGAGACTAAACAGCAGTTGATATGCATAATGGAAAGTACCTCCCACACCCAACCCCCTCTCTTCCAAAAACTCTTACACTATAGCGGAGATGAGCTATCACATTATCTTCACCACATCAAATCGAAAACATCTGGTAATAAAAAAATGTTTATTTTATTTAGCCAATTTCAAAGAAGGTTAGAGGTTTTCTAACATGGGAAAAGAAAAGCCTATATCCTGATACAGTTAAGCAGTGTTAGGTCATTTAGGGATACATTTACCTTTGTTCCTTTCCATGCTGCATGTTAAAAATACCACAGTTTCAAATTGGTGAGTTTAGGATGGACAAGAACACAAAGATTCAATAGAAGTCAAAAAATCTTCGATATACACCATAACAGGCAAACAAAGAAGACATACGCTGTATGATGTTACCTAGTACAAACATTCTGGAATTGTGGAAATTTGTACTGATGTCATGATATAGCTTCTGGGTTTTGGGGACAGCAAGCGAACTGTTCACTGTCTTTATTGCAGAATTTTAAACAAAAATACAGTAAAATATTTGTCACACACTTAAAAGATCCTAATTTAGGAAACTTAATTGATTAAAAGGAAACACTGATTCATTCAATTATGTTAAACAAGATAAGCGCATGGATTTACATAATTGTATCACATCGCTGGATCAGATTGAACAGGATTTAAATGATCAATTAGGACATATATCTCGAGACAAAAACTGTTTCAGCTAATGTAAGTGGCAAAAGGGGTACTGTTTTGAAATATGCTATTATGCATCACTCTTCTTTTTTACTGTGAAAATACACAGTTCTTCCTCTTAAGGAAAAGTACTAATCACAGTGATATTGTCTCACAGAAAATACCATTTACAAGGTTACATGATCTCTCTAAATTATTTATCATTAGTATGCATTTCATCTCAAAATATAATTCAGGATAATTGATATTGCCTCTGAGGCAAAAAATTGAAGCAGTAGCTCACAAAGTTGAGGGCCTAAACACAGAGCAAGTAATGCTGTGTACGCAGAGGACAGATGGCTGAAGAAGCTTAAAAATGAAATAAATGAAAATGAATGGAAAATGTGGGTAAGGGAAAGGAGAGAAGTTTGGAGGCAGAGGGACCTGGGTCCATACGGCTTTGTTCCAGGCTGGCCTAGGGACAGCTGGAGGTCATGAAAGCTTGCAAATTTGACAGACTCTGTGCACTTACCCATGGCTGCTCAAAACTGTAAGTCCGCCTCCTGTCTTCCACGTCCTCATCTTGTTTTGCTTGCTGAAATTCTTGTCTCAGGCGCTGTATCCGGTCATGATTATTAGGAGTCGATCTGTTGCTAAAAGAGGGAGGATGGAAATATCAATGTACTTTGGAGCTGTTATCTGTGATTGTCGTTTCTTAGTGAGGTGCCATTGCTACGGAAGAGCACAGACTTTAAAAATAATTTCCAAGCATTTCATACCAAGATCTTCAGCTTGTTACTAGGATTAATGCTGCTTGGACTTATTTTAAAGAAACTTCAGACAGTGTAAGAATAAGACTAATGAGGCTATTTCTAAAATCACCAAAAGTTACTGGAATCTTTTCAGCATGTATTACTTCTAGACATGAAGAGGAATACATGCATTAGGGTCAGACTTAACAAAAAGGGAAATTAAAAGAAAAGTCATAATGATCTCGGCTACTGAATAAACATGAAAGATACTCTATTCCAATCGATAAACTGTAATACTGTCAGATCTTTATTCACATCAAATTCATTAGGATGTCTGCAGACCCTGCCTATATAAAATTTGATTATTTTTCCTAATCAATAAGAGCCTGTCATCCCTTAGTTCTGTTTTTAACAAGTCTTTTAAACTGATCAGTCTGAAAGCATTAAAAGGCTCATGGGCCTGTAAAAAGCAATCCATTTGACAATGCCACACTCAAGAACACATTCAGGCGGTAGGCTTGCAGCTGGCTCACATTCTCTGAACGCCGGTATTCTGGGGAAACCGGAGCGTTAGAGTTATTGTTATGTAAAATCATATGCAGAATCTTGAACTATTCAAAACCATAAATTTTCCCACACCGCCTATCACAGGTAATCCTCTCTCCATAGCACAGGTTTATGTGAATGAAATATGCACAGGAATGGCTTATTTCATGGGGCAGAGGGAAAGTGGATATTTATTAATCTCATTGCCATTTTTCCAGCTGTGCTGCTCCCACCTGACCCCCACAACCCCCACCATATCTCAAACACGTTAATGTGGGAATCACAGGAAGCCTGAAAAACAAATCTGTTATATCAAGACTAACCAGAAACATTTTAATCTCTTCTTATGGCCTTCTTAAGCCCTGTATTTATTGTTTATTTCAAAAGAGTTGGTAAGAAATGGCCAGCTATTACTTTGTTTTAAAAGAGCAATCTACAGAGAGACAATGGAAAACAAGTCCATAGATTCATAGTGTTGGACACAGGATACAGTAAAACACAAGGGATTCATATCCCATGTCTTATCTCATATGAAAGGAGGCAGTTCTGGAGTCCACTTGTGACTGTCTGCCCTGTCTTTAGAGCCTGGTAGGTGCAGCAGATTAGAGGCCAGAGATTTTTGAGACATGTCACCTCCCACTCTTTTCGGTGCCATGTAAGGGAGCTTATCACTGACTGGTTGGCCAAACCAAAAATTTTGCATCAGTCTTCTAGTGAAGACAGATGTTTTTAGAGAGGCTTTTTTTTTTTCCTTTTCTATGAAACAAAAGGCAAAGAGACGGAGGGGTTTGGGGAAGTGTTTTGTTTCATTTTTTGCAAATGGGAGCTTTAAGAAATGCTTTATTTGTAATGTAGGTTAATTTCTATGTGCAAATTGCTGTTTTGAAAAGAAAAGTAAAAAGAAAGTTTTATTTAGAACAGGCGGAAAAGAAAGATTTTGGCATTTCCAAAATTTCCCCTTTCACTGTGGGTGTGCAGCTAATTCTACTTCTTTAATTCAGCTTAATTTTGTCGAACAGCTTATCTCCCTTTGCAGTTTCATGTTACACAAATTTATTCTTTATGTTCAAAGTTTGTTCAGCTTCACTATATAAGCAGTTCCTTTTTCTCATGCATTGCTATACACCACACTTTTTTTTTTCATGTAATCATCATAATCCAGTACACGACAGACAAAATACTTTGAAGTGGTTTGTTGATTTTTAAAACTGGTATTGTTATTCTAGCAAATGAGTAGTCCGATGCACCTCATACACACAGTGCTTTCTGTAAGATAATTTTCATTTAGACTTAGTAAAATACTTAAAGTATTAGTATCTTAGAGGTTACCTGTTTGAAAGAGAAATGCCATTAAGCTTTGGTGCAAAATTACTATCAAAGTGCTGTAGACAGACACCTTGATGTACTCAAGATGATGGGTAAATCAGTCATCAGCCTTCCTCAGTCAAGTTTGTTTCTAACACTAACAGATGACAATGCAAGAGTTACACTGCAGTAGATATTTAATGGTAAAGAAAAATGAAAGGAATAAAGCAAAAGTAACTGAACTAAAGCCTATACACTACACGTAAGAGACACATTCTACCAGCTCCAAAATGGGCTACTGGAAGAGTTATTACAGACCTGAGGACTTCTATACATCTTATAAAGACAATTAATAAAAGGAATTACTTCAACAGTGGAATAGCAAGCAAACGCACAATGTCCATGCTGTGAATTAAAACGTACATCTGCTCCAGAGCAGTGAATGCACAAGTTTGATACCGGTTACAGTGCAGAGATGGAACAACGAAGGACAAGGAGGATCCTAGGATTTATGATTAACATATCCTCAGACCTAAGAAGAAGAATTTATTCTAATGACAAAAAAAAAGGAAGAAAAATAGTGAAGCTGACTTAAGAGAAGATATTCAAAGTTATTAAAAGGTTTGATAATGCCAGAGAAGATAAACGTTTTAACAATATTTCTACTTTAATCCCAAAAGCAAGAGACATGACCTAGATTCAGGAAATTGCAAAAGAAGTGAATTATAAAAAAGGACTATTTCACAGAAAAGAAAGAGCTAAATTAAAGGACAAAACCACTTCTGTATCTAAAAACAATTTCTTCTGAAAATTCTTTGTGTTCACACAGTCTCTGAGATACAGAAAGTGAGGTCAAGTGAGTGGTTTTGTAATTAAAAAAGGTTAAAACAATTTTGTTTAGCAGAGGAAAAGGGAAAACAAAGGAACCTAGGGCTGAGATACCTTTGAGGAGAAAGATTATTTGTGATTTAGACTATAGCTCAGGTTGGCTTCCTTTCATTTCCATTTTCCTCTCAACCTGGTGCTTAAGTTCCCTTTATTGAAGGGACTTTTGCAGAAGTATGGTGCAAGTCCTAGAAAGTTTAATTAATTGCACCATGTTTTGGGGTTTTATTGTTCAAATTACCTGAAGATCTGAAAGTAAATTCACCTCAAAGAATTCAAGAGTGCCAATGGGAAGGAAGGAAGTTAACCTGAAATCCCTCCAAAGTTTATCAAAGATTTGACCTATGCTAATTTGAAACATTTCAGCAAAACTGCAATGGCAACTTTCTACAGTAACCGCAGCTTGCCTAGATGATACTTCTGTTATGAGCCTTTCCCTTTGCCTCCTTCAAAAAAAGGATGGTTGCAAACTTACAGAAGACAATCAGCACCTCCGAGCACCAGATGTAAGTGATGTTCTTCTTTCAAAGTACCCTAATTACTAAGTGCTCTTAAAAGACATAAAAATCAAGGAAAGGCTCGCAGGGCCCTAGTGCCGCAGGCTCCGGTGCGCCTGGGCTTCCTCCTCTTTTTGGCACTCCATTGCCTGCTGTCTACAGCTGGCACGTTTAACAACCAGCTATTTTGTGAGCGCTGCTTAAAAATACACAACCACCAGCCTGGACTAAAAATGCAACGGTAAGCAAGGCTTAGATAGGCCGGAGCTGTCACATATTTTCAGAAACAAGCAGCCACAGCAATGACCATCAGAGTCTCAGATCATTAAGCAATGTCTCGCTGTGATGTCATGTGCTGATGTACAGAGTTGTAATCCTTTCAAAACAGACAGATTTTCCGTGTGATAAAGTGGATACAAGCATGCTACTGAGCAGAGATGACTAAAGCTTTGGAAAAAAAAAAATTATTGGCCTGAAAAAGCATGGAAAAGGGTCTTAACAACATCACCAGGCAGTTGCAACACGACTAGAATAACCAAAAGGTTAGTATACAAACAGCGTTCTTTACACCTTGCAATCTTTTGACACCAATTTGAGCAGCCAGGGACGCTGGTCTGACTGGCTGCTTAGATCTCTGGATAGCAGTTATAAAACACAGATGGGTTCTTATTACTTCAAGCTAGCACATAAATACCAGCCATTTTTTATAAAATAAATTCCCTTCTGTTTGGACAGATTACATGCCTCATTTTAAAAATTAAGAGCCTAAGTTCACTGTATCTACAGGTAGAAAGGAAGAGAAAAAGAGTGCATTCCCATGAATTTGAGAAGACCGTCCCATTGTCTCTCAGTGATGCTCTCTCTCTGGTGGCAACGCAGTAGCTGGCAGCGCGCATGCTTGCCGAAGTTTGCAACTAGCTGGGCACAAAGTTGGACCTTCCTGCATTGCTTGGGCATGGGAAAACCAGAGCGGTGATAATCTAATAAAAAAGCTTCTCCTGCCTGCCGCGAAACGTGAGCTCCTGCTCGCCAGCGCACAGCCCACCCCCGCAGATGGGTTTGCCCATTTCAGATGGCCCTTGAGGGCAATAAACAGCAACTGTCAGGATGCTGCAGAAACATATGCCCTTTACCAGGCTTAAAGTTAGCACCATGCTGGAACGCACAGTCTGCGGGTCTGCTCATTCAAAGTGGATCTGTTACTCATTGGTGACGCAGCCGACCGCATCCAGACCCTGCAGGGTAGGGACAGCGCGGCCGCGGTGGTGATCGCCTTCGCGCACTCTCCTTCCTGCCACCGGCGTGGCATA
Source organism: Apteryx mantelli (assembly GCF_036417845.1). Lineage (NCBI taxonomy): Eukaryota > Metazoa > Chordata > Aves > Apterygiformes > Apterygidae > Apteryx > Apteryx mantelli. Next base: position 154,534,124 of record NC_089979.1, read on the forward strand.
GCAGATAGGCTTCTTCCTGTAATTTTGGTCCACAGTTTATTTTTTGACATGTGAACACCACTCCTCAAGTTTAACTAGTAAAACCAATTTGGCTGGTGCTTTCCTTCCAGTTCGCCCTACGTACTATCCTGTTCTGAGACACCAGAAAACAGAGTTTTCATGAACACGCTGATATTAACACCTGCAGGCATCATACACAAACAGGACCAACCAAGGGCAGCATCATATAGAAGAGCTGTTGCATGATCACAGAACTACTACTATTTTGAGAAAAAAAACAGTTGACCAAGAGATCGAGTGTGTCAGAAAGCCTACAATTGTAGCTGCAACATGGAAGGAGGCATAGGTACTCCTTTTTTCCCCCTTAAGTGCCAAGGAATTTACCGGGAATAAGGCATTAAAAGGTGGGGGAGAGGTGTTAAAAAAAAGAAAATGTATCAATTACAAAACTGCAAATAAAAATAGCTTCTCTGCACAAGCTTCATTAAGTTTTATCAGCTAGTATCTTGGGGTTTTACACTCAAACCACAGGTCATAAATTCACAGTAAATCCCCCATATGTTCACCAAACACCTGAATTCAATTTCTCTTCTAGTTGTAAGAAACTGAATGTGCTGTTCAAATTGATTATGCATGCAAAGTTAGTTTCTAACAAGGACAGCTCCTTGCATGCTGAAGGGTATATATCCTATCTGTTTTTTTTCCTTTTTAGATCTCTTTCAATCTTGGCTTATTTCTACTGTTCACAAGGTTATAAAAACCCTTCTTTCCTGCCATTTCATATTTGCAAATGAATACAAAGCATCATAAATCCTTTAAAGTCTGCAATTTTTAAGTGCAGCTAAATTCAGGGATTGGATAAATATGACAGGCAAGATCTCCTACCATGCTACCTGCACACATACACACACACCGTAGCATATTAATTCCATCAAAACAAAGATTTTAAAACCCAGGATATATGTCAATATGCACGTGTGTGAAATCAGCTCTTCAGGAAATTTATGTCATTTCCAGTTTGCCTTCACAGCTGTACTCATCATCTCCAATAGCAAACATATCACAAAGAAGTTATGCAAGTCCCCAAGGGCACTCGCTTCCTTCAGTGGGTGAAATTCATTTCCAAATTTTGACACCGTGATTTCTTGATCATTTCACACCAATTTCAATAGAGTAAATCCTTAAAAGTTTAAAACATACAGCTCTCTTCTCTGGGCTTAAAAGGTGGTCCCAAACGCTGTCAATTTGGCGCTTGCTTTCGCTGTGATAGTCATAAACAACCCAGAGAACTGGAGCTGATAGGGAGGTCACTTCACTACAACAGTCTCTTCAAACTCTCAAGACTAGATTTCACTTCAAGTCCCTCTGTGGTCATTCTGAAGCAGGGCCATCATTTTACAATCAGTGAAATCTGAAGAATGCACCCAAGACCCTTTCTATTGCTACCATCACTCTTCCTTATTAGCCTGTCAGAGTCTGCACACAGGAGACAGAAATCCTGCCTTACTTTTCAGGGGAATTCTCGGCTTTTCTTTTTAGTAGAAGATTTTAGGAGCCTGCTATAAACATCTGAAATCAGATACTCAGCTACTGGGTTATCAGGCAGTCTAATCCTTGCTTTGGAGCTGTTAGGTTTTGTAGAAATAAGCCAAGCCAATTTTCAGCTGCATACAACTGTTACAGCCACTATTACAGGGTATTGCCTTTCCCCAGTTAAAGGGAAAAAAAAGAGAGGGAAAGTGAGATGAAAAGAAAACAGTGAATTTCTTCTCAAAAGGTTAAGGGAATGGCAGAAACACACTTGTAAAGACTACAGATTAATAAATCCTGGAACTAAAACACTGGTGATCAAGCAAAGGAGAATTTTGCTTTTTTTGTTCTAAATGAAATATAAAATTACATCAGAGGCAGGCGAAGAAGCAGTCTCTGATCTTCTAAACACCTTCCTGTCCTAACCTGGACAGACAACGATGGCCCCAGTGCTGCTGGATGTGACGAGCATCCACAATTAGCCACCACAGGCTATATTGTGTCGACACTGGGCAGGTCACCTGGCACAGGAACGCAAGTACGTGTAACTAAGGCCACAGAGAAGACATCCTCTCCTGGCCCAAGCTTGCCACGCGTGTGCCAGCAGAAGGGATCATCAGAGAGATCCCTCGCAGGCTGTAGGCAGCGTCAGCTAGCACAAGTCCCCTTCATCCTCTGCTTAAGCTAAGCCAGCTGATTTGCTGGAAGCTGTTTAGGGATTGCTGCCCCCAGGCCGCTCTGCTGGGTCAGACACCTTCAGCAGAGGGGCAGTAAGCAGCAGCGAGGGAGCAGTAACATCTTCAAGCGCTGCGGCTATTTGCAAAACAGGAACATCTGTCCTGAGCCAACACCACCTGTATGGTGTGAGCGTTGCCGCACAACTACTGCAATGTGGTGATGCCAGTTTACAGCAAGAAATCTGCTTCAGACCCCAACACTAGCTAACTTTTTGAGGGGAGAAAAGGCCTATGTCTTCTTGTGATAGGAGTCTACAGATACACAAAACAAAACTGAAAAGAAAGAGAAAGTTCCTGATTGGGCCATTTGCTTTAAAGGAAGCATCAAAACTGAGTGAGTAATGCACTATCCTTTCATTTAAACAATGCACGCTGGGTTTCTAAATGGTGAAATTTAGCTCTGTTTCAATGTCAAAAGGCTCCTTTTCTTTACAAGGTATTTAAGTCTTGCTTAATGCATTGACATAAGTTATACTGGAGATCCAAAAAAATATTTTATATTTTTTTATTTCTCTTTAGCTACAGAAAAAACTTACAAAATACTACCTTGCTGTTGTAACTAGCAGAACACAACAAAATGTTTTTTATTCTTGAGAACACTTGCCTTCACTAAAAATGAAAACCTTATGTACAAATAAAACTACAATATCAAGCAGTACATCACTAGAGAAACAGTGATGTATAGACAAAGACATTTCTTTAAAATACCTGAATGCTTAAAAAGATAAATACAACATTGCACAAAGTTCACATGGCTCCTACAGTCCTTACCAGCCTCTAATATAATTATAGTATAATTATTGCAGTTCTTGACAGAGGGGCTACTGCATTATAAATCTTCAAATAATATTTTGATTGATTTTACATTATTTCTTAGTCTAATTATAGACTAATTGCCAAGTGCAAAATGAGAAGTTGTCCATTAAAAACAGAAAAACAAAAATGACTGGTCTAAGAATCCCAGAGCTGGGTCTAAGTTTCAGAAGGTTTCAGAAATTTGAAATTTAGGGAGCCTCCCTCTTGTAGGAGCATCAGTACTAGATCAGAACTTTTATACAAAACACACAGAAATGCGGAATCGCAGTTTTGTTTTTGGCACTAAATAATTTGTAATCTCTAAATAAAACTCTAAATCTGAGCTTACTGTTAAGTCTTTTCATCAGTTAGTGCCTGGGCATGCAGTTTCCCATGTGACTCAACCAAGAAAAAATGAAAATCAAAGCTAAGATTGATTACTTGAATTGGTGCCTAAATCCACATGGCTGTTGTCTTCTTATGAAGTTGATCTCTAAGATTTATACCGATCAGCACAAAAACTAATTAAGATTTTTAATTAAAAATTATTGCATATGGAGATTAAAAACATCTTTACAAGATACTTTGCAAAACAACTGATTTCTGGATAAATTCTTCTAGCATTTTAATACAAAGATGAAGATTTTAGTAAATAGATGTTTTAATCATGAATTACCACCACACCATCTTGATTAGCTTTAAAACTAAAGATCACCACGAAATGACAATCAGACAATTATCTTTGAAAAATAATCAGTTCTAGGCAAGGACAGACAGAACATCACTTTTTATCCAAAAAATCAGCTGGTTATTTATTCAGGCAGCTAGGACTCAACTTTTACTATTTACGGTATTTTCAAATTATTTCGCTTATTATCCCTCTTGGAAATATTGAAAATGTCTTTTCCTCAGAAATTATCTTTTTGTATGTACTGTGCATGTTCAGAAATTGCTGATGGTCTTGCTAGGTTTTGAAAAACTGGATTAGAAATACTGAATTCTAATCTTTACTGTCGTTGGGCTGCTCACTCTGAACCCAGGTACAGATTTCAGATACCCAAATGTGTATATTTCTCTCACTGCAGAAGAAATACAGTATTCACACATAACACCATTTTACTAGTTTACCAAGACAATTAACCTGATAAAGACCATAGGAAAGCGAAGTTATTTACCAGGACAAAGTAAGGTGGGATTTTTCTCACCCAATTTCAGTCATCTAAAAGGTAGGCATGTAGTTAAAACCAGCCATCTAGACTCTGAGGGCAATACAGAGAAGGAAGTTACTCCAGAAGGCAATTCACATCCCCTACCCTAGGAAGCAATTACTCACCCTCGAGAGCTCATTATTTTTCTCCATTGAGAAAGAAAGAAGCCCAGAATGACGAGCTCAGGCTCAGGTGGGTAACTTTAGACACCTACATCAGGGCAGACGATTCCCACCCTAGATGACTAACTTGGGCTAAAGCCGGGTGAAAAATGATTCCTCCTGAGAAACCCTAGCACCAGGGATGCCTGGTGGAAGGTGACAGCCACTGGGCATGGCACTATAATCTAACAGTTTAATCCTTAGGCAAAAAAAGTAATCAGAAGCAAATATTTCTCTTTGTGACTCACGGCCAAGTCACTAAGCCCCTCTGCATTTGAGCTCACACATCTGCAGAGGGACAAGTGCCTTAATTAAGAAATTTTGAGAGCCTGTATAAATTCTACGCAACAGCCAACCCTAATTTATTTTGCCACAATTTTAAGGGTTCTTTACAGGGTATGCTATACTACTGCTTGTAATTCTCATTTATAGAAAAAAAAATAAGATTTTGTCATATATTAACATATAGGCATGCATACAGCCATGCTTGAGATAAGCCAAGCATTGTCACATACCAAGTTCTGTGGTTAAGATCTCCTTGGCTTGGCCAATTTGTTTTTCAGCTTTCACAGTACTTCAACTAATGCTACACATTATAAGGTTTTTCCAGTAATATAATTGCCAGATTTTTTTGGTAAACGGAAAGGAATGAAAAATGTATAATAAGGAATTCTACTTAGTATGTCAGATTTATTTTGCATGTTATTGACATTATGTTACAGAGTTACAATGGTATCATTTCATGTTGTTATTCTTACAGTCTTAGGTTGATAACGTTTCATTTTGACACCATAATGGTGTCTCTGGGGATTTTGACGACAATGTGTTTTGACATCATGTTAAAATATATCCAAACTGATATCACTTTATTTTGTCATCATTACATAGTTTCAGCTGAATTTGTAAGATATTGCTTTATTCTGACACCTTTAACTAGGACGATTTCAGTACAAATGGCAAGTGATAAAGATTTTTTGAAAACGTTAAACATGTCCGTGTAGCACACATGACTGTGGTGGAAACATGCACTGGCCAGATATCCCAAAATACAATAGATAGTCACATGACACAGATCCTCAGTCAGATCATAAAAGCTTCAAAGTGCTTTTCATTCTAGCGTGTGATAATAAATTTAATAAATTGCATTGTAATGTTATTTCAGAAACTTCAGGCAGGAGGCCCAGCAGCAAAAACACTGCTGCAAACCAGACACTTCGGTTGCTGCTGGAATGTCGGAGGCATGTGCACTTTACATTTCCCTGTGTAGAAACCAGAAATTATTCTCCTGAACACTATTAAAAAGTGAGATTTCTAGATCATAAGCTTCACTGAAATGGAAATTGCTATACATGTAACTCTGACTAATGAATAGCAAAGGCAGTTCCAACAGAGTGCTCTAAAATGCAGCACTGGACTTGAGCCTTAAGTAGTGCAAACCTGGTTAGACCATTGAATCCAGTGGAGTTTAAAGGCATTGAAGACTGACCAAGAGCCTTGAGAAGCTTTTAGGGAAAGAAATAATGAATAAAATGAGCTTCAAGCTTCCTGTTACCAATGTGTAATTCAGGGACTGATTCTGGACCAATTTGCTATAAAAATTGTCTGCTAAAATTATCTGTGGGCTACCAGAAAGATGCATGTCATACCAATTTAAATGTGTCCACTTACAGCTATATCATTCAGTTTCTTCTTTTAGTTATTTACTAGTTCTTGAATTTTCTCTACAAAGAATTAAAGAGCATCTCTAGGGAAATCAATACTTTACATGTATTAAGAAGTATATTTATTCAGTACGGCAGTCCAGATTCTACTTACTAAAATGATTGCTGATAAAATCTCTAATTTTAAGCATTAATGCATAAGATTTCTCTACTGTTCAGATCTGATCAAAGAGAATAAAGAATTTCTCCTTTTCCCCCATTCTCCTAGAAGATAATGCTTAATAGAAATTGCTTGTATTTTCTTATTTCAGAGAGTATGCTAGAACTGAAACAATCCCTTGATCCCAGTTCATGAATAAAGCATTTAATGGACTGGACTTGTCAAAGGACACGCTACACATTTGATCTATAGAGTAAACACAAGTCTGTGAAACACAAACCCTAAAAACAGAAGTTTGCCATGTCTACTCATATATTTAAAATATTTTCCCTTCCTCTCTTATTCCAGAATTAAGATGGTGAAGGAATTGCTAGGATGACAAAACTGCAATGAGAAAGTGGAATTTTTCAAACAATTGATGACAGCAATTTATAAACTCCTGGGAAACAGCAAAGAAGTCCATATAAAGTTCATACATAATTACTCTTCTGTGAGAGGAAATAATTATTACAACACCAGAAAATGTATAATTAATAAGCAAATGACAGAAGAATAAGTTGTAACCAGACACACTAATACTCTCTACATCTTTTGTAGGAGTTTGCTTTGGATTTTTCCAGCAAAGAGGAATGCCTGCCAGTGGAAGAAAATGAAGCTACAGAACTGTGAGCCTGCATAACTATGAACCCCGCTGACCTGAAGAATTTGATACATACCTACAAAGTGCTCTTTCATAATCCCAAAAGACAAGAAGAAATATTGTAGGCAAGTAACTGCAGCTATTAACATAAGCAATACTGCAGAGCCAATCCCATTTAATGCAAATTATAGACTGGTTTCTACTGGCATTGACCATTCTTCACTCACGAAAAAACAAATAGGCTGAATTGTCTAAGATGCCTATATAGAAAAGTGTTTTTTTTAACAAATGTATTTATTAAAAACAATGTATAAAAATATTTTTTTCTTCCTCTTGAATTTAAAAACTCAGTGCATCTTCTTCAATTACCTTAAAAATTGAGAATCTCAATTCGTTTTCTTTATCTTTCTCAATACAGTGAGCAGCATGCCCTACTAATGCAATGAGCTGGTAAGTGACAGACAAATGAAACCTCAGCAGCACAGTGCTGCACTGGTATTTGTGCTTAATCTCTGAAATAAACTCATGGTGCGGTGTTGACTCTGTAACTCAAGGGTTATGTTATGACAGGTCATCTGGTATTTTTTGCTATGTGTGACTGCCATGATGTTGTAAAGAGAGCTGCTGTATAGGACATTGCACATCACCTGTGTAAGCACTGGCCACCTCTGAAAAGGACTTCTCCTCTGCAAAAGGTAACAGAAACTCTGTGAGGATCTACGGGAATTTTAAAAGTGATATAAGGCAAGATAGCTTCCAGAAAGTAGTGTATATTGCTGTGCTTCTAACTTAGATAAGGTTCAATTCCTGCAATTAGTAATAAGCTACAAAGGAGAAGAGAAATTAATGATTTAAATTTCAAGACATTTTTCTATGCATTTTCCCATTCAAGTTTCACAGTAACCTGCTTTAGAGGGAAACCAAAACAAAACTGGAATTAGGGGACATTTATGACAAGAATTATCAACATCCTTCAGAAGGGGGACACACAAAGACCTGATTTTGCTGGCACTTTGCTATTTATTTTTAGTTATATTTGCCAGTTTTCTGCATAAGTAAACACCAGTCAAGCAGCAGGACATTAAATGCAGTAGACGCGGCACAGACTGCCTAAAAACAGTTCCTTAACCTAATATTTTACAGTTTAAGAACAGATTTTCCCCCCAACACGTACATCTGTGAAACAACCATATCCCCCACCACTAACGCTTGCGGTCAGCGGGGCAGGGTGCCCACCACCCAGTGTGGAGGGAGCCCAGGGGGACCAGGGCAGCTGGACAGGACTACGCTGGAGATGCCTAAAACCAGCTGAATTAGGTACCAAAATCAGATATCTAAAGTCAGAGCACCTGAATGAGAAAAGGCCCTTTCTTTGCAGTAGGCAATACCGACTCCAGCTGCTCTTAAATCATTTCACAGTGTGGAAGGGGAAAGTAAGGAAGTCCGAGTGGTCTGGGGCAGCCTTCACTTGCATCATTTTCTACTGCCACTTTGGGGAAGACACAATATAGAAGCACAAGCAGCTCCCCAAAACCACTCTCGCAAACCCAAATGCTGTGCTTCAGAGGGAGCTGCACCAAGATAAAAAGCTATCTTCTTATTGTAAAAAAGTCTTTTTCCCTGGGCATGAAGATATAAAGGCAGGACAGCAGCTAAAAATAAGGACCACAGGATCCTTGGGGTTTTTTAAAGAAAACAATATCATTTTAAGCCATTGGCATATATAAAATAAAAATAGCTTCAAGACTCACATAAAGTGTGCTTCTTTCTCATTCTCCTGCCAGCTAAACCCAAGACAACCAAAGATAGAGACAGGAGTCTAGTTATCTGATTACATATAAACAACTACATTTCCCCTTGCTGTATACAGGTAATTGCTTCTTTTGCAAGGGTTGTAAAAGCCTGTATTGAGAGAACAATGCAACTCATTAGCTCATCGTATTTATTTAAAATAAACCAAATGGCATGTCTTATATTACAGCTGTGGCTCTATTACTACTGCCCAACACAGGTCACATTTTTCCCGGCTCTATCACTCCTAGTAAATTACTTGCACTTGATGTAGAGCAGGCATAAAATAAGCAGAAAACAAAACTTTGGCCATTTTAATTTAAATCCTCATAATGGCAGGTCAAATTTATGTGAACTTTTTGGTGAATTGGTTCTTTTATTAGTACCCAGTTTAATTCAAATCAGAATCTTCTACAGAAGATTAATTAAATATTAATCAAAGTCCAGGGCAGTCTAAGCTTCTGTTCCATTAACCTAAATGTGACTCCATACAGAATCACAATGCCTTTTTTCCCCCGCCTGGTTTTAAAGAAGGCTTTTAGTTTTTTTCCGTTATGGTGCAACTCCCAGTAAATGCAGACATACTATTCGCCATGTGTGTTTTAAAGGTCATCATTTCTTTTCCTTTTCCAATTAAAGCTGCTCTTAATCACAATTAAGCTTTCAAGAAACAATTAACAGAAGTCAAAACTTCTCTCCATCAATACGTTTAAGAGATGTACAGTGTGTACCCTCTATTACCACTGGTGTCACTGAACTAATTATACGGTGTTAAGGTTCACTTTCTTGGGTGTAAATTTTGGTTTGAGTTGACACTAAAAAGAAACATCAATTTATTAGGAGATAAAACTTGTTCTGCAGTAATGGAACAGCTGTGTATATAAATTTATTGCAGCTTAATGTTCTCACACATAAAGCAATTAGAGCTTTCTGACAGACAGACTTGCTAAGTATAGTGCATAGCATATAGGAATATGCAGTTACAGACACAACATATTTAAGATTGATTGTATATACTCTGTACTGCAATATCCATTTTTCAAAAAAGCCTCTCCATCTCTAGATATGTTCTTAATTAACGTAAACCTATGCTTATAGTCATGTGAAATTTTCCTCCTCTGTGCAGAAATCTTTTCATGCCGCATCATTTTTCTCATAGATACCTCTGTGCTAAATTTGTCTTCTCCTTCCGCAGGAATATATATGGCCTTTACATGGGCTTAATTTTTTTTCACCCAAAGGAAAATGGAGGTAATAATGTTGTCATCAGATTGCTTAAAAAAAAATTTCCAAAAGTAAAACCACATACCCAGTATTCAGGAAAAGCATCTTTATTCCTCGAGCCATAAAGTATGAACCCCTGAAATAAGCTGTATTCATCTAGCACCCTTTCCTCCCATCACCTGCTCTCTGCTAACTTCAGTTGTCTTGAAATAGCTTCCAGGATATTTTTGCTTCCTTCCTATCTTTTCTACAAGACAATTAAATTTAACATAAGTTAAGGACTGTGGTTTTGAGGATATTCATAAGCAAGACTAGGAATGGAACCTGAACGTTATGGAGTAGTGGCATTCCAGACTAGCAGTCTAAGACACCTTTTCTAGTCTTGAAACTCTGGGAAATATTAGACTTGGAAACAAAGGCACAAGGGTAATTAAGGTAATCATTTTCCAGTTGAAATTAGTATTGATTATACTAAATAGAATCATCCAAAAGATAGTTCTGAAAAAAAATTCAGAATTTCATGATGTGTGGACGTACAACGGCATTATTTGCTTTTACTGTGGAAACTCCCAAGGGACTTCCTTTTTATTAAATAGCTCAAAACTGTCCCATGCCCAATTTTATGTCACATTTACTGATGAATGAACACATATACAGTATGCAATACCGCAAACTCTTTCCATATTTTAATACATTTACACAGTGCCTGCCTATGTGTGTACACCAATCAGTTAATTGGAATTTCACTATCTGTAACACCTGTGAAGAGTCATTTCTTGTATCTTTAAGTTAGAGGATTAAACTAAATGACTGGGAGAGTATTGCTGTAAAATAGTAGGTTTTTTTTTTTTTAGGCTAGGATTCTCAAAAAAGTCAAGACCTACAGTGTGGTTTCACACTTGGTTTGAACTGACTGAAGCGCTGGCTGCTGTGGAAGGGGAAGTTCTGCCCTCCGCAGCTGAGTGTTCCCTCCCATCCTTTGAACCACGAAGCACTTGTGAAGCCACACCATGAATCAAATCAAGGAGCTGGTCTGACCGAAATATCTTTTTCTTTCTTTTCCTTTCTCTCTCTCTCTCTGATTTTTTTTTTAACAGGGTTTGTTTTCAGAAAGATCAGCTCCCTGACTTTTTCAATAGAAACTGAACCCTAAGTTGTCCAGCGCCCACTCTCCATCAATAAAAGGGGGATGCTAAACTCTTCTGGCAGCCTCAGGGACACCAGGGCTAAGGCATGAGGGGGACCGATAAAATCAGCTCCACAATTACAGGAAAGAGGAAAGACTGAAACTACACTTAGTGGTACGAGGATGACAAAACAGTGGTGAGATGTTCACAGTTCATTTAAAATTGAAATAATTAGCAAAAATTAAAACAGAAATCTAGAAACCAGGCAGATGGTCAGGTATGTACTTTATAAATGCATTTTATATCATTTACATTGATGCAGTTATCCTTCCTTGCCAAACCAGCAGGACGAAACTCCTCTACAAAGAGGCAAACATAGCACAGCAATAAAGGAAACAACTTGAGCTTTGATGCTGCCATCGTCATTAGGCAATGAGAAATCCATAACTGAATGCCAAGACAGCAAGCTTTTCCATTTCACAGTCTTTTCTGCTTTTGTCTTTGAGACATGACACAGGTCAGTGAATCTGAGCACAGAGTAGGAGCCAAGAATTCTTAATTCTAACATCTTTGGAAAAGCTATTCTTAATCTGTCCATGTCTCAGCACTAGGAACTATTATATGAAAAATCCAACAATATTTACCTTCATTTGAGGTGTGCTTTCAAGACTAATGCTTCTGAAAGAACCTTGAAGATAAAAGCTGTCAACAACTTAAATATTCTCAGTTATACCACGCTTGTAGCACAGAAATTGAAAATAACTGCTAAAAATTACGTTATTTTCAATATTGCTGTTATAAACAAATTTTGAGCTGATACTGATGTTGAAATCACTCTTAAAAAAAGGCTCTTACAGTAAATTAAACCACTTCTCCAGTTCCAGACAATTTACTTTAGGGAATGATTCATTCTTAACAAACTTCTTAAAAAGTACACCCTACCTCATGTTTCTTTCATGACACAAAAAGCTAAATTATGGAGCAATGGCTTTTTTTGTTGTTTCTCAGGGTTTTTTTGAAAACCATCACCTATCCACCGTACTAAATAGATTCCTTTCCACAATACTGACAGCAGTTTCCCGGGTAACCAACATAGCTAGAAGTTGACTTCAAGCGGTGTAAGAGAACCAATATTCACACCCCTAAATTTATATGATTTGAGGAGTGCTTTTTAGCTGCTACATTGTCCCCAGTGCCCTCAGCAGTCAACAGGAGATGGGAATATCCAGCCAGTAATGGAATAAAATTCATCAACAAGCAAAAAATACGAGCTAAGGGTGATTTTATATACAGAATAGTAAATGTCATTGGCAGCTGGAAATTAAAATTAATCTCCATGGTAAACCGGAAGGATTAGAATTTGCACGAGCTGTCCCTTCTTATGGATTCTACTTGCTTCTTCCCTTTTCCATAAGGGAAGCAGAAGAAAAGTTGCACATATTTTGCTGTTTCTTTCCCTAATCATTGTCCCCCTAATTTCTGAAAGTGTCTGTTTAATACACCTTACTTGATGAATTAGATTTCACTTGCTGCCAGCCGGATTCTCCTGGATTTCAATGCATCGCAGTACAGGGAATTCTAATGGCCAGCACTTGCTCCTCCAGCCTTTTGCTTCTATGTATTAATTGGCCTGGAAACTGAATTATTCTGTAAGGCATTGGCTGCTCTTAAAGGTATCTCTTACAGCTCTTTTTTGTTCTGGGTTTGTGTGTTTACTTTTTATTTCCATGCCATTTGACACTGCAGTGGAAAGAGCTGACAAAGAAGATCACATACTGAACAGGGTATTAAAGGAGTAGGATTTACCCTATACATGTACACATTTTTTTAAGATAATGAAAAAGCTATATCTATGGGAAATTCAATGGCAGATCTAAGAGGGAAGTATTGCTGATCAGCCAGTTCCTAATGCTTGCTACAGAAAAACTAGTGGGTTTATGTAGCTTTATTTTTATGAGCAGAGGAATAAACTTCTTTTGATCTTTCTTTCTGTAGGGACTCAAGCATTACTACTCCCTCTTTATTAGGCTGTGGCGTGGGTTTACAGATCCAACAAATGGGATGACCTCAACAATTGTGCAGTAAAAGCACAGTGTAATACGTGTGTGAGCATACACACACACACAAACACACACACGCCATAATGGAGGAAGACAGTTAAATGTATTACCACTTAAAAAAATGGCAAATGAACATTTGATAAGGATTGCACGCCGTATTTTAAAATAAAAGTAGGCTTTGATGTGTGGAACACCACGTTTTTGCTCACACGGTGCTAGACTCTTCAGATATCCAGCCACACTAAAATTTCCTATTCCTAAATCCATTTCACACACTGATTTCTCCCAGTATTAACACAATAGTTCCTTAGAGTTAGCTGCAATTTAATCTTCTTGTTCTGCTAGTACTCTGGACCTGACTGCGCTGTGTCTTTCCACTGTCCAACTATACCTGCTTGTAAAATTGCCTGATTTTCTTTTCCCTTTTAATATTCCATGAAAAGCAGACCAACTAGTTTCAATAGCAAAATAAATATCATCACAATGTTTCAAGTTCCATCCAGAAAGATTCAATGAGGCCTCTTATCCAAACCAGAGTGTCTAGCAAATAATCTACCATGGCCTCAAATTCTCACTTTGCCACAAGCCCTGAGGTCAGACCTCTTTAAAAGGGGTCCAAGAAAGGAATTGCAATGAATGGCATTAGTCTGCCTTGTGGTTTCTTAGTGCTTGTGGCTGAGCATACCCCGAGACATCCTGACTTTGGCCCGGCTCCCTGTGGAATATAGTAATTCTGCGAGAGCTGGTCACTACCACACTACAAATACGAGCAGCTCGTGGAAGAGAATAGCATAGGCTTTTTCTTATTCTTTACTTCCTCACATGGGCATGCAATAGGGGAGAATACTGTGCATTTCAGTACAGTAACTCAGCCTCTTCATCCTAGCCAGAAACATGTTGTTTTAAAAAAATTAAGCAAATTTGTGTGATTCAATCAAATTTCTTAAAATGTTTACATTATATTTAGGCTTACATAGACACTCACATGTACCACTTTTCTCAAGACAGTGCTTCCAATATCTCCTGCCTCTGAAATATGCTCAGGAGATTACTCATTTCTAAAACCAGTTAAAAACTGGAACTTTTACATGGTAGAAAATTCAGCCTGGGATGAAAAGTCAAAATACTATGGAAAAAGTTTGAAGCAGAAATAGTTTAAGATATCATTTCAAAATTATCTATGAATATGAAATATTTCATTATTCCTTAAATGAATACATTGACTTTAGTTTGCCTGAGCTCTGCATCCTGAATTCTACACCTGTAGTCTCCCAAGTTGCTACAGCCTCTCATAGATTGTCATTCAAGTGCTTTCTGCAGCTCTTTTCCCATGCAGGTTGTTTTTTCTTACCAGAAATAGATATTTTATGATGTACATTATGAAAATTCAACCAGAAGTGAGAATATATTGCCTTGTGAGAGATATGGCCCAGGAATGAGTTTTCACAGAAGAAGATATCAATGTAAGCTACTTGCTGTTATTGACATGTCTTGGTAAAAAAATCATTTAACAAATTAAAATATTTAATTGTGGATTGAGCTTCCTGACCTGAAATAATATGTTGCACATAGATCTTCTGAATGAAATTTTTAATAGGGAAAGTCAAAACTAAAATGTTTATCCTGTTCTAATGGTTTTATTAAGCTTTGTTTATCAATAAGGTTGACCATAAAAAACCTTTATATTTTACAATAAAAATGAAAACCTACAAAAAAGTGAGAAATGGAAACAAAATACTATATTTCTCATTTGTACAACTGTGTGTAAGCAGTATGAAAATCTGTGGGAAAAGTATCCACCTTCAACACTGCTGTTTAAAAAAAAAAAAAACCTTCAGAAATTATGGGCAATTTATGCTTTCTGAAATTAGCTACAACAAAGTGAGTAATTGCTGGGCGAGCCATACTGTATTTTACAGACTGTGTTCTTCCTCAGAACGAGATCCTGAGATTGCTTTAAAAGGTGTAATCTTCTGTAATCATTTCTGGTGCTCAAAGCAATTTTCGATAGGAAAAGCAAGTAGGAGAACAACAGTATCCAAGAGCAGAGATCACTAGTTTGTAAACCTTGACCCTTCATATCATTCAGTTATTGACCAAGTTGGTAAAAGGAGAGTGTTGCGATTAAATGACTATAACCCTCATCTTAAATGGCATGAAACACCATGAGGCCTGTGTCTGGTAAGCAGAATTTACAAGTAAAATGCATGTAAGGGAGATGGGAAACAAGAAAGACATGCTCCAACTCCCCTCTCGCTCCCTAACAGCAAGCAGAAGGTAGTTTGGATGGAGACAGGGTTGAGGCAGAACCATTAAGAGTGCTCATGGGAAGTCACATATAGGCAGGTGGTGGTGGTGCTGCTGTTACAACAATGTCTAAAGTCAGGAAAATAAGCTGCAGAGTAAGAACATATGGTAATAGAGCAAATTTGCTGGATGGAACGTATATTTTTCCCCCGCTTACTTGCTCTCAAGTAAAGAATTTGTTTTTATGTGTCAGAGACTTTAAACAAGAATAGGCAACTGCAGGAGGCAAATGTTAACGACAGTAGTATGAAAAAGCTGTTTCTGAGTAAAGTGAAAAAATTACTAGGGGTTTTAGGCTATTACTGCAGGCCAATACACACATCTGCTCTTCATGGGTTAGACCCATGTTTTCGCCTTCCATGCCATTTGACCACCTGCCTTCTGCAGGAAAAAGAAATCAATGGAGCCAGTTAATTCCTAGCAGTGCTGTAAGAGGCTGGGAAAAGGAAATGGGGAGGAGGAGAGCCCAGCAGTGAAGAGGTTGAATGCTCCTTGATCTGTATTTTAGCTGATGTGAAAGCAGGAAAGAGATTTTCTAGACATCTCTGCCCATCAGCTCTTCTTTCCTTTTACAGAAAAGCTAGGAAAGAAATGAAGAGGAGAGGGGGGTGGGGAACCCATGTGGGAGAACACATTTTTTTGAAGAGTAAAGTTAAATTAGAGAAAAGCTAAGGGAATTTTTTTTGGGGGGGTGGGGGGGAGAAGAACAAACTGTGTATGGAGATGTCAGGAGATTTTAAGGGCGATGAAGTATTTATGTGAAAATTTGAAGGAGACATGGAGAATAGGACAGTAAGAAATCTGACAGAATTAGTGGAGAAAACACTGGGAAACAAATGAGATGGAAAGAAGGCTGGAGTTTAGAAATGTGTAAGGAAACAAAGACCTTCAAAGGCACAATGAAAACTTTAGAAATAATGGTTAGGATCATCTAACTTAACTTTTAGGCATTTAAAGTTAAATGTCTGGGTGAAAGCTTGTCAGATTTTAATCTAGGGAGAGAAACAGGTATGCATAGACAATGACTGATAGTTGTAAAACTTATCGCAGACACCTGAGGATCCCAGAGGAAACACCCTCTAGAGAGGTTTATTCTTCTTACTGGATATAAGGGGACTCGGACTGTGACAGAAGTCTAACTTTTATATGCTGCAATACACAAAGGACTTTCACACTACAAGAATGAGATTAGGAAGGTGACCACAGCTGGATGTGGTAACTGAGGAAGGACCAGAATGAGGCAATTGAAGGTAGGAGTAGGGGGGAGGCAAAGCCACATGAGAATCAGAAGAACATCTGGACAAATCACACAGGTGTGTAAGGGAAGGAAAGGTCACAGGAAATAAAAGCTTGGGGAGAGGAGTGCTGATAGAAAGTTTGTTTCATTCAGCTTTTGAATATGCAGTTAAATAAGTCTGACCACTGAAATTAGACTTTTTACATAGTGTCCCTTTGTTTTTATTCTGAAAACTTTACAGGCACATAAACGTAGTTTATGTTGCTGTGTCTGGAGGAGAATGCGTCACAACAGTACGGGACTGGAAGGCCAGCAAGATCATCTGCCAGTCTTTCAAAGGCCAGCAAGATCAAGATCATTGATTCCTGCTCTCTGTAACCTGAGGCTTAACAGGACTGTAGTTCAGAAGAGTCCTCCCTTTCCACCCTTCTGCCAGAGACACCTCAAAAGCTACAAAATACTCTATGAAAAAATTAAAACTCTCAGTCCAAAGGAAATAGAGCGTACGAAACTCATTGTGCCATGAAAAGAGAGACTAGAAGCATCACCAATATTTAGGTTCTGTGAAATTCCTAGATCCTTTGGAGACCCCATTTCACATTATAAAGAAAACAAAATTTTCCCTTCATATACAGGTGTCTAAGAATATGACCTTAGGGAAAAGTGCCCTGACTTCAGAAGGGGTGTCTAGCTTAGCCCTGAGTTTGAGTATGAAGTCCCCAAGCAGTGTTTCTCAACACGATGAGGAGCACCAGCAATTCCTGAGATGTAACTAAGCTCTGAAACTTGAAACAAAGGCCAAGTTCCCCAACCACCTGCCTTGCAAAGTCAAAATATTCCTGGCCCTGGTGGGTGACTAATGGAAGACATGAGGCATGGGATTAATTAAATAATAAATTCAGAACAACAAACACATTCAACAAACTGTGATCTTGTTTGCTTTCAATGTCCTCTTGGGGATACCCACAAATTGAATACCCAAAGTTTAATATCACACGCTTTATTTTCTAGACAACAGCATGGAAACCAGGCAGCCACAGGAAAAGTAAACTAGATATGATTAAAGAAATGTTATGAACTTTGCGAGACTTTGAGGACTGCTGAGCGATCCGTAAGTTAATGTGATAGATGAGAGATATTGGTGTTTGTTTACAGCATGTCTAATGGCAATAAAAGAAGCCACAGAGCAGGAGAGCAACAAAGACCAACACTACGCAACGGAGTGCTCCTTCCCAGAGTCTGCTTCACTGTTTCCAAGGAAGAGGAAGTGCAACGTTTCCAGACTCTGAGCCCTAGAGTCATGTATTTATAATTTATTAAGAGGTCAAAAGTGGCATTTGTTGGGTCTCAGTGTCCAAAACTCCTTGAATTACTCTAAGAACTGGGGCTCTGTGTTAAAATTCAATAACTAGAGCTTATTGAACACATCCATTATGACAGGAAGTTTACCTGCAGCAAAACTACAAATTCCTACCTCCATGTGTGCTAGGTCTTGTGCAAAAAACAAGATCAGTTTCTTTGCAAGAAGTTTCAGCATTAGGTAACACCAGAAAATGTGTGTTCAGTAAATGCACTTAAGGTTTAAGGTTTTATCCAGTTTCTTTTTCTCTCTTTGTCTCCCTCTCTGTCTGTCTCTCTCTCTTTTTTTTTTTTTTTTTGGAAGGAGATATCCATGTACAATATTTCTAAATAGGCATAGGCTTTGGTCAAAATATGAGGCACTTTATGAGGCACTTTGACTTGCCTTCTTAGATTAAAACAAAAGCTTAATGGAAGTTCAACAAGAACAGCCTGTAACATTTTCAAAGATATGTTCAAATATTAACTGATTTGTCCTCGTTGGCTCATTAGGAAGAGGAAGTTGCGGCAGAATTCTGTGTTAAAACCACTCAGAGAGGAGATGACAGAACCAGGATTGGTACTTAGAAATTACTCTCTCATTCTCTCTCTTAGTCCGAGCCCTGCAATAACTCCTTTGGGAAAGTCTTCGGAGCAGGCTCAGAGCCATCGTGTCCTCAGGAAGGGCTCATGCAAGTTTGGAAATTTGCTCCTCCTTTCCAGGAGTCTCAGTCCTTTACAGCACTAGGCTTACGATTTCAATAATCCACCACAGTAAAAGTCATTTATGGAATTAGATATATTGCTAGCTATTCAAATATTTTCTTATTACTTCTTATTACTTATTAGTGCACTATACAGCACATCAATACAGAGCCCAGATATTACAGCAAGGGGCACTCTAGAAATACCTAAGCAGACTGATCAATTTTATCTCTGTTGCAATACAGTGCATTAGCTGGATGACTTTCCGCCCCCCCCCCCCCCCCGGCACTGCTTAGGGAGCTCAGAATTAGGACAAATATTCTCTTTTCTCCTCAACAAATGCTCAACAAATGACAAAAATGACAGCTTTGAAAGACTGATTTTTTAAAAGTGAGGTTCTGTATGGTAGCTTATGAAAGCACTTCAATTTAGAATGATTATTAATCAACCATCCGTTCAGATAATTTTCTAATTTAGGGGAAAAAATCTATATTCTGTCTCTTACATTCCCATCAGGTACTAAAATATGAATGTCTGCGCTCATTAACAAATATAAATAGGGAGCATTGTCTGATGCAGAGAGACAGAGCTGATGCTTAGATGTAATACTCCTACCTGACAGAAAATGTTCTGAATTTTAGTACAGAAGAGATTTAATATGAACTTTGAATATTTTAAAATAATACAGCACTAAGTACTGTATTTCACATGTGTGAAATAGCAAAGCTATTCTGACATATTGGAACATAGCTGCTTGTTCTGGATGCTCTGTTTGGTTAATTCCACATAGAGCAGAGACGTAAATCCCTATTAAAAAAAACATGGGATAATAAAACAGCAAGTGTAACTAAGGACAAAAAGATAAGAGAGCAATACAAACAGTGGAATTGGCAAACAAAATTGTAAACACAAAGAATTAAAAGATGTTTTGACTGACATGTTTATTAACCCATCCTTATACTGATTTACTGTTGTGTGGTTTATCAGCTTTGTTTGCCCAGCACGAATCCCTGTGAAAACTGGAAATATAATGTGAATATTTATCACCACAACCTTATTCTGAAACAATCCAAACAGTTCAAGCAATCTTAAGAAGCGGGTATGCAGAATATCATAAATTAGTTTTCTGAATACAGACCATTTAAGAGTCAGTCCTGAGGAGTTGTGTGTCTAGACCTGGATGCAAGCAGAGAAGGATCTACAATGTAGGTCTCCCGCTTCCTGGCCAACTGTTCTAACCCACCATCTACCGAGCCAAAGATGAATGCTACCATCGCTCCAGTCATGCTTACAAGAATAAAACCTGCTCAGACTTATAGGATAATTACATTTCTGGGTGACTGATCTTCTGAAGTCCTTGAATCCCCTTATTAGCTGGATAGGAAGCTTCAGAAGGAAAAACCAACTTAAATGTACAACTAGAACAAAATACTGGTTTCTTGGATTCCACTCCAAAGGACCTTAAAGGCATATACTATCAACTTAGAGGCTAGATCTTTTTTAGGTCTGACCTATAATCCTTTCTGAATGGGCCCTGGAACCATGTCTGGTTTTAAAATCCAAGTTTATTATGACATGTATATACCTAGGCATAATTTATGAAGAAAGACATGCAAACACTATTTTAACACAAAATATGTGGCAAGGGAGTCATTTACTAGGCTTTCACACAAAATACAAATTTATTACTAAATGTCTATGCCTAAAACTCAGTATGTAGTACATCATATTTTAAATTATCAACATTTCTGCTGGAGAAGCTTCCTTCATAAAATATTTACACAGCACATCTCAGGACTCTGTATTTTACCAGCAGTTACTCAAAGTATAAGACAAATATAGTTAGCAGGTCATCTTTTTCCTTGATAAGCTATTCTTCTCACTAAAAAAAAAGAAAAAGTTTGAGCTATTCTACCTTTATGACCTTTGTTATGAAATACTGTGCTCCAGTATAGTGATATATTTTGACCCCTGAGGGCAGCGAGGGTCAGAGGGCAGACCTGCTGCTAATGGCAGTGTCGGGCTGCAGAACACAAGGGGCAAGCATGTTTCAATTACTTTTCCAATTAGTAGCAACAATCAATGCAAGCTGTAAAAAGTCTTAAAGAAACTGGCAAAACGTTGCAAAGTACGGATATGATTCTTTTTTAAGTAAGTAACAAATCCAAGGACAATAAAGGTATTAGTATTCCCTTGATTGTTTTTTCAATACCATGTGATCATACAACCCTTTATTTCAAATCAGGCAAACTGGAAGTGTTACCTTCTTAAAATCCAGATAACTCTTCAAAGAAAACAAGTATTAATTAGATAACCTATTCTTTACTAACCTAGACAATAATAAAAAAAATCCATATGATCATTTTGTTAGATTGAAAATTGAATTTATGATGCAAACTCCAAATGTGTTGGACTGATAGTTAAAACTAAGCAAGAATGATGTTCTGATTTTTGCAAATAATGTTTCTGCAGGATAGAGGAAAAGCGCCTCCAGCATTTCAAGCACTTGGTATGCAGTTGCTTTGGCTATTAGAAAGCTTCTCAGCACAATATCAGGATTCTGTTGGCATTTGTTTATTCAATTTGCCAATGTCAAAATAAAATTTTAAAGAAGAAGTAAGGGAGTAAAGAAGCAGAACTATATACTTGAATGTATTACAATATATAATATATAAAATATATATGTTTTTATATAATAATATAAACAATATAAACCCAAACACATCCAAAATGCAAAGCACGTGTTTTTTTCTTTTTTTTTCTTTTTAATTTACTGTTATCAAAAGTTCAGCTGCATAGTTTTAAAACTCATTTGAACCATTTTCCTAATGTCTGTATAGTTTTGTCAAGGGTACAAAGCAATAGTAGTTTGCATCAACTTTGCAGTAATGATTGATACTAAATACAGACAAATAATGATGAAGCAGCATTAATTTTAAAATTCACAATCCATACATGGCTTTCTACTGTCAAAATACCCCACAGCAACAGCCCTCACATCCCAAGGTCAAGAAAGCGCAGAAATGAGAGTTCTGTAGTTTTTTTCATTTCATTTTTGTTTTAAAGAATATAACAGACAAATCTATCTAATAAGAAGGAAATTTTGAACATAAATGAAATGGAAAATAGTTCTATGTCCATTAGTAGGTAGAAATGATTGGTAATAATGTAAATTAATGAAATTTTCTTATATTGGGGAAGAATAAGTGCTGGCAATTCAAAATAGTAATAGAGAGGCTACTAAATAGCAAATATCTACAGTGAGTTGTTTTCAAATCTGCAAGCCCAGATTATTTATGCTAAATAATTTTTAAAGAACTGGCTGAGGCATTCCTCTGGACACTGATTTTGAAGTTTAATATCTACTGTAACACAAAAGACATTCTAAAATCTAGAAAAAAGATAATATGTCAATATTTAAAGGAAGAAAGTGGGATCATCTCAACATGACATCATTGTAAGGAAAAACCATGGAAATAATGTTAAAAGAGGCAATCAGTTGGATTGAGTAGTAGCATGATTAATACCAATCAACAGTCTTTAATAGCAAACAGGTCTTCTTAGGGAATTTCATATCATTTTGTGATGATATTACAAATTCAGTTCATAAAGATAACTTTTGAAAATACTTGCCTTAATTTCTGTATAAATATCCCTCCATATTATCCCTCTGATGAAAAAGTAGCATTGCACAAAATCAACATGGCTTATACTAAAAATGTTAAAGAACACAGAGAATCTGAAGAAGAAATTGTAAATGGGGAACCATCACCTAATGGGCGTATCTTTGGCGACATTTTAAAGACAAGCAAATTATAAAGAGTCCATTGGATTGTGCGGTAGACAGACTCAAGATTCATTTGATCATCTGAATATCCAGAAACAAAGCTGTGGACAGCAGTGAGACAAAGAGTCTTAGCAGTCTTAACAACCAATTGAAATTGGATTCTTACTATAGCAGAGTGGCTCACAATATAGCGTGTGAATTTATGCACATGGATGTACAACATAAGAATGGAAAAGACACATAAATCTGCATGTAACATTAAAAGAAAGTCACGTTCAGTTCTAGTCACCACATTTTTAAATGGATGTCTATTAAAAGAATATATTACCACAATAAGGATGATAACCTCTGGAATAATTTACAATGTATGTGGTTTATTTTTTCTCTCACCTGACACCTTAAATTGAGATTAGATGGATTTGAAATATTCAACTGAAGAAGGCATTGAGGAACTGATAAAAAAATTCCAGATGAAAAGAATGAAATAATTTCAAAAGACTAGCACAGAAATAAAATATCCATGCTAACCCTTCAGCATGGATAATATTTCTTTAGTTTACAGAGGAACTTTAAGTCTGAAATTAATTTTAATGCTTTTTGTAAAATTATTTTGGTGCTAAAAAAAGAGAGTAAACAGGTTCTTCAGTATTTACTGATCCTATCTTCTGTATTTCAATATAGTACATTAGCTGTATTTCAAATGAGACTATGTCCAAACAGTGTCTGACATCATCATGGACCAACTCAGATTGTGGCCTCAAGGAGATACTGAAACCCAAATAGTAAACAAGATTATAATAATAGTTACAAGCCTAAATCAGCTCTGTACAACAGTCGGTGAACTAAAGTGTACACTTCACTTTTACCTTCTGAAAATGTGACTGTTTTGGAATACTGCCAGAGTGGCCAAGTATGAAAGATAAATGCACTGTGGTATTTCTGGAGCTAAGAGGTACTTGGCTGTTCAAGGCCTCTCTCTGTTTATTTAATTTACTGATGTGTATCAACCAACAGTAATAGCAAATAAAGTAAGAGTTAAATCTTTCTGCCAACTGAAAGATTTCCTAATAGCTGTGGAATTTGCATGATAATACACACTAATTACAAAAAGAAATACATGTATTATTTTAGAGGAACAAATAAACTACATAGTCGAAAAAAAGAATACATTAAAAATATATATTAAACTGCTTTGTCCATTATGCACTGCTTGCTTTACTCAAAGTGTATATGCATGCATCTGCATATGTGTATACACACAATTAGGTCTCTCCAACTGAAGCAGCACTTTAGAGTCCCATTTAGAGTTAAGAGAAGCTTCTTTCTAATTGCTATGGGCAGATTTTTGGCTCTAATCCAGTTTGGGCTGGACATCTGTAAATCGAAAATTTTGTCTGGTCTGATAGAGGCCTTGGCAAGACCAAACGGACTCAGGTGGCACCTTCCCAAGTCTTCTGCTTCAGGTGAACGTGCTAGTGAGAGGGGAGGAGTGACTAGACCATGCTACGTTCTTGGCGATTTCAGGGACTCAGGGATTATAGCTGATCTGCAGGCAAATCTAGCCTCCATCTTTCTGACCACAATCTTAGAAAAATACAAAGATGACCCACAGATAGGTAGAACCAACTACTTAAATCCGATCACATAAACTTTTTGAAGATTTGTCTCTAAAAACTGTGTCCTACTGGTGAAGCTGGCATCGTAATTGAAGAATACAAAGAATATCAGCAAGATTTACTTTAAAGTAGCTCAGATGCTAAGCAATGGCTGGCTTAGCACTCACAGCAGAGCATCCTTTTTAAAAATAATGCATTAGACATTACAGTCTCTTGTTATATCAGTGATATGATAAATATACTATTGCCCCCTTTCTGCTTAACACTTCCTGCTCTCACTTCTCATATACCAGAATACATTACAGCAACCACAAAGTATGAAAGGCAAATGGAAATATGCTTTCATATGGCAATACATCAACTTCTAAGATACCTTTCCAGATTCACAACTGCAAATAAGCCAAAAGAATTTCCCCTTTGAAGAGTGAACAGAGAAGTCCCTCTCCACAAATTACATATTTTCAACTGGGAAAATCTAGCATTCAAGCACTGTAATATTTTACTCTACATGATAGAGGAATATCCTAAATTTTAAAAGAGATTAATAAGAACTATCAGCTTCTTAATAGTATAAAATAAAAGAGAAGCTGGAATGTTACAAAAAAATTTAAAACAACAGATTTTATGTGATGACTGAGAATCTTAAAGAAAAATTATATTTGTCACATAAGTGCTAAGTCTGCACTGTGCTGATTCTTTCCAAATCTCTTAAACTACTAAACAGCAAACAGGTGTTTAAGCTCTTATGGTACATCTGTCATATTCACACTACATTGTTGTTGGGTTTTTTTGCACTGAATTTAAACACTAATGTAAATGTGATCTTAGTTAGTTTAATGATAAAGAATACCCTTCATAAAAATACTGTTATAAGTGTTTGAAATGGATTAATAAGTGTTTCTGGCTAACACTCAGTAAATCATAAACTATTCAGTACTGTAACAAATCACTTTCTTTGTACCTTTAGTTAATAACATCTCTTTACCGAAAACTAAATCTTTCAGCCTGACATGATTTAAAACAAATGTTATTATAAATAAGGAGACTTGCACAAAGTCATTTTATCCACTTCAGGAACAGTGAATAATGAATGATGCTGTCTGATAGATCTTGGATTGACATGGAGAAGGTACAGTAGAGGCTACTTTTAAAGTTTTTCTTTTTTTAAATGTTGTTTTAGCTTTATTTTATTTTTAAGGTAAAGGGGCACTATTAAGCCATCTAACAATTGGCATTGACACATGCTCAGGAGAAAACAACCAGAAAAACTAGCTAAGAATTGCTAAAAAGTTGTAGAAGCTACACATTAGTGCAGAAAACAGGCCGCATAGTAGAATTACTAAAAAGTTACCATACAATAGACATGCAGTAAACCTAATAATGAGAGTACTGTGGACACGATCATTAAAAAGAACAAAAAAGGATAAATAATGTTCTTGCTAGAAGAGTCCCCACGTTTATCCATTAGCACACACAATTAGCATTGAAAATTGCTGACGCTGGAAGTGGTGTAATTGTTTATTGCTGCCACTTCTGGGAAAGGCTCAGTTGCGTATTTTCGGCCAAAATAATAGGCACAGAGGTGATGCGCTTTGTCTCCAGGGCAAAGCTTGCCACCTGCACAACTTCTCAGCACCCCAGGCTTGTCAGTCAGCACAGCAGCCCTGACACGGAGCTCAGAAGAGACTTTCATGTTGACCTCATCGACAGGATAACGGTGTTGCACACGGCCAGGTGGGAAAGAAGTAAAAAAAAAAAAAAAAAACCAAACAAACAAAAAAACTTTTTTTGCACCTGCAAAGACTAACTCAGAGCAAAGACTTGTTTTCTGATTGATTGCTGTCCCTGAGCATGAATTTTAGATATTGTTAAAAGAAATAGAAAGGTAACTTCCAGCAGTTAAATTCACAGAGCTTTCTGTGGTTATAAAATCACCAATAAGAAGTGATTAGGAGTGCGGGTGGAGAACAGAGACTATTATTCTCCTAATGAAAGCCCTCCGTTTGGGGTTTCCACTTAGTTGCTATAGTTATATCATGCCTATGTAACAGTCACTTTTGCTTCCTCCTGCCAACAGTCTGCCATGGTAAATAGGAAAATTGTTCTTAGAACTGCACACCCCAGTCACACATTTTATATTTGAGAAATTAGATCCGTTTATGAGCAGCATATAGCAGTTCTGTTATCCAAGTCTTATGATTTAATCCCTAGTCTTATGACATTTATGTATTTCCTAAAGCTCCAACTGATGGGAGTTACACATCCCTTACATTTTTTATCTAGTTTCCTAAGAAAAGGAAGCTTTTATGATCATACTAGTTGTCTGTACTTCAATCTATGAAGAGCCATTCTAATAACTTTTGAACCTACAGGCTGATTTAAGTTAAAATTAGGAGTAAAAAGTCTCAATGGTAATTAAGTCCCTAAGAGTTTTGTACAAATCCCTGGCTGGCTCTAAGACAGAAACTGAACTTGTTGCCGACTCTGTTGGAAATGCACTCATAACTCAATCCTGAGACGTTGTTTTGGAGCTACCAGCTGGTTAATCATACCTGTCCTGGCTAGGCAGTCGGCATATGCATATCTTTAGATGTGCTGAACTTTGTAGAACTGCTGACTTTTTTCTGATGGGAACTCATGTTATAGTACTAGGCATAAAAAATTTAGAAAATAATGGACATGAATCCATATGACCCAAAGCCTGTCAGTTCTGCTGCTCAAAAAACCCCTTCTTCCCCCTATAAAGTAGGACCCAGTCACATGGCTGGCACAGACAAACCTGTAAACACAAACCACTGAATCTCTAAAGGCTCAAAAATCAATAAACTGAGTCAAAAGAACAGAAAATTTTTCAATCTCAAGTCTTTTTTTAAGCACTTTCATGATCTTGGGATGACAAGCATTGATAATATTGTCAGATGTTACATCAAAAAGATCCCAGGGCCAAATCCTTGTTTAAAAAAGAAACACATCTGAGATGCAACGCTGAGAGAAATACAGCAAGGGAATTTCCCCACAGGGAATACGAACAAGCAGTTGAGGATAGGGTCTGAATTGCCCTCGTTTAATATGTCTTGATTCACTGCAAAACACATAGGAAACCCTCAGAAAGATATCTGCTGCATTGCTGAGGGCAGACGGGACACAGACTTGCAACGTTTACATGCAACCGCTTCATGTAAAGATTTTGCCATTTTCACATATTTGTCTCTGACAACCTTGTAAGGCACCTATGGAAGGAATGAAGCTCTAAAAACTCATATTCCACTGTTCCTTAAAATCTACGTTAGCAGAGAAGAGTTGAAACTATTAAGGGTTAATACAGAGAAGAGACTAAAACATTAAAATGTCTCATTCCACCTCATTTTTAAGTTCATACGCTGATACAATACTTCCATTAGCATATTAGATCTGAAACGTCCATGGCTACTGATACATCATTATAAATAATTGAATACAAGCCTATGGGTCACTGTAGCAGAAAAATAAATTCATGAAAGTAGAAACGGACTCTTTTTTATCTAGTGCATTTCAAAAAATTAAAAATATCAGATGGAATTTAATTTAGGCAAAATGATTAGAATCTTCCACAGTCTCTCCTTGTCCTCCACTAACCCTGACCTTTCCTCTACCGTGCATTTATCCTCTGCAAGTTTTAGTCTGGTGGGCAATTCAGCTGACCCCACACACTGCCCTCCAACTATTCCCTCCTTAATAGTATGTCAGGATCAACAAGATCCCTCTAAAACTGTGGGAAGTCAAGTCTTTTCAACTGAACATCAGAGGTGCTTTGATAGCCTATCTCTAAAAACTCTCCCTGTCCTCACCACGATGCAGCTGGAGCATTTATCTTACTGGTGTGGGCTAAACCAACACTACGCTGCTTGCCCAGATAAGGAGAGCGTGACTCAGGAGAGGGAATGTGAGGCCGGGGTGGGCACTGCTGGTTCTTCCACAGAGGGGAACAGGTCTTTTGGAGGGCAAAATTCGGACCACCTCTCTCTCAACTGAGCAAACAGCTGAGGAAGACTAACTTGCACATCAGTGTTCAGTACTGCAAGTTATGGATGTGAAAATTTACCACCGAGTGTTACAATGAACCTCTGCTTACCTATTTAATGTGCACAATAAGCATGCACCTCTAATCAAGGCTCACATTTCTACTGCATAAAAGCTTTCCTTTCAAAAATAATAAAATAGTTCTGGTTTGCAGCCTGAATCTACCTTGTCAGAATGACAAAGTGTAAAAATGTAAATATGAGGGGCTGAAACCTTTGTAGTTTCTTACATCTCCTGTCTGTTAGTGGAACGTCATTTTAGGCTCTAATACAGTAACAGGCAATGCTTTAGTGAAGTGTTTATGGGTTGGGTTACATCTCCTTGAAACGGCAAGATATAACTGAGGGACCTCACTGAAGGTAAAACTAACACCTTTATGAAACATCAGTCTTCATGCTAAAACAGTCTCAGGAGAAGGCTCTCAGTATCAACTATGGACTGGAAAAGGTTTCACTGAGACAAATCCAGTGAAGGAAGGATAGGTATGTGAGAGGGAGAACAAAAATAAACTAATTTAAAATGAAAATATGTCTTTTTCTAGATAGCTGATGGGTTAACTTGAAAACAAAGTACATTGGGTTTAAGACTCTTAATAATGCAGCTAGGAAATGGTTAAAGCTTTTTTTGATGCTCAGAGTTATGATAAAATATCCTTTGCTCAGCAGACAGTTCCTAAACAAAACCTTGATCTTGGTGTCAGCATGGCTTGGACTCAGACACAAATCCCTAACGTACGATGTTCCAGTTTTATCCCAAAACAATAAATATAATTAATTTCATAAATCAGCCGACAATTAGTTAGCAACAAAAAAGCACTTATCTATCTTAGCATTTACAGAACAGGAGCTGTTAAGTGTAAAGAAATGGACAGGTAAAGACATCGTAAATCTTATACTATTTGCATGGCAAACACATACTCTTGGTACAGTTTTTCCCTTCTGTTACTCCAGTTTTACAACAGAAACCTCTGTGGAGCAAGACCAATAAAGTCAACTGATATCTGCAAGAACAGAGTTGGGCCCAAATTTATCAACAACAAAATCGTTAATAACTCTGCTTAATTACAACCTGTTCTATCCAACACAGAATATGCATGAGTTTTCAAGGAGATTTAATTATTTAGAAAGTTGAAAGATGTGATAAGCTATTTTTTAGATAGAAGGAGACAAAGAAAGAGACAAAAGTCAACATTTCAAACTGGTAATTTTTTAATGATCTGTACTCAAAAGCTGTCAGAAAATATTCTCTCTAATACAATGAAGCAAATTCATTCTTCAAGTCAAGGTAACAGTGGGAAAATGGGCTTGATAATAAAAGCAATTGTTTTATTGACTACAGAAGAGCTATCACTCCTTAGAACCATGGTCTGAATAATAACAACAAATAAAAATTATTTTGGACATTGACCAGTAGGTAGGAAGGGGGACTGAAATCAGAACCTAAATCTGACTTTTATGATCAGACCCAATGAAAAATGAGAGGTTCAATGCAGGACCACAGACACTGGGAAAAGAAATGAAACCTTTAAAGTAGATTCTCTGTGCAAAAAAAGTTTATGATCTCCTTGAAAAAGTAAGTTAATATTCTGGTATAATATTATATTCAGAAATGTATTTTTAGCAATATCCACTTATTCTGTAATTCTTGTGTTATTCCCCCCCCCATCAATATTTATATGCAAACGTACACATGCATTATGTATACAGGGTCACAGATATGCTGTATTGGCACTTCTCTACCCCTCCATCTTCATGCTTAGCCAAATGTCTTGAGGGACTATCAAAATCTTCAGTTGAAAAACCATTTATTTTATCAGAAAGGAAAAGATTTTTCTCGGCCTTTCCAATGCCCGTTGGCCTCCTCTCCTTTCAAACAGGCTGCGATTCATGTTCTTATTCCCAGAATACAGCACAGAGATGCCAGCTGGCTCCCAAAATATCAGCTTTACGGGCATAGTACTCCGCTAAGCCGACTAGTGTCTCTATGCTCTACAACGCTGGGGGATATAAGCAAACTTTGGTTAACCAAGAATTTTGGTTAAGTGGTGTTCTGTAAAATAGGGATATAATGTGCATTCCATGTCTTGCTCAAACAGATGTTATCTAAGCTGCTTGGACTCTGACATTTGAGCTGAATATTGCTTATTATTAGCATATGCTAATTTCATATTCTGTATGAATAGCATACCAGGCTAATCAGTTATGAGACTAGTTCATGTTACTTCCAGTTAATAAAGGACAAGGAAACCTCTTCTGAATTAAGCCACAAGCCTTCGGTCTTCTACTCCCAAAATAAAATATGAAGGAGCCATCCACAACTGCCTTTATAAAAGAATGATCACCAGGCTTAAGCGTGCTCCTTTCTCCTGTTTCACCCACACAAAATCAGAAGGCAAAGGAAATGATCTAAGATCTGATACCTGTTCCCCACAAACATGCTTTTATTTGATGTGTCAGAATTTAGTTCTCAGACAGTTTATCAAAAATGAAAATAGTTGTTTTTACTACTTTGTAGAGAGTAGAAATCTCCAAAATTACACATGACAATACACTTTTGCTGTGAGTGAATATAAAATGTAAAAAAAATCCCCAGATTCTCAAATACTACATAAGGTGCAAATACAAGGTAGTCCTGAGAATACATGCAGTGATCCAAGATTAATAACTATGCCTACATCTAAAGCTGTCACATAAAACTGCTCTTTTTCTCATAACCAAACTAGACTTTCTATATAAATTATACCCAATATCATCAGCTCAGACAGATTTGTATTAAGTACAGATTTATCTTGCAGCTAGTTATTCAATACTAACATGACATAGCTCAAATTAAGACAGTTTTACGTGAGTTCAAAACTGAAAGCTTAAGCCCATGGTGAGTATTAATAAAGGCATTACAAATATATTTGCCTTGGATAACCTAAAAACATAAACTTTATCATTTATTCTTAAGACTTGGTTTTAATGCACACTTCTTCATATGACATAAGTATACATGAATTTCAAGCGCGTATTTATTGTGCCGATGAGCCAAATCTATCAAACTCATTGCAATATGAAAATTGCAGTGGTTTATAAGAGTACATTATCAACTATTTATAAATAGTAAAATTAATCCAACTCCAACTTCATTTTAATATTATGATAGGATCTCTTCCCTTACAACAATATGTTTGAGATACCAAGCTTGTCCTTATTTTCATGCATCTCAAGAACAGAATTCACACATTGATGAAAATACTGAATTGGGCACTACAAAATAATTTAGGTCCCTAATCCTGATTAGTTTAGCATGCTGGATCTGAATTCCACAAGAATGGCTACAGAGATTCTTTGAAAAAATTAACAATAGGATCTCATTGTGGAAAAAAACGGCACACCTACTCAGCCCATAGCCTCACTGAGGGCAACAATTCCTGGTAACAAAGGCAACCTAACATGTCAGCTAAAACCTTTATGACACTGCTAAATTTCAGAGCTATCCTGTAGCACACCCGAGATGGAAAGACAGATGTTTTAAATCTGCAGAACCTCAATACTACTGCTCTGTGAAGACAGCAGGCATCAGAATGGAAGGAAAAAAAGCATCTTGATAGAAAAAATCCCAGGAGTTAACCTGCTTGATCTTTCACACATACCAGCTAGATTTTACAGTGCTTCAACAGTTCCTCCTCACTGTCAGAGGTGCTCACTATTATACTTCTGCACGTGGAAGCCCTACTAGCATAATATCAGGATCTCCTGTCCTTTGTTCTAATGTTAAACCCTATAAAAAATAGACTTTTCTAAATGCACTTCCTGAATAGTTCATTTCTGTTGGAAGTTGAATGAAATAAGCTAAAAGGGATCACCTTTATTGTACTCATCAGACCAGACTATCTGGTGATGGAGATAATCACCCACAAAATAAATATAGTCGCAGCAGCCGAGTGAAAAAAACTTCAGTAGCTATATGAACATGTCTTCTACATCCATGTTTTCTCATAAGCCAGAGGATACAGAACTGCTTTAAATTCCAGGTTTTTAAAAGCAATTCTTCAAAAAAGGTATTGAGTAAAAACAGAAAGGCCATCTACTGAATTGAACAGAAAAGTTCCGGCTGATTTAAGCCAGTCCAGGATTTTCCTGAATAACTTTAACTAGCTATACTAAGATAAAAGTTTAGATTGCAAGCATCATCAGAGAGGAAAACAAAAAAAGCTGTTATTTTTGCAGAAAAAGGGGAGACAGTGCACACAGACTCTCAGACACCAGCAGAGAAGAGCAAATGTACCTAAAGACTGACTCCTTTCTTGGTCCTACAGAAATCTTGATCCCAGATCAAGTCACTGACTAACCTCAAGTCACCCACTCGAGAAAAACAAAGACTTATTCCAAAATTCACATTACTATTGCTTCTATCTCATCTGAAACAAAATTTAAAGTATGGTCATCAGTCACAGCCTCTTGGTAGGAAAACCCACAACCGCCAAAACACTTCCTTCCAGGACATCCTCTGTGAGGTCACTCGGGTCTAGTCTTTTAATCAGCTATAGGAATTAACAAGTGAAGTATATTTTTGTACCTTAAAGCATAACCACTCCTTTCTTTCTAATTGTCTGGATAACAAAGTTAGCTGCTACAAGCTACTGAGCAGTCGGAAGTCCCACTAACCCATACAGAAAATAAGGCACTCAGCACCTATGGGATAAGGTTCACAAGCTCCATTTCTACAACACTTTGAAGATCAAGGCTCAGAAATTAAGGACAGTATGCTTTCCATACTCACAGTACTTAATGACTTAAAAGTAAACACATAGAAGGGTTTCTGTAATCGGGTCCTTAGACTGTAGTGCTGCCTCCTTATTATTTCACTATTTAATAATTTTGCAGGTACATTACTAACATCCTCTTACTAAGGTTTCATCTTCAGGAATGCTTCCAACAAAATACATTCCTAAAATTTGGACTTTCCTACCTTGAAGATACACAGCTTTTGTACTAGCTAAAAATTCATAAATATTCCTTCTATTATTCCAAAGAAAACACTGATTCATCTATTGTAGTATTGTGGAAACCCATGAGAACTCAGAAACAATATTGACTATAATCTCATTAAATAGAAAACTGGACATTTATGATTATGGATTCATTGCCCAATTTGGGAGAAATACAAGAAATACAATAAGGAATGGAAATTAAGCCAAACATTAAATTTAGGCCATTTCAAGAATGTAAGGTCTTTTTTGCTATTACAGATTGAAGTTGTTAAGTGTGTACTTCCCAAAGTCCCAAACTCAACATCTCAAAGAGTATCAACAGGACTGTTTGCAGACTGAAGTGTTATTTTGGCTTGAATCCATTGCATTGGGACTATTTGGCAGAGAATTTTTTTTCAAGTTTCACTGCTAAGTCTATCTAAGGGCATCTAAAGAGAAGAGTTTGTCCTTATGTAGTTAAAACATATCATGAACATGAGAAGAACTGTATCACACTCTCTATTCTAATGATTTTCCATGATGACAGATGGCTCCACAACCTTATGCCTCAGTCCAAGTGCAAATTACTTTAAAAGGATGTATTGCACATGCTCATGGAAACTGTGCAAATGCTGCTTCAGAGATTCACAATAATATTTACAAGCATATTAAAACAGGTAAATATAAATATAATGAGAGTGTAATGCATATTTCAGAGATTTAATATTCACTGAAAACAAATTAATGATTTCACCTTTTGTCCTATAATGTTTCAAACCTCTGTCTAAGTTCTGGCATCAGGTTATGCTTACAAATTAACTGTAATTTTCCACTGCTACACTTGTTATGAATGAGCAAACATGCAAAGAAATTACAAATCTGCTGACACATTCACACAAAACCCCCCTATTTTCTCATGTGGAAGAAGCTCTATTTTTTTTTTCCTTTTCTGTATTATGTAATTTCCAAAGTTGGTGTTTAATCCTAGTATCTTTGCAGCATTGAACTGAAAACTCCTAAAACAAAATAACCTGGAAGAAAGAATTAGTGCAATTACTGAGGATAGCAAAGTACTGCCCAGCGGAAGAGTTTTGTCAGTATGGGACAATGTTAAAAAAATGCCTAAAAAAAGAACATAGCTCTTCAGATAATTAAAGTGCTTTAGACCACTAGACAATTGATTTTCTCCTTGTAAAGGTAGCTCAATTAAAATGTTCAGAATAAATCATGTGATAAAATTATCTTCTAAAGTAAGAGCTGAGTGCATATTGATTAACAATTATTTGCACTAACGGACTGAACTAAAGCAATACCATCAATTACTTCAAAAATCTGTAAGATCAATCATGACAGAATTAACTATTGAAAGATTCACTATATTTTTGCCCAGTATTTCAGAAGTGCTCATCAAATCACATTCTAGAGATCCCTTGGTTTCCTGTTTCTACACCTACAGAGATTTGTTTTAAGCAGCAATTACCAGTAGGCATTCTAACTACATAATACAACTCTCACCCTTCAGTTACATGGGAGGTCTGCAAGAAGAGCAAATGTTTTCCAAATCCAGTATGAGGCATGTGGGGCCATCTTTGCCAAGACAGTTTAGCTAATATTTCATACTTATGCTCACACAGCAAGGAAAATGCAAACAGCCTAAACTAATGACCAAAATAAATGATTTACATAAAGCTACACACCCAAAGACTGGGGATACTCAGTACAAATTAACTACATTTTACACACTAATGAGTTCTACTAACTGAATTTGTCCTGGCAACACAATAAAACTGGTAATTCTACAAAAATTACACTTTAGTTTGCATGGTCATAAATAGCATGGAGATCATTAATCCCTTATGACACCACAGTCATTACTAACTTGATATCTTACTGAAAATCAAAGAGAATTTTCCTTTCTAATGATGTATAGTACCATTAGGGTCAGGGTGGAGAGTCCACTGGCTGTAGCTCCAGCTTTTAGGCAAGTTTCAACCAAAAGGAACATTTCAGTATTCTGTTTTTCATGGTTTCATTCCTGCTAAATTTCAGGTTTATTCATTGCAGAAATGTTGAACAGAGTAAGAGTGAAGCATAATAGTGAAATGTAAGAGAAGGGTATAGTGGAATAGTGCAGTGCACAGTGGTAACTGTATTCTAGAT
Source organism: Apteryx mantelli (assembly GCF_036417845.1). NCBI lineage: Eukaryota > Metazoa > Chordata > Aves > Apterygiformes > Apterygidae > Apteryx > Apteryx mantelli. The sequence goes on from NC_089979.1 coordinate 154,569,384, forward strand.
GCTATTAGCATGATCATGTCAGAAAGAAAAGGAGATAAATTTTGAGAGTAGGAAATACAGAATCTACAAAGTTTCAGATTACTTGTAAAGAAAAGACTGTTATGACTTTTGCAGATAATGCAGTGACCCTAGAAGAGAATTTCAGGTTATCAGAATGACAAACTGAATATTGCATCTTCATGGGTGATACCCAGCAAGTTCTGGATGGATATATAAATAATTTTCCTCAGTCAAAGTATAAGGATATTAAATAGAATGAATCCCAAAATGTAGTTGTGTGAAATGCCTTGTACGCCTAACTTCATTGTGCTAAGAGACGTCAAAGATTTTCTTGCTATATAATCTCTAAATTGCCTGAAATAAAATTAGCCAGGAGGTGAGGATGGGTCTCTGTTTCTTCGGTCTTTGATGCAGATCTCATACACGGCCGTACCTCACCATGAGACTTCTCAGCTTCACATTGGCTTCTATTAACTAACTTAGATGCTTCAGCTGAACTCATCTGGCCCACATGAATAAAATCTTTAGTCTTTAAGGTAGCCAGACCTCAGCTATGCAGGAACTAATATATCCAAGCAACAAAACAAACTGTGTTTAGAAATGAATTGAAAATCAGCACAGATCATGGAGCTCATACATTACAGGTAAGTAAATCTGCCATGCCTGAAGGTTTTCTGTACAAATGGAAGACCAAACCACACAGCATAAGCTCCACTGAAGCCCTGATGTTTTCTATTGGCAAGGTGCCGCCGAAGAGCTGAAGCCAGACAACAGGTAATGAAGATTGGTGGAACATGGTCAAAATGGCAGCATTGACCTTTTAGTTATTTTCTAGATTTTATTTTCTTAAGGTCAGCCAGACCGGAGCAAACTCTACCAGATCTTTGGAAAACAACAAAATTTCTATTCACCTTCACTAAAATGCACAAAAAAAATTTTATGTCCTGAAGCAATAACACTTTTAGCTGAAACACCTAATTTAAATTTAAACATTCTTTACGTATTTCCTTAATGAGATGCACATTTCTGTCTGAGGATCTTAATTTTATGCATCTTTACACTACTAAGCAACTTAGTAGTGAGGACTGCTTATTTGCATTCATTTACATACAATTTGCAGGAAAAGCTGAAAATAGGTGGAAAGGAAATCCATCATTTTGCCTCTAAATTAAAATGTTTCTGTAAGAAACGTCTTGAATGTTTGTTTTCTTACTTTACTTAGGAAATTGTTTTTAATATCTGAGCGAGTACTGAATGGCACTTCCCATAAATGACAATTTTTTTTTTTTAAACTAATAGATTCTTAAAAACCCCTACATTCTTGATGTATACAGATGCAAAATGCTTTTTTTTTTTTTTTTTTTTTTGCCCATAAGAGAAATTTATTTCACAGCAAGTTGAATCACCCTCTTGACATTTTCTGGCTCTTCTCTAAATTTATATTTTACTTATTTTTATAGGCCCTAATCCTTGGCAGGTAGTATGGAGGACCCATAGGCCTGTTGATTAAAAAAAAAAAAAAAAAGCGTCACATGCATGTACAAATGCATGTACAAATTTAAGTGATACTGTTACTGTTTTAGGCTATGTGCTATCTGTGTATTATTTTTTAGATGAAATTAAAATGTGTTAAAAATTCTCAGTATTTTTAGCATCTACGTTCAGCATTTTTCTTTTAAAGCGTGTTATGATTTTCATATGTAGCTACGTTCATACTGACCACTAACTGTACCTCTAACTAGCTGCTATTAAATACATGCTTATTCACAGAATTAAGATGGCCAATGGCTTCTCATTCCCTAGAGATTACATGTAGTTTAACCAGCTCTGTTTATTTCTTCATCACATCCACACTATCTCCCATGGCATCCCCAAGCCTCTGTGTAATGCGGATGTAAAATCAGAAACTCACTAGAAAAGGCAAAAAAAAAATAAAAAATACAGAACAGATGCTATACTACAGTTGAGCCTTCTAAGAAAACACATCAGGAAATTCTGAAGTGGTCTCAGCAGAAGTAGCCTGAGGAAATAATCGTGGGCATATTTTGCTAAAGCATGCAACGTTTCCTACAGTGCGCCACAAAGATAATTTTATCTGGCTTCTGTCATATCATTGGTGCTTGTCACTCACAACGTGGTATCAGGGATGGCTCATGACTAAAGCACTTCAGCAGAACAACTGGAGTAAAACCAGCAAACTTTAGTCCGTGGCGCCGGGCATGGTAACCCTTTGCCTGCGACTGCCACGTGACGATGAAACCTGTCAGCTACAACCTCTGCCTCTGTGGAGCTTCAGCAAAGGGACAACAGGCAAGGCAAAAAAACAGGCTACATGGTGGCAACAACCTTCTGCACCAACTACATGCAAAGTAGATACAAGCCCAGGACTATTGTGGCCATTAAACATTATGAAAATGAATTTTGTGCTGATTTGAGTCAGGTCAATAACGTGTTGTTATTTCTATGAATTTGACTCAACACTTTACATTTAACCACCTCATATGGCAGGACTTCAGACTTTCAAACTTACAACTCTTCTCTACTATATGCTTTTAACATGGCTGAAATTAAAAAATAGGAGATTTTACTCTTGTAAATTAGAGATAGTACAAGTCCATTAATTTTCATAATCATATTAAGGTGTTGTAATAAAATATTCAGTGACTCAAGGGAAAAAATGCTTGAGACAGCAAAGTGTAATTAAACAAAACTATTGTACCTGCATCATTAAAGAAAATGTTAAAGAGGAATTTGAGTTCAGGGATCAGCAGTTCAAACCTTCCCTACCCCTACCCTTAACCGTCAGCATAACTTTGCGTCATAAGCACATTTTGTCAACAGCAGCCGAGAGGGTCTAGCAAAATTAATTTAGCTTGGTATCTCATTACAATGGAAACAAACCCCGTCCACGTTGTCTGCATTTCTGGCGTGATAGGCATTTGTTACCAGCAGCTGGAAAGTACAAGGGCTGAACTCCCTCTCACTTCTTTTGTCTTCTCTCACTGCTTCCAGGCTCACATGTTAATGACATTACTCTGCAGGTATCGTTCTTAAAAGGCAAACACAGCCCCTACCCCAAAATGTATTAGTCTGGTGATTCTTATCATGAGAAAGAAAAAGACTCCTAAAGTGCCAAAAGAAATTCTTTGTCCTTAAAGTCCTTTTCCTCTCCTTTATGTAAAGTATGTGATTCACAAGTAGGAGGGCTGCAAGGAGGCAAGGATGCATTTGCCTTGCCACCGTGTAGCAGCTGTCAACTCTTCCATGCCAATGACAGACACGTGAAACGGCACGAGAATTTGGAAATGTGATATGGCACACAGAAAAAGAGAGATACCAGAAGCAGGTTAGTCCACGCCGCATGCCGCTGCGGCATCCGCAGAGGCGCGGCGGGGCCCACGTGCTCTGTCACTGCGCCGAAGCTAATGGCAAGATGGCAAATACGCCAGTGGCGCTGCCAGAGCTGGGGCGCAGCTTGAGGGCCAGGCCGCGCGGGCAGATGCTCCGGGCAATTGCCCAGGGAGCTGGGGGGGAGCCAATTCATCCCACGGATCCCCGAGCTCTACCCATCTATCAAACCGCATCAGCAGCTCAGCGTAGAGCCAGGACACCAAAATGCCCATTACTCTCATCGCTCACTCAGCAGTTGTATGAGCACTGGCCTTTTGATGGCCATCTATATAAACATAATTTTCGCTCAGATTATAAGGTCCTGGCATCCCAAACTGGCTTGTTTTCCAACAAGGTGGATTAGTTTCCCCTACTTAACCGTGAAATACACATTTTAAAAGGAAAAGGTATAGAAGACTCTAAAATCACAAAAAAAGTTATTCACCATAGCTTTATGGTTTCATTGTTATTCACTTTGATTCGCTATGTAAATAAACTGCATTTGTTCTTAGAAATTAAGTAAAATTCTAGAAGTGAAAGTGAAGTGATTTCCAAAAAAGTTTTAATGCTCTGTGTTTTTATAAGGAAGATTTACTTCCGTAAAATGCCTAAAGAAAATTTGGTCATCAGTTTTAAAGTGAGACTTAACAATAGGATAAGTGGGGATGTTTAGTGTACAAACTAATGATTCCTGACTTGTTTACACTTATACAGAATCATAATATAATCTCAGTTCTCTGTAATCACCAATACGTTATTTGCATAGGATGATAGCATGACTGACAACGTATGCAACAGAAATAGCTGTAGTACCAAAATACACAAATGTAACATTATTTCCTCTTAATAGCCATTGAAATGGTTAAAAAAAAAAAAATGTTTTCCAGACTCCATTCTCCTACACCTCTGAGATGCTGCTGTACAATCACAGAATCACAGAATCGCTGAGGTTGGAAGGGACCTCTGGAGATCATCTAGTCCAACCCCCCTACTCAAGCAGGGTCACCTAGAGCACATTGCACAGGATTGCACCCAGGCGCGTTTTGAATATCTCCAGAGAAGGAGACTCCACCACCTCTCGGGGCAACCTGTTCCAGTGCTCTGTCACCCTCACAGTGAAGAGGTTATTCCTCATGTTCAGATGGAAGCGTCTGTGTTTCAGTTTGTGCCCGTTGCCTCGCGTCCTGTCTCTGGGCACCACTGAAAAGAGTCTGGTCCCATCCTCTCGACACCCTCCCTTCAGATACTTGTACACGTTGATAAGATCTCCTCTCAGACTTCTCTTCTCCAAGCTAAACAGGCCCAGCTCTCTCAGCCTTTCCTCATAAGAGAGATGCTCCAGTCCCCTAATCATCTTTGTGGCCCTTCGCTGGACTTGCTCCAGTAGTGCCACATCCCTCTTGTACTGGGGAGCCCAGAACTGGACGCAGTACTCCAGATGTGGCCTCAGCAGGGCTGAGTAGAGGGGGAGAATCACCTCCCTCGACCTGCTGGCAACACTCTTCCTTGATGCACCCCAGCATACCATTGGCCTTCTTGGCCACAAGGGCACATTGCTGCCTCATGCTTAACTTGGTGTCCACCAGCACTCCCAGGTCCTTCTCCGCAGAGCTGCTTTCCAGCAGGTCAACCCCCAACCTGTCCTGGTGCATGGGGTTATTCCTCCCCAGGTGCAGGACCCTGCACTTCCCTTTGTTGAACTTCATGAGGTTCCTCTCTGCCCACCTCTCCAGCCTGTCCAGGTCTCTCTGAATGGCAGCACAGCCCTCTGGTGTATCAGCCGCTCCTCCCAGTTTTGTATCATCAGCAAACTTGCTGAGGGTGCACTCTGTCCCTTCATCCAGGTCATTGATGAAGAAGTTGAACAAGACTGGACCCAGTACTGACCCCTGGGGGACACCGCTAGCTACAGGCCTCCAACTAGACTCTGTGCCACTGATCACAACTCTCTGAGCTCTGCCATTCAGCCAGTTCTCAATCCACCTCACTGTCCACTCATCTAACCCACACTTCCTGAGCTTGTCTATGAGGATGCTATGGGAGACAGTGTCAAAAGCCTTGCTGAAGTCAAGGTAGACAACATCCACTGCTCTCCCCTCATCTACCCAGCCAGTCATTCCATTAGAGAAGGCTATCAGAGTGGTTAGGCATGATTTCCCCTTGGTGAAGCCATGCTGACTACTCCTGATCACCTTCTTGTCCTCCACATGCTTGGAGATGGCCTCCAGGATGAGCTGCTCCATCACCTTCCCAGGGATGCAGGTGAGGCTGACTGGCCTGTAGTTCCCTGGGTCCTCCTTCTTGCCCTTTTTGAAGACTGGGGTGACATTGGCTTTCTTCCAGTCCTCGGGCACCTCTCCTGTTCTCCACGACCTTTCAAAGATGATGGAGAGTGGCTTAGCAATAATGTCCGCCAGCTCCCTCAGCACTCGTGGGTGCATCCCATCGGGGCCCATGGATTTGCGGGTGTCAAGTTTGCTTAAATGATCTCTAACCCACTCCTCCTCCAACAAGGGAAAGTCTTCCTTCCTCCAGACTTTCTCTCTTGCCTCCAGGATCTGGGGTTCCTGAGGGCTGGCTTGAGCAGTAATTTTTATCTTCAATTTGAACACACATTAGCCAAAGCAGGGGGAATTTCAAATTAAGATTTACCATTCAGTGGTCAAGTAAATACTTCAAATGTGATGCCAGCATTTAAAGCATGTCTAGATTTTTTGGCTACCGTTGTAGCTGGACTTCAGACCATCACAGTGAATCACCACAATAACACCTTTACTGAGATATTATAGTCTACGAGTACAAAAACGGGAAATTTTCCAGATTGTCTGCCAGGATTCACTGTGCCGAGGATACAGAAAGTGTCATAAATAGAATTTGCCACAGCAAGCCTTGCAATAACTGCCAGAAAGACGCAACAGACCTCCTGCAGGCTGATTTAACATAAACAAGCCAAGACATGGAAAAAGTGAAAACACTGCTCTGCAGTCACTGGTTAATAGCTTTTCCAATTGAGTATGGAGAGGTCTGACGTATAGAGGGCGTCTGTCTGTCCCGTGTATGATGGTGCCTTACATCCTACAGCTGCTGCAACATCATGGGGAACCTTTGGAAGATAGCAAATTTATGTACAGAAAGAGCTGGATTTAGATTTTACTGTGCATGTGTATGTGAATATTTGCTTTTAGTGTTTCTCCACCCTGAAACAGCAAAACAAACTCCATGCATGTTAAAACATATGGCTTGGGTGAGGAATCAGCAAATGCAAAGCTCTCCTATTTCCTCATTGAGTCTCATTTCATAACTGCTTGTGCAATCTAGTTCATAGATCTTCCTGAGGACACTTTACAAAAATAAATTTTTCTTATGAAAACACAAGAACCAAAAAGCTTTCTTACAGCCCATTTCATTTTCACTCCTAGAATTTTACTTAACTTTTAAGAATAAAAAGAATTACCTACAAAGAAAAACTTCTTCTATTCTTTGTTAATACCTAGCTTTAAAACCTCACTCTTCCTCCTGCAAGTTATCATTTAAAGATGAAAATATTAAGAGGTCAAATTAATAAACAATTACTGTAATTGTTGCAATAAACATTACAAATGGTATTACCTGCAAGCACAGTGACACAATTACAGATTGAATAAAACTCTACTCCTAATTTCTACATTACAAGTTTTAGATTGCATTTATGCTATATCCAAGTGTCTTAGAAAATTCAAGAGAACAAAGGAATAAAGGAATTATGCCTTTAAAAACAGCATAAAAAAAGGTAACAATACCTTTAAAATAAAACATTGGTCAATTTGTTGGTAAGTGCAAACTCTTATTTTTCTTCCTCTTTACCAAGAAATACTGTACCATGAAAAATCATGGTGCCATATGGAGAAATTAGGGGAAAAAGGACAGAAGACAGAACATGTTGCAGTGAACTTAGTGCTACTGTTCTGTGGCAAAGCACAAAAACCTGTAGCTGTAAATAGCGGAGGAATAACCTTTTATCGATGAAGAAGCCAAATTGTAAATGTCTGCATCATGAGAGCTCCAGGTAGAAACCTAGCATGAACAGGACTCTTATATGTCCTATTATTCCATATATATCAAAATAGTTTGAACACAGATATAGATGAGCACATCATTCTTCTTCTGAGAAACAATTCTGTTTCAAATGGAAAAGGAATTAAAATATTATTTTAACATAGCTAAAAAAATGGAGATTATTCTGAGAACAGGTTTAAAAGCAAACAGATAAATAAAATAAAATAAAATAAAGTAAAATAAAATAAATTTTTCTTAAGACTGGGAAAAGGACCACTAGATCTCAAACCTTACAGGTAATGGAACAGTGGTCTATAAAAACTTAAGTGAGAGAGAGATCATAAGAGAGGAGACAGACAAAGGTTTCATTTCTGTTTTCAGTTTAAAGCTGTGGTCAGACAAAACCAACAAGAAGGAAATGTAAACAGTTTTAAGGGTGTTTCTTTTTTCTATTTAGGAAATTACAGATTCATTTTAGAATGAATTTGATGAGATCCAATGATTTACTGGAGTAGTGTTTACTTTTTTATAAAACATTCCTTTGAACATTGAGACCCCTGATGTCATTTGGGAGTCTGTCACCAGAAACACCTCAAAAAGATTTCATTCCGTTCATACTGAGCTTGGAAACAATGTAAAATAACTGGCAATAATAAGGTTGTGGATTTTTTTTTCCTTAGTATTATCTTGAAATTCTACCAGTGTAGATACTTCTGATATGAAGGGGCAAATTGCCTCAGCCCCATGGCACACGGGAGGTATTTATCACATTACTACAGATAGCTCATGTAGCTGAAAATGGCGTGGTTTCTGGCTCTTACACTGACATAGCAGATCTTAGGAACTATGAAAAAACGTGGAGCAGTCTGCAAGGCCACGCGGGTAGTCTGCTGTCGAAACATGACTGGGTAACAGCTGATCGGACAGCGTTTGCAAAACCTTTGCTTTCCTAATTCTTGTGATGTTTGTACTGCTTTTGGCAAGATTCTAATGGCTTGATATATCTTAATCTGTTTTTTACTTTGTAGTTCGTTTTGTAACACAGCTGCAGAGTTAGAGCGAGATTTGTGGTCACCTGAGCTTTAAATGCTTGAGCATATACAAATCAGCCACCAAAAGATACTACTTAATTTTGTCCAAATCTCCTTATTCTTGGTTTGCTTGACAATCAAAATAAAAAACAATGCAACTATTCTGCATCTAATGTGAAATCACTTTCAGTGACAATTTAGGACCTAAACTTTGCATAGACTTTTCTGAGTTTTGGAGGAAAAAGCTGAATTACAATCAACACGACTTTGTGATAAAGTTGTAATGGTCCTTAGAAACGTATGGAGTTTTGATGTTTTCAGATATTGAATTATGCAGATCCATGCCACCTCCCTGTTAGTATTTTCTTACTGTGTAGATATGCCAGAGGGTGTTTATAATTAAATATATACATGCTACAACTTTTTTACTTCTAACACATTTTTAGCAGTCCAAAATAATACCTGCATTAGGTACCGTTCACTTGCCCTTTGTTGTTCTTCTCAGGGTAAAAGGCTATCCACTTTAAAACTATTACTTTGACACATTTCAAGGTTAAAAAAAACTAGAACTGTTTCTTAACTCGTGGCAGCACCCGCAGGGTTGTGCAGCAGACTGCACATCCCACTGCGAGCTGAGCCTCGCAGGGGATCGGCGGCACCAGCTGCCCACGCCCCGGCCTCATTTCCCCTCTAGCAATAGGCACGCTTAGCTGCAAAGCAAAACCAGACTAACTCTGCTCCACTCTAAGCCCTGCTTTCTCCCAGCTTCACTTGATTAACTGCACAGGACTGACGGACAGCAACGCATCAGGAAAACCCCGGAGAATTAGCAAGCCTGCAAGGAGACTCTGCAGGAGGGAGAAGGTGCAAGAAAGGAAGAGCAGAAGGTGGCAGTTTAAAACACTTATTAAAGGAGTTAACAACATAAAAGGATGTAATTTAAATCACTAAATGACAGAATCCTATTGTGATGAGGCAGAGCAGCATGGGGAAGTGGATACTCCCCGTAAAGATCACACACCTTCTACTCGGTACCTGCACAATAGCGTTAGATGAGGATGGAATTACAAACCTTGGCGACAATGGACTTTGTGGGTTCAGCCTCCTTGTAATGATTGGGATAGTTTTTATATTGATAGTTATAATCATTAGTAATATAAAGTATTTATTAGTGCTCGCCTGCTGCTAACATTTTAGTACCCTTATACAAAAGCCAACAATAACATCAATCAGCTTCTCATTAAAATAAAACTCAAGCAATGCCAATAAAATGCTAAAAGATGTTTTAAACATGTTCTGTTAGCATTCCAATATTCCTATATGCAGCTAGTACCAAGGTATGAGCCAATATACAGAAGCTCAGATGTTGTGTAATTTAAGCATAGGGCAATGTTAATTACAGCATGTCAAGCTATTAAAAAAATTAAATTAATAAAAGGAGATTTAACTTCATTTTTATTGCATACCAGTGTGAAATCCTATTCTGTTCCTCACAGTCAGATGCTGTATCATTTGGGACTTTCATAGCATTGTATTGTGTGTGAAAGCAGTCCCTTCCCCCACTTTAGCAGCAGTAGACTGTTGAGAGATTGTTCAAAGATAAAAATACGTACCACGAAGTCCCTAAAATGTCATGATAAACGAACTCAAATGTCACTATTAAAATATTTCCTTTCATCAGTTTCACAGCACAGATCTCCCATTGCAATGCCAGAACTGACTCAACCTTGCTAATACTTCTATGGGAATACTGAATTTCTTTTTGAAGGTTGAATTTAAGACAATAGCAATGTGTGTGGCATAAAACTGAGATAGCCACCTGCAAAGGAGTTTAAACGGTACCCCCTGGAGAAAACCTCTTCTGTGTGACCCTCTTCTAGAGAGAAAAAATGAGGTCGAGTTCAGCACAAGCAGACCCCTGAAACAATTCTCTCCAGGCTTCTTTAAATGTGAAAGGCATCGTTTTGCTTTCAACTGACTCTGTTAACAGTCTTTGAGAAGGATAAAAAAGCAACATGGCATAAGAGAACTGATTATGAAGAAAACAGACGACTAAACGAGAAATTCAAGGGTACCAGATTTCTTTCCCCTTTGCCACTGTTATTCTATGCCTGGTTCCTAGTCAGCACAGGAAGAAAATGAAGGAATTTGCTTAAAGCAGCACCAGAACTAATACTACCAAGAAAACATTGTGAGTTTATTACAGGTAGTTTCTATAACGCTTCATGCTTTCCTCCCTCCGCCCCAGTTAACTCTTTTCCACACAGCTATGGGGGGGATGCAAGGCAACTGGGGAGCGAGGGCCGCGGGAAGGAGCCGGCCACACCATGGCCAGGGACAGAGCGGCTGGAGCCGCCACCAGCACTGCATAACCGGCCTGAGCCCTTCGGAGAGGGGTGCAAAATCAACACCAGCAATGCAACACTGTCAAATTCATAAGCAGCAATTTAGACAGCAAATATGTTGCTTGGGTTTCAGCAGCCTTAAATGCTGTGAGCGGCTTAACCTTATCTCCCAGTGCCACTGCCTTCCTGGAGTAATTGATGCTCGGAGTCCCCCAATTTCACATAAACCAGGCCACTCTGTTATTGTATACGCAATCTAACCGCTAGCAGAGACAGGAAACGGCGCTGAACCCAGATCAATAGACATGTCAACAGTAAGCTGCTTAATCTAATTCTGCCTATCTCATCTCAGAGCCCAGAGTTTGCAATTTTACTGCTAGGTCCCTCTGGCAGGAAATGGTTTGGAAAGTTTAGTCTTAAGAATTTTAAGCGATATGCTTATCCTTCAGGCTCTCAAATGTTTATTCAGCAGAATAGCTGCTTTAAATGTTTTATAAATGGCAGCAATGTAAACAAGGCACTCCTGAATTCCTTCACATATGAAAGCTATAATGGTGATTTCCTCAGCAGTGGACGGGGCGCTTAACACTCCAGCCAATTACACTTAAGGGTAAATTGCATTTGTACAGATGTACCAAACTAAAATAAACTCTGAAGATCAGAACAATTTTCCCGACCTCCCCTCCCCCACTCTGATGATATTCCCACATGGAAACTCTTCTTTTTTGGCAATTATATTGCTCCCTCTTCTTTTTTTTTGTTACGCACATGAAAATTATACATTTCTTTCTAAGTAGTTTCAATATCTAGACCGTTATAATATAATCTCTGACAATAAATTAAGAGCAGGTAACAGGAAACTGACACAGGCTCTCCCTGAGCAAGTTAAGAGGGAGGAAATTAAACAGACGACATTTTTCTCTTCATTTTCATACCGCATTGACAGCACAACTCCATTCCTATTTAAAGGAAAATATCCACAAATGTAGAGCATTGCCCCAGACATCAGAGCTGGCCAAGAGAAAGGCTCAGCGAAGTGCCCAGGCAGACTGACGTGCCACTGTCACGGACATAGCACGGGCTTCCTTCCAAATCATCCCATGAGCCATGGGCCTGTCGCACCGTTACCAAGTATTTTACAGGAAAAAAAATATATATATATATAGAGAGAGTATATTTTATATATATATATATATTTTATACACACACACACACACATATATTAGTGTGTATATACATATATATATATATATATATGGTATCTCTTCCACGTCCCAAAATGCCTGGGGTTTTCAGCTTCATCTGAACTACAGCCAAGCCATGTTGCATCCCTTGGGATGGTCTCACATTCAATTCAACGGGCAATAGCCATTGCCCACGGAAAGAAAATGTAAGCTCCCAGTTAACTTTGGAATCACAATTGATGGCTTCCAACCATGACGGACCTTTAAACTACTTTGACAGCCTATTTGTCACTGGAAAGCAAGCATAAACTTGTTCAGAGAGGAAAGATGGTCATGTGCTCCAGATACAGGACTGGGAATTAGAAGACGCGGGTCCTGTCTTCGGCTCTGCCGCAACCCACCTGTGTGAACTTGTGCCAGTCACGCTGGCAAGTAAGCACTTCAGTTCCCCATCCCTACAATAAAAACACCTTAACCGCACAGGAGAGCGGAGACGCTAGCTGCTTTATTGTGTGTGAAATGTTCAGGCACTGCAGTGTCAAGTGTTACAGAAAAGTCAACAAATGAACTCAATAAAGAAAATGTTACATAGGCCACTTTCAAACCCTCAACTGGAAATCATGAGACTGCTCCCACGAGTCTGTGCCTTGAAAATTAATTGAGCATAGAGTCCAGGAATAATACAGCTGAGACTAAAATTAAGAAATAGTAAAGTCATTACTACAATTTAGATACTGGCACATTACTTAACAAGCAAGTTGCTTTACTACTGGAAGTGTTACAACACACTGCATACTTCACATGGGGAAATCCTGCTAAATGGTATGCGGAGATATTCTCTGGAGTAAAATTTACAAATTCCATTTGATTTCCATGAGCTTATTTGTTCATTTAACGTGAACAAAACTCTTTTGGACAAAGACTCAAATGGAAAGAGTTTGCACAGCTAGCCTAGAATCTCTTCAAACTTCCCTACGTTCTGTTTATAAAAGTTTTAGTCCTTTGCTCTAAAAGCTGAAACTATAGAACATTTTCTAAAGATCAACTGCAGACCATGAATAATCAAAGACAGAGTTGAAGAGATTCTTTTGTCAACAATTCATGGACTAAACTGCAGCCATTTCCAATAAGGAACAATTTAGTAAAAATAATAAAAATCAGAGGAGACAGACAATCCATGAATATAAAAAGGACTAATTTAGTTCAGTTAGTTCACTTCAAATAGAAACTTATGGCGTAACAGGCTATTTCTGTTTCAGACTTGTCCCACCCCCAGTTCACCTTTTCAAAGATGTAGTATATTCAAAATGCTAATTAACTACTATTCCTTTTAAACTCATGTATATCCCTACAAATCTGACAGTGTGGGGGTTTTACATGGATATAAGACAAAGAAGTTACATTCTCATTAAAATGCAAACAAATTAGAAAGATCTTACTTTAATCCCTCATAAACCAGTATTAGAACAAGCATACATCTCTCTCAGCAAAATACTTACACCAAACTGCAGCTAAGCATATGAAAATATTTCTAAGAGTGGTGAAATCAAGGGTGACCCACTCACAGAGATCTGCATTTGAGGGGCCAACCCGCACATTCTCGAGATTAAACTGTGGATTTTGTGTCCTCACTTTTCATTCAACTTCTTCCTAGAGAACCAATTCTGATATACTGCTAAATAGTAATTAGCCAATTTTCAGTGCCACAAGCTGGAAATAATCCATTTTAACAGTTCATATATTTAAAAAAATCTAATTCCTTACAATCATCAGGTTGTGCAACAGTGAAAATGATCTAACCATCACGCACGTACTCCTTACTATTTGCCACATATAGTAACAGTTCTCAATTTAAATGAAGAAGTGATCTTTTTGGAGGAGGGATTCTGTTTTTACATCCATTTGTTTTACATCTACAAGGAGAGCTGTTGGTCACTTTTGCAATGCAAATAAATAATTACTCCCTCTGATCTGGAACAAAATAAGGATACTGGGAACTCAAAATCTTTCCAACTCGAATGTAAAAGTGCAAAACAAAAGCATGTACAGAATCTTCCTGTCAAATGGTAACACTTCTGCTTAAAAAATGAGAACATGCTTTGCAGTTTTGAGCGGGGTAACTAATATTTAAGGATTTACAAGTTGGCTGTATGAAGAAGAGTTGCGTAGAGGAGGTTTGTGTTAAGGTTTGTTGTGTAAAAATTTTGGAGAACTTTACAACTGGAAAAATGTTATTATTCTGCCATATTTGACATATGCATACATATCCATATTCCATAACCCATGATACAACCCATGTATTTTAGGCTCTGAACATTTAAGCATTAGACAAATTTTATGAAACTAGATTGTAGCAGATTGCAAAGTTTAGGTTTCCTACTTCAAATCTCAGTCATTTAGTCACTTAGGAACACCTTTAGTTTCAACAGTCAGTGTTGGACAATCTGCCTAAACCATTACAAAAGAGAGTTATAAAGATGGATATAAAAGATTGTTCCAAAATTTGAAATACATGTAGCTCACCTGGGGCAAAATATAAAATGTACACTTTCAAAATATACACAGCTCCTCAGCTGGATAGTCACACTGCTACACTAACATCACATAGATTTTTATGATGTCCTGATCTTTCCAAAGAAAAATCAGAACTAGATCCCTTTTTTAAAATTCTCACACCATCATCTTGAAGATATCACTGTTAGTGTTACCCTGACTTGTAGGAGACCAGATTCAGATTCAGACCCTGCAAACCAACAGGCTAAACACCTGAATGTAGGTACTTATGAAGTTTTTAGAAGTACATCAGCCTTTGATTTGGCATATAGTTCCCTGTGAGATTGGTAACATTTAGATGTCTAAACCACCTAGACGTTTCTGAAACTCCTATTGCATGCCTAAAATCTTGCTTTGGCTAGTCTGTAATATTAATAGTACTTACACATTTACACAGCTAGCAGTTGTCATTACTTTATGACTTTACTGATCCAGGAGAAACTGCAAGCAGTCCTTCCAAAAGGACTAAGTCAAATTGATGGGTAGTTGTCTTTTTGACCCTTTTGTTTAACAAATGCATCAGTTGCTTTGTATCTGGACTTAGATAAATGACTTTCAAATTAAAAGAAACATTTTTATGATTCACTGCAGTAGCTCGCTTTTTGTGCTTTTCTTTTTTCTGATACAAGGTTGAAAGTGACTGGTAAACCTTTTAAGGTTATTGAAACTAAATTATTAACGCTGTGTTTCACCTTCCTTTTGTCCTTTTCATGGCATTCTCCATGATTGCTTACTGCTACTCCATTCCTACAAGTTGTAAATCAAATGAAAAATCTTTAAAGTACAAAACCATCTGATTAAAATTTTCATCCACAAGGGAACCACAGACAAGACAAGAAGCCACATTATGCAGTTTTTACTTTTAAAACATCTGACAGTCTTTTTTTTTATGTGCGTGAAAATTGAGCACTTTCATCTTTGGAAGCAACAAAAAGGATGATTCTCACTCATAAAATCCATTTGCAACCTTCAGAACATCTTTGATATTTTCCTTTATTGCATAACTGCATTGGTGCATTATATGCAGCCATAAAGTGTTGTGACACTGAGCTGCTCTCATAATGTGCTGTGACACAAACCTAGTCTGGACAGATTTGAACTTTTCCTAGCTGAAATCTGTACAGTTCACAGGTTTGATGAGATTACGCATCAAACTCAGCACCAGATCATTCAGCAGATAGTCGATACTATCTGGGCTGTTGGAAACAAACTTATGACATGTGGTAAACCATGATCAAAAGGTTTAAGAAAAAGCTATACTGAATACTTTTGAGGGAAAAGATACATCTTTAAGAAATGAACTCTACCTAGAGAAAAGTCGAATACTAATTTACATTTTTGTGAGCTTTTTAATGCCATGCCTATCTTATCTAAGGTATGAGTTTATTTGACAGTATATTTCTGAAAAGTTGGCAAACAATTTTCCTTAATGCTGCTTTTCAGCAGAGCACAGAATGATCCAACTCCCAAGTTTTCAAGATCCGAGCTCTTGATACTCCAAAACAGAGCAAATGAAGCAAACAGCTGCATTTCAGTTTTCATTGGATTTTGTAGCTGCTGTATATTTATGATCTATTAGGTTGGCACAAACTAGCTGCACATATATGCCACAGAGGTAAGAGATTTGTTTCTGCAGTAGTGGAGCTCCTGGAGCACAGCTGTAACACCAGCTTGAGATATGAGCAGGCCCTGAGGAAAGCCTGTGGTGCTGATACTACAAAATTTAACATCTGATAACATATTAATGTCTGATAAAACAGGCAGATTTCATTATTGAGGTAAGAAGTTATAGAGAAGCACAGAATTCCCACTAAAAAGCAGCACTGTCTGTGTGCTGAGCTAGGTTCTTATTAATCCAATCAATATACTATTTGAGTAAAACAGCATCAACACGGTGTCCCGTAAGCTGATCATTTCAGTTATGAATCAAGTATTCAGGATAGTAAGGGCCAAAATCACAGAAATAATTTCTTCCTAATCACACGGCATGTGATGTAGCCAATGCTTCTCTTAAGACTAAGATCAGCCACAGAGTATGAAGAAGGCAAGGTTACCAAGGAGGAAAGCTTTCCTGCACAGGTAGCTTCAAGAAAGCATCCCAAGAGCTCACATAGACTGACTGAAATGTCTACAAAAAAGACCATGTTTATGTTGATAATGCTAATCAAGAGACATTTCTCCATGAGGAGGAGGTCTCAGGGGTAGGTTTGTTTTTCCGTTTTCTTTTTTTTCTTTCTTTCCTTTAAGGTATCCAGTTGTGTTTTACGTTTCATACAGAAGAAAAGCCTGTTTCTGGGTGGGAGAGGAAAGTCCTGACAACAGATTTCCTGTGGGAAGGTACATGCTTTTTGTGATCCACAGAGGGGGACTAACCCCGGTGCAGTGACTGAAGAAAGCACCTGGGAGGACCAGCGCTGCGAGGAGGAAGATGGAAACTGGACACCATACTGCACCTATTCTGCAGCACTCTTGCTTTTCATTCACGCATTCAAATCTGTATTGCTATGTCCTACTGAAAAGCAACGTGGCAATATTTTCTTGTGGAAATCGGAACAAGCCACATAAGGAATGAGGGAGCTCTTACAGCTTGTATTTTTTGAACAATTTGTTTTTTCAGATCTGTTTGTCTTCCTTTCCCCTTTTTCTTTCTGCCTTTGTTTTGATGTTCAGGCACTTAGACTCTCACAATCAATCAGAGCAAAGTAGCTCCTATAAACCTGCTTGGAGGAAAACATTTTCCTCCTCAGCCCTCCAACCTGTTCCCTGGAAAGCAGCTGTTTCTCTATATATACAGGGCAATACCACCTGAAAAAAAGAGTATGACATTACAAGACAGGAGAAGTCATCTCAGTTCTGCCAGTTCTGTAGAACTGGGACATATCTAGCAAAGGATACAGTTTAAATGATTTTGGAGGTCTGTTTATACAACACTCATTAGAAGAGTCACTGGACAGCATACAGAAAGTTGAGGGCATAGAGAGCAGGGACTCCTCAGCCAGATGCCCTCACCTTCAGGCAAAGATTCATTGTCTCTTTTTCTGGCCCAGGGAATTTTTTGCTGTAGAGCGGCATAGTTTTGACAAAGGGGAAGAAAGTGATGCAGCGCAAATCACCCCCATGCAGACCAGTCGTAGACTGGCGGTGAGAGTGCTCTCGGGAAAGCGGTATCTCTTTGACCACTCCAAGGTGGATTCAGGTCTCTCACTTCCTCAAAAGCGCATTATCCATTCTCATGTTATATAACGCGATTGGCTCCTCTTAGCTCCACCAGGCACAATGACACATTGGAAGAGCCTGGCGCTGAGTCAGTGTACGCTAGCAGTGCTGGAGCACACAGATGGGAGTGGGCAGGGAAATGTCAAGCTGCTTGGATTAGAACGGCCTCGGTCACGCGCAGATGCCGAAGTCAGGGCGCGTGAAGAATCCTAAATTAAACACGAGGCATCCTACTCCATTTAGGCACCTCAGTGTTTTGGCATTAGTCGAGCAAAGTTCTTGGATATCACTTTCAGATTCAGCTTTCAAGCTGAAAGGTCTTGTTTTAGGTTTAAGTGGTTTCATAGATCTACCTCCCGCTAGAAAAGGTATCTTGTCCTGGAAATGAGATAAACCCGTCACATAACAAATGTGATACGAAATTTAAGTCTTCAAATCACTTGGAACACATACACATAGTTAACATTGCATTATTAATGTTGCCAGTTCCCTTGGGGGCAAAAGCAATCTTCCCATCTTACTCTATGTTTGGCACCTTTTTCATCTAATATATTTCAGTAATTGGGCATTTGTATTCCTCATCTAATTTTAACAGAACCAGCAGAAGCTGCATTTTGAATCTATGAGATCAAGCTGGCAAGTGGCATGAGTGGGTACTCAGATAATAATAATTAAAAGAAATTAACATTAGCTGTAGCAAGTAATGCCTATGGATGAACTCAGCTTGATAGGATGCTTTGAGAAGGAGTTCACTTAAACTGTCTTCACTCCCTCGCTCTCTTTGACCATAGAAATAACACTCAGGACAAAGTACGTTACAACCTATTTCCAGAACCAATTGTCTAGCAAAGAGACAAATAGAGGAGTACTAAAACAAGAAGCACTAATGCCTGACAGTCTACATACACTTGCTGAACCAAATGAGAGTGATCTATAGTCCGACTCCAGAGTGCCAGGGCTGCAGAGGACAATGGCACTGGCAATATTTCCAACTCAGACATTTATTTACCCAGTTACAAACAGCCAAATCACCACTACAACAGATGGAGAATGTATTTTATAAAGAAGCCGTAAGAAACATCTAAGGACCAAAACATTATGTTCTCATTATGCCCCTCTGCACTTTTTTCTTTCCTAATACTACTCTCTCCTCTATAGGATATTTCAATTTGTACTTATTTCAGACTTTTTCAAAGCCCACATTTTCCTTCAAAGCAAGCTTTGCACAATTTTTGCATCTCATATGAATGTCTGCATATTATTCCACCACTTCTCCCTGAACACCTATGGTTTTTGTTGGAGATTACTTTCAGTTCAAACTATTTTCTGTCAGCATTTCCTCCCTTCTTCTCTATCTTCCCTAACTTCCATTACTGGATCTCATTCTGCTATACCTTCGATAAATGACATGCTTTCACTGCCTTCCTTTCCATTTTCTTTGTACTCTCTTGGTCTTCTCCCTGACTCAAGGCAAGAAGCGGGTCCAGTTCCTTTTCTACGCATGACTTAAAGGAACATTCTGAGAGGGATGGGTGAGAATTTGACTATTTCACCTTTTGAATAGCAATAAAGCATTAATCTTTTCTGTATTGTGCTTCTGTATATCAATGCCAAGTCAGAGACCAACTACAAACAGTAGACCTTCTCTGACAGATACTTTTAAAAAAATAATTTAACCTCAATTCTCCTCCTGCAAAGGTTATTTTTCCAGTTGATTACAGGAGTCACTTTATAGATTAGAGGTACCACAATGTTTAGAGTGCTCAAACACAAAAAATGGCAGAAAGGACAGTACTACCATAACATCTGCTTTTTTTTTTTTTAAACCCATCCTAACTGAGACTTTCAGAATCCGCCTTGCTCCTCACACAACTTTCACAGGGAGAGGATATATACGAAACACTTAAACATGGAAAAAATGACTTCTTAAGAGAGCTTCTACCCTATTCCTAAACAGCAGGTCATTGTTCCCTTGCCTTGGATAGATTTAGCTGTAGGTCTTTATTTTATTCAAAGATCTCTTACTTACCAATGCCCTGACCTTGGCATCTGTGCTGCTACTCCTAAAGCTAATGTGATCTGCTCACACAATGCCGACTATTGCCAAAGAGCATAAGCAGCCTTAGTGATGTCACTGAACTCATTAAAGATATAGTTGACTTCTTGGCCCTAGAAAACTTAATTATTAAATGTAACCTTAGCTGAAAACAGTAGTGCTTGTTGATAAGCAAAGCAAAACAATAGGTGTTTTGTTCAAACATAAAAATAGTACTTGACCAATAAATAGGAGCTCCCACTTTATAGCTGTGGCAAACTGTAGTTTAACTGTGGAATTCCTGAGATAATTGATATAAAAAAAGAAGGGAGTATTTTGAAATACAACCACATGCATACTTTGAAAATCTAATTCCTACTGCAATTCACAGCATTAACAACAGGTCTAGAAACCCCAGTGGTTCATTTTAGTAAATGGCAAATGCTGCACATTCTCACTCTGAAGATCTATTAGAAAGCTCACCCTAATGCAAGACTGTTATAATCTATCTTCTGAAAATTATTTTAAAACACACCTTTTATAGCAAATGCAAAACACAGTAACTGTGTTGTAAATGTGACTGCTGTATTTATTTGTTGCTATAGCTATGGATTGCAAATTTAGAAAGGAAAAATACACTTCACATACTACCACTAAGAGCCTTATGCTTCCACACAACATGCCACCTCCCCCGGTGATATATAAATCACAGCACCGTTGAGTCAGTTTCTTTCTTTTAATTTAAATTTTCTTTTAATCTTTTTCTTTGCATTTGCTCTTTGAAATTTCTTAATTATGACCTAAGATTTAATGTATTTATTTTATCTCTGATTGTACACAAAAAAGAAAAAAACCTACCCAAAGACTTCTGGGTCACTGCAGCCCATCAATAAAATTTACACACACACCTAACTCAGAGAAACCAAGTACTCTTGAAATAAAAATGCTAAAGGAACAGTTAAAAAGTAGAGATTTTAAGTGAACATTCTCCAGGGTCAAGACGCTATCTTCAAATTGCCTGGAATATGCCTAAAAAATTTATGGACATCTTTCCCTCTCCTTCTGTCTCTATAAAGTAAGTTGAAAACAATGCTCTCCAAACAGTGAAAGGCTATACTGAACAGAATATAAAGCCCTAACTACTGAATCCTCAAAATAACTTTACTGTGTTTGGTGCAGCTTTGTAGATATTTCCTCTGGTTTATAAAACATGCCAGATTCAGTCACCTTGACCAAAAACCAGATGGTTCACCTCCATTTCAATAAAGCAGATTTTCCTAGGAAGAGAATGAAATTTCTATTATTTGAGCCATTTAATGCTAGGTTGACTAAAGTTACCCTAGTGATTACTCTATGGAGAACAATGCTGTAGAGATAACATTAAACTCTGCAGAAGCGAATACAAGCCTTTCACATTTTTTTCTTTAGGTTTTGCAGCCCAGTTTTGTGAAAGAATTTTCTCTCCTTCTTACTACATGCTTCAGGATTTCACAAGAAATTTTTGCACGAGATCTGATCAACCTCAATCTAGAATCTACCAGTTAATTTTTTGTAAAGCATCATTCTAGGTTTGAAGAATACCTGCTGATGGCATTGAGAAATTAGTGCCAAAATTCTACTTCTCAGACCAACATTAATCAGAAAGAAATGAATATGCCCAAGCATTGTATATAACAGTTTTATCATGTAAGAAAATAACACTAAAATATATGTGAATGGTTTAAAATAACTGTAGTTAAAAATACATAGTACACCAGGGAAAGGTAGTTCTAAGGGAAGTGAAATCATGCACACATATGTGAGCTTCAAAGAGATAAAAGCACTTTTTTTGTGAACAGAGTGGGCATTTCTGACAGATGCCAAGGTCAAATCACCTAACCTTTACATCTAATACAAACTGTATTACAGCACTCTCTACACGTATGTGTTGCAAAAAAATGCACGTGATTTTAAACTTTTAACCACAGATTACAGACTTGCTTCCTGTGACATTTTTTAAACAGATAGTCAGAAGTGAAGATGAAAGAAAGCATTTTTTGTGATCCATTGTTCATAAGAGAATGTTATCTTTGCTTTGTTTAAGTGTCACTGCTTGCTACAGTAATGAGCAGAACAGAATATCATAAGGGTTAAGCCTTTAAATGAATAGATCCAGAAAGGGACACAATAACATTTTAATGCCTAGCAAGATAGTAAACACTGTGCGTACTTGAAGGCCTTACTGTTTAAGGTCTCTTTTAAAAAAAATTGTATAAATTTCAAAGCAATAATTTTGATGTCAGAGTTTGTATCACTGCTGTATAATTACCTAATGCCTAATGTGTCCTTTTATGGAAGAAAAAGCATCACGTAATCACACCCCTTAATTACAAAATACATATAATCCCTATTTATATATCTACATAGTCCAGTAAAAAATATGCCCATTATAATATTCTGTTAACTGAACGGGGCTAAAAATTTTAACTATCTAATTTTTTTCATAACTCTTCTTTTCTGCCTCTCCTGCTGCTTCTGTCTCTCTCATCCATCTTATAGCATCTGTACCATAACTATATGCAGTAAGGGGTCAAGATTTGTTATTTGCTGTATAGTTACACCTAGCACAGCGGGGCCTGAGCTACATGGTGCTTCTGTAATATACATGTTAAATCAAAGACCAAACAGCAGGCAAAGGCGTACAGAGAAGGGCAATTCAGCTCTCCCTGGGCTTTCTCTGAACACAGAGAAGTTCAAGGAGCAGGATTTGGGGACTCAGTGCTGTACTGAGAGTATACTGCTCCATTTCACAGCCCTTTTTTTCTCTTGAAAAGCTCTTGGTTTGTTTTGACAAACTTGTGATTTGGTGCGAGGAACCAAAGGACTCACAGTTTTCGCTGATATTACCATGTCCCACCTTTGAAATATATCGGCCCTGCATTCACGGCATGTTGCAGGGTCCCAGACACCATTCTGTTTACCATTATACAAGGGCTGTATTTTATGTCTGTGCTGGCCAATGACATTCCATGGCAAAGCACAAATTAATTGGAATAAAATATAATTTTGTAAGAAATTATTATAATCATATTTTTTCTTTATAAAGTGGATTACAACTTCCTAACTACAAATTAAAAAATAATATGAAAGAGACTAAGAATTACTTGAACACTCTCTCCACTCAATGTTTTTTTTATGAATGCAAAGAATGTGCTTAATTGCTTCAGCCACTAGAGATGGAAAACAAATATGTCTAATCCTTTAAAATAAACTATTGTAGGTGTCAAGACTCTGACCACTGAATTGTTGCCAGGTAGCTCAATCCCATTCCTTTCAAATTAAAAATAGAATTTGAGTTACTGCTGCTCTGCTCTAAACAGCAGGGGTTTAAACAGAAGAGTGAAGGATATTGAACAATTACAGCAAAAAAGCAAGAACATGTCAACTACATCCACTCTGTCTTTTTTTGTGTTTCTACACCACAGGCACTTACAATCCTGAGCAGAAGCAGTTGAGGAAGTAAAAGCATCTGCTTTACCTTGACCAGCTCAGGTTCAGTCAGAAGGAGCCCAGGTACTTGCCCTTATATCTTCTCCCTTGGCATCACTGCCATTGCTTGGGTTGCCCTCTTTGGTCTGCAATACCAAGCAATCAACTTTCTTCTATTTATTCTGTCCAAGATGATCCTCATATTTTCCTTTTACTGATGTCAAACTGTAACACGCACTTGTAATATCAAAAGAAGATTTCTGATTAGCTACTGCAATATGTCTTTTCATGTCACCTTCATTTTCTTGCAGGTCATCCACTTTCACAATGCTGAATACACCTAATATAGTTTCTGAGGATAAACACATGCCCATGCCTATTAATGCTGGTCTAGTAATATTTGCATAGCATTTGGTCAACAATTTCCAACGCTGAGACCTCCTCTTAAGCACCTAAATCAAAATGAGTCAATTCAGCGCAGAAACCCCACAAATTTGTTTCAAAATCATGGATATTACATGTCAGTGAAAATAAGTCTTACTGGATTCCAGCAAACGGATGGCGGCATTAAATATCTAAACTGGAAAATGTCGTCCTAAGTATGAACTTCCTAAATCGAAATGCTGAAGTGATCCTTATAGAGTGGCTATTTTGTCAATTACAGTAATGACAGAGAATTAAAATCTTATCTAAAAGGTATAAGCCCCCTAACATAAGAGAAATTTACGGGATTTGAAACAGTATTACCCTATATTTTACTTAATGGCAAGCTATTAACATAACAAAATAAATACAAATATCATGGAAATATGTCAAAAAGGAAGCAGGTCTGATTCCCTACATGAGAGCTCTTTGTATTAGTCTAGCATAAAGAGGGAGAGGCACAGCACTATATGAATGTGCCTTTGGCTGCAGGATCACAAAAAAAGGGTGAGGCAAATTAAGTGCTCAGCATCACCCAGTCATGCCCCTTCCACGGCCCCTTCATCCCAGTCCCTGCTCTGTGCTCCTAACCTTTACCTCACACCAGCTCCGGTGATCATCAGGCTCTTCACGAGACTTGTGATGCCACTAGCCCAGCAGAAAACTCACTGAGGTAGAAAAGACAGTTGCCTGTGCCGTCAGGGAGCAGAACAGCCCTGTGGCTCCCGAGTTGGCACTGGGAGAAGGTGAGACCACCAAAAATGGAGGAAGCCACCAGGGCACTGAAACACTCCTCTTCCCAGTGGCTGTGAAACATCACACCAGCTGAGATGTTTATGGAAGCAGAGCATTAGAGCAAATGGGAATGGGAATGGATTCTATACAGAGATAGGAACATCAGTGATTACATCTCTAGGTTCACTTTCGCCATGACACGGACGTCTCTATATACAATGTCTTCCAGTGAGCTAGAAAAACTACAAAACCAAGGAAACCTTAGAAATCACTGCAGTCAAGAAGCTTCATACGATAATGATCTAGTTCAGTAAAGTTTCTGAAATTCCGAATTAAACAGTTTGATTGTTAAAGTCATGTTTCAAAAAGGAGAAGCCACAAGATAAACAGGAATAGCAAGTAGAAAAATGCTCTGAAGTGTAGTAACTAACCATTTACTTTTAAAATAGTATAGGATCCCATCTAAGGCCGATTGCATTCATGGGCATATGTTACAAAAGTTGGCATACTAATAGCCTACACATATGGATGCAACAGAAATAATTGAAATCAAATTAAAGACAAGAGGAACCTGAGGTCACAAAGAAAAATCTTGAAAAAGGTATTTACAATGCAATAACAACAACAAGCACCCCAAGCTAGACTCTCTGCATTCATAGCTATCTACATTTGAAAGGAAATTCATATTCATATTCCCCCCCAGAACATACTCCCTCTGTTCTTCCAAAGTCAAAGAAACTCATCTCTAAACTAATGCAATTTTTCTCACTATGCTTTTCAGCAGCTGTCTTTCCTGATTTCTAACCAAAGCTCACGATAACTGGCTTTGGCAACAGACTGTAGTTTCCCAGATGAGTAAGTAAACAAAGAATTTTTTCACCTCTTCCACAGAACTCTGTATGCATTTTGTGTCTTACCAAGAGGGAACTGATGAGTTCCGTATCTGGTCAACACCTCAAATATACTTAATGAAGGAATGTCAGAGGTCTATGATATTTGTTTACTTCAAAATGTAGACAGCTACACGACAAAGATAAATGTCAGCCTGGGAAACAAAAAATTTGACCATAGCAATTTATAAGAGTAGAAAATGAGAAACCTTTAGACAACAATTGATTTAGATTTGACTGAGAAACAGGCATATGAAGAAAAAGTAAATTGACGCATCATAAAAAATCTCCACTTGGGGTTATTCTAAAGTATTCTTTAAATAGGGAGAAAAAAAGCTCATCACAACAACAACATTCACTGAAAGATGATATTGATTTAGTAGGCAGAGCCTGAGGGATGTCAAACCAGAAAATCACTATAATCAAGTACAAAGGAAATTCATCATGGCAAAAAGGAAGTGGGTGGATGCAACAAAGCTCATGAAAGAAACAAAAACACCACTGCCTGCTGTTAGATGCATTCTTTAAAGAACAAAAACAAAAACAAAGTGAATGCTAGAATGATTCCTAAGCAGTAAATAAACATATGAAAAATCTAATGGATAGATAGTGTGAAAAAGTAATTAGGATATAAACTGTATTTTACTGATGAGACATTACAGAGTTCTTCAAACAACTGTATCTTGTAACTATGTTCTAAAGACAATTTTTATATTGAAGACTCAAAATCAGAATATTTAAAAACATAGTATTCCCATTTGTTAGAGAGATTGCATAGAGAGAAAATCTATGCTAAACCCACCATTCTAAATTACTTTTCTATAATGAAACTGAAGAGTAATGAATAAAGTCCAGCAGAGGCCAGGCTGTTGATAACTGACAAAATAGAAAACTTCAAATATCCTAGGACAGGAAAGATTAAGTTTAATATGTCTCAAATGTATGGGTTTAAAATAGTTTCATTCAACATTTATTCTCAGTCTTGAATAGAAGAGGAGGAAGAGGGGAGATTAAATGGCAGGTGAATTGAATGTTTCTTTTGGTGGTAATAAAATCTAGAGCACTGATGGGATGTAATTTAATCTGAACTAGCACAAATCACTTATGTTCTTCTCCAAGAGCTGCGTGGGACATAAGGCCTGATCACTCAGTGCAATCTGGGAGCAGGAGTTGTTAATGCACACAACACAAAACTATTCTTTGCACCAGGAAAAGCGTACAATACTGGGTCCTAACACAGAGCCTCAGTGAGAGGTTCTGACAACCAATGTAGGAAAATAAGATTCAGAAATGTTTTATATTTTTTAATGCCCTGCTTTTTGCACATTCAACTCAAGAACATTTCTCTGATGCACAATACTACAGTAGTCATGGGCTGCAAGCAGTTGAAAATCAGGTCAGAGAAGTTTAATACAAAGCACTCAGAAAACAGGCACACAATATCAGGCCATACAAATTTAGTACGCAAGTAGCATAATTCCTGTTCCCCTCCACAGCCCTAAACTGTGCTACACTACATAGTAGGTAAGGCACTGAAAAGTAGCAGGCAGCCTGCGAGTGGTGGTAGCTTTCCATATTGCTGCTGCTAAGTGGTAGTTGTCAGAGCCACCACCAGAGCCAATACCACCACCTGCCATCATCAGTGGTGTTACTGGTAAAATAACTTAACATAACATAAATATTGGGTACTTGCATGATAACTATCTATAGCTTTAGGGCACTGTTCTTCACTATTGTCAGTAAAGAGTGTATTGTCATAGATTTAAATGGCAACCTAATGTATATGTTATTACATATGGAACTAGACAGCCAGTGGGATTCACCTAATAAAATAAAGACATCTGCATCTATGTTATTCATCTTAGTCAATTAACGTAAGAAAGACACTGTTAGGACATATTTAGCTGGCTTGCTTAGGCATCTGCTTTAGGATGAGGTAAATCACACCATAGATCTCTCTGACTGTATTAATTAGATTTTAGATTTTTTTTTTTCTATAAGCAAAGCTCTCAGTGACTAGCTTAGTATATATTTACATCTAATTGGATAAATCCTATTTGTTTTGCCAAGCACCTGCAACTGGAGAGTCAAGAAGTCAGTAAGCTGTGTATGCAATTAAGTTCACAATACTACAGATTTTTCAGTTATGCATTTTTCCCTTGTTCTGCTTTAGATTTTCCAATTTGAAAGAAATAAGAAGAGTTGGATTAGATCACAGAAAAGGTCTAGTCTGTATCTTCTAACAGTGACAAACAGGAAATATCCAGGGAAGAGTACACACATATAAAGAAGCCTCTCTGATATACACTTCCAGTCAATGCAATTTGTATTACAGACTTCTTTAGCTGGTTTGATATTTTTTGTTTAAGCAGAGATAACAACTTAGCCCTCATAGAGTTTCAATAACAATTGTCTGTGTGATGCTTCAGAGTTGCAAAGCACTTTACAAGTGCTAAATATCACTATTCAATATATTTCACTTGCATTAGAGATTTGATGATGAAATGCTCAGATTTAATATGCCTATCACTTGTATGAGTACAAAATAATTCATCCAAAACTTGAAGTCTATTAGCTGCCAACCAGTCTAACAACTTACATGATCTTCTGATTAAAAGCACCCTGAAGAATACTGCAATAATAATGAGGTGTTTCTTAGAGAATCCAAACCAATATACTTACTTAAAATACTTATTATAACAGCAGTTTAAGCATAGTAGTTACAGCTTTTATTTTTCAGACATGCAAAAGCTAAACATTTTGCCTCTTTGGCAAAGCTACTTCTGTGTGAATTTTCAGAGCACTAGCTCTGAAGTTGCAACTTCCAATAGCATATTTAGTTTGTGTGAAGGACAAGCTAAATACTCCATTTTGAAGTATTTTACCCAAAGAGTACTTAAATAAATGCACTCACCTCCAACAGCTCTCCTTTTCTTTTCCTTGGCTCCTAGTCCCAGGAAAAGTTTTCCAAAACTTAGTTTGTAAATATATTAGCATTATAAAAAGAAATGATTTTTACTGGGAAAATATTTCTAATAAATCACCTAACTTTACATGACTAGCAGAAAAATAATAATGTGGGTACAAAAAAGAAAAAAAACTTAGTGAAGTCAGGGACTTTTCATCAAAGAGAGTCTATGCAAGACCACATAACAGTCAACACAAAAACGCTCAATGAGTTGAGACGGTTTCCCCTGGCTGCACAACAGAACTGGAAGGAACCTGAAGGTCATTAGTCTGAGCAGAATCAGCTGTCCCTGGGTTAGTCCTGACAGCCTCACCTTGTCCACAAAGATTTCTGACATTGAGGGAACCCACAGTCACTACAGTCAATGTATTCCAGTGCTTCACCCTCCTTAACAACAGACAGACACCTTTTTCTGATGTTTAATTTGCACTGTAAATCTACTACTTTTTGTCCTATATACTACTAATAGGAAGAATAGATTATTCCCTTCTTTCGAGCAGCCTATATCATCATATCAGGGTGGCTCTCGGAGTTAGACACTAGAAAAGATCAGCACTTAAAAGAGACGTGTGTCATATTGAAAATCTTTTAAGAACCAATTTTCCATTAATAATTATTGCATACTAAGTAAAACAAAAATCTGTTTGTATTTCTCCCATGCTAAGTCCTTTGTTATGCTGGCATTGCCAACATATAATATTTAAAATTTATGTTACTTATAGAGCCAACTATAATTATCTAGTGAGAAAAATTCCATTACAAGTCTTAAAATAATCTCTTATTCCATTTTAAGGAATCAGCTACATTATGCAATGACTTCCTTAGCAATATTACAATTGCTGAGATATCAGAATTCTTATATGCTTTTTCAAATTATTCTTTGAACAATGTCTCCCTCAGTCTACCATATACTACACTGTCTATATAAAGAGCAGGAATCCTTACAGTCTTATAGATTCACAAAATGCTTTATCAAATAGTTTCTCATCTTGCTTGAGTAATGGTATTGACAGAACTTGTAGGAGTAGAGGACTGAATACAATTGCTACTTTGCCCTTGAAAAGCAAATTCTTCTCTAGCAGCTGTTCATGTTCAGTCAAGAGGTTCAGCCACAAAATAGGGCTACCATATGCAAATGAAACTGCTGGGAAAATGTCTGAAAAAAATATGTAGTTTTTCAAACTCAAGTTTGAGTAGTAGACACTGCACAACAGAGTTTACTCAAAAGCTACCAACGTAATTAATGCAATCTTTCCACTGAAGCACATCATCTTTTAGAGTACAATATGAAAACAGTATCTTTCTTAAAAAACAAAAACAAACAAACAAAAGGATTATCAATGTTCATTTTGAAGTTAAAACTAATTGTGTCTATGGCTCTACGATGTTTAAACAGCCATTGGGAAGGAAGCAGCTGATTAAGATATGGCAGTTACTGACACATTGAAGAAACCTTTAAAGAATTACATTTTGGAATTAGTGAAATAGAGCGTACTTAGTTAATGATTTTTGAGTCTTCAGAAGAATACAACCCCAGAAACATTCTAAAACTAACTCTACTCAACAAACTGAATATTTACTGCTTTTCTTCTTGCATATAATCCTGCCCAAGAAAACAGCATATAAAGGCAGAAGTAGGACTCATATCCACAAGTGTGAGTCTAAGTTCCCTTTCCAAATAATGGGAGAGACAGGCCATGCAAGGTCCATATACTTGATAACTAAAATCCTTAATAAAATTCTTTTAAAAATATTCATGTTTAATATATAAACATTTAATATTTAAATAACATTTAAGTAACATTTAAGTGCATTAGAGTTCATAGAGAGAACACAATGGCAATCCAGACATTACCATGTTCAGACATAATACTTTGTCTTCTTATAACACAGGAAAGAGGACAGAGAATGATCCAACCAACAAGAAAGGACAGACAAGCACAGTGGTTCTAATCCTGATCTTGCATGCAGAAGATGCAGATTTAACTGTCTGCTGCAAACTGCTGTGATTGCAGCAACTAAGTCACTTTGGGAACAACAGCAATTTAGGAGCCTAGACATGGAAAACTAAGAGCCCAAAGACCTATCCCCATAGGAATGGTCGATATGAAAAGGCCCAAGAGCAACCTTGCATCCTTCTGGATGGGAGTTAGAGGCTGGGTAGCATGCTCTAGGATGCCCAAAGTGGCACTAAACACCTATGTTTAGGCATCACATTTGTCTTTCATGGGGTATTCACACATCTAATTTTCAGCAGCTATGTTAGGAAAACCAGATTTCCTGCACAGACATTGGAGGAAGGCATTTTCCTAGAATGCCTGTGGAGATAACATCTCTGTCCATTGACTATATATAAATTTCTCCCTCCTACATTAGAATAGCTATAGTAATTGTGTGTGAACAGCCTCCTCAGTGCCTCCATTTTATGAAAATTACAGCATTTCCAAATCTCACTCAAATATTGTAAAGTTAGATACCAAAGTGATGCTCATTCACTATGAGACCGGGGGCATATAATGACATAAGAGCAAAAGCCTAAAGAACTATGGACAACCAGATCTTCATGAATGGACTTCCATTTGTACCATGCACAGAGAATAAACTTGGTCTATTTTGGACTTAATGAATTAATCTCAACTTCGTAACTAAATGACCTCAGGGCAGGATTAATACATATGGGTAGGGAGTATTTACAACTCTGCCTCTAGCCATCTCACTTAGATGCTCTGAATTGCCCTCCTGAGAATACTGCTTCTCTCCTTTGACTATATAGGTAGTTTGGCTTCCTAATTTAGCCATGAATAAGCTCCTTTTTGAAGCTTTGAATTATTTTTGATGGAACCTCTGTGGCTTTGGCTAGAACACATCCTGACAGATTTAGATCCAATGGAATCACATCAAATTGGAGTATTTCAGAGACATCCACTCATATTTCAGAGCTATCCATCCATCCTCCAGTAGCTGAGACCAGAATTTAGAAAGAGGAATTTGGGATCTAAACAAGTTAATGATGTTTCTTTAAATTCTCTACATTTCACCAAGTTCTCTCTCCAACTCAGTGAAATTTTCTAATTTGACAGTTAGATCCATAAACCATCATGACTATCTTAATACTATCAACAGCCTAAGTGCAGTATCAAAGTTCAGTTCATTGAACCATCAAATAATATTTGCATTGGGGCATTTTCTCCCCTTGATGAGTACATGTAAGACCTAGTTACATTAATCATCATATATATTGAGAAGCAAATGTAATCCATTGTATATTCATCCTGTCCAAATGTATCAATTATTCAGTCAGAAAGGTCTAACTGCATGAATCATTTCAGTGTCCACTGCAGAGCAGGTTTGGAAAAAGGTTTTGATGGAAATAACTGAGTAGGATTAAAAAACAAAATTATTCTTAGGCTAAAATTTAAGGTATAAGTAGGTAAGGTATAAGGAGGTATAAGTCAGATTTAGGATTGCTCAGGAATGCACTTCTTTTTCTGTCCTCTCTGTGAAGCTTCTTCCAATTCAGAAATAATATTTCCATTCTGATGCAGGTAGTACATATTCTCTCAGGAAATTAATTTCTTAGCTGGATGTCACCTGAGGACATCCAGATGAACCACCTAATATTTTTGTAACCTCTTTTCCTTCTAATGCTGTCTTACATCTTAACACTTTACATAACACAACCGCAAGATCTTTATGGGAGACAACCTGATTTTATTGTAAAGTCATGAAGTGCCACACCATACTTCATGGCATTATACAAATAAAAGAAGATTGCTTCACTGCTTGAGGATTTGTTAATGTTGTGAAAGTCCTCTTTCATGGTCCAGTGTTCTGGGGAAAACTGAAGGTTTTGGATAAAAGGGAACAAGAATGGGAAAAGATTGATTTTCTCAGTTTTCCCCACTTTTACGGGAGATTCTTGTTCTCATTCCCTTTCCGAGCCCCAGTGTTAGGGAAATGATGTTGTCTAGAAAGGGATAATTACACGACACATTTTGTTATGACAGAATGAGACACTAGACTCTGAGAACTCTTTCTTATCTGGGGCACATGCAAAGGAACGCATTAAACAGAAGTCCTTTAAGGAACATTAAGCTTCATAGTCGTCTTTCCTTTGTTGTGAGTTCGGTTGCTGTTGGCACACACAGTTGCTGCGGGACAATTATTTGGGCTGCAGCTTGCTCTCATTTTTATGCCAGCTCAAACCTGACATTCTCCAGTGACTAGTGATTCCGCAGTGCGATATTTTAAAGAAGTTTTTCCTTTCCCTCAGTTTTCCGAATGAACTTAATATAGTGTAAAGTGAGAATTTTATGATCCCAGGGAGAGAGATACCATACACAGACTATCATAGCATAAAAAACATCAGGGTAGGTTTCCCAGCACCCCCCAGTGCCTCAACTCTGAGCCAAAGGGACCATTTTCAAATCGAAAGCCTTCATATTTTTCATTCTTTGCTACTCTTTTGATAACAGAAGGCCAAGACAAACAGAAACAAATGGAAACTCTATTCTGCTGTTCACGCAAGCCTGTTCACAAAATGCCTCCCATAGGCTGCTTTCCACCAGCCCTGCTATTTCATTTAATCTGTTCAGTCCTGAAGGATCAACTTAGGCAATTAGACAAGGGATTTGGGCTCTGAGGGATAATTGGATGACTTGCATGCAATAAACTTCTTCCACGCTCTCTTCACTTTTTCTTTTGTTCTCTTTGCTCATCCCTTTGTTTCTCATCATTAATTTCTTTAATCAAGTTTGCAACACCCTTGCAGATACAGCAAGATAGTAATGTGACCAAGCAGCAAGAAGCTAAACACCTACATTGTGTCTCCTGCTGTTTTCTGCCTCTTTAAGCTGTTCTGATGTGATACCAAGGGGAAGGGGAGCTGCAGCAGTCAAGGATTCACTTTTGTTTCTGCAGCACTGCTGAAAAGGCAGGGAGGGAATGAATAGAGCTCAGATGTCTTCGACTGCCTAATCTCAGGTGAATCCTGGAGGAAAGCTCATACAAGAAAAAAATATATTACAGCAGAATTTAATTGGTTGCATTCTGGTGAATTGTGTGTGAATTATATCATAGTCAAGGAGCTTACTGACATAGATTAAGCACAGCTGAAATGTAATTACCTTTCTTCCACACCCCCCCCGCCAGCAACCATCTTCGTCCCCACTCCTTGTCGTTTCCAAATTCTAGTCTCTGAGCACTTTTTGCCTTCAACATACAACCTCATTGTCACTCTTTTTTCCTCAGCCTGATGCTTCTAAGTTTCATTTCCTCCTGTTTTGACATGTTCCTCTCACATCAGCCATTTCCCTAATGTTTTCCTTCCTAATTATTTATTTACTGTATAAAACTGCCATCCTCTACTTGTGTGATTTTAAGCTTCTCTTTGCTCCTTTTATTTCCTGTCTCCCAGTGCAGTTTGTAAACCAGACTGCATACACAGTGAATTTTAAAATCACATGCAAGTTTCAACAAACCTCTCTCATATAACAATATACCTTTCTTCTGTAATAAATGCTAGTGAAACACTTATAATTGCTATGCTATCAGTTGTAAAAAGTAACAGCAACAAAAATTAAAAATCCTTAACCTCCCAGCTTAAACGTGTAGAAATCATGTAACCTATCGCTGAATGTGCAGAGGTCCTTTTCAGTGCCCATCTCTAAAGACGGGTATTACAGCCGTAGCTACAGAGACTTAGCTCAGCCGTAAAGTTTCAGTTCTAGACAGCCACAGCCAGTCTCATATGAGCCACCAGACACAGTCCTACATACCTCCTCTGAAGAGTTGCTCAGGTAACACTGACAGGCATAATATAAAATTAGGACAGACTGTGCCTAACTTTGTGAAACACTGTAGGTTTCTTACAAATGAAAAGCACCCATCAAAAACTAGGTCAAGAGCAAACAGAGATTTATTTCTC
This sequence comes from Apteryx mantelli, assembly GCF_036417845.1. Lineage (NCBI taxonomy): Eukaryota > Metazoa > Chordata > Aves > Apterygiformes > Apterygidae > Apteryx > Apteryx mantelli. Next base: position 154,603,583 of record NC_089979.1, read on the forward strand.
CTACTCCTACTGAAATATGTACTCAAGAGCTAGTCCTCTTCAGATGAAGGTATTGGGGATTTTAAGACCAGATGAATATTCTACTGAGAAATAAATTGAAAAGTACTTTTCAGTGTTTTTGTATAACTGGACCCTTCTAAAAGGAGAAGAGCATGCAGCTCAGGCCTGCATATCTCCTCAGTAAATAGCAGGTTTGAATAACTCTGGCAAAACAGAAGAGGGTATAGCTGCTGAGTTGCTTTAAATCACACTTCTGCGCTCTGCATGGAGAACATAAAATGATCCAAGATAGTGCAATGAACTAAGAGGAAGAAATATGAAAAATATGATTCAACTAAGTTCATAAAAAGAGGGATGATGCATTTGTCTCCAAACAGATGAGGAAATGAAGACGGTAAAGGTATGTCTGGACTGCAGTGCAGTGAGGTGATATCTGAGCTAGCTTGTGTCTTTGCAGCAGCCTAAGCACAGCAGTGGGGATCTCAGCACCACCTAATTTACCCTGTTCTGTGCCTGAAGAACACACAGATCAAAATCATGTTTTTCCTCTCCTTACAATCTCAAGGGACATCCTCAGACAGGTACTAGGAACTTCAGACACTTTATATCTTCCTGGCCTAGACCCGGATACATTTAGGAGACTATGGAGGCGGTAAAATAAAAATTTAGGTTAAATACCATGAAGCATTCTTCCCAACAGAGAGCTGTAAAAGGAGAGGAGTCGTCTATTTCTCCACATAAAGAAGGTGGACAAACCCCACTTCAAAGCAAATGAATACATGCTACACAAGTGATGGAATAAACCACAGCAGGAATCAATTCAGTGCAAGAAGGCAGTTAGATCAAGTGACTAACAAGGTCCTTTCTATAATTCAGTAGAAAATGGCTTCTGGAAGAACATCATGAGGCACTTCTCACCAGTGTACAGGCGTTAACCTTGGTGCCCTGGCTATGTTCCAGCTCAGGTAATTACCTTTTTCACTTAAAATTTCCTTCCAGACTCTCCTGGCTTTGTCTCCACTCCCTGGCCCTGATTTATATGCAATTAAAGAGCAGCAGTGTTTTACTGTGCAGGTGGTTGCTTGTCAGCGGAGGGAGTGGTAAGGGGATCAGCTGTGGAACGAAATGAACTTTATATTGAGCACAAGTCTCCATTAAAGGTTATGAAGTTCTTTAGGATCCTTGAAAATACAGTATCTAGATGAAAGACAACCCCGTGCAGCTCATCCTACGCCTCATCTGTGCATGTGAGGAGGAAGGCGGCAGATTTTTTTGAGGGAGAGAGGCTAGCAGAGCTCAGCAGGCAGCTTCCTCTCCCCGGTCACCATCCCGTAGTGCTCTGATCTCCACAGGAGAGCGGCTTCATTTCCTCCCCTCTGTCTCCTCCAGTGGAGCCCTTCAGCCCCACAGCAGGGTCTCACTTCTCCTGAGGCTCAGTTACTGCAATGCCGCAGCACTCGCCAGCTGCAGTTTTTAGCTCACAAATGAACATAGGTGAGCATGGTTTTGACAACTGCTTGGAAACCTTTGCTTCACAATTCCCTGCCAACACAGTGTCACTTCGCTGGGAGCTATGATTTATTTTGCCCAGAAGTTTGTGCAGGTGAGCTGCAGAACCTAAGCGCTAAAACAGAAATGCTGAAAATCCTTTAGAAGAATAAAGGAGGCTATCACAGCAGCAGCAGGTCCAGAGCAGCAGCCACAGTGCCTGAGCAGTACTGCAACACCGTAATCCTCTGGCAGAATGAGACAAACTGAAAAGCAACTACCAAGTACATACAAGCAGCATATGCAATCCAACAGCACACACAGTTTGGAGTGGTTTTCTAAAAGGACTTTCAGACACATTATTTTTGGTGGGGTTGAGTGTCATAGACACAATACAGAATCTGTGAAATAAAGGAGAAAAGGCAGCTTCCTATATTTTCAGAACGATTGTTAAAGAGCAATTGAGAGTTATGCTTTCTCCTCAGACCTTGGATTCAAGTTTTGAGTGTAGCTCTGAAGTATGGAAATATAATAGGTAATTTAAGAAAAGCAAACTTCAGAAATCACTCTAGGAAAAGTTCACTGTTCACAATGAAGAACTAGTTCCTAAGGTAATCCTTATTATTTTAAAAATTTCTTTCAATGTCTGAAAAGTTTGATATTTTGTTTGATATTCCCAATCGTACAGAGAGTGAATTTTTTTTCACACACACACACACACACACACAAGAACCCTGGCAGAGGTGCACAGCAATAGGATGAGAGATGATGAAGACAAGTTGCAGCACAGGAAATTCTGATCAGACATTAGGAACTTTGGCTGGTCGGTTGTTAACCATGAAGGTGGTCAAACACTAGAACAGGCATCCCGGGAGGCTGTGAAATCTCCATCCTCAGAGACCTTCAGGATTCAGCTGGACACAGCCTTGAACAACCTAACTTGATTAGACCTGCTTTGAGCAGGCGGTTGGACTAGGTGACTTTTGGAGGTCCTTTCCAAACTAAATTACTCTGTGGCTGATATATATATGTGTGTGTGTGTGTGTGTGTGTGTGTGTGTGTGTGTGTATGTGTGTGTAAACACACACACACACATATATATACATATATATTTATATTTATACAGACACATATACACACAAATATATACATACATACATACAGTGTGTGTGTATGTATAAATGTACGTGTGCTTGTGTGTGTGTGTAGAGAGAAGGAATTTTTAGAGAAGGAGAATTTTTATATATACATATATATGCGAACAAAAACACAAGCAAACACAAAAATTTTGTCACAGATAAGCATATCCATATGCCTACATCTTAATCTGCATTTGTGTATGTGCACTATTAAGTGTGGACATGCATTCACCATATAGCATGGTGCATAGATGATGGAGGTATCCGAGTGTGAGAAGAAATATTAAAAAATGTAAACATGAGGTCCAATAAAGTAGGATTATTCCTGACACTGAATGCTGTCTAGCATTACCTATTTTCCTGTTAAATTCTGACATCTTAAGCTGCAGTGATTTTAACTACATCAAAAATAGTGCAACTAATGAAAGCTAATGAAATTCAGTCTACATGAACTGTTCAATGTGGCTTTAGAAGACAACAATTTAGCTCTGACCATCTAAGGAAGACTTAAAGGACACACTTTGAAATTCAAATTAGACTGGATTGAGGAAAATCACTACGAATACTAAAAGAAAAAGATGGCCCTGCTCCAAATCACAGCACAGCATAGTATGGACATCAGTTGCATCCAGGGAGTCTGACAAGCTTTCATGAGAGGGAGATGAGCAAAGAAAAGTTGAAATAAGATTGCAACTGTTCTCCAAACAACCACAAAAAAGGCTCAGCATGTCTCGCTCTGGTAGCTTGTTTCCAAACCACTAAGTTCTGTTGGTGGTGAGCAACCAACAATTTGTTGTTTTAACATAGCACCTGTATTAAAAGTGTCCTGGATCCTACTATACAAGGGAGACCTTCCAAGAAGAAACAGGTTATGAATCTCAAAATAGTAACACAAATGCATTTGGGGACTGGAAATTACCAGAGGTTGATAATGTGAACAAAACTTAGATATCCTACTAAAGTGAAAGGAACAATTTCTTTTAATTGTACCTCCTTTCACAAAATGCCTTTGCATAAATTCCCATAATTGCTTTTCTTCATGATCCTCCACAGATTTAGATAAGAAACAATACTTACAGCACTGTTTTAATTCCAAGTTAGTTTTAGAGGAACAATAAATATGTTCACATGCCTAACTCAGTGACAGTGCAATCTCCCCGATTGTACCAAATCTCTTAATCTCACTCAGTAATATTTTTTACCTCACTTGTTATATCATATACAAATGAAATTAAACTCACTGGTGACCAAAACAAATTTTGTAATGTGAAGAACCTCGCACACGTCTGAATGGAGAAGTAATCATGGAGTACAGATGACAGTCACTGGAATAAAAATGTTCTAGTAACAACTTCAGCCTTTATCCTAAGAGTTTCCAAAGTATTTTGAAATGTAAGTTATCTGTACTAGGACCAGAAAAAAAAAAACATACATGTTCTCAATTTTTAGTATGTCTATAAGAGAACTGATATTTTATCAGATACAAAGATTGAAAGAAACATTAGTAAAAGCAAATGCATGGAAAATTGCTTCCACAGCAAAGAAGTCTCTGCCTTAAGTACAGTTTTAAAAAAGTTGGATCAATTAGCAATCTGTGAATGTTAGAAACATCTTAACAATGTCTCAAAGATGAAAGAGCATATCACAGAATGAGAAAAAGGGGAAAAATTAAATTACGTCTGCAGTCATAATGAATCAAAGCCCAGAAGGTGGTCTCCAAATCAGCAGGTTTTGATGAAATATTAAGGAAAATGATTATTGATGAAAAATGAATAAGCTCTTTTTGATTTTAGCAACCTTTAAATCACACTTTGCTAATTAAAACAGCTTCAATGCATCCCTCCCTTCCTTGATGGGCATTTAAGAATCCTTAGAAATGGTTGGGTTAATTTGTCAACATTTTAGCAAATATGCATAGAGTTTATCTTAAGCAAGCTGACACAGCACAGTTTAAGATGATGTACAAAATAATACATAGCTATTTTCTGTGTTTTTTCTTTTTGTCTCTCTTTTTAATTTTTACACTGTATCTATTAACACAATCACAAAGAAATGACAGGCAGCTTCTGCTCGTTTTCTCTGCAGCATGCAATTCCCAATAATAGGTACTACAACTATTAATGAGCCATGAACTACGTCTCCGGAAATAAAGACTGGTGCTATTATTTTTTGTCTCCTTTGTTTGCCAGGTCAGAGCGCTTTTAGGACAATTACCCCTCCTACCTAGGAGGCCTGTTACTGTGGGTACTGTGGGCTTCTGCAAATAAATTTCCTTCCCAAAGATAAGTGGAAATTAGAAGTATGAGGGACATTCATCCTCACATCCCTCGGAGTGGTATGTTTTCTAATTGCTCTCTTAAGCGATAGCAGTGGTAGTACTGCACTTTCTCCTCATTCTAGTTTCTATCGTGCTTCCTTTTAAAGGGAGAGCTAGGAGTGAGGGAAGGCTGTAATAGAGATTGAACTGGTGGACACAGAAGATGTTTCCATTACGGCATGTGATGTGACTCAGGTGTGCCATGTATTACTGTTACAAAACTATACATGAAAACTAAAATGACGCAAAATCTTGCTCCTTTGATTTTTTCTTTCACAAATTAATTCTTATATATTATATCACAGTCTAAACTCAGGGCAGATGAAATTACCTATCCATTACAAATTCCTGATCTATTTACTGCAACAACATTTCATACACCCATCATGTAAGAAAGACCTCTAAGAATGCATCAGATTGAAAACCTTTTAAAATGTCACTAGTATTTTAAGGAATGAAAAAAAATCTATAGCAGATAAACAAGTCTGATGTTAGAACAACATTTCTTCAGAAATATATAATCATATAAAATAGGTCATGCAAGAAACCTTTTAACATCTCGCATCACAGTGAGCCTTAAGGAACAAGATTTCACACACCTGACAAACCACTTCTTTAAAAATATGCTATGAAGTATAATGTTCCACTAATATACACTATTTTCTGAGGGAAGAGTGGAAAAGCATTAATTTTCAACTTTCCAGCCAAGAACAAAAAGAAATGAGATTTTAAACCAATTTCACAATTTCCAGGGTTCCCAACACAGTATGTTTCATAAGAAGCCATTCAATGAGTTTACAAGACGTTAAAAGGAATTAACAACCCCACATCCCCCATAAGTAGTGATGTTATTTTCCTTCCTAAAATTTACTACACAGGATTCCTCCCCACAGTTAGACTACACCACTTCTGCCAGCGACAAACTACTTGGACCGTATGCAGGATGCTTTTTAAGTCACATAAGCAAACAAGCTTGGCCATGAGGATAAACAATGTGGTTAAATATAGTTCGTCTCTCGTGTGAAGGAGATATCATTCACCAAAAAAAAAAAAAAAAAAAAAAAAAAATCCAGAAACCTGTGGATCAAATCTAGTATGTTGATAGTATGAACATATCAAAAAAAAGTAACTTTTACCTTACGTTTCCTCCATTAACTTATATTAATTTAATGAGCTAACTGCAAACAGTATGTAAAAAGAAAACAGATGAGATGAAAACAGAAAGGACCTTATGAAGAGCCTCTTATCAACAGTCCATTCTTATGCCTCTTAAAAACACTCTTAAAGGAGTGTCACCTGAAAAAATGCTTCTCATCTGTTATAACAAACATATCCATTTTGCCCAGAAGAGGTGCAGTTTCTTGGCCCCATGCACAACCATGTACCAACCTACCCATACAGGAAGATGCTGACAAAACTCTTCATTGGGCAACACAGATATCAGTTCAAGTTCTGACTGCTTTTGATTTATATCTATATTTAAGAGGGATATTACAAAATCAGCGAGTTCAAAGTTTTCTAAATTATGAATAAATAGTTTAACTCTGGAGCTGCAGAATACACTGTTTTTTTTAACCAATACCTTTGGACTGAAAACCTTATCTAATGAGTACTATATTCCTAATAAAAAATCCATTTTGTCCTAGCAAGCAGAGAGACAGAGTCTCTGAAGGCACAGCACTCTCCCCAAGCTCTGCCTGTGCACTTCTCCCCTATGATCAGACAACCCCAAAACACACAGAACCGCAGCTTCCTAAGTGCTTGGAGAGCAGGGGCCTGGAGCCTTCACCAAAGAGGAACAGATGGGTCCACTGGAGGGACATAAAAGATAGAAAAAGCATGAATTTTTATTCCGTTTACAAACTGCCACATTCAACAACAAGAACAAACCAAACAGATTAAACTATGGCATTCAAATGCTGCATAACATCAGTTCCAAATCCACATTTCAGTTAGCAGGACTAGGAAATAACATATTTTAACAGTTTACACTGGTAGGATGACAGCACTTCATTTAAGAAACGGGAGAACCTTTGTCTTTTCAGCTTTGCATAATTAAATATTCACACGTAAATATAATGTTCTCAGGATAAGAACTCCAAATTTTATTGATGGTATTAGTGGGAAATAAAGATGTGTGTGTTACACAGCACATTTTTTGGACTGCAGTCTCATGTCATAAAATAATTGTTCAAGGCCTGAGACATCGGCTTTTCTGATGTTTACATCATGTTTTGTTTCATACTAGGATATATTATTCAAGTTTTTTCTTTTTAATTAAATGCTACTTTCCATCATCTGAAGAAATTAAAAGCTGTTCTCTTTTTCATCCAAGCAATAAAATGTCTAATGAATCTATATCTCTATGCAAATTGCTCTAATATACCAATGAAAAGTATTATATAAAATAGTTACAATATACTTAAAACACTAACGTATATTATACCACTAATCTGATGAAAAGTGACAGGTTTTGATCTATCCGTTATAACTATCTTGGCTCATCATAAGCAGTAGCCGTACTTAAGAGACTTGAAAATTTCAAAAATGAACTGATCCTACTAATTTACAGCGAAGGGTGACAGTTAGCTCCGAGCACCGTGGCAATGAGGCAGAGGCGCGCGTCTGGGTGGGCCCCGCTGCACGTCCTTGGTTTGTAGCCCGCACCAGGAAGCTCATTGCTTTCTTATCTTTCTGGGCATTTTCTCACTACAACCATTTGCAGGGGCAATAACTTCTGCTGCTTTTGTAAAAACAAACAAATAGCTGTCACTCTTTAGATTATGCAGCAAGTCGACTTGAAGAGGGAGGAAGCAAAAATATCAGGGTTTAAGTGAGGCTGTGCCTGTGGTAAACGCAGAGAGACATGGTTCTCACAACAGTATCGGCGTTTGGGATCTATTCAAAAAGAAACCAGCACTTCCAAGTAATTAAAAGGGCAGTCGTGAATGGCGTTCACTGTGAGTCTGCCATTTATTCCACCAAAGGTGTAACCCAAACAGGGAGCGCAATTGCATGCTTTCACAATAGGGAGTCTACATAAATCCTCATGAATTTATATTAAAACTTGTCTTATGTTCTATCAAGATGGAAGAACAAAAGAAAACAACCAACCCAAGATAATAAAATGCCAATGCTAATAGTGTCTTTTGGGTTCTAAATACACGGGTCTATGAGAGACCAAACTAATTTTTAGGCAGTCCTGTGGGTAGGGATTACTGGCTTATAGGATGAAGAGGAGAAGAACAGAAAAAAAAAGCAATGTGTTAGTGCTAAAGTGAAATTAAACCCTGTGAAGAGTCTCACAGAGGCTCAAACTAATCCTTCTCCAGGTTATCACAGGCAGAGGAGGAAAATACCACAATGGCTTCCAAGCACTATTTTCAGTGTTACATGCGAGGGAACTGCAAACAGTTCATTAACCCACTGCTCTCCACAGGGTTGCCCTGGGTAGTCTGCCTAGCCCAAACGGCCCAACTTCCACCTTCTAGGCCAGGAAAGTCTTTCTAGAAGCCAGTCTCACGGGTGATGAGCTCCACCATGCTGCAGAAGGGCTGATGCTGACGAGAAGATAAGGATTAAAGCTTATTATTACTAATTTATGAAAGACTACAAATTATTTGGGGAGTTCATGGATAATGAACAGGTCCCCTCTCTGAGATGCTTGCAATCCAATCAGACATTTACATCCCGTCTACCCACGCGCAGTGCTTCTCGGCACATATGGCACGCGCAGGGCGCCGGCAGCAAAGGCAACCAGCAGAACCAAGAGCAAAGAACGGAGACGCAGGAAACCGCTTCCGCACCCGTGAACAGAAGTAAACAAAGGTAGGAGGGAAGCGCTTACTCACAAGCTTATTCAATCTAGGTTGTTAGCCTTTTGCACAGCTCTCCGTTTTAAATGTCATTGGTTAGATGGTTTACAGTATCGTGGCCTTTCCCTTTGCGCCGTGCTCTTGCCAGCACCTCAGATCGACTTCAAGAACTGTCAAAAATCTCTTCATTTAAGAAGAAAGAAATATCTTAGCAGTTAGAGGATGTGTCACCCTGAGTAATAACTCATATCTTCATCTATTATGGGTCTGGCAGTAAGCTTAGATTTCACTGCATAAATGATTCCACAGACTTTAAGAACACGCCTATGACTGACACTACCAATAAAAGAGAAGTTTAATATAACAGCACGAGTGCTTTGTTTTTTTAACAAATATTTATCCAGGCATTACAATATAACATTTCATAGCTTTCATGACCCATTCTGCTATTGCTGAAAGTTATTTTATACATGCTAGAAAGACAGGTTCTACTTATTTCAGTTTTTATGTATTCCTATATTATATTAGAATGTCTCTTTCCACCTTCCAGGATTCATTACTCCCATTTCAATTTAAACAAAAAGATACTACTCAGCAAATAAAATTTAACATCTAAATAAAATATTCTCTCTTTCTTTTTGGAGGAACTGGAAACAAAATATGCAGTGCAACTTTAAAAGTAGCATTTTGTCTCCTAGCACCAAGCAGATGACAGTTAAAGCAACTGGGGTTATTTTCAGTTCCCAAATATTCCTTTGACATAACTTGATTCCACTTCTGATAAAAAAGAAACCAGTTCATAAAGGTCTCTCTTTCTAAAATGAACATTTTTTCTTTTTAATGGCAAAATGCATGCAAAAAGCATATGATTATGGTATTTATGTTTCCATTAAAATGTCCTCAGCAAGCTGGGGGAGTCTAGCCTACTATTTTCAAGCTATTTAGATTTACAGCAGAACAGTGCCTATTTTATTTCAATTATATTTCAGGACAATGCGCTCTTGGTGGGAAATGATTACACAGCGACAGCCAGTAAACGTCCATTAGGAGTTGTCTTCCTATATACTGCTCAGCTATGGATGTCAGGTGATCGCTATAAAACCCTATTGTATAGCATCGTTGTCATCTACATGAAAAACATTATTGATCAGTAGTGCAGCTTTTCTTCTGTATGATGCAAAACATATTAGAGACATTTCGCAGCTAAACTAAAAGCTTTATCCACAAGAGCACAATTCTCAAGACACTCATTTCCAGAACAGTAAAATAAATATAGATTATACATTTCACCCAAATTCTCTCCTTTAATACCTAGCATAAAAAGTTGGTAAGTGAAAAAAGTGCTTAGCAGCCCGGCCCTGCAAATTATTAGCACATAGGAGGGAAGTACTGTAGCAAGGACAGCTGATGTATATGCAAGCTATACTGATCACCAATCACTCCAAACATTTATTTATTTATTATTAGAGATTCATTTCCTCTGAGCAGTAAATTCCTCCTCTGTTAGTAAACAGAATCTACTTTAATTCTTTAGGATCAAGATCAGCAAACAGCTTTTTTAGTGCTACTGCAGAGAATTGCTATGACTAGTGTTATTGGGATTTAAAATGTGTTTCAAGATTCACATGAGCTACAAGTATGCATGGATTACATAAGTAGCTCAAAATAAAGAACCTCTCATATTTGAACTACATATTTGAGTTAATGGATAATAACTGTCATTTAAAGAAAAAGAAAAAGAAAAAAAAGGAAAAACTAAAAATATCCATCAATGATTATTTTAACTCTGATTACAGCATTAATCTGCCTTCAAAGCAATTCTTAACCAGCTCCAAGTCCTGTAAGTCCTGTAGGATTTTTCCTGTAGTCCTATAGTAGCTTTTTTTCTTATTCACCAAAACTCTTATAGCCATAGGTGGTAAGACAGATGAAGCAATGCTGCTTACACACACATACTAATAAAGTGCAAATCTCCAACAGGTAAGTTAACATCTCTTTCTCCTTTGCTCTATTTCGGCATTAGACAATCCATTTGCTAATTTGGAGAAATGAATGGACAAACTGTTTAAAGAACAATCATTTTCTTTGTCTTTTTGTTGTGTTGGAAAATCTGGCTGTAACTACAGTGCTTGGGATGCCTACAAACATTAAATAAACCCATGAAGAAGAAATAAAAAACAGGCCTAACACTGTGTTCAAGTTAGGTTATAAAATAACTTGGGGACCTGTGGCTGACAACTTCACAGTTCCGTTATTTGACAAAGCACTGCAACAGTTGTCCTTATAATATCTTTAAACTTGCACAGAAAACATTTTGTTTGGTATTCTGATGAGCAGTTTACATATTTGTCCTCCACTTTGTTATCATTTATATGCCATGACACAGTTAAACTTGCATCAGTTGGTGGCATGTGTTGACGAAAATAAGAAAGAAGTTTAAGGAATAATAAAGAAAAACAAACCCTGACAAGGCCTCACACACAGATGCAATAATTCTGTTGCAAGTTAAGGAAAAATTTGTCATAAGTGTTCAACAATGGTATGCAAACTATTACGGGACATGTTGTTATAGGCTTCTTTGTATAAGACTTTTAAATAACCTTTTAGACATATTTAAATGTCAAATTTTCTTTGGCACTAAGCACAAAACTGTAATAGAAATAACATTTCTCATATAAACAATGCTGCTTTTAATATGAAAGTGCTAAAGATTTGAGACAGACTGGCCATTACCAGCTCCTGGCAGTTCACCGCAAGGGTAACATGCTTTTTGCTCTTCCCTTTACCATCCACAAAGACTGGAAACAACCATCTCCCTTTAGGTAACCTCTGAAACTTTCAGAGGAAAAGAAAGGATGGTAGGGCCAGGGGGTAGAGCAAAGTGAAAATTATCCTCACCACAGGTGAATGCTAATGGAAACAATATTTTAAGGACGCAGAACTGTAACCAACTATTTCTCATCAAATTTCTCAGAGCTTTATCAGGATAAATTAGATGACGGAGGAGAGCGCTCCCTGGAGAACAACCCTACAGAGAGGCACTCAGATGTTTGCTGTGGGAAACGGCCTTCACAGGAGATGCCAAGGAAAGAGGTGAGGCCTCGCTGCTGGAAAGGGGACAGCAAGAAAAGCGTTGTGATGCACACAAGGAGCAGGGCTGGGTATCGGGCATGCAGGGAGACACAGTCCAGGTATCAGCACGTCAGGCCCATGTGGCCAGAACTATTTCCTCCAGTGATGCTCAGGTGACACTGTCTTTTTTAATGCATCTAAGATAAAGTCTGTAAAACACAGGGCGGCCTTGGCAAGATACCTCAGCTGTGAGCCAGGCTGAACATTACCTGGGGTCAAGATCCCAGATGTCCTTTAGAAAACACTAGACAGATGGAAAGCTGTTCCCTCTGAAGCTGTGGGCTCCCACCAGGTGACACGCTTTCCCAGCAGCGGCGCTGAGGTATAGACCCGAACTTCTCGCAGAGCATACGGTGAATCTGAGACTGCGTGAGCTGCTGCAACATTCGCAAAAATGTCTCCCAGCGTCAGGTAGGATTCACCAGCTCTGGAGTCTGACCACCGATAAACGTGTGAAGAGAGAGTGCAGAGAATCCCATATGCTTTCATTTGAATTGTCTATTTTTTTCCAGGTATTTCTTGCTGAATGTCCCATATCATGCCTTCATCACTAAACTCAGGGTGGCTTTTCTTGCTCCACGTCTGGTCCCTGACTTGCATTTTTTTTTTAAACTTGCTGCTAGCCTGTTGTGCATGCTGGGTAATGCCCCTTTTGTCACAGTGGGATCCAGCCGTGTGAGATGGAGCCTGCTGTACTCCTGCACTTTTGCAGAACAGCCTGAAAGTGCAAAAACTACCACACTGCTCTTCAATTCTACCCTTATGATTAACATCATATTCCCTCAGTGCTCCAGCCATAACTTCACTTTTACTCACTCTCTCCAGGCTCTTTTATCAGCAATCACACAGAGTTAGCTAGGTCATGCAGGTCTTCTACTTCACCGTGCCAGGTTTGCATCAAAGAAATTTTTTTGTTGTTGATATGACATTGATGCCATTCAATTCAGGCATGAAACACTGCCTTTGGTCTAACAAAAACAGCCGTGGGAGTCTCAACGTGGCAGCCATATTAACCAGCCAAGCTGTCTTGCTTTCCAAAGTCACAAAAGTGCTGAGATTTCAGGCACTCAGGCATACCCATGCTGGTTAGCGTAATACTATATAATATAAAATTTCAAGAGCAAGCTGTCTTTGGTTAAAAGCATTCTGCTTTCTTCACTAACGTACATATCCATAACATATAAATTATGTTAATTTAATATGAAAAGTAGACCTTTCACACAGTACAATACAGGAGAAGAGTATGATTGAGAACATAAAAAAGGCAGTTGTGCTTTTTTAGTAAGAATTTATGGTAAACACATCTGAAATGTCATTCTTTGTCATATTAGATGATATATTGTTCACAATACTACATGATTCTCTAAGGAAAAGAACTTTTTAAAATAGATCTAGCAGAGGGTTAAATACACGACTCTCAGTCCTCAATCAAAAATAGTTTTAGACAATCAGCTGAACTCTGCACGACAGCTACTGTCTTTAAGAACAACTGCCAAACGACTCTGTTAGGACCTAGAAGAGAATATGCAAGATCAGTGCCGCCTCCTCATGTGGAGATATATTGATCTCAAACACCGTAAGCAAAGATACTATTTTGTTGATTTAGGTGAAAGTGCAGTATTTATCTTCTGCAAAGAATGGGGTAGAAAGCAAAACAACAAGTGGTTTTACTAAATTAGTGACCTCTGTATAAATTAACAATACCTCCTATACTAGGATTTCAGTTTTACTTTTTGCAAAACTGAGAAAAGGCAGAACTACAACATCATATAGGTAAGCTAACAGGAGAGATGCATTTTCACTGCTAATGTACAAAAGCCTTATCAACAAACTTCACCTTTGGTTATTTCTACCTTATGTTAGTTTGCATCCCCATCTTAGCTTCAGGTTTTCAGATAAACTCAAAACTCAATCAACAGAAGCCATAATTTTGCCTGATTTCAGCATAAAACCAAACACAAAATAGTTTGGATACTGTAGCCGCAGGAAACGTACAAATCATTAGCTACAGCCCAATAATTCATAAGTCAAGCTTGGAGTTCACTCACTTGATCTATATTTTATCAAAAAATTCCAAATGTTAGGCTGAAGTGTGGGACTATGGTAGGATTAGAATCCAGGTAAGCTTTAACCCACTTTTGGTTCAATTGTAAGAACTTTCCACAAATTTTGTAACTGTTGTGAATAGCTTAGAAATGTTGTATTCCACATCCATACTAACTAGAGCTCTGATAAATAAACTAGCTGATGTCACAAGTTAGAATTTAATTTACAGTATACCAAATAGTGACTCTAAAATTCAAAACCCTTTTGAAGAATGAGAAGCAAAGCAGGAGTTCTTCAGAAAAAAAAAAAAAAAAAAAAACTTGCACATCTCATCCTGTTACAGTTTGACTTGTGAGAGCTCAATACTTTTCTACATAAAGGCTTTTAAAAAGCCATTAATAAAAATGCAGTTCTGACTTTCCCACTGATGTACAGTCATCTCCCACGACAAAAAGCATTACAGGGGTGAATCTGGAAGCAGTGTATTGATTGATGTCTGGTGCCTACCTGTCTACAGGTGAAGACTTTGAATTGCGTGGTTTCTTCACTTGGGCGTACAGTGCTTCCACAGTCTGCCCCTCCCGAGGGCTCTGTGGTCGGGCGCTCAGAGTTATGGTGCCACTATTTGAAGAAGAGTCATAGGAAGCAATTCCAGCATACATTGGGTCTGCATCACAGCCAAATGTCCGGTTAAAATCCTGTATCTCGGCATAATCACGTTCACGAGCTTGTCTCTCTCGAAATTCTCGTGTTTTTGCTTGAATTCTGAAAAATTAAAAGAAGGCTGAAACTATTTTTTTTTTTAATCATTTGAAAGCACATGTTCCCTAAAACAATGTTTCTCACTAGTTAGCAGACACTTTATACAGTTCATCCTAATGAAAACAGCGAAGTGCTTTCAGTTTGACTTTGCCATGGAGTCTCAGGTTTACTTTGTTCACCAAAGTCTAGACCTAAGCAATGCTCCTGCTATGATCAACAGTGACCTTTAAGGAAGAGTCCAAACATTCACAGTCTGTTCTTACACTGTCAAGTAAAATAATGGCTAGCCATAGTTGTCAGAGTTTACCTGTGGTTTTATGCATCTCAGGATGTCTCTGATATTACCTGGCCCTTCTGACACCAGTGGCCAGACCCCATTCATATCATATCATACTCCAGCATAACCAGATTTTGTGGTTTTAATGTCTCTTGAATTTTAGAAATCAACTTTAATGTACTTGCTTGGTCCAACACTACAAAAATCATACTTCTTTCAAAATTTAAAACCACATACACACACATATTGATGCATGTATGCATGCATACAGTAAACCACAAAGTTTCTTTTATTACTCATTTACAATGAAAACAAACTGAATCTGGCACCTCTCCAAAGTAGGCAGTTTCTCCTCAGAAAGTATCAACATGTTAAAGTTACAAAGGAAAGATTTTTTATCTAGATGCACTTGTTTAGCTGTACGATAAAAAGTGAGAGATAAAAATAGATGACATTTAGGAACCTGACAAACACAAATTGAGCACAGGTCATACTTTCAAAAGCATACCAAGACTAAAATTTGAACTTGGCTTCAAAGTTTCCCTGGCGTTTTAGAAAACTTGGTCTTTCACACACATGCAGAGTGAACTGAAAAAGACAAAACCAAAAAAACCCAGCACCATCTCCCCAGACCAGTTTAATGCCCTGTCATCACTGCAAAATGAAGCGCTCAGCTGCCTCCTCCCTCCCATTAGGAAAATGTGCTCCTTTTTCATCTAATATAGTCATGGCTACACAGTACGACAGCATCTGTCCAGACTAGGGCTGCGTGCACCCCTGCCATGCGCTATTTCCAAAGACAGCTTGCTCACAGCCTCCTAAGGAGACACTGTCTCCTCAAAGCCTCTGTCTCCTTTGAAAACAAGCCTGAAAAGGCAGGAGCTCAACCGGCACTTTTGCCACTGTTACTTCGGTCTCCCCTGGGGGCTGGGACACCCCAGCCCTGGTTCAGTTGCTCAGAGCTGGGCATGCCCAGGGAACCCTGCTGGACCTCCCGCGCCGGGCAAGGGGTGCTCCTGCGGCTCCTGCACCGCGTGCTGACGACTCGGGTGCTCTGTAACACCTCAAGCGACACAAGACGACTGTGTTTACATAAGTGAAGCAAGCCCCTAGCTCATATGTGCACACCTGAATTTAAGTGTCTTCATCTGCAGACTGAGTCCCATGAAAATTGTCCTTTCCATGCTAAGAAAGCTCCTGGTGACAAAAGAACGGAATAGGAGATGGATGGGCAGATACATTTTCCTCAAAAATCCCAGTAGTACTAACCACAGATACTGACTACGAGACAAAACTGACCAGCTGAACTCCCTCCCGGTGCCATCTACGTCCAAGGTTCGGTGATTCATTTACATGCCCTGAATTATGCCCTGTCTCTGGCTCATTCTTCTTCCTACGGAAACTCTCGCTCTTATTCAGCCACAGTGAAAAAAAATGCAAATAGAAGTATTCTGACTGAGAAAACATTACTTAAACCACCAAAAATTTTTGAAATCAGTTTGGCAAACAATGTGCTATTAACTCAAGATATTTATTTTCTTTATTGCTTCTTTTTTATTTTAAGAGGAAAAGGGACAAGAAAACTCTAAAGGTACTCAGCTAGCAGCACGCTCCTCTACAACTACAGAGACCTCAACCTGGAATAGGCTTTTTGCTTTTTGTTGTTTTAACTTAAACTGACAAAGGACTCAGAGTTTAAAATCCAAAACCATTTCAAATTTAGACTGTGTTTCTGCATGCCTGTTTTCGAAAAGAAAAAAAGATGTCCTATAGTCAAAAAGCAAAGCTGCAATTCAAACAGTTTACAGTCTTAATCATTTTGAAGTTATTTATGCAGAAGGAAAAAAAGGCCTGAAAAGGACCTGCTTTTTTTGATTTCATCTCTGCAGATTTCACTTCCAGTTTGCAGTCCTGTATTAATTACCTTGTGGAGAAATGTGTTTACCTATTGATATTTCTCATCTGAACAGGAAAAGCTAAGGAATTCAGAAATTTCTTAGATTTTGGCAGATTCTGGCATTCAATTTTAGTTTCAAAGGGCAACATATCATCAAATACCAGAAGACTGGCTGACACCAATTTGAGAAAACAAAATTTCATGCATTGCAGAAAACCAAAAGTTTAGGGCATGATAGCTGTCTGCACAGCAATGACGCATAGAGTAAACCTTTCAAACAAAAGAAAACTTCATCTATAGTGGTTACGAAACATAACTACCTAACCAGTGATACTGGCCTCAGTGCTTTAGTGACTGCCATGAGACATGCTGATGAATTTATCTAACTTTTGACCATGAATATCATATAATTTCCACACGTGTGGACATGAGTGCCTCCAGTTTCACGTTAACCAAGTTTTGTCATGGACCTGCTTATCGGCTACTTAATACTTTTCAACTTTTAAATAGCGCAGTTTGCAGCAAGAACATTAAGTTTTTCCCACACGTGGTTTAACAAAGAATAACGATTCTTATTCAAGTGGGAGAGAACTGATTATTGAAGTGTTATGCAAATAATAATGTTTGTACCCCCCAGGAAAATTTTTAGAATATTTTATATCATTGTTAATACAACGTGTAAATACACATATATAGTATTAAAAATTAGAGTCTGAATGAATTATAAAGCTTTCCTGTTAATTATAACCAAAGTATTAAGTTACTATTTACAGTAAGTAATGTTTAACAATGGATAATCCTCAGGTAAAACTGACGCCCAACTATACTGACAATCAAAATGCTTTGATTTTGTTCTCTTAATTATTTTTTCTGTTTAAACCACTGTGCAAGTCCTGTCATTTTCACGAGACAAAAATACAGGTATCATGATTACTTAACATGTTTTGAATACTGTTTAAATACACCTTTGCTTTTGCCTTCTTCAGGACATATTACATTTAAACATTATGTTTCCGAACTTAGAGGAACAAAATGACAAAGGAAAAATACTTGAACTTATTCTTGAAAAGAGTAATAACTATCAGCTGAACATTACACTATCACTTCTGCAATTATGATAGTTTTTAACTCTGAATCTATTTACATACAGGTAACTTGAACCTAATGCTACATTGTTTTTAATGTAGACCCCCTCTTTTTGTGTGTGTGCGTATACATGTGATAAGGTCTAACTCATCTGTCAGCACATACCTAATTAAGTACACATATGGGAAAGGCTAACGATGAATATTGTGGAAAAGATTAAAATAATTGTGTAAACACACTGTGCAGCACAGACAAGAATGTGGAATTTGCTCTGCAATTCAGCCCTAATCAGCAATGTTCCTGGTATTTAAATTCAATATCTGGAAAGTGTTTGACCGCGGTACTTTAGTTTTCCAGTTTAGGTATGTGTATTAACCTGTCCTTGCTGAATTATATTCATTTATGACATGGCACAATAAAAATGCATGTGTCTGAAATTTCAGATCAAATAATTTTGAGGATTTATGGTCTTCCAACAGATTTTGTATGTTTTAACAACAATAATAATGCTTAGCATTTATATAATTCCTTTCATCTTCAAAGAATTTTGCAAGAATCGTTAATCTATTTTGCAGTGTTTAAATGAAACTGAACTTTTAAAAATACAAAAGCTGTCCCAAGAAGTTTCTAAACCCTTCTTGCTGAACTGTTAATATGAAAATGTCAACAACATACTGTTGTGCTTTTGAGACTCAAATTATAATGTTCAGTTAAGGTATAAACCATCCTCATGCATTTGTGTGGCATTCATTCAAAAGCTAATGATAACTGCTTCAAATGACAATATTGTTAGCTGCAGAACTTCCTATAATTGTTCAAAGAGCTTTTCATTGCAAGTTAATCCCATAATGATAGACATACCCATTGTATAGCAATTCCTATGCATGTGAAACGGTGGTCACAAAAGTAAGGGAAAAGCTTTGAATGCTGCCTCCAGAGAAGAGCAGAGACCTCATTCCCTTTTCAAAACCCTGGGAGTGAGATTCAGCTTGCAGATGAAAGCAACTGCTGCTATAGACACCTAAATTTAGGTGTCAACATAGACTTTGGACTCTCATTGGAGTCAGGGGAGATTCAGTCAACAGTCCAGAGTCAGTGGAGTCTACAGAGCTGTTCAGCTGAACAACAGAAATGTGCCCATTTTAAGCCAAATCCTTCTCTAGGCTCTACTGACTGTCTTGAGTACACCTCCCTCGACCACAATGGGCATTTAGCCATGTAGCTCACACATAGATACCAAATTAAACATTTTAGCCTGTGAGCTGATCCCACCCTGAGACAAATGTTTATACCAATTCCATTTGAACTGAACCTTAACTTTTTGCAGCACTGGAAAACTCAAAGCAGAGCTGTGTTGAGTAAAAGCGAATAAGCAAAATTGGCAAAAGAAGAAAAATACACCCTAAATTCAAATAGTGTTAGGAGTAAAATTATAAATATATTCTCAATGCCTTGGGAGCTTCAGTCCCCTTTGTGGGATTTTTTCATATTAGTGATCTAGATCGCTGGAAAAAAACAGCTACTTATCTTAATTGATGAACACAGTTTGGGAAGGACATTCATGACAAGCATATTACATTTGTTGTTGCAATGGCAGCAGTGCCCTCCCATAAGAGCAGAAACAAAGTTGGCTGCTGCTTCTGGTGTGCAATTGCTTGGTCAATTCAATTAATCCTCCTGCTGCTGCCAAGATTCAGCTATTGCCCAACTACGCAACCTAGTCTTTTCCACTGAGGCTCAGTGATTTGCAAAATCAGTACCGAACATTTGCAGTTCCACATATGTGAGATAGCTGATAATGTTTATTAAGGATAGAAACAGCATTGTGTAAGGACAGAAGCTAAATGACAACCCATTCAACATTGCCAGTTCTCAGTTGTTCTGCCATCAGAGTGGCATGCTGCTGCATGATGGATCGGAGACAGAGAACAACTATGCCACGCTTATAAAGCCAGTCAGCTTGTTTTAGTTAGTCAGATGGGATGACAACATTCGGGCCAAATTTTGCCGGATATCCCTTCTAATAGAGAGGTCAGGAGACGTGTTAGCCACTGGCCAGAACTTGTCAGCTATGTCCCCTCCTGCTTCACTAGTGCAAAATACCTCATGGGCACAACATGCCAGCAAGTAAGCCAGGTCTTGCTGTTTCTGCTCCGCCTCCGTCCGACTGCCTTTAGGGCTCTAACAGCCCCTTTTCTAATTTTTGGCAATCAAGTCATTGTGGGAGTTTGTCCCTTCTGTATTTTTCTTTGACCTTTATCTGGATCCAAGCAGAATTTTTCTGACAACTGCTCTTTTAATTAGGATACCTTGATTATAGGCATTATTGTAATTTCCCTCTGAACCAACATGTGACACTTAGCTTTTCTTATCACAATTAGAGCTATTCAGTTATCACAGTTCTGAACCATCTCACAGCAAAGCCATCTGGTTTCCTGGGAAAATCATTCAAAAGGATCACTGTGGGCAGTGGATAATCATAGGCATTAACAGTGGTAGCTTATGAACAAGAAAGACACCTCCCCTTCCTCACATGCCCACCAGTTCATTCAAAATTTGTGCATGTTTAAAAAAAAAAGTCAGAAAATACTGCTAAGTAAATATCATTTTTAAATTGGAAGGCTGGTGTCCAACCTTTCTCAAGTTATTAAATGAAAAAATGAACACTTCTGCCTTATCTCCCATGTACATACATGTGCGGCCAGCAGGCTGAAATATGACTTTCCACTCACCTCAAACGCGTTAAGAAAGTATGCAAAATGTGGTCCGTTTGCTAAGGATAAGCACAAGCATACAGGGACAAAATCAGAAAGGCCAAGGCACAACGTGAGATAAAAGTAGCAGGGAGCTTTAAAGATAACAATAGATCATTGTGTAATTGTATTAGTAGTAGAAGAAAGAGCAAAGAAAAGGTTGCTTCCCTGCTTGGCACTGAGGGAATGATATTGACAGATGATGCTGAGGGGACCCGAGGCTTAAGGGGCTTTTGGGGGTTTGGTTTTTTTTTGCATCTGTCTTCATTAAAACAGTTGATTGCAAGCAGGTGGCCAGCACCACCAACAGAAAGATCTCCAACCTGAATAGGAAAAGAACTAGTTAGAGACTGGTTAAGCAACTGTCTGAGGCAGTCTCTGAACTGCTTACAGTAACCCCAAGAACCTGTTGAGGACACCCGAAGTACTGACAGACTAGAAAAAGTCAAACATGCATTGGAGGAGCAAGAGAATTATAGACCCATCAGTTTAATTTCAATCCCCTGAGAAACTTTGAAACAAACTACTGATAGGCACGGAGAAGCTAATGGAACAAGCAGTAGCCATCATAGATTTACCAAGAATAGATGTCGAGTCAAGCTGCTTTTCTTCTACAACACAGTAACAGACCTTGTGAATTGGGGGGGGCAGGAGGGAAGCACATTTTAGGCTAAGAAAAACTGCAGCAGGATGGATGCCACAGGTTGAACTAAGCAGCTCCTACAGAGTATTTTGAAAGTAGTTCTCAGGAATTCACAGCCACACCAGAAGGACGGATGGACTGTGGTTCTACAGGACCTCCCTCCTACGTCTGATTTTACTTAAGGTTTTCATTATCAATTAGGATGCCATTAAATCCACACACAACCCAAATGCAAGATCGTTGGAGGGAAGGATTAAAATTTCAAATGCTCTTGAACAATTGACGTTTTTCAGAGTGGACTTTAAAATAAAATGAACTTCAATAACAGCAAGTGGGGGTAATGCACATAGTTAGAATAATTAAGCAGACAAATAAAAAGTAGGGGGAAAGTCCGTGAGTTGCTTTTTCAGAAATGGATCTGGAAGTTTTACTAGATGACAGCTACACGAGTCAGCAATGTCAAGCTGCTGTGCAGAAGAAAAAGACACAGTGGGAATGTAACAGCAGTCTTCTAATACATAGCAAAGAAAAGAATAATATGTTTTCCACCTCTAAGGCAAGGATTAGGGATTTGAACTGCAGCAAGAATAATTGAGACTAGATACTGGGGGCAATGGAACTTCCTAATGGTAAAGATAGCGGAACAGATTGCCATGGGAAATTGTAGGGTCTATCTCATTATAACCTGAAAAAAAAAAATGGATGAAACATCTTGCAGGAATGGCATACACAGGATATCCTACCTTGGAAAAATGACATGATCTCTATAATTCTGCACTTACATGGAAATTATATACATACATATTTCTTGTGTAACGTTTTTACAAGAACAGAGAGAGATAACAGGGGCTGCCTAAAAAGAACATCCACCATCTTGAAATTAAAGAAGTTCATCTACACAAACAGTCTTAATTTTCTCTCTCCTTTGGCAATCACAACCAATCTGCCAACTAGAATATGTGATAGTAACTACTATCTCTCAGAAGTTTCCCCCTGCTCAAAATGAGGACAGAACGCTTGTTTTCATGAGGAGTCATATTAAAGAAGGCTATTAAAGAAGGTGGCAAAAGACAAGGAAGAAAAAAAGAAATAAAAATTTGCAAGAGATAGAGTAAACACAATACATACAAGAAGGTGAAATGCAAGCACTAATCTGAGACCAAATGATATCAATGAAACTAAAGGAGACATTGGATTCATTTTCTCTAAGCTGGTGGAATCCCTCATGTATTTCACCCCTCCCTTTCACCAACCCCTGGCTTTCTTGGCTCTTCCCTCATTCTTCCAAAGTGAAAGCAGAGTATCTCAAATCTGCTTTCTTTGATCTTGGCATAAACAAGTGAAAATCCTTGCTTATTTTGACAAAAAAAAAAAAAAAAAAATCTGTAAATTACCAGCTTAGTTACATTTCAGTGTAGCTTTTAGACAACTCTGCACAGTTAATAACTTGCAGATTTGGTGGGGGCGGGTTATATCTATTGTGTCCTTTTTTTTTAAAGATATGCTTCAATGAAAGCTGAATGCATAAGGTACATAGGCAATACAGCAGTTTCTCCAGTCTCCAAAACAAACACTACTATAACTGAATTTTTATATCTTAATCTTTATGTCTGGTCCTGGAGTCAGCAACCCCAGCAGTGGAGGATCACTCAGCTGGGCAACTGGAATAGTTAACCTACTGGGAACCCCATTGCATCAAAGAACGTCATTGCTGTCTGTAAGGAAAATGGAATTTTGTGTTGCTTTTGCATTTCAAAACTGGACAGATTAAATGACACTTCCACCTATGACAACAGATACCTCACCGTTAGATTAACAGAGCTCTAATTTTCTGTTTAGCTCTTTGCCTGACTGAAGTAGCAAGGAAGCAGATTATGAGATTCAACTATTTTTGAGACATGACTTAGAAAGCTCCTGCTTCAAAACCCTTCTTGTGTTAGAAGCGCTGGTTTCCTCCCTCACGCACGCTTGTTTTCTTGGGTCATTTCTTCCTCTACAATTTTTTTCCAACTGGAGAACATGCCAGAAAGCAGCACTGCTGGGTAACATCTGAATACTGTAGTTAGATGTGTGAGGACCAGCTGTTCCCATATGTGTAAATTTTGAGGCAAGGAATTATTGACACAGGCACAGCACATATCAGTCATTCACAGATACTGCAGGCAGTAACTGCAAGTCTGGATAGTTACAGTACTGTGTCATCGACAGGTTGAGCTGAGCCCGTCTGGTGTCTACCTTCCTCCAAGTTCAGTCTAGTACTAGAAGTGGGTATAAAATTCTGCCGCTGGCTCTATTTCAGGTCCATTATTCTGTGTTTCTAGAGTGCTATGCATGAAGCAGCCTAATCGCAAAGCTAGAAAACGAAACAATCTGAAGTGACAAAAAATTACAATGACAAATTTTATACAAAGGCAAGGGATTATGTGGATCCCACAGTGCCAAGTTGAAAGAAAAGGTGGTGGGGGTGGGGTGGGTGGGAAAGGAACAGAGAATATAGCTTATATGTCAGTATCTTTTGCTCAGGACCCACAAATTAACACCCACAACGCCGCTCAGACCCTGCTGGGTCACCATACTGAGTGAGAGCATGGTCACAAACTGAGCCAGGTCTCTCATAACTCTTTAGAAGATTTGTACTAGTAACTGGTTACAAAACCAAAGTTCAGTCTGTGATGCGGAGGGGAACCCATCTACCTGTTGTGAATATATTTTTAGGTGTCTGTCTGATTAGTCAAATAATTGCCACTGTATCAAAGAATTAGAATAAACAGTGTTTTAAGCACTGTAGTTTACAGTGTTAGTCTCCTGCGGTGCGATCTGGAAAAGTTGATGGGTTTTCAGTTCTGTTCAATTCATCAACAATAAACATAGCTGCATTCATTAAGTTAATAATTATGGTACAACTTTTTTCATTCTCAAACAAGTATTTGCTACAGCAGCTCTACCACTAACAGCATAGTTCACAGGACACGAGAGGACATACTGTTACCTTATCCTAAAATTCTTGGCATTCAGAAGTAAAACACTAGAAATTAGTGCTCTTACCTAGAACTTAAATTTCTAAGAGACTGCTGAACTCGTATGATCTGCAGGACACAATCAAATCTGTAATTCAAAGTATTATAAAGACAACATAACTGTTGTTTTTAAATACATGGCAAGGAACTTGGCCAGACCTTGGTCAATACAATGTCTTGAATCAGTGCACAAAAATAATAGAGAAAATATACTTTTAGCAGAGATCTCTTATGATCTCTGCACTTTATAAAATATAGCCAGAGAATGTGCGGAGCTTTATTTTAAAAATGCCTCTATTATTCCATAAAAGCTTCAGTTTACATTGTTCCTGAAGTCAATATTTTATGAAGTGGAACTGGTCTGTAATATTTTTCTTAAGCTCAATATTCTCATGCTTCATTTCTGCGTTCTCTTAAAAAATTATTGCCGTTGATTTGTTTTCATGGCCTGCATCCTCATTCATTATGTAAAAAACAACTGCCAAAAACAATGCTACAGGTCTCAGAGAAATGGGAATATTCCCTGACATGCAGATTCCATCTCAACATAAGTGAGAATGAGAAACACATTGCTCTGATATTCTGATTCACTGAGGAATTTTTTCTCTCCTCTTTTATGGACTGGGAAAGGGGCAGAAGATTTATCAGAAAAGATTTTAGTCAAGTCACTTTAGAAAATATATCTATAGTCTGAATGTTTGAAGTGATTACGATTTAGAGGTAACAGTTCTCTGAAAAGCTGTTCAGTGGCATCAAAAGCAGCAGTGAAAGTGAAGCTGAACCTTTTCATTGTTTTAAGGACACAGATAAGACTTAGGTTACGTAATTGGCAAAAATTCTCTCTGCATTACAGTATGTTGCTTTTTTCCTAGAAGTAAGATGAAACTGCTTCATGAAAATATTTTGCTTAAGGGAAAAAAGTTGGGGTTTTCCAATGAAAATATTATGGTCTCTCTGGGAAATCTGGAAAGACACCAAGAGTGTCCTGCTGTTCAGCCCCCTACTCCATCTGATACTTTAACAGTTCCAGATGGCCTTTACTACAAGATGACCTCCCCTCTATTCTTTTATTACGACTTTGGGTCACAAATTATCTATAGGATGCTGCTGTCATTCTGTAAGACACAGTTGTACTCTTTCATCTAAAGAATAAAGATGCTTAACATTAAAACTCATCTTTGTTAGGCTGACCTTCCAATGATGATCAAAACAGACAGTTATTCCAATCAATGTCACTGATGGAGAAAATATGTTTCTTTTTTTTTGCAACACTGACATTAGGAAACTAATGGATGGTTTTAAATCAGATCACTTTTGTAATTCTACTTGGTTAGAGAGCAGAACGTATTATGTTCTTTAAAATATCTAAGATATTGCTATAATGGTTTGGATGAGTTATGTTGATTAAAGGGATGTGGTGGGTTTGCTTTTTTTTTTTTTAAGTTATTGATGTGGTTTTCATGTAAACATCAATGATAGGAGGTAATAAAATTTTATATAGGTTTTATTAATTCTTTGTCTTTCTCCATCATCATAAATGGAGCACACTGAACTTGCATAGGAAAATATAATAAATAGTCCTAATGTACTAAATAAAGTAATAAGGTTAATTTCTTTCCTGCTGTCAGTAAATTCATGTTAGCAGTCTCTCGTCAGCTTGACATCAATTAATGATTTTAATTCCAGACTCTTGTCACAGTACTCACCACCCTTTCGTCTAATTAAAATGGATGATGCATGATGAAGGGAAAACACAAGACTTCTGTTCTTGTTGTAACATTTCTATTCATTAGTATACTTTTACAACAAAAGGCTTGTAGCTTTAATGGCACTAGAGAAAGATGAAGAGAAGTTTATTATATGTTGGAGGTAAAGTCTCTTATACCCTTAGGGAAACTATAATACAGGAAATGTTTTATGGATTGACCAAACCCTCTAGGAAAAAATATTAATGTTATTTTAATTACTAATGAACCTACAAAATGTTTCACTCTAAATTCAGGAAACATCGTTATGTGAAAAACAAACACTAAAATCGTAGTCTTGCTTATGGTAACACCAAAAATGTTGTCAGTCCATAGACTGATCTACAGAAGTAAAAGCAAAACTGCCAATACAGTGAAAAACATCTGGCCTACCTCCCTCAGACTGTGTCTCTGCAAGACAGTTCCTCAACGATTTCTTCCGTTCTTTTTGCAATATTCTGTTGAAGCTGTAACAGCAGTGTCCTACCTCTGATTGTTAAAAGCTGCTCCACAATTCCCATTCTAAAATAAACTTTTTACTCTAAAGAAGAAAGGCATTAAGATTTGCTCTGCCATACAAAATCCTCTTGGGGTTTCCACCATTAAGCAGCTACCTACCCGCTCTTGTTCCCGCAGTCCACGGGAAAACCAAAGCCCTGCCCTCCCCTTGTGAGCACCTAGCAGGTCAAGGCACACAAAAACCCATGTTGGGAGCTCCCCCTTCTGGCTCTGCAGCTGCAGCTGACAGGCAATATTCCCACCGCAGAACTGATGCCAGCAGTGAGGACATTTGCACAGACAAGGATAAAAATAACAGCAGAATTATGTACATTTAATTCCCTTTACAGACTAAAGGAACAAAAGGTTATGTTTTCCAAAATATTAGGGAGAAAAACTAGCAAAGGAACAGGTTTATTTTCCAGGTGACGACTATATATACATATGTACATATGATGTGTGGTATTACTTAGCTGTGTGTTAATCTTCGTCCAACAGGTCCAGCAGAGACTGGAATTGTACAGCTTCTTTAGAGCAAAGGCAGGCGCACCCTGCGTAGTCCCAAGTGCCAAGAAGCACCTACATGACTATGCAGCCATCTCCCAGTCATCGCTGGTACCTATCATCGCCCTCCCACCAGTATGCCTAGGTCATGCTCTTCCCAAAGGCTGCCCCTTTTCCCCTCGCTACTGATCCCCACAGCACAGGTATTTAAGCACCTGATTTTGCATCCATTTCAGTAGAAGTTGAGGAGGAATACTTTTATGGTAGCCCACAAATTTACAGAGTATTAGTAAAGCTCTTGCATGCATGTGTTAACCAAATGAAGACAACATCCTGCAGACTATTCTTTCAAGAGGAGGAAGTGTTTCTAGAGGCAGATTCAAGCATAAGCACCACTAGTCACCCAAAGCTGGGATCACATATTCTGAATCACGAGATTAAGTAAGAATTGCAGCTTTCAACTTTTTAAGCCTTATCTAGCTGTGAACAGTGCTGGACACAGCTATATTCGCTGGGAACTTCAGACAGAACTATGTATGTTTTATTCCTCCATTATCTACTACCTAGGTACAAAAAGCAAAGTTGTTTGGGCTGGGGAGTGCTTTGCTAGAGGAAGTCACAGGCAGAAGACAGCCTTGTCACGCTTGACGTAGCCAGGCAGGTATCAAGAACCGCCAGTGTCCAAGCTGAAGAGGGGCAAACATGGTCAAAGGTTTCTGATTTGCTAAAGGTTTCTTTCCTTCTGCACTGAGCACAGAGTGGCAGAAAAAAAATTCCAAGAAGAAAGAGGAAGAAATGAAGGTATTAGAGACTGCTGTTAGATCCTCTTTCTCAGGAGATGGGAAGACAGGTTCAGAAAACCTATGCTCAGTTTTGAATACTGGTGTTGGCTGGCATCTCTTGCTGGAGAGAAACACCCTTCCTAATGGCACATCAGAACCCACCCAAATTCTCAGATCAGCACTTGATAGATATTCAAGGATAATGCAAGCAGACTTATCTTTCTGGAGTAAACCTGTTTTACAGAAGAGTGACACAGGGAACAATGTCCTGTGTCCTTGGATGAACTGCTAATCTGATATTCTGAGAATTTATGAACGAACGGCACATATAACAATTTGAGTAAGATTGGTGGATAGCCTTTTCAGATGACACTCCTGATTGCTCCAGTGTTCTATTTTTTTGAAAGCTGCATGTATTTTCAACCAGATAATTTCATTTTCTGTGCCAAATTGCTTTGTTAGGATTGTCAGTAAACACGTACCATACACAGCTAAAGAGATAGGCTCTTTAATAAGAAATTACTATTAATAATATATTTATAAAAGGCAATTTTATTCATTTCAATCATGGAAAATTGAAGAACATTAATTTGCTTATTGTCTCCTAATCAATATGAACACTACTTTTAAGAGTTTAAAGAAAATACTGTTGTAAGCACAATACTATTAAAATTATCAAGTCAAGGCATAATAATTTTATAAAATTGTAGGCATGATTGATTTTTTAATGGACCGTTCACTTGTTCTCTGACCCCCTAAGGATTTTTGTTCCAAGCCTCTTACACACAGTAAATTCATTAAATCCAACCTATTTCCCCAAAGTATTGCATCATTATAGAGGTATAGAGCACCAAATACCAAGTAAAGCAGGGTAAGTGAGCTGTACTGCTAAAAACATTGAGGGGGAAAAAAATCCACAGAAAACAAAGTTAAAATAGCAGCTTTATGAACCAACACTTGTTAAGACAATAATATTTTACTATCTCTTGACAAGCATTTTGAGGGATTGTTCAGTTAATTTGCAAGAATACTCTTCATTAATAGCATGTATCTAACATCATTATTTTACAGTATAAAAAGGAAACTCTCTGCAATCTGACTACAAAAATACTTAAAATCTCTATGGACCAAATCAACATCTGAAATTTTTAGAAATATAAGGAAGCACCTCACACATTTGATTGCTATTTTATTATATTTTATTAGTTGTACATGCCACTACCCCAAAGAACTTGCATTCTCTTGTAGACATACACAAAGGAAAGCAAATACACAGTTAGGGAAAGAGAGTAATGGGAGGAGAAGGACCTGTGTTATGATAACAACATCAGGCTGTTATGATGTTTTGGCACATGCATCTTCTGCAGCTTCAGTGAACTTATAAAATTGTTTTATGACACACACAGAGTGAGATTCTGGGAAAGATTCAAAATGGTTAGCGTAACTTGATGATAAGGATTAGGAATTTGCTCCATGCATGGGGAGGCTACACAAATAATTCAATAATTCTACCTTGGTACCCAGCGTGACTATTGCAACCTCTCTCATATCATCACACAGACAGTCTGTACTCTCACCATTCTTACTGAGAGAGAGACAGAAAGACAGAGAGACAGAGGCAGACAGAGAATGAAGAAGAGAATGCTACTAACTCAGAACTCATTCTCCCTTTTTTGCAGAAATATGTATGACTGGGGAGCTAAGGTTGCTAACCAACGCTCAGTGGTGGGCAAGCAGACAAAGTCTGCTCGGGTCCGGCACCTCCCCAGGGCACGGAGGCACCCAGCGGCACGCGGCACCTGGTCCAGGAAGGCCAGCACTGAGCCCAGCCTTGTAAGCTCTGCCAGACCCCAGGGCCGAACGCTCCTTGGCATTTCCAGTTCAGAAGAGCAGGTCAACGCGACCGCAGCTGTCTGCACACAGCACTGGCTCAAGTTCGGCAGAGCTCACTAAGCAAGGGCTCAGCACCATGCACGTGCAGCCTACCTTCCTCCAGCCCTGAGCTGACCGGAGCCATGGAGGCAGCTTTGAAATGTCTCTGCACCAGTGGTATAAGCTTATCCACAAACTGGATGATCTGCCTATGCACAAAGGAAAGCTGACTGCACAAACACATATAGCCAAAGTCATTTATTTTCTTCAGTACCAGTACTCCCCTTCACTATTTAATCTGAGAGCACACTACTTTTAAAAACAGGAACAAATTTAGTGACCTTGTTTCACTTTTGTCAATAAAGAGAACATAAAAAAAATCAGACACAAGTAAAAAACAAAACAACCAACCAAACGCTATGATTCAGCCACCCCCTACTGTCAGAAGGAATGCACTCATGATTGAACTTCTTCACAGATTTATTCTAGTGCATCTGTTAAGAGCCAAAAGATTCCCAAAACATAATCCAAACAGATGATCACAAATGATCAAGCGTCAGCAGTTTAACAAGTTACTGCTGATCAGCTGACCTGCAATAACTGATAAATATATGCTCCTAGCCTGCCTTAGCTGTGACGTAAATCGCTTAACCTTAAAACAACTTAAAACAAACCATTGTACTTTGTGAGGAGGCTATGCAGGAGGAGCTCTGCTATTTGATAGCTTGTTAAGGTGCACTCACTTCTGTTCTTACCCACAGCTGACAAAGGTGCTTAGATATGATGGTCTAACAGATCTAATGGACTAGTCAAGCCTCCTGCACAAGATGGACAACAAAGTTTCCCTCTGTGGTTCCTCCACCAAGCCACAATTTATGGCTGAGCTACGTTACGTTTTTTAGATAAATCATCCCAACTGCTTATTCACTTTCACTGCTAAATGTGCCTGAATCTATTTACCATTCAGCCTGCAAACACTGTAGCCCTTTAAATTTTGTCTCCTCTGTGGAAGAACCTTCTGCTCAAAGAGGTCTTCTCTCTATGCACATCCCTGAATACTAGTTAAGTTACAGCCTAAGCTTTCCAAGATTTTGACCAAACTGAAATAAAAGATACCAGAGACTAGACCCCAAATCTCTAGGGCTACAAGAGACAGGATGAAATGCAGATTGGAAATATTGAGAAGAACACATGACATATATAACATATAGGTTTTTAATGTTAAGGGGAATTGACATGGAAAAATAGAGGTACTCACCACTCATTTTTACAATTAGCAGTTTAATATACACATCATTCCATAAACATACTGCATGACACATAAATAGACTGAACTCCAATGACAAATATACTGATTATGATATGTTTTTAGATTGTTTGTAAATATATCAAAGAAAAAACTAGATATGCAAGACTTTGAGGAAAAATACAAAATGTACTTAATTCTATATAAATACTAGTTTTCTAAAAATGTCAATAAAATCATTTATAGAATGTATAGAGAAAACATTTCATATTATTACTCCAGTCTCCTCAACAAAGAAAGGAGATCTTGATCTATAAAAGATGTTTAATGCAGCCAAAGAAGCTGTCAATGCTAATGTCCAGAATAAATCCAGCTCCGTCTTGTTATGCTAAGTATATAAACATATCAACATTTGGGAAATTTCATCAGTGAAAATTGAACTTCAGTTATTTAGTTTAAAAAACAAAACTCTCTCTATCAAGGTTTAAGCAAATACTGAAGTCTACCTCTCCTGTTCTTGCTTCATTCGTATTCTCTCCTCTTCTGAAGTAAGAGCTTCCTGCACTTTTATTTTACCAGTTTTCTCACTCTTGTCATCTTTGCGATGTTTGCCAAACCTGTTAATAACACACAAAAAAAGAATCTAACTTGTGAAATGAACACAACTGTATTTTCCTTTTCCCATGACAAAGAGAGTTCTCCAAGGAGAAGCACTGCTTGGAAACCAGGAAGGGAAAGTGAAAAGACCTCAGAATCTCTTTTTTTAATATTTTCAGGATGCTTTAGTTTTTGCTTAGAGGGTTTTTTTTCCCCCTCCTCTTAAAAGTTTATAGAATTCCTTACTAAAGAACAGAACAAAGCCAAAAAAATCATAGTGCCACATTCCTTTTTTCTGCCAGCGTTTTGGGGTCACTATTTTTAAATACACAGTCAAACAATGCTTTAAAAATTACTGAACACTATTGCTGCCAAAGAATGCAAGTCAAGTGAACTTGTGAAGGCTTTCAGTTCGGAACTGCAGGGGACAGGCAGCTGCCTGGCCACGGCTGCCCCGCACGCATTCCCACTCTCCTCACCCTCTCCCACCAGGCACACCACACACCATTCAAAATGGAAGTTTATTCTTCTTCAGCCCCAAGAGGTTTTAAGCTTTGTTACCCCTGAGTGCCTTTTCCCCCAGGATGTGCGAGCGGGAGCGGAGGGGACGGAGCTGGCCGGGCTCCTGAGCGCAGCACGATGCGACAGCCCGGAGCTCTGCTCTCCCTCCGCAGGTCTCCAGATCCTCCCCACCACCAGCTCCATCTCACTTAAGTTTCTTCCATCTTTGCACACTCCACTGGGTTTTTTTAGACTTTCAGGGAGAGAACAGTCTGGCATTTGAGATACTTGGTTATTATTAGGATAAAATTGTGTGTATTTCTGTTAGTTGTTTCAGACCTACTCTAAATGGAATGACTTTTGCATAGACTGAGCTAAACAAACACCTAAATACAGCCCAAGTTTAGATGACAATTTTCTGTCTATTTACGGCAGATGGGATAACACATCTATACATCTATTAAACGCGGGATTATTTACAACACTAAAACCACCAAGAATATTTTTTCATCAAATGCTCAGAGGAGAGCAGCCTGCCACAGAGGGTCACAGCAGAAGTGGAGGGCGAGCGCAGCCGCACCAGGCCATGCAGCAAGGGGGCAGACGCACCCAACGCTCACCAACTTTCAAACACCAGCGCGGAGTTCTTTAAACATCTTAAACAATTCATGGGTCAGAAAAAAAGCTTTGAAGCCACCAGGCCTTTATAATACTTTTCCCCCTTTTATTCCTATTCTTTCTCATACAAAGCCATTGTGTGGACTGCAGACATACAGTGACTCTTCAGAAAAATTAACTTGTGGCCACTCAGTCAAGTGAAAATATTATTCCATGTAACCAAGTTTATGATTCTTAGGGCAGCTGTTAAAAAAAAAAGTGCAGTGTAGGAGGACATACACAAACTTTAAAGTACATGGCTGTTCTCCACCGTTCCCAGCCTGCTCATTTCTGAAGTAATTCAGGCACATGAAAACTAAAATTGCTCATTAATAATTGTCTGAAAAGGGAGAGGCGTGATAGGGTTAAGAAACACAAAATACTATGCATAGTTGAAGTCTCTGTTTTTTTAATACGATATATGTAAAACTGATATACTTAAATTCAGTGACTAGAAACACCAGCACATAACTGAAAACAGCCACCTATTTATTAAAAAGGAGTCAAAACAATTACATGAAACATTTAAATAGATGACACAGGAGATTCAAATCAACTTCGGGAAGTCTTACACCAGACAAAATAGTTAATTTGAAAGAGACCTAAATCTTCCAGCCGCGAGCGGAGCCTCTCGGCAGAGAAGCGGTGGCAAGGAGCCATTTCGCCGTGCCGCGCGTGGTGCTGAGGCCGGCATGGCGGGGCCAGAGGAGAGGCCAGCACGTGCTGCACCGTGCAGCGCTCGGTGACCCCCGCGCTTGCTTCTCGCCACTGTTCCTCCTTGCCCCATCCAAAACGCCCGGCAAAACAAAGTAACAAACTTTTCCAGTAGCCAGTTTATTTATTCAAAACATCCTTGCGTTAAAAAAAAGATAAAATTGAATCAGTACCCATGAGGTTTTGGCAGCAAAACAGGATTTCTACCACCATAAGTCAATTCATTGTTAAGTATGAAGAGAAATATATTGAAATCAATACCTTATTAAAAAAAATAAAGTACACCAGAAATCTCAAATAATCCTTGCAAGCAATCTACTAAATGGCCGGTCAGGCTGCATGGCTTTTGGAAGAGTGCACTTGTAATGTTAACACATAATGCAACTCTAGCAAAACTCAACTGTCTGAGTTTCCATGTCCAACCGTCCGAGTCCAGAAGGAACCATGCTCATGCTGCATTGTGGCAGCAGGAGCGGTAAGCTGTACCCGCAGTGCGTGGTGGAGCACTGGGCTTCGATTTGCTTTGATTCATGAGCAAGCTGTGGCAACAAACCTTCTTCTCTTTCGGGGTGTTTTCTGATGATCTGGGAAGGAATGATTCTTCTGGCCTCAGGAAGAACCCTGATAAAAGCTTCAAGAAGACATTCTCTGGTCCTCTCCATGCATTTCAGAGGGTGGCCGTACTTTCCCCACTGTGACAGGAGACTTTCCAGTGTCAGTCTCTGGTAAGCTCTGCGGTCATCATGGCAGGGAACAGCCTGGCAGCGCATGAACCACGGTGATCTTGGAAAGCCGCCTTCTCTGGACTTTGTCACCCGCAGAAGTGATATATCTGCCATAATCACCACTGCCTGTAATAAGTTCAGCAACATTAACTGCACTGTCCCTACACTCAAAATCTGGAATAATCAGCTCCATCCCCCCCTCCCCTGATTGTGGCTTTGTGTCTTTAGCAGCATCACCTGCATGGATAGCATCTTCACGATACTCGGAGGTCAAGGAGCTGCAGAACAGTTTGGAAACACACTGCCCTAAATGAGTCTCGCCCTAAACAAGTCTGCATACTTTTAGTAAGATCTCCATGCAAAAATATTTAGGAGTTCAAGATTTCTCTTTCCACTAAGATCGCAAGTCTAACAGCATCTCTGTTAAGCTTCGGCTTACAATAGTAGAAGTAACAGACAGAAAAAGGAAAAACATTTTCCAAGCTCCACCAACACTTCAGAAAGGTGTTTAAAAGAAATGCTAAGGAGCTAGACACACGCACACACCAAAACCTTTCATTTCTGCAGGAGAAGTCAACACTCTGCATCCCAGAGCATGTTCAGTAGGTTTTGGTGAGATTATTCTTACTAAAAATAAGTGTGGTTGCTACTTTTTTCTATTAAACTGTTTGCTCCTTGAAGTATAGTTTATTAAGACATAAAGAAAACCCACAGCCCAAATCAGCATTTTCTCCACCAAATTTATAACAGACATTTATAAATTATTTAGCATCCATATTCAAGCCAAGTTTAACTACAGAAACGCAACATACAGCAATACTAAGGCATACCATTAAAGCAAGCTGTTAAACACTCCTTTAACTGTACAACACTCAATGCACTCTTGCGACCACGCTAATGTCAAGTTATTCACCAGTCTTTACAATTTCCTCGGTTAGATTTTCCTATTTTGATTCATAAATATGAAGTTAACAGGACATTTAGAAATAAAAATAGATTACTGAAATTCAAGCATTTGATGAACTATCCTTTCAAAATATCAAATACACATTCTACAGTCATACTGTGCCTTCAGAAGCAGTGGTAAAACCTTTCCTTGCTGCTCTCCAGTGGCTCACATATAGCTGTATGAGTCAAAAGCAGCAAAGTGTGGGTCAGGTCCCCAGAATTACTCCTGGCATTTAAAATACCTCAATTTGAGTGTATCAGCCCAGGAAAAACAGCTGACCTACCTTTGTAAAAGGAAGTGTGAGCAGTACAGTCTCTGACCTGCCCGGTCAACATTAATGTCAGTGAAACATTCCCAACATCAGCATTTGCCGTGTTGTGAAAGCCTATTCCTTCTCTTCTTGTGTACTCAGAAAGAAGGGAAGATGGATCTAGGATGCATGTCCAGTATATCATCCTATGGCAACTTTAGAATCTTATTGCTTCTAATATTATTTCTCCCATAATGGATATATTTAATGTCCTGGCAAAATAATCTCCTTCACTGAAGTGATTGCTCACTTAATGATAACAATCTAAGGCTGGGAACTCCCAAAGTGCAATCATTAATGATACCTCCCCTGCAAAAGAGCAATCACCACCCATTCATCCTGTCAGAGAGACTCAAGACTTTTGCAAGAACATGGCTTTGAGAATGCTGCCATGAGATTTGATTCCAGCACTCACTGCTCTACTTACAGATGCAGGAGCTTTGCTCTGCTGCATGCAGCTGGTTAGTAAGTGCCTGAAGCACCTGGAGATTTTCCGGCACTTGTCTGAACCTGTGACGGTCTCATTCTCATTGCTGTGAGGCTGGCTGCTAGGATACTTGTTGCAGTTCTTACAAATGAAATGAAATGATAACCTTTTTCTGAAGCAGACATGAGAACTCCACTTCTCAGGATCTATGCAGAATCAATGCATCTTGCATTAGTTAAAAGGTGGACAGTGCTTAAGAAAGGCAGGCAAGAACTACTGTTGAAATTAAAAAACTAAACAGTGCAGAAAAGGAGCACTGACACTGATGTTCTGACAATCCTGGGAACCTAATTCCAAGCTCCTGTCATTCCCTAAGTGCAATGCTAACAGTTTGACTGTGAACCATAAAAGCCCTACCTAAAGTAGTACACAAGATAGCAATACACAGAGGCAAGTTGCCCCGTCATGTACTTCAATCTCTCAGAGCAACAGCGCTCAAGTTGTCTACACTATTCTGACAAAGTTAACCTATTTATACCAAAACAAGTTCTGTTGCTAAAGCTTTCCCCTGAGCAAGTACAACTCATGCTACATCAAATCCTGTGGAGCAGGTGCAACCCTAGCACTATTATAAACTAGGACCACCATGTCCCCCGGTCTGAATTCTTGAAAGAATATCAGAGAATATTATTACTCATGTTGGAAAATAAAGATCAAAGGGAAAATGCAAAGCTTCCTCCAAACCCCAAATAATTAAAAACATTATCTATTTATAAACATATTCTTTCCTAGGCATAGCTTAATACTCTTTTTGAGGATGCATACACATATGGCTAAATAATACTCTCTTTATAATGGTAATATTAATAAGTAGAGGAAAGACGTGATCTCACTTAAGAGCTGTTTTATTCAGTAGCTGTCTCATATGCACCCTGTTACAAAAAGTCTAGCTAAAAAAAATGTTATTCTGTAACTGTTTAAGAAAAAACTTCAAGAAAAAAACTTCTATGACTAATTGAAATACAGGCTGTAAATTAAAAACACCCTGTCTATCCAAGAGTGTGAGAAATTGATGAAGGAGAGCAGCTGAAATCCTGTTCACTCTAATTGCCAAGATACTCCAGGGTTCTACTTAATTTATAGCTTCTTAATTCTCCTTTTACATTAAGGGTTAGAGAAAGTTTCAAGATAACTGTAAATGCTCAAAGTCAAATTCACAGATCCACAGTCTTAATCCTCAAATTCACCCAACAACAGCAATCATAGTAAGTGAAGCAATTAAAAAAACGTAAGAGGACCATTTTTAAAAAATCATCATCTTTAGAATATAATAGCCAAGTCACATTAGAGGAAAGAACTATCTTCAGAACTCATGTTACTAATTTTTGTGTTATTATTAATAAAAAAGATGAGAACAGAGACCTATATGCATGAACCTTGACCCTAAAGTAGGAAAATCCTATGAATTTTGTGGATAATCTAATCAAAACCCCTCTGTCAGTCGCTAGCTGGCTTATTTTCAAGCTTACTTGCTTGAATGACTGTCATCAGCTCTCACGTGGCTGCATCCAAACCTACCCTATCCAATGGAAGGGGACAGAAGAGAAAGTGACTTCAGTGCCTCTGGGCCAGTGCATCAGAGCGACTGAGCAGTGCGAGACTAAACAGAGAAGAAAACTGCTTGTAGTGCAACAGTACATTTAAAGAACATGCTCAAGCTACAATATAAATATAATATACACGTATAATACACATGAAATATGTTAGATGAAGCATAATGTATATGATTTAGCTTAAATAAATATACAGATACAACAAATGAAGAAAGGAGGATGTATGGGTGGTAGCAACCAAAATTCCACATTTTCTATCAAATTCCACAGTTTCTATCAAAAAAAGCTTCCAAAAAAAAAAAGCTTTCAAAAGCTTTGAAAGAATATATATCAGCATCTTTGATATAACAAAAATAATATGCATATCATCTGCTAAATGGATTTTACTCTGATGCGTTACTGATGAGATCATTGTCGTCTGCCAAATCATCCACATATTTCATTAAAGGGCTACAGAAGAAACATGCATTAGTTGATTAATGAAAAAACACAAGAATTGATTGAGACAGAAGTTCAGTAGTATTATGTTCCTTAATAGAAAAAAGACTGTCATTAATAATTAACAAATGGTAAGTGTCTTGAGCTATTCTATCAATGTTTTCTGTCTTCAAGGCATCCTCTTCTCCCAATAGTAGCAACAGTATAAACACACACACAAAACACACACACACATACACACACAACCTAACACTAATTAAAGGATTTTGTAAGGACTTATGTAATGTTTTTCACCCTGCTGTATCAGCAAAATCGTAAGAGTTATATTTCAAAATATTATTCTGACACACAACAACATTCATTGCTAAAATGATATTTAATAAGCATTCAACATGGAGCACATACAAAAATCATCCTGGTTAGTGATGACTTGAGGGTTTATAAGCCTTTTGTGCTTTAGCAAAATTGTGCAAGTGCTATTTTTAAAAATCTGCTTTCAAGAGAAAAGATTTACATATTTGCAGTATATTTCTAGAAACAGACAGTTATCACATCTAATCAAACTAGTAGCTCAAATGCCAGTGTTAGGAAGGAGGATAAAGGAAGCCGGAATGACTCAACAGCATCATTGCCTTGAGATGATGTGGAAACCCCAATACCCAGGCAGCAGCAGGGAGGCCAAAGGAGCCTGGATTGTGTGGATAGTTGAAATGGACATCTATAACTTTTCATTTTCCCCAGGTTTCCTTGCCTATGTTAAAACTGACAAAGAAGCAAACCTTTTGGTGCAATGCTCAGCAGAATAGGCCCTGAAAACAGGGTTCCTGGAGAACCCTGGTGTCCCATACGAAGAAAGGGGCACTGCACAAGAACACAGGTAACTCACAGAAATGGAGAATACCTCTGGAGAGATACACTTGTGGATGGTCCTTCAAGCAGTAATGTGATTTATTTATTTATTTATTTAAGGTCCTAAGACACATCTGAGTCAGTGTGTTCTCCCAACCAGAATTCAGGGGTTACTCTTCTGGAGTTAAAGCAAGGCCAGATCAGTGCCAGGATCTGCACTGCAATCACTGACTTGCAATCAATGCAAAATACAGCTATGAGATTTATTCTCAGCTTTTTTACGGGTTTCCACAACTCCTGTGCTCAGTCAGGAACACAGATCAAAACCGGGATGATCGAAGTACTTATCAGTCGCAGTTACCACCCCCCTCCAACGACACTGTGTGAACGAGTCCTGAAAAGCAGGTGAAGCTGTTCTGTGACATTGTATTCATATTGCACATTTACACACTTTCTCTCAACATCCTCAGCCTCACTTTCCAAACATTAAAAACCATTTTCAGCACCATTCAGGTACAGAATGGCACAGCTCAGTGAACTAAAGCTACCTAAAATCAACAGTTAGGACAGCACATAAATTGCAACCCTTCATGTGCAACATTACAGGCAACTCAGACAACAACTTCCCGGAAAAAAGTGGAAACAACGTATGGGATTGGTAACTGTTTCCAACCACTGAAGCTTAATCTGCCTGTCTTTGTGATTCAATATCCCAACTTCATAGAAAACGGGTATAATGCCAAACCAAAAGACATGTCATGAGGTTTCATTCAATTATTTTCATAAACAGTTTTGATAACATTTCCTGAAAGGCATGACACAACAGGCAGAATATTATTCACACCAAGTCACTCTCTTTTCACAACTTATACATTTGTAATATTTACTTCCAGCATAAAATGACAGAACTTTTAAAAACAGATTTCTTTTACGGGGAGACCATCTGTCTGCAAATTGCTAAACAGAACATAATCTTCTTTCATTGCTTTTCCTAACTGTCTAAAACTAGTTGGAGCCATTGACAGCTCTAATAAATGATAAAAACATTCACAAAGATCAGAAGCAAAAAAAATAAATTAACAACTAATCCAAACTAATGTAGTTTAAGAACAGTCTGAGAAGGTCCAAGGAAGTGGGGATAATTTTACAATGTTAATGTTTGAAAGATACCAGCAAGGCAGGAAACAGTAACAAGAAAGTCTTCTCTTGTATGGCCAAACCAACTCGGTAAGCAATACCACTAGAAGTCACCATAAATAACTCATTTGCATGGTGGTGAGCCAAAACCTGTTAAACAGTGGATTGTGGCATCCCTGAAAGAATCAGGAATGAGAGCGTGAGCGCCTGTTCAAATACAACTACGTTAGCAATCATAAATGATGGGAGCAACCACAGTAGTAGTACATGATATTTTAATGGAAATGTCATAACAGTCTAAGCATTCTGAAGTCTGCTTGCGTGGCAGGAACTTTTTAGTATTGTGCACATATTCAAAAAAGAGAACAATTATTTGACCACATAAATTTTCTTGCCCAAGATTAGATTTGATACACTAAGTGTGTGCTATTTGTCATTGAAGAAAGTAGCTCATACATGTGATAGAACCAAGCTAATTCAGTCTTTTAATGGATAATGTAATCTTAATGGACAACATATCCTTTCATTACTGTCATTTAATGTACTTACAAATGCTCCTGTCCCCCTCTCTCAGACAGTATTCTCTAATCAAGACTGCAATTCTTTGTTAGGTAATTCAATACTAGGAGTTCTGAGCAGTAAGATGTTAAAACAATAATTGAAAAACCGTAAATAGAAAGTACAAAAAAATAAACCCAGTTAGGTTTCACTTACAAAGTAAAGCAGGCTCCCAAAGAAGTCTGAGCGAAGACCTCCAGTATTTCAACTCATCTTTCCCAGACTACATACATAAAAGCAGATGCACAACCCTCTACTCTGCAATATGTAATACTACATAAGGATAAAAAAAATCCTAAATTCTAAGCATCAACAGCAGCCTAGTATTCACAGGTGCCTGATTATATTTGAATCTAAAGTACAATGTAGCTATTTTTCTAAAATGCAAGCAATTTTTCTCTTCTGAATCTGGGTGAAACGTTCCTTCCCAAGTGTACTGCGTGCCAAGACAGGCAGCTCCCTTTTGTTCACATTGTGCTCGGCAGGTCGCAGAACCTCAGCAAACCCACCGCACCTGACAACTGCACGGCCTCGCCTGCAAACATGCACACCAAGATGGTCACGTTTCTATTGTTGCATTGGTTACGCTCTACAGATTAGTTTAAAAATTGTGGACCAATTTAGGTATTAATAATACTACATTGTATGCCTTTAATTACCAGTGTCCACTAAGAGTGCTTACAGAGACCGTTTAAACCATGGCTACTCTTCAGTGTGTTCTCTTGACAACTATACTTCTAATTCCTGCTCTGTTCATTTTAATGCATTATTGTTTCAAAATACAATGCTACAAAATTGCAAATTACATCTGGCTCAAGGGCTGATTATGAGAAATAGTAGCACTTCTGCCTCTGTGTGAATAACTCTGATAATAATGAGAGATTGATTGAGCTCCAAGAAGTCCAAATGATGAGAAGGGTCAATTTGAACATTTCTATTAGCTTCTTTTGTTAAACTAACACTTTGCCAGGCCAGAGACAAATACTGCATCTGGTTACCATGATTTTTTCCAACCCTGCAGAAGCACAAT
This sequence comes from Apteryx mantelli, assembly GCF_036417845.1. Taxonomy (NCBI): domain Eukaryota; kingdom Metazoa; phylum Chordata; class Aves; order Apterygiformes; family Apterygidae; genus Apteryx; species Apteryx mantelli. Next base: position 154,645,107 of record NC_089979.1, read on the forward strand.
TTAGAAAATGGGTACTGGTCTAAAGGCAGACCTTATAAGAAACGCTAATGAAACATTAAAAAAAAAAAAATCCATTTTACTGGCACTCAAGAGAAGACAAAAAAAAAAAAAGTTGCAAAGGAAATTTGCTTCAACATTTTCCTAGCAGAAAAGGAAGAAAAGCACTTAGCACTATGAAGAGTCTTCATAATTCCGTTTTACAACCGAAATGCTTGCTTGCATATATATGAGCATGGCATACCTTACACGTAAACGTGAGCTACAAGAAGAAAGTTATGAAACATGCAACAGGCAAAGAAATGAGGACTCAAATGTTACACACTGGCTAGTTAAACCGGGAAATTGCAGTAACATTACTGAGTCTCACAGCCTTGCAATTAAACTGTAGAAAATCTGCAAATGTTAACACAGATACACAAAAAGTTAATAAAACTACTGACAGTTCATCTGGAACCTTCCAAAGATTAAAACTTCCCTACAGATCTCATTATCTAGAGAAGTTAATATGTCAGTCAGCACTTTTTCTGTCAATTACTGAAAATCTTTGTTGATATACATTACCTAGAAAATAACTTCTGTAGGGTAAATTAAGCAAGATGTGATGTGTCGTTACATCTTCAGTCTCATTCACATATTTACACTCACTAGGAGGTAAGGAAGGCACGAACATTTTCCAACAGAGAAAAACAGACAATATTCCAGGAGCCCGAGGGACACGTCTAACCAAAACCCCCCCAAATCCCTGGACATGTGCGCAGCTGCTGTTGTACCCGTAGAGGATGTCAACATCAGAGAAAGCCAGTTCCCATTGCTGAGCCGCAATACCTGAGCGAAGGCGGCTGCAGGTTGCATTTTAGAATTTCCTGTCTCATTCTGGGTTCCACTGTGTCACTTAAGTCTCTTTGGGGATAAAAAAAATAAACTTTAATTGAAAAACTATTAAAAATACTGCTCATGGGATACTTTTACAAGGTGCTCTGGAGCACAACTAAATTAAGTTACATTGAATGCCCCTGAATCTACATTGTCATAAAAACAGAGGACAAAGAATAAAAGCTACAATGTGTTTTAAAATTTATAAACGGGATTAAATCATAGGGCCCAGCCTGAGCCAAGCCTCTGGTTGGTATAAATTACTATGCTGCTGTTGACTTCACACAGTTATGTCTGTACTATCAGCTGACATCCTGCCCCACAGCACAAAAATTTAGTTCATGCAGCATCTTCTGAGTGGAAAATGAAGACTGAGATTTTGCATTGCAGCAGCACCAAGGGAACAAAACTTCTCTGCGGAGTGGATGCAGCGAGACGCAGGTGGGTCATCATGGGGAAGTGGATTTGGCAGACAGTCCCCGCAGCAGCTGGCCCAGGGTTTGCCCAGAGCCACCTTGAGCCCAGGAGACTCCCAGCATCCTGGAGCTGCTGGGAGTCAGAGCTTGAGCTGCCCTCATGGTAACTCCAGTTGAAATAACTGTATCAGTAGTGATTTACACCGCTGGCTATTTCAGTGCCAATCTGGGAGCCAAGAGTTACTGCAGACCATGTGTACAAACCAAGATTTGCGCTGTACTAACAAAAGGCAAAAGATGTGTGGGAGGTTTAGGTTCCAGCCACAAGGTAAATAAGCTCCTAACACGGCAGATCTCAGACTGGGACCAGGCCCATAAACACTAACACTTCTGTTCTCATTCTTATATGCTCAGACACTATAGGAAGTGTGCGACTGGGCCTATATTTTACTGAGAAAACCAGACAGTTGATACTTAAAAGAAACCCAATCTTGACATCAAAGATCTTCAGCTCCTGCGACACAGTTTTTTATCTTACACAAGTGGTTTTCTTACTTTTGCAGTCATAAAAGGCAAACAGAATTAGCAAAATATTGGGAATTCCACAGACATCACCAGGATTCCTACCAGTTACAGAAGGTAACACTGCTGGTATCATTACTTGCTCAGCAACATCAGAGAAAATAAATGTTTTAACTGTAACATCAAATCTGAAACTCCTGCTTGTAGCAGTATGCTGCATTCTGAATTTTAGGATTTTAACACTATGGGTTAAAGACAAAGATAGTATCTATAAAAATATTGTGAAATATTTTGAGATTTATTTGTGATATGTTGCTGTTGAAATGCATAATAGCAATTCAACTTGCATTCTAAATACTGCTGGCACACCTGGTGTTGAATATGCTAGAAGCACTTGCAATCGGTATAAAAATGTACTACATTCATTATTGTGGTACTCAAAAATGCTGATACAGCTAAGATTCTCGATGCAGTTTTTTATTAAATCCTCTTTTGCAGAACTTTACAGAGCTAATCCATAAACTTTGCTTCTGATTAGATATTTTCTTATTGAGTACTAGCTAAAATAGCATAACAGGAAAAAGGAAATCTACATATATTTTCAGTCATCCAGAAATCACAGCCATCTTCCAAACTAAACTCATCACAAGCATTAGGAAGCTGTAGATAACATATGTTTTTAGCATACAAATATGTTGTATTTCTACAACGCAGGAAATGCTACAGGACATCAAATCACTCAAAGAACAAGGTACTATCCCATTTTTTCGAAGAGAAAACAGTTGTTCTTGAAAGCTTAAATAACTTGCCAAAGTCCTGGGGATTTCTATATTGCAACCACAAATAATATAAGGACCAACTTTCTGCAAATTTAATTTTTACTATCTCCCTGACAAAGCAAGGTCTATAAAATTAATACATCTACTGCAGAACTAATTATTCCTAACAGGGAATTTCCCTACCAATTCAGCATTGCCAACATACTTTCAACATATAATAGAAGCCCTTTAAATTAGCCGTATGACTAGTATGCTATTATACTTGTTGAAAACAGTTAAGACCATCCAGTAGCTGCATGAAAACATACTACTGTTCTTTTTCCTTTTAGGACTAGGAGCAACAAGACTAATATCAACAAAGTCCTGAAAAAGGTGTTAGAATTTGTAGAAACTATGAATTTATCTTCTGGTGCAGCAAACATTTCAAGATTTACTCTTAGTCCCATCATCAGCTAGCCAAACATATACTGTAAAGCTAGTTCATGAAATAAATGCATTCCAGCAGGGTCTATTTTACAAACATTGACAGCCTTTTCTTGCACTCCTGCTTATTGTAAGTTTGCACAGAATCAGTAAAAGTTAATACGCAGTAGAACACTACATTAACTACTGAAGTGTTATTGCACATCAAAAAGGTTTACAGCTGCTTTGCAAACATACTTACCTGAGTGCCATAAAATACTGACATATAACAAGTCAGATCTACTGCAGTGCATTCCAATCAGGTCTGCACACTGGTGATGTAAAACCAGTCCCTTGATACAAAGGTAACTACACGATCTTCGAAAGAAAATTTTGTGTATGATACACTGCATTAGGAATTAGGTAAATACGTATCGAACTATCAGCAAAAGGATAAATTGCTAAGGACACAATCTGCACACCATATTTTCTACCTGAACACAAAGGCACCATCATTGTCTCAAGGAATCCTTGAGCTGCAGATCACCGGATGCCTGGAAAATAGATCAGGGAAGAAGCACTATATGGCTACCCTGCTCGAGTGCTCTGCCCTTGATACCTGCTACTGACCACTGTCAGAGACAAGATATTAGGGTACAGGGACTTACGGGTGTACTTCAGCTTGCTATGACTGCATTCTTATCTTCTTATGTTAAGCTCTATAGAATCTGCTGAACATGACAAGAATTAAAATAACACCCGCTCCCCCTCCAAAAGCAATATAAATTACCTTCCTCTGTGACTGCATGAACTGCAAATTCTAGTGGTTTTATTTGGCAGCCGTGGTTTGAGATGAAAATGAACAACACCAGCATTAATGCAACACAAATTTTATGTTTGTAATTGCAAATCAGGTGGCATTTTCTGGTGTAGAGTAAAATAGTAAAAAGATATCTGTATCTGGTTTTCTCCCTCAGCTCCAAAGAAAATCATAATCTTTTCTAGCTCAGTGGATCACATCAGGTGCCATTTGGTTTCAGAACAGCCAGTCAAGCTTGGTAACCTAATAGCTGCCAGTCCGAGAAGCTTTAAAGGCAGATGCATGGAAACACAGTAAAATATCCTGCTTACAGATAATTTCTCCCTTCACACTTAGCACACACTGGGTGGCTCGCAGTCACAAGCACAAATGCTCAGCAGTGTTACCTCCTATATGCTTGGTGTTCAAGGAAGTGTGAGGGCAGGAAGTCCCTCAGATAATTATGCAACACGAAAATCCTTAAAATTTAAACTTTTTGAATGACAATCTCATTGAACACACATGTTTTTGTTACACATGAAGGATAAGTAGATGCTAATTGATTTAGATTTTTTTGTACCAGTGATTATTCAAAATATCTTATCCATATTTCCTCTTACATAGGACAAATACTCTTCATGAGGACTACGGTTAAGCCATGGAATGGTTACTGAGAGAGGCTGCAGAATGTCCATCCTTGGATGGACCCAAAACTCAGCTGGACACGACCCTCTGCAACCTGATAAAATGTTGAAGTTGGCCTGCTGTGAGCAGGGGTTGGACTAAACAGAGGAACCTTCGAACCTATATCATTCTATGAGTCTACTATTCTAATTTTTGATATCTGTTCAGTTGCTTCTAATTCTATTCATTTTTTACTACTCCCCCCCCCCCCCTTAGGTATCCAGAACTGATCAAAGGATTCAAAGTAGAGGAAAGCCACACATCATCCAGTGGGCATTTTGTTTCCAATATCACCTTCTGTCTTATTCTTTCTATAAAACTTTTGTTTCTATTTTCTTTTTTTTTTTTTTTTAGTTTGTGACTTTGTTAAAAACAACACCAACACCAACAACTTAAAAGCCGAAATAAGTCCTCTGAGTCAAATGCCTTTTACCTACTATTTTCTTATTACATTCAGGGAAACTCAGGGGTTCACAGAATATTTCTAGTTACCCTGTAGATGCCATTCCAGAAATCATACTGGCTTATACCTATTTTGCCATTTTCATTGAAGTGTTTTATAACTCTGCCTTTAATTATCATTTCACTGCACAACAATAAGACACACAGAAATCCTAACACAGGCATCAGCTTTCCAACGCATCATGAATACAGATCATTGCTCATGAGAAGTGAAATGCAACAGTAAGTAGGAGCTCTGTCTCTTAGCAAAGGATCATGTCTCCTGCAGCTGCCAACTTAAGTGGCTCAGGTAACTTTGACATAATAGCCTCTGACATGTTCTGCTGTAAAAATATATTAAGTTGCAATAATTTTCTTCTAGAAAAGCATTCCTATTCCTGTTTTTAAGAAAGATTTTCAAAGAAGACAGCTTTAAACATGTAAGATCTATAAACAAAGCATCTGTAAAGTACACCAATATACAAGTGCTATCAGTAGTAAATTAAATCTCCAAAGAATATTTCCAACAGATACTGAAACAAGCATCATTTACAGAGCTTTTCATCTAACAGAACCTTCGCTTCTCCAGACAGTATTTATTTACCATACTTTGCTAGGGACTAACCCACTGACTAGTTAGTAGTCTTCAATTATCACATCAGGTGGGGGAAAAAATCCTATTTCTACACAAGCTGAAACTGAAATTGACTTTGAATCTCTGAACTGTCAACAAATCCTTCTGTGAAAAGGCTTGCTTTACGGCGATTATAAAGTAGGTGTCATCCCTGACACTTGCATTCTATATTCATACGCCCGGTCTGGAAAAGAAGCGTTCGAGAGAGTCAGGAAGGCTCTGGGAAGGCTCGGCTGTCACGCTCCGCACCTCGCGCGCTTGCTTTGCAGTCAGATGCTGCGCCATAGATATCAAAGGTTCCCTATTTAAACTCACTGACAAGCAAAGGGAGAATACTGGAAGAATACGTTAGCAGCTACTATGAACTCGTTTCTAGTAACGGGTCATCCTGACACTTATTTCTGGATGTTAGAAACAAAAGCCCTGATTCTATTCAAATTAAAAAACACACAACATACCCCCATCAGATTTACAAGTTCAAGATTTACTCTGGGAAAATCCAATGTTAAGAATACATATAAGAAAGCACTGTTTCCTGTCAGAGTGACACATACGATTATGTTAACCTCTCATTTCAAATCCATCTCTCACAATTGCATACCATTGCTTTCTGTGTTTCATTTAAAAGTCACAGAGTTTACTAACCACTTAACGAAGCTGCATTCCTTAAATCCCTGACAGATTATGTGAAGTTGTTTGGTTTAGCAATAAGCATTTGCCATTCAACTATTATCCCCACCCCCAGTTACATCTTAGTCATAAATAAGTGTAATGCCTGGGGTTTCGGGATGCCAGCAATGGAACACAATTTTCCTCAAAACAACTGATTACAGCAACCAGAAGAAAACAGGGAATACAAAAAGTGAGGAGAAGGAGAATGGTACGTTGCTTGCCTTTCCAAAAAGAAAAGCTATTTTCAATCCAGCTTATCTCCTTCAGGCCCTTATTTCTTTTTAATTGGAAAGAAGGAAGTGAAGAATATGAAGATGCTTTGAAAGACATTTATGAGAGTCCTGGATAATTGTCTGCATCAAAGGTGACAATTTGCTGCATGGCTGATTCCATTTGAAAGACTTTTCTGATTCTGTGCGTCCCGGTGGCTGGTTGAAACTTGAAAACGGATCAGAACAAACTAGCCCAGAGTAGCGTAAAACAAGGAGCTAGGTCACTAACAGCGTCCACCTGGCAACCAGAAAGAGGACTGGGCTCCCCCTGAAACGCGAAATGGCACCATGCTTACGCCCCGTGTCTAGGACTCCCGCGGACCGCATGTTTCCTAGCTGGTAGCAGAAGAGATGAACCAGATGTGGACCTAACTTTAGTTATGCCAGCTGGCTCATAGTAGTGGAGCAGGCCAAAAACAGAGCACAAATGTCCCAAACTCCATTTAGCTGAGAACTGGCCCAGCTCAGCTTTTGGGATGGCACGCTCACCATAAGCAGGGCAAGCTGCTGGTGACGTTCTCAGACAGGTATTAGCGATCCAGGTGCAATTCAGGGTGCTGGCAACAATCTTTGAAGTTTGAAATGATATGACAAACAGGTGTTTAACCTCTTTTTCACTGTTCTCAGATTGAAGATTTATTGCATTTTGTGCCACGAACAAAGCGCTAAAAAAAGTTTCTAAGTTTTGGAACTCGTTCCCATGTTTTCCATTAAGTCCATATATCAGTAAGTGTCATTCACTGATACAAAGTCCTATTAGTCATGCTCTCCAAGGAAAATGCCATTATTGCTGCTTCTTAAGCTACTGAATGACGAGAATCAGACCATGGATTTTATTTTACTGAGTCTCAGGTATTTGCCCGTTTTGTTGACTGGGATATGCTTCAGCAGTATTTTACACAACTCAGACACCTTTATGTCATGTGCCTGCTTAAAAGTCTGAAGGTTGTTATTAAATGAAAGAAAAAGAAGGTAATTACTAAATCAATGATATAACCCTTGTGATTTGCTTTTCATCTCTTCACCGACATTACGGTGAGAAATCTTAAATGAAAAACAGAGTAGGCAATACAAGCAGGAAGCCATGTAACAAGCAGCAGTAATCTGTGTATGTTATTCTCCCAAATGTCCAGTCAGAGGTCTCAGATGGCTAATGTGGTTGAAATGTGTAATTCAAAGCTACAAATAATATGTTTATGAATCTGGACATGTTCGGTGCACCCTGGAAGCAGCTGTGGGGGGGGGGGGAAGGGAGGTGGAAAAAAAAAGACAACAGTATATCTGATTTCAGCTAAACAAGGTTTCAAACTAAATTATCTATTTCCTCTCTCAGAACTGGAAGAAACAATACTACAAGGCTCCTAGTAATCATTTTAAATGTAATTGTAGGATTAGATTTTAATGGTAATTTGGGAATATTACATTTACATTGGCTATCCAGTGCATTGATTTACCCACCTGTACTCTACAACAGTCAAGAGCGAATCAAAGATCAGGCTCTGTACATTACAGCTTTACATTTCTCTCAACATTACAGGCCAGATCTTGAAATACAGTCCCCAATGCTACAAAGACCGAGGCACTGATTAATCTTAAGCATATTGTCTTGTTCCACAAACTTCCACACACAATGCTTACGTTTCCCATTGAAAAGGTAGGTTTATGTGAGACTGAAATATTAATTTCTGCAGTAGAAAATGTATTTATTTCATATAACCTACTTATCCCCAATTGCTTCAAAATTACATTAAATTGATTTCATAAAAACCTCCAAAACCAAAGGAAGTATTTTCTTGCCTAGACTCAAGGTTAGGACACAGTGGGTATGTCCTCTCAGCATGTTTACTTCTCCTCAGCAGTTGCGCACACAAACTCAAACACATCTTTTTGTATTTGCAAATCCATTTTTACCCCATGTTGATTTCTATTTGTTTCAGCACATTTTTCTTATCATGCTGTGACTATCCCTCCAATAACTGTGTTTCCAACAAGACATGGTTGCATAGCTTGGCCTGCTCTACTACAGAAACCTAAAGCTGCTTTTTTTCTGTCCTTAATCCCAACACATTAACAGTTTAGTTTCTTCTAAAAGATGTTGTTCTTCAGTCATATCCTTGCCTGACACTGACCACTTGTTGAACATGATTCTTTTGTTATAAAATGAGAGTTCTCCCATATAAACACTCCAATGAGAGTTTTGCTGTCAACTTCCTTGAGATCAAAATAAACTCTAAAAAAGGCGACAGTCATGTGAAGTCACTGCATAACAGAACCATGGCTCAGGGCAATCACAGAGAAAATTACACATGACTTAAGGAAGCTGGGGGAAGAGGCTGAGCTACCACTTCATCCATCTATGATCTCTCACTTCAACCATCCATTAACTCATCTAAGAACTATATCCAAGCTTGTACCCTGGGAATAAACATGGATGAAATATAGGGATCTTAAGTGGTAAGATGTACCACAGCAGAGTACCGAAATCTAGAAACTAAGAACAATTTCATATCTCTCTATTTCACGTTTTGAGAGCCCTCATTTTCATAAATGAAAATACCCTGTATGTGACTGGGCCAAGAGGAGGGAAAAGAAGTAGGCATATATAATTTTCCCTCTTAGCAGAGGAATGCCAAAGAATCTCACAAGTAGAAGTCCATCAAACCAAAGTATCCCTATCAGCACTAATGATGGGTGCAGTGTGAGAAACACGTGAAGCCTTCTTCCTGGGCAGCACTACAATGACTTATTTATCAGCTCACTGTTTTTGTCAGGTTCATTTTATCAAGCAGCAAAATCTCTACTAAAAATAAAATCAGAACTAGAAATGCATAAATATACATTTTAGATTGCACTTAGAGAAGCATACAATTTTTATAATCTTCTTATGTCAAAACATGCGTCCATTCAAGGCTTCTTAGTAGCAAAACACAAAACCCAGCAGAATAGCAGATCAGCTTCCAAAAAACTTTCCTCAGCTGGCAGTGGCCATCGAGGCACCCCTTAAATGTCAGCAATGGAGAAGGAGGAACAGCACCACCTTTTCCCTACATGTGATTAAAGCCACAGGATATAGCACAAGACGCCATTGAAGGGATAAGAAAGACATGCGAATGATACAACCCTTTAGGTAAAACGTTCTGGTATAAGCGAGCTCTGCAGCACCCACAAGCAGCACCAAAGCTCATGTGTCAGCATTTATTCCAAAGACCAGTGCCTTTGTTCAACACTTTTCTAAGTTTACTTATACCCTGTATTTATCTGTGTACAGAAAGAGAGACTTTTAAGCCAAATGACAAATTTGTATTAGTCTGCTCTGTCCTAAAATGTCAATTTGAAAAAAAGAAATACACATATACTCAGACAGATGTATTTCACAGTGAGAAGGGTGAACTTTCAGACTGTCCACAGCCTAGTGTGAGTGAAGGTCCTTTGGAAATAACGGGAGCTCTGCATGCAAGAGCCCTGCAGACTGCACCTTGCATTTCACAGTTCTTGTTCACAGTCACGTCTAGTCTCTTTATTCTGTTCGATAAAAGCAGTAAAACAATGTAAGTATTTAAAAGATTTACTTATGATTTTAACGTGCTATCTGAATCGTCAGGGGATTTCTTGGAAATGATGAATAGATGCTGAAGGATAAATGTAACCTAGGATTCTCTAGTGGGAGTTTGCATCTTACACAACAGTTTAATGAAGATTCCAGTACCAAATCCTATGATTTTAACTGACAGCAAGCAACCTTATTTTTATACATTATGTAGGCTGCATTTTATGAGCTGTCAGTTTTCATATAGGCAATAAAAAGCCCCTTGGCTAAATATAGACATTGGAATAAAGTGTCAGTTAACAGTAATTCCATCCCACAAGTGTTCTTGCCCATACAATCTAATGAAGAAAGATTAAAGCTAAGAGCACTGAAATGGAAGAAAAAAAGTGAAAAAGAAGAAAAGAAAAAGAGCTACAAAGAAATCACAATGTTGCAAAGCACCAAAACATCCAATTATGCTTTGATCATGGCTTGAATTTTAAATGTTACTGCCATCATTATTTTTTATCGCACAACTTCTTTCACCAACTATTTGATATCTATGAAATATGTCAGATCTATAGTAAAACAAAGCATGTAATAGGCAGAATTAGGAGTTTATCTTGCAGACATAACAAAACCCATCTCCCAAACATTATTGAGAAACATGTCAACAAAGGAAATCTAAGCAAGGAGTGGAAATGAGGCATAATGCTTAATTCCTTCAATCAGCATTTTCCTGTTTGCCAGGAGCACCTCTCTTGGGTGGGCTGACAAGGTGCACGCTAATTTAAAGATCCAGGAGGAGTCAAACTGCATGCCAACGACACTGCTCCCATGTTAATTAAGAAGAGGAGACTGAAAGTAGAGTTCACTTAGAAGTGGTCCTGGGGGAAAAATAACTCAAGGAAATGTTGACTGTTATGAAGAGTGAAAAACAAAGCTATCATCAGATTTTCTGATCCATCAAATTACTATCATTTTCAAATTAAAGATTCCAGATGTCTTATATTGACTACACAAGCAAGGTTACTTTATATTTAGCTGGGAGTGCCTGATTAAAAATGGTATTAATTTCCACTTTTGCACTTGTTGCCATCTAAAGCTTCCAAAACTATGTGGGAATATTAGACATCAGGCTCTAGTGCTGGAAGGCAGAAAACAATGGAAGAGCCTGAATCAACCCAGCTCTCTGGAACATGAAGTCTTCTTTACTTGGATAGGACTCTGCCGACTTTGTCTGTGTATCAAAACTTGCAGGAGAAAGAAGCTATCTCACAGGACCTCTGGGTACTGGGAATGTTACACAGGAGGAAATTGAGTACCAAGGAGCTGCTCAACTTTGTAGATACTATGTCATACTGCAACTCAAGAAATAGCACTCATTTTACCCAATAAATTACTTACATTCCACAGAATTTAGCACGTATAATTTGCCTCAGTTTTGCCTGTCATCTCTATTGTGATAGCCATTTATACCAGAAGTAAAGAATCGTGAAATGGAGCTGTAGAAAAATAGCTAAGATTGAAGGAAAGATCTTTCTGCATTTCATATTTCTAAGCCTCTATTCAAGTGAATGATGTTGGGATTGAGTTTTCAGTGCAACTCTCCACTCCAATTTTGTGGGAGTTTACATCTTACAGAACAGTTTAATGAAGATCCCAGGCTCAAATTCTAAGATTTTAACTGACGGCAAAACTCTCCACTTCAATTTAGGCAGGCAAACACACAGAAGATGAGGATACTGCTGTGGGACTTATGTCTGACCAGGTTGAAGCACTTTCCTGGTATCTGAAGTGCGGGACTCTCTTTTATTTTGGTATTCCGTAGCACATACAGCCTAACAACCTGACATTATTTTGCATTTTCTAAATAGAACCAATATTTTCTAACTTTTTAAAATATAAAGGTAACAAATTTTGCAATATGATTCACAGACACTGAATAACTCTTGAGAAGCTACCAGCAACAACCTAATTTCAATTAATGTTTTACAGGATAAAGAATATAACAGGAAATAAGTTAACTGAAGCTCCACTTACATGCTTTCAGTGCAGAATCACTGTTAATAAATCTTTAAAATGATACTAATATCTCACTTCAAATTTAAATAATGAACCACCGCATATATGAAAGAAAACAAACAGTGTCTGGATACTATTTTGTCTTGGAAATATATTTATTTACCCTAGCTAGCTAAAATAAAGACCAATTTTCTTACTGTCTCACCCCACTCCACAAGTGACCAAACGTGTTTGTCATGTTTCACCATGTACTCGGAGCAGCAGGGTGTCCCTCAGCAGTCTGCTCCTTTCAGAACATTTAAGTCATTTCCAAAAAAATCCGTACAAGCAGGTCTTTCGCCAATCTTTTGCAGCTTGAAAAAAAAAAAATCTTTCGCCAGCCTGCAGGTTCTGAGAGCACGTAACCTTATTTAGATTCTATTTTCTTGGAGATGAGCATGCTGTTTTTCAATTTCAAACTGATTCGTCTCTTTCCCATAATGCCTCCATAGCAGCAAACGGACATAATAGTAAAGCAAAGAAAAAGCCTGATTTAATAACACACAAGTTTTGGGTAGGAGATTAGGAACAGCACAGTATAAGAGGAAAACAAAAAACAAAAATGTTTGATCTGTCAATGCATACATGCACTACTTGGACATCACCAAAGGCTCTTTCCAAGACCAGGCAGCTTGAATGCTTAAAACTTGTTTTTCCCTTACAGCTCTTTCAGCCTACTAGCCAACTGCTTCCCTTCCGTTCTGAGCTGCTTCCTTCACATGACACTACCAATAAACTTACAAATTATGAGAGATGAGCCTATATACATTGCGTACATATTTGTATAGTAAAATATGGCCTCAGGAAATGGTCACAATATAAATGAGCAACTAAAACATGAAGCTTCATTTTATAATTAATTCTTATGTTTGATTACAAAGCACCTACCTGAACATGTCTCCTAAGCCTTTCAGCATTCCTTTCTTTGCCTTAATTTTCTCCTTCTCTTTATCTCGATCTTTCTTCTTTTCCTTCCCAGACTTTCTTCTGTCACCTTTATCCTGGCTTCCATTCATCTGCCTCTCCAAGGAGTGGGATGGCTGGTCACTTGCTGTGGACACAGACTCTCTACCAGATCTTGAGCTTTCTTCTGTGTCTTCCTCCACTGAAAGCATAAATTGAAGACACATCAGTGGATGCGGATAACATATAACAGAAATAACAAAGGAGGGTTTTTTTTAGTACACTGCAGAATATATTTTGAAGCAGGATATAGGCATAATAACAAAAAACTCATGTCCTTTTTCAAAATCAGCATCTGCTCATTTTGGGCTTTCCTAAAAAGTTCATGTCTATTATGAGGCTTAAAATCTCCAAAGCAAGGAACTCACCTTTCCAAAACACTCTGCAAAGCATGATTTGTACTTTGTGTGTACTGTGAATAATGTATGGGTTAATAAAGAGGATTAGTAAAGTGATGCTAATTGGCCCCTTCATTTCAGTAGTTAAATCAGTTAAGCAGAGTTTTAGGAATGCTTGCAAGAAACAGCAGCAGTGCAGCACACCCAGTCAGTAAACTCTGAGTAACACTCTCATTGAAATATAAAAGTCATTAAGGACTGCTAACCCTCAATACAAGCCTTAACAGACTTTTTCTTCTGCTGCAAGTACCACAATGATTTTTTTTTGCACTACTTCATTGCCTGAAGCAGTACAAACTTCATCATGTATCATGGTTTTTATTCTTCCAAAGCAGTAACACTGATTGAGATAATACAACCTTAGAGGCTTAGGTGTGAGGATACTATCCAGTGGACAAGTAAAATCTTTTAAGAGCAGATAATGTGTTTCTTCTCTGCTTCTAATCCAAGACCAAAGCTCAGACAAGGTTAGCTTTAATGGGACACATATATTTCAGAAAGTCTGAAACAAAAGTGACTAAGAGAAATAAAAACATTCAGAAACTGAAAACTCTCCCAACACTTTAGTGAGAAAGAAATAACATATTTCAAGCTCATGAGTCAGAATCCTGCCATTATTTTGACTTAGTTTAAAGCCAAGTCCAAAAGTTATACTGCATGGCTGGTGAAGCTGTGATCTCCCAGGAGCTCTAACATCTTATATCATCACATTAAAAGTAGGGCTAGGCCATCTCCCATCGTTCCTACAGACAGCACAAAGCAGCAATTAGCAAAACAGGCGATACCTTGCATCACTCCTGTAGCTGTAATGAATGTATAGGCGCCACACAACTTCTGGCAGTAGATGGCAAAAAAAAATATGGTTTTGCTTTATATATATGGAGTGTATGGAAAAGAAACAAAAAATCAACTTTTTGCACTCAGTAGGATTTGGAAATGGCCATGGCTTATAGAAAGAGAAAAAGAAACATTTTTTATCTTATCCTATAGTTTCCTTTTTTTTTCTTTTTTTTTTTTTTAATATTGTTACCTATCTGTAGACCTCAACGACTTTTCTACAACCAATGGAAATGCGTACTTCTTTAGAACTTTCCCATATGTAGATTGCTGTATAGTATTGAAACTTGCTTTTCTTAGTCATCTTTCATATTCACCTTCCAAATAATTCACTGAACCTGAAAGATCTACAGATCATTCACTGAAAGCCATTCAATATTCTCTCTTCACTGTGTTGTATACTTGCCTGCAAGATACTGAACTGTTTATTCTTTCATATTACAATACACAGACCTGTCCAATAGACTCAGACTGTACTTATTCACCAAGTGTCCCACGACTTCTGCAAATATTCTCCAACTCTGGAAGATCACATAAACATATTTCAAGAACAACATACCATGTCAGATAAATCTCAGCATTAACACCTATTTTTGAATCTTAACTAGTACTCTGAAGCACAAGCCATCAGAAAAAAAATGAAGGGTCCTGGCAATTCATGCTGTTAATTTATCGTCAGAACTGCTATGAGTTAAGCAGATGATGACGTTTCTCAATTGCAGGCACAGTTTTAATATTCAGATAATTGTATTTTAGAAAACTAAATGGTGACTCTCCTCTGTATACTTCTATACTAGCTGTACTTGTATTTTTTTTTTCAGTGACAATGTCTCTAAAAGTTCCAGATGATATTTAATTATTATTAAGAGTAGTGGAAAACCACATTTGAACAGAGAGTCTGGTTTTTTGCATGCTAATTTATAGCTACAATCTGTTCCAGTTAAAACCAACTAGACATTTAAACAATTGTGCCTGCAAATGAATATAATTAGTAAAAAGAAAAAAAAAAGGCGCTAAAAATTTGGCAAATTCTTAGTCAAATTTTTTTTTGTACTTCATTGCTAGAATTTGAAAGATGAACAAATTTTGACCTATGGTGGTTCATATTCAAAATGACAATACATTAAATTAATCCTAAATATGTACTAAGTGTATTGTGCTATGCTGAGTTGCTGAACAACTTGTCATAACAACGCTTCCTCCTTTCTTATTTATTTTGCATATTCCATGGAAATAATATTGCCTCCTTTCCACAATTGTGCTGTAATAAATATTTGTCCATCACACACAGCTCGCCAACAGTTAACTCCTTAGCGCAGAATGAACCCTGCAAACTAGGATGCCTGTTCTCCTGGAGTAAATGCTGGCCTCTCTACTAGAGTAAACAGATTTTCAATTTTCTTAAAAAGGCACAACATGAAGAAACTTGTTTCACTTTTATGCAGCACAATCCTTCTGAAGTTAACATATACCTAATTACTAGTGTTTAGAACAAATGCAAATGTTGCCCAATTAAAATTCAAGCCCAGGCTACAAATGAAACTTCTCATTTTTGCTAAGTTGCAGTAATGGCAGTAGGTTACTGCAAAATGCAGAATGGATTTGTTTCATGGCTGTTGTTTGCCTCCTTTCCTGCACCCTCCTACTCCCCTTCCAGGACACTGAAGCCAAAAAATTAAATTGAGGTATACTTTAAACATCCATTAAAGCTGAAAACTAGTGTCATTTCATGAACCAAACTGTACTAAAGAGAAGTACAGAAACAGGTATTATGAAGCTATTCTCCTAATTAGGCCATAAAATGAAAAAGATGCACATGAGGAATCAAAGCTACTTAATGTGAAGCTATTTTGCCACTAAGCTTCTAGGCCTCTTATTGTGATATTTAATACAGCTGTAGATTCTAGCAATTAAGATTCAGCAAAAGATTAGAAAGCTTTGCCGACTGCTCCAATTCAAATGCGTTGTTCTCATTCAACACACTAAAGATAAACATTTTGCTTCCACTCAGCTATTTCAAATATTAAGGAAAAAAAAATCAGGAAAAATGATCTGTAAAAGCTAAATACCCACACCTTTCCACAAGCGTTACCTCATTACAGCCATTACAACTCAGATGCATCTTCTCAAACACGTAAAATGTTTTCCCAAAAGTGGACATTGCTATCTGATTTTCACCCTACATTTAGCAATTTGAATCACACGTCATGCCAAGGACAGCTAGCACATTCAAAAGAGATAGTCAGCCCCTTTGACACATACACTACCCGTATTTTTATGGCTTTCTTATATGAGGTGATGACATGTTAAGAATTCCTCTATAAAATATAAACCAGTGCTGCTATTTGCTACTCCAAAGAGGGTCACTGACTGGAAGAAAGAAGCACTCTTAGCACTGAAACATTTGGAGGAGAAAGGGGAAAAATTTCAAGTAAGACAAATGAATCCATCCTCATGGGCATCAGAAAATTGACCACCAACATGTTTACCTGGGTTTTATAATGAGAGAAAGCCACATTTTAATTCTTAACAATTATAGAATAATTAAATACAATTTAAAAAAAACCTCAGGCCATGTAGTTATGGCAGCAGCAAGACATTAGCTACATTATCACCAGCTTGTTGAATTAACTTCTATATATTCAAAGCTGCCCAAACTTTGCCAAGCTGAAGACACCATTTGGCAAATTCTCTGGAACCTGAGACCACATATAATTTACATAAAATGGAGCAGACTGCAGTTACTGTCAGTTTTAACACAGATGCAGACATGTTCTCAGAGACATAGGCCGCAGCATCTGGCATTTTGCTCTGGTCCCAGGCCTCACAGGGCTGGGCCAGCTCCATAGCTTCCACCAGCCACCACGAGAAGGGGAAAACCCAGAGGGCATCTGTGCTGTTCCTAGGACTGAATTTTGTCCAACCAACTTACTATATTTGCTTTACTATTCACCTGCTTCTATTATCATGGCACTGCAAGCTTCTGGATCATTCTTGGGTGTTTTATTGTAATACATGGAATCTATTAAAACACATGCAACTTCAACAAAACGTGCAGTTTTATACATATTATGTAGCTTTAAGAAAAAAAAGTTCACTATAGTTAGACCTGGCTGATTGGTCACAGTTTGTTCAGCTCTTCTTTATTTTGTGAGATTTGAGAACAACCCCACTCACGCTCTCCCATGACACTGAGATAGCTTGCAGTGCTAGACCTCTGCATCTGTGCACAGAGACTAACACACAGACTCATCCTGTAGCATTTCTATTTCAGCCAGAAGGCTTGGTCTGGCTTCCCCTCTTCATGCTACTCTCTATGCATTGCATCAATAAACTCAAAACCCCTTACAGTAATCCCATAAACCTATACTCACCTCAAAAGTGTTTCATGACAACAGTTTTGCTATATTTTTGATCAAATGAGGTTAAACCATCTGTAACTTCTGGATAAGCCTTGGACATCTGATGTCTCAAAACAGGATATTATTATCAGTTGGCTCACACCAAACAAAGCCATTTAGAAGAACATGTCCCAAATGTCCCAAAAGACCATAGGCACACATTTGGGGAGAGTGATCAAGATCACTACACATTTTCTCAAACCCGTTCTTCTATTGGTCAGAAATAGATTGACAGCCAGCAGCACCAGGCCAGCATTTAGCCTCACTGCTGCGTGAAATTGCTAGGTGCTGGAAAAGCGAAGCAGAATTAATTCTGTCCATAACTATCTTTGAGAAAAGTAACTGGCAAAATGACCTTCATTTCAGTCTCAGAATATTTTTAGAAACAGGCAGATTAAAAAAGCCCGAAGAGTTCCAAAAAATAAAAGAAGGGTGATTACACAAGAAGCTTTTAACAGAATATTAGAAAATAACACTTCTATGAAACAGACTTTCTGAAATTAAAAAATAAAAAAAATAAGACCAGGGAGGGAAAAATCCCTTTCAAGCTTTTTCTGCTAGCACTCAGACTAAATATTTTACCACTTAAACTTTCCCAGCATCATCTTCATTCATAAACTTGTAACTAGCTGCAGGTTGATTAAAAAAAAAATCTGCTGGTGTGTGACAAGTTGAAAGTAGTACAACATGAAGGTTAAAAATTCAATAATTTTAATACAACCCCTGATTGAGGTAATTTACCATTCATACTATTTTCATTCAATATGAGTTGTCATTTTACGAGCCCATTCTTACATAGTTCAATAATGATAAGGTTAGCTTTGAAGTGATTCTTTTATGTTAATGACATTCTCCACATGTTGGGTCATACTTGGGGTTAAAGAACTGAAAATGTAAATGAATGCCCATTAGGGTGGGTAATAGCTGATCATTAACTTTATATTTTATTAGATCTGCCAGCCTTACTCATTCTAATTAAAGGACAGTGATTTCTTTTATTCCCCAGACACTACAAATGTGCTCTTTCAAAGTAGATGCACATATATTTTTAATCTGAATTCAGAGGGGGTTTTTTTCTTTCTGCCTAAAAATTTTGCTAATTTACATTAATAAATTAATGAGCTGTCTTACAGAAAATTTTCATAGTAAGTAATTTAAATAAAAACACTCCTGATAATCTTATTTCCTTATTTTAGGAAGGAAGGAAACTGCAGAGTGTTACAATCTGGTAATGCATACAAAGCACAAAAGCTTGAATAAACTTGATGACAAGTTCATTTTATTCTTTTAAAATATTGAAATTATTTTCTACTACTTTTAGTTACCTTCTAAGGAATTAATCTGCATTAAAATTCTTTATGTACAGCAATAGCTTACTTACAAGTTTCCATGCCTTCATCATCATCATCTGCTACGGGTTTATCATATGATTTGTCTATTGCAGCTCTGAAGCTTTCATTGCAGCCACGTCCTCGGATTATTCGCGGGCGCGGGCGGTGGAAGGGAATATCACCATTCAAAGTCACCTCAGCAACAGCCGTCTGCAGGCTTTCTAATGAGCTGGATTTCTTCAGACCTAATGAAGGCCCCACATCTCTGGTTGGGGAACCTTAGTGATTTAGGGAAAAAGAAAAAAAAGTAATTAGAATTAGTATGGAAAAGTGCATGCTTGATTATGCATATCCATCGTGAAAGTCTTTGGGGACACATTTAACATTATTCACGTCATCTCTCAATAATCTGTAGGGAATACTATGCAGATTTGTTGGTCTCGGAAGTGAATGAGTATGTCAAGTCATAGTCAACAAAACTGACAACGTCAGCAATGTCTGGCTTTTCAAATCAGTGAAAAGATACCAAAATCTATTACTATTATTTTAACAATTTGAATGATAAAGTAATCATTGGGCTTTAAAAATACCACTGATAAAACAACAGAGATACATATATAACTGGCAATCAAAATAATTATTTTGTTTCGAACAGAAAATTTCATAGGTACTTGCAAGTGATGCACAAGGTGTGAATGTATTGTGGATACGAATCCTGTTGTGTTCAGGGTAACATTCATGTGAAGCAGCATGATTTCTAGAATCAAGGAGTAGGTTGTTTGGTTTTAACTGAGTTTTAAACACTTGCTTCAAATAGCTAACAATTTCATAATGAAATGCTTCTGAGAAATATCAGTTGACTTGCTGGGATTTTGTAAATTTGTATAAAAAAAAAAATCTGTAGCAAGAACCTAATTACAATACCAGTTATCCAGCTGGAAAAGAAATACAGTTCTGGCAGGTACCACGTCAACGTGTGGGCAGCACTACAGCTGGAGCTGAAGGCAGTCCTTATCACTGCAGTATGTTCAGAGGCGTGCCAAGAAAGCCCTAGGCGGTATCCCACAAAACCCTTTCCCTATCCAGACTTCCCTGCTCAGTTTTGCGGACTAGGTGTCGAGCCTCTGTAGTTAGATACACACACTGACAGTGTAAATTGGCACCCAAGTACACAATTAGATCTCACATTATAGTTAAAACTGGGAGAGAGATTCCAGGCAAACAAATTCACTGCATTTATTTGAAGTGATTTTGTTCTAAACTTCAGAGTGCTCTTGGCCAGATTTTCCATAGGATTTGATAGACAAAACTGTGGCTGGAGAGAGAGATGAGGTGGGACAACATCATCATAGCCAAATTTGCTGAAGTTAGAAGAACAGAGGCCTCACCTAGAACAGGGAAAACCCTCTTTTTCCTCTACCTGAACCCAGAAGGGTGCTGTGACACCATGGCAGTCCCAGGTAAGGTGCAGTTACTTTCCTCAGCTGATATTGCTACCTCATCTTACAGAGAGACAGAGTCAAGACCAGAACCCTCAAGAACACCAAACCATTAAGCAATAGTTTTATAAGCAAGGTCGGCTGTGAATAATGCAAAAAAGGAGTTTTATTGTTGTTAGGTATCTTTATCAGAATAATATAAAGCTGCTCCTCTTCTGGAGTCGATTCCTATTCTGGTCAATGTTAGAAGGGGAAAGAGAGACAGTTCTCTAGCAAAGCTATGTAAAATGGAAGAAATATATGCTGCTAAACCCAGCTCCTCTCCTCACTCAGTACCGGGTGGGGGGAAGGGGGTTGCCAGACCTGCAGGAGGGATGCAGGAGAGCAGCATGGCAAGTCTTCGTGGTATTTGCTAGCTTGCTATGACACAGAGCAGGGCAGCAACGGCTTTCATTTTCCACTCAGCTTTTAAAATTCTGAGAAATTAAGTTGAACTGAAATCCTTCAGATTGAATAAAGTCAAACAGCAGCTGTCAAAGTATTCCCGTTTCACTGCCCTACTGATAAGATGAATTTGTAAATAGAAACAAAACAAAACAAAGTTCTTTCACAGGTCTATACGAATCCTGCGGTCTGGTTCAGCCAGAGGTCTACAGTCCTGCTGTTTGGACCCTCAGCTGGAAATAAACACCCCCCAACATATTAGAAATGTTCTCTTGATGAATTCACCTCTCCCAGTAGTTACCCGCTCACTCCCAACCCGATTTTGGTGGAGGGACGAGGGTCACGAGGAGAGCCAGCGGCACCGCACAGCTGCGGGGGTGAACAAGAGCAGCCAGCTGGGACAAGGGAGGTTGGTGACTTCCCAGCTGTGCAAACAACCTCCACGCCAGCCTCACCAAACCCTTGAGCATGGGCTGAAGTTTAATGCAAGTGCTTTTACATACCGCTCTCTCTCTTTACCAAGTAAAATAACTCCAACAGAGCCAGCGCTCTACAAAACTGTCCATTCTCTAGCACATATGAAAATTTGCTATCCCTCCACTAATGCCTGCAGTAAAACAAATTTGATTTTATTTTTTAATTTTCAATATTTATATTTTGTTAAAAACAGTCCATGAGACAGGGGGAAAAAAAGGAACACACATTTTGAAAGGAAAAAAAGACAAGAAATCATACATAAACCAGCTGTTTGACAGATTTAATTTTATATACAAAAGGAAAGAGTATCCTCTTACATGGCAACTTACTGTAAACTTCCTTATTCCAGATTCTGCTTTGCAATCTTCTAAATGAAATGCTTATATATCTTTTCCTAATTACTGAATGGCTCTTTTTGTAAACAGTAATTATAAAGCAAGCATTTACGTGCCCATTTATGCTCATAAAGGACATTAAAAAATTCCATTTCCTGCTACCCAACACAGATCTTTGCGAGAACAATATTTATGTAAGTTGTGCTTTCCCAAAGGAGAAGCTAGATGGGATATGACCTAATGTTCCATGAGTACTGTAAAACTAATAATGGACTACAGAAATGATAGGAGTATTTATTGAACTTGGGTGGTCATGAACGCAAATGTGGACAGGTTGCAGAATTTGAAAGAGGGAAATGTCCTTTCACAAGCAGTTTAAGAACTGCGATCATAAAGCCATGTATATTTTAATACCTTCACTATTTCTATGGCCACTTCATAGCAAGGCTACTATTTTCAAAATGTATGGTTAAGCCTCCCTGTAAATTGAGTGAGTTCAGACTTTATGACTAGAATTCACCAGCCAGAAAGTGAGTTGTTTACCCATAATCTGTAAGAAACTGAAAACTTTCTTTAAAATGAATTCTATTTAAAATTTATGAGTCACATCAAAATCTTGTTTTCTAAATACAAAAATGTCAGCATTTTCTCCTGGACTTCACAGCACTAGCAGTAATCATCAGAAATGTTATCTATTCAGAATGAGTTCTACTTCTATTTTGACATCTGAATTTAAAAGAAAAATAAAAAAGAGACATCTTCCTAAAGCATCTGTATATGACTGAGGGATGAAAGGGATTCTTTTATCGTTTTTTAAAATTTGAAGTTTATCAGAATTTTCTTTTCCAGCATTTTTATTAACAAATATCCTTTGAGGTAGATCCAGCCACCTGCAACGCAGCAATACTGCTCCTGCAAAACGCCTGACGTGCGCAGCCTCCCGGCACACCCTGCTTGCCTGTGCAGCCACACGGCTCCACTCTCCATGCCGCCTACCCGTACCCGTCTCCCACGGGCTTCGTATCAGAGCTCCGCAATACGCTTACGCCACCCGATGCAGCACAGACCCCAGCACCCCCCGCGCATGCACCCCGCTCCCTACATCAGACCCCAAATCACTCCCCGGCCGGCAGCTCAGTGGGGACAGCAGCCAACCTGGCTTTCCAGACCATGCAGCCACCTGCGCTCAAGCACGCCTGCACCGGCGCGTGCGCGTCAGCCCCCCGCACGCGCCGCCGCGACCACGCTCCTCCGCAGCACGCGCGGCGCGGGGACACGGCCGCCACGCGCAGCCCCGCGCCGAGCCGCCGGGTGCTCTGCTGTGCTGGCTCTGGCTAACCGCTCACGGGCTTCCCCTGCTCTAGTCCCACGCGTTGAGTATTCACGCTGTGCCACAGGGTCGCTCGGGCCATTTGCAAAGGCAAAAAGCGTGTAGTCAAAGGATGCATGATGTTTCCTTTACAAGTAACTACTTTTAAAAGCTGCAAAACAAATTTTTCATTGCACTTTCTTTTAAACGATTTAAAATGATGATTTTCTTCCTTTAAGAAAGTTTTTCTTGTAATTGTAAATGCGTACATCTAAACTAGAATCAATGCTAAGAAAAAAGCTTACTCTTCAGCTCCTAACCTCAAAGAAACTATGAAACAGTCACCTGGAATTTAAAGACACATAATTTTTATATTAGTTTCAACTGAAACATAATTTTTATTAACTCTCATGTTAAATGCCAGCAGTCACTTGCATCAAAAACTTCTGTCTCTGTTAGACCAGCCCACTTTCGCAAAGGCACAGTCTGCTTTCAAAACACATTCTTAAAAGACATAAGCAGTGAGTCAATCCATTTTATCTTAACATCTGTGCCAGTAGATTTGATAAATTCTTCTATTTCTAGTTCAATTCATACAATAATGGAGCAACATTATGGTTGGGCAGGGGAGTGGGAGAGGAATAGAGCAAGCAACTGCATCTGCTATCAAAAACAGTTTAGTTTTGCTTCCATTTCATAAAACTGAGATTATTTTAAAATGAAATAAATGTAAAATAAATAAATAATTTAAATAAATCCACTGTGACTCTTTTTTTTTGCATTTTTACAAGGTGTACATGGGGAAAACAAAAACAGATAGAACTATAATATGCTTAAGAGTCAATAAATAAGCCATGCTCAATTGCTACTGAATATACTTCTAACCTCTCGAATGAACTGTAAACACTGCAAGGATTAGGCAGTTCAAGTGAACTGTAGAAAGAAAAATAATTAAAAATCTATTATAGTAGCTGGTGCTGGTGAGATCTACACTTTCCTCTTCAGCCAGTATTATTAAGCTGAACTTCGACTATAACAGAGTTTGTTTTTACTTTTCCTAAAGTAAATATATGCTGAAATTTTCTGGTTTCTAGAGTTCATTAAAACATATCTCACTACACATTTGAAGCATTTTTTTTCTTACGAGCAGACAATTTTTAAGCCAAAATACAGTAAGTGGTTTGTTTAACAACCCCATTCATCTTCAGTAATGGGAGAAAGCCAGTGTTTATATACAAAACCTGGTTAAAAGCATGCAAGATAAATAAAATAAAAGTACAGTAAAAGGTGTTTTCCTTTTTTCCAGCCACTGAGCTTGCTGCACACAAAATATGTAACTGCTTTGTCCAGATGGTTACGGTCATACTCTTTAACCCAAGCTGTCTGACTTGTCTCTTTATGGAATTTAATCCAGGTGTTACACATATAGAAAAACTATATTCTATAAATACTACCAAAAGCACTATGCACTTTTAAATCTAAGCATCATATTTTTTTATTTTACATCATTCTAGTTCCATCCCATCCCAATAAGCAGACCAATAAGAAAACGAAAAATAATTTACAATAAATTTTAGTCTAGTCTGTAGCTTCCTTTTGTGTGAATAGTACTCAGTGGTTAAGGGAGCTCCCAAGCAGTGTTTCTTTCCATAACCATTACCACAGTTCATACATTCAAGCCCTGATGGCTCTAATCTTTTCAAGACATTCATACGTTTTAATTTCGTGTACTCAGTTTGTGAAGCTGCAAGTCTGTGGCCATATTCTGCAAGATTTTAAGACTGGAAGTTCTAAGCTAGTTTAATAAAAAAATTATTTTTTCAATTGATTAGTTATAGCTCCTCAGTGTTCTTACACATGTTGTAAAATGTGGTTAAACACAAGCAGTTGTGAACCATTAATCATAAATTCTGCATCGAATACCCTACTCCCCAAATCATGATAAAATAAATAATATTTTCAGGTTAAAAAGGTGAATTGTTCCTAATTAGAGCTAAGTAATGTTTTGGTGTCCTCTGGATCTAGCCTAATTAAAATAGCATTCCAAGGGTCAAAAGCTAACTTATATTAATAAATCATAAAGGTTCATAATCACAGCTGGTGCATTATTTTAATTACTAATAAAAATATGCTTTGAAAGCTATTTCTCATTATCATTGTGTGAAACATGTAACAATCTATGGTGTGTGGAAAAGATTCTATTTACATATTCTTTTGTTTTGCGGTGATGCTTGGGTTTTAATTCCAAAGGCAAATCAACGTGCACTAATAACCTTCAACTCAACTCACAATACGTATCTGATGACCACTTAATGCAAAGATAGCAGTTTTGGAATTAAAATAACTATTTTCAAGCATGTGGTTAACGCCGTAATAGCCAAACATGCAGCTCTTCTACTTCATCCCTCTGTACATTAGAGTTTGGAGCTAGGAGAAGATTTTCCAAGATTTATTTAAAAGGACAAAAATTAAAACAGCTGTGAATATTTATGAGTCTGAAGTGCAGAAGCAGGTGTCTACCTACAGTCATATGTATGACCTGTTTGGATATACTACCCTAGATATTTATCTCTATAGAGAATTTTCTTTTTCTGTACAACTTGATTATTCACAACAATAGAAAGCAGCCATGCAAGTACTGGAATATTCATGTTTTCATGCAATTTGACTGGCAGTTCTGTAATTGTGGTAAGCTGCTTTGACCAAGGTTTCTATAGCAACAGCCTTACTGTCAATTCTTACCTGTTTTCTGGTCATCCATTGTACTGAGCTTAGTCTCGTCAGCTACTGTTAAAAGGTAAATGTATAACGGTTAGCCCAGTTAGTGCCCATGCCCCACATGCACCCAACATTCCCATTTTCTATATACTTTTTAAAGTTAGGGAGGGCCTTAGCAATGTCATACTTCATGCAAATAAACTGCAACAGTAAGCAAACATTCTGGATAGAAATGGCAGCAAACTAGTAACCTTCATGCAGTGTCAGTCATGTTCACGTCACAGGCAGCTACAATATGTTATTTACACGTTAGCACATCACAACTAGTCAAGACAAGTGAATACCACCAACCTTACTGTCCTCTGAAGAAGGTGGTGGATTAAGGCTTGTAGTTAAGATATTTACAATTTTTTACAACAAATCTTACTATATTTTATTATCCTAAGTACTGAACTTTGTGTGTGTGCAAACAATCAAAACTCTCTGTTTAAGACTACTAAATTCTGAAGTGCAGAATCTAAATTCAATGACAGAAAAATAGATGGGCTTGTTAGAAACTGCTTATGCTCAATTGTTTTATCAATTAAAAAAAAAAACCATGGTCGATTGCCTTTCTTAGTTGCTGCTACTTTATAGGGCTTCAGAAAAAACTATAAAACTTGGGTCTCAGCCAGAAGTCAGATTAGCCCCATTTTCTAATTCCAATTAAACTCTTCATCTTTATTATTATATTTATTCATTTATTTATTTATGCATCTTTATTATCTTAATTAAAAGCTTTATACAAAGTGAGATACTACCAAGGATCTTTAAGGCTAATTGTATTATAATCATGAATTAAGAATAATCCTGTCTATCCAGAACCACAGCATGCTACATTTTAAAGCAGGTATTCTACATGGGTTGCTAAACACACTTTTCACCTCCATTTTAGTAAATAGCTTTTATATTCAGGTATAATCACATATCCATAGGGCTACGATATTTAAATGTATGGACATTTACAAGTGGTAGGAACAATACACCGGCCGCTTGGCCCTTCGTGTTGAGAACACTCTATTTCACCCCAGCAGACATTACGTGCAGTAGTACTGCACATAAACGATGTGTTTAGAATTACAAAATCTATATACTTACAACATTAAAATCAGGTTCAAATAAAACAATCGAAAAAATATCACTCACTACCTAGATCCATGCTTTTGGATTTTCGTGTTTTAACAAACTCCAACTGACTGGCATCTGAAAATTGCTTTGTACGCTTTTCTGACATGCTCTGGCGTCCAAAACCCTCTCGCTGGAAGGCAAGCACTGGATCAACATCTGGACTAAGAGTGCTGTAGGAAGGGAAAAAAATCATGCAAACATTTATCAAGATCACACAACCTTTCACTCTGCAGAGAAAAGCATTTGTTTAGCATGTGACTTCTACCAACAATAAAGTACACAGTTTTAAATAAACCACTGCAAGTAGGCAGTTACACACATGATGGATTTGTTTTACCACATCAAGCAATTCTAGCTAAAAAGCACCAAGAACTTCACTTATGAACTTTAATGAAAGATGTATAAATCTAATGCAAAGCTATACACATTGCCATCAGTATATGCAAGTCCAATACTAGAATAATCTGAGGGAGAATAAAACAATTTATTTTTCCTCATGAGAAACACACGTATTTTGTTAATAACAAATGATCAAATCTATTTTCTTCATAATGAAACAATTTTGTAAAGCATAAATAGGATCTGTCCTGTCTGAAGTCCACAGACATATACTGAACTTCTTTAATTAAAGACTTTGCATTAAAATTTATCTCCATATGTGATATCACTTGCGAATTTTTCACAGCATTTAATGTTTTTAACCTGGCTATGATAGGAGAACATATTTTTTTTCACTTATTACTTCCTGAAGAGCAAGTATTTGCCACAATGGTTCTACCACTAAAATAGGATTGGATTCAGTTTTGGTCTCTTCTGAAGATTTCTTCCATGACCTTAGCTGAGTTACTCAAGTCTTTAGCAAACAGTAATCACAGTTCCACCATGCTTCATCAGAAGCATTCTGAACAGAGATTTACTGGCCAAATGGTTGGTCAAATGTTGGTAGAATCACGAGTGCAAGAATGCCAGCAAAATTAGTTTGGTGGGCAAGCTAAACTGCAAGCTTCCAATGTGAAACAACGGGCACTTGTCATGTTCAAAAAACAACAACCAGCACCCCAAGAATCTCTCTCTAAAAAAAAACAAAAAAAAAAACTTTGCAACATCACTTACAGATAATAAACCAAGCAAAAGCAAATTCACACATAAGTGTGCATCTGACTTCAGGAACGAGGGGGCAGTACTAAAAACAGCCTGAAGGCAAGTCCCAAAAATTTAGATTTCTGCTTTATCAGGCACAAAAAGAAATCAAAAGTGTAAAATACCCCAAAACAGGAGTATTTTGCACCATCTTCTCCATCCAATAGGAAACATCTCTCAAAAGACATTCTCCTCTTAGATTGTTGTCAAGATAAAAAAAAAAAAGCTAAATATTTTGAAATTGAGATCTCTAGACCAAATATAATTCAAAATGTTGTATACCTACGTGTTTTTGTTCAGTACATTTCAAAAGAGTTATTTTCTATTGTAAGGGCTAGGTATAATACAGATCTTGCACCTAGTGATAAATAGGCAAATAGCAAATTTCTGTGTAAACTGACTTAAACTTTTAGATTATGTTATGTATGACACATACTATAATTTATAAAAGCGTTTTTGGATCAAGAAATACCTGCATATTACACACAACAATGAGTAGAGGTAAGGAAAAGTGTCCAAAGACATCAGCTACTAGAAATGATGAAAATCACTACCCACATTCCTAGGCAGCTTAGAGAAAATTCAGTCTAGTAGCAACAGATTTACAAATAATAAGATATGTGCATGTGACAAGTACATAATACTTAAACGAGAGCAGGATCAGAGCTTATATGAATAAAGTCAATGTCAAGTGCCTTTTGACTTTAATATTTCTGGCTCTGGCTCATAATGTTTTACATTTAATTACTGCAACTATTTCAGAGATGTCTGCACAATTTAGCAACGTTTCCAAGCATATGCTTAAAGGGTCTGTTGAATCAAAAGCCTGAACCAAAAAATAGCTATTTAGTCCTCACACTCACTCCCACAAAATAGGGAAAAATTATCATCTCCATACAATGGAAAGATAAAACAGACAAGACATATATATATGTACTTATTGCATCTGCAGCAGTGCACCTCGTAGCTGAATATGAACCGTCCAGGTTTGCAAACATACTCTGACTGACTCAACCGAACTTACAGGGTTTCAACACCTTTCATAATCAGATCATAAATGACTTTCCCAAGGCCACACAAGAGTTTCTGGCTCACTACTAGTCAACATAATCTCTGAACACTAGAAGAATATTGTTGTACTAAGTGAGAATTTTCTCTAGCAACATCCATTAATACAGCTCATGTTAGTTAAAGATGACCAGCTTTATCTTGCTGAACATAATGTATCACTTGTTATTCAAATAGGGTGATTTTCTTAAACTATCTGTTTTGGCTCTCTGCTCCTTTTTGCACATGAGCTTGCCCATGTATCTACTCACTTTAAGCTGCATATATAAAGATCCTAATAATGCTGAACAGCATTTCCATGTAAATACAGCCTCCACATATATATTCATTCAAAGTCCTAATAACAAAATAAAACTCAGAAGTTGAATCAAACTTCAAAAGGATACCACAGATTAGCAAGAGAACGGCATGATCTGAACGCAGGAGAAGCTATCAGAAATTCTGGGCATCAAATCCCAGCTTTTCTACTGACATCCTTTTTAAGGGTTTCCTCTGAGTTTCCCTTGTCTGCACTCATCATACCTATCTCCCACGCACAGTTATTATAGGCATTTTTTACTCTACATTTGCAAAGCATCCTGAATACTAAAGGCGCTGTTTAGCACCACGAATTACACTCTGCTATCACTAATTCTCATACCTTTTACACTACAAATATCAGAGTCCTATGTAGTGTCATCAGTTTTCATGCCTAGGTTTATTTCCAATATTAATGACCCAGAAGTGTGTTTTAGTAGTTAAGAAAGAGGCAGATCACAAAAGTTTGAATACATGTACTTGGCCCAAAAGTGCCCAAAAGCATCAGTGAAGATCCAAAACTGGAAAAGCCAATGAGAACCGAGGAGTAACTAATACCCCCCAAAATGCCTCATTTTAATATTTTCAACTACCTTAAATTCACCTTCTGTGTTTTATTAATGCAAGTCATTAAGCAATGCCAAACACAATTTACTATATTCTAGCCCACTAAACAAATAAGATTTCTGGAATGACAGCTGATCCTTAAAAGAATGTAACCGTCTTCTGACCCTCAATGTTATTAAAATTCCACTTATTAATCCTGTCTTATTGCCCCTTTGTTTTCATAACATTTTCATCAAGGATTAGGGAGATATTGTCAGGCTGGAAAAGCTTACATTTTCTTCTGTGATTCAGAACAGCTGCCATTCTTGTTTGGATAACCCTTCATCCATATTCTTAGTTTTACCCTTTGTGCCTTCCAGCAAAATCATACAATGCACCTTCATTTTACAAGTCTTCTTTCATCCATTAGCAGCAGGAAATTAATGCAACAATCTACTTCTACTGC
Organism: Apteryx mantelli; assembly: GCF_036417845.1. Lineage (NCBI taxonomy): Eukaryota > Metazoa > Chordata > Aves > Apterygiformes > Apterygidae > Apteryx > Apteryx mantelli. The sequence continues at coordinate 154,675,527 of NC_089979.1, forward strand.
TATTTATTTTTTTACAAATAGAATACATTATATAGTAAGGTGCTATACTGATCTATTCTTTTAACTGCAATTGTATCTGAAGACCTTTACAAATTCTTATAAAGATAGAGGTTTAAAGGTTTTGAGCATGATGAATTCCACAGTATCTAATCCCTATTTTCTTTACTGTTACTGTCATTTTCAAAGTAGTATATGAATAGCAAGAAACGCTGCAAAAGTAAATGTAAAAGCATCTGCAGGTTTCAAATGGGCTTTTATTTTGTGCTGTAGGTTTTTGCTCACATTCGGCTAAAAAATTCACTCAGCAATAAGCTATTATGTGTGGTCTTGAGTACTGTTCTATTTAAACATCTCCGACTTTCAGCTCTAAAAGCTTTTACAATAGACAGATGGACTTTTCAAGGGCCCAAATTACAGGTATGACTTTTCCAAGAGAAGAGCTGCAACATTAAAAAAAGGCAAATGAGGATGAAAAAAGTTACTTTTTAATACAACCATTAAAACGGTGTTTAAAATACAGAACTCAATTCCTGGGCCTGATCTCAAATAAACTAATATGAAAAAGAAGAAGCTGACAGGTGCATATCATCAGACAGGTGCTATTCCTGTTTTATTAAGATATCGCTGACACATTCATAACAGACCCAAGAGACAAGAGAAATATGAAAATTCAGATACTTCATGCCATTTGTGGTAATTATCTAGCTTTAAGAAGTGGCACTGTACAGAGGTGGGCTTGTATTTTGCTATTACTATAGATAGTTACAGGACTTGCAAATTAAATCTTAGATCTGTACTAATTGTACTAACTGAGCAATAAACAGTATTTCTTTGCCAGGAACATAAGCAAGTCAATAATGTAACTCAATGCATTTCTCATTAAGACTCTCATATTAAAATATATAGAAGTAATTAGAAAGTCAGCCTAGGATTCACAGAAATTATTTTTATTATAAATTAAATATATAAATTTACTTTTCATATTTTAAAAAGTGGAACTACTACAGTATACTGCCTTTCCATGATAGTTACAAACCATATTATTATACATAAGGTATCACTTCCTGCATAATAAAGAAATCTTGACTAGTTCTTGTCGTACAAGCATTAACACTAATAGTGCAACACAAAGAGCTCCTCTGATTTCTAATCAGATTTTAAAATTACTGCATGTTATTAGGAAAATCAGTGAAGAAAATAGAGGTCCTAAAAGGATCCTAAATATATACTGGAATACAAAAATAAAATCTTTGTTTAATAAAGTTAGAAATATATTTAGAGTGAGATTTATAAATTAAATTTTCTGACTAAAATTCATTTTTAATCTTTCATAACCGCAAGTGTTTAAATTTAGCAAAGCTTTTTACAAAAGCTAACTCAGCTGGCAACTGAATTAATATTACACAATCAAATTAACACAGCTATATGCTGATTTGGTGTTAATAACAATTAGTAACATTTCCACAAATGTGCTTTCAGACAGCACAAAACTGTGCAACCAGAAGCAAAAAGTCTAACAAATTATCTGTACAGATTCACTTATTGAAACGGGGGCAATTACAAGTTTGAAAATAGTGTAACCTAAATATGAGGACAAAAGATGAAGATTAATATTAGCAGCAGCCAAAAATTAAACTAAAGAAAAAGACTTAACCGCAATCATCTATTGTTTGCTTCCCCTAAACCATGCTCTTACCAGTCTGTTGACTCATTAATTGTGGCTTTAGCCCATCCACCAGCATCAATGGTACCAAACCCAACATCGTCATGGGAACTGGAAGACGACTGGTCAGAGAGATGTGGAGGGAGTACCGACAGCCTGTCATCCTCGATGATGACTGTGTCATCTTGGGGCATGTTCACCGTTGGAGACAGCTGATATTTACCTGAACAATAAAAGAGAGAAAAAGACAAAAACTAAATAATGGCAGAGAAAGCCTTGAATAATATATAACCGCAACTGATAAAATGTCATGTCAAACTACCATGCTACTGATAAGAGTGACACAACACAGATATTAAAATTAAACGTGTCTCACTAGATATGCGTCTTCCTATGCAGAGGTCTGAAAAGCAACATATATCAGTTGTACCTGCAGCCTACTGCAAGAAAACAGTATCTTCTCTTCAAACTCTTCTGAAGTGATGAAGAAGAGGAGAAATAAGTTCAATGAGGGCTGACAAAACTCATCACCCCCCATGATCAGACACTGCCCAAAAGACATTTGAAACTTGTTTGACTACTATTAGAAACTGGGAACCATCTTATAATGCCCACACAAAGTTATGAATTGTGAAAGGTGATGAGAACTCACAGCTAATGCCAACAAAAGAAAAATCCAAATTTGGAGAATGGTTTATTCTTTCCTTTAGAAAATAATCTACAGGCACCTTATAGGCTTCAAATGTAGATGTAAATATTTTACTTGAGACATTAAAAAAAAAAAAAAAAAGTCTGTCCTCATTCTCTTCCCAGAAAAACTCAGTAAGTTCTGACACTGATGTTAAAATGGTCAAGTTAGAGCCATCGCATATATGAAAGAGACATAGTAAAGAGTCAAAATTGCTCTTCATTCATATGCAGACTTCATTGGGCTAATTCATGACAGTAGCAGTTAAAAGATGATATTCAGAGGATGCTTACAAACTAGTAAAATACTGTTTCCAAGTAAAAACCAGTTTCAATATGCATTTAAATATTTTACACCCAGTATCACTACTGCATTTAGAGTAGTTAATATATATACATAATCATATTTTTCAGTAATTATTTCTATGCATAAAATTGTATAACAGTTTTCAAGCTGCTGAATAAAAAGCAGAAGCAACTGTTAAACCTATAGAAAACTTTATGCCATCAAAAAAGACTTAACAGCTATAAAGAATGCAAGAAAGGACAACATTTTTACTACAATGCTTTGTAACACACTTATGGTTTAAATTGAAAACCTCTGTTTTTCCCTATACATGCATGAGGCATGGAGAGAGGAGAATGGGGATTATACAATATTATTTGGAAGAGGGTAGAAATATAGAATGATTCCTCTTAAAATTTTAACTTCAGATAAACACTGGTTATGTCAGTATTAAGAAACACTAAGCTAAAACTGCACTTGTTAAAAGGAAAACAATGATTTGCAAACTGGAAGAAAATTGTTCAGTTATTTGAGGCAATGGTGAATTAAGTGCAATTCCTTCATGTTAGCTGCTCAAATTTTTTTCTGTTATAAAATCTGTACAGAATCTCTTTAAAAATATTTTTTCCTCCTGGATATTGATGCCCAACTTAAAAATTGTCATTTAAAGTTTGGCCTTAACTCTTACTACACTCCACATAATTTCAAATGAAAGATCATGACATGGCATGACTTTTACTACTGGAAATGTATTATCACACCAAAACAACTAGTAAAATTGTCACATGTCATGAGGAGCATACCACTAGCTTAATCAATAGTTAATCTGACAACAAATTGTATATTATTCTAAAACTATGATGCACTGAAGTAACAATATATAACAATATTTATATTTTCATAACATTAACTGCTTATGTGGCCACATCAAATACTTTCACACTTTATTCTTAATGCAAATATGGAAAAGTTGTAAGACTGTATGGAATTAGGGGAAACAATTTCCCCCCTCCCTTTTTTTTTTTTTTGGAAATGTGTGTCAGCTACTGTTACTTTCTTTGCATGTAACTATTCCAGAAAAACCTTACACATAAAAAGTAATTAGCTAATTACCACGCTGCTAGCTAAAATCACTGCAGCACTAGATAATACATTCTGTATAGTTTTCCAAAGGGGGGAAACCTGGCTTCAAAAGAGATCTTTTAAAAAGGTGAAAGTAACTGGAAGAAAAAGGTACTGCATGGCAAACAACTCATCACTGTCAAAGTGAAATGAGTGTGTTCAGTTTGCATAACAGCTGATTCTTTGCCCAGCAATAGCTTCTTTGATGGACAGGTTAATGTTTAGCCTGGTAATGTACTTCTTTCCAAACATAATGCCTACAAGATTGTTAACTGTGTAGTTAATAATGTCTCCAAAGAATTCATTGTGAAAAGGTATAACCTTATGGCATTCTGCAGATTGAACTTCCCATTTGAGAGGCTAGAGTAATTCAGTAACATTTTTAACTTTTCTCTACCCTTCTTTATATCCGACAAGGGTGAAGAGTGACATTTTAATAGTTGCTTTGGAATTAAGCAGAAAAACCATGTGACATGCCTATGTTTTTCACTGCAGATGAAGCTAAAAACAGGTAAAAGGCTTCCCCTCGAAAGCAGGCTATTCGACGTATCTCAGCACGGGAGTCAATATGTCCTTTGTAGAGAGCTCAGTTAAAGCAGACAGAAAAACACCCTTGGCGAAAGTAACTCTGCAGGTGTTCTCAGAAATATTACAAGGAAACATCAAAGAAACTTCAAACCCAGTAAGCATCAATATATTGCGACTGATCTACAAATCTGAGGCTTTGCTCAAGCTGTCTACAAACCTCTCGAAGACAACAATATTCTCTCAGGCTAAAAAAGTTCTATTTAATTTAGAATCTGAGTACATTTGAAGTCCAGTTTGGCCTCTATTCATTTGACTTCAGTATGGTAATCTGTAGTAATATGTAGTATTTTGGATGGGGTAATAAGGAAGGCAAAACATTTTCCCTTTCAAGCGTGTCACATCTCAAGTGATGAGGCTCAAATTTCTTGCAACAACCAATCTAAACCCTAATGACCAACCAAGGACATGGTAAGAAGGCACCCAAAAGCTTCACATCCGCCTGTGCAGAACGAAAACGCAAAATCTCAGAGCTCCCATACCAAATGACTGGTCTCCAGCTCTATGAGGACTTTTGACTTAGAAGGAAAAATATGCCAACCACCAACTCCTCAAACTTGACTTGAAAACAGTTTGGATTTCAATTAAATCATGTAAATAAAGCTCTTCAAAATAACTGAACATATACACTGTAGAAAGTGAACAAAAATCCCACTCACAAAGGACCCAGCTAATCCAGGTCCCAGAAAGTCCTTTCAAATCTTGGAAACCCCAGAAGTTTGGTTAAGCTCTTTGCTGAAATAACTTGGTTCCCATATTAGACTGCATTTGGAAGACTAAGTCATCCTATAATATCTGGCCTGGTTCTTGTGCTTTTGCTATTGCTCTCTCTTTAAAGAAAAGTTTAAGAAGAAGTTCCAAACTTTTTTTTTAAATCTATTGAACATCCTTATAAGGAATACTCAAATCCAAGTGTTACTTTATTACTGATTCTCCTGAGCATTTTGACATTGTATGATTCTGACCAACCGTACACTTCAAGCTTCTTCCACCAGGAACTAGAGGGCCCTTCTTGCTCTGACATGCCAAGTGATTCCTTACTTGCCAGACCAAAAAATCAGCAGCTGCTAGTTTGTGATGAATAATGAATTATTGAGCATACTAAAATATTGTCACTCAACCCCCCCAAACTTAAAACACTTCCATAGAAAATGAAAAATGTGTAGGCAATCTCAAGATAAAGCCTTGTTTCCGCAAGTATAGAAGACAAGAAAATAATAATAGAAATAATAATAAAAGATAGAAATAATAATAAAAGAAAATAGTTACGATGATAATGATAACAGTGATAAGATAGTCCTACAGGAGCGATACAGAGAAATGTGCAGTAAGAAATTAGAACTTATCCAGATTTTCATTTATTTATTTTTTACTAACAGTATCTTTGTCCATATCAACATACTGAGTTGTGGCAAAATGTCCATGGATCCCCACATCATCTAATTTCTCAAGTTAAATAGAAGTGGGACTGGAATTACTTGCATGGGGAACATCTAAGGAAAGCCAGTGACACTGCAGAAAAAGAACCAGCAATTTAGCAGTATCTTTATCTTCTACTTATTTGAAGTAACTCCAAGAACCAATCCTTAAAATGGACACACTAATGAAAGAGCTATCATTTGGTTGTTAATGCCTCGATTCTGTCCAGGCTGAAGATGGATCTGAAGGCGGTGCTCAGAATTTCCCAGAGCACCATAGCAGACCACCATGTTCTGAATAAATTGTTAGTTGGGGAACTGCACTGGGCTTGTAAAGCGTAATTTTCATTTAATTGGCACACACCCTCTACATCTCCTGCTTTGAATTTTTCCGTAGTGCTTTCTTCTGATTGTATCCCAAAGACAGCAATTACTTATGTAGAGAACAAAGTAATCCCTGTTGTGTAGCGAGTATCATAGTTTATGTTGTTCTGGGGGATCCTGAAGGATGAAAAGTAGATTCAGTGCAAGTCATTGGTATTCTGTGTACCCCCGATAAATAACTTCTGTTTAAGCACCATTAGCAACAAAACCTGCCACCTTCATAAGAAAATATCAGCAACTAAAAGAAAAGGATGAAAGACGACTTTGTATTAAGCTGTTTGTTCAATAAGAATAATTTATATAGATAGCAGCTATGTATTTGCATATTGCAAAACCCAGGAGCATACTGGATGATACACAAGAAGGGTATATCAGAAACAAAGACTTGAATTTTTAATCATGTAGCCAAACAAGCTAGAATAACACAATTATTATTTTGAATGTACTGCAAACTGGCTACGGGAAAATATTAAAAATAAATAAATAAAAGGAAGGGTTTATTCTAACCATCATATTTTTAGAACAGAACACCCAAAGTGTATAAAGAGAAATAGCCTGGTCAAAACAAAAATATTAATCCCTGAAAACAGAAAGAGGTATTCTCTTCTCTTCTCCCTAAAAATTTTTCAGTGAAATATTAATAGACAAAAAAGCATAAGAAAATATATAAACTAGTAGTAATCATCATCATCTAGAAAAGATCTACATAAGAATAATCAGAAACTTTTAAAGTTTCATGTAGCCCTCTTGCAGTAAGCAAATGTTTCTCCTATAATTTAAATAGTGTTCTAAAATTGATATTTTATTCCCGCTCTCACAACAAGGCTCTGACAAACAAGTCCTGCTGTCAGTTATGGACTGAAAGAGCAAGAAAACAGTCTTAAATACCTTTCTTGAAAATTACATTAGATGTATTAAAAAAAACCCAAGTCATTTAAAAGTGGGCTTTTGTTTTTTCCCCAACTTTAAGAAATGACTGAGGAAAGCGGGGTGGGCATTTTCCAAATCTTGAGATTATCACTTTTGAATAGGGAAGGGAGAAAGATCAAAGCCATCAATTTTATGACACAGTAAAAGGCAGAAAGACGGGAATCCTTCACACATGAAATCCAACTGTGACCTCCTTGCCCCAAGGTAGCAAGAACACTAAAAGTTTACATTGTTAAATCCTCTGAAGGCTAAATAAAAAGTCACCAATTGGCTCAGGGAGCCCTATGACACAGGACCACTAGATACTGGGAGAGTACTCAGGGGAACCAGTATGGCCTTTTCATTTGTCTTCATGGCCAGACACAGTACGCAAAAGAAAGGACCTCCAGTTTTACTCATCCAGACTGTTCTTATGACTAATCCTGGCTTTTAGGTCAATTTTCAAGACAGGAAGATGTTTATGAACAGTCACATAACACCACATATACATGCTTGGGAAAATAAAATTTCTGAGATTTTTTCCATTATAAATGCTAATAGGACCATAACTCCATTGGACAATAAAGACTGAGTTTTACAACCTTTAGCTATTCTAAAACAAACAACTGCATATATCTGCGTAAATGGGTAACAATACATGTGTTGTACAGCCCTGCAAGGAAACACACATGCAGCAAGACAACAGAAGTTTGAAAACACTGAGATTCTACTTTAATTGTACTGAAACCTTCAGAAAGATTAAGTTACTAGAAACCTAAAAATGCTACCTAAAAATGGATTTAAACATTACAGCTTTGTGAAGCTGCAGTGATTGCAGAAGATAATGACTCAGTACTAGAAAAAACGGTTTTCAGTTATGCTGGACTACATCACATTTACTATGTGGTACAGGCATGATTTGATCTTCCATGTGCTTCCAACTATATCATCAATGGTTTTAGGTCACAACCATTTTAAACCAACTTTCTACAGAGTTCCTGGTCTCTCACAATAATACGGACTCTGAAGAAATCAGAATGTCTATTTCAGACTACAAGAAAAACAAAAGGCAGGATGGATTTTTATCCCCTATGCATACATTGTGGAGGTAACCAAAAGCATTAGATTTTAAGAGTTTTGGAAAGGTCTTTGGCTTTTTGTTGAAACATCAGTTATTGGCTACTGCTAAAGGAATGATACCAGATTTGATGAACCACTAGTTTGATTTGGCATGGCAAGTCCTGTGCTTCTGTGATGTGAAATTACACTGCGTTGCTTGACATGTGTGCACACAGACGCTCTCCAGGTCTGTTCTCCCATCGCTGGACAAGGTGTTTAAGTGATAACTCATTAATACTTATATGAGTTCTACATGTAAATCCTCTGCAACACTGATGGAAAAAGCAGAAGTTAGTGCTTTTCAAATATTTTATCTAAAACCCTGAAACTATATGAAAACTGACTAGTCTCTTATTTGGGAAAATAGTGCTAAAGACTTCAGATTATTTTATCACTCCTTAAAACTTTCAACAAATATAAAAATTTAAAAACTATTTTTCTTTAGGTGTGTATGACTGGGTGAAAAAGTTTCATACTGCTTTGATACTCTGGAATGTAGTATTTCTTCTGATTTGCACAAAATGTAATGCAATAGAATAGAACATGATATATTTTTCATTACTGCTGCTCAAATGCACACACAAAGACAAAAAAAAAGATGAATTATCCTAACAGCAAAATTGTGGATTTTCAGAGAGTTCAACAACATTGCTGTTTTGTTACTGAACAAAAAATCCCAAAAGATAAAAATTAAAAAAACAACACACACGCAGCAAAATATATATGCCAACTGTTAACTGGAAAAAGCACCCAAATCATGGACTTTCACTTTCTGAAGCTGAAAATCCATCTTAAGGAATTCAAAACTAAATTCAGTCTTGCTTCATATCAAGTTTATGGCAACAGCCTCTAACATAGTTCATGGGTGTCAAGGACACTAGAAAAGCTGCAGATTTAATGGCTGTATTTTATGTTTTAAACTTGCAACTCAAGCAAGCAATCACAGTTTCTTACGTCAGGTGCTATTTTAATCAAACCGCTTTTTTGGTTTTAAATTTGAAAATCCTTTCAAGCTAATCCCTTGCTAGTCAGTAAATCCGACCACTCCTGTGGCAAAAAAAAAAGTCTTTATTACCTAGATCTGTACATAGAAAGCTGAACTGCTGCAGAGCAACTGCTAATAACCTCATTATTAACTGGGGCCATACAGATGGTATGGCATGGAAGCTAAACAAAGTATGCTTAAAATAAGTCAGGAGGCTTTAAAATTGGTGTCCTGCAAAGCAAAAATTCAACAAAAATAATGAAATACCATAATAAGCATAAATGGGTGCAAGTTTTCATTAGTTATTGTTGCATCAGTATGACTGAAATAGAGGAGAGCAAATGCTGAAATACAATTATAAATTCCTTATAGAAAGACTCATTGACTTTTCATTTGAATAAAGACTCAAAATGCAGACTAGAATAATGAACAATTTATTGTCCCAGATCAGATGCTGAAAAAACATGTTAAATGCTCCTGTTACTTGTTCCATTACCTGCTATGGGATATGAAATTCACTTTATAAATCCATTTATTGACATTCTTTCTCACATTAAGCTATCTAGAAGACTTCTGTGGAACAATTTTAAGGCATGTTTTAAATTGGTCAGTGCAACTTTCATTTTCCCTGCTTCCCACATGAATAATACATTAATCATCCTTCAATGAATCACAGACAGGATAAAGCCCAGGTATGATTAGCAGAGTTCATTTGACTCACCCATTATCCTACTCAGCGCAGCATTCCTTGTGGGCGATTCGCTGAGACCCTCGATCCCACTGTACAGAGAGTGGGAAATCCTACGTTCCCTGTCATCCAGTATAGTCTCTATAGGCAGCTCTGGCCCAGAGGGGCTCCCAGGTGACTCCAACTGCATAGAGAGAGGAAAATCAGTGCTGAGCGTCCATTTAGCAGCATGGGGGAACTATAACAACTTGCCTAAGGCCTAGACCTGTCTGGTCACCAAATGAGCTTGAACTTTTCGCCCTGGACCAATATAATTTGCAATGACAGTTCTGCTTAATGACCAACTTTCTATGCCACTTTGTGCTGCGCCTCCCATGGTGCCCTGTCAAATTTCAAGTCTTTCAGCAGGAAATTGGTGGGGAAAAAAAAGATTGCATTTTGGTGTCTCTGTTGCACCATTAAACAGACCATTTGGGTTTTTGCAATATTATTGGGCAGACAGCTGGGCCATCTTTCACACGCTGACAGCCTGTCAGAACAAGACTCCTTTCAGAAGCACAGCACAGGAGCCCCTGTTGGAATTGGGCTGCTGATGGTTCTTGAAGTGGTACGTTTTCCTTTCAAATGTAATCATCAAGGAAACCCCCATGAAACCCCACCACATATATTAGTAACCAATACACAAACACTCAAAGGTTTTGTAGTTAGGAAAAAAAAAAAGGGGCTTCCCATTAATTTTTTTTTTTTTATGCTTATGAGGAATTCTTTGCTCTGCCTTTCCTGCCCTCAGGGTAAAGAGATTTCACATGCTTCCTTCAGTCGGGAATTTTCCCTGATTGCTGCTACGACTGCAGCATTCTGTCACTTTCACAAAAATCAGAACTGGCAAAACTCTACAGGCCCTGGGAATAGCAGGTCCCTGCCCACTACACATCGAGGCAGGCCTCCCTGGGGCATTAAGAGCCAAATCAAGTACGTACTGGAGAAGCAGAGAGAGACACGTTGCTTGGCCACGTAAATGGGGGAAAAGCCTGCACAAATAGTCCTTCGCCTGCCCCAGGGGCCCTCCATCACCAGACTCCTCTGAGCGACCACCTACTTCAGCCTTTGTGGAGTCTGGTCACCTCTTTTTTCCGTGTGTATGCCCCTCCGATTTGTCAAAAAGGAGAGTCCTTGCAGGGCAAGGAAAGAAAAAGGTTTGAAATCACCTGGTTTGGTTTAGATGCCCTGTTAACCATTGGCAGCTCTGCTGACACCGCCAACACAGGACCTCGGAGTGCAGTGAACCCCCGTGGGCTGGTGACTCAACTGAGACTCCCAACTTGTTTGTCAGTAACCAATAACCTGCTGCCAGTCACCCACCATGGAGGTAAAAGCCTTCCCCTACCATCATTCAGCCCTTCACCATCCAACCTCACTGCCTGTAAAGCTCGCGATTCACCTGAGCTCTAGCACCCTTCTAGTTACTCGGTAATGCACAAAACAAGCTTCACCGAGACCATTAAATCAATTCATCTGCAAACAGCATGAACTGAATCCAGCCCTCCTCAAGAAAAAAAAAACTAATAAACAAATTTAAGAAAATAGAAGTTTTGCATGATAATCATATTACCTCACACATCAAGGCATTATCTATTTTGACCAACATACCTTTTCATATTAAAGTGTATACTTAAATCTTACAAACAATATCCTTACACAAAACCCACCACATGTATCTTATATATATTGAAATACAGCAGAGACCAAATTCTGCAAGACATCGAACGAAGCCGCCGGGAATTGAGAATGCTTATTCCACAGGCCTGGTCTCTAAAAGAGCAAACGAGGAGTAGTTCACGGTTTCAGAAATTACAATAACAAGCAACATGTTTGTTTTGGTTTTGGTTTGTTTTTTCTTAAATAGCTGCCCATTATTAATCACTCTATCTGCAGTTCCCAGATGACAGAGAAATGCACGCTATGAAAGATTCTTTTAAAAAACTGCTTCAAGGGCTACAAAGCACTCTTAACTACAGTCTTCGTGACAGAGGCTTTGAAGTCAACTCGATGGACTAACAACTTGTGACATTTGGTCGCTGGCTCGCTGCCCGGGACACCGAGGGGTGGAGATTTGAGCAACGCTGCATTCCAAAGTAGCTGAGACCACAACCCGAGGTCACATCGCCTCTAAAAATTATTATTTCTGTTCAAAGCCATCATCTGTTTAATACAAATGAGATATTTAATGAAGTTCCAAATTGTAGACTTATCTCTCCCAGTTTGATAAGCACTGGGGAGATTTACTACATTGGAGGGTCAACACAATTACAATTGGAGGCACGTCAAGCTGCAGGAGAATAATAAACTTGCAGTGCAAGTGAATTAGACTCAATAAGGTTTAAATTGTGAAATGAGGATTTGTTTTACTAGTTTTTTTAAATTGCAGATTACAACTGACAGCTTTACTGAAAAGTAAGTTAATATTTGTAGCTTCTGATTTAAAGAAATCAAAGGCAAATTCAAAAAGGAGTAAAAATATTAAATTTTGAAATGCTGTAAGAAAAAAGAGTAGAAAAACATTAGACTGCTTGGGAGCTTAAACTTGCATGACAAATGTGTTAAATGATAAACTAACCTTTATTTCACTGCCTTTCAATGACATGTGAAAATATCAAAGTGCTTTGGGATTTATTTTCCTAGTACTATATTGATGACTTTATGTAACAACTGTGCAGCTTTTAGCGAGCCATATCACAGAGTCCTTTTTCATGTGACAACCCATCAACTTTCAAACTCATTTGTAAAAAGGTCTCAACAGATTTTTAGAAAGATACAGATAAGAAGAAAGCTATGAATCAGAGAAATACATAGAAATTCACACCAGGTAAAGTAGTAAACTACAGTGTAAATAAAAGACATAGCAGGAGCACTGTGTTTAGATGTTTTTTAGAGTGAATCATGTATTTTATCATTTTCATGAAAAAAACATTTTCCAATTCTAATTAGCATCTCAAAAGATGTGTATAAATAAAGATATTAACAGCCAATTACACAAATACTTAATGAAAGATACAATGCCTTTTATATAATAGCAAAAATTAGGCAGGAAATACACAGGTGGCTTTTACAAAAAATCTTTTCCTAACATTGTTTACAGAAAGTCTGTAAGAAAAAATACATTAGAATTGGAACCTGTGCTGAGGGCAAGACAAAGATCACCTGTCCATAGCAAGATTAGTTCAAATAAAAACCTGCTCCTCCTAAGTCACTTCTAAAAGAGCTTGAGTGACACATGCCTTCCCACTGGTATCAGTGCCACCCCGGTATAATTTAATTTGATTAATAGGTAGTGTAAGCAAAGACGTACAAATTCCTCAGCTGCATTAAAGGTCTGGCTAGGAAAGTAAGCTAGGCAGCAAGTGGCTCCCATACACTTCTAGCAAGGGCTAAGAGTAACACTTCTTTGTATGGCACTTTGGAGTAACTGAACAATTGAGGTTGGAAGGGGCCTCTGGAGATCGCCTCATCCAATCCCCCTGCTCAAGGCAAAGTCACCTAGCACAGGTTGCCCAGGGCCATGTCCAGTTGGGTTTTGAATATCTCCAAGGATGGAGACTCCACAACCTCTCTAGGCAACCTGCTCCTGTGTTTGACCAACCACAAAGCAGAAAAGCTCTTTCTTATGTTTAAATGGAATTTCCTGTATTTCAATTTGTGACCATTTCCTCTTGTCCTTTCACTGGACACCACTGAGAGGAGTGTGGCTCTGTTTTCTTTCCCCCCTCCCACTACGTGTTCACACACACATTGATAAGATCCCCTCCCAGCCTTCTCTTTTCAAGGCTGAACAGAGAGAGTTGCCTCTCTGGGGTCCTAGCATTGATCTGTCATTCACGATCATATTCGTAAAAACACAGAAAGCCTTATATGGTACAGATTCCCTTTAACTCCTTTTCTGCCCATTCTCTTAAAATAGGAACAGAAACAAGACTTTTCTTTTTTTTTTTAAGAGATCTCCACCCTGACCCTTTGTCATTCAGATAAGAACCAGCTGCTTGCTAAAGCACTATCTGTACTAACTAGCCCAGCTGCTGCTTATCTAGATGATAAAAGGACAACTAATGTGGTCCTTTTTACTTAAACACCATCATCCATCCTATCTGAAGTTATGCACATAAATATGAAAAAGTTTATGCACAAGAACATTGCCAAAATATTCAAAGCATAAACAATTATTTTTTTTTTTTGGTAAAGAAACAGTGATCAGACTCTTTTTCCCATTGGAAAGTAAATTATCTGCCATGTAAGCATTATGGATTTTAAAGAAGCCACTGTACAAATTTCCTACATCTTACAGTGCATTCAGGGAAGTGAAGCCCCTCTTGTTGCACAGAATAATTCTCCAGGCTTTCTTTTTCCTTTTTGATCTGTGTCCTCTTGGCTACTATGTGCTCCAAAGCTAGAAGACTAAAAGCAGGCTAGAGACTATTAATAAATACTGCATTAGAAGCTCTGGTGAAACATGTGCCACAATTCAAATAGAAAACAAAATGGTCCAAAACTCTCCTGTAGGGTTCAAAGGGAAGGTTAGTATAGAAAAAAAGTCAGCATTTAACAGATGGAAAGCTTGTCCAAATAAGATCAGAAAAACCCATAAAATATGGCAGGTCAAACGTAAACAAGAAATTAAGAGAGATAAGAAAATTTAATCAGCACCCTTCAGAGGATGCTCAGATGGAGGGTAAAGTGGTTTCGAAGAACATCAGAAGTAGGAAGCTAGCTAGGGAATCAATGGGACCACTTCATGGCAAGAGCGTGAATGGGGCACTTACAGACGAGAAGGCTGTAGCAGGGAAGCTCCATGAATTCTTTGCATTAGTCGTTACTGCTGAAGATACTGAGCAGATTTCCACACCTCAACCCATTCTTAGGGGGAAACAAATCAGAGGAGTCAGATCAGCCAATGGTAAATACACAGGAAGTGTTAGACCAAAGAGGTAAGTCAGGTGTTTATATGCCCCCCAGGGCAGATGGTATTCTCTCAAGAACCCTGAAGGAACTCAAGGGTGAAATTGCATAACTGCTGGCCATGACGTGCAACCTACGCCATATAGCTGTGGCCACATGAATGGCCATGGTGCCAGAGGACTGGTGGTTGCCTATATATCTGGAGAGGATCTTGAGAATCTTGCGTCCTACAGACGCAAGAGTCTGACTTCCTGATAAATAAGTGGAAACTACAATAAAGAATAAGATCACTGAGCACAGGACAGAGCCGGGTCTGTGGGGAAGCATCAGCACCGCTCTGTAAAGGGAAATCGTGCCTCACCGACATGTTGGAGTTCTGCAAAAGGTGCCAGTAAGCTCTCCAAGATCTCTAAGGGAATGAAATGCATATAATGCATTTGCATTTTCAAAAAGCCTTCAACAAGGCTTCATGTCCAAGGTTTTTAAAGAAACTAAATTTTCATGGGACTGGAATGAGTTTTCATTTTATGGACTGAAATCTGGCTAAAGGATTGGAAACAAAGGGTAAGACTTTGGGATAGAGAAGAGTCAGCAGTAGGTTCCCCCAGGGATCAGCACTGGGAATAGCTCAGGTTGATGAACAGTTTTATCAGTGACCTGGAGAAGGGAGTGAACAGTGAAGTCATTTTGTTTGCAGAAGATACAAAAGTCTTTTAGATAGTTTAATGAACTCCAGAAGGACTTCACAAAACTAATTGATTGATGGGGGAAAAAAAGCCCACCACCACCACCAGCAAAACATATCGTATCAGTTAAAGGAGATAAGAGCGCATCCGGGGAAATACAATGCTGAACTTGGGTAGAACTGGCAGCTATGACTCAGGAAAGGGTTCCCAGAGTCACCGCTGTCATTGTCTGAAATGACTGACTGACTTGGTGGGCAACAGCAGCCAAAAAAAGTTAACCAAGTGTCAGGCACCATCAGATAACACTATTCACCTGCTGTGCAGCACTTTGGTGTGCCCCCACCTTGGGACCCATGTGTAGGTTGGACCTCTGCACCAGAAAGCACACAGTGGTGTCAGAGAAAGCACAGGGGAAGGGTGACTAAACCAGGGTTACGGAGATGGAGCCTTAAAAGAAAAGGCTAAAAAAAGGCTGGGAGTTTTCCCTCTGGAGAGGAGAAAGCTGAGGGGGATAAGAGCAGGGTTTACAAAATCATGTAAGCTGAAAGTGGAACTGCTGTTCATCAAATTCCATGTTTGAGAACTTGGGGGCACCAGGACAAACTACTAGGGAACTGGTTTAAAAAGAAAGTACTTTTTTTACACAGTAAGTAATGGACTTCTGGAATGTGTTGCTGCAGGAATTAGCAGAGGCAGACACTATCATCTGATTCTGAAAGGTATTAAAAATAATTCACAAAAAAATCTATAAATAGATTCTATAAAAACTCTGCCTGTCTATGTGCACTCTAACATCCCTAATTTTGGATGTTGGGAGAGTCTAAGCACAATGGACCTCAGAAAGTGGCCAGGCTCACAGGTTCTTCCTAAACCATTATATTTTTTGCCACTGAATACCAGGCTAGATGAACCATTGACTGAACCCAGGAGGGTGTTTCTTATGTTACTTTTTGATGCAGAGATGTGGTGTAGTCTCAACACAAAAACTATCATTTTATACTCTCAAACATACAGGAAAAGAATAAATGTTTGTGTGTTTCCTTTCTTTTATAATGAAACTATCCACTTGAAGAGGTTCTCTCACTTATCTTTCTACCAGTCAATTTACTTAAACAGTTGATGAGGTCCTTATATGGCCTGGATTCACAGCTGCTTTCTCCACTTTATGCTGTGTCCAATTTCAACTCAGCAACTGGAGCAGAGATGAAAAGACATGCAGAAAGAAATTTGGGGATCTGAAAATCCTTTGCAATTTTTTTTTCAGGCAGGTTTGGCAAGAAATTCTGTCAAAAAAGTGAGAGAAAAAAAAACTTAAAATCTCTCATTCTGACAAAAATGGTGATGCTCTCTCTTTTAATGGCAGACAAGTGCTGTCTGTGCGTGACATGAACAGAGCGCAGAGAAGCAATCTGTGCCTCTAAGTTGTCCAGGTTGCAGGAATGAAAAGAGCAGGATTCTTAAAGTAACAATTACCTTTATTTTCTAGAATCAGCACATACCGCAGCCAGCTGCACTGATCTGGCTGACAGGCATGCCTAAGCACTGCGTATGCATTATGGGGAGACAGCCAGCAGCTGTTTGCCCAGGCAGGCTAATCATAATAATACTACTAATTAACGGAACGCAGTGCAAAGAACTCTAATGTTTCTCCTTAAACCTTAGGTTCCTCAGTAATTAAAAAAATGTCAGCCCTGAGTTAAAAATCCAGAAAGCTGATGGCCACCTCTTCTGAAAACTGGTCTGTTAAATACTGGCCATATTACTGTTGTAATTTTTCCCATTTTTGCCACTGACTGCACAACTTTTGAAACAGCACTTAAAGGCTCTCTGGGCTTATATAGAAAAATTGAAGAGCCAACACATAAAGCTGATCATAGAGGAAAATCCTTAAAATTGTAAACATATTCTTCAAATCTACATTTAACTTTTTTAAAAGGGGAGGGACAGAACATAACATGTATCCAAATCCCAAACTGAATGCTGGAAAAATGTTTCTGTTACACTAATCTAGTAGCATCCATCAAATACTAACTGTATGATTTTGTCTGGAATAGCTAAGATATTAAACAAAGCTCTGCAAGGTTTATAATAGTACAGTTGACAGAATTAACTATATTATTATACTCTGTGTAGATGTAATGCAAACAGGAGAAAAACTCAAACACACAGTTTTGGCTTGAAGTTCATTCATAACTATCACCCGCCCTATGCTTATATCAATATTTACTATAAGATAATTCACTTGAAAACCTGGATGGATTATACTCTGTCTCCTGGTGAGTCAATGAATATTTCTCCTACAGACAACACTTCAGTTTAGTAAAACCACAGCAACATAAAAATGCTTTTTACCTTCTGGGAAGTTTGTGGTCTCTTTCGAGTTTACTGTTATGTAAGAACTGATGATATAAACAATAATCTCTTCACTTCCACTCTGAAATCAAGATAGTATGCTCATGGTGTTTTTTTATTGTTACTCTAATTGCTTTGTAGGCTTAGTATATACCATGAGAACTGGTGAAGATGTATAATATAAGATGTATAATGCCAGCATAAAAATACAAAGAATATCAGAGGTCACTTAACTAAGTTTTGAAACAGTTTCACGCTCAAATTGTGCAGACTCTGACTTTGGAAATCAAAGAATGCTATCCGGGAAAGAAACTACTACTCTGTAGCAGAACAGAGACAACTATCGCTGCCCTTCTAAAACCAGGACACCTAGGGGTTAAGCCTCCTTTAACTCTAGACAATAATCAAAATACAAAAAGGATCATAAGCAAGTGAAAATTCTGGTCTGAAGAGAAACACTAAAAATGGCACTCTGCAGAACTATGCTCCCCCACACAACCTACAGCTGATTATGAACACTAAAAATAAAAACAAAAGAAAAACCTATCATACTCATATCATTAACTTTCTTAAAATCCAATTAAACTCTATTTTAGCGAAGGAAAAAGCAGTCTGGGTTGCTTATCATCTCAAAATAACTCAGTGTCATTTTGCAAACGCAGAATGATTACTGGACTTGAAGCTAGTGGAAAGAAAACAAGACTTGTTTTTTTGTTCTTTTTGTTGTTTTTTCTTTTTTTTTTTTAACAGCCAGATAGCAAATGTATTTATGGTCTAGAAGTCGAGCATAATTCTTTCTTGCATTGGCATTATCACCCCTTGTGCAGATTCCACAGGCTCGATCCCCCTCAGGAGACACTCCGCACTGCTGGGCGGCGGGGCGAGGAATTCCCGAAAGCAGAGGCCCGACCTTGCCCTCGGCAGAACGCTGCCCGTCCCGGCAAGGGAACGCAAGACGCCGTCCTGCTGGCGACGCACAAAGGGGAACGTAACCCAGCTCCCTGCCACCTAACTGCCGTTCTGCAAGACTAACAACAGCGTGAACTACTTTTTGTCAGTAGAGTGGGCACGTACAGCCCTGAATCAACACAGGAAATGAATCAATTGAATGGGATTTTTTTCTCTTCCTCCATCCCCTTTTTTCTTTTCTTTTTTTCTTTTTTCTAAGGGCAACGCTTTCAGAGAACCACAATTTGAACTTTTATCAGATTCTTCTGAGAGAAAAGCATAGAAAATATCAGGGAAAATACAGGCTTTGTCGAAAGGTAAACATTTCTCTGTCTTTGAGTAAAAACAGCACAAACCCATTTCTGGGGAACATGCTGGTAAAACGCATCATTTATCAAAACAAGGTCTGCCATTATGACCCTTCTCTTTCTAGCCTGTAAGCTAAGTTTGCTGCCACTCAGATGGTGTTTATTTTTTGTTCTAATAATAAGAAACTTTAATGAGACTGTATCCAAGTCAGGTGGTAGCTACAGGAATATTCTATGGGGGCATCTTACACATCAGAGTACTAAGTAATCTAAATTACTGAATTAAGTATAACATAGTTCAGGCAGCTGGGCATGCCCAATATCTGATGCTCCTAAGGAAAGTAAATACCACTGTAATTCGCAGTCGTGGAACGCCGCCCTCCAGCTGGTTCTCAGCCCATGCATCCATTACCTAGGGTTTAAACTGCCTGGATTACTCATACATGATAGTCATGTAACATGCATAAATAATATTCTCCTAGCTTATCAATATTATATCTGATTAATCATATCTAGTGTTTAAAATCTTCTAACTCCTGAACAAGTAACTAGGGCTTACTTGCAAATTGTCAGGAAAAAATTCTCTCACCCCTTTTCATTTTGCTGAAGTCTAGCCATCGCAAGACTTTCAGAAAACAAGCTTGAATATATCCAGTTCAGCATGTAAATAGCTTTATGCCCATACAAGTTTTGTTTTCATCATATTAAAACATGCAAAAACTACTGTCATCATATTTCCCTTGTCTGAATGTGGTGAAAGTAAGAATTCCTGAGAAAAAAATACTTACATAAATTATTAGAAAATTAGAAATTAAAAGCCAATCACTGCATCAATAATTGCCTATCACCACTTTTCCAGAACATTATGGCTCATCTCACTAACTTATTAAGGAGTTGGAAAAATCCACAAGAAATGGTAAAGTAGGCCCGTATGGACACAGTTCTTCCACCCATTACCTCGCTACCTCTACTGATACATTTCAGTGTATCTAAATCTGGTTCTAATATCAGTTTTTTGGTTTTGGGGCACATATACTGTAGACTGAGATGTGCCATTTCTGCGACGCTATTTTTGCAAAATAAATTGATGAATGTCAGACAGACGCATCAAACTGTTCTTAATGTGAGTGAGCATAAATTCTGTTGTATTTAAGGAGCAAGGCACTTTTGGTTCATCATTGCTGGATTTGCTCCATTATGTTTATACATTTATTAGAAAAGACTTTCATTAAGAAAAGAGTGAACTTCTTCCATATCATCTTTTTTGGAAAAAAAAATGTTAAACACAGAAATAACCTAAAACATTTCATCCTTTCTATGTAGAAAGATAAACATTACATCTGAAATTGGGTAGGAACAAGGAACAGTCTGCAAAGGACATTCTGGGTTGTCTGGAGTCCAAGTTCAGAATTCTAGCTAAAACAGGTCATTACCAATACAAAAAGGTCAAATTCCTTCAACATTAAGTGAAAAACAGTGTGCATCCAAGTTAGCTTTCTAGCATTGTGTATATAAACATGCATGTGTATGTGTATTAAAGCCAAGTACAAGCAGTTGACCAAGAGGAGCCAAATATATTTAGAGAAACTAGTGTCTTTTTTGAATCATGATTTTATAATATACTATGAAATGGAATTTTTTTAAGATAAATTTTATGCATTAAAAAATAATCTATTCTCTAGAAAGATCCCTAGGCAGGATCAAGAGAACTAAACCAATTTGTCCACATCTTTCTTGAAGCATGATGCTCAAGAAATAATATTCCAAGTAAGACCTTACCAGTGTTAACATGAGTGAAAGAATGACCTTTAGATGCCTTAAGAACAGATGCTTCCCTGACTCCCCCATTCATCTGCACTCTATTTATCTCAGTCTGTTTCTCCAATTTGTCAAAATCGTTGTGAAGTCTAACGCTGTCCTCCACAGTATCTGCAATCCTCCTCAGTATCATATGCCCACACATTTCTACTATATAGCATTATTTACATTAATCTAGAAGATAAACTATTGGGAATCATGAAAACATTTCAAAACATCAACACATTAACACAGCACTGGAGGAGATGGAAGCCACAGATAATAACAGGAAAAAAAATGCACTTATTTTCAGCATTTGGCCCTGAAGTCATATTTCATACTTCCCTGCAATGAAGGCCAAGACACAATGTATTCAAAATCCCAGATAACAACAGAACTATTTGCTTTAAGTTTTTCAGAATTTTTAAGTTGGACTTTTAATTGCTTAAATAAAACATAACAAAATGTAACAGCTCTACCCTTAGTTAAAAAAAAAATTTGAACGTGACAAACTAGCAAGTCAGCTTACACTAAATCTGTAAAAGAGAGATTCAGTGGACCTACATAAAAAAACTCCAAAGAACAAAAATCACATAAACAGTGTGATCTGATTACAAAATCAATACAGTTTTATTCAGTGCTTCCTGTTACTCTGAAAATACTCAAAAGAAAACTTTATTGATCTGAGAGTAAGGTTAGCATGTGCAGAACTGAAATTCATATAATTTTGTAATTCCCTCTTTCTTTAGCTTCTCAAGTATTGTTTTCCTAGTCTCAAATGAGACATGACATTTCCTGTAAACACAAATGTCTCAGAAGAAATTAAAACTCCCAATCCTGATATCAGAAACATATTACCTCATTGCATTTACTTATTCGCCTCGCCACAATAAGCTGAATCATTCCTCGTTTGTTGCCTTCAGTGGACATGGACCGCCTTAGGGTTTCCATAGCATCTTGATTTGTTTTGCCCAATAATGATTCTCCATTCACCGCTATTAGTTGATCGTTCACTCGAAGCCTGCCATCCTGGAAAAGGAAAGATTACAGCCAGTTGTATAAAACACTATGAGAGAAGTTTAGTCTGCAGAAAAGAGTAAAAAACAAAATAAAACTAATCAAACAACTTCACTTAGACCTAATAGTTTATGGCCAAGTGAACACTGGTATAATAGTTTCTATGCAACCATTTTAGGAAGTGTCTATTCCAATCATTTATAGGCTTGCACTTCAAGCCATTATCATAATCTGTTTACACAAAAAGCATACTAATTGAACTGTACCAGAGACTGCCCATTTCCTTCCTGAGAATCTTTAAAGGCTGTTCAAATCCTGACACACACAAACATGAGAATCTGAGTAGAAATAGGAATGTTGCCTCTGATCGCAAAATTAGAAAAAGCTAGTTACAGAGCAATCTCACTCTTCTTGAATCTATGGTTACTTTCAAAACAGCCTAAATTATGGAAAACAGAGGAAGACAAAGGTGCACAGAGGTTCCCTCTTACCTTGGACGCTGCTCCACCATTAATAATGGACTTGACGAAGATTCCTAAATCTGCATGGTTTTCTTTTGACCGGTTACCTTTGACACTCACGCCAAGTCCAGCTGATCCAGAGTCATTAAGTGGAACTTCAAATGTCAGGAATTCCCTGGTGCCATCAGGTGTAAGAACAAGCTCTTCTTCTTCTGCTTTCTGTCGGAAGATTAACATGGAATTATAGAATAGCATTTCTCTTTGGGAATTCTCTTCCCTCCACAGCTATTATCATTTAAAAAAAAAATGCTTTCACTATAATGCCACAACATTTTCCACAGCAATTATCTGAAGAACCACGCACAAATAGTGTATGTGCAATCACCTCCATCTGATGCCTAGATTCAGGAATATCTTGTGTTTGTGTCTAAATGCTTCTCTGTCTAGTAAAATAATTGAAAGGTGTGTCATTACTGAATGTGCCATTAATACTGACTCACATGTACGCTATTTCACTGGCCAAAAAGAAAGGCTGTATCAGAAATATTTTCTTATTTGCAAACCTACAGAACCTTTAAAAGAGCAGCAGCAGCATCTATGGTATCTTTGTGAGTCACAGGGAGAAGCAAAGCACAAAGAAAATAAATTTGAAAATTACTCCTTCACCTCATTTTGTTTGGAACTAGCTGTGTTTGGAAAAATAGAAAATTACACAGCTGAGATCAGCAACAGCACACCTCTCTGCCATTGCCAAGCTCACCATCAGATCCAGTTTGGAGTGCCAATTCTCCTGTCATATCTGGCTCTGCCCTTCACCTCTGTCCTCCTACCCACATCTCTAGTTCTTCAGTGTATATTCCCTGGCCTCCACACTCAGTTTTAGCTTGGCTGTTTTTGAAAACCTGGAATTACTGTCCTAGCCAAGCCAGCTTCCCTGGTGAGCAGCTGCTCAGCGTGACCCTTCCAGGTGAGCGTGGCCAGAGCTGGCCGCCAGGGTGCCACAACACAGCTGTAGGTGCACATGGTGGCAGCAGGCGTGGGCACAGCGCCCAGGAAAGACAGTGGACAGGCCCCGAGGAGCAGTGCTTGTGCTGAAGGGCTGCCACCGACAGGACATACATGAAAGGAGAGCCGTGCTTCCCCCTGAGAGGCAATTCCCTGCAGCGGGGCCCAGTCTCTGGACTCCAGAAAGACTCATCAACTTGAACATGCTGCTTTTTTCTCACCCACATGAAGGGGAAATAGTAAGATAAAGTCCACCAGAATGTGCAGGCTAATGTCCAACAGTCAGCAGTTCTTCTCTGGAAGAATTAATTCTGCCAATTTTTTTCATGTTAGCAAATACGTCATCGCCCGTACTGACACTGTTTTTATATCTACTCATCTATTCCCAAATCTTGATTCTCCTATTTCTCTCCTACTCCCAGACCCTAGGAACAGGGCAAGATACATCAGAAGTTAACTTGTGCCTGCAGAGCATTCACTGTTTCTTCTTCACTGTTTCTTAAGACCTGAGGAAATCCAAAGCTTATGGGCTCTTCTGAAATCTAAACACAGACTACTGCAAAGACAGATGCGAAAGGCATGTGCAGTACAGAAAACAGAGATTATCAATTTGGGCACATGCATGTTAGTTTTTTCACCATTGACCTAGAAATGCAATGTGAAAATGTCATATGGGAAGGAAGTCAGACTCCTGAGAGAACTGGAAGAGCCAAGGGACCAAACCAAGAGCTCTACCTTTCCCACTAGGTTAAAAGCAGGAACCTTAACGTGTTCACCAGACTTTCCCCTTGCATTAGACACTATCCACTTGTCTCTAACTATCTTTTGGTTATAACAAAGTGTAATACTTTATCAACTAAACAACAAGCGTCATAGGCTGGCTTATGAGTTTATCCCATTATTCAAATTTGTCTCTTGGCCATGCACATCAGCATTATCTGTGCTAACTGCCAGGACTGGAAAGGTGCACTACACCACGTGAAAAATACTGGATCAAAAAAAGACAAAATATATGCTAATTATGGCAAAAATCCAAACCTAATTTTCCTGTTAGGGTCACAAGAGCAGTGTTCACAAGCTACATGGATACATTTGAGGTGCATCTTTTGTCAGGTGGTTGCATAATAAAATATTCTGAGACAGAAGCACTTTATCCTTTAGTTTCTATAACACTGATCACTTTCATTTACCTTAATAAGTAATAATAAGAATAAAAGCTTGTGAGCCAAAAGGGAGATAAAGCCAACAGAGGATATATGGGTAATCCAAAGAAGCACATAAGCTTATTGGATTTATCTTTACTACTGTTACTGTAAATGTACAATTTTCTCCTCCCCCTCAATATTTTCTAATGTTTTAAAAAATACAGAAATTCAGCCATGGTGATCTCCTTTCTCATGTAGAGGACTAAACAGCTTCACTGCACAGTCCTTCAGGTGCACCTCTGTATGCCACAGAACGGGTCAATTGCAAGACTATCTCAGTACGCATCCCCAAAGACCTGGCTAATAGCCTCGACACTACTTCTGTCCAGAGAGACCAAAGAGCTGCATAAGTCTCTCAACACTATTCTTAATGTGATTTTTCTGTTTGCTTATTTTATACAGCCTTAAACAGGGAAACAACCTAATACTAATATGGGGCTATAGACACAGGAGTGTGTGGGTGAAACTCAAGGCCTAAACCTGGAGCAAACTTCTCTTTAGCAGCCGCACATGAATGAGCAGATCACACCAGAAGTGAGAAACAAACAGGCTCTGCACTGACATGGAAATATTGAAGCCATGAGAAAATTGCCCAATTCATCCAAAGAAAAATTTAGCATTACTGGTCTGAGGCTAGATTGCTTTAGGAGCTTCATTAGGTATTGACAGCTTTTTTCAGCTGAGCTAGCTTGTCCCACCACCATTTCTTTGTCCACAGTTTCAGAGACGTGAGAAGCCTTCCGCCCTCTACCACCCTTGTGTCATCTGTCAGTAGCATATGCTTAAATGTAGATTTTAAAAAGAGAGAGCAAGAGAGAGAGCAAATGTTTCTTTTCGATACCCACAATTTCTTCTAAGAACGCTCAGGAAAAAATGTGACATTCCAAAATACTGAACCATTAAGATCCAAAGACTCTGGATACTAAAGATCACTAACATTTGTGTCACACCATGGCACATCAAAAGGTCTTACTATATACGCTGTTTTGGATATGTTTCACACAAAGCATGAAATAGAATATATATACATAGTGATCAAGAGAGCCTGCTGTCTAATTCCATCCATAAAGAAACCCTTCTGAGAGGGGAGCGGCAAGATTTTAGCCTGATACTTCAAAGCAAAGTTGTAAAAAATATGTAGTATTGAGATTGGCTGCATCCTTTGTTAGCCAAAGCACTGAACAGTATGGAAACACCACATGTACAGTGACTCTTCCCAATCAATTAAATACCGACTACTAAAAAAAAGGTAAAATTCGCATTAAAACTGTACTGAACATTTAGAACCCAAATGCAACAAACTATATGAATTCCCTAAGACAGTCATGTAACAGCATAAAAATGCACAAAACCCTAAAATGCAGCATTTAAAATTTTAAACTGAAAAAGCAATCACTTCCTAATTTCAATAACTTCCATTTGATCTTAATATACTTCATATAACACCTTCACTATGTCAACCAAACACCTCAACACTATTTTCATGATTAGTTATCTGTGGGAGAAATTTATTGCTTCATATACTTTGACAGGCCAGCAATAAACATGCAAGCAAATTTATGTACTTTGAACCCTCAACAGCAAAATTCAACTCCCTTAAGATTTTTCACACACTGTGTCCCAAACAATTAGCAGGAGAACAATATTCTGCTCAGACAGAGTCTGCTGAGGAAAAGGTCATCTGAAATGACTTCAGCCGAATGAATGAAGCTGTTCAAGTATGTAATTTGTAATAAAAATTCGATGGGTGATAAAATATGTAGGTGATTTTTTTTCTTCAAATTGATACTTAGCATCAGTTTATACTAAATGACATTCGAGATAAGGTTTTCGCTTTTTAAATGCAACATATAGTGTAAATTCAAAGATAAACTTCCTGACTGGAGAAAACTTATGGCAGTGTTTAGACATATATGGAGATCAAAAAATCATAAGATAAACGGAAGCAGAGGATTTTTCTCTGCTACATACTGTTGGTTTCTGATATGATCGTAAAACCTGATTTAATTTTATAAACAACATTAAAATGGACCTTGGCACAAACAGTGCAATAAGTCTATTTCATCATATTAGTAACAGCATCTCATCATTTTATGTTTTAAACACTATAAAGAAATTTCCTACTTGGGACTTCTTCCCTTTCTAAAACCTCATCTGGGATCAGCTGCTGAATAAGCAGCATGAGACAGGTGGAAAAAGAAACCTAACAACATAAAAAATTACTCCCACCTAAGGCGGGAAGCAATTTTCAATCAAGCTGGGACAAGTTTTCGAAGCGGCTTGCTGCAGCTACAAATCTGGCTGCATTCTCTACAGACAAGTTCATTCCCTGTTGCAAGCTTAGACATGCTGTCTTCTCAGCAGCTATTAAGTCATGGAAACTTGTCTGCAGTTACCTTATGATTATGGAGAAAGAAAAGAAATAAATTAATCATGGGACTCTCTAAGCAAAAATACAGTTCACTGCTGATTTCTTTCATAGAAGCAAACAACAAAGCTCTGTATATGCACTTAAAGGGCAACCTGTATTTCTAAGTGATGTACACAACACAAACAAAAACATTTAAATGGCTGTTGTACACACACATACATGTATGTACATACACACACACACACCCTTCTTTTATAATGATGATATTCATGTGATAAATTGTATAACTACGGCACAAATTCTAACTAATGCCTCTGAGGACCCCATCCACTCTGTTCATCTTACCTGCTCCCAAATCATTTGTGTCAGGTCTTCTAACACTACAGAGATAAGGCTCTTAGCCTCCATTTAATTATTATTTTGTTAACTTATCAACGTTTTGCCTCACAAACACATGTTCTCTTTCAAATTTGTCTGGATTGAAAATGTGAGAGTTGCTGAAAGTTAAATTTGAAGTCCCATAGATGTAAGAGCCCACCAGGTCTAAGAAATGTAGACTGCATAAGTGAAAGGAATGGAATATGCACAAGCACAGATTTAGTGATTTGATTCCAGTAATGGGGAATCCTAACTTACACTCACAGCATTTTCCAAGATATTTTCAACCTTTACAGAATTTTAATGCAGCATTCATTATTTTCTTCTCTCTCCCAAGGCATCCATGGTACTAGGAAATCATAACTTTTCTTCATCAGGAAACCAATAAAATGTATCTGAAAACTATTACAATATAATAAAAGCTTTATTTTGAAACAGGTGATATATGCAAGGGAAAAGGGTTTTAATTAGGTATTGGGCAAAGACATTCTAGACATCAGAAATGACCCAAATTGTTTTGTCCTTCAAGTTAGGCGGGTGACACTGATGTCACATCGGGTAGCCTTCCAAACTGAAGTACACCCAAACATGACGACACTCACTTTTATCACGTTAGCACATATAAACATGTATAACACGGAAATCAAGCAGCTTAAAGGAACCAAGGCAACGGCTTCCTTGGTCAACAATGGTTTCAGGGGGGGCGCGGTGGTGATGTTTAGCACTTAAAAATGTAGATGTCTTACTGCTGGAGGTACTGAAAACAAAGCAATGTAGGTGGCTTGTAACACACCTCTCTAACTTCAGTTGAGGCCTCTCCTGAGGAGCAATAACTGAAAGCTGATGTATCCTGCTGAAGTTATGCATTAAAGATAAATATAATAACAGCAGCTCATTCAGACTTAAAACTGGACCTCCAGCAGAGCAAAGCCTGCCTACTGATCAAATGGAACACACACATTCCATCTGAGCTTCCTCCTGAAACTCTACCAGGCCTCTTATCTCTTTTTAAAATATTTTTTAATCAAACAATCATGTTTTGAATCACAGATTATAAAGGCCTAAAGTGTCTGCTTACCTAGTTATAAAATGATATAAAGCTTAAGCCGACTAAACAACTGAAACTCTTATGCTCACTTTCTTTTCTAACTCTTCCTAGGTTAAGTATATTAATATCTCCCATATGTTAGATAAACACTAATGAATCTTATTTGCACGTATACACTGAGACTCATTATTCACATTAGCCAAGTTAATATGTCGCATCTGGCAAAGACTGCACTTTTGTTCAAATCAAACAGCAGCTGCTAAATATCAAAAACTACATTTGAATTCTGAGATTTTTCGGGAAATGTGGCTCTGCTTTAATTTTAATCCCATCAAGGAAAAGTTATTTGCATATTATATGTGGATTAACTTTGGAACATATTTATACACTGAAATGCTAGTTGATGGAACACCGCAGAACTGGCCTGTTTTATTTCCAGTTACGTCCATTTTGAGGAGTTAATGTAATATATAAAGTATATACTCCATACTCAGAAATGTCTTCAATTTAATGTTTTTGATGGATAAAAAAGGTTTAGGAAAAAATTAAATATCTTCCAAAGAAGAAAAATTCTAGCATATGATCTTCGTTTAGTATGAAAATCAAAAGCTTTGTAAAAGCCCAAGCTTAAGTATTTCCACATGTTTGTTATTTATCTATATAGGAATGCCATTGCTTGTCTACGCTAACGTTATTCTTCTTAATACTAATGTTCTGATCTGAAATGCCACAGATACTGTTTTAAGCTGTTAAGATTCTATGTTTAAACTTAACTGATCAGACCACTAAAATGTTTTATTATATATTTCAGAATTTCACACAGTGAATAGTCAGTTGCAGTTACCATAATGATTATAATTTATTAAAGCTAACATACCCTATTCCAAACTGTTGTTTGAACTCAAACTTTGATTTCCTACTGTATGTTCTGACATAAATATGCAATTGTAATGCTAACCCCATTTCTTTAGAGATGGGTAGAGAAACAAAAACCCAGGAATTAGATTCACAGCAGGTGTTGGCTCTGCCAAGTAAGTCTATAAAGCTACAGCTTTCTGAACTATCCCTTGTTCAAGGAAACCTCCTTGTTCAAGGAAAACTTCAATGCCCAACACACTAATGACACAGCTCCCTAAAAATCTTTATACTTCTTTTCTCATTGGCCCATTGGCTGTACGAGACCCAGAAGAGCAAAGAAACAAATACAAGGTGTCTGGGAAAAGTGAGCCAGAATAGCGAAGCTGAAAGCGAAATAACGCCTTTGTAAAGTCCCTGACAAGAAACACATTCCAAAGGAGGCAATACGTGTATCGGGCTCTGGGAGCGACCTGGGTTTTATTCCGCTACAGACTTTCACGAACCATGGCAAACCAGTTCATCTCGCTATATTTTCTGGATTTAACAGCAAAGAAGAATTAACACCAAGAGTCTAGAGCCAACAGTGCAGAAAACAAGCTTTGCACACAACAAATGCATTCTCAGAGGTTTAAAGAGAAATTTTAAGCAAACAACGTGAACTCTGAGCTCACCCATATTAGGCCAAGTGTTTGAAAGAAGGTGATGATCCTATTGACTGTGCCAGCAGTGACCAACTGCAGGACTTGGGGGCCTCTTTTAATCTCACATCCTTTAACTGTTGTTTGAATTTAAATACCTTACACAGTCAGCTCTTCATTATCCAAAATAACATGAGGCTGGTGTGGAGGAAATAGTCTAATAACCACGAACAAGAGGTGTCCACACCAGTCTGGCTTCTGAACGACTCTGCAAAGGTGTCACCGAGGCAAGTCCGTTTCAGAAACTCATGGAGGGACACTTAAATTGGCTCTCATGAAACTAGGGATTGCCCCGCAAGTATTACCTGTGCAAGCTTTGCGAAAGCGGCTAAAGCTGCCCAGCGCTCACAGCTCACTCAGAGCAGTGCGCAGCACTGAGTCAGCCCGGGTGCGCCCCACGTCGTGGCACAGTCGCACTGCAGCCCAGGTCAACCCCCTGCAGGTGACAGTCAAGACTATCGGCCCATGGGGCAGTCACAAGCACAGTGTCACACACAAGGTTTTTGTGGATCAGCCTTGAACACTATGGGAAATTCGAGCCACTCAAAGACCATTCGTAAACAGAGTTACTCAACTCTTGTATTAATTATTCACCATGGATTATTGTCTCAGCTCTGCTCATTAATGCCCCAGAACAAGCTTTTCAATAATACAATACCTCTGCTGGTAAAAGACTCTAAACAGAACAGCATCCTGCAAAAGATTACACAGTCTCTTATTCTTTCTTTCTTTTTCCAGTGATCTGTTTCTTATATCACAACTTTATTAAAAACATAATCCGAAACCACTCAAAATGGCACTAAAAAGGCTTTGGAAACATTGTAATTGCCCTCATGTCCCATACTATTAGAGGATAAAAGGAGGAAAAATAATCAGAACAAATCATTCGCAATACTCCCAAACATCATGGAGGAAAAAACAGCATCAGCTCCATCAGTGGCCAAACCTCTGCTCATCCGGTAAATCCTTCCGCACTAAATGACATCAGCCCTGCTTTTGGTGGACATTTACAGGCTGGTATTAGTCAATGTACCACCTCGGCTCAATTTGTAGGCATCTGAGTCACCTACATTAGCAACGGAAATAGGTAAAACTCTGAACTTTTTTTCAAAGAAGGTTCTTTGTGAAAACATGGTGTATTAACTGAATGATACAGAACGCCCGTCTCAGTAGAATTTCTATGGAATTACCTAAATATGAAGTTACGATAACCTATACTTACAGCCTTTGAAAAATAGCTATGAATACATATTCAGTGACTACATATTTTGGAATAATGCAAACAGCTTTCCATCAAAAGAAAAAAACACATCCCCCTAAGAACACAACTACCATCTTAAAACATATCACTGAAAGGATTATAATTTGGTAATTAAAAAAGAAGAAAAAGCTGAACTCTGCTGGTGCTTTCTATCCAAACTAAACTCCAAGAATTTTCCACCCATTAATCAATACATATTAAGTCTTGCTAGGTATTTGGTATTATATCTCTCATCTTTATAGTGTACAAAAACAGTTGTGTACAAAAAATGTACAAAAATAATTATGTATTAATTCTTACAAAATGCCTCTGAAAAAGGCAAAATTATCACCCTATTCCTAGAGCTGGTGAATTCTTGCATAAAAAAGTGTAGATGATTTACTCAAAATCACGCACAAATATCTAGGACAATCGAACCCAAAAGTGCTGACAGCTTTAACCGATATTATCCTTGGATTCTGATAAGAGATGGTAATCAAAATGAGATTTAAATAATAAAAGTATCAGTAGTACAAGTTCAGAAGAAAATAAAAAGTCACTGGAGGTCTTCATTGTATCCCATTTGCAATTTCTATAAGGACTGCTATACATTCTTATACTCGTCCAACACTCCAACCATTCTTGTTATGTTATTGCTACAAATACTGCACTCACTTAAATTCATACCATCCTGCTCGCTTACAACAATTTGACAGAAGAACAAATGAGAATAGAAAACTGACGTTTTCCCATGCTGCTAAGTAACACTCGTGAAAAGGAGCCCTGAGTTCTAGCTTTTAATGTCTTTTGACCAGTAGGAACACTCCCTAGAAAATACTTATGTAGATATAGAGATATACTTGTGTGTGTGTGTGTGTGTGTGTGTGTGTGTGTGTGTACACATACATGTGACAATTATTATTTTTCCAGTCCTATGCTTACATGCAAGTAAATTTGCTGGTTTGGATTCAGAAACAAACAGTGAAAGACAATTGCAAAAGCAAAATATTACTGAAACACTATTGACTTTGAAAGAGTATGGGGAAAAATTAATTGGCAGATGTTTTACATAGCATAATTAACAGTTCATTTCAATGCTCTATAACAAGATTAAGATAATTATGCTTAGAAACAGAAATGTAATAATGATAAATTACTAGTTTTCCTATTACGGTCAATCTTCCACATTCCAAATAATCATCATATTCAGAAATAGGTGCATCTGTTCCATTTTGTCATCAGCCCTACAAACGGTACAGTGTAGTGGCTGGATGAAACAATGCTTTCAAATAAGATACAGGAGATTTCCGTGCGTCAGGAATAAACTGACTGCCTGTTCCATTCATCAGCAAAATAGAAAGTAAAAACATCAGTACTGTTTTCACTAGGGCACAGTTATTGGATAGAGATGAAGATGCACTAGCAATTTGCATTTCTTATGGATTACTAGAGAGCTTAAATTCTGCAAGGTTAGCATGTTAAGAAAACTCCTCATTTACGGAAGTTCGTGAATGAAAATATGAGAGTCTGTATTCTGTGAAAGCATGAAAAATTCAAATATAAAGTCATATACTTTCCTGGATAGGTATCAAGAAAGAAAACTCTCTCATGAATTCAGGCCACAGATAAATTGATTAAAAAATAATTTTCACAGTTTTCTTTTATTTAAATGTATGAAGGTTCTGAATGCATTCAAATGCCATAATACATGTATATATCATTTGAACGAATAGTTTCCTGAGTGTACATCTTGAATGTTAACAATGAATCAATAAATTAGACCTTGTGTTTTTAAGTTCTACATATAAATTTATTTCAAGCTTCTGATTTTCAGGGTTTTTTGTCTTTTTTAATTTCAAAGTTGCTTTTTTTCTATTTCCCCACAAAGACATAATGAAAAACTACAGGCATTTTGCCTTTAAATTAAAAACAGACTAACAGATTTTTGTACTTAACCTTTCTCTCATTTCTCTAGCTTCTGAAAGTTCACTGCTTTCATTGCTTTTTCTTGCTTTGCTTTCTGCTATCAAGTCTTTGACACTTGGAGACTAAAAACTCACAACTAACAGCATGAAGATCAGAGCAGACACAGAAATAGAAATTGCAAGATTAGAAATCTCAAAGACTGAAAAGTAGACAGAGGAAGAATAAACAGGGATTGAGGCAGAACCAAGGAGAATAAAAAAAAACAAGTGTGTGACTATATTATTAATGTGCTGCTGAGAAAAATTAGTTCTGTAGAACTGCAGTATAACACTTATCCAAAACAAAGAAGATTGGAAGAACAGAGGTAAGTGCAAAATCATTGTGGCTTATAAATTTCCACTGACACCTTTCAGGTTTAGTCCATTTTTTATTCCCACTTAGAAGTAGGTACATTTAAAGAGACCTACTGCTCCTACTATCAATCACTTGCTTTGAGCTTTCAAATAAACAAATTAAAAAAAACCCATAATGAATGAAAAAAACAGAGCATTAAGCAAAACTTTGATCAACTTTCTAGTTTTATTCCTACACTAGCCAAGTATGTGTCCACAGGCTTCCCAATTCCCTTCCTTATTTTCAAGGCTCGCTTGCTTTCTGGCTGGTTCTAGCAGAGTTTTTCGGAAATACCTTACCAGTTATACACTCCCTGTCCCTCTAGCATAGCCCCCTGGTTAACAAACAAGTTATAGCTCATAGCTAAAAAGAACAAAGGAGAGATCCTCATTTCTTTTTGGATTTTTCTTAGGTAAAGTCAGGAGGCTGGTCCAAAAAGAGGTAGAGAAAGGATTTTTCCAAGGACCTTGTCACGAAGTTAACTTCACAACAGGAGAGCAAATGCTTTATAGAAACACCCCTCAAGGCAACCAGCCTGATCTTAATGAGGTTTTGGGGCAGAACTTCAACATATCTCCAAAAAACGGGACACTTTTGTATGACCACGCCCACAAATTATTTTCAGTTGTATTCAGTTACAGGCAGAAATGCTGTCCTGGGCTTTGATCTTTGATCTCCCCACCTATCAGCAGTACTTGGTAAGAGAGCATGAAGGTAAAAACATACATGCACTAAAGAGATGTGCTAAAAAGACACCATGAGGCATGTCTGAAACAATGATACACCTACAAGGTTGCAGAGCTCTTATGCAGATGCCTTTCAGACTAGAAGCTGTACAAGGACACTGAAAGATGGAAGGACAAAAGTGAATATTGCTACCTCTTACCCCAATGCCAGTTTTAGCAGTTACATTCCACCCCCCTGCAACGTTAACAGCATCAGGCAACTCTCTCACCGAGGTGACTCTTAAAACATCTCTTTACCTAGTCTTGATTTTTTTTTTTTACCTCAAACACTACCTCACTATCGCTGGCAAGGCATTCTGAGTCATCTAGAATAGGTTTTTTTTTTTCTATTTTTCAACAGCTTTTTTAACTAATTTCAAATCCCAGCATGATTCTGCTTAATTTCTACATAATCTAATTAATTATTTTACTTTGAAATAGGTATGCAAATGAATGGAGCTTCCTGAAGTATATTTTTAACTAAGATACAGTACGCATTTAAGGTAATATGTTATTCTAACATCCTGTGTTAATATTTCATAAAATATATCTTGTATTTTTGTAAACTTATGTTAGTATTATCTGTATTAAGACCGGCCCTGTCCCACTGAATAAAACGAGTTATATAAACCTCAATATACTGCCTCACTGACACATCACATGCAAAACTTGCTACAATCTGCAAAGGGTTAAACTTGATACTACTTCTCTACAGTTTCTTAAAAATAACTAACAACAACAAACAATGGTTTGCTATGAGGATACAATGTCAGACTTAAATCCAAACTGCCTAACTTTTGTGTGTTTGTATCTCAGGTTTCAGTCATATAATCATGGTTTAAACAATTAGTTTCAAAAAGTACCCCAAACTAAGAGTCTATTGTTATCATTCCAACTTTTAGCCTTTGGCTGTGTATAAAAGATGTAATTTCAAATAGCATTTGAACACACATAATATTTGAATTGTACATAATATTCTAAATGTATTTGAAATTACATAAAAACATACATTTAAAATGTAAAGCTAGAGAGAGCCATCTACAGTATATAATGTGAAAGGAGGATCTGTGAGACTTTGGTGGAGAAGTGCCATATCATTTTAAAACATCTGGGAGTCTTCCAGTATGGAAAAGACAAAGCTCTTACCGTTTCCTTTGGAATTTGTGACTGGCTTTGTTCTGCATTCTAAAGGAAGTAAAAAAAATAAATAAGAACACGGCTACATACGATATACTCTATCTATTAGCAGGGGGATATACAGAGAGCTCTAATTCTGATGTGAAGTGGTAATGGAAGAATGAAGGGAGCTAGTCACGCTCCCTGATCCAAACCTCTCTATATTAGCACTAAACCAGAGGTGAACAAAGATAATTTCCAGCAATCTTAGACCAGAGCACCTGACTTATCTCATTACGTGGGAGGTGGCTATCTGACCAAGGAAGGATCACAACTGCTTGCACCATTTTCTAGCTGGTGGAAAGTTCTCGTTCAGGGATGTTCTCCCCTGGCCTCTCCCTTCTGCTTTGAAATATTCAAAGAATGACCTTAGCAGTCCAGGTGAACCCTCCCAAATATTTTAAACAAGTACCTATTCTCATTTTAGAGATTCCCCTTCTTTGTTTGTTTGGATGAACCAGAAGAACCAAAACCTGATGTCCCAGGACTGGGGGATGCCTTCAGGCCGTCACAGCTGGGACTCTCCTGTACCCTGCGTTCCTCACTTGTGTCTCAGGGCACATAAGGACATCCCTGGAAACCTTTCTGTCCCCCATGTGCCTGGAGACACGTGAGGCCTATTGCTCTTCCAAACTCAGATCGGCCCATATTAAATCGCCTTTAGACACCCAGGAGCCACCTTGCTGCTGGTCGGATGATCACTTTGGCACTAGTCAGCAATTTCTTCCCCTTCCACTGGGCCAAAATTAGAACCCAGTGTTTTTATTGAACTTTTTCTGCTTTGGGCTGTTTTGCAGCAGATTACAATGCTTAAGCATAGAAATGCAGTGGTAAAGTAGTAACACAAATATCCAGTTAGCTTTAAACTACAGCCAAAAACCAGTCAGAGTAAAAGATGAAGAAGCCAACTACCAGGAACATATAAAAGACCTACATGTAAAACTGGACATATTAACTTGTATGCTAAAGGAGACATTAACTCTACAAGCAAGTTTCTCTTTGCTGATATTGAGAATTTAGCTCAAAAGCTAAATTATTTGAGTCAATCCTTTTGGTGGATTCACATAATCACTATCAGACTCTATGAAAATCCTTCACAATAAATAGTATGTTATACTTGAAAATCCATGCGAGTAATTCACACTCCTTTCATAAAGGAGGCAGGGGAGGATTTTTAAGAAACAATCCACTTCTCACACTGATGAGGACAAATCCAAATGCATTAACTTTTTGGCATTAGGTAACGCTGGAAGCAATAAAATGCCTGGTATTCTGAAGAAGCATAATCGTTCCACCAGAGCTCACTTATTAGAGTTGAATCCTGCCAATTTTATTTTACTCCCTGTGTCCACACTTCATTCACTTTTACCATGACCTGTAGCATAGAAGCTGCTGCACTGAATTATCATTCTCTCTCTCTCTCACACACACACACACACACACACTCTAACCTGACAACACGAACTACAAAGATCCCAGACTAACCCAAATGGGGCTCAGGTTAACATTCCCTTAAGTTTTATATACAACTATACACTGTCATAGGTCCTTTCCAGACAATAATGTCAACATACATCAAAGACATTACACTTCACAACTTCCCTGAATGTTTATTCTCTTCATTTTACTTATAAAGAAAACCAAAGATAAATAACTTTTCCAAAGTCATTCAGCAAGCTGTAACCCAAAACATAAAATCTAAACAACTCTTTTATTGGGATTACTAACTATAAAAATGTTGGCATATATAAATGGTTTTAATACTGAGTGTTCCTCAGCACAAAATATGAAGTCCTGCACTTTATCAAATGAATATTAAACAGGATTATTTTTATGAATACAGTTTCTGAGACACATCTCATTAAGTTAATATTTTAGCATACAAATGTAGAAGATATGATAGAAATAGGGGAAGGATGCAAAGCCAAATTGTTACTAAGTGACCAGAGAAGGTTTGTATGTGACAAAGTTGAACTGACCTGATTTCAGATCATTCCCCTCCCTCCTCCAATTTGTTTTTTAAACATAAAACTAGTTAAAGTGAATGAGAGCAACTAGCTGAAGAGACTTTTTTTTAGATTATTTCTTACCAGAGAAGAAAGAACAGCCCTTACACTGGGTTTCAGTTGAACAGTTTCCCCAGCACTTCTGCTCCTGCTCTTTGACAGCTGTCAGCAGAGCAGCCCTAGCATTTCCTCACATCAAAATGCAAACAGATCCTAACGCAACAGAGGATCATCACACACACATGCTGTCAGATCCCCACGACATAAATTGTTCAACTGGAGCTATAGCAATTTACACCAGTCCAGATCTGGCCCTCTGACTGCACAGTGAAGAGCCCACCTACCATCTGACATAGACAAGATGAGACCCAGCTTCCCTATACTCGTGTTTGCCAAAATAGCTGAGAAAGTATCACCTGAGCAGCAGCAGGGAGGCTACTGAGGTTAAACTCATTTAAAGGGGTCAGTTTGCTAAGATTTTTTAAATTTAATTCAGTATTACTACAGTTAAATCTATTCCAGATTCATGTCATATCATTGTTTAGGAGATATTAGTAAAAAATACTGAATAAATTATGCATTATAACTTCCTCATATTAATGTAGAAATAATATACACAAAATTAAGACATTTTCTTACTTCTAATTTTATTTAGAAAACTTAAAAAGCATTTTCAATCACCTTTATGTAAGATACCAATACTGTGAAAATTACATCATAGAAACTTATAAACAGATTGCTTTCACAGTTTCAGCCGTAAGATAGGGCATAACATGACTTCAAATTGTTCATTTCTCTTCATTTTATGACAACTTTCACTTAATGTATCAATACCTGAAGTCATGTTCCAAGAGCATTAAGCTAAATGCGCAGTTCATCTGCAACATTCCCTGCCACTTTGACTTATAAGGTTTAATTGCAGTTTTGAAAAATAAAGGTTAATGTTAACTATCTTGAAGTGTTCAAACAGAAATTCATTCTTTTTGCATTCAAAATAACATGAATCCAAAAGAAAAATGAAACAATCTATTTATCACAACTAAATGTCACTTATATTTGTCTATCTTCTCATGATAATGCAGTCAAATAATTTATTTTAGAGCTATATATAGCTATGATAATACAAATAATAAATAACTCCAGCAGTTTAATGGAATACAGAACAAAGTAAGACTGCTACATTCACAGTCTACCTTTTCATAACAGAAATTATCTCGAATAATTATCAGGGAAATATCTGTATACACTATGCAAGTGGAACAGGTACAGTATGAAACATCTTTTTTTTCCATTTCATGTAAATTCCTCAGAAACATTTTCTGAATTACCCTGCTAAATTAATAACTGTGGGGTTTCCATTCCATAGAGAGATTGCCTTTATATTCAAACAAGAACTATTATTTTTTGTATATTCCACTTTTTCATAGTAAGTTATTCACATATACTATTTTGGCATAATATTAAATGTTCTAAAATAGTTTGGTGAGCAGGTAGTGGGACAAATGGCAAGCTTACAAACATAGATTTGTCCATGTGAAAGATATGAAATAATCTACTTGTCTGCATGCATCCAAACAAGTCCATCAAATAGCTTCTTCTATAATAAGCATTTTCACTCAAAATACATTCAGACTGATTTTCAAACTCTCACTCATACATTTTTAACAAATATTTAATTCCAATATGAGATCTCAAATAGAATAAAAAGCATTCACGTAAAATGTTCTAAATAAAGCAAAATAGCAATTTGTTTTCTTATATTCAGTTCTGGCCACGCACATTTACTAGCAGGTGACAAGATCAAATCATTTGCTCACAACCATCTAAATCTCTTAGCTGCTCTCTACTTTACGCACCAGTTCCCTGGGATGGAATGTTTCTTCCTGTCGAAAAATCAGGAGGCTGACGGTCCCTCCCATCTTGGTGCTTCTCAGCAAGGACACAACTTCTTCTTGAGTTTTTCCTGTTAAATCAACTCCATTTACCTGTGCCAAAGGAAATATTGGAAATTGCTAAGACTCCAAAATGGGAAAAAGTATTAGAAACTCATATGGAGAATTCACGTGAAACATATAGGATTGCATTAAAAAAAAAAAAAAAAAAAGCTCACTGAAGCAAACTGCTCATTGGCTGAGTATAGCTTCCATTTAAGAGAATTTGCAGCAAAACGTGAATCTCTGGCCTGAATTAAACTAAACCCATAGTTATACAATCTTCAGAAACAGAAAGACAGACCTTTGTCTTGAAACATTTCACAAATCGAATAATAATAGTTGCTAAAGAACAGCCAAAAAACCCTAAGCTCTTTTATCAAACAAGTGCATTCAATTTGCTGTCTTTTACCGCTGTTTTCTCTCTTATTCACACACACACACACTTTTTTTTTTTTTTTTTTTTTTTTTAATGTTTTCCTCTTTTGCTATTTCCTTCTTCCACTCTCCTCTCTGGCTTTCCCCCTACTTTCCTGTCCCTGCCCTGCATCAGCACTAGGCTAACTGGCCACACTCCTCCTCTTTACCTTCATTCACAAACCAACACATTCTTTACACGTGAATACCAATAAGAAGCAAGACAACATTTCCCTCCCTTTTAGCAGCAACAGTAGACTCCAGGGTATACTCCAAAGCAAACTAATTTCATCTACCAATGTTTTTACAGGAATTTCTGCATGAAAATCTTTTGGCGAAATCAACGTGTGATCCAAAATGAGTCCTGTTTCCACATGCCGTGCTTTTATACAGCTCTGCCAAATGTATCCTGTACTATAAATTATGTCAAAAGTAGATACCAATTCCCCCCCCCCCCAAAAAAAAAAAAAAAAACACTTTGAGGCAGTTGCTCTTTATTTTGCCTTTATTCAGTGAGCCAAGCACTCGGCTCCTGTCAGCACGGGCAGGGAACACACACAGGTGAGTTGCCTGCTGCCTGAGCCAGCTCGAGTAAGAGAGAGGATGGAGCAAGACACAACCGTCTGAGGCTCGCCTGTTCAGAAACGTTCAGGAAACTGAAGGCAGACCAGCTAATGGTGTTAAGCAAGGAAACACTATCATGTGTTGCTCATAAGCAGTTATCAAACTATCAGCTTCTCCTTCCTCCCAGTACGAGATCACAGCTGAGATGCTGTAACTGTCTTCTTAAATGCTTGTCAGCCCCTTCTGCTCAGCTCATCTGGTTACCTTGAATTACTCTCAGCAGTGGCAGCAATTACAGAAGTCTATTCTGTCGGAATGACTCAAACCGACTTTGCCAGCTTTGCAGTAAAGTGGAGTTAGGGCACTGAACAGGAGTCAGCAAATCTCAGCTGCAGCTCCAGCGCCGTTGGGCTTTGGGGCGGTAGGGATGAGCTGCGGGTGGCAACCTCTCAGTCATGCCGGGGGAGCTGCAGGAAGGTCTCTGCTCTGCTCCCATCCCAGAGAGATTTAACCCCCGGGAGGATGCCCTCCCTTCAGGAGGGAGGCGGCCTTGATTCTCAGTAGCACCATCCTCCTCTTGCATCATGCCTTTAAGTTAATTCACTAAACCTTTTCAGAGGACTGTTTTTCATACTTGGCAACACCTCCAATCATTTCCCATCTGTCACTCTGTGCTGATTTAATGTCATGTATTAGGTAACAAATACTCTGCTTCAACTTATTCCTCAACAGTGACGCAAGAATATGGCACAAAGTCACATAAGGATATTTAAACTCTTTTTTTCATAATACGTCGTGAGTCTTGTTCTTTAAACAACTACCTTTTGCAAATGCACAGCTCTTAATCTGTTACCCCAAGAAAGAAGAAAAAAAAAAAGAAAGAAAAAAGAAAGAGGGAAACATTTTCCTGTAATATAAATTATTAAGAATTTCTGGAAGTGAACTAGTCTATGGACTTATAACAAAATATAGAGAAACAACATATAACGCTTCATCACCTCAATTAATCGGTCTCCAGCTTTTAGTCTCCCATCTTGAATAGCTGCACCTCTTGGAAGGATGTTTTTCACATAAATTGGAGCAGAGCCACCAATTGGGACATCTCTTGAAGTAATGCTAAATCCCAAGCCCTCTGTACCTGTGCGAGAATGTAGAAAATTACTTGTTAAAATGCACATTTTATATTATATATTATTTTTATCCAGCAGAATATATGTATATCTCAGTGATAAAATCCATGAAAATACATGTATAAGAGATAAGAGTTACTGCATGGGAAAATACATATACATACACACATACACACACACGCGCGCATATATATATATATATATATATATATATATAAAGGAAAAATATAGCCAATTCTTGGCACAAGAGGCTTAGCAGGCCTTCCCTGTAACTTGCTGTTCTGACAATTTCCAAGTCACTGCCATATTTCCATCTTTCTATTTTAAATAAGATGAATGACAAGAAATCAGAACAAAGTATATCTGATATCCTACCACTGCCTTCCCCCTTGTCAATCTGGATATTGCCAATAATCCTTTCTTTCTCTTTTGTGACTCTCAGCAATGTCAGTAAGCTGACACTGCTGGCCATGAGGTTTTTTCCGCTCACTTCTGACTACTGGAAGGTGATGGATAAAACTGGAGTTCAGTGGTCTCATTTCTTCTGCTCCAAGAGAGCTCAGATGGCTTTCTGTCCCCAGCTCCTCTGCCCCGCGGGCTCTCTCGTTGCCGCTCACACTGGATTACGCCCCATCTTCCACCACACGCAGCGTACGCAAGGCTGCTTTGGCAGGTCACAAAGCCACGCTGGCGCCCTTACACTCGTTTTTTAAATCCTGCTGTGCATCCAGGTGACTACACTTAGCTAAGACTGACTGAAGCAAAAAAAAGAAGTTTAAGATGACCTGAACAAATACAGAGGGGTCCAGCCAACATGGCAAATGAGGCTTGCTTGTATTTCAAAGAAATTACACTCACAATTGGTTACTGACATGCACTGTATTTCAGCACCCTACCAGGTCTGGGATTCACAAGCAGAAAGGACAAAAAGAAATCTTTCCTACCATGCTGATAGCTCATTCATGATCTCTTTGATGTACCCTACCCAGCAATATCTGCAACCTTCGAAACTCTATGCTGATGTTCCCCAACACTGCACACTGTTTAAGACCATTCAGGACTGTTTATCTAGCATGAAATGCAGACAGCTGTTAAACGGCGCATGTCCCCAACAGCGACTGTCAGTATCTACAACTTCGATTTGCAGCATCTCACAGTGACTGTCGAGAGATGCCTACAATTCACTAGCTAGATATACACATGCCCAACCTAGATTTAATCTGACTTACTTGGGTGACCTTTAGTTAGGACTCAGTGATATAAATTTCACATCAGGTTATTGCCGTGAGCATAGCTACGGTCCCCAAAAGTTGCACAATATATCCCTTTGCATAAAAGCTCAGGCACAGGCAGTAGCAGAGCTTTTATGCAACAGTACTTGGCTTTGAATCGCTGGGAAGCTGAACGTGTCCTGTGTGAAAGACACACAACTAGAGAATTACCAAAGCTTAAGCCTAAATTAATTTGTGTCTTTTAATCTGTTCCCTATGCTCATTTGCTAAATCTACTTTTTCACACATGTGAAAAGGAAGCAGGAGTCCTATATTACCAGTATTAGTTTACATGCAGATTTCTGAAATCTCCACAACTACATCTGACTAAAATTTAGTAAAACATATTTTAATAGCAAGAAGGTAACCGTGGAAAGAAATAAGTTGACATAGAAGACAGTGGGGGATAGGTGGAATGTAGCTTTTTAAAGCTTCCTTCTTGAAAGTAGGTAATCCTCATGCATCTAATGCAGAGTAGGAGCACGCAACTCATATTGTTCAACAAATTGGGATTAATTCCTCTAGGCTTCATGAGAGGACTTCCTTTCCTCATATCTGCAGCCTTCAAGATAGCTGAAAAACTGATATTTGAACTTGAAGGCCTTCACCCACTTTCAGGCTAATATAAAATTTATGAGTGCTATTACACAAAGATGGAAAAATCACTAAATATCATAATATCCCTATTTTAGTTTGGAGACCTCACAATTCTAATGATGTCTCAAACATTCATATAGCTCTTTAATTCCTTGCAAGATATGAAGAAGATCTGTAAAAAATTAAGGTTTTTTTAAGTCACATCTCAGCTTTTTTTTTTTTTAATAGTGTTTATCTTTTACATATTTTAAGGATCTATGTTGAATACTGCTCTCTGAATACACGTTTTGTCTGCTAAAATTTCTAAACTAATATTAGAATATGACTGCATGCCCAAGACAACATTTCCTTATTAATAAGCCTAATACCCAAAGCCTGATTATGGGGTCATTACAGATGTGCGGTTCTTACACTCCTCTTTCAAACCCTGAGGGAAAAATGGAAGTTGAAATGTTCATATTACAAATGCACACAGGATATCAACTTGGACTATGGCATTTTATGCTGTCCAGTCTCCAGAAAGCCCTTTCCAAAACCTGCAGAATTCTGCAAATCCACAGTGACTGATTCCATATATTACCAGAATAAAATTTTAATCTACTTGTTTCTGTAAAAAGAGAGTGCCTAGACTAGGCTACATTTTGCTATGCTGCTTTGTACAGCTGTGAAACAGCTTTTGAATGTCATTT
The DNA here is from genome assembly GCF_036417845.1 of Apteryx mantelli. Classification (NCBI taxonomy): domain Eukaryota; kingdom Metazoa; phylum Chordata; class Aves; order Apterygiformes; family Apterygidae; genus Apteryx; species Apteryx mantelli. Next base: position 154,719,520 of record NC_089979.1, read on the forward strand.
TCCTCTTACTTTTTCACTGCTTCATTTTACTGTTATTATACTATAGCTGCCCTTAGCTGTATAATATCAGCTTCATCAACCCCTATCCTTATTGTATATAATTTAGGAGTTGGCAAGATTTGGAAATAGAGAGACACATTCAACTGAAGCCAAAAATACATACAGCTGTGGCTGGATCAACTTTATGCTTATTTTTTCCTTTTTATACACTTAACTGATTCAGTTATCTATACTCCAAATCAATAGAAATGTGTATTACGTCTTAATACCTCTCTGCTACAAAAATTTTTTTTTAGTTCTTATGGTGTAAAGCTGTGCATTATAATGAGGGAACTGTGCAAACATACTGTAGGCTCCTCTGATATCTCTGATTTATACTTAAAGAGGCCTTTAATACGGCTACAGAAACTGGACACACAGAGTCAGAACGAGAACGGAAGTAGAAAAAGGAAGGAATTTTCATCTTTTTGAAAATACAGCAGTTATTACTCTCAAAGCACTGGAGCTTCAGTTTGTAATGTCTAGATTATCTGAGCTATATTCAACTTAATCCCTTACAGATTTTGAAAAGAAAGAGTGTAGAAAACACATCTTCCTCTCTCTATAGCTGTCATCTCTGACAATGATCAAATTACACCAAGTGATAATAACATTTAAAAATTACCCACTAATTTGTGTAATTCAAATTCTTAGGCTTCTTTTGATAAACCAGCAGCTCTCTCGACCAGTTAGAGCTCCCTTTTTCTCCAGAAGGCAATGTCGAACACACTTTCTAAGGTCACATTACCCTAGAGAGCTCAGCTAGCTCTGAACTGAAGACAAAATATTTTTAGGTGAATAAAATGGGCAGTTACAATAGTAGAACTACTACGTTGCACAAACAGACGAGAGGCAGATTCAATGTTTCAATTGCTATTTTGGGGGAAGTCGGTTCTAGTAGCACTAAAACAGAAAAAAAACCTTCACAAAATTTAATTAAATATATATTCAAATGAACATTGTTGTCTTAGTTGGAATCAGCCTGATCATAAAATGACAGGATGTTAAAGGAATTTTTCTGTGTTGCTAGAGATGGCTAGCTTTCCTGTCATCTCCCAGTGAAGAAGGGTTTAATTTCTCCCTGACGCCAGCATCATCTTCTTGACTGTAGAAAGAACAGGACTGAGGTAATGCTCCCGTCTTTCTAAGGCTCTGCTGCATTCACAAGTGTGCTCTCCTCAGCCAGCATCTAAATTTTCAGGAGCAAAATGTGTGACAGGGGGGAAATACTGCCAGAACACAAGAGAAAAGCGAAGCATCACCTCTGCACTGCTTGCAGTATTTTCACTGGTTAATGACGACAGGGAATTTTCAGAGCAAAAGCATCAGATACATTTTAAAATATGTATTTCTACACCCTGCAAAATGTCACAAAGATGACAACTGCTCTTACTGCAAAGGAAATACAGAAGGAATACTGTTTCTGCAATTGGTCAAAAGACCAGCAGAGATCTTGAAAGCCACATACACGCTAGAGTCCTTTGTGCAAAGCTGAACATACGCTGTTACCAAGTCACTTGCCCTCAAGAACTTCCCCTGCTTTAGACTAAGGCAAGTGTGATGTAAAATCTCTATTTTAAGCACTGTGGGGAAGAGGTGAAGTGCAGCCAGTTTCAGGACTGCAGGACACAGTTTAACACAAGGCGCAGGTGTGCCTCCAGTCACATAGATCCCTTGGCAATCAAAGACCATAATCTAACCGTGACAGTCCCACACAGGGGCAAAATACAGGAGTCAGATCATTGCTAGACAGAATATAAACCATAAAAGAACTCATGGCCCATTTTGCCTGCATGATTTCTTTTGGCTTATTTTGACCTCTGCATTCCTCTTAGGTAGGAGTTAATCCACAGAGTAATTATAATCTCTGATTGTTTGTACATGTGCGTTTGCTACCCATCTATCTAAGTTTCCATTTTCTTTCACTGCTGGAGAACGACCAAGCAATAAGCTCCTGCAATGAGTGTTTGTTGCAGCTCTGCATCTGATTAATTTCCCCCAGTTTTGTATTCGGGGAGCGAAAAGAGGGCTAGTTACTAGGATAGCAAGTTAATTACAGTGATCACAGAACTCCTTCAGATCCCATTTTGATATTTAAACACATTAACTCATTTTAAAGAAAGAGAATGCTTTGAACTGAGGCTCAAGCATGAAGTGACCTGCACTCCCTAAGTTTATACAGATCAACCTTGTCTTTAAAATCCTGTCTTAAGACTAACTATTTCCCCAGTTGTCCCTCCTACATGGTTCCTCCCAGGATCTGCAGGCAAACAAGCGTTACTTTATGAGCTTTGACTAGACACATTCCTCTCAATTAGTTCAGAGACCCAATAAGGAACATTTGAAGGACCTACACTACCAGCTGCTTACGATATTTGTCTTACAATTACCTTCTCCTTCAGGAGTGCAAGCAAAGCTTGAAATAAATCATGCTCTTCTTGCTCTCCTAATTTAAGAATGTGCAGACAGATGAGTTCTCAGGTACTTAGTGCAAATCTCCCTAAATTAAAAAAAATCCCACCTCTAAAACAACATAAAATGTTTGATGACCAGACAGTCATACACTATATTTGTTAGTATCTTATGTAAGAGAAGCAGAGAATATTTTAGAACTACATATGGAAAATTCACACAGGTGACTAGTCTTCAGCTGGAATAAAAGTCTTTTAAAGGAAGGTCCAGATCCTTTCTTACAACACAAAAGACAAAGAACACAGTTTCCCTTTCATGAAATAACTAAGGGAAGTAGGGCACACATATAAACAGTTTGGGACACAAAGTAGTTGAAAAAAGTGAGTTACAAAATAAAACATCCTCATTTAATGACAGCATTAGACTAGGAAAATATCCAGAATATGGAGAGATATAACATTAAAATAAAACTAAGTAGAAGGACCACATGCTCTGTGACAGTAATTATAGCAGCTATGCTCCTTTCAAGCCTTTCCAGTTCCTGCTTTTTCACAACAGACTATTTCTTAGGATCCATATACAGATGGTTTATTGCTGAAATAATTATCTGACTGCTTTAGCCTAGAAAATGTTTTTCTGTTGAAGACTGGACTGCACGTAAGAGCTGAACAGAAAAAATGCTATGCTCCTTGTGAGGGGCTTTCACTACTACCACGTTTAGCAGGCTTTCAAAACTTACCAAGACCATTTTAGATACGTTCTGAATAGTTACTTATTTTAAACCCCATAATTTCAGAATTTGTGCATGTGCAGGCAGGGTAAATGTATGTGCAAATGACTGCTTAGAAACCTTACTGCTCAGGCGTCTATAAAATTTCTGCTGCCACATGCACAATCAAGACAAACTACTTGCGTGTCCATTTTTTTATGCAGTTGTGTGATTTGGAATATCTTTTTTCTCTAAGCAAAGTTCATACCTCTCAATAAGATCTTTGACTATGCTAATAAAAACATTCTTCCCTTTTTGCTACAGCCTGCTAATAAATAATGATCAGAGGTGTTTTCTTAAAAATGGAAAGATGAAATGATGCAATTTACTTTTCTCTAGTGGCTAATAATGCCCAAAAAGATTTGCTTCACACTTGACTCAGATATGCTTCTTATTTCTCAAGGTCACTTAAGCAATTTAGGAATCTACAAGTTGCATTTCAAAAGTGACAAACACCGCTCCTGCATCTCAACAGGTATTTTAAAATCAGTCTGTTTCTAAGAGAACATTTCAATCACTTCAAAAGAAATTTTAAATAAAAGTTTAAAATGTCAGTTCGAAGTCTGGCTCAAAAATCTGTATGGAAAAACAGGAGAGTATGATGAAAAATGCATGTAAATCTGTACACTTTAGGTACATGATGCAAGATATAGATAAGTTCAGGGTCTTGTCTTATATGTTCTACTGTATAAACAAGTTAACCCAAGGTAAAAAGTTAGCGCACATTAGCTGAACTGTAACTGCCCATATGTGTGCTTTAGTCTATAGAAAACACGATGCAATTTTAAATTAGCATACTTCTAAATTATCCATAGCATCTGTTCTGTGTCTCTAACAACTTCTCGCAGAAGGGAAGTTGGGTGTTGCAGGGCTGAATGTCAAGCTGCCATAATACCAAATGCCCAGTCACCTACAGGGACCCCTAGTGCTTAAGCTTGGCTCTGTAGACAAGAGAGAGCTTTAACAACCGCAGAATGCCCAGCCAGCCAAACAGGTATCCAGTGGAAAACTCTGAAGAGCAAGGAGTTTTGTAATTCTCCTCATCTCTATGATTTAAACGTTTTTCTCTGTTGTACTGCACAAAGGTGCCTCCTTCCTCTCAGGATTCACCATCTCCCAGAATTTGGCTACTGTGCCCTTTCTATCAAGAACTGTGATGGACTCCATCCTTCCTTTCAAATGAACTTACTGAAACTACAGATGTCCTCCTTAAAGAATTTGCAGAGGATTTAGTAAATCTGGTTTCAGTGATTCCTACAGCTATCTTGCTGTAGAGTATCCTACAATTCTGACAATCATTTCTTTCTCTTGAAGCTATACTATTTTGCAAGGGATAATTAAATATTCTTTGGGCCAAAAAGGGAGAGAAGAACACAATTCCCACTGCTGGTACTTAGATCAGTCTCTGGAAGCAGGAGACACGGGCTGAAGTCCTAATGCACTTCAACGCATACTGCAGACAAAAAATAGCAAAATATTTGGTGGAATTAGGACTTAGTAAACATGAGCTAGATTTTGACATTTTACCTAAAGTATTATCTATTTAATTTACCTACATAAAAACATAGTGATAGATAAAAAAATGATCCAATGCACTGAATATTATCATACCTGAAGGATATCAAATAAGATGAAGCTAATCGAAACACTGAGTACTTCAGGCTTGCTTTAGTACAGTGACATTGTCAAAAACAGTGCATATGAAATCTGAGCAATACAACATCCAATTGAAAAACAGTATTTTGAAAGCTTTAGGGTTATCAAGCTAAATGCTGCAAGTTACTGACTGCTCAAAGACTGAGCCTTAGAATCTTTTGTTGTATAGCAGGAGACCTATAATTGTTGGCTAAAGTTCCCTCTCAGTTGCATGGGCTTAAATCCAATGTAATCAAAAAAAATGAACTGGTGTAGATGAGATCAAAATTTGTCCTAACACACTGTGTGCGATATAAGTGGTTTTACTTCCCCTACATATTAGCTATAAAGAATTTTATTTATTTATTTATACTTACTGTGTATCAGCTTACACCAAAATATACATAAACACAGGCTGGCTGTCATTTCTTGTGCTATCTTAATTTGTGTGAAATATTAAGCTGGACTGTTATACAGCCTTAATAGCATTAGAATATCGGTAATAACCCCTACATCTATATGCTAAAAGTTCAGGCCCTGACCTTTAAGGAAAGATAAACAAATATCCATTTTCATTTAGAAAAGCCAGCAAACATTCTGCATTGACTGAAACATATGACTGACCTTCTCTTCTGACTTTATTAAACAGCTAAATCCTATGAAAGTTCAGGTTATTTTAAAATGCCAAAACAGCAGTAAATATTAAGAAATCATAATTATGGAAGCACATTCTATAGGGCTATCCTACCATGTCATTTTATATAATACAGCTCACGCAATATGTAGAAACACAGCTGTAATAAAGAAGGTCTGTCTGTATTGAAGAGTCAATTCTCATATACTACATCATTAACCAGAATGCACCAGTCAAATCAAAAGTGAACTTCAAGATGAAGCCCTACATGCTTGTATGCCTTAACGCACCCCACAAGGAATTTTTAATCTAATAATAGTAACCGGCAAAATAACTGCTCTGTGTCAGCTACAAAGAAAGCACATTTGTTAAGTTTCTATAAAGCCTGTATTATTAAAACATCCTTCATTAGAAATAATAAAAGACAAGCAATGTCCCCTATTGCACCTATATGTATAGCAAACTACTTGGGGGTATACTTAAGTGTTTTGCTTCATTTGTTGCTCCTTGTGTGAATTCTCGGACAGATCAAATGAAAGTCAAAATGGGAGAACATGCCTCTTTCCACAGTGGATATTAATAAATGAAAGACAATGATAAAAAAGGAATGTTTTGATGCAAAGATTTTATAAAACATTACCCTGCATAAAACACAGTGCGCTAAATAATTTCTGTCTCTCTCTATAGTTTGAGCCAGGTCCCATCTCTGCATAACTATTATTCTCATATAAGCAATCTTTTAGGAACAAATAACCTCTACAAGCTTCTGAAATATATTCTAGATAAGGATTACAAAGCTTTTATTAGTGTAAGAACCATCAAACTTCTCTGGTGCAAACTAGACATTAAACGTCTTAGAGAATTCCTCCCCTCAACAGCTAGCATGCATCTCCTTGCGTTCATGATCGTCTAATATTTGGGTGTGAGAAAGGCTAAACTACATTAGAGAAGTGGGGACAGTATTTAAGAAACAGTATCCAGTGAAAGAGGATCAAAATATAATCTCACATCACGGTGAAAGAATCCATAATCTATCAAAATTACATTCCTGTATTTTATCAGCACCTTGAATACCACATTTGCTTGCGGGGGGAAGAAGTATTCCCATATTCCATATTCAAAACCTTTGTTGATGCTTTCAAATTATATGAAATGTGTATTGTCACCTCTGGCTAAGAATTTTTTTTGTAACGTCCCAGTGATGTTTCAAAAGGCTTTCAGTAGACACAAAAAACAGGTAAAAATCACTGACTGTGATGAGAGCATATCTGAGAGCAAATTTGTAAACACAGTGATTCTTTACTCAGCCAATAAGGAGAAGTTTTTCCAAGAAGGTTTGATCTGAGCTGATGGCCTAAAGTAATTCTTGAAGGAGCATCAACAACAGACTCAAACTGTCAACTCAACCTTATGTCATCCAAGTTTGTAGAGCTTAAAATTCAGTAACCAGAAAGAAGCAATCTGGTGGTTCATGTGAAGTTCATAGAAAAGAAAGCATAATGATAATGTGACAAGTAGCCTGGTACCTACAAAACCGTGTAAAATCTCTAACATTCAATGCATTGCCTTCCATACCTTTCAAGAAAAAAATAATTAATAAAAGTTATTAGCACTAAGCACATACAATTTCCTAGGGGGAAAGTATACTGAGTTCATGGAGAATACCATCACACTGGTAGACTTTTGCTGTGTAGTGTAAATACTACTTTTGTTCCTAGAGACTAAAGTATAACTAACCTTAAACATGCTCATTTTAACTTCATAAGGCTTACAGCACGTACAATCCTTTAAACAGTAATTTACCAAGAGCTAAGAAACAGTCATATCTAAAATAAAAGTCATTTCACAATACTTCAAAGTGTCTTAAAAGCATCTAGATGGTAACTATATAAAAATACCAAATCTTCTTACTGAGGGCATTTAACACATCATAAAAATTCCATAGATGTACCAAATGCATCTACAAGTACTATATACATATAAAACAGATGTTGTGATAAGCACACACTGCTTTCTTCTCTGTCCTTAAACAGTCTCTCACCCACATTCAAATTACATTAGCATAAGGCCGAAGATAGGAAATATTAGATTACATCTCAACTGTTAAAACAAATAATTTCACAACCTGGTAGAGTAAAAAAAAAAAAAAAACTGCTTTAGCTGGAAATTAGAAAGTCCAGTTTACCAACTGAATCCAACACACTCTTTAAATGTAAAGATAAAACCACAGTTATTAAATTTGAAAAGTCATGATAGCTGCAAATTACAGAATATAGTCCATTTTGACTTATTTACTTTTATTATTTGCATAGTTCCTCCCTCCCTGGGCCTTGGTCAACAGCATTTGTTGCAATTAAGGCACTTCACTTTATCAGTTAAAGGACAGAAAAAAAATAGTTAAAGCACTCTTTAAAATGGCTTTTGTAAATACGTTGCACATACAGAATGCATAGCTGGATTCTCGAGCATGAAAGACTGCTGCCTGGGAAAACTTACCATTTGGTTTTAGAACGCATGAGTAGCATCAGTGTTTCAAAAACCAATCCATCAAATCCTTTATGGTTTTGCAAACCATCATGCATAATACAACGGAATTGTATGCGCATACCTATTATATAAACGTACACCACATATTAAGAACTGTGCTACCTCCTTACCTTTTCTCAGCTGTATACTGAGTCTCTTCCCTATCTTTTTGGCATTATACCCACTATTTGCAGTGGAGGTGAGAACTTTCTGAGGTGATGGTACCAGGCCCGACGGTGGCTTCCCTGATGAATTCACACTATGAGGTAGCTGCGAGTAGGAGTCTGTCTGATCTGACTGGTTAACCGCTCTAGACATTCTTTGTAACGTGTGAAGTCCAGAATTATTAATACTTTTGCTGTCAGTATACTGAGAATCAGGGCTAAACCGGTTGGAGTAGTACATGTTCTTCTCGCTTTGGGATAACTGTTCATACTGCTCTTTATTTGCTGCAGGGACCACATGGAACCAAATGATGGGCGCACGCATGGCTTGACGAAACATATGCTGTGCTCTAGGTTCAAAATGAATAGAAAATTAGCAAATTAAGGCTGGCAGACTACAAGACATTATAAGCATAATTACTGATGTTAATTAAGCAACATGTGCTGACAGACACATTGCTGAAAACAAAGCATAAACTATAAAACTTGAATCTGTTCATTAGTCTCCGATGCTTTTTGCTAAGGTTTATTGCCTTAGGGCAACACAATGGTTAAATATGCTTAACAACTAACATTCCAAATACTGTACTCTAAAAAGTGACAATTTTAACCCCAGTATTGAAATGCACACAGTATTACGGCAGTGTTAGGGTGTCTTTTGTTTGGAACCTTAATAATTAGTAGTTCCTTTAGATAAGGTAATCACAATGATGACAGAATTATTAAAATGAAAACTGCATTTTAAACAAAGATTATGTGTTTCCTTAATTTGCTGATAGTATATGCAGTCTTGCAAAGACTTTATCTTTTTGTATATAAGTAATCCTTCAGAGCACAACATTAAGAAATAGGAACAAAATGCCTAATCCTGCACATACGGATGCGGGCTTTAGGTCCTGATCCAAAGCACACTGAAGTCAATGAGTCTTTTCACAGACTTAACAAATTCGGATTCAGAATCTTAGAACACAAGTATGGACAAGCTGCTTTTTACCATATGGTAGCACAGGATTGTGTTCCAATCCAGGTTAGAATCAATGGAAAACGCCATTGGAAATGGAAAAGGAAAACTCATTTCAAATGTATATTAAGTACAGGACAATCAGCCTAAAGGACATTCCTTTGGCTGTTATCACGTTATGGTTTTGAAAACAGAATTATCATCTTTAAAATCACACATTTCCTGCATACCCCTTCTTTGCATTCTCTTTCAATCATCTGTGTGAACTACAGCCTGGGTTCACTTTAAAAGTATTTCTGATTCATCATTTGGGATTCTACCAAAGTCCAGACTTCCACTAAACAAATATTTATAATCCCTCAAACTTCTACAGGAAGTTTCTGCTTCTGAGCGTATAGTACCTTTAGTTCTCACATACACAAAATCAAAAATACGTTTTAAACATTAAAAATAAAGTCTCCATGCTATCCACACATATCCAGCATGATGCACTGAAAGTATAAAAGCAAAAATCAGGCTGTATTTTCAGGATGAACAATTTACCAGCAAAAGAAGAAAGAATCCATAAAGTTCAAAACCAAGGCAAAAAACAATCAAATGAGAAATGCATACACTCTAATGACAGTAGATATCCTTTAGTTTTGTATCTTGACTAATTAAAAGCCACTAACATACTTTAGTGTATCTTTTCTTTATTAGAAAGAGCAAACTTAGACGATTTTTTCTTAAATACTATATTTGTTCAAATTACTGCAAGGCGCAGTTGTTAAAGATTAAATAACACAATGTAACATACAGTAAGTACACTTACTGTTCAAATCTCCTGTTCCGAAGGTCTCCATCATTAATCCTGACAATACAATCATTCTCACGAAAAAGGTTTTCTTGTTCAGCTTTTCCACCTTTCTCCAGTCGCTTTACTAATAGCCCCAGGGTTCTGCAACATTAAGATTACAAATGATCACATATCTAACATTTTGCAGTATATAAAATCCTGCTGACTTAATATTTCATCATAATCACTATGAGAAACTAAATTTTAAAACATCTTTACCTTGGATTTGGATACCAAAATTTTAAACAATCTATAAGGATTACCTGAATTATTATCCATTATCCATGAAACAAAGACCCTAGTGAAACAAACTTCTCATTTAAAAGTAAGGAAGTGGAGGCAGTGTGATGATACCATATCCATTCTTGCAAAAGGCCTAGATTTGTGAATTGTAGAAGCTGGCTCCAAGAAACACTGCATATCTGACAGCCTGCATCTCTTCTGCGAGTTGACAGAAGTTGAACAAGAAGTTCAACTTGCAATTCGAAATTCTGAATTAGCAGAGAATACCTCGGCCTTTACTACTGCTTCTGTGCAAGTGAAGTGTGGGCTCATCTCACATAATAAGCAGCCTACAATGAAGGGATGGAACTTCAGGAACTTCATGTGAACCAAATGCATTTACTGCGAACCTTACTTTAAGTATTACATGCAAAACAGCAAAGAGGAAATTAAAAATTTAAATGCCATTTTTAATTCAACATATTACCTAAAATGAATCAGTTCAGTAAAAACTGAAAATAATTACCATTTGACAGCCTCTCTGCAATGAGCTGGTCATCTCTGTCTAGTGCAGTGTCATCTTATTGACATTCTCGGAGAGAAAAGGTAAACAAACATTTTACCTAAACTTATGTAATGGTTCCTGAAGAGGGGATTTGTAAGGTACTGACAGGATAGTGTGAAAAGTCAATGCTCTTTCTATACCTGAACCCAAGGTTTGAAGGAGTCAGTCTTCAAGATTAGTTCTTGCATCAACACTGCATTGTCAAATTCACAGCATTCAAGTCAAAAAAATGACTTTTTCAAAAGTCATTCAAAGATATGGTATGGAAAATATTCAGATGCATGGAAGAAATTATAAAACCAGATACAACTTATTAGAAGAAAACTTTCGGTGAACATACCACTTCTGTTCACAAATAGCGCAAAATAAATGAGCAGTCAATGATGCTTAAAAGGACTCCTCATGCGCCTGACAGTTACATATACACTTAAGCACTTCATCAAATGGGCCAGAAATACAAAACTAACTTTGTTTTTCCACTTTAAATTCTTCATTTATCCATTTATCACCAACATATGCAAATATGGCATTTATTTTACAAAACAATCAAAAATTTTCTCCTACAAGCCAGGTGAAAGAGTAAAAGAAATAATTTTATTAATATTTCCATTTTGGAACCACCTAGAGACATTAAGATATGATGTTGAAAGGATCTATACATGTAACCAGAACACAAGAAGAACAACATAAAGCATTAAGACAACATGAATCATCAAATGGAATTTGATTCAGACATTAACATTTAACTAATATTATTCTGCTTTTGGCTGATGCAGAACGTTTCGCAAACACCTAATACACACCTTGCGCACTGATGTCACGGTTAATAGGGAAACGGCACCTCTGAGCAGCCCGGGTCCCACCCGGGCCAGACCTCCGCAGCCTCATTTGGTCCCGGCCGGACCCCCCTGGGCTTCCACCAGACTGACCGCCAGGGTCAGGCAGCAGCCAGTCCCTGGCGCTGGGCATGACCTTAGACAGCTGCTGCCATTAGCAGCATGGTGTCTCGTTGCAGAAACAACAGCGAGCACAATAAGCAGAAAGTCTCCTTAAAGCTAAAGGATCATTTCTCTACAATATAAGCGTTTCAGAAAATAACACCTTTAAAACCCAACAGTTACTTGTGTGCATCTAATTTCTCCCCCAGGGGTTGCTATTCGCCAGTTTGGGAAGTTCCACCTTTTCCAGATTCCTTCCAACAACCCAGCATCTCCCACTAAAACAAACTTTTCTTTTTCTTAAAGCAAAAATAATTCTTCCAATGCTTTTTCTGATCACCTGGCTAGTAACTCTTGGCAAAAAAATACCTGGAACTTAGCAGAAACTCTTTTAAGAATATGAGCTGGGAAGTAATTACCTAGATATTTATTAGGTTCTTTCCTGTTTGCCTTTCCTACAATCCTTTAATAGGTTACATGAAAAAAAAATCCAGAAGCCCACAGCAGTCAAAGACTAACTTAATGATCAAGTCATGCTGCATTTATGGTACTAAAATTAGTTGATAACTATGAAGCTAGGCATGTCACCACAGGAAGTGACACAAAAAAACATGAATTTTAAAAAAAGCAATTCCATCCATTTTTCCTTATGCTCACTAAAATAAGTCTTGAACACAGTCTAAGATTTTAAAACATCATGAATAATTCTAGAAAATAAACTTGTATAGGTGATGTTTGTTAGTTGCAGAAAAGCACTAAAATAACATTCATGAATGTTAATCATAAAAATATTTGTATTTCTCTAAGACAAGGAAAAATACTTATGCATTTGCTGCATTATTTTTTATCAGAACAGCTTTCAAACAGTTAAAATTGAAGTTTGGAAAATAATTTTATCCCTTTTTCACTTCTGAGCTCTTGAACTTCTCTGGGGAGACAGTGTCTTTGAGCCCCAAAGTGAAGTTACTGAAGAGGAGATTTCTAAGAGGGGTGGCAATAAAGCAAGCAAATATAAAAACTGGGGACAGTACATTTGAGAAAAAACCACTTAAGAGTTGAGAGAGAGAGGGAGGAACGGCGTCTGCTCGGCCTCTTCTTGCACTTCCCAGCCAAGAGCCCTTTGAGGCAGCTGTGCCCGCTCTAGGGCTCATGGACAAGTCGGGATTTAGGCGTGCGTGAATTTTACCTCCATGCACCAACCGCACGAGAGCACACAGGGCAACTGCAACAGGGCTTTTATTTTCATGGTTAAATATCATAAACCTATTCAAAGTACGCTACTCCAAGATAATATTATGGTAACAATATACTGTACAAAATTTTATGATTATTGCATCCCAAGGTCTCCACATATGTATTATTACAAGGTAACTGACCTATGAATGGTTTTTGCAAAATGTTTTTCTAGAAACACTACTTTCTCTTGTTTTTCATTCCGAAGTTAAATGAATAAATTGTTAAAGCAAGACACATCTTTATGCATGATTTGTCATTTCTTAAACTTAGTTCAAACAAGCCATCAGATCTCATAAAAATTATGAATCCTAACCCCTGGTAAAATAACATAACACATACATAAACTATATGTCAAAAATTGCAAATAATTTCATTAAACAAAGACAACAAGTTCTATTAATGTGAGACTGCTCATTTCAGACACAACATATGGTGTTCGTGTGGATCTTGCTTTTTAACAAATGTTAGAACTAGGTTAACCAAGGCACAGAAAGCTAAAATCCTGAAGAAAGGATTAAAGGCTGGATGAACAGTCTGAATCAAATTCGAACCCAGGATCCTTACATGACCTTTTTTTTTTTTTTTTTTTTTTTAATAAACACACGGGGCAAAGATTACTTTAGATACAATTTCATTGATAGTTTCCTCAATATAGTTCTGCATATCTTGGTAAATTATCCTAGATCTTGCAGAAAATATACATCCCTGAAAATTTTAGTAACAAAAGCCTATCAAGTTTCCTACAGTATTTCTTCAGTATATTACGGTTACATGCAGGCATATTACTCTGTAAAAGGCATTATGGGGATTCGTGTTTGTTGCTGCAGTGACCGCAGATAGAGTCCACCAAGTATTGCAAACATCATGCAATAACTTGAAAAAACTTATTGGATTTTTTTTCTCTGCTATGTGCCACCACCATTAACTCTGATAACTGGAGATGCAGCTCTAGTACAGTTTCAATACTCCATTTCCTACATTAGGAAAACATATCATTTTACAAAGCCTGTCGACTAATCTAGTGTAATACACAGAAGTCTGTGTGTGTATACAAACACATACGCACACAAACATGTGTGTGTGTTTTTTAATACAACCTCGTAGAATATAAGGCTGCATTTGTCAACAGTATTCAGTTAATCATGTCAGTTAAAATAAGCCAACATGTTTTCTAACTAAGTTCTTCCCATTATAAACATCTTAAACTATAATTTCCTCGAGAATGGGATTAAATGTCCTGTGAACCTCTGTAAAACACGATGCAAGTCTGTAACCCTGTAGAAGGAATAATTATAAATGGAAATTGGTACCTGCACTGTTTTAGACTAATACTAACTGACATGGGCACAGAAGGGGAACAGAATATCAAAACGCAGAGATCTATCTTTTTATTTGCTTTAAATACATAATTGGGAATGTAAACAGCTTAGATTATATTAGCATTTGCACCACTATATTTCCACAAGGTTCATTAGTCTAATTATACAATTAAAATAAACTCAGCTACATGTGTTAACATTTCAGTTCTAAGTAGAAATTAGAACCAATAATAAAACTAGAAATAAGCAGCAAATGTTTTATTGACATCTAAATTGCCTGAGTTAGTCTGAATAGTTCTTTGAAAATGTGAACTCCCCACATGCCACACAGCTGTATGGATATGATGATAATTTGTCTTAATAAAAACTGACAGTATAAATACTATGAGAGTAATAAAAATATTACACTGAACATCTAGAATATGATTCAGCCATCACTGCCCATTGAATGTACACACTGAGGTTATTTCCCTATTACCTGCAAACTAACTGTAACGTAATCAAATCAGACAGAACAGAAAATAACCAATTTAGATGTTTATGAAAAGTCACTAACATGAAAAGGCAAAAACTAGTTCAGGGGCAAAAATAATGATTGATTTGAAAGCAGATGTGTAACAGTTTCACACAAACCATACAACAACGGAAGAGCTCTAAAAAGTTCTACTACAACATAAATGTGGTATAAATTTCATGAGACTACAAAGTCAGATTGGGAAAATCAACTTGTTTGTTCAAGTCAAAGGATCGTGGCTGCTCAATCCTAAATTGGACATAAAAGAACGCCTTTGGACAACATTTACGTCACTGCACTACTGTGGAGGCATTAAAATGACTTTATCAGCTTTCAAGTCTGAAGCCCGGAAATAATTTTCAATTTTTGGCAACTTCTCAGCTTTTTAGTTTGGATAATACCTCAAAGCAAGTTTCATATAACTTTTAAGAGGATGAGATCAAACAAAGAAAGCCTTGAATTCAACAAAACACTGAGGGAATGGTACATTCACACCACAGGGAATCTTTGCCCAACACTTGTGTTTTTGCAAACTGTGGCTACATTTGAGGTTTGAAAGGTTGGAAATTCAGGAGAAGAATAAGGGGAGATGAAGATAACACCTACCTACTGTACTATCAAATAGAGTATCACCGTTAGAAGGACAGGTAAATTCAAAAATGAAGGCAGTATCTCAGTATAGACAATTGTTATTAGATGGCAGCTTTGTTTTCTTTGTATCTTAAGCAAAAAAATAAAACTTTTACAGTGAAATATAAAGTGATTTATAAACTCTGGAAAATAAAAGGCACTTCTGTAGAAAGCAAAAAAATATGAGAACTGTAGAACAGAAAAATGTATAAACATGTTTTTAGTATGGGGATTGTGTATATATCAATTCCTACCATCACTTGAGGGTGTTTTTTTTATAAAATCTGAAGTCATAATTTAAACTGATGAAAAGAAAGAAAATTCAGGCTCTTGTTTTACCCATTCTTCTATGACTTCCTTATTTTTTAAGTTGTTTAGGGTGTATAACATAAAAAAGCTATTTTTAGCTCATAGGTTTTAGATATACTATTTATTGTGGAATCTGTGGCATGCTTTGGTACAAGGACCAGCAGGTAGAATCCTATGAACTCACTGTTCTGCATCAAAATAACCTGATACTTATTTATGGTTGGTGTTTTTCAGATGGATAACCAATTTTTTTCTGTTCTGTTTTAATAATACAGTCTTCACAGAATGAAGGATTGGTGCTAAGAGGCAACTTTGCACAGGTTTAGAGTTTTCTTTCCTTTTGTGCTTTCCTCTCTCTCATTCACTTTCTTCTTTGCTCCTCAAGTTACACTCTTCTGTTCACTTTCTATGCTGTCCTTTTTTCTGCTTTCATTTTCATGCCTCCTACTCCGCTTAGCACTGCATTTATCCTATTGCAAAAATGTGCAAGAAGGTTTTGCAAACAAAACCTTTATCTTGACAACCTCCCTAACCATAAGGTGATGAATATGTACACTCCTCTCTTTTGACAAGGCAAAAAAATTCTGTTAACTATAGCATATGACCAAAAAAGCCAGTAAAGGACAGGTGAGCTTCCAGTTGCAAAAAGAGGATAACAAGGAAACACACCCATAGAAGAAAGTTTGACCACGTCTGTAAAAATCAGTAGTATACTTCCCAGGAAATTACGTAGAGATTTTTTTCCTCCATAAGAACAAATTTCTCAGATTTTCCAGGAACAGAAATAATTAATAGCATTTGTACAGATGAGGCAGAGATGTTCACCGATTTTGTTCAAGATCAAAAGCCTACACTGAAGACAGATTCTAATTTCAAACCCCAGACTATCCCACAAGACTATGATAAAGTCAAATATTTCCTCAATATAAAATAAGGACATAGTTGTGACACATAATTGTTAGAAGTTGAGGGTGGGGGAGATTGTGTTTGGGGTTGGGGGGTTTTTTGGTGGAAGAGGGCCTCTGCAGATTGCATGGCGAAAAACAGGACAAATAGCATTAGTATGTTTTTACACTTATTAAGATTAATGCTTTAAAAACTATTACTTACCGAGTAACATTCTCAAAAGGGAAGGAAAGGATTGGGAGAAGAACTGAAAACACAGCATAACTGGAACTGAACACCAAACAAATATGGAAATCAGCGGGCCAGTGGAGAACACTACACTAAGCTATATCAGACCTCTGCTTTTTGGACATTCCTCAAAGTCTTTTGAATATTGTGTTTTGTATATTTAGGCTTTTAATAGACAGATCCCCTGCTCAAATAATGGGAAAGTAGGTTTTCCAGGTGGAGGAGGAAAAAAGCAGACATGTGCTAGACTAAGAAACACGCAGAAGCAGGAGAGTATTCCTGCCAAGCCTCTGCTCTCCCGCGAATCTAGCAAAGGTAGGATTAAGTGTCTGCTATCTTCCCAAAAGAGCTGGGGGACCAGGAAAAATTAAGGGCTCCAAAGTGAAGGTGGATGTATGTCGTTCCCTTCCAACACTGCTATAGGCAGCTGGAGAAAATGTCTTTATTCTCACTGAAAGCATCAGTAAAGAAGCAGCCCAGGTAGGAGTGCTGCTGGCCCTGCACCCATGCTAATGCATAAACGTTCCTAAATATAACCTGAGGATTCTGTGGGCAAAAAGGAATAAAAAAGAGTAGGCCATCTGGCTGTTCCAGAAAACAGTACGTATAGATTTCTGTACAAGTCACTGATAATCCCCACTTGGATGTTTCTACATTTGTTTCTAGAAAAGATAAAGTAGTGAAAATGAAGGATACTAAGAGATTAGAAAAATCCAAGTATAGACATTTTATAAAAGAATATATAGCAATGGAAAAAGATCAGGGAACAGAGTAAATTTAGGCATTAATATTCTGTCTTAGGTAAGCGGATTATTTGGGAGGATTTCCAAACAAATCAGGCAGCAATTGCCTGTACTATGCGTTTTTCAACAAGAGGAGTTCTAACACTATGAAGAGAAAGTAGACAAGTTTCAACATATAAGTTAGTTTCCCTTGTAAAAGAATTTGATTTTCAAGTGTGTCCTGACTATAACATTTATATTTAAAACTGTCTTTCCTGTAATAAACTTTACCATAAAATCATAATCTCAGGATTAAAAAAAAGGGTTAAAAGCCCTTCATATTTCATGGCATAGGCAGTGTCCTAAAAATAAAAATAAAAATAAAAAAAAATAAAAATAAAAAAGGAGATATTTTATTTCTGTGTTTAAATCTTTTTTTTTCATTTTTTATATTCTCATTATGTGTAAACAGCTTAAGCTTTGCCTCAGACTTCACAAGCACACTGGCATCCTGGAACACCTTACTTGAGTTAAATTCTTATTAAATGTCAAAACATAGATTTTTAAAATCAATTTTACTAAACTGAACAGGCACTTAGTAAG
Source organism: Apteryx mantelli (assembly GCF_036417845.1). Lineage (NCBI taxonomy): Eukaryota > Metazoa > Chordata > Aves > Apterygiformes > Apterygidae > Apteryx > Apteryx mantelli. The sequence goes on from NC_089979.1 coordinate 154,737,687, forward strand.
CAGCCAGCATTCTTAAACTGGTCTTTTTCTTGGCCTTCACACTGGCTAAATCCCAGATAATTGTGTGAACAATCCAGCCATTTCCAAGTTTACGAGATTTACTTCTGAGCTTACGTGTGAAATAGCATTCACTCATGTTCCTTCCATCCCCGTGCTGAATTTATTAAATTTCAGGTCATGAATAGAAGAATTTACTGCATTATGGAAGTTTGGTCTTAACTCCTTAAGTCCTCAGGAAAAGTTACCTTAAATTCAAAAATTCTCGCAATACACATCAGTATGGCTATCAAAGTATTGCATTTAAAGTAAATATCACAAATAAAGATTTTATACCATGTTTAAAATCCTGTGAAGGTATTTCACTTAGAAGGAAAAATACACTTCTCTCTGAAAAGACATTGATATTAACGGATGATATATAGTAAACGACTCTTGCTTTTAATCACTAAACTGAAATTGCTGTTGGATAGCTGGACAGGTAAGAACATAATACTATTTCAGTGTGTAAACAAAGATTACTTTCTTAAATTGTGTATTTGGTCCCCTTTTCCTTAAAGAGGGAAAATAAAGCATATGCTTAAACCATCACCATAATAAAAACTTGCTCTTATTTTTGAAGAATTATCCCTTTTTCAACATATCTAAAAGCTTCAAATGTACCACTAATTGCTAAACATTGTGGATGATGCATTCTGTTTACTAATATAATCCACAAAATGTTATTTTAATGTAAATGACTTCCCTTACACTTTTTTTAAACACTCAAGACTTCAGAAATTCCAGCTTAGTACAAAATGAAATTTAAAGTGGGTTTATCTGCTCTGAAGACAGAGTGTTTCAACTGTTTTTGCTACTTTATTTTATCTCCAATAGACTGCATAATATTTAATAATAAAAGCATTTTGACTGTTTTTTCTTCCAGTCGTATCAAATGCAGGTGTAGGAAGTCCCTGGTTTACTTTGGTACTTGTGGCTATAAACAGTCAGAAAGAAAATGTTGCATAAATATCTACCTGGATTAAAGGAGTAGAATATAATTTATAGGAGTCCAAAAGGAAAGTCCTCACACTTCAGTTTCGCTTGAGATCATAATAGAACTTCTATTACAAATTCTGCAATTGTAACTCATTTTAAGCAGTATACAAGGTGTATAAACTTGCATTTTTTCCTTTCTTAATCAGTAAAGCTTCCTTTTAAAAAACATACTGTATTGCATATAAGGAAAAGTCACATAGTACAAGAATTAACATAACCAAGATAAAACACAGCAAGTTATGATTCAATTAAAATCCTACACAATACATTACCTTCCGCCTCGGGCACTGAAAGGCACTACATGGATTCCCAAAGGCCCACCGTCGTTGGAGACTTCTACGAGCTTTACCATATCACTGTGAGACAATGATGAATGAGGGAATATGAACATGTACCGTGAATGAACCAAAAAACCCCACACAAACATACACAGAAAAACAAAAACATTCCAGAAATTAATTCATGGTGATGAAAGCATTGTTGAATATTACATACCTGAATATTAATCTGATGGCATGAAAGGAGATCAATCATCAAAAATAATTTAATTAATAAAACAAACAAAAATCAAAGTAATTTTTGGTAAACTTAATTTTTTATATAAAAATAGGTATCATCATCACATGTATATGGTTTTATTTCTTCCTTGTTCTAAAGTTAAATTTAAGCTCTCTGGCCCACACTAATACTTAAGATTGAGAAAGTTTTAAAATCTAACGCTCTTCAGAACAGTACTTAACTGTTTGAACTGCCAAGGTTTTTGTACCTTAAATATGGCATACAATTTTTCCTCAAAAGCCGAAAAGCTGATCATAGTGTTAGCATGCTTTATTTGTTTATTTTAGGGAAAGGCTACTCTTAAGTCTTAATGTTAGTTTTACATAATTACAAATTAGTCAAAGGAGAATTATCAAATCTGTAATTCATTAAAGTCTTTTGGATTTAAAACACATTAATACAATTGGCTTTATCCTATTTCCATTTCCTTTAGAGAAAACTTGCTGCATCTATTTCTCCTTACTGTACAAACTTTCCAAAGTAAGAATTAACTACAACATTCAAAAACAATCATACATCCTCCTGAAGCAACTACGCATCTAGTTTTGAATTACAGTCTTTGCTTTAGAGAGAAAAAAAGTGGAAAGAAAAATACAGGTTCAGAAGATGCATAAGAATTTTAGAAAGAAATTTGGACCAAACTTAGTGATGAGTTTGAAACACCCACGCCTCTGGAAAGGTGGAATATTACCATAAACCATAAGGAATTATAAATACTCAAATGAAAAAATAATGCATGTAGACCAAACCTCTTAGTAAATCTGGAAGTGGCAGATCTGAGCCAAAGACACCTAATTCTGTGGCTTATGCCTCTCTCTACTATTATGTACTTTTTCCATATCTCCTGGCACCATATGGACACCTTTGAGAAACTTGCTCTCAGAAACATAGAAATCAGAATAATCTAGAAATACAAATGGAGCAAAGAGCAAGACTAATGCTCTATGACAGCAGTAAAGATGTTCTACTCCCTTCAACAACTTCTTGATCACGTGGTGGCCCACCACAAAACCCTGCACTCCTTAATCCAGAATTTGAGAATAATGAGACCACACAGTGTTAGGAAGTGAACAATCCAAGTTGTTTTATATTCCTTCCACATGAATTCTTTGAATTTATAAGGCAGGCCTTAAATTTCTTGCCTGCCCCATCTTTGTTTTTTCTGAGTTCATTTCTAAGCAACACAAATGTGTTGTGTGTCTGCCACTGTTACCATCATTTACCTCAAGGAAGTACTGCCAACACAGGAGAGCTGAGCAACAGTAATCAGAAAAGTGTTATTCTTCAGAACTGGACAAACTTTTGAAGACTGATAGCACTTTAGCATTTGGTAATATTTCCAGTCCCAGTTTCTGTATAGCCTACCTTCGTTTCATTCTCACTGAACATTAAGGCTAAGTGTTAAATTTTTTAAATGTTAAATTAAATTTTGTGCAAAGCAACTCACAGGAATCAAGTAATGTCTTTCATGTCCAAAATTCTAAGACATCTTTTACTATTGGTATGCCGATGGCCCCCTAGGATCACCTTTCTTCTGAATTTCCTATTGGCTTAAAAGAAAACTGAGGGCTGAGGAAGAGAACGAGTAAAATCAATGTAATTCACCTGGAACTTTCATGATAAGTGGAAACACAGCTTAAATTAAAAGGTCAGTTTTCATAACCAGTCTAAACTGTTAAACTTGCTTTACTGCTTGAGCCAGTATTCTTCCCTTCTTATCAAATACACTTAAAGTTTATGCACTCATTTTTCTTCTACTGTTTTTCTTCTAAAAAATCATCCTAAATTCAAACGTTAAACTCCATAAAATGGAAAATAAAGGGAAGTGATCCCTTCCTAATCAATCCATTCCAGATATTTTCCAATGTACCTTGACTTTGTGCAAACAATTCAAGAGTGTTTCAATTCTGCTTCTCACCCTGGTTTTCTCACAAGTGAGAGCCACTTCAAACAAACATATAAAAAGTTATGATATCAAAACAGAAAAAAAAATAAAGTAGCATATGATGAAAAGCCAAAAAATCAGTAAAAGGAAAACCAGAAAGTATTAAATTTGACAGAAGCCCTACAAGCTCTATTTAGCAAGCTGCATTTCAAATTTACAACATAACAGATTTTGTTAATGGAATAGAAAAAACCTTATTGTGCATCACTTAATAGATGTCACCATGATCTTTATCTAACATTTAAATCCTCTCTATTTAATTCATAATTTAATTCAGAAATAATAGGAGCAGAAGATTTTTTTTAATTTAAAATTTAAGTTTAATTAATTTAAAAGGCTTAATTTAAGGGTAGAAAGGATATTTTCTCATTAATTCCATAGTGAGGTATGGATCAGTTTCTTGCAATGAAATGCAAAAGGTCAAACTTGCCGTACCTTGTGATTAAATGAAATAGCATTTACTGAATCTTTAAGATCAAAGGGAGTTTCTGACTCTCAAACAACATTAGTTTAGATCCATTTACAAACTTGGAGGGTTTTTTGACCAGGCAATTCCTCTGAACCCACATCCTTCCTCCTTGTAAACTGTACACTGGTGAGAGGTATAAAGATTTCCCCCACTGAAATTCTTGCCTATTCATTTATTTGTGCTAGCTTTGACCCTATTCCTCAAAACAACTTTTCAGAATTCTATCAAATAAGCATCTTCTGTGAGGCAGAAAATCTGCTGTAGCATCAGCACTAAAAAATGTCAAGAGTCCAATGCTCGTCTTTAACACAAGCTTTTAAAACTTTTTAAAAGCTGCCTTAAAAAGGTGCACTAAGCAAACGGTTTAAAATAGAACTACACATGACAAACAAAGGCTACCCTGCTTTCTTAAGAGCAATATCATTTAAACTATTGAGTTTTTAGCTAGTCTATATTCAGTATCAAGACTCATCATTAAAATAATGTATTCTACCAGTAACTTACTCCAGGGAAAAATTGGTAGCATTCTCCAAACCAGTGTCTGCATGTCCAACAGGTTCAACTCTACTGTTGTCCTCCTCTGTTCGATCTTCGTCCTAGATATTAAAAAAATAATAATAATAGTTAAATTATTAAACCTAAGTTTAAACCAGATTATTATTTCCAAACAGAGTTTAACATTCCCATTTTCAAATTATGACGTTCAAATTATGACGTCCAGTTCTACTGGAAATGCACGCTTCTACAACTACAAAAATCTTTTCTGTTGCTGTCTATATTTGTTATAAATTATTTTTGTCATTTTATGCTTTTTTTGTAATGTTACTTAGAGTTTGGTCAGTTTTATATCTTAGTTTTACTACAAGTATAAATGTAATTCCACAGAAAGCATTGGAGCAAACAGATTTTGTTAAATGGTACACAAGTGAAAGCATGAAATAAGCTGCCAGTCAGCAGCTATGTGCAACTCCTTTAAGCTTCTCTTCAGGCAAATTACTGGAGGACTCAACTGAATACACAAGTCAACTCACTGAGTCTCATTTGCAAAGAGTTACAAACAGTATAAGGCACTGTAGCTCATATAATTACATAAGGACCTCTTTGTACATTTTATGACAGGCCTTTAGTAATAGCATTCCAGAAATGGTTGACATCAAAGAGTTACGTGAGGCTCTGATGCTAACCAATTGTTTTTATTTTTAATTTGACCTTCCAAAATGAACATATATTATTCACCAAACCTACAATTTTAATGTCAGAGTTGGGAACGCTGTACTTCCAAATTTAGATCAAGGTTATTCAAGGACTACCAGTAAGAAAAGAAGATGTAAAACCATTTTTATACCTGTGTTACTCATTAGAAGTTTATGTTTTTAATTGCTCATGTGACCAAACAGAAAATGTTATAAAGTGTAAACAGTAGGATTCAAGCCCAGATTTTGATACTAGCGGCAGAGCCATCAAATCAGTAAAATGATAAGTGATAGGTTATGAGTTCAGCACACAGAGTCAGACAATATATTAAATTATTGAAGAGAGATTAAAGCAAGGCAGAGGCAGTTGGTAATGTCCAATTGACATTTCCACCAACAGCCTGCAAAAGCAGGAGGCTGGATACATCAGGCTTCTCTGAGCTGTAGATATGCCTTGTGCGTCCAGGATAGCAGCGCACTGCATGAAGCCGAGCTACTTGAAGATTGATGATGCTGTGTTTTGAGATGCTTTAATATGCACTTCTTCATCATCTATCGCTGTTAAGCACTAGGCAAGTAATACATTTCAAAGGTTAACCAGCATCTTGAACCTGCCTAGAACTGCAATATGAATGTAAACAAGAACTCCAAATAAAATATTTTCCATATAGTAAAAGTTGCTTATAAACCCAATACAATAATCTATATGTCACAAATATGACATAACAAGCTAATATTTATATTTTTATATTTACTGATTTCAGTTGCAGTTGCATATGTGCAACCGAATACAATGAATTAATGTTGAAAATTATAAATATTTAAATATCCATAGAAATTATAAAATTACAGGCAGTTTTCAAAACTATGTATGGGAAAATCAGAACATTTGGAATCATTTCCTTTTAAAAAATATGCGTTCCAACTAGTTTCATATAGCATCTGGCAGATCATTGCCATGAGTTTCTTGCTTTGAAGCTGGGGACCTGTGATTACAGAGACATATACAAGTATTTTCTATGCTGCCCAGAAGCTATTATTTGCAAGTCTAATATCATAGTTATAGAAGAAACACAATTTTGAATCTCAGCTATGTCAATAGGTCATCCCAAACATTACTTTGTTAATGCAGGATTTTGGGCAATTTTCCATGTGCGGTCTTTTCCAGTAAACATACGATAAGTACATGCATGTGTAAGACGAGACTGAAATAACATCCTATCTATTAGTAGATACACCTCTACTAATAAATGATTGCCTGGCTTTATGCCATGTCATTTTAGCAGACACATCTATATATTTACAGTGTGACAATCACTCATCTAATACACTTGGGTCCTACCCTTCCCTGTCCTTCAGCCCCTGCGTGTTTCCCTTGACTAGTTTAAAGCAAGTCCCTTTGTAAACGAAGCTCCCGTGGCCTCCTCGGTCTTTGGAGGCTCCCTTTGGACGACTCCTCGCTAGAGCTACTTTGGGTGGCCTCCTGGGCTACAGTCAGCTGTGCCCAGAGCTCACTAAATGCTCGTGGAAATCCTTGTTTCCATCACTTCTCAGGCCTAACCAGGTCTCGGCTCCCTCCCCCAGAGCCAGCTTGCTGCCCGCTGCGCGTCCCGTTGCCTTTCTTTTGGTCCCACCTTGTGCTCCGAGGGCTTTTCCACCAAGCCCATAGCTTCCCGCCTGGCCCAGAGGACAACCAGGGTGGAGGACAGGGCCACCCTACCTGCCAGCTGCCAACCTGCCCCGTCAAGTGCAGCAGACTGACCACGCAGCGGAAACGGCGGACGAAACGCCACACCAGCCCCTGCCGCCCGGCACCGTGGCGCTGCCCTTCCACGCGCTTCTGAGGAGGATGGCACAGACGGTGCATTTGGGGACGAGGAGCCGACAGTCAGCCAAGCAGCTAAGAGAAAGCAGCTCCCGCAGGCCTGCGTCCACCTTCTCCCGGACAGCACGCCCATCGCTACCAAAAACGCCGATGTGCCCGTAAATAGGTGCTTAGAGGGGGAACCGCAAGTCTAACTGAAGTACCACTGCCATAATCAACAGATGTATCCTTCTAAAAATCTTTAATATTACAGTCATCAGGCACACTTTTCTTCTCAAAATAACACAGTTTGATTTACACTGAAGTGAACGGAGAGAAAAATTGGACGCCTGCAGAGGGATTTGACTGAAAATTCTGATTTACTAAGAAAAGTAACTAGCTGTGAAAATCTCTACACCAGGCAATTACTTCTTTATTTGGAAAGCAGTTTTCCTCCTGAAAGGCTAATTCCACCTGTATGTGCTATCACGAGGTAAACCAATGAACAGGACATTTAGCAGAGCAAGAAAGTTTCTGAGAACAGAGACTGATACTATCTCAGACAATTTCTCAAAAATAACTCTTTGGGCAAGCTCCCAAGCGTGTAAGCTTTCCTTTCACTCTGCAAAACCACTGATACCTGCTATATCAAAAGATATGGCTTCTCCTCTAAATAATGTGCAGCTGCTAAAGATAAAATGATTTTTTCCCAAAATTGAAATGAAGCAATAAAACATCATTTCATTTTACAGCATAGAGAAAAGTCAAAGTGCCTATTTCAGGGTATTTCTACATACCTAACACAGGATAAAATTTCACCAGTTGCATTTTGCTGTTAGCTGAGGTGACCAACCCAGGGCTTCTCACTCGAGCCTTTCTGTGTCACAAGAAACGGAAGCAACTTTCCATAATACTTATATACCATCTGTCATGTATTTAGGCTACTAATAGATTAAATAATATAATGACAACCTTGAATAATGGCATCAAAAACAAAGCAAAGTCCTTAAAATTAATTTAAATTAGTTTAACAGAATTAGGGATTTCAAAGAGTTATTCCTATTCTTAGATGGGTCTTACAAAATTCCTGTGTCTTGTAAGAGTCAGGTTTCTGAACAGGCAGCCAATAGCAGATTCTTGCAAAAATACCCCAAAAACAAAACAAAAAACACAAAAAACAACAAAAACAAACAGAAAAACACCACCATGTTTATGTAGCTGCCAAAACAAGTCAAGCCATTGATCTAAAAAGAAAAAAAGCTTTGTTTCATTATCGTTTTGAGTTCTACAATAAAATTAACTACTCAAAAACTGAAAAGTTATCTTAGCTGCTTAAAATGGACCCTTAACACTAGCAGTTCTGAATACAGAAAGGTCCATTTCACAGTTTGCCTGCACAGCTTTAAAGAAATGCATATGGAAAGTTGCCCATTTGTTTCGTATTTTTAGAGAAAATTTCCCTGACCACTCTTACAATTACAAACCCCCAAAGTTAAGAACTGCTAGCACTATACTTGCTAATAGAACTGTGTTCAGTATACATGCACCAAAAGATACCTTTAATTACACCAGCTCAGATTATTTCTTCTTCAGGAGCTATACCTCATTCGGCGTATGAGCCAGCTGTGATTCCACCGGCTGCGCAGGGAAGACTTCCTTGCTTAATTTTCAAAGCTCTCCACAGCCATGCCTTCCTTATCTTAGGGGATATCCTACCTTTCACTACCAAAATATCAGCTCCTGCCTCTGATTAATCCACAATTACTACCAGTCAGTACTTATCTTCAAACACACACTTTTCTCCCATTGATGTTGTTCCTTACGCTTGTAAGGAACTCTTCATAAACAAAAGCAGAACTATTTCATTTTCCTTCTTCAAATTCCCTCCTGAAGCTTTTCTTTGGACAATTACTGACAGAAAAGTCAATAGCAGCCATGGAGTGTGAATAAAGTTAGTCTAGTCCCTCAGTTTCTGCACGGTTCATTTGCACACTCATCATGTCGAGGCACCTGATTTGCGGACGCCCTGATCCAAGGAAGTGCTGATTACAATTGACTGCAGTCAGAGGCGACGGGCACGGCGCTCTGAAGGCACGCGAGGCTTAGGTAAACATCTGCCTTCGCACAAAACGCAGGTCCCATCTCTCAAACTCAGTATCAGTAGCTCCATTCTCTCAATAAGTTGAAAAACGGGAGTAAACTCCTTTCGGTTCACAGGGATATAATAATAATTTCATTATTGTTTAGGGAGCGCTTGGATATTTTACTGATTATGGCTGTGTGAAGGACAATATGCAAGTGAGTAGCTCTGCTTTGCAGTGATCTGAATGCTCCAGAGAGAGGTCTGTGACACTGGCCAAGGCAACAGAAAATACTGAACGGCCACTTACTATGTAAACAACAGCTACCTTGGGCACTGAATAAATCCAGATTAACATTAAAAAAGGGAAGCTCCAGGTAAAGATTATCCAAATACATAGAGCTGTACAAAGGTTTCGCACCCAGCCTCCATTCTGCACATTTGCCTTGCTCACGTCTGCAACCCGAAGCGCTGAAGGCATTACTCCCATTTCTCTACCTGCACCTCCGATATGAACTACAGCAGGCTCCCTCTCCCAAACCAGTGCCTTCCTGCCCTGATTTTGCTGTTAACTTACGCTCAATTTAGACAGCTTAATCCCCCACCTTGTCTGAGTGCCGGGAAGGGGATTACGGAAGCGAAGGAAGCACAGGACACCTGTGCTCGGTTGCAGCATCCGGCCCCACCGCGCAGGGGATGAGAGCCAGCATTACAGCTAGCTTATCTGAGCGGCAATAGTCCTTACACGGAAAACCAGATCAGCAGCTCCAGGCAAATGCTTTGTGCAGTCTAGTCAGCTTGCGTTGTCAAATGCTCTAACATATTCGGTGAAAACAGAAAGTCTGGGAATTTCAGCTGTAAATTGTAGTAAATCTGTTGCCAGTGTACACAACCAAAATTTGTTCTGACTCCTAAACTTGTTAATTGAAAAAAAGATCCAACCACAACAAAAGACGCGCTGACACAGATGCACAAGAGCTAGACAAAGTAATGCTCTTTTATGCCATAATTAAACCTATTTTGTATTTTTACTATTCTGCAAAGGAATCGCTGCAGCAAAATATTTTTATATAGGGTGAATGCTCTTCTTATAAAACACTTATAGCATTTTTGCAAATATTATCAAGTGAAAACGGGGTCTTGAAAAGGCAAGGAATTGCAACCATTACAGTAAACAAGCAATGTGATAATATATGGTAAATATATCAGACATACACACCTCTACAAATAGAAGCCACTCAATACACAGCCTCTGTGTTTTGGAAGGAAAAATCAAGTTTGCTTGTTTTCTAGCTTTTTTTTAAATCTTAGCATAGTGAATTAAAGTACTAAAAAAAGCAAAAAGAAAGAAACAGTACAAGACTTTTAACAGGTAGTTTAGATTTTAATGTAGAGATGGACACAACACAAATAAAGAAGTGCTCCTAAAAGACTGCACGCTAGCAATTTCTTTTCTCCCCAGCTGGGACACAACAACAACAATGCTTATGTTATTAAAATATGCCCTTCCCTTCATCTCTCCCCTTTTGTTCTCTTGCACTTCTCTGTAATGATTATGGAAGAAGAGACTGTATTTGCTATTAGTCTCCTGGCAGCCGTGTTTTATAAATGTTTGTTTGGTCCTTGCAGCATAAAGTAGGTTCTCTCTCTGTATGATCAGACTGGGAGGAAACAGCTCCTAAGGGACCTATTTCCTGTGTCTTAACTAGCACAAATATACCGGCATCAGGCTTTTGTGCTAATGTTCTCACTTCTTGATTAACTGGCCAAACCTCCAGAGAATGGCAATTTTCAATCAAATCTGAAGAACAGTTAGAAAGATCACATGGGAAAAAAATGAAAGTTATTGAATAAAAAAAAGAGGGTTTCTCCCTCTTGAACACAAACATATACATGCACATATAATTAGAAGAGAGCTTTGTTTAATCCACATCAGTTCTATACTAAGTGCACTGTTATTATCAGTAATTGAGGGAGACAGAGAGAGAAAAAAACCTATATTAAATCATCATCCGCTTAAACAAACTAAAAAAACCCACAAAAACAAAGTGAATTTTTTTTATGAGTTAATATTCCCCTCATAACTCAATCATTCCTATGTCATTCACATCCTTGTGCAGCAGGGTCATCCCACAATTGGAAATTGCAATATTCATATAGTTTCTATATGCCTCACTAGTCCAAAATGAAATTTGCCTTGCTTGGTCAAAACAGTGAATAGATATCATATAGACATAAAGGAACACAGAATGAAAGGGATTTCCTGGGTCTCCAGATGAGTATCAAATTCATCCCCTGCTATCACAGGCAATCATCTCATATATCCCCTTTAATAAACTGATCAAGCTGAGCCCTAAAACTGGTTGACTGCGCGATGGCACTACTTCTATTGTAAAGTGCCTTGGAAAGAAATGTTTTTTTACAGATTACATTTCTGTCACACCCACAGCCATACTAACTTCAGTCACACAACACAGATATTGCTCAGCCACTTAAAGTAGAAATCACTAAAGAATCTTTCTACTAGATTATACTGCAGTTGTCAGTTAATTCTTTTTTATAGTAGGACCGCATTGAACAAAAGCATGAGAGCAATTTAAGAGTTTTACTTTGTTAGACAAAAGGTTTCCTTGCTAAAGAACTTAACTTGAGACATTTTGCCAGGTCTCCTTTTTACCGGAAAAAAGGTCTTGGACAGAGTGTGTATTAGGGAGGTTTGTTTCTACTGTAGCAAATTATTAAAAGTTATTACATATCATTGAAGGAGGAATTGAAAATTTGCAACAAGAATTTTATTTTGGTGGAGTACTCACAAAACTAACCTCAGCCCCACCCTAAGCAGTTTGGTGCGCAGTTATCCTCTCAGGCTTCTCAAGATAAAGAGTACAAACTGAACCAATAACGGTAATATTGAGAATTACATGGCATGACAATCTCAGGGGAAAAGATCATAGATAACTTCTCTTCCTCCTTGCCATGAGTATTTCACTCACAACTTGTTTTGGAGATACAGTGGCAAAGTGGGAGCTTCATGTGACTTTTAAGAACTTTGTGGAAATTGGAAAAAAAAAAGTATAGTATAAACCTGAATAAGTTGAATATTAGTTGAAATTCAACTAATAACAACTTAATGCAAAAGAATAAACTCTACCAGCAAAAAAGCATACCTTTCAATAACATGTACCACAGTGTGAACAGGCTGGAATACATTTATTGTTACGAGTTCTGTTACGAAGATTTTCCAAGGGATCAGGTAAACCAGACTTCTCCACATTTCAGCAATGGGCTGTACAGAACAGGCTGAATATGAATAGACACTAAACAAAATGCAAATTATGCAGTAAGCACTCTGGGCTTACCTTCTAACTCCCCTGTGGCAGAGCCAGCCTCATTATAGCTATACTCTTGCTGCCCTGTCTCTAAAGAAAGGGGCTTTAACATGACCTTAAAGTGATAGCTTTACCAGCAAGAAATGCATTAAAACTCAAAGGCTCTTTTTGGTGTTGATCTAACATATTTGTGTCAAATAAGGTAGCCAAAAGGTCTAGGCCATGGGCAGAGAAAGAATATTGCAAAATAAATGATTTTGCAAATATTTGAGCAAATCAGCAAACCTACACAAGTGAAACAGCGCAAAATGGGAACTGTCAGGGAAGGAAAAACATGCCAATCTCTAAAGCAATGTTAGTTCTAAAACTTATCTGTATTTGTACTGTAATTATACTTTTGTAGACTATATTAGCTACTTTGGTCAAAACCACAGTCTTCTTTTTCCACACACTCAGCGGCATCCCCTCCCATAAAGTTTCACTGACTTCCCTGGGACTCCTGACAGTACAAGGTACTATTCAGAGTGAGTAGGTGTATTGATCTGACAAGCACTGCAATGAATCCATGTATTAGGATTCCTGCAAAGAAGAAAAATATTAAGTGGATAAGAAGAATATGTAGCTCGCCCAACCAGATCACATTTAAGGGGCATTTCGAAGAAGTCTCAAGTGTTATCGTAGCACAGTATCTATTCCGTGGTGAGCCATCTTGCAGTAGCTCTCAGTTCAGAAATAATTCTCACCATAATAATCACAGCATATTATAAAATACAATAATGAGGACAATAATTCAGTGCCCTGAATTTCTGTTCATTTATAGATAGATAAATTGTTCCCATACTTAACCTGATACATCTCCTGCTCTGTTATATCAAAGCAGGATTTAAGATGAAGAAAACATATGGCCTTTTCCTAACTCCAACATCGACTTGCTATACAATAGTAGCAAAAAATCATTAAAAAGGGTGTTTCTCTATTAATGTATTTGGGGATAAAAATCTATTTAGGCTTGCAAAGGAGCTTTGGGATCCCTGGATATTTTGGTTAAGATACTTCTAAAGGCAATAATATTAAAACATGTCTCAAATGTCTCAACAGCAGCTTAGAACGTTGAGCCGCAGATGCCTGTTCTTGCTCAAAGACACCAGATGAGTGTCACCTCTTCCTTCCCTTATCAGCTGGCAATATTTGGGATCCAGAACCTAATTTTTAAACATTTTATTAGATGCAAAGTAATTGAAGGATTACAAAATTCAAGATAATTCATTACATAATGAATTTGTGTAAACAGTTCATTTACGGAGTATCCTCCAAGCAAAAACAATTAAAGCAAACAGAAATACCAAAAAAAGGTTTATGACTTGAAAGTACATTTCAGTGCTAATAGTGCCGCCTATTGGTGAGTCCACTAAAATAAGTTTTTAAAATACAAGGTGACAACAGATAGACTAAAAGACTAGATATAATAAGAAAGTACTAATCTCCAGTATGATAAATATTCAAAATATATAAAGTGTGACACATGCAACACTTGCAATATTAACCAAATCATTTAAAGTGCTTTCTGAAGATCTGATCAATAGCAAATTATAGATATTTCCATTGTATTATTACAAAGAGAAGAACTCGTATCTCATAGCAGATGTTTTAGACCTACATACAACTATATCAAATTACCTCGAATTGACTGTTGTCTTAAAAATAAAACGGGTTCTTTCTGTGTAACTGCCTAGTTACAGTTTTTATATTGCTTTCTGGTACTCCGCAGGATCCAAAACATATCTGTGGAATAAAAGTTTCACAGAAGAAAGGCTATGATCTTTGTTTGTTTTAAATAAGGCTTATCTGCAGACTCCTTCCACGTTCAAATCTCTGAAATCATATACTCTTTTTATATAATTCATAGGCTAACATACAGACCACCAAGATGGGCCCAGGTAAAACAGATATCAGGCTTCATATTAAATACAGATTTACAAAGTCATACTTTGATGTCAAAGTCACAGGAAATACTTTTAATGGAAATAGTTATCAGCATTATTTGAAACGAGGCTACAATTAAAGGTCAACGTATAATCAAAACCCCCTGGAAAGGTTTGCCCAAAGGCCAGGACTGGTTTTACACAGACTCTTTTCTCAATTGCCTTGAATACTGCAGGACTTAGTCCATTTACACAGGCATCCCCGCATGGTGACCCAATATGAATAGAGCCCTTGTCACGTGGTAAACACAGTTCTGATTTATGACATCATGCACAATTTAATTTACTATTCCTCGTGCTACTGATATAATGTATCTATCTATATATACATACACACCCAGACCCGAATGAACTCATATAATATCTGCATATATAGAAAGAATTACCACTGCATTGGCAGCAGATGCTTTATTTCAATTGTTTTATGACAGGAGTGATTTTTACAAAATGAAGTATAGTTTTCTTTAAAAACTTGAGTTTTCCATATGTCACAGTTTGAGGTTAAACAGATCTGGGATTTCATGACCAGCAAAGAACCAAAAACTAACATTCATTTTTATATGGAGAAGTTGACATTTATGGTAAGAAACAAGAAACCCTCAACATACCTCTAACACAGAGAGTTACTACAGCATCTAGGAAACAAAGAGAAAAGTATTTTAAGAGCCACAACAGCAAAAACCATATTTTATTTTTAAGATAAGAAGAAATAAAGAATGCTGTGCTCATATGACTACAGTGTATTTGCTTTTTCTGTTAGTCCTCTAATAAAAGTAGGTCAAGTTAAGGCACGCCCATTAGTTCTCCAGTAAACAGGGCCACATTGAGTTCACCTGATTGTAACCAGTGTAGAACAGAATTTTAAATATATTTTGCTTTCATCTGACAAGTTAGCTTATTCTGTATACAGATATTAAAAAAAAAAGAAAGACATTAAGTCCTGTGTGATTTTTAAAATCAGAAGAAAAGACAAAGGATACCTGGAACTGGGACACGCACATTTTCCCTACAGAAAAACAAATGTGCGTGCCTCCACGTATAAGTTTAGACATCAGAAAGACTTCTACGGAGATGTATTATAGATGAGTCACATATTCTCCCCTTGATATCAAGACAAAGGAAAGAAAATTCTGCATAAATCACTTCACAATTTCCCTGTAATGCTCCTGAATATATTATTATTCATCTCACCTTTTCAAAGATCACGATTTTCATCCTCCTGATTTTTTTTTGATTTTTTTTTTAAGAATACAAAAAGCATTTCTTATTTAGGAACTTGAATTTGTCGTTAGGCAATTTTCAAACAGGTCTCATAGCTCTTTTATCCTTATTCATTTTTCTTTTTTAATCTGAAATAGTCCCTTGTTGCTTGATTTGCAGATCTGTATCAGCATGCAGGGTTTTCACTAGCTTCAGCTAAGCACCGCACAGCCCGATCCCCTCGAGTACGCAATGTAAGAGTCAATTTAGAAGCAAGCTAGAAGTATTGCACTCTGTTCTCTGTCACACAAAACATCATTTTACTCTCACCAGCATTTTAATAACAAAATTCAATTCCTGATAGTTTTTTCAGCATAGCACAGGACTGTCTAGAGATGACATCAGGATGCTCATTAAAGACTTTGCTTTTTTAAAATGTAATTAAAATGTAGTATCTATTTTCCAAGACCACAAAGTCCCTACATTGCTGTGAATCTAAAGTTGGCATATATACTTTAACTTTGAATTTGCTCTTGTTTAGGGAACCAAACTTTAAAAAGTTTTGGTTTTGTGTTACTAAAAATCACTCAATTAAGTCCAAAGAATTAGAAAAACATAAATATACTATTCTATCATCATTTTGCTTAAAGAAAAGTATGTCGTTTTCCTCTCAGCCATACGCTGCTTCACCTTTGGTTCTCATTTGCTAGCATTTGCTAATATATAGTTTATTTCTGAAAATTAGATTTAAATTCCTATCACTGGAATGAACAAATATCTATGTATACCTATATTTTAAAGGTCTTCTGCGCTGCATGCCACACAGACGGACAAGCATGCACAAGTTAAGGGATAACTAGCTCGCATATCTTAAAGTTACTTCTCTCTGTTTCAGATCCTCCAGACACTAAACGCAAGGAAAGCTCAGGCTCCAGGCCGCCCTCCGTCGCCGCCCGCGCGCGGCGGGCGCAACCCACCGGGGAGCAGCCGGGGCTGCACCGGTGCCCGGGCTCAGCGCGACGCCGCTAGGGCAACGCGCAGCGCCGCGGCCTCGCCGCCCCAGCGTGGCCCACCAGGGCTCTGGGCTGCTCCGCAAAACTTGAGTTATGAGATTTTAACATTCGGCAGCTTTATCTTTTACTTCTCTTTTGCAGAATCACATACTAGCATGCCATTTTTGTCTTGCAGCTCACCTCATCCGTCACAGAGAAAGTCAACTAAAATGCTCCAATTCAGCTTCCATGGGTTTGTTTCTTTTTTTTTCTTTTTCTTTTTTTTTCTTTTTGTTCTTTTGCACAACATGGATTTTACCTTAGGCACCAAACAAACTCACCATTTTAATAACAGAAAATACTACAGCATTTTTCATTGTTCTTTGGTCAATTTGTTTTGCTGAACTCAACACGAAAAACAATTTCAAACTTCTTAGTAAATGCTTCATTTACGAATGCTCCATTTCAAGTGCCTACAGGGTTACAATCTGGTCTATGACAATTTTATTAATTTTTTTAATCAAAAGCATTAACTCAAATTTAAAATAAATAGCACTCTGCACTTCTGTAGTGCCTTCCAGCACAGTATGGCGAAGTGCTTCATGGACAGTAATGACTGTAGCTTCACTGCACCTCCAGGACAATTAAATGTTATTCTGCACATTTCTTCTTCATTTGAGTAAACTGAGGCACAAAAGATTGCTTTCCATATTTTTGAGATTGATCTTTAACCTTAGATGCTTTTGGTTTTGTGAGATCACTTTAAGATAGCCAGAGCCTTCTTTTCAGAAAAACATAAAATACTCACAAATATTACTGAAGTTAAAAAAAAAAAAAAAAAAAAAAAAAAAAACAACCCTAAGACAGCACTTTAAAAAGAAAGTACCCCTAAGTTAATTTCTGAAAACAACCCAAAAGTTTCTAGACTCATCACTGTGGACAGCAAAGTCATCCAGTGCTGAGGTTAGCCCAGAGCACAGCCACCAGTGCCACTGGCTTCCATCAAAGGGCACTGGTAACCAGGAGAAGCTGGAAAAACCACCAACTCTCTTTGGTCTCGACTCCGCACTGGCACAACTACATGCCCTCTACAACCCACAGACCTGCTGCATAACATATGATGAAACATGATCAACAGCCAAATTGCATCCTCCATCAAGTCATTCCTCACTAAGCTACCCAGGAACACCACAGAAGACTCCTTGCTGGAAATGTGCTGAGCAAGAACATCTAGGAAATCACATAAATCCTAAAACCATGGCTCTAGAAACACTCTGTAAATTAACTATAAGATATACCAAAAATAAGAAAACATTTCAAAAACTAACTCAGTGCCCTGTTGGTTGCACCAGAAGAGGTAGCAGCTTCTCAAGCTAATTAATTTTAAAAATTTCTTCTCAGATAGAGAATCTCTTCTCAGATAGTTCAAGTAGCTCTTTTCAGCATTCAGTAACTCGCACTGTTCTACCCTGAATCTCACCCCTCTTCTTTTGCCTCCTTCAGAATCACAGCTATTTTCAACTCATCCATATAATTGTGTCTCTTTTACTAATGTTGCCATCTCAGCACTTGTCCGCTTTTGCAAAATGAACGTGCCTTTCAGGAGCAAATCCCTCTTGCCCTTGTATACTGCAGACCTATTTTCCATAACTTGTTTTTTCTCTTCGCCAGTTTCTAATCTACAGCAGCACTTTTGTTCTGTCATTTGTCACTATGTAACTATTTGTCTAAACAACTTCATATAAACAACTCCAATTACAGTTTTCCTTAGCTGAGGCCAAATTAAGAGGGACAGCAATGCTTTGGAGTGCTACTTCCTGTGTTCACTAATGTCGAAGATGCATAAACAAACAAACAAACAAACAAAAAAAACCCCACATACACTTTATGGTTGAATCCCTCTACCTCCACACCATCCAAAAAACACACTTGAAAGTACGGCCGTCATGTATACATTAGAGAGGGATGTGCCTGAGTGACTCTCTTCACAAAAAAGTCATACCAGTTTATCTACAGCTTTCTCTGCAAACACTGTTTTTAAGGTTAACGCAACCATTTGGGGGTCAGCCGAAGCTGAGACCGATGCGCATCAGTCAGGATTGCGAGGGGACAGACTCTGTTCGCCACCACATCAGGACGTTCTAGTTTAGACAAAAGGTTTCTCAGTTGCCACTTAATAAGTTAGAAACTAGTTGAAGCCCCTGAGAGCTTCCAAACATACAGGCACTTGTTATCAATTTACGATAAACCTCATTCAAATCCCAGACTAGCCAGGCAGTGAAGCTAGCCCAGTCTAAGGCCCCCTTGAAGAAATGTTTATTTTGGTTAAACTGTTCATGTCCATTTAGTGAAACTGTAAAAACCTACTTTCAGGTAACCAGGGGAAAGAAAGCAATATTATGTTACCATTCTGAGGCTTCTTTCTTTAAGCCATGAAAGGAAAAGCTTGAAGAAACTTGAAGAAAAAAGCAAACTCTGGGGTTTCAGAAAGAATCAACTTCAGAAATAAAGCTGCATTGAGCTCTTCTTCCAGCGTATTTCTGGGCAGCAGCTTTGGGGACTTCTACTTTCCATTTTCACAGGATATATTGATTTTCAGACTAACTAGCTGAACTAATCCAGCATCCTGTTATGGCCAGCTCTGGCTGTTTCAGAGGACAGGACAAGAATCACTGTAGTAGGTAACGGCAGTAATTTGCCAGCAAAGCTTTTGTCCATCCCTGTGAGTTTAGGTTTGATACTGTTAGGACTTGAGCGTATTTTGTACTTCCTTAAATGCCAGTGAATTTGAGAATAGACAATATCAGCCTATCGATACTCCCGACTAGCAGGGAAGGAGAAAAGTTATCATCGCATCAATCAACTCACAAAGATACTACACAGTGAACCTTTGAAGTAAGATATAAAGGTCACTATACCTTATAATTAGGAGCTGCTTCAGTATAAAGGTGAGATCAGTTAAAGGAAAAACAACAAAACAGCCTAATGCTGGATTACTTATGGACTCAGAACAGTGCTTTAATATTATTAATTACAACCTTTTTGCCGTTTGATTAATTTCACAAAAACCCTTGAAGAAATACATTGTACACATGCATTATATGCCTTGCAATGCAGAAAAAAGGAATCTATAAAATTAATGAAATGCACTTGTCTTTCTCTCTTTCCATATATCCATTTTAAATACAGTAACGAACAGAGAGAACAAGAGTGGAGAGTCTATATATACACCAGAACAAAGGAACACTAAAATAATCTTTAGAACAGAAAAGCTAATACTTTCTAAGGAACTGATGGCAAGATAACGTTACCTAAAGAATTAATAGTCTGGAAGAGCAAGCTAAAAATAAAGTGATAAAATTTGCCAGTAAAATAAAACTTAGGTTTAAAACATACTCTTTTAAAGCACAATCTATAAGCTTTGAGAGACTTTCCAGATATATATATCAAGCCAGTGGACTGAGAAGCCTGATGACTGAGGAAATTGAAACTTGAATACAAGTAAGATAATGCATACTGAGAAATGCAATCTAGTCTAAGCCTCAAAGGGGAGTATCTTGGAAAAAGTAGTGCTACCTCTCCCCCCCAAGCTAGCAAAAAAGCTCCACAAATTAAATAATTAGTGGATGATGGAAGTGTAGTAAATCTAATATATCTGAATTTTACTGCGACATCAAATATTTTTGCAGCAAATTAGCTCTAAAAGTGATTTCAAATGGCAATTCTCAGTCTTCTACCCTCTCAGGGTAGTCTAGATTAATATTAATGTAATATGTATTTATTAATATTTTAAATTATTTTTAAAAGGAAATTGGTAGCTGTATGCCATGAGATATTAAGAAAGAGAAAATTATTCAAAAAGCAAAAGGAAGTTGCAGTGGGAACAACAGATAACTGAAAGGATGGTGATACGCTTCAGTCTTATTTACTAAATTCTCAACTATTTTCAAGAAAGCAGGTGAGGAGCATAA
This sequence comes from Apteryx mantelli, assembly GCF_036417845.1. Taxonomy (NCBI): domain Eukaryota; kingdom Metazoa; phylum Chordata; class Aves; order Apterygiformes; family Apterygidae; genus Apteryx; species Apteryx mantelli. The sequence continues at coordinate 154,758,245 of NC_089979.1, forward strand.
CAATGACGTAACATATCTGTAGGCAACCTCATGAGACAAGAGAAGAGCGCTCCATGGCCTCACTACCTGCTGTGTAAAAAGTACTTTCTTTTACCTGCTTTAAACTGCTCTGGCCAATCAACACTGAGCACAAAACGCTCAGGAAAGGAGGATAACTTCATTTCCGCTTTTATGCCTCTTTGAATATGGCTGGAAATTATTTCTTTTGATGGTGGAAAAATGACAAATTTACAAAAGATTTAGAAACAGAGCAAATCACAAGAGAGGATAAACTCTGCAGTCTCTACACGTGTAGGATTATATTGATATTTCTGTCCCTCCCACACTTACACTGGTGAAACCAGACCAGAAGACTGAAAGGATGCTTCTGCTGGGTTGTGACAAAGGCTGTGGAGCAACTCCCTCTAAGAAATTGCATTTTCCCACTCATTACACAGTACTATCAAAAGTTGTGGGGTATACAGGCAGGCAGAAGAATACGCGTTCCAGGGGTGCATAAGCTGAAGCAAACACTTCTAACCACCGGAAAGCTGGAAGCTCTGTATCTAACCAACTCCGGCCACCTGAATAGTATTTTACTACTAGGCACTCTGCTAACAAAATGGTGTAGTCACAAAGAACATAAAGTGACGGGTTTAGAACTTTGTTTTTCCCCACGAAAGAATCCTGAAAAGCCCAAGTACAGGTAAGGAACAAGAGGGAATAATTGCCATTGCTTGATCGGCAAGAAGCTCAGACTAGAACTTCCAGACTGTGCAAAGCCATGTAGCTGGGATAAGCGAGGTGCAGTGAGGCTAAGTATCAGAAGAAAATCCTTAATGGGGTGATAAATCAGACTGTGAAAGTTTCCCAAGGGAAGAAGCAGGACTCCCACTGCTCAACACATGTAAAAGTAGCTGGGACAAAGAACTACAAGATACGCTATGGGGAATAACTCAGCACATAGCAAGGGGATGGTGCAGATGACCTAATAATATAACAGGATTTAAAATGACTAGATAATTCTATTATCATTAACCACATTCACAGCTGTACAAGTTAAAACACTGTTGCTATGGTAATCAATCCTGATGCGTCGTTGCAGAAAATGACTGCAGTGCAAGGGTTGGAAATGAACCTAACACTTCCTACCCTCAATGAATTCAATGTACCAAGCAGCTGGGTAACTTTATCTAAAAAGGAAGTTTACATCTAGCCTCCCCTGAGCTTTTTCAAATACATAGTAAAGCATGACTGAGTATCTGGCAGTCAGATATGGATTATGCGTAGACTTAAAACAGACTGGATTCAAGCTAGGAGCAACAGAGAGGATGTTGCTAGCCATTAGTGGATTATTCTCCTGCACTTAGAGTCCCCCTTTCTCAATGTTGCTCGAATTCTCTCAGCTCGAAGGAAAGCAAAAATCTATCAAAGGAGCAAAGTACGCACACCTCTACGCAAACCCGACTACACGCTCAGAGACATTCACCATACATGCACACACAAAGCCCAGACACTGTAATCTGTTGGGCCTTTCCCAACAGCGCAGGGAGCCTGAGTCGCCGGAGAGGGGCAGGGGAAATGCAGCGCCCTGCTCCGCGGAGCTGCGGCGCGCGGAGAGCTCGGCTCCAGCTCCTCTGAAAACAGCACCAGACTGTACTCCACACGCAAGGCAAGAAGAAAAGCAGCAGCGGTGCATATCTCAGGTGCCGTTTTCTAAGTAGCCCTATGGACAACAAATTGTAGGAGTGAGCTAATCCCAGGGGGAGGCAACAGCTTTTATTCACAACTGAAAAGATAAAACTTTCTAAGATTTCAAGCCACAGAGAAACAGAGATCAACCATCTCTTGATCACATACCATCATTTCTAAATTAAGTCCATTTGTGCGTGGACATTATTACAGTGTAATAATTCAGTACTCATCTCACTGTACAGTGGGAACATGTACTTGTTTGATTTTCCAGTTTTCCCCATTACTTACAGTACTAGTAAAAGAACGTTTGTGGGGGAATCAGAAAGTTACACCTGACTGTAATAAAATCCTTCAAGTGAGGTATAATTTTGGAGCTCAAATTCTGAAAAGGGAGTTTAAATTGTACCTCATTTCTCATACCCCTCAAACAGGGTCTGTATGAATCTTTATTAGTAAAACTGGAAAACCTTACAAAGATTTTTTAATGGCAACTGAGAATTTAAGATCAGGCACTAACACTCCTCTTCCTCCAAAACCAAAATCTTTTCAGGAAGCCACAACAAGAATGTAGCGGGAATGAACGCCCAAATCACTCCGGGTAAAAGCAGTATGCTTTCGCAGTTTCATAACATAGTAAAAATGGTCTGGGTGGGTATTTGGAAGAAAACCAGTGTAGAGGCGTAACCAAACAGAAGAGAAGACGACTGATTCTGCTGTACAGAATTTCCCAGCAACGCTTTCTTGCCAAAGCCGGTCTTCTCAAGTGAACAGAGTATTTCTTTTGGCTTTTGAGAGTCTGCAGCATTGTTAAGAAAAATAATCCAAAGTAGACCACACAGAATAGAAAACACAGTAACATTATTGGAGCCTCATATGCAAAAGAGGACACGTTATCAGCTGTTAATGCTGGTAAACTCTCAAACTTTTCATTTTGTGTTTGGCAGCATTACACAAATATTCATGAGAAACCAGAGGAAGTTCGAAAAGGAAGCAGACCCATACTTGGGTCTGAAAGTCAACTATGAGCAAGCAGGTGTGCCAGAAGGTAAAAACAGACTTTAATACTCAGTTACAAAAATATCTGTATTTGTTATTTTTTTTATTATTATTATTTGCTTATTTTTAAAAAGTCATTAAATTTGTCCTTAAGGAATATATTTCAAGTTAGAAGCAACTACATATGTCAAAAAAACAATCACAGCAGCAGTGGAGTTTTTAATTTTCATAAACACACAAAGAAGCAGAATATTTGATAGATGTGTCATATAGTTACTCTTGTACATTAAAAAAAGTTATTCACATAAAGTAATTTTTTGAAAGAACTTGCCAGGGATGAGCTCATGAAATAACTCAAGTTCTACCAGGACATACCTGAAATGCTAGAACATGCCTAAGTTCATGAGACATCTATTAATCGATGAAGATACATCCCCTTTTATTGAAAACAGTCTGTAAAACACTGTATGTATGTTTTGTTTCTATTTTAATGTATTTTATTAGTATTTTTCTTGGAATTTAAACAAAAATGTTCCTGCTTGTGTGAATTTCAAATCATTAGCGCCAAAACTTCAGTCAGTGTTTCATGAGAAAACTACTGAATTATGTCTGTTTATGATTATAACGCAAATTTCTCAAGAAAATTATTCCCTCTTGGGCATTAACAACTAAACGAGTATGAAAGCCTAGAATGTGTTTAATGTGACCAAGCTAGCTTTTCCCGCCAAAACACTTCAATTTATTCCAAAGTAATTTTTCAAATCTTAAACATAGTCTAATAAGTTACTTCACTTCCAAAAATGACATGCATTTACTAGAAAAGACTCAATAAAATCTATCATTAAAAAATTCAAATTGTGAAGGCCAAGAATTTTACTATGCAACTGCTGTAAATAATTTTTTTTTTAATGCAAGTTCATGGATGAGTCAAAAAGAGCATGTGTGAGAAAGAGAAAGAAATCCCAGTGCAACTGAGAAATTAAACTGAAAAATTAAATCAAGGAGCCAAAAAACAGACACGCAGATGGTAAAAACTGGCAGAAATAAAAAGTAAAAATCATATTCTTAAGTATCAACAGCTGCAGTGACTTTAAAATATTACTCCTTGAGGATACACAAAGACAATAATCCCAGACTGTGATTTCTGAGCCAGTCTACTGCTGCACAAGAGCCACAAAACATATAGTATTGTACAGAAAAAAATGATGTGTCAGACATAGTGGTATCTGCACTGCCAGTCTAGTAAAATAGAAGGCAAGAAAATTAAGCTATCCGACACTGCGAAATTAATGTCTTCAACAAAAGAAAAAAAAATTTAACTGTGTAAATGAGATAAGCGAGGTGACTCACAGAATCCATTTGCAGATTTATAATATTACAGGACAGAGTATGAATTGGTTATTTGAGCATTTCTGAAACAATCTTAAAACTATATTTAAACTTAATGCTCCAAATGGAAGCAAGACCATGTTTCCAAGATTCTGCATTCTTAAATTTTGCTACATTAATAACTTTGCTGGTCTCTAATCTTATTTAGGGTCTTTGTGATTTCAATCACCACAATTACCTAAAAGTTATCATGCTTCAAATTATCAGTATTAATATAGAGAAAGAAAAATAAGCTAAGATTTGAAAACTGAGAAATTATTGTGTACTAACTATATGTTTTAAGTTAAGGTTTTCTGAAAAGTTTCCTTAAAATCAGAACTGAAGATAAATAATTATCATTAGTACTTTTAAAAAACATTGCTTGAGACTAATATTCTTGATTGTTAAATAAATTAAATTGATGCTACTACACATCATTTAAAACACCCAGCATCTTACGCCATCAACACACTTTTAGTCTAGCTGTAGATATTTACCCACAAAACCTATTGCTTTTTTGACCTATAAAAGCAAAGTAAAAATTCAAAGAGAACAAAATGGTATTTCTGTATTACCTCTTTTGGTTTGCAAAGAAGTTTACATCAGGCGCTTTCTCCTCTAAAACAATTACTAAGGTTATCAGGACAAACATCAGGAAGGTGACTCAAAACTACACTATGTGAATGTGTTTAGAAACACACTGTGTAGTTTAGAAGAAAAGCATTTATCAAAATAATTTTTACAAGTTATGTACAGATACACTGAAATATATATATACATGCATATATAAACACATTTATGCATCAATGACAGCATTTCTAAATATTCTAAATATAAAAATTTTTTAACTGTCTGCTTTTAATGTTCTGTATTTCCAGTATATAAACAAGTATGTATACATGCATATATGAATGAGCAGTAAGAAAGCAGAACCCTGAATTATAACATGAAATTAAAAGTTTCCTGTCAGTTAACTGGCAAACAGAAAGATGCTATCGTGGAATTGGTTAAATTTTGTCTTTTGTACAGGCTCCAAATTCAGATGACCTAGAATGGTATCACTTTTCATTACAGCAAAACCAGCAACTTCCAGTTAGCACAAACGGACAGAACTGGGGCGACTGCTTCTTGCCTTGCTGAAACACCACAGAAGGACTTCTGGGTTGATTTCAGAAGTTACTTACACCTTCCTGAGATGGAGTCCCAATTTCATGCTGAAGACGCATGCACTGCACTGAATTCACCCAAGCCTCAGAAACTGCAGAAAAATGCACAAGTAATAGCAGTAAAATGAAAAAGATCATCAGGGAACCAAGTTGCAAAGAGGTGGGAATGTGAGTTCACATAGATCCAGAAATACTCATTTCTTTTTTTTCCCTGATCTAAACATTTACCAGCCTACCTCCCAAAATTTTATGCTGTCCTCTGACACTCAAGTGCCTCCTACCAGATCTTTAGCTTTACAGTAAGGCCAGCATTTGTGTATTCAGAAAAATGGCAGAGTCCTTGAACCCCATTCATTTCACCTACCCAGAATGCTGGAATATGCACTATCCTACTTAAATATTCTACTAAGATGTTTTTCTTGCATAGGACCAGTTCTACTGACCTTCAAATCACTAGCAAACTCCATCAGTTTTGATGAGAGGATGAGTTAAAGAGCCTTTACAAAGACAGAGCTATTTATAGTGATAAAGAGTAACTACAAGTAAGAAATACTGATGGGTTTACTTTATAAAATTATGCTTTGTTGTTATAATTATTGGCCAGAAAATCAAGATAAATAAAAATGGTATGATGGAATACTTAATGTACGTTTCAATAATTTTAAATAGAGATGCTCACAGATATGACTGCTTTCTTTTGAGGCATTTAATTTAGTCTGTGCTTTGGATAAATGGGTTGAAATTATAAGCAATCATGAATTCCTAGGCATTAGGAAAGCAAAGGTTTTTGAAGACAAATGAGTGTGTTCAAAAGAAGGAGGAAATTAAGCTTTAATACAAAGTGATTCAACACTGGCTTACTGCCTAGTACGCTGAAGAAATATTAGAAGGATCTGGGGTTTTGTTCATTTTGGATACCTCACTCCACAGGTGTTTATTCCACAGTTTGTAAAAATGTTTGCAATACACAACCTAAAGGACAAATATTTCTTCTTGGAAATAGTTGCATATGTACATACGCCAGCCTTAACATCAATGTTGCAAATGACTTAGATGCCTTATCCTACTGAGTATGTCTACTTAATCTTTTCTTGAGCGGACAGTCTCATTTTTTACTTTTATTCCCAAACTGTTAGAAACTGCTGCACTAGTACTGCATCAAGCCCCAAGTAAATGCACCCTTTTTGTCTGAATTTACCAGGTCAGACTAGGTCCTCTGCTAACCATAGCTACATCTTCCAGTTCGTGGCAGTACAGGCAAGACAGAGCTTGTGCCTGCTTAGAAGACACCGGGTTAGAGAAGAGGAGCAGAAACTGGAGCTTGCTACTGTCTAGCTTCAGGACAGAAGCAGGGGGCACGGCTCATGGGGGCCTCCTCCGGCTCGCTGAAAGGAAGGAAAAAAGGTCCAATTCCAACTGCACCACGATTGCCCAGGCAGGAGGAATAAGTGGAGGAATAAATGCAGGAAGGAAGGAGGAATAAACACAGGACGAACTCAAGTCCCAAAGCTCCAGCCTCCTCCTGGATCCCCGGTTGCCCAGTACTGAGTGTGGGCTGGCAGCACCAAAGGGACAGCAGTCAAAAGGGAAAGCCAGTCTAGGTTATATGTATGGTTTAAAAGAAGAGCAAAGCTAAAATCATGACCATTATCTCTGGCAGCTCAGCTTAAAAAGAAAAAAAAAATAGATGAAACAGGACAAAATAACTTTTAAGCTGTGAAAACACTCAATATCTTAAACGGCAAACATGTTAAAATAATGTGACTAGCAAACTTAGTTTGCTCATATTTTAAACAGTCATCTCTGAGCTGGAAGAACAAAAGGCAGAATTTCAATCCAAATGAAGTTTGAAACAATCACATGCAGCTGGCATGAAAGTGAGTGATGCCTTAATATGGAGTTTGGGCAACAATTTTTATTCTTAAAATATATAAGAAATCAAAAATTAAAAGGGATATCTATTTCAAAAATAAAATCTTTACAGAACTGTATTACAGAAAATCTTTACTTCATTACTATTTGTGGTGCCCCTTGCTTCACATAACATTTCCATTCTATTGCTTCCTCATGGAAACAGCAGATGTGCTGTATTTGTTTTAATTCCATGTACCTATGAACCTCTCTCGGCTAGAGCTACTGCATCAGCTGCAAATCCATTTTCTTCTTTTGGAACAGGGATTCAGCAAAAATCCTTATCAGTGCCATGAGGCAGTTCACAGTTGCTGAGTCTTATGAAAACACTAATAATTATTTATTAAATCAGATTAAACACAACAAAATGAAGAAAAGATGGCCGTTTCTTCCATTTCGCATGCAACTCATAGAAAAGAAAAAAAAACTGTTTAGTACATCCTGATTTCCTAACCAGTCTCCCTCCTCTTCTCCCTTCTTCCCCTCCTCTCACCCCCCCAGCCCTGGAAACTGGTTAGGTTGAACCATTGCACATGCAACACCAAGTAGCTTTAAGACAAATTTGGAATGCACTGCTTTCCTAATCAGTCAATGAATGAATTGGCAAGGCTGGTCCTTTGTCTTCTTTTTCTTACAGTTATACCAATGAAATAAATTTAAATCTTATGGTATATCACATCAGCTAGGTCATATTACGTAATTACATTGACTCCGTTGCTGCACTCACTAAATCTTGCTGTGTCACTTCATGCGGATTCATGACAATCCTCAAAGTATCCTATAAATTACAGTAACCACTTAATACAGCCAGAGAGTACTACATTCAATAATGAAATGCTCATGCTTAAGCAATAAAATCAAGATTAAATGTGAAACCCAAAATAAAACAAAAACCCAGACAAATTACTTCCATATAATTCAATTATTAACTCTAAGTTAGACAGTACAATTCCCTTTATAGCAAGTGCAATCATGTCATTAAAGTAACCTGTCCACACACAGATCGTAAAAAATAAGCGCCTTTCTTATTTACCTCAAGGAGAGACCTGATTCACTACCCCTCCCACCGTAAAAGAGGACCAGCTTAGGCCTCTTCTGAAAGCACCATCTTCTTACTTAGTAACTCATGTAAAGAAAAAGAGTTTAAAAATCATTCTGCTATTATTTGACAAACTAGTTAAAGATAACCTTCCCATTTGGATAAAATCTGTCATCATTTTTCTTGACGAAAATAACCATTCTCTCACTTCCTTTTTGTTCTCATTAGAATTAACGGGCTTGCCGGACTCAGCAGTAATTTCCCTGATTCTCACCCAAAAACTAGGGCCAGAAGTGAAGAGCCCTGAGATCATACCTCTGGCTAACTAAATTGGTCTGTTTTGCTGTAGGAAGAAATATAACTTCCACTATAAATTTATAATATGAATATTTCTTGAAAATAACATTAGCCATTTAGAAGAAAAAACATAGATCACAGTATGAGGAAAATCAGGGTATTTTCCTTTTTAAAAGCTCTCATTAAAAAAAAAGGCTCTTATTTTTCCATTTCAAGTCACAAACATTCTGTTCTGGAATTGAATTTGGATTTTTTTGTTAAAACAACCCCCAAAACTCAAAATTAAGCTAATTTGAAGCTTTAGTGAAGCACAGACTGACCTGTAATGCAAAATTACAAAAGTTTGGCTTGGCAGCAAAATCAAGCAAATTCTTAATCTTGGGTTTTCTTATGATTTAAAATTGGAAAAATAAAATTGGGATAACTTTCAGATTTTGAACTGTATCTTTCTGACAGAACATGAAACACAACAACTTCAAGGTGCCAGAAAATAAAGTGTATGAGGGATTATAAGCGTTGGGCTTTATAGATGGCTTCTCCTTTTTCCGAGGCATTGGTAGCTGTCTTGTAGGTACCTATATCGTAAACCATAAAGCAGGTATGCAGAAAGAAGAAACAGGTTGAACAGAGAAAATGAGAGGAAAGTGAAATGTAAGGAAAAAAAGGCAAACATCAATATGACATACTACCAGTACTGTCTGCTGAAATAAAAATGCAGAATTTCTTTTTAAGCAGCAATGAAGCAAATAATCACTTACATATTTGCACTTTGTTTCAAAGGCCAGAAAGCAGAATGAGCATAATGGGAATTTTAAATGAAGAATGCTTTACCAAGGGTGAGGGAGAATCCTCTACGGACACAATTAACAGAATTGGTTTAATACACTTAAAACTTTTAACCTTTGTGGTCTTTGAAGCGGATGAAGGAACTGCATCTATTTCAGGTTTGTATAAAAGGGCTATACTGCCCTGAAAAGTTTTACAGTGTTGCAAACTAATGAAATAAATTACTGTAATTTGGTTAGATCTATATTCATTAACCATATTACCCACCAAGGGAATGAAGACAAATTTTAATTTTACTAATGTATTTCACTGCAGCGTGACTCTGGCACTCTGTGAGTAGGGGTCCTGTCGCGCGCTGCTCGTGGCCTCGCCGGCGCCCCGCTCCCGCGGCCGCGCCAAGGCAGGAGCGCCGCGAGGCCGCCGCCTCGCGCAGCCACGCTCCGCTCTGGCACCGCGCACGCCCGGCTGCCAGGGCACCGCACAGCGGCGCCAGCCAACGCGTCACCAAAATACAGAGAGCAATGCTGTTAGAAACCATGCAAACAGAACCGACCCTCCCCCCCCCAAAAAAAAAAAAAAAACACTGACAGAAACTGTTAAATAAAAAGTAGAGACAGAGGAAAACGATGCAAGACATCCAGCTGGGATACAGCGTTATGGATGTCTGGACTGAAAAGAAAATGTTCTCAAAGATAAACCTCTTCACAGAGTGAAGAGAGAAAAAGCAAACAAGTTTTTAGAAGAAGAAAAGGAAGACCTGAAACATCCTCCCAGGCCCAGTAAGGGATTTTTCAGCTTCCCTTATCTTGCCTGCTATCATAGAGAGACAGCAGGCAAACACAGCCAGAGGTAATGCCGTACTGTGAGATACTGAGAAAGATATTTAGAAAATAGTAGCAAAACTAACCACAGTAATTTATTTCAAAGTTCTCACAGCCCCTCCATACGCAATTTAAGAGAATGTTATTTACATTCCTGGTACCATAACTTAACTACCATTAGCTACCATAGCAACAGGATTATTTAAATAGTTCGGTCCGAATGGGCAGGAGAACAGCAGTGCAGCGATCCCAGCTAGTCTAAAAACACCCCGCAGGCCCAGCGAGCCTCTTCAGAAAGGCTCTGCAGAGCAGAAGGTTTGGGTTTTGTAAAAATCATCTTGTATATTTTTTTAAGTTTTGGACTGTAATGACCTCTCAACCTAGAGCTACATTCTGCCACTGAATTCGTATCTACACAACAGCACGTATCTGAACGTAGGCTGTAGCCCCCAAACTGTCTCACCTATTTAATACGCAGCATGAAATGACAGATTATTTTCAAAGGAGAACAAGATAGATGCCAGCATGAAACATTGTTTATAAAAACTGCACTACTCCTGCTGTCCCCAAGCAATAAAGCTGTTTATTCCAACCTCCTATCTAATATAAACTGAAACCCTCAGCACCAAGAAAAGCTAAGAGCCATTCATGGCTGCAAGACAAATAAGAAAAAAAATCTCTTTCCAAAATATGCAATTAAGGTCATGTCCAAGAATGCCTGTTTTGCATAAAGATGCACAGACTTCTACATTTCATGTTAATTTTTTCTTAAAACTATCACATACAACAGTTTAAAATTTGATTCTGTATCTGCACATACTGATGCATTCAGCATAACAATAAGCCTTTCTCTTTTTAAGTGTTTCTGTGGTCAGACACACACATTCAGAGAATATTTTTAAAATATGCATGTTAGTATATTCACATTTAAGTTATATACCAAAGAATGCACAGATGTGAAACTATTCCAGGCAGAAAATAGAGTTTATAGAGAAGTCAGAAATAGATCAAGTTAGAACCTGAAAAACAAACTGGAAATTAAATATGGAAGGTTAGATTCAGAAATCTGGATCTGAAGCAGTTTAAGTTCAAAGCTGGACTTAAATCTGGACAAGGCTGTGTTTCCGAGACGCATGTGTCGCTAGAAATGCATAACCTCTATGCCTATCGTACAAGCTTGTTTTATCCTCTCATGCCCTTTTTTCAAGCACTGGGATCCATAGGGCAGAATTGGCTCAGGCAGGTTTCCCAGATGGAGGTGTCTCTGTGGGACCAAGGCACCTAAACACCTTTCCGGGCCCTACGCAGCTGAGAGGCTCAGTGGAGCCCAGCCTGGGAACGACCCAGCTGACCAAGCACGTGTCCCGGCTCTAGGCAGGCCTGAACAGCTCTCCAGACTGCGGTACTACACACTGGGAGCTTCGGCATTTATATGCAGATACTCACACTGTAAACACCTAAATACAGGTTTCTGGAGCTCACTTGGTACAGTATTTTCCTAATACTATAACAACAACAACAACAACAACAACAACAACAACAACAACACAGCCAAGGGAGGACACTGACACTGGTCAATAGAATAATCTCTCTATCGTGATCCTGTACAGATTAGTGATACCACTATATTCTTCTGGGCGGTCAAAGGCTGTAAGAAATTCTTTAGCAATTAAAGGTTTTGGCTGTATAATATGTGCAAAAACACCCCAAAGGTGTGATTAGTCATTAAAGAAAAAAAAAAAAGAGAGAGACAGACAAGTGGAGAGTTTGAGATCAGAACAGCCTCCACCCCAAGACCTTCCCCCATCCCAGTTTAGGAAGCATGGAAATTGCAGACCTTTACGTTGTATAGTCAAGGTAATAATAAAACATAAAAACAAAGGCAAAAATACACCTGTCAGACAAGGAGAAATATAGAAGAGGCACACCAGTGAAAATTAATATATCTACATACATTAGGCTCTGCTGCTATGACACATCCAGAATGCCTGCTCACATTAATACTATGCCTTAAATGCATTCCAAAAAAGAGGAAAACATGCAGAAAATAAAAAAGGAGCTCAAATACATGAGCTATGTTTCTACCTCCTATTCTTTAACATTAAGGCATAAAATAGATGCAGGGTTTTTGTTGTTAAATGAAAAATTTGACAACATGGATGAACTGAATATGGGAAACCAAAAGAAATTAGTGATTTAAATTCACCAATTTACCTCACAGATTTTAAAGCTCTGATTTTTTTTTCCACTGACAACTCTGAAATGCACTACTTTATGGCATCTGAATGTTTTAAAATGGTATATTTAATCAAATTAAAAGCAGCCTTTAGTCTGTGGAAAATAAAAGCTGAAGGGAGGTACTGAATGCTTGGAGAAATAAGTCCGTAGTGCTATTTGCACTTCAGATCTCATTGTTGAAAAAGGAACCAGAGAAACTGCACAAGATTAGGATTTTATTTCACCATGGACAGATGTCATGAACAGGAATAACTAACAGGAAGGAGGCAGCAATATGGTGAAAACGGCGTTCTGCAGAGTGAATTTCTGCTCAGGAAGATAGCAGTAGTAACCAACTTCTCTTCCCATTTCAGCATACAGTTGAGCTGCTTTCATTTCTGACTTTTGCTAAATGCTAGAAAAGCTCATAGGATTTTAGGAGTCATACCTGCTCTTCAGTAATAACCATGAAATTTTATTTCATCTCCTAAATTTAAACCTTTCTTAATTTCAAAAAGGTGATTGGTGTTGCACTATAGTAAACTGCTGTAAGCTGCTTAGCATTCTGAATAATAAATTATCTTGCTTTCATTTGCTAACAAGTTTACTTATATGCATATATATATTTACGTATAGTTTTAATTGAACCTATATCTTTATCGTTGCAAATCTTATCAGCTGTTCCTAACTTAAGCAGGGGAGAAGCAGAATTCCCCGTTCCTGCTGCTCTCGGCCCTTTCCCACCACACAGAACAGCAGGGTGCTCTTACTCCTGCTGCCGAAATAGGCCTCTCCAGCAGAGCAAAGGATATACTGTTTCAGCTCCGGGTTTTCTGAGTGCTGCCAGTTTCAATATTTGACTAATGAAACTGAAATGACCACCCTAGAGAAGCCTTCTGTGCGTTTAAACTTAACAAATTGGTGAAAAGTTTAACTCTTTCATTCATTGCCTTTTCATGTCTCCCTGCTCTCAAGCAGCATGATTTCAGATTTGGTCAGACCCTGAGCAACTCTTGAGGTCAACTGAGGAAAAAGAAGGTTGCTCAAATAAAAGTGCTGTTACCGTGTCTATGAATAAATCTGGGGAGAAATGCAAGATTTTTCAACTAATTCCTCAAAGCTTGGTTGCTGTGGAGGAAAAGAAAGTGCTGTGAAGTAGAGGGAGGATAACAACAACAAAAAAAAATTTCCTTTTTAAAGGATTTCAGAATGAAATTAAAGTTTGCAAATTTTGTTCCTAATAGTTGCTGATCTCTAAGAGAGAACTAGTGAAATAATTGAGCAAAACAGCAAGAGTAAAAGTCTTTTAACTTTCTAAAGGCATTCTAAAACCCTATTTGGAATTTTGTTTTATAATGGTAAAACAACGATTTTTGGTAGAAACAGTTTCACATAACTTACTTTGTGGGCTTTAGAAATCCCAAAACTTTCTGATAATTACACTGATCAGTTTGCCCCGTGGATAACCAGAGGACTTTGGAACTAAATTGTGAGCAATCCATAGGCAGAAATATCTAACCAGCATATAGAACCGTAATATCTTAAAGGACTCAGAAGGCAGAATTAATCTTTTCCATTCCTTTGATGCATCACTCTAATTTAGCAGAGCACTCTAATTTAACAGAGTAAAGCACAATAGATAGGAGCAAAACCAATTACTTCCAGAAATTTTCACAGGCTTCATGCCTTCCTCCATTTTAAGGCCCTAAAACCTTGACAAGTCTAGAGGATAACTATTTCTTTAACAACTGCTAGAATATATCCAACTCTATGCCCTTATTAGCCCCTGCTCTAGCAGCCTATAATGACTTCCCAGAAATAAGGTATCTTGCTGTTTCAGTCGCAGAACAAGCTGTGATGTTGCAGTGATTATAGCTTGCTCTATAGCTCTGTTTATGAGAAATGAGATGTGGCCCACATAAAAATAGCTGCGCTTCTTCGGCACATCACACCTCCAGTCCTCAAAGCACAGTTCCAGGGAATGTTTATCTATGTTAGACACTGACAAAGATCATCCTGGAAATTTCTTTCTCCTCGTGTTCAAAAGGCCAGAATTTGCACAGCAAGCTTTGAAAGCAGCATCTCCAAAAAACCTTCATCCAACAGCAAGCCTCTGGAGTCTGCAATATGAATCCAGTGTCTTCTACTACTGTCTAGTCCACGAAGCCATACAGCCAGATTAGACCAGGACTATTATCCCTGATATCAGCAAACAATTCTGCCCTAGTGGTTTCTTGGCATTGTCATTGCCTTGCCTTCTTGCCAGACCTACTGTCTGCTACTTTTTATAAACATACGGGTACGGTGCACAACTCATTCCAGCTCCCCTGGCACAATCCTGTTGAATACACAGGAGTATGACTGGAAGTTGCTAAATGAATTGACTATGCCAGATTAGTAAACTACACTGCAGCCTAATTATCTGAATTTCTCTTTTTCGCATGTCTTTTCGGGTTACTCATTTCCACTGACAGTATTTCTATGGTTTTGAACACAGAGGTTCAGTAAAGTGGCAAATATAGAGAAGATAAGGCAAATGATGTAAAAAAAAGTTATGTGCAATCTAAGTACTGAAATGGATGGGATACTTATAAATTCAAAAATATTTTTTTTGAGCAAACAATGTGCTTAAAGCCATTCACAATAAGATAAGACAGGACTTTTGTCTCTGGCACAATTATCTATTTGTAGTTTCAACAACAGGTACCATATAAGCATAGAACCTGTTGTCTTGTCACTTGTCGTAGGGAAAGAACAAAAATGTCGTTAGGTTCTGACATTTCTAGTTTGCTTGTTGTCAAGCATTCCAGAAAACTCTGATAAATTTTTTAAAAAAAAGTAAACAATAAAAGAGAGAGGCTAATAGAGGTGACACTGTTGTGGGTGTTTACTACAGGCCACCTGATCAGGAAGAGGAAGTCGATGAGGCCTTCTACAGACAGCTGGAAGTAGCCTCACAATCCCAGGCCCTGGTTCTCATGGGGGACTTCAACCACCCCGATATCTGCTGGAAAGACAACACAGCTAGGCACAAACAGTCCTGGAGATTCCTGCAGAGCATTGGTGACAACTTCTTGACCCAGGTGGTGGAGGAGCCAACAAGGAGAGGTGTGCTGCTGGACCTCGTACTAACAAACAAAGAAGGACTGGTGGAAGATGTGAAGGTTGGGGGCTGCCTTGGCTGCAGTGACCATGAGATGGTGGAGTTCAGGATCCTGCAAGGAGGCAGCAGGGCACCAAGTAGGATCGCAACCCTGGACTTCAGGAGAGCAAACTTTGGCCTCTTCAGGGACCTACTTGGAGGAATCCCATGGGTGAGGGCCCTGGAAGGAAGGAGTGTTCAAGAGAGTTGGTTAATATTCAAACATCACTTCCTCCAGGCTCAAGAGCGGTGCATCCCTATGAGTAGGAAGTCAAGCAAAGGGGGCAGGAGACCTGCATGGATGAGCAAAGAGCTCCTGGCAAAACTCAAGCAGAAGAAGGAAGTATACAGAAAGTGGAAAGGGAGACAGGCCACTTGGGAGGAATATAGGAATGTTGTCAGAGTATGCAGGGATGCGACGAGGAAGGCTAAGGCCCGTTTGGAATTAAATCTGGCTAGAGATGTCAAGGACAACAAGAAGGGCTTCTTCAAATACATCAGCAGCAAGAGGAAGACTAGGGAAAATGTGGGCCCTTTGCTGAATGGAGTGGGTGCCCTGGTGACGAAGGATGCAGAGAAGGCAGAGTTACTGAATGCCTTCTTTGCTTCAGTCTTTACTGGTCAGGCCAGCCCTCAGGAACCCCAGACCCTGGAGGCAAGAGAGAAAGTCTGGAGAGAGGAAGACTTTCCCTTGGTGGAGGCGGAGTGGGTTAGAGATCATTTAAGCAAACTTGACACCCACAAATCCATGGGCCCTGATGGGATGCACCCACGAGTGCTGAGGGAGCTGGCGGATGTTATTGCTAAGCCACTCTCCATCATCTTTGAAAGGTCATGGAGAACAGGAGAGGTGCCCGAGGACTGGAAGAAAGCCAATGTCACCCCAGTCTTCAAAAAGGGCAAGAAGGAGGACCCAGGGAACTACAGGCCAGTCAGCCTCACCTCCATCCCTGGAAAGGTGATGGAGCAGATCATCCTGGAAGCCATCTCCACGCATGTGGAGGAAAAGAAGGTGATCAGGAGTAGTCAGCATGGCTTCACCAAGGGGAAATCATGCCTAACCAATCTGATAGCCTTCTATGATGGAATGACTGGCTGAGTAGATGAGGGGAGAGCAGTGGATGTTGTCTACCTAGACTTCAGCAAGGCTTTTGACACTGTCTCCCATAGCATCCTCATAGACAAGCTCAGGAAGTGTGGGCTGGATGAGTGGACAGTGAGGTGGATTGAGACCTGGCTGAATGGCAGAGCTCAGAGAGTTGTGATCAGTGGCACAGAGTCTAGTTGGAGGCCTGTAGCTAGCGGTGTCCCCCAGGGGTCAGTACTGGGTCCAGTCTTGTTCAACTTCTTCATCAATGACCTGGATGAAGGCACAGAGTGCACCCTCAGCAAGTTTGCTGATGATACAAAACTGGGAGGAGTGGCTGATACACCAGAGGGCTGTGCTGCCATTCAAAGAGACTTGGACAGGCTGGAGAGGTGGGCAGAGAGGAACCTCATGAAATTCAACAAAGGCAAGTGCAGGGTCCTGCACCTGGGGAGGAATAACCCCATGCACCAGTACAGGCTGGGGGTTGACCTGCTGGAAAGCAGCTCTGCTGAGAAGGACCTGGGAGTGCTGGTGGACACCAAGTTAAGCATGAGGCAGCAATGTGCCCTTGTGGCCAAGAAGGCCAATGGTATCCTGGGCTGCATCAGAAAGAGTGTTGCCAGCAGGTCGAGGGAAGTGATTCTCCCCCTCTACTCAGCCCTGGTGAGGCCACATCTGGAGTACTGCGTCCAGTTCTGGGCTCCCCAGTACGAGAGGGATGTGGCACTACTGGAGCAAGTCCAGCGAAGGGCCACAAAGATGATTAGGGGACTGGAGCATCTCTCTTATGAGGAAAGGCTGAGAGAGCTTGGCCTGTTTAGCTTGGAGAAGAGAAGGCTGAGAGGAGATCTTATCAATGTGTACAAGTATCTGAAGGGAGGGTGTCGAGAGGATGGGGCCAGACTCTTTTCAGTGGTGCCGAGCGACAGGACGCGAGGCAATGGGCACAAACTGAAACACAGACACTTCCATCTTAACATGAGGAAAAACTTTTTCACTGTGAGGGTGACAGAGCACTGGAACAGGTTGCCCCGAGAGGTGGTGGAGTCTCCTTCTCTGGAGATATTCAAAAGCCGCCTGGATGCAATCCTGTGCAATGTGCTCTAGGTGACCCTGCTTGAGCAGGGGGGTTGGACTAGATGATCTCCAGAGGTCCCTTCCAACCTCAGTGATTCTGTGATTCTGTGATTCTGTGATTATCCAGTGAAAAACAAAAAGCTCACAGGTGATGCTGAAAAAGATGTTAAGAGTTAAAACCCCCCAAAAGAACCAAGAATACTTCTATCTGTAGCTACTCCACTCTCTGCCAGGCCCTTCCAGCCCTTCCCTCCGCAGAACTGTGCTCCGTTCCCTTCTCAATATGGGCTTCCTTCTGCTGCTCATACCCTGGTAAACAGGTTTCAGTCTAATTAATTGTCCTGCTGATAGGAAACCACAAAAGGATCCTGGTCTTCCAGGTACATGCAGACTCATCAACAAATTTAATGAATGAATGTGCTCTCTCTCACTCTCAAATACAATGAAACAAACAAAACAAAACAAAAAATCCCAGAAAACTTGCTCAGAAGAGAAAAGAAATTTGCAAGCTCAGATTTCAATCCGTTAACTAAAATAACAAATACACTTTGAGACTCTCACTAGTGCCCAATTATTTACCTAACTGATGAATAAACTCATCTAGTTAAGTTGTCTGGAGACCAGAATCACCACAAAACTTAATACTTCTTTGAAAAGTATGGATGTTCATATATTAGAATATTCACATAGCCAACATTTTCTAAGATCACTATTAAGATCCCTTATCCAACTTCTTCTGCTGAGACAGCAGTTTCATTAATTACCACAGTGAAAATCTAATGACGCATGAAAGTACGCCTCAAAAAAATCACACAAACAAAACTGTAACAGGAGATGGCTCAAATCTGGGCACCAGCTTTACATTTCAATATATATGGATACAGAGACAGCAGCTAAACTCATCTATACTAACCCTACCCATCTTCAGAGGAAAACGGCAATGGAATTACCACTACAGTTTCTATCATTAAATGTGCAGAGAAAAATATACAGCTATCAAGAACAGATTTTTTTCATAAACCACATGAACTGAAATAAATCCACAGCCAATTATAAAATAAAAAAAAAGTTAATAGCTCACATTTGGTTTGGTTTTTTATAGAGTGTGATATTTCTTATGTTCCTGTCTAGTTAAGAAGGTTGAATAAAAAATATTTGGAATATCCTGCCTTTTGGTGATGCTGGACTTCAAATATTAATACAACTTTTGTGGGTGACAGAGAGCAGTCACAAAATATCAGCCCAGTTCTGGATTCTAAAACTTCCCCTCCATCCACTAGACATGGCCTAAAAAGCTCAGCTTGTGTCAGATGCTAAATTTCACTTCAAATCTCCTCTTTACAAAGCAAATCATGTTTTTTGACACTACTGCTGTAAAATACAAAATTTGCATATTTATGTTCAGTGCAAAACCTCAACATTTTCATGTCACGTTGTATGAAGAAGAAAAGCAGGGTAATAATCCTACATATGCACTATTTTATATATAGGTTTTCTGACATATTTGTAGTCTTCATAGTAAAGATGCATTTTCATTATAAGTTTGAAGAAACTTCTTGAAATATTTGAGACACATGAACATATGAAATGATTGCTAGATAATCTTAATTTTAGACCTTTAACTCTTCATGAATCCCAGTTTATTAATGAAGGCAGCAAACATAAGCTGGAATTATTTAATGTCTCAGAAAAGCCCACTATTAAAGTAATATAAATGTAGTAGTAATAAGCATGATAGCAATCTCTTCAGGTTTATAATTAATATATAAGGTTAAGAATAAAAAGCATTTGAAAGTGCAATGCCAAAATCAGTCCACATTTGGCTACTCTGGTGTAATATTATTAGCTTTTCAACAGCAAACTGTTTATCAAGATAATATTCTCTACATAAAATAACCCTGTTGGTATCAGTTGTAAAGAACAGCAGCACTTTGCATACTGTGGAAATGCACATATGACTCAAAAATGAAACAATCTGCAGCTGCCCATTTTCAGTCTAATGCAGCTTTTAGAAGCAGAATGATTCCATTACAAATTTAATCGGCATAACTCTGGTGCTTATATCATGCTTAGAGAGCCAATATCACATAAGAATATATTTCTTTGTAATACTCTGGACTAGTATAAAGATTAGATTGATAAAGTAATATATATATATGCATATATATTACCTGTTCTTGCCTCTCCAGCCACTTGTCCACCATGGGATGACTGGCACTTAACGATGAGCGAGCATTGTCTCTCTGAAACTGGTTAGACCAGCTACTAGTATCTCGTGGTAGGCTTCTGTAGTTTTCATCTTTCTATTTTAAAAGAAACAAAAAAGTGTCTTATAAAAAACAACCAGTCCTTGCACATTAACAATGCAGCTGGTTATTAAAATAACACAGAAGGAACACCGACGGAGGAGGAAGGAAGCGGGGCTGCTCCCAGGGACCAGGCGTGCCCGCGGGTCGCGGCGCAGCGCGCTCGCAGCACGCACCTGCGCGAGGCCGCCCTGCCCGACAGCCCCGCAGCGCAAACCCAGCCCTCGGCACCCGTCTGGCCTTCACCTCCTCTTTTTTCCTACTTAAAACTTCTAATGGGGGACTTCCCATGTACACGCTCAGCAAGGCTTTCAGAATATGGGGCTCCTTAGCTGCGTTCTTCCCCAAAGAAATTTACTCTACAGCGGTACAACTCAGGGACAGCTAAGGCCAATACATAATTCTCCCAAGTCTCTGGATGTAATCAGTTTTACAGGCAGAGCTGTCTCACTGCTCAAGGTACTGTCCTAAGAAAAGAAAAAAAAAAAAAGCATGGTAGAGAGTCCAAAACTTGAATTTATTATTCCACATCAAAAGGAAAGTTTATGACTGAGGATATACTTTTTTCTTTTAATGCCTCAATATTAAATGTTTATGTGTAACATATCAAGTAAAGAATTCACACTAGAAAATTTGTTAGAAAGCTTGTTTTCTTCAGTTTAGGAGGGTTTTTTTTTTCCTATCCCTGTTTGCTTGGCTTGCCTGCAAACATACAAATACGGGCACATATGTAAAACAGCAGCAGACGGAGATTGTGCTGACGGAGATACACGTATCCCATTGAGACTGATAAAAAAGAAATATTTTTTCTTTTAATTGATGAGTTATAGTTTGAATTTTCTGCACATCTTTCCCACAAGCTACAAATTCTTCAGCTTCTAAAGACAATTAGTCCTTGCTGAGTCCAAACACTAAAAGCCAATAAAAACACAGCAGCAGATCTGTAACGCTGGGAGTATCCTTAGCCCACCAGAGTCAACGGAACTGCCCATAATTTACAACAGGCGCCTTCCCTCCAACTGAAGTCATAGGTGCAACTGCAATTCTGCTTGCCTCTTCAAAAGGGGATTATAAATATACTATAAGGATCCTTTCGAAACAGAGTATTTTTGCCAGTGAAAGTTTGCTTATCCACCCTCATACCAATGCAAACAGTTAAGAGAGAGTATTGATCTTTCTGATAGCTATTCATGAGCAAATAAAGTAGGATTAGAGTCAATATAATCTGCAACACTATCACCTATAGGAATCTGGAAAATCTCTGAAAAAATAAACAAAAAACAGTGCACTTCCATAGTTTAAAACTTTTTTTTATTATTTATATGGCGCACAGCAAATTTTTGACCCTCTTAGAAGAAAATACTTCATTCAATAAGCATGAGTCTTGCCTTCCCTATTTACTACATTAATAGTACCCATTTTTGGCACAATAGTAGTCCAATATTCTAAAATCCAGACTGTAGCACCAAATCTATCCTCCCATGTCCTTTATAATTTTATTTCTTGCAAATGTATAAAATGCTGCTAGGAAATTAAACTGTCGCTGCCATTGTGATACATAGCACAGTTTTCCAAAGCTTCCACTGTGAGAGCTGCCTCTTTCCATCAGTACCAAACTTAAGTTTTCCCAGCTGATGACAAATTCTTTTCTAGAAAAGAACTAGAAAAAAAGTCTTCCATTTCAAGAAATGAAAGCTTGAATTCAACCAGCACAAGATATCCTTACAATAAAATGTCTGCACAGTAACCACCCTAACAAACCATCATCATAAATTAGGTTACCCTGCTGTAAATGATTTAGTTCAACAACTAAAAAAAAAAATCCAGTTTTCAATGTGGTTAACCACACAGCAAACTAGAAAGAAACCTTCTCAGCCTCTTGTTTAGAAAAGGGATAGGGGAAGTCAGTCACTACTTTGCACAACTGTTCCTTAGCAGAGCCAAAACAGTGTGTAGGAATTAATTTTTTCCTGTTGCTTCTCTTCTCAAGTTTTCTCTTTTGGTGACAGAGGTAATGCAATTGCTATAAGCCAAAACAACAATTTAAGTTGTTTGAAATGATAGAAAGGCATAATAACAAAATCAGTCCAGACAAAGAAAGAGAGAGACATGTTCTGATGTACAAAAAAGCCCCCCACACAGTTGGTTCATGAGTTATTGTCATCTGACAATAAATTTTTATCTGACAGACGCTCACCTAGTCTGAATGAATAGAAATTTCTTCCTCATATGTAATGTGATGTTTTCTGTATTTCTACACTTCAAAGATAATTCCATTTTTTATGGATTCATGTGTACAATTTTCAATACAAACTTTTAAAAAAGGCAATTTTATCTATGCTAAACAAAAATCTCTCTCCACACAGTGCCCATTAGCCATATACAAAAGAGGTTTTTTGCAAGAGCAAAAGAGAAGGAAAAAAAAAGAAAAAAGTTCATCAATGGATGTGTTCTTCAGTCATCCAAACACTAGGTCTGTGATCTGAGTTATGCAAGGCAGTATTATTGCTTACACTTTATATTGGAATTTCTTGCTTTAAAAAATCTTAAGTGCTTCGGCATGTAACATATGTCAAATCACCTAAGCAGAGTCAAATTATACTTCTATTCAGTGCAGCTATACTAATGTCAAAAATTTTGCAAGGAGTTTACTCCTAGAAAAATATCTGTAATGACTAGAAGAATACGTTCATTCCCTTTACCTAAATATCTTTGCTGTACTCCACTGCCGTAGAAGACTGCCTTCTCCTGCTAAGACGTAAAGCAGCTCCTTTTCTCCAGATGGCATTCCAAGTCACTCGGCAGTTTTTCTGTCCGTTTAGATCTACCAGCAGAAATAAGAGCTGGAACGTTACCCAGATAAGGTTCTTGTGACTTGTTGTGTTTTATAATGCTGCTATCCAAGGCCGCTCAAAACAGCACTAACGAACGCAATAAAATACTTTGCCAGTGTTGGAATCACACGTAGAATTACAGTGGTGCTAGCCAAAGAGTGAAATTTCAGAAAAACAACCTGCTGTAGACCAGTCCTACACCCGTTTCTTTGTTATTGCTTTTTGTCAAAAAGCTCTCTCTGTACTTCATTGGTGACAGCACTCGCGCAAGCATTAAGCTGGACCAGAAGCATAGGGAGACCAGCACTTTTAATCCTGATGCACGCAGTCCCTCTCTCGGACAGTTGCACAACAAAAACTTCAGATGCGAGGGGCCACTTGGCATCCCGTCTACACACTTATGTCCATTATTGCTCCTGCCAGATTCAGTTCAAAGATAGAAGTGCTAACAAAGTACAGAGGCGGAGAGGGAAAACACATAGCTGCAGCTAGGTGCAAATCCTGCACTGGGATTTACTGAACCAACTGCTATGCAGTTTGCTATAAAAGGTAAAATATGCAGATGAACAACCCAGAAAGCTTTTCTTCTATTCAGCATGATTTATTTAGAAACCCAAAACAAAGCACTAGCACACCTGCTCCGAGCATCCATCTGACTGGAAAAGTTGTGTGTTGCTTTAAACTTCAATACCTCAAAGAAGCCATCAGGGTCATACAGAGCATTCTCGCCTCTTCCAGAGCTGCAGCTGTCAGCCCTCCCGGGACTGCTGCTGACACGGATCATCAGTTACAATTAAATGCTCCAATCTTTTAAAAAAAAAAAAAAAAAAAGCTTTTTTTCCCCCAGGCATCTTTGGGGACTGCAGGCTATGTCAGGTTTATAATATTTGTAATAGGAATCGATCAATAAAACACTAAATCTGTCAAATCACAGTATTACTGCTACTCTTAATCCTAGCATTTTGCAGGATTTTTAATGAGATACATAATCTAACACCTCAAGATTTAGTACCGTGTGGTTTCCCTGAAGGGATTTGCTGGAGGGTTGGGTGAAAGGGGATAGAAAAAGTGAAGCGATTTCTCTGTACTTCAATTTTAGATGATATGCAGTATATAACAAGCCTCTCATCAAAGACTCTGCTGCTTAGAGATGAAATGATGCATTCGCATGATCCACACACTTTAATACTAGCTATCAGAGCATAAACTCTGTAGTAATTTTATCCTGCAGTTGTAATATCGAAGACTCACCAGCATCCCTCTCCCAGCCACAACACCCTCCACGCTGTAAGGTGACAGTGCCAAGTCTATTAGTTCATTTGCTGTTAGGCCACTTCCGAAATAGTTAAGAGGTTGGGTTTTCTTTTCCTTTTTTTTACTTTCTATATGTCCAATGTAAAGCATCAAGAGCTTTCAGTATTTTCTCTTGCTACTGCATAGCAATATAAAAAGAGTGAAGCAGATTGAAGACATCTTTGATACAATTTTCTGGAAGGTGAACCCAAAATCTAAGTCGAGCTTTCACTTTAATTATTTCTATAGCAGATTATCTACCTCCCTTCAAGGATCTTTACTGAGAGACACCTTTGGGGGCATTCAGTTTTTTTGCTATGCCATCTTTGTTTTTTGTATACTGTAAGGTTTCAGAAAACATTTTGAGTTTGTTTTTAATCCTTCTAGCTTGGCTATGCAGAAAATACTTACAGTGGCATTATCAGGAAGCTCTTAATTTAATCTTCATTTCTTTATTTGGAAAAAAAAATAAAATGCAGAAAAATATATATTTTTCTAAATACAATAAAAGAAGGGTTTTTTTAAATGTAAATGTTTATCCAGAACAATAAGAATGCCATTTATAAACAGACATTCGATAAAAAGGAAATGTATGTATGCCCGTTCTTTACATTGGTGTAAAAGGACTATAAAATGGGTCTGGCAAAAATACAGAATTCACACAGACAGTGCATGCTACACAGCGTGCGTAACATGAATTCAAGGGAAACAGAAGCAGAACTGCCCATTAATCACATGGCACAGGGGAAGGAGAAAACAGGAAACTGGAAGACATGTCATGTGGTTGAGGATACAATATAAAGCAAGTTTTAATATATTAAGCACAGCAATAACAACAATTTAAAGAGTATTCCCCCTCCAAAAAAAACTTCCTGGTGACCTTGTGAGAATGGAAAAGCTGAGGTGAGCCCCAGAGATAGTCACTGATTTGTTCAAGCTCACAGAAAGTCTAACATTTGCTAAAGACTAGAATGAAGATTTCACATTCCCAGTCTTCTCCCCTGTATGCAAATTAGACTTTTTAAAATGTGTGTTACGTTTAGTTTTAGAATAATTGATACCAACACATTCTATCCTTGAATGGGGTGTCAGATTAGAATAAGATAATGTAGTGACCAGTAGTTACTACAGGTGAGAAACATCCCCAATTTGGCCTAACGAAGGTCACAGAACCACCGCAATTGTGATGGCCTGAGACTGAGGCAAGAATTGTTCATGTTGATGACAGATGAGACAATCTTTAATCTTTTAAAATTATCCATTTTATTTGACAGATTTTAGGCAAATAAGTTTCTATAAATATATCTATTGGCTGAATAAAAGTTGCTCTTATTTCTTTTTATGCTCCACTATGTAAAACAGAACATGTTATCTTCTGGACAGTTATATGTCACACTCGGACAGGATTCTGGAAGGTGTTAACAAAACATCCATATAACTAATGTAAATACATCTCTGCCTGATGCAAACATGAATATGTAAATGCAATAACATATACATGTACCAGTTTTTCATGTTGTCTGAAGGCCTAGTAAACAGGTTCCTTGTATTTCTACTGGACTTTAAACAAATAAATGAGGGATAAGAATGACTGGATTCCCATTTCTCAAAAAAAGAAGGCTGTGCAAATGTCTATTTACAGGGAAAATATATTCTACATAGAACATTAATTAACTCAATAGATGTTTTGAACGTACAGAAAATCACTAAAAAAAACCCTCTTACATTGAGGTCAAAATTGGAACTGATCTCTCTATTCATCAGCAGCTTTTCATAAATTGATTGTGCTAAATTTTAACAGATTACCTAGAAAGCAGTTGTGCCACACACTGAGTGACTCTGTATAAACATCTGTATATCTTATGAGTACACTACTACTTGGGTGATCTTCCTTTTGCTCTCGGAAGATTCAGTTTATTTTACCATTCTACAGTTTAGTTTCTAAGCTTGCTTTTTTTAAGGTGTATTGAAGAGCATGACTTCAGAAGCTAAAATAATCCAGATATGGCATAGCCATCAGGTGCATATAACAAAGAATCAGTTCTGGTCACACAGTGTCAAGAACCGCTGATTTTAGGTCATTCTCTAAGGAGTAAAGTGGAAGAGGATTCCTGTGTTAAAGAATTACCTTAGCTTTGTGCCTCCTCTCAGCTCTAACCTTGAACATGGTTCATTTCCAGCTACCCATAACAACTGTCTTAGGATGCAGAATATGCATATCTAATATTTTATCCAGGAACACGGTGATTTTGCATTCCCTATCTACGATGAAAGCAAAAGAGAAGAATAACCACTCCCAAGTCATTTTCATTGCTAGTCCTTAGCCTGCCTCTACGGTTCCATGAATGGAATTAATTCCTTATGCATCAAGACTAGCTCATTAGATCCCAATGAGGGAAAAGACAATTTAAAAGTCAATGTTATATTTAACTTCTATCACCTTACGTTCCAAAATTTCCAAAGTTTTGCAATTCCAATTCATATATTCCGTGCTATTTTTTGATTGTCAAGCAAGGCCTGACTTAAAGAAAAAAAGCAATTACTAGGGGCTGTGATGAACGGATGTTTTTCTGTGCAGCTGGTGTTATATGAAGATATTTAGTGTCAAAGAATATGGGCTAAATTAAGACTAAAGTAAAAACTGTGAGGCTGCCAACCCAAATCATTCCACTGATCTCGCTTGTTTACAAAGGAAAATCAAAAATGTCATAACCTTTGCATGTACACATGCAAAATCAAAAATTACCAGGCACAGTGCATATTGTTATTTCTCAGACTGAGGGACAGAAAAAAAAAAAATTCTTCCCCAGTTCTCTCTCTACTTATTAATCTCACAACCAAACCTCAAGAAAGAATGTGAAACAATCCCTGGTGGCTGATATTCTGTAATCATATTTCAGAAGTTGGATTTTATTTCTGTAAGCTTCTTAAGATGACATAAAAAAGCATGGTTTTCCATAGCTTCATTTTAATGAAAAATAAATGAATCAATGTCATGAAGCTACAGTTTTGATTCTTGTACCCATTACACTTAGAAAGCAGTTTTCCTTTCTCACTACTCTTTTTCACAAAAGTGAAATATTCACTTCACAATTATAGACTATCCCTGAGGAAGTTTGTTTTCATTTTTTAAATCCACATAGGTCTCTGTGACTTCTTTTAAAGCTAGTAAAATAATGACCAAATTAACAAATTAAAAATACTTGGAGCTAAGTTGCAGAGTCTTCTCTCATGTGACAATACTAATGGGATTATGTAAAAAGATTTGTACAATTAGATCTTCTATTTTTAAATTTTCTGAAGTGAGCCAATTCCCACCTCTTTTTGCTGTGCTACTTTAAAGGCCTCTAAAGATTTTTTGTTTATATCCAGCTATATATGAATCCTATATAGTTATCTGTTTATAGGCAATGTAATTATGCACAATCCTGCCATTTTCATCAGATATTTGATTTTGTACCCAAATTCATACAACACTTAAAGTCTATTGGATTTAGATGAAATATAGTATATGTAAAGTTTTGTTTGTCTGCTTTCAGTGTCAACATTCCTTCTCTCCCAAGAAATCAAACAAAAAGAAATTTAATTGCAGGAGCGGGAAAAATTTGCTAATGAAATAATTTCAAAAGTATGCTCTGAAGATAGGATTTAAAAAATGGAATATTAATACTAAATATATTTGGGGGGATAAGGGAAACAGCAACCAAATAGGTACAGGAAATTTCACAAGAACCTGATCTTTAGATCTTGAAATGAAGAATATCTTACAGACCACAGGTACCATACTTTTAAGTACTAGGTAAGTGCTTTCAGGTGGCCATACTGGTGCAACTGGCTATTTGTATAATGAAAAAATTGCATCTGTAGCCCTGAAAAGAAAAAAAGGGGGCAGGGAGGAAGAGGCAACCATTCTGTTGTCTCAGCCTAGCAAAACATGGTTTCCTCTTTCTCATTACTTGGACAAATATCTAGGAGAGCAATGATTTAAGGACAGGTGCAGATACATGATGGCAGTGCCCCAAACGCACGGCAAGCCCCGCGTGGAAGCGGCCGTAGCCCTCCGCCTGCAGCGAAGCAGCAGGCCGTTCACATCGCCAGCCCATGCCACAGACACGGCTGTATTCCATATTTAATACGATAAACAGGGCGCTCAGCAAGGCTCCCAGAAAAGTCCTCGGTTCCGAGGTCATCCAGCCACCCTCAGCTGGCTTGGAAATTCATTCCAGACCTTGGGCAGCAATCTTTCCTGAGGCCTGCTGGAAAAGGCCCATATACTTATTTAGACATCCCACTCGTAACAGCGTGGTTCTCGCTCACCTGAGCTGACAGCAGCCCTGTCACCTTAGGCTCCGCACCGTCTCACCGGGGTTCCCTTCATTTGGCTTCCTTCTCTATTAATTTACAAGTCTTTTCTTGTAAACTAAACAGCTTCTCATCATTCATTAGCTTTTGACCAGATGACTTTTACTTCATGTGCTCAATGGGCCATGCTCCTAAGTTGGCACACATATATATGAACTGAAGAGCTGGTTTATGAAAAGAGAGTAAACCTGTGTGGGTGATAGCAAAAAACAGCCATCCCCTTTTTATCCGGTTGAAAAACAAAGGTTAAGTGACATCTGTTTCAGCCTCAAATTCAGCCATAACAGAAATAAGCCTAGAAGGTGACTAGACTAGTTCCCTGCATGACTCCAAATTTTATTCAGAGACTACCTTTCTGGGTTGTCTTCCCTTGTTCTGTCATGCGACGAGTATTTCAAACACACTGACATCTCTTTCTCGCCAGCAACACATTCAGCCAAAATCCAAACCTGCTTTGCACCAATAAACAACCATGATAATATGAAGAAAAAGCATCTGCAGAAACTCTTGAACTGAAGTTTATAATGCAAATGCAGTGTAAGTCAACTGTTGTGGGTTGCAACTAAATAGATGAGAACAAGCCAAAATCCAGTGCCCACTATTGCCAAAGAAAAAGTACATATCTTTCTAAACTTGAAAAAGATAACTAAACCTCAACATCCAACTTCTTTTTATTTATTTATCGAATCTTTTATCAAGCTACTTTTTCAGGTGCAGAGTTTCTTCCTCCTCAAATCCAGGGTGAATAGTATTTTAGAAAAAATTGGGGGGGGGGGGCGGAAGCAACTGACCAACCAAGATAATACCCCAATGTCACCAAATGAAAAGGTTCCAGTTCTACACCTGAAAACCTCATATTTTGATTGAGGACTAAAACATAAATTAAAAGAAACAGACATAAACATTTAAAAACTGGAATTTGCAGAGGGTGTGTTTGTTTAGATGAATGGCAGAGGAAACCTTGGCTGTTCATTACAATATAAATTTACTTATAGCACGAACTCGAGAGCTTTGCGCTGTCAGTACAGCTTTCACCTTCTTTCAGAGACAGATGCTGCACACCGCATTTACTGTGGCGAAAAGAGGAACATCCAGGGCAGTTCCCACCGTGCCTTCGTCCCCAGCACGTGACCGGCTCCTGGGCCCCCTCGCGGCACAGCACTGCCATCCCCTCGCCTGCGCTCGCCCGCCGGAGACGCTGTCTGCCTGGCAGCCGCATCTGTCATCATACAGCAAGAGAGATGGGATAGCACAACACTGAGAGAAAGAGACATATTATTCCTATTTTACTGATGAAGAACAAAGATTAAGAGAGATCAGACTTGCCCAGCCTCACAGTGGAAATGCAAAAACAAAAAACCCACCAGCTCTAAGGCCTCTCTAGTATCTTATATACAGGTTCTTCATTTTATTTCTTCAATATCCACCCACTAATCTCCTGACTCTTCTTGGGGACAGAGGGGAAATTTGATAGATCGGCTTCCACAAACGGATGTCTCAGAGTGAGGAAAGGGAAAAAAATGAACGAGAGGGAGCAAATCGTAACCTAAACCACCTCTTGAGGGAATGGTGGCTTGCTGCATTTTTCCCTGCTTCCTGACACGTCTGGTCATGACTGGCTTCTGGATCCGAACAGTTGACTCCTGCCTATGTATGCAGTACTCAGCAAACGGAATAGCACAGCAGCAAGTGATACACTTGTTCGTTATCCCTCTGCACACCAGGCAAGGATTTTTCATTTTATGCCTCGCATTCCCAACTTGCTGCAGCAATTCCAAAAAAAGGCATTTCAGGCTCTCATTTCAACAAGACAGGGGGGAAAAAAAAAAAAAAAAAAAAAAAAGATGATGCTGAGAAATACTGCATTTGTTTTATTATTTTGAAAGTCAGGAACATTGAGTTCTCCCATAGAGACTTTAATTTTTATCGCACTGAAACACCACTAGCTGCTCTGTAAGGCAAGTCAGATTCTTCTCGGTGGTATCCAGTGAAAGGACAAGAGGCAATGAGCACATACTGAAACACAAAAAAATTCCGTTTAAACACAAGAAAAAACTTTTCTACTGTGAGGGTGATCGAACACTGGAGCAGGCTGCCCAGAGAGGTTGTGGAGGCTCCATCCTTGGAGATGTTCAGAAGCCACCTGGACACGGTTCTGGGCAAGCTGCGCTAGGTGACCCTGCTTGAGCAGTGGGGTTGGACCAGGTGATCTCCAGAGGTGCCCTCCAACCCCAAATATTCTGTGATTATACAAAAGTCATGAATTTTATACGTGACCCAGGAGAAATATAAGACACACTATTTTTATTTTATCTTGTGCTCTGTTTGGGTACATTTGCTCTAAACTGTTTCATCACCACATGACAAGCTGACAGCAAAGAGTTTCTTTCTATCACAAAGAAAAAAAAACTAATGCACATAGTTTGTTTTTTAATTTCTGTCCATCTCTCTCCTATAGCAACATTTTCTGCATTAAAACACTCTATTTCAACATTTGTAAATAACTCTCTTTCACTCTTCCTTCTCTCATTATGTGAAATCACATCTGAAATGACAAAACTCATGAATGTCTCACCAAAAAAAGAAAAGCACTGCCCAAATATACCTGGATGAAGAAATCTCATGGCTATTGAATCCTTCAGAAGTTCTGCTTAAAACATTGTATTTTTTATTCTGAAAGCAGAAAGTTGTTTTCATTGCACAGTGGTTTAAACATATCACAAAGGAGATGCAAGGTGCTTTGCATTTTCTCTGTATCTCTCCTTAGTTGATTCTGTTGTATCTCCCCACTTTACCAACACTGCTAATCTGGTAAATGCTATCTCCCTCTTGGATTAGTATGAACAAAGACAGAGGCTCCCAAGAATCAGCAGCAGCACTTAGGTCTCTAGCTCCCAGAATGATGCCCAATCTTTTAGTCCACAGTTTTCCCTACTCAGTCTAATCTATTTACACTGTGCGAGTTAGAATCCCTAGCTATAAAATGGAACACACACATTCCATTATAGGGCTCTTAAACCCTGCAAATTATAATTAAAAGCTATTGAAACACTGTGTCTTAGCTGACAGAGACAGAGCAGACATGACTAAGCCATGTTAAAAAAAGACTGAAAGCGAAATGAAACTATGTCACATTTGAAATCTGTTTTTCACAGTGACATACCATTTTCGTTAAAGTTTCTCATATAACGCATACACGCTTTTCTCCTATCTGGACATATATCATTACAAAAATAAACTTTTATATTCTGATAACAAAAAGAGTTAGAAACCATTCTGTCTTTTTCTATCTTTCACATACATAAATTTAAAAAAACTGCAATCCAACAATCTGAAAAGTTGTACTGGCCAGTCTCAACCCAATAGGAATAGTAAAGATAACTGCAAGAGGAGACCGTGGCATCTCACAGTGGTTTATAGGGAAGGGATTTAACACTGATGAAACTTAGGTCAAAGAATCTCCCATATGGTTTCCAAATTCTGCCTCCACAGTTTAGATAGCCTACAAAGATAAAGTTTCCAAGCAGGAAGAAAGCACATCCTAAAAAATTTCTTTATACAAGACGTGGCTATTCTCATGCTCACACTACATACACGGGTAAGCCCATTTCAAAACAAGACAAAACAAAACCTGACTGCTGAGTAAATGGCAAAGGCAAAAAGAACAAAAGCATAAAAAAGATGTGCCAGGTACCCTCAGCTGCATGTTTGCTGTTGCTGATCGGCCCTGCAGAGCCTGTTGTGTGCCATTTGCTCTGCTCCAGGTGGGTGAATCCAAGAGCAAGAGAGGCACAGGAGCCCGTGCACAACCATTCTTCTTTCTCATTGCTCTCTCGCGAGCTCTCCTTCTCAGCGTACATTTTCACTTCCTTACGCTATATCAGTGCCGTTATCTTTGAGGCAGCAATACACGAATCAAATTCACAAAGTCGCAGTGGGAAATTTTTCATCAGCTAGTTTGCCATGGTATAAGCCTGCATTAAGCAAGGCAGGTTAACTAGATAAGCTGTGCATATTTCAGAGAAGCAGGATCAAAGCAGATAACTAATTTGTAATGACATTCAATTCTTTGCCACAAATGGGGATGCAAATTAAAAAAACACATTAAAAAGATAAAGGATAACTAACTTGCAGTCGTTATAAGAGGCAAAATATATGGTTCCTGTATTTATGTTTTTTTAGCACAGTAACACAAACATCTAAGGGAAAGGAAACCTGATTTTCATTAATGCAACTCACATTTTAAGGCTGGCTAGTTAAGCCAATTGGCTTTGGTACTGAATTATTAAGAACGTGATTCAAATTAACAATTATTTGAAAAACAAGAATATCAAAAAACATTTTACTGCAGTGCAAAAAACACCTAGGATATGCTTCAGCTCCACACAATCTGTTCAACAGTACAGTTCAACACAGTTTAAACAAAATTACAGCTTGCAAATCAGGTATTACCACAGGCCTTTGAGAAGTTATTTTTACTAAGAGACTTCTTCTTGTTTCATTAGAATGACTCAAGGAAGTAAGAGAAAGGATTAAGCCTTGAATTACCAGGTAATATGTCTCTCACACACAGAGCAGTATTTGAAAGTGATTTTAATATTCATTTAAAAAGAATCCCAAGAAGTGAATTTACCTAAGAAAGCTGTTGGTAATCATGAACCAATTTTGTGAATACTTGCATATATGAGGAGACCTAATCGTTTGGTTGACACCACCCATGAGAAGGATATAGAAGGAAGAGATCAGGAATTACCCAGCTGAGTACAGTTACCAACATCACAATAATTTTTAAATAATGAGTAATAATAGTTCTTCAAATAAATAAGTAGCTGGGGACACAGCACATATGGTTTCAAGTTGCTCTTACAAGACTTAAGTACAGATGAAGATAAAGAATTGAAATTAATCAAGATCTTCCATTCCTAAGGAAACATAAAGCGTATTGCAATAGTATAACAATAAATATGATGCATCTTTACAATGGTGTGACACAAAAAAAAACAGAGGTGAGAGAACACTTCTAGATCAGTGCAAGGGTTTCATCCCAAAACATCCCATTTATCATAATAAATACATGTCTTAAGTTCAACACACAAACAGATCTAAGCAGGACCTCCTCCTAACCAAACTATCACTCTCTGTTCGTTCTTTTTTTCCTAAGGACACAGAGGAGCCTGATTTCCTGTTTCAGCTACCCCAATAACTAGGGTAGCATGACAATTTCTTCAAGAGAATCCATCAAGCATCCTACCTTTTGCTTCTTACCCAGTGCCCTTTTCCCTTTTTATTGCCCAGAACTACTGGCATATGTCCTAGCTCTTCACAGCCTTCAGTGCATGGCAGCATTCCCACCCACTTCTCTTCATCTCATCTTGGGCATCTGCCTGTTTTCCTGCCATTCCAAATTCTTCTTACCCCAAATGAAATAAGCACCAACAAGGGGTCTTCTCTCACTTGCTCCTGAGAAATAAATCCCTTATGCCAGATCCATACAGTTTCCCTCTGACAATTCCTTCCAAAATTGGACAGGGTTTCTACCTGTCAATTATTTCTCTTTAGAGGTGAAGGGCTGAAAGTAATGTCACTTCTTAGAGTCAGTAGGTGGATGAAGCTTTTGGCAACTCTCCCAGAATCCCCTGTCTTGTTTCTGCAAGACACGCACAGATATTGCTCGGGTAAAGTTGCAAATCTACAACTGTGCCGCAAATCTCAGCCCAAGAACATATGTTCTTGTGCTGTCAAGAGGGAGAACTGCAGTGAAAACATTACGTAGTGCCAACCGCCCACAAAAGATAGATGGGTGCTCAAGCCCAATGCACAAAGCAGAAAATTAAGAATGTTCTCTTTGCTTTGCTTGAAACGTCTCTGTCATCTATAATCAACGAAACAGTCTGGAACAAAGCACAGCCATCTCTTTTTGTTATCTGAGTAGCTGAAGAAAACAACCTAATATAAAAAAAAGCGACAAGTTGTTACTGTTCAAAAAGCCAAATATATTTGTAAAAATTTAGTGTCAGTACTTCAGTAAGTGTCTGGTGATAAAGACTACAAGAATGCACCTTTTGAAATAATAATACAAATGAAATTGTAGCTAATACTGGAAAAGAAAATGAGAGTTATTAATATCAATTCTTAACAGGAATGAGATTCACTACAAAATTTTGACTGGCATGAAGAAATCAATAAGCTGAAAACACAAAAGTGATTTAGCACAACTGAACTCAGCAGATTAATTCATAACATATTTTACACAAGCAATTACTATTTACTTCCAGTTGTTTAAAGCATCTTATCTATTAAAAGTAGTGCATTCAGTGATCTGCTCCATTCAGGAGATTAATGTATACAGTGTGTAAAATAATCGTAAAAGAAATTATCAGTATCTGTTGTACTAACCTATATTAGTTCTCTCCCATCTTCTTCATTTAAAGTTCTCTTGTGCCTAGCTTCCAATCACTACATGCGATCAAATGAATTCCCTTCCATATTGGTCCAATAGACATCAAATATTTCCACAAAAATCAAAAGTACAACTAATGATGCAAGAAGACTAGTGTGAAAGATTAGCTGCTGTTCAATTCTCTTCAATTTCTGCTAACTTCAGACACTCCAAGAAATCTGATTATGCTACGCATGGCCCTCAATATCCATGCTTCTGGAGTAATGAAGTGCAGTCCCATTATGATTTCAAAAAAGTTATCTGAAAATGTTAACACTTCAAATGGATTAGATTATCTGTTTTCTTCTCCAGATCAGAATACTATAAAAGACAGTTTTCAAAACATGTGTTTCTGTGACACACCACTACAAATAACAAAACATATACCCTTACCTACTTGGAACCCTGACCAAGCAAACACATAAAGATATCACATTAAACTGAAACCTCTTTGGTGCCTCTGTGGATTGTGGACCTCAAGGCCTATGATTATTTTATTTTTATTAATATTTTTGAAACAACCAGTACCCCATCAAAGACAGATGAGTTTATTAGCAGTAAGTAAAGACTTCATTATCTGGGCTGTGGTAGTCCTGGCTGCAGGGTCTTTGTGTTTTAATACTACATAGAATTAATAGTAACAAAGAAAAAATAAAACATCTATAACAAGCTGTATACTTTCCAACAGGATTTTGTGCTGTGCAGTCAGAATGGTAATCAACAGTGCAACTTTTCATACAAATGACTCACTTCTAATAGAAAATATATGTTCTTTTCCTTTTGAGTTTGATTTTAAATTACCATCACAATTTTGGGCAATGAAGTGGACTGTACAAAAAGGAAATATAGTTCTTTCAATTTTCAGTATTGCACTGAGAAATTTCTGCTGACTTCTCTAGCAACTAATACAGTTCATGTAGAGATACTGAAATCTTACTGAAAAAAATGAAGCAAAAAACACACTCTGCATTTCACTGTTTTAGTTTTAATAGTGTTCTCAAGCAGAGACAACATTTGCAATTTTTGTTTTGTATTACTTGGCTAGTGGCTCAGAAAGTAAAAAACTAGCAATGCTAGTCAGAAAGAGAGAACCAGACTAACTGCAGACATGCAGATTATTCAGTGGCAGTAGGATTTCTATGGAGATGAGTAAAAATCATTATAGACACGGCCTATTTGCATTCAAAGAAAATGTGTGTATTTAGGTCCTGCTTTGCAGAGTAATGAGCAATCAGAGCTGCAACTACAGTTGATGGCAAAATCAAATTTCTAGAACGCCTGCTGTGGATATTACTGGGAAAGTCTTAAGAAGGGGATACATGTATGACTGAAATAGTATACCCCTTATGATGTAGTTTGCTGGACAAAGCCTAAAAACAAAGGTTTAAAGCAGGAGCAGGTGAGGGAAGGACAAAACAACAACAGAAAATTAAGGCACATTTCTCATTTATTAGAGAAAGGGGGGGGGGGGAGGGGAATACCTTTCTTTCATGACTACTGAGTACTCCAGGGGTGTTCTGCTTGAGAAAGCCTGCTGTTGTGGACCACCTTGTAGGGTTTTTTCGTGATGGCTCTTCTGAAGAGAAATTTGTATCACTTACAGAGGTTGAGAGGCCGATCAGTGCAGGGTCACTACTACGTCGTACATGAAGAGGCATATCTGAAGAATAAAACAGACAGTAAATAAACACTGACTAGATTAAATACACTTTTCACATAGGAAAAATATTGTTTTAAGCTCTGGATGGGTGGTTTTGACCAAATGTGGTTTTACAGAGTAGCTAGTTATTGACCTCAGCATAGCTCCTCAAGGCCAAAGCGTGTTTCCTCAGAAGCGCAGCCTTGCTGCTTGAGTGTCTGAGGGGAAAACAAGGACCAGACAGAACTCTTTGAACCTAGCAAAGCTCTTTCACTTTTAAAGTACAAATACGATACCGCTAATATCCATGAGATTTTGTGTAGAATAAAAAATAGCATAAGCCTGAACAACTAACAGTCTACGGTCATTTACAGACCATTTTAAAGAGCAAGTAGATGAAGGTCTAAACTTAACAGCCTGGTGCCAAAATAAAGGGTGGACTAAGACCCCTTACTAAGACTAAGACTGTGCTGTTGAAGATTAAGTCCTTCCCCAGCACCCTGCTGCCATGATACGGATGTGGGCACCTGCGTATCAACCACTTCTTCATAGTGAAAGGCAGCCTCCTCTCCTTTTAATACGTACGCTCCATTCCTTTCTCAAAACTTCTGGCAGTGACTGTTTTCTCCATTCTTCCCTTAACTTTCTGACAGCTGAAACAAGATCTGTGCTGATTTACCCTGATTCCCTTAGCCTTCCAGCTGGCATGACTGACAGAATAAAAATATTTCATTAGTAATAAATGATGCAGCAGGCAGGCAGACTGATTGAAAAGAGATCTTTTTTAACTACGTGAAGAGGTCAAATCCATTCTGGCAACTTTGCTGGCAAGTTAAACTTAGTTTCTTTTGAAATATAACTTAATTTTTCTAATTTCATTTATTATCCTGCAACAAATATCCAGACATCTATAGTCCCCTTGCTCCAACAGAAGTTTCATTGACTGCATTTGCGACCTCTTAGCACTGTCCTACTCAACACGAGAATTGAGGTGACCTGATTTATCAGTTTTATTTCTTTTAACTGCTGCATTCAGAACCTTGAATGCAAAATTGAAAAAGAAAAGGTGAAAGCTATGACAGGTAAGCAGC
The DNA here is from genome assembly GCF_036417845.1 of Apteryx mantelli. Lineage (NCBI taxonomy): Eukaryota > Metazoa > Chordata > Aves > Apterygiformes > Apterygidae > Apteryx > Apteryx mantelli. The sequence continues at coordinate 154,795,793 of NC_089979.1, forward strand.
AGAGTTACTGGGAAAGGCACACTGGACAACACCTGAGAATGAAAACCAGAACTAGTTTTAATGCTTTGATGAAGCAGTCGCTGAAGAAGCTGAATGTGTCTCAAACACTAGAAAACACAACAACAGGAGTTTGATGAGTGAATAGTCCAAGTTTTGCAACATCTTTATGTTAATGCTACACGTAATAATATTAAAATATAGAATCCTATTTTGCATGGCATTAAAAAGACACTCAAAGTAGGTCATGCCACACACAAAAAGAAAATGTGTAAGTTTTTTTTTCTTGGAGCAACTGGGATTTCTGCTGCTAAGATATATGCTAGTAGTACATGACAGAACACCAAACAGTCATTCTATCTAAAGTCCAGTCTGGTCAATAATAGAGGATTAATAAATGTTTTTCCCACTATCATTGTACTATTTCTCTTTCCTTTGAAAATTTTTTTTTTCATTTTTATAACAAAGATATTCACTACAGTTAGTTTTCAGCAAAGAAAATGTTTTATTTTGTACATATGCATATATGTTGTATTTAATAAAATGGAACTAGAAGCAATTAAAAGATATTTTAGGAAAGATCACTTTAATTATGCAGAAAGGCATGTTTGGTCTGAGTTAATTCCACTTAGATTTTGATTACTCAGTATGCATATTACTTATACAACTCATAACAGAGGTTTTCTTCTTTGACTGCCTTGTCTTCAACTACTTCAAGTTTCATGAAGCAGCTGAAGGTAAAGCCTCTCATTTGCCCCTAGATGGTAAACATAATAAAAGTACACTATCAAATCCCAAGAGACCTGTATAACACAGATGACACAGCTGTAGTCACAGGCAACAGCACCACAAAGCATAATGAAGTGACCCATTAACAACAGTATCTGTGCCGGCTTAGCTCTAAACATACACTCTCATTGATTAGATTAGCCTGGTCAAGAAAGTGGGTCTGTAGTATGAGTGGTGCCACTTAAGAAAAATACCCATCTATATCTATTCCAAGCAGCAACCTATGCGTATTATCCTGTTTGCCTTAGCTACCCACCCTACAACATAGAATTATCATTTCCAAGCAGGAGTTCACTTGCTCCTTATGCTTGTACATCTATATATAAGCATGGTGATAACAAAATGTTCTTTTATTTTTACACTCTTTCTTCAAATTACTTGACATAATAAAAGTTCATTTCAGTGAACTTTTTCTCTTCTACAGGAAGAGAAGCTGAATTGCCAACAAAGAAATAAAGAAAGAAAATGGAACTGAAGTCAGCACTTTTGGAGAAGAGATAGCAATTATCACTTCATTGCCTTTTTCTTTGTAACTAAAAAGTGACAGTTGGAACCATGTTCTTCCAATACAGAAAGTTAATTGTACAACAGATTCCAAAATATTAACATGCTCCAGAAAAAACATTAATGTGAAAAGTCTCCCTATGTAACCCACTGACTGATGAGCCACCTTTAATACAGCCAGTTTCATTTTCTTAAGTTAGCTATTGAGGCATTTTCAGGTATTTGTTGGACACTTCTCCAAATCCCCTAAAAAATGTTGTTCTGCCAATGAGAAGAAACAACCTGATCAATTCTAGCTTCTCTCTGTGAGGATGGTTCCATACACAAGGATAGGTATTGCTAACCAAACATCACTGATAAAGTGAACTACAAAACACAATCACTTGGGCATGCTGGATGTATGTAATACCAAGCTAAATTAGAAATTTAATTTTAATTTTTATTGCTGGCATGGGACAAACAAATGGAGCTAGCTCTACTGCATGCTGTTTGGATATGGACAACACCTCTCCAGCTATTAATCCAAGAATTCAATCTTATTCCCACCATATTAATCACCAGTTATAATCTCCTTTATACTTCTCTTCTGTTCTAGTTCAAGAGATTGTTGCTAGTCAGTTTTGACACCATCCGTTAAAACAACAAAACCAAAAAATATTGAACACGTTTGCTCTACCAATATATTGTTCATTACAATCTTCTGGTTTACTTAAATTCATAGATTTGAAGAGAATATACTTTGAAATATTAAAAGGAAAATCAAAGGAAAGCAACTTAATAATTAAACCACAAGATGAAGTACACGAGGGACCAATGCAATGTCACTGATTCCAGGATGATGGCTGATACCGTTTGAAGTCTGTGGTTTCTTTGAAGAGTGGATAAAACAGCAATGAACTCTAATCACAAGGCTTCAAATTCTCTATGGCACTAATGCACTGTAAATATTGATTTGCTTCCACAGCTAAGGTGCCTTTTAAACAAGCACTTGAAATGGTAAATCTAATAATGAATTACAGGAAGTTTTAAAAGTCTAAGAATTAAGGAAAAATTAAATTAAAAATCATGAAAGTTACCCCTAACTCAGTTCTTGTGCCATATTCAAGGACCCATATGCATTTAGCAACAAGTTCTGCACCAAAATTTGAGAAAGAATTATGTGTAACAGAGAATCCCATTAAGTTATGTGTATAGCCCCAGTTAAGTTGAAAAATAGTTATTCGTAGGATAAAAACCAACCTGGTTAACAAAATGCCCACATCATAAACATGAAATACTGACTGGAAGTCTCATTTTATTAAAAGGGACAGCAGTTTCACTATAAATTATAAAAACAGCCATCATGCATTTTATAACCATCTTTAAATGTTAAGAACACACAGTTGTACCTTTCCTTCCTGCCAGCAATTCCATTTTTATTTTAAAAGGGTCATCACCTTTCCTGATTTTAAAATATGGTCATGAGCAAAAGTATTTGAGGTTCTGGCAAATTTCATCCATAAATCTGAATACTTGGTCCTGTATGAGACCACTGAATGCAAAGGATGGCGGTCTTTCAGTGCCGAGCTTAGATATATAGATATATAATGTCCCCATATCAATTTCTTCTCAGGTGCCAGCTTAGGGGGCATGGCTACAAGAATTAAAAATACATAGCATAGCCAAGACAGCTCTACTCTGTGAAGATTTCAACTGATGTTTCAGCTCCTCAGTGTCACTGGTGGCTCACACAGTTTGGTTTGCAGTGATTTTAAGACAGGGAAATGAAAAACGATCTTTAGGTCTCTTCTAGCCACCTCACACAGACAATCTGCTATGGCCATGACTGATGAGTAGACCTGAATGGAACTTTTTTTTTTTTTTTAACTTTTCTTTTCTTTCTTCAACTCAAAACTTTTTCTCCAGGAAAATGATGATTCACTAAAACCAAAACCTCCATGGGAAAGAGCAGATTTCAACAAGAAAGTTTCTCAGGTTAGGACAAAGTTTCTCAAAGTGAGCCTGCATATACAAAGCTATAAAGATGTGTGCTGTATGCACAAGATATACAGAAATGGCAATGAAGGAACTGGTCTAGGATGGGAGATAGAGATTCAACACTTTTACTGCCTATGTTGCCCATCCAGTTCCTCATACCACTCATGTGCTTGTTTAGAGTTCAAGAAAGAGGATAAATCAGGGTCCTTGGGGGCATCCTGGGGCACCGGAAAGCAGGGCTGTTTCCTTCAGTTTGAAGCATTTGGAAGTAAAAGCTAAAGCTTTATCTGTATTTAACTGAAACATCTTTTAAAAAATATTTAGATTAGCCTCAAGTTTCACACACCAGCACAGCTCCTAGGGCTATGGTTCACATTTCAGGACGTTCGATTCAACTCTTCACTCTGCTCAGCTGGACACAGGGAGCTCCAAACATTCCCTATAACCCTAGACATCGCAAACCCCCAAAATCGGATCATCTTTCATTTTTACAAACCTCTAGAGACAAGATGACACTTACTTCCAAAGAACATAGAGGCTGTTATAAACTCAACTACAACACAGGTTTTCAAAGCTTTTTCTCTTCAGAAAGAAGAAGAACAGTTGGAGAAAAAAAAAAAACCAACTGATTGTGAACATATCTACAAACTGCATTAAAACCTAACAGCAACCACCATAAGCCAGCACTTCTCTACAAGATAATAAAACAGTGCAAATCAAATGTAGGCCTCTCTAATTAGAGAAGAGAAAAATATTAAAAATATTCCTAGAGGAAAAAACTACTCCCTGGAAAACATTATTTATTGTAGAAGCCAATGTAAGCATGTGATATGCAGGTGACTGCTGGAAGAGATGTGAAAAGGTAGCACTACTTAGCCCCACGTTACCAGTCGCAAATCTCTTCACAGCATACTTTTGGACATGACAGCAAAGGAAAAGTATTCATAAACCACTCACTCTCTTCGTGGACCAGGGCAGTAGTTTTCTCCCCTACAGAATCCAGTCTGCTTCTAAGCAACTAATACTGAATAATGGAATTTGAACATTTCCCAAAGTGAATACTCTTTACTTAATCAAAATCTTCAAAAAGTTATTTTTTCTGAATTTTTCTTTCCCCAGTTTTTACTAGTTGTCTCCCCTTTGCCTACAAAACTATCTTTTCCTTTCATGTGTCTGAGAAAATTATAGCATTGACCATGCTTGTCACTGCCACATGATGCTAAGAAATACATACCTTCACCTCTGCCTTATGTTAATTCACTGTTGCTGTTCATTTCTGTAAATATTTTTCTGGTCTTAACTTGTTCAAAAATTACCTAGAATAACATATTTCCCTTATAAGACAGCCCCAGTGCTGTCTTTCGGGGAGCATCTTCCCTGGCTTTTTAGAACTTGAACACTAATACCCAAGAATAGTCACATTTGGCCTTTCCTATCATATCAATTCCAAACATGCACTGAACCCCCCCCCCCAAATTTTCAATAGCCTTATTATAGCATTTTTGTCTTTCTAATTAAAGTATGTGCTCAGTTTAGATCAATATTCTTCAAATATATTAGCTTCTATTTATTCAGATTGAATTAAATTGTATTTTTCCAGTATATGCATTACATCTCTATTGCTTTTTTTATCTGTCCTCAACTCATATTATTCTCCTTTCCTAGTTTAGCAACATCAAGAAATTTAATTAACGTACTATTTACAATACTGCTTCTTCCAGACCATTAATAAGCTGTTAAATAAAACCAAGTCTAACAGGAATCCTCATGACACCTTACTGGACAACTATCTCTAGACTGACACATTAATTTGCAAAGATTACTTCTTCAGTTTCCAAACCATATTGAAGTGTTTATGCTCATATTGATTTGGAATTTCCAAGATGTTGAAATTTCTATCAAACACTTTAATATTTGCAAATATTACATTAATCGGGCATCATTCACCTATAACTGCTGTACCTTGCAAGTAAAAAGTGTTAATTTATCTACAGTGATTTCTCATTCTTAATTGTAAACTATTTAGTGTTCACAGCTCTACCTTTCAGAACTATAAGAAAGCTTAATATGACATAGTTTGGATAATTAGTATTTCTATCCTTAAAAAAAAATGTTTATGCTGAACAATGTTAACTTCTAGAATGAATTTCTCTAAATTTAGACTTCTTGGTTAAATAACTAAGACTGCCTTCCGTTTCTTTTAAAGAGAAAAAAAATCACCGCTTCCACACAATTTCTGATATTCATAACTACTTCATGTACTAAACCAAATATTTTTATTTATTCTTCTAGCTTTTCATCTTCAGACAACAGCTTACACACTTCCTCTGATACATATTTTCTATTTTATTAAATGTTGTTCTCCACTTTCTTATTTCTTGAGCTTTAAAATGGCACACATAAGCATTCGCATATGTTAACATTATCACAAATCACAGCTGTTTTACCTGTTTTCCTCATGCCATTGCCCTATGCAGCAGGCAAAGCAGATCTGGCAGGCAGTCACAGCAGGAGTGGGAGAGAGAGGCCAGACCACTGCCCTGCAAAGACAGGGCACCGCTAGTGGATGGAGGATGCATGAGGTGGGCTGCGGGATTCAGCCTGCAAAATCTGACAGCTGTGCCTATGTCCCTAACCGTCACAGTAACTGTACAGAAAATACACTTTGTTCTGTAAAATTAAAAAAAAAAAAAAAAAAAAAACCACTGTGCTCTTGCATACTTATTAGAAATACACAAAACATATTAACATATTTATCATAAGAAACTACACATAGTAAATTAAGATCCCTGAAAGAATGGACCACCAGGATAATAATGTAACCACATTACCAAAAAAGTCTAATTTTAAAGCAAAAGAAAAGCCCTTACCTATAATCATTTTCAATTTATTTTAGTAGAACCTAAGTTTTCCATTTTCCCCAACAGTGACTGCTTGATGACTTTGAAAGTTAAAAATAAGAAAATATCGACCTGTCATGGTCGTATTGTAACAATGAAGTAACATTAAAACTTTAAAGTCTTTCAAAATAATAATCTTTTTTCTCTTTCTCTAATATTCTGTCTTCTTACTTTGGGATGCTGAGATCCAGGAGGAAAAAGATGATTGCACCTTGAAACTTAGTTTTCTTTGACCCTGACTTTTGCAGCTAATTAGGGAAAAATCTTTAAAACTGAAATTAAAATTTAATTACCTACATCCTCTCTGCTTCCTTTCTCTATTTTTTTCTGTATAAATTCAAATATCTTTGTATGTCAAAATAAAAGACAAAAATGTCATATCTTACAAATGTTCTACTCCTCTCTCTTTCAAAAAATTACATTTCAGTATGTTTTAATGAATTACAATCTCAGTTTTCTGGGTGCACTCTACATGGATTTCCTTATATCATCTCAAAGTGTCTCCTCACCTACCTACATACCACTGCTACGAATAAGAAAAAATGCTCTTCTAGCCCCCACAGATGTTAAAAATTCTTGAAAAATATCATTCCATTCATTACTTCCTCAAGCAACTGTGCAACAGTAGAAGTATCATCAATTTTGCCACTGCTGAAACTTTTTTTTGCTTTCATCAGAGATCATGCCTAGCTAACAAGACTCTGATTGATATTTAGTTATAGTTATTTTATAATGAAGACACTGTATTTTGCATCATTTTGCAGTACATGCAAGGGTTTGCAGTGACAGGAGCAAATTCCTTGCTGTTTTGAGTTGATAGCTTCTCACTCCTCTGAGATAGAGGAGAAACTTGGCAGATACTATCTTTGCCATAATTTGAAAAGAAAAAAAAAAAACCTTACTGAATGGTAAAATTGCTCCTGTTAGTGAGCATAATAGAGTAATATGAAAACTGTATATTGTTTATGTCTAAATGTTTTTGGTAGTCTCAGAAAAGCTCACTTAGAGCAAGAAGTGTGCAAGCTTTTCCTAGAAACAAGGAAAAAAAATTACAGATGCAACAATAGGATTTAGACTGTAACTTGAAGAGCTCAGTGGGGAAGAACCTGGAATAATATAATGTGCAAAATTTATGTTATGGTTCCATCATCAGTGAGTTTCAACCAGGAAAAACCTGCTGTTGTTGCCAGTGCCCCATTCCCTTCTCCTTCTGCTCCCCAGCCCACAGCTGTTCCTTCATAAGAGCAAAAGGCCGGGTAAAGAGTACAATTACTTTGCAGTACTAGATACTAGGAATTCAAAATTATTTGTCACCTTCTCTAGCCTATATCCATTTCTGATTTATCCAAGAATCAAATCCAGAAAAAAAAGACTCTTGCACTGACTATCCCTCCCATAATAAATGGAGAAAATGTGACCCTCTGCACCTATCTCTTCTGCCTGGAGATGTTCAGGGAACTCAAGGAGTGAAAACAGACGTAGGCTATGGGCACGTGGTCTGCTACCCCCCATCCAGGTGCGTGTGGGGCTAGTGGTGCATCTGATCCACCCTGGTCTGGCCTGGCCCATCAGCCAGCTGAGAGCTTTCAGCGTGCCCAGCTCACCTCAGAGGAGCCACAACCTCCTCCCCAGGGGTCACTTCTCTCCATTCAGCTTGCATGGCTGGGATGGTGTCATAAGTGGAATAACATCAAGTTAGGATTTCATATAAGCTTCCATGGTCTCATATATCTGTGCTAAAATCCACTACTTCAGAACGTCCTCAAAAAAATATGCGTATTTTTAACTGAGAAATATTTTCTCTGTCCTAAAGTGTTTCCTATCCTTTCTAAGCTGCAAACAAGTTTATTCCAGCCTCCTAAGAGCCTGAGGGCGCACCGCTGGACGGGTTTGCCCTGGAGCTCACCGCTGCGGGGGCAGCGACACGACAGTGCCCGAGGCAGCTCCACCTGGAGAGAGGCCTAAGCAGTGGCAGGGGTTTGCCACCATCATCTCCCCTGTGCTCACATAAACCTGCTTTACCTATATGTTCCTAATAAATGCCCCCTTATTACCACCGAAACTGTATTTAACTTAACCCAGTTACTTTCACTGATTCAGCCTGGAACTAAAAGAAAAGAGCTGCTTTTCAACACCTGTTGCTGACAGCGAGCAGTCACCTCATACGCCAGGTGGAAATTCATGCGTGGATCATATCAGGGCACCAATGGGTTAAATACGCTCAACTGCAATTCAACAGGTATGTGTGTAATTAAAGCCCCTTGCTAACAGCCTGCATTACACAAAGCTGATACTGGAATCCTCCCTGTTCTCCATCTGAACCTAATGCAGCATCCACTGGCTCATGATCTATGGCACTAATTGACTTTTCGAAAACATGAGGGTACCTACCGTGCAAGCGCACTGAGGTGCAGCCTCACCCGGGGAAGCTCTCACCCTGCGCACACAACCAGCACGCCGACCCCCCCAGCCGTTTCCCAGGCAACCTGCACAGCCGCAGGCAGCCAGGAAATGGAAATCTACAGCATTTCTACCGGGGCTGGGGGAAAAAAATCCAAATTGTTGGAAACATCACAACAGGACCATCACAGGATGTTCCGCTGTGCACACAGCATATGGCAAATAGCAGGTGGCAGCGGGGATGCATCTTCTGCCTTCGGTACTGGAGCCACGGAGGGGCTGGCTATGATCTTTGTTTACCTCAAATAGGTTTGAAACAGTGAGGAAAAAACGTATTCTTTCGCCAGTCATTAGAGAAACACTTCATCTTTGAAAATGCTTTTGTGCTAATCTGGCACTTTGGCGGAGCAGCCTCCTCTGCCCAGAGCAAGGGCCGAGCGCGCATCCTCCTCCGGGTCACGCAGCCCTGCCCAGCCTCCGGCCGCAGCATGCATGGCCGCAGCCAGGCTCACTCCACTCCTGAGAAGTGCCAGAAGTGTCAAAAAATACTTTTTTTTTTTCCTGAGATTTAAAAATGCTTACTCACATCCAGCTCACAGGCCAGTGTGAGGCAGCAAAAGGCAATGTTTTGGGGGGGTATCAACACCTAAAGTTGGGTTCGAACCTGTGTTACCTAAAGTCCATCCAGTTGCATTATAGAAATTATTTAGATAGATTTCTAACTTAAGCATAACACCTATGACAATCAAGGAAACCTGACTATAATAATTAAAAAGATTTTTTTTTCATCAGAAATGATCCATCTGTGCATACATTTTAGTATCTATATGTACAAAAAAAAGTGGGTAAAGTAACAGGTCCTACTATCTGTTTCTGAATTTCTGACATGACAAAAAAATTTACATCTAACTTTTATAACAAGATACAATGAAAACCTACTGCTGAACAGCCATTAAAAATGACTAACAGCTTCTGTAATTTTAATGGCATCCGTTCTTGTTTCATGACAGAAACATTTACTAGGATTATTAGAAACTTGCTGGCTACATTCATGAAACATGCTCTCATTTAAAGTGTTACCAAAGCTCTGCCAGTTAATGTTTCACTGAGCTCCTATCTGCCACTGGTGACCAAGAAGAGTAAAAGAGCTCCAGCAGAAGTAGGAAAAAGCCGTGTCATGCCACACCATGTGTTCACCTCGGCAATTTTTAGCAGAAGGCTCTTCTGCATGCAGGGACTAACAGAGCTCAAAAGCGAAGCACAGAAGCATAAAGACATCAAGAATATTATTTTCGGTCATTCAGGTACAAGCATAAAGCTGAATTCCCAAAGACAGATGAAGCGCTTACGTGTTCAAGTAACGAGATGAAATGCCGCCAACCCTCCTCACTTACAGGGGATGCACAGAGCTGCCATGCCCATGACATGGGAGGGCCAACAGTGCAGCTCTGTGCAAAGAGCTGTGATGCTTTGCCTGACCTTTTATCGGGGGAGGTCAGAGCACAGTCCGGGAAGCTGTAAAAGGCAGTAGGGGACTACACAAACCTGTCAGCATCAAAACAAGCTCTTCCCAATTACATGAGTGAAGAGTAAGAAACTCCAGCTATCAGCACGACATGCTGAAATCTTCTCATTAACTCTTAAGGTTAAAGATCACCTTCTACAGAAAACATGGGTGTTCCCACTAGCCAAATAGGGAGTAAGACGATATAGACTACTTTGGAAGTTGTAGTTAAAATTGTTCAGATAATGCCCACAATGGGACAATAAAACAGAACATCTGCAGCTCTCCAAGGGATGACAGACCAACAGAAATTTTTAGTTCCTCTTCCCTATTTGAAACAGATTATTATAATGAATTACCTCCCCCCCCTTTTTTTTTAAACTGTGCTTAATGAGTAGCAGGAGACCTAGCTGCTGCTTGAAACAGTGCAGTGTTGACCATTGCTACTTATCTTTGCATTTACTTTATCAAGTTCCTCACAATGAGAGGGAATCAAAATCGGATGTGTTCTCCTGGAAATGTGGAAAATTCTCCACATCTTTCAGCGAACTTTAGCAACATCTCTTTTCTTAAGCAGAAAAAATTTCTTAATTCACTGCATTCCTTTTATTCTTCAGTGCATTCTTGATTACTTTTCTCTCACTTGTTTTATTGTAGAGCTTATTTGCCAGTGCTGAAGAGAATCAAAAATTATTCCAGGAGTTCAAAACCAAGAATAAGCAAATAAAGAGAACCTCAGCTGAAGTTTAAAAAGAAATCTTACTACATGACAACCCGCTCATGAATTTTTGGATCAATGACGTTTCATGCTTGCAGTTGCCAATTTGCATTATGATTTGTGACTGGTTCTAACACAGAGATGAAGATCTTGTTTCTTAGTGGAGAAACAGCTTCAGCCTGAACTAACAGAAGATACTTACTGAAATACCATGGTATAGACTTTATGCCAGAATTCGACGGGTTTTCAGCAGAAGGAGGGAGCAGAAGAAAAATGCTGTTAACAACTACTCTGGCAACTGAATGGCTCTTTCTGCACCTGAACACAGCTGAGTGCCTGACGCTGTTATACACACAGCGCTCTCTCCAAGGCCTCCCTGCAGAAAAACAGCACGAAGCCTGCCCATGGGGTGGTAAAGCCTCTGCAGGCTTCCCCCACACACCTTGTAGCCACAGATGAGACACTGCTGCTACTGCCAAAAATAAAAGTCATTGTAATAATCAGGGGGGTTTTACTTACTTTCCCCACAGAGGTTCTGTGAAAGAGAACTCAGACATTTTCTGCTTCTTAGAGGAAGAAAGTTTTCTTGCATAAACGCTAATACAGAGCCACACTAGAGGAGAGAGCTCTCCTGTACCGATGGAGTTATTTCTTTAACCCACCTGAGAGCAATGGATTTTAGAGAGCAGTTCTTACCATCATCATTTTTATCTGACATTAGAATTTAGAAAGCTTGCTGATGTTATAACCTCCCCAGCATATTGATTTTTCAATCCGTATATCCTTATGAGGTTTGTGCACTGCACCTGGACATTCACACAGTAAACATGGGAAGACGGACCAATGACTGGCTACAGGCTCCCACAGATCATCGACCTCTCCGCAGTGTGCACCGAGGAGTCCATGTGCTTCTAGCAGAAAGCTGCCTCCGGTTTTCTGGATCATTTAGTTCAAAATCTGAAAGTTACTCCAAGATACTGTCCACATATACTTTGTATGATTTCAGTCTTGCAGACAAAACATCAACAAAAAATAAGTCTTGTTAGAAATAAGGACTACGATATTTTTACATAACACTCGGTGCTTCTGACTAAATAGTATTTTACTGTTTCTTTCCAAAATTTAATATAACTAATTATATTGAATTTCATGTAGAACACAACAGAGCACAGAAATAGCTTATTATTGTTTAGTTACCTATGTTTACATAATTTCTGAGGGCAGAGATAAGTATTTTAACAATTACATGAGAGATTGGATATTTAATATTTCATATCAGGTATCAAAAAATCTATAGTTTAATATCTACAATTCTTACTTATCACTACAAACAGAAAGTCTATTTAAAACAAAAGCAAAAAAAACCTAAAATCACTCAAGCTCTTCCCACTTACATGAGCAGAGAGTAAGAAACTCCAGCTATCAGCACGACATGCTGAAGTCTTCCCATATTTTTCAGCTCTACCACAGAACTAAAATATATCTGTATTCTGATAGATACACATTAGTTTTAGTTGGGAGCTTGGTTTGTACACAGACTGAAACACCATCTTCAGTATTAATCGCATAAACACTAAAATACTTCTTCAATGTTTTTGAAACTAAATAACTTTTTGAGAACAAGTTCATTACTTCATGCTTTTCTCCAAAATTTGTAAAATGACTTAAAAGGTTATTAATTCATAATATAGTCCGATGTTGTGTTTCAGATAAGATATGGATTTGTGAATTTTTAAAGTATTTGAAAATATTTTCAAAGCATGTTTAACACCCTATGTCTGAGACTCAAAGTTCAAATTTAAGAGCAGGGAAAAATTATCCATTGATCACAGAACACACATACAAAATTTAAACCTCTTCAACAAGTTTAGAAAAGGAGCCAGGACTAAGCACATATGGGAAATTAAATCTAAGTCTTAATAAAGGGGGGTTGCCCCTATCTCTCCGTAATGGACCATTTTTCAGATAGTGTGTCTGTATCATGGTGAAAGAGCCCACAGGTGGCAAGGCTGCTCCCTGGGCAGCGATTCTCAAACCTGGCTTTTACAAAATATGCCGCTGCTGGAAAGGTGGAAAGTTTTGACTCCTACCAGTTCTCAACTCAACATCAAGCATCCCTCATAGCCTCTGATTTTTTATAATTTCTTAGTTCTTGGTATCTAAGTATCATTGTACTTTTTGTGTGATTACGATGTCAATTCTAATGCACGCTGGATTAAAATAAAGCAAATGGCCTAACTTTGTTTGCTTGTTCTGAGGTTAATGACATCACTTGTCTAAAGCGAGGTGACTTGCACTTTCCTCAGAAGCAGCTGGGTTGTATCAAATACGATTACTGGACTAAAAAGGCTGATCAGGTGCCGTCATCGTCATTGTTTCCACAGTGCTGCATAGCGTTGGGAAGCCAGGCGCCTTCGCCTGCTAACACGACGGGGGAGAGAGAGAGGTGCTGCTGCTCAGCACATCCATCACCTAGAGCTAGGTTCGATGGGACCATACGCCACCAACCATACTCCCTGCTACTGCCGACAGCCACACCAACAACCCCTTGCAGAGCTGTCCACACAAGGGTTGCAATTCTTCTCCCTGTGCACACTTTCTACCTGCAGTCTTGTGACATAGCCAGAGGGTACGGACAGCCACCTTTTCAATATATGGCATTTCACTGCCCCATTCCTGAGGGGATTTAACAATTTTGCTTCATTTTCATTTTACAGCAGAAAGAGAGGGAAGACCTGGCCATCATACACTTTGAATTAGGTGCCTTTAGGACTCCTCTGGAGATTACCAAAGAAATGGAAGCTTAATCCACAAAAACATAACTTTAAATTCTTCAGCAGAAGATATGTTTGCAAATCTTGGTACCACAAAAAAACAACCTCCCTGGTCCCAAACTAGCCTTTGCCTGAACAAAACAGATAAAGAAACTCTTGGATCAAAATTCACTCAGCAGCATGAGGCTGAAAAAAATTTCTACTGATTTAGTGCATGGCAGTTTCCTTGTCTAGCCTTTCCAAACAGCAACATAACATTTGTGTGAGGACAGCAAGAAGGAAAATTACTGCCTAAGTGGCAGGTTTGTTATTGTTTGTCAATTCTAAAGAGTTCACTAGAAACTTTTAAAAGGAGCATCTCTAATTCCCTGAAATTACTGATAATCGGCCAAGTGAATGAAGAACAATTATGAAGAAAATTGAATGCTTCCAAATGCCAATTTGTTGTACATTCTGAATTAATATTGCAGAAGTATTTTTGTTCTCTTGCTGTAAAAGCAAAGGGATAAAATCATAGGCCCATGGGCATCCTTGTACAGTTTTTCTCATATAATTTAATATCATCATTTTGCATTAATTTTGTAATAATATTAGCTTTTATATAGTGGATTACATTTTTGAAATATTTTTGTTTAAAAAATATATATATATATCTGAAAGGTAAACTAGATCTTCCACACTGAAGATTCAACAATAAGGAGTAATGTCGTAACAGCATGAAGGCCCTAACACAGCCAGAGCTGTAAGTGTTTTTTTCTACCAACCAAACTTGAAAGCATTGTTGCAAAATACAGTCTTAAGAATTTTTGCTGGACAAATACTCCAGGAAGAAAAGGGCTCAGGGTGTCTATTTTTCAGCTAAGCCAAAACAAATCAGTTTCTGTTAATAGGCCAAGTGTAAAAAGTTAATGCAGAAGTTTTATCAGCACTGGTTTCCTGGGTACCAGCTCAAAGTTCAGTGTCCAGCAAGTCTGGCGGGAGAACAAAACGCACCCGCCACGGGGCAATGCAACCAGCTGCTTTTTCACAGCTGCGGTCAGCACTAAGCAGCAACTGAATCAAAAAACATGCGCAAAAGCTGCTTAGGGGATTCTCTCCTTTTTCTCCTCTCTGTGTAAAACAAGAAAAAAAAAACAACAAAGAAAAAAAATCCAACTCTCCATCTACATATGAAACAAGTATGAGTGAAAGAGAAAGAAGGCGGCATAGGAAAAGGAGAGAATCGCAGGGTGGTTTGCAGGAGGAGCAGAGATGACAGCTGGAGAGACGGAGAAAGAGAGGCCATGGCAGACGGGATGGGAAAACTGCAGAACTGGCTGAAATGGGCAGAGCCAACAGAGGAAGAGAGTGCAACAGGAGAAAAACAACATAAAAGAAAATGTTAAGAAAATAAATAAGGGAGAATGTCAAACGCAAAACCCAGAAGGCCAAGTATGCAAAGAATCACTCACTCCACATACTGCCGCGTGCTCACTAAGGAAAGACTCCCAACCAAGCCTCCTAGCTCGGATCCTGAAGACACCCTGCGATCATCCTGTCAAACACTGTATAAGCCCAGGTACACCATGCAATAATGTCTGCATTGAGACTAACTTCTGTTGGCAATACAGAAAAATATTGACTCTAATATCAAGACTTCAGGAGACAGAGAATCCATCACAACCCCAGGTCTGTCATTTTAAAGCTCTTCAATTCAGTGAATGTCTTCTATGTCTCAGACATCCATAGTCTGTGTTTCAGGAAAGATAATTCAAAATGTCACCAAGCACTTATACAAATCTAAGATTACACACAATACCATTTTGCATTTTGTGATTAACACTTGCGAAATAACATAAGAATAATCATATGGAATTTATTCTTCCTTTTTATATCCTTCCCCACCCTCCCAACTGCCCATTTTTGCTGGTTTTGGCATGGGCTAGGTCTCAGATCCAAAGATTGTTCTGCAAAGAGAGAGGAAAGGAGAGAGGGAGGGCAGGAGAGAGAAACTAACTCACTGCTCTCCCGTAGTCATACATCATTTACATGGCTTCTAGAGTAATTGTTCATATGGTAAAGCAACATTGAGGAAACAGTTATGTATTTTTATTTGCCCCTGGGGAGGTGAGCATTCCCTGCCACTAGCTTTTTTCTTTTCTGATTCATGCTTCTTTGTTCTTTAACTCTTCATGCCTTCTCTTTTCCTTCTCTCTCTGTTTCTGTTCACAGGCAGACATGAAGTGGTTGCCTCCTTTCTAAATTTTTGATGCAGCATCAAGTTATGCCAGCTTCACTGGGTTCAGCATCTGGAAATCAGCAAATGGAAAGAGAAGGAAGCAGCATCGTGTCACCAGCTAACCTTCTGCTAGGTTAAAACCTACGGGGCCCGTCACACATCCCGAGCATCTCACATTCTGCAGCTCGATAACTGCAGACTGCACAAAACACAAGAACAGCCTTAATAAATAGCCCTACCTTTGACATTTCCTCACTTTTCAATGTTAAAAATCATCCTTCAGGTGTCTTAAAGAAGATGACAGAGAAGAATGAAGTAAGGAAACAGAGCGAACAATTTGTATTGCAATATAGGTGAAAAAAGAAATATGAAAATAGTTATGGTTAAAAATAAATAAATATATTTAATTTTGCTGGTCAAAGTGAAAATAAAACTCTGAAGTTGAATACTTCTACACAAGAGTGAAAATTACCATCAATCTTTTTATAACTATGACTTTAGGATTTGATCAAGAACTTTTTCCAAGGTAAGATGAAACAGATACAGGATTTTTTTTTACATGCTATATATTCCACACTCTTAATTTAAAAACAAAAAAACAAAAAGAAGTACAGCTTTCCTTACAAAAACAACCATTTTTGATACAGTGTAAGATGCATTATTGGCTTTAATTATTTACTGAATTCATTTAGTTCTACAAAAACTGGGTTTCAAAATGTAAATTAAATGCCTTCTTCCCACAGAGGTCTGAAACTCTGTTCCTTTCAGAGTAAATTCTAACTATGTACCAATTTAATCTGGTTTCATACAGAAAACACTGAAAACCTCTTGTCCTAGAACTCAGAGGCATCTGCCAGAACTGGGAGGTATAAAGTAGAGAAAAACATAACATTCATATACAAGGACTCAGTGCCTTTTAAACACTATCTGGTTTTCAGAAAAACCTTGAAAGCATATGTACTAGGAAAATGTTTAAAACATCTGGCAACTTCATTTACAAAAGAAACCTGGATGGGAGGGTAGAAGGGGGATTAAAAGCCCACAACATGAGAACAAATTAAAATACTTCATTAAAATTTTTTTCGACCATCCGTAAAGCATTCAGTCTTTCAAAAAGAAAAATGGAAATGAATGGCACAAAACTCTAGCCCTGTGAGAACTGTAGCCTGTGCACGGCACATACAGCAAGTCACAAATTGCTCAGTACGAGTGAAGTTGATGTACTGCCTTGAGGGTCTGAGGAGTAATTTAATATTCAATTCAGTCCTTAATAGGAATCCCAAGCAAAGAATTCAAGTCCAGAAAATCATTCTGGTAAAATGTAGAATGAAACAGACTCCTAGAAGCTTACTGAATACCAGCAGTCACACAGACATATCAGTTAAACTGTGCATTAAATATTACCGTTACAATAAAATGCCCTGAACATCATTAAATACGTACATATATATAAGTGTGTTTGTGTATATTTATGTATATATATATATATATATATATATAAAAATACACACACATATACACACATACTATGCACTAGCTAGTTTGTGTCTGGGTAGTCTTTCCAAGCATGTTTTCATTCATCTACTTAGGGCAAGAAGAGCAGCAAAGCCCTGCAGAAAGCTGATCACTCACAAACGCAGACCAGATAAAGGGAAACACTTTTGCATAGTTTGCCCTCAGAACTCGCAGCCATTGGGACCTTGAGGGAAAGACTAAACTAAAAGCTCGGCCTCGTTCGACGCATGTGTCCTGCGTGCCGGGCTGCCTGGAGCGCCTCCGCTCGCTCCCTTGGCAGTGGTGCAGGCAGCCCAAGCGTGCGCCTCCACGATGCCCCCTCCACGGGCTTTCGGGATTTGCCTTCCCCGCAGCGTCCTGCTGCAGAGACAACCTGTCCGCAGGATTAAGGATAAACTCTTTAGCCTACACAAGAAATACGCAGACCAAGCTGTAATAAACACACACGTGTGCGTATTCTCAGCTGCAGATTCACTGAGGCTTTTTCACCTTTTGCTTTCTTTGGGGTAGGTTTTAAACAGTTTAGCTTTCGCCTCCTTCCTTCTCTTTACCACTTATATATATGCTTCTCCTCTGCCCCTCAGCAGCCTTCTCTACAGTAGAGAGATGTTTTCTTTCAGGGCCTTCAGCCATATATCCTGCACCACTGGTCACTGCTAGAGACACAGTGCTGGCTGGTGTGAACCACCGAACTTACACAGGATAGTAACTAAAATTTATAACTCCTTTATAGCCACGAGATGATTAAAATAGGGTTTGTGGACTATACTTGTAGCTTGCCGTGAAGAAAAAGGATGATTTAGAGGTTTTGCACTAGAGGATAAAGATACTGCATGTTTCCTACAAAATTACCTCCCAGTCTTAACACCAATCAAAAATTGAATGGTGTTAGACTTTAAAATATTGATACATGTAAACATCTTATCTTTCAGAAGTATCGAGCACACTTTATTAATCTGAGTCATTTTGAAATAAAAAGTGCATGTGTGTGTGCGCGCATATACATTTACTGACACACATAAATATAAAAGATGAAAGTCAAACAAATGAATGACAAAGTTCCAGACAAGAATGGCAGGAGAAAGTTTTATCCAGTTACTAGGTGCGTATTGATGCTGAGAGAAATGTATTTATCTTCCTGAAAAGTCTCATTCTGTCTTGAGTAAAAGAATGAAAGAATACTGCGCACCTTTCGTTCAATCGTGTTTCTAGTAAGGCAGGAGTGTGTATTTTTCAAATTGCACTAATGTCACAACAAATTTCGGAAGGCTGCATCCTCTGAGTATGAAACTGAGTTGCTACTTTGCTCCTTCACAAGAGTTGTTGACCACTGGAGACCAAACAGGACCAAGTATTTGAAGAGTGCAAAGTAGATACATAATTTTGGTATCAGCAATAATTGCAAACATATTTCCCCCTACCCCTGTGGGTGGAAAAAGTGAAAATACTTACTTCATTGTAATCTTACCTTTTAAAGGACACAGTAAAAAGCTATGGGAAACAAGGACTACAGGCCAGATTTGTCCACCTCTGTTTTATTACTTTGAAGCTGAACTTAAAACAGAGGTAGAGGTAAATCATCCACATGTACAGTACTCAAAAAATATTGCCTGCTATGTCAAACTAGAGCAGTATCTTTATACACCTCCTTAATGGATACTTCTCACAGATAAATGTCATACAGTTCTTCTGTAAAAGCAGTTCCATAATTTTTTCACTGCACCACTCCTACTAAGCCTTTCATTTTTATTTATTTTTCTGTTAGTCAAGAACTCAACTAAAATTTTGAATAAAACATGAAGAGACTTCACTATGCAAGACCTTTCAGATGGAACTCATTGCAAAAGTCAGCAGTACTTGACCTAAAATCCCTGTATCATCTAATGAGGGTCTTAAACATCAGAACTTAAAACAGATTGGAATAGAAGAAGCTAATGTCATTTTTATATTCGGTGAAGAAAGCTTTCAAACATAGACAACATTTTTGAGGTTTTGGCTCAAAAATGTCCAAAAGCAGAGAGATAAAGAAAGGATTTATCAAAAACCATTGCAGAAAAATTGATTTGTCTAGGCTATAGAGCTGGTTAATAAGATGCATCCCTGCATTACCTACCTTATCAGAAAATAGTGAAGACAATTTTATTCTTTTATAATGCAATAAAAATGAACTGCAAGCAATGCTTCAAACAGCATTTCATTTGAAACAGTCTCAGTAGTTGTTGCTCACTGTTAAGTCTCATTCTCTCTGCAAAGGCATTTACCTTAAGAGACTATATTTGAGGGATGACTTTTCCCCAATTACCCATTCAGAGGCTGGGCATATATACAGAAAGTTTCCCACTGTCTAGCACCTGGGGAGATGGGACATCCTAAACAACAGTAAAGCCATGATACCCATAACCCATAAAGCACAGACACTGTAAGACGCACTAGGGAACACAGTACAGAGACACTTGACTACACAGAACGGTAAAGACAACTTAAGCCCTTCAGTGCTCATTAACTCCATCTCAGGCATGTTCCTCCAGATTTAGGCTGGCTTTTGAGTACCAAGTGGTGTATCTATAACACTTCTAGCTCTGAGAATGCAGAGCAAAGACAGTAGAGGTGCCTCTTCAAAGAGGTTTACCAGTTTTGGAGTAGTACTGCAAAAAGTGGCTATCTGCTGGTTCCAGTTTCAAAGTGGATCACATCTGTGAAATGCTATGGTTAAACCAACCAACTTTGGCTGAACCCAATTTTACTTCACAAAGAACTACCATGGGTATACCTGCATCCATTATGTGTTTTTTCTGCAACCCCAATATACTTCCCAAGCAAAATCATTATGACTGTGTTTGTAGGAACTTCCTGTGGCCAAGTGAAATTGCTCTGCAGGTTAAATTCACAAGGCTTTGGCTTTTTAAAATTCCACTGGAGCCTATATTCAAATTTCTCTTTCAAACATCTAAATGACAATCTTTAAGACAACATTCTACTTCATAAAAAGAAAAAAGATTCTCTTAAATAAAAGTTTACTTTTATAGACTGTGAGGTAGAACCATAGTCAAATAGCTGTAGACATCTATTTCAGAACTGGGCACCTCTGTTTCTCTCCACAGTCAAAGGAGATTAGTCAGTACAGTTAGTCTAGGGCACACTCTGCCTTACTCTGAAATAGGTTGTAAAATAGGTCAGACAAACTCATCCTAAAGGTGTCCATTCCTGCCCACAGGTGAAAAACAGGGTTGCCTTGAGTGATAAGCTCAGTTGCAGAATCAAAAGTTTGTTGATATTAATCCCATCCATGGTGTCAGCTTTGAGTCGGCTGTTGCTCAGCAATTGCCAAAGAAGTCCCAGTTTTAATTCCAGTTGTGAACACTGCTGTATGCAGAGATGAATCAAATCCAGCCATTAGGAATAATGCTTTAATGGTTGATCAAAGTTTGCTTTGAGAAGCCTAGTCCCCCAGCTTGTATGCATAATTTCCAGAAGCTAATAGAAGGGTTTAAATTGCTATCTTTGTATATCCCTTTACTGTGTGTATGGAAGTAGTAGTACAAAGATTTTATATTCACATATTATTTATATACATTATATTTTGCTTTTGTTTTTAAGCCCACACGCTCCCTAACTCCCTTCCCATTTCTGCAATCACTTCCAGTGTCATCCACTTCTAAACTCAGAATTGCTGACAGACAATTAATTATCTAAATCCGTAATGGAGGAAAGGAATATAGACCTGGAATGCAGCACAAATTCATATCTATTTCCAATCTCAAACATAGCTCTGTCTCCAAATATCAATATTACAGTGCTTCAAAGATTTCATCTAAAATTGAACATTATTCAGAATATAGGAATAGAATAAAATGATATACATTTTAACTGATTTCTTGGGCCCTGTGTTGATTGTTAGATTTTTGGACTAAACAAGATTACCTTGAAATTCATAAACACTTAATCCGTCTGACATAGCCAAAGTTCTCTGCTACAAAACCTCTGTAGAAAAGTTTTTCTTAATATGCACTAGATGCTTACCCTAAATATTTTATCTGCCTCTTAAATGAACCCAGAACAGCATTTCTGAAGCTGGAGCTCATCTTATTTACACAATACATTTAAGATTTACAACAAGAGGTGGGTGTGAGAAGGAACAAATTTGATCTTTCAAAAGCTATGAAATAAAGCAATAAATTAATGAAGAGTTATTCCTTATCCACTCCTTTATTTCTACATCATTTTTCATTTCTTTTCAGAGCATGAGAGATTAAATAAAATACCGAGAACTAAGAAACATGCCTATTCAACTAGCAGCCATCTGTCACTGTTTCAACCCCTTCAAAGCACACATCAGAAGACCAAATCTTTAAAGCAACTTTTTACCAGTAGTCAGCAAAAGAGATGGTCTATCCCCAAAACGTCTCCCCATATGAAAAAGGAGTGTGCAAGTTTACATATCGCAAATGCAATAAAAAGGGGAGCAAGCAGATCCCCTATAGATTAAGAACAAAAACAAGAGACAGTGGTCTCATGGAAGTCAATATATTCTTAATTAGACTGAACTTTAGGTTTAATATCTTACAGCCTCAGGCTAGTGGTTAAAAATACAATTCACATGCTTCTTTGGTTTTGTTTGGGTTTTTTTTTGTTTGTTTTTTTCAGCTGTTGCATTGAAGACTGTTGTCTGGGCCACAGGGTAGCAGTGCAGCCAGCAAGGCATGGAGCCACCAGCATTAGAAGGTTCTTCGCTAGCCCTGCAACCTCCTTTAAACAGAATTGATTTTTCTACCTGAGGAGGCTAACCATAGGGCATTATTAATGACTAGGTAATGGCCATGTTTGTAACAAGAATGCAGTCCCTCTTTCCTAAGTGCTTTTTTGTTTTCTGTCTGCAAAAGAAATTTCCTATCAAATAACATCATCCCAATTAGGACAGAGTGAATAATTAACTACATTTGACAAATTCTGCATCCTCTCCTGCTGGCAAATTGTCTGCGAGTAATTTATGTCAGTACTCCACCGCCCACAGAGACTAATGCTACTGCCTCAAAGCAAAGCAACATGCAACCTGGAGACCAGTTACTCTTGTGGACTGGTGATTCTGGATATTAAGGATGCCTTGAACCATAGTGTTATCACATTTCAGAATAAGTAAATATAAATGTTACTCTAAATTTTCAGAAACAACACGCTAGGACTATCTGTTACACCTGACCCCAAAGTGTGACATGTACATATGCCTCCCTGAATAAAAAGTTACACAGGATGGTTGTCTGTACAATGAAAAAACATTTTCTACTCATTTCAAATTCACATCCCTTTATCTCCATTGTGTTACTTCTTTGCTTACAATGAAACAACATGAAATAGAGGAGTAAGCAAAAAATTATCTGTAGAAGGAGTTATTACACTTATTGCTACGAGTGTGATGACAAAGTGTTTCAATAAACAAATAGCTTTATCAAAATAGGATTAAACCTGTGGCATCAGAATACAATGAACTTCGCCCAGCTACTTTGTGTTTGGTAAAAAGGTTTAAAAAAGGTAAAAATACAGTCCCCTTACAGAAAAAATACCTCTCATTTAATGAAGGGTAAAAAAAACAAAAAAACAAAAAAAAACCACAAAGCACAAAACAAAACAACCACAATACACATGCATATGTAAACATTCTTGGAATACATCTGTAATTTCCATAATAGTTTCCTATTCAAGTGATTATTAAATCTATTTAATACGTCAATTTTAGACTAATATCCAGCCTGACTTCTTAAAACATTCAAATTGAATACTTCACATCTTAATAATCTTTCTTTATTATCTTTCTTGTACTCTATTCTGTAGCTAGGATCTCAAATACCACCATATTAATTCATACTGTATCAGATACAATATCGTATTTTTATTACTTCTCATTACCCATGCTCAAAGAAAAAGATCTGACCATATGGAATGAAATGCTGAAACACCCAATGGTTACTAAGATTTCCTTTAGAGCATCCAGTAAGTTATAAAATACTTTATTGGTTCCATGGGGTTTTTTTAATCCTAGTAGAAGCTACAGTATTTTCCTTGATGATATACTAAGAAGACTGAAGATATAAAAGATTAATTTAGAAACTTAAGCAGTTTAAAATACATGTGTTTTTACAAAAGTGTTAAGGTCTCAGTAAAAACACATGGTTTTTAAACTGCTCAACAATCCAAAATTAACAGCAGAACACAACACTTGGAGAAAATTCCAACTGGAGATCACTCAAGTCAGAACTGTGCTGCAGAGCGAACAGATTTAGCCTCACGGAAGAAAGAAGCACCTGGTACTGATTTTTTGATTCAATAACTCTGGCTTTAAAACAATCACATCCTTGATAGAGCTACAGAAATAAGCGTAATAAGAATTCCTGAACGGCGAGAGCACCAGAAGGTGAGGAAAAAGACTTTGCTAAATCTTCTCAAAATATTGTGCATGAGAAACCTTTCTTATTTAGCTGCCAAGGGCTCAGCACAAGCCTCAGTTCTAGATTCTGTTAATATTATCCAACATGGTAAAGGAAACATCTTAGAACCTGGCAAGTATGTCAGAGTGGGAATTATGTTTATGAAATCTTTTGGGAGTCATTCCAGTTATTGTACTGGACTGCTGGACACTGAATACCTACATTTCACTTTCACACTGCTTCCAACCAAGGTTTCTGACCAACGAAACTCACAGTAAAAACCTGACCTGATCCAAAGCTCACTGGAGCCAGCAGAAAACCTCCCACTGATTTAAGCAAGCTTTGCCTCTAAGCCACAGTCTTTCATTATAAATGTGGATGGATTTGTCTGCAGCAGCTATTTAACCTTAGAGATAACTCCATCTGACAAAGCTCCAATGGCTGTTTTGATGAACCAATTTTCTCTTCCTCCCTTTTTAAATGTCTTGCTTCCTTAGTTCTTCAACACTTGAAAACAACAGGGTTTCCAGATACAAAGCTGGCTCGCAGCTGCAGAAGGGAGACAAAGATACAAACAAGGGCCAAAACCACAGTCATTTTTGAAACAGGAATGCATATGAACTTACCTCTGCAGTCCTTCACCAACAGACTAACATGCACTGCTCCAACCCTTTAAACAAAGGCACTTAGAAATATTAATGAACTAATCCTCAGAGTATCCATTTGGGACTCAATAGATAAATATTCTATCAAATCAGAGAAGTAAACTGAAGTGTCATATTTAAAACAGCAATGTTAAGGCACTTGAAATTCACACACTTATTTATGCTCTGACACCTTCAACTGTTGTGCTTAGTATTGGATGTTTGGAACATTCAAATTGTGAGGTATTAAGAAAAGACAAGCACAAAGGGTCTTTACAATGTGTCTTCATGATGGATTACAGCGTAACCTGTGGTTACAAGTCAGTGCTTAGCCAGGACTGAGCACGCATCCCACCGCTCCCAGGTGCCTTCCTGCCACAGGGCGCAGCGTATGGCAGTGATCAGCGGTGAGGAGAACATGCCTCTGAACCAGTCTCACACCTGCTTGTTATGCAAGGTGTAAAAAAGCTTTTAAGGCCTACAAGTTACATAAAATGGCTAGGGCAGTCGTTCTGTAAAGAAAATATGTGCAGCTGAATTTCCCCAAGAAAAGCTAACTTCTCTTGGTAGACATAGAGAACATGCATTTGAAGTTTTGGATGCTGTCAGTTTTATCTTTCCTTAACTAAATAAACCACTTTTTCCAATGCTTGGTCATTGTCTTTGAAGCGTTTTATGCTTGCTGCTCTCTTTCAACTCTCTCCAACTTGTTTACAATTTAAGGCTAGCGTGACAGCAGGTCACTCCAGCTTAAGTCTTCCTGCTGCTGAGCAAAATGCAGTCGTTCCTCCCAACATTTTACAACACTCTTTAAGGGAGCCCAGAACAGCACGTGCCTTTGATGGGAGAGCATAATATGGCAACTCGCATGGGACGCCAGTTATCAGCTTGAGACCCACTATCACGCGCCGATCCTTCGCACAGTACTGTGCAGCTAGCCTTTTCCAGCGCCGCGCTGCGAATTCCCTTTTTTCTCTCTAGGTGTAACGAACTGCACTCACCTCATTGATTTCAGAACATTTTACAAATTTATGAAGTGAATGCTGAACTGAAACCCTGACATCCAAAGTGCTTGAAACTCCATCTTAGCTTTTCATATTCCAGTTCAGATTTAAAATACTGAACAGTATTTCTTAACCTAAGAGAGCCCTCAGGGACTATACTTGGTATGTCCTACTGATTTGTCAGTGAGCTACTAAAAACTACTCAGAGGGCATAGACAGATTCGAAGGTAAGCAAGGTCATGAACTTCTAATGTATCAGCTAACTCACAGTGAAAGTCTGCATGCATACTCTTACCTGTGAGGAACAACGTTGCACTTATTGCAGGGTAAAACATGCGTGCACACAGGTATCTATAGAACAAGTGACACACTGCAATTTTACGTCTTTGTTTAGCCATCAGCAAGTCCCCTGCTCCTTTCCCCCTGTAGTACTTCTTTACAGCCAGCTGTGCACTCACTTCATAATATTCTCATTTAGCACATTTTTTCCTAGTTTGCTCATGAGAACAGAATATGAACGTGATGACAAGAAGCCTGCTAAAATACATCATAGAGATCACTTGAGCAAATACATTACAGGAGTGCATTTTCAGCTAGCTGTTGCTAATTTGTTAGACTCAAGTCAGTGATTTGGTGTTGTGTTTTGGCCAGTGTTTTGGTCAGATGCTCACCCTCCAGCCTCTGAGAAAACCTTACACTAGCCCCATATCTGGTTTTTAAGAAGCTGACACAGCTACCAGAACATATCCTGCAAACAAAAGTGACAAGTTTCCCTAAAAGGCACAGTCAGCTTAACCAGGTCACATTGACACCAACTAGTACAATACCAAACCATGCATCAAGTTGGAAGTTGTACATACAGTACAGAAAAAAAACAATTTTCAGCACAACATGCTTGCAAAACTGTCTGTTAAATATTTCACTAGAAATATCATGTGCCTTTATGAATAATAGGTTTAAGAAGCAAACACTTTCATTTTGTTAATCATGTTTCGAATCACAGAATTACAGCATACTTTAGGAGGCTGGAAGGGACCTCTGGAGGTCATTTGGTCCAAGCCCTCCACACAAAACCAGGCCAACTTAGATCAGGCCGTCCAGTGCCATCTTCAGTCAAGTTCTGTTTCATCTCCAAGGATGGAGATGCCACAACTTCTCTGGACAGCCTGCTCTACCTTCATGATGATTTTTTTCTCCAAATATCTCTTCGGAGTTGCCCTTATTGCAACTTGTGTTGGTTGCCTCTTACCCCATCGCTGCGCACATCTGGTTTCCTATTCTCTAGCCCTCCCATTAAGCAGCTGAAGAAAGAAGTAAGAGTCCCCCACTCCTTACGCTTCTCTACTTCAAAGTGAAAAAATTCAGTTCTCTCTACCTTTCCCAATACTTTTTAAAATAAAGTTATATGTTAAAAATGCTTTTAACTGTAACTGCTGCAAGAGAGAAATTTGTAACATATAATCACGCTAACACCGACAACTAAGACCACTCTTGGTTATTTAATAGACCAAAATAACTTAAAAGGAAATCCAGACAAAGGGAAGGCCGTTTTCACAATATCTCATGTAGCTGAAAAGGGATTTTATTTACGATATTTAAATGCAGTACTGTGAAACAAACAACTTGGTTCACAGACAGCGCACCCACTGCTGAACTGTCATTGCCTGACATCCTGTCTTATCTGCCAAATTGCTCATTAGGTTTGGCAATTTTCACCTGCGCCTCAAGTTTATATTTCAGCAGGGAATAAACATCAGTCTGCTTTAACAATCTTCCGCAGTGAGCTTCCAACCTCTCCTCAGAAAGCACGCAAGCACACACAAAAAACGCCCTGTGGACTGCACGCTTACAAAAAAGATCCAGCTCTGCTGATGAAATACAAAAACAAGAAGTTTTACCTTAGGTAACAGAAAAACAGTAAAAGGAGAAAGAGCTAGATAAGAAATATAAATAAAGGAGACGGTTGTATCGATGAACTGTGTTTTCACAATGCAAAACAACATAGGAGACATGGACCAGCACGACTTTTGTTTCCTCATTTAGTTGGCAAGATTCAATCTGAGACAGCCCCCCCGCCCCAAGCAAAGCACAGGCTGTGTTTGTGCATGGGAAAAGAGGGAATCCAGATGAATATTACTTTTCCAGCTGGACCTGATCTAGCTAACCTTTCCCTTTCTGGGAGAGGAGCGATGGCGTGATCTATAAACAAACAAAAGGGGTAACATGGCAACCAGAACAAAGAGACGAAAGTCTCTGCAGGCCCTTAAGCCCCAGCTAATACGCTTAGATACCACCTCAGGACGGAGATCACGACATACCTCGCGGGTGCAGGTGAGCGCCAGCAGAACGGTGCAGAGCTACGCTTTTGTAAGTGCTTTTGCAAACGGCTGAGGAACAGAGCCCAGCTTGTGAGCAAAAAGCACCAGAGATGTAAAACAAAATGTCTAAAATGCTATAAACCAATTTCAGATGGAATACTGTTTTTCATTTGATAGAAGTAAAATATTCGCCGCCAACCCTACAATTAGCTAGAAAATTACAATAATTACAGCAATTTTGTATCCCATCTCCAATCCAATTAATAGATATATGACCTTGTCAACATGTAATAATCAGGATCTGCATCTACCACAAAACTGGATGGGTTTTATTTGCTGAATAGAACTTACACAGTAAGAAGATAATTATTTGAAATACTGAGAATACCATTTGTATGCTATGCTTCGCTTCACAAATTATAAAGGAAATACAATAGGGATATTATTTCCATTTTCAATGTATATTTAAATGAAATTCTTGAAATAGGTATCTTTAATACAGGATAGTATTACTGGACTGGGATTCTAAGCCTGTTGTTTGGAATGTTTAGAAACAAAATATATCTGTTGTCAACACCAAAAAAACCCAAAACATTAGATAGGGGAACACCTCTGATCTATATTAACATATTTATGACAAATTCTCCCACACATTTTATTTTTGCATGCTTTTACAAAAAATATCAAAAGAGCTATAATTCTTTTCAACATTTTTAAAAGTCTTCTGCACATCTATAGGCCTTTTTATTGCAGGGTCTCAAAGCATTTTTGGTCACTTTAACAAGCAGTGAACTGGCTAAGAGGTACATGTATTTCCCAGAATGACACTGAAGATAAGTGAGCTGTCCAATGTATCATTGAATTTTATCTGTGCTATATGATTTTGATGCACTAACATCAATGTCCTGCATAATATACCAGATAATCACGCTAAGGAGAAAATTTGTATGCATTTGTCTGTTCGAAACCACCCTGTGCTGAGAACCCAGGAGACAGCTTTTTGGCTTATGAATAGAAATAAGATGCACGCTTATTCTCCTTTGTTCTCATCTGCCATTATTCCTTTCCCTAATTTAATTCTGTATTCTAGTAAAACATAGTTATAGTTTGAAAAGATATACTTTCACTTATATATATGTAAGCTAACTTTCAAATGCTATTCCTCTCTGATACAAAGCCCTGTAGAACTTCACAGAGAGTTCTAACTTTTCCATAGGTGTTTTTAACTGATTATTTAAATACATACTCTAAATACAACATTTTATCCATTAAAGGACACCTGCAGAAAAGTAATCTCTGGGGAATTAAAGAAATAATGGTTAAAAATGTTATTCTGTAGAGTATCAAAGGACTTATTTATATTAATTTCTGCTAAGAAATTTCTAGGAGGAAATCACTACTAGAGAGATCTAACAAATATTAAGGGTAAACCCTGAAAAAGAGAAAAATTATTTCTAAAAAACTTTTCAAAGCTTCAATGAACAAAAGGTTAGATACTACAAATAAAGAGGGGCATAATGTTTTAGCTAACGTTTTTTTCTTGCTTGCATAATACTTTTAACAACAGTAAAAATTGCATAGTAAGTAGTCATTTAGCCCTTTTTCCCTTTTAATAAACTAAAGTACTCAAAGATTCTGCCTGGAAAAGAACTGTAGATATATAATTCCTATTTCATGGTTTTGAAACAAATCTTCTCCACTTTGAAATAAATAAATCAAACAATGTTCCTAACTATGGTTTATTTTGGAAAAGAAAAAAAATTGCAACACAGTAAATGTATGCATCACCAGGTGTTTTTACTGAAAGGTGACAAGCATAATTTTCCAAGTTTTAGTAGAAAATGCTCCTATTTTTAGTTTCTTTCTACCATTTTCTTCATCATTAAATAGAATAAAACTGGCAAACTGAAAGTTACACCATGCAGCAACTTCATTTGGACATTTTGCTGCCATTTTCCATGCAGGACAATTTTGAACTGGGAGCACATACAGAGCTTATTGCTGCTAAAAGCACCTTAGAACTTATTTATTAAAACACAGAGATTTATTTACTTGTGTGCAACAAGCATTTATGCAGTTTCTCAATTTTGATCAGCTTTCAATAAGGTCAGATAATGAATCATATTCCCAGTAGCACGAATGGGTAACAGTACTTGGCATCCTCATAAATTAAGATGAAACACGCTGAGACACTGCGAATGTGTACTCACTTGCACGGAGGACTGAAGGTGTGACCTCAATCTCACTTGTTGCTTGATAAGGCTGAAAGGCCGAAGCTGTGTTGGAACCAAGCTCGCTGCCAAAAATCTCTGGACTTTGCGTTCCCGTTGAGCTGGCGCTGGTGCCGTCACCTCCATGGTGCGGGTCTTGCTCATCAAACACAGCTACGAGCTGCAAATGACAAATTTAATCTACCGTTAGAAAAAAATTGCAGCAACATCAAAGTGCTGTTGTAGGTCAGCATTTCATCACCTCTTCCCATCAAACAGCAAGAAATATCTATCAGCAGAGGCTCAGATCACTGTCTGGATCAGCCCAAGGGAAGGCAGTCATTGACTGCAAAGTCCAAAGGGTCGACAGCTCTGACGCTGGCACAGAGGCCAACGCTCGGGGCCACAGGGTGGCCGGCACCGAGCCCAGACAGGAGAAGTCGCAGCTTTCCTGGCAAACCATTTAATCTTCCCCAGCAGCGCACAGAGCTATCCGAGTGCCAGCGCCTGTGCGCCGGAAGTTATTGCCTGTGTTTTGATACTTCTACATGCATCATCATTACAAAGTCAAATCATGAGCAACAACGCGTCTTCATGGAGTAAAGCCGTACAATAAGAAGTGATGCCAATATACACCTTGAAAACTACATGCAAAACACATGCCTTAAAGTGTTATAATCACTATGAAACATCATCTGTTAATCTGCTACCTATTAATCTATTATCTATTAATATGATTTAAGTTGTGGACTTCTCTTGCAGAATTCCATTAGCTGTATTTGCAGAAGTACTTTTGTACGCTTGCAATTGGTTTCTCCAAGACAAGCCTAAAAAGCCAAGCACAGTTTGAAAATTAGCTAAGTCACTAATTTAATAGAAGAAGATTCACTAAATCTGTTTCACCAATGAAAGGGAAACAGGAAAAACATAATGGTATTTTTCTGTAAATCTTACATATTTTTCCACTGTAAATGAATGCTTTTATTTGAAACTTAAATAAACCTCTCCCAATTTATCTTTGGTGAACTACTGAAAGAGAAAAGGCAAGCTCTTATACACATTTAATTTTAAAACTTAATTTTCAAGATGGGGGAAAAAAAGTCTTATGGTTAACAACATTCTGAAGCCTATAAATTAATCTATAATGTAATATCTGAAAGACATTTCCAAGAAAGCATTACATTCTTCTGTCCAAATTGGTAGGGTAAATGGAGCAAATCAACTTAAACCCACGCTGATCTCTGCAAATTGTTTATTTTGCTATAACAATACTTGAAGCTTCCTATAACCTAAAAGAATCAGAGAGAACATTTTCCATATTTTTTCTGGTTTGATTTTTTTTGGTGAGTTTGACATCTTGTCATCCTACTGATTTTAACATTAGTCCCATATCTGACTTGCACAAACATCAGTAAAAATTAAAAACTGCAAACCCAAGTGGAAATGTTTTGGGAACTCAGTTTTTGGAAATACTTTCAGACACAGGCTTTTTTTTAGTGACTAGTTTTGAAATTGGAGAGAGAAGTAAACTTCTGCCAGTTACTCTGTATTTAATGCAATGTAGTCCCTGGCACGTGTGAAAAAGCGAGACTGAACTGCTTGTGGGTCCGAGGTAGTGCTCTCTCCAGCACCGTTTGAAAGGCAGCTAAGAGGAGAACCTGGGGCAGCACCAGACAACTACAACATGTTTTTAATACACAGTCCATTATTTCATGCTTGAGAAACCTACATACAGGATAGAAACAGAAGAGACATGACAACATCTAAAACATCAACACTTCAAGAGTATAAGGAAGTTCATTTCCTAACATATTGAGAAATATCAGTACTTACATAAATTGAAGCATATTTCTCAAAGGAAGTATACTTTACACTCATAACACTCCCTTTTATTTATACGGTTTATAACAAGCTAATTACCAATCTCCACCAACTGAAAATAAATTAATCCGCAAGTGAAAACGGGCAAGGTATAAGAACACAGCACAATTATGTATGTAACAATTCTAAGGATGAAACATCAAGTCTTTTTCTCCTTTACAAGGTGTGTATTAAGATTAATCCCAAAATTACATTCTTTTCCTTTGAGGCTGGTTGGCAAATACTACTCAATTTATGCTGCTGTATGCATTTATGTATATGTGCTACTGTAAGTTCCTTCCAGCTTTTTGCCTATTCCAACCAGTCAGTCTACAATCTTATGACTTCAGAGCATCTAAAAACTAATGTTTCTCATTTCAAGCTTAGCTTTTGATCTTGTATATTTTTTTTTAGTTACCATTTTGACAGTGTCAAACCTTCAAAAGGCTTCAGTTCCACTGAAAAGCATACCAAGTTGTACAAATTTTTCATGCTGCACGTGAAGCAACATAACCCATGTTCAAGCTCTCTAATTCTTATCAGCTCTACTTTTTATTCTACAGTAGCAGCTTATAATTCAACACAGGTTTATGGCAGCACTGCTACACTAGTTACGGAGTTCTTTGCAAAACACAGTTTTACGAAGGTAGTATTCACACTCCTTCCCTAATAATGACCTAGAAGGTCTTCAGGACTGGAAGACTTTAATTGAATAGACATAGTTTTGAATCCTGATTTTCCAGAGCTTCGTAAGCCATTCTTTGGATGATAGGTTATGGAAACAAGGACAGATGAAACATCTTCCACTACATCCTGATACGGAGTATTAATTTTTGATTTCTCCAACACGTTTTGGTTTTCCCCAAGGGAAATTTTTCCAGGAACAATTTAAGGCTTATACACTTCTGAAATTCTGGAAGCGCAGAAGACATGAACACTGTGGTTACGCAAACCAACTCCCATTACACACACGAATCCAACACCCAGAGCGGTGTACCTGCTAGCCACACGACAGACACTAATACAGTGCACCTGTTTAAAGTAATGCATACGGGAGTGTGGGGCTTCCTCCATATGCCCGGCTCCACAATGTATGTTCTGTGTATTTCTGTCCCAAACTTCCCATGTAAAACCAGTGAAGTGATCTTACCACCTCACTACACCTCCACTGCTGTTCTGCAAGCACAAGAAACAAAACAAAAACCATACTTTTAGAGACACCTCACAGCTACTTGAAGGAGCCACTGTGGTAGGTCCCTGGACCCACACCAGCAAAGAAGCTCCTCAGCAAGAAACGTTGCATTATGCCACGGAGAAAAATGGTGAGATCTCAGGCCTGTTTAAAAGGCAAATAGATGGTATCAATTTGGCACAGCATCTAAGACAGATTACCAGATCAGCTCTTATCAGCCTTACCCTCAATGGTAAACATATTTTGATAGGCTTTAAATATCAGATTTACAAAGAGAACAACCCCCAACCCACGGGACCTGAATCTGCCAGCATCAAAGAGCTGGCTGTATGGTTAATAGGCTATGGGGGTTTTAATCACCCAGGGTGACAGGACACACAGCTTCCATTTTTCAATCACTGAACTAAAAAATTGGCAACTGAAAATAAAATTCAGTAGCAACAAACTACTTTGTTATCCTGAAACAAATTCAATAAGTGATAGTCTTAACCTAGACTGACATGTTTGAGTTTCTAATTATAACATGGCAAAGACAACAGACGGGAGGTTTCAATACAGATCTACATTCTTCATCAATTTAAGCTGGCATAGAAGAATCACCAGTTTAAACAGGTTAAGAATTTGGTCTCCAGTGTGAGCGTATAGTAGTGTTTAAAAAAATTTTTTAAAAAGGTTTCAAATATTTATTAGCACTTGCAAATACAGAACAATAGCTACAGAAAGTCATTCAATTTCAGCAATGAAATCAGAGCAAATCATCTTCAGAAGGCCAGTATGCATAAAACGCAGAATAATCCTATTTTTTAAACTCCAATGCAAGAAATTCAAGTAATTTCATGTGAACTTTGAACAAAGTACATGATTTTGAAAAAGCAACCGGATTCCATATTTGATCAACAGCAATTTTTAGAAGATACACATGCAAGGAATTGCAGTAAAGCCCAACAATATTTCCAGTGATGAAGAATGTGCTTGGGATCCTTAGTACATTTTGATGGTTTTTCTTATTGCTACTATCATCCTTGCAAGAGAAAAAAAAAAAATGTAGAAGTATAATTTTAAAACCAGGTACAACTTGCTACGCTTCTCTTTTGGCCTATAAGGACTATTTCTAAAGTAAACAGCAAAAGGGAAAAAGAGCACATGCAACTTAATTTAATTCATGTGACTAAGTACACTATCTCCCTCAAGAAAATTGCTTACAAAGAACTTACTTTTTTTATTCTGTGGCCTGAGATATTGAAACAAAGTTTTAATACTGAAATTTTGCTACCTTTGAGATTGGAGGACTGCGTTCTGTCAGATCATGCATTCAGTTCTCTATAACCAATAATACATCTGACCGACTTTCCATGAAATAATGCTGTATGGCATTAATTATCCTCCTACCTTTAGCTCTTTCTGGAAAGAATACCTCTATAAGCTTTTCTATTACTTTTTCCAAGACTGATATCATACTAACCAGGTTATATTTTACCTAAATAAAAAAAAATGAAAAGCAAGAAGGATAATTGATTTTAATTATTGACCACAGCATCCGCAGCCTGCATTCTAACATTTACTTTTACAAAATTCTTCTATTCTAAGGTATATTAAAAATGAGTAAACACATATGCAGTCTTAATTAATAGACTGGATTAAGTACTTGAATGTTAATTAACTGAATAAAAAATGTTCACACACCAGCCACGGTTGTTTACATTTTCACTAATTACTGAGAGCATATAAAACAATTCATCACTATCACTATGTCATCTCTCCCTGCAACAAAACCAGAAACCCTCTACTTCACAAAAATTTGTAAAGCTAGAAATTTTTGCTTTATTTCTTTGTCTCCTAACACAAACAAGATTGTCAAAAAGACCACTTGAATTTTATTCATCCTACGTGACTTTCCAAAATTTAAAAATTCTTCTGTAATCTATATTGATGAATTTGATACTGTCTCAGGTATAGACATTAGCAGAGATAAAGATTTCTCAGACTGTTATTTTATGATCAGGTGGGATTACAGCTCTATTTTCACACCAGAGGGACAGCAAATGATCCTCTGGTTTTCATATCCTCTGCATTTTCCTGTCCACTCTTTTTATCATGAAGTGAAACTACAATCACTTATCTTTTTGATTGACTAAGGGCCATTTAAAAAATCTTTTCTGCTCACAAGGGTGCTTATCAGATATTTTCACACAAGGACATCCCCAATTTGTTCCATTGTTCAGAGACAAACTGCTCTGCAGTTTGATTTGTTGAGTAACCAGAAATGCCTCGATTCCTCTGGCTGAATTGTATGTTCCCTCTCCTAGCCCACACAACAGTTTCCAGATGTGGTCTTCATTTTCACAGTTGTTCTGCTGGTCTGGAATTGATGCTGCATATCTTCTCCTGCAGGATGGCCATTAGGATATAAAATTGCCTTTCACACAACTAATTATTTTTCTGCTTCCAACAGAATACAGAGCAGAGCATTTCTACGGCAGCTCAGAGAAATGGTACCGTTAATACCCCTGATGGGGTGTTGACACTGGCAATGATTCTCCTTCTCAATTTATGCCTAGCCCAGAGAAAAATCTTGATTCTAATAACTGAACTGAATAACTTTTTCATAGGAGACTTTGGACCTTGAGGAGAGAGCTTTTGATGGTCCAAATAAGATTCTAAAATCTAAACTAGCCTTGTCAATATATCTCCAGCTAAAATGGATACTTCAAGACTATTTCCTTTAAAACTTGACGTCAGAAGGCTAAGCTGAGCCCGTCCAACAATGTATAGTCTCTTTCTGCATGAACTTGTAGATAGCCACCTGATCTGCTGATGTGAGAGAATTCAATTTACATCAGAGCTCGACATACACTTTGGCATGCAGCAAGCACCTGGAAGGAGGACCTGGAGAAGGCTGGCAGAAGATTTAACAAGGCCATGACTGGTATTCTTTCCACAGCAAAAAACTTTTCCAGGGTGTTATGCAGTCTCAAGCAAACCTGCGCTAGGAATCAGCAAGTCAGTCATGCAACTAAATATGCCTTTTGCAATGAGCACAACCAAAGCAGATTCCAAGGAACATAAACAGCTTCCTACAGCAACTCTTTAGAGCTGGCAATACCCAGGTGTAAGCAAAACAGTCTGCATGTTCCTCAGTCAATACTACAATGCAGAACTAAAAAGCACTTGTTTAATATGGCCCAGCAGTAAATCAAATTTCAGCTAATGGCACTTCAGACTCCAAAACATCCTGAGATACTAACAAGTTGCTTCACGTGTGAATGAACAGATGAATATAAGAGGAGAAAACACAAAATCAGGAAAATATTTAACAAGGTAGTAGCCAATTATTATTTAGATATGAAGAAAATTAACTATGAAATCAATTTGTAGGCTTTCTGATGACTGAACTGACTTTAATGACACAGTGGCAGACCTAAATACTTATCATTCCTTGAGCTTCACTTTTCTACATAGCTCATTAAAAAACCATTTAAATATAACTACTGTTTCAATGGACTGGTAAGAGGAAATACAGGGGGAAAAAAAACATTTTAACAAATTATGCATTACCACTCACACCTTAAAAAAAAAAAAAAAGAGCAAAACCAGCAGCTTCTAAGAGGCATTCTGTGTTATATGCCCAACCTCAGCATCCCCTCAACACAGACTTACACATCACCCAACATTTTAAAAGAAGAAAAAGGGCAAGCACAGTTTAAATTTTAGACAAACTCAAACAACAAACCTTTGTAATTTCAAGAAACAGTCTTTACCTATTCTAATTAATCAACATCAGTCATGAAGTCAGACATGTCTTTCATTAATTAAATTTCAAAATGATGTGGCTAAAAGGGAGCAAAAGAGCCTATGTTCTTTTGAAAACATTACTGCAATTTGTTTGAATTCTTAACTTATAACCAGAAGTTTTTTCAAAAAAAATTTTTTTTTTTGAAAAAATACAAAGGTCATTTTAAGGGTCAGATTCTACTATCAGATTAACTCTTTGTAGATCTTATGTGAACCATACAGAAGCGTAAGTTTATATAGAAACATAGTATAACATAAGCTGGAAGGCACCTCTGGAGATCATCTAGCCCAAGCCCTGCTGAAAGCAGGGCCAGCTAGATCACGCTATTCCGATCTGCCCAGTCAGATTTCGAATATCTCCAAGGACAGAGACTCCACAACCTCCATGGGCAACCTGTTCCTGTGTTTGTCCCTTCCTCATTTTAAATAATTTTTTTGTTTGTATTGATTTGAAACTTCCCTTGTTGCAACTCTTGCCTCTTGTACTAATCCTGCACAGACTGAGACAAGTTGGGCTCCATCTTTTCTGTAGCTGTATATGTAGAGGGAACGCTGTGCGTTGGGTAGCAGCGTACAACAGTACCAAAGGCTTTTCTTCTTCAGGTTAAACCAACCCAGGTCTCTCTGCCTCTGTGTCCATGTCACATTCTCCAGCCTACAAGTCATCCTGGTGGCCTCTACTAGGCTTGGTCCAATACGTCAATATCTTTCTTGTACTGGAGAGGCCAAAATACTCCAGAAGCAGAGGGGCACAGTCACCTACTCAACCTGCTGGCTACACTCTTGCTGGTACCACCAGGGCACACCACTGCTCACATGCAACGTCATTGCCACATGTTTTCCTGCAGAGCTGCTCCTGTGCTGCTGCACAGGGTCTTTCCAGTCCCAATGCAGGACTCTGCCTTTTGGTGAACAGAATCCATTGAATATAACCTGCCCCCTCAAAACCTATGATGTAAAATAATTCCCACTGGAAAAAATATCATAGTTCTAACAAATTCATTCTCAAATCTGCTGATTAAGTAAATACCCTTCACCTTCCCAGCTCAACATAACAAGTTAAATTATATTTGCAAGATCAGGACTCATCTATTACTTCAAAGGATTCTTTGATTTTACAGATAGTTTAAGAATCTTCTGCTTTATTAACTTTAAATCTAAGAGATGATTCTGAAATAAATAAATATGCTTATTATTAAAGCATTGCTTTTGATTATTTATTTTCTAGGGTGCTTTGATCTGAGAAATTCTAGAATCAATACTAAATTGCAATCTAATCTTCTCCCAGCAGGAATTAAATGAAGTTTTAGGTTCTATACTGTAAGTTTCTAGGCTATATTCTAGGTATATTATTTTAAAAATATATATTATTTTAAAAAGATTTTTCCCTCCTTCTCCCTGCAACCCTCTATTGTTGAGCTAGAGATTAAAAGCCAACATGATTATGACACTCTGGCATGTGTTTTGTGCATATTCTGTCTGAATTGTTCTCTACTTGACCTCAATGGGTTAAACCTGGGCTGAAGTTTAGACCAAGAAGTACAATAGTTACTAAAGAATGTTAGAGTCATTGCGTGGCTATAAGAGGCAGCTGCCACCGAGATGCTTGTCAAGTTGGCTTGCTTTTCTGTTACCTCAGACCTAGAGCACACCTGATATACCAGACCTGTATCAGGTACTGTCCCAAGAGTCAGCTGCCAGCCTCCCTGTGTGGTCTACCAGATGCAAGTATGCATGGGGCATACACAAAATGAGTATTCTGCGAAGTCTTTCTGAGCCACTCACCCTGCCAAACCTTACTGCATGTACACAGCAAGTCCAGTACCGGAGCAGGATGCTCGCCACTGTCACCAACCATCTCCTACTGCCCAAGATGACATCTACCTTTGCCATCTCCTACAGCCAGACAACCCAGCCGGTCCAAACTGGCTAAATGGCATCCCTGGCGCACGGAAAGTGTACACAAGCAGTCTGCGTATCCTGAAGCTGACATGACTGGAAAATGACTAAAGATGCAAGTAGACAAGCTGCTTTTAAGTAGGGCATACTCACCAGGGCCAGGGACAGGCAAAAGCTCTAGGTTGTAACATTAACTCATGCTCCTAAATGCTGCGTTTCTGTTGTTATTTTTAACCAATAACACTAAAGAAGGCTCCACAATCAGTACGAATTAACTACCAGTCCTTTCCTTCTCAATGGAGTTAACAACTGAATTTAACCATCACTGGTACCAGAGGTTATTAAGCTACACCCAGGCAAAAGTGTGGGCAAATTCCATAGTTGCACTCTGATCTCTGGGAGGAAGGGTTTGGCCATCCAAACTCCAAAAAGTACAAACATTACATCACTGTAATAGTAAATTACTTGATTAAAATTATGGGGGAAGAGATTCCAGGGCATATAACTATACACAAAACCACTGCTAAACTGAGATTGAAAGAACAGAGAAAACCATTCTCTCTCTCTCTCCTTCTTTAAACCATCTCTTTTAGTTCTTTCTCTTACACGCTTCTCAGCAAAAATGAGCATATTACAATCAGAAGTTGGCTTTTTTCAGTTGATATAGTCCCTTCCCACAGCAGAAAACAAAACACTTAATTCCATATTCATTTGGTATATGAGAACAACCAAGGAAAATACCTCTGCCTTAAATCAGAAAGTTTTTCAATCATGTTTTTTTTGTCATATGATTTTTGTAATGGGCTGTTTCTTCATTGACTCCTCCTTTGAAAGCATGTAGAGTACAATGCCATCATGTCATTTCCTTAAATTCTCAGTTTATACAGAGAAGACTTCTTCTAAAACCCCTTTGTAAAAACAGCCCTCTTATTCAAGATTCAGGATATGCTCTGAAAAATTACCACAATATATGATTTGCAATGTTATCTTTTTAGCTCATTTTGAAAAGAAATAGGAAAATATATACCTATTCTGGCTTTAAAGAGATGCATAAAGAAATCATGGTAGAAGAGAGAGCGCTCTGCTTGGAAAGCAGGAGGTACACATCTGAGTGCATGAATAAGCCAATTTCAGCTCTTCCACTTCTGCTCCCTCAGCACAAATGAATATACGTGCACTACACTCAGGGCAACGTTGTTAATATTACTTTGGAAGCTATGCACATTTTTAGAGTGCACTATAAAATTCTGCCTCCTTTTTTGAAGAGGGCAAGCTGCTAAAGATACCCTGATTGTTCCCCATTCAGCTGAGCTTGTGGGTACGGGATGACTCTGCAGGTCAGCAGATTTTCAAGTCAACAGCATGGACCATATAGGAGTTCTGTGCTTTATTCCTAACACGGAGGTCAGCAGTTTAGCAGTGACGCTATGCAGTAAGTAATCCAGACACTGAGGTTATTAGAGGGGCTGGTGCCACATGGCAAGATATATTGCTGAAATAAAGATGTATTAAATCTTAACAGTTGTCTCAGCTGTCACTGGGAGCTGCAGTCCTTGAGCACTGAGAAAAAAATGGTTTCAGAAACCTCAAAAAAAAAAAACAGGCTTTCAATTCCTCTGTTACAGGATCAAAACAGCAGCATTTAAAATCTAAGACTGTAATTTTAGCTGAGGTACAAAAGGTATCCAGTTAGTTAAAACACAGACCAATCTTTGCAAGCTTATTAAACTTCAAGAAAATAGATTTTGTAAAATACAACTGCTAATTTTTATACTATGTGCTGTTCAGTGTAATTTGCATGCAAAAGCCAGGAGAATGTGATTAAAAATACCCATCTAGAGACACAGATGAAAAACTTCAAACATTTCCTGATTCCCTTCTGTTCCACTCATTATTTCAATACCTCACTACAACAAAGGAATAGATAACACTTGTCCTTGACATTAGCCTAAATTATCTTTGGTGTGCAATACAATATCTATTAAATTTGGTCTATTTTAAATCAACTGTCAAGGTCTATTCAAAAGGCAAAACTCTATGTACCTTTTGCCTTTAGTATAACACTTTCTTTTGTCTCAAGAAACTTTTCAGAGGCCTTAAAAACAATGAGATAGGTGTGGCTTTTTTTTAGCTAACTTCATTATCTAGTATTAACAAATGTCAAAGAGACATTTCTGGCATTTTAAAACAACAGTCAATAATTAAGTTCTTCTTTTTGT
Source organism: Apteryx mantelli (assembly GCF_036417845.1). Lineage (NCBI taxonomy): Eukaryota > Metazoa > Chordata > Aves > Apterygiformes > Apterygidae > Apteryx > Apteryx mantelli. The sequence continues at coordinate 154,836,646 of NC_089979.1, forward strand.
GCATAATAACAAGAAAGTCAATACATTAGGCAATAATTCATGCCTCCCTTTCTTTAACAAGGCTCCAAAAAAAGTCTTACATGTAAACAACTGGTCGTTCCCTTGCGACTAACATTTTATTTGAGTATTTTAAAATATACAGCAATGAAAACAATGCAACTTAACTTACAGTTCATTAGGACTATACTTATAAAACAAAGAATAAAATATGTAATGCTGTTTTGGGAGATGCTTATGTCAGCAGAGCCCATGGCTGCATTAAGTGAGGTGCCTGGGAGGCAAGCAGAGGTTGCTCTTCTCCTGCGGCAGTCCCGAGACGTTGTCCCTGACTCCCCAGGGCTGGTCTCTGGCCATGCATGGAGCTGGGATGTCCTTCAGCAAGAAACCCTCATTAGGTGACTGGGGGTGACTGAGCACTGGAGCAGGCTGCCCAGAGAAGTTGTGGAGTCTCCATCCTTGGAGATATTCAAAAGCGTCTGGACACAGTCCTGGGCCACGTGCTCTAGGTGACCCTGCTTGAGCAGCGGGGTTGGACTGGATGATCTCCAGAGGTCCTTTCCAACCTCAACCATTCTGTGATTCTGTAACATTTCAGAGGGTAGAAAGAGAGAGGATCCCAACAGCAGCAATAGTATCTTTCTTCCTAAACATTTCTCGGGTTTCTATCACTGACAAAACTATAGTAACCTCTGAACGAAGGAAAAATATAAGGATCCACATCCAGAAGTCTATCCATCTATCATGCACAGTAACCTGCTAGGAAGGGACAGGGCCTGTGTTTATTTCACACAAGACACCAGCAAGTTAAGCGACACAATAACTGATCCCAAAGACCTTCACTAAAACCGAGGCTCCTAACACCACAGTCATTTTCAAAAAGATCTGGGGGCAGCTTTTCAAAGATAACTTGGCAGCTAAGGTTGCAGAAAGGCACCTCACATAACTATTCCTGTTAAAATCAGTAGAAATTAGACACCAAGATATTTTTGAAAGCCTGCTTTTAAAAAGCTGTCTGATTACTTTTCAGATCTGACCTCTAATTGCTTTTGAAAACAAACACTGACAGAACAAGACGACAGCAGGAAGAAACGGAGAGCAACAACGGAGGTCTTCAGAAAAAAAACAGCTTGTTAATACCATCACATCCAATTTCAAAACACATTCACTTGAAATCAAATGTTTTTGTCTCTGTGAAACATAGGACTGAACAGCAAAGGAGATTCTTTATATTTCTCCAACAATCCTTTGCACCAGAACATGCTTCTTGATTACTCTGCACAGAGTACTCTCCTACTGCACAGCGCTCTCCCTTTACATTGGGGTCCAGCATGCCAGGCACCTACACCACTAGATGCACACCAAAATTACTTTTAAAAAAGATTTTTTTTCTTCCTCTCTTCTAACTTTCGAAAGAGAAATTATGTTTGCATGCATAACCATTTCAAGTTAACAAACTTGGGAACACTGTATTGTAACCCTTTAGCTTGACCGACCCCATAAACACGAATGCATTTTCCAACACAGAATACAGATAAGTTATCCAGGGAAGGAGATACAAGCTCTGCCAAAACAGGTCATCTTTAACCTGTGGACAAGGACTTCACTGAAAACTTCCAAATAGATCCCTTCCATTCATTAGACATCCTAATTCTTCCCTGTCTCCACTGGGCTGGTCTAGCCTTTGTTTCTCCTCTCTTCTCTCCTAGAAAAATGAAGGTTGTAAGTAGCTGGCACACCATACCAGGACATCGGGCTACACTGTTTCTATATTTCACACTGAACTCAAATATTGTTGTAGGGTTATTAAAATCATGAATGATTTTATCTACACCAAATGGATCATTACACTGTCAACACTTATCTTCATTATGCAAAAATATGCAGAACTTAACATCTTTTGTTGAGCTGGCAAAACAGTATATTCAGTAGTAACTCTATTTTTCATTAAATTTTGCACAAGGTTAAAGCGTGTGTGGAATCTGATTACCAAGGATTCCATTCAGAAACGTCATACACAACAAGCAGTTTGACTTATGAAGCAAAAAATTACTTATTTTAAATCTACAAACACATAAATTCTTCTGAATAGCGCTTACTGAACTAAAGGTGTTCTGCTTCAGTTATAATTTCCTTTAAATTTTACTAGTATATATTCAAAAATAACTCTATTAATTATCTCATCAGTGCACTTAGAAAATAATTCCTATGTATGGATATAGACGTATATTTCCATGTAGAGATATAAATAACAATTGTTTTGCGTTACAAACTTACAACAACTATTTCTTTAGTCATTGCAAAAAAAAGCAGCTGTAGCAAAGACAAAGAAAAAAATTCTTTTGAGAAAGAACAATACAGACAAAAAAGGCTTGAAATTAATCCCAATTTTGATTGTTTTAATCCTATCAACAATAAAAAAACAACTTTTTCAAATATGTTCAACCCACCCCCTCTCTCAAAAAAAAGTGTTTTATGACCCAGCACAAAGAAAAGTTCTTTTCTTTTTCAATAGCAGGGGGAAGCATGGCTATCTATGGCTATGCATGTCCTTGAAAAGCAGCTTGCATTTGAGGAGGATGGTTGCCGAATTTCTTCCCTTGGCAAATCATACACAAAAATACAAACGAAGCAAATCAAAGAGCACTCACTCTGCTCCTAGACTTACGGCATAGTTAGGTGATTGTATCCATGTCTGTTTATGATATTTTATTAAGTCAATATCCATTTGATTAAGGTTTGGTGATTCTCTGTTGATTTGCAACTATATATAAAAAAAAAAGTTTTGCTTAAAAATATTTTCAGCAAAACATAGCCACAGCCAGAGCCAACGGCAGCTTCCATGGCAGCTGTCACTCAGCCCCTTCCTAACGAACGCCCCATAATGATGTTCTCTGGAAACCAGAGCATATCTAGACAATTCAGTAAATCTAGCTAGCCATTACACTTGAGAATCAAGGACATTAATGAGAAATTGAACATTACATTTAAAAATCCCTCAGTATTTCTCTATGGCTTTTCACACTGGTGTCACTTTCAGGGAAACACGATGACTGGATTTTTCTTTCAAGTCTCTTTGTTCTTTTGCACACCTCACAACCTTGTTCAATAAACATTTTCCGTAGCTTCTAGCGCTACCCAGAACCTTGCCTCTTACTTTCTACTCTTCTCTAACAGTCTTCTAGGCAAAAAAAATTGAATTCAGTCTGGTTACCATTAGGGTAGGAGTCATTTCTTCAGCAGCTCCAGACACCTTGAAATAGCTCTTCTGTCTCACTGCATCCTCAAGTCTTCATTAAAATTTTAAGTCATCTGAAAAAAAATCTGTTTTCCTTGTACATATTTCTTCTGCCAGACTTTGCAATTGTATCAACTTTTTGAAAATATTTTTGGGGTGTAGTTTGCAATTTTGGCACTATTCAAATCAAAGACACATTGCGTAAGGCTGGTACAGGTTGCGCTGTAAATTATGCTGCCATAAGTGATTAACATTTGAAAGGACTAAACAGAAGAAGCAGATAATACCTCCAAGATCTGTTTTTAATTAAAGCATCCTAGTAATTAATAACAAAAGGAAAGGAATAAAAATGAGAGAGAGCATAGCTTCTTAAGAGAATAGTTTTTAAGTTTTTCATGAGAGGTCACCTTTTCTGATGTGTAATATCATTTTTAAATTGCCTGAAGACCATTCACTTATTAAAACAACTCTACCCACACAAATACAAGAAAATGCATGTATAATCAGAAACATTTATGCATTCATTACTTTTTCAAATGTCCTTGCTTTAAAATAATCTTGCACCTCACTGAAAACAAATCCTATTTCAGACTCTTTGTGCTAATTGCTGTATCCCAAATGATTTCTCTACTTTCCAAAATAATTACCAATTATTATATCACCTATGCTAAAACTGTAAAAGGGCATCAACATTCAGCCCTGTAAGTACCTAAAATGAATAGTACATACCAGGAAAGTCTAATGTGTATAGCCTTCGCACATAAATCAAACTGTCTTACGCATTCTGACAGCTCCATCTAGCCACAGCAACACAAAAGTAACTTTATCCCCAGCAGAATGAATTAATTTGCATTTGGCATATACCAGTAATTACAAAAACTCTTATGGTCAAAAGTGTTGCTTCCAGAATGACTTTACTTTCGTTAACTATTAGATTAACACTTTCACAATCATACCTGTGCTTTAGGTTACTTGGGATTCAGAGAAACGTAGGATCAGAAAAGTCATGTCTTTAAAGGCCCCAAAATTAGAGCATCTGGATAATGTCTGGAACAGATGCTGGGATCAGAACTTGGCAGGAATTCATAAGATAGGAACTTCACATATCCTGGGGAGAACACAGTCCAAAACAGAATATAATGTAAAAATCCAAAGTGCAAAATGACAGAGTGGGAGAAGGGAGACATGCAAACATCTGATGGAACAGATGAGCGAGAATAACAGCAAAACAGCCAGCTGCCAGCACCGGCGAGAGAGGGAGCCCTTGCTCTGAAGCACAAGCACCACCATGCAGATCTGCAGCTCCCGGACCGACTGCTCCCCACCTACGGCCGCGGCCAGCAGGAAGGATGCTGCTGATCTGCTGCCAGCCCCACCAGCAGCTGCCTGCGGACTGCTACAGGTCGCATGGTCAGTGTGGAGAGCAGGTAGCAAAAGATGGATAATTTTTCTCCAATTGTTTCTCTTTCGTCCATCACTGACAACTCAAATCTGAATTTCACCCTTTTGTATATTCTGGGGCACTGGCTGCAGAAGTAAAATAGCATACTTCTTTCACTGGCGAACACAGTGATGCTAACTCCAGGTATACAGATCTAAGTGGTTATATATGAAAATGCTAAAATAATTTGAGGAAGTGAACTCTCATTTCAATACACTTTCTTCTTGTTGTCCAAAATGTCAAGCACACTTGACTGGGATGGGGCTCATTATATCAGGCTCATTAAAAGTGGCCCAACTTTCAGAAACACAGAATGGCTATAACATTGTTCAGAAAAATGCATTTTTGTTACAAACAGATCTCAATTGAGTACTGAAATATGGCTTATTTAGCTCTAACCTGAGGTGTGCAGGTTTGAAGGCACTGTCCCACTATCGCTTGTACTATGTTAACGGAGTACCAGGCAACTTGCCTCATTACCTTATGATGAAATTCCTTGTGGGAAGTGACAAAAGGCTGAAAACAAAGTTTTGGGGTTTTTTAAGTGTTCTGAGTTGTAACTAATACAATTTACAGATCACTGATAAAGGATATCTTCCTTAAGCTGATCTAAATCAAATGTTAAATTCTGCTAATTTACTTGGAGTATTTAAGGTTCAAATCCTATGCCGATTCCCCTAAAACTCCAAATGATAAATCCTCAAGGTTCAAATATGGCATAGTTTCATTTCATACATAATTCCACAATAACTAATCCATAAGAAAAGGAGATTAATCCTCAAAGGTGGACTCGTGCGACTCCTAAAAGTGCAAACAAGAGACATAAGTCTGTCAAGCGGCTTTGCCTGTGACAGGACATACACGGGTAGTCAGCCCCAGCTAATGGGGCCATGTGGCCATGGCAGGGGGGCGAGTGTCAAAAGCTCAGCCCAAAGAGGAATTCTACTAAATTCCCTCAGAAACCACACAGAAAAACTGCAGTTGCCACTACACACCAGAGCTCCTTTACTCTGGCAAAGATAAGCAGCAGCTAACAAAAAGCAAATAGCAGCAAGAAAGTACTGTCCTTGTACTGCCTCCTCTGCTCAGTCTCTGTCAGTGCTTACTGCCAATCACTTCTTTTTCTTTTAAAATGAACCTCAATAGCAAAAATAAAAATCCCATATGCAGAGAAAGAAAAAAACTTAGAAAACCAAAACATCTTCACAAACATATATTTAATATTCAGGCCATGAAAGCAGAAACACTATTAGAACTTAAGAATAAATCATATCTGATTTTAGCATTATTTTACTATGTTCCCAGGAAAGACTTATCTTTATTCACAGTAAACACCCCACTCTGGATGTTTTGGTACAGATATTGGGGGGGGGGGGGGAGAGGGAAGAGGGTGCAAAAAGTTTTGAACCTGGTCTAGATTAACAGCTTTGTCAGAAAGGCAAACGGCTTGAGCGTCGCAGCCAGCTCTCCACATTCAATGGAGAGGTGAGGAAAGGAGGGAAAACCAAAATCCCCCTAAGAAGGGAAAGGCAAGGAGATGTTACACTGCATCTGAACATGATTTAAAAAAATAAATATATAAAGAGTTACATCCTATATATCATCTCTAATTTGTTGGTGATAGCCTAGCATTGTTGAACATGAATATTTTGTTATCTCAAATGCCTATTCAAAGATGGCATCCTCAACACCGCTCAGAGATGAGGTAAAAATAAACACATAGGTGTATTTAAATAAGGGAAGAGGAGCGCAAGTGTGTGTACAACACCTAGCTGTCCTGCGGCTCCGCGGCAGCCAGCAGGCAGCTGACGAGCCTTGCTCTCGGGGCGCGTGTGCTGGTGGCATCACAAGGCAAGGAAAGGCCCCGGCGTGGGGAGGCAGGAAGGTCGCTTACGGCAGCGCGAGAGGACAACGGACTTCCTATTCCACGGCAAAGAGGCGCACAAACGAGAGGCTGTAGGACTGGCTAGGAAGCACTGGAAGGATCATGCAGCTGTCACAGCACTGGAATTAAAGCACTTAGACTCAAGTTCACACATGTTACCAGCGAGAAGATAACAGCGATATATCTCAGAGTCAAAATACAAAGCAGGCCTCACCCTTCATGGTGGGATTTACCAGTCATTAATTTATAGCGGAAATTCAGGGAATGACTTGTGCTGAGGTCTGGGAAAGGCAGTTATTTCTTCTGAGGACAATTAATCCTGCCTCCTAGAAAAGCTGCCGTGGCGATTACACCCTCACTCCCCTGCTGCTGTCAGCGGGCTGCGATCTTTGTCTGTATTTTTGTTCGTTCTTCATCTGTTTTGCTGCACTGACGGAAGTTGAATTTGCAAGTTTGTGATGTTTATTTTGGGTCTGTTACCAGCTCTATGCCTTCAGTTAGAATTTAGCATGCTGTATATTGAAGATACCCAAGCGGATTTCATCAAGGTTTTGTTACGTGAGGTATCCTCAGAGAAAACCATAGAGCACAAGCCACTGCAGCTGTTCCAGCCTCCCTCCCCCAAGCCAATGCTTAGCTCCATGTGAAGCTCCTTAACTGCTAGGCCCACTCTACTCCCATCACTAAGACTCTAAGGCTTGCATGGACTTTCTCCTCCTGGAGTATCCAAACGCCTGCAGCCGGGGGGCAGCACATGAGGCTACTTATAACTTGCTCCAAACCTGGTGTCTATACTGGTAGAAGAAACCATGCACCTTGTGTTAATCCACTGCAGAACCGAAGGCACCAGCCGCTCAAGAGGACAAGTGTTTTTCAGAACTTAGTTCAGGCAGCGTTTTGCATTGCTCTTCTGAGCAATGTGCGATACCACGCACGTCCATCTGCCACAGATGGATACTGACACCTAAACACACCTAAAGCAGCACAGGCTGGGTGCTTCCCAAAACAGGTGCTGGGACAACGGGAAGTGCAGGGCCTGGCCTACATCCTAGGGCATTGCCAAGATCAGTCCTTCTGCACATGGAGCTGGGCTGAGGAAGAGCGCGCCTCCCCGCAGCTTACAGCACACAAGTGGGACAACACAGGGAACTGTGGGTGTAGAAATGCAAAGTACACTCATCTTTTGAAAGCACAGAACAGCTTGGATCCATCACCAAGCCTCTCTGAAACAAAGTGAAAATAACTTCGGAGGCTTGTGAGCAAAAGCAATAAACAGTTCAATATAGGCTGCTCTAAATATTGCATTGGAAGTACATTAGAATCTAATTTACACTTTGCTGATCCTTATAAATCCCACTTAAAATTAAAGTACTTTTCTATCCAACTTCCAGCAAACATCTCACAGAAGAAAATCCTGCATCAGAGCCTTTGCATTAAGATAAATTTCCAAAATTATTTTAGAACACTTAAGTGTGCAAAGCAGAGTTCTGTGGAATAAAGCTACATTGAAAGAGCCAAAATAATAAAAGATATTTAACAGCATGTTTGCCTTTTCACTGTGTTCACTTTCAGTCTAGAAATTCAGTAATATTGCAGAACTCAGCAAACAATGCCTCCAGTACTAATGGCATCAATCAAAACTTTATTAATGTAACCAGACTTTTCCAGACTGCTCGAGTTTTATAAAATCTTGAAATAACTATAGCAGAAGTAAAACACTTCAGTGCAGGATTTCCATATATTTCATAATTCAGAAAGCTGAGATGAGAAAAAAATTCACTCAACTTAAGCAGTCAAGCTGTAATTAATTCTCATCAGAAACATGTTAAACCTGATTTTTTTACATTATAGAAACAAACAAAGAGAAGAAAGGTTTTTATCCTTTTTTTTAGATCTGGTTCATAAAAAGTTCAATATATCTTATATGCAATTATGTCAGGTAGCAACAGTTCAAACCTAGTTGGTAGAGGCTACAGTTTTTCAAATTCCTCTTGCAAGGTTCACACACAAAGTATAATCAGGCAACGAAATAGCTACAAACCTCAGTGCCGACAAAAGGCACTTGAGGGCGAAGTCTGAAGGAATGCTTCAGCTTCCTCTTTCTATAATCCCTCAATGAGTTTGGAAAGCTTGGATCACCTCTCATTTTCTTCTTTTTTCCACCTACCCTAAGATAAATGATCAAATTCGAGATCAAAGATTTGAAATCAGTGTATTTGCTCTGCTCTCCGAAACCAGGGAATTTGCTGGTTAGAAATCCTTTCTCCGACAGCTGGTGAAAGCTCAGCATGGTGTAGCTCTCCTGGGGAAAGACTACGCAACATAGAGCCAACGGATGGCCTGAACCTACCAGGTAACTCTTCGGTCTGAAAGAGTACGCACACTAGTTGGCCGAGGACACTGGTCTGGGCTTCCTAGTGAGACAGGAGCCTCCTGACTGCCCAATGTAAAGGCAGGAGACTCTCACGTTTCCACTGGACAGCCATTTATTTGCCAGTCCCAGCTCCCTTCAAAAGCAAAGAAAGGAGAGATGACCAACATCAGCACAAGTAGGGGCACTTCAAGAGGAGGATGGCTATCTGTAGGACCAAAGACCAAAGCCTTCTGTTGGTAAATGGAGGTCATTTGTGATCACCTGCTGATAACTCCTTATTGAGGTGTAATCTGCCAAATAAGAAAAGGAAGAACATGCATAATTTTACTTTTTGTCTTAACTAAGTCATTTATCTGCAATAGGCACTGACTACTGGTGGTTATAAACTGAAAGGTTTCATGTGCTATAAAGAACATAAGCTGCGACTATATTCAAGCTATACTGCTTCACTGAGAAAAAATAATCATTCCTGCCAGCATCTGGTTATAAATGGCAGCTAAACCTAAAGTAGTATCATTTCACAAAACGTTCTGCAAGATAAATGTTTCTCTGATACCCCAAAGCTTAGGATCTTGAAAGAATGAAGGCAGAGCAGCTAGCCAGCAAAGAGCAGGAAGTACTAACTAGCTTGTCACCCATGCAGTATACAGACATATGTGTGGTACACACCATCTGTTCACCAAATACAGTCCTCTATATGATCAGCTAGTCCCACTTAGATCTTGTTATGCAGCAGACTTAACTTTGCAATTTGACCTTAAGATTCAACCATAAAACAATTGACTCACCTTCATCTTTCATTAATATTTTCCTGGGAAAATGTTGCTCAACTTAAACCAAGAATCTAAGTTTGGTGTCTGAAGTAGCTAGTCTGCCTTGACTCTCCATATCAGCAGAGGAATTTATAGTGCCTATCCCTGAATGGCCCTCTGGAGAACAGTAACTGTCTTCCACTGACTGGATACATGAGGATAGTAGCTTAACTTTAGCACAAATCAGATGCCTAAAATCAGGCAACATAAATACTCTTCTGGGCTAATCAGCTACAGAGGCATTTGAGAAATGGAGAGCAGTAGCTAAAAGCAGAACACGATAAAATTCCACTAAAAGAACTAAAGAGCTGTACTTCCAATTATTAAATTACTAGATGCTAATGAAGATGACAACTACCATCAAATACCATTTATAACATATAAGAAACATTAAATCTAAAGAGCATCTGTTCAAAGAAAAACAAATATTGCCTCAATCATAGTAACATCACATGCTGCGTGTCATCTTATCCACATGGTCTAAATCAAAGAACAATTGACTAAAAGGCTACAAAATCAATATAGAATATTGATGTGACTGTTAATACAGGTCCACTAGCTTTTTTTTTTTTTTTTTTTTTTTACAGACCAAGCCTAATGTTTAAGAGCTAGTCTGAAAGAGGGAAACAAAGGCTATATATGAAGTGTTCTTAAAATCATGCATTCTATGATAAGCTCTTCATTTTGAAGCAGCATCAAAACTGCACAAAATGACACAACAGATCATTTTCACATCTTTGATTCAGCAATTTAACCAGAGTTGACTGTGCTCAAGTAATAAATGAATAGTCTACAGAATAAAATCTGGACAGTCAGGCATCTTTAGTCTTGAATACATGAAAAGACCTTAGATTATCTTGACAAGTGTCCAGCTGCATTAGCCACAGAGGCAATCAGTCAAGTGTTTATTGATGTCATACAGAAGACTATGTGGAACAGTCATTTTAATGAAAACACTAAAAGTAAGTTAGGAAAAAATCCTGTTAAAAGTACCCACAATTACCAAAACTGTGCACATGACATATGTACCATAATCACTGCCTGCCTGCAGGTTATACCATGAATTTGCAGATGTGTTAACCCTTAGGAATGATATGCAGTCTAGACAAAAACTGAAAACGATTGTAACGGGCTGCCTGCTCCAGTTTCCTTGAAAATGTCAGCCAAACAGCAAATAAATTGGTGATTTACCCTCCGAGTACTTTGTTACATTCCCCCTTTCAGGCTCTGCTCAGTCACTGAGCCCTCTGCTACACTGGGTTGAAACTGCCATGTACGAGGAACATACAGAGACAGCCCATTCCCATTTGCAGGTCATTTTAGACACAACCTGGTAATGCAACCAAGTATAATCCTATGTTCCTCAGTGAATAACCACACTTAGTATCCTGGCTATGCTCTGACAACCAACCAGGAAATAATTTTTTAACTACGGCAAGGCTCTCATCACAGTTCTGTAGGAGACATAAGGGAGTGCAAAAGCAGGTGGCTGTTTAGATTTAGGATTCCAGTCCTTCTATTATTAACGATCCATCTACTTTGTTCTTTTCAGATATGAATTTTAACAAATACTTTGAAATCACATGCATAGGCCACGTTCTATTAATGACTTGCAGTCAAAAGCATTAGATTAATTAGACGACTGAGGTAAGAAGGGATTCAGGCAGCTGATGAAGAGCAACAAGAACCAAAGCAATAAATGGGTAGCAATTCCTTCCCCCATGCCCTTGCCATCAGGCAAGAAATCAGGAACATGTTCTGACATTTTGCAACTGGGCAACCAGAAAACAAACAAAATATCAGAGTAAACAAACATACATTGCATTTCCTACATGCCACAATCCAGTGAGCACTGAGAATGACAAGTCTGCCTTATTGCTACAGTCCTGTGCTCATGATGAATACATAGCTTCATCACTTGAAACATAACTGCTCAAGTCACTGCACGCCTCCGCACATATGCCAGATACTCCTTGAATCTCAGGATGAATTTTTCTGCATCCTCACGTCAGGCTCCTCGGAGTCTGAAGCACACTAAACAGGCTTAGGATGCCTACACAGTTACCACTCGGTACACACCAAGTTGGGGCTGGAATCAGCCAGTTTTTCAACACCAGATGTCCCAGAAAGTGTATTTCAGTTTTAAAGGCTGTACTTCAGTTCAGACTTTTCATTGGCATTTAAATCTCCTATAACATGGATGGAGAAAGGTTCAAACCTCTCAAAATACAGGGAACAATAAAGCAAGTGATGGCATCTCACAAACAAGTGGATGTCTGTGTTCACAAAAAAAGAAATGTTTTTATAATTCACCAGCAATTACCAGTGCCTATCTAACCAACAGCTTGTAATATACCACTGGAAATAAATATACTGCTTTTATTTTCCCTAAAATCAACTTAACTAGCTCTCATTCTTTTCATACCATTTTCAACAGTTAATGTATTCTCTTCCCACTGGACAGAGAATGAACACATTATCTGTCCATCTTACAGGGCCCTGACAGCAAAATAAAATATGGTTATTACTGTCAGAACTCAGATGAAATATTCTGAACACGACAAGAAGTTATTAGCCTTATGTTCAGAAGAACAGCTAGAAATGGAAGAGAAAAGCAAGAATATTTCCCCTACTTTTCCACATTTTTCCTGGAAAATGTGCTTATTCTATTTTGCTTATTGAATTAGGATTTTTTTTCTGTGTTGAAACATCTCAACTACTCCACTAAGGGGAAACAGGATATTATTTTTAAATCAAACTACTGATGAGTAAGCAATTGTTTTTTCCTTAGAAGAAATTTTATAATATTATCTAAATAATTACCTAGATAATATATTATCTAAATTTTATATCTCAAATACACATAGCAGCCATGTCAGGTCATTTCAGTGCATAGTAAATTCACAGCAAGTAAGATCTGTGATATGCCTGGTCTTCTCTTTAATACAGATAAACATAAAAGGGCTAAACCAAAAGCAACCACTTTTCAACTCCCTTTTCCGCAAAATTTAAAAGTAATTAAATATACATATATACGTATGCATATATAAATATATAGATTTATTTTATATATGTTTTTATATATGTGTGTGTGTATATATATATATATATAAACAATAAATACAATATAAAGCCATAGTGTGATAATGAAGAACAGGAAAGGGAAATACTTCTCATGCACACTTAAGTGGTGGTAGAAGGAGAAGACTGAAGACCAGTGAGATCTCATGTTTCCCAGCACACTACTGGGAGATTCGGGGAGCAAGTCCATGGAGAGCAGTGCTTCGTATGACTTTAGAGGTGACGAGCACCCAGTGTGGTATGAGGCCCTTCTCCTGCTACCAGTCCCACCACAGCCTGCTCCCAGGGAACGGTGGTGGGCAGCCCGTCTCATTTGCGTTCTAGTGAGCAGCTGCCCAAATTACAGTTGTCTGCAAACGAGTTTACTGAGGCTGACTGCTTTCTCTGAGCATCCTGACTTTCTAAAGTCTTCCACAAGGACCAATACTGTTTGATGCTGAAATCACATCCCTAGATAATGTGCACATAAAAATGGGATTAAAACAAATTAACTATGTAAAAACATTCAGCAGCAGGCTGTTTTGACATTTAAGCAGATAAGTCCACTGATACCTTCTAGGTATATTAAAGATACAATTTAGGACCATGTGGAAGAGCAATTCTTGAATGTTTCTAAAAAATCAGATATAAAAAACAGCCATCCTGGGTCAGTCTGTCCCAGTATCCTGCCCCTAACAGTCTCCAAAAGAGTCTGCCAAAAGACCAGGGCAGTACTACTGCCTGATCTCCATTCGCTAGTGACTTGCAGCTCAGGGACATCCTACACCACTCATACTACTTTGGGGTTTAGACTCTTTTATCCAAAAATAAATTAAATATAAATTTATAATGCAAATATAAAAATATTTTATATAAATATTTTGAAAATTAACTAAATCCAAAGTCCTGGATTATCCAAAATCTAATCCAAAGTCTTAATAGCACTGAAATCAGTGCCATTATGCCACCTGTTCAGACCTGATCTTAATCAGATCTAGTCTTTCCAAGCACACTGCATTTCAAAGCAAAACTTCCAACTTATGGACCTAACATGCTTTTCTCTTCATTTTTTTCTATGACAATTTATATTAAGCTCATCCATACAAACCTCAAAATACGTTCCAAATCAGCCTGGACACATAGGATGTATACCTAATGTCCTCAGGAATAAGGCTTCCTCCCTATTTAAATGCCTTGCTTAGTTCTAAAGTTTCAGTGTATCTATTTTCAACTCTAAACACTATTTATACTAATACAGTAATTTTAAAAACTGCATTACTGCCTTTTGTGGGTTAACAGAAACTCCAGAGTTCTGCATAACAGCTTCTCGCATTGGAAGAACTGGTAGCAGCAGCAGCAGCCAAATGCAATAGTCCTTACAAAGAACTTCTTCCACAATATAAGCATCTTAATGTAGTCAGTTCTGGTTCTGTAACAATGCAAGAGAAACCATATCTGATGTAATTTTCTCACAATATGGACAAATTACACCGGTTTCTTTCAGGACTCTGGTTACCTCCAGCATACAGATCACTCACGATGCATTTTTTCAAGTCTGTTTTTCTTTCTGAAAAGTCTCAGTGCACAGTGGAAACACTGTCAAAAATAATAAAGAGGTGCTCTGAACTTTGATGGGTTTCTCTGTACTTTAAGGCAAGTTTGGAGGAAGGGGAGATGTCCTCCTGTGAGGATGTAAGTTTTACAGTCACGCAATGGTCACATCATCAAGCATTTTCTCCTGATCTGCAAACTGATAGATTTTCAGCCCTTAACTGTTTAGAGTAACAATAAAACAGCAGGGGCATAACACTGTAGTGTTCTGCTTTCTAACTGATTCTGTTTTTCATAATGCTAAATCATATCATGTTGTATTTATGCTCATTTCTGAAGAAAGAACTAAATAAGATTTTAAAACCTTTTAAATATATCAAGGTACTTTGCAAATAAGGTTTGCATGTTCACTTTCTATGAGAGGATTAGGAGTCTTTCTAAAAAGCCAGAAGTTCTGATATTATACTTGTATCATGCCTTCCAAACCATTTTTTTTCACAATATATATTACGATCACTATTTTTATTGATCTACATTGCCACAAAAAAGGGGGAGGCGGGGATGGAATCTAAGAGGAATCCTGAGCCTCAAATTTATGGCTTTCTGGTGAGTTAAACTGAAAAAAGAACATACCAGAAATGTGCTTTAAAAGTAACCAATAGGGTTGGAAAAAGGAGAAATTAGTTATTTTCCTACCCCAACACCACAGTCTTGGAAAATTAAAATTCTCACTTAAGATCAAAGTAAATATTGTTAAAGCATTGATTCAGCAAAAATCTTGAACACCTTATAACTGTATTAGTTTTGATAAACACATTTTAACCGTTTTTGCTCTGATAAATCCATTTTTAAAGTCTATTGGAAAAGTAACTTTTCAGAACACAGAAAAGTTTCTTTTTTTTCCACAGTAAGCTGAAATATCACTATTTGTCCTATTATGTTTTGAATTTTTTCTTCTTTTCACAAAAATTTACACTTTTAACAGAATTCTGTTTGTGACTATTAAGATTTTATTACAAAAAATTTTTTTTGAAATTTCCAATATTCAGTGACGTATTCAGTAAAGTTATTGAAATATGAATATGAAGTATATGTACAATAGCCATTTCAAAGGTCCTTGTCAGATGAGAATCTATAGGGTTTAAAACAAATCATTTTTTTGAAACATAAGCATGCTATCTAAACAGAATCTTACAACCTAATTAAAAAATGAGTTCTCCAAGCTACTTAAGCAATTCAACCATTGATATGATTAATTTTGATGTAAATCTCTCTCAGGGACTTTAATGAGCCAAGTCAGGAAAATCCAAATTGAATTAAAAAAACGTAAACTGGATCTCAGAAGCTCGTAAGTAATGATGTTAACAATATTTCCCAATATTACCTAGAAACTACACATTTATAATCATCTTTAAAATGTAGTTAATTCCATAAGAAACATAGAAATTACTCAAGGATTCATAGAAATATTTTTGAAGGATTCAATTAAGGGGATTTGGCATTAAGATACAATGGTTTTTCACTTCTACTTTATGATCCTACCTAGCTTACTACTCAGAAATCAGCATGCAGCATATTGATGGGGGCCTAAACTAATGGGGGGGGGGGGGGTAATTAAGAGATTTCTTTCCAGACCTCCTAGTATACCTAAGTGAAGTCATTTGCTTCCAGCATGGGACTGGCTAGTTGCACTGGCATGTTGAACTGCCATGATCAGGGCTATGCCAACCTCCTCCACTCTGAGTGTCTCAAAACAACACAGAGAAACAGCTTCAGCATCTAGATAAGCAATATCAGGAGCAAAAAATGTGGCAAACACAAAAAAAACACAAACAAACAGTACTGCATGAAAGCATACACTGAAGGAAAACAGGTTCAAAGGTAAAATAGAGTGCAAAGATAGCAAAATCCATTTTCGCAACCATTTACATTTGATGATTTTGCATGGAAAACACAAAAAGCAAGAAGAGGCATTACCAGTCTCAACCGTACTCAGGACGACTCACGTATATCAATGTACAACTAATAAACTCACTTGTTTCAAATCTTTCTTATATTTACAAGGAATGCTCGTTCCACCCAAAAAGAGATCTCTGTGTGAGCAAGAATAGAGCCTATAAAATTATATCATGATACAGAAGGAAAGCCTGACAGAGGAACACTAAAAATTTGATAATTCCATCTTGACAGAACAGCATGATAGATGGCACTTTTACTCCTTAATCTAAGAAAATATTCTTTTTTGTCCCTCCCACTCCGGCCAGAAGAATATTATACTTAAAAGTAGACCCAAGTAAAAATATCACGGGATGAAAACAGTACTTTGGCTTGTACCAGAGAAGCCTCTGTACAGCACCCACCACAATACCCAGCCGTACCTACACCCCATGGCAAGGTCCCTACGTCTGGTCTCTCTCTGGTTTCCTGCTCATACTCTCAAGGTAGGAAAATGATTAATGTTGTCAGTCTAATGGTAAAGTAAATGAATCGGCACCAATAACTTCCTCACCTGAAACAACATTAGTGGAAGATTCGTTTCAAACATGCCTTTAGGCTTCAGAAAGCTCGGAAAGGAACAATGCCATTAACGTTTCTCAAAAGCCTTCAGCCCCTTTGCAGACCAGCAGGAAGAAAATACTGCATTTCTGTTTTCAAGACCAATGTGAAGATATTAGAGAGGGTTTTGACTGCTGAGACCCTCCTTCACAGAGCGCACTGCGCCAGCTCACGCGGTGGCCACAGGCGCATGGGGCAGCCGAGCTCCCGCGGTCCCACTGCTGGGTATCCCCTGGGGACTTCAGAGCCAGAACAGCTCCATACAGACAATAAAAAAAAAAATTCCTGCCGCGCGAATCTCGAAGACCCTAAAACCAGTTCCTTGCAACAAGCTCCTTCCCGCAACTCCCAGCGGGAGGAGGGGTTGGAAACGCAGGTGCCCCCGGAGCGCCTGCGGGCCGGGAGCCCTCGCAGCAGTCGCCTGGAGGCCCCCAGCGCACAGCGGGGAGTCCCCCGTGCAGGCGCGAAGGCGGCCTGAACCGAAAGCCTGGTTGTCACTCGCTTTCATTTCAACACATTTTCAACGCTGGCTTTCATTCATCAGCCCGCAGAATCACTTGCTAAGTCATTTATATAGTTTTTCTGAAGTATGGATTTATTTAGGAAATTATTTGCTTCCATAATGACTCTGGTTTCCCTGCAGAGACTCTGGCATTGCCTTTATCCATTCCTTCCCATCTTGCTCCCCTTCCTTGTGCTATTCAACAGGATGGTTTTGTAAAGAAATTCTCCCCTTAAGAAAGGGCACAAAGACACTAACCCTTAAGGATGGTGACTTCTGCGCTACTTATAAAGGAATAGCAGCATTATAGTTCTTTCCAAAAAATGGTGAAATACAGATAAAAATCAAGTGATATAATACGTCCAATCTATACAAACGTTCACACACCTACACACACAAACTGAACTATAATTTCAGTTATTCTACTGTGATCTGAATACAACACCAAGGCATGTACAAGTCCCCCAAACCTTTGGAGTGCATTTGCTCAAGACATTTAATATCTGGACAAAGAAACGATAGGGACATTCCAGGGAATAAAGCCCTGAGCCACAGCTTACTAAAACAACGTGAATAATTCACAAGATTTCATCTATAACTATGCAGTTTTATAACAAAAGTGACCAACGCTGAAAACCCTGCAGAGGGGGCACAGAATTTATTGTCTATATACTTAAATTTCACCTACATGGGTTTTCTGTTTACCAGCTCCTCCCATAACAATCAGCATCTTTAGAATGGAGGACAGATGGTTCTAAACCACATCAGCTACTAACTATTATAGTGAGTAACAAGCAAATATTCCACACAAAACCTGATAAGATATTTTTGGTGAAATGTCATCAGGTATCCATAGAGACAAAAAAATTAGAATTTTCACAAGAGACCAGAAAATTTCTACTATACACATGATAAAATATAAGCATGGCATCTACAACTTGTACTGTATAAAAAAAAAAAAATTGCTTATTACTCTTGGAAAGCAAAATGCTTTTATGTTTAAAGTTTCTTTCTAATATCTCTTAACTTGCTTCAATAATGAAAAATACAATGACAAAACATCTTAAGCCAGAGAGTTAAATACTACATACCTACTAATATATTTATCCTTCCAGGCAATGTCTAATTTGTATACAGGGTTAAGCAGAATGCAAAACTAGACTAGAAAGCACAAGAACTAAGCAGTTTTTAAAACCTGAACTGAAAAGGATCCTTGAATTATTCAAAAATGAAGATTCAATAGTAAAATAATCCTGTTAATTATGCTGGAAGTACCGAGTAGTCTCCATAAAAATTCAGCGCAGCAAACTGGAATACTTTGGCTGATTAATGTGGAAAAACACTGCTATAGGGATGCACAGGAAGGCTTGAAAAACTCCCTCATTTGCCCTTGATCTACAGTACTACACTTACATTGCAGGTGGAGCAACATCATGGTGACATCTTAATGATAATCTCTTCCTGCCCCACAATCCCTATTTTTTCCCCCAAATCATTCCCTACCCAGTAAGTATCAGCATGGAAAAATACACTGTATTCTCTTTCTTTCCTCTCTCTGTTCCTGTGCAAGGTATGTGGCTGTAGCAGATGATGAACTTCTCGGGTTTCAATATTCTACTTATCACTGCTCATCTTTCACATATGGTGAATGAACTCAGGCCTTCAGCTACACCAGACTCCAATATTTCCTTGGTAATTTTTCTCCATCTTTAGATTTGCATGTTCTTGGTCCTCGTAATTCGTTTCTTTCCAAACTTTTGCTATTGTTCATAAGTAGCAAAATGTCTTCTGCCGCCAAATATCAAAGCTACAAGTAGAAGCCATGAGACTGGACAGGAATGATAACCAAAGTAAAAAAAAAAAAACAAAAACTGAAGTTTTCAGTCTTCTGTGACACTGAAGGAGTATTTATTGCATACATCCTTATGGCAAGAAATACATCGGGAATGTCATCACATTGCATCAGACAGTGATTTTACTTCCATACCATAGGAAACACTTTGAAAGGAGAGAAAAGGAACAGACAAAGGCAAAAATAATAAAAATGGTTATAACTGACAACAAAGACTGCTCAATTTGTAAGGAAGGATTGGTCACATAAACAAAAGCTCCTGAGAACAGCTCAGTTGTGTATTGCATAACCTCAGCTTCTGAACCTGGAGCACATCATTTCTGTCCTCCCTGCAAGACAGAACAACTTGGTATTTCAATCCCAAGGCAACAAAAACATCCTACAAAAGGCTTCATTTACTTGAATTCTTTCTGTAACACTCTGGGTCTAGAAAAATCATTTGGTTTTGTTTTTACTTTACTGTTTCCACTTTGGATAAGGTTAACCAGAATCTAAGCAGTGGTCCTGTTCCAGAAAAAACATGGATGAGAAATAAAGATGAGAAGTAAAGAGGAATAGCAAAATGTGCAGAAAAGTCCCCTATATACATTTCTTAGAGGCAATTTCAAAAGAAATTCAACTACTCTAAGTTTTCCTATAAATGAAAAACAAATCTACTTTGGTTAAAGAAAATCAGCTCAGACCAGCTCAGCTCAGATCAGCTCAAATCTTTTCGTTTACAACAAAGAACATGATTTTTTTCCCCCACTGTTTCACCATCTTCAACCGCCTTGGTAATTTTGATTCACTTGTTTTTTTCTATGCATTACTTTTCTGGATAAGTTTTTTGCCATTTAAAAATATAAGAATACCTAAAAAACAAGGAACTTTTACAAATCCCCTAATTTTTCTAGGCACACTATCCTCTAGCTCACCAATCTGTCTTTCGCAGACTTGCAAAAATACAAGCAAAACTGTCTATCACAGCTAAACTTAATTACTGGGTCAGGAACTTCAAGAAAATTACTGAAAGATTCTTTTAAGCAAGCAAAATGGAAAAAACCATCGAGGCAGAGTAGTCACATCCTTCCTAGATGAATGATTCTAATCTTCAGCTAAACACAGGATTCAATGGCCAGAAAAAAATTAAGCCTGAAAATAGGGAACAGATTTATTTATTCTGATACAAAATAAAAGATAGTAACATTTCTATGAATGATGACTTTTCTTGGTAACTTATTAAAACACTTTTTTTCCCCCCTCTCAACCTTTCTATTACTACCTGTCCTTGGAAATAAGATGTCCAACCATTTTGTTAAAAAGAAAGAAAGTGATTCATTTCACAGTTCACAGATACTCCTGTATTGGCTGAAATGTTATTTGCCAATTATTAACACCACCACCCATCACTGACTTGAGTATTATTAGATCTTTATTAGTATGGTAAAGAGCAACTATTCCTTCATCTTAAAATATGGGCTGCCTTTAAATACAAAACGGGTATCACAGAGAGAAACAGTTTCCAGTTAAATAATAGATTCTAATCTCAGTTCTGTGCTTTAATAATAAAAAATTGCCAAGTAATCCAGGATAAAAGCAGGGTACAATACAAAATGTAAAAAGTGAAGAAATTCAAGATAACCGTGGCATTGTTGAAACTCCAAAGGAAAAAAAAAGGGGGGGGGGTTTATTCAAGGAGTTTTGCCCTAGAAGTAGATATAATTAGATACATTACACTGTGTGTGCGTCTAATTGAATAAAACAGGAAACTGGTCCACATCCCACTTGCTGAACTTGAATGAGACTTGTTAACTTAAATGATGTTTGGTTCAGGCCATAAATGGCAATACACTATTCATAAAAGTTTGCCAAATTAAACTCTCACTTGCTTACCTCAGGCCCAACCAATTCTCCCCTTGTTTTCCACTGAGAAACAAAAGGTTCAGTGCAAAAATGTTCTGACAAACCAAAAAGAAAACCCAGAAAAGGCACTCTATAGTGTGAGAGTATTTAGTTCATGCTAATTTAAAGAAACAAGGTCTACAGGGAGTGGTAACATATTTTAATAGGCCAATTTAAATATTATAATATTTAATAAAATATTTAAATGTTTTGGAAAAAAGACTCTGGACACACCATCACTTCCTGCATCGATCTTACGTTAACAAAAAAGTATTAATTTTTCCATGAGCTGCGTTAAAAGCAGGGCTGCCAGGGTGCCAGGCGAACGCAGCAGGTGCCTGTTCCCAAAACAACGACCACCCATTTCTTGCAGTTGCTGCATTTCACAGTGCTTTCCCACCTCTCTTTCCTACACTTATAGCGGCAACATCCACACCAAAAAACAGGCTGCATGCGTGCCAAGCTGCCTCGGGGCCACAGACAAGTCCCTGCACCGAGAAGTGCACGGGGATGCACCCACGAGAAGCGGAGTTCACACCCACCATGTAAGGGCAGAAGCGGCCTGAGATAGAAGGGCAGGAGGATTTAACACACGGTGACTGGGGTGACAGTCCCGAGACCTTCCAGTGTCAGTTCAAAGCAATCCTGACCTCCAGAAAAGTCAGTTATGTCTCGAGGTCCTACATAAGCAAGTCATCAGCTTTGGTCTCCCACACCAAAAAATGCTTCTCTTGATTCTATGGATCTATTTTTGCATATTTATGGAAAACACATGCAATTACAGGTGATTCCAAAGCAAGCTGAAAAATGCCCACATCCTTGGCAGAGGCCAACAGGTCTTGGCACGTACTGTTATCTGGTACTTGACTCAGCTCAAACCAAGATCCAAAAGAAATAATGCAACAATAAAAACCCACACCAACTAGGCCCATGCTTATATTCCCTTTTAGCATACAAGAGAGCAGCACAGGATTGCTGCTCATTACACGGCATCAGCACAGGATAGCTGTCAAAGAAAATGGCTCGACAGATGAACAAGAAGTCTCTCAAAAATACCTAGCAGTTACCTTTTACAAGAAGGATATGCTTCAAATGACAACCAACAGAAGAACTGCAGTCTTTATTTTAAACTGTTATTCTACACTTTAATAGAGTTACTCATCCACCAAAAAATGCACAGATAAACAATAAAAAGGAAGACTCCCAGGACAGCAATATAATTTAACCTTGCTCACTTACTGAGACTAAAAGCACACATAAGAACAACAAAAAAAGCACTTCTGAAGTAAACGTTGCTAGTAGAAAAATACAATAGATGTGGATACTATTTAGAAATGTTCACACATGATCCACAATGTGAGTTTATATATTAGACCTCAGTAGGGTTTTATACCAATTCCACAGAGAAGCATGATTTGTAATACCAGTCATTTTTCAATTCGTTCATATTTCAAAATGATCTGCTAAAAATCACAGCTCTCCAGTTTATCTTTATGGTTGACTGAGACTGACAAATTCAGTAGGGGTTATGCCTGTATCATTAATACACCAATAAAAGAAAGTGCATTAGTGTGCATAATTATCGAAAATGTTTTATTAAACCAATGATTCTTTGGTTTCTCTATAAAGAAAAAGAAATATGTAGAGAGCTGTAAACCAAAGCTTGAAATCCACAACTGCTAAACAACAAATATACCATGCGGCGCAATGGAAATGGAAAGCATCCAGAAACCTTCCCCCTCACTAGGAAAGCAGTGTGCAATTATCCACAGTCTGTGTGAGACGACAACATGTAATTCACATGATGCTTCTCAAGCCATGGCTTCTAGCAACGTGTGGTTCAAGAGACCCTTGAAAGATCTTTAGGGCTATAGGTTAAGAAGTTAAAACTGAAGACATCAGGGACAGCCAAGCATGATGTGGTCCACAGCCTGTTAACGTTAGCTCGGGGTTTTTGCCTACTAATGAAGGTTGGTAATCGTTCATTTACAGGACACTCATGAAGGAAACAGTTTAGAATATGCCACATACAAAAAATCAGATGGGATACCTCTACTTGCTCCCCCATTATCATTCTCCCTCCTAGCTGCTTATTGGACCCTAAATCATTTCTCCGCACAAAAATTGAATAATACAGCTTTTCATTACTCCCTTTCTGAGATCATTTTCACGTAAATTGTGCATGATAATTTTTTATTTCAAGATGTCAAACACGAGAAAATAGAACCTGGATGACATATTTCCAACATTCTACTAGGTATACTCAATCTTAATGCCAGGTTTACTTTCTTTAGTCCAAAATACAAGGGAAAAAAAAATATGCGAGTGTCATACACATATACACAGTGGCACATTCACGAAAAATGCTATGGCAAATACATGGAAGAAATTTTCAATTTTCCATCTGTAAATTCCTTTCTACACTTAACTTCCTGTCAATAATGTACAAAATGCAGCAGTCAGAGCAATATAACTTCTCTGCGAATAGGACTTTGAACTTTGTGTGTGTGGCAGGAGAGTAGCTTTCTGCAGCCCTTCTGAAAGTTCTCAAGTATTCGGCTTCCTCCCGTAAGGCATCTTTCAGAGTTCATGCTAAGTCCACTTTCTCTAATAATAAATCTAGTACTTTGAAATCTACAGCAATACCTTGTGGCATGAGCACATGATTTGCTATGTGTTTGCACAGTGCCATATTATGACCTTTTCAATACTATAATGATCAAACACTTCTAAAAATCCTTCTAAAATCCTTGGACTCAGCATACAAAGGTAGGCTGATCGTCTCAAAACAGCGTATTAAGACAGTACTCAAATCTCTCCTTTCACTTAGCCAATTTCTCCATAGCAAAATTTCAGCCCCTTAACAGACTGTCCTTAAAAATGCAGGATCACCGAAGTACTCAATAAAAATCCAGTGTCTACAACCACAGGCTTTCACCTTTTGCTCTGCAACGCCCGGTGGTCTGCGAACCACTTCTAAACACTTTTCACAGTTCCTAAGCAAGAAGGAACTGTCAAAAATCAAGCAATGCTAACGTGCCTAAATTCACTGCCAAGAGGTCTTTGTTTTTACTAGGATATTCCAGAGGTCTCTGCAAATCAAGGAAGGCAGAAAAATGTTTTAAAAGACCATGAGAAATTGCCTATAGAGAAGGGTCCTGATATTCCACAATCATTTTTTGGTTTTTTTAGGACCAAATTTTCTTTACATGGGCTCATCTAGTCTTCAACTGATTTTATACAAATAACATACCATGTGAGAAACCCTGGCAGATCCCATTTCAACTCAACTTATAAATTAAGGTATCTCAAATATAATAATTTCTACTCCCCAATAACTGTAATTGCTGTCATCATAATCTGGCTTTTGCTTCACCCCAGTACCAACTAGATATATAAATGAATTGTTACTGACAGAAGGCCAGGCAGAGACTGAAAAGCAGCTAAGACCTGTGCTCCACAGACAGACAGGTAGGCTTTAATACAAAATTATTCAATAGTAGGTTGGCATCTCACCACAAATCTCTCATTTATTTTAGCATTCTAAGGAAACCCAAAGCTAAGGATGGAAAATTTTGCCTGTAAAAGGCTATTAAGACTAAAACCCTATCCAAGTTACACCATTCTTTTAAAAATGGTCTTGAAATAAACTTTAAAAAAATCTAAGTTTAGTTATTTCAATTTTACAAGTAGGATAACAAACTCAAATGAATTATGTTTCTTCTCAAAGACTACACTGGAAATCTGTAAAAGCTAGAGCAGCTAGCAGCTATTTCCCAGTTCCAGTCCTGCATTTTGTTCAGTGGAGACTTTGTCTTTCACACTCATAAAATAAGAATTAGGAAAACAAAACATCTCTTTATTACTTTTTTCTGTAAACATTTCTACATTACACATGCCTAAAAATACAATATTAGGAAAAAAATCAAGCTTGACAGAGAGGAAAAAAGCATATCTAATATGAAATTTAAAAAACTTACTAGCTTGTTTGAAGGTTCCCAAAGCTGTTGTCACATTCATTTTTCAAATCTTTATATAATCAAGGAAGTTAGCACATAATGGTGAAATCAATGCAACATATATTATTACCTATGTCATAGACTTTCGTATTATATATATTATCATATCACATCATACTGATATATGTCTATACTAAAGTAGAAGTTATGTCATTATCTCTGGGAGTTTTATCAGACGCATATTTCAGATAATCTAGAAATATTATTTACACTAATTGCTTTTAAAAGATTCAAAAATATATTGCTAACTGCTAAAAAAAAAAGATATTTTACAACTCTTGCATTACATATTGAAAACAAATTTAAAGTGACATTGTACATCTGTTGGAAGACTTAAGTTAAAATTGATTTAATATTTAAAAGAATCTGCATGTGTCCAAAGTCATTATTCTTTCATTCTGCACATTCCTATATTGTATACTAAATCAGAATGCTCAATATTCTGCAATTTTCCACCGAGAACCACGAGGGATCTTCCTCCTTACTACTAAGAGCAGCACTAAATTTGACTCAGATGAAAGCTGCTCCCTAAATATCTCATACTGTGCAAACTTTTCAATCTTCAGGTTCCTTTTAATTGCCTGTAGAATGTAAATCTCATAGGATCGCTACAAAGAGTATCCCAAAGATGCAGCAGAACTTGCATTGTTTTCTCCAAGTCAATATATTTTACTGACCACTAATTTTAAGAAGGTTAACAAAGTTGCATTTCACCAATAGTTTGTAAAGCCTCTTTTAAGAGCTATGAGAAAAGGCAAGTTTCTTAGATCATACAACCCAGAAGAAATCACTACATGCTTTCAAAAGTATTCTTAAGAGTTCACCCAGAAGAAGTTGGTAAATAGATGAAAGCACGCCCGACATCATCATCAAGATATCATGATATGAACAGGGAAAAAGAAAGAAGAGTTTTTCATAGGTTGCATTAATATAGTTTAAAATGCTTCCAGAAAGTATTCACTGCCAGGGCTGGTATGTGTATAAAAATGAAATTTAACAGATGTGAAACTTTAAAGAAGAGTACATTAAAAGAGACAAGAAAACATGTTTCTAAATGTTATAATTAGCTGTGCAAAAATAATTCTTAGTAAGATATTTAATTATAGATATATCATATCTACCATTAGAGTCCACTCTACAGTCTACTTAAATGACGTCACAGGCACAGACAAGCCTAAACGATTTATATATCAGGCCTGGACAAGACCTAGGAGGTCAGAATCAACACCCACCAAACACAGCTACACTGTTTTTCAGAATCGGCTCTTCTGTTGGCCATGAGCACACAAGATGCCTGGTACTCAGCAGGTGGTTACTAGGCATTGCAGGCAACCAAGAACTGGCAGCGTAAGGTGAGCTTTGTACGTCCCCCACTCCTATGACCTTCTCAATATGTGAGCCTCACCGGCCTTTGCAGACAAATGAATCCAGCCTCGTGATATTCGTGTGAGCTAGAAGGTATCATCCCGCATTCATAAAACAGCAAACAGACACCCGCAGATCAGGTGTTTGTTGGTGGTCCCACGAGAGTTGGACCATACCGATAAAAACTGAATATGGAACACAGTAATCCCAAACTCCAATCCTCTGCCTTAAAAAATAAAAAACAGGCTTTAGGGTATACTATCCAATAGCTCCCGGACTGAAGCCACTCTTTTTTTTTTTTTTTTTTTTTTGCTTTTAAGAGCTGCTGTTATCACCCTATGTACAGAACACAGCAGGGGTAAATATTACCACCTTAAAGTCTGAATTCTCTTGATTAGCTAAGTTTAAATCATATCTCTCAAGCACTTTTAATAGATTATGGTTTTATAATTTTTATGATAGGATGTTAATCTCCACATATCAAAAAAGATGTGACATTCAGCTTTACTAGTTTTTTCCTCTCAATACTCAAGATGTCCCCAGAGAGAAAAATTCATTAAAGCTAAGGCTAGAAATAAATTTCTGTAATTTAAAAGCCCAACAAACACTAATATTTTCAGAGATTCAACTCACCAAAGCTCAGGAATAAAAAATTGCAGAAGAGATGACATGTATCAAAGATAAATATATCCAGCGACTATCTCTGGTGTTTTTCCTGACTTCTCCCAGCTTTCCATATGCAGTCCAATATTGCTCCCCTTGCACACCAACACAGACACGTATGGATCACACCCTTCCCATTCTGCCCTTTCTTCTGCTCCCCACCATCTTCCAGACCACGTATCACCTCTCTCCCCCAAACAGAGGGGTTGCTGAATTCCTAAAGGCAAGAGCCCATTAGGATATGTGCAAGAAGGGGCTAGGCAAGACTGGCAACTGCAACAGAACAGAAAGCTGTTTCTTTTGTTGAAAAGAAAATTAACCAATATGGTAATATTATTTCTCGCCTTCTGTTACGAAGGCATAAGTGTTAAACAAAGACCACCACTGCTGCCAATGGTATCAAGCTATGAAAGACGTATTTCAGGTTTGAATTTTGGTGGGCATATTAGTTTACTGGGACTCAAAAACCAGACCAAAATCTGAAAGTTAGTCCGTTGTCTTGGGAAGTAGATTCTGACAGGATTAATACAATAGCCTAAACTCCCTGTCTTTTGGGGCTTAGGGAAGGTTCATGTTCACATCATAACACAGAGGTGGTTCTGCCCAGGTTGCTTCATGCCTGATAGGAGACAGCATGGCTCACACCTGCAACTGAACCCATACACTTCCCACTCACGCCACTGTTCCCTTCTGGATTAAAACAGGAAGAAGAGAATGCAAAGTATGACTCTTGCTATAAAGTAAGCAAAAACTTCTACCATTTGCAGGTGCGTAGAATTTTATGTGTGCAGAAAATTCACCCAAGTTTAATAGGCCAACTAGCATATGTAGTTACTGACATGCAAAAAGGTCAAAAGAGTTGGAGCCCGTGCTTCATATAGGGAAGCACCGCATCAGTCCACAGAATAAAAGGTTACTTTTATCTGTAGTACACTCTGTCTTTCAGAAATTGAGTTGTTAGCAGATGTCACTATACAGCTTGATGATGCAGAGCACATTTCCCGTAACCTCTTATTCTCCCCTCCCTATCGTTTCTCATTTGGCACACTCAGGACATTAGTGATGGTGAAAACACAATCAATCCCACTAGTAAGCAAACGAGAATTACCCAAAAGTAGTTACACATCATAGACTGCCCTATCAGTTGTTAGTGTCAGTTTATAGATCAAAGTAGAACTACTATCGTCTGTTTTGTCTTCACCACTCAATGTCTTTCATGTAATGGGTTGGGTGGAAACATTCTCTCAGCAGAGCTGCACTTTCACTGCAGGGTTAATGTGGAATTAACAAGACACGAATGGGAATCTGGCTTAGGAGAGGACATTGAGTTAACTGGAAGATACCAACATAGATTGCAAATCGCAATAAAGAGTATAAGCAATCTTATTCCATCAACAGTGGCTCATATAGCTACACAGCAAGCGCATGCTCTTAAAATGTCAATACTGATGGCTCTCTGCGCCCCCCCCTCCTCCCAAAAAAATCCTGGTTGTAAGTTAAGTTGCCTTAAATCTTCTCCATTTTCTGAACTATTTAAACTATATATGTTTACATGATATTCAGTTATTTATATTAAATAACAGGCATAGATAAAACTAGATCTTAAAATGTTTAAGATAGCCAGAGAGACAGAAAAAGGACATATCTTTATGTCCTATGTTATGCAAGTGGCAAAAATTAGGATTCTTATTTTTAGAAGAATGATCATAAAACTGCAGTAATCTTGCAGGACTACATTATTTCATGCTTTAATTGTTAAGTTAGGACCCTTAAGTTGACAAAGAACCTGAAGCCCTAGAAAGATCAGGAAGCGTTCAGAAATTGAAGTGTTAAATTAATCTTTCTGAGGTAGGGCAATCTTGCTTCCTTTTTTTTTTTTTTTTTAATTAGCTTAGAAACAATATTGTTTTAATGGAGAACAGAACTTCTTAAAAGGTCTCAAATTACTTCATGAAATAACATGCTGTGGCTTTCACTTGTTTTTTAAATAGTAAGCAAGCTTTTTGCAAAACAGAAAGGAGGTTCACCCTGAGACAGCCTCTTCAGCCTGAGGATCACTCAGCGGACTTCCCCCAGCTGACAGTTTTCACCAATCCAAACCAATAAAAACCTTACAGGTCTTAACTGTGTCAGATTTGCACAGCAGCCAAGAAAGAAATGCATTAGCATTTGGCAGCTGTGGCATAAACACTTCCGCATCAGTCAAGTATTTTTATCAGGAAGGTAAATACCAGCAAACTTTACAAGGTGAAGCCTTTGTTTTTTGTTTTTTCCTGTTAATGTCTGAGCATCATTTTAAGGAAGAATCACTGCTCTAGATACCCTTATCATGCCTTCTCAGAGCAGAAAGGTCACATCCTGCAAAACAACACAGAGGTTTGCGATAACAGGATGGCGATTTACATAGCCTTCAAACAAAGCATGTCTTCTTTTTATCTTGATTGCTCGACTATGGCGAAGTTGCTTTCTTCTACTAACTTCAAAGAGATTCAGATTGTCACATTCTAGATTTAAGAGCTGCTCAAATAGTCTAAACTAGGGTAGGAAACAGCAAATGGAAAACAACTGTACAGCTGCAGAAGATGCACACTGTTTCTCTCCCATCACCACAATGCTATGGTGGTATTGCACACCATACCAGCATGTTCTTACCAAGTCTAAACACATTTCTGATCGACGTGTTAAACTGTGCTTCAGGCACTTGGCTCCCTATGGCACCTTTAGCAGGAAGCACTGTCCTAGGCAGTCCTTACAGCTCACAACCATCCTCATTATTTAATGGAAGCAGAGACATGCCAAACACAAAGCAGACTGAGAAAAATACTCTTCCCAAACTATGAAGAGATTTCCTGCTATACAGAAACGTGTCTCCATTTCATAGCTACAGTTGACTTCAATAACTGTTTTTATTTATGTACATTTTCCTTATAGCACTTGGAAATGGTAGCACTGATGGCTACTTGGGCTTTGAGGGAAGGGATGTAAGAAAGAGCTGGAAGCAAAAGACCCCAAAATGCATGTAACAGCTGTTAACACATATAATGCCAATGCAGAAACACAAGGTTAAACACAATGAGATCCTATTAGTAATAATTCTAATTTTAGTTTTACTTAAAATGGTTTTAGATCTATATATAAACTGAGACTCACCTGACTTCAACCTATACCATGCTTCCCAGAATAGGCAATGTGTCATTACTTACTGCTGGGTGAATCTGTAACTACCTCTCCATGCATATGCATACCCACACACACAGTGCAAAGTCAGGATACCTCAAAATATGAGGTAAATGTGTCTGGAGCACAAGCTGTAGACAAAGACAAATCATGACCACAC
This sequence comes from Apteryx mantelli, assembly GCF_036417845.1. Classification (NCBI taxonomy): domain Eukaryota; kingdom Metazoa; phylum Chordata; class Aves; order Apterygiformes; family Apterygidae; genus Apteryx; species Apteryx mantelli. Next base: position 154,867,179 of record NC_089979.1, read on the forward strand.
TATACACTGTCAGCTTCTCCCCTATTTAAATAAGTGCTTTTAATTCTTTTAAGTGACTGAGCAGTCCTTGTCATTCAAAAGACACTTTTTCCTCTCTCACAGCATTTTCCTTAACATTAAATGGAATTTTCTGACAACACTTCTCTAAGAGGCCTGGAGACTGACCTCATGCAGAGCACTTACGCCAGCTCATTAATTAAAGATTTAAATACCATGTTCATACACTCTCTTCTAACTTACTCTAATTTGCACTTTCCAGTAGTTATCAAAGGGGCAACATCATGATCCAATTACACAGCAACAAAAGAAAAAGAAAAGGCTGAACAATTGTTATTGCTCGCAGCAGTCTCATCTGGATTGTAACCTAACAGTATTTAACAGATAAGCCTTGGTACAATATACTTGACATTTACATTTTCAAATGTATGTTCTATTCAACTGCCCTCACAATATTGGTTTAATTAAGATACAAGACATTACTGGCCAGAATCGCTTTACTTAAAAACGCATATGTTAAATAGTCCTATAACCAGTATAATATAATTGAGCTCTGCCACTTGGAAAACCACTGCTTAAGTAGGAGAAGAAAAATCAATATTCCTTCTTCCCATAATGTTTTCCATTTCACTCTATGCAATGAAAGCAGCCTGAACCGTACCAGAAAAGCATGCAGAATACAGTCAGTGGCACCAGAGGAACATACAGAATACACTCTGATTTAAGCATGATGTTCGAGTGGTCGTTTTATTAATAGATATACAAGCCCACTCCAGCAATACAACATCTAACATGGCATTTAATCAAGGTTTAAAGCATTTAGCTATCACAGCGAACAAAGACAGAAGTTACTCAGCACTTCAGCAATATGAAAAAAAGCAATATTCCTACACATTGAGCATAAAGAAAGGCAAACGTGACAAAAATGAAGAGAAACTAAAGGTCAACATTATTAGATGGAAATCAAAATGCAAAACATGCATTCCAATCATTCCTGCTGCTTTAGGTGCTGAAATCATGTTCTGCAGCAAGTGGCCGAACTCACAGGGTCATATTACCAATCATAAATCTTCCTTACAATGAGAAATGTATATAAGGGGAAAATGTACAAGTTACCATTCCTTTTTTGATATCATAAGGAATTTTTCAGCCAGTACACCATTATTTTTAGTTAACCTCTATAGGTTTACTACTCTCCTAGACAAGAAGCTTAAGAAAAATATAAATTTTCTATAATGCTGCAAAAAAACCACAACGTACTGTTTTAGAAACAAAAATTGATTTTCCTGAGAAACATTACATAAAAATATCATGAAACACAAAGTGAAATTAATAACTCTGGCAGGAAATTTAAACATGTTTTACAGACACACATAGACCCCAAACTTCAATAGAGTAGGAGCTCCCAAATATTATGCAATACCACATAAGGCAATAATTGATACACAAGCTCCTTTAAACTGGTATATGAAGCCATCATCCTGATTGGGCATGGACTGATGTCACCAAACCGAGGTATTTAGAACAAGCTACATTTGTGAACTCCTCCATCAGAGAAAAAGAAGAAGGTATTACTGTGCACATGATATGGAAGGTTCTCTACCTCAAATACAAGTTTTGGGGGTTCAAGGCAGTGAGTATCTCCAAAATGTTCTCAAGGACATAAAATCTTTCCATCTGGAATACAGATTCCTTTGATTTCTACTCATCAGCAAGAGATAGAAACATAGTTTCTACACAAAAAAATTCCTACTGAAAAGTTTCTTGAGTTCTCCTTCTCTTTCCTAAAACAAGGACAAAGAATTTTTTCCCCCATGTACAATCTACCAACCCAGAGGAAGTCACAGAGATCATGACCCTAAAAATTCCTACCTTCTGATTTTAGTACAAGGAAAAGCCCAAAAGTCAGCTTTACTAAAACCACCCCAAAAGTCAGCTTTGGAATTAAATTCTGCTTTTACAGCAAAGGAGTACAACATTTGAGTCATCAGAAGCTACATATATCCATCCATCCACAACTAGGTATTAACTTTTAAAAACTGGGACCAAGGGAGGAAAAAAAAAAAAAAAAAAAAAAAAAACACATCCCAGAACTCAGTTCAGTGCTCCCAAAACTGCATTCTGACTTGCTAGAAAATGAAGTACCTTGTATGTCTGTCTGTCTGTACTTAAATGTGTACATACACGGGGCATACTCATTTCTGCGCACGCACACACACACATTACAGCTAAATTACACCACCAATATGCAGCTTTGAGCCCCAGCAGCACTTTTGGTCCCACATGTACTCCTCAGTGATGCACCCTGATGAACCCAGGAGCTACATCCACGTCACAAATTCAGCACATCACCGAATCCTGTTTTATGACAGTCCATGATCATTATTATGGAGTCCACAACCATAAAGTGCTTGTAGTGTTCCTCTGCAGCATGTCCACAGCATAATTTAGAGCTATCCAGGCTTGCACTCATTTGTAAAAGCTTATGCTTTCTAGCTTTCGGACAGGCTAACATATCCAATTTTCTTCCAGCGTGAGGCTACATTTGAGTTACATTTTATTGTAATTCATATTTATTGTAATCCGTTACCTATTACATTTAAAATACCTGACAACACCTTAGCAGTGAAAACAAGCATGGAAATCAAATTATTTTGAACACATATAGTATGAAGTATCAGGCAACAAATTTCACAAAGAAAAAATTTAATTCAGTTTAGAATATGGTAAAAAACAGAAGCTCTAATGACAGGAAATCAGGCCTACAGGTAAACCTGAAGAATCATAATAGAAAGAACAGCACAACAGTTAATGAAGCAGTAGAAGCCTTATTTTTTATGTTCATTATTTTAAAGATCAAAATTGACAAACCAGATAAGGAAGGAAAGATGAAAAATGAATTAAGTCTGAGTTTCTAACTCTCTCAAATTTAACTTGCAACACAGTTTCCTTAGTGTTTCCCCTGTGTTGCAGCTTCCAGGGATGTCAGTCGATATGACCTGGGACCTTTTTCTTGAGGTTAGAAAGTCAAGTTTACAGACTAACTGGTTGCAGAGAAAAGTTTAAAAGCAAGCTCACTTTGAGAGATACAAATGAAGAAATCCTTAAAAATGAACCATTTTTAAACCAATGCCATGGCATTTTGAGTTGGATCTCAAAACTGCACCACTGTTGCTTTTCTTAGCACAGATCATTTTCAAAGTTGCCCTGAAATAATACAGCATATTTGGTTTTCCTCTGATCCAACTATATTTGAACTATTTTAACCAAAATGAAGATAAGATCTCCACTAAACAAGTTATAACAAAGTACTGGATATTCAAGGACACTGAGTACATATCTCATGCCAGATTACACCCAGTAGACTAACTGAGGACTTAAGGTTCTGGGGGTTTGGTTTGGTTTGGTTTGAATATCTTGGCATGAGGTGATTTCCTAGCCAATTCTCTAATCAGTCCAAAGCTTAACTTACACGAGTTTAAATGAAATCATGACTGTAAATCAACTTTAAAGATCATTCATGATAACAGTTCAAACAAATTTTGTCTAGCTGATGTATGCATGAAGACCTAGTTGGACCTACTCTTTAAAAACGCAATGTTATTTGAACATCAGGAAGGGGCTAACAGTACCAGCAGGACATGGGACCTCTGAAGGACTGAACAATTTAAACACATATCTATTTACAGTTAGGTAGTCACAGGGTTGGGTTTCTTTTTTCTTTTTTAAATAAAGTATGCCCAGCACAGATAATAATAATATAAGATATACAGCCCTCAGATTTTATTGTAAATGGCAAGGAAAAAAAAAAAAAAACAATTGCAAGATTGAAGCAACCTGTCACTTAAACAAAACACCTATTTAGGAAGTTTGGCTGCAAAAAAGTGTTTACTACTGTTTTCCATCTTGACATTACAGCCATTTTAATCAGACAAAACAGAAACGGAATGGTTTATGAAGACAAAAAGAAACAAAACCAATAAACTAGTGTGAATTCAGTTAAACTGTTGGTTATGCTTTAGCATAATGTCTTAAAATATAAAGAGATGCATTAACATAAGGCTAATGAGTAATTAATTCCTGAAGATATTTTTCAAACCTGTTTATTACAGCGAAAACTGCACTATTCAAAAGTCCCAAGTTGATGCTTTAGCTATAAAGGAGAAATTCTTTTGCTAGTTGCAAGTTTCTGAAATTTTTAAAACACTTCATTAAAAAAATTACTCATGATGCATTACCTCTATGCTTTTAAATTATCTTCACATTACCAGTCTGACAGTTTAAGGTAGAAATACACAGTTTACATGCAAATGAAACTCAAATATGACACATTTCCTTACCTAGTGACTAACTGCAGTTAGCCAATAAACCCACAATATATGTGGACAGTTCTAGAAGCTTAAGAACTCTTTTTAAGTTCATATCACATAGTTATATATATTGTGTCAATCACTCAGAAATGACCTCTGAAGTCAGGATATTTGGGTCATTAGCAAAAATAACACTGCCCAGACGTTAAGTTTAGCAGTGTAGTTGGTCTTCTAAGATGCTCTTCTGTCCTGTCCCTTGCTCCAAACTGTTGCACCTTGCAACCAACAGACTCCTGGTATGTGCCCAGCATAATTAACAAGGTCCTATGATCTCACTCTCAACACTAATTTCCTTAACACGTAGGGCTTGTAGTCTAGTCAGTGCTAGGGAACAAGTTAAATGTATGCAACTACACAGCAACTGTAGTAATACTAATATTACAAGTTATGTTTGCTCTACATATAGGATATTGTGGCACCAAAAATTGAATACTCTGCCTGTTGTTGAGCATCTTAGATTTTTCTGAGGAGTGACAGTAGGGATGTCATAAAAGGTTAGCAAGATACCTACGTGCTAGAGCTATGAAATGGAAACAGGAAGCCTAATTTTGGATGGCTGAAGATGGGGGAGTAAAGAGAGGTGAGAAAAGCAGTCATTCATGGGTGATCCATATGTTCCTTCTGCAACTTTACTTGCAGCTTAGCACACAAGTAAACACGAGGAGCCTGCCTGTAACAACTCCGTTTTTACCAATACACTATGTCAACCCTACTTTTCCCCCTTCTATCCAAACAATCAGCCTTCAATAGAAGATCTCAATAACTGACTGTGTATTGCAGAAATTATGGTAGATTTTAAGCACATATCATTTAATGGACTCAAAGAACCTGGGAAGAAGTTTAATACCAAAACTTTGCTAATTAGAAACTTTTCCTCCCTCCATATTTATGTTAGCTGGTATGAACTTGATTTATTGAATTTTATTCCACCGACACTTTTTGCAGAGAAAGAAAATAGCCAAAAAGGAGAGCACAGGCCCAGCTATTGTTTATTCCTCCAGCAGCAAAGATATTTCATGGCAGTTGCACAAACTGGCCCAGGGTTCAGGACATGAAGGAGGGAGGAAGATTCAGAAATGGTGTCAAATGCGCTGAAATGATCCCTGTGGCCTGTGACAAACATTGCAGAAAGACAGAATCTCTAGGGCAGCCGAAAGGTATTAGGCTGCTGTTTTGAAAACCACACTCCACTCTTACAAAATCCTGTTATTCTTGCTGTATGGAAATGATGTGACTCATCGGAGAACTGGGAGAAAGAAAAGGAGAACAGACCAACTCAGAAGAAAATGAGTGAGTGTGTTTTCAACTCGCTTTCCTCTCAGTTTTTCTCCTGAGAATACTTTTGGTTCCGCTTCCCTCTGTCTGTGTCTTATTTGATGTACAGATGCACCCAAGAGAAATCCTCTTATTAACACATGTAGGAGGCTTTGTATTTTCTGCTGGGATCTCATTTAGAACACAAGTTGTAATTGAGTTTGCATTAGCAGTTAGTGACATGGGTGGTTTTAATCCTGGATTCTTTCCATACGCAATCTGAATAACCTAAGGTCTCTACTGAAAAAGACGTATGAATTTCTCTCAAGATACTTAATAGCTATAAAATACACTCCATTCTAATAGCAAAAAAGCTAGATTAAGGACCCCTTTCTGAGGAGAATCTTAGTACTTCACAATTTAGTTCCATTTGAATTTGGAAAAAAATTCTTAATCTTAAGAAATACTATTAAGAATTAATTAATTCTTATTTCTTCTTTTCTACAAAGCAGTTGCCCTCCTGCTCTGGGCACTACAAAATGTGCCCTCCAAGAACTACAGAAACTGGAAAACTTGGGATCCCTGAATGCAAAGTAGTCCAGCAAAGAGCCAGGAGTCAGCAGAGCGGGAAGCAGGAACTAACCAGGCTGTGCTGGCAAAGAACTGCCTCTGCAAAGCAAGAGCAGGGCATCTGCAAATTTGCAAAAGGGGGGGGGGGATTTCTGTCGAACACTTCTTACCAGCCACAGGAAAGCCCACGTTAGCTCTGGGCCCAGTGAGATTACCACAGGCGACGCGAGGTACAACTCAGTAGATGAGCTGTGCTTACGGAGCAGGCATATACTGGCCAGGCCCCGCTACACAGAGCTGAATTCCCCTGTAAGGGTGTAACTAGGAATGCAAGTGATTCTTTGCAATTTTAACAGGCTCCTCTGCTCATGCTTTAGCAGTACATCCTCTCTGCCTTCCTGCGACCGCTTCTCCAGGCTGCTGCAAGAAAGCTCTGACTCCTCACCATCTCTGGCTTACCTGGTTGACCTGATAGTGTTTTGGCTTTGTAGCATCATAAGCATGTATTTTCTAAACATTATTTCCTAATCAGAAATTAAGGGACTGAAAAGTGCCTGGGTTTCTGCAGAATACAAATGTGGGCATATTTTGCCCCTTGAGAGGGCTGTGAAGACGAAGCATAGCCCACAGGCAGTTGGGTTCAAAATCAGCAGTCACCTGTAGCAACATCACCAGAGAGGGTAGGAGGAAAGGAAGGAAATCACCTGTACTGATTAGGAAATCAGGGTATGGTTAAACCCAAAAGAGTATAACAAACCTTGTTTTACAATGTGAGCTAGTGTTCAACATAAAAATATAAAAGGGACTGGGTTAGCACAGTCTTTGGGGGGGAAAAAAAATGTATAAACACAAAGAACAAAGTTCTGATACTTAAGAACAAGAATCCCTGCAGTTCTTGTGCCCTGTACCTGACCTAAACAACAGATACAGGAGATAAAGCTGGCAACAGAAAGTTAGGAAAGTACTAGCGATACCATTTCCTTTTCCATTAGAATTATATTCCCCTCTTTTGTTATGTATAAATAAAAAAGAATTTTCACTAAACAGATTCCATTAACAACTTAAAAGGAGATATTCCTTCCCCCCCCCCCCCCAATAAATAGTTTCTCAACAATCGTTTCAGGTGACAATCCAGATTCAATGACTTCAAGCATGTAATGAATTCTAATGTGGATACAGTTTAAACATATCTAAGTCTACAGAGTAATTCACTCATTACCAACATGCGGTACACTTTAAAGAATTATATTACTAAAGTTTGATATTTACTAAAATAATGCCTTTAATGATTTCCTGCTTATTCACAATTGCCATTTTCCTGGTCTGTTACTAGACTGACACAGCTACAGTTATAAGAACTATTTTCTACCATTTTATTGACTAAGCTTTATAAACTAGTTATATACATTTTATAGCTCTACAGAAGCACTTTGTTGTGCAGCTTTTATTTTTAACCTGATTTTTTGCTCTTTGGGATATAAAGAGATGAGTTCAGCATAAAGCAAGGAAGATAAAGCAGGATCAAGTGTCAAGGACCCAGTATATAACAGCTTGTGTCTTAAAAAGTGTGGTAGGATCTCAATGACATGAAATATTTAAGTCTCTTGAAAAGATACTGAAGTCTATCCCAGACCCAAAGGAAGAAATATATGCATTTCCAGCATATTAAATAAGTGTAATAACTGGAGCGCTTAGAAATTAGGGTGATAAAAAGCTAGATTTATCTTTCCTAGCACATTAGCGTATAATTACAGTTCTCCTAAAAATAGGCCAAGTCACTCATAGTTAAGAACATCAAGAATTTCATTACTATAAGTGACTTGGACTATTTTTAGGACAGTTTAAAAAAAAAAGTCAAAGATTTCCTGAAATTAGGGAAAAATATAATTGCTGTGGATAGTCAAACGAATATTTTCTTGAACTGAAGACCAAAACTAGTGACTTATAAAAAGTCATTTTAGATCATGAAATAATACCAAATTTATACAACTTGCTGATGAAAGACACTCCCTTGATTAATCAAGTCAACAACAATAAAGACTTGTATTTTCAGACGTGCATACAGACAAAACTCTCATGCTTTGAAAACACTGTTATAATGCAGAGACAATATTTTACTCTACATTTTCTCACTATATCTAATGCAAGAAAATAAAGATTTAGACATACAACTGTTGCTAAAACAAACTTGCAATGAATTAACATCGTCAGTAGTGAAACTCAATTTTCTCCCCCAACTGCGGAGGTGAATACACAGACCAGGCTGATAATTCCCTTTGCGAGCATGGCTAAGTGTTTCTAAGCAACCTTGTTCCATCATCTTCTGTGACAACAAGTGAAGGAGTTTGAACTGCAGTCTGAGAGAGCTGTGAATACTAATGACTAACCAAAGCCAGGCATCTCACCATTGATTTCTGAACGGGACATAAAGAAACCACAATTAAAAAAAAAAAAGTCTTAAATACACATTACATCAAAATTGAAAATTCAGACAAATACATTTAAATGCAACTTCAGTAACTATGTATGAAATAAGACTGTGGATTTCAAACAACCAAATCAGGCTATTATTTTTTTCCTGTGCATCTCCTATGCAGCACAAAATATCCACAAACACATATCCATTCCAGGAATCTGCACGCACACAATTAGAAATGGAAGCATTTCTTGGCCAGAAAACTTGCTTAATCCTGTTATCAGTTCTGAAAAGCTAACCAACATCAGCAGAAAATGAGTTGCCTTGACCTTACCGGCCAGAAGCATCATGCATCATTACACAACCGTATTGGAAATGGAAATGCTGAAAGCAGCATCCTGCCATTCTACCCTAAAAATTAGCTTGAAGTTATATAATGGTTACTTATTTTCAGAAATTTCATTTTGAGATGCATTTTGATAGACTTGGTGGAACTACAAGGCACAGTAACAGGTAAGAAACTCACCTGCTATGCCTTGCTCATCCACTCCAGGTTTTTCTAATATGTAAGAAACAGGCAAGAAAAACAGCCATGTTTCTTTTTACAGTCATATGCTAGTATCTGTGATTTAGTGCAAGGGGAGGGAAGAAAAAGTTACATATACAAAACAACTTTTATAACAGAAATTTTCAGTACAGCAATTCAATAAACAAAAAACATTCTCTAAGAGAGCATTAATTACATTATTTAGTCATCTAAAAGTTCCCTCTATTTGGGGAAAGAAAGCAGATACTTTTCCAGAAAATAAAGCAAGCTTTTAAGTTTTTCTGCTTCCTAGACGTAAGGGAAAATGCTAATAGGGTACTGCCATAACCTCTGTTGACCTAAGCCAGCTGACACACTATAACAAATACTAATATTTTGGCTTTGGAGGAAAAAATATATGCGCTTAACTATATTTAAGCTACAACCTGCTGTCTACTACTACAATTTGCCCAAGACAAAATGAAAACAAATTTCAAAACACCAGTAGCTAAAGCATTTTCTAAACAGGAATCTGAAATTTTACTCCCAAGTATAGAAAGCAAGAAGAATAAGATAAGTATATGAAAACTGAAGACACATATAGACTCTTTTTTCCTTCCTAAAGTATGCCACAACACCGCCATGTGCATAGGGTTGATTACACACAAGCACCAGGTAGAGCACCCTGCACCCCGGGTCTGCGTTCGCCATGCAGTACCGTTCCATGCAATGGACTTACACCCACTTGCCACTGGAAAATAAATAGCTAAAAGCGAGATCTGCACCATCAATAAGAGGGTTGTGTACAGAGATGTTAGCCTCAATTAATTTAGCTTTAATCACCTTTGTTCCCCATCACAAATCAGAAAACCATGAATCATATTAGAATACCTGCTAAAGCTAACACCCATCTTACATCCTTCGACGGAGCATCCTTTGCTCAGTTACAGCTTTCGTTTGGACCATATTAGGAATGGACAACAAAGATTAATGAATCTACGTGTAATGGCTGGGATATCTCACCAACATCAGCAACAAATCCATAATAAAACTTTTTCTATTTTGCATTGGTGCTTTTATTTTTGAAGTTTTGGCCATAATTCAATATTTACTATATGAAGCCTTTTGTGAAATGCTAATGTAAATTAGAGGCCTTCCCTAGCAAGCTTCTGAAGGCTGCCAGAAGCTCCTCAAGCATCTTCAAGCATCTTCTTTATTTACTGTGTAGTAGTTCAGCTGTAGTTAAACCCCCAATATATTTCCAGATTGCATCTCTCCATGCAACACATACATTTGAATTTTTCGCCGAACTATTCTGGTGCAAATGAACTGCTACAAAGTTCTGATTTGTCCATTCAGCCAGATTATTCTAAATCTCTTAGTCTCAAATGCAAATGATGATCCCTTTGTTTAAAAAGCATTTTTCTTTACATCAACAATGAAGAAATAAGAAACTAATGCAATTTTAATTCTCATTATTGTTATCACTAGTACTGCCCAAAAGTTCAAAGAGCATAGCCAAAGTAGTCTCACTTGTCCTGCACAAAGTAAAATAATTAATCATCTAATCTTAAAGATTGGGAAGGAAGAGAAAGCATAACAATTAAATTACATTACAAGGATTGTTAACATCATGATACATTTGCATTTCACATCATAAAAGTAAGAATCAATGAAATCACCATCTTGCCCACCAGAAAGTTTTCTTGAACAATCAACAACCAGGAGAAGATTTGGGTCCTCTAGTATTTTTTTTTTGTTTTCTGGAATTTTGTTTTCTGAAACATGATGGTTTATAATACAAGAACATGATGATATACCATAAGCCAATAGCCAGCAAGAAGGGAGGAGAGTGGGAAGCCTGAGGGGGAATGGAGGGGCTGATTATTTAAACTCCCTAGTGATAAGTACTGCGTAGAATGATACATGGAAAAAATGCTGACATGTTTAAAGATGTAAGGACTCCACTATGTCATACATCTATACATCGTCCTATTCAGCAGGTAAGAGAAAAAAGTTTATATATATTTAATTTTAAAATGTTAATAACAATCATTAACAAATTAAATTATGATTTCATTTTAATACTAACTAAGAGACTCTCTGACATTTTTTTCAGGCCAAAAATACAATTCAATTCCACAACCTCCCTTAAGTGATCTCTGTTGAATATAACCTTGTTAATTCTCATGTTTCTGTGTTAACCTTGCAGATCTACGCAGCCTTTGATTCTGGCTGCATCCCAGCCAATCTTAGGCAATGCACCAAACACACAAAGCACACAATTTATTGAAACCACAGATGCTGCGTTACAGCTTTTCTTTAAAAGCTTTGCTTTTGCTCAACTGACATCTTAAGAGAAAGGATTCAAGGACAGCCACAAAGTAGCTAGAAATGAATTTTGCATGCAGAAGCTTGGCCAATGGCCTGAAAATTCAAGCTACTGTATTATACAAAGAGATATAGTCCTAATACCATCAAGCTGCTTTTTTTGGAAGAGCTAACAGATTTTGACCTCAGTAACAGAGGTTTTCAGTATACTTTCCCCTGCAATAGGTGGGATGAGGCCTTCGACTGATGTAGAAATACAAAAAAATCATTTCAATTGTATGGCAAACTGAAAAAGGAAAAGCTCTGGAACAAGCTTATGTATATGTTTATACTAACAAAATGATTATCTATGAAAAACTTATTTACAAAAAGATGCTTCCTTCTAGCATGGTACCAGTAAAGAGTGAATCAAAGTACTGCACAAAATACTTTACAAGCACACAGGGCATAAAGGGCAGTAATTTAGGAAAAAATACCTTTATAGCTCTTAGTTTTATGCAACATTACCTATAGATATCTAAGTTATCATATTGATCCATGCTCCAAAATTCAAAGCAATAAAGACTAGAGAGAGAGATGATACAGAATAAACTAATAAACCTTGAAAATACAATCTCATTACCATTTTGCTCTTCTCTTCCCACACTGCATAGGATTCCTCTGACTTTAACAGGACTTCTACCCAAGGAGTCAAGCACACAACTTGACCTGGCCACCTACTGCTAACAGTCAGGTTTCCTTGTATATTAGGGTGAAAGAACAAACTAGCAAGTAGCTGGAATTCTAAAAGATTTCTTTTCCCATAAAACATCTAATGAAGCTGTCTCTAGGAGAAGACTTTGCTAATAAAATTATAAATCATCCTCCTGGCTCCAACAGAGGTCACCTGAAAGGTTCTCAGCATCTTTCAGAAAAGCCTTACTTCTACAGAAACTGTGTCATGTTTGAAAAAGCGATGCCAAGAAGCATGAATAAAACAAAGCAAGTCAGGCTTTGAAGAGAGCAATATCTTTTATAAGACCACCAAATAAAGTATAAAATAATGATAGCAAGGTTTTTTGAGTACATAAACCCTTACCCAAGCACGAAGCAAAACTTGGGCTTTTTACAGAAGGTAGAATATCGAATGAGCATAAATAATCCTCACTCTTCAGTTTAAATTTCTATGCAGAATAAAAAAAGGGATTTTTTTAATACATGTATTTCATCTTGTAACTCTTCATTAGTCAAAATAATGAACACGTCATGCAAGAACTCGCAAGAAATCATACAGAACAATAACAACATTCCTAAAAGGTTTTCTACTTTTGCACACCAAAACCAGTATGTGACTCCTCCTTCATTGTCACAATAACTTGCACTTACTGCATTTATGCAAAGGCAGGAAGTAGTTCTCTACCGCAATTTTTTCACATCTCCTTGCTAAGGCCCAGTTGCCATTCTCGCCACAATTTGCAGAGCTCTTGGACATAATTACAGCTCATGTGAAAAATGATCTTAGAAATCACATTTCAAGTCCTTTCTTACTTGCTTTCCTCTGAGTCACTATAGATGGCAGGCAAGATAGGATTAGCCAAAGAGGCTCAGCTATACCTTGCAGTTAGGAGATAATCACCAATTATTGCTTCAGACAAATCTGATTTAGACTTACTGCAAAAGGAGGATTGTATGGTTGGGGGAAGGGGCTGGGGGAAAGAGACCTTGAGATTTTGATAAAGCAAACTGATTTTCCTCTAAGAAAATCAAATTTTACACTTGAAACAAGTTATCTCCTGATTAATATCACTATATTTTCTAAAGAAATTCTAAACTCAATCAAGTAGATCGGGGGGGGGGGTATTCAATTCACTGCTGGCATCCACAAACGCAGCTGATTTCTGTATATCTAAGTATTTAGGTAATAAAAATAATAAGAAATAGTCATCACCATGAAACTGGAGTGCCTTATAAATTCTAAGACGAAGATAATAAATGATTTCCTTGTTTCATTGAAAACCTGGTCTAAAGTGAGTTTGTCTTTAATGAGATATATACACCATAAATAAGAAATACACAAAGGTTTCCATTGTCTTCAACAAGAAAAAAAAAAAAAAACACACTTCACAGTATAATTCATTTTTAATAAAAAATGCTCTACCATTCATTCTACTTATATACAGAATATTTAATATTTATTTTTATTGTGTATCTTCACATTACGAAGAACAAAAGGAAAAACAAACAATATTTGGGGTACTTGAAGGTCTTCTTCATAAGATTTAAATTTAAATAAATCGATGAAGGATGAGAGGAAGAACTTACAGATCGCTATTACAAGCCCATTTGTTCCAGATCGCTTTCCAAAGCAGCCATGCTAATTTTGTTTTATCACAACAGGGCTTTAAATTTCTGCAACCGCAAGAGCCTTTCCAAACCACTTTTTTTGGAGAATGATCATGAAAGCCTACCAAACCAGTGATGACAGAAGAAGATGGAAAAAGCAATGCAATACTGTCCATCCACATTACAGGACAGAAATTTGGAAAATTGGGTCAGGAAGTAAAAATAGCAACACAAGTTAAAACATTAATAAAAGTACTTTAATAAAACTTCCATCATTCACAACGATGTTTATTTTATCTTCTCCACGCTTACTAAGATGCGTTCCAGCAGTGGGGACTTGGCCATACAAAAATAATGTCCTCCCAGATAAAACCTTCAGAGACTTTCATCGACAATCTCATTAGACTGAAATTCCCTCCAAAATTATAAATAGGATTATATTCTTAATTGCTACCTCAAAAAGCATAACATAGTTAATGAGATTGGCACAGGTGTGCCCTTAAATTTTATTCTGTTCTGATACCAGCACATATTTATGGAATTAGAAGAAAAGCAGTAAATAGCAGCAGATTCACAAACTGAATGAGCTGGGAAGATCAATATATGGGTAAGATTATCTTCAGCTTCCTAAAATAGGCTTTAATATACTGTTGAATATACTGATATATGTACAAGGTACAAAAACCCATTATCATTTTCACCAGACACATAATTCCTGTTTACGATACACAGTGTTGTGTATCATCTGTAATCACCAATTTAGATTATAAAAACCCTCAAGCAGTGGAACCAATAAATCACAGAATAGCTCAGAGCTATTAGAAAACATTAATTCTATTCTCAAAGCTAAATTACATTTCACAATTTCTATCAATGGGTTTGAATGGAACCTTGGAACGATTAATGTTTTATCAGAGGCAGCACAGACAGCGGGCACAGAGGCTGCCATTTAGCCATTTAGCATTTAACGCTGGCACTGTGTTACTGACCAAGTGAAAACCTGATTGAGTTATCACCAGTACCAGCGCTGTTGCGTGTAACAGACTGCAAAAGTAAACCGGAGTATTGTAATTAAGTATGCAAGCAAGCAGACTCGATATTTGGTGATCAACACCAAGTATTAGCAGCACCACCTCCAGAACAGTCACAATACACCTATTCCAGGGAAAAATTCACTTGTTAGTGGTATCAGCTTAATTAAAATTTATGCATCCAAGTCAGGTGTCTGAACCAAGGCTCCCTCTGCTGTCAGATGAACTTTCAAAAAAGGAGAATTGGAGCACTCCTCGCTAGTGTTCTTTGTTCATCATGTAGTCGACACTCCTCGGGAAAGAACAAAAAATGAAGTCAAATAGGGTGAATATTCCTGTTCATGCTTCCCATTTGAGAGTGAGGTTGCGCAGAAGAGAATGAGAGACATTTGTGTCCAGGCACCTGCTGCAGCAGGGTTAAAAAGCAGCATTTTCATACGTAAGTGAGCTCTCAGGATCCCAGGCTGGGGATACTTATAGTCATGGTAACTGACTGAAAAAGGCAACGAAGCAAAGATCAGAACATGAGCTGCATCTTTCGACCTCTAATAACTTCACTTGAACTTTCCAAAAGTTACATTCAAGTGAAGTGAATAAGCTCCACCATGGATGGTAGCATGACCAGCATGGAGAGAGTATAACAAATACTCAGACGTCAGGAAAAGTAAAGAGTTTACTATGGGGAAGGAAACAAAATTTAAACATGCAAAACTAGGAAAAAGATAACTGATCACAACTTAAAAATAAAAGATGTATAAACTCTAAAGTAAGAGACCTGAAGATGAACAACACATTTCCAGAGAGTTAAACACGATGCAAGATCCATCTGTTTAACTACGTATTTGCCTTAAATAAACTAGTTGGCAATCTATATATATATATATATATATATACACACACACACGTGTGTGTGTGTGTGTGTGTGTGTGTGTGCGTGCATGTATAAATACATATAGAGAAAACATGACATTATGGCAATGCTGAAGGATAATGGTATTGCTAAAAATGAAAAAAGTAGACTTTGCTTAATTTAAAAATACTTTTCTTCCTTCTCTGCTTCAACAAGAAAACTGAATTTTCTATAGCAATAAATTAGGCATCATCCAAAATAATGTCAGCAATTTTTTTCTGAAAAAGAAACAAAAATAAAACCAAATCTAGAATATTTTATTTTATCATGAATTTCTCACTTAGGAGCAATTTGTACTTATAAAGCTTATAATCGCTGCAGAAATACCACATAAATATTAATCCTTTTTAAAGCAATAGCAAATTTTAATGTTTATAGGTGTTAGTGGCTTTATTGCAAGACAACTGATTTAAAAAGTTAAAAGACTTCTGTTAAACATGGAGGGAGACATGTCTTTTGTCCTTGCAAAGTGCCAGCGTAACAACTCAGAACTCAAAAATTAAAATTAAGAGGTTAAAAATTAAAATTAGATTCCTTCTGGACACCACCACCCTCCCCCCTGCCAAAATCAAGAAATCTGTATCTGAAATGTTTTTGATGCAACTATCTATTTCCAGTCCATCACACCATTGTTAAAAATGCATTGGTAAAAGGATTAGTCAAAACAATCCTTCACGATTCCCTGATCCTTTCACCAACTCCTTAGCTAACAGCCTTCATCTTATAATGACTTAGACAGGAAAAAAGTCCACCACTACCCATGGTTTTAGAGGGAAGACTATCAAAATCAGCAATCTGGGCATTTTGGTCTGTTTGTTTTCCATCACAGGAAAATTAATAGGTAAGCCAAAGAGTCATAAGTGACAATTTTAGTGCAAATTTGCTCATTTGAATAAGGCTATCAGTCTAAAAAGAAAAAAAGGGAGAGAAAAAATTTAAACACCTTTTGCAAATGATTTTTGTGAAATTACAATAATGCTGCTGCATCTCATGGCTTTATGATAAAGCCAAGATACATTTCTCATTACTTGTTATGATTTACTTCCACTGCTCCCTTCCATCATGTCTCCCCCCCTCCCCCCTTTGGTACCCAGTTGCTTTTCAAGGTCAAATATATACTCAGACTGCCAGCACACTTCCCATCTTCTTATTCCAGAATATCTGTTGGGTTTTAGTCATATCACAGGAAAAGGAGGTCCGAGGCAGCATATCTCAGCCCTGAATCAGCCCATCCAGTAGCCACCGGCCGCACCCAACGGCCTGTATTGCTGGTTGTCTCCAGCCTAAACGGGTACATGATTGAAGATGTTGCTAAAGCCTGAGCACCTCCAACCTCATCTGGCAGGCTGTTCCACAGAACCTCCGACTCCAATTGTTTAAGCTTAACTTCATGGGAACGATCCCCCCAAAGCAGTTTTATTATGAAAAACACAACTTTGTTCTCCTAATCTGTAATTTTGTGATTTGGACCTCTTTTCCTCAATCCCTTGAGACTAGATTGATACCCTTTTTGCAGTTTACCTGTTTTATGAAAAATATGTTTGCTGCCTATCTTTCTTCATGGCAGTGTCAATGAAAATAGGAATACTAGTAATACTTCATGGTTTTGGTTGTTCATCAGAACTTTACTTTGCCACATCTGTACTTAATGATACACCGGGATCCTCTCCCTGCACCAGCCTTCGTGCTAGACCAGCGGCTCTCCATAATAATCTGGTAATTATGGAGTGCTTCTTGTTATTGCCTTGGCTTCCTCAGGACACCTCCCTAGGCTCCCCCTCTTTCAAGAAAAATGCAGTAAATCGTCTTAGAATTCAAGTTCGAGAGTTGTTTAAAATCCGCTGTTCAGTGCAGCATGGTTTATCATTGCATGTTCACAAAAATAAATTGGAAATTTCAATATAGCAAGTTGCAGAGCATCTCTCTGGAAGGGGATAATAAAAAAAATCAAGTAGCTACTGAAGTACAGACCCACACCAAATCACATACAAGATTTCTAAATAAACTAAATCACCTCTGAAGACCAGAATCTCTCTTCTGGTCATAAAAATCGAAGTCTAATCAAGAGATAACACAGACTTTTGGTTTCAGTAATAGGACTACTTCTGTAAAATGTCTTGTCTTGTTGCCATTTGTATCAGTATTTCCCATGTGAGTATCATTTGAAATGACTGCACTACGTTTGGCATTTCTGATTTACATCAGTCTTAACATTAGTTTACATTTTATTAATAATAAATCCAAGCAGAAAAAAATCATATTTCTTCTTTTCTGAAAATAAAACTGCCTTCAACAACAGTCAATCCATATAGATTACCAGAAAACTAACTGTAACTTACAGTCATTCAGAATCTCAAACTTAATTGTTAGGTCAGTTTTACCATCTCTCTTAGATTTAAAAAAAAAAAAAAAAAAAATCAGCTTTAGGAGAAAATCAGCTCCCAGGGAATAACAGGACTGACAGTTCATGTAAGACTTTAAGAGATGATAGCTTAAATTAAAACATATATTTGTTGGTACATATACATGTACATAATACATACCCAATATTATTACCTATCTAAAGACGGCAGAGATAATCTGCATAAGGTACACAGGAACATAATGATATAAAAGAGGTTTCATTGTAAACACATTGCAAGAACAGCCTTATCTGGCCAATGTAATTAATAAGGATTTTCTTAAGAGTTCCAAAAGACCAAAACAAAACAAATGGTATTAGTTCAAATACAAGGCAAAATTATCAATTCAAAAAAATACATTTCATAAAACATATTTAAAGATAGAGAATAAGGAAATGATAAATTCTCTTCCAGCCAAAATCATAAAAAGGTAGTAGAATAGAGACATTTTTCGTGCCAAAAAGTTAAACAGCTGTATGAAAACATTAGCAAATCAAAGGCTATAAGAGGAAGCTGGAAAACAATCAGTGTATGTGCAGATCTGCAGGTAATATTGTTAGGATTCAGCAACAACATGCAATGCTGTTAAATTATTATTTTGACTAGTAATACCATAAATATCTGGCAATCCAAAATTTACATTAAATAGAGCTAAGACGGGTTTGAGATGCATCAACCTTCCCTCAACTATCTGGCATGAGGAGAAAATGGAAAAAAAAACATCTTTTACAAGATAATGTGTCTTTACTCCCCCCTTTGCAAAATCTGCAACAACTAACCGCGAATGCAGTTAGCAACACCTTGACAAACACAGACGCCTGGGAAAGCGCCAAGAAGCATATCCATTTCCTACTGCGGTAATCTCATCCCACTCAAACCCACATTCTTCAAAGCATTTAATATTTGAGGTTAAATTTCAGTTTAAATAGTTGTAATGAAATCAATGTTACTGTTCACCGTCCAAGTTCTTTACTAGACTGAGTCTACAGTACGGAAACCATCTATATTATGAATTGAAAGTGTGGAAGCACATGAATTTCCCATCATTCAGTCAGCATCCTCCAAAGGCATCCACAATTACGTAAGAAATAGAAGCTTCAAAGGACCTAAATGTCAGATAATAGTACTAAACTATGGTTATAAAGTCCACAGTCTCATTAATTTTGACAAAACTTAAGTTGTTAAAGCTTAAAACATATTTTTTAAATTATTTGCTTAGAAAAGACTATTTTTCTGATACTGTGTGGTTTTAGGTTGAACAAATTATATTTTTATCATACAGTTCTTTTTTTGATGGGTTTTTTTTCCATCTTTTACTGCAACCTGTCTTAAGCAAAAACTGGCATGAACCACTCCAGAAATCTTGGGGGCAACCAGCTTTAAGTTTTACAGAAAAATACCACCTGAGCTATGATTTTTCTGCCCTGGCACCCCCAGGCTACAATTCAGTAAAAAGAAGATTCCAAGGAAAACAGCAAAAATTTGCCACCAGTTACAGCTCTACCACTCACACCGCACCATTTGAGAGAGAGGCAATTTCAAGCAACTCTTCTCTTCTCCTTCAAAGCCAATCACAAACCAAAAATGTTTCGACCGCTTTCAGAGGTGATGTGAAGCTACTAGTTCTCAAGGCAAAGAACTGTGACAAGTGACAAGTGCTGTCCTTTCTGATGGGTAGCACCATATTTATATTTCCATATGGACATCAAGTAAATGAAAAAGTCCATTTTAAAAAACATTTCCATTATCAGCTTCTAGCCCTGAGAAAGGTAGAAATATACAGTCATCCTTAATATGATTAACTGCAAAAAAAAAGCTTTAAATCTTTTAATTATGATTATTTTGGGGAAAAAAATCTTCTGAGACCATTTATTTAAGAAATATATTTTTTCATTGTCTAGCCTCAAATGACAGAGTAGGGATTTTATCTGTCACTGAGGCTCCTACTAGGAAACTGTTCACAGACGCTCCCTGGGGCCACGCTGCAGCCGCCCCAGCAGCACTGCCTTCCCTGGGCGCTGCCTCTGCTAAGAACTACTGGGGATCTAGATCAAAAACGCCAAGGAAAATAACCTTATACTAAGCAAACATCTTTGATGTTCTCAAGCCAATCTGCAAAATAAATTTTAAAAAAATACTAACAAGCAAAACTGACATTTGCTGTTTTTTTTATAAAGTGTTGATATTTCCTAAAACTGTCTGAATATTGATGCAATTCTGATAGGGATTTAAACGCTTAACACTGTTTTGTGTTTAAATTGGGTATAGGCTGTTTACAACAGGACGATGAAAGCAAGCATTGAACAAATAATTTCTAATAATTCTTAAAAACAAACAAACAAAAAAAAAGCAGAAAATCCAAATTCAAACTTCAGTGTTAACAACATCTGAGGAGGCTAAATTTAAATACAAACCACTTACACCATGAGTTGCCTGACCTAGTTTTCTCAAGGCAGACTTATTAGAGCCTCAAACGGAAGAAAGTGATTCCCACCCACGTTTTTCCTTCCAAATCACTCGGTCATAAAGTTTGCCTGCCTAGTAACTAACGCAGGCCTGCAAACCATAGAGCAGTACTCGATGCTACAGGCCGTACGTAATGCACGGCACCTGCAGCTGCTAATGCCAGCGCTGATGGATGGCAAAAGCCCACTGACACTGCTGGTTACAACTTCCTTGCTTTCACCCATTCATTTGCTTGACTCAATATAACCTGAAAGCATGTTTGAATTTAATTTCCTTTGGTTTTAAGCAGCACATCTTTTAAAAGAAAATCACCTTTAGAAAAAGTCCACTATATGGGGTGCTCGCAGCACAGCCCTGGACCTGGCGGACCCTGGGCCACGCGCGCGAGACAGCTCTGTTCACGCCACGGCATCGGCCCAGTCTCCCCACGTGCCTGACGTGCTGCCCGCACCAGCGCAACTCCCTCCAAACTGCTGCCCGGCCAAAAACCCAACCCGAGAGCAAGTCTGCTTGCCGGTGGGGCCGGGAAGCGCCGAGCAGCACGGCTCTCGTCAGCAGAGCGCCCACCGGCTGCAGCATCTCGCGATCTGCTGGGGTCTGCATCATTGTCCCTCGGCTGGGTGAGAAGGACATGCAAGTTTAGGCACCTGGGAATGCGATACCTAGTAAAAGAAACAGTCCAGAGCTGAAGACAGTATCAGAAGAGAGAAGTCCTCAACACTCCCAGTGTGCACAAGGGAAGAAACCCCCTTATACTTTGAAGTTTTTAATACTTTTCTCTCCATATAGCTTATGTATGGTTGTCAAGGATGTATCACTTTATTTTACTTTTTAAAAGAAGGAATATTTAAACTTATAAATTTCTAGATGTAAAACTTCTGGAATGTCAGTTTAGACCCTCCCCCCTCCCCAACAACCTCAGTATACATACCCCCAAAATCTATTAGTTCATAAAGCCTCAGAATGATCTGGAGCATTTGTACAATCTTTTCTAGTTAAAAATGAAAAGACTTCATGTGGAAGAAGTCAAGCTAAGACCTGTCAACTCACTCTGAGAAAGCTAAAAAGGAGGTGATTCTCTTATTACACACTAAATTAAGTATTTTCCTCCTCTGAGTTGTATAGACCTTGTCAAAGCAAAGCAAACTTTTTGTTAGCAATGTCCTACTATAAATTATGTGCTACCACATATATGACATGCATATATATATATATAAAGTATATATACATGTTAGATTTTCCATAAATTTCTAATATTTCTGGTTTTTTTAATTTTAGCATCTCACACAACAGACAGATGCACAAAGCGTTTTTATACTGCAGTAGAAGCTCAAAATATAATCAGTCTTTATGGTCTGAAATATAAGCTTTTAACAACATCTGTGCAGTTAAGAAATATAACTCAGCTTCCTAATCACTGTAGGGAGTAAGAGTCTTTTCAAAAGTACTACCTATTGTAAATACATATTAGTGGCACAACGTTAAAATGATTATATTTTTATTTAATTACAATCCACTCTACAAGACAGTTCACGTAGCCTGGATCACAATTAATCTTGATTAGTGAAACCTGGAGCATAGTACTGTTCAGAGTAATCAGGATGATGATACAACATATGATCTTTATGTTTCTGTTTTGTCTCCACTGTGGTTATCAGATACTTATCAATTTTCTAGCCCGGAAGAAAGTTTAGACAGGATGGCAACACGGGAACAAGCTAACCTGAATATATTTGACTTTGGCTGCACAAAGGCCAGAAGATTATACAAGATTTATCTTCCAGGGTTTGGGTTTTTTTAAACATTTTTTGAAAACCTACTTCAAAGACAGTGAAATATTTCAGAATAAATCCTCTGCTAAAATGAACACAAACAAAAATACTATGATTAACCAGCTGCTGTAGATTAGCACCACAGAAGGAACCTATAGAAATTGACCCTTTATTCTTTAGAGTCACAGAACAGTTTTACCCTGCTTGAGCAGGGGGGTTGGACTAGATGATCTCCAGAGGTCCCTTCCAACCTCAGCCATTCTGTGATTCTGTGAACCCACAATAAACTCCATAGTTCTTTATAAAGCACATACATAATTTAGATTATAAACTTTTCCTTAAGAATCAGTTTGTTAGGTGCAGGTTCATTTTATTTGCATGTTATGCCATGCACAGTAGAAGATTTTACTAATAACAGACCAAACTGATGCCATGACCGCAGGGAGGAAAAACAGAAGGAAATCCTTACGAAGAAGAGGAAGGTGGCAGGACAGAGACTAGGGCTGGGTAATAAAAGAAGAATGAGGCACCAGGACCATATAAGATTTCTATACCCATATGAATCCTAAGCATTGTAGTGCAACAGCACACTGAAGTAGAATGATATTTCCAGTTTGTGTTTCACAGCCACAAGAAATTACACACAAGAAGGGAAAGACCTTTATAAGCTAGTATATCCAAATTAAAAATACATAGACACAGCTTTAATTCCAGCATTGCTTCATGGGGAGCACTTAATTTGGTTACTTTATTATTCTTTTATCATACTTTGTAATTACGAATATTCTAAACAAACACCTATGGATTATCTACAGCTACAGGACTTCCTTTGAGACTGTGTCAAGAGGAAAAATCAACAGCAGAATCAATAGTGAGAGACTAAGTTTGCAGAATTATGAAGTTTTCACGTGGATGTACACATGTACATGCATACCTTTTATTATGAAATAAGGATAAGTAGAAATACCAGTTCTTGAAATCAGAGCAGAAATATTACATGGTCACGGATTCCGCTGATCTTTTGGTATATTTATATTATTTTGTGTCTGTGTTCCAAATTACCTTTGCGAGTAATGTTTTTCCCATAAACAATTTATATCCTACAGGTGACATATACCAATAGAACTCTCCATTATTTCTGAGCACGCCCTGACAATAAAACAACATCAAAAGCATCTTTTTTCTTGCCCTTAGCTGAACCTGAGAACTTCCAATAGGACGTTTCTGCATTTATGATCTAATCAGTGGGGTCAAGAGGAACCACTGACCATGAAATAGCAAGGAACATTTCGGTGGTTACATAACGACACCTTACGCCGCTTCTTGTTATTCAACGGCTGTCATCAGCAAAGCTCTGAAGAAAAAAGATTTGCAATGACTTTGCAATCAGGCAGCTAACTGCAACTGTCACTATGCAAAAAAAGGAAACAAGGAAATAGGGAAAGAATTAAAAATCACAGAAAAACAATTACTCCACAGATGTTCAATAAAGCCCAAATTAAGTCCCAAGAAGCCTGGTAACTTAAAGCTGTGTAACTGTGTTGGCAACTTCAAATTCCTTGAGAAACTGCTGTAGTTGTGTCACTGCCAGTAATATACAACAGATGTTAAATGTTTTTACCAGTATATGCATTATACATTATGTACATTCCCTGAAACTTTATTTTTATAAATTTATCCAGTCACAGTGTGTCACTTAGCTTTGCTTCATTGTTAGAGCATTTTGATGAGCATTCGACCACCACAAGCAGCTTTACTGACATAGGAAACAGAGCGGGGGTAAATATATGGACTTGCAGAAAACAACTGTTTCATTAAATGGTATAATACAGGTTTGTGCATACAAAAAAAGAAACCACAATATAGAAGAGACTAATAGATTTTTCTCTTTTTATCATCTTGCTAATCCTCATTCACTGACAAATTAATATATTAATTCATGTTAATTACATAATTAGAATGAAAATGCCTTTGACCAGGGACGTTATTTCTATAAAGTACTGCTCTCATTGACTGTGCCCTATAAATGATGACAGAGCTTGAATAAGAACAGTGAAATTAGAATGTCAGAATATTATACTCTTCTGTGAACAAAAATATCACAGCCAACACATTACATCTTAAATATTGCAAAAATATACTCTCCAGAAAGCAGCCACTACATGCATTTTTACAAACCTCAATGACCTCTGTTACAATACAAAAAGATATCTTTTTCCTATCAGCCAAGCTACCATTTCTCAGCTCTTACTGCTATTTCCCACTAGTGCAGCCCACACAACTTCCAGTCAATAAACTGCCAACCAAGGTAGAAACTACTGTTGTGGCACGTGACGGTGTTGCCAGAGACAGCCTGACAGCAGTTCTCCGCACCATCTGTTAAGCAGTTATACAGAAAGCACACACACGCACAAATACATTCAGCTTTTCAATGCAAAGATACTCAGGACTAACACAACTACTATTACCACAGTTTTCTAAACTAAGGAATATCACAATGAATGTTTTAAAAGAAAAATAGGGGTTTTCTTTGCTTCCAACTCGATTTCAAAACCTGCAAATATCTGCAGACAAGATTTCCTTGTCCTATACACTTCATAAAAGAGTGCAACCAAATAGAAGCTTTAAACAGAAGCACTAACTTTAATTTTATTTGGTCCCTTTTGCTAATAGAATATGTTGCTCCAGAACACAACATGCACAACTACTGCGCTCTTCCTAGAGTAGGCAGTGAACCTCCATACGGTTCTCCTGGTTCATTTTCATAATTAATTTCTTGCCTTTGAAATTATCAACAACAACAAAAACCCACAAGAAACAAGCTGTTTTACAACTAGGATTTTTTTTTCATATGTGGGTATGGACAAATTTCAGACTTCTTTTGTGCTCTGATTTTCCACTTATTTGAATCTCAGAGTGACCCTCCAGGAAGTTATTCCTCTTACGCTGTTACTTATGTTCCTGCTCTCCTGCTGCCCATCTCATCACAAACCAAATTTGAGCTCCTACTGACTCCTAGCAAGTCATCCGTCGGGGTCCTCCAGCTGTCACAGCAGCTCTGCAGCCCCTCTCGGTGGGACAGCCAGATCTGTAGGAACAGCAAGTGACAGGACATGGGCATATATATCTTCATTTGGTGCCCAACTTGCGCAGTGGTTCACCTGTTCGTGCATCAGTGACAGCCTTAATCTTGCTTAGCTCTCCTAGCCCTAAGCCACATAACAAGCTACTTCAGCTGGCGTCACCTTATAACGAATACCTGAATATTCCTTAAGGGATTAACAGTTTAGTCATGAATGTTGAAAACAATACAGTGTTTTGGGACTTTAGCCTGTGTCTGGAAGAAATGTTTAGGGATCAGAGAAAAAAAGAGACCAATTCAAATCTCCATACTTCATAGCTTAATCTTAAACACTAGAGGTTTAGGGTTAGGACAGAAAGCCCCTTTGCCTGAGGGTTATTTTGTAATAGTCCATCACATGGGCTTCTTGAATGTCACTCTGTAGCATCTGGCACTGATTACTGCCAAGACTGGTTAATGGCATAAATCACTACGCTCACTGATCAACAACAAAACTTCTCTGATCCTTCATATTTTAATCATCTATCCTTATCTGTTTACTCTTGAAATAAGAAAACAGAAAGTTATTCCAGCACACATTATTTACCTTCTCAGATATATAATGTATTGATTAATAATTTTTCAGTTTAAACCATATTGGAATGAAACAATTTTCGTAGTGATGTCAGTGCTTCTGAACAGAGATAGAAAACACAAAAGAATGATTTTTTTGGAAAACCAGAAACATTATCCAGTACCAGTTACAATACTCTATATGAATATACAATGACATGACATGCCAAATAACCCAGAAAACTCTTAATTTAACTGAAAAAATAATATTTTATTGAATTCAATTTATTTTTTTCTAAAAACAGAGGCTATAAATATAAAACAAAGTTCTTCATAAATCTTAAAGCTGAGAAAAAGGATGGCCCAACACTTAGGATGCTAAATTAGGGCTAATAAGGCTGTAAGTTTTGGAGTCCTAACCCTGTCCCAGACTTCTTTTGCAAGTTCAGCTAAGGCATCTAGACCAAGAGATATAGGTATACCAACCCAGACCAAGAGGTATCATATACCTACTGATTTCAGTGGAAGATAAATACCTTTGCAGATTACAGTCCAGATTAGTTCAAATGCCTGTTGCCAGCAATTAACCCAGTTGACTTCACATTCAGGCAGGTAAGTCCTTATACACTTTCTTCTGCTATTTAGAGGATAAAGGGAGGTGGTAATTGCTCGAAGAGTGATAACGCGAACAACAGGAGTTTCTACAGTGATCAGCTGATGTTTTATTAGCTCTTCAATTGTAAACACCTGTGACAACAATACTTTGTTGCCAGTTTGGTACTGTGAAAATACATATTATATAAGGCCTGAAGGCACCAAATAAGGGTAAGTAGAGGAATGAAAAGCTTACAGATCCCTAAAAATAGGAAAAGAAAAGCTTTAAGCCTGTATTTAATGTTCAGGTTCTCAGGTAGCTCCCAAATCTTAAAATTAAGCTGTGTGCTTGGCTCTCATCTCTTTCACAACTTCAGTGCTTATGCTGAATTATGCTTCTTAGCTATTTTTGTAAACATCTCCAAAACACAGCATTATCCCTGGTGCATGTTTTCAAGGCTACAGAAGATGGCAGAGGACATGCAGGTACCTCCTCACCTCCCTAGCATCAAAGGAGGACACACCAATCCCACCCTCTGGTGAAGTTTCACAGAAGTGGGTCCCATCAAGGTTATGGTAGATGGTCTCTCATATTAAGGTAACTAACGGCTGCAAGATCCTCAGTGCCAGAAGAAATACAGTAATCAACTCAACCATTTAAAAAGTTTATGATGCTATACAGCCATACTTTGACATTTGATTGTGGGAGCCAGCAGGAGGAAAAATAAATTTGGCTGCAAAGGTGCTAGCTCATTCAAAAGCAAATCTATTTAGTACTAACACATCAAGAGCATGTATATTCTGTAGAATGACACACTCTTTTATAAACTGTCTGACTTTCTCTGAGAAAAAGTGTTCTTATTCCCATCACAAAGTGCTGATTCTTTGTCATAAAGAGGACTATTTTGTTGTTGGGTTTTTTTAAATGGCCCTGACACTACACTAACATGGTCCTAGATGCTGAGCTATTTATTATCTTATTTAAATACAATTAATCACCCAATAACATCATCCAGCTTTTCTTTTGAAATATGAAGCTTTCTGAAAAAGCTCTACTTTTCTGTTAAGCTTCAAGATGCATACAGTAATGTAACAAACTTCAGAGGAGGGGAGAAATAGAGAAATAAAATTGTTGCCTTCTCCACTGAGAAATTAATTGCAGCAGACAGAGCCTTTGCCCTGCACAAAGACATTCTTTCTTTGCTCAGCCTAGTTGATTCCAAATTCTCTCAGTGACTGATTAAATTTGCAGTCAAGCAAACGTATCTTTCAAATCAGCAAATTGGATTAGTGACACTGTTTGAGTTGGAAAGCAGAGTTTTCACACGCTTACCCAACTTGGACAAGAACTTCTTTCCCCACCCCGGCCAGGTTACCTAAGTACTTGCTATGTCCAAAACTTGTTACAGAAAAGATCATAACTGGCTGCAAAACACAAGTTGAGACATTGCTTGCAAACTTCTATAAACTCCTTAATTACATATATACATATATAAAAAGACAAAGACACAGTTTCAGGACAACCTCAACAAAAACAGTACTTGATTGTAAAAAAGGATTCTGCATAATTGCTTGCAGCTTAACTTGCTCGCCAGTTTGAAGTCCACATTTGAAGCTGTGTAGAATGCACTGTGATATCACCAAAATGGAATGTAAAACTTGCACAGAATTAAAAATAACCCAACCTAAGATCAGGAGAGACACAGGGCCAGGTCTCCAGAGGAGCTGTCTCTAGTTCACCTAAGAACCCACTGATACTTTTCCTTAAACAAGGTTTTTGCTGGGAAGAAATACTGAAGGTTTACGTAGCTCTCAGGTACCCTAGTCTTTTGCATATTAAATATTAATATGGAGAGAGTCAGAAAGAGCCAAAATGTCAATAGCTAATCAAAATAGAAATGAAATGAAAGATTTATTTCACTGCACATCACCACTTCAATACTTTGCATATCACAGGCCATTAAGAAAGCTACATGAAGAGAGATTTAGCACTACTTTGAAAGAAAAATTCCATTTCTTCAGCAAAAAAAATTAACAGGTAAGCATGCAAATTAAATCTCCCACCTTTGAGAACTGCTTCATCACCTTTTCCACTTGCTCTTCAATCGAATCCTGGACAGTACTCGGACACTGAATACTTGGGGGGGGGGGTGTCTGGTTTTTATTTTCACCCTTCACAGTCCATTTTTAAACAGAGGAAGGATAAGCATCTAATAACAACAACGAATTCCCCTCTCCAAGGAGGAAGGGAAGAAGGGGATTAGGAACACTGCCGCCTGCGCCGGCGAGAACAGCACGAGCGGGGAGGCACCGCGCAGCCCCACGGGATGCCAGCCAAGGGAGCGAGTTCTGACTGAGCGCGAGAGGGGCTCTCGGGCTGCCCTCCGCTTTGCCTGTGAGCAGAGAGCCTGAGGAATAACCAAGGCCTCCGATTCAGCCTGTGGGGTCGGTGCTTTAGAGCAGGATTCGCCTGTCTGGATAATCAGACACAGGACTGTGTTTTGAAGTTCACAGCTCTTGATAACTTTCAAAGATTTTCTTGCACTGTTATCTACATATTTACCTTAGAACTATTGATATTCACTTTAAAGACTTCAGAATATTACCACAGGGTTAATAGGTATGAAAAAATTTATTTGAATAAGATAGTAAAGAACTGTTTTTCTATAAAACACATTCATATCCCATATGCATCTAACACATACAAAATAGGTATTAGTTCCAACAAGCAGAGTGCTACTGACCACCAGTGTCATGTATTAAACATTTTCCATTTATTTTCCCAACAGTAGGTGTTAAAATTATATTCCTACCACAACTGTCTCATCCACGCCTAAGCAT
Source organism: Apteryx mantelli (assembly GCF_036417845.1). Taxonomy (NCBI): domain Eukaryota; kingdom Metazoa; phylum Chordata; class Aves; order Apterygiformes; family Apterygidae; genus Apteryx; species Apteryx mantelli. The sequence continues at coordinate 154,896,615 of NC_089979.1, forward strand.
GCAAAGGTTAAACTAATATGAGCAGGGGGTGTTGGACCAGATGACCTCCAGAGGTCCCTTGCAACCTCAACCCTTCTGTGATTTTTCTGCAACCTCTCAGCAACCCTAAAGGGAAAAACCCACCACCTCTGCCTCTCTTCATAAACACAGCCCAAGCAGGGGTCTCTGTTTTGCCAGCTTCAGGGATCAGACTGGCAAACTGACACCGAAAGTTTTACTGCCAATTTCAGGATGAATTGACAATTTCTGCTTTACTGTTTGAAAACGTTGGGATTAACCTTCCCAGCCTGACAGTGGGGGGAAGGTAGTGATGGGAAGGGGCACCTCGCCCCGCCACCGCACACAGCGCGCGTGGGCAAGCACTGGCTGGCACCAGCGATGAGCTTGGTCCTGCTCCCATTGCCCATCCCCACACACGTTGGCTACAAGCTTAAAACAGAGCGCTGTGGCTCCTTGATCCAGTAGCACCTGCCTTTTCGTCTCCAAGATGCCTAATTCAGCCCACAGCAGCACCCGTCGCAGATATACATTCTTCTCAACCATATACAAAACCAAACTCTGAGACTATACTGGCACCTGCATACAGTTGGTTTTACAATGGCCAGACCAAAAATCTTCAGTTGTGAAGACACCAACTGAAGACCACAAGTCCAGCGGGCATTAAACTCTTTACCAGGAAGAAGCTGTAAACCCTGCAATTTTGTCAGTTCACTGTGAGGAAAATCAGCTGTTCGTGATTTGAAGCAACATGCTTTGCAGACGGTATTTACCTCAAAAATACTTCCTTCAGGAATCCCAAACTGCATCTGCACAGCAACAGCCAAAACACTGCAAGCTGAAGAACACTCCAGCATGGGCTCACCTCAGAAGGAAAATTTCTAGACATCCTAAACTGTTAAAGATAATAAACCATTGTATGCAATCAACAATTTGGGTAAAGTTTTCCTTAATCCATGCAGAAACATCCATAAATGCTTTACCTCATTTACAGAAACAATCATGAATATTTCAAGCTGACAACTCAAAAAGGATTTTTTTTTACCTCCTATTAAAAGGGAATTTTGTGATAAGTGCAGCCCAGCAGTAAAAATCTTCCCTTATTGACTTACGAGTACTTACTATCTTAACGTTAGCCTAATTAGTACAGTTCTTCAGAAAATCCAACTGGAATGGAGCATATAATATTCATATAGAAACATAACAGTTTATAGAAATCATGGTTACATAGAAGAAACACCTGAAAAATCAACAGTCTACTGCATATTTCTAAAATTCTGACTACAAATTTTGCACGCACCACTGACCCAGTACTTCTGATTGCACTTTGGCTTATTTGACTTTGCCTAATTACCCTACAGAGAAAGGAACAAGTAGAACATCAACTTCATTAATAATGCTATTTTCAAGAAATCTGTATTTTAAAGTGGTAGTATTCCTGCTCTGCCCAAAACTGTACCCACTTGCTTCTCAGTGCCTGTTTCTTTGAAAAGAAGAGGGAGTGAGCTGGAGACTTCTATCTCCAACTTTATGGGATACAATTTCTTATCCTGCCGGCAGGCTCCCAGGCAAGTAGGTCGCTTGTTACTGTGGGTAGTGTCTGGATTTGTGACTCCTTGCCCAAGTAGGAGCCACGATTCTTCTGCCTGTGGGGCAAACCTGCTCCAAGGGCCAACAGGGATAAAGGGAGCTAGTGACTAGTGAGGTGTGGGGAGCTGGAGAAAAAAGGAAAGGGAGACAGGGGTGACGCTGAAGTGGGCAAGTGAAGCTCGAAAGGAGCTTTGAGAAAGGACATAGAAGTGTGAAACGGGATATTGGCATGGATCAGAGAGGAGGGTGAGGAGCCAGAAGGAGACAGTGAAAGCAGGAGTAGGCAAGTTTCTGCCTGGGAAGAGCTGGGCCTTGAGGTAGGAGCAGCCACGGAAGAGAAACGCAGCAAAGCATTAGCCACAGAAACCCCTGCCCACCCACCTTGGACCAAAATGCTGCTTTGGGAGTGAGGCATATTTGAAAGACTCCCTCCTCCACCCCACTGCGGGTAGGGCCACACATGTGCCGCTGACCGCTGGATATCATTCCAACCCCAACACCCTATTCGGCAAGGCTTTTTGGCTTTCGGAAAAATAGTAGTGTCGATCATGGCTAAACCAAAATATAACTCAAAAAAAAAAAAAGCATAACCACATCGAGGAAATTAACTAATGATACAGTCCATGTTTCTGGCAACTGCCAAAATCATTTGTATCCAAGGTCACAAACAGATGCATGATTTATCACAAGGTGAACCTCTCTGGGTTGCCAGTTTACTACACCTCAGTCTCACCACAGTGCAACCTCAAAGACCACTTGCAAACCAACAAAGGGACAGCAGAAAATGAGCATATATGTTTGGATGAAGCTTTCCTTCTGGTTTAACAAAAAAACTCCTCTTAGAATAGCATATTTCACAAATATCATTTCCACCACTCAGTGCCCTTAATAAAGCGAACTCCTTCTCTCTGTATTTTCTTGAATGAAATTCAAGCTCCTCATTGTTCCTTCCAAAAACCTAGCAACGATCTAACTCCACCTGCCTTTCTCCACTAATCAACTTTCACAGTTCCTTATGCTTGAGCAGTGATAGATTTGCAGCTGACGCAAAACTGAAAACATCTGTTGGCCCTATTTCCACAGTAAGATTAGTTCTTCAAGGATCAAGGGTTGATCTTGCCTAAGATCAACCAAAAAATCAAAGAGACTTGAAAGCTTCATTAACTTCCTGGTTAAACAAAATTGGAAATTGCCCTTAGAAGAATGGCAACTTTTGAGATTCCTCCCAAGGACTACTTTTCATGGTTATGCTCAGCAATGCAAAATACAGCCTTCTCATGCAACATTTTGGAGTATGTAGTTCTACCCTGGCCACATGCTATGAAAAAAAAAAAAAAAAAAAAATCAGGAAAACAAAAAAACCTTAGATAAACATTTCACAGAACCCTATGGCTGTTTAGTTTGTTTTAAAATGGACAAACATTTTCCCACAGCATATGATCACGAATACTACTGATCCTCCTTACCCCAACAGCAGGTTAAGAGGTGCATTGTCCAGGGAAAAACCAGCAGCAAGAGGTTATATCGGTTATGTTAGAAAGCTTACTGTGATAGCGAGGGGAACAAGACAAAACATACAGCATTTGAAAAGTAGAGCTCACAGTTGTCTTTTCTGTCAGAAAATAAATGTCTTGTGGCAAATACAAGGAGCACCATGAGGGAGCCTGGTAGGCTAAGCAGTTGGGGACAAGACCTAACATCAGAGAGCACAAGCTCTCACATCAGATTCAGTTAGGAGAATACCAACAGCTACCACTACTATATGTTCTCTTCTTTTGAGACTGTGCCCTTTACTGGAGAAATTATGATATCATACATATAGGAGTATGCATTAGTGCTACACAAGACGACTACTACAGCAGTATTCCAGAAAATCGTTTCTTAATGGTCTCTGGAAAAATAAACTTCTGTTTCACCCAAAAAGTAGTTGCAGAAGATCAAAATTACTTTTTGAATAACATATGCAATACATTTAGAAAATTATTCAGTCACTGAATTAATGAAAGAGACAGATTTCAATGCTGCTTTTAGCACTGCGCAAAACAAACAAAAAACCCACGCTGCTGTTTAACTTCATCTATTTGGTACCTTTAAATGCTGCATAAGTAGATTCTGGAAAAGTATATGCCTCTTTTCTAGGGAAAAATACTGACATACACGGCTTTTTTGGGAAGGGAGGATGACAAATTTGGGGAGGAGGAGGTACTTCCACAGAAGTGATTGTTTGAATAAATCTTGATAAGCAGTGCTGAAGATGATGAAGTTCAGGATATATGCCACATTTCTTAAGGAAATTCATGTTTTATTGAAATCTTATAATCACCTCCACTTTCTATTTCCACAGAAAGATCTCTCTTAAAATTCTCTGTTTCATTTAAAGTTAATGCAGGCACAAGAATTTTCTAGTCATAATATTAATATTTTTAGTACCACATTTTGATAAGTATCATTAAAATGTCTCAACCACAAACTTACAGTGACCTCTGCTGAACAGTTAGTGTATCTTCCCTACACACAAAAAACATAGTTACACTGCCAAACCCATCACTTGCAAATCAGTTGTGCAAGTAGTATTTTGAAAAGAAAGTCACTGTTTAATTTATAAAACACAGAGCTCTATTTGATATTAAAAAGATAAAACTCTATTCAGAACAACCAAGAGGAATCTTCTGATAACCCAAAGCATGCAGATAAACTTTTGACTAAAGCTTTATACTTCACAGGGTGATCCATTTAACGCTATTGGCAATTTAAACTATCCACTAAAGAATTACACTTATTCCAGTAAATTAAACAAGAGAGCTTGTGCTCTCAGAGTTTAAATAATGACTTTGGTGACAGCAGGACTGGCTACAGGACAGCTAAAAATACTTATATTTCATGTAAACGAAAAAATTCAGGAATCTTTATCCAGCACATTTTTAAGACCAGAGGGAATACTTCCATTTCTCAAAATCCTTTTTTTTGGAAGAGGTATACCGGTTCAGACTAGCCTCGTCCACATTGGAGTAGCTTTTCTCTCCAGCTGTGACCAAGAGCCGATGACTCGGGAAGAAAGGAGAAGCAGGCAAGGGCCGGGGCAACGTCCTGCCCGCACACCGATGGCCCCAGCTGCAAGGGGACAGGCGGGGACAGCAGGTCCCACCTGCTCCGTAAACAGGCTCCCACACTAACTACTACATGGGGGAAGCCTCACCACAAGTCCAAACCACAGCTCTGTCCTCCCCAGCAGAATTAAAACAAATTGAGAAAAAAAAGTATTCTTCAAATTCCCTCTGAATTTGGGTAGGGCTGATATCACTGCAGACCTTTTTTCTCTCTATCTCCAATTTTCATCTTGTCACTTGACACAGCAACTATCTCCCCTGCCGGCAGACTCCTCTATTTCCTACACAGCTGTAAGCCCATCATCTTGCTTTTCCTGCTGCAAAGGAAATAGCTGAGAGTCTCTGGCCACATTCTCAGACTCCTGGAGCTTTTTCTCAAGAACTCAGATGAGGTCTCTAAGAGCACTCAGCCTGTACAAGAGGACAGAAAAATGGTTCCTGCATGCATGAAATTAAAAAAATATATACATATATATATATAGCTTTCCTGAGATGATAGTGGGGCTCCCTCATACAGGGAGATCCTCACAAAAACCCTTAGAGAGGCCTGGAATCAATTAACTACCTACATCCTTGCGTCACATAGCTGAACTACAGTTCAGCTATTTTGTTTTGAATAAACAGCTGCTTTGTTACTACCATCTCCTTCTTATGAAATATAGAGAAGAACCCAGAAAAATGAAACAGATTCTATTTAAAGAAAACCAAACTAACAGAATTAAAAAAAAAATCCTCTAGCTTGAATAATTTTAGTTATTTACACACTTACAAGCTTTTAAATTGAAATGTGATTTTCAAATTGACAACATGCTCCTTCAGAAATCTGCACCTGAATCACTGCTGGATTTAGTCAGATCCTTAGAAAGCTCAGGAGTTTGGAGGCACGACAGAACATGAGAATTTAAGCAAGGTTAGAATGGTTAGCATGCACAGAGCAGATCTGTACTACTGAATGCATTATAAATGTCTATATAAGTATGGATATATATACATACACATATATAGCTATAGATTACAGAAGGATGGCTTGTCTTGCATTCACACAGTATTTCTAAAAGATAATTTAGTCGTCTTTGGCAAAGCATTACGAAAGGATAAATCCTACTGGTTGCCATCTCTATAAAACATTAATGAAGGAATATGTAGCATGCAATTATTTTGTCATCAATTTTTGGTTTACAAAACAAACATCTGAGGCTCTAAGGAGCCCTTTGCACAAACACTGTAATCATCACGGTACAGAACTTGTTTTGTGCCACTGAAGAACATCAAAAAGTACCACATGCCCCATCAGGGAATGTTTTCCAGCAACACATTACATCAACTGGTACTGCGAAAAAGGCCCACACATCCTTCCTGGGTGGCAGCAGAGCAGCTCACTACGCTCCTGAACACAAAACAGGAAGCAAAGAAAAGTGAGCCTGGCGCTCACTTGCTAGTTTCTGCCATGAGAAAACACAAAACATTTTGGATTTATCAAGGTTTATCAATATCAAGTTCTTATCAATGCTTACAAGAGTTGTTTCATCCATATTTAAACATGCACATCCATATGCCTTCTTAGTTTAATTTAAACTATATCCAAGTGAAATACAAAACCTTAAGTGAGACCAACATAAAAAACTCTGCATTAAAACATTGAAAGCTTAATATCTAAGTCTTTATATTATTTTTAAGTTTATATGCACAGTGCTGGAATTGGTAAAATTCCATCTCGACGTGCATTACACCCCATTTTACTAAGCCAGGAATTTGCATATTGTACCACCAAGCACTAATCCTTTCCTGTGAGACTTTCAAATCACTCAGTTCATTTAGACACAACTGCTCCCAAGGCCCTGCTACAACATCAACACTCCCAGACATCACCCCTTTTATCACATAAGACTCTCAGCCATGAAGACCCATGAGGGACCCTGGATTTTACTATCTGACACAGTTTAGCAGAGTTTCTTTTTATGACTATAACAAAACTTCTTATTTTAATCTTAAATACTAATTTTGCAACAAGCAATACAATGATTACTGGAGTAGTCCTAAGTTTCAACAGAGTCAAAAAACTGATGCATTTCAACACAGCATGGAAAAAAGAGGATACACATCAAACTGGAGCTGACTCATTCAATTCCAGACTAAAATTTCAGGCTTATCCAATCCTTGTGACTTTACTCAGAATTTCATGATACTATTTTTTACTTAAACCCCAGATGCCTCAATTTTTCAAGACACATTCTCATGCAATATCATTTTAATTTAAAGAATAGAAGAGCTAAGTTAATTGTTGATGAGAAGAGACAGAAACCAGCATGAGGATCCCTCTAGAAAGGCTGAGCAGAACCATAAGCAAATAAAGGAAAGCAACATTCCCTTTGAACAAATCCCATGGCTCCCAGGGTAACCCCCTGAATTTTCAAATCAGGATCTTTAAACATTTAGGGGTGGCAGAACTCAAGCGCCCACGATCTAGCACAGAATTAGTTCATAATGTTGAATTAAAGGAATGGAAGTAATTTTTACATCTTTAAAGGAGAATAAAAGCTCTGCTCCATCAATGGATAGCACACAGTTCTTCGGGCTGTTCTTCCCATTATTTTTGTGTGGCTCTATCACAAGCTTTGCAATTTTGAAGCTTCTACAAATGACATTAAGGATAAATAAATACAAGGCCGTGGCTAAAACCCAATCCTTAATGTATCCCATTGTGCCCATTTAGCAATACTTGTATCATATGCAATATCATCATCTACAATTAGTATGTGTATCATACACAGTTCCTCAATCGCTGACTCAACAGCAACACAGTAACTTGCAGACATCTTCAGGAATTTTATAGTAACTATAAAAGCACAATATGATTTCCATTTTTTTTATGAAAGTAAATAAAACTCAGTTTCTTCTGAACAAATTAAAGTGATGTTTCTACAGGAAAATGAATCTTTAGTTTTTACAAATTTCCATAACACACAATATGTACAGAGGGTTTATTTAGCTTCAGAGGCATATTTTAACATCATAAAATATCCTATCTTTGGCAGTTCTGAGTGACTGGAATTAACTTATTTATTTGGGATTAACATAATAACTTAACCAGGTGGTATGAAACTCACAGTTGATTAGATCAATGACAATAATGTCACCAAGTCTGAACATCTGATCTTGGCCAAAAAAATATTGCAATATTTGAAGAAAAAAAGAAGCAGACAAATCTGCAAAGGATGGCTGTTGGTAAATTGTTGTATTAACACTGAGCTTCTCATTAAAAGAATACATTACTAAGGAACTGAATGCTATCTTGTCAAGTATTCTATAAGGATGCTTCCATTTTGAAAAATATTTTTAATATGTGTACTTCCAGTCAGCATTCATTTACATATATGTACTAATTTTCCTCTTTTATTGGTTCATTTCTGAATTCAACGGACACTTAGATAATTGAGATTTTATATAGAGTACTAAACAAAATGTAGGTCATGCACTGATTTTAACATTTTTATAAGCCAAAATTACTACCAGGTAATCTACATGCATCTTTTTATTTATTGCAAATAGTTAAAAAACATACTTCATTAATGTGTTTTTACCCTAAAGCTTTTTTGAATGTCCAAATAATTTCCCAATTGCATTTCAAAATTAAACTCTTTAGTTTTCATCTCTGTACCCTAGGGCTTTACTGCACAACGTAACATATTTTAATATGGTTAAATGCTACTGATGTTGCAAAATGTTATTCCTTATTGAAAATGGTCATTAATATCACTTCATACCTCAGAGAGTATGGTAGTAATTTGGTAATAAAACACACTATTATCATCGTCTTCTAATAACCTGAAAGTGTTGTAATCCTAGGGCCCTAAATGTGTTATGGAATATTATTAGAACAAGCACATTCTGGTCATTATTTAGATGGGAACATTTCCCATGTCTCTCATACCTCATTCAGTAATTGCACACTCCTGCTATAATTAAATTTGTCCATTTTAAATTGTCCATAATATTGTAAGGTTCATTTTTCTGGTCCTGTGGGACACATCATTGACTCCATTTTGGGCACAACACACTTTTTAATGATATATTTTTAAATTGTTTATTTTTATTTAAGTGACTGTCTAGAATAATAAGTTGAAACATCCTGAATTAGATAAAACAGTTTAAAGTGGGGGGAAGGGAGAAGAGAAACCATAGCTCCCTAAATACATAAAACAAGAGTGAGATGTTTTCCCTCAAGTGACTTTACCTACTTGCCCATGGTCTTCCAGGCAAAGATACTGCTTTGAGAGGAGCGTTTACTGAAGACTCCCATATTCATGGGAGCACAAATCCAGTATCGGACGCTTGGCAAGGAGGTGTCAGAGCCCAGGTTTCGGGAGGAGACGCACAACCACAGCGGTGTGCGTGCACAGCCGCCTACCTCCTCACCGTCGCAGAGTCCTCCTCAAAGCCTGAGCCTGGCGTCGCTGGAGCCAGAGAACCAGCGGCCGGGTTTGGAAACACGCCACTGCTGAAGGCGCCATGCGCAGGTATTCTTACCAGGAGTGACAGCAAATCTTTAAAACCTGTCATTTGCTCATAGCACCTATTCAAGCAAGAACAGGATTTAAGTTTATATTAAAATGCTGAATACAGCAAAAGAAAATTTCATAAATGAAGAAGAAAAACACTAAGGTTGAAACACAGTGTATTTAAACATACACCTAACCATGTAAACGTGTAAATTGTTCACTGTGAATAAAAATCTGAAAACGTGCATTTTGCAAAACTAGTATCATTTAATAGTATTAAATTTCAGCAGCTGAGTTATCTGATAGGACTATGAGGCATCGTTGTACCGCTCTGGCTGGATTGCTGCTGTTAAGCCCGGCAAAAAGAGCACACAGGGACGCAGGCTGCTTCCATATTCTTGCAAAAAAATTGTTAGGCCATTTTCCTCTCCTCAATAAATGCCTAAATACAAGCGTCTCATAAGGGATTTGCATGGGATCTTATGCACAAATAAACTGCAAAATTTAAATACATCAGACAAATCATGGAAAACTCATAAGCAAACTGTATCCAGACAAACCTAACAAGTGAGACAGCTCAACCACTTGGCAGCCTCAGCATATCTGCGAAATATGAGCCAAGGATACAAACCAGCAGCAGATCAAAACTCCCAGAGAATGGCATCTGGATTCAGTAGCTGTTATGATAACAGAAGGAAGAAAAGTGCATTTGTATTTGGAAAAATCATAATGCTTAAAATAGATTTCAAGGCTATGTGAAATATATACAGTTCTGCATGCCTGTAGAGATGCATGAAACAAACATAAAATGCTATAAGAGATACAGCTCGGGAAGGGAAATCACTTAAAAGTAAATACTTCGTTTAATGAGATAGAATTTACTGAAATGGAAAACAAACCATTCCATATGTCTCTCCACAAGCACCTCTGATGTTTTAAAATGCATGTAAGGACAAGATCCAGCACAAATATTTAGTACTACATTCTATTACACAATAGATAACAAAAATAAGCGGTCATTTTAGGGTTCAACTTACCTACTCAGAGAATGAAAAATCTTATTCAGCTATATGTCAATATTAAGAGAGCAAAAGCATCCAAGAATGAAGAGAAATTCCAGGAAAAAAAGAAAAAAAAATTCAAATGATTGATAATCATCTGAGAAGTGTTCAGACTGTATACAAACAGCAACTGCCATGTTCAAAAACTATTAAAATGTTATAAAGGAGACTACAGACAAGCACTCAAAAGTCATTGTAAATATGGCATTTCCTGCATATTAATACTTTGAATTCCCACCTACAGGTGCCCCATAGACCCATGCAAAAAACTATGATTTACAGTGAGCATATCTTAGTGTCTGTGCACATGTGCATGACAACACATAATACTTTTACGCAAATGTCACAAAGTTTCCCTCTTTCTGTGGTTTTGTTACTGTGTAATTACAGCAGGAGGTAATATGTCACAACACCATACTCTTATATAAATATTTTTTCAGCTTTCACAAATCTGCAGTTTTCCATCTTTGCAGTAGCAAGATGATGGAATTTAGGCAATAAACTTGCACTGACACCAGTTGTGCTCCTGGATGTCAAAGTTTGGCAGACACTTGTAATTTAGGAATGAAAGAAATACTTCTTCTTTTTAAACAAGCTCATTAACAAGATAAGCATGTTACAAAATTACCTTCAAAATGACATTATTATCAACCCAAATCATTCAGAACTAATAGTCCTTGTCCTCCAAAAATTATAAAAATTATTTTTAATTCATATTCAAAACAGACAAAATCCAACCATGGGAGACAAATCGGATGTAATATGTAGATAATTAGAAAGAGGCAATTCAGAATTTAATACAGAGTATTTAGCCTCCATTAGAAAATGTTGAGGAGTCCACAAGTCAAGAAGGTTGAAGAGTCCTGCTCTATAACTGTCATCCTAAACAGAAGATATAACTTTGAATTTTCAAGTAAAGATCTGATATCAGTAGTTTAGGTTTTAAATATAACATGCTGTAAATGCTGGCAGTGTTATAAAATAACTTCTTTCAACAGAAGCTAATCATATTTGAATCTTGCAAGACAATATGGATACACAACAATAAAAAAAGCTAGCAAGCTGGATCTTCCCCTAAACATAGTTTATATATATAAGAAAGATTTCCCAAATGCCTGGAAACCATCCAGCATTTGCAGTCACTTGTTTGCATTTGCAATATACTTTTTATTATCTGTTGAATAAACACTAAAAAACGCCTGCGTATGTTTTATTCATCTTCATTTATAGTGACCTACCTATTTCCAAATAAATTACAGATTTTGCAACATTTCAATAAAAAATAAAAACAAAGGTTAGCGAATTCAGATCCTCTTTTATTCCCTTAACACTACAGCACTTACTCATTTTCATTAACACAAAATAAAGACCAGCTCTCCCATAACTAGGTCTTCAAAAAATTATACATCTCACTAAAAGGGACACAGGTAGATTATTGATTCATCTGTCTTTCTGCATAATGACAAACCACTGCTGCTACTAATTTATTAACCCTTCAGAGAATTATCTGAAGTAATAACAATTAAAAAAAAAAACTAACTAGAAAAAGCTCCTGAGTGTAATTAAAGAACTTGAACACAAGAGGTAGCTAGTGTCTCCATCTTCTTATCTAATATTCTGAAACATGAGAGAAGACAGAATGGGAAATGAGTTGTAGCATTTTAAAAATGAGATGGAAAAATGAAAGTTCTCTGCTCACAGAGAACAACGAAAGGCTTTTTTTTGGCTTTACCTGTGTGGAAAAACACCTTGTTCACTTTGAGCCATTTCTTAGCAAAGCTGGGAGTCCTCACAGAAAAGTTCATTTTCAGTCAGGCTGCTTCTCAGAAGGACTTTCTTCCCTGATGAAAATGAATGCCACCTGCTTCACATGCCACTCCAGCATTTGCTTGAAAATGATTATAACTGACCCTAATTCTAGGCACTTTTCGTATGATAAATACACCTTTTTGAAAGCACAATAATATTGCTACTGAAGATATAATTATAAATGCACAAGTTTTCAAACTACTCAAGTATATTAATTAAAACCTGGCACTGTTGCAGGAAAAAAATCAGCTAAAAGGAGTATGATGCATATAACATATCAAGTAGACCATAATTATTACCTGTCCTTGATAAAGATGTTCAGAAGATTAATACTTCAACACTGTGCATCTGATCATTTTAATAATCATTTAATACAACGGACAAATCCATCAAAATCCCATCCTGCCAAGGGACTCATTGACTGTTAGGCTGTTAAAAGTGCACACCAGGAACTCCCCACTGCTTCCTAATGACAGTAATTAAACACCTGGCAGTAACAGCCTGTACCTGACTAGCTCTTTCGCAGATAGGTTCTCCCAATCATTACGTACGTGCCGAGAACTGAAAGGGAATATCCATTACAGATAATAACACAGGTCTGCAGAAGCCTGAAACTAAAACTGTTCATGTGTACCTGTCACAGGCTCAGTGCCTTGCTCAAACTACACCAGCCGCAGGTGAATTTTGGACATGACCCCTCAGAAACACCATGAGAACTGGAGCGGTCTTTCAGACATGTATACACACAGTCACAAAGGTACATATCTAAATTTCAGATTAAGATCTGCTCTTAGGGGTGGCTTCGTTAGAGCCGACCTGCCTCCACCATGGTGGGTTCCCAGTCTTAGATAACATTTCTCCAGTGAGTGAATTCACTAAATGTAGAAGGTCAAACCATGACTTATGAGATAATATAATTTACCACAAAACCAAAGCTAAGAGCTGTGTGTAATCCTGTACTTGCAGTGAAAGCTGGTGGTTTTTTTGTTTTTTTAACCAACAAGAGATTTCTTTTGGAAAAATGGGAGTTAGGAGGGTATTATTGCTAAGTGCTACTGTAATGTGTAATATATAGTATCAAAATAAATGAAAATCATACTACCATACTAATACTTCTACTAATACTGATGTTCCTGTATAGAACCCTTCATCATTAGATCTCAAAGCACTTAATCTTTTATGCTGAAATGCAAACTACCAATACAAAAGCTCTGCAGTTAACGCCATATCAGATTACTACAGTATAAAATTCATCAAAGAATAAGAAACAATAGCTCTGTATATTCCTTTACATGAAAAATACTGAAATATTAAAAAAAAAAACTAAAGTAAAAAAAATAAAGTGCATCTTTTGAGACAAAAATAGCATGCCATTTACTTTGCATCATATTCTTGATAAGCATACAAATGCAACTAAAAACTATAACAATTCTTGATTTGTATTGATTACTAGAGTAGTCAGTATGACCTGAAATTTTCAATTCCAATTTCCTTTCAGGGCTTATCACCAGGCACGCTGCTGCAAATGGGTGTCAGAGGGAAGCAGCGATGCGGATAAGAAACACTCCCTTACAAGCCAGCCATTTCTGAGGAACAGGTCTGCAGCGGCGGGCACGGCGTCTGGACTCTCTCAGCGTCAAGGGAATTAGACCTTCAGGCACCCAAGACGCTTCTTACCGTTGGACCTTCAACAGCAGCTGGAAACGAGGCTGCAGAGGCTGCCGCAAAAGCCGCCTTCGGCTTCGTCAGCCTTCTTACGCTTCCACGAGGGGCAATGGCCAGGGAGCAGCAGCATGGCTGCTCCGCCGGGGAAGGCTGGGCGCCCGAACCTGGCAGCCTCCGCGCCGCCGCCGCAGAGAGACATGCTGCTGGGCGACCTGGCAGCGCCCAGACGGGGTGAAAGACTGCTATCTGAAAAGGTTTCAATACAATTTTTTAAATGATCAATATTAAGAATCGTTTTGAATACCACATACAACAAATACTACAAATGCTAGATTCAAAATAAATTACAATAGGGATGTACATTTCATCTGGTCTACAATGGAATTACTGTAATAATATTATATACCTAATTTTAGATCTCTAAGTTTTAAGGAAATAAAATCAAAGTAGTGCAATCCTCTTTTTTATTACACATTTAATCCTCACTATAAATATCCTAAATAAAGAAGTTATTCCTATCAGCTTATAGACAGGATACAAAAAAGTGCCTATATTTACACCTACTTAATATAATTCCATACTGCTACATCACTAGACATTAGAAATGTAAAAATTACATTTTTAAAAGATAAACTTCTAATTTATGTACGTATACACTGATGCCAATACAGGAAGTTAAATAAAAGTACTTGATGTGCTGTTAACAAATGAAAATAATTTTTTAAAATAAAACCATATAATGGAAGCCAGTATTATAGTTTAAAAAAAAAAAATCCTAAATAACAAACTGATGTTAAAAAAAAAAAAAACTATGCCACTCTCTGCTAATGAGCAGAGAGAGGTTTTTTTGTTTGTTAAACTATCAACTGTAACCACAAGATCTCAGTCCTTAATTGTAACAGCTAGCTCAAAGCCCGTTACTTCATACGTAAAACTGGAACATGAGAAAAAAAACAAACCTACAATCTCTGGACATTTAACTAAACTCAGTTTGATCTACCTTTGTAATGCCCATCATTCAATCTGCTAAACACCAGCTATGAAAGATTGCAGTAGACTGTCTCTACTACCCAAAACAGCTTAGAATCACGACTAAATTTTCTTTCCCTTTATAGCTCATTTATCTGTTGAGTAACACAGGTCTCAGCACTGATCTCTAAAGGAACCTGTTGGTGACCTTCTACTGTCGACAAAAAATAAAACCTTGGTATTTACTCTTCCCCTCTATTTCCTACCTTTTAACTTTTGTGCTTATCTACAGACAAACATTCTCTTTTATACCATGGCCATTAAGTCTTCTTTAGAACTTCTGGAGAGGGATCTGGTCAAAAGCCTTTCAGAAATCAAAGTATAAAATATCCAATGGATCATTCTCTGCCATCAAGAAACTCCAGTAGGTTTGTGAAATATGACTTCTATCAATACACATGAATATATTTGTGAGATATGATGGAAACTATGCCAGCTCCTCCCCAAAAGATCAGATTCATCCAAGCATCCACTAATCACATTTTTTTATTATTGTTCATATCAATTTGCCTGGGACAAGCATGAGGACTACCAGTCTACAGTTCCCTCCATCTCCCCAAGAAACCCTTCTTAATGGTATCACATTTACTTCTCTCCCATCCTCAAGTACCCAGACAGTTTTCAACAAGTGATTACATGCCACTATTCCTGATTCAACTCCTTTAATTTCACATTCATTTAGAATTTTAGGACAAATATTACCTGATACTGGCAATTTGCTACTACCCAATTTGTCTATTCTTTCCATAAACTCTTTTACTGACACCAGTTTAAGACAGCACCTTTGCTGAGTCCTCCATGAAGATGGATTTCAGCACAGGAAAGTCCCCAAATTCCTCCATGCTTCATTTCATCACATGCTCCTGTCCTACAGACTTTTGGGCAGGCTTCCTGCTCCTGATTTGTCTGAAGAAGAATCTTAAGTTTTAGTGTCCCTGGACAATGACTGAACATGTGGCCTCTAAAAGACACTTGAATTTCTAAGAGTGGCCTCTTACTAAGACACAAAGGAACTCTTACCCCAGGTTAGTGACACCAGGACAAATGCCTCTACACTTTTTGACATTACTTTAGATCCACAAAGATCAGACAAAACATGTAGGTTTAAGTAACCCACCTGTTCTTTGGTAAGTCAAAGACAAGTCTTGGACGCAAGACATGGCAATTCAGCACCTCCTGTCATCTGACTGTGAAACCCAAATTTCAATTCTCTCTTTAGTGCAGGAATGCACATGGAAGTGAAGTATTTCTCTTCTGTAAAGACAGCTATACAATTAGAGGAACAAATCTTCCTTTCAGCTTTGCAGGAAATAGTGCTTGCTGTGCCCTGCACGAAGGACTTCTGTTTTGTGCTTATGGGCATATCATGCAAGAAAAAAATTGGCTCAGACTCTATTCCCCTGATACTCATTCTTGAGAAAGTACACTTTAGTTGGAGGTCTTGTGATCTTAAGTGCTCAGGAGTCATGAGTCAGTCTCCCCCTTCTCCGGGGAAAAAAGAAACAGATGGATTTTAAACAGTTACGAGCTTTAAAACACAAAAAAAACCCTGGGTTTCTTTTACTTATATGTTACAAGTAAACCGTCAGATTTTTCTTGGATTAAATTTTCAGGGTCTTATCTGGAATTATAAAACTTAAAATCTTGGTCTTATTGGAGTCAACAGGCGCTCTGTCATTCATTTCAATACGCAAACTTTTCTGAAAATGAAATTTAGGATTCATGTTTATACATGATTACAAGGATAATATCCTCTGCAAAATTCAACCACTACAGGAACTGGAAACACTAGATCTGCTACAACTCATGTAAAATCAACTATCCTGATATTTCACATGTATACTTAATGTAACGTTCCCTCTGCCGACTAAAGTTTGTTCCCATCTACCAGTTGATGCCTCCTCTCTTTTTCTATACATCATCCAAATCTCGTACAGTGCCAAGAAAATACGAGGATGGGAGGTCTTGCAACTCATGTATGTGGTAACAGTAAAAAAGAACTGTTTGACACAAACTGTGTGCAGCTAGGGTCCATTTCAACTCCTAAACAAATCGCCACATAAAAGAAGAGATATCAACTGGCGGAGACCTCCTGTCTTCTGCCCTTAATGCTCGTTCCTAGTGAACTCCGGCCCTGCTTTTGCTTACAAACAATTCTATTGTATAACGAAATCAGGGCTGGTCATACCACATTCCTGCTCCTCATTACTGATGTGTTTCATACCAACAGTTTCTTCAAAACAGACTTGCCCACAGTCATACAGCGTGTTTGTGACAGAGCCAAAAAGCAACCAGCCACAAGAGGAGAGTGAAACACCACTCCTTCCCAGAAGTCTTCAGGCTCTTCCCGTGACTTCCAGGAGAAATGTTTCTATTATCTCATCTTTGTGCTCCTTCGAAACATCTTTACTTGTGTCTCATTCTTAAAATTGTTCTGTTTTCTTTTTCAAAAAGGTATTTATTGAACAAACCAGACCACCATATGCAACGTACTCTCTTGTTTAACACAGGTCTGTTGTTTTTTGTGATAAAAAGTTTTCAGGTTTCATTCACTGAACATCATAATTAGACATAACTGCTTACACACAGAGATTTACCTTCCAAAGCGTACATAAATTACTGTTGGCCAGACATGGATAGTATCGACAGCTTATCACAGTTAGATCACCAGGATTTCTGTAAATTATGTCTATAATCCTTTTTTTTAATTGCAAATTATTTCTTAGTTATTTTAATCTTATTATCATTTTGAAAGGAGGTTTTACTATAAAATTTGTGCAGAAGTCAGTGATTTAATTCTGTCTCCACTGAAGCTTGCTGCCCTGTCACTCATTTTCTACTCCAATTTCTTCCATTAAATTAATTCACTGTGCTACAATGTTGCTTTTGATTTATCCAGCGAACCAAAGATATAATGAAGCAGAAAATAAAACCAACAAAACTCTACTGCTCAAATTGTTTTTTCACTTATTTTATTATGGCTACAAGAATAATGCCCTCAACAGCAACATGCCTTTTCACTTCAGTCTCTCAATAAAAATGGCTTTTCTAACAGCAGAATTAAGAAAATAAGTACTGATTAACTTGAAAACAAACTAAAATAAAAAAAAGTTAAAAATTCAGGCTCTGTTTTATAAATCAATATAACTAATGTTTTTAAAAAAGGATTTTTTTTCTTCAAATTATGATTCCCATGGTACAATTTTAGGATTATAACAGAGAAACTTGAAACAAAATCCATAAATCTGAAGGGCTTTTCTAGCTGATCAAAGCATCAGATACAACTGCTGTGTTTTATAAGTCAAACCAAAATGCTGATCTAAACAGTATGAGTACTGGGACAGACTAGGTCCAAATCTGTAACTGGTTTTCAATTTCAGGGTATGAAAATAAAGAACTGTTAGTAAAATACAGCAAAAGATTAACGTATTAATCTCTGTAAAGTTACCTATACTTACATTCACAAAGTACATTAATATATTGGGAGATTTACAGATAGTCTCTATCTAGACTGCGTATAACCAGGCCACTACATTTGGAAACAATTAAGAAGAGGCAAGAGCAGTTCCAAATATTCGGTTAACCTGGATTTGATATCCATACGGTACCTGAGAGGTCCTGGGGAACCCTGAAGAGAACACGGACCTTTCCAAAAGATAAATGCAGAACTTCAGAGTGGCTAGTCAAGTATTTTTCCTACTAATAAAAGTAAAGTGGGTGTGCGCATAACAGCCTATTTTTTATTTTGGCAGATGAAAATATACTTTCTTTTTGGCAGCCATAAAAAGAAAAGGGCTGCAGAAAGGGAAGAACGGGTAAATCAAGATGGTCATCCTGGTCTTTCACAGAATCACAGAATCGCTGAGGTTGGAAGGGACCTCTGGAGATCATCTAGTCCAACCCCCCTACTCAAGCAGCGTCACCTAGAGCACGTTGCACAGGATTGCATCCAGGCGCGTTTTGAATATCTCCAGAGAAGGAGACTCCACCACCTCTCGGGGCAACCTGTTCCAGTGCTCTGTCACCCTCACAGTGAAAAAGTTTTTCCTCATGTTCAGATGGAAGCGTCTGTGTTTCAGTTTGTGCCCGTTGCCTCGCGTCCTGTCGCTCGGCACCACTGAAAAGAGTCTGGTCCCATCCTCTCGACACCCTCCCTGCAGATACTTGTACATGCTGATAAGATCCCCTCTCAGCCTTCTCTTCTCCAGGCTAAACAGGCCAAGCTCTCTCAGCCTTTCCTCATAAGAGAGATGTTCCAATCCCCTAATCATCTTAGTAGCCCTTCGCTGGACTTGCTCCAGTAGTGCCACATCCCTCTTGTACTGGGGAGCCCAGAACTGGACGCAGTACTCCAGATGTGGCCTCACCAGGGCTGAGTAGAGGGGGAGAATCACCTCCCTCGACCTGCTGGCAACACTCTTCCTGATGCACCCCAGGATACCATTGGCCTTCTTGGCCACAAGGGCACATTGCTGCCTCATGCTTAACTTGGTGTCCACCAGCACTCCCAGGTCCTTCTCCGCAGAGCTGCTTTGCAGCAGATCAACCCCCAACCTGTACTGGTGCATGGGGTTATTCCTCCCCAGGTGCAGGACCCTGCACTTGCCTTTGTTGAACTTCATGAGGTTCCTCTCCGCCCACCTCTCCAGCCTGTCCAGGTCTCTCTGAATGGCAGCACAGCCCTCTGGTGTATCCGCCACTCCTCCCAGTTTTGTATCGTCAGCAAACTTGCTGAGGGTGCACTCTGTCCCTTCATCCAGGTCATTGATGAAGAAGTTGAACAAGACTGGACACCACTATGCACTATACACCAGCTCTGTAGCATCTCTATGGGCTAATCTCTTAAATTACTGGCAAATACCCCACCTTCTGCCACGTGATGGTTACTTAAAAGACTGAGCAGCTCAATGGAGACCAGAGCCAAGAGGCAACAGGCTACACAGAAATGCCCTGAAGACCCACCCCAGCTGGACCACTCTGCTGTATGCAATCATCAACTTTTAACTTGCAAACTAGGCAAACAGCAAGGGACAGCTACATATGAAAAGAATAAAACAGTTTACTAGGGAGTTTATTTACTCAGTAAACAACCACTGTATCATCTGGAAGGACTAAAGTCTTTTTTTCTTTTTTCTTTTTTTTTAATAATTAGCAGATGTTCGCTATTATTCTTTCAAGATGCATGAACAAAAAAAAATTGTTGACTTCCATTTTCTGTAATCCAAATGTACATGTTCAGGTATCTTAAAACCAAAAACAGTCATCTGACTCCAAGATATTAAGCCAAAGGCAATGCGTAAGTTATTGAATTCAATATATGCTGACTGCATCAGGTTAAGTGGCTATATTCAGCCCTCCTAACTTCTGCCAGAAAGTGGAAGGAGGACGAAAAAGGAATTAAATTACACATAAATAAATGGACATATATTTACACACACAATGCTAACTAGCTCAGTCAATTGTTTTATAACAGCAAGCATCAACATTTTCAATGATTCAGGAAATCATTCTCATTCTAAAAAGGCAACAAGCTAGTACAATGGCATTCAACAACTGTTTTCACATAATGCAAATCTATCACGGTCCCCACGTAACTGTCAGTGTCACCACTCTATCACTTTCTTTCAAATCAAACAGGTGCAGCAAGCTGATAGGAAAAAAGACGGATGTCTCAGTCTTACATCTGCAGCGCTGTTATTGTATATAACTAATGTAATAAAGTGGAACACCAGTGCTTGGTATCATTCATCAATGCAGTATGCTGGTGTCAAGAGGAGAAATATGTTCTTTACTGACAACTTGTTTTAATGAAAATGTATTGTAATATTTAAAAAGTTTTCAAAGATAACTCCTAGTTATGACAGCCGACATGTTTATGGCAGCTTTTTTTTTTTGTGAAAAATGTGCAGCAAGAATGACTTAATATTAGAAACAAAGAAATCAAAGTAATATGCCTTAACATGACAAATTATTACGAGAGGAAGAGGTGGACATTTTTTATTAAAATTCAGTTACTTAAATGCTAAATAACTGAAAGTGAGAATTGTATAAGATAATCTAAGGAAGCTTGATAGGAACATTTAATTTTAAAATCATGAAAACCGGAACAGTTCTTAATGAACAAAATGACTTCAACAGTGACACTGTGGGACACTGACTCATATAAGTATAAAGTTATGACATTTCAAGTTTGATCTTGCAATGAAAGCCAAATACACAGTAGAGTTACTGCCACCTAGATTTTGTTGGGATACCTTTTCAAGAAATAGGGAGCAACTGAGTGGGTTTTTTTTTCTTTTTCAGCATAAATGAAGAGGAAGAAGAAGAAATTGTATTATTAAAACTCTCCATAACCTATCTGAAAGATGATCAGCACAAAAGTAAATAAAGATTTAAGTTTATAGTATGGAAGTATTATGGAAAAACATCTATTAATACAACTAGCATATGGTGGACTCAAGTTCAAAGGGCCCATGTAAAGTTTTTCTAAACACCAGTAGGAACTCTAACCATCATGCTGTTCTGCATTTCTTTTCCTTCTTTGCCAGTTTTTGGCCATAATTTCCATCCTGTGCTTCAGAAACATCTCAAGGAAAGATCTGTGAAATCATCATATTCCTCCAAAAAGTTATGGCTCTACTTGGACATAAAAGTTTAGTGTACTGTTTCTGTGATTTTCTCAACATCATCAATCATTTCTTGATTATACCCAATTCAATAGAAAGGCAATTTTCATAAAATTTATAATGAGAATAAAGATCTTGGTTTTTTAGCTTTAAACACCACATAAAACAGCTCACTATTTCTAACCATACTGAAAACTACAGTAAAGGCTGTAGGAGAAAAAAAATAATTTAAAGCAATGTTCTTTTTCCCAATGACATTACCCAAGAAGAAAAGCTGTCAGTCACAAAAGTTAATAGAATCATAACAGATGACAAGAAATTAGTTACAGCCAAAGTGTGAAATGTGACCATCACTCTTTCACTACTTTCTATTTATTTTAAATAACAGATGAGCAGTCATTAATATTTACTATATTTCAAATCAGTTTGATAATACAGATCAGTAGACTGAAGTCAGAGCAGGCAGCAGCTGGTTAGATGGATGTCATCTGTCAGTGGCTGTTCTTCTAAAAGCCCCTAATACTGTCAGTGAAAATTACAGTCCACAAATCAAAAGAACATAAGTGCTTAAACTGAAACATATATGAAATCAGACAGCTCCCACTGGATTTTCCCCATGTTCTATTACCTCCATGATCAATTCACGGTTCAAGTGACAGAAATTGCTGAGAAAGCAAAACACTGCTTTCTTTCTATTTGAGAGCTACACTTTGAGCCAGGGGACATATTTTTAGATAATTAAAATTAATTTTCCTTCCTTTTTGTCACAAAACATTAAAATCAACCTGCTGTAAAGCCTAGGGCTCACTCTCTCTCTCTCTCGCACAGAATAACAGGGGAAAGAAGTTTCTGTTACAGTTAGTACTGTTACAAAAGTGGCAAACTCATTAGCTGTAAATGAGACAAAACAATTTTCAGTCAGCAAATTCTGTAATACTAAACCGTAGTCTTTTCTAATAGTATAAAAATGTTGGAAAAGACTACACAATCAAAACTTTAGTAACTATTCAAAATATATGTCAAAATATTGCTTATATAACACAAATAGGCAAGTTTTATGCCAATTAAGCGACCAAGTGTTCCACAAAAATAGAAACAGTGGCAAAACACTTAGGTTTCTCTATAACTCTTTTAAGAGTTATAGAGTTTGCTGATAATAAGTCTTCAGCGGAAGTACAGAAAGGTACTTTAAAATTAGTTTTCTGCTTCTGCTGAAGTACTGGGATTATGAGCATTTTGAATCAGAGTGGTACAGTAGATATGTCCAGAAATTAATGTTCCTCCTCCTTTTTTTCTTTTTTCCCCTCTAGTTCGTTTCTGGTTTGCTTTTTTTTTCCCCCTCCTCTTAATTGGAATAGGATGGCTAAACCTAGAAAGGGAATCTCTTACCGGCATTATTTCAGCTGACAACATGGTATTTCAAAATGCATTATCCTGTTTTGAGGATATAATTCTGTACAAATAGCAAATAAGCAGAAAAAATATATATAATAAGACAGTGGGACTCAGAAGGGGATTTTATTAAAGAAGCATGCCATTTCCTTGCTAACCATGGAATGCTGTCAAGTATTTTAAGTGAATAACCTGTGTGCAACAGCAGCGGCAGGGTGCCAACCGGGTACAAAGCAACTTCGTGAAGAAGGCCTTGTGGATCCCTCCCGGACAGCCCTTTGGAGGCACATCAGCAGTGTGCCCTCGCGGTGGAGGTGCTGGCTGCGTTAGCACGAGGCGATGCCTCTCCTCTGCTCAGGGCTTGTGCAGCCACATCAGGAGCGAGTCCAGTGAAGGCCACCAAGATGATGGGCTGGAAGCACAGGACGTACAAGGAGAGGCCCAGAGAGCCACGCTCATGCCATTTGAGGAAGAGGAGGCTCAAAGAGGAGCTTACCGTTGTCTTCAGCCACATAATGGGAAAGTAGAGAGAAAACAGAGTGGTAGGAAGAGGCAATGCAGGAAACTGATAAGACCTTAGGAACGCTTTTGCACCACGGCTGTAGTGAAACACCAACACAGGTGCCCAGAGAGGCTGTGCAATCTCCATCCTGGGAGATACTCAAAGCCAGGCTGCACAGGCCCCGAGCAAGTCGGCCCTATTTTAAGCCAGGGGCTAGACTAAATGACTCCAGAGGTCCCTTCCAACCTGAATGATGCTGCAATTCTATGACTCTCTGCTTTGTTTTTCACGGTCTTTGGAGGTATGCCTACAATTTGGTGCGAGATCAAAAAACATTAACCAAGGCAAAGAGGATTGTTTCAGCTGTAACAATTTTGAGAATACTCAGAAAATCTATTGGCTTGGCAGCCTCCACTTGACCAAACTTCACCCAGTCTTCCCTGCGTCATTTGCGAGCACAAGCAAGACTAATGACCTGCCCTGCTCCATATTTCCTTCCCACTTTGTATTTAGTGCAATTCTGCACTGCCAAACCATAAAGCTGATCTGTTGTTTCACTCCCTAGGCTGACAGGAGCTGGGAGAGCTGAAGACCATTTCCACTAGACCTTGCTGAGGGAGATTCCCGTGCTCTGGAGGAACATCAGTGGCTCTGGTTGCAGCAAAACCGTTCCCGGCCTTGAGCCCGACCGCTCCTGACCGCAGAGATCTTTGTCTCTACCCCTTCTTCCAACTCCCTCCTCCCCAGCAGTTGACAACACATCCCCAGTATTCCCCCCCCGGCACCTTTCTTTTCTTCTGGCAGGATTACTTCTCAGCTAGATCAGCAGGCTGATCCACCTCAGCACAACTGCACACCTCCTAGCGCCAACACCAGGGAAAAGGTGGGAAAGCACGACCACAGGCTGGGCGAGGACAAAGCCACCTCCTTCTGTAGCAGCACAGCCTTAGTTCAGATAACATTTATCATGAATCCACACCTTTAGGAATCCAAAGGCTCAGTTAAATAGTATTAACTTTTACATGAGTTATAACAATAATTATTGAGAGAATTGAAAACAACAGATTGCTCAGCTTAGTTTAGGTGAGCTTGTAAAATTGTCAAAATAAAACCTAGCAGTGTGCTCGCATTAAAGAAACCACCAAATACATTTGAAAAGCTCCTGGCAATATTGCCATTATTTTAACACCACAATAAAACATTTTCTGAGATCTTATGATCACGCATGATTCCATATTAACCACCAAGATAAGCTGACAAGGGAAGGACTTTACTACCTTTAACAGAAGGTCACTTCTCTCTCTTGCAGAGCACTCAAAATCAGCGCAGTAGATGGCATTTCCCAGGAATCACTGCAGAGAGCACTGCCAAGGCACAGCGATTTATTCTACCATCTGCTTATCTTTTTTCTTATCCGAGGAAGTATTCTAACGCAGACACTCACTGCAACCTCCACAAACAAGCCTTGCTAAGAAAAGGAATGCAAACTCACAGCTCAAGATCACTAAGGCTCTCACCTTTGTTCTGATTTTATTATGCATTTTGCTCAAGATGGGCCTGTTTAGCCAGTTAAGATGAACCTCACCTTGCTAGATCACAGTTTCAATAATAATGGCTAACCACCACAGTTAAAAGCTGGCCATGTTCCAAAATGACTGAGTTTTGATAGGCCAAATTTCTTCTAATAACCAAACTACCTGAGGAACCAACATGTTATCTCCTAGTATTCTGTTACACACATCACATGCTTTTTTTTTTTCCCCCCACATGCTTGTCTGGTTTCATTTTAAAACAAACAGGATCAGATTTTAACAACAAATCCTGACAGCTAACACTTAAAGCTGACTTCCTTCTCACCAGGGAGGACATTCGAGTTTCCCAAGAGACTTTAGAACAAGCCTTTCCAAAAATAGGCTTAAAAGCGATAAAAGTAAAACAGTAAAAGATCAATGCTTTCAAAGATAATGTCTAAAAATTACCTATTTAAGATTCCTTTTTCATCCCTAATTTTTCTTTACTGCTTACGCATTTTAACAGATTTCAAATAATTTGATTTGCTGGTGTTTGTACCATGGGTTTTGTTTGCTGGACCTGCCAGACACCAGTAATTTGCACCAGGAACATTCTCCTATATATGTCCCCTACAACAAAGTGTAACGTGATGAACCCTTACTCTCCATCAGTGGCCCTCTTCCCTCACTTCCCCAGAACTTTATCTCCTAACCTTCCTGTCCAGTTTCTTCCAACCGATATTTCTTTCTAATGGGAAAGCAAAAAAGCAAAATTCATAGACATTAGTCTACTCTCAGATACTCATAACAATGAATTTGGGCTTCTCCTATTAACTAAGTCAGTTTAAACGTAAGAATCTGAAGATTTTCTAATAATATCCCTCACTTTAGGTATTGTTCCACATCTCGGCTAGTGGATGGTGCATACCACTGAGGTCTGTAATTATACAGAAAGAAAAAAAAGTTATTCAGCTCCATTCTGCAGAATTCAATGGAAAAAATAAGAATAATGGGACAAACCATGAATTTGTAGTTCTGTACAAATTCTCTATATTCTAGTATGAGTTGGAAACCCTGCCAAGTTCCAGAACCTTGTAACCAAAACATAAGTAGTTATCAGGAAAACAGTTTCAGGTCATAATTAATCCACTGAAGCCCTAGCCCATGTAATCAGTCAGCAGGCAATGACAGAAAGAAATATGATTTTAGAGGCGCTCATGAAACAGCTAAAAAAATAGCATTGGATCTCTTTTTTATGTTCCCTGGTACATAAGGATCTTAAGTTTTCTTAAAACTTATTTGGGCTTTCTTCATATAATTTTTCTTCATATAACTGGATTTGTTCTTCACTCACAGCATGAAAATAGACTATTTTTTTCTCCTAAAACTAACAAACATTGCAACATAATCTATGAATAATACTAGTACCTCCTGGAAGTTACTATATGCATACTTCTGTAATCCCTTTTTACTTTTAGATCAACTAGTAACACAATATCAGCCTTCAATGAAAGCAATTACTATATTTTCTACCTTAGAATATATACATCTTGCTTCATTTTTTCCACCAAAATATCAAAAGACACAACTAGCAGAGTGTCAAGCAAGCAAGGATCAAGCACAGAAATCCACTAAGCGAGGTTGGAGCACCGAACACCAGTTTCCCAGGATGCAGAGATGCTTGCCTCGCTAGTTGAAAGATCAGGGATCCCTCCCTGCCTCTCATAAACCTCATTGAAAAAGTCCAGGAAAAGATTTCCACTGCCTATTCATCCCATTTTCTCACAGCCTTACCTCATAAGCCAGTCAAACACACCACATACCAATCAAAGGGGCAGAACAGAAAGTGCAAAATGTGAACAATTTAAAAATGGCTTAATTCCTTAAATTTGCAGCAAAGTCCTCAGATACTAGGAGCAGAGAAAGAATTCAACACAATAAAAGAATCATCTGTATTGAAAAGGTAACTTGATGGGAAGCTTATCTGGGAGAATGTTGGTTCATTTTTACCTTGTATATATATGTACCTTGGAATATCCGAAATTGTTGGGTTTGAACATTTTTTGATTGATTTCCTTTCAACTTAGCTAAGTTAAATGAAGAACCCAAAAAAGCTTAACATACTCTAAACATAGCCACACTACTGTACTTCAGAAACTGTGACAAATGCCTTTTTAAATTTTTCTCAAATTCTCATTAATATTTTACCACTGATCTATTTCAGAATCCTAAATTTTATGAAAAAAGGATCACACTGGAAATTTTATCACAAAAAGGAAAAATCAAACCTTGCAAAAAGGGAAGGTCAATAATACAAAGGTAGAGGAAGCCAAAAAGAATTTTTTAGAGTGTTATGATTTTAAGGGACTTGTATTGATAACAATCCTCCAAAACGTTTAGAAAAGCTAACTTTAGCTTGCCAGTCTTTAAAAGCACAGTCATCTTCTTCCATGGAACTACACATGTAAAAGCTCGTATATTGTGAGCAAAGCCTACTATTGTCTCTGAAATCAGTAAAGATGAAAGCGCAGTTTAAAATATTTTCAGGTGTCAAATAAGCATTAGAAAAATGTTCAAATAAACATGGAAACAAGACTAAAGTTACAAAGAAGGCACTTTTGAAGCAATAATTCTTCTGCTGCAGTGACTGAACTACTGCTCATTTGATTTTTCTTTTCAATAAAAAAATGTAACTTAGATAATTAAATAATTAAACCAACAAGTATACAAGTTAGAGATTTTTTCAAGCATCAGCTTGAATTCAGCAATTGAGCATATTTTTCAGTAACCACTAGAGGTCATACAGTAATCATGGCAGTTATCCAAAACACAAGAGGCTGCAAAAACCTTAAGGTATGAGAAATTTGAAATACAGGGGTACTCACTAATTTGAATTTATAAATGAAATAATTAAATTAATTTGAGTAGTCACTCCATTTCCCTGAAAGATCTAATGAACACAAAGGCTCACAGGTGTAATTTGGAATTTTACATCATCATAAAATTTAGATTTATCAATTTACTTCTCAAATTACATCTGGTAGTAGAACATAAAAAAAACTACAGCGTGGAGCCCTTCTGATGGTGTTCCTCATTTCTTTGAATATTTCTTCATTTAAAAGCTTCTGGCACTTTTACTCCAAGATGAAGGGCTTCAGCTATAACTGTAATTAATACTAAAGCAGCACACTAAAGCTAGCATGAATGTCATCGTATATCCTCATATTCTAATAGTCAACATTTTGCAGTTTAAGTAGACATTTTAAACACTCAAAAACAACAGAAATAGTAATCAAAACTTAAGTGTGAACTCAAACAAATCAAAATCATTGCATTTTCAAGCTAATACTGAAACTTACACTGGCACAGTAACTTAAACTCCCTTAACTCTGTTTCGGCATGTTGTCCTCAAAATTTAGGAGCAGATGTAATGGGCAGGGCCTGAAAACAACTCACATGTGACAAATTCACTCATACTGCTAATGGAAATCTAGTTTATTTCTAAGCATTTGTGGAAGCACTATTTGCAAAATATTAAATAGCTTTATGTTCTACACAGCTGCTTAAGAATTCCCTTTAAAGTTGTGTGTGCATCCATCAATTCAGAGAGCTGGATGGCCATAAAGCCAGTGATCCCGTGTTCCTTTCATATAAGATTAAAGTGTAGATCAGTATACAAAGACATCTCATGAACTGACTCACTTGTTTTTATTTGATTTACTACAGTGCCCAGTACATTCACTCTTTAGTGAAATCTCATTTAATTGCTATTCCAACTATAAAAGATAAAGACCTGTGCATGAAAGTCGTTTATTATGGAAGTGCGATAATGCCAAGACATTAAGCTGTCCTCTAACCCTAAGAACTGGTCCCACCAGAATTGGCGCTGCTGCTGCTGCGGACTCGCATTACCTGTTCCGGAATAAGTTAAATATTTCACTCCCTAAAGCTCTCAGTCTGGTACATTTCAACATTAAAAAAAACAATAATACTGAAGAGCAGTGAAACAGCTGTAATCTGAATAATCACTTCCAAAGTTTCAGTACACATCATGTTTTTAGCACAACAGACAGAACCTTACCAACAGCTCACCAGGTGTGTATTACACTATAGGAGCAACTCCTGGAGACAAAACACAAATCACCAATCACATATCTTAAAAGCAAAGAAGATGCAGACTTTTCTTACAGTTAAATTCACACTACAACTTCCACCAAGTCAAAAGAAAAATTAAAGCAAAAAAATCCAGCTTTATCTTCATGCAAGCTTGTATACATACACGATGTACTCACAACACAGGTTTCAGATCAGCAGAGACTGTTTTCCACTTCATATTAATTAACAGGGTGAGGTTTACAAACTTTTTAAGTATTTAGGAAATAAAGACAATTTTTAAGGAAAGTGCACCCCAAGAATATCCTAATACAAACCTGCTTTTTCTGTGCCTGTCTTTTTTGAGCATCCAGTGTAGCTGACTTAAAGCTGAGAGACTTGGACTGTCTCCTAACTTTCACTGAATCTCTCCGGCGATCATATGAAAAAGACGACGACTTCTTTGTAATTTTCCTCTTAGGTGTGTCTGCCATTTCTTCCACCAAAATATGGTTAACTCCAAGCAAGCAATGTCCCAAGAAAACAAAAACTCAGTACCAAGAAGCTTCCAAATGCTACCAACTTTACAGGGAAGAGTCTTCAATCCTACAGGACATGAAGCAACCTACAAAGAATGGAGCCCACCAAATAATAATTTCAGTTTTTCCTGTAGGTTGTACCGATGAAAAAAGCAGGTGCCCTTGCAACGTTGTATGTCACTGAAGAGCAGGCAGAACTCCTTCTTGCTGTATAAACTCAAACAGGCTTCAGCAGTGATGCTAATCTGAAAAATGTAGTGACTATCCTGCTGAGCACGCTGAAGGTGAACGGAAGGTAGTTCCTACACACCAACAGGGTGTGGAAGTAGTACACCGACAGGGTGTGGGGATGAAGCAGAAGACTTTGGGTTCAAAGCATCCTCTTAACTCCTTCCTTTCTGGGCTACTGCTAACTAGATATATGAAAAGTCAGGCTGGTGGGAGTGTCCCCAAATGGAGGGAATTATTTTCTTACTTTTGTACTTAAGGCACTTGCTGAAGAAACCTTTAACATGAGATAGCTATCCATTCATTATGAGCTCAGTTTTAACATAATTCAAATATTCCTTTTTCTCCCTTTGTCATAAGGACTAGTCGCGCTATAAATGTATGAGGTACTTCTATCTACTAAGCCAGCTGGAAAATAAAGCCTGAGCCTACGTACACATCTCACCATCATTACTGGGAAACAATTACGAAGTTACAGCACTCTCTTAAGACCTTTTAGTATCGATGGATAAGAGGGCAACATTAATGAGTTCTCAACAGCTGTGATTGCAAGCATTGTACCAGGCCTGTGTTTAGGTAGGAATGTTTCCCTTGCATAACACATTAGTCAAGGAACGCTACAAGGGTGTATAATCCCACAACTTGCTGTTATTGATTTCAACTAAGCAAAACATAACCAAAGCACTAGGTTGCAAGTATAGGAACGTGCTTTACGTTGCTGGGTAAGCCCTTCACAGAGTACGTTGCAACCCTACCACTGGCAGATTTAAATCTAGGTTAAAAGATAAAAAGGAAAATTATCTTTTGGCATATTTATGCCATTGTCCAGGGTCTTTGCCAGAAACTTTTCCTTAATTTATTCATGATGATACTTCGCATACAAAGCAACTGTGAATAATTTATACTTGCAGGATTATCCATTACTATATTAAGCTTTAATATGGGCCAATTCTCTAGTGAATGAGTCTTACCACCTCTACAAGGAAATATCTGTAAAGTTATAACATTATTTCTTTTAAGACTACTAATATCAATGGGAAAGAGGGTGGTGTTAATGAATTCCCTCTACCACCTTGAATTGCAATTTTTTCCTTTGTTGTAGAATGAATAACATACCCCTAGGATAGAGCGATATTGCTAAAATTAATGAAAAGGTACCAGAATATCATGCATTTATTAGTCATAATGGCCTAATTCTAGATTCACTACAGATTTCTGTGGAGATTTACACTGTGGAGAGTAAAACACTGCTTCATATAATTTACAAGTACTATATCCAAGTAGTGCCTGTAGAATTACATTACAAGGCATAGTAAGAAATTTTCTATTTTTCATTATTAAATGAAATTTTAGTAGAAAATATCCCTTAATTGGAATGGGTTTATAATACTGTAGCAGTCATCAGCCACAGCCACATACTGACCTTCTGTGTTAGCAAAACTGGACACTGTGAGGCCGTCATCATTTCAAGACTGTCTCTGGGGTCTTCACTGGAAGTTTAGATTAAGGGGACTCTTAGTTACAATTTGAGACTCTACATAAATTAACAGTACCCATGATTTACAAGTACCTCCTTTTAGGAGAATAGAAATAAGCAGACAATTCAGCATAACTCTTGCTTCTAAACCAAGACATCTCAAGAATAATTATGTCCTCCAAACCTTCTTGAAGGATCTGCAGCATTTGTTAAAAGTCACAGGCATATTGATAAATCATAAAAATTAAGGTCAAGGAAAGTCTGAAAGCCTTTTACAGATAGCTACTCTTATGAGTTATTCTAATCATGCTCTTATTTGCACAGAAATAAAACAACAGTGATTAAGACTGGAACAAATAAACAATGAAAATCCATTAAAATGCATTTTATCTCATTGTAGTTTGACTGAATGTACATTTGACATGACATCAAATACTGGATATGATCCTGATCATTTCACTTCAGTAAGAAACCCATGAGATCTAAAATGGGTGCAGGGAAAGTTAACAATAATGATCAGAGATGTGAAAGAATATTCATATGAGAGAGAAAGAAAATAAATTAGGATGGGAACAGAGGTCCTTAACACCTTTAATAATACTGAAAAAGGTCTAGAGTCTATTTACTCACAGTTCCCCTAATACAAGAATCTGCAGCACTTAATAAAGTCAAGTCTGAAAACTAAAGGTATAATTTTTCCATGCAAAATGTATTGCCTTTTGTTTGCTTTGATAATGAAAACTTTAGTTTCATTTGATGCAGCCAGACCTCACACTGAAAAAAAGGCGGTGAATGATTCTTCAATGTCCCCTGTGATTTTACAGTCCTCTACGGTTTGCTTCTTTCATCTTCTTTTCAAGGCTAAGAGTCCTAGTCCATCTGGATGTTCCTGGTAGAGAAGCCTGGCACCTCTTCTGAGCTTCTTCTATCTCAGCAAAATCTTGTTTGGTGTGTTTGTTTCTGGACAGAGGAAGCAGAAAGTCTCCCAGCAACACAATAGAGCGGCAGGCTGCCATTGCCCTTGCTGTTCCCTGCCCCCTCCTTTGCCATAGCGGCCAAGCGGCCACCGGCAGCCTTGGGGCTCCACAAGGGAAGGCCTCACCTGCTCCTCCCTCCCACTCATGTCCCCACTCTCCGTCTCCTCACGTCTTCCCTCACATGTCACCTGCTCCCAGCCAAAAGTCTTCTCCCTTTCCTAAGGCAGCTTGCCAGACCCTTTGGTGGGCTGATGATGCTCACTAAGCATTCAGACGCTTTTCCAAAGATGAGTTTTCTGCTGTTTTAGCGAATAAATGAGCTTAGAGAGGGTGTCCAAAGAGTGGCAGAGCCTGCACAAGATAAGTGGCGGGGGGAAA
Organism: Apteryx mantelli; assembly: GCF_036417845.1. Taxonomy (NCBI): domain Eukaryota; kingdom Metazoa; phylum Chordata; class Aves; order Apterygiformes; family Apterygidae; genus Apteryx; species Apteryx mantelli. The sequence goes on from NC_089979.1 coordinate 154,929,094, forward strand.
GAGAAAGGAGGAAGAGGAGGACACAGCTGCTGGAAGCAGTAAGCTTTATGCTGTTTTATTATATCTCACAGAACCATACCTACCTTGCAGCTTCAGCTGATGTTTCCAGAGGTCTGTCTATCATAAAATCATGAACATATTCCCAAATACAATAGCTAGCTCCAAGCTCATTATTGTATACCTCCAGATAAAAGTCTCTGTCTCTGAAAACACATCACACTTGCCATAATCAAATTTTGTTCATCGTGTTATTGTCTACTCCCAAGATATACTGCAACTCTTCATCATCACTGTTTTACTAGCATTATCTAGTTTCACACCAAAATTTATCACTTCATTATTTAATTTACCTCTTCCCTTTTTTGGGCAATAATTACTAATATGTTGAACAATCCATGTTCTATTTTCTATCTTGCAATCAGTTAGTTATCCGTAAGACCCCCTCCTCTTACTCTTATCCCATGGCAGGTGGGGTTTTTTTGTTTGGTTGGTTTTGATTACACTAACCAAGTCACTATTGCTCATATGTTCAGGGCTGGCTTTCTCCAGAGAACTCTGTTAGATTTGTGAGAGATGACTTTCTTCCACAACACTGTCATGGCTCTTCCTCAGTGTATCATATGCATGCAAGTGCCTGCTATTCTATACAGAACAGTTTTTACCAATTTATTTTCAGAGGTTACCCTGACCTGCATCTCCAGATCTCTATGGAAACTAATTTACAAATTATAATATTTTCTTTGTTCCATTCCTCTCCTACCTGGGAATTCTAAGTAGTGTGTTACAACAACCACTTTGGTAATTCAGGAAAAGAATTTGGATACAGCACTTTACCCGAAAAATAAACAATGAATCATCAACATAAATGTTGTCTTCGCAGAGCTAGAAAAAGTAAACTGTGACGATATTACTAATTTGGAGAACAGCACTGAAAGGGACCTAAAAGTCAGATCTGCAGATCAGAAAAAAACGTTAGTTAGCTTTAGCATCTCTTAATGGTAGGAAAATCCACACAATGTTTCAGTATTAATATGTGACTCTTAGTATTTCCTCATTTCTCCTGGATTTATTCTTGCCCATAAACACTGTAAAGTTAAAACTTATTTTATTAGAAATATTACAAGCATTTTAATTCAATACTTCAATAGAAAAAAAAGTTTATATTTGAGGTATGCTTTTGCAAAATATGTCTTAAGTAGCATCTGGGAATAAAGATTATCTAAAGACTTTGATTTTCTACTTGTTTTAAATCCAGCAGCAAGCTGGACCTAAGAATCATCTGCCCATCCCAGCAATAATGAGTCAATAGTGTTAAAGCAAGAAAACCTGGTAAAACAGAAGCATTCTGATTTTACCAAGATGTCAGAATTTCATTCAGTATCAAAGTGTCAATTCTCTTAAAATCTAGTTAAAATAGGAAAGCCATACAGAATATAAGATGACATCAAGAGCTCACTATTAAGCTCTTATTAATATTTTTAAATATTATTACACAAAAGAACCATGAAATTGTTATATGAAAGGTTTCTTTCCCAATATCTATACTTTCCCAAGCTCAGTGGTACAAGTAGTTATTTTAAGCTGTTAAAAGGAAAGAACACCTTATGCTCAAGAAGTGCTTTGCCAAGTCACTTATGAGTAACAACAAATTGTTTCAAGGTCACCCTATTTTCCTGGGATACAGGGAAGGTAGTCACAGAATAGAATTAGAGAAATTGCATGCTATATCAGGGATGATCACGGTAATCTTTGAAAATTAATTCTACGAAAATGTTTTGAAGGAAAAGGAAGGAGAAGGGCATACCAAACATGTGACATTGTAAATACTAAATATCACACTTTTGAGTAACATTTTGACATTTTCTAGTTTTGCTATTAGATTTACTGCATTAGCTCTAGATGCTCCTTCATTCACTCCATGGTTTTAATCTTTTAATGGCAGAAACAAACTTCAGAAGTAGTCAAATTGTTTGCTTTCTCTGCTTGTGGTTTTAGGGTTTAATTCTTAAGTCTCCAAGTCAAAGAAATTTTAAATGTAAACTCAGCAGTAAGTTCACTTAAATGATGCAGAAGGAGACCCAAATTTAGAACAACAACATTACTTTGAGTATTCTGATTATGTGCTGATGAAAACCTAAAGATAACTCAAATTTATCTGTACAACTTCCACAATGTTCTAAAGCTCTTTAACATTTTACAGAATACGCAGACACAGAGTTACCAGCATTTCATTCTTTTTATATGCACCATGTTGTCATTGGTCTGCCCAGAATTATTACAAGATTGGGGTCTTGCATAACTCGCCCTAAAACTAAGAGTGACAGCACAAAATCAGTAACAGCTAGAAACTGTAATCACAGCTCTCCAGTCCCAAGCTAGCCTTTAACCATAAGATTACAATGCATTCGCTCAAATCAGAGTTATTTTTGTGTTAGTTTCAAGCTAACATTTGTTACAAACAAATACAGTCATCCTTTCCAAACCCACATTTTGTATATCACATCTCTCTAACTCAACTGTGCTTTCCAAGAGGAAGTAAACAAAACAACAGTATTATTTAGAATTGACCATATGTTTAACACACACAAAAAAAGTTCATTTCCTTTCCACTATGCTGGGAAAAGTTCCTATTACATCTTCATACTGTATGAAGAAAACTGCTAAAAGACTTTCTAACGTCATGCTAGAAATAAGCAGACATTAAATTAATAATAATAATAATAATAATAATAGTCTTTGTAAGTCTCTAAAAGGGGATGCAAATAATGTGCAATTGATCTCACTGAATTTCAGCAGCAATCTGATTACTTAACATAACTCTAGATTATGAATGCATATGAACTCCATTTCGACAGAGGTCTACCAAATGAATGTCTGTCTCATTTTCACCAGCAGTATTTCACACAGAACAGCAACTCTTTGAGCATCCTCTAGTAAGTTCAAAGTATGTCAAACTACCAGTAACCACCACCATCACCTCAACCTGCCAATAACCTAGCCCCGGATACCACCAACAGGCGCGCACACAGCCATACGTATGAAACTTTACTCTGCACAACACCAAACAATATTGCTCCATTTCCCACCTCTGAACTCAGTGAGCACAGATACAAATTACGCAGGTTGAAGAGCAGACCGAATATTTGAAAATGGTAGGTCAAGCAAAGAAAGTCCATTCCTTGGTTTAGAGAACAATATTCAGACTGTAACTCTGACTTATAAGGATACACCAAAATGCAGTAAATTAACCAGTGGTTATTTCTGAGAAATAGTGCATTGCATTCATAAGGACAGTGATGAATGAAATCATAAGATGCCAATGTTTTTATAGTTATAGGTTATTAATCCCAAGCTACCAAAAATCTAATGCATTTGGGCAAATGAACTTTTAAATAACTGCCATTAACTTCATACCATAGCATGCTTCAAACTAGCACTATTTGCCACACTGCATACCAAAACCAGTGGCTGTTAATGGCAGCCCCTCATTATTCTCTTGGGAAGGAAAACCTCTAATTTTTAGGAAATGTTGTTGCTACACCAAGCAGAGACATTTTGGTCTCTAAAGCTTTTCACTGAGCAACAGCCTGAGCATTACTGTGCAGGAAAATATATATAATTCCACATGAAATAATTTTCTAAAATTGTTCTCAGTACAAGTGACAACTTCAGTGAGAATTCAGTTGAGAGTAAGTGTATATTCATACATGCACACATTGTTAAAATGGGAGATTACACACCAATTTCCTGAGTATTTTTTCCATGAGATAAACAAAAGCCTACAAGATTCCTGAATAAGTACCTTCATATTACGCCCAAAGTATGAAGACCACTGAAGCGTCTATGCACTTCAGTCTCCCAGGAGAAAACACGGTGAAGGATGGATTTGGGAATTTTGGGTTTGGTTTTGTTTTTCTTTTCTTTTTCTTTTTGCTGTTGAGAATGTCTGCCTACGAAGAACTGAACTGAGGTCATCAAGTATGTTCTCATCTAATTGGAAACTTGTCAAGTCAACATATGTTTTTTTGAGAACCTTCAAATGAAAGACTACTTTTACAAACAACAGAAGTCAAAACAAAATTGTTTGTAAACACATATTTTAAAAAAATCTGCTGACAAAATGCACGTACAAGAACCATATATTTATAAAATAATGGAAATAGGTTACTCAGTTGACTGAAAGCAATTTGAAGGGAGTTATTTACCTTTTTGTTCTGGTATGTAGATATTGCCCAAGCATTTCAAGGAGCTTCCTCATACAGTACCAAACATGCTCATCTTTAGGATTTAGTGGCAATGGATGCTACCAGTTGAAAACAGATTCTTGTTTCTTGAAGCTAAATATTTTTCAAAACCAAACCCCTCTGCCAAAAGCTACCATTTGTATTCCCGTATAGAGAAAGAGAGAGATAAATATAAAATATATGGCTATATTTCCATTGAAAACTATCTTTCCATAATGAAACCTAGAGAAAATTTGCAATTTGGTCAGAAACAAAGGTTTTGATAAAAAAAGTTATCCAATTTAGTATTTATTAATGCAGCTATGTGTATTAAAAGAAAAATAAACTTTCGTCATCAACTTCACGTGTAGTGATATTGTGTAATGTGAATGTTGAAGTTGCAATCCAGCAAAGCTGGAATGCATTATGCTCTGTCTGAATGAACTATGTTAAAAGACTTGCAAAAAGCTGTTTCAGAAAGAAACAGTTTCACAAAATCCATTTTCTTGTGTAGACTGTCTTGTGGTTTTCTTCTTTTTAAGATGAACTGTACTGGACATACCAAATTATTCCTCAATGCAACTGGTTAACCTTCACTCATCCATTCCGTTTTACTAAGGGACAAAAGAAAACCAAAATATAGTGACAGAAGAAGCTAAATTAAGTCATGCTATCATGCTGCATGTTAATGGGAAGGAGACCATCACAGTGATGCTTCTCCTGTTCCACTCAGAACAGCTGCTGTGTCTCTAAGGATCTTTATATTTGTTACAGGATAAAACATGTTCTCCATGGAGACAGTGGAAAAGGAGTAAATATATTCTTCACATTACTTACAGAGTTTTATTTTATTAATATAGATCACTAAACCAAACAACAAATTTACTGTGAGGAAAGCATGATCCTTAGCTGCTTCACATTCTGCATTGTGCTTACATGACGTTGCATAAACAATTACGGCACAGAAGCAACATAAAAAAGACAAAAATTATGTTCATCACTTTGGGGATGATTCTTACATCTGAAGATTCATAAGAGCAAAGTGATTTTCAAAAGTACAGACAACAGGTAGTACGTAGCACAACTATCTTGTCTGCAAGGATTTAAAATCTTGTGAAAATGAACACAAAGATATTAAGACTAGTTTTGCAAGATGTTAGGTATTTTTATCCCAACTCAGAAAAAAAAAAAAGATACAAACTTATGTTTAACTTTGAGCATAACTAATCCTACAACGATAAATTAATTAAATGTTGAGACATCAACTGTTTAAATGCTTTTTAACAGGATGTTCTTAAGCATGCATCTAAAATGTTACTAACTGGAGTTATATGCAGCACCTTGCAGTAATGAGACCTATACCAGCTTCTGCTAACACAGAACTAGTTGATACACTTGCTATGGAGGAAGCATAAAATCCAAAGTCAACAATCAGGCCACCAGGAAGGTCAGCTGTAAAATGTAAGATAGGCGACTGAAAAACAGTGACTAAGGACTGAAGTGCTTGAAAAGAATCAAACGTGAAGGTCAAATGAGAATGATTAATTCAAGGATATAAACCACTATAGCACAGTGCATGTTTATGTTGCACCTTCCTAATCAACGCTACAAGGTCCTTTAAAAGAATGAAATGTGACTGATAAATGCTATCAGTACAGGCATGCCAGATTCACAAAATCAGAGGAAACAAGGTTGGCAAACACTGAAATAAATACCACTAGTAGTTGTTAATAGGTATCTTGTCCATCTACACAGAAAAACAATATTGCAATAATGACTTTGCTTATTTCAGTTGCACTCAAGAGTTTTTCACGTATTAGTCATGCACATAAAAACACCCACAGAGTTTCACTGTGGGGAATTACCGCACTTGAAGCCAGCTAAGCTAAGGTAATAGCTAAAGAATGAGGTCTTAAAGTCACCAGAATTTAAACTTCTCCCTCTGAAGGGAGAAGCACGTGAGGAGCTAAGTGTATGAGTCAAAAGAGTTTAAAAGAAAATATGTATTGTGATAGCTTCCACCAGCCTCCTCGAAGCCTGTCCACAAAAGCTTAACTAATCGTACAACTGAGCACTTGAAAATGAGATAACTAACTAGAGGTTTTAATTACCTTTTAATAGATAAAATGCTCCATAGTATCTAAATTTTCATGAAACCTTAGCTGGGCACTATTTTTATGGAAGAAATTCCTGAAAACTCAATGCTGTTACTCTATACAGCTCCAATAATCCCAGCATTTCAGACAGTGAGGAGTCTCTGTGTCTCAAGATTCCTCACATAATTCTTCTTTTTAAAGTCTTGGTTGAAATAACCATGCCAATTCAATTCTGTCACAAGAAATAACTGCAAGCAAAGAATTTATGTCTGAAAAATTAACCTAAGAGTCATCATTTGGTCTCTTTTCAAGCAGTCTTCAGACTGGCTGTTGCTTCCAGCAGAGGCAATTCCAGATGCTGCTCGTGAGGAGAGCAGGGTCCTGCACACACACTGCCAGACTGACGGCTGTGTCAGGCTCAGGCACTGCCAAGAGCTTCAGCAAACACATGCAGCTTCACAAAGAAAGTCAGCATTCAGCATATTTATATACAACTTCTACAGTTTGCTAGCAGTGTTCCTTACCATACCTCATTTGAGCATGTAATTCAAAGACACAAATACCTATAATCTCAAACAAACAGCCATTAACTAAAAATGTCTTAGCTGACTGTGATCTAAATCTCTTCCAGAAAAATCAACCAAACAAAGGAGGTCAACAAACAGAAGTGGACAACTATTTTTTAATTTTCTGTGTATCCAGCAATTCCTCCCCAAAAGATTTTTGAAAAACAATGAATCAACATTCCACTTTTTAGAAACAGCACATATTTTTCACATATTCAACTGATAATATGAAGCTACAATCTTAACTTACAGATTCAATTTTTTAAATTATTGTTCTCCCATATGAGATTTTTATTCTTTCAGCCTCATTTTCCTGCTTTAACTTATACAGAGCCAAAAAGGAGGGGAAAACCATGATTTTAATAAAAGATATCATATTAAAAAGATACACTTTTTAAAAACATATCAATAATAGACTTCCTACGTCTGTCAAACAAACTGCACAAAAAAATTAAAACCTTGTAGTGCTTGACTCACTTTTGGACACGTGCTGGAAACATCGTGTGCTATGACCATACGCAGTGCACTCTGAGCTTCTTTCATAACTATTTGTACTTACACGGTCTTTGTCATCGGCTACATCACAGAGAATGTCATCAAGGTCTAAGATCCCACCGTCCCCATGCTCCAGTCGATGCACTTGTATCCAGTAGTTTGGGTCCTGTATAAAAGGAGAAAAAATATGTCAGATATCACATTCAAATGGAAAAAGATTAATCCCCCATATAGCATATAACATCTCACTCCTACAAATACTCAATATTAAAACATCCATTTAGGTCATACTCCTGTAAGTAAATGTTACATTGCTGATGTAAAGCCAAAGTTCTTTTTTTTAATCCGCCTACTTTAGGTACTTATATTTCCAACTTTTATCAGATCTAGACGATTCACAATCCCAAAACTGACAGGCAGAGAAATTCCCAGTTTTATTGAATTTACACAGTACATAAAGAGGCAAGTGCATCCTCCTCAAAATGATATAGCCCAGACACAATGGTCAACAGCTAAAGACTTTACAGAAGAGCTGAACAGCTTATGTTACAGCTACAAATGAATATTTAAATGATATCAAAGGAATTTCTACCAGTGCTTTGAGAGTTGGTAGGTTGGTAGATGAGATATCTGAATCTTTCATGAAGAACACTTTCCCCATTTTAAATTTAAAAAGATACATACATATGCAAATACACATACATATATATACACACATGTATGTATACATACATGTACACACACACATATATATTGGTTTACAAGTAACTGGGGAGCTAGCTTTACAGCCTTCACTATTACCTCTGACAGAGAAGGAAAACATTAACTAATAGAATAACGTTGCACCCATAAAGTGTCTGCCACATATTACTACAGGACCTGATTGCTGTTTAGTACTCTGTGCGCTATTCTTAAAAGGGTTGTGTGCTAATACACATTCCCCCACAGCAATGCCAACACTCTGGGCTGTTGTTAGCGTGTCTAATAGCAATACAGCTTCACTTCTTTTCACAGAAGAGACACGACCGCAGAAAGTGACTAATTTGGGGACCTTCAAATTTGCAACATCTTGCAAATTGCCTGGCTTCCTAAAAAAAATTAGTGGTGCTCTAAGCATCAAAGTCCTCTCAGCTGTCACTGTCTAAAAGTCAAAAAAAAAAAAAAAAGATCCTGATAGTCATTCAAGATCTTTCAAAATCTTTAGAATAGGAAAAGGTACAAAACATTTCATGAACATATTTCTAAGTTCCTTGATTACCCATTACTGGAGATGGAATGTATTTTCATCCATATAACTTTATTCAATCACTTTTATGCATCAGTTACGTGCACCCCACAACATTTTTCAAGTGTTGTTGATGGTTACGAAAATGCAAGCCTGAGGGTAAAAAAAGGCTGGAACAGGACAAGAAAGGGGACAGTCAGAATTCTTCTAAGTCCATATGTATTTTTAAATCTTAAGAGCACATGCTGCATGAAATCTTAAGAGGACATGCTGCATGAAAGAATATCAAGTGATATTCTTTTTGTTTTTAATATCCTCAGTTTGTTTTTAATATCCTACATGTATTTATTTCCCAAGATGGAAAACCAACTTTGCATATAATATATATGCACGTATATGCATATATGTCAATGATTTTGGAGAAACTTGACAACCATGAAACTTGATTTTTTTATGTAAGTACATCCAACTCAAATACTGTTGTAAATTACCATCAGGTGATCAGATTTCAGAATTATATTTTACAGTTATTAAGCTTTTCATTTCAAAAATCAAATTAGTGATTTTTTAAATTTCTGTAAATCTTAAATATCAATACTTTGATCCTACAATATCAATACCAATCCTACTAAGCAAAGATTTGTCACACAATTAACCTGTTTTCCTGATACAGGGCTTCCCCCAAAACGCAGTTACTGTTGTAGTATATTATAGGAAATACTTTCTGTCATAACTCAGCCTATACTTTTGTAAAGTAAAAATTCAGAAATATTTAAAAGTAGTACTACTTTATTCACTTTGTCACACATTATAGAGGTACACATATAGCTATATATTACAGAAATACTACTATAAAAAGGTACTTAACACAAACACTAGCATAAACTTTGTTAAATGTCAACACTTCACTAACATTTTTAGATAGAGTTGGAAAAAAGCAATAGATTTGCATAGAAATCCTTCCAAGTTCCTCAACAAAAAAGTTCTAAAGCAAAGTCCATTGCAGATACACCTTTGGAAAAATCTCCTTTAGCCTAATAGGAAAGATATTCTTCCTCATCCTCAAGCCCATTGTGAAAAAGTCCTTTGCCTCTGGTATCTAGAAGAGACATTGAAACCCAATTACAAAGACCTAGGCTCTTAGGACACGACAGAATTGACAAGGTAGGAAGCATTTTACACTCCTAAGAGGACTTGATTCATGTTTCCATGGCTAATTACCCTGCCTCAAAACCAAGCTGGAATCGAACTATAAGCCAGACTTCCCTGCAGTAACAGAAATGCAAAAACTCATTTGTGCTTTTAAAAGAGAGTCTGATCCTTCATAGTTCAAGCTCTTAATTTCTTAACAATTTCTGGTTGCATCGCTTAACCTTGTTACTCAAAACTGGAGATATTAAAGACAGATCGGTTGCAATAGTGGCTCAGTGACCTGACTACATCCATAAAAACAAACAGCATCCAGACTGATATTAGAACTCCAGTATTCCTGTATCCTTATACTTATCCTTACACTCTTCTTCCTACCCCAACTATTTCCCACCTCCAATGCAAATGTAAGAAAACATGCATGATTACAAAATCAATAAGAAATGTCACCTTCCAAACCACTATTACGCTATTTCAGTATGTTCAATCTGAATTAAAAATAGCTTAGATATAAGCTGCATACTTTTGCTAATTAGTTCCTTTAAAAGTTTCTCAATATTGCATAAGAAGTTTTAGATAGACTTATTTTTTTCCTACGCTACCTATACATTGTGCCATAATCTGAGCTGTGGCGGTCGCTTTTCCTGTTTGACAGGGCCCTGATACAAAACAATACATTCGCAAGACCAGACAAGAAATATAGAGAACTAGTTTGGCAAGAATTTACACAGGCAGGATTTGGTAAGTAAATATGAAAGAACAATGAAACTTTTCATTAAAGCCTTCTCCAAACTACACAGAGCAGTGCTTTTCTTGAGGCTCTTTCGCTCCATTAAATTTTCCCATAAATTGAGGATTTGTCGGGGGGGGAAGGGAGGTGGGTTAGCAGAGGGGCCTAGTTCACATTTTGTAGAGATTAGTTATATCGGGCTCCCCCAGAAAATTGAAACTAGCGATCTGACTGAGTTAACAAAATCCACAAGAATGGACAAGTTCAAATTTTAACAATTAATTCCATGTAATAACCGATCAAACAGAAGGGAAACATCTAAACTGCAAAAATGTTCAAATTTAAATTCCTATTCCATGTTCTGTCTACAATGAACATATGCTGCATGCTGTATAAGAGTGTGTTTACATGCACTATTTCCTAAATGCAAAAAGACTGGACCAGACTTGACACTGATTTGAATTCAGGTACTACTACATTGACTTTACAAGCAGATCTGTATTCACAATTTGGTCAATTCATATTTCTCCATCGCAACCAGTAAATATAGATTCATAATCTCCTAAATAACAGTAATAATACAATGTAAAGCAGTCAAAAACATTACTTCGAGCAGTTACTGATTCATGACGCTGCAATCAGCAATTCCTAGCGTTTGCCACAGCTTGGCGGGTGGGCGACTGGACGTGCGGGTCCCCTGGGAGGCTCCGGCACCTGCTGCGCCACTGTCGCGCAGTGGCAGCCCACAGCTCCCACATGACATCTTCAAGCTGTCGTATTATCCAAATTTATCAATAGAAGTTTTAGGTATAAAATTCTAGCATGACATCGAGTTTAAATATATCCAGTACGTCTTCTAATTATAAAAAATATAAAGTGCAAAATACACCAAGTCTGGTAGGTGGATTTTCTATAAAGATGAAAAAGAGTCACTAAATATAATTTAAAATACTATCCAAAAGCTTTTCAAGAAATCTGCTTCAGAATTTTTCTGGTTTAAGAAAACAACATCCTGAACTCCAATGTTTTGCCATTGTTTTAAAATTTGAATTTGTACATTGCAATTGGATTTTCACGTTCTGTCAACAAAACAACAAAACAAAACCATGTTTATATTCTCTCACTTGTTTATGACTGTTTAAAAGGGTACTGCACTCTGCAAACCTGCAATGCATTTAGAGTTATCAAGACACTTTGTTAGGAAACTCATTAGCAACACTGCTCTACCAAAGTGTAAATTGGCAGTGCGCAATTATCTTGTAAAAGCTCTAGAGATGTCTTTGTCACTAGTTCATGCAGAAGAACTAGCAAGTTCACTTAATTGAATACAAGGACCAAAGCAATGCTAAACCTGATTTATAATACGTTCATTTAAATATTGCACCACTCAGCTCAAGTCTAAGCAAGTCAGATCTCCTACTTCCTGTGTACACCCATTTAACTATTCTACTTGACTACGATTATAAAGGTACTTATAATCTAAACTCAGGAGCACTACCCTTTCAGCTCCAAATTATTCTATAATGGAAGATAAATATTTGCTAACTGAACACTAACACGAAGAGCGGAAGCACGAACACATTAACAAAGCCAATAAAAATGCAGTCATTCTTATTCTGTTTACACCATATGACATGATTTTTAAAAAGCACACAGGAAAAACTGAGAAAACCTTCAGTTTAAATAATATTATTCAATATTCTGTAGCTAACAATTTCATGTTCCCACATAATGGAAACAAGGACTACATGTGGGAAGCAAAGTATCTAGAAACAGGAATGGAAATTACAATGTGTTCTTATTAATGGCATAGAAAGATTTCCGACTCCTTTATTTCTAAATAGGTGTCTTATTTTTTGTAAATCTACTCTTTCCAAATGTATAAAACTGTTTGTTTAACACTAAAAGTTACAACAAATACAATTGTTCTTTGGAATATTTTGTACACATTGTACAAGAAGAAAGTACCATAAACTTCTTCGTCAAAAAGAGCTACGAATTTAACAGAAAACAGAAAATAAGTCCCCTAAAACTTCCTCCTTGGAATGGGGAGTGTTTGCACATGCCATCCAATTGTGCCCATTGCTGAGATGTAGTCTCACCTGCCAACCAGGACAGCGTCCCGAAGCATCCAAAGGGATGTTTTATCTGCATGGCTACAACTGCATTGCTGGGGGTGGAGGATAATTTCTTGTTTGTGGTTTTTTTAAACCTACCTACGAGGTGAACAGCAGAGAGCACTACTCGAGTAGGACAGCGATCACTCCCGGAAAAGTTTCTTTACTTCTTACCTTTGACCATAATAACCCAGGTTTCCTGACTTCAGCTTACAGCTGGAAGCAGACCTACTATAGTTGCCACTACAATTGTGTACATGCCTTGAAACCAAATAAACTAGATCTTTTCCAAACACACCTCTATTTTCTAACCTGTTCAGGCCAAACATCAAGAGTATTTCTTACTGCAGAGAGGTATCTTTGAAAACAGACTGTATTTTTCAAACTGAACTCAACCGGGCTCTCTCAACCTATCAGAACAGACCTTTCTAACCCTGAAATGATCTAAATTTAGAGATTGCTTATAGCTTTCTGCTTTAAGAACTTTGCCATTAAATAAATCCTTAAATAAATTTTTAATCGTTGTCAATTAAATCATTGTGCACAAATATTCAAGTGTAAACCTCAAAGGAAAATGGGCTCCCCTCAAAGAACAGTCAAACTGCAAAAGCAAACTCCTTCTTCCCAAAGTTTCAGATTTCTAGTTCCATTAATAACTCTATTTATAAAGAGATGAAGAGAAAGCAAGCACGTATTTCTAGTTTCTGTTTAAAATCATCTTGAATTTAAGAGTACATCACATAATGTGGGTGGCTACCTTCACTGTCTTAGGTATTTTGAGAACAGATAAAGTTTCTGTGGCAGAAAAGTACACAGATCAAAACTAACACAAAATAATCAGACGTGGGTGTGTACTGGACTTGTCTGTTCAGCAGCATATGGCACTTGGGCATGTCAACACAGGCAGAAAGGAAAATAATGGTTAATAAAAAACTAATATATCTGAAAATTTGCCAAAGAACTCATTCATTTCCCTGTCTAGCTCTGTGCTGCAGGAGGGAACCGTCAAAACAAGCATTCAGGTGCCAAAAGAAAAGCTGAGAACAGCTCTTAACATAAGCTGAATTCCAGTTACATTCCCCAGCCCAACAATCTAGTAAGAACAAAAACCAGGGTATGAACTGCATCTCATTCACATCACACAGCTCCTGGAATTTCAGACCCAGAGACCTACTGTGCAACATACATTACAGCAACAAGGGGGGGAAAAAGAATTTTTAAAGGCAATTACATTCTATTAGGTATGCTGATATGGGATCATGGGCAGTCAGCAACAATTATTCAATGAGTATGTTCACCATCTCTGTGAGGGTCCAAATCTGCAAGACACTTAATGTTAATGAAGGTACTCCAATAGGCCTCAGAAAGCAGTTGATATCTACAGCTCTTAAATTACCAGGCTGTGAGTTAAAGGAACAGCTTCCCATTTCTGATTGCACTCCATCTGCAATCACTCCCCTCCCACAACCCAGTTCTAGAGCATGTTTACCTTGCCCTGTGCTTCATGAAGTAAAGGAAAGCACGGCTACAAAGGACTGTGGAAAAAGCCAAACAGCGTACAGTAGAAGACAAGCCTCAACCCTTTCATCATCTTCTTCCTTAATTCATAAAACTGCACTTTGGATTGGGCATATTGCAGGCTAAGGTAAATTTTTTGGCATTGCACATTACTGGGAGATAGAGCTGTACATCTAGAAAGGTTACATATCATGCCTTTAGAAAAGGCTTTGATCAGGGATTGACTTTTTTCAAACACACAAGTGTATATACAATGTCTTCAACCAGGAGGTATATAACTGATCTGGGATGAACTAGTTACGGAAATGAGAACAACATGAATCTAACCACTGAAGCATCTTCCTCTATTTTTACATTCACCAACACTTTTCTAGCCTCACTAAAAGGATTTTAACTTGGCAAAAATCCATTCAAGACAGAATCTGAACATCTGACCAATATCACTTTTCTTATGACCCTGAAATGCTGAAAAGGGTGTATATGAAATCAAAAGCAATATTAGCTTTTGCATGCATCCTGAATGTCCACTTTCAGCAGTAACAGTGATTTATTTAAAAAGTTATCCCATTACACTATCAATTTTGGTCCTCAATATAGAAGTCTGATAACAACAAAAAAAACATTAACCTATTATTAGTCCATTTTAGCAATTACATGTCTCCTAAAATGCATCGTAAATTGAAACAATATGGTCAGTAAACTGTTGGAATACTCTTATATATTGAGTTGCATTGCATTTCTATTGGAATACAAAAAAGTATCATAGTACTATTGGATCTTCCTTTAATCAGCAAATTCAGCTGATTCAGCTACTAAAAACGGTAAATTTACTTTGACTGTTAACTACTATGCAGTTTGCATAAACTTTCAAATATGTATGAATCTCTTGCTCTTCTGAAAAGAAAGTCCAGGCACTCAGTGATTTCCTAAATTTACAAGCAAAGTATTCTGAGATATATGCCTAGATGTACTCTTCCTATTTTCCTACCCTACAATTCTCTAGAGAAAATACTCTGAATAAGGATATCTAAGTTCTTATTAAAGCATTACCTCTATTGTGGAAGTTTGGATTTTTTTTTAAATCATCCTGTTTACCTAAAAGCAATCTAAACCAGTTCATGTGTAATCACATCACTGATTAATTTGAATCAGTTTTCCTATGTGCTGGAAACTTCCAATATCTATTAATAGCACAACATTGCTCTGATACACTCCAATAATCTAACATCATGGAATAGTTCAGGTTGGAAAGGACCTCAGGATGTCTCTAGTCCAAACTCCTGCTCCAGGCAGGCTCAGCTACAAGGTCAGACCAGGTTGCTCACAGCTTTATGCAGTTGGATCTTGAAAACTCCAAGGTTCGAACGCCTCTGGGGGCAACCTGTCCTGCTGCCTGACTATCCTCACAGGGGAAACATTCTCAAGGTATAACCATACCGAGCCCCTCTCATTTCAGTCTACACCCGTTGTCTCTTGTTCTCTCATCACACACCGCCGTGCAGAGCCCGGCTCTACCTTCTCCACGACCTCCCCGTAGGTACTGGGGGCTGCTCTCGCATTCCCCTGAGGCCACCCCGTCCCTGGGCTGCACAAGCCCAGCTCCTGCAGCCTCTCCGCACAGGGTGAGCACTCCAGCCCCAACCGTCTCGGCGGCCTCTGCTGATCTCACTGCAGTTTCTCAATGTGTTTCCTGTATTGGCAGTCCCAAAACTGGACGTACCATCTAGATGTGGTCTAATGAGTGCTGAGCAGAGGGGGATAATCCCTCCCCTCGGTCTCCTGGCCGTTCATACAGCCCTCGGTGCTGCTGGCCCTCGCTGCTGCCCTGGCGCACAGCCAGTTTCTGTCCTGCTTGCGGCCCACCAGGGGACCCCGGGCCTTTTCCACAGAGCTGCTCCCCAGCCGGTCCATCGCCAGCCTGTATCACTGCTCAGGACTCTCCTTGCCTGGTGCAGGGCTGGGCATTTGTCCTGGACAAATTTCATGAGGTTCCTGTGGGCTCCCTCTGAACAGCCACCCTGCCCTTAAGTGTATTGCCCCATCCCTCAGTTAGGGGTCACCTGGAAGCTTGGCCAGAGCACACTCCCTCGCCTCCTCCAGGACACCGAGAGAGACGTTAAACAGGACAGGTCCCAGCATGGACCCCTGTGCTGCTCCACTGGCTACCAGCCTCCAGGCTGTGTACCTGGACCATGGCCCTCTGAGCCTGGCCTATGGCCAGCTTTTTACCCATCCAGCCACCCAGATTAAAATCCCAGCTTCACCGCAGGAATATTGTGGGACACAGTATTGAAAGCCTTGATAAAGTCAAAATAAATGACTTAACTCTCATATTTTCACAGTGCACAGCCCTCTGACCACCAGGAGGTGCCACTACCAAAGGGCAAGTTCAGACTCGAACACCATGATGTCACGGCATCTCTACCCTCTTAACACTCCCAGGCTGTGCCTTAGCATAAAACCAGATGTTAAAAGTTATTTTGCTCTTCTAGTAGAACACAAGCAACAACTAACTTTGCGAACTAATAAATGAAGTGTAAAGCTTTACATTTGGCTGGGAAAGGTCAACACGTTATATATATATGTTTTATATATATATATATATATATATATGTTTATTTACACTGTGCAAGGTTCTGTTATGTTTGTTTGGGGAAAAAAATACTTGAGAAAAAATACATTGAACTGAGTAACATCAGCTCTGTAAACTCCTTCATATTCAAGTAATGAGCACTGCATAACACCATCCTGATGAAAATGTACATCATATTTTTTATGTAGGATTTATTCCTCTGTAAAAAAAATCCTAGATCCCTATCTAAGCACTGCCACAAATTCCAAGTGGGCTAAATTCACACGCAAGGTAAGAAAAAAATCTGTCCTTTCCAAAGGTATTTTGTTATAAGTAGAAAAAGCGATTACTCCATAATTCTGCATAATAAATGAACAATGAATGCAACAAAATAGAGTTCATCCAATTGCAATTTAAAATTATTAGTATTAATTTCAGATAACAGACATGAATTTGAGTAATCAAGTCTACAGTTCATAAATATGTAATGAAATGTATTCAGTAGGATGACGCACAATCATCTATGTAGGGACTTCAGAATTTGGGCAATGATGCTTAAAAAGACAAAACATCTTTGGACTGAAGCTTGACAGTTGGACAATAAGTGAACTAAATGAAGGAGAGAAGCATTTTATGTTTCTTCCAAGAGCTTCTCTCTTATGTCCATCCATTATTACAGTATTGCTTGGATTTAAGCTGTCACTGTTTTTTCATCCATCATGATAATTCTTCACATTCAGTACTAGATTTAGACTGGAATAATGTATTTTACTGGAACATCTGTCTATGTATATGTATATCTTTTTAATATGTGTGTGTTTGTGTGTGTGTAAATATATATACACACGTGTGTGTGTCAATTAAACAAAAGACTGAGAATCTGGCAAGACACTCCAAGGGAAGATTTAGGAGGGTAGAAACAAAATAGTCCACAGTGATGATTCAGCGTGCGATGGAGAGCCTGAATTATTTTAGACTGTACTGGAAATAAAATTTCTACTTAGTGGCCATTAACATCAAACACCATGAAAAACGGAAACAATGAATTTTGATATATGTTCCTGTCTGGAAAAGGTTAATAATCTTCTCGTATGTGGGGTTTAAATAGTGATTAATATACGGATAGAGACGCAAAAGCATTACTATATAGAGTGCCTCACAGTTCCTACACCCTGTAAACTACAAAGTTAGTAAAAAATATGAAATGTCAGTCTGTTCCAATTCCTATATTATTCTTCTGGAAGCTTCAAAGTCAAAGCCTGGTGGGTAGGACTGTGCAATATAAACAATTACGCTGAACCATGTGGAAGGAACGCACATGCTAAGAGAATCACAGAAAAGTTTATTTACGTTGGTTAAGATATCTTATGTTTCTGATGGGATTTAGAGTTTTCTTAATCACTCGGGCAAGAAGGATTTCTTACTGAGAGCAGAACTGTCCAGCCATATAGACGACTATGAAAATGAGTCAGATAAAACATGCATGCACCATTGCATATTCAAGAACAAGGATAAATGCATTCTAAGAAAACAAGAACAAATGTGTCATCTCTAAAGACAAATATGGGAAAGTACCTGTCCTTGTTCCACCTTAACACTCAAAGGGGCTGAACTCAGCAATTCTTACTGAAAGCAGCAGGTCTCTGCTGAGCACCCCATCCCCATCCCTCCCCACTCACGGTGGCCAGGAGGCGAGGGGCAACTGGGATGTCTTGTCCTTACTGACCCCACGGCTCTGCCAGCCCGGCGCAGAGGCACCCACAAGCCTTCCCCGCACCCTGGTCGCCGGCTGCAGATGGGGCGAGAGTCATTCCTGCCCCTTCCACCTCCTGCAGCAGGGTGGCACGAGAGCTCCCCAACCGCTCCGACACCGGTCGGTGGCTGAAGATCCGTCCCCTCTCCATCTCAGATGGAAAGCAATATGCCAGATAGATCTGTTGGGTATTAGGCACAAGTAAAGAGTGACAAAACTAACATACACTGAAAAGCATCTACAGATCAATACCAGGTGCCAGGACCTGGTAGAGACGTGCAGACTATTTTTATTGATTTGTGCTGCAGGAAGAGCAAGGAAATCCTACTAATAGTAGGTGAGGACTGAAAGCTTCAAAAGTTTACACCATGCTTTATAAAACTGAACCCAAGACTACGAAGACTTTGCCACCATTTGTGGGGAACAAGGAAATTTCAGTACTTTCCCTTCTTTGTCTTCCACAACTACGTGCAAACTGTAGCTTATACAAAAGGCTAGTTTCAAAAGGCTAGTTTCTATGTTGCCTAAGTAGGATGAAATGAAAAGAGGACCCTCCCTTCCCCCATCATTTCATCCACAAGTATTAGATACCAGTGGGACAATATTTCTGCTTAATACACATCTGTGCACGTGCACACATGTGCTTCTGTCAAACCGCTGAGGAAAATTTGTTTCCAGTCAGCAGGCTGTAAAAGCAATGTGGAAATAATCACAGTAGTATGCTAATTTATCTGTTAAACAACTTTCAAAATACTTCAACAAAAACAGGACTTATTTTTCATCTCTGAGTAAAAAAAATAGCAACAATATTTAGCTAATATATTTCCAAACCACCCAAAACTTTTAAAGCAGTGTAATTTCAATACCTTCTCGTGACACTGACTTAAGTGTATATTCGCTCATTACTAAACAAAATCAGTTTTGTCCTAAACTTTGAGAACTATCACTATATAAATACAACTAGTATAATTATCATTAGTTTATAAGCCTAAATGAAACAGATTTGGCAATCTGTATGAGTTCAGAGTTTTGAACGCTGTTAATCCAGAGCAGGAACTGCAACGTAGCACTCCAGGTTTGGATAAACCTGAAGTCCAAACTCCTAAAAATCAAAGGATTAATCTCAAGGATTACTTATTTTGTTTTCAAATGCGTTCATAACTTCTAAAGATGAAGCTGTTTGATTTTAAGATTAAAAAAAAATAATAACTCCAAGGTAACCTTGGGTTTCCTATGACTGCACTCCTACCGTCTGACCATGCTGGAGGGTATTATCATTTTTATGATTTAACACAATTAACACCATAGCAAGCTGGAGACTTCTCAAGAAAAATAAAGACAGAATTCCTGCCGAGTGTTACAATCTCTACATTTTAGCTTTCCTCCTACTTTAATTTATGTCTACGTTTTTTTCAAAGATCATGAAACTCTTCCTCACAAATCAGCAATAATCCTCTCCTTTTTCAAATCAATAACCAAACCCATGTTTGGTCTAAGCTAGAGGCTAGCCCCAGTTTAACCAGAAGAAACCAAAAAGTAGGATCTTCTGCTAATGTATACCCTAAATTGAGATCCTGAGTTAACGTGGAGAAAAGCTGCAATGAAAATTGCAAATACATCAGTCACTAGGCCAATGAAGACAATTATCGTGAGTATACGATAATTCTAACATGTCTCATAAATCCTATTGGCATTAAATATCTCAGTATATACCCCCCAAATTAGTATACCACAGTTCAAATTTTAGACCTTTAAGATACAGATTGCTGTCTGCAAGACACTGGCCTGCGCCATGCTCAGGTTGCAAACTCCTCTGGACCAGGGCTCTAACTCCCCATCCACACACCACCAGAGCGTCCTAGTGGGAACCCCAACTCCCCACCTCTGAGTAGTCAAGAGAGATCGGAAAGGGAAAATCCTAACCCCTCCTCTTGTTCTAAACTGTCATTTTATTATTGACTGTCCCTCACACCCCCTCCTTTCATGCATCACTCTCCTCATTTTCAAATTCCTCTCATCTCCCTCAACTACATTTATGATTTCAAAACACCATTTATACCAAAATCACCTGCCCCCGAGGTTGCTCGACGCACCGCAATCTTTCTTCTTCCACTGGCTCCTCAAAACTTACCCTTCTGCTCCATCATCTGCATCTATTTACTGCTCACAGTTACTTCCATACCTGGCCACCAGCAGAGAGAGCACTTCCCAATGTTAAAACCAACGTGGATGACAACTATGTGAAAAATGAGTTACCACTGCACCCTCTTCCACTTACTACACCACAATCACTATGCTGGTATTTCCATCCAACTTCATGTTGTCATATCCTCACAAACCTAACTGCGTTAGTGCCAGGCAACATGAGTAAAGCTTGTGAAGTTAAGACCTGAAAATGAATACATTAAAGATGGAAGATGAGGATTAGCATTTAGAACCTCATTTTACTTCCATAGTTATCTGCTGTCTTGTCACCTGCAGCGACAGGGAGCACTGAACACCAGTACACTGAACTCTAACCCATTACACAGCTTCCAAAATTGCTTAAATCTCTAACAGCATGTCTACACTTGTTAAAATTAAAGCAGAAGACTTGATTAAGAGAGAAGTAAAACCAGCTAGTCTTCTTGACCAGAAAAGAAAGGGGGGGGGGGGGGGGAAGGCAGCAATGCCAAGCCTTATTTTGAAGGAAAGGTAAACCTTTAAGTCTTCTGAACTGAGCAGTGAGTATATCACATAGAAGGTTATAAAAACAGCTATTTTTCCCCACATCAAGGTATTGCAATCTTTAGCTCTAAAAGTTTTGATTAATGTAAGAGTGATATGACATTCTGGTGTCCTCAGTTATAGCTTATAATGTGGTCTAAGTTAGAAATCCCAATCTTTATAACAAATCCAACATTGACAGAAGATACAAATAAATGACTGAAACTGCATAAAGAGTAACATTAAAAATACAGTAAAATGTAACATAATATTCCACCCAGAATTATAACTTCAAGTCTTATAAAAACAAAGTAATTATCTTTCTTCTCTTCTGCTAGACAAATATAACAGTATTCTTTACTTGGTCAAACCTAAGTTTTAGAAGACCTCCAATTTCTAGTTTTTCTTTAAAAAAAAAAAAAATGTGTGTCCTTTCAGAAACTGGTTATTAAAAATGCATTCAATTTAACAGCATACATATTTCTGGGAATTCTTCATAACTAATGGCAAAACTGAGCTTCACGTAGGCTTGATTAAAAACAAAAACAATCTTAAAAACCCGTAATATTCATTTATATGCAACTCATGCTTGCAGAAAAGTAGTATTTTTTAGCACTGCAACGTCTATTTTCTGTAAGTAACTCCTTTAAAATAAGTATCTTTAAAATAGATACAATGTATCTGGGACCAACAAGTAGCAAATCCCTGCCTAATGAGCCCTAGAGAAAACAGATTCTCAGAAACTCTAAAAATCTTTTTCCAGAAAGTCTATGTATATTATTTGGGATATATTTGAGGTCGTTTCCAGTTGGTGCCATAGCAAAATGCAGATATAAGAAGATGCTAGCATCTCTCGCTAATTTTGAAAGATCGCTGTGTAGCCACTACTGTTGTTACTTACATTTAGATAGCGTCTTAGGCATCACTGAAGAGGAAAACTGTGTTTGCTCTTGTGCAACCATATAAGAGCACAAAGAAAAGAGCTTGCTCAATAGGACTCTGAATGCTACTATAAAAGAGAAATAGATTAAATATGGCATCTTTCTGACTGCTTCAGCACACCAACATACACCAACATACACCAACAGCTCCCAAGCCAGCACTACATCAAACTAACCAAAGTTTTAAACCATTTCAGCTGACCACAGCCTCTATCCATGTATTTTTACAAAATATGTCCCATGAATTGGTTTAACTTTGCAAGTTTTCCCTTAGCAACCAACAGTCCTTTGTTACATCTCCTTCCTTCTACATTAAAAGCAACAGCACTGTTAAAAATACAAGGAAGTTTCAGTAACCGGCATGAAAATGTATTTCAAATATCTGTATTATATATATTCCTCATAACTTTTCAAATAGAGAGACGTCTGGACTGACAGAAGCTTGTAAATGACAAAACAACAGCCTTGCATATAATAATAAACGTACTCTCCAGTTCTTATTTCTAAATCCAAGAATATTGTTCTTAAATAGGACAACAGCCACAGAAAGTTTTTTTCTATTTGGATTCTCCGCTTTCTCTCCTGCTCTGTTTTGATTTGGGGGGAAGGGACAGGAGAAGGGCAGTCACCTCTGAAAAATCCCTTCCACTTCACAGGTACCAGCTGTCTTATCTTTCAGAAATGCTCTAAGTGATACATATCTAATTAAATTCTGATCGGTTCTTCCAAATTTGTATTTAGTTTTGAAGTTTGTTTCTTCTGTTCACTGACCTGAAGAAGGATCTCTCCTGCTCTGTTTTGATTTGGGGGGAAGGGACAGGAGGAGGGCAGTTCTGGCAGATGCTTAAACAACTTAAGATACTAAGAGTAGCATCCTCAAGAGCCTGAGCCTGCATTTCCATTTTCCGGGTACAGACGGCTTTCTTCCTCATGGAGAACTCTCCAACTCAACAGAAAGTTTTACAGCTGCTTTCACATGCTTTTTACTAGAGGCAAGCAAGTAACCTGTAGCCATGTACAAACGAAAGCCCCCAGGGCATCGGAACAAGCAAACACCACACACAAGTCGGTTATATATGAGACATCTAAAACATTACTTGGGGATTCAGCTTCTCCATTATTTTATGAGACATGGTTGAAAGAATTCCCAAAAAAGATCCTAGTCCATCGTGAACTTCTTCAAAAACGGAGAGGTCATGAACTTTCTCAGTTTGATAAGCCACAGAGCACTGTGTGAAGGCTGCAAGCTAAAGCTGGCTGGGGTCCTTCACAGTCTTCCAAGCAGAAAGAATTGCCAGTCCAGAGCCCCATGCCCCTTTGAGTTAAGGGGAAAACAAAAGAAATCAAAGTTTTGACAGATTTTTATCCATCAGTGCTGAAGGAAAGGGAGAGGCAAGAAACCTCCTATTCATG
Source organism: Apteryx mantelli (assembly GCF_036417845.1). Classification (NCBI taxonomy): domain Eukaryota; kingdom Metazoa; phylum Chordata; class Aves; order Apterygiformes; family Apterygidae; genus Apteryx; species Apteryx mantelli. The sequence goes on from NC_089979.1 coordinate 154,952,598, forward strand.
TAGTTCTCAATTTAAAAAACAGACTGTTTCTAGGAGTAGATGTAATGGTCAGAGAGGAGGAGGGGGGACAAATGCAGCACACGTACAGGGTAAAGCAGGAGGAGGGATTATGTTCTCCCGACCGTCATGAATCAGACACCGACTCACAATAATACTCTAGGCTAAGCCAAACTTCTGTTCCAAGTTCACATGCATGGATTTCATCGGGGGTTTGTGCTGAACAGCAAATTTAGCCTGAATAACATTTCATTTTGCTGCATGACTTGCACCTCTTCTACCCTTACTATTTCCTAAAAGACTGATCTCATTTCATTCAATTCTTTTTATACAACATGCACATTTTTTACACTAGGAATGAAGCTCCTATCCTGTCCATGAAGACAAAGGATGACACAAAAATTAACAATAAAGTAAAATTTTACCATTTGAAAGGGGAAAAATATATCAGACTGCTTAGTAGAGTGACTAGGAATCCTCATCCTCAGGAGAAACTTTCCTCAAATGCAAGCTGCTTGAAAATGAAACTTGAAGTAAAAATGTCTGTTTTGAAAAAATTCATGAGGAAAAGTTGCAGTTACATGAAATCTCAGGTCAAAATAAATTTTTATTTGAAAGGGAGAGTCCCCAGAACAGACAACAGTGTCAGTGCTTGCAAGGCACATGACATCTGGGTTGCAGGAGATAAGGGTTTGCAGAGTGTTCTGCAGAGCGAGGACTTGCTGCTGGACCTCCCACTTCCCAGATGAGGGTCCCACCCCACAGAGACACTCTTTCTGAAGCCCCTCTCTTCTATGCACTTTTGGAAATAGTTTTACAAAAGCTGCCACTTTATTGAAATGATGTAAAAAAATTAAAACCTCCCTTTCTCCACACAACAGAAAACTTGTTCCCTAGTTAGCTTTATTATTTCAAACTGTGGTTGTTTCAAAGCTTAGATTTAGTGGTTCATAAATACACATATTTTTTTAAACTGCCTGGACTCCAAACCTTCAAACTTCTACAGCTCATGTAATACATTCTTTTCAGGAACTCTGGGATTTTTCATGCTTTGTATGAAAAGTACAATCTTGTCACAGAACAGAATATAACATATTAAGTCTGTGTGAGCTCTTCTCTGTATTAGTCTGTAAAGTAAGATTAAAAGCACACATGTTTATGCTGTTAATTCAGAATAACATCATATTTTGTAAAAGGAAACATATAAATCAGAATTTGGTACACTAATGTTTTCATGTCATAATTTATATACTCTTATATACAGTAAATCTAATAAAAACTCTAACAAATATTTTGAATATTAAATCAGCCTTACTGGGATGTTTGATGTAGACATTTTAAAGCAATTTAGGGAAAAAAAATTCCTTGAATTTTAAATAATCTATCACATTGTCTTGGTTAAGAGACTCACCTCTTTCAAGGTTCACAGGAGAAAAACATATGCCTTCAAAATAGCTATTCTTTTGAACATAAGACAGAAAAATTCTGTGCTTAATTTTTTCACTGACATACAAGAATGAACATGATGTACTCAAAAGCAACTTTACACTGATCAACATAATAATGACACAGATATCAGAAACAGATTCATATATAATTGTATTTGCATATATTACTCTGTATTCAGGATGCAAAATTTAGACTTGGGTCACAAATGAAAAGATACCTATATCTTCAAACTGAGATTTTGATCCACAGCAGTATAATGATAGAAGAGGATTAAAAAAAATCCCAACTAGTTTCGCTTTAGGATTTCACACCTCAAAAATCCAATTTCAAAGGCATTTAGATGCACGGGTTTACTCTGAGCTTGCCTTATTAGTGCCTGTCCTAAATAAGGATGGCTGACAGTTACTTAATGATACTGTTTACAGAGACAGAGCACAAGTGGCTATGGAGGGACAGGTGAAAGGAGGCAGCAGCAGGGGGCACGTGGCACAGAGGGCACAGTTGGCACCCTGAGCGCCAGCTCCGGACACCTGCAGGCAGCAGAAGCAGCAGTCACCAGCGGAGCCGGCAGCTGCACCCGCTCCTGCTGCCCGCACTGCTGCTCCTGGAGGTGCAGTGACTCAGAGGAGAAGCACCATGAGACGCTCTCCTCCCCCTTCTCCATATATATTATTTACAGTATGACAACAGCTACAGATTTCAGCAGGAATCACGGTCCTCCTTTCCTAGAGATGCACCTTCTGCCCTGGAAAACTTGCAGTTAAGAGCTGATTTACATGAAATTATACTGACCTACCTAATTTAATTTCCTAAAATCCACTTCATTATTTCCAGAGAAGTTTGTGAAGTTGTCCAGAATTTAATAGGGGCTCAAAGCCGGTAGCTTGTCAATGCAAAGTGAGGTACTTTACTTCTGTAATAGGCTTATCCACACCCCATTTTGGTGAAAGCCAAATGAAATGGGGAACACTTTTTGTTTCTATGAGGGGGCTGAAGAATGGACGCCCTGCCACCGACACTGCCTTCACTGAACGGGAGCAGGGCCAGAAGGGGCTGGTGCTCTCGCCTGCGCTCTCCCCTCACCTCCCGGCCCTGCTCCCCAGCTTCCTCCAAGGGCAAAAGCAGAGAATAAAACAGGGCTTCAGACCAGAGGTAAACACTGGTATACTCTAACCAGCAGCAATGAGTTTGGGGGAATTTCACAAACCACTGTCATTCCAGTCACTTAGGAGAATCGGGTTGTTGTCCCACACCAAGAGGCCAGGAGAGTCTACATGGCAGGGAGGAGGAGAGGGTCAGCCGGGGTGCAGGGGAGGCCAGGAGGTGACGCTCAGCTGTCTTCTGCAGACAGGCAGAGCTGGCTCTGAGCGCAGTGCAGCGTCACAGAAAACAGCAGAATCTGTCAGCACTAACAGATCTCCATCCTTTGAAAAAAAACTCAACCTTCCTCTTGGACTCTGAACAACACACAGTTGGTGTGTGGATTATAACTCGCAGCTCAAAGTTTCACAACACAGACAAGACACTGACATTAGAGAGACCTAGGGTTTTTGCAATTAACTGGTATTTAGCTTTAGGATATTTCTGTCTACATAAGTCTTTTCTGTTTCAAATCTTAAAGATGAAATGGGATCAGGGCAAGGTTATTTGAGACTTCTGTTTCATACATTCTCTTCTGATTACAGACTAAATCCCATAGAGACTGCTCTGAAGGGCCAAGCTAAACGTACAATCACATAATTGGTTCTGGCTCAAATGACACTGAAGTCAGTAGAAAGTGTTCCCCGACTCCAGAGAGATTTAGCCTGTGCTTCAACGCAGCATTAAACTCTGTATCTATTATTTGCCTGAAACAACACACACACACACACATATAAACACACTTATTTATTTATTTATTTATTTCACAGAAGCATTTTGCAAGGCTCAGGCAGTGATGGCAGATGCACAGTAAAGAACTCTTGTCTTCTTCCAATATATTTGTATAGCACATCTGCATTGTTTTTTCCTGTTGCTTTAACTTATTTTCAAAAACCATTTTAACTTGGCATACAAGGCCATGTTTTCATTCGGTTAAGTTCTTGCATGCTGTGTCTTAACAATGGAATCAATGTGAATAAACATCTGGGAAATTTTGAACACCATGTACACAAGAACCACTTAGCAAATAAAGCTCAACAAAAATACATTTGAATCAAAACCCACGGGATGAGTAAATTGTAATCTTGCTATCAAACATGTAGTGTGCTGTGATAAAGGGTGTTTGGCACATACGAATAATTAATGAAAGTGTATAGTTATACATAAAATGTCTCTATAATAGCAAGCTCATTAGTTTATATGACGCCCCCCCCTTCACCAGATGAGAGCAGACCCAATTTATGTCATAGGACTTACGCTGCTAACAACTAAAAGGAAACTCTCAGACATATTGTAAATCACTTTGGGGACGGCAGGGATAAGTTAAAGCACTTCAGTGTAATATCACCACCAGGAAGCGTTGGTCAGCTTCGACTTACAGCACAGGAGCAACTGGAAGGTCATGTATGACCACTGCCGTGACGTTCTCCATGCACAATAGCATGGAGAATTTCCCCTGCTCCTGGGGAAACTCTACTGTAAAGGTCTGAGCCCTCCCATTTATTCTTTCTTTACACTTTTTTTTTTTTTTGCATACTTCATTCCTGTTTATGCTGATAAAACTGTCCTGATTACTGTAGTTCAATTAAAACCAGAAAATCTTTAGTTTTCAAAAAAATAAAATCAAGACAAAATAGTTTTATAATTCAGGATACATCACGGGATACTGGGGTTTTCCCCAGCTACTTTTGGAAAGCAGAAGGGAGAACTGAAGTGCATTTAGGAGTGTAATATTTACTGTTGAGTCTTCAAAACAAAACTGTAATGTTTCAGAATAACAGCCTCTAGAGGCAGATATCCTTAGGGGAATTTATCTAGGTTACATTGCTGTTAAAGCCTGAACAGAGAACTGCCCGACGTTGTGGGAGAGGGTGGTCGAGATGAGCCACCGCAAAGGAGGAACCAGAGCAATGATGGCTTCACAGCTGCCGGAAAGTGGGAGAGGATGGAGGAAAGGAGGAAGTGGTTAAGGCAGGATCAGATGGGACAGCAAATTCTCCTCAGAACCGCACAACCTCGGTAAGGCTCAAATCACAGTCAAGACACCCTACTGGAACAGCCTGCAGCCAAAGCCAGATAATACAATTTACCCCAAATCCTTTCAGTGGAGGCTGAGATTGGTGGCCCATGGCGAGTAAAGCGAACGCAAGTCAGCACCACTCCAGTCCTGCCCTCATCAGCTCTCAGCCCCGTTCATGTTCCCAGGCCCTCCTTTGAGCTCTGCTCCCTGATCCCATGCTACTGCTTCAATTTTTCTTTTTGCTATTTCCATTTGCTCCTGGTTTGACTTTCACACGCTCTGAGGATAAGTGGCTACTAAATGCTGGCTCTGCAGCAAAGCAAAGCAGAGCAGGGAAAACAGGGTACCGGGGAGAGCAACAACGGCAGAAGCACTGACTTCGATTGTCTTAAACAGCTATCGAATAGCCTAAAATTCAATTGGTGTATACTTCAGCCAACAGCACCAAAATCCCCTGACCTGCTGCATGGTAACTGCTATTCCTCAGATCAGAACCAGAATCCCAGGTCTGATGATGAATGCAAGTAAGTAGGGATGAAGGGCTCTTAAATTTTGCCATGGTCTATCAGAGAATATATGGATAAGGAAGGATGGGAAGTTCAATGTATAAATTCACAGTAAACTGGCAAAGAGCAAAAAGATTCTTCTCAACTTCCTCCCCTTTCCAATTAAAAGAAAAGAAGTCTAGGAATTTACATAGGGTTTTCCAAGCCCTCTGCCAGGCGAGGAATATGAGCACATAGACCTAAGATAAGACATTGTAACAGAATGCATACTACTCATCTTTGGGGAAAAAGAACTTAAGCAGCAGCCACCATAATCACCTCACAAACAGTCTTCAAAACATTTTTAAAAGAACAGAAATATACTGACCAAATGCCATATTGCCTCTGACTAGTCATTTTTACATCCTACATTCCAGCTGTTCATTAGAATAACAGGAATTGTTCCTAACAAAACACACTGTTGAGACTTGTAGCATGAATAGGTGCCTAGGACCAACTACTCAGATAAAATTAATGAAAGTAAGAAATGAATAGAGAGAATGCAATCTTCCTGAGGGTTAAGGAAGTTCACCAAGCAATCATGCACACCCAGTTATTCACATGATTCTTAAAAAAAAAAAAAAAAAAAAAAGAAAAGCATTCCCCACTCTCCCAAGGTTTGATGTTCCTTCTCCTAACACCATCAGGCTACCACCGATGCCACGTGCCCAAGCTGCTCCCAGCTGCAAAGCCTTTTAACATTCATCATATACATACTATAGCAGCTCAAAATCTCAAAAAACAGAGGGGTTGTAGCACACATCACTGAAGAAAAACATTTTTAAAGGGGTCAGAGACAGTCAAAAGACATGCTCCAACAAAAGGAGATTTCAGAGGAAATAAGGCAAGTACTCCACAATGACAGGAAGTGAATCTGTGGGCAAAGCAAGTATTTTGTTTGCTTTGCACCAAATCTTAGAGTATTACTAATATTGCCTTTGCTGCTCTAAAACTAATTAGATTCAGAAACTTTTTACAAAAAAAAATCTAATTTTTTGGAGCCTTAAAAATAAAAAGGGTAGCTGTAGAAATATGGCTATGGGTGCACTAAAATGCAGTTATTATTGCACAGTGCAGAAAGCTATTCCCTGACCAAGAATTTGGTTAGTAAATCCTATAATATGGAAACTGAGACCAAAATGACAAAAAGCCAAAACCAATATAAGTTAGCTTCCTCAGTTAGTTAACTATATAATACAAAGATAGCCATATTTTATAGCAAATAGATTTTTGTCTTTAGCAGCATTTCGCAGTACTCTGCTCATAACACTAAATATTTCAGTCCACTCTGGTCATTCAGTCTGTTCAGAAGCAAAAAGGGGTCTGAGAAAAAGCAAATAACAAACTTAAGATCTTTCCAAATTATTTATCTTACTTGAAATTGAAACAAAATTTTACCCTTTCCCCACAATGAAGTTCTTCCTTATGTTCTGCTGGCAAAGACTCCCCTGTTAAAAGCACTATGCACACATCAATAAGTTTCCGGTAACTCCGGGACTTAGCACTTTCATTTTATGTAAATACATCTAACTCCTTAATTCTGTATTTGCAAGCCAAAGCAATAAATGTCCTTGTTTGTTACGGGCCCCAAAAGCCAGCCGTGGCCGGCAGGTACCTGCGAGGCGCTGCTGGCTGCCCAGCGGGGCGGTTTCGGCCCGAGCGGGGCTCCCCGTTATCCCCAGGGGTATCCCCACCGCTGCCGCCTGCCAGCGCCGGGGTGGCCGGGACGCAGCAAACAGGCCGCCGGGGAGGGGAGAGGCTGAGAAAAGAAAATTAATTTCATTGCGTTTCTGATATTTAGAACTAACAAACCAGAAATAAGCAGGCCTTACACTGAAAGTAAATAAAAGTGCAGTAAATATACACACCCAGAGTCGCTGGACTGTCAGTAAACACCTCGCTGCAAATGCTGTCTGACACACTGCAGTAAGGATGGGCAAAGGAAGTAAAAGGACAGGACACAGTAAAGTGCTGTCTCTGTTCAGTCAAGGTACTTCTTCTTTAGGATAAAATTATTCCTTTTATTAAATGTCTTTGGGCTCTACATACCTTATAGTTATGTTTATGGGCCTTCTACTGCATCCTGACTCAGTTTTTGTTTTAATTAGCTTATATTTTAAAGAAGCTCTGGGTTTTTTTTGTTTTTTTTTTTTAATGCTTATGATTAATCAGTTCTTCTCGCAGAAATCAATTGTGTGCAGTCCATTTAAGCAGGCTCAGGCTTCCCCTCCTGCTGTCCCTCAGTGCACATTTGGACTCAACAGTGTATCATCTAACTCCAGTGCAAGACTTTACGAAAAGAAGATCATTCTGAAAATGCAGAAAGACTATTTTCAGAACTGGTGCCAGAAAAACTATATGATGCGTTATAAAAGGAACTCAGGAGGAGCCCTGTATATTACCGCAGTGTCTTCCATTTTCTGCAAATTACTGTCTCCATTAAAAACACACAGTATTCAGCTGCTAGCAAACTTTTAAATGCAGGCAAGAAACTTGCTTTTTCACTATTATATTTTAATTGACTTAGACTGAAAAAGTTCATATTTTTTAAATCTGAGGGAAAAAAATGTGGGCAACTCTCCCCCACCTTGTTTAGAAAGAGTAAGCCTCCTCTGTTCTTAAAAAACAAAAAAGTAGAGATATGGTGGGGAGTGGATGGAGTGGGATAGGAGGGGGCCTGCTTGGGTCTGGGGATTTTTTTGTTTTGTCTTGAGGCTTTTTTTTTTTTTTTTTTTTTTTTTTTACATTTTATTACTATTATTATTATTACTGTTATTATTATTTTAACTCCACAGCCATCCTCATGTGTCAGCAGATTTTGGAGAAAAATATAAATTCTTTACAAGAACAGTACTTCACCAACAAACTTGGGAATATCTGCTTCTAATTTCCAAGCACATTTTAACATAATGCTGTATAAATAATAAGAATTGCCTCTCACAAGAATTCAAAAAACCTTTGTTCTAACAAAATGGGCAGGACACTTAGGTCCTCCTGTTGTTACAGAGTCTGATGAGAACAGTCTTACTGGAACATTTGCAATTATACTCTCACTTTTACAACCTCAAGTTGTAAAAGTCAACTCACTACCATGATTTTTTTTGCATCACAAAAAAGCAATTTTTCTCACAAAATACTGTGCCTTCCATAAGCTTATGGAAGCTCCCCATATTAAACAGTCTTTATAAGAATGCCTGCCTTCTCTGGTAACTAAACTGACATATTTGCTAAACGGTGAGGTTTCAGTGAAGGAACAAGCAGTGCTCAGGACACTTTACCACCTCACACAGGCGTCTGTAACGCTCCCACCGCCACCGGTACGCTAAGCGCTGCGCGGGCCTCGCTGCAGCAGGACGGCGGGAGCAGCCGCGCCGGACGCCACAGGCAAACGCAGCTGCACGTTCAGGCGCGGGGGCCGCTTGGGAGCCTCCGCACCTGCCGCGGAGCCGGCACAGCAGCCGAGCGCTAAAGCGATGGGGCTGCGGGAGCCCCGCGCGGCCCTCAAAAACCCCATCCCCCGGAGCCAGGAGCCGTCACTGCCACCGGGAACAGCTACCCTGGGCACAGAGCTTCCGCTTAAAGATGCCCCTGAAAAGATACCGCGCCTCAGGGAATGTGCAGGGCAAGGGGGCGGCTATTCTATATATATTTATATGCCCATACATTTCAATTGATAAATCCCTATTCTCTGCACCTCTCCATTATCACAAATGGATCCTACAAGTTTTCCTCCTCTAATTTTTTCAGTACCTGCAAACAAGATGCACAAAAATATCCCTTACATTTATTTTTAGGAGTGTAAGCATCTATCATTTGTCCAGTATTATCAAAGAAAATGCTACTGCTCTCATTTCTCTCATGCATAGGCATAAGCTGGATCCACAGAAACATCTGCTTTGCAGCACTGGTCTTTGTGGGTCACTGGAAGTCTCCTCCAAACGTGTTTCAAGACTGGGGCAAGCCCGGCCTGTTCCCAGAGGCACCGGTAGCGCGTGGAGCACGAGGCGCAGCCAAGGCCCTATCAGTCAAGGTGTCCCGGCAAAGCAACAAAACGCACATGACGGTAATCTTAATGCGACTGTCTGCCTCGTCATGATGTAAATGGACTTCTAAAAATAACTGCAAAGCTTTGCTTGATATACAATGAAGCTTCTGCTAAAACATAACTTCCTAGTCCATGGAAAAGGTTTTACCATTTTTAATTTATTTTCGGAAGTGTCACCTGAAGTTTTTCAGTAGTTGAAAAAGCAACCCTTTCCCCCCCTACCCCCCCACATAACCTAAATTTGCCAGGGAATTCCCAGTCTCATTGGAAAAAGAAAAAAGTCACACTACTCTATCTTTTCCCTTCTATGATACAACTATATGTTGCATACTGAAATATTTTATTTCCAGGGTTTAGAACTTGAAATTTTTGTCTACAGCTGAGGGCCCTGCAGGCGAGCAGACAAACTAATGAGTGTTTCCAGAAAAATGTAGCTCTGAAATTTAAGGTAATTGTTCACAATTACCTTAATTACCTTAATTGAATTGCCCTAAAAAAAAAAAAAAAAAGCTGAAAAATGTTAAACACCTGAATAATCAATTGAGAGGAAGGCAAAGCATGATATTACAGAGGACATCCTCTCCCAAAAGCAGATATGCCTGCCCTCTACATCACTTGGATTATATTCTATCCTATTTATTATCCTTTAAATCAGTCCTATTTTTAACCCTTCCATTCCTTCTTAAAAAGCAGGTATCTCCAGACCAACAGTCCTCCTCCTTCTGTTTTCAGCTCTGTTGTTCAGATAACATAGTGCCTATAACAGAAAAATATTCCGTCTCCATGTTTTGTGATCCCTCCCCCCCCAAATCAACTTCAATTTACAACACAAGAAGTAGAGATCATGGAAGCCAATACAATGCAGCAATGCAAAAGCAATCAGATATTCACCTCAGGGAAACTGCTGTCTACTGAAACAAGATACAAGCTTCTTTTGGTTGTCATCAAAGAAGTAACTAAAGAACACGCCAATAACTTATAAAGGAGTAGACACTAACATAAATCATAGGGGAATTAAAAAAAGAAACAAAAAACTATTAGTTTCTATGCTACAGAGGCAGAAGATAATGACAACAAAACAAGGGACCATAAAGAAGGACTTCTTACTCCAGGTCCAGTCTAAAGGGATTATGGACGTTTACTTAGAGCTGAGACTTGGAAAACCTCTTCATGTTCCTATTGACTTCAAGGGGATCTGTAGGTGCACAGTATTTGAAATAGAGTCCTAACTTGCTGCTGCCCCAGTTTTCCCCTCGTGTAAAATAAGGAGGAATGTGAATGTCTAGCATTCCTATTAAACAGGAAAAACAAATGTGTACAAGCACTTAAAGACAGGATGATGCCTACAGCCATTTGGTGTTATCTAACAACTAGAACTCGACCCTAATGAAACAAAAAGCAAAGTGCAGGGAACAACCACCTTCCTCAGTGGGACTTTGTCTTCTGTTTTATTGATTTATCCATGCTGATGACAACATCAGCATGGCAAACCCTTCACAGACTCAAGGAGGATGTTAAACTCTCCACAGTATTTTGCTAACTCCAGTTCCCTATGTGCAGTCACCCAACTTTCAGTTTCCCCCAGGTCTCCCATGATTACACACATACTTGCAGCTTTCAAACATCTCCCTTCCTGGTTCCTGTCTTTTTCATAAACAACAAAAATAGTTCCTTGGTCCTGCTAGTTGGAGGCAGGTTACCCTCCCTTCCCTTCATCCAGCAGAATTTCATACATCGTCCTATTTATTTTTAAGCAAACGAGTTTTTTTTGTTGTTGTTGTTTTTTGTTTTTTTCTCCACAGATTTTATCCAAAGGCTACAAGAGTCTCTGGTCCACTTCAAAGCACTGCCAGCAGGGCCACAACTGAACCTTCTTCTCGGTTCAGCCCAGGCATCGCCCGCAGGGAGGATTATCCCTACTGGCCTCATTATTCCTTGCCTCTGGCTATAACACCTTGCCCATCTTCATTTGGAGCTTCATTCAGAGCTACCCTACTGGCTGGTCAGGTTCTTCCCCGTTCCTTCCACTGCTTGCATTTGCCAAAGCTTTTCCTGCAACAACCACTCACCCCAACAAGCCCTTCCTGAGTTTTTGCTTCAAACCATCCTCAGCAGAAAGCTGTGGCCATTCCTCAAGCCGCTGCCCTACCCACAGCAGCACAGCAAGCCTCGGCCGTCTTCCACGGGGTTTTCCTCCCAACAGCGAGGAACGCCCTCCTTAGAGCACTACTGCTATGCAAGTCGTCATTTCAACCTGCCGTAAGCTCCCTGGGCAGCTCAAGATCAATATACAACCATGTTTTAAGATGAAAAAGCACCTTTAAGAGGACACAGGCATAGATCCAGGATCTGCTATTGATGTCATTGTCAGTGATAGTATCCAGAAAAACCAACCCCCTAAGTTTGAAGATCCCCCCTCTAGCTACCTAACTGTTCTGCAAAGTGTACTCCATTTCAAAAAATGATGGCAGTTTTTATAAATTTTCTGAAACTACTGTTCAAAATCCAGACTGGAGGGGAGAGGATGACTCCCAATTAAGAGGAAACGGCTAAAATCAGAACACCAAAGCCTATAAACATTGAAGGCTACTGTACCTTAAATTCCTTTATGAAGTATGGAATTCCTTCAAACAATTTAGATCATTTCCCCCACCATGGGTTCCCCCCACCACCACGATGATCTTTTAACTTACAGTAAAATAAGTAACATCTGAATTTAATGTAATTGAACTAGAAGAGAAACTTAGGTCTAATAAATTCAGTCTGTTCCCTGAAATGAATAATCCTTTCTTCTGGCCCATGGCAATATTGGTATATATATTTTAACACTGTTAGATAGAATCATTACTTTCACTTAGATTCCAGCACCTAAGGAGCAGAGGCATCCTAAATCATAGCAAAGTCTATGTTGAACATCCCCCATGCAGAATATAAAAGATTTTAATACAGTACATTTTTAGGTGGGGACTTGTTAGTTTGAATATTTCATTTCAAACTACTGTTAACCTTAAGATGTTATATAGGTCTAGCAACACTAGACTCTAGCAAGAGTTCCAAGAACCTCAAATTTGTGCAAATCTCTGAAGTGAATAATTTACAATATTAAAAACCTCAAGGAAGTAAGTATTAAACTCAGAATCTTAAGACTTACCTTGTCTGAACTTTTACGCTAATAACACTGGACCAGACAAGTTTTGTTCATTGGCAAGTTCAACCTACTCCACAGGTCACTGCAGATACCTAAATATCCCACTTACAGTTTAACATTGTTTAACTGTACCAATGTGTTTTTTTGCACTTGATTACACTAGCTCCCTAAAACCAGATCACTTGCCATTCATGCTACTTTCTATTTGTTCACGTTACCAGGAGAGAAATAAATCCAGATTCGCCACCTTTACTTCAGCACTTTCATTCTATGGATCAACAGAAACAAGAGTGACAGCTGTGACATGTCTTTTCTAAGGACATGAGCAGCTCCAGGTTCAGAAACCAATGCTATCAGCATCGCCTAGCAGCTCTTCTGGTGGCAAAATAGATGTTAAGAAACACTATACATGAATTTCAGTACATGCGGGTATAAGAATCAGTGTTCACTAGGACAGAGCAGAATTATGAAGCCAAATAGAAATTCAGAAAGAACAGGGAGCGTGAAGCTTGCCTGGCCCAACTATACTGACAGTAGAACTGCTTCCCACTTTTTTCCTAAATGCTCAGTGCTTCATCTGCTAACCCAATGGACAAACAGACACTTAAATCCTATGGGGAAAAAAGGATTGGGCAAGACTCGGGGGGGGGGGGGCAGGGAAAGACCTAAACCAGTGATATAAAGACGGAGATTATGGAGGATTTCGGTGAGAAGCAGTGCAGAAACAAACAAAAAGCTCTCTGCAAGTCACAGCACTACCCAGTCCTGCGAAGCAGAGGCTCTCAGACTTTTCCCAACACCACTGTACTTCTTTAAGCATTGCTTTATACCACCTTAGGCAAGTACAGTAGCTGATCACAAATGCACACTCACTAAGAGAAACACTGTGGAAGAAGTCAGAGCTATGAAATCACAAGGAGGAGAATACAGCCGCCAGCCCGAGCCCCGTTCGCGCACAGGCGGACAACGCTCAGCACCCAGGGAAAGGACAGTCGGGGCTACAGCTTGCAATTTTCAAGCCAGTGGCAGAAAATAGCTTTATGGAGGAAAGGATGAAAAAATTTTATTGTAAAAGACAAGGTTTATAAAAAGATTTTATGAACACTAGGTAAGAGGCATAAGATTACAATAGGGCTTTTCACTGTTCATTTAAGTGAAGGTATGGCTTGCAAAGCATCTGCCAGAAATTCAATTTATTTTCATCTCCAGCACTCTGTAACTTCAATACAGTGCGTCTCTCACAGTTAAACCTTTGTTTTAATTGTAAACTACATGCTTACGAATGGGTAGACTCACAGCCCAGAAAGTTCTTAGCATTTTAATGACCAATAGCAAGCAATAAATATTATAACAACAGGGATTACAAAAATGTAAATTCAAGAACAATGCTAGCAGCAGTCAAATTTCCCTGTGCCTGTCAATCCTGAACTGAAAGCGTTATACTTCAAAACAGCAAATGAGTATTTTAATTCCCAGTAATTCTGAATCCAACATGTGGTGACAACTCCACTGTGTGTCATAGTATTTATACCACAGTATTATGGATATAACAAAAGATTTCCTTCTTAAACTCTTACAAAGAACTTTAAAAAAATGCTTTACCATATTTACCAATACTGCCAAGCTGTTTAGCTTCAGTTTTTATTTCAAAACAATGCAAGTAACAGCCTATAACTTTGTAGACCTGCTTGCATTTGTAAAAGGTTGCCTGTAGATTAGGATTGCCTGTCAATGACTACATCCATAAGGGTATTCCACTAAGAACAACCTTATTTTTAAAAGAACATTATATAAATTGCAAAACAATATAGTTTGTTTCCCCCAACACACTATACAACTCCCTACTTGCAAGAAACAACTGTTTTCTTCCTATATCTTTTAATTAGAGTTACTAAATATTTACATTAGAAGGAACAATTGCCATGATTTCTTTTCAAACAGCTCCTCGATCTGCTCCAACATGCCTACATGTCTGACTGACCTCACTTTTCACTAGACAGAAGTGGTTATACAACGCCGGTATTTCTCTTGCACTTTTTTTTTTTAAGGCTCTCAATATTTATTCATCATATTTCTTAATAAACAGTGAGGCACATTTAAAACACATTTGTCTCTGTTCTATCACTCCTTAGCTATCTGGTTTCAAAGTTGTGGAAAGATCAGGCATGCAAATCTTTGAACATTCAGTACAGTGCACTCTTTTGTTGAAATAAGTAATTTAAAATTATTTCCTCTACCATTTGTAACAAAGTTCAGCATTAAGTTTTATCCAGCTCTCAAGAAAGTGGCTAAAGAACAAAAAAAATACCTATAGAAGATAGAAGTGAACAGGTTTTTACACTCCTCTTCACACCTCCTTTTTAAATCTGAACTAACACCTGTTGGATTTGTAAAGTTCATCGGAAGTTATTTAGAAAAAACAATAGCTATATAGTTTTCTAAACAATTTGATTCATAAATTGTTGATCTGGGAAAATAAACCATCAAATTATCTGGCCCTCATGTTGAAAATAAGATAAAATACCTCCCAAGGAGTTGAGGAGTCCCCATCCCCACTCCCAAGAAAAGAACTAAAGAAGCATTTCTGAGTATTGTTCAGCTGAGATCCATTGCTCCATTTCATATGGTTACTTAGGATAAGGTGAATCACATCTGAAATCCATGTATTTCTCTACATTGACTCTAAAGAGAGCCCATGGTGACTAGATCAGCTGTAGACACCAACCCTGTAGATTTATAAAGTTAGGCTAAAACGAACTCTGCTCTAGCATCAAACTTTCGCTGGGGGTGAGGGAAGTCAAGATAACAATATATGGACGCTGTGAGCAAATATGCTCAGAAAGGAGCCGAGTCAGTGGAAAACAGAGTAATGGCTTTGCTCCTCTCTCTGCTCATTCCCCTAAATTTGATGTCCCTCAAAGAAGAGGAGAGAAGGGTGTACTGCCTAAGACAGAAGCACACATACTCCTCAAAATCATACGTTTCTCCCCACATCCTCTGGTCAGAGCACAGTGTTACTGCAGTGTAGGAGAAGCCGGTACTTACGCAGTGCGTGCAGGCTCTGAGGTTAAGGAGCACCATCTCACATGGACATTGCCCAGCCCTCACAACATTGTGCAAGATGTGAACCTTTCTATCCAAAGCAAAGTGAAAGTGCAACCTAACAACAGCCACAATGAGTTAGCAGCAGAGAGGAAAACTTGATTTTTTTGGGCACTGTTTTGTCTTTTTTTCTATGCATGTGCTTTGATATATACCAAGAGGCCACGCGGCAGGATCGCACGATGTTATGAAAGGGGATCTGCAGCAAACAGGACAGACCTAATGGACGGGATCTGCCTGACTCAGCCAGGACAGAGAGCAGAGGTGTGTGCCCAAGGAAGGCGCTCTGTGTTACTTCATTTGGCGATAGAGCAAAAAGCCTGCTGCAGCCACCTCCCAAACTCTAAAAATTGCTCCATTTCATACGGCTAATTAGGATAAGGTGAATCACATCTGAAATACATGTATTTCTCTACATTGAGTCTAAAAAGAGCCCATGGTGACCAGATTAGCTGTAGACACCAACCACATAGATTTATAAACTTAAGCTAAAATGAACTTTGCTCTATGCATCAAACTTTCACTGGGGGTGAGGGAAGTCAAGATAATGGATCTGATCATGAGGATATCAATTCTTAACATCAATACAAAAAAGAGCTTTTTTGATTATAGCTTTTGGCACAGCATGGCAACAATGTTCAACAGAAGAAACTGCTACAAAAGTATGTTCAACTGCCAAGAGAAACTGCCCACTGCACAGCCTCCCCTCTTCCAGGCCAAGTTTTAATTTGCAGTGCTTGGAATATGAAGCAAAAACAGGAATAAGGATTTCAGTGATTGCACTGTGCACATCTAGTGGCAGTGCAACAGCTCACACAAACTCTGACATTATACTTAATAACAGCAAAGTTTGTGTACTGCTAAATCCTGAGAAGTTTGAGCACTCTCACTGAAATATTCAGCATCTTTATTCTCCCTGTTGGAGGCAACGTGATCTTTCCTCCTTCTCACAGACACCTCAGCACACTCTCACCTTGTTGCAGGTATCTAAGTTTGGCATATTCTGTCGATACATAACTGCAACTTAAACACAGCTCTGTTCTGCTCAAGAACAGAGTGCAGCCTGACTCATTTACAGGGTACTGCCTTAACCGACTTATTTGATTTATTGCTGGCCTTCTACTGCAAAGATAAAACTTTAACCAGCAGTGTGCAGCCTGAGCAATGATACTGGGTTTGGTTTCTTCATAATGAGTCACATTTCATATTACACAAGCTCAGAACATACACAAGGTGTCGCATATAATTTCATTGAATAATAAGAGATGATACATATCAGAAGACGCTAAAGTTTTTTTTTTTTTTTAAATACATGTTTATGAAATAGCAACAATGGGAAGAGTCTGGTCTTTCTCCAACAAGTAACTCAGTCCAGGAAACATGAAATGTTCTTCAAAATTCCATATCAAAATGAACATTTTGCCAAAAGACTTCAGAACCAAATCTGTGACAGACAATTTTAACCTAAATCATTTCATGTAAAAAAATATATATATATGTGTATATATATCTCCAAAGAGTCCTTCCAAAATAAAGATATGAAAATAAATAATAACACGTGTCTTAGGTGTGTCTCTCTAGTGGCCTGAATTTTTAATTTAAGTCTCCTGTAACACAGCAATCACTAAATCTAACCATATTTCATGCAAAAGTTTACAAACTAATATCTTAAAGCCCATTCTTTACAACACAGCATTACTACAGCACCTCTGTGCAGCAGATGAGTATGGGCCACCTCTTGTGTATCTGAAGAGGCTCCCAGAAGATGTAAGAGTTTACAATATATGTTTCTAAAGAGAAAGTCAGTACTGAAGGACAGTTGTCAATATGCAAGGCTACCTGAATACAATACTTAGGAACTCCCTGCTCGTGATCCTAAATCTGAAATACAAAATAGATGCATATTCTAAAGTAACCATTACATAGACTCTTGAACATGTAGAATTATGAAATCTGTGATTTCTTAGATCACTCATCCCTGAATTCACAGCCAACTGGCTCCAGTTCCCTGTCCCACTTGCTTAAGAGACATACATTGCTAAAGCAGCAAGTGTTACACATTTATAAGAGCCTGGAGACACCAATGCTTGGAAATGCTAAAAAAGCTTAACTTCTCATGTGAAAGCAGATTGCCAAGCACTACAAAGGGCTCAGGTTTTTTCACTCATTTGTCTTTTTCCCTTGCAAATAGCTATCTGAATCACTGACTCCACACCACTGTTGAATGGACTTCTGCTTAAAGAAGAAGAGTTCTAACGCTTGTGGATACGAACAGCAGAAATCACTAGGATTGCTCATAGGTACAATGTTAAGCATGAAGAGTGATATAGCAGAACTGCAAACGATTAAGTTTAGAAGAAAATTTACCACCTTACATCACTGTGGATTTCTTCCTCTAGGAAGGAGGTAGCTATCGTGTGGATCCTTACGCTCATGTAATTCACTAACAGTAGCTCTGTCACCAGGACCACGCTACACAGGAAAGGCTGAAATCTCTACCCTTGGCCATGGAAGAACGCAGGCTATCTGCAGCTCCTGATGCCAGCAGCATCGAATCGCCCAGAAACCAAACTACATGCTCAACCGGTTACAATGGAGCAGTGGGACTTCTGATTAACTGAGCAGCTCCATGCTCCACCACTCCAGACAGGAATGGTATGTGTATTGAGGCTCTCAGTCACAGGAAAGCATTCATACCTGCTTTGGTGGGCCACTCATTCTAGAAATATTGATTTTTTAAAAAACAAAACCCAAATTCTTTCTGGATAATAGAATTACTAGAATCTACTTCAGTAGGGTCTTTGCATGCATTTGCAAGTGTGAGTGACTATAAACCAAAAATATACCAAAATCACAGAATCACAGAATCGCTGAGGTTGGAAGGGACCTCTGGAGATCATCTAGTCTAACCCCCCTGCTCAAGCAGGGTCACCTAGAGCACGTTGCACAGGATAGCGTCCAGGCGTGTTTTGAATATCTCCAGAGAAGGAGACTCCACAACCTCTCTGGGCAACCTGTTCCAGTGTTCTGTCACTGGACAAAATAAATTAATAAAAGCCCACAGAAGCTCAATCCTTGAACTAAAATTAAGCTTTAGAGTCACTTACATAAAACATCAGTAACCTAACCCTCAGAACCATTCACTCATCTCCTTAATTATGGACCCCATTCCTGTAACTGAAATCCAATGAAATTCAATCCTGTGACTATCCAGAGCCCAAATAAAGACAGTGAGGCTTCATCTGAAGAGAATTCATGTAAGATCAAGTGTAGTCTCTTATTATGTTATCCTTTTTCCCTTCCCTCTTCCATATTGATGATACTTAGTTCATACTATTTATCCAGAATAGGAAGGACAAATTTCATCACAGAGCTTGCAAGTATCCACAGGTATAGGAGAACTTGATTCACGGGATCTCCAGTATCACAAAAAAGGTTCTAACAGAATCCGCTCCTGAAGGCCAAAGACCAATGCTCTCTAATACAAGATCTAATATAAGGCTGAAAGCTAAAATTCTACAAATTCAGACCAGAAGTACAGTGTATATTCTCAGTACTGAGAAAATTACTCATTAGGGCATTTACATGGAAATATATTGGATTCTACTTTACTAGAAGTCTTTCAAATCACAGTAGAAGCATACCTAAGAAATATCCTTGATATGAGATAAGAAGTGGCTGTCATTCATCCAGGCACATCCCCCAACAGGCATGAAGCAGCACTTCTCAGGGGGTAAAGACACCTAGCCACTCTAACAAAGCACAAGGTCCCCTCTTGCCTTGCATGCTATGATGACCCATTTAGCGCTTCCTTCTACAGGTATTACTGTATAGAGTAACTCATGCAGTGACATCAATTATATTTACCACTTTCCAAAGACAGGGACAGTCCACAGAACTGCTTAGTACAAATACATCACTTTCTCTCTCTTTCCCAGCCCCGTTTTGCTCTCCTGCACCCCAGTCATACCCAAAGCACAGGCCTGGACGGGACCTAGCGGAGGAGCACCCGATGGCGCCGGTGCCCAGCGCAGGAGCACCCGATCGCTAGAGGCCACCTCTGGTCACTGCTGGGGGTTTGTCACACAAGCAGAGCTCTGCCAACATGAATCCAACTTCAGGGTTGTCGCCCAGAGAAAACTCAGACTTACAGTGAAGCAAAACAAATGTTTCCAAGAAGCCATGTTTTTGTTCGCAAGTGTAAGAAACACTGAAAATGAGAGGCACCACAGCATACTGGCAATTTTAATTACAAATCACATTATGCTAAATATATACCTACCTTTAAGAGTCTAGTTACAGAATTCAACAGTTAGATCTACTGGTAGATCCCGGCACCTGGACAGAATTCTGCTGATTTCAGGGTGGTTCTACCCGGTTTCTACCTAAACGTTAGCCTGCTCCTGTAACAGGAGCAACAGAGAGCTCATTCCCCTAAATGGGATGGTTCCCCTAATATGGTTTTCAAAAGACTTTAAAGAGTTTTTATATTTCTCCAGACATTCTTTCCACATGCAGCAGAATCTGGTTTGAGACTGCTTTCCTTTTCAGATGCTCCATCTTTCAGATCTGATGTGTAAATATCAAATTCCACACACATTTCAGAGTATTTTCTCAATTCATTCATACAGCATCCACTGTAGGATGTTTGCAAAGTGTTTACATGTTGCGCTTTCAGATGAGATATGGGGGAAAGTATGAATTAGCTTTTTAAAAAAAGAAAAGCAGATATGCTATTTCCAGGGCTGATATATTTGGAATGATTTCTACTTTTTTTTTTGTACACAGCTCAGCTGAATATTAACAACCATTGTGTTCTGTGCATGGGTAATAAAAAGGAGAGGTGTTGTAAAAAACAGATTGAATAGTTTGCCTGAACTGGTAAAGGAAAAAGCAAATAGCACAACTGTATGCAAGTATGACTGGTTATTAGCTCTATGGCTACAATCAATTAAAAAAAGGAAACAGAACATTTTCTACTCCAACTGGAAGCAGAAGATTCAAAAAAGGAGCATCATTCAGTGTTTCTGATCCTCAGCATATGCTGCTTTTGCTTATGAAGGAAGTTCAGTTGACTCAGATTGCAATGATGTTTGAGTAACATGTAATTCAGTACATATTCCTGATATTATCGGTTTTGTACATTTTTTAATTCAAAGAAAAGTATATAGGTGTATATTACAGACAACTGTTATTTACTTAAATTTTAAGTTAAATTATTTTCCCCTCCTTCACAGTTCTTTTGTTTCTCACGTTGATTTTTATATCCAGCTTACTTTGGCAATAAAATAAGCTCATCCAAAGCATTTTCTATCCGCAGTTGCTGAATATCTATCTTCTCAATGTTATAAAAAAGGCTTAAATGAAAGGAAGTTTTGCTAGCTGTTAAAAAAAACACACATGGTTTTAAAGCTATTTAATGGTGCATAAACTCAATATAAACATATTCTGGGCTAGAATAGACACAGAAATATCCTTATCAAATATTATTATCAAAACTGTCTCTGTTTGGAAACATATCCTTCTTATAAGCTACAAGAAGCAGGGCAAATAGAAACGAAGCAACGTCTGAAATAGAGTCCTACCACCACATATTCGTTTATCACCGTGCACTGCAGTTCTACTGCTTTCAACAAAACTCTTTGTTAAAACTCCTAGCTCAGTAGCATTTGCAGGAATCCCATGACAGTACTGCTGGTAGCTGGAAAATCTCTCCATCTGCGTCCTTGCCGTGCTGCGAGTTCAGGCGTGGGAGAACAGCGCAGCAGATAACAGCACAACAGAGTCCGGGCAGAAAACACGCTATTGTAATCGCTCTTGCATCCCAGCCATCCCTTTTGTTTTGTTGTTGCATGCCTTAAGCAACAGTTCCTGTAATCAGGATGCATGTTTAATAGGACTACACAGAATTCCTTGATTACTGTTCCGCTATAGGGAATGGTCTGATTTTAAGACAAACAGCCTAAAAAAACAAAAGCAATGTGGTGAAGAGAGTTTATACACCATTTACAACCTTCTCCAGATATCACCTGGAGATGGTCTCCAGACCATCTCCTCCTTTCCTCTACTTCAGGACACAGAAGATGAACCAACAACCACAGCCGAGATGCTACTTTCACTGTGATTTCATTCCATAACATCATTACGTGATTCAGTAACACACGGGAACCAGGGAACTTTCCACAGCAGAACCTTCTGCACACACACAGTGCTGACAAGGGAAGGGGATGCTGCTGCATATGTTTATCAGCTGCAAGAATCAGAAACGACAGCACCAAAAAAATAGCAGAGGCCAGAAACTAGCAGAACAGGATTAATTTTGGTGAAAAAAAAATAAGAACATTAATGCCATTTAACAGGTAAGAAATAGTTCTATTTCAGACAGCAGAGAAGGTTGAGGAGAAACAAAAAGGAAAGTAATATTATTAGTTTCAGGTATGGTTAAATCTAAGTACAAGCAGCTTTTATTTTCTCAGGGGCTTTCTAATGAAAAGAGATGACTATAATAACAGGAGTCTTGCACCAAGAGACACAAAATAATACTTTCAAAATATTAGAGATATTTGTTAATAGATTTAAGTCATGAATCAGGCTATCCAGTTTCAAGAAATTACTTAGCATTTTATGTCCTCATGCCTAACAAGAGTCTGTTTGTCAAAGGCATACAGAGACTCTTGAAAACAAGAAGTCGAGAGGCAGAATATGAACAATGGTCATAATGCAATCTAAGATTATTTAGTAAATGCTTCCATTTGCATAGTCCACCAGCTGCATTTTTCCAAAATGCTGGAGATAACATGATGACTGTGGCAGCTGTTAACAGAACCTGAAGTCTTCAACAAAAGCAGTAATAATAAACTGCAGTTGTGCTGTAGCATGTTTTTTAAAATACAAAAGGGTAAATTGCCACTTTCTAAACTCAAACCAGTCATTTTAAAAAGATGGTTTGGGGTGCAGTTATAATTCATAATATCCCAATTTTCAGGGCTTATTATTGTTAATACATATATTATAGCAAGCACTCTCTGTGTTTGCTCTCTCCAGCCCTAGTGCAGCTCTGCATGTTTCCTTATTCTTCATATAAGAATCCTGACATGATATTATAATCATTAAAACTCGCATTTACGAGGAGAAAACATGCTTTCTTCCGCACTGCATGCAGAAGGGATTAAAGAGTTTTGGTAGATTGGGCTCCTTTTTAATAGGCATCAGCAGCACAGTAGTCTACAAGCAAAGTTAAAGACCGAGGCAATTAACCCCATCAATCTCCAATGAACGCGTGTGCTCGCAGACAATTCTTCCCTTCTGATACCTGCCTCTTCAACTGGCATCTTTCCTTACCACGATCAGCTGAACACTTTCTCACTACTTTAGATTTTTCACCCATGACCACTTTCCTTACACTATTGTCTGTATTAAAAGAAAATTACCGCACTTCAATGATAAAAACACACCTAAATTCCACCAACATGGACCAATACTCTCCCCTCTCTAAATTTCTCATAATTAAGCCCAATTCATCACTGATAAATCTCCTTATTCATCAGCTTGACAATTTCTTTAAAAATAAATAAATAAAATAAGAAACACTATTCATAAATCACTACAGATAGCTACATGAAATTCAAGCATAAGTCTTTGCTTTGCTTTCCTTCTGAATTATGAACATTTAAACGAGGTTCCAATATTGGAATCAATATTCTCCATGCCAGGTACTGCCTACTACACAACCATCTCAACCGTAGTACGAATGAATTAAGATCTGTGAAATAAATCACATAAGTAGCAGTAAATATTACGCTGTTTAACAGGACAGCCAAAGCTTTTCTAATGGGAAGATGCTTTTATCTCCAACAGACAGTTGCCACAAGATACTCTCTTCTCAGCCTGGCAAAGCAGTGTCTCTTTTCTTATAGGGGATGGACTACAGAAAAGCAGAACTATTAGACAGACCAACATTTTACCACATCCTTAGTAGAGGGTTTCCCCTCTACTAAATAAGACTAAGATAGTCTTGTGGTTAAGGACTCAGTAGTCAACACTATTTCCAGCGTGGTGATGAACTGCTTGTGTGGTCGCAGAAAAGCTGACAACCTCTTCCGTGCCTCGCTTCCCCCACTCGCTCCGTGGGGATAACGATGTCCTTGCCAACCTCACGCTAGGACATTTGTTTGCAGGTCTGCTGTTTGAGGGCAAAGGCAGTGAAGCACAGGAGGAATTTACCAAATTAAGAGGAGAAGGACCTGGAGAGCAATCTGGTCTTCCTCGCCTGCACTCTCCACCCACAGGGAGGTACGGCTGCCAACATTTACGCACACACTGACCTGCTCTGGGCCATTGGCTGCAGTTCCTCGATACCTTTCCACTAAAACAGAAGTGAGAATACTAGGTTTCTTTGTGAGGTGCTTTGAAAGTTTCACAGGAAGACACGACAGCAGTTCGTATTCCCACTCGCTGTTCGGGGTCAGACCGTGCCGCTGGCTGGCGCTATTCGGTGTTACAGGCGGCGCACCGGGACTTGCTGCCAGAGCGGCTCCCACGTGCCCATCCAACGCGTCCCCCCAGCCACCGCGCTGAGGAAAGAGGCAGTCTCACACCCCATGCTCCTGCATGGCCGAACGGCGTGAGGACCACGCATGCCGGGAGCCACGCGGCCATACCCGCACGCGAGCAGGGGTTGGACTGCAGCACACATAACGAAGCTAACTTGACTTCTAATAACACTGCACTGAAAACTCGCACGGTCCCTCGCATGGACCACAGGCAGCCACACCAGCTGCTGAAGCTCATCGGTTGTTGCATTTCTGCCCAAACTACTTAGACTAAAGCTAGCTCAGATATAACTAACCACCTACCACGGCTTCTTACTGCAGCACAGACATCCAGTATAGTGAAGTACTCTTCCTCTTTCCTAAGGTAAAACAAAGATGCAGAGAAAACCACAGGAGGCCTTTGTGCAAGTACCCACCTGCTGGAATAACCCTGTGCATAGGGCTGTTGTGAAATACAATTAGCAAGGTCCTTGCAGAGAACAAGCTAGAGGAATATACAGTACTGTTCTCAGTTGAATACTGCCGTTCTCCATCAGGCATACACTTAACTATATTTGGAATATAACGAAACAACTTTTCAGTTAATGTGCAGTCAGTTTGGAAGGGCAGCAATTAAAAAAAATTCCACTCCTACTCTGTGCTCCCGTTTTGCACCTGAAAAGTACTGTGGAGCTCAAGCGGCACCAATATTTTCCCTTTTCAAATCACAGCATTGGAGAAGCAGAACCAAATAGATGTTTCCTATATCTTCACCACAGGATTCAACTGATGCTTCTGAAATAAACTGAAAAACACTACAACTGTTTTCTTAAGTCCTAACCATAATATTTATAGTATTCCCTATTCATTTATACATATAGATATTACCATACTGGAGGTTCCTCTGAGCTTGCAAATTTGTCAAAACAGAGTAAGGATTATTTTTTGACAAAAAAGCACCCCACAATTAATTTTTACAACATATTAGCAAAGTCACATTAAACTTCTCTACAGACACACTAATTTCAGAATTACAGCCAATTTAGTGAATCTATTAACTCAGTGTAGGGACACAAAACACTCTGGTCTTCATTAACAACATGTATGCAGACTGACCTCTGTGAGTGAAAACATACCCAAGAGCTCTGGAAATGTATAATTATTAGCTTGAACATTTTTCTTCAACCTATTTGTACATAAATATATAAAATCCACTAACTTTACATTACTATTCTATACCTTTCAATTGCTCACCATGAAAGTTAACATCTGAAGTTGCACAAGGCATTGCAAGACAGGAATGAATGTCTAACATGTACGACATTAGCAGGTTCATGCATGAAAAGGACAAATTTTTCTATTATTTTTCCATGTCATTATAATCTGCTTCTGTCTTTAAGATTATTTGAAAAGTGGTATGAAGTACCAGCTAAATATGATTATCATCATTAAAATGACCTACAACATAATAAAATGCAAACTGGAGTTTTAATTAGTAGTTCTGCTCTACTGAGCATAATATGCATGAAATTCCACATTTAAAAAAAACTTTTAAAGCAGTAATTTTTCTTAGTATCACCTTTTCCTCTTGTGTATTTAGGTTATGCTTACTTCAAAATTAATCTGATAGTTTGTTTCTCCCTTCTCTACCTAACAACATCTCCAAACCAACAGAGCTAATGAAAAGACTTGTCCTGCTGCTGGCATATCATCAACAGGTGTTAGGAGGGCTTAATCGCAAGGCTTCGGTCTGCTTTCTGAAGGAGTCTGGTGGCAGGTGTAATGATCTGTTCTGTTGAACAGATCATATGGAAAGATGGGGGGAGAGGAAGGAGGAGGACTCCACAGCTGAGCTTTTATGTATCACGTTGAATTTGTAGAACTACTTATTTGGGGGAAGGAGAAGGGAACTATGCAGTTGAAATAAGTAAGAGAAATCTTGGTATCTTTGAGATCAATGTTTGACTTTAAATTTCCTAAACTTCAGTGGGACAGGACACAAGCCCATGTTGTTTGACTGCCAACGAAACAATTGATAAATAGTAATTTCTACAATGCCCTCTCCCCTCCAAAAAAAAAGGTACATGCATACAAGCCACATATTCAAATTCCAAGATTAACAGGAAAAAAGTACTTATTTCTATTGTATAATCAGAAGGCAATCTTGATTCAGCTGTCAGCAGGTCTTTGATCCACACCCTATGGACCACCCACTTCACAGCTCCATGCACGTTTTTGAGCACGTGGGTGACCCACAACAGAGTGACTCCTATTTGCTGCAGATGCTGAGAAAGGCACAGTTTGCTACTGCAGAGAACAGACCCTCCCATGCACTGGACAGAGGCACAGTTTACAAAGGTGAAGCTGTGTGGCCTTATTTTAAAGATTACTTTCCAATCCAACCATCAGGTGAAAGAAAAGGCTGCAATAGGCTATTTATGATAAACTCTTCAATTTCAGAGCTCTGCTTTCTATTTTAGCTTACATCACAGAATTATGCAAAACAAAACAGTGAATTATTAAAATCTGCTCTTGAGTTCAGGGAGCAACAACTCACTTTCTGAAAAACAAGTGATAGGAAGAATTCTGGATTAAAAACTCTGCATAGTGCACAATTAATTACAGAATAACTGGGTTTTTTTGTTTGTTTGTTTGTTTTTGAATCTCAATATTAATCACTTCTGGAGATTTAAGCTGTGTTATAAAAATTGTGTACTTATTGTGTCTTACCATGGATGTTTATTCACAATGTCCTTAGTATCCACTAACCTTTGAAAACAAAGCCTTTTAAAAGGCAGCAAATCACTGTGACACACTAAATTAGAAGCAACTTTTGAAAGCATCTAAAACTGGAGTAGCCTTCATACACTATCTCTATCAAAGACACAATACACAGTCTAATGAAACACAGAACACCCATAAAACAGGGCATACATTTTACAGAATTAGCTATTATGATTTATAAATTCAATATACTTTATTAATTTTCATATAAAACAAAGAAAAAATCCTTCTTTTTACTTTGTCCCACTATGAGACCGAGCAAGAACTGAATTACGAAATGGAGTTAATTTAGAACAAAGCAGACCATTTCCTACAGCAAACTGGACTCAAGTACAGCAGACAGCTATAGTAAATACTGAACTATATATATTTTTTTAAAGTCAGTAGGTTAGCACTGATGCACAAGCAATTACTCAGGCACCTCGAGGGCATTATTAGAAAGGGGACTCCCACCCGGGTCCATCGGATCACCCAGTGCGGCCCACGGGAAGACCATGAGACCACACTCCAAACCTTCCCTCCATCACTTAGCTCAGCACTCCTCCCAGCAGTCACAGGCCACCAGAAAAATAAC
Source organism: Apteryx mantelli (assembly GCF_036417845.1). Taxonomy (NCBI): domain Eukaryota; kingdom Metazoa; phylum Chordata; class Aves; order Apterygiformes; family Apterygidae; genus Apteryx; species Apteryx mantelli. The sequence goes on from NC_089979.1 coordinate 154,979,933, forward strand.
ACCACAAAAAGCAGATTTTGTCTCTGTCTGAAATACGCTATTGTCAAAAAATATTTCAGCAGTAGATTTATGACACATTTCCCTTCAGCAGCTTGTTTAGACATCTCCAAATCCTAAAAGGTAAACAGCAGTACACCCAAGCTAATTACTTCATCGTCAAATATCAAAAGAATATTTAACTCGGCACAAATTAGCTTTTCTTATAAGCTAAAACTCTTCTTCGCTGCTTCTCTCCTTCTCCCACTAGGGAATTCCACACAGCAAAGGAGACTGCTCTTACTTTCACCAGGAGCCGGATTAGGACCAGGAGCCTTTTCAGTTAAATAGTTTATAGACTCATAAAGATACAATACTAGATACTTACTATCTGCGGCTTCCAATTTAGCAGAGGGGCTTCAATATAACAGTAACTATTTTGTGGCAAAGCCAAAGCAACAAAGGATCATCAGGAATTTACTTCAAACAGCTACGTTAATAGAGGGGAGATTTGTAAAACATTGATTACAATACCATTTTACCCATATTAACATCTGGCTTTAGTTTGCCAAAGCATTATGTTCTTGAGTGATTGCTAGGCTTGGGCTGAGACTACTCCATTGCCTAATATAACCACAAGTTAAATGTGCTGGTTTACGTGTGAAGTATAACATTTTCTTTTTAGACCGAGTTAGCTAAGTCTAGAAAACATTAAACCTTTTTTTTTCTTTAAAAATACGACAACAATTAAGCATGCAAATAGATTGCATGCAGAGTTATAGATGTTCACTGGCTGCATTATAACAGAGCCAGCACTACCAGATGATCACGAATTTAAAAGGTCTTTAATTCACCTACTCCACTTTTTCTTGCAATTTCTTAGTTCAGACTTCAAGTTTTCTAAAATGCTTATACTCATTTTTATTTGTGCTACATTTTGTTTGAAGAAAAGCTTGAAAAAGCAATTACGTGCACTAATTAAGGTTACCGATCTGAAGAGCAGCTGTTACGAAAAATTCAGCAAGAGCAGAAAATATTTCACTTATTTTCTTAAATAGCTTTAGCCTGTAAACCAAAGATTAGTATTCTTAATGCCGAAACAGAATATTCAGTTTAGGACTTGAATCCGATGTCCTAAACTTGCACAGTACCAGTGGAAAGGACCCTCAGTTTGACCAAGCTTGGGGACGGCAGAGAAGACACTTGTGTTGGGTTTTGCTCTTCCCCCTGCCCCGGGTCGTCTTTGCCCCATAGCACAGCAACAAAAGCACCAGCCTTGTAGGAGCGAGAAAAAAAATACCTGCGGGCACTCCCTCGCCTCATCCCGATCCGCAATCCTGATCCCACCCCGCTGCGAGGCCTCCTGCATGGAGCCGCAAGCAGGAGGGAGGGAGAGGGGCTCGGCCCAGGGAGCCGTTCCCAGCGCCGAGCGCACAGGCAGCTCCGCGCCCAGCTCCGTGCCCAGCGTGCGGGGCCGGCCTCTCCGCACAGGCCTCCTATAGCCTCGCTCGCCACGCAGCGCAATAACTCTTGTACCCTAATGCCCGTTTTCTCTATGATAAAAGACAGAAACATTTAATGTAGAACAAGACTTATGGAGATGACTCTTCCATAACTAGCTAAACTGTTACAATGGCACAATATTTTTAACTTTCAGCATAGCCTAGCACTGCAAGCTAAGGGTTTTCCAGCAGCTTGGCACTGCCAGAAGACAGAACCAAATTCAAGTGGAGTGAAATCTGTCTGCCCCTTGTCTCCAGCGGTGGAACCCAGCACAGAGGCTAGAGGCTCCCTCGCGGGAAAGGCCGGCCACTACAGCCGGGCTCTTAAAACTCTCCTTCTCTCAGTAGCTGCTACCTGGCTGCTTTCCCACCACTTTCAGCTGCAGGCAAGCAGTCTTCGCAGGAAGGCAAAGGAGAAGGAACCGACAGCGCAAACAAATGCACACTTAAAAAATGCAAATAACATTCGGTACAACAGGTTCTTGAGGAGACCAGATTAAATCAAGCCTTGTTATTCCATTTAGCGGTTTATTAAAGAAGCTAAAGGTTCTGAAGCTTCCAATTTTTTTTTTTTTAACTGTCAGTTAAGTTGCTACAGCAACAAAACTTTCAGACTGGCTGGTCTCAAGAAACCCCAGCACCACATAAAACTCCTTTTTTACATATTTCAGGAAACTCTGCTCCTTTCTCTTCAGAAAGGTTTTCAAAACTTGAAACAAAGTAGTTCTCATTACATGCACAAAGAGCTGCATCCCTGCAAGTTTCTCACAAGAAGGATATTGCTTCTGACATTTAATAGAAAAGAAGAAACATTACGTGGCCTATGCCTAAGGGAAGATAGAGTAACTCAAGAACTTTGAAAGCACATGCAAAAAAGATGGGGTAAGGTGAAACTACATTTTCATTTAGTAAGTGTGGCTAAATTTCTTCAAACAAACAAAAACATCTAAGTGGGTGCACACACAAACATACAGACACTCCCCAAACTCCTATCTCTATTTAAAACATTTTATACCCACATAGCTTTTTTTTTTTTTTTTCCTATGAGTAATTCAACAAGAATACCAGAAACATTTTAAATTGACATTTTGAGTTTCTGGTTCAGTAAAGACATGCGTACCTGGAACAAAAATCCTACAGACACAGCCACTTAAAAAGCAAACTGCTAATGAAGTACCAGCTCACTCCTCCTGCAAGAGGCTCAAAATCCCGCTGCATCAGCACCAGGCTAAGCGTGAGAGAATGTGGAAAGTATGTCCAAAAATGTGACATCACTCTTCCAAAATGCTGTCTGTTTTTCTTACTAAATCAGAGATTCGTTACTTTCACTAAACTTAATACCTGAAAAGGAAAGCTTCCTGTAACAACTTCCACCAGTTCCTTTTTTGAATGACATCCGGTGCATCACTGAGGCCCCCTGCTAAACTGACTGCTTCCCCCTGGGGCACCGAGTTAAATAGTTTCTTTCCCTCCTCAGCTCTTTGTATTTACCAGTATTTTATTTTATCTATCCCTTTACTGTCTTGCTTCCATGCAAACTCCTGTTTTCCCTGCAAGACGCTGGTCACTGCTCTGGTCTTTGACAGGGTAGGTCAGCCCACAACCAAATCCCCCCATGACAGACCTGCACCCCCTCACTCCGAAACACTCGCCCTTTAAGGCTTTACCCTTCCATTTCAGACCCCGGCCCTGAGAAGCAGAGAGGCGTCCATTCAAATTGATGTCCATGAACTCAACACCCCTCCGTACGTCGCTGAGCAGGTGCTTTGGCTGATGCAAGTGCCTGGGGAAGCCCTTGTCTCGCAGAACGTTTCTTGGAGCAGTAAGGTCGCAACTTAATTCAACTTGAAAGGTGCTCTGCATCGACCTCCAAACACACACCTGTACTGGCCATTACAGTCACCAAGCAACGTGCCTTCAGAAAGCTACATGAAAACACTCCTGTGCACTTCTCTAGCAGCTCTCCAGGCAAACAAAGCAAATGGGAGCTAGTGCAAGAGTTCCCAGTGTTAGTAGGGGTAGGTTCTCTTTTTGTTTAGTACTAAATATATTACTACATTTCTATCATTTTACAGTAAGAAACTAAACCAGAAAGTAAGCTACCGTCATGTATCTGCTACCTGTTTAAGAGAAAAAAAAAAAACCAGGAAATACTGCAAAAAAAATTATAAAGGTTATTTCTGATTTAACAGGAATCTGGAACCAATTTGAGAAAATACCTAAGACTACCACTAGAAAAAATATGAAAATATGACACTGCTGAAGTATTATGAAAAGTACAACTAATTTGATGACCCTTAGAAACAAAAACACACTAATGTTCACTACTAGTTTAAAATGCATACTTTTCTGAATTTGGAATTTGACTCATTTCTCTTTCACTAGTAATATTAGTCTTTCTGACTGTACTTTATCTACATTTGCTAGCTCTCAAGTATTCATTTTTTCTTTTTTTAAACAGTACCACTGGATTATGCAATTTAGCTCAAAGGCAGTTTATTTATTTTTTTAATCTATCTTCCAGTACCAGACTTGCTGAGCATTACAGTAAAATGACCTCAAAGAAACAAGGAAAATATATAATTTATATTAAAAAGAAGAAAAAATAAAGCACAGATGCCCTAAAGTATCTTGTAGAATTTTTTAATACTTTTTAGTCCACTTTTTATTTTCTTACTGCTCACAAAATACTTCTGAGTGAGAACATCTGTGCTATACTCTAGATTTATGTTAGACGAATTCCACTTTACATTCAATATACATAAGTATTGGTTCGGCATTGTTGCATGTTTTAGCCATTCAATTTATATTTGGATGAAAAGGTTTGTTTTCCTTTGAAGAATCAGGAAATTATTTTAAAGCTACATGAACCATATTCTGTATAACTAATATCATTGACGTTTCCCCCCCATTTACTCCATCTTATTTTACCAGCTTAAATGTGCCTTGACCAAAAGATGTCATAGTCTGGTACAACTGAGAAAGTGTTACTTCCAGCAGTGGTTTTATAACAGAACTGAAACATCTGCAACCATTATAACCAAAGTTAAAATGTAAAAAAAACTATGAGAATCAGATGGTTTTCCACTGGTTGAAGGCTATCACCCAAAACAAGACAGGCTGGCAACTCACTAAACCCCAAATTGCCTACAGTACCTACTCATGTAACATGCTGAGCACTTGCACAGACCCTGCCACAGTTTCTTCTCAGAATTGCAGGAACTGACTGTAGAAGCTGAACAGAGTGTGTTTATTCAATGTGAAATCACTCTCGAATCATTCTTCCACAAACACACGCTCCGTTTCTATCGTCATGAGTAATGTTTAAATATTTAGAAGCCACATAATAACAAACTTAAAATAATGAAGCATCTCATCTAGCTTAAGATAGGTACTGCTCACATAAGCAATATGAGCTGGTACCATGTATATCCTTTATTAAAAATACATTTAAAGTTGAAGGACTTATATGCTGTCCACTTTTTATGCTCATCTTAATGAGTAGGTGCTCTCCACCACTGAACTCAGTCCCCCCTCCTTATTATGCATGATTAATCTGAATAGCATTTGCCCTGTTTGCTCAAACACCAGCTTTATATCCACCCTGGCGGGGGGAAGGAGACCCTCTGGCAAGCCTATTAGAGGAACACGTCAGCAGCAGGACTCACTGAGGGAGCACCACCAGTGTGGCTCCAAGGCCCTCCAGAGACAAGGTTGTCCTTGTGCAACACAGAGTGAGACCTGGCCTGCAGGAAAGCCCTTGGAGCAGCCCTGCCACAGGTGCAGCACAGCTATGAAACCACCCGCCTCCCAAATTGGAGCTCGTCCTCCAACATTATCCCTCTGTACAACCCCATCCCAACAGCAGGGACTTCTGCGGGGGCCACCACACTCAACCGGAAGGCTCATTCCTACCTTCACCCTGTAACTCCCCACGCAACTCGTTAAAATCAGCTGTGTTCATATATGAGGACAACTACAGGAAAATGTGCAAAATTATTAGACTGAGAACACAGTTAAAAATTTAGAGAGGGAGTTGGAGAGAACAGATTAAGAAGGAAGTTTTCTATAATGAGTGGAGGGAGCTAAGCCACTACACACAAAACATAACCTTACATTTTCAGCATTAACTCCCAAGCCTGGAGAATCACACAACAGCTTTCTAAACATGCATCCACTATGAGCCATTCCAGTATTCTTCTTCCTTAAACTAGAAGCTCTCTACTGCTGTTTATAGCTTCTACTGAGCTGCAGCAGAGCAAAGTGAACCGTTGGCTGGGTTTTGCTGCCGCTATTTGGAAACAAACATCAGCAAAGAGGGCACGGGCTGGTTGGAGAAAACTACTGCAGCAGCAAACTGAATTCTCCTAGTTGACTTCAAGTAAAACTTTTAATGCTACACAGCAAATACTAAATTCTGAGCAGAGAGACTTCATCCTCATGTTGTCCACTGGAAGTAAGCTGCCAGACAACTGAGTAGCAGGGGTGAAAGGGATTTTCTGGGGGAGAGGGTTCCTAAGCTTTCTGAAAAGAGCCTATAACGTCTCCTTAACTCTAAAACAGGCTCAAGATTTATACAGACAAAAAAATAAAGTCTAATTTTTAAAAAAAAATCATATTTCTGCTAAATTTTGTCATTACTGACAATGTGTGTTTTCATTAAACTCTAAAGAAATAGTCCAGCATGGTGCTATATCCTAGCACAAGCGCTGTGGAGGAACAAGCTGAGCCTGTGCTTAAAACGCACGGGCCAGTCTTGAGCACAGAAAACACTGAGACCAATATAAAATCCAGATAAAATCAGTGGATTTTCAGACTGACCCACGCCTGTGTACTCTCCAATACATATTAGGACCTAAAATCTCTACCCTAGTGACATGCTCACAGGCAAATGAACCGCTGTTTGCCCTGCAGAACACAAAGGCGCTGCTGTGCCTCTCAAAGACAGCCTTCTGTTTCGGGAGTTGATTTTAAGCAAATAATCTGGGAAGTCCCAGTTAGCTGGCACTGAAAAAAATTAAAAGAGAAAGGAAACGCTGCACACGTTCACTTGGACTCCAGCTTTCCCCCCCTCTGTACTTCTCTGCTACTGAACTTCAAATCTACCAAAGAGACCAAGCTTTAAACTTTAGCTGGCCTAATCTTTGTTTGTACAAATTAAGTGAGAATATGGTCATTTGACACTTGTTACATTTGCTTGCATGACCAACATTTTTTTTTTTTTTTTTTTTGAATTCTGGTCTCTTATCAGCAACTACCTTGAAATGCTATCAAAGAACAGATTACAATTACTTTTCACAAACACCAACATATTGTGGTTTTAAAATTAACAATTCAAGCATTGTTCCATATGATATCACAATATTCCTCAAACATTTAATCTCCCACAACATTTTGGTGAGGGGGAGGGGAAAGGAAGGAGTTTCAAAAGAGCTCTTAATCTTCTTGACGGCAGAAGGAAAATTGTTAGATTTACTTATTTTTACTAGAAAATCAGGGTTTTGTGCAGGGGCTAAGAAAATTACTACAAGTTTGTGATATTTAGAACAGACTGAGCAATCATAAAGGTCCCTGTAGGTCCATGAATACATGAATCCCTTAATCAAATTTATTATGCCCATTTACATCAAACAAAGACACTATGATAAAGAAAAAAACCCAAACACAATACCTACCCATTACCTATGCTTGCTTGCGTATATCTGTGAGAAATAAAAAAGGAACATAAAAAGTAAAATGCTTACAGTATCCCTAAAAACCCAAAGCACACCAAGATCACAGAGACAATAGAAAATTACAAGGAAAAAAAATAAATAAAGAGTAGTGTCTCTGACTACAACCAGATTAAACCAAAACTACACAACGCAGAATTTAGTATTTTTGCAAAAAGGTTACTTGATACATTCTAACCATACATCGGTTCTTTGATAATTTTCCACAGTTTTATATTAATTTATACTGAACGATTTGATAAACACGCTTCATCTCAAATGCCTGACTGTTCCCTTTTGGGACACCCCATAATTTCTTCCAATTAATGTTAAGAAAACCAGGTGTGACTGATCATCCCTCAAAAATCACTCTTATTTTTTCCTCTGGCATTTTTCTATTGTCAAACTAACTGATGGGAAACCACGAACAGAACTATATAAAAGCAAAGCCAACAAAACCTTTGACACAGGCTGGGTTTGAAAAAATGCACCTAGCAGTTCTCAGGCCAGTTGCCACCTGAACAAACTGCATTTGTTTAATACTCACTGCAAAAATTATGCCAGAGGCTGCACCAGGCCAGTCGCACGAACCCGGGCTTACTAGTAAGTAAAGCCACCCTGCAAACAAGATTTCAGGAAGTGCGACCAGTTTTTGCTGAATCCAGTTCCCCTGGACAAGGTGGACTTTTCAGACAGCTCTTATAATTGAAAATAGGAGATTTATTTGGGGTAGGAAGGCAGATCACTCACTTTTTTCCCCACAAACACAACCTGGGGAAAAAAAACCTGTTCATATTTCAGACATAAGCTTCTCTTTGAATAAAACTCAAAGAGCAGAAAGATTTCCCATACACAGTGCACAGACCAACCTTGAAGCACAGTCTGTCACATTAATAAGCTATTCTTATTTATGCAATTGCCCTTGATTTATGGATCCTAATCAAAAGCAATTGCATCCACAAATAACTGCAGTAGCTAAAGTAACTGGGCATGGTATCCATATGTTTTTTTAATAGTCTTTAAATTTTACAGGGGGGAGAACCTTACTATTATCTCGATCATTTTCCATAGGTTTTTTTTTTCTCCATTCTCACCCTTCTATCTATTCAATCTAAATAATATCAAGTCAGAAAAATTCAAATTGAGGTCAAATTCTCAAGTGACTTGCCTGTGGTACTCTGCAAGCATAATTCCATACCTTCCTGTCATCATTACATAGGTACATCAGAAGCACTCTCCATGCACATCACTTATTGCTAATCATAAACTGAAAATCATGACAAAGCAAGAGGTAACCTTAGAAGGGCTGACAATTCACTTCTTATACACTTCAAGTAGCTCTGCTGAAGAAATTTTTGTCAGCGCATAAAGTAGACACACTCTTTTTTGCAGAGTGAGAAACAATGTTCTTCCTGCAAGAATGAAAACCATCAGCTTAATTAAAATATTCTGAATAATCTTCCACCAGATAGGCTTTTTTCCATAACACTATAGCCGTGGTTAAGTAGATTTCAGTGTCAGCTTGATACCAGCTGCCAGACCCTACATGCATGTGTGCACGCATGCCTTTACTCTTTCAGTATACAAATTACTTTGTCTCCTCTCCATCTCTTTTTGAAGTGAATATTTACTCAGTTGCTGCACTAATGTAGAAAGAATCCATCACGCTGCTGTAAAAAGATAGTAATAGCTATGAAATTCTGCCATCAGAACCATAAACTTACCATGTTAATCTATAATGAGCGCAGGAAACATCACTCCACATTTATTTATGAGGCACTGAGGATCCATCTCCTGACTACCAATGCATCTCCATGGGAAATCTTCAGTGAATTTAAGTCAGAAGTAAGGTTTAATGGTAACTGTATAAGACACCCAAAGAAAAGCCTGTGGACTCTGCTACTGTGTTTTCAACCACAGCGTTTCCATATAATAGAAAAAATCACAGCAATTATGGCTACCTCAAGTCCATACCAACGGCAAACAGCACAACCGCCATATAAATAATAGTAAATAAAACAACCATGTCATTTAAAATCCATGAACAAGGGCTCTGGGGACTAGGGGAAAGTCAAAGTCAGGATGTAACCCTGCAAATAGTCTTTCTAGTAAATACCTCAGCATATTTCAAGAAGAGTTACTTTTTTTTTTTTTTTTTTCTTTCCACAGGAGGACCACCTCTTTCTTGAGCACACCCGTACTATTTGCAACCACATAACATTTTTCTGGTGACTTACATATGTTACTCTTGTGTTCACCACTGCAATCATTTCCAGTCTTAACAATATTATTGCCATCATTTAATGCAATTTAACAGTTGGAAGCAAGAGTGCAATCCAGCGCCACATGGTTGCCCCTCACGGGTCACAGCTATGGAACTCAAGACATCAATATGATTAGTTTTATCAGTGTTGTAACACTGAAATGTAACATTGAAGTCCTGCAAACACATCTCATCTGAAAGGTCCAATGAAGCATTTAGCACTGCCCCAAGCAGTTACAATTTACTGAAGCCCTTAACCCAAAAGATACATCTGACCACTGTCTCATACTTGCATGTAGATTGCCACCATGCACTTTAACTGCAGCATATAAACAAATAAATAAATGCAGACACAGCCATGTTTTAGTAAATCATTTTACTCTTTCTCCAGCCAGTATCATAAGTGTGTTACAAAAGAAATAATAAAAATATATTTAGAATTATTTTTGCTTCTCCAAAACCCTATTCTTCAGGAATAAAGTAAAGAGGTAGCAGGAACTCTAGTTACCTTTCTTCTTACAGAAACCCAAGGCTCTCTCAGAGAAAATAGTGAAAATTTTATTGTCAGTCATTTCAAGACAACCAAAACTAATCACAATATTCTTTCAGCTACAAAGTGAAATTTCTTTAAGTCAGTATTTGCCAAATCAAATCTTCCACATTGAAAGCTTAAAGAATATCAGAAAGACTAAAAAAAAAAAAAAAAAGAGCAAATACTCAACTCTTTGAATGAATTAGGTAGAGAAAAAGGGAAGGGGCATTGATTAAAACTTCACTAAACAACTTCCATATTGTCCTAATAAGCAGGCTGATGAAAAAGAAGTTTTTAGCAACAACTGGAAAGTACGGGGAAGAAAAAAAAAACCAAAGACCCGACACACAACAAGGTGCCGGTAGAAGGGAAGCCGAGCGTGTAGCCGCCCGCACACCCACAGGCGTTTCAACATGGGGCTGGCGGAGGCCGACCCGGCCGGCCGTGGGGCTCCGCGCCGCCCAGGGCCGGGGCAGGCGCCCGCTCCGCCGGGGCGCCCCGGGCCTCCGCCGCCGCTCCGCTCCGCTCGGCGCCGGAACCAAGCCGGCGCCCCCGGCGCGGTGCGGCGCGATGCGGAGCCTGCGCGGCCGGGCGCGCCCCGCTCCGCGGCGCCACGACGGGGCCCCGCGACCCTGCGGCGGCTCCCGGCACCGCTCGCCGAAAGCGGCCGCGAGCTGCGCCGGCGGCGGCCCCCCCTCGCCCCGTCCCGTCCCGTCCCGCCGCGTCCCGCCCGGGCCTGGCGCGGCCGGGAAGCCTGCGGCTGGATTCCCAGCGCTCCGCGGCAGCCCCCGCCCGGCCCGCGGCCGCGGGGCGCAGCCCCGGCCCCGGCCCCGGCCCCGGCGCGCCGCCCCGCCGCCGCCCCCGCGAACAAAGGGCCGCGGCCCGCGGGGGCCCCGCGCCCGCGGGCAGCCGCGCCGGGGCCGCGCTCGCCGCCCGCCGCCCCGCGGCGCCTCCCGCCCCTGCGGCGCCCCGCGGCGGCGCCGGGCACACGCGCCCTCCCGGGGCCGGCGCCGGCCGCGGCCCCCCGACCCCCCGGGCCCCGGCCGCCGCCACGGCGGGGCAGCGCGGACCTCCCTCTCCTCTCCTCTCCCCGCTCCGCTCCGGGAAGCGCCATATTGCTCGCGGGCGCCGCTCCCGCGCCCCTCACCTTGGCGATCGCCTTCTTGTACCGGGTCACCGCTTGCTGGATGAGGCTGAAAACTTTCATGTTCCCGTCCCCGCAGGGCACGACCACCCGCGTCCGCCCGAAGCACACCGTGACTTTCATCCTGCGCGGCCGGGGGGCTCCCGGGTCCCTGCGGCCCCGCGCAGCCTTCCTCCTCCTCCTCCTCCTCCTCCTCTCCGCCCTCCGCCACGGCCGCCCCCCGCGGGGCGCGGCACTCGCCCCCGGCCGCCGCGCGGGCCGCCTGCCTGGGCGCCGGGCGAGGGGAGGCGCGGGGAGGCCGCTGCTTCCTGCGCGGCAGCGCGGCGAGCCGGGCCGGGCCGCGCCGCGCCGCTCACATGCCGCGGCGATGCCGCTGCCTGCGGCCACCTGCTCGGCGCCTGCCCCGGCGCGCAGCGGCGGCGGCGGGCGGGGCGGCGGCGCGGGGCGCTGCGGCGGGGCGGGGGCAGCCCGCAGCCCGGCGCGGCGCAGCGCCGCCGGGGAGGGGGCCGCCGCGCCGGGGTTTGGGGGCCCGGGGAAAGTTGGTGGCCAAGGGGAGTTGCTGGCCCGGGGGGGTTGGTGGTCGGGGGGAGTTGGTGGCCAGGGGTGTTTGGTGGTCTGGGCTTGGTGGCCGGGGGTGGGGAGTTGGTGGCTGAGGGAGTTTGGTGGTCAGGAGTTTGGTGTCCCGGGTCCTTGGTGGGTGGCCACGGGGGTGCTGGTGACTGGGGGTGTTGGTGGCCCGGGGGAGTTGGCTGGGGGAAGTTGGTGGCCCGGGGGTGTTGGTGGCCAGGGGGAGTTGGTGGCCAGGGGTGTTGGTGCCCTGGGGGTTTGGTGGCCAGGGGGAGTTGGTGGCCAGGGGTGTTGGTGCCCTGGGGGTTTGGTGGCCGGCGGAAGGGATAGTTGGTGGTCGGAGGTGTTGGCGGGCTGGGGATTTGGTGGTCCAGAGGTTTGGTGGCTGGAGGGGGTGCTGGTGGCCTGGGGTTGTTGGTGGCCAGGGGAGGGGTTGGTGGTTGAGGGAGTTTGGTGTTCAGGAGGAGTTTGGTTTCCCGGTTCCTTGGTGGGTGGCCACGGGAGTTTGGTGGCTGGATGGGTTGGTGTCCTGGGAGGGGTTTGGTAGCTGGAGGGGGGGTTGGTGCCTGCCAGGGAGGTCGGGCAGCAGGTGCTAGTGGGGAGCAGAGACACAGCTGTCAGGGCTTGGAGTGCCATGGTGGCACGTGGTGACAGTGGGACCCACCAGCATTTTCCCCCTCCCGTGGGTGGTCAGCGCAAGGCTGGTCAGGGAAATAAGATGCAAGCACTCTCAGGTCACATACCCGCTTCTGTATAGGCAGATACACAGGCCAAGGCCATCCCCGTGGGGCAGACCGTGTCACACGAAGCCCTCTTCCTTTGCTTTGCCCTGTCCCTGGCTGTGGACGCACCAGTTCCTGATGCCGAGCTGGCACAAGGAACTGTATGAAATCCTCAACCCTCACCCCCAGTTTGTCCACGCAGAGGAAGAGCAGGCCCAGCTTGCTTTCTCTTTTTCAGGGAGCTACCTGCTACAACTCCTCCTCAAATGTGTGGCTACAAACAAACCAGAATGTTAAATCACAGAGAATGTGTGTTGCTGGAAACAGAAGCTTTCCCTTCTGATGTTTTGGGAGAGCCACCACACACACACAAAATCAGATGGTCTTTATGGTTCTTTGCATTTCTGTTAATGCAACAGAACCAACACAGCATGGCGACAGGAGAAAACTGATGCATCATCAATATCATCAGCATCAAAAAAATTGCTGAGTAATTTCCTACCCAAAGCCATCAGAAGTCAAAAGGTTTTACAAGTATCACTCACACATTTCATGGACATGGATTTCACTGAGGACAATGGAGTTGCACAGTTCACTGGATATTTAATATGGCCTGACAACATATTTCTTTGGGATATAAATGGTGGAAGAATTCAGATTAACTGCAGAGTAAAGGCAGAGCTTGGAGGACAGGGGAAAATGGCAAGGAAAAAATGCTTTTTTTTTTTCCTTACCTGGACTTATTCAAGGTACCACAAACATGAAGTTAAAGTAAGTTTTACAGGATGTAGCACTGATGTCCTTCTGCCACGACACACAGCACCTTAGTACTTGTCCTCTGACGCTTCCAGCCCTGCTGCGCATGACAACAGGACTCGCTTGTCCCAGAACAGCCCTCGTCCCCGCCGGCTGTCCGCTCCCTGAGGACCCACAACTGCAGCTCTAGTACCTATATGAATTTCAAACCTGGTACAAATGGCAAAACAGTCTACAATTTAGTAGGACCACAGTCAAGGGGCAGAATTAATGGTATTCTTAAGACACTGAAGGTGACATTATTGCCCAATTAAGTCAACGGTAACTTGAGAATGGCATCCTTTTGCACTCTAATTAGCAATTTCAAATTAAGAAAGGAGAGGAGGCAGTTAATATTGGTTTGGTCACTTACGGGTTTCTGGGCCAATTCCATTGAAATCTATAGAATTTTTCCCACAAATTGCAATTTTGGAAAGTTTTAGACACTCACAAGATCACAGATGGCACAGTCTACCCACTGACCTATAGAAAATTATACCTTGTTTAGATAATTATACTTTGTTAATTTTTTTCCATTACCAGCCTGAATTGATCTGAATGAGTAATATAGATCAGGATCTGAATGTTGTATGAAGAACAATATGTGTGTCCCTTAAAGCAGGAAACAAGCACACCTGCCGTATTGCAGTATTTTATCATATCCACAATGTTTCACTTCTGTGGTAGAAAAAGGTGGTATGCAAGAGTTCAGAAGGGCAGATATGAAATAAAACTGGAGTAAACAGCTCATGCCTGAAACATTGGAACACACTCCACATTTTCATGGCCATAGCTTGTCAAATTTTTTATTGGAAAATGTTGAAAATTTCCATTAACCTGCTACTTCTGTACTTTCTAGGTGATCATAAAAGCTGTTGGGAACGTACTGAGAGAACGAAAGAGTTACCGTCCTTGGTTTGACAGGCATCATTTGAGAAACTTGCAGAAACAGCTGCAAAAATGTGAATTCAACAGAGACTCTACCAAGCAACTCTATCTGTAAGAAGTAATTTTACGGTGGCATGGCAGATTATGTAGTGTTGAAGGTGTTATTTCAGTTGTCATTTGCATTTATCTACTGAAACATAATGTTGCATATCAGCAACTGTATCTATTAATAATAAGTTTTACAGCAGTGTGGTACAGTTGCTGGTCAACAGTAATTATTTCACTGTTCAGACACTGCTACAGGTTTTTTGTGTTTTTCTGTAATTTAATTCCTGCTCTTACTGTCTTTAGCAAGTTTCTTGGCACTTTTCCCAGCTATTTTAATAGTCTCCTGGAAAACAACATAAAAACAGTTTAGAAAGGAATATTAACAGTTTTTCTATTAAATGTTTAAAATGGGAAAACTTAGTAGTGAAGTAAAAAGAAAACAAGTTTATCCTGAGATCTGATTTAAAGCCAAAATTTAAATGCCCTTGCATGAATAGCGATCGCACTAATGCGAACAAGGCCCTTTGAGACTTGAATTCTTTTCTGATTAGAGGCACACATACGTGCACACATGCGCACACACACACACACACACACATTATACATACAGAGTTTTGAAAACATCTCTAATGGAATTTACCGAGGATAGTATTTACTGATGTCGTATAAGGAAGAATGAGCCTTAACAAACAAAAGTAACAAGTCTGTGAGAGTGTCCAAGGTCTAATTATATAAGATAAATGAAGTATAAAACATTATTATAAGAGATTATGAGAAAAGGATTATACTAATCAGGTGAAAAATTGGCAAGAGTTGCTGGTTTACAAAATCACAAGTACTTTCCATGTACTTAGTGAGAAGACACCATGTTGCGGTATGGGTGGCATAAATATAGTCTTGGGTGTTGAGGTTTTCAGGGCTAATATACCCTAGAACTTGGTGATCTATTTATTAGCTGGTAAATTGTTGGAACATTTCCCTTTTGAGACAATTATCTCTCTGGCAGAAAGAGGTAGATGATAGTGCTTGGGATGGAGAGAACCAGAGCTTATGATTACTAATGATTAACATTACAGTTCTGTTTAAAACTGCCACCAGGCTGAGACCTCTTCTGCAAACACTACAAACATACGCAGAGCGAGACTCTTGCCCCAAAGAGATTTGCTTATTGCAGCCCAGTGAAGATTGCCAAAAGTAGGATTTATTTGAACATCAAAGGTATGCCAGAATGGGAACGTTGCTGATTTCTAGAATTATTTCACAGTTTATTCTGCATTTATAATCTATATTGAAGAACTATGTGTGCAGAATTAGTAGCCTCTTTATGGGTTACAGGTATTCCCTGGTCTAACAAGAAAACACAGATTTAGTTCACAGTATGTCTGAAGCTCATGCAATTTTAAACATAGGGGTTTTTTTTTTCCTAACCTAAGCAGAGTTAATTCAGAACTGTGGAAAGACCAGTGTCAAACTGAAGTGCTGTAGCATTCCTCAAAGAATCAGTGTTGAAAATCAGTTATCTAAATTATATGGAAGTCAAAGTCAAAAAAAAAGTTGGGGTAGCTAAGTTATATGAGTTACATATACAGACAAAAAACCCCCAAACTTTGGTATCTGATGTGAGTTCAAAGTGCTATTTTCAAAAATGACTTAGGGAATACTACAAAACACTACTAAGTTTTGATGTTTAAGATGCTGACCTGTCTTAACTCTCCTCCTTCACGATTATTAGGTAAAACCTTAACTTTTTACATTTACTTCTTACTCTGAATCTCTAAAGTTATAAAATTAAGCATACATGTGACTATTTGGAGATCTGTCTATGGATAATTTTTTAATTACATGAGTGAGTTGACATCTCTGTCTTTATACTTTGTGGGTTTTTTTCCAAATAGTTATGCTATGTCCACAAGGGAACAAGGGAATGGTTTCTAAAATCTTGTTTTATGAATAAGACAATCATTAATGCTTACTAAGTAATTGTGGCTACATCTGGCCTGGAAAAAATGAAGTTGGATAAAAAATTAGTTTCTACAACTTCACAAAAGAAGCTGGGATTTGGAGAATGGGAAGTCCTCAAATCACTAAAAAAAAAAAGAATCACAAAAAAGGCATGTATTAATGTCAGACTTAGGAAATTCAGACACACAACGTTGTGGAAGACAAGAACTTTCTTTGAGTGTAATAACTTTCTTTGAGTAGAATTAGCAAAGAAATAAATTATAGCAATGAAGAATCCCCAGTTCTGAGGAAAAGCCACAAGACTGTTGACCTTTCCTGGTACTCCAGTCTGTGCCTCAAGCAAGTCCAGATAATGAAAAGGTGGTTAGGGCTAGAAAATAAGTATAGGTGAATTTGCTACTTTTTTGTCTGGATCCATACTGATCTTATGCCACTTTTAAAAAGAATTATGTATAAGTGTATTTAATAGTTTTCTTACTAAGTTTTTGGTAGTTTTCAGCCATCATCAAATGGTCTAAACTGAAATGTTTTCTCTAAGATATAGCAAGTAATCCTTACATTGTACTGAGAATGGTGAAGCCTGAACTAGAATATTGAGTCTATTCTTGGTGTGGACACGTGGATAAAATCCACCAGAAGGGAAGTAGAATGGTTAGAGGTCCAAAAATAAATAAATAAATAAATAAATAAAGATCTGTACAGAAAGTATGACGATACCAGGAGTCTAGAAGGGGACATTGCTAGGAGATAAGAGAACAATTTTCACATATGTTTAGGGTGCTGCAGACCCAAGGGAAATACCCTGTTCTCCATATCCACTGGGGTTAGAACAGAAGTAATGGTCTTAAATTGTAAGAGAGGTTATACTATGAAAAGATTTTCAATGGTAAAGGTAGTGATGCATTATGGAGACTGCACAGTCTCCATAATTGAAGATCTGGTGGACAGACCAGAAGACCTCAAGCTCTCTTCTGGTCCTATGTGCCCTATGATAAAAATATTTTGTTTGGTTTAAGAAGAGATGCAATTGTTATATGTGCCAGCTGTGTAATAAAGTAAAACAATTTACAGAAAACTTGAATATCATAGTTGATTCAGAGAAGCTTTGGAGGTAAATAGCTACTATAGCTACAAAACTATGAATAGTCATAAGGAAACTATGCATGCAGCTAGCTTTACCCAACCCCCAAACATAAACACATTCAGTGTCTCCATGGGCAAAATAGAAAAAGGATAAAAGCACATACATATGTATGTTATAATGAACTTGTATATAAAAGATAATGTGAGTTGCAAAATCAAACATTTGACAGTAAAGAAATGCCAGGTTTAAGGTTAAATATGCAGTCTTAACTCTGCTACCTTGTGCATCCGGGCACTGCTGTGGGAATGACAGGGATCCAGCAACTGAGGAAAGAAGGACAGTACTGTGATAAATATAAACAAAGCAGACAACCTAACCTAGCATTAAACCTAAATTAACAGACCAGATACTCTTTCTGAGTGTTTGACTTTGCAGCCCCAGTAATATATTCTTTTGCTACTGAAGCAACAGCAGTAGCTATGTTAGCTGGTGAAAGGAGGGCAGGAAAGGCAACGGCACCTATTCAAGGGAAGTGGCGTGCTAGTGCATTTGCTTTGGGGACGTGAGCTCGGTTTTCCAGAATGTCCACATTCAGCTATGGTTTCCAGAGGGTTGCAGAAGAAAGAAGGGGAATAGTGACTGTCAGCTGCTTAGATCAGAAAATCTGAATAGAATTTCACAGGACAAAAAAAAAGCACTTTTATAGATTAGGAATTTTATCCCTTATCAAAGGCAGCTCCAAAGATTCAGTCATCAGAGTTTCTCAACAACAACTACAAAGCTAAAAAAAAATGCAGTATTTTTCAGCGTGGAAAATATTAGGCAGTCTAGCTAGAGGGGTCATTGCTGCCTCTCCCTATAATATTGAGCACAAACGTATAAACATATCATTAGTTAGTAAGTTATTAGCAACTTTTCAGTTACCCAGCTACTATTATTAAAACCTGTAAAAATAAAAGTCTTAAAATAGTAAAACCTTGAGGATTTATGTTATGAACACCACAAGAAATCAAGACGAATGCGGCTAGTTTACCAAAGACCAAAATACTGGTTACTTGTAGAGTAAATGATTTTAAGGCCCTAGAATGTTCACCTTCATTTTGTTTCAAGGATTTAAAAAGTTCGGTACTTTCATAAAAATATAAACAGTTATTCAATCTTTAGGGATTTTCATTTACAAAAGCTACTTGGAGACATTTTGTCTCTGCTGAGAGTTTATTGCTTGTTTTCATTCTCCTTTCCTTCTTTCTGGTTGTCCAGAAGTTTACTCGTTGCTTTTCTTCCAGCTTTTCAGTTATTGACAAAGTTCCTGGCAGAGATTTCCAACCTCTGAAACGCAAAAGCCTAGGATAGGCTTCTAGCAGCTAAAAAGGCTTATGGAGACTTTTCACTGACTCCTGGGGCTCTGGGGCAGGCCTGAGGGCCTTATCTGCGCTACTCAAATAATGAATAAACAATATCAAAACAGAACTGCAGTACTGGCCTCTGTCACGTGCTTGCCAGAGCTGGAACTAATTCAGATCCTGTCAGAGGAACACATTTTCTGAATAGGAGCTATGCCAAATTATTTGCCCACAATCAGGTTTTTTCCATCGATGAGCATTCCTGACAAAATACCTTCCTGTGACGTGAAGAGGAACACCCACATGTGTTAGTCAAAAGGCCCATCAAAACATAACAGTACATATTTTCCAGGATACATATTATTTATGTGGTTTATAAACATATTAAGAATTATTTCTCAGCTGGCATTCCTCTGTAGAGATCCCTGCTTAATTTCTTGCTCTATTCTCTTCCTTATTGGACTGAAAGGAGAGAGATAGCATCATAGCATTCAGTAATAAATTTTCTTGATAATTACAGGAAAGCAGTGATAGAGTATGGAAGGCACTACATCTTTTCCTCAGCTTCTCCCTGTGTTGACGGCAGCCTGCAGGCTGCAGCATCTGCAGCATTCATCTGCCCGCGTATGCACCAGGAAACAGGTGTCGAAGAGTAAACGACTGTCAAGGAATGAATTACCTAGGTCCTTGTGGGGACCGTGACCAGGACACAGGCTGTCACCTTCAATGCTGCTGCAAAACAGCTCTCTGATGGCTTCCAGAAAAATTCCTGAAATGCACCATGGCCGGCCTTCAGTACTCCTGAGTATCTGTAGCTGCCTTTGAAGAGGATGGGGGGTGGGGGGAAGCAGATGGCTTTGGAAATTTGGACACTGCTTTTAAAATAGTTCTTGGATTACTTAGGGAAGAGGGAAAAAGGAAAAAGAATAAGAGTTGGGTGATGTGACCTGCTTCATTCTTTGCTTTCTCCCATGTTCCTTTCATGACCCTCAAAATCCTCTCTTCTCCTCCTATTTCTCTATTTTATTCTTTTTATGCACCCATTCTCACTTCTCCTTTCATCTCACATCCTTTTATCACCTTCCCTTCCTCTTGTCTTCCTTAACTGTACTTGTAGCTGCTGAAAGCAGTAAAAAGAAGAATCAAATTAAATAGGAGAAACCCCATGAGCTGAAAAATTGTCATATACTGCCAATACTCCATTTTAGACAAGACTGAAAAGATGATGACAATAAATAAGTTTTTTAAAATTCAGTGCAGTGTTTTGTAGTATAAGAATCTACTTTCATTCTTCTTCTACATTTCTTTCTTTACAGGAAAAGCCCCCAACCTTTGAAAAGCAGGTCAGCTAAGATTTAAAATCTGTAATCCAGAGCAAGTGTTCTTCAACACAGTGCCAACTACCCTTGGCACATGGACACATCAACTTCATCTATGGGCAGCTTGCAAGATGAGCTGAAATCAGTGGGAAAGGTATCACTTCATAGGATCATTTTTTGCTTTTTTATCCGTTGCTGACTACTCTACTGAATGGACTACAGCACACCACAGAAGTTGCTCTGGGTAGAGCAGCAGCAGAGCAGTTTGCAAGCCACTGTACAATGCCAAAAACAAAAGTCTTCACTCAGGTCTCATCTTGTTTCACCGAGCAAGAAAACATCCTCCACACAGGCACATCAGGCACAGAACTGATGTTCAGGCACTTAAGCAAACACTCAGAAATCTATTTAATTTTACACAGTAAAATTACAGAATCATATTCTTCCAGGAACACGCATGATCACAACTCCTGTTGCTTTCTGCAGGGACTGCATGGTTAGAGCTGAAAGCAGAATTTAGGCCAGATTAACTCACACATCCAAACAAAACAGCTAGATCAGACAGACCAGATTAGCTCTATTGATCTTCCTGCTCCTGGGGATTTACTAGCTCAGGGTTCTCCTGATTTGCCAGAAGTTCTCACTGCTGCCCCGTGCTAATCCATATGACACTGCATTTATAGCCATCCTGACATCTGTTCTGGGACTTTGGTTTATCCAGTGCTTAATAATTCTTCCTTCGTATGGAGTTAGATGTGCATTGGATTGGTCTCAGCAATATTTTTTACAGTTTATTTTTCTCTTCTAAAAATATTAAACTTTTTACTAAGGAATTATTCAGAACTTAAATTATATCTCAAGGTGATGAATCCAAGTGCAGTAAATCACTAGCACAGGATGTTACTTAAAACAGAAAAACAGTGGAAATATAACATGAAATATTGGTATGCATGTGCATTATAACCTAAGAAACTGCAACCATTGTCAAGGAATGAAAAATTGCCACCACAGAAATTACAAATCCACAACCTCACCTGAAATCCAAGGAAGCTAACAAGAAGTTTAATTACAGACAGACTGCCAAAAGACTTTGATAATTAAAATCTACCAGGGTCAAAAAACTATTTTCTATAAGGGAAAACTATTTCTCCTTAACCTCTTAAGCTGATAAAATAGTAGATAAAGATGATTCACTTGACACATGGTTTTTCAAATGCATTTTCTTCCTTGCAAGATTTATCAATAAGCTGCTGAAGACTTCAGACTTTATTTCTTACAGGATTCAATATCTACTCCAACTCACAGTGTGAAATGAGAGCACACTGATTGCTGGTTTCTCTATGTGTTTTTCACCTGAAATAAATTTTAAATGCTAAAACTACTGAACAGAAATGTGGACTGAGACCATGCTTTCCAGCTTTTACAGTTGCAAAATACAGCTACTACAGACACAGGTACACTGAAGCTTCTTCACTTTTCTCCTGGAGGTTGCTGACCTCGTGTCACAAATGGCCAAACTGCACAGTCTGAATCACTGTGCTTTAGATCACAGCATGTGAGGGTAACCTGAAATGGTCAATTTACTTAAACATAGTGGCCTGTAAACAGTAGGTATTCAAGAGCTGCTTTTTGCTGATGACTGGTCCTTGTCCACAGCAGCACCGTCCAGGGAGAGAGGCAGGACAGACAGCGCCAATGGGACCTGCTTGGGGGCTGCCTGCTTTCATGAGACCCTGTCCTATCAGTAAAGTCTGTCTGTTTTCATCTTCTAAGATGACTAACTTTGATATTTAGCCCTGCTCATTTTAGTAATACCAGGAGGCCTTAGGCAAGCAGGTAATCTGCTAGGCTAGAGCTTTTAGTACAGGTTTGAACTGCATGATTCAGACAAAGGATAAGGTGTTAAAAATGCTTTTGAATCATCTATTCTAGTAGCCACATTTTTGGAAACACTAAAAACTCACTACCAAACAGACGTGGAGCTAAACCTTAGACAGAGCAGGAATTTCTAACAGATTTAGTTAGTGTATCCCCAACCACTGCCTTATCCTGCCTGTTCTCTGCATTTTGTTTCATTTTTTGCTGAGTGAGTAACTGTAAGCAAATAATTGGACAATTTCTTATCTTTTTGTCTACTAGCAATATTCTACAAGGGGGTTACATTTTTTTCCCAATGTACTCATTCGAGGAAGGGACTATCTCTGCATATTTTCATGCACTGAGGTATGCTTGGAACACCTATGAGGTATCAAAAAATAAATACAGCTTATGATATGGCTTGTGGTAAGATTTACCGTATATATTTGATGAATTTTTATACAAAAAATGAGCTGAATGCTCTTAGTCCAGTTATTCAAGCTTTAAAATTCATGGAGAACTAGTTAATTTGAATACCTTTATATGTGCATGGGCTGTCTTCTTTTTTATTATTTTGCTTCTCTTTCTAGATGGGCAAAAGCATAAGAATAAGATATGCAATGTGAATGCCCCTACATTATGTGATTTATGACATACTTAACCTCCTAATATTTGCTTTGAATTATTTGCCTGCCACAAGGCGCACTGGTCAGCAGTATCAGTTTGGCAGCCTAGTAAACTAATACCTTCACCAGAAAGCTGTGTGCCTGAAGTAAATTTCTCTGAGAAATTCCAGTTTGAATTCTCTTTGTTCAGACTTTCCTACTGATGCAGTTAATTTTTTTTTTTTCGAAAAAGAAACAACTATATGTAGATCTTTTCCTTGCTTTATACTTCCAGGCACCCTGTTTTGCACCCTGTAATTATCAGAACTTGTTCTGCTCTTGTGGTGACTATAAATTTGGATTCTTGAAGATCATCATAAAATTGTTTCATATATTCTGCCCAGCTTTGTATTCATAGCATCTTCTTGTGTTCTTAATTCTTACACAATGAATACGTTTTCTGACTTTTTAGATGTCTTAAACTTTTAGGATATTACGACTTTCCCTAACCTTTCTGCTTTCATATTTCTCTATTTCATCAGAGCTTACTTTCATCTATTTCCTTTAACTTCTTAAAGATTTTCTGAATTTGCTTATGTAATATTGATATGCCTTCCTTTTTCTATTTCTGCATTTCCTCTTTGCTTATACTGATCCACCATATCTTCAGTAATTCACAGCTGCTTACTAAAATATCTTTTCCTCCCTAATGCATACACACACACAGCTGAGGGACATGAAGGCTGTGTACGTGAAGCACATGACAGGGACTCCTTTCCTTAATGCTGCCTCTCTGGTCTTCCCGTCCCTACCACAATTTCTCTTTCTTTTTGCTCGCCTTAATGAAGCCTTTTCTCCTTTATCAGTTTGCTCCTCTCAAAGTGTTTCTTGCTACTCATCACCACAGCTGAGGAATGATCCTTCCCACAAGGAGCCACAGTCTTCTGCGGTCTCCTGGAACGTCTTCACAGAATCACACAATCGCTGAGGTTGGCAGGGACCTCTGGAGATCATCTAGTCCAACCCCCCTGCTCAAGCAGGGTCACCTAGAGCACATTGCACAGGATTGCATCCAGGCGCGTTTTGAATATCTCCAGAGAAGGAGACTCCACAACCTCTCTGGGCAACCTGTTCCAGTGCTCTGTCACCCTCACAGTGAAAAAGTTTTTCCTCATGTTCAGATGGAAGCGTCTGTGTTTCAGTTTGTGCCCGTTGCCTCGCATCCTGTCGCTGGGCACCACTGAAAAGAGTCTGGCCCCATCCTCTCGACACCCTCCCTGCAGATACTTGTACACGTTGATAAGATCTCCTCTCAGCCTTCTCTTCTCCAGGCTAAACAGGCCCAGCTCTCTCAGCCTTTCCTCATAAGAGAGATGCTCCAGTCCCCTAATCATCTTTGTAGCCCTTCGGTGGACTTGCTCCAGTAGTGCCACATCCCTCTTGTACTGGGGAGCCCAGAACTGGACGCAGTACTCCAGATGTGGCCTCACCAGGGCTGAGTAGAGGGGGAGGATCACCTCCCTCCACCTGCTGGCAACACTCTTCCTTGATGCACCCCAGCATACCATTGGCCTTCTTGGCCACAAGGGCACATTGCTGCCTCATGCTTAACTTGGTGTCCACCAGCACTCCCAGGTCCTTCTCAGCAGAGCTGCGTTCCAGCAGGTCAACCCCCAACCTGTACCGGTGCCTGGGGTTATTCCTCCCCAGGTGCAGGACCCTGCACTTCCCTTTGTTGAACTTCATGAGGTTCCTCTCCGCCCACCTCTCCAGCCTGTCCAGGTCTCTCTGAATGGCAGCACAGCCCTCTGGTGTATCAGTCACTCCTCCCAGTTTGGTATCATCAGCAAACAATTTAGACGACGCAGAAAAGGTAAAGCTACCCTTTAATCATGGTGCCCACAGAAGAGACATGAAACAGGGCAGCCAAACATAAGTTGCACAAGTGGGACCAAGAAGAGTTTGACCCTAGGATCTGTAAACACAGGAGGATAAATTCTGCCTCAGTTGTCAGTGTAATCAGGAGTCTTCTCACCAGCTCTAGTGGGACTAATTGTAGAGCACAACCTTAGTATGTGGGAGGCTGGAAGTAATTTTAGTGATGGTGAAAAGTGCCAGACTTATCAGACATGGAAGATGTTCTTCAGATTTCTCCTGTGTAGTAATTTATACCTACACTAACACAGTGTAAAACACCATTGCTGGTTTGACTAGGGAGCTTTGATTTAATAACCTTTAGCACTTGTTTTGCAGGGTTAAATGACTAGGCAAAGTCCTTTTTATTCACAGAACAGGTGCTATAGAGGCAGGAGTATCAACAGCATCATTTTGCTAGTGTCTGTCCATTCTGCTGTGGAGTCAGCACCTCCATGTAAGCAGAATTATTCAACGTATATTTAGAACTGCTGCTAAAGAAATTAACAAACTTCTTTATGCATCAAAACTGGGAAGCTATTAACTCTGTTACTGGAGGACACGGCACAAACACATTCAGCATTGTACAGTCCGGCAAAGTACTTCATCAGACAGATACATATTTTTCAGTATTTATGGACTCTGGAAATACATAGGAAAAACGCATACTGTGCTATCTTACTAACTAGAGACATGACAGTTATTTAAAACTCTACTTATTTCTTCATTTGCCCCATAGTAACTATTTTAACAATTGCAGCTATATCCTAAACTAAATCAATGAACTATCATATCTTTCTATTTCGTGGAACTCTATGGACGTTACTTAAGTGCAGGAGGAGGAGACATTGTTATTGAGCCACGTAGCTTCCACCAGTCACACCACAACAACCTGCCATTGCCTCTATCTTGGATTCTCAGTCAAAGCTTTTCTTATGTAAAATATAAGAAATTTCAGAGATAGTTATTTCATCAATCATAGCAGACAGTGTTGGTGGTCTTTGTAAGTAAAGGTATGTCCAGAACAAAGCCTTCAGTCCAAACACTCTTGACTTATAAAAGAGCTTGAATAGCAACACAAACTTTCTATCTGAGCTTTGTTATCTACAATGGAAAGAAATGGCAGTTGCCCTTTGTACGCCTGATCTACCTTCACTCTGCAGGAAAATTTGGCTCACTGTCACCAAGTCATGAGGCTCAGGCTCATATTTCTATTTGAGTATCTGCTCTGAAGATTACACTGCCTAGCAAGGAATAACTGCAACACATCCAGGTAGTCCTGCCCTTGCTGCAGGGTAGACGTTCCTCTCCAGCCCTAACCCTTTGCTCCCAGAGCCACCTGGTAAGCCCTTTCACGCTTCCAACTTCCCCCAGTCTCAGACTTTCTCAAGAGTCAATTTCCAGAAGTTTTTCCCTGTTTTATTCTCACCTGATGGTGAAAGACACCTGGTAAAGCCCACATCTCCTTGGGAAAATACCACAGTACACCCCTGGGCCCCAAATCTCATTATTTTATCTCAAGTATCTCCTTCTTTCCTGCAGTCGAGAGAAAACTCTGATCTCCGAGGCTGACAGGACCATTTTTCTCCTTCTTGACAATAGTCTCTCTGGCAAAACCTCTTCCTTCTACCAAAAGCAACATAAACACAGATCTTGCCCTCCCCTTGTCCCTTCTACCTTCCAGTCACCTCTCCACCTATCCCTTGCACTGGACCAACTTCCCATCTGACTGTGAAAATAGCTGCAATAAAGTCGGTTGAACTTGAAGAGGAGCTTCAGCCTCACTTGGTGATCAGCAGTTTCCATTATGGATGGCACCACCCAAAACAGAGACACATATGAAAGGATGAGCAGACGCATATAAAAGGATGAGTTTCCTCAGTATGATTGTGTGATGTCTGATGTCTAACACAGGGGCAGAAAGATCATGAAGCTGAGAGACCAGGCAATCAAGAACATCAAAATGCGGACATAGCCTGGATACATGACCTGAGAAAAAGCCTCACAAATAGGCTTGAGTGAGCCTGAAAAAGGATTTAGGTCTGTGAAACTGCTGCTGCTTAAGCTCTATCCTATACTATTGGAAACAAGACTCTGATTATAAACAAACAGGACTATGCCACAGACACACCTGATTTCATCACCAGTTTCTCAGTCAGACCATGGAATAACCCACAGCACTGAATTTGGCTGTTCATGTCAGCCAGAAGGGTCCAGCAATTAAAAAAAAAAAAAAAGCATAACTATAGATATCTTTGCAAATAGTAAATATCCTAAGCAGTAACCTGAATTCAGACAGCTTTCAGGTTAGTTTAAAAGAGGAGTAACTACTTTACTCAACACATTTTTGAATCCAAGTAGAGCTGGCATCAGAGAAAAAAAACTCAGCTCTGGAAGCCAAGGGCAGAGAAACAATGTAGGGAACAAAATGAAAGCTACCTTGCAAATGGCAAGTTTCGGCTTGCTTCTAAGCACAGTAATAAGAAAGCAGAATGATTCACTCTGGCAAAGTTTTGCAGCTTGAGGAGCCTGAAATAATACCGACCACCACAAGCAGTGCCTGCGAGTGATCTCGGAGGCAGGTGGTCAGAGGCAGCTGGAGAGAAACGAGGAGACATGGGGAAGGTCTGTGGTGGAAATGGAAAGTCTAGTTTCAACAAAGTTTAGGGAAAGATGGCAGTATGCTAGGGAGGAGGAAGGAGGGATAATAGCAATGGCATTACAATCTTGTAAAAATAAAATTGAGTAATCGTGAGTTGTTCTATGAAAGAAAACCATTCTGCTCTTTCACAACGGGCTGCAAGATTGCTGCTCATTTGTGCTGTACCACACTGGGTTTTGGAGGATTTCTCAAGTTACCTTACAGAGTCTTCATTTTTGTGAGCTGTTGAGAGAAAATGTATTTTAGAAATGGGTGAGAAAGGTCAAGTGACTTACCGGTGACAGAGTGACAGAGTGAAAAAAAAAATACAATATCGATTGACTGCCTGAATGTTAGTTAATATTTATCTAGATGTGCAAATTGGATATCAGATTGCAGCTGATACAAGGTTGGCCAATCATAGTGAAATTTTTCAACTAAACTGTTAACAGATGTGATATTTTTCAAGTACAGACATGTTGATACAACTTAAAAGGGAAGCTACAAAATAGCAGGTCTCATTATTGTCACTTAAATAAAGCCTCCAAGACAGTTAATTATGTGTATGTACTTTTAACTTTGTCAAAATGTATGCAATATGCAATAAATTTAATTTTCTCAACCTATATTTAGGTGGGCATGCTAATCTTCTTTATTTTATTATTTCCAAATCACTTATCACCAAAATTGTAGTCTGTCCCCAGGCATTTTCCTCATTTCTTTCTGTTCTGTAATTCAATGACCACAAAATTGCATGATCTTAACTACAGAAAGATTAATTTTAGGTTGTAACTGTTTCATCTTGCTTGGGCGTTTCTCATTGTGGACCATCTCTTTTTGATAGTATGATACCCGCAGTTCATATACCTTTCTTAAGGGTAGCCTGTGTTTAGTGTTTTCAAACTTTTTCAGTGAGCAGACCCCTAAAAATATATCAATGGTATTATTGACCCTTGCATAAAAATGTAAGCCTGTTGACAATAGAGCTTTTTTTAGTTGCTGCTTTTAAGAGATAGAAACCTCGGGGGTTCATTGACCACAAATTTAAAACTCCCGAAAGCCTCTGTACATTACACAGACTTACTCCACCTGTTCTGCAAATGAGCCTGACCTTAACCTTTATTGTACTAATGAACAATACTAAAGTTGTGGACAACATATGAGCACTTATATACTACATGGGACACACAGGAAATACACAGACCATGTAAAGTATGAGCTAATACAAATAGTATATAGGCACTTCAGTAATGCAGGTATGAAGAAATGCCAAGTTCTACAGCTGTACCCAAAACTCGGATTTCTAGCTCCTTCATTCCTGTAAATCCATTGGAAGAACTGG
Organism: Apteryx mantelli; assembly: GCF_036417845.1. Taxonomy (NCBI): domain Eukaryota; kingdom Metazoa; phylum Chordata; class Aves; order Apterygiformes; family Apterygidae; genus Apteryx; species Apteryx mantelli. Next base: position 155,008,148 of record NC_089979.1, read on the forward strand.
CCATGGTTTGGCCTAATAATTCAGCAAGAAACAAGCCGGCACTGTTGCCTGTACTTTACAGCCTGGATATTCACAGCTTGCCAGCAGCACAGCCTGGCAAGCTCACGCAGATGAGTCCTCCCCTTCCATGACTGACGAACCCTCAGGCCCCGGACATGGCTTTCCCCAAGGGTTGCTCATCCCTGAGGAAGAGGCAGGTCAGGAGGAGGCACACCCACAGATGTTGGGTGAGCAGCCGCTTTAAAAAAAAGGTTTGAAAAACTCGTATTTCAAAAGATCCTGGCCTCTGTCATGGAAGATTTTCTCCTCTGGTGACATTCCTTTCTGCTGTGCTTTTATAAATTTCAGCAGCTCGCTGCTGGTACAGCTGCTGCCTGCGCTCTGCCAGAGGAGCCATAATTTCTTAATAGCCTCCACCAACGAGTTGTCATGTTAACAAAACAGAAGATGAGAAAACGTGGCTGTAGTGCAGGCAGATGTAACCCGAGGCGAAGGAGGCAGCCGCTGGTAGCACCTTTGCTGCAGCGGCCCCGCAGCAAGGCTGGAACCGGCATGCCCAGGAGCGGGTGGGATGTGACCCTCCCTCCCAAAACCACCGAGTTTCTGTCCACCTACTGCGTCTTCCAAAGTCTCGAACGAGCTTCAGCTGGGCGCTGAGGCCAACCAAGGCAGCAAAAGGAGCCTGAGTGATCTCATGTGTCCCATTCCCTTCTGAAGAGGGGTGACAGTAACAAATTGACAAGACAAGACAAGACGTTAGCTATTCGAAACGATCAAGAGCAGTAACAGCACCACATTTGCAGCGCTCTCAACAAACACAGTTAATTAATTCTTGCATCATCGCCACAGTTAAACATAAGTAAGTATTAGTCTCCCCTTTTGACAGATTGGGAAACTGGCTTCTGAGGGGTATTTAGGGTTACAGAGTGAGTCATTGTCAGAGCCAGAGTTATATTTTAAGAGTTATAAGTTCCCAGGTCACTGCCTTTTCATGTAAGGTATTAGACTGAAAAATGTCTCCTTCTTAGTGTGGATTAAATAGAATACAGAGAATATTCTCCCATTTTCAGTAAAAGCAGGATAACCTTTTCCACAATACAATACCAACAAACAAAGTATTGTAACTAAACTGCAGCACACAGAATATCTATAATTTGAAGGGACTATTGAGGTAAGAGAGGTGAGAAGAGGTGACAGAGGCAGTAGCTCTCATGGGCATTGCTGGCACCCAAGACACAGAGGGATCATAAATCCCCCCTACTTTCCTCCCCATCCACACCTGGGCTGCCCACAGCTCTGAAGACACTAGTACCTAGGGGCTCCAGTCAAGATAAATAGCCCCACTGCACTAAAAACCTGACAAAATATATCAAAATAACTCCTGCCCCAGTATGGGTGACAACAAGACACAACAGGTGGACGAAAAAGAGAACTGTGGAAATGAGTTAGCAGAAAAATTAGCATCTTTTAGGACTGCTTTTAAAATTAAAAATATAATTTCTAACTATAATATATACACAAAATTTAATTCAAATGTATCAAATTTATTTATAAATAGGATCCAGAATAATCTAGTGTACATATATGGACAAAGAAGTAGGTGTGTGCATGGGCATCTGAAGGCAATGACTTCTTAAAGTTACTGTTACCTAAACTAACCTGCCTCACTTGTAATAACTCTTTTCCAAAAACATAACAGTGGGTCAGTTTGCTGAGTGTAGCCAAACTGGAGAGTGCAAGTCAGAGATCGGAAAGGTGGCATAAGTATTATTTTTGTATCGCCCTAACCTTGAGATTATTTTCCGGATAAAATCTTTTCCCTTCGTGCTCCGTGGAGCATCTCGCTGCCTTTACTACACAGCACTGTAACACCAGAAGTTGCCCAGCAAAAGCAGCATCCTTTGCGGGTGTCGCATCTCTGCTGTTTGAATAGCTCTGCTCCCTTTCCCCCCTAGGTCAGGAACACATCACACAGCAAAAGTTCAGCAGTACCTGAGATCCAAATTACTGTAGGACAGCCTTCCCAGAGATGAGCTTTCCAGACCAAACAAATCAGCTTTACAGAAAAATAAACCAGCTGTGTTGGTTATGGGCTAACATAGAGTGATATCTCTGTAGAAGGATGTCTATCCTATTTACCTTTTTTTGCCTGGGGAAATAAGCAATACACAGAAAAATTTGAAACAGGGGTCATCATGATTATTAGCAAGCTGTAGAAATAAGTTCACGTTTTTAGTTTAATAAAGTAATATAAGATTATGGGACTGCCATAAATAAATATTACAGATAAAAGTACAACGCTGACAGCTATTCATGTCTCCATATTTGAAACTGATACCTAAACTGAGTGTCTTTCTAATCTCCTGAATTTCAGCAATGGCTATGATCTGGTATGTTTTCTCCACCCAAAAACTGCACATGTATATTAGTTTTAAACTAACTAGTTCAAAACTAAGTAGAGGTGCAATTCTATTCCCAGCAGCACTATCTGAAACATCTGCATTGCACTCAGAGTACTTATTTACCAAATTAATAGCAGAAAACCGAAAGCTGAGCTTGGCCCAAGATGTGTGCCCGGACTGCAGACAGAAATCCTAATAGTTGAGGTGGTACCACTACACGCTTTTACTGTTATCATTGCTTGTTCTCATTTGTTTGCCACATTTCTTGAGCAAATTACCAGTCTGACCAAAATCCTAACATAATAACACATAATAGCACTTAGATTCATGTGCAGTAAGCAATAAAATAATATTTGATGGTCAAAAAGCACATTGGACCATGGAGTTTTATTCATTGTTATGTTGTACTGCTCTTTCTGTTAACACTTAAATAGCACTTTTATGCTAGTTGCCCTCCAGCCCACACATTTTGCATCTTCATCTTTTTTTTCCTAATATACAGTTTGGAATATATATCTGTAGCAAGCAAGACTGAACCAATACGTAATGTATAAGAATATAAAAACAGCCATAGACAAAACAGTCAAGAATCAATATCTCTGTAGCTCAGTACCACAGCTCCAGAACAAGTAGCAGCTGTTTTTAGGAAAGACTACAAAAAAGAGAGTATTCTTAGTGTGCATTTCCACAAGGTATTTCTAACCAGCTTCCAGAAATGTATTAAATATTTATCTGACTGAAGTGCTACTACGTATTTCAGTGTTTCCAGACCTTCCAGTGCTAGAGCAAAGAAAGGATGTCCTGGTGACCAGTAAAGCCTTTTGGCTGCTCTAAACTGGCCCATCCACAGGCCCTCTGGTCACCAGCCTCTGCACCATTTCTGACTCATTTGCTTTGTCCATTGGAAAAACCTGATTATGAATCTGGATGAATGCTCATAAAACACTGGCAATACTGTAGAAAAAGAACGCTCTAGGCACATTCACGGTTACTGTATTATTCATACACGCAAAGCTCACAGCTGAGACCGCACAGAGACATCTCACAGCGAATATCAGCCCGTGACCTGCTGCTCCAGGGCCCTGGAGTTGAGTCCTTGGCTGTTTCATTTGGGCCTGCGACAGAGTTGGTGTTTATGTCTCAGAGCGCTGAAGTTCAGCCTGTGGAGATAAAGCCAAATTCGAGGAAATGCTGTCAGTCTCATCTAGGAAAACAAATACAAGAACTGATGCCGTTCATAGCCATGCGTTTGTTTATAACGGCACATTTATAGCAGTGCGCTCACTCACAGCTCATTGTAATTAAAAGTGCAGTAAAGCGGGATTTGTTCTCATATTTTCCGAGCAGCTCTGATTTCGCTGTAGGAATAACTTTGTCAGATACCCCTGAAAGCAAGCTCCGAGCATGCAAAGCGGTAACCAAATCACTGACACCAGATGTAAGGGCAGCTGCTTGGTATTACCAGAAGAGCCGGGCAGTTGCAGGGAGCCGCTCTGCTCCGCGGGGCGGCTGGGGACGGACGGCTTCCTCCCCTCGCCCGCCGCCGCTGCTGCCACCCTCGCCCGCTGCCCACCCCTCCTCAGGCCCGATCCCCTCCGGCTCCAGCTGCTCCTGTCGCCTCTCGCCCTGCCAGCCCTAAGACTCCTTGCCAAATCGCGCAGCCACGTAAAACTGGACGATGTTATCCCCTGCTAGAGCGCAACGCTTACCGGAGGTGAGAAATGCCCCCTGCTCGCCCTCCCTTCCAAGGGATTTTCCTGAAGGAGCCGCAAGGGTCGAACCAGCCCTGCTGAACGGACGCTGCCTTCACGGGGGAGTTGCAAGGGACGTTGCTGGTTCTTCACTGCGGAGATCAATCTGAGATCATCTCAGTGAAGCTGGTTTATTCCTGGGTTAGATCCCTGTACCTGGCCTTCATCTTTCTTGAGCCATTGCAGAGGAGGAAGATTTTCCAAATGAAGGAGAAGGACTTAAAATCTAATGAAATTAAAATAAATCAGTTTTCAGTACCTATCTTCTGTTAAGTGTTCTTGCCAAATTTGGTTTTCTTGAAATACCTTTTCTTATTTTTATTATGTTTTTTCTTCCTATTACACTGTGAAAAAAAATCTGATATCAATGAGCTCTTTAAACCTTGGAGATCTACTACAAGCTTTACTGTTTCGCTGTCATCCAGCGATTTTAGAACGTACAGTACACTTTCCACTGAAATTCCCTTTATGGAGCAGTTGGATATGATTGCGAGCAACCCTCCTCCTACCTCCTGCCAAAGGGGCTGAAAGTAGCTCATGAAATGAAGCAGCTCCTGCATCCTGTCAAACTTACTGCGGCAAACTTTTATCAAGTTACACAACACATTAGAAAGCCTCTGCTAGACCCTTGCCTAACACAAATGGCTTGCTATAGCTTTGAAATCGGACTGAAACTAAATCCCTTTTGAACCTATTTGCATGTTCTCCCTCTCCGTGGGGTTTGTGCCTGGAGGAGGAAGCCGCCCATCACCTCTCCCTTCACAGAAGTGCCGGGGGCTCCGGCAGCGGCTGGGCTTCCCCTCCGAGCTGACCTGCTGCCTCTGCTCCACGGCAGCAAAAGGACCTTCCTAAAAAGGGGGTCATCTTTGCAGCTCTTAAGGTCAGCAACAGCTCTCCATCATATCTTTAACTTTGCATCTCACCTTGAGTCCTTCTCAAAAAACTCTTTCCCCCCTGTCCGAAAAGACTTAATTTCTCCCTCTGCTGCTATTTATCAACCTTACTGCATTATTTGCTGTAAATCATACTGTGATGAATTTCTGAGACACTCATCTCTAAATTTTCTATGCTCTTCCTTTTTATTGTTAATTTTCTTAGTTTTTCATATAAAGTGGTATGTTTTGCCTCCCGGTTTTAGCATGCAGCTGCACACTTCTGAAGCAGATCAAGACATTTGGCACCAATTTCACAGCCACATAGCAGCAGACTCCTGGTGGTACATCACCAAACGCATGGCAAAGTCCTCAAGGGTGAAGAGAGGCAACCTTTCCTTGTTTTGCCACTGGAAGTCTCCATTCAATTTCCTCAGGGCTATGTCATCAGGACATTCCTGTATCCTTATGACTGGTAGCAACAGTGGACACTGGAAGAAATCCTCAATTGGACTAAAGAGCCCCAGCACCAGTTGTTTAAAAGTAGCAAAAATCGCTTCAGTGGCGTGGGGACTGAGCAGGGCTGCCTCAGCGGCGGTAAATGAGGCTGGAACCGAGCATCCCGCTGCCGACTCCTAGGCTGCCCCGGCAGCTTGGCAGAGCTGCTTCATACCATGCAGTCGTTCCCCTGTCTGAGCTCCAATTCTCCAACACCGTGGGTAGAGGAGACTTCCTGATGGGTGAAGGTATTTCCCAAGGAATTCAGTTAGGCAATTCTTGTTTTTGCATGTATTTTCATCTGTAACTTTTCTGCCAAACACAAAGCATCATTGATAAGATTCCTCTGGGGCATCTTCCTGACAGCTTAAAAGTCCTTAATGGTTCTTTTTTTTCTTGCTAATACTATGAAGGAGTTTCAACGAAACCTTACTGAAGCGGAGCACGGACAGTATAGCACTCTGTTCAGGATCAATATTGGAAGCCATATAACTCCTTTTACAAATAAGCCAGCCAAAAGGAGAAGAATTGCTACCTCAGTCAGTTGCTGCACTGGCTGCAATTTAACAATGTAGGTGGGAGTCGGTGGGGGGAGGAAGGCTGTGGGAGGAAGATGAGGGTTATGGCTTCTATAAGATGTTTCTGGGAAAAGAAAAAAAAGGCAGCAAAAGAGCCAGAATGAAACAAGATAAATGCTTTCATCATAGCTCAGAAAGAAGGCAACAGAAGAGCACACTGTCCAGAGCGCTGCTGGAAGCAGTACTGGGACTCCGAAGAGGAGCCGCCCCCAATTGTTTCTTTCCTATGCTTTTCCAGAAAACATTATTTTATTTATGATTTTCTTACTTTTGAGGCACTACTTTACTTATGCAGTTTATATTACTTTCACTTCACTTCCAATAAAAGCAAAAACTAAGATCCTGAATATTGACTAACTGCCTAATGGGCTGAATTGGCTGTAAAAATTAGGCAGATCTCCCTCTCCCCAATTAGGAAATAAAACAATATTCCATATTACCATAATAGCATCAGTAATAAATACAGTCTGGAACAAAATTTGATTAATTTGCATAAGTTTACACAGCTATGGAGCCAGATTGCAACCACAGCAACATTATATTCTTATAGTTTAATATATGCAACTTAGTGGCTAATTCTTTTTTATCATCTGTAAAGCAGCAGTACAGAATATAATTACAACAGCAATACAAAGAGAAATTTATCCCATAGGCCTTTACTTCCAGATCAGCAGCCCTTGGGTAAAAGCCACCCTTCAAAAAGACAATGTTATTCTCCCAGTGTTGCTCTATTCTTCTTCCATGCCCAGCTACTGCAGCCGCCTGGATCCTCTCTGCTCCTCGTTCCCATCGGCTGGTGAAATCCCCCGCACTTCCCTCCCTCCCTCTCTCCTATGCATCACCTCCAGCGAAGTTTAGCATGTAAAAAACAGTGACACAGATAAACATTTCTGCTTCTAGGATTTCATTCTTCCACTTGGCTCAAATGAGCAACAATTCGAAGCCTTATGGTTTAAGCTTCAATTTCTTTCCATTACCTTGATCTCATTTCAACTCCCATCTGAAGTTTCTGCATTTTCTCCTCTAATTTCCCCTTTTTCTATTATTTGTTTACACTGAATAATTACAAAGTCATTTGGGCAGTGTCCTGGGACATCCTGTTGAGGCTATATACTACAATAAATATATCTGCTAGCTGTATAGTGACATATTTGTAAAGAGCAAGTCCAATAACTTTACAAGTAATGAATGTATTTTGTCTTTCCTTTCTTTGTGCATGAATCAGCTGGAAAATTCCCCAAAGATGCTAAAATACATAAGTAGAAATGATATGATTTATGTGTACTGTTTTAGTTTTTTTCCTCAAAGTTACTTCACCTAGTAAGTATGGATTACCCATGGGTAAAAAATCACAGGATCTGCTCCCAGGAGGTGGTTATCAGAATAATTAGTCAAAACAATCACAGCTACCATAAGCATAAAGTTGGTTTGGTTGTTTTTTTTCTACATACACGCGTAACTTTACAGTTTTGCAATGAGCTGTCCAACTCTTGGGAAATACTTGGTCTGAAGGACTCAGTATAAAAGATAAGATTTTTATATGTAGTTGGCCGCACAGGCATGCTGATAGACACTTGCTGGGATTTACAAAAAAGTGAGTAGATATGTCCAGAGAGCACATTTTCTTGAAATAAAGTAATTTAATGCCAAGCAATTACTGTGCTGCATAATCACTTTCATGCTTGGCTTTCGTTGCAAAAAAGTCATGCTTTCATATTAATATATCACTCCTGGTACAAAATAATACTGTAGACCGAAGGTGACCAGGAGCTCGAGGGACCAGATCTAGGGGATGGTGGAAGCAGTAACCCAACTGGCTACTGATCATCTCTGCTAGGTTTTCCACCGAGACAGATGCCTCAGTATGAAGACACCTTCTCTGAAAGACACAGCTGAAGCTCTGGGTATTCAGCACTGATGAAAAGCAAGACCCATGTCACCATTACATGTGAGAATACTCAGTAGTGATTCCTATATATCTAAGCACAGTCCTTTTTCTTAATCCTGGAGCGCAATACACTATGTGGTTAAAACAAACATGCAAAACATTTAACAATTTGACATTAAGACAATTTTCTATGAGTGCAGGTGAATACAAATATTTTCATAAATGAAGAAGTGGTGCAGACATGTATGCACGCCATGAAAACAATTTTCTTAAGGAAACTTGTTTTTCACTGCCTCCCCCTTATCCATAAATTTTACAAGGACCTGGGCAAGTACCTGCTACTCCCTTCATGGATGTTAAGTATCTGCGATGCAGTTGTGAATAAGCACCAGCATCTTTTCGCATTCCAGAAAAAGCCCCTGTGAAACGGTGCTGATGAACAGGCCAACAGCAGGAAAATTGCTTGCAAGCCCAAATGCTTGGCTGACTGGTGCTTGGAGCGCAGCACAAGACTCCCCTCACCACCTCCTCCCCCCTGCCTTAAAATAAAAAAAAAAAAAAATTTTTTTTCAATACTTACATAGATCTAGGTGAGTTGTTAAATCAAACTTGCCGATTGGCTTGCTGTAAGATATGCATTTCCTGACTGTTAAATAGATAGTTGTGAGAGTTGTGCCAGTTTGCTACTAAAAATTAAAAAAAGAGTAAAAATTTGTCGATCTATCAGAAGAGCTTTCCTTTCTTTAATAACTTTGATCCTGTGAGCTGTGTCAAGAAGACTTGGTTAACCACAGGACGGCTGAATTGTGTATCCTTTCTGAGAGAGGTGCTGCCACTGCCTCCCAAACCTCTCTTCACTGGCCTCAGTGATCATTTTAAATTCAGTCAAGCACAGACAGGTGAAGCAGAGCATGACAGTCCACCAGGATGAGTGAGCAGATTAATTATTTAGTGTTTCTGTGCTGGGAGACTTTGCTCAGTCTAAAATACTCCTCTGCACTGAAAGGGAGTCCAACTAAAATCTCTAAGATTTGCCTATGCGAGCACTACATGACCACATCTTTAGTAATCAACAACACAGAGAAAAGAAAATGTCAGCAATGGGGTACAATATGAAACTACTTTTTTTTTTTTAATAAAGGATAATTATTGCCAAGATTTGCAAAAATGACATTTGGTATGTGTCAAGGTAGGCCATGTATATCAAGCAGAGTGCCCCAAACCACTAGTGGGAAAACTTGATCCATATATATTTCTAAGCATTAACATCTTGTGTTACTACAAATGAAGTTTGACAGAACTGAAGGACAATTCTGAATGTTAAAATACTTGTAGTGTATCTGAATTCTTTATTTTCTGCATTTTATGTGGTTTAGCAGTTAATCAGATCCACCATCGATTCTGCTCCGCTTTTATGAAGCCAGATTTATTATCTGACTCACACAGCAGAAACAGCAGTTGTGTCTGAGCTGCAAGTTTGAAGTTAAACGAAAACATTCCTGCTAAAACTTCACAAGAAAATGTCAAGGAAACACTCTTCCTAAGCAGTCAGTGAAATTCATCCCCAGTGTAAAACCACCGGCATTATTAGCAAAATATATAGAAGGAAATATAGGTTATCATGGCTCACTTACAAAGATCAGACCAAGTAAACAGCATCACACTGAACAATGCAGAATCACACCTTCCCCCTCTCAACCCTGTAATTCTTTACCTTGTATGTATTTAATCTTCCTTCCTTCTAGCTTACTATTTTCTGGAAGTTGAAAACGATAGAATTTCATTGCTAGTCTTGCTACATGATTTAAAAAGACACAAGGATCGACTCTAATAGGGTAGTTTGTCTGCTTTAATGCATTTTTCATAACAATACACATATTTCTTACTGCTATACAATGGCTTAACTATTTACTCAAAGTTCTATGTCTTTCTTTTGTAATGCAAGACATGCTTTTACTAGCAACATACATCCTTGTATTAATAAATTCTACTTAACAACATTAAAAGTCATCTCTGAAAGGATTTACATGCAGAGTACTTAATGCAGTGGCTTTATGCTCACAAGGATTATTATTGCAAATTGCTTCTGTTTGTCCTGGTCTCACTCAGGTTGTGATTAGTAGTTTCTGCTCCGCGAAAGGGGATCCCACCCTGAGGCATTCACAGTCAAGAGACCTGAAGTGCAGAGCAAGGCAGGTCAGCCAGAGATGGATTATAATCTTTAACAGAGCTATGAAGGTGGACAAGATTAGAGTTTTGTAAGTGCTGGGAAATTGTATCATTCACAGTATTTTATATATATATAAATATATATATATATATATAAGTATTTCCATAAAAGTCAGAAAACCATGAAGGCAGAATTTTTTGTAGATGAGGCAACAGCTGGGAATGACATGAAGGTCAAGGGAGGACAAGGAGGAATTAGACAGAGTTGCTACCATTAGACACTATCGCCTAAAACAACTATAACACCTCTCCTTTTTGTGGTGGATACAGGCTTTTTTTACTTCTAATCCTTCAGGGCTCCTAGTTAGATGTGGTGACAGGTGTTCATGCTGTGATGCAGTGTCAAAAGAATTTCAAATATGACTTTTTAAAGGTCTTGAAACAGCCTCAATTCTTGAAGTAGCTTTCATTTCTGTCCACCTTAGAAGGTTGGTTGCTGCACAATTCATATAGTTGTGAAGGCCTGTGGATTTCAGACACATTTTAGACAGCTAGCTACTGACTAAGCATGAGTAAAAATGAGAAAGCAATGAATCTTGAAGGGAACAAATGATCAAAACCTTAGGTTTCCATGTCTAATATATTCTTATACTGGCACTTTGTCTTAATCATCATTAAAGCTGATAGGCAAATGCCACCCTCATCTTAGAGCATGAGAAATGGAGTGTAAGAAATGATTAGGCTCATTCTAGCCAACCAGACATCACATACAATAAGAAAGTCTCATTAACAAGACAATTCTGTCAGTCACACATTGCCTCAAACAGGCATCTGCATCGAAATCATTAAACAATTGCAGCAATTATGGAAGCAGACCATCCCCTGAAAAATCTGTTCTCCATAACTCCATCTCCTAGCCTTCAAACAACTCCTCAGACTTTCCAAACTCTCCATCCAAAAGAAAAAAAAAAATCTGGCAGAGCAGGAGCACTGAATATAGCCATATTTTGACAGAATCACGAGTCCAAAAGCTTCCAACCTGCCCCCAGAAGAAGAACCACAAGAAATGTTCTCAACTCCTGAACTATCAAAGTTTACATCTAGGTATCTAGAATGTGATATAGGTCATAGAGTATACCAGAGGTCCTTATAGAAAACATGTGGGTGAAACTTGCCAACCGCTATGTACTAGAATGAACTCAAAAGCATTATAAACAAGAAAGCACAGTTATTATTTGACATTGCAAAACAATAATTCCATCTCTCACATCTTAGTCCCAATCCTCAAGGAAGACTTACAAAATACATTTGAAAGTTCTGGGAACTGCAGTTCATAACTCTATTTAATGCTAAATAGCACAGAACAAATAGAGATACTGGTTTAATGGCTCATTATGATTCTCCCACCATTTAATCTCCTGCTGACTTCTCCCTGTTCTACAAATGCTTTCTCTCTATATCTCAGTCCTCTGTTCCTGCTGAAAACTCTCTGCTAACATCACCTCTCCCTCAAATGGGCTAACTGTTTAACATAATTATAGCTTGCTTTTTCTTTTGCTTGGAAGTGGGTTTTGTTTGTTTTCCAAAACTGCATCACTTTGGTGGTTTGTCCCAAACTGAGGGAACAGAGAATTCAGGTATGGGGTCAGGAACATGTAGCTCTGGGCATGAAGGGCTGAAAAGTGCTAGTGCAGTTTTAGTGCTGGGAAAATGTATCATCAGCCTCAGAGTAACTGTTCCCAGTGACGTCTGCACCTGACTTGTTGAAGGGCTTGCATTCCTGAAAGCTTGACCACGTTTTACACCAGTTGGTCTAATAAAACACATTACTTGTCTTGCAAACCTAACTTCCTTTACAGCCTTAGCTTATCAGTGCTACAACACTATTGCTATAAAAAGTGAAAGAGCAAAGAAACACATTGCACAAGCACAGAAACACTGGAAAATAAATAAAAGGAAGCCTTAGGCTGAGGTATCAGTGAAAAGGGAACAGGGAGCCCAAGCTGAGCAGCTGCTTACTGATACGCTCTTCCTACCTTGTTCAGGAAACAGGCTTATGTACTTTTTCGAAAGAATTTTACGCCAAAGAAACACTTGCCCCCCATACTCAATTACCTGGTGAAAGCCATCCTAAAGACCTCAGTTATTATATAGTGTATATAGTAACACACCATTATTATGCTCAGATGTACAAAGCAGACCCATGAACTTTACCCAGCCTATTAAGATGATATAGTCCCTTCTCAGAAGTACTGACAATCTGGGAGACGAATGCTGTTAATGGAAGCTTTCATATTGCATCTTCTGCTCGTATTTCTGTTGCTGTGCCAGCTTCTGAAGGCCAGATACAATCTGAATTTATCTGAATGCTGCCAGTTTTCTCTTCTGTAACTTCAACACTCCTTTTCAAACTCTTTATGATCATCTTAAGTTTCCTGACAAATATCTATGCTTCTACCTGTAATACAAACTGAACAAAAAAATTATTTTGTATAGCAAGCAACAAAAAAGACAGATCAGTCAGGGTTTCTTTGACAGTCACCACCCCCCTTGAAATGAAGAGCTGAGGATACTCTCAAGAGCACAGTCAGCAAAAGATAAACAATGCAAAGGGCGACAGCTGGAATTCTTGCAGGAGATCTATTTTGAAAATGTGTCTGATGGCAAAGCCTCTGTCGCTGTCAACACATGCTACTGCTGACTCAGTTAGACAGGAAAACAATGCAAATGCTAAATAATATTTCAGGAAGGCAGAATTTCCTAAACCACTTTAGTTTGATGATTTTCTATTTCCAAGCACTAAAGACAGATTTTTTTTTTACTTGAGTTGCTTTACTTACTTTTGTTACTACGAAATATTTCTGTGAGGGTACGATGATCAGAATTAGGTGCCTGTTGTATAAAGTGCTGTACAAATACACGCAAGACTTGGTCCTTGTTGCACAAGGCTGACTCTTTAAGATAAAAGAGATTTGAGGAAAGTGGCTGCGTATTTAGATCAAACGCACATTACTTCCCTTCCCCCCTTTAAGCTATAAGTAGTAGCTTCTTTCATTTGTCCTGTTTCCCTACAAAGCAGCCTGCGGTGAGGAGAGGGTTCCAGTCTGCCTGATGAACTGGGGGAGGGATCTGTGCGTACAGATGCAAATCTTTATATCTGAATATTTTAAATAATCCTTTTGCAGAGTATCAAGATTATTAGACCAGTCGAATTGCAAGATTCAGGGGCTCTGTTGAGGAATTCCAGATTATTTCACACAGTGAGTGAATTATAGCACCCACTGCTCTTTGCTTGTATTTGACACAAAATCAGTTTGACTTCTGAGGCTTCACGGTGGTGCATAATCAGAATGACATCAGCAGAGAGAATTCAAATACTGAATATTTCCGAGTAATCACTAAAGCTGCACTCCTTATCTGCAGACCATTCTTACGGTTTCTTTGTTTGTTTTAAAATATCAAAGAGGTCTGATCTCCCACATGAGGATCACCTGACTACATGTTATCTGCTGTAAGTTTTTGTAGTTTATTTACTGCAGTCCTTTCGGGGGGGTTTAACACAGAGAAAACCTTGATTTGCCTTTGAATTCAACTCATTTTCCCTTGTAGGAAGTCAGAGAGCGCTCACCACCTTTCCAGAGAATGAAATATCAGACTCTACTAAACCCAACTGTCTCTGAAGAGCTGCTCCCAGGTGCTGCCCGGTGCCAAACTTTTGTTAGCTTGAGGAACGTGTGCTTCACACGTTGGGGATGAAAACACACTTCAGATCAGAAAAGCCAAACATCCCCGACTAGATTGCATTACTTCAGCCTAGAGAAATAGCTGCCATCTCCGTGACAATCCTACTGAGATTTTAGGACGTGCTTAAGCAGTTTGAGAGACTTTTAGGAATGCTCAGCCTGTGGGTTTTTGCTGTTGTTGTTGTTAATTTGGACTGAGCTTGAATCTCAAGCCTATTCCTCAAAATGAGGAACTAAGGCACAGAAGTCATGGCGGGAGGGTGGGTGGTGGGAGAAACAACAAATTAAGGTGAGGGGTTCAGTGGACTGAACACTCTAATTTCTTGGACTTAAATCCATTTTTTATGTCAATATTTCTGATAGAATTGTGTTAAGAATAACAAAGTGATAAAGTAAGAACTCTGCAGGACAGAGGCAGGTCTCACACGGTGATCATCAAATTTATTAAGTCTCTGTGCAGTCAAGTCCATGCCCCTCCCCATGTAACTCAAAGGGGAAGAAGGTATGAAGTGTGCTCTGTAATGTACATGACATCTACAATAGGTCTCATCAATTATTGCTTCAAAAATCATGCAAAAATAGCAGCCCAAAAATTGTGAAGATGAAGAGCTTTACAACACCTTGATTCAAACTGCTATCGCTGGTTGGAGCTTCCATTTGGAAAAAAGGGTAATTTCTTCACCCTTCTTCAAAAGTTTGGATTTCTTCAAAATCAATCCTTTCAGTAATATACCCAGTTGAGTTAAAAACTATGTTTCATGTCTATTTTTGACAGAAAAAAAATAAGTCAGGTCTTCTCTAAAGTAAACTTCAGGAATCTAGAGATAACTGACTCAGTGCTTGTAGAGTGCTATGGAAGAGCCAAGGATACAAACGGGAGCTTTACACATGCAGATTTGGAGCTACAACCTGCATAAACTCCTCACCCCTCACAACCTCAGGGTCCATGTCCTTTCCACTCTTGCTGGAAGACTCTCTCTGGGAAAGGCAGAACTGGAAGGCAATGTTTGCTCTTGACGGCAGGGTCCTATCAGCGCTGTTTGGTATTCCTGCGACACATGCCAGCGGAGCATCTTGAAGGCTAGTCTGAATTTTCACCTTGGCTTTCCGCTATCACACTGAAGGCTTTTTACTTTGAAGATTAATCAGCTCACCCTACAAATTCACTGCTGATTTTGGCATCTGCTTCTGACCAGACAGAAATTGTTGTCTGACAGGAGAAAGAAATAAATACTTGCTTTCCAGCACAGTAGCGGTGTTTTTTGTTTTTGTTTTTTTTTGCAGACATATTCCTTCCCTGAGTTCCAAACTGAGTAATATAACATTTTCTCTTGGAGTAAATGAACCTTTAATAGTGGTTAATATATCGGGGTATCAGTTATCAAAAGGGACACAGACTCATTTCACTCTTTAAGTCTAACTTTTAACTCGTAACAAGTATGTGTTTGGGTTGGCTTTTTGTGTTTTATTTCTTCCACATTTGGACCACACTTATGCGTCTGGGCATTTATACAGCTCCCATTGCTGCTAAAAGGAACACATTAGCAAGGTGAGGGGATGAGTACTATCATTTATATTACAGAGGTATTTAAAATCCCTAAAAGGTTCTCCGAGCAAAGCCCTTTACAAATGCATGTCTACAGGAAAGACAGTGCCTTTTTCAGATGACCATATAATCTACATTCTGTAAACGTGACATACCAAAAATTGTGTTATTAATATAGAGGCTGTAAATTAACCTATGTCCCAGGCAATGACAGAATAAAGGAAATGTAACAGCAGCATCGTAAAAAAAACCCTGAAGAGGGTTGAACTGAGACTGCACAACCACATGGTTTTCTTGTCACAGGATTCCTGCAGCACTGAACGCTTAGTGACTCACAAAATAGGTATTCACTGTATGGTCCCTAACCTTATTTATCTTGCCCTGTCCAGCCTTTGCACCAGGTACAAAATTAGTCATTTATCTATGTCTATTCTTAATGCAATTTTACTACAGCATCTGAGTGCTTTTCTTTCCAATAATTCTGAGCTGAGCCGATGCCATTATCCCATTTCACAGTAAGTATCTGCAACAGAGGAAGTCAAAGGCCAGGACTGCTGAGAGTACACTAATTTTGGATGCCTAACTGAAGACTGCAAGGATCTGACTTGTCAGTGATTTTTGCACTTGGTAGAGCATTTGAATGTCCAAAACATACCTCCCGGGGACTGTAGTGCCTTCTGCGAATACCCAGCATTTCTATAACACAGGGCTTGCATGTTTAAATACGGACCTTCAGAAACAGTTTGTTTTTGAGATAGCTGCCCAGGATTATACAACTGTAGTTGTATAATGACAATCATACAGCATATTCGGTGATATTAAAAGCAGATCTTCTCCTCAGCTCTTCCTGCAGTGAAAGCAGATTAATGATACTTAATTTGATGGATTCTTCCTACAGCTGGGGCGATGTGCTCCAGTTGTGCTATCAGCCCTCTCTACCTATGAATCTATCGCCTTCTCTACACTCCAACATGCTTCTCTTCTCATTGGAGATAATGGCGAGAGTCCCAGGAGGAAGGACAGAAAGCTGAAGGCTGTCAAGGAGCGTGTTGCTTTTGCCAGATGCACAGCTGGTCAGTTAGGCATGAAGTTCATTTCCACCTGCACCGCAATCATTAATCCTGGCTGACATAAAAGATGAGAGAACTACAATACCTCTTGTCAGAACAGATAAAAGTAAAACGAACTGTACAAGTGAACAAGGAACTTTGGACAAGGAAAAGTAGGAAGTGCCTCTAGGTAACAAGTTTCCTAATCAGATCCTTAACCCATGATAGTTCTACAGCAGCCTGTATATTTAAAGCTGTCAATCATAAAAACAAAGAACCTTTGATTACCTTCAGTTGTTTAACCATCTGCACTTCTTCATGGTTCATGTCATCTCTCATATTGCCTGAGAGGGTTAAAAAGTACCCTCAGAAATTTAAAGAAAATTTAATTTACACTTTCAAATATTTTTCTGTCGTCTTAAAGTAACAACAATCACTAAAAATCAAATATTTCTTGAACTGTATTATACCCATAGGAATTCTCTTGTACTTTCCATAACAAAGGTCTTCTATGTTTTATGCCATTAATACAGGGCAAGATAAGCAATGCCAGTAAACTCGGAGTTCCTGCTCATTAGCTTCTGGGACAAACTCATAATTATTAAAATGTCAAAAGTCTTCTGAGATCATTTTAAATAATTTAAAAAGAAACATAAACAGCTCTTTGTAGCTTATTCTGGAAGGCAGGATGAAATTCTGACCTCAGCAAGTTAATTTACTTTTGCATCTTCTGGGAGATCTGTTTTTATACTTAGAAGCTCTTTGGCATGAATAATTTTTTTTCATGAGTTTTGTTCCCTTGAGATGAATATCTCATTTTAAAATAAATATGAGTAAAGCCAACAAAACAAATACACTATTGTAACATGCCAAGAAAAGAAAACATGGTTCTATGTTATTATGAACATGCAAGGTTGTTCTGGAAAAAAAAAAGCTGCCTACTTAAAGAAGATTAAATAGTTCTCTGGCGGTAAAAGAGCACTTAAAAATGGCTGCAAAAAGTGAGTCCAAAGGTGTGTCTAACCCAGTATCTTGTCTCCTTAAGCAGTAGCCCAGATTAGAGTATAAGAACAGTGCAAAAACATGCTGTACTTCTGCCAATATTTTCCCCATCTCCAAACATTTTCAGGGACTTCTTAACTGAATGTGGCGGCTTCAGCATTAGTAGCCCTTAACAGAGTGCCATGAACTTGCCCAGTCTTCTTCTAAGACCACATAAACTTTTAGCAATCACACATCTGTTAGCAAGGAGTTTCAGAGCTGAATTATCCATTGCATGAAAAACCACCTCATTTTGTTTGTTTTTAATCTGGCTCCTACTAGCTTCATCCGATGCCCGCTAGTTCTTGTATCAAGAGAGACAGTGAACAATAATCCTTACTCATCATTTGCACACCATCCATGACTATGGCCTTTACCATGTTCCCCCCTATTTCCGCCTCTGTCCCGATTTCTCTCTGAAAACCTGCCCTTTCAGATTAGGAGCTGCAGTGCAGGTACAGCACGGTGCCCCTCTGCCACAGCAGAGCTCGATGCGGCGGTTCTGCAAGCACGGGGACACCGCATCTGGCAACATGGGTGTCACCTTACTCTTTAACACCTGGGCCTTTAAAGGATAAGAGTTTATCAGTACTACCTATTCCTAATCGCATTATTCTATTAGTTCAAAGAATAGAGCTTTGTCTTACTCGATCAGAGTGCTCGAGGCATGCTAAGAATTAGCAATTTTAGCCACACAAGCAACAGCTGTTGTTAGGTCATTGTCCTCTTCCCAGTTGTCCAAACTCTGTTACCAAAGTCAATCTCTCAAAGTCAAATCCTACAGTGTCTTGAGTAATTCATTTCCCACAGTTGCTCCTGGGTCTTGTTCAAACCCTAAACATTCCTGAATTCAGGACAGAGAAATTTTAAAATTTTCCCTGACAACTTTGGGCCTAGTCCTGATGCCCTCTCGTAGTATTCCTTATGGCCAAGCTCCTCGCACAGGATTCCTTTACATAAATGTAGATATCTACTTGTAATCTATTCACTTGATATCCCTCTCACAGTTGGTAAAAATCTGGTCGATATAACCAATAGACTCTCTGGAGTGTTCTGTCTCCTAGAGGAGCTAAAATAGGTCAGAGGAAATCACAAAGTACTTATTTCTTGCTATTGACTATATGAGAACACAAGTAGCTCAGGTGTAACCATTTACATTACAGACAAGTTAGACCCCTTATAACATACTGCATATGATTACATAACAAGATTACATATGCTGTTAGAATAATGGAAATTTTATCCAGGTAACAAAGGAGATATAATTTAAAAAATAAAAATTGTAACAATTCCCACACACCTAAGTTTCAAGGTTTGTTATTAAATGCAAAACTGCTTATGATTATAAACAGCTGCCTACTCTGTAAAACAAAACCTAAAGCACTCACAACAGAACAATTCCTTAACCAGAGGGCCGCTAGAAAAAGAGCCGAGTGCTACAAAACAACTGCAACTATTCTGCAACTCATTGGAAAGACACAAACAAGTGTAATCTTATTTAAAACAAATAATCTCATTTCCTTTTTATCCCATTGTATTTAACGTGTGTAAAGGACAAAGAACAAAGGTCCTTGGAGCTCCCTGGCTTCCGAAACTAATCTGTATTCTTCACAGCTGAAGATCCCTGATGTTCTCCCTCATCATCTCAATAAGAAGAAATTAAATATAGCAGAGGTCTTCTGGATCACAGAAGTCTGCACTTGCCAAATGCTTCTCTGAGTTACATCTCTTATTGTTTGTAACATTCTAGTTTTAAGTACCACAAAACGTTGGGATGCTATTGCATAGTTTGTTAGAAAACATGGTAAGGAAGGTTTTCTTCATATTCAGCATGAAATTCCTTTAGATTCACCCAAAGGTCCCTTATTATAGCCTGTTTTATGCCCCACAGTCCTCTCCCTCCTTGCTTATAAC
Source organism: Apteryx mantelli (assembly GCF_036417845.1). Taxonomy (NCBI): domain Eukaryota; kingdom Metazoa; phylum Chordata; class Aves; order Apterygiformes; family Apterygidae; genus Apteryx; species Apteryx mantelli. The sequence goes on from NC_089979.1 coordinate 155,027,599, forward strand.
TCATCCCTCAAATATTTCTGCGCCAGAGCAAATCACTTGAAAGCAGCACACACTCTAAGAGATTATCGACAATCCTACAGTTCTTTTTTCAAGTTGCTTTGGGCTCAGGTGTCAAAATCTTCCTTTATTACAGCTCACAGTCATCACGGCAGAATCATGCTGTGCATGAAGGGCAGGGTTTTTCCAGCAAGAGGGACTACGGCAGAAGGATGAAACCCTAGCAGCAACTAAGCCCAGGGAGAGTGCTTTGGCTTGGATTAATATTATGTTACCAGTAGTTCTGGAAAAGGGCTGAGTTTAGATACCACCATGGAGTCTTCACCCTCAGCAAGAACCAATGTTTCCATTTACTTTTTCTTTTTTTTGTTTTTAGTGCCAGCAGCTGATACCAGAGGCTGCTAGGCTGACTCTTTGTCAGCCTCTCCATCTGCTACTGCAGCCAGTTGGGCTCCCTTCTGCAGAGGGAAACATCCAGAGCAGGAAAGTCACTCAGCAGCCACCACCACCTCTAAGCCACCAGCAGGTACCCAGTAGAGCAGTCTCTTTCACATTACCTGGAACTACAGTGCTGTGGTAATTTTTCTTATTAAATCTTTGTGATTTGCCTAACAATTTTCTGGATTAAAGCCTGTAGGCCAAATTCTCTGATCTACTTATGTGTTTCCTTGTGCATAAGAGAATGCATATGAATCTGGCCCAGCAAATCTAATGTTATTCATTCTGTCATTCAGCTTCTTTCTCTTTGCTTTCCCTTTAGTTCCTCTCACATAGGTTTTAATTTTCTCATGCAATTTCATGCACGTTTATTTCATTATGTCTTCTGAGAGTATAATCACTGACCTCAGACCCAAGAACTAGATGCAGTTTACCTGTAATTAAAATCATTCCTCACCTGTAAGGTTCCCTACACAGCAGTGGAAAGGCGATTAACATTAACTGGAAGAGCCTGACGTGTAAACTATGCTCTTCTGCCACATATTCTAAGATAACTTCATATTACTTCAGCAGTCATGCTGAAGGGAGATGTACTATTATTAATGTTATAATTTTTGCTGAAAAATGATGCAGGTACCATTGAACAAGTGCTAAAAAAAAAAAACAAAAAACCTTACACAAAGAATCCAAAAGGCAAAGTTGCAGTCCATAAGACTTTTTAATCTGTTTCTAAACGTTTGCATTAAGGCTAGCACACAGACACTCTAGGGAAGATGTGGGTACCATTGTCTCTAGGTAGTGCTTTATATATACACGCTCTTGTGCGCAGAAGGGCCATGCAAACCACCAAGATATGCAAGAGGGTTTGCTAACTAAAGAGAAACTATAGCACAGAAGCGGGTTCAATTGAAGATGAAAAAGATTATTTGGGTGAAAAGGCTGAGAAGCATAGCAGATGTGGCAAGGGATGAGAAGGAAAGACAAAATGAGCAAGGAGTTTCTTAGAAATCGGAATGGGGAAAACAGAGAATATGCTAACAGAGAAGGCTGCTGAAAGGAGCTTTTGGGTAGCTGGGCTCAGTGGTGCTGCGGAAGGAGAAAATAGGCAATACACTGCACTGTTATCAGCTCATTCACAGAGGCCTAATAGGAGTCCTGAAATATTTGCTTTGTTGTATCATTGTAACTAATATATCAAGTAAAGCAGCCAACCAGAACAGTCTGTTCTCTTGCCAGTTCCCTGTGCCACCCCATCCTAAGACTCTGCTGGTTTCACATGTGTGTTTTTGTTCTAATAATTATGTAAGAGGATTTCAGATTTTTTTCCCAGTGCTTTCATTACATTTAGCATTGTGTCATCTCCTCCGCTTTGTAGCTTAGCCCACCTCTGCCTAGGGTTCATAATTGGCACAGTCTTATTAAATGAAGGCACTTACCCAACAGTGAGGTTGCCCATGAAAATTTGTTTGAGACCGTTGTCATATGTTAGCAAGAAAAAAAAAAAAACTTTGCTTCTCACAGAGATGGGGCTTGATTGACAACTTTATTAGGCCAAGGTTTGTATCATGAAGAAATACCGCATTCAAAATTTAGAAATCCTGCCATATTATCAGGCTAAATCCAATAATACTTTGGATGTTTTAAGTGCAACTTAGGCAGAACTTTATCCCCTATGACAAAAATTGTGATCCTGAAAGTTTACACACAGAGACACGTTACTTTTTGCTTTTCAAACATTCCAGATACCTGGAGCGTCACCTCTGTGCATGCCCAGAGCTGCCCCGGTCTCCCCAGGGCCGCGCAGCTCAGCACTGCAGCCTGAGCAGGCGCCAGAAGCTGCTCAAGTCCCCTATGGGGCTCAGACTGAAAGGTGTTTTCAGAGCCCTCGACAGGATTAGACACCCTACAAAGTACAGCGATGGCAGAGGCTTCCTTTTAAAGCAGAGCCAAAGCAAGAGAGCAACCTTTTCACCTACCCCTTCATTTAATAGCTGGTTGTTAGAACAGTCGCTCAGGAAGCAGAAGACGCAGGCTTCGTGCCCCACATTGAGCCAGAGGTAATTCAAACCAGCCTCCTAGAGGCACACTCTAATCACCTAAGCAAAAGTTAATCTGGCAGGGAGCTCTCCCCACTCTCATTATTAAAGCTGTGCTGCCGAGCATAAAGGAATTCAGGATCCCAGCAGGGCAGGCAGAAAGCAAGCTCTACTTTCTCGGCTACCTGGGGGAAGTCTTGGGCTCTGCTGCCACATGCATCTCCATGTTTCTTCAGATGCATAGCACCGTACGCCACTTCGCACACCCCAAACTACTTTATTTCAAAGCATGTTCCTGGATTTTTTCAATAACTGTTTAAAGCGGTGCAAAAAAGTCATCCAGGAGCAGAAGTGTGCATCCAGGCCTTTCCGCTTCTAGATGAGTAACCAACACACCAAAATCAGGATACCTTCTTGGTTCTCATTCTGAACTCTGAACTTCTGACCTCTGATTCACTATCTTAAATTCATATCAGTATTGTAAACCAGCTTCCATTGGAAAGGGTATAAAGTATTTCCTATTCAGGTTATTGTGTGGTGATGGTGAGAGCATTTGCCCAGAAAGTACTTAGCATCCATATATACAACTTTAAAAAAAAAGTTTTTTCAGAAAATAATAAATAAATAAATGTTTTAATAATGGTTTTTAACCTTACTCAGTCAGAACATTGATCCAGATTTTGAGTCTTATTTATGCAGCATATTAGTGATGAAGTCCAAGATCCAAGTCAAAATGAATGAAATTTAAAGAAAAAGTCCATTCACAATCAAAAGCTGTAACCAACAATTGTTCTGACACAGTAATCAGTGTTACCTAAAAAACCTGGATAATTAAGTGGCCACCGGCACCTCCAGAACTTCTCAGCAATATCTGAGCTTTACATCAGTCAGACCATGCTCTTGAAGGTTTTGAAGAAGCAAAGCAGTAGATGGTTTTTTATTGAATTTGGAAAACAAGCATCCTGACTAAATGGATTTTATATTTAATTAATTTCAAAAGTTGTAACTCTTATTTTCTACTTCAGATCTCAAGGATTAATGTTCTATGATCTCAGATGTTATCAGATAGCATCAAAGCAATATTTCTTCCCCCTAGCAAAAACAAAACCATAAATGAAAGAAATTCACAAAATATATAGCTAATGTTCTACCCAAAGGCTGAATTATCAGGCCTCAGCTCCACCCACAGCAGGCTCAGAACGCCACCAGGCAGGCACACCGCCTAACTGCAAAGGACGATAGAAATGCAGATGGCTTCCTTTGCTGAAATATTCCCCAAATACTGACCCCACAGTGGTCTCCCACCTCCTACAGCATATTGCTAAAACGAACAGGTGGCTGCTGGTGTGGGTGACAGCCGCTGGGACCAGCTGAACGCTAGCAGCAAGGAGAAGCAGGCAGAGCAGCCAGCCCGGGCAGGGAGGAAGCGGGCAGCGCGGAGCAACCTGCCCTCTGCCCGGCTCCGCCGACAGGCAACCTCTGCTGGCGCAAGGCCGCAGCGCAGCTTCTGCTCGGAAGGTGCTTCGGAGCCCGCATGCCCCTGAAGTGCCTTCATATCAACACAGGAGAAGTAACACATTGCAATTTCTTCATGTTTGTCTTCCCATGTGTGACCTTTTCAGTGCAATGTGTTTTCAAACTGCTCTTCCCACAGTCGGTGCAGCTGCAATTCTCTAATAAAAGCAGAGATTCTCCTATAACGATACCTTTCAAGGAAAGCACCCAAGTTTCCACACAGCTGCAAGTAAATCAAGAGAGGAATGCTGCTGCAGAGCTACCACGGGAATCACATTATACCAGTGGCTTCAAAAAAGATGACAACAGCCTGCTGACAGGAACTGCTCAAAGCAGGTTTGATAGCTTTCTGCCATCTTCCCAAAGTTTCCCAGTCAGCCAACCATCCTGTCGAATTAAATTAACAGTCCCGTTCTTTGAAGGCAAGAAGGTAGAAGGCTGTAATTCTCCTTTCTGTGCTGTAATTTCTCCTACAAAGGGAGATTTTAGTGCAGTTCCTGTTGAACATATTTACTGCAGAATGCCTGAAATTCGTTGGCAGTAACATCAGCAGAGGATGAAGATGAAGCCGTCCTGTCACAGTTGCTTCCTCCATCAGTACAGATGACGGTTTGAAAAGGAGTTTGCATTTCTACCGTCCATCCTGTACCTAGTGTGTAGCTAAGTGAAGGCCTTCACAAGCATTTTAAAGATCTGCATTTTATAGGCACAAAAATGAAGGGAAAAAGGATTTCTAAGGACAATAAAAGGTTATTTCAAAATATTACTCACTAGCATGTGAAGCACTAACTGCTGGCTTGAAGTGCCCTTCAGGAGTGGTACCAGAGCTCCATTCTGTTTGGGGAGGTTTTAACCTGATTTTTTTTTAGTTTTATTATCAAAGTTCAAAACAACAGCCTAACAGAAATTACCAATGACAAAAGCTGAATAAAGCCTGGTTTCAGTATTCCCAGAGCTCTCATGAGTATGACAATAACAAAATCACATTCTAAGAAATGTGACAACTGCTAGGCCAAATGGCTTGTTATGCAAGTAGATGTAGGAGAAGAAACTTGTGATGTACCTCCATAAGCACTGATTAAAAGAAAAAAAAAAAAAGAAGACTCTTTAAGGCATTATTTACAATTGCCTTATACTAAACATTTTAGCTAGACAACAAAGCCTAAAAGGGTATGTCAAGAAAGAAAAGCTCCACACAGTGAGAGTGTGCTCATAGCAAGAACAGCCACTGCAAAGAGAAACAATATTACCCTGTCTAGCACTCAGCCAACCAAACACAGCTATAGACCTTGAATAACAGAATGGCCCTTTTAATGTGGAAATAAATTCTGGAAGATGCAAAACTCAGAGTTTCCACCCACAGGAAGCGTGAATTAAACATCTGACCAAAGAAAATCCTCCAAATGAACTTATGGAAAATATTCTTTTCAAAACTCTGTATTTTGTTTTACAAAAGTACTCATAAACCAACCCAAGGAGGCAAAAATCAGATCTCTTCATAAAGTAGCTATTTTACCAGTCATGTTTTTATTTTGTCATTGCATATAATCCATATGACCTGTTTCCTCTGCCACCTCAAATAACAGAATATTAAGAACTTTTACTCTGTCCAGTGAAACCTTTTAATGAAGTGCTAGACCAATCTTAAGATAAGTTTAATCTGCTCAAAGGAGTACAATGAAGCTGCATCAGGAGGTTATGTAGAAACACATGTAGATGTCACTGAGCGATATAGAGAACATTTCTATGCCTTGTGGCATTTATGTACATATGATTCACGATCATTGTCCCTATTTTAGAATTAAGTCCACACAGATCACACCCTCCTCTGCTACCTGTAAATACCACCAAGGCACCCTGACTCTAGCACACACGGGCCAAAGGCTCTCAGCCGTTCCTACCCTGCAACCACCACTATGGCCCTAACTTTCACTGTGAAGCAGTCAGCAAAGCAAAGCTTGTTGAGACAAGTAGCCCTTATGCTCACAGGAGCTGCACTAGGAAGGGAAGGAGTAGATATTCCAGCTCTGCCTGTCAAGTCTGCATTTCAAAGGTTGTGCTGGGGTGTGGGAAAGAATAAAGAGGGTCTGTCAATCCACACGCAAAAGCCCACTCTCTTTTGCCCTAACTGGCAGACTCTTTGTCTTTCAAGACCTGAGTACATGTCCCCACTTGCTCCTTCCTCCTTAAGTAAATTTCAATCACACTTAGTGACAAAAACCCACTTCTCTTCTGTCCAGCCTGTCAAATTATATAGACACATTTTAAAAGAAATATATATTTTAAATACCCATGCTCTGAGAGAGAGAAGACATCCATAACAGGCAAGGCTACTGCCTGAGGAAAGGTTTAGGAGTGGCTAGTGTAATTTCTCAATTACTTTGCTCAAAAATTGGTGACAGGTGGTAATTTGTGGGGTCTTCACAGCCGACAGAAATTTCTTAAGGCTACGGTCTACTTTCACAAAGATGGAAGGTTTCCTTTGCCCAGAATGAGACTACTGTTCTCAACAGGAATGTTACGTCCTCCTAAACCTCTTTGACCAGCTGCAACCAGCACATCTCTGAATCACAGCTATGACTCAGATTTTAAGCCACACATGCTTTGTGGGTGTACATTTATTCTCTTCATATTATGGCTACAGTAGGGTTTAGACAGATCATTACCAGTACACTAAAACATGTGGTAGCAGACACCCATTTGGAGGAGGGGAAAGAGGATTTCACCTGGAACCTCTGAGATCAGACTACAGGTGAGATTCAGATGACTCATCTTCAGATGGCAGCCAGGCAGAATACATCTGTAAATCCAAAAAGGTAATTCTGAAAGTCTAAGTTCCAAGTCTTTCTAAAAGTCCCCAGATGGTACGATGGCACCTAAACTGAAATGCTCACATACCTAAAGACTCTTTCATTACTGGTAGCTAGATTACCAGCTACCACCTAAGTGCATTAAGGACATCAACAAACACAGAGTATTAAGTTTGCACATAGAATTCTGGCCGCAGCTACTTTCATTGTGATCTGAGAAGCAGACAGCTCATCTTTTGTGCATCAACCCATCGACTGGAACCCCCTTACGGAAAATAAGTCCTCTGTAGCCTGTCCTCTTCATCCCAGTGAGCCCAGTTTCCACAAAAATACCCTTGTAACTAAGCTGCAGATCCCTTCTACCAATTATTCTGTTTTTCAGTCCCTTGAATATTGTAGCGAACGAAGGCACGGACTCAAGAAGTGGTGCATCTTGAGACATTTATTGTTTGTATCTGAGCATATTTATACTAAGAAGTTAGCTGCTTCAGCAGTTTTACAGATACACTTTGCTAAGCCAGTCATCATGCAGATTATGTCACGGGTAGCCAATCATTACACCGATCGTGCACGCAGCGGTCACGCCTGGTACTTTGCTACTTGCTTCCTAGTTAGAGAAAAGCTGACTTGTTCTTAACCTTGGTTCCCACTGGCCTTTGCTGGTTTATCTGTACTTTCTCAGGATGTATCATTCCCAGCTGCACCGGTGTCCTTGGGTATGTTTGTCTGAGGCTGCTGTTGAGACTCCTCTCTGTCCGAGCTAGGAACAGTTTCCCCAGTTCCCCTTTTCCCATGGCTTGTAACTTTCCTCCAACTTAACCCTGTCATGACCCTGCACATCTCCCCCTTCTTTCACTAATTGAAGGGCTAAGGCTGTATGGATCTTCAGGGTCATGACTCGTTTCATACTTCGGTCAATCATTCTTTGCACACAATTCAATAAGCATGGCACACAGATTAACATTGCAACAAATACAAAACCTATAATAAGTCCTAGAATCAATATGCGTTTTAACCAAGGCCCTACAGCAAGCGTATTCAACCAATCAAACATTCCCCACAAGTTTTCACCATTGTCTTCTTGCAATTGTTAACTCTTTCAATTTTGTAATGCTTGTATGTATCCACTCAGAGTGATCACTCAGGTTCATACAACACATCCCCTCAAAATCCTGACAACTGTGGCCTTGGGCTAATAGCAAAAAATTAATTGCAGCTCGATTTTGTAAGGTGGCATGTCTAACGGAATCTACGTCTGTTAACAGGGCGCTCAAAGCAGTACTAGTAGCATTTGCTTCTTTTGCAAGCCAACATCCTAATCTGTTAAGTTGTGATAAAGCATGAGCAGTCCCTATTCCTGCAAAAATACTACTCAAGATACGTTCTGCTGGATTCCAAAATTCTACATTACTATCACAACTTGATGTAAAGCCGTGGGTGGACCACTTTGTTCAAGCGTGGACAGTTCCATTAATTAAGAATTTTTCAGGATGAAACATCATCAAAAGCCCAAAGGTACATGGCTCCCCACAGCTTTACCTGGTATGCCTTTCCAGGCTCTTTGGCCACATATTAGAAACGCATTAGCGGCTAGCCCTCCGGGTTCTGGTCCGGGCGTTAGCTGACTCCAAGTGGTATAATTACACCACACGGATTCATTGGCATAGATGCCCATGGGGGATACGTCAATGCCAGTCTCATGGACATATAGTCCTGAAGTGTAGTTTAGATAAAAGCAAACTGCAGCCTGTGTGGTTCCTAATAGGTCAAGCTCTTGTGGTTGCACTGGCAGGGCAGGAAAATTACCCGCATCCTGCCATGTTGTTATACCATGTGGAACCTCTTCCATCCATGCTTCTCCACTCTGCTTCGCACCACCATATGGGCTGAAGGTTACCCGGCGTGCTGCAGGGTGATAGCACAGTATCATTGTACAGAGACCCCATGCGTTGTATATCAAGAGGAAGTCTGACCAAGCAAGTGCGGAAAGGGTCTGATGGTGTTGCCATTGATAAACACAGGGTGTCTGTATTGGTTACATTCGCAAGAGTCACCCAGACGTTGCCACGCTCCCAGGTGTTTGATCTGACGGGCATGCTTGCTGCTCCGAGGATGAGGCAACATAAGGTCATACACATTGCGATGGCACCCACTGTAACTGAGTTCCTGTAGAAACACAAGCATATCCCCTCCCCCAAGTTATCAGTTCCATTGGTCCCACCCATTGGCCAGAAACCAAGTCTTTGACCAGAACTGGGGGCTTTTGTATTAATCTTATGTCTGTGGCGTGCTGACGTTCAGAACTATTATGACCTGTTTCATCACAATTCAAAAAATTAAGGACATATAATGCTTTGTGCAGCCGTTCTTGGGGGGTGAGCAGTGTCTCCCCCTTTTTTTGTTTTTGTATCATGTTTTTTTGGCTACGATGTGACCGTTCAACAATGGCCTGGCCAGCTGGGGAGTGGGGTATGCCTGTTACATGAGAGATGCCCCATGTATTGAGAAATTGGCGCACACGGCCTGAGCAATAGGCTGGGCCATTGTCCGTTTTGATGGTTGTTGGCACCCTCAAGACCGCAAAGCAGGCAAGCCAATGACGAGTCACATCCCTAGCCTTTTCACCAGTGTGGGCGGTGGCCCACAGAAATCGAGAGTGGGTGTCGACTGTGACATGTACATATTTGAGGTGGCCAAATTCTAAAATATGTGTAACGTCTGTTTGCCACAATTCATTGGCCCTTAAGCCTCTGGGGTTTGCCCCTTCTTTCGAAGGCATTGGGGCAAACTGCTGACAGTCTGGGCAGGATAAAATAAGGTCCCTGGCCTGCTGGATGGGTAGTTGAAACTGCCTCTTCAGCGAGCGGGCGTTCTGATGAAAGGAGGAGTGAGACAGCCTAGCTTGTTCTAGAAGGTTAGGTACCACCACTGGCATGGCCGCTGCATCAGCGTGTCGATTGCCTTCAGTGATGGGTCCGGCCAGGTCCGTGTGCAAGCGTACATGTAAAACATAAAAGTCATGCTTTCTACGATTAATAAGAGTCCAAAGAGCATAAAGTTCTGCAAAGAGCAAGGGATTAGAGGCCTCATGGAGAAAAGAGGCCTCTAACCTTTGCACAAGCCCGTGGCATAACAGGAATCAGTAACTACATTTACAGGTTCATTGGCACAAAGTTCAAAAGCCATACGGAAGGCCACCATCTCCAATACCTGTACCGACCCTTGCTCCTGTGTATGTACTGTTGTTTTCCATTGTTGCGTAGTAGGGTCCTGCCATGTGATCGTGGCCCTTTTAGACCTGCCCAAGGCATCGGTGAACACAGTTAAACCAGGAACCGGGACGAGGTGACAATGGCGCCAAGCAACTAGGGGTAAGTTGCTGGCCTCCCCCATAACTTGTGCCGAGGATAATGAATGGAAAGCTGTCCAGTGAAATCAGCAAGGGCGATTTGAAAACCCCAGTCTTCTGAAATTAACCAGTTCAAGTTGTCTATAGTGGCTGGGATATAAATAACTTCAGGGTCACAGCCATTCATGGTTTGCAATCTCTCCCATCCCTTAATGATAAGCTTAGCATACATTTCTGTAAGAGTCCATAAGGTTTTCGGTGGAGTATGTGACAGAAAGATCCATTCCAAAATGTGCAAGGGATCTGTGCTTTTTGTATCCCATTGAAATAATACTGCAAAAGGTTGAAAGCTGTTGGCAATCAGAGCTAAATAAAAAGGCAATGAGAAGTCACGTCGCCAACCCTGGCGTTCCTCCAGAGCATGGGCACATAACTGGAGTGCCTTTCTCGCTTCAGGTGTCAAAGTTCGGGTGGAGGTTAGGGAGGTGTCCCCTTTGAGCATGTCCAAAAGGGGGTGGAGCAGTTCTGTGGAAAGTCCCAGCACTGGTCGGAGCCAATTAATAGCTCCCAATATTTTTTGTAGGTCATTAAGTGTGACAACAGCGTTTAATTGCAGTTGGACTGGCTGCAATTACAACAAGAAGTGAAGGAAGAGGATTAGAGCCATTATCTCTGAGGGTCAAGGCTGTGGGTGTTCCAGATTTATCCGAGTGTGCTACCTTTCTGAGCCTCAAGCCTTCATCTCTCAGGTGCCGATTTTCATCCGACAGCTTCATAACTTCTGCTTGAAGTCTTTTGCACTCCTCCACTAGCTTCCTTGTTTCAGTATCATTAGTGAAACACTGTGTGGTTTTGGCATCCGTCCATCCTGTTTAGATGTATTCAGTACCGGGGCGGATCGAGCACCAGGATCTGCTCGTGCTTAGCCAGACCCGCGGCGGCCGCCATCTCGCTCGCTCCCGCGGGAGGAGGAGGGCGGGGGAGGAGGAGGGGCGGGGAGGGGGAGGGGCGGGGAGGGGGAGGAGGGCGGGGGAGGAGGAGGGGCGGGGCGGAGGGGCGGGGAGGCCGGGCGGCGCCACCGCTCCCTCGCAGCGGCCGGACGAGCGGGCGGGCGGCGGCGGCGGCTCGGTGCTGGCGCTGAGGGGCGGCCGCCGCGTCGCGCCCCCCCCGCGCGGTGCTGCCCCACAGCGGAAACATCCTTTTTTCTTTCTGTTCCGCCTTGACTCTCCTGCACATACAACTGAGCCGCCAGTGCAGCGGCAAGGGATTCGGCGTTATGGTGTATAGAGCCTACGTTTTGACAAGCCCGCACCATCTCTGCAGTAGTGCAAGTTGCTCGGTCCCGAATCGCCTGCAAGGCTCTCGCACAGTCAGCACTGGCATTCTCAAAAGCAAGCTGCCTCAGCAACAACGCCCGAGCCTCCTCATTCTCAATCTGTCGCCCGGTTGCCGCATATGACCGATCAACAAACGCGGTGTACGGTTCTGTAGGTCCCTGCAATACTTTCGCAAAGGACAAACTTGAATCGGCGCTTGCACCTGGCAGCCCGTGCAGGGCTTGTAAAACGAACTTTGCAATCCTCTCATATGTTTCTCTATTATATTCCGTCTGGGTGGCCGGGTCCGCATGCAGCCCCTCTCCAGCCAATTGGTTATAGCCTGTTCCTCGTCCGTTAGTCACGTTATCAACCCCTTGTATAGTACATTTGTCTCGAAAGTCCGAAAGCCATACAGCATACTGAGTGTTAGTCAAAACCATTTTCATTAACGCTTTCCAGTCATAGAGAGTCATCACATACATAGTAGAAAGCGCCTCTAGGAATGTGATAGTATGAGTAGATTGGACTCCGCTTTCTTTTACCAATTTTCGCAGTTCCTTGATTATCTCATAATTGTAACTCTGATAAGCCGGACGCTCCCCTGATTTATAGAGGGCTAGGAATGCATTAACAGTTCGTAAATCCCCTGTTAGTAAGGCCTCTCGACGGCACTTCTCCCATTTGTCTCTCCCCTGTTCCGCCCATAGCCCCTGACCGCCAGCGGGGGGGTCTACAAATCCCGGATCAAAGGAATCACCTTCATCGCGACCATCAGCTTCGGGGGTCGGGGTCGGTTTGCAAATACCCTTCTCGCCTTCCTCGTTCCCCAATTCAGGGGTTAATTGGACAGGGTCCAGGCCGTGGGGGGGTGCCGGGGCTACCGGGGGTTGCTCCCCTAGGGAGGGTGCCGAGGGTAAGGATGTATCATAAGCAGGGGGGGCAGAAGACAAGCTCTTTTGTGTCGTCTTTAGAGTGCTCATGATTGTCCCCCACGTATGTCACGATTGTCCCCCCCAAATGCTTACGAACTGCGACATCTCCAGTCCCCACTTCCTCATATAGTCTCTGTCCTACTTTCGCCCATTCATCGAGTTGAAATGTCCCATTTGCAGGGAAGTCGGGTACATTTCTCTTATTCCAGTCCAAAAGTGTTAATAATTTGCCATCTGAAAGGACCCAATTCTGCCTGTCCAGAAGCCATCTCAATACGTCCAGACTTTGTTTCTGTTCTAGGGATAACCTTCCCCCCATGATTCCCGACAGCTCACCTTCGTCGAGGTGATGGGCGCGCAGTACTGGTAAGGCCCTGGGTCCTGGTCCAGTCTCCTGGTCCAGTCCCCGTACGGGTCTCCTAGTTCAGTCGGGTTTCACTACCGGATCAGCGTCGCCTCCTTACGCCGCACTGAGTCCGGATTGACGTCTTCTGCTTATGTCGAGTCAGGTCCCTGTTCGGGCGCCATTTGTAGCGAACGAAGGCACGGACTCAAGAAGTGGTGCATCTTGAGACATTTATTGTTTGTATCTGAGCATATTTATACTAAGAAGTTAGCTGCTTCAGCAGTTTTACAGATACACTTTGCTAAGCCAGTCATCATGCAGATTATGTCACGGGTAGCCAATCATTACACCGATCGTGCACGCAGCGGTCACGCCTGGTACTTTGCTACTTGCTTCCTAGTTAGAGAAAAGCTGACTTGTTCTTAACCTTGGTTCCCACTGGCCTTTGCTGGTTTATCTGTACTTTCTCAGGATGTATCATTCCCAGCTGCACCGGTGTCCTTGGGTATGTTTGTCTGAGGCTGCTGTTGAGACTCCTCTCTGTCCGAGCTAGGAACAGTTTCCCCAGTTCCCCTTTTCCCATGGCTTGTAACTTTCTTCCAACTTAACCCTGTCATGACCCTCCACAGAATATTGCAATGTAGAATACACTACAAGTCTTGGGAAGCAGGTAAGAATGCATCCCTTTCGACTGATCTACCTGCAAGCTATACCAAAGTTGCATTCATCCAAGAGAAGCAATAGGATGTGCTTGCCTTATAGGTTAGGATTGGGGCACGCTCCTGGGCAAGGGAAGATTGAAGAAAAAGTCAAAAAGGCCAGGTGTCCTGTTTTTTGAATGCAGTGGCCACCTGCTTATTATTAAATACTGAGTGGTAGCAGTGCTTATACCCTTCCTTTAAGCTAGAACTAACCCTAAAGGGAGTGTTTGCTGTACAAGGTCCTGTGCACACAGAAGCACTGAATCATCTTCAGAAGCATAAGAGGCAGTAGAGGGTTCATATACTTCTCCCTGCTGCTGCTTCTTGATTACTTCTAGGCAGCTCCTCACTCCATAAACCTCACCACTTTGAAGGAACCAGATGTCTGGTGTTGCTTAAAACAAACCCCATGAAACATTCTGAAACTGGCTTCAAAAACACAGATAACTACTTCATATAATGATTTTCTGACATACTGTTTCAGAGTGTTTTTATCTATTATAATCTAACAATTACTCTGATATATTTTACTCTTCTCAAACTCACGTCCCTTCCTTTTGGTGATCACAAATTCTATTAAGCTGATGGGCTGGAAAGAAGCAAGGAAAATGGACTTGTGTGTAGAGTTTTTAAGGCAACGACCCAAATATATCTTATGAAACTGAATTGCTTGAACTGCTCAAAATAATGTGAAAACTGTCTGAGAATTGTTATGCATTTTAACACATATCCCTAGTAAGTTACAGGACATGATATAACCAAGATTAAAAGACAGGCTGCAATAGCAACCTGCCAAGTTTCAAAATTCTTCAATAACTGTTGGCCACTGTTCACAGCTGCTGGAAAAAACAGTTTAACGCACACCAGAACAATCAGCTTCCATCGAAAAGGTGATAATTACCATGTATAACATTCAATGATTATGCTGAGAACAGGGCCTCTTTCAGCTGAAAACATGTCTAACATACTCTTCTTATGTATCCGTGCCCTTGTAAACGCTAATATATCAAAAGGTTGGATAAGAGTCAGACTGAAAGAATCGACGCCTTGGCTTTGCAGACATTAGGAAGCATTTCATCCATCCTATTTTGTTTGTACAAGATTTTCTGTTCCTGGTTTGTAACACTACACCAGAGAAGATGAGGAGAGAAGTATTTGTAGGGACGCCAATATATTATTCATCTCAGTGGAAGGAAGGATATGCAAGGTTAGTATAGCACTCCTGAGTATAAAATACCACAGGAGATTTCTGGCTAGTCCAGAAACTTTAGAAGTTCACAAAGAGCAAGGTCATGAGAGTTTCCACTTCACTGGTGGTTCCAGTATAAAGCTTTTACTTGATATTGCACTAGACTAGTAATGTACACATAATTCTCACCTTATCCCAGCGGAGCATGAGTAACTTACTACTGGATTAATACAAGCTGTTTGTTGTTCCCCTGTGCCTAAATCACCTTTGACAGCTTTCAGCCAAAAACTCATTAGAAAAGGGGCGTAGTAATAACGAAGAAATTTCCTAAACTACTAGAACTTTTTTAGAAGTGACTGACAATACCTTTCAACTTGCTTTGTGCTACTTCTCCAGCTTAGAAGAGTCCTCCACTTCTCAGATGCATATCCAGCACTGGACTTACTGGGGAGATTAAGGAAGCTTTCAAGTCTTGTGCTATGTACTCCTGTGACAGCCAATAGGAGCAGCACCAGTGCATGGCTATGTCAAACATACTGCTCCCTTGAATACCTTAATACACTTCTTTGAAGTGTATTTTCTTTGAATACCTTAATACACTTCTGCCTCAAACCTGTGACAAATAATCATCAATATTGAACTAAGTAGTAACATGTTAATCAACATATACATGCTTAAATGATTCAAAAATAAGTATGATCATGAAAATATGCCAGTACTTCTAAAAAGGAGGCCAATTAGCCTCCTCACTTATCTCTTTCCTTTTGGGGGCTGCTATTTTCTTCCCTTATTGATGCAAACAGGTTGTGAATTCCACAGAGTAGAGATAACAAGACATGCACGTCCAAGAAGCTACATATGTCTGATTAATTTTACTATCATATTTGTTCACCCTGCCTCTTTAAAAACACACACACACTCTGTATTTAGCAGTCTTTCACTGTTTTAAAAGTACTATTACCCAGTCAATGTTTTGAACCTTCCTTCTCTTTTGCCTGTCAACTTGCAAGAACCCTATTTTGTTATCAGCAGGAACTGTAGTAAACTTATAGTAAACAAGTAAGGTCTGGATAGCTTCAGACTTATTCAGACTTATAATAATAACAATAATACTAGGAACAAGAACAATTGCTTCTGGATAATAGGTTTTTATAGCCTGTAATACCTTAGGTTAATTAACTCTAAGTACTTATCGTATTTGTAAAGCATGGCCAGTCCTAATATATTTGCCCTAAGGTACAAAATATTTATGCCCCTTAAGAATCAACATGTTGTAAGGCTCACTTCTAAAATTAACTTTTTTAAGGATAAGAAATGGCTTTGTAAGCATAGCTGAAAGGCATCATCTTATAAAATGCATTTCTCTTTTGACTGATTTTTCTATTCCATTCTTTATTTGGAAAAGTGGTCATCTTCTCGAAAGTTTTCTTAAAAAGTAATGTTACTTTCAGCTTCAAAAACTTTCTTGTGTTATGGCAATATAAATACCTTTTATGGCTCCAGCAGCACTGTGTGAACATACTAAAATACAAGTACACATTTTTCTTTCCTATGATCATTCAAGAAACAAATTTCCTAATCAATCTAGAAACAAACTTAAATACTACAGAAATACATTTTCAGTTAGTATAAGAATTATCACTAACACTCAGTATTATGAGTAAAATGCATTTTGTTATTAGAAGTGTGTGAAATGTATGAAATCATAATGTTTCCAGACTCAGCTGTGTGGCTTCCAGTACACCAGCAGGTCATACATGTTAACATGCTTATAACAAATTAAAAAAAAAATCTCTGAAATTATACCAGTTTCTTCTAGTGAAAAATTAAAAGTTCATGGCATTTTTAGATGTCTTTTCTCGTTTTTCCTTTTTATAATTTACACCTCCTGCTATTACCCATTAGCACTTTGTATTTTGAAATGACACTTGCCAGATTTATTTAGCTGCCAGATTGTAGCACCACACTATAAGCTATATCACTGTGTGCCAACAATGACTTCAGTGACCTAATGCAACCGCAGAGGGCTGAATCTTTTCACTACCTTTTTTCCTTGGGGGAAGGTGTGAGTTATAAACTAGAATTCAAAATGTTTCCCAGCTATAGCCATGTTTCCCAAGAAACACAGAGTTTGTGTATAATTATGAGACATTGTCTGGGGATGCCAACTGAACTAAAATATATGAATGTTTTTAACTCACTAAACATGTCTCAACTCAGCAGCATGCTTATCTGAAAAACAAAATATTACTTTTGATGTTTTAGGTATGCAAAAATTCAGAGATAATGTTAACACTAAAACATTACACGTTTGGGCTAGACCAGTGAAGTTTTTGTTTTGTCTATAGAGTGATTCTAAAAATAAGTTTGTAAAGGCTTTTGAAAACTATGTGTTAAAATTTTGCTACTGCAATCTATGTTTAAATACAATTTTATTAACCCTTATATGAAGAAACAGGCTTAAAAACTGTTGACATACACAAATTGCAAGATGAAACATTTCTTTTTGGAAGCTTCGGTGTCATTGTTAGTTTGTTTTTTGGAGAAAGGATCTGACGATTCAACATTCAGACAGTATTTTTTCCATTTTTCTATTGTGTCATAGACTATTCCCCTCCACTCTATTTTTTGTCAAAAGAAGTCACGTATTATTTCTTATAAAGCAGAGTAACTTTTCACACTGAAGTAGTTTAAAAGTCACTCCAGTGAAAATCTATGCTACTGAATCTCCATTTACTATATTAAATGACACTATAAACATGTGTGTTGTCTTTCAACTCTGAACTACCACTTTAAGAGAAGACCTACTGCACTATATTAAGATCAATTAAAAAAACTCACTTCTTTAGGATGTAAGCTCAATATCATGAATTTAGATCTTAGAGTACTAGGATTAAATACCATTAATACTGAAGAAATGCATAGTGCCCTTTACTGTTTATTGCCCTTTTTTGACCTCAGCAAATCCACATAAGCAAAAGGTATTACCACCTCATTTCCTAGTTAGCTATATAATGACATATGAATGTAATGCTGCTTAAGAAATAAGAGATAGCAACAATCTGAGTGTCAATACAATGAAGAACTAGAAAAGGAAAGAAAACAGAAGACCCCCCCCCATTATTTTTTTCCTTTTTAAAAAATGCTTGGGAACTATATTAATTCTTGATCTGTGGACTCATAGTAGGTAATGATATATCACAAAGTCTAAAAGAAAATTGGGAAAAAAAAAGAATAAGAGTGGGGGAAAAATATTAAAAGTTAGTCACCGGCAGAATAAGTATTAGGCTAACAGCAGGCATAGCCACGCAGGGGCTCCTTTCTGCAGTTAGTGCCTGTAGCAGGCATTCGGTGTTCACATGACCTTCTTTAAAATTCAACTCAAAAATTTCTTTTGCTCTTAAGCTCCAATTAATTGCAGTGGTAGTGAGTACTTTAGAAAATTATACTTTGTTTCTGACAGCGGACAGTCACCAAGCCACTCCTGACAAATAGCACAGGACATGACATAGCCCATAGATACCCTGTCCTACTCAAACAGCTAGAAATTCAATCAGGGGAGAAAAAAATATGATAAATGCAACCATAGGAGTTAGGAAGAAAAACATAAAAAAGCATTATGGGCTTATGTGGAAACACAAATAGGTGCCTATGCATACACTGTTTCTACCCAATACATTAGTGAAAGAACAAATTTTTCAGTCTACTATATTCTTTCCCAGGAACAGGGTAGTTTCACAAGCCATTGGACTATAACTTTGATGTTTATGATAACCATGTCTAACTCTTTTTGAACTATACTACTTGAATTCCCTCAAACATCTGTTTATTTTCTCTTGTAACATCTTCCTAGAGTGAGAACAACAGATACAAAATAGGCCTTCAGGCACTAAGAATGTAAAAAGTTAGCCTAATCTCAAGGAAACAAAATGTGCACTTAATCATAAATAGCTTTTATAATCACATCAAACTTAGCACATTTAGTATTCAGTTTCATATAAATTAGTTTTTACGACAGATCTACTTCTGGGGTTATCCGAAACCCAAACACGTGGAATTATTTTTATTCTTCCAGGTCTGAAGAATATTTACAGACATTAATGCTATATCCATTTCTACAATCATTAGAGACACATTATATAACTTTATTTTTTTATTTGACAAGCAGCAGTATCATGTTCGTCATTTTTTTTTTTTACATTTTAATGTAGATACAATTATTAGGTTATCTGTCATATTACAATATTTAGGTTTTTTTTAACTTTGTCTTAAGATACATTAAAAAACATCAACTGCAAACGTGAAAGGGGAGGGGGGGGAAAAAAAAAAGCATGGTACCCAACCAAATTTCCACATTTCAGCAATACTTCACTCATTCTTTTAGTAAAGTTTTAAGAAATGTCATAATGACATGAGCTTGAAATATCTATAGGCATTTTCATTGACGCTCATGACATGGCACTGGTGATGTTGTAAACAGCAGAAAAACAGGGGCTGCCAAGTGACCAATTATGGAGGCACAGGCCTGCCTCTTCCCACAGGAACACACCAAACAGTGACAGCAATGATCTCCTCACAATCATACCTGCAGGATAGCAACATCATGCTACATAACTGTATTCGTCTGCAGAGGCCTGGCTTCGCTCTATGTACTGTTTGTCTATCAGAACTTCAATACACTTCTTAATCATGCTGATACTTGGGTTAAACCTAGCTCTTGATTGGCTAATTACCTGCAAAAGAAAGACACATTTTATGTGCAATATTTATTTACAACAGTTATAAATGCTTTAGAAAAATTCAATGAGTGCTTTCAGGCAAATCGGTATGTTTTTCTTTTAAAGACAGGATTAAATAAACATGGGATAGTTTATGTATAACAATCAGCAAAGCATCTCTATGCATTACGGGCAGGACACAAATAATTGCTTAGCTCTTTCATGGTTCAGTTCACTTGCATATTAACTGGATTTTTCCTGTCCTCTTGTTTGCTTATTTGTCATGGTAGAAATTAAGATAAATATTCAAGTTAAAATTAATCTAATATGAACACATTTCTTCACTTCTGTTACTATTATCACAGTTTAAGCAAAGCAAAAACTTTATAAAACCGAATGTGCCATTTCAGTATTTATGTTGGCTCTGTTAAATGACTTCCGTTCTTAGGCTAGGTAAATTTTACTTGTGTTTATGTACTTTTGTTGTTCTGGAATATTTAAATTGCGGGCTTCCAAATTTTCTTTGAATTAATTTCCAGTTAAAACTGCTATTAACATCAGAAGAATTCTTGAATTTCATAGTAGTTTATACAATTATAAATGGTTAAATTCAGTTGACTGTATTTTCCAAAACTACCTCTAAAGCTGAACATGATTTTCCTCTCATGCATCACCAATTTTCTTATCACCAAAAGTTAGAGCAGATATTTTAATAATAAAGATTTGTAAAACCTGTGTTTTCTTTGTAGCATTAGAAACTGTCACTGGGTTTAGAAGACAAACATGTAAGCAGGCAAATAGCAAAATACCAAAAAATCTGACTAGGATGTTGTAATAAGATCTTATTCACTCTCAAATGAAACACTTAAATATACTTAATTAAAAATTTAAACAATTTAAATATATTAAAAAGGCAGCTTATCCTCAGAGACTACCACACTAAGCACAATTAAATTTATAAAAAAACCCTGATTTATTTTCAGGAGATTTGATAAAAAGCTTTGTGATCAAAAATGTCATCTAAAAGACAGCCCCAAAAGAGCCTAGCCCTTAAGTAATCTTTTAGTGAAGCTGCACTACTTCCCTGCTGGTACAGTTGCCAGGATGAGAGACGGGAGCTAGACTTTGCTGTTCTTTGTCCACGACGTTGCAGCCCCGCGGTGCTCTGTACCTGGCCTTGGACGGCACCGGCCTGCTCAGCTCTCTGCAAAGCTGTAAATGGAGTCTCCCCCCATCACTGCCCTCTCTCCCTATACCACTGGAGACAAGCGGGATAAACCTCTCTCCTTTCAGTTACTGAAGACAGCCCTGCGATTTGGTCAGACTATGTTCGGCCACTTCCCCTGCCTATACTGGAATTTTGCAATAGATACGGTAAAAATTAAATTATGGTTAAAAACCACAACTTTATATGCATTATGAAAGATACTGCAGCTGCGAGCAATACCTTAGGTGTGTTTTAATACATATGAAATAGTCTTGACCATTCTCACTTTTACAAAAGTGAAGGAAATGGTGGTTAGCAAAAGAATATGTAAAACTATAAAATTGGACAATTTTTCAAATTTTACTCTTGCAGTCAACATGCAGCAAAAAACCCCCATTACTTTGCCCTCTCTATTTCCTAGCATTGGAAAGTGAGGCAAACAAAAGATATAACTACTTAAGTATCATAGTATATTTTGCATGGAGTTTCTCATTTATTTTCCTGTAAAAAAAAGATCTTTATTTCAGCTGGATTTCCTGTTTTCTTTACAGCTTTTCATGGCTGACTTTGTCCCAGCTCTATTGCTTGCTGCAGCCCTCTATGAGCCTGCTGAACTCACCAAATAGATTATTACCTCAGCAAAAAATCCAAAAGCCCCCAAAAGAGCATTTTGTTGGGCTAGCAGCCAAGGGTCCGACAAGTTCCACAGCAGCACAAATGAGAAGAAAGTGCACAGCCAGAAGAAGGGCAAGGGGGAAAGATTTTTTCCCCTGGTGCTAAGAAGCTATTAGGTCAGCTGAGATTTCACATAACTTCAGCCCTACACTGAAACTGCTTGCCATCACCAATAACTCATGTGTTTATTCAGGACGGACAGATAGAAAGCTGTAATTTTGTAGAGGCAGTTTTTCCTTTTTCTAACAAAAGCAGATATAAATAAGAAGGATGGATAGAAATATCTCATGTTTAGAACAGAAAGCTTTCTGGGAATGAGTGGATTGTCCTTTCCTCTTGACCATCCCCACTGACCTTATTCATGTTAAGGTAAAAGCCTCCTGCAAGAGGCTGTGGCATGAGTTATGGTATCTAATAAAATTAACAGTTCAGCAAAGACTCCATAATGACATATGCAGGCCTATCCAGGACCTTGAGTATTTTCTAGGGGCACCTCAGCCTAAGCGAAATGTGTGGTTTTGCAGTCGACTTTTTAGAATCAGAGCTAACTACATTAAAGATAGCTCAAGAATATTTTGATCATATTTCTAACAGTATAATCCTACCTTCAGACCTCAGAAAAAAAGATTTTAATGAGGCAAGCAAGTATCATTAACTATTCATAGTAAACATTTTCTTTCCAGAGATTCATTCTTACTCCTCAAAAAGTCAGAACAGAAACTTTAAATGAATACCCTATTTATAAATATTCAAACATTATGATAAAAGCTACAAGAACTAAGTAAATATGCCAACATAATTAGTAAAAATATCACAAATGAATGTTATAGGAAATAGAAATGCTCGACAGTAAATCAAATCTTACTGGAAGGCTGGCAGGAAAAAAAATATTCGAAGTTGGACAGTCAAGAAGTTATACTTATTCTAAAAGTTTAACAGCTGTGATGGTTATTTATTATTTAATCAAAGTCTGTCTAGTGAGAAAACTGAGCGTGTCCAGCAACTCAGAACCACCTGGCAAGCTGGCCTTATTCATATGTTGTGAACCAAAACAAGTTACCGAGCTCAGTGCAGATGCAATTAGGTAAAATTTCTGCTTGCCATGAGATTTTTCATCTTTGTGTTTAACCATTAAGCATACATAACCTGTCTCCCAGCTATTTGCTCTACAACCTGGCAATAGGTAGATCTACCTGGCCTAAAAGTAGATCTATATTACAGACTGTAGAAAAGATACCTAGCAAATTTTAAAGAATCTAGCTCAGGTCCCAATAGCAGTTTAGCTGAGGCAGCATGGAGATTTGCACAGATTAATTCAGACTGCAAAACACAGGAAAACTTAGCCCCAATGGATTTTTGTACTGCTTCACCTCATTGCCTGAGGTCCCACAATTGCTCATTTGAGGCTAGAACAAGTCCCTGCACCATACTGCAGCACAGATATCAATTATTTAGAAGCCTAACCTCCAGTTTCAAATGCTCAGATCCACTGAGGGTATAACTAGTATTCAAAATTGAGAGCTAAAGACTAAGTGATTAAGGATACTATTTCGTAAGTGTCAAATTTACATAAAAGCTAAGGTAAAAACTGATGCAGGTTGATGTGGCTGACGATAGATAAATGGAGCACCAACCTTATTCTGTGCTCTTCATGTGTTGTTACTTAAGTTTTTAACTGATTAGCAATCAAAATATCCACTTTTCCTGCAAACTTTGAAAAAGTTCCAGGTGTTAATAGACTGTTCTACTCTGCAAGAGCATTGCAAGAACAAAATGCAGTAGAGGCATCTCAGATAGAGCCTCTTGAATTAGACAACGGAAAAGGGAACCCAAAAGGATTTTTTGTTTCTAAGTTCTCAAGATTTGTAATCTATTCCACCACTTAAACTGGCCTCAAGAAAAGCACACTTTGAAAATCTTTTCTAAAAAGTTGAGAGTACAGAGAAAATAAACTATTTTCAACGATGAAACAAGGGCTTGCTTACCGCTTTCCAGTTTTAACTGAAAAATCCTACAGGATTTATTTGCAATGACCTGAATTTAAGTAACACAGGAGCAAAGAACCCCAGATTTTGAGAAAAAAATCAGCATCTATGCTGCCTTACCTTTCAGATGTTCAAAATCAGATTTTTAAAATTAAGCTCACTTTGACAGCATTTGTGTACAAGGACTATTTCAAGATCCAAAACTTCTAAGATGTTTCACATTACCAGTCAATACAAAAGCTCTGGACTTACAAGCTCTCTGTAGCTACTTATTTTGTCTAGGAAATAAAATATAAATTAATGGGTGGGTGTGGTAGACAGTCTCCTCCATCACCACAGGACAGAAAGCCTATAGAAGGTCTCAGAATGAGTGAGTACCACTCCACCTCCATGCTCAAAATGGCCCAACAGAGCAGGAATTCCCTCCCTCATCTGTCTGCTCTAAGAAAGGGCTATTTGGAAAGGCTCAGGAGATGCACAGAATTAATTAGACTGAAGAGCGAATGCCTTGCAAGGCTGAGAAAACTAAATCTGGGAACTGGTTGGGTATCTAAGGCATAAACAAAGGTTAGGATAAGGACTTGGAACATGGAAAGCTGTAAGGCAGGCACAGATGGGAAAGGCGGAGAAAAACAAATGAAACAGCACCTCCTTCCCAGTCAGTCTGTGACAGTTTGCAAATCCTAAATCTAGAGAATCTAGACAACTTTTCTGCTTAAAGGCAAATAGAGAGTAAGAGATGCATGTCTATATACTCACACCACTTTTAAAATGTAAGCCAAGAAGTAAAATGAAATCCAGCTTTATGATAAGAACGCAAAACTGGGTATGTGCTTCTGTGGAAATTCCATACCTAGAACATCCAGACTCAGGGGTCTTCAGTTGCACCTATGGCTCTGGCTTAACAATTCTTATAGGATAGGACCTCTGCAGGCATAGAACCAACCAATGGGAAAGAGTAAGCACAGCAACACTTAGGCCTTAATGCTTGAGCACTAAGATATATTTACATGATTGATTAATTACAGCTAAGCGTTCCAGTCCTATAGTCCGAAGTACAGTCCGGTGAAATTCTCACTAATTTCACTCAAGTACTCGTTTTGACATGGACACTGCACAGTTTTGCAGTCAGGTCTTTTATGCAGCCATCCTGAAGCTTTTCATCAAATCACACTTCAGAAGAGAATTTTATCTTACCTCCTGAATAAGAGCATTATGTCGCAACACTTTACGTGCTTTCATGATACGGACTATAGCAGCTTGAAGATACATTTTTCTATCTTCATCTACAGCACTTCTGGTCTGCTCCATCTCCTGCAATACAAGAAGAACAGCAATGCTTCAAATATAGTAATATAAAAAAACACTTTATAATAGTATCTTTAATCTATACTTTTTATTTTATTAAAAGCAATCAATTAATAATAAAATCTAGGTGAGGTACAGTTTCAGGCAAAACACTTTCCTAAATCAAGAACACCAGACTGAATTAGAAGGATGTAGAAAAATATTAAAATAGGCCAAAACTCATTTCCTGCAAATTTGCATTTTGCTGCAGCAGTAGGGGAACATGAAGGCCAAACAGAAAGCAAACTCAAGATTGTTATACTTTAGTCTGACTTAACATAGTCAGAGTTAGAAATGAGTTGTTGTGAGGTATTCAGTTCAGACCTCTTATCCCTGTTAAGCCTACAACTGGGAAGAGGAATACTATAAGAAAATGTTTAGCAATTGTTTCAGTCAAAGGATATCTTAGTGCATTGCTGTGTTTTGTGGTAGCTATACTGGTGTTAAGGTCAGATTGCACAGAAAGTGAGCCTGATCTAAATAAACTACAGTCTAAAATCGTATTAGATTTTCATTTGTGCAGTACTGGCTAATTGTAAGATTTCCTATGGCTCCCCTTTTCTTTCACGGATATGAAACTATCTACAGTATATTTTTTTCTAGAATATATATATATATATATATATATATATATATAGCATATATATTTTTTGTTACACAGTTATACATATTTTTTTAAATTTCATCCACTCCTCTCCAAACCACCAACTGGCAAAATTAAGAGAACAAATTACAGAAGTACTGAAGTACAGAATGCAGAATCATGCTTCCAAAATTTAGTTCAGATTAAGTTCTACACTTCAATACTGACTTAAGGTAAGGGAAAAGTGCTGAAACAACTAACTTCCACTAAAGCACAAGATGTTAATGAAAATTTTTAGAGAAGTCAGGTTCCTTTGAAAGAAAGTGCACTGTGAAAATAATTATTTTAAAACTTCAATCTTGATGCATGATTCCTCTCTTTCCTAAGCAGCAATAAAGAAAAGATTTATTCTGATGCAGATCTCTGAAACAATATTATAAAAAGGTTTCAACAACCAAAGCCCTTGAAAGGCTATTCAGTTCTAATACAAACCTTGTGTGCCTACAACCTGTTTTTTTTGAGGAAAAAAAAACAGTTTGAGGATCATATTGTCTTTCTGATTGTCAGTTCTCTCCTAGTAATTTGGATATCATTGGCCATTTTTTAGCCAGATTTAAAAGAGGGAAGAGATCCCCCAAAAAATAATTTTCTACAGGTTTCATGCAAGTCAGGAGGTGGGTTGGAGAGAGACATCCAAACCAGCACTTTCACTGAAGAGAAAGGCAGGCAGGACTTACTATAATGTACTGAATTGGGCAGCGTACATGTTTCCTGCCTCTTGTACAAAAACCTGTGTCTCAGGAGATTGTAGAGGGAATGGGGATTTCTGACATTAGAGTTTAGCTGACAAAGGACATAAACCATATGAAAACAGAGTTGATTGGTGCTGCTGCTCATGGAATAACTTGCTTATACATACACTAATGAAAAAAAAAAAGAATTCTTATTAGATAAAAAATGCTAAATGTCAAACTCATTTGGTTTAAGAGGAACAGCTCTTATTTATCTTTTTCTTCCTATTGATTCCCTATCCCATTTTTTCCTGCCAATGCATTTACATTTCGGGTACTACAAAAACCAACCAACCAACCAAAAAAAAACAAAAAACCCACCAAAAAACAACTTTGCGATGCTTCAGTTTTTAAATTTAATTGAGCAATTTCCTTACAGTCATGTAAATCTTGCACAGAGACTCTTACATCTGTTTACACCAAACTAATACAAAAATAAGTTTCCAAAACCGTTTAAGCTACAAATGCCAAAGAATACTTGCCTGTGGCGTGTCTTTCTGCATTGATGTAGTAATTTTAAATTTTGTTCGTTTACTGCTGAAGTTCATATTTAATGAAAATGTAGACTCTGCTTCTATATCTTCCTGCAATAAAGAAACCTTTTTTAAAAAAAACAGCAATGGAACCAAAAAAAGAATAAGCAACCAGGATTTGCCAAGATAACAATTTACTTCAAAAAATGACAGTTAGAGGCTCACGTACATACAATTTCAGCAGATTTGTATCTGGAAATTCTAGGGAGCCACTTGAACCAGGTCAATTTTTTAAGCGACAGTATAATCAACCTAGAAACCCAGTCTATGTTAGAAAACACTAAGAAGAACTCTGACATACATGAATACTGTCAACAAATCAATAATATTACAACAATTTCTGTTTCATACTTTAACAACTTATTTTAGTTGCAAAAACTCTCCATTTAAACTCATTTTCACCGTGCAGAGAAAGTGGGATTTGCATTTATTTATGCAGAACCTCAAGAGAGAGCTGTTACTTTCACAACTATTTCTAATGTTAACTTCAAGAAGTGAAGGAAAAACATCTACACTTTTTGTTATGTTGTAGGCAAAAATAGCTGGCCAAACACAGGTTCTACAATTCCACATCATCTGTATATTTCTTTCTCATCAAAAGCTTAATTTTTTCACACTTCTTGTAAAAGTCCACTTCTTTCAGTAAACGGTAACTATTCACTACAGTCCAATCACCTTTACATTCAACTAAAAAAATGACCTGGCTGATCTTTGCAGATTCCAGGCAAGAATCTGTACAAGTATCACCGATTTTCAGCAGAATAAAGCTACTAGGCTTCTTAGACTGGAATCTTGCCAAACCATGCAAATACTTTAGCAAACACAGTCAATATTTATCTAAAAATATACCAAAAACAATATTAATTTTATATTCTACAACAAATATACCTTATTAGAATATTTTGTAATATTCAGGCATAGTACAGAAAATTTAACATGAAAGGGCAGAGATGAAAAGCTAGAAAAAAATATAAATCATCATATTTTAGCACTATTGTGCTTATACAGCTGAATAGAAACCAAAATAAATTACTTAGGTGCTGCACATGAACTAGAAAATTATGATTCTAATAAACCAGTAAAGATTTTGTCAAAAGATTTTCATGTTTTTAAGCAAAAGCAAAGTACAGCGTGTAATACATTATACTTTGCTGCATGGCTCTGATACAAGTAAAAAAAATATTTAATTTTACTGCTTAAGCCACTTAAGCTCACTGGCTTATCCAATAAGTTAGCTGATAGACTGTGTATAGATCAGCTTTCACACTGCTGGATGAAGTAGAGGGAAAAAAAAGAAAAAATTAGCAGAGATGACTGAATACAATAGCCTGGAAGTTAAAGGACCAGAAAATGCAGTAGTAAACATTAAAAGGTAAAAAGGTTGGAAAGCTATGACATTTACTCTTTGAATGACTTATGTTTAAAGTAACTGGGCAAACCTTTACAAGAGATATAAATAGATGTAAATCCTTTAAATAACGGGCAACTTTCTATGATTATGAAAAATCTCATTGTTTTCTGTAATAGCTCCCAGTGTTATATTTCACCCATGGTTTAACAGACATCTTCCCAGCCCCTGTTCCAACCTGAGCTCATTTCTAGATATTGGAAGCATGTCCTATGCTTCAGCCAAGCATCAGATCTTCCTTGTGATCTCACTTTCCATTCTCTAATATTTTCCTGGTTAAAAAAAAAAAGCAGCTATCAGAGCAGCTTTGGATTTCTTCTTGTAAGCCATGTGAACAGCTTATCTCAGTTTCTTCTGCCTGATACCGTCTGAATAACTTAAGCTTTCTTGACTAGCTGGAAGCATATCCTAAACTTTTTATGGCAATCATGAGCATTTCTATAGTGTTTTTTTTACATAACAGACATCTGTGTCTTTCACTTTACAGGGTAAAAAAAAGGTTATGTGGTTTGACGTAGGCCACACAGGCCATACAGTCTGAGGCAGAGTCAGACACAGAACCCATAGACATAGCTCAGCTATTACTGGAATTCCATGAAACTCACGGAATGACAGAGTTAGGCAAAACACAGCAAAAATCCACACAAACAACCCCAAATTTCTCCTTTCCTCCTCCCCTTTCTCCTGTAATGTGTAGCAAGAAAGAGCACGTTGCCATTACTTCCAGTCTCTTAACCCCACAACTTTACTTTAAGAATCTCTTTAAGACTTTTGATTCATTGCTCAGGTTCCTTCCTGTGATCCAGTATAACTTTCAAAGTGTATTTACAGTGTATTCCCCTCCAACAACACTGAGTCTAAGGCCATATGGATGAAATTCCACAGAAACAATAAACAATCCTAGAATTATTACCTTTTTAGCAGACCCTGCTATACAGGAAAATTAAAAATTAAAAAAAAAGTCTGCTTGTTCCATTTTTCCTTATGAATACAGATTTATAACGGTTCACAAAGGTCAATAATACAATTCAAAAAAGCGAACAGTGGATTCTTTTATATTAAAAAAGCCCTCAACAAATAGTAGAATCACAACATGACCAAAAAAATTAAAACATTTTTACATCATTACTACCTACCTTGTCTGAGTCATGGTTGATCATTTTGACATCAAGCAAGGATTTGATGGTTTTTGTCAGTTCCTTCTCATTCATTTGCGTACTATCCTGAAGCTCCTTGTAACTGACAGTTTCACTGTTGTTGAAGGCAAGTAACACTGCCATTTGGTATGTTGTGACCATGGCTACATAAGGTTTGCACAAATAATTCATTTTTACTTCACCTGTAATGATAAAAGAAGTATTTTATAAACTAACAGAATGTGCTGAAAAGTCATCTGAAGCCTAGCTACTAGAGCTACTCATAGAGGTCCTATATACACGTAATTCCAGATATTAAATTCACACCTAGTATTTAACACTTCACATGGAAACATGAAAACCAGTGCTGTGAAAATACACATAGAGAATGGGGTTTGCCACAAAAAGAACTCTGATCAATCATGAATGTTAGAACTGCAGTGTTTCCAAGGAAAATAAAATCTGCAGTGCTGAATTTGAATAATGCAACATAATTTAATAGTAATGATAAAAGGACATTCCAAATAGCCTCAGTGCATTGCAATGCAAAAACTTCAATTAATGAAAGCTTACAAAAAAGCTTCTCCAAGAAAGGAATTAAAACCAAACAAAATAAAAAACTTCTCCATTAAAAAAAAAAAATGTTCACAGTGTTCTTAGTTTCTTAAATTCTCCTGAAATTAAAAAAAAAAAAAAAAAAAAGCCCAGAAGAAATCTGCCTGAAAGCAGATCTTTTGTTTGAAGATGAGCATGAGTTAATGGCAATTTTCTGTTGTCACAACTAAAGTTTCATTACAATATACTGTTGTGTTCTGGTTTTCACCTCCATGTAATGTGTTGTGGTACTCAGTCATTAAAGCCTGATATAGAAAGAATTTGAAATAAAATATGGAAGACTGATATTAAATTAGCCCAAAACTTTATGTATCTTTAGTTATATACTCTATATACACACACATATAGCTTTTATATAGGTATATACATACATATAGAGCTATATACATACATAGCTTTTATATGTGTATGTATAAAGTATATAAGATATATTATCTATATGTTATACACAGAGAGAGCTATATATAAAACACATGTAGTTACTTAAATACCTAAGTAAACTATGAACATATAATATTAACTTAAATACTCACATATCTAGGTAAACTAGTATACCATTACTTAAAAATTATTTAATAGTGAGCTAAGGGACATCCAAAGACATCTGATACTCCAGAAACAATTCCTTGGCAACTGGTATCAAGTTAGCAGTTCTGCAGTGCCTTTCTGAAGTTAAGAACGCACAACTCTAATTTTACCTGGATTTAATATGTCACAGATAACATATGCAAGTTTATAAAACATAAATTTAGAAATTCCCAGCAACTATTAATTTATGATGTAAAATAAGTCATTTGACTTTACATGCAACATAACGTTCCGACTGCAAAGTCTGTCTGAAAGGAGTTTAACAAATAATCGTCAGTCTTGCAGAGAAAGTTTAGTGAAGCACTTATTTTTACCTGTACAAAGATAATGTAACCATGTAAGCTTCCTTCCACTAAAATGCTGACTGTAAAATAATTCAAACTGCAAAACAAAATTAACTTCCATTAATCACATGTATAACTATTTATAATATTATTACACTACCATCTCAGTGAAGAAACACTAACTTTGTGTTCACTATTTTAGATAGATATTCCAAACCAGTTCACGATAGCATCTTCCTTTAGAAGGTGGAAGATGAATGACTTAAATATTTACTGAAATACTTGAATGTGTTAATATTAACATATTACTTGATAACTAAATCAGAAAAATTGTTGAGATATTCATACCCTCAGAGTGTAAAATACTGTTGCTAAACAGTGTTCCAAAGAACATCAACTATACCAAATCCAAAAGAACATCTAGCGTTTTTAATAATCATAATCTTGTTAGCTTTTATTATTTCGTTGCTTCCAATTCTATAAAAAAATGTACTTTTATTTTTTTCCCTTTGGTGAAATCAATCCTATATTCCATGGTTTTGACTCCCTAAAATTGATAAAACTGATTAAAGTCAATTCAGAAAATCCATTTTCCTTTTTTTTCCCCCCCAAAACATCCTTCACAAAATGTAAGCTTTTAGGTCCCAGGCATTTCCCACAGTCAGCTACACACAATGAAAATATGTAGTTACAGTAGTCACAATAATGAAATGTATGGATGTACATTCACTTCCAAGAAAAGGACTATAATGTCATACACGAACCAAATGTCCTCTCTCACTTCACCCATTAAACACCTCATGTTCCCCATCCAACTTTCCCTGCCTATGTAAGAAATCTCTGCCACACATCACATTTTAAAAAACTAAATAGCTCTTCTAGCCTTCTACCTCTGAGAAAGTATTTCTGATTTCTGAAATCAGGAAGCTCTATCTTTATACAGTAATAAAAATTTATGGGGAAGAGTGACAGAAAGAATATACTGGTTCAAACTGTTCACAGTATTGAAGGCTCAATAACTGCAGGATACAGTCAATCATCTCTTTTAGGACTAGATGACAACGATACACAAGATGATTTTGCATACAAACAACTAACTGGCAATAATCAAACAGCACTTATGCTTCTCTTCTGCAGGCCAACATGTACAGCTATAAAATAGGAGATAATGCAATGCTGTTAAACAACGTGTCCTCTGGATTCTTATTATTTACACTTTGATTATAACAGTAGGATTTTTAACATTGGACAGAAACACTACTGCGAGGTCCTTCTGCCATTTCTTTAGCTGCAGTTCACCTCAGCAGCATTCCAATTATTTCAAAGACTCTCCAGGGATGCTTAAAAAATTAATTCAGAGGAGGAATTGCAGATCACAGGAGTAGCCAATTTTTGTTTAACAATCTAGTCTCAGGAATCGTTGGTTTTTGGAACAAGTCAAAAACATCTAAATGTTACTGAAGATTAGAAATTCAGAAAAAATTTGAAATATAATCTCAATTTCTTGAATCTCTTTTTGAAACAGATATACAAACATTTTTTAATTCCCATTTATAAGCACCTAACAAACCCAAGTTCAATTCATTTATATATCTTAGTAAACAGATTTTTACTAAAACAGTTTCTGTAAGATATATTTCTAATTTTATTGGAGTAAAGGGCCATAGCTAACATCTAAGTTCTGCATAACTGCGAGAAAAATTATTACAAATATAAGTAGACGCTAGTTTGGTATTGCTAGCTTTTTTTCCTAGATGGAAAAGAAAACTGCAATCTAGTTTCTCCTTTTTCCTCTCCACTGCTTAGGTTACAAACTTCCTATATATTGCAGATGTTTTGTTTTTATTGATCATCTATGTAATGCTATTACAAGTAGACCCATTCTTATCAAAGCCATGAAAAGAATGACATAATTTTTAACCCCATTCTCTATTATTTTGTAAAATCTGAACAGAACTACCACCACGTAAATCATGCAAGCATCTCATCTTGCATTCCTCAACATATTTTTATAGGGAATTTCAAAAAAGCAAGGCCGAAAGTAGGCACAGATTTTGTCAGCCCTCCTGTTTGAGTTTCTGGCTAGACACAACTACCAGGTTTGCTAAGATTTCAGAATTAAGAAGTGACTACAGAGCCTCAAATTTTTGCTGTCAAACTTCCAAAACCTTGAAACCTTCCAAAACCTGTTTTCAGAGAGCAGTACACATTTCTAATTTAGAAAATAATGTTACAAAGTTGTGTTAACTGACACCTAACAACTGAAACATCTGCTCAAAATCAATACTTTAAAAATCTTACATGTAAAAACAGCATTAATAGTAATGTTAATTTCTTCTTTTTTTTTTCTTTTTACATGCACTTCCAGCCCTTATGAAGACTGCTATATCAATCACTGCAGAAAGTATTTTTTCCTGATATTTAAAGTATACAAAGACATGCAAATATCTAGCCAAACAAGAGTATAAAAACATTTACTTCTGAGCAGGAAAAGGGCTTTAAAAATGTAAAATCCCCATCATATTCCAGAAACATGGGATAGTTTTGTTCCTTGTCCTTGTGCAAGTGGAAATCAGCCATTCAGTCTGAAATTTGGCACTAAGGAGCACAAGCCTGGCTATGGTAAAAGAGACAGAAAACCCTTGGCATGAGATTCCTGGAAGATTCTTTCAATGCTTAAACATCCACATTTAACTGTCATTTCCATCCACAGAGAATAAGAGAAGGAAGGACATAATGGCTTGTGATAAAGAAAAATCAGATTTAGAAAGAAGAAGCAAAATTATCCTGTTCTCCTATTATATGCAATCCACTGGTCCTGCCACTCCTGAAAGTTAGCAAGCAGTACACAGAGAATAAGAAAGAGACCTAGGAAAAGAACAGAAGTGATGAATTTTTAGGAATAATTAAATATAATCCAGAATGTTTAAATAAAAAACAAAAAACTTTAAAGGCTATGGCTTCCATCTTTCTTCTTCTATGGGCTAAACAGCTTGAAGGAGAAAAGTTACTCTAACAGGAAGGAGAAGAAAATTCTCCAAAGGCTAAAATGAAAGTTTATGGCAAAGCTTGTAAAAATCAGCTTACGTTTTAACAACACGTGTAATATAACAGTCTGACCATTTTGCTTATAAGGAGAAATATAAAAATGGGGATTTTAGTAGCTATGGCATTCTCTTGGATGTCCTTTGAAAATACTTGAAATTTAAATTATAAGTCTGACCCTCATCTAAGTCTATCATCATGTTAGCCAAAAGGGACAAATCAGATGGCATATATCAGCTAGTGCCTGGTAAATGCTAGTATTTTTTTCAGAAAAAATCCAGAAATTTTGTCCTCATGTTTTCTATCTGAAAGAAACATGAAACTGTGGCTTGCAGATTAATCCCAATTTAAGGTCTAAATAGTTTTTGGCAATGAGAAATACTTAAGCAGATTCAGAGAATCTTTTCTTGAAACTGGACCAAACCACCCTGCACCCAATGCCATAGGTCAATTTTGCTCACTCTGATTTGGTCTGGCAACTGGGGTTAACACTGAGAGAAGGAAAATACTAAAAGGGTGACTTTTGACCTCTTAAAAAAACAGGTGTTTCTTCTTCTGTAAGTTTAAGTAGTGTGAAAGAATATATTTCTATACCATCCAAATAAATACATATTTGTAGGGAATTCCAGCAGTATCAGAGACTGAAAAAGCTGTTTAGCAGTTTGTCCCATTGCACAGGTACTCCCACATTGAGGAGTGCAGCTGCAACTTTTTTTTCCCCCCTTCCAAGCTCAAGTCAGAATCCTGAGGGAACTCTCTCTTCACAGGTAAACTAACCAAATGTGATAGTACTGTACAGACAAAAGCTGTCAGTTTGTCAAAGACTCCCTAAGATCACATTCTGTTTCCTCAGGAAGTTACCAGGATAATCTAGAACACTAATTATAGCTGGGTGATACTCAGACAAGTTTTCTCCTTTGAAATACTGCAACAGTGAAGTCAGGCATGTAACTCTGTCTGAGTTTCTTTGATTTGCAGGTCCTCCCAAATTTTCCAGCTGAGGCACAATCCACAGTATTCCTATTTCAAGCCCGCAAGGAGCAGCAAATGCCAATTACCCTCTGTTGATCCCAAAGTATCCACAGAATATGGATTGAAAACTTTACTGCTTTGAGAATTTTCAAAAATATCTTTAAGCAAGTTTTGCATGAAGCTTAATTTTCAATGGCTCCTAAGAAATACATGACAAAAAAACCACATCTCAGTTTTAAACTGCTATTAAAATCTTTTAAGATTTAAAATTAGAAACGAAATCTTCTTTTAACTAAATATTAGGAATCAGTATATAAGCTAAGATTCAACCCAGTCTATCTGACTGCATTTACTAGTATCTCCCTCGTCAATCCCTCTGCATTGAAGTGTTGTGAAAAATAAAGAAAAGCTATGTATACACCCACAAAAATTGTGTGACCTTTTCAAATTTCATATAACTGGAGGCTGGATAATCATGATTTACAAACAAAATGAAGCAGCTCAGGTTTTTCTCTGTTAGAATTTTTTTTTTTTTTTTTAGGAGTTCTAAAGATATACTTTTACATTTCCCAGGTGTTTGCAAGAAACCTCCTACTAACCTACCATCTGTACACTTTTTTCCAGTTCCTGAGGAATTGCAAATGTAGAAGAAGGAGCCTGAGTTAGAGGCCATGCACCAGCCTGAGGGTAGCAGGAAAAATAAAAGCATTAATATTTTTGTACACATTTCATACAGTATATACAATAAGAAAAAATAACCCTCTTGAACATATCTACAGTGTAAATGATGTCATAAGACATTCAGTTTGGACCAGAAGTTTCTCTACTCATGTCTCAGTGAGGCATTAATTCAAGACAAGGAACAAGGCATTTTATATCACTATTGTTAATGTGCTAGTGGGGCAATTTTAAAAAGAAAAACTAGGAAAACAAATTATTCCACGGTGATCACAAGGTGGCAATTTCCATATGAGAAGTATTCATAGTTAGAAAAACTGTTCACTTGTTATCAAAACATAAGAATCAAGTACAGATAACTCAATAGTAAAAAAAAAAAAACATACACTAGTACCTGTAGAACATATATCTGAAAACTAATTCCCAAATCTATAATCGTGTCCTGGTTTTTGATAAAGTTGTTGAATTTATTGTTGAGATCAGCGCTGACGCTCATGTCTGTATACATTCGGTGGAGCTTGCTGGTAAATTCATAACCACAGGCTTGCTGCGAAGAAATATTGTAGTAAATCTCATAGTGAAAACAGTACTCACTAGATCAGTTATGCACATTTTCTACTAAAAAAAAAATCCAGTCAGTAGAATAGTTATCATAATCTTTATAGAGAACATTAATTACAAAGGAAAACGAGCATTATAAATGAAAATTATCAGATTTATCTCAATTCTATACATGGACATACATGACCAGTGTTATTTTATGAAACTGAAAGATAGAGCTGCTTTATGACAGGCTATGGAAATATGGATTATTTGAACTCACTTGATAAAGCTATCCAAAAACTCATAAAATCTCAAATGCTGAAGTGCTACTGGGCAATACATCTCTCATACACTACAAAGAAATTAGTTTTTCCTTTCAGCTGTTGGAAACAGCAACTAGACTGCTAAGTTATCTCGGGCACCCTCTGCTGGACCCTCTCAACATGACATACTCTTACGTTTACTGTTACCTAATTGTGCATTAGAAAGGAATACGTTACCTTTAGTTTATTGATCATGGCTTCTTCGGAGTCCATAGACATAGACAAACCATGAATTAATCTTTTTGCCAACATTCTGGCATAGAACTGCATAAAAAAATAGAAATGAGAATTTTAAAAAAGCATAACCACATTCTTCAGGTATACTTCGAATTTAGTATTTTATCATTTACCGACTATCAAAAGTTACCTTTTGGAATACATCTTTGTCATCAATGTATTTGAAAACAGTAATGAAACTAGTAAGTTTGTCCTCTACTTCATTCTCTGTCATTCCTTTCGCTGACTTCTTCAACAAGTTGTCACAGTACTTGGCCAGCTCAAGTTAAAAAAAAAGAAAAAACAAACCCAAATCTACTTGTCAAGCTTGAGAACAAACGTATGCCAAAGTACTCTAAACTGTTACACAAAAGTTAAAGCATAACATAGCTCACATTCTCTTGCTATATTATAAGGGCTGTATTCATAGGTAAAAGATGCAAACTGTACTTACAGAATGTAAAAATTCCATATTAAGAAATTACAACTGCACAAACTTTTTGCATACTCACAATATGCATGTGCAGGTTAAGTTACTACTACTGAAATATATACCCGAGAGTGACTTAGTAAGAGAAGTGGATATTCATTTGATGGTCACTAGGCCAATTCATTTGGGAGTTCTGAGACAGTATTATTAGATTCCACAATAATGTACATCCCTTACCAACTCAGGTGCTTTGCAGATCGACTTGGGTTCCCTATAGTTAACTACTGATGTCAGAGCCTACACGGGAACACAGAGCAAAGACAAAGAAAACGTAAATGAGTTAAAACTTGTTATTTTATGAAATTTAAAGTAATCGAAAAGCTTTCAGGGTAGAGACCATCCAAAACCCTATACAACTGAGCTAGACAAAAAGAGAGAGAAAAAGAATCAAAAGGGTCTGAATTACTGTTCAGTGTGAATTTGAGTGTTAATTGTTTTAAAGTTGAGATTAAGAGAAAAAAAAGTACAGGAACAGAAATTAATTACAGGAAGCAAGAAAGAGAATTAAGTTCTGCTTAGACACTTAAATGTGAAAGAATGAGGATTTTAGTATACATCAAGATGTATAGTCCAAAAATATGAATGGAAATAAATTGGAGAATAATTGTAGATAAAGCAGATTTGAACAGCAGTGCCATCTTACATCAACAGCATATATCTTGACTTGAAAAAACATACTTGGTGTGCTCATCACAGCAAGAAAGAAAAGTTTTTTTGGTTGTTGAATTTTTTGACAGAATAAAGAGGAGGAGAAATATTATTAAGAGCTATTTTGTAGAAACTAGAAGCTGTGTAGTACAAAAATGCAGTAGTTGAAGAAAGGCTGAATATGAGGAAAAAGAAAAGGAAGGAGTTAATGGCAGTTTGGAATTAGAAATTGCATGACAAAGATATCATAATCATCAAGATTAGTACTCCAAACAACATATCACGTTTAAATCAACATTTTAAATTAATACTGAACCAAAAATGTTGCATGACCATAGTTTCTAGGAATTACAGTGGAAAGGGGTTAGCTGACTGCCTTTGGGAGAAACTATGTTTAAATTGTTTGGGGATTTAGCCTTCGAAATTCAATAATATTTTAATTGGTATGTGTAACAGAAAACATATTTCATTAAATTCCTATACCACATTATGAATATTGAAGCTCAAATGCACCTATGCAGAAAAGATATTCATAAAGAAGAACTGAAAAACAAGTCTTTTCTACAATGCTTCAACAACATTCCAATATTTGACAACAGGTCCCTAGAATCCCTATGAGAAAGGAATGTATGATTTGACAAGAAATGGGAAACTCTTTGAAGCTTAAAATAATCCCTTGTAATAATACTGGAGGCAACAGTAGCAATTTTGATTTTGACCTGAAAAAAATGACAAATGACAACAGGCTAAGATTTTAAATATTTATTGTAATAAAGATGGTTGGAGTAAAGAACTGAATTATTCAAAGGAAAAGCACATTGCTATGTGCCAACAAATATAGTTATTGATCTCATATTACCCCATCTGCTGGTAAATGACATTACTTGCAATCAAGACAGAAATGTATTAGGCACTGATATAAACATTTGCTTTTAAAATACTAAAAAAAAAAAAAAAAAAAAAAAAAAAAGGGTACTTTCTCAATATCACAAAAAGGAAGGGTACCTATCAGTACCTATCAATTTTATTATTAATATCTTCATCACTATGTCTTTCCATATTAACTTTTGCTGAAATTCATCTAAATCTTTGACTAAGACTCTAACTAAGAACTGTAACTACTGTGAACACCACAAAAGGGTAATGAAATATATGCAAGCATCCTATGGCAGGCAGTTATAGATAGGAAAGTAGTAGATGCACTTTTTAGAAAAAAGGTACAGATATATGAAACAGCGGGAAGTTTACAGATGGATTAGATAAGATGTACTTTTTCTTTCAGGTGGAGCCACCGAATCCCACAAGAGTCCAGGCATGTTATGCAGAAGTAAATTATTAAATTATTATCATTAGAAATTAAATTTATAACAATTAGAACTGCTAACTCAAATACCTTAGCAGCTTTGCCTTTCACAAAAAAGTGTAGCAAGCCTCTTTCCCTAAACAGGCTTATTTAATTCCAAGTGCAGTTTTCTCCTGGAAAAAGTTAGCTATGGTGACCAATGAAAGAAGTAATAGAAGTTTCCAGAAACCTTTGTAGTCAATTTGAAAAAATCTAAACAAAGCTGCTGTGTAAGTAACACTATCAACATCCAGAGTTTAACCATTATTGCAGAAACTAAATTCAAGTTTAAATCCATGTAAGAGTTGCCAAACTTTCCAGAAAACACAGTAAGTCTATTTCTCTCATCTGCATTTAGATTTACATTAAATGGGTCAGTTCCATCTTTGTGTTTCGACTTTTGATGAAAGAAGTGTCTTCCTTTTAGCAAAATTTTTAATATTAATGTGGTTTCCTCTGTACATATTTTTTTCAATAATACTAAAGTTACAGGATTTTCTTTTGTTCTGTTGCATTTCAAAACAAGAAAAATTGCATGAGAATTCTATCACTATGAACTTTGGTGAGCCTGAAGCAGGGTCCAGCACTTTGTTTTTCCACTCTTTTCTTATTTCATTAGTAAAAGTTACCTTGTCAAGGGCACTCATGAAGTGTTGATCACCATTCAAAACAGTGTTGATAAGTTGAACAAATTTACTATGTACTTCCAAAACTGACTCCACAAACTGAGTTGGCATCTAAAAAAGGTAGATGATATAAAAGGCAAGTTATTGAAAAAAGGAGCATTATCTACACACAATTATATCTACATTAGTCAAAAAGGTTTTTCTAATTATTCTTTCTGATAAAAATTAAAATGACTAGTCAATTAAGTCTTAGACAGGATTGCTTCTGCAAAGTCATACTGTTACACTACTGTGCATAAGCATGCCTTAGAAATAAAATGTCCATAGTTACATATATAGTCCTGCTATCAAATGTATAGATTTGAAAGTCTGTATTGCTCTCATGCTGCCTAATTTTTTCCATCACACCATAAAGCACTTTCAAAAAGTATTAATGCTAACATGTGAATACAGCTATCAAGAGGAAAAGCACTGCTGAAATAAATGAACTGTTTCTTTTCCTGCATATTGACTCTGGAGACAGAAAATCAGAACAAACTCTTCGGACTTTCCTATGCAGGACAGTTCACAATTTACAGTATGCCACTTATTTCAGAGTAACATTTTGTGTAGCCACTACCGATGTGAGTAAAAGGAGCCTCTACACGGACAAGCTAGCAGGCAGTAGTGCAGACTGTGAATCTGCAGTGCACCGGCTGTGTCAGGCGACTCCCCACGGCACACCTTAACAGTGCTTCCACGACAGAGAACTTAATCCATGCAGTGGAGAAAAATATTTCACATTCTGAGTTATCTACATGACGTAAATTTTCATCACCCTCATGGCTCTGCGTTCATTTCCCTGCGTAGACCCTATTAGTCTCAAGCATAAGCTAAGTAAGCTTAACAATTTGAAAGCAAAATAGACTACGAAATACTTCGGGCCATTACCAGGATTTACATGGGAGGTGGGGAAGGGTAAACACGCTCCTGGGCAGTCAACAGAAGGGTGAATTTACAACAGCTCACAGCTATGTATTTTTACAGACAGAAACACTTTCTAAGAGCTTAAAACTGGATGGCAAAAGTCACCATCCTAAAGTGAAGCATAAATGTTCAAATATAATTCCAGGTGGTACCCCTCTTTTAAAAAACAAAAAAAACAGCAGCAATGCTAGAGGCATGAAACAAAAATGGAGGTGCATAATTTGAATAAATATGAATTGAAAAAAGTTTAACAAAAACATTCTAGTAGAACAATTAAGCAGCTACAGTATTTTCAGAAATTCACATGCAAACATGAAACTACATGAAGCTATTAGTCAAAAACACCACACCAAAATCAGCACAGGATGTCAGGCCTTTACAAATAACATAATTAAACTAACTTAACATCATTGGTTCCTGAGGTACCAAAACAGCCAATGCCACTGACTTAAAGAAACTTAGGCAAAAAAAATACATACAGGGGAAGGACCAACCTGGCATGATGGCATTACACAACAAGGAAAACTACGCATCTGTGGTTGCTGCTTCCGGTTAGATCACAACAATCAACTCTCAGGATAGATATGTGGTGCACAGCTAAGATCGCTGATTAGAAACTACAATTTATCCATAAAGTTCCTAATCAATTTAATATAGACAAAATTAAAGAAACAGACTGGACTAAAAAGCAAAAGATAAACGTTTCATTAGGAATGTTAATCAGATAAGTAGTTTCAGCTGCCTAAGGAAACTCACATTTTCCTGAGAAAGATTGCTGGTTGCTCTAAGGCCCTCATCATGGATATGGTTTTGTAGTTCCTGAATCATATGAGGTAAACCACTTGACACAGCACGAAGTAGAGTATACATATTTGCCATGTCTGTAACAGAGATACATTTTTATAGAATATGCTTAGAAACACTGAAAATCAACACTTAATATAGTATCATATTTTCACACAGAACTTTTCAACAACTGAAACAAGACCAACTGTTTTGAAAAAAATTTACAACATACACTGGATTGCTGAAAAAAGAGAAAAGGAAAGAGTAGGACTAATGTAAATATTTATTGAGTAATTAATCTGGTGTGACTACCTCACTCTTCCAATACTGCTTAACTAGGATAGAGTCCAAAAGGAAAGGTGATCTGGTATGGGAGAGTATTGCGCCAGTTTATTTTTAACCATTTGCCTCTCTAAACCTCCCTTAACAGCACCTGACTAGCCAGATCAGTTTTGGTATCATCTTCTTGACTTTTTGTCCTCTGGTGTTGGTTTGAAAACTTTCTCAGGTTAGAAAAGCTGTAAATGTCTAAGCAACTGCTATTTTTATGGATTTTATGCAAAAAAAAAAGACCCAAGCTCTGATCAATTTTGCAAAACTCTCAGGAAGCAGAACACTACTACTACATAAATTCTGAATTTTACTGTGAAAATTAATTTGTTTCAGATAATAGATACCATCTTCCATGCAAGAATACGCATTCTTTCAAGGATAAGGGGCATGTAGTCATCATGAAGCTTTTTTTTGTTTTGTTTTTTAAGCAGGCAAGGAGTGTAATTATAAAAGCATCTGCTTCTGTAAAAAGGATTTGGGAAGAGGAGTCACAAAGGATTCTAGACAATAAAAAGTAGCTATGAGAAGAAGCCAAAATATTTTACAACCCTGACCTGTCAAATGATGATGAAATCTATAAGGACAGAGCCATTGGTTTACAAATGAAAACACAAGCAGAAAGTATGATTAATTCTACAGGACATAAGACTTCAGTGTATTTTTAAGCTGACTAAGACAAAGAAAGAGTATTTGCTGATGGAAGAGTAGTTAAGAGCAAAAAGCAAAAAGAAAGTTTTGAGTATATTTTTGGAAGAATGATAATGAATTATATGGTAAAAGGAAGATGTCATTCAGGGTTTAACTGAGCTTTCCAGATATGTAACATA
The DNA here is from genome assembly GCF_036417845.1 of Apteryx mantelli. Lineage (NCBI taxonomy): Eukaryota > Metazoa > Chordata > Aves > Apterygiformes > Apterygidae > Apteryx > Apteryx mantelli. The sequence continues at coordinate 155,069,896 of NC_089979.1, forward strand.
TTTTACTTGAAAATGTTTAAGTGCATAGGAGGCCACTGAATAAAGATAGTAAGCTGTAATACTAAAAGGATAAAACCAGGAACATGTCTTTTTTTTTGTGAGACTTACCACTTCTTTTCTCTTGTCTGATAATATTGTGACATTCTGCATGTAGAAACTGCAAGTGATCAGCTACCATTCTCTGCTGGCATTCATGAATCACTTTGCCATATGAGCTGGGATGCAAGTATTTCCGACATCGCATTTCTTCATCTTTTAATCTACCTAAAACCTACAGACAAGTTTTCAAACTGAGAACACATGAAATACTAAAGAACAGTTTAGAACCATGAAATGACAACAGTATATTTATATGGAACGAGACACACAGGTAAGTAAAAGAAGTTAAAAAAGAACTTGTCCATGACGCTGAAACATTAACTCTGCTCTTTAAAATTAAGCAGTTACTGAATCAATGTCATCTTCTACTTAGGGTACTGACTAGGCTCAGTCACTATTAGATATGTAATAGCATTCAATAATTCTCTTTTCAAAATTCCTTCTTCCCTTCAACTCCGTAACCAGTCTTCCCCACTTTTTCTTATCATTCTTCTTCCTACTTCTGAGGATCCTTCTGAGGCAGTTTTGCCACGACATCTAACTATATGACTATCAGAATCACCTCTCTATTCCAAACCCATCCACTTGTATGCAGATATCTGCCCAAAAGGTATAGATCTACACCTGAGCTAGTCATAAATACTCTCTTTATAATCTCAATGAGAGAAATGGGCATTATCAAACAAGTCATATGAATACTAACATAACAGTACTTATTTCCAGTGAATATGAGGGGAGCCTAGAGAGATTAGTGCAGCTGCAGACAGCTAATGATAGGCAAGATGAATCCCCATTTCTTGTGGTTTAATTGAAATCTTAGTGCCTCTCTGAATTTCACCTCAGGTGTGTAACTATTTGCTTACACTCCTGATGGTAAAAAGCAATCTAAGAGACTTCTTTTCAACTCTTCTATTTCCTTTCTTGTTACTGAGAACAGTGTGCCACTTAGGACTCACTTCTAGCATTATATTAATCTCTGCCTTTTCAACCAAGTCATAGATATTTTAACCTATGTTAAAAGTAACATTACTGAACCAAGTAATTTAACCATAACTTGGCTTCATACACCACAAAGCAAAACAAAAGACTCCTAACTCAGAGTACACAATTAAAAAAAAAAAAAAAAGCTCTGTAACATCTCCACAATACTGGCTTTCCTAACTATCACACTACTAAAACTCTCATCTTATGCTACTATACATACAGAATCCTAAACAGAAAGAAGATAAGGAAATGAGGGAGCGTATTGATCAACCTGATAGATTTTTTCTAATATCTAAAAGCTTTAAAAATTTTGACTGCTAATGCACATAGATTTACCATTTATTATGAAATATTTTGAAGCTAATATCCATAAGCCAGGTTTACAGTTTCTATTCAAATTAACCTTGCCATCAAAATAATCTCAAACTGCAAGAAAGCATACAACAAAGAACAAGCCTGAGAAATGAACAGGAAAACATGAATCACCAGTAAAGTGGCAATCTCAGATTTTAATTTACAGTTATTGCAAGCATATAGAAGAATCTCTTACCTTCTCCATATATTGTGAGCAATTTGACTCTTGCAATAAATTTGAAGCTTCTTGTTTATAATACTCCCCTGTTTCATTCAGAAAAGGGCACTCAAAAATTTCCTGATAAAACTAAAAAGGAAAAATTTTTTTTAAGGACAAAAAATGCAGACGCTAGATTAACGTAAACAATTAAAAACATAAATCAGAAATGTGTATCTACCTTTAGGGGGAACTTTTTCTTATACTGTTCAACATGAACAAAGGAGTTAATAACCCCATGGATTACTTTCTGGTTTGGGTCTTCTCCACAGCGGTCACTGAAACAGGCAAAACAGACATTCATGAGAATGTAGGTATTTAGTGCAACTAATCTGATAAGCTAATGAAACCCCATACCATCGTATGAAAAAATTTTCCAGTAAATCCTCTGCTTAAATTGGTAAAGAAATGAATATGATTAATCTTAAAATAAAAAAATCCACTCGTTTCTCTTTTTCTCCTGTGTACTTAAATTGTTGAGATGATAATTCATAGGCTATTTACAGTCATTTGCAGGTCATAAAATTTCTAAATGTTTGCTAAGTATGTAAGTAGTCTAAAATCATACACTCTAATCAAGTGCTCTACAATTTACAGCAAGTTCCACCTTGTAGGTATAGTCTTTATTAAATATTGATTACTTCAATGTCACATTCTCCCTGCCCCTAGAAAGTAACTTTTGCTAACATCACACCAGGAAGCATGCTACGTTCATTTCTGAATATCTAACATCCAGTCAATGAGTACCGATCACATGGAACAAATAATGTACTTGGTGCACCTTCAACATGACTTTTTAATCACACACTGGAAAAGGAAAACCTTATTTTTTCCAGTCAATTTCTGAACTTCAAGTGAATGAAATCAAATGAAGAAAACATTCTCTTCAGACCCACTAAGTTGAAAACAAAATAATTAAAACAAGAGTGGTTTGCATGCCAAAAATATCAGTATTCACTCTTTTGCAAACACTAGAAATAGCAGTCCCACTCATAGCAGCACTGACATCCTTAAAACATCAACTGCACTATAAAAAAATTCACCTTTCACATACACTTTAGAAAAAATAAAATTTTTCCTTAACTCCTACATGTAAATAGGACTAAAAGACACATGAAATTTTAAAGTATATTTATACTTAAACTTCATTTACTGCAATTTTAAAGAGTTTTTCCTTCATATATATACATACATATATAAACATGTAAATAAAATTTTACTTTAACTAGACTGCACTGAAAAGACAAAAACCATTCTTTATTAGAAACTTTTGTTGGTATAGGATGGTCAGTTACAGGAATAATTCACTCCAAACCCAAACATCAATCCCCCTAGGCTGGTGCAGAATGGGGGAGAAAGCATTTGAAGTTTCATTCATTTTGTTTTGGAACTAATAAAAAAAGACAGAGGCCGCCCATGAGCTAGGGAGGTTTGCCTAGACAACCATACCAGCAATCTTTATTATATAAATCAGACCATATTCATGTGTCTACAACATTGTTAATTATGTATTATTTGTTTTAAATACCACTGCGTCCTAAAATCTGAAGGCTTACGCTCCTGAAGACTAGAGAAGAACTAGCTTTCAAACAGATTACAAGCCATCATTGTGCAGTTTCGGCAGCTTGCAGTTTGGGAACAAATCAAGTGTAGCTTGGTTCCTCATTACGACTGAGCTGATCTAATGCGTAACTGCTCCAGAAGGGATGGTCCGATTCAGAGATGCTCTCTCTTCTTCTTTCCCTGGGGGACAGGAGGTCAGTTTCCCCCTTGTTTCTGGTAGTCAGACCAATGGAATAAAAATCTGTTTTAGTGTATGTGCAATAGCATCCTGTATTCCTTCTCAGTCTGGCTCTGCTGGGTCAGGTTATAGGATGGCAGAGGTGGCACCTGGTGCCAGAAGGCAGCAAGAGCTGTAACACCAGGCTGGGGCTGGAACCGCTTCCATCCAGGAGGGCCCAGGAGCCCAGTAAGTTGCAGGATAGATGTAACCTCCGCATATAGCATACAGCCCCTGGACCTAGGAACCTCTGTAACTGAAAGTTAAAGCATCTTGGAGGTATGTTCCGTATCGTGGGCCTAGCGTGCAGGGTTCTGGAGCTAGAAAGACACTGGTGATACAACTACACTCAACTCCCCCTGCTTGGCCACTTCACAGACTTTAGCCCATGCAGTGCTCGAGCTGTTTACAGGATACAGATGCTGAAGGAGAGGGGGGCTGCAAAGGTCAGGACTAGGGAGTTCAAAGGTTAACCTATTATTAGAAAAAGACGTACAAGAGTAAAGGAGACAGATGCAGCTCCATGGCAGAGCTGCAAGGGAGAAGACAGGCTGTAACAGCAGAGGCCATACTACATAAAGGCAATGGAGGAAAAGGAGCACAGCATGGAACTGGCCTTCCTTTTGGGGAGGAGGTAGTACACCTTAAAGAGTAACAACTGAAATGCACTTCAGGATAAGAAGGTAATGAGGGTGTGGGTTGCCCATCAAATGACAAGTTTGGAACAAGATTCTTAGTATCAGGAAAATTACATGCTGTCAGATTCACCTGACTTCAAAAACATTCAGAATTTTACAGCTTTAATCATTTAACTAAAACCATATATTTTAATACAGTGAAAAACAAAACAAAGTAATGACCATGACCATTTAGGTATTTTACAACAGATGCCACACTCCCTGTTTTTCTTCCCCACACTCACAGCATTTTAAGAAGTTAAATAGTTTCCTCAGTGTGAGAGCATTATATATCAAAGGTGCCAAGAAATGCATTGACAGAACTCTGTTATGGACTTCATCATGAACCAATCTGAAAAGCTACACTATTTACAAGATAATATTTACAGCATACATCACAAAGCTGTCACTCTTTCCACTTTGGCAGCATCAAGTTTGTGTTTACACAAATAGCACTGTGCTGCAAAGAATTTCTAAAGCAGATGGCCAGTTTCAGCAAAATTTGAGACACCTACAGAAGTTTCAAAGATGATTTTCCACGATATTTGTAGTAAAGACTATCAGCTGAACTAGGAGGGGCCACAAATTAGTGGTCCCACTGAGGGGAAATGCTATTACGCATATCTTCTGCTTGTAGTGGTCAGCTGGTCAATATGGATGCGTACAGCTACAGACTGGCTGCACCAGTTTGAGAAGTAGGGATGTCACAGGACGTCTTGGGAAAAGGAAACAAAAGGATGAGGTTATATTTGATGGAGAATCTGGATAAACCACTGGATAATACACAAAAGGATAAGCCACTAGAAACACAAGGTCTACTAATTTCTCTCTTTCTGTGTTTCTTTTTTTCAAATCAAAGGAGAAAACTACAAAACACAAGTTCAAGGAGATTGTGCAGTTAATATTAACTAAATTTTGCTCCTACTTTAAGATTAAAGCTTACAGTGATTGCATGTATTGCACAGTGTGCTACTATATCCATATAAACATATTTAAAGTTCAGGGTACAGTAATAAATATGGCTTTAATTAAAAGATGTTTCCATCATTTAAAACTAAGTGTTCTGCTGTGTCAGACCAAAGGCCCATCTAGCCCAATTAAATATAGACCTCATTGTAAACTAGACTAGCCTGTTTAGAACGCTTAAAAATGTTATTAACTTCCAGGAGATTTCCTTTCTGTGGATCATATAAATAATTTATCAGCTTAGATAGGAATAGGTTCAGTTAGTTAAAGAGTGTTAGTTATCTTTAGTAAACAAGTCTGACCCAGTTAGTCTGCACTAATCACACTGTCATTTGAGCTAACACTTAAATAATTTTTGATTTCTGTTTAAGAATTTCATATATGAGTTTTCTCACAATTTGTGATCTTGTCGGCTTTCTGTTGTGTTGAAACAAAAATGTGTAAGTTGATATTCAGCTTGCCTTGTAGAAGGAGTGCTTGGGCTAGAGGGAGGGGGAAGAAAGTATGTTATATTCAAAATTATATATAAAGAAAAGTGCAGTCAGACAAGACAGGCTTAAGTGTTTTAACAAATCTCTGCCTGTCAAGGGGGCAAATCCTGCTCCCTTTCACTCAGTCACAAGCCTCCTCATCTTTTTCACATTGTTTTGGCACTTGTCTAATCCTTTGCTAAACTGACTCATCATGCCAATCCAGGGAAATATTAAGCCAAGAAAGAAAAAGCAGAGAGCTTTCTGTCATATTAGCAGTTCAACTGGCTCACTAAGGGATTAGAAAGCCAGCACAAGAAAGGGACAAGAGTACGGCCTGCTACTTTTGGCATCAACAAACTCTTAGGTTCAGCTAAACAAGAAAGCTAAACTGATCTAAGTCACTACTTGTATTTCATTGTCTCTATGTTCCAAAAAAGTTTAGTGTTAATTTTAATGTACAGTGTATTGTGCAAATTTATAGCTTCTTGCAGGTATATGTGCTTATGACTTCAGTCAAAAGGATTTTTAAATTGCAGTTAAATATATTCATAAAATAAAAACTGAAAGCAAAGTTTGTGCCTCTGCTCCCCCTACCTTTTCCAGTACAGTAATAAACATACCTTTGTATGCAACAAGTTCACAATGATGTTGTTTATTAACTCCACATATTGTTGTATATTGTGCAAAATCTTCTAATTATAAGTTCAACTGACCAATTTTAAACTTTTTGTAAAAGAAAACTTAAACATGCACATGGTTTAATTAAAATACTACACCTGAGAAGGCATCTAATCGGAGCAGGGCTGTATGTGTGCATATATATACATTTCTATATTAGTAATTTTATTAAATATTCTCAACTAACAAAATCAATCTTCCCATACTCCTGTACTGCTGATATGTGTAAATTATTGATATCAATTTCTTCAAAGACACGGTTGAATCACTGAATTGCTGAACTCAATGCTAAAAAGACAGTTACCAGGTGTTTGCAGAAAAGTCTTTAAAATTATCTTGCAAACTTGACACGGAATCATAGCAAAAAACAATGACAACAATATTGGTTCATAGAAAGGCAATCCTAAATATTCCAGAAGCAATCTCTACACTTCATGATACCAAAAAGAATAGTTAGTATACTAAGTTCTCTCTTATATAGTTCATTATATGATATGCAAATCAAAAAAAATGGCTAGAACAAGCCTGATGCAAATTTTTAATTCTATATCTTGAGAAACAGAGGGGAAATAACTTGAGATCGCACAGAAAAATCCTTAACAATGTAGAAAAAGAAAATACAGACCCAACCACTACAGACAATGACTCAAGTTTTATTTAAAACTTTCCAAATGTTTTAATAACAAATAGCATCAACTTGTTACAGTCTCAGGATCTAAAGTTCCATGGAGCCAATGAGAGTCTTGACTTACATACCCTTGTGAGGTCCATAGTCAACCTCAAATAAACACATTCCATCACTCTTAACAGACATGAGAAGTTTGTTTAAAAACAAACAAACAAACAAACAAACAAACACAGATTTCCTCCTCGACCCCCCAACGAAATATACAGATTAATCAAAATGTTTGTGTGATGTTACTGTGCTTGATGTAGCAAAGGAGCATTTTCTTCATTATTAATTAAGGAATCTTCATTTAGCTGTAGTGTAATTGTTAAAAGTAAACATGCGAAGGAAGCAGTATTAGCAGTGGCTACAAAGGAAGCATGGTTCAATGACTGAAAGCTAATACTTTCTGGCTTCAGAAGTAGCATCTCAGAAGACATTATATCAATTAATAAGCCTTCTATAATTGAATTCAGGAAGGAAAAATAAAGTGATAATATTAAAATCAGTCTTTAATGCCTTTTGAATAGGACTTTTTGGCTGACCAACTACATGTCCAGGGCACCTCAATCATGCAGATTACCTCATTCTTTCAGTTTACCTGTGTTAAGCCTGTTCACCTGAGTCACTGAGGCACCCAATCACCTAAGAAAGCCCAGTCATTAGGCAACTTCAGAGTTATCTTAGCTAACAGCAGAAGTGCAAAAATTGATGGAACTTGCTACTATACACAATGTCTGTAGCAGATTTCTTAATTTTAATTAAAAAGAACCTTTTGGAATTATACAGTATAAATGTTTTAAATCAAAACTAAAAAAGTCCCAAGCATTTAATGGGGATACTACAACTGTAACTACCCTGTAATTACCATGGACTTTCTTTAAAAGCGACAAAGATTTTCAGAAATAATAAATTTCCTCAAAGCGCAAACAGTAAAGATGTCCATTTCACAATTAAAACAAAACACCAAGAATGTTAAGTAAAATGCTGAACTGGTCACTCAACTGAGCAACAAAAAGCCAGAAGGTTAGTCTTCTTGGCAGATAACCAAGAATTGCTTTGGGTCCCATGGAAAGCAACATAGCTTTTCTGGCTCCAGTAAGCCCTTGCATGAGTCCTGGTCCTTATGTTTACCAACAGAACAGAAACCATTAGCAGACAGCATCAGGTCAAGAAAAGGGCGAAAGGCACCCTCTGGGCCCTGGATAATTATCCCAGCTATTCCCCACTCCCACTGATAAGAAGGGCTGCTGAGGAAGAAAAGATCACTACCCTTGCGTTACAGTGAAATAACTTTTCTCTTTTCAGAGTATTTTCTACACATGCAAATGACAATTAAGTAGCAACCATTACAGAAGTTCATAAAATAATGTCATCAAGGCAAAAAGCTATCTTCAAGCAAAACAGAGAAGCATTTGGTCAAAGTTTCCAAGCTTTTCAAAGTAAACAAGTGTAATCCCCCTAACACTGTAAAAGCAGAAAATAATCAAACACTCACTTTTTTATTTCTCGAAGGAGCATTCGAATGAGGATAGCCTGCAGTGGTTCAATCATTAGTTTTCTCCACATATCAAGGGCTAGCTGTCAGAACACAACACCACAAGCTTATATCAATAAACAAATACACATTGTAAAGGAAAAAAGAAAAATCACTCCATTTCCAAGTCATGATTTTAAATATAAGTCATTAAATATCCCTCTTTTCCTCCTTTTAAAAATTCTTTTGCTTGGAAACAGTCCCCTGCCCCCGAGTCTGTCAATATGTTTTATCTACTTTTTAATTAAAACTAGGTTATTTTATCATTTTTCTTCTAGAATATCTGACTGCATTTGGATATACAGTGCATTATTTGTAAACTAGTAATGATAGACACAGAATTTCTATTCAGGCAGTGGCTGAAGAGAAGTGCTCTTGGTCCCATGTGCATGTTCCTCACACCTAATAGGACTGGTGCATTCCCTGGTTCCTATCAATCAAGGATTCCTAAATGCATATAAGGACCCTAAGGAAGTTGTTTATGAGGGCAAGTTTTGAGAGTACATATAAACAACATAACCACACAATTACAGACAAGTAACCTGCCTTTCTACTTGGAGTGTGTTGTCTGTGCACAGACACCAGAACACTGCACAATGCTTACGGAAAGCATGAAGGAAGGACACTGCTGCAGCCTTGTAGATCTCATTCTGTATTACCACCAATATTGCTAAAAACCATAATAAAACAAAAGCTAGCTGACAATAAGGAACATGTCCTGACCAGCTGCTACGAGGTCTGTCTATAAGATACATAGAGGATCCCAAACTAAGCGGTACATAGCTTAGGCAAAGACATTGGCAAGCTAGTATCTTGACTTAAATGAATTCAAATAATCTTCACTAGGAATTTTAGATTAATAGTTATGGTGACCCTGTCCCGAAAGGATCTTAAGAGGGACCAGTCAAATAGGCTTGAAGACTTCAAACTCTTGTAGATGAAGTAATTGCTCTCAAAACATGCTATTTTAATAAGCTCTCAGACTGTAGCTGTTCAAAAGATTTTTCTCAACAAATAAGTCTGATTTAAAGCTCAAAGGGGATAATTGATCCCCAAGACCTCTAAAAAAACCTACCAGTCAGTAGAGTGGGAAAAACTGAGCTGCTCAAAATCAACAAGAGAAGAAGTACTAGTGCTAAGCAAACCTTGATAGAGCTAACAGCCCCTTAGCTATAAATTGTAAAAACTGTAAAAAAGTAGGCAACTAACTGCAGGCTAGGCATCAAATCTGATCCACTTTGTGAAATACATCTTCCTGTTAAAGAGCAGACAAATAAACTTGCTCTGTCCCTCAAAGCTATCCAGCACTCATGCTACAATACAGTGCACAGATGTTAGGGAGGTAGAGCTGACCCAGCTGCATCAGAAACACGTCCAAAGAAGAGAAAGATTTGCTTCTAGATCAAAAGACAGATGACGTTATGAAACCAAAACTGTCTGGGAAGTGATTTTCAGTGTCTTACTGTGTGGAGAGGAGTAGGAGAAAAGTTAGAGGAAAACAGTTTCCCTAACTAGGACAGCAGGAACTCACCCAGCAGGGAGCACAGAAAGAAGCTAGTTCTGGAGAAAAAGAACTGTCACTTTTCATGACTATGAGGTTAAGGGGTTGACCTCAGGTAGTTTCATTCCATAATGTGGTCTCTTAAATGTGGTCTCTGACATGGTATCTGCCAATTTGAAACAGCTCAAGCCGTCTGTTGCAATTTTCTTGTCAAGTAAACTACAGACAGATCAATCCAGCAATGAGATATATCAACTCAGACTTTGCTCTCCTTGCAGGGGGACTGACCTTATTGCTCCACTTAGACTGATGATACAGAACAGGGTAGTTTCATCCAACTTCCAGAATGTTTTGCCCCATGATGCAGAAAAAAATGGAAGCTGCATCCCAACTATTTCATAGCTCAGTGCTCCCAGAAAGAGACTGAAAACTCAGAACTCTGAAATCACTGACAATCTCAACTCAGAGAAGCAGTATTCTTCATTATACATTCAGAAAATATAAAAGGATAAAAAAAAAAAAGTCTTCCGCAAGCACTGGCTGACTCCTTTCATCAATAAATCTCATTCTGTACTTTTCCCAGTACTATAATTATTGGATCTCTGGAACACTTGTTGGGATAATAAATTGTTTGCAGCCATACCCAAAAACATCACACACACACCTCCAGCCTCACACAAGTACTCACTACATACCCCAGAAAAGCTAAGCAGGCACATACTCTGGATATAAGCAGATTATTGAAAAGCTCCCAAAGATTTATTAGCATGCTGGAACGATGTTGAAGTAGATAAATTTTAACAGATAGGGAGTACAACTCTGCTTCTACAAATTCTAAATACAGAATGTTACGTCTGTAACTTCATGCTGAGACTGAAGAAAACAGTATACAAAGTCCGTTTGCTCCTGGGTAGATAAAGAACAAGATCATCTCAGTCATCCAAAAAGGGATAAATGGTAATTCCTTCCTTCTGCAAGTGAGGAACAACTGAGACGAAGACTTTTGTAAATCTCCCAGTACAATCCAAAGAATAGGTGGCAGGATTCTGAACAGGAATGATAACAAAAGGAAAAACGCTTCCATACAAAGACTTGATAAACTTGGTGAATGCCTTGCAGGTCAAGAAATGTGAACTAGTTTCCTTTCCAGGACAATGAATTCCTCAAAAACAGTTTTATAATTTAATGAACTTAAACTACCTGAGCACAGGACTTCAGTCAGTAATCCATTTCAGGGCAAAGGAATCACTGCCATAAACCTACTCCTACACCAGCAACAGAGATCAGCTTTACTGTCTCAAGATGCAACATTACCAATACCCTCTTCATAATCTGTTAGAGTGAGAGGTGAAAGAGAAACAGAAGGAGTATTAGGAAATGAAATAATCAAAAACTGATTAGTAGGATTCCAGACAACATCCTGAACATCTTCACCAGAAGTTACAGGCTTCTTGTTTAAGAATCTGTGACTCTTCCCATCACCTGCCCAAATGATGAGCCAGGGATGTGCTAGCCTAACAGGATCATCTGTTGGGAAGCTTGAAGAAAAATGACCCCATTGGGGCCCCTTATTTGGGGAAAAAAACATTTCACATTTTCTCTGCCAATTTTTTAAAGGGCTGTTCACAAATTCAGAGAATTTCTCCATCACAGTGGTATAGAAAGTTCCTGGTTTCTTTAGAAGGGTCCATCATCATCACAAGCATGTGCCATTGATAATGACTCTTCCCATCAGAAAAACTGATCTAGCTCAGAGATCTCTAAACTATTCAGTGAAATTAAGAAGATGAGAAAAATCCCTTGGTTCCACAGTGATTTCCCAGTACTCTAGCTAACTGATGCCCAGATGTAGGAGAGGAACTGTAGCTATTGTAACAATATCCAGGAGCATAATCAGAACCTCACGCCGACCATGGAATGAAATCTATCAGCATAAGAGACCCATAAGGCATTTCCCAATGCTCCTCACAAAGGCAGGGAAGGAAACGTGGTGTCTGATATCCTATAGGTGTTCTTTTTATGAAAGACATTGTGATGGGTCCTGGTTAAAACAAACTAACCATAAAGCCCGCTAGTATTTCTCTGTGACAGTATTTTTCTGTCTATGATTTTATAGATATGAAGGAAAATGAATACTCAAAAAAGCTGAAATGCCAGGTCTGCTATTTGTTCTTCCCTGGAAAACATATCCTTGGGCAGAGAGCTGTGGCCAAAAAGGAAGCTGCTACCATGATCCTTTGGCAATACCTCAGATTCTAGTAGTGCACTGAAACAGGGGGAGGATTCACTAATACATCAGCATCACCCAGCTCCAGGAACAAGCTCAGAACAATTCCCAGCCCCAAAAGCATCTGAACTAACAAGGTCATTAGTACTGAGCCAAGAACTACCTCAGACAACTGTGGGGACAGATTCAGCTAAATCTCAGTCTGAGGAGATACGAAATATGGTTTATGCCATTTTGAAGACACTACAAATGGCGCAGCAATGTGCACTTCCAAGCACTGATGAGACTTTAGAGATACCACCAATAAGCAAACCTTAGAGATAGCATAGGTAGACAAGAGAAGAATTTCCTTTCCTGGGAGCAGAAGAAAACACTGAATTGCCCTGTCTCAAAGTATATCAAGCTTCTGGTGCTTTTTCACCCCACCCCCAGCTTGCCAGCAATTTCAGCTGGCAGTGCCCTCTTCCATCCAGCTGATGCTGGTCAGAAACACAGATGTTTCCTCATGCATCTCTTTCTACTCTTAACTAAAGGCAGCAGAGATCTACCTACAATGATGAAATTCAAGAGCTGTAAGAACAGTGACCACTGACAGGTCAAGTTCTAACATTAAGAAGGGGGGGGTGGGGAGGGAAGTGTGCTGTATAGCTTTCCAAACCACAAGAGGGAGAAGCGTTCATTTTCCTTTTACAGAAAAGGGCAAATGTAGAGAGGAAAGGAAAATATAACACACCACTATAGGTGACACTAGAATAAGATACACTCTCCAACTAGCAGTGTGCATCCGTACAGACACAAAGTAAACAGACAGACAGACAAGCACTCACAAGAAAACTTTCTATTTAACTGCATTCTTGATTGTAGTTTTGTTCTGATTCAGACTGAAGAGGTCTTTTCAAAATCTACTTAAAGACATTCTAAAACATTTTTCATTTTGAAAAATCTCGTAATTTTTTTTAACTGTAAAATTGTCTTTTCATTTTACTTCCTTATATTTATTTCATGGTACAACAGTAGGAATGAAATGACAAATGATATACGCTTCACTTATGCATGGCAACATGTCAAAATGTATTACTACTTACGACTTTTTTTTTTTTTTTCATTTCACAGATATTTAAAAGTGAGCCTTAGCCTTTACAACTTAATATTAGTAACTACAGTTGTCACTCGTTTGCCCCAAACTATTTTTAAGATGCTAAAAAAAACCCTAAACCCACATACAATACTTAAGTGCACAAAATGTCTATTTGCTTTCTTCCAAAGTCTCAGACTGAGAGTTGCTACAGTATAAGCACAAGACAGCTTGCACTAGAAAATACAATGCACAGTATCACAGCAAGCCCTAATCTCAAAAAAGTTGCTAAACTTTGACATCAAGAAATAGAAGTCTAAAAGTAGTATTTCAAAGATTTCAAAAAACAAAGATACCACCTCTTCAAAATATTTTCTAGACAGCAGTGCCATATAAGAGGTTTTTGCAAAACGGTATCTATTATCACACCTTGAAATAAAGTTCTCCAATTTCTGTACTTGTTTAATTTTTTTTCTGTACAAAGGTCACAATATATTTTTCCACATCTAAACCGTAATCGCATTTTCCAAAGGATTCAGTGCTTATATCTTCTACTGTGTTTAACTATTCAGATTCTGTGACATAGAAAATCAAAATTGGGGGGGGGGGGGGGGAACCTGAACCTGAAGCACTGCTGAATACAGTTTATGTTCACCCCTACTTTCAGACATACCTACCTCTCCTATTTCCATTAATGGTTCATTCATATCCACCCCTCCATAACCATACTGAAGATCAGCTTCAGTCAATTTGTTCTTCTTAATAAACTGTGTGTTGAGGTACCTACCAAAATAAAGACATTCTAATTAAGACAAGTAAAAGAAAACTTGAGAATTTTTTTTTTTTTAAATAAAGTCTGGAATTGCAGACTGTCTTCTGCATCACAAAAGATAACCTTTTTTTTAACTAATACCATTGCTATCTTTAGGAAATTCTTAAAATACAGATGGGTTTGATATAAAAGATCTTACATCATATTAAAACACTACCATGTTAGTAATTGAGATATTAAACAACAGTGTAATATACTACTCTCAGCATTTTTTTGGTAGGCAAGTAATATACTCATAGAAGAATTCAGCTTTCAACATACTCGCCCATATTATTCATCCATGCATATGCAAAATAACTGCTAAAATTCTGAGAAGTCAACTAATACTAGTGATTTATTTTTAACTGTAGAAAAAAGTTCCCGTATGTTTACATAAAATGTATTTTCCTCTATCTGTATTGTGTATTATTTTGTATTTCTCTCAGACTAAAATGTTACTGGTTTTACTCTACATCAGGCACAACAACATATGCAACTATTGTTGTTTTACCATTCCACAGAAACCAGAACCAATCAATCAGATCCAAAGTTAAAAATGCATCTTCTGCTTAGGGAAGGGAAAAAAAAACAAAAAAACAGTTTATACAAGGCTCCCTGTTTAACTCATGCATCATCAGTATCCCAAACGGGAACTTTTATACTGATTAAAAAAAAAAAAAAACCAGAAAACCCCCAAAAAACAACAACAAAAACCCACACACCCTAAAATGCAGTGATTATGAGAAATATTTGAAAATTTCATTGAATAACCCGCACAAGACAACACACAGCACAATGTGAAATGGTTCATAATCTAGAATGAAAGACCTGCAGGATAAATTAACTCAAATTGTATTTATTTTACTGCCACTATTCAGAATTCTATTCTTAACATGCAAGTGGAACTCAGACTATTTTGTTGATAAAGATGAACTCAAAGCACTTCAAGAGAAGCTAAATGGTTCTTCCAGGAGTACAAAGGCAGAAAATCTGTTGAGAAAAAACACTTGTCATTCTGAGGTGTAATCCTTGTTTCAGCAGCCCTGTCTGGTCAATTCAAAGACCAACCGAACCTTATATACAAGACATTCACTTGCTGTAGAAATACTCCCTTCAGTATTTTGAATTTTTTGCTGTGAAATTTGTTGGTAATTACCTGTAAATTTTGTAAGAACATAGCATTAGTCCAGACTAAGGGCTTATAATGATTCGGTATATATAGATGAGAACAGATCTATGTAATCCAAAAACAGTGTCAATTTTTATGGGTTTATTTTTGTTAGTTATGATCCATCACTCAGTTCAGGGTAACTGCAACCAGCAAATAGTTGCATTTTAAGTTTTAAAGATAACAGAAGAAATTGCATCATTAGTTTCATGCACAGTTATACATAAGAAATGTTGTAAATGCACTTTTTTGGTATTTACTACTGAATGCAGTTTTTAAAAAGAACAAAGAAGTGATAACATGTCTCTCTTAATCCTCAATATTCTTTTAAAACAAATAACTAACATTTTCAGACCAAAATGTTCTCCCTCTCTTGAAAAGACAACTGGGGAAAGATTTCTAACACCATCTTTCACAACTGTGCTTACAATATTTGTTATGTTAATGCTTAAAGGGCATAACTGAAAAAGAATTTTTAAAAAAGTTCAGATCTGATTAACAGTTTAAAATGCCCCACTTCAGACACTGAAGAGGGCCAGATTACTGAAGTGTTTTAACAGCATCAGACTTCAGAGGCCGTCCCAGACTAGTGATACCTGAACACTTTGGGAGGAAGGCAAAAAACAAGCAAGGAAGAAAAAAGCACTATGGGAACCTGTGAGCTTGAAAGAACTGAGAGCAGCACAGAGTCAAAAGAATGAAGACTTGTGATAATGCTGCGGTGACGGTACACAACCCAGCTCCTAACCTACTTTCCGACTCACAGATACCTTCAGCCGTTCTGCAACCATCAGTAACCCTCATCCATTGATTCCAGAGCTCATGCTCTGTAAACGTGTGTGTGAAACGTCTGTGTGGAAGGCCACAGGTCTGCCACATCGCACCCTTGCGTGGACATCCGAAACGGTCAGGACACAAGGCAGGCCGGCATGCCCCTTGAGGATTTTTGTTCATTTAAAAAAAAATCAGTCAGATAACAGCTGCCATTCTGGTTTTTCCTGTAAAGCTAGCTAAAAGAAAGTCCAGTGCTCTCCTCATTCACACCTTCTCTCTTGCATCAGTGCATGCCTTCTCAAAAACAACATATCCAGCTTAAAACTACTATAATTACAAACATGTGAGTTTAACTCAGGCCAGGTTCCCCTGCAAAAACTTGTCTGATTCAATTAAGAGGCAGATGGCAAGAAGTGGACAGGCAAAAATCACAATTTCATCAAAAGCTTCACCTCATTCTAGCTTAAAGCTTTCAAACTAATTTTGCACGCAATTCCGAAGGAGGAAGCACTGAATGACAAATGTCTTTCCAAACCTCCTCCTTTCTTCTCCCATTTCCCTACTCTTACCATTAATTTTCAGAACCAAAAGCTAGCACAAGGAAATAACTGAAAATGATGTGAAAACAGTAATTTCACACCAACTGATTTCAGCTTCTCCATTAAAGTCAATTACACTCCAGAAAGATATTAAAAAGTTCAGAATTTAGAAGAGCGATGCAAGACTCATTCAACACAGATCCACTTCAGAGTGGAATCCTGAAGGAGCATTCCATTTACATTATCAATTAATATCAGAAAAATGCCTGGTACATAAGTACTTTTATGGGGAAATTTTTCAGATTCAGGACTTGGTAATCCAACAAACTAAAAGTATAAGTTTAAGTTCTTCTACAAGGCATTTAGCAAAAAATTAAACTGAAAACATTTGTTTAACAATCAGAACGGTAGCTAATTCTTGGGACAGATTACCAGGTTACATGGTAATTTTCATGTATTTGGTATTTTTAGATGAGCCAAAGTGTAATTCAGCCACTGGCTACCATTCTAGACACACAAACCACATTCCCAAAGCAATGTTTCTACAACACAATAGCCCACAACATCCTTGGGGATATAAACTTTGCAAAACCTTGTCAGAATGATTAGATGTACATTTTTTCTTTTAATGTTTTATTTGATTTTAGTAGTTTGAATTATGCACTCCTGGGTAAGAAACAAATATTAGTATTGGCAACACAAACATTGTGAAATTTTGCTCGAATATAATAATCCTAAGACCTTACCTGTCTCAAGACAGCTGCTTGTTATTTTTGTTCTCTACAATAAACCCAGAAGAATTTATCTCCTTTGTCTTTTACCATCCATGTATATGGCAACACATATGACAACACACGCTTCTAGAAGCACTTTTTTAAAAAAGAAGCAAAGAGGGGTATGCCCCTTCTATTCAGATTTTTTCCTCCTTTGAAACCTCTCCAAAGACAAGGAAGAAACTTTTGGGTAACCATCTTTTGTTTGTTTGAAACCTCTTCTCCCTTCTACACAGTCAGACTTTGTGATATAAATTTTGGTAACATATTTTGTCTTTAAGCAGCATCCCCTAGGGTAACAAAAACATTCCAAAAAAGTAAAAAATCTTAATTGACACTGCAAGATTATAAATGACTTATTGCTGGCTCCTCTTCGTTACAAAAGAAAAAATAGCAGAACAGCTAAATCATTCCATTTGCAGTTTAAAGCAACAATTCAATCCTGTAGTTTGTGCACAAAAATGGCCAATTCAACAACCAGCTACCTATATAATTGCTTGTTATGTTGATCTTCAAAATGACACATCAGTCCAGTTATTAGCAGAACAGCACGCAGGAATAAACTGACAAAGTACTGAGAAAACACCTTTAAGAAATTTATACCAAAAACACACTGCTAACAATTTTCACAAGTTGCTGCAAGTGCTCGCAGACACAGAAATGGACGAAGACCTCCTGTGACAACATCATTTCACATTCTGATGTGCAGGAGCCAATAAAACAAACAAACACACACACACACGACAACACTAACTAGCTAGGACTAGTTATAAGTTAAGTTTCAGAAGCATCCAGTTTGTTTTTCAAGGTTTTCCCCCAACTACCACTTTCACAATTAAATTGCTTTGGAAGCCACAGAACGTGTAGGCATATGCAATTACTAAGTACATGACAAAGTTATAAATGGATACATCACTGTATAATAAGAATCAGCCATTTTATTAATGTTTTTAATAATTTGCATGCATGTGCGTTCATATGCATATATATGACGACGTAAAAAGCCAAAAAATTGTTCTTTATATTTTTGTCTTTGGAGAAGGTAAAAATCTCCAAGATATGACAAGATTATTTGTCTGGATGGCTGTTCCAGACAAAAAGAAGAAAGGATTATTAAAGTGTAAATTACTCCAAAGTTTACAAGACACTTTAAAAAGTCTTTAGTTAATCTAATTCAAGAAAAAAGAAAATCAGAAAAATCATAGCTTACTTTCTTCACTTCAGAGTAACAAGATAGAACTGCGGGGGGAAAAAGAAAGAGCCGAGTACTGGTGACAGAGTAAACAGCAAAAGTAGTCCTTTGTTTAAGACCTGAACATTGCTGTATATGAAAGAAAAATAAAAAGGGGGGGAAAAAAGGTAGCACACTTGTGCTTCTTCCATAAGGAGGTTTTTATTCTTGAGAAGGAATGTAATATATGCTGTCAAACTCTGTGCCTACACTAAAGTTTGAGAGAAAAAGTTATTAAGTAAAGGTACTTTAAGGTACTGAACAAAAGAGGATCAAGTTAGAGACTACTTAAATATGCTAAACATAACGAAGCCCCATGACAGCAAATGGGACATGAGCAAGTGTCCTGAAGGAGCTAGGAAATACCACTGCAAGGTCACACTCTACTCTGTTCGAAAGACTGAGGCAATCGGGAAACATCCAATGACTGCAAATATGAAAACATTACACCCATCTTAAAAAAAAATAAAAAAAAAAAGTAAGAAAGAAGGGAACACCTCAGTCACACCTCAAGTCTCTGGGAAAATTAGAGCCCTTGTGGAGTCATTGCTATTTACAAGAATGACAAGAGGGTGACTGGGAACAGCTACCATTCTCAAAAAACTTTCAGAAAAGCAACAAGGAGAAATTTCATTCCCTCTCCAATCCCTGCAGCTCAAACATTCACCTGAAAAGAAAGTACCCAAAGAGCATATATCCTCTTCTAGAAGGGAGAAGTGTGTTTTTGCCAAGGTACCTATCCAAGATTTGAAGTCAACACACTGGTTCAACTGCATACTTCAGTACAGGGTCATCCTTATAGAAAGACAGCTAGTGTTGTGAGCTGCTTCAGTGGTGGGATGGTTAGCACCAATATATTTGGCACTGCAACATCAGACACAACAGAAGTAACCTATATGAATGATGAGAGAACAGCAGCAATCATCTTGGATAATTACTTCAGTGGTAAGGAGCAGTGCACAACAAACCTGCTGGAGCATTTCTCCTTTTTTCTCATATTCTGCTACCATAACTACACTCTCTCCAAAACTGACCTGGGGCATATTCAACTACTGTCCTCTTTGAACAACATTCGTAGACTTAAAGTATGGATCATTTTAATAATTTCAGAAGTTAAATAACTCATTTGCAATGCTTACCTGTACAAACAGTCCATATAGTCTGCTCCTTTGCTATATTCTTCCCAGTATCTGTGATACATAACCAATACTTGTTCTTCAGATTCCAGAACTCTCTGTGAAGGAAGAGACACACACAAACACACCCCCTAAGATTAATATGAAAATAGTATACCTAAGTAGAAAGTTTATAAGTATAAAGTAAAAGTTATAATAGGATTACCATTTTGGAGTAATAACCACAGATTCAAAAATCAAGACTGCACCTAAGCTTTAACCAGTTTGAAAATAACATCATTGCAATGACCTAAAAACAAGCTAAAAGCTTACTATGAAGTTTTGATAAGCCAACTACAATATCAAAAGTTGTTTTATTTTGTATTTTAAAAGAGTAATCTCTATAATTTATTTTATACTTGTCTCTATAGGAGTACTTTTGAAAGGGCATGAATAAAAAGCATGGTTCATACTCTTACATCGTGTTGGCACAATAACTCACGTAACCATCTCCCCACCGTTACAGACCAATTTTAAACCCATGTAGCCACACGCACACTGGAGGAGGTGACTCACTTCAGCCATAAACACTTAAAATCAGTATACCTTACTGGTTTAGACAAGTTCTTACATCTATGAAGAATCCTGGCAAAAAAACAGATTTAACAAAGCACAGATATACATGCACAAGGACCTAACAAATGTAAACATGTCTTAAGTTCTGTAAATCTATGCCCAAATCTTTTGGAGTTTAAGCTAATTATCACCTAAGAAGTTGCTGATGTACTAAACTTTTCAATATATATTCATATTCTAAAAGGAATAAGTTTAACAATTCAGATTTAAACAAATCACTGTGATTTGTGAAGGAGGATGAGATTCTAGGAATTTAACCATAGTTCTCTCTAGAGCACGCTTTTTAAAATTCTGTCTCAAGCAACAAAGCCTATGCAAAATTAACCCATGAAAGGAATGCCAGGAGACAAGGCAGAATCAAGAGTCCTCTCCTCTGCAGTATGAGTTTCACAAAGGCTTTCCAACATTATTTCAAAGAACAGTGGTGGAGAGCCAACTTAGGAAGTAGTGGAAAGCACATGTCCACTTCTCATAGCTTCTACCTGTGCTGGTGCTTGCCAGGCTATTCTCAGTGAACTCATTCAGCTCAGCAAATGAGCTGAGAGGAACTTTTTAACTGGGTTATCTGACAGTTTGGTGAACTGATTTAGTCTACGAAGGTGTCAGAAGTAGACCAGTGTAACCTCCCATTAAGGTGCTCAGCCTATCTTGTGAAACAAACAGGTACCTAAGTTCAAAATATAGTGATAAGCCATTCAGCAGTATTATCCAGAATTTGAAATTCTTCATTCCTATACAGTCACCAAAGAGAGGCAGGCATCTTATTTAAATCTAGTTCTCTTTTTACTGAAGTACAAGGAGCCACTATTCATCAATCCTATATATCCAACATGATGAATCATGATTCAGGTTGAAATCAGTCTTTGCTGATGACACAAAAGTTAATTCACAGCTGTACAGGTATACAAGTATTGTTATTTGTCATAACAGTATTTTACCTTTTCCCCTCCCAACCATTTCTGTTACTTCATTTCCTTCATATTTCAGAAGTTTTATTTAGTAAAGTATATACAAGCGGTTTCCAAATGTATCCAAAGTGGATACATTTACACCTTAACAGAAGGCTAATGACAAATTACAGTATATTTTCAAAACTAAGACATTTCTGTAACTTGTTTGGTTATAAGCATTTAACACAAAATAACGATTTTTTGTTAGCCTATACACACACACACACCCCTGAACACTCATCTGTGATTCAGTCTCATAAAATTTGTACAACCTCATCCATACAGAACACACAAAAACTCTCCC
The DNA here is from genome assembly GCF_036417845.1 of Apteryx mantelli. Lineage (NCBI taxonomy): Eukaryota > Metazoa > Chordata > Aves > Apterygiformes > Apterygidae > Apteryx > Apteryx mantelli. The sequence continues at coordinate 155,091,432 of NC_089979.1, forward strand.
AAAAGTCATAAAAAGGCAAAAAATACCCACACATACACCAGTAACTATACAGGTTACCTTGTGCAAATGGCGTACATGATTTTCCAAAAAAATTTTAGTCTCAGTATAAAGTCTCTCTCCAAGAGGTTCTGGATAGGCCACACACAAAGCATAAATGTCTCTGGGCTCAAAGTCAAGGTTTATATCTACTTAAAGCATGAAAACATATCAAACATTTACAGAATCTTTTCCCCCCTCACATTTTAGAAGAATTTAAGTGAAATACAAAAGATAAAATGGTTCATTTTTTGAAATTTAAGCCCTGATCTACGAACAATCTAAGTTTTCAGATTCAATAATCAATAAGACTATTTCTTTTTGGATAATGGAAATCATAACTATTAGAAAATAAGCATCAATTAGGTTAAGAATGTGATCAGTCAAGCATAGAGCAGAGCAAAACATGAAGTTTTTTTCCCCCAGGTCCAAAACAATTTGCTGCCCCAGCACATACCCCCCAACTTCCCAGGTAAAACAGTTTTGTGGGACAACTCTGCAAATGAAGTTACTGTGGTGGTGGTGGTGTGGATCCAAAAACTTTGGTTTCATTTTTAACAATTATTATCATTTCAGTAATCATGTTTAGATCACAGAGCCCCACAAAACAATTATACTTGCTCACTTAAAAGGGCAGCAATGAACAGTCAAACTTCTTAAGCTGGCCTTGTCACTGAAGTCTCTTGCGGAGCTACACCTTCAGTTTGCAATGTTTCCAAAGTCTAGGGTTTTTTTGTTTACTTAAAAGACACTTTATATATTCCTCCACCACTTTGTAAGGAGAAGAATTTATGTTTCAGAACTTTGTTGCCAGAGAAGTAGGACCAAGCCAAGCTTCAGGTGAACATCACTGAGAAATAAACTAAAAATGCCAGGCTCATACATTTCAGCCTAAGTATCATACAAAACCAGTCATGCTGAAAATAATGACTTAGTATAGATTATTTTTAAGGAAAGTTCTTTAACTGAAGGATGACATGAAAGATGACAAAATCTGCTTTCTCCAGTTCACCTTAAAAAAAAGTGCCAGTCTAAAAGGAGCTAAAGGACATGAGGACAGCTGGCAAGTCATTTGCTTATTCTGTTCTACAGAATAATGTCAAGCTTTTATCGCACAACTTTTCCTAAAAGCACATTTCATTTTTTAAATAAAGGTATTGCTCAAAACAGAGAAGATACTGATGTAGGGCAACTAGATGGAAAAAAGCTTTATTTGGCAAGTGGAATCTCAGGGAGTGCCAACAATCAGAGTCGGATCTTGAGTGGAGTTATTTTGTTCATACAGATCTTTATCAGAATTCTCCTCAGAATGTCAAGAAAGAGGCATCTCTCAGAAACGTGCTCCAGAACAGACTGGTCACAGGAAGTTCCCATTCTGGCTCAACCTGGACTAGCTTGTTCATCTAACAATATCTTTGGGTCCAGAATTAAAATTTAAGAAGTTCAAAGACATACCCCTGAGTCAAACCTTGAGTGGTTTTTTCCCCCCTCAAAATGTTGTGAATCCCATAACAAAAAACTTTAGTGGAAGATTAATCATTAATATCCGATATTTTACTCCAGAAACTTAAGTCAAGGTTTTTTTCTATTCCTCTGTCCCTTGGAAGAAGCCTTACTGTTCAATAATTTATCTTTAATGGTGAAAGCCATCTGCCCTTTCAGTTCAGCACCCTGATCTGCAGGCTGAGAAAGGTCAAGGAAGCTGAAGCACAACTGATGCTTAGGGACCTCCACTCTGTGTTGAAGGACACAAGACGATCAAAAACCTTGTGTGATTTAAGTACTCAGGTAGTTGCTACTTGGAGGGCATTATGCAGCAGTGGGAAACTGAATCCATTCCAAACTAAGAGGAAAAAAGAAGATTAACAACTATCAACAAAAAATACTTCATTCGAGGCCCTAAATGATCACAAATATTGCCCTAAAGGTTAAAAAAGTAAAAGTATCAAGTTAAAACCACATATTAACAGACAGCTTTGAACAGATATTTTCTGCAAGATCAAAGAGGAGTTTCTGGAAAATTTCTGTGATTTCAATCTTCCACAGTAATAGCACACATCCGACAACTGAAATTCATGGAGCACATGAGGACTCACAGTCAGTAGAAAGAATCATGCTCGTATTATTCCCCTTGGATTGGTTCCTATCTTAAAGATACTCATTTAGGTACATCCAGATGTAAGTTTCTGATTTGTAACAGTATCCTTGTAAAATAAGGGTTGGAGGGTTGAGAAGCATGGGGGAAAAAAGGAAAAAAAAGTAATAGGCTATGGCCACACTGTACACTTAAAATCTGCAGCACTGATCACCCCGCCCCTATGCTGCAGCCCCCCCACCCTTCCCATACACTGTTCATCCATTTACTTGGTTGGTGGAACAATCAGTTCTACAGCTAGAAAAACAAAAACAAGTCAATAGCAGGAAGATCCTGATGTTTTACCTGTTCAAGAAAGCTCTATTGCCAAAAGGTAGCTAAGACATATAGATGAACTACCAATCAGTAATCCAGCTTGATTAATCTCTTAATTTAAACAGCACTCCCTAGCCTACTGAATAGTTAGAAGCAAAGTCTTAAAAGTTATTCAAGGTATTCCCAAGAACCAAATTTACAGTAACATCTCAAATAGAGAGACATAGCTGTCACTCATTTACTGGACAATGAAACAACTCCAGAAACATTTATTTCTGCAGAGGATCAGAGAGGAAATCTGAAGGTCAAAGGTAGCTAAAGATGACTCACAGTTTAAATAAAGTGACATACGATCTTTCAAGTGATCTTTTCCAGAAGATTTTAACACTACACAGTTGGGGTTTCCAGCTCATTGACATTTTAGGATTTCAAGTAGGAGATACAAGCTATGTTTAAGGATAACCTATGTTTAACAATGAAATTATCATCAGAATTATAAAGAGAACACTATATTCAAGTTCTGGGGAAGGATATAAGCAAGAAGTAATTCCAGAAGTGGAATTTGCACATTACAAGCCTCTCCCCCCTAAAATACTTCTAGTCTGAATATCTCATTTGATCTCAGCAGTCTCAAGAAAACAACCACTTGTTGCAATGGACTGCTGTAGACTGAAATCATGGGTCTTTGTTTTATCTTACTCACAGTTTGTTTTCATGTCATTGTTTAGACTATAGAGAGACTACACAGATCAAGTAGTACTATAATCAATGAAATAACCTTTATGAATTTCATTAATACATAGTTCAAATCTATTTTCCACCTTTTTGTTATGCTTATTAAGAAGCAAGAAAAACTAACAAACATGACATTTCCTCACCCATCTGAAGCCTGATCTATGGAAAGCCTAGATACCGACACTAATTTTAAAACCCTTGTAGGTGTTTTAAAACAGATTATTCCAATTAAGTTCAATTTAGCAGAGAATACAAAACACAGAATACAAAGCTATTAAAAACAAGAAGATACATTTTAGAAAGATCTAGCATTTAAACTAATACTTCAGATCTTTATTTTTACATTTAAAACTTGGGAAAAAAGCTTTCACACCAGCTGTACAGAAGAGCTACCACTTTCACAAAGTTGTTGACTACTTAGTGAGCAGCTTATGTTAAAACATATAACTTGATTAAAGCTAGCATAAGTACTAAACAGTCAACAAACATTTAAGCTGGAAGTTTCAAGTCACACAAGCTCCTCCAGGCATTCAGCTATAGAGGATACTCCAAAAGGCTTTTGACTGTGCCTGCAAGATGCTAGATAAGGCCCTAACAGTGCCACCTTCCCAGGAACATAATTAAGAGATAACAGTAAGGTATTAAGAATTACATGCCAAATGATTCTTGTAAGTCTGCTTCTTGAGTCTGCTATTCATAACTGTTCTCTTACTGATTTTGATCAACTGAAGAAGTCCCAAAAGAGGATCAACAGCAGACTGGGGTACAAGGCTTTTGCATAAGAAATTCTAAGTGGAGCAGTATGACAAGAGCAATCATTTGCAATATCTCATTCAACTATTATTTTGAATTTAAAATCCTTTTAGGTGTTCTTGTTAAAATGGCTACAGTTTTAAGCTATGAAAGTTGACAACTTTTGAAGACTGCAATAGGCAGTTCTTAAAAAACTGCTTACAAAGAATGGCTACAGCACAATTTGTCAGCACAACAGGCACACCTAATTAACCCAAAGAATCTGTAAGTTTTGGTTGTTTGAACTTGACTCCATGATAAGGTGATGTCATGCCCTCAGAAAACAATTACAAAGTTTTAAAATGAAAGAGCCACTTGAAGATTATTGCACCACTGCACAAAGCTTCACATCGACTACAATCAACTTAATATTTTTGTGTATATTTACACACACACTCAAACCATAGGAAAACCAATCCTGAAAATCAGTAACACATTCAGAAAGAGAAGAGACTTTACAGTCTAGCTCCTAAAGATAAAACAAGCTTATGCTGTAATAATTATGTATGAGAATCTTCTCAGAAGCTCTTTTTTTTTTAACCCAGAAGAAATGATAAATTTTTGCTAAGTTTAAACTGTTCTTCCCCAATAATCAAATCAAACTCGGTCAGATTTCTGAGGAACATCTGAGAAGCCTCCAAAAATTCTCCAATTATGCACAATGCCATATGGGCTAATGAATGCATAGACACTGGGCAAGTGGATTAGAACTGTTACACTTTTTAAAAGTCTGCTCAAACTTAAATCTTCTTAGTATAAACCCATTTGAAAAGTAAAATGCAAGCTTTCCATTACAACAACATCATATGTGCAGCTAGGACGTGAACAGCAAGACTGTATGATCAAAGCTAGAAAGATATGTTTAAAATAATTATTCTTAGCTATTGATGAATAGAGAGTCAATAACAGTGGAAAGAAAGGAAGACAGCTTTTTTATACACCCTGGCTATAGAAATGTCTAACATGGTAGTCATCAGTACACTTAAAAATACAAGGAGGAGACGCACATATTTAAAAAAAAAAAAAGTATGGATTCTCAGTCTCAGGTGTTGTTTTCCCCCCACACGCTTAAGAAAACAAAAAAAACCTCACAATCAGAATAGGAGGAGTTTGGTGCACCTGTTTTTGTAAACAGCTATAGCATAAACTAAATATTAATGCTACTGAAAGCAAGCAAAACTCAGACTGGTTTACTTTTTATTACAATGGTGATTTTCATACAGAATACTTCATATCCCTTTGACCATATCCACTGACTCCTGGGATTAATATCAGATACAACCTTACAATGGGCTTCTAACCACTGAAATTGTTACATAACATAGGCCTACTACATGCTAAACATACACAAACACACCAAGTCAGATTTTCACTTAAAGGATACGAGAAGCGGTCATTCCACGTTGCTCTTTCAACATAATCCAACATAACAACAGCTTTAATTGTTGTTAGCAGTTTGTTCCATGTTTCATCAAAGTCAACTACTCGTGGTTTCAGGGACATTGTGGGGCTATAGTGTTAATCTGCAGAAAAATTAAACATGTCAGACAACATCACATAATAATTAAAACAATACCTTTGACTTTCTTCATTTAAACTTTGTGCACTGCGACACAATGGCATAGCAACATGAAGAATGCAAAAAAATCAAATTCACAAGCCTTATTTTTAATATTATGGAGTATAACATTAAAGTTGCACAAATAGCTTATAATGTAACACCAATTTATCTAACATTGTGCCTCATGAAGTTAATCACCTTACAAAGGTGCGCATTTAACAGTGCCAAGTAAGGAAAGTGACTTTTCCACTTTTTTTGGGGGGGTGGGGGGGGGAGGAAGGGAGGCACTTCTGTCTGGGCACTTCAGCTGTAACTGAGAATTTTGGGCAGGAACACACTGAATGTATTACCAGTGTATACTGCCAGTTTGTAACCCATGTTCACCTCAAACTTTCAAGAGACATTTCTGGTGTTATATTTAAAAACCCACAAAACCCGAAAGCTTTGATCAAGATGACAAAAAGAAAACACCTCTAAACTCAGAGCATTATGCAGAGCCTGTGCAGTTTATCGTACTGTGCAGCAGGACAAACAGACTGAGTCTTTCAAATAAGAAAGGCTTGAAAATACAGAAGCTATGTTAATAAATTTCTATTAAAAATACTGGAAAAGATTTAGTGAAAGAAAAAATTAAGTTAGGGAAATAAAACTAGAAAAAAGGGGTAAGATGAATTAAAAAAGGGGGGGGGGTGAGAAAGGCAAAACTGTGACAGCCTCTTCTTTCTGTGTTTCCAGTCACCTCTGTCCTATGCACCTAATCTAGAAAGGACCTGATGTGTGACATTCCATGCACAAAGGAGGTCTAATTCTTGCTCAGAAAGATGCCATCCTAAGACTAAAACAAACAGTGAGAAGAATGTTCCTATTTCCATGTTATACAGATGGGCAAGTGATCCTTAACTTGCCCTCCCAAATTTTCAAGGTCAGAAGAAAAACAGAAAGCTAGTGACAAACAGATTTTTAGCAAATCAAACATTTTTATCAGGTAAAGAATCAAGTGATATGATGGAAAACTATATACCTACACAACCAACTTACTGCCTTAACCACTATTGGCTCTTTACTTTTCTCAGGCACATTAGTTCTCTCTCATATCCACAGGATATGCAATTTCTCAGTTTTAAGGAAAAAAAAAAACAGACAGACAAACAAAACAAATCTAACATGTACACTGTATGCATGCAAAATTGCATCCTGACTAGTTAATCAAGCTCCTTAACTGCTGTGAATTCAGGAATCTCAGAAGGTTGTTTTCCTCTCCCTACAATACAATAATTTCCATTTAAAATGTAATCAATATATTACCCAGATTTACCTTGATATCATACAACAATGAAGTAGCAACTAAATAACATCAAGGAAATGGTATCATCCTAGGTTTTATGAACAGGAAACTTTTTCAAGCAGAGGAACCAACAATCAGTAAATGATGCATGAATGTTTTTAGTTCAGTAGAAACATAAATTGTTATATTTGCAACATGGCTATTACTGTGTTTGGAAAAAAAATCCTTCAATTCTGATATGACAGTAGTGACGTACTAAACAGAAAATTAACTGAACTCACAAACAAAGCAACTAGATACAGTACATCTACCAAAGTAAGTTAAAAAACACAATGTGGTGTATGTTTCAAAGAAACATGAACCTCAGTAGGAGAAGTAAATTACAGTAAAGCCCACTTCTTGGAAAAAAAAGTGGTTTTCATCTATAAGCTTTAATGTAATTATTCCAGAAAACACAAGAATATTTGCAGATGACCCTAAGCAAAAATTATCATGGTTCACAAGAATTTTAAGAATCCTAAGAAATTTTGGGGGTATGCTTAGTTGAGTGTCATACGTTATGTTACAGGTTGCTCCCCCTGCAAGTCACTGTTGGTAACTTTAAGCAAAAAGATGCATTCCTTCAAAGACAAGCAAAACTGAGGGGAGGAAGGAAAGGTAAAGTCCTCCCCACAGTACATCCCAAAGAAACAGTAACATTGTATTTAGTATCACCAAAATATGTAATAAGTAAAGCACTATGCATCCATATATGCATAAAGGTATTCAGGTGTTAAATGGCTTAAGAAAGAGCTGGCTGAAATTTGGCATTTTGTGCTAGCTTTCGTGGTGATAAGAGTTTAGAATTACTTTATGTAAATGTTAACAAATTCAGTAAGGCTTTTTTTCCTGCAAGACACTGGGTTTGGGGGGCGGGGGGGGGGGTTTCTGCTGTACTTCAGTGCTTGCAGTGTGCAGGCTTACCAGATTAGTGTATAAAATGCCTTGTACTGATGCAAGCACCCTTGGTGGTAAAAATTATACCAGAGCAGAATATCAAGCCTAGGGTTTATACTACTCAGGCGGTGGGAAACCATACCTGTTTGACAAGCCCTAGGGTAAGCAAATATTGTTGAAACATATTTACACGTAATGAAGGGATGTTGCTTCCTTCACCCCAGTCTTTAAAACCCATTATTGTCACATAGAACATATTTATCCACACATATAAATGCAGACTTCTGACCAACATCAAGACGTCCCCCAAATTTCCAGCCTGTTTAAAGATGTCAAGAAAGGAGTAATTCCGAGCTGCAGCGGCGGGGGGACGAACAGAGGAAGGAGCGCCCGCGTTAGACATGACCGCGCCGCGCTTGCTGCCGCCACCCGCGCCCCAGGAGCCCTGGCAGCCGCGGGGGGGGCGCGCTCCGCGGCCGCGGGCTCCGCGCCCTCCCGCGCCGAAACAAAATCGAAACCGGCCGGGGCGGCGGCGGGGAGCGGAGCCGCCGGGAGCCCCGCGGCGCACCACGCCCTTCCCCGCCCGCGGGAGCGCCCGGCCCGCCGCTCGCCCGGCAGCCCCGCGGGGCGCTCCCGCTCCGGCCCCTCCGCGGGAGGGCGCTGCGGCGGCCCCGGCGGCGGCGGCCACGGCGGCGAGGGCTCCCGCCCGGGGCGGGGAGGCCGCGGCCCGCCCGCCCGTCCGCCCACAGCGCGCGGGGACGGGGACCGCCACCTCCCCGCGGAGCCCGGCGCTCCCCGCCCGCAGCGCCGGCGCGGCGCTCGCAGCCAGGCTGGGCGCAGCGCGGCGTTACCTGGCGGCCCGGGGCCCGAGTGCGCGCCGCCCGCCCGCCGGCCTCCCCCGCTCCCGCGGCTGCGGTCCCTGCCCCGCTCCTCGTCCTCACAGCGCTGCCATTACCCAAGCCGCTTGCCCCTCGCGCCCCGCCCCTCCGCCGGCGCCGCCACTGCCGGAGCGCGGGGGGCGGCACGGCCGCGCGCCCCGCGCCGCCGCCCCGGGCCGCATCCTCACCCGCGCAGCCGTGCGCGGCCGCCCGCCGGGCTCCCCCCAGCAGCGACGGGACGGGCGGATCCGACTCGTCCTGGCACGCAGTCACTTTGCGGCCTCGACCCCCCCGCGCGAGGAGCGCCGCTTGGTACGGCCCGCTCTACGGCAAGCGCGGGCGGCCTGAATTCCCCGCAGCGCGTCGGCTAGTCGCCGTGAGGCGCATGTCCGGTGGGGTCCCCGCGCACGCGTTGCTCTTCCACTGGCGACAGCTCCCTCCTCGCGCATGCGCGCCGCGCCGCGCCGCTCGCCACACTCCCGCCTGGGCGCCGCGCTAGGCCCCCGCTCGGCCCGAAAGGGAGTCACTGCCAGCGGGACGGGGCCGCGCCGCGCCGTCGCGCGGGCCCCGGCGCTCGCCGCCTTCCGCAGTGGCCGGCGAGGGCGAGCCGTGGCGAGGAGCCCTGCCCTGGGCGGGCGCGGGGGTCCCGAGCCCCCGGGGCGAGCTGGGGAGACCTGCGCTTCCGCGGAAGGTGGAGGCGCCCGGCCCGGCTCCCCGCGGAGGGGGCGAGGGCTCCGCCGGGCGCCTCGCCGCCTCCTCGGGTTCCTCCGCGCTTTGTTTTCCTTTCCAGGAAGCAAACAAACAGACAAAAGTTTTTAAACGGGAATAACTGAGTAAACCCACAGTGGAGACGAAGTGTTTTGCAGCCACGGCGTGCGCCAAGCCCGCACGTAGGCTGTGGCGGAGGGGCCCCGTGCTGACGGCTGGACGCCTTTGGGGCTCCCCGCTGCCCCGCGTTGCCCCAACAAGCCTCCTCCGCTCCCCTGGGCAGCAAAACGCAGGCCTGTCCCTGAGGCTGGTCCCGAGCTCGTGTTTTACAGCTGTCTCATCGGTTTTAGTGGCAGAAATGCTGTGGATTGACAGATGAGAGAAAGCTATGAAATACGTCAGAAAACATAAAACCATAACAAGTTGGGTGTGAAAGTGTAACTTTTTCTACTGATACACCATGTCTCAGCAAGGTGTTTGGCAGGCACATGGATACCTGTTCTAGTTCCTAAGAGCAGGGTAGGGAGATCTGATTCTGAGGACTATTTTCTCTTTCCCCTCTATAGTTGTGGACTAGTTTACATACAGCACTACAGAAATTCACGCTTGGATTACATTGTGGCAGTTTCTTGCATCTTGCCCCAGGAAATCTACTTTCCATCTTCTAGTTCTCCGGAACTGACTTGTTTTTACGGGCTCAAGCAACCGTCAAGTACTCTTTTTAGTAACTCTGTATCCCTTTCATGGGTAAACATTGCTCTCAAGGAGTCCTTTAACAGAGAATTACTAGATTACAAAGCAATAAATTAAACCTCTTTAGGCTGTTATATAATCGCCTCTATTTTTCCCCTAAGTGCATGTGTACCACTACATCATATAGAGTACTTTTTAAATACTTGCTTTATATTTCCTTTGTAAAAGGTATCCATGCTCACTCAGCATAAATCTCCTAGCTATTTTATTTTGTTTTCTGTTCGGAAGTTCCTGAATTTGAGGGATAGGAGGACAATGAAGAAAATCCAACTGTCAAACAGCATCATGAAAGAAGGATGAAAAATTAAATTCACTGTAGTAATTGTTAATATAATTGCTGCATTGCTCAAAATAAAATGCATTTATAGTTTTAATTCTCTTTTTTGTTACTTGGAGTATGTTACATGCTGGAGGGAAATCTGTGTTTGATTTCAGCCCACAGGTTGGTTGCTTTGTTTGTTTAATTATGGGAATGCAACACAGCTGCTCTTATTATGCAAGACAGTTTTCATAGCCACATCCTCCTTTACATGCCATTTAAATACTATTTTTTTTTTCCTTCTGCCCAACTGAAAACAGCAATACTGGAAATTCATAGCTAGTGTGGTGAGGTTGTGTTTTGAAAAATGATTCAAAATTCTTTTACAATTCTCTCTGTAACTTCCAGATCAAACTTCTTCAGGTTCTTTAAACTTTTTTTTATTGACTTAGAAGAGCAAAACACTACCTTATACTTACCCTGGAATCAATGTAAATGATACTGTATGTTACACTGCATCACCAATAACAAAAGGTCGGCAAATGGAGCATAAGAGTTGATATCACTCCCACTGAAATACGTTTATTTCCCCATCGAAGTCATTGAAAGCAGAGGGGGACAGAAACATAGCCAGACATGTATTTCTAAGGTGCATGTGTAAAACCACTGACTTCAAACTCTTAAATATCTTTTTTTCTTTCTTATGGAAAATACATTACTTAGGCTGCTTATTCTTAAATAGGTCCAGTTCCTAAGCTCTGCAGAAGCAAGCTTAAATATTCCTTGAATAAAGAGGTATTTTATTAGGAAATTGAAAATTAAGTTCTAAAGACCTATGGTAAGAGTGCTAACTCTGTCATCTACATGTTGAATAAAAGACTCGCATCACTGCACATTTCTGTATCTCATACAAAGTGTATGTATGTGTCAGGTTACAGAATTATGGTACTCCAAAACACCTTAATTCTATTTATATTCAAAAAGCATAATGCCTAATTGACCTTAAATTTAAAAAATATGGATGTTTTAGGTTCTCAGTTTGCCAGTGGTCTTACAATGGACAGCTGTTACAAAATTGCCAAAATTTTGTAATAATCAGGTCATTAAATGAGCAGGTAGTCCACCTGATGAGCTCACATTGCTAATGGTTTTCAGTATACAGGATCAAAAGTCCAAAGAAAAACCCCTGAAAATAATCCAATGTGGTTATCAGGTCCTCAGCACCAACAGTTCTCTTCTTCAGATGTGCTCCTATTGCATCACGCTAGCCGGTGCAGAGCTAGCCAAAGAGCGTCAGAATGCAAATGGTTGTAACGTAATAAACACCCAGAATGTTTCCTGGAAATCTCCTTTTCCATCCATCCGCTGCATAATGTATTCAATGCATTTGCTTTCAAACTGTAAGACAGTAATGAGCAATATTATGATAACAGATCTTTTATTAAGATGCAATTAGGAAATTCTAAAATAGGCTAATTCTGCATCTACAAGGTAGATGTCTACAGGTCAGCTAATCATTTTAGACCCCTTTTATATTTAGTGGAGAGAAATAGGCCTCATTTTAGATTTCTACATTAGAGTGGGATAAATGGCATCCTAGACTCCATTGACTCTAAACGAAGCTTCATGAGACTGGTTCAGGTAAACTGCATCCTAAGTGTCTCATTTAAAACATGTAGTATCAACCTTAAATATGACTACAAATTGCTGCTGTGAATTTATTTATTAATACATGCCAGACTTTAAGACCCTCTAGTACCTGCTGCTAAATAGAGCTGATCCAACTTTTTTCCTGTCAAAGTGGAACAGAATCTTATGGTTCATCTTTGAAAATTTAAATTTCAGATTTCAAATTCAAATTTTAAAAGGAGTTAATGGTATTTAGGGCAGGATTTCTAGAAGTGCCTAAGTGAAGTAGAAAAAAATCACTTAGGTGTATTGAAAGTCAAGGATATACGTGATTCCACAGCATTTCATTGAAAAATCAAAATAATGTGAAAGGTATTACAGAAAACTAGGCATGTTAAAGAGTTTCTCAAAAAATATGTCAATATTTGTATGTCAATATTTGTATTTTATTGCAACTGAAAAAGGATCAGTTTAGAGTACACAGTATAAGTATGTACAGGTATGTAGTTTTCTGGAAAAAAAGAGAGATTTGTTTCAGGAAGCTCTCCATCATTCAAATGATTCATAACTCTATTAAAAAAACTCCTTTTCCTGTTTTCAAATCAAGCCCTTACCCATTTCATTTCCAGGACTTACAACTTTTTCTTTTGTCTTTAATAATTTTCTATTTCTTAATTAATTTTGTTAATGCTTTCTGGACTTTTTAAACACCATTTTAATTTTCTCTAATGTCAACCTAATAACCTTACTTTTTCTATTTTGCTGTTTAACTTTCTTGCAACTTTATTTTAGCTTTTGATTACTCTTTTTTTTTTTTTTTTTGTAAGTAAAAGTGTTGCATTCTATCTCTGGTACTTTTCCCTTTTTGTAGGACCAATGTCTCTTTTTTAGTAGTAGCAGTAGAAACAAGCCTGTGAAATTAAACTCTTGGAAGTAAGATATATAATGGCACAATTACATTAATTGTGCTATGTGAATGTATTAATTGTGTAAGATCATAATATATATCACAACAATTAGATGGCAGCTAATGAAAAGCATCCTCAGCTATCCATGACTCAAACTTTACACAGTATACATTTTCTAAATTTCTGTTACATATGTTCTGTAGCATCATCCTGAGCTAACTGTTGTGGACTGGAAACACAGATGCAGGAAGATATTTTCAAGTCCACTAATTTTGGGTACTCACCTTGGGAGAATCATGTTTTGATTCTTCTGAGATGATAAATAGTCACAATTTTCATGGACTTTAATTTAGTTACCAAATCCTCAGCTTTTTTGCAAATTGTATCCTGGAAGCCTGCAGTTGGGAAACTAAGATTAGGGAAACACAATTAGAAGGAAGAACATGAACATCCATTATTGCTTTTTACGTAAGGTATTTAAAAAAAAAAAAGTTCTTCGATTTTAAATGTGTTTAGTAGATAACAATATCTAAATGCTAAGAGGGACTTTGGAACATCTGAATAGACAGACACCTTTCTAGTTGCCTAGAATGTCTTTGAGAAGATGGCTGAGAGAGCCATCAGCTGAAAGCGCACGGTGAGGTGGTGGAGGCATGCGAGCGAGCACGCGGGAGGCTCTCCTGTGCGTGCCTGTGAACTCGTCCCCTCGCTCGCACCACGCTGCTCACCTTTCCCAAAGAACGCAAAAGTTCTGCAGCCCACTAAAAAATAATTGTAACATATCAGCTCAGTGCAAGACTAAAAGTTGTGTATACGTTCTACATGACTGGATATGAGTCACGTATCAGTGGATTTAACTGAACATAACCTTACAGCGGGGCTGCTCCTACTTGCTGAGATCCAGGTGTTCACCAGGTGAATCAGGCCTGCTCTGCAGACATGCCCAAGAATGTTAGCCAAGAAGGTTGCCATCCGACAAAGCGTAATCACTGAAAAGTGTGTTCAGCAACCTTAGTAGTAAGTCTTGCTACATTTCTCGATGACAGGAAATGACCAGGCCTGCTTTAGATCCCGCTTAACCCAGACTCAGTGTTATCTTTTAGCAGTTGTAGTTAGTGGAATCAGTGGGTGGCAGAGATCGAACTCTGGCAGTTTTATAGGATGCTCCCGGGCAGAATTCAATTTCTTCACAGTTAATGCTTATCAATGCTTGGTTACAGTAGCGAGCTGCACAGGTTCATTTGTATCGTATGAGTTTTAGAACATAAAAACAAGAGTCAGCTATGTCATCAGGTCACCTAAATGCCACAACTCCTGTACAAGTTCAGGGTATTCCATGATTACATCTGCTCCCTGTTTATCATTCTAACCAGCATTCCAACATTTCCTGAAATTCCCCTGTTGTTGATGTGTATTTGTTTTCTCTTATCTGATTTTTCTCTGTCAATTTGCATCAACCTGATTTCTTTTGTCTTAGATAATAAATTCTCTTGGCAGGAGTTGTCTCTTTTGTTTATGCTTATGCTACATCTAACAGTGCTAATTTGGAATCCCGTGAGCCTATGGTAATACAAATACTATACAAAATACACCAATATATGGCCTACTGCTTTAATTAAGTTTTTTTTTTTTTACAGATTACAATCTGAACTGACAGTAAATAGTCCACGTTTCCCATAGCCCCCATTTCATTTGCAAATGCCATCCATGTTGTTATCTGTTTTTTGCCTCTCCTTTTGAATCCTTCTGTTTATACAGGAACAGATCCTTTATCCGTTTTCACGTAGAAAAAGAGAATATTGGCTAAATTGTGCAGCAAGTTACTTTCTGTCTCCTCTTCCCTTGCAACCACAACCTCTAGTTTGTGCAAAATGTTTATGCTGGATTAAACCAACATATTTATAATAAACTTTCACTATATGAATTACTAAGTCTGCATTATCAGTGCAGATAATACTACCAAAATAATTTAAGAATACCATTTTTTCTAAATAATTATGTATTTAATGTTAACAACTTCCAGTTCATTGTTAAGATCAATTTATCTTGGGTCTAATCCACAGAACATAAGCAAAGTATGCTGAAAATTATACAAAACCTGGGTCACGTCTAGCAGAATGCGCAGGTTTTTAAGGCTTGTTTTCACTTTGTCTTCTGGAAAAAAAAAAAAAAAAAAAGGCCTTACAATTTAGTTCTTAGAACTCAGGTTATTTTCTCTGTTATTTTGCGTAACAATTTACTGTTACTAGTAATTTCCCTTGTAAGCTTCCAATTGTTTTCAACTGGAATCTGTAAAATATGTATTTAATATGCTGGTATTTGGCAGGATATTCCTTGGAACAAATAAACTGTATGTTCAGTATTAGAAGAAAATTAAATTTTTTTTACACTCTAGTTTGTTATCTAGAGACCATATTTTAACAACAGCAAATTAATACATGGAAGATATTAATGCAGTGTAACACAATAGCAGCATATTGTCTTCATATGTACAAAAATATTAAAAGTCTTTCCAGGTTATTTTAAGATTCTTACAAGTTAGGGATAATCAGTAGCTATACTTTTATGTATAATACACCTGAAACTGCAAGCAATTAAAACATTTTAGCTGATTACAAACCAGAAAATGAACTTTACAAAAGCTAGTGATAGTAGTAAACGCCTAGTGCATAATTTCATTTCTAAATAGACTAGTTATCTGATGATTGCTTTACTGTTCTACTTTGCTTTGTGATGATATGACAAGATATATGAAATCAGGAGTGAATTTCTATTTCATTACAAATATTTTAACTCCAGATTTTATTGTGGCTTGCTTTGTCTTTCATTTGGTGACATGTAAAATATGAGTACGAATTGAATGCACATTTTGTGATTATAAAAAATCCACAGTAATAAAGCATTCTTGTATCTTTGGTTTTTATAAGTTTATGAAGAATTTTAAATACATGATTATTTTATCTGCTTTAAAACATTTTCATTCCTGTAATTGTAAACCCACTGCAATCATGTCCACTAGATGGCAGTGCAGAATATATTAAAAAAGTTTAACAGTGCACAATAAACATACACAATATTAACAAATTCTAAGACTAATAAAATCTAAGTCTGTTTGTTCATGAAATAGGAAAATAGATAGATGTTGACCTTACCCAACCAACATTTATTAGTGAGCCATCAACACCTTAGTTCAACTCCCATATTTGTTAGATCCCTCCCCAGGACCTAAAGTTTCTTGAATAATAAAAAAGTCTAATAAAAAGTCAATTTTTTTCTTCATTATTAAAAAGGGTCATCAACTTCTTTTCATGTCACTGTAGCTAAACAGCTATTTTTCCATATAGTATACATGAGCAAACCTAGCCAATTTTTCTTTCCTGTATCTTTATATATATATATATGTGTGTGTGTGTGTGTGTGTGTGTGTATATATATATGTACTGCTAATAAAATTCCTCTGGAACACATTATTGTGGCAAGTAAAACTGCACATGTAGAGCTTTTATAAGCAATGAATTGCTTATATTTCAATAACTCTAAATCTAAATGGTTATATTTAGAGGACTTCTAAGGCATAAAATAGCTTTATATGCCAGATGCCGAAAAAGTAAAGCCTTTCAGAGCTTTCACTTGTTCCATTACAAGATGTTCTACATCTTCCCTGTTCAGAGAGCGCATGAAATGCAGACAGCTCGAGCACTTGCTTGTTACAGGCTGCATTTAACTACACACCATTAGTTTACTCACAACAAACTGCTTCCCGAGGTTCAAGCCCTTCCTGAGGGCTTCTTCAAATACATCAGTAGCAAGAGGAAGACTAGCGAAAATGTGGGCCCTTTGCTGAATGGGGTGGGTGCCCTGGTGACGAAGGATGCAGAGAAGGCAGAGTTACTGAATGCCTTCTTTGCTTCATTCTTTACTGCTCAGGCCAGCCCTCAGGAATCCCAGACCCTGGAGGCAAGAGAGAAAGTCTGGAGGAAGGAAGACTTTCCCTTGGTGGAGGAGGAGTGGGTTAGAGATCGTTTAAGCAAACTTGACACCCACAAATCCATGGGCCCCGATGGGATGCACCCACGAGTGCTGAGGGAGCTGGCAGACATTATTGCTAAGCCACTCTCCATCATCTTTGAAAGGTCATGGAGAACAGGAGAGGTGCCTGAGGACTGGAAGAAAGCCAGTGTCACCCCAGTCTTCAAAAAGGGCAAGAAGGAGGACCCAGGGAACTACAGGCCAGTCAGCCTCACCTGCATCCCTGGAAAGGTGATGGAGCAGCTCATCGTGGAGGCCATCTCCAAGCATGTGGAGGAAAGAAGGTGATCAGGAGTAGTCAGCATGGCTTCACCAAGGGGAAATCATGCCTAACCAATCTGATAGCCTTCTATGATGGAATGACTGTCTGGGTAGATGAGGGGAGAGCAGTGGATGTTGTCTACCTTGACTTCAGCAAGGCTTTTGACACTGTCTCCCATAATATCCTCACAGACAAGCTCAGGAAGTGTGGGCTAGATGAGTGGACAGTGAGATGGATTGAAAACTGGCTGAATGGCAGAGCTCAGAGGGTTGCGATCAGCGGCGCAGAGTCTAGTTGGAGGCCTGTAGCTAGCGGTGTCCCCCAGGGGTCAGTCCTGGGTCCAGTCTTGTTCAACTTCTTCATCAATGACCTGGATGAAGGGACAGAGTGCACCCTCAGCAAGTTTGCTGACGATACCAAACTGGGAGGAGCGGCTGATACACCAGAGGGCTGTGCTGCCATTCAGAGAGACTTGGACAGGCTGGAGAGGTGGGCGGAGAGGAACCTCATGAAGTTCAACAAAGGCAAGTGCAGGGTCCTGCACCTGGGGAGGAATAACCCCATGCACCAGGACAGGTTGGGGGTTGATCTGCTGCAAAGCAGCTCTGCGGAGAAGGACCTGGGAGTGCTGGTGGACACCAAGTTAAGCATGAGGCAGCAATGTGCCCTTGTGGCCAAGAAGGCCAATGGGATCCTGGGGTGCATCAGGAAGAGTGTTGCCAGCAGGTCGAGGGAGGTGATCCTCCCCCTCTACTCAGCCCTGCTGAGGCCACATCTGGAGTACTGCGTCCAGTTCTGGGCTCCCCAGTACAAGAGGGATGTGGCACTACTGGAGCAAGTCCAGCGAAGGGCCACAAAGATGATTAGGGGACTGGAGCATCTCTCTTATGAGGAAAGGCTGAGAGAGCTGGGCCTGTTTAGCCTGGAGAAGAGAAGGCTGAGAGGAGATCTTATCAACGTGTACAAGTATCTGAAGGGAGGGTGTCGAGAGGATGGGACCAGACTCTTTTCAGTGGTGCCCAGAGACAGGACGCGAGGCAACGGGCACAAACTGAAACACAGACGCTTCCATCTGAACATGAGGAAATACTTTTTCACTGTGAGGGTGACAGAGCACTGGAACAAGTTGCCCAGAGAGGTGGTGGAGTCTCCTTCTCTGGAGATATTCAAAACACGCCTGGACATGATCCTGTGCAATGTGCTCTAGGTGACCCTGCTTGAGCAGGGGGGTTGGACTAGATGATCTCCAGAGGTCCCTGCCAACCTCAGCGATTCTGTGATAATCACGTGGTTGCAGTGGGAAAATGAAATAGCCACATGAGGGCACTCTATGCTATGGAAGGGAAGTCAGAGAAGTTGAGACTGAAAGTTACTTTACCCATTCATGATTAAAAAATACATTTGTTTAGAGTAGCAACAGTGAACCAAACAAAACACGACAATGTGACAAATACCTTTTTTATTCTAAAGTCCTCTCCTTCCTCCTTTACTTCAGAAATTGTGTAACTCTCTTCAGATAATAATTCTTGCTGTTTTTAGCTGTATGACTACTCCATAAGTGGCATCTCAGGTACTGAATCTACACATATTTTATCCGCGCAGATCATGTGCACAGATCCAATCATGCATGGAGACAATACAATAATATCTTACTGGAAATCATGTTAAAATAATCCTCACAAGGAGATGTTTGTAACACAGTGGGAAAGGATTGTTTAACAAATATTGCGAGAGGGAGAAGTCTGTTTCTGTGTGTTCACTAGGCACAATGTTTTGGAGAAAATAGTCACGTAAATCTTGAATAGTTCTACTGCAGTACTAAAAATATAAAACCTAGGATATTGTTATCTGACATCTGCTGCGTGTAGCGTATGCATAAACGCATGTAGACGGAAGAAAAACATTAGAGTTCACAGATTGCACAAACCGTAACGATGATGAACCTTAGGCAATACAATTCAACTTTGAGAGAAGGTTGAATTTGCAGAACTGTTGTTTCCAGAAAAAAAGAGCAAGAAGTATCTATCTTAACTGAAGCATGATAAATAGGAAACTTTCTAGTGCCCATTTCTAAAACATTTTTCGAAATGAAACTAGGTATCATCCCACTCTGATTCAAGTACAGTGATAGCTTCCTCAGTTTTCAGAAGAAATGATGTAAGAAAAATATATTTGCCTTTCATGTAGTTCAGTGAAACACATTTTTCATACTTACGGGAGACTGAAACCTCCATAGATATGCAAAAGTAGCAGATAAAGAGAACAAGAAAACAGCTCTTAAGTAAACCAGCTGCCAAAATAGCATCATCGAGGAGATAGGTTTGTTGAGCCAGCATTTGATAAGAGACAAGATGGAGATTTCCTCTGCAGCAGGAAAAATGTGTAGCTTTAGCCCTTGTATGTGCATTACTGGGAGATTAAGAGCTAAACGACTGTTGATATGAAGGGAATATGAAAGCTCTGTGGCATAGACTATACTGTGAATAGCTTGATAATCTCTTTTTATATTGAATACTGTTCTACTTATTTTTTTTCATTTATATCTCTCCCTTCTCTCTATAGCTTCCAGACAACTCTGCTTTGTGGCTAGTGAGCTCCATTTACTCATAGCTGCTTTTGCTTTTTATTCTTCCTTCTTGCTCCTGTCATTTATAGCCATCAACAAAGTCACTACCACCAAAAAAAATCTGCTCCCTCACCATTAACAACCTGCAAGTGGTAGAAAATCTATTCTATAGCCAGACTGTCAACTAAATGCAAATTCTTAGTATTTTTAGTCATATTTTCATTATTTATTTTTGAATGAGTATGAAATCTTTACATGTTTGTCTTTGCCTGCATTCTCTGAATGGTTGATGTCATTCACCTGTCCTTTGTGCGAGGCAGATTCTCAATACCTGTATTAGCGTCTGCCACACTATTACATTGGCTTACCTTGCTTTATATGATAAGCCCTTTGCAAAGCATGGTTGTACAACAGCAAACAGATTGTGGCATGCACATTCCTATGGCATAGTGTATTCACATTCAGCTATTTGAGCCTTTTTCAAAGCTTTCAGGAAGCTTTTCATACAGGTAATCTGTTTTCAGCATAGTGGATCCTACATTGCCTATTCAGAAGACTTTTAATAGTAGAATTTTATGTATTTATATTTTAAACAGAACTCATGCAGTTGTTTGGAAAGAGAGATAAGTTTATATCCATTCTACTTGTACAAAGCAATGTTTTATACAAACCTTATACTTTCCACCAAAGGAGTTCAAAGATCTCTACAAACAGTAATACATTGTAAATGGTTAAGAGCATTGTGATGTACATATTACCTCCATTTTATAGGTGAGGAAATTACTATATCAGGAAATTTTATTATTCAGCAGAGGAAATTAAAAAAAATCATGTAGTAGATATCAATTTTCATTTTGTTTTTCTGCTGCAGCAGAAATATGATAATTTGTGTATCTTTAACTCTCTTGTCAATCCTTAAAACGTTTCTACCACCTTACACTATTGTTAAGTATTCATAATACTGTTTTTCAATTATAATCACTTCTTTCATGGAATGAGTATGCAACAAGTAAGTATGTAACAATTCAATTAGAAACACAGGGAGAATTTAGAATGGCGAGTTATTTGCCTGACTATTAGTACTTAAAGGTTTCCCCAGTTACTTCTTTCTTACAGCACTGCAAGCGCTGGTAAGCTGATCTAAGAATGGGGGCAAGAAAACAGGCACTGTCAATTGTGTCCTCAATTCTCCTTCGTTAAAAGCTTTTCTCACAAACACCAAACCAAATGTTGAACAGCACATTCACAACTTGTTTTAGCTGTTTGTATCCTTCAAGCAGTGCTAAATAATGGGAACAGTTTAGTTGCTAGTGTACTCTGGCTTACTTTGGCATGCTCTGGTGCACTGACAAATATGCCTATCAAACTATGAGACACATAAGGTGGTAGCTAATAGCTTGTGATTCCTGTTTAGTATTTATAAAAATAGATTTTGATTACAAATCCTAAAAAATTGTCAAATTAAAAAAATACATTAAAATGTTGTATTTCAGACTGTGCATCTATGCTTTGAAGTGTGAAACACTTTAGCATTATTGTACATTATTGTGTAAAATCAAATCATTAGAAACCTAAGAAAATCGAAGTAAAGATATTTAATACAAGAAATGTAAATAGATTTGTATTTGGTACTCCCTTCAACAACAACAACCCCCTAACCTTCCAAATAAATAAACCCTGTAATTCACACAAAGTAACATAATGTAGAGCTAGCTGAGCTACTGGCAAAGCCTCACAGTTGTTAGCTCAGCTTTCTAACTGAGCTATACCTGTGACTCAGCAAGGCTTTTCCTTCCTGTGCTTCTGGCACCCACAAAAGTCAAGCTGGTATCTTACCACAGCACTAATTTAGGCAATATAAGTTTTCAGAGGCTCCAGCAATGGGCAATAGTGAAAAATTCTTAAAAATAAAGATATATGTAATTTGCTCCTAATCTACTCACACAGACTCTCAGTCTTACGTCCAGTGTAAAACAGAGTTTAGGAAAGGAAATATAACTAAATACTTAAAAGCCTTCAGATGTGTAACATTCTTATAAACATATATAAATACAGTTGGGAAAAAGCAATGTACTAATGTTCCAACTTTAACAATATTGCTCAATACTTGCCTTTCTAAGGACATATTGTTCTTGTTTCTCTTTATAAGCCAACTGAAATGCAGATTTTTCTCAGCATTGCTGGCAGTTTATCAAAAAAGGACAGGTAAGTTAGATGATCAGGTTTATACACACTCTTTAGAGTAAACTTGTTGCTTGCCTAATCCATTCTGTATTTCAGACAGCTCAGGACTCCACTGCATCATTAGAGTATTGGCTTTCATCACATTTACAAAATAAGTTGTGAAAACAATGCTTGTATGTTATGACTGCACTTTCCTGTGATGCCCTGCAAGTTCTGCTTTTGTCCTTCTATTCTTTTAGAGGTAGAGGAAGAATAGAGATAGTGACCAGCTTTAATGACCAGCTAAACCTTGAGCGGTCCATGAAGAGATCTGCGATGCAATTAATTTATGGTAGTTCAGTTTCTTCCAGTTCCATATGCCCACTGAGGAATTAATTTATGACCTATGACAATAAGTGTAAGCATGCAGTCTTTAAGGAGACAAAGATGTAGACATCAAACATCAGATCTCCCATAACATCCTCACAGACAAGCTCAGGAAGTGTGGGCTAGATGAGTGGACAGTGAGGTGGATTGAGAACTGGCTGAATGGCAGAGCTCAGAGGGTTGCGATCAGCGGCGCAGAGTCTAGTTGGAGGCCTGTAGCTAGCGGTGTCCCCCAGGGGTCAGTCCTGGGTCCAGTCTTGTTCAACTTCTTCATCAATGACCTGGATGAAGGGACAGAGTGCACCCTCAGCAAGTTTGCTGACGATACCAAACTGGGAGGAGTGGCTGATACGCCAGAGGGCTGTGCTGCCATTCAGAGAGACTTGGACAGGCTGGAGAGGTGGGCGGAGAGGAACCTCATGAAGTTCAACAAAGGCAAGTGCAGGGTCCTGCACCTGGGGAGGAATAACCCCATGCACCAGGACAGGTTGGGGGTTGATCTGCTGCAAAGCAGCTCTGCGGAGAAGGACCTGGGAGTGCTGGTGGACACCAAGTTAAGCATGAGGCAGCAATGTGCCCTTGTGGCCAAGAAGGCCAATGGGATCCTGGGGTGCATCAGGAAGAGTGTTGCCAGCAGGTCAAGGGAGGTGATCCTCCCCCTCTACTCAGCCCTGGTGAGGCCACATCTGGAGTACTGCGTCCAGTTCTGGGCTCCCCAGTACAAGAGGGATGTGGCACTACTGGAGCAAGTCCAGCGAAGGGCTACAAAGATGATTAGGGGACTGGAGCATCTCTCTTATGAGGAAAGGCTGAGAGAGCTGAGCCTGTTTAGCCTGGAGAAGGCTGAGAGGGGATCTTATCAATGCGTACAAGTATCTGAAGGAAGGGTGTCGAGAGGATGGGACCAGACTCTTTTCAGTGGTGCCCAGAGACAGGACGCGAGGCAACGGGCACAAACTGAAACACAGACGCTTCCATCTGAACATGAGGAAATACTTCTTCACTGTGAGGGTGACAGAGCACTGGAACAGGTTGCCCAGAGAGGTTGTGGAGTCTCCTTCTCTGGAGATATTCAAAACGCGCCTGGACATGATCCTGTGCAACGTGCTCTAGGTGATGCTGCTTGAGCAGGGGGGTTGGACTAGATGATGTCCAAAGGTCCCTGCCAACCTCAACCATTCTGTGACTCGGTGATTGCATAAGTCAAGAAATATACAAAACATTGTGAAAAGAGTCTACCAGTGAGCTTCACTAAGTGTTAAGTGAAAACAAATTGAATACTTAGCTAAAAGATGTCCAGTAAATGGGAATTATTTCTGACATAATAAACAACATGTAAGTTCTTTTTTTTTCCCTTTTACAAAAAATATTTAGGGCATTTCAGACATCATAAACTGAATAAAGGCTTTTCTTTACTCCAGAAGTTGTATTTCATCATTCTTCAATGTATAGGAATGTGTAGGTGTGGAATGGTCCAAGAGACGACATATGCAACACACCAAATAGTTATTAAGACAAAAAAAATCATTGAACAACAGTCAAGACAGCAAATAATGGAATCATTTCTATAGTTTATTAAATAAAATATTAATTCAATTAGAATGTCAGTCTTTTTATTTTTGTCAATCTAACCTATATATTCTTCAAAGGTCTGTGCTCTAACTAAAAATAAATCTGTAAGTAATATTTACATAAGCAGCATATCCCTTTTTCTGTCTTTACTGATGCCATGACAATCTATGAATTTTTCTCAATAAAACTTTCCATAAGTGCGTCATAAGATTGTAACTGAAATATACCTAATTCTTTTAACCTAGTTCTTCAAAAAATGTATTAAAAATATAGCGATGAAGACCCAGTATGTAAAATTAGTTGTTTGAAGATGACATAAATGGTATTCACATTGATTTATTATGTACTGGTGAAGTATTTATTTTCTGTGCAAAGGGCATAAGCATTTCTTTTGGTGGCAGTGCCAGTTTAAGTGGCTTTAGCTCCCTGCTCCTTCTTACTCATGTATTTACCACTCAGTTAAGGCAGTACTTCTTGTGTGACTGGGCAGACCAGACTTGAGAAGTGATGCAGGTTGAAAGTAACTTTTTTTCTAGATATCTTGCTTTTAACACAGATTACTTCCCAGATATGGTTTTGGCTACACAAACACTTGTATCAAAATAACTGAGGCAGTAGGAGTGAGATGTGAGCAGCAACTGGGGGCTGCTTAACTTGGCTTTGCTTCTTGGGTTACACTTTCTAATTTAAAGAACCTTTCCCTTTGCACACCAAAGCCAAAAAAACAAACAAACAAAAAGAACAAACAGAATTGTTACTGAAGTGCTGATATTTCCTTGACTTTGTAGGATATCGTATCAGGTTGGATGTTTCAAGTTAGAGAGAAAAGAGGACTCAGGCAGACAGTCATTCCGCTGGCAGTGAAGTGCCTGGCTTTCAAATTTATATTCATAACCATCTTGTGTAAATTATGATGATCATAAAGCATCCTATCCTGTGTGGACTTCATATGGATTGCCTTTGGTCCTAGCATTTGAAATTAAATTGGTTCATATCAGGGATTGATACCCATTTAATCAGAACAATTTTAGAATGATTTCAGTAAAGCTAAATCTTTTGTAGCACAGATTGGTTTGGCCTCAGCTAACAAATATACTACCCCAAGCTTGCCCCAGTAAGAATGTAGCACTTTCTGTTCATTACCCCCATCTTCCAGCCCACTAACCTGGTAGGCCAAACTAAATCCAAGCAGAACTTTATCAGCTTCAGTGAGCCAGGTCAGGTATGCAAGAGCTGAAGCTGGTTGATCATCCTTGCATCGCTAGAAACTAAATCCCTTTGGCAATTCACTCATTCTTGTGACTAGGAGTTTCTCAGACTGGAGCTTTAATTTTCAGTTTACCTTTTAGATTCCTTATTTCATTAAAAAAATAGAGAAAAGAGGTATAAATAAAGATAAATCAATGAAGTATCAAAGCTGTTTGCAACTTACTTGAAAAATAATAGAAAATAACTACTTTTCCAACTTTACGCTGCAAAAGTTCCATGGAAATTCTCAATTTGTGTATAAATAACTCACTCTAGCGGTTTTCTTCCTCACTGCTTATAATCAGATTTCCACTTTCACAAATATTTTTTTTACATGTTACTAGACTCACAACATCTGCTTTTGTCTTTATGGCTACACTAAGCAAAGATGGAATTTCTTCCAAAGGCATCACCAAACTATTCTCGGTATTTTTACGCTTGCCTGTTCATTTGATTACATTAATATTCTATCAAATATTTTCTAATTCACCAGATGTTTTCTACTAAAGCAAGTCCTTTGATGAACGGATATAAGAAGTTTGTACTTAATGGGTCAACTATACTAGTAGAAAAGGTTATGAGTATAAATCAAGGGAAAAGAAACTCTTACTTAAAATTCTGAAAAGACACATAAAAACATATGCAACAAACAAAAGGAGGGAAACAGAGCTCAAAACAGGAAGGGGATGTTGTTCAATATTTCAACAAAGGAAACGAAGGATGAAAACTGAAAACTTTCATAAGCAACAAGGACATTCTAAACATCGTATTATTTACACTGCATTGTGATTTTGATAGTTGTGTTAAATAAGTTCTAGGAGGCAAATAACTAACTTATGCGGTCAAAGGCAAAAGCCTTTGCAGATAAATGTAATTCACTTTTCCCATGAAGTGTGAAGCCACAAATAGTTGTTTTCTGAACACAAAAAATCAGTATCTCAGTTCTCTTCACTCCATGAAAAGACTGAATACTTGACCTGTATGAACATATTACTAATGCTGACATATATATCCTCCAATTCTTTAATTACAATGAGTCCTGGGGAATTAACTCAGGCCTTTCATTCTTATTAGACACACTATCAAATAGTGTTTCATAAAAAACAACAAAAACGAAAATGTTAAGTACATTAAGTAACTTCAGAATACGTATAGATATGTAATACTGTAACAGACAGAGTAGTATAAATCCTTCTTGCATTACTTCGTAAAGTATTGAACCGTAGCTAAGACACATGTTAAAACACCACTAGTACCACAGTTTATGACCCAAGCCTTTATGTGATCCAGGTATTATTAAAACCGGGGACATAGGCCTTATACTTCCTGGAGCAAGAAACTTTCAAACACACAGCAGAGACCAAACATGACTCACACCATGTGAACGTATCCTTGGGCAGCGAGGGGGGAAAACAGGAACTGTTCTTTATCTCTCAGCAGTTTCTAATGTGTTTAGTCAAATAAACACAGAGCTTGATGTCACACGCCTGAAGGAAAAACACACACTCCCAGGAGTAACTGATGCGAGGGACGTGCTTTCGGTAAACACGGGAATTCACGCACAGGCGCCAGCTCCGCGGGCCGCCCCTGCGGCCCCTCGGCGCGCTTCCTCCCACCTGCGGCGCCGCCGCGGGGCCGGTGACCGCCAGGGCCCAAGCGCGGCTCCGCTCCGCCCCGCCCCGCTCCCCAGCGCCCGCCGCGGCCCAACAGCCGCCCTTACCGGCGGCGCCCAGCCGGCACGCAGCGGAGCCGCGCCGCGCCACAGCCCTCCCGTCGCACACCGCAAGCGCGGCCCCGGAGGGAGCGGGGCCTCCCCCCGCCCGCCGCGCCCAGCGAGGGCCGAGGCGGCCCGACGCCCCCGGCTGTTACCCGGCTCCACACGACGGGCCGCTGCGCCCCCCGCAGAGAGGGGCGGCACCGCCCCTCCCCCACACGGCCGGGCCGGCTCCGAAGCCCGCTGCACGGCGGCGTCCCGCCCCCCAGCCAATGAAGAGCGCTGCCGGCTGCCCCGCCTCGGCGGTTGGCCAGGCCGCCAGCCGTTGGGCGCCCGGCGACCAATCGGAGCCGGCGCCCGCGGCCGCCGAAGCGCAGGCTCCTCCTCCTTCCGCGGCCGCTGGGGCTGGGAGGCGCCGCAGACGCCATTTCCTCAGCGCCCCCGCGGCGGCGCGGCTGCATCAGCGCTGACGTGAGGCCGACGTGCGGCTCCGCCCGGCCCAATCCCCCCCACCCCCCTGTGACGGGGGCATCACGTACGGGGCGGCGGGTGAGTGCGGGAGGGGGCGGGGACACGTGTGCGCGCAGCCCGACCCCCCGCGGGGCCGGGAGAGGGGGAGCGCAGAGGGCAGCGGCCGGCCAGGCAGCGCGGGGGCGGGGGGCGCTGCGCCGCGCCGCGCCGCCCGGCCCCGCCGCCGGGAGCGCGCTGCGGTGGCGCACGGGAGCGCGCCCCGCGCCGCGTCCGCCGCCGGAGCCGCGCCGCGCCCGCCCGCCTCGCTCGGCTCGGCTCGGCTCGGCCGGCGGGGGCCGCGGGGCCCCGTCCCGTTGCAGCCCGAGTGCTGCGGGACCGGCTGGGGCCTGGCCTGGGAGGGGGGCCGGCCCGACTCGCCCAGCCCGGGCGAGGGAGGCGGCGGGGCAGCGCCCCTTGCCGCCGCTGCCAGAGGGCCCCGGGCCCTCCGCCGGGGGCTCCTCCCGCGGGCGGCAGGCCGGGCTGCGTCCCTGCCTGTGGGGTTCCCGAGCGCGGCAGGGGGGCCGGCGGGGGAGCTGCGCCCGGGCTGCCGAGTGTAAGGGCCTGCCTGAGCCGTGAGCTTTCTGTCCGCATCCGCCACTGCCGCGCCGACGCTTTAACTTAGCGCTGGGGCGAGCGGCGCGTCTCGTGGCGGCCGAATGATCCCGCAGATACTGACACGTAAACAGGATCCTCTTATCTGTTCAGCGCCTGCTGACGGGCTGACCTCTTTCTTCCACGCGTGGACTATTGTGTCCCGTTTACAGCAGGCTCTGTGCTCTCTCGGCAGGACTGTGGAGATGCTATGTCCAGCGTGACAGTCAGTATGCTTGTTCTTACAGTGATGGCAGGTTGGGATTTTCTGATTTTTTTTTTTTTTTGAGGGTTTTGGTAAGATCTATATCCTAGGATGAGGGAAAAAAATGGAAACATGTTAAGTGCTTAGGAGATGCAAGAAACTAAGTATTCTGCTGATACTGAAAACTTTGCAGAAAGAAGTTGCTATCAGAGTCTGATCTGCTACACTGTTGCTCATTTTACGTCATTGAATGCTGTCACCAGCTGGCTACTTCACATAGCAGTGTAGCAAAACAGATTTTAGATTTCATAATTTAGACTTCCTACTTAAAACACAAGGCTCTTCTGAAACTAATACATGCTGAGAGTTTCCATGGTGTGGATGGGGCACCACTTAATGCCAAACAGGTGTTTGTAAATTCACATCCTTGCTTTTCAGTAACTTTCCTGTGATTAAAAACCTTCAAAGAAATATCTAGAGCAAGGGTTGAAACATTTCTTAGCCTTTTCCTTACAATTTCTTTAGTAGTAAGCCATCTTTGTAAATGGTTTCTGATGTATAAAGTAATGCTGAAATAAAGAAATTATCTTTAAAATGTCTCTGGGTATTTAATTAGAAAAGTCATATATTTCTAGTAGTGCCAAATTCTGCACCGGTTTGCTTTCACAGTTGAAGCTCACCAACAGACATTAAACGCAATATTTAAAAAAACCTCGTAGAACAAACTGCAGTATGGAGCGGGGGGGAATAAAAGGATTTTTTTGGTATCTCTATTACACAAGGGTATATTTTGATAGGGGTGCTATGCTTATTATGTATGGAGAAAAAGTAACTAGAGGTTCATATGTCTAGTTTTAAATGACTTCTAATCTTTTAGGTCACATGGGCAACTTTTTCCTGTAGTTGTTGCTCTCCCTTAGTATTGTCCTGTCAGTGATGCTGTTCTGATTTAATCAAAAGCTTCTTCAGCTGATATGTTTTCTGACCCTGAGATAACACCTTAAACTGAGTTGACACTAAGAAAAAGTTGGTTTGAATTTGAAATATGTATAATCCTTATAAATAGGTCAGTGTTCACCTGACACTGACCTACTGTGCAGTGTCCATCACTATGTACACATTGTACAGTGTACTCTACTTTTTTGTGAGAAACTTTTTTTCAGACAGTAGTAGTTTATATGTGCTACATGGTTTGGGATAAGAAGTACGAATATTTCAGGGCCTGTATAAAGTGAATAAATTCTGACTATACTCCTAACTATAGGAATAGATTGCAATGAATGTGTTGGCAGAACATATTCATTATATTATCTTCTGTGGTGTGTGGAGGCATTCTTTTATTAATCCGATGAAGCATTCATGTTTTAGTTTGTATTGATGTTCTCAGTTTGCTGAAGGAGGAACGTTTTTCCTACCTTTTAAAAATGATTATTGTTATATTGGATACATATATAAAAACTGGAATGATTCAATAAGTTAACCATCCTGTCAAGGGAACTGTGGAGAAAAACTTGTCAGTATAAAGCATTCTTCTATGAACTGCTCAAATTTTAGTGAATTTCAGTAGACTTTAATTCTTGAAGTGCCTCTAGAGAAAACTAACAGAAGACAGAAACATTAAAAGAATTATTAGGTGTAAAATGTCTTATTATGAATCTAATCTGAACCGATATTGGCATAGAATATATAACTTCTGTTGGCAGAAAAAAGAACTAATGTTAGCCCTTGAAATCTCAAATTGTGTAAAGCCTGGCTGCCAACAGCTGTAGTACTACAACAGCTGTGATCAGTAAAATGCTTAAATTGCAAGGTTCTGCTGACAAAGTAGTCTCTTAAATCTGGTCAATAGAGTACCATTAGAGGAATACCAGTTTGCAATGTGCTTCGCTGTATCATTAGACTAGATTCCTTTTTGACCATGCAGGTAAACTGATGTTTCCATGCCTTTGTTTGAGGCAAAAAGGGTGGAGTTTAGGGTTGTTTTTTTTTTTTGTCTCCTCAGAAAATTGATGTGAAATATTCTATAACACACTGCAGCAAAGGGAGTTAAGTTTATGTTTAATTTGATTTAATGTAGTTGACATGTAACATGTAGGACTTAATTCAGGAGCAGACTTCCTTTCCTGTCTATTTCATATCCTTGCATAAGACCTGAGAAGAAACTTTGGTAGCTGTCAGCCAGGTGAAATAGCTGAAAATACACTTCAGCCTGGGTTGCTGTGCCCTAGTTACAGTAACTGAACCTGCTGACCCGAATCTAAGAAAGTTCGTTTTTTTTCTTCTGGCCTCTTAAAACGCCCCAACTGTATCGCTTCTTCCTTGCGTGGCCCTGGCCTCCCGCACAAGGCGGGTTAGGTGAGGAAGCGCGCCGGGGGCGCGGGGCCGCGGGAGCGGGGTGGTGGGGGCAGGCGCGGGCTGCGCTGCGCTGGCTCCAGGGCGGCGTTGCCGGGGCCCCGCTTGTGACGTCACCCGCCCGGCGCTGCACCCCCACCCGCACCCGCACCCCGGTGCCGCCTCTGGCAACAGAGAAGGGGCTGCAGAGACCCCAGCTCTTGTTTTAAATCGCACCCGTCTTCCTTCATGACCAAGTGCGTCAAGAAATACGGGAAAACGACGGGCAGGTAATAGTGTCTTTATGCAGCAGGTGGATCTGGAGGCTCCCTCTATGGAGCTGAAACTCATAGGTTTAACTGAGAGTCCTGGAATTGTTTATCCTACGAAACTTAGCCTAATTTTAACGCCTGCAAAGCAAGAAGAATGGCTAATCCGTGGGTCTTGAGCCACATGTAGTTCACAGACAATTCAAGTACAAATCCTAGCCTGGGATGGTATCGCATGAGCTTCGAGAGCGGTGTGCTGGCACATGGCTGCCGGCAGCCTGAGCCTTGCTGTTAGGGGATGAGACCCATAGGGAGCAGCTGCAGCTGGTGCAGGCGGGCTGATCTGGAGTTCTGCTCTCCACAGCGGTCAGCCTCGCTCTGCGGTGGGACCCCGGCACTCTGTTGTCACCTCTCTGAGAACCATTCCCAGAGCTGCCTCTCCTAGCAGCTTTCCAAAGTACCTGTTTTTCGAGCCCCAGCTATACGAAGATCTGAACATGGGGGAATGGGCAAGCGTGACTTAGATTCATCTGTTAGTTTTGAGAGAGATGTTTTCTGTTCATTCTTGGCTCACTGCTCCGAATATAAGAGAGTTTGGAATTGCTCGTTTCTCTCTAGATGCCTAATATATCCCCCCCATACTGTATTATTTATGTATGTGTGTACTTACCTTTAGACAAATGACCATGGAAATGGTTGAATCACAACAGGATGGAAATGCAGTGGATTCTATGCCAGAGAGAGATGTTCAGAATCAGCCAGGCCAAAGTCAGATTTCCTCCATGTCTCAGGTAAGCTGAAACATGGAAAGAGGCAAAGAATCAATACAAGTGATATTCAGAACTGTTTCAACTTTTTATTGCTGACCATTAAATTATCAATTTGTATGAGCTTATCATGTTTTGTAAATTCTTTCTGTTATTTAATAGAGAAAATAGCAAAGGTATACTGAAAACTATGCCTACTGTATTTAACAAAGGGCTAATATTAATCAAGGCTGTTAAAAAGTAACACTTCTGGAGACTGAACTTTTCAGAATGTCCTACAATGATGTGTAGGCATAATTTTTTTCACTGAGATAATTATATGTATTATGCAGGTGGAAATAGGGTCCTAATAGGTTGAGATGGCCACAAGATCAAGCATAGTTAAAAAATTTTTGTATCCCAAAGATGTGTTGTATAACAAAAATGAAAAATGAATGAAAATAATTATGGTTCTTTCCTAGTTCCAGGTTTTGTACAGAATGTGCTTAGTCCTGCAAACACAATTGTAATGTTTATTTGTTGTTGTGTTTCATCCCTGCATGTCTGATGGCAGTGTCTGATTTTCTAAAAATACATTTTACTTGTTCTGTGTGGTAATTGTACCTGGATTTTTTGGTAGTTAATGGGAAAAAAGAACTAATATCAATTCTCAAACATTAAAAATACTCCTCTGAAATACTCAGCCCATGAGAGAAATAATGTTGTTCTTGCCAGTGCTAAGATTTTTAGTGTCAGGAACTCTATACATCCATTTACAAGGGTTTTTTAGAAACTCTTTGTCAAGCCTTTGGAACTGTTTAAAAAATCAGCTTATAGAATTTTTCAAGATCAGATGTTACTCACTAAGATTCCCGTGCAAACGAAGAGAGGGATCCTCAATTATTTCATACAATATATTTGGAATGTTAAATACTTGATTCTCATTATAGGTGTATTTTCAAGGGTGAATGCTACTGCTTTTTGTTCCTACTGGTTTTTGTATGCAAAGTAGGTCTCCAAATATTTTTGAAGATTTTTTCATTGTTGCTTTTTTATCTGCAGCATTCAGTTGTGGTTTTGGTACCTGCAGCACTGAGAATCTTTTTTTTTTCCCCCTCCTTTAAGAATGGAGCGTGAAACCAAGAATTTTATTTGTTTTACTCTGTTCGTGTCACCCCTTATTTCTTCTTCTTTTCTGATGGTTCAGACTTATAGTAATACTTCCTTATAGTAATAGCATGGTTTCTATGTAGAATCTGTTAGTTTGTGCAAGAGTCTCTGAAGAAACCTTGTGTGAATGCTGTCATCTGGGCTTTTTAACATTGAACTAGACGAAGCTGTGGCTGATACGCTGCGGGAGGACTTCTGTGGGGCCCCAAGGAGAGCACTTCTTATGTTTATCTGCATTTGATACTTGAGTGCTTCCAGACGGTAACTGGTGTGGTTCAGCCACACTGGGCATATGCCTTAGGTCTTTCAGTTAAAAGTACTAACTCTGAAATAGTAATGGATCTCAGTCAAATGAAACGAATGGGGCAGCCTGGAGTTTGCTCCTCTCTGAGGGCTCAGGAGAACGGAGCAGGGTTCCCATCTGGGAATTCCTCCTTTTGCTCAGACGGCTCTGACTCTTTGCAGACCTGCTCGGCTCCCGTAACTCGGTTGAAGGCCTTGGCCATCCGGAAAAGCAGAGCTAAGGGAATCGTGCCATTTTGCAAAAAATGGCGATGGCAGGGAGTCTGCAGGCCCTGCAGGCCGTGGGGCAGGGGCTGCCGGGGGCCTCGGCTGCCTGGCGGCTCCCCGGGCCGGGCCGAGCCGGGCCAGGCGCTCCCGTCCCGCCGCCGCAGGGGCCTGTGGAGCCGCTTGGGGTCCTGACCGCCGTGGTGCCGCGAGGCTGCCTGTCGCGCGGCAGACCCTGCTGCGGAGGAAAGGGGGGAGCCGTCGTTAGGTTTCTTTGGCGTACGACGAGGAGGACTGTGCCAGTGTGGCTGCCTGCCTGGCGGCCTGCGAGGGTGAGGCATGGTGCGCTCGGTGAGGGCTAACGGCCGCTGCCCTGCGAGGCAGGGGCCCCGGTGAGGAAGAGCCATCGCCTCTCAGCTCTGCCGGGTGCTGGACGGGCAGTTTTCGGTGCTTCTGAGGGGCTTGGGGCTGTGTTGGTCCAGCGCGCGCGGGGCGCCCACAGGGAGCTCCTCTCCCGCCGTGGGCTCTGGAGGAGCGCCGTTAAGAGCCGACAGCCGTCTGAAGTGCCCCAGGAGCAGCTTGTCCCAACTGCCAAGCCTTTTTCCCCCACTAACTTTCTTGCAGCTGTGCAGGAATAGAGGCGGGAAGGATGGCTTAGCTCTTACCAAGAGCTGAAAAACGCCTGTTTGCTACAGTTGACGGTTGCTGCTCAGACATTGTGTTTGTTTTTGTTGTTGTTGGTTTTTTTAGCCAGATATTTTTTCAACATTGATTTTGTTCAGTCAGAAGTAAAACATTTTAATGGGTTATCTTTTAATATTCAGTTTGCCACTTTCTGTATATTACTTTGGCCAGGGAATGACTAGTGAAATGCTGAAGCATACAACTGCATAGGAGGTGTAACATTTCATATATATATATATATATATATATATATGAATGAAATATATATATGTATATGTATATATGTGTGTGTGTATATAAGTATATATTATATATATATATGTGCACACACACACACACACTTTTTTTTTTTCCTGGAGTTCTGGCTTTTTAGAGAAATACTTTTTATTTTGGAAAAGGGGGACAAGATATTCGATAAAATGCTAATATCTGGAGAGCAGAAGTGGTTTTGTGTTGAAGCATTCCTGATGTCTCCCCCCTGAAACTAATGACCCTGTTGGGCTGTGGTGTAATCAGATGGCGTCCAGTGCCAAAGATTTGCTATTACAAGTTATTAGTAGAGAAAAGGTTGCAGCAGGGTTTTTTTCTAGGCTGTGTAAAAAATAGTTATATTTTCGCAGGTATATCCTGCGATTATTTTTTGTGGTGAAAGTAAAATTATGTTTTTTGCAAAAGTAAGCAAATTATAATATAGGAAAAATGACATGCTTGTTTGGCTCATTGAGTCAAAATTGACAATTTTTGTCTTTAAAGAGTTATTTCTGTAATAACATTAATGTAGAACAAGATGACATCTGTGGCTGAATTTCTTGCATCCCTTAGTTTATAATAATAAGTAATAAATAACAACTATTTGTAATGATAAAAAATACATTGAGATTGTATTGTTTTGGTGATCCACTCATCAAAAGAATTATGTAAAAAATGTCAATTTGTAAAAGTATTTGATAGTTGTTGTCTTTAGAAACTGTTTGAAGTGTATAGAGCTACTGTATAGAAGCTTAAAGCCTTTTCTTCAGGGAAAAACAGATGTTTGAGGCGGAAAATTTCTCAACCAGTTTCTAACCAAGTCCCATGGGTTCCGTCTCATATGCATAGATGTTATATTAATACATAGAGGGCTGTTTCTTAAGAAGTTAATTTGGGCTTTATAAATAGTCACATAATATTGATCATAATCAAACTTATATCTGGGAACTGTTGCATATGCATTGCTATTTGGAGAGAAATTAGTTGTTCTTTTTACAGTACTTCTTAGAGACCTTATTGCACTCTGCCTTACCCCGTGCTCAGTTACATTAATACACTAGATATAATACAAAAATATAAGAGGAGTGTACTTTGACCTTTTTCAGTTCTCACAAAATACTCCCCCCCCCCCCCCATCCTACCTTCTTGATGGGTTGTTCTTTGAATTACTTTTTGGCTTTGTCGTGTCCTGTCTATTAGTAGAGCTATGTCTGCTGTCTTGGTCTGAGACATCGTCTGTTGACCTCTCGGCGTTTGCCCTGGACCAGGCATGGGTCAGGATTTACAAAGTGATAACTGCTGTCGGGGAGAGCTGTGGGAGCTTTCTGGATGGGTGCTTTCTGAAGGCTGGAGTACATCGCTATTGCAAGTTGGGACTGTTCAGATTTAGCATTTCAGGGGTATCCTCCCTGTGGGCTCTCAGCACCAAACTTTACTTTAAATGTTGCTCCTGAGGAACTGAGCACCACAGAAGTGTTTTGCCACGCGGTTAGTCATATTGCTTTAAAACTAACCCAGCCAAATGCAGGTCCAGAGCATCTAACAAAGCTGATGTTAAAGCTTTATGAACCTGCTGCCTTGTCACCATTTTGTTTGTGCCTCAAGTGTATCCAGTCACCAGATGGCTGAAATTAGCTTAACTTTGTCTTCCTTAAAACTAGGTGCTTCCTCTTTGGCATTAGCTTTGAATTAACCAAAACTCCCCTGTCTTCAGCTTTTCCTCACAGAGCTACTCATAGAGGTGCCTGTGTGTGGTGAGTCCTTCTACTCTTTTATAAGGTGAATCCAGGATGGGTTTGCTTTGTCTTTCCCCTTTCCAGTCGTGCTTTTCACATACTTCTGGAATCCTTGCAGTGCGTGGTTTCTACACCTGAGAGGGAAATCCGATTGAGTTGGGCACCGTGTACTTCGTGGTAGCCATGTTCCCAGCGCGAAGAGGTTGGAAGCAAGTGTAACTTCTGCAGCACTCTATAGGGAAAAGTTATCTGACGTTGAGTGACAAGGGGTGCGTGCATCCACAGTATAACTGTTCAGACCTTCCACGCATATTGAGGTCAGATAACTCATAAGTAACCTCTCTCTTTGAATGAATGCGTGCCTCAGCATGAAGATAGTTCTTGATCTTTTTGCTTGCTGCTTTGTTCTCTGCTTTTTCAAGAGGGAGGCACATATATTTCCCAACAAAGTATGGGACCAGGCCACCATGACAGAAGGTGTGATTGGTATTTTTTGAAGCCATTATGCTTGACTGTTGCACAAGTAGGAGGTTAGACCCCAAAATAACATTACAAGATCCAAACTCTCATTGCTATTGCCAGGGAGAAAACCCTTACACCATCTAACCAGATGCTTAATGAGTTAAGCTTCTCCCTGGCCCTCCATGTTGCTGAGTTGCTTCTGTGAGTTGTTTTCAGTCATTATGCTAGACAGCCCTTGAAATAATGATGTTATAGGTAGCATTGCTCATCACTGATGTCAGAAAGTAATTTTTTTGCCAAGACTGCTTCAGTCAGTGTTTATGCATGAGTAACCTGATAGCCTCAAATGTCAAAAGGTTCTAGTATTTCAGTTAATGCAGGAGGATGCAATTTGAAAATAATGCAAAGTGAAA
Source organism: Apteryx mantelli (assembly GCF_036417845.1). Classification (NCBI taxonomy): domain Eukaryota; kingdom Metazoa; phylum Chordata; class Aves; order Apterygiformes; family Apterygidae; genus Apteryx; species Apteryx mantelli. The sequence continues at coordinate 155,128,136 of NC_089979.1, forward strand.
TGTGAATTAAAAAAAAGTTTTAACAATTTTAATATTTATGAAGAGATGCAAAATGTGAGATTGGAAGAAGTTTAAAAATCTCAGTTATAGAAAATAAACCTAATACAAAAGAATCATAGATTTAAAATATAGCTCATAGGTGTCACAGTAACAGGAATTTGTGCATTGTGTAACTTTCAGATATCTGTGGAACTTAGCAAGTTGTGATCAGATCAAATTATCTGTTTAAAATAGGAATGAGCAAACAAGCAAATAACTTCTGGTTTCATTCAGTTTTAAAAGTAATGTTGTCTCTTCCCCTCCCTCCCCTCCATTTAATCTCCTATGTGAATTAAAGGGAACAAAACATTTTCTCCTGTTCAGTTGTAAACTTCAGTCTAGAAGAGTATTAGCTGTTTTGCATTTTTTTTCCCCTGTGTAGTTAGACTGAATAAGGAGCTTTTAAATGAATGCAATGTTTCTTAATCTTGAATGCTGAATTACTTCCTGATTATATGTGCCTGACCCGTTGTGTACTAAACACAGAAATGAAGAAACTGTTGTTCATGTTGTACTGTTTTGTGTGTGTTGTACTTGGAACGTGCTTTCAGATGCCCTCAACTATTGTAGCAGATTACTGCTGTCTTTGTGAGAGCTGCAAATTGAAAGGTTTGGTGAAATTGTCTTTGTAATATGTTTTGAAAAGTCAGTGTGCTTTGTAAATGCTTATGCTGGCTCCACGTTTGTTCCTTGAAGCAGGGGCCTGTGGTGGTGTCGGCTTTGCCTGGCAGAGAATGGATCAGGCTCTGCAGATTGCAGATCACAGAATCACAGAATGGTTGAGGTTGGAGGGGACCTCTGGAGATCATCTAGTCCAACCCCCCTACTCAAGCAGGGTCACCTAGTGCACGTTGAACAGGATCGCGTCCAGGCAATCTTCAAGGCTTTGTAGATGCTAGTCTCAAATACCTGTTTCTTAATAGTAGTGGTAATGTTTATTTTATAGATTGGGAAGAAGGTTTCTGTACCCTATTTACATGTTGTCATTTAATACCATTTAAGGAATAATTGTTTCCATTTACAGGTTAGAAATGCCTCAATTGTTTTATTTCCTGAGAATCTGTTCAGTTTCCCATAACAATTGAACAGTTACGTAGTGATTGCTGACAAGATCCTGTCTCTGTTTCCTAGAAACGTGGTTTCTTGAAGATAATTTGAGCCAACATCTGGTCTTCTTGATAACAGTGCATTTTAGTAGTCGTTAAAAACTTTCTCTTGCCTCAAGAAAGGAACATTTCCCAGACAAGTAATGACTTATGGATCACGAATAAAAGCTTCTTTAATACTTGGAATTAAAAAAAAAATCTTCAGTGTGAATATGGAAAAAATACAAAACATGTTTTCTAACTTTTTTTTTTAATTCAGCATTTCATCATGTTTTCTTGTCACCGTCATCTCTTTTACCTTCTAGTGCTCACAAATTTGTTGTTTTAGGGTGTTCTGCGTCAGCAGATGAACTCTTTTTTACCAGGTATAGTTTTTGACTGAGAACCAAGCCTGGAAGGGGAAAATATCAGACTTTTAGATTCGACTGATGATTCATTCTTGTACATGCGGAACATAGAAATAAGGGTTTTTAATGCAGTTTACTTTGAATTTCTGAAAAACGCAAACAGTATCTCTTTTTATCATCTAGCCTTGATTGTTGTTTATCATTTTTTCTTCTATTTCTTTTCTCTCTGTGTCTGAGTTTAAAGATGTTTTATCGCAGAGTAATTGAGATCTGTCATAGACTTTTCCCTTTGCTTCAGTATTTTTCTGTTAAAAGATTTAATAGTTCTAGCATAAATACTGAACTATTTCGTAGCCAATAGATGTTTAACTATTTTTTAACCCATTTGTCCTCTAGATACAGCTGGCTAAGAGGCAAAGGCTAGGTAAAGCTGTGTGCTCTAAAATTTTACCGGGGGGGAGGAGGGGGGATGTATTCCTAAACAGAACAGGGCTACTGTTTTTTTTTAAGCTGTTCTAGCTTTGAAGAAGATTGTTCTCATCTGTCCTTTATTTTTTGTTGTTGTAGCAAGGTTCTGCTGGGCGCCAACTCGGTTTTTCTTGATGCAGTGGAACATATAACAAAGATTTTTTTTAAACTAAAAATTTCACAAATCCCAAAATTGTTTTATTCTAACAATTATTTTGCTATCCAAAAAATAATGTCTCAAGACAGCTGTCTGAAGAACAAAAGTTGAAGCTAAACTTTTAGTTTTAAACAAAATGAAGCAAAACCAAAAAAGTTTTGGACTTTTTTGAATTAAGCATGTTCTGCCCTTTGTGTTGTTGCAGCAACGTATCACTTCAATGTATACTGATATTTCTGGTTACACATCTTGAGCTTTTTGTTAACCTTCATGCTGGAGACAGCAGATTTAGTCTTTGATAGCTCAGCAGTTGAAGTCTCTGGAAAAAATTAAGAAAAAAGACTCAGTTTTGTATGTGACAAATTTTAACCTTTAAATTACTCATTTGGAAAGATACACACTAAATTCTTACTAGTAAAGCTAGTTTATTTGTGTGTGTGATAATTACACACATGTAAGCTCTTTTAAATTTGGCATCAAAACCAGTTTATTTTAGTATCACATCTAAAAGCATTTGCTGAAATCTTAAGGCATGTTACTTAAACATGATGATTGTAATTTTTGCAGGTTTCTGTAGCTTCATCAAGTGCTGGAAGAGGATCTCCAGCTGTAACTCTAGTGCAGTTACCTTCTGGTCAAACTGTTCATGTCCAGGGTGTCATTCAAGCCACACAGCCCTCAGTCATACAGTCACCACAAATGCAAGCTGTTCAGGTTAGCTCTTTTATTCTTATGTTTTCATGAATTATTTGGTCTCTTTCCTTCACCCCCCCCCTTCAGTTTCTCTTCATTCCTACCAGCGTTGCAAGTTTTACTTATAATAGGGGGTGTGGAGGGTGGCTAACTGCCAGCTGATAGCAGCCCTACACGCATTGTGTAGCCATTCCTTAATGCTTCCTGTTTATCTTTAAGAAATTGTTGTTTTGGAACCCTTAACTCGTGCAACAGCAAATTTGTGTAATAACGTGCTCGTGTTTTAGTGGTGTGTCTTGCAGTTTTTCTGTTGTATTCTATTCTACGAACATCTTGTCTCTAATGAGACTACAGACTCATAAGTTTGCAAGTGTCTCTTGTATTGTATTTTTGGAGAGCATCTGGATGTAATGCAAGCATTATAGTTTAAATTATTTTGTATTGTTTTTAGCAGGCTCTGCCAAAAGCATCTGGTATTGCTTTTTGTGGGTGTATATGTAAACAGAAAAAATAAGGGCAGCTTCAAAATAAACATTTATTTGTTTAATCTTTGCAAGTTTAAAGGGACTGGTACAAAGCGCTTAAGGATTTTCAGAGCTCTTAAATAGTGAAAAATACTGGACTGTATCTTGCACAATTTTGAAAATGTCTAGGGCTCCCCTTGGTGCTTTCCCTGTAGCTAGGAATGCTTTTGCCCCAGTCTTCTTAAAATCTGATTGTGAAATGACAGCTGAATTGCTTCTTGCAAACAAAATTGATGTCTCAGTTAAGAGAGGCCAGATACCAGTGATGTAGGAATTGTTTTACCTGCAGCCATTGTGACAGATTAAGGAAAAGACAAATGTGTTGTCAGAAGTCTTCCTGAGAAGCTACCTTTAATGTTTGAGACTTCTTAGTAGCTTTCAACTGTAATGGAGATGCCACACACACTTATGATATTTATCTCAGATAGAGGTTAGAGAAAAAGAATAAAAGCTTGGTCAGACGTTCAGTGCTTTATTTGTGAATAGTAGATGTAGGTGGTGGGACCTGGTAAGGCTTTGAAATTCTAGATCACTGTTGAAGCAGGGATGGTAGATGGCAAAAAAAGTTTGGTCGAACTTTAAGTCAAAGCAGAGTATTCAAAATAAATATTGCTTTCTGGAACTGTGATTTATCAGAGAGTGAACTTTATCAAATAAACATATAGTCATTCCCAATTTCTGTCACTGTTTTTCTTCAGTTCAGCATAGTTGGGACAAACATGCAACAATAGAATACTTGCTCTTCCACAGTCTGGAAGGAGGAATTTCTCCAGAATCTCTTGCCAGCTGCTGCTCTTTCTTAGGGGAGCAGAAATCAACTTTTTGTTGTATTGAGCAAACTGGCTTTCTTGCCTTTCCCAAAGGAGTAGAGACAGGAAAGTAATGTTCTGATTAATACTGGCTAGGTTTTCGCTTTGGTTTCATTTGTACATGTTAATGGCAAATAAGGTGACTCTACCAGAAAGGCTTCATAGATGCTGTAAAACACTTGTAAAAGACTCCATTACAATTTGCTGTGGCTGTCCTGTGATCATCTTAAGTATTTTTTTCCTGCCACCTGGCATTTCCTCCTGTTCATTTGCCTTTATCTTGGTCTCCTCTCTCTGTCAGACAGTGGGAGACTTGGAAAAATGGTATAAGTTCACTTAAAAATCAAAACGAAAAAACAAGCCAAAAAAACCTGAGGGTTGATGTTATAGCCTGCATGACCTCTCCCTCGAACACCTGCAGCTTTAAACAGGAAGGCAATTTAAACTTTGTTTTCAATGCTTTCTGGATGAAAAAATAATTATCTGGATCATGTTCTTTACTGTTTTGTTGTTGTTTTACTTGTAAGAAGGTTTGCAATTCAGATTATTTGACTTTTGTGCTTGCTTCCTCCCAATGTTTCAGGTATCGACAGACTAACATGAGCTTGAACTTAAATGTGGTCAAAAGCACAACAGTACGTTAAATTTAGAGAAGTCTGACTGATGGCCAGGAAAAATGGCAATGGCTCTCTTTTGTTAGCCTTGTGAATGTGCTTGCTTGTTATTAGAACAAGTTGAAATGTTAAATTTTCCTCTTTTGTCCTGATTGCAAGCTTTGAAATTTCTTGAAGTCTCTTCATTTTCTCTTCATTTCTTAAAATGCATAAATTTTCTTGTGATTTCCTTCCTCTCTCCCCAAAGTACTGTTCCTGACTCTTTGGGCTGTCTTCAGGAACTAGGGGTGGCTATTGGAAACTCTTACTGGCACGGGAAGATTTAAAGGCGCTAAGATCCTGTTTTCCTGCTGTTTGTCCTGGAACAGATAGATTTATTTATTTATTTATTTATTTATTTATTTTCTTCTGTGGAGAGCTTTGTTTTGAGACAGCATGCCCAGGCTCTTGGCTGTGTAATATTGTCTTGGTTTTGAAGGTTTATGCCATAGGCTTGAAGGTAGGTGATCCACAATTAGATCACCATAGGGCATTGGAGAGAGATGCCCCTAAGAAGACCTCTTTGCTGGACAGCATTGGTCCATGCTCTGAAAGTAAGAACCCAAAGTGCTGAAAGCCTTTGTGTCTCTCATAGATCTGAGCAGTCAAATGAATCAAGAAAATAGCACATTTTTCTTGTTCAGTAGTCACTTTCAGTTCTGTATAATATATTTGCTGGCAAAGGGTATTCTGCTCCAGGTTTCAATTTCTTTTTGGGTAATTTTAAGAGAAAAGAACTTGTGAAAATAATACTAATAAAATTCTGAGAAAATGAAACATTGTGGACTTGTCAAATTTTCTAGAACTTTCACAGTATTGCTAAGCTATGTATTTGTATGTATGAATATGTATTGATAAGTATAATTTAATAAGCATATATATTTAAATAAACTTTTTAAAATACATTTGTGTGCTGTGGTTATGAAGAGGTTTTTGTGTTGTATATTAGTATTTAAGGTATTAGTGCAGCATTCTGCGTTTTAAAGGTTTATTTTGTCTTTAAAAGGAAACTAAATTGCATAATACTTTTACATTTAAAGAAATCTTTTGTTTGAATTATTCTTTTCTTGATGACATTCAGAAAAATGTAACCTGGATTACTTCGATTTTTCCAATGGAAGATGTCATCTTAAGCGCCTGTATGTTGTTAACCTCATAATTTGTGATTTGCTGTGGGGAAAAAAAGTCCAAGATCACATAATCTATGATAAATACATGCATAAACTTCCTGTATGTGAACATGGAAGGAATTTTTAAAAAGTTTTTTGCTAACCTTTTTTTATTGAATGAAGTTATGAATTTCAGAAACTTTGCTATTACAGGTAGCACCGACTGCAAATGCAGATGAGTCTGCAGAATCAGAAGGGATAATTGATTCTCAGAAACGTAGGGAAATACTTTCAAGAAGGCCTTCGTACCGGTAAGGATTTCTTGTTTTTGTGGGTTTTGTTGTTTTTTAAAGGTAGCTTATACACTATGGCAAAGCTGTCTGATAAAAGCTAGTGACAGCTTTCTCATGGATATGGAATTTTAAATATCTATAAAATTATTTATATTCTGTTTTAGAAAAATTTTGAATGAGCTATCTTCAGATGCTCCTGCAGTCCCGAAAATTGAAGAAGAAAAGTCAGAAGAAGAAGGAGCGCCTTCTGGAATTCCTGCAATGGCTGTGCCAACCAGCCTGTATCAGACTAGCACAGGGCAATACAGTATGTTTGCAAAGACACTGTGTAGTGTTGCAATACATATGTAGGAACAATTTTGTTTCCAAAAAATGCCCTAATGAAGTAGAGGTGTTTGATGAAGAAGAAGAAGAGAGCTTTGTATTTCTAAATAATTTTGTTTTTTATATTTAATTTCTCCTAACATGAGCATGACAGTCTTTTAGTCTGTTTCTTGTAATGTTTGTTGATTACTAAATTTATAGTCTCTCTAGAACTCTTGTCCACATTAAAAACGCAGAGGTGAGGCTTGGGTAAAATGACAAATGTTGGTACAGTTATCTTTTATACAAATGTTCAGTGTTATAATTTACTGCAGTTCCACATTACTGTGATTTGCTATGTATTAGTGTTACACAAATTGGCAATTAGTTAGGGACTTTTTTAAAGTATAAGGTTGGAGGGGTTTGTTTTTTGTTTTTTTTTACTTTGAATTTGCTTTTTTTTAAATGTCCCATCTCTCTTCCTCTCCAGTGTTCAAGTAAGGTTAGAGTATGAATCTTGTTCTACTTTGAATTTTCTTTCTGTAATGGACCATCTTTCTCTCCCTCTCCAATGTTCAAATCTTAACATTGTATTAACTGTGGAATTAACTGTAAGTTGTGGTCTTCAACTTTTTTTTCATCCAAACACTAGTTAAAAGTTAGGTTCACAGTTCTATTCTATTCTATTCTATAGATTTTTGAATTCTTGAGTTTATTTTGAAAGCATTGAACAGCTATCATTTCTGATAGTTTTGTTGGGCTATCATCTAAGGAATTCATTTCCAGTAACTTTTTTTCCAAGTTTGTAGTGGATAAAACCTTACTCCTAGTGTTATTTTTCATGTCTTTTCATGTGTATACACACTGAAAAACAGGTATTTTTCCTATAATATAATGACAGGAAAATTGCAAAAGGATTGTTGTTTTCTGAAACATTTTTGAGAACACAGGAAGTCTATTAACAATTAACAATGGAATATAGAAGAGGATAGACTGGCTCTCTATAAATTATGTTGTAGTCACTGTTAGAATTCTTCAGAGTTATGTTTATTTGTCCAATCAGGGCCCAATTATCAACTCTGAGAAAGCAGAATTTGTGTATAGTATTACTCTCCCTCCTGCATAAAACTAATTTTGCCTGGGCTTCCTAAACTGTTTTTCTTACCCTTTCTGTAAGGTCTGGACATAAATAAATGTCTGCGTCATGATGTCAAGTATCTCAAGTGCTCTTTTCCCCAGACTTCTGGTCATGCTTGAAGGTTATCCAGTCCAGAATCTGGCAGATACCCTTGACCAAACTAAATTCTTTTCTTGAAATTTTAAGGATTTTTGATGTTGTTGTTGGATTGGGTTTACTTTCAAAAAAGAATATTTGCGATTTCAGGCTTAAAAGGAAAGCTCTATATCATCCATACTATGTTCTTGTGATTCTTCAAACCTTTAGGCTTTCTGAGAAATTAGGAGTTAAGATTTCTTTATCATAGATTCCTCTGGGAAACCAGACTTGTACTTTTATTAGTAACACTGTGCAAGGAGACCATTCTCATTTCTTAATCCAAGGATGTTTTAATTTGAAAATAAGTATAAATTATAGTGATGGGAAAACATATAAAAGAACAATGAAGTTATCATCAATTTTTCCTCTTGTTGAAACAGATATTTACTTTTGAAAAATCAAACAGCAGAGAGCATCACTAACAATATGCTTGAGTTAACAGAAAATTTAATTTAATCTAATTTATCTTAATTTAAACTTGGCTGTAGCGTGAGCCAATTGTAGAAGAGTTCTGTTTTATATTGCTTTCTTTGAATAAGTTATATTCATAGCCTAAAACATGTGCTGTGAATTTAGGACAATTTAATCTATAAATACTTATTAAATAAGTTCTCTGCAGTATTCAGTAATGAGGCATTACTTCAAGATGTAATGTCAGCCTTCATAGGCCCTGCTGATTCTGGCTTAAACGCTTTGTTTCTAGAGCTTTGCCTTCCTGGAAATGACTTTATTACCCAGTTTATTAGCTCATTAATTTGCTTTTTTTTAAGCTCACCTGTGTAAGTTAAAATGCCATATATCTTTTGCTGCAATGAATTCTTTGTTACCTCTATTTCTGTTTAGGAAAAATTTAATCAGAATGTTTCTTAGGATGCTGTTCGTTACCCTTGAAGTTTCTGCTTGCCAGAAAAGTTAGATTTGAGGTAGAATCCAAGCTGCTGCAAGGATGGGCGCCTACTGCTGAGTATTAGTAGAAGGAGTCTTATTTTGGAACCTACCAAAGAGAGCATGGCTGTTAACTTCTAGTCTTCATGCTTTTCGTCACAGGTTAGCAGCATTTCTGAGCAGGCTGCCTGTGATCCGCAGGAACTGCTGTCAGATAAATCCAGGAGCATTGCAGGAATACATCATCTCAGGTGTTGATTTCAGTGTGGATATGATACAGAAGGCCACTGCATGTATCTTTTATCTTTCCCTCTCCTGTCAATAGCTCTTTACCTCAGCTTATCACTGTTGTATCTGAGTACCTCTGTTCTTGGCCAGCGTTGGTTGCGTGGGTTCTCTTGTGTAGGCATCTTGCTTAGCAGTTTAAGCATAAAGCTCTTACAAATGCCCGTGGCCATGAAGAACTTGTCGTGCAGTGTCACTACAGCAGTCTGTAGTGTACCCTGGTTTAAAACAGGTATCGCATGCTACTTAGCTTGCCAATTGCTTGTTTTCTCTCCTGTATTGTGCAGGACAGGCAATTTGGAAATAGACTGGTATTTGAAAAGATCATCTCGACTATCCCAGCCTCTGGAAGGCTGGGATAACTATTTTTGGGAGAACAGTCAGATAAATTTAATTACCAAAAGACAGTTGTTTCTATTAGCAGCAATTTTAGCTATTCTTTGCTTACTTTTTTGCCAGCCAAGATGGCATGTTGCCATGGCTGTGGTTCTGAATGTCTTTCTCCTCAGAGCTTCTTGGCTTTGGCTTATGGGAACAGACAGACTGATGGACATGACCAGCTAGATATAATGTTTTTCCCAGTTTCCTTCACAAACATTTATGTTGATCTTTCTATAACAGGAGTTGATAGTTTTTCATAAGGCAGGTCTTATATATAAGCCGTGTAACCTGAGCTGACTGCAAAACCACTCTGGCTGTAGCTTTGTCATATTGGTATTGAGTACAGAAAAATCGGTTTGCCTCCTCAGTGGTGATGGTCTGAACATGTGAGAGTTGTTTGTGCTGCTGGAGTGTGTGATTCATTCCCCCCCCCCCCATTTTTTTGCCTGCTTATGCATATCATGATGTTCTTTCTGAAACAGTGCACGGGAGATTAATACTTGCTTTAACTAACCAGTATCTTTGCCATCTGTTCGGGTTGCTTGCTTTCTTAGGGCAGGTTTTTAAAAGCTGGAGAACTAGGAAATCCTTCTGGGAAAGGCCAGATTTAGTTGTTTTTCCCTGTTTTGGAAAGGAGGGAAAGATCTGATCTGTTTTTCTGAATTAGTTGATCATACTCAGAGAATGATGTTAATAGTATCAGTAGTCTTTGGTCCTAGCTAGAAGATAAAATGCCACTTATATCTACCTGTATGATAAATAAGTCCAGGGGTTGCCTGGAAAAATCCTGTACTCTTCATAAAAGTCACAATTTCAAGTTGGACTGTACTACAACAAATGTCTGTACAGTGGTTGAAATGAAGTCAGTGAATGGGTGGGCAAGGAGTTGTTCTGGTAATGCGATAGGAATCAGTCCTCTACAGGAGATAACTACAGGAGTTAATTTGTTGCTCTTTAGAAAGCACTGGATTGTGCTCTGAATAAATAGTTGAGGTACAGCTGTGGTGCAAGTGTCCACCCAGGTTCACTGTGGAGCTAATTACTTGGTATGATTCTGTGCTGATGTTTTACTGCTCAGGAGCCCAACCTGACATCTTTTTTTTTATGTGGTACGGTACTGTGATGGTATAGGCATGTCATCTTTGGCGCTAACTCTGCGTGAGGCAGCATTCAGCTGTGTATAGCTTAAATTTCTCTGGGAAGTAGAGGTGACAAAGTCTGCTGGAAGCTTGTATGCTGCTGGGAACCCACTACTGTCCTGGACGTCACAAAGAAGAGAGGAAATGACAATTTATTTTTCTTAGTTCTCTCTCCTCCACCCTCTCCCAAAATGGGACGCTTTCTGCATTAGAGGCCAGACCAAAACAGCATCTTACTCCATTTTTCCTAATGCTTTATGGAACATGCATGTAGTGCGCAGCTAGTTCCTGCATAATGTCCTACATGATGCTATTCCAATCGTGGGACTGGAGGTCATGCTGATCTCTGTTCCAGCAGTGCAGGCAGGCTCAGTACTTCATTCAGTGTGCTGCATGAGAGGAATTTCTTTTTAAAAAAAGGAAAGAAAAAAAAAAAAGCTAATTGAGTTGCTGGTAATTGGCCACTTTGGTAGATAACTCTACTTTCAAAATATTACCTGAGGCTCTAGTAACTATTTAGTATTTTCTAGTTTACTAATAACAATTTTCAAATCAACTGTTCCTACTTCAGTGCTCTTTGAAGTGGACTAGGTTATTGTATCATGTTGCATTTCAAGATAACCTACTTTTGTCAAGTGTCTATCTCCAAAACTCTTTTGGGGGTCTTACAAGTCGTACTCAGATGACTGGAGGAGCTGAAACTTCAAGAACATCAGCAAATATTGTGAACCTGACAGTGAGATTGAAGGAACTGACAATCCTGAATCTGTACTTACATATAACTTTTAAACTCTTGAGCCATTTTAAATACAATGATTGTGGCTTAAATATCTTTTGAAGTTTGTTACTTCTTGGCAATTGGATTCTTTTCTAAAAGCTCCAAAAATGTATTTCTGCTCTTAACAAGGGCAATGCTAATTTTAAAAGGAGTTAACAATTAACGTCTCTAGGGAATTTGATTTTGTATAAATATTTATGATCAACCCTGAGATTGCATGGCATGAGTTTATATGGGGAAAATATATTTCTTATGTTTTTGACCACATAGGAAAAAACATTGTTCTTTATTTCTCTTTTTTTACACAAGTATCAGACTACTTACAGCTTTATAAAACTTGGAAAAATACTGTTGGCCTAAACTTACTCCTTAACTAAGGAAAGGAGGAAGAATGTGAGTGTCAGAGGAATTGTTCTTTCTTTGTCCAGATGTCCATTTTTTCTTTTATTTGAGGAAGTTGATAAATTTAAATTTTTAAAATAACTTCTTTTTTTAGTGTTTGAAACCACAGGATTCTCTGTTAGACTGATAGGAGCTATCAGTCTTTTTTTTTTTTTCTTCCTCTCTCTCTCTCTCTTTCCTCCCCTCTCTCCTTGTATTAAAACTATTTTTGGACCATTATTTATCCATGCAGGAAGCGTAGAAAATGTGTGGAACATTGCTTTTTCTATCAGACACAAATGGCATGTACTATAAAACCGGTTTTATATTTGTGGAAGTCAGAATTAATGTTATACAGATTTTATTATACAGTTGCTCTTTAAGCAGAGAGATAGCCGGGAATCCTTTCTGACAATGTTTATTTAAAAAAGGGAGATGTGCTTTAGCATGTTTTGCATCTTTTTCTATTGCCTAATCTCTCTTTTCTTTTTATGTTTAGTTGCTATAGCTCAAGGTGGTGCAATCCAGATTTCTAATCCAGCCTCTGATGGTGTCCAGGGACTGCAGACGTTAACGATGACAAATTCAGGAGCTCCTCAGCCAGGTGCTACAATCGTGCAATATGCAGCACAATCACCTGATGGCACACAACAGTTTTTTGTTCCTGGAAGTCAAGTTGTTGTTCAAGGTATATTTTATTAGTCTACTGTATTTTAGATTATTTTTATAAAAAACACTTTTTCTTAAAGGGCTTTTTGTGTTCATAATTATTGTAATATTAAATAAAATATTTGTGCATAAAAAGATGGCAGATAGCCTTAGGAGGAGATTGAGTTTCTGTGCTCAGTAAAGCAGCTACTTTTGATTAAAAAAAGCTATGAAGAGGAAATGACAGGATGAAAACACTTTCTGCTTTGAATTCTCTTGTCCAGACTTTGTAAGACATGTTTAACTGCAGTAAAGGTGCTGTTACAGTTTAAACTGAGATGCTGAGGCTGCATAATTGCATCTCATTTAGTATATGAAACTAATTTGATTTTTCAGCGGCTTATCAGTGTTCATATAATACAAGTTCTGAAGTTATTTGGGCAGTTATAAGGAAATATTTAAGGCAGATTTTTTCTTCCAGTTTATGACTCTTGCAGTTATTAGGAAGGATTGGACATGAGATCCTTGCTTGAAGCTAGTCTTCACACAGAAGAGACCTTTGTAAGCTCTATAAAAATGTATACATGTCAATTGAACTGTGAATGGCAAATTCTTAAACCTTATTGTAGATTATACAGAGTTTTTTTCCCTTCCTCTGCTGAGGCAGATTGAGAGCCAAAGGTATCTTGGATCCTTATCAAGACAAGGAAAAGTAAGGTTGGGTTTAGGGTTATACTGAGGAAAGCCATGGGAAAGAGATTTCTGTGTGGAAACACTAAATTAATAGCTACCATGGAGGATAAAAGTTTTTTTTTTAATCTCTTTCCCTATTTTTTTTGTCAATGCAGAGAAGTACAGTGGGAGGTCTGGATGAGGACTCTTCCTTAAGCCAAAATGGCTATCTTAAACTTTGAGAACAGCTGGGAGGCCTTTGAATATGTATTCATGGAGGGGGTGAGAGTCATCGACTAAATGCAGACACAGATATCTGAGCTAGTCGGTAGAGTCCAGGTTGAGGCTTATTTTGCCCTAACACAGGTGTTTGAAATAGATTCTGTCTTAAAGTGTTTCTCTGTTTGCTCTAAAGGAAGCCTAGGATATAAATTAAGACTAATACCATGGAGATAATTAAACTTCTTGAGGCAGTGCTAAATAATAATACCACACTTCAATTCTTCCATTGTTTCTGGTTAATTTTTTGCTGAAATACATTATCTTTTTAAGACTTCTCGGAAGTGTTCCAAGGAAGCTTTAAGACTATGATGTGAAAAGCTCTAAAACAAAAAGTTAGTTTCCATCATGCAGAGAATACAGTAAAGTTTTAAGTAAAGCAAGTAGTAATAATAAAAACTATTGTAAATACCCTACACATTGTTATGAATACATTTAGCAAAGCAAATTTCACACTGTGATTGTGGTGCGTGTATTTTAGTAGGAATCTGAGATAACTTCTATACATGTACATAAACATTTTTTTCTCAAAAATTTGGAGAGCTTCTCAGTCTCCCTAGTTTGGCTGTAGTATTTAATATGTACTGCTTGATGCTCAAGAGCTCCTGGGGGCAGCAGAAAGTAGCTCCTCAGTTGTTTCCTAAAACCTCACCAGCCTGTTCAGAAGCACTGAACTTGGAGACCCTATCTGGCAGCTTTTCAGGGGATTTTAGTTGACTGGCCCTCCTTTACGCACCCCTAGTATGGGCTTCTCAAGGCTGTCCTCTACCCCCCTTTTTCAGCAGCTCGACCACTTGATGGGGTATAGTCTGTTAGGTGTCTTGCCTGTAATTAAAACTTTCAAAGTGGGTTTGGAGACAGTTACTGAATACTTGCTGTATATTGTTTCTGGAAGTGTCTAGGTTCTGTTAACTGAATTGATGTTGTTCGCTGTCCATGCTCTGAGAAGTTGGCTTTAACTGGAAATCTGAGTTCTCTTCAGTGGTTCTCTCTGTTCCTTTGGCCCAAACAAAGTCCAGTGCTGTAGTGATGTTCATAGTTGTTGACATAGAAGAAAAATGATACATAAAACATAAAGTAAATAGTAAGTGAGCATGAACTTGGAGATAATCAAAAGGTATAAGATTTCAATTAAATAGTGGGTCTTTCGATACTGAAAAATCCTTCGAAAAAATCTTAAAAAAAAAAAAAAAGTGAAAGCACCTGAAAATGTTTCTCTGCAGTTAGAGGTAAGGCTGATCTCTTTGGAGTGAGACAAAGAATTAACTGGATACACAAGTTTCTACATCCTTATTAGAGGTCAAGTGGTCTGAATGGATATGTTAGAAAGTCTGTAGGAATATAGTTGTCATTTATGTACACTTTGTAGTTAACTGTACATCTTGTATCATGATAGCAAGGAAAGCGACATTCTGCTTAGTAGACTTTCCACTTGTATATATTTTATGAGTCTAAGTAGGCAGCATATGAACTTTATATGTAATAATCACAGAAGTAAAATAAAAACAGAAAAGTTAACAAATATTAGTCCTAGGGTGGAAAAAATCTGTTTCTGAAACTTTCAGATAGCATTTTTTATGTATTTATATTTTTTTCTAAAGTATTTGCTGGTGAATCTTACATAATAATGGATGGCATCACATAAACCCCGTGCTTGCTATTTTTTGATAACCTCTGGTAGGAGAAAGGGTTAATATAAAAAGGCCAAAGATGTTGATCCAACTGAGTGATCTTTCGTTAGCTACAAGTTTACATTCATAGGCAAAATAAGAGGCAGTTCTGATACCCTGATAGTATCCTCATGCAGATTAAGAGCTTTTTTGCTAACTGGAGAAAAAGGAAGAGTGCTTAAATATTAGAGAAAATGACAGTGCAGAGAAGTCGTATCAGAATTATTCTGTTGGGATCTATGTGTGTTTTCATAGCACAGTCAGTGATATGAACAGTGATATTTCAGAGGTCCGTGGCTGTTGTTTCTTACGTGCTTGAGTTCTGATCTTTTGCTGATATGACCCCAAAGTGGTCCTGCAATCACAGGAGCGCTCTTTCTTTGCACTGATGCTTCCGTTATTGCTTTCTTTGGCATAGTTTCATAACTGATGACTAACCAGTCTAAATTAGCTTATTACAAACGAAGGCCTTAGATGTTGTTTACTATGCCATATATACAAAGCAGTGCCTGGACTGTTGGTCTGAATCGGATTTCACTTAAGGTGGTGTAAATCAGGAGTAACTCTGTTAAACCAAAGGGGTTGGTTTTGGTTTTTTGTTTGTTTTCTCCCCTACAAAGTAAGTCACCCAGCTCTCTTGGACCTCTCTTGGAAAAAGGAGGGGGTGGGGGAGAGGTCGCCCTTACCCAGAGCTACTGTTCTGCCTGCTATTTAATCTGAAACAACTGCCTTCAGTTGTCTTATTCCATTGGAGCTTTCTTCAGTCTTTTCTGAAGCTTTTAACTGAAGTGAAATTTTGTTTGTTTGTTTGTTTGTTTTCTAGGGAGCTTTAGACTTTCTTTGGTTTACCTATTTGTTCGAGCTTATTAAGCTTTCCTGTCTCGTGTCTGTCTTGCAGAGCCTTGCTTTTCAGTGGCACTGTTCCAATGCTGGCCAAAACAATTGCACATGTGTCTTTTAAAATCTTGTTATTTTATATGCAATCATGCTTTTATCATTCTGATTCATTCATGAATTCTGGAGTCATTTTGTAATTTCTGTCAGTCAGTGCTGTGAATCTTCAGGTCTGACTTTACAGCTAGCTCTGTGCTGAATGCTTTCTGTAAATTTTTGTATAATTCAGAGGAAAAGCACAAAGCTAGGCTTACAAACACATGAAAAAAGGTTTGCGGGAGAAAGGAGTTCTCTTTGGGCTGCAGTTCCAGTGAGCTGTTCCAGTGACAGAGCATATTAATGACAGTGGTAGGCAAGTGAGGTCAGTGTGATGTCAGTGCTCTTGCTTGTAATCCTGCACATGCTTGCTAGTTTGGAACAGTTCACGCTGAGCTCTGCGAGAGGAACGGCAGAGTCGTGTGTGCAGAAGCTGATCATGGCTGTAACAGGAGATGAAACAGGTAAAAAATAAATAAATAAAAAAAAAAAAAAACTGTTAGTCTTTTACATTACATTTTTGGATGTCTAAGCTTAGTTAGTATTTGTGACATTTTCCTTTGAACTTGTTGCTGTAACTCTTTCATCTTTGAAAACTGGCATAAATAGATCTGATTATAATTAGTCAGTGTGGGATATCAGTGTAATTTTAACAGTTTTCTTTAAAAAAAATCACTGTTAGAGCATGAAAATTCTTGCACAAGTTGATTCAGATAACTAATCTTTACTACTTGATGCAGGATTTTGCTGAAAAATCCACCAGTTTTCTTTTAAATCCTTCTTTTTTTGTGGAGATGTATGTGGCTATCTTTATAATTATGTTTTTTTCTTTTGTAAAAAAGATGCTGCTTTTAGGTTTAGCAGTAAACTCTTCAGACTTGATAAGCTAAAATAGACTTAAGCATAGCTGTAAGAAGAAAGGTGTGCATTGTTTTAGTAGTATAAATAAACCCTTATGCTTTCATTGCTAGAGAAAATGGTGAATACAAACAGATTTGAAAGAGCAATAATTTCGAGTGTTGAAATGCCTGCTTATTTTCTCCTACACTGTTAAAATGGTCTGTTCCTCAGCTAATTGAGTTCAAAAGGCTGACGTCATTAGATTTCCTGGAATCATGTTGCAGTAGGGGACTGGAAAAGTTAAACTCCAAACAAGATACACATTGACGTCAGCTCCAAGTCATGCTGTGATTTAGTCAGTTCCTTTCTGCTTCGTCAATCCCCTCCGGCGGATCTGTAATGTTAGCTGACTTGCAGCTGGTATCGACGTCCTGCTTATTGCTGTTTAGTATTTTTTCATTAATCCAAAGATAAGTATCCTAAGTCCATGTTTCCTGATTTTTATGCTCAAAGGAATAATGATTCATGCCTTGCTTAGCCAGTTTAGTGGTGAAGTTTAAAACCCTTTGATAAGCTAGTCCCATCATCGTGACTCACAGGAGAGGAGAATAAATACACTAATACATAGCATGTATCAGATTTTTCTCCTGGCTAGTGGAAGAATTCAAGTGCAGGAGTGCTCTCTAGTGTTCAGCAAGTTGTTTTCCCCAAGAACCTGCTGATATAAGGTGGTGGGATTTTCTCATAATTTACTCATTTTGTTAATTTCTCTGAGCTTAATTTGCAAGGGTAGTTGTACTCTTCTGGATTTAGCTGTCTGAGTTTATTTTTTCTTTTTTTTTCTTCTTGTTAGTAACTTTCATTTTGTAAGCCTGAACTCAAACCTTCAAGTTTTTTGAATGACTTTTTACTCTTTTGCAATTTTAAGGAGAAAGAAAGTAACTGGCCTGGGGTGATGAGTTAGGGGAGTAGACCTTCTCCAGTTTTGTTGTGGTTCTCAGCTTTCTTCTCTTGACTTGCATGTTGGTTGCAGACTTGATGTGTTGCAAAAGCGTAAGCCATGATAGCCATTGTGAAAGTATTATGAATACTTCTAAACATGCCTTAGGACAAACACATGCATGCAGTTTACCAATCTCAATTTTTCTGTGGTTTTGTTCAAGAAAAAAATCACTGGCTGTAAATTACCTCTACAAAAGGCGACTAAAATTGCTGTTAACAGTCTCAGTCCTATGTCTCATTTGCAGGAATGCGTTTAAAACTCCATGGAGTTTCATTAGAAACAGATATCCTCTGTGATTTCAGAGGCCTGGCAGGGTGGATCGGGGTGGTGTGGTGTGTGTGTGTGTGTGTTTTTTCTTTCTCTCTTTCTCTCCCCCCCCCGCCCCCCTGGGCCCCGATGCTTGATTGCTGCAGCATATGGGTACACTAATGGACTAGGACAGTACGAATTTTCTTCTAGAGTATCCTTTCTGTTAAAGCCTGTTTCTTCTCTCCCAATGTATTTTTCAGGGGAAACAGCATTTTATTGCAACTTTTTGAGGTATTATACAAAAAATTTTGCAGAGTTAGTGATAATTTGCACTAATGTCATTTATTCTGTGATAAAGCACTTACTATGGCACAGTTAAAAGATGCTTAGTCCTTCTTTTTAACAGCTATGTCTGGGTTAGGTAGACTTGTATGACCAAAACAGTTATTTGCCTCTCCTACCATACTTGTAGATTTTTAAGTGAGCCAACTGTTAGGCAGGGACAGACCTTATGGGAACCTCATCAAACTAGTCTTAAAACATGTTGCTACTTACAGCAGTGCTTGCTGATCCCAGCTGAGATAGGGGCTCGGTTTTGGTGAGCCTGTTGCAGGTACCTGTGGCACCGAGTCCTCTTAGCAGCAGCAACAATAAGTGCTATTGGCTAACGTGTGAGTGTAAATCAAGCAAAGATAACAAAGTAGTTGGTGACCCCAGGTTGACATGACCTTCTTTCTCCTTAAATTGATGTACAGACTGCGTGATTTTACTTGGATTTATGCTTCATTATAGCTAATGCAAGCTGAGAAAACATCTTTTTTTTTCTTTCTTTTTTTTTTTTTAGTGAAAAAAGATAGAAAAAGGTAGTTCTTGCCATAGAGTCAAGATGAGGCTAAAGAATTTCTAATATTCTGTTTTTATAAATAGTGAGCTGATGTATTGTCCTGTTGACATAAGCAGGGCTGCTAACATAAGCAGCGAACCGAATCGAGGGTTAAGTGATTCTATTATAGCTATGCAAGAAGACAAAGATCTAAGTTCATGGTGTCTGCCTGTTTGTCCTCGCAAGGCCATCGTCAGGTGATTCCTCTTTCCCACCCCCGTCCCTCAAGGATTATCTTTAACTTAGGTCAGTTCGGTGGTCCAGCTCATCTTGTAATTCCACAAACACTTTTACCCACACAGCCAAGAGGGGGGAGCTGCAAATTGTTTAAGCAGATAATGATTTCAGAACACGTCTGTGGAGAACTGTAGTCTAAACACAGCTTGATCCTATTTTTTCTGTTTAATTAGTGAAGTACTTGCATGAAATTTTCTCAGAGAGTAGTGTGAATAGAAATTTATTACTATGTTTAGGTTGGGGTTTTTTTTCACCTGTAGGTGACTTTTGTCTCTTTACTGCTCTATCCATCAGCCTCCCAATAGCGCTTTTGTCTATATTTTATCCTTCTAAGTTTTTCCATTATTTGAGTATTGCTTTAAAGAATTAAAGTACAAATTATGTATAACATAACAGACCCTGAAATTTGATCTTTTATATCCAGTTGCTTTAATGAGGAAAATAGAAGTTTTGTTCTGCAAAAATATGAAATATTTATGGAAATTAATAGGCAAGTACTTGCTTATAATTTTAATCAGGATGCATTTTTTGTTTGATTTTTCTGTGTCAGAAAGACCCAGATATACTTCCTTATGACTTTCACAATTTTGTTTTAAAGCTGAGGATACATTTCATAGGAACAAAGTATCCTAGAAATAAATATAGAAACAAGGTGAGAGCATCAGAAAGATACTGTTTCCAAATTACATGTCAGATTTCAAATCTGCATTTAACTTGGGAAAGCTCAAAATTGGCAGGCTCAGGAGCTGAATCTGAATTTTTGGACTCCAATTTACTGTGTAGCTACACCCCTTCCTGTGCAACAGCTACCACCTCTTCTTGCCCGCTAATGCAGCAGCATCCTATTTGTGGGCCTCCTGCTCAAGGAACGTATTTCTGTTCCCCATGAGCATTTGTCTCTTCCTTTTGGCAGCAGTAGCTCTCACTTTTTCCTAAGGTTGCCAGACAGATGCCATAAAGGAAGGAGAGTCAGTAAGGCCAGTACTGTTGCTGTTACAGGGAAGGGGAGACAGGTTGCTTTTGAAGCATCTGTTAGAGGACAGTGGTGGCTGAGTGGACTCTCAGTGGCTGCAGCAGCAGCATCTTTTTGTGCAAGCAGCAAATAAATATGTGGATGTTTTGACAATATTTCTCAAACAGCTTTCCCTGTACTTAGAAGAGCTACGTGGAAGCTTTCACAGGCTTGATCTGGCTGGTGGACCGCATGCTAGAGCAAGGTAGACAGCTAATTTTACAGGGTAGAAATAAAAGCTGATGAGATAACAAATATGACATTACAGGCCTGGGAGATATTTTGAGTTATAGGGACCCTGGATAATACATCAACAGAAATCTGTTATTTCCAGGGAGACTTTTGCATAGTTCTTTTTTGCTGTAATGTTTAAAATATGATTCTTTACAGCTGCCACTGGAGACATGCCAGCTTACCAGATTCGAACTCCCACCACTGCCTTACCTCAGGGAGTGGTAATGGCAGCCTCACCAGGGACCCTGCATAGCCCTCAGCAACTAGCAGAAGAGGCAACACGCAAGAGAGAACTGCGACTTATGAAAAATAGGTAAGACTATGTTACAATTAATAGTCAGTGTTGCAAAAAACCAAAATACTCTAGTAGAGTTTTCTTCTTAAAGTCATGAGCCACTGCCTATGGTTGAGGAAGGGAAGGCAAGAAATCCATTCTATGTCTTCAGTCCTCCCACATTCTTACAGCACTGGTGAGCAGTGGCTGTTAATCAAACCTGGGAAGTTAGAGCTGTCCTTGTCTCCGTGGATTTTTAATTCTGAAATATTATGATAATTCAAAAATCAGTGTTAGTTGTGTCCATTACTGCTCATCGTTGAGATGATCTAGAGATATACTTATTGTTGAACAAATTTTTTCACTTGATAATAAAATGACCAGCATGGGATCTCATTGGCAGCTGCCCATTAATAATACTGTGAAGATGACTTATCCTAGAATTGAATGATAGTTATGGAATTTCTTAAATAGCTGGTTCTCAGGATAAGTTACTGTGTAGTACTACTTTGATTTAAATAGGTGTGTCATTTAGCATATTGTGTGAGGTGGCTGTATATTTTCTAATTAGTTGGCATGGATTTTACTGTATGCAGTAAACATCTGTCTTTCTCTGTGCTTTTTTCTAACTGCTCTTAGAGGGCTTTTTCTTTTTAAATGCATAGCTGCTGCTGACATCAATGGAAGTTAGATTTATGCCTTCCAAAAGAAATAGTCTGATATGCAGATACATTGAATAGCCACTTGCCTTATGATTGAATTCATGGTATTGCTTTGCTCTCATGCCTGTCCTTACTTTAAATTACTCATAAGAATTGCTGCATTGTTGTGCGTCCCTTTTAGTTTCTCCTCTCTTCAGTTTTAACACTAGTGTCTAAGCCATCTCTCATATCACATGTTGGAAAGTTCCATTCTTGTAACTTGACAACCTATGTTTTGAAATGTTAAAGGAGTGGACTCTGTTTAGTACAGTCCAAGCCTACATATTATCTTTTTCTCACTGTTTTTCTCAGTTCATCTGTGTATTAATTCCATCATTGTTTTGGTTGGTGTTGAATTTGTTTCAAGTTTTCAGTTGTTTTAAGTTTGCTGTTTAACCATGTTATTGTTTATGGCTGTTATCTGCTGTTCTGTTTGTGCAATCCAACAATTGGTGGTGGTTGTCGTTATTATGGAACTGTAGGGATTGAAGGTAATTTCATTTATCCAGTCTTTGCCATACTGTGGCTGTTCCTGTAGTCATTTGCCTTGTATTGGTTCCAGGGAAGCTGCCAGAGAATGTCGCAGAAAGAAGAAAGAATATGTCAAATGTCTTGAAAATCGTGTGGCTGTGCTTGAAAACCAAAACAAGACTCTCATTGAGGAACTCAAGGCCCTCAAAGATCTTTATTGTCATAAAGCAGAATAACTGTCTTTCATTTGGACCTTGTTTATTACGAACTTTAATCAAGGCATGAGAGGAAGCAATTCTACAGATTGCCATATGAACTTGAGAAAGAGACACTTGAGGCCCTTGTGGAACCCAGTTTTGCTTAGTGTTTTTAGACTGATTTGGGAGATGTTCCAAAATTTGGAATTCAGTCATAGTCTCCATACTCTGCTGAGCTTTCTAATAGCATGCAAATGGCTTTTTTGTTTGCACTTTTTACTTCTGCTTTTTGCAGGGAAGCTGCTAAAGAATGTCGACGTCGGAAGAAAGAATACATAAAATGTCTGGAGAGTCGTGTTGCAGTGCTAGAAGTTCAGAACAAGAAACTTATAGAGGAGCTTGAAACCCTAAAAGACATTTGCTCTTCCAAAACAGATTAGTAGAAATATTTATTTTACTGTGAACTGACTAAAATATGTCCGATTACTTTATAAGGCAATACATAGCCAACACGAATTATGGCTTTCTCTTTGTGTCATTTATATTATATTCCAACTTCTAACATTCCTGAAATGCTTTCCTGCTTTTTGTCAAATCTTAGCTCTAATTTCAGGTTTTCTGTGCTGCTCCCGTCCACCTCCCAAGGAGCCAAATGTTAAAATATGTAACAAAGTTAAAAAGCGCATAATTTCTAAGAGCTGTTTCTTTGCCATATATTTACATTACTACTTTTTACATGTTACTGATAGTGTCCTGCACATACAAAATATTTTACAGTTGTTTTAAATGAATCATAAAGATAATGCATCCAGTAATACAAGAAAATCAAACTACTCAAGGTATCTCAGGAAAGAGTTTATAAAAGAATGTTATGATTACATGTATGTATTAGAATACTAGTCTACAAATGATTTTATGGCATATTTTTATATTAGTTGCTTTGTGGAAAAAAGTATTGTATTGCTGTCATGGAGTGCCATGGTTGAAGATAGTTTTTAATAGAACCATGTTGTTTAACCTGTGTAGTGTCTGGTTTCATTTAAACATCTGTTTATTTGAGATGCTTTAAAGCCTATGAGAGTCTGGAAGGGGAGGGAGGAGGAAAAAAAAAAAAGCATATATCAACTCCTTGACATGATGCTAAGTATATTGTAAATACTTGAAAAAAGCTTTCTGCTATATCCTGCTATTTACTTAAATCTTCTGTAGTCTGTGAAATATTTGATTTATTAGAGGTTTATATAACACAATGCAATTTTACATCCTGAATACTTCATGTTCTAGATTCTGGACAACTGTACACAGTTATCTATAGTGAAGGATGATGGTGTAGTCCTTTTCACACTTTCTGCAAAGTTCCAAGAGGAAGTAAAGGTTACTTAATGAAGGAAGCTTTCCAATAAACAGTAAATATCTGCTGATTCCCAGAGTTTCAGAATAACCTGTAGGTGAGAGCTGAAGATATTTAAAAATAAACCCCTGATTAAACCAGATTACAGCTCTGATAACTTCATCATGTGCCAACTTTCCATTCTGCTTTGAAGAAGAATAGTGCTTATACAAGATTGCTTCTGGGTATTTCTTCAATTCAGGAATGATCTAATTGATTATTGGTCTGTATAGTGTATGAGCAGAGTATTTGGGAGCTTTGCTGTAACTAGCAACACCATTGCCTTACTGATGAGTTGGTAAGAAAGACTTGGTTCCTGCTTAGTTGGCTTTACAAGATAAGGGGGGGGAAAAAAAGATGGAATCCTGCCCTCACTAAAGTCACTAAGACTTCTTGATTTAAACTGAATTCACATTTAACTCAGTCTTCACTCTGACACTTTTTTTAATCTGGTCTTCTGTCACTTTCCCAAATTATTTGAAATAGGATTTTTTTTCAAATTGTTTTTGAAAAGCCCATAAGGTACCTAAGTGAGGCCATATTTGTAAGAAGAGGCAGTCTCTCCTTTCTCTTCCTTACGACTACATCAGTTGGTTTAAAAAATTGCAGGTCCATGTAGCAGTCTCTATAAACTGCAACAAAAATATCCAGCCAATTGCTTGTTGTGGCTCTGTCACTAGAATCTGTTTTCTATTACAGGTACCATTGCTCCTTACTCTCCAAGGAACTTGGAACTAAGTGGAAAGAAACTTGAGTGTGTGGTGTATGACTGTCCAGTATAAACTTTTTTTATGGTTTCATCTTCTCTGTAGTATCTGGTATTCACTATAGCTAGAAATTTGACAGATGGCATCCTTGTCTGTTCCGTATCTGTGCAGTCTACAGTCATTTATTTGCTAATGCTTATTCAAGAGTTGGTTAATGTCTGTCTTTTATTTAAATAATTAATTTGGGGGGGGGGGGAAGCCTAATGTAGGGGAAGCTTAACTCCAAATGTTCTAAGTGTGTGTTTGGTCATTCTGGAAAACTTTGTTTCATATGTTTATCTGCAGCAAGGAAAAGTATCCTGCTTCAGAAAAGTCCACTGCTCAAAACCTGTCTCGTTTAGACTAAGACTTGGAAAAAAAGAAATGTTTATGACCTATTCTTCTTTCATTCTTGATAATATAGCTTGGTATAGAAATAATGTTGACATAACTAGTAAAGCACATTGTGTATTTTAAAGTGAGAAGGAGTGAGATCAAATAAGAACAAGGTATGTGGCTGGTAAATTAGAACCAAGATGCATCTTGTGGTGAAGGAAATAACTTTGCTGAAGATGAGCAAAGGGCGGTCTGCATAAATGCCAAGAGTCTGTTTTCAAATTGATACTGGAAAAGTAGGTTACTTATAATAGTAAATCCAGTTCTGAATTGATTTGGGAGATGTACATTGAAAACTTTGTGAGAGCTTTCCTGAGATTAAATGAAGATCAGAAGATGACCTCAATGGAGTTTGCTAGGGAAATAACACCAAAATAGTTATGTGCAACAGGACTGCTTGGAGCCTGGGTCTTTGCTCAAGCAGCACGTCAGAGGATTAAAGTGATAGACAGGATATATGCAAGGATATATAAATTAATTTTAGGTTATAAAGAAAACCTAATAAATCACACTAAGTCTTTCTTCAATTTAATTTTTCTCTTTAAAGTTGCTGTGTAGTTATTAAGCCTTCACAAGTTTTAGGTCATTATTTGAGACTTTTTTTATAGGCCACTTTAGTGACATATAAGATACTTCTGAATGTATGTCAACTTTGGAATCCGTAGTAGATGCATGTATGCTGTGACTGAGAACAGAATTTTTATTTTGGATTCCTGTTCACCAAGCTTGCATTTGTGCCTGTATGTCCTGTGCTTTCTTGTGCTCCTCTTCAAGAGCTTAAAATGTGAAAATGGCTGGAACTATTCATTGTTACTTCTTACTCCCTATGCAATAAAACTAAAATTGATTGGGGTCTGAACTCTTAGCTGTCAAAGGTCTTGGGAGATTACGCTGACACCATTTTAGAAGCTGTATTGCCTAGCAGTCCAAGTGAAATTGTCTAGGTTTGTATAATGGCACCCACCTCTTGGATAGCAGGCCAGTAAAAGGTCAGTTTATAATGAGAATGTTGAACTTCAACCATAAGGTAAGTCTTAGGGTTTTTATCTAAATTAGTTACTGATCTTTTCCTGATGATGCATTTTGATGGAAGAGAGGAAACTGCATTCTGCATTTGGTCTGTCTCCTCGCTTTGTGACCACTTTTGATTCGCTCAAAGGCCAAGCAATCTGTTTGTAGAGAATTACCAGGTGGATCAGACACTGAGCTCAGAACTTTTCCATCAGTGGCATTGGCTGGCAAAGCTGTCCCTTTGATTGTCAAGGCTCATTTTTTTGTGTAAATGGTGGCTCTATTGCCTTCCCTAAAATGGTCTCATCTTGAAACTACAGTACAAACATGCAAATTGCCCATGGACTTTTGTGGAAGGTTTGTGATGCGGCTGTCAATCACAACAGGAACTATGCTGACATACTTTAGGAAACACAGTATCAGTGGCTGTTCTTGTTTATGTGAGTACCACACACGCACACAAGTGAGCACTTGCTCTCTATCCCCATTTTAATTCTTAAATTCTCAGCTGAACCAGGCATTGAGGGGCAGAAAGAAAATCAAAGGAAGATTAGGCATGTTCAGCACTTTATGCCCTTGCATAGCAGGGTGGGGAAGCACACACAAGTCCAGTGGACATGAAAATACTTGTACATAGTGAAGTATATGGAGATGTTCATTAGGATTCACACTGACTGTGTCTCCAGAAACAACAGTTGCTCCTGAATAAATTACCATTCATTCACCTTTTTCTCAGTGGGGTGGAGTGAGAGACAAAATCCCTCCATCTAAACCCCTTTGCCTGGGATTGCCAAACCAGGAGGCTTCAGATGGCTTTCATCACCTCTGTTTTATCTGGAACATTGCAATCAGGGCAACAGTTGGCAGATAACAAGTCATGTTCAAAGAAATCTGTTTAGAAAAGGTAAAGTCAAAATTTTGTTTTAACTTCAATCTCCACCTGAAATTTCACTTTGGACTCTGCAATAGTTTGAAAAAATATAGTGTCATTTAAAATGCACACTGACTATTAGTGTTAGCTGTCAAATTATTCAAAATATGAACTTTTTAAGTATTCAAGTTTTAAATAATTGCATAAAGCATTTTATTGTGTTCAGCACAAGGTAAAGGGGGGGGAGAAGAAAAAAAGAGGTGGGTTGTTTGTTTTCATTAAAAGTCTTTACTATAAAACTGCCAAGTTACTCCTCCCATGCAACAGAAGAGAAGAGATTTCAGTTCAGTCTATTCTTCATCTCTTTTACTTTTCAGAGAAAGCGTACAGGGGCCTTCATGCTTATTTTTGTGCATTTGACATGTTTAATGCTTAGTCTTTTTACTTATACAGCTCTTCTATGAGTATTCTCATTAAGTTTTGCCCTAATCCCAGTTGTTGAAGAGGAAAGCTGCTCCTGTGTTGAGCTGCCTGAATTCATTTCAGATTTTCTGTGCCTTAGGTCTTAAGTGAATTGATATCGTTCCTACCAAACTCACTCATCTTGCTATGCTTTCCCCACCCCATCCAACAAATAAATTCCTGTTATTATTTGAGAAATTTTTCTGGCTGTCAACAATCCAGTCTGATGCCATGAACAGCAAGTTATCCATGAAGCTCTACCAAAGTGAAGTGGAGGCATCTGCTCTGTCCTCTTCTGTATGAAAGATGATCTGGTTCTTTCTTCATTTCAACATGTATAGCCGCAGACTTTTGATGACTGTCAGTAAGGGAAACTCTTTTCTGAGAAGATCACAATATCAAAACCACCTTCTGTCTTGTAGCAAGGGCATTGTTGGTTTTAATGCCTTCTCCCACCATTTGCTGCTGTTTCTACACTCAGAAAAAGAGGTTGCTAGGAATGTATGGACAACAACTAAAGAGAAGGCATGTCCTGTCTGAATTGTCCTATTTGATGGTTTTGTCACCATCTCTTTTTGACAAATCTTGGAAGCACCTGCTTCTCTAATGAGAACATGGCTCTGAGCTCTGGATACCAATACAATTTCCATAGCAATCTGATTCCAGCTCAGATTTGTGCATTAGGGTTTTTAGTGTGGCATAGGAAAAATGAAAAACTCCTTTTGGACACAGTATTATCCATAATACAGAAATGTTAAAGGAATCTGAGCTGATTTATTACAAGGAGAATTTGAACACTGCCCAAGCTGTGTTTTATCAGAGCCAGGAAAATTTTCATCAGTACCAGTAAAAAAGGCTGAATTAATTGTGATTCTTTTTCTGTAAGAAAATTACATCCCTCTGGTACCAAACTATTTTCTCCCTTGCTGAATCTATGCAATTGTTTCCAAATTTCTTTGAGACAGATAGCTGGAGGATCTACAGGAAGATACACATAGGACTGCATGGGTGTTTTTTCTCAAACAATTTCATGTAGCTCAGGGAAATGGTCTCTTCAAGAATGCCTTCAACCTCCCAGAGTTGTGGGCGATGAGGAATGTAATAGTCAGCTTCCTCTTAAGGTACAACTTTGAGTCATAGCTGTTCTGCATCTAAACAAGGTGGGTGGGGAGCAATGTTATGAAAGAGAAACCTCTAGAGTGTTAGGAGAGAGCTATCTCTTTACTGTCTAAAATAACCCAAGGTGCTGTGAGCTGGGAAAATTGGGATTAAAATAAGTATGTTGTATGTGAGTAGGGTCTTTTTGGATTGTTAGTTCCCCTGGATTTTACAAGATCTGTTTGCAGTAATGACTGTATTGCTATAGACCTCAGGACTGCAAGCCTTATCATCTCCCATGTGGTTTTCCAGGTTTTTCTTTCTGTTCTTTTCAAACGTATTTACTGGTCTGTACTGTTATCCTGCAGACATAAATGTAAGAGCTAAATCCAGTGTGGTATCTTCTTTTTTTTGAATGAGGTACCACTTAAAAGAAAGCCAGAAGTGGCCTGCTCAGCTTCTGTTTTGGATTGCTTCATTTTGCCCACAGACCTTTTTATCTTACTTAATATTTTTTGTGCGAGTGTGTGTATGGCAAGATTGTATTGAGTGCTGATGCTGAACTGTTAAGCAGATGATAAAAATAGCTGCATTTTGGTTCTCAGGCTTCCTGTATAAAATATTATCTTGTGCAAGAGTGGGTTTTGTCTGGTTGTTTTTTAAGGCACTCTGAGGTTCTTCTGGATCAGGGATAACAATGTTTTTATTGTTCCAACAAAAGTTATGCTAGTTCTAGTATT
The DNA here is from genome assembly GCF_036417845.1 of Apteryx mantelli. Classification (NCBI taxonomy): domain Eukaryota; kingdom Metazoa; phylum Chordata; class Aves; order Apterygiformes; family Apterygidae; genus Apteryx; species Apteryx mantelli. The sequence goes on from NC_089979.1 coordinate 155,156,776, forward strand.
CACTTAATTTAAAACTTGAAGAAAATTACTTAGTTTTAGGGCAGTTTGATAATATTCATGCAGACTGGCAGAGACAGGTAGAAAAATCAGTTTATTTTTCTATCACTATCGAATCTTTTCTAGTCCATATTTCACAAGTTCCTGTTGTTTCCCACTTTTGAAATAGAGCTTCCTTATTGCAACTTGCACATTGGATATAGTTATGAAGCACAAGGTTTTGTAGTAAGGACAAAGCCTCAATGTGAGAGTTGAATGCTATGTGTAGATTAAGGGGAAAAAATAACTTCATTGTATTATGTATGACTAGAATGGAAAAAACAGCAAAGGAAGTGTCTTTGTTATGATAACTGCTGAGGTTTTTCCTCTCCTTTAATAGCCATATCAATGGAGTCGGGTGTGATTAATACATCTTGTGAATGGAATTATGACTATAAAAATGTCACAATTCAGAAGTCTTGCTACCTAGCCAAGCTATTGTTTGTTTTGTGGTTTCAAAATTATTTTGAATGAAGCTTTTAGTGGTCTCATTTCCATGATTTTTCAAATATGGTTGTGCTTATACTGTGTAAAAGCTGCACCAGAGTTGCTAACAACGCTAGTCTGGAGAACAAACATAAGAGGTAGGAAGAGACCCCCTACCTTATCCAAATGTATGATGACATAAGGCCCATCTGGAGTAAGGCAGTGCCTAATAAGATAATAGGACACTAAGACCTGTTATTCTATAATCCATAGGGGCTGCTTCTATTAAGGTAATTTTCTTGCTGGAATAAAAATCCTGAATGTATTTCTCACATCTGTACCTTTCCTTAAGTCTTACTGAAGTAAGAGAACTGCAAACACATTGGTGAGTTTAATGCCTCCTGAGATGTTTTTGTTGATGAAATCAGTTTTTAAGAACTAGACTTTCAAAGATTCCAGTTGTGTTGTATAAAGTAAAAACTTCCAGAATCCTGTCAGCTGCTATGCAAACAAGAAAATACCTAAATTATCACACACCTGCCTCTACCAGTGAAATTCTCAGGTACTTAAAAGATCAGGACGTGGGCCTGGAACTGCAGAACTCTAGACAGAAGTGGGCAATCAAAATCTGTTGTGATTCATAAAGGAGACGTTCTGTTTCTCTCGTTTGAGGCCTAACCTAATTAGTTTTTTTAAAGTGCACCTACCAGGAATGGGTTCTGCATGACGTGGCCAGAGAGGAAGAGGAAAAAAATCAGGGTAGAATGAACACATTTTTTTAATAGCTATAGTGTTACAGAGTGATGCAAGTGGGCAGGTATTTGCATGTCAGACCTTTATTTGCTTAGCTCTGTACTGGTTTTGTGCAAGAATCGGTCCAATGGAGTCTATACAGGGATCAGAGATCTGTTGTATAAGGCATAGGATGGAAGACTGTAACTTTTCAAAACTTTTCCCTCCAGTTTCTATTCTGCTGTCTTCTGTAAATTGTCAACTGTAGTCATCTCCCTACTGCTAACAGATATTTACTCACTGATAGATATCTGTTCCTTATGTTCTGTGTCCTTTCCCATAAATGATTTTCATTTTCTCGGTATATTAATCTTGTAAGTAACACTTATGCACTCATGTTTGTGTCTGATTTCTTCTAGTATGTTTTGAGCTTGATGATCTATTTTGATTGACATCTCAAAGATTTCTGAAAAGTTTCATGAAAATAGATGATTGCCAAAGGGAGATGCTGTTCATGCACTTACTGAACGTATGACGTAAGCATTGTTGTATATGAGAAAATCTAATTGGAGCTCTCCTGTTAGACTCTGGAGAATCCGCTGATGCAGGTGAACCATAGAAAATGATGTTTCATTAGTTTTACTGCTGACAGAAGTATTTGTATTTTGGGGGAGCAATCAAACTTCTGTAGAATGCACCGTATTTGTTTAAAATGTAAATATGCATTTATAGACAAAGCACACTTTTATTAAAATATTAAATGTCTTGCAGACTTAAACTGTGAAGCTGTTCTCTGCCTCTTCCCTAAGCTAACCATAGTTGACTAAACGGCAATGGAAGGTACCCTGATTAAATACTTTCTGGATGCTATCTTAGATTTAACATTTATTGCTGATTTTGTAGACTGCTGCTAGGCAAATAACTTAAAAATAGACCAGTTTTGACGAATATAATTTATTAGAAAAACATACACATTGCTGTTACTGTTGAATATAAGCAACTTGAGCAGAGAAAGTCGGGAATTGTGTCTGCCGGCTTTCGGGCGCGAGGCATTTCGGGCCTTCCGGGTTAGGGGGCTGAACAAAACACACGAAACAACGAGAGTCTAAAAGAGTGAAACAAAAGATTCTTGCAGCTGTTTTACAGTGACACCTTGTGGAGATGGATGTCTATACTTCATTTCCAAATAATGATTAAGCAGCCAAAGGACATTATGGAAGCAGAGAATTTCTTGTTTCCAGGTGTGTGAGGGTCTCAATTACTACAGCCAGAGGTGTTCTGTGTTTATTAAGAAGGCAGAAATTCAATCTTCCTGCTGTTCTCCAGTGTTTATATGCAGCTAGTAATGAAAGTGATTTATAATTTGATAGTTGTTTCTTGCAGATAAAACCATTGTATTGACAAATTTTTCAATTTATAGTCTTCCTGACTGATAGTCCTATTTAATGAAAGCCAAAATGAGTATTCATTAATCTTGATTATATTCCTACTAATAATCGTAGAATGTTATCCAAATACATAAAAATTGATATTACAAATACTGTTACTTGAAGCACAGTAGTTATGAATTCTGGGTCACGAGAGCAAAATATAAAAAACATTAATATCTTTTGAAACATAATGGTGTGAAGGGAGAAGGAAGTAATGCAATTTTAATCCAGGCATATGGAAATAGAAATTTGGAATTAGGAAAGACAGGGGTAAAACAAGGGAATATAGGAAGCAAGAAGAGGTAAAGGCAGTGATGGAGAATATTCATTCTTCCAGCTGGATAATTTCCCTTTTCTAATAAATACATAAATTGCTTGTTTCTGCTTTACAACTGTGAATATGTAGTATCCCATCCCATAGTCATGTGTGCAAGTGACTCCCTCTGTGCATAGACTCCATCAGTGCTCTATACAAAGCCATGTAGTACTTTTTCCATAACTCCTATGATGCTTGAACTGATTTCCTAAATAGAACTTTTTTTCTCATTAAAGAGAATTGATCAAATATATGAGATGTGAGCTCAGGTTTTAGAACAATAGATGAATCTATATGGTAAATTTATGGTCCTGCACTATGAGAAATGAAAGGATATTGTTTCAGAATTGTTCCTATTGAGTAAGAGGTTCATTTAAATGTTTATGTAATTTAATTAATTGGTAATGAAATGTTAACATTAAATCAATTTTTAGTATCATGCAGTTTTAAGTTATAAATGCAATGTTAAATTGGTTACAGTTTAAAACTGTTTTTAAAGTTTGTGTTGTAACTGAGACAGTTTGGAGGGGTTTGTATCCACTTGCACTGTAGTTTGTGACTGCAATCCTTATAAAGTTAATTCGATGTCCCAACTGTTTCCCACACAATTGGTCTGGCAAATATTAGACCTGATTGTGTATCTGTTCCTCATATTGGATTATTCCTGAGGTTAGAAACTTTATGCTCAAACAACATTTAACATTAGCTCTTGCTATTCAAGTATACTTACCAGTTTTATAGACAGAGTTTCGGACTTCAGTTTTATAGACAAAGCCCTCTCTTTCCGGAATGGAAGAAATAAATGCTCAATTTCTGTAGCCAATATTTTAGCCCTGGAAATGCTCTCTTCTGCTTGGTATCCTGCATCTGCCATTAGTGCCCTAAGGATCAGGAATGAATTTTCCCTCATAATACAGCTGAGCTCTTTTACTAACAGTCGAGGTCTCATTGTCCTACTTGAAGACATTTGGGGGAGAGGGGAAACAACTAGTGAAAATATGTATTGCAGTATCTGCAGGGCTCAGGTCAGAGCCATACTACAGTGGCACACTGCAGTCTTCCTTAATAAATGATTGAAAACAGACCCTCTACGTTTTACTGGACCTTTACTCAAAACCAGCTATAAGAAAACTTGCACAAGTTATTCTCATTCCTGCAACGATCACCTTCTATTGACTTGTTTTAGCTTCTCTTTCAAAGTCTTGTCTTGGAGTGGTGGCTGCTGCAGCAGAGTTTAATGGCCAAGCTGGCCTAGGTAAAAATGCTCAAGTTGGCGTTTTTCTGCAGAAAAGTTGTCAGTTTCCACCTTTGGCAATGGACTTTGTTATACTTTAACCTATGCACTTCACACTAAGGAATTGGCTAAAGAGAGGTCAAAGAGCTTTTCCAAACCTACTGAGGTTAAAAAAGAAGGCATCAGCTCAAATTTGAGTATATGTTTCATTGAAGGTAGGAGAAGCTTCCTCCCAGCAAGAAGGGCTCCCCCTTAATACTAATGTCAAAACTGTGCTCTAAAGTTTCACAGAAGATCTTAAATCTGGCCAAAGCATCCCCCCACCTGCCCTACTGCACCCTGTGAAGGGTTTGAAAATAGGAAATTTCATCTATACTGCCAATATAAAGAATGTAAAAGACTCAGCTTACAGTAGACTCTCTATGTAAAAATTCTCATTCAAATGCCTACCTCTACTAAAATTATAAGAAACTACAACTAGGGTTTACATGGAGGTTAGATGTATATAGACCTGCTACAGTTGGGACAAAGGAAAACACACTTAACAGTGTCAGTGTAAACTTAATTTTTGGTTAGAATATTGACTTAATTTTATCTGGCTGAATTACTCTTGGAAAAATCTTCATGTACAGATCAAAATTGTCTGACTAATTTATAATTTATGCAGTTGTACAAGGGAAATTGCATATAGATCAAACAGAAAATACAAGTCAATTAGTGTCCCTTATGAAATGGCACAATGGTTAAGTATGTAGGTCACTTTTTAGAGATTACGGTTATCTGGGATCTTGGATAGATGCCCAGTAAAGTGAAACACACTTAATGAAATTGCTGATATAAAAATAATCCTATCACAATAAAACATTACCTTTATAGTAATTCAGAGAAATGTTGTAAAAACAGCAGCTGAGGTTTAAAATAAGTACTTGATAAATAAACTTATGAATGAATAAAGTCTCTCCATAGCACAGTGGCTACATATATTTTAAATGTCATTAAAGGTTAGATTCCTGATGAATTCATCTGCTCTGAACCTCTAGCAATATAATGCAAGATAAAAAGTATTCAAAAATACAGGGAGCATAGCTGATACATGATCACCTGATAGTTGGTATGTGACATTTAGCCCAAATCAGGGGCTTTTGTTTGCTCACATCAGTCAATAACTGCAGGAGAAAGCCTACTTGGACCTGGCAGCAGCTTTTCCAGGTGAACCAACAGATGCTAAACTAGAAGACTGAAGTTGTCTTTTCTTGGAACCCATTTGTCTAAATTAAAAAAAAAAAAAAAAAGAGAGAGAGAGGAAAAAAAAAAAAGTAGGTACTTGAGGCAAAATAAAGGGCTTTACTGGAACAAACATGATGGAAAAATAATAGTATCTACTGTCTTAGCCAAATATGCAGTAGGAGTGTTATGATATGTTATGAGGTGTCTGGAGTGTTAGGCCTGATTATCATTCAGAGTTCATGGGGCTGAACAGGTCTCTTCCGAGAGAAGCGGAACTGGCCAAAGAAGTATTTCACATCTAGAACTTGAGCTGCACATTTATTTCAGACTCTGTGGTGATGATGCACTAGAGGGAGTCAAATTAATACTAAAACCTTAAAGGGTATTCCACACTGAAGGTACCCAAAAGGACTGCAACGGCACTCATGAACCCCAGTTTTGGTTTCTTATAATTTTAGTAGAGGTAGGCATTACCTTAAGGGCCAGACGAAAAGACCAAGAATGATACCTATAGTTAGATCAAACTATAAATTGCTGCAATGTTGAAGTTCTAGATATCTGGTCCTGAGTATGGAATCTAGATGTCTTTGTTTATGTGCTCGGGCCTCCTACACAATATGTAACTAAAATTCACAGATGGTATGAGAGCAGGAATGGAAAATCCAAGACTTCTTCCTCCAGACTCTTGGGAGAGTTTGTAAATAGCTGGAAGTAATATTTGCCTTATCTACCAGTAGGCATCTAAAAGCTGTAATCTAATTCCTAGCACTCCGATTCTCTCTTTCAGTGGAATAACTCACAGCATTTCACAGTGCAGTCCACAGCTCTCTAAGGATGGGATGATTTGCCCTTGCTGAAGGGCTGAATTCTTCCTGCTGAATATATAAGCAGTTCAGAATCAAGCTTAGAAGAGAGGGTTATAGCTAAAGTTAGCTGAGTTACATCCCACATCAAGGTTATCAGTACCCGAGCTTTCTCTGGACAGATCTTTACCTTGAAGAAAAAATTCAGCGAGGAACAGCTTTGATAAAGAAATGGAGAATGGATTGCTCTCTGTGCACCACTGTTCTGACACGAACCCTGACTAGTGCGGTAGGTAAAGGCTCTTCCTAGGAGAGGTGAGTTTGAATCTTCTTGGACAGAGGAGGAACTGAATGTGAGTCCCGCACATCTAGGAGAGTAATTCTGGTTCTGTATCACAGAAGATGCTCTATAACCATCTCAATCATGGATTATGTCATTTTAAAGAGTAGTAATAGCCCCATCAGCTTCACATGCCAAGTTTGATCTGAAAGCACAAGGTACATTTTGCAACTCAGGAGCTGATTAAACCCCCTGTGGAACTTAGGTTTTGTTTAAGCAGCTCAGCCCTATGAGGACTGGAAGAATTTGTAGATACTAACAGGAGCAGAACTGTAGTCATGCTGGTATAAAGAGCAGAGGCAGCTAAATTCAGTCTAAATCCCATTTTAGATATCTAAGATATCTGTTTCTTTAGATCTGGCCTGCAGCTTGTTGCAATATGTTTTGTCAAATAACTTGTCATCTCTTCTCATGAATTTCTCTACTTTGGTGAATGTGGATAGAAATACTTACACAAGTCTAAAGTACAAAGTATTCTTGGCTACTAAGTGCTAGATAAATGTAAACAATTATTTTATTTCTCTTTCCTTTACTCTTCCTTAGTAGATAACATATTTTATCTCATTTAGCACAACACATGGTTTAGTAAATTTAATTATTCCTGAGTAGTTGTTAACCTTTTGAATATATTCTGGAATTAAACATTTTAATGGATCTTTACAGAGGAAAAATAGTTTGGGATAATTGCATAAGAATACAAACAAGGTTTAAACTAACACATGATTCTGCTACTGTTTGGGAATGAGTCAAATTCAAAATACCCAATTTCAGCAGAAGATTCTAAAGTGCAGTCAAGCTATTTTGTTAAAGTGCCCTGGGGATTGTCAGTAAATTAATTGTGGTGGCAGTTGTGCATAAATGAGAATTCATTGTTAACCATGAAAGAGTCTCACAATATAAATTCTAACTCTGGACAAGATTTTTTTTGTTGTTGAGGAGGAAGGTTTAAACTTGAACATTGTACAGTGTACAAGTTGTACACTGAAATAAAGTTTTCCAACCTAAATCTGTAGTCTAACCCAAATAATTATTAGTTTATTTGGATTCCAGATAACAACTTCAAAAGCTATTCAGATGAATAACATAAATTAATAACCAGTGCAGATCTGAAAATGTTTGAAGTTATTTTTGTCTTCATTTGCAATACTACTTGCAACTGATGCTGACAGCTTTAGGACATGTGATTACTTCTCTGCGCAGCCAGAAATCTTTTTGTTATCATGTATTTAAGGGTATGCTTTCAGTCTTTCCAAAAATATACAGAAATATCCTTTACTCACACAGAGCTGAGTTATGGATGTTGTCTTTGCGTTTGTACGTTTATGACCTGTGCAATCCTACCAGGAGTCCAGTGGTTGTCTTGTGCTCCTGCAGTTTCTGTGAATTATATCCTCTATATCTAATCATTCTGTTTTATGGAGTTTACTTACACAATGTGGCAGGTTGGAATCAAACTGATTTGTACTAAGAGGTATGGTAGCAATGCTGTTAAAGTATCTCTTTTGATTGGTGATATTCTGTGTATATAGATACAGAAATAAAAAATTACCCCATTGAAATAGGCTGTTATGGAGGAAGTTTTCCCTGAAAATGGTCCACATAGTTTAATTACAAGCATAGCAGGGTTCTGGCATATATGTACAGCAAGCGTAGGGCTTCTGTCTTTTCACTGAAATCCATAGTGGAAGTACTAATGACATAAGTGTTACAGAACCGAGATCCTTAGTTGCTTAAAGTCCATCTCCCTCAGAAAATCCCACATAGAGTTAATCTCTACTTGCAACCCATCAGCACCTCGATGCTTTCTTCAGGAATGATTTTCCCTTGGTTCTGCAGAGGAAATTGTGTAGTGACAAAGGCAACTGCCTCCCACTGCCTTTTATAACTGCAAAACTACAACTGGCTAAAAATGCTTTGTGATGGAATATGCTTCAGCTCTTTTATTTGAAACATGCATGTGCACACACACATGTGTGCACACACATGCGCAAACCCCCAACCAACCAACCAACCAACCAAAACCCCTCAAGCCAAACACAAAATGACAGTGAAAGCTCTGACTTGGCAGCCCAGGAGAATAAAATCGTGGAGTAGATATAACAACATCAAATTTGCCTGTGGTATCTTCCATTGGCCTCTTTTGACCTGAAGAGACCAATGGGCATGATGAAGATGCCATCTGGTTTATGGCTCATTCAGCCTCTTTAAATGCTTTTCACAAAAATGAACTCTAAGTTTAAAATTAGGTGAACAGGATATTCTTTATTGGGAACTGGATCGATACCGTGAGCTCCCTTTAATTTACATCTGACATCCATAATGCAGGAAGTGAAGCTAGGTGATTATAGTGTCTGCTCCATCATGAAAACGCTTCTGTTCTCCTTGGACTTCTGATGAAAAATCAGGGCTGTGGAATTAAGATGCATTTCAAAATAAGAGGTTGATCAGAAAAAGTCTTCTCTGCCTCTCTCTGATGTGTTTTATTCATTACATACAGGGATTTGAAGGATAAGCTTAGTGTAAGTGCATATTGAATAGTACTTAGTGGAATATACGCGTCTCTCCTGGTGAAGTTTATTTCTTTGATTTCAGAATCTCAAATCTTTGAATATGCAACCTAGTTCCTATTCTTATTATATTCAACAAGTGCTTGGCCAGGTCACAAATAACTTTGAAATGCTTTGCCACCAGTGAAATCTTGATACCTTAGTTTGGTGCTTGAGCTTCCTGTACAATGCTTGGCCACAGTTAGTTGTCTAAAAAATTTCTAGAAATCACACTGGAGCTCAGCTGAGTTAGGTTGCTAATGAAGACAGCACATCTTTATGTGCAGAAACTTGAGCCCAGAACTCTGTTCTACTGGTCCTGCATCTTATGGATATTGTGTGAAATGCACTAACCCAAGCTGTGCAATATTGCTCTGCTTCAGGCCTTATTCTGGTTGAGAGAGAGCTGAATTCTGTGTTTATTCAGGCCAGGTGTTTGAACGCGCTTGTCCTACAGTGAGATTAGGTTTTGTACCACCAGAGTCTGCTAGCTTGCATTGCTCTCAGGCATCCCTGATTAGAATTCTATCCCCTGTTTATAAAAATCGCATTTTGATTGGAACAGGCATGATTTTTCCATCTTACCCTTTGCAGGAGAGTAGCCTCAGTCTCATTCCCTTTGACTCACTAGCTAATTACACCAATGAAGCCACTTCTGCTGTGAACCTTGCCTTCTGACTTTGGAGATCTGCCCTAAACTGGACAAAGACTGGAGGTGAACTCGTGCATACTCGAGCATGGGGAAATGCCCCTGTGGAGAATTCTGCCCCAGGGCTATAGGCCAAGCTAGGGCTCCAACCTGTGGCTTACACAGCTTCATCCAAGTTCTCCAACAGAAAATTGACTAAGGCAGAAAGTTATATTTAGATATTCCAAAATTGCACTGTAGATGGAAAGTTTTAATTCTAAAAATATTCTTTTTTTTCCCCAAAGAATATTTCTTTTACTCTTCTACTTTTCTTAATCTGTACCAATTTTGCACATACATACAGATTGTAGGAGCCAAGGTAGCCACTGTTCAGCAATGTTCGTATCGTGTGTGAGAGTCTTCATAGATGTGAATGATGATAATATAACTAAGATACAGGTACTTAAAGAGGGCCTCTTTCCTTGCTGTGTAAAATGAAAAGAATAAATGGAATGCCTTGACAGAGAACATAAAGTAGCATTTCCCAGGCTTCATGGGCAAAAAGAAGTGAGTATGCTTGGTATATACAGCAAATGCTGTGACTCTTCAAGGAAACGTGGGAAACTCAGTGCATGTAGAGTTTATAGGCAGATAATATGGACAATCGATGTGTCCAGATTGGGCTAATTCATATAGAAATCTTGGACAAAATCTGTAAACACTTGAATTCTGCCCCCAAAAAAATTTTCAGGGGAAGTTTCAGGTGCATATACTCTTTTTTGAAGTAAAAGTACTAAAGATAATGACATACTCAGGACAACAAGCAAGAGTCCTTATCTCAAAAATGTCAGAACTAAAACTGCTCAGTCTTAACCTAGAGTCCAAGAATTGAAGGAGTAGTAATTCTGTTCTTTCAGGTGGAATTGGTGAATTTGGGGACAATTGCAGGAAGCTATTTTTTTTTTCTTCCAAGCTATGCCTGTTCTATGAATATGTGAAAGTTAATTTTCTAGGACACCCAAGCCAATGTTTCTCATCAAAATAACACTGTATAATCTCAAAGGCATCCGTAAGAATCAGAGCACTTTGCATTTGTAGGTCCTTCTATGAAGGGGAATTCCTCTTGAATTTGTTACAATTGGTTATTTCCTGATGTAATACAGTATTTTGTTGTTTATGAGAAGGATTATTTGTTTGCTCTCCCCACAATCTTATCGCATCATTTCCTCTAGCACCCAAGTAGGCTGCTGGAAGTCCAGATTAGTGTGACATCACGACTTGGGAAGTAGAAGCTAGTAGCTTGCAATTTCCAAATGTCTGACTGATATGCTGGAGAGGGTGGGTGGTTGTGCAGCAGCTAAATAGTTTATTGGTCAGAAGTGACATGAAAAGAGATCAAGTTTTGTTCAGTTGCATAGCCTCTCTTTTTCAGCTGAACATTTTTCTACTGTAAAGAAGGATATGGACTTCTCCGACAGAACATTGTGATACTAATTTTCCTTTGGCATACCAGAAAGCATTGCATCTTCTACTTAGAAATACACTTCCAAAATTACACCAGCAAATTCAGAATTCTGATTTCTAGCATGATTAATAAAGATAAGATTAATAAAAAGCCAGTATTGATTTCAATATCCATATGCCCTATTTGTGATTCTTACTTTGTGCTCATCACAGTGTGATGTTCCAGTTGCTTGAAGTGCTGGAAGCAATTGGTTTAATGGATTTAAAGAAAACAGCATGGTAGAGGATTTCACATAAACAGAGGTACAGTTGTCTGGCATTAGTCAAACAAATTTATATAATAAAAATATTGTGCTGCTTTTCTTTCAGCATCTTATTTGTGAAAAACATTGCCAAATGTGAAATGTCCTGGAAGTAAAATTGGCAGTGCATAGTACAGGAATAGTAAACAGCTAGGACTGATGAGAATGAATTTACTTTCAGATACAGTTCCCAAATTTAGGCTGATTAGAAAAAGTCCCTCAAGTGCAGGCTATGACCCAGAGGAGCAGTCCTGTCCTTCCCCAGTGACATATTTCCATTGCCTCTCTTGAGTTAGTAATAATATTTCTGCAACTACATGGGCAGTTTGGGTTAGAAACTGGCTGAAAACATTTTGGCTGAATTAGCTTCAACCAGAACAGGCTCCTGATCTAGCATCCCACATGGCCACAAAAATAATGTCAGAAGTGGGGGGACAGGCATGATCATATGTATGGGAGATCAGAACAGTTAGTTTTATAAAAGTCCACAATTATGATTTAAAATGAGTTTGAGATAGCGTATTTTGGCTTTTTGGGGCAGATCAGTTAAAAGCTAGGGAACTGCACCACCAGGGTAGCTGGGAAAGTTCCCAACCCATGTGCATGTCTGTGCAGAGGGAAATCACACACTGTGATTCTCCTTCCCCTGGTCAAGTACTGTGCTGTGCTTTTCCCAGGGAAAAGAAAGACAAACAGTTTTGTGTCTTTCTGTGTTTGTCATTTTAAAATAATTTGTGTACAACTAGTAGAACCTACTAGATCGGTACATTTGAAGCTTCTATTGTAGGGCGAGATTGTTCAAAGGTGCAAAGGGAAGTTAGGTAGTTGATTCGTTTGCTTTCTTTGGAAACAGGCCATTTGCCTCCAAAGTTCAGGTTGGCAAGCCTCCCTTCTGAAGTGACCCAAATTCTTAACATATCTCGGAAATGATGAACAACTAGGAAAATTATGAAACTAGTAAACAGACTCAAAGAATATACTATGTCATCATTTTGGATAAACCACCATATCACTTAAGCAGTGAGATGGATCTTTAGTACCTTTATTATGGATGAAGTTGATGAAGGCTAAGGTTAAAGACCTTTGTATAATGTGAATACACAAGTAAAGTCCAAAGACTGACTTTTTTCAGCTTTAGAGCTGGAAGGGGCAACAGTGATCATCTGATCTGAACTGTCAAAGCATTACAAAGAATTTTGCCTTGGAATTTGGTATGAAATTCTGTAATTTATATAATTCACCTTTTTTTACTATTAGAAAATATTTTAACACAGATTGCAGATTATTTTGTTGAGCTTTCGTGTTATTTATTGAAAAGGTCTTACTGCTATTTTAAAAGTTTTATAACAAAATTCAGCTGAAAATGATCATATGCTTATGGGCAAGTGATATGCTGTTCTGTGTTGCAAAATATGTTTCTATACTGTTTTTAAAAGTTAATTGGAGGTCTGTACCTTCTAATCTTTGAGTCAGGAGTACCTAGGAAGGCTGTAATTGATGGTCATATGATTTTAATAGTTTTAATATGATTTCATGTTATTTACTAGAACTTAGTAAATCGACAAAATATTTTACATTCTAAGAACTTTGAACTGTCGCAGTCTGGTGTCTCTTAATCTGTTTCAATTAAATGAAGGGACAGATTCATCACCAAATCACTTTTTTTTTTTTTAAATCAGTGTCACACTCACGAGTGCAACAAAATTACATTTACCTGGTGACGCAGTGAACTGGCCCTAAGAAAATACCTATTCTAATGCATATGCTTTTTTCCTGTAACCCACCTCAAGTGGTATTTTATAACAGATAAAGGTCTATCAACAGAGTACATTTGGGAAAGTGTGAGCCAAAGAGTTCTAGCAGAGACTGACTTAGAAGTTAACTTAGTTAATTTAAGTTAACTTAGAAGGACAAACAGTGAGCTACAGCCTTATCTGAGGTAAACTGTCTTCATTAACTATATTCTCATTATTTTGAAGTATAATTCAAATAGACTAGAATTTTGCCAGTGTTAGTCAGCAGTTTTCTACAGAAATTACTGTGCTGAGCTCCCTCTTTAACCATAGACTGCTGGATGTAAGGGAAGGCCACGAGGCCTTCTGGCTTGCCAGCCGCTGAAATTCCAGAGCTGCTATAAGAATTACAGAATAGTGAAAATAGTCACTTCCTCATTAAGAGTTTGAAAACTATTCCCCGTTTTTTATTTTTATTTTAAAAAAAACTTTAAATGAGTCATTTTGCCTTTTGACAATTGAGAATAATTGTCCAGTAGTATCAATGTATTTTTGTTATTTACACTTCTTGGTTTCATTTTTACATTTGGTAGTACAGTCTATTCTTTATTTTACCATATGGTATGGCTTTTTTATCAGCTTTAGTTCTTGTTGCTTCAGTATTTTTTTATTTTTTTTTAACTGTGTGAAATGGATTCACAGACATCCAGTGGGAAGTGTTTTTAGGTCAGTGACTAATTTTCCCAGGCCTATATTGCAGGCTCTAGTGATTTATACTGACTCTATTTATAGAGAAAAGAGGGCTCTTCTTAACCAATGAACTTACTATTCTCACCTTGGCATTTCTTCTATCAACTGATGTATCTGCTTGTAGAGTGATGATGACAGAAAAGTTAATAAGCTACCTAAGTGGTAAGACGTGTTACAACATACAAGAGTTTCCGTTTCACATCTAATGACGGGTACAGACACTGTCTGCATCAAGCAATGTTACTGTGCACACCAGCTGTACCGCGATAGAATAGAATATCTACAATGATAGCAGGATCTTGCCTTTTTGCTTATTTGGTTCCCTTTTCTACAGTGCGTGAACAACTCATCCTTTTCAACAATTTAGTCATACAAATACTGTTTGAGATAGTGAGATGATATTATTCCCATTTCACTGAAAGGAACTGAAAAACAGGGATCATGGGGCTTTCCCAAATTCTCACACACAGTCTTCAATGGAGCAGAAAATTGGATTTAGTGTGCAAATTACTGGGTTGTTATTCTCAAAAATAAAGCAAGCAGTACTACTCTGTCCCTGTGATTACATAGATTAAAATGGTAGTAAGTGAATAAGCAGAGTTTTATGGTAGAATACAGTTTAAATTTTCCCTTCAGGCTACTTCTGATGTGTTTGACTTTGAAAGCTTACTAATAGCAACTAAAGTGAAAATAAGGAAAACTTCACCTGGTTAAAGGAGGCAACCTTCTCTTCTTCTTTTGACCACAGAAATGGAAACCAACTCTAACAATCACACCAGCTTTTGCTACATTTGAGAAACACTTGTCCATATGGCAACCTCAATTTAAATTCTACAGGTTTGCTAATATACTTGTTACTTTCTTTTTTTTTCCTCATTGAGAGGGAAAGGACTTTGGAAATCATGGAGAAAGTTTTTATTACTTTTGTAGGCCACTGTTTCTGCTCAGAGGACATTGATACCAATGCCTGTTGATAGTGGACAGAATTCACTGTTCAAATAGAAAATAAAGGAAATCTTTTGCCACATTTAGATGAATAGTTTTAAATTTTACATTATATTTTTCGAAGGAAAGAGGGACTCTGTAATCTGTATAGGACCTGAGAAGACTGAACAAAATCTTTGAAGTACACACTTAAAATTATGTATCTGCTGTTAAGTGTGTTAGTTAATTTGTGGTTCTTTATGTCTAAGATCTCTATTTACGTTTTTTTGTATTTTCCAGACATATACACAGAAACTTAGGGGGTTTGTCTTAAGGAGGGTGATTTCCCATATTTTTGGTCTCTCTACAATTCTAAAAATGTTCATATAGGTATTTGCAGTCATAGTACCTTGCTAAAAATCAACAAGGTTCATGCCTGGACCCTTCTCTATTGAAAATTTGGACACTTAAAAAGCTTTAATCTTCATATTGAGAATTTCCTCACTTTTTCTTTTTATCTCTTGATTTGAAAATTAACTAAGGAAAGTCTGTTTGCATCTCAGTATAGGTGGCAATATTTAGCAGAGCTTTACTCAACTTAAGAATATGTTTCACAGAGGTAATTCTTGAGGTGAGTCTGTATAGCTGTATTCAGCTGGATTCCTAGTATTTCAAACTTTTAACTAGTTCTTCAAATACAACCTCTACTATTTTAGTTAAAAAGATTGGTCTTCTAGGGAGCTGTAGGCTAAAGTAATGCATTTCCCTGATGTTCTGCCACTCCTTTATACAGAAGGCTCAGCCTGAACACATGTATGTACTGACACATGCTTTTCTGCTGAGCGATAGTTCTGAATACTTGAATTCCTTGACTGTTAAGCTGTATTAGCTCATTTTACAGAACTTCTAAACTTGGACTACACAAATGTTTTTGACTGTAAGCTGCTGTGACTGATACTCAAAATTGCTAGATTCTGAGAGCTGGAGTAAACATTGTTTACAAAAAAAGATGAATTTGAGAGAAAACAGTTCTGTTTGAATATGCTAATCCAAATCGCTGGGCCTGGTTCAGATCTCATCATGTTAGTGTAAATTAGGAGTAGCTCCACTGAAACTAAGGGAGTTACACTTGCCTAAACCTATATGAAATCAGAATGGATTAACAGATACACTTTATAGAATGGAATATTTGACAATGAGAAAGGACTAAAACACAGTAGCCTCTTATTCATGCTCCATATGGACTCTCCAGCTGGCAAAGTGCTTTGTGGCAGCACTGCCTCTTTTTACACATTATTTTGTTTTGTTTAGTTTGGCTTTTCCATATAAGCGATTTTATTGTTCAAGCAGGAGCACTCCCACCCTTGCTAATAATCACCAAGCCATACTATTGGGTAATTATAGCTCTTTATGTGCCAAGATCTCACACCAAGAAAAGGCAGCCAATCCTGATGTGAGAAGACACGCACTGGCACAAGAAAACTAGCTAGGGAGACAATGAAGAGAGAAAAACACAGAGAGAGACTGTACGGTGTTATGCTTTATCTGCCTACGACAGTAGCATAAGGGACAATGTTGTTTTTCCCAGCAGTTTTCCAGTATAGTTTCTCCATTCGCTGATGAATTAAGAGTACATGAAACTGTGCCAGAGCTAATCCAAACAAATTCCACCCAGATGGTTAAATCCAATTGCCTATGCCTTCTCCCACAAAGCAGAAATGTCCGTGGTATAGTTTGCTTGGTTACTGTCTTTTTCCTCCTTTGCTAAGCTGACTCCTACCCTCCCAGTTCTCACTGGAGATCTACGCCGTATGGGTGCTCCTCCCTCATATCCAGAATGTGTGGGTTTATGGGTGCTTCCAAGTGCAGATCTTCTCTTGCTCCACCCCTGAAGAAATACAAAAAAATTATGAATGGTGTATAAATATTCCAGTATAGTTCTTAAAGCGCTTCATTGAAAACTGCCTATTTCTGCAACAATTTCAAGCCTAAGAGAATTGGCACTAACACATTCATATGGGCTGTGTACAGTTTGGGAAGTATTCCAACTCCTGCTATCAGGTGTATCACCTCTGTTCTTGAATCTCCTATTCCTCCTGCATAGTCAATGAAAATAGATACGATCCTCCTGCTGTCACATACTTCAGAGCAGGACCTTGACTTACTGCTCAGAGTTATTTGCCTAGAATAGTATCTCTTCAGTGGCTAGCAGGAGATTAAGATCCTAATTTACTCACTAAAGTTAAACACGTGATGCAGGTAGCCTGAATGTCTCCCTTTGTCTTCAGCAGAAATCTTGGGTTACTCTTTACATGTTTCTCTCTGATTCAGATAAGCTACCTGGTCTCTAAGAAACACGAGTGCTACTCATCAAAGGGCTAACTTCAATTGGTAGATCAATTGAATATTTATACGTTAGATTTCACTAAGAAGCAATTCTCATATCTTACATGCTTCTTGTTAGGTCTTGATGTCATTCCTGTGAAGAGTAGCTGCAGGATCATTCTGCTGAGTGCTACAGTAACTTCCAAATGTCTCTGATGATGGGATAATGGCTGGGGTAGACACAGAGTGCGCTTCGGAAAACTTGTGACAGGGCTGAAAGGACATTTTTTGGCAAACATTGGATTTCTCCCTCCAGCAAAGAGGAGACTGCCTCAATCCTAGAAGAAACCCTAAACCAAGGGGAAACCTGCCACAGGAGCAGTCCATACAAATCCATAGGTGTGGGCATCCTAAGTGTAGTCCAAGATGTGATAAGTGAATGCCTTCTGTTGAGGAACACAATAAAGGACTTTGCCATACTGCTTTGGTCAGAATCAAGCATGATACATTCTGAACTTGTCTTGAAGAAGAAAGTCTTTTGCTGCCACTGAATTTGGGATTGCAATAATAAGCATATATAATAACTAATAATAATATTAGGGAGTTAATAATTAACATCCCTTATCACTATGTTCATCACTGTTCACCACTGCAGCTTTAGTCCATTTGGAATTTAATATTATAGTTGATAGAAATTTAGTCATTACAGTCAACAGAGTTTGGAGTATGTTTCAGTTGACCAGCCAGATCAGGTTGAGCTGAATCACTCTCTAGATTTCATTAATTTTACTAAAAGATCTCCACTGACTGTAATAAGCAATAGATAGTACATACTAGTACACACCAGGACACTTACATTTAGATGCCTAGGTTTAGGTGTCTTACCCTCCAGTCAAACCCTGCCTACAGTCTAAAGAAACTATTCACTGAGTTGAGAAACTGTTGCACAAATAACACCTTCACACCAGACTAGCCACAAGAGGTAAGTATTATATTAAACATCTCCTATCTCAGTCACGCTTAGTATTTAGTATCTAATTCAGCCATTAAATACCTACTATTGAAAACAGATTGCAACTAATGGGAACAGATTCCCCCAGTCTTTGGGATATGATGCTATTTTCAGTTGCTCTGTTTGCTCATGGCTTAAGTCCTTTGACAGGTTAGCTGCAAAGGAGCCTACAAAATTAATTTTCTCTCTGCCTCCTCTCTGTAGCAGATTAAAAAATCCAGATGAGGCACAGATTTCAAAGTGCCTAGGAATGCAGTGGCAACGAGGTGAAATTGGACACACTGAAAAAATTCACATGTTAACAGGAATCTGTGCACAGTATAAATGAAGAAGGGAAACTGTTAGTTAGTCATAACACTGAAAACATCAAATGCCCAGATGGGATTGGATTATCCAGCCTCAGAACATCCATGTCCAGCAGAACATCATAAATGGTAGCCACAGAACTTCCACTCCACTTCTTAAAATATCTCAAGACCCAGCAAGAGAAATTCCAAGTTCGATAGTAAGGATTTCAAAAGAATCTGAAATTTGGAAGTTGGTATCTGAAGAACAGCAAACATAATCCCTATACTTGAAAAAGAAAAGAGCCAATACAGATCTATTTGTTTGATTCAGTACTACACAAGATCTTCAAAGAGATTTTGAAAGACTGAAAAATAAAGGATGTGCAATTGGATGGTAAGTAAATAACACATAGCAATGGATTATATTGACTATGGAGTTTAAGAATAGTTAATAGTGACATTTCTCCAGGAATTTGTCTTGGACCTTTCAAATTAAATATCTATTGCACAGCTTACTGTGATGGCTGATGGCTGCCGTCCATGGCCAACATGGTAAAGGGCATATTTCTAAACTCCTTATTTGAAGAGGACAAAACCTTTCCTTTGGTATAAGTCAAAGTAGTGATAACAATGGATAAATATAATACTAGTCGGTACTTTCTATATCCCTATTTAATTCTTTTTCCACAGTATTTGTTTTTGATGTCTTATGCTGCCCAGCAGGACTCATAAACATATGTACCTTCAGAATGTTTTTACGTATGTTTGCCTTTCATCATTACAAAAATGATTTACTCTCACTTTCTTCTCATTTCCTTTGGCATAACATACTTTACTTTTTAAGTATCTTATCTGTTACACATGATATCTACATTCAAGTACGATAGCAAGAACAAAATATATTAGTTAAGGGACTGCACAAATCATGTTCTAAAACGGTGCACATCAAAATTCTTTCTGTTATTGTGATGACCAATATTTTTACCTTTGTACATAGGAATTTTCATTTCAAGCTTTTGCAAATAAGAGTTTGTAAATCCCATATAATAATTGGCTCTAGGATAAATCTGACAATATGTTATCTGAGACTTTAAGAAGTAATTTATGCTCAAATCGCTAGTAGGACTCCTATCAACCATTAGGTGGCAGTGTGGGGAAGGTGGATGGCAGAAATTTCTCAGGGTACATATCTGGAAGACTTGATCAGAATCAAAGGATCTGGTTGTCACCATCATTTATTTTAAAGCTTTTTTTTGTCTGTGTTTACCATGTTATTTGATTTGCAGATAGAAAGCAGTTTCAGATTAAATAATATTTACCATTTTTATGTACCCCAAATAGGTAAAAATCATCTTATTTAAGCAAAACAGTGACCTACATCTGGAGGTTTGACTCAGTTACATTTTTTCACAATGTTCAGGAGGATTTCAAGCGCAAAATTTTATGGGTCACATCATGAATATTTAACCTATTAAAGTTCATTGTCTTCTCTATAGCAGAAACACTATTGGATTTAAGAAGTATCATCGTGCAAGAATAAGCACTTTGTAAACCCAGGCAGTTTAGTACTGACCAATCTTCAAAGGCTTAGCTGAAGGTGCTTTATGGTGTTCCTTAGCTGGTACATGAAGTTGTTCAGATGGAGGATAAACTCATGAAAATACATAATCTTAAACTTCAAGGACAGAATGGTCTGTAATCAACAAAAGACACAAAAGCTCTTTTGAAATACATGACATTTAAGCAAGTCAAGGTGGTGAGCTGTTCTTTCTTTACTGTACTAACATTTAGCAAACAGTACAATTACATTTACATCATACACTTAATATAGCTGAAATAAAGTAATCATTACTGAAAAGCAAACATGCTTTCTTGACATTTATTTCACATATGTACTTGCCTCAGCTCTTAGATACCAGCGGGAGACCATTACCCTGAAATAGTGTTCCTTTTCTTCAACCTTATCTTTAAATATGTGTTGTAGCACCTTTGTTATTAGAGTGCACTTCAGCAAGCTTTTAGGGTGAAAGGAGGCGGAACAAAGATCTATGAAAAATTCAGAACAAAAGGTTGCAAACAAGAAAATAGGTAGCTACATGGTGATTACATGGTCACAACTGATGATCACAAATTGTAAATACTTTATACTTAAATACATTTTAAATGTTTACTTTTAGAATATTTGTTTTAAATACACATGAAAGTCTAAACTGTTCTCTGTTAATGAAAGAATGTCTTATTTAGTTCTGCTATCTAAGTATGCAATTAACTCATCTCCATCATTATGTTATTGCCTGTTTTTTGCCAAAGCTTGTTAGAATTGTGGAATATGTACAAAATACAAGATTTGACTAAAGATTTGTTCCAACACATTTAGAACTATTAAAGTTTTTAGGTAACAACGCTAAAAAGTTTCTAAATAATTATGGGTGACAGAATCTTTGCTATTTGCCTAAAATGCTCAAATACAGTGGGACTGGTACAGGAAGGCAACACAGTGGCTTCCATAATAACAGTACCCAAGAACATACTTAAAAGACAACAGCATTGTCACCCTAGGTGTAGTGACATCACTGCTTTGTCATTTTGGGAGACTACAGGTGAAAAAGGCCATAACAGTTGAAGTGCCCCAAATCCTACAAGATGGTAGGATTTAACAGGCCAGGTCAGAGAGCCATTGCAGGCAGGCAAACAGATAATTATTTCTTCCACAGAGGTCTCTCTAGCCCTACTGAGGCCCTCTGTGAGATGCTGTAAGTTAGACTTTTCAGTAACATTTTATTATTCTATTTTATATATATTATTAAGAAAGATTTGTTCTTACAAAATTTTGAATTTTTTTGATCACCGCTATGCCTGTCTGAGATTTAATCAACACTGCTGAGATAAGTACAGTTTAACCCAAGACCTGGTCTGAACAGAACTGTCAGGTGACAGCTAGAGACCAAAAGCTTAAGAGCAGGGTATGCTTGAAGGCAGGCACTTGAGACAGATACCCTCAGGAAGCAATGACCTAAATAGTGATGGAAAGTACTAGTTAACGTTATATCCTACAAAATAACATTTCTAAATGAGAGTGCCAGCAAATGTTTAATTTCCTTTGGTTTGGATGCAAACTACTGAGGAAACTAGCACACAAAAAAAGATAGTAAATCTAACCTTACTCGTCTTGTGTTACTGAAGTGCAGAGGAACAAAGCAACTCACACAGAGCTGTACATACTCACTTGGGGTGGTTATCACAAAATTAGTTACACAAACACATCCTCAAAGTAGTCTTTAAAATCGTGGGTTTTTTTTTTTTTGTACCCCACTAGAGTACATTTGCATCAAATTAACCTTTTTCTTTGCAATGCGTGGTCAGAAAAAAATTTAGCTTGAAAACTTAGAAGTCTTTAATGTAATCATCTGACTTGAGCAGACCTTATGAAAACATCAGATATCACGAGATGCCTTGCGGCCTAACGAAACTGCTGTTATCAGTGGTTCCCAGCACATGGGGCCGTAAGTCAAAGCATTTTCTATAAACATACAAATGTGTTTTTCTGTTATCAAATCAGTGTAACCATTTGACTACTGTGACTCAGACCTCCAGTAGTCATAAGATTTTCTGAAATTATGGAGATTAAAAAAAAAGAAAAACAACCACAACCTCCATCTTTAGTATTACATTGATACTGAGCGAAGTATTTGATCGGGAAAGCTCTGACTATAGCGCAAGTGGCGCGCAGGGGGTATCGCTGTGGTGGTCACACGCCCTTCTTCCTCTTCGGCCGGTTTTCTTTGAAGCTGTCAGCCTAAAGGAATTCCTAAAAGACGTTCTTGGGGAATTCTGGCGTTCTTAAAAAGCGATGAGTCACCAGTGAGACCTTCCCAGCGGTGGGCGCTACAGACCTTGCAGCCTCGGGGTACGCGGCGCCTCAGGCAGCGCCCGGCCGCCGCGGCTTCGGGCCCAGGTCAGCGGCAGGCGGCTTCCCCCAGCGGGGCCCGGCGGCGGCGCCTCCTGGGGGAGGCTCTGGTTTTATATTCCATAAAAAAATACTTCTGTAGCGTAGCCTAAAAACGCTTCGAAGCGAGCGGGCGCGGGTTCAACGCAGTGCTCCGAGGCGCTGGGCTCCGCGCGCCGCCGCCCCAACGGCCAGCGCGCTGCCCGCGGGCGGGGCGGCCGCGGGCACCGCCGGCGCGGAGGGCGGGCTCCGGCGGCCGCGCCGCTCCCTGAGGGGCGGGCGGCGAGGCGAGGGGAGGCGAGGAGAGGCGAGGGAAGAGGAGGGCAGGGCAGGGCAGGGCAGCGCGCTGCCGGGCTGCGGGCAGCCCCCCTCGGCCGCGCCGGGCACCGCCGCCCCGGCGGAGGCGTTACCGCCCGTTTGAACCGGAACCGGTTAGCGGAGGCCGCCCGGGGCGGCTGCTGCTGCTGCTGCGGCTGCAGCTGCCGCGCAGGCTGCGGTGCTGCCGTGCGCGCGGGGAGCGGGCCCCGCCGGCTGCGCGGGGGCGGAGGAGGAGCGCGGCGGCCCCGCCGCTGGCGATGGCGCTGTGCCTAGCGTGGCCCTGCGCTGCCCGCCCGCGGAGCCGGGCGTAGCTGCCGCAGCCCTCGCCGGCGCGGCCGGGCGCCGCGGATGAGCCAGCGCGGGGAGCCGCCGGCGAGCGCAGCCGCAGGGCGCCGCAGCCGCCGCCGCCGCCTCTTCCCGCGCCGCGCCTCCTCGCCGCCGCCGCTGCCCATGGCCTCCCGCCGCCCCTGCTGACCGGCCGCGCTCGCCTCCCACCGCCGGGCAGCGAAAATGGGCAACACCACCTCCTGCTGCGTCTCCGCCAGCCCCAAGCTGCGCCGCAATGCCCACTCCCGCCTGGAGTCCTACCGCCCCGAGGCCGAGCTGAGCCGGGAGGACACGGGCTGCAACCTGCAGCACATCAGCGACCGCGAGAACATCGACGGTGAGGCCGGGCGGGCGGGCGGGCGGCCCCGCCGCGGGCGCGGGGAGGGAGCCCCGGCCGCCGCCGCCGCGAGGGGGGCTCTGCCCGCCGGGCCGGGCCGGGCCGGGCCGGGCCGGGGCAGGCGGGCGGTCTCCGACCCCGCCGGTGGCGTCGCGGCGCCGTTATCTGTCCGGTGCCTCGCCGGGGAGCTGCCTTGCGCGGGGGCGGCGTGCGCCGGGGCCTGCGGCGGCCGCGAGAGGCGGCTCGGCCTCCCCCGCCTCCTCCCGGCCGGCTCCCACCCGAAATTCACGCCTCGGCCGTGGCCCGTGCAGGCGGCAACGGCGAGCGGCGACGGGGCGCGCCGTCGGGCAGCGGGTGGGCCGGTGCCGCCCGCGCAGCCTGCGGGGGTGAGGGTGTACGGGACGCGCGTCTCCCGGGACGGCGCCGTGCGGCGGGGCCGCTTCTTGCCCCGTCTCCCGGGACAGCGCCGTGCGGCCGGGCCGCAGTGCCCTGGTGGTCGTGAATACTTCTGTCCACCTCTGCAGTGATACTCTAGGAAAAAAAAAAAAGCCATATTCCAACCCATTTGGTAACGACCCAATGTCCTGATGCTTTGGCTAATCAGAATACACCTTAATTTTAAATATGAGGTTGAATATATGCATATAATTTAGTTTTTGATCAGCTGAAGTATTTGCTCCTCAAAACGTTGTTTGGTAAAAAGTCAGCTATCCCCTGGATTAGCTTACGTGAACTGCCTTTGGTGGACAGCCAGGAAGAGTGACTTGGGCACACTTCAGCTCGCCTTTCACGTTTCTTTCATAGCTCGTGGGATGGTGATCTTTTCACAGAGTTGTGTATTAAGTCAGTCCTTTGCATTGGCAAAATGATATAGTCCATCATAGCAGATGGAGTCCATCCCTTTATTATTAAGATTATTTCTTTCGATTAGATACATTCTGGAAATACAAGTGTTGTCTTTCAGATGTCTTTGCTACATGCAGCTGAAAAATTGGAGTGTAACAGGATCAGTAGGTGGAAAAAAATACATAATGGTCTAGTCTGAGAAAATCGGAGATGAAAGAACCAATTGTTGATCTGTGAATGATTAATTCTTCCAACACCAGTGTTGTCCAGCGTAGTAGCATGCCTCTTTGTCTAATGGCACGAATTTTTACATCCATACCAACAGATTTTGGTCAGAGATGTGTGGCTTTTGTTTCTTATTCTTGGATGTACTTTTTTTTCCTAGGTGGGTGGAAGGGTACAGGTGGAAATAGTAAGTGCATCTGTGCTTCCCAAAGTGTGCATATAGTGCAGATAATTTTTTTTATCTTAATAATTATTTGTCAAAAAAATTATTTATTGGTTGGTTGTTTCATTTGCTGGATCAGGGCATGTGTGTGTTCTGTCTCTCTTCTCCTTTGAACACTTACAAAAAGTATTTTCTATTGTATTTTTCTATTATTTTTTTTTAAATTTCATTTTTTTGCATTTAGCGCTGTTGCTGATGAAACATCAAGTTTTCAAATGGGGAAACTGTCTTTAATTCTGAAAAGAGCAAACAATTTTGAGTTTTCTTTTCATACCTTGCTCTAATCTTGCCTCTCTTTATTGACAGAGTCAGAGAAATAACTTTTCACTGAGGAGACTGATGTACCATAAATGTCTGTCTCTCGGACGTGATTTCTCTGTTTGGCGCAGTAGGCTTTTCCTCTGTAGGGCTGTAGGGAGGGGACAGAGGGGCTATATTCACAGATACGATGGCATGAAGCAAAGCTGATGCCCCATGATGAAATTGGCCGAAGGGCTGTTCGTGGAATAGAGACTATGTGGAGAGTTTCCATGCCATTGAAGAAAGGATACTTCTTAATAATTAGTCCCTCCCTTTCTTCTCCCCCCCGCTTCAAAAAAACAGATTTTTTGCCCTTTATAAACTCTCTGATGTCACTAGGTGATTTTTCCTTACCAGCTCAGATAATGTCACCGTGTGCAACTGTGCATCACTGATAAACCTGTTAAGCCCTTTCATGATGTTCCCATCATGTTATTTTTTCTGCTGCATAATGGACAAACTCCTAAGAATGGACTGTTTTTAAAAGCCATTTCTGTGTTCAGTTAGTTGTTTTTATACCCACCTTCTTCAGACTGGCATATGGGAATCTCTGAACTGAGATTAGGTGGTATTTGTATATCTGTGTGTACTGGGTTTTATGAGAGTTACGAATTTTGCGAAGTACAGGAGGTTTTTATAATGTCTGCCCAGTATACCTAATGAAATTTTTCTGAAAGGGAATACTGGTATCTAAGAGCTAGGGCATGATGGGTTGCAACTGGTTTTGTGAAGTAACTGACCTACGTTCACAAAAGCAAGAAATAAGCATGTCACAAGCAAATTAAAGGTCTAATATGTTGCACACAGGCATTCCTGGTAATACCTGGTTCGTAAAAGGATAGTCCTTCTTTTTTCCAAAACAATTGTCTATCTGGTTTAGAGAGGAATCTCTTTCAAAAATCTTTTTGTTCTCTTAGCCAGAACTCCTCCAGAGACAGTCTGTATGCTTTTCAGCACTATGGTTTGCATTCCCTACCTAAGCATTTGTCAGAGGTCATGTATCCAAGTACCACTGCAATCTTACATGTTAAAAAATTAAAAATAGAGCCTGCTGTGGCCTTCATCAATGAACTTAGTCTTTTACTGCATGCTGCTAGTGATGCATACCTCATAGCTTGCTTTTTTTTTCTTCCTCAATCAGCTTCATCTCTTTATTTTATGTTGTTCCTTGCTTCCCAAATAAGCACTGTCATCTTGTATAAAGCCTTCTTAAAACCTCGCTTTTACTATGTTGTTCGCACCAAATCAGTTAATTTACATCCTTTAAGGAGTGGATATTTTAGTATTTAGCTGTAGAAGCTTTTAGATGCACACATGCTAAGACTAATCGTATTTGAACTTATTCCTAACCAATGTTATTAGTGCACTGCCATGTGATTAAGATTTTCATTTAAAGTGAGCTGCACAAGATCACCAGTCTTGGCTGAGTAAATTGGTACTTGAAGCAGAATGACATGACTTAAAATTATAGGTCTCTGAAGATGTGAAGATGACTATGTATTGTTGTAGGGTTTTTTTTCCCTTGAATTTACATGTAGTAAGAATAATGTGTTAAAAAGAAATGGAGTGAACCTTTCTATTCTGTGGTGTCATAGCAGTGTGGCCTAATTTTCTGTGCTAAAAGGTTTTTCTAAAGGTTTTTCAGGCTTGAAGGGTATGTTTACTGCATCTTGAGGCCTTGCTCAAGGTCAGGCTTCTTGTCTGTACAAAAAGCAAACCTGCAAGCAGGGCATCCACATATGGTGGGACGCCCCTTTCTGAATCACACAAGAAGTTGTTTGCTGAGCCCATCTAGCAACTTAGTATGGCACCATGAATGCTGTCTGCTCTCTCCTGTCTGCTGTGTCTCATGAGGTTGGAAGGTGAATAAGTGAATGATACCTCAGCATGAGTATACCTGTTCTTGTCCTGCCTGTCAGCTGCTGGTCTGAATATCTTCCCCATATAATAGCTTTGCAAGAATATGAAATACCTTCTACACACTGAAAACATAAATAGTATATAGCTCTTTCTCTGAGCTTGCTACGTAGAAATGATTTGAAATAACTTTAGCTTCTTTTATTTGCATTTGAACTTGGATAACTAGAGTTTTTTTAAATAAATGTTAGTTTTCTATGTGCACTCTGACATATGGAGTGATCTTTTTACTTTATCCTGCAGAATATTTAATATCTGTGATGGCAGAATGATGGTGATCTCTGAAACATATGTGAAAAGCTAGTAAATGTTAATAAACTTCCTAAACTTAGCAATACAGTGTATTATTTAGATACCATACTCCTAGCAGTGTGCTTAGGTATTATCTTCACTGGAATAGTTATCACTTCTTCTATATCTTATGCAATGTTTTTGTCTCCTTATAATCCAACTTTAAAAGCAAATATTCCAAAATTGCTGAAATGAGCTGTTTGGATGTTTTCATGTTTCCCAAGCTGAAACTTTTTGCAGAAGTGGGCCAAACTTCATAAGTTAGTTTATATAGCAAAACTGAAACTACGTCTGTTGCTGAGTGCTTGGTCCCCCCCCCATACCACACACCCCTCCAGTGTGTCCCGTTTGAGCATCAGCAGTTCCTGAGCCTCAAACCAAGCTTTGTTTGGGAGGACTATCTTAAATCTAGAGTGCTCATTAGCCTGAACTAGAGAAAGATGTTAGCAGCAGCAGCACTGTCCTAAAGACTGGTCCTTAGCTACTTGGTGTAGAAGTTGGCCAAGGAGTTGTGTCATTAATGAGAAATAATTACTGAAAGCTATTTGGAGAATTTGATGGTTTCCTTTCTCATCACAACTTGTAACATCATTTCAGGCTGGAAACCTGTAAAGGCTGTAAAGGATTTATTAGAGCAACTATTGTCAAACTAAGGCAAGTTTCTCAGGTCAGCAGAAATGTACACTTCTCATTAATGGGTGTTATTTACTTCTGTTTTTATTTCTTTGCAAAATAATTTTGTTTCTGTTGGGTCAGGGTAATGCTGTAATGATTTTACTGAAATACCATTGCTAGCCCATCATAGATGCCATTTGCACTGCAAAAGTTATGCTTTTGTCTCCATAGCTCGTGATGGCTTGAACAAAACATACTGATGTTTTCGTCCCCGTGAGTGGCATTTGTATTACTGTCTTTGTTTGTGTGGACATGTTATAGAAAACCATGTAGTTTTTGAATACTAAACAAAATTATGAAAGAGAGGTAATCCCAGGATTCAAAGTGAGTTGTCTTCAGTCCCATGTAACACTTGCTACACTTGGGTCCACTGTAGTTCCTAGAGAGGGGAATGCAGTCTGCACTGACACCTGTGTGATACTGTTCTCTCCTTACAAGGAGGGGAGTCAGCCTTCAAATATTCATAGCTTGTCTTCAAAAGAATACTCAGCTTTAGTTAATAAGTTTTTATCTGGGGCTTTTTGTTTATTTTTTCTGTAAAATGATTCTTATACAGCTGTGGCTATTGGATTGAGATCCCAAAGATATCAGATTGGAAGTGAAAAGGTTTACTTTCAACAATGAGGAGATCAATGTGAGACTTTGAAATTTTAAGAGCTTCTTTTGTTTGCTCTATTGGTATTTTTAAAAGTGGGAATCGATGAGTTATTCCTGAATCCTAGTCTGAATGGCTAGGCAAAATTTTATAAGCCAGGATACCCAAAATGTCATAAGGCGCACTGTTGCTAAATGAAGATGTGAAACTGTTGGTACAGGGATCATTTTCTAGATCTGGTACAAAATCAGCAAGTTATTGGCATGCTTAAAGTTGTTTCAGATATGCAGTTTGTGTCTGCAGATTAGTATTTTGAGAGGAGGTACCTTTTTGTTTCTGTGATGTTGTGTTCATGAAATTTTACTTCCAACTAATACAGAAACTTATTACTGTCTTTGTTTCTGAAAAGAATTCATTACTTTCGGATATTGAGGATCTTGCATGAGCAAGAAGTTCTACTTGATCAGCAAAGATGTTTTGAAAAGTTTCCCTACATTTTCTTGCTTATATGTGAACTCTCTAGGGAGAGTAATTTAGGAACTGTGAGAGTATGTGAGATTTTGTATGTGAAATCACTGGTGGTAGCTGTGCTTGTAGTCAGCAACTGAAATTAGTTAGAGGTCTTCACTCTTAGGCCTGTGCTCAGAATATTAGGTCACATCTGTTTTTCTAGCTCGAAAAAAGTTGTCTGTAGGTAATAACATCACATATACAGTTTACATTCAGTAAACTGTAGTGGCTACTAGTTTGGCTTGCCCCACTTCCTCCTCTTCAGAGAACTATGTTAAAATAACCAGTGTGAAATGCAGGTTAGAAAAAAAGTCTTATGATCAAGAACACTCAGATCATCCTTATAGAAATTTCTGTTTCTAGACAGTTGGTTCATTTATTGTGGGAGTGCAGTCTCTTGTATGTCCAGGAGATAGTATCACCGCTGTTATAAATCAGGATCTTCACAATCTGTTTTGATAACTGCTTGTTTCATTCTCTTTTTTGTTTTGGGGTGCTGAGCCTTAGCTGTATTAGTTATTGAGGATAGGAATAAAGATGTACTGTTTTTATTTCTTCCATTCCTAAGTATTTCTAGTATATTTTATAGCATCATATGTTTCTCCCTGAAAGAGAATACACTGCTTTAGAGGTTGCTTATTACTTTTGGCAGCCTTTGTTTTATGCATTGGTTTTGGTTTTATTAACTAAATTTATGAAACTATATCTTTGAAATCTACAGGGATAAAATTCAGAAGGCTAAATCCGGTTATTACAGAATGTTTTGCCTAATGTACAACACATTATTCTACTCTGTCTCTACTTGGAGAAAAAACGTAGTTTCAGATTCTGTTAGCAAGAGTTTCATTTCTGGTTGCTAACACAGTTTCAACTGCAGCTCCAGTCAGGACCCTGACTTTATTGGCTCCCCGAACTCAGCGAGTCTGCTGAGGATGATCTAGGAATCTGAAATTCTCTGCCATTATCACTATTAAAATAGGGAACATAACTAACCTCTCAACATGTTTTTTCATGTACATATTTTGAAATTCTAATATTATTGAATATCAAATAATAATAATAGATTTATTTGCGTTTGGCATAAGTGTTTTTTGAAAAGGGATTCTAAAATGAAGATGCAAGAACTCTTATTCTGATTAATATTTTAATATTTCTTGCTGTGTGGTCTTATGTAGTTTATTATTATTATTATTAAGATGTTAAGTAGTAGATTTGAAGTCTAGATGTTAAAATAAACATCAAGATAAAATCCAGCTTCACAAGTGAATGACAAGGTCTTTTGCATGTGCGTCTACGATAAGCTCTGCTTCTCTTCTACCTGAATGCTCTCGAGGACTGCATAGCTCAGCGGCGCTTCCTTCTCAAAGCTTTTTATTGTGACTGTTCCTCCCTGACAGAAATCCAGATACATTTTATTCAGTCAGTGCAGGCTGAAAGGGTGTGAACGGGTTGGGAATGAAATTGTATTGTAAGCTTTCAAACCATGCTGCCTGCAGCTAAATGTCCTTTCCTTTTATAATAATTTGTTCGGGATATTGTGTCTAGTGTACTGCACTGCCAATATACACTCATCCCCTCTGTATCAGACAGAAAGAAATCAGAGCTGTAATTCTACTGAGGGCTGTGTGTGAACTTTTGAGAGGGTTTAGGTATGAGAAGGATTCCTGTAATTGAGGTTGTCCTGGAGATCCAGTCTATGATTAAAAATACTCTGCAATAGGAGAGATTTAACTGGTTGTTTTGTAGAGGAAAAATAAACTAAAACTGCCTCTGAAAGCTAAAGCAATCAAAAATGCATTTTAAATTCTGAATATAAGCAGTGATGTAAATGCTACATCTAGGATGTACCCTTGGCAAAATGGATATTTAAGTGAAAGGGATGTTGCCTGGTCAAATTTAACTGGAAATGAATGTTTAGTGAAAAGTAAGCTCTCAACCTCAAGTCATATTTCTTTAAAAATATTATAGCAAACATTTATTTTTATAACAAGTATTTGAATCACAGTTTATGCAATCCAAACACTGAGGCATTATGTTACTACAGGAGGACAGGAGCTTAAATTAAACAACTGCTCTTATTTTCAACAAATCTGGTTGTGTGGTTGTTTTTTTTTTCCTTGTGTATGCTTTAATTTTGGAATATAAACTTTCCGTAGTTCAGTGGTAGTGAAGTTATGCATGGCTGTGGGTAGTAAAAGGAGAAGAGACCTTAAGGGAGTGCCTCAGTAGTCCTTTTGTCTCTGACTTTGTATGGATTGCTTCAAAATGGGTTCACACGGGTATCAATGTATTTGGTACTCTGAAAAGTAGAGTGTATTAATACTGGCTTATACACAGTGGTTATTCAAGTGAAGTACGGCACTTTTTGAGACTGTGACTTCTCCCAAGCATTGTATGTTACGAGAGGAGAGTTGCCGCCTTCGGGTGAGCCCTGGCCTTGGGGGACTGGTGTGTGCAGCGAGCCCCGGGCACGGCACGGCCGGCTCTGTGTCCTTCCGCTCCCGGCGGCCCAGATCAGCAGTGGCTCTGTCCTGGTGCTGGGATGCTGGTAACTGTGTGGCGTAAACCCAGGTACGTCCTGGGACTATCTGTGAGCCTGAAGAAGCAAAGGTTCGCCCTCTGACTTTGTTGGAAACACAACATACGGTTAGGTAGCAGACTCATTTTTCCAACTTGTTTTTGAATGAAGTATTTTTATTAAAGGTATTTATATTTAACAAATGTTTTGAATAATACCATTTTTAAGTAAAATGGCATTCTCTCTTTTCTCATGTTGTCAGTATAATCTTAAAACTGTCTTTGAGCTGGAAGATTCATATATTTCATTTTGGTCATTGCCCTCACCCATTCTTGTAGCTTTAGTAAGACTGTTGGATTTTTGTCTTTTTTCCCTTGTTTTTTTTTGCATACCTTTCTCATAGTCTATCTTACTTACCTCCTGTCTGTGCTCCTCAGCCCAATCTTTCATCCTCCACATCATACAGAAGTCCTTGCCTCTAATCTTCCTGTCATCTCTTCTTTGACCCCTTCTGTTTTGCTGTGCTTTTTGAGAAATGTATTTTTACATTTGCTGCACATTCCTAGTTCCTACCTCTCCTGCATGTTTTACTGCTAAGCAAATAATACAATCCTTATTCTCTCAGATTTCACAACAGTTATCCACATGTGGGTAAGATTTCTCTATTTTTCCTATATCTTCAGACTTTAAATAGCATTAAACAAACTATTTTGATCACCATCTTCTCTTCCATGACTGTTGGAAGATTGTACTTTATGAGGAATTTATGTACTGGATTACAATTTGGGATTACAAATAAACTGCAATGCATGGATTGCATTGCAATGCGTGGGTTAAAAGATATTCTGAGGTTGGGGATTTTCTTTATTTTTAAAGAGAAGTGGAATGCATACACATTGCCTTCTTCTAAATAAAAAGCTGAAAACAGATTTAGTTAGTAGCAGTATTAAGATTTGCAATTCATGGAAGAAAATTCTTGGTAATTACCATTTCTGTAATTGAAACTCTGCCCATGCTTCAATGTGTCCAGCTGTATGTAAATCTTCTCTAACTACATATTTTTGCATTTCTTTCTTCATGTAAATGAGGAATCTCCTTGGTTTCTATTTGAGGACTCAACTCTGAGTTGAAAAGCGGGGCATATTGCTGGAAAAGGTTGTTCTTTCTAAGCAGGGGGTGGGAGCGTGCGACTGCTGAGCTCGGAGGCAGTTCAGGTGTGGTTCACCCCTGGGGACTGGCGACCAGTCCATTCAGGCCGGTGTTGCGTGGCAAACCCCATTGCAGCCGGCGGGTAGCGGGGCAGGAAGGGCTGTTGGGCTGTCGCTGTTGTGTTGCCGCGGTCCAGCTGCATGGTCAGCTCAGTCCTGTCCTGGGGAATGATGGGCCTGAGAGAGAGTTTTCATTCCCACTTGAGGCTGCTCTTCCTCTGCTTGACTTCCCATGGTCTGTGGCTCTTGTCCACAAGCAGATTTTAGTTTTGGCTCTGCAGGTCAGGAGGGCTCTCCAGCCCTGCCCCCTGCTTTATATCCTGAAAGAAGCTTTGCTGTGGAAAGTTGCTGATCTGGCCATGTGTGTTTGCTGTGCTCTACTTGCTGGCCATGCCATCATCTCTACAGCAGCTCTTCCAGTCTGATCATGCTACGCTAATCAAACCGACAGGGAACATCACGTGTGAAGTCAGCACACTGCCAAGTGTTGTTGTAGCTGTATGGCTTGACTTGTCTTATTTATGTGACAAAAATGAGTTGGAAGTACCTAGATCTCAAGAGAATATGCTGACCTCCTTAGGCCAGTGTCAGTTCTCAGACAGGGGTTTTAATTCTGTTTCTCATCTAGACAAAACAGTTTCAATGCAGGTACACTAGGAATAAGCTGCTAAGGATAATCTATCAAAAAAAGAAAAAAAAAGTTATCTCCAGATATCAACCTTTGGTGGGGGTGGCGCAATATGTGATTATGTATTGTGAAGCTTTGGTTCAGCAGTGCACTTAAGCTGTACACTCAAGTCCATTGCTAGCTGCAAAGCACTTGTATTTGTAATGATATTAAAGCACCTGAGCCTGTTCTTATCTTGCAGTTAAGTCCAGTGATAAGTTCATTGCTAAATAGGGCCTGTGTGAGAGTAATGCTGGTTAAAAACATCGAGCTTGCCCCTACAAGATGCTTAGCATTAAGTTGACTGTTCAGCAGAGCACTTGGGAGAGATGATGTGGCATCTGATAAATAGTCTTATTAATCTCATCCTGCTTGCTAGAGTTCTCTTTCTTTAACTAACTTGGGTATATTTTTTTATATCTCTTACAAATAAGAGGGAAAGTATGTGCTAATAAAGTTTTAGTGCTGTTGTCCTCTGTAATCTGGAAAATAATTTGCCTCAGGGGCCTGTTCGATCCTACAAGCCAGATGATATTTACTTATCTTA
Organism: Apteryx mantelli; assembly: GCF_036417845.1. Taxonomy (NCBI): domain Eukaryota; kingdom Metazoa; phylum Chordata; class Aves; order Apterygiformes; family Apterygidae; genus Apteryx; species Apteryx mantelli. The sequence goes on from NC_089979.1 coordinate 155,190,741, forward strand.
CAGAGAAAAAGCTAAGACGTGTTTCAAGAAAGCAGTTTTGTGGTGTTGGTAAATAGAGTGACCTCTGCTTATCTTACTGGCTGTGGCTGGTTTCTTTGTTCACCCACTATTGTTTCACTAGATCCTTCTCTTCTCTTTTGTCTTCTCTTTCTCCCTTTGTGGCAGGGATTTTGTTTTGCATCAAGAAAGCTTATCCTAGCAGGATGAAGTTATTATCCAGGACTGGGTCATGATAGCTTTTTCTGCTCCCATAATAATAAACAAACGTGTTTAAGTGTATTTTCTGAATGGAGCTTAAAACAGATGGGAGGAAAAAGGCACTGTTTCCCTTTGATAACATATAGCACTTACCACCAGGCAAATGCATATGAATCTTAAATAAACAGCTAATACATTGGTAGTTACTGTTAATTATTTCCATTAGCTTCATTCCTTTGATTAAAAGGGTTCATTATCATCTCCATGGTGGTGTTTTGACCTAGTAAACAATTGAGAATCAAAAAATTACTTGCAGATAAAGGTTGCTGTGATGAACAACACTCTTTACATATTCATACCTGCGCCTATTAATAACTGAGCCTTGGCTTGTGTTTTCAAGCTCAGTCAGCAGTAAGGAGAGTTGATCTGTCCTCAGCTCCCTCCCTGTTTACCAGAAAGATGGGATTAAACAAAAAGGATTGATGAGATTTAGAGGGAAAGCTGAAGGAGATTTGGACATTAACTAATCTGGCAAATACTGTGTCTGAATCCTGGGAACAAGATTCATTCTGAAGTTAATATATGTCCTCTTCCCCTTCATGGAAATTCTTTTATTTCCTAGTTATAAAAGATTTTTATTTTCTAAAGAGAGTATCTTCATGCTGCAGGCTAGCATTAAAAATAACAATAGGCATCTATCAAGAAAAGCAATTTCCATGTCAATAAGTAATATTTGTGAGAGAATTGAAAGCACTTGAAACACATTAGAAGACATATGGTGAATGGGTAGGGAAATACAGTTTTATTCACTGGTACTACAGACTGTAGTAGGAATTTCAGCATCCCTAAATAGCTTGTTTAAATACCCTTCTCTCAGCTCTTAAACTCACTTAGGGTCAAATACCCATCTGTTGTAAATAAGCTTCACTGAACTCAGTGAAACTACAGTGGTATGTACCATTTAAGAAAATCCATCTCCTTATTTTCCAAGATGATGTATCTAGGCAGCTCTTGAAGTCAAATCCAAGTTTTCACTTAGGGCTGTAAGAAGAGGAGAAAGGTTTTCTGCCAGTTCAGAACAAGTGCAGAGTCAATCCAGTCCTTGTTGTGAAATCACTTCATTTGAAATAAAATAAATGCTGTAAGATTTATGGAATAGAAACCAAATGTTCTAAACAAAATCTAAAGCTCTTCTTTCTATACAGAAAAGTAGGGATTCTGTGTGAATGTAGAAACAGTTGAGACATAGAGCTTCCTGCCACGAATATGTAAATCAGATAGAGCTGATAACAGCTGAAGACTTATTTTGCTTATTTCTTCATTTTTCTAAACACCATACATTGGGTCACCTTTAATTGTTTGTTCTCAAAAAAAAAAAAAAGGTGAAAAAACCTTCCTAAAAATAGCTGCAGTCAGAAACTAGGGATTCTTCTCTTATTTGGTCCTTCATCCTTAGTTTTCTTCTGTGCTTATTTTTAAGGTGTGAAGGACATACACTTGCAAGGTGAACAGGGTGTTGTAGGCTTGGTAGGGTAGCTGTTTGGGACATAGATCAGACCAGACTGGCAACTTTGCTCTTCCAGTGAACATGGATTTAGCATTAAATGATCTGTTTGACTTGCTTGCTTTCTGAGCAAAGTTCAGCAGTGTCTCATTTCCACTTAAAGATGAACTTAGAGTTGCTTTCGTAGTTATAACCTTGAGCTACGGAAATCCTGCCTCATCTTTTCAACCCCCTTGTGGGCTTTATCAAAGGACAAATTTTTTTTTTCTCAAATTTTTTCATTGCAAAAGTGTTTACAGTGTGAATAGTAGCTTACCAGCAGAAGTGTTTTCAGTGTGAAAAGTAGCTTACCAGCCTCTGTTCTGCATCCATCTCTTCCAAACTAAGGGTTTCCTAGTGCCTATACTATTGTCTACTGAGCATTTGCTATGTATGTAGGTTACTAAAACACTCACTATTTAAGACTCCGACTTTCAGAAAGTTAAATGACCTGGTTGCTCTCTAAGGTTAAAAAAACAAATGCAAAACAAGCCTCTGCTAAGTTTTACCTCCTCTCAAAAAGTGTATTACATATTTGTCCTAAAGTGTGTACTAACATGTAGTAGAGAATTTGGGAAATTCCATACTAGGTCAAACCCAATGTCTCTGTCAGCAATGGTTGCTTAGGGATTGTATACAGGAACATAGAGGAATGTATCCTGTGCTACCTTAGAACAGAACTGTAGGGTACCTGTAAACATTAAAAGGCACAAAGACATTAAGTAGAACTCTCTTTGGATGTGAAACTCCTTTTAAAAGAAAAAGAAAGTGCTGGCCTTAAAAAAAAAAAAAAAAAAAAAAAAAGTACATATATGCAGAGTGCTGGGCAATGGACCTTACTTATTTATAAACGTCTCTATTGGATTTGGACCGCTGCTGATTCAGGAAAGTTAGTCTGTCTGTAGGATTGTTCTGGATGACGTTCCTGTATTTCCCAGGCAGAAGGTCATGTGCCGGTGTGCTACAGAACCGTATGCCGGTATGTGAGCAGCAGACACGCGCACATACTTGGCACTAATGTTGCTGGGCCTGGGCTACACTGAGAGTCTGTGAGCACACTGTGACAAAGTTGAAATCCCTGGACCTTCTGCAATGCAATTGGAGCTGCTGCGTAAATTGAGATATGGGAATTTTGCAGGTTGTAAATGTTTCTCTGAGTCCTGGAATATATAAATACCAGTTTGATGTGAATGCACTGAAACCATCAACTCTGCTTCCTACTCTTGGTTTTGGGAACAGACAGTGGAGGGGAACAAGTCAAGCTATTGCTTGACAAAGTTAAACAAGTTAAAGCTGTTATGTTAGTATGTGCTTTTAATCTTCTATTTGATTTTCTGCCGAAGTCCTATCTTAATAGAGAAGTTTTCCTTACCTAAGAGCAGCGTGTGAAGAGGAAGAGAAACTGGAAACATAAAGCTTGTTTGAACAGTTTCATTTGTGCTGCACTGTTAGCACACTGACAAGGAAACTGGACTTAGAGGGAAACCATTACTACTGGATAAAAAGAAGTGTTTTCTTCTAGAAAAGGTGTCTTCCAGAATATCCTGGACTGGATTAGTCGGACAGCTTTATTAATTACAAAAAGTCTATGTCACACTGTACACTTGCACTGGAGGTCCCTGCTCAGCTGGTTTTCTCATCTTTAGACAAGAGAAGCTGCAGAACTCCAAATGGTTGTTGATAATTAGTGTATAAATCTTTTTCTTTCAGGAAAAAACAGAAAGGAGCACTTGAGACATCCGTGAAGTTACAGGAAGTGGCCAGAAGTAGGTAGCAGCAAGCAGTAACAAAGAGATGAGAACAATAATTATATCCCTTTTTGTCTACTTACTGTCATATCCAGACTTTGTAAAGTAGCATTAGACAACACAGAGATTTTATTGCAATTTCAGGAACGACTGAAGAGGGCTTTAGAACTATGATAGAAGCTATTATAAAAATAGGCAAGATTTTAAACCTCAGATTTTTAACTGGGTAAGGGGCAGCTTCAAAAATATCACCAAGGTAACATTTTGTAGGTTTTCTGTTATGTTCCTCATTAGACTTCAAACCAGGATATGCAAACAGACATCTACAGAGATTAAATCTTTTTTTTAATTGTCTAAAAATTGCTGTGATAGGAGGGGAGAGTAAAAGTATTTTTTAAGCAAGATTCTAGATAGGCTTTAGATAAAATACATAAAAATTAGGGTGTAGAGTATCTTTCTTGAAATGTAATCTCTGACAAGTTTCTTCTATTCACTGGAAATAAAAGGGCATCAAAACATTAATTACACAAACGCATGAACGCTTGACTGCAGTGTCAGATTGCAGTACCTCTTCCTTCTTGAATACCTGCCTTGTGAGTAAGTGCAGTACAATGTGGGGGGTGCTAGTTTGTTTTTTTTGTTTTTTATTTATTACTATATTATTTTAAGGTACCATCATATTTGATAAGCACATCCACTTTCACCCATGAGGCTAGTCCACATCTCAGCTCTGGTTTAACCTCTGAATTTTCTCTACCCTACAATACAGAATTTTTGTAATTAATAAAGCTGTTTGACTAACCCAGTCCAGGATCTTCGAGAAGACACCTTTTCTAGAAGAAAACACTTATTTTTATCCAATCATAAGGGATTTCCCTATCACAGAATCACAGAATTGCTGAGGTTGGCAGGGACCTCTGGAGATCATCTAGTCCAACCCCCCTGCTCAAGCAGCGTCACCTAGAGCACATTGCACAGGATTGCATCCAGGCGCGTTTTGAATATCTCCAGAGGAGACTCCACAACCTCTGTGGGCAACCTGTTCCAGTGCTCTGTCACCCTCACAGTGAAAAAGTTTTTCCTCATGTTCAGATGGAAGCGTCTGTGTTTCAGTTTGTGCCCGTTGCCTTGCGTCCTGTCTCTGGGCACCACTGAAAAGAGTCTGGTCCCATCCTCTCGACCCCCTCCCTTCAGATACTTGTACACGTTGATAAGATCTCCTCTCAGCCTTCTCTTCTCCAGGCTAAACAGGCCCAGCTCTCTCAGCCTTTCCTCATAAGAGAGATGTTCCAGTCCCCTAATCATCTTTGTAGCCCTTCGCTGGACTTGCTCCAGTAGTGCCACATCCCTCTTGTACTGGGGAGCCCAGAACTGGACGCAGTACTCCAGATGTGGCCTCAGCAGGGCTGAGTAGAGGGGGAGAATCACCTCCCTCGACCTGCTGGCAACACTCTTCCTGATGCCCCCCAGGATCCCATTGGCCTTCTTGGCCACAAGGGCACATTGCTGCCTCATGCTTAACTTGGTGTCCACCAGCACTCCCAGGTCCTTCTCGGCAGAGCTGCTTTCCAGCAGGTCAACCCCCAACCTGTCCTGGTGCATGGGGTTATTTCTCCCCAATTCCTCTATATAAAAAGTCCAGTTTCCTTTTTAATGTGCTAACAGCGCTCTCCAACACACAGAGGAGCAAAAATGAAACTGTTCACACAAATTTAATGTTCTCAGTTTCTCTTCCCCTTCGCACACCAAACATTACAGGCATTTCAGCAGAGAGTGTTCTGCCAGCATTGGACTCTCGTGTAGCTTCTGTGTCTTGCATTCACGGGTGTGTTGAGCTGCAGGAGCTGTGCCAGTGACGACAACACAACAACGCAGACTGTGTTTCTGCTCAGAGGTGGCTGTATTTAACTGATGAGTGAACAGAGGCCACTAAAAAGCTTTACTCCTGCTAAAAGCTATGCTTTTTAACTCAAAAGTGTTCAGTGATGGGCACTGAGCTCCGGCTAGGCAGGTGAAGGCACTACAGAAGGCTTTTAGGTTTTACAAAACAAAAGTCCTTTTTTTTGGCATTTACCATCTCGGTTCTTTCTTCTGTTTTAACTGTGGTGTTAGAGAGTGGAAGATGTTGCCCTAATTAAAGAAAAAAATTACAAGCAAGTGTTAATATTGTTAATTCTGGTTTCTGTTTGTGCTGTCAGCTAACCAAGATATAACCATTTTCTTTGTGAGGCTATTCTTCTGTCAGCTTGATAAAATTAAGTTAGCCCTCAGCCCACCAGTAAGTATCTCCAGTTTTATTTGTATTGCTATTGGAGTATTCTTTATGTATTAATTACTTTTCATGCTTAAAAGGAAATTTACTGTTATCCATGAATATTGCTCCTTTTCTAATTCTGTTGGACTTCCTTACCTTGAGCTGACTGCTGTGCAGAAATCCCTGTAGACTACTGAAGAATTGTCTGCTGTCTGGATTATCTGTTCTGGTTTTCTTCTTGCTCCGAATAGATAAATATTCTGGTTTTGAAATGAATAAATTTTCAGAAGCTTCTAGTTATAATTGAAAGGCTACCAATTTACCTCTAACCTTTTCCATGCTAAGTGATCCTTTATAGTCGTCTTGACTCTTTGATTTTTTTTTTTGTTTCTCTATTGTTATGTGAAAAATTTCTTTCTGCATATGGTAAGTTCACTGTTTGCTTGTATGCTTAGCTGTGTTTTTGCTCTTAATTTTTACTAATTTGAGTAATCCTAGTAATCCTTCTCTAATAACAGTGACAATTTTCATGTATGTGCAAGCATGGTGTAGATTTAGGATCTTGTGCTTAACTCCTTATTAAAATCACGGAGAACAGTTTGGGGTTTCTAACACTACAGAATACTGAGAACTGTAAGATACAAGAAAAACAAGACAAAGTGGTACAGAGGCCAAAAATACTGTTATGGAGATTCAAAGCAACTACAGTATCTAAGCTTATTAAGTATATTTGATATGGAAAGTTAACATGGATGAATTTTTTCAAAACAGACACATCACCTTGAAATATAAGTGTTTTAAAAAATGATATTAACAAGTTTAAGTGTCCTGTTAAAGAACTGATCCGAATTAACTTAAATATGTATTTTTTTATAATTTTAGTTTTGTTTAAAGAATTCATTCCTTTATTTGATTAGTCATGCAAATTAACTTTTTCACAACTGTGAATCTGTTATTTTTATTCTTGTAATTTTGATGTGATTAGTTACATGCAACTGAAATTAAAATTGATTTAAGTAGTTCTACTGTTGTCCTGATTTTTGAATGAGGAATTCTGCCCCCACAGGAAAGGCCAGATATGTGTGACGTTTGTAACAGTTGTTAAATCAGAATAATGGGGATCTCCTTTTTTCAAATACAGTTTTCTCATTTTTTTCTGTTATGCTCCTCTGTTTGCAAAATGGACATGCACAAAGAGAGGAATCAAAATCTTACTGTAAGGAAATGCACCACAAGATATCAGCGAGAACAATACAAGTGTGCATTGTTCTCATGAGTTGGAGGGGAACTGCTGCTGTAAAAGATGTGCTTATTACTCAGTTAAAATAACTTGCTGGGATGGCACTGTGGAATTAAGATACAGGAACTCGATCATTAAAACCTCTCTTGTAGCATCAAAATGTATAAAAGATTTGTCTGGGTTATTTTCCTCTTCTCTTTGAAGAAAAAATGGTTTAGTAGACTTCAAGTATATAATTGAATTGCCTTTTAAGCAGGGAATTCCAGCTGTGTTATTTTTAGGGAAACCTTTATCAAAATTACATCTATGCCTATCTATTACATGTATGCCTTAGCACTTAAGTGTTTAAAATGTTAGAAAATGATTTTGTAGTTTTTTATTGATTAGCAATGTTGTTGGAAGATATATTTTCCACTAAAAAAAAAGCAGCCTTATCCTGTTGTTTGATGCTGCAGTACTGAGAGTGTTCATTTTCTAGCAAAACTAAAGTTGGAACAGAATTGTAAGTGTGCTGAGAACAAAAAAACTTCAGGGATAACCATGGTCTCTGTGGGCACATTGATCTGTTGGAAGGAATATCCGAATGTTTTGTCTAGCTGGAGAAACTTAATCCCCGAGTAATGAATTTCTGTAACAGATTATTTTCCTTTCCTAAATTTATTTATTTACAGACTTTTGAGCATGCTAAATTATGCTGATGCTAATTCCAGATAAACTGATGACACCTGCTCTGATTTATCTCAACACTGTAATCCCTTTTAAGGGCTTGAATCTGCCTTTTTAATCTGCAGGCTCACGTCATGGGGTCTCCTTTCAAAGATGCTTGTGTGTGCGTTGAAGTTGATTGCTGATACCGTTTGAGACCATGGCAGACTGGAGCCTGATGAGTTTTATCTTTGTCTGCCATATTGTGTCTATGGTAGGCAAAATTCCTGGTATAATCATTTTACTTTCATTTTTTTAAAAAGTTGTGCCAGTCAGTTATTTTCTATGGAACCAATACAAGGAACCTATACAAAGCTACAGTTTTGAAGTAATCTTTCTTGTGCAACTGATACAAAACTGTCATTTAAACACTGGGCTTCAGAAATGTGCAGAAGACTCCAAATTTTAAATATTTATGAAATGATGAGGATGTTTATTGAGTAATGGTACTGTGTAGCATAAAATATATAGAGAGCTTTGTTTTTGCCGCTGGAGACTGGTAGCAGATAAGAATTGTGTATTTATTCCCTGAGTCTTAAGAGGCCAGTGAGACAGTGGGCTGGGAGTATGCCGCTCCGTGGAGAATTCCCTGCCCCAAACCTGATGGGACAGAAATAAAGCAAACTTGCATCCTTGCTGTGCATGTTGGCCCTGTTTCATGGGGATATGAGGGTCTTTCAGACCCTAGCAGTATCAGCGATCAGAGCTGACCTTAAGATCTTGGCACAATGGAAAGGGGAGTCTGGCATGCTCTGAGAGAGAAGCTGGATAGGCTTTCCTTGCTGTGCAGGTGAAGGTAGCGCCGTTGCATTTCTCTGTGAAGTCCCTGGGTTAGTGTGGTAGAGGAAAGAGCAGTTGTCTTCTTTTTTTGCCACTGTGAATGCTGAATTATTGCTTCTTCCCTTTTGGGAAGCTGTTAGGGGTAGACTTAAGGTGGAGACACTGTGAAGCTCCACCCTTAGGGTCCCTGTATCCCAGTCTTTATCGGAAGAGAACTTTATAGGTTCAAAAGTTCACATAAAAACAAATCCTGAACCAGTTGTCCCTTTCTGCAAGGTGGATGGATGACTAGAAGAGGCTGTATCTTATGTTGTGAAGCAACACTCTTGTCTAACAGAAGATGAATAAATAATTTCTAACAGGTATACAGCTTTTATAGAGAGAGGAATTGAAACTTCTTGAATAAAGGCAAAAGTGGGTATCATCTATTAAAAATATATGGGTAGACATGATAACTGAAGTGTTGAAAATTCTTAAATCACTCTGTTGGGCTTTTCTAATGTGTTTTTTTTTTTTTTTTTGTTTTGGGAATTGTAAAAACAAACAAAGATCCCAAAATCTTAGTATGAAACTGACCCCTTTGAATGAGCAGTACCCTGTGCCTTTGCTTAAAGGGAGGTCTGTTTTGCATTTAGTCATCTATGTTTGTTCTCTGTGCGGTAGAAATATTTTGTAAGATCTCTTTCAGAGTTACGTGACACTTGCAGCGTTTACCTACGTAGAACAATGTCAAAGATAGGCAGTGAACTGAGTATGAAGTTCCTGTCACCTCCAATCTGACTCGTGTGGAGTTAGCACATTTCATGCCAGAACTTGTTTAATTCTGAGATACTATAAGAGTAGGACCCCATTAATCTTTCAGTATCAATAGCATTTTTAATGGTTTGATTGATAATGCATACATTATGGCATGTTGCTACCTTGAGAGGGCTAAAAACTGCCGTCAGCAAACTGACTATGAGAAGGAGCTTTTTTTTTTTTTTTGAAGTAATTCTTGTTACCACTGAGGCTACCACAAAATGAACCTGACCTTAGCTAGCACTAAGTGCAAATACTGGAGCTCTGTGAAGATCTGGTTTTCAGGTTTGTGCAAATAAGCACTGGCAACAACTAAGCAAGTGATAACTGTCTAAATCACAGTCAGTCGACCTCTTGCACGAGGTGAGTCTGTAACATATTGCAATACCTGTTAGTAATGAATTTAATATTACTTTGTCTTAATCGTCCTAAAACACTTTTTCTGTTTTGGATGCGCTCCCTCCCCCCAGTAAATGATCCATGTAGATCAGGGGTGCATAACTTGCACCTTTCAGATGGCATCTGGCCTGATGGGACAGTTCATGTAAGCTGTGGCTCACCTCTGGCTGCCCTTTTTTCTGAGCACCTTGCAAAGTCTCTGCCAGTTTCCAACTCACTGAAATATGTAGTGGTTAAGGCCATGTGATGTGGAGGGGTCGTGTGTGCCCCTCAGTCCCTCAGACAGGGTGTTGCTCTGTGTAGCAACATTGGGCTGTACCGGCGTAGAGAAATAGGAAATGCTATGTGTGCTTATTCACAGATGCAGAACTGAGATTTCCTGTTATGTATGTGATGCCTAAAATCAAATTGTATTGCTCTCACGTATTTATTTACTCATTTGGTAATGATTGGAATTGAGAACATTTAAATATTATCTGAACTGATTTGATTGATGAGAATGTGTTCTCCTTTTCCCCTGACTAAAAGGCCATTGAAGTAAAAAACCTGGCCCTGACTTCTGTCACTGCTGTATTGGAAATGTAACTAATGCACAGAAAAACCTTTAAATTGTGATTCTGAATCACATGTATGTTGTCACCTTTTAATTACAGTTACTTTTTCCCTGATTGTTCTATCTTCTGAAAACAAGTTGTTGGACTTTGGGTTGTCCGTTGGATATCTTAATATAACCTATTCTTTAAAGTTGACAAGAATGTTTTAATTTTTAAGAATGAGCAATTTGAAGCTAAGATCTGTTTCTCATAGGTTAGTAAAATTGGGAGGAAAGTGATCCAATTTCAGCTTTTTGTATTTGTTGAACTTAGGGTTTCTATAACTTTATATAACTGGGTAAAATATATTTACAATTATTTTCTGGTTGCATAAACGCTTATCTCCTTTCTGGTGGCGTGTAAATGAGTTTATTTTAAATATACTGCCTTTTTAGAGGGGAAAGTATCTTGTAAGTAGGAAGATGTTTGCCAAAGGGAGATGTTTGACTGGAGAGAGCTCTCCTGCGCCAACATGTTTGTGCAAAGTGTGTGACCTTTCCTGCCTGCAAATGGTCACCCTTCCCAGTGTTTGCTTTTCTCTGTGTTGAAGTTTGTTTTCCTTTTGAGCTGAAATAAAGCCAACTGTTGATTTGGCCTTGGCTGTCTTTTAGTCTCAAGTTTTTTTCAGTTTGTCCTTTCCTTTGATTTTTGTATAAAATTTCAGTACTAGTGCAATAAAGGAGGAAAAAGAGGAAAAATAAAACATTTCTTGCTTTTTGGTCTGTGAGGTGACAGGTGAGATTTCTGCGTCTGAAGCACCGTCCTCCTTGGCCTTCTCTCTTGTCCTTTGGTTCTCTGGTTAAGTTCACTTTCAGGAGTGAATTAAGAACTTTTTCCTTCCTTATCAGAGTAAGATAGCAAAAAGTTTAGCAGGATAACAAGGCATAAAGGAAGTGGCTAGAACTTTGCGTGTGCTGATTTTCTTTTTCTTTTAGGACTGTTGCTCTTTTTGGTGGAGTTGACAGAAACCAGTTGGTCAAATGATGGGCTAACAGCCTGAACCATTTACTAGTGATGTGACATTTGTAGTGAGTGCAGCTCATTTCTGCAGGCAGTCTGTAGTTTCCTTGGTCAGAGAGGTGGAGGGGGTGAGTGGAGGCCTGGGGATGGTGGGGGAGAAGGGGAATGGGTAGAGGTGGCAGCTTGCTGCGCCTGGGAGAGGAAAGCCTAGAGAGGCTGCTGAAATGACGCCGCATGCCGATGCAGCGGCTGCTGGAGAGCGGCCAACATTCCTGGCGCATCGCTGTGGGAAAGCGCAGAGGCCGAAATGCAGGGTTGTTAATCAGGAGGCTGTGCTGGAGAAGGTGGGGGGAGAGCTGAGCGGGGATGCAGGGAAAGCGCATTGGTCACTGACTTGGCGTTAGTTTGTTAGCTTCTCCTGCTCTCCTTGTCCTTGTGGCGTGCAGACTGGTAAACAGGAGATTCAGTACCTGTTGGGTGATTTCTTTGATCTTGTCCTCCCAGTGCGGGACTAGGGTTTTTGGGGATGCTCAGCAGGAGTAAATTATCTGTGCAGAGCTCTGAGTAGCAGGAAGGGCCCTAGTGGGTGGCTGGCTTGTCTGGATTCTAGTTTTTCTTGTGCCTGTGGAGACTTCTGAACCTTCATATGGTGATTAATTTTAATCTGAAAGGAAAGAAATGGGAGGGAAGATATGGATCTCTGGGTGTCTCAGCTGGACTGATCACCTGATTGCCGCAGGCTTAAACAGTCCTGGGAACTTTATTGTTACGTTTCCACCCAAGTCTCTGGGAGGGCTGCCTGTCCCTGTGAGGCCATCCCAGTAGCCTAGCAGAAGACTACAGCTGGACAGCTGTGTGTGCACATGTTTCTCTGGTAAAGAGGGAGAAAACTGAATAGGGAGAGGCTTGTCACCCTTTTTTTGTGGCTGACTTTTTGTTGTCTTTTTTGCTTTATGAGATATTCTGCAGTGGAACCGGGGGAGGAAAGCACATGATGTTTTACAGCACAGGGTATATCTGAGTCTGGCAGTGATGGAGGAAAAGATGCCAGTAAGTCACATGAAACACACTAGAATGCACTACCCAATAATTTCGGGATAGGAATATACATAGGCCCCAGTGCTACAAAGGAGTTTGCTTGTTGGAGCTTCTGTTGAAGTTCCAGAAGCGTTGCAGAACCAGACCTTGGTGAATGAATAAAAGAGGAAACTACTGGATTTAACTTGATGAGTGGTTTGCAGATGACTGTTACACTAGACCTTACTTAAAGTGTGCTTTGTTTCCTGTGTAAAGCAGAAGTTTCTGCAAGAGCATTTGAAGCGTTTACTGTTTCCCAATGAACAGTTAAGGTTTCTCAAACCTGTTTTCACTTTTTATGTAGCACTAAATTTTAAGTCAGTTGTAAACGTGATATAAAAGCTTAGTGGGCCAGAATGTGATAGCTTACCTATTGCGATATTAACAGTTCTGAAATTCAGTTCTTTCTTTTTAGCTAGAATGTACAAATATCACAAACAAGTTCTTGGATGCTTCTTTGCATTTGCATAACTTGATTACATATACAAAAATCTGTCAATCTGACCTAAAAGTTGGGTTAAAAATTGTAGTGTTTTTACTCAAATTTGCCATAAAGTATGAAATCAATTTCTCAAAAAATAATGCATTTAACATGTTTCTAACATACGTTTGCAAAATGATGCTGGAAGCAGATATTGTTCAGTAATGTTTATGGCCTTTAATAACAATTAGCATCATAACCATTTATTACAAATTCTCCTCTAGAAGATGAGGCAAAACCCATAATGCAATATATCTGGGAAATTATGTGGTTCTCTGTTTCTGTGTAGTGCTTAGAGCCAGATGCAGTATAGGCTAGATGCTCAGACTTTTGTTGTATGGTAAGAGTAAATCATAATTACATCTCCGTGTGGTTAATGGCTTGTGCCGATACGATGGTAGAGTTTTGTGTAGTGTTGGTTTTGCTCATTCTTCCTCATTTCTGTAATAATTCTTGAGCAAAATTGAGATGTAAATTGATAATTAAAAAGCAGAAAGCCTACTTTCCTGTTTTTATATATATTTTTACAAAAATAAGATGCAGGAAAAATGAGATGTGATAGTTCTAAAATCTTCTTGAAATGGGAATCAGTTCAGCTTAGTGGCTACTGGTAATACTTCCATTATTGTACTTAACTCATAAATCCAAATTAAAGCTCAATAAATACACTTTTTCTTTTGTCTTCAACATAACTAAAACTGCTTTTACTGAACTAGTAAGAACCAATAAATGCCCCTTTACCTAATTTAAACATTTTCATTACCTTTATTCACATCAGTGTAGCTTGACAAAATAAGAGAAATGACTAAAGTAACATTTTATCATTTTCTGGTATGATAAAAATGAAAAGAAAGAAGGAATAAATGTGTAGCAAATTCTGTAAGTTAAGGGCTTGCCTCCATTAGGATGTGAGGTATCTTACTGGTAAGCAAACAAACAGAAGGGCAGGACTGAGGCTTGAGGGCTGCATATAGCAGTGTAATTAAACACGTATGTTTTTCAGTAGATACCAACTAGTGAAAATCACAGTCGCACAGCATCAGGAGTGCAATGTTGAAATTAAATATATAGAGGAGGGTTTCCGGTCTCTTGTTTTAAATTATAGCTAAAACAATCTTTGGGATAGTTTTGGCTCAAATAATGGTAGTGATTTCACCCAACTCCCTACAGACATTCTCCCCTGGGCCCACTAATTTTTACTTATTATGGTTTAACCATAAAGTGCATGGCATTTTCTTGGTTTCCATCATAGTTGGAAAAATATACTGTGAATATTTTACTGCATAAAAAGTAGGCTATATAAATAGGAGATGCACTGGCTCCTAAAATCCTTCCTGTTCTCTCACATTGTCCTGAAATGGGAGGTATTTTGTAGGATCGTGTTTAATTCCTGTCTGAAAAATAATGGTTTCTATAAATCCCTATAAATGTGAATGTCCCCTGCCCCACCTTGCGTGGGAAAGCTGAACAAACTTGAAGTCTTGTTGTTTATTATATTCTCTGAGAATGAATGGAGACTGTTAAGAGCAAGCCAAAGCCTAGTAGACAGTCACAGAGGTAATTACAAGTATTTGTAGCTTGTTGCAATCTTCTTTTTTTTTTTTTTGACAGAGGTTTTGATATTTATCCTTAATTCTTGCTGCTTTACCCTATGCAGTTTAACTGAAATGGCATTAATTATGAAGTTAGATAATAAAAATTCAGAGGGCAATGAGATGATTGTTCCTTAAACCAATACAAACTGAGATGCTCTCTACAGCAATTAGCTGTGCTGTAAAGTTCTTCTACCATGAGTCTTGTTCAGAGAAGCACAGTATTCTCATGTGTCCTACCAGGAACTGTCAGCTGCTCCAGGTTAAATGAAATGATTTTTAGTGATGTTTTCAAGGGACTTGGGCTGAGACCATCATGCTTACTCTATTTGAGATTTCAAAGTAGAATCCCAGAAGTGAAATATCTTTCAGCCCACACAGCTCCCATCATACGGATCAATAACATCGGCCTTTTTCATTATTGAGCCAAGTTAATCCAGAGAACCTCGTTCTGATTATTTTTCTTTTTCAGATGGTTGATCACTGTGTTTCTGTACTCACGATTGCAAAGTTAGTACAGGGATTCTTCTTCACACTTTAACATTTCTAACATTTACTTCTGTCAACTTAGAATTTTGGGTCAGTGGCTCACAGTTACTTAAAGGTAGGCAGGCAATGGATGGTCTTTAGTGACTTTCTTCTTTTTATTCCTCATTAGCAAATACAATGAGTATAGACTGTTAGTGTCCTCAGTGAAAATAGAAAGGACAAATTCTATTTTACATTTGAAAATCTGCCACAATGACATGAATGATGTTTTAATTCATTTTTTTCCATGACAACACGCTCTTCTCCTCCCATCTTCTTCTCTTTCTTTCCACCAGTATCTGTTGTTGTCAGATCCTGTATTTGTTTTCAGTGTTTTTGCTTGTGTTTGAGAGAAGCTGGTTTGGAATGTTGTCATATGAACCGAAAGCCACGTTTTCAAACTTGGGTGCTTGAAGTTAGTCTTTTAAATAAAAGAAGCCCAGTTATTAGAGGTGGGCTGAGCATATGTTATTTCAGTGGAAGCTGTAGATGACCAGCATGTTAACCTGCTTTGATTTAGGAGCCTAACCTTAGATAAGCATTCAACTTTGAAACAACTCTCTGTGTTTATGCTTTAATGAAACTGAATGGCAAACAGTTATTTGTTCTGATTTTTTTAAATGTATAAATACTGCAAAGATTATGCTTTTAAATCATTTAAAGCTCTCTCTGTGGTGAGATCTGTACTGATTTCCCCTATTTTTACCCAGGTTTGATAATGAATCTCTTGGTTTGTTGGTAGTCTGTTAAATGTTAATGTGCAGCAGGTGTAAATATATGTAATTTTTTTATGCATAATGATTCAAGCACAGACCTGCTTCTGCTGAATGAGACCAGGCTGTAACCTTCTGGTTTTAGTCTGCTGTTTCTGTATGGCAGGTGATGTCTTTGGTAAATGATCTACTGTACTCTTCAAGACTGCAACATAAATAACTCCCTTAAGACAGAAGCAGGAATAGAATTACAGCATCTTCTGAGTATTCATGGTAATGTAATTTGGCTGTTACAGTCCTTTCTTAATGTATAGTCAGCTGGAAAAGTCTCCTAATGCCTTGCCCAGCCTGGGAATTTTATCTCCTGTCCTTTCTCATGATAGATTAATGGAAATAGGCTTTCCAAAAGCTGTGAAACAGATGTCAAAAATGCAGCTAAGAACAGTGACAGTCTGCCTTCTGTGTTTGCTCTTATCATTGGATCTCAGCATGTTTTCAAACCAGGATGAAAGAAACCATGTGCATACAACAATTCCTTTTGCTTGTGGTGGGTGTTTATTGTTAAGTATTGTCTTCAAAATATTCTTGGTATATTAAAAATAAGAACAGTAGAAAGAAGCTTTTTTGAATGAGTATCTGCAGTGCACTGATGAGTCTGTTGCCTTAATCACTGATGTGCATGCTGGTATGTAAGAGTTCAAAATGTTACCTGCTGTTCTCCAGCCTTCCTTTCTCGGGAAATGAAAAAAAAATGTGGGGAACTTTTTTTCAAGAAACAGATTCTAAATTGACTTTCATTTTTAATGTTTGTTTATTTATTTATGATCTGTTTTTGTTTTTGTTTATGGTCTTTTATTTATTTATGATATTTTTGATCATTTATTTATGAACTCAGAGTGTTTATTAGTCTAGGAGTTTGCAATTTGGAAAACATATGGAAACCAAAGAAGGACACTGGAAGTTTGCCTCACCTTTAGAGGATATTTTTTCCTTATATCCTCTTCAGTCTAGTCTGTTCTTTACATATTATCCTTAGGTTAATGTTTTAGGGCTTTGGAAGAGGAAAATAAATATCACCATAAAAAGATTGTGAACTGAAAACAGCTTTGAACAGTGTTTATAAAGTGTGCTCTGTTCTGAATTACCTAAATGTTTACAGTGTCTTAATTCCTGGAACATTTGCACATATGTTACAGTTATGGGCTAGTTCAGTTAAAGATATTTTTATTCTTAGAGTCAATATTTAGTGTCTTGTTTCCCTTAATGTGTATGAAAATGGCTGAGTATCCAAATAGAAAATGCCTCCAGTTACTCAGTAGCATAACACTCATATTATGTTCTAGATAAAAACAGCTGCATTATAATTTTATTTCTTGCCATGACTCTGTTCCCATTTACAATTTTTTTTGTTATTTTTAATTAGGATGTAAGATTTTATGAGCCTATAGAGTTTATGGGTGGAGTTTTTGCTGCTTACATGAGTCTGAGCAGACACAGGCTTTAAAGTAGTGTTGTTTCACGAAGATTAGATTGATGTTAATTTACCATGAAGAAAAAAATGCTGCAGAATTTACCACCCATGCTGACTCTCTGTAGCCTTTAACTGAAACAGAACCATGCTGCTGATAGCTTTGCAAAGATTTTGAGAGAGCCTGCAGATAAACATTGGGTTATTAAGCAGGTTATTTTTCATGTCCTGGAAGTCAGGGACTGTGGCCTTGTATTGGCAGTAAGGAATGATGAGCCCTGCTTCTCCAAATAAAATACCAATTTGAATTTATAATGTAAAGTACTGTTAATATCCAATACTTGAAATCTTTATTTTTTAAAAATAATTAGTTGCTAATTGCTGCCATTAAGAAATAAAGTTCTGAACACTTTGTGGCACAGTAAAATGTGTCAATGGCAAGTGCATGGGAAGGAACTTACTGAAAGTGTCTACTGACTGTCCTGTTGATTTATTTTTAAAATCTTGAAGCCTGGATATAATTCCCACCTCTGGCTTAGTCTTTCCCATCAGGGATTTGACATAGAGATGACTCGCTGCAAATCATTTTGTGATTCACTGTTGCTGTGCAAATGGCTTGGGTATTTGGAGGTGCTCTTTTTCCAGGCATCCCCCACCACGTGACAGGTTCTGGCGTTTTAAGTGAGTGTAGGAAATCCCTCCATTGGCTGAGAGATTGGAAGTACCTTGTTATCACCAGATATGCTTCTCACATGTACAGTTACAGTTATAGAAAAGTGTGTTTGAATTCACATTGTTGAATAGAGAAAGAGTTTGTAGAAACACCATGTTCAGGTAAGTTAGGCGCAAGAATCTCCCTCAGGTAAAATAAGACTTAATTTGGCACTATGGAAATCTCAGCATTTATCCTCATATACTCCTTTTTTTACTTTGTTGTAGTGAAACAAAATTGAAGAAAATGTTTATCCTTAAAAGATAAATATATTTGAGAGAGACATTCAACCCCTTAATCTGAACACATAGAAGACTCACCACATCAATAGATAAATTGCTTTCAAAGGTTAATTATTCTCACAGCTAAAAATAAATTTTATCTAAATCTATCTCAGCTTCCAGCTATTAGACTTTGTTATGGCTTTGATAATACATTATATTACATATAATATGTATGCATTTGTCCCTGCGACTTCCACTTTAATTTTTTTTTTCCCCTTAAAGACTTCAGTGCTCATCAAAATAATCCTGCCAGTAGTTTCTGGGCACTGTGATTTCTCACTTAATCACACCTCTCACGGCTAATTTAATCATTACCAGAATGGTAAATTATATTTTTATTCTTTAGTCTTTTATTCCATTAAGTAATTGATCGGTTTTAAGTGCAGTCACTAATCTTCCCAATCCAACCCACTTACCAGCCGTTGTTCTTCCTCACTCTCCAGAAGGAGCTGGCTTTATCCTACCCCTTCTCTCTCCCGATTGTCCACTGCTCTGATGGTAATAGAGGACAAGCTGCCACGTAGCCTCTGGTACATAATTTAGTCATAATAAGCCTTGCCTGTACTATAGCTTCTGACAGTCTGCGCTTCATGTTGATGAATTACGTCTACCAGGTATGTCATAAAACAACAAAACCTATGAGAACCTTGACAGGACTAAACCAGTCCGGTTTATTACTTTTTAATTCTTAAAGTAGGAGGAGCCAGAATGATTTTCTAGAAGACTGCTTGTGACTGGCTTTGGAGGGATCATGAAGACAAACTGAAACAGCTACAAGCAGTGGTTGGGAGCTCCTTGTGTGCTGGTGACCTGGCTGGGCAAGACTGTGGTTGCAGGTGTTTGGCTTTTGGGGTGGCGAAATTGTGTTCGTTGTGTGCAGAACACTTGTCTGCCGCGAAAGACCTGGCAGCAGGACCTATGGGCATCCTCATCTTGTTTCACATCTGATGCATTGCGATTTTGGGAAGCAGTCCTTGGACAGTAATATCTTGGGACGGGGGCGATCTGGAAGCAAAGGACTGTGGCTGTCTGCACCTTTGGAAGTTGTTGGCTGAATTCAAGCAGTAAACACCAAAATTTCAAATGACTTGGTAAGGCAAACTGCCAAAGATAAAGCAAGGTTAGTCGTGCTTCTCAAGAGTGCATAAGGCTGTCCGTGGTCTTTCCTGTTTGCTCCGTTTTTAGCAGCAATCAGCATACTCAAACATGTAAGAATGCTACTAAGTGCATTTCATATGTTGCTTTGTGTATACCAGTGCTTTGCAGCCCTGAGTGAGGAATACAGAGGCTCTTGTATCCTCTTGTATCATGCAGTCATATAGTTGGGAACAAATCCAGGCATTAGGGACTGTTTTCTGGCAAACTGCCTGGCAGGGATGTTTGGTATTTTAACAATGTTTCTGCCTTGTTTTGGAGAAAGGTTGTGTTTTTAACTGCCCTTCTGATCAGGAAAAAATTAACATATAATTAAATGCAACAACATTGAGATCACATAGCTAAAATAAAAGCCTTAAAAAAAATTGAAAACATGCACACAATGGTAATTTGAATTTTTTTTATTTTCTCTTCTTCGGTGTGGTTTTTTGATGATTTTTCTCATTTGTTCAAGGTGCTTTCATTTTCTTTTTCTCACAAACTTTGGGATACTAAGAGTATGCAGCATAGACAAGTTTGAAGCTTCTTGTTTTTGCTAGCCTTGTGCAACCTTATATTAAGCTTTGATAGAGCTTTGGAATTAATTAGTTTTCTTCCAAAAAAAATTTGCTGTCCTTATCACACTGGGTTTGAATTTTGAACTTAGGTTTTGTTTTAGTAAGGTGACTTGGGTGTGGGAGGAAAACATCTTTGACGTCTGTCCCAGCTATGTTTGTCTGTAAATATGGTTTTTATAGGGCTAAGCTGTACATTAAGGCAATATGTAAGTTAGATCTGCTATATCAGCTATATCTTTTTAGAAGAAAAAGAAAATAATTTAAACAAAAGCTACAATTTTCTTAAAAGTTTAAGCAAACTCCTGTCTTTTGACCCTCTGTGTAATTCTGATAATTTTTAAATGTCTTTATTGTTTGTTTATTGATCTTATTTTGGAAAATTATTATATTTGATGTAAATGATATTTCACTGTTCTGTGATATCTCTAATATGTCCGTAATTATTTGTAGCCTGTGATGACACCTGTTTTTAAGATGTATATTAATTGCAAATGGTCACCGGTAACCTGTGATTTCTGTTACTTTCCTTGCAAACTTGATCTGAATTGGGGGTGCTTTTGTATGATTTCTTGGCATGACTCCTTCACAGAATCACAGAACAGTTGGAGTTGGAGGGCATCTCTGGAGATCATCTGGTCCAACTCGCAAGTTCAAGCAGGGTCACGTAGAGCAGGTTGCTCAGGACTGTGTCCTGTTGGGTTTTGAATATCTCCAAGGATGGAGACTCCACAGCCTCTCTAGGTAGCTTGTTCCGATGTTCAACTACCTGCACAGTGAAGAAGTGTTTTCTTACATTCAGATGGAACTTCCTGTGTTTCAGTTTGTGCCTGTTGCCTTTTGTCCTGTCACTGGGCACCACTGAGAAGAGTTTGGCTCTATCCTCTTTACAACCTTCCATCAGATATTTATAAACATTTATAAGATCCCCCTGAACTTTCTCTTCTCCACGCTGAACAGTTCCAGCTCTCTCAACCTCTCCTCATATGACAGATGCTCCAGTCCTTAATTGTGGCCATTTGCTGGACTCACAACAGTATGTCCATGTCTTCCTTGTACTGGGGAGCCCACAGCTGGACCCAGCACTCCAGATGTAGCCTCATCGGTGCTGAGCAGAGCAGAAGGATCACCTCCCTCAACCTGCTGCAACAGTCTGCCTAATGTAGCCCAGGATACCGCTGGCTTGCTTTGCCACAAGGGTGCATTGCTGGTCCATGTTCAGCTTGTCCACTAAGACACACAGGTCCTTCTCTGCAAAGCTGCTCTCCAGCTGGTCAGCCCCCAGCCTGTACTGGTACGGGGTGTTATTCCTCCCTAGGTGCAGGGCTTTGAACTTTGTGAGGTTCCTCACTGCCCATTTCTCCAGGCTGTTGAGATCCCTCTGAATAGCAGCACACCGATAAGCCACTCCTCTCAGTTTTGTATGGTCTGCAAACCTGCTGAGGGTGCACTCTGTCCCATCGTCCAGGTCATTAATGAAGATGTCAAACAGTATTGGACCCTTTATCAACCCCTGGAGTACTCGCCCCTGGAGTGACTGTTCTCCAGCTGGACTTTGTGCTGCTGATCACAACCCTCTGAGCCTGGCAGTTCAGCCTGTTTTCAGTCCACCTCACTGACTACTTATCTAGCCTGAATTTCATCAGCTTGTTTACAAGGGTGTTGTGGGAGACAGTGTCAAAAGCCTTACTAAATTCACTGCTCTCTCATCCGTCAAGCCACTCATCTCATCACAGAAGGCTATCAGGTTGGTTAAGCATGATTTCGCCTTCATAAATCCATGCTGACTACTCCCAGTCACCTTCCTGTCCTTCACGTGTCTGGAAGTAGTATCCAGGATTAGTTGCTCCATCACCTTCTCAGGAACTCAGGTGAGGCTGACAGACCTGTAGTTACCTGGATCCTCTTTCTTTCCCTTCTTGAATATCATAGGAATGCCATTTGCTTTCTTCCAGTCCTCAGCAGCCTCTCCTGATTGCCATGACCTTTCAAAGATAATCAAGAGTGGCTTTGCAATGACTTGGCTAGCTCTCTCAGCACTTGCAGGTGCATCCTGTCACGCCCATGGACTTGGGTATGTCCAGTGTAAGTGTTGTCTAATCTGATCCTCCTCCACCAAGGGTAAGTTTTCATTGCTCCAGACTTCCCCTCTGGTCTCAGGGGCCTGGGATTCCTGAAGGTTGGTCTTGCTGGTAAAGACTGAAGTGAAGAAGGCATTCAGTACCTCAGCCTTTTCCATGTCCTTTGTCACCAATGCCCCTGACTCATTTAGCAGCAGGCCCACATTTCCCCGAGCTTTCCTTTCACTGCTCTGGTACTTGTAGAAGCCTGTCTTGTTGCCCTTCCCGTCCCTGGCCAGTTTCAACTCCAGGTGTGCTTTAGCTCTCCTAACCACATCCTTGCATGCTCAGACAGTGTTCCTATATTCCTTTGGGTGACCTGTTGCTGCTTCCCCCTCTCATACACTTCCTTTTTGTATCTGAGTTTTGTCAGGAGCATCTTGGTGATTCATGCAGGCCTCCTGCCACCTTTGCTTGATTTCTTGCTTGTTGGGATGGACAGTTCTTGAGGTTGGAGGAGGTGATCCTTGAATATCTACCAGCTCTCTCTGACCTCTCTCCCATTGAGGATCATATCCCATGGGATTCTTCCAAACAGATCCCTGAAGAGGCCAAAGTCTGCTCTCCTGAAATTCAGGGTTGTGATCCTGTTTTTTTGCCCTGCTCCCTCCACGCAGGATCCTGAACTCCACCATCTCATGGTCACTGCAGCCAAAGCTGCCCCAAACTTTCACATTTCCAGCCAGTTCTTCCTTTTTTGTAAGTATGTGGTCCAGCAGAGCGCCTCTCCTCATTGGCTCCTAGACCAGCTGTTTTAGGAAGTTGTCACTGAAGCACTGCAGAAACCTCCTGCATTGCTTGTGCCCTGCTGTGTTGTCTCTCCAGCAGAAATCAGGATGGTTTAAGTCCCCCATGAGGACCAGGACCTGCGAATGTGAGGCCTCTTCCAGTTGTCTGAAGAAGGCCTCATCACTCCTTTTTGCATTGCATGTGGCAATGGGGAACACTGCCCTTTTCAGGCTGTGAATTCCTATTCTGTTTCCTGGAATATACCTGAGACTAAGGAAGTACCTAATTTTTGAAAAATACTTGGGTCTTCTTCTGTAAATGTTAGACCCTAATACATAATGTTCTAGCAGCAGTTGCCTTTCTGGTAAAGATGGATTAAGTGGGTAATGATTCTTGAAAAGGGCAAAAGCTATGATAAATTCCATTAAAATCTGAACAAATGCATCTAAGCATTCTCGGAAATTTTAAAAAATATCCCCCATTACTTACCATATGGCATTGTTTTAGATCTTGCTGGGAGATCTTGACCATTTTATTTCTGTGATTTCATAAGCCTTCACTTCAGAAGCTTCTTCATGTTAATAGCTGGCTCATGGAAGGATGGACTACTGGACTGCATATAACCTTTGTTTTCTTTAGGATGTCTGGACTTTGTTTTTTTGCTTTAATGGGGTTCATAGTAGGAATTCAAAGTACCTTTCCTTCTCAGCCTTGTTGCTGAAGGCAGGGGTACTCTTCACTTGGCTGATCCATAGTTGAGTTCTCCATTTTTTACTGTGGATGGGCTTGATTGTATTTTAAGAAAAGTTTGGGGTTTAAGATTTCAAAATAGCTTTTTTTTCCTTTTTTTAAAAGGTGGTGTAACTTCTGGGAAGAATAATTGACATAAGCAATGGCTGACAGCCTCTGCCTGTTGAGGCTTTATCTGAAGTGATGAGAGATCAACATGGCTTTTGCATATTGTTGGATTGTAGATGGTGTATAGATGTGTTTTTTTAAAGGATATCCTCTTTTTGCAATCTTTTATCTCCCTTTTTTCTTCTACACACGCCTTCAACAGCTTAGGTATTGTTAGGAATTCCCCTCAAGATTCTTTTGGGCACAGTGTAGGAGAAAATTAACTCCTACAAATTACTACATAATTATATGCCTTTAATGTTACAGGAATTACTGTGGGACATGATGTCCTGGAAAACACTCCTCTAGTAGATGCATTTTTACTCTTAGATTTATTGGTCCCACAAAATGCAAGAGAGTTGTCTTTTTTTAACATGTCCCCCCCATATTTGTTCTTAGCTGACATTTAATCTAACCCCTTTTCTGTACAGGGAAGAAATCTTTGCTTCCATAACACAGAAGCACATCAAAGCAGCATTCTTATTAGAAGTGTACTTATTGTATTCTTGATTCACTGGAGATTGTTTTTTGCTGTTGAATTTTTTTTTTTAATAAAATATTTAGCAATGTAGACTTTTACTGTTTTACTTTGCAAGGCTGATAAATCTGCCACTCTGACTCTTGTTGAATAATTCATTTTCTCAATAAGCATATCTATTCTTTTTATTCATATAGGTTATTTGGTAGAAATACACAGTAAGATACTTCCTAACATGATTAAACTTGCCAAAAGTGAGTCCAGTGGCATATTAGATGCACTCTCTTATATATGGGGAAAATATTTATTACATTCTTCTCTTACTATCATAACCTGCTTTTATGATTACAATTTATCTATTTCACTTTCGTATTTTGTATTTCAATTTATTATAGAATTACACTCTATGTCAGTATATGTCAGTAGGGATCTCTTCACCTCAGTCACTACTAACTACTCTAAGCCTTTTCTCAGGTGAAAGATACTGGTCACTCATGAACACCACTCACAAAGCAGTTTAAAGATTCAGTTGAGTGTAGCATGGACTTCTAAGATTGCTTGACTGAAATTTTTAGCCCAAAGCTAAATCTACCCAGTTTATGTCC
This sequence comes from Apteryx mantelli, assembly GCF_036417845.1. Classification (NCBI taxonomy): domain Eukaryota; kingdom Metazoa; phylum Chordata; class Aves; order Apterygiformes; family Apterygidae; genus Apteryx; species Apteryx mantelli. Next base: position 155,215,352 of record NC_089979.1, read on the forward strand.
AATAATATTTAAAATTATATTATATTCTTCATTCACCACCATCTTAGACCTAAGTTTAATTCAAAAGCTTGCGTAGGTGGAAGCTTCATTTAGAAGATGAATCAAGTGGACTTGCCCACTATAAAATGAGACTCAGGTAAACAATATATTATTACATGCCTATATCTCAGCACTAAAATTAGTATTTACTTCTCTGGCAAACACTATGCAGCCTGCCTTTCAGACCTGGTTTATTTGACCTCCTAAGGTGTACAGCATTAACGCGTCTGCTTTTATAGCTTTTAACTCAAGAAAATATTCGTCAACACCAAAACAGGTGCTTGTGGTTGAGTCGATCTCTTTTAGTGGAGGTTCCACTTGGCATGTTGTGTTTCCTAATGCTTCGGGGTTGATGCTATTATAGTTAGTGACTGAAGAGAGATGCAGAGATTACAGTTAGTGGAAATCTTTCTGATGTGATAGTGCACAATGATGTTGTTATACAGCTGTTTTGTTTTAGTCCAGAAGTGACATTGATCTTTTCTCATTTTTCGTTATGTATCCAATATTAGTCATGAAGTGAAGAGGCACAGTCACACTGCGTACATCTAGGATTAAATTTAATTTCTTAACTACAGCCTCCCTAAAGGAGTTGGGTGGTATTTGTATGGCACATCATGACATGGTGTCCAACTGCTCTGTAGAAGAGTCACAGCCTTCTATAATTGCTTAGTATTGGGCCTTGACATCTACTAATCAAGTCTCAATCTGTGACTGTGTTTGCCTTTGTCCTCCAAGAATATTAAGTCACCTAAGTAGGACTGATGTGGAAATTTTACCTATTTTAATTAGATTACACAAAATGTTGAACTAATCTTCATTATAAGGCATCTGTTTTTCTTAAGAAATATTGAATTCTACACAAAAATTAACCTGAGGCAACCAAGTATGCTTGCATCCTTTTCAAAGACCGGGATTCTTCTTTAAAACGTTTCACTCTTAAGTCTGTCTCTTAAAATTTCCATATGCCTTTAATCAGATTTTTAAATATTTTTAAAAATTCATTGAGTTTTGTGGTTTCTCATGCTTCAGAATAAAATGCAGGTAAGTATCTATAAATATTTTGCTTGTTTTTGTAAGAGAAGCATTCTTTCTGTATTTTACAATCTGATTATTTTCTTATTCTGTAAGGGTTACAGTTTCTTCAGATAACAAAGTTGTCCCTTCCTTCTCCCTCTTCCAAAGTGAAGCTGATGCCAAGTGGAATGGACTGCTTTGTAGGCTGCCCCAGCATCCTGGAACTTAGTCAGATCTACTTTTCTCATTGATAATTATTATTTTAAATATTTATTTCCTTCTTTAAAAAAGAATGATTATGAATAAATATTTTTTGTTTGCCTATGGAACCTGCTACTCTAAAGAAAGTTGACATAATATCAAGATAACTATATTAAATCTTTCATATTTAGAAATAATCTTTTATATGGTGGTAAATTGAAAATAATTAAACTCCATTTTTTTCTCTTTGTGATATCTGTCTTTTGCAATGAAGTTTAATGTTATTCATTTGTTTGTATCTATGTTCTGCTTCTAATTATTTTCATTATCAGTTTTGCCTAAATCACTGTGCAAAGTACCACTTTCCCAAGAGTAAAAGTGATTTTACTGACATTCATAAATAAATACTTTCCATGTTAACTATGGGCCTGAGTAGATACTCAGCTCAGTAGGCTTTTGTGTATTAATGGTCGTTCCAGTCGTAATGGTGGTTAGCTTCAGCACACTGCAAAGGGATAAGCTGGACCTGATTCTGGGAGTAAAGCTGAGCTGAGGAAGTCTTTAAAAAACCCTAGACAAATCTGCAGAGGAAAGCTGCAACTCCTATCTCAGCTTCTGAAATTGCATAATTTTTGTTGTGAACCACTGTTTTCTATGCCTTAATGAAGGTATTTCTAGATGAAGTCATGTTGCATAAACAAGTGCACGGAAAAGGAAAGAAGAGTGTGAGGTCTCAGTGGGCTTCCTGAACTTTTATAGCTGTCCTTTAGTTGTCAAGAAAATGACCTGGTTAATGAGAAAAGAAATGGGCTTTACGGCAGTGAATGTGTCATGCCTCTCTCTGAATCAATGTATGTGTAGCGCATTGTGCTAGAGCCAGCGTGCGCTGGCGTGTGCTGCTTCTGGAGTCCATCTGGCCTTGGCGGCGGGGGGAATCACAGAATCACAGAATGGTTGAGGTTGGAAGGGACCTCTGGAGATCATCTAGTCCAACCCCCCTGCTCAAGCAGCGTCACCTAGAGCACATTGCACAGGATCACGTCCAGGCAGGTTTTGAATATCTCCAGAGAAGGAGACTCCACAACCTCTCTGGGCAACCTGTTCCAGTGCTCTGTCACCCTCACAGTGAAAAAGTTTTTCCTCATGTTCAGATGGAAGCGTCTGTGTTTCAGTTTGTGCCCGTTGCCTTGCGTCCTGTCTCTGGGCACCACTGAAAAGAGTCTGGTCCCATCCTCTCGACACCCTCCCTTCAGATACTTGTACATGTTGATAAGATCCCCTCTCAGCCTTCTCTTCTCCAGGCTAAACGGGCCCAGCTCTCTCAGCCTTTCCTCATAAGAGAGATGCTCCAGTCCCCTAATCATCTTTGTAGCCCTTCGCTGGACTTGCTCCAGTAGTGCCACATCCCTCTTGTACTGGGGAGCCCAGAACTGGACGCAGTACTCCAGATGTGGCCTCAGCAGGGCTGAGTAGAGGGGGAGAATCACCTCCCTCCACCTGCTGGCAACACTCTTCCTGATGCACCCCAGGATACCATTGGCCTTCTTGGCCACAAGGGCACATTGCTGCCTCATGCTTAACTTGGTGTCCACCAGCACTCCCAGGTCCTTCTCGGCAGAGCTGCTTTCCAGCAGGTCAACCCCCAACCTGTCCTGGTGCATGGGGTTATTCCTCCCTAGGAATAAGGGAAGGGGTGTTGTGCATTGTGGAGTGCATGGGTTTTTGTTTGGGCTGGGTTTTTTTTTGGTCTGCAGCTTGTCTCTGGAGAGTGGTGTGCCTTTTGTGGGTTTCCTACAACTGTTTCCTCTGAATACTTGAGAAGCGTTGTGCGTAACCAGTGCACTTTTTATAGCTGCTCTTCATTCTTTGGCAGTGACAAAATCCTGCTAATCTATTTTGGTTTTAGCTGTTTTTCTGTCTCCATGTCTTTTGAGTTTTCTTGAAAAGTTAATGAAGTGGTCCTAATAGCATTGGATAGTCTAAGTTTTGGGGTTGTGGGTTTTGGGTGCTGGAGATAGTATATAGGAATCCCTTTCAGTGTAGGTCCTTGTAGGACAAGTGTGCATTTGTCTAGTGAGGTGTACTCCCGGGGAGGCCGGCATTCTGACATTGCTGCAGAATTTGAAGGCAGTCTGGTTCAGAAAGAAGCTGCAGGATTTCATAACTACTTGTGCTGATAGAACGAGACAAAACACTCAGGTTCCCTTTTAATGCCAGTTCCTATTAGAAACTTTTAAAACCAAAAAATCCCACACGCTGCTTTTGTGGCCTTTGTTCTGAAGCCTTGGAATGTATTTATCTTTGTTTCCATCAGCAGAAGACCACAGATGGAAGTGCTCCTTCAGGGCAGCACAAAGCCTCTGAAACAGCAGTCTCTTCAATTGCCCTTCTGTACTCGCTTCTCCCAACTGTTTCAGAATGGGTGTCCTTGACCTTGCCTTTTTTTTTTTTTTTTAAACTGATTTTACCTCTCGTATCTGCATGACAGTTCTTTCTCTGTCAGGCTCTCCATTTTTTCACTGTGGAGTGGGGCTGTGCAGAGCCATCTGGAGAGAACCATCCGGGTGTTGGCTTTCTGCTGCTTCGTGGGTTTGCTTCCCTTGAGCATTTTTCCATTATTAGAACGTGAATGGGAAACAGTTCCTGTCCGCTCCTGGTGAAATTGGCATACCTAGAAATTACACATCTCGTCTTCTTCAGGTTTTAGTAATAAATGGTTTAAGCTGTTTTGTTCATGTGCTGCTCAACAAAATTTTCTGTGCTTTTTCTGCTTTTCCTGAGAGGTCCCTTGGGTACCACTTGCTCCTGTGATCTGTCTAATAAAGTAAGGGTTTTGGTAATGTGTCTGTATTTTAGTAAGAGAATGATCTCTCTCACTAACAGCCCTAGATGTTTTCATCTGCATTTCTTTCCTTGAGAAAGAGATTTTAATTTTGCATGAAGATTATTCCTAAAATAAGCACCAAGTTGCCATGGATGAATTTGTTAGATTTCTTCCTATTGGTAATAATCCTACTTGCATAAGATGTGAACTTGCCTGTTGTAGTGTTGCTCTTGTGTTTTGTTACTTTTTATAATTTTCGCGGTGCAAGGCTTAATATTTTGTTTTAAAAATCTGCTATAAAGAGATTTTGTGTTTCTTCTATCTTATTCTTCTATTCAAAGATGCTTTTCTTTTTATTCTGAGTCTTCTAAGTAGAGAAAAATTACCTTGAATGTATTACTGACAAAGGTCTTTTGCCTGTGTGCCTACTCAAGCTGTAGCATCCTATAGAAATGGGCTATAGTGCCTGGTAGGTGACAGCTGTAGAGGTTCAATGATACTTAAGATGATGCATATATTAAAAAAAAAAAGTTCTTATTAGATGCCTCTGCCTATAGGAGGGAAAATGAAAGGACTAAAGCAACAGGAATTGCTGGTGGGGTAATTTTTTTTCCTCAGTTTGCCCCATGGAAGCAAGGACTAGTCCTAGAAGTTTGTGTCTGCTGTATGAAAAGCTTATTATATATGCATGTATCTTCGATCTGGTTTAATTTTTGCCTTGTTAGTATAGATTTGACTAAAGTCACTGTGTCCTGCTCTTCTGCAGAGGGACAAACCAGGCCTGTTAAGTCATTTCAAATTTGCATTCTCCCTTTTTGAATCTGTTATGGACCATTTCCTTTCTTCTTTCTAAAATGAGGATCTTTGTGTGTGTGTGTGTGTATTTTTCTCAGCTGAAAACCTTTCTAGGTCCCTTTTGACATCATGAAGCAACTGAGCTGATTAAATTTGTTTTCTCTCAACTTTGGAGGCACTCAGCTCACTAGTGCTATTTTTTGGTGGTCTAAGTTAGTGGTTCACTTTGCTGTCTTAATCTGTTTTAAGTGATCAGCAGAGGGAGTATGCATTTGGAGAAATACTGATTCCTATCTCTATAGAAAAGCATGTTTTATGGTTAACTAGTTAGTGTTGGAAGAATAATTTCCTGTTTCAAGTGTAAGTGGAGCTTGATATAAGGATTAAGTTAAAGGAGTAGATTAAATGAGATAAAAACATTTTTGTTTGTTTAATGCAGCAATAGAAATTATTTTTAAAGTATTTTGGGAAGGACTTGACTGAACTTCAGTATGCTCAGAGCTTGAGTCTCTGAAGATGATCTGTCTGAAGCTATGCATTGGTCCCTTCTGTCCATGTTTTTCACTGCTTGGTAAAGGCTAAGAGCAGGAAACCTGGCTTTTGTAAAGAAAAGTAAAGATTAAAGTGATTGGTGATATGTGAGCGGTAACAACAGAAGTTGAGAGAATTAAATCAGTACAGCAGTACAAAGCAAAAATACTAATACAAACTTTTTTTAATATGGTCTATGAAGTGGCTTCTTTCAAGGCCTTTCTAGCGTAGGACTGTGTTTACTGTAACTGTCGTCTTGAAGTGTTTTGTGAGAGCCAGTTTTGAGCTGTGTTTATTGCACGCAGTTGTCACTAACGTGTTCTGTCACCCCCAGTGGCGAGGGAACATTATTTAATCTTAGTGTGTTGAATTGCTGTTCTGGAAGGCAAAAGGATGAATTTAAATCCCTAAATAACACATTTGATGCCTCAAAATGGTCTTCTGTGTCAAGTGGAGACCTTTGCAGAACTAGGTAACCTTTTGATCAATTTATTAAAAGGGTATTGGGCACTGTTCAAGGCATACTACAGCAGTGAGATAATTTATTGCAGTAGTAGATACTAGCTTACAGCATTATATTTTAATTTTTTTAAGGTAGGCTATTGCCTTTGTTCAGTATTTGCTTTCATATTCTGACCTCCATCAGCTCTGTGAGGGGTTTTGCTCCCCTTTTTTTGCCTTTTCCCTCTTCCTGTGCAAGTTCCTAGTTACGGATGGGCATCTGTGTGTATTCATTTGCGGCTTGCAGGGCAGTGAGTGTTACCGCCGAGGAGTTCTTGCTGTTCCTTCTTGGCTTGTGTGCGTATGTGCGTGTGTTTTCAATGATACATTTTAATCAGGATGGCAGACACATACTTGAACTGAGTACCGATTTTTGATGTATAGATGCCAGTGGACATTCAGACACATCGGGATACTTCACATATGTGGATCGTGGCATGGCATATATGAGCTTGGGTTTCTTTGTCACTTTTTCTGACCCTCTGTTAGACCCCATGTTTCTGATGCCTGTTCTAGAGCCCCAAGAAGTCTATGAGTTTGAAAACCACTCAGTTACAAGGAAGGAAGAGAGAAGAAGAAGGAAAGATAAAATCTGAATAACTGAGGCAGATCCTTACAGTGCTTGCTTTCTTCAAGACCCGTCTATGTGTGGTTTTCCTCTCTAAGATGATGCGGTGTGACACACTGTTTGTTTGTTTGTTTGTTTGGGGGTTTTCTTTTCCCAAAAGAGGTGTGGTTTGATTTCCTTCTGCAGACGCAAGCACGTCCCACCAGTGTTGGCAGCAGGAGGTGCCGGTGCCCATCTGTGTGCAGCGGCCCGTTGGTTCGGGGCCAGGCAAGCCCCAGCAGCTGGGGCACAACTGGCTTTTGGCACCAGAGGGGCAGGGAGTCGTGCAGGTCAAGTCTGCATGGGCAGTGGCTCCCGTTCAAGTGAAAATGCAGTTTTAAATTTATTTAAATCCTTTTGCTGGCCTTGCTCTCTGCTTCTGGAGCGAGTTAAAAGAGCACCCTATGGCAGGGTCTCATGCACCTGGTGCTGTTACAAGAGAACAGTTAGAAACACATTACTAGGAATGGGGAGACAGAGGGGAACATTTCCTTTCCCATTTTTGGCAGTGACACCCTGTGGATTTAGTTAATTTGTCAGTCAGCAAGCCTTTAAACAGTGACATTTGTAGTTTCCTTTGTTTCCTGGGGAGTATGTGGTCTGGGTCTGGGTCCAGGTCCAGGTCTATAGTGCCTCCATGTTCTGTGGGCCTGAAATTTTCAGCTAGTCTTTTCTGTTTGCAGTTTTCCACAGATGACGTAGTTAAGATAAGGTTTAGTAGTGAAGACCGGTGTGGCATCACCTGATACTGGTTGTGTGCACTGACACGCCAGATCACTGTCTGCCGGCCTGTCAGTGGGAGTTGGGCAAAGTCTCTATGTAAGCAGATGTGAGTTCTGGTGTAGCCTTTTGCAGACTGAGGAGACGAATGTAGACTAAAGATCCATCTTGGGCTTCTGGGTGTATATTAAAAAAAAAAAAAACCCACATAAATACACCTCTTGCAAAAGATTGCAGAGGGACTCTGGAGCTGTCAGCTGTTTGTCACAATTTCTGGGTCACTTCAGGCTCACTGCACGTTTTCCCCACTGGCCCATGCTGGATCCCACCTCTTGTCCATAGGAGAACACCTGTGGGATGACACGGTCACTCACATTCCACCTCTTCTGGTGACCTGGTAACAGGGTTGACAGCTTGGAGTAGCTGATCTGTGATCCTAACGTTCAACTTGTGAAGAACTGGCCTGAGTTGGTAGGTTAATGTCACAGCTACTTTTGTGATCCTTTTGATAGGGGTACTTCATTCATGTAATTCCCTGTGCCAGTCCATTTGCCTCTTTCAGCTGAGTGAACAGGCTCATTTTAGTATATGGCATAGCAGTGGTACTGCCAGAATTAACTCTCTGGTTTCACCTAAGCTGCTGATCAGCTATTGCGGGGCTAATAATTGGGCCTGAATGTGCATGAACACCAAGCCTTTATTTCTCTCATGAACGGGTAAGGAAATGCTAAAAAATACTTTTATTTTTAGGGGAAAATCTGTAAAGTATATTTTTCTAAGAAAAAGAAGTGAAAATTAAACTTATAATTCTTCATATCTGAAGTTTTGCCCTATTTTGTGCACAGAAATGCAACTGACATTTGTGTGCTTATACATGTTTTTTTTAACTCCCTACTTTGAAACCCTGGCAGGTCGATCTTCAACTTATATGCCTCTATTCCCACACCATAATGCAAAACTTCCCCACCCCTTTGCCTGCAACATAAGAGATTTACAGGACAAAAAATGATTAGAACACTAATTCCTTTTACAAGTCTGAAGCTTACTTCATATAGCACAGTACTGAACATTGTTTTGTCAGCTCTTCTGTATAAAGAAAGCTATTATTATATTGCAGGGAGCTCAAAATTCATAACTGTCTCTTAAAGATACGTCACAGAAAATATCTCTGCAAGAGATTATCAGGCCTGAATTCTTCCCACCTAATGAGGCTACACAGGTGCCTCTGTCATCCCTAGTATTTTTGATTTTTAAATGGTCGTCTTTCATGTTTATAGAATTTTTCTTATCTGCCTTTATAATGGTAAGCAAATGTTTGAGGCTGCAAACTCTTTGCCATTTTTATCGGTAAGAGAGAATTAAGCTACATCTATATAGATTTATTACAGTTTCACTACTAATCTAATAATGAATATTGCCTTAGAAAGATGTCTACCTTTTTTAATAATGGTGTTGTGACCTGTTTTTGTCGATTTAAGGAGTGTCAGTGTAGTAAATAGAAACTAAAATTTGGCCTATGTATTTCAATACTGAAGTGGCTATTTCATCAAGGATAGTGGGGGTAAAAAGCTGCAAGTGTATTTATTCACTACCAAACACATTACAGAGTTACTGCGCATTCATGGGTAGCATGCATAATTCTTATTTTTCTCTTATGCTAAGCATAGATGATGCACTTATTAGTTTGCAGAAGAGATGAGAGAGACCCATCTCCAAGATTTCTGTTGCTCAATTTGCTTTTCTGATTGAAGTTTTTGGCATGATAATGTGCAGCTGAAATATTCTGCCCAAGCATAAATTTCAGTTCTATGCAAGTTTTGTGGTACAAAACAGGAGAGAGTTTCTAGAGCTTTATAATGAAGCTGGGGCTGTCATAATTCAAGGCCGAGTGTTACATGCCCTACAATTAGTTTCAAATCCTTGTAGATGTAACCCTCTGTACTGTTTTCTTTCCCAAAGCAATTAGTTGTTGAGTACATGCATTTTAAAATATGCCCCTGATGAATTTGCAGTCTGTCTGCCGTGTGCATGTGATTTTGTCTTGTTTGTACCAGTCATTTGTGCACAAAGCAGAGAAGAAATCAGTAACATAATGTGGGATTTAAAGGATTTTTCAATGCCTGCATTTTTGTGGCAATTTAATTTTTTCACCTTCTGTTCAGTGTGTTCCAGCACTGAAAAATTGTCTTTGGAGATTTAAATAGAACAAAGCAATTTTTGTCAGAAGACGATCCTACAGTGATAGATGCCTTAGAAATGTAGGTAGATAATTTGCAGAAGTGGCTGTGATTGAAAGTTCTGCTCATTCAGTGGTGCATAAACACCCCTAATTTAGTCTGATGTTTGGGCTTGCATCTTCAGCGTAGAATACTAAGAAATATTGCTTCGTTGGCTTAGATCAAAGAATATTGGGAGGATTCTCATAAGATGACAAAATGGCAACAAGTTCAAAGCCAACAAAGAGTTTTAGACAGGAAAAAAAGGATCCAGTCCTTTGCTGTTTGACATCATTTGTAACTTGGGTGATGCCTGTGGAGGTGAAAACCTACATCTGCCCCCTCTCTCTCTCTTTTTCTTTTTTCTTTTTTTTCTTTTTTTGTCCCCTTCATTTTTTCACTTCCCCCTGAAATTTGTGATGCTAGCTACTCTAACAGATGAAAGTCCTGGTGTAAGATGGCAGGGTATCTGATTGTGTGTAGCAGCTCCCATCCGTAGACGCAGGTACGTAGGGAAGGGAAAGTTGTCTGTAATGTTTTTTGAACAGGTTGTGTGAAATTCTTATGGTGGGAGGAGACCCCTAATAAAATCTGTGTTATCAGGTTATAGTGGTTTTGATGCCTGTCTGCATTTGTGCAAGATATATAAATTACATAAAGTATATGTATGTAATACATACAACAATACATACAACTATATATATAAATTAAATATTATGCAGTGTATTGTCACATTTTACAAATGAGACATCATTGTGTTTCTCTTTTTCATAATGTTTTCCCCCCAGATACACTAGCTCGCTTTCATTTGACTTAGGGTGCATGGTGAGAGTTTAGTACAGAATGGGATGATTGGCAGGACACGTGAAAGGGGTACACGCTTGCATTCAGCGAGCATCTTCTGACTCACAAAATATCCATGGTAGGAGTGCCGTCAGCCTGGGAAGATCGCAAAAGCTTGCGGGAGACCTCAGAGCCGTCAGTCAGACCTCCTGGGGAGAGAATTGAAGATGCTGTCAGCTGTCTAGGAGGAATTCGGCTACCTGAGAGGCAGTGAGCATGGGGAAGCCAGAGAAGCTGCAGACCAATGGATGAGAGATGACAGTGTGCTGGAGGAGGCTGGAAAGCAAATTCCATTCCCAGTCCCACATTACATCATTTCTAAACACACTTTTCAAATAACTGGTCATCCTTTTGCCCTACTGCAAGCACACACAAAGTGGGTAGCGGTTTAATTGCATCTGTTGGGGTGGGGGTTTTTTTGTTTTGTTTTGCAGTAGTTGTTCTCCAAGTGGGGTCAATTTCTGCTTTATAACTTGGTGTTGAAGCCTGCGCAGAGTAACAAATAGGTTTTAGATTCATCTCTGTCAACTGTGCAGGGAGACTGAGGTAATTATCCCTTCACTTAGGCTTTATTTAGCAAGATGTGTTGAATGTGAGCCTGGCAAAGGAGATTTTGTCCTTTTTTTGGAAAATCAGTGATATTGAAGTGCAATTTAATATTATAGTGTGAATTTGTTTTCTTCTTTTGCTAATTCTTCTGTTTCCTTCTCTCACTGTTCTCATGCAAAACCCTTTAATTTTCCGTTTTTCTAGGCCTCAACCCTCCTTTCAGCTGCTTTATACTTTAACACACTTCCCCCCCACCAAGGTTTTACATTGACGTCTTCTATTTTTGCAACTGCATCTCTTATGTGGAAGAAAAAAAAAAAAGCAGGGTGGCCTTTTCTAATGAAAGTAGCCACGTGGACTAAGAATTGATGAATCTTGTCCTTGTTCTACCCAGAAGTTTTTACCACTTAAACATCTGTGTCTCTCTCCAGGGTTATAAATGCTCCTGTCTTTTCCAGAATCAATCATGATGTGTTGGATCATCTCTCCTCCATCCTCCTCTTATCCCCCTTTGGCCTTTTTGGCTGCTTGAAGGCATCTGGCCCCTGCAGTACAGTCATTGCCTGTAGGCTGAGCAAGCACATCAGTGCCGAAGAAATCGCTCCTACCTCACCTGTGGCATATTGTGACTGTTCCTGCCCTTCTTCTCAGCAGTGAAGCCCTTGAGTGAACACTGCCCGTTCATGTTGGACTCTATTTTTTTTGCTGGAATAATGGAAACACAGGCACCCAGCTGCTGTACAATGGGCATCCACTATACAAAAAACAAAACCCTAGAGAAAAACAAACACAAAAGAAGGAGAAGGAGAAATAAGGTAAACTTGAAAAAAAAATGTCTGGAAGGGGGGAAAATTGAGCTCTGTGACTACAGGGCTGGAAACCTGAATTCAGTAAAGGAGAAAACATAGGAATAAATTACACTGCACATGATTGTGACACTTGGCTTCGTTGTGGAAGGAAAGAGTACGTCTGGAAAGCAAAGAAAAAGTAGCACCATTTGGAACGAGTTATTGAGAATAGATGTTCCCCCCTCTCCCCCAAACTGGTAACTGTCTGACTGTTGAGAAAAGTTAGGGAAGGAAAACAAAATGTGTTTGGAGAATGGCTGACCACTGTCTTAGCCAGTTTGCTCCTATGCCTGTTGACACCTTTCTGAGGAGATACTTGGGGGAACAAAAGGGAACCATGTAGACTTACAGGAGCTTTTTGCAGCATTATCAGTTCCCAGCATTAAAAAATCACAAGGCAGGCACCAAACAGTACACATCTGAACCTTTTTGCTTTTGAGCTCTTTTGCAAAGGCTCGAGGACTGATTTTGTTTGCTTGTTTAATGACTGAATGAATGCTGAGATTCTCCATTAATCTTTATTCCCTATGGCAAGGTTTGGTGAGAGTTAGTCCCATAGATTGCTTTTGACAGGCATGCTCTCTACTCCGAGCAACGCCTAATACTACCCACTTTAACTCAGCTCTAGTTGTTTCTTGAGCAATAATCCTTGGCCCTAACGAAACCTGAATGGACTGATATGAGTGTCCTTGGGCTGAGGTCTCATCTGTGAGGTGTCTTCTTCATGTTACTGTTGGGTGGAGGTACAAGTCCCTTAATAGCAAATTCTGTTGGTGAAATCACATTCTTTTCACATGTTTCTTAAAGTCCAGTACATTTTTTTATAAACAATAATAATCAGCCGCTTCTTTTAATGGCATGTTAGCCGTTAAGTGAATTTGAATAGTAAAAATTCAAGCAAAAGGAGAGTCCATGCAACTTCTTGTTAGGAAGGAATTTGCTTTTCAGACTTCCTTCATTCTGTTTTGGTTTTATTTGTTAGTTTTTGTGTTTTGGTAATCATTCAATAAGATAATATCAGTTTATATTGTATTGATAGCAAACTTTTAAAAAGGAAATACGCTGCATTAATGCATAAACTGCCAGGAACTGCATGAGCAGGTTTGAAAGTAATAACATGCTTCAGGTCAGATCTCAAAGTGATTCCCCCCCGCTGCCACCTTCTCAACTCTAAAAGACGTGTTTGTTGAGGTTGTGGTTCACTCTATTTGAAAGTCACCTGAGTTTTCCTACCTGGGAGCTTTAACTGATATGGCAATGTGACTTAACATTTAGTAGTACAAAAGTAATTTATGGTGCAATGATGAAGGGCATTGACACAGAGGAAAACCAGATGCTGTTAGCTAAGTTTGCCACTGTCTTTGCTTCTCATTGCATCTGGAGATTTTGTTAAGACAGATCACCTTTATGTCCTTGTTCCTACAAGATATGAGAATAAACATGTAATTGCTGTTCAGAATGAAATTTGTATTAAACAGCCTAATGAAATTTGCCTCAATTTTTTTAATTCAATCTGAACATAGTTTAGCTTTCATCATAAAATTATTAGTGCCAAGGGACATATTTTAAAGATTGTGAGGAGCACTTAGGATGATTTTAATCAGAGATGGATAGGTCCCATTAAACATTGAGCTAATCTTCCTGCCAAGACACAGGATAACACTATCCTGTGCAATGATCTGCTGTATGCAGATGTATGTATGTTTTTTCGTGAGCAGCAAGTCTAATGAAGTCTCTTTTTTTTTTCTTAATAGATGTTTGTTATTTGTACCCTGCACTGCTGTGCCCCATCTTCCTCCCATTTTCCTATCTCTTGACAAAAAGCCACGTGTGCTATCCCTGGCCTGAAGATGACACTGTGCTGGCTGACCTGCCAGCCGTGGCCCGGGGAGTGAACGAAGGCTGAGCACTCCCTGCTCTCTCTGAATGGGGTCTTTAATATGCTGCCTTCCCTATACCTGCCTGCCGGCTTTCACAAAACTTGCAGTTGGGTAGTGCATTTGAGATCTTTGGCCTTTTATCAAAATTTGTGGAAATCGGCTGTTAGGTTCAAAAGATTTTGGAAGAAAGGGCTGAGTGTTAACGCAGTTGCATATGCCTGATTTCCTTAGGAAGTTAGCTAAAAATAGTATTACACTTTAATATTGTCTACAAGCCAAGAAGCTGACATCATCTATTGTCTAGTGAGCCCTGCTGGGGAACAATGAAAATCAGCAAGTGTGCCGCTTCTGTATGCAGCAATTGATAAAAGCTGCAGTTTTCCTAACTGTAAGCACAGGTAATAAAGCTCTGTCTACTTTCCTAATTAGCTTTTCTTTTTTTCCTTTTTTTCTTTCCTTTTTTAAATTTTAATTTTTTATAGATGTTAAATATTTTGGTGTAGTTGACAACCTGAGACCTGGTTTGTATAGTGAGACTGCACTAATGAGTGATCTGTATGTGCAGAAATTATGTGAGAATAATGTAAACACACGTCCAATTAGAAACACATCTAGAAAACTGTAAAACAAATTGCATAGGAAAATTGTAGTATTTATAAAATACCCTGTTATCTTTCTTATTTTGATTTTTGGTAGAATACTTGGGCATTTGGGATAGATTGTGTATTCTACATATCAAGTAGTAATTTGCAAAATGAACTGAGCTTCACTGAGTTTTAATGAAATTCTCCCTACAACAGTCTATTGTAGCAGTATAATAAGAGTGAAAACTCTGTCTGCAGGTAGTTCATACCTCTCCCTGTTTTTGTTGTCCAAATCCAAAGCCTCCTAATGCATAAGTACCTGCTTTATTGCCAAGATGGGTGAAAGCAGTTGCTGTTTGAGCAACTAACAGCCCTCATACAAATGCCTAGATTTTCATGTAGTTAGACTTTTTATCTAATATCCTCCCTTAAATATCAGCTAGTTAACAAGCAATGGAAGAATTGCTGCCTTCAGGGATAGCTCTGTGTAGGAACTAGCAATAACAGCATTGTGTGTCAGAAACGGAGATTTGTCATTCTAGTGCTTATTTTTATGCACTGAGCGTGACTTACCTTTTGTTATTCCAATTATCCTGTGTTGTCCATGTCTTTTTAAGAATATGATATATGTTGCAAAAACTTTTGAAAAATAGCCAGGTATTTTAGTTTTAAATTTTAAAAGAAGGCTATATTTTATCAATGTGATAATGGCGTTTTGTTGTTTGACATGCGATTCCACATTGAAATCAGCAGAAATGCAGCACCTGTTTTCTCACCCTAATTGTTCAGTCGTTCTTCTGATGTCAGGCTTTTTCTTATGAATTCTAGCTGCTGTTAATAATGTTTAATTGTAAGCATAGGGCCAATCAGTTACAGCTGTGTAACCCCAGTAAAGGCAACAGATTTCTAATCTGATTGGAAGTATTTGCAGTAAAACATGAAAATGCATTTAAAACCCTGTGTGTTGCTGTTCAGTCTGGCACTCACCACAAAGATGCTAAACAGGGTAGTGATGATGTTGATATACTTACAGATACATTTACATGATATAATATTAGCAACATAGCTGGCTCTGCTGTGCTCTGAGCGCCTGGGTTACTAACATAGTCATAAGGCCCCTGGAGATCAGATAGAGCAATCTTGCACCTGCCTAAAATATTCTGTTCTGTAAGCACAATTTTTGGTGGAACAAAACTCATGGGGAATGAGCACTGCTTGGCATTTAATGAAGAACTAGAGATAAATGAAACCAACAGCTTAGCTATTTGGTTTCCTTGGTAAACATAATGTATTAAAGAGAGTCCATATTAATGGATTTGAAAATGCAGCATAAAAAAGCGTTCCCACAGGTTCATGGGTTTTGTTCTACATTGCAGGCCAAATGGTATCGGGCAAACATTTTCCTATCTCAGTTGATGTTAAGGCTTGTTTTACTTAGCATTGATCAGAATAAGGATCTCTGTAGTTACTTACTCACATAGTATGTTTTATCTCTTACAGACAAGTAGTTCACAACTATTAGAGAGGACTGTTTCCTTTATTGCATGTCTGGGAAGCTGACAGCCAAAGAGCTTTTGTTGCTTAAAACCCTGTTTTGATGTCTTAGCCCAGAAGTCTAGAACACAATCTACTAGTTTTCTTGAACATCTTATCACATCATGTAGTACGAAATATATTTATCTCCTAATTCTTGCCTTTGGAATACATTACATAGATATCGGAGCCTGTCTAAAAGCCTTCTAGATTCTGTCAGGAGGAATTGTATATTCGACAGCTTATTTTTTGTGTTTTCTTTCAAGTGTTGACAATATTATTATTTAAAAATACATTTATCTCATTCCAAAATGTTTAGTTTTTCAAAGTAATGCTTGCTTTTTTGAATATCATAACTTGGCTTCAGTCTTCTTATACATTCTTTCTTTTGAAATTTGAACCGTTCTGCAAATTCTGGGTCTCATATCTTCTAAGTAAAAGATACTGTTTTGGATGCTTTATGCTCAAAATGGTTCAAAATTCTGTTAGAAACTTAATTTTACTTTCTCAGAAGTGAGTGTTAGTCCCAGGTCAGTATTCCCACCATCAGTTTGTAGAAAAGGCTGCATGGGGCCACTGCAGATCTCTGCCACTGAAGCTCCCAGGTTTATTACTTTTTTGTTTGTTTGTTTGTTTTTAAACTAGTGACTTAAGCACCTACACTGAGAATGATAGCTACAAAGATCTGAATCGTGTGTGTTTGTCACCTGGCCTGTAGGCTGCAGGATCCTGTTCTTTCTTGCAGTCTTTCTTATTCTGACACTATGGATTTTCAGTGCAGAGAAAGATTTTTGGAATTACAATTTTGATTTTTTTCACACCCTTCTTTCTTTTTCCTCTTCTTCCTTTTTTCCAAGAGCTTTTTCAAGATCCTTGAAAAAATGCATATCTATTTAGAAGGAGGATTTCCGTATTCAATAAGATTTTTATGAATGATATGAAAAACTGTTAAATGGTCTCACACTTGGTGTTAACATTTAAATTCTATTTTTGTTAGCTCAGGGAACAGGATTATCCTTAAAGTGGAAAATTGTATGTTGAACATTTTGCAGTGCAGTCAGAGTATGTAAATACTTGCATTTTCCTGTTAAAGAAGGATATTGAAGCTTTTATGAGAGTTATGATTCATGATTTCTTTTGTTGATGCTCTGAATATTAGGATGTTTTGATAGAAGAGCTTAAATCTTGTATTGCTGATTTTTGTAAAAATTGTAGAAAGAGGCATAGAAACAAAAGTGTGGAAAGAAACACAGTAATAATGCTGCTCTTCATACTACATCTGCATAAAAGTTGCTCACTGAGAAGTGAGGAAGAAAAAAAGCATTACATGAAGATGCCATGTTGTGGCAAAGAAACATAAAGGTGACAGCTAAGCCTAGTAATGCTCGGAGTTATTTACTGTTATACTATGAAAGTTTTTTCCTGGATTTGGGGTGGGGGAAGGGTACTGCAAGGAAACTTATGATATGTGTTTCAAAGGTAGCAAAGGAGGTAGGAGACCTGCATGGATGAGCAAGGAGCTCCTGGCAAAACTCAACCAGAAGAAGGAAGTATACAGAAAGTGGAAAGGGGGACAGACCACTTGGGAGGAGTATAGGAACATTGTCAGAGTATGCAGGGATGTGACGAGGAAGGCTAAGGCCCATTTGGAATTAAATCTGGCAAGAGATGTCAAGGACAGCAAGAAGGGCTTCTTCAAATACATCAGTAGCAAGAGGAAGACTAGCGAAAATGTGGGCCCTTTGCTGAATGGGGTGGGTGCCCTGGTGACAAAGGATGCAGAGAAGGCAGAGTTACTGAATGCCTTCTTTGCTTCAGTCTTTACTGCTCAGGCCAGCCCTCAGGAACCCCAGACCCTGGAGGCAAGAGAGAAAGTCTGGAGAGAGGAAGACTTTCCCTTGGTGGAGGAGGAGTGGGTTAGAGATCATTTAAGCAAACTTGACACCCACAAATCCATGGGCCCCGATGGGATGCACCCACGAGTGCTGAGGGAGCTGGCGGACATTATTGCTAAGCCACTCTCCATCATCTTTGAAAGGTCATGGAGGACAGGAGAGGTGCCTGAGGACTGGAAGAAAGCCAGTGTCACCCCAGTCTTCAAAAAGGGCAAGAAGGAGGACCCAGGGAACTACAGGCCAGTCAGCCTCACCTGCATCCCTGGAAAGGTGATGGAGCAGCTCATCGTGGAGGCCATCTCCAAGCATGTGGAGGAAAAGAAGGTGATCAGGAGTAGTCAGCATGGCTTCACCAAGGGGAAATCATGCCTAACCAATCTGATAGCCTTCTATGATGGGATGGCTGGCTGGGTAGATGAGGGGAGAGCAGTGGATGTTGTCTACCTTGACTTCAGCAAGGCTTTTGACACTGTCTCCCATAGCATCCTCATAGACAAGCTCAGGAAGTGTGGGCTGGATGAGTGGACAGTGAGCTGGATTGAGAACTGGCTGAATGGCAGAGCTCAGAGAGTTGTGATCAGTGGTACAAAGTCTAGTTGGAGGCCTGTAGCTAGCGGTGTCCCCCAGGGGTCAGTCCTGGGTCCAGTCTTGTTCAACTTCTTCATCAGTGACCTGGATGAAGGGACAAGAGTGCACCCTCAGCAAGTTTGCTGACGATACAAAACTGGGAGGAGTGGCGGATACACCAGAGGGCTGTGCTGCCATTCAAAGAGACTTGGACAGGCTGGAGAGGTGGGCGGAGAGGAACCTCATGAAGTTCAACAAAGGGAAGTGCAGGGTCCTGCACCTGGGGAGGAATAACCCCATGCACCAGGACAGGTTGGGGGTTGACCTGCTGGAAAGCAGCTCTGCCGAGAAGGACCTGGGAGTGCTGGTGGACACCAAGTTAAGCATGAGGCAGCAATGTGCCCTTGTGGCCAAGAAGGCCAATGGTATCCTGGGGTGCATCAGGAAGAGTGTTGCCAGCAGGTGGAGGGAGGTGATTCTCCCCCTCTACTCAGCCCTGCTGAGGCCACATCTGGAGTACTGCGTCCAGTTCTGGGCTCCCCAGTACAAGAGGGATGTGGCACTACTGGAGCAAGTCCAGCGAAGGGCTACAAAGATGATTAGGGGACTGGAACATCTCTCTTATGAGGAAAGGCTGAGAGAGCTGGGCCTGTTTAGCCTGGAGAAGAGAAGGCTGAGAGGAGATCTTATCAACGTGTACAAGTATCTGAAGGGAGGGTGTCGAGAGGATGGGACCAGACTCTTTTCAGTGGTGCCCAGCGACAGGACGCGAGGCAACGGGCACAAACTGAAACACAGACACTTCCATCTTAACATGAGGAAAAACTTCTTCACTGTGAGGGTGACAGAGCACTGGAACAGGTTGCCCAGAGAGGTTGTGGAGTCTCCTTCTCTGGAGATATTCAAAACGCGCCTGGATGCAATCCTGTGCAATGTGCTCTAGGTGACCCTGCTTGAGCAGGGGGGTTGGACTAGATGATCTCCAGAGGTCCCTTCCAACCTCAGCAATTCTGTGATTCTGTGAAGGATATATAATCCAGAATGAAATCAAGTGAAAAAACTCTTCTTTCAGGGTAGCATTGTAATAAAAGATCTGAAGTTGATGGTAGCTATTAGAAAACAGTTTTTTGAACTAATTATTAAAAGTATGTGCTCAATTTTTTTCATAATTCAGTAGTGATTTTTTTTTTTAATTCAGGACTAACTATTTTTTTTCAGTTGGATACGTTCATTAAAAAATATGAGAAAACCAAAAAAACAAGGACCTGCTTTTAAGAAATAAATTTCTTGAACATGTTGTGAAACAGATGGGCAGTAGACATTCTTTTTATGAATTGCATTATAAATGGGCATTCGAGTAATATTAAGATCCAGAAATCGAATAATTGAAAGATAGGAAATGTCAGGATTTAAGGCTGCCTTTCAAACTTGATTCATCTTGCAATTCCCTTCTTGTTATATGATTTCCATGCTCACATACCACTTCCTGCCTTATTCAGTAACAGCAGTCACATACGGGGCAGCTTTTAAGCAGTCTTCTCCTCCGCTGTACACTATGTGGCCCCTGGTTTTACGCTATTTAAATCCTGTTCCAAGGTAAGTTACTCAGTAGTGCTCAGGAGCACCTTTTTTTTTCTCATAAACTTTCTGAGGTTGTAACAGGTTTATCCGCAAAACTGCAGATGGTGAGTTGATACATGGAGTTATTTTGAAAACACCTGCTAATTTAGTGCTCATTTGGAAGTGCTCGGGAGCTCATTTTTAAGCGCGCCCCCTGTTATGTAGCAGTTTGTGCCCTCAGCGCGGGGACCGTTGGCGGAGGGTTGTGACACGCGAGTGCTCTGCTCATTTCATCAGACCTGAGGGTAAGCTGGGGATGCAGAACATGAGCAACTCGCAGCTAATGTACGTCTCTGTAAAGTTTGGTGGAAAGGATTTATTTGCCTAGCATCAAACAAGCGCTCTTTGGAGGCAGAGGAACAATTTTTCAGCTGTCACTGAAACCAAACTGCTTTGGCCGAAAAGAACAGCACAGAAACTTTCTGCCCACTTAGTTTTCCAAAGTTATAGGTAACTGAGATCAAAGTCTGAATATTGGAAACATTAGGTGATCAACTGGGAGCTTTGGTTAGGCTAACACCCTAGCCAAATGTAAATTATCCAGAATACAGTTTGTTAAAAATGCAGAGGTAAAGCAGTGAATAGTCGTGATGGTAGCACGACCCTGCTGGCATTGTAACGTGGTTATCTGCCTAGCTCTGTACTAGCCCTCTCGGCTTCTCATTATCAGGGTTCCTGGCCTGGCGTGTTGAACAGCTGAGTACATTTCAGTTGTGAGGCTGCGCCTGCAGTCGAATCAGTTTAGAAATTAATTGGGAGCTCATGTTACGTACTTTAACACCTTTTTTTAGTGTCACATGCCAATTATTGCTAGTCTTATTAGTGTATATTTTCTTGAGGCTCCCTTTGGAGAGCAGAGCCCGTCGTGCGGTGTTCCCCACTGTTGCAAAGGAGTGATACACTTCAGTCGTAAGAGGGAAGCAGCACTATGTTTATTGTGGTAAGATAGCAACTTAACAAGGTTCAATCGTAAATAAAAATGATTTAACGAGGTTCGATTGGCAAGGTTCACTCAGTTATTTACTGCATGAAGGACAGGGTCAGATGCATGCACAACAGAGACCCTCCCGTTGAGTCACGAGGTTCAGAAAGTACCCCCTTGCTTTCTAAACTCCTTCTGAGAGGAGCCTAGGTACGGCTGGATCCAGTCTTAGTCCCAGACTTGGTCAATGTCTAAAGGAGTCATGTCTAAAGGAGTATGTGCGAAAGGGACCCTCCCATTGAGTCATGAGGTTCGGAAAGGACCCCCTTGCTTTTTAAACTCCTTTTGAGAGGAGCCTAGGCGCGGCTGGATCCAATCTTAGTCCCAGACTTGGTCAGTGGTTCATGCCTAAAGGAGTATGTGCAAACGGGACCCTTCCATTGAGTCACGAGGTTCAGAAAGGACTGCCTTGCTTTCTAAACTCCTTTTGAGAGGAGCTTAGGTGCAGCTGGACCCGATCCTAGTCTCAGACTTGATCAGTGGTTTATGTCTAAGGGATTATGTGCACAATTAATCAGATACAACTCAGCAAAGTTTTGCGAAGTTTGCAAAATCACTTGCTGAGGATCTGTCGCAGGTAAGGAATCTCTCAGCCTCGAGGAGTAGCCTTGAGAGGTGTCCCTGCTAAAGAGGAGGTTCTGCAGTGCAGCCTGCTGCCATGCAGGAGAGCTCCATGGGCTCTGGGCTGCCCCCTATTTATGCGAGGGGGATGATTGACTCGCAAGATATTTCAGGAATGTTAAGGTTATGATCTTTATTGTTTTTTATTCAAAGTACAATGAAAAGTGTTAATACGCTTCTTTGGTTCTGTCTCTTTTTCCTAAGCTATGCTCACCCTTCCATGGCTCCTCTGAGTCTTAAAAGTCAGTAGCTTCACACTGCAGAGAGGGTGTTACGGCGAGTTGTCAGCCTCTGGAGTTCTTCGCGGGGAGGAAAATGATGCTGATGGTTTTGTCTTCCTCTCTCTAGGATGCAGTTGGGCTCGTTGCTGTGTTTGCTGACATACTCTTGCACCTTTGCTCTTTCGTCATTGGTCTGTAGTTCCACGCTGCATCTGAATCTACATGGTGCTTTTTGCGAATGTTAGATTTTTTTTTGTTCTCTTTGTTACCCCTAAAAGAAATTTTGTCCCACTGCAGGTCTGTATTTGTACAGGTGGCCATTGGTTAGGTGCCTGTAGCCATGGGTCTGCAGTGCCGGCCTGGGCCCCATCTCTCATCACCCATGCCCGTACTCCTCTGTGCCCCATCCTGTGTCTCCGCTTCTCAAGGCCTCTGCTATCGTGCCAGGCCTGTATTTCTCTATCCTACATCATTATAGTTATCGTAAATACCTCAATCTACATAGAATAACTGCTGATTACTGCTATCTATAGAAAACTATGGTTGTACTGTACAGAACTTAAAAAAGTAGGCCAAATTAGTTGTAGATGCTGGCTCAGTTAGAGAAATAGCTGTCACGGCTAAAGCAAGTCCAAGAAGGTTGCAGGCAGGAAAGCTCAGACAGAGCAGGCCTGACAGGCCGTGGTGCTGAGGCCTTGCAAACTCAGCACAGCGCGGAGGCCTGTTCCCAGCAGTGACTGTACTGTGCTACAAGGCTGTGCGGCTACAGGGAAGGGACGAGAACAGGTTTCAAGGCTGGTATCAAAGAGCGCTCTGAGGAGTTCATGTTGGGCCTGAGAAAGTGAGGGTGGTCACAAGGCAGATTAAATGATGGTGGGAACAGGTACATACGTGTCTGTTTTTACTTTTGTTCATGTATATCTGGCTTGTTATCAATATATATTTCTTGAACTTCTTGTCAGCAGGATTTGTGCAGAGCCTTTGGACAGCAGTCTTTTAAAATAAAAGTATTTTGGTGATTTTTTTTATGGTTATATAGATGTTTTTCTGAAGATTTTTTCAGTGCATGTGCATGTAAATAATTTACATAAAAAATATTTTCACTCATTGGAAAAACACATTCCAATGCATGTTTTCTGTTCTTCTATTTATCATTGCCATCTTGAAATTAATATTTGAAAAGCTATATTTTTGAGGGACGCTTTTGAAGGCACAATTTAGGTTATAAGTGCTGTTTAATTTTTACTTTTCCACATGCTTAGCTGATTGAGCTATGGCTGTCTTTTATCATCAACTGCAATAGTATTATCAACTGCAGTCATGAGGCTCCAGTCCATGTTTCGGATATGGTGTTTGTTACGGACCGGAACCAGTGAAGGGAAAAAAGTTGTCCGCATCTGTCTTGGACTAAACAAAGTATAAGGGCGTGATACCTGGCTGCCACGTGTGGAAGAACTGTCCACGTTGCACCGTCGCTCTGGCAGCTCAGCAGCCCTCTTCTGCGGCCGCCATTTAGTCCTGTTAGGGTTCAGAGCAAGAAGAATAAATATTCTTGTCACTGTAATGTCTGACAAGTGGCGGGGCACACTCTCCTGCAACAGTTTGTGTCCCAAAGCATGACGCTTACATTTCCAGGATAGCACTCGTAACTGCAGGTGTTACTGGCCTTTAAAGCATTCTCTCTGCCTGAGCTGCGCTGCATTTATTTAGTTTAAATAGAAAATATGTTCCTAATTCTAACAGATGTAGTGATTATATCAAGCGTTAGGGGGATAAATTATGCTCAAGAGTTGGTTAAAATAATGGACATTAAAGGTGGTTGTGAAATGATCCCTTTGGGCTGTATCAAATAACAGACATGAACTTTTTTTAACCAATGAAATTGCTATTGGTGTAGTATATAATGCATACTTGTTATTAAATATGAATGAATCACAGATGTTATGTAGGTACATCTGTTTGTATAGGCAAAATAAAGGTCCAGGCTCTCTCTCTATAATAATTTTATTTAAATTTTTTTCCACATTTTAAATTTTTCTTGCAACATCAGTCATCAATTATATCTTTTATTTTAGAACAGAACTTCATATTGTATTACACTTCTCAACAAATGTATATGTTTTGGCTGGCTCTGAGGTACTTTACCAATAACATTTCTTTACTTTATTATGAAATACAATACATATATTTGCCTTACAGTTTACCCAAAATATCTTGAGGTTTAAAAAAAAAACTCTTAATGGGATTTTCAGACTATTTCATTGCTACTTATTTTGCCTTAAAATTTTTTGTAGTAAGGAGCAAAAAATATTAGTAATAATTAAAAACATTTTTAAGTCAAGCTGTTAAAATTTAACTCTGTTACAGAGATAAAAATCATAGGGAGAATACTGAGATAATGTGTATGTATGTATGATATGTCTAAACCAGATAGTTGTTTCAGTCTGTGTATTTAAGGAATAATTTCCTGGTTTGGCATCAAGACAAAAATGTTGCTCGCTGCCTTACTGTTGCATGTAGAAGGCTAGCAGCTAAAGGCTGCAAAAGAAGCAAGCTACTTTCAAAGCAGCCACATCAACCGACTGACTTTTATTAATTATTCATGAAGAATATATTCAAGTGAAGTCCTTCATCATCTGAAGTGGCAGACTTCCTGCTATTTCAAAATAAAATATGATAAAAATCTCAGTGAAAAGCTGCTGTTTATATACTTTCAAGCTCCAGAAAGGATGATTGTGGTAAATAAGACCCCATATTTTTTTGAAGGTCTGATTTGTTATTTTTCTGAAATCTGATTTATAATTGTTTTCCCTGATACGCTCTTAGTCATTTGATCTTCTGACTAATCAGCTGTATCTATGTAAATCTGGAACGACTATTCCGAGGTTGGTATTTTGTGTAAAATTTTTCCCCAATGGCCAAAGGGTTTTTTTGTTCTCTCTCTTTATTAGAAACAAACAAATAAGCAAAAAATCTGGCTACAAGAAAATGATGTCCTGCATGGTATTGTGTCTTTTGTGTTATTTCCCAAGGAAATATGCCTATTAGATGGCAATTTGTTGTATTTTTTTCTTATTTTTGTCCTACCTGATTTCTTTAGTAGTTTCTTTAATTTAATGGTTTTATTTCTTTTAATATTGAAAATAATTAAGTTAATTTGTCTTTGTCATATCTATTACTGTGTGATATAGAAGAAAAAGTTCAGGGAAGCAAGTAAATAAGGAAGGGAGGGGATATTGATAGATCTCTGGGTTTCCCCCCTTTCCTCAGTGACTGACCATCTTAATTGCTAAACTGCCTGTAAATTCTGCTTTCTTAGTCCTGTATTATTTTCTCTGGTGCTCTGCTTGCGGATGGGGAGTGAGCTTTGGTCAAAATAAAAGAAAAAAAATATATATATATTTTGGAATTGCAGTCCAGATTCCAGGGTTGCATCCTGTATTTCTGCTATTAAAACAGTGTGAGATTTTCTCAGTGTTCATTAAAAAAGAAAAAAAAAGTTCCATCGTTTGTGGCACTGAGAAAATGCTTGTCAATCTTTAAATGTAATGAGAGTAGCTGGCAAAACTTAGAGGGTGACTCAGGATGTGCATCGGGAGGCGTTTTATCTTTGCAGTGCTGCCGTACCTTGCGGAGAGGGGCCAGGAGCACAGGTTTTAATTGCATCAGGAGGACGGGCGATGTTTTCTTCTTTTGCCTTCTTGGTCATTGCAGGTCAGGGTGGTGGGAAGGATCATTTGTTAGAGAAGTGCTGGAGGAGAGGTACAAGGGAACCTCTCCCCTTCCCTTCCCTTCCCTTCCCTTCCCTTCCCTTCCCTTCCCTTCCCTTCCCTTCCCTTCCCTTCCCTTCCCTTCCCTTCCCTTCCCTTCCCTTCCCTTCCCTTCCCTTCCCTTCCCTTCCCTTCCCTTCCCTTCCCTTCCCTTCCCTTCCCTTCCCTTCCCTTCCCTTCCCTTCCCTGTCACACGCTGCAGTGAGTTTCTGCTCCCTGTTGACTCTTCATCCTGCTGTTTCTGTAGGCTGCAGGCACTTGTTGTAGTAATTTTCCCCTTGAGCTGTCTTTGCAAGCTTTTTGTGCACAACAAAACAAAACAAAACAGAACAGAGAAAGCCCTCCCCATGCTTTTTTGTTTGTTTTTTAACTTAATGTGCTGTAGTTCCTCAGACCTAATGGACTGATGGGAATTCAAGCAAGATGGAAAAGCGATCACCTAACAAGAAGACTCTGTCTTTCTTAAATGAAAAATCTTCCTGAACTCTGCAAGATCTAATGATAGTCCAATTAAAAAAAAAAAATGGAGTAACGAGCAACTTTTTCCAACACCTAAAGGATTTGAAATATTTTGGCAAAGAAAAAAACAAAAACTGATGAAGGCACTAAAGCTGGGAGAAAGATCCAGATATTCCTACTCCCTTTCACTAATGATTGGTGACATCTCTCTGTGAAATAATAAACACTTAACATGTTTCAGTCATTTAAAAACAGAACTATTTGTCACTTTGCTGACAGTCATGCATGCTGTAGATCATTGTAGATTAAAAACAATAGCCTATTCTCTAGCCAGTGCTACAGTATGGCAGAATAATAATACAATATCAGTTCATTTCATGCAAATTAAAATTAAGTACGAATTATCATTTAACTGTGCAATACTGACTATAAGGCAGAATGAGCTTCAAAGGTGCAGTACACCTTAGCGAGAGACGTGCTAGAATCTCCTGTCTTGCTGGCCGCCCTTTTGCAGAGCTGTGCTCCCAGCAGCAGCCAAGAGGAATTTCCTGGAGAAACCTCCAGGATGCAGCTGTAAGTGCAAATTCAACGCTGAATTTGTTCCAGATATGGTCACCTACTGTTGTTTGGCCCCCTCTGACCATCTTGAAAACTTATTTTCTACCAACTTGTTAACTGTTTACTGGATTATATTTCTCAGGTTTTCTCCCTTTACAGTTATGTCTCAAATTGAGGTGCAGGGACTTGAAAAATGCATATATTCCACTTTTCAGGATGGAAAAGTGGGATCTTTTGGCTACAGTTTTCTAGCCCATGATTGTCTAGACAGTGATTGGAGAGATGTTATCCAAACGTTTTATGAACCAGTGAGATATGATCAGAAAAAGAGTTCAAAGCATACCAATGTTGGAAAGGATTTTGAGAGGAAGAAGTCCTAGAGTGCATGCTTGGATGGAATGGGAGATACGTAAGGGGGAGCAATGGTAAATATGGCTTAAATGAAGCAATGGAGTAATAACTGTTGGATGATCAACTACTCCTAATTAGACAAACTTATATGTACTTGGAGAAAAGGGAATGATCATATCAGTTGCAGAAGGGATTACTTATGATACATTTGAAAACATCATCCTTCTTCTATTTTTGTATTGCTTATTGAGGGCCAAGTAATAAAGGAATCCTCTTTGAAGAGCTGCTTATCCAAAAACATGTGGCAATATTCAATTATACACTACAGAGAAGAGAAAGGTTAATTTTCCAAAAATGCCATAATATTTCACTTCTCAAAATAAGAGGTGTATATATGAATGTTTTAATGAAGAGACTAATCATCTCCTCAAGAGAGCAGAGCAAGTCTAGAAATCAAATAATAATGGCAAGGTAGAGTCCTCTTTTAGATTTAATCATGGACCTTTCCAATAAACTGTATGAACCTTTGGCTGCCTGCAAGCAATGAAAGCGTGAGGTAGCTGACCATCGGGGAATTCAGCTCCTGGCATCAGGTGGAGTTCAGCAGGGTGCATCATTTCCAACGCCTTTACTGCTGAGTCCTTCCCTCTATGAATAAAAGATAATCAGGGCTTGGTTTTCCCCTGGTGAAATGAGAAAATGAAAGGGTGGGAAATAGGGATGAGATTCTGTGAGTGCACTAAAGATTAGTGTGCCTCTGATTATTTTTAAGTGTCATTTACAGAAATTGACAGTCTTAGCTGTCTTCTGAAGGCTTCTGTACTTCATTTACTGATGGGTTCATTTATATATATTTTTTAAATTTCTGTTGAGAGTTTTGTTTGGTATAATTGTGAAGAAGATTAATATGCAATCAGTCGTCTCACTACAGATGGCTAAATTTGTAAAACTGCACAGGTTATACATAGTTGTCAAACACTTGCATTCAGATGCTTTTGTTTTCATTCCAGGAAATAAAATCTGGGTGTAAAAATGTACAGATGTGCTGTCATTCTCTGAACAGCTAGATGATCCTGTAAACAGTAGCTTCCAGTATTAAGTTTCACGAGTGCTGTTGATTACATATAATTCATGTAGTTTAAAAAAATCTATATAGGGATCACTTTTCCCCTCAGTCTCCAGTGTCTTAGTGTTTACAAGCTAGGGGTAAGGAGATGTAACTAATTTTATGACAATACATGAAATCTTGTGGGGGAAAATAAAGCTTTGATTTGGAATATTAATTTAATAGTTCCTTTAAATTCTATAGAAAACAAAGGTCAATACAAAATTGATTTATGATTATTAAAAAAATAAAATCATAGATTTTAATCTTCTGCCATGTTTTTATGGTGATGATGTACATGTTTGAATTTCAAAAGGAATGTGAAAGCCCAAGTAAAAAAGTTCCTTTGGAAATCAGAGATCTTTCCCTGTCACCTTTCCCACCTCTTACAAAACTACTGTGCATTCTTTCATGATTGCAGCAGAAATTACAGTGGGGAAATTAATATGACTAGAGAACACTGTCAGCGGTTCAAATTCATTATAAAGTCGATTTTAAAAATGTTGGTGGTGTTAAATTTTTACTTGGAGAAATCCAAAGAGGAAAGTTGATCTTGGTGAAAGGGAGGTAAATAGACATATTTTACAAGCCCTATATTATGGAATTCTGTTTTGATCATTCTTTTTTTCCTATTGCTTGTTGAACCTACTTGCTTTCTGTTGTGGCTTGAAGGGAATGATTTTCCACTTGCTTGTATATGTGTTACTCTAAGACAATTGAAGACATGGCAACCTACTACTGAATGTATAAGAAACTTTTCTAGTGGAGAGAAGTGGGAGGAGAGGATAGATCTTATGACAGTTAAAAACAATGAGTAATATTTGCTTGGGGAAAAAAAACATTTCAACAGTATTTTTCTTATAGCTACTGCAAGACACCTTGTTCTTTTCTCTTTGTTAGATCTGTTTGTTAATGTCAGCTCGGAGTCGGAAGTGAACAGTGTGGTGGCTTAGGAAGGATGCCTTCAGATAGCAAAATTATGATTCTTCTGGACTAATGTGACAACTCCAAACAGAAGTAAAAAATGGAATGAGTTTATGGCTTATCAGGAGAAGAAAGACATAATCTTGTTAGTTTTCCAGGGAAATATGTGAAACAGTTTTCCTCTGTGTCCTAGTTGCACAAGTTTAAAAGATAGGAGTAGGCCAACATGGACTGCGAATAGAGATGCTCATAACTGTAACTCTTCGCATACGTGCTCTTCCCAGAGTGTTGACAAAACAGACAGTGGAAACTTATTCATCTAGTGATAGATTCACCCAGTGATGGAAATATAGGCATTTTAATTTGTAGTTTTCTGCCTTGTTCCAGAGCTGATTTGACTGGTACTTTTTGTGGGGGGGGTTGACACCGATATATCTGAGCACTCGCCAGACTACTGACCAGGGTCTCAGCAATACTGGGACCACTGCTAAGCTTTCCATGTCTCAGGAGACCACGGTATTGTTTCTTTCTTGGCATGCCTGAAAGATCTCTTGGTTTTAGGCTTATCATTACCCTGTCACAAAATGGAGTTTTACATCCCAACTGCTTTAGGCTCTCAGGATCTCTGCTGACTTCCAGGATATTTTGAGGCTTTAATGCTACAGTCTCCCAGAACTCCATCCATGCAAGCTCTCTGAGGCTTGCAGTGTGTGTGTGTGTTGTCACACCTATCCCGTTACAGAATTTATGACATCGTTACTAATTACTTCATAGTATAAGATATATGCAGAAATGTATACCTTCTGCTCTATTTTCTCTTCGGGGATATTTTGGGGGTTGGGAGGAGGAGCCAGGATTCTTATGTGGGAGACCCTATGTTCATCCCTTCTCCATCCCACCCCACCCAAAGCCTTTTGCATTGCTTGGCACATGGACTTCCTGTGCCAGCTCTAGCCTTTTGCCTCATTTCGTAATTTCCACTCCTCAGACTAATTTTCTTTAGGTGAGAAAAGTAGTTTTTTGAGACATCCCCTTTAGCCCTTCAAATATTTGGTCTAAGTACAGGTGTTTTAGTCAGTCATTGTAAGTTTGGTGGGTACATGCTAAAGTCCCCTTTAGAAAGGATGAATACACACTGAGGGACTCCAAAATTCGGCAACTTTCTTAGTAGCAACTTCTTAAAATCTAAAAGGTTTCATAAGCTCTGTGTAAGTCCTTCTCCTGAATGATTACACATGGCTATCGATTTGAAATTAATTTGCATTACCTTAGTGCAGTCAGGGTCTCTTGCAGACTGCTGTATGAGCCTTGATGTGCTATGTGGCATACTCGTGGCAGGAAACAGTCATTCTTCTAAAAAAGTAAACATTTTAAGTGAGACAATAAACCAGGATTGGGAAGCCTGGAGAATTATTTCTGTAAATTCACATAGTGGGTTTGTGGTAGAGTTGAGCTAAATCTCAGGAGTTCCAGCCTTTGCCTTAACTGTAATGGCAACCTTCCTTTTATCATGCTGAAGAAAAAATGCAAGAAATGCCAATAGCTGATGGAGCATAGGTGCTGTGCCATACAATGTAGATATGGTAGAGCTTAGGCACAGGGCATATCTTTAAGATATGGAAGTCTCAAAAACTGTTGCCCTTTTTTCAGTCATCTTGTGAAGCAGATGAGGGACTTGGAACTTTCAGAATTTATCTGCATACTCAGTAAATCAAAATAATTTAGGATACATCTTGTCAGTGTTGGTGAAAAGTGACTAGGATCTTAAAAGGACTTCAGGAATAGATTTTGACTGTTTTTCAGTCAGGATCAAATCAGTGTTCCTTGTTGGTGTTTGTCTGTGTATCTCAAAGAAGAATTGTAAGAGAAGGTATAGGAGCAAGAAAACCCATCAACATTAGAAACACTCATGGAGAGATTTTCAATATTCAGATAGAATTGTACTGAGGACAAATGTTTTTCTGCTTTTGAAGTCAGACAGGTTGGAGACAGCATCAAGTTTTAAAGACTGCAAAACAGAAAACAGGGATAATTTTAATGATGCTTCAAAGGCTGATACCCTTCAGCTAGATGCATCTTGCTAGTACTTGGGCTGTAAAATATATCAGGAACCTCCTCTGTTTTCTATATGTTCTTCCATTTTGTGAGTCCTCAACTTGAATAATTGGAATTTTCCTGTTTCAGGTGAGTCAATATTAGAGAAGAGTGAATGTTTAAGTTTATTCTTTGGTATTTTTGAAAATCTTAGCTTGTTACAGATAAACCAGGCTGACTGCAGCGACTGCAACAGGAAGACTTCCTTAAAGCCTGGAAGCTGCCCTGAAGAGTGGCAGAGGCTCCAGGAAGACCTGCCTAGCACTCGGGTCCCTGGAGCTACCGATGTGTTATGTGCTTGAGTGTTTATTGCAAAAAGACTAAGGTTCAGCCTGTCCACAGAGTCTCAAAAACGGCTGCCAGCAACAGTGACGTCAATGTCGCTTCTGGTGGCTGCATTTTACTGTGACTGATCTGCTGGTATTTGGACTGAAACCACTGAAGTTATTGGGTAGTGTAAATTGGTGTAAATCCATTAACTTCTTTGGAGCTGTTCTCATTTATAGCAGCACCAGGCTCAAGTTATTGAACAGACATGTCTTCCATATTTTTTTTTTTAGTTTTAATCTATCTCATATATATATTTTTTTGATAACCGTTTTGATTATATAGAATGAAGAAATTCAATTGTGATCTCAGCTACATGGATGTGTCCTTTGGAAAAACATGCTATTGAGCTTTTAAATGCATCAGAAGTGGCAGGTTTGGAGGCAAAGCTCCAAATCCCTCCCACGTATCTGGAGATTATATAATCAAATCCTGTGTGCATTTCATATTGGTAGGACAAAGTACAAACAGCAAAATGAAATTAATTCTTCTCCTTATATAAAAGGAGGCTGGGAACTGCCGATATTGTGGCATTATTATAGCAGAAGCAGCAGGAAAATTTTGGAGGGCAGGGTAAGGTATGGATCGGATCCCAGCAGAACACAGGGCAGTAGGCAGAACTTTTCCCCTCTTTTTGCAGGTGGTCAGAAGTCAGTCATGTCTTTTAAGCTGTAAGACAGCATTGTACCTTCCCCACATTTGTGAACAAATGTAATATAGTGAGGGAACATTTAAATGCTGTAGTTTAAGGAGGAAAAAAAGGGTTTTGTTTTATGTTCCATTTGTGATTTGCCTCTCTACCTGGCAATGATCATGATTTATAAAGTATGGAAAATTTCTTAAAAAAAAAAAAAAAGTGTGTCTCAGTACACATATTTAAAGTACATATTTAAAGTTTCTCTGCATGCAAAAACTCTCATTTTTTAGAAATGCAGACTTGTGTTATTTTGAAAAATATTAACAGGAAATAATTCTACCAAGATCTTGGGGTACATAAAAAGCAATATGGGTTTTAGCCTGCATTTTCAGCCTGAAGTTTTCAGTTTCTCTGGCTCTCACTAAGCAGTGATCTGTTTCTGGCGTGGCAAGTAGCATGGCAAGCAATCTGGTTTAGGCACTTGGGAGTCAGGATCCAGTCCCTTCTTACAGCCAAGGCTTTCTCAGGACCTTGCTTTGTTCTGTAGATGTGTTATAAATCATGTTCTGAACAAAGTGTTTAAATAATACTAGTCAAAATTGTTCAACAAAAGGCTATCCCGTTAGCCTTTGCTGTCTTATCCCTTGTTTATCTCCCCTGCCTATTTCCAAGTAGGCTTTCATATTTTAGATCATGTTTTCTTTTTTATCACATTTTTAGTAGCTGATAGCATCATTTCTTTTTTCTGTGTTTTATACAGTATTGCCTGTCCTATATAGTACCTCTTTTTCTCCCTATTTCTCAATTTTATATTTCTTAAGTGTATTTTGTACTCTATTTTCCTTTTTCATGCCAGTCCATGTACCTGAAGCAGCTACCCATTGTAAAGTGTAGGGGCTATCATAAGTGAAGTAGCTCGGATGAAAGCTAAACTCCATCTTATGTTCTTTTCACAGATAACAAGGAGGTACAAAATCCTTTGCATTTAATCTGGGTGGGATTTTCTAAGAGGCACATGGAGGAAGATGACCCAAAACACCAAACCCAAACCTAAAGCCTCCCTCCATGTGTAAGCAAAAGTACTGGAGAACTTTGCTGGAGAACTAGCAGATCTCGTCATTGTTTTACAAATCAGGGATGTATTTTTTTCTAGTATGTGGCTTCAGTCTAGATATGCATTGGTAAGGGGGAAAAAAAAAGGTTAATGACCAGTTCCTTTATCTTCCCTTGCTGATCCAGATCCTTGGTCAATTTACAGCAGATCAACATATATCAACATCTAGTATTGGATGGAAAGTGAGCATTATTCCAACCAGACAAACTAGAACACTGCAAACCACTGACCTGAGAGTTAATTGGAGTGGTAGCATGGTCTGTATTAGACGAATAATTGGGTCCTTACTGAAAATTTGGTTTGGACTTGTTTAACTTCTGACTTATGTGCATTTTGGCTCCTGTGATTGATGCACTAGGCGTACGGTACCTCCCTTAGCCTCCGCCTGCCAGAACATCAGCTACCAGAAGGTCAAATGCATGCCTGGTCAGTGCTCTCTGAGGACGAAAGTCCATATGCTGCAATAAATCTGATGCTGGAAAGTTGGCAAAACTACAGCAGTGGAGAAAAGTTAGTTAATGTTAAACTATTAGAGTATGGCAGTTTTTTTCCTTGCTTAAAAAGTACATGCTGGTCTATTAAATGCCCTGCTTTGGGCTTAGTTAATCAAGGTATTTTAATAGCTTTCAAAGACAGAAGACCTACTTGCTTTAATTTAAGCTCTTTATTTTGCTGGCATTGCATTACTATGTAACAGGATGTTCATGTATGCAACAGCAGTATTGAGAAAGTATTTTCATGGACCTGTTTATTTGGTTAGAACTTCAAGGTTTTTTTCCTGAGTGGTAATGCTCAGCTTGGGACCCGTCATTTTATATATGAAATTAGGATTATTTTCCCTGTGTGCACCGGTTTTTGCATTTATCCACATTGAATATCATCTTCCATTAATTGTCCAGTACCTAAGACATGCACATTTCTTTGTAGCTGGTGCTTGTTTGTTACGTTATGTGCTATCATCAGCAGACTTCGTCATCTCATTATATTCACTTCATGTTTTGTATGTGTTAAAAAACAACTGTGACCCTTTCATTCTGCCCTTCATTTCCTATCTTTTAAGCAATTTTTGTCTCTGAAGGTACCTTTCATAGAATTTCATATCTGTATAGTTTCAGAAGCAGGTAACAGATGTTGTTAAAGCCTTTTAGAAATCCAAGTAGCCTATATCTACTAGATCTCCCATATACAAATATTTTTTATTATTGTTATTTGATATTCTTTAAGGGTAAAGAACTTCAGTAAGTCATGAGGCAAAACTTCCCATTGCAAAAACCTTGACTTTCCCTCTGTGTACCCAGATACTTTAAATATCAGGACCCCATTGTTAAACATAGGTTCTTCAGAAGGTGAGGACTTTCAGGTAGATCCCACATACTCATTTTATATGCTGTGGTTCCTGAATGTGGGAAGTTATTATTTTCACCCTTTGTAAGGGCAGTCAGAGTCTGATTGTATATCTGCTTGTATACATGCAACTCTTCCCAGTAAAACCTGCTGTGATGCTGTCTGGCCTGCTTTAATGAAAAAACATCTGACAAGATTTAAAATGATGAACTACTAGTGAGTAAAATGACTCACTGTACTTAGTCTTTTATTGGCGGATTAGGCAGCTAGGCCTTCAGATCTGAAAACTTCACATCTACTTAGGAATTGCTTAAACATGAGTTAATCTATGGTGTGACTAAATGTGTTTCTGATGGGAGTGTATATGGTTAATGATGTGGTTACTCTGTCATTGAGCTCAGTAGATTATCTTGGCAGTGACTTGATGAAATTGTTCTGATTAACTGTTAATATGCGATACTAGGAATTATCTTTTCTGATTAAATATGTTGTTTTTCTGATTTTCTTTTGTCATAGCAACCCTGAGGGCAGTACTGTAGACTGGCATGAGGTGCTTTTAACTGTTATGTAACCACAATGCACAGTTGGTCCTTTCGGTGTCCTAACCTGACTGGTTGAGCACAGGTCTGAATTTTGCTTCTGTGGATACATACAATGAACATTTAAAACTGTCGAGTTATTTAAGGCAAAAATAATTGAACTTGGTGAGTTAAATTAGCATTTCCCTGTCAGGCACCAATATGAAATGCTTGTATAAAAATGTTACACTACATATTGGCTGTCATTTACGTGTATCTTTCCAGCAACCTTGATATGCAAAACAGTACCTGGTGTCTGTAAATAAGCTATCTGAATTCAGCAGCACATGGCGTAGATGTGAGTGATTGTTTTTTTTATGATCAGGTTAGTGTGGTGCTTTATTTTATGCATATTTTGAGTTAATTGCCTGGTACCTTCATCAAGAAATACATTTGAGGAATAAGGGGAATCCCAGTATGCCCCACTCTGATGTGTCTGAGGAACGGAACAGTACAGATCAAACTAGTTGGAGGATCTAACTTGACCCTTGAGGTCCACTCCTGAACCTGATCTGAGACTACAGCTTGCTATGGCTGGGTTTCCTAATCAGATTTTCATAAGAAAAGGATCCAGACATTCAGGCAAGCTTAATGTGCATGTACACTTTTGAGAAAAGGCTCAGAAGATTAAGGAAGAAGAAACAATCCCAGATTTTTCAAGATTGGGGGGCTCAAGGATACTTGTTCTGCCTCTCCCCGTTTTCTTTAATTACATGGCCATACACTGCTTTCCCACTGGACTCCTGCTTCATCCTGAATCAAGAATAGACTGGTCTGAAGAATGCATTAGACTCTGCAGTGAAGGAGAAATTGCTTGTAGGACTCCCAACTGATTTGTTGCTGAAATGAAAGATATGTACAGAGGGAGTCAAGGAGAGTGGGATGTGAAGGCATGGGATCCAGCTTCACTCAAATACAGAGTGTCCACAGCAACAGTCTTTGCTGTGTGATGCCAATCAAGTCAGAAATTTCATAGCTGAAGCAAGATTCATCTAATTTAACTTTAACTGGCTGAGTCCTAGGTGATTTAGTCTGAGCTTGTCACTGCTGACTCCATATGCAGTCAGTGGAAAAGAGTAAGCACATACAGAGTTCAATGCATCTGTTCTATCCCAAGTGTTTGTTTTATGTTTGGACAGACAGCCTTCTGAAAGTGCATGCTTTATTCACTGTAGGGCAACTGCTTGAGTAGCTTAGGCATCTAAAAGTAACAACATTAAGATAGGAAAAGATGAACCTCACCTTATTGACGGTCACTAAGCATGTGCTCTTCTTCTTCTGGCATTCCAGATTGAGACTTGGAGTCTGATCAAAATGGCACCTAGAATTCAGTCACATGTTGACTTTATTTCTTTGCCTCAGTTCCTCATCTGTAATGGGAATAACAGTACCCCTCTTCACCTTTTTTATATACTGTATATACTTTAATCCTGCATGTATGCTCTACATCATGTCCTTGGATTCCAGTTTCACAGTGACCTTCCCCCTGCTTATCAATAGCACAGATACCCCTGATCCTGCATTTGATCTGATAACATTTAATCTGCCTGAATTTAGGAGGGCTGCATTACTTGCGGCTGATCAGATGAGTCTCAAGACTTGCATGTTAAGTGCACTGGCTGTGTCCATGTAACTGGGAGAAAAACAAATAGGAAGCTGTTTTTATCCTTTTTTCAGTTGCCCAGAGCTCCTATTAAGAGCTAGAGGGTTGCAAGATACCAGACTTGAAACTAATTACTGCTCTGGGACTGAATGTTACTTGTCCTGGGCATTGGGCCAATGTAATTTTTGGGAATAATTCTATGTTTGGGGCAAGAAGAAAACATTTCTGTAGGATTTCGATTTAAAAATAAATATATAAAACTTTTTGATGGCTGTTCTGAGCTACTCAAAGATTCAGAGTAATATAGTAAATCACAGTAAAGACAGATGGCAGTGTTTTAGATGGTTAGAGGTTTGCAACAAATAATACAGTACCAATATACTGCTTTTTATCACACTGGAAGTGGTATCTCCTACACTGAAAAGTGTGCAACATATTATATTGTCATAAGGTGTTTTGCCCAGATCAGCATTCAGTGATTCTGAGCTGTCTTTTCTGAGAACAAATGTCAATTAAAGATCTGCAATTGTTTTCTTCAGTGTTTAATGCACCCTCCTCCTTCCTCTTGCTCCTATTGCTTTGCCTGGTATATGGAATGCGGATGTGAGTTAAGTCGATCTGGGAATTTTCAGGGCAGGCAAAATACCTGGAGGTCACAGCTTTTTAGGTTTCCGAAGTGATAATATGTAGTCTGGGCAAGATTGAGGTGGGTTTGGAGCTCCCATCACAATAATGTTATATGTGTTACATGCATTTTAGAGTACTACACTGTGCATCTGAAGTGGATATACGTTAAGTGAGTTGTCTTACATGTCTTTAAGGAGAGCACGAGCCGTCTGGGCTTAGGGACAATACTAAAATTCAGTAATAGAAGTGCTCAGTGGCTCAGATATGAGTATATACATGCACACGTGTTTTAGGTGTATGTGTTTATGGGCATTTACATACATGCAAAAATACAGAGTTTGAGCGGTGAGAGAGATTTTTAATTTAATGCCCATTGCAGTTCAGTTTTAGGTGATAGTCTGTATGTAGTACTGATTTTTTTTTAACACTATCTGGTAGCATGGCAATTTGGTTGCCATGTGAATATATATCTGCAGGGGAAAAATTGAAAGCCTGTTATTGTAGTTTACCAAGTATCCTGTGGTTTTCCTCGGAAAGGATTGCAAATTACATTTTTGCATATTAAAGAACAGTGGCTGCCCTTTAAATCACAGATGTACGTGTAGAAGTGTTTTATAATACACTCACACTGAACTTTCTGAGAAACCAGAATAGATCCTTTTCCCATTTATATTTCATGGATTACCTGTCTGCTGTTTGGTAAATACTTTAACTTTAGGTCACACAGCTTAGTAGGGAAGCAAAACAAGAAAGAAGAGATCCTGGAAAGTTGGCATTTTCCTTGGCATTTATTAAAATCACTTCCGTAAGGGAAAACCATGGAAGGTCCTTTAGCCATGCAGTGACCGGTTCTGCTGGGTTGGCATAAGGGCTTCTCAGAACTGGAGTCACTATTATGGAGTTACTTTTTTCCAGCTGGAAAGAGTTGAGCTATACAGCTCAACCTCGTATGCCCAGATTTGTAGAACATAACACATCCAAAGTCACTCCGTTTCTTACTGAGTTTTGTGGCAATAAGGTCTGTGTTCTGTAGAACAGCAAAATGAATATATCTCAGTGCAGAGCTGCCAATAATGCTTCAGTCCGAGATTAAGGTTTGCAATGTCAGCTCAACTGCGGCATGATGATGATTATGCTGCTGACTTTCTTTTTGTATTGATCTGTGTCTTCAAGTAAAATTGGTCAATTTAGCTGTAGGTTAACCCAGCACTTCTGCTGACTGGTATTGTGCATTTGACTCAGTGACAAAGAATTCCCTGCCAGCTGCTAACCTCTGGGTTAAATCTGTAGCAAGGGTGGCTGGGATTACAGCCAGCCTCCATTGTGGGCTTGATGGCTTGATGCCTCTTTTGGTGGAGAGCATGTTAGTACTTATATGTTTTGAATAAGCAAGTAAAATAATTTGGATTAGCAACAGCTGAAACCATTTGTTTAGGTCTGTAATGACACTGTGTTTACATCTGTGAAAGATTTGCATGTGTAATTTTAAATGATTGTTTTACAGTAAATAAGAGAATATCATAATTAATTTTCTTCTGATAAGCTTATGAGTGTTTTTTTTTAATGTGTCTTTCACAATTGTTCTTATTCTGTCCTGTCTACTGTCTACCTTTGGATCTGACAAGGCATAGTAAATCCAT
The DNA here is from genome assembly GCF_036417845.1 of Apteryx mantelli. NCBI lineage: Eukaryota > Metazoa > Chordata > Aves > Apterygiformes > Apterygidae > Apteryx > Apteryx mantelli. Next base: position 155,254,077 of record NC_089979.1, read on the forward strand.
TTTTGTGTGGTGTATAAGTGATGTAGAAATACTGGAGGAAAAAGGCATTCATGATGCTCAGTGTTGCTGGGGCATTAGATAAATGCATACATTCTGTTCAAGGTTAATAGGACAGCAGTTTTGTTCATTTTGTTGCTGTATGTGATTAAGTGGGCCACCGACTGACATTCAGAAAAGGATCTGAAAGAGCCTGGTGGAAGTGTCTATTTGATCATTTAACACCAGTCATTTGAAGAACACCAGAAAATGGGAAGTGTGAGGGAGAGGGCAGCTTGGGCCAGGAGGAAAGGTATTTTAGATCACTGTCCCCATGCAGGGTCTCCTGCTCAGTCACTCAGTTGCACTGGGACTGAGGAGGATAACAGAGACTGGGAATTTAACGAGGAAGTTAGCTGTGAGGTTTTGGGATGAAACAGCTCTCCAGAGGGATGGTCGGAGCCCTTGTGACGTGCTTCACCCCAGCACAGAAACCCAGGAGGCTGTAGCTCAGGTTCCTTAGTGTCTCTGAGAAATGATTATGATCTCAGACTTATTTAAAATGCAGAATTAATTGCACTTTCAAACAGGAAGGTGGTTTTTTTTCTTTCTTTTTCCCCCATTTCCTCCTGGGATCTTCTTGTACATATGCATTTTTACAGGTTTAGTAAAACATTGGCAGTACCCCTAAAGGAGGTATTTGGAGACTGTAGCAAATGAACAGCAGGTGTGTCAAGCTCTTGTATTCTTCTGTGTATTGTAGTTTTCTGTAATTTTTGTACATCTTTTAAGATAAGGAGAAAAGTATTTTGTATAATACTACAGCAAGCAGCAGGAAGATACCAGTTTAAATAATTCCTTTGCCATCCCCTTCCGTACACTTCCTATTCTCTGAGAAAATAAGTGAATTACGTTCATTACTCTTGTTGATTTTAACAGGAAAATGTTTTTTCTGGAAAACTATAAATGTACAATATTTGAGAAGTTGCTTCTCTCTGCTGCCCTTAGATTTCCATTCACATGAGTGGTTACCTACTTTATCTACTCTTAAAGCCAGTTCTTTATGTGAGTGTTCTACGCTCCATTATTTTATTTATTTTATTTTGTTTTATTTACATTTCAAGTGTTTAGAATACTGTAATGAAGAAACATACTTTATATTATACTCAAAATCCAGAGAAGCAATGTTTTAATGTGATGTATATGTATAGGCACAGCCATTTATTTGTGTTAGGCACTGTTTACTGTGGACAACTCTGTTTAAGGAATGGGGGTGTTCTTGAATTAGTAAGAGCATAGAGTGGTTGGTCTCCAAGTCTATGCTGAATTCTTCATTTAATGTGGAGAAATTACATTTTCCTCTCTGTTTTCCCAAGAAAAAAAAGGATTTGCAATTGTATTTTGTTTTTTTTTAATCATTTGGTAACTTATGTGTTGATAAAACTTCTAAGCTTCATTTTTGCTTACAGTTAAAGCAAACACTAATAAATGCAGTACTTGAATGTATGAAAGATATTCATGAGATGAAATTGAGAGGGAAAGGATTTATTAAATGGTGTCTTTTGTGTTCTAAAATTAAGGAGAAGTTAAAAAAAAAAAAACAAAAAGCCAGCTTAAGTGCCATCTTGTGAAGGATGATTTAGTTTGCTCATGAGATGTGTCTGGTTGGGAGACACTGCCATGAAAAGGAACATGAATCCTGAAAAATGAAACAAAGCTAAAAGTCTTTGTTACAAACCTTGTTCACCCTTGTTTTATGAAAAGTTATAGATATGGTTTTCCATCTAGAAGAGAAAATAAATAAGACTTCTGCTCGACTGATGCAATGTGTGTTCATGAGAACTGTTGTGTGTTACAACCTGGCTGACTGGCCTGGAGTAACTGCCCAGAAAGGAGCCGTGTTTGTCACAGAGAACTCCTTTTATTTGCAGCTAATTCCCTGTCTCCCCTGAAGACTGAGATCACAGCCGCGCCTGGAGCAGCGGCACCCTGGGGAGACACGTCGGGCCCCTCCGGTGCTTGGAACGATAGGCAGAGAATACCAGAGCTCCCGGGTAGCAAAGATATACGTGTCTTTATATATATATATCTCCAAGTGCTTTCAGCAGTGCAGCCAAGGCTGAAGGAGCTTGCTCTTCCAGCCAATTGCCTTCTGAAAGCCTTCCAATTTCCAGCTTTGTTTTCTTCTCATCGTCACTGTCGTAAAGCACCAGAAATTCTTCATTAGCATTCTGTGCTCACAAGAAGACTACAGGCAAAAACACGGCTTAGAGTCATTTTCGGTTAGGGTAGGTTAGTTGCTCTTTACTCTAGATACGAAGCACTCTAAAAAAGCTGCTGATAAATCTCGTCGTCTCTTATCCTGTGACTGTGTGAGGTTTGAATGATGCAAGCTGAGGCTTCTGTGTAGTGCATCTTACATCTTCTAAACTGCAATCTAAAAACAGACGCGTGTGTTTTTGTTATACAGTGAAATCAGGACATACAGTTCAGACTTATTTTGGCTGCGTGCCTCTGACAGCTATGAAGACTTCCAAAGGGCAGGCACTGCAGGTTACTTTATTCCCCATGCTTGACACATTCCATGGTTTTAGAAACATACCCAAAATTATTTACAGAAGTCTCAAATGGAAACTTTAGTACTAGATTCAGTCATACAGTTTTCCATGTGTTAGAGGTCCTGAGTCCTTTGCATAAATCCTAGGGTTTTTTTAAAAAAAAATATAAAAAAATACATAATGAGAGTGTGAAGTTGCTTTCTTCAGTGTTTGTTTCTTTTCTGTCTTTTCTTTTTTAAGTAATGGTTAGCTTTCTGCTAAAGATTGACAGGAGACAGATGAAGGCAAACCTCTTAGCTTTGGGGTACCCGTTTAACTCTTACCAACTCCAAAGGGAATTAATTTCTTTAGTCACGAGAATATATTTAAGGGAATATCTTCATTACTGTGCATGTAAATGACTGACTGGTGTTAACTGCAGTGAGCAGGCCACCAGAGTAAAAGAGAAGCAGAAAGAGATGAAGGGCAAGGAGACTTTGGAAGTTTATTTCAGCATTTCTTCTAGGGGCAGTGCTGGGGCAACTCCTCTGCTGGGCGGCACCTGTGGAGCATGATTTCTGCTCCTCCTCGCATGCGTGACGGCAGGTCCGGCTCGCTGGACGCTGGAGCAGCGCCGCAGCCCTCGGGGTCTACCTGCAGGGCAGACAGCTGCTGCCTGTGCCGGGGCTGCCAGAGCTGGCCGCGTGGCAGCGCGGGGAGACGTGTCCGCCCCCTCCGGACCTGTGCTCCCGGGAAGTCTTTCCCTGGCCATCCCAGTGAAAATCTTTCCCTCTCTCCCTGGCTACCTGTGGTTTGGTTTTTTTCTGTGTTTCCATGGTGATTGCTTTCTGTTCCCTTTTGATTTTACTCACTTGTGAATAGTAAGGCTTAATCAAACGTTGCTCATTGCTTTGTTTTTTAAGTTCTTGCTAAACAACTGTGTGATGGGTTTGTTGTTTCTCCCGCCCAAGACTGTACCGGGTGTTTGTCACTGAAACGTGAGGCCGGGGATGTGGAAAAGATGGCAAAGAGGCTAACTCATCTGGCTCATGGCCAGCCAGCTGCAGCTTGCCTCGGTGGCCGCCCTAGACAGATCTGCTCTTTGCTTTACCTGAGGTCCGTGTAAAGAACTCTAAAAAATAAATCTTCTGGGAAGAAGAGACATGGATTTATTTATTTTTAAGCAGATGATAGGTCACGAATTTGATCTGTGACACAACATTTTTTTCCCTTAATTACGGTGGTGTTTGTGCAATGGGAGTGATAGGCTGTGATCTCTGACTGTAAAGGGAAGGAAGCCAAGTAAGTTCACTAGATTATTTCAGAACTCTGTAAGCATCGAAAAAGTGTTTTACTGTGTTTAGGTTTTAGCTCATCATCAAATCAGCCTGTGAGCTTTGGCGATGCACACTTACCTGACTTCTGCTCTTTAAAGAAACAAACTAACATCTTATTTTTCCAATGGAAGAAGTGCGTTTTCCAAGCTGCTGCACCGCGGCGGGAGCGGCGGCTGCGCCGGGTTTCCTGGGGGCGCCGGGCAGCGGCTGTGCTGTGCGCCTTCCGCGCCACGGCGCGAGCTGCGGGGCGGGATGCCTGCCCTCCTCCTCCTCCCCGGCTCGGTACGTCTGGCACAGTGCGCTCATGAGTGGAAGAAATGGCTTTTTTTTTTTTTGTTAAAATTTTGTCACAAAAGACACCTCATCCTTTTCTCTCGTTATCTTGTATAATATATTCTGACCATGAGTCTTAAGGCTTAAAACTTAGATCTTTCTGAAGTAAAAATTGTGGCCAAGTCTGATGCAGTTTTAGAAAGTGTACAAATGTGTCATAATGATGACTGGGCTTTGCTGAGACCTTGTGTTTAATAAGTTAATGCAATCAATAATTTAAAAAAATTTTTTTTTGAAGGTGTTGTAGAGTTTAGGCTAGAGGCCCCTCACATCATCTTATCTGACCTGTGTATAAGTCATAAGCCAGTAACTTGCATCTAGTTATTCTTAAATTGAGTCTAAAACTCTTACTTGACTAATGCCTAAAGATATTTGGCTGAAACAATCTTCTAGAAAATATCAAAATATGTTGAGTTCAAATTCCTTGGGTAGCTTCAGTGACTAATCGCCATTGTTTTATTTTTTAGATCTTTCTGCTTTTACTTTTCATTGTTTTTGTTAGATGTGCAGGATTGCAGAGAGCTTTTAGTGCTTACTCATCTCTCCCAGTGACAGTGCTCGTGAACTACAGACGCCTTTTAATTTTCCTTTTGATCAGCTAAACATTTTGAATTTGCCAAGACTCTCATTTTTAGGCATTTTCTCCGGACCTCCTGTCGTTTGTGTAGCTCTCTTTTTACACACATCTGAACTTTTTTCTTATCTGCTTAAAATGTAAAAACTGACGCTGTGTTCAGTATTTTTGGTATTGGTCTTGATAATGTTCTTAAAAATCTTGTTTGGAAATTAAAAATCTAGCCTGGGCTTTACTCCAAGTCTGAAACTAGTTTACTGCAAGTCTGAAATGCTTTACTGTCTGCTTCTTTCTGTGGCCGTGCCCAGGGCGAATCTCATTGTGTCTTCTGATAGCTGTATTCAACTTCAGGGCTGTTATACATGTTCCATGTTAAGTTAAATGCAAAAGCTACCTTTTTTTCTTACAGAGATAATGATTTTTTTGACATGATAAATCAGGATACTCCTTGAGAACTGGAAAAAGAAAACGATACTGTTCTTTGAACTATAAAAAGATCTCGGAAAATATTTTCTAGTCTATTTAACATTTCACTATATAGTATGATTTAAGGGTATCAAGTGTTGTTAGTAAAGCCTGTAGCAAAGCTCGACCTAAATCCAGTACAGAAGGATCAGTCCTAAGACTTTCTCATGAGAATTGTAAATTTTTAGGAATCTTGGAGTCTACATCTAAATTACAGATGATATTCTAATAGGGATTTTTATTCTGGAAGGGAGTCTAGCAAATTGTACTCTCAGTGGTGGCCAGTGGAAATTTTTTGTTTGTGGGTGTTTTTTTGTTTTGCTTTTAATGTATCTGAAGCAAAATACTTCAAAATGCTGAGATGCTCATTGTGGACAAAGGCAGGATGCTGGACTGGGTAGGTTAGGTATGTCCCAGTGCACAGTTAACTTGTTACTGATCCTAAGTGACTTCAGTATTCGAAACATCATATTAAGGAGGAAAACCACATTTTTCTTCCTAACTTTTTTTTCCAGATTTAATTACCTTTATTTAAGCAACTTATGGAAATAGTTGTTATCGTTGGCACAGGCTTTTGAAATGTTGCATACCTAGTATCTACACATAAATAATATTTAGAAAGAATAAATATTAATAATTCATTGTTCTTTGTAGTTATTATTAATTATAACTATTATAATTCTAAAGTATTTTAAGACACTGCGTTGCTCTATAAATTGTAGCAGTGAATTATTGTTTGCCCTGTCATTTTTTAAACAAATGGAGGGCTCACAGGAAGTCTGAAACCAGAGTCTGAAATTAAGAGCCAAGCTTATGACTCATGAACCAATATTTCCTGGAAAATATTTTATAGTGAAAGATTTTTGATTCGGACCATCTCTGAGACAGTGACCTTTTTTAAGATGCTGATTTTGGAATGCAGAGTAGCTGATGGAAATATTATCCACTTTAAATCTTTCTTTTGTAAGGCTGTGGTGAGTTACAGAGCAGACTGCTAGCAGTGGAAAAAATATTGGTACAGATTTCAATCGCTGGTATTTCAACTCCTGTATTTTCTCCTAGTAATAGTTGAATATTGCTTGTTTGAGTTTAAATCTCTCTTTATCATCGGTTATTCTATTACAAAATGGGTAGGCCTTTCATATAGTCATTTTTTTTTTCATGACATTTTTGAAATGCGAGGAAGAACTACTAATAGCACTGAAGCAGTATGAATGTATTATTTTCACTCGGATGCAGGTAACCTTCTGATAGCTAGTGCCTTTTGGTGATGAGTTAGTAATGTCAGGTGTCTGTGCGCATCATCTGACGCAGTTCTAACCTTAAATCTCTGTTGCATAGTTTCTAATGGCAGTCTATAAGGACAAAATGATGACAAATTAAGAGGTCTTTATGTTCAAATTGTACAGTAAGTTAAGACATTACTTACCTAAGATCAGCTAGAGACAGAAATCTTATTTGCATATTGTGCAACTTCTTTCCTTGCAGTGCTTCGGTAGGGGAACGGTGATGGCCCGGCCCGGCGGTGCCCCGCGGAGATGTCGGAGCCCTCAGCTGCCCTCTGCGGCGCTGAGATTCACCTCCTGCCCTTGGAGCCTGTTTCCCTGACCTCCTCCCCTTCGGCTCCTGCCAGGGGAATAACAGTTCATCAGAGCTAGCACTTTTTCGATAGTCCATGTTTCTGCAGAAAGACTTTGTCATCCATAGTTTCATTGCTTCTGTGCAGCAGCCTTTAATAAGGCAGGAGTCTTGCATGGGCGCCTCTTGGCCGCGAGATGTGGCAGTGGGTTTCTCCTTCCTTTCAGCCCCTCCAGCAGGTTGTAAACCTGTACCAGGCTGTCGGCACTTCCTCCGCGGATGATTTCCTAGGCATGAGGGAAATAAAGGTTTGGCTATTTAAGTGCAGTGTTTTGAAAGATGAGCCCAGTTTCATGTTATCGGTCCTGTTACGTTGATTGAGTTTGCTCTGCTGTACTGTAGAGTTTATAGAAAAACTGTCTACAGTGAGATTAAAAAAATGCATTTTTTTAAAATTTAGAGAGATGTATTTTGCTGTTTTATAAAAGGTGAAGAGGATGGTAAAAGATGATATGCTCTGCTGTTTTAAAATACTGATACTCTTTACCTAATGAATTGTATCTTGAATTCAGCTTTATAGAAAACTGTCCTGAAATAAAAAATAATCTTTATCAGCACTCTCCATCTCATTGAGTGTTTTTTTTTCTTCTCCGGTTCTAAGTAAAGCACAGAAAGTAAAATGAAAATGTTTCTAATCACTGTCCTTTCAAGTCAAAACTTCTAGTAGTTAGCTGGCCTTTCCAGGAGAATGGAAACCACTTTCCTATGTAATTCTAACATTTTTATTCCTTTGTGGTTTTGATAACAATAAGCTCCCTTTCTAACTGAAAAAAAATTAGTCTGTACAAGGGATTGTTGTTTGTCTGTGTTGCTAGACTCTTCTTTGTCAGTGGGAAGATCATGTTCACTCCAAAAGTGATCTCTAGGTACCAGCACCACGTGAGGCTGCTCGTCTCGTGGGCTGCAGAACACAGGGAGATGAAAAAGAAACCATGGGAACATTAAGGGGAATAAAACAGAAGGAAAACAAATTTGTAGACAGCAGTGTGGTTAGGAGAAAAAACGGGGAAGTGGAAGACTCAGTAAAATTGTAAGTAAAAGGGAGAGGAGGAAGACAGGATGGTGAAGGAAGATGGAAAGCTGTCAATGGGAGGACTTGACCCCTGGGCAAAAAGCTTTTGTTTTGTTTTGGGAAGAGCCAAGGCTTGATTTGCAGTTTTGCTGAGCTTCCATAGAGATACGGCAAGGGGGAGAAAGAGAAATGCACAAAGCCAGGGTAATCACCAAAAACAAACATATCAGTGCTCATATGGAAACCAGCGTAAATGTCTGTATCAAATACCCGAGAAAGTGTATGCAGAGATGAGGAGAAGGCAGGAAACTGAGGCTGAAATAGCCACACTGCGGGAGCACACAAAATGATACAGAAAGACCTGCTGCTTTTAACAGCATGCTCTCAGGTGGTTGTGGGCGTATAAGGGTTTTGAGGACTTGGTAGTGGAGTGTAATTTGAGAACAAATAAATTCAGGGGATTTTAATCTTGATAGCAAAAATAACATTTGTGGAAGTTTATATAGGCTCTTTTAGGTTGGAATCTTTAAACCTGGTACATGCTTTTTAGGAGTGTTTTCTTAGAAGTTGTCATAGCAAGAAATAGGTCCATCTCTGAAGTATCAGAAAAGTTTGATGTTTTGTACATCTTGACCTTTTAAAACACTCTGGCCTAGACTTGACTTGTTTACATTGAGCTGCAATAAAACCACTTACTGCAATCACGTCTATTCATGGAAACCCATTTCTCTACAGAGGGCTATGTATTTATTTTATAATACTTAATTCTTCTATAATTACGTATAATAAGATATGTTCCTGTGCTTAGCAATGGCTTTGGGGTATGGGTGGAAGACACTAATGAAAAATGAATAATTCCTGACTTGTATACAGACTTCTAAAGCTGCTTTATCTGTTTTAATCCAAAAGCAACTCTGACACCCGAAGTCTAATCCCAAAGCTGTGTTGATACAAGTGATTTGCATGCCAAAAAGAGCCGCTTGTGTGAAGAAGGGTAGAAAGAGTGGGCCTCAAAACTAATTTTGTTTTACAAAAGCTGCTTAAGTATGTAAACTTGGTCTTATTAAAAAGAATGAGAAAATCTGTGTATACTGCTGGTTAAACATAAATGTTTTAACGTTCTATACTTTCTTTCTTTTTTCCAGATTTGAACATGGAATTCAACCCATCAGATCATCCACGAGCCAGTACGATATTTCTCAGTAAATCTCAAACAGATGGTAGGTTACTGAATTTATTACAATATTCCTCTTGCAGTTATTTCTAAACCCTTTGTTAGAATGCATGCGATAGTCTTTCAAGGTCTTTTAATATATGATAAAAAAAAAAAAAGCTGTTAACACAGAATAATTTCCCCCCTGCGTGACATCAGTGGTGCAAGTCAAAGACTTTTATAGGCATCCCACTGAAGTTGAAAGAAGTCACATCTTTAGTTAGTTAAAGTATCAGACGTAGTAGCAGAAGGTACAGAGTTGAGTCCTGTCATGGGTTGAATTTATAAGATCCAAAAAGTCATTGTATCAGAACTACAAATATGGATAAGTTTCATATAATTAAAATTAAAAAATACTTTCCCTAAGTGCAAAATTTTCTGTGCAACTGTTTTTTAAAAACTCTGAATGATAGGCCAGGCTTCTGGGAAATATGATTTGGGCGTATGTTCTTGAAGAACAGTGTTTCCTCTAATACAGCTCATACTGCAAATGAGCTCAATAGAAGATTTTAATAACAAAACAACCTCCTCCCCCCCAGACATTCTCTCTTTTTCTTTCATTATGGATTTGATATAATCATTTATTTGTCTGGAGTATTTTTTTTATTTGTAAACAAAGTGATCCCTTGGGAGTTACATCTTTTAAGCAAACCTCTTGATACAGTTAGTAGAATAGAAGCCATTTACTCTGGCTCTTTCATTCACTGTTGGACATGTATGACATATTCTTTTAGAAGCAGATGAGAATAATCAGTGCAAAACACAGTATTTTCTACCCAGACCTTCAAAGCAGTTTCTGTATTGTAATTCTGATGGTACAATATGAATTCTTTGTCCCTCTTTCTGCTGCTTATGAATGCTGGTTTTGATTTGCACAGTAAATTGCAGTGTCAAGCACATTACTTAAAAAAAATGTAGTTTTCTCTTACTGTATATTTTTGCTAATTTTTGAACATAGCTAATACAAAGAGGATACATTTAGGCCCTCATCGAAGAGTTGATTGTGTGAGTACCTCTTCTGCTCTTCAGACTGTCCCTCCGAATTCAGCCCTGGTTCTGTCAATGCCTTATTATGTGGTTTTGAATGGGATTTACCATCTTGATCTGGTTTGGTAGTCTGTGAAATGGGCATGATAATATTTCCATTGTACACTGTATTATGAGGATTAATTTATGTCTGTTTTATAGTGTTTTGAAACTGTATAATATTTACATGGATGCTACATTTTTCCAGTTTCAACTTATTGAAAAAATGACAAATTCCGAAGTCCAACAACTAAAAATTTGACCAGACCTGATGATTATATTTAGTTGTATTAGTAGTGATTAATTTATTGCAATATGAAATTAATTGTAAGCTTTTTTTAAAAAATGACAGTTTACACCCATGCTAGGTGGCCTATGAAAGTTTCTTCTAGTTTAATATGAAGAGTTGATATATTGTCGTGTGAGAGTAATGAATTTAGTGGAACACTGTAGAAACCTTATCAATAGGGATATAAAATCTGTTCAGCTATCCTTGATGACAGAGGAAAAAAAATTCAAAGGCTATCTTGCCTGTGCAATATGCTTGTTCGGGGGAAAGTATAAGAATATAAGGTTCCTTATACAAAATACAAGCATTTTATTGCATTTTGGTGTTATGCGACATTCCTGAATATTGTGTGATAAATCCTAACAGCTCACTTATTTCCACAATGGGCCAAAAGTACAGCTAGCCAAAATACTTATTCCTGTGAGTTGTCCTACCAAAATGGGATGGTTCCTGACAATATAAATGTTTGCAGGATGTCTTTAACTTCTGTGAATGCTTTATGATAAAGCTTTCCCTTGTTTGCTGAGCTTGGCCTGTAAACAGGATGGACTAGGTCATTGAAAAGCCACGCACTGTTTAGTGTGTGGTGGTGGTGAAGACAGGGTTTCCAAACCTAAGCACCACAATAAGATAACTTCCTTTCCTTTCCTTGTAAGAGCAAGAGGACAATGGTTGTTGTTCCAGGGTGCCGGTAATAGCCTTTTCTATTAGTTGGATACAGCTGTCCTCTTTTCCTAACTTGCAAGAGGTTTTCCCGGTTGAATATACTGGCTAAAATTTGCAATATCAGTGCAACAGTGTGCTTCAGACAAAAAGCATTTTGCAATCTCTGTTTACGTAGGGGGTAGAAGTGGAGCAGGCTGCACTCTTTTTAATGTAACCAGGACCAGTCTCCTGTTTCTATGGCAAGATGAAATCGAACCATTTACAAATTCCCCAAATGTGAGGCATTTCTATTGATGTGTAATTATTACCACAAGGATATTGCCTTCTGTCCTGATAATGCTAACATTGTTTATAGAAATTGCACAAAGGAGACTTCTATGACAGTTCAATAAAAAATACGTATATATACATTTCCCCACTCCCTTTTATGGCAGGATAATATATATTCCTACTATAGTAAAAGTTCAACAATAACAACTGAAAGTGGCTGCAAAAATGAGAACAGGTCATTGACCTTAAAATTAGGAAAATCAAGAAAGTTTGGCAGTATCTTGCATCTCAGTATCCACTTGAATTCCATTCCAACTTTCAAGTTTTAAAATGTTGGAGAGAAAATGTAAATTTTTGTATTTAATTGTTTAAACTGTGACTCTAAATCTGTCCAGCTTCATTTTATCAAAATGCCACGCTTGGAAGCCAAAAGCCTGGAGTTGCAATTGGGAGTTTATGCTAGAAAATGATGGTTAATTATAAAGCTAACATCCAGTGGTCTGCTGAAGACCATGGTGTGCTGTGTGAGCAGCGCAAAGTATCTCTAAACTGGCTGAAGTCAAGTGGCAGGGAATTCCCTCTTTACAACAGTTTTGTTCGTGCAAAGCTGGCAGAAGTGGCTCTCTGGCGATAACTGTCCACCCCTGGCTTGAAGGGAGAGTTGCTGTGATCAGAAAAGAAGGCAACAGAGCGCAGTTGTGACAAAATGGGTTTCTGCTATGCCTGATTCCCCATCAACATACATTTCTTGGAGGAAAAAAGAAAGAAAGAAAAAAAAAAGCCTTGTGCTGCGGCAGGCTGGTCCTGAAGCAGGAGAGCCCCGCTGGCCTCTTGGAGTCCCTCACTGGAGAGTCAGGGCTGACTATATTGCTATTAGATGGGAAAAACAGGGGAAAGCAGGTTAACAGGGTGCTTGGAAGAACGTGGCTGCAGCACAAACGGGGTTTGAACGGGGGAAATGAGGGGCATGTATAAATATGTTCTTCTGGAGATAGGAAATAGTAAATGGGAATGAGCTGTGAGTGATATTCTTGCTTTGATAGATAATTGTACTGTCGCAGGGAATTGAATAGTGCAATAGGCACAAGGAAAAATATGAAAGAAAAAAACTGAGGTAGGGAAAACAACCTGGTTAAAAATAGAATTTGGGATGCATGTGCAGGCTGTGTTTCTAGGGTTTTGACCATAATAATTTTATATGCAGGATGATTGCTTATGACTGTTAAATACTTAAGCGTGTGCAAAATTTAGCAGTTACTTGCTGTTAATTGTCACTTATATGCTTTACTAAGTTTACATGCCGCTTGTCAGAATTGTTTAATGCCTTTGCATGGCAGTATGCAATACTAGAAAAATACTCTGGCCATTCTTAGAAGCTAGCACCTACCATCATTTTGTTGCTTCCCTTCAGATTACTCATGGGCCTTGCTTGTGGAAAATGCAGTGTGTGGAACTTAAGTGTAGTGCAGTGTTTCAGCAGGATTTCAAGCGGTTTAACTATTTACTAGACAATCAGAATTTTCCTGCTCTTCCTGTTTAATTCTGTTTCTTATACAATGTCCATAAATGTGGATCTGAGCATGTACTAAGTGACATGGCTAACATTTGTCATGTGTGATTCTCCTTTCTGCTCCCTGGGAGGAAAATTATGTAAGGATTTTAAAAAGTTTTTTTCTTATTTTATTTTCATTTTATGTCTGCATTAAACACAATTATTTCACAGTATTCACACATACAACCTTGTTTATGTGAGATTGCTTGCTTATAAAAATCACAAATAATGGCTTCTCATCCAACAGGGAATGGACAGGCTATCCCACCATTATGAACACTCTTATTTTGCTAAGCGCATTGGGTTGTATAGCTTTCAAATCATAGTACACCAAAGTGCATTTAATCACCTACAGCATGAAACCATCATTATTTTAATCCCGCAGTTTGATTTATGTATTAGTTGCCTCCAGACTTGTATGCTAAATGCTATGGTAATTTCCCTGGAACAGAACTCCACAGGCTCTCTATGGGGTGAGTTAATTGGGAAAATGTTTTAAAAAAATCAAATAGAGTACATTTAATCAGCTGTAATAAACATTTGTCTGACAGTTAAGACTTTGAACATCTCCCTTGTTCCTGTTGTTTAATTTCTGAATATTTTGGCTAAGAACTGTGGCTCTGACTTGCAATCCTTACTTGTGGTCACTAGTTCTTAACGGAGTAATACCATTTTCATTATTATATCAAATATGAATAGTAGTTTCAGGATTGCACCTGATCATTACAGAAGGCAGCAGTCTAATGCATGTATTCCTAAGGCTCCTCTATGGGGGTTAGTGCACAGTAAGCTATGGTGAGAATTTACTAACTCCGTGGTATAGCTATTTTAGGTGCTTTCTTACCTGCAAGGTAGTATAGGCCACTTTGCAGCACAGTACCTTGCAGGCAGGCATTGGCAGTGTCAATCAGGAGTATCCACACAGAGAACTGATGAAAGATGGCTAATACACTGTAGCTTACTGCGTATTAACTTCCCCATGTGGACCAGCTCCTAGTGAAGTACCCAAATAGATGAGTATTTTAATCCATCACCATGCTGGCAAGCATAAATGCCTTTAAGTGTACAGATACATGTTCCTTCTGTGTTTGATATAGAAATGTACTTGGTTAGTGCAAAAGCAATGATAATGTTACACATAGATAGCCTCCTGTACTTTTTATTATAAATGGTATATAAGAAGCTTAACCGGGAAAAATAGTCATGTAATATTTCTATCATATTTTGTGTTTTTGCAGTGAGAGAAAAACGCAAGAGTCTCTATATAAACCACGTAAGTGAAAATGCCTCGCTATGCAGCTTTCTGCTTGTTGTCTATATTATACAGTAAATAAGAGTTATCAAACATGACTTCCATATCGGTGAGAGGGTGCTGATGCTTCAGATGTCTGTTCTGCATCTGGATCCAAAATTATAGGTCTCTACTACGTGAGCTAGTGGACTCGATCTATTGGTTTGATGATAGTATCATGTTCACAACCACTGTACGTGGGTAACTACTACTTAGGACAAAGAGCTGCACACATTAGTATGATTTTCAAAATTAGTACAGAAATTCTCAAAACTTTGAATTGCATTTACATGTAAGTTTGTTTTTGCTAGAGGATCTATAACATTTCATATTTACACAAGAGGTTCTGAAGAACCTGACCAGTGTTGATGCAATGTAAGTGTGTATTTGACATGTGGTACATGCTGAGTACGGAGTCAGATTTTTGATATGTTTATGCACTCTGGCCATTTGTCAGTTCACTTCTTTTCTGTTTGCATATAACTGCCAGGAAAGCCGTGAGCAAATGCCCCACAGCCTGCTCTGGGTTCAGGCTCTTTGCCACTGTTAGTATTGTTTGTATTACTGAAACACCTGGAACCAGTGTGATTCCCAGTATTTTAAGCCCTATGCTAAAAAATCTGGAGTCAGGACCCAATAAAATTTGGAAAGAATTAATTGTCTCCCAAAGGGTATTTGCCTTTAGGTTGAACTGGGAAGAAGTTCCCAAACTTTTTGCTCTCTAGAGCGGCCGGCCATAATTTCATGAATCACTTTTAATCTGGTACAGCTGCTGAAAGAGACAGCTGCAGTTCAGAGCCTCTCCTCTCTCCTTCCCTCCCTTTGCGCTGGTGCGAGCGTTTGTGCAGCTCTGGGTAGACTGGATCGGGGCCTGGCTCCAGGTGGATTTACCCCAGCTAAAAGCTGAAGTGGATCTGTTCCCAAATGCGATTCACGTCAGTGCTTGCACCTGCACAAAGGGAGGCAGAAGCGAGCAGCCCAGTGGGGTGAGAAGGCAGGACTGCTTCATTTGTTGGCAGACCTGCTTTGTGCTGATTTAGGGAGTTTCTGAGGCTATAGCCTAGCTTCAGAAGAAAGCTGAGATTTTCACAACTTGACGAGAGTTAAGATTTTGAGAAAGTCATGAAATACTGTACGACATAAAATCCTGGGAACTGGCTATACTAGGTCAGCAAATATTCCCTGTGCTTCCACCTTCTCTTCCCCTGTAAAACATCGCCAATGTTGACAGTGCATGTGAGAGTAGTTTGCTTTGCAGCTGTATTGTTATAATGTTCTTTGTAAAGCTAATGCGCTGGGTTCCTGTAAACTCAATAACGTATGCTCAGTAACCCCCAGCAGGCTTTTTAGCCTCAAACTTGTAGGGTTCAAAGCAAAAACCCAAATATTCAGACACTGAGAAACAAGGTATTAACTGAGTTTCTGTGACAATTCGGCTATCACAGATGAAATTCTCACATGGCCCTAATCTTTTCAAGTCATATAAGAGATGTATTCTGCATTAGACAGGCTGAGAGTGGGTTTCTCTGGCAAATCAAACAAAAATAACTACTACAAATTGTGCTGTAAGCACACTGTTGCAGGCCCTGGAATAAAATACTCTTCAGCAACGCGGCGGGCAGGGAAGCACTGCGAGGCCGGGTGTATCCATATGGTCCTGTCAGAACTCTGGGCTGAGCTCTCACCCTTTTGGACCTGTTACAGAAGAGGGGAGGAGGGTCATTTCGGTGGGAGTTGTGTTCTTGGGAGATGGCTGTTGCAATTTATCCTTTTTATACCCTAAGCAATATACCTCTTCCTATTTTCTTTCCTTCTTTTTTTTAACTGTCATTGAAAGCATTGGCTAAAGTTGCAGCAATGTAATCTTTCTTTGCTTTCGGTTATTCTTACCTAAAATTCGACTTCCTTGTGCTTGTAAAATACCTGTTCTAAATTCTAAAGCTAAAGAAACATATGAAGTTGAAGTCCTTGCCATGGCTTTATCTATGGATGACCCTACATGTTATTCAAGTTTTTTAGGCAATACTCATTGACAACCCCTATTTTCAAATGTGGCCCGTGATATTAAGTTCTTAGTGAGGTGGTGTTTTGAGACACGGTTGACTTCAGCACACCTGTGAGTATTCATTCAGCACCTCCTAAATATGTAGGCTGCTACAGTTGATGCACAAACTGGTGATCATTTTTGAAATGGTTGCTGTGGCCTTGTACATAACTGGGAGCTGTGCTTAGATTTTTAGGCTGCAGGGGACCATCACAATAATCTTCCTAGACCTCAAAGAAAATTGAGGAAATAGTTAAAGATTTAACAGCTGTATGTGACAAATGATGGGTAGCATTTAGGTGTTAAGGAAATTTAGAATATGCTCTGTTGGTTGTTCAGTTCTTTTTCACCGTTTTTTGGTGTGTTGTAAGAAGTGCCTTTCTCACAGGACCTATGCCAGTGCATTTGCTTCCTTACTGATTTAAAGTGCTGAGTCCCCACATCTGCTCTGGAGGAAACAAGCCAGAGGATGTGGATTTTGGAGCGTTGTTTTGTCTTCCTTTAACAAGAACTCACTGTAGTGCAACACACTTCTTTTTTGTATTTTTTCCATAAGGTCTTTTTTTTTTCTTTTATAAGTCTGTATATACTTATTCTCCTTTTGTGACAAATAACCAGAAGATTAGCAATAAAGTATTTTTATCCTTCTGGACTGTATCTTATGGCTTATTTTGCAGGCAGAGTTGAACATCTCCCAAACGATCAGGGTGGCTAGCAAAGAAGTAGCAAAAAATGTTGTGCTTTCTCTTTTTTAACAGCTTGTCTAGTTCTGTGTAAAACCAGATAGTAGTTTACACACTGCAGTTTCAAAATATTACCTATGAAATAATCTAATTTAACTAATGAATTAAAATTAGCTCTTTTTTGATCATAGGTGCCAACTGTGACAGTTTCTGGAAAAAATTTCCGGAAACTTAAAGGAATTTATATCAAGTTGTTAATTTTGCTTGTATTTTCCTGTTACGTTTCTCATTTAAAAGTGCACTTTCTCATTATCACTGCATTGTTGTTCTTTTCCTTTGGAGCTTGCTCTGGTTTGTAGGATATTTTCATTGGCCTAATAGTTTTCTTTCATCCCCGAACACAAGTAGGGTGTTCTTGCTTTGGCTTATTACGTGTTTCTCAGGCTGGCAGTTGCAGAGTTTTAGATTCTCCTTGTCAGTGGGTGAGATGGAAAAGTGCTGCAGCTGCCCTTGTGTTGGGTGGGGAAGGAAAGGGAGAAAGAATGGAAGTGGGGAGGTGACAGTGCCTCCATCTTCCCACGGGGATGACGGGATGACGGGCTTGGGACGGTGCTGGATCCTCTGCGTGACAGCAGCGCTCATCCTTGTAGGGGGGTTGGAATAAGCGACGGAGGGAGTTACTGAGTCACGGCGTATCTGGTGTTTTTGCTTTCTTCCAGCTTTTTTGAATTTCTACCCAATTGCTCCTTTCACGTTGAATTGACAGTTGCTTTTTTGTTATGCCCTTGATGCTTCTTCACGCGTGCTTTTGTCTTTGCTTTTAATCTGCTTAGTCAAGCTGCTTAAGGGGGATAAAGATGCAGACTGAGATAAAGGTGCTTCCTTTTTCGGTGATGAGAGGTTGCATCAGCATAAGGAAAGCAAAGAGGAAGTCGTGTGTTGTGTTTTCTGTTTCCAGTGGGGGAGGGTGGAGAAAGAGGGGAGCTTCTGTTGCTGGTTGCAGTAGCTAGTTTTCTGGAATAGGTGATTTTGTTGCAGGGAAAAGGAGCAGCACAGGGGAGGGAGAAGTTGCTTCTCTCTATCAAGATTTACTAGGTATTTTCCCCTCCAGACAATATGAAAATGCTTCATTTGCTAAAGAACTTTCCTATTCTTCTTTGACACTGTATGTTTTTAAAATCTAATCTGTGTTTAGGAACAGTAATATCCAGTAAAAATAAGGGGAAATTTTTGCATACTGGAATATTTCTGAAAGAAGATAAATCCTGTGGAGAGGGGTGTAATGTTTCTCTTCAGCATTTTGTGGATTTTGGAGTTTAAATTAACTTGAACCTTGGAGCAGCAGCTGCCTTTCAGCAGCATCTTGCTTAGGGAGCTGGAAATGACTTCCACTATTAAGACTGAACTGTATGTTCAAATTCCAGCAGGCTTAATATCATTTTTATCATTCTTAGTAGATAAATATACTTTTGTGTATAGACCCAAGTTTGTTCAGTGTCCTGGGAAAGAGTTCCTGGGCATCATTCATGTCAGGAACCTGGTGCCGATGAGTGATCCTGCAGTGATTTACATGGTGGGTCCCTGCTGATGGGGACCTGCAGAGAATGGAGGGGCCCTTCAGTGTACGTTGCCTGGCACAAGCAATCTCTGGGAGCTTTTTTTGCATTCTTGAAATGATGTATGGTATTTGCTCCTGTGTTGACTCCGAATTATCCTGTCAGAGTGGCTAAGGAGGCCACTCTGCTTGCCTAATGTAAAACTGCTAGGCAGATGACTGGTAATCAGGTGCTTTCAGCTGGTGATTGTAAGAGTAAGTATGGTACATGTTGAAATGGGAAACAGAGTCTGAGAAGTACCTTAATCCGTGAAGAATGTAAAGCACAGCATAAAACGTGAAACATTTTTGTTAAGTGGAATGCCTGAGGCTGGTTATTGTAAAGGTTTATAATTGCTGTCCAAATTCCTTAAGATACTTTAATTAACATTCCATACTCAAAGAGAAGAACAAGATAAACTGCAAGATAGATTAGTGTCTTCTCAGCTGCTATTGCAGCATCTCTCCTAGAGATTGTTTAATTTGTTCATTGCTCCTTTCCAATGGAAGATCATAGAAGAACAGGTCTGGAGGGGGCCTTTATAGGCCAGCTGGTCCATCTGGCAGATTCTCTAGACCTGTGTCATTCCTAACAGATGCTGTTTAATATGCTTTACAGGCTTCCAATAAGTGAGAATCAACAGGTTCTCTTCGATGCCTTACCTGAACTTGCTGTTTGAAGTGATTTTCCTAGTATCTGTAAGCCCATTGCTTCTTTCCTGTCCACTGAAAAGACATTTACCTCCTCAGTCAATCTCATAGCATTAAGTGATATGGAATGGCAAACTTTCGCAGGGCGGGAAAACAAATGTTAAAAATAACATTTAAGGGGAATGACAGCATGGAGGAGAATTCCTTAAAAAGGTTTACTATGTAATACTTGCTGTGTTGGGAGACTAGTAAAGCCCCTTTGGTCAAATTGCCCAACACTAGCAATTACATGCTATGTAGATTTAAGCCTTTGAACTGCTTTTAGTGTTTGAAGAAATATTTAGTCTTTTCAGGTTTGTAAAGAAGGATGCTCTATATTAGTAATTAAGTAGGGCCTGTGTGTGCTGCAGAAGAGTTTTCCAGCCATTATTAAGCCCTCTTAGAGCTCAGTGGTACCCTGACATAGTTCCTTATGGTTTGTATGAGTAAGGCCAAGCTACGTTTACTGAGATGTCAAAAAACTGTAAGTACAGATCTAGGCTGAGTCATCAGTTTTGAACATTATGAAAACATCAGTGAGACTAGTAACGGAGAACAAGGTTGAAGCATGTCAGCGAGTGGTTAGGTAGAATGGATATTACTTAAGAGTGGTCAAACGGGATTGTTTTTATTGTAGATGTCGTCAGAGAAAGCAATACAATGGTGCGGCTTCCTATAGATTTTGTTCAAGTGAACCCCCCTTCTCTAGCCACTAAATGAATACAGTTGTGCTGTAGTCTCCAGTTAGGCAAGATGAAAGCAAATGCAGAGTTTTGCAGCCGTGCAGCAAATTCTGTTGTATAGTTTGCTTGATTTTGCAATTAAGCACTTTGTTGACTTGTAAAATCGTGTTAGCTCTGTGAAAAATGTTGTCAGAACTAAATCATGTCCTGAAGCAACAGAAGATCTTTAAGATAGGAGCCTCTCTTTTCCAAGTCAGAAGCAGTCCTGGTACTTCTGCTTGTTGCTGTTATCTGGCTTCACATATACTTTTATTTGCCAGTTTTGCCTTTTAGCATTTTGGCCAGGCTCTACTGCCTTGAAGCTAATGGGCAAGTCTCCACAAATGGGTGCAAGCAGGCCTCAATTTTTCCATGAGGGAAATACTGTTTAATAGTACCTTTTAAAATCCTGCAATAACTTACACTTGGTTTAATGGAAAAAGAGACAGTACTATTATTATTTAAGAAACAAGCTGCAAATTATCTTTCGATCAACAAGTGCAAAGGAACACTGAAAAAACCCTGAAATTCCTTTGCCCAGACTCCAAGCTGCCTGGCTCAGAGGCAGCTCTGGTATAAAAGCTGTATAGCTTCATTAGGGAAGTGGTGTGCCCAAGTTAAACCTTGCTGCGAATCAGGGCAGAGTGCCATTCTAGTGTTGCTACATAGCTTCCAGGACAGAGCTGGCTTGTGCCAATTCTGATCAATTTTGAGTGTAAGCGTGGGTCAATAGTCATCTGTCCATTACACGTTTCTACCTAAGAACACCCTGAAATGACTATTTTAACAACAACAAAAAATAATGCTTTCCCTTTCCCCACAAATTTAGGTTTAATTTCTGAATGATTTTAAAATAAAGTCCAGGAGAAGCTCATCCTTTTGTGTATCCTCAATGTGAACTAGTTTAGGAATTTGTTGTGATTCCTCTCATAGCAGGTGTGTAAAACCAGTTCTCAGAGCCTGCCTTTTTGCAAAGAAAAGTCAAAAATCAGGCAAACTAAGCCATTTTATTTCAATTAAGATGCATTCTATATAAGATTCAAGCAAGTCATATTGTTCAGACATCTTAAAATGAAACCAAAAAAAAGATTTGGAAAGTTGGAAGTTTCAGGGAGAAGCTGGAGAACAAATAAACCCATGATTTTTCCTTAGTGCTAGCTGTGCATGAGAGCAAAACTGCTGTTTTTAAGACCTGGAAGCACAGTGTCTTAGAGCTTGTTTTGTAGAACATGTAAAAGCTTAACAAGTTATAAAGCAAATTTTTCCATTCTATATCTTTTCCTGTAAAGAAGTTCCACAAAACAGGTATTACATTATCTTTGTAGCCTATCTTGCCACTGTTTCTTGAGGAACTTATTTGGTTGAAATGAGAAAAATAATAACTACTTCTGGAGTAAAGAGCTACAAATTCTCTCCACTGGAAGAAGTCACGAAATGGTAGAAAATTTGATGTAGAATCCAGAACAAGAGGTTGTTTACTATCTCCTGTCTCAGAGCAGGATCATGTGCATCTAAGGCATTCCTGGTGTATGCTTGTTTTACTCGTTTTTTCTAATTTCTAGTGATGGAGATTCTATCACTGCTCAAGTCACTCAGGCTAGAACTTAACTATCCCTGCCTTTAGAAAAGCTGTTTTCACCATTACCTCCTCCCATTGTTTCACATCTAAGCTTACTTTTTGTTAGTTCAATGTAAACCTAATGTTTCTTATCCTGTCCACAATGGTCATGGAGAACAATATACTCTCTTCTTTGCAGCTCCTTTTAACATGACTTAAGACCATTATAATTGCTTTGTTCTTAGAGAAAACCTCTTCAATCTTTCAGTTTTTCCTTCTAATTCAAGTTTTTCAACCCTCTGACTAATCTTGCTGCTGTCTCCTTTGACTTTCTCAAATCAATTAATTTTTCTTGAAATACAGTGCTCAAAACTGGACAAAGTATTCCAGCTGAAGAGAGTCAAAGGATGTTCCAGCCTGTTGCGTAGATGATAGCTCTCTCTATAAATCCTGTGTGGTATTTTCCTTTTTTCCCTAAAGGAGTGACACTATTGTCATGTGATCTGCACATCATTTGCTGAAGACAGCCTTGACAGTTGTTTGGCATATTATATTTACACATATGATTCTTCCCTAAATGTACAGCTCTGTGTCTGTTCTTAATGGATTGTGGTGATATACGTTGTGCAGATCATTCCCAAGTTTGTCAAGATCATTCTGGATTGTAACCTTGTCTTCTGTTACATTTTTTAGTCCTCCACAACTTAATGTTATCTGCAAATTCAATAAAGAAACTCTGGATTCTATTATAAAAGTTATTTATAAAAAGTTGAGTAGACCAGACCTCTTTGAAACTTCCCTTATTTCAACCTTCCAATTTGACAACCCCCAATCCCTGGGTTTTCCAAGTAGTTCTTACCTACCATGTTTTCTTTGCTTTGCCCTTTGAGAATTTTGTGTGAGAAAAAGTCAGAAGTCTTGCTGAAGTTAAGATACATGAAATCACTGAGTCTTAGCTTGGGTACAAAATATTGCTAGTGCAAGTTAGAGTATGCACAAGCACTTCATATCAATGATATGCTTTTAGTTTGTAAATATTTATAATAGCAGTGATTATCAAGGCTCCACATGTCTTGTACTCACGTGCATGTTTCCATATGAAGATTTACAAAAGGAGCTATGCCACTCCTTTCTTTCCCACTTATCACCCATAATGATGGGACAGAACCTGAGAAGAATCCAATTAAAGTTAGAGGGTTTGGCTCTTTAAAGGCTCTCTAATTCTCCCTCAGCTCTTCTGATTTTCTCTGGTCAAGACTCCCTGACTTGTCCAAACTGAAGATTTTTGCTGTCAGACATGGTGGATTTGAAATGCGAAGGCATTAAGCTCCTGCATAATTTTGGGCGGACTTATTCCATTGAGATGGACACAGTGGGGGGTTGTCTGCCCAGGACAGTGCTATATACTGAGGTGATGCTCAGTAACCTTTTTTATCTTCCACAAGAATGGAGAAGGTTCAACATGCAGCATTTTATGGAGGTTCAGAAATGCCTGTTGATGGGACTATGTGGCTTTAGATGTCTTCCAGCTTAGTCAAGCTAGAATGTGAAACTGTGTTTCCCAGTGATTTGAAAAGGCAGGAAATCTGTTACCTGGCATAGCATATGGCTGCAATTGGATGCCAGAAAGTTGAGAATGTTGATCTCCTAATAGGTTAGTTGTTCGTACCCATATAGTAGGTTTACAGTTGGCATCGTTTTTCAAACAGGGAGAGGTACCCCTTAGTGCCAAGTTCTTAGGACCAGAAAGTGAGGCATGAAATACCACGTATCTTCTAAAGCGTGAAAAGTTCTGACCCTGACAAAGTGTGATGTAAACTAAAAACCCTGGCGAGTACTGTGATGTGGTAGTTTCAGAAATAAGGTGTGTGGCTCTGATTTATTGACTTGTATCAAATGTAAGTGCTGTTTACATGAGAAAATTAAATCTGATTGTGGAGTTGCTACTGACTTGGTTTCTGTTTTCACTCGTGCTTACGTTGAATGAATCCAGTCTATTTATCTTAACTTTTATCTAAACCTTTAAAAATATTGACTTTTAAAATGTAGACTTAAAACTTTCCATGTGCTTTTTTTTGATGTTGATATTGTCTGTACTTCTCCCTTTTTTTCAGCCAATAAAGAACCCCATTTTTGGTGGTTTTTAAGTTGCTTTGCTTTTATCATGCATGTGGAAGGTACTGAACAGTCTAATCCAGAGATATGAACTAAGAGATGGTAGAATAAAAGCTGTAAATCAACAGAGCCCTAGGCATTTTCTCCATATACATCAGTACTAGATGCTACGTTTGATGGCATTATCACTTCCAGTGCTTTTAAATTTTGTTTCTGTTACCTTGCTTAACATGTAACAGCTTGGAATGTAGATGGATTATGAACTTCCACATTATTACAAAGTACCTTTCCAAACGCCTGGAGAATTTTTGAGAAGGGATAATCTTTTTGATGTTACTTTTTCATTAAACTCTTTCACTTCCGAGAAAGGCAGCTCAGCCTGCAAATTTATTGGTCAAATGGGGGCCTTGATAGAGTTTGTAGGTGAACTTTGAAATCATTTGAACATAATGTTTCTACACTTGTAGCATCTTAAGAAAGTGGCTTTTCAGTTAACAGAAGACTTTGAATACTCTTTTGTTTGTAACTGGGAAAAATAAGAAGAAAGAGAACACAGATCCATGCAGGTTTTATCAGGAGTCATCTTGGTTCTATTTCTAGTGAACGCTGCTAAAAAGTCTGTAACCTGCAGAATATGAAAAGATAGCGAGATGGTAGAGTGCTGGCACTTCTAATAATAACCAGATTTTGGAAATTAGGCAGGGGAAGATGTACTGAGAAAGGAATCAAAGGACTGTAGCCCAGATACTCTGTTGCTGTGGACTGGTAAATCTCTCGGTGGGTTCCATTGGTCTTATTGACCAGTTATTATTGGACTCTCACCTGAAACTTTGGAACAACCTTCAAAATACGAGGCAAATTAAAATTTTCACGTGGATGTGCCAATTGAATTTTAAATCTACTGTGCTGAAAGTTGAATGTTTAATTTGACTTGCCTTAGCTTTTCTGAGACTGGCTCTTGGTCAAGTTATTCACTAGTGTAGATAGAATAAGCAAGGTTAAAATCACAGAACATTAGTGACTGTGATAGTTAATAATTGATATGATGAAACCATTCTCTTTAGACAGGTGGAGTGCCAGCTACTCTAAACAACTGAAGAAGACCTCTCAACACAGTATCTCGAGAAATTGGCAGTGTTGTCAAACTTCATTTTGTGTCTGCGCTTTCCAATTTTTCCCTACAGTAGTGTAGAAATAGGATCAAAATCTATAGAAAACTTTTTCAATTAAGAGATGGATGTGTTACTACTTCTTTTCTTATTTGTGTATCTGTTTTCTTTTACATACTTTGATCAATTTTCTTCTTTTATTTAGCAATCTATGTTTGTTTTTATTGAATTAATTTTTCTGAATTTTCCCTATTATTTTTTAAAGTTTTTAGTGGTTTTGCTGTGAAGACATCATTTCCCAAAGCTGCTTTTTTTTTTTTTGCTTTTTTTTTCTTACTTCTCTTCCCTCCAAGCATTGTCTGATTCACATCTGTTTCTAAATCAGTCTTCATTTTTAATCTGGTGTCTTATTGACTGTCTCACTTATTGTTTTGGAATGAGTACAGGAACATAGGTCTCATTGATATTTTCTTTCCAAATGTGTATACTTCATTTGAATAAAGAGGTAATTCTGCACAGAGATTTTGCATGGTGTTTTGGGGGGCAGGGGAGGAGGGAAGATTGGGACTTGAAGAAAGCATTAACTAAGGCTCAGGCAGGGACTGTTTTGACTTTTGGACTGGTGATTATTTCTGAACTTTCTAAACTGCTTCAAAACATGATCACATTACTATGTGTGTCATTGCAAGGGACAGAGAAATTTATTGTTTCTAAATTCTTACATCTCCTCATAAAAATGTTTTGGTGTTATATAATTGCCATTGTTCTTTTGCATGTTTTTCATAGCATCCTCCTGGGCAGTTGAGAAGGAAGTACAGTTCCTGCTCCACTATTTTCCTGGATGACAGCACAGTCAGTCAACCAAACCTCAAGTATACCATCAAATGGTGGGTTTTATAATGTTTTTTTGGCTTGAACATATATTATGTGCTGAATATGCAGACATAGTTTTGAACCATTACTAAGCAAAGCATCACAGGTTTTAGTCTTTGAAGCAGTGGGTTATTTTTTAACCCAATCATGCTCCAGAAGCAATGAATAGGACAAGCAAAGGATATTACTCCAATTTTTAGCTTCTTGCAGAATCAAACTCCCAATGCTGCATATCTCACAAGAAAGTATCAGTTAAGGAACTCTGATTCTAGCAGCTGAAGTCCTTGTGCTGCCACCTTCAACTGGGTACTTGCTTTGGTTGAGTCCTCAAAAGTTCAGATACTTGTTTATCCAGAATTTTCAATCATCTGAAATCTCCTGAAATCTAAGAGCTCTTTCCTGAGAATGAGAAAATTCTCATTTGCTAAGCTTTCCTTCCAGTTTTCGTTTTGAAATGAAAATTCATTGCTTTCAGATCCATTTCCTTACTGAGCACAGGGGCACTGTTGCACAGTTGATTTCACAGCAGCTTTGTATGTGATGTGCACATGGGCTTATCTTCGGGTGATCCCTCAGATGTTCATTTCAGATTTTACTGGTGCCTTTTCATGTTTAGAGAGAAATTAATTTGATATTTATAGTATACCATTCTGTACATTTTGTACAGTAAGGGGAAAAATGAGCGAACAAATGCCCAGGTATTTTATGCTGTTTATTTACCACAGTTGGTGATGTACTTTCAGTTGTTTGCAGGATGGTTACCTTGGTATACTCAAATGTAAAGGTTTATTAAGTCAGGGTCTATGCTACAAAGGTATACACATGAGACAAATATATTCAGACTAGTATATCTAAAAGAGTTTGTACTGTTGGTGGTCATTAAAACACTTTTAACTTTTCCATTTAAGGAAAGAAGGGGGAAGCGGAGAAGGGATTTGCAGCCAAACTGATACCTAATTCCACTGATACCTAAATCCTCATGAGCTATTTTTGTCTGAAATATAGTCTTGCATTTCCTCAAGTTTCTTTAATTAGTAACTTAAAAATAATTCAGAAGAACACAGGAAAAAGTTTTTTTTTTCCTGGAATCTCATACTTTTCTGCTCTCAAGTTCTTTTCAGGCAGATTTTAGTAAGTTCAGCCTTTTAGCTAGGAGCTGTTAGTGGAAAGCAGTGGGTTCAGCTGGCTGGCCGCAGCAGCGACAAAGGCGCTTTCAGCAGGCCCCAGTGGGCAGCAGCAGCATGGTGCAAGGGGAGGCGGGAAGAGAACTGCAGGTTTGGAGCTGAGGGCAAGGTGCTGGCGTCTGGGGGACACGAGGTGTGGGTGGTGGGGCTGAGCTGCGGGGAGGAGAAGGCATAGGTCGGACTTGAAAAGCTCGCGTTGGGCCCGGTAGGGGAGAGCTGTCCAGCAGGAGAGATGGAGCCAGGTTGCTAGCACGGGGAAGGCTGGAAGCTGTGAGGGGTCAAAGGGTTGGAAAAGTGGGTTAGGTAGGGTGAGAAACTGGACTCTGGCACATGAGGCCTCTGGGTGAGGTCCCTCTTCATCCTCTTCTCTCCTGTCTGGCTGCACATTTAACAGATTTGAGGATGTGGAGATAGCAGGATTTTGTAAGACAGCTTAATTTCCTGCCCCCATCCTGGCCGTCACTGCAGATAAATGACTGCTGCACATATGTAGGTCTATGAAGGATGCATTTTGACTGGCTCATTTATTTCTTTCGGGTCATGCACTGCTGTGCTTAAAATAGCAGTGTGTCTCCTAGAGAACTTCAGAATTGGTGGGGTGGCAGGGTGATGGAGAGCTAGGTAAGGTACTTCCCTGGCCGTCATCACAGGTGCCTGAATGCTAGCTGAACTAGCATATGAAAAGCAGAATAAAACTTGGATCTGAGTTAACCTGTTAAAATTCTGAAAAACCTTCAGATTCTGATACAGATTTCGAAATGGTAAATATTTTCCTAAACTTCATTTGACATTTTGCTATAAGAGCAACCATATGGGCACCAAACAGAACTGCGCACATGTATCCATATATCGCTCTCATAAAGTGAAGGGGCATCATTTAAAATAAATTTTTAGGATGAATGCATTTTCTGAGTAGCTTTTCAGTCAAATGAAATTCATTCGCAAATCTGTTCAGTGAGGACAGTGTCCTTTAAATGCAAATGGCACACAGTATCTTTTAATTTCTTGAACATGTATCCACAGAAGAATTCAATTTTAAAAAGCAAATATGATCTAAAAATTTCTAATGCAGCATGCTAGAAGCTGTAGTGCCAATACAAAGTTAATAAAGTATATTTACTTTCAACCAAGAAAAAAGTGTTTTCTACTGTATGGCAGTCTAAAAAAATACTGCTTAAAATCATTTACAATTCTACTAGCAGGGAGCTCCAACATACTGTTTTTCCTAACATGAAGTATGTTGGTTTTCAGGTAAAAGTTCTGAAAAAAAATTATAGAGTTATCAATTGACTCTTTTAAAAGGCCTATTATGGGAGGGAAAAAAGCGGGGAGGGGGAATTTTGCATCAGCATAGGACTAGCATCTCGCAATGAATCCCTGAGAGAACAAACTGGCAACAAATAGGATCAGAGAACTTCCTCCTCCCTCTTTGGTCCCCTCTAATTTTGGCTGGTTTTAGACTGTTAGAATAAGTAATGAGGGTAGTGATTCTGCTTTACGTTTTGATGTTAACTCCTGCAGCTTCAGGAGTCGTAAGCTGGAAACTGGAGAATCACCATGAAAAGCCATGTCTTTATTTTCTTCAAACATACTCAGTTAGCTGTATATGCAATGAAAAATTTTTTGCTTTCTGTGAATATAAGGATGTTTTTCATCATTGCACAGAATATAAACAGCGGTACTTAGATGTGTGGTTGAAAACAAGGAAAATGCATGGTGCAATGTGTTTTTCAGGGAGTCTTCTTTCCCAGCTTAAAATAAGTTGATGCCATAAAAATGTAGGAGCCTGCTATTTGAGTCTCTTATGTGAGTAACTGCACGGAAAGACAGCCAAAAGTTAGTAGATTTAAATATAAAATCATAAGCCAATGGTGGTTAGAACATTTCATTATAGTATTATCAAAATATACAATATTTTGTTACTTCCAGTGTTATCAAAAGCACTGATTTACAAATAGAGTAAGTAATGGGCTGATAATTCCTGGAGGAGTCTCACAGAAGCTCTTATTAACAGCCTCAGAGAGTGTCCAAGGCCTCTGATGCCCCTTATCTTCAACCTTGGAGGACAGTAGGCGTTTTACCATTGACTTTAATGGGGTAAGGCATTAAATGGAAGGAATGTGTAACTTAGTATAAGGAATATGACTATTTTGTGAGGTACTTCATTACTGGTGGCTAGGGTGCTGAACAAATATTCTAAAATTGGCTATTCTGCAATATTTCTCCTGGCATCTAATACTGAACAGAAGAAAATAGGCTATTGAGCATACTTTTTGTCATGCTAGGTTTTACATTTGGATGTTACTGTAACAATACTAATATATAATTTGACAAACCCGAGACATTAACTCTATATTTTTCTTTACAGTGTAGCTCTTGCAATATATTACCACATCAAAAACAGGTATGTGAATAATGAAGCCTCATACTGAAGATATCTTTAATCAAAACAAACAACCCACCCCCCGAAATCTAAAAATCTGTGTTCTGTTTCTTTCAAAATGTTTGTTGTGTGATTTTTTTTTCTATTTCCCGTGTTAGGAATGAGGAACATAGATTCTTCTCCATATATTATTTTGCTTTCAAGAATAAAAATTAGAGGATTATTTATCAAAAAAATCTGGAAGTACATTTCAGCACTGAAAAACTGTGGCAGTTCAGTGTTTGGTTTTGTGTGCTCTGGGCACTTCTGCATTAAGTGTATGTTGCAATTACGTTTAGAGAAATCTGAATAGTGTCTTTCAGATCTATTTTTTGGCTCCCACTTTGTAAAGTTACCTGTGTAAATCAATCATCAGTTACTGTTTATGTACTTTGACATAAAACCCATTAATTATACAGTAAGAGTGACATTGTCAATAAATGTAATTCAAGATGCCTCATAAACAGAACAGGTCCTGGCTTATCTCTTCTGGTGTAGTATGTTTTAATAATGACTCTGCCCAGTCAAGTTGATTAAAATTGGACAGAAAATAAGATCTCTAAAAAGTAACTTTATACATGAATTAACTTTGTTGTTGAACTGACTTTTTGTTTCTTTAATTCCATGTTCTCATAAGATAATAATTCCTGAAATTTTGAAGAAGAGATTTGTATATACACTTTAAGTGACTTTTATGTCCATGGCTTTTCAATGTGTCTTTTCAGGAAACTTGCTTTAGATCTTGATCTAACAAACCACTTGCACGTTTTTTTCTTCTGGGCTGTAAGAAGTCCAACTAGAACAAAAGGAATTACTCATCAGTTTAAGGTTAAGCTGGTACGTCAAGTGTTTTAGGTCACTGGAACCCATTGCACTTCCAGAAACAAGGCTGACCTTTAGTAGTGCACAAAGGCCAAAAGACATAGGTCTGATGCTGACTGAAAGCTCGTAGAAGATTTTCCAAGACTTCAGTGGGCCTTGGACTGAAACATGGCATTTTCTAGAAAATGAGGCATTATTGATCATTGCTTGTTTATCAGTCTGTGATTCCCTCTTTCACTTTCCTTCCATCATCTCTGCGTTAGTTTGTCTAACTAGTCAATTTTGACTATACTTGACTGAATAATAGAGATCTCAAAGATAACCACATTCTAAAATCTAATCATATTGTGGAAATAAGATATTCTTAAGCGCTCTAGCAAGTATCATCCCAGCTGAGTGAGTAAAAGGCTCTGCAGAATGAGGTCACATAGGGACTCCAAACGGGTGAGAAACCTTGCTAAGAGCTCACAGCCAATCGAGAAGACATCCAAATCCAAGGGAAGCCAGACTCAGTTAATTTGGATTGCCATGAAGCTGATTTCTGCCCATAGTAAAATACACCCACTCATCATCCCACAGAATCTGATGCAAATGTGACTTGCAGCTACTGCACAGAAAGGCTAAGCAGTTATAAAATAAAGGATGCTATGTGAGTGGCTTGAAAACAAGTACATTCTGAATATTATCTTGGGAGAATTGGTCTCTCTCCTTTCGCTTTTTGGGTGGAAAGGTGATTTTATTCAGGCAGAACTGCTTGCCGCATCTCCCTGCTGAAATCACCCGCGGGTGCGAGATGTGTTGTAGACGCGCCCTCTGCTGCACTCTGCCCAGATGGTCTCGGCAGCGACACTCTCGTGCACTCGCGGGCATAATTAAAGGCTGTGAAATGAAGGATGTGAAATAACTCTTCTGTCTTCAGTTGTCTCTGATTTGGGAGCAGAGGGACAACGTGATAACAGCATTCGGTTGTACTTGCTGCAGAAACAGCCAAGAGCAAAACATGTTCTGCTTCCTGCCCGTACGGACAAAAAGGAAGTTGTTGCCGTATGCGGTGGATGCTAGTGCTTTATGGGGGATGGGGAGTGAGGAACCAGTGTAACTCTCATATACTCTCAGGTTTGATTTTGGTGGGAAATGAGTCAAGCACCTGCTTTGCTAGGGAAAAATTCTTTTCAGACAGCATTTTGCTTGTTCTTTTTCTCCTGCACACTTGTCTTAAAACTAAATTGCTTTCTAATGTTCCAAGCTGTTATCAGTCCCACATGTAAGTTTTCAGAGAAACATTACATGAATTAGAATATTCCTTCGTTTCTCACATTTTACTTGATTTTAACATTCTAGCTATTCCAAATTTTCCCCAGTGCCTCCTATCATTGTTTTATTGGTTGTCTTTTTGCAGCTTTTATTGTGCTTAGGTGTTCAACAAGTGGTGAAAGACTACACCTATCTTCTTTTTGAAGGAACACACAAGCATTGACGGACTTGCTAAAAAACACATGAGATCAGAACAAAACAAAAAATCCACAAACTACAAAAATGCTTAGATAATTAGATGATTCATTTTAAAAGGTAACAATATGAACGTATTTTAATGAGGAAGACAAAAGCCTATCAACTCCTTTTTGGTGTTACAGATTTTTTAAGGCCAAGCAGACATGCTTTCATGCAGCAACTATAGCAAGAAGAAATAAAATGGGAAATTTTTTCTTTTTTTCTTTTTATTGTGAAGGGCCACAATTTACTGTAACACATCACTGATTTCAGTGAGACTACTTCTGAGGAGGATACTGGCCTTTTTATGTAAGAGTACAAGAGTCTGCCCTAAAATCCTTGCTAATGAGGAATGTCAGGATATTGTGAAGTAATTATCTCAGTCTGCCTGTTATATTTAATTTAGGTGCTCACTTTTTAAGAAAGTGTTTATTTTCAGTGTTAGCAGGCTTTAAAGCAGGAAAAAAAAATCACCTTCAGATGTTGATATTTAAGTCTGTTAACCACCAATAAGTTCATTTTGTAGTCATGAATTCCCCATAAAACTCGAGTCTCCAATGCTCTGTGGGACATGTGCTGTTGAGTAGGGGTGGAAAATATATTCAGTGGTCTCTCTCTTGACTCTCAATGGCCTCTCTATGGCCAGAGTTGCAGGGATGCAATAAATAAAGATGGGATTGTAATCAGAAAGTGTCCAGTTCTGACTGGTACTGTTAGACCACTCGCTTTCATGATTGTATGCAGTTTTGACAGGAATATTAACAGCAAAATTCTTAAATTGCCTACTGGATGTTAGGCTTGTGAAGTTGCATCAACTTTCCTGCTGACCTGGAGCAATGAGGATCTGAGAGAAACAGCAAATAAAATGCATGAAAAGGAGTATTACTTTGTCCGAATTTGTATATGCTCCTTATTGCTTTCAGGAATCATTAGTAGGATAAAGCTTTCCTAAAGAAATAAAAAGTGAAGTCTGTATATATTAACCAAAGGACAACTGTAAAAATAGTGTTGCATTTTTGTAAACTTTCATAATGTAGACAATAAAGCAGGAGGAGGAATTAGTTAAATGAAGAGATTGCAAGGATTAACATGATAAAGTTAAGAAAAGGAGAGTAAGTTGAGCTGATTTTATCATATTAGAAAATGATAGTAGTGCATGTTAGGTTGTGAAAAGCCTCACAATAGGGAGAGCAAAAGCTATGCCTCTTGGGCATCGAGAGCTGCAAATTTTAGCATACTTTGTAATATGAATTTCATATTAAAGGTGAACTTTATGGCACAATAGTTCCAAGATTGCATTTCTGCAGTGGTTCTAAGCACCCCACACATAAGGGGTATTAGAGTTTTAACAATATGCTTTTTGTGAAGGTTGCAGGCTGTTATGTTCAGATAATAACACTACATTGCTTTTATTACTTTGCAGGGACACAGACGGAAGAATGCTCTTAGATATTTTTGATGAAAACCTTCATCCCCTTTCGGTAAGCTCATCTACTTCTTCCCTTTCAGGCAAAGTGGCTTTCTGTCTGCTTGCTTGTTTTGTTTCAGTCACCTTTTTGGAAATATTTCTTCCTTAGAAAACCGAAGTGCCACCAGATTATGACAAACATGACCCAGAGCAGAAACAGATTTACCGCTTTGTTCGGACGTTGTTCAGTGCTGCTCAACTGACTGCTGAATGTGCCATTGTCACCCTGGTGAGTGTCTGAGAGATGACAACAACTATCCGACAGACACAGTGTTGTTCTCGAGGCTTGTTTTTTTATGATTGAATAGCTCTAGGTTGCCAAGGAATTTTTTCTCACCATAGAGCCAAGAAAATTTCTTGATGGGAAAAGATACTACAGTTCATTTTCTTGATCTGAGTAAGTGAACAAAGAAGATATTGGATAACATATGACACAAAAGCCATGGTTACATCTTGCCCTCAGAGTGATAACATTACAGGCCACCAGGGTGACTAACAGAAAACGCAGGTGGCATAAGTGGTCTGAACATGAGGGAATGCTAAAAGCGGAAATGCTTCCACTTTTGTCAGGTTTACTGTGTTTCATTGTAGCTCCCAGCAGACACTCAGGGACAGCTGTAGGTAATTTAATAGCACTAATAAGAATGGATGGACACAAAAAGGATTTGGTGAGTGAATGGAACATGTTGGTGACTGCTGTTTTTTACTTGCACTATACTTGTCTTTCAGGACCACGTCATTGGACTGAACAATTGCACTCAAGGCTGAAGTTTAGCTACTTAAAAATAGCATGACACAAAAGAGTGTTCAGATTTTCAGCTGGTGTGGGTCATCATAGCAGTGTGGATTAATGGAGCTAAAGTGATCTCCACCAGCTGAGAATTTATGAATTTTCCTGAATTTTCATCTTGCCAACTTGGACAAGCCAGTTCAGGTTTCAGGCACAACTTTGGCCATGTTCTTGACTCAGGAATTCTAAAAGAATAGTTTTTGTTTGTTTGTTTGTTTGTTTGTTTTAACCACTACAGCATGTGTTTTCGTAGCAGCTTTATTGTGCACTTTAGAGAGAAGAAAGGGAAATTGGAAAAGGTGAATTTTGAAGCCCAGACCTACTCATTTCTTCTGTTAATCTTAGAAGCCAAGGGAGAGAGATTAGTTGGCAGTCTTTCCTTCGGAGACAGTCAAAATGAATTGTTCTGGCCAGTACAGAACAGGAATATGAGAGAAATAGGGCAAGAAACACCCGGCAGTGCTCCACCCCTGCATATTGAAGTATCCTTCTACCTAGTTACTTGACATTACTTGTTTTCTGAAATGGCATTTTGTCTATTTTATGTAATTGCACAAAGTACTTGTCCTTTTTTCTTTCTAAGTGTTTTTTGCTGGAGGCAAGATATGTTGTGTGAATCAGTACGTTCTTGTATAATTACTTTATCGTCAAGTACAGTGGAAACTTGTTCTAGGTGTCTGTTGTTTGATCTTAGATTGTTTAATCAATGAGGGCACTCTTTAGTAGAAAGAAACAGGGGTTATATTGTATGACAATATCTTCCTGTCATTGCACTACTTGGAAAGTTCTTGCCCATAAATGTTGTTAACTTGGACATGTATTTCCATATCTCATTTGTACTTACTTCTTTGCCTCTTGTGGTTCTCATGTGGTTTTCCCAATGCAAGTAACTGTTTTTGGTGTGATCTGCAATTAAGTATAAATGTTTTTAACTCATTTGATATACTGCAGAGGCAGTTTCCGTAGTTTTTAGTGTATGAAACCTTAGATGGCTTGGGTTTTATACTCAACACTGTGACAAAGGGGTAAATGACTGTTTTATAGTCTGGTTCTCAAAAAAGCCCATTCAGATGTATGCAGATGGATTTGGTGCAGGTGATCAACATTGCTCTAATGCTATTCTTGCCCATGTTGTGAGGGTGCATGACCCTTCTTCAGGCTGCAGAAGAGAAGACTTGAGGGGGGATCTTATCAACAGGTATGAGTACCTGAAGGGAAGGTGTAAAGAGGATGGGGCCAGACTCTTTTCGGTGGTACCCCACAATAGGATGAGAGGCAAAAGGCAGAAAATGAAACGCAGGAAGTTCTGTCTGAAAACGAGGAAAAACTTCTTTACTGTGAGGGTGACAGAGCACTGGAACAGGTTGCCCACAGAGGTTGTGGAGTCTCCATCCTTGGAGATGTTCAGAAGCTGTCTGGACAGGGTCCTGGGCAACGTGCTGTAGGTGACCCTGCTTGAGCAGGGGTGTTGGACTAGATGATCTCCAGAGGTCCCTTCCAACCTCAACCATTCTGTGATTCTGTGATTCTCTTCAGAAAACTTCAGAATTTTTGGATAAGTTGCATTTTAGAGGTATGAAATTCTGCTAGTTTTGGTCTCTTTTTCCTCTGTACTCCTGGATCCCATGTCTTTATTTGTTAGTGTCATGAGGAGGGGCCCCAGAGACAGATGGCACTGCTTCTGAAATTTTCAAATGTGGAAATTAATCCGTGAAAAGGAATCAACTCCCTTCTGCTGCCACACCTCCCCTCTCAATCTTACTGCAGTTGATACTGCTATTTATGAATCCTCCAAGGGCTTTCAATTTTGATCTCCTCACTGGAGAAGAAGGGAGCAACATTCGTTCCAGAAGCTTATGTTTTGCTGTAGTCTGATCATGCATCAGAGAGCAATCTGACACCCCTGTCTGCCACTTGTTCCCCTAGAAGGGCTGCCAGAATGCAGGAAGTATATGCATGGAGAAGCAGATCACAATACATTTTGAACTCGATACTACAATTACTATTTTTCTTTCACTCTAATTGTTTTGAACAGTCCTAACCACACCTTTTTATTACTGATCAGGCAACCCAAATTATTACCGTGGACTAAGAAGTGTAGCTGAATGCACCCGCTGGGGTTTTTTTTGCATGCCATTAGCAAGGTAGAAGCAGCAGTTACAATTGGTTATATAGCAGTCTGCGTGATCAGTACAGGAGCTGAGCAAATGTGAAACTCCAAACTGTTAGATAAGCTAGGCTTCGGCAAAAAAGCCAGCATCGTATTGCTTCAAGCAGTTAATTAAAATATTCCAATTAAAGCCTCCACTATTACAGCAAAACCAATTTATAATTAAACAAAAAATTTAATTTTCACACAGCCTCCAGAGCTGCCAAGAGATTTCCCATACTGATAGGTAAAAAATTAAACTCTCAGACTGAAACAATTAAATACTAATTCACATTATTTATTTATAAAATAATACCTTAGAATAATATTAGTTGTAAGAATTGTGTTGCTGATTAAACAATGTAAGTAATGATTTCTGTCTCAGTGAATAACTGAGCTATATTCTACCTGGGACCTGACTTTGTAAGAATAATAACACATATGTGTTTCTCCCCACCAAATATTCCCATCCTTGCTAAAACTGAGAAATCCACGTTTTCTTATCAGTCTTGTCTCCATCTCCTCGTGTTCCTTGTTACATATAACTGCCTTGTACTGGCAAGTTCTATTTATGTTACTCTATTAATTGAATAGCAAATATAAGTGTGAATATCAGTGTGATCCATGCCAATAGGAAAAAATTACAGTGCCTGCGTTAGATCAGAATTAGATGTTTATGCCTTATTGTTTTTTCTGCTTTGCCTCAGCTTGACTTACTGAGTTTTGGGCAAGTAGGCCAAGTCTAGGGCACCTAATATATTTCAGTGTCCATAAGAGTTTCATAGTTTCAGAGAGGATAAATTTTGTGTAGGAAAATATGTTATAGACTCTGACCAGATACATTGGTATGTACAGTATATGAGTTGAATTATTTCTGTAAAATTCAGATGAACATATTTTGAAACATGTTACAAAGTTCATAATCACTGAGACTGAGAGGATTTGAAATTTGAATTACGTAAGAGTAAATTCTCTTTATGGAAAACGTGGATTTAATTATTTCAGCCAGATGTTCCCGAGTTCTTGTTGTATTCTCCAGTCACATGTTCAGCAACTAGATAGAGAGAGAATCCTGTGGAATTGTGGGGAGAAAATCGCAGAATTTTAAGGAGAATTTTGCTTTCTGTGTGTTTGGAGGAAAGGAGAGAACCTGGACTTCCTTTTCAGAAATATCCTTTAATTGATTTCCTTTCAGTGGAATAGTTTGACTTTCAAGTGCTGATAAAATATCTCTAATAGCTTTTTTTTTTTTTGCACGTTTTAATTAAAAGTATTAAAAATCTAGTTTTGGTTTAAGGAAAATAAAAAAAAGCCCCAAAAAACCAAACCCCAAAGTGATCAGAGTCCATAGATTTAATGTTTGTATTTAGATCTATGGATGTTTCTTCTGAGAGTATTGGTGACAGCAGTACATAAATGCCAAAGGAGGACAAAGTGAGAGCTGTTGACCTGGAGACTTAGTGTGTAATACAGTAATGCGGGCTGCCTAACTGAGATGCTTAAATTAGGCATCACTTCACAGAGGTGTAGGCCACCTGATCCGTAGCCGAGGTCCTGTGCGGCTTGCCCAGTATAACTAAAGTTCACATACAGCTAATGGAAAGAAATAGGTTCCTCTAAAGACCTCACGGTGCAGTACGGAGAGGAGTGAGGGCTTTGGGCCCGTGGCCCGGGCGCTTGCTGGGGCAGAGGGCTCGTGATTCTGCTCCCTGTCCTCAGGGCTATTGTCACTTCTTGGTTAGTTTTTTGTATTACATTGGGATTAGTTAGTCCAACAGAAACATATGCTTGTTCTAAGGAATCCCAGTTCTACTCTTTCCTTTTTCCAGCCTGGGTAGTCTCCTGCATCCAAGCAGAGAGCTGCAGAGGTCTTTTACCCTGGGCTTCTCCTTAGGCTCCTTGGGTGACCAGCTTTTTGGTGGGTAGCGCAGGTGCAGCTCCCACTCAAGCTGGGGAAGGGCTGTGGCCAGGGCTGTTGCTGGTTGCTGTTGTGATGGCCTGGCGTCTTCAGGAGTGCTGGACAGAATTCAGCCCCCAGTCCATCTAAATCTCAGTTGTACAAGGGCACGGGGCGGTGCCTGTTTGCCAGTGCATCGCTTGGGGTTTCTGTGTGTGCAAGCAATGAATGGTGATCCTGTTTGTAGATGGGAAAGTCAATGTTGCCTAATAGCTTGAGTGCATTTTACATGTATTACAGATTTCTTTTCTTAAAACAGGAGTAAATTCAAGGGTAAACCTGGAGAAGGATGAATTTCAATTCCATTCCTATAAATACCTGCAGTACTATTTTGCAATTGTTTGTGTTTTCTGAGATTTTTGTGAATGCATACCTTATACTTTTTCAACATTTGCTCTTAAAAATAAAAATTGGATAAATTTTTTTGGATAAATTAGATAAATTGCAAGGGTTGTGATGTTGTGATGTCCTTTTCTACCAAATGGATGGCACCAGACCTTTCTGGAACATTTTGGATGCCCAGCTGAGCAAATGCAAAGCACAGTTATTTCTGGAGAGTGGTGGTAGAGAACTGGCTGATTGCTTAGAAGAGAAGCATATGGCAATTTAGTGGTTGGATTACAACTGAAACTTTGACTACGTGGGACCCGCTACCAATTATAATTTTTCCATACAGATTTCTTTTTTCAAGTTTCAAGGCACTGTGACACACTAAAGTTTTCTTTTCAAAAAGACTGTATTTCCTTTTACTTTTTGATTGTTGGGGTGGAAACCCTGGCTTCGTTAGTTATTCTGTGTTCCTGCAACTGATAATGTGGGTGATCTAGTGAGTTCATATGAAGTTAAGTAGAGTTGTTGCAAGTATACATTCATTTGTAGGCTCTCAGTTATGGAACTTAAAATGCCAAAAACATATTCTCCTCTCTCTCAATATAAATCTAGAGTGAATTACTTAAAGTCACTGGAGTGTTGCTGGTAAAATATAGATAGATTTTGGTATAAAGCATAAAAACAGTATGAGAAAAGATCAAGCCTTAAGTCTATGATGTTAAACAATCCCAGTTGGTGAGCTTTGCTCTTGCTGCTGCCTCAAAACCAGAATTGTTTTATTAATACCAGTGACCTTCTTCAGTGATCACCTGTTTCTTTAGCAGGCTGAGGCTGCTGTGGGCTCAATCTCCTTTGAGGCAATGCATAGGCACTTCTGACCTCTCCCTGTTGCACCAGAGGAAACTGCAGTCCTGCAGGTAGATCATAAGATAATATCGGTTGGAAGGAACCTCCAAAGGTCATGCCTGGTCCTGCCTTCTGCTCACAGCAAGACCATCTAGATCAAATTGCTGAGGGCCCTGTCCAGCTGACTTCTGAATTTCTCCAAGGACGGAAGTTTCACCTCTGTAGAAAACCTGTTCCATTGCTTTATGGAGGCATATGAAAAGAGTTTTATGGGATATTGGGTACTTAAACTGCAACTCCAGTGTGGTAAGAAGTGTCAGTGGGGTGTTGGAGGCTAATGTT
This sequence comes from Apteryx mantelli, assembly GCF_036417845.1. Taxonomy (NCBI): domain Eukaryota; kingdom Metazoa; phylum Chordata; class Aves; order Apterygiformes; family Apterygidae; genus Apteryx; species Apteryx mantelli. The sequence goes on from NC_089979.1 coordinate 155,293,445, forward strand.
GAACAGCTTCAAAATGAAGTAACAACAAATAGAAGCAAAACTATTATAGCAATCTCGTTGTAAGATTTTGATAAAATGTAAGTGTTCCTTTGGATAAAAAGTGTCAAAATGAAATAGTTTGACACTTTCATATTTGGAATATCTCTTTATGAAAAAAAAACAAAAAAACCCTCTTCCGGTATTTAACTTTTCTTTCTATTTGAGATTACATTACATATATAATATGTTATAATATCCTCCGAGATGGAGAAAATGAAATGCTGCTTAGCACAAATTAAAACGGAACTCCTCAATACTATAACTGAGGACAATGTTGGATATTGTGGTTACTATGAGACACTCTGAAGGTCCAGGATGGATTGATGGAACTGCATATAATCACCATGGGGATTAGTTCTGGCTCAGCACTGGCCCTGCTGGAGCAGAACTGCAGGAGCTTGAATGCTGTTGCAGATCTGGTCAGCCCTGTGCCACATTACAGTTCAATGTCAGAATAAATAAGCCCTCCGGGGCTAGTGGTGATAATGTATGGCTGAATGCTTCTCCACCATGCAATTACACGTCCCAGACCTGGGAATTAGGATCAGAGGCATCCAAAGTAGCTCAGCATGAAGTCATTTCAGGTCTGGCAGACTTATTAGCTCAAGGTGCGTGCTGAACCAAATCAGTTCTGCAGCTCTGCTGGACCTGAAATGGTTTTGGAAGCTGTTTAACTACATTCCTGCAGTGTGTACCTGAGCTAATGAACCTTTCCAGACTCCAGGCCAATTTGGGATTATGTATACCTGGGGAGTGGTAATTTTATTTAATTAATAGAATTAAATTCTTTCTAATTCAGATAAATTAATTCTTAACAAAGCCAAATCATCTGATTGATTTCACTTGTGATTAAATAATAATTTGCTGGTATTCCAAGTGTAAAGGTCAATCATTGCAAAATCTTGATGTGAGTCTGTGGGAAGAGATGGAAAAGAAAAATGGAATGTTGCTATTCAGAAATCTTAACTTATGCAACACATCTTCTGATATGTGCACAGTTTTTTAAAATGTCTCCAAAGAGGTGCAGGTATCATCCCTGAAATCTTGTTAGGCTCTCAATCATATAAAAACTTGTGGTTCATTCCCAAACATAGCAGAGACTGATAACAGAGTCATCACACTCTGAGGTATTGAGATTTTAAATAGAAGTGTATCAGTGGACCTATGTCCATCGATGTTTTCCACAGCAGAACTGCATTTGCATTTCAGCTAGGAATTGAAGTACGCAACAAGTGAGTTTTGAAGACTGTAGTGTTGTTGGTATCAGCTGTTGGTTATATTTGTTCTTTTCAGGCTGAGGAGAAAGCAGAATTATATGCTGTTTGACTGAAGCCACTTCGAGTTTCTGCTCATGTCACATCAGTAATCTCAATCCTTTATTTAAATAGTCTTGCTATCATTCTGTAAAAATCATAAACGTAGAACTGTGGGGGTGATAATATAATTAGGTGTGCTGAAGATGGCTCTTGGAAGCTATCAATGTATTTGAGGAGAAATAGGTTTTGAATTAAGTCAGAATAAACCTGTTCTCTTTTTGGAATTCAGCTCTTGAATATTTTTTAGGTATAAGTATTCAGGGGGTTTGCCCAAAAAACTTACTTTCAGAAGAGGCACTGAATTAAACAGCAAAATAAAGTAACATTAGTATGACAGTTTCAGTTTGTTTTAAGCTTTGTTCCATTCCCAAGCATGGATCCAACTGTTAAAAATGGGTGGAGGCAAATCATGGCATTTATTTTAACTTCTGTCTTCTAGGTATTAAGAACTCTTTTTATATTTTATTAGTTCTAATTCTGTAACAGAATATCTACTGAAATAATCAAGAGGAGATGAAGTTTGCAGGCTTTTTGAAAAAGGTGACATTGTTTCTCCTTTTTTTTTTTTGTCCTTTTGAGATATAGATGTATTTCTTCCAGTGTTCTGAGATATGAGTTATAATACTCTTTTCCTGAGTGGGCTTTTAAAATTCGGCTTTATTATTTGTCTTTACAGCAGCAAGTTCTAAAGAAAATGTTGGTGGTGTTTTGCTTTTGAAAATTAAGCCAGGGAAATTCATAGCAACACATGAATATATTGAAGTGCATAGTACATACTCCCAAGTCTGCTTGATACAAGACCCATATGTAATAAATATTTAAGAAACTGTGTTTAAGACACTATTCAGTATGTAGAGACTCAGTTGCATAACTGAGGAGAATACAAATGACATTTACATATGTCACAATTTCCATTACCAGGTCAACATTTGCAGTGTTTTTTACGAGGTAGAGTGTGTCTGCCTGTGTGTGGGACGACTCACTTGCTTCTGCCAGCAAGAGCAGGTGGTGCTCTCCCACCAGCCCTGAGTTTGTTTGGGATGAGTAGCATAGTGACTAACCACCCACCAGCCTTCCCCTTCAAATGGGCTGAAGGCCAGGTGGCCCTTCTCCAAAATTTGTACTGATTCAGCACATTTTTGAAGCAGCTAGAAGCATCCCCCTTTTCTTGCAGGCTATTGCAAGCATGGCAGACTCAGCCTTTCCTTTTTACTCTGATGTCCCATCAAGGTCAAAATCTTGGTCCTCAAGCTGTTCCAGTGGCCAGGGCCTAGTTCATTTCAATGCACCCAGATAAAAACAGTGATTGACAACTCCCTTCTCAGGCACTATAAACTTTCTCACATATGTAGAGGAGACAGAGCTCACTTGGCTATGTGTATACTACTTTTATGAAGATGCTCTACTTAAGTAGATGCTCCAGTTCAGGCTCAAATTCTCAGCCAAAGGGCTGAAGCTATCCAATGGCGCCAGAGCTCAAGTATGTACCAGGTTTTCTGCTGCCTAAATTTCCTTGTCTGCAGATTCACCTGATTTTCTCCAAACCACTGCTGGAGAGAGCTAGAAGGTAGATTGTGTGTGTAACTGGGTGGGCATGATTGAAAGTGGAAGAACTAAACTAATGGGACGGCGTAGGCCTCTCTTTGAGAGGCAAGTCCTAGGTTACTGTGAATTTGTGCAGTATCTAGGGACTGTGACAAAGTTTATGAAACCTTGCTCCAAGGACAAGTCTATTCTTTATCTGTCTTCTCTTACTTGAATACATACACTTAAAACCCAAAACTAAGTCAGGGAGGCCAAAGCAAGTGAACAAAACAAAATGCTCTCTTTTAAGGCATTTTCAGAAAAGGAGCGTGAAACCACTAAGTGCTTTTCTCCTGGTGAGGAATTTATCATCTTCAGTTCTATCAGAATTCCCAGCTTCAGTCCAGCAAGCAGAGTGATGCTGGAGGTAGGCCCAAGCTATCACCGAGGACCCAAGAGTGATTAGTCGTATCCCTCATCATGCTATTGGAAGACAGCCAATGTCGTGATAGCAGTATGATCCCTATCTATTCTAACAAGTTTACTTGCCCTTCTCTGAATGCCTCTGAATTTGAGCCCACAACAGAATCCTATATGTAGAAAGTGATGTTATTTTCCGATTTTTATCTGTGCTGTCATATGACCCAATGTATCCATAGGTGTGTGTGTGCATCAGAGGGTATGTATTCAAAATCTGCTAAAACTGCACAGGGCAAGTTGAAATTTAGGAGTTTTGCATTACCAGTAATGGCTCGAATTCAGCACTAATATAAAGCCAATGAAGTTTCATTTCCATTGTCCTAATTTAACAGTGGCATGATATTGTGGCTTCCCTAAACTTTCTCCATATGAAGCTCCCTGCATTAGCGTGGTGTATTTCTATAAAAAGCCTTCTGTTTGCCTGGGGCAATGCCAGGGATTGTTGTTAGTTCCTAATCCAAGGAGCAATTTTACTTGTGAAGTGGAACAAATACGCTTGTATTATACACATATATAAAACTGTGAAATGGGTTTACGCCGACTGCCCAGAAGAGGTGGCCTTTTAAAGAGAATCATCAAGTGGTGCAGACTGCTGAGATGCACGTGCCAGCTTTTTTCTGAGCGTTGTGTTTCTGTGGGTTTTATGAATATTATCAGACCCCTTGGTGAAGAAGTGACTTCTTTGGGCATCCACCACTGTTCCCACCTCACCCACTTACTTCTTCCTTTCAGTTTCTGTATTGATCCCTTGTGTTGGTGTAGCCACTTGTCATTAGAGACTTAATTTTATTCTCTCAAAGTATTTAAACTGTGCTGTTTATTTTGGGCTCATACACCACTTGGAATTTCTTCATGGGCAGCCCTTCAAAACCAAATTTTTTATGTTAAGTTGTGCAATGAAGATGCATATTTTAAAGCAATAAAATCAATTCTGACATTTCAGGCTGTGTGACATTACTGTGCAACTGATAAATCTGTAGTTGCTTTTCTACGTAAATAGCATATTCATCCTGTATTTGTATACATTCTTCTCTTGAAAAAAGGAAAGATACAGTAATACAGTGATCCTGTGTGACTGCACAGAAACAGGCACAGCGCTGGTCCTTGCGCACCCCTCAGTGCAGTGGCACTGCGAGGGGTCCTTCGGTGTCACGGACCGTTGGCCTGTTAGCTGGCAGGGAGATAACATCTGCTTCTGAACGAGGTGTTTTTCTTTTCAGAGTGATGTCCTAACTGAAAAGGCAGAACTTGGATTTTAATGATGGACTTTAGACATAACTTGAAATTCATGTTTATGAAGCCAAGGTTTTTTTGTGGGGATAATGGAGAGCATGGACATAATTTTACAGATGCAAGAAATACAAGTTAAATACTGTCTTGCCTTCCCTATAAAAGTAAATAAATTTTTGAACAGTTAGTGACATTTTGGTTAATTTTTTGTTTCTAAATGTTTCTAAATGTTTTGTGTTTTTTTAGTAATTATCCATAAATCAGTCATAGACTCACTGTGTCTTAAATTTTTTTAAATTGTTACTTAAAATATTTAACAGTATTTTAAATGTGATATATCATAAAGGAATGCTTTCATCTTTCTTAGCAGCCGGGTATTTCTTCTGTTAGAGCAGAAGTAAATTTCCTTCAGCATCCATAGATGAATATCTTTACATATTTAAAATTTTGACACAGAATGCTGGGCCTTCAGAATGCTAAGCAATGTTCTATCTTTATCCAAAATGCAGCCTTTCAGGTAGGTGTAATATTTTGCACGTGTATTGTACTTTCATCAGAGTAGCTCAGAAAATCTGCCAGTTTCTGTCAGTCAATTTAGAATCCTGTAAGAATACTGGCAATCTAAATAACCGCTTAATTGCTTTTTATCACAATACAGTGAAGAGCATATTATAAGATCTATTATAAGATAAAAAGAATAGATTATTCTTCAGTAAATGTAAACCTGTATTTTTGCAGAGTAGCCTATCAAGACTTAACTGTTGGATTTAGTAAACGTGTGCGTTGTCACGTTGAAGCAGTGCCAGTTTCAAGCTGTGTGCCGTCGTGCACCCCAAGCGGTCCGCGGGCAAGAAACGCACCTGCCGCTCAAGGGCTCCGTTTGCTTCCCTGCCACAAGTTTGTTTCTGAGCCAGAGCAGAAATTACTAACTTGAGAAAAATAAATGGGTGCATCTCATTTTGCATAAATCACTGTTGGGAGAGTGCAGTGAAACCAATGTGAAACAACCTCGCCATGGATTAAGAACTCAGTATAGCTTGGGAGAGGCGGTCGGCTAATGGAGGACAAACCTTTTTACATGTTTTGTATAGGAAATCATTCTAACGTGTGACTGTGTTAGTGATAGTTACAGACACTGTAACTTGAGTTTTGTTTTCCTTAGATGAGATCAGAAAGCAAAGAACGAATACTTTGTCATGGCCATTTTGAACCAAAATTACCTAATATTGTATGTATAGTGTTTTTTTCCCTGTGTTTTTCTTGTTCCATGCCTTTTATACTGCAAAGTCATATAAAAGACAATTCATTTATTTGCTAGGCATACTTGTGTACACATATTCAGATGTTTAACATGTTTTTTCATAAATTATAAACTTTTCTGTAAAACTTTAAATTATAAAACACCTGGTCATTGTTTCCTGTGATCTTGTTATCAAGTCCTTATTATGTACATATCATAATTGTGAAAATTAATGACCAAAACTGTTACACACTTAACTGACCTTGATGTTTTTATACACTCATAAAAATAAATGGGCTTCAAAACCCATTAAATAATTATTGTATATTATTGATTAACTAATATGGTCTAAGAATGGCAGACCTTTCAGGAAGCCCAAATCACTTAAGGTTCTCTGTGTGCTTGGATGAGTGCACATCTTTACAGAAAATCACACGTGAGCCAGTCTAGGTCTTAGTGCTCTCTCCCCCTACATTCCCACTTTCCCCTTCCCCACAAATCCTTACTGGCATATGTCCTGCATTTAATTTTGGATGTCTTAGCTCACATACTGATTATTTATATGATTTATTATTTATATGATTTATTTACATTATTATTTTAATAATCTGTTTAAACTATCATTTGAATTCGTTCTAATGTGTGAATAGCAAGACAGGAAAACTAGCGTTTTGTTTCTGGGAATGTGATCAGAAAGTAAAGGCCAACTAAAACGTGAATATATCACATCCAGTCTTGAACTTGGCGTAAATGTGTACATTTACACCCACAGCTTTTATAAAGGGATCTTCCTGGGAGTAGATTACTGGTTTAAAATTGTTGGATTGGGTTTATTAGAATATTTTTCCTTTTCATTGGTCTTTAATAACAAAGTAGATTAAGTTTTGATTTGAATGTGTTTTCACAGGTATATCTTGAAAGACTTTTAACTTATGCAGAGATAGATATTTGTCCAGCAAACTGGAAACGAATTGTACTGGGTGCAATTCTACTGGCATCCAAAGTCTGGGACGACCAAGCAGTGTGGAACGTGGATTACTGCCAGATCCTGAAGGACATCACAGTCGAAGACATGTGAGTTCAGTATGTTTATTTGTCAGTGAATGCCGAGGTTTGTGTGCGTGGGGAGGAAGGGAAGTTCCCTCAGAAATCCTGTCACCTCTGTACATCTGCATTGTATCTAAACATGGTGGACGCTGGTAGATTGCGTTAGGTCCATTTGAGAGTTGCTTGCACAGAAAATGTAAATGTTTTTATTTCTGGTTAAAATGTACGTTACTGCTGGATGTTTGCACAGAGTGATGAAACTGGATCTGCAGAACGTTTTAAACCTTTGACTCGACAAACAAAACCCAAGTTGAACAAGCCGGCGTGTGTTCATTTCAGCAGTGTTTGCTCTCTTGTGCTAGTTCTCCACGCAGACAGTAGAGCAGTGTGGAAGGCAGGACAAAGAGTTCTTGTGATCCTAGTGACCCTTAGGCCATCATCCACTTAGTCACTGCTGTTACTCAAAATAAAGCTTTGGGGGCTTTTTCCATGTCCTGCCAAGTTTGTTTGCAAAGTGTTAAAAAAACCTAATATTTTAACTTCCAAAGAGAAGCTTCCATTTTGACCACTCTTTTCCATTTTTTTACATCGGCTCATTCTTAAGAAGTTATATTGTAACAGCATATACAGAGTTGTGATATCTGCCAGGATATACCTCAGTCATTTTGAGAGTGTATTCAAACAATAATAAAAGGATACAAACGTGATAAGAGTAAACAAAATTAAGATTTACAAAATTAATGTTTACAAATACTAAAATGAATACTCATTTTACTGAATAGTTGAGTGTTTTTTTCTGTTTCTTTAGTAGGTATTAAATGTAGCTGCTGAGGGGCCTAGGTTTTATCTCACGTGTGTGTTCAGGGCTGGGTTACGTGCCATTTGCACACTCGGAGGTGCGCTTGTGTGAGTTCAGGGGAGCATGAAAGCGGTATTAGAAGGGCTGAAGTTGGGGTCACAGTGCTAGGATGGGGCCCAATGCCACTGCAGGCCACTGAGGCTTGTGCACTTTGAGTTTCTTAGTATGAGTTATTTCTAAATCACACAGAATATACTGTGTCAGCGCTGGTCTTCAAGTTTATGTCTACACTGTGAATCTACTCGTTCACCCCCTTTCTTATAAGAACTAATGGCAATAAAACAATTAAGAAGATGTTTTAGTACAGTATCTGTGTGTTTCAGAGCTGTTTTAAGCAGAGATACATATCAATAATGGGAAATACATAGACTTGTCTCTACTTTAAATCGTATAAGTCAGGATCCTAGCCACTGAAAAGAATTTGTTGTGAATAAATGCTCTGGCAGGAGGGAAGAGGACAGGAGGGAAGTAGAGGAGAACAACTGTCTATACAGACAGCATGTCTTTTAAATCTCGGATTACAACCTCGAAGCAGTGAAAGGCCAAGCATTGATGCTAAAGCAGCCCCGATATAGATTCTTAGTAGTTCCCTGTTTGTCAGGCTTATAGCCGATCTGAAAATGATCAGTAAGGGGAAGGTTGTATGTTAAGAGTCAGGTGAGTGCTTTAAATTAGGCGTGCTCATATCCTTCTAGGTAAGACTAATTTTATAAATTGTGAGTAGCTGTCATTGCCAGAGTATTAGAGAAATTATCTCTAAATCTGTAATGACAAGCCATTTATAACAACGTCTTTGTGTCCTCAGCCGAAGAAAGAAACATGAAACCCTCATTCCTTTGGGATGATGTAGGTGCTTTCGTTAGTTTGGGGGAAAACTCTCATTTCAAAATAGAGGTAGGAAATATCACAATGCCATTTCAATATACACTTTAAAATATAAAGGCTACTTTAATCTTTGAGGATGTTTGATGATGCTTCTCTTTGAACATAGCAAGACAGAATGAGTTTTCTAAAATAAAATGGTGGGTGGGGGAGGGAGGGAGAGAAGCTAATGTAAGTCTCTTCACATTTCTTTATGTTCCACACAGAACAATTTGGTAACGCTTTCTTGACTGTTTCCAGTGTTTCTTGAATGATTTTGCTAAGCTACTTTTCCCTTGATCTTTTTCCCGTGCTTTTGGGTATTCAGTTGCAGGAAGGGTCTTCCTCCATTCACTCCTTTTTTCAAGGCAAATCTAAGTGGTTTTCAAATGTTTTTGAAGCTGGTGCATCTGCTGAAGTAGAGTTCTAAACAGCCTGAGACACACTGACGGCTTTGACTGTGCCATATGACAGTATTGATCAAGAACGGTTATAAATATGAGATTTGAAATTGCTAATTCTCAGCGCTTTTTTTTGGAGGCAGATGAAGATGTGATCATTTCACACTGTGATGGTGTGAAAAGAAACAAAAAAAATAGGTTATTGTTTTTGACAAATGCATATGACACTGTGTTTTTAACTAGTACTTAATGCTAGTGTTAAAAATTGCACTTGAGCTGTATAAAACCGTATAAAAAAAATTACTCAAATAGCAGACGTGCTTGAGTGCCAACAGTAGGCCTCTTCCTGCACTTCATACTATCCAGGCAGAACTATGAGGAATCCTTGTCCTCAAGGTTTTTAGCTTCTTAGCCTTTTCTTAAAGATTTTATGGTTCTCATGAACTGCAAAACCAGCTCTTGTTGGAGAGCCTGTGCTCGCTCTGTATATGGTACTTGGTGGTCTGGTTCATGGGCTTTTTATTTGGGGCTGCCTGTGGATTCTCAGGCAAAGAATGTGGAGCTTGGTGGATCTGCTGGTGCTTTTCTTCCTGCTGCCAGTTTTCCAAAGGCTCTTCTCCTATCCCTGTTCCCCCCCCCCCCCCCAGGTAGTTGGGACAGTACAGTATTAAGATTTGAAGTTTTTAACTCTGCACCAGACAGGGACTTTAATAATTTATGTTAAAATACAAAAAGGCACAAAAAAATCTAGATCAAAATCTTTAACTATTGTGACTCGTTAAGCATGAGCATGTCTTGAAAACATCATGTAGACCTTTGAGTTTTGGCAGTCATCAACCATACATTGAACTGTAGCTAAAAGCTGCCAGAGGAGTCAGGAGGATTGAACTGTAGTATGTATCTGTAGCCAGGTATATAGCACTGCTTTGAATTTCTGTGTGAATTTGAGGCATGGCCATAGGAGGAAGTACTAGAACCATCCAGTGTGGATGTATCAGGAAAGGGTGGTTGTTAGTTAAAGTACATTAGTTCACATAAGAACTAGTGTGTGGTTTTTTGTTGTTTCTTCATTGGCTCAAGTTGGTCTGCTGGTCTAATCTTTGAATCTGAGAGCTAGGGGATAGGAAGACGTGTACTCTTTCTGAAGGACTGGGAGATGTTCCTCGATATACAGCCAGTGTATTAGTTCCCCACTAAAACTGACTTTATATTTTCTGTTAATACACACCTTTGGGCTTAGCTTGCAGAAAGTAAAATCTTGGAAGAATAAAAGGACATTTAAAGGTAATCTTCTGTATTTATTGATAGGCTTCTTAAAAATTAAATTTTATGTCATTTTGGTTTTTTTGTGAAGCTAGAATCTTCACTGGTGTGAATGCATGCCAAAGAGGTTTAGTCTGTGTATAGCTTTTAGATGGTCTTTCACTGTTAATTAATATCTAGCATTACATAAACATAGAATTTTGGCAAAGAGAAAGTGAAGATAAGGAAAGAAAATTATTATGAAGTGAGAGTGATGGCCTTCTAGTAGTGAGAAAAAAATCATTAGTGTTGAAAAACCACTTTACCAGTATATTTTCTTCTTATCCTCAGATGCATCCTTTCGGTTGCCAACTGACTGCATGTTCCTTCCACACATACACTACAGTCAACATGCAACTCGAATGCAGTGTCATAGGGAATATATACCTGCTGGTACAAAAGTAGTGCAGTCCATATACAATGTATACTCTTCAGCAGACACAGGCAACATTTACCACTAGTTTATTTTTTATTTCTCAAATCTTGAAATCACTATTTTGAATATGTCATGTGTTCCTGCATAAATATTGTGTGGGATATCTGTGTACCATGCAATTAATGAAAGCTTCCAGTCTTCAATTTTGTTGATTTACTTATTTGTATACTTTTTAATTTACTGGCATAATAATGTATTTATATACTAAAGTTTTCACTGAGTGGGAACTCAGATATGGTCCCTTTGTCCCTATCCGGTATTTTGATTAAACACATTTGCTTTAGGTACTGAAAAAAATAAAGATCAGCAGTGTGAATTTTGCATGCGTACGCTAGGGAGAAACTGCCTCATTCTGTTCATAAAGAAAAATAGAAGCCATGTTGAAAAATTCAGGTTTCCCATAAATAGTTTTAAGGGATTGATTATAAAGGCTGAAAAGAATAAATGATTTCTCCAGTAATTTTTCTGTTAGGGTAATTTGCAGCATTTTTGAGGGATGTCTGACAAAGTTGGGGCATGTGCGTATTTGCTGTGTGCGTAGGTGTGAGTGCAGATCCCCCTAGTGGGAGCAGCATAAACGGCTAGAAGCCTTTTTTCCTGCCAGCTTTCCCCCTCGCTGGACTGCCTCGCCGGGCCGGTGAGAGCGCTCCGCCGCCCGCCGAGCCTGAGCGCGGGTTCAGGGCGCTGCGGGATGGGCCGCGAGGTGCAGCCGCTCTCCCAGTCCTCACTGACAGCAGCACGCCGGAAGAATTCCGTAATGTAGGTCACACCTCAGGCCAGTTTAATTCTGGCTCTCAAGAGTAAGACATAAACTTGGTTTGTACCATTTGCAATTTAAAGTAAATTACATTCAGACAATGGCAGGATAGACGGCTAAAATATGCTTTCACATTTATCTTTTTCTACAGGAATGAGCTGGAACGCCAGTTTCTTGAGCTGTTGCAGTTCAATATTAATGTTCCCTCCAGTGTTTATGCCAAGTATTATTTTGATTTGCGTTCCCTGGCAGAAGCAAATAACCTGAGTTTCCCTCTGGAGCCCCTCAGCAGGGACAGAGCATATAAACTTGAGGTAAGATGCTTTCCCTTTAGCTTGCTCAGAATATATTGGGGGATTTGGAATTTTGGGGTTGTTTCTCCCTTCTCTTCCCCATCTCTCCTGAAATATTATCATGGAAAGTTGGAATATCATGTGCCCCAGTTTCCATAATTGTTTTGCTTGTGCTCATGGTATTCATGGATGTGAGGACAGCTCTTTGGCTGAATGTTTCATATCTTCTCTGCTTTTCATTTCTTGTTCAGTTCTAGCTGTCTAAATTGGCCTTGTGAAACCACTCACAGTACATAAGAATGACTCTTATGCAGTCTGGTTTTGTGTGTTCGTTTGGTTTCTTAACACTGATTACCCATTTTAAAGGACAGAATATTAATTAGTATTGCTGAAAATAACTGTTCCATGTGCTTACTATCTGTCACTGCTCTAGTTCACATGGATCTAAGTCTGTTACCTCCAATGGTGTTGTTCTCAGTAATGGGGAAACAGAAATGAGCGCACAGCGTTATTGAAGAAATTATGAATACTTATGGGGCTTGAATATACACTGTGCCTAAACTGTATGTCAGATGGTCTGGACCTGTGAAATGCAGAGCACTATGAATTCCCTCTGATATTAGAGAAATTTAAAGTCATCAGACAACTGTGGGTGCTTTGCAAGACTGAACTCTTCCTTTCCTGAGCTTTCTGATGCAAAGATTTTAATACAGGCATTACTGCATGAACGTGTACACGTTTTTGCTAATTTTGAAATTTGCCATTAGTTTCTTACTGTTCTAACATTGCATATCCTTAGTTCTATAACAGCTTTGCGCTGTAGGCTGTTTGTTTGTCTGTGGATTAGAGTGGGCTTTGCATGTTTTGAAACTCTTGGTGCTCCTGTAAAACAGGCAGGCAGTACTATGCAAGTTTTCACGTGGGGAAATGATGCACAGGGCGATTGAGTTGTTTGTGACTATAACGGGAATGGAGGTGTTTGCAAAATGATGGAAGAAGAATCAAAACTTATTTCATTGAAGTTATATTTCTCATTTCACTTAAAATATTCTTTCTAAATTTCCCAGATAGATTTAATAAGAATATAACAATTCTGTGTATGAAGAGCAATGTAAATTTACATCAAATTTGTTTCCATTAAAGATTTAGAATAAAAAATATGAAAATACATCGGGTTTGTAATCTTAAATGAAAAAAGGCAACTGGCAAAGTTAGTAGATGGTGGATCTTGATAATAAGAGCTATTGCATATATTAAAGTTGAGTGAATTACTTTGTGAAGAGAATTTAATACACAGTGTTTCCCAGCACTGTCAATTTGTATTGCACACAGGTTATAACACCAGGTTACAAATGAAGATAACAGAGAGAGCTCCTAAAACCTGAGAAGAAAACAAAATAGGAAATGACTGTACATACCTGGAGAATATTGATGGTTATTCTGTTCCAACAAAGAGAATGCATATTTAAAAAGAACTAATGGAACTTTTTGTTTTAAAAAAACATATTCTTAAAAATTCTCCCCTTTGTTTGGGTTGTTCTGTGCTGCTGGCACCAAGTGACTCTAAAACTTGCTGGCCAAAGAGGATGTCTTCAGGGAAGCGGAAGACTGTCTCGAATGAAAACAGCCTGGTCTACCAGCTCTTTGCCTCTATTCTATGGCCAGAAGGAAGGGCACATGACGGGAGCTTCCTTGCTCCCTGGCAATACTTGGTTGCTTGAATGTGCCCTTGCAACTAGTAGGCAGCATACTTTATCGCCTAATCCCTTCAGCATAGTTAAGCATTTAGCCTGCCAGCACTTACCAAAGTGTCTTTGCAATACTTTTCTAGGTCTGTCACATGCTCTTCAGCCCAGGCTTCTCTAAGTCAGTTGCTTCCATTCTCAAGTGAGGTGTATGAAATACCACATAGAATGTGCGATTTTGGACACAGAGAGAAAAGCTGCCGCCTGTGATTACAGACAACAGGCTAATAGTTAATGTATGTATGCAGTGGAACAATTTGCCTTGTCTGGTAAATTGAAACAAGCTTGCTCCCTTCCAAGATTCAAAGCAACTTCTTCAGACTTCTTTACATTTTTCTCTGTCTTGTGTAGAGAAATGGTTGTATTATAACACGTTTTTGCTACCTTTGCACTTTCATGCTATCTTACGTATCCGAAGCAGGAGTATTGGATCGTTCATGGCAGAACCTGTATTGCATTCTCCAAATATCATAAGGTTAACATACCTGTTACAGAAAAGATCAAGGACAGGGTTAGTAAATACTTCCCCTTGTCAAATAGAAATGCCGGACAAGATCAATGAGCTTTAAGTCGTTACAAGAGATTGTAGTGCTCTTTTAAAATGTCAGTACTTTCTGGAGTTTCCCCAGTAGAATGTTTCTCCTGATTTAACGTTCCCACAATTGACAGTAAGAAGCAGCTTTGTCTTATGATTAAATAAAAGTACATTTTCTTACCTTCCATCAGCATATGGCCTAAAAGTATCCTGAATTTGCTGAGAGCACCCTTTGAACCTATGTGCTATACATAGGTTAGTGTTTTCTTGACCCAAAAGAGCTACTGTCCTGTAGACTGGACATACAGAAAAGAGGAGAAAGAGGTGGAAGTTACAAGTAGAGAAGTGTCTTTACATCCCTCCAGCTTCCTGCTATCCAACTCATCTTTCTGTCAGTACCCTAATTATTCTTCTTTTCACTCTCCAGAGATGGAGGAGAACCCCCATCAGCTCAACTTCCAGCAGCCAGAGGGTGTTCCTGCTGCTTTTAGGTGGCTACCAAATGCATCTAGGTTTTGAAAATTTTTTTTTTTGAATTTTCCTTCCACATTTAGTTCTGTCTCCCCTTCTAAGTGCTCTCTGTTTTACCCATTTTGGGGGTATTGCAGCACTCAAGAGGAGCTCACTCGTGCAGCTCAGCCATGGCTTCCAATTGTATATATCTAGAATGAAAGAATATGTATGTATGCATATTTCTAGCTGACTGCAGATATTAAAATCAAGTTTGACAAAGTTGCACATAATTGAATGATGGTACAGTTTTTAATAATGCTTTGTTTTGATATCATATGAGAAATGGTCCCTTGAGACAGTCGAAAAATGTGGTTCCTTTTTCTAGCAATAAGAGGAACAGAAATGTCAGATGACAGAAAGATGTTACAAGCTATGTGGATTTATTTTAATTGAAGGACAGTATTAAATATTTACATTTTTCTGCTTTTGTCTTGTTTTCCCATAAGTTGCAAGGAGCTAAAGCTGACTTACTGAACTGTCATATAGGCTCCAAATATCAATTTTGTAAATTGCTTGGAAAAAAACCAAACCTTTAAGTACGACTGATTAAATCACAGTCGATGTGTTTCACAAATATATATATAATCACCGGGGAACAGAGATGACAAATATTTAGTGCTAGTTCCAAGCAATATTTCATTTTGCCTGACCAAGTACTCGAATAGAAATTTTCCTGGGAAACCGTCAATCTTGAAGTGATCATCTTTCCTGGCTATGTGATGCCTACGATCATGAACTGATTTGGCAGCTGAAAGAAGCTGAGCTCCACCTCAGTCCACTTATTTACCAAGCCAGGCCTTATTCCATCATTAAACCATCTTCATCTGTTGGATTATAAATCTAAAGCAGTTTTAAGTGAGTTAAGTTAAGGTCTACAAAGCAACAGGAATATTTGTGTTATTTTATTCTGTTGTTCTGTTCACGTGCACCAATGAAGAAAACTGTGTTCAAGAACAGTAAGTGAAGTTGTCTGCAACTAAAAAGTAGCAAATGGTTTCCTGTGGTGTTTTTTTTTTTTTTGGAAATCATGTAATCATTAATTGACCAAAGCATGAGGTGAACTTGCTCTCGGATGCCTGAGTTGTGTGCTTCTGGCATATCTGCCTCTGATCTTTGCAGTACTGTTGCGTTTCCAGGACTGTTTGCTACCACAGCTTGCTGTGCTGTAAAAGTAAAAATCAAGAAAGAGAGCCATGATCAGTGGAGTCAGGCTGTTTGTTTATATTGCCTTGTTTTATAATCAAACACTTGTACTGTTAACATTTACGCAGTACTTTTATTAAACATCCTATCTTAAGACACCACTTAAAAGCATTCCTGAGTAAATAAAAATACTGTTTTACTTCATCTTACTTCTAAATCTGGCGCTTTTTTTTTTGCCTTGAGTATTGCTTAGAATGAGCTTTCTCTACAGTTCAGTGTGTTTGAAAACTCGAGTTAGCATCCCTACTGATGCAAAGCATAGCCTGTCTCAACCAAATGAACCTTTACAGATGTGTCATTTCAGGGTACAATAAATCTGTTCATATGCTGTGCATAACATACATTTGTTCTAAACTTGGCTAAAAACAATGGAAGCATAACTCCAGTGTGGTGTAATAGGTCTTAATATTTGAATATCTTTAGGATAGAATAGTTTTTGACACTCTGTTTAAAAGATCTTAAAAACTTATATGTATTTTAATACCTTGCAAATTAAAGTATTCCTGAATACAACATGTGTTTCCCACTAGCAGCATATAAGATAGCCCCATCGCCCCATTTATCAGCAGAGGAAAATACATAATTACAATACCACAACTTTTTAAGAAAGAAAGAAAGAAGGACATTAAGAGCCATCCTCTTTCCAAACTCTCCAAATATATTTACAGTTTCTGTAATAATTCCATTCAAGTTAATTTTTCACCAAGGAAGTGCTATATTTCAGTTAACTTACTTACAGCAATGAGTAAGCAATATTGGCTGCTGTCACTAGATTTGTGGCAGTTAACCTGTAAAAAAGAAAGAAGGAATGTGCTTATTAAATCCTTCAGACATGACTGGGGTGAACGATGCAAAGTCAGCATGTTTGTCCTTTCAAGGTTAATGAAAGGAATAAAAGGATTCAGGGAGAAGTTCTTCACAGGTTTTGCATAATGAAGTGATGTTTTAGAATTCTGCCTATATCTAGAAATCCATGTTTTGTTTTATTTATATTACTTGTACAGCTGTGGCCTCTGCAATTGAGGTTTCTTCATTCTTTCATCCTGCAGGCCATTTCCCGCTTGTGTGAAGATAAATATAAGGACTTCAGGAAATCCGCAAAGAAACGGTCAGTCAGTGCTGACAATCTGACTGTGGTTAGATGGTCCCCTGCTATTATCTCCTAACAGAGGAGACTGGAATATTCCTATGGACGTACTGTTTCATCCATCCAATTTTTGGGGGGGTAGGCTGGGGGGGGGAGAAAGACTCTTTTTTTTTTTTTTTTTTTTTTTTTTAATCTGTCAAGCTGCCTTTACAGTGCCTCCCCATTGTGTAGCACACAAGAGTAAAATACCTAGTGGAAGGAGAAATCAGTGGGAAAGAAGATGGGCAACGATGTTTTTCTCACTTTCACTAACAGCTTTACCATTTTATGAGGATACAGCAAATCAGGTGCTTGGAAGAACAAACAAAAAATGAAGTAGAGGCAGAAAAATATTAAGAATTGTGCCATTTTTTAATATGCTGTACTCTTGAAGAGAAATGACAGCATGAAAACAAACTACGTAGTCAGAAGACTGTGCACTAGAGGAATGAAGTTGGGAACGTTCCATCTTAAAGTTTTCTCTTAATATCTTTTTTATTTTTTGTTTTTGCATTCCTCATTGCTGCTTTCCAGGATAAATTCTTCCCCTTGCACAGCAGCAAATACAAAGTCTGTATTTACAGTAGCACAAGGCCCTGAATAAATAGTTTTGGGTTTTTTTTTCACTGCACTTTTTTCTGTAAGCTCTTATTAGCATTATTCTTCATAATTATTATGCATATGTTATATTTGTTCTATGCCTTTTATTGTATTTCAAAAGAGATAACTTGACCATAGTGCTGAACCAAAAGTGTGTACAGGGATCAGAAGATCGTTCGTAATTTCATGATGTGTTTTATTTATAGTATACTTGGGTGCATGTGCCTTCCTGAGTTCTTGGAATCATTTATTTTTCCTTAATATAAAGATACAGTTGTTAAAGTATTCAGATGATGATGATGATGATAAGACTTGGGCCAAATCTCTGAAATTTGCAACAGATCTTGTGATCCTTTTGCAGATTTTCCTAGCGTTAGAAGTTCAGTAGAATTCATTTTGAGGGAGGGTTTTTTTTTGTATGGCCTGACTAGTTCATTCCTTCACTTCCAGGTCCATTGTTGCAAGCAATATTCTCAATTTTTATATGTTTACTTTAAATCAAAGTGAATCTGTTTGTATAAAACAAAAAATAATAAAAAAATTGTTCCAGTGAGAAGGCCTGTAGAAGAGCAGAATGGTAATCTTAACAAGGTATTTGTCACAAGTAGATTCGATTTTAAAACTAAAATACAAACCCTCGAGTTTTTCAGCATAGGTGCTTATAGAAATTAAAAATAACCAAACTGTGAACATTAAATTTAACTCTGATTATTAAGCTCTTCTGTGGTTGTTACTAGTTCCCTCTTATCATGCCTGTTGCCCCCTTGGGATTTGTAAGAACCCTTTATAGAAAAGAATTTATCAGAGTAAGCGTAATCGCTCTACTCTGTAATGCCCCAGGGTGATTTATGTTTTTCCATTTTTTTGCACAGTTTAGAAAGATATGGTTAAAAAAAAAACTCAGTTCCCTGAAATCCTTTCTTTGTGACTATCACTGAAATGAATGGCAACAGACGTCCCTGATTTATGCACTATTGTGGTAAACCATAAAGATTCCATATTTGTTTTATTAAGCCCTATGGGCTTGTAGCAAACCTAGGGGCCCAGAGATGCACACTTTAACTCCAGTGCAATGCTAATCAGATGCCTCCAGATGGAGAGGCACTGACAGGATTGAAGTGGTAATACCAAACAACTTTCTGTTAGCGTTCTAACGTGATTTGTGTAGTAGGAGACATGAAGGCTTTGTCCATAAATTCTCCTGATGTCTTTCAGGCCTTTAAAATAATCTAATTCTCATCATTTATTCTTGTGCCAACACATCAGAACTGTGAGTACCCAAGTCCATTTTTCCCTTGAACGTGGAATGTAAGGAAAGTCTTTATAACAGTAAAAATGCAAATCAGAGCATTTGAAACCTCTTTGCAAATAGTATCAAAAGGAACATTTTCAAAGCATTTGAAATTTATCCTTTATAAGCATAAATTTAGGCTTTAAAATATGTAAAATATTTTGATTTATCAACACTTTGCTAAACTATTTTCTGTTGAACTTGATATCAGGAATATTGGTTTTATCCATTTCTGGGTGATAGAGATATGAACTTTGGATTATGTAAAAATCTCAATGCATCTACTATAATTTTTGTGAAGTTTATTAAACTACTTTAAAGATTGTATAGTCTATTTATTGTATGTATGTACATACAGTCTGATACTTTAAAAAGTGGATTCCGTAAGACCTGGCTCAGTCTTGTTTAGACTATTGAATATCGTTTTAGCCTTGTGCACTGGACTCTACCTCTGTATAGGAGAATTTTCCATATTCTTAATTAGTACTGATTCTGTGATTAACTTGGTTGTTTCTTGCACTAAGAATTAAAAAAAATCTGCTGTAAGTGTGGATTTTTTATTTAGTTTCAGTTTTGCAGTATGAATCCTCTGCATTTAGATGGACATTTCTTTCCCTCACGGTTATAGAATAATTTTTTGCTTTTTCTTCTGGTTTGTTCCAGATTTGCCAAAAAATATAGTACCTGTCAGTAAATCTTAATAAGTGTCTTTTGTTTGCAAGGTATTCGATACCATGTCATTAAAATGGATTATTATTTAGGATTATGTTGTGTTTAGTGTAGTTTTTTAAATGTGACTGTATGGAAAATGCCATTGCAAGCTTAGAAAGTCACCTGAGGTGTGGGAAGGGAGAAGAACCAAACATTGTTTTAATTAACAGCACAAATAAATTGTGGTTTTCATTTCAGAACCTGAAACTAAATTTGCTGTAAAAGTTTTTGGGATTAAGTTTTTCGTTACTGCTTTGGTCACCGGCTCAGAAACTAAAAGGTGTAGGAGATGTAATAAACCTGTCCCTTCAAGCATCGCTGTCTTAATGAATTATTTTTATATGTTGAGCCAGTGGGCCATTGCATTATTGTTTACACATTGATAATTGGATAAATATTTGAAGAAAGCATCTTGTAGAGGTTTTTTGTTCATGCACCTTTCTGCAGCCCTGATTTGTTTTCCTAATCCCTCTTCCCACCTACAGACTTGTTTATATTTCATTTTATGAATACTTTGTCAACTGGATGTGTCTTTTTGATGAACACTGTTCTTTGGGACTTAGAACATTGAAATCACATGAGGAGGCACAAAAAGAAGAAAAAAGTCAGAGGACCTTTCCCCTCTTCCACAAACCCTATCAGCCTGCCAAATGATACGTATTTCCTGTTGCTAAAAACGTGCAAAGTCTTGTCCCATAGCAGGGTAATGGTATCCTTTTCAATAATTATATTTTTCTTTTGCTTTTCAGCCATGTTTTCTTTGAGTTCAGCTTACATAGCTTCGTTTACCTTAGTTTATTTAGCTTAGTTTATCACTAAGCTGAGAGCATGACACAATAACTGGTTACATGTTTGGAGTCTTAGTGCAGGCTTTGTTTTTTAACACCTCTTTCTCTGCTTCCTGGCTTTGGTACTGCCAGAAACCTTAGATATGACCTAAAGATTAGAAGTAGCAAAAACCTCGTCAGAAAAGGGTGATAGTGTATTGGTGGCAGATGACAAAGTGACATCTGGTAGTCTTGGCTATGTATAAAAATAGCCATATGTGGGAAGGGATAGAGGAATTGGAAGGGCAGAACCAGAAAAAAACAAAGGCTTAACAGCTGAAGCAACAAATTATTTACAGTCATCCTTTGTTGGTAACGAACACTGAATTTTCCAGTGACGTGTAAACTACTAATTGAAATGTTGCACGTCCACCAGCCAGACTTAATATTGCTGTCTGCTTCTGTGTTGTATTTATAAAGAGTTCGCTCAACCTAGCTTTTAGCACTGTCCTCACTACTGTTCCAAACACTTCTATAACCTGAATAATTTTATATTTTTTACTTGATTGATAGTTGTTAAAAACATAACTCCCTCTGCAGTGAAGTGCCCACTTAGTATCTCTATAGCAGGTTTTGAGAAAATAACTTCTTTTTTTTTTTGTAACACAAATATGCTTATGCAAATGTGATCTGGATCTACATGGCAGTGTTAGTATCCGAAGTGTACCATAAAGCCTAAAGTGTACAGTAAGTATCTTTCTGTTGTTTCTGTTTCTCTCTTAACTAATCGAACTACATCTTGAGGCAACCACAGGAGAAGTGATGAGAGCTGGAATTGCCATAGACTAAAGGTAATGACAGAAGATGTGTAGTGACCGTTGTTAGGAGCAAACCTTTTAAAAAAGGAAACAAGATTAAGAAGAAAAACTGCTGTTCATTAGGAAACGAGAAGTGATCGTAGATATAGATTATGATTCTAGAAATGGTTGGTTTATAGCGTGTATTAACCTGCTTTTCTGAGTCCTCTTTTGTGAATCCCCCAAAAGTGACTGGTGAGTCCCCAGAGGACCGTTGAGAATTCAAAAATTCCTAACTTTGAATGTATTACCCAAGGTAGCAACACTTGTCTTTACTTCTGGTGGCTGGGCTAGATCTTCCAGCACTTCCCATTTAAGAAGGAAGCGGCAGGAAGGCTGATTCAGGAAAGGTAGGTGGCCGAGCGATAGGAATAGATTGTATTTCTGGTATTCCTCTTGGAACGGCTGGGCTAATGCCATTCGATGCCTGGATGAAAGTTGAAAGGAGAGTTGTTTCCTCATGCCCCTTAGATCACGTGTAACATGTTTCAGCATTATGTGGAGAGACTTTCAAAGCTGTGTTATTAACGGGAGATGCTCTTTGTTGAGGATCTGCTAAGCAAACTTCCTAGTCCTGGGGTAGTGACAGTATATTGAGTTTTCCCATGGGAGTTACCCAGAATCTCTTTAAAGAATTTGCCAGGCTTGTTCAAGGCACTAGGCAGTATCTTTTGTTAGAATACCAGTGGTCCTGACATACTAAAAGAGCAGCAAACAGCAATAACGTGACAAAAATTGTATGTGTGAAAAAGTACATTTTGTGGTTTACTCTGTGTATTTATGAAATTTAGTTTCAGAGGGTTTTTTTTCTTTCTCCTCTGTCTGACACTTAGATTGGGGTGCTACAGTAACTAGCCCAAGAAACTTTGAAGCTAGAAAATCTCTGGAACTAGCACTGCTGCCTCTATGAATTCACTGGCAGGGAAGCGCATACTTTAAAGGTAGACGAAGGCTTACTCACGTGATGTGAGAGCTTTGCTAAACCAGGGGCTAAAGTAAGACACTTCTTTCATGTAAGAGATTCTGCAGCACACTTCACGTCTAGAGCTAATTGATCTCTATCTGTGTTTTCTTGCTTCACTGCCTCCTGATTTTTGTGCCCCTTATTTTAAACATTAGTTCAAATTATTCTCCATGGAAACAGAATCTTGGGAACTGGCAGCTGTAACACACTTGCTGCCTTATATTTAAACAATACAGATACTTCTCTGTTTCATGTATTTCAGCATCCTTCTTTGGAAAAATAGGAGGTCAAGAAGACAGACTGGTGTCCTGGAAGGGTTGTGCAGTACTGTGTCAGTACTGATATACAATCTGTCACTGTTTGTTAGGAAGGTGTTCATAGTCACATTGCTTCTTGGTATATTGCATCTCATTCCTTTTGTGGCCTTAAAATAAAAGGTCATCCCATGTATGCAAAAACTTAGCTCTCTTTAGGAAGTACTAGAATATAATCAATAATAATTGGAGGTAGGCTTGAAGAAAAATGTAGAAGAGTTCCTCTTAAGAACAAAAACTGTGGATAATTTGGCCGTGCTGTGGGTCTGCATCACTATGAATGTTGTGTAAAGAGAGGGGTGCAGCCTGTGTTGCTCCTGACAGTAGGGTGAGGGCACACAGATTTGCCATCAGAAAACAGAAATTTTGGTGCAGTCTACTGCAGGGGTCCACAAGCTTTACAAGGGACAGGGGCAGCTTCTGACTGGGTGTTGTGCCATGCACCACTTGGAGGTAGCTTGACGTCTACTACGTTTTGGGAATCTAGTCTAGTCTCCTGTTTGTGACACTACTGATACACAAGACCTTTGAAGTCGCAAGGTGGGGAGGTGAGAAGAGTTGAAGAACCCCCCCCAACAGTCCATTTTGTAGTTATAATAATTCTGCGTTGCCATTCAAATAGTTGTGAACAGTGATGGAAAATTATGTTCCAACTTCTTTATGTAGTCATTTTACACAAAAATGAAAATGGTTTACTATTTACATGAACCCAAAAATGGTTTAAATATCCACATCACTGCCAGCATTCATAACTTTAAATATTAATTTACTACTAACAAGTACATACCTCACGTTTTTCTGTAGGAATGACTCCACAGTTGGCACATATGCTTTAATACTGCTTTATAAGGTATAGATTCTAAATTTGTTCTCTAAGAAACTAAAGCAATGATTCTTGCATCCTAAGAAAATAGTTGGGTACTTGATTATTTACTTGAGTCTTGATTATTTGTGAATAGTATCAGGTAAATGCCTTCCCAGTCTGCTTGAATTGAATGCTTTGGATCAATGATTTCTCCAGCTGGACAGAAATAAGAACCACAAAGTCTAAGGCAGTAGCATTGACTTCATCTACAGAAAGGAGACTGGCTGATCACGTCACCCTGAAACCCGGACTGAATGCCCCACTGAGCAAAGGGCCAGCTCGAGTCTCTGTCTTGCCAGCTAGTAGCAAACCCACCGCTGAATCCCAGTTGAAACAGATTCAGTGTTTCTGACCTGTGAGAAATCTAGACTGTGAAATCATTGCTTTTCTTTGGTGTCCTGTCATCACAATACACCAGAAAGGATTTTTTTTTTCTTCATTGTTTTGTTCTAGTTTTGCTGGCAAGTGTCAGAGCTAAGTTGTTCTTCTCCTTGAAGCATATGTATATTTAAAACTTGCATTTTTAAAATTTTTTTAAATTTCAAGCTTGATTTGAATTTTCCTTAATAATTTCAGTATGTAAATGTGTGCATGTGAGCATTATTTCTGGTATTGTTACATTCAGATAAGAAATTTTTCTGGTAAATGTTGATAGAAAAGACAGTTCTTTTAAATGTCAATTGAACCTATTTGCTCTCCTAAGGAATGTGTTTGTCTGGATTCTTAAACTTACTAGGAATAGGTAAATCTCTTGATATAGTTCCCGTTTTTTGGAAATGTCCCCTTCATGTTGTAACACGAACAATGAATTTTTACAAATTAAAGTGTAGACTGTAAGCTTTGGAGGATTGGGAGGAAAAAAGAAAAAAGAAAACAAGCTTTGATTTCTTCAGCAGGTGCTAGTACCTGTCTGTCCTCCTCAGTTTTTCTTCTTTATAAAAATGCTCCTAAAAACAGTTTCAGCTTTTATTGCTGAATACTCTTGAATGTGGAATTGCTCAGAATTCAGACAGCCCCCCTGCCAGCAACTCTTTCTGCGACTTGAGGCGTGCTCACAAGGAAGTCAGTCTGAAATGCTCTATAACGTGGAAATGGGAAGGGCTGGAAGATGCTGGCCGGAGCCGTGCGTATCCGCAGCTGGTTCCCTCTGTGCCAGTTTGCAGAGATGGTTTTGCGCTGGGGTTGGGCTGCTATACCTGCTGTAGTCATGCCTTTGGGTCGCATGACGCCCGAATGCTTGCTGGAGGTTTGTTTGTGGCATTTTTAAGCAGACCTATTCCAGTCTCATCCCTGGCCCAATTGTCTGATACTTGCATTAGTAGCAATACGTAGTTCAATTACGTAGATCATTGGTAACACTGAATTTGGAGACTATATCAAAAGATATAAAATGTGTTTTTCACATTTCAGATCAAAGCAGGTTTGTTAGCCAATGGGTTTTCTTGGACTTATTCATCTGAATATGCTTGAACAGCATATATAATGTTTTCTGCATCAAGTCAATAAAACTGCAGGGAGGACGGAAGCCTTGTCAAGTGCAATTTGTAACAGCCACCTGCCCCAAGAGCAAAGGGAGGCCTGAGCGCAACCAGGGAGCTCGCGTCAGGTAGTGGTGTTCAGCTAGGCTGGCCTCATCTCTGCTAGCGGAGTTGAGCTCTCTGCGGCTGGGGGATGAGTCACGTAATTGCTGAAAGTAGGAAGAGTAAGAAGGGAGCACGTTTCTTGAAGTGAAAATTATCATTACCTGCTTCTGAGCACCTGGCAATTTAGGGCAGGAATCCTTGCAGATGAGTCTTTTAACAGAAATCACAAAATAGGTGTCTGGGGGATTCTGCCATAAACCACCAAAGGGAACAAAGGAACAACGTGGGCCAGTCCCTGAGTAAGCAGGACCTTAAGCAGTGAGTAAAAACTCAAGTCCTCATTTCTGTCTTCAGTGTGTAGAAGAAAACTGTATTATTTTAGGGAATTTTAGTTCAAACATGTCCTGAAGGACTTGTGCTGATTTTTAAATAAAAGGTATTATAAAGTCATGTATTTTTGTGGATAAATGAATTTGATCAGTGAAATAAAAATTAATTGTCCAGGTATAAACGTGCCATAACCTTGTTAGTCATATCCATGAGAGAATGTAGTTACATTCAGGAACGCAGGTGTTTGCTTGGTGATTTAAAAGATTAGCTTCCCACAGATGAAAACATCATTAACAAATTGAGTGGGTGAAAGTATTTAAACAACTGTTCTTTGTGTTTCACAAGACTTCTTGGACACCCTAAATGGCAAAGTTTTTTTTTTTTTTTAAGTCCCGCTGATGAAAAGAAATGAAAGCAGCAAAAATAGAAAAGTTAAATGCAAGAAATAAAAAAAGAAATGGGGAGACTGAAATAATAGCAGTTAGTAAGCACAATACAGTTGTTAAGGGAATGTATCAGTGCAAATCTATGGTCAGCTAAAAGAGCTAATAAAATCTTTAAATATGTCAGGAACTAAGTAATTTGTAGCAATTTTATAGATCCAAAACTAGACTGAAATGGCAAAGTATCGGTCGTACTGCAGAAGAGGCAGAGAAGGGTTCAGTTATTAGTTCTGCTTTGTCTTTGTAAGTTGTGTTCTTGCCTTGCGGAAGTGATGAAATTTCATTTCTGTTATCAGTACTAAAAAGAGTTTTCAGTAGAAGCTATTTTATATCTTTGAGTGTGCAAAGTCACTTTACCCAGCCAAACTGAAAGATTTCGCTGAGGCAAATCTTGGTTCACTGCAGAAGTTTCTCAGGACGGGGAAGAAATTTGACTTTGCAACAGCGCTTGACAAGCATGACTCCAGAAATGCCGGGTGTTTAGTCTGGCGTTTGTCCTGGGCACAGCTAATGGAAAGGCTTAGGTACAGTGCAAGTGGTGGATAAATAAAAGAAGGCAGCATAATCAATAGTACCTCTATTTTATGGAAAGTAGACCGTCAAACTATCATTAAAAAAAACCCCAACACATTATTAATCTGGATGATAGGGAAAGACTCCTTATGCATTTTTATGAATAAGGCTACTGATTATGTTCAATCATATTTGATTTATATGCAGTAAATTTGCTGATATGTTATAGCCTAGAGTGTGTCTCCAGAAGCTGAGTGCCGTAATGCTCCTGGCCTTTTCCAGGAGCATGAACCATGTAGGATTTTAGGAATCCCTCATTTTTCCATGCACATTCTTCAAAAATCAGCTAGTGGGGGAAGTCTACAGCACTGTGCTTCCAAGCTTTGATTGTTCATGGATAACTAAAAACAGCAGTGATAAAAATAGCTGCTACGAAGAGGAGGCCACCAGTTATCTATGCGGACAGTGTAGGTCAACAGCCCTGCGGCAAGCTGGCTGCGTGAGCGGAGGAGCTGGGCTTCATTGCCTCCCTGCTACACAGGACCTTAAACAGGACCCAAACGCAACCCTCAGCCTTTCAAGGCATGCTTTACCTATGGGAAAAATCTCCTCATTGCTCTCCGTTTGGGACGCCACGGGCTCCAAGTGTGGTGGGAGCGCAGGTGCCTGGGGGCGTGTGGGAGCTTGTCCTGGCAGCAGGGGCGCAGGGCCCCATGCCACCGGCCTCCCACGGCAGCTGCCTCTGCAGCTGGCCCTTCTTGGCCATTCTCGCCTGTTTTTCTCTAAAATGGCATAATAAGTCCTTCAGGAACCATGTTGCCCTTTTGGGGTTGTGGTGAGCTTTTCAAGGGCGTAAATGAGAGTCAGTCAGATGTTGCACTCCTATTAATTTTATTAAGGATTTAGCCAACCAGCTGAGGCTCAGGAGATTTTTCTCTTTAAAGCAAAAACTGCTGGTTGCTAAAATACATTAAGTATGAGTACTGTT
This sequence comes from Apteryx mantelli, assembly GCF_036417845.1. NCBI lineage: Eukaryota > Metazoa > Chordata > Aves > Apterygiformes > Apterygidae > Apteryx > Apteryx mantelli. The sequence continues at coordinate 155,320,578 of NC_089979.1, forward strand.
GTAGTTTAATGGAGGGATTCCTCGTGTCCTGCCCAGAGTGTTCTGAGTTCATTGACGATGATTATTAAAAATGCTCCACAGGAGAAAACAAAACAAAAACCGTGGAGACTCTAGACAACTAAGTAAGTAAGTGTGTATTGTAAAGCATAGGTTTGGAGGGACATATCCGAATCCCAAAATTTTAGTTTGGCTTTTCCCAATATTGTGGCAGTTGGCCTGGATACAGTTTGTTTAAAATACTTTTACAAGAATACTTTAAATTTTAATAAACGAATTATTAGCAGGTCACAGATTAAAGTCAAAAGGAGTTCATGGTAAAATCAAGGTCAGGTTTAAAGACTATTCTATATTTTTTCTTGTAAATGATATTCTATGGCTAGCTAGATATACATAATATCAATAACCTGATATTTATGAAAGAAATCTATTTAAAAATTCTTCCAAATAACTTAGGAATAGCAATTAAAAGAAATATTGCAATTTCCCCTCATTATTTTTAAGCAGCAGCTGAAGATCTAAAGCTCTTACAAAGAAACAATATACGAACATTCTTTTTAGACAGAAATACTCTTTTGGAGAAAGTTTTTATTATGTACAGGATACAGCTTTTTTATGATTTGAAGTCATATTTTGAAGATGTAGATGAGATTTAAAAGAATACAGCTTCTGACTTCTGCACAGGAATGAATTTAATTTGCAAAAGACACTTCTTCATGTGCCAGAAGTGCTGCCTGCCATGCTCAGTCCTGCCTGCACTGATTCCGGAGGTTTAAATTCTATGTGAAATAGAGAAAAAAAATCAGGATCCTTTCCTCAGCTCCCCTTTTTCATTTTTGTTTAAAAGTGTAGCCTTTTTTCCATGGCACCCAGTGCTTAGTTTCTGTGCTTGGTTTGAATGACCAGGTAGTTAAAATTCATCTGTCCATGGTGAAAGAAAAAGCAATGCCAGTGTTCAATAACAGAGACAACAGTGTAGGTTTTGTTTCTTAAAATGGTCAGCCATGAAATACAAGAAGGTGCAAAGAGCTCTATTTTAATACCACAACGGCTGCCTGTGTGTTAAACATGATATGACAGATTTATTTACTGATACCCAGAACTGACACAAGAACCCCCTTCGCTGTGCATGCTGAAAACAGTGATCTGTTTGCTCTCTGCAAACCTGGCAATGTTCGTACTGAGAAACTGTAATATACAGTACCAAACTTAGAGCCATAGTCAGGCAAAGATATTCTTGCTGTCCTCTATTTATTATGAAATCTACCTGACAATTACTTAAGGCATTTCTCTTATTTAAACAATTTACACAGTAGCAGTGTGCTGTATTTTAAAAGTAATAAGACTTCTTTAAAATAGAAAAACCCCCATCCACAAACAGTGTCGAAGCTAGCCAAATACAAACAACAGGAATAGGTGAATATCTGATTCTTTTGTGCCATATTAGCACAGCTCCCCTTTTGAGGTTGCTGTGAGCGCTGGAGGATGCTGCCTGGGCTAAGAACTGAATCTCCTGTTAATGCCAGATGTTGGGCACTAGTCACCAGCTTCATCATAGAAGTAGAAGATCCCAAAACTTTCTAACCCTTCAATTTTCATCTGCATTGTGCAAAAATGCAGGTGTTAAACTTAGTGTCCTGTTAAGTGCAAAATCTGCCAAATAGCTGGAACCTCTCATATGTTAGAAGTTTTTTTGAGTTACAGCAGAACAAACCAATAAAAATGTCATGCGCTAGTGTAGCTACCTATTTCAATGGGAGTCAAGCAGAATCTTAATAATGTGCTTTTGAAAAATCCCAAAGACTCCCTTCATACCTTTACTATTTAGTAAGATTAAATACTTTTGAAGAAATTGGCCCAGAGCTCCTGATTAAGAATGTACTTCCCATTACTTAATTTCCCTTTGCAACAGTCTCAAAATGTTTAAAGTTAAGTTTGTGGTAGAATAACGTTGAGTTTGCTGAGCCAAAGTCAGAAGGAGAGCTGCCTTTTCCATACGTTGTTATCTTAGAAGCAGGCTTCCTACAGGAGATGACCTCTCTGCACTTTCAGCTATTTATAGTTATAGCTGTTCGAGACAAAGTGAGAGTTAGAATAGTCTCAATCCTTGAGAGTATGTAGTAAAACCACCTTTTTTAGATTTACTAATTAAGGAGAGGAGGAAGGAGGCAGCAAGGTGCCTACAAGACACTCTAGGTTTAAGTACCGAGGTGGCTGGGTAGCGCCGAAGCTATCAAGTTTGAGTCCAATCAATATGAACAGTTGAGGAAGAGCTGAGCTCCACTGTTCTGGACATTTTTCAGGACTGTTTCATGTACATTCGCATATGCACTTATATGTATTTGAGCATGTGTTTGCATATATCTGCCTTCTGGGAGAGGGTGGTAGAGAGAAGGGAGGGGGAGCAGGACATGCTCTTAGGAGGCTCCTGGAAGATGCGAGACCATGTGTAGGCTCCATAGCCCCAGTTCCTGAGATACAATTTTCTTGCCTCTCCATGTTTGTATAGCTACAAGATCTGTTTGGTTGAGAGGCTCCTTTTAAACATATCCCACTTGCAGTAATTGTCTGAGTGGCAGGCAGAGACGGGGTTCCCAGCAATGCGAAGCGTGCAGAGCTGCGTGTGCCTGTGTAAATCAAGGGCTTTCGATGCTGTGCTGGCTCCTTTGCTGTGTGCTTTCTGTAGTACTTTTACACATGTTGTGGGATTACTTTGAAGATTATGTCTGATGCGTGTACGTGCATATGTATGCGCTATGAATGTCTTAAAAAAAAAAACAAAAAAACCCCCTTTTATTCTGGGTAGCATTCCCTGCTCTTTGTTTGCTGTTTTCCTTCATGGATAGCTTGTTTGTCTCCTCTCATCCTTCTGCTGTATTTCACCAATTTAAAAAATAAATATATCAAGATCAATTGCCCTAATTTTAATGTTGTTTAATGTCTTTTCTGAACAGATTTTTTTTTTCTTCCTGAATTTACAGCTCACTCTGAAGAGTTAGGTTTTCTGCAAGACTGGTCATTAATAGATCATTTTTGCTAAGCAGAAAAACTCTAAATAGATTTTGAAATCAGACTTTAAAATATTAGATGGCTGTCTGTGATTTTGCTCTTTCTTAGATCTTCCAAGGAAGCTGGACTGAAATGCCAGATCCGCTAATGAATTAGGACAGCTGCCGTGCTGACCCATTTTTGCCCTAACATTACTTAAATGGTACAGGGAGGTTGCTTTATTATTGTCAGATGCTCTGTACGGTGCAGTCTGCTGTAGTAGCTCCCACTTTGCTACACGTGCACGTAGTCAGCGTAGGCTGATTGGGAAGGATAGACATGGCTGGGATTTGCAGGCACCAGAGGAATGCTTCCAGCTTTTGGGGCCCTTGGCACTTGCTGGAGACTGTGGCAACCTTCAGGTGCCTCTGATTTGCTCTTGGGTTGGGGAGCCCTACAGTCACTTTAACCTGCCTTTACATTACCTCTGAATCTCATGCTGAGCCAAGGTTTGAGCAAAGTGTCTTTGTGGGGCTTTGTGCCAACTAAACCGAGCCTTAGCCTAGGAAAATGATTAAGGTCCACAGGGAAATACAGTTCCTGTAGAAAGTTTCAGTGGGTCACTCACAGCAATGGAGTCACATCTGTGAATTTTTGTAGGATCAAGCCCTGTATCTGCAGTAAGGGGTTATAAATTTGGACAGCAGTTGTGAATTTTAAAATAGATTTAATTGCATCTTCTTATGTTTCATTGCTAGTCTCTGAAAGTGAAAGCTTTTGTACCCCTTTTGAAGACCCCTCCTAAAACCAGAAATCATGAGACTACCACTTGATTTTGAAGTTTAGCACAAACCACGGCTGTTTTTTATCTGTCTTATTTAATTAGAATTCAGTGCAAGTTCACAGATTTCACAGATGAACTTTTTGCAGCCTGAGCATAATTTCATGTGCGATTTGGGTCCTGGGGCGCGTGCGGTGGGGTGGGTCATGCATGGTGTGCTCATCTGCTGGTGCGGGAGGCGGTGCTGTACCAGTCCCTGTTACTCTGGAGCTGAAGTCCCTCTGCTGTATCCACGTCTATAGTATTGCTCTCCCTATTTACTTATCATCACCTTCTTTATCTACAGACGGACAGGAATACAGGGATCAGCTAATAAATAATTAATAAGGGGTATTGTATGCTGCCACAGCTATGTAGAAACATTATTATTTTTGAGGAACTGGAAGTCTGGCTGTGTTCGTGCAGTCCTGGCGCAATTGCTGCCCATTGATCTGGGCTACTGATGGTGTCCTCAGAGCACCTTCATCTTCCTTCCCTCCTCACGTGCCATTGCTGTCCCCTGCTCTGGGGTGCCACCATGGGATAAGTGTGCCAAAGCTGAAGAGCATCACTTTGCCGCCGTGCCACAGCCCTCAGCTTCCCTCCTCGCCCGTGGCCAGGCGAGGCAAGGTGTGCTATGACTCACAGCTATGTAGGACAACGAGGAGCACCAGAGCAAGGGAGAAGGACAAACCAACACTGGAGGCAGGAGGATGTCCATGGTCATGCTGCGGGCTGGATGCTCCCACCACTGGAAGGAGGAGGAGGAGAGATGCACCCCTCCCTGGTCCCAGGCATCTGCCCAGGAGGGCAGACCTGCTCTCACCAGGCACTGGCCAGACTGGGGAGGGCATCCCCCACCCCGAACCGTGCCCACGTCCCATAGGTTGGAGGCTGCCAGGACCAGGCCCTGGTCCTGCTCCAGCAGTTGCCACAGCACTGTGCCATGCTCCTGATGTCAGGGCTGTCCTGCTTGTCCTTTCCACACACCATCTGACCAGCCAAACTCGCCAGGGCGCCCACATGTAATAAACCACCCTCCTGGGGCTGCGTGACAGCCAGGAGCCTCCAGCCTCGTGATCGCTCCTCTTCCCGATGGCAGCAAGCTGTTCTGGATGAGCCCGAATCCCTTTGGGGAGACACCCCCAGCATGATGCAGAGAGCCTGTACCCTGGTTTGGTTTGCCTGGTTTTGTGTGTGTGTGTGTGTGTGTGTGTGTGTGTGAGAGAGAGAGAGACAGGGGCAGCCCAGGATCCATGGAGAGCCTGCAGACTCCAGCTCTGGTGGGACTAGGCCACACTGCAGGGTTGAGCTCAGACACAAATGTCTGACCAGCCTCTTCACCTCCTGCCTCTGCCTTGCCATAGGATTGCAAGACTGTTGCGTGCTGTAGCCTCCAGCACGGCTTGCATCGCTGCTGTGGGGACTGGGTCTCCCAGCGACCTCAGTGCAAACCCCAGTGCTTCCTTGGCCTTGGGCTCCTTGTCTCCAAAATGTCAGGAACAGGTAATGTTGGCTTTGCCGTGTGTTACAGACCTCCGCAGCAGCACAGGGCAGCAGGGTGTAAGGGAGTGTGCCAGGGTTCCCTGCTGCCACCAAGCACTCACCTGGACCATGGACAATGTCTCCCAGAGGGTGGACAAATGGGTTTAGCATCCAGGGAGGCAGTGACTTTGTTCAAACACCCCAGTCAAGGTGGGATAGAGTGGGGTGCACCAGAGATCCTTGTGCCTTTTCACCCCATGTCCTCAGCAGCATGGACTGAGCATGGGACCTCCACAGCCAGCTCCAGGGAGAAAGAGGGGCTCATTTGCTCCATATGGCCCTGTTTGCTCCTACTGCCTTGAACTCACTTAACTGGAGCCGATGGGACCAGATAGTCCAAGCGACTGTTAGCAGCTGCAGGGCATGGGAATTTCAATATTGAATACTTTCAGATGGGAACCCTGGCCTGAAAATCAGTGCTGAGCTTGCGGGTGCAGAAACGGCTGCCTGCGTTCTTGTACAGACTGAGCACGTTATAACGAGCACCTCGCCTGACAGTCTGACGTTGGCCTGATGACCTGGACTGTTAGTGCAGAGAGGGGTTTTCTTCCTTCTACAGACACATACTGGTGCTTCAAGGCAGTCTTTGATGCTGAAGTGCCTTGGAGGGCCGTGCTGTAACATGGTCTGTGTTTATGTTCCCTGTCTTTGACTAAACTGCCCCTGGTCATAGCCCAAAGAGGCCTCTGGGTACCACAAATCCGAATAGGCTCCAAGGTGTCACAGAGAGAGAGGACCCAGAGGGGTGTCTTCAGGTCCTGGTCAAACCTGTGCCTAATTTGAAGTGGCCCTGGCTAATGAAGGGGGGGAACCATCAGAAAAGACGTTCTGGCTGTGCGCTTGTTTGCCACTTGCTGGCCCCTGTACAAAAGAGCGGCCTGAACGGTGGCTCCTAGTTTTGTCTCCCAGTGGTGCTGGACCCTGGGAGGTGCCTGCCTGCGTTGCCTTGGGCCTTGTTGCGGGGGGCTCCTCCACGTTAAATCACCGCAATGCACTTCCCCTTCTGGCGGGAGCGCTGCACAGCTGCCCTGGCGCCGCGGAGCTCAGCTCCTCGCAGCTCGCGGGTGAGGCATGAGCAGCGCGGTGGCAGAGGACGCCGGCGTAGCGGGGCTGGCACGGGAGCCGGGCGCATGCTCGGCTCGAGGACGGGAGCCGGGCGCGCGGGCTGAGCTGCGCGTGGCGCTCCTGGCCCCGGCGCCTCGTCCTGGCTCCAGGAAGGGGTGACTGGCACGGCGCCGTGGCTGGCACAAAAACACTGTAATGAACTGCAGCCTTAATCCGTGCTCGCCTGAAGGCCGCAGCAGAAATCCAGGCCTGTTTTATGAGAAAGCTAATACCTGCATGGACAGAGACAGCAAGAAATAAATGTAGCAGAAAAGGATGGAAAAGAAAATACATCACAGAAAGGAGAAGTATGATTGAAATCAGGTGCTATTTATATGGAAAAACTAAATTCCACCCTAAGCTTTTTGACTTAAATCCAGCCCTAAATTGGGCTGCACGGTGACTTTGGAGGGTAATGGTTTTTCTTTCTTTCTAAAGAAAATGGGCCATCGTACCTCAGCATATCCTGCTGTGGGACCAGACATGTCACCTCTCGTAGTCCTGAAGGCAACAGTTTGGGACCTTAAATCCCTGACTTATGTTTCTTATTGACAGATGGTAAAGGTCTCCCAGAGCAATGACAAGCAAGGATATTTTAACTGGCAATATTGACAGAGACAATTTATAGTCTATTGTGTTAAGGCAGCTGCTGAGCATTCATACCCTGCCACCATCTAGACATTCCTGACTATTTTTGATAGCTATTTTTAACAAAGGATGTTTAACAGAAATACCTTCATTCCCCAGCATGTTATCTTGGCCTTTTGCACCTTTTCTCTTCTCTGTTCCCTTCCTCCAGCTTTTCCCCCTTCCCGCACTTCTCACACACGTACATGAAAACAAATGTAGCAGGAGAAAAAGAAGTTAAACCATCATCGCACAGTGTAAGTACAATTCAGTAACAGAGGGGATATTTCTTTGGCAAATGCTTTGCATACAACAGTGCTGAAAAGAAGAAAAATCCTGTATTTACCACCGCATTTAAAAAACAGGTTAATACAGTGAAGCATAAAGGGTTCCACCATGTTTTGAAGTGCCATCCTTTCACATGCCCCTTTTTCGGGTTGCGGTAGGAGGGGGCTCACGGATACACATGGTGCTCAGGTGTCCTGCCAGAGGCATTGCACGCTCTGTGGTCAGAGAGCTGGGGAGACGTAGTCTTTGTATGGCTACGCCGTATTTTATTAAACGATTAGTTTTAGCAGGTAAAGCATCTCCAGGCACAAAACTTAACCTAGTCATGGTTGGCCGTAAGTAAGTCTCATGACAGCAGTATCAACAAACACGCCGCTGTCTGGATGGACGCCCCTTGCCTCCTTAGAAATGCAGTCGTGGACCAAAGCAGGTTTGCAATGGCAAGCCTATGCCCCGCCGGCCGGCCGGCAGCCCTAAGGTTTCATCATTTTTCACCCTCGCTGTGTCACACAGAATCTTTTTCTGTCTTTTTTTTTCTAAATAAGATTTCCTGGCAATAAGTGTCCACATTGTGTTTGTCCATGTTGCAGCCTGGAGAGGACGGCGCAGAACATCCTACAAGTAGCTGAGCCACGGGTGGGAGATGGCCATGGGCTGCTCTCCCCCAGGGAAGGATGCCGCAAGAAGGGCTCGGCGCCTTGTTCCCAGCCCCAGCTTTCGCGGGCCGCAGCACAGCACCGCGGCAGCCCGGGCGTGCTGCCGTGTGTGCCCATGCCCGGGAGCTGTGCGAGGGCTTCCCCAGCAATGCCTCGAGCACAGAACTAGTCAGGCAGAAAGAACCGATACAAAATAAAAGCGACTTATGGAAAGCAGCCGCCCCCTGTTTTTTTAAGCTTCCCCAGTTTCTCATTGCGCCTGCAGGGAGGCTCGGCTTGCGCGCAGGGGAATTTTTGGTGATTGATTGACAAGGCCATGATAGCCTGTCAGGGAGGCTCTGTTTTAGTAATAAAATTACTCTGGGAAATGGCAATGAGATAGCTTCCTAGTGAAGAGCTGCTGAACTGAAAGTGCCTTTCAAGCACAGGGATGCCGGTCCCTCCGGATCCCCTTTCCTTCTATTATCGTCGGTAATTCCTCGCAGGGAAGCAGAGAGGCTTCTCGCTGCTCCTGCACTGTGCTTCTCTCCTCTCTCTCCCCTCTCTCCGTCTTTCACCCCCGAAATATCTCAGCAATGCCAGGAGGCTGGTATGCCCCGGGCGGGTAAGAATAGTCTGCAATGGCAGAGATTATGCCTGTTATTTTTTGTCTACTTGCAGTTGTCTGGAGAGAGAAGCCACAAGAGAGGTAAGAGCAGATAAATCGGAGAAGCTAGAACTTTTGCAAGATGACCTATTAAACCCTTAGGAGGATTTGCTCCCACATCCAAAGCAAACAGTCCTGTTCAGGTCATTAAAATAATTCTTCATCAATAATGTTGCAGCTCAGTATCTTATTTCTGTCCCTTACCCTTCCCTTATATTAGTTGTTTTTTCTATTTTTCCTGTCTAGGTCTAATTTACTTTGGAAATGCCAAGACTGTTAAGACATCAGGAGCTGGAAGTGTTGTGAACCCGTTCAAACATGGAGCGCTGGGACTCGCTGGGATTATTGATCATCACACTCAACTATAATGTGACTGTTGTAGGTAAGGAATTTTAAAAATATCCAATTTTTTTTGCTGCTTTGTATCCCAGGGCCACCCTATCTGATAGCTGACTTTCATTTGCTGTTATCAGTCTAACTGAGATCCTTAAATTAAGAAGTAATTAGTCAGGTATGCGATATAAGAATGGTTAATATATTTCTATTCTTATTAAATAGATTCCTACTTATTTGATGGACTTTTTCTGAACTTTATGATAAAAACTTCTGGCAAAATTTTCAAATTTGGCTCTTCTTGACTCCTGAGTTTCTTGTCAGCACTACTGGCTGGTATGGACCATGGTGAAAACACATAGTAATAATGTTTTATTTATATCTCATAAAGTGAACACTAGAATGTATGCAATAGCTTTAGGGATGAATTAAATAGTTTGGAAAAGGAGGACAACCCTTTCTTTACAGGAAGCAGTTCGTTTGTCATTAATTAGCCTTGCTTTTCATTCTTCATTTTTATAAATCAACAAAGTTCACATGCATTTAAAAAAAATGCATTTCTGTTTTTCCTCAGCTAATGGTGGCCTACTTCATTGCTCTTGGAGTTTTTTTCTTTTTTTAATAAGATACTGTTCCTCTTTCATGGGCTACTTTGAGCAAGGTGTGATCCAGAGGAAAAACTCTGAATAGCTTTGGATTAGGGCCCTTCTAGTGAAATCACGGAGAGCTGCTGCAGGCTGAGCTGCGCGCTGCAGGGAGCACCCTGCAAAGTCGCAGCGGGTTCGGGGAAGGGGCTTCCTCTCCCGCGTCTGGTTGAGACCGAGCCATTGGGGAAGGAGATGCGCAGAGGCCTTATCTCTAAAATGTATGTCAGACTAGACTGCTTCCTAAGGAGCCATTGATTTTTCTTCAGCAGCACTCCCTCTTGTACATTGTCTAATTAAAAATTGATGGTGAAATAGCACGGCTTGAGCTTAATTAACTAATGTTCTTCAAACAATTGAAGATCCTTGCAGGGAAAAAGTGCTAACAAAATATGAAACATTATTTACTAAAGATGACTGAATTTGTACAGTTGGTGTTTTCCATCAACCTAGACTATACGTCAGAAAGAGGGCAATAGCAGAGCCTGTATACCAAAATACAAGAATTTGAAAAACACAGTGAAACCACCACTAAAATCCAGGTAATTACAGATAAAATGGAAGAGCCTCAATTTATTTATGGTTAGATAATATATTATTTTGTCAGTAGCAGGAGGTTTTCATCATGGTATCTCAAGTAGTTTATATATCCTTACCTTTTTCCAATTGAATATTTACCACTCCAGAGGGCAGTTTTACTAGTCCAATCCCATAATCTATTAGCCACAATTGGTTTACACGGGGCATTTAATATGCATGTTCAATGCAATAATGGGTATCAAACAAATGTTGCACAAATAGTTGAATATTTAAGATTTACACTAACTATGGAGAAATAGCTTTATGACAAATAGAAGAGATTGTTGTCCAGAACAATACCTGTAAATATCATAGTTCTTACAGAAAAACTATTCTGGGATTTTGATTTTTTAAAAGTCTTGGAACATGTATTGGTGCTATTTCATAGATTGTCTGCCCTAAAAACTTTGCGTACATATCAGACATGCAATCACGATTAATGACTTAGGGTTTTCAGTGCATTTCTCAGCTATTAACTACTTAAAACACACTTCTTCATTTTATTGACTGAGTTTTGCTATTTGTCTCTTTGTGGTTACAACTGGTTCCTTAACCTTTCCTTAAAGTACAGAATTAATCTCATCACTATCTTCTGTTTTATTTTTTGCTTCTTGTTCCTACTTTTTTGGGGGATAGGGGTGTTTTTAAAATATATGAAACTGAAGCAGAAGTTATTAAACTAAATGAAAATTTCAATATTTTTTATTTTTTTACGATGTAACAGTATATTTTCAGGTTTTTCCATCTGCAAACCAGCAAAACTTCCTCCCTTTCTCTGCCCAGGAAAATAAATATTTTAAAATAAATACCTTTGTCAGTTATGTAGCAGTGTGTTACTTTACAAAAAAACTTTTAACAAAAACTTATCCCATTCAAAAATCCTCCAAGAAACCGCACAAAGAACAGTCTCATTCAAAAGATGTGATGCATAGGGTAGCAATGCCTGCTTTTTTTCACTGCTATTGGTTTGCTGGAATAAAGATAAGGCCTGATCCTTCCCACTGAAGTGGATGAGTCTGAGCCTTACCTAAAGCAATTATATGAAAGAATTCAGGGAAAGACAAATATAAATAAGCAATGTATTGAAAAGCCAAGTTTGTAAGGCTTCTCTTGGTGTTGGTTTTAAGGCAGAAAGGAGAAGCTGGTCTGAAAGGAGAGAGACACCAGCAGAGGCAATGTGAAGGAAGGCTGGAGATACCACGATGAGGCAAACAAACAAGCATTAAAGAGAAATGACTGGGGTACACGTGTACAGACACAAATGTACATTTGTAGAACATTTTGCATAAGTTTGCTAATTAACATCTGTTAACTAGCTCATTAGTAAATCCCAGTCTAGACAGAACAGAGATATTTTCTTGGCCATAGCTAATCTTGCGTTGATTTTATGGTTGAATAAGACCAAGAACAAATACTACATCATGGAACAACCTTTTGTATCTACAAGTTTCCTACTGTGCTAATTGATTTATATTAAAATAGGACAAGATTCAGGTGCAGAGACATGAAACAAACAGTGAAGAAGAACTGTAAGTGAAATGGGATTATTCACTCAACCCTTAACTCTTTTTACCAGATTTGGACATGTACAGAGTGTTTTAGTGAGGCTGAGGTTTCGTTTGGCATGGTTTACTGTATGTCAGACTCCTACACTGCCGCATCTAGATGAAAGCTATGGAATGTGTTAGCTAACACATTTTCACACAAACTTCAGTCCCAGTCAAAACAAAGCCAAAGAGGAGCTTTTAGAAGAGGAAAATGATTACAGATGCTGTTTCTCCAAATGTCTTGTCTACAGAGAGTGGCTCCATCACATGCCTCTTGATAGGATGAGTTCTTTCTCAGTGCTCTGACTCTTTTTCTTACCTTTTGTTCTCTTCTAGGAAAGATCTGGCTAATGTTAATAATTCTGCTGAGACTGGCAGTGGTCGTGCTAGCAGGCTATCCACTCTACCAAGATGAGCAGGAACGCTTCATCTGCAACACCCTGCAACCAGGATGCTCCAATGTTTGCTATGACTTGTTCTCTCCCATATCTCACTTTAGGTTCTGGCTCATTCAGACTGTGTCTATCCTGCTGCCTTATGCTGCTTTCAGCATTTACGTTTTGCACAAGGTAGCCATGCGCATTGTAAGAATGCATTGTTCAGTATACGGACACAAAGGCAGTAAGGGTTTACCTAGCCCCAAAGACCAGAAAAAACACTGTGCAAGTGCTGTTGTCAGTAGACTAGACTGTGATACAGACAACCTGAGTGTCCTTAATTTTTCTGAGGCATATACTGTTCATCTTTCTTTTAGGACACTAATTGAGGCTGCCTTTGGAGCTGGGCAGTATTATCTGTTTGGATTTTTTGTTCCCGAGCGCTTTTCCTGCTACCATTCACCTTGTACAAGCATGGTTGATTGCTATATCTCCCGGCCCACTGAGAAATCCATAATGATGATTTTCATCTGGGGAGTCAGTAGCCTGTCCTTCCTGCTCAGCCTTGTTGATCTTGTCTGTGCTCTTCGGAGAATGACAGCAAGGAACCAACAGAAGAAGCTGCTGGCAAACCTCCACGTAGAGGATGCACACATTTTAGATCTGCCTCCTGGACAGCATGGTAGCTCTTCCCTAGCTCAACATCAAGACCACTCAGTACCAAATGACAGCCAGAGCAGTGACGGCTCCTGCTCGCTTCTCTCTGAAGAAGAAGAAGAGTCTGTTCTTCATCCTCAAGTGGTCTCTCAGCAAACTGCCAGCACTAACCTTAACAGCAACAGCAATAAGCCCTGTGTATCGAGAGATCTTACTGCTAATCAAGACAGCATTGAAGAACCTTTGTGTGCCACTGACCAGCAAGGCACTATGTGCAGGCAAGTGAGACCTGGGCTTCAGCAAGGCTTCATTCAAGACACTGCCCTGACTTTGAGACCTCAGATCAAGTCTCACCTTGGAGTTTCCTCTTCTGTAGTTCAGAGCAAACTTTTAGGACATTATGTTTCAGCTGAGCTAAAAAATTCTGATGCACAATCAAATTATAGCAGTACTAGTTGCCTAAGGTCAAAAAAATCAGAATGGGTGTAGAGCACTGAGTCGACACTTCATTGGGATCCTGGCATGATGTGTTGTGGCATCGCTGAGGAGGTCTCGGAGTTCAGCTGGACACCTCAGCTGAGGTTATGCTGCAGAGACGTTACTTTGCTGTGTTTGTCTAACTGAAGAAAGATGAAAAGCAAAACTCTATTGAGGAGGAAACAAAACCTCTGAGAAGAGCTTGAAAAATACTACATTAAGGAAACTGTTCTCTGGAAGCTGTAATGGCTTTATGTTCTTTTGAGTGTGAGTGACTCTTTAAAGCTGTGGACTGCCACTGATTTTTTAACATTTTTTTTCAGGAGTGTGTATATACACTTGTTTGCTCTGACCTAATTTTATTCCAACATTTGAGCTTAAGAAAGGCTTGACTTTTAAACACAGCTGTACATTGTCTCTTTTCAGAAAGTTAATTAATCTCCTCATATTAAACTCTCTAAGCCTCTCCAAAAGCAAATGTTTTGTAACAAAGTGTTAATGTGTAAACAAGGCCTGGAGCTTACTGATCTTTGGGGCTTGAAGACTGTATCTATCTGTACTAGTTAGCAATACCATGGCAGCTCCTCTTCTCTGGCCCAGAGGTCAACTGTTATGGTTTGACCATGTCTGAGCTATTCAACTCTGCTGGCCTCCAAAACAGGGTGGCTGCGTCCAATCTATTTGTTGGGAATGGTCCTGTGCTAGGAGTTACTCAGGAGAGGGCTGGGAGGTAGGGCCGGAGGTGTGCTGGGGCTGCCCGAGCAACGTGACAGTGTAGGGGACCGTGCTCCAGTGCTCAGGCCCCAGCACTACTTACTACTACTTGTACTGGTGGAGATGTGCTACTGATGTGTCTAGAAAGCATCGCATGCCTCTGTCTGAAATAGGCACTCCAGGCTCTCATTTTCAGCAGGGCAGATGATTCATCTGACCTATTTCAGGCATCTCTTAAGCTAGGGTGAGTCACTCTGGATATACCTATTTCTCCCACAGTGTGATCATCTCAGGCCTGGGCTTAGGGAAGGCTGTTTCTACCCCAAGAGGATACAGTAGCAATGTCTATACAAAAACATTCACTTCTTCATTTGATAGACTTCTAATGCTAATCATTCAAAAATGTGTTTAAATGGAGCGAATCACGGCTGATTTTTATTATTGTCATGCCTCGTTCTTTCCTTCTGCTTTAATTCTGCTGCATTTACATAAGCGTGGCCTGGCACCAAGGCACAGCAATGGGTGAGCTGAATTCACTCTTAGCTTCAAGTCAGAGGGGGCTGAAGGCTGCAGATACCTGCAGATCACCAGATGTGGAGGAGCGTGTACTCTGAGGAAATGTACTGGTTATAGTGCCTTATAAAACTGATTATTCAGGGGGGTGCAAGAGCTAGTGTTTGTAGGCACTGCTTGGAGCTGAAGCAGCTCCCACTCCATTTAGACCCATGCAGAGGAGAAACAGGCATAGAGCCAGTCCTGCCCCTATTCTGCCTTATAACAAGTTCCTGTAATGACTTTATGGCTGGCTCCTCTGTGCAGAACATCAAGGGAAAACAGCTTTCACATCCTCCCTTTTCACTCCTATGGATGCACAAGTCTTGAAGATGGGCCAGTGCATAACAGCCATGTATCATTTCTCCCAAATACGAGGTAGGTAATAGCACTTAATTATCCCACATCTTCTGCATCGCCTCAAAAACTGGGAAGCTTAGTAGATGGGCAGAACTGCTATGTGGGACTGGAGGCAGAATTTCTGTCTCCATGTAACGTACTTGGAGATCTTCAGGTATGCTGCAGAGGTTTTTAATTGCTACCTTATAAGTAATATTTTCCTTCTTATTAGCTGTGCTTGTTTCTTTTATCCTGCATGCTTGTTGTATGTTTTGTCATTTCCAGGGTAGGGGCCACATTAATTATTAAACTTATCATAGACAGAGAAACATTAAATATTTAAACTCTTCAGCCTCCAAAGCCTCTTTAATGGAGTCTGTGCTGATCACACATACTGTCACAAAATATTGCAACAATGAAACCTTTTATAATTCACTGTATCTTCTCAGCTGTGAGAAAGAATGCAAGGAACAAATGTGGATTGAGTATATCCTGTGCATCCCTCAAACCGAGATATCTATATGTCTATAAATAGGATAGGATAAATAATACATGCATTGTGGCTGGACACAATTTGCTTATTTGTGTCTCTAGCTAGACAGCTTTTAATGACTCAGGAGTCTCCTTTTAAATCAAGAAGAACCTGCTTGTGTCTGGAATAGATATGGAATTAGTGAACTTCCTCCTTATTCCATTTGTGGTTTATTGTTGGGAGGTTTTGCCCTTTGCTTGTAATGCCATCCCTTTGCTGCAGACCCGGCTGCTCTCTGGGCTGTATCCTCCTCAACTCAGTGTGGGGTCAGTGTATGAGCATATAATGGATTTGTAAAAACTCCTACTAAGAACAGGCTTGTATGGACATTTTGGTAGAGAGGGAATAGAAGTTTATGGCATCAATAACCTACTCCTTAGGGAATGTCTGTGAGTCTCTTTTAACAACTATTTCCAAGTCAGGTATATTAAATTATGAAGACAGGATCTGGGGAACTGGGTGAATCTGCTAGCAAGAGAAGACCAAGGGAAGATGTACAGAAGTGTTTGCACTGTCTGAGCTCTCATGGCTGAGGCAAATGAGAAATGATGGTTGGGAGGGACATGAGCAGCGAGGAGGGGGACACAAGCAAATCTGTTTGAAAGAAGAAACCAAGATGGCAACCACATATAATTTTTCCTGCTATTCGATATCACTGAATGTTAAGATAAGGCACTATGAAGATGCATATTCTGTCCAGATGTCCTAGAAAGAGTGAGTAGAAGAAGTAATAGATTTGGTTTAGGAATGGAGCAGAGAAGTAGCAAGATTTTCTGCTGTTTAAGCAAAGCCCTAGTCTTTTAAATTTCTGAACAAGACCTTGTAATTTCTTCCAAAACATATTTCATACTCAGAAGAATGTTGCAAAAGCTACTTGTTAAGCTTGCCAGTATATCTTTAAATCTTCTCTTAATCCAGTTACTTCAGAAAAAGCATTTCTGAAGATGGGCTGAAAGCACAATACTCATAATGCTGCCCTCCGGAAGCTTAGCTCTTGTGTGCAGGCAAGGCTGCCATAGCTGAGGACGGGGGTTACTCCACCACTCGCACCCTTAGGGAACAACACGTAAGCTGTATTTATTGCTCATCAAGTTTCCTCTGCTACTGAACATGAGACTATGCAGAAATGAATTTGAGCTCCCTAGAAATAAGAGTTGGAGCTGACCAGGAAATCTATGATTCTCCCAGTAGGAAATACAATTTTCTTTGGAAAATTCTAAAATACCTCAAAAAAAATTTTTTTTTTAGTATCTTTAACTGAAACATAGCATTTGCTAAATAAGTATCTAATAGGCAACTGGAACCCAGACCTTGGAATTTCCGTGTTTCTGTGCAGTAAAATCAAGATTCTTTGGGAGCTTCGGCAGTACCAGCATGATTTCAGAAAAAAATAAGTTAAATACTTCTAATTTTTTTTACCCCTAGTTAAAAAAAGATTTTAAAACCTTTTTCTGAACAAAAGGTTTAATTTTTTTGTTTTAATTTGGAATATGTTTTTTAATACTGAAAATGAAGCCAAAGCCCAATTTCAATCTCCTATAATCACTTTCTCCTCTTTCTTCACACTCTCGGTTGGGTCTCTTTGATTTGCTCTCATCAGCATAACAGAAAGCTGTGACTCTCTATTCTCTTGTGAAATACACTGTAGACAGGTGTCTAGGGAATGCATAATTTCCTATTAGCAGCAGTTGTTCTCCATGAATCTCTCAGATCAGGAAAAGTATTAAATCTGAAGTTAGCTATGTATAGAGGTCTTTAGTGTATTTTTTCAAGTTATTAAAATTATCTATCCTTGTGTGATACATCATTATTGCAGTGATTATCTTTCTAGAAGGGATCATTAAGGAGGATATTAATTGTACACTTTTATTTTAATGTCATGATTACAATAAAGAAAAGATAAATTATTACTGCTTGTAATGTTTTAGGATAATAAAAAAAAATGCATCTCCAAAATTATGAAGGTCGAGTAGTTGAAAAGGCTCCTCTTTAACTTCTGTCTTTTGTACTATTTTTAATAGCCTGATATTCAAGCGATAGAGAAGTAATTTTATAATGTAGTGCCCTTACACTGTAATTGAGTTGCTAAAATGTTCTGCAAATTAGATGGTCTCTGTTCAAAGTCATAACATGATCTCTTGGTCTGTGATACATAGAAATGCTGATTCTGGAAAATGAGCTTAGCAATGCAGAAATCTGATCAGAAAGTATGAATTGTATCTTTACATTTAAAATAATCTAGCACCCATGTAGCTAGATTACAATCACAGTCTAGTTCACTAGCCTTTGCCTTTCCTTCGCCCACTCCCACTTCTGTTTCTTCCACTCGGGTCGCTGCAGCTATGATTTAACTATGGAAGGACATGTCTAGTGCTAACTCAAAGGACGGTTTTCTGTTCCTTTGCCATTCACGACATGGAAATATCAAAACATAGAGAGCTACCTCTAATTCAGGTTTTGCAGCTAACACTTTAATTTGGGTACTGGATTAGCTTTGAAACACGTTCACTGATGAACAATTCACTGAACCAAGACGATGGTGGACTCCAAGCTTTTCTTTAAAACCTGAAATTTATATATGGTGCACTCAAGAAAGGTGGGAGATCTGGGGTCAGCAATCAGAAGCAAGTCCTTCCATTTCTTATTTTCCTATGTGTGTATCATTTATTTTGCCTGTGGGACTTTAAGTACCTCACACTAGAGTGTGTTTGGGGATTTTTGTGTTCCTGAACATGTTGCCTTTGGAAAGATGCAGAAGACTTTGACCAATCAGAATGAATTTTTGCATCGTCTTCTGTGATTGCCTACCTTTTCTTAGTACTGGAGATGGGCAGTATTCTTCCTTTTTTAGGAAAGACCAGGGTAAGATGCTGTTAGAGCCCTACTAGGCCTGTTAAGCAATGCCTTCCTTATCCTCCCAGCCTAGACACCCACACCTGCTCATTTCTCTAAAAGTCAGTGTGACTGATTTTTACCTCTAACAGACAATATAAAGACCAATTATAGTTATTCCTGCTATCTGCTTTTTCCTAAGGCTCTGTGGTATCCATGAAGGGCTAGAAGAAATGCTCCAAGGCAGATGGGTGACAGAAATATTAGCTAAAAAATTCCAGCTTTTCTTCTGCTTCAGCAAGCCTCTTTCTAAAACATTTTATTGAAATATAAACATGGAATATCTATAACACAGCTCACTAAATTTGATGCATTGATAGACACCTATTTGCATACATTCAGTGGAGACTTTCACATATGCCTTGACAGGATCTTGACAGGGTCCTGATTTTTAAATGACTGGAGAATACCAAAGAGTTTGCATTTCAGCCACACTCCTGTCCCCCCACAGTCACTCAGAATTGATCCCAAGGAACCTAAAACTATATGAAATTCAAAAGATGACCCTAAATTAGGGAACGATCTAGGCACAGATTTTCTTGTAATGAGGATGGAGATTGTAACAATTATCCACCTCATGTTCTGGAATAATGTGAAACACACAGTTACTTCAACTTAAATCCATGTAAAATTTTTAGTTTACAGCAACAGGGACCATGCACATTTTCAGATAATTGGGAAATTATCCCCAAAATTAAGACAAATTATCTGTGTCTGACAGACATATTTCATGACAGCTGGCCAAAAACACTGACAACCTTTAGAACAACAATGTCATGCTTCCTATTTAGTTAGCACTTTGTATGTTACCAGAAGTCCTTAAAATGATAGCAGGTTGATTTAGATCCAGCAGCTGACATTTCATTACCCCTCAGGACAGTAATTCTCTCACAAAAAAGATCTGATGAAATTATTCAAGCAGTAGTTTTATTTCTCTGTGCAAGATTCCTAAAATATTCCAGTTTGGCTCAAAGCATTTTACCTTTTGAAAAGTTTGGCTAGCATGAACCAAAGATCCTAAGAATTAAAGATATAGGTCTGGATTCAGCAAAGCATTAGACTCTTCACTTCTATTCAAATGCCTGTTGCTATCAGTGGCAATACTTCTTGCAAGGGTGGACCCCAGTTCCCACTCAATGGGTATCAGTTTATATCTTGTACTGTACTGCTTTGGAGACCAAATTCTATCTAAATTTTGCCTTGCTTTTGGAGTGCACTTGCAGTCCTCATAAGAACAGGCTAGTTGGGGCACCAAAGGACAAATCTCAGGACTCCTCAGTCCCTAGAGAGCCACCCACTGCATCCCTGCAGGCAGCCCGCAGGCCCCTGCCAATACAGACTGAACACCTTAAACACAGAGTACTTCTGCTGACTAATGATAAATTAGTATATTAGTTAACACAAATCCTGAGCTACAGGAGTAGGTTGAGAAACTGTTGCAAAACTAAGGCCACCTTGCAAAACAGTGTTTTAGTAGATACATAATATAATTGCATGCACACGGCTGCATCTGCAAAGTTAATGCTAGGTGAAACTTGTCTAGACCAGAGAATCTGCAGGATCTTTCTTGAAATTGGACTATATAAAGAAAATGATGAAGGTGTGGACACCTCAGTCAGCACCTCACAGAAGACCTCACCTACCCTCATGGTGAGGACTGACCTCCCCTGGCTGAGTCTTCCCTGCAGTCTGGCACATGGCCATATAATGAGCACGTAAGTGTTTGCCAGAATCAGAGCGTACAAAGAAAATGCTAGTGAGTGTCAGTTTTTTCCAATTTTGTGTAGTAAAAGAAGTATTAACAAAGCCAGTCTCTTTCTAGTCTGCCCACTTGGATACTAGGTGGGGTCTGCTTGGAGCAGAAGGCTGAGTTTTTCCACTACACCTGGCTGCACCCCACATGGGGCTGCCCAGCTGCTGGTTCATGTTTCAAAAGGCCGCAAGGTACCGTCTGCAGCACCTAACCTCAGCTACCCCAGCTTCTTATGCAAAACCTGTTTACTCTTCACCCTGGGACAAGGTGCTCTGGCTCAGCCCAGAGCCAGAGGTCAGAAACACAAGTCAGGTGAAACTTGGGGCAAGCAATATAAGACACATGTACACCCTATCCACCTCCCAGCCTTGCCAGCCCCCTCCAGCTTCATCACTGGCCAGCCCCTGTCTACCTCATCCATGCAAAGCCTGTTTTCCAGAAGGGATCTTAGCACCTTGCTTTGCTGTGGGCTTCTCAGGACCTTATCCCAACGTCTTCTGAGAAGCTGATGGAGGCAGGAAGCTTGGCATGCTGAATGCTCTCTGTCCATCCAGGAATCACTGCTGCAAGCCAGAAATCAGGCCTGCAGGGTCCTTGCTGCTGGCACTCTGTGACACAACCCTGCCAAAATGACTACAGTAAAACAGGGTGTCCACAGTTTGCTCCAGTTTTCTTCCTCTCCTTCAAAGCGAAGTCTGTAAAGTGCATGTGTGGCCCTGATATACTTGGAGAGAGTGAAATGCTGCAGACTGCCTTGGGAATATATCCAGCTCTGCCAGACCCAGTGTGCTGGCACAGGGTGGATCACTTTGTACAGAAGATTTGTTGGCAGTTGTGAGGATGCAGGCAATTAAGAGTTAGCCAAGACCTACTGCTGCCTATGAATTCTCAGAATCACAGGGACATGTATCTGGCTGCACGAAATAATTGTTTTTTCAGGCATTTGTGCTGTTCTTGTCCTTTCCCTGCTCCTCTCCCACTGCCTCCTACTCTTCTTGCAGAAGCAGAAATGACTGTGTCTTAGCACCCCTTGTGTTTACCAAAGCTCAGGCTGTTATTTTGGAGAAAGAGGCATCTGTTTGTATGCCAGTACCTGGCAATTTGAAGTGAATGCTACCAGGAGGGGTGGTAGTGGTGATGAAATGTGGCTTTGTTCACAGAAAACCGTAAGGAAAAGTAGTTCTGCTTGGAATCATGGGAGTTCTGCCAATCTGGGGGTGAGTTAAATTAGCTTAATTGGCCAGGCTCATATCTGAAAGAAAAAGCTTTGCAAGAACTGTTTTAGACAGTTTATACAAGCTCAAGCATAGGCCAGTAAGCTTGACTGCTGGAAACCATTACTGGCAACAGGGCTGGAAGCACTAGAGATTTTTGCAAGCTCTTTTTATGGGTTTTCCCATTAGACTGTGGGTTCCTTTTGCTGTTACAGCCATGTGAGTTGTCCGAGTGCCTGGGCAGGCAGCTCTTGATTGCTCTGGAGCCTGATCTGAAAGAACAGAGGGAGTTTTGTCCTTCTTTTAAAGATGTAAGTGTTATTGAGTCCAAACACATAGCAGTGCTGTCAGGCTGAAGAAGAGTGGGAAGACTGGGAAGACTTTTCCTTACTTTGACTATCTTCCATAAAATTTTTGTCTGGCTTACTGTCCAGCGCCAAGTTTCCTTAAACCCTAGCACATGCCAGGAGACAGGGCCCCATCTGTCAAACGCCTACTGACGGCCATAAGGAATGGAGAATTTGTAGGTGATTTTCAGAAAATGTGAGTGTTTCCTCTGTTTTAACAGGAGGAAAGCTGTTTTAACCACGGAAACAATAAAGATTTTTGACCTTTTCCGTGAATAGCTGAGGTAGCAATACATGACATACACCTTATCACTTGTCTTGAAACTCTGCGAAATGGCTTTGGTTTCAGCTCAGGCACTCACCACTGGCCTGCTCAGTGTCCCTGGGTGCTTGCCACCTTTGACGATTTGGGAACAGGTCCACAGGTTCCTTCCAGGAGTGTTGGGACCACAGGTATAAATGCTCTTTATCACTTCAGTTTTGGACGTGAATGGAAAAAATCCAGTTTAGTATAGATGTTCAGAAAACTGAGTCTCCTGAGATAGATGCTGACCTCCAAAGTAAGGTGACAGGCAAGTAGGCAGAGGAAGTTTTATAGCCCACAGAGCTTCATCCAAGCCTAGTGCCCAGTCCAGGTTGCTCCCCAGGTTCCTCTGCCCCATGCCATAAGGTGTTGGTGAATAGTGGCTAGGCTCAAGCAGAGCTTTTCTGAGGGGTTGGGGACTGTATCTACACCATGTGCTAGTGCTAGGACAGTTCTCAGATAATGCTTGAAAATGCCAGACCTGGGTATTGGGCTTCCTTTCCTCATAATTCTTTGCCTTTTATCAGTATTTAGCTAGCTCAGTTAATAAACATAGTGAATGTCTCTGTGAACATTAGATTGAATCAGGTTAATATTTTATTTGAACATATTTGCTGCTCTCTAGAGGAACTAATGGAACTTGCATGATTTAAAGTTATATCATTATGCACTTTAAGCTAATCTAACGTCTGGATAAACCAGTATACAGAAAATGAAAAAAAAAGGAAGCAAACCAAAATAAATGACAGCCTCCCTAAAATGTTGCCAGGAAATGAAGCAGCAGCAAAATAAAGCTTAAAGTATAAAATAAAGAACACAGAAGTTAATATACTGCAAAAAGAGGCAGAATATAGTACATGGATATCATCACAGATGAAGGGGGTGCCAAAAGAGGTGATAATAAAATAACCTCCTTTCCGCAAATTATGATGACACCAATCAAAGGCCCTGTCAGGAGTAACTCCTCCCAAACCCTTAGCAGACAATGTGCAGAGTGTTTTTAAGAGGGCCAAACAGGCCAGCACCTGTGGCCAAGAAACTTCTCTATCAAATGATCAAAGCTAGAAATTGTACCAAGAACATGTGTAAAGCCATAATAGACCAAAAAAAAGGTGTAAAATTTGAGGAAGCTGCAACTGAAGAATACAGCACTGAGAAAATACTGAAATCTTGCAACAGTGAAGCAACTGATAGAAAGAATCACCAGACTCTCTGGGAAGGGCTAAACTCAAGATTAAGTAATCTAAATTTAGGTGCCTACCTGTGAGCTCGGTGTCCAAACTAGAGTGGGGGCAACTGTTTCAAACCCCAGCTGGCTCTTGGCTCAGTCACACTCTGCCTGGGAAACTGAATTAAGGCCCACAAGGCTCCTTCAGAGTGAGCTGACTCACCTTGCAGGACCCACTGGCTGCATTACTAAAACTCCATTGACTGCAACAGGAATTTAGCTTACCTGTACAAAACCGTATTTAAACACTTACTTGCATTTAGATGTCTTAATCTTGAGCTGAACCTCAGCCTTCACCTAAACACAGCGCTAACAGAGAAAAAAAAATAGCAAAAATGAATGTATCAAAATATCAAGAATTACTTAAGCACGGCTGGAGATGTTCTGCTGTAAAGGATGTTACCTCTCACCAAATGGGGTATTGTTTCAGCTCAATTAAAGAGACAGAGGAAGCAAAGTCAGGAGAATACTATTGCTATTGACCTGGAATATCATGTGCCAAACATTTCACAGTAGAATTATTTAGGAAAAGAGCAGTGAAAGGAAAAACAAAACCACAGTGATCATACACTTCAGAGATTTCAAAAAGGCATCTTTCAAGCCTCCACTAAAATACCCTGAAAACTTATGAAATGCCACCTCAGTCCCACTTCAATCATTACTTCAAAAGGCAAGATATTTAGAGGTGGACATACTGCATTTTATGAGACATTAAATCAAAGTTTGTTCTACCTAGTGTCTGTGACCACTACTTGGAAATTATGGACAGTAGGACTTTCTTAAAAGCAGTTTCTCTTACCTTTCTCAAAGTCAGAACGTAATATCACTTATTGTAAAATAATATATCCCTTTTCCTTCAAGAAACTGCCCTTATCTATATAATACTAAAAAAAATATTAAAAATCTTCCATAATTTAGGATGAAAGCAATATGGAGCCTATGAAAGTTGAACTACAAACATTATTTACTTTAAAATTCCACAGATTTTTTGCTGTTGGCTTTTGAATCTCACAGAAAATTCACCCCTGAATAATGCTCCCCTGAATAACTCTCTATTAAGTTCTTTTAAGACATGTAGAAATATATACTTTTTTGTTCTCATCAATCCTATTTTCCCAGGAGAAATTATGTTTGAAAGCACTGCATAAATTCACGAGTTAAACCCTAACTCAGAGAAGCACTCTTGTTCAGGAAACATTTAAGCATAGCCTTACTTTAAGCATCTTTTAAAATCTCACTGAAATCAATAGGACTTTGGCATGCACTTAAACAGTCCTTACCACCCTACATGCTTATGATCCACTCTTATTCAAGAAAGCAATCAAGCACAAGTTTCTGAATCAGGATCTAAAGGTATTCTGTGAAAACCATTTCTATTCCAAGCTCTGCTAATAAATTAGGTTTTTTTGTGATTTTGCTTTTTTTTTTTTCATTAAGAATGTATAACGTGAATGTGCCTTGCTTCATTTTAAGCTGCAAAGGCCCATTTTATATACTGCTTGTTAAATCAGATTCTAATGATTCTTTCCTTCATGCAAATCTTTCCTCTCATTCATGGATTGTATTTAAATTCTGCTCAGCTTGCATTCATGATGCCTTGTCAGTGATTTGCATTGCTCTGATGCGGCTGCCCTGGTTGCACCCCTCACTCACTTTGGCTTGAGAACATAGAAGCCATAAATAACTCTTTAGCTGCTAAAAACAACACACACAATTCGCGTACACTAATGAGCTACAGCGTGGCAGCAACGAAGCTCCTTGTGGGTCTCTGTGGTGTCCCGATCTGGCGGTTCCTAGTGCCCTGCTCTATATGCTGGAAAAGCTGGTTTTCCTGATTGTTATAGCCAAAATATCGCTCCCCCAGAGTTTTGCAAAAAAGTAATTTGGACTTACAAATCGGAGCTGTAATTGTGTTTTCCGCCCAGCAGGCTTGGGGGAAACAAAAGCAATGCGGCCACTGCGCTCCGCTGCTCTGGCGTGCTGAGACGGCAGCTCCAGATGGCAGCAGCGCCCAGAAGCACGCGCTGCGCTGAAGCTGCAAGGGCCACAGATCCACGGGAAACAGCCCCCTCCCCTCCAAAAAACTTAGGCTTAATTTTATTCCTATCCTGCCTTTGGACAGAAAGCCAGTCTGTCTTTGCTTTCATAAACCAAAGTGCTACATTCTCTGATTCAAATCAGAACAGATCATTTCAGCCACTGAAAAATGGTGAGGCTATCGATTAACAGATGTTTTGAAACAAATCAGTTCCTACAGCATAAAAATGCTTTTCTTTTTTTAATTTCAGGGGACATACTAAGTGGGTTGTTCAAGTCATTTTACATGTTACTTTTGTTGACATTTTCAAGTAGAAAAAAATAATTGAAACTAACATGTCTTTGTGAAAGATGTTAACTAGGTGTATTTTAGCAAAGAGAAATGTTTGGAGGAAAGAAAATACCAACCAATTCTAGTTACCACATTTAAAATCAGTATGAAAGCATCTAACAAGTCAAATACATCAAGGCAAAAATGAAACGGAAATGTGATGGAAAAAAACCTCTCCTTTTTTTTCTGAAACACATTAAAAAAGTCAGGCAATGTCCAAATGAAATATCCCAACTTTCTGCTCTATAGTAAATTGGGTCTGAATCACAACTTGACCATGCCTTTCTGAGTAAATTTCAATTTTTCTTGGAAAGCAACATTTTGAAAAAGGAATGAGAGCTGCTCTGCGAGCGGGCCCGTGCAACACGTGGGTGCAGCTGAGCTCTGGGGGAGGCCTCAGCGCAGCACGACACCCAGCTCCCTCCCTTTGCAGGTACCCCGGGGTGCACTGCCCTTGGGACACCCACCGACGAGGAGCGAAAGTCAGGAGGCTTTGAGCCATGGACTTTGGCATACAGCATTTCTGCTAGAAAGTAGAAATTGAGAAAGGTGGTGGCTGCAGGCCACTGGGAAAACAGCAAGTGGTGACATGGAAAATAAGGGGAAACCAGTGAGAGGGGGTGACACGAAAGGGGAATGGCCCCTCCGGAACCAGCGGGAAGCCTGGAGCCGAGGACTGTGCGAGCAGCAGCTGGAGAGCGTACGTAAGCGGCCTCCTCTTTTTTTAGACACTGGAGACATGGATTTTCAGCTGAACTTGTCTCTCTAAATGGGACACCTGTGAACTAATCACAAATGCCATCTGAACGACATGAGCCATTCCACCACTTAAATGTTTGGAAAAACTGGGGCCTGGGTAAAGGGCGGATCTGGAGGCAGACATGTTTCTGGGCTTGGGGGCCCGCGCTGAGAGGAAACAGAGCCCGGGGGCTCCGGCCAAGGGGAGTCGCATCGGCGGCACTCTGCGGGCAAGGCTGCGGCCGGACGAAAACGAGCCCCTTTCCCCTCTTCTGTCCTGTGCCAGCGTGCTCGTACCATGGGCGCCTCCCTGTGCCTGCTCTGGCCAGCGGGAGCCAAGAGCTGTTCTCGGGAAGGGCGACCAAGGCTGAAATTCCCGGTTCCCTCCAGCGGAGGGCACTGCTGGATGCTCGGTGAAAGGCGCCGAGCTCCCGCCAGCCCCAAGCCCAGCGCGCGGCCGCCCGCCCCGGCCCGAAACGGGCTGCTTCGGCACTGCGATTTCTATCGGAATTAGTTTATTTGCCACGATTTTTGGCCTGATACAACTATGAAACCGCTGTAAATAGTCTTTTCTGCAATTGTGTTAGAGAATGGGAAGAATGTGTCATTTTTCTCTACATTTTTTTTAAAGATGATGTAACACTAGCCCTTCAGTATACTCAACAGATTGAGTTTGATAAGCCTCAGATGGTGGCCACAGGCTGGTCTGCTTCTTTTCAGTTAACTCCATCAAATCTCATTGTGTTGTTAAGTTTTGCGAGCCTGGTATTATTGCGATTTTTGTCTCCCAACAAGAAATTTGACTATGAATTCACTAGTGAATGTGAAGTATTCTGAGATCATAGATAAGAGACTTGTAGGAGTGAAAAAGTATCATCTCAGCCTTCAAAAAGCTTGATTCAGCGTTTGACCTTAGAAACTACTTTCTGAAATGATTTGACTATCCTTAGCCACCTTAGATTATGGCTCCACATTTTAATACCAGACACTAGTTATTTCTGTAGTACCAAAGCATTTATGATGTGTGATCCTTTCTGCTGAACCAGTGAAATTCAGATACCTGATTACAATAATGATGGGCATTTATAAAAGCCTAAATAAATAGAGCTGTCTGAACATTTGTAATTGAGTTCTCTTGAAAATTGCCTAGAAAATCATGACCATATGCAGACAGTCTGCCCTGTTTAATATTTCTTCCTTGGACCATCTTCTGTAACTCACTTTTCTTATTTTTCTAAGGATCATCCTGTCCCTTTCAGGGTGATCTTTGTTGCCAAACCTCTTTAATTCTAGGCAGAAATTTGCTATCTTTTCAATACCACCCAGTTTTGGTGTGCAGGGCAGAAAGAGAGGGAGCGTGGTCAGGACGGGGAATGGAAAGGGACTGTTTCCCCCTTGCTCCCTGCTGGGAACAGAGGGTTTCTGGGCCAGACGTGGGGCAAGGAGATGTGTGTCCTGCGAAATGCAGGCCGTGTGGCGCCCAAGAGCTGGGGGCGGGAGCAGGGTATGCTCTGGGCACAATGTAGCAGGTGCTTCGGAAACTGGTTTTGATTCCAAAAGCTGGTTTGACTGGGCCACATTGAACTTTCCTCCAGCATGATCTTGAATGTAGGTGAGCTTTCACTACAAGATCGTCTTTCTCTTCTCTTTTTTGAACGTTT
Organism: Apteryx mantelli; assembly: GCF_036417845.1. Classification (NCBI taxonomy): domain Eukaryota; kingdom Metazoa; phylum Chordata; class Aves; order Apterygiformes; family Apterygidae; genus Apteryx; species Apteryx mantelli. The sequence goes on from NC_089979.1 coordinate 155,348,505, forward strand.
GTTCACCATTGCATTTTTTCCCCATGATAGGTGGTTTGTGTATCCCATTAAAAGTTCCGTGTCTTTATTGGTAAGAGGATTAACTTACTATGCAGGCTAGCCTTGGCTTTACAGCTCACACAGTGTTTGCAAAAAAAAGTGTGTTGAACACGGGCACTGGAGTCAGTGACATCTTGCCTGTATTGGAGTTTTGACACTTACTTCAAAGTGGGCCTGGATTTCACCCAAGAACTCTGGTATTCCCTTCTCGGCTGCAGATTCCTTTCCAAATGTGGGCATTCTGCTTTGGCTTTCAGTACTGATTTCCTCTTGTGGAAAACTGTTGTTGATTTTCCTACACGTCAGCTTCAGGTGTCTGGCTAGGCATCTGAACCTGGGCTCTCAAGCTTTGGTGAAGCACGCTGAGGAGAGTGTGAAATTGCTCTCTTGCCTCAGTGTTACTCACCTACATCTGTGGGGCCTTCTTAGGATTGGCCATACACGTTGGAAAAACTCTTTAAGAGGGGAGCACCACAATACTTTAATTTTCAAATACTGTTTAAGAAAGAAAGCAAAAGAAAAACTCCTTGTGTACCAGTCTTAGCCTTCATATGTCTTTTATTGCAGGAACTATAAAAAGTTTCCCAGAATGTCTGGCTACATTCACATTATTTCAAGGTATAAGAATTTCCCAATTCCGCCCCTTCCAAATTCCCTTCCCTCCCATGATAATCATAATTATCAAAGCTTCAGGCATTGCCCAGTGCAAGAGAAACTTGGTCGCAGGACACTTCCATGCAGCTCTAAGGCAAGCAGCACAAGGACCCAGGGGTAGGGTCACTCCTGAGCACCTTTAGCACACCTGGGCTGCTCTGCCTCATTTTAAAAAGCCCACAGGCAGCTGGGCCAGCTCCTTAGGAGGCTGCAGGATTATTCAGTCATTAAAGTGGGAGGAGAATAGTGCATGGGATTTCCTTTTGAAGCAGGAACATGTAAATCAGGAAAGGGTCCCAAAAAGGAGCATTGTAAAGGTAAGCTAGTTGAGAGAAGGAAAAGTTCCAACCTGTGTTTCTCTGCTGGCTTAGTCACTCTCCTGAATGGAGCAATCAGACCTTTCCATCAGCCTAAAGAGGCTGTTAGTTGCCTTGTGTCCAGCTTTCAAGATATTGCTATACAAGGTGCGCTATGGAGCCACGTAAGAGATGGCAGAGATTTCCCCTAGCGCTCTGCTCCGGTGAGCCAGCGTAGCAGGGCTGCCAGGGGTGTGACGCTGCCCCTGCCCATGGCAGGCCCACGCCTGCATGGGGCTGCACCGGCCGCGCTCTGCGGGTCTGTTCCCATCTGCTGTGATTGCTTGCAGTAGTTCTCTGGTAACTTTAAGTAGCATGTAATTCATCCTCAGACCTTGAAAGTTAACATATAACTGCTGCCACCTCATCACTGTGTGTGTGTGGGGGGGTGTCCTTCATAGCACATCTATCTTTAAAGTTTGATAAAGTGCATCATCATAATGTGAAAAAGTAAAGTTCAGTGAAACTATGGATTTGTATTTCTTGTCTACCTAAATGCCTTTTGTTTGTTTGTTTGTTTTTTGTCACAAGTTTAATGTTGATGCACAAAAATCTTTACTTGCAAATTAACTTCTCCAGCAGTTTCCCAAGTTTGGGGTTTCTAGTGATTTGAATTTTGTCTAATCTTTGTTTGTTTAGTTTTTGACTATTGCTCAGTCACTTCCAAGTGCTAAAGCAGGCATCTTGCTAAGATAATTAGTTCTGAGACGGCTTTTCTGATTAAGTTCACCTATGGCACCTCTTAGCTGATTCCAGGATAAGTTAAGCCACAGAACTGCTTCCTATCATTTTACTAAAAATGCTCTTAGCAATCTGTACCAGCGGTCTGCAAGAGACCTATCTAAACAGATTCTCACAGAATAGTTTTGGCTCAGGGTGTGTTTTTTTTTTTTTTTTTTTTTTTGTCTTCCTTGCTAGAATCCATGGAGGGGAAGGAACACAGATTTTATCTCGCGAGTGATTGTGCTTCCGTATGTAGTACTTCCCTAGAAGGAAGAAAACTCCTACCTTAGCGCCACAGACGGCAATGAAAATTGTCACATTGATTTAAATATTGCAATAACTGCATTGTTGGAAACATTTTTTTAACAGTGGAACTTACCTAAAGGAAAACATTAGTCCAGAATAGGCCTGATCAATTTGTACATATGTCAATATTGTAATTCTGGTCAAATGGTATATAAATAAGCACCAAGCATAACCCAGTGAAGCATACTTCACACATGACAAGTTAAAATATTTTTCCTTCCTAAGAGCTGAAGAGATCAGTGTTTTCAATTCCTCCTTTTCATGATCCTGGTAACTTTGTAAAAGTGGAATCTATTAAGTTATGGGAACTTGGAAGGGGACACCAATAATCAAGTCGGTGCTCAATGGAACAAAGTTTTTCCCACAAATAATGATTGATATCTGTGTCATTAGTAGGGTAGCTGCCCATCTCTTACTGTGACTGACAGGTTAATAAGGGACCCGGGGCTATCTTTTCACTGCTAACACACAACCTAACCAGTTGCTTTTAAATTATTGCTAATTTGACAGAGTATAAGCAGAAGGCATAAAAAAAAATCTGGAATAAAGTAATATCTAACGCAGATTTTACTTCTGGTATTCCGAGTAATTCCATTTCAGAAAACAGACTAGAATTTAGTTAATAGATTTTTTTAGGCACAGAGTTTTTAAAGAAAATCTTGTAGTTGTTCTTTGGTTCAATTAGGAGCAAAAGAGAAGGGAGTTTTGTAATGCAATTGTCCTGTAAAGGAAAATGTTTTAAATTGGGGAGATTATGTGAGCAGACCACCTGTAGGGCATTCATAGCTCTTTTCTATAATGCTTCAAGCCATGCCTTGCTGCCTGCAGTCTGGCTAACAATGCAGGGAAAAGCTGTTTAAAAGGCTGTTCTCCCTTTTCCCTCTGGTGTTCACTAACTGTTACAAGTCTTCCTCTTAAAATAAAAAAAAAAGTCCCATGTCCCTTTAATTGAAGAACTTTAAGGCTCCATGGTGGCCAATTGGTCTGCAACAAGAAGAACCAGGCAGCAGGGAAAGAAACTTCAGACTATACATCACGTTTGGTGAAGAGAAAAGATCAAAGTTTTCCCAAACTCAAAAGAAACCAAGTTCCCTACAGATTAACCCTATTCATTTAGCTCCTCTTAAAGGAATGATGTTCTGAGCCACTGGGCAGACAGGTAAAAAGTTCAACAATTGCCAAAGCATTCTTCTGTTAATTCAACAGCCTTCTGCTCAAATAAATTAGCTTAGTCCTGACAGAAGAACAATACCTTTTCTCTTGGAAAAAGGACCATATTTGATATACAAAAGTTAAGTATGAAAGGTTAAGATGTTAGTTTAATCTGTTAAGGAGAGACTGATCTAACAAATTTCAACTCATTGCTCCACTGTAAAACATAAATCTATAAATTTAAAACATTAGCCTTTTACACTTCAACAGTATGCAGCCCTGGAAAGGCAGGTGCTTAGAAAAGCAGACAACGGATAGGAGAAGTGTGTTCATGCTCCTAAACCAACATTCATTTTAAAAAGGATACCTAACAACCCATGTGAGATGACTCTTTTGTACAGGTTCAGTTTAAAGAGACTGTCATGGATTAAAATGCACAGAGCAGAGAACTATGGTAAGGCACCTCCCAGTTTTGGCAACTTTTTCGGAATGACTTGTTGAAGACTTGTTCTCCTTATGTCTACAACTCTCACTACTCTAACATAGCTGGCTATGTATTCTACCTTAGTGACTGGAGCATGAATGTAGTTCATAGTTTATATCTCAGCATTAGAAGCAACTAATGACACAGCAGCTGGAATAATCAGGGCAGGAGGAGGGGAAAACTTGAAAAAGTCAATTATCAAAAGTCATTTTATTGACAAAATAGAATACTCATATTTGCTCTTACAGGGGTAGCCTCTAAACTTTTTTACAAAAAAATTTACATACTGTATAGCTTTGGATATATACATATTTTACACATCTGTACAAAGTAACAAATAATTATATAAATACATCCTTTAATGTAGGAAACCCGTATTTATCTGGGGTGTATAATTAAGACATGTTTTGATTCAGTCTGTATTATAAGGCATTTGCCTGGTCATTAACATCCCGAAAACCTGCAGTCCCAGCACCCTCGCCTCCTGACGGGGGGAGGAAGACCCTCCCTCCCATGAGTAAAGAGCTGCTGTCAGTCCAGAGTGAATCAGAAGCTGCTTTGCCTTGCCCTCTGCAAGGCACGGGTGAGCCTCTACCCTCCTCTGCCAGCAAAATAATAAGCTGGCTCCTTGAAGTACATGCTCCTGCATACGAATGGCGGGGAGGGAGGAGGGGGCCGGAGCCTGGGGCCGCTGCCAGCTGCATTGTTCTATACAAGCTGTGGCTAATAGGGACCATTAGGGGTTCATTAATGGCACCAAACAGTGAGGGGGCATTTTAGGCAGGCCAGTGTCCCTCATTCCCTAACCTTTGGCCTCTTTCCCCCTCCTCACACTTGAGACAGGGGCATCTGCTTGGGGTAGGAGACAGAGCTGGCAGTGCCTGACCTCCACGTTAGGCCGGTGCTGACGTCGCTGTAGAGAGAGCCACCGCCTCCGGCCCCAAGTCCTCCTGCTGCAGCAATTGCAGCCTGCCCACCTGCACCTGCCCCGGTGCCCCCAGCCACAGCGGCACCTTTGCTGGCCCAGCAGCAGCGGGTGCAGAGGGCCCTCCAGGACTCAAGGGTCTTGCCGGACCAGACCCAGATGCCAGAGGTGATGCCCACCACCAGGCACATGAAGTACTTGAGCATGAAGACAGCATAGTCCGGGCGGCGGGCCTGATCAGGCTGCTGGTCACGGAGGCAGGGGCAGTTGTGTGTGGCCTCCCAGCGGGGCCGGTTGTGCTGCTCATAGAAGAGGCAAGCGACCACGCTGGCAGCTGGCACAGTGTAGAGCACCGTAAAGAGGCCCAGGCGGATCATCAGCTTCTCCAGCTTGTGGGTCTTGGTGGGGCCACCCTGCTGCTTGATGACGCTGCGGATGCGGAAGAGCGAGACGAAGCCGGCGAGCAGGAACATGGAGCCGATGGCCAAGTAGATGAGCAGTGGTGCCAGCACAAAGCCCCGCAGGTTCTCCAGGCTCTGGTTGCCCACGTAGCAGATGCCTGCCACCGGGTCCCCATCCACGGAGCTGAGCGCCAGCACGGCGATGGACTTGACGCTGGGGAGCAGCCAGGCGGCCAGGTGGAAATACTGCGCATAGCCGGCAATGGCCTCGTTGCCCCACTTCATGCCGGCAGCCAGGAACCACGTGAGGGAGAGGATGACCCACCAGATGGAGCTGGCCATGCCGAAGAAGTAGACGAGCAGGAAGACCACGGTGCACAGCGCCGGGCCGGTGCTCTCATAGCGCACGTGCTCGGCCACGGCCAGCTCGGGCTGCAGCTCGGCCGCGCCGCCCGCCGCGCCGCGTCCCCCCGCCGCCCCTGCGGCCGCTGCACTGCCACCGGCCCCTGCGGCCCCCGCGCCGGCGCCGCCGGCCCCCGCACCGCCGCTGCATGCCACCTTCTCGTGGCCGGCCACCAGGCGCACGAGGTAGCCGAGGGAGACGAAGAGGTAGCAGGCGGCCAGGAAGATGATGGGCCGCTCGGGGTACTTGAAGCGCTCCATGTCGATGAGGAAGGTGGAGACGGTGGCGAAGGTGGAGAGGAAGCAGAGCACGGACCAGAGGCCGATCCAGAAGGCGGTGAAGGCGCGCTCGTCCGGGCTGAAGTAGGGGTTGTGGCAGGGCAGGGCGCAGTTGGCGATCTGCCCCGTCTTCACGCGGTTGTAGAGCGGGTGCCGCTCGCTGGACACGGACACCATGGGCGCGCGGCACTGGCAGCCCGGCTCGCAGGGCGGCGGCGGGCGCGGCGCGGCGGCGGGCGGCGGCGGCGCGGCGGCGGCCGGGGGCGCCCTGGCGGGGCCGCCGGGCCGGGCGCCGCGCGGCGGCGGCTTGGGCGGCGCCGCCGTGGTGAGGTCGGTGCGGTTGTAGTCCATGCACAGCGTGTCCGGGCTGCCCTGCTCGGGCAGCCGCTCGCAGCGCATCCTGTCGGGCCAGGCGAAGCCGTACTGGCGCATGAGCGGCGCGCAGCCGGCCTTGGCCCGCTCGCACACGCTGCGGCACGGCGGCAGCGGCTTCTTGTAGTCCTCCAGGCAGATGGGGGTGTACATGCTGCAGAGGAAGAAGCGCAGGTCGCTGGAGCACTGGATCTCCACCAGCGGCCAGAACTGGTGCACCTCCAGCCCGGCCTCGTCCTGCGTGTCGTGGTTGAACTGGTTGGGCATGTAGGTGTAGTTGTAGCCGATGCCCTTGCAGAGGGGCACAGTGATCTCCTGGCACGACAGCTCCTTAGCCGAGGAGGAGGAGGCGGCGGCCGAGGCGGCGGCGCAGCCGGCGCGCTGCAGCAGGCACAGGGCGGCGAGCAGCGAGGTGACCTCCAACAGGTAGCTCCACTCCATGCTCGGCGAGTGGCGACGCCGGCAGCCCCGGCGCCCCGCCCGGCCGCGGCTACCCCTGCCGGGGCCGTAGGGCGGGCGGGCGCCCGCTCCGTGCCGGGCTGCCGGGCTGCGCGGGCGGGCAGCGCCTCGCCGCCGCGCCCCGCCGCGGGGTCCGCTCAGGGCAGGCTCCGCAGCCGCCGTCTCATGCTCCCGGCAGGGGCGGCTGAGCGGGGGGCGCCGGCTCCGTGCCCGTCCCCGTGCCGGCGCGGCGAGGGCGCAGCAACTTTCGCCGCGAGCCCCCGCGCGGCGCGGTCAAGATGGCTGAGGCGCGCGGCGGCGGCGCGGCGCCGGACGCCCCCCGCCCCGAGCGGGCAGCGGCGCTGCCGCCGCTGGGGCGGCCCGAGCGCAGCGCAGCGGCTCCCGCCGCCGCCCGAGCGCCCGGCTCTGTGGGCGGCCGCCGGCCGGTCCTGGCTCGCCGCCGCCCGCGGGGCCAACGGGCCGCCGCTCGCCCTAACGCGCCCCCGAGCCGCCTCGGCGCAACTTGTCGCTCCGCGGCCCCGGCAGCGCCAGTCCGGCCGCCGCGCGCTCATGAATATTTATAGAGAGCGCCGCCAGGCCCCGCCCCGGCCGCCCCGGCCGCCTATCGCGCGGGCCCGGGCGGGGAGCGCGAGCCGCCCGCCGCCTCTTTAAGGTGGAGCGGGCGGCGCGGCGGCTGCCGGTGGCGGCTCCGCGCTCCCTTGTCCGCGCCGCGCGGCGCCTCACCGTGAAGCGCCCGCTGTGGGTGTCTGGGTCGCGCCAGGCGGGCGCAGAGCCCTTCGGCTCCAGAGCGTTTCTCTTCCTCGGCGAGCGGTTTTGCTCAAACTGGGCTCATTCGAGTAGCCGCAGCAAGTTTAGCAACAGTCTGAAGTCTCTGGCGAAGTTGTCTTCTCTCACGCTTTTTACAGCGGTGGGATTTTTCTGTGCGTGCAGATCTGAGCGTTGCAAACGCGTCCTTCTCTCGGTGTTTGTTTAGTGCGTTACACCACGGTATCAGGGCTTGGACTGGGCCCTGCAGCGCGAACGGGGCGCAGCGCGGTCCCGCGGCTTGGCGCAGGTCTCGCACGCGTTGGGTTTCCACGTCGGCGCTAGAGCTGCTGCGCGGCTTTTGCGGGCAGCGCGTATCGCGACACACTGCGAGCGCGGTCACGGTATCCGTCACGGCTAGGGCTGCATGACACGGGGGAAGCGTTGGGTGTTAGCGGTGGGATTCCCGAAACTGAGGCGGCGGCAAGTGAAGGTGCACTTGCTGGCCAAGGCAATTTAATAAAAAACATATATGTGTACATATGCTCGCGCACACGTGTTCCTCTGCGTGGCATTGAGGCATCTGATAGCACCGGAGTTTCGTACGGCGCTGCGGGACCCCCCCCGCCGGCAGGTGAGCGCCGGCCCCGCGGAGCCCAGCGCCGCCCGGGGCACGGGGGCTTGCGCGGGTGCGCAGCGCCGCGGCTCGGCGGTGCCGGGTGCGGAGAGGCCGCCGCACGCCGCGGGCAGCAGCGCGGACGCTACGGGGCCGCGGCTGTCGAGGCGGGCCAGGGCCCCCGCGCTGCGCGGCCGCCAGCGCCGCCGCTAACATGGAGGACGTCTTCGTCCTCCGTTAGGCGCCGGGGACGGGGCAACCTCGCCGCCGCTGAGGGGGGCGGGCCCGGCCCGGCGGCGGGACGGCGCGGAGGCGGCGGCGGGGGCGCGGAGTTCTGGCGGCGGCGGGGGCAGCCGTTGGGCCTGAGGGGGCCTGAGGCGCCCCCCCCCGCCGCGGTGCCGGACCACCTTAAGGGGAGCGGCGGCGGGCGGCGGGCTCGGGCGCGCTCGTTAGGCCGTCCCGGGGGGTTGCCTTCCTCTCAGGACGGGGTGTTTGTGTTTTAATTGATGTGCTGTTTCATTTAGCGCTTGTATGGAGTTCACGCTGGGGCTGTAATTACTGTAATCTCGGGAACAAGCCGTTCGGTTCGCCGGGAGGGTGGCAGTGCGGGGGGGGGGGGGCGGTATTTTTAGTGGCGTTAAATTTTGTGATTTGTCAGGTTTCCAGCCGGGAGAGGCGAACCGGGCCCGGACCGCAGCGCGGGTGCGAGGGAGCCGGGGTGTGTGTGTGTGTAAAACCTCCCCCGGGGGAGCCGTGTGGGAGCTGTTAAGTCGGCGTCGGTAGAAAATTAAGCGCATGAGACAAAACACAAAAGCAGCCCCAAGTTTGTTGCCTCTGCTGGCAGGATCCTCTACGCTCCTTCCTCTCTCTTTATTTAAATGAATACATCGATTATCCAGTTAGGAGGAAATGGGTAATAACGAAGCAATAAACACGTTTCCTACGTAATCATTGCAGTCGTTTGCACAACCCTCTTCCCTCGCCCCCACCGCGCACCTGAGAGAAGCTTTTGCCTTGCGAGGTGACCGGTAACGACGCAGAGGGCGCGGCCTGGCCATTGCTTTTTTTTTTTTTGGTCAAAATCGGAACTTTCCGTAAAGCGGCAGATGGTTATTTTAGTGCTAATTTAGGACAGTTAATACTGCAGGGAGGGGTGTTGGGAGTGCGAACAGCGGGCGGCTGCCCGGTGAAGAAGCTGGACCGAACAGTTTGTCGTCTGGTCGAGGTCTCCGTGGCCGACAGGGGTTTAGAAAGTCTCTTTCTAGACCTGGATGTGATGATCCGTTTTAAGAAGTGACTGTTACGCTGTTGGCTGCTTGAAAAGTACCTTATTCAAAAATCTCTGCAAAATGTAAAAATGAGTGAGGCTAGTCAGGAGAGCTGGGTGAGTCTGTAAATTACCACTCTGTCAGGATTCCTGCTGCTTATTACAAAGTACCTTTTTACGCTGAACTTAAGCTCTACGCTACAGAGACAGCAGATGTGAAGTGATGGCTTCCAAAAGCAACACAGATGCTGTAAAATTTCCATTGCAATATTTCAGCGAGGAAGCTCAGGAGACACGCTGAACACTACAGTTTAGAATTACGCTATAAGTCTCCTAGAAAGAAGAGAATACCAAGTTTCTCGGTTGTACGCTTGGCTTTGTTTTTACTGCCATTCATGAGTTCTTGTTTTTTTTGCAGTGTCAAAGAGATGCTGCACAAAGATACTGTATATCATGAAGCTTTTCAGTAATAACAAAATTGGTAATGTGGACATTTATAGCAATATAGTAATGATTACATATCTGAATTCCATAGCAAGACCTCGATAATTTTCGAAATTGTCTTCCAGATATATAAAAAGGACAGCTATAGGGAGGTGCTTTACATTATTTAACTGAAAAGCAGCCTGGATAGCTTAAGGCTGTGGAATCACAGCCCATTCTGTGTTCCTCATACACTGAGACTTCCCTGAAGTCAGTAGAAGTATTGAGATGAAGGAATCAAGGGTCAAGTCTTAAAAATGGTTTGTGTGTTTTTCCAGAAAATACAGCAGCTGCATTTTCTAAAAAGCTGAGCTTTGATATGATAGTATAGATTGCTTTAGAGCGTTTTTGTAGGGGTTTCAAAACAGCTGTCCAGTTATCAAGTCATGTGGAAATATAAAGCCAGGAGATGAACGCAAAAACGTTACAGGTATCACGACCTTTTGCAAACCTGTAGATTTGACACCAAGTAGATAAAACTTTTGCAAGTGTCGGCTGCCACAGATTTTCTGAAATCTTATCAAAAACTTTTGTTTCTAAACTTGTGTTCAAGAATTTAGGGCACTGCTTGAGATACAGTCAATGTTCCCTCTAAAATAAGCGCTTTTTTTTTTTGTGGGCGTGTAAGACTTTGCCCTTGGTATCATATGGATCACACCGAAACAGTTAATGATAACTACAGGGCCTTATAGTACAGGGGGATTAGTAAATTGGCTCTTGATTTCATCTTTGAAAGAAAAATATGCATAAGGACCGCATAAGGTCCAGGATTTTTAAAAAAAAGTCGGATGTTTAGTTTATAAGAGTAAAATAGAATTGCTTTTTGATTCCCACCTACAGTTCACCAGTAAATTTTGGTATGGCATTGCCTGCATTGGATAGGTCAATGAATGGCGTTTTTATAAAAATGTTTGAAAAGAAAAACTCAGTCTGTGGAAATTGTTCAAATAATCTTGTTAGAATGATGCCTTGACTGAAGCCAGTAATTTCATGGATTAAATCCAGAAGGGGCTGTTATAGCTGTCTGGGCTGATCTCCTTCCTATCGCAGGCCACGAAGTTTTATCCAGGGACTGTCTCCACAAATTCTGGCTAGCTACAAGACATAAGAGGTTTTGCATGGGCAAAACACTGAACAACAGCATGAAACTAGAAACTGGGGGACTTTTTGAGGGCAAGGTAAATGGGAACTGGAGGAAAGAATATCTTTGCTGCAAGGTTAGTAGACAGTGTAAGGTGGAGTTGTGGCATCCTACTCTGTTCAGTTTTTCCCCCCAAAGTACCAATTAAAGGTGAACTAAACTCTGTTTTTTCCAGTCCAACCTTTTCTTTCTCATGCCACATGAGGTCCAGAATTGAGCAACGTGATGGGCAGTCCAAATACGGAAAGGAATGCATTGATACACTCTGCAAGTATGCAAAGTGGGAATTATCAGCAAAAATCCAGCACTGAGAATCCTGCAGAAACAGGGATGGGAAAGTACGAACGCTCATACATATCTTATATTTTGATGGATTTTTATTGCCTCAGAGAAAAAATAAATAGCATTGACACATCTTCTGAGGCAGCCTGTTTTTTATTGTGATCCAGGCAAACTTTTTGTAGACAAGAAAAATCATGTTCTGTTTACTAACTTTTCAGGGAGATCACACCTGACTGTGGATGGGCATAGTATCATGATGCTACCGTTGGTCAGTGAGAGGTGAGAAAGCCTGCAGGCAGAAAGAAAATAGGCTGAATCTAGTGCAATTCTAGTGCTACTTCTGGAGTACAGTGAGCAGGTGACAGAGAAGAAGAACCTGCTGAAAGTGTACTTTGCTGTCCCCGTACCATAAAGGAAGATGACAAAAGTGGTTGCTCGGTGCTGTGTTCTGAGGAGTGCTCCAGTAGCGAAGCTGCAGGCTGTGGCCCTGAATGTCGTTAGAGGACTTTCTGCAGAACGTGGGAGCGCATCGTGATCAGACTTCTTCCTGAGGCTGCTTTGGATGTGTAGGCTTAGCTAGAGAAGCAGCAGGAACAGCAGAATCAGCACAGGATGTTGGTGGGAACAGTTGTTTAGCATACATAAAATCAATCTATGTCAAAAGGCTTACCTTTATTCACCCACACTATGCGATCAATGACTGGGCTGTAATGTATTGTCACTTAGTGCAATCGTGTGATGTTTTGTTTGGCTTTAGCAAAGCACAACGGAGGAGGAAGGGATGCAGGAAGATGCGGATTATAAGGATTATGAAAGAAAGTAAGTATTCTTGAGGACAACATTTTTCATTTTAATCTAATATTAATTTTTATTTTGCCAGCTATTTGGCAGACTCTATTTATAATACACCTGTGCTACGGATTGCAATACCTCTGGTCTTTGATGCCAGATTTACTTGAAGAATTAAGGGGGCTCTATAACTTGACCTTAATGGTATATACATTTGGGTTATGTGACAGGAGACAGGATAATAGCACAAGCAGCTCCTACCAATTCTGAGGTTTGATGCTGACAGTGTATATGGAAGAACCGTAAGAGAGAAGCTGGGGAGTACAGGATATGTACTTTCTCATATACTGTAAATCAGATGTGGAGTGGCTCAGTTACTACATTGCAAGGAGCTGATACGAAAGGCTTTGAGCTAAGGGTGCCCCATCCGTTGTAGGCTAGTCTGGGCTATCTGAGTCTATGCAGGGACAGATTAGGCAGCGTAGTCCACTTTGATTTACCAACATTTGCATAAATTATATGGAGACATTAGCTTATGTGTATGCCCTCTCACGTGCTGTAAATGAAATGAAAATTAATGAGGCCATGCACTTAGGAAGAAGTATTTCATGAACACGAACTGAAGGGAAAAAATGACACTGTGTTGAAAGGCATGGATAAGGATAAAACCCAGATAAAATCGGGAAGCAAAACTGTGCGCTACCGATTTGAAGAGGAACTTGTGTTGTTAATCCTTGAACAATACAAAGTTGTTCTTAAATTCTCAAACTACTTTTTGCACCTCAAAAGTCAATAATAGCATAATTCAAAGGAATAGTGTTTTGCATATGTTTGAAGTCCACAGTCTTTAAGTATCACTGTTTCCAATCCCTGCTTTAGATGGAGGATACACAGTAGTAATTTTTAAAATATCAAATGATAAAAATCACACTTAGAAATTCTTACTGAAATTACTCATTGCCCTGAAGTTAAAATTGAAGTAACAAATATATCTTTCATCACTTATTCTGAGTATTTATTCTTTGTGTTTCACTTACTCTAAACAAACTTTTTATCTCTGGGGTTAGATCCTGACTAATCCTTCACTTGCTAATTTTGCTGGGACAACACATAAGTGGCTGGTGATTTCAAATATGAATAGGGACAGCAGGCTTGGGCTTGTATTAATTTTGATGAATACATTGGCCTTGAGAATGACAAGTTGTGTTAGCACTTTTCACTTTATAGCATTAGTCAAAGATGTTAACTCCATGCAGGGAATTAGAGTTAAGCAGTGTTTGGAATTGCTTATATGGAGCGTTTAGGGTGCCTAGTCTCAGCTGTAACTCACCCTTAAAAACCTTCCTCTATTTTTATTTTAGTAAAAAATGGTGTAACTGAAAAACAAAGTATTGAGAGGAACTTTCACTGTAGCAGTAAAATGTCCATCCTTTCCCTTTAGCCCCTCGGTTTTTAATAAGGATATTTATTTGCCAGTTCCTTTGAATTTTCTTAGATCTTGGTTGGTGCTAATGATGCAAGGAACTGTCCTCTGTATGTGTGGTGGGGAGAAAAATGAAAATAGTGGCCCATTGGTTTAAGATTTTTTTTTTTTAGTTCTCTTTTGTTTGTGGACTCACAACAATGTTACAAAAGATGCAGTCTTGATTGATTTTTTTTTTCTTCTTTTATTTATTCATTTATTTTGCATTCACGGTTGCGGGGAGGGAGAGTTGTGGTAGGAAACAGCCCCAGGGGAGGAGGTGGATAATAGAAATGTGGGCCTAATGATCAAGCAGAAGCTTTCGTCCCTGGTAGCATTAGTTGGGTGCTTCACTGCTTTGGTCGGGGCAGGGCCTGTTTCTGGATGAGAGACTTTCAATTGTTCCAGGGGATTTTGGGTTCCCAAGGAAAAGGGTGATGACGGCCATAATGGAATAGCTGTTACTCCTACTATTTATTGCTTTAGCTTTGTCAAATTGATTCTTGCTGGTTAATTCACTGAATTAACCATTCTGAAAGGGGCTAATAGCAAGAAAATGGAGATATTCCACCTACTTTCCCAATTTGGATTTACAGATTTCTGTATTATGTATTTCTTAACTATTAAAAGTAGACATTGTCTGAATTAACGTAGTCTTTCTATCTTTATTGTTCGCTGACCTGGGCTTGTGTATGTGTTACGCTGATTGATCTTTTATTACTTAGGGCTCACTACACTAAGTTATCCCACCTAACAAACACCGATTGTTTTTGTTGGGTTTTAGCTCCTTAGCTTTAGAGCAGTCCAGCTAACAGGGCTATTGTGGAAAACTTGAAAGGTCTTACTGCTGTTACAGTAGTTCTGGTTTGTGTATGTATGGATTCAGATGCTGGATTGGAATTTACAGATTAATGGATAAGACTTTGCTTGACCGCTATGATTTCCTGAAAGAATATTTGATGAAAAATATAAAGTTTTTTTCACTTTTGTCTTACTTTTCCAGGACAGACTTATTTGTTTTGGCAGAACTCAGAGGACTAGAAAACTTTTCAGAAACCTAAAACTTTTTGATTTGAAAAATGTTACTGTAGTCCTCCTCTGACATTATCATTTGGATGCCTGCTGGTCCTGTTCTGCAAAGTTCAGGCTGCCTGCCATCTTTGATACTCTGCCATGATCTTCCCTCTTTGCAGGGAGTACCGGAAGTAGGGAATCCTTCAAAGTGATCAACCGTTGAGGCTGTCCTTTAAATGGTGAGTCTAGTTGATAGAGGAGATCTGCCACGTGAAGCAGGTAAGCCACAAATTTAATGATATGCTACACTAGCACTTCTTAATCAAAATTTTTGTTGACAATCAAAATATTTTGGTTTGTAAGTTTGCCTTTTTGGTGAGAAAAATATATTTGCAGAAGCACAAAGCACATACTTCAGACAAGCCAAAAAAATCTGACCAAAAAGTGTTTAGCTGAAAACCTGATTTCCCATCAAAAAATAGATGCAGTGGAAAATTTTCAAGCAGCCCTTTATTTAACCTCCTTGAATCAAAATTCAGTTTTTGGACTGAGGGAGGCTCTCAGAGGTTTTTTGCTGCCTTTGTTAGGGTGACTTTTTTCACTCATGATATCTGCCTGCTTTTCTAGCTATATTCCACCTTGTTATAATTCTTGCTATTGCAGCATTTTACAATGTTCAGAATGCTAGTTCCCACTGGACTGAACTTTTGCTGGCAATATGTGCAAACTCAGTTTCTTTCAAGGGATGCATCAATCTTGCTTTCTTATTTTATCTGACTTTAGTAAGCAAATGTGAGTAGCTGTGTCCACTGAACAGTGAATATACACAAAGATAACATCACTACAGATGTAATTCTCAGGTCTGTGCCCAAGGTAGCCTTACTCCAGGATGCTGTGGATGCAAAAAGTTTGTGTGGATTTAAGGGGGAATGGAGTAAGTACTTGAGAGACACCCGGTGGGGGAAACTAAGTAGATAAATCACATCAGTCTCAGGAACTCCCCTGAGTCGAATATGGTGGAAGGCTGGAAGGGTATTCAAGGAAAACATTGTATATGATTTCCCTGCTCTTCCGCTCTTCTCTTGGCTCTGTCTTATGGCTGCTTTTGGAAGCAGGATACTGAGCTAAAGAGATTTTTGATTTGAACTGGCATAGCCATTCTTGAGTCAGGAAAAGTAAGTGCAGGCTTTGGTAACTTGAAATTCAGCAATATTTATCAGAAATAAAACTTCATTTTCTAAGAAAGGCATAAGCCAGTCACAAATGATACCAGCACTGAAATGTAGAATTTCATTTAAATAAGTTGTGATTCTAGAGTCTCAAACTTTGTGTTCAATTTTTTGCTTTTGCATTTTTCTTTCATTCTCTTCTGTAGTGATAAGAATTTGCTACAACCACACCTTAAATATAATTATGAGCCTTTTGGGGTGTTCTTCCAAAGCCAGCGAATAGTGGATGAGTGTAGGATGCCTGCAGAGTTCACTCAAATTTGTATTAAGGCAAGAAGAGAAAACACAGCTAATATTGAAATTCAAGGAGGGAAGCTGTTAATATGGCTTGTATTAGTTTTAGGATGTGTTACGTTCTGTCATTAGTTCAGTATTTGAATGTAGACTAGCCAGAATCTATCAGGAACTGGCAACGTGGTGTTTCTTAAGCAAAAGTTAATTGTTATTTTTTATTGTGTGTTTTGCATCTTAGTCTCTTACAGAAATATCTTTACAGATATTTTTAACTTTGTTTTCATGGCAACATAATTTAGATCTCTTCATCACTGCTGAGCATTACTCTGCTTTTTTGCTCTTCATAGCCATTAATGATGAAATCTGCAAATGAGCATATGCTTAGTTTTGTAATCCTTCAGCTAAATATTTCTATATTTTAAATAAACTCTTTTGAAGTGTTATGATTAGCTGAAAGTAGATATATCTAGTTATATCCATGTATACTTAATATTACCTGGCAGTTATACTGACCACAATAGACAGGAGCTCTTTTGTTTCTTTACCTGATAGGGTACACATATTGTCTTTGGATTTACTGCCAACAGAATTTGATTGTCAGTGTATGACCAGTAATTTCCCTTTTCCCTATTACTGTTTTAGAATTATTTTAAATAAATATTTTGCAAGAAAAAATAACAGCTGGACAAAATGTCAAAGGAAGAAATAGCTTGAATATTATTGAAAAAGAAATCCATGATTCTTCTCCTAAAATTGTGGTGGGAAAGAGGGCAGAGAATGGAGAGCACAATACTAAAGTATAAGAGTGAGCTCTCATGGTATCTTTTTACAACTGTTAATCAATAGTGTGGAATACACATATTTTTGGAAGCATAGTGCTATGTAGTGGATTATCTTTACCTAAAGTAATCATTTTATAAGGAGAAATTTGAGTACATTCAAATTTGAGTTGGGAAGAAACAAAATTATTTTCAGGCTTTCCTAAAGATGCAATGAGAAGATATACCTTCCTTTAAAAGTGACTTAAAAATTTGTGAAGTGAAAGAAATAATGTAATCCCATCTCTAGATGACAAAGTATGGCAAGAATAGTACAGCCTCTCTCACATCATTTATATGCCTTAATCTGAATCTTAATGATAGTGTCAAGAAGTGAGAGGCAAGTGGAGTTGCCAAATCTGTCCACTCTTTTGAAACTGGAAGAATTGTGGGAAATAATTAGGTGCAAAATAAACACCTGTTCACAAGTAATTGGACTGAGACTATTAAATTTCTTTCATTTAAGTAGCAGGTAGTAACTACTAAAACTTCAAGGAAAAGAGAAGATTACATCCTGCAAAACTTTCTCATGCAAATAGTCTTTACTAACATAAAGACCAGTGGTCCTGGTTACTTTAAAGTGTCTGCTTGCTTGAGAAAGTTTGTAAAATCGTGCCTTTAAATGAGAAAGGGGACTAGGAAACAACAAACAAAACAATCCAACTTGCAGTGGGAGTTAAATTGCGTGTGGTGCAGGGAGTGGGGATGGACATTACCATTCTTTCAATATTTAATACTATCAAAACTGTTTTTTGACAGGTAGCCCTTTATTGGCAGGAAAGTTGTGAAAGAGTCAATGAAGGAAAATGCCATGTTAAAATAGATATAAAGAATCTCATGCCAAAACCCAAAGAGTTAAGCTATATTTTTCTACAGATTTAGGAAATGATGAAAGTAGATGGAAAAATAAATATTTCTCTGAATATAAAATCCTAATTCCTATTGTAGATTTCAGTCTCTTGTCTGTTGAGTACAGCTTTTGCATTGATCTCCCTGGTGTTTTTGAAACAGTTTCAGTATTTTTCTATGAACTAGAGCTACTAGTTTGTTTTGAGATATAAGGGATAGTTGTTCATTTTATGGGTAGTAAATCTGAATATCGTAATTTCTGCTTTTCAGTCAGCTGATTCTGTACATCCTGTCCTGTCATATAACAGTAACTTTAATATGCTTGGTTTTGTGATTAATAAATGTAGAGTTGATCAAAAATATCTTCTCTAGTATGAAGCACAGACATTGGGTTAAGGGTGTGTTACAAAATAATGTGATAGTAATCTATTTCCTTAAGAGAGTACAAAAGCAGCACCTAAGTTTTAACTAACGTTTATTGACACACCGCATCATTTGGAAGCTCCATCACACTTCCTAGTCTTTTCTGTTTACCACCTCCTGCTTTTATTTACAGTCAGCGTATCTGTTAATTAGCCTCAGGTAGAGCCAGTTCTTCTGAGAAGATCTGTCGCCTTCCTGGTGATGGCCCCTTGAGGTGACCATGTACACACACTCTGTGAGCAAGTTCATCTTTAACTCATTAATTTTATTGAACAGTGCCTGGCTGAGAAATGTTTAACTGCTGGCTTGGTTTCCTGCTCAGCAATTTGTATCTGGAGAATTGTGGGCCTTGACTCCCATTGACTTCAATATCATAAACACATCCCGATGAGCTCTCAGCATCTTATGATTTCCAGTAAGCATCGTAACCACATTTTCTTGTATTTTTTTGCTTTTATGACTGCACCAGAATGCACATAGCTTGTTGGTGGTTTCCAATTAAATGTTCTGTATTACTGAGATTAGTTACCTAGTTTTCATTGCAGTTTTGCAGAAGAAAATTATTCCTCCCCTTCCTCAAATTTCTCTGTAGCATAATGTCTGTATGCAACACTTGGCAAAAAAAAATGTAATGGTCTAAAGCCTGGATCTCACAAGTGGGTTCTCTGTAGGGAGACATACTGTTCTACAGAGTGTCACCATCCTCAGTTAAACTCTGTGATGATGCAAGGCTGTTTAGATCCACGCCTGAATTTGAGTGCTCAAGGTGGTAGTCATAGTGTACTTCTTTCACAGTAGAACTTGCTTATTAAAAAAAAAAAAAGTTGCAGTTGTGTTATACACAGGAGAAATTCAGGAGCATGATTCAGAGCCTCCTGCCCAAGTCTACAGGGTATGCTAGCAGTGTTCTAGGAGGTATGAGCTCGTCTGTGCCTCTCACTGGGGTGTTAGAAATCTTGTTGTTTCAGCATCAATGGTTGTGTTTGTTTCATCTGAAACCTAAGAAAAGAAAGAGCGGGCCACTTACCTGCACATTTAGTTGTAAGTAATGTCTTAATGTCATGACCAAGTTCCTCACTTTTTCAAGGATGATATTTATTCCTTCCAGCTGAGGAACAGCCAAACCCTAAAGACCTTAGCATAGGTTACAGGTGCCTGGAATCCTGCCCAGGGCAAGTGCAGTTATGGGAGCCATAAAGTACACACTGTGATAGCAGAACATTTTCATAATTTGATAAGAGAGATTGTTGTCAGCATTATTGATAAAAATTCACTGTTTTGGTTTAAAAAAACAATACTGGTATAATCCCTGGTGTACATTCAACTTTCATATTGGAAAAATACCTCAAAGTAGTATGAGTTCCTCTCTTCAGTACGGAAATATTTGTGCTGCTCTAAAACATTTTATACTGAAACAGCTGTATCCCTGTGTCAAATTTTTGTGGATAGGCAGACCTTGGTGAAGTAACTTAGCTTTAAAGGAAATAGAGGAAAGACCCTAAGTTCCAGGTGTCCAGGATGCTGTGAAAAGAGACGCAAAAAAAAAAAAAAAAAAAAAGAGAGGGTGAATTTGTGTTACTGATGGCTGTTCGCAACATAACTTTGAGGGATTAGTGATGAAGCAGTATTGTGAAAACGTGAAAAATCACTTTCACTGTGAAATCCATGAAAGATCCAGTTTCTGCCATCTTAAAATATAGGAAACTGATGCTGACTGATCTGTTAATATTTTGTGGGGAATTCAACGCTTTGGGGAAAAGGAATTTTTTTTTTTTCAAAACATGCTTTTTTTATGTATTTTTGGTTTGAGGATGGAGAGAGAGAGAAACTACCTTCCAGAATGCAGTGGCCCTTCATCAGTGTTTTATAATTAATATTTAAGCCATCTTTGTGAAAGAGAAACTTCATTTCCATGTGAAAGGTTAGTATGCTCCCATCTTTAAAATCTCGCCAAGGCAGCAGCAGGAATTTTTGCACAGATTTCCTTGTACAACCTCAATAAATAAATTAAATCTCTTTTTTTTTTTCTGACAAAGGAATACAGTGTCCAAATTCGTTGAATTGTGACTTTATTTTTTCTTAATGTTGAAAGACAGTTATGCAAATTTTAGTAAAAATAGGCATAGTTAAATTTAGCTGTAAATTCCAGTCAGGGATCTCTGCTTTGTTTATTGTCCAAGTCAATATGTCTGTGGAGAAAACCACCCTCCGTGCAAGAATACACAGTCAGCTACTTGAAAAAGTAGAAAGTTTAATTATGAAAGTTTATTCTGGAAAAAAAGGTAAAGTAAGGCAGAGCACTAATTTTTTCGTTACAATTTCAGCTAACAGAAATACTATGTATATGGTTTGTTTTAACACTAACTGTTATAAGACAAAACTCCTAATTTTTCTTCAACCTGACCATCTGTGTAACCACGGTGGTCTGAAAGAAAGTAGAGAGTGTGAATAAATGGTAGATTTCTTTAACTTGCAAGGTAGATTTTTGCACTGTCACTTCTTTAATGAGGTAAATGAAATAAAAGCCCTGGCTGAAGAAAAAAAAGTATGAACACTTGTATTGCTAAGAATATCTTCATTAAATCGTAGTTTACTCTATAAACATATTAGTAGCAAGTTGTCCCAAAGATGGTTATTTCCTATGTTGCTTTCTCATAAGCTATTGTATTTTTGTGGGTGGTGAAAGTAAAGTATCGTCACACTAGGCTTCTGAGTGGAAAGGTTAATTACTACTGGTGAACATATGTTATAAACTATATATGAATGTATTCTGTTTAGAACAGAAAACTGCAGGATTTTAATTACCAGAACAGTGTTCTCATTTCTTCTGTTTTTATAAGTCACTTACATGGAATACATTTTATCTATCTATATAAAAAAATGCTCTCTGAAAAGAAGGCATTTCTCCTGCCTGTCTAGAGTACCCGTAATGCCATAAGCATCTGTGCTCCTCATTGTTCTTCAATACATACATCTCCTTCCTAAGCCTGTTCTACTGTAAAATGAAGAATGTTCTTGAATGGTACTTCTACAATGGATGATAGTAATTTGATTTACTTTAAGGCAAAAAAAAGTAAAAATTGCATTATGGCTCATATTTGAGTGTCATGACTTTCATCTGATGCGTAGACGTACTTTTTTTTTTCTTTGCGTATATGTAGGACTGATCCATGAACTGAGCTTGTAGGTCATACAGTAATACAAATAATACATGATAATTGTGTGTGAAAAAAGGCTGGCAGCTTTACGGAGGAAATAAGAAAGGCCTCTTATTTCTGAACCTGTAGGTAGGTTCAGGAGAAGCAATTGCTTGCAACTTCCCTTTCCCCATACTCTGCATTCTTACAGTATGACTGCTATTCTAGTCCTTTTACTTAGTCTCATTAAATGGTCCTATGTGTAGGACATTAAATGTCTTTATGGTAGGGAGGGAGTTTTGTTCTAAGTCACTGGTGCATCAAGGGTTTCTTGGTAGTATGCTCTGGTTGCCTAATACAGCAAGACAGGCACCACAGAGGCCTGTATACTGATGCCTACAGTGGTGATCTTTGAGCCCGGATCCTAAGAGATGTTTAGGTGACTAATTTCCTGCAGATCTGAATGGGAGTTTAAGTTCCTAAGTAGGATTTAGGATCCTAAATACCTTTCCCACTCTTGGACCTCTCCATGAATAAAGCTTACTTCTCCAATATAGCCCCTTAATTCCCCATACATCCCTGCATTCTTCCATGTGTGTTCCTCTTTGGCTCTTTACTGTTAATTGGCAATTTGAATGCTTAATTATGCCTCTGTTATGGGATATGTTTCTTTCTAATCTTATCCTGTATTTCTTTGGACTGTCTGTTCCTTTTCAGCTCTTTCTACTCTTACACTTTGTGTATCGAATAAAGGCACTAGCACACATAATTCCCAATGCCTAGTAGCTTGTCTCTCACACTGGCATGTATGAGGTATCATACCTTTGGTAGTAATAGAGCTACATACCCTGTAAAGATGCTATAAAAGAAATCATTAAGGCTCAAAATTGATGGGGTTATGACTATTTTTTCCACTCAGTCCAGTTTCTGACCAATGTATGCCCAGTTTCCATGTCAGCTGAATTCTACTTCATTTGACTGACAAAAAGGGTAGTGCTAGGGGTACTTGCCACAAGTAATTAAATACTGCAGAAGTTTTTGTCCTTCTAAAGCTTCTGCCACTGAAATGACTCTGCTGGTTCATCTTCTGAAATTATCAGTAGTAAATTAGGGCATAAAAGAACCTTTCCTATGATCAGACTTTTCTTTTCTTTAGTTTGCTACGCAGATTATCTGTTACTGAGGTGTATTAATCCTTTGTTCCCACACTAAACTTTTAACTTGCATAGTACAATTTTCCTTAAAGTGTAGCAGAAGTGGAAAGGAATAAAAACAGATGTAAACAAGGACTCAAGTGTTAAAAAAAATGCTGTAAAACCTACCATCCTTCAATTACAGTGTTGTTTTTTTCATGTGATCATGAACCAAATTTTGCCCCTCCTCCCCTGGCACTCTGCCTGCCCATCCTTGTGCAAATAATTGCACTGCATTGATTATGCACCAGACCATAGTAGTCGCTGGAAGGAAGGATCCGCTGCCCAGTGTTCTGGTAGATGAAAGTGACCAAAAGAAGGCAAATGGTCTACACGCATTGGCTTCTGCTGCTGCCCAAATGATGAGCTGGACAAGTGTTAGTAGCTGCTCTAGCGGGGATGATGAGGAAAAGAAAAAGCTTCTAGGCTTAGGAGGAGTAGGGAAAGGATGAACAAGAGGAGTGAGAAGGTCCTTTTTTTCCCATGCATCTCAGAGGATCAGGGAGTGGCAGAATGGGAGACCATGAGAAAGCAAATGTGGTAAATTAGGTTAGGAACGGCTGCAGGGTTGGTGATCCCTGAGTGACATTGTTCCTGTGGTGACAGGGCTTCTTCCATTCCTTTGTTCAGCTCTGGGGTTGTTGCTTGGTGCCATATGCTGCTTCTACGAATGCAGTTATGAACCTTGTATTTAAAAGATATCTAGCTCCTCTCAAACCAATATTATTAACTTTCTGCCATATCAGATGCACCTGAGAATTCAATCTATAGAATCTCTTCTTAGAACCATCTGAATCTTTCTGAATGTCAAATATAACCACGTGAAATGTCCAAATATTTAATAAATTTCAAATTATTTTTAGTCTAATCTAAAATTTATTGTACATTTTTACATGGAAATGCTGATGTTTCCCATGTACTGGATTTTTTTGTTGCTTTAATGCAGTGTAAATAAGCATTTTTAGAGATGGAAATGCAAAATAGGAATGGCTTGTTGATGGATATGCTATTTTCACCTGCTCTGTGTCTGTTACTATAGTACCATATTAATGTCAGTGCTTCTGAGAGATTATGCTGGTGGAAAACATGATCACTGGATTTGACCTCCTTGGAAGAAAAGGTTTTTCCAGGTCATGAAAGGCTGCATATTTAGCTCATGACTAGCATAGAACTCTTCTCCTGTTATAACTGAAACACTGACACCTGGTTTACACTTAAAAGTGTTATTGAATAGGACTATCAGTGAGGGATATGAATTTTTTGCTGACATAGCCCTGCCAGCAAAAGCCCTAGTGCAGATGCTGTGTAAGAAGTCCTTTTTTGCCTGTACATTTTACTTTTCTTGAGTGACGGGTTTAAGTTGCATGGGAAGAGGACTTTTGTTAATATAATTTCCATACTAACCTTTCTAGTGCAAATCATCTATAGGTCTCGTCCTGCAGGGACTCATATGCAAGCTTATCACTACATGCACAGATAATATCATAGGCTTTGCTTACATTACTCTGAAGAGTGACCTCTACAGCAGTTCTAAGAACAGTGTACGGTCTCTGTCTCCTATTCATCCTCTGCATGGTTGTCT
This sequence comes from Apteryx mantelli, assembly GCF_036417845.1. NCBI lineage: Eukaryota > Metazoa > Chordata > Aves > Apterygiformes > Apterygidae > Apteryx > Apteryx mantelli. The sequence continues at coordinate 155,372,320 of NC_089979.1, forward strand.
TACAGTTGCAAATTGCATGAATAACACCTGGCATGAATTTTCAAGTTTATCACTTGTCCTGTTGGTGATTCTAGTCCTCAAAATAGTTTTGGGACACCCTTAGGACACAATACAGGAGTAACCATTGGTTAATTGAAATACCTGTGGAAGGAAAGGAGGCTGGATGCAGATATGACAATGAATGGTAAGGCAGGAAACTCTGCAGAAGGGAAGCTTCTTCCCTGTCTTGTGACATACAGCAAATAAACTACAGTGCGAGAAGTACAAAAGTGAAAGCTTCCTTGGGTGACTCCATCCGAGGAAGAATAAGTGCTCCTAAGCACATGAAGGATCAGGATTGTCCTTTGCTGAACCTACATGCAGCACCATAAACCACAGGTAGTTCTGAAATTGGTAGTGGAACAGCAGAGACCAGATTATAAATAGTGTAAGTGTATAAGGATTCGGTCTTGAAGGCTTTTTCTGGTTTCTTAAGATGCAATACCTGCAGGTCTCTCTAATTATTTTTCTTCTAGATGTTCTCCCTCAGTTGGAAGTGATGATCTAAGGAGTGGGCTCTTAGTGGCTGTCTGCAGGAAGGACTTCCTCTTCTGTTACACGGAGAGATAGATCCTAACTGAAAACTGCCGTTCTCCTCTAGCCTATCTATTTTGGTATTTGTTAAAGTTATTTTATAGTGTATGAAAGTAACATCAGAAATTAAGGTGGGACCAGGTACCAGAATAAATTATTTGCACTAGCAGAATTAATTTCACGTCACTTAAAAAAATTCTGTGCTGCAGGAATTTGGGCTTGTTCTTCTATTTTTGGGACTGAAATACAAATGACTTGAATGAACTAGGTGATGTTTTGTTTGAAACAAAGCTTTTCTTTTTCCTCAAAGGTTTTTTCAAGGGATGCTGAAAGCTTATTTCAAATAATGCTGCCAGAACCAAAGCTGTACATGTAAGCTCTGTGGTCCTGCACAGAGGTTGATGAACCAGCTAAGGTTAATAGAGAAATTGGTATTTTCATTTGAAGTCCTAGAGACTTACCTTGGAAATGCATGAATTTGTAGGCTCGCAGTCTCCTCGGTAGATGAATCCAGTTGAGGACGGCAAGTAGAGAAATAACTATGGGATTGGATGCAATCATAATCATAAAAGGGAGATATTTTGAGATACAGAAATTGCAATTCACTCCCTGCAGTTACTGGTCCATTCACAGGGGCCATTTAACAAAAGACCTCCGAGTTAATGATTGCTGTTCTATGACAGGAATACTGTACTTATTATACACTGAACACAAAGGTCTCTGATCCATATTCGTGCCTTGTTTCCTACTTGGGATTCAGCACTACATGGTGGTAACTGTCTGCTTCATGCAGGAAAGCGTTCTGCTGTGATATCAGCGAGTGATAGTATTAGAAGAACATCCATTTGCCATGCATTTAAACTATTGCTGTGGGTAGGTGCAATTATTGAGCATCCCTGTAGAGTCATACAAAAATGTTGTCTCTGTGCGATGATGTTGGCTCTGGAATGTGGCAGTGCCTGTCTATGACATTCTGAGTTTGGGGTCTACGTGCTGCTAGAAATTGTAGCTGGGAAAATGGTTACTGAGGCACTAAAACATTGTGCTACATTTCAAGCTCTGCTTTAAGTACCAGTGGCTTTGCCAAACTATACATATAATTTAAATTAAATTAATATGAAAAAAATGTGTTGAAGATGAACCAATGGAAGAAGAGAATTTTGTAACAAAGAATATTGACTTTGCATATTAACTTCATTAACTTAATGTTGTTTCTTAGTATTGAAAAATTGTTCATGTGAAAATAATAGCTTTTGAACTACTTACAGGCTAATAGGTAGTGACTGTACTCACTAAGACTTTGAATAGCTGTGACTGTTGATTACACAGATTAAAAGTGAGTGCAGCTTTCAATATGGCTGACTTTCCAAAAGCTGACAATGTTTAGGAGAATGAGCCAGTGTTTTCTGTCCTTCCATTTGACTTTCATGGCCACAGACACTGGGTTCTAATGCATATTCAGTTGTAGGAGTGGAAAATGAAATCCCTCACCTTCCATCCCATAACAAAGACATGTGTGTGATGGCATACAATATGCTTATTTTAAATTGTTTAAAATTGCAGCTATCGTAGCCAAATGTGGGATTGTGTTAGTGGTTATTCCCATACAGTGGGACATGCTCTGTTTAAACAGCTGATTGATTATAGATGTTTGTATTATTAATAGCACTAATTTTTCATGCACTCCATTCCTTATGTTTTTTCTCCTCATATTTGAACTGTCTGGCGTCTCCTTGCATCCACTGTGATTTTTCAGTGAATGCTGGTTCCCAAGTTCCTTGTCTATTCTCTCTTTTTTTTTTTTCTCCAGGGCCTAATTATGAAACAGCTTCAAATAAATACAATTTTTTAACAAAAAACATTCTGCTTCCTGTGAACAATGGGCTGAATTTTTCTCTTTATTCTTGGGGAGTTCTTATTCAGTTGGAGTGCTTTGCAGTTGGCTAGGCCTGAGATTTCTGGGAGCTGTAATTGTGTCTCATTAATTCTTACAGTAATGTAGGGTAACTATAAGGAGCATGCAATTAGTGGTCTGGTCAATGAATAGAGCAGTTAATCAGCAGACAAAGGATGGGGCTCAGGACCTATTAGGCTGAAAGGAAGTGTTACTATTGTCACAGGCAGTAGGAATGCATGCAGACATGCCTTAAAGTTGAACTGTTTAAGGGAACTCTGTATGTCCTTTTGCTAAACCAGTTTTCCTGCCTATTCCGCTACTTCAGAAAGATTCGTTTAAGGTTAACTATTAAAAGTCGGAGACCATATCTGAGCTCTTGATAGGCTGAGCAGGTTGCTTAGTATATTCTGTCACCTTAACAGAGGCAGCCACAGGGTTTATCAAAAAAATAAAAAGGGCCAAAGAGATGTAAGACATCTTTAGCTGTTCCTCTGTCATCAGAAAATGGTCAGTGAATGGAGGAGACCCATAAAGTTTAAATCAGCCATTGTGCCGATTGTCAGTCAGTCATACTCTGCATGTTTGTCTTCATAATGAACCTTGTTTGTTCTGAATGGCTGTGCTTTCAGTGGATGTAAATGTATGCAGATAGTCATAATAGTTTAAAAATGGTAGCTCTTACGTTAACAGCCTTTCCCACTTTTATGAAGCCCCTATCTTTTACTGTATCTCCTAGGGTTTAAAATGCAAAAATTACGCCAACTCTAGACAGTGTTTTGGGGGTTTTTGTTAGCTCCAGATCAGAACTTCCAATTGTTTCTTCTTTCAAAAAACCATGAGCCTCATGAATCCTGTGAAATGTTATGACATATGATGTTTATAAAGAAAAATACTTTATCAATAAAACACTGCCCTTGAGTAACTCTTATTTCTAGTCAGCATTGCTTCAAATAGAAAGTAATTTCTTCTCTTAAGTAAAACAGACACTTGACATAAAAAAACCCAGTAATTAAAATAACTTTTTTTGGGGAAAAAAGGGAATTGAACTTTAACTTGTATCCTGAGCCTAATGTTTTTCTCAAAACTAAAAGTAATTTTTTACTGTCTTCTTTGTATTAACAGGTCTGTAGCTTTATCTCTTCTCATGGTATTCACATCAGCAGCAAGTAACGTTAGAAGAATAAAGCCTCTCAGGCTTTATATTAAGGATTCAATTATTCTATATAATTAGCCCTGATTTGTTAAATATTTGAAACATTTTCTACTCCTAGGTATGGAACAGCATACTGGGGTGATCAGAACCACAAATGACTTGTACCTTTACTCAGAAAATGCTTCTTATCAAATAATAAGGAAGATTAAGCCTAAGTCTGTCTCTCTCTTTTTCTGTTTGGATTTTATTCACATAAGAAATATCAGTTTTGTCTGCGATATCTCATGTATTTCTGTTCCCTTGAAATACAAAGAAGCAATGGATTATGGTATAAATTAGGTAGATTTAATGAAATATATAACTTGTGCCTTGAATATAAAATACTTGAGTGAGGTGTAAGGTATTTTGCTGATGCCGTCATTGTCATCCGTTGGTTTTTCATACTTCTGTACATGGTTTTTAAACATTTAGGGACTGGGGAATCTTGGAAATAACAGTTTTCATATGTCATACATAGGAAGTCTTTCCAAGGTCACATTTCCCTTTACTGTGCCTTCTTTCAAGAAAACAGGACTGACCTACCCTGCAAACTGAGAAAATAGTACTATTTCCACACTCAGAATGTGACTCTTACCTCTCATATACATTCCTTTCCCATTTAATCAGAAAGTGATTTCTTACCTGGTGTCTGACAGTGTCAAAAAAGTTGCCACTCAGTATCACTGATAAACATTACAGGTTTAACAGATACTACCCTTTTTTCCCAGTATTGTTTTTCCTGTTGAAACATAAGTTTGGCCATGTGAGGCTCTTGACCTGGAAAGGGTCTTGAATAATTCCAAAGTCACTGAAATATTAGTTGGGGAGGTGACAGATTAATTGTGGTCTTCCATAAGAACAGGATGTTATGACTGGAATGTGTATTATGATAAAAATGTGTAAGTGCTCCTTAAGATGTAAAGATAGATTAAAGGTCTTTAACCTTCTCTTAAATTAACAGAATATTCATCTTGGTGTCTCTCTGTGCATAGACACACACACACATATATTTTTACTAAGCAATAAGAACTAGTGTAATTCTGATGGTTAGTGTAGGGCGAGGTAGGTTAGACTGCAATTTAAAAACTGTGTTGCTGATTCGAGAATTTCTCTTTTTCTCTTTCCGAATATAGTGTGAATCTTATCTAGTGTACCTGCCATGTTGCACAATTCTTGACTCTGTATGAATCACAAAATGGAAAAAGTTTACAGATGCTGACTAAAAACATAATGTCACCATATGTTAAGTTGCATTAGCTTTAAAGAAAGCCTGCTGCAGATATCCTGTTTCTTCTGGTACAACATGTAATTGACTGTCATAAGAAATATATGGAAGTTACTGTCTAATTTAAGCTAGTTGTCTATGCTTTGTCTATTGTCAGAGCAGAGAGAGTATCACTGGCTATTCATACCATCTGTTTTAAACTTTGTTCGTGAGTATTTCTTTAAGTGGCAGTGCTGACCTTGTTGATGCTGTTGCTGCTTAAGCTGGTACTGTCACGAAATCCCCCTCCCATTATAAAAGAAACCTAGATGACTAGCTAAGAAAATATCTGATTTTAAAAGATGGCTGAAATGCGGTGAGATGAATCCCTTCATAGAGAAATTCATTCCATTAGAACTGTTTCATGTATCATTTGTATAGCATTTCCATCCTGAAGACTCATTTTAGGGTACACAACTGTATGTGCAGAACTAATAAGTCATTTTCTCAGTCAGTGGAGGAATGAATTTGTGGGATGTACAGTAATACTGATAAAAATGGATCATTGAAGTCCTCCTTTTTTTTTTTTTTTTTTTGAATATAAACCTAAATTGGGACTTATTTAAGTCCAAAATGGTGACTATAAGAGTGCCTCCTTAACTGCAGTCCAGCCCTGGAGACACCTAAACTCCATAAGGGACTTTAAAGTTCCATGGTGCCTGGAGTGCCATTACAACACCGGCCCAAACGGCCCCAGTTTTGTCAGAGCTGAGCAGAGCTTGTTGCCCTGCTCCTCCTTAGGCTTGGCTGGGATCCAGAAATCACGGTGTTCTGGGATGAGAGTTACCTGGGAGAGCTGATCTGGTAAATGTTCTCAGAGCACACCCAGTATCTGTGGACAGGTTTATCTCCTCATAAAATGCAGTGATAGCTGCTACCGCTGGGACAAGGATGGTGCAGCTCCCTTTTATATAACCTTCTAGTGGTTAGCCAGTCATCCAAGAAATGTCTGAGTGGGTTTGGATCCATGTTCCCAGTTGCCTGGTGTACTCTAACTCCTAGAGTAGAAGCTAGTCTGAGCTAGCAAAAGAAAATGGTTCTAGCCTTTTAATGGCTTTGCATGTAAAAAAGCTTGTCTGAAATTTGAACCAGAATCAGTTCAGTCACCCAGAAGAGAATACTGAGTATTGGTGTGTGGCATACTGATTGCGGTTTGTCATAGTAAATAAACTGCTGTATACATTATGTGCTGTAACTGTTATATAGCATTTTCTATATACTTCTTCTTTGAAAAGTCAGCCTGACTGTAACAAGAGCATAAGTCAAAATCGCCAGAAGCAAGAAAAGGTAGCCCTTTTGGAGGGCAGTACTGAAAGGACATGTCGTGTGACTTTCGCTCCTCACTTCACTGTAGTCTGTATTAAAGGAGGAGATAAAATGCTTTCTGACCTATCGTTCTGGCAGTTTTTATCTGTAATGATTTTGGGCATCTATATACAACTTAAAGATTGTGGTTGACATCATGATGTTGTTACTATATTGCAAAAATACTTCTGCATATCTGCTTTTGCTACCCAAACCCCTGTTGGAGTGGTAACGGACACTGTACCTAGTGAATATATTTTGAATTGTAGTAAGAATGACTAGCAGAAGTGGGAAGATTTGTTTACTTGCAAATACCTGGGAAAACGAAGAGTGGAAAACATCCACATTGGCAATAGCATGATGACATATATTAACTCACAGAAAGAGAGGAAAAACTTTTTTTTTTTTTTTTAGAGTGTGAAATACTTAACTGAAGGACCAGAGGAAGGTAGAGGAAGTGGATTGACTATAATGGTGCCCCATGCCCTAAAGACAAGTCATGAAATGTATGAAAAGGATTTTGGACAGCGTGAACTTCTCCCAGGAGTAAAGTCCATAGTGACAAGAATTTGCCAAGAGTTGATGCACCTCAGTTTACATCTCTTCACTGTTTGCTATTTCTGCATCAACTTCAAGTTTCTTGTGATCCCCCTGAGTTTCACATAACTTTCTTCCTATCCACATTTATGTCTTACTATCACAATGTAAGAACAGTCATACAGGATCAGACTAAACATCTATCTAGCTGGGTATCCTGTTTCTGACAGCAGCCTGGGGGAGAGTATGAGAAAATGTCAAGCATGTAATGATCCTTTCTTGGTATACTCTCCTACCTTCTACTGAATCATGGCTTTGGGACTTCCTGAGCCAGAGATAATACTAGCATTTTTCTTCCCTCCTCTCAATTCCATTAGTGGTGCAAGCATTTGAGACTTATTTTCCCTTTTCTTCACAACTATTTTCTTACTTTCTTACATGCAGTATCCTATGTAAGTGCTCATTCCTGAGCTGAACTTTAAAGCTACTACATCTTTATCCCTGTTTAAATTCCTCTTGGAGACTCAGTTTTTCCTTGACATCTACCTGGATAAGTCATTTGCTAATTTAGTTCATTTATTTACTCTGTCAGTTAACCACTCATTTATGTGAGAGGAAGGGTGTGGGGGTCTCTAGGGAGGCTGCTGGCTGCGCAAGCTCCAGCAGGATGGCTCCCTTTTAGCTGCTCTGCTAGAGAACAGGGAGGAGTTAAGGCACTCAGTCCAAGACAAAATAGTTGAAAACTAGTAGTTCCAGGAGCCTTTCAACTGCAGAAACCTAGTGTTTCTGCATAAGACAAACTTGTGCAATCAAAGTCACAGTATGACGGGAAATAAGCCACTTGCACTGTTTTTAAATGAAGTGGATAATCAAATGATAAAATCATTTATTTGGCTCCTGGTACCCAACAAGTTGTGGCTGGTTCCTTTCTAAATCAAACCTGGTTTGAAAAGGATAAATGGTGTGACACTGCATGCTACCTCCCTCCCTCTTCTTTGCAGCAGGAAGTAAATGCCTCTGTGGAAGAACTATGGTGTGAGCAAACACAATATTGAGCCAGGAAATATGTGTACAGGAGCATGTGAATACCTGAAGGAAAGTGTACATCTTAAAAAACAAAACAAAACAACCCCTCCAAAACAAACACGCACACGCAGAGCTAACCAGCCAACCAACCCATCGCACACCCTCCCCCATAAACATGTAATGTAAAGGAGTCTAAAATTACTTGGTGTTTTAGCGTACATTGATAAAGTGATATTTAATTACTCTGCCTATGTACAAGACAGTATTGATGTTCATAGAACAAATTCTAGTAATATTATGCTGCTGAGTTGGGGCAGTTCTTTCTAACTTTGGTATTGTCACTTGAACATCTTTATAGGCCAATGTTGGTATCAGCCAGAATAACCTTTGCGGCTGTAAATGTGTAGGTGTCTACACTTCTATATGTGGAAATTTGCCCTTACTGTTAAACAGTTATAATTCTAATAATTCTGACTACTGAAATTCTTATCTTGATATTAGGAAAGAATAAGAAGGGAGAAGGTAATCACTAAGAAGTTCATGTATGGGAGAGAAACAGAAATATTACTGAGTCATTGTGTCATGTAGTTGATGTCTCCAGCTATGACAAAGAGATTGTATTTTTTTTTCCTGTTGTTGCTTTTACGTGCTCATAGGTTAAACTGAAGTGATTAAGCCTCTGGAACACAAGATGCAGTGTATGTGTCAGCTAATTGACTGCTGACCCCTACTTTATAGTCTCTGTGGGAAGGTTCTCTTCTGTTTCAGCATCTTGTCAGCTAATTTGAACGCTCTTAATCCTATTCATATTTTGTGCTGTAGACTAGGCCAAAAATATGTCTTCATAATTCAGTCCAGGCAAATTAGAAGATATTAAAGCCCATGCTGAAAGGGTTTGCCTTCTAGGCAAACTCATGATTGCATCACTCAGATGTTTCACTGTGAAAGCCATGTCTTTCTTCCCCCCTCTCAGTGTCACAGCAAAAATAGTCTGAGATCAGCTGCTCTTCCATCTTTCCATTCCCTTCCAGCTCTCAATACTTTTTGATGGCCTGCAGCTCTCTATGCATCTCCATTTTCAAATCAACCCTCTCCTTTATCACTTCTCAAATTTTAAATCCTGCTATTCTTGTTGCTGTATGGTCTCCCGGTTGCTAGCTATCTCCCAAGTCACTCAAATGTTGCTGTACTTGTTATTGACAAACAGATAAAAGAATCTGCTGAGCAACTTGGCTATAATACATGGGAAAAGGTCTTTATATTACAAGTTATTCCCTGCTTTTGCATTCTGCTAATAAATTCTTGCTTGTTGAGATCAATTTTCAAGGGATTGACCATGGGTTAATTCTACATTTTCTGGATCTGAACAACTTTTGGATGGAATAGGTTTGAGGCCTGTTGTTAGAAACCTAGCAGCAATAGTAATTATTCTCATCTGTTTTCAGGCTTTAATTTTACAGGTTGATATACTTGTGAAAAAAGACTCAGTTATTCTAATTTCTGGGATGGGATTTCTTTCTTATGCCAAGGAAATATTTCCATGCTTCGGAATAGAAAAACTGATAATTGACTGGACAAGATTTAGAGGTAAGAATTTTTCAAATGTAAGAAGTATGTTTTATCCTGCTGGAATGGATTAATATCACATCAATAAAGTAGCTGCTACACTAGTGGCAGGATCTGAGCATGGGAGGACACAAAGTGTCTTTAGGTGTTATTTTATGACAGTTTCTATTTTGGGGGGAAATAAAGCCATACACCTTCTAACTTTTGAATGCCTCTGATTTAAAAATAAAAAAGCTACTACACTCAGATGCAGTACAGTACTCATCTTCTTCTTCCTCTTGTTTTCATTTTGATGTATTTGAATGGAAGTGGGTTTTGAGCTAGAACAGACAAACATAAACAATGCATATATATCAGAACTTCAGGTAGGATTATAGGCTAAAATTAAAATAAAAATTCTAACAACATGCGGCTGTTGTAAGCTGACAGTTGGCATGTTTTTTTTCTGCTGGTCTGCCATTAACATTTTAAAATATTTTTCATAATAATGAGAAAAGTAGTATTGGCCTCCAAATGTTGAATTTTTCCCTCCATTTCTGGTTAGGAAAACTTTCACTGTGTTTCCCCCTGCTATTATTGTTGTTATTATTTGTAGTATAGTAGTGTTTAAAGCCATGGACTGTGACCCCCAGTGCTAAACACTCTACAAAAATACACGAAGGAGATAGTTCTTGCTTTGGAGAACTTACTCTCTGACAGAAGAGACAAAACGAGATAAAGATGGAAATTGCAGTGAAACTCTGTATTCAGCATCATAGTAGATGGAAGCTGAGCATATCATTGGCATTATTGTTGCTGAGGTTTTTGAAGGCCTCAGGGTAAAGGAGAGAGGGTGAAGGTAGGTTTGAAGAAGGATAATGAAGTTGCTTTGTAGTTGTTTTGGGGGTTTCTTGCCTCTGAGGGAGATCGTTGCAGAAAGCACCAACACGGTTACTTAAAAATAGAAACAAGTAGGCATGGGAGGTATCATGGGTGAATTAGGGGCTTTGGATTGTCTCTTGATATGCAAAATAAATATGAGGGTCTGAGGAATGAGCTGCAAATGCAAATAAAGATGAAGACAATTATCTAATGTTTTATGTGGTAGAGAGGGCTGTATGGCAAGTGATAGCCTGACTGAAGTGCTGGAAGGGTATTGGCACAGTGAGTCATGGATGAACTAGTCTCTGAGGCTAAGTTCAGTGCTCTTTGGCAGTGCCTTTCTGTGCTGATGGTCTGGGGAGGTGGGACCGTACCTTGTAGACATCCATATTCTGAATCCACTCCTCCTTCATATTCTTAAGGTGGGGCAGCTTTTGAAATATGACTTTATGTGGCTGCTAATCATCTGATTAACTACAAAACTGTATTTCTGGCATTTCAGTAGCCCAATCTGAGCTGCTCTACCCTGTCCCTGCCATTTTGTCAAGACTGCACAATCTGTATCCATTTGTGGATTAGCTGCTGCTGCTTTGTACAATGTAGAGTTCATGGTGTTGTTAAAGTTGTGGTTTTAGTTGATGTCCTGGAATTGTGCTATGATATTCACGTGCCCATTAATAGATGCTGCTGATGCTCTGAATTATTAAGGGTTTGGTGTTCTGCTGTGCCAAACAAACAAATCGAGTGGGAGAACTATAAAGCAGGACAGACAGTGGATGCTATACTCCAGGTCACATTTTTATGGAAGTTAAGGGAGGCATTTGGCAAGGTGGCATACAGGAACTACTGAAGCTGACCTTAGCTAATGGATTTCTAAGCAAGATTTAAGAGGTTTAAAAACAGTTTTTCTGAAATAGCCAGTGATAAATTGGCCATAAATTGCCTGTCTGCTAAGAATTCATTGCAGCTTCGACATGCATCCCCTTGCCAGATTCCTTGTGCTATAACTCCTTCACTCACCACATATCCTAGTTTTCCAAACCAAGATTTCAGTCCTACACTCCTTGTCTTCCTCACCTTTCTGCATGGATCTTCCCCTCCCTAAGACATACAAGGACTTTGGAGCAAGTGTCTTACAAGTTGAATTAGAATGGTGATAAGGAAAGATTGGGTAATCCAGCTGCTTTGCTCTCCTTTTTACTTCAATTATTATGAATTTTAAATTATACTTAGGCACTGAAATTATGCCTGCATTTTATTGACTATGCAGTTTACCATTGGGCTTATTTGCTATGTTTTTCTAAACTTAATGCCATTGTTATATAGATGTATGAAGGGCTCTGAAAGCAGTTACATAATGCAATTTAGCAGTGCCTGATATATTTTATTAGGATTAAGAGCTTGTAAAATAATATAGTCGTTCTGAGAGCTTCAGGAAATACCTGGCTGAAAAAATAGCAATCGTAACTTGATATGATATTTGTATGTTTGCTTTGAGTTTGCAGAATGTCTTTAAGAGACAAGCTTCCTGCTAGCCAATTTATTTTTTTGACAACAGGGACTGTCTAGAAGTACATTCAGAAGGCAAACACAGTAATTAATTTGTCACTGAAACCTGAGGGGTCCTTTTCCTCATATAGGTGATAATGAAGGTTTTGCATGTAATTAGCAGGAATAATTAGCACATTTCTGGTAACAAATAGACTGAGTGGTTTTCTGCAAATAAATTAATTGTTGTGCTAACACAGGCAATTGTCTCTTTATTGTCTGACAATGCCCCTTGTTTGCACGAAAGCTTATTTCAGACCTTAGCAGCTTTACATAAATAGGAAAGAGAATCTATAAAATTGTACCTCGTCCATCTGCTTTTGAGAAACTTCAAGACCACCAAGGGACTTGTTTGTCAAGACTTGTTAAACAATTTGTAATCTTGAACATGTGTTTCACTATATTAACAAATGAATTGTTCAAATCAACTCAGTGGGTAAGCCAGAAAAACCACACTGATCAATCAAGTGCTGACTCTGGGCATCTAGGAAAATAGATGTCTCTATGAAAAAAATACAGCAATAAAGTCATAGCAAAACTATGTAGAAGCTGAACAATTCCCCGAATTCCACATATAATCACACAGCCAAGTGGAACTGTTTTAATGCTCCTCATAATGCAAAATTACACTGTGATGCCTTTTTTTTCACTACTGTGAAAAGCTGGGCTTCATATATCTGCTACCATATCCTCTGAGCAGCCTTATTTTAGAAAAGGCCTAGTCAACCCATATTCTGTCTTCAGTTGCTCTTTTTGGAAAATCTAATAAACTAGTATTGAGCTAGTCTTTCTAATTCAAGGGTTTCATTTCATCCCTTTCCTCTCCTTTTCCTGGGCTTTTCCTCTTTTCAGAAGCAGCTATCATCCCAACAATAATCTTATATTAGCTGCTGGGTTTTCATAAGTAAGGAAGTTGTTGGTTATGTGAAGTCAGTCTGCAGATAAGTTTAGTACTTTCCATTTGTTTGTGAAGAGGGAGGAAGGTAAGGGAGAAAATACAGTCTGAGGGTGGAATACCACAGGTGTAGGGTTGGTTAAAATTGTAAATTTTTTTTGTGGAAAATACTGGCTCTTCCATTTTTTGTTCTTTCTGGAAGAAGAGGAAAAATTTTTCAATTTCCTCTGGAATGGAAACAATGAGAATGTAGTTGAGGAGTGTGGAATTATATATTTTTGAGAATAACAGAATAACAATTTGTAATTTCATTTCCAAATGAAATATATTCCCACATATTGATGTTTTGTTTTTTATTTTCTGATTATTTCTTAACTTGTCTGTAGTAGCAGTGGCAGTGTGCAGTGCCTTTATGAATCAATGTGAGAATAATAACAGCAGTATAAAAGTTAAAATAAGTCTCAAAACATAATGGCAGCCATTTTTGGAATCTGTTTCTAAAACTGAACATCAGCAGAAGAATTAGTCCTGCATTTTTAAATGAGAAATATTGTTAAATAAATATGATTTCCTGAAAAAAAAATCAGTTTTCTAAATTGACATTTTCTGGTATAAAATATTTCAAAGAAAATTAACCATTCGGACCTACACATCTCCTTTTCCTTCCTTATTGGAGAAATGCTACTCATTCTACCATTTTCATGTTCTTGTTGTGGTTGACAATAAGGTGTCCAGGAACATTTGAAAAAAACAAACAATGTTTTTGCAAGTGTCTCTACCATTGCTAAGCTTAAGGCTTGTCCATACTTGTAGCTGGTTGACTTCAATCCCTTTTTACTAGTGTGGTGTGTGTCAGCCAGCTGACTTTTTTTTGTGAATCCTGTCAAGTGGTATACAGTTTTGTAAGTGTGGAGATGTGTGCTGAGTTAAACAGTCTAGGTATAAAGGTATTCTTCCTTAAAGCACTGTTTGTGCATCTGTCCAGCCTTCCCAGGGATATCCTGCAAAAATCTGTTGGACTTCCTTTACTGTTCACTTGTGTGTCCATCTAATGTTCCCAAGGCCTCATGACCAGATAACCTCTGAGTGTAAATGATGGTGTGGAGGGTGATGTAAGCCCCAGTTACTATGCTGTCAAGCCTTTTATTTTTGCATGAAGTCTCGTTAACAATGTTAATATTAATTAACAGTTAATACGGAACTGGAGAGACAAACAGTTAAGAAAAGTGGGCATAGCCAGTGTGAAGGAGTGGAGAGGGATGCTGAATGGGCTGCCTGAAGACTCAGGCCAGCTTTAGGACCTCTGGAATTGGTTGTAAGGTGTGTGGCTCCTGTGAGGTGTGAAGGCTTCTGTCATTCAAATCTGTATGCCCTTTCTGCCTGCTGGATTTTGAGGCTCCTGCTGCTTTGCTCACCTACTCTGTTATAAATTTTCTGCCCCTTTTTTTCTTCCCTCGAAGTATGCAAGAACGCTTACACTGGTTGTGTGGTGTCCCTCTGCCCATGTGTTCATGGCTCTCTCTCTTTACATACTTTCAAAAAAACCAGCTGACTGAGATGGCGGCACTGCTTGAATTAAATAATAGATGGCTTGAAGGAAAACCAGTTTTATTGTAGCAGCAGAGGAGAAAAGGAAAAGCATTAGATTTATTTTTCTGTCTTACAGTTTCACTAGTGTCCTCAGCTTTGAGCCAACATGAGGTATTATGAGGTAATTTGGCTGAGTCACACTACACAAGACATTTCAAAGAAGAAAGATATTTTATGGTACTTTAAAAATTGTGTTTCTTTTTGGTTACTGCAAAATTTGTGTACTTTGCTGATCATTGACTGCTGGAAAAGAGAACTTAAGCCAAAGGATTATTTATATCATGTAGAGGTAGCAATAATAGTCCCAGTATAGGCCAGCAGAATATTTAGCACAGACTATGATTCACTCCTTGGGCGCCTCTGCAGTTCAGGGTGCCAATGTATAATTTGTTCTGGCTGTCTGAAGCCCCCTTCTTGCAGCAGTCCTTACTGTTAGTGCAGGGTATGTGCAGTAAACCCCAAGACGGGGCCTGTAAGCCCAGCTGTGTAAGTGGAATATATTCAGTTGTGTGATGAGATATGTATTTCTCCAGGGGTCTCGCCATGGGGTGCCCATACGTTGTCATACATTGGCGGTGTGCATGGTGCCAGGGTGAGGCAAAGGCTATAGTGGGTGGCCTTGATGTGTTTGGAGACAACGTGGCCTGTCCCAGCCAGAGGGCTGAGCATCGCGAGACAATGGATTAAGGGACTGTATGATTTGCTCTAGTGACAAATGTTGACAGAAGAAAGATGAAATCTAGCATTAATATTGTTCTCTTTAAACTATTTCTTTTGGTGCCAGCCCTGCCTGCTGAGGTATGCTGTTCATATTTGAATTGCTGACGTCGGTGTTCTGTACACAGAATTTAGTAGAATGAACCAAGTTCAATTTCTCACCTGTAAAAGAAAGCAATCAAGATTTTTGACTTCTGTTGTTTTGGAGAGTCTTGTATGTTACCACAACACAGTGGTGGTGAGATAGGTGTCTTGTCCCTCTACCTGTGTTCTGTAGGTAACAACAATTTAGTTCATTTAGTTCAATTTAGTTCACATTTCTTCCATTTTGCTTTATGAAACCAGGTGCAAAACTGTTATCCAGCACAAATTAAAGTTATCAGTTTCTGGTCCAAGAGTTTCTGGTCCAACATAATCTCCCTGCTTTATCTCCGTTGTTTCCAGGTGGATAACCCACAAAACTGAGCGAATCCTTGGTGTGATAGACAAATGGTAGCAAATTTCTGCGGTGACTTTTCAGTAAGTTATTTGTGCCAGAACCTATTGAAATCACACGCAGGTCTGCTGTGCATGGTAATGAATAACATGGACACAAGAATTTATAATGTTTGCCCCCAGTTGTATTCTAGAAAGTTCTCTAATATGGCTCCAAAATCCCATGTAGAGAGGGCCAACTTTAGTGAACAGATAGTTTAACTTCTCATGCTGGTTTTCTCTGAAGGCTCAGTAGCACAGATAACTTTCAAAGGCTTTCTGGAATTTGCTTTTATCCATTGCTGGTAGCCTGCCTTGCATGGGAGGATTAACTGAGGACACTTACGAGGGCTGGAAGGTTTTCTTTGGCTGTTGTTTAGATTTTTTCCTCTTGATTTAGTTTTAATCTAATCTCTTCTGGGCACCAAGCAGAGCTGAAAAGTGAGTGACTTTTTATCTAAATTGAAGTGATAGCAATTGATCAGGTTTTCATCATCTGTCTTTGCTGTCATTGGAGCTTCCTCTGTGATCTGCAGTTGACTGAGAGAAATGAAAACTTAATTGAATTCTTTAGCTAGCTAGATGTTTATTTATAGATAGGTATGTTGAAGCATGGTGATGTAGGGCCCAATTCTATTCCTTGCCATGAATAGCAAAACTTCTGTTGATTTCATTGAGAGCAGGAACATCTTTGACTTACTTGAAAAAGCAGAATGAAACTTATCTTTGCACTGTGATTTGGAACCAGTCATGTTTACTGACAGTAGAGCAGAGAACTGGGTCATCCTGGTAAGGTTTCAGGTAATGCTCATCACATTTTGTTTTTACTTTTGCTTTTGTTTTCTTCCTGTGTACTTAACATTAATATGGACATCTTATTATATAGGTCTCACACCATTAGAACAACATGACTATGCTTTAAGTGGACAAGCAGCTGAGAGCAGTTCATGGTCTTATCAAATGAAAATTTCTTAAACGACTGTGAGTAATAAAAAGCATGCAACAAATGAACAGCATTTACTAGCAACGCTTCAGTTTTGGTCAGCTGCCAGGAGTATTATTTAGTTTAAACTGGATAACCAGAGACTTTAATTGCAATATGCTGCACGGGCAGTGCAACAAAGTTCTCTGAGGCCTTATTCTAAGTAGATCTATTGTAAGTACCAACCTCTTTTAGTCACTGTGCATTGATTCCACCAACACACAGGGAATACTTTACTCTACCAGTCCAAGTTAAATATTAACATAGTTTGCCTGCTTGCAAGCTCTGTGCTGCTTTTTAATGTAGAAAGTAAGCTCCTTGACCAAGGATTTGATCAAGTGAGGGAGAAAAAACCCCAAATCGCTGAAACAATGCCTTGAACTTTAACTTGTTAGTTTGATTTTCCTTATAATGGAGTAGGGCATCATTTCAAAAAACATTTGTTTTGATTGAATGACTACATTTGCAAGTGTTTTGATATATGAACATTGAAACAGATTTAAGAATGTGTATATAATACTTATTGTGATAAATGCCCTTGAATTCTTCTTGCTAATTCACCATATATTTCCAGAGCTGATCTAAGCATTGAAGTGAACATTGACAGCTTATTTTATTAGAAAACATAGGAGAAAGTTCTAAGAATCAGCAAAGACTAGCGTCTGTCATTCCCCCCATGTTGTGTAGGTGGCTCTTCCTCTGTATTTAAGGGCAGAAAAAATGTTGGCTCAGAGCAACAGCTTTTGATTTTTTTTGGGGGGGGGGGAATGTCTTTACCCATTGCTCCTTGTTTACAATGCTGACTGAAGTTCGCCAATAAAATAATCTGAAACATTTATTCTCTGTCATAGTCTATAAATTAGAAAAAGCAGCTGAGCCTTCATGGGGGCTTTTGAATATTCCAAAGGGGTAAAAAAATATTTTTGTCAACCTTGGAATTTAAATATTCCTAATACTAATGCCCGGTTTCCAGCAATCAAAGTAAACAACTCTAAGTTTTGAGTTAAACTGCAATACATTTCATAGTAGAAAGATAGTTTCTAGGGAGCAGTAGCTTCTTCTGCCCCCTGAGAGTGTTATTAGTTCCAGCTACTCATAAGCTGTACACTGTCATTTAATCTGAATGAGTGTATAGAGTATGAAGTTTGCTGTTGGTGGCACTGTCCTTTTCTAATCTGAGGAGTGCTTACTGCTTTGATGGTAGAAAAGGAAGTCATATGCACTGGGCTAATAAAATGTTATAGATACTTTCACTGTATGTTGAAATCTAAAGATAATGAAAAAGACTTGATTATATCTGTGAACATTCAAAGGGATATATGTGGATTACTCTAATCAATTATCCATACTGTTCAATAAGAAAACAACAAGAATGAATGGCCTTCAACTTCAGCAGGAGGGAGAAAACCTTTAATTTAAGAATAGATCAGAAAGCCTTGCACTCTAGGGGTAAGAAATACAGATAGACAAATTTGTCCTTTCTAATTTTGAATTCATTGTCAGGCTGAGGGTTCAATCACTGAATCTGCTTTTTGTTTGGAGAGGCTATAAAGGGAGGATTGGAGCTGAAAAGAGTAAAGAATGGCCTGCTTTCAGAAATAAAGATATTAGGGGAAGGGCGAGGAGACTCCACAGCAAAAATCTTCCATATGTTCAAAATATTAGGTACCAGCTTAAGGTAGTCTAGCTTTTTCATGGCTGGTAAGAATAGGCTTCCGTTATATTTAAAATGGATCTCAAATTCAAATTAATATTTGACTCCTTGAAAAAGAGGTTGAGATATTTGCCAAATTTCAAAATCTACAAAGTCAACTCAGCCCTCATAGGAGCAATTGTGCAATATCAAAGGCTGCCAAGGGTGTTTTGTAACCAGTATCACTGGGATATGCAAGACTCAGCAAGATACTTATGTGTTAGAGGTAGTGTAGGATTAGTGAAATTATGCTGCAGGAAGCTTGGACTCATAGAGCCTTTGAAATCCTGCAGACTCTGAGATTTTTCCTAACCTAGATGATTCTAGGAACACATTGTAAGAGCTGTTACATAATGGCATCAGCATTAAAAAGAAATTATATTTTTTCAAAACATTTTTACTGATTTAGTTAGCTTTTTATTCTTTCTTGCAAAATAGAGGTTGATTTTTGCCAGCATGAACACATTTTACATAAAATGTCTGGTATCAAAAGTGAAAAAGAGCAGAAAAATTACACACAAATGAATAGATTTTAATTATGTTTAATGCTTAATAATGATCATTGGCTGTTTTCAGGTAGTAGCAACTGTTCATAGCCATTTTTCCCTGAGAAGAATAGATGATCTGGAATTGATTACTGGAGGCCTTTCTTCACCAAAACAGAATCATGCAGTATCACATATGGGATTATCCAGCATTTACTGAGAAACAAACAAATCATCATTTACAAATGCTCCTGTCCCTGAGGTTGCGCCCTTTAGGTAGGAAGCTTCCTCCTGTGAGGAACTCCATGTGTATCAGTGGCTTTTTCTTTCCACAGCCATGACTAGCATCCTTATGAGTCTGGTTGTAGCTCTTGAGCAATGGATGTATAAGGGCAGTTGTCCTTTCCTGAAAACATTGGCTTCAGTAGAGCAGTGTATTATACTAAGCCAATCTAGAATATAGTTGTTCAAGGAGCTTTTAATTTCTGGGAAGGTTAGACAAGTTTCTGAACCTGATCAACTTGTAAAATTGTGAATGTTAAAAACATTTTAGAATCTTAGAATAATTTAGATTAGAAGGGACTTTTGCTGATCATCTAGTCTAAATCCCTGCTCAAAGCAGGGTGAATGTTACAGGTCTTGTGGTGAAAAATGAAAGAACAACTCCCTGTAACACCAAAAAAGTCCATAGCCAGTGTTGGAGAGGAAATATCTGACCAAGCCAACATTCCCGGTGAGTCCCTGAAAGGTGAATTGGCTTTTGTTGATGCAAAATTGAAGAATACTCATCAAACTTACTGAACACCACGTTATCCACTTTGTGCTTACATATGCTAATAACACTTGATTTTGCCACTTATCCCTGGAAAATCGTTATTCTTCTGTTCACTATCTTATCCCTTATTCTTCCAATTTCTTTTAAACCATTTCCCTATGCTTTTCCCTGTTTGTAATCTTTGAGTAGACCACCTGTGAGAATACTCCCAATTTTGTCCTTTTTTCAGAGGTCCCTATATGTTTTGGAAATATCAAGGAAACCTCCTCCCATGCCTGTATGATTTTTTTCTCTTTGAAGTGAGCCTGCTCAGTGACCTGCACATACTTTTGGGTGGGATGGCAGGGATAGGTTGAGTTATATGTGGAGCAACTGCAGTTTCTGCTGAAGTGAGACTTTTGCTTCCCAAATCTATGTGAAGGATAAATGTAATTTTGAGATAATCTCAAGTAATTAAAAACATGAACTCATAAATTTTTTTCTTCCCAATTGCTCGAGACTCTTTTGAGGCTGATATGACCAACAATTTATTTCATGTAACTTGTATATTTTGCAGAAGAACACATGACCGGAGGGTATGTAACTCCTAATGTTAGATGAGCACCTCCAGAGGGCAATTCAACTGACCAAGGCTGATAGTCTGCAACATGGGATTTCATCTTGTTTTATGACCCATTGGCCTAGCAAATCATTTTGATGGGGGGCTTGACTACATATTGAGCTAGTCATGAATAGCCGTTCCAGAATTATTTCTGAATAATTGCATGTGCCAATATATTTATTCCAACTACATCTCCCCACACACTCTGGTTATTCAGGAATAGCTATTACCTTTAAAATTCACATGCCCTCTTAATCCCAGTTGAAGCATAAACAGATTGTCAGAGAGTCAATAATGTTAACATTAATCTTTTCCTGATGTCAGAGTGCTTGCTAATAGTTGTTTTAGGCAAAACACTGTGACCTGGATTTATCACACCTAATTCCAGCACTAGACTGAGATATCATTGCTAAGGATATTGTATTTTGAGCTCTCTTTGCAGTCAGACACATGTGAATAACGCTTCCCCAGAAAGCCAGTCAGCACCTCTAATGTAGAAGTTGTTTTCTGGAGGTGTCAGTGTCTCTTCCTTGAAAACAGAAAGCTCCAGAGATGGTAGGGTGCTTGTTTAAGCACCTCAGGTAAATGACAGTGTTCTGTGGGAGGAATCAGGACTAGGATCAGTAAGTCCTTCATCTGTAGGAGAGGGTGTTCAGATTGATGTATTTATGTAGCCTATAGGACACAATGAAATTGTCCAGGTCTCCTAATGTAGTTTTATTTTCTACAGCTCTTCTTATCATAATTTTCAAGAAATAATTCAGTATGTGGACTGAGTATTGCTGAAGCAGTTATTTCTGTCTTGCTTTTAGTTTCATTTTAGTGTGGACTCCAAAATCCCATGATTTTTCAGTTCCAGTTAAACCTGTAATTAGTAGCATGTTATCTAGAATGGGGAAAGTGAGTGTGTGTAAGGAGAAGGAGTGTACATGTGAAAGAAAGTTGTTATAGATAAAGAAATGCAGAAGAAAGAACCTAAGGCAAAGGCAGGAAAGAGGAAACCCAGAAAATTGATTCATTGGAATAGAAAAGCAAAAGGCAAAGATAGTGTCCTGAAGTTGATGTCAGTTTATATAAATACAGTGGACCATGATTTGTGGTGGCTAAGGAATGACCTCATTAAACTTCTGTTCCTGGTAGGTGGGATGGAAGTTGAGGCGGCAATTTCTTTTGATTACACACCTAAATCTGATAGCATTTGCAAGCTGGAAACCTGATTCAAACAAAATGCTCTAACTTGGCATGGAGAGTGAGTAGTAGTCATCTGTTCTGGGACTGTATTGCTATTTCTACTCTCTCTCTGGAACACTGTAATGGAACGTATCAGTGAACTGTATCTTCTGAGAAAATCTGTTGTCTTTCTGAACCAAATCTTTCTTTGTCTGTGAGGATATACCTCAAGGTAATATCCTGCAAAGACAAAAATAAATAAGGGTATGGCTTCCATCAGCAGCTCCACTCAATTAAAGAACCCAGTCATACATATAATTTAATAACCTTCTGTGTATTTCCATCTTTGAGACTCGGGGAGAGAGGACTTTTGAAAGAGTAGTGTGCATCTTTATTACAGAAACTGTGAGACTGATCTAAATTAGTTATTGACTGGAAACAATCCAGATGATGATGGCCATTTGTTTCTACGCATGAAAACATCTGAGGTGGGTGTGAGCCAGAAGTATGTTGTTAGGAAAGTGAACTTTCCTAGAATGCAAAGTATATTTACATGAACTATTTGTTAAGTAGTTTCAGACAGGCATATTTGCATCTGATGTATCTGACTGGATAATTCACAGAAAGAACGTCCTTAAATTAGCAGACTAAATTCATCAGTGTAAATTTACCCACTGCAATCGAAACTTGTTACACATATTCCCATTCTGTCTCATGTGGAAAAGCTTCCCTGTTGCATTTAACCTCACCGCTGGCCCTCCTTTATTCAGATAGATCTGGTAATACTAGGCACTTTTGGTGAAACTCTGGCCCAGTAGGGAAACTGCTGTGGATTTCCATGAGGATTTCTTTATTCTACAAAAGAAACCTTCTGATAAAAGCAAAATATAAGGTTTGGATTTATGCTAGATAATCTGTGTAAAAACTGTGACCATACCTAATTAAATCACATTCTCCATTACACTGTTTTCCTGTTATTTAACTTGTACTTAACTAAGAAATTATCACTTCTGGGTGCATCATTCTACATATGGAATTTAAAATTCCTATATCACCTTGAGCTTATATTTTAATCAATAAAAATGTAAATATTTCTTTGTATTTGAACCAGTTCCAGACCTCTGATGCTGATGTCAGTAGGTGGAGCTTGTCTTTTAAATTTTTTCTGTAAATTGTTTTTCAAAATATTGAAGAATAGCTATTGATATAAAAACAATTCTTGCTATGTTATGGTGAATAAACACTTTAAATTCTCATCTTCAGCTTTCCAGTTTCATAATTTTCCTGAGGGCAGCTTATATTTAATACTATATGCACTAATCCATCAAGTGAAAAATTGTCAAAGGCTTTCTGAGAGTCCAGATATCTGTGCTGCTATAGTTCATGTCAATGGTTATTTCCCCTAGAACCTTGAAGTCAATAAGACTAGTTTGATGTAATTCAGTTCATAAATCTGTTATGATCTGGTTTTATACATCTTTATGCAATTAATAGATCTTTTATATCTTTAACTTTTCTTCTACTGATTTTTTTAGCCATTTCAAGTGGAGCTGAGGCTGAATTAAAACCGCTGAAGTTGAAGAAATCACCTAGTGATCTCAGTGAGTTCTGGAGAACATTATTTTTTCCACTATTTAGTTTTAAAAGTATTAGCACAGGAATATTAGCAGAATCCATACAGCAATATACTTCGTAACCTTGGTCTAAGCTAACATGTTATATTAAACACAATTTTTTTTGGTAAGATATTTATGTATTTTTTTTATTCTTAGGCTGATATATTCTTGCGGAGTCTAATAGGGTATATTTTTACATATATTAGAAAAACCTGTATGAGCTACAGCAAGACAAATGAGAAAAAAGGTCACTAACAAGCAATGTCATAATTGTTTAAAACTGGAAAGCAATCAGAATCAGAACCAAGAGAGTATACTGAGACAATAGCTGGTACAAAGACACTTCGTAAGGGCCATAGCAGCTGGGGAAGGGCATTCTATAGTAAATACAGATGCCAAATTATAAATTTAGCCAAGCAGAAGGGTACTGGGTTATTGTTGTGTTTGTATAGATGCTTTTTCTTTCCTAAAAATGTTAGATGCGTGAGTGTTTTTTTAAAGTTTTCCATAATCCAGCCATTCGGCAGCTTCAAGAGTCAAGACATCTGCTTTGGAGTTGTACTCATGTTTTGACGAGCCTTAAAGCATCACGGTTTTTGACATAACTGAAATGAAATCTTTGATGCTTGACAGCTGCTGGCTGCATGGAATGCATTTTTTTTTTTAAGTTCCAGTGTGATGTTTACTACACATAATATGAATACACATTGTTTTAAAGAACAGTTTTAATTTCCTTTACCCAGAGCTTTCTGTAGAAATGCTAAATTTATAGGAGTTAGCATCCTTTCAGTGAAGAATGCTGGCAATTTTAACAGCTCTGAGTGTGTCTGTATGGATGTGTGCAAGAGTATGGAGAGGGCATGAAAAGGCAATGGGAAGTTTTGCACATGGTGGCAGAGAGATGCCATCAGATGTAAGGCTGGAGCTGACATTATCGTCTTGGCATCCCTGACCCAGTGCTCACTGCACATCAGAGAGGAGCTGCAGTTGGGAGGCTGTCAGGCTTAATAAAATAAAAGTGAACGTACCACAGAGGCGGTTGCAAATGCTGTTATAGTACTGCTAATGTAAGCTGTAAAGCCAGATGGTGAACTTCTGACTCATATGAGTGAGCAACACAGGAGTCATCCCATTGTCATTGAATCACTGTGGCCAGGGAGACTTAAAAAAATAAAAAAAAAATCATGCAGCATAGGAGCAGACAACTCCTGCTAGCAGTAATGGCTGCTGTGTAGCTCCCCTCTCATCTGCAGACTGATCGCAGACCTGCTTACAACTGCTAGTGTACGTTGGTGTTTTGGTAGCCCTTAGGGCAATTTCTGTGCAACACTTTATTTAGTGGTTATTAAAGATGGCATTTGCCCAGCTGCTGTTCACCAGTGATAATCACTTTTCACTCAGGCTAAAGGGGGAGACCAATGACCTCTGCCTTTGTGTGGTGGAGGTAGTGACACGAGGCCAGTGTCCAAGACAGGGGAAGAACCAAACAGGAGCTAAACCCTATGGCACGAAGAGCTTCCCAGGGCGTGCTTGCCAGTTCAGCTGAGCTGCAGCTGTCTGTGCAGGGGGGACACCAGTGGGCAGAAAGTTAAGTGAATAGAGAAAAGCAGAGGTGGTACTGTGGAATGGAGGGGTGTTTGCAGAGCTTATAGCTACCGTATTTGCTGGGAAGGCACACTTAGATTTTGAAATAACTCTATTCACCTTTGGTATTATTTTTGTTTTTTTCTTTTGTTTATAGTAATTAGGACTTCATGTACATTCTTTGTAAATAAGCAGGGCAAGGCAATAACAAGAAATACCTGATTTATATGATCAGTTCCTCCTCCTAATAGAAGCAAGGGAGCAAGGCCCCAGTTACTGGCAAACTGGCAGCCGAAGGGGAAACAAACTTTCCTTAATTTAATCAAGCCTCGGTACCTATGGCAGATTTTCAAATGTGCCTAGCTCTCATCACTGCTTTTGGGGCCACTGCTGTGAGGTGTTGAAAATTCTGGCCCCGAGCCAGCAGCAGGATGGATTGTGTGAGTGATTTTAAATGTGGAAATAGCCCTGTGACTTCAGTGGGATTATTTATGTGCTTAAATTAAACATGTGCTTAAGTGCTTCACTGGTGCAGAGCCAGAATGCCTGGTACCTTATAGGACTGAGTCCTTGGAAATCTAATTAATACATTTCAGTGCCAAAATGGGGACAAAGTTCTTTTGAAAACCTGTGCACTAGGTTAGGTGTCTATATGTTGAATACTGAGTTTTTCTGAAAATCTAGCCTTTAAATATCAACCCCGGTAATTTGCACTGATAAGCATTTTAGCAGAAACATTCGGTCTGTATTTTTATTCCAATTCTAAATAACTTTTGCACATCCTAAGATGGGTGATTTAATATAAACTAAATAACACATGGGCTACTGTAGATTTTTTTTTTTTGTAGTTTTAGATGCACAAATTAGGGCCATTCCAAACAGTGTAAGGTTTAGCATTTAATTAAATTAAAACCCCACACATTTATGAAAATGAAGTTGCTTTTGATTTTTCCAGAATGTCTCAAAATCAATTTGCAGTAGTAGTCATTGCAATACAGATTACCTCAGCCTTGTTTTCATGCATAGGGCCTTGAATCTGGTACTAAACCGATACTAGCCTTTGCTCTACTTGCGTTTAGGAGACACTGTACTGCTAACTGTGCTATTTTATGGATGTGGCTAAGACTGTATTTATCTATGCAAGGTTTGCTGGTGGTGTTATGCTTACAAATTTCCGTAATTAAGACATACTTTACAGCTGCAAAAAATAACCATTTTGCTAGAGTTAATTTTGACTGTTGAATTCATGAAAAAGGGATTTTTTGGTGGTACAGCTTTGGTTGCACTAGGTTTTTTTTACTGGTCTACCATAATTTTTTCATACTTTTAACAAAGCTATGTCAGTGAAACTTTAGATGTAGGAGAGGTCTGAAATCACGATTATAACTGTAGGTTTTTTGAGGCTTCTGTTTTCTTGCTCACTTCTAAAATAACCAGAATGTTGAGGACAATCTTGGAAGCTGAATATGGGGCTATGTTTAACTTTATTATCCTTACATAGTTATTCAAAATGCAAGCACCATGGAATAACTTTTATGGCAGGTTTATATTAAAAATGGGGAAATCTTAGTATTATGTAGCAAAATCACAATTGCCAGCAAGCAGTTTAAACAGCTCTGGTTCCTTCTATATAAAAATTTATTTTCCAGTAATATGGAAGATGTTTGTGAACATTATTCATCTGTAACCTAGAGTTCCTGGTTTGTGACAATTCAGACTTGTAGAGGAAGTCTCAATGGCTTAGGAATTGCTTTAATGCATCAGAAGCAGTTTAGGCTTGCAATTTTGCCACTAAGTAGTACCATCTTCAATATTCTCTAGAAAGTTTTCCTCCCATAGTGATGAGTCAAATATCCAAAAAGGGAGACGTGATGTTTGAATAAATCTGGAACACTGCACATAGTGTAGCCGAAGATGTTACTACTTGTCAGTCTGAAAAAATTAGAACAAATTCAAAGTTAGCATCCTGGTGGTGGGGGGGTCACTGTAGTAATATTTAACTTCAAAAAGGGAAAACACATAAAAATGAGATAGCTTATTGAAAAGAAATTTAAAAGAGCAGCCAACAGGGTAAAATGATTAAAGACCATACATTAGAGGCTCAGAGTAAAAGTGTACCACCTATCAAAAGCAAATTTAAAAAAAATAATCTTTCCCTAAAACTAGCTTGGCCAGCTGCACAGCAACAAGATATTGCTCGCTGGTGCAATTAAAAATCAGCAGGACAAGATGAATTCTATTCCAGGATTCATAGTTCAATTGCAGGAGTTCTAGAAGAACTCAAATAAGGATTTATTTAAATTATTAACTACAGTGTGGAGTTTATGTTCAAATCAGCCTCTTTATTAAAGAAATGAATAGGGTTAAAATGTATTGCCACTTTTTGAAAAAGCTGCAGATGGCATATAAGGAGCTTCAGACAGTTAGTCTGGCTTTTGTATTGGGTGAAATGTAAGAAATATAATGAAGGATGATAATTCGTAAACACCAGTGATAAAATTGGTTAGAGTCGCATGGATGAGGGCAGACTATGAAGAACTGCAAAAAGACCTTATGAGACTGACTGACTAGATAATAAAATAGTAAATGAAATGCAGCATAAATAAATGGTAAGTGTTGCACCTGGGGAAAAACAATCCTAGCTTCATGTATGAAATAGTAGACTTTGAGTGACCATTACCTTTCAGCAGTGAGAGTTTGGTGTTATGGTAAAAGTCCCATGAAAACATCAGTTTAGTGCTCAGTACAGTTTAGAGAGCAAATATAATATTAGGAATTATTAGGAAAGGAATAGAGAACAAATCAGAAAGCATGGTTATGGCAATATTTGTATTCAGCATTTACCCATGCCTTGAATAGTGCCTGCAGTTCTACTCCTCTTGTTTCATCAGTGATATATTAGAAATTAAAAACATTCAGAGAAGGGCAGTGAGGATAATCAAAGATATGGAACAACTTCTATACTGAGTAAGACATGATGCTTTAGGCTGAGAAGAAATAACTTGGGTGTCTACAAAATCATGGCTGGTATGAAAAGGGTAGATAAAGATCAATTGTTCATTGTTTCTTCCAATACAAGAATAAGGGACCATCAAATGAAACTGGTGGGTTCTTGATTCAGAACAGTTGAAATGAGGTGTTTATTTATGGAAATGGTGAAACTTGTGTGGACTTGTTGAATTTCTTGTCAAAGGGTGTTGTGGATACAAGGTGTTTTCATGAGTTCACAAGGGAATGGGACAATGTGAAAGAGAGATCCTCTGGAGGTTACTAGATAGACAAAACACATCAAGCTCAGGAACACCCTTAAGCTGAAAACAGCTGGAAGCTTGGAGAATATTTAGATGGAAGTATCATATATGGTTACCCTCTTAGTCTTAATGTGGTTATGGTCACTGCTGGGAACAGGATATTGGACTGGGTGGATCTGTAATTTGAACTGCTGTGAGCATTCTCATGTTCTTCTGTATGTGCTTACATGTGTAATAAATACGATGTACTGGGATTTTCTAAAAGCTTTTGAAAAGCTTCCTACTGTTTTAAGATGGAAAGCCTTCTCATGAACTAATAGCTACTCAGAGGTAAAAAACAAGGGATAAGAATAAATTACCAGTTTTCGTAGAGGGATTGTCAGTGTGTCCTCCCATAGAATCTACAGGAGGACCTGCATTGTTCCACATATTTATAAATGATCTAGGAAAAGTCTGTGAGGGACTGCTAAACACAAAGGAGTGGATATAGCTTTTGGGTCAAGAGACACCTGAGCTGCAAGTTGCCAAAAGCTGAAGGGTAGAAGAAACATCACCCCATGCTTGTTTGTTTTTATAGTCTTTCCTTAAGTATCTGTTACTGGCTGGCCACCTTCAGACACTAGGTAGACTTTCAGTCTGACCTTGTTCAGCCAGTCTTATACTCTTATGAGTCAAGTATGCTCTTGCCCATTTTGTTGACTTGTCAGACTGCAGAAATGAAGAAGAAAAAAAAAAAGTCCATTAGTTGCTGCAATTGTTTCAGTCTGGAGTCAGATTATGTAGGAGGTTTAGTACTTTTGTGAATTAGTTTACAGGTTGTTTTTTTCTGGCAGTGATTGCTGAACCCTATCAATTCACTGTTCTGTTATTTCCTCTGTCACTCACAGCTCACAGACTTTGCTATTATTCAGTTTGGTGTCTCTAAATTATACTTCTTTGGAAGGTATTTTCATAGAGTAGTTTTGGGCGTGATTTTCTCTTTTCTTACTTTGATTTCACACATCTCGTATTTCCAAGAATTGATCCTGATTTCTTCCTGAGGAGAGACAAATGGGGATACCTTGAACACATTCATACTTAATTTCTGTCAATATGAATGCCTGAAGAATTCTTTGAAAATATCTCATTCACACATCTTTAAATATTTCCTATCTTGTTATGTTAAAATGGCAATTGAAGGCTTGCCTGATGTTCAGTTCAGCAAACTGTATGTATTTCAAACAGTACAAATATATGCACTACTGATTTTCTATTTAAAAACTCGCCATGAAAATTAAATTTAAAGGCTCTGAGGCCGTGGAGTGGTGCTGAATAAACATCTAACAGTAATAATATGTTCAATACATGAGTGCCACTGTTAACTTAATTCCACTTCAGGATATCAAGAATCACAGACACCTCCTTCCCACTTAATTGCTGTGTTTAATTTGTTTGTTCATGTAACACAATACTTTGGATTATAATAGAGACCAAAAGGTCTCAAACAGTTCATTCCCCAAAACAAACCAAGAAATGCAGAAGAGGCCCAAACATGTTGAATATCCATCATGAAGAGCAGCTAGCTTTTTTACTTTAATAACAATTTGCTGATTTTTAAATTGACTATTATGTGAGGCTTTTTAAATCTTTCTGTAGCGTGAATTCTTTAGTTTGCATGAGGAAAATATCTAATACTGGCAGACTGCTTACTTTGGACAACTTAAAATGACCTGCTTTAAGCATCTTAAATGATATGTTGGCTGAATAATCATGAGATTAATTACTATTCTGAATCATATGCTACTGTGTCTTCCATTTGGTAGCCAGCAGCCAGAGCAGACATGATGTTCATTGGTGACTGGTCTTGTGGTGCACGCATGTGAATCCTTTGAATATTATGAAAGTAAACACTCAAGGCAGGAACTCATCATCTTGAGGCAGTAATTTTAGCAGGTAAGCTATGATAAGCTTGTCTTCTCTGAATACTATTGCAAAACGTCAGGGTACTGAACTGTTGAAATTGAACTTGTCAATATTAAAGACCTCTAGCCTAAAGTTAATGGGGCTAGGCTTTTGCCTTTCTGGTTCCACCTATCCAGGTCAAAACTTCCCATGTATATGAACAGTCTTTTCTTTTTTTTCCCCCTAAACAGAAAAAAGGCTAACTTCATAAAAATAAAATAATAGAACTTAAAATTTCATTGCCTCTGAGGTATCCTTTGCATCTGCAATATCAGTTAGCTAATCCTTAGTCAAAAGATACTTCCTAAAAGGAAACTTTAAATTTAGGCAAAACATAGTTGCCCAGATGGCCAGCATCTTGAAACTGCAAGTTCTGCAGCTTATTTTTCTCCGCTAACTGTATTTCTTTTCTATTCTTTGGTTTGGACTTTCAAGGTTTCTGGTATAACTGGAGAAGACAGTAGATATGATGTATAAGATACTCTTCATCAGCTTCAGAGAGAGGTGTGTGGTTTTAAATCTGAATTCTACTCCACTGCTGCTCTTAAGTGGCAAATGCTCTGTTCCTTAATGGCACAATAATCCTCTTGGTAAGCAGTGATTTCTTGAGAGAATAGTTTTTGTGATGTGTGTCTGTATGTGTGTATTTAACCAACAAGACAGAGCATTTACAATTTAATGAGGGTATATGGATTGTGCTTACAAGTGCTGAGAGTTTTTGCTTTCTATTCTTTGGGAATAATTCACTAAAATTTCCCTTTCCCCCAAGTTTGATACATTGAACACATTCATACCTATTTTTGGTCAATATGAATGCCCGAAGAATTCTTTGAAAATGTCTCATTCACTTTGGCTCTAATGCTTTCTCTGGAATTCATCAAATGCACAGATCATCTGCATTGCCCAGTCACTTGTAAAAATTGAGCTCACTCTCATCTCTTCAATTCAGCAACCTAGAATGATGCAGCATAACTTTGGGAAACAGCAGCATTAAATTAGAGATGCAAGCTACAGACTCTAATATTAAAAATGCGTTCTCCTACTGTGGCCTAATTTGCCTTTTTCTTTTTATGCTGATAATATATCTGAACCCACACTGTGAGCAGTGTGTAATAAGTTTCTAGGCTTTTGGCATCTGTTATGGACAAACTGTGGATTCTTTGTGGCTTCAAAAAGCAAATGAAATGAGAAGATTGATGGAATTCTTGTCTAGATGTGTGACATGAAAATGTGCCTAAACAAATGTAATTTTGCAGCAGGAGCACTCAAATTGTGTTGAAGCTAAAAAACATATCTTGCTTATCACATGAATTAATTAACTGCAGAACATTTCTTTCTTCCGTTGTTACACGAGGTAAAGGGCTGGGAATTTGAATCCTGTAATTCAGCATATGAAACTATTGTCAGAACCTCCAGCTCAGGAAGCCTTTAAACCACAGAAGGCTGGAAGTGTAGCCGGGGAAGGATCACTGTATGCTTGCCTTGCTCTGATGCTTTTCCGTAGGCATCTGCTACTGGCCACTGTCAGGGGCAGGATATCCAACTAGATAGACCTTTGGTCTGACCCAGTATGGCCACTCTTATGTAAGAATACATGTGATCACTGGTGGTTTTGATCTTCAGCCCCTTCCAGGGCTGGATCATGACTAAGGATGAATGAAACTATGACTGGAGTTAATTTTAAAACACTGTTATTCAGGTTTGGATTAATTTCAAGGAATGTTGTACTGTCCAAAAATATGAAAATCTGCTGTATATAAAGTCCTTCTCAGAAGTAAATTATATATGTTCAAATATTCAAAATGGATTTGGAGTTGTAGAGAGGAATTGTGACCTTGTGATTGAGCAACATGAGATACATTGATGGGTGCAATGCTCAACTCTACACCCTTCCAGTGTAGCCTGATATTTCTGTGCCTTAGTTTTACATCGGTAGTCTCTAAATGAACATGTCTTTCTCATTCTCTTTGTCTGTTCATTTAGACAGTATGTTCTTTGTAGCAATATCCCTTAACATGGCTAACATACCTAATACAAGGATTACTAAGTTTGGGGCCTTTAGATACTGCTACACTGCACACAAGAACAGTGTTTTAAGCTGAGATGCTAGGAGCCAGTTTTTCAGAGAGGTTTATGTAATCCACTTGAGATGCACCTTCCCTTTCCAGATCACAGACATATATATTAGGCTGTATTTACATGATGTGTACTTGTAAAAGTGGAAGTTAGATTCAGATCTGCTCTAGCAATGGAAGAAATAATTATTATTTTTTTTTAAATAATATACCCTCTTTCATCAATCACTACCAATAGGAAAGTAGGCTTGGCCCTGGATTATTGTCTTTGTGACTATGTTAGACGAGAGACCTGAATTTGACACTGTTTGTCAGGTCACAGTCAGGGAAAGCTCTGCCACGGGAGAAGGCAAGTGAATTCAGATTTGATTCCAAGAGAACAGAGTCAAGTGCTACCTTAACTGCAGCTACCCACATTGTAGTAAGCAAAAAGTGGAAAAAAGGCGGTGAATACCATTGTGGTTTTTGAGCCAACAGGTAAGCTGTTTTCACTTTCTGGTTCTAAGCTGGGTAGTGTTTGAACAGAAGGAAGATGTGTTCAACAGCTAATGTCAAACAAAGGAACTTTAAACTGTGAGCACACATTTTTATTGGTATTGACCTTTTGGTCGTTTAAAACAATGTTACAACAGTATAATTTCATCTTATGTGGATGACCCAATTGTCCTTTGATTATTGCCTGGAAATACCAGCTATAATTAAAAATATAAAGAATAGCATGTCACAGTTTATTTGCTGTGGGAAGAGCTTCTTATCCCATGCAGTTTGGTACTTCTGGGCTGAGCTAATTGGGTGCAGTTGTCCTTCAAATGCCCTTTGGATAGCATGATCTGAAGTGGAAAATGAACAGGGAGCTAAATCTATTCTACAGTGCATAGACCAAAAAAGGAGAGAATGCTGCAAAGGAAGCAGGAAGCCTGAAAAAATCTTGATTTAATTTCCTTAAATGTTTGTTCTAAAGATACAGCAAGTACCAATATGAAAAAGCTATTAAAATAATCCTGTTTCTCCTCTTTTTCTGGAATTTTGCTGATTACAACTCCTTCCATAGCAGTTTTTTCCTTTGAGTGCTATTGTTCTGTACAGTTGTATGAGCATGTATTTAAAACTAATGCAAAGGGGAAAAGAAAATCCTGCAATCTCAGGAGCACGTATCTGGAGGACAACAGTTTCTGTTGAAATAAAGTTGCTAATGGAATTAGAATCACAGTGACACACTGTGAAAGATTTCTTTTTATTACACCCTTAAGATTTATCAAGGAAATGGTCCAGACTCCTACAATTTTTTTTGTGAATAGTGAGGATTATATATTTTAGTGTGCAAGACTAAAGCAAGTGAGCTTTTAGTGTAGATTTCAGCTATGATGACCTTGTGGAGAAATTCACTGTCCTTTGGGCATATTTTAAAAAATGTTTTATTAATCAAATGCTTGGGGAGCAAGAAATAAACTGAACTAATTCAGATACTTTTAACAAACTTTAAGAGGATAGATTTTGTCTACAACAATGAGCGAATTGAGTTTGCTGAATTGTCTGAACTGCTCCCTTTTGTTGTTCATTTCAGATGCTTATACTTTAAGCTAGTATGATTTAGAAAAGTTATTAAACTTTTTTTTTTTTTTAAGTGAATTTAGTTTTCGGGCAAAATATGAGGCTGAAAACCGAGTCAGCTACTACTGTCATTAATGGCCATCCAGGTGTTACTGCTGTAATGATTTGCCTGGACTCTAGGTAGAAGGGACCTTCTCTAAGGAATACCTTGTTTGGGTAAACTGACTGACCAAAGTATAGAAAAATAAGCTATTTTATTGGGACAGCATAGCTTCCTATATGAGGATTCTGTTATAGAATAAAATTAGTTAGTTTATGAGCAAAATTGTTATTTTACAATATAGACTTTTGTTGTTCCTGGATATTGTGTCTGCACAGGAAGCTATTCAGGAATAGCAATAACAAAACAGGCTGGTCTTATTTTTCATGTGGACAAGATGTTAAGGTCAAAGGGGGTAGTTCATCCCCACTCTGCCTTTATAGTGAGATTTCCTATACGAGTGCCAAGACTGACAGGGTGTCTGTGACAGAGGCAAAAGTCCATTAGGATTTGGAAGAGAATGATTTTCAAACTTCCTCACTGCCTGCAGTTGGGACTGTATTGTTGTTGTTGGGGTGGGGGGGGCTGTTTCTTTTTTTTGTAATAAGAGAGAAGGAAAGTAAGGAAGCCAAGAGTTTAAAAGTTCAGTCATGAGCATTGGTCGTTACTTTGTGTTTCTGAGTTTTTCTAAAAATGAAGCCCATATCTACCTTAAGCATTTTCACTATGATTTAAGGCCATTAAAATTAGATTTCTGTATTAGGTATTGTATAGCTGATTGAGAAATGACGTTGTTGTGTTGTTCAATGCATCTTGGTGTGTTGAAGCCTTCTCTTCTTTTTCTAACTTTCAACAAAAGCTGAAGTTTTGCATGAGATATGAATTCTGAGAAATTTTATTTTTGAAATTTTGAATCATTGTAATCTGAGAATCAAGTGATTTGCTTTGTTAGTATTGAAACATGGTACCTATCAAGTTTTTAATGCAAAGGTATAAAATAAATGATTTGAAGTGAGGAAGTAGAAATAAAATGTTTTTACTACATGCAAATTAAACAAATACAACAGAAATTGTTCACTAGAAACTAGAGCATCTAAAATTTCTTTAAAATGGTTGAAAACTTTAGATTTTGTTAATATTGCTTTTTCCAGAGAAAAGTACTTGATCAAATTTTCTTTGATCTAAAGCATTCTTAAATCAGTATGGTAGATATCTCAAACATGAAGTGAACAGATTAAGTTATCTGCTGTTAGATGCCCCATTTTGAAAACTGGCCAGCCTTTAATATCATTGAGGTTTAAAGACAAAGCAGTAAATAGTCATCATTGGACATTATCTCATGATCCAGCTACCCTGAAAATCAAGCAAAAGAAGTCACTTCTTAAGATTAAAGTACATCAACTGCAGACTATACCAATTCTGAGTGTAACAGGTCTGATTTAAAATTTGAAGTCCAAATTGCTTATACAGGTATGCAGATGTGCAGCTGAATTTTTGTATAGAATATATACAATAGAAATCTAGGGCATTTCTTTGCAGTGTGGTTGTGGGATGGAGGGAGTGAGTTCTAGTCCCTTCAGTCCTGAGGATCCTGAGGAAAGAAGATCTCAGTCTAGCAGATACATGATTTGAATCTTACTGTTGCAATACATAACCACTTCTGTTTTCCTGAGACCTGATATGTGAAACAGCCATCTGACCAATATTTGTGGTTAGCAGGGAAAAAAAAGGTGGAATTTACACATGATATTTTAAAAATAGTGAGAAGAATTGGTACGAGTAATAGTAAACTGTGATGAGGCTGTGGATGGAGAGACTGAGGCTGTGGAAGAAAGAGGAAGAAAGGAAGCTTTCAGAGATTAGATAAGCAGCCATAATTTTCAGGACATACTTGATCCAAACCTCAGAAAACATTATGGTTCATCTATCATTGGATTTTGACCTGTGCTGGAAATTCTTTTAGAAGCAGAAATACTATAATGAATTGGCTAAAACCATACACATTTTCTTTGAAACCTTTTGTCTTTATGCCAATGTAAGCAAGAAAAATGCTTTTACCATAAGCGTTTAGCTTTCCTATAACCCGTGATCTTTGCTTCATTCTTAACACACTTAAGTAGTGGGTTATGTTTTTTTATTGCATTGCTTTATTTTTTACATTTTTATGCAGTTTTTTGTGGGGTTTTCTTGTAATGTGTGTGAGAATATCCCACTGGTCAAATCATTTTCTGCACATCTTTAAGTCTCTCACTTTCAACACTCATAGCATGTAGATGGGCAGCACTGGACATTAAAATGCATGAGGTTGAATTAGACTCTTCAGCCCCCAAATGGGCCCATAGGCAGAAGCATTCCTGAAAGTACTATCATTGAAAATGCTACTAATAAATAATATGTATTTTAGGCTGAAAGCATTTCACATCTAAAGGCACTAGATGTTTGAATTGTAATCATAAATGAACAAGTATCAAAAACAGTAGTGGAATGAAGCCAATAATTTATCAGTTTTTCAAAACACCATTTACAAGAGGCATTTTTGATTTTTCTTTGGTTACACATCCATAGATATTATGCAGGCTGCATACTGAATCATGGCAGAAGGATCTTTGGTGTATGAGGTGGTGGGTTTTGTTTCTTCAAGCTTTTCCTTTGCTGCTGTTTAATCTGGAATTGGTCCTTCTTCCCATTCATTTTAATTGTCTGCTATGAATTTAGAGGTTTTATGTTGGTATACTTGGCATAATTCCATTTTATCCTTCCTTAGCATGCTGGAAATGGGCTCCAGATCAGACATTGTGGAGGACATGCGTTTAGAATCATTCTTTTGAAAATGGGCCTGTCCCCAGAAGCACACATCTGTGTCTTGATATTATTTCACAACTCAGAAGGGTTGTCATAGATGCAATCTTTCAATGTCTAATAACAATGGGTGAACTGGTACAGTGAGAATCTCTCTCTCTAGCTTCACTTTGATAGATGTTTTCCAGCTATATGTGAAGTCCAAAGGTTGAAAACTTTGATTCTGAAGTTTACAGAATCTTTGCCTGATTGCCTTTAACCAGTGTCAAAAGCATTTGGATATTGCAGAAGAAAGAGGGTCCCCCTCTCTCATGAGTTTTTATTTGTGACCTTTGTGGTCAGTTGAAGTGTGTGGCTTCTCTGTTTCTTGGTGACTAGCATCATTTTTCTTCACAAATCAAATACAATGTATCTGAAGACACCTTCTGCCAGACATGCTGGCTTGTGCTTTTCTTGCATTGGATTGATGTTGAAGTACTTTATTTTAGAAGACAATTCTTTAGTCACAGTTTCTCAGTTTTGGTTGTTCCCACTAGCACAGAGAAAACAATGTGTTGTGACACGGAGCTGTATGGCTGTTTTAGCATGATATATTGCAGCCTGTGCATTTTGTTACTGTGGAACAGTTCTATGACATTACCTTTTCCATTTTTGGTTTTAACATCCTAACAGCAATTATATTTTCTCTAGCGTGGTTTAATGTTTTAAATAGAAGGTTTAGGGGCAGGTAAGTTTTCTTGCTTTTCCATATACCTAAGTTGACTCCATAGACTCCTAAGTTGCTCAAGCCTTTTAATCTTACTCTCCCTAATTTTACCCCAAGGCAAATGGGGTTCAACTACACTAAATATACTTCACAGAAATTCTGTGATGCTGAATGATTAGTTTACAGAAGTTTTTGTATTAGCGATACTGTATAATGCAAAGAATTTTCATGAAGAAGACTGATCTTCAGACTCCATGCCATATTCTAGAAACAGAAAATACTCTAAAAGAGGGGAGGAGGATTCAGGTGTGTATGGAATGTATGATCTATCATGTGCCAGCCTCTCAAATTTTAATAAATAATCAACATCTTTGAGAAACAAGTCAATAAACTGTTTTCCTACCATTTCAGGTATGCTTCAGAAGCATGACCTAATTCTACTAATGTACATCCTCCTAAGGCAAGAATCCCACTGCACTTTTCTGCCTGCGAAGTGGGCCTCAAAGGGACAGAAAATGCATCCATGAAGTCTCTTTATTCCTGCTGTGTGACCACATAAAAGTGAAGCAGAATTTGGCTTGTAGTGAGAATTTTCCTTGTAATACTAGAGAACACATCTAAAGAAAACCAAAATTTTCTGCTCAAGTAAATTTTGTTTTGCTGATGAAATCTGCGGTGCTTAAAGTGGAAACCCTCTTTGGTAACTGAACAAAGCCACCAGTATGTTATCTGACTGACAGTCTGGTGTTTGATTAATCAAACTGTTAATTTGATTTTAAATGACTGATGCTCTTTTAGTATTTCTGAACTTAAGTGCCGGTTTATAATTACGGTACTGAATCAAAGGCTATTCCCAACCATTACACAGATTAGTTTGGAAAGATGTGTTTTGATTTTAGTAGTCATAAAAAAACTGGCATTGGTGTTTACTTTAAAGCACAAGTATGTTCAAAGAAACACATAGTTAAAGTGATAAAGCAGTGCCCTCACACTTTTTATCTGAAACAGGAATGCAAGGGTGCAATTTTTAATAAGTTATATAAACAGCACACTTTATCTTCTAAAGAGATAACTAGTTTGGGGGCATTCATAGCAGTTGGGTTGGTAGGCACTTAGCTTTGTGTAATGAACATATATCATGCAAAACTTTTGTGAAACTGCTTGAGGTAGAGGATTAATCCTGCATGGAGCTGTTTGTGTCTTGTAATTTGCTGAGGATTTGCAAATTCCCAGTGAACTTGGAAACTAAGTAATGGCATTCTGTAACATATACGAACTGCATGTGCTGTGGCGTATTTTCAAGTGCTTATATATATAAACCCTTAAAAAAAATACAAATCAGATCTATCAGTTTCCACAGGCACGTATATGCTTTCAAAGCATATATCTATAACTGCAGGAGAGCATCTGTATTTGGAAAAAACACTAATTTCTGCAAAAAACACTCTTGTGAAATAGTATAAATTATGGATAGTCACTAATGTGGTAAATTCAATGTAGTAAGTCTACAAAATATTTTAAAAGTATCAGTCTTTGTATGGAAAGGAAAAAGGTCTGGAGGCATTGTTTTTGCCTATTTTTAAAACCCACATGTGTCAGATAAATTATTTTCCCTAGTTTTTCTCATGAGCTGCTTGAATATCTCTGGGGTATATATTGCTACACTGCAGCTATATCGCAGATAATCTGATTCCTTAACAGTGACATTATTTTTTCCAAGCGTGTTTTTGGGCATTGTAGGTAAGTAGGTGTTTAACAAAATATTCAAAATTTAAAGAAAGTTTTCCATGCCTCTATTTTTGGTTTCCCAGCTGTATACAGTTTTAAGAGGCTTGATTTTTGGAGGAAGGATACTCAGCATTTTCTGGAAATGAATTCCCACAAAGGTGATTCGGGCATCATAAAAGCCAAAATCATTAGTCATTCTTGAAAATCTTGGCTGAAGAACATTAGACAACATAGTCTCTGTTTCTGTAGAGTTTTCTGTTTCTTTTTTCTCACATCATAATTTCATAAATGTATCAGTCACTGCAGTTCTTCCAGAGTACACAGACCTGAATTTTGACTTTAAAACCAAGCTAAACCAGCCTTTTGACATTTCCCTTTTGTTTTTCATATATCATATAGAGCAGGATTAAAAAGGATGAAAATATCTTTGTTTCTTCCTTTGCAAGTAATCTTTTGGGGAAGAAATATTCTTTCAAGGAAAGAACCATGAGGAAAATCTGAAAATTCTAAATCAGCATTCCTAAATGATCTTCACTTTATTGACATATCACTGCTAGCCCATGTAGTTTTTACCTGTTTTATGAAAGAATACTGGACTTGGCCAAGTTCATGAAGCTCCGAATGGGGTTCTGGAAGGTTGCCATTGTGTTGGTATTCTTCATTTGTGGGAAAGTGTATTCTGAGTAGTTATACAAATATTTGCATCTGATATTTTTTGTGTTTCATTGCTCTGTGTCAAAATCACAATCAGATTATTGAAGGTGTGGAGTATGCATTTATCTGAGTTGTGTGTCATGGATGTCCTCAGGACTCGTGTGCCTGTAATGAATACACAGGTGTGGACTGATTCCTGGCTTATGGATGTAGAGGTGGGCTCTATTTTGCTTTTCCACCTGTGTTCAAAACACTGCAGGTTTGAAGTGCCGTGTCACTGTGGTCTGTTCATTTTCTTCCACCGTAGCCTGTTGAAGCTCCTTGCTGTGGATGGCAATGACTTAAAAAAGGGGTGAATTTGAAATTCAGAGAAGCTAGCTGGCTTCTTGTCTGGCTTCTTCCCTTGAAATCCCCACGGGAGCTTGCCAAGAAAACTGAACACAGTCTAAGGCTGTGGAAATGGTTATGGCTCTGTGAAGCCACAGCACCAGGAAGGCGATATTTTTTGTTGGTTGCCAGAAGCCTGCAGGGTCAAGTGGAAGACAGGAGCTTCTGTCTTATGTGTTCCCTGGGTTCATGAGTAGAAATGTTTTCTGAGGATGAAGAAGGAGAAGGAAAATTCTTCTTTTATTGGAAGAACCCTGTAGTCTGGGGCCAGAATTAATTTCAATTAATTGTAATACCCAGCTAAGATTAGGAGCCCTGTTCTATAGTCCATAAGAAGAGGCAGTTTTAGAGAGTGACTCAAGGCACGTAAGATATGAATTGTCCTTTGGAGCTGCCTGTCTCTCACCATTGAGTTGTATGGGGAGCCTTTGTTGATGGGGCTCCTAATTAGGCATCCCAGAGAAATTCCTGAAGTTAATGAGATGAATTTGGATCTCAGAGAAACAAACTTTCTCGATTTACTCTCTGTACATAGTAAAAAAATGATCTAGGAGAATACAGTAGCATTTAAGCTTAACAGAAAGTTGTATTTTTAATTTGGGGAGTTGGTCACTAAAACTTATTTTGGTAAGTGCCTTACCTTTTCGGGGTAAGTAGATCAGTCAAAAGACAGAGCTTATTTTTTCCAGTTGATTTTCATTTGTAACGCCTTTATTAATTTTGAGCACATTTTTACAGTCTGAAGTTAGAATTTTCCATTTATATATCATAGTTGATGAATAAATCATAGTGACTTATTTGATTTAGATGATTCTGTTAAAGAGAAATAGAAGTAATACTGCTATTTACCTTCATTGGCTACTGTAGAGAGCTGAAAACCTGTGGATAAACATTCTTATAACAAGAAGAGCTGATATTTTCTAATTTTCAGCAGCCCAAAATTTGACATTAGGTTTTGGATATACTTCACTCACTCTCTATCTTGTTCTATCTAAAATTAAAATTTAGATTGCAAAGAACTCAATTACTCTTTTTTCTTTTCATTTGCATGTTTTACATGGATCCCTTGATAGGCCTGCACAAGGGCAAGCACAAGATTATTTTCAAACGAGATTATAAAATGTTACAACGTGGCGCAGAGGTCCTGTATAGAAGATTTAATATTCTTAAAAAATGTAACTACCATTATTTTAAAAATTAATCTGGATAACTTGCAGGAAATTCTTGGAGCCTGGAATTCGCATTTGCTTGCAGACAGAACTGTCCACTCTTTTCTCCAGCAGCAACCTCCCAAAGAAATTCCTTCACGAAGAAGACATTTCTGTGGGGAAAAGGAGGAATGTGAACTGGTATATCCAGATAGGTTACTGCTACTAAATTATTAACTGTATATCTAAGCCTCTGGGCTGGCAGTTCCAGCTCTTGTTCTCCTTCAGAGCAGCTTTGGCTTTAAGTATAATAATTGTTAACCATGGCAAGAAAACTGAAAGTGAAGGAAGCTGGAGTTTATATTTAACAAAAACTGTTGCTGCAAACCTCTCTTGTTCTGCTCTCTTGATTTCATTATAAATAAATGTCTGTGAGTTGGTTGCATTATTATGGCTTAATCTTTTTTTTTTCCTGAGAAACTGATTTTATATATTTGTAATTAGGAAATTGATCCTGTATTGTCTATGGATTGAAGTCAGTAGTTATTCACTTCAAGTATTCACGGTTTTAGTATACTGAGGCAGAGTATTTATGAGAAAAAAAGAATGTCTGTATGGATTTACTGCTGTTTACAGGGAGGACTTACTGGTGCTGGATTGCACTGTCTGAATTTCTTTGGATGTCTATACACAACGTTTAATTGTGAAGTTTAGGGAGTTTCAGCTGCTGGATGGGTTCCTAAGCACAGTTTTACCTGTACACCAGTTTTGGCCAGGAGCTTATATTGGTTTTAGTACTATGCATTATTGGCTTAGATTTGCCACATCCTGAGCTTGCCAAAATGGTGATGTTCAGCTCTGGAGTGGTCAGTGCAAAGAAGCTTGGCTGAGCTGAAAGAAATATCCACGTGGCAAGAAGAGGCAAGAAGCAAGTTCCTGACCCACGCTGAGCAGCTTATGGGAGGTCATGGCACAGTATACGTGGTACGGGCAGCGAGCCTGGGTAGCTGGCATGATCAGGGTCTTTGCAGGGATTATTTTTAATGTTTGTTTTTACATCTTTGGTCAATCTGCTAAAGGTCTTCACTTAGAGAAAACTGATACAGAGGCAACACTGGCCAATCGGTCTCTGAAAGTTTCTATGAAAAACTTCCTTTCCTAATCACACCTAGTCATCTGCCCTATGCTTTATGGCTCCTTCGGAGCGGGATAGTCTTTTTGGCCGGCAGTACTTGTTCCCATCTGCTTAGCCTTCACTTTGCTCCCTGTGCAGACTAGATGATTTTTGCTAATGTTTCTCTGACAGTAACATGTTAACTCTGCTTGAGAAATCGTCTCTCCGTTATGTAGTGGCTGTGGACAGAGCGCTTGCTGCCAGGTAGGGTCCCCACCTCTTTATGCTGCTCTTAATTTCCACAGGACAGAGCCATTTTGAGCCAGCTGGTTTCAGCACCCACCATAAAAAGCATGTATTAGATTTAGCACAAAAACATCACACTCATTTGTGTGCCAAAATGTGAATCTATTACTATGTAATATTTATAATCTGATTGTGAGTTGTTCAGGATCACACTGTAACAAAAAATTACCTGAAAGGTCAGTTGTCAGGTCTTCAGGTCTAGGCTGAATACTGTCTGTGCAAAGGGTTCAGGGCTCTCATGTATTCAGTTTATCTCGCACTTCATTCTGCTCACCTACTGTCTTCCAGCAGGTCCTGATTTTTTGAACAATTACCTGAATTGCACGAAGGCTATTTTACAACCATATTTTAATCTGTGGCTCATTCGCAAGTTATTTTGTCTGGTTACTTGCTGTTAATTACTCGAGAACAAACACTATTATTTCTTCTCCCTCACAAAATACCTGAATCCTCTGTCAAGTGGAGGAGGTAAATCAAAGACAGTTCAAAATGTCTGGGCAGGAATACTCAGCATGTGTGGATGTATTTTTCTGAAAAGCATTCACAGAACTTGCAGTCATGTCAACTTGCTTGCAAACAAAAGTGCAAGAATGATTATAAAAGAATTGCAGTCCAGCTAGTATGCATACATTTTTGTCAGGGAACAGCGGTGGCATTGCTGTGGTAGTCTGACTTACATGCCAGTGGGAGGACATGGTGTTGAATGTGCTGATATCTTGCAAAGTCGATTTTATCACTCTGTGACTTCATTGCACTGTGATTTCTTCATATCTCTGAGATCCGTTTGGCTCACTGTAGTAAGTGTTGAGAGAAATCTGAGCAGACTATGTTGCTAATTGTAGTTAGAAAGAAGAAATTAAGCATTTATTAAGTGGAGAGTAGCTGGTCGCTCTACAGTTCAGACCAAGAGTCTTTAATGTTATAGGAGTATTTTCATTGTCTACCATAGAGGCTGCATTTGGATCCTCAGTGAAGGTATGATACTCTTACCACTGCTATCTACAGCCTAATATTTTAAAGCTTTTTTAAAATCTGTCAAGGCAGGAGGGAGAATACTCCACTGAACACAGTTATCCTGAATATATTTTATTAGTAGATTTATAGATTCATGTAAAGGACTATTTTAATTGTCTGTCCTGACCTTATTGAGATGACAAAATTTCACTCAGTAGATTTTTAAGAAAGCCTATTTCTTCTTCTTGGGCAGTGATTTACTGTACAGGACGCATCATAAAATGATATATACATGTATACAAGCAGCTTAAACTTACTTTAGGATGAAAATTTTGTCTTGGTCAAATTGAAGATGTGAATTCCCAGAGGGATTACAGTTACTAAAGGGTACTCCTTACTACAAAAGATTGCTGTAAATAAAAACATATTATTGCAGAAAATTGCTAATATTTCTATTACATACTCTAGAAACAGAATTAGCATGTCTTAATCTATTTTATTTAAAACCCCTCCTTTTTGCTTTGACCCTCATGTTGTGCTTACAGCTCTGATTTGATGAGGAATTAAACATTCATGTTTGCTTCCTGAGTCTTTTCTTAAGCTTGTACAGGACAAAACGAAAGAAAAACAAAGATTGTCTGGAAAACCCAAGGTGATTTAGTTTTATAAATCCTTTCAGGAGATCCTGTGTTTACTAAGTGAACTACATGGGGTTAATTTACTAAAGTGTTCTGAGGGAATTAGCCAAATGAGAAAAGAAACATTACCTAGAGTTGCTGTTCTTTGCCAAGAACAAAAGTAAAACAAATCAGGGGCAGGATGAGTGGATCCGGTTAAATAATAATGGCCCTCCAGCAGGAAGTCTGTCTATCAACTGAAAGGTGAGACAGCAGCAGAATGACAATGCCCCGTGGATCAGCTCTGAGGGTGAAAACAAAAACAACCCCCCCTCCCAAACCCACCCAAACCCCAGACCCTCCAACCCCCCCCCCCCCACCT
Organism: Apteryx mantelli; assembly: GCF_036417845.1. Taxonomy (NCBI): domain Eukaryota; kingdom Metazoa; phylum Chordata; class Aves; order Apterygiformes; family Apterygidae; genus Apteryx; species Apteryx mantelli. Next base: position 155,416,324 of record NC_089979.1, read on the forward strand.
CTAAGAGAAAATATAAGATGACTGAATTCAAATTCGCATCTTTTAGCTCGAGTATCTGGAAACAAATTTCTTCTCTAAGTTATTCACATGCAGATTTGTTGTTGGTGGTGAAATGCCTCAGGGTGACAGAGCAGAATTTGGCCCTTTCTGATTGCTCAGTGAGGCTAACTGCTACTTTCTCAGTGAAATACCTGCCTTAGAGCTGTACAGCTGCGATGTGCAAGAGTAGCTTTGTCATTTCCTTTTTTCCAGTACAGGAGGTGAGTCCTGCAAAAGCTGGAGACTTTTGCATGAAAATGAAGTATGCAAAGGTAAGTGTCATGCCCTGGTGTGGCCTGAGAACCTGCGGCATTTGCTAGCAGTGACAGCAGTGGTAGAAGTAAGGCTTGACAGAATATATAACAAAATATTAAAATATCCACAAAGTCTTTTCAGTCTTTGATGCTCTATTATTATATTTCAGCTTCTAAATAAGTGGAATGCTCTTAAAGCATGTCCAAATTCCACAGAAATCTGGAAGAGTTGTAAATGCTTATTGTTTCTGAGAGGTCTAGTTATTTAATGTACTTACATATGGATTTAACAGCTGACAGAAGTCTGAAAACTGTGGTCTTCATTTTTTAGGACTTTCAGCATATCATTTTTCAAAATCACTGTACTCTTTTTTTTGTATATGAAGTCCTTTCACACTGCTATTAGGCAATCCCAAATTGCCATTTTTGTGCTTAAAACTTCTTCAGGAAACAAATGTATTCGTTGTTTTGAAGTGATCAGTTCAGTTCTCACTTCCATTTGGTAATTGCTGTGAAGGATTTACTTGCTGTAACATAGTTTATTTTGTCTGGAAACGCCTTTGGTTCTGGACATGGCTGCTAGGCAACAGGCCAGATATGTACTGTCAAACAAATAAAGCAAAAGCCTCATCTGCCGTTTGGAAGCCCAACTTCATTGTTATTGAACAGCTCAACTGCATCATCATATTTGAGAATCAACTTGTTATGTTATGGTTCTAAACTTCGTTTTCTAGCACACAATAATTTAACCATAGGAATCCATTCAATCCTCATATTATCTAGCAAGATTATAACTATATGGGAGTATTTTAATGTTTCAAGTATTATTTATTTTAAATGATTTTTTCCCATCAAAGGGACAAAAGGAAAACTTACCTCATGAGACAGTCTAATTTTCAAAAGTAGTTGCCTTCTCAGTTGCACTGGAACTATGCAGGATTTTTTAATGAGTTCCTGCTAATATTAGAGACGAGACCTTCCCTTTTGTTACCTCTCTTGTTCTGCCCAAAACAGTAATCAGAATATATTTCTTGGAACCAATCTGGAAAAAAAGAAAAAGAAAAAAACAACAAAGAAAGAAAACCCAAATCCCAGAAGGAGCAGTCAGACAGAAATGCTACTGTCAAAGGGAAATTACCATAGAGGCAAGTAGATAATCAATAGTAATCAAGCTGGTGGCTCTAAAATGCAGCAGTTTCCCTCAAGACCTGTATTGTGTTCACCTACAGTGGGTCAGAGGCCAAGGCAGACTGATTGCTGCTGAGGTAAGCTTTTCAGAAAAGTTCAAGGTAACATGACATATTTCCCGTGTATTAATAGCTGGGACCTGTCATCTTCTCCAAGACTGTGGTTGCTAACTGCAGTCTGTATCGTAATGAATATGAGCAAGAAGGTTGCTCCTCCCCATTTCAGTGCATCTGTGTTACTACTCTGGTTAGTTCAGGATCCATGGATGACATCTGTCAGTTATCTATCCACATACAAGTCATATGGAGGCTAAATATGGGGGAGGCCATGAATCATTCTGAAAAGAACTGAGAAGTTCACTGCAGAATGATTTCAATAATGTTTCCAAAACCTGTTGCCAAAAGTAGGCACCTAATACCCATATTTCCCATGCACTGTATATGTCACTGTATGATAAAGATATACGAATATTACACATAAGCTGAAATGAGTGAATTTGGTCTTTTAACCAGGTATGCTGAGTGCTCCTGGCATTGTGGAGGAAATATTTAAGGAATTTGTGGCACCAAAATACAGAGATATTCCAGAACTGTTTTTTGGAGTTGCAGGTTTCAGCATTTGAGGGAGGAATAATAAGCGGGGCCTGAAGAGTAAAATTCGCCAAACTGACTTCACAGATTTTGAAGTAGTCAGTAGCCATATATAGTCCTGCAGTGTATGGGTTGGAATATTAATTTTACAGGCTAATCCATCTGGCCATCTGCTCATCTGAAATTCAAATAGGGCTGTGTATTGCAGGTTAATAACCTATAACAACCAATAGCTATAAATGATCAGCCGAATATGTCATTCTGTATTGCTCTTCCATCACTGAATGAATGCGACATGTCATTTAATACTTCAGGTACTGATTATTCCTGATGGGAGGGGAGGGTGATAAAGCAAGTGATTGAGCCAGTAGTGATGTTTGGCATGCATCTTGTGGATCCACTTTTTTTTTTTTTTTTTTGCTGCGCTCTCCTATGGTCCAATTATTATGAGTTGTGCCAAAGGCTAGAGGAAAGATTGTGTTTAGATCTTCAGATTGGAAGTAACGTGACAAATAATTTCCTCTGAGAATTACTTTCCGGTGGAAAGAATTGGTCTTGACTGGGTAGTCAAGACCAATATTTCAAGCTCTTGACTAGTCTGTGGAAACCATGAATATATGCAGTTTTTTCAAATCTAGTAAAAATTTGATTTGACATGGTTCCAATAACCAAACTGAGGCTTTCTGTGCAGAATTAGGAAATATATATCAAGCTTTTTTATTTGCTCCTTACTTTAGTAGAGTATAAACATTCAGTAAATAGTTAATACTCCCTGAATCAACATCTTTAAATCACTAATTTTTGCCTAATATTTTTAAAATTATGGTTTAGGTATGCCAGATGCAGTGTCTGATCTTTTCATTTAACTTTGAACCTAAAGTCTAATTATCCTGTATAACAAAGGATGCCTTTGCAAAGCATGTAATTTGAGTAGCTGCTGAGGTCTTTGTTATGTCAGTGGTACACTTGAAATGTCCAAAATTTTTGGATTTTACGATTAGACTAGTTTAATCATCTTCTTGATATGGTTATGACATTAGCTATGTGATAAACATAAAATCTTTCACTCTAAGCAATACTTAGATATTATTTCTTTATGTTTTTAGTGTGCAGTAACACAGCAAAGGAGAATTTACAGAAAGAAAATGCGAACTAGAATCTAGTTCTTACACTTTCTGTAGTGATGATGTAGCTGATCATCTTTTGTGCCTTTGGAAATCTTGTGTCAGATACTTAGAGTCAAAGCTTTTTCTTAAAAGAACCCCCCCCCCCCCGACTTTCTACCATTTTGTTGAGTGAAGTTGTTTAAAGTCTGTGTTTCCATTTCCAATTCTGCAAAATACATACAGTGAAAACTATTTCACTGAATTGTTGGAAGAAATACTGAATCAGAACCTGATTTTTCCCTGAACCTAAATATAATTTGCTTTGGGAGTAGTTCTAGTTTTTTCCTATTCTGTTTGAGAAGTCGTGGCAAGATCTGAATCATAATGTTTGGAAGGAAGTTTAAAGTCTTTAGAAAACTGTGTAATTAATTGCTCAAACTCATAGTCTTCCTAATGGGCTTTCTTTGTTGTTGCAGTAAAAAGAGAAGTTATATTGCTTTAGGAAATACATTTTTGTAAATTTTGAAACCACAGCAATTTAGATAACCATAATCTAGGCTAAAATATGTTATGAATTGCTGCATTACAAGGATTCCACGTAAAACCACTTCATACTGTAAGAGGTAATGCCTTTCTGTAGACAAGTAATAATCATGGGAAATCGAATGGAGATGTAGAAGAAATCATATATATGTAAAAGAGGAAGCTGACTATATCATCAAGTTAGGGAGATGATATTTTTATTTTTATTGCTATTAATTAATACTGTCAGAAAAAAAAATTGTTTGTTTCGTTATTGGGTATCAGGGAGGAGTCAGAGAAAAATGTCCATTTCCCTAAGAGCTCTGAATTAATAACTGAGTTTTGTTTGGCACCATCAGATGCCATAGACCAGGGTAACAAAGAAAGCTTTCAGTTTGCCTTACTGTTGAGGCTCACTGAAACCCCGGAGAGTGGGCCTGAAGGAAGAGTTTAGGCAGAGCCTTGGGGGGCAATTAAATAATTTATGTTTCTGCTTGTTTTTCACTGGAAGATGACACAAAGTTTGGAAAAGACACAGTCAAGAATACTTCCTGAAATATTTCCTAAGCAAATATGTCTTCACTATTTCCTACTTCGTTATTACCTGAAAGGAAGATGCAAATGCTGATACATTTAAAACCAATACCAAAATGCGAAGTGCAAACAGAGATTTAATTCTGATGAAGCAAGAATAATAACTGGAGGAAATCATATTTATAATATAATAATGTGGAGTTTTAAAACATCCTCGATAACTTTAATCTTTTCTGAAACTGCGCATGGGAGACTTAAAAATGTTTCACAGTAGATATTGGTAAGAAACTTACTAATCTGATAAACTGAATTTACTGAATGCAGACTATTTTCTTTTTAAATCATACCTGATTTGGCTTCACTTTCCATGATTTTGTTTTTGTTCCAGCTTCTCTACTTTTTAATATGATGAGGATTCATTTCCAATTATATATTAGTTACTTTCCAGGTTTATTGAAGTCTTGGCTTAAGTTTGGACCAAATGAACAATTAATATGTTATTTGGAATGAATCGATAGTGGGTATATCATTGTGTCTGTGTCACAAGGAAAAATAAAAGAACTCTGTTTGCTACTGACTTATTTTCCATTTTTCTGTTGTTGCTCTGTTTATTGCCTATTCTGACAACTCAAAATATTGAACAAACAAAGTAAATAAGCACTATGGAAACCATAGATCATAAAATATTCATATGCTTAGAAAAAAATACATATTTAAGTTTCTTTTGGTCTCTTCAGGATGATTGTTGTTTTACTGTTTTGGTTTCAATAAAAAGAGATAGCATGCACTAAAAAGATAAAATATCCATTTATGTTGGAGGATATCGAGCCAAGTTTTACTATCAGCTATACTACTGTAAATGTGTTGTAACTTCATTGGAGTTATTCTGGGATTATCTTGATAGAAGTAGACAGTGATTAACGAGGAAAACAGTATATACTCTACAAAATTGTGACTAGTGGTATGATCTAACCATGGGTCAAATTTCTCCCTTCATCCTCATATAGGGACTTAAAACCTGACTTACGTAGGTTTTAGGTGCATTTGGTAGAAGTACATGTATTGCACTATGATACAGTGCGATGCCATGGTAGGTCTCTTAAAGAAAGCTTTAATTTAGTGGTTAGGGCACTTTCCTTGAAAACGAGAGATGAACACTTTTTGTCTGAGGAGAACATATTAGTCAAGTCTCCCAGGTTCTGGTTATATGCTTTAGTTGCTTCACTGTTATTTAAGACAAAGGCACTGGCAATTCTTCCATCAGTGTTAAAAAAGAAGCATAAAATATGCTTCTTGCATGAGAGCAATAGATAGTCTATCTCACTGCCCTTGTGGTGGAGAGTCCCAACATTCATGAGCAGCATCCATCTGGGATTTCACAGCAATAGCGTTGGGGAGAGGTGAAATATTTATACTAGTCCCTCAACTCTCCCTCACAAAATAAAGCAGTGAAGTAGAAATTTCATGATCAAAATCTTTATGTCCGTTCTTTGGGTTCCGGGAATAACGCTAGCAGAATGCAGTGGCAGCAATCCTCTTTGTGGGATACTTATTACACACATAGGGCAGAACTCACGATTAGTGAATTTGGCTGCCAAAGACTGTATTTGTATCACAATCATTTACCCAGTAATTCTGTATTTGCTGGGTATGTGTATGAAGGTAATATAGGCAGTAGGGAAACAAAAGATGGAAAAATGCAGTGGTTTTCCAAGGTGCAACAGTGTGGTCATTCGCAATAGTGAGAAAGAGGAGAGAGGGCAAAGGCAGTACAGAAAGCAAGATACTTTGGTAGTAGACCTGGCTGTATTCCAGCTCTAGAGTATCGAAGATTTGTATCTGCAGTGCAGTCAAATATTGGCACAGGAAGATTTACATCAGAGGTACTTGTTTTATTGAACCATCATCACATGTTCTACAAAAGTGTTTCCAGTGTAAAATGCAGATGATCCTAGAACTTCATGTTTTGGGATAGCTAATCAAAATCAGCTGATAAAATGTCAAAAAAGACTAAAAAGAACCACTAAGCTAAACTAAATCAGGGAAGAAGTGGGGAGGTTGGGAAAGAAGTCGGTAAAATGGCAGCTTCGGTACAGACAGGAGAGCTGCATTTGTGGTGATGAGTTGGTGTGAATGTGACAAGAGAATTCAGTTCAGTTGATGTCTTCTCTCCTTCTCCACTGCCCTACTCTACCTTAGGAAAGAAACAGAGTATTTTTAAATATGCAATTGATACCTTTAGCTGCACAGAACTATCCTTCAGCACACACACACACACACGCACAAAAATTAAAATATAATAAATTTCATTAGACTTTGTTGTGTCCAAAGTTGCAATTCCTACGGTAGTCTTAAGTGTTTTTACTGGATGGTTGAACGTGTTCTTCAAGTGTTATATCTGTTTACAAAGTTTAAGAAATCTAATCAGGGAACAGAATGTGTACTGTTTGACTTGTAGAACCAGTCACATAGCCAGAAAAGTGAATTCCAAGAATTAAGTCCATGAGTGCATAGTTATAATTAACAGTTCATGTACATCCAATTGTATTTGCTTTGCTTAGAAGGAGGGAATGCTAAATAACTATGAATGACTCAGGAAGATGATATCTTGCTTGTAAACAGCCTAAATGTGCAAATTGATCCAGTTCCTTGTGATTGGAATTTAACCAGATCTAAGTGTAAGAAACAGATGTTCTCTATTTCTCTATATATTCAAATGCATTATTTTTTTCACAAAAACAGATTTTGTTATTGTTCAGATGTGGCCAGGAAATCCTGAGAAAAGACTGATAACTGATTCTCTCCACTATCTTGTATCTTATATAGAGGCCTTCACTTGTAAATGATAACGTGAGAGCACCACATGCAAAAGTTGTAAACATTTGTAGTTGCTGGGCTTGCCTCACCATGCTTGAGAGATGTCTCTGCTGATCTATACTTTGGGTGTGCATGTGAAAATGAATTCGCAGGGAGTGAGTAAGCCTCTGGGCTCATTTTTTCCCAACACTTTTGTGTAATCGCTAGAGCGTGCCACCTCCTTTAGCTAATATTTGCAGTAACTTTATATGTTAAAACAGGGCTATGCAGTAGCTGTTGGTAGCTTAACCATGTGGCTGCAAAATTAACCTTTGACCTTTCTCAGCCTAATCGGGAAATTGACTGTAGGGGTTATTCCTTAACCCAGGATACGTGGTTAAAGTTAAACATCACTAATAGGAAGTCTAGTAACAGGAAACGTGCAAATGCTAATCCATACAAACATAAACAAACCTTTGGCTTACATACAGTCTTACTGGAATTTTTCTCTTGACTCTGTTTCCTTCAGTAAGTCAGTAAAAAGCACAAGCAGCTTGTTAAAGTCTTTGAAAAACTTCAGACTTCTTGTGGCTACTTCTATTGTGGGTTTATTAGATTTCTACTTAAAGAAGCTTTAAAACTGGGGATAAGATTTTGTGAAGAACCATCTCTGGGCAGATGCACGCAATTCACCTTCACTGTAGTTCTGATTAATGATTGAGGCCACCTTTAAGATTATTCACCAGAAGCCTCCACTTCCTAAAGTTCAAACACAGATTTTTTCATGCAAAGAATTAACTAAGAGCATTTCTTTTTGCATGACTTAAAATTGTATGATTTGGAGAAAAAATAAAGTTTGCAAAAATACCTATTTTCAAAAGATTATTTTGGAGCGTTTTTAGAAATAAAATAAGAAAATCACCCAAATTAATACAATTCCAGTACAGAAAATTATCTGTGAGAATTTGAAACACTTTCATTGTTCTCACTAGTTTTCTGTTACATTTCAATAGGAAAGTAGGCTAGAATAACTTGAAACTACACAGTAACCAGTTAATCACTTTAGATATAAGTGTAGACTTTAGCTTGGAAAACCTTTCTTTGAATTTTACTTTGGTCTTCATACAAAATCCACAAAACCTTCACATTTATATTGAGCTCCGCTGAGTTCAATGGGATATTGTGTATGTCCATTGACACAGATCAGCTTCCAAGATTAGGGCCAAAGTCATTTTTCTGGGAGGAGTTTCCTTGAAGTTAGGAAAAAGATCTCAGGGGAGCAAAACAAAAGTCTAGTGTGAAAAGATTCTCAAAACAGAAAAGGACAAGACACATAACTGTAAAACAGTAGCCTACCATGTCTGTATTTGCTCTCTTAATCTCTCCAAAATGAGTAAATCAATGATATTCACAAAAGTAAGCAAATTTTTTACCATGCATATTAAAACAGGAGGTACGTATGGCATCAGAATAATTTCTTAATGATGTATGTTCACTTTGTGGGTACTTACCAAATTGGCTGACTCAGGAAAATGTATGCGCACAACTCATGGCATTACTTTGCAGATAATCTTGTTCCCAGGAGAACATTTCAAACAAAGTTCTTAAAATGTGCAATTATTAGCTTCAATAAAAATGCTATTGCATGTAAAATGAATATCAGATGATTATCTAAAACATATTTAGTGATTAATAACTGTACAGTAAACTGTAGATTTATCACATTAGTTCAATCTTGTTAAATAAAGTTTTGACAAATTTCAGTTTACCTTGATATGATGTCTCCTCTAGAGCTTCTAAAGGCTCCTCTTTGGGGCACTGTAAAGTTCAACTCCCCTTTCAATGTTCAATCTTCTTTCTATTTTCAGAGCCCTATTTGCGGACTGATACATTGTAGTCATTAACACCACTGTAGTCCAAAAGCTCCTTGCTTACAATACTTGGGCTAACATGAAAAAATGATTTTTATCACAGCCTCATTAAACACATGCTTTACAAAGTGGCAGTGATGAGTGAGGACTATGTAGCCTACAGGAGCCCACTAAAATGTAGTCATCCTTAAAAAAATGTTACTATGTAAGGGTGTGATAGTATTTATGCAAGCAACTTTTAGGGCCTGAATATCTCATTACTGTGGTGCTGTTGGAATCATTCCTGAAGTCAATAAATGTAAAAGTACCTCGGGATTTGATCTTAAGTTCATGGAATTTAATGAAAACCCATAAAAAAAAGAGGTGGAATGAGCCTCTGAGTAGTGTTAAGCCACAATTTTTTCATTTTACTAGCAGAAATAAAGACTTGTATTTTTTATGTTATTCTTTGGCAAGGATCTCATCAGTTCCCTTGAATAACAACTTTTTATAGTGAATTTCAGGCAGACAGTGAATTTAATATTTTTAACTAACTGAACCTTGTGACACTAATCTTTTCCAAAGGAAAAAAATCCTCACTTTTCCTGTGAATCTACTTTTTTTTCCTGTTCAAATATATATTTTTTGCTTTCTGATAAAAACTACTGGAACATTTGAGAAAGAAGTCTGCCTTTATAAGACGTGTTTTGTTAAAACAGAAATTACTATCAACCAGATAGTGCTAGGTGCAATCCTCTTTCACTTCAGTGCCTTAAAGATGGCATTCTAATGAGGAATATAATTTGCCTGAATAAGAGGTTATCTGTAAAATGAAGTGACCCTTGTTCTGTTGGAGTGAACACAGAACCAAGTGACTGTACCTACTGCAGCTGGGTATTGCATGTTTCCCCCAAGGAGGAGAGGTCTGGTACTTCATCCTGAAGACCAACCCTGAGACTGGTAGATGTAGATCTTAGAAAAATGGTGAGGAAGCTGTCCCATGTGTTACACTTGAGACACACTTATCTTCTGAACGGGTGCTGTATTTATTCTCCAGGCTTTGGTAGGCAGTGGATCCAGTACCTGTACAAAGGTAGGCCAGATCAGTAAAGAATGTCACTTGAGCAGCCATTTCTTGACAGGTGTGAAATAAAAGAGTGGCCCAAGCCTTGAGTGGAGATGAAAACCTCAAGCAGAAGAATATGGGACTCGTAGCTGCTGGATTGCTATTCTAGTTTGGCTTACACCAAACTAGACAATGTTAGTGATTATGGATGTTAGTGGTTCATGTTGTGCAGCAGAATTAGTTTGTGGGCTCACATCACCCCTAGCGGGCAGATATCCCCACATCATAAATTTAAATCTCATTTGACTCCAAATGACACCCTTTCTGGTGTTCTTGGACTTAGATCTAGCATTAGATTTTTAGCTGCCCTCCATATTTAAAGACCATTGGTAGAAGCACACCAGTTGCTTATGCAGTATTTTGTATATGGGATATCATTCTCCAGAGTCATCAGTTCACAGCCATCTTTTCATGTAGAAAAGCAATCCATAATCTTGTTTAATTATTAGAGTCTCTGAAAAATTCATATACATCATAAATAATGAAACTGAAGCCCTGGCTTCTACAAAGCTAAAATGCTGTTTTTCCAGTAATTTTTTTGTTGTTACGCTGTATATCTAAATAAGCGATGGGTCCTAAGTGGCCTTGTTCAGCTCAGGAATGTCCCATTGCCAGAATCTGTGACTCACTCCTCTTTCTGTCCCATATGCACACCTGCTTCCTCAACTGTAATAGCTCTTTCACATTCCTAACACTCACAGTAACATCCATGCAGAATTAATGGCAGTTAAGGTCCATTAATTTCAAACTGCAGTTATGATCTGCAGGCTACACAATACATTTTTAAAAGCAGTTTGCGTAGTTGCTTATACAAAGGATGTGATGGATTATTACAGATTTACACATGCTGGATGAACAGCAGCAGCTAGTTTTGTTAACTTTTATAAAGCTAACAAGCTTTATAAATGGATATTTATATCATAGCATTGTGGTAATAGTCAGCAGTAAATCTGTGTGAAATCCCTTTTAGCAAAACCAATGCAACCCAAAGAACCATCTCTTAGTTGTGGTAGCCTAATGAATTCAGAACTGCTTAGACTTACTTTGCATCTCAATAAAAAGACGGCTGGAGAAAAACATCCCTCCCCTCCTTTCCTCCCCCCCCCCCAAAGAAAAAACAAAACAAAACAAACAAACCCAGTCTGCAAAGTCTATCCTAGAAAAGAAATGCTACGGCAAGTTCTGGTCAACACGGTTCTGGCAGCGTAAATCCATTTGAAGCTCCTTGACTATTTTGTCCTGGTGAGAGAGACCTATTAAAAACAGGACTGTCTCAGGAGCTCTAAAACAGATGATGGCTGTGCTCTAATGAACCTTGCCCATTATCAAGCACTCCCTCGTAGCTAAGGGTTTACAGCGCAGGTCTTTGACAGCAGTTTAAGCTATCCCAAAACCCCAAAGTTTGAACCGTGAAATATTTGTAAGTGAAATATTTTAAAGCCAGCGGTTGGGAGTGAAAGCTAAAATTCCCTGCTGGCTTTCATTCTGCCTTACTCTCTGGGATTTTTTTTTTTTTTTTATTAAGAACTGCCAGTAGCTTTAATTTTGGGGCATGGTATTTAATCAACCCAGAATGTTTTGCCACAGCTCACTCCATTTCCGGCCCTTGTGGCTGAAGGCAAAATCTTTGTCTTTAGCTTGTAAGTTTTTGCACTATAATACGTTTCCTTCTCTTCCTGATTATAGTTAAGGCATCTCTAGACTCAGCTGTCACATCCTAAAGAGGCCGACAGCATATGAAGGCAGAAAGTATCCTTTGATGAGAAAATGCAAATCCCAAACAAAACATTTGCAGAACCTCTAATCACCATTTCCATACAATTGAAGAATGATATGGTGTTTGTTACAGAATGACTCTAAGGTAAGGCTGACTCCTTATAAGAAATCCAACAAATATAATATTGTATACACACACTATTTATTTCTGCACCAGAGGCTAAATTTTACCTCACTGAAATTAGCGTCAGAACTTCCCCTGCATTCCATGGAATCAAGTTTTGATCTTTTTGGTCTAAATACTGTTTTGTTAATAGTGTGAGAGATTGTGTATTATAACAGGAACCTACCAGAGGGAAAACATGCCTTTATTGTTAAGACAAAGAATGGAATCAAGTTTGGGTGATTTGTTTTTCTCGGATTTTATTAGTTGGTTCCTTTGCAAGATTAGTGTATGGCTTTTATCAAATTATTTAGGCAAATATTGTCAAAATGAGTTTCTAAATTTGGAAAAAGCTATGTAGTTCCATATCTGATGTTTAGAGATGCTGGTTAACCCCATCTGTCAGTAGTTCTGATGGTAATGAATTTGAAATGCACTTTGAAATGAGGGAACTGGTCTTTCACACCTGGCTAGGCAAAAGTAGATGTAGCCAAAATCACTGACCGTTTTTGAAACTATTGTTCTTATTTTTATTTCTAATTCTTTGAGTTTACTGTAATAATTTTATCTACTTCATTAATTAATATTTGCAGTGCCATTGGATTAAAAAATGTGTATATATATGTGTGTATACACATATATACACACATATGTATACCTATCAGCTTGTTTGTTTGTTTGGTATTTTTATATGCTTCCCTTATTTAATTCAACTTCTACCATGCCACCTACAGGGAAAAATAATTTAATTTAACAGAAGCTGTTTTCACTCTGAGCAAACCTTGATTTAAAGCTGTGGGGGTTGTAATTACATTTAATTACAATGAGTTTGGGTTTTGAAAAAATCTTGTCAGTCAGGTTTGTATTTTGAAAACCCATATCAGTTTATGGTGGGCCTGAAGACTGGTATACCATTGCATTAGTCCCCATTTTATTTCTGCCAGCAGAGTGGGGATAGAAAAATGAATCCAGTACAAGATTCAGCATATAACATTTCTCTATGTTTAATAAAATCTGAGACTTGCAGATACTCAGCAATGAATGACTTTCAGATATACTTCCTTCTCTGATTTGGATTCCCCAGAAGTAAGGAAAATAACAAAGCAAAAAATGCTTTCTTTCCTCTACATTACAGAAATCATACTAGGAGCTAAAACAGAAAAAGCCAAAGGTCTGGTTGGCCGATGGAAGCCAAAGTAAGGTAGCGGATTTATGCCTTCCTTGCAGGATATTTTTGCAGTGCTAGGTGAAGAAGAATTTAGGCATATTGAGAAAAATAACCTATGTGGGTCCTATCTGCATGGCCAGCAGAGGGGTGTGTTGTGTATTCAAAACATGGGATTTATCTGAGTATGCGCAGGTATGTCTGAGCTAATCACTATGCTTTGTTTATCAAGTCAGATGGGTTGAATCACTATAGTCAAAAAAATTGAAGGTGTGATCAGTCTCATCCTAATGTAGATCAACCAAAATAGGTTGTATGAATCATCTTAAAATGCTTATTTTTAGTTCCTTAACTATAAAGCAAGCCTAGGTTAACTAGCTCAGATATAGATATCTGCGCTCAAGGTGATCAAAATTAGATGAGATGAAGTCCACCCAAAATTCACAGCTTAGAAATAGCAGCTGATCCTGGGTTGATAAAGTAGGCTGTAGTACATCTGGTCTGATTCTGCTCAATCTCAGCCTTTCCAGGCCACATGGTTGAGAGATTGGTCAGTACTGAAAAGCCGATTGCCATCTTTGAGATAAAGGCTTAAGATTTTGGGATAAATTTATGTCTAAGTGAATGCCTGCAGGTAAGCAGTGTGCTTATACTTGGACTTAAATATTGGCATAGACCTACCCAAAGGAAGAAAAGGGAAAAGAAACATTATTTCCCTCCAGAGTCTGCCTCCCTTCTGCTCACTCTTGGCCATTGGGCCAAATTTCTCAAAGGCTTTGCAGCCAGTAAAAGGAGACAGTGCTTATTAGAAATTAAGTCTAAGAAAGGAAAGTATATGGGACATAGAGCTGTCCTGAAGAAAAACATCCCAAGAGAAGGATGTTTGATCTGGAAAGCTTTGGTTTTAGGGTTCCAGTGTGGGAAAGTAATTTGGAAAGGGTTAGAGTCATTTTGGATAGGGGGCAGAAAGGGTACCTGCTAAAAGTCACCTCTGTCAAAGAAATGTTGCATCTGTTACCAAGCCAATTATATAAGAAGCTTGTTCTTTAGGTAAAGTGGTTCCACATTACTAACTCCAGAGGGCATGTACTTAGCAAAAGCCAAATACTGAGAACGTTAACAAAGGTTAGGTGTACGTTTTTTATTAGGAACAGAAAAGGTCAGCAGAATCTGTGTGTGTGTGTGGAAAGGATTATTCTGACTTGTATTCTCATAGGCTTTCTGTTGTGCTAGTTCATTCCTTCTGACTTCAGAATTATCTTTTTTTTCTTTCCTTGAATTCCAGACTAACCCTTTAAATTAATCTTCAATCTTGTGCTGTCTCAGAATTGAAACTGGTCCTGCCTTTTTCAAGCTTCTTCCTCTTTCTAGCTTTATTTTCAGAATTTAACTCGGGATTCTCCAATAATTGACTATGAATTCATTTCTTTGACCAAGGTGTATAGCCACACTTTCTGTGGTGTTTTAAACTTGTTATTGCTGCCTTGACTATGCATTATGTAAGGAATTAGATCTCTGGAAAAGAAGCCTGTTCTTGATTTTATCAATATTAAGTCTCAATTACATTGGACTTACTAAACTCAGAGCATAGCTAGTATTTATCTTTTGACAAGAGATTTCCATCTGTCACCATATACATTTACCTCAAGGATGTATAGTCAGTGTTTTCAGTGAGCTGGTCCCTCCAAGGAGCAGGCATGGAAAGTTGCTTCTTAGCTTTGCTGTAGTCAAGCTATAGCAATTTCTTCAGTCTCCTGTATCTTTTCTACAAAAAATGTATAGTCTGTTCCCTCTTTGGTTCTCTTCCAGTGTCTACTGCACTGTTAAGATCAGAAGTTGGTGGGTCTCTAGTCACCTCTGATGTAGATGACTTTCTTGTGATTTGTTTTTCACAAAGTATCACTGCTGGCTCCTTTGAAGACTCTGTTAAAGCTGTGCAGAGTTCCCCATCCACACTTTTGTGATAGGATATTTCATAAGGTGAATAGAACATTCACCAGGCATTTGGGGATTTCCCAGTGCAACTCCCTCAGGTACTTTTCTGATCATCTGTTCTCTGAATCCTTTGCCAAAGGTGCTCTTCTGTGTTTCTTCATGACTCCACACCGCTGATCCGTTTTGACTTCCTGCTATCAAGCATTGTGCTGTTCCAGTAGTGCCTCATTCAGTTCTCTGATTCTCCCCATTAATCTTCCTTTCCCTGGTCTATAGGTAGGGGAGAGGAATTACAAAATTATTTATATTGGTATTTATAAATCTTATCCTCTCCTCCTCTAATTTGGGGTCTAACTGAAGCAGGCAACTTCTGATTTAAATGGGGATTAAGTTAAAATTAGGGTTCTACAACCTAACTGGGTTTTTCATAGTTTGAAGTTGACTAGAAGGAATTAGATTTTAATTCCTTCAGTGGTGGAGGGGTTCATTGGATGATAAATGCTAATATACTTAAGGTTACAGGGAACAGGTTAAAGTCAAGCCAGTGCTTGTGCTAAAATTGAAAGTTACCATATCAGTACTTTCTATTTTCAGAGTAAAACTTGACAAGTCTCCTGAAATACCTAGTTCAAATAGGTAGCTTGCTACTGACTGGTAAGCAATTGTTTCCAAAGCTGGTGGAAGCAGTTTTCATTCTTCCTGCCCTCCTAGTGATTGAATTTGTTTCTTTCTGTTTTTCTTTCAGAGAACTTAACTGCACTGTTTTTTCAAAAATAAGCACATCAAATGTCACTATATTAGCATAATCATAAAAATGTCAAGCATTCAGTGCATTTGCAATATGTCACAGTTCACTACAGAACATATTTTTTCATATGATTAACATTAGTCTCTGAAGCATGCCTTTGAATGGGCAACTCCTGAAAAGGTGACAAGTGGTTGCTGCAAATTATTCCCATTAGAATAGTTTGTCCCTAAAGCAGGATAGTGTTGGCCCTTAAAAGCAGTAGATCCTAAAGGGATACACAGATATAAAAGGTTATTTTAAAAGAGGATACGTTCTTGATTCTGCAGCTGGTATATTCTGTGCAACTCCATGTTGTGTCTGGCTGACCCCATTGATTTCCACGTACAAGAACTTGGAAGCTTGGACCACAAATTTTGGTGCCTGTCATAATCCTGATTCTCCCATTTTTGTCATGAGTAGTAGCACTTTTTTATATAGGTGGTCATGGACTAATGCTGTATACTTAAGGTGACTAGACAAGTTAAAAAGCATTGGGTGTGTATTAAAAAATGACTGGTTTTTGTTCTTTGTATCTGTAGATAATTTCTGTCCAAAGGACCTTTATTTCTCCTGGCTGTTACAGAGCCACTTAATTCAATACAATGAAATACTTCCAAATTTGGAGGTGGAATCTTAGCTTCTCATCAGTACAGCAGTTTGCTTCCCAACATCCTGTTTTGGATCCTGTCCAGAGCTCTTCCGCTTGATTCATGAAAGCTGATCTTCATTAAGCTCATGAGTGTAGCGATAAGAGAGACTGTTACCTTAACAGATTTCTTGACTTTGTTTTTTCTGTGCGTGAAAGGACAATCAGTGCATCAGAGCATAGACACAGTCTGCGGTGTTCTGCTCTGGCCAAGGGGGAGGTAAGCAAGCCTAGGTGGCTGATCCTTGTGGCCTCTGAGCCTCTGACTGTAAGTTCTGCCAAGGAGTATCCTGGAGTATCACAGGAGAGCTCTGTCTCGCTTCATTTAGATGTGCCTTTTGCACATTTGCACTTGTGGAAATACAGTGGAATATAAACAGGGCACACAGCTGGGAAATGTGCTGGGAAGCAGGTAGCTTTCTCCCTGTAAATGCTGTGTTTATAGAAAGTGATAGACTTGTAAGCCCCTCCATTTATGCTAAAGACAGAGGCTTTGCAAATAGCCTTTCCTTTCTGTCCTTCTAATGCATCCTTAGTCCTTTCCATTTCAGAAATAGAAATTAAATCTCCCTGCCTGTTGGTTCATTGTCCTGTCTTACTGGACAGCTGAAACAGTGACAGCTGATGCCAGTGTCATGGTAATGTGGCATTGATGGATGCTCACTGGTTATGGACTGCAACAGTTTACTTCACTTAAGCTGTCAAAGTGCCTTCAGGTAGTAATGATCACTGATTGTCACTGGATAAGAACTGACAACTGATAGCTGAGTCTGCATCCTGTGACTAGTCTTCTGACCCATTCAGTCCCTGGAGGTTATTTCTGACTTGCCTTTTCCTTCTCCTGTTTTCTGCAACTAACTATTTGAGCCCTACAGCATGTTTGGCTTTCATTGAGAGAGGTCACATGCAGCTGCATGCACCTTTCCAAGGGCAGAAGGGGGAAGATAATGAAGGCTGAACTCCGAGAACTGACAGCAAATACTGGAGAGAAATGCACAAATACACAGCAGTGCAGCGAAGAGGACGGTGTTTGGCTTGTTCATACTCCTTCAACTCTCCTTATATTCTTCTCTGCCCTATGACAAGTTTGATTTCCTCCCCTGTTATTTCTGAACACCTCCACCCTTTTCTAGTCTGCTGGGTATCACTTCGTATTCCCTGAAGTGATGATGGAATTATGTCAGAGATATCAAAGGAAATGACTTTGGCAGCAGTGAGCAGCGATAATAAAACAGTTGCAAGTCAGATTTTGTAATCCATCTGCTGTACATCCAGGCCTGAAGGATGGATTCAAATATATATGTGAATATTTCAGAAAGCATTCCACATAACTGTGCCATAGAAACAACCTCCTTCAAAATCCCAAGCACTGAACTGTTTGTAACTGCCTGTGTAATATGTACTTTTCTGATCATTAAATTCTGCTCTGTGCTCTGAAACAACAGAGTCATTTTCAACAAGTAAGAACAGGTCCTGCCCTTACCTCAGGGGCATGAAGAGCTAGCAGCAGAGAAGCAGGTTTCCCTTGTAGCAATAAGGCCAATGGAAATAAGCAGAATTCAGGTATTGAAAAGCATACACAAAAAATCATTTCTTGCATGTTAAAAAAACAGGCAGCTTTCTAAAATATTTGCAGGTGTCTTTATTTTATTCTGTCTCTAAAGATAAAAATGATGGCAGATTTTTCTGAAGTCTCCCTTTAAAATGGATTTTGAAGACGGTTTCCAGGTAATGTGCGTTTTCTATTCAGCAAGTCATCTTATACCATGTAAGCTTCCTACCCTGCTCCCACTGAAGGCAATGTAAGATTTGACATTGGCACTGTGAAGAGAGGAGCAAAATATTTCATTCATAGTATGCACTCAGACCTGACGGTGGGGCCTGCGCTGCCAGCACTGTGCTCTGGCCTCGTGCGGCCATGCCCCTGTGGGAAGTGGTCCCCAGGCTGCCTCTGCAGGCAGGAAAGGAGGAAAAAAGGGGGCTCAGAATGTACGGGCATTTACTTGAGGGACAGCAGCTGCTCCTCTGTTCTGCTCTGTTCTCTGATGAGGCAGCGTAGCTCATGAGTTGCTCTTCCTTATTCCTGCTCCTGTGCCCTGGAATCACAAAGGATGCGTGTGTTGCATTGCCAGCTAGATAGTCAGATGTTTTGGCTGGATTTGTAGCCTTACCCATTACAACCTAGATATGCCCAACCCACACCCTGATCTATTAGCTAAAATGGAGGTTATCGCACCTGTATCTGCAGATGATTCATACTGCTGCCTTCTTTCTTCCCTGTGGGAGACTATTGGATTTTATTCTTTACTTCATGCACACTGTGTACCCTCAGAAGGTGCGAATATCTTTGCATTATGGCCTCATATGAAGTCAGATGCTTTTGCATGTCAAGAATAAAGAGGAAATGTATAAACAGAATGGGAAGCATGGTAAGATGTCAAGGAAAGGAAAACAAAAGTGTGTGATCTGGAACGTTACATCTCTTTGGGGATGACTTCACTGAGATACAGATTGAAGGGAGAGGCTTTTTTGCTATTACTTCTCAGAACCAAAAGATAAAAAATTGCTTTGCTGGAGGCTGGTTCTTCCTGTCGCCCATTCGTATACAGATGATTTGTCCCAGTGCACAGAGGCATACCCCTCAACGTTGAAGTCAATAGGCATTTTCCTTGTGTCTCTGATAATTGGTGTCACTTTGGAGTGGTTTTACTCCTCCACTTATGAAAATCTCATCTTGTATTTTTTTCTTGATGGGTAATACCTCCATGGAGAGTGACATTTCACTAGGCCTGCTACCCAGGATGTGTCCCCTTCTGAACTCAGGGAGAAAACTACATATGGGAAAGGCATATGAAACCAGTACCTAGGGGGAAATAAGTAATGAAGACAGTTGAGTAGAGAAGGACACATCAGAAATAACAATTTAACAAAGCAGGTGTCTGGGAACAAGAAATAGGATCTGGGGAGGAGGGTGAACTCCTGACTAAGAACAATCATCATTATACTGGATCCTCGACTTGTTGCACTCTGGGCTGCTCCTTCCTCCCTGGCATCTTTCCAGGGCAGATGGTGCAGCTCAGGCTGCGTGGCCTGAGGCAGAGTATTGCAGTAGCATGCTGCTAGCTGGCTTTGCAAAAATTACTGCTCTTTTTTTTCTTTTTTTTCTTTTTTTTTTTTTTTTTCATAGTGTAAGATAGGGTCTAACTCTGGACTTATGTTTTCCCTTGGCTGATTCTGGTGAACATTTGGGCTGGAATAATGGCAATGGACTGTATCTTTCCTTGTCTTTGGATGTTGGTCTGACAGTGGGTCAGTGTTATCAATGATTCTCAGAGCAGTAAGGATTACCTGCCTGTCATATCCTCCTTTTCCCCTTTATGCCCCTCCCAGAAAATGAACCAACCAGACAGATCGTCCAAACAGAGAATTACAAGAAAAATGTTATTCTGTTTCTCTCTCTCTCTCTCTCTTCTTTTTTTTTTAACCCAGTTAGGCTTTCTTTTGTTAGTTAACTTGCTGGAGCCTGTGCAAATCTGGATTCTGCTTGATCCAGTGGAATACTATGGAGGACAGGCAGAACAGCAGTTTTCTAGTGGTGTTAGCATTTTCTTCTGTCTCAAGCAGGCTTAATCGGTATTTCAGTGAGTCTGGTACTCCCACAAGTAATGTTTTGAAGCACCATCAGTTAATGGAGCATCCTGGAGACCACTGGTAGTAGCTCTAATTCAATAGGTGATGGTTGCACATTTCTAAAGTAGGGAAGAGGGTTCTGGGACCCTTTTCCTAATGCTGTTTTTTTCCCATATTTAAATTTTTCATAGTTCTGTTATATTTACATGTCAGTCCGAGGCCTCCACATCTTTTCTAAAGTTGTTTTTACTTAGGTCTTAAGTAGAGGGTCTAATTTTAGATGTAATTATGCTGTTTTCTCCTACAAAACTACTAAACAGACAAAAAAGACATTTCTTCAGGATATTATTCTAATTGGATTCCGCCTCTTTTCTCCAGAATAATTTTAGGAGTATTAAAATGATGTCACTGAATTTGAACAGTAGCAAAGCTGAGCCCCCAACAGAGAAATATGCAGTCTTTCTCAAGACGTGTTGAGACATCCCCTTGCAGCTGTGATGGGCTATCAGCACAACACCTCCACCCTTTCACCAGAGGCAACCTCTTAGAGGAAACTTTGTCTTTAGACTTTAGTTGTCTATCATCTATGCTCAACTAGTGTCAAAAGACCCAGGAGCTTTCTGCCTATCTGCTAGGAACATTGATCCACTCACCACAACTAAGTACAAGATGTGAAATCTTTCCTTCTCTTGTGCTCGCTCTCTCTCTCTCTCTCTCTCTCTTAAAGAAATAGCTGTCAGTATTTCAGAAACTATGAACAGCAGATCTTTGTGTACTTTAATCTGTAAATAAACATTTCTTCTTTTGAACTTTATTAAAATTGGATGTGTTTTCACTGTAAAACACTCCAGCAGCCCTACCATTTAGACATATATGGTGATGAATATTGCAATTGATTTTTGTCTGTAGGAATACTAGTGGTCTAGAAATACTGAATTTATGCCAAAAAAGTAAATAAGAGTCAAACAACAAGATATATTGCTTATAACAGCAATTTTAGAGCAAGATATTAAGATCTGTTCCTGTTGCTTAAACAGGCTGGGCCAAATGCACCTTTGTTGTTATGACCTGGCTTGCAGGGAAGTTGTAGAGAGGTGTGTTTGGTTTGCCTTTTGCAAGATTATATCCGACTTTCTTTGGTAATACCTGTTGATGTATCACATTCAAATCTCCAGCTTTTCCTTTTATGACTTTGACCTGAAGAAAGGAATTCCTGCTTTTAAATGCTCATCAGTCAGTGGTGCATAGTTAAGTTGATAAAAAAGCTGAGGCTAAGCCAGTGTTAGTGTAGCCAACTGTAACACTACTGACAATACTCGTCAGCAGATGATTTTAATTAGAGCAGCATAATGAGATCAGTAGATTAAGATTAAGCAAATGACTAAACTAAAGAGTGATCCTGATGACAAACATCCTGATGAGAGTAAGGATGAAGTTTTGCCACTGATGTTTGAATAGCATGTGGGAAAGGAGAGACGATTGTAATCACATGAGAAATCACTTAATGTTGGTGCTCAGGAATGCTGTGTTGATCCACCTGATGCCAGGAAGGCTTGCAAGTGCTGTGTAAACTCCCTGCATAGCCCTGCATGTCAGTAATGCCACTCCCTCGGCACTGGCGAAGATTGTTTTTGTACTTGCCTTATGTGCCATTCAAGAAACTAGTACTGGGGAGGGTGGTGAAAGGTTAAATTGAAGAGGCAGCAAGTACTTGTTTAGGGAAAGGGATAGAAGAAGGGCAGGTGGACTGGGATCTGTTTAAGTTTGTGGCTATAATTAAGAACCTGTAGAGGGAAAAACGGGTGGAGAAAGAGGCAGAGAAACTTGCAGTATTTTTTTAAAAAAGAAATAAGAATGGAGAGGCAAAAGGAAAAGATTAATCTGTTTTAAGCTGACAGCTGTGTTTGAGAATGGAAATGCCTGGATTAAATAACCCACCACTGCATTTTTTCTTCTCTTTCTCTCTCTACATAGCTTCTTTGTCCTGATTTTTGATGAAGTATTCTGGCCCCTGTTTTATTTCCCCCTGCCTCCACGTGGTCTTCCTGAGACCTGCTGGCAGAGAGAGGGTTTCACAGCCTGCAGTGTTAATTCTGAGAAGTGTGAAGGAAGCTGAACTGTGCTGGATGATGTGACTCACCTTGGAGAAGTTGGTGTTTTCCAGCTGAGTGAATGTGGAAAGTTTCAGCCTTGCTGGTCCAGATGTTTTAATGGACATCGCTGCAGAGGGGAACCCTTGTTTGCACGTCCTGCTCAGCAATGAATAGGAGACTAACAAGTTACATAGTAGCATAAATGTTTAATGATTTGTGATAAAAAAAAAATTAGATGGTGAGCAAAATACTAAGTTAATTGACTATGGAGTCCTAAATTCCCCCCAAAGTAGTATTCCAGCCAAATATGGCTGAAATATCAGCTGTCATCTGATGAATATTTTAAAGAAGATTCTATTATATACCTAGGAGTTCATTCGCTTCAGTAATGAGGACAGTTACCTCTAGGGAAAGGAAGCTATATTATGCTTGCCACTTAACCAGGGGCTGGTTTGACAGGCATCAGCTCAGAATATGTGTGTATATATAGGGAATCACAGCTGCTTGTCTCTATCTCACCAAGCAGGCAATGTTGTGCTGTACAATACTTTGGATTTCTATCTATGGATCTGTGCATGGCACTGAGTAGGATTCAGACTTTTTATTCCTGAGCCTGATTGTTGAGGTGGAATCCATCACCTACTAAATATTAAATCAGCAGTTTTTTTAAAGAGCAACACAGTCTCTGCTGACTTGAACATCCTTATGTGGCCCAGAGGAAAAGAGAAACAAAGACAAGATGAGAAAACTATCATCCTTTGCATTCTTCTTAATGATTTCTCTAAAGTTTTCAAACTGCTGAAGACAAAAAGTGAGACAGAACTTTCACATGCGTAAGAAATGACCCAGGTGAAAAAAAGCGTAAATTCTAAAAACAGCAGTGAAACTGCTAGAGTAGAATTCTTTGTTGGAAAGAATGGAGAAAATGCATCAGCTGTTTCTTTAAAACTATTTTGTTTAATTGTTTTCTACCAAACATGGTTAGAAATTACTACGAATGTGTCTATTCAAAATTATTTGAAGAGTTCTGTGCAAACATGTTTTATGATAGATTTTGCACTGAGTATTGTTACTGGTACATGGTGTCTGCAAATACTGAAGTTTTGAGATATCTGCCCAACTTATATGGTATTGTCCATCTTTTCAGACTGAATGGAATTGGATATAGTTACTTCTTGTTTTTTTAAAAATTAATGACTGTACCCCATAGGCAACAACACCCAAAGGCAGCAATCTGGGGAGTTTCTGAATGAGCATTTCTAATATCCCGGTAGGTTCCTACAGGAGTACTCCTCATGCACCACTGCACAAATAAAAACTCATATCTCTGTCACCCCCAAAGACTCTGCACAAAAATCACTTTTATGAAGAAGGCCAGTCAGCCTCACCTCAGTCCTTGGGAATATGATGGCGCCACTAATCCTGGGTACTATTTCCAGACATGTGAAGGACAGGAAGGTGACTGGGAGTAGTCATCATGGATTTATGAAGGGCAAACCATGCTTAACCAACCTGATAGCCTTCTGTGATGAGATGAGTGGTTTGGTGGATGAGGAGAGAGCAGTGAATTTAGTAAGGCTTTTGACACTGTCTTCCATAACACTCTTGTAGACAAGCTGATGAAATACAGGCTAGATAAGTAGTCAGTGAGGTGGACTGAAAGCAGGCTGAACTGCCATGCTCAGGTTTGTGATCAGCAGCACGAAGTCTAGCTGGAGACCAGTCACTAGTGGAGTACTCCAGGGTTGATACTGGGGCCAGTACTGTTTAATATCTTCATTAATGTCCTGGATAATAGGACCGAGTGCACCCTCAGCAGGTTTGCAGACCATACAAAACTGAGGTGTGCTGCTATTCAGAGGGATCTTGACAGCCTGGAGGAATGGGCAGTGAGGAACCTCACCAAGTTCAACGATGGGAAGTGCAAAGTCCTGCACCTGGGGAGGAGTAACCCTATGCACCAGTACAGGCTGGGGACTGACCAGCTGGAGAGCAGCTTTGCAGAGGAAGGACCTGGAGGTCCTCTTGGACACAAGTTGAACATGAGCCAGCAAAGCATCCCTGTGGCAAAGCAGGCCAACAGTATCCTGAGCTGCATTAGGTAGACCGTTGCCAGCAGGTCGAGTGAGGTGATCCTTCCCCTCTACTCAGCACTGGTGAGGCCACATCAGGAGTGCTGTGACAAATCCTGGGCTCCCCAGTACAAGGAAGACATGGACATACTGTAGTGAGTCCAGCAAAGAGCCACAAAGATGATTAATGACTGGAGTATCAACAGATACAGAGACAGGTTGAGATAGCTGGGACTCTTCAGCCTGGAGAAGAGAAAAGGCTCAGGGGGGTCTTATTGATGCCAGATTCATCTCAGTGGTGCCCAGTGACAAGGCACATCCCATTTCATCCTGTGGTAGAAGAATTCCAGTGCTTTGGTTAATTTTGGATAATTCTCTGAGTTTAGCCAGAGAAATTATCTAGCTTTCAGAATACCAGTGATTTGTTCTGATGCCCTTTATTAGGTAAACTGACCACTCAAAGGCAAGAAGGAGACAAAATTAAGTTCATGCTTAATTTAAGGGGACTTGTTAAGTTGACACCTTTGCATAATTCACATATATTTTTTTAAGAGCATTACATACGTGTCAGTTTGTATGAGTCACAGAGTTGCCAGCATGAATGCTGTGTAAAAAATGTGAAAATCTCGACTACTTTGGAGGGGGGTTGTGCAGGGATGTTAAGAAAAAGAAAAAAAAAATCTAATATGAGAACGAGGATGGAGTAAGTGAGACTAGGTTTTAAAAGGGTGTCTGGGCTTTAGTGCTCCCAGTCTATACACCAGAATCTTTAGGAGCTGTAGGGTTTTGTCCCCTATATAACTCCTCATATGCACTGGGTGTTTTAATCACTGGCTGTTTGCAGTTATTCATTTGCAGTTTGAGATAAGGGTTAAATAATCTTAAACTGACCAGAGAATTCATGGAAGGGATAAAACAGTGTAATCTTTGCTGCTCTGGCAGAGATCATGCAAAGCAGAGTGTGATTGATATGGCTAGGGGGTCAAAGGATTCAGAAGCATGTGGTGGCAAAAGCAATATACAGATGATGTAGAGGAAGGCAAAAGCACTTTGGTGCTGAGAGCAGAGTTGCACTTCCTGTCTTAAAGTGCTGGGTAGCCCAGCTGTACGGCTGTCATATTTAGCCTCAGGTGTGAACATATTCCAGTGCAAGGTAATGAAGAGAGTAGGTATTATGTAGAGTTCTTTGTGATCCCACCTGTTCATTCATTGCCTGCATCATTGTATATTTTGTGGATAAAAAAGAGAATATTTAAATAAAATAGTGCTTTTGTTTCAATGAAATTTTGTCTTTCTGGATTTTTTTTTTTAATTTTTTGTCTTGCCTGATGTGATATCCTGATATGTTAGGAATGTAAGACCTTAACAGAAGGATAAATCAAGCCTTGGGAAGTTTGGGAAAGTTGAATGCGGTTATTTCCTTTCACTTTAAAGAGAGCATTGGCTTATCTCTTCAGATTGGGATCAAAAATAGATGAACATTTCCAGCATGGATTAGTGAACAGCATTCAGCACAGAAACTATTAATTCCTTCCATAACATTCCTTAATTCCTATTCCATGATAAGTAACATTCCTTATATTTGTGCTCTGCAATCACTTGAATAGACAGGGCTAGGGAGTACTAACATCTTATGGGCTATTGTTTCATGGGTATTGTCTGCGTAGCCACATTCTTGGGAAGTCATTTATTTGAGAAGTAGACACAGCATCATGTAACTCAGAAGTCTGTTAGCACTGTGGTAGTGGTGAATTAGGAGAATGGAAATTTGGACTGGTAAACAAATATTTGAACAAAACAAATAATGTAATCCCACAAATCAGTAAAAATTACAGTGCATGTTAATTGGTTAATTTTAAAAAAAGGCTAAATGCACTGAGATTGAAAATTGGTGGTAACATTGCAAATGCCAGCCCAAAGAACTCCCCTTTCAGCTTTTCAAAAAATTATTCCATCCTGTCCTCTTCCACCAGATTCCTTAGTACTTTGGCACATCTTAGATTTGGTTCACTACAAAGAAGTAAGGGAATAATTTCTACTTGGGAAAAAGCAGCCAGAAACAGGATCCAGGCCTGAAAGTAATCACTTATCTTTAGGTAAGGTTCAGCAACATGACAGCTGCTTCCAGTGGCCAAAATGGAAATGTGGAACTTCTCCAAAGAATCCCGGCCTCGAGCTGCTGTTGGTGACACCATTTGAGGAGCTCGCATATGCATGCTTTATGTGGGCATACCTAGGCATGCTGCCTCACACTAACAATTAGTTTGAGTCTATTTACTTATGCTGCAATGGGCAAGAATGAGTGACCGTAAATAATTGTATCTAATCTCTAAAAGATCCTGTGGAAGGAAACAAGCAAATGGTAGGAACATGCTGCTACCAGTCATAATGAAGATTTCTTGAAACAATGGGAGATCTGGGGAAGTGAGTCATTGGCATGGCAGTCTGCACATGAGAACGTTGAAAGAAGGATGGTTGAGCATTAACTTGTAAGCTTTTCTCCCACAAAGGGCTCAGCATGAACCCTGCACTGCCAGGGTCTTGCTTAGGAACCATATGACTGACATACTGTCTGCCTGAGGTTTGTAGAAAGCTTATTTAATTGCCATGTGTACCTATCCCACTTTTTGTTCTTAACTGCCTGCTCATTTTTCTTTCCAACTCACTGTCATAACCACAGATTTTAACCAAGAGCAGCTAGAATGACAGAATCCTATAAAAGGGGTTCATGGTTGGAAGTAGAACACTACATGCTGAGCGTTGCCTGCCAGCGTTTTACTTGGATTTTAAGTGTGTGGGGGAAAGTAAGAGTCCTCATCTTTGTTTTTAATTAATGCAGACACCATTTTCATTCTGAAGTGTCACATACTGAAAATCAAAGGAGCCTTGTATAAATAATAAGAAAAAATCTCTCGATTAGTAATGGAAAACATTTTCAAACAAGATCTACAGCATTACGGTAGGGCTGGCACTTCCTCAAGGTGAAATTCGCTCAAAATCATAACATAAATTATTGATTTGTCCAAGTCTGTTCTCCACAGGAGATTTACAATCTCATTTTCATAGTTGTCTTAAGGAGGGCGGGGCAAGAGATTCTTGTCTAGGTCAGAATGAAAGCATCTTATTTTTACAAAATAATAATAATGAAGATCTGTTTTAGCTAAAGTGAGCTGCCATGCTATGAAATCATAGGGCTGACTACTCTGACATTTGTATACTGGCAGGAATAACTGCATTTAAGCAAGCAGATTTACAGCTGTGCAAATGTAATCAGAGTCATGTTAATATCACAGCTTAGACAGATACAAAAGAAAGATAATTGTGAACAATAAGCTGGCAGTAAGATGTCTGGCCTTCTCTGAATATTCTCTGAATATTCACTGAATATTTTTGCTGATAAAAATTTGCTTCAACAAAACAAAACCCCACAAAGAAAGAAGAAGGGAAAGTATGAGGCTTGTGGTAAATTAGAAGGCAGTAAGATTAAAAACTGTCCCTTTTGTGTTACCAACTTGGTTGTAACACAGCAGTATATGGGTCTAGTAGATAAAAAACCAGGGAAATTGAATGAAAGGATAAGTAAGGTAGCGTGGTGTATTGGTGACAGCTAAGAGCTCTTGGAGAGCTTGCTATGAGTGGCGACACTTCCCTGGATCCGTTAAGGGGCCTGGCTGCTAAGGGACCACCAAGAGTGAAAACCAGAATGAGAGGAGTCAGCTATGAACCACCTGAGGCAGGAGAAGGGGGTAACTGCGTGCACAGCAGGAGAAGGAGGCAGAAGGCGATGAGCAGAGTTGTACTAACCAAGGTGGCAGTGGTGGTCGTGCAGTGCTGTCCCACTTTCTAGGGTGAGGAGAAGCAACAGACTGCAGATGTTTCCCATCTCTGTAAAAACACATTTGCATAATGGAGAGGGTTAAAATTTATTTTTAAGAGCAATTTAGGAAGGATCAGTTAAGGAAAAAACAAAACAAAACAAGGATTAGTGCTGTATGTCAAAGAAAAAGAAGGTATACATGTCTCCAAAGGACTCACAAATTGAAGCTAGTATTTGTTGATCAGAGTCCTAAAAGACAAAATCACAGCAAAGCATTTGGTTGGCATCTACTGTGATAGTAACAAAAGACCAGGTGTTCTGTACCTCAAAAGTACCTTTCTGGATGGAAAATGCATTGTGTTATCATGGCAGACTTTAGTCTGAGCAATGTGCTGGAAATATTGTACTGTAAGAATAAAATGTCTTTGGATTTTCAAAAAACTTTAATCATGATTTCTCAACCTAAAAGATGTTGAAGCCAAACAGGATGAATCTTCTATTAGACCTAACCCTAAGAGATAAAGAGGGATGGTGATTGGTTAAGTTCATGTGATTGTGACAGCTGCGTTATTGTATAAAGAAAGAATGAAGTTTTAATACTGTATTAGATATGTATTAAATGAGTAGAAGTATATACACTGTGGCACACAATTGTGCATATCCTTCATGTGTAAAAAGTGCCACTAATCAGCTAATATAGAAAATAACTGTAAGAGATATAAGAAAACCTATTAGATGCCCCAAAAGCCATTTTTACAGTTCAGTAAGAAGACTATGTCTCTTAAATAAAAAACAAAAGCATGGTGTGGAGGGGCATGAAAGCAAGTATACAGCTTTAAATACAGCATAATATATACTAAAGGAGAAGTTGATAGCAATGAATACAAATTAGATGTTTGAAGTTACAGAAAATTGAGAACGGAAGCAGAAATCAGAAAAGGAAAAAAATCATTGACTGGTAGACTTAAGGAATGCAAGAAAGTGTTTTCATTTAATAATAAAAAGAATCCTAAAAACAAATTTGGTCTGTTATTAGGTGAGATGGTATCAATGACAGAAAAGTGGCAGAAGAGAGAAAAAAAAGTATTTGTTCCATACTGGTGAAAACAGAGGCTAATGAATTTGTATCATGTGGCAATAAAAAAATACTTTCCATTTCCTTAGCAATTTAGGAGATGGTAAGGCAGGGTAGTTACTAAGTTTAGCTTTTATAAACTCATGACTCCACATACTTACATCTGAGGTTTTGGAAAGACCTAGCTAAGGAACTTTTTTAATCACTAAAAATGTTTACAAATATGTCTTTCTCTGCTGGGAAAGTTTCAAAGGACTGCAAGATTTAAAATATTTTAAAATGATATTTAAGTACCATTTCTCAGTATTTGAAAATCTAGGTTACTTAATGCCTGGCTTCAATCCCAGGTGACTTGTTAGAGTGCATCAATTAACAAATAAACAGAGATAATAATATAATTGATGCAATCAGCATGGATTGGAAGCAAGGAAATCCTCTCAAACTGAGTAGACTTTCATTTTTAACAAGATTACAATTTTGATCGATAATGTTCTAAAATGAATGTTACTTAGTACCCTCTGACATTTTGATTAAGAAAACAGAAAGGTACACCATTATTGCAGTTGAATAGTAGGTTTCAAATTACAACTGTAAGTGAAGAATCATTCCGTCCTGCAGGGATTAATTCCTGCCTTCCTGCCCCATCCTACTTACCTTTTTTAATGCATACTGAAAGAAAAAATTAAATGATCACTAATAAAGTTTGCAGATAGCTCAAAGACTGGGAAAATGGCAAGTAAGGAAGAAAAACAATACAAATGGATCTCAAAAAGTTGGAGACAAACAATTATATCTCAGAACAAAGAATAGGAGCCAAAGGCACTAGATGAGAGCCTGTCCCAGCAACAATCACTGTGAAGACAAATAAGGGGGCTTCTGGCTCATTATAAGCCGCATATTAACTCCTAGGATAATTTTTTGGCAAGCAGGACTAACAGGATCTTTATGTAAGCAGGGGAGTAGACCCTATAACTGGCATTTGCATGATCACTCTAGGAATATTATGTCCAGTCGTGTTCACAGTTCAGTGAGGCTATTGTCAAAGTGGAGAGGTTTTAGAAAAAAGATACAAATAAGAAAAAGCAAAAAATGCTTAAAGAATTGAAAACCTCACTTTCTAACCCAAGAAGAGTAATCTAGAGTTCCTGTCTCCATACGCTGCTCAGTGCTAGGGCCGCTTGTGTGCCAATTATTCCATCTCTGGTTTAGGGTAATTAGGGGAGTATTCAATGCAGCAAAGCACCTAAAATCATTGCATTTGAAAATCCAAAACATGGGGAGACAAAGGAAAAAGGATTTTGTTTTAACTTCAGTTAGAGAAAATAAAATCACATGGCAAGTTCAGAATCCTACTTTGGCTTTAGTATGATCACTAAGTCTCTCCTCATGGCACTCCCTTACCATTAAAGAATTCCTTGCTGACTTGTTACTTTGCTGGCAGAATAATCTAAGTCAGTATTGCAGGTGCAATAAGTATAATTAGCAAATACTACTTTTCTCTGTCACATACAGATATTGAGGGAACAAATATATTGCAGAGGGCAATATTGTATCCTCTTCAGGATACAGTGTTTGTCAGGCACCTGAAATACAGCCTTAATTTTTTGGCACTCTTTGGACAAGTATGATGCCCTTGTAATAAGGGTACTTGAACAGATCCTTGCAGATCTGGCTTTAGTTCTTGGCTTTGCCCCAGACTTCTGGTGTGCTTTTTGGACAAGTCATTTTGGATATGTCTGCAGCATGCAATACAGGGTAGGGCAGGCACCCCAGAACCAGGTTCTGGAGTGAGAAGAAGAATAGCTATGCAGGAACACTATCTATCTCCCTAGGCCCTGTTGTAATTTGAGGCAGGTAATTACTACAGGTGATAAGAATTAGCTGAATACTCACTTGTGAATTACAGCTTAAATGCTAAGAGGGAGCCATGTCAAACAATAGTACCCTCAGCAAATACCTGCATTGGGCCTGCGAGCCTCAGTGCAAAGGCACCCTACCCTGTTTGGGCTAACTGTTCTGCCCAGCACGCAGGCAGCTCCTGGCCTGAGGGGCACTGAATGTGCCTTGATGTTATTCCAGAAGTGATGTTGCAGGCATACCTGTCTATTTCTGAATGACTTCTGCGTGCCGATCAAATTTTTGCTCTTAAGAGCTGCACATGCACCTTTTAAGCCCAGTTGCGTTCTTTATGTGAAGTAGCTCTCTGGGTCCATCACAACTCACATGTTGTGACAGACCCAAATTACAAATGAAATTTCACCAAGAATGTGGCTGGGGGTGTAAGAAAAGATTCACCTTGTCCTTCAGATTAGGCTCAAAAGAACAATCAGCTTATAGCTCACTAATAAAAAAGCCTCCCTTTCTTGTAAAATAAGTTTAAAAAAAAAAAGTCAGTAAAATAAGCAGATCTGTTTCAGGTGTACAGGAAATGAATATGATGAGGAAGGAGGAGCTGTTTATACCAGGTCATTTTTCTGACTGTGACTACCCAATAAACCCTCCCCAAATACTGTCTATATATCCTCTGTGGAAGAGAAAGGCTCTTATTCACGACTGTGAGTGATTCCTACCTACCAGGCTGCAGTTTTGCCAGAGGACTGGTAATTGTCGTACAGCAAGTAGTTCAAACCAGGAATCCCCTTGGGCTGGTGGGTGTGTCTAGTGTGGAGGTCTTTCCTTTTCTTCCCATCCCAAGCAAGCCCCTTGGGTTCTGGCACAGCTTTTGTTCTAGTCTTGTTTATGTTAGTGTAAATCAGGAGTAACTCAGCTCCCAGCCATGCAGCTCATGTAATCGAGATCAGGCTCCAGCATGTGGTGTTCAACCACTCTAATTGTTTTAAAGGAGCTACAAATGGGTATTCATCCAGCTAAGATTTGCATTGATCCTCTGGTTTTGTAGTTTTCCTATACACTGTTTCATCAGATGTTCTTCCATTTTCTACTCTTAATAATAAATACATCTTACTTAAAATAAGACAGCTTTCATTGAAGGTTCTGAGATGCTTTTTATAAACTTCAGTTAACTAAGCTTTGTAACATTCCTGTAACAGTGAGCTTCAGCTAATCAGTATTATTGTAGAATTGCTGCTTCCCATCAAATATAGTTCCTGGACCAGAAGAAAAAAACCTAAATCAAAAAAACATGTTAATACAAGAATAAGTATGTAGTAATTAATTTCAAATGCCTTTAGAATATAGAGTAAGATGCCTTATCATGGTTACGAGAAACTTTTTTGGGAAAAGAAAAACAAACAAGCAAATATATTTCCTTGATATGGAACATACAGAAAAAAATTCAGATAAGAAGCAGGCTTTCTGAGCAGATTGCAGTGGGATTCAAAACTCAAGACTGTGTAGTTACAGTCCAGTTGTAGAGTTACTGCATTTTAAAATTCTCCCTGAGGGAATTTTCTAAGCTATTTAGGAACCTACCAGAAAATCATGGGCTTAGTTTCCTAATGAGCATTGTGAATCTGTGTCTAAAGCATACAACAACTCAGCCGCAAAGTTTACAGCACTTCTGAATTTCCTGCCTTCTTATCAGGCACCTTTTCTACTGACAGCAGTGCCTCTTCGCATGCCATATACTCTTGTGCTCAGTCTGTAGGGTGCTGTGAAGGGTTCATTTTTCACAGAAATAGCTGTGTCTTCCAGAGACAATTCCCAGTTTTGAGCAGAGACTCTTGCTTGCAGCGTGAGAGTCCCTAGGCATGAAGTATGGTGCAGGTGAATCTGTCTAGGGATCCTGGCCCAGTGAAACAAATGAGATCATGAGATGAGCCCAAAACAGTGTCCAAGTACATTGAAATGAAAATAACTCAATTTTCATATACAAAAATTGATCTTTCAGACATGTAGTTTTTGATAAAAACTTTTTTTTTTCTGATGGGAAGCAGATACAGTTCAATATATTCTTTTCAATATGTTATTTTTTGCTGTGAACTAAGTTTTATGATGTAAAAGTTTAGAGAGAAACATTTTTGGGAATTTCTAATTGCTAGTCAACATGTACCACTAACATGATCTCTGCTGTAGCAACAAGGAGACCCTGGGACCAAGCTCTTAATTATTGATTCCTGCCAGCTCAGCTGCGGGTCCTTGGACCTTATTAAATGCTCTGCAGCTTGTGTTCATACTCTTATTCCCTTGAGCTAGAGCTCAACTGTGTAACTTCTTTCACTGCATGTGGTTTCTTAATAAAATTTGCTGAACTTTAAGGTTCAAGGTTGGCTCATCTCTGAGATTACGTCTTCTCAGCTTTCAGCACAGTCTTTCGTGTTGTACTTAGCTTGATTTGCTCTGCTTAGGTCTTTCTGAACAATTGGTTTGCATGTTGCTGTTGCTAACCCCGGTGGTAGCCTTGTGACGACCTTTCTCCAGCCCTGATTATTTATGTGTATCCTGCAGTTCACTGGGGAAGTGTGTGCTGGCTTCCAAACAAAGATTACTGTCTATTATATATGACCTAAAAATACTACTCTGAACATGTGTAGGAGGTAAGAGCATGATTTTTTTTCCTGGAGTTTATTAACATCCTGTTGTATTTGTTTCAAAATCTACAAAATGGGTGTTTTTAGCAGTTTATTGTTCAAAAGTGGTTGTAATTATAACAACTGACAAACTGGTGCAAACCATGATTGATTACATTCATGGGTAATATAAAGCAGTTTAAATTATAACCTTTATATATTGCCATCTTCACTGGAAACCTAGAGTCAAAATGGGAAACGTCTGAGCTTTGGTGGTGACCTACATAGGCTGTAGAATGGTAGAGAGAGAAAAAAAAAAAAGAGGTACAGGTGTTGAAAATGTCCGGTTGTCCAAAAGCAAATAGAATAAAGTGTTCCAAACCCATTTGTTCATTTAAAGAAAAATGACTGACAGATTACTAAATATACCTCTTTGCACCATCTCTTTGCTTTCATTTTTAGCCAGATTTCCTAAGAAGATAAGGCTTATATAATCTTCCTCTGTGTGTACATGTGTGCTTCTATCTTGGTGTACTCCTGCAATACTGTCTGAACTGGTAGCCAATTTCAGCTGAGTTTAGTAATGAAATAGAAATGTCAAAACCAAATAATTTTCTACAAGTTTTGTGAAAGTAGGCAGGAAGAGGTAGAGGAAAGGGACAGACTGTGGTACTGTCTTAGCACACTAATCTCATTTTTCATGGAACATGAGAAAAATCAAAGACAGAAAATTTGTGAATGTTTCCATCATGCAGAAAACCAGCTGATGCTAATGCCTCCTCCAACATACAGCATCAGTCACAGCTGACTGTGATGCCCAGATCCACCAGGCTGCATTAGTTTGGGGGATCACAGAACTACTTCTTTTATCTTTTGGCCAATAAAGAACCAGTTCCACAAATACACAGTTTGGTGTTGAGTAATCAGTCATCTATATGTTCTTTCTCTTTTCTTTAAAAATGAAAGCAAAATCCTGAGATCAACAACAATGACATTTGATTGTGTGTTACTGGAGCATATGATATGGGAAGGATGAAAAAACCTTGTGTGTCAGTGCCTGTCCTCCTGCAGCTTGCAGAAGGCAGAGTTTTCCTCGTTCCTCTGCAAGCTGATGTGCATCACTGATGTTTGGTGCTGACAGGCAGCAGCCGAGGGGTGGTGGGAGGCTATACTCAGAGAAAGGATGACATGTTTGGAAATACAAATACATCTCACTGCTCTTGCTCCTTCATGGATTGTCATCTGCTCCTGTTAATTCTTGCAGAGTTTTCAAACTCACCTAATCCTGCCCCCCCCCCCCCCAGATATTCAGAGTGCTGTTATGAAGTTCCTGTTACCATATGCTACAAATTTTTATGCACCGCACCCATTCTCATGAGTATCTGAGCACCTGGTCTGATACAATATCCAAAAATACAAAGCAAAACAATGCAGAAAGGGGTAGCAGGAATGAAAGGAATGAAAGAGGACATGTGAAATCCCTAAAAATGGCAAGTGAGTGTTCTCCCAGACTGGCTGTGCTGAAAGGGAGTGGATGAAATAGTAGCAGGGTGGAAAAGTGAACTGAGATGAGAGTCTAAAGCTGGTTGCACAGGAAGGATGGAGAGAGGTGAGGGAGAGTTAGAGGTCAGTCAGGCAATGTGAGGGAAAGAACAACTTCCAGCTGCAGAGAATTGCAGGGAGGAGACCAAAGGGAAGCAATTCTCACAGACAGTAAACACTTATGCTATTATAGTAACTCAAATGAATAAATATTTATATTATAAAGCTGTCCAAAGGACTTGGGCCTAACTGGGCTGCACTCGGAGTAAATAGGAGGACAGTCTCATTCTAGCTTGCCAGTGAAATTCAGTGAATTCATTGAACAACGCTTGTGATTGCAGAGCAAGTTCCAAGAACACAGGTTGCTTCTGGGCAAACTGCTTCACTGTCCTGTCTCTCCTCTTCTCCCTGGAGGATGATAGACTTTTCTGGGCTCTACACAAACTCAGATTAGCAATGTTCAGTGCTGTTCAGACACTGCAGCAGAGAGGTGTGGAAGCGCACTAGATCAGCTGACTCTCCAGAAAGTGTTGCTGCATGCTGCTGCTGCTCCTGGTCTTGTGAGGATTGACATGACACAGGGAGCACACTCCATTTCTATCGTTTTGAGATGGCTGTGGCCTTAAGCGTGAGGCTGGGTTAAAACATGTAGCAAATTGTAGAATCATAGAATAATTTAAGTTGGAAGAGACCTCTGGAGGTCATCTAGTCCGATTCAAAGCAAACATAACTTCAGATTTAAATCAGGTTGGTCAGGACTTTGTCTAGTCAAGTTTTGATAATCTCCCAAGATGGAGATTCCATAACCTCCCTGGGCAACCTTTACCAGTGCTTTATCATGCTGTCTGAATTTTTCTCCTATTATGTCCAGTTACAGCTTGTCTTGCTGTAACTTGTGACTGTTGCCTCTTGCTGAGCACCTCTGAGAAGAGTTTGGCTCTACTTTTGCTATAACCTCTCTTTATGTAGCTTCAGACTGCAATTAGGTTCCTCCTTGCCCTTTCTCCAGGCTGAACAAACACGTTCCCTTGGCCTCTCCTCATATGTTATTTGCTTCAGCCCATAGCTGGAAGGCCTTTCTCTGGACTCTATGTTGAAAATATAACATATCTCTTCTACTGCTAAGCCCCAAACTGTACCCAGTACTCCAGAGGCAGCCTCACAAGTGCTGAGCAGGAGCAACCATTTCCCTTGTCTTGCTGGCTGCACTCCTGCTAGTGCCACCCTGTATGCCATTACCCTGCACCCCAGCATGGCCACGCGCATGTCCGGCTTGTCCTCCAGGATCCCCAGCCTCTCCTGCAGGGCTGCAGTCAGTCCCCAGCCTGTGCTGCTTCATGGGGCTGTTGCATCCCCATTTGCCCAGACTTGGCACTTGTCTTGGCTGAACTACATGAATTTCCTACTGGCCCATCCCTCCAGCTCGCTGAAGCCTCTCTGCATGGCAAGGCTGCTCCCGGGCATACCAGCTCTTCCTCTCAGGTTGGTGGTGTTTGTAAGGCTGCTGAGGTTGCTCTCCATTCCTTCGTGCCAGCTTACTGATGAAGATAATAAACAGTATCAGCCCCTGTACTGACTCCTCAGGAGAACCACTCATCACTAGCTCCCCTTAGGCTTTGAACCGTTGTCCACTACCCTTGAGCTGGACAATCTAGCCAATTTTTCATCTACAGTGTTGTAGGTTACCCACTTGCTAGAGTGTGTCGTGTTAATCTTTTGGGAAAGCCCTACAGCCATCTGAGAAAGAGAGAGGCCTGGAATGTCAAATATTTTAGCTAAAGTTTTCCTCCATCATAATGGAAAATTCCTGTAGAGGTGACTTAGGGATCAGATTAATAAAATCTCACCAAAATTACTTTAATAGCTTAAGATAAAAAAATAGTGTCCTTAAGAAAAGTCTCGTAAGAAAAGACTGGTAATCTTAGTTTTTTCATGAGTATGTTTCTGTCTTTTAATCTGAAGAATGCTTCAAAATAACCCGAGGGACAGTTTACATTTAACAAGAAATTTCCTGGTTTTTATTATATGCAGTAACTTACTTATGCATATTTATTTTTTAAATGGAGGGAAATTAACAAAGCACAAAGTTTATTTTCATTCCTTTTGTCCCTTTGCCCCTTGAAATATCAAACTACCAAAAGCTGTTGCCTTTCTGCAGCCCCTGGGGTGCAGAGGCCATCAAACTGTTCATACTCTGAAAGACTACCAAATTCACTTCATTTAAAATTCAGCACACTGTTTTCCCTCTCAGACAAAGGGAGCAGTTGGATGGAGTGGTCAACGTGTAATTTAGTTTCTGTCTATCTGTGCAAAATTAATGTTTCATAGCCACAGAAGAGGCTGAGGGCTTGGAGGGCCCTTGTCCAAGTGCAGCACAGGAGAGGGAAGTGCATCCTGGTTCTGTCTGCTGTGAAATATACCTTGGCCTTCCTTTTCCAGCATTTGTCTCTCTTATACATGCAAAAATAAATGAGATAAGAATGATACTTATTTATGGAGTTGTAATGCGCTCCATTTCTTTAGCTGCAGGAATGCACAGTTTATCAGAAATGAAGGGTGTATTAGAGTCTCTTCAAATTTTCCCTCAGAAATTTTCCATTGGCAATAACTAAGTTTTTGGCTAATTTTTTTTTTAATGAGATAAACAGGTGAATTTCAGCAGCCATATAACAGAGAAATTTCTAACAGAAAAGTTCTGCAAAGGCTCAAGGCAAATCAACTTACCTAGCCAGGTAATGGCTTGAGGAGTGGGCTGTTGGCATGCTGCACAGAAATGGTTAGCAGTGACAGCCTGGGTTATCAACTGATGTCTGGCATCTTGCAAATCCTCTCACATGAATAGTTTTGCTAATCTCAAGATTTCCACTAACTTCAGGAAAAAGTAGGAGAATGACGCCAACATGCATTAGGATTTGCAGTTAGCAGTGCAAACCCATGGTAAATTTTGTGTTGAACCAAGTTCTGTTTTCAAATGTACTTTGCAGGCTGATTAAGCCAATAACATTCTCATCTCGTTATTGTTAATTAGCCCACGGATGTGAAATCATTATGCATATCTGGTCTCCCCCTCACCAGACATCCCCCTGTTCTTGTGTAAAGTTCAGTGCAAGTTCATCCATCACTGAGCAATCAGAAGACTGTCAGGAGCTACTGGCTGCAAAATCTGGGAGTTCTTAGAATTTCATCTGAAACACAAAAAGCTATATTTGAAAAACTGCTGGAAAGGGAAATGGAAAGAGATGTATTCCACAGAATAATTAGTCCTTGTTTTGCACTAGATTTTTATTAACTTTTCCTTAATGATATGGACTGTTTCTCTTCTGTTCACTTGTCCAGCTTTCAGTGAAGGTTATGAATGAGGACAATTGCTGTAAATGAAATCTGGAAAACATATACAAATACACACAGGAAGAAAAAATAGTCTTGATATTGTTAATCTCAGAAAAATTAATCTAACAGAAGTGTATTTTAAATTATAGTGCTTTTGAATGTAGAGGATTTATTTAAATTAGTTTCCAAGGCCAATTTTGATAGTTTTAAAAAATAAGCATTTTGTTTATGTGAAAGCTCAAGAAAGCCTTCTGTCCATTTGAATGTACGTTAAAAATTCCTGTACATGGGACCTCACTGAACTCTTTATTCTGTGGCTTTTCTGTTGTTGACTTTGCCTTTTTTCTGGTAACGTCAGGCTTA
Organism: Apteryx mantelli; assembly: GCF_036417845.1. Taxonomy (NCBI): domain Eukaryota; kingdom Metazoa; phylum Chordata; class Aves; order Apterygiformes; family Apterygidae; genus Apteryx; species Apteryx mantelli. The sequence goes on from NC_089979.1 coordinate 155,455,132, forward strand.
CTTGTCCAATTTTAGCTGTCTGAGTGAGGCACTCATCATTATCCATTGATTGAATGAGGTCTCGTTGTGTGCGCTGACTGATTGATTGTTTACTCTCAATAAACAAAGACTTGGACTCAAGGTCTTTGAAACATTTCTTGCTCTGCTAGTCCACTTGTATTCATAGAAGGCCAACTGTCCCTCTTTTATATTCATTTATTTAAATAAATAATTTTATTCACAGACAGAATCACTACCTTAGCACAGAGAACAAAGAGAGAGCAGCCAGAGGAAGTTTTATGTTTTTATACACCTTTCTTTTCAAGCTATAATAGTTTTCTGGGTACTTCTTTAATCTGATGTCACAGCATAAGATATTGCATTAATGAACTCCATTTATTCTGGAATAGGAAAAAGTGAAATCCTGGTAATGCTAGAAGAGGAGTAGCACTGAAAACCATTGTAGCTCCACGCAAGGGCGGGGGGAGCCCATACTTGTGTTGTTGATATCAGCAAGGGGTGACCCTCAGCTCACAGCTTTGGTTGGGATTAATATCGAATGTGAATATATACCCTTTGCAGGTGATTTAGTTAATAGTCCTTTGCATATTCTTCCTCCTTCATTGACATAACTAATTAACATAAGCAGTTTTTAAAATATACTAATATTACAGTGTCAGAACGACAGTTCAGTCTGATTTGCTGTTACTAAGAAAGTCCTATTGCTTTAAAATTTTTCTAGTTAATCTTACCATTTAATATCTTGAATATGCTATAGGTAACAGCTGAGTAAACTTTCAGTGTTTAATTCAATGGAAATATATAATCTGGTAGTGCAAATCTGCTATCATTTTGCTACGAGGGGGAAAGAGCATCTCTTGAAGGTTGCTGACATTTTGCAAAGTTTTGGTGACCTCATGGTGCTGTAGAGACAAAATACAACACAACCGTCTCTGCCTTCTCCTATATGCACTGTTCACTTCTACAATGCTCCAATGTGAGGAGGAAAATTCCTTAGAAAGGCAGAAGTCAGCAAAACTACTCCAAATAAAATTCGCGATGTCACTTTAAAGGGGAACTTTGTATCTCTTGTACATGTGCAGCTGACAAATTTTATGGCAATTCTATAGTAAAAGCCAACCATATAAAAAAAGTGTGTATCCTGATCTATTTGAATAAGGGCCTCCACCCATTCCCGTTTACTACCTTTATTGGAATTGGATTGGGGTGGAGAGGGAGAAATGGTGTTTTATTAGCACTGTTTTTTTCCCCTGTGTGGGCATAAGAATAGTTTTATTGTTTACCAAACTATCAAGGTCAGTTCATGCCTGTAATGCTATGTACACAAAAATACACATGAAAGTTCCCTAGTACTCCTTAATTCTTTTACCGCATAAAGGTGAATAGCCAAAGTTTATTCTTTTATTTACATTAGTTAAATCATTTATTCTTTTGAAATACTGCATTAGAAACATCACTTTGTCATTTTTCAGGTTCTGCATGTCATTAGTATTTGGAGGAAAATCTGTATCTTGAATAGTTTATTGAATACAGTAGGTTGGAGTCTTCTCCCACTTATATAAAGGTAGATCACACACAGTGAGACCCTGAACTTAACATCTATCCAGAATGGGTGTAAATTTGAGAGAAGAGTCAAGTTCCATCTCCCCTGTATGAAAGTAAGGACTGATACAGAAGATGCTAATTTAGCAGGAACGTTTAATCATGGCTTCCTGTAACTGGGCCACTATCTGAAACACATAATTACAGATGAGCAATTGCAGATAACAGTGCACTGGAGAACTGGGGACATTCTGATAGGAACGAACCCCCTAACTCTTTAATTTTAAGAAATGAACAGTAATCCTTACGTAATCCTATTTCATTTTAAAGTCCTTCCCCATCGCTGTTAAATCATATTTTGATCAGTATAAAAAGGTTCTGACTGATCGATGACACTCCACTCCTACTGCCCATAAATCTGGAGACGGCATTTATTGTTCCATTCCTGTCAGAAGTTTCCTGAGTTTTCTACATGGGTCTGTTTGCCTTTCTGCATTCTTATGCCCTGTCCATACCCAGCAGATTTGACCTTCAGTAATTCTCAGCATCTGGCAAATAGGTAATTCAAGTTTATGTGAGTGGTATATTAGGCTCTATCCCCTTCCATGCTTCTTATTTATTAATATTTAAACAATGCATACTATCTGCCTATGACCCTCATTCCATCTTTTTTTTTCTTTGTCAGAGACTCTGCTCCTTTTGAATAATCATTCTCACTGAATAATCACTTTGCCTCTAGAGACAGGCCCTACTAATCTCATTTCCATTTAGTCTTTGCATCCTATGTGTTCTTATACCACACAGCATCCTGCCTTCCAGATCCACATTAACCAATATAACTAGCATCTGCTGCATCTGGATTCATTTTCTCCCAAGTGGGATAAGTAAGTGCAATAAAGAGTTTCGGAATTCTTTTTTTGGGAGTGTATGAGCATTGCACACATATACACATATGTTGCTAACTATTTGCATGAGAAGACAAGGTAGACAAAGGTGGTCAGGCTTGCGAGAGTTTTATCTTGCAGTCTTGCATTAGCCCTCAAACTTTGTCCTTATGTTAGAAGTCCCAATGTGCCAGGTGAGTGACTGTTTTGACCATAATCTTCATCCAGAAGTTTTAATCGACCTTCTAGATATTAGCCATCAGTTGCCTTGAACATAAGATTTTCTATTTTTATCTTAATTCAGTATTCCCTGGAATGCTATCCGAGAATGTGGGAAAATCTGATGTATGTGTGGCATTTCTTGTTACACAGTGCAAAGTGTAGTGCGAGGTTTTTAGCTTCTGTGAAAATTCCTAATGCCAAAGGATAATATTGGCACATAAACTTGAGGACAGTTCGTAATTGGTCAGGATTAAATGGTCTCCTTATCTTGAAGTTGTTAAATTAGAGCTTAATGACACTGAGGAATTCAGGGCATAGCCATTCAGCAGTGGAACAGGTCTTATTACAGTTTAAGGAGAGTGCACTAGGGCTAAAATCTCTTCAGGGTGCCTTGTTTCTTTTTACCACCACAGTCTTCTTCAGGTTCACCTTCATCCAGCTGTTCTTCATGTATGATTTACTGATAGAGGGAGAATTCAGATAAGTGGGAACTGGACATTAACTGGGAAGGAAATGGGCCATCTATATCAGTCTTTAATGAATTGAAATAAAACCAGTTTAGAACCCAGACATTCGTATGAATAGTTCCTAGGTTTATGATTTCAGTTACAAGCAGTGAAGTTAATTAACAGGTGTATCATTCTTCATGAGACACTGTGAAAATGCTACCAGACTTTAAGGGTTAATGAGTCTGAATAGGTGTGAGAGATTAGATGTAGCTGAGAAAAGCATGTGGGTAGAAGAAAATACTCACTTTTATTATATTCAGTCTTTCCTTGAGAGATAAGAGAAGAAATCACCTTCCCCAGGAGAGGGGTTTAAAAATATGTTTTTTTGCAGTATAATTTATTCTTCTCATAATTAGTAGTCCTTGGATGATTACATGAGAAGGAGGCCAGTTGCACCAGCTGATTAACTGAGTACCTATATATCAGACAACTGATTTAGGCATCCTCCACTCTTTACAGTGTCATGGAAGGTTAAAGACCAGCCTTTCTGGCCTAGGGTAAATGCTAACTGGCATCATGTTCTTCCTGGAAGGTCTTGGCCCCAGTCACAACAGAAGGCTGTGTTTTTGTAATCTGCAGTTGTGGCTGTCTTTACTTGGTAAGTCATAGCATTCTCCAGGCAACCTTCTTTCTGTCCTGTAAGGCTTTGTTTACTTGGGAGATATTAAAACAGACTTTAGTATTCTGCCAGTAGCTATAAAAGGTGTATTTTCTCAGCCTAGGGAAAAAAAATATACACGGTAAGCTTGAGCACTTAGAAACAATTCCAACCTAATTTGGAATCATTACGGTGCCCAGAACTGGGGTAGTGGCATCATCAAGCACAAAAAGAGATATGAATTAAAGGAAATAAATATTTAACATGAGGAAAACAAAATAATAGGGGAGAAAAAAAGAGGGGGGGAGGAAACAAAAAGGAAGTCTGCTTTTTAAAGTGTGGAAAAGAACAGCTCAAATGTAATCAAGAGTTTTTTGTGCTATGTCTCTAGATTTGCTGGGAAAAGAGAAATGTGATATAAAAAAAACTTTTCAAATTGATAAGAATTTTGCTTACACTGACAAGGTCTGCAAGACTCAGTTGAACGGTCTCTCTTTGACCTCACAAAGCCCTTGATATGATCATACACAAGTAAGTTTGGCAACTGGTGCCAGACTGACCAGACCCAGCCCAGGTGTAAGTGAGCACATAGTTTTGCAATTAAGCACATAGAATTACAATCATATCTCTGAACCTTAACTGCCGGATAGAAAATAAACACTTCTAGTTATGCGATCTCCCCCACTGCCAGGAGAATACAAATCAAGAAGATCCATGATAAGGCCCTGCTTTTAATGAGAAAAGATTGTATTTCTCCTCAAATCCCTCTGATTCTTTGGCTTGATTTGAGGGAGAAGGGCAAGTTAAGTAAACCGAGCTTCAGAAGTATGAAAATTAAAAGGTCTCAAAGCTTTTTCAAACCCTGATCCTAACAGAGGTCCTAGGACAATAAGATGCGAAACTCCTCATTTGGCTTGCCAGGGTGGGCTGGGACTGCTCAGTCCTTTTCATGCTCTGTGAAGTGGTGAGGACCTGCTAACACTGGGAATTTCAGGAAGAGTTACTAAGGTTCAGTCTCTTGCAGAATTTCCCTCGGAGAGGCCAGACTTGGACATCAAGTCAGGACTGTGCACTTCTGTCCTGTTAATGAGACATGAGGCTATATATTTTTCAAAATGCTGTATACATTTCAAAATTAATTTCTCCAGTACTCCTCTGAGGAAGTACTTATTATTATCCCAGACAGCTAAAGCACAGGAAAGATCACATTAATGAAGTAGTGTAAAGAAGAAAGCCATAATCTGTACGTAAGTATTCTTGTGAAAGATCCTCTCCTTCAACTCGACTGAAGTGCCAGCACTTAATAAGTTTTTATCCACTTTGGTTGCCATTTTCAAACCTCCAATACTGGTAGACCTTTTTTTTTTTTTTTTTAACCTTTGTGAAAGACAATGAGATTGTCTTAAAAAGCTAAAGGCTTAAAATAAATATATTGCTTCTGAGGGTGACCTTTTGCTTTTAGGAGGTAGTGAGGGGAAAGTCACCTATTCCTAATTTGTATGTAATTATTTTCTGCTGGAAATTCAGCTCTAACCAACCATGCAATGTGCATGCCACAAGACTTCATTTACCCAGTCCAGCGCCCTGAGAGACCCGACTCATTCCTCATTCACCCACATGCCATATAATCCTTCTGCCTGGGCCTCCCTGGGCTCTTCTGCTTGGAGCTGCCTGTTAGGACGGCAGAACGTCCTGCCAGGAGTCCCGGTGCTCTGGCCATTGCTAGTCAGTGTGATAACAATAGTTTTTTAGCTCCCCTTTGGCCTGCCGGGGAGTGGTTGAAGAGCGCATGCTGCCTGCCCAAATGGTAAGGGAACGGCAGAGGCATCTGCCCTACGTTAGCAGAGCTGGGAGCAGTAGTGGAGGAAGGAGATGTGAGGGGCAGGTAGCTGCTCAGCAAGGATTTGTCCTGGCTCAGCACACAGAAGTGAAGTATGATGAAAGATTAATAACAAAAGGAACAAAATAGCGTATGCTTTTTTGCCTACATATGTCCTTATGGAGGCTGTTAATACTATAGTTGCTGAGAGTTTTTATCAGATCCCTGGTAAGCAGGATATAATAGAAATATCTTTCTAAATACACATTTATCAATAGGTAATGTTATGGGCTTGTTATAGCTGTGGCCTTTGAGAAAACTTCTGCCTGCTAATAATGTGGCTGCAATTCAAATAAGGGCATTAATGTCAAATTCTTAAATGATAACTATAATACTGCACAGAGGGCCTGAGTTTCAAATGTAGAAGAATGTAGTTGTTGTGCTTACAAAAATGAATACTGAAATGTGCTCTCTTGCAGGCAGTACCTTGCTTTAAGCATTACTTTCAAGGAATAATTTCTAGTTTTAATCATAGATTAATTCGCCTCTTTGCAGTCCTTGCATGCACATATCTATATATAGGAATAACTCAAGCCTACCTCTTAAAGCTTGACATGCATTTTTTTTTCAATAAAATCTGAAGTCCACTGTATTTAGAATATGGCAAAAAAATGGTAAAAACCTTGTCTGCTGAAGATGCAACAGCCAGCTCTTCCATATAAATCATATATGCACATAATTTTACAAGGCAGACACCTGTTTGGGTATGTGCTTCCTGGTGAATTCTCTGTGCCTTTTTGTTTGCTTGCTGGAGATTCTGTGAACCTTCTTATGGACCAGCAGTGCTTTCCCTGCAGGTGCCTCTGAGATGTACAATATTCCCAGCTACTCCCTTTCAGTGGCTGTCAGCAGGCAGCTGACCAGAGAACCTTTATTTAGCAAATGTGAACAACCGGGCAACTTTTGTTTGCTTCAATTTACTGACAGCAATAACAGTGTTTCTCTCCCACTGAATAGATGTAGCCTGAAGCTCCCTGACATTAATAAATGACTAGATCAACCTCTCTCAACCCCATATTTTTTTTAGCTGCAAGTGTGAAGTTTAGAAAGTGAGGCATGAGTATACTTGCTGCAATTTGCTTTAAAAGTTGGAGAATAGCAGGGGAGAAGAGAAACCCTTCCTCTGTAAACTTGTGTAAAAGTTAAGAGTTAAAATGCTGTGAAAGACTGACTCATTAGCCAAATATTAATGTATTACACTTTCTCTTTTGGAAGGAAAGCATTAGCAATCCAGCTGTTCATTTGTATTTAAGATGTTTGTGAGATTAAACTGTAATGAAATATTTAAACTGAAAACAACGATAAGCAGTAAAACTTCTTTCAGTGAGAGAATGGAAATTGGGAGCAAAAGTCACTGAAAGGAGCTGTGATGGAAAAAAGACCTTTTTTTTCAAAACGGGTGGAGGCAATTTTATTTCAGAGAATGAACTAACAAATTGTGATGCTCTGGGAGCAGGAATAGGATTCTGGCTGGTGCTGTGCTGAGCCTAACTCAGACTGCTGGCTCTTTTTGGAAGGCTCTGCCTTGATGAGTTTAGGAAATTTATCTTTCCCCCTTTTTTAGCCTCTATGGGCTAAAGCGGTTAAATATCGAGGCTGGGAAAAGAGCAAATTCATATTTGTAGAATTTATTTATAATGACTTTAGCATTTTGTTATTCATTTGGAAAATACTGTTTTCTTACCAGTTTCTTGCCTGATGTATCTTACTTTTCTTCTTCAGTCCTTCCAGATTTCCCTTGGTTAGATGTACAATATCCCTTTCTATGCAAGGTAAAGGTGTACCCAACAGCTGTGAGATATGTTTGGCTTTTTGGTTTAGAGGAGCCTATGAAAACTTTGTCTTTTTTCTACATTTTCCTCCTACAGTCCCTCTGGAATTCAAATGAATAAGAACTCAAGGGGAAATGGGGCAGGCAGGGAGGCAGGCCAAGTTTAACTCCAGTTTGACAAGACATGCAAATCTCTGTAGGATACCAACTGCCTTGAAAAATTTGCAGTATCCATGGGACCTTTGGACAAACTTTCAGTGCCTTTATGGGTCAAAATGAAACTTGACACCAGGCAACAGCAATGTTTCGTTGCAAGAGTTTGGGATAGGAACTGAACCTACGGTTCTTGGGGTTTTGTCTGGGACACCAATCTTGTTAATAAATTCTGTACCTTTGCTTTTTCTAGAATATACTGCCATTGCAGTGGGCTATATGTTGGACTTCACCTTAAATCAACTTGAAACAACTTATGTGGAATATGGATGCTCCTATGAGAACAGTTGCCTGGTGTGCAGGGTGTGCAGCCTCTCTATACGCTGTATGAGCTGCCTATTGCTTCCTGGGTGGAGTTGGAGGCGTTGGTGTAGATTTAAGTCTCTGAATAGTTTAAACCTATTTTCTCAAGAAACTGCATCTTTTCTTGCCATCATATCAGAACTACAAACACTGGGGCATGTAATCAGGCATCTTTTTGATCCTTAGGAGGAAGGATGCCCCCTTTCAGCACATCCCCTTGGGAGCTTCTCATCTTTGACACTGAACCTCCCTTCGTTCCCTTGACACAGAGCAAGCCCATCTTTGGACCAAATAGCAACCTCCACCTCCCAGTTGGGATTTGGGAAGTCCCTGACTGACTGACATGTGTGAGGAAATATAGGTGCTGTTTAACTATCATTTCATTTCATTCATAAGTCTGGGAGTGCAGGAGCCCTGAAGTCAGCTCTTATGGTTATGCAGTGTTTAGCTTATATCAAAAGAAAGATTAAGATTGGAGCAGGACAGACATAAAGAAGCTCTACTGAAAACAAATTACTAAAATATTTCAGAATCATGAATGAAGTTAGCCTCAGTCTTATAAGAAAGACATGTATTTGTCTTTTTTGTCAGTGTGGGGAACTTTAAGGCCAGCGTTTTTGGCAGTGAGGGTTGGTTGCTTTAGTATTTTAGCACCCAATGGAGACATCTTGATTATAGCTTAGTATGCGCTAGGTTGGGTAATTACAAACCAATGCACATCAATACTTGCTTTTGAAACTTTTGCCTAGTCATGCAAAAATCTTGAGAGAGATTTAGAATCAGAATACAGATTTCATAGATCCAAAGTCAGTGCCTAGAACAAGTTTATTGCTGTTAAATCTCAATTGCATGTATGTATACATTACAAGAACGGACTTTCATCGGACATTTTTCATTTGCATGTAATATGTATGTATAAGCCATTGAAATTTGCTATTGAATAGGCCTGGTGGAGAGGAAGAAGTCCAACTGTAACGATTTTCCAAATTTTACTATAAATAATTCATCTATTTAAGCTGAAATTTCAAGATTGCATTGGTTGTGGTTGTGCTTTTAAGCTGCGTTCAGTGTGAGTAGAAGTAAACTCTTCCCTTCTATGTTGATTTTCATTCTGTGATACTTTTGCTTCAAATAATGCACTCTTATTGTTTACAAATATAAGTATTGTTTTTTTCTAGTGAGCGAATTTATCACACCCTGATTATATACGTTTGAAAACAGGCTTGCTAGCATTTTCCCTTCATATGAAGAGGGTTAATTATGAACTAGACTACGGATCTCAAATACATCGGCAAGCTAAGTAGCTGGTGACTGGTGCAATCAGTTAACTGCAAGGAAATGAAACAGGACTTATTTACATTTAGAGTGATGCCTGAGTTCTTAATCACCTCAAAGCATTTAAAAATTAACTTTACTACCAACAGCTCAAGAGGCATAATGAACCCCAGGAGGGAGTTTTCTTCTCTTTCATTTTCATTGAAACCGTCTATTCATTTACATCAGACTACACTCACTTCAGTCTGTTTCCCCGCTAAAACCTCAAAAGTTTCCTTATTTCATTTTCTTAAATAACTTGTGGTTCATTTGGTATGCTTCATCATAAATTAGTATTACAACTGTGCAAGAACTGTTAGTAACTACTGAAGTACATGCAGCCACAAATTCTGCCAGGAGAAATAGAAGCAAACAGCTTAGTTTTTCTCTTGCTTCATTGTATAAGCATATTATCTATGTATAAAAAAAGACAACAACATATCTTTAATTATCATCTTCATGCTTTCCTGAGCATTTGCACCTGCACAAGCACATTTTAGGATTTTACACATGCACGCACACACATGCTCCAGAAAGAGGGCGAAAGTGTAATCAAATAACCAGCTAACAGCCTGGCCAGTAATGACATTTGACAACTGGCAATTTAGAAGATGGAAGCAAAGATATTGAAACTAGTACAAATTCTCCAAGCTTTCAACCATAACTTTGTTTCATCTTGACTCTTATTTGCCCTGTATCCCCTAATAGGAGCAAGCCTTTCATAATATGCTCAACCAACCCATTATTTCTATATACTTTTTCCATTGCTACAAACATGAAGCACTAACACCTCCAAAAGTGGTCTGTTCCCTTGGGAAAGGTCTCAGCTATGAGGAAAAAAAATCTTTTCTTTGGAAGTTTCCCTTTAAGGTTTGAACTATTTTCCTGGGCTATTTACAGCTGAAGCGAAGGTGGTGTTTTGAGAGACAATAGTAATGAAGAGTAACTCAGCAATCTAGCAAAGCTTAATAAGGAAAAAGCTTAATGGTGTAAGCTTTTCTTTTCCCTTTCCTATCAGTGATTTAATGAACAAATTGAATTTAGGTGCTTATACATCTATTAAGATAAGCAAAAATGTTAGTGGTATGGATTTTTTTTTTTTATATGAGAGGCAGTATAATAGTACCACAGCAGTTACAGTAAATTAGTTATGATAGATATACACATTTATTTAATAAAGTTATGTGCATCATTCTTTTAACTTTTTCCTATTCTCCACTCCTCCAGTGAAATGTTGAGTCACAAAACTTCTTATAAGTTATAAGAAACTTATAAATGAATCCACTGTGGTTTTGTCACCTGTATTTTTATGATGGAATTAGTTTATGCAACTGTAAATCCTGTTTCTCTAGTTAGTGAGGCTTCTTATGGAATAGCATAATCCAGCCAAAATAAGCTATTACTGAAAGTAGCTTTCAGCTGTCGTTTGTGGGGCATTTGAACCATCACGGCTACCATGAAGAGCAACCCTGGCCTGATTGCCCCCTGCTTCAGGCAGGGAAGTTAGCGCTGCAGCCTCTGACTTGCTGCAGCTCTTTGGTAAATTGGATTGAAGCATTGATACAGCTGGAAAATAACCAGTGTTTGCACTTGCACAGCTTGGGGTACTGTGGGGCTGGAAACAAGAGCCAAGGAAGGGAATGAGAAGAGAGACTGTTTTTTCTGATGATCGTGTCACCTTAATACATACCTCTCTTTCCAGAAATTTACCCTGTGAAAAGTTTTGGTGCAAGCAAATATATTTTAAGGGGTTTTCTCAGTATGGTTTCATACAGGTTAGTTTCTCTGACTGGGGTTTATTGTAGCCTTAGGTGCCTGCATCCCTTTAAGTTCAGTTTTAAATGACTCCTGATAAATTTTTTTCAGGATTCCTGCCAAGCAGTATATGACTATTTTCCTGTCCCTTATTTCAGCCAAAACTTGAGTAGTGTAATTTCACTGTTTTGAATAATTATGTTGGTTTTAAAGGATTTGAAAAATACAATAAAACACTATGCTCGTTCAAAGCACAAAATACTTCTCGAGTAAACTTTTCATTGTGAACTTGTCCTTTCATTGGTGTATAGATATTATTTGACTCTGACCAGCAATAGAGATTGTCTATGTGACCATGAATGTTAGTAAAAATGTTTTTTGGCACAATTTCCATTTATCTGTGGGCCCTGCTTTGAAAAGTTTGATGTAATATATAGTGTTAAGTCTTTTGATGGAATTCATTGGTAGTTTGATAGTGACTTTATGTGATAGTGTGAATTTTACTTTTTCTTAACTCTTTTTTTTTTTTTTTTGTTAACTCTTTTCTATATTCTTTACCTCTTTTCAAAATGTGGGACAGAACTTAAGGTAGATTTCCAGCTGGGAGAATGAATGCACCTGTTCCTCAATACAAAAGCAGCTAAAATTACTCTGGGAGGATCTAGCAGGAGTTTGGGATGAAAAAATATGTAAAACATTCATGACTAGGGAAATATCAGTCATTCATTTCCTATTTGGCCCCTGACCTTCCCAAAAATGATGGAGGGTGTTCAGATGCCATGGTTTTGTAGAAAATTAATGCCAGATAATAAACTGCTAGGAATGAATTATCCACTGCATTAACAGAATGGTTCAGAACTGGGTGCTCCTCAGGCACGCTGTCAGCGGAAAAGACTGTGAACTGAAACTGTAATTCCTGAGTGTTGCCTGCTCTGGCAGGTTTAGTGTCCTGCTTTACATTGTTTGTACTGAAGGAGCTAGAACAAGGCTGCCTGGCAGCTGACTCCTTTGGGAATCCCTGCTAAAATGAAATGTATATTTCATAAGGCTATCCCAGGGAGCAAAATCTAAGTAAACATACATTTTAAATGAGTAAGCAATTGCCTTCTGGGAAACTGTGTATAGAGCTTTATTTTTAGATGTATATACTCATCTTTCAATGTGGGGAATTATACACATACTCCACAAATACAGAAGAGAACTTGCTAGTTAATGCTTAATATCCCTCCAAACATAGCCTTGCAAGCTAAATTAGTAAACATTGCAGAAAAAATATTCTCTACGTAAGGCCCAGTTTTCACTGATGTCAGTGTCAAAGCTCTGTTGCCCCTGGAGAATGTTTTATGGAAGTGTAAGCTTTGCAATGGATCCAGTTGGGTATTTCTGGAAAGTTCCCATTTTAACTGGAGTTACCTACAGTTCCTTGAAGGTAGCAGTATATTTGGAATATTTTGGGATATTGGTATGTGGAGTATTTGTGTGACGGTTCCAGTAGTCATAATTTAGCTTGGGTGGGTTAGTTTGTTTACAGTTTTGTCAGGATCAGGACATAATGGATGTGTTGTCTCTAATTAGGATGAGATGACTTAGTCCCTGGACTCTATTGCCTACACCAGCTATACATACAGCCTAGGATGACCAGCTTAAGTCACATAAATCCTACCAATGCTGACCAGGAAGGCATTTTTTTCTTTTTGGGATAAATTCTGCATATGCTTATTTTATGTCAATAATCTGACAGAATTCAGTTTGGTTTTATACGTTTATGAGGAAAGATTGGACTTGAGTGATAAAGGAAGAAAATTTGATGAATCATTCAATACTTTTCTTTTTATTCACTTTTATAGTTCAAGAGATGTGTAAATAAAAGTTTTATATATTATATAAAATAAATATATGGAAAAGTTCTTTGCTACAAGGTGAACAGAATGATTTCTTTGTTGCTTTTTTCATTGCAATTCAAGCTTGTTGCTACGATATCTTTTCTGAATGGGTTGCATCAGTCTGAAAGAGTAGATTGTCAAATATACAAAAGAACAAAAATAAAATAAAGTGGAAAGAATGTCTTTAGATCTGGACCTTTCATCCATTTAAATCCTCTTGCATTTTCAGAAAGCACTTAGATTTTATCTGCTGTCAACATAAAATAGCCACATCAAAATTAGCAGCGCTCAAGTACAAGTTAGAGGATCATCACCAAGATTTTAAAGTAAACAGCATCACACATCCTATACTCATAAGTATTTGTAAAAATGAGCAGCAGGTCAGTGTAGGACAGTCTGATTTTTTGTTAGCAATTATACCTCTTCTGTACAAATAAGTGGACTTTATCATTAACAGTGTGAGAGGCCTGCTTAAAGGCATGTATGTTTTCAAACGTATTCGCTCCCCTTTGCCCTGACCTTGCACTGCTCCCTGTGAGTAGGGAAACAGGTGGCTTGAGAATTAGCTCTAGTCAAGAGAGCTCTAATGGGGCTGCGTTTGGCTTTATCCTATCCCAACCTAGGAAATTTTGCTACAAAGTGGTTTCTCTACCATGCGCTGTGTGTGTATCCTGTGTAGCGGGTCCGTGTGCAATTTGGTGATGGGCTGAAAAGTAGAGGTGAAGCTGAGCAAAAAACACATGGGAAAGATAAAGATTTCATGGTGCCTCAGTCTTACAATTTTTTCTTACTCTGGCTCCTGTACTTTGCTTCTATTGATATCAAAAATGACATCAATATACAGGGAAGTGCATCTTTGAGAATTTTTAATTTGTAGAGAACATCTATGAGTCAGTGTAAAGATGTCATTCTTCTTGTTTTCTTCAGCAAAAGGGAGTTGGTGTTTAAAGTGTGTGTAAATGGACAGTATATGCAGTTAGGTTAGAAGCCCCTGCTCAGTGTGAGGTTGGAGGACAGGTCACTCAGCTTTGTGTGCAAACTTCTCACAGAAACTGCAAAGCCAGAAGAAGGCTCATGACTTATCAGGACTGACTAAGCACATGCAACAGGAGAAACTTGCTTCTTGGATAGTTCCTATTTTCCTGCTGCTTGTTCATTTTCCCCCCACCCTGCCTTTGCCATATTTGATTTGGAGTTTAGCGGGATATTCAGATGGACAAGGGATGCAGGTCCTTGCAATTCACTGGACCCAATTCTTAACAGCTTTCATAAAAGAAATTATTTTTGCTTATACCCTGCATTCTTATATTGCAACTTGCTTGTGTTCGTGATTGCTGGCACACTTTTTCAAATACTGGAGTAATAACATCTTAGAGAGGTGTTGAGGCAGTATTACTTGCAAGTAAATATCAATATTTTAATCCTGACCACTATACATAGTATAAAAGTTGTATTGAATTTGATATGAACAATACCTTTTCAGTATACCAATCTATTCCATTTTGTCCCCCCTACAGAAACTACCTAAATCTAGTGTTTTTAACAATAAAGAACCCATGTAGGTCGTCAGATGTTAGATCTCCTTCCTTCCCTTGCAATGTCTTTTATTTCTGAGCAACGTGGCAGTAACATGAGACCATGACAGCCTTCATAAAATGTGTTCTTTAGTGAACAAAAAAAGAGTATGAAATTTCTGATCAATGCTCTGAGGCGCTGTTCTTGCGTGGATAGTGTGTTACAAATGATAGACTACATGGTAACATTACAAAGGCATGTCTGCACACTTCCAGCCCATGCGCTAGGTGTCAAATGTAACTTCAGTGGTAGTGTTTTGAATTGTTAATTGTACTGTTGTTCTGTGCTGAAATTCTGGACCTAAATATTCATGAGGGAATCTGTTGTACAATATCTGACACTGGTGCCCTGCAATCTGGCCATTTAACCAAGTACAAACTCGGTTATTTGCGTGCTTCCAGTGCTGGCGTCTGGGAGTGGGAAGTCTCAGCCCCTGGATCCGGGGGTTTGTCTCTTTTCTCATTTTCTCTCTCCTTCTCTCTCTGCAGATCAAACATTCCCTGAAGGGTGGTAGAAGCAGGAGGAATGACACTCACTAATTTGAATTTCAGAAAACACCTAAACCACATTCTGATCTTCAGGTAAGTGTCTGTGAGCCACTTGGCTTTGACACTTGCTAAAACTTAATCACATATTTTTCTTGTGCTGAGCTGCTGTGCACAGACCAAAGAGATGCAGATGGGTGTGTGTGTGTGTGTGTGTGTGTGTGTGTGTGTGCACTAGTGCCTGTGGGGGAAGGAATACCTCATTTGTTTGCACAGAAGATGTGAAACAAAAACAATATCACTCTGGAAAATATGAGATCAGCTTATGAAAGAGGCAGGAAGATTTAGAGACAACTGAAAACCTTAAGCTACAGGTGTTCTGATGCTGCTGCTCTGTACGAGGCCTCAAGGAGGAAACATCTGGAAGCATGCAATTCACTAATTTGAGGCATTATTTTTGTGTACTCATTCTCCTCCTCCTCCCCCAAATCTGCTCTTGAAAAATATCCTCATGCATGTCATAGACTATAGCAAAGTCCCTCTTTCCGAGATGTTCTCTTAAGCAGTAACTGTCAAATATGAAGGAGAAGGAAAACGAACAGCATATTTTAAATGTTAATACTAACTAAACAGACTCTCTCTGTAAAGCTATGTATATCTCCAGAGTAGTTTGGAATAAATTATCTGTACTGTGAAACTCAGTGCTGGCTACATAATGGGTACAGGGTGTTGACTATTGACTCAAAATGGAATCTCAGGATTTAGATGTTGTGTCATAATTATCAGAGTGAAGGCGGCAAAATATTTCCTCTGCTTTCACCTACATTTAAAAACAAGTTAATTCCAGTCAGGATTGTGCTGCTGCTTATGGAGATATTTGAGCCATTGAGTTTTGCCAGCCTGAACACTTCTGGGCGTTTTGTTGTGCATGTTCTCACTCAAATATTGCACATGCTAAAAGGACTATGCTGGGATAGCAACCTGTGTTGGTGCTGATGCAGGATTGACTCACTGTCTACTTCAGACATCAGACTAAGATACAATGAGGCACACCAAAACTTAGGAGCCTGAGTTCCTCATAGAGTTGGTAGAAAGGGATGGGCAACTCTAAAGAGTGACTTGCGCAAACTGTCAAGTTAGATGGTATGAATACCCCTCTTGTATTTGTCTACAGCCTAAATATGTCTGACCAAGCACTGTTTCTATTAGTTTCTCGGTATGTTTACTAATAGCAAGTCAGCTGACATATTTTATGCTCACATGAATATGACTTAACGCACCAAATGGAAAAAATTCCCAAGCTTCCTGACACAGGTCCTCCATTGGACACAAGATGTATTTGCAGTTAGTACTGTGCTTATGACTGGTGAAAGGGGAAAATAAGAGATTATTAAATGCAACATGATGCAGAAACTGCAGATAGTGCATGACACTGCTGAACAGAGCAGAGGTGTGTGATCCCATAAATACACTTTCCACTGAGTAACTAGGATGTACCAGTCCTTCTGCATCCCATTTGCTCTCTGCAACAGGATGATTTTTTTACAAACACTTAACAGTCTTGAAATATGTAATATACTGCTGGCAGGTATAGCAACCTTGTCTAGCATGTTTAAAATGTGAAGTGTGTCATTTGTTCTCCACATTCTTGGTGCACAGTGCAGCAAAATGTGCTTAAACTGAAGCAGAGAATACTCAAGTGAGATATAAGAAAAACCTTTCTCCTGAAAGAGGTTGTGTGCAGAGGCTATAAAGTTGTCATTACTGAAAATCTTTCATGATGGAGAAACATGTCAGATCTGACATGCAGTACCGAACAGACCCTGAGCATGTCATGAATGTTAGTAGGAAGATGGTGGCATCAACAGTTGAGGCAGTATCTGGAATGAACACCTGAACCATCTTAAGGAGATAATTTGTTAATGCAGTTTTGGTTGAGTTTTTCTGAGGCCAGCATCAAGACTTCTTAATTTCAGTATTAGTGGTCTCTGGCTTCCTTGACATGCAACATTGCTTTACTAGCTGGGAGGAGCAAGGCAGTTTTTGTCAGTAGAGCGATCCAGGAGCTGCTCTCACTGCCAATTATTCTGACATTCTTCAGGAAGGGCTTGTTTACTAGAACAGTTTTCTTTGGTTATTTCCCACCTCAGAGTGGAGCATGATCCTTTTCACATGTGTTGCATGCACTATTTATAACTCAGCAATGAAAAATACAGTACCAGCAGAACCGACACGGTCATTCAATGCAATATATGCAATATATTTCTCATAAGACCCAGACATAATAAACTCAACCTGCTGATAAACATTTTGTGAATAAACACAACTAATCATAGTGATTAATTAACATGATCTCTTAGATTGTTAATAAAGGGAAGAAATATTGCGTAGCAGATGTCATAATGGGCTGGGGAAGGACTCTCCTGAATAAAGGTTTTATAGACTGTGGACACGTCACTTTGCCTCTTTGTGCTGAGAGAAGGCCTCAGAAATCAGACCATCTTCATGAAGGTATTGAATAATATATTCAAGTCAGGAAGTTCTGGAGGTGAGAATGTCATCTGCACTTCGTGATATTGCTGTCTTTTCTTAATAGTATCTAATGTGCCCTGGCATTTTTAATGGTGTTATAAAGCTTAATTAATATTTTTGAAGAGATAATTTATTACTGTTTTCTTATCTATTAGTAGATACATGGCATTTTATGGCATTCCTAAAAAGGCACTGTCTTCTTCTCAGTACAAAAACTGGGCCTTAAAGAGCTTACAGTGTAAATGTTGATTGTCACTGGAGAAGGAGTCTGGGCTTGCAAAACACAAGCTGGCAATGGATGGTGTGGAACTACTTGAAAGGAGCTTGGAAATTATATAATACCTCCCTTTCGATCTTTCTGACGTGTGTGTTCTTTCCAAATAAAGGAGATACAGGCTGGTCATCAATCACATCACATCCACAGATCACAACAGAGACCAAGAGGATAGGAAGAAAGGTGAGACCTTCTCCTTCCCACTTGCCAGGGATTTCTTCCTTCTCTTTGTAGCAGATTGCCTGTATTCCCACTGGAGTGACAATGCCCATCTTGACAGGGCACCATGCAAGACAAGGGGGAGAGGGAGCCCTAGCTCCTTGTTTGCAGCACACCGTGCAAGAGCTAGCTGCAGTTTTGCCCTCAAGGATCTTATTCTTGGTGACAAGCATTTATTTATGCAGGATGTTGCAACCCTGTTGTACAAACAGGGTGATTGAAATAGTTGGCAAGATAACTGGACCTCAAAACCCACTAGCCTTGCACCACTCTTGAAGGTGTCATCAAGGCTAAATCCCCTAACTGTCCAGGCTCCTACATCTTGCAGCAGCCTCTGAGGTGCTGTGAAAACTCCTTGCAAGGGGAAATTATGTTCCAGGGTGCTTCTCCCAGAAGTGCTCCTGCACTGCAGGGAACCCTGCACCAAGGAAGAGCTCCAGACCAGCTTATCCTTCCTCCATGCAAAGGTGCAGGCTCATGTGCTGCCAGGTGCAGGCACCGTCAGCCTGAGGGGGGTCCGTGGGAAGAACTGGTAACCACAGGATCTGTGTCCAGCTGCTTCCCTGGTTT
Source organism: Apteryx mantelli (assembly GCF_036417845.1). Classification (NCBI taxonomy): domain Eukaryota; kingdom Metazoa; phylum Chordata; class Aves; order Apterygiformes; family Apterygidae; genus Apteryx; species Apteryx mantelli. The sequence goes on from NC_089979.1 coordinate 155,473,660, forward strand.
CTTCCTCCTCCTACCCAGCCATGTGCTATGAGACCCTGGAAAACCAGGTGCCGTGGTGTACATTGGGCTACATGATGGGCTCAGAGCATGTGCATAGTATGGAAAAAGAAGATGAGGCTGAGTGATAGAAAGACTTGGTGCATGCAACAAGACCTGTGGCCAAAGTTTTTTGTTTGTGCGTGCTCCTAGGAGTTACAGCCTGGATATGTGGGGGTGCCTTCCATGTAGAGGCACACAGGATATTCTGGACACCCTCAGGAGCTTTCTGGTTGAGCAATGTAGACATGGCTAAGAAAAAAAAAATACAATTCCATTTTTATCTCAGTGGTGGAATATGAAATTCAAACCAAATCCACCTCTGAATATCCGTAATTTGCTTCCTGCTACAAAATATAGTAGACCAAACTTTCCTGGGATGAACAAGGCACACGAAATCTGAATCCAAATCTGAACTCTGCAGATTGAGCCAGGATCTACCTAGAAGGAAAACATAGCATTTATAATAAGAAATGGGTATTTGGTTAAAGGGGTGTAGTAGGTATTTGCAGAGGTGTCATACTGAAAGCTGAGCAGGTTGGTGTGTGGTCAAGTCAGGCTGCATTTCAACAGAGAGGTTCCACGTGTGTGTTACTGAGCCCAGCCGGCAGGCATTTCATAAATCCATCTACCTCTCCAAGCAAACCGGTCACTCATAGCTCGAAGGTCTGCTATATACACCTTGCATATTACAGGATGCATACAGGGTTTCATTGGGATGTTATTCACGAATGGATAAAATATAGACAAATTATATGAAGAAATGCTGAAAGAAAAGGAAAAGGTCTTCAGGAGGACAAGGACAACAAGGCAACACATGGGCAATCTAACAAGGCAACAGACCCAGACACAGCTCAAAAGCTGCCAACACAATTATTCTTGGACCCAGCTGTCTTAGCTGCGTTGGCATGTGGTCCAGCAACTGGGAACAGGGAACAATGACCTGAACAGCAGTAGGTTGTGGTTTTGTACTGCTCACCACAAGCCTTCTCTTTCCTGTCAGAAAGTATATGTGTTTGTTTTTAAAAATAACTTTAAAACCTCTCTCCGATCCTAATTTTGGTGACACTGATTTTGGAGAAATTCTGTGAGAGAAGTAAAGAAACTTTCTAAAATATTATTTTCTGTGAAGAGAAACAATGTGTCTGCAATAGCTCACTTTCTTTAGAAGATATGTATGTACATAGTTTTGTTCTAAGGCAAGTACAAGAATCCATGCTGACAATGTGGTCTCGTAAACTCTATTTTTCTCTTATAAATCTGCAAGGTGAGTGAAGTTTTGTGAGTGATTTCTGTGTGAGTTTTATGAATGCACAGCACCAGGGAAAGATAAAATATCAGCTGCTTTTAACAACAGTTATGCTTTGCCCCATTATTTTCCAGAATAAGATGTGTTATCAAAATAAAGGACTTTCAGGCAGAGTTTTAAGTAGAGAGGGTGAGCTCAGTGCATTTCCTTCTAATTGTTCTTGGACTTGGTCCTCCCCTCAGCTCTGTGAGCAGAATTTCTATTGATTTCATTGATGCTTTTCCGCCTAGATGTACAGCTCTGCCTAACAGCGCATGTGTGCCATTAAGGCACTATAAAGAGCTAGAGATGAAGGACATCACAGGCTTAATTAAAAATCCTTACATTATTTATCTTACAAGCATTAGGGTAGGAAGTGACAAAGACTTGGAGGTTACAACTAAGTAGAGAACATTTGGAGCTAGTTATATCAGTGAGACGGGGGGGCCACCTTGCCTGTTAATGGCCCAAGATCTAATTTTCACTACTTCAGCTCTATGAGAAACCTAGAGGAGTATCATATCCAGACTGCTTAAAGAATCTGTTTCCATATGGTATGCTGATACATATACTAAGGCTATAGATTTGTCCATAACCATGCTATATGACTGTGTGACGTAGGTACCATCATGAGCTTTACATAAATAATGACCCACTGAAAAATTCGGAGTGGGAATGAAAGTGATAAGAATTGAGATTCCCCAAATAATGGACAAGCTAGAGCTAAAAGCTGCAGGACACAGGAACCGATTTTTTTTTTTTTAATGTGAAGAAACAGAAAGCTCTTGAGCATGCAGTAACCTTAGAAGCCAATGTAATATGACCTACTCACGAAGGTATTCACATTTGGTGGGTATAATTAATAATTAAATTCTGGTCTCTTTGGAACAACAAAGTTTCTGGACAGAAAGTGAAGGTCTACTGTGAGAAATCTGTGAAGAGCATATATATCTACAGTTTTTATTTCTCTGCTTTATTCATTAGGCATGCTGCTAAGTTAAAGGAGTTTTAAATCCTTGTTTGTGGCAATCATTTTATTTTCAGTTTTCATGTTTGATTTACATTATAATAGCCTTAATAGAGATATCCATATAGCACTATAGTCTGTGCAATAGAGCAAGGTGTAGAAAGTTGCATACTGGTTGTTAATAATACTTTCTGTGCAATATATCTGAGACCAACTAATTTAAAACTGTGTTCCAAGCAGGATCAATATAGCAAATCAATCCTCACTGACATTTAGCTAACTCCTTAAAATTTTCAACAAGTAGGAAAATCTCTGTAGGCCTGTTACTCATTGCTTAGTTGCCCTTACACACAGAAAAATTACTTTCACCTCTAACCTAATTCTCCCTTATTGCAATCTTTTCTCTTTTCTAGAGGTTGTGGAAAACAATTTATTATCTTCTTTCACAAAAAATCTTGCTAAAAATTTGAAAACTGTTATCAAATCTCTTTCTAGGCTTCTCCCTCATGGAATAAGCAAGTTCTTTCAAGGTCTCCTGCTAGATCACCTTTTCTGGAAGTTCACTCTTATTTCTGTTCTTGGGACTTTCTCCAATTGGTCGATGTATTCCTTGGCATGTGATAACCTGTACTGGTCACAGGACTCCAGGTGAAGGATTACCAACGCTGAGTAGAGCAGAAGGAATGTTCTGAGTGTTCAACATATAATGTTCTCATTTTCTCTGATCCAGCATGATTACTTCTTATGCAATGTTATGACTTTATTGCTTGGTTGTGATCCCTTCTAATTGCTAGATTATTTTCTACACGATGCTTGTCTTGCCAGTCGTTCTCCAGCTTGTACTTATGCGGATAATTTTTCTTGCTCACATACATGTGGATTTATTTAATTCTGTTTTGTTGATTTCTCTAGTTCATGAAGATCATTTCAAATGTGCATCCTGTGTTCTGAAGGGTTTGAAGCCTTTATAGCTTCATGTCATTTTCAAGTGCAAAAAAGCATCTTAATCTGTCTTCCAGTTCATTAATGACTATAACGAATTGTATGTCATACAGACAGATTCTCACAAAACCTGACTGGATTCATCTTTCTCATTGATAGCTGTTCTTTGAATGAGATTTCCCAAGTAACTGTACACCTACCTTGAATCAGCTTGTTTATGGGAAACTCCTGTGAGACGATGTCAAAAGTCCAAATCCAGATGCATGACAATATTGATTCTTTTCTATCCTTAAAGCTTGTTATCTGCCATAGACAGAAATAAGTTTGTCCTGACAAGATTTGTTTATGAAAAATCCTTCTTGGCTCTTATTCACATCCTTGTTATATTCCAAGTTCTTACAAATAGATCTTTTCATTATTTGTTCCAATATTTTTCTGGTGATTGAAGTTAGGGTCTCTCCTCCTTTTTGACATTTTAGATATAAGTAAATGTTTGTCTTTTCTAGTCTTCTGAAGTCTATATTCCTAAAGTTGCTAAAGATAATTGGTGATGGCTCTGAAACTATTTCTTATGTTCTCAGTGCTAAATTATGTAAGGGGTAGTCAATTTGAACACTACTACATTATCTATATAGATTCTAGCCTTATGCTTTCCTTCCTCTAGCCTGATTTTCACCCCTATATCTACAATTTTAATGGGGTTGGCTCTGACATCAAAACCGATCTTTTAAGCAGAGGCAGGAGCGAAAAAATCATTCAACACTTTCAAGTTACAGTGGTAGTACTGTAACTACGATAGTCTAAGAATACAAGCAAGGAAAGATTGTGGGAAAAGGCAATGTCTTTTATTAGATCAACTGATTTAGCTGCAAAATAAAGAAAAATATGTTCCTCAGGAGCTGGGTTTGTGTTCCTGAAAGCTTATGTATTTTTTTCTACTTAATTAGTTGGTCAAATAAAAAATATTACCTCTCTCCGCAAACCCTGCATCAAATTCAACACTTGCTGCTTGATTGTAATTAACTTCATATTGTGGTTAGATATTAGATTCTTTGATTTTTCTCTTGTTAATAATGCACTTGAAAGTTTTTTCTCATGATGCATTATGTCTCTTGCAAATTCTATCACAATTCTGTGTCTGGGCTTATATGAGTTTTTTTCTATATATGTTTGTGCTATCCTTTTACACTGGCCTTTAGTAATTTGTCCTAAATCACACAGTTTTCTTTCTCTCTTTCTCTCTTCTCTCTCCCTTTCTCTCTTTCTCTCTTTCTCTCTTTCTCTCTTTCTCTCTTTCTCTCTTTCTCTCTTTCTCTCTTTCTCTCTTTCTCTCTTTCTCTCTTTCTCTCTTTCTCTCTTTCTCTCTTTCTCTCTTTCTCTCCTTTTAACCATGCTTTTTTCATGGTTCTTTATTGACTACTGGGTCTTTGAGGAATGCATGATCAGGCCAAACTGGTGTCCCACAGCACTTCCTCCCTTTCCCTCCCTCTGAGGTAGCTGGCATGGTACAGATGCTGGTATGAGTGCAGGATGAGTTCCTCCAGTGAAGTGAAGGGTGAAGATTTCAAGAAGTGCTTGCAGTTAAAACAGAAACTTGAGCCAAATGAGAAGTCAGGACAGATCTTCTGAAAGGAAAAAGAATGATCTTGATGGTTGCTATTTTAATACTTAAATTTCATTCCCTGTAGAGTATACTAGAGAAGCATATTGCTAACTGTCTGAAGTTGTTTTTAGGCAACTTATTGATTTGGTGTTTTTCTCTGTGTAAATAGTGAAGAAGGACTAATAAAACTGGCCTGAGCAAGTTAATGGCATCAGATGTTGTAGATGCATGGATTTTAACCAGATGAACCTGACTGCCTTTTTTTATTTGTCTACAGAATTTTGAATTCGGTGATCATGGAAAAAAACCCATGTGCTACAGCAATGGATCATTTGAGAACTATGTATCATAAAACACTCCTCTGTGCACCAATTAAAACATGTTTGGCTAAAAGTTCTCATAAGTACAAAGCTACTAAGTATATCATAACCAAATCAAGAGAATAGCTTTTAGAGTCACAGTATGCTTTTGAGCAGCTGTCGTGCTTCATTGCTGAAGTGGCAGTTTTTCAGCTGTGTGTAAGAGATACAGAGCCATAGTTCAAGGATGTCACTTTCTTATGCACTTGCTTTCCCAAGGGTAACTGGACACCTAAGTAAGTCGGGCTAGTTTCAAACCTCCTTTCATTTTTATCAGGGCTAACTGTGAGATATTCTAAATATTTCATGTACACTGCTGGAGCCTCAAGAGTCCAAGAAGTAGTTTATAAAAGAAATGACCCTACATATCTGTTTATATGAATATGGAATTTTAAATGTGTGTATAAACATGGAATCTTTTGGCATTCTCTTAAAGGTAGCAAAATATTCTACAAATAGGAAGCCAAACAAAAGTAAGTGTCAAAAGTTACCATTATTTTTGAATCCTTGGAGACTTGCTAGCAGTGATCTCTGCTCATTGTGTTAGTTCCCTCCTGCTACTTGTCCAGTCTGGTCACCTCTCTTTACTTTTATAGGGTGTTGTGGTAAATGAAAGAGGATTGTACTTCCATTGGTGTGTCTATCTAGCTCTGCTTTTTTTTTTTTTCCCTCTTCAAAATTCACCTCAGATTCTCTTCTGCTCAATGATGAGTGCTGGGGCTAAGGTTACACCTTATGCATATAAGGAATTACATGAAGTGTAATGCATTCCGGTGTTTATTGTAATAAATTGAAGACAGCATATTCCTTGGGCTCAGAGCAGAATCACCATACACACAACTCAAAAAATTGTGAAGTCCAGCAAGCATGTTAACAAGTAATGTATGATGAGATTGGCTCTAAAGGGGTGCCATACTTTGCCCATAGCTTAAACTTATTCATCCTTGACTTCACACTTGATAAACAAGGTATAAAATATACATTAGGAACAAGAGCACATTTCAATCCACTGCAAACATAGATCACTAGAGGGAATAAATCATAACCCAGACAACTATGTTTTCCTCCTTCTGCTTCCTCTCCAAGCTCAGTTAAGACTCAACATGTTTTTTCTTCTCCCTATTTCCCTTTTATCTGCTCTCCTTCTTGTGTTTCCATGTTCTTCCCCCTATCTTTGCCTTTATCTGATGAGGCTAGTACTGTAGGATAATGAGGTAATTCCTGGTAGTGTTGGAAGTCCCAGACACCTGGATTATATATATATATATATTTGTGTATGTATGTATGTATTATATATACGTATACACACACACACACACACACACACACACATATATATATATAAAATTTTTTTCTATCCCAGACTGTGTCAAATAAGACCTGATTACCCTTGGGTATTTCAGTGGTATCTGTTCAGGTTAAGTTATTTTTCTGGGATCTGATGCAGTTTCTGGGCACTGCAAAATATGTAAATGCCCTTCTTTAGACACAGGGATTTTGGTTTGAAAATTCAGATCTAGATGAATGGCTAGGAAATACCCTAGATGTATAACAAACAGAAGTGTTTCAGGTTTGTCTTCCATCCCATCCAACACTTTACAGATGTCTAACCCCCAGCTCTCTTTCTTGGCATGGATCCAGTTCTGATTTGGCACTGATTCACTCTCCTTATGCAGTGAATACTCCCAGTCTAGTGAATTTTTAAATACAAACTGCTTTACATACACTTTTACATATTAACCCCCCCCAGCCTCAAACGTAACCCTTCCCCAACAAAATTTTGCACAAAATACCATTCCAGAAGACTAATTGTTTCAGCAGTCTAATCTAAATTAGGTCTCAAAGTAGTTTCCATTTTTTTGAATTTTATGTAGCCATTAGAATTGCATGATTATTTCTTAAAACATTGAATTAATTTAGATTCAATAAAGTAATTACATCCAGCAAAGGGATTAGCAATTTAACAGACCTCCAAAAAAGCTAATTACATGGCCAGTAATTTAGCTGGCTGTGTGATGATTCAACTCAGATTCCTATTTCTTAAGTTTTTGCGGACTCGCTTTTCTCCCTTGTTGCGTGAATAGCAAGTTTACATGCAAATACTTGCTTCTCTGTGATGGAGGCCTGTGCTGCTTTGGGCCAAAACTGATTGCTGAAGTTACATGACTGAAATGCCTCAGGTAAAAAAAAAATCACTAAAAAGAAAAATGTTCAGTAGACAGCTATGTAAAGTTTGCTGCTATGTAAAGTTTGCAGCTATGTAAAGTTTGACAGTCGCTAATGCTCCCAGGATGGAAGAGGTTCTGCAAATAAGGTCAATAGAATTAACACTCAATTACCCCTTAAATGTCAAAGAGGGTGCCAGGCATAGTTCTGACAACATTTGGAGATGATCATAATTGCAAGCCACCTGCTACAGGAGCATATGTTGTTAGATGCTTTTTCTTCTTTAAAATAACTGCTCATCAGCTTAACGTTGTGAGCTCACTCAGTCATATGTCATAGTGTTTAACAGCATGCTCGGCCGTATACTGTGTAAAGTCCCTAGTCCTCCTTTTTGGTTCAAATTTCCCTGCTGACATAAACTGTCATTGCTCCATTGGAGTTGGTGGAGTCCTAGGGAATTACACCAGCTGAGGTTGTTCTGGTTTATGCATCAATCCATAGACATGGAGACAATGTAAATCCTTTTGCATGTGTATTAAATAAATGGTTTACATTAATATATATTGAAGTAGATACTGCCGTTCTCATTTCAGTAAAACACTGTGTTTTAGATTCTGATACAAAGCCTGTTGAGATCAAGGAGGTTTTCAATTAACATCAGGGGGTTTTGGCTCAGGCTTTAGTCAAACCTTTATGAAATACACAATTTATTTCTAGCCTTTGTTAAAATATCTTCCAGTGGTATTTTCCCCTTATTTAACTCCTAACTCTGTTTTGTATCCCATACTTTTTCTTTGAAGAAAAAAAATTGAACAAGAGTAAGCAGGGCTGCAAAGAGTCTCTGACGGAGATGTCACACAGTCAGTCATTCATCCATTTACTAGCTCAGCAGTACAAAAACTGACTCATATGTTTCCCTTTTTCAGTTTTCATTGTCTTCTCCCCACCCTCAGCCCTTGCTATCAGTCTCAGCAAGTAGCTGGTATTAAAGACCTCCTCCTGCCTTTCAACAGGGGAAAAAAAATTAAGTTTTTTTTTTTTTTGGTGATTGTCCCAGTTTAGTCCCTAAGTCTCAATGGGGTTGTGCAATCTGAAATCTGACCTTTTCAAATTGGGTTTGAAGAATGAAATCACAGAAGAAAACCCTTTCTTCACATTTTTGTTCATATGCTTTGTGGCTTGCCTACAGTATCCGAGAGTTCAATTAGGCAGCGTGTAATTGACAGGTTCCTGAGTTAAATAGCTGGGATGGGATCATATACTTAAAATAGCTTTAAAAGAAAACCTGTAGACAGACAATCAGTCAGACAATCTTTTCAGGCACTTGGAAAACCCCTATTTTCCTAAGCACTTACCCTGCAAATGATCTGGAAGTCTTGCACGTAAAGTAGTTTAATATAATAGATTGCTTGGAGGCAGTTAACGTGCAAACGTACCCCTTGATTTAATATCTAGGAGGCAGTTTTTGAAGTTATTTTTTTCAGAAATATCATTGTTGCTCATTATTAGTGTGACATCACTTTCCCATACCTAGTGAGATATTCATACTCCGTATGCACTGATTTTTACCTTCTTTAAGATCAAAGTCTCATTTCTTCTGAATTCAAGCCCAAGTTCATTTGCAGTGAGGAAAAATTTACCAACAAAGCAAAAGAAAAAGGCAAAAGAAATTTCCTGTCTTTCACTGTTGCTAGGCTTTGCAATTTGTCAGGCTGGATAAAACTACCCTATTTTATTGCTGCTATACTGTGGTAGAAGTATCAGTTCCTGAACTAGTGTTTGCCTGGAAAAACAGAAAAGAAAGTCTTGCTTTCCTGCTCTTGAAAGAGTGTCATTGCATTAATGTACTATTGTCCATTTTTATTCTTGCAATTACAAATTTAGGCTTTTAAGCTGAGAATTTCAGAAGTGATGAATGACTTCTGGGTACCTCAGCCTTTGAGCTTAAGACATCTTACAAAGTCCCTATTATCCGAAAGAGCCTAATTGATCAGGGACTGTAAAAATGGAACAACTATCTTTAGTTCCGGCTTTTTTTTTTTTTCAACAAACCTGGATAGTATGAGAACTCTTTTCCGTTTGTACAGAGCTCACTAGTTAGAGCATTTTACCAGCATGTGGAAGACCATAGTTTAGTTCCTTAATTTTGTGGATTTAAATCCACGTTTCTTACCTTTGAAGACAGTGCCCTATCACAGCTCTAGTCTAAAGAGAAAATACTTTCTATCCTGTCTTTTGAAGCTGTTCTACTTACAAAAACCCTCCAGGATCCACTGAATCAGAGGAGGGTTGGATGCTTCCCCTGGACAGTCACTTTTGGTCTTTCCCTGTCACTTGGGAGGGGATCCATTTCCAAGTAGGTCCTTCTAGAGCTGAGAAGGACAGCTTTCAGTCTTCACAAGCAGAAAGAGGTAAACTGAACCAGAGCTTTCCCAGACCCAAAGTGAATATACAATGTGATATTTTGTGTATGAGGCCATGGAGTATCCTGCAGCTGTGACTTTGAATTACTCAGGAGAAGGTTCCGTGTTTTTTAATCCCAGTCTGGAGCTCACTGAGTCCCAGAGAGGAGTGGGATTTTGTGGTGGCATGTCCTTATTCTAAGTATTTCTATCAGCGAGCTCTAAGCAGATCCTACACAGCATGCTATGTTTGTGATCATTTCCCACCGTCAGGAAGGAAGTGGAGACCAGAACATCCAAACACAGCCTTATGTCTTTTTATAAATCAGTGGTGCACCCACATCTTAAAAGCTGTCCACAGTTTTGGTATTCCTTCTGAAAAAACGTATTCTACAGCAAGAATATTTAGAGAGAAGAACAAGAAGTATAGTAATAGATATGAAACAGTTTTCATGTGAAGATAAACTAAATAGACTAGGACTCTTCATTTTAGAGAAGAAACATTTGATTAGAGGCCGTAGGGATATGAGAGAGGCCTAGAAAGTCATGAACAGAGAAGGCGATGGGGAATCATTTTTCTTTATTTTTCAGAATACAAGAACCAGTAAAACTACTGAAACAGCAGGAACCAGACAAAGCCATACATGGAACATTTTGCTACAAAGTGTTAAGGAGACCAAAAATATAAGTGGATTTTATATTATATATATGAGTATGTGTGTATACATACACATACTCTCTCCCCAGTATATATATAGATAGCTATTACTATGATTTTTCTGATTCAGTCTCCAGGGGTGGAAATTTCTAAACCTCTAGTTGCCAAAAGCTGAGAGGATATATCAGAAGCTTACTCTTATGCTTGATCTGTTTCTAATATTCTTTCCCTCAGCAGTTCATTTTTCTTAGGAACCCTTTATTCTCCCCCATCCACTGTGCAGAAAACTGAGTCACGTAACAGCGGGTTCCAGGTTCAGCATAGCGGGGCACTGGGAGAAGAAGGTAGCACAGACTGCTCCAACCAGTATTGCGCAGAGCTATCTTTAGCAAAGACACAGGAAACCCATGAATTCAGGGGGCATTAAGCAGGACTGAGTCTGCAGGGATTGGGGCTGAGCTGAAGAGCATTTCAAGCAGTTAAGTTGCAATAGCTGAAGAGGAACTCTGCTTTTAGCAAAGAAATCATAGAAAGCTTTTCAGAGCAAAGTAACTAGGTTTCTAGCCTGCCGACAAAACTAGTACAATGCAAAAGATAGGGAGGATCCTTAAAGTTACTTTTCTGTGTTAATTTTTTTCCAATATTGTATTCTTTTGCTTTAGTATTTTACCTTGATAGTACAAATAAGACTCATTCTTTTTTCTCAGTCTTACCTAGTAATAAGGGTGGTCTTTGAGTGAGCTGATATATGCAGGGAATTCCATTCTCTGGGAGAAGTGAACAAGTAAGCTGAGCGACGTGAATTACTCCTGAGCTGCCTTCTCCCTGGCTCATGTTGCGGTGCTCCCAAGTGTTCATGTGAATGCTTTCCTCCATCTTGTCAGAGAGGATTTGGGTAAAAGTGATATCCAGTGTGAATTTTGGATAGGACAGCCTCCTTTAGCACTTTGGGATGTCAGTTTATTACTCTGGAATAGTCCTACTTCTTTTACAGACATAGTACACTCCTGCTTGTTAGTTGACCATATTTTCTAAACAACTGGTAGACTAATGAGATAACATTTGACTTTAAAAAAGTGTTTGGATAACAAGCTGGCTAGGTTTAAATCTAACTTTCCTAATCAACACAGCACACACATTTTGCTTGAGATATTTTCTGAAAGTAAACTTTTTGGAACTGAAATTTTTGAGACAGGAGGAGCAGCAATATTGGGTGAATATCTAAGATATTTCTTTCTATTTCTCTCTTTGCAGTTTAATGCAATGTTATGATATTAACAGCCCCAGGCTTATGACAACTTTTTGTATGTTACAGAATGAGTTAGGAACGTCAGTGTGAGACAACAAGGAGATTTACAAACAGTTATAAACTATATCAGGAGAATCGGTAACCTGAGGACTGGCATAATCTCACTGAGAAATTATTCCATTTTCCTCATGTGCTGTAAATGATTATTTACATGATATTTCAGCACCATAGTGAGTGTGAAATACCCAGCTGTCCAGTACAAGGACTTGCAGATTTTCAGGAAAGGTGAAGAAAAAGAGCTGGGTGGGGAATTTTTAGTTTGCTCTTTCAAAATTTTTAGCTTGTTCTGATAGGAAGAGAAGATAATAGTATTGAAGAAAAGCAAGAAGCATTTAAAAATTTGAGTAGTTTGTTTTCCATAAGGTGTGGGGTTTAAACTATAAGTCCTAAAACCTCTTTTCTATTAATGTGTTCTGCAGGGCGTGCTCCACTTACTTGATGGCATTTTTCATCACACAGTGATATTTCTTCCAGAGGTCTCAGTGCCCTAAGCCAATTAGGTAATTATTATCACCCTGCTATGATCAAGAGGCAGAGGAGGAACTAAACCCCGCATTTCTAGGTCTTCTAGAGGTAAATATCTTGCATGTATTTGTCCACTTCCAGTCTACTCATATCTGATTTTCTTTGGGAAAATAAAGCTAATATAGCTCCAAAAAACCAAAAGCCATCCAAAAATGTCGCCTCCCAAGTAGGATTTGACTCATCTCAGCCTAAAATAAACATTTAAAGTTTGTTAAATGAATTTTGCCTGAAAATGCTTATATCTTTCCAACCAATTATTAAGAATACCTATTGGTATCCATCTCCCACCACTGCTTGGTAGAAATAGTGCAATCATTGCGTCCAGAGTCCGTATGCAATGGGAAGTCACAAGTAGGAATCCTGATGAAAGAAGAGATTATCTTATTCCATACCACTGACACTGATAAAGCGGTTTGATTTGTATGTTCCAGTTTGCTGTACACATCCTATATTGTAATATTAAAAAGTAAAGCTTCTTTATGTTCGTCTAGCAGCATTTGGCGCACTTGAAGAAAAGAAAAATTTTTCTTTCCCAGAGAGAAAGGAAAGGGTTTAAAGATAAGTAAAAAACAATCTGGGAATCTGGCCAGTAGTGCAGATTGGGAGACTTCTCAGAGGAACAGAAGTCTTGTTTGCAACAAGGAGCAGACCCAAAATGAACCTTCAGAGGTGATGGGGAGGAGAAGAATTTTCTTGGAAAGAGATGATGTGAAGTCAGTGTAATCCAGGAAGTCACTGAAACTTTTTAGACTTCAAATCAGGGCTGTCCAAAAACATCAAAGCAAAACAAAACACCCCCAGCCTCCTTCAGGTTCTCCCTGGGAAGGAGCAGATTTGTTTTCAAAGCTTTTATTTTATCTGTCTCACCCCTCAATTCTGAGTCGTCTCCATTTAAAGAATATTGTTCTATTTTATTGTCAATGGTGCTAATAAAGCTTAAGTTTAGAGGCTGGAAGCCTTTTAGTATCTTCCGGCATGCTCCTTTTTAAGGCAAAGGGGCAACAGTCCCATAACTGGTTCCAACACCTACAGTAATAGTGTAGGTATATCTGTCAGAGTCATGATTACGGCTGCATATTTCGCTTTTCTACTATTAAAGATTTGCTCCCTCATTAATGACCAGATTTTACCATTTGTCATGTCCCTGTTATGAAGCAATGTTCTAGCTGTTTACTGCTTCTCTGTGTGCTGAGGGTTAAGTACATTTCAGCTGTATATTCTGCAGACAAGGCGCCAAGTTTTTTGGCACGCCATGTTAGATACCATATACAAGCAGTGTATAGAACTTATTTATTTTTTACTCTCCTATCACACAATAGGTGCTGAATTTTTTGCTGTGCTTGAATGCTTGAATGAGTTATGCAACACACAAGATAATTTCTGAACTCCCTAGAAATATGAGCAGTGCCAGAGCAGAAGTCAGCATTAGACCTGAAATGTACCCATTTCATGTGCCCTGAAATGGTAGAGACCTCTGGATGGAAAGTACTCTCACTGAGTTAGTGGTGAAGGAGGAAGGGGAAAAGCTCTCCTGGGGCAGGTGGAAGGACTGGTTCACTGAGAGTGAGGATTGACATCACTGGGTGACTCAGTGCAAATCTCACTTATGTTCAGATACGTGTTTATACTCATCTTCACTTCAGTTATCTCCCTGCAGTAAGTGAGTGGCATTTTAAACTCGGGAGCATGCCTAGCCCCTGAGGAATACTATTGCAAAAACTCAGTTCACAGTCTGTGTGTGTTTCTTTCACATGTGCTTGTCTCGTTAGAGCCACTTGAAGTCCCCACCAGCCTGAATGAAACAGGAATAGGAGAACAGGATATTTTATGAGGAAAACTATTGCGCCGTAGACCATAGAGCTACACGTTCATACTTTCACACAAGGCACTCATAATTGTACAAAGGTTTCCCCAGGTCCCTCTCATAAATGATGTGAGGCTAAGTTTTGAGAGAAGAAAAGAACATTTAACTGAAGACTTTCCTTGTGGTGAGAGTTGGCCAGTGTTTTAGCAGAAGCAATTTAATCTCTCCTCAACGTCTTAGGGACTGCCTGATTAAAGCACCCCTCTGTGCTCTCCTGTGGCTGCTGACCTTGTCTGGGCAGGATTGCTGCTGCTTCAGAGCAGCTTCGTGGATTCTGTGTCTGGATTTAGCGACATTCAACATAAATGAAGAGCAGGCAGGTAAGACTGCTGTGGAAAGTGGCTTTGTCTTAATGCTTTTTTTGAGAGATAGCACTGCTGGGCCCCTTCCATTGTACATGCTGGAGCACAGAGCAACTGTTCAGGCTAATGATCAAATGAAGAAATGCCATCAGCTCCTTGAAGTCTGAACCATTAAAAGGGATGCATATGGTAGGAGACTACAAGCCCAGCCTTGCACGTCTCTAGAAGTCAGAGGGAGGCTCTTCTAACTACACAGGCCTTTTGAATTAATTTAACTTTTAGACATCAAAAGGTAGACAAAATATATAAACAGACAAAATATATGAAGAAAGTAATAACTGAATTGTAAGACTGCATCACCTTACAGTATTTCAATCGCATTCCTGCTACATAGGGAGCCAGTCAGAAAACTCCCTATGTTTTATAACTCATTATATACATTTTGCATTTCAAACTATTCTATGAATCAATTGATGTCCTAAAAACATTCTAAAAATAAGAGAAGAAAGTGAGCTCATAGGGTGGGCTTTGTAGCTTAGTACTGGGAAGTGGATTGTGTGGGATTGCTCTACCTCAGGTCAAATTTTTGGGAGAGGTGGGAATGGCTCCTAGGGCTAGACTAGTATGACTTGTCTGCACCTTGTATGTGATCCCTTCTTATCTCCCTCTACAGCACTACTCCCTCCTCTCTCCACTGTCTCCACACACTTATCCTCAACTCCGTGTCTGTTGTTCCTCCTGCTATTTTCCAACTCCACAGTAACTTGCTAACCTCTTATTGGGCTCTTGTACTTCCCACATCTGCTGCCACCCACATCTCGGCTACTGGGAGGTGCAGATTCCTAGCTTGCTACCATTATGTGTCTACTCATATCACACCTTTTCCCCAAATCAGCAGATGCATTTCAGGGACTACTCTATTTTTAAAAATTCTCTAGAGTCTTTTGCTGGTCTTTAATGTTACTAGCATCCCGTAATTTCTTCTTGACAATTTAATATAAATATTTTTCATATAGAAATCTGTTGCCTTGTAGCTCCTGTTATCTAAAAAGAAAAGCATTTCCAGCTCATTGTCACACCTGAAAACCTGTTTTCTTCTCTCTCTATAACACAGTCTTTGCTATCACCCAATTAAATAACTGCACTATTCAAGTTGATACATCATTTGGGGATATATTTTGTGTAAAAAGCAGAAATCAGAATTCATTTACATAGTCCAATATGGTATTCTCATCTTAAGCTTGGACTTTTTCAGAGACAGGAACAGGCACCAAAGTGGCTCATGTTATCTTGTTACTATGGAAACAGTGATGCAGTTTTGTTATGGGTGGAGATCTGTGACATTCAAAAGCACAGTATAAAACTGATATACTCCATAGTCTGCATTTTCATGCATCCTTAGTGGGATATAATAGCACAGCATCATAGTTGTGATAGTTATCTTGTTCATAAGCATGGGTAGATATTTTTTATGTGCTATCATTTGAAAGAGGGAAATAATGAAAGAAAGGAAGGTTTGAGGGACCGAATAGGGAATAGGGATCTGAAGGGATCAAACCTTCTTCTGCTGATTTATTGTATACCTTTGGAAAATACTTCTGAGCAAATCTGTCTGTCTCAGTTCCCCATCTGTAACATGCCCTTGTTTTCATTCTCTCTTTGCTTTCTTTATTTAGATGACAAACCTTTTAGTGAAAGAATATTTCCCACTGTGTTTTCAGAGTGCATGGTACAGTTCTGGGTAGGGTTTCATTAGGCAACAGTAATGCAAATAAGACATAATACACCTACTGTAATAGAGCTGATAAAAAGACCTCTGCTATTAGAGATGAAGTATGTGCTATAAAAGGGACTTTTACCTGATAAACGGCATCCATTTTCAGGGAACCTGAATGGTCAATGGGATAAATATTTACGCTGTGTGGGAGTAACAAAGAACAGAAGGCAATAACGGACAGTGATTTGTAATCCCAACAAATAACCCTGTATCCTGAAATTCTTGAAGAAAGTTTTGTGTGTCTGAAAGCTCATCTGCTTTTTTCTAACTAAAAAAATCGGTCTAATAAAGGAATGTTGCTTTCTCCTACACACCTTGCCTTTCTTGTATCTGTAGACCATCCTAACTTCAGCACCACTAATCCTGCTCCTGCTTTTGTTTATTAAGGTGGAAAATTTCTAACTTCCAGCATTGCAAGTACAGATTTTCCAGATGGAAGGTCCTATTAGAGCTGGTTGTAAATTATTCTTTTTACTATGTAAGATGATCACAAGCATATTTAGTCTTCCTCATAGATTTTGTATTTTTAATGTAGTTCTTAGCTATCGCATGTGGAGTAGTTGATGGACAGAAAGACATATTCCATAAGAAGAGATGTATGGGAAAGATTAGTCCCTTAATGAATGATTATGTTTAGTATTTTCTTATTTGTATTGTAATGCCAAGGAACTGTAAAGCATAGGCCAAACCCTCATTTTGCTAGATGCCATAAAAATACTGACTTAGAGGAAAGGGACCAATTTTTTGTTCCCATGATTCAAACTTAGGAACTATAATATCAAAGCAGGGTGGAATGGCACAAAGGAAAATTTGAACTTCAGCCTCTTACTTTCCTTGCTACATCCGTGCCAGTTTGTTTTTTCCATTCTGATAATGCAAAGCCTTCATCTCCAATTTCTGGCAGGAATTCTGAAATGACACTCTTTGAAATACTTCAGTTGCTTTCTGCTATGGCAACTATGAATGAACTGATGACTGATGGTTAAAAGGATCGCCAGTTCCCTACATAAAGGTGTTTTGTTACTTCTGTTCAGAGGGACCGTACTATCTATGCTATATATATATATATATATTTAGGCTGCTTGTTAGTTTTCATGGAGTGTTTCACAATTATTAAATCCTTGACTATGCCCAGACTCTTCATTTCTGGAAGATAATCTGATCTTTTTTTAAAAAAAATTCATCTTCTGGTGAAACTTGCCTTTTAAAAATACACAAGACTTTCTGACAGTCAATGTAAAAAATGTGCAGCTGTGCTGTTTCATTTTAAGTGGCTGTCACAGCCACTTGTATGGCTATGTATTGTATGGCTATTTCTCTCAATGGCAGCCACCAAAAGGCTTAGTGAAAGTCCAGCTCAGCCTTTTTGGTATTGAAAGATTTCTGATTTAACATACATGAATAAATCCTAACCACCAGAATGAGAGAAACTGAGGACAGCGTGGTGATGCTAGGGTGAAGGTATGATATGCAGAGGTGATTCTGATAAAGAAAAGTTCTCACACTTGGGTAATAGGTTTAATCTGTTACTGAATGTCTGCTGCTGCCCTGCACACCCACGAGTTTCCCTTTATGCTGTGCTTAGATGTAATAGATACCCATTTCTAAATGTTATACAGTAGCTTATCTGTTGCAAGAAGAGGAATCAGCGCACTGGAGGTACAAGGTCTCCCATGAATGACTTCCTGAAGTCACTTAGTGATGAATTACTTAGTGAATGTACAAAACTGGATTTATGCACCTGTTACAACTATCGTTTGTCACCTATTGATTGAAGAACTTCATTCTGCATAAATTACAGGCAGAATTATATCTTCTTCAAAGTCTGTAACAAAAATTGGTTCACATAGATGGTTCCTATTCTCCCACATGGGCCTAAATTCTTTGCTGCCTTGTTCTGGGCATAGTTACTTCAGAGAGTGTTCATATTATCTGATTTCAGCTGCTTTAAACTTAGACAACTAGTCTAAGCCATCTCAGCTTCATTAGACTTGTTCTAGACACCGAGGTTTGGATGATGTGTGCTGTCTTTTGGGCTGCCTTAAGTTCAGAGTCTGTGTTTTTACATGGTAAAAACCAGGTGTGATGAATAGTTATATGTCATACTGTTTTGTGTGAGTATTTACAGCTATCTGAAATGTGAGGGAAATCAAGAGAAATAAATCCCTTGATCATTCATCTAAAATTTGTCATATGATATCCATATGATACCATGCAGCAATGTAATTTTGATACTGTTCTAGATCATTTTTAAGTGGTAAATCTTGAGTGGATATGTTTTGCTTCATGGCTTATACTATGGTCATGTGACAAGGCCATGAGCTACAGGCATTTCCACCACACTGAAAGAAAGACACTATATTGCTTGTAAAGATAGGAAGCTGTCTCTTGAATTAGAAAAAACTGAGAGTCAGAGATTGTCTTTGTATGTGTTTGAGTACAAGACTTGTTTAGCACTTGGCGTGCTTGGTGAGGCTTTAACAGCAAACCTCACCTCACACCCTTCTTTTCCACTGTTTATTGCCAAGAGGTGCATTTCCAATAAAAGGTCAAGGGATGCATTTTTTGTTGTTGAGCTCCCAAACCCTATGTGTGGACAATACAATCTGCTTGGCACTAGATTTTGTTTTCAGCTGCAATAGTTGCAACTGAGGGAAAATCAGAGTAACTACAGTGACTTCAGTGGATTCAGAGTAACACGTTCGTGACTGTGGCTGTACCAACACTGCAAGGTGCTGAGTGGGCTGTAGGGCAGCTCTGGCTCAGTCTCAAAGTACTCATTCTGGAAGAACAGAGGTTGGTGGATGATTTCTAGGGCCTGATCCATCTTCATGAATAAAAGCTCAGACCAACAGTGCAGTGCTGAGTGATGCTGTCTCTCCCTCTCCAAAGGGCTGTGGAGCTCGAGAGGATGAGGCCTCTCAGCAAAACATTAAGAGCCTGATTTTTAGAACAGACTTGGATAGAGCCTTAAGTGTCCAAGGAGACATATGCTGCAGGGCTTTTCAGTGCGACTTAGGAAATGCCATATTTACTCATTTATAGCACTTCCCCCTTCTTCTTGTTGTGGCTTAAAGCCAAAGACATCTGCCCATCCTATCCCCGGAAGATGCTGTCTGTCTTATTTTATAGAACTGTCATCAGTGGCAAACTGCAAAAATGTTTTTTGATAAGGTAGAATGTAATTAATTTGCCCACCTGAATAATAGCATAAACGTCATAACAATCGTTCTTTCTGAACATGATAAAAATTAGGATAGGAAAGGAGGAAGGACAAAAACAAGCTAAAGATAATGACAGATTTATATATGAATCTAAGCCTCTGTGATTACTGATCAAGATCAAGCTGATGCCAGGCTTTGACAATTATTTATTTCATCAAACCCATGCAACATAGGAACCCAAGCTCCATGCTGCTCTGGTGCACAGTCTTGACATCTCTTGTGCTAGATTTCAAGCACAATTTTGGAGATGACTGTTTGGCCCAGGCCAAACTGAACCACCAGAGTTTTGGAAATTTTCTAAGCTTCACTAATAACCTCGCCAGAGGAAGCCTAGCCTCTGACAGCACTGCTGTGCTAATTTTCCTGCGCTGAGCACTCACCTCATTTTTCTTTCAGGTAACAGATGTAATGCCTTTAGAGCTTTTGCAAATCCATAGCACTTCATTATGAGACCAGGGCTTTGGTGATTAATATGTTGGAGCAATGAGGTGCTGCCTGAAAAAGGGCTTCTGAGGAACAAAATGGCCCTAGTGAACCGTGCTCAGCTGTGGAAGTTTTCTTTTGTCTCTATGCATACTATATGCATATAGCTATTCTGGCATGAAATTAACAGAAATCCTATGATAGACATCAAAGACATCCAAAGACTTTTCAAAACTAAAGACATATAAATAGATATAAGACCACTCTTTATAATGGCCAGAAAACTTGCAGACTTGAGTCTTTATTGACATAATCAGATTCTTAGCCCCTGAAATTTTAGCATGTTGAGCTGGCAGAGGTGATGGTCTTGCATAGTGGTGCTTTTATTGTCTCTCCAAAAATCATTGCTTTTTCTCCTGATATTATCTTTGAGATTCTCTTACATGAACTTGTTACAATTCTGAGGCATTTATTTTCACAAGGATATAACTGAAAGCACTGAGATCAGTGATTTTTCAGATCAATGTACAGTAGCTATAGCCCAGTGAAGTAGAGAGAAAATGAAAAGCTACAGTAATTCCTGGGTGTTGTCTGACTTGTGTACACTGATTGTGTTAAGTTCCCCTTTTGAAGACAGGAAACAATGTGGAACAAATAGAGTTTTGGCTAATAAAGAGACTACCAATATTTCTGTGTTTATGTCAATATACAGTCTGTTTCTTCAGGACAGAGGAAATATCAGGTATATCACAATCTCAGTCTGGTAGCAGCAACAAATTAAAGCAAAGAAAACCTATCTGTCTAATATAGAAGGAATTTATATTTTATTTCAATAGAGTTGTAAAACAAATTGCACTGACCTTACACAAGAGCAGTCTTTGAAGGGCAGACTTTGTTCTCTTCCCTCCCTGTGCTAACTCTCGAAGCAGTCATTAAATATTAATTCCAACAGTTACTCTGTCTCCAGTTTGGACTGTTTTGCCTTTTTGCTGGTGAAAATTTCTAGTTCTAGGAGTAAATTTTGGGGTTTTTTTTTGTGTACGGAGCTTCTACTGAATAGTAATGAATGCAGAACATGCTGAGTGGCAGACTAAAATTTATTCTGGACCACAGGTTCCTAGGCCTTCAATTATTCTTTGCTATAATCACGTCCTTCAGTCTTTTTCATGCTGTGGCTTCATCTGTGTGCCATGTGCCATCAGTGTGGCATGGAAACTATGACTCAAAAGACCCCTGTTACTACCAAAGAAAATGATAAGCACAGAATAAATATAGAAGTGTGTTGCAGAGCTGATTTAAAATACAGATTTTCATGCGTTGTCTGCATGTCTTGACTTCAACTGGATCTGGAAATGGAATCACCAAGATAGGGTGAGAAAAATCTGATGTAAACTCGAAGCAAATGGAAATAGAAAGAAAACCTCTTGCAAGGTTCTCAATCAGCATTTTAAACTGAAGATATCTGTATGTATAACTGAATACTTAAATGTTTTCCTTGACAAAACCTTGCTGATTGTTTCTTAATTAATATTGATGGGTCATCTATAAAACTGGACCAGAACTCCAATCTGTACAGCACCTTGCATATATACTTATTATTACCTCTGTCAGATAGTTATCACAACTTTTCTCCTGGTGATTATGGTAAATGGACTTCAGAAAGTATCTTACATAATAAAAGGAAAATACTCAGTATTCATTATATCACTCCTCAGGAAATTTATCCTAACAGGTTCTATTCTGAGAAACAATCACAGACCGTTCTCCAGAAGGAGACTGGGCAATGGTGACTTTATGTCTTTATTTTATGCTTATAGAGAAAAGAACAACGGAGAAGAGTAATATTCTATAAGAGAGAGTCCAGATTCCGTGTAAGTGAAGCCAGTCCCTACCTCTACTAAAGTCAGCTTTTATGGTTCAGTCTCAAATTCACGTTGGGCAGGTGATGTTCACTGCACACAAGGTGACAGCTTGCAGTTGCTTGACATATCAGGCCAGGCGTGCTCCCCCTTCATGGTGGAGACCTACATGAGATGACCCCAAACCCAAAGCGATGGGATGGTTTTATGTTTCTAAGGAAAAAGAAAGTGTCATAGCTTTTTTTGGACACTGGGGCTTCAATGTGTGTAAGAGTGAATGTGAAGAGAGAGAGAAAGCGAAGGTGTAATTCTTCTGCTACCTTTTTTCCAAGGAAGGCAGTGGAGAAATGCCACAAATGCTTTCAAGTAACATCTCAAAATAGCATATTGAAGGTGTGAAGATCACAAATATGCTTGATAACAGAGACACTCCTAAGCTTCAGAGTAAATACTGGCTGTTTCCTAATGCTTTCACAATGTGGGTTGCATCTTAATACAGATCATGTCTCCTCCCATTCATGGACACACAGACTCCTTTCCTCTCAGAGATCAAATAGTATCCGTATGGCAAGCTCAGCAGTTCTTGGCATGGAAGAGCAGTGAGTAATAAATAAGTAATAAATTAATATTTAATTAAAGCTTCTTTTAATGAATGTTAGCACCTGAAAGGAGGTGGGGAGACAGAGCTATGTGACCAGTTAGCTCCCTGCAGAACAGCAGTGACCGCTTTGCAGAGGTTTATGCAGAAAGCAAAAGCTTACATTGTAAAGCAGAAAGACCTATGGCATCTCTTAAGTCAGCTACATAGTCAGTGCAGGATTAAAACTGCTTGGAATGTAATTATATAGCCTGAAATCCTTGAATGATAGTGCATACTGCAGGTCTGTGGTCCACTGGCCAAAGGGGTAACTCTGAAATGACTATTTGACTTCAATCTTTTTTAGTGCTAGCGTGTAGCTTTTGTTAAATACAGGTCAAGAGATCACTGTATGAATGACTGCCTGTTGGGACTTGCATTTTCTGCAGGCAGAATTTTTTTTGTTACAGTCTGTCTATTATGCTCCATTAGAGGTAAGGGTGCTTGCAAACTTTTCAGCTTTTTGTGACAATCCTATGGTTTCTGAAAAGTTGTTGGAACAGAAATCCTGTGTAAAGGTAGTATGCTCCTTTCTTACTGTTACCTAGTTTTGCTCGGGATCTTCAGTGGATGGAAAGAGTATGTAGATTTTTGGTAGTGGTTCAGGTGGTAAAAGTGGTTCAATTAATTTAGGGTCTGTCCTTCAGCCAGTCTGACTTGCTATTTGCAGAGAAAGTGGGTTTAGTGCACTCATAATGGCTATGATTTTGAATAGGTTTATATCTAAGCAACCGAAAGAACTACCACCTTTTCACATTCAACCCAGTTAAGCCCCTGTATTAATATTCCTTGCATTTTCTTGTGCATCTCCTCAGAGAGCAAATTAAAATTAAAATTCTGCCAAGGTTAGGTAGCAGAAAGGATTAGTGAACTACGTCTTCACCTCTGGAGAGAGAGGTGACATGCAAATGATTGGACTGGACACATCCTTATTCTGGCAACTATTTGTATGGATAAAAAAAAAATCTCTATGCAATTGACTGTTTGTGCTGAAGAGATATCCATGATCAAAACAGCAAAAAGGCTGAAGGTCAGGGTTGAAGGACAGTATATTGAGAGGGTTGTACAGACTTTGCCTGTTTATCTCCAGCTATTAGCATTTCATTTTCAAGATCAGCTCTTTACCCACAAAACTTTAAAAATTATCCTGCCCAATCCTCCCCAACAAATATTCTTTCAACAGCTCTAAATCAGACCCCCCCAAAATTGACCAACAAAATAAAAACCCTGTCTTGTAACTGCTTTGTAATTTAAAGGTAAAATGTAACGACTCATTTTTGAGAAAAAACTTCAATGGGATTTTCTCTTAGATGAGCAGAGGACTGTTTGAGTAATAAAAAATGAGCACTGCACTATTCAATTTTATGCCTGTGTCAGGTTTAGGAATTGAACATTTGGCCTAACTGGTAAGAATGAAGATAACTATTGTAAGTACAGAAAGGGGACCAGTAAAAGTAATTGAAGGAATGTCCTTGCCTGCATAATTCACCTTGCAAATCTTTTACAAAAATGGTAGAAAATAAGCTTTCAGAACTTGTCCTTGCTTTTTGATACCATATTGTTAATATATGGAAAAACTGGGACACAGACACACTTTACATACACACACTGTGGAATGTGTGTATATAAAATATACAGAAATGACACATAAACATACCCCCAGATCAACATCACCCTTAAATTTCCATTGTTTGATTTAGTGATTGTTATTAGCAGGAAAACCATACCAACAGTACAGTCATCTGTGCTTCTGAAAAATGTAAATGTCAATTTTTGGTCTTTAAAAATTATTAAGCCTAGTAAAAGATAGCAATTTCCAGTGTTTGCTTGGTTGGTAAGATGCAGGAGAGTGAGCATTACTCCTGAGAGCTGCCATTGGTTAGCTGGAGGGAAAATGGATATCAATTATACATAATCTAAGAAGCCTCTGCATAATAATCAGGCCCAGTAGGGGCTTTGGGGCAGCTTCGTTATTCTCTTGTAAACACAAGAGCCCAGATAGACATGTCAGTCAGGAGTAGCGGCTGCAATTCTTCCTTTTTAACACCTTCACATTCTATTGCTTCAATATGCAAACAAGGCTGTTTAGCTGAGGGTTGAGGCTGTGCTAATGAGCTCCCTGCACTAACCCTGAAGTAAAAAGGTTCTGTTTCACAGCTGCTCAGAGACTAGCTCCTCTGGGCATGCTCAGGTATTGGAAAATAATTCCTTTTAAACAGAGAAACGCCAATCAGGATTTCTTGCATACTTTTCTTTTTTCTCAGCGTGCTAATGCAATTACCTCATAACTTGTGAACTTTTTATGGTGGTGGAAAAAAAATGTTTTGTCTTTGAATCATATATTTTTGTCACTAAAAAGAAAAGAGGACTTGAAAAATTCAGCAGATGTAAAAATCACACCCTCCTTAATTCCACGAGGACCATAACTCAAGGCTAATTTTCACATTTCCTTCTTAAAGGTGGACGGTCCTTTTATCCCTCCCCTCCGCACGTCTCTCCTGATAGCATCATTTCCATTTCCTTTTAGCTGGTCAGTGTCATAAGTGACAGAGGAGGCTCCTAGAACAATGCTGCCAACTTTATTCCTGCTTGACACCGAAGAGGCAAACTTCTGTGGGTTTAGGACCTTGGCTCTGTCCTAAAGCTAGGTTTCAGGGCATTGCTGAACTTAATCAGCTGGGTAATTGCCTTGGCAAAGACACACAGACCCCATGATAATCCTTTATGTATGAGCCGACATTTACAACTCACGATATGAAACATGATAATTTCTCCAATATCCAATTATTCTTATGAATAAAGTAGTCTTCTGCCTGGAACAGTCAGAAATCCCCGCTGGGTTAATTTAGTGTCCGATAGAAATCATTTGGGTTTTCTGTTTAATAGAGGGCGGCGTATGATTTCTCATACAACTCTATGTGATGCTCCCTGTCTTCATTCATTCATTCATTCTTTCCCAGGACCTTGCCTTCTAGCAAGATGACACAGGAGAGCAGACCTATAGGCAGAGTCACATAAATGTCTGTCAAGTGCAAGTTACAACTATCTCAAACCGTAACACATTCCTATGAAGAGAGACAGCACGTTTTTAACTATTTAGCAGTCAAATATTGTGATCTACTCTTTTTCACTTTGTTATCTGTTGGATTTCTAATGGCTCTCTCCATGCATGACAATCCATATTACCGAGTCAGTGGGAAAGTCTTAGCTTTGTAATATTTCAGCACTTAAATTATTTATTATGTTAGCTTTATAGCATACTAAATTCCTGCTTAGACAGGTAGAGCTAACTCCCTTCTGCCTTGCTGAAGCTCATTAAATGGCCATTATGACTGGACAGACTTAATTGTGTTACATCCAAATAATTCTGTCGTTTGGATTCAAATCCCAGGCAAATGGCCTAAGAAGAATCTCAGTCATTTGACTGTGACTGGCAAATGATTAAAGTTTCCTGTAAGCAGTTTACTTATGGCATGTTGAAGAAAATTTACAAGTAAAATTAAGGAACTGATTTAAGAAGTGACTTTGCTTGTTTTAGATTGTTTTTAAATTATATCATCCCGTTTTAGTATTAGTATCTCCAATCTGCACAAAGCTTATTTATTCATCTTATTAAAGATGTATTAAAAATAATAGTTGCCTGTTGCTACATTTATCTCTAATTTGGAATTCAAAATTTCCAGCTCAGAGAATAAGTGACTAAAAAAATTTCTGCTTTCCATCCAGGTCAGCTTTCCATATGTCAGTTTACAATTCCTCACTTCACTTTGCACAGTCCAAATGATGAGGTTTTAAGCACTCTTATTATGAAATTATTCTATTGTCTTATAGCTCTCAGTAAAGAAGGATGTTGTGGTAATTAAAACATTTTTCTGGGACTCAGAGAACCCCCTCTTCTTCTGAAAAGTTCTTATGGCATTTTAGACAGGTGTCTTGGCACTAAGGTTTTGCAAAAAACATTTAGAAATTTAGGTGCTTTTGAAAAATCTCACTAAGCACTTCTCTTTTATGTAGTCTTTGGCCCTTAGAGCTGGATCTCTACAGGCATTGCCCTGGTCATGATGGTCTACCACCCAGATGAATTCCCAGCCCCAAGGAAGGTGACAGTTCCAGCATACATGCTGAGTTTTGACAATGATGGAAAACTAACAAAGGACTTCAGGAGTTGGCTGGCTGAGTGGGAAATCTTCTTATCAAGCTCGGGGTAAAACCCTGAAGGGTTAAGCTGAGAGAGAAGAACAGCTTAGGCGTGTAAGGAACTGACTTGAAGCAACTGAGTGATGTTCTAGAAAGAAATAATTCTATTAACTAGAGATCATCTCCTGGAAACATGCATCTGATGAGGCTCAGGCACGTATGTATTCATCCTAGCAGCTGGATCTATCTCTGTCTTCCAGTTGCTTTTGTATCTCTCTTCTTGTTTGAAATTTCCATGCGCCCACATGTATCTCTATCTTTCTCATGGCTTTTGCAAATCCCTCCCCTATTGTTTTCCTAAGCGGCCTTCCTGAGGTGACAGGAGACTTGAAAAGGTATAGGTATACCCAGATTAAGCATACAAGATGCAACTGTGCTGAAAGATATTTGTTTTTTCCTTATAATGTTGAATCCTACTTCAGGACTACAGGTTGAAATAGATTTTGTACTAGCTTGTTGGCTGTGTGAGAAGGAAGAGCTTAATCATCTACAGGATTTACATGTGGTTAACTGTATGCTGAGAATGGCTTCAAAAGTGCCAGTGACACCTAAACGAGAGATCTTAGATGCCTAATGAGGGAGGTCCAGGCTGCTTGGAAGGGTCTGGACCTCAGCCCTATGGTACTTTCATTCCCCAGCAATTTTGCTATGTAGTAAAAATCTCTTTCAGTAGTAAAAATTCCATTCTGATTCTATTCATTTTCTACTAGTCACCTATCAGATAAGAGCTTAATAGATGCTACTGACTGTGTATATATAGGTAACAGTAACCTCATAAGTATGGAAAAAGCTATGAAGCTTTTGCTGCATTCATATACAATTTACCATCGACCTTTTGTTCCTACAAGAGGTAACAATAGGGTTATGACACCAAATCTGAGAAAAAGACCTTAAAAATAGTAAATGAACTGTACTGTATAATTGGGGGAACTATACAATGTTATTATATTTGGTTTTTATATTTAAAAGAAAAAACAGATTGAGCCATACAAAGGGAAGACACACCTGTAATACCAGTCTTTTCACTATGTATCACTAATATACCAGTACTTATCACTTCATTCCTTTTAAAAATTCATTGCATTGTACTTCAAGCTAGTGACGTTCAACCAGTGGATTTATAGAGTCCCCAAAATCAGGCAGTAAAGGATTTTTGTCAGCTCACAGAATAATTTTTTAATTCTCTAGGATTTTGCAGAAGACTTGAAAGATCTCATCAAGCAAACTGTTTGTTTGAAGGACTAAATGTAAAAAATAAAGGACAATTGGATACATTTTATCACTCTTGGGGTGCTTTTTCCTCCTTTCTAATCACATATAAAAACCTTTCTATCTATTTATTCCTTTGATTTTATGCCCGTAGCTGTTAACACATCATGGGCAATGATGACTACTTGGTTACTGATTTTTGATGTCTAATTTAGCATTATATATATAAAATAATAAAAAGAAATCTCACATTACTACTACTGTGGAAAATATCATACTTCCCTGATACATGACTACTGGAGGCAAGAAGTTCAAGCCAGGTGGACCAGCAGTCTGCTAGGAGATGGCAATGCCTGTTGTACGATTCTGGGTTGTGGTATAGATATTTATTTGATACAGCTTTGATTTAGAGCATACGGATTCTCACAATTCAGGGCTACTAGCCTGAAGCAACCAGTGAGGTGGATAACTATGAAATGAGGTTTTTGCTTTCTTCTCTTGAGCATGCATGAAATAGTTGTTCCTGTTTAGTTCTGCTTGAGAACGACACAAAGGATTGCCCACCCCAGCTTTGGTAATGGCATGGAGTTATGTTATGCATTTGAAAACGAAATATTCTGAGCACGGGATCATCAGGTTTCCCTAGGAAAGTAAGTAGGACCCCCATCAGTAAGAGAGCAACTAGTGAAATAAAGTAGTGAAATGGTCTTTGGGGCAAAAAAGCATAGTGACTGCCTGCAGTTGCAGTGGGGACGGAGAGAGATTTGACTGAGATAGGTACCAGTGCAAATCACCCATTACGCTGGTGAGAGGCACATACTGCCCTGCTTTAGCCTCTGCCTGGGATCTCAATGAGTCTACTACTGGCTTTGCTAATAATACATGATTTAAAATTACTTATTTATGAATATTGTTTTCCTTCCATTGAAAGGAAAGGGATTTGGTTCCTAGTTAGTTTAATTAAATGTTTTCAGTGTGTAAATGTTTTCAAATTAAAAACTGATTCCACAAAATCATCCCAGGTACTGTCTTAGCTTCAGGTCATTAATTCTATTTTCTAATGTATTAATACATATGAAGGAACTTGGTTCTTTGTCTACCGAAGTGCCTGAAGTGAACCTTTTTTTTCCCCTCAACTCCTTCTAAATTACTAATTAGTTCAACGTACCTCAGAGATGAGAGTCTTTGAGATCGGGAAAACTTGTGTTTCCAACAAAAGTTTATTAAGACAGTAGTCAGTGCTCTTGATGACAGATTTAAGGAGAATATGATATTCCTTTTTTTTAAATGAATAATATCAAAGAGTGAAGCTGCTGATTAAAACAGGCACAGTGTAATCAAAATTGTGCAATAGTCTAACTTTACTACAGCAATATTTTAAATATAAAGGAACTCCCCTGGAAGAAAAACACTGTATTTCTTCTCAGGGGAACATATTACTGACATGTGCTGTTCAAAGCCCTCTTGAAAGTATTAGGTTTGGGCTGGACATGTTGTAGCTGTTGGTGTCAAACCCATGACAGGTGAAGTTGTAAAATAAAGGTGCACTCCTATCTCCTTGGCTCCTTCCCCTGCACAGCAAGGAGAAATGGAAAAGCCAGTACTGAGACGGTTGCATGGGGCTGTTAATAGAGGAGTAACCTTGGAGCGCTAGTCTTTGGTCTGTCTATCCTAGGGTAGATCTGCTGAGGAAATAAAACACAAATAAAATTCACAGTGCATGTCTTAAAAGCAGAAGAACTACTTACACATGCATTTGAAAAGAGGAAGGTGGAAGAGTTAGAAATATATCTTCCAACCTCCTTCAGGGTCCCCATCAGACAGGCTTTGGAGATTGAGTTGATTTTCCAGGTATTTGCATATATTAAGTGTAGTGACCTTAAGAGAATGGCCGTAATGTAAAATGCCAGATAACACAGAGTCCACTGCATTTTCAGCTGTGGAGAAGAAGGCAGAGAGGCAGCTAGGGATAAAATATTCCTTTAAAAAATTTGGATGCTGAATATTTAGTGACACAGTAAAGAGAGTGACACCAAAAAACCCATGACCTAAACAGCCAGACAAACTATCTTATGAGTATTAATGTACACAAGATATTTTCAAATATGTGCTTTTGTTTGGGCTGAAAATATTAATGATATCTTATAACTTCCTGATAGAATTGCAATTTGTACCTAAAAGTGGGAATATCAAATAGCTATCACAACAAAGCAATAAAGAAGCAAGTTATTAGCTTTTTTTGAAATAAATATTATGAAATGTTGATGTAAAAGAATTTTTTTCTGAATTACATTTTTTTTAATGGATAGTAATTCCTGACAAAGTCAAAGAAAAATATACATAAATTTGGAATATAAACTAATGGATCCAGTGATAACTAAATGTTTACAGATGTTAATACATGAAGCACCAGGAACATGTAGAAACAGCAAAGAATGGATATTGTTACTGTCCCCATGTCACATATAAGGAGCTCTGACAAAGAAATTAAGCAATTTGTTTAATGTTATTTGATAAAACACCATATATACTGAAGAAAGGCTGGAAGCCATGGAGGAAATTCTGGCTGTGTTGAATAACAGGGAACTGTCCATGATTTCAGTCTTTACCCTGCTTCCTAGGCTGTGCTTTTAGATGGTCTGCCTTCTCTTTTAACTCTTCCTCATTCAACTTAGCTTTGTCAATTATTTCCTTAGTAAGCCAGGGGAATTGGGAAGGAGAGATATTAGATGCTAAGAAAACTATTTACATTGTGAACACAGAATGCATTTCAGACACTGAAGCCTTGTCCCTCGCATGCAGTTGCTGTTGTTCTGAAAACCCTGAGGAAGGAAACAATAGTTGTGTTAGACAGTGTTTTGAGCCCATCGTGAACCAGAATTTTCACACATAGAACAATAATGTACATTTCCCAACAGCCATATTCACTTTAGCAAGTTCTTTAAAAAGGTGTTGCTTTTGGGCAATAAAACAGTTATCCCTTTAGTGTTGCCAAATGATATCTTTTGTAAGTCATTTATTTAAGTAAGAAAACTGAAGGTCTTTTTTTTAACTGGCCCTTTCATACTGGCCCTTTTGAAAATGGGAACATGTCGAGTTACACAAGCTCTCTCAGCTTTTACTATTCTAAGATTATTTTAATATATCTAATCTGCCTCCAGCACTGGCCTTAGCCACTATGAGACCTTATGCTAACATCTTCCAGGGCCTCCAGGGGATGCTCTTGAGAAATCGCTTCATTTTTTACAATTACTCTTACTTCCCCCTCCTTCCTCATTTTGCCTGCTTTCAAGCCATTGACAGGTTGCATCACAAAGTAAGATTGTGCTGTAGCCCTCCTGGGGATTAATGCTGGAAGAGAAATGAAAATAAACAGAAGATGGTGGTTTCTCAGGCTATTTCACAATTTTGATCTGTACTGGAGCATTTTTTTGATCAACTTTTCAGTGGTTTGACTGCATGCAAAAAAAAAAAAAAAAAGATAGGAAAGACTATCTTCAAGGAGAAGCAGTGAGAAGTGGCAGGAGAGGAAGGTCATGACCATGGCTTACTGAGCCCCTTCAAACTGCAGACCACCCCTTTCCAGGCATTCATTCCCGCCTTCATCCTAAAATCCCAGGGTCTGAATTCAGAGGCTCCCCCCAGAAATCTCACTGCTTCTCTGAGGTCCTCCCCGTTGTGGAATCCATTTTACCAGTGCTGCAAAATCAAATTTGCCTCATGGGCTGGAATGCCTTGAACTAGGTATAAATCATAATATCAGTCATCTCCAAAACTGTTGTCCAACTTGGCAAACATTGTATGAGATCCAGGAATGAGCCAAGACAACATCCAAAGGTCAAAGACATCTTCTAAGACAGATATATTTTCAAATGACCTCTTGCCCAATGTCATGAACCATTCAGGACTGCAAATCCTGCTATTAACTGAATAATGAAAAAAAAAAGGTGGGGGGGAGAGGGTTAATCTTTTATCAATTTATTTAAATAGGTCAACATTTTCATTTTAACTGTCTTTTCTTTATTTTACATTTCAAAATTATACTCTGTAGAGACCTGTCTTTTTGTGCACGGGGATTTGAATATTGGGTGAGGGGGGAGATTGATTTACTTCTGAGTGCAAGGAGGGAATGTGTTGGAAAACTAATAGCCTGCGGAACTGAATTCAAAGCCACATCTGTACTCTTTATGGTGAGAGACTGCAGTGAGGGATTGGAAGAATGTCCTTCAGACCATCTGAGAAGAATGGGACACAAGGCCTTGTGATAATAGCTTTTTATCTTTGATGTTCCCCAAGATCTGCCTGACTCACTAGGACGATGCTTTTCACCAGCAGGGAGGGGGTCAGCCTGCTTGCCTAGAGAAAATATTTAGCATGAGGTATGCTGGGAATGTTTCCTTTCCTTAGGCTCCAAATACTGACTTTCTAGCTTGGGTTCAAGGCTGGCATGTCATTCTCAGTAGGGTTGTGCTGCTAGTACAGCTGCTGACTGTCCTTCTGTTTCATTAACCAGCGATACTCAGTGACGCCCAGGGGCACTCAGGGCCTGGCCTGGTCCAGGGACGATTCCCAGTGGCAGGCTGGAGCTGGACTGTGCTGGACTCATGTATGCACATGAGCTGGGCTGTGCCCTCCCACCTCAGGGCACAGAGCTGTCCTCGGCTGTTTCATTGACTAGTGTAAATCACAGAATCGCTGAGTTTGGAAGGGACCTCTGGAGATCATCTAGTACAACCCCCTGCTCAAGCAGGGTCACCTAGAGCACATTGCACAGGATTGCATCCAGGCGTGTTTTGAATATCTCCAGAGAAGGAGACTCCACAACCTCTCTGGGCAACCTGTTCCAGTGCTCTGTCACCCTCACAGTGAAGAAGTTTTTCCTCATGTTCAGATGGAAGTGTCTGTGTTTCAGTTTGTGCCCATTGCCTTGTGTCCTGTCGCTTGGCACCACTGAAAAGAGTCTGGTCCCATCCTCTCGACCCCCTCCCTTCAGATACTCGTACACGTTGATAAGATCTCCTCTCAGCCTTCTCTTCTCCAAGCTAAACAGGCCCAGCTCTCTCAGCCTTTCCTCATAAGAGAGATGCTCCAGTCCCCTAATCATCTTTGTGGCCCTTCGCTGCACTTGCTCCAGTAGTGCCACATCCCTCTTGTACTGGGGAGCCCAGAACTGGACGCAGTACTCCAGATGTGGCCTCACCAGGGCTGAGTAGAGGGGGAGAATCACCCCCCTCGACCTGCTGGTAACACTCTTCCTGATGCACCCCAGGATACCATTGGCCTTCTTGGCCACAAGGGCACATTGCTGCCTCATGCTTAACTTGGTGTCCACCAGCACTCCCAGGTCCTTCTCAGCAGAGCTGCTTTCCAGCAGGTCAACCCCCAACCTGTACTGGTGCATGGGGTTATTCCTCCCCAGGTGCAGGACCCTGCACTTGCCTTTGTTGAACTTCATGAGGTTCCTCTCCGCCCACCTCTCCAGCCTGTCCAGGTCTCTCTGAATGGCAGTACAGCCCTCTGGCGTATCAGCCACTCCTCCCAGTTTGGTATCGTCAGCAAACTTGCTGAGGGTGCACTCTGTGCCTTCATCGAGGTCATTGATGAAGAAGTTGAACAAGACTGGACCCAGGACTGACCCCTGGGGGACACCGCTAGCTACAGGCCTCCAACTAGACTCTGTGCCACTGATCACAACCCTCTGAGCTCTGCCATTCAGCCAGTTCTCAATCCACCTCACTGTCCACTCATCCAGCCCACACTTCCTGAGCTTGTCTATGAGGATGCTATGGGAGACAGTGTCAAAAGCCTTGCTGAAGTCAAGGTAGACAACATCCACTGCTCTCCCCTCATCTACCCAGCCAGTCATTCCATCATAGAAGGCTATCAGATTGGTTAGGCATGATTTCCCCTTGGTGAAGCCATGCCAACTACTCCTGATCACCTTCTTTTCCTCCACATGCTTGGAGATGGCCTCCAGGATGAGCTGCTCCATCACCTTTCCAGGGATGGAGGTGAGACTGACTGGCCTGTAGTTCCCTGGGTCCTCCTTCTTGCCCTTTTTGAAGACTGGGGTGACACTGGCTTTCTTCCAGTCCTCAGGCACCTCTCCTGTTCTCCATGACCTTTCGAAGATGATGGAGAGTGGCTTAGCAATGACATCCGCCAGCTCCCTCAGCACTCGTGGGTGCATCCCATCGGGGCCCATGGATTTGTGGGTGTCAAGTTTGCTTAAATGATCTCTAACCCACTCCTCCTCCACCAAGGGAAAGTCTTCCTCTCTCCAGACTTTCTCTCTTGCCTCCAGGATCTGGGGTTCCTGAGGGCTGGCCTGAGCAGTAAAGACTGAAGCAAAGAAGGCATTCAGTAACTCTGCCTTCTCTGCATCCTTCGTCACCAGGGCACCCACCCCATTCAGCAAAGGGCCCACATTTTCCCTAGTCTTCCTCTTGCTGCTGATGTATTTGAAGAAGCCCTTCTTGCTGTCCTTGACATGCCTTGCCAGATTTAATTCCAAACGGGCCTTAGCCTTCCTCGTCGCATCCCTGCATACTCTGACAACGTTCCTATATTCCTCCCAAATGTCGGGTTTTAATTTGGATAATAGTTGCCTTCCTGTCTCTCAGAGGCGGCATGAGGGTCTTTGATCAGCTGTGGGCTAGCCCTCGGCTGGTGCTGGTTGAGAGCTCCCATACCATGTGCTGTGGCTGCAGCTGCATGGTTTAGAGTCACGTTTGAAAAGCTTGATTGACACCTGAAACTTGGGGACACATCGAGATTGTTCAGCAGCACTTCAATGTTAAAATATTTCTGCACAGAAATGCTTATGAGCTGACGTCTTTGTCTGCTTAAGGACTTCAGCATGTAAGTCCTGCTCTGGCTGGTCAGTCCTTGGTCATAAATACTGAGATGCTTCCTGAAGGCTTCCTGACTCAGCAGGATGAGGGATCATTAATTGCTGTAGGCCTGGGCCTAATTGCCAGGTTGTCTAAACTCAGATGATCTTGAATAAGCCAGCCACATCCTTTATCCAAACTGTAATGTCTCTTTAAAATAGGTGTGAGTTTGGGGAACTTGATTTTATTTGAGATCATAGAAAAATCAGATAACTGAAGCAGAAATGTGAGACTGGCCTGCTTGTGACTGAGGTGATTTGAAAATTAAAATCTATTTATGAATTTTCTCATTTCTGTATTGATAAGATATGCATACTTAGAAATTTTGGAAGCACTGCTTTTGCAACATTGCAGAAAGGATTTAGATGCTTACAGAGCTTTGTGTATAGAATATCAGTCACTTCATAAATTCTTTTCACAGGTTTATTTAACACTCACACCTGCAGCTCACTTCTGCAGCCTTCCAGCAAAACTCTGTTTCCTGAAAATAAGAGAACAATGCTGGGAGGGTAAAGGTAACTTTGTTTTTACTGATATTTTTGTTAGGGCCAGACTGTGTCTGGCAGGACCCTTTCTTTCTCTCACTCCTTTTGTATTTCCTTTACAGAGGTCAAGTGCAATCACAGACCACAGGGAAAAGGCTTAGAGGACTCGAAGGGCTCAGCAGACAGTACTGGAGCGGTGACCGGGCTACTGAATCCAGAGGGGAAGAGACCTGCGTTAGGCAAATAGCAGGTTTGAACTGAGTAATATTTCCTCCAAAATGTATGACTTGGCCCCTGTGGGGCTGAGCTCTGACAACCCCTTCCATGGAAGGTGCTTCACCGTTTGCAGTGTGCTTAAATCATCACTGAAACAGACCCAAAAGATAAATTATACTGGAGCATAGCGCTGAGGACTTTTGCCCGTTTCAGAGTACTCTGAGAAGTAACCCAGAGTACTTGATCACCCTGTGGTGGGGGCATTCTCTGCTGAGGACTCTTCAGAAAAGTCTTCAAATCCCATAGGCAGAGGCTGTAGTTCGGATATCATAAAGTATGCTGCAGTGATTGGTCCAGTGGATGATAAGCCAGTGGAAATTATCTTGCAACGGATTTCTGAGCCTAGTCCCTCATTTCCTTGGTCTTTCCTGACAAAGTGCATTTAGGTGTTTCATTTTGTCTCCTAGAGAGCACTTTGTACAAATGGGAAGAGATGCTTTCCATTTTTTTGGGTTTATTGCAGAAAATATTTTAACGTAGTTTCTGTTCAGCCATTTTTTTCTTCTGTTTTGTTGTTGTTTCCATGTGGATTTGGGTAGAAAAGGGAAAGAATGGGCTCAGTAGTCAAATGTAGGATTTAACTGTGTACACAGCCTTCCTCTCAGCTCACATAAGCCCTTTTGAAATACCATCCTTTGTCCTTACTAAAGGAGAAAGCTGTTTCTTCATGTTAGTTAACAAAGGTTAAGTAAAGCATATTACAATCTGAATTATACAAGGCTGTTGCAGCTTGCTTAAGTGTTAGCAGGTCAAAGACAACACTGTATCCTTGATAATGTCTTATTCTGACCCGCTAACAAATGTTAATACATCTGTCTTGTTCAATGCATTTTGGTGTGTGAATGTGCATGTATTTAAGGACTAGAAAAGAAATGCCGTATATCAGAAGTCCTTCAGAATTCAGCAAGAGTCATTTAAATGAACAGCAATAAATCAGAGAATAGCAGAATACATTACACATCCACCATAAAGGACACAATGTTATGTAAATAAAGACCTTATGTACAATATTTCTGCAACGCTTCTGTTTTTTAAGCATTCCCATACACCAATTCATTCAGACAACCCTATAAATTAACAATTGGTTGGTTTCATCAAAGTGTTCATAACGAGTAATTATTTTTGATTCAGGGGAATGTGCACAACCAAGTGACAGTCCTACCAGTTCTTTAAATTTTATTGGCAAATATTGAAGGTGAGTTTTATTCTCTTAAGTAATTTTCATTATTTATACGGAAGAGGATAGGCAATAAGCATTAAATTTATTGACTTCTTGTGAGCATATATTTACCTGTTACCCCTTGGTTGTATGTTATTATTGCACTAGCAATGGTCTATGACCCAACGGTGCTATGTGCTGTACTGTACAAACAGGAAGGAAGAAAATCCTTCATCATGCAGCTTTCAACTTTTAAATATGAGCAGACACAACAGGTAGGTGCTTCACAGCCAGAGGAAGCACAAGGAAACAACAAGGCAATGCAGAGCTGCATGTGTGCCAGTGATCTCAGTGCACCAGCTGCCTCACCAGTCAGGGGCTTGAAACATGAAAATGCTTGTTTGTGAATTTAAGACGCGGGCAACATTTTGATAGTCCATGGGAGCTAGTAGGAGATGGCTCTTAAAGGCAAAGGTGAGGAGTTCATGGCTGATGAGGTAAGAAGTGGGAGTGCTGGAGGTACACAAAGAAAGGAGCAAGGTGTTAAAAGCAAATAATTCAGGAAATGGTTGCAAGGCTGGGTGCATATGAAATATCTCAAGCAGTTATAATGAGATGAGATTAATGAGTGTTCTAGCAGTATCCCAATATTGTGACTTTGCTCTAAGATGTTTTTTCAGTGTCAAAATCATCACCTCTCAATGCCCTTTCCTCCAGAGGGGCCTTCTTTACAGTGCAAAAGATAACAAAGATCCTATGAAAGAGGGAAAGAAATCACTCTAGCCACTGCAGAAGACAATAACTTTTCACTGCCAGAACATATAGTAAAATGTGGGAAAGAAAAGGAAAATAAAAGGATCAGAACTGCAGACTGAAAGTACTCTTGCTGAGGCAGCCTTCAGTTTTTTTTTCTTTCTTTGCCCCCTTTATATTACAGATTGCAAAGCTCTTCAATATGTTATTAGCAGTCAGAATATCTTACTGTGTTGTTTGCAAATTCTTACATGGATAGATTTGTAAGTAAAAAAAAAAAAGCCTATGTTTGTTAAAGCATGTGCTATTCTCCACTTAACTAAGGAGATGAAAAGTCACAACTGTGCTATGATGTTTTATTAAAATATCAAAAAAGCAAGTCATCAGCACAAGCCAATTAAATAATACTTCTTGTCTCCAGATTAGCCTGCACACAGATTTATATTTACATTTATATTTTAGCTGGCAAAGAAATCAGCCTTTACCCAATATAATCAGGCATGATATTCCAGAAAGATTTCCCACCTACTGCTGCTGGAAGCATTAAAAAAAAAAAAAAGACACTCCCACACCTAGACATTTTGGAAATCTTCAACACATTGGCACAATATGTCCACAGAATTTTAAGGTCTACAAAACAGCAAATACAAAAGGCTGACTACTTATTAAAACTGACACATGGGATATGGGGGTGACCATTTTAAGCACTCCTGTTTCCAATAACTTCATTGATGCTCTGCCCGTAGTACTCACAAGAGTGCTTTCTTGAATGTGTAAACTGTCTAATAGTTCATCAGTGCCCAGGATCTGTTTCATTTTTTAAAAATTGCCTCTAGCTACATAGGCATTGCGTATTGTGGAATAAGACACAGTCTTGTGTATGGCATTTACAATGCAATCTAATCTAATAATGACTTTGAGTATAACTTCAAAGTTCGCTCTGTTTTGAGCAGGGATTGGACCAGATGACCTTCAGAGGTCCCTTCCAACTTATTTCTTCTATGATCCTATATTTCCATGCAAATAATTCTGAAATCAGCAATATCTTGCCATCAGCACTCCAAATGAACCACTATAATGTTGTTGCTAGGAAGTCACTGAAATTTTTGGTGCATCTTTCTGTTTTCTGAGGTAAACTTCACAGTCTATGGCAAAAAAAAGACATTCATGGTCTTCCAAAATAGAGGCTTACTCTTGCAGCAGGTCAGTAAAAATGATGTGGCATGTCTTTAGTATAACAACATTTATATAATATATTAATATTAATATGAGTTGTGACTATAACATGATCATATGTGAACAAAGCACGTAAATGGTTGAACTTTTGTGCACATGCTCCCTGTATTGTCATAGGTGAACTTGATTCCATGTTCAAGAAGCTCTTCAGAACTGGACAGTATTACTCTGTGCAGTTAATATATCTGCTGGTTCTTTCTGGTGGTAAACTACAGGTACAGGTAAATCAGAATTTGGAAATCCCATTGTCTTAAGCTCTTTCTTTTTTTTTTTTTCTGGCCTTGTTGGGTGTGCTGAAATTCATAGGAAGATCACAGCTAGCACCAGCAGTTGGAGGACTATCTGTCAGTGCCAAAATGCTTATCCGTGAACCCAGCCCACCTGAGAAGTGTGAGGAAGCATTCATACTGCAGGAGTAAGCTGTCCAGTGAGAGCATCCTCCGCTGCATATTGTGGTGCCTGATAGTTGAGACCAG
Organism: Apteryx mantelli; assembly: GCF_036417845.1. Lineage (NCBI taxonomy): Eukaryota > Metazoa > Chordata > Aves > Apterygiformes > Apterygidae > Apteryx > Apteryx mantelli. Next base: position 155,512,685 of record NC_089979.1, read on the forward strand.
CTATTCGCATTGGTTTGAACACATGTGAGTGGGCCTTATGTGAATGGTCCGGTGCCACTGCATGACATTTTTGGTGAACTGCTTGCTGTATTTTCCTACTTGCATACACGACAGGTCCTCAGTCACAGCATTCATTATACCTTTCAGTTGCAATTCTCCCTACCCATTGTTGGCCGATGCCTTTGGGTGTTCCTAGAGTGTCTGAAAGGTGTCCCAGCATGCCACTGAAAAATTGGCCTATTTAGTAAATAGTTGACATGCATCGGGGGAGTTCATATATTAATTTCATAGCCTGCCCACAAGTATAAATGCAGAAAATGAGCAGTATAAAAGGCTGGCAAAGCTACACTCTGCGGTGCACTAAATAACTTCCACTGGCAGGACTATTAGTTGTCCCACAAAAGACAAATTTTGCAATTGAAATACTCCGGACTGGGTTGGAAGTACCGCCAGGAACCTGAAGGTCAAAGCCCAGGATTAGTGAGCACAGAGTGGAAATGAGTAACTGATGGTTGATGGGATCAGCAATATGGGCAGGAGAGCTGGGCATCTGCATGCTTTAACACCCTTGCAAATGGGGAGCAAAAAGGATTATCAGGATGAAGATACTACCTGACTGGAGAGTAACTAGAGTGAGCAACTAGAAAGAGAGCATTGTCAAAGGTAACCCAGTGGATAGATTTGAAAAATGTGGTATGAGAGAGTGGAGTCTCCAGTGACAGAAAAGGGATAGAAATATGACTTCTTTCCTAACTATGTTGCATTTAACCTTGTAAAAGACTGTGATTCTTTCCAATTCATATTACTTAGCTTTCAGAAGGAAATAAAAAGCTATGCACTTATGTTCTGTCTCCTAAAATCATACTGGCTTGCTACAATACTGTATACTGTACTATTGCACAAAGTGTCATAAGTCTTTACATTCTTAGTTTTTAGCCATCAATCCTGTATTGTTATAGTTATATTATTAGAGGAGACCAGGGGGTGATATTAAAGCCTGGAGCGGAAGACACACCCTGGTCCTGGTAAGTCTTAGGGTAGGTTTAGATACAGTGGAGTAAAATAGTTTCATGGCTGAGATTAGGGATTTTTGAGTAGGGAGGTTCATTAGGAATATTTTTAAATCTTGATTGTGAAGGGGTTGTATCCTGAGCGCTGTTCTTGGTGTATGTTGTACTATGTTTTCAGTATACGTGTATCTGGGGCTGTTGTTGTTGGTACATGCTTAGAGGGCATCACAGACAGATTATTCTGTATCTTCTACCTCGGCCCTGAATCTAACAGCCAGTCCCAAAGCTGGGACTACAGGAATGTAGTTTTTTCCCTTTGCTCAAAAATCTTCATGTTACATTATTGATTTGGTGCAGGGGGGACTTATAAAAATTGGTTTGCCTTGAATCCAGAAAGAATGTGTAGTTCATTCTTGGAGACTCATGTAATTTAAGAAACTGTCCTCACAGTATGAAGATCAGATTCTTTTTTAAAGTTTTTAACTGGTCACTTTTTATAAAGCATGCCATGTAAAGAAAAAAACAAGAAAATGGGTAATAAAGGTGGATCATTTAACTCTTGTTTATATTCCCATGTTAGATTTGACATTTACATTTCAGTTACTGTAGCTTTCTGTGGTTACAAGCATCTTCTCTAAAGACAAAAACTTACAGCCAATACTAGAATATAGACTTGTTGATGGCTTGCATCACCTCTTGAATTTAAAACTCTGTAGTATAAATATGGAGCACAATAAAATGCATTATCTGGGTAGCTAGTCCTAAGTCATTCCTAGTGAAATTCTTTGAAATTTACACCAGCTATTTATGTTAAGAACTATATATCTTAAGAAATACCTTATGCTCCAGCACATTTATGCATGTGAAAAGATGCATTTAAAAAAAAAAAATCTCTTTTAGTGAAGCAAAGACCTTTCATTTTGATTTTGATGTCTTTATTTTATGCTATAGTATATTTTATAAAATATAAAATATAAAGTGCATTAAAAATCATTTAACACTCTTACAATGCTAGTGCAAGTTGATAGTACTGAAACATGCTTGTTTTGATAAATTAACTCATCTCTGAGGAAAGTGGTTTGCAACAGCAGCATTTTCTGAGGATATAAATGTTTTCAGAAATCTTTTAAAAGTTAACTTGCTAATTGTGTGCTTATTTAGGAGCCCCTATGTGTGAAACTTCTTATGTTTGAAAGGGAATTAAATAGACTGGTGATCATGCATGGTGAGACCCAGTAAGAATGAGATATTTAAAAGAAAGGATGTAACTCAGTTTTTGACAACTATGTTTTCACCCCAAAATAGTACGTTTGAATTTTTCCAACATAGTATAATTTTTATTCACAAATTGATTCTCTTCTGGAAGAACTACACCCTGATTCCTACTAGAAGTAAATCAATACAATTCAACTGACTTCCGTGAAATTGGATCACTGTGAGCCAACTATGATTCTGGTCCATCTCTTCCATTAAAACTAATGGAAGAAAGATGTGTCCAAATGACCTAGAATACTTTGAATCTATAACTTCTTGAATTGTGTCAAAACAATGCTTTTAATAGCATATATCTTTTTATATGTGATGTGTGTGTGTGTGAGTATTAAATGTGCTGAATGGCCTAAATGTAAACTGTGATTAATTATTCCCATATGAACCAGTCTATTTCCAGTCTATTGGTTAGTGTATTATAAAAGACTGTTTCCAACAAGGACTTGGCATCCTCCTGAAAACTGGATTTAGATGTGGCAGTGAGAAGGAATGCCATAGAAATAAGAAGGTTAATCAACTTAAGCCAAAAGTCACAGCTCAAATGAGCCTAGGACTCCACACTCTTATGAAAATAAATAATTTTACCAGTATTAACTTCTTCTGGTGTTAACCAGCAGTGTGAAACACAGACATGTTTTAGAAAATCTTTGCTTTTAATACTTACCATTTCTGCATTTCACAAAGTGTAAATCAAATGATCCAATTTTCCATTAACTTTATAAAAGTAGAACCTACAATATGTACTTGTGTTGAGTAGTCCCTTAGTCCATGGCTGTCCAATGGGTAAGGTTGTCAGAGCTGGTCTTGTATCTCTGGGCATTTCTAGGGAATTTTATATTTTCTTAATCTTTTCAGGGAAAGTAGAAGGCGGTATGAAATACTTTTATTCACACTAGCTTTCACAAAATAGGTCTAAAAAATTAGATTGTTTCCTCTTCCAGATTTTATTTAGGTGCTAAGCAAATTAATACTGTTGCTCACCTGGATGTTAGAATAACATATGGACTGAAGTGACTCTTTATTTTGTGACCATCAAACAGATGCTGAATGAGATAAGACTGTTTTTATCCATTTTTTTGCAGATAGTACTGGCCTATATGACAGAAAATAAGGGAATTGAGGTATTGCATAAGAGTCGCTGCTTTCACGTTTTCAGAACTTTTCTTCATAAATGTGGTCTGAACTCTTGCACATGTCTTTTCCTCCTATCCTTAGTTGTCAGACTTCTGGCACAGTGAATTGTGGATTATGTCCATACGGATATTCCTGTCGTCTCTGAAGAATGCATTTTGCATATTCTTTTGGATGGCTTTTAGACTAAGTTTATTCCCTTTGCTCTTGTTATGACCATAAGATTTATTGCTCTTCTCTGGATGTGAAACTCCTTTCTGGTGGAGATGCATGGCAATTGTAAAAGACTGGGATCCTCTGGAAAGAGTAATCTGCTAACCTAAATATCTTTACTTTCAGCCTCTATCACCCTCACATTTTAAGATACCCATAATTATAAAACTCCCCTAATTCAACTGTGAATGAGAAAGAAAGTCAGGGTTTTCCCTAAATGGAACAATTTCTGGACTGCTGCTTTTTATGGAAGCCATAGCCCCTTCTTTGCAGAGCTCATGAACTGAGATCCAGGAGAAGCTTAAGTTTATATTCTGAATTAGCTCTACTTAGCTGGCAAGAATATTTCACTGCATGAATACTGTTGAAAATATATGCATTTTCCACCAAAAACTGCTTTATTTCATATTCAGAGTGTATATCTATCACTGTGGAATATTGGTATGTATATGCAAAATGTCAGTGCTGAAACACACTACCAGGAGTGACTAGCCTGAGTCTGTCCACTGTGTGTAACCCAGGAATAATCTGTTAGAGCATTCACTGGATCTATGTATACATTATGCATGACATTTTCTATGAACAGTTTTAGATTTGTAGTATTTGCTAATCCTGCAGACTTTAAGAAAGCTGTGGGTTGTTGGGGTACTCCCTTTTGAACCCAGATAGCATCTCAGGGTAGATTCACATGGATTTTGTAGCTACTTGTATGGAGCCTGGTGAGAGGAGCACTAGCAGCAGAAGGGAAGGGTTTGGAGGCAACATCAGGATATCAGCCTGTGAGCATATGACAAGTGTACAGCCCACCTGCACTTTAATCTCTTACTGAAAAAGTCCTGCATGTTTAGAAGTGGGGTATTCACAACAGGTAATTTAGCCTTGGGGTTTTTGATTCCTAAGCTGTCCCTGTGCTCGGCAGAGAGAGAGGCTCCAGCAGCGGGTATTTCAGAGCAGTAGCCAGGAGACACTGCATAAGGAGGTTAGCCCCTGAGGCCAAAGATGGCCTTTGTGAATACCCTCCACTATGGCTTTCATATTTTTACTCAAACCTGAGGTATATGAAACTGCATTCATCTGCTTTGGGAGCTGACTAGACACATTGCACAAGCTAGAAATGTGTGCCAACTAACATGTTTGTTTCTGAGAGATGGTGTATTATAGTGAAAGACTCAGAGCCTGCCATGTAGCTCATAATTAAAGAACCAAAAAAAAAGGAAATGAAAAGCCAGTCTACAAGAATGTCACAATGTTTAAATGCTGTTATTTTATTAAATTAAAAATACAGAAAAATGTTACCTTGTTTTATTTCTCAGAAAGCATTTTTAATTCAAAGGAAGACAATTTGGGGGACTAAATAAATCAGCTGTCATCTTAGTAACTATGCTTACTTATTTCTGGTTTGACTGTAGTTTTTACTGAGAAAATCTGAGAAGCTGAAGTTTTTTGATATGTCTGAGTCTGTCAGGAATGGCTTGACACTTACCACTTCTCCATATATCCAGGCAATTTGGAGCTTTCTCATTTGTGATTTACATGTGGCATAAGCTATTATATCCCAGTGCTTTAAGGGGAATTTCCAGGGACCCCCCACATCCTTTCTCTGGAGGTCTGCATACAATGACTATTTACCTCTGCCAACCATGGAGGAGGTGGCTTCCTTGCAAAAGAAGAAATCCTGTGTTCTGGTCCCTATTCCCAATGCTATGAGTTACTTCATCTTTTCCTTTGCGGCCACAGAAGAAAGCCCTTTCTGAGACCACTGCAAGTCAGGTATGGGGAACGAGTGGGCAACAGCATGCTTGTGAGCCAGGAGGACTTGCTCCATCACAGCTGTCAGTGTCTGCAGAAGGAGCAGCAGTAGCAGGTAACAGAGGTACCTCTGAGTGGGGCAGTCTGGGGACATTTTCAGTTAACCCACAGCATAGCACATGTTCCTAGAAAGATATAAAAAAAGTAAAGGTAAAAGGCTGAGTTCAAGTTGCTTCATGTATCAAATGATTCCAAAACTTGATTACAATAATGTTATTACAGCTCATCTTTTATGGATGAGCAAGGGCCTCTCCTTAACTCTTATCAAGTTCATTTGATTAATGATGGCTTGCATTTTTTTTTCTGGAGTATAGTTTTTAATTTCAAGCACAAATGAATGCTGACCTATGCTGGAATACATGTGCTCTTTTCCATCTGCTTGTATTGTCACTAGGGAGCTTTCTGGCTACATGCACTTTTTCACATCTGTCAGCTAAATTAGAGATTCCTATATAAAATGTAGCACTCGGGAGCATTCTTTGGATTTGTGGCACTTTGTTGGGGTGACTTGGATCTGCAGAGCAACAAAGAGTCTTCCTTCCTGATTTTTTCCTCAGTTACAGAGAGTACATGAAATTTCCAGTGAAATCTGTCCTGTTTTATTAATAAAATGGGGGGGACAGAGTATTTCACTGGTTGCTTTCATGCAAGACAAGAGTTTAATCAGCTATTTTTGTGTGTGACAGCCTTGCAAATGCTCTTCATATTTATTTAGCCAGATGTTGACAATTCTAAAGATGAGAATATCTCTCTAAGCACAAACAGTATGTGAAATCTGACATCTCTAAAACTTCATACTTCAGGGCTGAGAAACATGGGTAATATTTTTCCATTTATTTTACACCATTTTTAATTCTGTTTATACTACAATAGAAATAGCCTATAAAAAGGAAGAGAGAGTATCCATAATTAGATCTATGACATATACATGTAAAAGAGGGGTGGTATATGCATATTTTGGCTATCCCAGTTTATAAAATAAATAGGAAGTCAAAGTTTTACTGTTTTTCAGGAGATGGTTGTGTGGCACATTTTTAAACCGCTGTAACCTCCCCCATCTGTAAAGACATGCATTTCATAACATTACAGCAAAACTCAAGGGAGCTGTGAGTACACGTCAAAGGTATTATGTAATCTCTAAGTATAAAAAGTGTATTCTGTATTTTAGGGAAGTGAGAGCCTCCACTAAGAAATTCACACTTATGTTTTACCTCTTAGAAGACCTCTTCTAAGGTCTGCATATGGAGGAATATGCAATACTTTACCAACAAGAAACATGAAAATAAAAATAAAAAATGTTAGGACAAATGTATTTGTGATATAACTCAGCTTGGGGTTGTACTATGGTGCCTCTAACTTTCTAGCACGGCCACTATCTTTCAGCTTCTCTTCCATAAACAAACACCAAAGCATTTGCAATTGTAGAGGAGTGTCTTTAAGTGGTGCAGACACCGACTAGTTTAAATAGAGCTGACCCGGCTTTTTTCACTAGGGAACAAAGGAGAAAACTATAAGGTGTTTTACAAATAAATAAGTACATATTTTATATTTTTTTCTTTTAAATATATTTTAAATTCAAAAACTCTAAAAAAAGGTAAGCACTCCCTGCTCACCTTTTGCAATGGAGGAGAAAAAAAGCAGCAGTGTTCTTTTCTTCTTGTCTTATTTCCTGAAAAGAAATCAGTGAAAATGACTGATATGAAAATTTTCATTTCTTTCAATATTTTTCATGAAATTTAAATGTATTTATTCCCGACCAAGCTGAAAGTGCAATCTAGCAATCACAACTAACATAACACAAGTGCTAGGTGACACCCTGACAACAGTAAAGTCAATGGGATAATTGTCCAAATTTCCTTCACAAGTTCAAACTTCTGTTCTAAACCTACTTAAGTCAGTCTTGCCTCCCTAAAAGTCCTTTTGAGTTGACATTTTCCATGACTAGTGAGTCTGTTTTGAATTTTCATAAAATATTATAGTGGCTACTTCTGTTATGACAGTGAAAAATATATGCTTCTTTTGATGTGATTTAAAAATAAATGTTCAAATAAATAAAAAATGTGACTGATGCCAACTTCAAACCTGTCTTGTTTCATTGTCCTAACAGAAGGAAATAAAGCAGCTCAAGCTGAAATGAAGTGCTTGTGTATTAAATATATGACTATATGACTATATGAATATTACTTGAAAGTTTAGGTGACTTGCCAAAGGTCACACACAGAAATCTGTTGGAGAGAGAGAAAATTAACTTAACTCCTGAGTTGTCAGGTACTTCACTGGTCTTTGGACCACTCTGGCTTGATTTCAGGTTCAAAGATCGTTTCATGAAAAGATTATATACCCAGGATGAATTTATCTCAGTTTTACCACCATGTCAATGTATCCTTATGGAATTTCCTAGTAGTCTCAAGCATGGATTAAATAACACAAACATTAATAAATTAAACTGAATAGAAATCCTTCCTATGTATAATGTCAGTGAGTTCTGGAAATGCAAAACAGCTTCAACAGAGTTACAGAAGAGAGGACTATGGCCCATTAACTCCTGGAATTTCCTGACCTGAGTGGTTGATTGAGCAACCTAAACACTACATTTGATACTAGATTTTGCATTTGACCATGTACACATCTTACAGTTTTTCATGTATTTTAATGCACTCTGTGTGACATATTGTCACTTCTGAAATAGTTGGAAAGCATGATTTGTTTGGTGGGGGAAGTTCATAGAATATATACAGACTGCATATCCAGTCTGCCAAAGTATATTTAACACAGAAATTTTCAGCAACACTGTATCTTAAAGGATTTACCTCTGGGACTGAATATGCACATGAGGTATGTCTAGTTTTCTACCATGTAAAAGGTGAAAAAATTCCTGGCCAGTCATGACCTCCCAGGTAAGCTCAGAGTCAGACTGAAGTCACTGGGTCACGGGTAACCCACTGATGCAGGTGTGTTAAATATCCCCCTCTGAGCTGGCTGTACAGTATGAGTGAGTCTGTTATGGCCTCTACTTATAACTTTGCCAGCTCCTCTAATTGTATAGATGAATGCCTGCAGTTCCGGTGGTCTCGGTGTGAATTTAAGGTCATCATATTTGTGAATGCCCAGGCACATCCAGCTGCACTGGACTGAGATCAGGCCTTTGAAATCAGGTGTTGGTAGTAGAATTAGTTAAAAATAACCCTTAGAAGGTTCACAGTTCAGAAAAAGGACACTTCTTATCCCTAACACATCCCTGCTGAGGGGCGTGCGCCTTCAGTGCCCAAGCAGAAATCATAACTCACCTTTCAACACTGTTTCAAGTTCCATCCTCCTGTCCTAGCACTGATTAGTTTTGTGACAACCAGGAATTAATATTAGCTTTGGCACCCTGGGGCCTCAACTCTTCTTTTAGCCACACTTTCCTTATGTTTATTCATCTGATGAAATACTTTAACATACACTATTTTTAGTGACCACTTGGGGAAGTATCATTGATTTTTTTTTTCTTTTTAATGCAGCAGGTTTATCATCTTGGCTCTGCTGAGAAGAACTATTTTAAAGCTTTATTTACCTCTATTGTATTAGATTTTTACTTTATTTTTTTCTGTGCACAAGAAGGACTAAATATAAAACCATCTGATTTACTATAACAGATTAAGCCACAGATTTACCAGGCCTTGTATTCAGCCTCCATAGCAGCTGTTTCAGAGGAAGGTGCCCCCTTTCCCTCCCTGCTGTCTCTCTGCATCTCAAAAGTGCTTTCTACACAGCAAAATATGGTATATTAGTGAACCATTTAACTCACAAGCATGAGACCTGATTGCTTTTAATTTGTATGATCTAAACAAAAAGCAAAGGAAACAATCCTTCCAGCATAGAGGTCAGGAAACAGAAAAACTTCCTGTTGCCCTGGAATGAAAGAGCTATACAGGAAGAATCTACCTGCTAGACATGCCTGATTTTGCCAGCTTCATACACAAAAATAAATCAACAGCAGTGCCTTGTTGATCTGCATCCACTTAGGGTGGAACAGAAAGGAGAAAGGGCTTTTGAAGGCTGCTAAGGACGTGGCCTATAAATTAAGACATTCCTTAGCAGCTTTAAGGGGCATGGCCAAGGACCAGTAGCACTTTGGCCATGCCAGCTAGGAGAGCTCTGTTTGGGCTAATTAACTGAATATTTGCTTTGTTTCTTAGCACTTCTGTTTCATGGGGTTTTGCTGAGCTCTGTGCTGCTAGGCCCGTGCTGCTAGGGCTATCCGAACTAGCTAGCTTGAAGAAGACCACACAGCCTGCAGTACAGACATCCCTCTGTAGCATGAAGCCCTTTTCTCCTGTCACTCACTTAGGACTGGAAAAACCATCTGCTCTTTACCTTGTGTAAGGAGTGGTGCAGAGCTGACCTGCTTCAGGATGTGCTCCAGTTGCAGTGGATGAACTGTTGTGTGACAGAAGTTTATGTTTTTCTTCTCTTTTTCCATACCATGGAGCTAGTTTCAGTGTTGCTAAAGAATAACATAACAGTTTGGACAATGCGCTGCAAATAAATATCTTTTACATGAGAAAGATGTTTCAAGGATTTTTTTATATCCCACTAAAATGAATGATGATTTGTTCACTGATTTTTAGTTCAAAAGGAAGAATCTTCTGGCTTCCTCAGGTGAATGTCTCTGAGCAACTTGGCTAGCATGCGCTCCAGCAGGCTCGGGAAGTGTGGAGGAAAGAAACCTTTAGGGAAGAATTTAGAACTGTTACTCTGCCACTACCTGTCTCTGATTTCTATAGATGCTGGAATAATTAGGTGGTTAGGAGAGGGTATTTATTTGTAATGTACTCCACAAAACTGCTTTTAATAAGAAAAAAAAAAGTTCTAACATTTTTTTGCAAAGAAAAAATCTTCAAGGAAGAATGATATTCTATCCTGGGAAAATTACTTAGGGAAGGATGCAGCAAAAATGTGTTTTGCTCACAGCAAAATTTGTAAACCTGCAGTGTATGAGAATAACATATTTCTGCACTGTCTGAAATTGGCAAAAAGCCAGATTTTCCCTTCTCACTTTATTTTAATGTTTTTGCAGTTGTATAGAATAGTGTTATATTTATCTTGGGAGAGATACACCACTGGCATGAAGTTTCATTAAAATGTGTAAGATTACAGAATGAAGTGCATGATAGACCTTTTTTTTCTGTGGTAATTTATTTCACTGAGCTAAACTAAATTTCATTTATTCACTCCAGGCTCAGAAAGTGGAGAGTAAAGCAGGAGGTTTTAACATGGCTGGAATGTGATGTCATGAGAGACTTTTTGACTTCATTAATTACTTTGAAAGTGCTAAAAAAATAGTGCTAAAAGGATGCAGACTTTCCTGAGAAGTTTGTCCAAACAAAGGCAAAATACGTAGTTACATATAACTTTGCCTGAGGTTCTTTTTCAGGGAAGAATGTTCTCCGATGAAATTAATCAGGAAGCTGCTATATCTGAGAAATCAAAGTTAGATTTCTTAGCTCAAGAACTATGGATTCATGCAAATAATTTCTCCTTGCCAATATTACATACAAAATGAAAATACAGGTTGGAAGTGTGTCACAGAAAAAAAAAAATCATAGAATGTATGATTGGTTAAGTTTTTGTCTCTACTGTTCTGAAAATATTATAATATAAATAATTAACTCTCTAATATTCGTTTGCTAATAGTTCAGGTTAAAAGAAATCAATGTATCAAATACACATTAACACATATTGTACTTCTTTTGAGTTTGCTGAATATTTGTGTCTCAGCTACTTGGATTTCACTGAAGAGGAAGTGGTGTTGAGTGGGATATTCCCTAAGCTCGGGGCTCTGAAGTGATTTTAATGAACTGTGCAGTTATGCAGTGCCACCTGTTTGAGCAATTAGACAATCAGTTTACTGCACATCTAATATCAAAGATAGATGAAATGTAAAGCCCTATAAAATTACTCCGAATGTTGACACTAAGATAAATCTGTAAGCATCCTGTAACGTATCTCTTGCCGCACTGTATGAATTCCCAGCTTCTAATTAGGTACCCGGGTTCCTCAAGCACATGCCCATGCCTGTACAAGGGAGGCTGTGTGATTCGGCATGGGACCTAGGGAAGCTGTGACATTGCCTGAGACAGCCACTAAAAACATCAAGAGGAGCCACATGCACATAGTAGCTATATTTCAGCTAGCGTCCAGCTCGGGGGACAGGCTAAGAGCGACCAGCACCGGTGGGGTGGGGAGGCGACGAGCGCCGCCGCGGCAGCACGCGATGCCGGAACCCGGGAGCTCGGGGCAGCGCCCAGGCACCAGCGCAGAGCTCGCTCGGGGCGAGCCGTGTTGAGTCGGGGTCCTGCCCTTTGCAAAGCGATCCAGCTGCATCAGGCTCACTGTTGCAGGCTGGCCTTGGTGCGTGAACCGTGGAGCTGAGGTGTGTTTGGTACACGCAGTAATCTAACGTGTCTGAGGTGCGTGGAGTATGTATATTGCACAGGTGGACTGCTCACGTTCGGCTCGCTGATTGCTGTTGCTGAAGGCCTGCTCTCCAATAGATAAACATAGGTGAATAGTGAATGCAAAACAAACATCTGCAAAACTTTCGTCAAAACCTTCAGTAACCCAGTGTTTTGACAGTTGCAGCAGATAATATATAAACATGGGAATTTCTGAGCCGATCATCATTTAGAGCAACAATGTTTCTGATTGTTATTTTTACGCTGTATGCTCAGGTAGGGTTATCATGCTGACAAAACTTTAGGAGCCTCAGCAACTCATATAAATAATTTTATTTTTGAATTAATATTTTGAAAAAAATATGTGGTTTAGATTGTGCATGCAAAAGGTCATCTTTCTTCACAGCTCTCAAACACACCAAAATCAGGAATAATGCAGTTTCTGCTTCCCATCCTTTCTTCTTTTGCACAAAGCTGGGGTTGGGCTGGAAAGATAATTTGTGCCATGTGATTAACTCAGATATTATGGGTGCAGATTTAGGTGGCCAAGATTTTTATTTTAGTCAGGTGAAGAGGACAAATCTAAATGCCAAGAACTATATTCTTAATTCTATAGTCAAAATTTATTTGTCAATTCTGATTTTGCAGTGCTTAATATGAAACAGTTTAGGCAGCTCTTCATGCTACTTGCATTTTGAGTGTTTATCTGAATTTTTGAAGACTGTTGTTCTGTAATTTTTGAACACCAGGAAACAAACTGCCCAACAGCTCCAATCAGGCTCCTGGGCATAAAAAATCATTGACAAACGGATTCTACAGCTAACCTCTCCCTTGCTTGCCAGTGAAATCTGTACCTCAGAAATTTCTAGTTGTAGAAATAACTTCTATCTAACAACAGTTTTGTTACAAAGTGTTATTTGGCTTCCAAGTGAACCCATAGATTTCCTGATCCTACCTCCATTTAGGATTGCAGTTTTAACCCCCCCCCACTCTCCAGTGAATTTAAGGACTTAGGGCAGGCTGCTCCCTTCTCAAGGAAAAAAAGAGTCCTTCCTCTTGCCCATCCATGCCTAAGTGTTGGCATTGTCTTCCTTCTGTGATGGAAAATGCTGATGCAGAATAAAATAAAATTCATAACCAGCTATATGTCTACTGTACAAAGCTGAGAGCTGATTGGCATCATCCAAGGCTGAGGGTCTGGGTCAAAGATGGTAGCTGAATAAAACACAGGCCTTAGGTGCAAACTATTTCTGCTCTGAGTTTAATGTTGCAAGAACTTTCATAGTTTTCGGCATGCCTACTGGTTGAAAGTGCTTATGTATTGAATTATCTGCCTTGCTGTTACTTTAGTAAATAAGTGCCTGATTGCTTTTGTGTACATTTAGACTTTATAAATTCAACAGTTACTCATTTTAGTAGATCTCTCAGGCTAATATATCTCCTCTTAGATATGAGACATAGAACATGTGGGTATGTGTGCATGGGGAGGTCTTCCTCTTCTAAATCTAAAGCCAGTCACAGCTGCCCCTATTTCTGCCAAAAAGCTTCACTTGTTTTTAGTTGCCAAAACTAATCATGTGCTCCTTAAATCAAGAATATCAGCTGCTTCAGATCTCTGTTGACTTTCTGAAATATCCAGCTTTGCCTAGACAATTTCTGCATACAAACTTGCTTTCCAATACAAGGATATATACTAAGCTGAAAATATTAAATGATAGAAGAAGAATTTTAATGGGACTCACTGACATTGTTTTAAATATTCATTTCTTTTCCTGTGCTGACTGCAGAGTCATGGGTGTATTGTGCACAAGGGTGCACGAATTCAATTTTGAAAGGTGGGATGCTAACGCACGAAAGTGAAGATTAAGTGTCACCTCGCTAGTTACAGTGCTGTCTGTGCTGTTTGGTCTAGCAATGAAAGATCCAGGGAGGACTGCAGGTAGTGCCTCTGCTCAGTAGTCTGAATAAAGAAATCCCCTTTATTTATTATACTGAAGTCTTGTCTCCCCTGCAAGAGATGCCAAAGGGAGTCTCTGTGTTTGGCAGATACCTTATTATCAGTGTCCAGAGACTGTATCAGTGAAAAGAGAGAATTTATAGCACTTTGCAGACTGATCAGGCAGCAGAATTAAACAGGCCAGCTATGCTCAAACCAAAGATGCTTTCACCCTCCAGCTGCTTTCTAACACAAAACAGTTGTGTATTTCTTGAATCATATGACTAGGGTCATTTTGTAGTGTGAAAGGGGTGTAAGTAGCAGCTGCTAGTTTATGAACATTGTTTGTAGCTGAAAGAACTGACATGCCTGGTTTTTGATTCTGTAATTAGACATATTTGAAAAAGTTGTGTTTAATTTTTAATTGACTTAGAAATTGCAGAGTGTATATTTCAGATTGATGTTAAAAAGCTTCTAAATTCCCTTCAGAGCTTAGTGCTCCGAAATCCAGTGGTAATTTGGGGAGTGAGATACATCATAGAAGTTCATAGGGCACGCAGAGTCACGGCTTTACTTTGCTTAGGTAAATCTTCAGGCGGAAGTGGGAGTGCAGTCTGCTGTCCTGCTCACTGTGGATCAGCTGCTGAGGATCCAGAGGAGAGCAGGAGACTGATCACGTGCAAGGAAGACAGACATTGCCTTTGGAAAAAAAATGGATCATGAGTATTAAAAGGAATAGACTAAGGATGGATACATGATAACAGTCTTCAAGCATTTAAAAGACATATTTTTCTTTTCATAACATCTTTTCTCCAAGTGCATGGTGGCTAAGCAAGAAGAAAGCTTCCGCAAGGAAGTTTCTAGTTAGATATTAAGAGATATTTTCCACAGATAAAAGAGGTGAATAGACCTGAATAGACTTCCTGGGAAGAAGTGTTAGCTCTCCATTGTTGGAAATCTTCAAGAATAGATTAGACAAACAGAAATATCCTAGAACAGAGGGAATAACCTGATGACTAAGAATTCTCCTTAGTCTATTTTTAATGATTCTAATAATATAAATTAAAACAGTTACAGAGGAGCTTTTAAATTAAGAACTGGGGAAAAGCTGATAGAATAGATAAGCACACAGTTCAAGAAGATTTTTAATCTAATGTAAAGTGATGAAAACTCTTAGTTCTTAAGGAAAAAGATATAATGGAAATTGACAATATCAAACTTGGAAGCAACAAAGAACAGAACAGACTCATTGAAGTGTAGTTTTGATATTTGTTGGAAAGCTTAGAATCAAACAAAATAAATAATCTAACTATCAACAAGTGATGCAGAATTCCCATGCATTAAAAAATCCTAACCTGAAGTGAAAAAAATATACTTTGGGGCTCTTATATTAACTATCTGACCCAAAATTTGAGAGTGACTATGAGAAGAGGTAATTCCTGATTTAGTCTTGTGCAGGCTTGGGGATCTACTACAAAAAATTATTCTAAAGAGCAAAACTGTAACACTGATGTACTAAAATTCAATAAATTATTAGTAGTGAAAAATTAAAAAAATCCACTCTCATATAAATTCCCAAAGGAAAACTACATAAAATTAAGGCAGCTTATAAAAAGGGACAGCCAAAAGGATAAATAGGCTGCTTACATTAAAGACAACTTTATATACTTAGAATAAGCGTATCTCATCTACCAAAAGGACTTGAAAAGAAACAAAAAGAAATACACAGAATCACAGAATAGCTGGGTCAGAAGGGACCTCTGCAGATCATCTGGTCCAATCCCCCTGCTCAAGCAGGATCATCTAGAGCAGATTGCCCAGTCTCCAAGGAAGGAGACTCCACAGCCTCTCCAGGCAACCTGTTCTAGTGTTCAACCACCCTCACAGGAAGAATTTTTTTCTTATGTTCAGACAGAACTTCCTGTGTTTCAGTTTGTGCCCATTGCCTCTCATCCTATCACTGGGCACCACTGAGAAGAGTCTGGCCCCATCCTCTTTACTTGCTCCCATCAGATTTTTGTACACATGGATAAGATCCCCCTGAGCCTCCTCTTGTCCAGACTAAACAATCCCAGTTATCTCAGCCTCTCCTCGTGTGAGAGATGGTCCAATCCCTTAATCATCTTTGTGACCCTAACAACCCTGACACAGTTCAATAACAGAAAAAAAAACAGACTAGTAGCAGAAATCCAAGCTAGGAAAATTTTTTTGCATTAGTGTTAACTTTGGAACAAGGTAGGGAGATTCTTTTACAGCAATGGCTTTTTTATGTGGGATGACTTGGAGGAAGTAACTGAAAATCACGTATTAATAGGAAATGTTTTAGTATAAAGTAATACAAAGAATAGTAGCAAATTTTCATAACTGTTCATCCACAACTTCTAAAGAAACTTAAGTAAGGAATGTGCGGACACTGCAGTAGTATATAACCTATCTCTACCTTGACCTCTGTACTAGGGGAATGGAGGGTGCAAACATGACAGCAGTGTCCAAAATAGATTCCAGAGTTATGAATCAGTAAGTCTGTTTTCCTTACTAGGAAAAACTGGAAATAAACAATAATAAATAAGAGAATGAGTACATAAACAGATACATATGATCTAATAGGGAAGAGTCACCACAGCTTTTGAAGAAAAAAGTGTCTCCTCCCAAATCCGTTGGAGTTTGTTGAAGCGGTAAAGGGTCATGTGGATAGAGCTGCCCTGGTTGATGCTGTGTACTTAGGTGTCCCAAAAGCTTTATCAGGAGTCCTTACTAAAGGTTCTTAAGGGAATAAAGCTGTCATGGGATGAAAAGTATCAGAAAAGTTAAGAGCAGAAATAAATGGTCTTTTTTCAGAATGGAATGGGATTACTGCTGGAGTATCACAGCACTTGTTCTGGAACCTATGCCATTCAGGATATTCCTAAATAATGTGGAAAAAGGGGTGAAGTGTTAGATGAAAAAGACTGGTGATGATACAGAATTGTTCAGAGTCATAAAAAACTAAAATAGAGTCTAAAGACTGATCTGATGATACTGAATGACGGGGCAGACAAAATTTATATTGATAAATGCAAAGTAATGCACACGGGGAATATTTAATCTAATCATATATACAGAATGGAGGGTTTTAAATTAGGCTCAGGAAGTCCCTAAACTGCTGACTGACAGAAGCTGGGAGGTTTATGGGGTAGTATCATTGTGTGTATGCCCTATATTTTATACATTCTCCCTAAACATCTGCTGCTGGCCACAGTCAGAGACAGGAAACTGAGCTAGATAGACCTTTAGTCTGACTCAGCGCAGCTGTTCTTATGTTCTGGGGAACGCAAGAGAAAGAAAGGAAATGTGATTTTTTTATTTTTTAACAGTTGAGATTGCAGCTAAAACTGAATGGAATTTCATAAGACAGGGGAAAGCACTACTTTAGCTCAAGGGCCTTCTCTGCTGAATTTCAAGGGTCTGCTGCAAATGCTTCCATTGCAAAGGTATCTCAGGAAAAGGTCATAATCTTTCATAATTGAAAAGCAATCTAAACAGTAGGGTTGCTTCTCATATTTAATGCTGTTGATCATGCCTTAGAACAGTACTCCTCGTAATAGCTAAGATGATTGATTTTTTTCTCCTAAGAAAGGCAAACCTGTATTGACTGACCAGATGAAACATAATCTGTTGTAAGAGCTGGATTGGCCGTCACTCTTATCTTAGTGCAAAGAGGGAAGAAACAGGGAACCACAGCTCTGCTCTGTGAAGAGGTAAGGGCTAATTGCTGTCAATGCCTAGGAAGTTGAGGGGAAGACAGAGACTGGAGCAGAGGTGATGTGGACCCAATCTTTCTTTTGTGATCTGCACAGCAGAAAAGTCACAGTGAATGGAGCAGTTTTGTAATGTTTGCACATGAGGTCCATTGTAGCCCAGATTCATTCTGCTTGTTTCCAAACACTTAACAACGTGTCTAAATTAGAGATATGGTCTTTGCAAAATGCAGGTACTTCTAGAAGCCGAAGTGAGCTCACATTAGGTCAGAATCGGTTTCTGGCTTTTTCCTTGCTTAGAAAAAGTTGTGGTTAATTGAGCTTTTAGTTTAGATATATCATTTAAGTTAATGTATTTTCTGATATCTTGATAAATGAAGATTTTATTGGAGCAGGGTAATTGGTTGATGAACTAAGTAATATTGCTAGACAGGAAAAAGTAATCATTGTGAAATTAATAAATATAGTCCTGATATATTTCTTTAGATTCAGTATTTTTCTAAACTCACACATTTTGTGTGATGAAAAACCATCTGAATACCAACTGCTTGGCTACTACAGCGTATCATCTGAAGTCTCATTGCAAATTCTTCTCTTCTGTCGTGTCTCACTGCTGGGGAAGGAGGTGGAAAGATAATAATGTATAGAACTATGCTCACCAAGTCTTTCAGATATTGCCTTTAGGACTTTGGTCAAATCATTCACAAAATGGTAAAGCATTTTCCCATCCCAGGGCTGATCTCATCATCTGCAACAGCTTTACTGCTTCTTGATGGGAGATAAAGACTCTGAGACTATGCTCTGTGGAAGAGGAAAGTGAGAGCAAGAAAGTGGATGTAATTTTGCTCTTGTTCTGGGGAACAAATTTGTTTTTCACCTCTCCTGTTGAAAATCAGAGAGTTCTTTTATGGAAGCAAGCAACAAAAATAGTAGCAGTCTCCTGGTCTAGCATGTGAGGGGCAGGTCTTCACCATCTCAGATTGTATGTGCTGACTGTGTAAGTAGAGAAAGACAAGGAATTCACAGCTTGATTTTTACAGATTTTGTAATGGAATAGAAATGCTTCAAAGTTCAAAGCCTGCAACACTAGCCTTGTCTCTTAACTGTGATATGCAGGACTCTGAGTTTTTGGAAGCCACTGCAGTCACAAGGGGTAACACTACCCAGAAACCTTCCCAGGCTCTCCCTCTATATACTTTGGACTTGACTTGTCGAAAGCTTCTTGACCTTAACGGCATACTGAAAGGTTTCTTGGCATTTTTAGACTCTTAAGAGTAGGCTGCTCTATATGGTATGGAATAGGTTGGTGGATAAAGGCTGGGTAATGCATAGCCTGTCTTTGAGGTTCTAGTAAATTCCATTTACTGAGCTCCATTTAAGTTAGGTAGAATGAAAAAACTTTAAGGTTGCAACTGCCTAATAATTTGTTGCGAAATCCATCATATTCTGAGTGGTGGTTGTGTCTCCATTTCAGGAAGAGGTTTAATTTGGATGAGTATTCATCTTTCAGATCAATCTTCACTGTAAAAAATATTTATTCAAGTGCCTGTAGCTCAGGAATCTTCTCTAAATCTAGTAAAAATATGTGACTGGAATGGTTTTGTTCTTTATGTACATAGTTAGATTCAAAAAAGTTGAAGCATTAATTCCATCAATTACATACAGGATTTTTTTTTCATTTTTCCTAGAAGCTCATTGTTTTGCAAGGAAACTCAATTAGCAGAGTATGTTAATTGTGGGCATGGTATATATTTCTTCTTTGGTGGGTCTTACTTATGGGAGTATCAGATAAAACGATCAGCAGGAACCACGCCATAGCAATGCAGATCTCTCATTTAGCTGAAGAGTAAGCCTTCTGCTCTCTTGACAGCTGTGTAAGACAGTCAGCCAGAGGCGAAAAATCCTAACTTGCACTCTAATTTGGTTGAAACTTGAATGCATGGGAGAGTACAGACATTACCTCTAGCCAAACAGAAATGAATCAACATGTTGATGGCTTGAATGAATAAGCAACTTCTAAAGAAAGATTGTTAAGGTAAGACTCAAACTGCCATTCCCACTGCTGTCTTTCACAAACCCAAACCGCCCATTCTCACTGGAGTGGTGTCTTCTCTGGGTCTATGTGGATTGCGTGGGAGCTGCATGTGCTTGTGAGGGAGCTATACAACCTACATACCTTCCTCTTATATTGTGAAATCCTTTGTACAGGATATTATATTCTCTTATATTCTGAAATCTGTACAGCGTGAACAGCAAAGACACAGGCAAAGCAAGCTCCTCACACTGTCTCATCTACTGATGAACATTGGGCTGGGAATGAGACATTGGCTAGCTGTCTATGCATATGTTTAGCCCCAAATTTCTCTGCTTGACTGCCATTTTAAAAGCCCACTGTGCTAGTTTCTGTGACATTTGTCTCCTACTTACCCAGAAAGAACCAACAATTCTGTTCATGAAGTGTTAGTAACTTGGGCTGTGTTTGAATCATCTGTCACAAGAAAATGGAGTTAAGCTGCATAAATGTATGTGTGCATAGGGGGAAGGGATTCTTTATCTGCTGTAAGAAAATCATAAATTTTAAAAGAATCTTTGGAGGCATCGTGACTGCTCTGGTGGCACATGCTTGGCATATGAAATGCTGGACACTTATGCCAGTGCATGTTCCTAATTACAGTCTCCTTATCATAAACAATTACCATTAAATGCAGTGCATGGCAGAGAGGGGGAGGAGGAGGAAACCCAGGTAGGATTGTTTGGAGCTGCATGAGTCTGTGTTTGCCTCAGGCTTAGTTAGCTGTCAAGAAAACCCCTGGAGCACCCACAATTCACAGGTTTTACAGCTGATCATAATCAATAAAAGCAACAAGCCCAAGCTAGGGAAAATGGGCAAACATGTGTTGTCCTCTTGACCATTGCTGGATAACACTGTGCACTGCTGAGTAATCCTAAAGAGATTGGGGGGTCAGAAACACACACTGGCTTTAGGGATCTGTAAGTGATGCATGAAACTTGATCAAAGTGAGGTGATCACTTTGTGAGGCTGATGTCTGCTCTTCTGTGGGCAATAAAGATCTTCTGTTTTTCTGTGTCCTCTGGGCTCCTGTATTTCTTTACATGGGGGCAGAGGATGCTCCCTGAGGGAGGGAAAAGGTACAAAAGGTCAGACCGCTGCTTGATGAACATTGGCTGACAGTGCGCATTGGCAATGCTCTCAGCAACTTCTGGTATCACAGGGAGAGTGATGCATGGAACAGAAAGTTTCATGCTCACGAGTGTAAAAGCTAGGGTCTGTCATACTGCAGGCAAATCCAGCTCTCTTTTTACAATAGCTTTGGAGCAGACCTGTGACGTTGGTGTATTTGGTCAGTTTATCTGTCAAAGCGAGATTGATTCTGCCATCCTTTGCTGTCTATAATATCTTACACCCTGAAGAGCCTTGAAAAAGTCTGGGGAATAATCGCAGAACAAGATTCTGGTTAACATTATTAAAAGTGTCTGAATGAGGCCTTTATGAATATAGTGTTAAATATTGTGAGGGAGTAGCTTTCTTCATATGATCATTATTTGAGGTTTTAAGGCTCATGATGAAGTTAATGTGGTTTAACAAACTTATACATTAGCTGACATTAATACAGTTTAATTTGAACCTCCAGTATATGTGAGCTGATTTGGCTTAGCATAACATGCTGAGACCTATGGTAAATTTCATTATTATTATGTTTTAAGAATATGCGTAGGGACAGTCACCACAGACCGGCTGATAGGCAGTAATGTGGTCATGTCACTAGGGCTTCCGCATTAGAATCACAATATAAATATGTTCCTTGATACTGTTGTCATTGATGGTCATACTGTTTGGATACTTCCTGCCTGCAGTTTTATGCTATTCGTAGAGGAGCTACAGTGGTCTTGCAGCTTTGTGGTGAAGTGCAGAGGACAGAACCGCTGGCACATGCTGATAACCGATGCCTTCTAATGCCAAAGGAAGGGTGGAATTAACACTTGGGACAGGCGATGTCTGGCAGTCGTTGGAAGCAGGATTTAAAATGGCTCTTTCCATATATGCCAAAAGCTGCTGGACCCCTTAGGAAAGTAAAAATTTGGATTTGTTGGCAGGTAATCATGATAGCTCTGCTTTTAATAAATGAATTGTCTCTATGCCTATGAGATTAAAATACATTATGAAATTCTACACTTTTGTATTCTTAAGCAGGCAGCTCACGCTTCTGGGCTCGATGTTAGTCTGTTTTTAGTGGATTGACATTTGAGTACTTTTGAGCAAGGACAAGATTCTGACACCAACTTAAATCCTGCAAACCCAAGTATCTGCTTACTTGACTGGCTGAGCTTATCTTTATATCACATTCATCACACTGCAGGGTGTATATTTACTTAGCATTTCTGTCTCTTGCCACCCAGAGAGGGTGGGCATGCAGCCAACTCATTACCGACCCTCCTGTCAGAGTGTCCATCCTCAGAAAGATTGGCAGTATTAAAACCTTGTCCCTGCGGAAAATTGCTGAAATACAGTTCCTTAGAAAAGAATCATGCAAAAATATGGATTTTGGTGGGGCTTCATTCTGACTGCTTTTTATATAAGAGCAAAAAGGCCAAAAGTGGAATCGAGAGGAAGAGCAAGGAAAGGCTAGTAAAATATGGAGAAGATCCTAGCCAGCTCTGTCATTTAATACTAAGTGGTTGTGATTCTGCCTTATTTAACTGATTGGCAACTTACTGAGTCAGATGCCTTTCTTCCCTGCGAAGAAAACTCACAGAAAATAAGTGTTGCACAATTTGATCCTATGTAGATAGTGACTATAGACATATAGGTGGTTTTCAACATTCACTATTCATCATGAAGATAATGGGCAGCATTTGTCTGTTTTAAGTCAAATCTTTGCTTCTGTTTGAAGACAATAGCCAGTCTTTCTAGAGGAGGAGTTTCAAAGGGGGGAGATTTCTTGTTCAGTCTGACTTCCTGAGATCGTGATGAGCTATCATAAACAGTCGGAGTGTGGTCCACTTCTTCTAGTTGTACCTGGAGTGGGACTCTACTATTTGGATCCATGAGAGACATCACTTCTTTAACCTGTGCCAAATGTCTTTAGTCCTATGATCAAAAGTATTTACCATGGAGCTCAAATCTGTTGCACGAGCTGTAATGCTCCTTCTTTAATTTTTCTCATTATAAAGATATATTTTAAATTTAGGAGGATAATGAGAAGAGATGAAAGCAAAGCCTCTGAGAAAGCTTGAGTGAGTGTCTGTCATTTTCCTCAGGAACTTGCTTCCACTTTATACCAGTGTTGCAGTGGAATACTTTCTAGCCTTTTGCTCAGAGAAGTTGATTTAAGTGGCAACAAAATATAAACTGTAGTCTAGATGTTTTGTCTTCAAAACCAGGAACCTGTTTCTCCAGGTCTTTTGCTCTGCACGATCCTTCTTACCTCTCTTTAGTCTGCCTCCATGTTACTTTCTTACTCGTATCCTGAGATGGAGTAAATGGTAACACAGTCATGAGAAATAATTTTCTAGTCGTTTGCAGGCTCTTGGTAGCCATCAGAGGACCAGGCAGTGAAATCCATGTGAAAATCATTCAGAGTCGGGGGGTCTGAGACAGTGCTGTCTTTTAATTCAAAATCGTCTAGAATAAGCCACTGCACAGTTTTGCAGTGTATGCCAGTTGCCTCATGCTAGAGGCTACTACAGGAACAGTTCCCCGCAAAAGACACCTTTGTTAGATTTGAAATTTGACTGCGCAGCTTTTAAGTTTTTTGGGCAAAGGCTGTATCTGTTGTCTGTTTGTAACCTGTTGAGATTTAAGGTTATAATAAAGGGTGACTATTTCATGGAAATTCTGTTTGCTTAAACTTTCCAATACTTCTGCAGAATTGACAAAATTTTTCACTTCAATCTTATAATTAAAAAATAAATCCATAACTTTATCTATTTACAACTTTCTTGAAGAGGCAGAACTAAGTTAATTAAAATGCAATTAGTTTTCCTTGGATTTCTTTTGAAAGTCTTTTTTCTTTTGTCCTAGTAAAAATGAGCTTTCAAAACTGTCGACTAGCTAAAAATGAACTTAAAATTTAGCAGTTCCATGATTATCTTCTCTCTTAGATTTAAATATGCTGAGGATTTCTTCATTTGAAGAGACCAGGAACACCACAAGAAGATTTAAACTTCTTGAAATGCAAAACACATTTTCTAGTTGGAATTTTTCCCTAATTGAAGACTCTTGAAAATATACATTTTACAATAGTTCTGGAGCAGTAAAACCAGCTGGGATTGTTTGGAACGAATAACTACTTCAGAAGTTAGCCAAGTTCAAGGGTATTCTTATCTGCTTTAGTGTTCCAGCCACAATTTCACTTAATTCTGTTCCTTCATAAATTTGACGTCTCAAAACATATTTCTGACCACTGTAAGGCAGCTTTTCAGGTTCACACATGAAACCCCCTCAAGTGTAATATACTGAAGTAGTTTTCAGCTGATTTAGTTTTAGTGTATATGGAATGTAGCCTTTCTACCATTGTGGGATTTACCTTATTGTTAGTTCTTTTCTGCTAGGACCTGTTCAGGCCTCTTTTCTCAGGCAGGAGACCTAGTGGGAGTAGAACTGAATATTTGCTTATGTAAGGAGCGCTAAATTAGGTAAATACGGGGTGGAAGAATTACCACAACATACCCAGGAGAGTCATAAATTAGCAATTACAAAATATGACAGTCTGCAGTGCAACGAATCTGTCTTTCTCTTATAAAGCTTAACGGTATAACCCTGGCGGGGGGTTAGGTTTTCTAGATACTAGTTTGAAACTGGTAGAATATAGAGAAAGCTGATGGAAGAAAACTTGACAGTCCAGCACCAGTATTTTGTGAGGCACAGATGTTTTTTCTTTTCCATAAATGAACCTTGTTTTTTTGCAGCTGGCAGAAACTGCGTTAGAAAATTTTCCAAACTCAGTAGTGGCACTTCTGTGTACAGCTGTGGCTTGCATCTGTTAAAGCTTGTCTTAAAGCAGTGGAGGCAGCTCGAAAGTTCCATCGACAGCACAGGACGTAAATACTTGGCTACTAGTATCCTGCACCTCACAGCTTTTGGCTGACTTTTCTGCTGGAGGTAGCATAGAGGGCACTGAATATCATCGGAATATGTCAACATACTCAGTGAATTATTATTTATCATTTTATTACTATGGGCGTCAGTCAGTCAAATTCCTTCCTGGTTTATCCTCCTACTGTATCCTCTTTATTATTTTACTTGCATTGAAATCCCATGAAGAGAACACTGATCTATGACTTCAATGCTGGGAATTTCAACCTCATTCTAATTACAAAAGTTCTTTTGTTTCAGGCAGCTAGGTTGTTGTCTTTTTCCCTTACTTTGGATACTCAACCCATGATTTGAGAAATCCAAACCCTTGTACACAGCTTTAATGGATTGTAGCCTACAAGTTTGTTCTTCGTGTTATAACTTCCTGAAGTTAAGTAATAAATTACTTTGTTAGGCAGTCAAAAAATGGTGCAAGGAGGCTGTTAATGTTATCGCATTAATGCTAGCCAAAATGTCTCCACCTGAAGCTGTATATAGAAATGAAAATCAAAGGCTCAGTGAAATATAACAGACATCACTGAATGATAGATTTACAGTGACTCTCTTGGATAGCTTTCTCTGAGATTTAAAGCCAGTGAATGTATTTATCTGATTGTAACTTTTCCAGGAAAATAAAAGCTATGCATACAGGGTATGCTCCTTCAGACTTTACAGTATCAACTGTTTTGGCATAGTTACTAAAACAAATGAGTTATTTTCCTCCTACCTGATGAATACCATAGTAATTTCTGTGACAAGAACACTAGGCATTTTGATTATCTGCTATCGGCTAACAGTTATTTCCTGCTACTGAAAGATGCTTGCCAAGTAAGTTTTTACAAACTACATACAGAACTCCTTGTTTTGGAGTCTCATGGTACTATGGAAAGACTCCAGGAATTGAAAAGGAGGAAATTTTCTAAGTCCTTGGTGAGAGATCAGCATAATTATGATAAAATAATGTTTAAATCAGTGATGGATGATTTGAATCTATTGACAATAGTGACCACTCTTTTTTATCCTTAGTTCTTGCTTTTATCTGAAATTTACAAACTGGTGAATTTATAATGTTTTACTTGAATTTCAACAAATTGAAGTTCAACAAATCTCTATGTCTCAACAAAAACTATCATCACACATGGTGTACAATATTTCATGATACTCATATTATGCAAGAGATAAAATACTTTCATAGTTTTATAATAGACTGTCCTCTTTACTT
Organism: Apteryx mantelli; assembly: GCF_036417845.1. NCBI lineage: Eukaryota > Metazoa > Chordata > Aves > Apterygiformes > Apterygidae > Apteryx > Apteryx mantelli. Next base: position 155,538,548 of record NC_089979.1, read on the forward strand.
TTGAAAGCAGATGCATCTTGTGAGTCCTTAAACAAGTTTACAAGATAAACAGTGCAAAGATGGGTTTGTGCCATGCTGTATCTCTTCTGTGGCTGGCTGTAGAACTTCAGTTCTGCTTTTTGAAATTATATTTTAAAAATAAATGTAGTTTTTAGGTGCCAGTGTTTTTGAAAAAATAGGCCAGTGGATTGGTCACCTATGAGAAGAAGTGTTTAAGAAGTTATCCAAGTGTACTTTTATTGCTAATCCAGCCCAAAGAAGCATTAACTAAGTATTCAGTTTATATGTCCATAAACAGGAAGAATTTTATACCACCATATTCAAAGCAAAGTAGCAGGTGCAGAAAATAATCTTTCTGTGAAATACTTCCCCTCATTCTGTGGAGCCATATTTCATTAACTGAATTAATATTTATTCCTTGTAGAGGTTTTGGATAGTAATATTATTTTTAATAACCCAATCAATTCAGTATGTAAAACCCCTAACAAATCTAAATGAAAAGTTCAGTCATTGTCCATCCTCTGCTTCTCTCTGATCAGCCCTCTACATTGCAAAGGGAACAGGTTTTGGCAAACGAACAAGGCTGGTGTGGAGATGAAAAATGTTTTCTCTCCATTTTTACTGGAAATTTCCTCCTCCTTTTTTTTTTTTCTGGGTTGCTTTCTTTTTAAGGTGAAGGGTAAAGAAGCTTTCAGTCTCCAGCCCCCAATTACAAGGAAAAGACAGCTGAAATCTGTAAGAAGCAAGCATTGTATATGACTGTTGTGTGTATGTGTCTATGTATGTGCCTCTTATCCATCCTCATTACTGGCAGCACTCTGATGAATGCTAGTTAATTTAGACATTTTAAGATTTTAGATATTATCATTCCAAGAAGCATTTCTCCCCAAAGAATGAAACTTCTGGAAGTCTGGAAAATAATATTTGGTCTTGGTTCCTGTCAGTCACATTCAGACCCAGATGTGATATTGCTGAATGATGTTAATTTAAGGAAGGATTAATAAGTGGGAATGAGGTCCTGCTGTTTGGCACGTTTGTGGACACCATTTCTATTTACAAAAGTTTCAAGTCTAAATGCTAACTTGTTTTCAGACTTAATGAACTAAAATTACTCTTGCATTGCTTACATGCTCTATTATGATGCAGTCTTAGAAAAAAATGAAGAAAGCTTTCTGACTGCATCCTTCTGTCAGGTAAGACATTGGTTACATCCACGTAAGTACAGAAAAGGTGCCCAAATGCATAATGCTTCCCTCACGCCAGCCCAGCGGCTGGCCTCTCTGCTGTGGGAATGATGGGAAGGTCTCAGGCACTCTCTGTCCTCTCTGTCACTGCCGGGACAGTGGTGAGGCCTTGGGAACCTGAGCACTCACTGCTGCTTTGAGTCCAGGTCCTGCTGGGGCCTTTTGGCTTTCCCTTTTTTCTGGAAATGACTCAATTCTTTGTGACAATAAGCAGTGGGGGAGGGAATGGGGAAAGGAAAGAGGACTTAGAGAGGAGGAAGCTGTAGGAAATCAGTTTCTCTTGTAGCTGATGCCAGTCAGATAGTGAGAAAGGACTCATCAACTATAAACTGCCTCTATGGGCAAAAAGTGTAAGTTCTCCGCCATAAGGATCATGGAGCAAAACATGAATCTGATAGCACGATAGACTAATTTTTTGTATGTCTTGTTCTTCTAGGACTAGACTTAGCTGTATTTCTGATACAGGGAAGGTTTAGTAAATTCGGACAAAGAAGAGAGGGGACTGTTTGTGATAAATATAGATGCAAATAATAAATATCATTATTTAATCAGACTTCTGAACACAGCTGAGATTCAGGAGTTCTCTCACTTACAGACAATCAAATATAAGATGTTCTGGGTTGCTGTCACCTCCATAGGGCTTTCTCCATACCTTCCAGCCCCAGGTCTTAAGAAAACATAGACTGGCTGCCAAAAGATCTTTTCAATATAACTAGCTAATTATTTCAGTATAACAAACTAATTTGAACATTTCAAAGAATACTTTCAACATAATTAAGTAGGTGATTTTCATATTTATGTTTTTGAACCTCTTGTAATCACATTTTCATTTTTTTCCTGCTAATTTTTCTTTGCAGGAAGACTAGAAACAGCCAACATAGAAGAATAAATGAATAAATAAACCAGTGTCTTCTATAACCACATGAATGTGGGAACCAGGGCTTTAATTAAAAAGCTGATAATAATGGAGCTTGCCATTCAGTATACTTGGTTATATGACCTGGGTCAGATGAAGTGCCAGTAGAAGGGCTTGCTGCCAGCAGTGATCAGCCTAGATTTCTAGAAAATCATGGGAATGATTAAATATCCACCCCTTGCGCCATGAAATTCAGAGTGGAAAATGAGGTCAAAGTGCCTGAGTATGTACATGCACACGAGTGTACACACACACACACACACACACACACACACAGATAATTACGGTTCATCAGCAGAAGCAACTGCAGAGATTTGTGCAGGTCATTCCAGTATCAGCGGGAGTGTTTTCATTGGGGAAGGAAAATGCTTGGGGCAAAGGAGTATTCTGCCAGCAGGAGTAGTGCTTTGAGTGGTGGATGGACTGTTTTTGTTTCTATATATTTTTCCCAGTGATGCTGTAATAACAAAAATAAACTGATCTTTTTCAGAGCATTTTTGAAAAACAGCAAGTCTGGGACAGGTTTGCTTTTAGTATCTGAATCAGAGCTAGCAGTCTTGAACTGCTAACCCCTTAGAATGACACAGACATGAAAGGGATGTGTGTATCCTTTCACCATGCTGAGATATTGGGATAATTATCCAACATACAGTTCCCTCTCAGAGATTTTCAGTGCATTTTGAATGAAAAGACTGTGAGGACAGCTGATTTTAATCTGAGAATCCACTTTAAAGGGGCTCAGGAGATTCAGTGCTAATAGAGGAGCTAAGTGATACAAAAGTATTCGTTACTCCTCAGATGGGAAGATGAAAATGAGAATCCTTAGATAATACAGGGAGGAAATAGATACCTGCTGATCTTCCCCCAGACTCAGAGAGAGACAGAATGGAGAGTATGGAAGGAAGCTGATGCCATCTACAACTGTCCTTTATCAGCTTTTTTCATTCATTCCAGTGGACCAGAACTCGGGGAATATTTAAGGACTAGAAAAATCTGGTCTTGGGAGCTTCTTGTTCAAATGGGAGCTTCTTGTTCAAACAATTAGTTTAATATCCTGAGTGATAGTGGAGAGGTCTATAAAATTTATGTAACAGGATAGTAATGATGCATACTTAGACATGACTTACATGTGTGTGACTGTTTGTGGCTTTTGATACCTATATGTTTTATCTCACAATTCCAGCCCCATCTTTTGAGGTTTATGGCTTCACCTGTGTTAATATTGCACCCAAGATGCAATATTGCAGGATAGGCCAGCTCCTTACTGGGGCTTTTAGAGACTAGCATAATATAAATGGCAATAATAAATTACCCAAAAGAATAACCCAAGAAGAATAATTTAGCTTTGCTCCTAATCTCTCCATATCTTCTCCCTTTATTGTCATATTTGTACAACAGGTCTACAACATTGTCTTGTGAGGTTCCTCTTCTCCTCTCATGCACACGTACTACTTTACACTAAGGATGCTAGAAAGTACCCAGCATAGTTCAGAAGTGCTCATCAAGCTCCATATAAAATGAAATTTATGCCAATGATACTGATGCTGCATAAGGAGCGGGAAAGAAATTTGAAAAAAAATCTTCAGCTCCTTTCTTCAGGAAGGTTTGACCTGAAGAATCCTGCCTTTGGAAAGTAACAATATTGAATCTGGTATCTTATAATAAACATTGTAGAGTGCTGGGTACACTCCTGGTGTTTATTTACAGTATTCTCTCTCTAAGAACAGAAATATCTCTTCCAATTAACTTTATCAGATTACCTATTGAGAAGCATGGTCATTGGCAACAACAGCATTTACACATACAGTAGAACAGCACAACTGGATCACATTGTGTAAAACATGTCCTTGCCAGAAATCAGCCCAGTTGTATTTTAAAGGATGGGTAGATGTCAGCTACTTCACATTCTCTTTTCCTTCCTCGGAAAAAAAGGATATTTGCATACCACAAAGTATGCAGCAATCATTTTGATATTCAAAGTCTTTTTTCTACCTTTTTTCTCCCTTTTGGTTCTTACATTTTAAGGGCATTATGGCTATTTAATCTGACTTTCTGCACAGTACAGAACTGTAGCATATACCAAATACCATGATGCTGTAGATATTAATACCTCAGAGTTTGATAGCTGAAAAGCTCTATTTTGTCACCTGCTTCATTCTGACTCTCAGTCCAGAATGATTCATTTCTCTTCCTCTTTAATTTTTGGAACAACTTGTTTTTATGTGCCCTAAATGTTCCTTTTCACATCCTAACTATGGTAGAGGACAGTTAAATTTTTTTAGGCAAAGGAGTTGCTTAGAAAGGACAATATCCCAGTAGATATTCTTTCTGTGGGAGAAGGAAGCAGAGCTGGAAGATGCAGAATTGGTATTGCCCGATGGTGATGGTCTGGTTGACCTGGTGATGAAAGCTCTGTGAGAGAAGGGAAATGAGGCAGCTTTACAGGATGTTGTACTGGTGACCAGAAAAGTGAGTTTGAATTGGAAGCAAGTTAGATCCATTTAAAAGCTCTGAGAAGTCTAATGGAGTGGTCAGAAATGCACATGAAAGAAATGAATATCCACCTCTCTCAGCCTTCTTTATTTCCTTCATATTCTTTCTGTACCACAACAAAGATAGAGAAAGGCTGGAGAGAGAAAAGAGGAATCCAGATTCCCTCGGAGAAAGTAGGTGCTGACTTTATTTTTATTTGAAATGCCTGGGTGCTGTCTAGCAACAAATTAAAGGGGTACCTATTGAAACAAAATTGCATATACTTGAAAATATAAATTAAAACCCCTTAAAATCTATTTGAAAAAATGGAACAAAATCTTCTTTTTCCTTTTTTTCCACAATTTCAGTGCAAAGGAGGGCTTTTTCCATACCAAGTAATTCTGTCTTCTTGACTCCTCAGTTGCCAAGGTTTTCCTTTCTTGAAGAAGTAGCTTTTAAGAGCTGTATGTGCTAGAGTTAACTGGGATCAAGATTCACCCAAAGAATTTTAAACTAGAGGGATGGTTTCAAAAGGTGATACAGTCAGACTGACAATGGTGTCTGGGTGGACTTCATCACAGTGAGCTGGCATAAGCTGCAAGTCAAACACAGGGCTGAAGGGAAAATTTCCAGGACAGCAGTTCAGAACTGCGCTCTGGTGGCACAAAGGCGCAGGTCACGGACGCCTTTGAGAGAGACAGGATCAACTATGTGGGTGATAGTGACTGGCCTAGCATTAGTGAATCTATGCTGATTTATAACAGCTCTGACTTTGACCCTCAATTCCCACTTTCTTGTAAGGAAAAAGACCATTTTGCAGCAGGAACTGTATTCCATGGACTGAGACTAAACTGAGTGGGTCACGTCCTACTTGCAGTTGCAGAGCCAAGATCTTCAAATGAACTTTGATTTTGCACAGATGGATATGAAAACATTCCTATGACATTTTGGGCATCTACATGCATGACAGCACTCATTGTGTCACTAGGCCTTCTATGGTTTTGAAAGCTATTGGGCCTCTCCCACAGCCAGACAAGAGGGTACCTGAAAAATCCAGCTGCCGTTGAACACTTGGAGAACATAAAACTAGAGGAATGAAACAGCTGGAAGACTTCTTTTGTCCCTATTGTCACTGCAGGTGAAGGAAAAGACAATGACATATGGTTTTGTTTCTCTAGAACAAAAAACTAAAGGTAGTTCTTAAAATCTAAAAGTAAATGTTTAGTTAGATGAAAGAAACATAATTTTTGTTTCTGTCATGACTTCTTATAAAACATTTTTCCAAGTAGTGCTGAACTGTCTCCTTCCTCCCATGAATGAACAGCACCTGCATGCTTGAATTCTGCTGTCCTGCATACTGTGATTCGTGTATCCATTTAACATATGTGCTCTGCTCTGGGAAATACACAGTACGAATGAGATCTCTGCTCCTTTATTCAGCCAGGAATACAACAGTTCAAGCTAATATACAAAGATAATAAAATGTGAGCAAGACCTCTAGCTACCTAATAATGAAAGAATGAGAGAATGTTTATGAGAGCAGAGGGAAGCAAAGGAGCAAACATTTTTTAGAAGAAAACAAATTAGAAAAAGCTTATGCTCAAATCCAAAATCATTTTTCAGGAAGGGCAATGTCAAAGTTAAATCAGATGTTCTTTTGCATTTCTCAGCCTATTTTAGTAGAGGGAATATGGAACTCCCCTTGTTTGCTACCTAATTTCTTATGTGGTACCAGTGGATCAGACTTTTTAGGCTTGACAGGTCTGAAATCTGGCAGCAAGAGAGCACATTAACAGAGCTTTTTTCTTTTTTTCAAAATTGCATTTCTGGAACTGGATTCCCCAATGGAGCTGGAGTTCTGAGCGAGTGTCTTTTTATCCTGTCCTCCTGTGATGTAGGGAGCAAAATGTTTCTTTGAATGTTCTTTGTTGACTGTAACATGGAGACGTTTGAGCGTTGACTGTTCCCTTGTGTTTACAGAAGCAGTCACTTCCCCACTGCATGCTGTCCAGAATCCTAGTCAATTTAGGATAAATTTGCAAAGTGGTGCATAGGGAGTCACACACTTAAATCCCACTGATGTTAATGGGAGTCGTGCAGCTAAATCCCTGCACGTTGCTTTGTAATTTACCTCTTTGTGTTTCTCAAACCTGCTGGCTCATGACTAATCTGTGTCTCTAATAGAAAAACTCTTATATATTTTGGTAGTATATGGAATGGACATAGTCTACCTGTTATTCACACTATATCTGCCATATAAAAAATAAATTCCAAAGTGCAGGTATTCTCTCTAGTAATTGATATCTGCTTTTATTGTGTTCTCATAAATTATAGGGTTATAGTTAAAGCTAGCGTCATTCACCCCAGTCCTCCAAACCCCAACTTCCTTCCAAAAGGAAATATATTTACAGTTTTTGGATGCTAAATTAATCTCACTGGGAAAAAAAAGGAAAAAAAATGTGAAAACAGAGAGCTTTTTTTTTAGGGAAAGTGCAATGCATTAAAAATTTGCTTTGTCACTTCTGAAAATTTTTTAACTTGTTCTTTGGTCTCCAGAATGGCTTAGGGTGGACACTTGAAATTTGTCTTGCTTTTTGAAAAGAAGTGCTTTTAAGTTTATTTGTGGGAGCAAAGGAGCAATCACAAAAAGTTAGCATTTCTAAAATTGTAGTTAAAAGTATGGTGAGGTGGCAGGATACAGGCTCAGCAGTGCTTTGCCATTGTGTCCATTTACGTCTCACTTGGCTATTGTGGTGATGAGTGTCATTGAGCATGTGTATACCACAACGGAGTGTGGTGCAAAGCTCCTCCAGCTAGCTGTGAGCAGGCCAAAATGTCCACCCTGCATAGCCATGCAGGTATCAAAAGTAAAAAGCCAAGCTGCACCCACACTAATTAGCTGGGGCTCCAACAAAGTTAATTAATTCAGTTGCAGCACCCTGCTGATGTGGCAACACAGCTTCTGGTTCCAGAGCTGGCTCAGGTAGCACTCTCTGAGGAGTCTTCACGCCACCCTTCATTGTATGGTGTGGACATGCCCATAGAAAAGCTCATAAGATAATGACTAACTTCATCTTCAGTGCAAGGTTTGGATAGTTCCCAGTAAATGAGGTTTAGAACTGCACCACGAATGCTGAGATGAAAAAGAAAATATTGCCTCATTTATACTGCTGATTCATCATCTGAATGGAAAATAAGTTATGAAATCATATCATTCAAGACTATGTCATCAGACATATATGCAGGGCAGCTAATTGTAACTGAATAGGCAACCTGAAATAGAAATTCCGTAACTGGCCTGTTGGTCACTGGAAGATGGCAACACAGATCAAACTGGTAAACCTACCACCACCACCAGGCCTACCAGGAGTTTGTTATCATTTGGAGCAGGCATCACGTGGGAATCAGATATACCTATAGCAGGAGGTTTCCATGTGATTACTACCAATAACATTTTTGCTTTAGTCTTGGGTTCAAAACCATGGTGAGCAGAAACATTTATAGTTGCTTTTTTTGAACACATCTCCATGCAGTCCTAGGTCATCATCCTTTTGTCTTCTTCTATCACTCCATTGCTGCTTAATTAACAACCTTTCTGAAGAGTTCTACATTGCCTGGGTGTCTGTGTGGGTATGATGGAGCTGAGAGGCAGGAGTTTGGGGCAGACTACTTCCCTGCAAAGACTCACAGCAGCGTCTGCAGATGAAATAGCAGCTGTAGGAGCAGTCCTGCTTTTACCTGAAGCCCCAGACTGTCTGTAGCACAGCACACAGAATCGAGCAGAACTTTATAATATTCTTTCTTCTATGATTAAAAAAAAGCATTTTGAGTGTGTGACTACTGCAATTTTAGAAAGATGCCTAATATTGCCACGTATTCATAGGGGTAGCAGGTCTGCATGACATTTGCGTCCCTCCTCCTCTTGCAAACTTCCAGACACTGCTTCAAAGTACAGAAGCACAAACATTTGTCAAGGAAACAGTTGTATGAGCATTTTGACTTGGGAAAAATAATTTGTTTTTCTCTTAACTTCATTCAAGGAAATTGCTATGAAGCTTTGACTGAGAGATCTCTTTTCCCTCCCTCCTTTTCTCTTGCTCTCCCTCCCCTCCGCTCCCCTCGAAATGCATATGAATGAATACTGCTGGCATAGAAAATGCTGGCTGGTGTGCTAAAGTTCAGGAAAGTTATAAGCAGTGAAGAGGTTTCTTATACAGAGAAAGTGAGGTCATTTTAGCCAAAATTAGCGCCAACTCTTCTTCAGACACTTTTACAATCAAATAAAATAGGACGTGTGTTAAAGAGAAGTTTATTAAATAAGCAGTCATAGAAGCTGGGGAAGTGTCCTCGGGAGTCTGTACCTACATGCAACCTCCTGGTCCAGCTCCTGGTCTAATATTTTAGAAGTACCTTTTCGTTAAGGACTGGTTTCTATTTTTTCATCTTTTTGAGGCCTGAGTGATGGTGAATGCTGATTTTTCCTGACTGGATTGAGAAATTCTCTCTATACCTGTTTGTTATTTAAAATGGTACAAGACAATGTTTTTGGCTGTTTTTATCCCCCTCTAGTCCCTTGCAATTGCTAGAACAAATTGCTTGTGCAGTGGTTTACTGAATTCAGCTCAGTAAAAACAGTTCAGCCAGTAGGTGCGGACACATTTGTGTTGTGGATGGGAAGAAGAATATCTGTGTGACACCAACCGCTGCTTATGGGGCTACTGCTCTGTATTGTCCTCCTCCTCACCATAGGCAATAGCTGATGAAGCTGACTCCAGCTTAGGTGAAGGGATGACAGGAAGGATGAAAGGCCGGGGAAAGCTGTGTGATGGAAGGGGCACCACCCGGAGAAGAGACTGAAGGTAAACTGTATGGTTTTGTTTTGGGACATTCCTTATTCATAAGGTAGCTGGGAATATGGAAGAGGGAAGACAGGGAAACAAAGAGGATGAGAGTTGTGGAAAGTTGAAAAAACAGGGTAGGTTAATGCTAAGCTAACGCTAATGCTAAATACATCTGCCTGTCTGGATGTAAATGTGTCTCTCTGAGTTAGTTATCCTGAACTGTCTTAGTACTCACTGGAGGCAAACACAGTCTTTGACTTCCCTTTTAGGATAATCCGAATTACCCTCTAGAGGTGGTTTTTTTTTTTTGGTCTCCATTAACTAAAGGAAGTGTGGGCTGCTCACCTCAGAGATGGATGTACAATAATTTCACTTGATTTAGTTTATTCTTAATATATTGTAAACTTCAAAGTATTCAGGATATTTAGAAAATAGTATTTTTTTTTAAGTTTCAGCAATATGAAAAACCTCTTAGTTCTCCTTCTCTGTAATCCACCCACACTGTGTTCCTTGCTCTCACTTTGGTCCACTGAATATGAAAGTTTTCGAAAAGTGATATAATTTTTAAACCATATTGCAAGTGTTAGTAGGAGAAACAAATCCTTAGGAAGGGTTAGAATTTGTTGTTTATAGTTCAGTCCTATAAAATAGATCTACATTTTCTTTCACCTTTGGGATATGCAAATTAGATTTTCCTGCAGTCCTACACAGTAAAAAAATTGGGGGACTCATCTCTATTGGTATTAGAAACTGGGCTGTAAATCTTGGTGTTCTTGGCGTTTTCTGTCTTCAGAAAGGTTACAGACGTATGGGACTCTCACAGAGGCTTGATTTTTCTATTTGACAATGTGATATGCTGAGATATGGAAGAGTGTGACATGTGGTTCCCCCGCAAATTTATGGATGGGATGGGCAGAGGTGGTTGGTGGGTGTCTACTCCATACTATATTTTGTCAGACTGGCTTCCATGTGTTATATCCTTCCACTTGGATCTTAGGCTTACATCCTGGACTCTAGGTTTGTTATCCTCTGCAGGCATCAAATCTATTCATAACAAGTGTTTTTGATTGACATCCAAGCAGCTGTGATAAACTGAAAGGGAAAAACTGAAATGGAAACTGCTAACCGGCTGCGTTTCTCAGTGTTGCACCAGCTTGTTATAACAGCAAAACTTGATTTAAGAAAAATAAACAGTAGGAACTTTACAAACTTCTGATTTAGTGTTGTGAATAGAAAGCCAATGTTCTGATCTGCTGCAGCCATGGCAAAAAAAAAAAAAAAAGAAATAAAGAAAATAAATAAATAAATGAATTCTGATTGAAAAATAAAAGGACAACAGGGATATAGTATACATGACTGCAGGAAAGAGATGGTATAAAGCTGCAGGAGGAAATTAAAGGAGACTCATCGGCAAGACTCCTATATTTTTGCACTATTTATGTTTTATATTGCAATGAAACTTAAACTGTCATTATACTAGGTATGCTACAAGTCAGAGGGAGAATTCTAGCCCCAAAGAACTTCTGTCAAAAAGGCAACAGAGACCCAGCCAGTCTGGGTCTTATACAAAATTGCACAGGAGTGGAATTACAACACAGGCGCTTCCTTCTCATTTCAGTGGTTTTGGCCATTCTGCTGCTTTCTGCTGTTACTTCTCCTGGTAGTAGGGGTTCCCCAAATTGCCATGTCTCTGCCCATTCAATAAGATCTCTTCAGTTAAAAAGACCCAACAGCTCAAAATATTCTAGTTTAGAGGGCAGGTTAAAATAAGATGCGTAAGTTGATATTAGCAAATGCTAATAAATATCACTGGAGGTGCAGACAACTAATCAGGGAAGCTTAAGGTATCAATGAAAACCTGTGGCTGGAAGGGTTAAAAGAAGTAAAGAATTCCTTAAACGTGTCAGGAACAAACAGCAGTTCAGCAATGGTATCAGTCTGACAAAAGATAAGAGTAGTAATCACAACACAGCAAAGGAAGTTTTCAACAAATATTTTTGATCTGTTCCTGGAGAAAAGCAGGATGATGTATTCCTATGATAAAGCATTAAGGAAATACTTTCTATTGAGCCAGCAGATAGGGAGGATCATAAACATAAACCATGGAAGTTAAATATTTTTCTAAAATCAACAGGACTGGCACCCTTGAGTGCCAAAGGAGTCAGACTGAGGAGGTTATCTGTCTCTGAACAATTTGTTTCATTTATTCACAAATCTTGGAATACTAGGGAACTTCAGGAATCCCTCAGAAACTGATAAAACATGCTGCTATTTAGAGATGGGTAATGAGAGACAAGTCACTGGTCTTCGGCAAAACTGGAGAAAGACTAATCTGGAAAATAATATATGTAGTATTAATATGTGATAAAATTAATGCAATTAACAAGATTTTATGAAAATTAGGACATTACAAAATCTATTTCATGAGATTGCAGGGATATCTGATAAAAATAAATGTCTTGTCTAATGTAAGCATCTCACTTGCATGTGTGTTTTAGTGAAGTGCTTAGTGGAGCCTCTGAGCACCTATATATATATATATATATATATATATATATATATATATGTATGTTTATATCCTCTATATAATAGAGGAAAGAGATGGAATCCTTTGAAAGTCGTTAGCAATTTCCATCCCTCAAAGTTCAAGCACTTACACCTGCATTCCTCTCTCCACTTTTATAGCAATTATGTTTTTAATAAAAGCTAGTCATCTAGGCTGCTTCTACAGAGAGACATAGTTGTCTTCAGTAGATGGTTAATACTGTCCTAAAATTATTTTCTAAAGTAGGATATCTCAAATGGTCTGAAGGCATCTCTCCTTCTTTGCCTAGGAAACTAGTTTAGTCTAGATACCAAGCTTGAGAGAAATCCAGCTCCTGATTTAGTCAGGATCTCTCTCCCTTCATAGGTACTATCTCTGCATTGACTCTGAAGGCATGTTAGAAGTAGTGGTTACTAGGCACAGATTAGGATCTTATGTTAAGTAGATTGGACACACTTTATGTTGACAGATATTTCATGAGTCCTTCAAGACTTTCAGATCTATTTTAAGTCTGGAAATTTTGAGAAACTGTACAAATATATATTAGATAGGTACTCGTACCCATCCCTTTAACAAAATAACAAGGTGCATAGCATCCTAAAATATTCACTATCCACTATATTTTTCAACTCATGGCTTTCAAATAAAACTTATTCATAGGTTTATCCAGCTAGAAAAGAAGGTGAAAGTGACATAGAAAGTACACAGAATTATGGAAACTGTCAAGAAGAAAAGAATGAATAGCATGATATAGTACTCTGCAAATGAAATAAAAAAGTGGTTTGCTGATAGATCTCCAAGTGTTACATATGGGAATTCATTATCCTGAGGTGTGTTTCTTGGCCAAATATTATTTAATACTTCTGTCAGTGATATGAAAGGAAGTATAAAATAAATGCTGGTAAGATGTATATTTCACAAAGACTGGTAGAAAGGTTATTAATAGGATAAATAAATAATACAGATCAATGTGGATTATTTGGCAAAGAAACACTGAAAAAGTTGCTTTAAATACTGCCAAATGGAAAGCCACACATCTGGGAAGAAGAAACACAGGTCAGTTTTACAGTATGTCAGACAATGCTCTGGAATGTAAGAAAGGCCTTCCAGACTATGGTAGGAACTGTCTGAACATGAGTTTTTACCATGATGCTATGAGGAAAAAATTATCCTTGGATGAGACTAGGGGAAGCTAGGCAGGAGCAGGGAATGGTATTCTGCAAATACAATGTGTAGCATCACTGCCGTAATACTGAATCCTGTTCCTGTATCTATGTTTTAGAAAGGAGATTAACAAGACAGAATTAAAAGTGCTACAAGAACGATCATCTGTCTGAAGGATTAAGTCTGTGAACTGCTTTGTGTGACCAAGAAAGGTGGCAGATGATTTGATCACATTCAACCAATATCTTCATGAGGGTGGAGAAATCCAATGGTAGACTTCAGTATAGAAAAAAAAAAAGGCCTAATCTAATCCCAGTGGTGGGGAGAAATATAAAGGTAAGAAATTTTAATTAAATTTAAAGATAGATGAAAAAATAGGAACAAACTGCAAATTTTAACAGTGAGAGTAAGTAACATTGGGCCAGTATTGAGTGAGTTGTGACAGATTATCTATCAATAGAAGTGTTTTAAAATTAAGAGTAGGTGTCTTTCTAATAAATGCTTTAAGTCAGACAGACATTGTGGAGTTGGCGCAGAAATTACCAGGTGGAGGTCTGTTCCCTTGATATGCAAGTGTCAGATTCCATAATCACAACAGTTCTTCTGGACTTCAAATCTAAGACTATTTATAAACATTTTGTAAAGGATAATGTATATCAAGTCACCTCTCTGTTAACCACTCAGTTCTTTTTGATTTCGTTGCTCTTGACCTGTCCTTTGATAAGGCAAGATCCTTATCTCAGTTTTTAGACAAAAATAAATGTTTTGTCTATATTTATTGTTACAGTTCTTTCACTATTCATGTTTATTTCTGTGCACTTTGTTCTTCTTAGTGCAATAAAGCACACTGAATTTCTAGAGAGATAATGAGTTGTATTAATGTAGTAAAAAAACCTTTTCAAGTATGAGTCCCATAATGCATGCCATAATGTGTTATTTGGGACTGAGTCTAACCACCTCATGCTTCCTCTTGTCCTTATTCAATATCAATTTAGCAAAAAAATCAGGCTAACAGAGAAAAATGAAGTATCCAGTGGGCTCCACTGTATTTTTTTATATAATAAATTTAGATTAATGGATTTTAAAAGAAGGATTTAGTCAGTTATAGAAGAAGGTGTGAGTGGCATAGGAAATACACAGGAACATAGAAGTTGCTAATCAGAAAAGACAAAATTACAAAAATGACAAGAATTGTTTTTGCTTGTAGATATTAAATTAATGAGAAGTGCACAGTATCCTGAGACTAAGAAGAAATAGCTTATTAACTAGTGCATCAGGCTAGTGAACAATGTGACTGAAAATATGATTAAATAAAGTTCTCATTAGTAAGACGACAGTAAAAGTAATAACAAATGCTCTAGCAGAAATAGCTTTAAGAGAGATGACAGACCATTGGATCAATGATGGTAAATGAAATGTCTATAGTTTAGTGAAAGTTTGGCAGGACTTCTCTTTCCAGCATGTGGTGTCTTGTTAGATGACTCTTCAGCAGAGCCCAATCTGTTTTTCTCTTCTTGGTTTTACTGCCAGTGAGCTCTGCAATGAGAAAGAAATATTAGTCCTTACACTAGGCCAGAAGAAAGTTTCTCTGGACATTGGCAGTAATATTTCTGGTACAAGAGGACATTCAGACTGTCTGCACTGCCTTCTGCTCGGCTCTCTTTGCATCCTCCGCAGCTTTGAGGTTAAGTGCTGATAAACTACTTGATGGTCAAATGGTACGAAGCTCCTGTCAAAGATAATGGGCCACGTCCTTAATTTGCTTGGGGTATAAATTAAAGCTGAAAAGCAGTAGTTGGATTTAATCAGTCTGGCTCTCTGTTAAGCTCCATCCATTACCACCATTCGGTCTCGTGCGTACTCTGTGCCATGAGATGGGGAATGGCTCTTCTGAAGTGTGGTCCCCTTCACAGCGCAGCTGGGTTCAGATTGGGAGTGGTCCTGGTACCTCGGGTTTTCTCTGCAACTTTTAAATAATTAAAATTTGGCAATTATTGTCAGAAAGATGTACTGTGCTACTCTATGGATGGGCTAAAACAGCAGCTGAAACAGATCTGGCTACATTGTTCCTTAATAGTCCTTAGCTTATATGCTCTTTGAGGTGAGGAGTGTTTGAAACAGTTTCTACATTATCTTGCCCAAATGGATGCTGGCCTGGGGCTGCGGCTTCTCAATACCACTGTGCTCTGAATCATTCATTTCATTACTCCCGATCTGTGGTGTGTCCTGGCAGAAAAACAAGTTAACTGCCAAAAAGTAAATCCTTAACATTTTGAAAAGGAAATAAAATATGATAATAACACCAGACAGTTTTTTTTTTTTTTTTAATACAGAAACATGATTTCTCTAAACTTGACTTTTTTTTTTCATTTTCTGATACATGTCTGTATTTCTGGGTTTCAGCCAAGACTGAAAGCAGGAAGTACAAGTAAATTTACAAGAAAGCCTTACTTGTGATTTTCTATTCAAGTGTGTAACCACAACAACAGGAGTCAGCTCAGCTCACCTTAACAGCTTGGAGAGTGCCGGTACTAAGCCTCTACATCTTATGAGGGATACAAAGTACCAGGAAGAAGTGGGGACAGGAGGAAAAATATACAGGGTACAAGGTGTAACAGCAATTCAAAGCAGATTAAAAAGTAAGAAAGGAGTGAACCTTTTCTCTCTGTCTTCTCTTTCTTTTGTTCAGGCAAAACACCTGTAGTCTTAACTAGCCTTGCAGAAGCACACAGAGTTGGACTCAGGATGGAGCTTGTTCAATGGCCCGATTGCTTATTATGCAATAAAATCTTTAAGTCCTATAGCATGATGCCAAGGAACTGTGAGACAAGAGTAGTCTTGGGAGTCTCCCCAGACTCTGTTAGGGAAGATGCAGGGGTCTCCCCTGCCATGATCGGATCTGGCCACTCATCAGAGTCTCAAGCAAGCTCAGTTCTCAGGCGGTGGTAACGGCCTCTGTGCGGAGAAGCGCTGGTCTAGAGGAGAACAAGCAAAAGGGGCCAAGCAGATTAGTGGTGTAAAAGCAGAATTGAGTGCCACCACTGTGAAAGGCAGGATGAGTGTCTGCAGCACTGACCAGGAGAGTGAAACGGAAATAAGCCTCGGGCACTGGCCTTCTGCAGTGTTGAAAAACTCTGACCAGCTTTGTGTTGTTCATATGGTCATGTCAGCATAAGGAGGATGGGGAATTGCCCCTTGCTGCTAGGGTTCTGTGAGAGGTACATGCACCACAAAATGGGTGAATTTTGCCTTTATATCATTATTTGTCTACAGGGCTTGCATTTGGCTCCCATTCACCTTCAGCGAGAAACATATTTCTGCAGGCAGTGTTTGAAAAATGAGGCTCCATTAGGTAGGGTTTGGTCTGGGGGAAGATGAGGAAGGGAGATGAGAGAAGTGAACAGAGGGCAGGAAAAGTCACAGAGGAAAAGTCAGCTGCAGAGACTCTTCATTTTTAATGCTAAAATGTATTGTGATCCAAAATTTCAGACACAGTAAAGAATCTGATATCTTAGGAGAAAAAAACCCAGACAAATGGGCTATTCAGTCACATCTAAGTGGAAACACATTTTTCTGAGCCATAGTGTTTGTGCTCTTCAATCTTCCTTAGTGACTCCCCTCTCAGTACCAGCCCATTACCTATGAAAATACGTTCTTTCTTTCTTACAGATACTAGGAGAATTGAAAGACGTGTCCAGGAAAATGAAACCTATGTCTAATGCTTGTGGAGGTGCGCAAAGAAACAACAGGAACAACAGTTCTTCTAGGCTTCAAATCAAAGAATATTTATAAACATTTTGTAAAGAATAATATGTATCTAGCCATGTTAGCTCTGCTCCCTTTGAGTCTGTTGCTTCCTGACCAGTACAGACCTTTGAGGAGGTAAGACCCTCATCCTTATCAAAAGGAAATTGAAGACAAAAGAGAACTGATCAAATAATGTATTCAGCATTGAACATTTAAGATAGGAGGTCCATTTTGGAAAGGGGCTTGAGAATTTGAAATTTGGCTTCATTCTGAATTGAAAAGAAAATACTGATTTTTCACTGAGTAGAATTTCCCATAAAAATGTTTCTGCTTGAAAAATGTTCATTTTAATGCTACTTGATGGTCTAAGGGAGATCAGATAACTGCTATTGAGTAGTGCCTGTTTTGCTCCATTTGCTATATAGGTTTTCTCCATTGAGTGTAGGATGAGAATAATCTTGCAGGTTCAGACACTTAAATTTAGGTGTCTGTGTGTGTTTACCTGTAAGCTAAGTTTATAAACTTCTGTTACAGACAATGTGATTTTAGTCTCTAAAGTGAATGGACCTTTGGGGACTATTTGTCACATCACAAGGTAGACACCTATGTTTTGTCAGCTGAAGTGCCCTCAAGTCTCCGTTTACTGTATGGGCTTAAGTTGGGATTCAGGCACCAGTGACTGGCATCTCAGGGCCTTTCAGAGAAACGAGATGTTCTGCCTGACTTCCAGGTGCTTCTCCAAAAATGAGGCTGGTTTCCCTGAGGAGAGACTCTGCCATGCCTATATGGAAATCTTTGGGTATCCTCTGGCATATCAAACAGTCCTAGATGTCTATCTCTTCCCTTCCCCAGGCCATCACAGAGGCTTCAATACACAGCTCACACACACCTGCCTGTATGTGGCTGAATCCTCAAGCTGGATCTGACCATAGGTTTGACCAGTTTGGTTTGCTAAACGCAGGCTTCAAGTGCTGTTTCAGATGCCCTAGGGTGTCTGAGACATCCACATTAGGCTGGCTGATATTGCAAAGGATTTGTAGAAGACCCACAGTCTTCTGGACTGGCTGGGTAGGACACTCTGGAAGCTAGATGTATAAACTAGTAGTGTTTACATGGTAGATATTGAAAGTCAGATGACATGAGTCTCACTGAAAGTCTTGTAATAAAATAATTAAATGAATGTGCAATGTTTTGAAAATTGTTGCTGGCAAAAATATTCTGAGGAAGCCAGGTGTCTTTCAAGCTTAAGAGATATTATGTCTTGATAGTGTTTGAGTAAGTAGCTTAATAGAACAGTTTATTTTTCTTGTATTTTTATTACTCCTGAACATTTGTTGGCAAGAATGGAACCTGGGATTCATGGGGGCCAGAAGCACAGGCTTGAATGGAGAAAGGCAAAGAAATAGATCCACTGATTCATTTGGCTGAAAATCTATGTATACACAAGTGAAAGGACCAGATGACTTTTGTCTAGTAGAAGATATTATTCAGTGTCTTCACTCACACTTCAACAGCCAAAATGAGAATCTGAATTCTGTCCTAGGTATCACAGATAATTAAAATCTGTTTTCATAACTTTTATCCTACAATATTATCCTCCTCCAGTTTGGAATAATTATGACTTTATTGGCTTTATATATCCAATATGGTATTTTTTAATTGTCTTGCTTTAGCTTTCAGCCTTCCCTGTAAATATAACTGCATTCTCTTTCCTCCTTGCTCTCTTTTGGCCAAGTGCTTGGTAAATGTAATTTGATATAATACCATTGAAGACAATGTAACTTTGTTGATTTACACTGGCTGAGGCTTTCCCTCAGCTTGGCCAGTTTATTTCCATGTCCCATTTCTGTGATTCTTACAGGATTATAGCTTTCGCTGAACCTTTCAGTGTCAGAATTTAGATTTACTGAAAAACAGCATTTTTTTTACAGAACAATAATCATCACTTCTGGCTTCTTTTCTTCCAGTTTAAGCAACTGTCCCATAAATATTCCATTAACAAGAATCTGTTGCAAGTGTTTTCATTGTTTTCTCTTTATTTTGCAGTGAGCTAAGTGTTTCTGAATTTCCTGGGCGGATGCATCACTGCGACATGCTGAATCTGGTTTTATCAGTTTTATTGTATTTAAGCTATTCTAAATGCAGCTTGAGGTATGTAGGTATATCATTATTACTATAATTATTATTACTGTTACTGTCACTCATTTTATTGCTGGTATTATCAGCATTTGGGAACTACTGATTGTCAGCTCTGTATTGAGAATAGCTTAGCATAATTCTTAAGTAGTTTAGCCAGGAGGAGCCTTAGTTTTGGTTTGTAGGGCTGATGGTGACAAAAGTAATGCAGGATTCCAGCTGTTGCAGTGTTTGGAGTGCAAGCACTATTTGTCCAGCCATGAGACAGGGATTTCTGTAAGAGGACACATTTCTTTGTTAGTTGAACAAAACACAGAGAAACTTTCACAACACCTACGTGTTCGTTCTTGTTCCAGAAACTCCAATGAGCCAGAAATATTTGTTGCAATATGAAATGTTCTGTGAGATAATGACAGCTTTGCAGAAATCTGGAAATACATATTGCAGCAGGAGCTTCTCTCTTCATGATCTTACGTTTATAGACATGTACAGTTCAGCATTATTAATAAAGAATTTGAAAGTAATTATGACTCCAAGGATGCTGGTTCTGGGTCTTACACAGTTCTTTGATGGTCTGTTGGTTTACTGTTTGAAAAGAAAATGAAAGGGAGAGAAGAAAGGTTTGAGGTACAAAAATCACTGGTTAAAGGATAGAGCAAACTTTGGGTATGTGCTGCTGAAGACTTAAAGGATGGTATGGGGAATCTTGTCCCTCCTTCTGTTAATGCCGTCTCATGTGGTCGTCCAATGTGGAGGTATCACACAGCTATGCAGACCCTGCTCCTCACTCAGCTTTGAACCAGAAACTGTGTGCTCACTTTTGCACAGAGTTAAACCTTACTCCTAAAGGAGTGCTGAGAGGATGTGTTGATTATCTTGAGCATACTGGTGTGAATGAACAGGATTTGGGTCAGAGCTGGTTTGCACTCCTCCAGTGGGGAGTGCTGGCAGTGTATCTGTCTGCAAAATACAACTTTACCTAGGTTGTGTGAGAAAGGAGAGACTTGCTGCAGGTAGCGTGAGGCTAACGTGGCCAAACAACTCTAGAAGAAAGCTCTGGACGTGTAATCCTGCCTTCCTGTTCCTGCATTTTACAGTTGAAACCGGTGCTTTTAGAGGCATTCCCAAATGTTGACTAACGAAAGGCCTAAAGGAGTGGAAACAGTTTTAGAATACAATACAAATTTTAAAGGAGTATGTCTTTACGTTTACTGGAGGAGAAAGACCAACCGTATATTAAAACTCCATGCTTGATTGTCAGAAATCAGACTTTTCTTCAGGCTCTTCTTCCATACCTTATAAATTCTTTTGGGCAAGCCACTCAAGCTCTCAGTACCTATAGGCCTAACAATTACTTACTTTTTTGGTTATTGGAAAGGTTAATTCATTTTTAATTTGCAATCCTAAATTATAAAGACTTTGCAAACATGGAACTATTTGTTCCTATTTGTTATTCAAGGCAGGGTTGGGAATTTTTCCAGAAGCAAATCAGTTGCACTCCACTGTTTTGATTTTGTGATATGCAGCTATTGGTTTCAGAGATACCTTGGAGCTTTTTAAATGGCCTCACTCAAATATATACATCAACTCCATTAATCTTTGGCCTTATAATTAATTGAAAAATGATTTCCCCATGTTGCAAACTATTCTTGTCCCCAGCAGTTTAGGTACTTGGCTGGAGAGAATGATAATCAAAATCAGTTATCAACAAAAGTTATTTCCACTATCTTTTCCATATCACTGGCCAAGGTTAAAGCACTCAGCAATTTTAAAACTGTTGTCTCAGTTGTGTTGTGGGCTCCAGATGCAGATTAGTGTTTAAGCAGTGAATCAAAATCTGTTCAAGATCCCTGCAGTTGTTCACATGCTAATTCTTTTTGGGTGTAACTCAGGGATGAGAGAACCAAAATAGGGTGGGAATTGTCAACTAGACCAGGATCTCTCAGCTTGTAGACTGGTTTACTGTCACCCTCATCCAAGCAGAGATGACACTGTGAGGTTCAAATGCCAAACTATAAAGACAGAGATGTAAACAGTAGACAGAAAGACCAAAGATATAGCAAGATGCCTTGTGCTTGGCTTAAAGAATTTGAGGTTGAAATGAGCATCAGCTACATGCTTAGTAGTGCTAATTTAGACCACGTCCTTCCACCAAGGAACTTCTTTTGTCCAAAAGAATGAATCAAACTCTAACTTCTGTACTTGGGGTAAAACCAGTCTTTCTTATTTGCTTTCCACACAGGCAGGAAAAAAGAGCCCACTTTTCCCTCATTATGAGACAACTTGTTTGGCCACGTAGTGCTATACAATAATGTGCTGTCTGTTTTAGCTAGCCCATCTAAATTTAGACTGTTTGCCCCAGTGCATTGCTCTGTCATTTGTATGCTCACTGCTGAAAAGTTTCAGGAATGCTATCAGGCCCATTTGAAAGCCTGTTCAGTCCGTGCATGCATGGAAGCAGCAATTCTGAAGTTACAGCACACATGAGAGGCTATACTATAGCAGTTTATCTCAGCATAAATAATTCTTATAAAGCTCAGTACTGGCCCCAGGACAAGAATCTGAACTTAAACAGAATTTCCTTTACCACCAATGGCGTGTCAGGTCCTGGTTACCATTATGCTACAGAAACAAAGCTTGTTTATCACTCTGTGGATTGTGAGAGCCTTATTTTGAATTCATATTTGATGCAATTTTCCATTTATATATGACTGTGGTCATGTCTAATACATTATATGGCCAAACAAATATGTATTTAACTCAGTCTGAATTCTTCCTCCGATTCAGGTCCTGAGATTGAATTAACTCTCAAGAACAGAATAGTTTGCATTAAAAAAAATGACTTAGCCTCTCCCAGTCATCTTTAATAGCTTTAGGAGCATGTTGTTGGCTAGTAAATCACTGACTACAGAAAGTTCCTAAATACTTAATCAGGAAGGCCAGAAATCAAAATGAAAGATAAGAGCTCCAGGAAGATGGCCTCTAAAAGTTGTTAATCAGCTGTAGTTAATTTCAGCCAAAATGACAAGAACAGAGTTGATTCAAATGAATTAACAGTTAACTATAAAACTTGGAGCATGTGAGAATGACTCCATGAAAAGGATAGTTCTGATTGTTGTGTTCTTTTTTGTTAAGGCTTCAACTTTGGTCAGTTGCAGAACAACTTTATGCAGGTTGTGTTGTATATTCGTATGATTTTTATTGCCAGATGCTCAGTATTTGGTGTTTTTCATAAACCCCTGTGCCAGATGCTGAATTGCAGATCTCATTAGCAAAGCCAGTTTCTAGCCATCATTGCCAGCCATCTTGCAGAGAAAGTTTGAAAGATTCATTCAAATCTGTGCTAATGACTGAGAATCCAGAACACAAATAAAATGTGATTGCTATTAAACCACCCCAAAATATTCATCGTTAATCATATGATTTTCTAATTGCTTGATATTGGCATCTATGATCATAGGGTTATTTTTGTAGGCAATTTATTGAGTTTTTCATTGGTTCTTGGAGTTAACTTTGCCCCCTGCTTCATGCCATTTCTTCTGGGTGCCATTATTTGCAAAATCACTCCAGAAAACCCATATCTTTATGGTGTATCTTTGCATCCAAAGCATTGACATCAAAACAAATGTGAAAAAAAATGGTTTAAGAAAGACAAAAAATGGAGTAGTTTCATTCTCCAGCTGCTCACCTTTTTCATAATTTGTCTTTCCTTGTAAAAGGCATAGATAGGCCTTACAGAAGTATGAGGTGATCACTGACAGCATGACTCTCATAGAAGTTATAGCTTTCAGTTAAGTAATCAAATACTTCTACATATTGGATTACAACTTAAATTAATAGGTATTTGATGGCATTTCAAAAAACCTATCACTGACCTTCTAAGGAAGCTTTAAAAATATTGTTCTGAACAGGAATAGCAGCTTCAAATTCAGCATACTAAAATCTTTGTAAAACATCTTATGCACCTAAATAAACACTACCACTTATTCAAATCCATGTCATGCTCTCTGTTACTTCTTTATCAGATATCACACGACTTACTTAACATGAAGTAAAGTTCTATATTGTTCAAGTGTAACTAAAAAAAATGCATTAATGGAGAAGAACAGAGAGAAAAAGGTACTGAACAGTTAACAAAGTCTCTTCTCTTCCTAGTCATGATAGTAACTGTCTGCCTTGCTGACTACATTCCTTTACTTTCTTTTGTTTTAAGAGAGGAAGATGAATTATCTTGGGGCTCATAAAAATTAATAATCAACCTCTAACTGTAAAATCATTGTTACTGGAGTCACCGGAGCAAAGGAGAACCAAACATGACTTTCAGGTTGAGGTTTCAGAACTTCGGCCTGCTGTTGTTTCTCTTGAAGCAATGCAGTTACAGTGCACCCAGCACAGGTCAAGGTCTAAATGGCATATTGTTACCTCAAGTGTTCTCTTTTTTGTATGTTAAAAGATTTAACAAACCAAAGCAAAAGGAAAATGACTGTCACAGAGAATCTGTCTTATCTTCCTGGCAATGGAATTTGTTTCTTCAAAAGTGAAATAATCTGATCACAAGGCAACATAGCAAAAGAAGAGTGAGAAATTACTTTGTATAGATCACTGAACTGTACATAGATATACTGAATTATGAGGACATGAAGGGAAAAAAAATCTGCCATTATAATAGGCAGAGTGGAGCCCGTCACAAAAATAAGATCAAAATAAGCTAAATATTGTTTCTTTAAGATTCAAGAACAGGGCTTATAGCATTTTAATGTTTGTGATTAATGAGGCAGAAAGCAGATGCTCTATCAGCGAACTAGAGATAATATCATCAATGCTCAGAGTAAGGAATAGTTTATTATTTCACAAAAGCTTCATGCCCTTCTGGCCATGCTTAAGAACGTGGCAGGATATGAAATTAAGATGAATGATAGTCTAAACCGAGTTCACTCTTCCTCACAAGACCTTATTAGTAAGATAGTAATACAAAACATAAGCTTGCAAGACTAGTAACATGTGCAGCAGCACCCACTGTAATAAACATTGTTTTTGAATAATTGATTAGGAACACGTAGGACAGATCTCATTATCAAGGTCTATTGATTTTTTTCTACTCGCAGCCTGTTGCTAAATCATTTCCTAATTATGTAATAATGTTGTAGGTATAGAGGACAGATCTGGATGGAAATCTGAATAATTCAATGAGCACAACGGTTTTTTCTAAGTGGAGTAAGACAGGGAGGTAATGCAGAACCAGCACAGGACGGCTGAGCTAAGTAAGACTAGGAACACTCAACCTTTAAAAGAAAGCACCAGTGAAATGTATATGGTTTAAGGTGGAGTGCTGAGACTGTTTTTGTTTATTTCTTTGCCCTCGGAAGGTGCATCATACAGAGCATCTCACTGAGAATTTGTAAAAGGAGACAAACTTTTATGTTTATGACAAGAGAGTTGGTATTACTTCTTGAATTCTTGAAGCTGCAGAAAAATCTTACACTTAAGAATCAAACATAACAATAAAAGGAGTAGTTTAATCGACACTGACAGCCTAGGAACCCAGCTGTTGACAATAACTGTGTAAATAAAAGAAAAGCCCAGAGCTTCAGTAATAAACACTTCTATTGACTTTTGGCAACACCTTTTAGCCCAGGAAGTCTAAACATCTGAAAGAAAATGACAAGATTTTGCTGCCTAAATCTCATGATTATTTTCATGTTGCTGAAGACAAACATTACACAGCAAGAGAAACAATTAATTCAATCTCAACTTTGCTTTCCAAAAGTTCACAGTTTATTATCTAGGCTCCTCTATAGTCAGTGGAAGGTAATTCAGATGACCTGATTTGGATACCTTTCCTCAGATAGGGGAATCTCACTCCAGAGATGCTTATATTGGTATCAAGGGATCTTATCAAGCAGCTTTTAAAACTGAATGGCTAACTTTTCTGTGCCTAAAAAAGATGAAACCAAGGGGACTACCCTCCTCTGCTGGTGATGAACTCCTTTTAATCTCATATATCTTTTTCGCATGGTAGAAAGATTATGGATATTAAAGAAGCAGACTATCCACAGTTGTAGATTGCAATAATCATGGGAAAACATTGAAAAAAAAACATGAGATGGAAAACTTTATTCATAATAGCTTCTATGAGTGCATAAAAGTAGAGCAATTACTGCAGTCCCCAGACTCTTTATCCATGTAAATGTATGTATGCTTACCTGCAGTCATAGTAGACTGCAGGCATAGTATCTGCAGATGTTGTAGAGTGTGGATTATGCAAAAAACTTTTAAAAAGGATATTTTGGATTTATTCTCTAACTCAAAGAAATTGTTGCCTACTTGCATTCCTCTTCATTTAGTTAATACCAGTTCCACATTTATTTATATTCATTAACAACAGATTTTTTGTTTGGATAATAAATTTTTATACCTCTTTTCACTAAAATGAAGAAACTTCAGCTGGAGAAAAGTATTTTGGATTAAATGAAACACACTGGCAGTTTTTTCCCATGCTTTTTCAACCTCTTTAACAATGTAACTTAATTATAAAATGAAAAGTCATTTCAAATGCTGAAGCTGAAACATTTCATTTTGAAAATGCTGAAACAAAGTGCAGAGTAAAAGAACAGTGGAAAAGCAAGGAATAGGACTCTAGTCTTCTGTCAGACCTTTTTGCTATGTAACTAGATAGCATCTAGACTCTTTTCATGATGGCTGTTCTAGTAGCACAGCTGTCTGTGACAACTAGGCATTTCCTGTTCTTTAGCATCTAAGTGCTGCAAGACTACTTGGACCAGCAAATTTTAGATCTGACAAGATTCCTGGCTGCCTTAAAGTCCCACAAATTCTTCTTCTCATATTTCTTCTGTTCCAAAATACACAAACTGGTGAAAGTACACCAGTGACATGATTTTTGGAAGGTAGTTCGAAGTAACAGCATAAATAGAAAATAAAAGAGTCTATTAGACAGACAGTGCTGCTGTTTGAAACAAACAGATGAAGGCCAGGCAAATTCTCCTCACACCACCCACTGTCTCCTCACCATTCACAAGCCCTTCAAACTATGTTATAAGCTCATTCATAGAGCTTGTAACTAGGCTTTATACTGTGAAGAACAAATAGGCCTGTAGCCCTTGGCCTCTGATAAAAACTTGTAAAATGCATGGATGAATAACTAATAGCAACAATATCTACCACTTGGGAAAACACTCATAACTGAGTGATCATATTTCTGCACTTGAAGCAACGTGATGTGCAAGTGACTCAACATTAAAAATAACTCCATAGAAGAGACAAGGGAAAAAACAAAACAAAACAAACCAGAAAGATATAATGTACCATCACAAATATGGCATAATTTAGCCTACATTACTTTTTGAAAAAGGCTTCAGGTTTCTTCCTCACGTCCCCTTCCTGCCTTTAAGATAACACTGTAACTTGCTGTAGCTACATCTGAGCTTACTGTTGAGTGAACTGACAGGTAGAATTTATAGAAAATACATTTAAAATTGAGTTTTTATAACTGCAAGCTAAGTAAGTTTTCTCTGCTTATAATGAGACCGATATTAATTGTGATGACATATTTTTTTCTTATTACACTCTTCCTAATATCTTCTTCCCGAGCAGTATCTTGCAGAGTAGAACATGTCCCACATTTTTCTATGGTGCAGTAAGCTTCCAGACTGGGTGCCATACAGGATCTGTCTCCCTCAGAGTGAATAGCTGGCTTAGATACTTGCAGCAGGTGTAGTGACCTGGGACTCATGCTAGGCAAATAGCTCAAGTAGTTACCAGTTTCTTAGGTGGCTTTTATTACTATGCTGAGCACTGTGTTGCCATAATTAATTTTGAGCCAAGATCAAAGCTACTTTAAATATCTGTACAGGTATATCATTGTTGCGAATGTATGATGGGCAGACCCTAAGTGGTGTAACACAGAATTTGCAGCTTAGGTGAGGGAAGATGAGCTGACTTAAAGCCACCCCTGTGTCTGTAAACCAGATTTTGCAAAGTGCGTAACACATCACAAACAGAGTCTGATGCAGAATGCATAGGAGCCAGCTGTAGTATTGCTTGGTAATTAAAACAAGGATGTGGTAGTCACTGGGAATGTACACCTTTACTTGGTGATCAGCTTACCTTCGGACTTATGCCACCATATCACCACTACAATATCAATGTAAGATTAAAGATACTTCAAATCCGCCTAGGTGTACTGCCATCACACCTCCAGCACTAAATGACTGTCTAAATAAGGATGAACTGTACCTGACTTGGGGACAAAGTCCTCCTCAGTCTCCTTTGTTCTGCATGGTCAATCTTGTCCCAGATTTGTCCTTCCTGGAGGAGTTATGAAGACTGAGATACTGTGGTTGGGACTGAGAGAGTAGAAGAAAAATGTGCGTCGTGATGGGGAGTTAACATGAGACTGGGCACTGAAGTAGAGATTTTCTGTGGGGAAAATAGGACACAGATGGATATTGAGGTAGACAAGGGAGGTAGTTACCTGAAATTGCAGGTATGGGAATAGGAGTGTGTGAAGGTAGGGACTCGGGGATGGTACTTTAATAGGAAGTATAAAAGTAAGACACCTGGTTGAAACCTTGGAAACCTCCTTCCAACATCTACTGATGTCTGTAGTAGCCCACATGCCTAGTGTAGTGAACATAGCAAGGAAACTAACAAAACACATCTTCAAATCATGTGGCTGTATATTTATTTTCTTGGGTTTTGGTTTGTGGAAGCCCTAGCACAGGAGAAGGGCCAAAAAAAAAAAAAACCCTGCATAGGCCACAAGATGGCCACAATACCTGTACTGATTCTCGAGCAAGGATGCAAATGTACAAATGCTCATACACTCATATTTGAACTCTCTCAGGTTATGATAACATCTGATCTCCCACTGAAATTTGGATAAAACTGGATGACTAGTATACCTGAATAAGACAAGCCAGATGGTGTGTGTGATCTTAGTCTTTTTTGAAATTGCAAATTATTTCATTAAATAACATATTAATTTTCATTTTCAGACAAACAAATAATTAGCATTTTAGCCACACAAAATAGTTACTTAAAATAGGTCTCAAAATGTTTACTGATATTTACATGTTGTTTCTCTCTCTTTCTCTTATTTTTCAGGTAGTAGGATTCTCCCCATAAATACACATAGACAAGGATCTTGGAACACAAAATGCATGGACAAACATTCAAATTTAGGTTTTTAACTTTTAAAGGTTATTAAAGTGAGGAATATAGTTAATTTTGTTTATATATATATATATATATATAAAATATATATACATACATACACATACACACACACACACACACACACACGCACATATCTATATTTGTACATGCATATACTATTTAGTCCTAAGATATGATTTAGAGGATTTCAAGGTTTTTTTGACAAAAAGTTTTTTTTTTTTTTTTGCTTGAATGAAAATCGTCACAAGAAAGTACTTCCCTTTGTCACATTTTTAATCAAATAATTCCATGAGTTTTATGCCTTGTACTATCTAGCAACCATTTTAAAAGCAATGATGTTTTGGATTTTGGTCTGGTGAAAGACTACTTTTTTTAACTTCGCTTTTGTTTTATTCCATTTGTGCTGATAATACCTATTCTCCAAATCTAAATTGTTTTGGTTTGCTCCAAACAAGACAGCATTATTTTTTTCACATGGGAATGTGTTTCGCATGTGGAAATAAGAGGTTGTTATAGGATTCTTTATTGTTGGTATTATGGTAGCACCTAGAAATCTCATTCAGAGCTGGTGCTCTGTGACGCTTAGTGTTACACAAACACAGAACAAAAGATAGGCCATTCGCTTAAGTTCACAGTTTCAGTGGTAAGTGGTTTCAGCAGCCTATGTGCTACTTCTCAGTGAAGATAACCTCTCTATTACTGTGAATATTATCATCATGTTATCACATACAACAGCAGATTTTGCTATGTGTTCATAATTTGGCTGCTCAACACTGCTATTGCTCCAGACCCCTTAATTTCAATGCTACCTTATCCTATGCTTGCCAAATAGCCCAATTTCATCTCTGACTGGGAGTGCTGTTTGCAGCCGGGTCCCAAACAAACAATAGGAGGTCTGAGGAAGGGCACAGCACCACAAAAAATAAAGATGCAAGAAGGCCTGCTTAGTCATTGCAGTGCAGAGCTGAATGGGCTGAAACGCATCAGAGTTTTAGGTAGGAGGGATCTTAATGGAGAGGCTGTGAGAAAACAGGAAAAGTCTGTTTCTCCAAGGATTAAAAAACAGAGCTTCCATTAATTATTTTGTGGGCTGGTCACATTAGGAGCTTTGTGGTGATGAATGAGTTTAGTATCGGAAAAATGGTGATACTTCATATTGATATATTTATATAGCTCTCTGAAGAAGCTCTACTGCCTCTCCACTTTTTGGTTGTTTGCTTATTTCTGATCCATCTGAGGTGGAGGTATCGGCAGATATCAGTGAAGAGTGTCATGCATCGAAAGGGGACATTCTGGGTCTTTTTGGGATATCTATGCTGACATATTTGACTTAGAGGACAAATGTACAGAAATCTATTGCTGGATGCATTTTGGCCTTGAGCACCTTAAACTTCTCATTGTCTTCTATTCAAACTTTCTCACAGGTCAAGGAAGCAATCATGTGGCTCTTTGCACTGGGTATCTGTGAATTCCATATTCCTTTAAATATAGCAGTCACAAAGTTAAATATGCTTATGAGCATATTTAATGTCTTTAATGTTTTATGAGCATGTCTATGATATTACACTCCACTGGTTGAACAAACATTTCCAGAAAAGTTTAAGAATCCTTCTATGCTGTCTCTTGTATCTGGTCTTCAAACAGTTGCTGCAAGAGCACTACTGAGTATCAGTGCCGGGACCATTTACTGACACTTGGGAAAGATGTAGAAGAGCATACATAAAGCATTTTGGCTAAAAATTCTAATTCTCAAGACTAGGTCTCCAAACTTAATTAACACTTATAAATGGAAATTTGCAGATAATTTAAGAGAGGAGCTAAATAAATCCTCTTTTATGTATTTGTCATGTTTGAAAAAGTCATGTAATTCCCTATGCTGACTGTCTCCCTTTTCCCCCCTTTCCCTATTTCCCCCTAAGACTACCTATTTCAGAAGGTCCAAGAATCCTATACATGTCCTCCATTACTTTAGAAGTCTCTAAATGAAGAAAAGCCTGGTTAATCCATAATAATGGCAGGTCTGTTTATTGATCTCATGAATTGCACTTTACTTGACCTGTCAAAAAGGCAGAATTCTCAGCGTGTGCTTTCCTGCTCCTCTAAGAACCTCGGGCAGATTGCTCCCCCCAGCCTCTCCCCATCTGCTGGCAGCTGCTGTAAACACTGGTCTAAAATCATTAACCTTCCTCCAAACAATCTATTTGAGTTCATCTTTGAGAAAGTACATAAGGAACGATACACACTCACTACTGATTTTTCTTCCCTGTCTTTCAGAACACGCCAGCACCCAAGCTGCATACCCAGTCTTGTTCTAAAAGAAGACAAATTAAAACCAAAATCAGTAAGAATTGAAATCACCTCACAGACTAGGATTTTCTAATTAGAAATGCTCTGATTCTTAGTCAGTGTTAACACCTGTCCAATACCAAGCAAAAATCTACACATTTATCTGAGCAATCAATGCCATATATTTATGAGAAACAATCAATCAGGAAACCAGGGCTTAATAGAAAACACTTCCAGAGTGAATTACTGATTATGTATTACTTCTACCTGAACAATACCCTGATGTGCAATATTATTGTCACTATGAGAATGTCATGAATGGATCTCCAGGGTGAGTCTTGCGTAGATGGGAAACTCTTCTGGCTGAACTAGGAAAAGTTGCAGACAACTGCATGAGTCAGATAATGCTGTTTCTATATAATGGTATTGGGTTGTATCCAGAGCACGGATTTCTTGCACTCTGAAGGTGCATTGCTGTTTATCTTTTAAAAGTACCTAGTAAGAAAATGCTTTTCTTTTAAAGATGTGTCTTTTAGCAGTGTGGTTTCTGATATGACAATGTGAAAACCAGAGTAAACAAAAAAGGGGCCTTTTAAAAGGCAGCCCTGGAATTTAAATGCAGGATAATATATTTCTCTGTTATTGCATAAAAATACAGTGGGTGAAGACAGATTATGACTAAAAATACAGTGGATGAAGACAGATTTTCATTGCTTGGTCTCTGGATAGAAGGTGCAAAAATTTCAGTCTAAGGAGAAAGAATAGAAGGTGGTTCTTTGCGTGAATTTTCACACTAGATGTTTGAAGTATCCCTCTGCCACCTAATTCATAAATCTGTAACCTGCAGAAGCATTACTCAGACCTGTGAGATGCTGCTAGAAGTTGTGCAGCATACGATATGCAGGAGCAATGATCTTCCTCTTTCTTTACTGATTTCTTTACAGTAAGTCCTGTGACATTAGGGCTGAGGAACTTAATGTGCTAGCAGGCCTCAAATTCAAATGATATGCTGGAGAGGGAGTTTAAAAACAGCTCATGACACATTCAAGTTTGTCCAAGTAAATAAAGATGGAAAGCTTTTGTGTAATGTTGGAAACAAATTGGAAGGGACAAATTCTGCTAAATTACCTGTAGGCAGAATAGGGTAATTTCACTATAACTGAAACAGAATTGTCATTAGTTGGCTCTCAAAAATAATAATAAAAAAAAGGACAAGGCTACCCATTACTCTGTCTGAATATCCAATTCTATTATTTTTAATGTAAAAATATGCAGGTCTTCTTACCAAAAGAAAAAAAAAAAAAGATGTCTTACCTTTCAAGTCTTGGACTTGACATTTGCCTGGGCCATTAAAATTTTTTAGCAGACTGATGAGCAGATGCATTGGAAAATAGCACGCACAATAAAACTGCAGCCTATGTATTTTTTCCACAGCCTTAGTAATGTTGTTATTAATATATTCAAATTAGTGTCAAAACATTCTCTGTCCCTGGATCTGAGAAGGTACTTTAGGACACACTCTCTCAAAGGCTGTGAATATTTAAAGGCATGCCCTTTGGACGAATGCTATCTTTATATATTTCCCTTTCTAGAAAGCGATGGTGAGTTAAGGCATTTCACTACAGTAGAAGATAGGTGGTAGAATGGTTTTGAATTAATTAAATATGAATTGTGAACACAATAGAGAAATGGTTACACTGAGAGCTGGATCAGATCCAAAGGCTCTGGCTTGCCCTTTTCTCTCCAGTCAGATGTCCCCCCATCTTCAGATGTTAACTTCAGTTGTCCCTTGGACCAGTGAGCAATTTTGCAGGCTGGCAGTGGCAGGATGTGAGTGGGGATAAGGGAAACATGTTTTATTCCATTTCCTGTTCCTGGCTGGTCCACACTGCCTTTATCTCCAGGGGACTTTTCAGGACAATCAAATCTGTAATCTTGTGGACGTGGATTCAGTTCTTCAGAGCCAAAGAGCAGCTGTGCTAGAACGTTAAAGCCCAGCGAGAAAAAGTGGCATTTCTCAGGAGAAGCCTGTGAAAGAAGGCTTTTAATTAATTTTTATTTTTAATTATTTTTTAATTAAAGAAGCTGTAAGAGGCAGTATGGTTGCTGGAGAAGGCAGACGTATCTTTCTAAAAAGCTGTATCAGGCAATATCAATTGGTGGGTTACTAGAGAAGGGTGATCTCTTGGAACACAATTTCAAGGAGTGATTTCAGTCACCCTAGGTTAGAACAGTTCACAAATTGAGTTATAGGAACTTACTGAAACTGTGCCTTAAAATTCCCTCATTTCCAATAAATTACTATATAAGCTGGTATAAAACAACATTACTCCATTAAAAACAATGTATTGCTTTTCAGCGTTAAATAAATAAACCCACATTTCTTTCTTGGCTCATCTATAAACTTTGGTGAAAGGTACCTGATTGATAGGAATGTAATGATAATCCAGCTCCTCCATTTAATGAGGGAGAGAGAACATCCAGCTAAAACAGTGTGTGTTTCTGTCACCCAGAGAATGGGCTGAAATGACTGCCAGAAGTTATTGAGCTGGAGAGAATTTTAAATGAATGAATTGGGCACGAGTCACGTCTTTCCACAGAGCAACTGTGGGCGCTGGCTGCTGATGTACTTTGCAAATCAGCAAAGGCCCCTTTTGAGGGAGCCAAGGGGAGAATTTCATAACTGACTCAGATTTTGAATTCTGCGATACACCTGTGATAATAATACCATACAAAAACAAAGATTATTTAAAGAGAAGAAGCTTCAGTTTGTAAATAACTCAAATACCAGCAAACTTGGGTGGTGAAGGGTGGCAGGGTGTTAATTGGTCTGGAAGCAATATAAATACTTTCTGCATTTATCTCACTTATAAATGTTCACTGGTGATAAGTTATCAGTAATTTATGATGTGCCATGACAAACGCTTACATTTCTGACAAAAATAGCAATTAGTTAGAGGAATGAGGATTCTCCCTGAATATTTTCAGCAAGTTGGTGGTGGGGGGATTTCTTTCCTTCCATGCATGAACTGCTAACAAAAATCCTTCAAATTTGGCGATTTTGTCTGTTGCCTGAAATTGGTCCAGATTTTAAGTTGTTCTAAAGATGTTACAAATGCTCATATAAAATTATTAGAATGAATTATTTGCCTATCTAGTGCACCCATTAGCACAGAACTGTGGTGATAGGTATGACAGAATCTCATGAAATTGCTCATGAACTTTCTTAATCTTTGATTCAGACATTGTAGCTTTTTGATTTTTTTTCTTCCTTCACATGCACAGAATTTGTTACCAAAGGATGTATTCTGAAAGAGCAGTAAAATGTGCAACAAAATTGTCAAGCTCAGCCTCAGTCTGAGTCTCACACTCCTGTCAGGGAGTGCCTTGTTGCCCCAAAACTTCATCCCAAGGCCCACCAAACCCAGGTTTCTTATCAGGTGCAGGGAAATGAATGGAGGTCTAATTTGTTGTAGTTAAGTATTACACTGCAGATAAGTACTGTACTATGTCTTCATTTTCATCCCCAGGGAAAGTGAATCACCTACTAGAAGGCACATTTCTATCTTCTTGCAAGTCTCATCTCTCTATTGCCTGAGTAGAGTAGTTTCAGTGTCAACTTGCTAAATGTTTTACTTGTGTTGCTCAGTGAACTCCAGTAGTGTTTGCTTTGAAATTTTAGAGTTTAATTAATTCTTAGTGATTTAGGAGATCTGGAAAACTAATGGTTTCTGAATTGAGAGAGAACTTGAAAAAAAGTGTAAAATTATGGTTGCATTCACAGATTGTGAAGAGATAGTATTGGTCAAAATTCAAGTCAGAAGCAATTCATTTCCTTACATTTCTGTTTTGTAAGAAATCTGCAGAATACCATAATGAAACTTGCATTAATACATTTTGTAAATAGCCAAATTTAAAGGTTACTGAAGCCAATGGAAAGGCACTCCTTAAGCTCAGAAGTTTTCGGCAAATCCTGGAATTGTCAGATGTTAGTTATGCTCATTCTCTTCCTTCCAGAACCACTTGTTTGAGAATTCACCTTTTTGAAGCATCACCTGACACCTCTGTTCTCAGCTGTGGACAGAATCTCGGATCTGAGCAGCAAGGGAAATCCACTAGCGGCCTCCAAGCACGGAGGCCTGCCTCCCCATCTAGGGAGGAATGCAGGTCATTTTGGCCATAATACAGCTTCTGAAACCAGTAATGTAAAAATACCTTATCAGACACCTTGTAAGCTATGATGACCAGTGAGTCTAATAAGGGATTACACAGAGCCTGATGTCAGAAAAGTGGTGATCACCTGAAACAGTAGAGAAAGCTCTTAGGGAAAGCATCCCCAGAGCTGAAGTCCCAGGTGTGTGTGCAGGGAAAGGAGAGAGTGTATGAACTTTTGGGCATGGGGTTGCTATTTATGGTGTTTATATATCATCTAGTACAAACAGGCAACCAGCCTGGGGTGTTACAATGCTGGGCATAATCACAAAAGGCAAAATGAGGGCTCCTGTTTCGTTTGGAAGGGTTGGAGTAACTGACTGATCTTCCTGGGCACTTTTGTATCTACTCTAAAGTTAGCCTGTGAGGTGACTGAAGTCCCAGGTGGCAGTATTCATTGACTGCAGCTCATAGAGGGACACACGCTGGAGGGAACGTCAATGGGAATAAGTCTCCTACGTCATTCCCTAGAAGGTGTGAGATGGGATTGTTCAGGCTCTGCTGGACAAACCTTTGTGATTATGCAGAAACACTGAAGCTGATAAGGAACCATGTTGCTTAACAATAATAAGCAAGCAAATCTTATATTCCAAATGAAAGGGCACAATTTGGTCCATATGAATGATAATAATAAGGTGAACTGTCAAGATGGTAGGTTTGTGTGCTACCCAGTCATAACTGAAGTCAATGGAAAAGCACATTGAAGCCTGGATATATTACAGAATAACATTCTGATTTTAGACAGATATTGTTTTCTAATAGGGATATGCTTTAGCCCTATTATTGAAGCCTCTTCCTCCTGAACTCCATAAAAATGCAGTGGTATGAGCTGCTGTACCCACTGTTATATGGTTGGCATGAGACCTATCAGGATTAGATCTAAAAATGCCTGCAAATCAGATCAGGAATTATAACTGAAATGGAAAAACACTGTTTTTTTATTCTGGATTTTCTCATTCCAACAACTGAAGCTGTGTCTTCAGCTCTTAGTGGGTGACTGGCTTGTTTCAAGAGTGAAGAAGATACTGTAGGAACGCTGTGTGACAACAGTGTGCATTGCTGGGCTTGCTGCTTCTGGAGCAACGATTGACTCAGAGGATTCTGCTCTTTGTGCAGATGCTATTATCTCCCAGCACATGTGCTCAAGCATTGAGCTGTTATGTCAGCGACACTGAGTAAACACGATCCAGAGATAGTAACAGATAGGAAAAGAATCTTTGATCTGAGGAAATGCAATTGGCATTTTAAAAAAATCACACTAAATTACTCATTTTTCAGTTAAACAACTCATCAGGAAAAGAAATTTATTTTGCTCTGGAAAAGAATCCCTCCCAGTCCTCTCTTGCTAAGGCTTTGCATGCAGGAACATAGCGTGTTCTAGAGGAGGTGAGTGATTCTTTTAGACCACTTTGACAAGAGCAGTAAATTTCAGTTCCCAAACCTGCTTGGATGCGGAAGCTCTGAGCCACAGAAAAGGCTTACGCAGTTCAAGGACCCAGGCTGTCTGCTGGAAGGACTGCCAGGAATGATAAAAATGATAATAAATTTACTTTTACTGCTCCTCACTGTTGTAATAAATTTGTCCTGTATCTTTACAGAAAAACACACACAGACCCTCTTTATAAACCCCTGGGGTGAAATTTGTGCACAAAAGTAACATTCTCTTTCTCTTCACTTCTGTTTGTGGTGTCTTTTTATAATTTGTGGAAAGTGTCCAACAGGTTGGAAAATACATTGAAAACCTAATCCAGACATGTCAATACAACACTGGTTGTAGTTTAAACAAAAACCAAGCAAGTTTTCCCCTTTCCAAAGTTGTCTTGTCTCCAAAAATACTTCTCTGATTCAAAGAGTATATTTTTATCCTGGCTTAACTCCTTCTGTACTGGAAAACAAGCAAGGCTATTTTTGCATGGCACCATTTGTGTGTACTTAAGCAGAAAAATATATTTCTCTAACAGCAGGAGAAGGTTTGATCAGAACTGTAAGAATTTCTAACATGGGCTTGGCCAAAGTTCTTTGCTGGTGTAAAATGAACTTATACAGTAGCACTAATTTCTAGTAGTGCAAAATTTGAACCATAGTGCATGAACCATGTCAAGTGGCAAAGGAAATATCATCACTTCCCTATGCTCTTTTTTTGTTTTTTGTTTTTGTTTTTTTTTGTTTGAGAACAGTTATAGGGAACATGTAGTGCTTTTGGAGAATTGGTCTGTAAAATTTTCCAGGAATTATTGCTTTTGGTGGGGAGGAGGTGATATATTTGCATCAGCACTTCAGTGCCATTCCTTGCTCTTTGAGAATTTGTCAATAATTTGACAAAATTTAACATAATTCTTTAAATGGAGGGGAGTTTCCCTCAATATCAGTTAATATCAGAATTGGCTTGAGTCTTGAAATTCAGACCACATTAAGAGTTTTGGAAAGCTTAGGTTCCATATTTGGTTTCAGTCAATGAAAGACAGAATATGTCACCCATAGAAAATCTTGGATTTGGATTAGGAAAAATATCCACAGTCCATGGCATGTTTTTTTTGCAAACCCATGTTCATGTACATACAGTATTACAGAGACTAATTTCAGTTTGGGTGGTCCAGCATGGATGTATATGATGGATATAAATCAAAAGAATTTAACTGACTCATCAAGAATGGATTTAACATTGGAGCTGCGAGGGTTGTACATCCCCCCCAGTTCTGTCAGTTCCCTCCAGTGACACCATCATCTGTGTCATATAATAAACCTGAAGCCCAAACTGTTTTTCTCCAAACTAAAGCCAATTTAATTCAAAATGAGGTTGATAATCTCATCCTTTACTTGTTATAATTGTAGGTGTGTGTATTTAAAAGAGGAAAAAATTAAGCGATGTGTTCACAAGTGTTTCCATTCAAAATAAACTCCTACATTTTATCCAGACTGTATTCCTGCTAAATGAAAATCCTGAGTATAGTTTATTACTGAATAAGGAGAAGTGGGTTGGCAGGACAACAGTATTGGTCAAATATCAGTCATAAAAAAAATGAGGATAGCTTTTCCTAACTAAGGCACAGAATTTGATTTACAGATTTTTTATGATGGGGATGGGATAAGCCATTGTATGCTTGTCAAGGACTCTGTCTTTGCTGTAGTCAGAGAGTCCACACGCAGTGCACCCTCCCATTCTTTCAAGGAGGGCAAATGAGCAAGTAAAATGTTACCAGGTTAGGTAATGAGAGGATGTTTTGCAGTTAAAAATGCGTAAATTTTAACTAATGGGTCCTCTCAAGAAGGGCTTCATGACATTATCAAGCCTTGGAAAGGAGCTTTGGCTAGAGTTAAGCTGCAGAGGTGCCCTCAGCTCCAAGAGGTACATTTGCTTTTAGGAAGTGACCCTGCTGGTGAAGAGTGCAGTCCTTTCACACTGAGGCCAGTGAGCGCTTGAGGGCTCAGCCCTTCACGGGAAGTACTGACAGCATCAGCCTTATATGAGTTAAAGAGCCTTAAGTCTCTTACCTTTCATATTTTATCTCACCTGGTCTACTGAGGAATGGTAGCCTGCTGGTAACAGTTCAGGTGAAGCTGGTGAAGGGAAGGGGGCTTTTGATCTGTGTTTTGCATGTTGTTACAATAAGTACTCTGTAAGTATTGTCTCAGCTGAGAGGTCATGGAGTTTATGAGCACTGAGACTGAACTGACCTACTGTATCTAGAGGTGATCCTCCAAGGTCAGGGTTACAAAATGTTGTGGGAAAGCCTACTGTGCCTTCTTGATGGTAGGTAAACAGAGAGCTTCCTCCTCTAGGTTGTTACTTCTGGCCTCCTCCATAACACTCCAGTGAAAAGATGAGTAAATATATCTTTAAAAAACAGCCGTGCTCCTGGCACTACTGCAGTCACAAGGTCAGGCAGCTAGTCATCAGAGAAGATATCTTGTTTTGTGATATTCTTCTGTCCAGCAAGAAATGCTGTTAGTTTGCATGCACGCTTTCATATGATAGGAAAAACGCCAAAGATATATGTTCAATGGAAAATGTGAATTAGCAAAATATCTGTAATGAAGTGGTTTTGGTATTCCAAGATAAATCAGAGAAGGGAAGAAACACAAAGCATCTTGAGAGCATTGCCTCTCATGACAAAGATGCGGCCATATAAGCATATGGTTTGAAATAGGAACAGCACAACATTTGAGAAAATTGTTAATACCCTAAAACTTCAGCCACACTGACAATTCAGGCAATTCCAGTGCAGCAAGTTTCCTGCTGTATTAACCCCTGAAATCTGCCCAAATGCAGCCATAGGTTATCTATCCCTTTTCCTTTTCTTCATTCACTCTTCCTGACCTGAAGCAGACAAAAAAGTTGGCTGTTCTTTCATGTATGTGTATTTGTGTATTCTAGGCACTGTTAGCTGGGCATACATAAATGTAGGAAATGAAGGTTCAAGTTCTTGATCCGGTGAGTATGAGGATGCACATGACTTGTTTTAAATGATTTGGGCAAGATTTGAGCCTGGATAAGTGACATGAGCAGCCACGTGTCTTAACCAATGACCTATTAAGATTTTTTTCTTTTTCATCAAGGAAACTCCATGTTTTCAATATTCAATGTTGCTGCAGAAAAAGTCTGTTCTGATGAATCACCATTTTCAAAAAAAGAAGTTTCCCTGCAAAATACCCAATCAGCAGCACTACCATTACCACAAATTACTTTCTTTTAGGGTCCAATACAGTTCCTGTGAGAGACAGTGGAAAAACATCTGATTTCAACGAGTGTTGGTTAGGCAGCTACTGTTGTACAGTGGCTGTTAGGACAGCTCTTCTGAAACTAATTTTGCAGCAGTTTGCCCCCAAAAGTCACTAACAGGAAGAAAACCTGTCACTTTCTTAGAATCACTGCTGACATATTCAAGATTTATTGTCTCATAAAATCAGTCCCAGGCCTGGATCTCTATGCTGATTCTGAGATATGGGCTTCCCTTTCTGCCTTCTTATTTGTGCACAATTGTTTTTATCCTTCCTTCCCCCATCTCCATCTGGTCTAATCCTGTACACCAAGGATTTCCAGCATTTTTCTCTAGGTACTGTCATTTTGACACCTGGCTCTGTGCCAGGTTGCTTAATCTGAGGTGGCTGAGTATTCCTATGGTATTACAGTGATATTATTTGGAAGACTTTCTTGAGACACCTCTCCTTTGTTCATTTTTCTCTTGTTCTCAAAGGATTGTTTTCCATTATCACCTTTTGTTCTGTTTCTTTATTTCTTCCCTATGACCTCTTTGGTTTTTTTGCTCTCCTTTTACCACTGTCTAAAGACAGTCTTCTAAAATGTGTTTTTATTTTCCTTTCTGATGTCCAGATCTTCTATTCCTGTCTGTTCCTTCCATACTTTGTCTTCATCTCACATTTAATTGTTTCCTCAACACATTATAATTACTCCTTTTTAATTTATTTTCCACTTACTGTATACCAGAACAAAAGTCTACATAGACAGTTCAAGCCTGTTCATATAGCTGAAGTCCTGGGCTCTCTGTAAGACATAATATCGTACTACACCCAGCATGAAATATAATTCTGTTAGCTAATGTTCTAATCCAGCAGGTAAAACTGCTGGAGCAAAGGAGCACAGGTGAGATGCACAGAGTAGAATACAGAAGGCAGGAAAGGAGGGAAACAAATGAGATACATATGAAGGATTGAGAGGAATAGAGATCAGTGCACAGGGCTGAAAGTGAGCGGGGAGCAGGGGAGCTGAAGAGGAGAACAAGGAGGAGAGGAGAAAAAAAGCTTCCAAACCAAAGAGGGAGGAGAACAAACCTGAAGGGCCTGAAGGTGGGGAGGTAGAACACTTTCCATCTTTACAATGCTTCATGGAGATTTAAGAGCAAAGATCCAGGATAGCAGCTATTGAGGATTCAGGGCTTAACAGAGAACCAAAATGGCACTGAATTTAAATGACCCAAGAAACAACGTGCTCTCTGGATTTTTATTTTATTTCATTTTAACTGTCACAAAGTCCGCACATTGCATCTGTTAAATCTCTGAAAAAAAAATTTTTTTTTCCTTACAAGAAGTAACTTTT
Source organism: Apteryx mantelli (assembly GCF_036417845.1). Classification (NCBI taxonomy): domain Eukaryota; kingdom Metazoa; phylum Chordata; class Aves; order Apterygiformes; family Apterygidae; genus Apteryx; species Apteryx mantelli. The sequence goes on from NC_089979.1 coordinate 155,579,361, forward strand.
TTCTTGCATAAAATCATGATTTGTTTTGTGTAACTCAGGAAGGAGCCCTAAGGCAGAAATCTTTCTCCTTCGTTTGGAGAATATGTAAAATGCAAACAAGATGCCCTGGTTCGTTAGGAGGAGATCTTGGGTATAGCCTTAAGATCTTTGCTATCTCTTACCTGACCTTATAGGTAACGAATTTGAAGCTCTCCTCTGCTCTCTCCCCTGCCTGCAAAGGGGTAAACTCCAGTGGCCGCAGTAGTGTCCTTCAGCTGCCGGTGCAGCTGGTCAGTACGCTGGATCTCATCGGAGGGTAATCCTGTCTCTTAACCTATGCAGCACATCCGCTTATTTATTCCCCTTCACTTTCAGTCCTACATCCAGACAAAGCCCCACTCTGGTTTTCAAATGGAAGATTTAGCCCACAGTATCCAGTGGTCTAAACTCTGCCTCATTGTTCATTCTTACCCTCCCAAAACATAGAGACTTGGAACTGATCTTGTCCCAAGGCAAGTTCTCACTGTCTGCTACGAAGAAAAAAAGAGGGCCAAGATTAGGAGAGAAAAATAGCCACATTAAAGGCAGATGACAGAACTCAATTATACCTCTGTGCATTTTAGCAGTTAGTTTCTTCTCGGGAGAACCATGAAAAATATTTACCTGGCAGAATGACATTATTCTTCTCCCTTCTTCTAGTGTGGAATATGAAACAGAGCTGTAGTAGGGAGCTTAATCAGTGGAGAAGACAGGCTATGTATTACATTTGTCTGCTCCTTAATCATGAGGTTCAGCTTACACGTATCCAGAGTATTTACCCAGCTAGGTCAGCTAGCTGCTCACCGCTGAGAACACTACCCATCTCAAAGGAGTCACAGGTGTTTCTGGACAACAGGAAGAGAGCTGCTTATTTACCTTGTAGTTTCTTTTGGATTGTTTTTGTTGCTCAGATAAGATTTCCTTACTGCTGGCAATCTTTCTCGAGAAAAACTGCCATGAAGAATATTCTCAAAATATGTTGCTGAGTTTGCCCATATATCCATTTTGCACAAATGTAATTGAGAGCTGAGATTCCGAATTCCTGTATCTACTTGTACAACTTCCTAGTGATCCAAAAAGTTGAGGTAGGACTCGTTCTCTCTCCTGAAACTTGATGATGTGGCACCTTGAGAGAAGGGAGGCTTATTAGAGACTTAGGACTGTATATAAGATTTAAATTTAGTTATACAGAGCCACTATTATATTTCAGGATCACTAAGAAAACCATTGAAATAAGCTGTTACATTATTTTGGTTGATAAAAATCTTAGTGTAAAGCATGTATGACACTTTTCCTTGTGCAGCAGAAAATGACTTATACTTTTACCTTTTCAGTGGTAATCAGGGTTGGTAAATATAAGTTACTATTTATAGTGTCATTCTCTAATTTCAGCTTGTACTGAGCACTAGGAAACTCACACTGAGAATTTTTTATTTTTTCCAATGAATTTTTCCATTTTCTAAAGTGCTAAGTAGCAAAGACCACCCTCTACTTTTTTTCCAGAAATTACAATATTAAGGAGGACCCTTTCAGAGCATTTTGACCCATGACCCCTGTAATTAAGTGCTTGGTCTGCAATTCTGATGGGAAATGAGAGGGAAAAGCATCACCTACTTCATTTTGGTATATCTGTTGAATCTGGTGGAAAATTTATACCAAATGAGGCATTGAGATCTGAAGATCTGGCCATTATAAACTGGATTGGGACATCAAAGAGTCACCAGAGAAATTTTTCAACCATAGCTCACATAAGCAGGCTAGCAGTAGGTGATTTGAAAATGGAAAAATAGCCTGTTTACCAGTCCCTTGAGTTGTCCACTTCTCCATGATAAACTTCTCCTTCAGCTGAAAAAATGGTGAGGTTTCTTAGGGAAATATGTGTTCTGAATTGGATTTCAGACAAACAAAAATGTGGACAGTGGGAGACGGAGAAGGAAGGAGGAGAATGGGAAGGGTAGCAGAAGAAGGAGAGGAGGGTTTTTGAGATGGATGCCAGCTGAATGGTAAAAAGCAGAGGACAGAAGGAGTTCCTATCTATGGTGAATGCTTATGGAATATATAAGGCAAATATCTATCTATCTATCTATCTATCCATCTATCTCTATATCTATATCTTGAGCAGCCTGTACTCTTTTAGCTAGGGAAAGCATTTCCAGTGATCTTCCTGAAACAACATGGAAATCTCCTGTTTTAGGTTACTCATCTATCATCAGTCACTGCACCTATGGAGATTACTCCTACTGTAGTTTTAGACACTGAAAAAATGGTAACTCTCCTGCCACTTATGTAATATGATCTCTTAATGCTGCCTTATAAAGAAAAGAATAACTGGCATTTATTAGTATGGCTGTTGGGACAGTAGTGCAGTTCTATTACATGCAGGATGATCCTACCTGAGAGAATCTATGCAATCTCCTAGATTATTTCTGAGCAGGGTATACTGCTAGGCTGTCCGCCAGGACTGAGCAATTGTGGCTTCTGTAAACATGGCATCTCTCCTGCATAATCCTGAAAGTGAGGTTACAATATGAGTCTGTGCAAAACTGAATGAGGGGACCAGAGCACGGGGAGAGAGTGAGCTGCAACTTTTTAATGCAAGATCAGCTTGTGGGGGGAGACAAGGGGTGTTAAATTCTAGCAGTTGTCTCGTGTCTGTCAGTGGGGGTTGCCATGGCCAGCTGCAATGTCTCCTGCCCTGCACTCTGCTCATTCCTTCAGAGGATGACATAGGCACTCTGCAAAACAAATAGCAATTTGTTAGAGCCTGATGACAAATTCACGCGTTGGCTATGAGTGCACATGCAAGAGGCAGAAAAAGTAACTTCCAGCTGGAAAATCTCACCACACCTTCTAAAGCTCCCTTATATCTCATCTCATAAAGTTGTTGCTTAAGACCCTGGTTATACTGGTCCGGTGCCCAGAGGGGGAGACAATGAAATGCCATCAGCTGGGTGAAGAGCTCTATTGCACGGATGGCATCTGCTTAGTACCTTTCTCTAACAGCATATCTAATACCCTCACAACACAAAACTCGCTTTGTGTAGACTCTGTTGACTGGTATAGGTACAATGAATCCCACAAACGGAGCTAGTTTTAATAATGAGTTTCTTGGAGGAAAAAAGAAAATAAACTCTTCTTTCCTTGAATGTATTTGAAGTGTGACCTATAAAGCCCTTCCAGGTGGTATATAGCTTGGTGAATCTGTGTTTTCTCTCTTTGGGAGCAAAGTCAGATTATTCTCACTGTGATGAGCTTTTACAGCTTTCCCAGATCAGATCTGGAAAGTGTCTGCTTCTGTAGTGGTAGATGTGTGTCCCAAAGGGACAAGCAATAGTCTTTTAGAATTGAACTTCTGCCAACCATTTTTACTCGTTAACAGAGCTGCTCTGGAAACAATCACCCCACCCATTTTCTTTTTCAGTGAAATTCAAACACACTATAAAATCCCATGTATTTTTCTGAAAATTCAACATTTTGTGAGGAAAAAGTTATGACACTGCTGAAATAGGATGTTTCACCCTTCTAGAAAATTTTATGTCAGTACATCCAGGAAACTTTGTCTCATGGTATCAGTAGTTCCCAAAGATCTTTACAAGGAATTCTCTTCTCATTTTCAATTGCATCTCCCCTCTATGTCAAGAATGTACTTGTAGCCACTGCAGAGATAGTAAGACATTTTGTGTTCCAGTGACACGGACAAAGTAATTTGTGGCACCTTCTCATGTGATTTATATCATCTTTTTAAAGAATTCAGATAACTTGGTGTACTAAACAGGGTTGAGCAGGAATTTTCTGTGGAAGTGATTTTCTGAAAGAAAATTCCTTTTATTTTCAAAATCAATATTTGCAAACAAGAAAAAAAAAGAATTCTTTAACTGCCCATACGAACAAGCCTTGCTATTTCACTTGCTATGGAAAACTTTTACCTTTTTTGTCTATGTTTTTTACTTTAAAAAAAAATTTAAATTTTACCAGGATGGAAGAATCTTCTCTGTTTCATTTCTGTACATAGCAAGGGAGGGGGGGAAAGACTACAAATTTCAGATAAAAAATAGGAAGTAGAGGCACTTTTTTTCCTTTTCTTTTTTTCCTAGGAAATTCCTTCCTGTGAAAATATTTCCATTTTTGCTTTCCAATGTAAATTGGGTTTGTGTTCTTTTTTTCAGAATATGAATTCTTGTATGGGAGTCCCTTTTGAAGGCTGCTGTATCCTTTAATTGTGGTAAAATTAGGCAAAATAATGATTAATATGAATATATAGAAGGCATCTCTAATGATGTTATAGTTATCCAGACCCCTTGGGATTTCCAAACTGGATCATGCAATATGCTTCATACCCAAATGCTGGTGCAAAATGTGTGATAGAAGATGTTTAAGACTGGCAGCTGAAGGGAATAAGTTTGCTAATTCTCTGATAAGTGCCTGGTTCCCTATTGACTTCTGGGTGATTGCCATTGATTTATGAACTTGCATATGATTTGGAGCCTTCCTAATGAAGAGGCTGCTTTTCTTTTTCATTCTTTCATGACAGTAGAGGTCAGTTGACCTGACACATATTCTTTCATTTGAATGACTGGTTCCACAAATGATTGTGAGTTTCCAGGGAGTGGGGAGTATCTAGGAGAGGATCTGAATTTAGTCCTCCAACAAGTCTGAGAGTGCACCTCTTCAGGGAATCTCTATTTTCAAGAACCTTCTTCAGAAAAGATATGCACATAATTTGGAGAGGATGGTATGTTAACTGATATATTGGTCCCTGACTGATAAAAAGTATTTTGCGCATGGTAGGGGTGTTTAGGGAAATTGTAAATCTCACATTTTTTAAAACTCGTAAGCTCTATTATAGAGGTAACTCAAACCCACTAAATATCTTTCAGGTAGAAATGTGCTTTTGAGAAAACAAATAGTTAGTATTTCTTATATGAAATTTTGACCATTGTGACTACTTGGAGAGCACGGTCCTACCCACACTAGAATCATGCTTTTATTCTAGGCTATTTAATTAAGAAAAAGGAGGAAAATGAACTTTTTGAATGGAGTTTTGGTTTCTTTTTCAAATAACCTTTTGACTGTTCAAAGTCCCTTTGGTGACAGCTCTACTGGCTTTGTACAGAAAATACAATGAAGTCAAAAGCCCCCTTAAAGAAAAAAAAAGGGAAAAAAAAAAGAAGAACTAACATAGAGTAGACAGAGCTGTGAAAGTCAATATCAGTGTATTATAGAGTTTTTCTTCTGCACAGGAAAAGACATCAATAAAGTTCCTATTAGTAGTCAGTAGTCTTATGACCTGATTTTGAAGCTATAAACATGGTAAATCTCTGAAGGGTTATTACATCTGAGGTATAAATCTGTTAAATATGTATCCACAATGCACCAAAATACTTTAGCAGCTCTCTGAGTGAGTGATATTCATTTAAGCAGGCTCTCATGTTATATGAAATATGTTTTGGTTTGATATGCTGAAAATAGATTCATTTAGCAGTGTTCTTTCATCCATTGTGCTGGGTGCTCTGGAGACTAACTTCCTCATGTATTCATTTAACAGGTCTCCATTGCATAGGATTTTGTATGACGGAAGGAAAATGTGTTGCTTTAAGAGGCCTGCTTGATTTCTTTAACAGCTATTCAGTTTGCTGGTCTCCAACTCTAGGATTAAATTTTCTATTCTGTCTTCCATAGGACTGAATAGAAATGGGTGAGAAATGGGGAGGGTCAACCTTGATCACTTAATTAGAACAGACTGATTTTTCATTTGTCTATGAATCAACTTTACTCAGAGATGACTAAAAACTGGAATTTATGGTTCAGAGGAAGCTGGAAATTTCATTTGAGGTCTATTTGGGAGACACATAATTAAAAAAAAAAAAATTCTTGTGGAGGAGGCCCTTTCCACAACAGTGACAGCAACACTGTTTGAGGTTGCCTCTTTAAGCTGCATCTGACTTTGGCAATTGTTGAACGAAATATTGCCCATTTCACTTCTGCTCTAAACTGTGCTAGAAATTGGGCAGGATGGAGAATCAGCTGGGAATATGAAAGTCTGTCATGAGTTTGAAAGGGCTGCTTGAACACTGTAACCCTCGAGGCCCTGAGAGCTTCAGCAGAGCCCCAGGAAGCCTCAGTCCTTCCAGAAGAAATGTGTTCATAGTCTGACAGAATTTCATCCAGCGAGAGATGCTTCCGTGAAACATTTTGGGTCAGTGAATCACTGGTTCCCTAAGAAATTCCATTTCTATGGAAAATTCCTGTCCTCCTTGTTCTACGTCTAACAAAATAATTTGGGACTTTGGTGGAGAGGAGGGGAAGGAAGGAAGACACAAGGGAGAAGCTTACAAAAATGTGCTTCTCTGTATCCCCTTGTTGGGGGTAGAGGTTTTTTCGTTTGTTTGTTTTGTTTCTCTTTTTCCAAAATACTGACATAAAGTCTCATTACTCAAGAGTTTTAGCCTCTCTAAATTTTTCAGGCAGAGAGGCAGAATCATAGTCTGGATAAGGATCTAATTTTTGGGCTGTTCATCTGAAGCAAGGCTGTGAACCTTCTGGGTGCCTGCCCATTGCTGGCTGGAAAGCATGTAAGCGGCAGTTCTGTTCTCTGTCTTTGCCTCCTTGCTGCTTCTGTTTGATTAACTCAGTAGTAGTTGGGCATTAGTTGGATGAACCTAGCACTCCAAAAGAACATATTTATTGAGGAACATGGGGTGAATAAGAAATTAAGTTCTGAGGCTGAAAGGAATTGGGGTGTTCCTGCAGTGATGGTTTGTTGTTGAATGAAAAGAAAAAGAACCACCTTTTTTTCTGTGGTATCTATTCTATATTAACATTTTGGGGCTTAGATGCTAATAGCTAGACAGGTGGTCATTATTTATATCTCTGTGTGAAGAAACAGTCTACCAAGGAACATTTAGGTATGAGTGGAGTGGACTGGATCAAACAGCCTAATGACCAGGCACAGCAGGTTGGTTAGACTAGGTGAAATGGGCTGTACTGATATCTCTGTCTTGGCAGAAATGCAAAACTCTACCAGAGGAGGGTGATTCTCATTTAGGTTGCACCTAGTATGTAGCTTCTCAGTAGTGGGACTTGCAGCTTTCCTTTCCACTGTTGTGCTTTTAAAGATCCAGAGGCCCAATCCCTCTGAGGGAAGGAGTCCACCATACACAACTTCTGTAAAAGCCAGGCACTTTTAAAACATGAAATGGAAAAAGATTTTAGACAGAGCAGGAGAAAACAGCATGAAATCCATGAAGTGTGCTCAAGAAGAGGCAAAAACTACAAGTGAATCTGATGTGAGCTAGTTTGGTTTGTGGAGGCAAGCAAGGCATGCATCGAGAATGGGAAAAGGAAAGTAAGGAAGCAAAATAACTTTGTTAATGAAGATTGAAGCTAGAAAATAGGGTACTCTGCTGGGACTCTTCTGCAGACTTATTTGGGGTGGCACAGACACAACCATTTGCTTCAGTGAGGCTTATTGCAGAAATTGAGGTGCTTTTATGTGAGCAAAGTGAAGTAAAACAACTTAGGTTTCATAAGAAGATAATGAACACATTGCCAACATCTACTAATGAATGAAAATGGTATACATAGGAATAAAAAGTTCACATGATGTTCCATAGTCTTATAAAAGTAGGTAAGATGCTTAGAATTCATGTCTGAAAGCTAGTGGAGCACCCATCAAGTAGTGGAATGGAAAAAGAAAGGCACACTTTTTCAAAAGAAGGGGAAGACATATATAAGCAAATGAATCTATAAACATATTGAGGGTAATGGAAGAGAAAGGCACTGTGAGTTTAAGATATAAATGAAGGTATATTTATATGTCATATATCATGGCAAATGCAGCATTCCTTCTGTCTTACTGCATGGGGTTCCAAACCCAAACAAGAAAGGAATAACTTATCGGTAAATGCAACCCTAAAAGGGCCTGAAGACTCAGCAGAAACTCTTTGGAAACCTAAAACAACTCACCTAAAATGCTAACTCATCAAGACCTTGATATAGGTTTTTCAGGAGCTGGTGTAATGTTTGTTCTTAACCTTAATGGGGAAATTTAACTTGCAAAACCAGGTGAAGCTAATTGTACGGTAGGCTGCTCTTCAGAGGAAAAAACAGTCATTTCACAAAGAAAATAACTGTTGCAGCTCATGTCATTTTAGTTGTTTTCATTTTTACTAATGGGAAGACTTTTTTCATTTGTGGGGAATAGTCCCCTACATAGTAACTATATAGTAATATAGATATATATAGTGTAGTATATAGTAACTCAGACTTTGTTCCCATTTGAAATCATAGACTGTTCCCATTGATTTCAGTGGCTGCATGATTTGACCCAGCAAGCCAGACATCATTGCCTGGAGGTTGAGTCAAATCAAGGCTCTTACAAGCCCCATTTGAGCAAGTAACTAACATAGACAGGAAATTATTTCTGAGTAAGTAGCCAGCAAGTGGGAGATCCAGCTATCTTGACCCTGATTCGTTCTTGCTGACATTCATTATAGTCATCTTTTGGTTAATGATTTGACTTGTGTGCTGAGGTTGGTATGTATCTCCCCATACTCATCTGGGCTGTGGGACTCCTTTCAGAAATGAGGACTCCTTTCTGACTCCACGAGTTGGTAAGCAGCTGAAGCTGAGGCAAGAGAAGCTGCTGTGCTGCCTGTGTTTTTCAGGAGACTCATTTTCCCCGTTACCGGTAAGTGTTACCATATGATTGTATAGTACAGCTAAATGTGGAAGGAAGTCACAGATCTCCATGATATGCTCTTCCTCCAAGTAACGGGTAAGCTTCTGCTGGACTCCTAGGTGGTCTTGTATCTTGGCTAAACAATTGTTTAATAATTCAGAGAGTTTTTAGCTCGACTAATCGGGGAATTGCCTTCTATTTTCAGCTCTGTGAATGAACTCAATCTGCATTAAAGTCAATAAAAGAAAGGCTACTTACAGGGAAGTTTGCAGATTTGGCCTTGTAATGATGCTTCCTGTGCAAAAAGGTTAGCAGTAAAATTTTCTCTGAGATCTGTTGAACCCATTCTCTAAACTCCAGTTAGATGGGAGAGTGAGCCTTGTGGAAAAGGCCTTCAGTGTCAGCCTAGATTTAAGGCTGTGAATAAGGAAGTTTTATTTGGACTAACTAATCCAAACAGCAGAAAATTATTGCAAACTTCCTTTGAATTATTCCTCATGGATCTTAATTGTATATTCATCTTACTCACATGAAAGAATTTGTTTCTCTTTCATTATTTTGTTAAAAGTGAAGCAGATTGACAATTGTTGATGCAATTTTTTTCCTGGAGAACTTATACTTTTCTGTGTGCTGTGCTCAGGTATCTCATCTCATGGTCAGACAAGGGGCTCTGGTCAGGTGTGAGGGGCTTGCTCTGGACTAAGAGGGACATTCAGGATTTTTTTTTTTTTCATTTGTCTTTAACCCCCTGACAGTCACAATATCACCAAACAGTAACTTTCCACGCAAGCAGGCTAAAGAAATGGGGGACAATATAGCTTTGCCATCTCCAGAAGTGATCTACTATCTATATAGTACATATACACACACAAGAAGAAGAATTATGCTTGGATTTAACAGATCAGACTACATTCCTAGGCTCTTGACAGTACTTGGTATATTGAGACAAATTATGGCTTGGGTGTTGCTGAGGGTACCTAAAGGTTGCGAGAGCAGCAGACAGTCACTGGTAAGGGAGGCTGTCTGCTGAGCAAAGACAATAATGCTTTTTAATTCACAGTCTAATAAAGTAAAGTAAGCTGAGGTGAGCATGCTGTACAGTCGAGGAGGCTGGCAGGGAAGCAGTGCCTTACACACATCATGGGGTATTGAACAGCTGCCTGGGAGAGAGAATATTTCATGGGGACTTTTGGAAGCACTTTTGTTAGTGGTTGGCCCTTATGGCTGCCCCTGCTCTCCCTTCTCCCTCAGCGTGGACCTAAGACACACTTGCATAAGCTGCTGCTCTAGCCTGGTGGCAGGAGGAAGCAAAAATCTTAAAAAGTGGCTGCAATGCAGATGATTTACATTCTCAGGATTGTACTGAGGCAAACCAGGGCACAGGTATTTATTTTTGTCCTCGTCCTTTTGCTTCCCTGTTCTCTAGCTGCGCGCAGCTCATTGATGAAGTGACATGCAGTCCGCTCCTGTCGAGTGCTGTGCACTATCCCACACACTTTGGCGATACCTCCCTGCACATTGCTGAGGAAAAGCTGTTGTTCTGGCTCTAAATCACAGCTGGCAGCTGCTATTTGACTGCAGAATTTTCCTCTGTATAATACGAGGTTTGGGACCAGTCAGTAGTTTGCATTAAAATTGATTTTGAGTGATTGTGTGATTTTTCTTTCCAGTGGTAAAATTAAATGGATGAATGTTTTAAAATTGGTGCTATTTTAAACCCAAACAATAATAAAAAGGGACAGAATTTTTTATACTAATCATTCAATAAAAGTGCTCTGCTATTTCTGTATTTTGTCTCATTTCAGATCAACATAAAAGCTTGAAATGTTGGAATTTCTTAGCAGCAGTGTGCTCCCTCACTTCACTTGTTATTCCCTACCCAGGAGAAGCAGGGCTAACACACCAGAGGCCCCATATTTTAAAGATCCTTTTGTAACATAATTACTAGAGCTTGAAATCTATGAAGAATGAAACTGCTGGTTATCCAAGCACCTCGGAGAAAGACAGCCAGAATCATACAATTTCAGAAAGGAAACCCATTCACCATGATTAGATTTGATAATAAGTTCAGCAATATTCCATAATGCTGTATTTCTCCAGTAACATTCCTTATGATGAAGGATAATAAATTAAGAGCCATGTAAAATATGCCTGTCCAGTCAACTTAAGAAAATAAGAGAATAATTTGAAACACTCACTGCCTATTCAAAAGTTCTTGACTTATTATGATTCTTGGCATCATATAAGGAAGCCTCCAAACCTTGAGTTTCAGCTTGAAAATGTGACACCGTTATTTTTATTTGCATTACTTACACAGAAAGATAGGTGTGTATGGTGGTTTAGAGAACCTTCCCCTTCCCAAGCATGTGCCTTTCCTTGGGAATATGCAGTCTCAGGCTATGACCTTGCAAACATTCGCACTCATGTTTAATTTAACTACTGTTAGGAGTCCTATTGATTTCAGTGGGACCACACACAGTAGGAAAGTTGAGCATGGGTAAAAAGATTTGCAGATTCAGACCAAGGAATCTAGACTATCTGGGTAGACCCCATAAAAACAGATAGTACGCAGCAGTTAGGGGCCTAAATTACATACTACCATAAGGTAGGGGGAAGTTGACATTCCATTCTATAGAATATTTCACATTTTCAAAAATTTGGAGCCAAACTCTCACAACTTTACAATTTTCTTAGGGGAAAAAGTCACTTCAATGTTGGTATTGTTTCATTACTATTTTTTAAGAAATTAAGTTTAAGAATTAAAAAATGAAAACATTTTGTTTGAGAAAAGATATTACAACACTGACAACCTTCTCCATTTTCACCAAATCTTTTCTTTGCAGCAGAGTTGCATATTCCTCCAAATTTCTTATGTAAGTTACTCGGACTAGCTGTGTATACTGCACTGAATAACCATTATCAACTTAAAGGAAAAATGGGTATCAGAGACTAAAGAAGGACTGCAGGCAAAATTTTCAATACGAATGTAAAAGCCATGGAGTGAGGTGTAATCAAGAGGTGCCTGAGGGCTAAATTTTAGATTTAAGCAAAAAACATAGCAATTAGCTGTCATAAACAGAAATCAGAATTTGGGTCATGTTGACCCGGGCTGGAACATACAGAGCTCAGTGCTCTTGGGGCTGAAAACCCTTGGATTCAGTTAACACAACTATAGTGCTTACAGGTCTAGTGCTCACTGGGATGTGCCTGCACAATATTTTGCTGCACAGTGAAGATATGTTCAGAAGCACCCGTATCTTACTTGAAAAAGGACCTGGGTACTTAGAGGCTCATTTTGCAAAGAGGCCCTGAACACTTGTGACTAAAATATAGATCCTTGTCACCAGCCTCTTTCTTCTCAGATCCAAAGACCAAATGCCCTCTTGATTGTGCATTGCTAGTAAAATTCCCTGTGGTTTTGCTTCTGGTGTATAGATGCATTTAAATCCTTGCAGCAGTACTTTGGTCCATGTAGTTCATCTTTAAATGCATCCTTTTTTGTCTGCTTGGTAGTTGTGCTCAGTCCAACCTCTAACTTCCTACACATTTTCTAGTATCTGTCAGCTGTAGAAGAATGCCCTGGTTAGAGAGCTTTGTCCTGGAAAGCTAGGTGCATCCAACTTTTATTTCGACTCCAGGTCTCCTGCTTCTCAGGAAAAAATGTTCTAACTTCTTAGCAAGTTAGGAGGTGTTTTTTCCCTTCAGCTCCTTCCTTCACTTAAATTCTTGCTTTCTCTCTCTGCTCTAAAGTGCAGGCTATTTAATTAACAGAAAGTGAAAGATCTAAGGAATTGAGAAACATTGTCCCCAGATACTCAACAGCACATGCCTAGAGAAGTTTGGGCTCAGATTCAAGCAGGCAAAGGAGGAGTATGAGTTGGATCTTCAAAACAAGTTCCCTAACCATAACACTATATGGGAGGATTTTTTTATTCTACCTTTCTTTTCTTTCCCTCCATTTTTGCATGGAAGGCTTAGGTCCCTAGCTCTAGAAAGTTCATGTCCGTGAATTCCAAATGGAGCTTGTGGCTTTGCTTGCCTTGTGAGTTAGAGCTAAACCCCACAAATGTCCTCTGACTCAGCCTTGCGGGGCATTTCTCTCCTAAATGGCTGCCGATTTGTTGGGGAGATGCTTTTGTTATGCACTCGTTCATGTTGTCTACAAAGGAATGGCACAAGTTAAATAACATTTGGGGTCTGTAAATGTCAAGTGGAAGTCTGAGCTTGCAAAGCTGGTATAACTTGTAGTATTGACATATTTGCAACCCAAAACTGTTACCAGAGCTAGATAAATGCAGCAGATTGCAGACAAACAAACCAGACTAACTGTAAATTAGGAGACTAGCTAGAACTTCGCTATCTCCAGCATTGAATTCCTACCCAGGACTCCTGTTGGTCTTGTGTGGTCACTACTGCATCCTGTGCTGCCTGGGACTGTAGTCTCCAGCGCAGCCTCTTGCCAGGCGAGAAGAATAGGAACTCTGAATCTCAGAACACATGTTCTCTAAAACAACTCGCAGATCTTGTCTCGAGAGCCCAAATCTCACTCCAAATCAGTAATATTGGGTCCTAAATCTCTCCGAGGCTTTAGAAAATATTCTTAAGTCACAAGTTGTGATCTTGTGAGATTCTGTCAGAATTTGACTGCCGCGATGTTAACATCTGCTGTAGAATAAAGGCTAGAGCAGATGTGAGAAGCAGGAGGGTAATGAATAAAGTAGTTTTAAAAGGGTTTAAAAGCAGATGAAGAAGCCTGTAGTTTTATGGACCCAGTGTTTCTATTCTACCAAAAGGAAACTGCTGAGACATCTTGCCAGCTAAATTAGTTTTATTCAGCTTCAGTGGTAATCATCTCCTTGGATATGGTCTGTCCAGCATTTACTTTTCTCAATACTTTTAGCTTTTTTTCCCTTTGAGGAAAAAAATCTATCATTAATAATAAAAAGCTCACAGTTATGGAAAAATAATTCACAGTAGCTATTTTTTCTCAGCTGGAACAAATATTCCTTAAATAGGGATGAATCTTTTCTTTTACAATTGTTCCTTTAACAAACTATTTGTATAAACCATATTTTTTGTCCTCCTCAGTGGTGAGGCTTGTTCCTCATTTAAGGCAGGATGACAAAGCTCTTCCACTGTTTGGAAAGGCACTGAAGCTGGTACTCCAGAACAGAGCCATCCTTTCTTCTTCTGGAGGCTAACTGATTAGCCTCAGAGCTACAGATGTGTACCAGGGGACTCAAATAAGAGAGGTAGTTTTTTTTTTTTTTTTTTTTTTTTAAATAACTTATTTCCTGGGGCTGCTGTCTGTATTAGACCAGGTGGTCTCAAATTATTTACAACCACAGGAACCTCTGTGGTCACAGGATTATCTGCATATGGAAGCACATCTGAAAGTCTTAGTATTTCTCTCCTCAGAAAACAGGACGATCTTTGTTACTGCACATTCTCATTTGGACTACTTTTATACTAAGCTAAGAGAACGTAAATATATAGATCTCACTTTCCAATCTTTTGTGAGTAGTGATTTCCTTTAAGGAAGATCATTAAAAAAAAGAGAGAAGAGGGGCCTTGGATATATTCCATTCTTTTATTAATTTTTTGGTGATTTGTAGCTACCCAGTAAGGGGAAGAACTGAATACTATTTCTTCTGTTCAGCCTATTCATTCAGTGTAAGTTTGGATGTTGAGATTTATCTGCACTAGTTTGAACTGTGTATTTATAAACAATGCACTGTAACGACCTTCCTACAACAGTTAGCACTGTTCCCATTGCCACACAGAGGAGAAGCACGAGCTATTAAAGAATGCTAAGTGCCTAAGAGCATCCATTTTCCAACAGAGCCATTCAAATAGAGGACCCAGCCTTACTGCTGTTCCTGTTTGGTTTTTTTTTTTGCCTTTGACTTCATTTCCACAATGAAACTGTAGTTTTAGCCCATAGCAGTCAACATAATTGACATTTTTAGTTTTAGTGATTACTTCTTTTCAGAGTTTCTTCAGGGTTATTCTTAGGTCTATCTTTTAGGCTGCTGGCATCTTTTCAGCCTGGCAGCCAGACGAATGTTTTAAGAGGAAATTTGACAGTCTGCATATATCTCCTGTAGTACTAGTGCCAAGAGAGTCACTATTTTAAATACCTATAGAAATGTGTATATATACATTTATAAAATATGGTAGCCAGGTTATAGTTGGCCTTAGCTTTTACTTTCACAGTTTGTTTTTGTTGAATCATAGAATTATATAAATTAGGGACGGAAAAGTTGTATTAGGTCATTTAATCTATCCCACTGCCAAAGTGGGATTGTTCCCTGCAGTATATTTTCCAATGTTTTATCCAGTACTTTTCCATTCTCTGGGCTGGGCTTACACTTTGGCTTTTTATTCAGTTAGGCTTGTATTTTGACATTTTAAGTATTTTTCTTTGGTATTCACTGTTACCACCCTGCGGTGATAACAATGATGCCTATTGCTGCTCTTGAGTTACATGAGAAGCAAACTAAAATTATTAACCCATGGCTATATTAGAAATGAATTCTTCTCTCATCTGTCCACAAGAGATTCTGTAAATTTACCCTTCAGTGGATAGAGTAGTGAGTTATATTTCTGAATTGCTAAGAACACATACATCGTTTGTTTGTTTTTTTTCTTCTATCTGGCATAAGTTCTTTCTCTTCCTTGGCTTGGAGTCATATACGAGGTGTACATTTCCCTTGGTCTCTATTTTACTGATTAATGCTTCTTATTCAGTCACTCACTGCCTGAATAGCACTCCATTGTTATTGTCCATTAACACAGAGATGATTATTCGATATTTCCAAGAATAGGCAAGGTTTTACCAGCTCCGTGTATAGCAGACATATGAAAACTTTTTTCTCTGTGACAGTGCTAAATGGAAAACATTGTCAGGAGAGGTCCTGTGATGGTTTAATACCAAGAAGTTTATGTTTAGCAGAAAGGCAGAGTAACTCATGATCATTGCCACAAGACAGGTCCACACTCGGCACCCCTGGCAAGCAAGGCTGGGACAGGTTAAGTCCATCCTCACTGAGCTGAGGCTGTGGCATCCCTGTCTCATGCAGCCAAGGCATTTCCCTGGTATTTCTCCTTGCTGGTGCTCAGTGTGCTGGAGCAGGTCGGAGAGTTGGGGCAGCAGGAGACCTGCGGCAAGGAACTCTGCTGTAGTGTATCACTGCATTCACTGAAAGTAGGACTGAAGTTTCACTCCTGGTACCAGCAAGGGCAACAGCTCTGTCATAAGACAGAGCATATCTGTCATATGACCTGATGTACATGTGTGTTCCCTCCAGTTATGTGACTCAGCTTGTAGGGTCTCATGCACTGATCCAGCCAAAAAAAAAAAGGTTTGCAGAGCCACGTTAATTAAGGTCATAGTGAGAGGGTAAGTGCTGTGATTCAGGTTTTGTATACAGCAGCTTTTTAGCCTTTCTGACAAAGATTTTTTAATATAATATTCCCTATGCTCATTTCCAGCACAAATATGTATCAAAAAATCTTTATTTAGAAACCTTATAGCAACCAACCTCCCCATTAATGAGATGCTAACCCTCATGGCTTTTAAAATGTGGTGGTTTCTGAGCAGATATGCTCTGTGGGATATAATTAGAGTTAACCTTTTCCCACTGAAATAGTGGCCCTAAATGCTTTCCATTTTGAGCTTGCTTGTTGCATCTCCATCTCAAACAAACCTTACTGACACATTAGTTAGTGGTTGAAAAACGCTGTGAGGATGTAAGGGACTAGGAAGCAGAGCATTGTCATTAATACACAGAATTGCTAGTCAGGAGACCTGGGTTCCCTCCCAGCTGTATTGCTGATTTCCTGTAGCTGTGTGTGAAGATGTTGTCATGCCAATAAAGTCTGACTGAACTGTGCATGACCTGGCCATGTCAGCTACAGCAAGCCAAAGTATTCAGAACTGCTTGCTGAAGTTTTAGGCACCTCAGTTTAGTAGATAAATTTGAAAACTTTGTCTTACCTTCCCATTTTACTGTTTCAGATAAAATTTTCTCAAGACTTACAGCATCAGGATTGATACCAGCATTGAGTTTCTATTTCCCTCTGTTTTTTGATCTATGAAATGAGAATGATGAATGCTTTCATATTTTTCACCATGATTAAAAAAGAGTTAGTCTTAATTCTTTAATGCCTTTAATAGAAAAAGTGCTGGGAAAGTGCAAGGCAGATTGTAAAATGCTGTGCTTCTCCCATCTTGCTTTGTTCTGCATACAAATACTGTACACTCATGA
Source organism: Apteryx mantelli (assembly GCF_036417845.1). Lineage (NCBI taxonomy): Eukaryota > Metazoa > Chordata > Aves > Apterygiformes > Apterygidae > Apteryx > Apteryx mantelli. The sequence goes on from NC_089979.1 coordinate 155,596,329, forward strand.
AGACAAAATGCACCTCTCTAAGACACTGTGGCTCTGCTTGTTTAACACATTTCTTGGCTTAGGTTGGAAAAATGACTCGTGAATAGGGTTAGGCTTCACCCACTGAAATTTCTTTGGCAGGTGACAACATATGAGATCATTTTACACAGCTTTAATCACCATTAAATCCTTCACCAATACCAGTCTAGCAAGTCAAGGCAGAGCCTATTTGACCCAGTGCAAAGGAAACCACTAGTAAACCTACTGGCCCTCTCAACTAGGGAAAAAAAAAAAAAAGAAAAAAAAATCCCAACCCTGTGCCAGGATATTTACAGGGGACATCAATTTTAATTTACTTCATTTTTTTGAGCATACTCTATATAATTCCTCCAGAAGAGATTTATCATTTCTCTTCATATTTTCTGGGGGTAAAAGCTAGGGAGCCTGAAGGGTTCATGTCAGCCCCAAAATGACTTGACTGAACTGTCTTAATCTGCAGACCAATTTGCTCTACAGCCCCCTACGGAAGGAACTTGTTGATTTTGGCAGTGTTTACCTTTCTACAAACAAATTCATCGTTTTCCAGACCGGCTGGCTCTTAAAAATCACTTGAGAGCTGGGAAGAAAAAATCTGCCCCAGGCTGCATCAGTATTCTTTTTCCTGTGTTCTAGGGAAAGCTTTTGTGTTCCCCACAGCTGCTTGAGCATAATCCATAAAGTCAAGATTATTTACAGAGTCAATAGAAAAGTCTGTAAAGTTCTCTGAGTTTAGTTTCCTTCAGAGGGGAGAGTGAAAGCCTCTGTCAGAAAAAGAGGAGAAGATTCTTGACTGATTTAACTGTATTCTCAGCTACACTGGCAAAGAGAGGAAAAAAAGCTGACTTGACCCACTTGCCTTTCACTTTGGGATGCTACATGTTGCATTCTTAATTTTTCCAATTTATATACTTTTTTCTACAGCAGTACACCATTTTGTCATACACCAGTAATTTTTGGTGTGACTGATATGTATCTGTATTTAGATATTATATATCAGAAATCAAATCCCCGTTTATAACCTAAACATAGCACCCTCAAGTTTAGTAATTATTCACACATATATCACATAAAGTGATGAGAGCCATGTAATATATTGCAGAGACATATCATTCACCTTTGACTGCCTGAATTGCACTTTCTCACTAGTATGTCCCACCAGAACCAATTACTTAGCAGTCAGACTTTTAGCTGCTTCTGACATGAACCACTATAAAAAAATATTTTCTATCAAAAACATTTCCATCTCCCTCCACTACCTTGGGGTTTAGGCATTCTCTTAGCATCTGTGTGCTCTAATCTAGCATCCTCAGACAGGCTTTGACCCTCACCTCTTATGTGAAGATGGCAATCACTAGACTTTAAATAGGAAATGTTTATGCTTCTGTTATGATTTTAAAAGGACAAGAGTAATCTTGCTCTGTTCCTTCAAAGAAAAATATTAGGTTTAGGAGAGGATGATGGGCTCTGCACCTCAAGCAGAGAGAAACCCACCCCTCAGTTCCTCCTGGGGCGCAGCTGCTCCATGTTGCTTTCCACTGACCTGCTCTTTTGGGTCCCATTTTGAAGCTCTAACTCTCCATTTGGGGAGCTTTGGCACCTAACTCAGTCCTGCAGGTTCCACTCTGGAAACTAGTCACCTAAAACTTCTGGGACCCTAACTCTGTCATTGGATATAACCCAAAGTCATTAAACTGAGCTTTTAAATCATGTTTAGAGGTTACTAACATTTATTAGCTAAAGCTTTATTACTCCTTTGATGTCCATATAGTTAGATTCAATGAATCTTAAGTACCTAGTTTTACATTCTTTAGAGTGCATGCTGCACTTTCCTAAATGTTTTTTTCTAATCTCCTCTCAACAAGAAGCCTGATGCTCGTGAGGCCAAGTAGGTGTTAGTGGGGATAGGCTACTCCTGCTAAATCCAACAAAATTAAAACAGAAGAAGAATGTGACCTGTGCATGAAGCCGCGAGGAGGTGAAAACTAATGGGTGCAAACAGAGCTTCTTTTTCCCCCTGTGCTCATAACAAAAGGCTTTGGTGGAAGTGGCAAATATCTGGAGTTTGCCGCTATGGTTCAGGCAGCTGCAGCTAGATGTCCACCTCACTCTTTGCAGGTGAGTCCTGTCCACACATCTTATGTTGTAGAAAGCATACTTGTGCCTTGGCCACTCCAGCGCACAGTCTAGTGTACAGTGTGAACTGCCTGCTGGAAGTGTATTAATGCTACTGTGCTAGGCTCTGAGTTGGAACAGCTGAAGGGTGGGTCATGTTAGCCACAGACAGATGACAGCCCTCCAGGTAACATGGAGGGTGGTGGCAGGAGTGTGTGGACAGCTGGATTTGGTAAGGTTTTAAACCATCCCAGAACAGCCCACCAGCTGATATCTGTCACCACTTGGAGAGACCTGATACTGGTCTCCCTTCCTGGAGCTTTACCCTCTGATATATTTATGGGCAGCAGTTGTATCCCTCTCTCAGCAATGATTTCTGCTGATTTAATTGTATTCTTATGATTGCAGTCTCTTGCTACTGTTCTTTTACTTCTTTATAATGCCAGTGAAAGTAACACATTTGGACAGCAGCTGAGTGTTTGCTTGTTTCATGTAAATCCTTACTCCTCCAAAGAGTTGAAATGTATTTAGCTACAAACACTTTGGTGGACCTCAACTGAAATGCTGAAGAATTAGTAAGCCAGGAAAGGGTAAACAGGAGACTCTAGTTGAAAATTTACTGTTCTGTGATCTGTGAAAGCAGAAGCTCCTACCTAAATCCATAGAATGCCTTGTGGAGAAAGAAGTTTGCTAATATGTTGCTGCTCTATGCCTATACCAGTTATGTATGCTGATGGCTGATGATACGGCCCATCTCTAGGAAGAATGGCCATAACTACAGAATTCAGAGGCGCAGGCAGGAAAAGCAATGCTAGGAAGTATGTCACCCTCACCCTCTCAAAGGTGTTACCAGGTTAACTTCCCTTACGGATTGTATCGTATATCACTGATAGTTTTGGTGGCTTCCCACTGCCTCTACTTGTCTGACAATGCTGAAATACGTACATGGTTTTATTAATTTCTGGAGCTTCATCCAGCTGTCCAAGTTTTTGATCCTTTTCTGGCTGCCCAAACCATTGTTTAAGTCCACTGTCCATTGTTAAAGCATTCTCAGAAATCATTATAAAATCAAGGTCTTTGTTTATTTTATTCAGGAAAATAGTGTGGAAACTCAGTGGAAGCACTTGTGGTCATGTAGTTATGAGGAGCTTGCGGATGTTGCCCACTTTGCTATGGCTGATCGTTTGTGTATGAGTGCATATGAACCCTAAAGACCGTCAAAGCCTGCCATCCTGTTCATGTAAAAGGTCTATCTAGCCTCAGATCCCATCTGCAAAAGTGGTCTGTAATGAATGCTTAAAGAGGAGTATGTGAAGGAGGATGTACATAATGTGACTCTTCCTTTTTCTTATCCTTCCTGATGATCTGTCAGGATTTCTGGACCACTCTTTTGTCTCTGCATATACCTTCCTTTACAGAAGTGGATATTAGTGAAATGATTTGTGTTTCAGACCCATCTGCCTTGGCTTTTGAGCAGTCGCATGAAGAACTGTGTCCCTGGCCAATTCGGTGTAGCCATCTCTGTGCTTCTGAATGGAACTGCACAGCTACATCTCACTGAGTAGGTTCAGCTGGATATCTGCTGGTTGTGATTAGGCACACATCATCGTGTGGTTGCATTTACACCAAATAGCAAGGTTACTGCCCTCATTATCTTATTATTTCCAGGATAAGTTAGCCTTTTCCAAATTAGAAGGTGAACTGCTTTTGTGAACAGGACTGAAATAGTCAAAATGAGTCCAATTAGCAAAGAACTATTTTAGTGGATGTTATTCATTTTGACTGAGACAGGTTAGGGTGTGATGATAAAGTCATTTCAGCCAGCAGGTCTGTCGGGCTAATGAGCAGTTGTGGGAAGGCACTGGAGACAGTAACCTCTCTGGTCAGTGCACTGTAAGTTAGAGGACAGCAGGCTTGCTTGATCACTCTGTTCCCAGGACTTCTGCTTCTGTCACCTGTTTCCCTTCCTTTTCCTCCTAAATCTGCTGTGTTTTCTCCCTTCTCTGGCTTCTCTCAGCCAATTGTATTCTTCTATGAATTAAATGGCTTGACCAGATTGCCTTTTTTCATATTCCATTCTTCCAGATCTTCTCCTGTTTATTACGCACCCTCCAGAAAACTGCTATCCTGTCTATTTTAAACCTATTCTCCAAATGTTGTTTTTCTTCCATATTTGTGGGATTAATGTTATTTGGCTTATGCTAGACATCAGGCTGAATCACCACCACCACGCACCACAAACAAACAGGTATTACCACACACCAGCCAGCCCTAATCAGTGCCAGCCCCATATAACCACAATTAAATTGCACAGCAGTCCCCAGGAGGAATAACAGGTCATTAGGATTATTTTGAAATTGCGTGGTTTTAAATATTTCCATAAGGATGTGCAGCTATTTATCAGTGTGGTTGCAGATTCTCCAGCTGCAGTCCAATATGTTGTTCTCACTACAGCTCAACTGCTTTAAGATGTTAAAGTCTCCGTGTCTCTCAAGCTTCATCATCTCTGTGCTTGAGGATACTGTCCCTTCAGCTCTGCCAGCACATTCGCTCTCTAAGCTGGTTCTGTAAATAGTACCACCACTTTTAAAAGTGGTTAGGCTAAGCAAGATCATTTTGGCAGGTTAGGAAGTGACTACACTGTGAGGTTTGGTTTCCCTCAGCATGCTGGGGAAGAGCAGCAGCTGTGGGCTTGATGCAGTAACCTCTTCAAGGGATTTGCTGCAGCTTGAGGAGCATGTTGATATTCACCACCCACCATCAGTACCCTCACTGGAGTCAATGGAGCCCTGTAACTATGAGCTTTGAAGCATAACTGTGCATGTGACTATCTGGGAGTTGTGAGAGGAAAGCAAAATATCTGATCTTAAGTGTACCTACTTTCTCAAATCAACAATAGACTATTTCCTGTATGGGCTAGCCCTTGTCAGATGTGTCTGCAGAGACACTCTGGCAGCTTTTGGGTAAGGTTTTTAAGTACACAGGTATTAGCAACTGCCCAGAAAATATTTTTAAAAAGTCAGATATCAGATAATTTTGGCAGAGTTTTAGTAATGTAGAAGAAAAATATACCACCTGCAAATCCCCCCCCCCCAAAAAAAGGGAAATGAATGCTAAACTAATTCCAGAAAATGTACAGTCAAAGGCAGAGTCTATTAGCACTGTCCATGCCTGTCACGACTTGTTTTCACCTCTATATTTTTTTGACTTTCCTGTAGGAAAAACTGCCTTCAGGACCCAGTGTGCTTAAAATTTTCCACTGTTCAGAGGTCTAAAGGTTCAAACCATCGCATGTGATTTAATAAATTTGGAATGATCTTTCTAGGGGTGATGACACAAAATAGCCAAGTTCACCACAAGATGCTTATTAAATAAATAAAGTTTTCATTTAAAATAGAAAAAGCTTATACTAGAATTGTTTCCCAAATTACTAAGTTAAATGTCTACTACACCTATGAAGTAAGATTTTTTCTAATATTTAGCTCCAAAGTCTTCCATGATACTTTTAACTCTATATTAGGAATCAAAATGTAATGTTTAGCAAATGCATACACTTATCATTTCTGGGTATTCTACTAATAATGGGATACCTGTTTTACGCAAGATTAATTTTTCCTTTAACCAAAGGGAAAAAAAATTGCCTCAAAGAAATGGATTGATCAGGGTCAAACAAATGCTATAAAAATATCTGTGGACATAAGGCCTGTATTTTCAAATTTATCAGCATCCATTTCAAAAGATTTAAATTGAGAAAGGAACTCAAATCTAGGGACTGAATGTAGGTTTTTGAGAAATTGGGCCCTTTTACAGTGTTTCAAAAGGCTTCCAAAAATGGAGACAGCCATTTCACTTCTGAAAGCTTGAGTTTGTAGCCTCTGGCCAAGGATGTGGGCACCAAAATGCTGACTGTTGCAAAGCCTAGCATCTGCAACTGGGCTTCTCCAAAAATTCTTACAGCCCTAGTGTTAGCGCTACAGCTTCTTATGCAATACATTGGGAGAAATGTATGCCTAAAAACAGAACTATGAGGCAAGAACACTTAATTTAGTAACAAAGAAATAGTAATGAGTGAAGTGTTTTACATACCAGCACTATCTGAATTTTAGGACTTTTGCTTAGTACTATGGAAAAGTGTCTTCCCTCATGTGAAGAATTCACAGCCAGGAAGCATTTCCTGCAGGTGAGCTTCTGTAAATTTTCTTTTGAAGATGCAACTGAGATCATGCTGCTTCTTTTTAAGAATAAAATAAAGAATATGGGAAGATGGGAAATCTTCAGCAGGAGGGCTTTGGGTGTGCTCCTCTCTGCCAATATAGCTTTAAAGTTAGGATAGACTTTTGGAAAGGGGATATGTGGAGCTGAGTGTCCTCAGATAAACTGAAGCTGGTTTGCAATGATAAACGCTTGTACCCCTGAAATAATGAATAAGAAGGTGTGTGTGTGTGTGTGCTTTTGCTCTGATTATATTAAAAAAAAAAAAAAAGACTGACATTTGCTTCATTGTTTGCCAAACATGCTCCAATGTATTTTAGGTCATAAGCAGAGGAATTCTTAGTTTGTGGATTTAGGGCTTAGGCAGAACTCTGACCTTGGCTCCTTTGGCTGTGAGGGCTTAGGAGGTTATATGCACATAGAAAATCAGAATTCTAGGCATCTGGGGAATTTTTATGGTAAAAGTCTACATGCCTCCTAATTTAAGTACAGCAAATATATAGGAGCTGTGACAACTTCAGTGTTGGAAATAGCCTCTTAGATTTCTTGGAAGTTCTGCTCTAATCCCTTGTTTGGATCTCAGCCATGGTGTACTTGAGATCTTGAATTGTATGTGTTTTTTTCTGGAGCCTGTGTACCTTTTTTAGGTGATGACCAAAACTCTTTGGTCTAGGACATATCTATGTTAAAGTAAATCATTTTAACAGTGTTAAGGAAGTGGTGCAGGTTGGACAAGAAAGTACAATGGTACCTAGCAGCACAGGGCTGGACTCCATTTCTGAGGGGCAGAATGAGAAAGCAAGGCAGGCACACAGGCCAGCAAGAGTGAGGACACAAGAAAAGCACAAGAAAAGTGAGCAAATCAGCCATGAAATTCTGAAGGAGGGAAGGTGGCCAGGCAGTGGTACCCTGGGCTACTCCTCAGTCGTCATTCATGGATGGACACGTGCCTCCTTTTCTGCATTCTCAGTGAGTTAGATGATCTAAAACCAAATAGACACGTAAGGCAAGCACTTAGCCCAAGCTGATATGCCCTTCTTCTGAACCAGACTTACTCGCTTGAGCATAATATTGCAATAAATGTTTGTTTTGCAGCTGGCTTGTGTTTGGCTATCTGACTATCTGTGAAGACATATAATACATATGCCTGTCTGTTTGCAAAAGGTTGCCTGTATACAGACTATATTCACAGAAGAGTGAAGAGTGAGGTATCAACTGACAAAGCCAGATATCTAAAGAAGCTTAGTCAGAACAGGCCATGTGTTATAGTCATTCCTTTTGACTCTACCTCTAGATAGAGTTTGAGTGGAATAGTTGCTCATGTCATCATTGTATTTGGTCTACACAAGGAAACTAAGGAGAATGGTTCATTCAACCATGTTGCCAGCTGGTATGATTTAGTTTGTGAGCCTTGTAATTTGATGGGTTTTTTTAAAACATCATATACTGGAGTAATGTGATTGAGTGAAAATCACTGTGTTCACTTTTAAACAATTTAAAGTCACATAGTTCCCATAGTGACAGAGGAAGAACTGAAAAAAAAAAGAATCCAACAGAGACAAATAAGAATGAAGTCTATTTTCATGATCTTTTTTAAATTTTAATCATGAATGCCAAGAGCTGGCAATACTGCAGCTGTGGAAGGCCTCCATGTGGCCATTCTTGTCACCATTTACATGTTCCCTAAACAAGACCTTTTCTTATGGTGAGTGTGTGCATGTGGGGAAGCTTTTAGTATGTGGCTGTAGGATCCTCACCTGATGTCAATTTAAAGAGACAGGTGATTTCTTCAAGGTGGAAAATAATGTTACGTTATTCCCCAAGGTATAAATTAATACAAAATATATGTCTAATAATATAAGGTAGTAGACACAGATAGCTCAGCCTGAGCAGCAGAGCTGTAGTGTTGAGTTCCTCTATAATCAAAATATGCAGGCACCTCGAGGGAATGTCTTAGGCTGGCTGATTACCTATTAAAATCTCAAACCTTCAATATAGGCCTATAGAATGGATCACCTCACATGAAGGAAGAGTACTAGTTCCAATTTCCATTACATCTACAGTTTTAGGTTTTGCATGGGAGATGGGGGACATGGAGGGCAAGCCCCATGATGCCACCTACTTGTGCTCTGTAGTTTTGGCTTTCTTTCACTATGAATAAATGCAGAAGAGTCTTATCTTGATGATTTTTATTTCATCAGAATCCTTTTGATATTTTTATTATCCTACTTATAATTTGCTACAGTTCAGTATACAGTCTGTCCTTGTAAACAGCACAGTTTCTCCTAGTGTTTGGTTTCCACACCACTGACTTTCGAGCATTTGGCCTTTCATCTTCCAAATCAGTTCCAGCTATTGCAGAATGAATTTTGCCTGTTAGAGCCACACCTTTTCTGGTTTAGCTGAAATAAACCCTTACAGAGTGTATCACACTATACCACCACTAAGCTTGCAAGTTATAGGGGCAGAGGGTGCAGCTGGACTTAGAAGACCCTCTCCTTACTCCTGTTCTTCCATAAATGGCCTTTCATTCATCAGTTTACCTCTATATGCCTTCATTTCTGCACATGATAAATTTTCTTTATTCTTTGAAATTTTTCAGGAAGGGATTGTCACTCCATGATACGTTTAATGTCCAGCTTCACAGGGGACATGAGAATGTACCTGAAGTGAGCTACAGCCATACAACTAATGATTGTTTCTGGGCCAGTAGCTGAACCATAAAGACAAAAAACAGTTGAGATGGAATCAAGCTTACAGTTTTTTATCTTTTCTGCACCAAAACAAAATACTGAAGAAAATATTTTGTTCAGCAGGATACTTCCATTTACTGAAATGTGAAACATTTTTTGGAGAGTTGGAGGAAAAATAAAGGAAAAGAAAGATCAGGTTCACAAAGCTGGGAGCAAAGCAAAGCCAACCTGTCTAATAGCTCAGTGACCAAAGGACTCAGCCAAGATGAGCTGGATCACCAGCATCCTTGGATGGTGATCCACTCTTCCTAGGTTCTTCAGAAGAAAGGTCACACGTTTTCTCTTGACACATTTGGTAGGTTAGTGATTCTGTGGTGCCAACTAAATTGCAGTCTTCAGATGAAGATTTTCGGTGGATGGAACATTTACGGTGTCTTTGTCAATCTTCTAGTGTCTAATATTTATGTCCTCAGTGAGCTCATCTAGCTACCTCATCTAGCTACCCATTTCTGGGAAACGCATTTCTTTGGGATTGCCATCCCATGGTCAGCTAATGGGTTCAAAAGTCATTAAACAGACATTTGTATGCAGACAGTGCAATTATAGAAGCCTCTTTTCCTCAGGAACCCAGAATAAAATCACCTTCAGTGAAGCTAATGCAAGAGATTAAAGGCCTGTTTGTTCAGGATAGATTTGTCCCTTAAATGGATTTTCTTGTCAGTGATTGAGTAACCTTAGAAATGTGGCACCCTCTTATATGCAATATTACTCGTAAGGTTGCCAGTGAGGAGTGATAAACTACCCGTAGCCTTCAATAGAGACTGCAAGCTTTTGTAAAAGATTCATGTCAACTCAACTCTGAGCTACTGAGCGAGACAGAAATTCCTGGGTGAAATTCTATGGCCTCTGTTATACTTGAGGTCAGACAGGATGGTCACTTCTGAGTTTGAAGCTATGAATGTGACCTCATTAAACAATAGTGGTCAACTCAATCCAGCCAGCTTTCTAGTAAACTTTTTTTTTTTCTGTTTTCTTCACTACAGAGCTTAAGAACATGCTTATTTTTCAGCAAGTCTGCAGACAATTTTTCATTAAGTTTTAGCTGCATCCCAAACCCTGCCTAATCCCAGGATCACAGCTGATGTATGTTCATTTGCAGCCACAAGATCTGGAAACTAAACTCAGTTCTGCTTGAAGTCAAAACCTGATTATATAGTTGAAAGGCAAGAATGTCTAGGTACTCTACTACTTTCTACAATGAAACAAAGAGCATAGAAGCTGTTGTCTAGTAAAAAAATTATGTCATATATATAGGACAGGGAAGTGTTCCTCTTGGCAAATACTCAAATGCCATTTCTCTGCTTATGAAAAACTACTGAGATAGTTCTAAGCCTGGAGGAAGGTGGCAGAGTTTGGGTGGGTCTCAATTTTGATTCACACTTAAAAAAATAAACCTAGGGTGGTAGCTCTTGGCAAAATACGCCTGCAGTTTTACCTCAGGGCAAAGACTGAGCATTAATTTTACGCAACATGGTCAAGAATAGTAGCTTTATCTGAAATTAGATTTCTCTTATCTGAAATTTGCTCCATCAAAAATGCCTCGATTCTGAGGCTACACTGTCCTCATACACACGAGTCTTCTGGATTATTTACTTCCAGTATCCTTATGAGTAGACCAGGTACTGAAACATGCAAGGATCCTTCTGTGTGTAAGGAGTATTGAGGCACTGCACTAAGGGGCCTGTGGCAAAACTGAATGGCATGTTATTGAAAAGGAATAACATTTCCTTAATGAAATGTAAAACTGAAAATAAAGTGCTCTGACAGGAACCAACCATCTAGATCAATGAAAAATATTTAATCTCAGGCACTAGAAGGAAAAGCAGAAGGGAAAAACGTCAGAATGCCAAGAGAGAAACAAATGCTCTTGTTTTACCTGCTGGCACTAGGATGGAGGAGTGGTGGATTCAGTTAGTCCTGCTGATGAGTGTTTAAACTCCCACTTCCTATCTCCTAGGAAAGTGTTATGACCTCTAGCATGTTTGGTGCTAGACTAATAAATCCTGTTTTGCTCCTGAATAATTCGAAAATCATGGTCGCTCTCTTAAAATCTGGTTTAATTCTGTGAGTCGTTTATTGAATTGGAATCGTTCCACCTAGAAATGCTGTAGAAAATCTGCCTCAGAACAGCGCAGATTCCACTGAAACAAGGACCAATGACCAGTCGTTGTAGGTGGTGGTTAGGGTAGTGCCCTGAATGAAAGAAGTCCTGATTCAGATTAATGTGCGCTAAAGATACCCATTCATCTCAAGCAGATCAGGGACTAGTAGCTGGCCTCCCACACTTTTAGACCACCTTCGTTCACTGATTATCTGGTCTTGAAAAGAAAATAGATATCTACCACAATACTGTGTTTCAGGAAAAATGTTCATAGGAGTTTTTAACTCTAATGTGGGACACAGAAATTTAACGTGTTTCACATTTTCTGTGAGTGGAATTGCCATCTCCATTCAGTTCTTTTTTTCTAATGTCCTCTCACTCCTTACCACATCAGAATATTTTTAGGGCCTATATTTCTAAATTACCATCGTCATCCTTTTTCCCCAGGCATCTGAACCAAGCAAAGGTGGAAGGAAGTGGAAAAAATACCACCTGGGAAACTTTAAGGGTTGAGAGACCGCAGATTTCCCAGATGCGTACAAAACCTCAAGTTATATTCACAAACTGTTGCAAGCATGGCCTGAGGGTCAGGAGCACATCAAACCAAAATTTTATTTAAGTGGTTTTGAGGTTTGAGGTGAATGTGTTGCACTGCTCTGGTAGCATCCTGAGGGGCGGAGTGTGGGTAAGCTGTGAGTGGGATTTAGTTGCTCTAAGTGCACTAGTATATTCTGGAACAAGAGTGTGATTATAGGCAATTTTTACAGCAGGGATAAATGTTTTGCTATCTTATAAATGCATATGTCAATAGAATATTTATTGTTGTTAGCATTCAGGCACAGATAATCATAAGACAAGAAAGAAAAATATATTATGGGTTTCTATTTCCCACTGATCTGTAAATAAAATGTCATGTATTATTTACATAGCAAACAAAGAATTGCAAAGGCTGAGAAGGAAATGAGTTAACTCACTACTCACATAATTTAAACTTTATTATCTAACAGCTAATTTGAGACCACCCATTCTTTTTAATTGTGGTTTATAGAGATTAAAAAATCTGAAGAAATTAATTTTAAACAATCCAAAAATTATTCTATTTTGGCACTTGTATTTATTTTTGGATAAGAATTCTCACTGATAGCCTCCAGCCTCTGCTGATCAGAATGATTTACAACTAAGTCTTATCAGCCTAAGTGAATATCTATAGGTATTAGATCTGTACAGTTTTAACTGTTCTTTATAGACGATTAAGCACCCAAATGTATTATTTGTATGGTAGACATAAAATCCTATTTTTACTAAGATGATGTATTTATTATTGCAGAAAGAAAAAAATCTTTTATCTACCTATATATATGCTTTCCATATAACTTTCATGTGTACCTTCAGGCCTAGGAGTTAAGTAGAGGAGGTTGAAAATTTTCTATGAAATATTTTCCAAACAGCGACTGGGATTTAGTTGGAAAAAAACAGATTTTTAAATGGTATTTTTTTGGATATTTCTTTATTTTCTGATGAAAATGTCAAAATCAAGTGTTTCATTTATTCAGTTTCATGTGGAAATTTTAAATTACTTCTGGTTTCACAAACTATGCAATGACATTGCTACTCTGGAAATATTTTTGTCGATGCATGCTGTCATCATGTCTACTTTTTTTCAGGACTAGAGGACTAGGCTACCTGATTGACTCATAGCTCTCCTGTGAGCAATAAATGCTCCAGCTTTTTACTACATTGCTATGACTTTTTTTTTAATCTAAAAACTACTTTGAGATCCTCAAATGAAATTTTTTATGTAGAAGATTATCGCTATCAAGACATTATTAGATTAAAAAGAAGTTCTTTCCTTTTTGATAATCTCTTCCTTCCTTCCTGAATACGGTTTTTATGGCATCACAAATAGGCCTGGAGGTCATGATGTGAATAATCTAAGACTAGAACTTTGAACTGTTTTTTAAAACTCAGAAGCTTAGTAGATTTTTAACACCTCCTTATTTTTCCACATGTCCCAGCACATCTTAGCTTTACAGCTATGCAGTAAAGAATGAACTTTGGAACTTATATCTAAGCAGTTCCTTTTTTTCGCTTGTCTTTTTTCTTTTTTCTTTTTTCTTTTTTTTTGCCAGAAGTCTAATCTTATCATGCTAACAGCACGGGATGTTCTACAGTTTTTTACAACACACCTACAAATACGATCACATCTCGATACCCTTGTTCTCTGTACTGACAGTCTTTTCTTCTGCTATTCTCCCCGCCTGCCCACCCAGCGCAGCCCCCCAGCTCGCTGTTGACATCACCGGGGCGCAGACCACACCTGGGACTCTCTCACCGACCTCTTTAAAGGTTCTTGGGGAGAGATGAAAACATGTGTGTCCCTTGAGTGGAACAGGAAGTTCAGCAAGTCAAAACACCGTCTCTACGGCTCTGGTTGGGGTTATCCATTTGTCAGAAGTGCATGTCTTTACCTGTGTCGGCATTGAGGCAGGCAGGAGGTCTGATGCATCCGACCACAGTGTTGTGATAAGGAAAGGGAAGCGGAACTTGCCCACAGCATACCTCTGCGAGGAGATGAAAAGGGTGAGCTCCTGTAGCACACAGGAACGGGTATTCTATGCTAGCTAGGGCTGCGCAACATTTAACACTTTCAGGGTAAAAACAGAAAGATGCATTTTAATAATAAACAAATAGTGGCAGAACTAAAAATAAAATGGTTGACTAGATCAGCTTGTTTAGATCTGCCTATATGTCCTCACAATTGGTTTTCATTTTTTGCCCCAACTTCTTGTGCTGTTGACACCTGCTGACAGATACTACAGCAATGTCAAAAGTGTGGTGCTATGAAATGTCATTCAAGTGGGAAAATGTATCCATGCATGTATAAAAGTTAAGAAGGAAACCAAATGTGAACCTTGCAGTCCATAGGGCTATGACTTTGGGCCAAACTGAGTATTTTGGCATAAACACTAAAAATCTTTAAAAAAATAATATCCTGTGGCTCTTTCACTTCTATTATATTTAACTGATTTTCTTTACTCACAGTGGGATTTCAAATTAATTTGTAATTATACACACCGTGAGGGGATGAGAAAGAAATGACCTAACTGTAGACCAAAAGGATGTCCTACAGCTATCATCCAATTACTCCAAACATCTGAGCTCTTAAGCTAAATGATGGGCTTAATTTTCCCTTGGTCACATCTAGTTGTAATTTGCCACTGAATACTATAATTTCACTTTAAATATTCATTCACATAATATAAAAATCTGTACTGATGTTACTTAAAATGGAAGCAGATAAAGAGAATGGGTCAGGATCACAGATATCCTTCTAGTCTTTGCTTTCCCACACACATTTGGTGAACACTGGGTGACAGAGGAATCATGGCTTCTCTACTGTGTCCCCCAAATGGTACTAATTAGCCACAGTTAGGCAGGTAGAAAGCTTGTAAACTAATGGAAAAAACAAATTTTCCCACTAACTAGTGCAAACTGTCTTCCAGTTTCAGCTTTCTCTTTCAGTAGACAGTTTGTGAGGAGGTACTTAGAACACCTCAATTAACATGTGAGTTAAGAAGCAGCTTTCTAATTGAACAAATCTTCATCTCTGCTCTGTATGCAATATACACATTTTGTGTTCATAGTGTCTCCACTAAAACCTTTAATAGAACAGGAAGAATAACAAAGAAGAAGAAAGGGACATAAGACACAAGATAAAGACCTCAGTCCTCCATAAGTACCTGCTTTTTTTTTTCATTGACAGTTGCATAAACTATTTTCATGTTAAATCAGAATGCCTTTTCCTCTCCTTTTTTTTCCTGCAAATTAAAAAAAACCTGCAAGTGAAGTTCTAGCTAAAAGCAAAGAGAATTTGACAGCAATGGTGATGTTTAAGGGAGCAGGGGGGAGGGTGAAGCAAAGTTCACTAACTGGAAGAGAAGTAATAGTGTCTCAGTCTGGTAATGAGGCCATTCAATATAAAGTTTGGGTGAGTTATACCGAGATCTTCTTTCTTTCTCATTGTTCCTGCAAAAGACAGCGAGTTCTGAGGATGTCCTTCAGTCCCTGTGTGGAAGTTGTAACACACTATAGAAAATGCTAATTGTACTGTGGAAGAAAGCCAAGTCTCAGTCAGGTGAGTATTCAAGCTATTGTACATATATTAGCTCCCTGCTCCATTAGTTATTTATATGAAGAGGATTAGCCTCAGTGGGTGAGGTACAGAAAAAATTACTCTTGAGAACAGTGTAGTCTTAGGATGAAGGAAGTGGCTACAAGATCCACCTCCAAGCAATATGTGGGGATTTGGTCTGTTGAGTGAGTCCTCCTGGGATATACTAAGTGAAGGAGGGAACCACTTTTTCTTGTTCTTAATTTTCTAAAATGTTTTTTAAGACCACTTGTGAATCTGTCTTGAAAAAATGAAGTGTGTCAGGAATACCAAAATGGATCATTTGATAGCTTTAGTTTTTAATTTATTTTTGTTTCAGACAGTTTCTCAGTAAGAAATGCTTCACCTGAATTTTTTGGCCAGCCTTATGTGTGCTTAGTCTGATGTCAGACCCCTGTCTCGTTAGTTCTTGTTGCTGTAGTTTTTAGATATACAGCCATCCTTTACAGATTGACTAACTTGCCAACAGGCTGAAAAGGGAAAGGCTAATTTGGTGTGCTCTTTTAATATTTTGTTACCTTCTTTCAGCTGGCTCTGGTGGTAGAGGTGTTGATTTTTTTGTTGGTAATGTCTTTTTATAAACATTCTGATTGCTTTAACAATGTTTCATCTAAATAATGCCTGTTTGTAGACACACACTGATTGTATTTATCACTATTTTACTTTGTAGAATAGACATGCATACTTTCAGTATCTGAGTGGACATAAGACACAGTTATGGCTATGCATGTATTTGCTTTGCCGCTATTTTTTTGGCACGTTATATTGGTCAACACCAGGAATTTAACAAGTGTCAAGAGAAACAGGTCTTAAAACTGATCCATATAATACACATAGGCCAGTTGACCTCATGTACAGTTAATGTTCTGGCAGTTCTTTGTAATCAGTGCTTTATCCTTTGTTTTCTGACAGCTCCTATACAAATGTCTGGTTAAAAGTTTGGAAGTTTGGGTTATTCCTCTGTTGGAAAGATTGATGGTGGAGTCATCTATCTTTGAAGCAGTTCTCTTTATAAGAAAGTTCAAAGCCCTGTTTCTTTGAACAGAGGTGAAATCAAACAACCTGAGCCAGTTTCCCACCTCCCAGATTGCAGGTACTTTCCAGACAGTGCCTTTCCATACCACTCCAGAAATAGATATTGTTAGGCTTCTTTTGGCCTGTGTGCACCAATGCATAGCCTGTACCTCACATCCAGTCTGGGAGATAAGTGCAGCCAGCCTGACTGTCCTCTCCCCAGAAGAGACAATGATCAGATGCTCAGGGAACAATCAGAATGCAAATATCCACGTGCTGCTTCTGGCCTGTCTCAGTCCAGAGCGCAGAGCTGGCTACTCTTGCCCAGGACTGGGGAGAGTGGAGCTCCTGTGGAGGTGCACAGGAGGGAGGGGTATCCAAAGCTCATGTGCTGCTGCTGGAAGAAAACACAAACTTTTAGGCATGCAAACCCTTTGTCAGCCCTTGTTCGCCCTTTAAGCCCTATACATCCTTAGGCCATTGTGGCTACAACCACTTCCATTTTACACATACTCTCATGACCAAAACAATACTTAGTGAAGAGAATTAAAATTACTGCTGGCTCTGGCTTTGTTTTGGCTGAAAATATGTGTCTGTGTTTTGAATTTTTTAGACTGAAGTTACTGAAGTTCTTCATCGATGTAGCTAAAAATATGACAGACCTTTAATGTAGAATGGTGGTTACTTGTAGGAATTTAAATAAGAATGTAGGCTAGAAGAGTTCATTATTTTTGTTCAGAGCTGAAACTTCTGGTTTTCATTAGAAGATTCTCTCACTCTTGTTGCAATATCCATTACTACATAATTTACTGAATTAGGGATGCTTTATTGTTTTCGTAATACATCATTCTTATAAGTATGTATTTCTATGTCTGGGCTTAAAAAAAATTACTTTGCTGAGTAGAAGGATATGGTTAAATTATGGCCAGAAATGCACAGTATTCTGTAAGGTCAACAGAGTTTGTTCTTCTTTAGAGACATGCTGTCAGAAGGGTTACACCAGGCCCCCCCTTGCACAGTTCCCTCTTGTAAGCGTTCCTCCAGTTTTCCTTTAAATCCACGAAACCTTCTTTTTCTCCAAGTTGTTTTGGGCCTAATCCCATTGTTGTCTCTCATGTGAGCAGCCCAGTTTATTTCAAAGTAACTTTTTGCATAAGGGAAAGTTACCTGAATGCTGAAGTGATATAAATTGCTCTGGTGAAGAGTGATGCTGTTTTTGTCCCTTTCTGTGCCTTCTGAAGTGCTATACCTTGATACCGAGGATCTATTTCATCTGAGATATGCTAAAATTGCCATCTGCAATATTTCAGGTACAATCTCTGTTTACTTCAGTGTTTCTTTCTTCTCTCTGCCTCAGGAAGGCCATACCTGTGTGCATACAGTTCTGTTATCTGTGTATAATTCTTCTTTTTGAATAGCTATGCGAAGAATTTGTTTAAATTTTCCAGCAATTTCTGCCTTGTTTCTTAAAAAAAATCTTTTTTGGGCCCTACTGTGTTCTTCAGTGACCTTTGTTCTCACATTTTTTTGAAAGCATTTTTGTAATTGTCATAATCTTTTGTGAAATCTTTCCCTATTTCTCTCTCCTTATCTGATTTTTAGCCTTCCCCCTTACCTGTTTTTTGTGTTTTTTTAATCCTTTAAGAGTCCTCTTTGGCTATTCTTCTAATACTTCCTTCTGCATCACTATAAACCATTTACTTAGAATTATTTGGAATGTAGTCCTGAGTGTACTTGATGTATGCTCAACATGTATTTTTACCTCATCTTATTCTCCCTAATACACACCGTCATTGCTTACTACAAGAAAGCTCCAGCTGTAAGCTGTTAGCTTTGTGCTGTTCAAAACCAAAGCCTGCTTTTACTTTTACTCTCTTTTTACTCCTAAGTACAAATTTTATGAAGATAATTAATAACTATTTAAAAGCTTCATTTTTTTACATATATACCTCTGTTTATGCTTTTGTAGAAAAGTAAGCAAAGAAAACAACTGCCTGACTCTGAGGGTCAGTTTAATTTCTTTTTAAACCTCTACCTGAATGCCATACAGACATGCTGTTTTTTTTTAATTGCTGTGTGTTGTCACAGCAGATAATGGGAACTACAGAAGTTTTTCCACACTTTGTTTACTGTCCTTTAATATTCACTGAATGTATTTGACACAATTCATTGGCTTGTCCCCACCATACCTAGAATCCTGAATGGTCTTTTTTTCAAGTGGTGACAGACATCTTGCCAGTGCAGAGGAAACCAAATAGTTTTCTGTCGGGTTGCTAAAAAGGATTGCAGGCTCCACGTTCTCTCTACATAGTCAGATTCCCCGCATGGTGCAAAACATACAGTGTAGGATGTTTTGTGTGTTGGCAGTAGGGACACTTCAAATTTGGCCACAGACCCATCCTTTAGGACGGTGTTGACACTGGGGCAGAGCATGACTCTCACTGTGACACTAGAATGAAGAATGTGACTGTAGATAAAAGAATGCATGAGAGAAAGCGAGTGTCTTTAAAGTATTTGAAACTGGGAACTGAGCTGAAAACAACTGATATGATCGAAAATCATTCAGTTCTGAAAACGTGGGAGAAAGAATATTGCAAAGCTAACTTACAGTTACTGTAAGATACTGAATTTATGATGGAAAACAATAAGAAAAGGAGAGAAATATCTATAGCAGTGATCATGTTCTCTAACATTTTTTTCTGCTAAGCTTTTTATAGATGCTAGAATGTTTTCGTGAAATTTTTTGAAACTTTCAGGGTCTTGTGAATACTTGAAGGTTATGATTTTTACTTTCTTCTGTCTCTTTCAATCCCGCTGCCTTTTTTCCCCCCCTCTTTTTCAGATTTAAAGTAGGGAAATGGAAAAGAAGCACAAGATATTTCAAAATATTATATTATTCTTTTCAAACCATTTCTATTTACAAAAGTTCTTATAACACTGAAAATATATATAGTTACTGTTATTTTATTTTACTTTATTTTATTTCAATGGTCTGACTTGCTGTCATTTAGGTAATAAACATCTTCATATGTTAAAAATGGAAAGAAAGAAGAAAGGCAGTATCTCACATGTCAGTCAGACAGCTGACTGAATCACTACTGTTAGAATAGTGGACTAATCTTAATTCCAGCAAAAGAAATAACAAGGAAACCCAAATGTCAGGATATCTTACCAGCAAAATAAGGCCCACCACCCCTTGCTGGGGTGACTCCCTGCTGTTTGCAGGCACGTCTCACACATATTCCACTATGTGGCTGAAGTTGCCTCCGAAATTCATAGTGATATTTCAAAAGTTCCAGCAAGAAAGCACAATATTGACCCAGAACTCCAAGAAAGTGATAGCATTACTTCTAGTCTTGTGGTTGTTTGGCAACTTCTACAGTTTCCCTGTGCTTCCAGGAAGTGTAATGCAGAAAAGGAGCAGTGCTTTCAAACAGCTGAGGTCAGAATGAGGTGGCTCTGCTAACTACAAGTAATGGACATTCACTCATTACAACACATCTGTAAGTGGTTTGTAGTTTCCCAATTAGAAGTCCTATACTCATTGGTTAGGAATAAAATATTTGGCATAAGCTACTGGGAAGTAAATATTTCCCTAAGAAACAATATGTTTTCTTAAGAAGAAAAACCTACCTTAAGATTTTTGGAGGGACTGATTAAAAACAGCATGCTTTTTGATCACAATGTTTTTGACAGGATATTCACCAACTTACAGGCTCTTCTTTATGAGTTAAGAGGATGAGAATTATAAATAGGAGTTTGTTTTCTTAACATCTCCAATTTAGCAAAAGTATCTGACGTGGCAGGTTTAATCATCTTTCTGCCAAATAAGAGACAGACTTTCCCAAAGGCAGTGTCTTAATTTTACCTTAATCTTCTAATTATATTGTGTATATGTGTCTCTGTGTAAATTCTGACTCTGATGCTAACTTTTCAAGTACTCTGTTCCTTGAGAGAATGATCTAATGCCTTGGGAGTCTTGATCTCCAATTACTGAGAACTTTCACATCTCTGCATTGCCTAGACTGCAGAGTCAGACACAAAGCTACACCTTACATGGAGGTCCCCCAGATAAATGCAGTACTCTGGCTAGCCTGGTTTGAAGGAAGAACTATTTTATACTACAGAATAGTAGGCTTGCTTTGGTCCGCCCATGGCTTTTCAAGTAGTGTGATGTATGAAGACATGAGGGTGGGATTCATTTGACTAAATATAAATGTCTACATACGTAGACATCAAATGGTGTAGGTTCATCTGAGCTCTTAGGTTCTGAGTATCTTAGACTCTCTTCAGCGTCAGTTGGTATAGTCAGTGTTGTGATTCGTCTCATCCTGAAGCAGCAACCTAAAATAGGCCAACTGTGCTCTAAGCATTGAGCTTAGGAAGAATAGTAGACATCAACATAAAATGCAAAGGAACAGTGGGAATAACTTGCAATGTAAATTAGCTATAGTGGGTATCCTTAATCTTATGGGAATTCAGGAATTATTACTATTATTGTATCACATTTTATTGTATTACTTTTGGCATTGTCATTGCGAGCCTAAATACATTTAAAATTACAGACTTTTAAAAGCAAAATAGTTTTAATACTCAAAATGAAAGACTAAACGAAAATTTTGGTATTGGAGGGAGTTCAGAGGGGACTAACATGCATAATTAAGGGAGACAGAGAAACTGATTTATTAAAAAAGATTAAAGGAGTAAAATATGTATACTGTAGGTTAACTACATGATGCGTAAGAAGGAACATGATAACCGTCTTCAAATATTTGGTGCATGTAAACATCAAGAATAGATAGGAAATTAATATCTGGGTAAATTTCAATGGGGGAAATGTTCTGACATTAAGTTTGATATTGTCTTGCTTTGGTGTTGCTAGGAAAGACTTATATGCTGTAAAAGGAGTGAAGCCAAAAGGGAAGATTTATATCTTGTAAGAGGCATAACACCAAAGAGTCTTATAGAAATTATTAAAAAACACTATAGGTTTTGATATAGAATGTTAAGAACTGTGTAACCTTTTGAACCGTCCTATAAAATTCTATAGAACAATGTGATGTACTCATCATTAAATTAATGAGGAATTCTAGTTTATGATGAAAGTTTGTTTTTCCCACAAGAAAATAAAGTATAAAATTATGAAAGACCTCATCAGGCAGAGTGATCAACTGGTTCATCTAAGAAGACAAACTAGTTCTTTTTTATGTGGAAATTACATGCTTTGCAAGCATCCTACTAAGTGCTGGCCACGGGAAAACAGTTTGCTCATAATCTGCTACATGTCTTGACAGATCATACAGCTTTTAATAATTAAGCAGAAGGAAGTTCTAGATCAAGAAAGTTGCCATCATATAGGAATCATATGTATTATGCATTATAACACTGTATACAGACTCCACTGTTTTGAGTGGGATTTCTGTTGCCCAATAACCTTTCTGGTGAACTATCAGGAAATTATATGGCTGGGGAAAGGGAGGTAGAGGTAGAGTGGATAGGAACTGAACTGGGATAAAAGAGTAGTTGTAGGCCCATGGACCTGGATTTAGTGGAGGGAAGAAAAAGAAGCTATATTCAGTGTGGGGTGCATGCTTCTGCTTTATGAGACATGATGGTAGCTGTATAGCTCTGGAGAGCCCACACCCTCCCCTTTGCCATAGGATATGTCTAGTCCTGTGGTAGAAATTAGTTTAAAAGAGTCAACTGAAGAATCCTCCTTTTTTATATAGTTTGTCAGAACAGGATTCAAATATTGTCAATCATCTTGAAATCTAACTAGTTTATGGCTTGTGCTCTGAACCTATCTATCCTTTTGATCTTTTTGCCTTAAGAATGCAACTGCATGAGAAATAAATTAATAAACTTTTAAAGCGAATGATACATGTCAGAAAGTCTTTCTGAAAAAATTATCAAGGAATCAGAAGTGTTCCATGTAAAAAAATTGTACCTTTTTGGCACTGTAACAGATTTTGAGCTGTAGCTGTGTTCATTTAGTGCAGAATTGTAATTACTTACCTCCTCATTAGCAATACAGAAGCAACATCAGAAGTGGAAGATGTATCTTTACACTTTTCCATCTTAAAAATCAGCAACAGATTAGGGTGAATAAAAATACCTCTCGAAAACACCTACCTAAAACAGGACACAGGAAGTGCCTGTGTTGAAACTGTGACTCCAAAAACTTGTATTCATTGACTGCCTGCCAATGTGCTGTCGTTTAAACAGTATTTGGCTTCCCTGTTTTCTCTGAAGTCACCTGATGTTCTGTCTGGCCATTCCCAGAAATGTCTGAGGCTAACCAGATAGGTACCTCAGCCTGACTTAAGCACCCTGGAGATCCCGAAGGTAGGTGATATGGCTTCCTTATAGCTCAGACCTGGAAAGTGTTTTCACACTTTCCACCCACATAGTACTTGCCAATAAAACTGGTATCCCCTCAGAATGGAATCATGGATATTTTATTTTTGAAACACAGGCAAAGTCAGGTGAAGATGTTGTAGTGGCCTCATGATTAGCGCAATCATTTAGGAAGTAGAAAACTTCTTTTTACATCTTCTTTGACCTCAGGCTTTTAAACCTCTCATTTCTGAGGAAGCATCTCTCACCCACTGGGTCCCAGGCTAGCCTACATACCTGTATTGGAGTTGTGTCACTCCGGCTACAAAAGTGAATAAAAGATTCATGGGGATAAAAAAATGAAAGAAAGAATCTGTAAGGAGCAAGCTGTGTTCTGGCTGTTGCCTTTGCCCCACAAAGCTTTTATATCTATTTTCCATAAACTGATAGAACTACGAATAATCCAAAGTAGCATTAGTACCTCTTAACTTCATCAGTGGTCATGTTTTGAAAGAAACCTGCCAAATGGTCTGTGGATTCTGAATGGGCAGAAGCAGACATGGTTTTCAGCTGTGACACTGAGTGCCTAAACTCCATAAAGTGGCATCGTTTCAGCCTCAGTATTGTGAGTTAGAGCTAGATACCTGTACAGTTAATGTCTGTGTTTTCTTTGAGTCAGTCCTCTGAGGTACTTAAGCTATCATATGTTCTCTGTAGGTAACAAATATCTAATCTTGGGCTTGGATTCTATTTTGTGGGCTAGATGCCTGAAATCTAGTTGATGTTGCGTTGCCTGGGTCTGTAAGCACCTTGGCTGCTTGCTGGATCTAGCCATGGGTAACAAGGTCCACAGTCCTGGATACCTGTTGGAAAGTGCTCAGCACACTCAGTGGAACTGAGTCCTCCTGGCATTGCTGGAGTTCCCTCATAATTCCTGAAAGCTGAATCTGGACCTCAGTCTCCACAGTGGAATATTGCTAAAGATTAGAAGTTAAATCATGAAGCTTCCAGGCCCTGAAATCTAGGAACTGCATCCATTCCTGCCTCTAATGTTGAAGTAGAAGGCCATGCTGACATGGCTTGTCTTCCAGATCTCAGATTGAGAATGTGTCTTGGCACTTAGATCAATGCCTTTTGTGTGCATAAACTAAGAAAATATTGATAGGGAAATAATTGTGAACAAATAAACCTGGGACACTAGGAAGCCATATTTAAAGGCTTTCACTCTATAACCACACTTTTATGAATTTCCTGTCTTTTGTTTTAGCTGGACACGTGGGACCATTTTAATGCAGTTTTATTTGTGTTTTCTGTTTCCTTCGCATTTTTGTTTGAGCAGAAGAGGATGGGGATAAAAAAGTAATCTTCAAGAAAGGTTTACAATGTTTATGATGCTAGACTGTGGCAAATCCCCTCTGTGCGCTTAAAACAATCATAAAAACGTGTACACCATAGTTTGATACAGTATTATGACTTATGTAAACAGATAATGATAAAACATTCAACGTCGTTATTCAAGAACAATACATCATAATTGTTTCTTTGGAGACGCTATGTATTTCAGTCATGGGCTTTATTTACAGGATTTATTGTAAAAACTTCACAAGAGTAATTACTGTGTATTTCCATCATCACTTTTCAAAAATAATGATCTCAGCCTCTGACCATGTAAACTCTTAAACAAAAGAAGAGTCCTATTGTCTTCTTGTGTAAACAAGGCTTGTTTACAAGATTAGGCCTTCAATGGTAAACTTTTTTGTAATATGCGTTATGATCACACAAGTTCTCAGGCTATACATGAGAGTTCACAGTTATTGCTGGTTCTGAGCCATTTAAACCTAAGAAGCTAGTTTATTTAATGTAAAAACTTAAAAATTGGCTTTGTATTTTTAAATATATACTATAAACAGAATATGTATTCCTAAAGTTGATAGTTTCCCTTTGCAAATTCCAATTGGTTTACTGTGATATATAGATAGTATTTTGTGTCAAACTGAAGCAAAAAATAAAATGCAGAATCTAGTTTCCTTTGGTTATTGCAATGTGCATGATTAAAATTTCCTAGAAATGCCCTCAATCTCTTTGGTAAAGAAATTGTTCTGGTCACTGTGGGCTGGCATTGCAATGCACATTAATATCTACTCTCCCAATAAGGCTGAATCAGAAGATTTGGAAATCTGTCACAAAGCACTGTAAATAAAGAGCAAGACAATGAATAGTGGTGGTAGAATGTGCTTGAGTTTACATGGGAAATACTGAAGGAAAAGAATGAAGTATGTATTAATACCTGTTAGCACTGTTTTTCCACTGAAGACAATAGGAAGATACTTGGGCTTGATTTTACCTTATTGCAGTATCAATAAGGCCCTGCCAATGAGTATCAAAACTGCATTTCTTTTACATGCTAATTTTTGATCATGCTTTGGTAATTTAAAGATAACATGGAAAAAATGATATCTAAGTTGTTCTTTGAATTAATGACTATTTGATTTATTAATAATTATAATTACTATTCAAATTATTAAGAATTACTGTTTCATGCTGACCAGAATGTAGTAGCATGAAGCTAAGGATCTATTAGTTTGTCCTTATATTCTGGGTAGGAAATAAGCTCACAGAGGTATTCTCTTGAGATTTTTTCCTCTTCCTTCTGAAGTGACTAAACCCCAAAGTAGCTCCTGTAAGGGAAGGAAGGAGCCTTGAACGGCTCGCAAGAAACTTCACTGGCCCAGATTCAGCAAACAAACAAGGATGTTAGCTCTATTGGTAGGGTGCACTGCCCTTGGTGATCTTTCAGTACCAGAGGATTTAAAGCATATTGTTAGCATACAGGATGAGACCCCAAGCCCCTTTGACAAAAGAGAGCTCTGAACCTTACTTTTCTACAGCCTGGGTAACTTTTCTAATTACCAAGAGTGAGGAAAAGGAAAGGCAAAGTTCAGTGGCTGCATTTCTGCTTCCTTGAAGGAAAAGTCAGATTCATAAGAATAGATGAGCTCCTAAATCTCATCAGTGTGCCTAATACACAGATTCTGATGGAAGTTCAGGTGCTGAAACAGGATCTGGGAACATAATTTTGGTTAGCTTTGCAATTCTTAGCTCACTGTCTAAACACAATTCACGAACTTAAAGAAGAGCAGAGTTAAAGACATTCCTCTGCCTTTTCTAGTTTTTACCTCAGTGGCTCTTGGGTCAGTGTTTATTTTGTGGGGCCAGAGCATCTCTGCACAGCTAAGAGAATAGGCCTATTTATTCAGGCACAGTGTGACACAAATATATCGAGTACCTTCTTGACCAGTAGTGGCTAGTGCCACCACAGAGAAGGGATCATGTCCCTGGCCACGTAGGAATACTGTTAGTCTTGCATTATCTAATGGATCTTAGTGGGCTTCCTCTGAACCACCATGGATCAGGAGAGAAATGAAAACCTCTTTTTGCAGAAAATGACTAAACAGAAATTGCTGGTTTCATAAGCATTTCAGATGGACCTAATCATTTTTCCCAGATTGTTCTGTTTCTTTATATAAATTTATCAGTAACTTAAAAACATTTACTTTGAAAACATCTCAGTGTGGTTACCACTTTTAATTGTTTTTACTGGATTTATAAATAAAAACAAGGTGCTGAGATCTGATTTTATTGGTGTTTCTCTTAAGAACAACACTTGTTTAGTAAAAAAGACAGTTTTGTTGAGTAAAAATTCCTCTTTGAAAACTGTCTACCACTTCTAGTCACGGTTTAATGAACAGAGTTTCTGATAAAATGCTAGAAAAATCTGCTAGCTAAAAATTGCTATGATTTCATGTGGAAGGACTTCGGCTACCGATTGTGAGAAGATAATTTCCGTACCGATACATAACCACAAGCAGAGCATTAGCTATTGTCATTCTTTGGAGTGTTAGCACAGGCCACTTACTGAGTAGATAGAGGGAGTCAAATAACTCTTTGCTGCAAGAACTGGCTCATTCAGCTCAGGACAAGAAACTGGTATATATAGCATTCATAGTAATGCTATTAAAAATGCTGAGCTAAGCCAGCTAAAATGGTTTCTGTTTGCTCTTTAGGATGCTCCATGTCTTACTTGTTAGTTGAAATGATACAAATATGGGAAGTATGTCAATAATGCAGAAATGTTGATCACAAAGGTCATTTTAGAATGAAATCTATTAACTCTATTTCTGTGAATATATCAGCTCTTTGTTAATGCAAGTTACAGTCACGTGATCTGTGAACAATGTCAAGTTTGTCTTTAATTCTGCACTCCTGAAAGAGAAATCTACATGGAAGAGAGTGGTTCTATCTTGTGTAACTGTACAATCTGGCAATCTGAAAAATGTCACCCAATGAGATGTAAAGAGAGGGAATGAATAACAAATCCATGCTAGTATAGTTTTAGCACTAAGGAGATAATGAAGAAGTTACAAAGAAGGAAATATGGGGCTTAGAAGGACTGATTTTTATTTATGCACATTCCAACAATTGATTCTGAGATCAATATATAATACACAGCTATATGTTAAATTGAAATTGTCAGGAGTTTCTCTTATATTTTAACAAAGAATGGAGGAGAAAATAAGTTTCATTTTATATGCATGTGTACACACACATAGGCACGCAAAGGAACACAAACTATTTCAGAAATGATAGTTTCAGTCCAATTAGGTGAATTGAATGTGGTTATATTGTTGTGGTTCTCAGGGCTCTAATTGCACATAAAAAACATCCAAATCATAACCCATGTGGTATTTCCATCCAAAACAAAAGGAGAATTATTAAAATGTGGTGGGATTTCATGTAACATTGGCAGACAGCTTAGATGGCAATAATTTAACACTTGCACCATGAAATTAAAATTTAGATTCACTTGGTGCAATTCTTCAGACCAACAGCAGACAGTTGTATTTTTTTAATGAGAGCAGGGAGATTTAATTACTTCAGTTCAACTAGAAAAGCCTTTCCATTGCTTGATGACAAAGGCAACAATGCTGGCACAAGTTTGCAGATACTTTCTGAGCCTGCTCTCCATATTCTCCCTAGCTCTGCTTTAAGGCATCCAGCCTTCTGAAGGCCGTGAACCACCATATAGATTCTTCTGCAGATTCCAAGTAATGCATGTTAATTCTAGCTGCCCATAAATCATTTTTGAAAGGCAAATATTATGGCTGCTATAAGTATTTGAAATAAGTTGCCAAAATCTTCATCATTGTGCATTTCTGCACAGAATGTGTGCAAATTATACTACTATTTCTTCTCATAAATTCTTCCCTTTGACAACGACTCCTGTTGTATTGTGTTACTGTCTATATAATGAATGCTAAAGAAGAAGTGAGCGTAACTCACTGAATGCAAACTACAAAAATACATTTGATTTATATTACCATGAGGACTGGTAGGACAGATTTACCAAGTTTTTATCCAGAAATGTATTTTTTCCTGACAGTTGAGAGAAACTTGTAGCTGGAATGCTATCTTGAGGCTACATATAATCCTAACCTAAAGTGCATATAAATAATTAAAATAAGCATGTTCTACACTTGGTCAGACTAGGAGGTGAAAGGATGGATTGAAGGCCTCCTTTATACCCTGGCAGAGTCTTTTGATGAGAGCTGCTCTGTGCAAATAGTTTAGGAGGGAGAAGAGAGAATGGAGAACAGGTACCACGCATGTGTACTGGGAACAGGGAAGATTTGGACTGTGGGAGGATTGTAATTAGGGCAAAATGGAAAATGAATTCCAAGGTAATACTGTATTGTACACTTACCCTCGTTTATTTAATTAGAGGCTTTTTTTTTTTTTAACATTTTTCTCCTGGATTTCAACATCTGTCTCCTTTAAGAAAGAATAAGCAGTAGATGTCTTGATTTCATTTTCTCACTATAGTGGTACATTATCACAGCCCAGGAATACACCTTCCTTTTGCTGCCTGCATGATGCCTCTGAAACAGCAGATATTGAGCCCAGTGCAATAGTAATGCTTTAAAATCATCCACTGATCTGAATTTAAGGACTCGACAGAATACTTAGGGCTAGGAGGAAGGGGAGAAGGAGGAATTCTCCCAGAACCCACCTTGTTGCCTTTACACTTGAAATGGAAAATACAGATGTTGCAGAAGTACACATCTGGGACATTTTTTCCATATTTTGACAAAGACTAATTTTCACTGCTTTTCAGCTAAGTGGCTTAAAACCAACTTCTTTTCCATGCCTGAAACTCTGATAGTTTGAAATAAAATCAAATGAATACATTTGCTGATGTTGCAGTCTCTGCTGTTGTACTTACTTCCTTTCTCTTTTCCCCAGAAGCTCTGCAGGATTCTTGTCTGGGTTATAGGGTTTAGGCTATTTTCTTCTTTCACCACTGTTCCAATGCTCCATTTGCAAAGTGTTTAGATTATAGCAGACGCGAACTTCCTCTGTCTCAGAGCCAGTCATGAATCAGGCTGAGAGCTGGGACCACTGGCTGTCAGAGGACCCTGAAAAGCTGCAGCTTTAAAATAATAAGTGTTTGACAGCTCAGTTTACAAAACAGCAGATTGTGGCTATATTGTACATGTGACATAATAACTAGGGACTTAAAGTTATTTAGTCTTTTTCCTCTCACCGTAATTTCCAATAAATAAATCTCTCTGGGACAGGAGGTCTGCTGAGCTCTACAATGCTTGCATTTTCCTCCCCACAGCTTGTCCCCTCCTTTCTGTATTTTAGAACTTAAAAAACCTCGGTGCCTGGTAATCATAGTTCTATAACATTTCCTGTTGAAAGAGACAGACTAATGTAAAGATAAATATATACAGGTTTTTTTATTAGTCAAGATATTCAAAATAAGTCTTCCTATCAAAATCTCTTTAGAAACTGCTTAATGGACAGAGCTTAATATTGTGTGGTTGGAGTGAAACATAAGCAATTATTTTTAAGGTTTTTAAATGGTGCTTTTGAAAAAGGGTTTTGCTCACAGGATTCCTGTGAGTTTTATTTTTCAAAATCAGTGGTCAGAGTTTGCATAAATGTGGATTCTTCTGTGCTGAAAAAAACTTGAAGTGAATAAAATGTGACTACTGGAATGTTATTCTTTCTGCCAGCACAAAATATGATGGAATGAATGAAAGGAAGACTTTACATTAACACATTTTCTATAAGAGAATTAGCTATTTTTGCTGCATTCCCATTGCAATAACAAAATGGCAAGAAGTGCCAACATTTTCTTGATCTAATTTTCCCTTTACTAATATTTAGGCTTTCAAAGAAGCCCAAGGGATATGCTTGCTCAATTTACATTAGAGATTCAAATCTCTTTACTTTTGAAATCCCACATCTATTTTTTTACTTTATTTTCTCTTTAAAGACCTTGATCCTTCAGAGTCTCTTTACACTAATTTTCACTGTAACCTTAAAAATACATATACTAATGTTTAGGGATAGATATATTTTGCAGGTAAGCCTGCAAGAGGCTATACTTAAAAATGTTTATACTTGAACATTCATTTTTTTAATCCTCCTCTTTGGATAACAGGACACTATAGACAGCAGACTACATCCACAAATGTTGTGTTGCATAATGCAGGCGTAGATTCATTTTAACTTCAGCTATCTTCAGTTGAGTTCATCATCTTAGGCTCCATCTGTAGTCTATGAAGAGAAACAGGCCATATTAGGGCATGGTTTCTCTGACCTGTTTTAAGTGTGTACTTTAAGATGACATGAATCACAACCTGAACTGCACTGTCTACACTGAATAGATCTCCATTGACTGTCAAGGGAACCAGGATGATTAATTGTGTTGACATCTACACTCAGCCAGATTATTTCTACTCTTAAAGCTGAAGTGCCCTTCTAGTCTACAAGAATCTGCAGCCTGGAGCTAAGCATTTCAGCTTCTCAATGCCACTGATATCTAAAGGAAGGACACGTAGAGGAAGTAGTTGATCCTTTCAGAAGAACGACAGTAGACCATAAGATTTAGGCCCCATCTCTTAACATTTGTGATGTTGACATCAGGCAGAAAAATATGACTCAGGATTCTGATGCCTATTCAAAAGATGGATGTCTCTTCTGGCTGTCTGCAGGGATAGCAGTAAAGATGTGGCTTCCTGACTCTTGCGCCTGGTAAATGCAGAAGATAACATGATTTTGTGAAGGGAAGGGGTTGACTTGACTTCGGTGTCTGATTCCAAGAAATACCCCATATCTAAGAATCCTATATGAGAATATGAGCCAAATTAGGTTTCGAGGACTGAGATGCCCTTTCTTTGATACTTCCAACTTTAGGTAATGCTTGATCAGCTTGATGGTTTCTGCACATCTATTTAAAAGTGCTGATAGGTACTGATACTACTTCAGGCTTATAGAGTAAGACTGAATACCTAATTAGGACCAGCTATTTTTACAAGTTATCTGAAGGTTTATGACAGTTTCTGAATATCTATTTAAAAGTGCCTATAGGTACTGATACTACTGCAGGCTTATAGAGTAAGGCTGAATATGTAATTAGTACCAGCTATTTTTACAAGCTGGAGGTTTTACATTATCTGGAGGTTTAAGAAGTAGAATACTTAAGTTCATTTTCCAGTTTTATAGCCATATCCTTAAAAGTATTTAAGCATCCAATTTCACTGAAATTCCTAATGTGATTTAGAGGCCTAAGTACCTTTGCAGATATGATCCCTGGACCTTTCTCTTGCCTAAATTCACTGGGATTTTTGTAATTGGTATCTTTGAAAGTGATTTTATTTGCTTGAAAACTAGATATAGTTGATTTGCCTAAATGTATGTACCTGAGCATAATGTACTGGGCATAATCTGTCTATATCTGAGTTTACTTACCTGTAGAAGGAGAAAAATAATGCTGCATTTTTGAAGTCCAGTAATGATTGATGGTATACTCTGAAATGCTAATATTAGATAATGAGTCAGTAATCTGTCGTGAAGAATGTGTACACCAGAAAAAGCCACACCAATACTAAAAGGAAACAAAATAGTTTCTAATAGTTAATTTTTTATTTTTCTTGCTTAGAATCAATTAATTTTAAGAATACATTTTAAAGATTATCTTTAAAAAAAAATTTAAATGAATATTGTTTATTGAATCTACTAAATAGTTTTTACATGTTTTTCTCTCTGTGTCCAAGACCTGAATCCACTTCTTTGCAATTTTTTTGTAATGAGTTAATTTTTGTTTCACTAGCTTTACATTTGGGAATGTGTTTTCAAAAAGAATTCTTCCTATCCATTTGCAGAGAAACAATCTATAAATATACCTATGCACTCACAGGGTATTAGCACTTGACAGTTTTATTAAAAACAACAAGTACACACAGTCTTAGCATTGTTTCTAAGATGTTACTAACCCTTGACTGTAAAATATCAGCAAAGAGAAATGAGACACTGGGGTTTCAATTTGCTAAATGTGAGAGGTTATAAAAATAATTTTTCCTATTTATGAAGAAAATGTCCTTCAAGAATAAGAAGTCAGAAAAACTGGCACATTTAGAAACAACAGCAGTAGAAGTAACATTTTTTATTAACATTCAAGGTCATTCTATTTCCTGTTTTTTCCCAACCTTTATCAGAAAAAATAGTCATTGCTTCTCCCAAAATTATTTTACAGCTTTTACATATCTTTCATAATGCTAGATTTAACTTGGAAATGAAGAGCAATATCATTACTAATTTAGTTGCCCTTTTTCTTGTCTAACTTTGGTCCTCTAAAAATAAGGCTTCTAGTCTAAACTAGTCAGCTAGGTTTTCTTTGTAATCAGTGAAAGGAGACAGGCACCTCTAGAAGAGCAGTGCAGCTTCCTGGTCCTTGGTACTTCTGCAGAGATGTGATCACACAGCTTCCGAGTTGTTCAGTTTAGGTCATACAAACCCAACCAGTTGCTGACAAGCAGTGCAGGTAAAAACAACAGTTCCTAGAAGGCAAAAACCCACTTAAAATAGTAATTCTACTGAGGAATTAAGCCCTGATCCTACTTGGCGCTGGATGCTTTCTCTCTTGCTCAGAAGCTAGATCTTATGTGATTTCACCTACCAAAGTGGCTGCCTTCCTGAACTGTATCTAAATGGCTCCGCTAACTTTTTTCCAGGAGTTTCCTAAAACTTTACCCATTGTTTTTTGCTCGTAAAAAAAACACCCCAAAACCAAAAAACAAAAACCCAACCCTCAAGCCGATGTATTAGGAAGAGGAGAGCCACCCTTCATCTGCTCATTTTGGTAGTGTAGATTAGGAGTTTAGTACTACTGTGAGTGTTAAAAATATTTTTTAAAAATCAAGGTAATATAAAGTACTTTCCCATTATGTGGTTCATAGGAACAGATGCATTAAAAAAAAAGAAAAAAGACTCTGAGAAGAGAGAAATCAGGAGAAAAATAATAAAAAAAATACCCTCAAACTGTTACCTTTTCTTTAAATAAAACAGCTCTGAAAAGGGGGAGACATGGGTTAGATTTCTGCTAAATACATTAACCTTGAGAATGTCCATGGAAGTCATAGGATAGGTTACCCAGGACATTGAACTAGGCCTCAAATCTTTCCCAGGGTAAAGCTTTTCCAGCACTTGCAGCATGATGTCAATGCAAAGCTTTTCCCAAACTTCCTGGAACAGTTACAGGCAAATCACTGGAGACACAAAAAATATCTGGGGCCTCAGCCAACAGCATTCCTCTATGAATACTGGTATCTCAATTTGCTCTTTATTTTTCTTAATTGGCATTAGGCAGTTTCAAAGATTTACAGCCAGCTAGACTAGGAAAAATAAAATAAAGCAAAGCCAGAGCTGAACGTGACAGCAAACCTTTTTACCACATAGTGGACATAATTTTGTACTGCAAACTCAACTAGTTTACAACAAAATCTCTTCTTTAATCTTCTGTGATGTTGCAAAAAATCATCAGCTGTCCAGATTATATCTTATCTGTGGCTTATATAATGAATGTTTTAATCCACTGGAGCAGCAGACTAAACCATAATTATATATATTTTAGACTGAGGTTATGTTTCCTTAAAAATGTATCCTATTTTAGCATGAAAATCTCAGCTTCTTAAAACAAACAATCCATAGACTGCATGATCATTACTCTATATTTTGTGTATGTTGTCAAACCTTTCAATAGCATTTTAAAAAAGTACCTCAAAGTGCTGCTGTTGTGAAACCTATTGTAGATAATCTATGTAATCATGAACATCTGATTCTAAAAGGGAAGATTATAAAAGGCACAGAGGGCAGTTAAGCATGTAATTGTCTTTGGGAGATAACAGGAATTGGGCATGTAACTCTCATTTGTACCTCTGAAATTCTCCCCTAAAGAGAACGTAAAGCCTATGATTTTATAGAATCCACAAAGTAAATGGGAGAGACTTTTTCAGAGAACTTTTACCTTCAAAGCAACAACTCCTTAACAAGTATCACTCAGATGAGGATGGCAAACGTGTGTGGATTTGGCCTTATAGGAATAATGTCTTGACTGCTTTCCTGCACTTTCTCACCTTAATACGACCGGTCATAAGCAGTGGTCTGTGCTAGAGGAGTCTGGGACCTTTCCTTCAGCTCCTGACACGTAAAAATATTAATCATTCTGGGTGTAGTCAGCCCCCTTCTCCAGCTGAGTTTTGTTTTGGAACATAATGTTTCCAACAGCTACAACTAGATCTGGGTCTGGTCCCTCAGCTATCTTCCCCCCCGGCCCGTTTGTCAGCTGCAGCGGAGGGTGACGGTGCCGTTGGCTCTAGCGTGGCCGCTCTCGTGCTGCTGCACCCAAGCGAGCGAACTTTGCTCCTGTCCCTAAGCAACCTTCAGCCAGTGCTGTGCTAGCAACAGCTGGTTCTTTCTTTTTGCTTGGAAAAATATTCAGACTTTAGGTTCATCTGCACATCTCTGCAAAGGATATGTCTAAAGCTGGAATAATTTTTCAGGTAAACTGAAATCCAGCTCACTTTTGTCCTGTTTCTTTTCTTTCTTTCTTTCTTTCTTTTTTCCTTATGAAGATCCCCTAAATTTCAGGACTATGTCACCACCTGTGTGCAGGTGTTATAAAATATTTAAATATTAAGTGTTAGGGAGAGATGAATGAATAAAAAGCCTTATTTTGGTCTCAAAATGGCAAGTTTTACATAAGCAATTGGAGTTTTCTGGAGAAAGACTAGAAATGAAAGGCTAAAAGAATGAAATATGTACAATATGACTATGAAATAACATACTTTTTTTTTTTGTGCTGCAGAACTGTCTTGTAGTCTCAGACATGGATGAATAGTCCACCATATGAGGCACTACATCTATGCAAAACAAAAAACAGAGTTTACTGAAATCCCAAACAAAGGAAAATGTCTTGTAGGAACAACTTCTGCCCTCACTGAGAACCAATTAATTCGTTGTGATTGGTTACCAAGTTTGGCCTTAGAAATATGCCATGTATTTTGTCTGTATATGCCTGGCTTATGTATTTTAGCTGTGTTTACTCGACAATAAAAGCTGAAAAGTCTTCCTCTTGAACTCAGTGGAAGTATTGGCTCTGACCTCTTTTAGAAAAGAAACAGACCAAAAAAGGTGATTGTTTTCTGTCTTGAATTCTGTTATTATTTCTAACTCAAATTGTGATTCTTAACTGCCCTGGATATAATTGGACTGCATACACAATTATTTTTTTGGAGGGAGAAGGCTCACAAGGTGCACAAATTAATTAGACTCCTGTGAATGCTGAAGGAAATGTCAATCTAGAGAAGTCAATACGCTCTGCTACTTACTGCTCATTTTTTTAAAGCTTGATCACCTCCAGACCTTCTCAAATGTATATCACAATAGAAATTTGGGATGTGAAATGAAAAGGATTTACGCAGAAGCGACAGGACAAAAATTAAACTGGGGCAAAAAGCAGTAATACAGGTAAAAGTTTTAAAGAGAAAATAAGAGCAGGGGACTGTGGGTGAGAAAGAAGGAAGGAGGGGTTGAAAGATGTGCAAAAGGAGAATTCAGCTATTGCTTACAAAACTGAGCATTTTTTAAGGTTTCCAAATCCACATTCTTACTGAAGGGAAACCCCCAAATGGAGGACAAACAATGAAGATTGTTGATGAAAAAAATCAGGGACGGTTGGGAGCTAGACCTGCTGTGGGATTGCTTCATTGCCCCCAGTCAGACTTTTGCAGTCTGCAGCAGTTGGAGTGGAGCCTCTCTCGGAGCCAAGACTGCTGCTAACAGCTGGAGCAAGGCCCTTCCCCCTTCCCGCTGCTTTTGTCAACAGAATAGTCAGTTTTAAATTTATCAAATGTGGGTGAGAGGGGAAAAAAGTTTTTGCTATTTCTAGGCTGGCATATAGATGACTAAACTGAGAGTCTCTTTTTTTGTTGTTTTTAGCAGAAAAACACAGTGACCGATAAATAGCATCTTGGAGTTGAAAGGGGTTGAGCTCAGAGTGCCTCCCCCAGTGTGCAGCTCTGCAGATGTACCAGACTGCAGCAGTAGATTAGAAATATGGTGAGAGGTACTGTTTTGCAGAAAACCAGTTAGACTGGGAATGAACTGAGCTTTGCACATTTCAAACAAATATATGATATTGTAGTGTTTCTGAAGTCCAGGGAAGATGTAATCTGTCAGTTCTTACTGCTGATGCTTAGTGAGAGAGACTGATACACAGTTAGGGAATGCAGAGGGCAGAATAAAAATAGTTATTGTGCTTTAAATGACCACTCGTGATCACATTAACACCATACATTCTGCTGCCTGCTATGCCTGCTAGACATGTCTACATCCATGGGTGAGTGATTCATTTAAAAAAAAAAAAAAAAAAGCACTCCTTAATTATTTTTTTCCTTTTTTCTTTCAATGACTCATCTATATGCTTAACACAATATTCTGGGTGAACATTCACTTTTTTCCTTAATTAATTTATAATAGGATTTTTTTGTTTTCAAGTTCCAAAGCAACTGGTAAAAAGATTTGTGCTCCTATGAAACCATTAGAAAGCATATGACATTCAAAATTCAAATATGTAACTTAGGCATCAAGGTCACAGCATGGCATATACTAGTTTTCAATGATGACTTATGCACTATTATTAAAATTAGAGTTACTCTGATAATGCTAGTAATTATACAGACACATCTCCTTCTGTGAATATTCTATAAAATCCATACAGAAGTTCAGTTTTGGCATGTGCGTGTTCCTTGTTACAATAGTCGTAAGTTCACATGTTCTGAAGTCAAAAATAAAACTTGGGATCATCCAATCTATTCCTTTGTATAACATAGCACATAGGCTCTTCCCAGTTAGTGTTTGGTCAAAATGACAGCCACAGTGTATCTTTTAGAAAGATGTGGTGCCTTAATGTCAAGAGAAATAGTACAGCTTGGGAATTACAAGCACTACCTCGCCTCTAGGAAGCACCACTTTGGATCCTCAATCTCCCACCTTCTAACTCCAGGGCATCCTCTTGCTTGGCATGTTCAGGCTTCAGCGAGACCTGAGAGGCAGACATGCAGTCTAGGAACAAACCTTCCAGTGCCATTTATGATCTCAGGATTTAAATTAAGAACTGCATAGGACTAAAGCCAGTGTAGAAACCCACAAGCCAAGGAGGCCTGCACTTAAAACCAGTGAGTAATCCTCTCTAGTGAGTAAGGTTGCTGTGTGAACACAGGCTAGAGACACAGGGCTGAAGAGAAGGTTTTTCAGGGTGTAATTTTCCTTTAGGACCTTCAACACATTTTGCATTGTTTTCTTTACCGTTTTCAAGTTCTTTCTATCTTTTTCCTACAAACACAGAACATGTCACATCTTTCCCCCAAAAGAACTCTTTCCCATGTTATTACTTCAACTTACAAATATGAAATGAATGTTGCCCAAATCCTTGTATGCCCTGAGCTGCATTGAACTTCCACCAGATTTTGCGATGCGTGGGAGGGGATAATTCCATTGTTTGGAGGAGAAAGTATTTTGGTAACATAAAGGAGTCAGAGTTGATTCTGTGGCATAACTTAAAGCTAGTGTCAGCTGCAGGTCAAGGCACATATAAGGTTTTCTTAAATCATATTAATTCTACATTGCTATTTTATCCTTCGTGCTGTAACCACAAACTTAGAGTAGCTCATAGACATCTCTAAGCTACACTGGGATACTTATAACTTCCTTCTGTGATGTTTCTTTGCCTCTTCTGATTTCTCTGAGCATCTGAGTTGTTATCCAATGTAAAATTTTCTCACTCATGCACTTATTCATGCTCTAAATACATTCATCTCTGGACATTGTAGATATTTATTTACTCTTCATAAAAAGGACCAAAAGTTACTGCAGTATTCAATCCTTCTGCCTAAAGTTTAATTTGCACCTGCACTTTGGAAAATATTCAGGTTTATTTTTTATTTTTAAATGAATGCTGATAGAATGCTCTGAATTCTTACTTCTCCCCTTTGCCTTGGTCAGCCTGCCTTATTTTCGTCCTGTGAAAAACAAATTGTTTTCAGGAATCTATAACCTTTTGCTTACACAACAGATAAACACTGACACTTATTCTAACACAAAAAGGTGTCTAAAATCTTAGTTCCTTATGTTTCTACTATATATTTCACTGTTTTTTAATTAAGCATGTCTGAAACAATAGGTGTTTTTCATCCTCCTTTCCCACTGAGCATATAACCTCAGATACTGTGTGTGCGCATTGACAATATTTAAAGTATATTTCCTTCCTGGAGAAATTTGTCTGTAGGCAGATTATTATTCCTAGCACTTTCCCTATCTCATTTGTATATCAGTTTGCAAAGATGAGAACGATTACTTACACTGTTACTGTGACAGGCCAGGGCTATGCTTTTCC
This sequence comes from Apteryx mantelli, assembly GCF_036417845.1. Lineage (NCBI taxonomy): Eukaryota > Metazoa > Chordata > Aves > Apterygiformes > Apterygidae > Apteryx > Apteryx mantelli. The sequence goes on from NC_089979.1 coordinate 155,634,848, forward strand.
TGTCTTGAATCTATCTCCAGACCCAGTGCAAGTGTTTTGGAAGTTAGAAGCACATTTGTACTCAGAGAACTGCTTAATGACTGGTAGTAGTGTGGAGATTTCTCAAAGTCATCAGACACAAGAACAGGTAATCAGGGAAATCACCAGAGTACTCTGTGCAAACAGGTTATCTGCTTCAGATTACCTGAAAACTAATAAATTACATGATGGGTAGGTATTACCACAAAGCACTGCTCTTCTCCTCCCTCATCCAGTAATAGTTCTCAGTTGGATCGAGGACAATTCGACTAGAATTCTGTCCTGCTGCCATGGTAAGAGAGGTAAAAGCTAAATTTCGAACCCAGGAGTGAAGATCAGTACCAGAAAGAGTACTTTTAACTCCTCTAGATGTTCCTTGGGACTCTCGTTCTCAGCAATGCTGAGTGTCTGTTGCTTTATAGTTTTCAAGGGGGAGTTGCAGATTTACTTCAGTCTTCATCAGATTTGTATGTACATTTACAAAGGACCTTTTTCACTTTGGCAGCATTTTTTGCTCAAACTCCTCTGGCACAATCCCCCCTTTCTATTAAATATTGCTTGATTTTATATGACTCTAAAACAGCCAGAGCAAAAGAGGTTTTATATTTAAATAGTTCTGGAAAGCTGGTCATTTTTCTATCCGTCTGCTTCTCCCCACTGGACCCATTAAGCAGCTTTGCTGCCTGAGAGGGGCTGGTGTTAGACCTCTGGAAGAATCAATTTCCAAGAGCGGAGTTTCCTGTGGAAATTTGACTTCCCAGAGGAAAGAGGGAGTGGATGAAGTGGAGAAACCACCTTATTGTCTCCTAGCGTGTCTCAGAATAGCGAAAGGGGCTGCTGGTAAAGTGCTTTGTCAGCTCCAAGCTGCCCCGCTGCCGGCTGTGCCTCGGGAGCGTGCTGCAGCTGGAAACCTGGCCAGCCCTTCGACAGCGTTAGCCTGCAGGATGCGCACAGCTGGCATATGGGTGTGTGGTAGCTAGACGCAGCAGTCAGATTGTGGATAGACCTTGTGCAATTGCAGAGACAGGCAGCAGAGCTTTGGCACTAATTCAGTGCCAGGACAGACAGAGCAGTTTCCCCACGGCGGGTATCCTTTCTCTCCTACCACTGTCTTCTCCTGCTTAATTAGGTCCGCTCATTGGTACTGAATAGTTTGTCTGCTGTTTTTGGAGGCTGGTGTTTTATGACATTGTCAAGACCAGTAAGACTTGGTGTCTACTTCATTAGTGTATCCTACAACTTCTGTTGGTTAGATTTCCATAGGATATTACCCTTGCAGCCTTACTGTAGGGGAGGACTATCGGAAGTTGGTCGGGGTTCAAGGACCTTTAGAACTGCATATGGGAACCTGGGGATGTAATGAAAAGGTTACTTCAGTGTTTTCCTGTTCCCATTAGCTTTAAAAATGCCAGTATCTTGTCATGATGTGCCCCCCATGGGTTATTCCTATTGTGTCTCTCATTGTCTATATTACTTGTTTTTTTAAATATAAAAAATGATTAAGTTTTATAGGACTTATCACATTTTATTCAGCCAAGAAGGCAATTGCAAGCAGCTATTAGAAATATTTAGTAGAAGGGTTGTGTATTCTCTTTAAGTTCCTAGTTTCAAAGTATGAAGGTTTTTTTAGACTGAATGGCTATGTCCCAGCCTGAATGCTACAAGAGCCATGTCCACTGCTCTCTCGTTATGCCAGTAGTGTAGCCTGCACCACTAGCTAACAACAACCTGGAGGTAATAAAACACCTAAGGAGAAATTAAAGACTTTCCTGAGACAGATTTTGAAGGAGATATGGTCTTTCTCTGCAATTCTATCTTTTCTTCAGTCACAAAGCATCTTTCTAGATAGTTCATTAAATTGAAAATATCCTAAACCATCAAGGTGTTAGGCCCTTCAGGTATACGGGAGATCCTTAATGACAGTTTTTTTATTTTTTCACTGTTGGTAACAGAAGAAAGCAGCCCATAGGGCTGCCAAAATGGCAGCCTAATAAAACTGCACACCTAATGGCCAAGGCAATTCAGAAAGAGCTACACAAACATTTGTGAACTGGTTTGGCTAATGACCAATTTCTGGTGTCCATCACTCAGGCTTCCTTTCTCAGTGGTGTTACTTCCTTCACCTAGGCAAGATAACATCTAGACATATACTGAGTTGACAACCACATGAACCACAGGAAGAAAAACAAAGCTAGTTTGAAAGGTAGGAGGCTTAATATATGAGCCTATAAAGGATAGTGGTCCCCATCAGCAAAAAACCCAATGTTTTATGAAGGACTGGTTTTGTTCCTAAACCAAAACATGCAGAAGTCCAGCTAACCACAAATTTCTTGAGTTCTTAACTTAGCAAAACTATCAAGGCAGATAGAAGTCTATTTCTATTTTGTTAGGCTAATTCTGGATGAGCAATAAAAACAAACAACATAGAATTTTTTGGCATTATGTTCAAAAATTCTCAAAGACCCCCAAAATGTTAAAAAAGAGGGAAATGTCAGCAGCAGTACTCTTCCTAAGAAAGAAATACTTATAAAAAAAAGGTTTTAAGAGAAATAAAGTAAAAAATAGATGTTGCATTCTAGTGTTGAATTAGTAGTTGAGTAACCTCCCTTGCCTCCATAAAATGGGTGGTTCCTCTTCAGTTTGCTGTGCAGACTATGTAACAGGTTGACATGTCTCTGGATTCAGAAAAGTAACACTTGCCTATACTACCTGTCTTTCAAACAGGGAGCACAAATGAAGCTGGCTAAAAAGAATGGATTTTATCTCATGTCCATGAAATGCTTCTCACCAGCTGGGAATCCAGATTATACTGTTGTCGTTTCGGGTGATGGATGTCTGCCTTGTATGAACTCTTCTATCAGATGAACTATTAATTACATATAAACCCATAAACAACTATCAGATGGTTGTAGACTGAAATCATTAGTATTGACCAATTGATTCAAACAAATGGTCTTCATGTGAAAAGTTACAGACTTCTTATAAGCTCTTCTATAGGATGCTGGTTCTATTTGTTTGCCTTTCCATTTTTTACTGATGGGTAGAATTCCTGGAAGGCTAACACTTTTTAGGTGTTTTAGAAAAGATGGTGTTTTCTAACACTAACCAACTGTTTCCTTTTCAAAATCACAGCAGCTCCGACACTGACTTCTCTTTCTCGTTTCAGTTCTTAAGAAATTGTTCTTACATTATCAGAAAAGCTATAGGTTGCCCTGCTGGTATGTACAAAAAACCAACCAAACAAAAAAACCCCGATTTTCTTTCTTTTACTGACCGTCTATTTCCTTGACTACTGAGAACACAATACTTTCCATTGGAAATTAAAAAAATGTATATTCCTGTTATAGAAATTCGTATGTTTATTAAGGAACTGCTCTAGAAAGAAGCTCATTCTCTACTGTAAAATTCCAAAGCAAGTTCTCCATCAGAGCCCTCACATTTGGAAATTAATTCTAGTTACAGGCTTAGGAAACTATTCAAGGTATAACAGTTCTCTAGCCAACAAATTTGACAGTATCCATTTAAATATACAAACAAAATATGTTCCTGGTGAGACAAGAACTTGTTTGCTAACTTTCATTCTGGAATACATCTTTCCACTTTGTTATAACCCTCCTGTTCAAAAAGGAAGATTAAAATGCTAATACCAACAAAAGCTATAGTGATTCAAACACACAGTCACAATGCTCAGAGTGGTCTGAACAAAGAGTTATTGACGTTCAGCCTCTAAGCACTCTAAAAATAAACTAAGTTTTTCAAAGTTACTCATAAACAGCTTCCAACAGGGCTTCAGTTAATATGAACTCACAAATATTCTAAGTCCCAAATATGTGAAAATGAGTCCAATATTGACTATGAATGATGAATTTTATGACTTAGATTTGATTGAACTTGAAAGAAAACATATGTTATTGCTTAGTGTTGTTATTGTTACTTCCATCAGTAGCAAATACATCCAATTTTGGATATATAGAATTATTCTGTTTTAAAGAAATATAATGAAAGATAGAAAGGGTAAACCCTGGGTAAAAGTTCCCCCCCCTACCCACCCAAACCAAAATCACAGCTGGGCAAAGCCTGCTTTAAGACAGTTTAGTATTTTGGGGCTCATTTGAAATGAGCTGTATGAATCTGACTAGAAATAATTGTGGATGATGTAGTATGCTATTTAAAACATGTTATTGCCCAGATCTGTGGAAATATGATGAGATAAATTATGCTTTCAGTGATGTGAGACTATAACAGTATTACTCCAACATTGCAAAATGCTGCCAGAAGCATGGATGTGTGTGCACAACAACAGCTTTGAGGCTCACTGGCTTCATGGACCTTGCCAACACTGAGCCGTTTCTTAAAGATTTTCTTTTATTGTGCTATGACTGGCATAGCTCCATGTGTGATAGCTACAGATGGTGCTTTTGTACAGACATAGCCCAACGTCCTCAGGCAGATTTGTTAAATGTGAACAATGAGAAGCTGAACCTCAGACACCCTTTTCTGTGCTCTTCCATTTTGTTTGTCATATCACACACATCACCAGAGTACAGATAACAGCTGTGTGATTTTGTACATCAGTGTAGCCTGGTGTAACACTGAAATTGTTGGCTGAAATTGAATTGCTACTTCAGTTAGTAGCAGCGCAGTTGCAGCAGTGGGAAGTGAACATGTGACTCTTGCATGTGGTGATAAAGACCAGTGAAGAGACAAGCCTCATTTCTGAGATGTTTGTATGTCCTTCTTAAGGTCAATTCTGGCACACTTTTTTACTTCTTGTCTTGTTTGGAGACAAATGTGCTATTATAGTATTACCTTCTGCAAAAAGAAAGATTGTATATTGTGTGATTAAGAAACAGGGTACAAAAAACTTGCACAAAACCCAAGGAATTAAGATTTAGGATTAAAATACTCCAGTTCTGAGTGTCCACACTCTGGCTTGCAGTGTAATGCTCTACATCATTATGATCAATGCAACTGGACATGGTCCTGGGCAGTCTACTCTAGGTGACCCTGCTTAAGCAGGGGAGTTGGACCAGATAATCTCCAGAGGTCCCTGCCAACCTCAGCCATTATGTGATTTTGTGATGACAGTGGATTAAGTCTTGACTGAGAGTGATAAAACTCAATAGCTATTCTAGGGGAAGAAATATTATGACAAATTCATTACTGAGTAATACTATTAATCTGTATAAATGTAATATTTCAAAATCTAGATTTTAAAAGTTTTATTTAGTTATAAAAGCCAAGCCCATAAAAGCTAAGAAGGGGCAGATTCAAGTTTTAGCACGCAACCCCTCTTCTGTCCCCAGATTTACAGTAATTTCCAGCAAAACCATCAGTTAAGACTGTGCCTAATGTGTTTGTACAAGAGGAAAGAAAAAGAGGTATAAAACCACCAGTAAACCTCAGCCTGGCTTTGCAGACTATAGTGCTGTTCTTTTCCTATCTTCATTCATGTATAATTTATTGCTTTGTTTTGTGTTGTAAAGCAAAAAGTTAAAACACTTGTTCTTGCAAATGGGACAATCTCTTCTGTCTTTTCTCCCTTCCTCCCTCTATCCCCCATTCCATATCCAATCATCACTGGGATCCCAAACCACATTTATTCACTTTTATCTCTTGGCCAAAATTGAAAGGAATTTTGGAGGATAAAAAAAAGAAAAAAGTTTTGTTACCCAAGGGAATTTTCCTTGCTGAGTATCAAAAGCCTGCAGCAAGCAATGAATGTGGGAGAGCTTTGAAAGAACAAGTCAGAGGAATCCTTTTAAATAGAAAGTTTAAGGCATTGCTATCATGTGCTCTTACAGCATAAAAACAGCTAAAATTGGTCTTTCTGTCTGAAAGGATTGTCCAAAAAGGTACCGGAAAGCAAGAGATATCAAAAACAAAAACTCATGTTTTAAAGCCAAAGGGACAACTATGAGCAAGTAATTTGGCTTATTTTACAGAGCAGCTCTCAAGGAATTTCTCCAACTGATTCACAGCTTTGTTTTGAGCTAATTTCTGTTCTGGACATTAAGTGACTCCTTGACTTTAGCAGGAGCAGAATCAGTCAGGCTGAGTACTTTTAAACGTCCACCTACCTCACCACCTCTGAACAGTACTGAGTGCTATGTTAACAAACCTCTTCAGCTTCCTCTAATCCTAAGGGGAATTTCATATGTCAGTTAAAGCTCAGTGTATTTATTAGGGCTGCTCAATTTGCATTTGAGGAAAGAATTTCACAGCCATATTTCTAAAGATTTTAAGTTGACTAAACAATGGCAGGCATTGTTGACATCAGGAAGTATTGGCAGCAGACATTTAGCAACCAGAGCCATATATTATGCATGCTGTGTAAACCTTTACTCTGATGCTAAATGGCGCTTTAAAATGCCTTCAGTGTTATACCATACGTTTCTCACAGAAGCACCATTGTATGCACAAAGGCATTTAACAGCTTGTACTATGATTCCTGAAATGGTCCTGGACAAGACAATCTTTTAGAAGCACATTTTATCAGTGACCAGATCTGGAGAGCTTAATAGCAATAATTCAAGAGAGGCAAGAGTTAATGCAGATGGAATGGCACATTTCCTGAAAAGCTTCTGCCTTCTTCTATGGGCTATTTCACTCAGACCTCCCACAGAGTCAGCTCTCTACAACTGTGGGTTTCTTTTATTCTTAATTTAGAACCCCACAGAACTCTGAGAAGTCAGATGAAGTATCCTCTCTCTTTTTTCTCTCTATAATAGTGTTATGGGCCCATTCTCAGTCTGGTCCATTCTTGTATACTCCTTAAAAAACAGTCATAATTTTCAGAAGGATTTAAAGACCAAAAGCATCAGCTTTTACCAGAACAAGCTGGTGCTGTTAAAAGAACAATTAAGAGTTTCCTCCTGTAGTCTTTTCTCCAAGCAGTGAAAAACCAGGATGATTGCTGAGAAAACTGAGGCCATGAGAAATACCTGCCAGGAAAAGTTAGGTAGCAGCAAGGGGAAAAAAATGCTCTGTGGTGGAACTGGAACTGAAACTCAGACATGGGGTTGAACCATAAATTCTTTACTCATTCCTTGAATCTGATGGGACAACTTAAACGAGTAAAGGCTCCTAGACAGATAACTAGGACTGTACATTTTCCTTTCTTTAAACTTTTCTTCAGTTGTTTAGTAGAGTCTTATTCCTGAATAAGAACCACATAAGGAATCACATCCATTTACTCCTGGGTAGATCCATGCCTATATATGTTTTGAACATTACTTCTAGAATTTTTTAAAAAAATGTTACATTAAAGTTTCAGCATATGAAATGAGATGTATGCAAGGTCATGAAGATGTTTTTAAAGAAAACTGCTTTACTTGAGATCTGGAAGTAGTAAAATGGAGAGAATGAAAAGAGTCTATTAATAAGAACTATTCACTACCACGCTTTGGTCTAAGACCACTAAGATAAGTCTAATCCTCTAGGCTTGTGTCACCCATCTCCCAGACCATGCTCCTACTTTGCAAATCTTCCACTCTGTGTCTTCATTTTGAGGTGAAGCTTCATTTGCTGTGAAGCAAACAGTGGAGGAGTAAGTGAAGCTGCCAATGGTTATATTGTATGGTAACCAGTTATGAAGCATGACTTGATTTGCTCAGGTTTGTGCTTCTTGGGGCCTTTCTGCAAGAATGCAGAAGTGAAGTTAAAATTAGGGCTGTGTGGGTAACTGACTTTCACTTTGGCTAACAAGCAGAAAAATCCATTAAGGAAAGAAAATTGATATGGTTGATATCTCTTCCCTGCCCCCATTTTTTAATCTCCAAAACAGCAACTGATGTGAAGCAAGACATTCTCTCTTTACTGTCTACAAGAACAAATACAATCTGATTGGATGTCTAAGGAGGCTATTTTCCCTCTGATTATTAGCTTATACTTTCTCTTTGTTTTCATCTCCAGTGTGCTGCAACAGTTTGTCTGAGATAACATCCATTTTGGTAAAAAAAATGAAGGGCTAGATTTCTCAGAGTGCTAGAAAAAATGTAGTTGTTCAACAGAAGCACTCATCAAAGTTGTTGCAACAGCCATCCAGATCTCTATGGAAATTTATGTTAGTATTTAAAATTGAGTGAGGTCAATGTCTCCTTACTCTAAAGCATGTAGCAAGGGTTTGTAAGTTGATCCATTATGTTGTAGACTTTAGGAACTTGGAGCAGGAGAGGAGGGATGGCTCTTGATAGAGATATCCAAACCCAACAAATTTTAAGTTACCTGAAAAATTTCAAGCAGTGAGTAGTTGAGGATGAACAATATTGAGAATGCTTCAAAAGGACTTGTAGATAAATAATGGACTCTTTGGAGTATCTAGAGAACTCAAAAAAACAGCTTAAAAGGTAGGCTGGAAAGAGAAAGGAATGCATATTGAATCATAGGGGAATTATACAACCTTCTGGCAAAAATCTTTTTAGAAAGCTTTCTTGGAAAATATCACAGAATTCAAGGGGAAGAAAAATAAACCCTTTATAGCCAAGGTTTAGTTTAACAACAGCAACAACAAAATCCAAGCTACTTGAATGATCACAGATTTAGAGTGGGCTGCTTCAATGAAAGCACTTGAAAAAATTACAGAATTACGATATCCATAGAAAAAAAATAAAAAAGATTCTAGTCTTAACAAATGGGAAAGTTCATTTCAAGTCATATTACTAGATCTGTGCTGGTGTTTCTGGTTCCATTTTTTGCAAAACTTCTATCACTAGCCTTCTTCTTCAAGGAGAAACAAAATAAAGTTGTAGGGATATGATAATGACAACAATAATTTGCCCTCTAAATATTATGGAAAAAGGGGTGGCTCGCAAAAAGCAAAGGAATTGACAAGCTGGGGGAGTAAAAGTTAATAAGCCAAATGCAGGGTATGGTAGAAGCCAAAGTCTGGGAATGGAAAGAGTTAATCTTTTCATGTTGTCTCCAAAAATGAATATAAAATCCTTATTACACCCCCTCCCCACTAAAAAGCAACCAGGTCCCAATGCATTTCCTCAGTCCAAAAAGTTGGTTTTGGAAAATAGTTTTCAGCAAATCTGTATACTGTGTGTTGGCTGAAACACTTCAAAAACACTATTATATTAATCTGCAAACCACTGAGTACCTTCATTTACACAAACTCAGTGCCCATGGAGGTAAATTAAGTCTGGAGATGCATACATATGGTGAGACAGGAGATACTGAAACTGAATCTCAAAATGAGATCATTGTGACTTTCATCTGAGTGTAGAATTTAGCTGTATGACTTTGTTCTAGTGGAAAAATATATTATTAAAATTAAATTAAGCAGTAGGAGAATAGTCACAGGGACACTATATATTGCTAAGAAGTATTTGTCATCACTTTGAAAGAGACAAGTGATAAGCCCTTCTAAATCGATGAGACTGACAAATATCAGTAACACACAATCCCGTGAGAACAGGCAACCTCTTCAGAAATAGGACGTATCTGAGAAACCATCCCGAACACACACTCGGAATGCTGTGTGCCAGGCACATACAGAATTTATTGAACAGAAATAATAATCTCTCGATACTTTTCACTTCTATAAATAAAATTGGCAGTAGATACTTTCTAGGTATTTTTATAGCACATTTGCCAACGGATTCTACAATCAATATTTAGTAGACTGCTTGTATTTGGAGTGTGATGAAAAAGACTCATAAGTATATTCAGGCAAAACATTTGAGGAGCTGGAGTGCTTAAATGCCTGACAAGCTGTTTGTGATTCAGCTCATAATGGCATGAGGAGGCAGGAAAGCGAAGAAAAAGTTTTATTTTAGGAGATACAGCCTTAGTGACAACAGGACTGTGAACTTAGCAACAGCTGGTTTGTATGTTCATAGGGTATTATGTTCTCTCCCAGACTGTTGTGATAGAGAGAGATGAACCAAGAATACAGGCAGGCATCTGAGCCAGCAAGGAACACTGTGTGACATCTCTAAGAGAGGATCTCTCCAAAGCTCATAAAGGAGAACACTAGAGATGGGCCAAGAGGAGTCATGTTGTGTCCTGCACACCATATCCCCATAAGCGTGTAGTCTGCAGGGTGAAGGCTGTGGTTAGTCATCCAACCATCTATCCAGCTGCTTCCATAGGCCAAAACTCTCACTGGACAATAGTAGGTATGTGCACTGATGTTGCTTAGAGAAGCAATAAAACAATTCCCACAGGGCATCGCTCTGGGTCACCCTTGGCAGAAAAACAGGATTCCTTTTCCAGCACCCCTGCCCCTACATGCAGAACTCATTCCTTGTTGCTAGGGAGGAACTCATCCTAGGATGTGAATAGGTTTTGGTTGGAGCTGGAAAAATGTAAATGAGTCAGGCTCCTCTGTGTTTTAGTCTTCATTCTGTTTTGCCTTTTTAAAGAAAATGTCTTCCTCTAATTAAAAAAAAGCAACAAAAAATAATGTTAACCCCTTTCTGTTAGGAATAGGATTTTATTCCTGTACTGCTAAACTAAGCAATTTTTCAGGGTCACACAGGTAGAGGACTTTGTAGGATATCTCACATTTAACTTTAACTGTCTAAAAATCACTTACCTTTTCTTGGTCTAGAGATATACTCTGGAGATATGGGGACATCCAGAGGATCACCCTGTGATAGGTGGCATAAATCATTCTTTCTAGTGTCCATCTTTCACCATTGAGTACGGATTACAGGTTTTAGCTTGACACTGAACTTTGAGATGGCCTTGCATGTTAGCTGCTAGAAAAAAGGGAGTGAGACTATAATCATTTGCAGTTGCAGACTAAATAATATATATCACTTTTACATTGGAATGATCCAGGCATCTGTGACCTAGAAGATGATATTAGCCAGGTTCCTTTTGAACACATTAATAGAACCTATTCCAGCTACTGAGTTTTAGAAAAGGTTTAGCTTATAATAATACCATTATTTTTTTTGTTGTTGCCAACAGAAATGTCTCTTTTTCTCCTTTTAATGACATGATTTAGCTGTTGGTGGTGAACATGCTCCACTTCTAGAACTTCCCACTTCAGAATCTGAGAATCTCATGCATGAAGACTAAATCCTGTTGTTCTCAGGCCCTTTTGTTGATCTGGATTTTTAGAATGCTCCTTTATAACTTCTCTGAATTTGAATCCTTAATGTTTGAAAATGGTTGTTGTGGATTTAACCTGTAAGCATATTCTTTCATATTTGTACCTTGGAGTAGACCTCTTTCCTTAGGATAAATGTAGTTTAATATCCCAGAGATTTTCATAATTTCACTACCAGTCCAATCACATATTTAAAAGAAAGTTGAAACTGAAGGGGTATTGTCCTATGCAGACACTTTGGTTTATAACACATAAAGCTTGCAGTTAGCAGTTTTTCACTATGCATGCATGCTTGTAAGAAAGTCTCCCCTCATCCTTGCAGAGTAAGAAAATTCACAGACAGTTTGGCCAATCTCAGACTGTGTCTAAGCTCCGAAAATAAACACTATCTTTCTTCCAAAATCTAAGACCTCATTCACATCATCAGATACATTTACAGAGGAGATGCGGAGTCATTGGATGCAAGTTAGAGTTGTGAAATATGTATGAAGGAAGAAAGTACTCTGCTAAATCACGGACACCTGGTTCATATATTTCTTGATGACTTGTCTCCATCAATCACACTGTCTATTAATATGATGCAAAAAAATCCTTTCTTGGAAAATGGCAAGAATTTTTGTTCTGAGCTGAAAAATATTTTAACCATTCTGAAAGTATTTCCAATGCTACTTTAGTTCACAGTGGCATGAATGCAAAGCTACATGCACCAGAGTGATGCTTTCAGTAATGTCTAACCATAGTATTCAACATTATCTGAAATATTTATAGCAAGATTATTTTTGATCAGTCGGAGTTTGGAACCCAGCAACTACTAATTCAGTACAAAGCCTTAAGGATATTTAGGCAGCAATCTGCACTTTTAGGTAGGCAAGTCTATATGATAGGCAACAGTGTCATTCTCATAAGTGTTTCTTCTCTGTTGCTCAAACCCACAAGGGATCTTCAGGACTTAAATTGCTGTTAGTCCCTGGGAAAAGTGGTCTAAGAGTTGACATTTCCTTACAGAGAATGAGTCAGCTTAAGGCAAAGCTGCTGGAAGGCATTCGTAAGCTAGACATTTGTCAATAGCTGAATCAAACAGTGTGGGTATAAACCTGAACTTTACCTAAAATGGCCAGGGGATGCGCTATGTGTTTCTTGTCACTAGGGACTCATACAGGAAGCTTGGGTTCAGAGTAATTTTCTGACTAATTTGGAGAAAAGATTTGAACCTAGGACTCTGAAATCCTCTAGTCCTGAGAAGGGTCTTGATCTGTCCCATTTGCTTTCACTACCCATTTGCTTACTTCTACATGACCTTAGTTTCAGGGTTCCCGTAAACCAGTAAGTGTTTGAGCCACTAACTTCTTGCTCTTTTGGGCTAAATGAATATTTCAGGCATATTTATTTAAAATTTGCTCTGATTTTTATGAATCTCCTTAGTCTACTGTGAGAATCACCATTAATTTCTCTCTTGCTATATTTATATATCTCTATCTATATCTGCTGGATCATTACTGGTAGTTTTTAGTCACCTGCTGGCCTGTAACGACTTGCAGGATCCCTGCAGTGCTGATTTGGCACCTCTCCAAGCAGCACTCTCTGTTACTCAGTAGGGATTTAGCACAGTGTAAGAACCTATAGACTGGCTGAGCCAAGGTATTAGAAGAGAGTTTTAAATAGAGTGCAGTCAGTGGGTGCCTGTGGCCTCATTTATTTTTGAAAGACTGTATTGATGTATCTCCTCCCCAGAATTCAAATGGAAATCTGGGAGAAGATCCCTTGAAAGACAAGCTAGAGAAAGAGGGAGACCCTCTTTACCCCCTGCATTAACATTTCAACCTTGCCTCAAGTGCTTAGTAGTGAGTTTGAGAACAAGGGAAATGATGTCCTGAGGCTTCAAGGCAGTACTTCCCCTTTGTTCAGATGTAGACCATCCTGTCTATATAGATTACTGTGCTTTAGCAGGAAGGGCTCCCTTATGTCCTAAGAAGGCAATAACTTCTCTTCACATCATCGCTATCTCAGCTGGGCAGTCATATTGCTAATTGACCTTAAGTGTCTCTGATACCAGAGACCATGCTTAAAAAGCTATCTATGCTTACCTTTGAGTACCTACCTATTCAGTAGGTCCAACTGCTGGCTAATAAGTCCTCAGATCTGTTATAAAAGACCAAAAAATTATATAGTGGTTTACGAGTCCATGGTTAATCTTCTACGACTTGTTTCTGATAGTAATATTCGTCTGTTTTTTCACTTGCAGGCTTGCAGTGCTGTATTCCATAAAATAACAATTAGAAAATTTTCAGTGATTTATAACATTTACAAAAATAAAAAAAAAAGGAGGTTGGTGATGGATAAAGTTTTCTGCCCAACTCTGCATAATGACTTGGGAAATTCAAGTCTGAGATGTTTTGGAATCTGAATTTTAGTTTGTAGTTGTTCAGTGGGAGTTTTCACCCTGAGGCAGACAGTGACTAAGCTAATACTTAAGATGCATAGGCAGTTAGTTGCCTATATGTGAACTGAATACTTTGCTAGCTAGGACAGGCTTATGGGTAGGAGTTTCTGAAAGCTAAGGAGGGAAGGAGGAGAGGTCACTCATGGACGTCCCACCAATTTGTGTGGCCCAGATCACGTGCAAGGGAGTGGCAGGAAATGTTTTGGATATACCTTGGTAGATCAGCTCCTAGATGTGGATGATCCCAATTTTTTGCATCTAGGGAAAGTTAAAGGTTGTCAGCCTTAGGATCCTCCTTTCAACAAACCAAAGAACTAGATGAAACTAAGTACATTGGTAATCTACACTATTTTGCTACATAGATTTACTACGGTCACACTGGGTAAGTCTTGGGCTGCTCACAGGAAGACTGGTAGGTGGGGCATCATCATGGACTAGTTAGTGGGATTTAAATTCCTTAGCTAATTTTGTGCTAACTTCTCTGCTTTGCTAACACCGACCAGGACACTGAGCCTAGACTATCTTAAACTAATCAACAAGACGCATTGACTACATGGCTATAACTTTAGTATTCAACTCTATGTTCAAGAGGTATATCTATGTCTGATTGGGCTTTACAAGTTTTAACTCTGTCTTGGAGGCAGTTGCATATTTTGGCTCACTAGCACACTGACAGAAGACAAGGAGGTAAAAATGTCAATGGTTAGAGCAATCACCCATAATGTGGGATTCCCAGACTGAGCACCCTTTTTTAACAGAGTAGAACGCAAAGTAAAGAAGAAAACTGGTTGCCTGTGGGTATTTTTACAATCTCCAAGAAAAAGCCTATTTAAAAGTGAAAAATAATTTGATATTAATTATTGCAATAAACATAGTTTTATTTATTTTTAAGATGTGAGTTATTTAAAAACTCCAGCTCAGTGACTACTAGCTGCAGAGAGTCTGCAGATTTCTGCAGTTTGGCATCTACAGAACTGTTACCTGATTTATGAAATGTAAATGTGGCTTTAGCTTTTTGCTCATGCTGCCTAAACCAGCAGATTTTGGCTTTCCCATTAGCAATGAAGAGGCAACAGATTCTATGGATTTGATTAAAATTGAAAAACAAATTATTCACATTTTCTAATTTACCCCCAAGATATTTCAAGCCATACTAAAGTTGACTAAAATAACCTAGAGAAAAATACTGTATTTTGTTTCCCTTTTTTAACTAGCTTCGGTTAAATGTACTTCATATTTAGGATTATCTGGATTATAACACTGCACTGAGCCTGGAATTTAGGGATGGATTGAAATATCAGATATCTATTGAAAAGACAGTACATTTCTCAGTATGAAAACAATCCAAGAATTAATAGGCAGAGCAGCCATTATGGAACAACTGTAGTATCTTCCCTCTTAAGAGACAGAGTATGTCATCTTAAAGAAGTTATTGTATGGAAGCCTATAGTCTTTTCATTGCTGGAAAAGGAATTCGTATGTGTAAAGTTCGGCATCTGCTTCTGTCTTTGTTGGCTAGAGATATTAATGCCCTGCTCTAACAAACCATAGGTCCTTCTGGTCCTGTAGTCCACAATCTCAACTTGTTTTGAATCAATTTAGTGATCAATTTATTAAAGTCAATGGAAGTCAAAGGCCCATTTTCTTGTAAGAGATTTGTGATGGAAAATATGAGGAACCCAACTCTTTTCTTTTTTTTTTTCAGAACTACCTGATGGTCATATCCATATACAGAGTAACGGTTCTGTTCCCAGTGAAGCAAAAAGCAAAACTTTCCAACAAATAAGAGATCATCATACTTCATGGGATAAATAACTTGTCCATTTACATTTTTGCATGAGCCTGTAATGCAAATAACTTAATACTCTGAGTGAATATTTAATGTTTTATTTTAGATCTATAATATAAGACTGATTTTTTTTAAAGAAGAACCTAAACAAAAGACCACATTAATTACCTGAAAGAAGGTTTCTTATTGCTGGAGTTGCCTTCCTGGGCAAGAAGTACACTGAGAGTGCTCTTTACAACCAAGATGTGTATTAACATGTACATGTGTGTAAGCTATTTGTTCTTCTTCTTCTTTTTCTTTTTAATGAATGGAACCTATGTTGGGAAGGTGGGAGGTCAAAAGTTCACATCTTCCTGCAGAATGATCATGAAAAATGAATGTGTACAGACTGGTGTGGTAAAATACTTTATGCATTGTAAAGCAGTATTAGAAAGTAACCTGCCAAAAATCTTGCGTCAGTTACAGAATGTCTGCGTCATCCTAAAAATAAAAATGCAATGTACAATACATTATTTTACATATATAATTGGAAATCACTTCCCCCTTTCCCTATCTGTTAATCCCGTAGTTATACAAAATTCTCTGTGTCTGCTCTGGTGGTGATGATAGCTCTAAGGCTGTATAAAGATGCAGGAAATATAGCTCCCAGTGTAACTTTTGGTGTTACTAATCAACTGTTGTAAAAGAAACACAGAGCCATGAGCAAAAATTCTCTGTTAAATATGCTTGCTGTTAGCCTCTAAATTAAGAAATCATCTGCAGACACTGCAATAGTAGTGAATATGTAGCAGCAGTAGTGTTTTAGAAATAACTGAATATAAAATACAGTATTTCTAATATCTTGATCATATATCTGCATGCATGTTAACAATTGACTCAAAGCAGTGAGGAACTTACATCCATTAAAGTATCTTTTTTACATACTGGTATTTATATTCCAGCTGCACCCAAAGATCCCATCTGAGCTGTCTCTGTGCTAAATACTGCAAAGATACACAGTAAGTCATTATAAAGTCTTCTTGATGAGGACTATTACTCTAGACTTACAAAAACTGGGAGAAATAGAATACTGCTTCTTTACTGTTACTGATAGGGAGCTGAGGCATAGAAAGATTTTTCCTAGAATTCATTACAAAAAAAGATTAGGTGAATTTTATGCTAGTGTTGGATATGTAAGAGCTTCTCACTGTTTTTCGAATTAATTACCATGGTATTTTTTTAGTTCATTAGTTCTTAAGACAGCAGCAATGTGATCTTGTTGCTGTTATCCTATTAGATCATAAAAGTGTTAGTAACTCCCTGGGAACTGGATCTCTAGGAACTGATTTAATTCAAAATGGGATTCTGCCCATATTAAAGTCAACAAGTTTTGCCGTTCATTTCAGTGGCTTTCACGTCTGTTCTGAGCAAATCCATAGGCTGATGTATGAGAAGCTTGAAGGAGGCTTGACATTATGGTAAGGTCTTACGATGTGAAACCCTTTGGATTTCAGGTAGGTACCACTTCTTCGCATGACCTGTAGCAGGCCTCCTGGCCATTCCTCCACAGGCTTGGTTATTCATACTAGTTTCCAACAACCACACTCATCTGTGTGGGGCTCTTACACAGCTGTGAGGTCTTTTTCACTGTTGGCAAGTGTGGGGTACAGTGGGCTGGAGTCATCTGTCTAAATGTTAAAATCTACAATGTAGAAAGGTACATGAGAACTCATCACTTTAGTCCCCCTTCATGATCAAAGAAGGACTGGTTTATGGAGTCTTGGGCATTTTTTACCTTGAAGGTCATTTTACCTTAAAGTAGATTGCAAAGTTGGACAGATAAATCTTGCCTTTAGAGTACAAATTTATTTCCATTGATTAAGAAGGGAAGCTACAGAGTCTGGCTCAGATGTAGATGTCTAAAATGTAAGTGAATGAGATAGTTGCCACCTAAGACCTATGAAACCTACAAAAGTAAGGTCTTAATTATGAAGACAATCACTATAGGCTTCTGCTCTGGAGACAATTTCACACACTGGGAAGAAATCATCAGTCTCTTCTTTTTAGGGAATATATGATCCATTCAACTGTAAAATTCTATCTTCTGTAGAGCAATCACTCTCTGAGGGCTGAATCTGATGTCTGAAATGCCTATGTTCGTGTACACATTCAGTATGCAAACAATGAATTATGTTGGCCTGCTATTAAAACATGTCAGCTCTATGTTGTTGATGGATGCCTCATCATATTGTGAAAAGTCTGAGTTAGCAACTTTATTATGGGTTTAAATACTTCACTCCTTAAGTACACTTATAATGTTGTATCTAATCTTCCTATCCCCTCTTTTCACTTACAAAAAATATTACAAAGACAAAACTTATGAGGTCTTGGGTCAGCCCAGCCAGCACCTTTATGTTGCATATGCTAACAATTTGTACAAAAGATACAGTGATAATCAAGTTATATAATACTGGAACAGTAATTGTTGACCATTTGCAAAAGAATAAACTGAAATGCAAGAGCTGCACATTGTGGAAAAGTCTGATTTTGAGGTTTTTAAAACACCACTAATGAGCTTTTCTTGAAACAAAAAGAAAAGAAAATGCCAACTTTGCCACTTAGACATCGTTGTTAAAGGCCTACTTACAACATTTTGCATCTCCAAAACAAATATAATAGCCTCTTAGAATAAATATTCTCTACACTGTGGAGAACACTAAACTCTGAAGAAAATGCTGCAAGGGCATGAGAAGGATGTAAACTGGCTATAGTCCAGCTCCCCATTTGTAGCTTATTGCTGTAAAATTTCCATATACTTCCCCTGAGTACAATGAAAAACTGTGTAAAGTGATACTTTTGGCGATGGATGAACTAACAGCACCAGGGAATTCTTACAATAAATTGGAAGAGGGGCAGCTTATACAGTTCAATCAGTTTTTCCTTGGAAAATGGATACATAAAAATATTGCTAAAGGTCTGCCTATAACATTTTCTTGGTATATTTAAACCTTGTTCCCAGACATTAGGCAACTTCACAAAATGTGGATTTGGGTACTGGCAAGCCTGAACATGCTTGAAACGTTACTGCAGCTTTTTAAAGGTGTGGTATGTAAGGAGTCCTCAGCGGAGCTGCATTTTAAGCTAAGGATTTACTTAATGCTGATAATGATACCTTGCTAACACCCAGTCCTTCAAACTGAGAATTAGACAGCAACTCTCTATTTTCAAAAAAGACACAGTCCTCAAAAAGTGAACAAAGGCAAGTGGCTGGATTAAAAACAAAACTAAAAAATGTTTTGCCATAAGCAATATATACACATGCTTAAGGTCAATATTTAGCAGTGCATGGGAAGATTTATGCTCCTGACAGTCAAGAAGAGTTATAGGGTTCTGGGATTTATTAAACATATAACAAATACTAAGTGCAAAGGTCAGATCCACAAAGGTATTGAGACCTGGTTCCATTTAATGCAGTGGGAGGTAAGAGCCAAAATATCTCTGTGTGGATCGGCCCTGGGGGAAGTAGACATGTCCTGTATTATGGGTAACATGAGGTGCAATTCAGAGCACATCCTGTTGCGATGTGAAGATCTTTACAGCCTATATACAGAGGATAGTTCAGACATGCCAAGGTAGGAACCTACTGTTAGAAAGGTGAATAATAAGTGGATCGCTGCAAAATGACCAAAAAGGTAAAACACTTATTTTAAGGATCTGAGCGGTTGGTCCACAATTTGAAAAGTATTTCACTTTACAGACAGCAAGTAATATAGTACACAAATAAAGATTTCAAGCTCAGATGAATAAGAAAATTGTTTCCTTCTTTATTTGGTTACCATGATCTGATGACAAACTTTTCTTTCCCACACACTAGTGCAAACCTCTACATACCCTGAAACAGCCAGCTACGGCTTAAGATTTATGATTATGTGTCCATGTAAGGGATAGCATAATGACGCCACAACCCTGGGCTTTAACCCCCTAGCCTGTCCTCTGCCAGGGACCCGGTTAAGGTGGCGTTCACTGTTCCCACCCGTGGCTGGCCACGTCTGAACCATCTGGGGCTGTGCTTCTGCAGTTGAAGAAAGAAGATTTATTAATTTTTCTTTTCTATTTTTCCTCAGCTTGATGATTAATTTTTTGTCCCTCTGCTGCTGTCTTTCCTTTTCACTCACCATCTCACAATATGCATGAGTGAGGAAGTTCTTTTAAGGGCACTCAGCATAACTGAATTTTGGTTTCTAGAGATTCTTTTTTTTATTTACTAAGTAACAGTAAAGAAAGCAGAGATTTTTTTGGGAGGATCAGAATTATTATCTTAAAAAGACACATGCTGCTTATCCAAAAACCTTTGCAAATTTGTCAGATTTGATATATTGTGCTGGTGGAAACATCTTTTTTTTTTAAAAAAGTCCAGAAGTTCTTGTCAATGTTTTCAAAATTATGTAATTTAATATTGTGTAAGTTTTTGAAGTTTTATGTGGATTTGTACCTGTGTATGTGGGTGTGGAGAGGAACTGGTGGATCTAATTCTTGTGCTCAGTATGGATCCTGTTTTTTGTGTAGCCATTTATTCCTGTGAAACAAAAATACTCATAAAAGTTACAAAGCAAGAGTAAAACCAAAAAGATTTTTCCTCATCTTTGATTTTAACAATGAATGTGAATGGTGACTATCAATAGATATTCAGAAGAGCTCTATTTAATAGACCAATCACACTGAAAAAAAAATATGGTCCTATAAGAAACATATTAAAAAAACAGTAAAAAATAAACATTCTTAGAGAACCATCATCAGCAGATGCAAATAAGGGTTGATGTCAAACAAAATGTTTTTAAACTGTGTTAGCTGATTGCTGATCAGAAGTAACTTGTATCTATGCTGGGAAGTGGCTCTCAACTTCCACAGAGTACATGCAAGTGAGAAAGCAGCTACTTAGCACATTTAAGAATTACCTTTGGGCAAAGCTGTGGCTTCCAATTTTTGCTGTGGATGAAACTCAGTAGGACCCTGCTAAGGGGAGGGGAGCAGCTGCCTGAATCAGAGTACAGCTGACTGTGATCAGGAAGCTCTTACCTGTGAGTGCATGCTGAGATCCTCTTAAGTTTGCTACCACACTGGGGGGGGGGAGGAGTACTACAGCTGAGCACTGCTCCACTCTCAGCAGCAGTGAGGATGAGCTGCCTTGCACTGGTGCCAGCTCTTGCCTTTGTACAAGGCTGAGCTGAAGAGCTCTGAGCTACTGCTGAGCTTGGACAACTAAAAAGGAGACTTGAACTTAATGCCTGCTGTCTCAGTCAGTGATCTTGGAACTGGGTATCCACTTGAATATTTGCACTGAATATCCACCGAGGCTCTCTGGGTGTGGGGTCAGAAGTGTTCTGGCACGTGGTGCATCAGGCATCACTGGTGATGCTTAGGCAAGAACTGGTTTTGGTACCACCAGTTAGGCATGCTTTAGGTCTAACTTCCTGTTTTGACTTATCCAAGGCACATAGGATATTGGGATTGTAAAAAGCTGAATAGTTTAAAAAATGTAAAAAATAATTACATACATTTAATATTGTTAAAAGCTTGCTCTTGGGATAGGCCTTTGTTTGTTAAGTTTCACCCTAGAGTAAAAATTTACTGCTGAATCATAACCTCTCAAAGATGGGGTATATTTGTGGAAACTTTGAGGCAACTTTAATTGTATTAGTGGCTAATAAGGAATGGCCAAAGTAAGACGTCTGGCCTCTGTGCAAGCCAGTTTTGGAGGGTTTTTTATGGCATTGCATGGGGTTACACAGCATGGAAGCCAGAAGCATTTTTTTTTTCCTCTCACATTTTACTCAGAAAACTTTTACAGTTTTCTAATGAAGGATCATTGCATAATGTCCTGGAAAAGTTCCCTCCATCTTCCTAACCAGAGCTTTAGATAAAATAAAATAGGTCCCCATAGAATCCATCTCAGTTTTATCCAAGAACCACCTGAATTTTTTGTGGGGTGTCTAGTCTGATGTAAACTGACAGGATATATCTGATTAAGACATCCAGCTTTCTGTAGTTAAAATGGGGTTAAAACATCCGGAAGTGGACTTAAACTAAGATGCAATTTCCTAGGGGTAGAAACTATCAGGCCAACTACCAAAGGAGGTGGTAGACCAATTTCTGTAATCTTTCCAAAAGGTGTGCTCTTATCAAGGTTTTTGGGGAGATAAGCCTGTGTACAGAGCAGGTCAGATTATGTGATACCAGTGGACTGATCTTACTATAATGTTTGAAAACTTAGATTGATGTTTTAATAGTTAATAAGGAAAAGGTTGAGTCACTCATACAGGGGCTGTTCTGGTGCTACTTCAGTCTCGAGCAAAAGCTGAAAGTATCAACATCTCATGAAGAAGCTCAGCTTGAAAGAATTTCATTGCAAGTACAGAGCACAAGGTGCTAAAACAAGAGCAAGGATTCTGGGTCAGCAAAGGTGGTGTCATCTAGTATATATTAAGGTATGAGAGATAACTGTTGTTACCAGACAAAGACCAACTAATTAGTAAGTGCACTGCAATAAATTAGTAGAAGTGGGATCAGGTGAACTCAGGCGGTTGCAATAACCTACAGTGTGCTTTGCAGAAGCACTTAGGCAGCCCTCTCACCTACCATTACAGGAGGCAAGGCTCATTTTGTATGCATTAAGTGTGAAAGTATGATCTTATTTTCCGCTGGATTCATCAGCTGTGATTAGTATTCTGAAAATGCAGTGCATATCAGACCGTATAAAAGTAGCATCTTTGCTTTATAGCAGATAATTTTGGTGGTGAAGACAGTGACTTGTCTGACAAGAACACTGAGCAGCTCCAGGTACCTGAGTTTATCAAGAATTTTTTAAAATTTTGGGGTAGATTTCACTTTGCAACCAAATACCTCACAAACTAGCATTTCCTGCAAATGAGAAACCTTGCTTTTAGACCACATCCAAGTAGCACAGCCCTGATTCATTTTTATTAGTGATACAACTATGTACTTCCATAATGTACTTCCATAATAATTAGGATGACTACTTGCTACTTCACAGCCCATACTTGCTGACCCAACAATTAGCTCTCAAGAAAACAAAGGAAAAAGACACAAGACTGATATATTGTGTCTCATTACTGAAATTGCTCTTATTACCCACAATATCTAAACTTTATTACTGATAATGATGATTTTCAAGTATCCTTGGGAATTTAGAGAGTTCTGCAGTTCAGAAATGCAATAGCCTGGCCAGCACTGAATGTCATAAGTAAATAAGCAGCAGGAGAAATTCTAACTTCCAAACAGTCCAGAAGCCAAACAAAATATTATGGGCAGAAAAAAAAAAACAAATCCAAACATAATTATATAGCTGGAGTTCAGGTTGTTTGGACTTGGAATGAAGCTGCTTGCCCAGTCCTATCAGGGGATCTTCACAGTTCCAAACCCACGTATGCCTCCCATTTACTGTTTCTATTCCATACCAGCTTACTATTTTCTGCTCAACTGGTAAGCAGAAGTTGCTTTACAGTTTATTTTTCAGTCTGTACTTATCATCAACTGTCAGACAACAATAACAGTCAAAAAAGTGAGCTAGTCCATCTGCCTTTCAGGCAATCCCTCTAGGAGAGGCTTTCTTTATCTGGATGGACTTCCCCCTGCTCCCCCATTCTTTTTCAAAGGCCTATCCAGAAAGAGTGTTTCTAAGTAGGCCATAGGAATAGCAAAGATGGCATTTAAATTCTCCTAATATTTTTGTAAAATGCTTGCACTTTAGAATGTCACACTCACACTAATTTAACAAGAAAATATTACTATTTATAGAAAAAATGTTCATGATTTTAAGCTCAGCTGCACTAGAAAGAGTAGAGAGGCAAGGAGGCTATGATTTTATTTCAGTTTTAAAGTTAATCCTCTCATATGCTAAGATTGTATTAAAAGAGTATTTTAGATTCTGAAAAAGGGACAATAGAATTTGCAGTGGTTCTCAGAAGTATTCTAACTGATGTAAAAATGATTTTTCTAAACGAGAATCAGCAGACTTTACATTTTCTGATGTGGAGATGTCCCTTATCACTATGGTTCTGCAAATGGTACAAAGTTGGCAACAACCTTTTCTTCCTTCAAGAAAGTATTTTATTTGTATAGAAAGATGCTACTATTCCACAGCTTGTCGTGCTGGCTTTTGACTCTAGAGCTCCATGCCCTCTTCCCTATTTTGCTTTCACTTAGTTCAAAACAATTTCCAACTCTGTCAAGCCTCTCTCTTAACCATTTGCTGTCTCATCAGCCGGTTCTGTGTCTTTGGCCTGGCCACAAAGAATCCGATCACTGCTGAGCAAGGGAGTCAAGAAGCTTTAGAGGACTTTGCAGAAGAAGAATAGGCTAGCTGGGTTGCTAATGGATGAAATGAGTATGTTAGGCTGTTGACGAGCATTTTAGCCAGGGAGAACTGGTGTTAGCCAGTGTAGGCACCTATTTTTGAAGGAGGAAAGCGCAGGCTTATGTCTATATCATAATCAGGGATGGATGCCATTGCTGTGTAGTACTGTGCTGTGTACTAGACAGTGCTAAAGAGAGGAGGAGTTAGAGAGTCCTCAGACACCAAATTGTTTAGCTTTTTTTTCATTGACTTTCTCAATAGTAAAAATAGTTTCTCTCTCTGCAAGTAGTAAACAATAATGTGCTAATTCAGAAATTATCAGTGCACTTTAATCCAACAAATTATTACTTGTATAATGCTTACTTTTGATAACAAGTACATGAGGACTCACCATGAGTGCAGCTAACAGAGGCAGCGAACAGACGCAGCAGTTTGCGCAGCAGTTTGCGCAGAAGGGCGCGCGAAGGGACGCGCGAAGGGCCCTTCGTTTCTGTTCCCTGTGGTGTAGGTTTCCTCAAGTATGGTCGTGACACGCCGCACAGCGCGTTCCCCAGTGGCTGTTGGAGTTGCTGTGTCAGAGGCTGGGACTCAGACCGACTCTCTGACAGTAGATGCGGCTCTACAGGTCTCAGGCTGCAGGGAGTGCTTGGGGCCTCTCCGGGAGGCCTGGGCTGGCAGTCAGCTCTCCTGCAGGAGGTGTGCTGCTGTTGGCGAGCTGTGTTGTCAGGTAAGGGAGTTACGGGAGGAGGTCAGTAGGCTGCGCAGCATCCGAGAAGCAGAGCAAGAGATAGACAGGGTATTCTCGGAGACTGTGCAGCTTCAGGAGTCCCAACCCCCTGCAGCAGTGGAGTTGCCGGAGGGCTCTGTGCCGTGTGAAACGGTACATCATAACATCGTAGAAGAAGACTGGAAACTGGTCACTGCTCGTGGGAGGAGAAAGGCTCCTACTCCTCCCGAAGACCTGAAGCTGAAGAACAGGTTTAGTGCCCTCCAGGATGAGGAGGAGATGGGCATGGCTGCCAGGGAAGTACCTGGGACAACAGACCCTGTGCCCTGCCGGAACGCCCGGAAAAAGCGGCGAGTGATTGTTGTGGGGGACTCCCTGCTGCAGGGGACGGAGGCATCTATCTGCTGACCAGACCTCTTGTCTGGAGAGGTTTGTGGCCTGCCAGGGGCTCGTGTGAGAGATGTCATGCAAAGACTGCCTAGGCTCATCCATTCTTCGGACTATTACCCACTGCTGCTCTTCCATGTGGGTGCCAATGACACCAAGGGCAAACTGGAGACCATCAAGCAGGATTTCAGAGCTCTGGGGATGGTGGTCAAGGGTCTGGGAGCCCAGGTCATCTTCTCCTCAATCCTGCCAGTGAGGGGGATGGATGAGAGGAGGAGGAGACGGACTTTCCAGGTTAATGACTGGCTGCGCCGCTGGTGTTGGCAACAGGGTTTTGGTTTCTACGACCATGGGACCCTGTTTGAAGATTGACAAATGTTGGGGAGAGATGGGATCCACCTCACGAGACGGGGCACGCGGGTCTTTGCCAACAGGTTGGCCAACCTGGTAAGGAGGGCTTTAAACTAGGAAAGATGGGGGAAGGGGAGAGTTATAGTGCCAGGGTAGTTGGCAAAAGACTGCTCAAGTCAGGATGCCTCCAGCAGGTGAATGCAGCCAGGGAAGTGTGCATGGGATGTGGCTATGGAGGATCCTCTGGTATCCCTCCTGGGAAACCTGCATGCTCGATCACCTCCCTGAAATGCCTGTACACCAATGCACGCAGCATGGGGAACAAACAGGAAGAACTAGAGATCTGTGTGCGGTCGCAGGGCCATGGTCTCATTGCCATTACAGAGACATGGTGGGATAGCTCGCATGACTGGAGTGCTGTCATGGATGGCTATGTGCTTTTTAGGAAAGACAGGCCAGGCAAGCGAGGTGGCGGAGTTGCTCTTTATGTGAGAGAGCAACTGGAATGTATTGAGCTGTGCCTAGGGGTGGATGAAGAGCGAGTCGAGAGCTTATGGGTAAGGATCAAAGGGCAGGCTAGCATGGGTGACACTGTTGTGGGTGTTTACTACAGGCCACCTGATCAGGATGAGGAAGTCGATGAGGCCTTCTACAGACAGCTGGAAGTAGCCTCACAATCCCAGGCCCTGGTTCTCATGGGGGACTTCAACCACCCCGATATCTGCTGGAAAGACAACACAGCTAGGCACAAACAGTCCTGGAGGTTCCTGCAGAGCATTGGTGACAACTTCTTGACACAGGTGGTGGAGGAGCCAAGGAGGAGAGGTGTGCTGCTGGACCTCGTACTAACAAACAAAGAAGGACTGGTGGAAGATGTGAAGGTCGGGGGCTGCCTTGGCTGCAGTGACCATGAGATGGTGGAGTTCAGTATCCTGCGAGGAGGCAGCAGGGCACCAAGTAGGATCGCAACCCTGGACTTCAGGAGAGCAAACTTTGGCCTCTTCAGGGACCTACTTGGAGGAATCCCATGGGTGAGGGCCCTAGAAGGAAGGGGCGTTCAAGAGAGCTGGTTAATATTCAAACATCACTTCCTCCAGGCTCAAGAGCGGTGCATCCCTATGAGTAGGAAGTCAAGCAAAGGAGGCAGGAGACCTGCATGGATGAGCAAGGAGCTCCTGGCAAAACTCAACCAGAAGAAGGAAGTATACAGAAAGTGGAAAGGGGGACAGGCCACTTGGGAGGAATATAGGAACGTTGTCAGAGTATGCAGGGATGTGACGAGGAAGGCTAAGGCCCGTTTGGAATTAAATCTGGCGAGAGATGTCAAGGACAGCAAGAAGGGCTTCTTCAAATCCATCAGTAGCAAGAGGAAGACTAGGGAAAACGTGGGCCCTTTGCTGAATGGGGTGGGTGCCCTGGTGACGAAGGATGCGGAGAAGGCAGAGTTACTGAATGCCTTCTTTGCTTCAGTCTTTACTGCTCAGGCCAGCCCTCAGGAACCCCAGAGCCTGGAGGCAAGAGAGAAAGTCTGGAGAAAGGAAGACTTTCCCTTGGTGGAGGAGGAGTGGGTTAGAGATCATTTAAGCAAACTTGACACCCACAAATCCATGGGCCCTGATGGGATGCACCCACGAGTGCTGAGGGAGCTGGCGGACATTATTGCTAAGCCACTCTCCATCATCTTTGAAAGGTCATGGAGGACAGGAGAGGTGCCTGAGGACTGGAAGAAAGCCAATGTCACCCCAGTCTTCAAAAAGGGCAAGAAGGAGGACCCAGGGAACTACAGGCCAGTCAGTCTCACCTCCATCCCTGGAAAGGTGATGGAGCAGCTCATCCTGGAGGCCATCTCCAAGCATGTGGAGGAAAAGAAGGTGATCAGGAGTAGTCAGCATGGCTTCACCAAGGGGAAATCATGCCTAACCAGTCTGATAGCCTTCTATGATGGAAAGACTGGCTGGGTAGATGAGGGGAGAGCAGTGGATGTTGTCTACCTAGACTTCAGCAAGGCTTTCGACACTGTCTCCCATAATATCCTCATAGACAAGCTCAGGAAGTGTGGGTTAGATGAGTGGACAGTGAGGTGGATTGAGAACTGGCTGAATGGCAGAGCTCAGAGAGTTGTGATCAGTGGCACAGAGTCTAGTTGGAGGCCTGTAGCTAGCGGTGTCCCCCAGGGGTCAGTCCTGGGTCCAGTCTTGTTCAACTTCTTCATCAATGACCTGGATGAAGGGACAGAGTGCACCCTCAGCAAGTTTGCTGACGATACAAAACTGGGAGGAGTGGCTGATACGCCAGAGGGCTGTGCTGCCATTCAGAGAGACTTGGACAGGCTGGAGAGGTGGGCAGAGAGGAACCTCATGAAGTTCAACAAAGGCAAGTGCAGGGTCCTGCACCTGGGGAAGAATAACCCCATGCACCAGGACAGGTTGGGGGTTGACCTGCTGGAAAGCAGCTCTGCGGAGAAGGACCTGGGAGTGCTGGTGGACACCAAGTTAAGCATGAGGCAGCAATGTGCCCTTGTGGCCAAGAAGGCCAATGGGATCCTGGGGGGCATCGGGAAGAGTGTTGCCAGCAGGTCGAGGGAGGTGATTCTCCCCCTCTACTCAGCCCTGCTGAGGCCACATCTAGAGTACTGCGTCCAGTTCTGGGCTCCCCAGTACAGGAGGGATGTGGCACTACTGGAGCAAGTGCAGCGAAGGGCTACAAAGATGATTAGGGGACTGGAGCATCTCTCTTATGAGGAAAGGCTGAGAGAGCTGGGCCTGTTTAGCCTGGAGAAGAGAAGGCTGAGTAAGGAAATCTTATCAATGTGCACAAACATCTTAAGGGAGGATGTCAAGAGGATGGGACCAGACTCTTTTCAGTGGTGCCCAGCGACAGGACACGAGGCAACGGGCACAAACTGAAACACAGGAAGTTCCATCTGAATATGAGAAAAAAACTTCTTCACTGTGAGGGTGACAGAGCACTGGAACAGGTTGCCCAGAGAGGTGGTGGAGTCTCCTTCTCTGGAGATATTCAAAACGCGCCTGGACACGATCCTGTGCAACATGTTCTAAGTGACCCTGCTTGAGAAGGGGGGTTGGACTAGACAATCTCCTGAGGTCCCTTCCGACCTCAACCATTCTGTGATTCTGTGACGTGTGTTCATGCTCCATTATCCACAGACTGCGGTCACACTTCATTTCTGCAAATGGGAGCATTGTTCAATACCCTAGGAAACTCTTAATTTCTCCATTTTTCCTGTTTGGTGTGTCAGCTAAACTGATACGGCCCAGATTCACATTAGAGTTCAAAATGTGCGCATTCAAAAGTTGATAGGATTCACCTACAATAAATAAGTAAATACCACTATTATGACCCATGTTTGCCTTGTGGAGTGGAAGAGATTTTAAAGTGAAATGGTGCTATATTCTTTTATATATATATATATATATAAATATATATAAACACACACACACATATATATTTACATACACACACATATATTTACATACACACACACAAAAACATGCAATGGTTCAGGCAGGTTAGTGTGTAAGGTTATTCAATGATCTTTGTTTAAAACATTTTTAACAAAATCTAAGTCAGGTAATGGAGTAACTGAGTTTGTTTGCACAGCATTAATTCATCTCAGTAGCATACATGCATTATGAAACAATCTTTACTTAAATGATTGTGCACTACAAATTCTGTACTGCATTTTACAACACACAGGACAGATTTTTCTTCTGAAAAAGAATCAGGATTGTCTAGGGTATCTGAAAAGCCCCCTTTAATACATACACATACCATAGAAACAGGGAGTTAAAACTGTAGCTATCAAACTAAATGACAACAGTACTTACCAATGTTTTCTGCCTGAAGTGCTCAAGGAGATTTCCAAAGATGTCAAAAAATCTTTATAATCTAGTTTGCAAATGAGGTAAATGGAAGCACAGGGAAATCTTCATCTGGATTTTGAAGACTATTCTGCATTGCTCTTTGTAATGAACAGAAAAAATTAATGGACCTCAATTTTCTTCCTTTTCTCAAAACTATTTAAAATTAGGGTTTAGATGGTTCACAATGAACTTTGGAATCTCTTTCTAAAGCTTCACACACAAGTGTATTAAAAGCATATGTCTTCTTGCACTCTTTAAAGATGGAAAGAGTTCTGCCCATATTTACATATTTTCATTCAAAATCTCCTTTATTCTCAGTTAGTAACAGAAAAGCCTTTATTATTCTCAGCTGGGCCCAGTCCCACAAAAAATTCAACTCTGTTTGCCTTCATCAGATGCATATCACACCAACATTTATCCTCACTAATCACCACTCCCTCTGGCACTGACATTATCCTGGGGAGTTTCCTACTCACCTGACATCAATTACCCTAGACCCTGCTGACACTTAATTCATATCATCATAGTTAATTAATCATTAACCCCTTCACTGCAGTCAGTGTTCTGTAATTGGTGTTCACAGCATCTGCAAAACGTTAAGCACATTTGACTGTACATTCATCATGATCATTTCCCATAGAGGTACAGGAGGTACAGTGTACAGACTTCAGCTATGTTGCAGAAGTATAATATCATCCAAATATACTAACACTAGGAAAAATTAGTATTCCTGATCCAGCACCTGTCATAAATCTAGCAGCTGCATATCTAGCATTCAGTTGTCTTTGGAACCAGTTCATAAAAGCCTGTTCTCACAAGGAGAGCAGGAGACCTGCCTAATCACTTAACCAGGGCAAGCTGCTCATGGAAATGCACAGAGCTCATTGAGGAGCTAGCTAGGAATTTCAAAAATATTTTAAAATATTCACATATTTTTGTAAAAAATACTCACATATCTTCAGAAAGTCTGATTTAGAATTTAAACATTTTCAGCTCACCGTAGCAATAGGACTTTTCTCTTCATCATGATACAGATAGAGCTTGGTAGCCAAAATATCTGAATAGATAGATGAGGAGAATCCACAGCTAGCCATGCATCTCTGGGGCTACTTTATATTATGTAGATAAAATCATGAAGGGGGAAATTCTTTTCTGTAAAGAGAGGCTAGAATTCTACTGATACTCCAAAATTCACTTGCCCAGAATAACATTTCAAATTTCCTATTCATGGGAGACCCATAGGAAAGAAGTGTACTGTATATGGACTCTTCAATGTAGGACTCTAAACATACAGTGAGAAGTGTAAGGAGGCTGACAAATAAGAGAAGTGTCAGGGATGGCCCCTTTCAGGGGGCAACTGCCTAGTCAGAAACATGAGCAAATTATCCATTAGTATTAGTGGATTGGATTATTATAGTAGTTCTTTCTTATTTCTTGTAACCTCTTTTCATGTTTATCTTTGATGGTAAGCTGCAGCTTACCATTACACATAGAAGTCTACGAAATTGCGTTACTCTGAAGGAAACGAGTACAAGAATTCATACAGAAGATGTATCACTAGATCTCGAACGAGCAAAAAAATGTGGAGGTCCACATGTCTTCCATGCTTACTCCATTGAAGGACAAATAGCACACCACTGATGAGATGTTTCCTGGGTCTTTATATTCTGCTTTTATTTTGTTTTGCTCTTAGCTTAACAGAAGAGAAATATTTAAAGAGCTGAGTATCTAACAAATCTCATTTTAGAAACATCAAGAAAGAGGTTAATGAGGTTTCAAAATAGGGTTAAGTGGTACTGCCATCACAGGAGCTGTGAATGTTTGTAGAAGATGTACATGAAAGAAGACCCATTTTAGTAGTTCGGAAGATTTGTGCTTTCATTTCTTCTTCTAGCAAGATAATGTCAGAGAGATTTTAAATTTTTTATTAGAGGTGCTAGATAAAATAGAACAAAGCCACATTTACTGATCTTATATCTTCATTAATCAGGTTGCAGAGATCAATTAACACAGAAATAAAAATTAACTATTTTTTAAATATGTATTTCTCTTAGAAATATCTCAATAGCAAATACATCAAAGATGTACATCAGTCCATGTCAGATTGAAATCAAACAGTTTTTCCTTGTGGCCAGGCATAATACAATCATATCTATATATCAATGCCTATGACTTCACTTTGAAAACAAAATAAAACAAAAATAATCAAGAATTTTATTCTCTCCAGTTCCAAAAAACTAATGGCACCAATTTCTTACAAATACTTGCAGATCTACACAGTAGGTCAAAGTCTCAGGTGATGTAAAACAAGCTCTCGCTCTTACAGTCAATAGTGTTATGTTTATTTTCAGCAAGTAAGGAGCTTGCCCAACATTTCCAATGGAAAGTATATTATTGAAGGAATCTTTCATTGCAGGAATGGAAGACGATTGGGTTATTTCTTGTAGCTGGAAAGAGTCCAAGCACAGCTAGTTGAGAGAAAGTTTCTTCAGAGAAATGACTTTTTTTTCCAAATTTTCCTAAAGAATTCAGCCTGAGGCAGGCAGGCAGTATGTAAAATTTCAGTCCAAATAGTTGAAGTGTGACAAATTTATTAGCAATTGAAAATGGGATCTTATTGTGAGATGTGTCAGGCAACTTTAATAACAGGGAGATCTTTTCTGCTCCACCTGTTATACTGTTATGTTTAAAGGCATCAGTGACTGCTATTAATTCCAGACCTGGCTGAAATGGATATGTCCTTCCCATCCTTTTTCAGGCTAACTGAAAGAAAATAATAATTCAACCCGTATATGGAATCCAGTAACAGGAAAAACAGAATCTGTTTCCCAACCCAGTTCTCCCAAAGGTAAAGCCTGAGCAAAGCAAGGCTTCAGAGGCTGGGAATTTGCCTTGTGGCTGGTTGTAAATGCAGCCCTGGGAGGCTCTATAGCAAGGACTGTGTGCGAGCAAAAGGTTGACACTCTGCAGAAAGTCATATACAAAGCAGCAGTCATGAGGGAACAAGAAGAGCAGCTCTTTGTGGCATAGGAGAGGCTTGCAAACTGTGAGCAAGGAAACTTCTGGGCTATTGCTTTTTCAGCGGCATCTGTTCTACATTTGGTAGGAACCTCATCTTTTCCACTTATCAGAAAAAAAGTTTCTGATGTTCATTAATCACACTGAACAAAACAAAATTTATATTGGTGTGTGTTTATTTATTGTTCTTATTGGCCATTACATACATACACAGTAATTTCATTTGCTTTACTACTTGATATGTCTACCTGCACTCAATTCCTAATAATATCATAGTCAGAGAAAGGATTTTTAAATGGCATTTGTCTATGCAATCTAGAATTATAATAAATCAATACCTACAATTCTAGTTCATGCACTGTATGATTTTTATGTTTCTCTTTATTATATATAAAGATGGTACCACGCTTCCTAAAGGGCAGTGTTACCTAAAAATGTAACTCATAGAATCACAGAATCACAGAATCACAGAATCGCTGAGGTTGGAAGGGACCTCTGGAGATCATCAAGTCCAACCCCCCTGCTCAAGCAGCGTCACCTAGAGCACATTGCACAGGATTGCATCCAGGCGCATTTTGAATATCTCCAGAGAAGGAGACTCCACCACCTCTCTGGGCAACCTGTTCCAGTGCTCTGTCACCCTCACAGTGAAAAAGTTTTTCCTCATGTTCAGATGGAAGCATCTGTGTTTCAGTTTGTGCCCGTTGCCTCGCGTCCTGTCGCTGGGCACCACTGAAAAGAGTCTGGTCCCATCCTCTCGACACCCTCCCTTCAGATACTTGTACACGTTGATAAGATCCCCTCTCAGCCTTCTCTTCTCCAGGCTAAACAGGCCCAGCTCTCTCAGCCTTTCCTCATAAGAGAGATGCTCCAGTCCCCTAATCATCTTTGTAGCCCTTCGCTGCACTTGCTCCAGTAGTGCCACATCCCTCCTGTACTGGGGAGCCCAGAACTGGACGCAGTACTCTAGATGTGGCCTCAGCAGGGCTGAGTAGAGGGGGAGAATCACCTCCCTCGACCTGCTGGCAACACTCTTCCTGATGCCCCCCAGGATCCCATTGGCCTTCTTGGCCACAAGGGCACATTGCTGCCTCATGCTTAACTTGGTGTCCACCAGCACTCCCAGGTCCTTCTCCGCAGAGCTGCTTTCCAGCAGGTCAACCCCCAACCTGTCCTGGTGCATGGGGCTATTCTTCCCCAGGTGCAGGACCCTGCACTTGCCTTTGTTGAACTTCATGAGGTTCCTCTCTGCCCACCTCTCCAGCCTGTCCAAGTCTCTCTGAATGGCAGCACAGCCCTCTGGCGTATCAGCCACTCCTCCCAGTTTTGTATCGTCAGCAAACTTGCTGAGGGTGCACTCTGTCCCTTCATCCAGGTCATTGATGAAGAAGTTGAACAAGACTGGACCCAGGACTGACCCCTGGGGGACACCGCTAGCTACAGGCCTCCAACTAGACTCTGTGCCACTGATCACAACTCTCTGAGCTCTGCCATTCAGCCAGTTCTCAATCCACCTCACTGTCCACTCATCTAACCCACACTTCCTGAGCTTGTCTATGAGGATATTATGGGAGACAGTGTCGAAAGCCTTGCTGAAGTCTAGGTAGACAACATCCACTGCTCTCCCCTCATCTACCCAGCCAGTCTTTCCATCATAGAAGGCTATCAGACTGGTTAGGCATGATTTCCCCTTGGTGAAGCCATGCTGACTACTCCTGATCACCTTCTTTTCCTCCACATGCTTGGAGATGGCCTCCAGGATGAGCTGCTCCATCACCTTTCCAGGGATGGAGGTGAGACTGACTGGCCTGTAGTTCCCTGGGTCCTCCTTCTTGCCCTTTTTGAAGACTGGGGTGACATTGGCTTTCTTCCAGTCCTCAGGCACCTCTCCTGTCCTCCATGACCTTTCAAAGATGATGGAGAGTGGCTTAGCAATGACATCCGCCAGCTCCCTCAGCACTCGTGGGTGCATCCCATCGGGGCCCATGGATTTGTGGGTGTCAAGTTTGCTTAAATGATCTCTAACCCACTCCTCCTCCACCAAGGGAAAGTCTTCCTTTCTCCAGACTTTCTCTCTTGTCTCCAGGCTCTGGGATTCCTGAGGGCTGGCCTGAGCAGTAAAGACTGAAGCAAAGAAGGCATTCAGTAACTCTGCCTTCTCTGCGTCCTTCATCACCAGGGCACCCACAAAGAATGAAAGTTGATTTTTTTGCTTTGTGTCTTTAAAATTATAATTTTAGCATGGCTGTTGAATGGCTGGATGGCTCATTATCTTTACATACTGTATATGTTGGCACTGTGTAACCTCCACAATATATAGGAAGTTATCTTTAAATCCAAAATCACTAACATAGTAAAACACTGGACAATCTGTTCATGTAGTCACATTAGCAGAGATTATTTTAAAAGTACAGCTTTACCACTACAGATGGCAATGGATTCTTGGTTATCATTATACCTCTGGACAATGAGATAATTGCAAATTACTTAATAATTATTTCTTACATTTTCAGAGTATCATTATTAACATTTTAAAATTGTATAATGTTATAGATTTCATTTGTAACAAAAATGAATTTAATTAACTTCATTTAACAAGGGGATTGATATGATTTTTCCAGTCTGTGTGTGCAAAATTTACCAATACACAGATTTTGTGAGGGACCTAATATTATGGAAAATGTTTGTCTCTCTTTCCATGAGATTTTCTACATACCTCTCCCTGAAAATACAATCTTTTTATGATTGTGAATTAACTTTTGCTACTTCCATACTTTTTAGGTGGTAAGACATATAACTTAGTGGTATATACTTTAGTACAAATGGAGTAATTCTGTTTTAATTAGAGGTATTCTCCAGTGATACAAAAATCCATCACTGAATTTCTTGTCTTACTGTTTAAAGTAAGAACTTTATGCAATTGAGTAAGTAACATTCTCCATTCCTTTACAGCAGGGAAACTTAAGCAAGAGATTGATCAGGGAATATAATTCTTTGATATACTTTGTCCAATAGATCTTTTGTGGAGGTCAGCTGGATCTCCCATTGACCTCAGCAGAACAACAGTTATGCCAACATGAAGAAGTTGTTGCATTGGAGAGTTGGAGAACGTGGCCACTAATTTAAAGACAGATCTTGTACTTCAGATCCCACATGTTAAAACAACAAGAAATACTTGTTTTCCTGACTCTCTCTCTCTCGATTCTGAACACATAACTGTTATGAACTCAGCTTTCTGTACTCTGTGACTGCTCTCAGATTAGGGTCACTTGGCTAGCAATGCAACACTCAGCAGCCGCACCAAGCGTTCACCAGGCAGCCCTCTCCAGCAGTGCTTATTATACTTGTGTTTGCAGCATATCTTGCTGAGTAATGCACACAGTCTCACTGTTGGCAGAGTCTGTGTAGATCACCCCTTTAAGTGAGTTCATTAAAACTGTCATTATCTAATTTTCCTAGAAGAGTTGGGGGCGGGGGAAGGGAGGGGAAAGCTGCTTTTCTGAAACTGAACATTTGATTGTGTAGATGTTCCCCTGCTGCTGGCAGCAAACTGCAGGAAACATGGGACAATCCTTGGAAGAGAGCAAGAGGTCATTGAACGTGCGGCCATGCAGCTAACGCAGTGACTGGACATTCCAGCAGTCTGGATAAGGATTATTTATGTTGTGACTATGTCTAAAATGGCCTGGGCACTTTCCAAATACAAGAGTAAAAACAATCCTTGCACCCAAGAATTGGAGCTTAAGAAGACACAGATAGACACACAGTGGAGACTACAAAAGGATACAACAAAGAAAACAGGTGATGAAGCTGAAGACAGAGATAATTAAAAGTTTCTGAAGATGATTGTTCTGTTTAATGTTAATACTAGCACTCACACTGATAGCACTGCTAATGCTAGTATTAATACTAATACCCCTATCTCCCTTTTACAAGTGGATTCCTTGTCTACCTTGTCTGGAAGCTCTGCCTCCACTACCAAGATCCCTTATGCTGTTACTTTCACAAGATAAATAATCTCTTCAATTAGAAGACACAGACTAAGTCACATGTCTTGAAGCAGAAGTTTTGATGTACACAGATGATAATAAGTAATTGTGTTTTCATCAGGGGCTTAGGTAATTTGCAGCTATGGAGAATTTGCCACTGCATAAATTTTGTGCAGCAGAACTGTACCCCATAATCTCTGTCCTGATGACTGAAGACAGTTTTTAAAATAAGGATAAACTGACACTGTTATTGCAGCCTGATGTTGTAGAAACCCTGAGAAGTTTGAAATACTCCATTTGTTTTGCCTGGAGCCCTTGGGATTACAATACAATACAGTCTTGAAGTGTTGGCAGCATCAAAATACAAAAATAATACCATAATTTGTGATAGGGAGTGGAGAAACAAAAGCATCACACAGTGAATTGGGCTGCCTGATGATCTACGTGCCAGATGAAGTCTGTAAGAAATGCCGCTGATGCCATTTCTAACCTCTTCTCCTCTAGAAGCTTAGAAAACAGCTACAAAGATGTTTTAGGTCAGGGACAGACTGTCTGGATAAATCCTAGGATTTAACTCCTGGTTTCCTAAGTCAGGACAGCACTGAAAGGATACTTTATAGATAACCAGGCTATGTTTTACAGAGACATATATTTGTAACTTTAATTTATAGCTGTATGATTCTAACAAGAATCGCTGCTGGAGCCACTGATGAAGGCAGTGCAGTGCCACAGTGCTGAAACTGTAGCCTTTGGCCTTGCTCCATATCCAAAGCTCCCTATGAATGCTTAAAGTCACTGTGTATATTCATGGAAAAAAGTCACCATGGGGTACAAGACAATCAATGCACTGAGTTGGGAGCTGCTTCAGCTGTCAGTGGTATATTCTGCAGGCAAAGGACTGTTTTAGCCTTGCCCTTCTGGGATTTAGTTGTCTCACCTGAGGTCTGATGAGGGGTCTCTCTCATGCAAGTTTCTTGGCTTCTGATGCTTTCCTGAGGACAGCTGACTTATTTAAAAATAAGTGGTGGTGTGATCATTCCTTTTCTTCGAAGCACAGCCCTAGGGGCCATACTGTTCAGTCTGGTCAAGACAGAGGCCTTTCTAGACATTTCCTTAGGTGCCAAAGGAGCTTTAGACAGGTCGAAGCATTGACCATTGATGAAGAGCTGCTTACAAATTTGGAGGGCTGCAAATTTGACTTTAATTTCCTAAATCCTGCTGATCTCAATCTTTTTGGGGGCCTTAGTCCTCAGTCTGGAATACAGCTACAGAATAACTCTATGTTGGAATCATTACTATACTAGGTTTCTCACACTTCTCTTCATCGTTTAATGAGGAAGAAAGTGAGGAAACTTCCTATCGGAAGCAGAAAGCACCAAACTGTGGTAACTATTGATGGGTAGAGGAAAGCACAGATCTATAACAGGGATGCAAGAAGCTGGACAAAAGGGCAGTATGGAGGAGATGGGAAGCAACTACTGATACGGAGAAGGAGCCATACTTAGGAAGTGAACTGAAAATTGTATTTCTTTAAGGGTTGTGTGCATGTGTGTGCATAGTTTTCAGGGCAAAGCCAAAGAAGGTTGAATAATAAGACTGGAGTCTGTGAATCTGGGGTGTCTAATTTATTTCCTCTGCCTTTTATTGAGATGGAGATAACATCCAGAAAATTGCTAAAGTGAATGACATAGAAAAAGATTTAGGCAAAAGAATAAGAAAATAAATTGGAAAACCACAATAATGATACGGCTTCTGAGAGGAGAGTATGTGATGTGCTTCATTTTTAGATTTTTCTCTTTTAATGCCTCTCTTCCCTCATCTTAGGGATGTTCCTTAGTTTGTGCAAATCCTGCCTAAGTTACAGAAAACTGAACCAAGCAGTCAGAGCTTTGTAGAGCAACATTTAGTGATGTCTGTTTTATTTAAATCTGTTTTCAGAGTACAAATCAGTTTTTAAAACATATTAATTACAGAGCTCAGTTAAAGAAAAAATTTCTTTGATGCTCTTCTTGGTGATGCTCTTCTGGTATAAATGTCAGAGTGGTGAGTCCCTGTGCTTTATGCTTTCTCCTTTCAAACCAGATATTATCCCAGGACTCTGTAACCCAGGTTGAGTAATGCCATGAAAAAATGAACATATTTGGAACTCTTCATTCATCATTCTGAAAGTGCTGGCTGTGTCTGAGTGCTGGTATATTTTACTGCAAAGGTTCTGGGCAAGGTTTTGAAATGTATTAGCAAGCAAATTCCTCCTGTCAGTTATTAGACAAAGGCCTTCCCAGAATTCTCTGCAAATATTTCTCCAGGTGCAAAAGCCTATAAATAGAGCAGGACACCTGTCTGCACAAGATTTCAGTCTTGTGCACTACTGTTGTGGTCTTAAGGTGTTGAGGTCATAGAAGGACTTCAGAGTTATGGTGACATAAGAAAGAGAAATCAGTTTCTTCTTACCTTAGAGCAAGAACTGGATGGAGGTTTCAGATGAGACTGTAAGTGGTGATGGTGAAGGCAGTCACTCATATCCTGAAACGAGCCAGATGTTTAAAGACGGAGTTTAAAGACGGTTTAACTGGCCAAAGTAAGACCAGAAAATGATTGCTTACACTCAAGGATCATTTTTAAAATAATGAAGACATTTCTTTGCAAACTTAAAAAAAAAATCATTCACCCCTAAAATGCAAAAGAACTACAGTTATAATTTTGGGACCAGAGCTTCATGCATTACCAACAATGTATTGGCTCCTTTTTTAACTGAGGAAATGATCAAAGACTTAACAAAGGAGGTTTTTTTTTTTTTTTTGTCACCATTGATGCCTCAAATGATGGGAAGATTTGTGTTTCTGATTACACAGACAAAAGGGGAGTGAGCTATTATGTATTGGATTTTCAAGATATCAGTAAAAATGTGTAAAGAATGCTTGAAATAAATAATTTTTACATCGTTTGATATGACACAATGTACTACTGATAATGTAAATGTTAATCTCAAGAGAAGCACCTTTGTTTCTGGAGATGAAAGGAAAATGAAAATGAATATTTGACATTAGTGATCATGACTAAGTACCTAGTTAGTATATGAGAAGATATGATATATGTAAATCATGGTTTGATCCCTAACAGATTGTGTAACATAAGTTTACAATTACTTTTTTCTTGTTTGGTAAAATAGTGTCAGAATTTCAGAAGAGATTATATTTTTCAGCCTGGAATTTTTAGTTATACTGAGGAATAGCTATTCTCACAATTTTAATTTTTTTTTTGACGGAAGTTGGAAGTATCTTGAAAAATTTGCCAACTATTAGAAATGACTGTGGACATTAGGCGAATACCAATCAGTTAAAGCTTTCAAAGATCTTTAGTAACAAAAGTATTACGGATGATTCAACAACTACCTAGCACTTGCATTTCTTTGACAATTTTTCTCACAAAGTTGTTATTGTACAATTAGAAAAATATGATCTTATTTGTACTGATGTTTTATGACATAATGTGTTCAGTGAGGAATGTTTTAATGAATAGCTGAAGATACTGTTTGCTCCTGAATGTAACTCAACAAAATACACATTATAGCAAAGTAGGAAAAATGAAGTGATTCCATTCAGTGTTACATATTTATTCTTAAGTATCTGCTTTCACATTTTGATTTTAGCACACAGAAATGTCTTAATCTGATTCAGACCATTTCTGTAAAAAGAAATAGTGACTTTGTAGAAAGCTGTAAGTACTGCTGAAAGCTGAGCGTGCACTGTTTGAGGAATACTATGTATCAAAGTTTTCATTCTGTTAGCTGTGAATGCTTCAGCATCTTGAATTAGGAAATCATGTAATGTTTCAGCATTATCTTAGTTCTTTCAATTTATTAAGATGTGGAAGAGGTCTTATATCCATTTCTACCTCAAATGAATAGTGAAAGTGATTTCTTCTATAATCAGACTTGTGCAGACTGTAGTAACCTAAATATTGATTCTGATGTGGCTGAGGTTCAAATTAAAAATAATCTCAATTTTACTTATTAAGGGTTTTATGAATTGTTTGAAAGGAACTTAGGAGGCATTTGAGTATATTATAATGATAATAAGTACCACTTAATATAATAAATTTATATGTTTCAATCAAAATGGGTATATTTTTCAATTAAAATGTGTGGATGTGAGGAAAAAATACATGACATACTAAGGGAAATGGTGTTTTCCTAAAATGTCCCTTAAAACACTTGTTCATTTTTCCAATCCATGAAAGATGTGAGCTTAGCGGAAAGGCTGTCACTGACTATAGCAGCTGAGAGCTTGCCATATATTATCATATCTGATAATCAAGGGCAAAATGACAAATTAAAGAAAGCCATTTCCATGCCATTACTAGTACCAGATGACAGTATAAAATGAATCAGTGGTTGGTTAGCCTGCTCTCACTGTGATAACATAATGGATGTCACTGGATAACATAAAGTACCTCCATTATCTGTTTTCCTACTATTACGTATATTCGTAACACTCAGATTTCTTGATGGGGACAGGGATCAGTTATGCAAATAACAAAAACTATCTCCTTTGCCCTAAAAAGACTATTTTTGAGAAGAGAAAGAGAGATAACTTGAGATGAATAACACATGAAAGGTGATAGAAATGGGTAAGTCTATATATTTGTTTTTGAATTTGTGTTCCAGCAAGTAAGTCTTTATCCTCTGTTTTTCCCTTGGCTATCCTTCATGGGCTGATAGGGCTCTTACAGCTGCCTTAAACAGTCTGATGAAGCAGTCAGTATTCTGATGTATCCTCAATGATTTGTCTTTCTCACTTCCCTCTCAATAACTTGAACACAGCAATACACAAGAGCATATTCAAAACTAGCCCTGATCATGCTGAAGTGAAACTACTCTGGAATTAGAAATGATATAAATCAGTTCTGCAAGCCTTTAATTAAAAATAATATATCTATTCACTAAAAATATAATGTGTCTGTCTTTAAAATTGCAGGATACTGTAATCCTGTAAAGAAATGAAGAAGCCTTCACTATATTTCTTGTATTTGTTTTGGATCTATGGAAAAATCTTGATTACTTGGTATATATCAGCGCATGGGCATTGCTGCAAGAACAGCAGAGGAACTGGTGGATCAACCATTGACAAGACAGCAGAAGATAAAGTACAATCCAAACAACCTCTAAAACAGGCATCAATAGTTACAATGAAAGAAGCAGTATGCTAAAATATTTTAGTTTTATTTGGTAGATATTATAATGAAGAGAAGAGTTTGATTCTACTTAACTGAATGAGTCTTTCAGTGATTTTTAAAGCAAAAACAATTTTTTGGTGGCTTATTTTCGAGATGTTTCCCCCAGTTTCATACCTCACATGGAGTGACTACACAAGCTCTATAAGTGGTCAGTCATATTAGCCAAGACTGTTCTACTAGAATGACTGAGTTTTCCTGCTTTGTAACTACATATTTCACAGCTAAGAGTGAAAAAAAAAACAAAACAAAACACCCCCCCAACCCCAAACAAACAAAACCCCCCACCCTATTCGCTAACTACTTTCTATTATCCAAAGCAGCATCATGGATTGCGTAGTTGTGGCTGTGAAGCTAAATGCTCACTGTTTGCTTCTGAAAGTTGGATATTGGACAGTTTATTGTTTAATTTACTATGCCTAGACCCCAGGTATTGTGATTGGATGGTTTTAGAAAAATTAAATTTCATAAATTTATAGGTTAGGTTTATAAAGGCTCCTCAGCATAACTGAACACTGGTGGCATTGAACAAA
Source organism: Apteryx mantelli (assembly GCF_036417845.1). Classification (NCBI taxonomy): domain Eukaryota; kingdom Metazoa; phylum Chordata; class Aves; order Apterygiformes; family Apterygidae; genus Apteryx; species Apteryx mantelli. The sequence goes on from NC_089979.1 coordinate 155,676,634, forward strand.
TCCTTTTCTGAAATGAGTGCTTTGCTCTAAATATTGGTCTAAGCAAAGGGTAGAGGGAAAGAAATTCTTCTCTGGATATTGCTCCTCAGGACATGTCTGATACATAACGCATCTTTCATGAGACATTAATTTTTGCTGAAAAGTACACCTGTGCAGAAGCCATTTTGTTCAGATATCAGCATGTGATTCCCGGAAGTCCAGAAGTAGATGTTACTCCAGCTGGTAAGATGGTAGCTCCCTGCTAAATGGATTCTGGTTTCCTGCACTGACTTGGAACACACGGGACATAAACGTGAAGTTTTGTACTCTTTTTGCAGGAAGATTGCTTTCTCTTTCCACCTCTAGGGAAGCAAGCATATATCGAGAGTGGGGAATAGTCCTGATATCTGAACAGTCTGTATTGAGCCAAAATGAAAAAGGTAATTTTTGATATATATATTTTTTAAGTTTTGCCAGTTTTGACTGGCTCTTGTTGCTGTCTGTCCACAAAAAGGTCATAAATCCTGTGTATTATTGAAAGACAAGCTGTTCTTATTTCTGTATCGGAGTACAACCAAAAAGTGATCTAACACATGATCTTTCTTTATCAAAGATCAACTGTATTGTTAAATCTTTTCTGCTGCATTAAAGATAACAGAACTCTGCCTAGCAGAGTGCTACAAAGTACACTCTTGTTCTTGGTAAGCTTAGTAAGGGAGGGTATCTGGCTAGTCATCTTTCATTGGCTAATCTGTCTAATGAATTTTACTATAGTACTTCTTATTGATATTAAAGGCTTTATTTAGGATAATATTTTATCATAACTGTTTTGGTGCTTAAAGATTTAGATTGCCTGAAGAGACTTTTTTTAATGTGCCTAGGCAAAATGTATGCTTCTTTCTAGCCGGTTACTCAAATTCATGTCAAGTATTGTAATTATTGTTAAATATTCAAATTGATATGAAATGATGAAAAACATAAAGCAAAATATTCAGCTTGCTAAGTGTAGCAGACGTGGTTTTAAACCCTACGGATGCTATTGTTCTGGAATGTCTTCCAGCCTTTTGGAACAGTGTAATACATCTGCATGCACAGCTGCCCACATGTAACATTCTCTCTTCCATTCTGATATGTTCTTCATTACCAGTATAGCATGGTTCATTTACAGTAATTTATAAACTCTTTTTTTTTTTTTTTTTGGAATTACCACAACAGATTATGATGGCTTTCATTTCACTCACTGTTTCAAACTTCAGCCTACAAATTGCTGGAAGGACTTTTGAATGAGTATTTATAATACAAACCCAAAGAAAGGATTTCAGTTCTGGAGAGGGATGGATATAGGTGTTGAATCCAATTTGCTTTAAAGTACTAGATTGTTGTGGTCCTTGGAGCAATTTGGAGGGTCCTAAGGGTCTGTGGTGTAACAGAAATCCCAATGGGTAAAAGCACCATTCAGTACGTGCTGCAGTGTTGTTCTCAATATCACAAACAGGAAGATGAGTGGGTGAGTAATTGGAACAACACTTTTGGGGGACTTGGCAATAAAAAGAGATAGATAGGCCTAGAAAATTTAAAAAAGAATGCATATTTTTCATGGGGAGTTACCTCTCAATAAGGGTAAAGAATGCAGGAGGGAATGCTGTTGTGAGAAATGATAGGGAAGGAAACATTTGCATCAGGGCTTGAAATAGCTCAGCCTGTCCTTAATGTGGCATAAACCATCTACTGGAGTTTGTAATCCCTTCTGAAGAGCTTTTAGTTACCACCTTACAAACTACCTATGTCACAGGAATCCTCTCTGTTTTACCTGGAACTTTTGGGCTCTTTTACTCAATCTGAAAGAGGTCACGTGTGGAGTTTTGTCACAGATATACCTAGTAATTGTAAGTGGTCTTGAAAGCCAAATATAGCTGCAGTTCCATGATAGGTGAAGCTTAGGAAGGAAGGGTGAAGACTCATGAGGTATTGCGTCCCATGGAAATATGCAGGTGTTTACAGATGTTTACAGGTGCTTAACAGATATGCCAGATGAAAGGATTTTCAAAAGTAAACCTTTACCTTTGAGTAACACATGATATCCTTGGGTGCAGATATTATAAACTCTTATTCTTCATGTTTTCCTGTGCCATTCTTATTGATGGCATTGTCGGAAACTTTGTTAACTTATTAAAGTACTTTGTACCAGGACTCTGATAGGGTCCGTGGTAAACTTTCTGTCCCACTATATCAAACAGTATCTCATTCTGTGTCATACAGATAATGTTTGACATGAATAATGAAGTGTGAAAACTTGAAGCATTCTCTGCTCATTCCTTGAATGTGTACAGGGAGCGAGTATATAACCAACAGAATTGAATTAGTTTTAGATAAAATTGCAACAATTTTTCTCTTAAATAAACTTTCATACACATATGTTTTTTACAATTTTCTTTTGGCAACCAGCCACTGAGGATGGGAAATAAGTAAATTCATATACTTAATATACAATTTTATAGGTTTCAGTTGGATCTTTTTATATTGCATAGAAGATTCTGGAGAGAAAATCATCATAATTGTGTAACACTGCCACTCATATTTCAGTTCACCACTGGTACTTTCATTTTTACATTAAAATGGTTCAACAATATTATAAGGAGAGCAGAATGCTACTGTTGCAGCCAAAAAAGCATAGCTTAAAAAGCTCAACTCACGTACTTTCCAGCAGTTCAGTGTAGGATCATATTGTGGTGTTTGAGAGATTCACATTAATGTGATAATAAAAGTCATTCTTTTAAAAAATGTGTGAACACCTGCACTTTCAGTGATTTAAGCTTGTCAATTAAATAGTTAATCATTTACCCAGGAGATGTGGGTAAAATTGCAGACATTTGAAAAAAGTATTTTCATCTCGGCTTGTAGACTATCCATTGATAATGAAATTATAGCAAAACATATTGAATCAATTTTATACTGTCTTAAGGGTGATGAACCCTTTACAACTCGGGCGAGGCTGAAAGAGCAGGCTGGTTAGCTAACTGAGGTCAGTGCTGCCAACAAAGCAGTCAGCCACCTGGATAAGCATTTTGCTGAGAGGAAATTGTTCACTGAATAGTTGCTGATATTTTGGTTTGCTGCAATACAATTTTTTAAATACATAATTCCACAGAAGCTAACTTTTTTTTTTAAACTTATTTAGGGACCATTTTTGCTCAGTTAATTTAAAAGCCCTGTGCTATTTAGCTTCACACAGAGCTGCCATTGTCATGGTCATCTTCAGTGTTTTACCAATGAAAATGACAGGGTATTCTAGAATGGCATTTTTTGTAAGTTTCTGACAAATTGCTTAATTAAATGGTCTTAGAAATGAAAAAGATAATTTCATAAAAGAAACAAGAAACAATTAGCTTTCAAAATACAGCAGTTTCTTTTGAAGTCAGTGTGGCAAAACATTCTGGGAAAAATCAAATTTTGTAGTTTTGAAGCTCTGTCCCACATCTCTGTCTTGCCTTTGACTTTGAATACAAGAAAAGGAATATCAGATGAGTCTGCTCTCTTCCCACATACTTTTCACTCCTTCCTCACGCCACCCCCTTCCTCTCTTTATCTTTTTCTTTTCTCATTCTTTGGATTTCCAAAAGAAAAGAAAGCAAAGGCAGAAAATAATGAAGAAAAAGGAAGAAGGAAAAGGAAAAACACCACACTACAGCAAACTTCAAGTAAGGGTGAAACAAATTTTCAAAATGAGGTTTTTCCATTTCATAATTTTCCTATTTCAGAAAATTTAAAAGAAAACATTCTGTAAAGGAAGATTCTTCAGGAAAATATCAGCGAAAGTTTTAAATCAATTCTAGTGCTCAGTTACACTTGCTCTTCCTGTGAAGGGTGGATCTCAAACACAGGTACACAATCCATCCAGCAATTCGTATCAGGACACAGCTAGGGAAACCTTGGTGCAGTTGAACTCAGTGACAAAACTCCCATTCACTTCAGCAAGGCCAGGATTTCTCCCCTTACTGATATGTTTAGTAAAGTGATCAAAGCTTCAAAAATGAATTTTATCTGATTCCGTATATGCAGTAGTTGCCCTCTCTCCAGGAAGAGGGTCATATTTAGCATATTTTGGGCTGTTTAATGTGAGCATAATAGGAGAATGCCAATAGAAGCAGAATATTTTGCAAGTCATCCTGCAGGATTTTTCATATCAGGCAAAAGGTTTTACTTCAACTCTAATCAAAATAGATATGCAGCTTTTTTTCTAAAACAAACCCCCCCCCCCACACACACACAAAATGTGTCTACTCACATTTTTCTTTGAAGATTTTCCTTGAAAGTGAAGGAATAATTGTAAATGCAATTCATAAAGAAGAAAATATCAGTAATTATACTGGTGGGAACCAGCATGTGGCCAGGTTAGAGCTGAGTCCTTTTTGCCTATTGAAGAACTGATCAGAGAGCTGACAGCTGGAGTTTATTTGACTGTACATAAAGCAGCTCTATAGGTACCTTTTGTTGCATTCAAAAAGCCAAATGTAATCTTAACGCACTTTTCCTTTTTTCTATTGAGTATAATATCTTTAACAATGGAAATGAAAAGAAGATAGATGAGAGAAAGAGATGAACATGCACTCCAAATTACTTAAGACACACCCTAGGGAAATAATGTTTTCCACAAACCTATATTTAATTTTTGTATTATTATTTAGCCAATGAAGAGAAAGTCCAGTAATTACATGAAGCCATGTGCAAAGATGATAGAAATAATACACAAAAAGCTGTATGGCAGCTACATCTATCGTTGATACTTCATATTGTTCATCAAGTTCTGGGCATTAACACTGTCTGAGTACAGATAGAATCTAATTAAATATTTGGAAAATTGGTCTTAGAATACTGAAACTCAATAAAAAAAGAAATGAAGAAACCAAAATCCCAAACCCTGCAAATGAATGAACTGTTTAGGTCTTTGGAAACATGAAAAACACAGGAATTCAATTAAAAAAAAAAAGGCTTGACTAATTTTTTTACATTTGTTTTAGTAAAAACAATACATTTGAACGTGCCTGACAAACACTTCTAGTTATAATTCTAAATGACAGGTGCTTTTGCCAGCCTTTATTCCATATCCACTTTCTAGTCTCAGGGCTTGCCCTACAGATCATACAATGATCACACCTTATTGGTAAACTTTCTCCAAAAATGGATGCACTGGCAGCATCTATCTTGCTGTTGGAAACAATCTTTAGAAGATCACAAAGCAACATGATGTCTTTATTGTATGATAAGAAGGGAAGAGACATGTGGATGGAAACAGACCTCTTCTGCCTGGAAAAACAGTATATGATCTCCTGAGTCTTTTCACACCTATAGGTATGATTGTGCCACGGAAGGCTCTGCTGAGGATCACAGATTTTTTACACCTTATTTCTGAGAACTTCATCATCTTTCCTTTTTTTTTTTTTTTCCTTTTAATTTGTGAGGGCACTTGTTGTTTGTAGGTATTAGGTAAAAGAGCTTCCAAGGTATTTTGTGTTGATTTGGGATGCTCGTGTCTCTATTTTGAAGGAAGGTCACATAGGACATAACGTCACCTGTGCATTTTAGTTGTTTGCATTACCAAATGTAGTAGGTGCTCATTTATACTTATAGACATCAGGAAGTCAAGATTAGGCCTTGAAGGCTTTGGACCCCAAACAGCATATAGAATAAAATGTAACCTCTTGTCCAAATGCAGACTGCAGCTGGGGTCAGCTCCTTCTGCTTGATCAACATCAGCTGATGGGGTGCTCTCTTGCAGATCCTTAGTCACATGAGTACAGAGCCTCTGTTCATACTAGAGCTATTTTGAAGGTGCGGATGGATGCTTGTGGATCTGCAAGCGTGAAATACGTCCTACTTTGCTAATCTTTTTCAAGAGGTAAACGTAGTAACTGTTCATGAGCTCCAGGCAGGGAGGGACTCTGCAGAACTGTCAGCGATGTAGATGCTGGCCAGAAAAAGTCTGCCACAATGCGCTAAATAACATGTATGTGACTACGAAGGAAGAACATGTGACGAAGTCTTTCCGAAAGAGCCACAATTTTTAATGTGTAGATCCCCAAAGAGGGATTAAGGTGAATAGGCTTTGCCCTCAGCTGAGACAAGCATGCTTTAGTTATGTTACTCTTCTTCAGAACAAAAGGTTTAATTCAAACTGTTTACTTTTAATACAAGTGAAAAACAGGTTTGCTTTGAAAGCAGACCTGAAAAATAACTCTCACATGAACATCCACCACTGATATTTTAGTTTTGAAATTCAGTCAGGAAAGATGTTATGTAAGCAGTGGACCTGAATGGTCGCTTAAATGTTTGTTATCTGTAATTGCTGTCAGAGTTAGCTGAGTGCCATGAAAATCTCACAAGAGTTTTGAATTAGCCCCCATGCAGTTTTTTCATGAGCTGTGGATCATAAATATTTCACATTTCTTGACAGCTGGAGGCTCATCTTTCTATCTGAAATGGGTACATTTTAACTCCACCGCTGTTCCCTCTCTGCCTTTGCCAAATATCAATAGAAACAGGATGTAGAAGACCACCTTTAAAATGATTATGTCATTTGGAGCGTCCTGAAGTTTCTGGCCTTGCACATAGGAAGGGTAGGCTGTGTCATCTCAGAAAGAGCCCTGTGAAGGAGTGGTGACTCACAGACTTTTACACTCTCCACAGTACTGCATCCACTCTTTCTTAGAGCAAAAGTGAACAGATTACAGAAAATTCTGTGCTCATCTGGTATGCAGCGGTCAATCAGGCTGGTAAAAAGTGCCAGTCTGGCATAACCTCTTTTACCATCCCAGCCAGTTTCTGGGTTAAGGCATAATCTATTTTAAAAACATAATATTCCTGTAACTTTCCTCACCAGCTCCCATTTCTATTCAGTCCACTTAAAGGGTTCAGAAAAAGCCCAGAAATTGGCATTGTGGCAAAGGTTTGTCTGTTATAACCAGAGAGGAATGTCTTGAACTTAGTATGTTTGGTTTGGGAGATCTGTTTTTGTCCGCTATAACCAATTGTCCATTATAACCACGTCCATCATAAGTGGAGTGTGCACTATATAATTTAACAGCAGTGGTTAGTACAGCAAAAGCCAAATGTTGAGGCTGGGTGGGAAACCTGAGATATTTTGTTAACCAAATATGTCCTAAAATATTCTTAATTTTTTGAGAAACTATCAATCTCTGCATTCTTGGCTAAGTGTTGTTGAAATTTTAAAATGGTCTATTCATCCTTAAATGTATGTTTCACCAAGAAAAGAAAAGGATTTTTTTTTATACTTTCAAAATATCAAATGCTTTATGTACTAAGCAGAACCTCAGCATCTCCAAACTTGAGCTTTAAAAGGTTAAAATGTGAGAGGAATAGACCTAATTAGTTTCTGTGGAGAAAAAAAAGAACTTGTAAACAATTGGAAATATAAAAATGTGTTGTATCAGGAGTATAGAAAACAAATATATAGAATGAATAAATTGTCTGGAAATGGATCCAATAAAATTCCCCAGTTAGCTGATTTATTAAACCTTGTAGCATAAAACAACAATGGATGGTATAGGGAGTAATTCAAAATACATTATATTTTACCCTTTTAAACACAAATGCTCTTAAAACATGAAAATGAACTTGGCTTGAGTGGAATCTAAATGAATGTTTTCTAGTTTTTGTTTCTGGGAAAGAAATGAAATTGATTGGCAATAACATTTTTTGGGCCAAACAAACAAAAAAACTGAAATAAAAAAAAAAATTTCTTCCTTCTATGAAACAAAGCATTTTTATTTCACATTTAGATATTTCCATTAAAAGCAAAGCCAGAGAAATGGTGTGCCAGACTTGCACACCATTCATAAAATCAGCAGGTGATACAGTCTGTCTCGTTGCCAGTAATCCAGTGGCTAGCGAACTCACTTAAGGAGTGGGGGGACAAGGCTCTCCTTGCCATTAGAGAATCCACATCTCTACCTTCCAAGAAATATCTTGGGGAAAAAAGGTTTTTTTTCATTCCCTGTTAAAGCAGTCCCCATCTGCATGTGATACGACATTTGTTTTACCAAGGATTATCCCACCTTTATAAATAACTGCTCTAATCACTGGGTCCTCCTTCTTGACTCTTGCCAGGTGTCCCAAGAAGCATGATACCCTGGAGTCCACCAACAGTGCCACAATCCTTCGTGGACTTTATGGCTGTGTGTGACTCGTTCAGTGCCATTTGAAGAATCCTACCCTAGGTCCAGAGTGTCTTGGATGTGTCCCCATACTGGGGATCAGGATTAAGATGGGGTAGAGGGAGGGGAAGCAACCTGAACAAACATAACAGCTTTTGTAATGTATGCAGGTATCTACATGTACCAAGCAATTGTGGAACAAAAGAGCAAGCCTCAGGCACAATCCCTCCTTGGGTGGTAGCCTGTGAATTTGCCCAAGTGAAGAACTGTGAGATAGCTTGCAAGAGAGCTCTGCTGTTCAGGGGCCATTAACCAATCTTTGTGTAAACTCTTCTTGAAGACTTGGTTCTACCATACTGAGACAAAAAGAATAATGTCTTTTTTATCCTCCAGTAAGCTGTACATAAGACTTTTCAGTTATATCTTCTTGTTTTGCTGCCTTTATTCATTGTAGGTAAGGTAAAATGGATTGCAGGCAGTTTGGGACAAGGAAATTACATTTTTCGTCTTCTAAGTCTCTGCTGTGAATGGATCAAGACTCCCCTTCTTGATGCAAAAATGCAGTTTCTTGATGAGAGGTATTATACAAGTTACTTTAATTACCTGGCCTGAGCACCCTAGGGAACTCATCTGAATCATTGTGCTGGTTCTTGCAGACAGGATACAATCAGACTTGTTCAGCAGTGAAAGTGAAGCTTCAGAACTGTAAATTCTGCCCCCCCCCAAAAAAAAAAAAAGAAAAAATGCTGCAGTAAGCTCCAGCCTCCCTTATATAAACTAACCCAGATATAAACTAACTCATCTACTGAAAGTTTATGACAAATGAGATACAACCAGTTCCACCTTGGCCTTTAGAGTTGAGGAGAAGGCCTGGCTTTGTCCAGTGATAAATGAGATGCTCATTCCAAGACTCCACTCTGCCAGTGAATTATGGTTGGAACTGTTGGGAAAGGAAAAATTGTGGTTGGAAAAAGGAGTGTATTATGTGTGAGTGACACAATGTTTGTGCATGTCTGTGGGTGTTCTAAGCAGATCCTTATGATACATTAAAGAATAAGGATGAAGAATGTTTAAGTGTTGCCAAGTTGTCAAGTGTTTATCTTTTCAGATATTATAGTAGTATCGACAGCCCTTCTTACTGGATGGCTCCTACAGTTAGCAGAGAGAAGAAAAAATTGAATAGAATCTTGACAGAATGATATGAATTTCTTCAGAGTTGGAAAACAGTATAAGTAAACTGATAATTTACATCTGTGCATGATTTCTTACTTCATGAAAATAGGAGCTGTTCTAGTTCATGACATGAGAGAGAATCTTGCAATGGCAAAATCACTAAAAGTGGAACATGTTTTTGTATTGAATCTGTAGCTGGGGTTAACCTGTTCGGGCAGCTCTGCTCCCTTTCTAAAGCCATCAGTAGGTTTTTAAGCTGCTGTGATGCTTCTCTGTAGGAATTTCAGTGCTTTAGCAGTCCTGAGGCTTGTCCCACCATCTCTTTTCTGCCCTAGTCTTGCCAGGTACAGCCACTTACTAAGGGCCTGCCTCTGACAGAAGCAATTTCCCCATTTTATGGGGTCACCCTCCTGCTTCATAAATTCCAGTTGATCTCCTTGTTGAGAGGGGTGACTGTGCACCTCCAGAGAGCTGCACAGCCTCGTCTGTTCTCTGAGATGAAACAACTGAATTGCCCAGCCCAGAATCCGAACAGCTTAAACCCGTTCTTCAGGCCTGTCCACTCTCTAAATCCCTTTGCAAAGCCCAGAGAGTCTCTCCCTCTTAAGCAAAGCACTTGCATTCCCAATAACCAGATTAAAACTGGAATGCCTCTCTGTGTTCTACCAGACAGAGATCAGACTCCTAGGTAAATATTCCTTTACACTTCCCACGTATGCTAGTGAGGCAGATCTTGGGCCCTCTGAAACAACCCTCAATCTCTGTCAAAGAATCTCTTTCCACCTTGTGTGAACTTTGACTCTTTGGCATGGAAAATTTGCCCATCTGAGCAGGCAGAATTCTGAGCATTCACCAGTGGTTATTGGAACACGTTTCTAACCTTCCAGAAAAAACATCTACATGCATCATTTATGAAATGAACACCAGTGATATTTTTTCCCCTCAGTACCCTGGGCAGAAGTCATCTTTTGTGGGAGGTGTGTATATGCACATAGACACAGATAGCGTATGAAAGCTTCTGCTTGCTGTATTATTTCATGACACTGTACAGATGGCCTCCTAGATTACAAAGGAAATGCCTCTGGCAAGCTGTGCTCTTCACTGTGATTGATGCCATGAGGTATAAGCTTTGAGTTTCTGCAGAACATCTTCTCATCTCATTTTTTGTCTGCTGATAGAATGGTATAATACAGAATACTTCTAAACAATTAGGAACTATCTGTAATCTGTTTAGATAGTCTCCTATGATATTCATGATTTGTAAAGTTTTCTTTAATTGTGACTCAAAAGTGAAATTGTGAGACCATTAAATATTCTACATTCAGCAATAGCTAGTGGTTATTTTATGGTCAAAAACAATACGAAATTCTCTGCTCTTGTCTTCTCCATCTCAGCATCCCATAATACCTCCATCCTAGACAACAAAACATATCTTCACTCAGCTTATTCTATCCTTTTTGGAAAGACGTTTCAGAGAATAGTTAAGTATCTGCTCTGAACAAGAGATAAGAAGCTGAATGTTTCATATTTGGCGGTCACCTTTATATGTTTCATATTTATTTTACTTGCCATTTACATCAGTTTTTCCAAAATGTCAGACATAGCATTCTTCACCTTTGTTCCATAAAGACTTTCATTTTTTCATGATACATCAGTCAATATCTTAATACTTTCACCATCCAAATTTAAACAATATTGAAAACTGTCACTGAAGTAGATATATGAAAGGTCAAAATAAGTTTTAGTTTTCCATTCATTTCCATCCATTAAATCCATTCAGTTTTAGAAATTATTATAGTCTTTTCTTACAATAAAGGCAATGCAGTTGATATATGAAGGAAAAGCCTGTTTTTTCCTTTTCTAAAATTGAAATGGAATGCACCAAATAACTGCTTAATAGGATTTCTTAGACCTTTACAAGGTAAATCATCTGATTCACTAAATGTCATGCAACTGTTGGCAGTTAATGTATGCCAGTCTAGAGCATGATGCTGGAATGTGGTACAAATACCTGCATGAATTTCTTTATGAAGATCTTAGCACTTCACTAATTAAGCAGGATTTTCTAGAAGGTTCATCTTTGCCTATTTCAATCCTGCCCTCACTGAACCATGTGGATAATTTTAAGAGAGGATGAATGTGCTGTGTGTGAGGCAGTCCAGTTTTGTAAACCTCATTTTGTATTTGTTTAGTGTCATTTGAATGATGTTGCCAGTCATGGCATTAGTAGAACTGAAGTTCAAATCTGAGACACCGAGTAGGGAACATTATTTCTGAAATTACACATGGCAAAATCATTTCCTTCTGTTAGCTGAGAAATTTCCACATATTCTTTCCAGGTCAACTCTTAAGTAAAATAAAGACTTGTTTAGGGATGAGAAGGTGTTTTTTTGGTATTGATCTTTTATTTCAGAGAAGGTTAAATGGACTGATTTTTTATATCTGATCAAAGGCTTGATTTTTCTTCTATTGAAGTTAATGGCTATGCTCCTATTGATTTCTTACGATGCTGGATATTCTTCCAAATTAATTCTGTACTAAAATGTGGCAATTTGTTTTTATATAAAAGTGAAATTTGTGGTCAGGCCTGGCTCGGTATATGTTGCTGGAGACTATATAGGACTTCAGCAATCAATGTAAAATAATAAAAAATTAAAAGAGAGAAGCATTCTGTCAATAGCACTCCTGTAACAAAGGGAAAGCTTGTTTTATATTGATTAGGTCCTGTTAAATAATGTATTATGGCTTCACAGCCATGTAGGCTCTTGCAGGGTTGTTTATTGCAAGCAGTGGCAGTACAGAAATGCTCTTAGTGAGCAAGGAAATCAATACTGTATCTGTAAACACACTTGCAAATGCAGTCGCATGGCTCACCCTTGAATCTGCAGCTGCCCATTAAGCTAGAAGAGTGTGAAATAAGGCTGGTTGTTACATTCTGTATATCTCTTTCAGCACCTTTCTGGACAGCAATAAGCTGTTCAAGCTGTTAAACTAGAATCTACTCCATAAATAACTTGTTTGGTATATTTCAACTAACCTATCAAATATATACCAAAAGTTTCCTCAGATCAGCTAAGCCTCTTCCAACATGCTAGCTTTCTATGTGAAGACAGATTTTTAGCAGCTTGCATTTGTTCAAACACCAAAAGGTTCTGAGAGCAATTTATTTGTGAAGCTGCCAAATAATCCTGTTTAAAATCAGGGCATTCCCAACTTAGTATAGGAACCCTAAGGGCATCCTCTTCAGAAGATGCCTTTGGCTTTTCTCATCACAGGCTGGGATGTAGGGGAGTTAGCTAGTCAGCTCTCGCTGGATTAGGGGCTGAAAACAGTGAGGCGTCTCTGAAAAGCTGCAAAGGAGGGACATGGCTAAGGAAAAGGGATCCATTCTTTGAAAGCGTGTGGTGTGGGTGTCAACCGAAGAACCACCCGAAGGAAGCTAAACGGCAAGTAGGGACCAGTGAAAGGCATATGCTCCAGGGGCACCTGGTTTACATCACGCATTGGTGTCACTGGGTGTAACACACCCCCATCACTTAAGGAAGTGGCACATTTCCCCACTGTGGCTAGATCTGGCCCTGTAGTCTGTAGCTTATACTAAGGGCCATTGCTCAAAGAAGCTCAACTTTCTGTTTAGGGAGTAGTTGTTCATTTAATTACCATTCAGCACAGTATGAGGCCCTTTCAGTACCACAGTCCAATTCCATCTGAGTCAAACTCTCTGTGTTTAGGAGATCTGTTATGCTTTCTCTATATGGTGATTTTGATTACCTGTAAGGGGGTGACTTGCCCCATGAATGATACAGTAAGATGCTTAGTGTAGCTCAGTGGATATTAAATTCAAGACGAAATAAACATCATTTCAGATACAGACCATGGCTGAATGGATATTCAATTTTGGATTGTTTGTGCAGCACTTTCATAAACACAATTTTTACTTTAAATGCTCCCAAGAAGATATCTTCCTTCAAACCCCATAATAAACATAATTGCTATGATGTGCTTTGCTGTCATGACTAGGCCTGTTCACGTTCCAGAGGTAGCTTGTTTAAATCTAGTCTGGGTATTGCCATATTACATGCAGCATATAAAGAGCCTTTGAAACACAGGTGGAGGCCAAAGCTGCAATGTCACCAATATAAGGAAGATAAGAGCAAATCATGATTAATAGAAACAATATCTGCATAAGAATCACTCCATTTTACCTTTTGGTGAGCTAACTATGGATATAAGGGCCAGATTTCACCCACCAGTGGGTTGCGCTCCAAATCTAGGCCAGCCAAAAGGCAAATGGAGGGTGAGCTGTGGTAAGGGGCAATATTTCTGCCACTTATGTAGTGCTGAATACATATAACAGCCCCAAAGTTTTTTTCCCCATAACAAAAATCAAGGTATAAGAATTAGTATGCATTTTGATGCATTAGCATGCATCAGTAGGCTTAGTATGCATTTTGAGTGTAACCTGCAACTTGTAAATGCACACAAGAAAAAGGTTTTACTGTCTGTGATAATACCTATAGAATCTCAATAGATAAACCTCACAGAGAGAATGTTACATTTTAAAAGTCTATCTATGTTAAAATTTTATATCGCTAATAATTACTGAATATCAGTAGCAAACATCAGCTACTAGTATGGTTTATTGCACAGCAGTGAGATTGTAGTCCTTTGCCTTGGTCCTTCAGCAAAACCCCTTTTTGATAGCTCTTCACAAAGAATTAATCATGGGATTTCATCTAAGGGAAAGAAAATAAGCTAAGACTTTCAGTAGAACATTCTATAAGAGAAATGCCTATTGCAAAGGTATTTCTCAATTCATTTGTGAATTTTTCTTTTCCAGCAAAGCCTTCAAATCAAAACAGTTCAGCATTCCATACTTACTAGCATCAGTGGATCGTGTGAACCAGAACGCTATGTTACAATAACCTCATGATTTTTAGGCAGAAGGATCTTTGAATAATATTTCAGTCTCTGCTTTTCCCTGGAAACTTCCTTACTTTCAACAGTCCTCCTGTACTTGCCAACAGTGACCTAACCCTGAAATTATTTGTTACATTTGAACAGGGAACAAAATTAACTTTTAAGAAAATGGGTGGGCTATATCATCAGCAAGGAGTGGAGCGGAGGGTTCAGATGTGTGTCTTGACTGGTGACTAGTAGTGTTTTTAGTCTTTGTGAAATCCTTCTGGCCAGTGAGATAATAGTATTTTGCCCAGAAGAGCTACATTAGCTGCATATTACTGTTACAATGTTTTGTCAACTGATTGGATTCTGTTTTATATATTTCAAGATCTGCTGAGGCTGTGCTTTGTCGTTAGTTTGTAAACATAACTTCTCAGGGTGGAAATGAGGCTTAAATATATACAGCACAACATGGTTCTTTAAAAAAGAAGCTTTAATGTAGAGGACACTCAGTTTTAAATGTCTCTACCATATGCACTTACCTAAGTATTCATCTTATTAGTACTGAACAAAAAAATCATTTCAGGGGAAAGAAAGGAGGAGAATTTCTTGCTGTAGTTTTCAGGGCACATTTGTTAGATTTGAGAACTGCTCAGATATTCAGTCAACATAGTCCTCTGAAGGTGCTTAGGTTTTGGCAGGTACATTCATCTGTGGAACAACACACAGAAAGAGACCCTGATGGTTTGGAAGGGTCAGTGGAGGTCTGAAGGTTAACTTAAGCCAAAGATCCTAAGGGAAATTATTCTTAATGAAAACTGACACATATATGCCCCGATGGCTTTAGAAAAAAAACAAACATATTTAATCTGAATCTCAAAAAGCTCAAATATTTAAGTTGTGCAACAAACCCTGTACAAATTTTACACAGAATAGCATTAGCTGCCAAGGAAAAATTAATTCATACACTTTTTACTCCTACTGCTTTGGTACCCAGTGGAACTGTTTTACATTTATCTGACCCCATGCAATACCTTTCTTTCAAAACCATTACGTTTAATACATTTTCATAAGGAACAATTTGGAGCATTGCCCAGTCATTGTCTAAAATGAAGCAAGAACAGAATCTCTATACGTGTATATACTATCCCCACATTGTGTGTGAATGCAAGAACAGACATCCTTTAGAAGCAATAAAAACTATGTCTGCTTAATGAGCTCCAAATGGCGTTTCTTGCACACTCAGATTTCCCATTGAAGTCCATGGACTTTTTGGATGTGTAAAATAAGCATGGTAAACGTAACTAAGGTATGGGCACATACTTTGACTAAAATATGGGGCACATACTTTGACTAAAATATGTCATCCTCTACTGCAGAACTATTTGCTACATATTACTATTACAGAACTATTTTACTAAACAGTAACAACATGGATTTTTTCAAAGATGTACAAAGAGTTGTCTGGCATATGCTCCCACTGAACATGAACTAGGTAGTGTTCTTACAAGTTCCTTAATTAGAGGACTGTTTCTCTTATGACAAAGATGAGTCTTTATTATAATAACAGATAAACTAAGATAGGAAGGAACTTGAGAAAAGGAAAGTTAGGTATATGTCTTTCAGTAAGTAGCTATGACAGAACTGACTCACTAATTAAAACAGGTTGAATGCTTCAGGGATGTTACAGTTCAGTCCAGACCGTAAAGGATCAGATAGCCTTACAAGAT
Source organism: Apteryx mantelli (assembly GCF_036417845.1). Taxonomy (NCBI): domain Eukaryota; kingdom Metazoa; phylum Chordata; class Aves; order Apterygiformes; family Apterygidae; genus Apteryx; species Apteryx mantelli. The sequence goes on from NC_089979.1 coordinate 155,692,589, forward strand.
GCCTATCATGTTGCTCAATGTGCCATTACAGATCTCAGACACATTAAGCAAAGTAAGTTGCTGATAAAAGTCTATGGCAGTCAGAAGGCTCATTTTCACAAGGAAGGCAAGAACTGTTGAGTGTGATGTCTGATGTGAATTATGCCGGTTTGTGCAAGCTGAGATTCTGCCTGTAATCAGCATGACGTCGGTGACTGACGACAGTGTCTTAAATGGCTGGGAGCTATGCAGTGTTTGTTCCTCATGGTCTGTGTTAAATGGGAATGCTGTTGTTTGTATCAATAGGATGTCCAGAGACCTATTCTAATATCAGGAGTCCATTTTGCTGTCCTTATCCCAAAGAGTTTATTTTCTCAGTAGAGGTATCACTGGAAAGACATGAGAAAAGCAGAATTATGATGTCTATAATCGAGCTAGAAATGGAAGCAGAGTTTTAAAGCTTTCTACAGCTGATTTTAGGAGATAAGACTACTTTTTCACAAGAAAAATAACAAAATAACTATTGGAGGAACTTACCAAGGTTGAACCCTTCATTTAAAAGAGATGTTTTAGTTACAGCAAGATTTGAGTTGTGGCAGTCTAGAGAATACTGAAGGGAGGCACACTAACAAACTTCAAATATGAAAAGTAAATGTAGCTGCAAGGTGGAAAACAGTTCAACTTTTCTCTGTATCTGGAAGGACAGAAAGGAATGAGTTTAAATTACAGCAATAAAGGTTCAAGAGAAACTTTCTACCACTGAAAAAGACTGAGTAGAAAGGTACAAGAAACTTTATCACTGAAGGTTTATAAGAAGAGGTTAAATAAGCATCTATTAAAAGTGATTTAGGGATTCCTGGGGCAGGATGATGCATGGCCTCTTGATGTTCCTTCTAATACTCTCTTCCCATCCTCTCATGTCCTGTGTTATAATGGAGGTCAGACAATATGACCATAGTTATCCCATTATAGCTTCATCTCCTCTGTATCTGCAAGGATCCAAAGGAAGTCTGTGGCACTGCTGGGAACTGTTAGGGCTCTGTTCAGTCCAGTAACTTGACCACAGAAATTGCCACTTGTTTTATTCAATACAGCAATGACTCTCTGGTTCAAAAAAAGGGGGAAAAAAGAGGATGTATCACCTTTAAAATGGGACTTAAGGTAAAATATAGTACTTACATTCACAATTATAATGCTGAATATTTGTATTCAGCTGCTGACTAGATCTCAATGCACTTCAATTTTACTTGGCATCTTCCTTTTTATCTTAATATTCTGAATGTGCTTCTCCTGATTTGTTTGATTTTCATGTCCTAAAAAGCTGCTGGTGAACATGCTCTGAAATGGGCGCAGAGTCCATTTATAGGACTGGACATACCACAAAATGCACTCATGCCTAATTCTAACAGTAAAGGGATGGTTGTAATGTATGCTGGGTTTGTTTGTTTGTTTGTTTGTTTGTTTTTGGTAATAATTGGGTTCATTATTGAAGCTGTGGCAAAGAAGGAAGGGAGAACTTTGTAGGAACCAAATGTGGTGGTCATGACTGTGGGAAAGAGAAAGAGACAGAGCAGACATGGCTCTGTAAGCCTGTCTGGAGGGAAGAATCTGGGATTCCTTGCCTATGATTATTTGCATGTTTAACATAAGTTGACCATTAAGAGTCCTGAGAATGAAGTCCAGGATTGCTTACCCCATGTGGCTCCTCTAACAGCAAGGCTATGTAATCAGGTTCTCTTTCTTTTCTGATTTCCTTTCCACATACTAACACAATGTCAAGAGGAGAGGTAGCAAGTACCTCATCCACCTACAACAAGCACTGCCGCTGCACAACTCCTTTTTAGTAGCTAGTCTCAAGTCTTCTTAAGTGGATTTGCATTCTTTTCCTGAAAATGGGGAAAGTTTAGTTGTGTTTCACAGCAGCATTGCAAAACCATGTGTTGACACCTGATTCATTTTAAACATAACGGTATACTGTAGATATATATATATATGTTAACAGAAGTGGATCTCTTACACCAATTCCAGATGGTGCAGAATGAATTTCTTAAAAAAAACTACTCTTCTTGGAATTTCAAGCACTGAACTTCCTGTTAAAAACATCTGAAAGTGTATATGTACGTGTATGGAGTGTATTTACAGAAGAAGAGATGATTAGAAGAATGTTATTAATCCAAATATGTTTGACTTCTTATTTTATCTTGTCCTCAAGCTCATTTTATATTCTACACACAACTGGCAATAATTCTAGGCCAATAACAATTTAGAACATCTTCATCTGTTCTGAGCAGCTGGTATGATACATGATGGTTTGTGATAAGACTTACACTGTTTGCCTATTCAGCAGCTGCTCAAAATAGTGTGATCACACACTGAACTTTCTGTGGCAAGGATCTTCACAACTTTTTTATCCCTGGGGTATGCTTATGCCTGGTATCAGTCAAGTTCCAGCTTACCCCAAAGCTCTTTTCCTCTACATTCAGAAAAATGTAGAGAAAACATTGACATTGACTGATAGGCCTCCCCAGGGGATGGTGATGGCACTGATAAATGACCTCTGTCCTAAACATCTGACATGTTCTGACACGTTGCATCATGATGATGGCTTGAAACAGGCTAGAATATTTTTTTTTTAATTAGTGTCGAGGAAAGATGCAGTATGTGTGATTGAGGTATTTCAGCTTCCTTGCAGACATAAATGCTCTTTTCTCTTAAGCCATGAAATTGGAAGATACTGTTTGCCATTGCAATTTAACTTCTTAAAGTCTTTTTAAGTAAATTGACTTAAAAATCTGTATTTGCACCATTGTTTTAATAACACAACCACAGAAAATAGGTCCAGAAGGACTTCAAGAGGTCAGCCTGGCCATGCTGCTACCTGAAGGCAGGACTAACTGTACCTAGACCATTCCTGCTGGATGTTAGGCAAACCAGTTTTTACAACTGTCAGTGACTGAGCCACCACAGCCTTCCTAGGTGGTCTAAGCAGATCTTAACTGTAGTACACAGTTATAGATGCACTTTAATGACTGTTGTGTAAACACGTACACAATCCAGATTTGTGTTGCTCATGAGGAATTTCTGCTTTATAGCAGAATCTTTATAGCACAGACAAATGAATATTAACAATTGGAAGAGATGGCTTAAAATGAAAAGCCTTTTGAAACTGAGATAATGACTCTTCTCTCCAAAATTTTTAATTAAAGTTCTGAGATGAAAAATATTACATCTCTTGTTGCCATTAAAATGTTTTTTAGGACAGGTAGTTATATAATTTAGGCTTTAGAAAAAGAGCACTCAATTATCAGGGAATAGTGCAGGAGTGGGAGAGAAGTTCCTACTGGACATGAAGGACACATGAAGCTACTCTTATGTGCAAGCCACAAAATACAGCTTTTGAGGTGTATTCTGTCACACTGTTCTTAGTGGTTATTTTTCTTCTGCATAGGTCTAGGGGCCACAGATTTCTCAAGGGATGTGTGTGTGTGTGTGTGTGTGTGTGTGTGTGTGTGTGTGTGGAAAACAAATGAGCTGTTATTCATTAATAACCAGATGTGTGACTCCTCAGCTGAGCAGCCGCTCACATATGTGGGGGTACTGAAGAAAGCTGATCAGACTGCTAAGCCTCTGGTGACCATGGGAGAAGAATCAGTGCAGTTAAACATAACACCTAAACAAACATATATTTGTATTCCCTGAATTATAAATCCCATAAAAGACAAATCTTATCTTTCCAGAGGTGAAAAAAAATTATATTCTAACACATGTAAGAAGTTATCTTTATCTACATTATTATAGCAAGAGTAACTCTTTGAAACATCTATATATAACCTTGGGCTGTGCCGTTAGAGTAAATACAGATGAGAAGAGAAAGAAAATGTTTCTAATGAGCTGAATAGCAGTGGGAGCAATCAAACCTATTTCTTGCTCTATACTTTCCCTGATTTTTTTCCACTAGCAGAGATAAGAAGAGTTTGATATGTCCTACTTTTCAAAGACTTCAAACTTATGACAGTGAAAGGCTAGGATTTCGGTTTTTCATTTTAGCTGTGACTGAGAGTTGACCTGCCCTTAAATATTTATTTTAGCTTCTCGGGCGGAATATCAAGCTATTTCAGCAAAACTGATTTTTTCTCCATCTTGAAGTTGCATTTTTCCTTGAAAAATCAGAGACATGAATTTTGCAGGCAGCTTCCCTGAAAACTCTCTCTAAGAAAAAAGAAAAATATTTTTTCTCAGCTGTGAGCAGCTAGGCACATAAACTATGCTCCAGTGTAGCTGTAATCCCCAACAAAAAAAACAGACAATCCCTTTTGGGTCTCTTCCATTCTTTGTTGTCTGTTTCCTACATTTGTTCCTTTAATTACAACTGTCTTTTTTAAAGCATAACAACCTTTTTAAAAGGCAAAGTCAACAGTAGTGATTGCAGTAGAAGGTGAACTTGTTATATAAGAGATTATGGACACCAGAATCATTGCAGGAGATAACTGTGGTGGAGAGATATTGAGAAATGGTTGTACAGTGAAAATTCAAGCCTACTAGCAAGGACTGAACATTGCAGCAAGGGTGGTAAGTACCCAACTTTATGGCCAATGACACTTGAAAATCTTCAGGCATCTTATCATCAAGGGAAAGTAAAGTTTCTCCTGAGAACTTCCTAACGTTTTTCCTGTGTCAATGCAGGGTATGAGAAACAAATAGCAGAACTTACACAGAAGTATTTGTATACAGTATGATGAACCTTGTTTAAAAACACCTTTCTTGAAGAAAGCCTTTATAACTGACTTAGTCCAGGAGATGATTAACGCACATCCACACAGATAAGCTTTGTTTCTTGTGTTCATAGGATGTTATAGTTCTTAGTGTCTCTAATAGTAGCTATTCCTTAACAAAAAAGGCAATATCAGTTGTTGTTTTTTACAGTAGGCACTGTCCATGGATTTTATCACCTGGGCAACAGTGAATATATTTCTGTTTCCAGAAGGAGTTCAGAAAGCAGTCCCTGCTGCTGTGATAAAGGACTTCTCCCTGGACTTTCCCCTGATTCTGTGTTCCATTAACTCACACTGATTCTAGTAATCCATATTTTTGTATTTTGAGCATTATTTTGCTCAACTTGAAACCTTTTTTAAGGAGGGGTGAAACAGTGAATTGTTGTGCTACCTCACTTTAAAGTTGGAACTAGGAAATACAGAGCTAGATCTGCTGCCTTTTGAAATGTCCATACCCCAGTTCATGCTGCGGTATTATCTATTATGAAAAGTCCTGGAGAAGCTGTCACAAATGAAAACAATAGACTCTGATAGAAATAAGTTTTTTGCTGAAACAGTTTCAATAGTAGTTCTTGGTGGTACTTTCTAACTATCTCAAAGCAGATGTTTTGAATGCAGAGGACTGCTATAGCTCTTGCTATTTAGCATCTATATTCTGATAACACCATAAAGCTAAACTGAGGTTGTTTTAGGACCTACTCAAACAATACTCTGAATATGTAGACACATAGAAGAATTGCAGAAAGATTCTCATTCTCCACTACATTTAAGGGAATGTTTCCATAAGTGTTTATTATCCAGATGATACTTACAGACTTCGAGGGTTAACTTTTTGTCTTAGCATAAATTTGCACACTATTGCAAGGTACATTCAATATCTCCTTACCAGACACTGAATTAAGGCTTGCAGGATGTGGCAACTCATGCCTCTCTGCCCTCTTTGTGGCTGCTGCATGCAGCTAATTCCTCCCGGGAAAGGAAGCAGGCCATCAGTTTGTTTACCATCCAGTAAAGATACCTGGCAGTTTCCTTGCACAAAATGAGCTGCTCTCTTGTCAGGAAGATGTTTGATCCTCTCACAGGCTCTGCCATCTGTTGAATAAATATAGGCATGTGAAAGTTCAAAGTGTTACTGTGCGTAATAACAGGCAGTGGTACAGTGCAGAGTATCGACTCTTAGAATTAAGACACGTACAGTCCCCAATTACGCTAGAGGAACAGTGCTGTTAGGAACAAGACAACTCTTTCTAAAAGTCACCCCCTCAAATTTCTTTTAAAAACTCCAATATATAGATCAATATTTTCTGTTGGTTATTACATGGATTTTATACTTAACCACCAATTATTAATTTTGTCCACACAAAATTCATTCACAGTCTGTTCAATTTGCTTCAACACTCTGGATTGATCTTAAAAAATCCTTAAAAAATGTAAAGTTAGAGAGCAATTGAATAAGATGGTGATTTTCAGTTTGCTCCTCAGTTCCAGATGGACTGTGATATCTCTTGTGCAAAGTGTTTAGGACTGATTAATGGGTTTCAGTTTGTTTTCATTTCAGTATACAGAGAAAAAGCATACTATTCCACTCATAAATAAGATCTTCTCTAGCATTTCTTGTAAATGCATCATGCAAATATACAAGTATGCCTTTGCTTTTTTTATTGTTGATATAAATTTAATCATTACTCTTTCCATTGCTTGTAAGTGAGGCAAACCATTTTGAGCATAAATGTTATATAGACACATCAGTGTTGAATAAATCTTGTGAAGTCATTTTCAAAATACTCTTGTAAGATTATACATGAGCATGTATTGGGCTAGAAAATGCCCATAGCATTGAAGCACTGATTCAGCAAGACATTTAGACATTTGTGGTATTGTGGAGATGCTTATAGTTTCAGGACAGGGTTCTTGAAGACGCATAATGGCAAGATGGTCACAGCACTAAAAAGATTACAGTCTAGTCATTCGTCAAGGGACAGCACGAAGCAGGGGGAAGATTACAACAAACAAGGTAGGAAAGTAAAATAGGAGACAATTATTAGTTTAAGTTGGGGTCACAGACTGCCACAAGTAGGATTTATCTGACTGAATGTAGAAATCTACATTTGAATGACATCTGAACAGTCTAGCTGATGGAGATTTTTAAACTAGTGTAGGCTTTGTCTTCAATATTTTAGCCATTTGTGTTTAGGCATCTTCTCTAAATTAGTTGTCTGTATGTCATCTGCTGTCAAGAGAGAGAGGTACCTCCAGAGAGTGTTTTTTTCCACATAAAAATAGGTGTGTAAGATAGGAGTCATGAATTGTTCTCAGCAGCTGCCTGTCTCTTTCCAGTGACTTAAGAGGAGCACAGAGGACTAATTAAGTTTAGATACGTTGTAGACAGCTCATGTTGGCTCAGCAGAATCCAGCCCTTAACTCACAGCTTAATTTAATGATCTGATGATTGATATATCAGTTCTCATAAGTGACTATTCTGTTCTCTGCTTATTCTGCATCATCATAGCAAGTGGAGATCTGATTCTTTCCCCCAAAGGTGTGCATTCAGGAATAACTGTGCTGCAATTCATACATGTACCCTCATGATATACGGATATGAGATGAACTGTGTCCTATGGAACTTTTTCAGTTATTTGTTAATGGATGAGGATTTGTGGACAATAAGGATACTTTAGAGATCTATTAGCACATTTTAGCAAGAAGAAAGACCTTACTATAGCATATATCCAGAATCCACATTTGCTTTAGCATGATACAAATTTATAAGCTGTATCTTCCAAACTATTCAACATAAATATCTGTCTGCAGGCATCAAAAAACCTTGGAGATCATCTGAGTTCCATCAATGCTCAGAGTACCACTGAGGAGTGTGTGATCCCAGTTTCGACATTTGTTTGCTAAATGACTTTGCTGAGCCACTTTCCACTGCACATTCCTCATTTTCTCACCTGTATGGAGGCTAAGGGAGGTAAGGAGTCACTACATCTGGAAAATACCTTAAGATATTGAGTTAAAAAGTGCTCTTTAAAAGATGAATAATTATGTCATTATTAACTCAAAATACCAGCCTGCCCATTTTCTGCTAATGTAGGTGGTATGGTCTCAAACTTCAGAAATAAGCAGTTTAGGTCATGCACCACTAATGTAAAATAAACCAAAACCAAATATAAAATACAAGATTTTATTGCTCTAATGTCACCATACTTTTGGGGTGATGCCAATATTCTTGATTCCACCATAAAATATTGACAACTGCTGATTTTAATAGCATTTGGTTGGATCTTTTTTTTTCTTTAGCAGAGGAAAAAAGCTAGTGAGTCTTGAGGCAAATTTTATTCCATTGTGGCTTGACTCCATTATTTTTCTCTTGGCTAAATTTTATCTGTTTACTGATGGTAAACATTTTAAAAAATGATTACGATGTTGATGTTGCAGTAAAATCTTGCATTCTGTGCATGTGCTAACATGACAAACGAAGATGAAGAGCAGGGAAAACAAGGTTAGTGTGAAGTGAAAAAAAAAGTAATATTAAGCTATGTTGGTGCTTTCTGTGGCAATCTTCTTTTCTGGTTTATATACAACTGTCAACACAGAATACTGTCCTTCTACTTTTATGGCCCAGATTGTTCAAAATGTCTTCCTTGTTTGTGAGTATTGTTTTGAATATGCACTTCATTATACCCAGAATTTGCATCTGTAACTCACTTAGGAACATATACCGATCCCAGGGATATGTCCAGTGAACGTTCAGCATGACTGAGCTTGAATGAATGATGAAATGCTAATGGAAAAATGTGGGTCTAGCTGATAGCAACTGAACCTTGCCCATCCATAAAAGGATCTGCAACAAAGGTCTGTATAAAAAATTGGTTCCTAAACCATATCTAGAACATATAAAAATTAGTCTGTTAATTTTACATAGGTAATTCAATTAAATCTCCCCAAACTATTTCCTCCAAATTCTATCATTTGGTTCCTATTCATAGGCAATGAGGGTGGTGTACAAACCACAGGGTTTCCTTCTCCTGTTAGCTGTAATTGAGTATAAGGGGAAGTGTAGTGCCACCCTTCCCTTTCCTTATTTCTTCAAGATTTGTAAGATGATAATAATTCAAAATGGACATGTAAAAATTCAGATTATACAGTGGAGGATGGAATTCAACCAGTTCTCAAGTGAATTTCTCACTGAAAGAGCAACTGAGGTTAGGCACTGCCTATTTCATAATTGTCACAGTGACTCTATTCAGACTTGTGCATTGCCTTTTTTTTTAAACTATGGATATGTCAAGACAATGTTTTACAGCTAACTTGTTCACATATGTGGGCTTGCTCTGCTCCCATTCCAGGCTGGCCAGCTTCAAACCCGCTACCATATAGCTGCATTATTTGAGAACTGTGGCCAAGCTCGTAAGTCCTACCGAGCGGCTGGGCTCACAGGTGTGAGTGCACCAGTATAACAGTGTGGCTGCCATATTCCCCTCTCCTGAGGGACCCGTCCTGGCGAGACTAACGAAAAATACCCTTCGCTTTGAAAAAAGGATGATGAGAGGAAGGTATGTGTTATAGCTGCCCTTACCTCTCTCCACTCATATAGAGATGCTAGTATACTGGCTTTGGTGGGATGAGTGTGTTGGAAGGGTGACTAATGCTGAAATGCAGAAATGGTGCTGTTTCCTACTGGCAGGACAAAGCCTTTGAATAGTGCCAAAGGAAAGCAAAATATTTTAAGGACGCTTACAAAGAAAAGAGAAAGCAGAGAATATATCCCTCTCTGAAGGGAAACTAGCTACTATTCAAACAAAATGAAATGTAAGGGAATTTGCTACATCTTCTACCAGCCACTAGCACTAGACATGGATTACATAGGCACAGGTGAACACAGATGAAGGAGGATTTCAGAGAAGTGACTTTGGTGTCAGGCATGCCAGACTTTGCTCTGCAGGCTCTCTTAGAGGCCTAACAACAGAGGGACAATAATGGAAAACTTCTACCTCCATCAGATTCAGCCATAGTGACCTGCCATGAAAAATTAATAGAATATTTGCTTCTCTCTAACTCTTACTTATCCTTGCCACATGTTATTTAAGTTTTATTTTTAACTGTTTAAGTTGCAGCCCACTGAGCATCTGAAGCACAGGGAATGTTGGGAGGAAGCAGCTTGGCATCACTCAGCTCTGCCCTTTCTCCTTTTCCTAACTCACCATGACCTAAGCTGCAGATCCTTTCTGCTGTCTGCAGAGGCATCGCCAACAACTTTGGGCAAGGTACAATTCAAGGAGTTTTTAGAAGTAAAGGCACATGGATGCACAGCTGACTGGCTTTTATACAGAAGCAAACAATGCAGAAACTGCCACACGGAGAGAAAACCAGGAAATACAATTAGCTCTTGAGTCATTTCCTATCTCTTTCAAATCAGTGCAAGTGTTTGTCAAACGTGTGATATCACAAGAACACTGTTTTTTTGCTGTTGAGACCTGTGAACTTATTAAGATATTTTCATTCCAGCCATCCAGGCTTTCAGCAGGAACCAGACACTGAAGGATAACACAGCCGCATTCCCATCAGATTCATTAACCAGGATCTTTTGCTGACTTCTGCTAACAGAAGAAAAGCCTCATTAAAACTGAGGGCAGCCTACAGGTTGAAGAATGCTACTAGGCATTCAAAAATCATGGCCTCGTACCCCTTGTCAGTTCTTATGTGCTATTAAACAAGCTACTTTTTCCAAAATGAAGAAATGCCCTGCAAAAAAGTCTGTATTTTCAGCTTCTGCTCCTCCCCACATTGGAAAGCACCAAGTCAGGGATCTCTTGGGATGCTTGTAAACTTCTGTGGTTAAATTCTTTGAGGAGCAATGACCAGGATTTTGCTTCCGAACCCCAGAAGCAAAATGGCCATTATCGATAGAATTTCTGTTATGCAGGCTCACTTGACTGAGTCATCCAGACTGTGGAAAATGACTTCTTTTGGTGACAGGAGGGATGCACACAAAACTTTCTGCTTGTGCCCACAAAAAGACTCTGTGGAGAGGCTAGATCAGCATCTTTCTGTGATCTGATCAGCTCCAAGCCCTCCATTGCTGCTGATGATTTACTGTCAAACACATTTCTGCGCATTTCAAACTGTTGAGAATGGTTTCTCCTTTCCAATTTTGACAGCTCTGGATGCTGCTGTGCATGCAGTACTATATCCTGTAGTTTGTATTGCTTGCCTAATTTTTATTAAAGCATGTAGTTTGTCAGTGTAACTGGGCCACCACAGTGCATCCATGACTGGATTCCAGCTCATTCACCTGCAAGAGGCAGCTGAAGCGGTGTGTGAATTTATGGTATGCTCAGAAATGCCACTCTGGCCAAACAGGCATCTATGCTGTTGATACCTACTGTTCTGCCAGTGCCCTCATATGACTATAATGAAAATCTGCCAAATTCCTGAATTTATTATAGAATAGTTAATGCTGAAATGGACTGAGAGGCCTTCAACATGTCACTCACAAAATAGTTCCAGTTCCTGAATTCACTGAAACACCAGAAGTTCTGAGTCAGAAGTAATGGTTTGGACAAATTCTTCATGAAGCCCAAAATAAATTTACAGAAGAGAATTGTGGAGAGAATCACTGTGCCCCTGTACCACAAAGCTGTCAACAGACTTTCAGCCCACTGAAAGGAATTCAGTTATGCTTCGTCAATGAAAAGCATTCAGACAATCACTTTAAACTACTGTGCCCCACTTGTGCATAAGGCAGAGTTAAAAAATTATATTGTGCTGCCCCTATGCTTATTGTTAGGTAAAAGAATGATTTTTTTTTGTGAACATTATTCAAAACAAAAAGTTATGAGTAACACCTTTGTACAAGGCATTTATGTCAATATTTTTTCCTGTCAGCTAGGTAAAAACAGACAAGCTTCATTCCCAAACCTCCGGTGATGAATGAATGACATTTCTGTTTCCATGTAATTCAATTGTTTTTCTACAGAGGCTGTCTGAAATGTGTTAGCTTGTCACCCTGACATCTCGTTCAGAGGGGAGAAGTGGACAGTGGTCCAAACTTATTTTGAACCTTATAACACCATATCCTACATATAACATCTACCGCACAGGTTCAGTCACTGACTCCTTGTGGTGATTTGTTTGAGTCATCTTTCTTTACAAGGAGTGTTAAACTGGCTGCAGAAGCTAGGCAGGTAATCCAATGATCTGCGTGAGGTATTTTTATTATTCACAAAACTCAGAAAATACTGTACCAAAAATAATGTGCAGATGTTTTTGACTAAGTGTTATTCAGGCATTGCATTGCAATAATGTGGTTTGTTTTACAAGAATAATATTTCAATCCTCCACTAAAAGTGTACATTTCTACTATGCAAAAGATATTGACCCTGACTACCAGGGATAGCATTTAGTCATATTTCCTATCAAGGTAGTCCATTGTCTTTTAGCAGAAAACAGTATCAGGCTCAGTTCTTCTCTTTCATATGCTCTAGACATCTTAGTGCTTTCCCTTTATAGCAAGCTTAATAGTATAAAAGACCTCATTATACTGAAGAAAGGATACTGTTAACATAGGATTCCTTTCTCTGTGCTTACATTTTTCTATACTCACTTTCATTCACTTACTCCTTAGACTAGCCTGTAAACAATTCTGCTTATACCCTAAAAAAGCTTGTAGATACTTAAGATACCTGATCATGTTACCTCTGGATTAATTCCAGTGAATTTAAAATATTAGGGCCTTGCCTAAATATGTTCTGATTTGTCAACGTACTTCTTACTTTTGATTTATTCAGAAGCATACATAACAATCTTGCTAGCAATTTTAGCTATCTATAGTCATCTTTGAGCTATCTGTAAGAGAATGTGAAACAGCTCTTGGCCCACTCTTCCTATTAAGTGGTCAAATAACACAATCATTTGACTGTCTGATAGGGAGAATTTTTTTTTTGTCAGAGCTAGATCAGTTAGCACTTTGCTAGTATGGTGGGATTGTTGTTAAACCATGTGTAGTCACTTAGTGGAAAGAATATTTCCTTATGAGAATTAATATTCTCTTCACCATATCCTGACAGTTGTTAAAGGCTTTAATTGTAGCAGTTCAAACAACAGTACCAGCACTGCCTGATCATCTGCCTCCTCCCTATGTGAAATGTTGATATGTCATTACTTTTCGTTTATGGATTTTCCAGGCTGTATAGTCACTTATCAATGAGATGATATTAATTTTTCAATTATAATTTTGTGCAGTCATTTTATTAACTCATGTTACAGCTGGAACTCTCGGCAATAAGTCAGATGGTGTGACTTGGAACTCCTGATAATAAGGAAGATACCTGGTGATTATTTGGTCTACCACAGCAGAAATAATGAAGAGCATCAGTTACATAGCACTTTTTAGATATTAGCTATATAATAACAGGACTCCTTCCTTTCCGTGTTTAGATTGCAATTTTAACTTTGGGGAAGTGGCGGGGTGAGGGGAAGATGAAGAGACTGCAATATTTTCAGAAGTGACTACTTATACAATCAGGACAAATGCAGTTAAAGGATTCTTTGGAAAGAAGTTATTCTATTAATGGTAAAATAGTCAACTTTCTCTATTTCTGATCTTCAAAATAAAATGTGGCTTGATGTAATCTAAATGGGTGTCAAGCAATGACAAGTCTTGGGGTCATTCAAGAAAGAATTCACACAATGAAAGATAGTTCCAGATATTTTGTGGAGTGGATTCATTTGTTAGCAGTACTAATTTGAATATCTTGCCAATCAGACCAGATTTTTGCATCTTATATCTTGCTAGAACTTAATTCAAGAATAATAATTATAGAGTTCTCTACCAGTTTGATGAGGAGAGAATTGATTCTTACTGTTAAAATTTCTGCAAAACTAGCTCAAAACCTTGGCTTCTTTCAATTTTGAGCTTCAGTTTTATCATCTGTATATTACCATGTATTGCACTGCATAAGAGAAGTGGTGTGAGATATAGTTAATGTTGGTAAGCAATGTTGTGATCCTTATATAACGACAGAAGTAATCATTATTATATGTAATAGCAGTCTAGAATGATTGATGATTTTACCAACTCTCCAGCCAGTTTTACTTCCAGTGTTCGGTGTTTCTAAATTAGAAAGTAAGAGAAAAACCTAATCTTCCTGCTGCTTTAGAAAGAATTTTAAATGTGGAAATAAATGTTCTCATAGTGAAATGCTACCTGAGTGACAGTTTGTTTTTTTCCTTCCAAAACTAAGTGAAAGGCACGGTCTGTTGCCTAACATCAGGTTACAAAATGTGTATTAACACCTATCTACATGCAAATCATATTATCTTTAACCTAGTTTTCTCACTGGGACAAGGACAAATTATATAAAGTATATCATTGTGTAACAAATACATTATGTTCTCTAAAAGCTGCCAGTATCCAATACAGGCTTTACAGCTATGAAGAAATATAATGCAATACTTTCTCTGGAAGTATAATAGTTAGTACTGAGCATCCTTGAACTTTCTGTTTTTCAAATATGTATGGCAAATAAAAACACTGGCATAAAATAGCTATTCCATCATAATAGAGGTGTGCAGATGCACTCTCAAATTATAAATAAATAAATAAATAAATAAATAAATCTGGTTTTATCAGGAGATTTATGTGTTTGGCCAAAAAAGGTTTTCCTTACATCTCTTGTTAAGGAAAATATCTCTTCCCCTATTAAAAAAAAAAAAAAAGGAAAAAAAGAGTGAGGGGGAGGGGGGGAGAGAGAGAGAGAGAGAGAGAGAGAGAGAAATGTCTAGCCTTCCAGCAGAGAGAAAAGTTTGCAAGCATGAAATTCTGAGCCTTGAAAACTCTCGTAACGTATGTAATTTGAAAACATATGAAAATAAAAAGAACTTGAAGTCTACTAGTTTTATAAAATGTCATTATTTAAATCACACTTTAGGAACACATCCTTACATGAAGTGAGATTTAGGAGTCTGACTCATGGCATGGGATTTATATGCTGATGATAAGGCTTTGTAGATAGAACAAAATAAAAGCTCTTGACCTTTTCTAGCTGGATAAAAAAGAACAAACATTAAGTAATATGTGTAGAAAAGGGCACAGGTGTTTGAAAGCTGGAACATCAGTCTACAACTGTTTGAGTATGGACTGTTATCAAGACTTTCTGCTAGTTCCTGAAAATGCCTCTCTGTGCAGTGAATGGGGAGAATTAGGCAGGTTAGAATCCCAGAACAATCAAGGACCTGAGCAAGCTGCTCCCTGGATGCAGGCAACAGAAATGCTGAAAAGAGGTCCTATGGCCTCTAGGGAGCTTAAGTAATTTATTCAAGGGTGCAAAAAAGTGCTGCCATTGGAAGCCTGTTTTAGGGGGTCACAATCTTTCTTTCAAGGAAATTAGCAGCACTTTTACTCTTTAGTTTTGAAAAATATCACCAGAATTTAATTATTTGAAAATCTTTTACATCAAAATCCCTTTGGGTTCCTCTAACAATGCAAAGCATGAAGAAAGATTCACAGATGATGAAATGCACATGCAGCCATAATTCAGAATTATTTTTGTTGCATAAAACAGTTTAGAGAGGTGCTAATATAACTATTTATTGACAATTTGGTGAAATATTAAGAAACGTGGCAGATGTCCTGCAGAAAAGAAGCATCTTAATTCCAAGACAAACTGCAGAATATAAATGAGGTGCAACGGAGGCATGAATTTACTTCTTGTTCTGACTTATTTCTTTTTTTATGTCTCTACCATTCTTCTAAGCCACATTATTTTCCTCAGACCTTATAATGCTTTTAATCATATATGTTGGAGTATGTGTATGTTCTTTCCTAAAGCAGTGTTCACATAACATTGAGTATGAGAATGTTCCCAATAATTTCCAAGAGCACAGGGATCAGCAGCAGAGAAAAAACAGTGACTTCTCCTTTATTAATACATCTTTGTTTTTCCTCTGCTGTTGATCCCTGTGCTCTTGGAAATTACTGAATGCTTTGTGCCACATTTCTTCCACATGAGCTCTTTCAACATTGAGCATGAGAAAATTCCCTGTACCTCTACTATACCTTTCCTATGAATTTCTTCATTTGGAAGGTAGCTTTTCTGAAAGAACTGGCAACATTTTACTTCTGCACTGATGGAGGCTTTTCTGTGCTGCACAGTCCTCCCCCAGGACCTCCCTCACTGAACATGGGGTGCCTGAAGAGGCAGATCTAAAAGTTCTGAAATGAAAAGTTAATAAGAAATTTAGTCAGATTTTCTCTGACCACAGAAATCTTGTGCAGCCCATGGGAGATAAAGCTCTGTCTTAACTCAAATAGGTAGGAATGGAGAGTGTTTCCTGTGAAAGTACCAGATAGTAATGGGATAGTAACTATGTCCAGAACACCCTCACGCACTCCCCATCTACTGCCAAGCGTCAGCCCTGGGCTCCTGGGCTTCTGGTCCCTTCTTTCCTTTGTGTCTACATTAAACAGGTTTCTTGTCCATGTTTTCATAATGAATTAAATTAATTTTTTTTTCCTGTCTGTCATCCACTTACTGGTATTCTTCCATTCATCTTGGGACAAGTGAGCCATAAACTCCCATCTCATTAACAATAAACCTAATAATTAGTTAATACAGAACACTGACAGGCATCATTACACAACAAATGAGTTCATATTTTAATCCAGTAGCACGTCATTTATCTCAGTCATTTACAAATCCACATTGCACAACTCAACTTACACATTCTTTTTTCAGTGGATTGTTTCTTTCAGCATCAACTTTTTGGTTATTTCACATAAAAAAGGTACCTGGTCCTATATATCCTTATTGTAAGCCTTACATAGCCTTATCAACATCCATAACGGGACTGAGGATATAGCCTTTCCCTAGGATAAAGGTCTCCATTCTTGCCAAGCTACCTTTGGGCTGAGAAATTTAGTCTTTTGTTCAAACATCTGTAATAGCAGCACCGACAGTACTAGGGCAGACTGAGGATAAACATCCTATTGACTCTGAATTACTTGTGAACGGGAATAGGTCAACATGATGAGGCTTCTGAAATTATTTTTTTCTTTTTGTTGTATAGCTCCCATTTTTCACCATCTTGGAATAGTTGTCCCAAATGTGTTTCTGTCCCAAATAATGCACAAAAAGCTGTTCCAGATCTCTTATTGAAATAAATGAGACAAGTAGGAACTCAAGGAATTCAGGGTCAAGCCCAAGGCAAAGATTAAAGTAGAAGCTTTGTTTTTCATTTACATTTTAGCTCCACCTTAACTGAATAGGATGGAGCAACCAAAGCAACCAGCTACTTTACAGAATTAATAGTCAGAAAGAATCTGGCTCACTCTTTGCTGTGAGGGCGAATTTTTCCACACTAGATTCAGCAGAGAGTTTATTTGTGGATAGCAGCCAAGCCAAAGCTTACTTTTAAAGACCGAAGGAAAAAAAAAAATCTCCTTTTAAAGTGGGGCATTAACCCTTTAGCTTTATCTTATGAGAACTGAAACATGTAATGAAGCATATATTGCAGGGTACTGGGGTTTGTAGGTAGATTCTGAAATTTATTGGTCTGCACTAGCAGGGACTGACACCATGCACCACTGCATAAAAATGCAAAGACTTGAGAGCTTTGGGTGAAATTCTTGCTTCATGCTCCCACTGAGAGCTAAAGATTTCAGCCTGTGCTGTAAAAGTCTGGAGCTCAACAGAACAAAGTAATTGATTCTTTCCCTACACACGTCCTACACACTCACCTTCTGTACATACTGGCTTCAAGCACTCTTTCCTAATGTTCATTTAATAATATTCTCTTGTAAAGACACACACACTCACATGCCTGCACACTGCAACTGGGGAAAGAGTGTGATACCGCAATCTTCTTCAGCTATGTGCTTTGCCCTCCTTACTGTTCTACCAAAGTTGCCAGCCCCACCAAAGCCAAGGTCAGACCTGCTCTTAGTTTAGGTTAGATTATCAGGGCTGCCTGGGACCTATCCTTGCAGTCAGGAGTAACTGGAGTAAGGCAGTGCTATAGCTACTTTACCATCACCCAGACATTGTGTCTGGGCTTAAGTCAGGCCACAAGAAAAGAAACCAGTAGGCCTGTGGTTCTTGTTTCTGAGCAGATTTGAGATATTGAAAGATTGGGTATATTTCTGCAAAGGCATCTTGGTTTGGAGAAATTTCCAGTAATTCCCATTAACAAAGAGCGCTCCAAGAAAAAACAGGCCAGTAAAACCCAGGGTATTTGAAATGAAATTGACTGTGACCAGCCATATGATTTACACTATTAACTGCCTCTTCCATCGTTCCAAGAACATGCAATCTAAATTTGTCAGCACTGGGCAAAAATAGTGCATAGCTACAGCCAAGTCATTGGTCACAGAAATACTGGCAAAGTTAGAATAGCACATCTTATTCTAGGATCTCGAGTCGTGTAAATATATCTGTGGGTAACAAAGTATATCATTTTAGCTGAGGATTCTATACATTTTGTAGAGATAGACTTTAACTAAGTTCTGTGTAACCCAGTTCTTCTTTCCTATTGTGTAGGATGCCAGAAACATCTTGTTAATTCCAGAGAGGGGATCCAAGATTGCTCAGTGTTTGTTCCTAATATTGGTGGACCCAGGGATGCTAAAAGCAAGGTAGTAGTGAGAAAAGCTGTCTTAAAGCTTGTACTCACAAGGCCACCATCAGCACTTGCTGAGCACTAATACAGTCCATGGATGAAAACCTCTTTAATCTTACAGTTCTAATGAGAAACAGTATGAAAGGATAAATCATACAGGAGATATTCAGATAGGGTCAAATCTTCAGTTCCAGCAAAGACTCAGAATATCCCCACATGGCCTTAGACATAACAAATCCACATAGTGCAAAGTGATTTAGTTAGGTTCTTTTATGACCCTCCAAAATTGGTAAGATAATATCTGAGCTAAACCCAGTAGTATAGGTATGAATAATTCATCATTTCACAGCATAGAGCATCCTTTATTCTTTCTTTTTGTCATCAGTAGCAGGCACTGCTGCATTCACTTGTTCTTTTCTTTGATTTGCCAATTAGGCACTGAATAGCCATATGCATTCATATTCCTGGGGTACTGTTTGTACTGTGGTAGCAATTGCACTTATGTTGTGATGGAAGTTTTGGACAGGTATAAGATTTCACTTCCTGGGCAATCTTCATGTATACATTGAATTGATAAGAAAGTTAATAGTCTATATAAACTTAATATTTTCTCTCTCACAATATCCTTTACGTATAGGTTTGAGGATACATTTAGCTTAATTCAAGAATAGACCGCCTATTCTCACACACTGCATGACTTTAAATTCCCTCTACACCTCTGCTGAGACTAATAGGATGTGTTTGACTAAAATGTGTATTCTTGAAAGGAATCCAACCAAAGTTCAAGATCTCACAGCTTCCCCAAATAGGTTGTTTCATTAATTAAGCAATCTGTCTGTTGGAAAGATGTGCTTCATTTCCACTTTTCAGGTTTCTCATCTTCTCACTTTGCTAAGCATGATGGTAGAAAGGTAAAAAGAGAAGTAATGACTCTTAAAGACATCATGGACATTACCAGACAGGGTACAAAAGGGAATTGTTTCTGGAGAAAAATTTGAGAGGAATAGTGACTAAGAGTCAGACCATAAAATTAAGGGTACTTTCTGTCTCTTATCCACCAGATTGTCATGGAGCCTTGAGAATACCTTTTAATCATTTTTTCATTTGCTTTTCACATTTGAAGATAACGACATCCTTATAAAATGATAGGAAGTGCTTAGGAGGTCTTCATAGAAATGATGCAACAAAGGCTAGCACATATTTCCATATCTCGGACTGTAAGCATAATGGAAGATTATTGCGCCTGTCTTTTTCTCTGGGTATGGGGGATTTTTTAATGTGGCCTTTCCCAAGGTAGTAAATAGCTCTTTAATATAATGATTTTTTCCCCCACAAAGAAGTTATAACGTGATCAGTTTGCCATCTGATTTCACTTTGATAAGCTAAACAACTTTGTTAAACTAGCCTAGGTAGGGAATTGAGATGGAAGTGAGAAAAGTGATCAAGTCATGCAAAATAGCTTTGACACAGCTGGAAAACTTCTAAAATCCCTGGCCAAGGCTTTAGTATATTCTTGCCTTTCATACAGAGATTAATGCACAGTTCTGGCTTAAATGGGATCAGATTTGCACAATTGTCCAGGTTATCAATATGATTACTCTTTAGTGTAATATTTTCTTGATCTAATATCATTTGATTGAACTGTGAACTGAGACCTTCTTTGTCTAACAAAGCAAGGTCCTGGAAGTGGTGATGAAGCATGTGGTTGTGCCTGCAAAAACCTGAATCATACAGCAAATGAATGTATTTATCACTGAAAGTAATGATTGGTTGCCTTTTGTAGGGAATATTTGACTGCTGCCTTCTTTGGTTTTTACTTTGCAAAGACATGAAGAATGTGCCCTAAAGATCTAAGCAGGAGTTAAATTAATAATATTTTTAAATGGGCTCTGATTTTTATTGCTTAAACAAAAAAACCAAGTTGCTTGTTCTTTGAACTTCCATCAATTGTCAGTGTTTTACTAAGAGTTTTCCAGGACAGTCAAAAAGGAAACTTGACCAGAACAATGGGTAGCGTAAGCATTTATCTCCACTACCGTGCATACTGATAAGGAAAAGCCAAGTAACTGTTCTCTCTCATCTTTTTAATTTTCTGTTTATTACCTCCTCAAGTAATTTGCTCCATTTAACACAGAAAATTAGATATTTTGATCTGTAAATTTCCCCTTGTTCTCATCTTATTATCCCATCTGCTTATTCTTTGTCCTGTACATAAGAAGTAAATGCAGTTTTAATTGGTAAGAATTTTCTTTTAGATTTTTTTTCCTTATGTCCAAATTTTTTCCAACCCAGCTGGCAATAGAAATTTTCTTACACAGAAGGTAGTACAGTTGCTTCCGACAGACAGCACTTCTTAAATTCAGAAGATCTTTCATGAGTGAACAGAAACAGTATTTGGACACTTGCTTATCTTAACTGAACCAGAATACAGTTGTCTTCATTTTTAATGAGTTTTGACATTTAGTAATAGCCCTAGGTGCCTTAAATTTTAGATTCACAATATCAGATATCGTTAATGGACTTGACCTTCAGAAGTGGATATGCAGCACAGTCGGAAAGGCAGACCTCTTTAATGCCACCCAAGCACTGGTTGTGCTGAAATTCCACTGCAAAAGCGTGGGGAAACTTCTCTGCAAGCCCTGGGGGGCCTTGGCCTCTCAGGCATGCTCAGACCATGCTTAACTTGCTTGGACAGCCTCAACATTTAGAGTGCACCTGGGTGCCCACTGTTTTTTGCATATAATAGCCAAGGGGAAATCTAATATGCCCATCTTCAGAGTATATCTGCCTAAAGCATGTAGACTGTGATGGGAAAGACAAATTTCAGTCCTCTTGAAATAGACTAAGTTCATCACTTCAACACTGGGAAATTCAAAGTGTCAGCCCATTTTTTGGAAATCTGTGTCTAAGAAACCAAACATGCAGCTCTATCTCCACATCTTCCTTTCCACGGAGTGTGTTGCTGCTGCCAGTTTTGACACTAGGATATTATTGTTGCTATATAAACTATTACTAAAAGCAGATAGTTTCATAGGACTCTTGTGTCTGAGACCATACACCACCGAAGCAGATGTGGTGCAGCAAAGAACTTCTCTTTCCTCTTGACTGCTCCTTTTTCACTTGCTCTAATACATTGTAAGCAAGTCCAGTGCATAGAAGATATGAGAGATGATGTCTGGACATGCTACGTTCATATTAACAACCTCTTCAATCCATCTATGGTATTTACATGCATATTGCATTTCATGGCCTCAGTAAAGATTTTTGAGTGTCAATTGTTTTCAAAAAGGAATGAGGATTGCCTAAATGAACCTGTAATTACTGCCTAGGAGATTAGGACCTAAATCAGAATCACTCTGAAAATATAAAACTACACAACACGGTAGCATCAGATTGTTATTTTTCACACAAAGAATTGGAACCAAGTTATTTACAATGCCTCATAATTTGTTTGTTGTGTATATCTGAAATAATTATGATTATGTAAAACCTGAGTGGAGCTGAGAATCTTTTTATGTACACATTGGAGACATTTTATGCTTTCAGCACTAAAATTATTAGAGGCACTTTAAATGGTGTCTTTTCATGCTTTATGGCTATTGTCTACAGCAAAAGGGGATATGTAAGCACCAAAGGCAGAAACCTCTTGTCATTCAAAATGGTTTGGAATGAGCAGACACCCTCAAACTAGAGGCTGTCTTTCTCCTTTGCATGCTTACTAAAAAAGGTTCAATAGTGATTCATTAAGATTATGAAGGAATGCCATCATTACTGCAGACTAAGCGTTTGTAGTAAGGTCACCTGAGAGACATGTTTTAAAACAACATTGGCTGCACTAGAAAGGACACTTCTACACAGAAAAGAAACCCAAATAAGGCTTTGATTAGAAAGCTATAAGCTTCTCACAGGCAAATCCAACTAACTTGATGAAAACTGTGTGCCATTTAAAACTAATTTATATTTATAAGGTCCTTGAGGGGATACATATTTGGTATACAGCAAATTTTTGACACTATCCAAATATGTGGGGAGCCCTTTCTGATTTTGAGAGCCACCTTAAAACACCCAAATGGTGTTTTAGGAATGCATATTCACTTCATGTGTGAAAATAAAGAATGAAGGACCTGAGGATACGCATGCAAAAATGGTGATGCCCCAAGTCCGCCTCTGCTTTTGAAAATGTTTGTATAAATGATTGTTAAATTTGCTTGGGGCCCTAGTCTTGCTCACGTTGACTAGCATTTCACTCCATGGTAAAATTTTCTTTTGCCAGTGGCATATCTACAATAATAAACTATGGGGTCAGAGTACAGTTTCAAGCCTTTGTTAGTCTCCTCTCTCAAACAAGGTTTGTGCTAACACCTTCCCATACATATTTGAGTGTGGTTCGGGGGCAGTACAGATGAAAGTGCCCTCTCAGAGAGCAGACAGTTTGGCTGTACAGATGTGAGCCATGCCATCTTGAACTCTGAGTGAGGAAATGGCCCTTCACCTGTTTTACTTAAGTGCACACTCAAGCACTGAGGGTAGCTCTACATGGTCTTTGCATGAAGACCTGAGCTTGCAGTGCCCAGACCGCAAACTGAGCGGCCACAGGTCCCCTGGACGTTAGATATCTTCTGTTAGTGTGGTGTCCTGTTGAGAGGCTATAAAGTGACAATGACAATCCTCTAAGTGTTTACCTTAGGCTTTTAAAATACAGTTTTCTGTTTCCATACCTCAAATGAGTGATGTAGCAATGGTGCAAAAAACAAGCTAAGCAAAGAGAACCAGAAGGAACCAGCCCCACCTTATTCTTTGGCTGAAGAATGGGCAGCAGTTGAACCAAAGTAAGCAGATTTTGCTTGTTCCATCTTGCTGTAATACAGATCGTACCATGCAAATTATCTTCAAGCCCACACACAGATACACTAGTAAGAATATGGGAATTATCATCTAGGACAAGCTAATCCACAGTTATTGGATTAGCTTAAAGCTTTCACAACTTTTAAAGAGTTTCTCAGCCATGAAGTGACACTGGAGTATAAACTGATATCACATGATCTACGCTGCAGTGTCTGTGCAGAACGTCAGGCAAGCCCAGAATGCTTATAGCCTTGTATTTCATATATATTTAGTCAATTCCTGATACAGTAACCTTGTTACTTTTAGTCAGTTTTACTATTCTGCTTCCAAATTTGCTTTTGAAAAGCTTTGCATTTTAAAGGATATATATGTATGAAAAAGGTAGAAAGTTAGGTTTTTATTAGCTGTTTGAATATTTTATCTTATTAGTTAACACTGTAGTCTTTACATTCTATATAACTTCATAATTTAAAAACATTGTTATTCTTGGCAGCTTTACTACTTCCTTGTAGGCTCACTGTAACATTTTTAGCTTCCACTGTAGATTCACTCCCACTCAGACAATTCTCTGTGGACTTGTTGGGGCATACTTGGCTATCATTAACTCTTACTGTGAATTTTACACCATTTTATCCCCCATCATCCATACATTCCAGCTTAGGGCACCCAGAACATGGATTTGGGTGCACAGAGGGAGGCAGGTGCAGCTAGGCAGGGAGTGGTAAGGTGGATGGTAAGTGGGTGGAAGGTCTTGCCCCATCATTCCCTGCATCGTACAAAGCCTACATGGCATGTAGGAAATTATGTGATTGTGGGTGTGTGTAATTTTCTACAGGTTTATGCCAACACTAAACTAGTACTTAGGTGCCCAAAGTGCAGTTTCGGTGGAATTTAGGTGCCTAGATTTAGGAGACTGATCCAGAAAACCCCACCTAACTGTTTAGGTGCCTGAGATGCCAGAGGTGCTATTTTGGATCTCACCCTAAATTACTACCTTCCAGAATGAAGCGAAGGCATGGAGGAAGTGTGCCTCAACATGTCTGCTATGCAGCACCTCTGAGGGATACCTTGCAGATAGTGCCTCATACCCAAGTCACAAACTAGGACAGAGAAATTAGAAATGGATGAATTGTCTTTCTCTTTAACTATTGTGGCATTCTTCACTGGTATCCATTTTCCAGTGGGAGGTTTGAGGGACATTTTTCTCTTGTATTTGGCTCTTCTAAATTCCATTCCAATGGACCTTGTTTTACCACAGGCACAAACATAAAGCGTTCTTCTCCATCCTTGGATTTTATACCCTTCACATAACCAGAAGTGATTATTATATCCTCCCTCTCTTTTGTGATTACTTAGCTAGACTATCTATGCTTAACTTTTAATCTTCTCTCATAAGTCAGCCCCTTCAGGGCTTGAATCCTTTTTTGTCTTTTCTATAGATTTGCTCTAATTTCCACAGATCTTTCCATAGCTGGGGCATGAGGAGCTAAACGACTTCTTTGTGGTGTTGGCTTAGCAGGAACATTTTACAAATCATTTATATGATGATATATATGATGATCATAGTAAAATAAATACACTTTTGTGAGGGAAAAAAGTACCCATAGCTATATGCAGAAATCAAAATACACAGAGTCTGAATGAAACATAGCTCAGGACCCACTATGCATTTAAAAGGGACCTTGGAAAGATAATGGTGTAGGAGAGGAAGGTTTCTCTGTGGCAGTGGAAACTTAAAATTAGATGGCTTCAGTTGGAGCAGAAAGTAGAAGAAAATGATATTAAAGATAAAATTGGAGGGGGGAGGAGGAGGACACCATAAAGGGCACTGAGTGTTTGCAGGAAGTTTGTTCTGTCATAGCACAAGAAAGAAAAATAGTGAATGGGTCTGAAATGAGAATAGAGAACTGGAAAAGGAAAACATCACCAGCAAGAGATTATGGGTACACTACAGAGCAGCATGACTGGAAGGAAAAAGATTAATAGGAAACAGTGGTTAGCAGTGCTGAAGCAGCTGTTCACTGCTGTCTGCTGCAATAATAAGGAGTAACTAGCAGGTTAATCCTGGATCTCATGATGAATAAGGAGGGAGAAGTGCTCAAACTTTATAAGTAGGAAACCATAGCAACTTGGGTTGAGTTGTTTTGAGGAACAGTGAGATTACAGGGCAAATTCAGAGGGAATGAAGAAGAGAGATGATCTATCTAGTGCAGTAGACATCGCATTCAAGTCTGGAGAGTATATGTGAAAAGTGGTAAGAATTCAGGGACAAGTACCTCTTTATGTGTTAAACTGAGGTGATCTTTCTGCTATTATTTCACACTGCAAGCTAATATATCTATATCTATACCTATATCTATACATCTCACATATATATCCTCATACACACATTCAGACCATACATATATGTGTGTGCATATATATATATGTATGCTATACACATGCACACACATATGTGTTTATATACATATTTAAATATTATACATATAAGCATAATGTTCTTAGGAACTATGTTACCTAGGAGAATTTTTTAGAATTCGGAAGCATTTCTATATATGTTCTACCTCCCAAATATGTATCCTCATTTCTGATTTTTTAAATCCAATTACCATTTTCTGTGGCGTGCCCACAGCTATTTAATCACCCCACCTCTATCCCCCCTGGGAGCAAAGTTTGGTCTGCCCCTTCACTCTTCACATTCGCATTTCTCCAGCTCCATGCTGACGCCCATCCTCAGCTGAGGTGATGATGAGGCTGAAGACTGCTGTTTAGAAAGGGTACCGATAGGACAGATTTTAGCAGATCAGGAATGCTGTGTAAACCTCCCTGCTGATATGATATGATCTGGCAGCTAACCAGAGAGCTCCTCCCACTTTGATATATTGCTGTTTGTCATTCCTTTTGTGTCTGTTAGGCAATTTTTATTTCTGTGGAAGTTAATATTGAATCACTATGAATTTTAATTATCCGCAATGGATTACTATTAAAAAGGTATCATGAACTCAACTGAAACATTTCATAAGTTTCCAAATTGTTTCAAAGATTCTGTTACATTCTAATATATTTTAAGAGAAATGCTTTTACTTTTCATTTCAAAATGTCATGTTGTATAGAAAGTTATCTATAATTGTGGAAAAAAGTAAAACTAAAAAGAAAATTTAGTGAAATACTTTGTTTTAGCTTAATAAAACATTTTTAATTCCAAAATTTTCTTTTCTTTTAGAAGAAATGACTGTTATTTTTATTAAACTTTTTTCTCTTTTCTCTATGCTTTTTTGTACTTTTTCTTTTTTCTTTGTTCTTTCTTTAAAAGAAAAGTTTGAACAGTTAGCTGAAAAAGCAGTTATTCACACAGCTTTAATAATTACAGGTAGAGGATGAATTTTCTTCTGCTATTACTAATACTTACAGGGGAAGAAAAAGTTGAAGTTATGGTTCTGAGGCCCAACTGTCTCTCCAGTGACTGCTGTACTTCAGCAGTAGCAATAGCGCTCTTAGCATTCCTGCAAGCCTTTTAGATACGATTTCTTTTCTCAAAGCAGTGGCATCTTCACTTTCAAAATCCCCCCCCCCCCAAATGTGGTATGGCACACTATGTCTTTGAACAGAGAAATTCTGTTGAATTCTCAAATGCATATTACTCTTTGACATGTCTGTTTGTGAACAGATTTTCTGATATGCTGGCAGCATTTACAATGAACTGTTCAGGCTTGTCAATCTAAGTGCATGTAGCTTAACTGTGGTGACTATAATGGAGCTTGATGTGTAGCCAGGCCAGTTATTCACACTATCGAGTCACTTAGGACAAGGTTTATCTTACCTAAATTTGGTCTTCTGAGAACTAAGGCTCTCATCTAAACTAGTTGTCTAAATCCCTTTTATAATCAGTAAAAAGGGATATGCATGTTGAGAGGTACTCATTCCACCTGCCATGGAGATGTCAGGAGGGCCTGAAACAGCTACTACAGGTGCACACCAAGATCTATGCAAGATCCCAGCACAGAGTGATTCACTCTGTATATCTAAGATGTTAAAGATATTAAAGATATGAGGGGTGATGCACACTCTGAAGGTACCACTTTCTCTCTACAATGAGAAGACTAGGAATTTGGAAGCTTGGCTTATATAGCTATGGTTTGGATGACTAAAAATAGTCAAGATAAAGACCATTCTTAGCCTGGCTCATTAAATAACACAGAAGCATCTTATTTCATAATATTTATAGAGTGAGAATATAATTTGATAGAAAGCAGTCCTGGTCATTTTCATGTCTTTTTTAAAATTTGTTCTCCTCATAAGGGCTAACATGTAAAATAAAATCATGCTGGAAGTCACTTTCTCTGGGCTGCAGCATACATTTTCCTTGCTGCTGCAATATTACTGAAAAGATCATGGGGATGTGTACCTCAAATATTTCAGGCTAGCAAGCCAACAAGTTTCTTTGATAGTGTCATTGTTTTCATTACAATCCCTTTTCCATTTTCCAGGGATGTCTAACTAAGCTACAGAAATAAACTCTTGGTGAAAGCACACAGAAATATTCTAAGGAATTATTTCATTTTTTATTGCTTTTTGAAATGGTTTGTTTCTATTTAGGCTAGAAGGTTTTTTTTTCTGTAGAATGTAGCTGTTGAGTAATAGCAATTAAAAAAAAATCAACAGTTTCAATTAATATAAATAGAGACAAGGTTCTCAAGAGTGCCAGGGTCTAAACCAACTACTCTCAATCCAGTCTATGACCTGTATCATAAGCAAGCATATTTAGGCCAACAAAAAGGGCTTTTGACAAAAGTACCCATGATTATTACTTTGTAGGGGATGAAAATCATCACACTGACATGAAGCCAGATTTGGGAACTCTACAACGGTGACAGGTGAGCATAGGCAGAGCAGTGGGTGAATCAAATTCTGGACTTGGTGTAACACGGTGGCACCGTGTTTCTTCATATTTGTCGCGGTCCGCGGGAGTGACGGGAAAGAATCATACGCATTCACAGAATGCAGATTCAATTCCAACTTTATTCGGCAATTTGCCCATCTTATATATGTTTGTGCAGTCGTACACTTTGCTAGGCCAATCACCATGCAGATTATGTCACAGGTAGCCAATCATGGCACCGATCACGCACGCAGCGATCATGCCTTGTACCTTGCTACTTATTTAGCAAAGCTATCTTACCCTTAACCTCGGTTCCCACTGGCTTCTGCTAGTTTATCTGTGCTTTCTCAGGATGTATCATTTCCAGCTGCACCAGTGTCCTTGGTGGACTACTTCAAAGCACGTAGCAGTGGCTATAGCCTGAGGCCTAAGGCTTCAGCAAATTTAGCTACTAATGCTAAGCAAGTTGTGCTAAGCAATTAATCCTAAACAGTGTTAGTTCCACGCTCTATATCTCATATAGATTATTGTTCTGAAGCACCGCAAGGGCCCCAACACATATTTGTATAAGTTTCCCTGTGGTGTTGCGTGGGGTCACGTTGTCACTAGATACAGAAGAATTTGTTCTGAGGCCATGGTTCCAGGGTGGACTTCTGTGCAGACCACACACAGATGGCACAGATTGTCTTTCTGCAACATGCAGCATGAGACTTCCAGGCAATTCTTTCACATATATGCTACGAGTGACACAAACTGCCTTATGGATACTCATTATCATGGATAATGTTGCATAGTGGTATCAGTGACATGGGAAATTTTTTTCCCAGGTACTGTTCCCTGTTTATGAATAAAATGGAATTACCCACAGTTTGAATGAATGAGGAATTCACACCATGGCCTTAAATTGGACATAACCAAATTTCTACTAAACAGATATTTTTGTCAACATGTTAAGATAAAAAAAATGCAAAAGCTGTAAAAAACCATGCCACTTCATCTGAGATGGAGATTCACTTTGGGGGGAATGAAAAGCATATTTGCGTCTGGTAGTGAAAATTAAACCTTAAACTAGTTTAGCTGATGAATAGTTTTCCACAATAAGATCTGTTTTCCAAAAGTAAAGTACCTTCCACACTGTACTGTTTAATATCTAGTGGAATGCTCACATTTTTTCTATTCTTACACTTTATTATTAGTAGAAACCATGTTTGTATTTTCACTGCAGCAACTGGAATGTCTTGTTCTTCAGTAAGAACTCCTTAGAACTGTTTGCTTGGCAACCTCTTGGGCTTTTTAGCTAATGCACTAGTAAGATAAGAATAATCAACTTAAATATTTACATTGGACATTTCCAGTGGTGAGTTCCAATTTACGATGTTCCAAGGGGCTGGAAAAGACACTACACCATGTACTGAAGTGCGTAACTTGAAAGCCTTTTAGCTGTTAACGTGCCCATTCCCAGTGTGATACTGAAAACCCTTAAGACCTTAATGACATACCCCCTAAAGGCAGGCAGTCTTGTTCTCTCTAGGTGCTGCTAATACAATACCATGGTGAGAACAGTAAACTGCTGGCAGCTCAGCTACTCTGTACAGCACAGCCCTCTCTCTTATTACCTTCCTTTCCTCCTGTGAAAGCTACTGCACATGTATACTAGATCTTCCCTACAAGCAATTTAAATGAGTTCAGCAGCAACAGACATTACATCAAGCACTTCCAGAATTTTAAACCGTTTAGACCTAGGATAAAGACACCAAATGTGACTTGTTTGTAGGAGTTCCTTATTAAAGTACAGCTCACATAATAGAGACTTTATGGCAGTTCTCAAATACACCCTGTGTGAAGAAATCAGCTTGTACAGAAACACAAAGAGAGCAAATACTGAACAACAGTGAGTGTTCAGCACTCAGGACCCTTTGTAAGATAAGAACAGCATTTTCAGAACACTATATAAGGTTTGTAACGTTCAGGTTTTCCAACATTTATGCTGCTGCATACAGGACATTTTCTCAAGGTGAAAACTTTCAAAAATTGAATACTCAGATAAATAGTAACTGGACATACACTGGTGCATTAACTCCTGTTTGCTGTTAAATTTCTTTGAACAGGTTTACCTGGGCATTACCTACTCTCCATGCATTACAAACATGCACTCTACCATACGTTACCTACTCTCATTCAGAAGGCGTTTGTACACAACACCACATGCAATGATTTGGGATCTTTTCTGAGGGTGCTGCTTCAAAGTAGCCTGGTTCATCCTGGCTGCGAGAGGGGGCTGAGAATGCTCAGCCAGTCTTGGGTCCTTTCGCTGCTTTTTCTTGTTGTTAGTATAGCATAATTTGGCTCAGAATAAAGTGAATGTGGAGTGGTAATTCAGCAGGAATAGGTATCTCATTAATTATCCCAGAAGTGGTGTTTTCTTCCATTAAAGTCACACCCTCCTGGGCTATCACAAGTTTGTTGATGCATTGAAACGGGCAATTGAAAAGTTACTGTCTGACAGCCAAATGTTTTCTTTTATTATTTTTTGACCCTCTGTCAAATTAAATTTTTGCTCCCAATCAGTATCATTGCTTTCATTGCCCTCCAACATGCAATATCCGGCCCCATTAATCGAGTCAATTTGCCTGGATTCCTTTGAAAGCTGTTTGATGTCAACCATTCCTCCCAAATTCCAACAAACAATACAAGATGACAACCCCAAGTAAAAATTTTTGCTTTTACTTCAGTACAAGTTTCTTCCCAGGACTCATTCAGAGGAACATCTATTGTCCTAGCTGTTTCTCTCTGCTCCCATAAAAATGATTCCTAAAGCTGCTTCATTTTACTAGTTTACTTTCTTGTCCTCCTCAGATGAAGAAAAGTTCAGTAAAGGTAATGAAATCTCCCAAATATCACCATTTCCACATAAGATCTTTTGAGTTAACATATTGGCTAGTTGGATTGTACAATTTCTAGCAATCAGGTGCTCAAATCTGATAATGCTGAGGGCCACAAAAGAAGCCAGAAAGAGTGACTCTATCTAAGCAACAATAATAAATAACAATAATAAATATTTATTTAAATAAGTCATTTGGTCAGTGGTACAAGCTGGGAGACTCTTGCTATAAAGTGACTGAGAAACTCAAAACTGGATGTGATGTGATTATTTTTGTTTAAAAGAGAAGCAAAAATGTCATGAAAAGTAATGACCAAAGCTTATTTTTAGTGGCACCTCTCCATAAGGCTTCAGAAGAAAATCCTTGGGTCTGAAATAGCTTCCATCTGCTGGACATCATACATTCCTGGCCCTCTAACCATAAAGAAAGACTGTTTACTAGGCTTCTGACAAATAAGGTCAAACTTGGGCAGAGATGAGGAGAAAATTACATTTTACTTTCCTTTTATCATTTGAAATGCAAATTTATTGTGTTTGTTGCAGAACGTGTACAGATGATAATGAGATCAAGAAGTGACCCAAAGTGGCTATTAATATCTAATACTTATGTAGAAATACAATGCATGAAAACTGACTACTTTCAGAAAATCCAACCAACCAATGGAAAAAAAATATTGTTTTCAGGGCCAAAATTTAATCTGCAATACTATCTATGAATGCAGTGTTGTTTTTGCGCTGTGGGAGATTCCTTCTCCATATCAGAAGCTGTGATGGAGAACAGATGCTGAGACATGATATAGCCATCCCTAAATCCTTAAACTAAGATCTGTGACCAGCTATACTCTCTCTATGCAGGAGGCTCAGTATGTGCTCATATATAGTTTCCTTACTCACATGCCAAGTGTTTGTCCCTTTTGTATCCCCTTGTGACTGAGTGGTGGAACGGAAACTTCAGCTACTCAATTGCATACAGTACCCCCAAAAAACTTTCTTCATAGCTCATTCCTTTCCCTAAATAGTGAAATCATGATAATTCAGCTACTTTCTGGAGCCATGGACAGTTAGTTACACAAGAAATATAGTTGCGTAAAGTTTGTTCCTGTTAGAACCAACAAAATCTACAAACTAGGTCTATTCCCAAAGCTCAAATTCCAGTATTAAAATAAGTGAGTTGGAACAGGATCCAGTATATTAATATTAACGTCAGAACGCCAAGCATTCTATGTTGTATCCATATTCCCAGAGGTGCAATCTGTACTCTCAGCATAACCAGTAACTTAATATTAAGTAAGTCCCTCCATCCCATTTGTTTTAACTAGCATGAAAAGGGGGAAAATGGTTGATGTATTTACGCATGAAGTTGTTCTTCATAAGACACACCTGGTTAACTTTGACACTGCTGTCTCGGATAGTGATCTAAATGTGAAGGACTATAATATAACAGGGGATCCCGGCCCAAACACAATTAGCTGTACACCTCATGACATACTTGCTTGCCCCGGACTGGCACTGGTATTTTCACATATGAGTGAGTCTCTGAAAGCCAAATTTTGTGGCTGTTTTGCAAACAAATATTGTTTTTAATATGAAGCTATGATCAAAGTCACTAGCAGGATATGGTTTCTGCTACAAGCCTAAGTGAAAATAGATTTTTTTTTTCAGGAAAAAGCTAATGCTGCTGAATTAATGCTGATGTGTTAATGTTGATAAGTTACTCCTGATGAATTAAAGCATTAATCCATTGTGAGAAAATGAGAAAGTAAATAGGAAACTCTTAAAACTCACTGAAACTCCATCTGAGAAAGCTATGAAAATCAGTTTAAGCACATTTCCATTCAAAACAAAGGCAAATGTGAGGGTTTTTTTCAGGAATCCAGCACTCTTGGGCAACTGGGGATAGGTACAGTTTCAGAAGATGGGAGAGATACAGCTTAGGTGGGAGAGGTGGGGTAAATAAGGCAATAAACAAGACAGTATTGAACTCTCTCACTGATCTCAAATTTTTTCTAGTTGCTTGTATCAAAAATTTCCAGGTACTAAGTTGCTCAAAGTGATAGTAGCCATATTAATTATATCAAGAGGATAAAGGGGATGTTTGATTGTATAAGAAATGTGTGCAAGTAAAGGATTCTTGGGTTGCACAGATGAATTTAAAGTGGTAGTGGTAGTTCCTTGCCTTTTCCTGCCAGATTATTCCCTTCTAGGCCACCTATATGTTCTACTCCCGTATCCACCTCTTGAGATAGACCTCTGTGGGATCTCTGAATTCATCCCAATAGCAACTTATTTTAGTCCTTTTCAGGTTAGTCTTTTGAGAGCAAATAATAGGTATCTAATAAGTATCCACCAAGTATAGAGGCTCACCCCTTGAACACTGCCACAGAAGTCATTTGACTTGATTATCTAGCTTTGTTCAGAGAAACAAATTCAGAGGATAAAAAGCTGTTCTTCAGATCATCTAAACAACAATTTCAACTCCCTCAATCTTCAGCATGGCCTCATTTTACCCTAACTGATTTCTAACAAAGACTGCATTCAAATTGTCTTGAAATATCCATGACAGTAGTTTTGAAATGCTAAAAGCAGTCAGTGCTAATATCAGCATTACATCCTGAGCTTGTATCTATCATCTGCTCACTTACCAACTGGTAACATGGCACTTTTGAAAGGAAAATGACTGCATTTAAACACATCTCTTTAAAATAAGAAAACTATGACATAAATATGTTTGAGGAGATTTTTGTCAACTAGCTGAGTTTTATGTGCATCCAGAATCATTCTTGTGTAGGAAAATTAGAAGGAAAAGAAAGAAAAAAAAACACATGCAGAGAAGGAAGGATGCATAGAATGAAATGAAATATATGTAGTTGGCCTAAATGACCAGCATGGGAAAGACATAGTAACTATCTACAAAATCTTTCATAAACATTCAAAATGGAGAGGAAATATTTAACATAGTAACAGAGATTGTAACAAGGATGAATAGGATAAAATTAAGAAAAGGACATGGTGGGCAAAATACCAATAGGAACTTCCTGCCCATCAGATCTGTGTAAGTGCTTGATTTTGCTGTTTTTAAAATGAATAACACATTCAGGTCAGGAGAGTACAACATATTTAATCTTAGCTGCTACATTTACTGTCTAGTATGTTGTGGCAATTCCGAAATAAAGGTACAGAAGAGAGAAAGCAAAAAACCCATAACTGTGCACATGTGAAATTTTAAGTCAAATATGAGAGTACACATTAGATATACCAGGAGGCTTAATCTCTATAGTTTAATTTGCCTCTGGATCACTAATGTCTTGCAAAGATTGTCGTGTTTGCAGGCAGCCCAATTTGGCATACTACTCAGATATGCATTTTCAGTCTTTTCTTACATAGGTGGCAGAAACTTTACACAGGATTTAGGGTACACACTTGTATGAAAGCAGTTTAAAGATTAAGGCTGTACATTAATATAATAATAACCAGAAATATAATAAAACAAGGCTCAGACATTGACTCCTGGCCTCTACGATGGAGTAAGTGTAATCAAGAAGCATTCTTCAAACATCAGTAAATACAAACATAAGTATGACATGAAAAGCTGCTACTGTGTGTGAAGGCATATATTGCATGCAATTTTACTGGCTTGCAAACCTATACCTCGCTTGTGAGGAGCCCTCAAGATGGAGCAAAGCCTAAGCAGCTTTGGTTGTTTTAAAAATCAACAGGTGGGGATAAGTTTGGAGATAGTTAAAATGGGAATTAGAGTTTTACCTTTGCAAAGAAGCTAATTTGGATGTTGATATTAGTTTCTTTGCCACCATCCATGACAAGTTCCAAGTTAGCTCCTTTGCATAGCTAAAATCCAGTTTCTGTCTTAAGCATTCCTAAAGTGTTCCTACCTTCTGTGTTTAAGTGTTTCTGATTATTTTAGTCTGATACTTTGTGAAGAAGCACACAATATGAAAAATTATGTTTAAAATACAAATGTAAGATATGTATTTGGCTGCACATGGTAGTATATACAACACAGAGGAAAGTACTCCTCATATATTGGAAGAATAAATTAAATAATGACTCTCTAATGCAGCTAGGCACATAACAACTGGATTTGCTTTTAGATTACTCTGAAAGCTATAAATTATATTTCTAATGTAGGAAGGTTTCTGTTTATCACTTTTACTTAGCATCTTATTTAATGTTTAATCATTTTTTTCATTTCTTACTTTTTTGTTCGTTATATGTGGCATTTCACAAACACACAGCATGACAAGTTCTCTTCTTGGAAGATTTTGCAATAAAAATCAAACCCTTCTTATGAAAAGGAGTCTTATCATAAAAGAAAGGAGAAAACACAATTAGAGTTAGATCAGCTTTAGAGAAAGGGACAAAACAGGCTGAGATATTCTGGGGTAAAAGCACTGAAGAGCCATCAGGAAAGAATCTGGGACCTCATATAAAAAGAATGTGGCTCAGTGTCTCAATGACAGAAAACCTTTTAGGGAAAAAAAGTCATGCAAGAGATAGATTCTTATATCTCATATGCAGTAACCTTGGAAAAGGGAGTTTGGAAGACTGGCTGATAGAAACAGATCACTTAGTGCAAATAATAAATTCAGTTGAGGAGAAACACTGATTGTTAGAATATGATTGACATTGGCTCTGGAGACAGATGTCCTCCTGCCCTCCCAGCTGGAGAGGCCAGCTGGGTGGAGCTCCTTTAGAAAACTAGCTGCTGGCATTGTACGGCTAAAAGAAGAGTGGACATGCAGAGGTAAATTTTCAAAGCAGTGTGTTTATTAACTACCCATTGACAAATACAGGCAATTGTTTGTGCACCTCCTGCACATCCCTTTGAAAATCTACCCAGTTTGTCTGAGATTATATCTCACCATTTATGCCAGAAAAGGTGGCTTCCAAGATAGAGGTGGGCCTTTCTTGACAATGGATAAAATGGGTGATCTCAGGAACCCTTCGCCTTTTTAAAAAGCCGTGTGAGGTCTCCCATAATACAATTCACATTCAGTTTAGTTTTTTTTTTTTCACTTAGCAAGATCAAAGAATTTTTTCTTATGTCATCACACATGATGTGTAATGAAAGCTTTGAGAAGCTAGAAGTGACAGTTTCCAGCATAGCCTCTACCTAATTCTGTAGCTTTTCAGTATTCTCATTTATATGGGGGTGAAACAGGGGGAATGATTAAGAATACTTCACCTGGCAATCCTTGAACACTCACTATTGTGACATGAGAACAAGCATATCCTCATTATTATTATGCTTTACTCGTATACTTGTAATGAACAGATCAGCACTCCAAGTGTTTCTCCATTATATTCACGTCTGCTTTACAAAGTGCTTGAGCAAGTATGAGCTGGTTATAAATCAAGTAAGTGAGAAGTATTTTGGATCCCATGCAAAAATCTCTGTGAAATAAAAGTCATACAATAAAACAGGGTCAACTCCGATTTTCAGATCATTCCATGAGTATGTGTTTGGACACTTGCTGTCTGAAACTAAGTCTTGGCTGTCTGGATGGAACTTTGTGACATCAGATCATGGTTAAATCTCATGTGAAACATCACACTTTCTTTATTTAAGGGGTTGATATTATTTAATGTGTTTTTCTTTGTGTTTCTTTTTTGTTTTTGTTTTTGTTTTTGTTCCTGGCAGTGTCTCTATGGTGTAGAACGTATTATACATATGTAGCAGAACAACAAGCATCAAGGAATGAAGGTGGTCACCATTTAAAATTGTGTACTACTTTCATTTTGAGTGGAAGCAAGTCTTTCGCCTCTGTATATGCTCTTTTTAGTCTCAGTATCACAGGAAGAAAAATAATGAGGCATAGATTTTCACAGCACTCATTGGCATAAATGTGATTGAATCAGTTATAGATTTTCTCTTTGGTTTTAATTTTATGGATGAAGTTGGTAGTGGCACAAATAAATTCTCATGTATGCAAAATTAAATTGTTCTGGGTAGTTCTTGGAATGAAATGGTCTTTGCATTTGTATTACATGGAATAGAACCAATATGAGGAAATGTGTAAGTAAGTGAGATGTAACTAACAAAAAAACCTGCACATATTGTGTAAATAAAGTAATGCAAACTCCAACTTGGATGGAGACTGTCTGAGATCAATATTATGCTGTATGTCAAGTAGGCATTTATAGTTCTATTAAAAATGCATACATATAAGGCAAAAATTAGTTTTCTTTGAAAAATCAGAATTTCTATCCTGTGGCAAATTGTAAGGTTCAAAAATCTCATCTTGTCTCATACCGAGATGAAGAATCAAGTATCAGAACTTTTGACTGAAAAAAAGTAATGATTTGGGAATGTCCAGACACTCAGCTTTGATTTTTTAATAAAATTCAAATATCTTGATTTTCTGCAGTCAAAAGCCTTTGTTTTGCCTTAATTTGATATTAATCTCTGTCTTTCTCAGCTGTTGTAGTATTACAAAAATACAGTTTAATTTCTGCATGGCTCTATTTTTTCAGAGTCAAGTTTTCACAATAGATAAGTTTGTTGAAATTCTGTAAGTCCAACAGATGGGAAATTTGAGAACATTATGGGATAACAAGAGGAATCAGGAAACTTATACAAAAGAGATAGTGGCATACCTGAGTTACAGCTATTAGGAAAGCTAGGGTTGCTTAACTTCCCTTACTTTTAGAACACCTCAGGAAAACAAAGAGGGGAAAAATCCTAAATTTTTATATTGAAAAGTTCAGTCTGGAAGAAACAATGATTTTGGTGAAAAACATTTGGAAAGGGAATCCTCCTCCTCTGGTTCAAAAGTTTAGGTTGCTTGCAGTAATATGTTGGTGTTCAGAGAATGCCAGTTACACCTTCATAGCAAACCAGATCACAACCTGCATTTTACAAAAGATACATGTCATGGATTTTCTGGTTCTAGGTTTTAAAAACATAGCATAGGAATCATAAAAGTCACAAGAAAAAATTGTCTTTTCAAGCGAAGTTCTCATTTCAAGTCTTTCAATGCCACAAGATATTAGATTGGACATAGTTAGCAATATGAAAGCTGGTTTTGAGGTAGATTGAATTCTGCTCAGTCAGGGTTCTTAGAGAAAAATCCCATAGTTATAGTGAAGGAAGGAAGAGATTGTTTTCTTGCAGGTTCATATGTGAAACGACACAAGCTTTTTGATGCTCAAGGACTTGGAATCCTAGACGATGCTCATGGGAGCGTGGTCACAGAGCTGCTAAAGGAGGTTGGACGTACATGATAATTTGTTTACTATATACTGTTGCCTTCTTCTGTGACGTGAATACAAGAAAGAGGAAGAAAGAACACTTGGTTTCTAATGTTATAGCATTTAAAACTGATGTGATTAGTCTAGGGAATGAACATAACCAGAGCCTCTTAATTATCTCTTTTGTACCTCTCATCCCATAAAGCTGCTTCCAAAAACCTTTCTTTGCAAGTTTAAGTTTCTTTTACAGAAGTTAAATTGAGAATCACTGGACAGCTCCCAAGTCCCCCTTTTTTTTTCAGTTCCTCTGTAAAAACAGGCTAGCTGCATAATTTGACATAGTCTGAATGTCAGTGCAAACACCCCACAAATACTGTGTGACTGTTTAAGCTAAGAAACATAGAGTGTACTTTGAAAACTTTATTAGTGATCTTTCACTCTCAAGTATTTTTATAAACTGTTTCCCAGTGAAAATGAGATAGTCCCTTAAATTGAAAAATGATTAATTACACAAACTATGTGACAGAAATGTTTATCTTTATAAAAGAAAAACATTTACAGAGTGATTTCAGTAGTTTATAGCAGGGAAAGATAATTAATAGTTTGTTGCTATTCTGCGATTTTTCAGTGAGATAATCCATAGCTGGTGGCATGGGGAATAGCTTCTATTTCTCAGTTCACAAAACACAAGAAACCTCCACTGAGTGGTTTATCTTAATAGCAGGCATCTGTCTGTTTCTCATTATTCACATGGTAAAGAGGAAAGATCTTTGTGCTGCTTGGGATAGTCTCAGTGTGGTAGCATATAGTCTTAAAGTAACAGCAGATACAGAAGGGAGCTGTAACTCCATATGTATCTGCAGTTAATGCACACAGAGTTAGTGGAAAATCCTCCAGAATCATGCATAATGTTGTTGTAAAGAAGCTCTTGGTAGAAAACAGCACTGTGCTCCAAAAGCCTCCAAGAGCTGGACTGTCCTGGGAGGGAATGGGCTCCCAGCAAGTGGTGTGTCCTAATACCTGCACTGACATAGTATCCCCTGTGCATCTGTGGGTGAAAAGCTGGACCTCCACATCCCTGTGAAAAAGAGCAAATGCCTGGGCATAGTGCTGGTCCAATAATAGTAAAATTCAAATTGCTAGTCTTGCAATCCATGACAGCCTCCAGTTTGAATGCCTTAACTGAAGGGGACTCCATGAGTATTCTTCCTCACCAAAGCAGGCAGGAAAAAAAAATCTTTTATTGAAAAATAACAATGATTTTGTCAATATGTGTTTCAGCACTTACCTTTGCTAGCCACTAGAAGCAGGGCAGTATATACAGGTTGCCTCCCTCCAGTTGCCATTGTCCAGTGTGACGTGTCTCCTGATCTCCTGATGGGAGAGGAGCCTTATTGCTACCTCACCTACTGCATTCACCCTCACAGTATCTCTTGTCCTGACTGGCTGCATCTAGCCTCGCTGTGACCTTAGGTTAGACAAATGGAATTGGCTGAGACCCCTTTGAAAAATGTCTTACAAATTCCAGGGGGGAAACACAATGAAAGCATACAGGGCTAAGCGCATTACAAAACTGCAAGGGTATGTCTGGTAGTTTAAAGTAATGAACAAAAATGCTTGGATGTTAAAGAGAGAGAGAACAGAACAATACTCAAAGTATTAGTGGTCTGCTCTCAACCAGATGACTGTGTGCAGTGCTGGTAACATCTTTCATACAGAAATGGATAGCAAAATAGAGTTCAGAAATGAACATCAAAAATAATGAGAGGTTCAAAAGCTTTCTGTATGAGGAACTATTGAAAATATTGGAACTTATGAGAAAGGTGAGAAATCAAAGGAGACCAGATAAAGATGACTAACATAATGAACGATACTGAGAAAATAAACCATGAGCTCTCATTTAGTCTTATACAATAAAAGAACAAGGGGCATTCAGTGAAAGATATCAGATTTAACACCTATTAAAGAAAATACCTTTTTATTATTACCTTGTGAAAATCACTGCAACAAAATGTTACTGAGGCCAAGGGCTTAGCAGGATTCCAAAACGAGTCAGCCGTCATACAGAACATCTGCACTAATGTTAGCTAGCAAGGCTCATTTTAGAGGGAAGATAAGGCTTCTGTGTTTTATGGCTTAAAAAAAGCCACGGGAAGAAACTTTTCACTTTTGCAACGGCAATTACTTAATTCAAAGATCTCCTATGAGTTCTCCCCAGGGACTCAGTGTTGCTCATTAAGGTCTGACATGGGGTGGTTTTATCACATTTCTATGGAACAATTTTGACGTGGAGTTAGCTGTTCACTGAATGATCAGACCAGTGGGTCTTAAGAAGTTATCACCTCTCAGATGGAAGTTACTGACCTTCAGGTCACATTCAGTAACCGAACTTTGTGTGCTCCTAGTCTGGCACAAAACAGACGTAAAGAGAACCTATTTTCACATTACATTTTGGCAAACCTAGGAACATAGCTAGTGTTCCTTGCAAGTTACTTCACTCAGATGGTTGGGACTTTCCCACCCTGATGGCAGAAGTACAAAACTGTTTGCCTCTTCATTTCTCTCCTCCAAACCCATCTTTTTTTCTTTCTCCAGTGGTTTATCTCTGTCTAGCTCAGTTTAAAAATACTGAATTCTAACTCTGAGTAATTCTGAGTTAAAAGATCAAGTATTGACTTGTTCACAGATATAGCTATGCATATATGTGTGTGTGCATGCATGTATGAGTGTATATACATAATCATGCACACAGAAGAGGATATATCTTCAGAAGTTTGCCTTCCCTCTAGTTTCATGTGGATCATTAACACCAGGAATTTATACTGTATTTCAATATCATCAATATGAAAAGCCATCTTACGGTCCATCTGACTTTATTAAGAAATTCTTCAGAACACAGAGCTGCAGCTGTCAAGTGTGGTTTTATACAGTTAGGGTGTGCAACCTGACTTCAGTAACTTTTTTAAAAAGGAGACTGTCTCAGAGGAAACAACACTTTCTCTTGCAGAATCAGCAGTATCAAGAAACAGGTGTTGTCATACAACAATTGTGTAGCCTGCTTGTTTGTGGTTTATTTTGAATGCCTCTCGTTTACTTTTTTATTTCTCTAAGGCAAGTTACTACATGCTGGCTGAGAGGGGAAAAAATGTGCTTTTGTGGAACAATAATATAATAATAAATTCCCTTAAATTTTTTTTTTTAACTTACAAATAATTACCTATAGAGTTTGTGCAACCAATAATATTCAGAAAAAAATGCCACACTTCCGGTCATAAATACATGGAAGGGGACTCTTAGTTTTCAGTTCATTTTGGGTTCAAGCCCTTATTTCCTAGGTGGATGAAATTCAAGGAGACCTTTTTAAAAAAGGTTGCTATTGAAACAGACCAATAAGCACCAAGAAACAAAACAGTTTAACATTTAATATTTCTTACCATAGCAAAAACACATGCCCAGAGCCTCTGTGTCTCCTTTCTGACAATGCAAGCAGGACTTCAAGGATGCTTAACATCCCCGGGAATATACAGCGAGAAAAAATGTCCTCTTTTCTCTCTGCTCTGAGAAACTATAACCTGAGCCTGAGACGATGCAGGTCTGGTAAACTGGGGAGCAAAACGTGAGCCAACAGGGCAGCCTGCAGATTTAGGCAAATATGATCTCAGACTTTCTGGAGGACCCAGGAGAGGTGATGGGAGAAGACAAGTCGATCACGGAGGAGGGTCACTATGGGGTGCGCCGTGGCAGAAGGCGCCTTTCCCCGCAGATGGGGCCAGGATAATTCAGGAGGGAAGACGTGAGCGCAGGTATGACCCCCAGCCTTCTCCCCCCACGCGGACGAGCAGCCCGCGGCCAAAGCAGCGGCCGCCGGCGGGGAGCAGCCGGGCAGCAGGGAGCCGCAGGAGCGCGGTACCCCCGCCTCCTCCCGCCGGCAAACACCTCCCCTGCCCCGCGTTTCGCCCCGCTGCTGCTGCGGCAGCTTGAGAGCTGCTGGGCAGGGAGCCAGGGGCCGCCCCGGGCCGGCTCCCCCGCCAGACCTCCCCCGCCGCCGCTGCCTATCGGCCCGCGCCGCGCAACGCAACGCGCCGCCGCTCGCTGCCGCCTCCGCGCCCCGCGCTCGCGCCCCGCCTTCCCTGCCCGCGGGGCTTGCTGCATCGGCTACGCTCATGCTTGGTGCTTCCCGGAGTTTTCTGTTTCCTGACCTAAAAAAAAATAAATAAATAAATAAATAAATAAAAATAAATTGCTAATGGGCATGCACTTTTTCCCCTCCAAATCATGGTTTTCTATTTTCTCTGCACACACATTCCTCCCAAAGTGAAAAAAAAAATAGGCCAAGGTCTACCTCACCTCTCACTTGTATTTCATAAATTTCAAGTGTGCAGTATAAAGAATAACTGAATGTCCGTGTAGCTTCCTAACTTGAATTTACACATGTAGAGGCAGGTATGCTATATCAGATATCTGACAAACAGCAGAGTAGAGTGTTTTACTCACTTTCTGCACAAGCACCCTAAAGACTAAACTTTAATGACCAGAAGCTACTTCAAAAGCTTTCCAAAAGCCAAATGCCTCTCTGAGCATGACATTGCAGCTAAAAGGATGCATTTTCATAAGACTCTGAACATCACCTCACTATTAAATTTGTTTTAGTAATTTGTACACATAGATGACTGTTCTTGGGATGTCCATAGACAGAAACCAAAGACAACTGTAATTACTGTGTCACCCCTAGGAGAACAGAGTACATTGTAAAGTCATGCTGGATACTTCAGAAACAAAACAAAAGGTAAACCACGCAATATATTGGAATTAATGAAGTTCCTGATCTTTCTTCCCCTGAAATTCATGAGATAATAGCTAGAAAATACAGTATAAAGAAGATTAGAGCCTAGGAAAAGGAAAGAAAAAGAAAGAAAAAGTAGCTATCGGCACAATCCTGAGTGCTTTCTCAGGACATGGGTCAACAAGAACAAAGGACATCCTCAGGAAATGTATGTGTACCTGGGTTCAGGATTTCTCAGGTGTAGGAATATGGAGACTACCCTCTCAGAGTGGAGTTTGGACTCTTCTAGTGGCCAGTACAGTGGTGATGAAAGAAGATGATCACAAATCTACAAGTGTTCTGGCTCTTTCACACGCAGGAAAATATTTTTTCTCCCTTTTTTTTAACTACAAGTACCAGTATTTTTTACTGGTTTGTGACCCAGAACACAAAGGTTTACAGCCTTTTCCCTCTGCTCACTTCTTTTAATAATTCTGCATATTTCTCAGACAAAGGCCATGTCACTGGAATGCATGACAACACACTGCGAGCTAAGTTTATCATGACAGAAGATGCATCAGTTTGAAATATTAACCCAACACTGCCTTGGAGGCAGTGAATAATTAGTTTAACCTGGCAATGAACAATATAAACTTAACCACAGAGATGGTTAGTGTTATCATCTTATGTTTTTATAATGCAGTAAGGACACCAGGTTATCATGATTATAGCAGCAGGAGAGTTTGTAGAATGAGCTCATGTATAAATAGTTGTTCCAAAAACACTGTGAACATTTATGAGGCTCATTATTTATCATTAATAATTTAACTGCAGGTCCCCATGTGGACAGTGAAATCCTGCTGATTTACTACTTATCAGGAATAAATTACCATTTACAACTTGGGGTTTTCATGATTTCCCTTTTGTTATAATAAATAAACCTAACTAATAAGACTGTTTCCTTCTCCCTATTTAACTGACTGCTGGCAAGTGACCTAATATGAGACAAAATATAGGATAAGTGAAAAGCTGTGTATTTTTATGAAGTCTCAGATTGTTTGCACTAGATCTGAGAACTCAGCAAGAGATCAGTATTTGCTTACATTTACAGGGTATTTGTACAAGGCCAGATTTTTGAAACTGCTCAGCAGCCACAATTGGAACCAGATTTTTTTTGGGGGGGAGCAGTTTCAAATTTGCCAACTAATTGAAGTTATTTTGGTGTCTAAATGAGGCCCAATAGCTAAATCCCCATTTCGGCACCACTCTGATCCTCAAAATCCCAGCTCAGCTGCAGTCTAACCCTTTAGGTGCCTCAGTTCTGCCAGCAAAGTCCCTAATGACGCCTGTATTTCCACTAGGGAGTGCTTACGAAAGTAAATCCTAATGTCCTGAGACAGCTTTCAGCCCTTCCACGTGCTTCAGCCTTAGCAGGATTGGA
The DNA here is from genome assembly GCF_036417845.1 of Apteryx mantelli. Taxonomy (NCBI): domain Eukaryota; kingdom Metazoa; phylum Chordata; class Aves; order Apterygiformes; family Apterygidae; genus Apteryx; species Apteryx mantelli. The sequence goes on from NC_089979.1 coordinate 155,736,974, forward strand.
AAATCAGGTATTCCTCAGCACATCCTTTGTCTGGTTTTCTGACAAAGCATAACCCGATGAGTATTTTCAGACTCCCTCTACAGTACTATGCCTCAGCCACCTGGCACCTAGAAATAAGCAGACGATCTGCACATTTGCACATGTGTGCATGCATATGTGTGCATATAAATTCTGTTTAGCCCAAAGCCCAGAGGCTGGTGTCTTCTGCAGACCAAGCACACAGGTCTGCTTTGCCAAATTTGGGCAAGACGCTTCAGTACTCAGCTCAGGGCCGAACCCAGCCAAGATGTGAATGGTGGGGCCACCCTGCCCTGTAAGCACACCTGTGTAGCAGTAAAATGCTGCTATGGCTGTTAACGTATCTATACACCTGGCTGCAAACCTCTGCTAACCCAAGAGGGTGTCTGAACAACCAAAGACCACCTGAATCACAACACCTCTACGCTTCAGACAGGCTCCTCTAATGTGACTGCAATCACTGGTCATGGTATCTTCAGTTTATGAAGTGGGCACATTTTCTATATAAGGCTCAATTTTGCTTCTATGGAACACAAGGGTATGTTTTATCTGACCCAAACATTGTGTTTAAAATTGTGCTTTCTTCTACAGTTATTTCATTTATATAAATATATATAAAATAAAAATGTACATTCATAACATATACCTAGGGTCGGACCCTGTTATGGAGGCCGGCAAGCCTGATTTTCCGTAACATACACATTATATATTAGTATGTATTTATACCCCCCCCCATATATATTTAGTGATGATTGAAATGAGATGGTATATGATTCAATGCCATTCTGATCTCTCAGGTATTTATATTGGGGTTTTTTGGTGCATGGGCAGTTTGTATTCCAAATTTTCAAGCAGAACTTCACAATTCCTGCGTCAAATACTTACTATCCTGATGTAAAGCTCAAAAAAATCAGGTCATGTACTAATCTCAGGTAATCTCTTGTATCTAGAAATTTAGAAGTTGAGGAGTTAAATTGGTGTTGCGTTTTGATGTAGTTATTCAGATATATTTTAAAAAGGTGCTTTTTTAGCTTAATAGATGTTGTTACTATTAAATCAAATAGTCTTCTTCAGCTGACTCAGTGGCATATTACAACACTAACGAATCAGATAACAACACTGCAAAAATAAGTGTCTACTTGTTTAGGATATTTAGTACTTGTAAAATATGTTGCTCAGAACAAATTTTTTCCATTCATGGATGGTGTTTTTAAATCTAATTTAATTATATACCTACAGGAGGAAGTGGCAGGATTTAGGTAATTGCACCCAAAATATCATGCTTAGGACTAATTATATGTATAAAATTGGATGCTGGTTTGGGTCTTCACCAAAAATGTGCCCATGATGTGTTATTAGGTTCATCTCTAAAAATATAGTAAACATTGGCAGTACTAGTTTAAAGAGAAAATGAGTAGGCACACTGTACTGGAAGATAAGTTTTTTACAAGGAGCCTTTAATATAATAAACATTTCTGATAATTATGCTGTTGCATTGAATCTATTTTCCTGCTGTTGATAGGAAAGTTTTGGGACCCCCTTTCTTCTGCTAAATTCAAAATGCAGACACAGCTTAGGGTAAGCATAACTTGTAATATATGGGATTTTAGCCACTTGTAAATGCAGTTTTTTTAGCCCTTTTCTTACTCACTTGCATGCTGATGTGGGTACCTCTTTCTTATTACCTGTGAAGACACACACACAGGCCATCCCTATAGAGTTCCTCCTCCCACCACAGTCAAACTGATGTGAAAGGTCTTGCAAGTGGGTTATATAAATCTTGATATTCCATTCTTGCTTTTCAGGAATGCTGGGTATAAATCTCTTGGCACTTATCTTTCTATAGTGCCCACTAACATTTTCTACTACTTCTGTCTGTCCTTTGACATTTCTTGGAGAGCTTAAACTGAAAGTGCTAATTATTAATTAGGGCTAGATTCTGGCTTCTACAGCCAGAGGCATGCTGGAGGGAATGCAAAGGGACTCAGATTTGTCATATACTTGTCCCTTGTCACAGAGATCCATGCACATCCAGTCCTTGGCTTATATTAGGAAACACTCATGGTTCTCTTTAATCAGACCTGTTCATGTCACTTATGAGTTCAGATTACAAAAAAACCCAAACAAACAGGCTGTTAAAGTTTGAAATGATTATTTTCAAACAGATAAGTACATTTGCTCAGCTTGGACAATGGATTGCATTCATCACTGGCTTTTCTCCCATCACAGAGGGGATTTATCTCTAGGAAACAAATGTTTCCTCATCTTGAAGCCCAGTAAGGCTCAGTGTTGTCACGTCGGTATAATAGACAGGTTAACTGAGGCATAACGGTGAAGTGACTTGCCTAAGGTCATGCAATAGATCAGTAGCAGAGCTATGAATCAAACACAAGGTGATTTAGATCCCTGCAAAATGCCTTGCTCCATAAGATTTTCTTTCTCCCTCTTGTCAAGTATAAATAGTTTAGGCTTTCTGTGGCAGGCGGAAAGTTCTCAACTTTTTTTTTTTTTAATATATTCCCTAGATAAAGCATATTCACTGACCTGACTCAGACATGAAAACTTTCATGCCAAACAGAGATTGTTTTGTCCTTATTCAAAGCACTCCGTGAATTTCCTGCAACTTCACCATGGATTCACTTACACATTTTCCCAAACCTTCTTATTTGTTAGGCAGCCAGTTCTGCTCATTTCCCTTGTCTTCAAGTCTCTTTCTCCAGCTGCATCCTTTCCTACTGCTCTGCTATATCAATTACTCCTTCCAGTTGGCAACTTTTCCTATAAATGTCTCTTATCTTCTTTTCCAGCCACACCCTTCATGCATGTTATGGAAGATCAGAGATTCTGGTTATGCACAGCTAATGAATTGTGAGAAAATGGTACAAAAAACTATATAAGCCTTCTGGATTTTTCCATCTCCCTCTTTTTATTTTTCTCAAGATCCACCTCTAAAGTGATGTCTGCCCAAGAGTTGGTCGAGACAATGAAGACGAGAGGCTGAATGGTGTATTTTTTGGTAATAGCTCAAATGGCAAATGTTTATACAGTTGTTTATATTTGACCATATTCTCTTTTCTCCCTGACTTATGAACAAGCTGGGGACCTGGTGTCTGCATAGCACCTACTGAGAATTTTACTTAAGATAAATATGAAAAAATAATTGATATAATTTAGTGACATATGAGGGGAAAGTGGTTTTATTCAAAAGCTGATGCCATCAAGAGGAACAATATGTGAATATTTCATCTTCTTTCTTCTAGTAGAAAATGGACCCTCAGGTGGTACAGGGAAGAAACACCCAGAAGTCTAATCTAAAACCTAGTCATTACTAGGAGCTAATGGTATCATGATGGTATCCATTTTTTCACTAATAAAGAAAGGTATATAAACAAAGACTCAAAGAAGTCAAAAAAATGTAAAGTGGGTACCAGAGATGCCCATTCTTCATTCAGCCCCTCGTCCCTGGGTGAGGCCAGGCTGACGGGCTGGGGCATCAGAGATCGCCAGACGCCACCACAGCATTTTGACAAAGACCTCCGGGTTACCTGAATGGCAAACATGTGTCTGGGCTGGAGGGATCGGTAGATAGAGGGCAGGAGCTAGAAGAATTGTTCAGTTACATTGATCTTCTGTTTGAGGAAGCACAGCCAAATTTCAAATTTGATTTGGAATCTGGTGATCATTTTGTTTGTTATGCAGTTTCTGACTGCCTAAGCTTCTGCCTAGTGAAAAACTTTGGTTTTGTTTTATTTTTTGTCAGCACAAACTAACATTGTATTTTGATCCCTGTTGTATTATTAGGCATGTATTTATCACTTCAGAACTAATCTATTGTAATGGATAAATCTTAGAGGACTTGGAAAATTAAAGCACTGTAGAATTTTGCTACCTGGAAACTCAGGCTGATAGGAAGAAAACAAACTGTTTGCATATTTAGTAGCATTGACTTGAAGCTATAAAGCCCTTAGTATTTTGAACCCTACTTCAGAGACTACATCTTTCCTACTGTGCTAAATTCACAGTTATGGACAGCAGAACTCCTTCAACTATCATTCCTTGGTTTTAATATAACAGGATAATTTCATAGACATTTTTTTGGACATCACTGACTGTAGAAATTTGTCAAAACAGGTGAATCACAGAATGTATTTCCTCATACACTGGTGAAAAAAGGACATCTATGTAAAACAGCTGATTATTTTGTTTCTCTATGTGCAATTTGTGTATATTTGCAGAGAAGGCTGGCAAAGAACAGGAAGTATTTTTTCAGGTACTCAGTATATCACACAAATAACAAATTGAGCAAATTATTCACATGGGTAAGATTTTGTACGCTTGGTACATGCTCAACAATGTTTAAAGTTTTGTATTCCCAAGCATCCAAAGAATGAAGTGTCTATTGCTCCTCTTGGTGAAGTTTGCCTTCATTCTTTCTTACAGCCTGAGCCCTACACAATTATTGACAATTAAGCACTAATGAAACCATAATCTTTTATTCTGTGTATTTGGTTTGTACTCAAAAGCTGCTAAGGATGGAAGGTGTATAGACATATCTATGCCTGCTGAATAGAGTTCCCCAAAAATGCCCCATCCAGCAGACAAAGGGAACAAATTGCACCACTCTACAGATGCTCCAAGAGCCTCAGTTAAAACACACATTAGATGCCATCACTGGGAATGTACTCTAAGTATGGGTGCAGCCACCAGCAAACTGTACAAGCCCCACATAAAATACTCTGTGCTGTGCAAAATGGGCCCCATTATTTGGCATCTGAAAGAAGTTTTATTGTCTCCAAGGTGTACCAAAAGAGCCAATGATTCAGAGCTCAACTAATCCTTATTCTAATGTTGATGGGGGTTCCAGGTGCCATTGTTTCTGAGCTCTTATTTTTAATACTTATTCACATTGCTTAATCATTGAATAAATCCCTTTTGGGAGAAGGGAGGTGAAAAATTTGTTAAATCATTTTTGCTGTACTTCATCTGTCTCAGAATCACTGCTAAAACTTGTAATCTATGGAGAGGGGTTCTCTGATCTGATATGCTCAATTCCACCTGCATTTGAAGAAATATTAATTAATTGCCTAGATTATCATTAACTCCTGTATAGGGTGTACAAGGTACATGTCGGTTGTTTTGAGGGGCTATATTGAGTCAAAAATATATTTTGGGAAGACTAGTTCTTTGAAAATTAAGGCTGAATTAGAAAAAGAATCTACTCAAAACTATGAAAAAAGGCCAGAACATCAAATTCTTCATAATCTCTCACCAGATCACTAAACATTTTAAGCTGGTTAGATCCCCCAAATGAAGGAAAATATCTTTTTTGTTAAGAAAACATATTAAATTAAAATTTGACTTAAACTGAGAATAAGTATTCTGTTTTGATATTGCAGTTTAACCACCAAAAGGAAAATAATCATTTATTCTTGTGGCTTTAAGACCTCTTATTTTTGCAGACTGCTCTCTGGTGTTCTGTTTCTGTAGAATAGCCCTTTGCCTAATGTGGGATATCTTGCAGAATAATAAACAAATAAAAAATTAATGCTCAGAATTCATGCTTTAGTTCCATTCCTAACTATAAGGTTCTCCAGATGTGAAATGTAGACAAGCCACTATTTGTACCAGAACTTCAATTTCTCATGCAGAGGGACTGACAAGTCTCTATGCCTGAAATCCCAGATGGTTTCTCTGGAGCTATGACTTGCACTAAGCTTAAACAAGAGGAAAGCAGAAAAAGTTTAAATTGCAGGGAGTTTTTTATTCCCTATGGAATAACAGTAATAGAAGTAGCAACAATGATAAATTAGATTCTCCTAGTGCCATGTTGGGCATTGACTGAGCATCCTCTAGAGATGCCAGTTACAGTATGGTATTTATGTCATGTTACAGTGCAGAAAGAAGTTGATACATTTTCTTTAGAATAAAAGAGGTTGTTTTCAACACACCTATATATGCAATTGATACCTCTTGCTCAGACAGCTTCCCAGATTTGCCTGCTGTGGGGCTTACCTGGCAGACTTGCTTGCTATTGCCTATGCCTGGAACCCTCTTCCTGATCTCTTCTTACTGTGCCTCTCTTCCTTGACATCTCCATTCACTACTTTTATATTCAAGCTCACTTCCAAGCTAGAGCTCATTCGCCTAGGTCCATATGTGGGTAGACCTCAACTCTCTATCCATCTTCCCTACTCAGTTCCAGCTTTGTTTTTTCTTCATTCTTGATACAACATTTATTCATGAGTTTGGTTGTAACTAGCTCTTGTAAAAGGTATAAAAGGTAAATTGAGAAATATCCACAATTATACTGCTCTAAAAAAAGGTAGCTGATGTTGCTGCAGCCCTGGTGATTTAGTAGGTTTGCTTTCTGTATTAGCTTAGGATCTCTGTACTTTGCCAGGAGTGAGACAGTGAGAAGAATTGTGTCCTTCATATGTCTGTGAGCTGGGTGAAAGCTGCTCCTTACAGCTCCCCATTTTCTTTGGCTGCCATTTTAGAAATTTCACCTTTTGGTTTCTATCTTGGTTAACTAAGGGAGGAAAACTGTTGCAGAGGGATTAGTGAAGAATTTGTGTGTGATAGGAAGAGGAGGACAAAAAATGGGTTTCCTTATCTTACAAAGAGGAGGTCAGATGTAGTGAAGGAATAAGCCGCAACTTCCAAGAGGAAGGTGGAGAAGGGTGTAGTCCTTTTCTATGCCTTGAAGCTCCAGAGCAGTTTTATCTTGCCAAAGCATGGTACTCTGAGTTGTGCCTACACAGCATGACCGAGCCCTGACATTCAAAGTTGCTCTAAGCAGGGAATCTGTCCTTCTTTGATTTGTTAAATGTTATGCCCTCTATATTCTCCTATAAATAATTGACCAAGTTTTAAAAGGGAAATAATTTTTGAACCAGGGAAAAAAAAAAGAAATAAAACTACTGGCAAGAAACAAGGAGGAGATTAGACTAGAAGTCTGCACAGCTAGGATTTATGAAATGCAGTTAATAATACTGCATCTTGTACGAACATGTTGTTGACTGACTGGCCTCCCTGGGTCTGAGTAATATTCTGTTTATATCAGACACTACTGTTCTTGGGGGACTGGGGGAGTGCCTTTCTGCAGTCACTGTGAAAAGTAAAGCATGCCAGATAATTACAGTAACGATGGAAAGAGCTGGGGATGCAATGTAAAATTTCATATTAAATCAGAGTCAAAGTGCCTCTTGGCCTGGCCCGCTAATGCTTTCTGCAACCGTAAAATTTGGCTGCAACAGTGCAATACAATACTGGTGAGAAAACGTGAAGATTATTACCATGCTTCCTTAAAAGACAAATTCTAAAGCTGGACAACCAATGTATATAAAGCAATGGCAATTTATTTCCCTAACCAGCAGAGAAACACAGAAATATACCAAAAAACTAAAACCCCTATGATTATGAAAAGGAGAGAGTCTTGTTTATATAAATGGTGGAGAAAACCTAAAATGTTTCACCTGGCAAATCTCCCTAAAGGGGAGGGCCCAGAGACCATTTTTCCTTGTCTGTCTCTTGGCAGGAGGTTTGCTGGCTCTCATTTTGCACCAAGGAGATTATCCTTCTTCATTTTAGTGGAGGCCACAAGGCAGCCCTGCCGATAAAAATGATGCCAACCTCATCTTCTTGATGTACCCCACAAGGTGCACAGAAATTAGTAATCAGAGTAATGAGTTCAAGGTCCCCAGGGTCCTTCTAACCTTTGTAATCCCCATTCCCTGGCCTCTCCTATGGCTCAGACAGCCAGGGCCTGTTTCCTCCCCTCCCTCATCCACTCTCCTTGTAACACAAAAAAATTGCTTGGAAAAGTGCTGTTATGTTTTCTCCTGAAGCCAATGACCTTACAAAATGGACTTCAGGAGGAAAAAAAAAAAAAAAAAAAAAAAAAAAGGCTTGTCTACTGCTCATCTTATTTACCTTTTTTTAAGCCTATGCATGTGCACATACAGGCATACATAATTCTGATCCAGTATCATACACTGTTTCTGGATGGCAGAATGATCCTGAATGACACACAGGTTTTCAGGAGGAGCTCAGTAGTTTTGAGCAGAAGCAATCTACAGCTGTACTTCCTCCATCACTTCTTTTCTTCTTTGCCTTCAATGACTCTGCTACTGTCTCAGTAGTTGATGTAAGTAATCAAAATAAAGTTTTTTTTTTTTTCTGATAAGCAAAGTCAAGGAAATCAAAGTTTGTGCTTTATTGAACCACTTAAAGCTGCAGAAGTCTCAGAGATCTTGTTGCTAGTGTGATTGTTGCTTAGACTGTCCCTCTTAGTATATATTTTGCCTGAAGCAAACCTGCTAACACTTTGAAGGAAAACATTTGCCTATTATTTTAAAGATACAGCCTCTTTGAGTCCAGGAGTGCTTGTCAACCTCCCAGTAGCACACTATGACATACCTCTTTATCTAGTGGCTATTAATACAGAAACCTCTCTAGCTTCAACAGTAAATGTGTTTGCACTGCATATTTTTGAAATATATGGAGATGATATTTGCTACTGGTTGTGGAAGGTCATGTGAACCCAGTATGAAATACTGCATCAGTTAAATACACTGTGCCAAAAATAATGTAGCTTTGTACAGCTCGGTATTCTCAGTATAATATATACTGAAAGGTGCAACTGCTACAACTCCTCTCTGTTTTACTCTGCGACTCTCATTTGCATAAGTAATATCTGCTGATGTGAACAGTCTTTCCAGAGACATCAGGAATTTGACCTAAAAGTTTCTGTAATGAGTTGATAATGACAGGCTTAGCAGAATATCATAAACGCAAATAATTGTATCATCAGCATTTTGTGTTTATATTTCTTGGTTATTGATAAAGACCGATAAACAAAGAAATATGCTTTGAGTTACTCACATACACTATATGCAGAGACCAATATTTAGTCCTTTTTATGTATTTACTGTGTTCCTTAGTTGCCTACAGACACACAACAGGCACATTGTAAATTTTCTCATATTACTCAAAAGGTACTTTGAGGAAAGACATATAAGGGGCCCAAGATGATGTTATAGTTCAAGGAGGTTTTTCTGGCTGAGTCAGTGGCCATGTCTATTCTACTCTGTTATGTTGTCCAATGAGAACAGTCTGTAAATTGGCATGGATGATGCAAAGAATCTATGTCCACACCAAGTGTGTTTCAAGGGATTTTATTTCAAGCTAATTTTAGTCTGAGCTGGTGGACTGTATGCCCTTTAGTGGTTATGTGGGCTTCTGGGGTGCACCTTCACATTTAGTTTAATCCCCAAAGAATCCAGATTGTTCGCTGGAATCCCATTTACAAGATTGCTCACTGATATGAACCAAAGCATTAGAAATGTGGATGGTTGGGAGATTTGCTTTAAAAATACACCACTCATCTGAACTAAAATAGTAATTAGACACACCAGCTGAGAGGTGTGCTGGAGGGCAATGACGACTGTCTTCACACTACACATTTATCCTGTGCCTGACCATACTGTGTTCAGATTAGGACACAGGTAGGGCTTTGGTGGATGTGGTGGGCACTAGAAGGCACTGCTTTTATTTGCTGTCTTTCTACTGAGACCAGTAGCTAATGAGTGGAGGAACTGCACAATTATTGTTCCAATACAGAAGGATGAAATCTAACAGACTGGCTTCAACCACAGGTTGAAAGAGAACTTACCCAAGCGAGTGGAGACCCATTTCGCCTGACAGGCAGAATTAGCAGAATAGCCTCTTAACGGTGAGCTGGTTGCAATTTCTGTGTGGTTCACTGTCATGCTACATGTGGGAGGGAGCTCAGACTCCCTGGGGGAACAGGCTGCCTTCTGACGTCCTACTCCCAGAGTTTCCAAGTGTGGTCAGAAAGAGTCAGAGCAGGCACTAGACCAAGAGCAAAGAGATTTGGTCAATCACCCATAAGCAGAGACTTACACATACAACTAACTTACAGAACAAATGGGCCTGAATGAGAAGGTTTCCTTGAGCCTTCTCTCCCCCTTAGGAACCTTTGTCAGCATCTGTAGGGGAGAAGAAACTGGTCAAAACTGGTAAGGCTTCAGTATTCAATGGATAAAACATTCAAAATGTAGGACCTATTTCCACCCATGACCTTCTTTTTGACCTTCAGCAAATAATTTCCATTGACTTCTGCCATTTTATTTATTACATTTATTAAAAATTATAATATCACCAAGCTTTGCTACTCCCAAGCAGGGAACTTTTATAACATACACCATAAGATGAAAGATGTCAGATCTTTCTGATCAGAAATGCCTCCTGCAGAATGTCCCTCTACAGCCGATAAATACTACCCAAATAATAATACTGTAATGGACACAAACAATTATAACTCCAGAACTGGTAAATAATTCAACATGATATTAAGCATCTGAAGATATGTCTTATCAAAAACTTCCTGCATACTGTCATTATGGACATTTTTAATGTAGCAGATGTGGTTAATTGTTACAGGAAGCTGCAGAATTTTGTATGAAGTTTTTGCAGCTTGCTAAATGAAATTAATGTTTTTCTGATTAACTGGTTGCAGTTCATCAGTTGGATAAAACTTCAGGCACTGTGAAAGAAATCTGAATTTGAGAGGATTTGTGATGGGAGGCCTACAGCTGCTACTCATTTCTCTGATAATGGAAAATCAGCAATTTAGGAATAACCTAGGTGCTGAAACAGAAGAGAGAAAAAATGAACATACACATATTTTTACCTACACTTTCCTATTATATTAAAGCTTTGTAATTCTTGTAAAAAATACCATTAATTGTAATAAAAAAATCTGGGGATAATAGAAATGCTTAAGAACTGGCTATAAGTGAGATGTCAGCCTAAGTCCATGATATCGTGTAGCTATTCAAATTATAGATGACCTGGAACCTCTTAAAATAAAACTGTAATATTTAAACTTCCTCCAAAACTGCCTATTGAAAACCAAACTGGTAGAAAGGTTACATTTATTTTTGATTCCAATTTTTTCATGAGTCTAGGCATGCTATTTTCAAAAGCATTGCAGAAAATTTTACAAAAGTTTGATCTTATGCCTAAACATTAAAGCTGTTTGATATACGGATTTTTTTTTTCTGTTTTGTATTCAGGTTTGAGACTGTATTTTGAGTATTACTTTCAAGTCTGTTTTAAAAGTTACATTTAAAAGTGTTCCTATAGAACTACATGTAGCAGAACACTGTTGCTTTCACAGAGCATTGTGCTGCAATACCTCAACACATGTAGAATGAAGTGCACCCTTCCCATCATAAATCTTGGTTATCAGAACTTTTTATTTTGACATCTCCCTAAAAGACTGAAGCAATAGGATCTATTTCCTTATTTAGGCAGTGAGCTGTGTTGTGTAGAGACTACTCCTTCGTGCGTGTTTGTACAAGGCCTCAGCTTGTGGCACAACATAAGGCTGCCCTCTAGATGTCTTTCCACTGCCTCTGTCGCGGTTTATGTGGAGGCTTTGCTTCTCTGTTGGGAAAAAGATATTAAATGCTGTAGAAAAGTCAAAAACTTGCAAATCAATGGTTAACTTTTAAATCAATCCAAACCCAGACAGGAAGCCAATGGACAGATCAGAAAATGAGGCTGCTGTGCTGTGATCATGAAGAAGGGATGAGTCACCTGGCCTTCCCAGGTTTATTGAGTCTAGTATATAAGACATATAATTAAACCAGCAAAGAACAAGCAGGGTGAACTGGCCTTTTTGCAATGCAAGTAGAACTTCAGTCCTTATCCGGTTGATTGTTATAATGGAGGACAGCATATTTCTCCAAGTCCATATGCAAAATGTAACAATTTGACATAATAGATCAACACAGAAAAATAACATTCACTTTTTAACTTCACAAGGAAAACAGATGGAACCTGTTGTGAGCCAGGAAAAGTTCCAGTACAATCAAGGACACCGCACCAGCACAACGCTGATGTAAGAGTTCAGTTACTTAAATTGCAGTGAAAAAGACAATTGTCTTTAGCACAGGCATGGCCCAAACTATCTAGATAATGCTTTGTTGGCATCCTCAATTAACTGTATTTTGTGTTGTTGCCTTTTCATTTTGGTTTTCAGCCTGTTTAGTGTGATCTGAATCGCTGACAAACATTGGGAAGAGCTCAAGAGGACACAAAAAGTGTTGGATGGCTATTCTAGAACAAAGTCATATATGATCCGAACCAAGTCATATATGATCTAAACCAGGGACCAGTTTTATCTCTTCTGTTGACTTTTTTCAGAACAAGCAAAAAAAATCACCTTGATTCCTTGTGCCTCAGGTTCCCATCTCTGTCACCTGCACTGGAGGTCCTATCGTCTGTCTGCCTCACAAGGCCATTGAAAGCATTAAACACAGTAAGGACTGTGAGTTGCTGAATGTATAGCAAAGAGTCTCAAGATATAGACTGTATATCATCTCAGCAAGGTAGCTTGTGCTATAATGAAGTGAATGTGAAACCAGATTCATAGCTGCAGCAAGTGAACATACCTCCCCTGACTGCAAAAGACGTATATCTATTTTCATCCTTGGAGGATGTGATTGGAGCTATTTTTGTTTTCAAGGGTTTATGTGGAACCACTATAACAGGAAGGGAGCCCACAACAATGAATATCGCATGCAAAGTAATTAGGTTCTAGAGAAAGTTTGAGAGCATCCCATCACCATAAACAGTGTTGCCTCATGGTTTGAGTTTCCACCCCTTGGCCAGCAATGAGTGTTTTACTCATGTCCCCATCTCCTGAGTGAGTACCCTAATTACTGAGCGACTGGGTGGGGCATCTAGGGAGGAGGGCACCATTTTTTATGTGACTGATTGGGAAAATGCACTTGAGAACACGTCCCCAGTCAGCCCTGTGGGTACTGGTGTGTGGGCTGACAAGATCTGGCAGGACTCAGTATTCAGCAGCATTAGATTTAGCAGTGGGCATGCTCAGAAATAGACTTTTAGGCAAAAAGAAAAGTGATGGTAATATGGGAGCCTCTGGATCTCAGCCCAAATATTAAACAGTTAAGTCTGATAGTGGGAGTTTTGATAAACTACTTTTGATAAAGTTTGTAAATTTAATCTTAGGTCAACCAATAGTCAGTGCTGGATATTCACTAATGTAATATAATATGAAAATATTATAGTTAAAGGTATATATAAAACATATACAATATCAATAATAAATATTATCCATAATATTATATATAAGGATGTAGGTATATATACACATGTATAGATATAGGCTATATGAACGACTATTTCTATTTAGAAGCCAAAAAAGGCAGACATCCAAAGGTGGTAGCTGAGCACATCTGCTCAAATAGTTTGACAAATTTAGATAAGTATGATGAAAACAATTTATGAATGCATCAGCTCATGGCTGCACTTTAAACAGCTAATGCATGGGGCAATTAAACTCTAACATAATCTTTTCTTTCTACAAAGTAATCTTTTTTTTTTCAAATTGATCGTATTTAGCCACTGAAGAGGCATTAGTATGAACAGATGGAAAGGTTGGATTAGCAGACTACCAAAAATATCTGAAAATGAGAACTAATTTATCTCCAAGTGAGGAAATAAGGCTTAATAATGGTCAAGCTAGTTTTATAGTCAGACACATTGGATTATATAACAAAGAAATGAGAAAAGGACAGATTTCAGCAAGATTCCTGTAACACAACTGGTTTTAATTAACTGATGGATAACTTCGAAGTGACCAATTTAGCCAGTTTTTTAGAATTTCATTACCAACAGAAAGGCTATCATGTCAAACTTTCTATGGGCAGTTTGGGTGAAATTTTTTACGACTGTGCAAGCATGCACAAATCATTATCCTTGCAAAGAACCAGACTAGGACTAACTGTAGCCCAGCCATTAAAGGGAGTAGTATGCCAGCACAAGGTCTCTGGGTGAGTGGGGAAAGTCTTCTGAAGCCGCAGTAGATTACTTTCCCTCTGGAGCAAAGAAGGAAAAGCAGAGCTGTTACTGCTTATGCCTCCTGATCAGGATGCACCGTGGTGGCTATACATTATCCCAGATGCTACAGGGAGCTTAAAAGTTCATTCCACATGGATATTTTCTTTTTCTTGGAATGTCCAAACTAACTAATGTTTTCAAAAATCCTCTTTCAGTTTTTAAATCCTTTTACCTTTAATTTAAGCTATATCAGGAAAGGAAGATAATTATGATAGAGAATTTTCTATTCTGTAGTGTTTTTCATGGAAGGAATATGTTTTTATAACAATGCTCTTTGACACAACACTCTTCCAAAGTGTGTGTAAAAAGAGGAAAAAAAAAGGGCTTAGTCTTGTGAACCGTTGAATAATCTTTCCTCTATGAAATAAATGAAGCTATCCATTTGAATAAGGACTACTTCTAGTGTCTACTCTTGCATATGTATATTCTATATCTTCTGTTCACAGTCAGATTGCAGAGTAATGGCTACTTCTAGAATAGAAGGCTTTTTAGGACTGAAATTTATCTCAGCAAACAAAAGATTGGTTAGGACCCCTGAGTTTTCCAAACAAAGAGATCATTTCGCTTGCATCCATTTTCCAGCTTCAAGTATGTATTTTTTTCTTAATGTTAACGGATTCTAGGAATCCATGTTTCTTGCCTGAAAGCAAGTCTTTGCTCTGTTTCTAGGGTTACTAGAGGAATATTAAAAAAAAAAAAAAAAAAAACAGCAGACGAGACTCAAAAAGTTTCCAGGTCTGTTTTGCAATACAGAACCCAAGGGTTTTTGAAAGGGTCTAAATTTGGCAAAATTAGCTTTCCCATCCCTCCCTAACTTTATTTTTCTGTCCCCTAACTATTTTTACTTCAAGTTTCCTTCTGTCTCTGTGGATATAGAGTAAAGATCTGTGGATAGGAGTCTGGGAATACGATAAGAAAGTAAAACTTCCCGTAAAAATGCAGTGTTATTGTACTGAAAGAAAGACCAGGGATATAATGCTAGAAATGGATATATATCAGCATACATATATGGGGAGTATGTGCTCCATATTTTTTTGTGGATTTTACAAGGCAATGCAGCTTCTTAAAGTACTGTTGCGTTCAAGCTAGTATGTAGTAATTGTTGTTTTCTTTAAAAAGGTTTTATTTGTAGAGAACATCATTATTGTCACTGGCATTTAAAAAATTCACCAAGTCTCATGAGATGATAAAAAAATCCCAGTGGATGGCCACTTGTATAATATTTTTTTGTCCAGCAGCACTATACTTTGACCTGAATATAAAATTCACAGAAATATCTGCAAGGCCTTAGGTTCTTTCACGTAGTTCCAAATTCAAATTAAGATGAAGATCATCTTTGCATCCTACCTTTTTATTTTATTGAAAGGATACATTCCGCATTCGTAATGAAATAAATGGTTTTCAGAATAAAGTTGAAAAGGCATTTTGTCTCATCCTAGCAGTTTGTTGACATTTTGTTTTCCATATTACTTCTATCAAAGTTTGGAAACATTAATTGGTAGAAATACATGTATTTGTTGTGTGAATTTGATTTACTGCCTGAAAAGTGTTTAGACTTCATAAGAAATCTTACTAGCAACTTTTAGCATCATACAAAATTTATAAGTAGTTTCAATAGATGATATAGATTTATCTAAAAAATTCTGCTGACATTTTAACTGCTTTAAAAATCTCAGTTTTTTTCATTGAAAGTTATGCAGGAAATCCATCTCTACTAGATATCTCCATAGGACCCTTGCTTGACTGGAGTCAAGTCTCCAGCTGCTGTGAGATTTAATAACGCCCTGGTTATGATATCATCAAATAGCAAAACCTTCTGGACAGCTGGAACAATTTTTACACTAATGCTGTAATTAGATACATAGAATTGTCTTAGTACAGAAAGTTACTTGAGGCTCAGACAAAATACAACATACCATTTACTAGCCAAAGGTCAAGGAACTTGCTTCCAAATCTTCCAGTCTGATCTTTAGAAGAGCTGTCTGGGAACGCTGGGTCCTGGATGGTTTGACTTAAGAGCTCATGTGAAATGACAAAACTATATTTTTGGACTGAAATTATTTTTCTTATCATGCCACCATGTATATATTATGGTCCAGTGGTTCAATATTTTTCTCCTAGATGGAAACCATTACCTTAGTTTTGGCACATTTCACTACAGAGCCGTTAAGATACTGTTTTCTTCTTCTGAAAACAAATATCAATATTTCAGATGTAAATGCATGCAGAAACATCAGCTTGTGGCCAGAATGATTAAAAGCACATCTCTGTGGCTGGAATGGATGTACCCATTTGATCTCCAAACTCTCTGATGATGTGCTTGCTCCACAACCTCCATATCCAGCGAGCACAAGATAAGGCCCTGGCTAATATGTCATGCTTCTGAAAGGCTGCCATTTGGGCAATTTGGCTCATTAGTTATTGAATTATTAATGGTTCTTCATATACCTTTGATAAAAGTGTATTGATTAAAGGCACCATTTGAAATGTGAATTCTTTCAAAGCCAAAATGTTGTAACATAGCACTGTTATTGACAAAATTGAATTTGGCAGGTAGATAAAAGCTGGAATCAGATATCCCTGAATGTTTTGAAAAACAATAGCTGAAAAACTTGGCAAAACTGTACATTTTTTAGGAATGTGTTTTTTAAAACAGTAGTATCTAAATCTATTCTTCTAAATTAAGAAGAACAGGTCTGCCCATGATGCCTGAGTTTTTAACTACTACACTAATCAGAAAGGAAGCTATTCAAGCTCTTTATGCACTGCAGTATTATTTTTACTTTGTAAATAGCTACTTGAATGAATTTGAAATTAGTTAAAGTGATTTGGCTAGAATTCAGTAATGCATGGGAAATACTTAAGATACAGTCAAGAAAGCTGCAATCAAAATTAATTCAAGTAAAACAAATATCCATCCCCCCAAGTGACAGAAAATATAGTAGAATAGTGAAGAAAAATATGAGTGCAAAAGATCAACAGGAGGCCCTTGAACAAGATAGCTAATTTCTTTGTACAATGGGCTGTACTCATACTATAGAATAAGGACTAAATCTTTTGTTTCTCTTTGTATAGAGAAAAAACAACCCTCCAGAATTAAGAATCAATTTTCTGGAGAATAGAGAACAGGGACATGGAAGTGAAAGTGGCAGAGTTTGTGGAAGACGGATAAAGAAACAGCACCAAGAGTGCTGATTAATTAAGAGTTTAGAAGGCATGTAGCTGTGTTTCTGAAGAAGAACAGCACTGAGGAACAAAGTGCAGTGACCATATTCAGTATACAAAGCACAGAAGACTTTTGACAGGTAGATATCCTTTCCTGTACATTGCACATATAACCCAGCAAATTTGCAACATTATTCCTAGTACAATGTGCAACATTTGGGCATTGAGGTGGTTCATCAATTCTTCATCAGTTCTTCATCAGCCTCCTAAATCCACTCTATCTCCCTCATTGTATGACAGACTCCTAAGCAAGCCATGCCTTATACACGTGCCTCTCAAGGCTGGAGAACATGCTTCTGAGAGACTGTGACCGGGAAGAGATGGTGCCCCCAGACATTAAAGGGAGAGTTTGTATACAGATCCAAAGCTAGACATCCTTGGTGGAAACTCAGTGCCATAAAACCTGGGAATCATGGTTTGATCTGACAGCTGCAAAATATCCCGGTGGCTTTTTCCCCTCCCAAACTACCAGCTGTCCAACTAAAAATGGAAGTGATTTATGTTCCCCAAATACTAACTGATTGACAGACAATGCGGAAAGGAGTTGTAGGGCCCCACTGTGACTATGGAGTCTCTAAAGCGATGAGAAAGTGGTGGAGATCACAGGGATGCTCACTAGACTATCTGTGCTGGGGCCAGGGAGATTTCTTTCACCCAAAGAGGTAAAGCTAGATTTCTAGCTGCTTGTGCTGCCCATGAATGGAAGAGAATGGGACTGTGATTTTTATTGAAATTAAGGAAGAAATTCACTATCCCAAAGGGTGTATATTTTGCTGATATGTAACCCAGAGATACATGGTATAGTAGATTATATATGTTCACCATATAGCAAACAATCAGATAGCTGTGTCTAATACAGTATCCGTATATAGTTTCAAGAGTGTAAAAATATAAACTTGCTAGAGTCTCTGATTTCCCTAGGTAATAAAGTTATTCAGAGAATATTGGTTGACAGCTACACCCACTTGCAGTCATCAATTCTGTAAGGGCTGGTACAGAAGTTTAAAATGCCAGTATTCATCTCTTTCTCTCCCCTAAGTCTTCATTATAATGTATCTCACTATTTTTTAGTAACTTTCAGTCTACTTTTTGGCAGATGTGACAGGCAGCTGTAATATTGATACCATCAGTACTGTTCATCCTATTTTTTCTCACAATGATTCTTAGCACATATTAATTAACAGAAATAGGAAAGGTGCAATCACTTTATTTAATGTAGTTGATTAAAAAGAACTTGCAAGCTACTATCAGATAAAATTTGGCTTGTACAATTGCAGTTCTTAGAATTTTAATGAAAATCTCTTCTTTTTTAACATAAGTGTGCTTCTCAAAGTTTTCTTTCATTAAGCAAAATATTTTAGGGCAAATAGTAGGCAAGCATGTACAAATCATACAGCTTAGCAAAATACAAAGACACCTTGTAAGTGTAGGGCTTATGCTTTTCAACACTCAGTGTTAAGAAGGGGGAGGAGCAAGGATGGGGGAGAGGCTTGAGTGCTTATAAGAACTTTGTCACCTTTTTCTTACATTTGCTTACCTATTAGTAATCATTAGTAAAACATTTAAATGTGATATATAAGATATTCTTATGAAAAATTACTAAACATATGTACAAATATACCACGTTAATTAAATCACAAGCATCACTGTAATAATTGAGCTAAATACAGCTGGAGAATTCAGTAGGTACCTAAGATTGAAATTCTTAGCATAGTATTTAATTACTTCCTTGTGCCATCCAGCAGGAAAAAAAAAAAGAAAAAAAAAGGCCTTACCAAGTGATCTAAAAGTCAGGAGATTCAGCTTGCATCAGATCAGAGACAGTAGTACGTAGGTCAGGAAAAACAGTTGAAATGTAGAGATAGCTTATTAAAATAAATGTTTCAGCTAATCTTAGATGGTAGGTCTAGAAATGACAGACAAATTTCCAAAGGAGGTCAGAGACCATTGGAGGGCTTTGCAGTTTACCTGCAAACAAACTGAAGTTAAGGAAGGCTACATTTCTGACATATCCACTGAGAAAGAAAAGCATCTTGAACTCTATGCCTATCACAAGAGCTGCTTGAGATTTCCACTCATTTCTCTGTTGGGAAAAATATTTTGAAAAAATTCTAGCTCCTATTAAAAAGGACTACTGTTTTGAAATGTAAGCTATTTTTTATCATTAAGAATGGCTGGAATTATAATGACACATTTCAAGATTAGCAAAAATATCTTCATTTATTAAGATAGAGGAGAAGACATGAACAGCAACAAATATTTCTTTAAATTTTGACTTATGATCCCAATTCAGAATGGCAAATATCTCAAATTTAAGAATTTTTTTTGAATTGTTAGATTCTGCATGGCCAACATCTTCCAAGATTCCCACTCATTTATACTGCAATGTAGTAATTGTGGATCATAAGCTGTTATTTTCCCAGTTTTGGACACTTTCCAATTCTATGAGAGTTAGTCCATAAATTTCTCATTGTCAATGAGAAGCATTGAGGAGCAATGAGACGCAATGAGGAGCAATGACTTGACTTAAGACTTGATCTCATGAATTACTTAGGTATCTAACTGTGATTCTACATAATATTATGAACTGGAGAAAAATCTCTTCTTAATCAAGGAAACATGCTCTGTAGGATGGTCTATATTCTGCTCGTTACCTCCATTCTACTATGACTTCTGCTCTTATGCCAAGCTTCAGTCCACTAGTGTTCAGTCAAACACTAGTGACAGTGGGAATAGCTCATAGATCTGAAAGATGAACCTCATAGAACAGCCATGAATTTTTGCATGTCACTGTCATAAGCAAGTAAAACCAATGAAAATCAATTTATCAATTTCTAGCTCTCTCTTATGTAATTCTCTGCAGATACCTGTGAGCTAAAAATTCCATGATATAAATTGTACTTTTGTCTTCTGGAGGAGAAAAGGACAGAGACAATTATGCATAATTTTGTCTTTGCTAGTGTATCAAACAATCAATAGCTCAATAGTTTCAAAACATGCAGCCGATCTGAAACCATCATTAAGGATATATGTGTAGTACTTTATTATAATACATTTTTCATATTAAAACACAAGGGAAAACCAACATCTGCTTTCTGGCATAACACAAATGTTCAGTTCATGCCAATGTCTTGTAACCAGCCTGTAATGAGTGTCAGAATAGTGGTTCAGGAATGATTTCAGAAACAACTAATAGAAGGCAGAAAATGGATTTGAGTTCCTATTAAAATGTATTCTGTCAAAAACAAAATCATAAGAGCAACTAGGAAAGAAATTTGTATAGTTTGTATAGTAGAAGTAGAAATGAATCAATCATCTGAATTCTTTTCTCATGCTTAGCCCAAAACTAATCTCTTCTTTTGAACTTCAGACGAAGACCTACACCAGAGATCTAAGAAGTGAGAAAACAATATTTTTTGGTGGGAGAATTCTGAAAAGTGAAAGGCAAACTAAAGGAAAATGGAGCTGGTGAAGTGGAAATTATAAATTCACAAGTGGGAGGAGAGGGAAATAAGATTACATGACAGCAGCTTTATTTCTTTCTCTAGATTTCCAGATCTGAAATTACTGCTGAAATAGATCATTAACATATACCAAAATTTATTCTGTGTGCTTAGTACTACTTAAATAAAATGGAAGTATTCAAAATTACCAGTATTACCACTTTTTTTTGGAACTGTTCGGTGTAACTACATGTGTGGGAATGGAGGTAAATGGGATGAACAAGCTTATATGCATATAGATGGACTTAGTATATTGCCACATTGTGTGCATCAGTTTAACTGTACTGAATTTAACAGAGCTGAGCTGATTTATGACAGCTGAGAACATGGTCCATATATACATTATACAATTATGATGTCTGTAATAACATACTGTAGTTTGCTTTGGGCATATTTTCACTTAATAAACAAAGCTATGAAAGTAAATACAAAAGTGCATCACCATTGCAGGCTTGGAACTACTGAAGGACTGTTTTATTCCTTGCATCATAAATATCTCCTATATACTAAGCTAATCCCTTTGGACTGATGCAGTATGGAGAAATAAAAGGACCTTTTTGCATTTAGTCTAAAAAACCTTAAATGCCATGAAGAAATACAGCATTAATGTTGAATTTTCTGTTTTCAGAGTCAACAACTGAATTCTATAATTTAAGTCATACATTTGTTTCTTAGTATTTATCCTGCAACTTTATTGCCTTTGGAAGTAATTTGGAAGTGTTTGGTGCATAATAGTCAATAAATCATATAAGGAAAGAAGAAAAGCATCTTTGTTCTTTAATGAACATGGTGGAGGCTGTTAAATGATGGCATTTTTTAAAGCAAACAAAAACCCCCCAGAAAAATAATTATGGTTTCAGGATCTGATAGTGTCAAACTATAATGAAGTTAAAGAAGGGAAAAATTATCCAAATGTAACTGCTATAAACGTTGTTGATTTCAGAAACAGACCAGAGCCATATTCACAACAGACTTCTTTCCATCTAACTCTTATCTGTATGTTATATTATGTCACTGATGAAATACAGCAGCCCATGCAACAGTCATCAGGAAAGCAACATTTTAATTGCAAGTAAATGCAAGTATTTTAAATCTAATCTCAAAAGAGCAAATATTTACCAAGAGTTTATGATCACAGATAGACTAGTAGAATAAACAAAGTGTACAGTATCTGCTTGTCTCCATATGTATTTGACTTTTTTATTTGAAAAGAATTAGACTACTGAACACAAGCACAGCACTGGCTCAATGCAAACCTTCATTGCTCTCCAATTGAGCAACGTTGAGGACCACACACAAAAAATGTATCCTCGTAAGAGAGAAACATTTGTGAAGGAGCTTTCAGGATTTGAAAACCTTATGGTCTTTGTTACATTTTAGCAAACCACATACATATTTTGAACTTTATTTCATTGTATGTGATCTGTGGTTTGTTGTGTCTATATAGATGGTTATATGAATTTCATACTACTAAAAGAATTATATGGTTCTTTTGGTCATTCAAATCAGAAACAAAAATCACATGAAAATTATCTGCTTTTCCAGCTTGTAGAAAATGATATGACAAAATGACTAGTATTTACAAGATTCATTTCATTACTGACTATCATGTGTCATACCCCAGATGTTATACAGTACCTAAATTCATGAAAGATGGACTATAAAAACAAGCACAGAGAAGATTAAGTTGTATATTTTTAAAAAAGCTCAGATTAACTATCTTTAACAATTATAAAAGTAACACAAATTAGAATGACAGGAATTTGTCTTCCTGCATTTAAAATATTTGGAATAGAAGAAGCTCTTGAAACAACTGAAACTACATTTAGTCCTAATAATTATCAAATAGGATAATCAAAAACTTTGGAAAAGAAAACTAGCTTTACAGACCCTATAGATTTACAGGGTATTATTGACAATTTGCTATTAGGGAAATCAGTCTGAGA
Organism: Apteryx mantelli; assembly: GCF_036417845.1. Lineage (NCBI taxonomy): Eukaryota > Metazoa > Chordata > Aves > Apterygiformes > Apterygidae > Apteryx > Apteryx mantelli. The sequence continues at coordinate 155,759,622 of NC_089979.1, forward strand.
ATTTAAAGATGCAATGGTAACTGCTCTGATGTAGTTCGATGCTTTATATACATACTATAGATGAATTCATATCCAAGGACAGAAAATGACAATCAAAAACTTAGTTATCCCTTTGGAAAACAGACTAAGTCGCTCCAAGCTGCTAGAATTTAGGTTGTAACTGCACTGAAATCTTTCTAATCCAAGAGACAGGTGAAGGACAGATGATCCAGGTTCCTATTATTGTGTTGTTAGGGAAATAGCCTAACATGCTAAATTAAGTGAAAAACAGAATCTGTTTGCCATTTGGTATCAGCAAAATACTCTGTGCTAAGGCTTGGAAAAATGAATGTGCATAGCCTCATTGACTGCAGCAAGATACTCAGAATAACATTATTTATATGTATTTTTTCTTTGATCCTTGTACATAAAGGCCAATCCCTAGGAGGGAGTGAGTTTGAGAATGAAAATGGTATAATTTACATTTTCTTTGCTCCATCAGCATGTGTATCATTACTAACTTTGTTTCTCATTGGACTGAGATTTTGCTTAATGGTAAGAAAGGTAAAATTCAAGCACAGTGAGTAAAGAACAACAATTTTGACACCTTTAAACGTTCAGTCACTCTAAATGCAAAAGAGCTGGATGCTAACTTTTATGATGAGAGAGCAGTAGTTTTAAACAAAACCAGCATCCCAGGGTGACTTTCCCTCTCTTTTGGATAGATTTGCACTATTCTGCACTACGTAGAATTCTGCTCCTCTTGCTCAAAAAAACAAACAAAAAAACCATAACAAAAAATCTTTTAACTCCAACCTTTACTGGCAATGCTACATCCAGTTCTTGAAACAGAGAGGTAAGACAGAGCAGTGGACCAAACTACTTGTTTCTCATAATAATGGCAGTGATTCCTCTGGTGTGATATAGCTCTAGAAACTTTCAAATATAGGCTAAGCAGAGACTGCACAATTAAACTCTTAATCATTTCGTGGTCCAGCGAATGGTGGCATGCAGAGACCTTATTAGAATATATGGTATATGTTTCTGTGGTATAAATGTATACCACAGAAACAATACCAAATGTCCAATCTGCAAGGCCATTTCCATCTCTAAAATGAATTATCTTTGAGATCAATGACTTTCAAGTGTGGGCAGTCATACTTCACAGGCCTAACTGTATCTCTCACATTATCTCCAATATCTGACATGTCTTTCTAAAACAGCCAAAAAGATAAGCCAATTTCTTCAAATGCTGGCTCACCAGTTTACCTTGGCAACATCCAGGGGGAAAAAAAAAACTGATGAAAAAGGAGGTAATAACCAGACTAAGTTTGTGGAGGAACAGAAAGAGGAAAGACAAGTATCCTACTGGTAATTCTGCTGCTGTGGATGACCTGTCTTCTTGGTACCATTGTGCAAGGCTCCAGCTTGTGCTCTTATCCCAGCAAGTGGTTTAGGATGAAAAAGTCAAAAATGAGCATGCCAAGATCTCAGGAGCTATGCTTTTGTTGTGGGACAATATTTTCATGCTGACGTTCTCACAGGCAGTCAACAAATTGTCTTATTACACAATACGTAGTTATCACAATGAATAAGATTTGTTTTGTTACACAATAAGGTGACTATCCTGACTCAATGCCCCTGAGAGAGAAAGATAATTTTTCATGTTGGCTCCTTCCACAATGAATAAGTGAGCAGTGAGGTGAGGGACACTGAGATTTGTCCCTCTACCTGAATTACTGCAAGCTACAAATATAACCTGAAAGTCCTATCTGTTCCTCATTTACCTATTCCCAGGTAAGATTTCTGGTGAGGGACCTCTGTTTCTAATTGCTGCTGCCTCCAGGAACGTGCTGTGAGTTGTCTGAGCAACCAGCCTGGCCTGTTGGTCAGCTGGCAAGAACAAACAAATGCTAACTACATGTTGGTAAGCTCGAGAGTTTTCAGCACGCTTCATTACTGCTACGTCTTATTTCTTTCTTCTGTGTGGTTAGTCATTTCAGACACTTCAGGTCAAGGCAGTGAATCAGAGTAGCTGGCTCCGAGCAGGAGTGTCCTGCAGACCAGCTGCTGCTGGGTGATTAACCAAAGGGACTGCCAGGATGGAGGCACCAGCCAGTCTACTGGTTTTGCAGACTAAGGGTGGCAGTGGTTGTAGCACTGAATCAGTCATCCTTCTCTGTCAAGTGGTGTCACTTAAACCACACAAACTCCCAGATGATGAAAACCAGACTGCAGTATTGGAAGGCACACTGCATTTGTTACTACTCTTTATCTCCACCTGCTGGAGTTTATTCCAAGCATTTGCTACTCCAACCCCTTATTCAAAGGGTTGAAGTACAAAAGTTATAGAAAGCTTTCTGTAGTACAAAGAATACTGATGGTGGTTGTAACAATACTATAACTCGATGTGGATAGAAATTTGTAGATATGTGCAAAAATAATTTCAAAATGCTAATGTGTTGCAGTTAAACTTTTTCTGAATCAATACGTCAGCTTTCCCTTTGGAAGGAGTTTAATTTCTCTGTTTATTCTTTTATGTTACAAAGTAACAGAAAAGTATTAAAGATTGTAAGATGAAAAATATAATTCAAAACAGAACATATCAATCCACTCGAAAAACAGAATTCTTTTGGAATGCCAGCTTGAGAAGGATCCCAGGTTTTCTTGGCTTTCTTCCATTCTAGAACAGATTATGACTGAAAACCTAATTTATCCCATGATAATGCTGATTTCTGAATATTTACAATACATAAAAAATCAGTACACATAATTAAGAATTCTTTTCACCTGGATATGTTAATAAGCACTGAGGTTTCCATTTGTTTGTATTCAAATAGATCCTAGAACCTGCGTAACTGGACAGCTAAAAGTACAGGAGTATCAGTAACATCATTTATTCTTCTTCTCCTCCAAAATATAGGCGAAAGAGTTGAGTTCATTAATGGGGTTTCTTACATTTTTGTATAGAACTTTGTGTGAAGAAAAAGTAAACTGAAAGAATAAATTTTTCACATATCCTGACAGAGAGATACCTGTGGTTTATTTATCTCTTGTAGAAGTGAGTTCCATTGCACAGGCTCAGTGCTTTTGAATTTTCCATCTCCTCATCTGCTCATACATTTTTTAGGACACAGTTTTATTATTACAGTAGAAGGTAGCTGTTATGAGACATCATGGTCATAAAAGGAGAAGTGATTTATTTTTGACAGATGGGATGAAGAACAGCCCCTAATCTAAGATTCATGATTAGTTCACTGATGTGGGATTAATAGGAATAGGTTCAACCCTGCCTGCTGGCATAAGTTTCCCACTTCATGGACCAATGCACTAAGCACTAGGCTGTTACGCAGAGTAATTTGGGCAGTATCATGTTATCCCTGTATTGGGTTTTGAGCTGAACTTGATGCTAATGGTTAACATGAGAAGTACTCTGACTACACGTAGAAGGGCTCTCATGATTTACATGCTTCCTTGTCCATTCTGCCATCAGGTAGAGTATTTAAGGCAGATTGAATGACAGTTAGGGACCTGGATATCTTCAGAGTCCAAAATGTGATGTCTGATCAAACACATGGAAACACTGCAAAGCAGTAGACTGAATTATCTCTTTTGCTCATGTAAATACTATGGGGCCATAGGTTCTATAGGGAGTGACATGAATGTGATTCCAGAGTCTTGCAGAGCAATTTCAACATTCATGTTGAAGTAAAAGAGGTCTGCCTCGGATCAATACTTATTTATGTCTGTATCTTTCCTAAGGACCTGCAGAAAGCGTAGAGTATGGAATTTGATTAAGAGATCAGGAGTAACAGAGACCTCATGAATATAGATGTTTAAGCAGGAGAGAAGGCAAATTTTGTGAACTTCATCATCTTGTCAGACAACAAGAAAAAACTTTCATAGTTGGAGAGACTAGAGATTAACAGGAAGTGGAAGATACTCTTTTCTGCAGAGTCACAATACGGATTCACCCAGAGACAAAGGTTCAGGAGAACTTATCAGAATTTATTTTCTCTGGATCTGAATCTATGGTGAATTAAACTCTTTGGAGAACATGTTCAACTAACACAGAATAAGTGATATAAATCAATCAAATTTCTGTGATCAGGAAATGCATTATACTGTGGCATTCATATATGAGTTATGTATTTTTCATAGCACATCATTCATACACTAAAGAACTTTTCATTTTGTTATGATGAATCATTTAAAAAGGAGAATCTGGAATGTGTTCCTACAGAAATTGTATTAGCTGAAATGTATTCACATCTGTACAATGACTTGGGATCTTCAGATAGAAATGTTTAAACAAGTGCAACATTTTTCATTGAAACCGCTTCAACCTAGATAAAATGCAGTACCAATTATAGAAAAGAAAACACAGATGAAGAGAATAATTTTAATCTATGAGTATTTATAATTTTAATAAACCATGCAGCTATATGCTTCTTATTGCGTTACAGTTGTAACTGCTTTAGGAGTTCTAAGAATATTATTAGTATAAACACACAGCCTCTGTAGTTTAGACTTACCTTTGTGGCAAAGTGATTCTGCAAAGCAAGACCTTCTCTGTGTTAATTTTGTCAATAACAAGATGAGATTAATCAAACCTAGTATTAGCCAATTAAAAACTAGGGGATGGGTTCAGGTTCCTAAACTTAGGCCTCTACGATTATCTAAGTCCTTCAGTGTTTCATGCCCGGCCTCCATCTGAGACTCTAGATGCGTGAGAGTGTCCCTGAGGCCCTGTGTCATGCCCATAAGCTCCGTGCAGGACTTTCAGATGACATAGAGAGTCTCAGAGGGCATTAGGTGCTCATGTCAGACAGCTGAATCCTGTGCTAGGTGTATTGTTGGCTGTCAACTAAGGAAGCATTCAGTTTAAGACAGCTACATTTAGGTGATTACTTGTAATCTAAGCTCCTGATACAGACAACAGAAGCTATTCATTAAGTTCAGTTGCCTAAAAATAGTCACCTAGTGTCAGTTTGTAATGCCTTAGAGTATCTTACCTGACTTTCACATTCTACTCTAGAACAGCATGAGTCTTCTGTGAGTCCTAACTATCAGCCCTACATAGATATCTCGGATATTCCAGGGCGTCTCAAATTGCACTAGATATCTGTGTACCAGCAACCAGACCAAGCCCTTAGTCAATTCAGATGTCGGAGTCTAGAGAACTATCCAGCTGATCAGATGTTGGTTCCCACTTTAGGTACTGAATAGCTCTCTAGGCTCCTCTCTGTTGACACATTCATCTGTCTTCAGCTGTGAGCTGAGTCTCACCTGAAATTTCTTTTAGAGGTAAGGGGAGATGAGAGTTGATACACATGGCAGTTATCTGGAGGAAACTTAGATGCCTTAATTACAGATCTCTAAAATTAGTTGAGACACCCACCCTAAAGAATTACACTTGGGTTAAAATACCCAAAATGTTGTATTCTTTTTGTATTCTTTTTGTTATTTTCTTTTTGTCAAGAAAGCAAGTATGCAAAAAAGAGGAAGGAAGCAAGCAAGGAAGGAAGGAAAAAAAACAAAAAGAAAGAAAAAGAATGAAAATGAAAGAAAGGAAGAGAGAGAGAAAGGATGGAAGGAAATAAAAAGAGAGAAAAAGAGAAGTGTTTGAAGTCATCATAAATACAGGGAAGCATCTAGTGTTTAGCAACAGAAATAAATATTATCAGATCACTCAGTGTGTGTGAAAGCATTGACCCTGTGTTAGTGTCCTGGAGCTATTTACTTACTCTGTCTCTACACTAAGCTCTTTGCTGAACAAATGTCTCCTACTTCCACAAGTGACTAAAGACCACTGAACTAGTTGATATCTACCGCATTTATGTATTTATCTATAATATGCCTATCAGAAGCATTTCAGTGGCAGGAGTAGGTTTGCACTTGTTAGGCATACTGTAGTGCAGTGCTCATGAACGTTTAGAGTCTGTTAGTATTTTTGTATTTCATTATAACTGATATGTGTTGGTATTGAGAAGAAAAGCACATTTGATTATGCAATTGTGTAGATCTACAACTAATAAGAACATCTGGGGTGTCTTGAACATGGTAGATAGTGACTAGAACTAAAGAAGATTGCAATATCAGGGTGGAAATAAGAGCAACTTGGCTGAAAAGTAATCCAGATAGATAGGACAGATGCAGTAACAACTGGTAAAAGAGAAATCTCTAGAAGGAAAGATATGGTGGTGCATCCTGCCTGTAGCAGGGGGAGGATGGAATCACTGCTGTTTGTAAGTTCAAAAGCTGAGATGTGATCAAATGTCTTCTTGGTGTTATCAGCACAGGTAGAACTGCACATCCATATTATGTGGACAAAACCACAGCTTCCCACTGTGAAATCACGTACCATGGGAGGTGATTGTATGTAGGAAGTGATGAGAAATCCTGTCCAGAAAGCTTAATGGCAGAGAGAAGGGCTAAGAGTGTGTGCGTGTGGTTGTTTTTTGTTGTTGGTGTTCTTTTTTATATATATATTGGATCATTTTACAAACACAGGAAAGAGCCCTGCTGTACAATCAGTTTCAGCACCACAGCTCAGGGAGGGGGAACTGCAGCACATTATCAGCTTGAGTCAGGGAAAGGTAGGAACTTTTGTTGATGGAGAAGTGACACATCATGTTAAAAGATATTTCAAACAGCTCCCCTGACTACTCTGTCTTTCAGAGAAGTGTGGAAAACACAGACTGTGAAAGATTATTTTGGGGTTTATGGGCTAGTTCTCCTCCCTTCAAACAACAGAAGAGATCTTTAAAGGAACTGTCATCAATATTTGATTTTGTATTTTGCACTGGATACACGAACACAGATTACACTCATTTGATATTACGACAACCTACTGCAAGAATATTAATATTGCTTTTTACTAGGCACCGAGGCTTTATACTTGGCTGTGTAAAACGTATAAGAAACATATCTTCTATTTCTATACCAAGAGTTTAAAACTGGAAAGCAAGGAAAAGACCTGATCATTAACTTATATTTATGAAAGCTAAGAATACAGTAATACAGAATATTTTACAATTGTATTCTCATAACAGGAGGGTCAGAAATCAAGTTATAAGCAGTAACTTTACATTTGGAATTAGAGATATATCATTGCTCTGCAAATAATCAGAAAGGCTTTGCTATCTCTTATTCTTCCTTTTCGTCTGCTCAGACAGTGCACAAGATGTTCCCACTGCACATCCAGCAAAATGATTTTGTCATGGAAATAACTATTAGTGAGATCAATACAGAATCTTGTCATCAAAAACTAACATATCTAAATAAACCACATACATTTCATATGACATGAAAAATTATTGGATAGCGACATGAAATTCTTCACTTCAGTAGCAAGAGGAAGACTAGGGAAAATGTGGGCCCTTTGCTGAATGGGGTGGGTGCCCTGGTGACAAAGGATGCAGAGAAGGCAGAGTTACTGAATGCCTTCTTTGCTTCAGTCTTTACTGCTCAGGCCAGCCCTCAGGAACCCCAGATCCTGGAGGCAAGAGAGAAAGTCTGGAGAGAGGAAGACTTTCCCTTGGTGGAGGAGGAGTGGGTTAGAGATCATTTAAGCAGACTTGACACCCACAAATCCATGGGCCCCGATGGGATGCACCCACGAGTGCTGAGGGAGCTGGCGGATGTCATTGCTAAGCCACTCTCCATCATCTTTGAAAGGTCATGGAGGACAGGAGAGGTGCCTGAAGACTGGAAGAAAGCCAGTGTCACCCCAGTCTTCAAAAAGGGCAAGAAGGAGGACCCAGGGAACTACAGGCCAGTCAGCCTCACCTCCATCCCTGGAAAGGTGATGGAGCAGCTCATCCTGGAGGCCATCTCCAAGCATGTGGAGGAAAAGAAGGTGATCAGGAGTAGTCAGCATGGCTTCACCAAGGGGAAATCATGCCTAACCAGTCTGATAGCCTTCTATGATGGAAAGACTGGCTGGGTAGATGAGGGGAGAGCAGTGGATGTTGTCTACCTAGACTTCAGCAAGGCTTTCGACACTGTCTCCCATAATATCCTCATAGACAAGCTCAGGAAGTGTGGGTTAGATGAGTGGACAGTGAGGTGGATTGAGAACTGGCTGAATGGCAGAGCTCAGAGGGTTGTGATCAGTGGCACAGAGTCTAGTTGGAGGCCTGTAGCTAGCGGTGTCCCCCAGGGGTCAGTCCTGGGTCCAGTCTTGTTCAACTTCTTCATCAATGACCTGGATGAAGGCACAGAGTGCACCCTCAGCAAGTTTGCTGACGATACAAAACTGGGAGGAGTGGCCGATACGCCAGAGGGCTGTGCTGCCATTCAGAGAGACCTGGACAGGCTGGAGAGGTGGGCGGAGAGGAACCTCATGAAATTCAACAAAGGGAAGTGCAGGGTCCTGCACCTGGGGAGGAATAACGCCAGTCACCAGTACAGGTTGGGGGTTGACCTGCTGGAAAGCAGCTCTGCCGAGAAGGACCTGGGAGTGCTGGTGGACACCAAGTTAAGCATGAGGCAGCAATGTGCCCTTGTGGCCAAGAAGGCCAATGGGATCCTGGGGTGCATCAGGAAGAGTGTTGCCAGCAGGTCGAGGGAGGTGATTCTCCCCCTCTACTCAGCCCTGGTGAGGCCACATCTGGAGTACTGCGTCCAGTTCTGGGCTCCCCAGTACAAGAGGGATGTGGCACTACTGGAGCAAGTCCAGCGAAGGGCTACAAAGATGATTAGGGGACTGGAGCATCTCTCTTATGAGGAAAGGCTGAGAGAGCTGGGCCTGTTTAGCCTGGAGAAGAGAAGGCTGAGAGGAGATCTTATCAACGTGTACAAGTATCTGCAGGGAGGGTGTCGAGAGGATGGGACCAGACTCTTTTCAGTGGTGCCGAGCGACAGGACGCGAGGCAACGGGCACAAACTGAAACACAGACGCTTCCATCTGAACATGAGGAAAAACTTTTTCACTGTGAGGGTGACAGAGCACTGGAACAGGTTGCCCACAGAGGTTGTGGAGTCTCCTTCTCTGGAGATATTCAAAATGCGCCTGGATGCAATCCTGTGCAATGTGCTCTAGGTGACGCTGCTTGAGAAGGGGGGTTGGACTAGACGATCTCCAGAGGTCCCTTCCAACCTCAGCGATTCTGTGATTCTGTGATTCTGTGACTATTTCAGTGGGTCAAAAATTTTATATGCCACAAAACAGCAGATATGAAAACTACAACTAATCACCACCTATGAAGAGAAATTCAGGGCTTTGAAAGAATATAAACCAGTCATGCCACTGAAACTAGTACTTTGGTAGGCTACTCCAGAAGCACACAACAATTTACCAGCTGAAAGGTCACCCAAAATGCAAGAGATGCACGTGACAGGCTTTTCAACAGTCAAACAGGTGTAATCACTAATAATTCTAGCTTTGAACCATAATGCTCAGTGACAAATCTAGATAGAGACCAACAATGGTATGATGAGACTGCTCAAAACAAAGCAGACTGAAAAGAGGAGAAAGAAAATCATCAGCTACAAGTGACAGCTAAGTGAACCTTTCTCTAGAACAAAACTACTATCAACCTCTCTCTGGCAGGATATAGACACATATTGCTTTATAGAAAACTTGAAGAGGAAAGTAGTGTCTTACTCTCACTCCCTTTTAATGAACTCACTTCTTGTTGCTTTTATTTCCCTGTTAATTCTGAAGAACAAGATTACCCATTTATTCCAGGACCAGATAGAGACTCAGATAGTCTCCATCTGTTTTTTTCAGATACATAGTTTGGGGATAGATGTAATTTGGGTCAGCCTGTATCTTGAATTATTTTATAGATTACCAGGCTAATTACAATGTGATGGTGATGGAGAGAAAGACATACAGACCTAACCTATTCTTCAACCATGTCTACACACAGATTTAAGAGAGGAGGGCTCTGATGTCCACCATGTGTACAGGGAGTATTGGCACTTTCTATTCTTCTGTTATTCAGACCATGTAACCTTACAAAGAAATAGAACTGAATTATGGCATCTGCTGCCTTCCAGGAGGCTGCCCAAACCATCAAGCAGAGGTTTGGGAGGAAAGACATTTTGAATGTTCTTTGCTGTTGAATCCATACTTTTTAGTAGTTAAGAGCAGGAATTCAAGGGTCTGTAGGAGAGCAGGCAAAAGGATGACTCTTGCCATCTGGCTAGGGAAAGTCAAAGTGTGCTCTTGGCATTATTTCAGACGATGGTGTTTTTTTTTTTTTTTTTTTTTTCCTATAATAACTCTCTAATGGAAAATGAATATATAAATAGCCGAGGGACTGAGATTTAGAAGACTATAGCTCTCCACTCTGAGCTAGTTCCTGCTAGACTTTCTGCTTGGTTCTTGCCCCATTATTCTTGAACTTCAGGTTGTCTCCTTTTAACTTCTCCTTGACACTTCCTTATAGCCTCGAAGTGAAGTCTGAAAAGGGCTGTTTAGTACAGAATGCAAAATAAAAAATGCAATATATGAAAATTTATGCAGTTTTATTTTGCTCCAAAAACATATGGTTAACTATTAGAATTTCTGCTAAGTTCGTGTCTGGTTTATTTACTCTACATGTGGTGCCATCTTCCTTTCTAGATACCTTATGTGCTACCTTAAGCTAGCTTGCAATGCTGTCTCTCCATAGCACAGGTTACTTTTGTCATGAACAAATGAGATGAAAAATGGATAAAAATAATATTGTATTGAAAGTGTGCTGAAGATCTGCATCGTGAGAGCTCCTAGGAGGATACGGAAAAAAATCTACACACTTTCGTAGTCTTGTGTAATGAAGTCTGCAGCTTTTGGCTCAGGTTTTATTTTTCAAACAAGTATGCAATAGTAATTTCCGTTCTGAATGCTCTCCCAAAGTACTGTAATTATTGGCAGCATTTCAGTATGCATTGAAAACTGAAGTTGAATTAATATTTCATTATTTTTTTTTGATATTTAAAACCAGAACCTGGAAGAATATTTGATTGTGGTAGCTGTAGAAAATATTACACGTGTCTGAGTTTTTGGGGTCATATGATACATACTCAGACAACATAGTGACCTGTAGTTTTGGAATGTAGAAATGGACTGTGTAATTATTTTACAAGTGGTAAATGGTGGGAAAGTATACTAAAATGGTCCAAAAAAAGATAATCAACCATACAGACAGACAGATAGGGGAGGACAGTTATTCACTCAGATCTGATTCCTGCATTTAACTGTTCTGTATTTAAAAGAATTCAGACTATATTATTTCAACCAAGCCACTGTGTAAATGAATTGCTGTACCATGCCATAACCTGCTTTGAGTGAGTTTAACTTCTAACTATGAAATGGAGAGCATTCTTTTTTCAGGTTCTATTTCATTTCTGATTTTTATGTGTGTCCACTTGTACACTGAATAAAAATACTTCACAATTTATTATATCTTGTTACTAATAGTTAATATTTCCCTATTTTGTTAGCTCAGAATTTTGATACTGATCAAACCAAGACATTTTGCGCAAACTGGAAATATATTTACTAATTTAAATTAAGGCAAATAATGAAGAAGAGTAAGAGAACTTGATGAGATTGAAGAAGTTAACCAAAGTTAAGAAAAAGAAGTTAACAAAAAGATTTGTATAATTGTATTGCTGTACTACACTGATGTTAATGTACACACTGCTAAATTTTAATCCAGCAACAATTTCTCATTTAGGTGCACAGACTAAGCTGATTTTCACATTTTAACTGAGTATTTAAGCTGCAGCCTTCTCACATTGTGATATGTAATGGATATGATGTTGTGAAGAAAAGACAAAAGAAATGTTGTAGTGTGACTCTGGAAACCAGACAAATGGCTATCTAATCACTGAAACTTCTTTATAAATTAGGAATGAAGTATTAAATTAATAAAATAAAAATGTAACTAATGTGTTTCTTCAGTATGGAAAGTTTTTATTTCAAGGTTTTCAGCAAATTGCTTAGCCTTTCCTCCATGCTCCCTCCTCCTAGTAAATCCACACTTTTTAGTTGCCACCTGATGTAGTTACCAAACTACTTTTGTGCTCACATGCAACCCCCCACACACACTTAAGTTAGCTTTTGACTTGTTCCTTCTGTGTGCAGCTACCATACTGTAAATGCTATAATGCGTTTAAAATACTTATGTTACTCTTGTATAGGCACTCTCTAGATCTTTTTATCCATATGCATTGGGTGCAGGGAAGTACTTTTCAGTTTTCTTTCCTGCCATTGACAAGGGAAGAGAATAATGTTGTGAAATACTACACGTTATGTGGTGTGGCTTATTCTAGTCCACAAAGACAATAGAAGAATGACCTGTGTGTATAGGGCACCAGCATAGAAGTGTTTCTCCTTACTCCTGTTGTCTTTCTGCTGAGTTCCAGTTTTGGATTTCTGCATTTCATTTTGCTTTTGATGTAAGCAAATTCATACAGTTGCACTTGATTTTTAATATTCTCTCCTCCCCCCAGTTTGAATTCTAAATATTTGTATATCATTATACAAATGTGTCAAATGTCAGGCAAACTGGCATTGTATTACACATTGGGCTATGTTCCATATATATACACCTTTCACTATATAAATTAATTTCTCCTCTTCTATGTAGAAAACTATGATAATTCTCTCTTCTATGAATGAAATCTGAATTTTGCAATGAAAAATCAAAAACTAGGCAGTATTTCACAAACTTATTTGTTCAGGAGGTTTTTTAAGCCACTGCAATAAAAGGAACATGTTCAGACATTTTTATGAATCTGAGGGATTCTTTGATAAACAACATTTCATGCACTGAGCTTATTAGTAATGATGATAACTATATTTTGTCTGCCCACCAAATTGAACAGAAAGTTTTGCAGTGTTTATCTGCAGTAAATGCTGTGTCCAGGCTGCACAAGTTGCTGAGTGATTCTCTGAAGTGATAATAGTGAATTCTAACACTTCACAGAGTTATTTTGCTTTTTTCTCCCTCTTCCCTGGTGTAATATATTAAACTTTGTCCAGCATACTTCAGACACTAGGTTATGTAGATTGGGATCCTTAAATGCTTTCACAGGGCTAGAGGGAGACAGAAAAGTCAGTTTTGCTGATAAGAAACCACGCTTAAGATGCCAGAGAAGATTAGAAAGTGATGAAGGATGCTGGAATGGAAAATTAATTTAGTGGCATTATGGTAGTTTTGAAGAAAGGGCTAGGGGGAAGGCACATTAATTTTGAAAATGAAGCTTTCTTTTCATGAGTTGCATAAGTTTATGTGGAGTTTTATGCCTACTCCCACTTTTGGCTTAATATATAAAATACACAGAAGGAATCAGAGTAAATTTATACTTTCTAGGGTCAGAAGAACTTTCTTCTGCTGCCATTCTTCATTAACTTCTAATAAAATATTAATATTATTAGATGCATCACTACTGCCAGTTTGACAATTTTACCAGGAAAGAAATTTTGTTTGTTTGCTGTAATTACAGCCAGATTGCATTTATAAATTTGTTTTTCTGACATCTATAGCATCTCTTTGTGGTAGCTTACTTTGCCTGTCCTTAAAAATCACCCTTAAAACTTGCAAATGGGAATGAAGTGCCAAAAATACTTTTCTTGCTTTAAATGCTATGATTTGGATCCATGGCCCTCTTTGCAGGGTTGTTGTTGAAGTGGTCACCACAATACTTTTAGTTGTAGAGGGCTTTTGCTGTTTTTTTGGGAAGTGTTTTACAAAATACAAATTTGATGAAGTTTTTGCAGAAAATGAAAAATGTTAATTGCCTTGCAAAAGAATATTTGTTGCTATGCATTTGTCTGTTCAGAAAAAAATAGTTATGCTCTCTTTGAAAAACACATTACTGTGCTTATATTTGTTCGTTTTGTATGCATGGCCAGAACATCTGCACGTGAAGGTCTGGAAGCCACCTATGTGTTTTACATAAAGCACAGATACAGTCCCAGGCTCCGGGCTCATAAGTTTCCTGATAATGGATTCATAGAGGAGTACTAAAGGCCCTGTTATGTGCTCTGACTCTGGGTCCTAGTGATACAATCAGCAAATGTGAAGAAAAAATCAAACCCAGTTGTTATTACTACCTATTGATACCATTTGCTAATAGTAAATCAGCTATCACCACTGCTATTTAATCTAATAAATGTAGCTACCTGGAGCTAAACCAAGGGTCCTGTAAGATCTGTACTTGTATGTCACTTTGCTCCTTTGAAAGAGAATGCAGTAAAACTTTTTTTTATATTAACCAGCTCTTCCTGCTATTGAAATACAGCACTTCCCAGCACAAGTAACTTACTATTGTCATCTGCCAGAAAACAAAACAAAACAAAACAAAATAACAATAACAGCAATTGGAAAGGTATCTAAAAATATACATTTATCAGTGCATATATAATCAGCCTGCACAGAAAGACAGTAGTGATGGTGCTGGCAAATCTCTGCCCCAGATACTTAATGGGCTGAGATGCATTGTCTTGCATGTCTGAAGTTTTGGAGGCTGAGAATCATTATGGAAGTGTCAAAGTCTGTCGGTAGAGATAATGCACAATGCTCTAAACTGATTTTGACCATTCAGTTTTATTGTAATGCAAATAGTAAGTTATCATGTATTTATTAACTCAAATTGATCAGTTGATTATAAGAATACATGAACATAAGAAACCAGATTGTGTTTCAGGTAAAAGCTCTGTCTAACTCTGTGTCTTGGATACTGATTGCCTTGACAAAAAAGTAAGGACAAAATAGGCATATATAATGTCATTCTCCAACTATTTTCAGGTCAAATAATTTCCTGACTCTGAATTAGTTTGTCTACTTATAAACCCCAAGGAATTTCTCTTCTAGTCCAGTCTCTCTTTAAATACACACAAACTTTCTGCATCCTCAATGTCCTTCAATAAGGAGTTACGAAAGTGTACCGTGTGAGAAGAATGACTCCCTTTCATTTGGGTAGAATATGGGTCCTATTGGGTTCATCTGATGGCCTGCAGCTCTTCTGCTGGAAGAGAAAGAGATTATCTATCTGAGCCTAGACCCCTCAGTGCTGTTCATGATTTTGTAAACCTCCATCATATGACCCTTTTTCTACACCTATATAATCACTCCTTTTACAGAAGCTGCCTCGTACCTTTGATCATCCTTATTGTCCTTCTCTGAACCTTTTCTAGTTCTAAAAAACTATTTTTAAGAAACATAGTGTTCAAGATGTGGGCAAGTGCATGATGTTTTGTTTTGTTTTCTATTTCTTTTCTAATAATTAATAATATTTAATTTGCTTTGAAGAGCACTGCATTAATATTTTTATGGGATGATGTATCATAAAGCCAAGGTTTCACTCCTAAATGGTAATGATCTGCTTAGAACCAACAATTCTATGTGTGCAGCTGCAATTGTTTTTCTTCATGTGCAACACTTCGTGTTTATTGGCATTGAATTCCATCTGTCACTTTAGTGCCCAGTCACTGAGTATTGATCTGCAATCGTTCACAGTGTGCCCTCATCCTTACTACCCTGAATAACCTTTTATCATCAGCAAATTTTATCATTTTACTACTCACCTCCTTTTCCCAATCTTTTATAAATATGGTTAATAGCATAGGATCCAGCACAGATGTCTGTGGGACTCCATTGTGAGAATAGACCATTTATTTCCAACCATAGTTTCATACCTTTTAACAAGTCCATTGAGGTGGGATTTTCTCATCGCTGTCCTGTTATATTTTCATTATTATCCATCATTTTATGAAAGTGTGCCTACAATGTAGATTGTGGTACATTGAAGAGATATCTGACTAGTTGTAGTTTCTTTCATGAGGAATATTAGTTCACACTGAGTTTAGGCTCAACAATAGTAAAGATAGACCTATTCTTTATTAAGATTTTTATCTTATCACATGGACCAATAACTCTTCAGACCTGAAACATTTTTCTTTGAATCTGGCTTGTGTCTGGGAATCTTAGGCATAACCACAATGAAAGTAATAATAAATCCTGATACTGATCTTTGCTTTCCCCTAATACTAAGTTGTATCTAATTTAGGATTCTTTAATTTCTGTTTCAGCTCCCTGTTGTCCATTCCTACCGCTTTCCATTCTCTCAACAGCCCAGAATTTTCATGTAGATCTGTCAGAACAAAATCAACTCCCACCTGTGTATTCCCCCTCAGCTGACAAATGAGGCTAAATTTGCTTAGCTGGAGCGGTAACAGCAAGGCAAAGACATCTCTTTTTACAACCACTTGACCTTACTTGCATGCAGTTGCAAAACTAGAAGAATACAGAAAGCCCAGATACTTCTTGATAGGCTGTTCATAGTTTCTGTACCATAACGTACTAGGGAAATTAGCCATTTGCTCTGCATAATTAATATACTGGATGGAAATTTCCAGATTATTCTTTGTTCCACACTTTAATTATATACTTCCTTGCTGCGAGTCTCACTTCCCCTGCCATGCTGGTTCTTTCCACCCCTCCTTCTTAGCCTGGTCTTTCATTTACACAAAATCTTTGCCCTATTTCCTTTCCCTTTGGCATTTCTGTCATTTGTAACTCTTTAACCTTTGCTGTTTTAAGCTAAGAAACCACACACTCAGCTTCACTTTGCTCCCTTCACTTCTATTCTATCACCTTTATTCTGTTTGTGCTTATAGATGCCAACCCCTTTGCAGCACACGCTGTGCTTTTGCACTTTTGTACAGGTTCTTCATGTTAAGGAACAGAGGTGCTGAAGGACTCTCTCACTACCAATACTGCCATATAAAAGGTTATTATGTATGACTAAGTTGGCTGTCACACTGGTTGTCTGGGGAGTTAGAAAGGGAGAAAGCCAATTTAAAGTTTTATTAATGAGAAAAATAATTTTAAGATTCCAGAATGGATTAAAAGTAAAGACTGGAAAATTAATTTACTTGGATTAGAGGTAGTTGCTGGAAAAACGAGATATTTCTGGGAGGAAACCTTTGCCTACTTTGACTAATGAGGTTTGAACTTCATTAAAACTTCATTACAGTTAGTTTTTAAGCAGTGATTAGAAATTCCTGGCTAAAGAAAAACATGCAAGGCCAGAAAATATCAAGCAATATTTGAAAAGGTGCTAAGTTTCTCTCATGTCCACTGAAATCAGAGGGAGCTGGCTAGGGTGCAAAACAAGAAAGAACTGACAACTGGATTCTGCTCAAATAGGAGCTATTTGAAATTAGTGACGGTGTAGAGATGTTGCCCTCTGGCAGCACTCCTTTCGCAAATAAAGATGGTGTATTTGGTCCATTTATAAATAAGTCCTATGAATATATACCATGTTGTGCTCTCTCTCCAAAATATGTGGTTTAAGGGGTCCTTATACCTTCTTGCAGCCTTGTGATGACCAGAAGAAATTCTACTACAGACCTCTGAAATGGACCACTGAATTTTGTGAGATCAGGCACTCTATACTTTTTTTATGAGGCCACTCTGTAGTTGTCACAGGACACTTTACTCATAACTTCATAGTGTGCAGAATCAGACAAATGTGAAAGTACTTATAATTAGTGGTCCATGTGGAAAAGAAAAAGTTTGTTCCCATCAATGAGCAATGATCAGACAAAGTGAACTGGATCTCTCACAGGGAAGATATATACAGAAAAAGTCTCTAAGGAATAATTTTGGTAAGTTTCAGACAATTTATAAGATTGAATAGCAGGGTTTTGTTAAAAAAAAATCATGTCAGAAGATTTCTTTTGGATTAAATCATTTAATATTTAGGATTTCACATGTGTATATATATATACATGTTTATATTGATATCTTTTGTCTACCCTTGTATATCTGGAGTAGGCCCAGCAAGGAAGAGGAGTTTTCTTCTCACTTCCCTACTCAACTTCCCTACTCAATTTATTTATCCAACATATTTTTCTTTTTTTTTTTTTTTCCTATACCATATTTGCTTCTGTGGAGACATTCTCCCTTGAAAGAGCAATGCATACAACATGCTGAGTTTCCTCAGTCCATTCCCATTTTTTTCCCCTCAACATGTCAGTGGTCATAGTGACACTTAGCAACATACACAAGTCCTTTTATTAATTTTCCAGGATTAGTTTACCCTAAAAATAGAAGTTTGTCCAAACTGAACACTGAATCCTACTCACTAACAATTTTGACTTTGCCAAAAATTGTCATGAGGAGATGTTGAAGATACTCTAGATTCAACATATAACATAAAACCTATACTTTGCCAAAAGTCATTTTAAAAATAATACACTATGTACCCTAATGTGTGTCATGCTTTGCTGCTGCAGATCCCTAGCAAAATGAGATAGACAGCACAAAACAATTTCCAGAAACAGGCTGACATCTTGATAATGGTGTGTAAGGGTCCGGCGGGGGCGACGCCTGGACTCCCGGCAGGAACAGATACACAAACACAAGGCACACTAAGGTCAATGCTGAGCGTTTATTACCTCTGCGTCTGAGCGGGGGTTCCCCAGCGATTTCCCGATCGAGGCAATAAAGGAGCGGGAGAGTCCCTGGCACCGCTGAGCGTCGGTCCATGGCGAGGAACACCGGGGGGGCACTATACGTGGGTTTTGTGTACTACACACATGCGCAGTGGGCACATTGAGCTCATCCCTAATCTCGAGTCAAAGCCCAGGTGCACACCACACTGGCATAGGCCCAGCTACATGGCTATGGGTCAACATGTCCTGTTGATGCTCCTTTTCCCACGGAATGGTCTGGCTAGCTTCCATCGCCTATCTCCTCGACATTCTTCCGCACTTTCCCATACATGGTGGTATCCAAAGGGGAAAGTGAATACCAATGCTATTGCTCATTTCAAATTCCTGAAGGGGAAAAGAAAAAAGCAGCAAAAAGAGACTAAGGAGTGGTGACTACTAGAAGAAAGCCACATTGTGATGAAGCATCTAAAAGACTGTCACAAACAATGGAATTTTAAAAAAGTTAATTCAAAGAGGTACTTGACAAATTTTTCTTTGAAAATGAAAGACTGTTAATGGAAGTAGGATTTAAAGCATACCTCTGCTCACATATATAGTCTTTTTTTGGGCATCTGTTAACAATAAAATGTTGCAATTACAACTACTCCCATTATTAGAACAGAGATTTGTACTAACTGTTTTTCAGTTAGAACAAGAATTTCTCAGTGACAAAAGAAACAACTGAATGAAACCTTTAATGGGACAGTGTTTCCTTTCAGAACACCATGGGATATAAAGTCTCCCTTTGTAGCTTTCAATTAATTGCACATAAAAGACTGCAGGAGATGGTATTTGTTTAAAATTGTTGTTGGCACTGCAATAAGTGATGCCACTCCTAGTTAAATTGGAACATGTTGTAACTCTGCACGGGATAGTAATGATGCCAGGAACAGGTCCTGAATCATTCTGGGGTGAGAAATGCCAGAAATAAGAAGTCAAACATGAACAGCAAATACATGAAAGAAATCTAATTCACATCAAATAGAGCTCCAAGAATACATTTTTGAAATATCTTCAATTTTAGTTATCTTTAATCAAAAAGTCTATTTGTTTGACCTTAAGTTTAAGCAAATCTGAATTCTCTGGGCTATATTCAACTTTGGTGAAATCTCCTAGATTTCATGAGAAATCAAGATACAGACTGATTTGTCTCCTTTAGCCATCTGTGAATAAATGCTCAAAATTATTGTCTAAATCTACATCTGTACAACCAAAACTGCAACATTGTTATTTCAAAGAAAAATTATACATTCTTCAGCCTCCAATGTAAGTTCAGAACGTTCTTCAATATCTAGCATTAAACCATAGGGCAAAATTGAGAAATGATGTAGCTAATTACAGTTGAATCTTATCCCATAATTAGAGCACATAATTTACTTTCAAACCTGAATGTTTTCTTCCAGAAATAAGGGAATAAAAACAGGAAAGTACATAAAATTTCCTCTTCAATCAAGGCCATAATGTTGTATCTCTTTTCCACAAAATGTGTTCTTTCACTCAATTAATCCAAAATACGTTCTCCTAAAAACTTTAACAGGACAGAAGATGCCCTCGTAGACAAGTAGATGACTTAAGCATAGTACAGAGAAAATATAAATACAGATTTTTTTTCATTAAATTTCTTGAACATATCGGTGAAATATTCTTTTTCACACAGGAGCTCAGAAACCAGCCTCCAAATTTTTGTTTCCTGAGGTCCTTCTCAAATTTAGAACAGCATTTCTCTGTCATCAAAAACTTTCATGATTTCCTAAAACCTAGAGGAGTGTTGATTGACATTAATACAGAAGGATACAAATAAAAAGTTGAATAAGAAAAGATATGTAGATGTAAGAAAAATAATTTCCCATTCTGCTATAGATGGAGAATGGGTAGGACATATCGTATGCAAGTATCTCCTATTCTTGGGGCTCATTTAGTTGGTAACCTGAGTAACACGATAAACTTCAATCCTTTGCACCTCCAGCTCGGGTCTCTCCTTTGCAGTCTCTGCCTTCCAAGACCTTATTTCCCTCTGCCTCTGGGGGAGGCTTCGTTCCTCATCTCCCGTGTGAATCTGATTCCACACGCTAGTAATGACTCCCGATCTACATGCTGGATATTATCAAGTGACTGCTATAACACAGTAAAAAGCATGAGTGCTGACAATCTAAGAACTCTCTTCTTGCTAATTGCAGCAGGGAAAACTCATCCTTGCTCTGCGGCGGTACTGCACCTGTTACACTAACATAAATGAGATGCAGTAAGAAGGCTAATATTAAACACAGATTCACCTCTGTCCCCCACCCTTCAAAATCACCATGGCACCATCTTAACTAGAGAGGCTGCATCTTCCTGCAAATTTGCTATTTGTGTAATAAGAAAAACTAGATTCCCAGTTTGAAGTTTTACAGCACTTCTGAGATCATGTAAAAAAAAAAAAAAACCTACAGAAGAAAGATATAAAGTCAGGTGCAAGGAAATTTTAACCATTTAGCAAATAAGCTTGCAAACTAAACTCTTGCAAACTAAGCTTGCAAACTAAGCTCTTCAGAAATTTAGTTCTCCTGGGCTCAAATCTATTTGATTTCTTCAAAGTGATATTTTCAATAAACTCAAAAATTTCAATTAACATAATCCAAGGTGCCATTCCATAGTATATTTTGATAATCCACTTCAAGGATTAGGGGGAAAAAAAAGAAAAAGAACTGCTGAACTCAGATCAGCCTTAAAAAAAGAATAAAAGAAAAAAAACCCAAATCACTATCTTCTCTGCAGTTTATAGACAATTTATTTCACTCTACAGCTGTGTCATAATAACACCACCTTAATAAAAAATAATAAAAAAATGCTCCCTTAACCATTATGACAACTGCTTGCACATTCTTACTTATGATGTATGCTACTCTTGAAAATGTTAATCCTGAAGGTTAATAATTAAGGCTGAACTTTTTGGCTATGTGTACATTGAAGCGATTTTAAAATCTTTTCGGGAACCCCCTCTACCACCAGTGACCAATACTGTGTACTGTGGCAGCATAAAGTAAGGGCACAACCTACCTCATTAACTATTGCACTTTAATAAATAACACATACTTTTCAATAATACTCCATTTAGAATCATGGATTTTCTACCTCCTGACTTTTCCACTCCCATTACATGACAGTGACCTGAGTTCAGGCCCATGGGTACTTGTCTATTCCTTTATGCAGCTGCCATCACTCCCAATTGCAGTAATTGGGTGCTGCAAGCCTTATGCGCTCATCTTTTTAGCTGCACTCATCAGTGTATGGAGAATATGGCCTTCTGGGCTGAGATGGATCCCATACCCTCATATAAGGTTTATTTGTTCTTTCTCCACAATTTGCTTCCATTATTGATCATTAAACTTCTAAAATAAAGTCATGATACTATTTCTAAAGACGCTTTATGGAATATGATTGTCCATTCCTTAAAACTGATAAGAATTTGGAAACCTAATCCTACAGGCAGCTTTGAAATTTTCAGGCTGAACTGACAAATAATCTTAAAATTCCACCAGTCCCTTCCATGGGAAGAACTGATATTGCTCCATTCTGCAGGTCAGTATTTTACCTCCATCCTTCTCATAAAAGTCTGCAAAAACAGATGCGTCAGAAAGTACGTTTTAAATCTGTGCTCTCTGGCCTCTGGCAAGCTGTGCTGGGAAGGGAATTCTACAGCCATTCAACTCTGAGCTAAGAATGTCTCGCCACAGACCTGCTCCCATTTCTAGCCAGACCTGGGCAGAGTGAAAAAACACCAACTTTGTAAGTTAAAGAAAAAGAAAAACTCCACTGTGGTGACACGCTCTACGAACTCAGGGGCATCCTTACTGTCCCACGAAGGCTGCAAGAAGTGCCTTTGCCTCCCTCAGTTCTCATCAGAAAGTCAGTGATATCTAAATGAATTCACTCAGTTTTGTGATTTTAATATGTGGAAATACACAGTGTATATTTTTCCAAGCATTTAGTATGGAAAAATGTTTTGCCAAATGATTCTGGATTTTGACAAAAATTTTCATTGATTTAAAAAACAAAACAAACCTTTTTGTTATGAGTAAGATTATGAGTAAGCACAAAATTTCCATATGTACAAAGACATATTTACTCACAGTCTAACAGTTTGTAATATAAAGGCTGATAAATGATTCTCCCCTAGAGGAAAAGCTGCTATGGAAACTCAAACCCCATCTGTCTCTTTTGAAAATACAATGTCCGTGGTATAGTTTCTGTGGCAAAATGCAGTTACTATTTAATTTATCCTAATTTGAGAGTTCTCTTGAAACAGTTTCTGTGTCCCTCATGAGCTCATGTACATTTCCTTAATAAATAAATATATGTCATCAGGAAACAACTTTTATCCTGAGACAAAACATCATGTTTTTAGGAGTGCTTAGAGACAGAGAAACAAAAGGACAGAGTTGAATCATCACACATTAACAGCAGACACCAAAAAATTAGTGCAAACACAAGGTTGGTTAAAATGCAGTCTTTGGAGGCTTGCAGAATATATTATGGTCTGCAGCATAATGGCTTCTGTTTTTGGAATTTCACAGTTCAGCACAATACATTTCAGTGAGGCAGGAAAATGCTAGTAATGGATATATATATACTGAATTAATTTCTCAAGGGACAAGTCTGTTCAGCCTGGACTACTCAGGCATCATTCCTTCTAGACTTTGGCTAATTAATGTACAGTAATTAAAAAAAAAAAAAAAAGTGGAATGGATCATATAAGTGTCAATAGTGTACATTAAAAGCATCTATTATTTCTCTTTTGTGTCCTTGATGTCCTAAAAAAACCATCCAGCAACCACTTATACTTAATTGCTAAGCAGAAGACAATTAAAAAGGGGAGGTGGGGAGCATCTTCTCCTTTGTTGGCATTTTATCTGTATGTCATTCCCCCATGCTCACTCTATCAGAAGCATATACAGAACCAGGAAATACTCTTCTTAATCTATTAATTGCAACATTGTTTCTTCAGGAGTTGGATCATCATCTAATCCATTTGGGTTTTAGAAGAATTGTTATTTTTAAGTAGTACCCTTTATGTCTGATTATAGGAAGCTGTTCAAAGCATGGCTTGCACTGAACATCCTTATTCCCATTGAGCATCCTATTTCTCACTGGAAAACACATTACAAAGATAAGACATCTAGGAACATTAAAATTCATGGGGGCTCTAAATCCTTCTATAAACTCAGATCCCAAGGAAAAAACAAAGCAACAACAACAAAACTTTGCTTGAGATCTAAAATCTGGAGTTGTTTTTTCCAAGGTTAAAGAGTCTCCTTTTGTCCTTTATTCTTACTGTGGAGACCTGTAATGTTTTTTGTTTAATTAAGTGACAGAATAAATTGACCAAGGCTATCAGGAAGTGTTTTGATCCAGATTATTGGAATGGAAACTATACTCAGCTTTCCCAGTAACTTAGAAGCCAGCATCTTTCTCCATTAGATCTGACAACCACAATTTGCTCTGGACCTCTTGATGCAGCTTGTCACTACCAACAGGCCAGTATGTACATGGCCAGGGGTTACAGCATACTGATTCATTAGGCTACAACCATGAATCTGCCACTTCAGAGAAAAGGCCCATCCATCTCCCTACATTTAGCTGTCATTCCTACCATGAATGTAATGCTATTACTGAGACAACCAAGTCCATTGCTCGTGCCAGATGTTGTTAGGAATTCAATCCATCCTATCTGTGAACACTAGTCCCTTCAAACAACAAGATGTTGAGTGAATTACATATTGAGTGGTGAGGTTTTTTGGCATTTAATTATCCAGCTGAAAGGAACATGCTTAATTGTTACTGCAGTTACTGGTTAGCGACTAAACAGAAGAATTTTATGAAGCGACGGTAGAACATTGACAGCTGAATAAACATTTCACAGCACTGTAATGGCGAAGACAAAAAATCTTTATGTCTTTACTGAGCATAAATGCCTCTCTTGTTGGGTAAAATGAACAGGTTTTATTTTTGTTTTTAAGTAAGAAAACACGTCATTATTTCAATAAGGCAAATTCATACTGCTCACCCTCTTACTAACCAGTTTGGGCCCTTCAAGCAGGAATGCTGCCAGGGTGTGCGAGGGTAGCAGCATAGTGCCAGTTATTCATGCATTCTCAGATATTCATGACAAGGTAGCCAGGGAAACAACCATTGGGACTGCTGCTTTCAGAAAGGGGTACGTAAGCCGCTTGAAGACAGGCTGGTTCTACATAAGTTCAGAGACACAGGACAGTAGGACATCACATCTCCTTACGTCTGCAGGGCAACAGTAGCCAGGCCCATCTCTCTGCGTACTGAAACAAAGCAGGACTGGATCTACTCTGAAACTGAAATGGAGTTAAATTCCAGCCTTTCACAAGACTGATTAAAACTGTTCACATTACAGAAATAGCCTTGTGCTCCTGTACTCAGCTGAAGCCAAAGAAAGAAATATTATCAATATATATGGTATTTTCAGGTTAGCTATGTATTCTCCATGAATGTGTTATAATACACCCAGCTACATTTCAGTAATAAAGTCTTGAGGAAATTGATTCAGTCCTTGGAAATTCATTAATTTATCTATGTGACATTTCATTCTTTTTTAAACACAAACAAATAAAATAATCAGCTGAAAAGGCAACAGTTTATTCCTCTAGATTTTAACTGGAAAGTAAGGCATGTGGAGTAAAATATAAACAAAATAAAGTCATTTTTTTTCTGAGAGTAAACACGGACATTGCCTTTAGTGTTTGGATCTGGCTCACTGATATAGCCTGGAATCTAGGAACTAACCATGTCATTCATTCACTAACAAGTAAACTATGTTTGGTCCATTTACCAACCTAACTTTGTTTCTGGCTAGAACAAAATTCTTTGTTATCTTTACATATCTTTGTTGAGGCCAGTTTGTCTAAAATTGTTGAACTGACCACATTTAAAGGAGAAAAACAAGTACTTGGGCTGACTATTATTGGAGTTTTTTTCTGAAAGTATTTGAATTAAGATTATTAGCTAGTGATAATTTAGCATAGTTTATCAGAGCTGAGGTTGAAGAGAGCTGAGCAGTTTGTGCAAGAATTTTCTCTGTTATATACATAACTCTTTACTAGGACAATGTCTGATAACTTCATCTAGTATGGGAGAATGTTTTTTCTGCCCCTGCTCTTATTTGGTGAGACTAACGGCCTTCAGCGCTTCAGGATCCCAATTAGCAGCAATATGTGTCTCCACTAGATTGGCAGTCTTGCACATTAGGACCTAGACTTAAATCATTTCACAGATTCCAATGGATGTCACTCACAGCAGTGCAGGGAATGCTACTCTTTCTTCTATATTAACCCTTTTAAAATCTTTAAATAAACAAGAGCAATGTAGTCAACTGCATCTGGCAATCTTCTCCTAGTTTCTTCCATCTTAAAGACACTGCAATGGTTGCATGAGGTTGGCCATATTTAGGGACACTGGTTGCTAGAGATCAGTTTCCTGTAGCTTTGTAAATACGGAAACACTTGACAACTGCCACACAGTCCCCTGCTAAGTATGAAGAGCTAATCTGTTGACAGCCTGATACCTGATAAAAGAGTGGGAACAGGTATTAATATAGTTAACTATTTAGGGTTAATAATCCATTTATACAGTGCCTTCCATAAGACCTGATCCTGAAAGCTGTAAAGCCGTCTTAACCTTCCTTTGCTTTGATGGACTTTAGATCCATCAGATGCTAAGTATAGGACAACACACTGTGTACTCTACACAATAGAGTCGGCAGTGGTAATCCATATTTATTTCATTTTAAAAACCCATAACAAGCACTATAATACTTTAGAAAAAATTATATACCTTATATAACAACAGCAACTTAATTGAAGCTACCCTGCACTGAAATTTTCGGACTGAAAGAATTATCGGGTCGGTCTGCATGATCTAAATGCAGTTCTTTTCCTAAGAAAAAGGCACTACAATGCAAAGTAACCCCCTCACAGAACTCTATTCTGTTTATATTCTGTTCAGTTTATATATTTTGAGGTCTTAATTATGGAGTAGGTATTGTATATTTAAGAATCACTAAAGAATAAGTGATTTCTAGTTATGAAAGGTATTGCTGAAGAACTAGCAATTAGCAAGCTGAAGAAAATTAGCTATTAGAATTAGTTTTTGGAATACCAGAGTCATCTCACAGTTTTCATTAAATATAGAATATACCACTTTCTCCTCTGCTCTTATTAGGCAGGGTGGATATTACAGACAAAGTATATTATTGAGCATTTCTTCACTTCTATGTTTTTAGTAACTTTATTTCAAGCATTTAACTTTTGGCTAGGTTCTATTTTCTATCTTGTTCTACACCACACATACTGTTAGCAATGCACAAATAATTAGAAATAAATAATTCTCCCAATAAACAGAAATCTAGTCCAACCATTTTAATTTCATATAGAAAAAACTGGTAAAAATGTCCCACAGACAAGCAAATGCAAATTCCTAAGCAAACTGAATAGAAAGTTATTTATGAAAATCAGGTAATAAGCCATAGATAGAATCAATGCATTAGACAATAAATTAAGATTTATGAAAATGATATCACAGAAGGGAGAAGGGGTGTCTTGAAGGTGTAAATAGATTTAGGAGTGCATGTCTTACTGTTTTTCATAGGGATTTGTGGTTCTAAATTTTCTGTGTAGTTTAGTTATTCTCCTGTCCAATAAAGTAGTTTCAAATTATTCGCTCCATTCCAATTAAATGCATGTACTAAACAATAATGTAAATTAACTAATGCTAGTGTCATTTTTAACTGGTCTGAAATTGAGATTTAAATTTAAAAATAAGATAACTAATGAGTCTTATCAGTGACACAATCAGTTTTTTCTTATTGAGGGATTTTCTATCAACTTTGCAAAAAATGTCAGATGAATCTCATAAACATTGGATGGTACTGGGAGTAAATACCAAAGGAAGTTTTTCTTTTTTTTTTTTTTAATACAACTACATGCATTTACTCACTCAGTGTGACCTTAATTCCTAATTTTATTTGTTGTAAGACTAGCCCTCTGTGATTTTCAGTGGCCTGTGATTGTTTTGCAAGTTTGGCTACCTTTCTCCTTTCAAAGGGCTGAATCGCCACTAGGATGCTCACCATGCTTAACATGTTGGTTTAGGATGTAGCTTTACAGAAACTGTAGCAGAAGCAACATTTTTGCTACTCATCCAACTTATTGACCTTGTCAGCTCTCCAATAATTATAATAGGACTCCAGACTGCTAACTCAAATGTAGATATCTACAACGCAGACTCTGCATTAGGTCAGTGGAATTTCATCCTTTTCATCCAGCCTTTGATGCTTTGGCTGCACAGATGTGGAAGCAATTTGTAGGGTGTTTCCCTGCTTCATTTTCTGGCTACCAAGAAAAACCATTTGACCTGCAACAGTTCTTGAAGATGAGGCTCTTGAGAAATTTATCCTATCATATGTCCTGTTCAGTTGATACAAATGAGTGATTTCTAAAAGGAATGTGAACTGCTTTGGCCTGCTTGTTAAAACCAATATTCATATGAATATGAAATATTCATATTAATTCATTATGTCTGAAAAGTAACCAGAAACTTTAGCCATGGTGGCATATATCAATTAACATTATCCCTGTAGAAATACATGATGTCCTCATCTAGCAAAATTCCAAGTCATAGCTTTAGCTTTGATCATTCAACAGGTTTAGTGAAGTAATTGAAGGTAAAAGTGTGCTTACATTTTTGCAGAATCAAGTCCATGCTCTGATACAAAGCTCTCTGAGGTCAATAGGTGAATTTAAATTGCCTTTGAAGGGGTATCATTGTGTTTTAAGCATAGGTAACATTGATATTATGTGTGTTGAATAGTTTATCTATTCTTCTCCACATATTTGTGACTGATACTTAGAATGTAGTTTGCCAAAAGAATCTGTCCCTGCTGACAGCTACTGGGGTAAATAGGAGAAGGAAGACAATTTCTATGAAAGACACATCTATCATAAATCATTTCCCCTGGCCATCTATCAAGTCTTTATTCAACTAATAGAACATGTATATTTAATCAAGCATTTAAATTGGGACCTCAAATCACATCATGAGTATCTGTTCAGTTAATCTGTTTTAGCTGTTTAATTTGTGAATATTGGATTTATTTTGTTTTCATTATAAAGTGCAGAGACTAAGGTTCTGGCTGTTACTTATAAATAGGTCAGTGAATGAAGACATAAATAAGAAAAATGGGTGATTAACCTCAGACAGATAGTTACGAGTTAAGGTGGGAAAACTGGATTTGTATAGTCCATTAATAACACCATGTGGTGTTAACCATGATGTCAGTTTTATATTAAGCCACTTGTCACTTCATTAAGGCTGCAGTGAGAATCTAGCTATGGTTTTCCATAGCTTGACAGCAGTGTGGCAATTAAAACATGCTTGTGGTGGAAAAGGTCTGTATTCGCTTTTTGCTATAGAGTTCATATTGGCAAGAAATTGTTGAAGAAAGAGTGAGAGGGTGGGTGGGTAGCAAGTGAGACTGAGGGCACAAAGGAAAGAAACCTTTCAGAGAATTTCCAAGTAGTGAGAAAATATATTCAAATATATTCAAGGTAGCAGTGGCTAAATGGCTACAGCCCAGATGACAGGACTGCAAGTGGTTCCCTTGGAAACATTCTTCTATTCATAGAAGTAGAAGAGTGTAACTGGCTTTTAGGTCATGCAGACCGTCTTTCCACTAATGCAGAAATATAACTGAAACACATGAAATAGTCAATATCAGCTAAAAATTAGAAAAAATAGTCCAACTTTAAATCCCTAAGTCTTAAATCATAGGAAGCAGGCTTATTCTGTCCCCCTATTTGGTGCTGTATTTCACGTAAAGTTAAAACTTAAAGGCAGTTTTGAGTTAGGGCCTCTCACCCCTCGTTTGGATATGTGGGGGTCCAAATTAATATAGGCTGAGAGGCTGGCTGCCCCTCTGATCTATGAATTGGACCAGATTGTTCTTTGGCTAGTTACCAGCTAGTTAGTTTAAATAGACATGACTGAGAAATCTAAAATATATCTCAGATGACATATTTCTGTATTTGGCTTTTTTTTTTTTTAAAAAAAAAGGTGTTATAACACTTCCTAGAGAAAATAGAAAGTAGAGAAATCAGAAAAAATATTTGCAGTAGCTGGGGCAAGGTATGCTTTGAGAGAAGATCTTTCAGGACTCTGCAAGTGTACCTCAGTTTTGAGGAAAATATTTTTTGGTGAATAGGATATTCACTGAAAGTGAATTCTATCATCTATTCAATTCAAAATTATTAATAACCAAAAATTTTCATAAATAAAAAATACTATATTTTGGAATAGCCAATATGGTTAATTTTGTTTTACTGTTTCTGAAATAAAACATTTACAGTTGTCAGGATGGATTTGTAGGGTCACTCAGAAAACTGAAGAAGAAGAAATTTCTGTGCTTATGAATCAGAGGATACCTTCTCTGAGTCCAGTAGAGGGGAAAAAAGAAAACCAAGGATTTGGACCTCTCATTTCCGAGAAGCATAAGCTAACTATTTCTAAGCAAGAGGAGGTACCTGAGGAGTAGGTTAAATGAGCCACTGTGGAATTCTTTGTGGATGTGGCTGGGCAGCTGCTGCAGCTACCTGAGCCAGGGCAGGTACCTTCCACATCACACTGTTGGCTGCAGTCTTTTTCTGCAGTTCCAACAGTGTCACTGTATTTTTTTATTTTGTGTATTTATGCCTCATTATAGCAATGTAGAATGAAGAATAATTTTCCTCTCTAATAAGTGACTTGAATCTATACAACACTTATTTATATCCGTCTTCCTATTAAGTTATTTTATGTTTTAATTATCTTCAAATCAGACTTCACTTCTGATAGAGAACTCTTCTGCTACCTATATTTTATGTATTCATAAGCAGGTGGTTCACTGAGAACAGGAAACACCTGTGCTGCCTTCAGAGTGCGATGACTGATTTTTTTGTGCCTGAGTGCACTGACTTGACTGATTATTTATCTCAGCTCAGGAAAGCTCTCTATTGATACAAAATACCTATATCCAGAGCATACTGTAAAGCACAAGGGAAAATTACATTTTCAGCATCTCCTACACCAGTTTCTTCTCCCCATCACCCCTTGATAACCACTTTGTTTCAGAACTGGAATTTTTTTCAAGAACAATGAATAGTGTGTAGCAAACAAAACATAACTCTAGTAAAATCAGTGATAGAATTGCCAGTATCTTCCATGGAGCCAGAATATTCATTATTTTGAAATGTTTATGCAGGCAAGAATCTACCAAAAGCTAAAGCACACTTTGGATAAAACAATATGGTTGAAACCAAATACCTTCTACTATTCTTCAGGAGAAAGCGACACTTTGATTTGTGTTTCAAAAAGGTCAAGACAATTCTGATGCA
This sequence comes from Apteryx mantelli, assembly GCF_036417845.1. Taxonomy (NCBI): domain Eukaryota; kingdom Metazoa; phylum Chordata; class Aves; order Apterygiformes; family Apterygidae; genus Apteryx; species Apteryx mantelli. The sequence goes on from NC_089979.1 coordinate 155,790,477, forward strand.
GCTTAGAAATCATGAATAAACATAAATATCATACCTGGAAGGGAGGAGGGTCACCTGTGGCTGTCCCAGGTTTGAGTGGAGAGCAGAAGCAGAGAGAGGATTTGTGCTATTGCACCTGTTGCCCCAGTCCAGTGATGTGAAGTATATGGTGGCCACGCTGACTTAAAATTTTCTGGCCCAAGATATTTCTCTTCTCTTCAGCTACTCACTCTCAGTCTTCATTGCAATTTGCAGCCTACTCAGCTGCATTAATGAAACTGTTTGTGGCACCACTCTGAGAACTAAATGATCTGATCTGAGATTGTTTTTTGAGGGACAGAGTACAGGGGCATGAAAAGTAACCAAGCAGAGGTACACTTAAGTCTAAGTCTACTGTAAAATGGAACTAAGTCCTGATACAAAAAGCAGTCTTCTGTAAATATATGACAAATTAAAAAAGAAGAATCTCTGGCTAATGAAGTTGCAGCATGGCAGAGCTGAATAATGCTCTTGGTCTAGAATGGTCTTTCCAGTACTGGCAACAATAAAGGTCAAATGTGGTGCCATTTAAGGTTAACATGGCTTCACACTGGAAAAAGAGAAGATTTTAATACTGCACCAGTAAAAAAGGAACAGATTTTCTTTTTCTTAGACTGTGACTTACTATAAGCATTTGTAGATTCTTGCTGGGTGAAATCTTAAATTCCATCTAAATGAAACATTCATCTACTTGACAGTTTGTGGTGAATAGCAGCTTCTGTTTTCTGTCAGTATGAATTATGCATGTTTGGAAAAAAGCTTCCAAATTTCAATTAGTGAATCTTAATTTTCTTTCCTAGACCAGATGGACTTTGTTAACAAAAGGATTGTATCTATATCTAATGGAACCTCAAATTGTTTTAATCAATTTCAATTGAGATAAATATTTGAAGCATTAAACCTGTCTCCACTATTTTTTTAACAAAGTTGATTCTGGATATCAACAGCACACTGCTCAGTTTATTACTTTTTTATCCAATTAGAAAGCAGAATCCCCATGCACTAATTGGCAAGTACATAAAAGAATCTACATGTTGCTTAAGCAGCAGAGAGGCAAGGAAGTTTAATTAAGTTGTAACAGGCAATTTGTAACTAATTACATTTGGTGTTAGATGGTGCTGGTTTACTGGCATGGGCTGTGGGGGGAGGGAAATTCTTGTACAGCTTATTGCAAATCCCAAAATAGATTAAAAAAAAAAAAAGTCCTATATTAATGCCATAAGAGTTTTAGTACTGAATATTTCACAGCCTTTTTCAAATTGATTAACTACTTTGAAATGCTAAAGTATTGTACATATTGGCAACTCTAGGGTTTGCACAAAATCCCATTGTATTCAACAGGAGTCCTACATTTTATCTCAGAATAGGCATTTTTAATTGTATCGTTTGGTAAAGTCTTTCTTTAGTTTTAGTATGTTCATTTACCTAAATGCCTTCAGTAGTTCTCTCTCCTGCTTATGAAATAACATTTACTGATCCAAATTTTAATCTTGTCTTATTTTTGTGAATTCATACAGTTTACCAACAGGACCTTGGCAAGTATTTGCAGGCATTCAATACCCAGAATTGAAAAGAATTATTTCTTTTGATTGGATGTATACTTTTTCAGATTACTTGACAGTGCTTCTTATATTTGCCCAGTGATTAACTCCCAAAGTTGATTTTTTGCATGAATTTTTAAATTTAGACTTTAAAATTATTCATTCATGAAGAAGTGCAGATTTTTTTTTGTTATAAACACTTATGAAAATGAATGTTTCCATGACAATATTTGTGTGAATAGGTAAAAATCCAGACAAAAAATTAATACATTAATTCAGTAAGTCTGCACAAATAGCATTTAGGCTTTTGCTTGAAAAGGAGGACTACTAATTCTCATGTTCCCTAGAGGCCTGAGTGAAATGAATTAGTGAATTTGGTACAGTTCTATGAGTTCCCATTACACAGTCAAATCTATGAAGGACGTGAATGACAGATCTGGGAAATTAAACATTGTATAATAATAATTACAGACATATCTTTCAACAGTAGACACTCAAGAAATACTTTCGGAATTATTGCCAGTTACTTAAACTGTAACTGTGTTATCTAGTGTCTATATACTACATGCATGAGATTAAAAAGATTCAATCACAGCTGGTTCTCTTCAGCCCCACTGAAAGAATACGCAGTAGAATTGATATTGCCAAACCTCAGGACTTTTTAGGATCTCTATACAGTTACCAGAGAAAGTTACATTTAGAGGTGACACAAAGAATTGAAGTGAGAATCCTAATTGCTGCCTAATACAGGTATTCTGAATAGTCCCTTGAAAACATCCACCTTTCTTCACAGAGTATAGGGAGCCTAATCGCTGAGGTCAGGCTCCTAGAGCTTCCACCTATTCCTAATAACTACACACTGTGGCAAATACTATAGTGAATAGGTGACAGACAGAAAGCTTTCTCTGAATGCACAGATGTTAGTTCATTATTTCTCATCAGGAGAATGGTAAAACCAGAACAAAATACTTTTCTGTAAAATATCTATGACTTCTATATGCTATATATCTTATATATATGCATACAGAGTATGTAACACTACATACAGCCCTCAATAATTACACTTTTTCTCTGAGTTTTTTATGGCTGTATGGATCAGCTTGACTGCTTAATGGATTTGTTGCCCAGACTAGTATGATATTTTTGTCTGTGGTGAAAAAAAAACCCAAAAACTAATCCTTTTTGAAGACTAATAACATCTGTTACGGTTTGGGATTATATGGAAAAACATTAATGGATGCCCAACATGAATTCCAGTTAAGTATCAGTTTATGTAAACAGAAATGTGACAAAAATAAAAGTAACACCAGCAGCAACACATCTGTTTAAAGCGCTAATGCAAACTACAAGTACTTTAGGGCAGTAATGCAGGCTATTTTTCAACATTTCCTGTTTGACACACAACCATATAAGCCATGTCAGAAGCTTGATTCAGCTGAGGTGATATATACCAGCTCTTTCTTTTGGGAGAACAAAGCCAGGAGGCACAACCCTTCAAGGTCTGTGGGGCTGTGAAAGGCTGCGGCGTGGACTGTTAATTGTGATATATTGCTTCTCTGCTCTGGAAACATGTTCTGAATGTCTCACGCTATTAACAGGTCTTGTATTTGATCAGCATACATTACTTCAGAAATAAAAAGTGATCCAAAGTCACTGTGCAGATGAAGAAGACTTCTTATAATGCACTGGAATATTAGAAGATAAGCCACTCATTAAGTCGGTTGTTGTGATGGAAACAAATGCAAGTGGCACAGTCATAATAGATACAACTTAGTCAGAAACAGGTGTAGTTGTGTTAGTGGCCAGACACTCATTCGTTAGCTTGGTAGGTTTGCTGGCTTAGGCTTCGCCTTGTGACAATATGCATATACTGCTCCCACGCTCCTCAAAGTCATATATTGGAATATGGAGACTCGTGGAACTCGAGTCTTTTCTGAATCCATTTCTTTGCTGGTTTATACCTTGCTTCATCTATCTGAGCAAAAGAACTGGTGTGTCCTGAGAATATGTTTGTGTTTGTGAGGCTCAGTTAATATTTTAAGTGCAAAATGTTGATAATATCCTAGGAGCGAATGGTTTGTGCAGAAATGCTTCTAATCATATACTTCTCCTCTGCAAATTGCAACTTTTTCTGCATTCAGTTCTCTTCAAAGGAAAATATGAAGGCCTTAGGATTTGGGCCTCCAAGCTTAGCTTTGGACTCCCTGTGCAAATCAAGTGTACTGTACCAAGTAAACCTTCTCCACCCTAGGAGTGCCTTGTAAGAACTTGAAATGCATGATGTACCTGAACTACAGTTTGCTCTTAAGGGATCTTTGGAAATTCAGACTATCACACAAGAGACTGTAGTCAGGCCAAGGGCAGCAGTTTAAGTACAGCAACAAAGAACTATTCAAGAAAAATAATGGCAATGACAGTTGTGGAATCTTCAGCTTTCATAAAATCTGCACACTTCACCACCAGGAAGCCAAAAATTTACCATCAGATTAAATTTGTTTGTAACACAAGCACACACTTTTCCTTTCTTAACTGCTGTTTGTTATTGTGCACTCATCACAGCTGCTATATTTTCATTGCTACATCACACTCTCTCAACCTGTAGTATAGCACACCATGTCTATAACATTATGCACACTAAAGGATTTCTAAAATTTTGGGCCCAGTCTTGAAGAAAAATACATAGTCTTCTTGGGACAGGTAAAGAACCTTCATCTCACCAGTTCTTGCGGGACTGATCTATTCTTTATTGAAAGTTAATGACGAAGTTCCCACTGATGCACATGGTAAGAAAATTAAAGCTTGTGTTTTTGATTGCAAGAGTGCACATAACAGTATTGGATACCTCACTGATTTAAGAACATGATCCTGTTGTTCTGAAATTCAAGACTGAGATCACTCTTTTCTTAGTCACTGGCCTGCTATGTGACAGGAGGCAGTTCACTTCCCAAAGATTGTCTTTCTCCTCTCCTTTGCCTCATTCATTTAACTGTTATGGACACAGCCTCTTTTAGTAGAAATAGTTTGTATAAGTCTCTCTTTTAATACAAGTCTGGCCTTGATTAGAGTTTCTAGATACTACCATAGTGCAAAAAAAAAAAATAGAGGAAAAGTTAGGACTGAAGTGATTACATTTTATAAATCCATTTTTGTGAATAAATGTTGCCAGGGTCAACATGAGGTAGCAGTGCCAAATCTATCAAAGTCCTGACATTAATTACAAGCAGATTTTTTTCTTAATTTCTTGAAAAAGAGAACCATGGCTTATTACACATTTTGTATCAAATATGCAGTATATCTATTTTCTTTATGAAATCATCAGATAAGCACAAGATGTGAGCAAGGTTGAATAAATACATTCAATATATTTAAGTCAGTCAAGATTGAATAAAATAATAAGACTAGAGATGGAATGGCTGAATAACTCCTGGCCTCTTGGAAATATAAAAGTCAGTCTAGTACAGAATTTAAAATTAGCCAGTACCTTGGGGTATTGGTAATGCTAAATACTGTGAATCCTGTTAAATGTTGGCAGTAATCTGAATTTTTACACGGGATAAATTGCAAAGAGCATTACCCGTTTATTTTATCCAAGCTTTAGCTAAACAGGAATTCATATTTAGTCAAGTTCATCTCCTTGTATAACAACTGGAGATGACAGAAAAAAATGGTGTGCAAGAGTTTAGTATGCTTTTGTGCCCTTCTGTGAGACTGTTTATGTGTTCATACTGGCTCCCAGGAAGGAAATGGCTGCCAAAGGACAAGCAAGGTTTACCAGCTAGGATAAAAATATTTATTTAAAAATATTAAAGAACACTTTTTTTTTGTAATTAAGAGTCATTACAAAACTCACATTAAAATAGAGCTTGATCTTGCTTTCTTTACAATCAGTGACAATTTTGCAGGATCTGTCGCATGTTGGGTCTCATACATTGCACAACTGACTGTCAGGCTCACACCCTTACCCAGCTAAGATTGGATCTGACACATTATTAATTTACGATGCAGCAGTTGGCCAAGTCTGGCACATGGGATCAGGATCAGAGTGCGATCTCCATTTAATTCACGGGCAGGAGATAAAGGGTGAGGATGGAGAAAATACGATTTTGTGGGTTTCCTGTGCCCAAAAGAGTCCTCCCAAGGCATAACCTTACACTACCTCACCTTCCTCCACTTCCCTGACATGAGACCTGACACTGCTTCACAGGTGAAAAAGGGTAACTTTCTCCTGCCTGAGTAGATTCTCATATTGTAAGTTCTGAGACAAGATCTGCATGGAATCTAAAAATGATATTTTAACAATAATTGTCTTTTAAAGTAAACCATTTTCTCACAAAGACTGTTAGACAAAGACAAATTAGAGAAGTCTTAAGAGCTTTGAGAAAAACAGGACACTGAGAAGCTCCTTTGACAGCAAGAGAAAGCTTTGTGTATTTTGTTAACCTTTCAATATATTGGTTACAAGATTTGCTGTAGCCATTCTGCCCAATTACAAAACAAAACAGAACCACAGTAGAACTCTCTGCCAAGTGTTGTGAAATATAGAAATGAAGGATCCAAATCCAGAAAGATCCCTTAGGCAATAAGACTTCCAGGATAGGCAGGTAGGCAGACATCTGGAAATTTGAAGTAACACTTCCTTAAATTTTATGAGTTTATGATCCTATTAAAAAAAATGCAGAGTAATGGAATATTTTCAGAGTAATCAAGCCACTTATGTCTTAAAGAGAATACAACACAAATTAAATGAAAACAAAAACAGTTAAAACAAATTAAAATATTTTTCAGCCTAACCGGAGAAGTTGCTAAGTAGCTTCTCACGTAAGAATAAATGAATGACAATTAACTATATTTAGTTGTGTTGTAGAACTGGATTCATAGATGATAATAATAATAACATTATCATATCTTGCATATATCTCCCCTTTATTTTAACTGAATGCACTATCCTATTCTTAGTTTGAAAAAATAAACCAATTCAGAAGTTATTTTAACCCTAATCAATTGAAAGTTTCATCTGTTCTTCATTAAACCATAAATTATTGAAGAATTGTTCAAATCTGTGAGTGCAAGTGGACAAAATACTGTAAATCTTTACTCCAGGAAAATAAGTACTACTTGTAGAGAGACTCAGTTCAAACTCAGCACTAAGTTGAATCCATTGGATTAGACACTTTAAGGGGCCAAATTACGTACTTTAAGGAAAATCTGAACCATTACTAATACCAGCAATAGCAACATGAGAGCGCAGCGAACAGAGGCAGCGAACAGACGCAGCAGTTTGCGCAGCAGTTCGCGCAGAAGGGTGCGCGAAGGGACGCGCGAAGGGCCCTTCGTTTCTGTTCCCTGTGGTGTAGGTTTCCTCAAGTATGGTCGTGACACGCCGCACAGCGCGTTCCCCAGCGGCTGCTGGAGTTGCTGTGTCAGAGGCTGCGACCCAGACCGACCCTCTGACATTAGATGCAGCTCTACAGGTCTCAGGCTGCAGGGAGTGCTTGGGGCCTCTCCGGGAGGCCTGGGCTGGCAGCCAGCTCTCCTGCAGGAGGTGTGCTGCTGTTGGCGAGTTGTGTTGTCAGGTAAGGGAGTTACGGGAGGAGGTCAGTAGGCTGCGCAGCATCCGAGAAGCAGAGCAAGAGATAGACAGGGTATTCTCGGAGACTGTGCAGCTCCAGGAGTCCCAACCCCCTGCAGCAGTGGAGTTGCCAGAGGGCTCTGTGCCGTGTGAAACGGTACATCATAACATCGTAGAAGAAGGCTGGAAACTGGTCACTGCTCGTGGGAGGAGAAAGGCTCCTACTCCTCCCGAAGACCTGAAGCTGAAGAACAGGTTTAGTGCCCTCCAGGATGAGGAGGAGATGGGCATGGCTGCCAGGGAAGTACCTGGGACAACAGACCCTGTGCCCTGCCGGAACACCCGGAAAAAGCAGCGGGTGATTGTTGTGGGGGACTCCCTGCTGCAGGGGACGGAGGCATCTATCTGTCGACCTGACCTCTTGTCTAGAGAGGTCTGTGGCCTGCCGGGGGCTCGTGTGAGAGATGTCATGCAAAGACTGCCAAGGCTTGTCCACGCTTCGGACTATTACCCACTGCTGCTCTTCCATGTGGGCGCCAATGACACCAAGGGCAAACTGGAGACCATCAAGCAGGATTTCAGAGCTCTGGGGATGGTGGTCAAGGGTCTGGGAGCCCAGGTCATCTTCTCCTCAATCCTGCCAGTGAGGGGGATGGATGAGAGGAGGAGGAGACGGACTTTCCAGGTTAACGACTGGCTGCGCCGCTGGTGTTGGCAACAGGGTTTTGGTTTCTACGACCATGGGACCCTGTTTGAAGATCGACAACTGATGGCGAGAGATGGGATCCACCTCACGAGGCGGGGCACGCGGGTCTTTGCCAACAGGTTGGCCAACCTGGTAAGGAGGGCTTTAAACTAGGTAAGATGGGGGAAGGGGAGAGTTATAGTGCCAGGGTAGTTGGCAAAAGACTGCTCAAGTCAGGATGCCTCCAGCAGGTGAATGCAGCCAGGGAAGTGTGCATGGGATGTGGCTATGGAGGATCCTCTGGTATCCCTCCTGGGAAACCTGCATGCTTGATCACCTCCCTGAAATGCCTGTACACCAATGCACACAGCTTGGGGAACAAACAGGAAGAACTAGAGATCTGTGTGCGGTCGCAGGGCCATGATCTCATTGCCATTACAGAGACATGGTGGGATAGCTCGCATGACTGGAGTGCTGTCATGGATGGCTACGTGCTTTTTAGGAAAGACAGGCCAGGCAAGCGAGGTGGCGGAGTTGCTCTTTATGTGAGAGAGCAACTGGAATGTATTGAGCTGTGCCTAGGGGTGGATGAAGAGCGAGTCGAGAGCTTATGGGTAAGGATCAAAGGGCAGGCTAGCATGGGTGACACTGTTGTGGGTGTTTACTACAGGCCACCTGATCAGGATGAGGAAGTCGATGAGGCCTTCTACAGACAGCTGGAAGTAGCCTCACAATCCCAGGCCCTGGTTCTCATGGGGGACTTCAACCACCCCGATATCTGCTGGAAAGACAACACAGCTAGGCACAAACAGTCCTGGAGGTTCCTGCAGAGCATTGGTGACAACTTCTTGACACAGGTGGTGGAGGAGCCAAGGAGGAGAGGTGTGCTGCTGGACCTCGTACTAACAAACAAAGAAGGACTGGTGGAAGATGTGAAGGTCGGGGGCTGCCTTGGCTGCAGTGACCATGAGATGGTGGAGTTCAGTATCCTGCGAGGAGGCAGCAGGGCACCAAGTAGGATCGCAACCCTGGACTTCAGGAGAGCAAACTTTGGCCTCTTCAGGGACCTACTTGGAGGAATCCCATGGGTGAGGGCCCTAGAAGGAAGGGGCGTTCAAGAGAGCTGGTTAATATTCAAACATCACTTCCTCCAGGCTCAAGAGCGGTGCATCCCTATGAGTAGGAAGTCAAGCAAAGGAGGCAGGAGACCTGCATGGATGAGCAAGGAGCTCCTGGCAAAACTCAACCAGAAGAAGGAAGTATACAGAAAGTGGAAAGGGGGAGAGGCCACTTGGGAGGAATATAGGAACGTTGTCAGAGTATGCAGGGATGCGACGAGGAAGGCTAAGGCCCGTTTGGAATTAAATCTGGCGAGAGATGTCAAGGACAGCAAGAAGGGCTTCTTCAAATCCATCAGTAGCAAGAGGAAGACTAGGGAAAATGTGGGCCCTTTGCTGAATGGGGTGGGTGCCCTGGTGACAAAGGATACAGAGAAGGCAGAGTCACTGAATGCCTTCTTCTTTGCTTCAGTCTTTACTGCTCAGGCCAGCCCTCAGGAACCCCAGAGCCTGGAGGCAAGAGAGAAAGTCTGGAGAAAGGAAGACTTTCCCTTGGTGGAGGAGGAGTGGGTTAGAGATCATTTAAGCAAACTTGACACCCACAAATCCATGGGCCCCGATGGGATGCACCCACGAGTGCTGAGGGAGCTGGCGGATGTCATTGCTAAGCCACTCTCCATCATCTTTGAAAGGTCATGGAGGACAGGAGAGGTGCCTGAGGACTGGAAGAAAGCCAGTGTCACCCCAGTCTTCAAAAAGGGCAAGAAGGAGGACCCAGGGAACTACAGGCCAGTCAGCCTCACCTCCATCCCTGGAAAGGTGATGGAGCAGCTCATCCTGGAGGCCATCTCCAAGCATGTGGAGGAAAAGAAGGTGATCAGGAGTAGTCAGCATGGCTTCACCAAGGGGCAATCATGCCTAACCAGTCTGATAGCCTTCTATGATGGAATGACTGTCTGGGTAGATGAGGGGAGAGCAGTGGATGTTGTCTACCTAGACTTCAGCAAGGCTTTCGACACTGTCTCCCATAGCATCCTCATAGACAAGCTCAGGAAGTGTGGGTTAGATGAGTGGACAGTGAGGTGGATTGAGAACTGGCTGAATGGCAGAGCTCAGAGAGTTGTGATCAGTGGCACAGAGTCTAGTTGGCGGCCTGTAGCTAGCGGTGTCCCCCAGGGGTCAGTCCTGGGTCCAGTCTTGTTCAACTTCTTCATCAATGACCTGGATGAAGGGACAGAGTGCACCCTCAGCAAGTTTGCTGACGATACAAAACTGGGAGGAGTGGCTGATACGCCAGAGGGCTGTGCTGCCATTCAGAGAGACCTGGACAGGTTGGAGAGGTGGGCAGAGAGGAACCTCATGAAGTTCAACAAAGGCAAGTGCAGGGTCTTGCACCTGGGGAAGAATAACCCCAGTCACCAGGACAGGTTGGGGGTTGACCTGCTGGAAAGCAGCTCTGCGGAGAAGGACCTGGGAGTGCTGGTGGACACCAAGTTAAGCATGAGGCAGCAATGTGCCCTTGTGGCCAAGAAGGCCAATGGGATCCTGGGGTGCATCGGGAAGAGTGTTGCCAGCAGGTCGAGGGAGGTGATTCTCCCCCTCTACTCAGCCCTGCTGAGGCCACATCTGGAGTACTGCGTCCAGTTCTGGGCTCCCCAGTACAGGAGGGATGTGGCACTACTGGAGCAAGTCCAGCGAAGGGCTACAAAGATGATTAGGGGACTGGAGCATCTCTCTTATGAGGAAAGGCTGAGAGAGCTGGGCCTGTTTAGCCTGGAGAAGAGAAGGCTGAGAGGAGACCTTATCAACGTGTACAAGTATCTGCAGGGAGGGTGTCGAGAGGATGGGACCAGACTCTTTTCAGTGGTGCCGAGCGACAGGACGCGAGGCAATGGGCACAAACTGAAACACAGACGCTTCCGTCTGAACATGAGGAAAAACTTTTTCACTGTGAGGGTGACAGAGCACTGGAACAGGTTGCCCCGAGAGGTTGTGGAGTCTCCTTCTCTGGAGATATTCAAAACGCGCCTGGATGCAATCCTGTGCAATGTGCTCTAGGTGACCCTGCTTGAGCAGGGGGGTTGGACTAGATGATCTCCAGAGGTCCCTTCCAACCTCAGCGATTCTGTGAACATTACGCTAACTACTCTCACTGCGCCTGGCATTGGGGAATTTTTGAAAAGCCTTAGTGTTCACTCAGGACTAGTGAATGTCTAGAGTAAAAAAGCACCCAAGCAAAGTAAAAGCAATTGCATTTTAAGCCACGCCAGTTAAAGTATTTTTGACTAGGATCATGTTAAGTAGGACTTTGTACTCCATGAAGATAAGTAAAGGTTGTGTTTCAGTGAGCTGGCTGTGGTCAGTCCTCAAGTGGACAGGTTTCATATCCTCTGAGGGAGTAATCAGAATTAATCAGCATAAACAAATTTACTTCAGAAAAGTGAGTGCAATATATTATAATAAATGTAATTTTTATTAGTCCATAAATGTTCTTCAAGACTGTAGATAAAATCCCCCTAAGATGAACCAAAAAGCAATGTTTTTTAATAGGGCTGAGTGTGACCCAGGATTTGTCAATAGCTAGTCAAATTTTTGTGGTTTTGTGCATACAAAAGTGCAAAACCATCATTTATTTATCTTGTTCTCAGTAAGTGTAACATCTGCAAGATAATTAAATTTGTCCCCCTTATAATTAAATTTATCAGTCTAAAAAATGCACTCCTGAGCTGTTGCTAAAATAGAGCCTAGGAAAGATGTTGTTCACTTCCATTGCATGGCCTTTTTCTAAATGCAGATAATCATATTCAGCTAGGCTAAATGGAAACACAAAAATCCTTGATCTTTCTGTGAATGAGTTACCTGGAATAATTTGTTCTTTATATCTTACTTGGCAATTGTCAACAAAGACAGCAATAGCGTTAATTGCTTTATCATGCTTGCTTACTCCTGCTGGAAGGTTTTTCGTTCCATTAGAGAATCCACAAGTCTTGGCACAGATTTCTGGGTTTATTTATAGGAGATTATGAAAACTGGGAAACTGCTTGTCAGAAAAAGTATATGCTCAGTTACCATATTTTATCTTGTTTAACAGGCTTGCTGTTGCTTCAGATTCACTGTGAGCTATGCTAAAGATGGTAAAAGAAACATTTTAATTACAGCTTGAACTCAAGCCATTTTTTCATTGAGGTACGCTGCAAAAAATTCACTGCTTAAATGTAAATTTCAGGAATTACCTTAAAAGATCTTTCTCTCCAGGCATATAATACAGTGATAGATAATTGTGGTGGAACGTGACTACCCCCCCCCCCACACACACACATTTCAGGCCCAAAGCGTGGCAGAGCGCAACTACCCCCCCATCTCAGGCCCAAAGTGTGGTGAAGCACAACTATCCCCCCCCACACACAAACACCTTATCTCAGGCCCCAGCTGACCGCAAATAACTGACTGCGCCCAGGGCTGACCGGGAGGAACTAGGTGATACTGGTTGCAACTGGTGAGGCCAGAAATGGGCATGAGATCAGCAAAAAGGTATGTCTTTCCCAATGCGGCATGAAATCAGCAAAAAGGTATATTTTCCCCAACACAGCATGAGATCAGCAAAAAAGGTGTATGTCCACACCAGATATTGTATGACCATGAGTCAAACTCTGTGCCCATAAATAGCGCTGCAGCCCAGAGCCCTTTGAGCTCTTCTGCACAGCAGCGGGCTGCACGGCGGTGAATCTCCCTTGAGCTGGGACGCCTCTCAAGGTTATTCTCCTGGAGTTAAGAGAACCTCTGACAAGAAACCGTTGGAGTGGTAAGAAACCGAGACTCGGGCACTAACAAATGTGCAGTAAGATTTGCTTGCTATGACTACACTGTATGGCCATCTTCAATAAATCTGGTAACTAATAACCAATAACCTTCTCCTCCCCCCCTTTCAACCCCGCGACAACAATACACATTATTTACTATGTAACTCCAATCTGGGATTGAAGAAACACCTTGGTAAATCAGCTAATGCCACAGGAAATCTTTTTCCTGTAATGTTCTTTGACTTAATAGAAATACTGTTTGGGGTTGTTTGCTTATAAATAACTCTGTTATTTGGACCTCTTCCTACTCTCACTGAAGTCTCTGCTGACTTCTCAGTCATTTCAGTCATGCGGCATTGGGTCCTTAGGAACACTATCATGTTAATGGTATAGAGATTACACTTCTACTGTATATAATAATGCCATTGAGGCAGAAAGGTCTGCTCTCTTCTGAAATTTTAGATTAATCAGAAATATTAGACTAGAGCTTAAAAGCAAACATTTTTATTATTTTTAATCAAATGAACTGCAGCATATGATGATAAAGTTGTAGAATGAGCGTTGGCAATCTTCTACCTGAATGTTGTCCAGCATTTCATTTTATTTCTGAAATTTTTTGAAGAGCCACAAGCACACTTGTCCTGGTAGACAAGGACTCTGAAAATTGGATGGCTGATAACCCATAGACTAAAGTTACTATCCTTTTCTCTATCCTCCATGAGGAGGATAAATGCATTCATAAATGCAACCAAAGCATTTGGCTTTGGTTAAGTCCTTCTTGGTCCCTCTTGTAAATAGCAAACCTAGAAACGAAGAATCCCTGAGCCTGGTTCCTTTTACACAGTGTTTCCTTCTACAGATAAACTAAAAATAATTTTATGGCTTTTGATTTGCTTTTTAATAAAAACAAACATTTTGCAACTAAATCTTTTGCATAAAAAAGATTTTACATTCCCCATATACATTAAAAATCAGAAATTTCTGAATGCTAAATACTTTCTTTCCTTGCAGTGTTTATGATATTGTAAAATTCCAAATAATAACTCTTGGAATTATCAATAAAAGGAAAGCATTTTCAGTAATTACAAATGAATATAAATAATAAAAAAATACTTTACAAATTTCCAGAAATACTTTGGAAGTGAATTTTTATATTTCTGCTACTACTTTAGGCTAGTGGAGAACTCCAAGTATGGGTTTGAGAAAATGTATTAATACAGACCAGTAGCAAATAAAATAGGTTGAATTCAAGACATTTGAATGAATTCTTCAAAAAGATCTTAATAATTTGCCTTGACTCTACTTATGACACACATTTCCTCAAATTAACATAAGATCACCAGGACAGAGCAACGTAACAGTTGGAAAACTGTTGGAAGTCTGAATTAGTCCTTTCTCATTGCTTAAGGATTTTAATTTAATTTTTTATTCTCCATATGATGTCTGGAATTGTACAGCTAGCCTTCCTAGCTGGTGTTCAGACATTCTATAATGGAATAGATCTTTTCTCATATTAGCATGACTACAATGAACTTGAATTATACATGAAAACCCAATGAACATCTGGTCTAAGTGAAACATAGTAGTGTATTTTATAGCACAGACAGTGCTTTCTGCTGCTAATTCCTATTAGGTTACATTTTCTGGCATGAAGATTATATTTAGTTTTAGATTACCTCATAACCTTAATATGTGTTCTCAGTTTTTCTTGCTCTCTACACTACAAAAAAACAAAACCAAACCCCAAAAACTCCTACTCTAGGAATCATTTTCATCACCAAACTGATGGTGGTTCCTTTAACCTTCTTTGCGTATCCAATCTTAGAGGGCATATGGCTTAGTTACAAAAAATAACATTGTTACCTTTTCATGATGCTCTTGCCAGCAGTGATTATTCAAAATTCAGATTTTTTTTCTAAGTAACATTATGTGTTCTCACGTATACATATAGTGAAAGGTGTAAGTAGTTCCTTCAGTACTAAAAGACATATCAGTATGTTCAGGATAATGAGGCTGATTCAGTAGGACTAGACCTTCAAGCTACATTTTCCATTCAATGAATACACATTCTCCTTAAAACTGCAATGACACATGCATGAATGAACAGCAATGAAGTGGTTAATTCACTGGGAAAAGAAAGAACAGCTGTGGGCAGCTTCTGAAAAACTATGTTTGACCTGTCCATCATGGAGACATTTGTTCTCTACTGCTGCAGGTGGCAGAGTTACTAAGAAAATCGACTTGCCTCAACGCAATCTTTGGAATGACTTGCTTTCCTGAAAATCTTCTGAACAGTACACCTCTATGTTAAGTCACAGTCATTGCCGCAATACATAAAGTTTGCAGTCAGGCCTGGAAGCTGAAAGATCATTCCAGAAAAGAGCATTTGTGAAGGAGATGTAGTGTTCAGCATCTTTTAGCACATGCAAATACAAACTACAGTGTAACATTAGATCCAAGATTAGGACATAAGTGAAAGATGCATTTCGTCATATAGAAAATAGTACCAACAAATACACTGTTTCTACTAGTTTTAAACCATTTTCCTTACTTTCTAAAAGGTAAATCCACTACCAGACTTTTTCCTGATGCTCACTTTTCTGTAAGTTTAAATATAACTTGCAGATATAGTTTTCTTTTATCTTGTATTTCAATGAATTTCAAGTCATGGTTACCGTATTTTAACAATTAGTCTCCAGGTCCTCAAAAAGAATTCCTACTAAAATCAGTGGCACTATACCAGAAAAGAAAGTAGTCAGTTAAACACTGTGGGAGCTAAAGAAAAAGCTGCCCACAGCTGCTGAAAATGTATGTTTGAGAGACCTGCAGATTTCAGCCGAGCAAAAAACAAAATATAATTTTAATTCACCGTGAGACAGGAAGAAGAGAAGCAATATGTTCTTTTTTTTCTAGAAATGACTCCAAAAAGGCAGCAGAGAGGGCTGACCTTTTATATTCCTCTACTTATTGCTGACTATTTCAGTCCGCTCTTTTCAGTCAGTAAACCTAAAAAGGCCCACTCGCACATAGAAGCAGGGAAAGACAGAGTATACAATGGGAACATCAGAAAATGAAGCTGGTAACATCAAGATGTGTAGGCTGCTGGATCTCTGATATTTTCGGCTAACTGATTGTTATCTTTCAGACACCTTTAGGGACTCCCAGCAGGGGCCATGCACAACTCTCTGTGAATTGCCAGGTAGATCCTGACCAGAGGAAGCTACTAGGTTACCTGATAATCACAGAACTGTGAAGTTTGCTACAGTAATTATATTTGCTTGCTTCTGAGACCGGAGTATTATGAGAACAAGAGTTTGGTTGAAAACATTAAATGGAAACAAAATTATTAGTTTATCTGAATATTTTTTCCTTGTACAGTTTTAGCTGCAACACACACAAAAACATATTTTAAATTGAAAATAATTTAGTGATCCTTTTCTCCCATAAAGCTGGAGAATATTGAGTTTATATTATCATCAGCTGACAGAAATAGGTATTAAATATATATTGTGGTAATGTAACTTTAAGAGGTGTAATTTTTCAAGGTACAATGGACTTGATGTTATGCCTGTCTTCTAAAAATGAAGTTCTACATATTTGTTTAGAGAAATGATGTTGCACATTTTTTCTTTTTCAAATACTTTTGTTTTGCTGCTACTTCCAGGGTTTCACTCTAGGTACTGAATTATTCTTGTGGACTTTTTGGGGTTGTGACTCTGTAAGGAGAATAGCTCAAAATAAGATAAAGCACGACTGACTAAGTGGTTTTTTGCAGACATACATTCAAATATGAAATGTGCTTAATGCTTGGAAATGATTGTCATTTCATTGTAGTGATAGTCATAAAGCTGATAGCGATGGGGTTAAAGTAGAAAAAACACAGATATAGTTAATAGGACATGTGCTGCTTTTACACAGGTGATAATGAAAATTCTTTAGACCTCTGCAGGTGTAATTTAGTCAATTACAGCACAAATTGAACAATTTTCTAATTGTTAAAGCAAATAACTAATATTACGTCTATCACTTGAGCCATCAGTTGAAGAAAGAAACATATAATTATCAGCTCATCAACCTAAGGGCAATTCAGGAAGCCTAAAATAAACAGGTTGTAATCCTCAGTATCCTGGCCAAGTTATAAATAACGTCTTTTGTATGAGTAATGGGCAATCATTTGTAAATGACAGTCCTGGACAATAAGGATTACCTTTCCTTATTCAAATATAGACACAAACAAATTGCTTGGAGTCCAAGTAAGTGCAGAGATTAAAATAAAGTGAGAAGAGCTTTTGTTTTCAACCAGAGGTGTTAATCACGGGTAAACAAAGATCATATGAAAATCTGATCTGGTATTTATCAGGCGTAAAGAAACAAAAAGGAGCACTTTTAGATTTTTTTTTCCTCTCTCAAGATATTTGTTAAATCTTTTTGCTTTGTTTAACGTTTTCTTCAGATGGGGAAGGGAAGAGGCTTTACGTTATATATATGGAGTTATTTGGTCTCTAGGACTATTGGAATAACCACACAGCAGTCTTCTATGTCTATTTGTTATGCTCTTCTAGCAACTAGATTTGCCATATTAATCAATTGGCAACTCCAGACATTCTCCTGCATTCAGTAAATCCTCCTGCAATCCCGTACATGAAACACGGTATATAACATGATCTGCCATATTATCTAAAGGTCAGGTGTCTTCTCACCTTATATTAAAAGCCTAGAGAACAGAGTTCTCTATCTGTTTTAGTAATCCAGTCCCCTTTCATGCCCAACAGGAAGAAATAAGTCCCTGTGAGTTGCAATGAATCACATTCAGGTCAAAGAATTCAAGCTGTAATGAAAGACGGTATGTACAGAAGCATGTTTGCACAGCAGTGCAAGCCACCCTGAGTGGAGAATCCCAGTTAGATCTTCATGTTATTTTCTTTGTTGATTTTGTATGATATTTTAAGAAGTTAATAAGAGATGTATTTTCAAAGCTACCAGGTACTTTGTATGTCATACTGCGACTACTAGGAGATAGTGGATGCTCTTCAGAAACCTGGTAATTAGAGCCCAGATCCTTTCTCAGTTGTATTGGTGCAGTCTCACATACTTCAGTAACAGTAATAATCAAACACAGAATTACTAAAAGAAAAGGAAGAAGAGAGGCTAAAAGAGTGAAACGTGCCTACATCAATTGCAGCCAAGATGGTGCATGCTACTATATCTTGTAATACAGCTCTTCAGCCTACTTTAAGTCAAGTCAGAACTAAAATGAAGCCTTTCTGGAAGCTTAACAAAAGAGTGAAATTCAGTGTGAGGTTTAGAGACATCGAAATTCAGGTATCTGTATGCAAACAAGGTATATAAGCTCTCATTATAATCAGGCAACACAGCTACTCGGCTGTAAGGGCTATTTAGATCACCCTAAGGCAGAGACCTCCCATGTCCAGCTGAATAGCTCTCCACATGCCACTAACTGTATTTATTAGTCTCAATCATTTGCTTAAACAGTTCAAACTCCCTAGAGTATTGCAGTCACTGTCAAAGGCCTGGCAGGTATGATTCAGGACTTGAGGAAGATCTTCCTCACTTTTTGGGACTGGCAGAGAGAGGCTAGGAGGATGCCTAGTGGCATCTCAGCTTGCATTTGATCTGTATTTTGGTAACTGATTTAATCTCTAGATCTTTATTGACAACAGTGGGAACGTAGATTTATGTAAACACCCGTATGCAGACATCAAAATGTAGGTGTCTTAGTCTGTGAATTGAAACCAACTCTGAAAGTCAGAGGACTTAAATTCTCCCATGCATTGCACAAAAACAATGCTGACGATTTACAGAAAAGTACAATAGATACTGCCTGAATCTTGGGCACAACTGGATCATGAAGGCAAAACAACCAAACCACTTATGTAAATGGAAATTTTGCATACGTTGGGAGATGATGGTGAGTTTTTAAATCACCTAGTTCTATAGGGATATTGAAATAGCACACTAATGAAATGAATTAAAGCACAGGTTAACAGAATAGCACATAGCTTCATTTACACGTCAGTTCTCTTAAAGGTATTTTAACCACCTACACACAACACATAACTAATTGCAATTCTCAATCTACTGTTCATTTGAAATGAAGTCTGCAGTTCATGCTTTACTACACACTAGAAAACAAGGAAGCATTAATCTTGCTTTATTTTTACCTGTGAGATCTCATGCCAACATTTTCAAGTGTAAAAACTCATGGCATATAAATTAAGCTCAGTAGCAACAGAAAGCAGATGCTTGATGGAAATTTGACATTTCCCATACCTGCTGGTCCCCTGGCACTTTATATTATTTCCTTGCCTTGATGAAGTGCATAAAGTAAGTGTATTTTAACTAAAGATTTTTAGATGAATGTATACTTAAAATATTGACTGTTGGGGATGTCCATTTCAAATGGTTATAAATTGAAAAAAATTACATTGTCTGGTTTAGCACTACTCCACTACCAGCTGTTCTTAAGCTGGGCTGGCAAAGGTAGCTTAAAAAGAGCAAGAGTAGGTGATGCTTGTTATTATGAGGATTTTCTGCATTCTTTGGAGAAAGTAAGTTGTACACTTTTTTATTTGTGAGTAGAAGACAGTGATTTTTAAAATAATATTTTAAATTCTTTCTTTGAACATTCTATGCACTCATCAAGTGAGGTTTAAATACTTTTATTAAGCTGGCCTGTAATGTAAAATGAAGAAAGAGCAGTCAGTCTTTATTGTTACTCTGTCAATGTTCCTTATGGGAGGAATTAATTTGGCCATATTCATTTTCTTTTACCTATCCTACTCATTCCTCATCCATGACAGAAAATAATCTGTCCTGTGTCCTATTGGTATTATTTGAATTAATGTCCATGATATGCAAAAATAATGTTGAAGTTGTAGCTTGGTTTCTCACACAAATTTTGAGAAAAAATGCTGAAATGGAGATATTTTATTTCACATACGACAGCGAAATAGAGGCCTCAGAGTAAAAGAAATTCTGGATTTCTACCTTCTCGTTGTGCATCTATAATCTTTGATTTACTGTCAAAATAGATTACCAATGGGCACAATAAAGCTGTAGAGATAAATATTTTTTTCCCCCAGTAACTGCAGTTAAAATAGTGGAAACACAAAACCAACAATAATAGAAACAAGCCTTGGGCAACAAGTAAGTTAATAATTTATTTTATTTAGGCTCCATTTCTCTGGTGTCTGACTACCATGGGAAATGCAGCCAAAGACTCCTCTCATCTTGCAGTTTGAACAGTTAAGAGTTAACGATTTGCGTAGTGTCCCTTCCAGCACTTTTCCCAACACATGTTTTTTATGCTGTCTATTCGATCCAGTTCTCCAGATTTTGCTTGCCCATACACACAAATAACCAGAAGTTTGTGAGTCTTTGGAATCTTCACCTTAAGTTCATATTTAAAATGGTTCTTCCCAGAGACTGGCTTTTTAGGGAGCACTTTGTCTGTCATTTCCTTTTCATTCACTCGGCTTATTCTTCAAATTTCTTTCCTTCTTGTTTCCCTCAATTTCTCCAGCCTAGGTCCAAAACATCATCAGGTCTTCACTTGACACTTCACTTCACTTGACCACTTGACAGTGGTACTGGGATGATGAATACTTTCCAGTTTATGAGTCTGTGTGCATTCAGATTTTTCACAAAACTACAAAGACTGACAGAACAATACCAATGAAGATCTGTAGTGTTGACTGTGTATGTTTAGAAGAAACTTATTTTTTATATCAAATCTTGAGCCAATTCTGCTAGTTGAGTAACTTATTCTGGCAGAACTTGTGTGCTTATCTAACTACATTTATATTCTTTTGACAATTTTTCTACACCAGATCACCATCTGCTTTCCTTTCCCCCCCGTCCCATGTTTATTATTGGAACTATAAGTAGCAACAAAGACTTGTCCTTCATGTGTTTGGAAATATTTTTCAGGATTGTTTTCTCCATCACCTTCCCAGAGGTCAAGGTGCAGCTGACCAGCTTGTAGTTCTCCGGATCCTCCTTCTTGCCCTTCTTGAAGATAGGAGTGGCATTTGCTTTCTTTAAGTCTTCAGCAACCTTCCCCAATCACTGTGACCTTTCAAAGGTAATCAAGAGTGGCCTTGCAATGGCATTGGCCAGCTCCCTCAGCACTCACAGTTGCATCCCATCAGGTCCGTTTACTTCTGCATGTCCAGTTTGTTTTCACTCACTTCCTTGACCAGGCCTCCAGGACTTCCCCTGCTTCTTTGCTCTGTTTTACACAGTCAGTTCAGGTCCAGCAGGTCACATTGTCTTGGGCTCTGCATCTTTCCTGTCATTAGTAAAAATTGCATTTGATCTTAGAAATTCTTCATTGAGGTAACTTGTACTCTGTGCCTTATGAGCTCCAAAGACATTGCTTATTAACTAGAACTAATTGTTTTGCATCAGAACTAGCTGTGTTTAAGCAGATATCACAAAGAGCTAAGAAACTGAGGTCTTCATCAGCACTGTTTAGTAAAATCCAGTTATTTAATGTCAACATATGCTTTACTCTGTCGTCATCTTCACATACTTACTAAGTAAGTCATTATTACTATTATTAACTGTGGCAGGACAGAAAGAGAGTTAGAATTTCTCAGTTCCCAGATGCTAGAGCACAAGCCACATTAATCATCATCACTATACCAAGAACTCAAACACAGGCACCAGCACAACAACCATAGCATTCAGAAAAGTAGCAACCAAGAGACCACCAATTATGTAACCACAATATCCCAAGAAGCTTGCAAGCAAGACAAAATCAATTATTCAAATATTCAGACTGCGTAACTAATATAGAGCTCTGGTTTGCATTTGGGTCTAAATGAACACATTTCCTGGAATTTCTGGGAAAGGGGTATCGGTTCCAGGCCATTTTTAAAACTTAATACGGAAAGACAGTTTTTCCTGCCTACTGAGCCAAATCATACATTTGATTTCACAGAAGACCTCCTACCTGGTTTTCAAAAGGATTCCTTGAAAGTTTCCTGGTAGCTGGTAGTCATCATCCTTCAGATTAAAAAGTACTTACCCATCTCTTTTACTGCTCGTGAGAAATGTGCATCTTCGTTCTTCAATACTCCATCATGTTTGTGTAATAATTACCTCAGATTTGACAAATTCTCCTTACTTCCACTACAGTCTGTAACACTGGAGGCTTAATCCTGCCACTGCTAAAATGAATCAAAGTTTTACTGAGTGAATCACCAGGATTATTCTTGATTTGAACAAATCTTGACAGTTACTCTGTTGCATGCCTAATCTGATTCACTGGCTCTACTTCAGTTGCACATGCCCAATTAAAAACAAAGAAAGAAACAAAACAGGAAAGCTGACCATTTAATGTGTGGGGTATTCCTTCAGAGTTGTGGTAGACCTTACACTCAGTGGTATTCTAAAAATAAATCTGAATTAGACAAAACCAAAAGTGACAGAGAATAGAGGACATGCCCTCACCCCTGCCAAATAACGGATTATACTTTCGTGTGTATATGCCCTTGACAAAACCTGATCACACTAGCAACTGGAACATGCTCTTGGCATGAACTATTTGATTTTGACAGCCTCAGGACTCACAGGATGTGCTTGTAAATTGTGAGGCCTCAGGATCTGGCGATAAATTCAGTCATTAGAAAATGCTGGCATCCATTGAAACCTTTTCAACTTGCCTAGTCTTGTTGATAAATGAAGGTTGTATATAGGTACATAAGATCAATAATTTTTCATTTCTCTGGTCTAATTAAAATCTTTCTTGCTGAATATTTTGTAGGAAACTAGGTAGTATGATACTTTCTGACCTTATAGAGAAAATAATTATACAATATTATTATGGCAAGTAAATCAAATGTTTAGTGTGCAGGAATATGGATCTTTACTCACATTGGCTAACGTATTACCCTGTGAAGCAATTCTGTTGATTAATGGGAATGTAAATGGGAAAACACACTGTTTTAATCAAATTAGAAAACAAGGGACATGAAAAATTAAAATGCATGAAAAAGATCTGGTTATATTTTATAGACATTGATCTTTCTGGGTACCTAAGCAGAACATTGCAAGCTAATGTGTCAAGAAAGAATAAGATTGATTAACAGCAGTAACAGGCATGTAAACTCAATATGCCAAGAGCTCTTACAGTTGTGTACAAGAAATCTCATCTCTCAGTGGTAGATCACATTCACTTGTATGAATATACAGACGGCTGCATTAGGTCAGATTAAAGGTCCACTTCACCCAGTATTCCTGTCTCCCGTACTGGTCAGTAGAAGAGACAGTTCAAGCAGGAATAAATTTGATTAAGAGGTGCCCACGTATGTGTGAGACCAACAGTGGTGCTTGGCACACAGGGACTGAGTATTCCCTGAGCTGGAAGAAAACTCTATCTGTGGATATTAGTGACACAGTATTGATAGGCAAGAAGTATCTCTGGGGAAAGCTGGAGAGAAATTTGGAAGGTTGGCAGGGGAATTCTGATGACTGTGGGAATGCTTTCAGGTCCCTGGTCCTACCACACCTCCAGGAAGAGGGCGGCTGTCCGGCACCCATCTTCACCTTCAAGGAATCTTGGGTGTCACTGGTGGAGTGCTCCTTATTCATTGTGCCCTATTCGAGGAGTAGGGAACCCCTTTGATTCCCTGGTTTTGCATTTTTTATTCTTTAGTTGTGCTTTTCTACATGCATTGTCCCCCATAATCATTTGGTTTTATCAAGTCATTTTTTTCTTTGGTCCTCCCTCTGTTTTAGAGGTGGAGGAAAGAGGGCATCTAGTGTTTCTAGGGATGAAATGGCATCTCGTTTTTGCTAGAAATGGAAGATTTGACATTTTCATATTGTCAATGAACTACATGAAAGAATGCATCCTCTTCCTGCCTATACCTTGCTCTAGTGCCACTGCACAGATCACAGTCTACTCTGTTCATAGATTTTTTTTTAATACGATGATATTCAAACTGTAATTGTGATGGTAATCGAATAACAGCCTAAGTGGTTTGGCAACAACGTAAGCTTACAAAAATATGAAAAGAAGTTTGCATTTTCACTCCAGCAGTCATTTAAATCATCAGAATAACAAAACATTTTCCATGAGAGTTTGGTTCTTCTTGACTACATAAAAAAAATATTATTCATCTCTTCATGTATAGAAATGGGTTTGTTAATTTCCTTACATGAAGCTATTTCCTCCTCTGTCAAACATGACAGTCCGAAGTAATAAAACAGAGTTACCTAAATACCAGAGTCAGTACTATGGTGGTTCTGCTTGCAAAGTTCTCTGAAAATAAGCATTATCGTGAATTTTAGTTCATTTTAAAGTTATTAATAACAAAATAAAAACCTAAGCCATGAAGTGGAATCCACACAACAAAATAACATGTGGGCAGTCCTTCAACTCCTAAGAATAATAAATATGGGCTACCCTTCAGAGGTGTGTTTCTATTTGGAGTAGCTGCCAAAAGCATGGGTGCATTTCACTCTTCAGGGGAGGTGGAAGTGTTCAGGTCTGCTGTTATAGTCTACCTGGAAGAAGAATGGAGCCTGAGCATTGCATGCACTTGTCCAGCCTGCCTGCACAACAACTCCAGGTAAACTCAGTCTGGAGTGGCAAAGAAATAGGGATGACTATGGGGTGCCTTGCAAACTTGGAGAGACATCAGTCTGCACTTTAAGACAGTTCTGACTGAAGACCAGAAAAGTAGTTTGAACTCATTGATCCATTTATTCACCCTGACATTTATAACGTTTTGTATCTATATCACTTCACAACTAGCTCAATGAATTACGAAAAAGGAGCACAATACTGAGAGAAGAAAGATGAGATAAAGAGAGTTAAATTTGCCTTCAGGTCAGTGACTCTTCTCAACAGCCCAGCCTGATGTTGCTCTTCTCAGAGATCCTCAGATTTGCTTAAACTTGAATCAACACTGTTCTTGCCTAGCCTTCCCTATGAGCACAAAAATGATAGCCATAAATTAGCTGAGTTCCAGGAGAGGGATTAAGCCATAATGACAGGTCTCAATCATTTTTGGACTGTGTCAATCATTTATAGCTTACAGCAGAGGTACTGCTGATCTTCTTATGCAGCTCTTCTCATGTATTTTCTTCCTACCACTCCTTGTCAGTACTCAAACCCTGAAAAATGTTCTAGGGAGTTGGGAGTGACTGCTTTCAGGGACACCCAAAACTTTTAGCAAGTAGTTCTACTGCATTGGGAAGGGCTAAAAAAGCCATGTATTCCAGGCTTTTCAGGGAGCCTGTGTAGACCCAGATCCTGATTCTGATAACAGCTGTCACTGAAAAATCATTTTTTCTTGTTTGAAATTTTGAGTCAAATGTCCAGGTTACTTCTTATTTGATGCACATATCTTCCTCATCTATAACACCGGTGGTAATACCCACTTCAATAAACGCTATAAATGGAAACTGCTTCCTGAAGAGAAGCTGCACCAGGGGACTTTATGCCCTAAATTTTGAACAAAAAGAAGTGTAACAAATGGTTTTCCCCTGAAAATGTTGTCTCTTACAGACATTTCTCAGCACATGATTACAAATATAATTAATTTTTCAAGGGATCACAGCACAAATCAAAGAACTGATTAAATCACATTGTTTATTACAAGAAAATCCAATTGAGAGAAAATCAGATGCTGAAGAAAAAAAGGTAATTTTGGGTCTCACTGTTTGTTTTCAGTCACTTTCCCTTAGTAGTTTAAAAACAAATTTGCGTTTGCTAATTCAGCCCTCTTACCTAACAAACTATTATTTTAATTGTCAAGAAGAGCAAACAGATCTTCTTAAAGTAAACTTTCTGAAAGTCACAAAAAAGCACTGAGGACCCAGAGGCAAGAAGTCTGCAGAACCTTTAAAAGAAGCTAGAGAAAAAGCTCTGGAATCAGATAATCAAAAGCTTTGGTGTGACTAACAGCTGTTCAGGGGTGGACATGTACTCCACAAAGCAACCAAACCTAAGGCTGTAAAAAAGAAAAGAAAAAGAAATTAGTGTATATTGTTCTCTTAATATTGATATTAATTATACAATTGTAGAGTAATGAACATCATATAAAACTGTTGGAAACAGTTTTTTAGGCTGTGAAAAGCATACTATTTTTTGTACCTTAAGGTGGACAAGCGGTTGAAAGGATGTTGTATTTTGAAAGTGAATCTCACTGTGTTAGAAAAATCCTGCAGCTGCAACTATTATGCCAGTGAGATGCATTGTTACTGTCTTTCCAATGCTTCCTTCAAACAGTGTTGTTCTTTCAAACCCATTTAGATTTTTCTGTCTATGAACTAAATAAAATGACAAAAGTAAATTGCTTGAAGACTATCAAATGATTTCTTCTTCTACAAAATCTAATAACTCATTCTTCACATTCTTCTAATAACTGTGCCATGATTTCTCACAGTCTTGGACAAACGGCCCCATATGTCCCTTTGTGTTCAGAATGCCATTTTGCTGAGCTGTATTCAGAAGGTGATCGTGCTTATGAGATGTGGATTTAGAGAGAGTGGTCTGGGAACCAGCTCACTTGGGAAGTCATGGAGGAAAAAGGAAACAAGAATGAATTTCTGGTTGGCACCTCTTCATGATGCTTGATGGAACAATTGTTGCATCAGTCCTTCTACTGGAAATATTCAGGCCAATCTTCTGATACCAATTGGAGTTTTTCCAGTTCACTCACTGGATTTTGAATGAGCTCCCATAGTCAATTTTGCAAGTAAGAATAGCAAGGTTGCACTGTCTGACTTAGTTTTTCTCAAAGTCAGTTTGAAACATTCAAACATATCTATGACTGTAATAACAGAAAATATTTTCTACAAAAAATGGTATATTGGCATATGAGAAGCTACCAGTTGTTTGGATAAGAAATGAGTATGTATACGCAATGCTAGAAGCAGCTATAATTTTTGCCTCAAAGGTAAGCTGTTGTGACACTAAGAAGCAATCAAAGTGAGTAACAGGAAATCTTTCTGTTTGTTTTGCTAATAGAATATAATACTACCTGAAGAATGTACTTCAGTTTTCATAAATAAAATGAATCAGAACTGGTCAATAATTTTTTGCTAAATATTTTTGCACTGCTGCTTCAATTTTGCAGCAGCAAAAATACTGCTTTGTTAAAACTAGAACTTTTTGTGGAAATGAGTCATCTGACTGAGTTATCAACTGTGAAGAAATGTGAAGAGACATTTAAAGTTGTTGAAATGTTCATTGGGATATTTTGCTAATGAAACAGTCTATTACATTTCCAAATGAGATGCTTATAATACAGTATTACATTTATGAGTGGCTAAAATAAGACATTAAAATCCACAGAGAAAAATATTCCAAATAGCTTGAACTGAAATTTTCTTAGGAATGTATTCAGCCAGTTTAATATAACTGTTACCCAAATCATTGACTGAATCAACTGAAAGGAGGGAAGGATAGCAGGCAAAATTAAGACCATAGTAAACAATTAACAAACAGAGTCCCACAGGCCTGATGACAGCTCAAACAGGCTCAAATCTGAGAAGCAACATGGGATTTCACTGTTTCTGTCTTCTGTGGTAGCACCTGACAGCTACTCAGGAATAGCGGGCTCAGTTCTGTCTTCAGTGGGGTGGCTGATAATTTCTGTAATCCTCAGCATGAGGGCCAGGGAGAGAAGTGGAACAATTGCTGCAATCCTACTTTCCTGGGCAAATATTTGTGCATATCAGAAGGGGAATATGATGCTTAAAGTTGCTGCTTCTGGATGTTTCTCCTGCTCCTTGTCCTGCCCTTTTTTCCATGCATCTTGCTATTGAAACAAATGTATTGTCAAGGGACAACACTGGCTACCTTGTCACCTGCACAGAACAGAACACCTTTCACAGCTGTATTTGTTTTCCTTATAATCACCTTTCTCCACTTGGGGGGAAACTAGGAACAGGCTAGAGATGTTTTCCCCATGACATGTTTTCACAATGAAAATGCTGATTTGTTAAACCTGAAGATTTTTGTACAGAAGAATATTTATTTCAGTTAAAATCTTCACAGGGAAGTTTTCAAAAGAAGAGCAAACACATGATTAATTAGAACTTAATGTTCTATAGAATTGACTGAGATGAAGGAAATGTGGGTACATATCTTTGCTTAATGCATAACAACTTTATTCAGGAATTAGAGCCCCTTAAAGCTTTCAAGAGAAGTCTTATTTCAGGAGGGTTTTTTTTTTTCATTTTGATGAAGAAGTAAAGCAACAATTAAAAATCTCATATTTTGTGAGGTGGGATTTATGCTGATCCTCTACTACTGGGTTATTTTCTAAAACAGAAGTTTGTCATCTTCAAGGCAAGAAACAAAGCATTGTTAAGAAATACTTAGAAGTTATTTAATATATTTTGCTTCAATTTTACTACTTTTCCAGGTGAATAATTTTCTTCATATGCCTCCCTAGTGCAGAGCAGATGTTAAGTTTAACTGCTGTGATATTGTTAGAAAAAAAGAAAGACTGCTTGACTTTAGTACAATATTAAATTATTTTTACAAGGTAAATTCTAGGAGAGTGACATTTGGTGTCAACACTGTATAAACAATAGCTGCCCTGCAATTGCAAATCTATTTCCTTCATTACTGCTGATGTCCTGCAACCCACAGAACACCAGAACTGACAGAAAAACAACTCATTTCCTCCAAACTTTCCTGCTGAATAATTACTTCCTGTGTTTATCTGATATATGCTTCCTGTGGGCTATTTCCATATGTTTTTCCTGTGCAAGAGATTTTTAAGGACTCTAAGAAAGGCTAAACTTTGCAGAGTGCCTCCTCAAAATAACAAGAAGCTGAACAGACTAACAGGAGACAGAATCAGCTTTAAATACCTTTACAAATATTTTCTTTAAAGATTTTTTAAAAATAGTTTTTAATAATAGCCCAGTCATAAAGCTTACATTGCATTGAGTTTTCACAGGTGTACCAACTTTGCCTTTTTATTACTACTGTTATAAATAAAGCATTTTTCAGTCTTCTTCCTTGTGTACATAAATCTCTATTTCAGCCCACTGATTCTGAAAGAGCAAAAGAAACTATGGTGATACTTAGACACAAGAGGGGGACATTATTTACACAAATGTAAGGAAATATTGTCCTGTTCAACTGCATGGGACAGTATGCAAACCTCATTACCCGTCAGAAGTAGAGGCTTCTCTTCTGAAAATCTACTTCCTAGCATGCCCTAGACACCATCACAAAACCAGTATGGAACAGAACTTAGAGACACAGATCTTCTTCCATATTTCCCTCTCCTCTGATGTATTCTGAATTCTTTGGAGAGCTCACAATAAAGCTTTGATGTTTCTGCACACGCTTGTACTACTAGTCATTTTGGCTATTGTGTATCACAAGATGCCTATCTGTACTCTTCCTTCAGCATTTACACTAAAAGAAGTGACAAGAAGTGCATATTTAAAATAATAAGTTTTGTTAATTATTCACATTACAATGCTTCCCCCATTCAGCCTCCAGAGTTGTAGCTTCTTCTATAGTGGGTGTCTAGTAAAAGGTTTTCAAGAAAACTGAAGGAATTCTGGATCCCATTAAGTATTCTGTGCTTTATGGTCTTGCTATTGATGTTGCTATCTGCTGGGTATGAATAGACTTTTTGTTAACCTTTGGCAGATTTTTTTTTTTTTTAATATATATCAGCCTCCAAAGGTTCTTCTACTAGGAGCTATGGATTCCTTTACGTCTGAGGAATATGTGGAAACTCACTAGTGAAATCAATCTTTTTATGCTATAACATTTCCTTAGGGTTATCCCAGAGAGCCTCTGATGAAGACTGAAAACTCCAGGTTGGGTGAGTTTTGATGAATGGGTGGAGTTCAACTTCTTATCAGTTAGTATACTCAAGAGAGTTTCCAAGACACCAGATTTTGTTGTCTTCTCAGGTAGGAAAGTTCTGATGTTCGTTTATGGAAATAAATGACAAACCAAATGCTTAATGCAACTATTTATGTTAGAATGAGAATTGTTTTTCAAGTAAAAGCAGAATGCATGATTCATATATTACTGGGAAAAAAATGATAATTCTGAGGTACCTTTGCTAAGAGAAATTAAAGTCTTCCTTCTAAATAGAATGAATCACTTTCTGTTGTCAGAAGGACAACCATTATTTGGAGCTGAAGCACAGATCAGTCTAAATATACTTGACTGTGTAATTACTAGACTTAATGTATTATTTGAAAATAGTCCTTTACTATTATTAAGTAGGCCCTTGTAAATCTTACCAGAATACCTGTGTTAAGTATTTTGTGATGTGTGCTTTGTGCACAAGAATGCCAGTGCTTTCATCAATGTGTCCTGTCCTGTAACAGTTTCGTGATGTTCTGTAATTGTGCAGAACGAATTCGACAAGTGAAGCTTGTGTCTGTGGCAGAGATTTTCGTTGTGAAAGGACTTGTATTGGAGAATATATGGAGAAAGCTGAATCAATTATGAAAGATGGATCTGTTTTCAAGAGACTGGCTTCATTTGGAGAATGATGAAGAAGGCTGGGAGTTTCTGCACTGTGGGGAGAGGGGCACTTAGCTGATGCTGAATAAGAAGGCCAATTACTCAGTTTTCACCAGTGTGTGGAGCTTCAGCAGAAGCAGTGGTTTGATTAAATGACTCCACCCTCTATTCAGAATAAACTGGAGTCCTAAATGCAAAAACTTATTAAATTACATTTTTCTTTAGAAGGAGAAAAACACTCCTTCAAATTAGGTTTTAATTTAAACAGCAAAATCCTAGTGTAACTGATTTAAATTAAAACTCAGTTATTGTGCAGTTCTTATCTTTATGTTTGTATTAAGAGGGTACAGTGAGACACTATTGACTCAAAAGAAAATTGAAACTCTTGCCTAGTTTTAGCATTGCAAAAAGAAACAAATGAATTTTAATATTTTAAGCATCTAGACTTGAACAATGACTGAATCTTATTAATATCTAGGGTTTTTTTAGCTATTCCTCTTGTCAACATTTCTTCCTTTGGTTTTATTTTAATAAACCTTTATCTTTAAACACAAATCCCCAGGACAAATGTAAGAATGTCTGGGTTTGATAAAAAATCTAAAAGTACACATATCTGTCATTAGGGCTGAAGCCCAAATAAACAATACCAATTATGCGGTGGAACATAAGATTAATTTCTGAGTTTCAAGGTTCTACTTTGCTAAAGTACTTTGTTTGAAAAAAGAAGAAAAAAACAGAATTAAAAAAATTAGGTCAACTGAGTCTGGGATTTCAAACATTAACTTCCATCATTCCCGGTTATTTCATGGGGTTATTACATTGTTACGCAGCAGAGTTTATGTTGTTTTGACTGTGTTTTTCTATCTTAACATATTTGGAAGTCTTTCAAATTCAACTTTAGTATTGATTTATGTAAGTTTATAGTGTTTATTTCAGTTCTGCTGCATCCTGTATTTTGGCACTCTTATTCGGGGAATACATAGCCTTCTTATCAATATCCACACAAAATAAGTTAACAGAGGTTCTGCAAGTTTCATCCTTGATTATGTCCTTAGGTCCATCTCTCTTGTATTAGTAGGTTTTCTACCTTCCTCTAGTTTATTAACTCTCTTCAAAAGGAGAGGATTTTTTTCTCCAGTTACGCAATAAAATGAAATGTCATATAAGTATCAATAAGTTTATACTTTGCCTTTGCCAGCTATCTTGACCTAGTATAATTTCTATCTTGCCTTGGCTAAAATGACACCCAGCCTAATTAGTTTAAATCAGATAAGGTATTTTCATTCTAATCTGCTCAGTCCAGTAGGTATGAGTGAAGGTATTGGGACAGAAACAATGCAGCATAAAGTAACATTGAATGATAAGGATTCTGCCAAGGAAAGTAATCAAGGGCCCCTGTAAGGGGTGAACTGATTATATGTGTAAGTCATGTCATTTCATTTAATAAAGGTCAAATATTTAATATATGTGTTAGAAGTCTGAATCAAAAGCTATATTTCCTGGGTGATCTTCCACGAGTGTAGATGTTATTCTTGGGGTACATCCAGAATTTCTCTGTTTCACAGTATTTTTGCATAGTAATTGCAGTAAATGGTTGCTACTCTCTAATTAAAATAATTATCCCTTTAGCTATGCTGATAGTTCACAACTTTGATTTTCCAGTCTCCGTGTGCTATGCCATATGGAGATAGACACTTCTATTCATTAGGTTACTGCTCTCTCCACACAATAATGACCTGATCTTCTAATTTGATTGTGCCAATAGCAAAGCTGTCATTGGCTTCAAAAAATTCTGGACCTATAGTTAACACTTTTGTTCTAGGACTCACTAAAAGGGAAACTGTTGTTATGAAAATAAAGACAAAACAGGAGTTGAACATTAAGCAGACCACTGAGGAAGTAGTATTTTGGTTATGTTTCCATGTCATACTAATACTGCTAAGCAAAATGCAACAACAACAAAATCATCTATATCATGACAGATTTTAGAACATTCGGTATGTTTCCAAGTAATTAGTCAGACTGATACCAAACAAGTTTTCCATGTTTCTAAATATAAAGGACCATTTCACTGTCACAACGATCTCAGCTTCTTTCATGATCTGGTGCACATCCTTCATGACAGAAATGAACTTGACCAGGGAGAGAGGTTAGCTAGTACCAGTCCAAAAAAATCGCTAAGAAAGGTCACAGCTGGGATGCTTGGCAACATGTTGATTCACCAGATCATTTTGCCAGCTAACAGCAATAAAACTGTAGAAACATCAAGTGAGCATCATTAAATCCTCTTACATACTTGTGCACCAGTCTCCTACTCATGTTTAATATCTTTTCAGTCTGAACTTGCTGGGCAATTATAAAACTTACATGCTAATTTTTATCTAATGACTTTTCTATGTCAATACACAGTAGTCTGGGCTGTAAGACTGGAGCTCAAACACATTTCACAGCTTTTCCCCTTCTTCTCCACCTGTCCACCTCTTGCCATAAAGCACCTTGGTAAACAGCTAAAGGTGGACAGATTTAGACCTCCAGGTTGGAAGTAGATATCCCATGTTCTGGACAAGTTCATCAGCCTAGGGCTTAAAAACATCATTTCCTTCCTCTCTGGAAGATGTTTGATAGAGGAAAACAATCTGCTTTACCTTGGGTAAACCAGAACCTTCTGGGTGAGTTCGTGTGAATGGTTTCTATAGTTACCTATGTGTGTGGATGCAGAAATAGTCACCAGAAAACAGCAGGTGAAGAGAGAAGAAGTATGTGCTGAGAGATAGTATGCGAAAATCCCCCAAGAATTTATAAGCTCACCGGTCTTATGAAATCTGCAAGAACTGGTACACTCAGATGCCAAGAGTTGCTGAATCTGTCCAAGGCCACCAGGGTAAAATCACCTTCAACAGCAGGTTGTATAACTCAGACTGCATCCAAGAAGATGGTGGCTGATATATGCAAAGACTTCAGGCTTATATATATGTGCCTGAAGAAAAAAGAGGACCCTGAGGGACTTTCTGACCGCCTACCAGAAGCCATTGGTGCATCAGTACAATCCTCTGCCGCTGAGCCAACAGCTGGGGTTGGCCTCCCTGCTGTTGCTTCAGCCAGGTAAATATGAATGATTGTGTGTATGTGTGTATGCGAGACTGAACTAAGTGGGTGCATAATTGAATGTATTGTGTGAATATTTATCTGCTATTAATAATAACAGCTTGATTCTATTAATAATAACAATTTAAAAAAAAGTGATCAGTGTCTCCCTTGATTGATCACTTGTCAGGAGAAAGGTAATATACAAAATGGCTACAATAAGGTATCAGAAATCAATTTCTTATCAGACTATGTTTAATATTCCTACTATTACCAAGCCATTGAACAGAGTTACACAGTGTGACAAAGATGGCATATGTAAGAACTGACTGTCTACCATGGCTTTTATCAAGTTGTCTTCATTATCAGCGGCAATAAGATCCAGAGAAAGGACCTCGGGAAACAGGCTGTATGTTGAAAGTCTCGTTTCTTTTGTCATCACAGAAGTTGGAAGATGAAAAGTATAGTTTATTTTTGATTGCTATTACACTTTGGTTAAGAACCAAAGGTCGAGACACTGTCTTTGGCAAGATACCCAATGTGCAATGTTTTCTACTTATCTAAAATGTCATTTGTTATGTGAGTATATTTCAACTCCCTTTGTTTGAAGGTCTGCTTTTATTGTTTGACACAGTACTGTACGCAGCAGATATAGCATTATGTGGATTGCTAAATAGCTTTGAGCCAATGTTTTAAACTGTGGCAGCACAATGACCGTGAGTTGAGCACCAAAGAATGTGGCAGGTAACCACAAGCTATAATTCTGGCAATTACAGCAATGATATTTTGAGAGACTGGGTGACTGCAGTGCTATTTTTCTATTCGCTCTTAAGGTCTCCCTTCAAAGTTAGCTGTTCAGTTTTGCTTAGCTGGGCTGGTATGAATGTTAAACTCATACTGGAAAAGTTATTCAAACTCATCAAATTATTTAACTTGTATGTGTTCTCTGTTTTTTACTCACATGGTAGTGTGTCAGTGCACAAAAAAAGAGATGCAAAGATTATGCATAGGATCTAGAATTTAACCGTGCTTTTTGCTTGAATATTTGTATATTTCTTCCAAAGATTTCCATGGGCTTTTTCATGACTGTTGGGGGAGAAAGCAGATATTTTGAATTCTGCAAAATAAAAGCAAAAAAGCTGGCATTTTTCTCATAACTGCACATAGCGTTTACTACTTAGGTAGGAAAGGACAAACAAAACAGAAATGTTATTACCTTAATGACCAGTAAATCTGCAAATATATTTATGTAAATAAAATAAATTGACACTTACTGCCAAAAAATTAAGTTGGTAAAATGTAGTTTAGCATATTCATAGCAGGTTGTCCTTAAAGACAAAATTGTCTCATCTAATTTTGGCTTAAACCAGTCAAACTGAACTAAAATGATTATACAGGACAACTACACAAAAACCTCATTTTAAGCAGTAGTAATATCCATATCTTTGAATGCTTACATATTACAGATGGTTATTTGTATCAGTCATTTTGCTCATGAGCATACCTACAGCCACATTTGTACCAAATGTAAAGCTTCCTCCTCTCCCACTTCAGTTCTGTGAAAAGCCTCATGAAAAAGTGCTTGCTACTTTGCACCATGCCCAATGACCAATTTGCTTTTATCTCATTCAGTCTTGTTTAAGAATTGTAGCCACTAAATTTGGGCATATCTCTTAAACTAAACCCCCCAATTAACTTTCATAGATAAGCTGTTATGCAGATTTTTAAAGTATGACTTTTATCTATTAGTTGAATATCTAACTCTCGAGTTTCATCTTTGCCAGAGTGTGCTATTAAAATACAAGATTTTTTGCTGGTGCTTGTCTATCACTGCTAAAGTGAATGACCTTACATTTGCCATATTTAGTTTGATTGATATTTATCGTTTGATGGTCCTGCAAAGAGATGATTTGTCATACTCCTAACAGTAACTCATGATGGTGTGCTGCTGTGGCATTTCAGACATTGAAACCTGAAAGTTTGAGTCTTTTCAATAAAAAAGGGCAGAGAGGACTATTGCCTTACCAAATATTGCTACATACAGACTCAAACAAAAATTTCTGATCTAGATGCTCTGATTTAGGTCTTACCATGGCTGCCTTTCAGCTTGAAGTTATCAATACATACAAAAAGTGAAGTACCTTCTACCTACTGCTCCGAAATGAGGGCAAACATAGGGCAGAAAAATGTTTCAGAGTCCCTGTACTATTGTCATCCATGTATCTGATCTCACGCCATTAGTTTTTCCGTAAAGACATCTGGTTTATTTTCTACATATAATATAGATATATTAGATACTCAGTACCTTGTCTCTGGTAAAAATGATGTGATTCAGTGGCCTATAGTTATGAGGAAGAGGAGTGCCTCAGCATAGATGGCAGAAATTAAAAAGTAGGATTCACAGTTGCCGTGAAAGGCACAGATACATTTGATTCACTAAGGTGAATGGGAAGATCAAATGATAAGTATTATTTTTTTTCAGTGGTAACAGATTCTTTTGTGTGATGGTTAAATACAGCTACCAATAGGTTTGCTTTTCATACATTTTTCATTCCTTTTGTTGTGAAAGTCTGGGAAATTCCAAGGGGACCAAACCAGTATTTCACCTGGAGAGTGGGATGGAGGATTGGAAAACTGTTTATTTTCTTTCCTATATTCACAGCTTCTTTGTTTTCGTCCCCTGGACACTCTGCCATTCCTGAAAAATCATGTTCAATTTATCAGAAAGCAGCAATCAGTCTATAGAACTGCTGAAGCAGCCTTTGGTTTCTAAACAGGAACATCATTTGTCATTGGCTTTTAAGAGCAATGTATTTAGAAAATGCCTGAAGTGCTATTTAACACTAACTTTCACTTTTAATGCCTATAAGATTTATCAGTAAGAATAAACTAACTGAAACCGTTTGTCTCCAATGTCTGAAGGGAGTATCCAGTGCCATTAATTCTTTTCAGTGCTTTGATTTTTGGAGGGTACCATTAGGATCTCTCATTGTAACAAAACTGCTTATCATGCCTTATCTGTAACTCTGCAGGAGAACTGCATGCCTAACCGCCCTTTCCGCCTGGATAGAGGGGAATCGCTTCTTGGTTTGGGTACATATAATGATGTTAGGGCTAGTTTCTTAAATAAATGAATTGTTGACTTCTTTATGTGCTGAAATATTCATACGCCTAATAATAGTAAAGTTGAAGTGAAGTAACTGTATTTTTACAAGGGATAGTGTATATTGAATGAGCATGTATATTTCAGGAGTATATTTATGTAAAGCAATCACAAGATCATCTTGATATAAATCAGTATAATATTGAAGTTGATAGAGATATGAATTTACATCCACCCACCTTTTAAACCTGGCCAAAATCATCTTACACAGGTGATTTTATATATCACAAATCTGGGCAATTTCTCACCAGTTTCTGCAGTGCTTGATTTTCTGACTGTAAAGGCTGCCTTGGAATGAAATATGCCAGAGTTAATCCATTGCCATCTGTCTTTATTTTGTTCACCCTCTGGTCATATCCCCCATACACAGCAGATTATTTTTTAAATAAACAAACTCCAATTGACAAGGGAGGCCATAATGGCCCTGCAAGAGACAATGTGGTCTGCTGTGTCAATAGTCCACATTTTATAGCTCCTGAATTACACATTGAAAGAGTTTGTTGTGTCAGGGATCTGAAGACTGGACAGCAGAAGAGTGTCTGCTTGCCTTTACCGGAAATTCTTTTATTTTCTTAAGAAAAAGGGGCAAATGTTAATAATCTGACTTTTATAATAAACTGAATTCCAAATTCTTTAAGATATATATACAACCTTACTTTTCTGTGCAAGTCCTGCTTTTACACATGCATTCTGATTCTGACTTATTTCACATCTTGTATAATAACACTACATAGCACTGCAAAATGAATGCAAAACATACTGCACTGTAGTGGTACTCTTTCACATCTACTTAATCCCCCTGGAAATAACTGTAACGGATGCATAATAAAGCTAGACTCTACAGTAGTTATTTCACAAATCAACAAAAAATAAATGATGATATTGGTTCATCTTGAATCGATCTGAAATTTGATCTTTGTAATTATTTATAAAAGACTAACAGGGGTGCAACTTAAGATAATCCTTGCTAAACTGTATTTGTCCTCATATGTTCCAACCTTTCTCTCTCTCATCCTTTCCATTCCTTCTTACTGTGACTCTTATAATCAGTCTCCAAACTTCTCCAGTCTAAAAAATCGTTATTCCTGAAGTGGAACCTACTGGAGTGAATCAGAAATAATAAAATGAAAAATGGCGTCACAAAAGCCCAGCGGGTATGGAAATTCTCCTGCTTCCCAAGCCTTATCTATTGTTCTTTGGTTTCAGCTGTTCTCTCTGAAGGGTGCAAGCTGGGGAAGCTGCTCCCACGTGGATTTCAGAGCTGACTGAGAGCGGGCGGTGTGTTCTGGGTGGTATATTCTCTGTGAGGATGGCTTCCACCTCCAGTCCTGGGGGGAGGCAAAATGTCAACCTTTACCCCAAAATATGAATATTGAAAATTTTTCAGTAAAACTCAAAGTTTCCAATAGGCAAATGAGAGTGATATTTCTCTTCCTGCATATGATCAATATTTATCCACCTGTCTGGACATCATGATAAGGGCTTCAGGATTCCTGACTGGACTGCATCCCCTCTGGGGCAATGGCACTGCTTCCTGGTGCAGTTCACCACTGGATTCTCATGGCTGCTTTGCATCCTTGAACTTGTGGAGAGAGCAGCTCATAGAAAATGCTTGGAAAAAACATGAAGCAGCCTAAGAGGATCGTAGTGGAGCAACCTGAAAAGAAATTTAATTGCAAATGTTTTACATTTTGTTTAGTCTAAGAAGAAATTAAACATTTTGACATTTCCAAACAGAAAATCATATGAAGAATTATTTCTTTTGCTGTTTTTTCCCCCCAGACAAAAATGCAATACTTTAATGTCTCCAGATTTTTAGGAAAAGAGGAAAATGTATTACAGAAAATAAATAATTTTTGAAAAGGAGTGAGTCAGCTAAAATTTAATTTTTCATACTATAGTATTTAAGTGGGCTTTTTTTTAAGTCTAATTATTTGTATTCAGTTTATCTTGTGAACTCCCTTATAATAGAGTAAAAAGATGTTTGAGGTACAGGTGGGAAGGAAGAGGGAAATAATGTGGGCTTACACTTACCTATTAAGCAGTGAACGGTGTAGTGGATATTTCTTTGTCAGTTGTAGCCACCTGATGTTATCGACCTTTCTACTCAAAGACCCTCCAGTCAGAATGGGATTGCATCTGTCACACTATTAGCTTCTTGATACTGCTGGATCTTATGCTACTGAAATGAATGTTGTTTATTTAATAAAGTTCTCAAGTTTGGTATTGCTTACCAATATAGCAGTCCCTTACAGTCCATTGTAGCAAACATTTGTGCATACAAATTAAAAATTCTTACTTTATTTCATCCTTGGGCAGTTGGCTCATTCTCTGTGTGCCTGAGTCCTCGGAGAATAAGAGATGTGGAAACAGAACTTATTAACATCTGGACAAATGTGACAACACTGATTTGTAAGATACAGTAAATAAATCAGCTCCCTCAATCTATACTAATCAACATTTTTTTTTTCTTTTTTTTAATCAGAGCTGATGGTTGTTGATGTTTGTTGGTAGGAGATGTCCTGGTGCTGTGTCTGAAAATGTGTCTTGTGTTGTAACACTATAATCTAGTCCAACCCTCCTCCCAAACCATCCAGATACCATTCCTGACATACCATAACTGACAAGGGTAGTTATTTGTTAATTTTTTAGTTCAGACTGTATTCTATTTATACAACATATTGACAAAGACGTGATATAGCATTTTGAATGTCTCTATCAAAACAAAATTGTTCAGCCTTTCTTTTTGCTCTAGTTTGTCACTGGAGAAAGAAGTAGCAGAAACAAAACTTTAAACTTTTAAAGACCAGAAATAATTTTCTATATGAAGTACTGTAGATATTATTCATTTTGATTTCACATCTTTTTTGATTTACTCCCTAGATAGTCTTGACCTGAATTCTGAACATTGACTTAAGTAGCTGATATTGTAGACAGATGTTAGCTCAGATCTGCTTGGATTAGTTTTCCTGCAGAAATTTACAGATATGGACACACTATACAGACATCTAAGTTTTCAGAAACTAATGTATTACAGATACCCTTTAAGCTTTTCAGGACGGGTGTTTGAAAACATTTCTGCATTGTGTCATATCAGTTTGCCACTTGAGAACAGAAAAGAGGCAAATGAAGAGTTACTGTCACAATCAGCTACCAGAACACATGATTTTATTCTAATATTAGAGGGTTACATTCACAAATACTGTTTTTTTTTTTTTTAACTAGGAGGAAATAAGGGAAAGGTGTTATAAGTTCTGAACATCTGGTTTCTGTTTCTAACTTTCCTATATTTCTAAAAGTCATTATGTACCAGTTTATAGGGCCAAGGCAGAACAAATGATATGACTGAGTAGCCAAAATGAATCATTATATTCCCCTTCTAGCTCCCATTGTTTTTGGAACTACTGTAGGTTCCAATTACAATTTTCCTTTGAATACTTCTGGCTCTTCTTGTTCTCCGTTCAGGAAACATATGAATAGGGATATTGTTGTTCGTATTGTAGTAGGGAGGCAGCAATTCATCCTGGACAAGGCTGCAGTTACTTTGCAAATCCTTTCCCCTACCCCACCCACTTCCAAAAAAAAATCACCTTTCAAGGAAACAAGGGTTTGACTAGAAGAAAAAGGTGGGGAGATGGCATTTTTCAGCTTCCTATTTGATTCTATAATTGTGACTCCTAATTAATGTATTTTTGTTTTTTGCATCAGAGCTGATATGATTTCAGTCAAGCTGCTGCTAAGAAAAAAAGTTTGAATACATTTCAGATCTTACACTAGAATGCTGAGAAATTTATGTATTATTTTTTAATGCTTGGTTGTTTTTGTTCCTATGTCACTTGCCTTTTAAACAAACTCATCTCATTTATTTTTCTGGCATACACTTCTGTTGAAATTGGGAGGGCGTGAAAAAGTAATGAAACACACAGTCTGTTCTTGAGGGGTCTGTTCCATCATAAGCGCATATACTATGATTTGATGCATGCAGTGTTTTTTACCTCCCATCTGACTGCTTGAAGATGAAGAACAAAGAACATAAATGCCGAATCCAAAATGTAGATTCTTAAAATTGACCTTATACATGGAAGTCAGATTTAAGTGGTCATCTCCATAACTGCCTCTGCTCAAGCCTGTGCTCCGTCAGGTTCACAGACATTGCTGTGCTCATCTTGTCTATTGGCCTTGAGCCAGCAGGTATTCTCAAAAAAGCTTTGGCAGGCAGGACCTTATATATATTAAACATAGAAGAAGAAAGGGCTTGTCTTTACTTAATATAGCTTTTACCCACTAGCCCCATGATTGGAGCACTCATCTAAAGCACTACAAATTCAAGTTCAGCTTCTGCCTTTTCCTGAAGGAGACCTGAACACAGTTTCTAACCTTCAGAGTGCATCAGGCATCCTGGGGATACTCTTTTATCTTGCCTTGTAAGCTATGGTGAAAATTAGGGACCATAACAAATTTACTAAGTAAGAAAGCAGGGATTAGGACGCATTGGTGGAAACAGATTGGCCTGGATTTAGGTATTTTGCACTACTGTTCAGAGGTGCATTACATAGATTCCATGTCTCCTCCCTCACTTAAA
The DNA here is from genome assembly GCF_036417845.1 of Apteryx mantelli. Classification (NCBI taxonomy): domain Eukaryota; kingdom Metazoa; phylum Chordata; class Aves; order Apterygiformes; family Apterygidae; genus Apteryx; species Apteryx mantelli. Next base: position 155,831,468 of record NC_089979.1, read on the forward strand.
CAAACCCTCTAATTTCCAATATGCAAAGTGATTCACCTTGGCTTACTTCCTGCCCGAAGTAGAACATTTTTAATAGCAAGGGTTGAAAGAGTTCCTTTATCACTCTCAGTATATTTTTCTATGCCCATGATTAGGACATCCTCCTCATAGGCTTGGGCAAAGGGTGTTATCAAGTTACTTCTAGTGGGCACATATACTACTAGCCTACTTGCTAATTTAGGTAGCTCATCAAGCTGGATTTTATGTCTCCCACTCTTTGGCATCAATTTTCCGTATTCACTGTAGGGTAACGCAGGTGTGAATTCTCCTTATCAACAAATGGTTAAGAGTTAAAGAACAAGGAAAATACCCTAGTAGCATGCAAATCCATTTTCAGATTTTGTCCTAAAACCACCTATGCTAAAAACCTGTTTGTATATGTTCAGTGTTTGACATCTGAGTATGCCTTGAACACCTTGGAATTGTTCACATAAGTAAAATTAAGAAAGTGAGAAAGTACTTACAAGAATCTGACCCTCTGGTTTCAGATATTTAAAAGCAATGGTTAAGATGACTGCTGAATGAGCAAATTCAATATATTAGTTCTCTTGGAGACTTTATACTTTTACATTTCTTTTAGTTGTTTAATTTAGCCTTGGGTAATCTAGGCTAAAATTCCATATTTTTAACTTTACACAGCATAACAGCCAAAATCAGGATGGTCCAAATTGCTAACAAAAAGGCAATATCCTCTGACACCCAGGGAGAGAAGAAGCTGTATGGCATGTGATGTCTTCTGCACAATGATGACCTTGAGCAGTGTTCTTCCATCAGCATACCCCCAAGTTCATCTGTGGTTTCCTGTAGATTACTAGACTTCTTTGTTTGTTTGATTTGTAGTCTACATGGTTTGTGGTTGCTTTATTTATCCAATGCTTAAACTATTTATTTAGATTCTTTCTCTTTTATTTATACAATTCTCCCACAGACTAAAAATCTATTGAGTCATATAGAAGTAGTCATCATATACAACTAAAACAGCATTTTATAATCTTTAAAGTGAGATTTTCAATGAAAGCTTCAGCTGAACTGAGGGTTTGTACCAACTTCTAACATCCTCTGCAATAGGCTACACACTGTGACAGGTCTGAATGTGAATCTTGAGCCCAACTAATGTCATTTGAGCTAAAGAATGGCTCCTGAAAACTACAGGAGGTATAGCCAGGCACATCTGTAAAGTGGAGGTGTAAATGCAATGACTGTCTTAAATATGTGGGCTTGGCAATAGCTTTTTATCAGTCATGCTACACTTCCTCCCTTTTTTCTACATCTGAAAGTCACTGTGTTTACAGTAAAAGGAGTAAATAAATGGACATCCTTTCCTGTGTGCCAAAATGTCTCACAATGTTTTTCTATCCATTACAGAAATACAGACCCAGATTTTTGGCTATGATCAAGAAGCTTCTCTCAAAGATAGTACTTCTTGAGGTGATACTTCTTATAAGTATAAGCAAGGGGACATTTTAGTTCCTCACATCACATTCAGTTCTGGGTTTGTCTAGTTCCCCCTCTTTAATCTGTGTGTGCCTTAATGGCCCTGAGTTTTAGTGCTATATTCCAACATCCTTCTATTCCATTGGGTCCTCATTCTATCCGTTTAGTGGTGCCCGTGAGACAATTCAGACGCTGGCAGGATAGGTCCTGGATTAGAGGAATTTATTTTCAGGCATGCCTGTGAAGTGTCAGTCATGCTGTTAGCACTAGATAATCTGAAACTGGCAAATGTGAGGAAATCAAATTTAAAGCTGGCACTTCATCTTTAATTCACTGTTCTGTGTGCTGTAATGATATAATTTTACAGCAGTGTGAATTAACGTTGGAGTAGGATCAGACTTTAATCTGACTTATCTGTTTTTTGTCAGTTTAATCTAGTTTAACAGCATGCTTAATTTGGAAGACTTTCCTACTCACCTTAGGGAATTGCCTTGTAGTTCACTGCAGGATTTGATACTGAAATTTAAAAGAGAAGTCATCAGGATCTCCTTTCTTGTACTTGATTGTATTGATATTAGCACACCTCTTGGAGTACAAAATGTGTCTGCGATAGCCATGAGTTGATTGAACCTTGGACCTTCCGCACCATAACTGAATGTTTCAACTAGACTAACGAAAAACTTTTTGAACTAATAGCTTGTTAGTGTTGATGTCAACAACAGATGGTGAAGCAATCATTAGCACTAGGATAATATATCAAGAATCTGCATTCTGCAAATATGATTTTGCTCATGTTGTTTTCACAAGTGTAGTTTATTCATGAAGTAAGTGTTCAGTATATTTTCCTAACTTGACGTTTTGCTGGACAGGTTTCAATCTGAACTTAGTAGTGGATTTGTTTATACCCACTACATATTTTTTCCAGATCTTGTCATCAGTACAATAGTTCAAATCCTTACCACATGACCTCATTATATTTTAGTCCACTTCATTTTTAGATGAATGAGGGGAACTTTATACACTACCCATGCTGTGTTTCTGTCAGATTAGGCGGTCACAGCCACAGTAGCACAAGTAGAGTGATAAACAATATCCTCAAAAAATTGAATGTTGCACCACCTATCTTGATCACAGATCTTGTCAGTTAACATATTTTCTCACTTATGGGACCCATGCTTTCCTTAAACATGGATAGCAGAGGTTAGCCAAAGAGAGCATGAAGTAGTTGAAGAATGTGAAAGAAAAACTGTGTCCATCATGTTACTGTTCTTAGCTTTTTGCTAATCGCAGTGCAAGACGAAAGACCTGCACTGCTGGAGACTGTAGCTGAGGACATTCATGAATTTGCTTTGGAAGTAGCCTTTGACAAAGCATCTTTGCATCTCAGAGCAAGGTAACTTAAACTAGTAATTCCTCCTCTAGGATTTTTTCCCACAAGTAGAGAGACAATAATGGGTGAACCTTTGAGTGGGGCCAGACTCACAGGCTAAAATTAGTGTAATTATTCCATGAATACCTAAAAGTTGCAAGCATGCTTTCATACACTGGGGGTCAGTTTTCAAGTAAAAACAATGGAACACAGCAAAAATTTCTACATATGTTGGCTTGGATTTATTCACCAAAACACCTACAGCTTGCTATTTTCAAAACCTAAAACCCAGCAGGAGGTTGTACTAATTACCTCTGAACACAACAAAGTGTTATTCAAACATAAAAATTGGGATTTTTACATACTTAGCTTCAGGGACCAGGTTTGAGGATGTTGGTGTACCTCTTCCACTTAAATTTATTCAAAGGCATTTTGTGCCCTCTGGTGACCATTTAGAGCTCCATTTTGCAAGGTTAGCTGCAGTATTTTTGATATCAGCACTCTATCTAACTATTGAAAAGATTTTCTGCTCAGGTTGGGCTTGTAGCTTGTTTAAAAAATTCAGGGTTAGCTGTTTATTGATCTTTTATATACTAGATCATCATATGTATGTGATAGCAGAATTAATTTTCAGGTTGGATTTCCTAGTTCTGTTTTATTCCTGCAACCAAAGCATCTAGAAGTGATCAAATGAAGTAGAAATTGGGAAAGAATCATTATGTGAGCTCCTTGATATAACTGAACTCCCTCTCAATGCAAGAGGAATTTTATCAATGTGCAAAAATCATGTCATAACAGCGGCATACCTTATATTATGAAAAGGAAGACAATTTCCATTCTAAAGATCATAAAATACATCCTGTTCAATAATCTTTTCACACATAAAAACTCAGCATAGCCTATGTGTCTTTAACATGTGAAGATCCTGTCCTACTGTGTCTTATGTTTAGAGGCATCACTAGAACCAAATGTAACCACATTTGGAAATGAATCATTGCACATTTCTAACAGTATGCAGAAACCATTGAAAAGAGCCAGCAAATCAAATCTTTTCTGGCATATAAATAGGTTTATGCATAAAAAGAGTGATCAAATTAGTAAGTTAATATAATAGTTTGAAAAACTTGAGGTATTCTAAGGAAGGCACAATATAGTTAGCTAGAATTTATCTGGATATTTAGATTTGTCATCACTATTTTTGTGAAAGTTCTCATTTAGTAATAAGATCTTCCTTTTTTCTTTCCTACCAAAATAATCAAAAGGAGTATGGCATGTTGTCATACCACACTAAGGCACTGGTCCAATACTGTAAAGGGAAACCATCATAAACTGTTCTTTTCCCTCTGAGATTTTCTTTTACCATTCAAATACTACCCTGAAGTAGGATAAAGGACAATTGCTCCTTACCCATAATACCACATCTTTTCTGTATCATTGCAGTCTAGAATTTTTTTCCTGGCAATAGCCATGAGCAACAGTTCGATATGTCTCTTTGGGAGCAATTCAGAGCCCCATGAGGTCAGCTGAATGGCTCTTGTTGATTTTGGTAGGTTTGGATCAGGCCCTGCAGGAAAGCAGTCTGGCCTACTAAGGCTAAGGGAAAAAAAATCAGGCAATATCTATTCCCAAATCTGCCGACACACTATTCTTGGCAAGTCTTTCAATTTTCAAAAAGGATCAGCCTCCTCAGTGGGGATAATAGTAGTTACTTCAGTTATTAAAATATTTGAAGAGTTAATTAATGCTTGCAAAAAGTTTGTAAGGGAGTAAAAGGTGTTAGAGAGTACATAGAATTTTAGTATTGTTAGCAGGTCTATTTTTAATAAAACCCCCTTGATCATAATTCATTATCCCTCAGAGAATTCATCCAAGGCTTTTTAGTCAACACTTTCTCCCGCAATCCATATTAATTAGCAGTATTGGTCTGTTGGTTCTCCAGTATTTACCATTTTTCCCTCTGGTTTCAGAACAGTGTAATTAAAGCATTCCTAAGAGAAATGATTAATGAATTGACCTGAAATGCCTTATTATAGATCCTAGACAATGCTTACTTTTAAAATACACTACAAAGTTTTGTAGACTTTAGCTGGAAGTCCAGTGGTGCCTGGTTCTGTCTCCCCAAAACACTGAAGACAAAGAAGCACAAAGTATAAAATCTACCTCTGTGTGTAAATCAAACTCAGGAAGTGCAACATTACAAAAGATGGCTCATGTTAGAGTGGTTTTTGCTTATGTGAAAAATTAGTTTCTAATTCTACAATAAGAAGAACATAAATATGTTTCTGCTCTCATCTGAAACTCCAGTGATTTCGTTAAATTTCTCATTATGGAATTTGCATTTCATTCTTTTTTTTATTCACATCACTATTTGTGATCTTACCCTTGATACCCTTTGTTAGCTGTATATAAGTAACACCAGCAGGAAACTTTTATGAGCAGCGTTCATTTTCTTGTCATCGTCAAGATTCTTTCTCTTATTTTTGAGAACTAGAACTCTGGATATTTTGGGGGAAAGGAAAACATAAAGACCCTGCCAGAAATCATCCTCTAGTCTAACATACAATTTGTAACACAGGCAGTTTGGTTATACAGACATTTTCCTTCTCACACTTCTCCAATTAAAATGAATGAAAACCATTCTTTTCACTATTTTTCATATGCCGGATTTTTGTTATGGGATAAAGAGAGAAGCAAACAGATGTCTGTGGAACTGTAATGGTGGAAAAGAGAAGGGACCATTCATGGATGGATCTGGAAGGGTGAAAAGGGTGGTAATATAATAACTTGAAGTAAATTTTTCTTTTATGCCTTGGGGAAAGAAATGAGAGCAAAGTAAACCCAATGGGGGAGCAAACAAAGTTTCCTTGTTTGTTTTATGTACTTAAACATTAAAGTTTGAATTAGTTATTAATACTAATGTAACTTTAAATGTTTTGCTTTTGGACTAGGCTCAGGAGAGGATTGTTTTACATTTTACCATGTAACTAATAAATTCATTTACTGTGAGATAAAATTCAGGTGTAGCTAAATAATGCATTGCTTTGGTGTTAATAACCAGATTCAATGGAAAAATGGAGTTTTATGAAAAACTGGCAGATACTTGAAGATGACTGCACAATACAATAATCCCAAAATACCACATACATTTATGGTAGTCCACTGAAGTAGTATCATTTTTCTATAAATAGAAAAATTCTATCACACTGCCTGAGAATTGGAGGGTGTCCAAGAGTGTGTCATTCTTCTCAAGTGTTATAAAAAAAAAAGAACAAGTTTGAAGCTTCCATTCACTCAGGCTAAACATTAAAAAGTCAGGATAATGTTTTGAACTGCCTTAATTCACTAAATTTACAAAGACCGACCACAGATTTCAGGAAGATGAATGAGAATGAGGTTCCTTGTGCAGTATCCAGTGTCGCCTTCAGAGCTGAAAACAATGCCTGCTTTTCCCTCCGTGAATCCACCCATCCACTTGTTGAACATATGCATAGCTCTGCCCTGTAAGGTTGGTATTGAATGTTCTCTGCTAAACCCAGCAGAATTTAAGCCTTACTTGAATCACCAGAGTAACTCAATACAGTAAACTGCCTTTAGCTTAGAGGCTGTCAATAGAATTTTAATGGGGTGGAATTTTTTATTCTTTGATTTCAATTAAAAAACCCACGTGCTTATAGTTAGGTATGAATTAAAATCCCCAAACTGAAAAAAATGGTTGCAAGAGTCATAGTTCTATGCAAAGGCCTGAAGACAGCATTAAATAATCAAGACTGACCAGCTACCTGAACTATTTCATATCTCTGCATTGAATCTAATATTTAACTAAATCATATATTCCAGCAAGACAAAGAGCAGAGAATGTTTGTGCAGTTACTAAGATGCATAAAAAGCAGATAATAACAGTTTGCTATATTGAGACCTACAAGCTTTATTGTGCTGGGTCTTATTTTCTAGGAAGGATTTTAGGACCCAGAAATATAAGAAAATTACCCTTCAAATTAAGAAAAAGTTCTACCTGGAAATAGGGCATATCAAATAGTTCAGGAATGTTTAAGATATCAGAGCTCAGGAAAAGATTTCTCTTTTTATCCAAGTTAACTCACTACCTTAGTGTTAGCCCCAGGTTTAGTCCCCAGAGCCCCCCAAATTGGTGACTTTTGTTTTAAGACCTAGCAAAAGAAAGCCTCAAAGCTGTATGTCAGATTAGATGTATTGACAATTTTGGCCTTCCCCAATCTTTTTCACACTATGGAGCTTTTCAGTACTAATATCCATGGTTTTATGCCCAGCAGTGATGAAATAACTAAGCATGCTACTCATTAAGTTATTCTCAGAGTTGGTGTTTCTCACATCTCTGCATTAAAAATTATATTTCTGCAATGTGGTAATTCATTTTCCTCAAGCTGAACTGTGATAAACTCTGCAAGTCTGTTGATCTGCTGAACAAAAACAGAGCCATTGATTTCAAGTTCATGAGAGACAATACAAAAGGACCTTAATAATTTAGTATGAAAATAGTTAAATGATGTTGTCACTACTTTTTTTTTTCTGTTTTCTCCATTGAGAATCTTAAAAAAAAAATATTGCAATTCAGCTGGGGGAACTCTGAAATTCAGGATGCAGAAAGAATTATTTCAATTGCATGTCGCAATACTCACTATATGGCATTGTTAAATATTTCTCATTTTATTAATTGGAATGACCCCAAGAAATAGAACCAGTGACTCCTGAATTTTCCAGAGAATGAATCTTTTCATTTGAACTAATGGTAAGTTACCCCCAGAAAATTGAGTTTGCGTTCATAATGAAGTTATGAAATCTACTGCTGAATTCATTAAACTGGAACAACTTTTATTTCATTATAGTAACAAACACAGCAAATTAATTTTCTCAACTAGGCATCAGTATGTGTTTTTTAATAGAGAATACTATTATGTATGAACAATTAAAATCATTTACGTTTGGAGAACATTGATTATGAATGATGTTATTTTCCCATTAATATAGCAAAACCAATCAAAACTGAATGTTAAAGAGTTGAAATTGTGCATTTAAACTAATAAGTAAATTATGTGCAGATGTAGACAGGAGTCTGGAACTTTGGTACAAAATGTTGACTGTGACTGGCACATACGATTAGCAAATTTGCACTGTCCCTTAAGGTCTAATTAAGCACTATACACTGTAAGACAGAAAGCTCCATACACATAATTACCCATTGTGTGCTTGCTTATCTATTTTAAATATTACTTTTGTTGTATTTAATTATGTGTGAAAAATGATGAATGTCACTTTATCTGTGTAATCTTATCAAGTGATCACTCTGCCTGTCAAGAAATGCCAACATTTTAATTCTTTACAATGGAACGCAACTTGAGGATGTAATGTATGTAATGTTTTGCATGAAACTCCAGTCTTTTATAGGTTGTTATGATTTTTTTGTGATTTTTTTTTCCTGCCAAGATTCTTTTTGGTAAGTAAAGAGCTGTATGTAATTGGATCTTTTGTCTTCACTGAAATGGGAAATGAAAACCAAGCAATCCTATAATGAAGTATGGAGACCGAGCAATAAGGAAAGGGTAGATCTCCCTGCAAATAGGGTCCTTGCTCCCTATCACTACCAGACTCCTAAAGTTGTTCTACTTCAGACTCAGTATGACCAGGGTTAAAAAAATTGCTTTCATCTGCAGGCAGCAAAAAACCTCAGCAAAAATATGAATTAATCCAGTAAGATTTCAAATACTCTCCTTGAGGACTTACCTTGCCTGAAGGTATCCAGGATAGGCTTGCAACAAGGCATAATGGAAAAATAAGTATAATTAAACAATAATAATTCTGCTTAACAGCAATTTGTTACACAACCAACAATGAAAATAATCTTCCCAAGCTTGACGGCTAACTGCACAGGAAGGTTGGTGCTCTATCACCTGATCCTGCTACGGCAATTTAAGTCTCACCACATTATCACAGAAAAATAGAACTGGAAAAGAGACCTTTAGAGGTCATCCTGTCCACTGCTTTGCCTGAAGGCAGGATCAATGATTCCTGACAGATGTTCATCTAACCTACTCTCCCTGAATTGGGTACTAGCAGTTGTTTTTATCTCTGTCAGTTATTTAGCTCTTGTAATTCCCTGGAAGTTGATAAGATGACTACTCATGTGTCTTGTCCAAGACCCCTTACATCAGTGTGTGATTGCTCATGTATTTCCTTAGTGTGAACCGGACATTTGCCTCTTTCCAGTGACAAGGATATTTAAGCCTAAGAATTATAATGACTTCTCATTTTACTAATCAATAAGAAACTTCTTATAAATACTAAGGACTTTGAGAACTCTCTGCCTATATGAGAAAAAGATAGCCAAATAGGTAGAAAGTTGTGTTCTGAGGTTGTCATGCTCAAATAATACCTGAGTATCTAAAGCAAAGTAAGTCTATGAGAATCCGTATGTCTTTTTTCGTGAAAAAGCAATGCTTATACTCACTTTGGAAGCTAATTAAATACTGGTAATTTAGTCTGCCAAGAAGAGTAGCATATTTTATATATATTCTTTTGCATTATACAACAGGGAAGGGGCATATTTGTCTGCTAACCTTTAGAAATTCCACTTTTGAAGAACAAAGTCTTTTAGGAAGACATGACTCCTGTTTGCACGGTAGCTCTGCAGGCAGCCAGCAGCTTCTGGGTATAAGCTCAACAACAGGCAACTGCCTTATACCCAGAAACTGCAGGCATATGTGAGACTGATAATTAGGTCTTCCTTTTGCCCCCAGTCTCTTCCTTCTCATTTGTTCTTCATCTGTCCACAGAGAGGCATATGTTATTCTGTCAGACCACTGTCATATTCTTCCGTCAAACCACTCTGCTATGAAGAGGCATGCACTCTGCACAGAGCCATCTGGACCTTCCTGGTGCCAAGTGATGGCCAGTAATGGCAAAATACGTTTATTATCCTAACTTCTGCTTATAAGCTTCTTTAGATGTACCAAGAAGTGTCAACTGTTGAGTCTGAGCTTTCATAGCAAGCAGCCAAGAATGGGAAACTTCCTGATGCACAGCAGAGTCTGCAAGTGTGAATCTGCCTGGAGGAGGGAAGGGAGTCACTATGAATTATAGAATAAGAGGATGGTATTCACTTCCCTGTCTCTTCTGTCAAGATCTGCCTGTTCATAATATAGGTTAAATTCAGCTTCTGTGTGACCCACCTCTTCCAACCCAGACAGTGATCAACCCAGTCAGTTTTGATGCTTCTACCTAAAAGAGAGAAAAGGGTGTTCTTTCTCACAGAGAAATGATGAGGCCTTTTTTTGAATCAGAAATTGGAGAAGGGTTAGTCTGTAATCATTTCAGGCAGAAACTTTCTTGGCAACACTGTAATTTGGGTATCAAAGATGCAATTTTTGCATATATACTAGACTATTAGTGGGGCTATAGTTTGACTAGCTGTGAGATCATGGTAATCACAGAATTCTATAAATTACTTTTCTTTTCATTAACTTCAGCTTTTCCATGGATTAGTTTGAACCAGCTGTAATTTATACAGGCTTTGGTCTCCTTCCTGCATTGCAAGATAACTGGTAAACAGCACCATCTGCATGGAACAAGAGCTGAGACTTCTCTTTCCGTTAAAGATTGTTGCATTTTTTTTTGTTTTGTTCAGTGTTTCTTTTCCTTGCAGACAGCAAAGCAGCAGCAGCTGAAATTAATCTTTATGATGAATAAACAATTGATTCAATCCTTGTGAACACCCAGCAGGATTAGAGGGACAGGAAAAGATTTACACTAAGTAGGTGACCACTCTGCACATTACACAGTTAAAAGAAAAAGAATTTGCTTGTGTATGATGCTGTCAGTACTTGCTGGCCTGGTGGTCACGTCTGCACCGCTTATGGTATCATGTCAGAAGGTCAGCTGGTGAGAATTAGTATCCTTCCACTGATGTCAAGCAGGATTCAAATCCCTGTTTGGAATATCTCATTTAGTAGGAAAATACACAAATGGCTGTAACTAAAACATACACAGCTAAAACATATATATCACTAAATTCTACTTTTTAGCTTTTTGAATACGAAAACAAAGCCCCCAAAATGTATCTCCCCCTCCCTCTCCCTCTCCCTCTCTCTTTCCTTATAATAATAGTACATTGTAATTCTTACTGAAACTGTATAGTGATGACAGTGAAGCTCTCACATCAGTGATTGTCTTGTAAACCAATGAGAAGTTATTTTATCTCTGGCCCAGACTACACTGTGATAAATTCCATAACAAAATGGGTCAGACAGATCAGCTTAGAAGGTGATGTAAGAGAGCAGTACAGGGTAAAACAGAAATAAATCACTCACAAAATATTTAGACGGCATAAAAACAGTGATAAACCATCTTGTCACTCAGCTGCTCTGATTAAAATGAAATGAAAATAAAATGAAGTAGTCTTTTTGCTATTTATACATCAAATTTTATTAAATTTAAGCTCTGAATTACTCCACTATCTTTTCAGTCTATGTGAATACTAAAAAATGTTCTGTAAAATGTGTTTGAATTTTTAAGTAACTTTCCTATTGGCTTGCATTTCAAATGAATTTGTGTGACTGCACTTGACAAGCAAAATTGTTGACTATTAAAAATCAGAACGATGCTAAGAACTACATTTACGCATGCTAACAAAAATGTCTGAAGTACTTGCATTTTGCACCCAATAGAAAATGTTTACAGTACAAGATACACTAGCTACTACTTCCTATATTTCCAGTCCTTGTGCTTGACAGAATAAGCCACTAATGAAAAAGGACATCTGATCATTTCAAATAATTATCTAAAGTACACCAAGTTACAGCTGATAAATTGCTAAGTAGGCATCAAAGTTTTTTAAAAATAATTTGCAAGAAAAATTTCAGCCAGTCCCTAAGTGTAGAAAAAGAGAACTTAATAGGAAAGGGAATGTCTTTTCTAGTTTTTTTATGCAAGAACTTCATGAAAGAAATTTAAAAATACATTTTTTTTCCACAGGAAAAACACCTGTTTATGGTAAACTAAAACAAACAGCTCCTTAGGTTCTTAAGAAGATTGCTAACAAAGCGAAACAATTTAATTATTTTATTAAAACAAGATTAAAAAAAATCAATTTAGAACTTCTTGAAATTTGTAATAATTTTACCAGCCTACAGAATATTTCAGAACATCGAGACAGAAAATCTGTAAAAGGCTGTTTCTTCTTTATAAAACTTTTTTTTCACACTATCAGTGACTTCAGAAATTCAGTCACTTCTGGTAATTCACCAGGGTCAGTCTTTTCCCCATTACCCAAGACTGATACTGGCAGTTCTGGACTCTAGCTTCCCCAGCCATCCTGGCTCACTCCAAATCCTTTAATCATAGATTCTACAGGATTCATTACTGAAGTTGTCTCTATACTGGTGCAAAACAACAAACCTGAAACATAACACCATATGTTAGTGACCACAAAGTGAGAATGAGCTGCCTAACGGTCCATGTATAACGCCTCTGAGCTCTGTTTCTCCTGCTACACATTCTATATGTTACGTATCCCAAGTTATTCTTGGGTATATTGGTTCTTGGTTATTGTTGGTTACTAGCTTTCTATCATATGCTTATCCAAAATTCTCTAATAAGTTGTAATTATACCCTCATAATCATACCATCATACCATCATGCCATCTTGTCCTAGGTATTATTCTTGTCTCATTTTCAAACATTCAGGTAGAAGCAACTAACTACACAAGTGGGATAACTATAATTGCATTCCTTTCCTATTGACAATTATGCACCATATTTGCCAGACAGGTACTGCTTTGCATTCAGCTGACAGTTAAAACCAAAGTCCTACCCTTCTGTCTATAGCTGCTATACTAATGGGTCACTTCAAGCTATCTTTGACCTGTAAGAGCAAATGTTGTTCTGGCTTGTTACAAGGATCTTGCAGCTCCTGGATCTATTAAAGTCCTGGACCCACCTCTCTGCAGTGGTATTCTCTTATGGAGGTATCTTCTTGCTTTGATCAGATCATGATGAGCCTTCTCTTCTCCGATTCCTGTCTTTTCCAGCTTTCCCCTGATCCCTTTTACCTAATCTTTTAAACAATATTGAACCTCTCTCTTCTTCAGTCTGTGTATTCCCATTATTTTCCTATTATTTCTGAGCTGCTTTGATTCTTATCTCTCACAGATTTTACAGACTTACTCTTAGTAGATTCCATAGTCAAGTTCATTGTCCATGCAAATCTCTTTAAGATGTTTTTCCTAGTCCTCACTTTTACTCCAATCTGAAATCTTAGTCATGCCTTTAGTTTATGACTGTGATTGTTAGCTTGACTTGGGTCTTTATTTCACGTAGATGGGGTTTCTAATTTCTGGTTCCGTGATAAGTTTCATGGGCTCCATTAGCTTTCTTTAAAGAAGTCTTACCCTGATGAGTTATTCCCAGATAGTTCCTAGATGTCTTCTTTAAAACATTTTCAGATTATTTAAATTGCATTCCTTGAATCCTGTCTTTGCTATTTATATTCTCAGTTGTGCATAGGCCTGGCAACTATATATACACTAATTGCAAAATTGTGCATCCAGTCTTGCAGAACTGAACAGATAAGTGCAATGTTATGTGCCAGCTGTTAACCACTCTTTTTGTATCAGCTTCCTGTCTGAGAAAAAACAAAACATCTCAGAACAAAATCAAAAATAAACAGAAAATAGGAGGAGGTCAAGTAAAAGAGATTATAAACTTTCCACCCTGCTGGCACTCTCTGTTGTGGCATGTGCCTTATTCACACCATAGAGTAGAAGGGTAGTCATGTGGTTGCTCAACTCTACCAGTCCTGCTGAGTGCACATCCACATCCAGATTTATTTGTGAGACTAATTGCTTACTGTTCTTAAGCAACTGTAAGATGCTTTGAGACAAATATAGATTTTATTGGCAGTTCTGGAGAAAGTCTGTGATTTAGATGAAGACAAAGACACAGGCTAGGAGTTTGGGCATGTAAAGACAATGACAGAGCTGTCTCTAATTGAAATAGAATGGGGATTCCTAAATCCTAACATCCTTAACATCCCTTCCCTGTAGTGAGCTGGCAGCTGTGACACAAGGATGTCTCTCTGCACTCCTGCTGATTGGCCAGGCAGACAGTAACAACCCGAGCTCTGAGAGCTGTAATAAGATCCTAAAGTTGCTTGTACGCCATGGAGATATCAGTGTGATTCTTTGAGAGAGAATTTCTTATTTTTCTTCCGAAAAATCTAGGAAGCTGCATATCAAACATTTCGAAAAATATTTTTAAGGTTACAAAGCTTGGATACAACATACAGGCAATGTTAGAAGTAGATTGTTCAGAGAGAGTTAATTAGTTACCCTTTTTCAAAGCATGAGTATACAATCTTTAATTATGTGGTCACATACTCTTCTATTTTCTTCAAGAGAAGTGTGCCTTATCTGTACACTGGCAGATAAACAAGTGATTGTCTATATGCTTTCTGTCACTGATTCTTTCCTTACTGGAAAGAGTTGAATACCAATCATCAAAGGGCAAAGGGTGAATTCCAGAGTCAGAAATAGCTTCAGGAGAAAGGGTAAATAACATAAGGAAAAAACTTTCTTCGATGCTTTGTCTAGATTTAAAAATATTGTGTATAGTATCGAAAGAAGAAGAGAAGCCAGACAAGTCTACACAGAATTTGTGAGGTCTGAATCATCTCTTTTCACATAGAAGATATCTATGTTAGATTTAGAAATGGAAGAAGATGTAATCACAATAGGAAGCAGATGTGATACTGTTACTCCAAGCACAGAACAGCCCACCCCTACTCAAACCCTGGATTTTTTTTATTTTCAAAAATTCTGAACTACAGCATCCTTATTAAGTCTTTGATGTCTGTTATGAAATTGTTGTGCCATTGGAGAATAGTGTGTGCCATTGTGGGTTTATAGACAAGATCAACCAAGGGCACAGTTTAGAAAGGGTGCGGGAATGAAAGGTGATGAGGAAGGTTGTCCAATAACTGCTACATCCTGCAACCTGCATTGTGACATACAAGATGATAATAATGCTGGGTTTACAGCCCACTTTGTAGATCTGGTTTAGAGTCACAACTACTGCCTAAAAGTCTGAAAGGAGTCCTGTGTGGGATCAGTTCTATAATTCCTTTGTTGAATGCATCATCAGTATCCCATAGACCCTTTTATGACCAATAAGACACGGCTCATTGGCTAAGCACTAGCAAGTGTTAGAAAGTTTTAGTGGAAAATTGACTATAAAAATGTATTTATTTATTTAATGAGACACAAACAGGAGATTCAGTGTGCGGCCCCTACAGAATATTTGAGCTCAGTGGGAAAAGTTATTTGAGTCAAAAGATTTAACATGCACAGCACATATTTTTCCTCTTCTCCCCATCTTTTCTACATACAGATTCCTTTTATTTCCCCCCCTCCCCCCGCCCCGCTCCTTTTTGCTGAATTAATGCATGGATAGGAACTGTAATATCAGGATGGGCAAAAGGGAATCAAGGGGAAAACATTTTAGATAGAGTTTTAATTTATAATAATTAAATATATATTTTTATGTATGGGCACGTGTATATACAGGAGACAGTGGTACTGAAATAAAGAAGATGGTTTGAAATTTTATAAATGAAATGTTTTGGCTTTTCTTCTGAAATTTCAAGTGCTGAAACCACTTTTTGAATTTAATTATCACATCTGAAGAGGAAAGCAAGCAAGAAAAGGTGGAGATTGAATTCAACAGAAATGCAATTCCTAGTATAACTTTGGGGAATGTTAGAACCAAATACCAAATTTGTCTCTTCTCTGTACACTGAATTGGTTGTAGCCTGAATTTCCAAGAACTTAGGGAAAATCGATGGCTTTGACATAATGGAGATCGTTATCGCATAGCATGGGACTTATTTGTTATGTAATCTTTCAGATCAGTTTATGATTTTTAGTTTCTCAACTCCCTTTGAAGAAGAAAAACTAACACTTGAATTACTATTTTATGTGCAGATTATGTTGATAAGATCATCAAATGAATAATATAAAACTATTAAATATTGATAAATTATAGTTTTCGGTATATATGTCAAGCATAATGTGCCAGCATAGCTGTCCTCATCCAAAAACTTTAGGCCACATTCGGACACTCAGATCTTTGTTTAGATTCAATAATAAGCTGTTTGTTAAGCAATAATAATGATTTACAATTGAATGGATAGTATGAAAATTCATTGATGCCTCACTGCAGAATTTCTTGTTCAGTGTGATTGTTACACTTTGCATGTCCAGGTAACTTGACTTTACAGATATTACAAAGAAAGTATAGGTTATACTTAAAATGTTCCATCATATTCACACTGTCTGAAGAAGGTAATTTGCAGAGGAAGGTAGGGAGGGAGTGAAAGTGCTCAGTACAAGGGTATGTACATCAGGCTAAATCACTAAAAACATCTACAGTCTAGTCTATGTTTGATTTCAAACTATTGCTATCCTGATAGCTTTCCAGGGATATTTTACATTTTTACGTATTTCATTATGTAGTATTCTTTAGACTAATTAGGACAATAGTGTCTTTTTTCTTGTTTGGCATTTGCTTCTGTCTTTGCTTATTTCAGAGAATTTGGTTTATTAGTTACAGAATTATAAGTTAAACATTATTTCAGGGTCTACAGGTTAATGATGCATTGTTAACTTTATGGTTGTTCTCACAGGAATAACTAGCAATGAGTCAATAATTAGCTAGGTAAGCTTTCACTAATGTGATAGATAAGGCATCTTGTATACGGCAGAGAATATCCTTTCCAGCACCTGATCTATTGTACTCTGTTTCTTTCAGGCTGGAATCATAACATGAATAAACCTGTAATCACATGAAAGCAAGCTCATTTGAGGCCTTTAGAATACTCAGAAGTTAGCAGGGGTTGACTGGCTAATTTAACAATGTTTGCAAATTTATGCCTAATTAAAATGGTTAGACTGATACATAAATTCTGAGAAAATATATTCTCAAACTTGGTAGCTTTTTATGCTCTCAACTCAAAACTAGACAAAACAAATCAGATTGGGTATAAGTTCTCCTTTGTGTTTTCAGATCAGAGCTACAGGAATTTATCCCATGTGATTCAGAAATAAGGAAAATGTGAAACTCATGAGAACTGAAACCAGCTGTTCCTCTACTTCCTTCCACTGAGCATAGAGTGACAGCTGACATTGTTTGCAGAGGCCTCATCCGTCAGATTTAATGACCTCTTATTAGAACTCTGTTTAAGTATTCAACAATAAACCATACATTTAACCAATCATAGTATAGACCTTTTCTCATGAAAAACATTTCACCTGTAAGTAGACAAGGTGCAGGAAGGAATAAAAATAAAGAAAATGTGAATTTGGGAAAAGTATTGTTTTCAAAATACTGTTCTGTAAGCAAAAGCAAAAAATGTTTTTCTGTACTTGCAGTTACACATGTACAAAGCTGTTTTATCTATTATAATTGTACATGTGTGAAATACTTTATATTGTATGTATACATAAAAGTCCAATTCTATTTACAGCATAAAACTGACTAGAGAAATCAGTGGCTGTGAAGGAAAGAGCAAGTGAGCTAGTCAGTGACCGTGTTATGATCAAATTTGATAAAACAAAGAGTAACCTTACCATCAAAGGATTTTTGACATCTTGATATTGCAAAATGTCTTGATTATACTGAATAAGATATGATATGCCATCTGCACCAGTTTCAGCAAGATTACAAGCATCACCAAGAATGTGAGATTTATGTTCATATTATAAACCCCTCCACTGTGCTTTCTTTTCTTCCCCCACTCCAATTCGTCTTCTTTCCCTGCTTTTTTCCCTGGATTTTGTTTTTTTGGGAGAGCAAAAGGATCATCCCTGACACAATTGGTCTTATACCACTAGAACAGTAGAGAATCTCACAGTGTCATAACGTTTTGTAGCTAACAATATGTATAAATTTACATCTTGTTCTTGGAAATGAGTGAAGCGTGTTTTCTGAAATATTCCTTCCAAAAAGTATTCCTCCTATAATTTTGTTTTAGGTAGATGTCCAGCAGGCAAAATTTCAGCAGACAGGTAAAATCTGCATATTTAAAAATTCCTGAGAGCAGTCTTCTATGATTTTTTTGATCAATTTTCTACCAACTGTTTATAATAAATAAAATCATACACTCTAGGTAAGGAGCAGATCAAAGATCATGTTGATGCTCTTAATAATCCTTTGCAACTGTGTATGGAGAGGCTTTCCACTCAGTGATCTCAAAACACTAAACAAAAACCATTAAGGCTTCTTAACTTGTCTCTGAAGTAAACCTACTTAGCCTTACTAAAGTAATGTAAAAATTATGCAGTTTCCATTGAAAAATCTAAAATTTCATGAATGATAGTTATTTCTTAATCAGGACTAAATATTTTCATGAAAATTGTACTTAAACTTTCTTTTTTTCCAAATATTAAAATGTTATAACAGAATTCTTAATTATTTTGGGATTGAGTCTATCTAACCCTAAAGTGAGGTTGGATATCTAATGAAATGCCTGGGATTAATAGGATCATAGGATTATTCAAGTTGGAAAGGACCTCAGGAGGTCTCTAGTCCAACTGCCTGCTCAAAAGCATGTCAGCTGTGAGGTAAAACCAGGTTTCTCACAGCTTTATCATGTGGATCTTGAAAACCCTCGTGGATGGAGATTGCCAGACCTCTCTGAACAACCTGTTCCTCTGCCCAACTGGGAGAAAGATTTCTCTCTTCCAGACAGAGACTCTCTCATTTCAGTTTATGCCCGTTATAGCTCATTCTCCCACCACGCACCACCACGCAGAGCCCATCTCCATCTTCTAAACGATCTCCCCATAGGTACCAGGGGCTGCTCTTGCATCCCCCTGAGGCTGCCCCGTCTTTAGGCTGCACAAGCCCAGCTCCTACAGCCTCTCCACACAGGGCGAGCACTCCAGTCCTGACCGTCTTGGTGGCCTCTGCCAATATCGCTGCAGTTTCTCCATGTCTTTCCTGTTCTGAGGGCCCAAAACTGGATGCAGCTTCTAGATGTGGTCTAATGAGTGCTGAGCAGAGGGGGATAATCCCTTCCTTCAGCCTCCTGGCTGTTCATACAGCCCAGGGTGCTGTTGGCCACTACTGTTGCCCTGGCACATGGCTGACTCCTGCCTTGCTCGTGGCCCACCAGCGCTCCCATGGCCTTTTCTGCAGAGCTGCTCCCCAGCTGGTCCGTCCCCAGCCTGTATCACTGCTCAGGACTCTCCTTGCCTGGTGCAGGGCTGGGCATCTGTCCTGGACAAATTGTATGAGGTTCCCATGGGAACCCTCTGAACGAACACTCTGCCCTTGAGCATATCATCCCTTCCCCCAGTTAGGTGTCATCTGCAGACTTGGTCAGAGTGCACTCCCTCACCTCCTGCAGGACATTGAGAAAGATGTAAAACAGGACAGGTCCCAGGATAAATCCCTGTGGTGCTCCACTTACTACCAACCTCCAGGCTGCGTATGACCCATTAACCCAGGCCCTCTGAGCCTGACCATCCAGCTGGCTTTTTACCCATCTGGTTGTTCAACCACCCAGACCATAACATCCTAACTTGCATACAAGAATATTGTGGGATACACTGTCAAAAGCCTTGCTAATGCTGAGGTAAATGACACACTGCTCTCCCCTTGCCCACATGCCTAGTCATATAAGGCAATCAGGTTGGTCAAGCATGCTTTACCCTTGGTAAATCAATGCCGGCTGTTTCCAGTCACCTTCTCCTACTTCATGTGCCAAGGAATATGCTCCAAGAACACTCTCTCCATGATTTTCACAGGACCAAAGTGAGGCTGACCAGCTTATAGCTCCCTTGATTGTCACTTTGGCCATTTTTGAAAGGGTGCAACATATGCCTGCCTACAGTTGGGAATCTCCTCTGATCTCCCTGACCTTTCAAAGATGATAGGGAGTGGCTTGCATGAGCATCAGCCAGTTTTCTCACTCCCTTTGGGTGCAGCCTGTCCTGTGGACTTGTACTGGTTGAGTTCTTGCCAGGAATCCTTGACTCAATCCTCATCTCGTTGAACTTCTCCTCTAAGCGGAGGCCTGGGAGACCTCACTGGTGAAGGCTGAGACAAAGAAGATATCGAGTATTGCAGTCTTACCTGTGTCTTCTCTCACTCAATCACCTGGCCCATTCAGCAATGGGCCCACGTTTTCCTTGCTCAACCTTATACTACCAGTTTAGTGGTAGAGCATCTTCTTGTTGTTCCTTGCAAGTATCAGTTCCAGTTGAGCTTGGGCATTCCTAACATCATCCCTACATGCCCAGGCAATGTTTCTAAATTCCTTCTTTGTAGCTTGTCCCTGCTTCTTCCTCCTGTATGTTGGAGTTCCATCATGAATTTCCTGCTTAGCCAAGCTTTTTTTCTCTGCTTGTTTTCCTGAGTACTGGGCTAGCGGGCCTGGAGAATGCTTGTGCTTGGAGGATGCTCTCCTTAAACACCTACCAGCTTTCCTGAGCTCCTTTGCCTTTCAGAGCCATCTCCCACAGGATCCCACCTACTAGTTCCTGAGTAAGCTGAAATTTGCTTACCTGAAGTCCAGGGTTTACACTCCACTATGCTCCTTCCTCATCAATCTCAGGGTCTTTAATTGCACAATTTCACAGCCACTACAGCCAAGCTGCCTATTAGCACATCCCCAATCAGTTCTTCCTTGCAACTGAATAGCAGATCCTGCTGTGAATCACTGCTGTTGGCACACCCAATACCTGTATCAAGAAGTTATCACTGACACACACCAGAAGTTTGCTTGACTACTTGTGACTGTTACAGCACACATTAGAGAGGTTAGAGTCCCCCCATAAAAAAACAGGGTCTGTGATACAGTGACTTCCTCAAGTTCCCTTTTTTGATAATAGTTAGTAATCAAAACTCTTGTCAGGGAAGTAAGAGATCCTTGTTCTAGGGCTGATTTGACCATGAAGGAGTCTAAAATCTTTATCTCCCACATCACAGGAAAATGCTCTAACCTCTAGTTTATGTAAATAACCCCAAAATACAGATTTCCCAAGCTTTCCTGTGAAGCCAGGCTTTCATGCCATACACTTTCATGCACTTTAAATTAGACTAGCAATGAAAGTGCTACCTCATCCCTTGGGCACTGTGGTCCTTAGCTCTTTCATATTGAATAGAGACTGAAACACTTGGAAAATGTATGTGCTAACTCGCTTAACATTGACAAATCAGTAGCAAGTACTGTTTGGCACAGAATTTCTAACCAGCAATAAGTTAAAATGATTTCTATAACAAGCCTGGTACTAGAAATAACAAGAAGTGTGTTATTGCTGCATGAGACTATTATAGGAAAAACAGGTACTATTCCTGTCACTGCCCAGAATACAAACTGCTGTGAGTCTTTACTTTCTTTGAACAGCAGTGTCAGTAGTTTCAGTGAGAGCTTAATAACCAGTTACTTTTATATGATCTAGATCTCAGTTGCATTTGGAAATTTTACTCATGGATGGAACTATCTCTTTTCCTTCTTGATTTTCAATTTTTTCTGCTCTCTTTTTTTGGCTTCAAAAGGAAATGAAGGAATAAAGTGAGAAATTAGCATGAAGCGTTCCAAAATATACTGACAATAAGACAAATATATTGTCTGGTTAAAACCTATTGAGTCCTATAAAACCTATACCTGCAGTCCCAGCAGGAATGAATTTGCCCCATTGCTTTCTCTTCTCTAGGTTATTCTTTGATTATTGTATTTAATTTATTTTGTTTTGCAACATTTCATTTTATTTTGTCACTCTTACTGTTTGTCTTGTTTTCTTTTATATTTCATCAGATTTAGGAGCAAAGCTTGAATATGTCAGAAGAGCATTTCCAGTGTGCTAGAGAAAGCACTGTATAGAGAGCTGCTTCACTCTAATGCTATTGGAATACTTCTTATTTCAGAATTATTTGCCTTGTAGAAGTTTTGCTTTTATCCAGAGCTTGATTCCTAGACACTTCTTTCCATTATATCCTTTTTTTGTGGTTTACCTCTAAGATGTTAAATAAACAATGGTTCTTTCATAAGACTTCCTTTTATTTCCAGCAGGATGAAGGAATTTGTTGCAGCAAATGTCAGATGAACTGGAAGGACTCTATCTGATTTTTAAAAGTAATAACCTTTTTAAGAGTGAGTATCAGGTTTCCTGTTAAAGCACGATATTCAGAATGTGTTGAGCAGGTGTTCAGCTCCTGTAGACTTCAGAAAAATATGTGTGTACTACGCATATCTGAAAAATTAGCACAGTGCTCTTCCATTGCACTTCTCCAATCTGTGCAAAACTCAACAGGAGCCAAATAAGGCATTTATCCTGAAGCAGGTTCTTATATGGTTTCAGGGGGAAAAAAAGGAATGTCTGTATTGGCATAACATACTTGTTATGCTTGTCCCCTTGATGGTTCAGCTAATCATGTAGCAACTGTTCCTTTCACATGACCCACTTGCTGGCTATGGCAAAACTACAGTAGGTCATATGAAATGGAGACACAGTGAAAAAAGGTACGGAGGTAGTTAAAACTATATAATATTGTGATTGAGACCAAACAAACTATAAAAGTTGGGGCAAAAAAAAAAGAAAGAAAGTACTAAAAAGACATTTTACCATCTGTTGACAGCTTACAAAGGAATCAGATTGTGATTTTGACTCTTTATAGGAAATGATCCTAAATATGAGACATACCATTCCTTAAGCTAAAAACTTCAGGTAAAGAAAACTTTTGATAGCATGAACATCAGGACATTTTATTGGCTTGGCATTCATGAGCAGAACCTGCACTGAAAGTCAAACACTGAAGGAAAAGAAAGGTCGGCTTAGGTCTCTACTGGTAACAGCATACACTTTAGGAAGCACAACCTTCTGTCAAAATAGATTTGGCAGAAGCAGGTCTTTGGAGAGAAGTGGCTCAGACTCCTGCTTTATTTTAATAGCAAGCACCTTGAGTTTTAGAATACATCATATCCTGTCCCTAGCATTATTATGGTGCATAGCTATGGTAGCATAGTAAGGCATCTAATTAAAATCTCATGCTTCACTATCAGCAGAACTGTATACAAAATAGCACTTTCCTCTGGACCTTTTGTGAAGCTTAGTATGTCTGAAAGTCAAGGAGACTCCAGAGAACAGTGTGAGAGTGTATTGCACATCTTCTGTTAACACAATCATCAGACCCATATATTCCCTTCATATAATATTGTGTGAAGACATAAACATAGCAGGAATGTGAAGTTTTTGGAGACACTAGACTGGACATGATAGAGCAATTCAAGAAAAGGAAAAGCTGGTATAATGAGTTTAGCTGATGTCTTTGATTTTAGAGACAAAGACACAAGAGCATTTGAAATTAAGTATTTAGATACCTTGCCAGTGCTTTCTAGTGTCTAGGAAGTCAGTGAAGCAGCAAAGGCTATTAAAAACATTTTCCCACTCAATTTTACAGACTCCTTACTTATTTTGGTGCTAATCATGTTAGCTTGGTGAGGGGGAGTTAATCTTAAGTAGAGATAATGCTGCTTGCTTTCTGGGCTTAGGTTCTGGGCTTTGGATCAACATCACTCTCCTTTAAGATGCTGTTGACTTGCTGCAGCCATCTCCCTTCTTCTTGAGTGAGATTGGCTCTGTTGGCCTTAGGATGCAGAAGGACAGGGGAACTGATCATAACTCAAAAGAAAAAGGCTAGCAAGCTTTCTATAGCACTTTTAATGGTGTTACTGATGAGATGTGATTTGTATTAGATAGATAATTTGGACTAGATGAATCACAGAATCACAGAATCGCTGAGGTTGGAAGGGACCTCTGGAGATCATCTAGTCCAACCCCCCTGCTCAAGCAGGGTCACCTAGAGCACATTGCACAGGATTGCATCCAGGCGCGTTTTGAATATCTCCAGAGAAGGAGACTCCACCACCTCTCGGGGCAACCTGTTCCAGTGCTCTGTCACCCTCACAGTGAAAAAGTTTTTCCTCATGTTCAGATGGAAATGTCTGTGTTTCAGTTTGTGCCCGTTGCCTCGCGTCCTGTCACTGGGCACCACTGAAAAGAGTCTGGTCCCATCCTCTCGACACCCTCCCTGCAGATACTTGTACACGTTGATAAGGTCTCCTCTCAGCCTTCTCTTCTCCAGGCTAAACAGGCCCAGCTCTCTCAGCCTTTCCTCATAAGAGAGATGCTCCAGTCCCCTAATCATCTTTGTAGCCCTTTGCTGGACTTGCTCCAGTAGTGCCACATCCCTCCTGTACTGGGGAGCCCAGAACTGGACGCAGTACTCCAGATGTGGCCTCAGCAGGGCTGAGTAGAGGGGGAGAATCACCTCCCTCGACCTGCTGGCAACACTCTTCCCGATGCACCCCAGGATCCCATTGGCCTTCTTGGCCACAAGGGCACATTGCTGCCTCATGCTTAACTTGGTGTCCACCAGCACTCCCAGGTCCTTCTCCGCAGAGCTGCTTTCCAGCAGGTCAACCCCCAACCTGTCCTGGTGACTGGGGTTATTCCTCCCCAGGTGCAGGACCCTGCACTTGCCTTTGTTGAACTTCATGAGGTTCCTCTCTGCCCACCTCTCCAGCCTGTCCAGGTCTCTCTGAATGGCAGCACAGCCCTCTGGTGTATCCGCCACTCCTCCCAGTTTTGTATCGTCAGCAAACTTGCTGAGGGTGCACTCTGTGCCTTCATCCAGGTCATTGATGAAGAAGTTGAACAAGACTGGACCCAGGACTGACCCCTGAAATGATGAATATTTGGTGAATTTGGTGATCATTAATATCATTGTAACTGGACTAATAATGAGAAATTCTATATATTTTACTTAAATTTCTAATAAGGCTAACAATAAATTCTTGGCTTAACATATATGCCCGTATTCCCCTTTTTATCCATAACAAGAGTTGGAATATAGCAAATGAACAATCAAATAACGGTGGCTTTAATCTACTGTATATCATCTGATCAGTGGTAACTCTCTGTATATCTGCTTTTAGCCAAAGAAAATGCAATTTAGCTTGATTCACAGTCAATGTGGATTAAACTCCACTGTGTAATTTGGTTTTGCAGATCATGCTCTATGCATGAAGAGCAAACACAAAAACATCTACAGCTCAATTGATGCCTAGTAACTTGATGAATCACAGTAGCTTGAGGATAAGGTATCAAAATAATCAAATTCTGGACCAAATACTAGCAAGGAAAATATAATAAAAGGTATCTAGTTTACCTAAATCTGTCCTAAAAAGCATCACAATTAATCCAATATGACATAACTTTTAATGGGATTTAATCTTTAACCAATAGAATTCCTATTTAAAACTGTATAACAGTCTCTACAGAGGATGTTGGCTAAAATCAGTGTAATTATTGATATACAAAACTACATTAGTTTAACCAAACCTCAGAGCAGCTCCACCATACTTCAGATGCAGTGTATCAGCAGTTGAACACTGCTTATGCCAAATTAAGTAACACAGAAACTGCCACTGAGATGATAAAAAGCTGGAATTGCAAGTGGTATAATCATTATTGTGCACTTATGTGGATATATCAAGCCTTAATCTGGCATAATTAATGGTGTTAAAATGGAACTGTAAGAGAGGCTTTCCTGAATTGGAGCAAGAACATGAAACAATAAAATCTTCCTCTCCAAACTGAATGTGTATGTTGAAACCAAATTTTTTTCTAGATCGTGTTCCCAGCAAAATGACTAAAAAATTACAGTCCTGACTCAAATGGATTGTTATGATGTAATGCCTCAGAACCTCAGAACCAAAGTTGTTAAAAAGGCCTAGAACCTAGAAATGTCCACGAACACCTTCAATAGTGCATGCCTTATCCACAGAAATCAATTATTACATTGAAGTGCAAGAATCAAATGGCTTATTTGCTCATTCATCTATAAGCCTCTGAGGCAGAAAATGTTAGTTTATATAATGCATAAATATTCTAGGGTAATTTCCCCAATATTTGTTTTCTACTGGTGCATCAATCATATTCATTTGACAGGATTCTGGAAAGCCTAGTCTTTTGGATTGACTACAAAAAATGAAATATGCCAACCTTTTGAGGAGGTGATGGGAAAAAAGAAATCCTCACAGAGCTAAACTGAAGTACCATGTTGTACACCCACTGTTGTGGGTGTTTACTACAGGCCACCTGATCAGGAAGAGGAAGTCGATGAGGCCTTCTACAGACAGCTGGAAGTAGCCTCACGATCCCAGGCCCTGGTTCTCATGGGGGACTTCAACCACCCCGATATCTGCTGGAAAGACAACACAGCTAGGCACAAACAGTCCTGGAGGTTCCTGCAGAGCATTGGTGACAACTTCTTGACACAGGTGGTGGAGGAGCCAAGGAGGAGAGGTGTGCTGCTGGACCTCGTACTAACAAACAAAGAAGGACTGGTGGAAGATGTGAAGGTCGGGGGCTGCCTTGGCTGCAGTGACCATGAGATGGTGGAGTTCAGTATCCTGCGAGGAGGCAGCAGGGCACCAAGTAGGATCGCAACCCTGGACTTCAGGAGAGCAAACTTTGGCCTCTTCAGGGACCTACTTGGAGGAATCCCATGGGTGAGGGCCCTAGAAGGAAGGGGCGTTCAAGAGAGCTGGTTAATATTCAAACATCACTTCCTCCAGGCTCAAGAGCGGTGCATCCCTATGAGTAGGAAGTCAAGCAAAGGAGGCAGGAGACCTGCATGGATGAGCAAGGAGCTCCTGGCAAAACTCAACCAGAAGAAGGAAGTCTACAGAAAGTGGAAAGGGGGAGAGGCCACTTGGGAGGAGTATAGGAACGTTGTCAGAGTATGCAGGGATGTGACGAGGAAGGCTAAGGCCCGTTTGGAATTAAATCTGGCAAGGACAGCAAGAAGGGCTTCTTCAAATCCATCAGTAGCAAGAGGAAGACTAGGGAAAATGTGGGCCCTTTGCTGAATGGGGTGGGTGCCCTGGTGCCAAAGGATGCGGAGAAGGCAGAGTTACTGAATGCCTTCTTTGCTTCAGTCTTTACTGCTCAGGCCAGCCCTCAGGAACCCCAGAGCCTGGCGGCAAGAGAGAAAGTCTGGAGAAAGGAAGACTTTCCCTTGGTGGAGGAGGAGTGGGTTAGAGATCATTTAAGCAAACTTGACACCCACAAATCCATGGGCCCCGATGGGATGCACCCACGAGTGCTGAGGGAGCTGGCGGATGTCATTGCTAAGCCACTCTCCATCATCTTTGAAAGGTCATGGAGGACAGGAGAGGTGCCTGAGGACTGGAAGAAAGCCAGTGTCACCCCAGTCTTCAAAAAGGGCAAGAAGGAGGACCCAGGGAACTACAGGCCAGTCAGCCTCACCTCCATCCCTGGAAAGGTGATGGAGCAACTCATCCTGGAGGCCATCTCCAAGCATGTGGAGGAAAAGAAGGTGATCAGGAGTAGTCAGCATGGCTTCACCAAGGGGCAATCATGCCTAACCAATCTGATAGCCTTCTATGATGGAATGACTGTCTGGGTAGATGAGGGGAGAGCAGTGGATGTTGTCTACCTTGACTTCAGCAAGGCTTTTGACACTGTCTCCCATAACATCCTCATAGGCAAGCTCAGGAAGTGTGGGTTAGATGAGTGGACAGTGAGGTGGATTGAGAACTGGCTGAATGGCAGAGCTCAGAGGGTTGTGATCAACGGCGCAGAAGTCTAGTTGGCGGCCTGTAGCTAGCGGTGTCCCCCAGGGGTCAGTCCTGGGTCCAGTCTTGTTCAACTTCTTCATCAATGACCTGGATGAAGGCACAGAGTGCACCCTCAGCAAGTTTGCTGACGATACAAAACTGGGAGGAGTGGCTGATACGCCAGAGGGCTGTGCTGCCATTCAGAGAGACCTGGACAGGTTGGAGAGGTGGGCGGAGAGGAACCTCATGAAGTTCAACAAAGGCAAGTGCAGGGTCCTGCACCTGGGGAGGAATAACCCCAGTCACCAGGACAGGTTGGGGGTTGACCTGCTGGAAAGCAGCTCTGCCGAGAAGGACCTGGGAGTGCTGGTGGACACCAAGTTAAGCATGAGGCAGCAATGTGCCCTTGTGGCCAAGAAGGCCAATGGGATCCTGGGGGGCATCGGGAAGAGTGTTGCCAGCAGGTCGAGGGAGGTGATTCTCCCCCTCTACTCAGCCCTGCTGAGGCCACATCTGGAGTACTGCGTCCAGTTCTGGGCTCCCCAGTACAAGAGGGATGTGGCACTACTGGAGCAAGTCCAGCAAAGGGCTACAAAGATGATTAGGGGACTGGAGCATCTCTCTTATGAGGAAAGGCTGAGAGAGCTGGGCCTGTTTAGCTTGGAGAAGAGAAGGCTGAGAGGAGATCTTATCAACGTGTACAAGTATCTGCAGGGAGGGTGTCGAGAGGATGGGACCAGACTCTTTTCAGTGGTGCCCAGTGACAGGACGCGAGGCAACGGGCACAAACTGAAACACAGACATTTCCATCTGAACATGAGGAAAAACTTTTTCACTGTGAGGGTGACAGAGCACTGGAACAGGTTGCCCCGAGAGGTGGTGGAGTCTCCTTCTCTGGAGATATTCAAAACGCACCTGGATGCAATCCTGTGCAATGTGCTCTAGGTGACCCTGCTTGAGCAGGGGGGTTGGACTAGATGATCTCCAGAGGTCCCTTCCAACCTCAGCGATTCTGTGATTCTGTGATTCTGTACGTATTTCCGCGTACTTAGCATGCATATTTCCCTAAAGAGCAAAAACATATTTAGCAATTCCCTATTATTCCCTTTCAAGTCTCAGGAAGATGGAGATTGAGTAAAGTAGAGTCTTATACTTCAGACCACTGTGCATATGTCCAACACTATATAGCAAAGCTATCACATAGGATAAATTATTTCTGTGGCAAAAACTAAACAGGGTAACCTAGCTTAAAGTCAAAAGAGGATATTTTCCCCCACAAAAGATGGAGGAGAGAGAGGAATTTGGGTAAACCATTGTCTGAATCATTGTCCATGGAGTTTACTAAAAAAAAAAAATCTACTAGAAAAAAATCAATTAACATCAATCCATTGTATTCTGCCCTCATGGTCAAGTCTTCTAGTGACATCCTCTGAGTTTGGGGGAGGATATGGGTAAGCCTTTCCTTGCTGAAAAACATGGCAAGAAAGCAATCTGAAGGAAGCGGGAATGGAAATGAAGAATGGGAGTGTGCTGGAGTGGAAACAATGTAAAAATACTCCACCAAATCTGCGGGCTTCTTTAAGGATGCACAATACTAAATTCTGTATATGACTTTTACTTTTGCCATCTGTGGAAATAGAGAGGTTACTCTTCTCTGCTACTATATTTATAAAGCTGGTCATCGAAAACAGACGTTGCTATGGAAAGTGGTGCAAATATAGGGGTGAAAGTGTCTGAAGATAAAGACTTGAAGTCTTAAAGACTTCAGATCTGACTAATACACCTGAAATAATGAGAGTAGCTGTTAGGTTATATATCCTTCCTCTTGAATTAGCCAAATGAATTCAAAGAAAAAACAAACTTTAGTTTCTAATCAAAGTTTACTAATTTTGTTTGTTTAGTCTTTTTTATGTTTCTGTTTGTGCTTTCTCCACATGGAGCAAGAAGTTCACTGACTTCTTTTTCCTCAAGATATCATTCAGAGCCAATATAATTCTTGATGACAGAGGACCTCATTTCTAAATTTTAGATAATCTCTGAGACCTGCACAAGAAATATCTGGTCTGCACAAAAAATTATCAGTATACATAGACTAATGAACCTCAAATTTTATCTTCCCAGATGATATTGACACTGTTAAAGTTATGTAACTGCCCAATAAGAACAGTTTAGACTGAGAAAAAATGAGTATTAATTGACATTTTCAGTGATTTATCCTGAATTTAAATATATTGAGATTAGATGAATACCACTTTGTGTAAAACGTAGATTTTTTAGTTCCAGTTAGACATTTCATATTTTTAGAATCAATAGAAAGAAATAGGTACCTCCAGAATGTGATTCAACAGCTTATTTTAGTCATTTATCCTGGGCTGAGATGAAACGATCTCTGTAGGTGCCTATCCACATTTCTCCACAGCATGCCAGCTTCTGGAGCCAAGTAAATGAATGAAAAAAAAATTCTGTTCATATTTTATTTAACTTCCCATACCTTGCAAATTCAAAGAAAAGTTGAAGAATATAGACAATAATGGCTTAGGAATGATTAAAGATTTTTTAAGCATTGCTTATTTTGGGGTCAGTTGCCTGGTTTTGAGTCGATTTCATCATGAGGGGCAGCTAGAGAAAAGCTGACTCGTGAGTTCTCTGTGTTGGTTGTACTTTACTAGGCTTGTTGGAGTTCCACTGTGTTGGGGACAGTGGACTCTCCTTTAGCATTAAGAACTGTATTTATCAGAAAGGTTGATTTTATTTTTTCAAGTTGACAGTATACTATTAATTGCAGTATTATGACTTATACATAGAAGAGAAAAAGAATATATTCGTATTTCTTAGCCTTACATTTCTGTTGGTTATTAGGGAAAAATTCTTAATTTTTTTTTTTTGAAAGCCCAGCATTATCCTAGGTATTAAAAAAATTGGCCTAGGAATCATCATGAGAAATTATAGAATTATTCATATTTTCTATTAAAAATCCACAATTATACCATTTTATTAGCTAGATAAAATATAATTTGTAATTGTTAGAAACAAAAAAGCAAGCAAAAAAATGTTAACAAGTATTTGCAAGATTTGTTGATGGATATCATTGAACAGCAACAAGTCAAGAATTTTGAAATTCCATGAGTGCAGACCCTTTTGCAGTATTCTTAAATTTGAGTGAGTAACTAATTTGGTAAAGATAAACCTATGTCTACATGTATGCTATTTTTATTGCATATGAAGGACTGACCACACAAGGAGACTGACCTTGATGCAACAAAGTATATAACTGTGTGAATAATCTGGTGGAAGAACAGCATTTGACAAACTGAGGCCCGTGTCTAAGACAACCAAGTTATAAAAAAAAATAGTCATAATAAGAAAAATAGAGGAGATTTTCAAGGAAGATCTTCAAGAGGGTTGTATGTTTCCTAATTTAATTTATATTTGCTCATCTTAAGTAAATTACTTCTAAAAACATTTTTGGGGCTGTATTACATCTAAATACATAAAGCTGTCAAACAACTTCCAGATGATTGTGTGTCTGTAATTAATATTATTATGCCACTATTTGCCTAACATCTTTTATCCATTCTTTTCTTTCTGAGACTGAGAAGTCTTTTATTTTGAAGATTTAGTGTTGTTTCTTTGCTAGAGATGTTCATAACATGTTTGATGGGTAACAGACAGCTTCTGTCCAGATGGTAATACTGTTCTTTTGGGATAGTGCCCTCTTACTATCTTAACTTTTTGCTCTGATATGGACTAAATAATTCATTGGACCTAAAGCATAAGTATATTATCCTTCCAGACTAAATAAAATAATATCTGTACTTTGGGGAGAAGCTTATTGCCAGAAAAATGTACAAATTCAGTGTTTAGTTATACCTAGGTTTTATTTTTTGTGTGTGAACAGCTTCTAGATTTCTACAGGCTGTGGGTCTGCAGCACCTCAATTATTCAATTAGCTGAGGCCTTGCACTGTAAACAAAAAGCATATGTAGCTTGCACAGATCTTCAGCAGAAACAGGGGCTGCTGGCAGTGTGCAAGACATCTATGTCAAAAAAGAAATGTTGCTGCACCTGCAGTGAGCAGTCCTTGAAACAAGGGTTAATTGAGAAGTTAGTGTGATGATGCACTAAGTAGTTGAGGATGATGTTGTAGCAAAAACAGTCACATATGCAACTAATTTGGCATAAACCCAAACAAAGGAAACCTTTAATAAGACAAGCAGAGAACGTGTCATTATATGTGTGGTAGGAATCCTTTTAATTATGCCACAGTAAAGTGCTTCCTCTGTGCTATGTGTAATAGATTTGTAGTTAACAGATTTGTTGCCTAGTGAATTAAAACCAGATTAGGAAAGGCTACCATTGCAAACTCATCTTGTTTTGATAAGACATAATAAGGGTTAATTTGATCTGTTTGTTCTTCAAGTGCTACTGGAATCTGTGGGTGCATGTGTGAGCGAGAGAACAAGAAATACTCAGAACAAATTTCATGCAGAGATCCTGATTTGGCAATGCATGTGTATTGTCTGAACATATAAGAGTTATTCTGAAGTTAAGGAGGCATTACATTTGGGACTGGAGCACTGTGGTCAGATTTCAATAAATTTCCAGGTGCCTACAGATGTTCAGAAGTGTTTCTAGAATTTCTTAAGCAGGTTAAAGCATTCTAACTTTGGGAATGTGGCCTTCTGAGTTTATCTGCAGCTTTGAGTGCTTAAATTCTTTAGGAATCTTGTGCATGCTTGAGCAGCTTTATGAACGGAGACCCAGGTGGCTGCTTTCCATAAAGCTTCCTCTAGTCCTTCCCCGTTCTCTGTCCTATTCTGTCCAAATACTTTAGTTGCTAGCATTCTCAGAGCAGGAACTTCTGATCCATTTACTTTTCTTAATTCAAAAGGGGGCCATCTCTCTTTACAGTTCTATTTCTGGATTTTAAAATCCTCTTTCTCCATTTTGTAATTCCTAAAATAAAGGATGGTGAGATCACACAGAAGACATAATTAAGTCCACAACTTTAAGAAAGAGAAATACCATTCTTAATAATGAAAAATCCCCCCTTACACCAAATTAGTTTCTTTATTAAAGTTATTCACATTTCCTAAGCAACAAGATAATGATTTTCAAATGGTAGTCCACAGAATTCCATGGTTCCATGGAATATTTCTGCAGGGAAATAGGCAAATAATAGCCTTTTGTGATGATTGTTAAACCACATTTTCCAATAACATTGGAAACAACTGTTGCTAGGCTTAAATTTATTATCCAGGAGTCTACAGTTTTACTAGAAAACATTTATGGTGTCTACAGATTAGAAGAAAAGCATGAAAATCATTACAATAAGATATGTTTTTTCACTTTTTCAAAAATGATTAGAGAGTTTGATGTGTCGCATACTATCATCTTCTTAAATCATTAGCCCACTGCCTAAGGCCCAACCCTCATATAAAAGGGTCCTACAGCAAGTGCACAGAAAATTTGACACCAAAAGGATTAATTTGCTGTGTGCACCACATAACTGATGTATGTATTTGCAAAGCAGTGCAGGTACAGTGCACGGCACATACAGTGAAAATAGACTACATTGTTCAGCACAGAGTCCTCTTAGCTTGTTCTGTTAAATCTTAATCTACATGCATAACAGTACACACTCACAACCTGTTTGCACAGCCTTCTGAATAGTATCTTGGCTGTTTTTACTATTTTAAAAAGTAAATTGTGAGGAGAAAATGAAAGAAGACTTGATATCTTTTCTACAATGTAGCGCCATAGCAGGAATGGTATAGGAGAAGAGATCGTGGAAGAATTAAGCAGAGCAGTCGGTTCTGTATACTAGATGGAACCACTAGCTAAATCTTCTGGAGGAGGATTTTAAGACGAGCCATTTTTTTCAATCTCTGGTCTGCATTAGAATCTATTACATATCTATGATGGCATTTTGCAAATTGAAGAATTCTTCTTTCCATATCTAATGTAGACCTTCGTTTTGCGGGGGGAGGTGCTTTCTACAGGTGACTAAGAGTTTAATTTAGGATATAGCAAGCTACATCATGCCTCTTCTCCAAGGCTGTGTAACTTCACCAGCACAAACACTAGATAATTCTGTGTGAAATGGCCAGAGCATATACATCCCTTACACAGAGCTGGGGTACCTGCAATGGAGTGGTTCTTGCCTCAATAGCAGGGAAAGTGGCAGGAAGGGTCAGGAATCAGAAGACCAGTGGATCGCTAACCAATATTAGGTCTCACAACTCTTCTGACAACAACTGTAGGAATCATAAGACTGAGGATGTGAGGTTGAAAGTGACCTGAAGGACTTTGTTAAGGAGTTGAGGGTTGGCACAGAGTGTTTTCATCCAAAAGCTTGTTGAGAAAAGCAATATAACCCTGCATGGTGAGGACTTGCCTGTAAACGGGATATTCTCAGAAGATAAGATTAAATCCCTTATGCTGTAGAATGTCCTAGGTTATTTATGGGATATCCTCACAGCATGTAATTTTTTGGAATTTATTCCTCCAAAGTAGTTCTTTGGCCCTACCAGCTGTAATAGAAAGCTTTTCATCATACATTATGTGATAAAAATGTACTTAAATTTGGGATTAAAAATTTCTAACTTGTATTTCAGATAATCCTCTTTCAAATATCAGCGTTTTGTAAATCTATTCAGTTTATTTTCAAGTACATTTTCCATGTGACCTTGTGTTTCTTTGGAGGATATTGAGAAGAGAAAAGCAGTAGATGAGGGAGGGACAACATACATTGTTATAATTTTTTCCACTCAAACTTTCAAACTTGAAAGAAAAAAATGCATCATAGTTCAATATTAATGCTGGCATGAGTATTTATTTCACTAAAAATAGCTAAATGAAGATGCTCATTTCATCAGACTGGATGTGTTAACCAGCATTTTTTCCTACTGTGCTATTATCTGCAATGCCATTTCTGGAGGCTTTAGTCCTTTTATTCTGAACTTTTTTAAAAACAAATTGGAAGGTATTTCACTGAACAATATCTTGGATTTTTCCATTCTTAAAAATAAAAAGCTTTTGTAGCCTTGGCAGCTGTGGAGGAAGCTTAGCTTTTCCCCCCTAGTCCTTTTTGAGGTTCATGGTGGGCAGTTACCAAGCCCACTGCTTAGACCAAGAACCAAGACTAGATGACAACTGGAAGAGAAGCAAGAATTCAGCCACAGTTAGAAACTGAAACAGAAGTCAAGGCAAGGTAGGAACAGACAGTGGAGGACCAAAATAAGACAGTAGGGGTTCCTGTAGGTGCGGGCACGGCATCAGGAACTGGTCTGGGCAGCAAGGCAGTTGCATGTGTTACTGCATTCAACAGCATATCTAAATTAGGGAGAGTGAAATATTAACCAGTAGCAATACCATCTGAGGCAAAGAAATATGCTTAGCCCATACTATTTATGTCAGAAGAGTGTCAAATTTTTACACACTTTTTTCAAGTTCTGTGTTGTTTCTGTTAAAAGCACTTGGCTGTACCATTCCACCATGGTTACTTTTTAGTCAGTGTTGTTAAACAGCAATAGCCTCCTTACAGGTATTTTGTGGGTTTTGGACATTTCAGAAATGGCCAGAATAAAGAATGGGTGTTTTAGGCAAGATAATACTACAATACTTTCTACAGGCTCTTTCATTTTTGTCTCAGAAGTTTGCTTCAATGAAATTTAACTAGATTTTTTTTCCCTTCTTAATTAAAAACTCATACAGGAAAAATAGAAAGCTATAGGATATCATTCAGAAACATCAGGGTAATTCATGTATGAGCACATGTGCACACATTTATACACAGACACACACACACACACATGGATACACACACACCTTCCTGAGTGCATGATTTGAGTTACATAGCAATAACATGCTGCCTGATAAATGCCTGATAAAACTGTACATTTTCCATTTCATTTCTTCACGTCCTTAAAAAAGACTCAAGGAATTTGTATATTCTAATATATTTTGGGCTCTCCAGAAGGAAAGATGTATCTTCGAGAGTCTTACAAAAACTCTGTAAGACACATCTTGGCATGAACTTTCTTTGAACATCAAAGCAAGCTGCAGCTAATTCACTTGCATCCAGCTGCATTTGGTGGTATGCTCATCACAGTCATAAGGCCCTTTTCTGTTTCCATCTTTCACTGCTTATGTCAAACAGTTTACAGAGAGGCAATATAAATTAAAACTGAGTACTAGGAATGCCATCAATGAGTTTGGAAGTTTACATTGTGTTTGTGTGAGGTCACCGTGTATTGTCTTCAATGATCAATGGCCTAATGAATGCTTTTAAACCCAGAGGCTACCCTTGATGCCTCTAGTTACTCCATGTTAGGTTATGCTTTGTTAGAAGAGCTCAGGCAATTCTTCTCTTGCATTTTTATCTAATGGATTTGTGGCTGTTCAATGTTTTTTGTGGCATTTTCGCCCACTAATAAGTCAGGTGACCAATGTGATAGATGATATTTAACCTAGCTGTGACAGATGTAGCAGAGGTGAAAGGGTTATATCTATTAATAAACAAAGTTTGAAAGCCTTTTAACACCATCTTTCACCTCACACTTATCTGACCTTTTGTACAAGATGACTTTCACAGACTTATTGCAATAGGGAAAAAATAAAAAGCCAACAACCTGTTGGATTATTTTCCCTCTTTTTAAAAATTATAATCCTAAAGAGTTTTATGTTGTCCTGCTAAATGAATGAAAGAAGTGATGGTGGCACTGCAGTTAGCAATTCACTTAAAGGAAGAAGGGTTGTAGATGTATTTTGGTCCCACTGGGTGCTGACATTTTAACCCACTTATCTATGATTTATTCAGTCCTTGACAGTGCTGAAAAACTGATGCATTTTGCCTGAAGGCTCTGTAGGTGAAGCAAGCTGACATATGCTTTTTCTTT
The DNA here is from genome assembly GCF_036417845.1 of Apteryx mantelli. Taxonomy (NCBI): domain Eukaryota; kingdom Metazoa; phylum Chordata; class Aves; order Apterygiformes; family Apterygidae; genus Apteryx; species Apteryx mantelli. Next base: position 155,867,883 of record NC_089979.1, read on the forward strand.
CTGTTAAAGGGGTGATCTTCTTTGCAGTCCATTGGAGGAAGCAGGGGAGAGTGGAAAAGAAAAATCTTCATGATAAGGATTTTTTTTTCTTTTTCAAGTTTCTTGAATTTGTTGTTTAAATAACCTTAGAGTTTGTATCACAGAAACTGAGCCTTTAAAGGCCAATGTCTAGAAGGTGATCAATAGTAAACAAAAGATTACAAAAAAGATTTTGATACCATGTTAATGGTAAAAGAGATTTTGGAGTAAGCAGTTATTTAACCTTTCTATGCTCATCAAAAATATAGAACACATATAGATGTGGCTCTGTCTTGTTTAAAAACAGGTGGAAGCATATTTTATTTTTACACACCTACTCAGAGAAATCACAGTGCACTTGATGGCATATGGATCAGATCCCAAGGTCTGATGTTTTTGTTTTGTGCTGCACCACAGACAGATGTGGATCTAAAACTTAGTGTAATGAACATCAGAAAATTACTATAAAAAAGGTCTAATCTTGTATTTCTGGTCTATGTATGAAAATAGAAGTAGAAGAATCCAAAGGAAAGGGAAATGAGGAGGATATGCCCATAATGTACTTGCAGAGAAAAGTCTTGCTTTGATAATTCTCAGAGAAAGAACAGGATTCCAGCAACTTAGCTGGAAATGCACAGAGGAGTTAGCTTTTGTCTAACTTGAAAAGAAACACCTTGTATTCCTAGCTAGCATACATTGTTTATTTTATATCTACCAGTTTGGTCCTTGTATTAGTGTTACACTCTTAAAAATATGCTATTATATATACATATGCTATTATATATATATATAATTATATATATATATATTATATATATATATATTTAATATAATCGTTCAGGAAGTATTTGAAGCTAGGAACAAGAAAGCTCACCTAAACCGAGACCCAACTGGGGAAATGTTCTCCCTAGCGAGCATAGAGCTTCTCCTCTGGGGTGTGAAGCATTAGCTGCATCAGTAACTGATCTTTCTTTTGGACTAGCAAGGTAGGGAGATTTTTTTTTCTTGCCAGTTCTGTGTCAGGATGTGTAGATTAACAAATGCAGAATCAGGAGGCTAATTTCTTTTACAAATGGCCGTGTGCACATGACTGGGGTTAAGTTTCCTGCCTTTTCAGCCATTCAGTAGTTCATGTTTGATCGCTAATACATTTTTTTTAAAATAAAATAAGCTTAATCAAACCCCTGCTGTTTCCTTGCCTCATCCATAGATTAAGGGGGCACACAATAAGTGAAAACTTGAAATGTTTTTTCATTCATTCCCCTGCTGTGTGTAAACATCTACAATATAACAAGTGGTAATTTGAGCATAAGTCCATCTAGAAGAAGAAGTAAATAAAAGTGCTTTATTCTAAATAAGTTACCTTAGGGATTAGCATTTTCATAATCATGAAAAGCTAAATATTGGTGTAGCTAGACATAACTGTCACCAGCTGACTGGAAAAGAAGAAATCCTGAATATGTTTCCACTTCATACTCCTGTTTCTACATTTATGTATTTTTCATCTGAGGCTGTCAAACTACTTCAGAGCTATTAAAGGCAAATGGCATAATCCAGTTTCCAATAGCATAATTGACCTCTGATGGACTACGTTCATGTAGATGCCTAGGGCCCAATCCAAGTTTCCCTCAAGTAAGATGACCCACAGCCATTAACTTCACCGGAAATTCTCTGACACTGTTAGCTGCAAGTACAGTCAGAACATGAGACGCTTAAATATGCTCTGCAAGCCCAACTGTGAGCCTCCAGTTGGGAAACACATTAGTATACTATTCAATTAACAATTGTTCTTCACTATATCCCAGAAAGATATGTCTTATTCCTGTGTTATAAATAAGCAGACTAATGTGTCTGGGTCATGATGAGTCTTTCAACAATCAAGAAAACAAAAACCTGAAACAAAGTTTTATCCTGATGTATCCCTTGATGGCACATAATAATTTGTTAGGAAGAAAACAAACAAACAAACAAACACGATGTGCTTAAACTTTTCTTATGAAGTATTCCCAGACACACCATTCCTTTGTTGTACATATGTCCCTGACACTCCAGAGATCGTCCCAAAACAAACATAGCATTAATCATTAGATCCTTTACTCATGCTGTAGTCAATTGTTGGAACTCAGATTCTTCTGTGCTCACATAGGAAAACTAAAAACATAAATCATACCATTGTCAATTCTTTATTGTTTCTTTCTGTGCATTCTTGGTAGTTCTTGAAAAACTTTAAGTATAAGATGATGATCCTCAGTAACTGCCTTTGAGAAGGTACATATCCTAAGTGAGGCAAGTTCTGTCATCTATAGTTTCATTCCTCCAAGTTCCACTCTTAAGGTGTCTGTCATAATTTAAGGAAATTTCTATAACTTCCATATATTAGCATAGAATTTCATATGTTTACAGTTTCACTTTAGGACAAACCATTGGTGACAAACACTTGTTCTGTGCAGGTCTTAATGGAAACTTAGATCTCTTCTCTTTGGAGACTCATTAATAGGAAAAAGAGAACAGCTTTCTTAAAACAAGTTGTATTTGTTAGTAAGTAAAAAAAACTTGCTGGCTTAGGTGCTTTGACAGCTCCTATTACCCTGACATTAGAGCAATTCAGAGTCTTTAGTGTATTTTGTGAAGTAGTGAAAAACTGTCATTCCCAATTTTGCAGATGGGGGGAAAAAGGCAGTGTAGCTGCGTTTTATGTCTCCGAGGCATAAAAAAAGTCAACTGAAAAGTCAGTGGCAGAACAATGACTTGAATTCAGGTTTCCTAATGGTCTGACCAGTGAACTTTTCTTCCTCTCCTGCAGTTGGGAAAGTTATTTTAATATTGCAAATATACCTTTCAGTGCCTGAAGACAGAGTTTTGCCTCAGTAACTTCTACCAACGCTTCGTACTCTGGCACCTCTCTTTGGTATCCTAATTTGTCCCTGTGGCTTTACAGACACCTCCCTCTATTTGTTTCATTCCTCCCTCTATTTGTTTCATTCCTCTCAGTTCTAACTGGAATCTGGCACCGTGCTTTCTGCTTTTCAGTTTTGGGAAGAGGAAAGAACAGATCATCAGTTCTCAATGGTTTTCTTGCTAAGGTAATCCTAGCCAGATAAATTAGTCCATCGTTAAAGCCCTAGGTCAGAGGGCTTTGTTTTGGGGACAGTGGGAGAGTCTGAGTTACCTTGAAGAGAAGACAAGCCCTAAGAGAATATCTCAGCAAAGGCAGTGTCATTGTTGTCAATTAGACCCAATTTGGCGTAAAATTATAGGTCTTATGCCTTTGGAAGAATATGTTGAAACAGTTATCTCTCCAACCATTTTGTGGTACAGACATATTCACTACAGAGCCCTGTGAATCCATGGGAGATTTTCATGGGGAAAGAGGGTTAGAAACATCAGTCTCTTGGCAGTCTAATTAGCTGTAGGTTGTTTTGCTGACTGCAGCTTTTTCAGCCTCCAGTTATCCTTTAAATATTGTAGAACTAGTAACCCATTAGGATCACAGGAATTTTGTGATGTGTGACCCTCCCTAGATTCTGGTGATTTCACACCAGAAAGGCGTGTACTGCCTGAGTGGGGCAGATCCTCAGGGAGATCAGCAATGAGAAATCACCCATGGGATGGGCTGTGGCGATTATGAGGAACGGTGGTCATCTTCCTTCTCTCTCCTGCTTTTCCATCTGCTGGAATAGGAGGGCTTATTCCAGTTTGTACCTTCCTGAAACTCTTATTATATAGAAGTCTGCCTAATAGACTGAGAGATATAACTTGGTCAAAGCAGTGTTAAAATAAGTTAGTAGCTAGCATGGTATTTAGCAGCCTGAAAGAGCCGTCCAAAAATATGGACAAAAAACATGGTCAATTAGACTTCACTGAACTCCATGCTGCCGCAAATGACTGGCTACAGGTACTTGGGCTGGCTAATTTAAAAACATATCACATATGAGTACACTGAACTGCTGTTGCAGAAGGGTAAACCTAGCCATAACTTAACTAGAGCACTATGTGTTGTGAATCTGTCCGGATAATTCAGTTTGACCACCAGTATGGAGCAACTTTTCATTCAAAGGCTTTTGTTTTACATTCTATATTAAGTTTACTTAATACAGATTACTAGATACTCCAGGGAGAATCAGCTGCCTTCACTGTTTAGTATTATCTTTGCAGAAATCAAATTAAAAAACACATCTAAATCGTTAAAGCAAAGTGATAGTGTCTGTTCTGGCTCCATTTTCACTTGCTCAGCAGTTTTTGGTAGGAGGAGAAACCTCTTCATGCTTTCTCAGGAATTCACTAAAGATTAGTTTAGATTCACTAACAAGGGAGTCTGGTGGAAACTCCATAATGTTCCAATTTTCCACTTCTCCACCACAGATGTATTTTCTACCTATGGCAATTATATGCATCATGATGGATCATAGAATGGTATTCACTAAATTTAATTTATATTCTTTTATATATTTCCAAGTTAACTTTTGATTTTGATGGAAAAAAGACATAGCCTTAAACCCACAGAGATCTCCAAAAAATATATTTTTTAAGAAAAGTTATCTTGTAACAGTGAAATATGAATAGAATCTTTGTGAAGCTAGCAATGACAGGGTTTCAGTGGCACAGTGAGCTAAATAGATTATTTTTACACCTCATGAAAGTGAGTTCAGTCAGGTCTCATCCTAAATTTGAACATAATAATTTGACATATTTTGCCAGAGATATCCAGATACAGTAGCTTCAGGAAGGGATTATTGTGCCTTCAAACTAAATCGGTCTCCTGGGGCACATATTTAAAGAAATCCAAAGTTTCTTGATTGATATTAAATGGAAGCTCTATCAGAAAACAATTATGCACTACTAGATTCTATCAACTGAAAATTCAAAGCTGGGTCTGCTCCTCATGGGGTCTCCTGAAAATTGTTGCCTGTGGTGTCTTTTTAAAATACCATGTCTAATTAAGTTTCCCTCTCTCTGATCCTTCCAAAAAGATACTGGTGACTGTTATGGCATGGCTGTCCTCAGGAGTCAGGACCAGCAGTCAGTGAAGAAATTCACACAGAAAATAGATTTAGCAAAATTTACCTAAGACTGATTAAAAAAACCAAGCTGCTCAGTCAGAATAGATCTCATTTCCTCATAGCATACCTTCTTGTCTACTTCAGCCAAGAAGACCTTTACTTTTCTGATGGAAAGCCAGAGATGAGGACAGGAATGTTGAGGACCTGAGGTGTAGCAAAAGCCAGGATACTTTCCTTTCTGGGTGCTCACAGTTTCTGGGAAGCATAGGGGAAGCAAACCAGTCCAAAAAGACAGAGACAGTAGGTTTCCCACCTAAATTGCAGTCAGATATCCACAGTAGTCCTCAAAAATTTCTAAAATTCCTTTTACTACATTTCAAATTTACTGTGAATTTGTAAATATTTTTCTCAAGATTATAAACTATCAACAGCTCTTTTAACTGTAGAACTTCCATTTATCCATAGTTCAGATAAATTTGAGAGATGGTAGCACCCTGAAACTTGTTATCAGCCCTTTTACTGTACTGTATGATTGTGGACAATGAGCACTTTGTAGCTGGTTTCTTTCTAAGTATGCATTTTTTTTTTATGTTTTAGTTTTTATTCCACGGGTAGAGAATTTTTGGTCAATAAGCAATTTTCCCATGTTTCCACAAAAAGATGTGTGATTTAATTTATGACTCTGCACAGTAGTGTGAATGTGGAGAGGAAAGATTCAGGACGGTAACACAGAAAATGAAAGGTAGAACATAGTTCTCGCGTGCATAGCCTATATTGTCAAAGGACACTGTGAATGCAAGATGTTTACATAGGCTGAAGTGGAGACTGAGTAAATACCTAGAAGAGGGATCCATTGAGGGAAACAAAACAGACAAACTGCATCAGACTCAAGAAATCCCTTCGGCTGAAAATCAGAGAAGGTTTGGAGAGTATTGGGAGGAGATATCAAATATGCCTGAGTGGTTCTTCATCTTATGCAGCTAGATACTTATAGTTATGTTGCTAGAGACGAAATGCTGATGTAGCTGAACCCTTGGACTGAATCAGTGCAATCATTCTAACTTTTAAAGAACTTTTCCAACAAAAAGTCATAGGTCATATGAATGAGTAAATCTTGATTTTACCTATTTTATTGAACAATAAATAGACAAAGTAATTTGAATCTATGTGATGTATTTGTTTAATCTCATAGATGGAATTTACCAGCCAATGAGATTCTCTTTTCTGGTCTCAAAATCTGTTTTGACTGAGTAGATAAAACCTGTTAAATTTAAATAAGCTATTTTGTCACTTTGATTTTTTTTTTCATTTAGCGTTCAAATTTAATTCTCTGTCTTAACAGCACATTTATACATATATGTATGTATGTGTATATATATGTATGTATCATATATACACTGGGACATTCTATTTCTACTTACAGGGGCATAAGTTTTCTTTAGCAATTGAGGTTTGTATTTCTTGTTTTTCACAGCAGATTGGCTTAATGACGTTGTCTAGAGGAAATAATAGAGCAGATGATACATATTATTTGACTTTGATTTTCCAAAGTAAATTTTATTTGACATATCAAGAAAGAGTTAGTTTTATGGAAAATGGAATCCTCAGATTTTATATTACTAATAAACAGCATTTCAGTCTGGAAACTTATTTACCTGGGTAAGGGCTCTGGACAGTATATTGTACTTCCTCCCATTTTTTCTGCCTGATCATAAGGGTGATCCTCTGTCAGATTTAGCACTGTACAGAATCTTCAATAGCAGCAAAAAAGTAATTGTCTACATGCAAAATTAATGTTAGGAATGCATGTGTACTTTTTGATTGGTTTTAAAGTGACTAGCAGGGACTGATCAGCTTTTACACTTATTCTGGCAGAAAAAAAAAAGTCTTGGTGATTTCAGCAGCAGCTGAAAACAACAGTGAGAGCCAGCAATGTGTGCCCAGCCAGGTCTGCAGCCAAAAAGCAAATTTTCTGTGGAACACAATTTGAAGATCTGTTTTAGATAGCCTTACTGACCTGTGCCAAACGAGTGAGTAATCTCAGCCCAGCTAGTAACGGGCAGCCCTTCACATCCCAGAAGGCACTGTAATCTGCCCCAGCGCTGGCAAACTGAAGTGGATTAAGTGTGAACCACCATCTCACGCTTTGTTTGGCAGGGGGAGAAATTAGGCACCTCAGTGGGGCCACGCAGATCCTGTTACCCAGGAGAGACTTGTCTTCTACCTATATGGAGAATGCAACTTTCTGTGTCCATTTATTCAACATATTTTATGGATAATAAAACATTCCCAATTAAATAATACTCCACATATACAAAACCAGTCTATGGCATTTGTGGGGAGTTAATTTCTTAGGCGATCACAAAAACTACATTCCAACAAGCAGAAAGACTTCTTTCGGAGTCCACTTTTGCTGTAAAAAACAACTGGTGCTCTTTCCAATGACAGCTAGCTGCCACCTTTCCATACTGCCTAGAAAGAAAGAGCAAAGCAGCTATTTCACCATAGAAAGAGTATGACTATCTGATTTATGTCTGATCAGTGGGGAAGCATGTGCATGTCTAGTCTTTGGAAAGAAGTATTATTTTGAAAATATGAGGTATCTCTGTCAGATCCTTGGTGGATTTAAATACGTGCTGGTCCATTGAATTCAGTCGAGTGACACAGACTGAGAGCTGGCACGTTAATTTTAACCTAGTAGCAAAAACCTGCCTGCTCACTCAATTTTATAAATTATTGATACAGAATCAGTGAGACTGTGCAACAGCTAATTGGCCCCTCTGGTCATTTCTCAATGGTCCTGCGAACGTCATTGGTTTTAGATAAAGGCTTTTTGCTAAGCTGTAGGCTGAAATATTCCCAGAGTTTGAACAAGTTCATTATCTTTATTTGCTTTTTAAATAGTATATTTTCAGGCCAAGCCTTGGCAAGGAACAATGAGGTCAGGATATTTGCTTGGTAAGGAAAAATGTGAGATTTAGAACTGGCTTCTTGCATGGGTTAGGTCTTGAAATACTGTAACTTAAAAAGCAAAAATATTCTTTTTTTTTTTTTTAGTCAGCTTCTTATAGCATTTGTGGCTATAGATCAAGGAATTTAGTTATGAATAATTAAGAGTTACATGTTTAGAATTATTCAGTGTATGTGCTTATGTGTTGGTTGTTTTATTTTTTGCTTATCAAGTATTAATATTGCACTTTTATGGTTCTCAAACATTTTCTACTTATTTATCCTTTAAATTGAGCACTAAAATCTTTTTATCATTGAAACTGTCAAGTTCCATCTGAGGAATTTTTCAACAAAACTAGAAGTAAATAGGCCAAAAGGTTTCTCATATAAAGGAACTTAAAAAAAAAAAATGTCCTGAACTGATCTTCTAACCTTGTTTTATAATAAAATAAAGAGACTAAATTTTTCTTTCTGTGTTCTTTTAGTTAAGGTGATTTAGTACAGAAGATCAAAAAGTATTCTATTTAAATTACTCTAAGCAAAAATAACACCAAGATCATTGCATATCCTCCCATCTATGTTTATAGGATAGTTCAACAAGTTTAATTAGATTAGGTGGAACTAACTCCTTTCAGATCTAGAACAAATTTTGGAGGTCAAATAAGGATATTGGATTTATCAATGCATTTATGAATCTATGTATTTATGAATGTAGAAACATTCAAGCATAAATATCCCAACATTAACTGATTCATAAACACATTCATAGGTACTAAGTTGTTTGTGAGCTTGATGACACATTTGCATAAGCATGTAAGAGGTCCTATGGGACACCCCAAGCTCTCCAGACAGACTGCCTAGGCTGTGGGATACAGATTTGTAGGAGTAGATATACACGTAGATGAGAATTAGTTAATCTTCAGGGTTAATCTTTTCGTATACTGGTCAACAAAGTGGAGCAGCTTGAATATGAATAGTGTAACCCATGGCTGTTACAAATTACTGCTGAGTGCTGTAATGTTGCATGGTTACTAGGGACTACTGAGTACTGTCATGTACTTGTGACCTCATGATGGTCACCATAGGTTACTTCTAAATTTGGTGATTTTAAAAGGAGATGATGATGTAGAGAGCCCTGAACTCTGTCACAGAAATTTTCCACTACTTCCCGTTTAAACTTTTTTAAAGGCTACTTTCCAACTGACCATATGTTGATATTGCAGGCAACTCTTTCAAAGATAGCGCTTCCTCAGTAAAAGTATTATATTCTTCTAAGTTCTTCCATTCAAAGACAAGTTCACAGCTTTAGGAAACTGTGTATTGTTGAGATATTGGTGCTCTTCACGGTGAAGAGGAAGAAGAACACTTGAGATGACAACAGTGCCCAAACAAGCTGGTTTTGTTTATGTCTGTGGCAGTTAGACTGAACATGGTGGACTGACTTTTCTGTTTAAAGCAAACATCAGAAAACATTGAGTTTTGTCAAAGGAGCATACAAAGGCATATTTTTTTAGGCGAAGACTTGAACTATTTAGTGCTATAGGGCTCCACTTCTGGTCACCCTGACATTTTATGTAAATCAAAATCTAAGCTGTTTTTCTAAATTCTCTGTAGTGTATGTGGCAAGAACTAAAAACTTCTGAATGGGATCCACAAAGGCGATGCACTAAGCAGATGTACTTATACTGAGTATAAGGAAAAGTGGAAAGGCTGGAGCCCTACACTCTGGAAAAGGTTGAGCCCCTCTTACTGGGCCACCTTCTAGCAGGGATTCAAAGAGATGAATTGCCTCCAAGAGTTAGCCTTAGCACGTTAATCTAAGCCAGTCACTTTTTAACCTTTTTAAATTTGCAGATCATTCGACACTACGATTAGACCCGTTAGAAAGAATTTAGGTTTACAGGCAAGAAGTGTGCTTTCCATAATTACTTTTTGTCATTTTCTTAGAAGTAACTCTATAGTACTTCAAGTGGAAAACATAGTCTAAAATGACTACAATATTGTCATATTTATTCACTAAATAAAAATGCTGTTCAAAGGAAAATGGAGAAACATATATATTCATATACCAGGAAAAGTTTGCTCAACTCAGAAAGTCTAGCTTTCCTATTATAAGTTATGACCAGTTACAAATATTTCTAAAGCCAAATATTACTCATTCACAGAAGACCCTAGTCAAGCCCTTTCCATATTTATTATTTATAACCTTTTTCTTTGATGTCAGTGGTACTTTGCACAGATGTAAGTGGAGACACTAGTAAACTTGCTTGCATGGTAGAAACTTAAAATGAGTGAGGATTATAAAGACTGCTTGGAGGAGAGAAGTGAAAAAAACAAGAATTATTATATGGCATGATTGTTATATAAACATAGAATTATTATGCAAAAAAAATCCCTTTTATTTTATTTAACAGGACTGTTTGTAGTATATGCTATATTCTGAAAGCTGTTGATGAGGACACACTACAGTTTTGATAATATATACATTTCCATTTCTTTCCTGAAACTGAACAATCTGGGATTTAGGTTTGACGTAGAAGACAGTCTCTGTTGTAAGAATGTGTTTTCTTAAGAAATTCGGTGGCATTGGTAGAATCATATGCACCACTCTGCTCTTGGGTAGTCCATCTCAGTTTACGCATCCCACATTTTCCATAAGTACATCTTCATACTCCATCACAACTCATTTTCAGTTCCTTGCATCTGAGACTCTGGGTTAAAGAAGCCTTCTGGCAAACAAAATTTGCCTTGTTTAATGGCAAAAAAGGGGAAAACTCAAAAGGAAGCATAATTCTGAGTATACAGTAGGAGGGAAGTAGGAGATAAGAGACAGGAAAATGTTAGGTTGTTCTTCCATCTAACTGATGTTGCATCAACATTTCCACAGTGCAGGTAGGGTCTGAAGGCCTGGTCAATACATGAGAAACTTGCAAGGGGAACCTGCATGCTGGTACTATGGTTGGTGTCATGACTTGCAACAAATCAAAACAGCCAATGTTCAAGTACAATAGGATTATGGAAACTGGGATTTCTTTTTGTTTTAGAGCTGTCTGACAGGTAAGATATGAATCCAATAACATGAACACTTGTATTAAACAAAGAACCAGCTTTTTACAGGCAATGAACCATTAGCTTCTGGTGTCTTGATCATACACCAAATTAGGTTAAACATATAACAGCCTCAGTCCCTTTGGTAGTTTTATTTGCTCTTGTTACTCTTTGCTTCTCCTTCTGGGGCCAGATTCTACCGCTGAATGTGAATGTTTCCATTGACTCACATCCAAGGGCAGACTCTGGCTGCTGGAAACGGTTGTGTACTGTAGTGTTACTGGCCCAGAACTGATTTGTTCCATCCAAGGGGTAGCTCCATTGTACTCAAACTATGATCCTTTTATTCATGTAGGGTATTTGGAAAAGGAATAGGGAAGAGAAATAGAGAGCAAGGAATAACAGAGCGTTGACTTATGAAGCTTGCATAGAACATTTGACTGTAATAAGGTCCTACTGACCTTTCTAAAATTGAGAGGCTGTGACGCTTTTACAAACTGCTGACATTCGCAGTCTTCAAAATTTGGACAGTCATAACCCACAATTAGGGGCTTACTAAGGACCTCCTTATGAAGACAAATTCTTGATGAGACACAGATGCTTGTCAGGACCATATCCATGTTAGAAAAATCTAAGCAGCTGAATTTTTGTTCTTCCAAGGATCTTCAGGGTTTTTGGCATTTCTAGTTAAAATGCTAATGAATCTAAGAGGCTACAGAGAGCACAATGAGGCAGTAAGTTTATTACCTTTGCATAGTACACTTGTAATATTTTGCTGTTTCCCTTCCCTTAATTAGTGATATGTGTTTGTTTGTATTGTTTTTTAAATAACTGAAAAGTGTTACAGATTGGGCTATATATATTTAGTGAAGCTGAAGGACCTGTCTCTCCTCTCACTTACAACTGTACAGATCAGGAGCACTAAACTGACACAAAGAGTTTGGTGATATAAAACCAGAGCGTGGTCTTGATGCAATATCAAAACAAATGAAAAGTGTGAATGCAATAATTTGTTACTAGGATGCTGAACAATGAAAGAGGATTAGATAGCAGGTGCTGGTAGGTGGAGGAATAGAGAATATGCACCATCTGTTCCTGCTGCTATTGCCCCATTAGCTGGGTGTTTCTTCTGCAGGCTCCTAAACAGCTGGCTATACTGCTGGAGGTGCAAACTGCAGCCCTGATTTCAACAGGAAAGTATTAGTTTTGTAGTGGAAGATTTTGGTTTTCTTTGTGCTGCTTTTTTTCAATAGGTACCTTGCTCTCATCTCTGAGCTCAAACTCTGTCCATTGTCTAAAAGCTGAGAACAAATCATGAAAATTGCGTATTTGCAATTGTAGATTGAACAACAGCAAATATAAATCTTGCCTATGCTGTGATCTTATTAAAACCATGTGGGAGATACTCTGTGACCTGACATAATGCTTCTGCTTCTTTTGTTTGCAACTGACTCTTTTAACTGGTATTACAGCAACACCAGAGTAACAGTCACGAACTGAGACTTCAATGTGCTTGGGGCTGCACAATCACACAACAGAGAGGTATTCCTTCTCTCAGAGAGTGTACATTGATACTTACCTGGTAATCCATAGTTTTCTTTATTCTCCTGTCCTCCAAATGTTTGTTTTTGTTGGCATAATAATCAGAAGTCTTTCAGCCCTAATAATAATAGTAACAATACATCGTAGTATCTAAGAAGCTTAAATCTTTGCAACATTCAAAAATTAGGCAGTTGCCCTCTTTAGAAAGATGCATTTTCTGGAGATGAATACACCTCTGTTTCTCTTAAAGCTATGCTTTTTCCTTAGCAATGGCACTTAACTCATCTCCTGATCTTCACACAGTTTTCTATAGAGAGTATATATTACCATAGCCTTTGAAATGTACTGGAAAATAGGAGGTTATTTCCAGACCTGGTTCCAAAGTAAAGTCGTATTTGGTAGCTAAAAAATGTTTCAGTGGTGAAACATTACTATCTAGGAAAAGCTTTTCCATATTTCTGCAGTTCAAAATACCTATTTGTTTCTGATTTGGCCTACCTATAAACACCATTGCCTCTTAGTGACATCTCCTGGAACAGATAGTATTGAAATATGTTCAGGTTTCCTTCACACTTACCACCTGCCAGCATGTAGCTCCTAAGGGAAAAAGCAAATCACTCTGTATTTCAGAACAGTACTTGGCCAGTTCAGGTTTGAATTTTTGCTTGTCCCCGCAGGACAACTCCTCTCCGCCTCTTTCTTGTCCTTACATAAAGAGAATGATCCACATGCCAACATGACAAAGATCCAGAAAGTTATAAAAGCTTCATTGTAAGTCGAAATCCTTAGCGGGGATTCAAACAGCTTGCACTAAGGAAAAGAGAGGTTCTGCATTAAAGCAGGAAGTCATTAAAATAATGAATCACTCTGCAGAATCTAGAGTTTTTCTATATAGTTTATGCATTTTTGCAAGAGCATTTACATTTTCAAGACTGTTATTTTGAGCTGCATCCTCCATGTAGATTTTCTACTTTACTTCTGTTTCTTACTAAGAAAAGCAGCTGGAGGGTTTTTGTAATGAAGTAAACTGGGAATCTTTCCACTCTTTCCTTTATGTCATTATTCCTGTATATATCTCATTATTACTTAATATTAGCTCTATTGCCACTGTAATGCTATAATTGCATTTTTGATATATCTTGTAGCCATTGCAGGAAAGAATGTGCATATTACTGCATAAAACTAGTGACTTTTCATAGTCAAACTAGTGACTAGTTTCATAAACTTAACCGGGCATACTTGAGTAAGGCTGCAAATTAAAAATAGAAGATGATGATTTTTCCAAACATTTTGTTCTAATTGTTCCGTGTTCTCACGCAAGCAATGTGACAGACTGATCCGGGAACTCTTTGTGCCAATCAGTGAGAAGATATTCTGCTTTTTCCGAGGAAGTCTAGAATTTTCTCTCCAAAATAAGTGGTCATCAAAATTTTTCTTTGCTTTGCTAGGTTCTGTTGAGGACAAACACTAGTTTAGAGCAGACATCTAACTCTTCCATGGCTAATATTAGGTGAGGTGAATAACCCCTATCATAGCTACAAGATATGTGCTAACAGCTTATACTGTGTATACAAACTTGTAGAGGAAAGGCAAGGTTTGCAGGGGAAGGAAATATCATTTATTACATCATTTCCTATAGCTGGGAAATGTCGACCAATTTTGGGGTATGCAGTCTTAATGTCTGAAATGCAAGTGAGTTCTCAGACTAGTCCGTATTTCTTTGAGTATGCTTCCTAGACCACCTGGACCACTTCCTGGACTACATATATTGCCTTTGAACTTGAAACTCATCAGCTTTGAGAAGTGAAAGCCAATATTTAGAGCAGGCTGGTTATTCTCACCTCACCTGGTAAAATGCATTGTGTTTTTTTAAAAACTTTTTCACTTTTTTAACCTCTACAGCTCTGATCCTAACAGACCGCTGTAAATTCACAAAAAACCCTTTTTCCTGAGGTTTCAATTAGGGGTCAGATCTACCAAATAGGTAGTCCTCTAGGCTCCACTGGAATTGTATTAAGATGATTACATCCCAGAGACTTTGTCAGGAAGCTGGTATAGTAAAACATGTCACCATCTCTCTTGGACAACTGGTAGTGTGATTATATGAAAATTAACCTCCAGCAGAGGAAGTAATTGCTGTGGGAAAAGGAACTGGATGTCAGTAATGTACACATCATAATAAAGGAAATGTAACTAAACAGCTTCATTTCTCGTGACAATATAATTTGAACTCTTTTATACAGATTCCTGACCCTTATCGAGTCCAAAGCCGAATGCCCTCTCAGCGACTTTTGCTTGTTCACCAAACTCTGCTATTATTATAGCTTTCTCCTGCTGAGCTGGCTGGGATGCTTTTCCCTCAAATTAGGTAGCCGAGGCTGAAGCAAGACTCCCAAGGTCTCCTCCTTTACAGTCAGTGGAAAGAAAAAAGTATCTCTAGAGAGAGACTCAGTTCACTGTAACGCAGGTGTCTGACAGAAGTGAAGCCACATGCCTCTGGAGGTGCCTAGACTGTAAAGGGAGTCTAAGGGGACTAGATCAGACATTTAAAATTAGGTGAGAGAAATTTCCCAGCATGCTCGCCTCGTAGCTGACCCTTTTTAGCCTAGAAAAGACAGCAGATTAGCAGTCATTGTGCCATAGATACCAGTTTGCGAATGCAATGTATTTTTAACCCAAGGCGTGTCTATACCATAATCAAGAGATTTAAACAGCGTGGGCTTTAGCTGCCAAGTATGTTTCAAGGATCTTGAGTAACTTGTTGTTGTCTGTGCTGAAGTCCACTTGCTACAGTTTTGTCCTTCTCAGTACCTAAGCTCTCTAGATTTAAATCACACCTGACTGCAGAGCCATCAATCTACAGGCAATACTCTGTATCACGAAACACCTGCTTTGCACGTCAGCAGCAAGTCTGCAGTAAAGTGCCTCATGGAAGGTTTTCACCAAATCCTTTTTGCAGCTGCTGTAATCTGAAAAGATAAGAACATTCAGAAGCTAAATGCAACAGAGGCTTTAAATGATGCCATGAATTTTTATTCCCTTTTAATATAGATATTGTCATGTAAATTTTATACAATTTCTTTTCATTTTCCCATTAGGAGGCATTGGGCACTCAGGTAGTAGTTTATACTGGTATATTTCTGTTACTGAAAGTGACTTTCAAGAATAAAATATACATACTGTACATTTAAATCCAATATAAAGGGTACTTTTTCTCTATGGTATTGTAATTAAATTATTGATCATTTCTCATTTTGCTCTTCCATTTCACTCAGAATTCCTGACACATTTTATTAGTTTGAATGCAGCACCGTGCTGCCTGCTCTAAGCACTTTGCACTGTCTTTCTCCAATCATAGCTGAATTCCTTTACCGTGCATGAGTTCCAGAAAGTGGCCACTAAGATGGTCTTTTGTTGGTGTACATTGAGGACTAATCCATATTTTCATTGCTGACCGTTTCCTGTTTTTTCAGTCAGGACATAGTTTGCATCTGGCTTTTCTCTAGGATTAGCAACTTGGCATCCCTTGGCAGGGATCCATTTTTGTGGGTGAAAGAAAAGTTCTCAAAGGATACAATTTCAAAATGCTTTCTAGCACTCTGAAGAGGACATTGAGCTTTGTATGCATCTCCATTTCTCATTTGTGAAAAAACACATTCATTTCTTGAGCTTTTGAATTCCTAAAATATGTGTTTCATAGCATTAAAAATACATCAATCCCTATAAGATATTACTTTCTTTTTTTTATATCCTCACAATTAAGCGTAGTCTGACTCTTCCAGATGCTGATGATTTTTCTGATGTCACTAATGTAATTACTACAGTTTGAAGAGTGTGACTTAAAATTCATGCAATTAAGGGTGTGGCATTATTCCTATTGAAATCCAGACAAGTTTGCCCATTCATTTAATAGACGCAAGATCAAGTTTTACAATTTTGATAACTCTGTTCAGTCAGAAGAGCGATTGCACACTTATTTTCTAATGCTCTAAGAGCAGCTGAAGTGCAACATTTGAGCAACAACAGAAAAGTTTTCAGATTTTGATATAAATTGTATATTGTATCATTGATGGTTCAGCCAGACTGGCATCCGTCTTTCTCATAAATATAATTCACAATTCCACACCCCCTTCCCCCAAAATAAAGGAAACAAAAGTGACAAGGCATTTCCAAATTTTTGTTTGCTTTTTTTTTTTGTTTCGGATGAGAACCAAAGCTCAGAAGTAGGGGAAAAAAGTTTCAGCTTACCTGGCTGTCATTTTATTAAGCAATGTAACCCCCTCTTTCAGCTTCTAAAGAACTGCAGGATTCTATTTTTTTGTTGTTGTTGTTAATGTCTTCTTATAAAGGAGAAAATATCAAAGACAGGAAAACTGACTTCCTACAGGATTAAATCAGTTTTGGTTCTCCACCCCTTTCAGATACATACAGAAGCTTTTCTTCAGTATCCTCTGTTAGCAAACCTATTTTTCCACTTGTCTCTCCATATTGTAATATAGCAGGTGTGTCATTTTATCTGAGGCTGACCAAAAACTGCTTTTACCTCCTATTTCATTTAAAGCTACCTTTTTGCAATTGGAGCTAATGAAGCACACAAGGGAAGTGCTGATCATTATATAGGATTTAGTTACACAAAATGAGTAATAGGGTTTCATTTTCTGCTATCAAGAAAATACCCTATAAACCTTAAAAAGAAGATTTGCTGTAATCAAATTACGAATTGTCAGTAACTAAATTCAGTCACATAAAGTCAGGTCAGGTTGTGAAGACACACACTGTATGAACATTTAGACATTTTTATAGTCCTAAATAGTAAGGACTATTTAGGTAGGAGTGCAGTGATCCTTATGTATGTTGACTAGGATATTTATCTGGGAAAAGAGTCTTGATGCTATCTGCAAGGTTACAGTGGAATAAAGTGTACTCTCAATCCTTCCTTTTGCAGTAAAGGTAGGAATGAATTTCTCTTGGTATTCAGAGAGGTGAGTGAGGGTGAGAAGGGAGTCAAATGAAGTTAATTAGTTTACTCATCCCCCTGGACCGAAAAAAACTGTTCTCAGTCAACTGGCAGATATAAAAACAGACTATGTAGGGATTCATTCTGCACACTTGCATCCTTCATTTGGCCCTTCCAGGTCTGAAAAATAGAAGGAGAGGCTCTATTTAGCATGAAAGAGAGGAGAAAATTTTCATTTGGCTACTGATAATTTGAAAGTGGTTCTGTTTGACACAGTTTAAATTTCTTGGAGGGCATGAGAAAGGGAATATTGTCAAGAGGGAGAGATACTCAGGTACATGTCTAACTCTATAGATGTTTTCAGATTAGAGCATGGAAAGGAAATGTTTTTTCTTGGACTGAAATTTTATTGGCAAGAAGACTGCAAGTGGCTGTTCTCTGGCACTCTGGGCCAACTTCATCTCTGTGGTAAATCCACTCAAATCAGTGGTTCTGTATCACAGATGAATTTAACTCATTTACCTTTTTACAGCCAGTGTAGCTAGCTTCTTTTAAAAGGTACTATTGTCAAGTACAATAGGACTTTAAGAAGTCTCAGCATTTTGCTAAATAGGTAGTTTTTACCAGTGTCAGCTTAAGTTATAAGAACTGTTATGAAACATACCTTCTGTAATATTATCTTGTCAGAATTAATATAAAATCCATCCCCTCCATGTCATTAAAGCTGTAATGGCAATCTTTCTCATCCAGCAATAGATTATTGACAGTAAGAAAGCAATTATGCCAATTTATGAACATGTCAATAAGCAAATGAATGCTTAACAAGAAAAATTCCCAGACAGGTATTTTTTATGATGTCATTACACAGGAAGAACATAAATGTTTAGCTATTTTATCTTATCAAAATATTAGGCAGAATACTCTTATAAAAACCTACAGATCTAGTAATTTATCCTCCTTCCTTTGCCAAATAATATAATGTTTTGTATTTTCTTTAAAAAAAAAGGGTGAAAAAAAATCAATATATTTGTCCCCTTATCTATATGTCTGCTTCATGGATTTCACTATGGCGCATGAGTAGTGTGGCCCGTGTAGCTTGCTTTCCTGAAGTCCAACACAGATCTGCTGGTAGAGCTACTAGGTAAGTGAGACATAAAATAGCCCAATTTCGTCTGAGAAAAAGTTAACAAAATAGAAGGTAAAAAAAGAGAAGATTATCAGGCATAAATTCTAGATATCTACTTTGTCATCTACTTCTCTGGATTCCTGAACTTCTTCTCATTCAGAATGCCTTTGTAGTAGAAACATTTTGCATATTTATTGTCTATTTAATTATGAAATGACCTAAATGATTCCAGCAGATTCCAGGGTTATTTAGTTCCTATGCATCACTCCTATGCATCAGCTGTTTCATGCTGTGGTATTTCTTTATAGATTGCAAGCACTATACAGATAAGTTGCAAAGGAGGCAAAAATATATAAAGAAACAATGAGAAAATCAACAGTCCCTATAACTGACTGTGTGTATTTTTCTACAAGCAGAACTAGAATGAAAATAAACATAAATTGACAAATCAGAGATTGGTTAATTAGTAAGGGTCCCTCCTTTCACAAATTTCTAGTAACCAACCCATGTCCCTGGAATTTTTCATGTGATTGGGATCCACAGGTTACTCATTTTGCATCCACAGAGAAAAAAAAAAAAAAGGACACAAGTTAATAAGAACATATAGTCTCAATCATGATAGTAAGCAAAATTATTAGCAGAATGAACATTCTTGGTTTATTAAAGCTAGACGAAATAATACTGAAAGACCCTATGATGGAAAGAAGGCATTCAAGAAATATGACAAAATCTCAGCATGTGGCGGAATGCAACTACCCCCCCCCCCCCCCACACACACATCTCGGGCCCAAAGCGTGGCAGAGCGCAACTACCCCCCCATCTCAGGCCCAAAGTGTGGTGAAGCACAACTATCCCCCCCACACACAAACACCTTATCTCAGGCCCCAGCTGACCGCAAATAACTGACTGCGCCCAGGGCTGACCGGGAGGAACTAGGTGATACTGGTTGCAACTGGTGAGGCCAGAAATGGGCATGAGATCAGCAAAAAGGTATGTCTTTCCCAATGCGGCATGAAATCAGCAAAAAGGTATATTTTCCCCAACACAGCATGAGAACAGCAAAAAAGGTGTATGTCCACACCAGATATTGTATGACCATGAGTCAAACTCTGTGCCCATAAATAGCGCTGCAGCCCAGAGCCCTTTGAGCTCTTCTGCACAGCAGCGGGCTGCACGGCGGTGAATCTCCCTTGAGCTGGGACGCCTCTCAAGGTTATTCTCCTGGAGTTAAGAGAACCTCTGACAAGAAACCGTTGGAGTGGTAAGAAACTGAGATTCGGGCACTAACAAATGTGCAGTAAGATTTGCTTGCTATGACTACACTGTATGGCCATCTTCAATAAATCTGTTTGCAATAAACCCAGAGATAATAGTAATAATAACTAATAACCTTCTCCCCCCCTTCACCCCTGTGACACAGAAATGTCCTAAATAATTAGCTGCCTGCAGACAAAAGAAAGAAAACAGAAAGAAAAAAAAATCCTGAAATTATCATAATTTATCACATCAGAGTTTAAATGCATAACATTCAGTTAGTTGCCCGCTGTGTTGGTCTTTTGGGTGAATTTTGCTAAGCTAGGATTCATCTGACTAGTTATCCTACAAAGTATACTGTTTTATACTGTGTAGTTTAATTGCACATTTTAGACAATAATGCCCAATTTAGCTTAACCATAGTGTCTTTTGTTATACAGCTAATGTTTTTTCCCAGAACTCAAGTAGGAGTTCCTGTCTATGTCTGTCTGAAACTAGTGCTTTGAGCTCATGTTGAGCTTTCCTTCCATTTTTACAAGAAATATGTGAGGTATGTGATGCAATTCTTACTTAAAAGTAGTCATTGATCTTCTGAGTTTTTAGCTGATATAAAGATCACAGATATATATTTGTTTGTCGGTCACAGAATTTCTTCCAGTTTATAGCTTTGTACTTTGTGATATTTGTGAAACGTTTTATAGATATTAGGGCTTGGGAAGCTAATGTGACCATGCAGGTTAAGCTCTGGATGAAGAAGTTTATCCATTTCTGAAGAACAGCTCAGAGAAAAATTATTATCCTTCTGTTCAGGAAGATCTAAACCAAATCCTTGTCTTACATTCCTATCAGCATTATTGTACTGTCACAATAACAAAAAAGCATTCACATTCTTCCAAAGGCATCTAGTCAGAAGTTCACTCTGGCAGGAAGGACTCATTGTTTTATGAAACTTTTCTCCAAATGGAATTGGCAAACAGAATTTCCCAGCGACAGAGCAGTAACAAGCAACACATTAGAGCTACCTTTTAGTTGCCCGATACTTGAAATGCTAGAAGCATCAGTGATCTGGCTGAGGACCAAAGAGCTGGAAAAGCACTGCAGAGCCACTCCACCCTCCTGAGGCACATTGAGGACTGAGTAGCTAGGTTTATCCTGAAGAGTGAAGATTTCTGAGATATTAATGGAGAAGCAAATGAGAAATATCTAAGTTACTCACCATGGTTTTGACCTGCAACAACAACAAAAAATGTTAATTTTGAGGTAAATACAACAGTGAGTTTTTAATCCATATGTTTGGCTATATTCATTGCAATGTTATCTGCTGATAGTGTGTCTGGCTAGTTACACCTGAATATTGACTTACTACTCTGTACGGATGTAATACATTCTTGTCTTACAAATGCAAAATGTAGTTTCTTTCTTGAGTGTCATTATTCACTTCTACCTTCAATATTTAATTCTTGATTTGCTTACTGCATAAAAGTTCACATATCTTTACTTATGGTTCAAAGGTGTTGTTATGGGGGTGAAATGACTTCAGACTCTTTATGGTTGAAGGAAGAATACCGAAAGGGAAACACTACACAAAAGCAGACATAATATGAGGACAGAACTTCAGTTTCAAATTTCCCAGAAAGGAGACCTTAATTTCTACTGCAGAAATAAACTTCACCTAAGCTGTTGCCTAATATGTGCTTTCTTGTAGTTTGATAAGAGGATGATGCATTGAATTGAAGCTAGACCCCGCATGATAACTGAAGAGGAGCTGACAATTTGTTTGGGCCTGGCTGATTATCGCTTTCTTTTATTCTCCCTTTCTTCATTGCATTAGTCTTTGGCAGGAGAAAACTCCATGAAACTCTATGGTTAAGGCTGGAGTTGGTTTCTGACTTTGAACCTGAATATACATGGTGGTGGAAAAACTTGTAAAAAACAGTAATTTGTACAGTTAAAAATAATAGTCCTGTTTGAGTCACAAAGGTGGCTAAGATCAAGCCAGTCCCTGTAGCGCATTGTGAAATTTCATATAATTTCCATTACTTATGTCTTGCTTTAGGGAAACAGTGAATGGGTGACTATTTTACATAGAATACTTAGTTCGTATCTTAAAATAGTTGAAGGAAATCAAAACCAGCCCCTCATTTTGGCCACAGCTGAATCCAGATTATCTTTCTTCAACGTATTAGTAAAAGTTAACCTGCTTTTTAAAGCATCTCCTAATTTTCTTCTATACAATTTAAACCCAGAAATACCTGAATTATCAACACTAGGAGATTAATGGGAGGATGTATTTCCTTCCTCACTTTCTAAACCTAATGAATTCAATGTGTATTGAAACGATCAGGATCTATTCTGTACACTTTGCATAATATGCTATCCTCAAAAACTGGACATACCAAGCTTGCAGTTTTAAAGAATGCCCTTGGGAGCAAAGCAAATGTCTATAAAATGTCAGATGCAATTTTATTACTTCTAAGAAGGCTGTTGCAATCCATAAACAGTAGAGTTATCTATGTGAACATGAGAAGGATTGAAAATTAAGCTGCAAGTACACAGAACTTTATTTTTGTTTCCTATTGTTACTATTTTTACTGGTTGTATCTATCTTTATTTCTAAAATACTGATAAAATTAAAACCAAATGCTGTCTGCACTTGGATAGATTTTCATGCTTTGTTCTACTTATCACCTGCTAAGCTATTCATTATATAACTGTCTGGTGAAAGATATAGGGTAACTTAAGTATTTGTGAAAGTTCCTTAATTTTAAATTAATCTGTGACTGAGTGGAGCAGAGATTTCTTTCATGTGGTTAGACAGTTGCCTTATCCTGATATCTCTCTAAGGTTTAAAGATAAGAAGAGCCTGTGATGTTCCACCACTTAACAGACTTTTCATTGATTTTGATGGGTCGGATCTTCTTGATTTTCTGGGTTAGCTTCTTCTAGATCTACTTGAGCGAGCTGATCCATTATGCTTTTTTTGTTCCCCCTTTTCTCTCCCCTTATCACAATCACATTTATGCTCTTGTAGTAAGACATTGTGATGTATTTTATTTTTCCTTCCTCTTTGAATTGTCCTCTGTTCAGAGAGAATAGTGCTGGTTATGATTATAATGAGGTTTTGTTTAAATCTGTGCCTGATGAGAAGAATCAATGAAGAACGTTCACCAGCATGTCTGCTGATGGGATTGGGTAACAAAGCTGGGGTTACAACTCCATTCTCCCACACTTCACCATATCTCCCTTGCAAAGGTTCAATCCCATGAGCAGAAAGGTATTCACAGAGTTTCAGAAAGAAAGAACAAGGCCTGCAAAACATGGTACTACCTAGTGTGAAAATATATTTTGTTGAGGTGGATAATGCTTGTGTTTGAGCAAAAAAAATTCTTGCTCCACTCCACAATTAATCAGTGTGATGGGAAACAATGGACACAATAGATACAATGGAATATTATTTAGATAACAGACAGCAAAAAGATTTTCTCTTCTACCTGGTTTATTCTGACATTTAAAGGGGGATTAGCTCTGCCTAACTTTACCTAGAGAGAAGTTCAGCACCTGTTGATCTAAAATCCTCCTACAGAGAGTCCTGATGGAAACAATTGGAGGAAAACAGCATTGGGGGTACAATGGATGAATCATTCTCTAGAAAAACATTACTCTTTCCATTGACCTAAGGGAGCCTAGATAGTTAGCTTAGATGTGATGGCTAGAAATTTTAAACAAAGTTACATGAATACTTCAGTTCAGATGAATCCTTATCTGGGTGTAGTCTTCTGCTTCCAAATGTACAAGCTTTTACACTAGCAATTACACTAGTGCTATGTTTATGGGACTTTGATGGATCAGCACAAGGGTAAAGTCATGACAAAGCAAAGAAATCACCGCTAAAAATAACGAAGTGTTCCTAGTAACCTCAAAATCATCTGTGCTTTTATATCAATGGCTGTTGCTGATGGTAATAGCTAGATCAGAAGCTCATGCTCCCACACAGCTCATGATTACTGGGGAGAGTAAGGATGATTATTAGGATAGAACAATAGAACCTTCCAGTCTTCCTTGATCTCGTTTAGACCTTATTTCCACTTTAGAAGAAAATAGTAAAGATATTCGACATTTTTATATCAAGAATGTTGTTCACTTTTTTTCATATTGAAATAACTTTTCCTTTCAAAATGTTTTTCATAATATTATAAAATCAAAAAATATGGCAGTCTAACTTTCTTTTTAATACAATTTTAAGTTAATCTGAAGACAATTTTTTTCTGGAAATTATATTTCTTGGAAAGCTCTTTTTCTTTCTGCTTTTGTTCAGAATAAAACTAATTTTGAAATTGCAAAATTTTCTGTGGAATGGTAATTTCAGTGTCTATATATCTATAGATTTGCCTGAACTATCCAAGATTTTGACAATACTTTGCTCCTGCTATTCTGACAATTAAAAATATGTAGCTTTCAAAGAAATGTAATTTACACTTTAATTTGTATTTTTCTCTTATACAACCAGAGTGAATCAGAAATATACTTTGCAAAATAAATGAAACTACAGACTTTTTATGGTTTTATAAGTCAGAGGAGAATCATGCATAAAAACTTAAATCTTTTCTTTTTTAAATGATACTCAGTGCTTCGAAGTAGAGGTTTTGTTTTTGTTTTTGTTTTTGTTTTTTTTTACATTTCTTGATCTTTTTTTTGGCTGCCAGAAATGAGAAGGGACAAAAGCTGCAATTAAACTCTACTGTTCCATGAAGTGAAAAAAAAAAATAAATAAAAATCTGTACAGCTGTTTTCACAGGCTGCTTCAACTCCTTGAAAAAGTTATTTACACTCTTGTGTTCACAACTATATTAAATCCTCAAAATAAGTATGCTTACTGCCTACTTTAATTTTTGTCATCAAAATTACTTAAAAGTCTCTCTGGTAGTATAAACAATTCTTCAAGGAATTTACATATTCCCCAGCATGAGGAAATCCATTTAGCAACACAGAACACAAGACGTCAACACTTTTCAATCATATGCTAATTAAACTGAACTAAATGTTTGCAGAGTAAATGTGAACAACACACAAAGAACAGCAGCCTCTACTACCATTATATTTCAGAGACTGGCTACATTTTAGTTCTCGTCTCTGATTTGCTCCATGATAATTTAAAAGAGCCACTTCTAAACAGCCAGTATTATTTTATGGAAATCCATGAACAATATTCTGCTTTGAAAACAATTCTGCTTATAGTTCAGCTTATTTTTCTTCATAAGCATTGTTTTACTTAAATGCAAGGACCTTTGTTGATAATAAGTGCATATATAAACATTGCTATTTCTTTAACTCAAGTCATAATCTTCTGTTTGTGTTTGAAAAAGACCCTTTTAATTATCAGGTCTCTAACAGGCTCCTCTTTCATCCTTCACTGTCTCTCTAACTTCCTTTTCTCTAAGAGGTGTAATTCTATGCTGTGTAAGAACTGTTTATTCCAATAAAGAGCTGATTTACTTGTTCCTGGGACCTGATTATATTGACACTAAAGTTCCTGTTATCCCACTTTAATTATATAAATTTACAGAACTTAAACTTAGACTTGGCTTAAAGGAAGTTTAATTTGAGATCCTGTTGAGTAACAAACTTTTCCTTCGCTTCATATCTCTGAATGAAGATGATCCTTTGGTGTGGTTCCTCATGGTCACATTGAATTTATATATCTTTACATGGAATTTCTTTTTTTTGTAATTTGGCAGTCAGCTCTAAGAGCTTGGCTTGTATTTTTGCTCATGGAGGATAGCCAGGTCCTTGGCTTGTCTGAGTTTTTGATTTATCTGCAAGCCTGCCCAAATCTACTTAGAAATGCCCATGGGCACTAGGTTTGAGGAAAAAATAATAATTAAAAAAAAAAAGATTCAAAGCTTTTCATTTACAAATTGGCATTGTTTCTACAATCATATTGTTGCTGCCTACTTTTTCATTTACTCTTGTCCCTTGTGGAGCTCTGATTGTATGTTGGAAAAGTCTTTCATTGCACAACTAATCCATGCTGATAAATACTCATTGCATGTTATTTAACGCGAGAGGGTATTATTCAATTTTCTCCATAGATAACTTGAAAATCAAGCATAAATAGGGCAACAGATTATAACCAAAGTCCTCTACTGGGCTATGGGAACCCTGCAAAACAAAAGATAAAAAATCTTTATAAACAATACCTTTTTCTTTCTTAAAGACAATAAAGTATTGATATAGTTTGATTATGTAAATAAATGTGACATTGTTTTCAAAAAAGGCTGTGAATAGAAAGCTATGAATTTTTATGTCTGACAGCCTATGTGTAGTAACCAGTATCAAATATGAAGAAATACAGTGACTATGAGAGTGCACACTTAAGGCCTGATTTTAGAAAGTGATAAGCATCCAAGTCATTTAATCCTCCGGAAATCATAGCTAGTCAGCAGTTCTGAGCATTGGATATTCAGATACACACGACTGAGAGAAGGAAGTCAGGATTTTAACCCAGAGACTAGATATCCATGATTCACTGTCAGGTGAATGTGCACATTTAGTTGTTTTGCTAGAGTCTGTCTGGATCTGTTTCTACTCAGGCTTTTATCAGTGACTCCAGCAGATAGAAACCTGTCTTAAACCCACAGATGGCATGAAGGTGAGAGGGATTAAACATATGTTGGAAGACAAGATTAGAATTCAAAATGACAATCACATATTGGAGAAATGGTTTGGGGAAAATACAATGAAATTGAATAAAGCACAGTGCAAAGTGCCAAACTTAGGAACTGTCAACTGCACAGTGTTGCAAGGGATGGGAATTGGAGGTTAATTTACATCTTTGGGAGGGAGATGAAAGATTAAATCATGAGCTGAGTGTGAGATTCATGGAAGAATGATTCTAGCCTATAGAAGAGAAGTCTGATGAGGATGATATTCTTCAAGTAGGCAAAAACGTTGTAGGAGGGGAAAGAATAACCTCTTCTCCAGCCTATGAAGGCAAAGACAGAAAGTTATAGGCTTAAAATGAATTAAGAAACAGACAGAGTAGGTGTCATAAAAATAGTCAACTGGTAGAAAGACTGAAAAATTGGAAAGATTCTACAGGGAATTGCAGAATCTCCAACACTGGAGTCTATAAAACTGGGCTGAAGACGAACTTTTGTGTGTCATTGAAAATAGTTTCCTCTTCAGGTCCAGATGGAATAAAAAGGCAATTAAAATATTTCTGCTTTTGATTTCATGCTGGAAGAGAGGTGTAAAGATTTTTTTTTTTTTGTCTGAATAACAATAAACAAACCTTTAAAATACATAAACACTTCCCTATTAAGTTGTTCAGTTGTTCACATTTTGGGTAAAGCCTAGGTCTTCTGTTCTTTAATCAAATCTTTCCTAATCCATTTATATTACACTTGAATTAAAGATTAACTCAAGAGGAAAATGTTGATACTGGTCCAAAAACTGAATTTCACAAAGTTTGCACACTTGGATCACAAGATTTTTTTCATCCCCATAAACATAATATTGAGTTAAGACAATCTCTTTAAATGAAATGTTATATAGAGTCCAAGTTTCTGCTGGATTCTATCATGGTTATTTTAAAACTTAATTCTGACTAGATAGAGGCTGAAAAACACTTTCATAAAAGTTTTACAGCCATTCGCTTTAGTATCACTGTTTCTGGCATATTTAAATTTTGCTTTAAAATAATAAGACCAGGTTAATACCCTGCACAGTTACACTCAGTCCACTGAAATTACAACAGGGATAAAGTTGGCCCAACACTGTTTGAACAGACCCAAATGAAGATTCGCTCAGCTACCAGGAAAACTGGGAGGGAAAAGAGGGGAAAGAACAGATGTTGATTCATTATTCTTTGGGGATTTGCTTGTTTTTCCTGACATCAAACAATTATGGAGAATTCAGCTGTTGTTAAGGCAGCTTTATTTTAATTGAATATGTAATTACATAGGAATGTTGCTTTGGAGTAGGATTGCTCTTTGAGAAAAGAAGAAAAATCTACAGGATGCGGAAGCACATTTAACAGGTAATGCTTTCTGTTAACACAGCACCTCTACATAAATGAACAATGCATTCTTTTTATTTTTTTAAATTCCAATTAGCTCACTTTTTTTTGCATGGATAGGATTGTGACAGCATGTCTTTGGACTTCTGCTGGCATGGAATCCTATATATGTGCTAGTGACACATAAAAACTACCTCTCTGATCCTTCTACAATCAGCTCCTCTCCTGGACCCCTGCCAGACCTCCTTAAGTGTTTGATGTTTCATCCATACCCTTGGGGAATAGCTTTCATTCACATTAAGGCTACTTTACATCATTGTAGCATTGTAAAGGACCTTTAAAATATCACTCATTGTGACACTTTCCTATGTCTGTATGGTGAAAAATGACCTTAGTGCATGTGAGAATTAAATACTAGAGAGGAACTTTTCCCACACATTCATAGCTAAGTCCTGGAGATGTTTACTCCACCTCATTCAAAATTGAGGGAGTATGTTCTTTCACTGCCATGGACCAGAAGGTGGTTGATAATGTTATAGCAATCACACTATGACTTCTCAATGAAAGCAGATAGTTTACTTCACTCATGATAAAAAACATCAAAATAATGTAGTAAGAGATCTTCTATTGTGCAACCTGTATCACTGCACGGATATCCATGGCAAGATGCAAGATTCTTTTCCAACAGGAAAGCATATCAACAAAAGGGACTTAATGGGCAGACTTCTTGAAAAAGGAAAAAAAAACTATAAAAGGAGAAAATAATTATTTCAAGTAGTATTTAAACCTATAGTTTGCTTTGGAGGCTTTCTGCTACTAGTTACTCTTCTGCTGCCAGGCACCAACTAATTGGCTTGGGCTCCTATACCTGCAGAGGATGCTTACCTGAAGGGTCCGAGTCTCATGAGGCTTGTGTTGGTGAAAGCTGTATTAAAATTGACACAGTTTTTACCTATAGTTTATGCATATGAGATCGTGATAGCAGACTGAAGACTTGCTGTTTTACTGTTCCTGGCAATATTTTAAGTCACTTCTCTGTTACAGCTATTTTTTGTTTTGTTTTGTTTTCAGCCTCAGAATGTAGAACTTTATATACAGTAATTATTCTAGGTTATTACTACCTAAAACATTGCTTTCAGGCAGCATGTTACTGATGAGACTCTTGAAAGTTCACTGAAGTCAAAAATAAAAAAAAAGTTAAAATTGAGGCTATCAGAGACCAGGATGGCATAGAAGGAAGAAGTATGATTTTTCTCACAGTTTATTTCTTTCTGCTGTCCAGAGGATAGCAGTTGGAGATCTTTTCTCCAAGGAGATGGAACAATACAGGACACTTTGTTTGACCTGCTGTTATTAGAGCAAAATCAGGTATGCATGTCTTAAAATGTCAGTTTCTGCTGAAAGAGAAATATGTATCTTCAAGAGACTTGATTTGCAAAATGTTATAGATATTTGTTTCTAATAAGGTTTCTAATAAGTTTCTAATAAACCATGTGAGCTGATGGTAACAGAAACAGACTGAATGAAAAAGAGTGTTGCTGTGTAACAAAAAGAAAGACTCTTCCAGTTGTTTGGTCAGACATTACAAATAAAGCCAACGACCTGCTAATCACTACTTTTCAGCTCTGTAAAGAGAAGACCCTTTGTAACTGGACAGACACTATAAGAAAACAATGTCTAAAGCCTAAGTTTAATGAAGAATTGGAGTATGCTACTTGAATTTGCTTTAGTCCTTATACTGTGATAGATAAATAGGCAGTAAATCTTAGCTATTTGAGTATGAAATCTAGTTTTCTGGTTGTGCTGATTGATTTCAACTTTGCAAAATACAAGTGGAAAGAATTGGTAATAAGAACAAGAAGTTTTGTGAGCAATAGAACTAAAAAAGCGGAGCCGTTTAAGCCTTTGTAAACTATGGGCACGTTCCCCAGTGTATAGTGTGGCACAAGCTCCAACCAGTGCTTTGATTTCCTATGTCTTTCCTTTCAAATGTCACGTCTTTCCTCTGCAGTCTTTTCTATCTAATAAAGTTAGAGCTCATACTGCATTACCAGATATCTCTCCTCTACTGAAATACTATTTACATGAAAAATGTAAAGGCAAAATATAAGTGATAGTGACTTTTTTGTCACATTAGGTTGAAATATGCTATCAGCTCAAAGTTACTGAGGATACCAATTCAGACATATAATTGCATCTGCTTTGGGAAATGGGTATAAAAACTCAGTATCGAACTAGAATACAAACCTGAGATAATTGAAAATAACTTTGATGAGCACATGATGAAGATTCATATATGCTATCTGTCTATCTATCTGTGCATAACACTTGCAGGAAAGTACAAGTGTTCACTATACATGGGAAATTCTCATACAGATCTCATACAGAGATATTTCTTGCATACATATTTTCTGGGATGAACATCTTATAGTAAATCCTGATCCTTAACCACTTGCTGAAATCCAAACCACACAAGATGCACATTTCTTTTTAAAGCTTCGGTGTCGGGCATCTTGGCTTTTGTATGTTGCACATTAAACACCCCATGAGCATTTTCTGGGTAGGGTTGGAATCAGTGATATTCTCCAGTCTAAACATATGCACAATTAGATGCATTTTTTGAAATATTTTCTTTGAGTAAAAATGCAATAGCTAAAAGTGACGGATTAATCCATGTGGACACAGGCAACCACTGGCTGGCCACATTGTTCTCACAATAGGTTGCAAAACAAATGATAGAAATGTAGAATGATTCTCTGAGCCAACAGTCATGCTACTTATGCTTCCAAGCCCCACTGATTTTATGGATTGCTCAGGCTAGGTAAAGAGCTTAGAGTCAAAGCCAAGATGCAGAAAATGGCACAGATTGTTAAGTTTATGTCCCTCTTTAACGAAAGACCTGTGCAGCTGTCTTGGATATCAGGGTGTTGCAATTCATAGTACACACGGCAGAATCAAACCCTAGCTTTCTGCTGCCTGTGTTCTGAGTTGGTGCTGTATATGTCTACTGCAATAACCCTTTTTTCATTTTTTTCCTTCAATTTCAAGTGAGATTTATTATTATTTACTTACTAGGTTAGCAAAAGCAATTACTAACAAGTATTTATGTTTCACCCAATAAACTGTATTTTAAGCAGGATGAAACACTGATTCCACTGAAACCAATCAGCATATTTCGCTTTGTACATGAAATACTTCCTCAGCCCATCAGTTGAGTTAATCCAGATTTTGAAGGCCTGGATCTACTGTAAGAGTTGCTACTTTTGAATTTTTGTTGATTCAAAGTGATTATATTTTCTACTATGTACAGGAGAGCTTTCTGTCTTTGAACAGGGTCCCATGGAATGTGAACATCTAAAAAAGCTCAGCTGTTATTCATTCAAGGAAAAAAATGGATTGGGGAAAAAATGCTGCCTTCTTAAGGGTTAAGCTTGTGTAAGCTTGTGTAAGTTCTACTAACTTTTGCATTTAACAGAGCAAGACCTCAACGATATTTTTCACATATTACACTTCTTTCCATCAGTGTCTAGAAATTAAATGCACAAATATGATCAGGCTTTTTCAGTATCTCCAACTTAGCTGGAAGCAAGAAATTTCCCAAGACAAGTTGCTTCTGGAAACTTTCTAGCCTGATTTGCAGATTCAAGAGTTTTGGTAAATGTCTTAAGAAAAAGAAAAAAGACTTATCCAAACTCTAAAGACTGCTTTCACAAAGTCAACATTAAGCAATTGCTTGTAACTTTCCATGTTTTACTTAGGAGAATAGCTACATATATGCATACCAACTTAAATAATGTACGTACCAGGAATTTTCCACGTATACCTAAATAACTGATCTTTGTGAATGCTTTGGATATTTGGGTTCACAAGCCAAGTAGGCACAAAATATGAGTACACATAATTTGGAGTAGCTTGCACCAGAAAAGTTCATTAATTACTTTTACCCTTAATTACCCTGCATACCATGGCTTATTTGACTGCGGCTAAAGTATACTTACAATAAAATCATTACATTTTTACCTGGTGTTTATTTTCCGCCTGTCTCATTATTTGGATTAAAAAACTTCTCTAGATGTTGTGATCTTTAAGGAAGATGTTGCAGCCTGCACTTCACTCTTAAATAAGTTAAACCCCAGGAAAACCTACAAAAAAGTGTTGGATTCCAAGGCATTAATGTTAATGCTAAGGGCTAAGTAAAGCAAGGAACATGCTGAACCCTATGAAAACAGCAATTACCTCAACCAATAATAAAAGTAAAACAGTTTGTGGGAGTGAATGGAGCATTGTTGAAATCATAATGACAGTGAGGGGAACTGGAAAAAAAGCCTATCTTAGGATGGTTTACCTCTAAGTAAATACTTTGCTCTTCTTTGCATTTCTTGGGTTTCTGCTGACATCTATGTTGTAATCTAAAGCTGAATAAGAAAAATCAACAAAAAAGATTGCTTGTTGATTGGAAACTAGCATATTTCAGAAACCAGATTTAGCAATAACATTGCTAAAAGGTTCTTTGACCAGAGGTCAGGACCTGCAGAAAATTTCTTCATAGGAGAGTAAAAAATGAAAACAAAAACATGCTTTCACCATGATATGACATTTCCATAACTCTGTACATCATCAGTGCTGAATTCCACTTTCAGTTACATGCCTGTAGCATCTACTGTAAGCAAGGAGTCCAAAATATGACATTAGTTACACTGCTGTGGAGAAAGAAAGGTCAATGTATCTCCTTCCTGTGTCTTCTTTTGTTCACAGATTTATTCTGAGACCACTCAGTGTCCACTATCAAACAACCTGATAGCTACCTCAACTTCTGTTGTGAAAACTGTTTTTTCTCTCCTTTTCCATTGTTACCCTCTGTTTGAATATCCTTTCAGGCTGGGATATCCTTTCAGCATGTGTTGCCTAGGCTTGCTCTCCACCTGTTTACAGTGATTTGTTTCAGTGGACTGTTGTATTTACATAGGACAGACAAGCAGTCATCAGGACTTTCCATCTTATTTTTTCCGCTTGTGTTTCTCCTTTCTTCTTTCAGCCCATCCCAGATCTCTCTGTTATGTTCTTGGTATGTATTCTGTCATTTTATTTCTGCTCTGTTCAACTTTTCTCAATTACAACAACCTTCTGTAAATAATTTTCTGTAGGTCAACTAGACACCAGCAACCATCAGTCTTTCAGGAATTAGCACTTCTGTTTAAACTAATGTCTGACAATAAAAGATAAATAGGGTGAAATGCAGATATAAAAAGGGATCTGAAAATGAATGCCATTTCTGGCAAAAAGGGAATACAAGATGCATGATCTTGTGCTAGACAGAAAAGCAACTAAAGCTCTTTTCCATGTTGCTATGCAGAGAACAAACAAATGACTTCAGAGCAACTTTTTCCTTAAAAGAGTATACTACTATTATTGCTTTTTAATTGCACTGCACTGGAGTCTAGAGATCCAGGCAAGTACTGGTTTCTAAAGGAGCGTGAAGAAGTCAGGCTCGTCTAATCAAAATATTCTTAATCAGTTTTCCTGCTATGTGTATTGCTGTTACTGTGGGAAGGATCAATAAATGAAAAAGGGCCTGGTATTGATCTCAGTGGCATCCAAATAAATCAAGAGGAGAGTTCTTTCTGTTTCCAGAATTCCTTGATACTTGTGATATGAATGAAACCTGGAATTAAGTCTTTTGGGAATGTTTGACTTACAATATTAGCATAGAATTTGCATCATAATTTCTTTCATTTTTTCCCTTTCATTGCAATGTGTAAAGGTTTGTACTACTTTTATGTAGAAATAACAGTTCTGAAAGGGAAAGGTGTGTTCTATAGCCTGAATTTCTTCTTTGTTTTGTATGCCTCCGGACTATGAATATTAACTTGACTGCCGTCAAATTATAGCTAGACCTCTGCATTGGAATGTCCTTCAGGCACACAAATCTGCCATTTACAGCAGCCCATAGCACTTTCGGCCAACTTATTTGATTTTAAACTAATGCTGAAAATCTAAAGAGAGCCCCCTTTTGGTTTAAACCCCTCTCAGGCCTATATTGTGTTTCTGTCATAGGAACGATTCTGAGAGGGACTAATTAAAAGTCCAATGAATGTGTGAGGGTTAAACTCACAGACTCTGCTCATTAACAGTCACTCACCTAAGAATATTTTGAGACTTCTTTTCTGTGATGGGAAAGAAAGGAATAAGACTAGACAACACTTAAAATCTCACATTTTATTATACAAACACACATTTCTGTTGTATTGCTAGGCCTGCAATGATGACAATATCTAATTTAACAAGAAGATTCCTCCCCTTCCCCTGTGTTTCTTCTCGGAAAATAACAAAAGAAAACAAAAAAATCACTAATGAACACCCCTTCCCCCAAGAAATAAGGAAAATCAGAACCATTTTGTTAATTGTCTTTTTCCTGCTGTTTCCATGGCAATACTGGCTACTAGACTTCACTGCAGAGTGACAGTCCAACAATTCACACACTACACCCTTTCAGGCACAATGAATGGCTGTGAAAGAGGCAGAACAGGCACTATTCAGGAAACATGTGATATCTACTCAATGCACTACCTTTCATCCACATTTTCCAAATTGCAGTTAATTTAATTCTAAACAAATGGCTAAGGGGTACAAATGAGGATTAAAAGGAAAAGAACATCTTGAGCTCTAATGGGGACGGTTTGTGTGAAGAACAATATAGCACTTTCTTCTGATGCCAAGGCTGCCGAATTGAAAGATGCACTTTCCCTCTTCTTCTGAGGCCTTAATTTATACTCTATATCAATAGTGAAATAAACATGGCAGATTTTTTTTTGGGGGGGGGAGGGGACAAATTATGTATGTTTTGGATTTCCATGTGGAAACAGTTTTGTTACACAGAGATGTAATTTTGATTTTCTTCAAACTAAGAAAAAAACTCCTTTATTTTTCAAATAAGATAGCCTTCTTGACCAGGCCTCTCATTCAATCAGTTATTAATTTTATTCTCTGCCTCTAAAATTATTAAGCCCCATAGAAAAAGCCATGACAAATACTTGCAGGTCACCTTAAGAAATAACAACAGACCTTTGGAGGGCATCAGTGTCCGGAAGGAAATTATTATTCACATTTGATTTAATGACAGTGAGACCTGTTTTTCATGTGATTCTTTTTCTTTTGATACGTGAAGAATATTATCTTTGCTTAAAACTGATCAAGCGAAAATCTTGAATTTTTCCATATTTAGTTAAGCATCAGGTAAGATGTTCAAAAAGGTTCCGTGTTTAGTAATTTATTACACGATATCATAAGCACTGACAGTGTGTCAAATTGCTAATTATTTCACTTTCTGTGCCCGCTTATGGCACAGTGCGTAACTATGCAGTTATATGCAGTTAACATGCAGTTTATGGTGAGACTGCAAACATTTTATAAAAGGAAATATGGCAGAGTAGCAAAATAGCTTTAAAGCTAAATTGTTTTTCACCAGTTTTTCCCTTTTTTATCTTAAAAATTGAGAAAGATCAACCACAATGTATGTAAAATACTTCCTACTCAGGTAAAATATTCTTCATTACAGCCCTAGTTTTTTTCCCATTCATGTATGCAAAATGGCTTTTTAGATGTAATTGCTATCAATATCAACTTTTACTATTATTAATTCTCCTTTTAAGAACGCTTTAGCTTCTAAGAATATCTTACATAGAGTTACCAGGCTTGCCATTCATTATCTGTGAGAAACAGCATTTGATATCGTACTGCCAATAAATGAAATGACAAAAAGCTTGTGAACACTTTTCAAGTTTTGAAGATAAATGTGTTTTGACTTGCAAATGTTTTGTATTATTACGTTAACAAACATTCAAATGATCAGACTTACAGAGGTAAAAAAAATAACAATTCACTCAAATATTTTAAATAAAATTTTTAGATGGGATCAACCATTGCTTGCAAAGGCCCCAGACAGAGCTGCACTTTTCCCTGACACTAGTCTATCTTATTTTAGGAATATGAAGAATAGCTGATAATTTTTAATGACTAATTCTGAATGCACAGTAGCGTCTTAAATCCTAGCTACCAAGTATATTTATTTTTTGCAACAGGACCAGGCTATTAATAACAGCATAGCATCTTTAAAATCCCTTTGAAGTCAATTTTTGGTAACTTGTTTTTGATAAGCACTCAAATTATTTATGAAACAATTACTTTTCTTCATTTTTTATAAGAAGCCATGGAACATCGCTTTACAAAATGCCCTGAATTATGGGCAATACTATTAAGTGAATTTAGGTGCCAAACAAGTTTCTTTGTAGATATCTAAATGCTTTTAAAAAAACTTTTAAGTCCTATAGTTGTACACTGACATGAGATAGGTATAAATACATGTGAATGATTCATCAAAATAGATCAATTAATGGCAGGTCAAAATTGTGTGTGAATTGAAATATGTGCTGATATTAACGCAGAATAAAAGTTTGCCAAAATATCACTTTGCTCAGCAACTACCAAACACTTAGTCTTTTGAGGGGTGATAGCATACTTAGACACCTTCTATGGTTTAGGAACTTTTAATAAGCTTAATGAGAAATTTCACACACAAAGAGATATTACCTTTCTGCTTTGTAATCAGCACTGATCTTGGTTTGTTTTTAGGCACTGTTCAAAACACAAGAGAACAACTGTAATAAAGACAGAACCGTACACTTGTCTCGACATAACAAGGACAAATTTTTCATTGGAAAAGATTGCAAATGGTAGTTCAGTTATGTTCATACAGATATTGTTGCGTATGCCCCAAATGGACTTTGGTATGCCTTTCTGGGTCATTCTAGAGTACGTCACCAGGATTTTACCATACACGTTGCTAAAAAGGGATAGAGTTAAGCATGCACAAAATGGGTTGCCGAGCCGGAAACTGGTAGCCTAATATCTTTAGCTTAGTCTGGACAGATAGATACCTGTCTATGAGCCATTGATAAGCATGTTATGGAAGGCTGATACTAATATAGCTAGGTATAGAAACATTTGTCAGTAACTCTCCAATAGTTTTTTCCTAGTTTACCTCATCTAAACAGCTAACGGAAAATACTTCTTAATGGCTATCCTCCACCAGCGATTTGTGCCAAGGGCGTTTCCTTGTAGAGTTCCACAGTTCTGCCTAGATGTCTTCTCTGTGCAATTCTTTCAAAGAACACTGAAGATGTTTTCTTCAGTTTTCATCTGCATCCATTGACAGCTCCTTTATCCAAGAAAATTCAAAACTTCAGAGCAGGCTTCAGACAAAATTTTGGATTCTCAGTCATTATAACATCAGAACTCCCACCACTGTCTATGAAATGCACAAAATGAGCCTCCATTTCCTCAGAGCTGCGTTCAGGCTTGCTCAAAAGTTAGCCAAATTTTAAAGGGTTAGGGGTCTAACCTTTCAGGGAATGGTTGACTGAATTTGCAATGAAACCTGAAAGCAGGTAAATATTATCAGACTTTTGATTTTCATTGTCAAAAACACGTGTTCCTATATGATATATATTACAAAACTGTTTTTATGACATTGAAAAGTTTTATAATATATGAAATTGTTTCTTTTTTCCTTTTTGATCTCTGGCTCAAATGCCCAGGAAGGTAAAAATGGAAAAATTCAGAACCATGTTCTGTTTAACAGATATGTTGGAGTTGGAGAACAATATTTTGATTTCCATAGTGAAGAAAGGAGGAAAAAGACCCCTAGCAAAGGTAAATAATCAAGTAAATAGGAAATGTACTGAAAACCAGCAAAGACAGCTAAGGCCTTTGCCTGGAGTTATATCTGTAAAACTTTTCTGCCTTTGCAATATTTATATTAAAGTCATTAAAACACGTTTGTATGCCAATAAAACAGTAAGCAGACCAAGATTTTCATGCCTCTAGCAAGGTGTTGTATTCCAAATTTAGCTCTAAATTCTTTTGGGGATCAGGCCTCAGTAAGCTTTACTAGGCAACTTATTTGCCTGGCCCAGTGCCTCAGTTTCTCTTTCTCATTTCCACTATGGCTCTTTTACTCTTGACAGAATGAATGACAGACAAGCTTCTCTTTTACAGGTCACGGCTATATCAGCGTACTGATCAGCCTTCCAGGAATATCATTACTGCAACCAGCATATTCATTGGTGAGTTAACATACCATTCATGTGAGAGATATTGGGCCAATTGCACAGCTGGTGCAAATTGGTGTAGTGGAGCAATATTGATTTACAGCAGCTGAGAAGCTGATGCTTATCTTCTGCAAGCCAAAACAGCTCCAGTCATCCAGTGATTCCAGTATCTCTTTCCAAATTTATAATCCCACACAGAATACAAGAATCTGCTATCAGGTCATCCTGATACAATTAATTGTTTGTTGCATGTTCCCATTCCTAGAGTATCTTCTCTCCTTTCACAAACAAATAGTTTGAATCTTATACTTAAGTAAACAGTTCTGATTTATATCTAAATACAGAAGCATTTGGTAGAGTAAAGATGATCACATAACTAAGGGATCACTTTATATGTAGTCTTATTTTTGACAGGAAGACAACAAAAAGGCAGAATTAGTAGAAAAATTATGTTTATTTCTACCGTCTTCCCCTTTTCTTTGGGCACAGATATATAGAATTGGGAATCTTTTACTGCCAAGTCCCTCCATCATTCTCTGAGGGGTTTTTCCTGACTGACCTAAGCCTCATCCTGGTTC
Organism: Apteryx mantelli; assembly: GCF_036417845.1. Classification (NCBI taxonomy): domain Eukaryota; kingdom Metazoa; phylum Chordata; class Aves; order Apterygiformes; family Apterygidae; genus Apteryx; species Apteryx mantelli. The sequence goes on from NC_089979.1 coordinate 155,906,478, forward strand.
TAATATAAAACAGCTGAAAACATTCTACTCTGAAGAAAAAAATAGAAACAAGGCAAAAGATATTGTCACTAGACACATATTTGCTGCTTGTAAAGTAGATATATAGCTCCCTGGGCCCACTTTAAAACCAAGGCCAAGATCTGACCTCAGTACTTTCCTCTTTGAGCAGATGCTTAGCTATGAATTCACTTGTCACTTAAGAAAAGAGCCCTTGATTTTTTCTCCTCCTTCCTCTGCCCTAATAATAAATGTTCCTTTAAAACAATCATATCTACATTTTCTATGTATAGATTTTTCTCTAATGTCACTGGAAGCATAACAGCTCATTTGATGGATTGTATTTAAAGACTGAAGCCGTCACTTTCCAACACTTTGAATTATTTTTGCAGAAGATTGTGATTGAGTCCTGTGTCATTTCTTATGTCTAGCTTCTCAAGCTGTATGTTCTAATTTTAGGGGGTAACTATGCCCAGTTTGAGCCATCAAATCAAGACCATAAGCTTTCTATAAAATATCAGAAAGGGGTGGAGTGAGGAGCCAAACTGAATTACTGAACAGGAACATCTGTATATTCCCTTGCTGTACAGAACTGCTTAGAGATGTACGCAAGTGGAAGTCCAGGGACCAATATGTGGCTGTGGTTCTGCATCTTTGCAGATACACCATTTCACTCAGCTCTGTACAGATGGAGCCAGTTTTATACGCAGTGTCCAAAATGCATTGGGTCCTCTATTCACAAACCTTCACACGACTTGTGAGACTCTGAGTCACTATTAGGAATGACACACCACTGGTAGACCTTATTCATCAAATTTTAACCCACTGCAGCTGTGTAAAACATTTACAGTGAAACAAGAAACCACTCATGACTGTTCTGGTTTCAGGTTTCCTTATAAACTCTAGCGAACGTCATTGAGATTTGTTAATGTTTGTGAATCTGTTGAGAAAAATGGGCTGAGTTTCAAGGATCGGAAGCGTGGGAAATGTATGGCTTTTGAAATGACACCAAATAATATATCAATATTAGATCTGACTAATTCCAATTTTTCAACTTGAATTAGTCTGGAGTTTAATGTTTGGTATAGCAGGTATAAGCATACAGACACTAAATTAAAGAAAGTACTGTCAGAAATCTCTGTAAAGTCAGTATATTGGCTCTAACACAATAGTTTTTTTCTGTAAAGAAAGGGAAACTCAATAGAAAACTGAGATGCAAAACTTCTAATATAGGTTTATAAAAGGTTGAAAAAAATCATCCTGAGGTGGACATAGTGAGCAGATGTGGTAGAGTAATGGAAGTATGGATTGGAAACAAAAGGATACCATCTTGAAGAGAAATAGGAAGACCCAGATAAGAAAGAAATATTAAACATATTGAACATAGTAAGCATAGTAAAGGAAGACAACTCTAGAGTCAGCAATAGAGATGAGGCTGAGCCAAAGTGATTGGTTAGTAATTATGAATATATCATTTTTATGTCACAGACCCTTTCAGAAAATTTTCTATGCTTTTTGTGGCATAGGACAATTAACCCTTTATTTCTCACAAGATAACTCAAAGAAGCTACTCTCAACGTGAATGTATCGATGCTGAAAATCTCTTAGGCTTAAGATACAAAGACACTGCTTACAAGATCTAGAGTCAAATCATCTTAGTACATCTTATGATTATGAGTTACAGTAGTTGTATCAAAGAGCAGGATTTTGCAGCATTCTTCACTGATGCTGATACATACTTTGGACCTGGAAGGACTGTACATACATATTATGCCAGTGTATAAACTGTCTGCATGGCTCTAGCTGGGATGACATTCATGACATGAATTTCAGTGGAGATGCCTGAAGATACATGATGTTCATTAAAAGCTTAAGTCTTCAAACATATAATGCTTTATCAGCCATCAATACAAAAGAGAGTAGTCACTTAGCAAGATCTGCTGTTCACATGCTCAAAGTTTCAGGATGCCAGAAAATAAGCTGGATGTTTGGATGAAAGAAAAGCTAACAAGTCTGAGATAACATGAGTCTTTGAACAAAATGGGGGTGCTTTGGGTGCTTGGAGATAAGTCCTAGAGAACTCTGACTGCTTTAAACAAATGATTGTCTGCACCCAATAAACTATTTTTACTGTTTTCACAAACTTTTGAATAAAAGCCTTAAAGTTAAATGACACTTGTGATAGAACCATTTCCACAAAGTAAATATAACAAAAACACTTTAGAATTAGGAGCAATTGCAAATATTTCAGATTCAAAAACCTTATGATTTTAGACTCCTGAAGCTTGGATTTTGATGTTGGCCCAATGTCATCCAAGGGTGCAGTATTTGTGAGGTTTTTTTTCCCCACAAAGCCATCACTCTGTCATAATAAAATCTACTTAGATTCCATCTGTGCTACCTTTCTAATTCCATCTATTTAGAATCTGTGTATGCTATCTTTATTTCTGCCTTTATGTTTTTTGTATGAATTTAATAGCAATCGGGAACTTCTGAGCTCTAGTTTCGGCACAGACACATCCAGCATGCTGTCAGGTTTGCATTCCACTTCTCCGCCACTTGCAGCTTTATCACTCGAGGCAGGATACATTAACTCACTATACCACCAAACCCTGCCAAATAAACAGCGATTAGATGATTGTTTATTTGTCCAGGCTGTGGCATAGCTGTGGATATTCAGCCAGAGTCTGCTCTGTTATTGCCTGTGAAGCATCAGTAAAACAAATAGAATATTGGGATGAAGGCTGAAAATGCTACATATCCTGCTAGGCTGCTACATCCTTCTCAATTTTTACATGAGAAAACACTGGTAGTTTTTGTACTCTTGTTTCCCAGGCAAGCCAGAGGATACCGAGGAGGGATGGCAGCGCGCAGCCAGGCTGGGCGTCAGCAGCGCTTCCCTTGCGAGGACAGTTCGAGAGTGACACCGCGTGGACCCGGCCGGAGCCGCCGCCGCCGCCGCCGCCGCCGCCGCCGCCAAAAGCGGTCAGACAGAGGAGGAAACTCGGTGCTGGTCACTGCCCGTTTCTAGAAAAAAATTAAAAAGGCAGACGGGGAAGTAGTCCTTTGTGTTTAATCCAGGATTAAAGAAAACATCTCTCTTTTTCTTTCCTATTGCTTTCACTTATGTATTCATTTTTCCCCTCTTTTTCTTTCCCCCAGGCATTTGCTGTACTGCTGGCAGCAGCTTGAAGCTAGAAAGGTGACCTGTCCCTCTCTCCACTTGTCATTCTTTCCCCTTTTTGAAAGGACCCGTTCCCCTCCACCCCTCAAACCAGCAGGACGGAGCAGCGCGAAGCGAGCACTGGCTTCTCGGCTTCGAGCTCCGCGCGCTGCACTGCAGCCGTGGCTCTGCCACCCCGCCGGTCCTGGGACACAGGCCCTGCCGCCACTCGCGCTGGCCAAGGCAGCCCCAGCAGCGGCAGCATTTCCACTCTCTCCTGAGCTCTTTTCTCCAGACCTCTAATTTTTCTGCTTGCCCTGTGATGCCGACTGTATTGGCTGTACAGGCCTCAGGGTCTTCCTCTGAGAGATGTGTAAAAGCAATCAGAGGACCTGAACTCAGCTCTGCCTGGTTCAAACTTTGCTGTAGTTCCTTAAAGTATGATAGCAGCTTGAAATCCCTGCAATAATAGATACAGAAATCACTAAATTATGCTGCTGAATGTGTGTGCACCTTGGCTTATTTTTCTGGAGTCTGCAACTATCCACATATTAATCAGTGCAACAACATTAATTGACAAAGCCAATCTTTAGTTTCTATGTTTGCAGTATTACTTGTCTCACATACTATGCATATGTACCATTAAGGCAGATGTGTCTTTGTCAGAAGGAAGCTTTGCTGTCTGCATCACTTTTTACAGGAGAGCGCAATAATCCAGGCACTGCTCGATCCCTCAATGGGAACTACTTGTGGAAGTTTACTGCTGCAGCAAAAAATAAGTGTAAATCAGCAGACCAACTTGATTTTACTGTTTCATACAGAAAATTATCTTGAAAGACTCTGCCTCAGTTGTTTCCATGCCCATGGGAAACTTGCCAAACACTATAGTGACTTTCTCCCTATCATTTGCATACATTAAGAAAATATAGGCCAGACTCCTTCAGCATGGAATAGAAACTCTGCCCACATACATCTCGAAGCAGACTCAGGAGCAAGGATTTTGTACATTCTTATCTTCTTGAACAGTTCACCCAGAAGTTAATGTTCCTTTTGAACTGAAAAAGTTTTTTTACATAAGTTCGAAAAAAATTTGCTCTTTAAATATTGAAAACCAAATGACTACTTTAGTCTTTGATTGAAAATTTTATGGCTGAAAAAGAACAATTTTCCTTTTCATTTATTTGAAGAAAAAGGCCCTAAACTGCTCCATCTGAACATTTTCTGACTCTCGCTATACAGAAATCTTGGTGGTTGCCTTTCAGTGTTAAATAAGTTTTATATGGAATCAGTTCTATTTTATTCTAAACCTTCTTATGAGTTGTATGGAAGGAAAAGACAGGAGTTATGTTTTCTTTTGTTTTAAGCAATGAGGTGCTCAGCTGATTTATAAACTGAACCTGCATGCATTGCTGCAAACTCTTCTTGTTTTATGATAAATTTATAGTGCTTTTCTTAAGCATTCATTTCTTGGAACTGTGCAATTTCAGAACACTCCTGACCTTTTTAAACAAATATATATTATGTTTTAGACATCTTGCAAGTGTAAATTGTTTGTGAATATAAAGTAAATATATCTCTAAGGCTGAAAGAAACAGAACCCCAAAAGAGGAACAAAATATAATTCATATTACTTATGTTAACTAGTGTATTTTCAAACTCATCTTATGATTTTATTGGGTCTTATTGCTAGTTTTCAAATATTTCAAGATTGCAGTTCTGTATTAAAAAAGAAAAAAAGTTCAGAAAGTTCACATTCTTAAGGTCTTAAATTAACTTTACACCATTTTGGATAAAATAGACTATGCACTTATAATTTATCATTTCTTAAAGAAAAAAACCCACCCCCCCACCAAACACCTACTCCTTCTTCAAACATATACTATTCCTCCCCCCCCCCAAAAAAAAAAAAGCTTAAAAAGAGACAAAATTGACACGATTTACTGGCTTCTAGTGGCAGATATACAAAATAAAAATATAATTAAGAATAAACTTTTCAAAAATTTTGTGGCAGCTTTATGCAGAAGATTAAATTGCTTTTTTGTCTTAAACAACTCACTAGTGTAAAACAGTAAATAAACATAAACTTTTCTGTTGACTTAAAATAGCTGTGTAAGAGAAAAAATAGGGTAATCCAGTGGAACAATATATTACACCATTAGTGCTTTTTTTATCTGAAGGCAAAGATGATTTCTGAAACTTCACTAACATATTTGTAAGAGTGGTTTCTGTGAAACTGAAAAACTTGTCTTACATTTCCAGGCTCCCTGTAACACAGGACACACTACTTTTGTCCCTTAGTTTTGGGGAACACTTGTCCAGTTGCACAGTAACACATTATATATATTAGACAATTTAAGAAATCATTTTGTGCAAGGCAGCATAAAGTCTTCCCACCAGTGTTTATTATTGTCCTCTCTGTATTATAACAAGCAAGTCTTCCCACCACCAGAGAAGAACACTAGTTGTTTGATATAAATACTTTAGACTGTTTCTCTTTTACTTGCAAAGAAAACTGTCCCACTTAGAAGGATCCCAGGAAGCTCAGGCTAAAACAAAAGGTGAATATTTGGTCAAATGGAAGTGTTGCTTGGAACATTATTTTACTGTCATCACCCAAAGACTAACCTGCATGTAGAAGTTTTATACTAACAGATCATCCCAAATATACAAACACATCTGCTCAAATATTTTGGCAAAAGCAATGTGTGTCACAAACTGTAATGCTATAGGAACCTTCAGGTGTTGCCTTATTAAATCACCTATTATGTATGTAGTTGAAATTTTGTAATGCTTTATTCAGCCCTATCCTCTGAAAGACCTAGAATGTCCAATTAATCCTTCAACTCAGAATTATTCAAGCTGGTTTTGAAACTGTGGTTCTTCAGGAGGTCACAAAAACAAGGCAACCTGGTCTAGTGAACCACATTTAACATGGAAAATTACAAGCGCCACAGTTCTGGGTGAATATATTAGTGTTCTAAGAGATAATTTTAGGGTTGGCAAGATTTGGTCAGCCCCAAAGTCTGGAAAGGAATAGACAACATATGGGATATTTTGATGCCAAGAGATGGGGCCAGAATTCTTTTTCACTGGATGAAAATTGCTCAGAGAAAATATTTTCAAAGCAAATGTTTTTTTGGCTCTTGATTCCTTACCTAGAAATGCAGAAGAACAACACAATATTTGCCATCAGGGTGGGAACTTGACCCTATTAGGTGTTTGTACAGCCTTAGGGATTAATGTAACAACAACAACAACAGCAACAACAACAACAGCAACAACAACAACAATAATAATAATATCATCTCCATTGCTGATGTCTTAGTTCTGCAATTCACAAACTTTGAAGAGGCTTATGTTCCCTGTCCAGTTCAGGATAATCTTTCTGCCATTCCTAGGTTAGCAGCTGAATTATCACATCTACAAAATTCCAAGTAATAATCATTACATTCATCCCTGTCCCAGACTTGTTTTCAAACGAAGATTGCTAGCAGTGTAAAGACACCAAAGACATATGCTAGTAAGTCCTTTTATTTTTTACAGTTCCAAAACTAAAGATATTTTAGTCTTACCATTGGTCTTTTGTGGAGGTCTAAGTATCATTCTAATGATGATATACCAGCTAGTCACCCACTGCCAGGAAATTATTATGGTACTCAAACTGCCTGACAGAATTGGCCTTTAGTGAACTTTAAGCATGACTAATTATCAGGAAAGTAATGTGCATAAAGAGAATGTAAGAGATTTATATTGTTTGGAACACACATTTCCTATAATAGCAACAGTCCTGGTTTAGCACTCATGGCCATATGAGGCAGAGAATCATAAAAAAAGGAGAGGGGAGTGTTTACTGGAAGAACTGGGTGCCTAATGAAAAAAAAAGAACCCACCAAGGTTAGCAGTCCTGCAACTTCAATAACTACTTAGTCACACGAAGTGTGTGCAAACTGAGCTACTCCTAGCCAGAAGACATAAAACTGCTTTCTCAAGCTGCTATGTGCAATTTTAACTAATAAGACCCGTATTACAGATGGGCAAACCTCAAAAGGTTCAGAGTTTGGGTTCAGTTCCAGTAAGCACACATGCACTTTTGAGTGATTATCTCCTCTTGTGTCTGCAAAATTGGTCTGGAATTCTGACAAAAGCAAGCTTTCTTCTCCTGGGATAATTCAGCACTTTTTGTCATGACTGCAAAGCAAACTCCCTTCTCTTGGGTTAATTCAGCACTTTTAGTCATGACTGCAAATGCAAAGGCACAGTTAAACAAAACAAAACAAAACAAAAGTGTTCATCCCTAGTCTCATGGAATAAATACTGAAGAAAATTCAAAGAAACAGCCCGCAAATTGCATTTTCCAAGATGACATTTAAAATATAAGTACAGAAGTATGCAACCAAAAAAAAAAAAAAAGAGAGAAAAAAAATTTTTCTGGGGAGGACAGGGGAAAATAGTTTTGGCACCTTCTCCAGGTATTCTCTCAATGTCTGCACATCTGATAACTGAAATTAAATCAATTATCAAGGTCAGGAGACTCTTAAATATGAACACTTTTTATTCATTTTTTTAAAAACAGACTATTTTTATCTAGACTAGACCAGGTTTCCATCCAAGCTGAAAATAACAAATTACGAATTTAGCTGAAAGTTGAGAGCTTTAGACTATCATACAACTTTGACTTTAGCTAAAGTCAATATTTCTAGGGAAAAATAATATTGTGATGTTATACAGAGGGAGAGGGAGAAAATACAGTATACATGTGGAGAAGTGCCTGCCCACAACCCAGAGTGAACACGATGAGATAGAGAAGCAGCAACACTGAACCAACTCTGATGAAAACTCAGACCACACATTACTGAGAGTAGACCTGAATTTTGCTTAGGCTGTTTGTAAAATATTCTATTTTATTTACAAAAAAAAAAGGAAGATTATGTTTGATACCAATTTCAGTGAAATGTGCAAGGCCCGTGTTTATTCACCTAATTGTAGGCACTCCTTTAAGTCAGGAAAATTCATAATGGAAACTTTGAAAATCCCTGTGTCGACAGTGAAAAGAGAGAGACATTTCAGAGGGTGATTGAGTCGCTGTGTACAGGCACTTACCTTTCTTCTTTGGTCAAGGAGAAAGTCAAGTGGCAAAATGTAGGTGTTTCAATGAAATTCCTAAACTTATGCACAAGAACAAACATGAAGGATGATTTTATATCAGCTTTGATTACCACAGTTTTAAATGTGGAAACAAGTATATATATTCAGAAATTGAGAGGAAATACTATATATATAAAATAATCAATTATAACTGTATATAATTAAAACATTTAACCTATTTGAATGTATGCTGTCATATTAGGAACTAGCTGAATAAAGCCATTCTCAAATGAAGTTTAGTATTCCTGCTTTAGAACTAAGCACATAAACAGCAAGTTAAGACAGGTGCTTTTTTTTTTTTCCCCTCTCTCTTTTTTTAGGTACAAGTGTTTCAGAAGGAATGCTTATGAAAGTCACAACCACACAAAGTAAAAATCTGCCTGTCAGCTTGTGACCTGAGTGGTGCTCACACAACCTCTACATGAGTCAATGGGAGTGTTACACTCAAAAGAACAAAAATGTTTAGGAGGGCCAGAAGGTTTCGTAGAAGTTCAGGTCACAAAGCTGCAAACCCAGACTAATGTCTTTTGTGGTTATGGCCTGAAAAATATTTCCAGGTTACTGATATTTTGGGAGGATCTAAGGACAAGTGGTTCATGGCTGATGCAATACAGGCTGGGAGATCAGTAGAGGTTAAAAAAAAAAGAAAGAGTGATAGGATCAGAGCAACACATGAGGAAAATCATCTGCAGAAGTATCGCAGATTGGTATGTGGTGCAAAAGTCCATGTTTGAGTATTGGAGGGAAAATACTAAGGTAACTGAGAAGAGAAACAGTGAGAGCCTGGGTGACAATTTTGGTTGTGAGGGATGACATGAAATGCTGCATCTTTGAGAAGTTACGAGGAAACAAATATATGAGAATTAAGCATAGCCTAGTAAAAAGTTCTGGTGGAAAATCCACTTAAAAAGATGTTTCCCAGAGTAGAGACCACAGCAATAGACAGGATTGTTCACTATTGTTTAAAGCAGAAATGAGTTAGAATGAGGGCTTGGAGAAGGAACATTGTAGCCCTGTCATGTCTGAGCTGGTGGATAAACATCTATATAAAGATGTTGGAGATAGTTCAAGACTTTACGCTGAACGGGAGACATATGAAGGAGAGATGTATATCTACAGTTTGTCAGCAGAGCTGGAAACTGAATTTGTGTAAAACACAATTTGAGGAAATGTGTGGCAGAGGAAGAGTCCATAAACAGGTCCTGTGAAACTTGTAGTGGAAGGAGGAGGGAGGAATTAAATCATTCAAGGGACACTCAAGGAGAACCATCAGATGGGGAGGCTGGAGAAAAAGAGTACAGTCAGCTATATCAAGGTCACCAAAGCCTAAAGGAAGGTCTGAGTGGAATATCAGTTCTGCGGTTTGGATATGAAAAATCAGTCAGCTTGGGAAAAACTGATGCAGTGGAGTACACGAAGAACAGAAATTGGATTACTGATAATTTCCTGTGGCAGAAAGAGAGGCAGAAAGGAACAGCTAGGAATGAAAAAGGGGGACCATGATTTTGGCAGTGGCAAGTTGTTTATTGCATTTATTTGTAACAGAAAACTGAAGTCAAGAGGCAAGGATGTCTCCCTGAGACTCAGAGAGAGCTGGTCACTATCACTGAGGCAGATGCTGAGACAGAAGAAGCTTTTTAACATCTGCATGGGAAGGTATTAAAAATACTTTCTCTGTGATAGTTCTGTGCGAAAGAAAAACTAGTAAAATAAATAGAAAACAAAAATCTCCAAAATAAGATACGTGGATTTGGGGAGAAAATTGAAAATGGCAGAGGGGTTGGTTGGTTCAATTACTGTATATCATAAATGCTTCTCAGCGGAATATCCACAAGATGTACACCTTACACAAAATCAGTTGTGACAGCCTAGATATTCAGTTAATGTCTGGAAGTGCCTCCCACCCAGAGCCTGAAGTTTTTCAAAATGGTTGGGGAACAACTCTCATGAGACTTCCTGGCAGAGCCTTTCTCTACCAATTCTAGGAATACTATATCTACTGAAAAATAGTAATAATAATAATAATAATAATAAATACTTTTTCATATGGCATGAGAGAGGTATGACAAAGAAATCAGCTGTATAGCTGTTTATAATTAACATTGTAACAGGAGTTTTTATAAGCTGTGAAATATAACATGCCAACATTAAATCATTTATAATTAAGCTTTTATTCTAAGAGTCTTCTTTTTTCTACAGAGGCGTCATAAGTTTTACACCAAAGATAATATTTCTTTTTGTGAGCCTTGCTGAGAGAAAGTAATTTTGAGATTTAAGACCAAACTATTTCAAGGACCAAAAGAACCTATGGACTTTTCTAAAATTTAGTGTCATAGAAATTATTTGAAACACCATAAAAAACATCATTTCCTAGTTCAAATTAGCATAGTTTACCTGAAGTCAGTGAAATTACAAGAATTCACATCAATGCAGGGCCTAGTCTTATACCTTTAAAACACCTTCATTACTTCCTGCAAGCTTCAAAGAAAAAAAAGAATCTTCTACTCTATGATAAGATGTGGCTTTTGAACATTTCAAGGGCATTGCTTCTTTTCTAACATCTGTTTCTTTTAGAATGGTGAATTTTTACCTTCGGAATTGCGCTGGAAGATGAAATTTATCTTTAACTAAAGACTCATTACTCTTGCATATTAATAGATAAAAACAAAAACTAAAGCTTTTGACTCACCTCATATGTTAATTCTGAGATAAAATCCAGCCTTTACAGAAGCTTTTTTTCTGTTGCAATTTTTAAACTTTTGCTTCAAATTTTATAACTTTTATCTGGAAGAAATTTAACTGAAATTGGACACTGAAATTCCCACGTACCTCATTACAACAAGAATTTCATTCATTGTTCTGAACAAGAAATAAATCAAAAAGAATGCTCATAGTCACTTTTAGTATAAGACTTCCACTGATGTCACCCAGTTCTATTATAAACTTTTCATTTCTAATTCAAAGTTGTTCCTATCAAATGCAAAGACTGATCTGCATTTTAAGACTTACAAATAAAGCCAAGACTGTATTACTACTTTCTAAAGGATTTTCTGGGTTTTCTGTTTCTTAAGATGTTTTTATACAACATGTGACTTTCCTAAAAAATAAAATCAATTATCCAAACTACACACCTGGACCCAATACATGAAACTTATCAATTAGAAGGGAAAAAAAAAACTTTATAGTTCAGACATGAATTCCAGACGCAAATACAGAAAGCAGACTCAGTTTTTACTTAGAGCTTTTTTTCCCATCGCTACTACCTATAAGATACCTACATGTGCATATATGAATGTGCACACACACACACACACACACACACACACAAAAAGGAACTTCAATTGTCTGCATGATTCTACATTTTCAAAATTCTATTTTGGTCACACATTTATGAGTGAAAACAGGCAAAACAAATATCTAAATATACTTGCAACTGTGCAACTGGGGACCATTTTTTTATTTGTGTTGCTTATTTCTTTAACTAGTAAATAAAGCTAACAAACTTCCCACCCATTATATAATAAAAGGAAAGTTGTGGGAGGTGGAGGAAATTCTTTATTTTAACACATAATTCTCATGCAAACCCATTATTTTCCTGTATGCCATATGTTACATGGGATGATTTCTGCCCAGCATATGTTATCAAATGAAACTATTTTTGAATTTCAGACACAGCCTATGGATACAGACCACACATGTATCCAAATGAGATTATTCACTGGTGATATTTAGTAACAAAATGGGCAAAATAATTTTTTATATACCTTCAGTCAGTCACACATCAGGAATTCCTGGTTTTCTTCTACCCTTTTCTCTTCTGGGAACAGAGACAGCCAGGCCCAGATTCTTTTTGAGGAGCAATCTCTATATTCCAGCAAAATTCAGATCTAGATCAAAGTGCTCTGCTACTGATCTGACCCATAGGTTTGTATTTTATGAAAAATCTATTTAAATTACGATACGACTTTCAGGTTTCAGTTGCACTCACCTTTCTCGGGCCATGCCTCCCCAGCTGGGCACTGTCAGATTCAAGCTTTTAGTAGAACTAATTAGCTCAATCACAGCATGAGCTAATGCAACTGGATGGACTCCAAACTGGAGCTACCTCACACCCATCTGTCTCGGGGAACGGGCGGAGAACCGCGGTCTCTCTGTGTGTCGCTGTGCCTTGAGCCGCCAGCATAAGTTTGCCTCCAGTTTCACACTCCAATTCTTAGTGTGAAACCAGAAGTGTAAAATTCTGAGCTGGCTACAGAACTATGAAAGTATTTTGGTTTTGTTTAAATGGAACAGTGCCTGCAATAAAATGGAGCACTTCCTGCTCTTTCCTTCATTTTAGATTAATTGAAAGTACAAACTGTGGCCAGTCACACAACCCTATTGCATAGCCAGTGCCTAGCTATTGTGCGTAATTCTCAAAATCTGTATGTGGTATAAACTGAAAAACAGAGCAAGTTTATTGTAGGGACAACAGTAATGACTTGCCTTAAGCTACGAAAAAATTTCAATTGCATGTTAGCATTAAAGTGCCAGGAGTAAACCCAAAACAGGTATTTGCAACAGTATTAATGACTGGAATAGTGTAGCCAGTCTACACTGATCTAAAAATTAAACTGCCAGAGGCTTTAGAATCATGAGAGTCAATCAGGAGTAGTAAACATAACTAAAATTAAGAGTGTAACCAGCTGCTGCTGAGGAAAAGGAGAAAAATCAGGACTTTTAGGATTTCCCTCTTGGTTACCTCAGGGTCTTTTCTATGTAAATGGAAGTATGGCATGGAAATACAGTCTAGCAGGAAGCAAGGGTGAAACAGGCAACCTGACCTCCACGGAGGGCTTTAAGCTGCCCCACGCTTTCTGCATGTGAGCAGGGCTGACCAAGCTGGGAATGTACTGACTGCAGCTACTATCCCTGGTCAATGTAATGCAGCTCGCTGATATTCCCTCCCCATTTCTCAGGGTATCCAGGAGAGGAGAGCAAGAACTCACTTCCCACAGGGAGTGCTGTGCTCACTGGATAACAGCTGCACTCTTAAGTAGAAGGTATTTGAGATTTAATTAATATTTATAAAATTCCCTAGAGCCTTCAAAATAACAGTACAGCTCACACTGAAAAGTAAATGACATCCCTTTGGCTGAACGCTCCGGTTTGGCTCTTCCTCCTTTTCCTTCTGGGCAGTGTTGTTGTGAAAACGGTAACGGCCGGCCATGTGATCTGACCCAAAGAACCGAGCTGGTCCTTCAAATGGCCGCGCTGCTGCAAGGAGCAGCTCACTCACACCGCATAATGGAGCTCGAGGTTGCGCCGGCAGCTTGTTGTTCTTCTCTCTCCCCCTTCTCCCTCCTTAAACGGCCGGGCTGCAATCTGAGACAAATAGTTGCACTGCGTCTGCTCGCTGCATGAGACGAGGTGAACTGGGGAATGGTGGCTGCCAGGTTCCAGATTGATGGTGTGTCGAAACCCCAGAGCAAGATATGCTGGCAGCAAAGTGATCCTCCGTGGGGAATCCGACATAATATGCTTTCCAGATTTCTGGGCCAGCTTCCAACTTCTCACTCCTGTGTAAGCAACAACTATCCCTCATGGGGGAGACGGAGGGCCCTTGCACTTGCTGCTGATGACTGGCCTAATAAATGTGTTTAACATATGTATGTTTATAAAGCAGCCATAGGGAAGCAATTTGACTACCTCTTTCATACACATATCTTCCTGCTGCCTGCCTGAGGGCTGGCATAATGCCAGTTTGAAGACAATGCAGTATAAACTTGACAGCCACCTATTCATGCATATGGTCATACGGCATACTGTTCCTTTGAGATTACTCCTCCTAGGCTAACCGTGCTGCCAGAGGAAATTACAGTACTGTTTCCATTTTGTGATACAGATAATCAACATTATAATATTCATGTTATCTCTGAATATTGGAATTTCCCAGGTCTCCAGAGTAACTGAGCTATTGTGACTGTATTGTCCACTGTGGGTCTGAATCAATTCCCCAAACCCTCCATTGACATTAATGTCATGCAAACTCTCAAAAACACAGGTTTATACTTATTCTTCTCATGAGGATTGTGCACAGGTCAGTGCAACAGAATCAGAATTTTCTCTGTGTCTCTTAAGCGCCTTTCCCCAAGGGTGATTGTCCCCTCTTTCCTCTAAAGTCTACAGGAATTTCACCATGTTATGACAACTGTCTGCACTGGGTATTGCTCTCTGAACAATTCTCTGGTGAAACACTAAAGGAAAGAGAAAGTATGTGTCTTATATCAGTGGAAAGTAAAGTAGATGCCTTGTAACTGGTAGATGATGTTTTGGTATAGGAATTCAGAGTGTGATTAGTATGCCCTAACTTTAGTGATTAAAATGTCCAGTCCATGGTATAATCTTTGGAGAGCTACAGACTTCTCCAAAGGCTGAATCATCCCTCTTTATAGGCATATGACTAAAACAGACAGGATGAATGACCTTCTGGGAGGAATTTCTCTCCGTTGATTATAGAGGAAGCCGAAACAACTGACTAAAACTGGAGTACCCTATTTTAGACAGCTAAAATTGAGTGAAACTAATTCAACCCTAGAGCTGTACATTTATGAGAGTAGCCTAAATTTAGCAGACCTCAATAAATTCTACTTACAAAGATTTCTGTTCTCCAAATGAGGAGCTTTTGGGATTGTCTTACAGGTAGCTTCAGGGTTGAGTAATGAAGCTGCATTTGCAAGAAAGCAGTCTTAGATTCAACCTACTTCTTTAAAGAATAATTTATCTGAGCCTGTTTGCCGCAGTTACATTCATTCTTCATATTCCATTACCAGCACTTATTGCACTGTATTGGAAAACAACCCTATCAAATATGTCACTGGGATATGTAACTGGAAAATAAAGAATGAATACCAAAATAAAAGCTGGAAACTTAGCCTTTGATCATCTCATGTGCACATTGACAGACTTGTGGACTAGCTTAGCCAGGAAAAGGTGACAAGAAAAATACATCATCTGGTTCACAGCCATATTCAGCTCTAAGGAAAGAGAAAAAATGTTATCCTGTAAAAGAATGGTGAAATATTTATCAGACCTGGGATACAACCACCATACCATTTTTGTATTCATGCATTATCACAAATTATAGCAAGGATGTCATTTTTTCCACAGTTACATGAGTTAAATTCTGAGCCTATCTCATGTATTGGTACTGTGGTGGTCTGTATATTGTTAGCTGCTATACTGTAGGTATAGGTGAATTAAGATACGTAGCTTCCTTACAGTTCTTACATGGAAAGAGTCATCTGCCAAGGAAATATCAATATATCTTTCCAGGAATAATATAATAATACCACAATCAATGAATGGGTATCCAGACTTCGAGCAAAGTCTGAGAGATGTTAATATGCTTCTAGACATGACTGGCCATCTTGGATTTATCCAAGTAGTACTTCTCTTACTTTTCTCTCTTTCCTTACCTCTGGTTCTCTATTTTCATGAACTCTCATGTTTACCACCTAGGATTTTTTTTTCCTTAGGTTTTCTAGTGACGACTGAGAATCTATTGCCTTCCTCTTCAATGCATGTGGGAGTGAGGAAGTTCCTACAGAATGGTTGACTGACCCTTGAGAATACTAGGAAAAGAAGATTCAGTTGGCTATGAAATAAGGAAGCTATTAGAGGATGGATATTCAGATGAGATTTTAATTCAGTTATTCAAATCCCTGAAAAGTTCAAAAACAAGGAAAAGGAAATGACAGAAAGTTAAATATTGGCTTACTCTTTATTTGGTCACTAAATACTAAAACGTGAAAAGTGTCCCATTGCCTTCTGTGCTATCTGACAAATGGAATGGAGTTGTCCATAGGAATGAAAAGTTGTGCAGGCAAAGGAAGAACACCCATAGAGAAATTACTTAATATTTTTGCTGCTATTTTTTGAAAGAAAGGTATTTTATTAAGTGAACAGGCTTGTAGATAAATCTTTAGGGATCTTAGTAAGAACTGCTAGGCACTTTCTTTGCTTTTTAGAAAACCAGACAATTCATGGAGATGCTGGCAAACTTTTTTTTTTTTAATGGCAATGTACACATCCCTGTTATCTATTTTAAGTGAATGCTCAAGCTATATTCAATAGGAGTTTGAATAGAATTACATTACACTGAAGCATGTTAATACAGTATTCCAAGCAACACTGTGTATACCTCAACTTAATCCCCACAAGCATGAAATGGAGTATGACCTTTCATGTTATGGATATAGTTTTTCCGTACTGCATGTACCATCTCTTTGTTTTCTGGACCAGGGTATTTTATGGCAATACCAAAAATAATTGAATACTGCTAGTAATTTGTAAATGAATGTGTTATTAGGCTATTTTATTTTATAAACACCTTATCTAATTTGCTGAGTTCACTCACAGGCCTTGACAATTTATTTGCATTTACTGTTTAACAGCCTAGTTTCACTGTGTTAGCTTAATAACAGTGTTGAGTTACATAAGAGGTGATGTATATGAACTGTGGAAGCCAACATCATCAGCTCAGCTCTGCTTGTCACAAAGAAAACAACCTTCCCGTTGTTGATTTAGTGTCCTGAATGTTTCCTTATAATTTTGCTGATAATTTTTTTTTTGATTGTGAAGATACATGAAGTCTAACAGAACTGTTTCAAAATCAGAATTAGAAAAGAAGAAAAATAATTGCTCTTAAAGAAAAAGTTGTTGCTTTTCCACACATATTGCTGGGAGCATAAATCTGACTAACCTACAACAAAATTAATGAAGTCATTCATAATGTACTTTATCCTGAATGACAGGCCGTTTCTTCTGGACAACTCTGACTTAAGTAATGATGGCAAAGTATTCATAAATTTTCTGCCGGATTCTTCTCACTGTGTTTACACCTATGTTAATTTTTGCAGATACTTTCTTTTGCCTGATATTTCTAAATACTTTTTTAGACAGAGACTGTAACCCAGCAATCCTGAAGGCATCAAGCTATTGCGCTTGCAGTATTCCTCATGAAAGTTCACTCATAAGGAAATAATTATCAATGACTAACAATACTTTGTATTCCCATTGACATTTCCAGCAGGTAAGAGAGAAATAAGCAAGTGATATTATGTGTATTCTAGGGTTGTGGATACATTTAGTTTGCATGTAACTACTGTTAGTCCCATTCATCAATGATGCAGGGCTAACTTGTGTCTTGGAATTGGGTCCTTGCCCATATGCCACTGTTTTAAGGTGGCAAAGTAGCTAATAAGAAGAATGAAATCAAATAACAATATTTCTATCCAGTGTTAATGGCAAAATTGGATTATCTTAAGTAGCATTCACCACGTATTGTATGTAAAATAATGCAACATGTTTATCCCATATTCAGAATTCTTACACACTCAGGAAAACCTTCAGCAATAGTTTGGTTTTTCTTCTGTTTGTTTTCTTCTTCTAAGGATTTAAGAGAGATTTTCCATATTCATCAAAACTGTCTATATTATTTTTTCTGTGCTTGTTACTGTAACATCTAGCTATATGTTTACTGCTGAAAGATCCTTGACCTTGGATTAACACCCGAAGGTCTAATGCAGCAATATCCTCTGACTGACTTGTAAAGTAACATAGTGAAAAAACTTGTGTAACTTGAAGGCACTTAGTCATACGACTCTGCAGTGGCCTTAATGCCAAACTCATATTCTGATTTTTTTTTTCTGTTGGAAACATTAAGATTTGCTACTAAGAAGGCTTTTATTAACTCACCATTGCAACCTATGATTATTTAAAGTGATATGATATTTTTATTGTAATGCAAACTTAAAATTCATGGAGAGTTCAGTTTTAAAATGATCATTCTTGAATAAAATAGCATAAATAGCATAAATACTAAGGCTTATTTTATTTTCCAGCTGATGTAGCTTATTGCATGGGATAAGAAACTCAGAAGTTTTCTTCACCTATATGAGAGAGGCAACCATTTACACAATGGTTAGCTGCTCTCAAGTGCTGACCAAAATGTGTTGTAGTTCAGTACACAGAGTACCCTGAAAACCTCCTATTTCCTTTGAAAGCTGGTGGAAAGAGCCCTGCTAGATCTGCATTTCTTCTGGACGGGTGCACAGGGACTGATTTCCATGGTAACCTACTAACGAGAAGCTTGCGGTTTAGTCACCTTGTACCACGATGACCCTTACATTAAATGGGAGGAAGTTAATAGTAGAGTTGGATCTCTACCCTTTCACCTGCCCAACCATCCCAGCCTGAGCAGCTGGGAGTGTCAACAGGAGTTGCTCCCCCACACTATATTCAAAAGTAACAAAGGACAGCGTAACAAAGAGTAGATGTTAGGCAAACGTGTGGCTACTGGCATGCCAAAATGCTAACCTTCATAACTTAAATTCCTCTTTTTTTTTTTTTTTTTTTTACAAAAGTAACAATAGGAATGAATTGTAACAATACCTTACAGTTTAAGAACTTAATTTGGGGGAGAAAGTTGCTTTGATTTTCCCAAAATATTGGTTGACCAGAATAGAAACCCTGGGTTTCAATTGGGTTAACTTTCCGCTAAATGGAAAGTCCTCTTTTATTTGTTATGGCAATAGGCATGAATTTGCTGTGATGTCAACTTATTTCCCCAAAATAATAACTCATTTGCCAAGATATCAGGACAAAAAAAGTTAAAAATCTATATAATACTTCTCTGTTAGTCTGCATTACTTTCTGGAATCTAAGCTATTAATACAAGCTGACAGCTGAAAGTTCATGCACGGATTGAAGCAGACAGGCAGTGGAAGCTATGGAGGAGGGGTAATTCTTACATTTACTGGGAATTATGGGCATTTGTAGCAAAGATTCTGGCATGTATTTTAAAAGTGATATATTGGGGAATGTATCTGTTATAAAGGTAAGAAACATGAACCACCATTTCCCTCAAATACTTCATAAAAAAGCTGTCTGCAGGATCACATCCTATGATACTTGGATTTCAGTTGTATTGTGCTTGAATACTCACCTTCAGGTCTAATGCCTTCTTTAATGCTTTAGATCACCCATAAAATATAAAGACTTGTTTTCTAGAAAAAGATAAAGAAATCATGCATGTTACCTGAGAGGATGTTTGTTTTGGGGCAATCGTAATTAAACATATACTGCTTTGTTCTGTCCACGATTAGCTCATTCTTCCTAAACAAAAAATTGACCAAGTTCTGCCTGGATAAAGGATGTTGGCAGTGCACATACAATGTGACAATGCAGGAAACAATGCGAGAACCTAAGGAAAAAAGAAGGAAGAAAAGAAAAGAGCTACATCTTAGGCAATACTTCTTAATAAAGTTATGATGAATTCTGTCTCCCACAGCATTATGTAAAATGATGCTTTCAAGCTTGTATTTAATATCATGGATTCAGAGTTATTTTCTGATTAGTTTTTTTCCAAATAACCACTACTCATAAGGCTTTTTTGCATTTGCTGGATTCTGAATTAGTGTAGAGAGAAAAACATGGGTGATGGATATATTTTCAGAATAATGCATCCCTTGCAATACTTATGTTTTGTTACAGTCAATGATGCAACTTTTTGTCTAATCTTCATTCTTTCAAGCAAGACTTGGGGAAAAAAAAAAAAACCCAGACACTCCTGCAGAATAGCAAAGAGCATGCAAACAGGACACAGTTCAGCACAGAGAAGGCCAAATGTGTTGGCAGGATGAGTAAATGTGCATCTACACAGTCTGCACAGTGAAATACAGGCTTTAAACCAGAAAAATCTAAAGGCACCTCTATGCACATTTGGCCTTCACTTCTAAATAATATGTGCATTTTTTAAAAAGCGCATTAAAATATGATTTTATAATGGTCAATTGGCTGAGAAATCAGAGATTAGTCAGACATTTCTAGGAAACCAGAATTATTTCTGCAAAAGTTTTCTGTCTTCTTTTTCATTTGGACTACGGTCTACCCCAGACTTGGTGAGACTGTTAGAAGTTGGCCCCCAGATGTAATACAGTTGACAAATTTTAAAGAGAGGAAAATAATCTTATAATAGAAAAAAAAGATGTTCCTTATAGGTCAGTTCATTAGATGACTATGAGATTCACATTTTTTTATTTATCTCTTTCTGTTTTGTTTACTAAAGGACTAACTTCAGAGATAGCAAATATTTATTGCTCTCAGTTTCTCTTTTCTAACTTCATACCAGAGGGGAAAAAAAAGGAAATATATGAATGCAATAGAAAGGTTAAAAAAAAAAAAGCCCTTCCCCCCTCCTCAAAAATGTTCTTATGGGATTCACATTCTCTGCAGTTATCCTTTTATTTTTTGACAAGGGGTCTTTCACTGGAATAGCTGCTTATGCACCTTTTACCGGGCAAATGGCCTTTTAGCCAACACACAAAAACCTAATCACATTTCTCTTCTTATTCTTTAGCAAGGTCTTAAGCTGAGAGAGATGTGATCGGTGGCAGATGGCGTTAGAAATAAGGAAGCACAGTTCCGGGGGGCCTGGGCGAGAGCTACCCCCAGACGAGGTCAGCAAGCCTGGCCCCGGGGCTGCTCACGGCCCGCTGCAGCAGCGCCGCCGAGCCCCCGGCTCAGGCCCAAATGCTGGGAAGAACTTCCTTCACCTGAGCTCTTTTAATAACCCTCCATCACTATGAAATATCTGACCGCTGGGGACTTGCCTGGCAAGTCTAACAAATTAGGGCTGCCGTTACAAGTAAACAACTACGCCTGCCAGTTATCTCCATCTGCCCGGCACTGCCAGGTTCATTATAAGCATCAGGAGATGGACTTAAACAGATGGCAGGAAATGTGCTTGGCCCTTGCACTCAGGAGAGGGGGACGAGAGGCAATTGCTTTGCATAACATCCCCTTCCTTTCATTACTTCACATTATAATATGTAAATAAAGTAACACCAGGAGCAATTTAAAATGCACTCAGCATTGAAATATAAGGGTGCTACATGGAGAGAGAGAAAGCAGGAGAGGAAGTTTCAGTTGTTTGCAAAACACAGTTGGCTCCCCCCACACCCTCATCCCCAAAGAGATTTCAAGGGCTGGTTTTCTTTATGACACACTAAATGAAACTCTTTCTGAACATGTTTCTCTCATTCTCTTTCCCTGGCAGTCTCCAAAGATTGCAGGGAACTGTCAATCAGGCGGGCTGCAGGAAGGCCTGCAGCGCACACACGGGAGCGTGGAGAGCGCGCAGCACTGAACAGTGAGGCTCTGCTCGCTGCTCTTTTCTTTCAGTTGACACTGGAAGTGCACTATACCTGCAAACTGGTATGGAGACATCACTGAACACTGTCCCACACAGGAGTAAGAAAAAATGTGATTTTTCAATAAAAAAATACTAGCAGCTTTGGCTTAAAATGAGGATATAAATAATGCTGCATGGGGCTTAAATCTCGAGGTAGCAAACTTATTTCTCTTCTGTGCCCTGCCACTGACCCATCATAGGATGCTGGGCATTTCAATCTCTGCTTCTGAGTCTAAATAAGGACTAACATATTTTACAAACAGGTAGCTGACATCCCTGGACATGAGACCTTTCACAGGATTTGGCTGTCTGAGCATGGATCCACACTTTCTGGAAGAGGGGCAGTCTTTTTTACTCATTTATATTACGCTTAACAAACTGACAGCCTCCTCTCAGCTCAGGCCTGCAGTTGCTGCTGGAATAATACAAGAAACAAAAACAAAGAGTCAAGAGGGGAAGGCAGACACAAGTGGGGTAAAAAAAGGTTGGCTTTAGTAGACTGATACCTGTGTGAATCTGATGAAGATATGACTCACTAAGGGGGTTTAAGGGAATGGATTAGACAATGTAAAGCAACCAGTAAGGCAAGATACAATGGCAGTGGTCCATCACACACAAGATGCTGCTGTTCACTGAAACATCTGGAGCCACATAAACAATTGGAAAATGTATGATATTCATCAGGATTTAACCAGATAAAAATGAAATCTGGGCCGCTTGTCACAGGACAGGCATTGAAGCCTCTGAGAATACTGGGCCCAGAGCAGGTCCAAGTAATATTTAGGATCCTGGACAAACATTGGAGGATAAAGAAGTCTGTGAATATGATGACTTTAAACATGCAAGTTAGATACCCTCCCTGCAAAGGAAAATATATACCTCAGTTACATGCCCAGAATAAGCAGGTTGGTGTCCTCTCTGCTCCAGCTGAGAGCAGATGTTCGGAGACCAGCACTGAGGGTTGCATTTAGAAGAATTGTGAGAAAAAAAAACACCCTCTCAGTTACAAAAGAAAAAGAAAAAAATGTTTCAGACTTGCCAACTCGCTGGGTCTGGGTGGTAGACTGTGAGATTTCTGGATGGCTAGCAGCCCGGGCTACCAGATGTTCAAAAATCCCAGACAAATGACCATGGTGTCTGTAAGGAGCAGCTCTACAGCACACCAAGGAGAAAGCTGTTCTGCTTCGCACAGTCCAGACTTGTCTGCGATACATCAGGCTTGTCACGTACGCGCAGCTCTACTGCGCATGTATGACAGCTACGAAAATGAGGCACATAAAACCTACTGCTTGTGGATCTGCCAGCTTTGACAGGTCTGAGTCTGGAAGCAGCATAGTGAGGGAAAGGGCTCCTCTGTGCTAATAGTAGCAGGCGTTGGTGCATCCAAATTTTAAGTCTCAAACCTTCCATGACTTCTTAGCAATAAAATTCAGAAAACAGGAGTTTTGTCTCTTGATCATCTTTATGAGCTATAAATAAAGAAAGAAAGGAAAAGAAAAGAAAAACACAAAAATCCACAGGATCCTGACATGAGAACATGAGGTTACTTTATTTTCCATAAACTTTTCTCCCATCCTCCCTAATTGTTCCCCTTATTATCCAATTTTTTGGAAGCCCAGCTTATTCCAATATAGGTTTCCTGCATTTGGGTCAAAGAATTCATCAAATGGAGCTTCTGTATTTAATAGCTATGACTTTTTTTAATGGCCTGATATATTTTTTTTTGTGCTACACTTTTCTCTCTCTCTCTCTCTTTTTTTTTTTTTTCCCTCTCTCCAGGATCTAACTGCCTTTACTGAACTGCATTTCCAGCTTTTGAAGCATTTGTGGCCTGTGGCTCAAATATCCTGCACACCATTGCTATTAAACAATAGTGAGCCCCTTCACATCTTTCTCCTTGCAAGGTTATACATTCTCTCTGTGGTTCTCTTATCCTGCACAGGAATTGCCTCCACACTGAATCCAGGAATACTGATATCCTTTGCTTCTAATTAATTAACTAAAACTTTTTTGGACTTTTTAGGCCATTCCCTTTTCCACAGTCTAGCATCATGATTATTTTTGGCATATGCTGCCCACATATGTCAAACTTAATTATATTGCAGGCACTCTTACTTAGGAGTTTGACAGTAGTTTTTAAATCAATTCTTTTTTATTTGGGATTAGAGTGATCTGAGATTAGACTCTCTCCTCTTGTGTTCTGTGTTGGAGTTGGCAATTTCTCTCCTGCAGCAGCTTTTTGCATTGCCCCCCCCCTCCCGCCCCCCAGCCCTGGCAATACACTGGTGCATGGAGTTATTGGATTTCAGACTGAAGTGGGAAGGAGTATCCAGATTCATTCCCCAGCAATCCCAGGGGTGTACTCGGGGGGTGTGATCGTAGACAGGGCAGCTGTAGTAAGAAACTACTCTTATTTTTAATACACTGCACTGTTGTTTATTCCTTGGCAGGAAGATCTGCAGTTTTTCCTCTTTGTAAACTAACAGAAAATGTTAATTTACAGGCTTATTTAGCTGAGTCAGGCTTAAAAATGGCCTGTATCTGTTATTTCAAAACACAGTCTATCTGAAATCATAACATGATTATTATTTGCTTTCTCTCCCATTGCTCTGAGCACCTAAGTCCATTCCCTGTCTCTGGTGCCATTTATCCTGTCATTGTCTCATGCTAGCAACATTTGTCTGCCTGTTTAAAGACAGATAAATAAATAAATAAATAAATAAATATTAAAAAAAAATATATAATATATCTATATGAAGCTGATCATTAGATATGGGATACATACTGTAAAGATACTCTTTAAAAACATTATAGTATATCAATCAGACACACAAATACCTTGTGACATTTCAATCGTGTATGACCCCTAGTGAAACCCCGTTCAGTCGGGCTCTAGGAAACACTCTCATTCAAGTTTCTCTATACTTCTGAATAATCACTTGCAATCTTCTGTAAAAGTGCATCTGTTAGCTTCTAGGTTTAAGGCATTAAATAACAAACCAAACCCCTATCTTAGATAACTGTATTTGCTATTGGCAAGGCAGAAACAGTTTTGCTTTTATTTTCCCTCCCCTCCTCTTTTTCCTTAATGGAATAATGCAGTAAAGAGACTGAAAATGGGGAAATATGGCCACAATATAATATTATCTCCATCAGTCTCTTTTATGAACAACTGTGAGAGTTCCCTCAAGTGCTATCTTCTCATTCAACATTCCTAGTCAGCAAAGTTTACTTAGAATTTGGATCAGCAAATAATCCAGTACCATTTTGCAGATACCAGACTTTTCCTCCAATTCTAAGAGAGCTGCTTGTTTCAGAGACCTGCAAAGGGAGCAGATTAGGTGTTCAGCTTTACCTAGGTGCCAGGGATTTATGGATTCACTTGAGTCTTCTTAGCTTTGCTGTTGTCTCTGTAATATCCCTCACCACAGCACTTTCAGCAAAGGCTCTTACAGCATAATCCTTCACCTACATTGTATTTTACATTAAGAACTCAATGAGGAAAACAAAAGAAAACAAAGATAGGGACCAGGGACTAGAACACAAGTCTACCTTTTCACAAAAAGGGGACTGTGACAACTTTTGCAAAGTCAGGGATGTTTTTAAAAGCTTGATACTGCCCCTGACTTTTCTAGTAAAAACAAAAAGACTTGCATTGAATCAGCAGAAAACTTGACCTGATGCACTGGGAAGCGCACCTATTTTCATGAAGCTGCTTAACATACAGAAAAGTCACAAACGTTGAAAATATAATTTCTACATTGTTTACATTAAGCCTATTGCAGCTTACTCGCAAAAGATAAAAAAGTATATCTCCTGGACGTTAGTTTAGTCGCAAAGGTGCAGCAGCCATGGTTTTACTGTGCCTTGTTCTGCAGCCTTATGGAACATATCAACGTTGTCTCTCCTGCCTTGTCATTAGCAGGCTGAAACACCTTCTATTTACTGATGGGATTAGCCACTCCAGAGAGAAGGTTTCGCCATACATATCCCCCTCTGTCTGCTGAGACAGCTGTAATGGCTAAGTGCACCTGTGGCACAATAACCACCAGCGGCTAGCTAGTATTGTTTATTGCTAATGAGGCATATAATTGCTGCAGTTAATCCAGCTTCTGTGGTTACTAGGTAGGAGGAAGAAAACTACAGTGAAACTGGATAGGGTAACAGAGCGAGCTGCTTGTCTCCAGCATTTAATTTAGATTTAACAAGGCAGTTAGTGTTAGATCTCAAATGATTGTTAAAGAGCACTTACTGATGTTAATAAGCATAATAATCAACTATAACTGGCATAAATTAATTCACCATTACAATGCAGAAGTAATAAAATGGGTAATCATGCTCTTTAAATTATATTAATGTGCACATTCAACCATATCAAATGGTTTAACTGTTCACCAATATAGCAATAGTAAATTAATTTGAAAGAAATGCAATGCAGCAAACAAACCCTAATTACCATTTAATAACTATGGTAATTTCTATTTAATTTGGCTACACTGTCCTGTTGATAGGCAAAAAATGAAAGTATGTAAAGTTAGGAAAAAATATGCTTAAGTGGTTCAACATGACTAATTGAAAGCAAGCTCTGCAATTCTGCAGGATCATTTCTCTAGGTTTGGTTCTTTCTCTGCTATAGCCTACTTCAGCCCTCCAAAGTCCATCTTGCTCCAGATTTGCCTTTGATATTGATCCAGCCAAAAAGCAGCTGGCTCTAAGTCCCCAAATGTCTCAAGACAATATTGACTGAGTGTGCCCAAGTGTTTCATTAATAGATTAAGGGACAGCAAAAAGACACGCATGTCCTATCCATCCCCCCACCCCAAGAATCTCACAACAGCAATACAAATCATTTTAAGAAGCTATCTTGGAAATAGGCTAAATTTTTTCTGTGATAAAATGTCTGTGGTACTCCCAGCTGAATAAAGGAAAAACAGAAAATGGATTTAATTTACTTAATACTGAAGCTGTAACACACTTTTTATAAAGCTTTGCTGCTGTGCAAATACACCAAAAGGTAGGGAGATATTAATTAAAGGGCCAGGGAAAAGGATCTACAGCTGCTCCTGCTGAAGTTCCACGAGAGATCTGGATGCTGCAAAGAAGCTCTTGTATCAGTAAGTAATGTCTCCAATTTCAGATAGAAATACCTTAAAATAAGGCTTATTTCCTTAGTTAAGTGTTTCAGCCCAAATGCAGGTGCCAAATCTTTGCCCATAATTTTGTTTTATTTTGTTTTCAAAATATCACACATTTCAGATGTCTTTATAACACTGTCCTGGTCCACACTTCAAATGTAAGGGTCTGAATAACAGTGGGGAAACCAGTTGTTATGAGCAAGAAAAAAAATGCTTAAAGAAAACTGCAATACAGAGGCAAAACAGGTGAGAGGTTGGAGCACAGATCTGTTGGGAGGGAGAGGAAAATCCATGAATCCTCTGTAATTTATTTCTACCATCCCAGTAGAGCTCTGGGATCCAACTGCATTGCAAACTGGTTGCAGGAATAAATGCAATCTCTTTGATGTAATTTGGTACCAGCCCATTAAAAAGGTATGAAGGGAACAATAGATCTACTGTATAGATCTTTGAAAGGTACAGGCTAAAGCATCTCTTATTTCCATCTAGTATTTTCAACCAACTGGAAAACATGTTTTGAAAAGTCTTTGTGCTTGGAATACTTGACGTTTCTACTTGATTGCTGCTCTGCTGCTAGCTGCTGGTAACTTGCAAGATGTTTATGTGATCTGAAGTTGCTGATCCTAACTGGTTTAGGGGAGGGTGCTAAATACCAGTCATTCAGCAAAGTGCTTTAACAGACAGGTAGTTGTTCCTCTGAGCTTTCTCCAAACAGCCCCCAGGAATAAAAATCAGAGGGGATTCTCTTTCAGTCAACAGGACTAGTTGAACAACCATCCATGTCTCATGGGGGTGGTGGTGGGGTGGTGGTGTTTATAAAATCAGCCAGTTTTAGAGACAGTTAACCTGCCTCTTTTCTACTACAGACTTAGGAAGCTGGAATTGTCATTATGTTGTCATTTTATATGTTCTGTAAAATATGTCTTAATTCCCAGTGCAAAAATCAACATTCTCATTGGATTCTTTTTATAGGAAGACCTGTCCTTTATGAGCTGAATGAGATATTTCTTCAGAAAAACAGCAGCATGTAAATATTTTAGAATAAAGATAAGTTACAATCACTTCTTTTATGAAAAATAAGCATAATACTTTATTTCTGAATCTCCCACAGCTACTCTGTCTGATGTCAAAACCAAGCACAGCTGCAGTGGAGGGCTACTTGCCTCTCTTTCTGTTTGTTAATCATTTCTGAGCCTATCCATAAATACCAGACCCTGACTTACTTCTGTATGTGATACAGGCAGTGTAGTAAATCTATTTTGCCTTGTGTAGCCATTTTCTTATATTTTTATGGAGCCCTTTCTCATCTCAGTACATAGTACTGAGGCCAGAGGAAAGGAACTCTGCCCTTCATGTTATTACCAGCCACAGGAACGTTCTCACGCACCATGCATAAAACATGTCCAAAGACTGTCCTCTCAGTGGCTTATCTATTGACCTTGAGAAAAACTAACGCATTCTTCTTCACTACCAAATGAATTTTCCTTTCAAATCATCCTCCAAAATGATTAAATGTTTCTGTAAGAGCCAGAATCATGGTTCTTCTCAAAGACTGATCATATCAAGCTATATCACAAGGTTCAGCAAACAAAAAGGGAGGAGAGTCATTGTTCCTTTTGAGTCAAAAAGAATTTCGTCTTTATTAGACAGGATGGAAGAAGCTAATATTTGAAAGAAGTAGTTACTTCTTTCTTTCGGTTACTTACCACTTTTTTTTATGTAGGCTGGGGCTTTAACTTTGTGTGTGTCATTTACTATGGCAAACTTATTTAGATAATAATCCATTCCAAAATGTTCTGAGAAAGAGTTTCTTGAAGTTTGATTAATTCCAAGACAGCTGCTGAACTTCATTACTCTGAATCAGGCAGTATTTGAAAGAAAAAACAAAAAAGTAAATGACAGCATCAGTATGACAGAAGAATTTATTTCATACGAGGGTAAAACACATCTTCACTGCTTCCTTCAGAGAACATGAAGCATGAAAGGAAGCTTGTTGCACAGTTGGCTCTATTGAAAGGTATTTAGTGCCATCTAGTGGTTATGAAAATGTACAGTTTCTAAATTTATAATTTCTATATTCAGTTGTGGAGGTCTCTACAGAAATACCAGCATTTGAGTCAGTGAGAGGAAATCAACATCACTTTAGGATGTGGACCATCAAAACATTTTTCGTATCACTTGTAATGCTTTTTTGTTCTGAGTATAGGACTTAATTCTGACTTATCAACAAACTTTAGAATGATGCTGTTAAGAAAACTATGTTTTCCTTGGTATGTGACTGCACGACCCCTGAAAAACAGCACATTTCAGACATGCTACTCTTTACTTACTGTGAAGAAATAGGTTCAAAAATGAAGCTGTTATTTTCAGGAAAAAAAAATAAAGAGAACATCAGATTTTGACCATTAATGAATCAAGACATTTAAGAAAAGACAGAAGATTGCCACTTCTGGGAGCAGCACCTAATGCAGTCATCAATGCTTCATTTACACCAGACAAATCTGCTTCTGTTTGTCACAATTACCTTACTGAATTAAGGCAGCACAATGTCCATACAGTATTTTTTCCACTATTAATGTGACTTATTTTCTTAGAAAATATTTCTTATTTATATAAAAACATATCAAGAGATCTTAAGAGCACTTGGATCCTGTGGGTTAAAGTATCCTTGCTGTGCTAGGGTGAATCAGTCCGTGTGACAGATGCAGGGCAACTCCCTGAGACGCTGCACCCTAGACACCTCCTGAAGATGTTACAGGGAGCATTGGTGAAGCTTTAGGTGGCCATGAAGAGGAGCAAAGCTCTCCTGCAGAGCTGCACATCTCATTGCTGTTGCCCTGCCATGCACATTGCCAGATCCTGTGGTGAGGGGAAGGGGAAAGGAGAAGGAGGCGAGGCTGGGATGCTCTGCTCAGCAACATGACCGACTGTCTGTAGACCACCATTTCCACCAGCATAGCACAAGCTCTTCCCCAGCTGTCAAAGGCGCACCACCAATAAGATCTGGCAAAACCCACAGTGCAAGAAAATGGCTTTTGGACACCTCAGATTTTGCTATCTTGCCTGACTCCTCCTAAAACCAGAGTTGCCCAAGGCAAAACCGCATGGCTAGGAGTCAGTGGTAGGACACGATACGTATATGTATGTCCTATTTAGGTTAAGCATGTTTCCAGTTTCTGATTCATAGGGATTGCACTTTTAATGTTTCAGCAAATGTTGCAGAGAGCACTGCTAGCAGTTTATAGAGTTGCTTCCTGTGCTATTTGCCAAGAAAATTAGCTCCCTAATCAGTGCAGTTCATTCCTTGTAAGAGTCTGGTTATAACTCTCTTGACAGAGTTTTAAACGCTTTGATACAGCATTTCTATGTCCTACCAAGCAGATGTAAAGCAAGCAAGCTAAAAATCTGGGGTATTTCAGTTCATATGGCAGTCATGATCGAAGGCTGGTTAGAATTAAAGTTAAAAGAAGATCTAACTTTGTTAAAGTTATAACATAATTATCAAAGATGATATAATTGATGCAAAGATCCTTGACATCCTACAGAAGCTGAAGAGGAACAGAAGTCTTGGGAATGGGAAAGAAGTGTTAAGCATGTCTGAAATCTGTAAAGCAACTCTTTAGCAGTTTGACAATTGGATTTTTTTTGTTAGCTTAAGAGGTGTCAAGATTTGTTCCATTCTGCAGTGTTCCAAACAGTGTTGCTTTCATTTCTATTTATGTGAAAAATATTTTTCTTTTTTGATCAAAACAACATTTTCAATTTTTCTCTCTCTCACACAAAGAAACAAAAATCCTGATGGAAACGTTTGTAAGGAATATTTGGTATAATATTGGCCTTGTCTTATTTTTAAGAGCACTCAGAGAATTCTTCTCTTGACCATTTTTCTGACCTTTAAATCTTATAGCAGCAGAAAACTCAATTAGCCCCAACACAAAGCTAATACTTCTGTGCAAACTCATACATTGGCAACAAATGGTAGAATTCATAATACTACCAACATCCTAAACAGTTCTGTATGGCAAATTAAACTAGGAACTAGGTGATGCTGAGCATATTAGGGCCTTTTATGTTACTTAGAGACTCTCTTAGATAGAAAATTTTCCAAATTTAATTTTAAAACTCCTTTCTCTCTGTACATATGCACACTATTAGAGCAGAGCAGAAGCTTGTGATAAATCCAAGAATATGGGATTCAGGATCATATATATAAAACTGAGCTGCAAAAAAATTATGTGTCTTTTAAAAGAGGATGTTCCAAGCACTGTATTTCAATTCTGCAGCCTGGAATGGTGAAAATAGGTGAAAAACTACATCAAAATTCTTTCAATTATTGCCACTGTTGTACTAGTGTATTTCAACTGGAAAACCAACAAAACCAAAAATAGAGGAGCTCTATTACATTGCTTGACTTGGAACTAAATGTGTTTTTTATTTGCACATGTGGATTCAATTTTTCCTTTTTTTCCTGATTGCACAATAGAAAAGCATTTAAGTAGATTATTTGTAAAAATGATGCAGTATAGAAATTTCTATCATATTACTTACTCTAAACTGATTTCCTATATGACAAGCCTTAGAACTCCTCTCCATGATTCTCATGGATTCTTTAAATTCAATGCCTTCTAACCAACCCAGTAAGGGATTTAACCCATCCTCGAGATATTTTACATCTATGTAACCTCTATGTAACCTGTATGAGAACCTCTTGATCTTGGATTCAGAGGAGGAAACCTCTAAATTTCTTTGAAAACAAAGCTGAAGGTCTAAAGCCTATGTTCCACTTATAGTCAAAAGGAAAGAGAATGGGGCAAAGTGATGTTTAGAGATACTTCTCTGTTAACTGTAATACAGGTTAGACTAAATTAACTCTTAGAAGAGTAGAATCTCTGCTAACTGTCCCCTGGAACGGCCCTCCTCTCTTCCACAAGTGATTTCAAGTACTCTAGAAATAAGGTGCCTTCCTCAGGCACAAAGGTAACAGGCTTTGCAGGCCAACCTCTTCACCTGAGGTGGACAACAACCCACAGTGGAATAAGGACCAACACATTAGCACTAACAGGTATGTAGATGTCTGAGGAACAGCAGGAATGGGAATACCTGGAAGCATTAAACATCCAGTTTGCCACTCCAGATTATTCCCGCCATCCCCACCAATTAAAGCACTAGGATAAAGAAAGCTATCATGCACTTAATAGCTAAGAGGAAATATATAAAAGAGACAGATCTACTCTCAGACTTCATCAAGGTAGGCTTGTATGTAATTCAGTCTCTCCTAAGAGGTTTTCCTCTAACAGGATCTCAGAGTTCCCACATGAGTGTCCACTGCCTCCCAAAATAGCACCCTCCTGTTTTTCCATAGTCCTCCAGTTACCCTCCAGTTACACAGTGCCCCTAAGTTACAACTCATAAATCTGATTCCTTTTTCCTCTCACACTACGGACATGATGAGCTGGACACTGAATGGTCCCAATCTGCAAGCTGAGAACACCTTTACAGGGCAGAGGAAGAAAGAGAAGCCTTCTCTATCATTTGTTAAGTTATTCACTTGAAGGTACTGCTCACATTTATTACATTGGGCTATATCGGCAGAAGAGAAATTCATAGGTCTTTGTCATCTTGTCCAGCACAGAAAGTCTATCAACTCTCTTGGTCCCTTGGGAACTATTCTACGTTTCCCAGAGGAAGAAGTTTTCTGCAGGAGAAAACTAATGTTGTTCATCCTTCTGCCAACAAAGGTCCATGTTACCCTTCTTAGGAAAAAAAAAAAAAGGCCCTTACTACCCTTCATAAGTTAATAAGCCTGCAGCCTAGGCTAATACTGCATAGCGTAAATTGGCCACATTTCACGAGTGCTCACCAGTGTGGCCTACCTGCTTCTTTTCATGGCTGGTTTCCAGCCATTCCTCTGTAGCCCTCTTGTAGGTAGTCCTAATTCTGCATGCACTAGACAGAGAGCACCTTTTTAGTACATTCATGCTGAAAAAGTATTTTAGGACTTGCCAGATTTTAAGACAAATTCTGAGAGCTGGGAAATTTAATATTGAGATATTTATCTTTCATTAAGTCTCAAGAAAATGTCTCTGTGTTTGCTTAGCCTGGTGATGTTCCCAACATATTATCATGTACAGAAAAGTCTCTCTGGGAAGCCATCTGGTATGTTATAGCACAGTATGTACTATCTTTCCTTGTTGCCAAATACATGCATTCAATTAATGATAATCATCTGCTACTTTTGCAGTGATACTTTTTTTCCCCTTTCCTGAATAGTCTTAGCCAAGCTTTGCATAATCACCTTAGGAAACCTTGGTGCTGAAAATTTGATTTCCTTCCCAGACAGCAGCATACCAGTGGGGTCTGACACAACCCTTGCTTGTTGATGAGGAGGAAGTGAAAATACAATAGCATTGCTTTCTCTCACACATTCACAGCTGGGCTCCCAGACTCAGTCAGCAAGAAAAAAAAAAAAAGAAAAAATTACATAGCCTGCAGAAATGTCATCGGGACTTGAGAGGTGCTGATCTAGGAGTAACAATTGCTCTAAGAACAGCTGTTGTCATCCACAGAGACTTAGCAGTTCCACCAGAGAAACATTTTAGCCAGTTTTCCTCACTACTGTGGAAAAATTTATTTCAAATCTGATCGTGAGAGAAGGCAGAAACAGCTACTTTAATGCTGAAGCAAAAGCACAGAAAGACAAAATTGCATTCAAGACTGTCTTGAGCACATAAACTGAAACAATCATAATTATGGTTACCTACCAAACAATAAATGAAATGAAAAAAATTTAAAAGAGGGGAAAAAAAAGACCTAAAAGACATTTGTTTCTGACTTTGCCAGTTAGTCACTTTTTTTTTTCACATCTTGTACCGAAATAAAGCAAATTTTAACCCAAGTGGGCCTGCACTGGAAATTGAATCTGAATTCCCCACCCCTCAGGCTGAGAAAATGCTACAACCGGGTGAAAATAAGATAGGGGTTTAGACCAGACAGTATCTCCTGTGCATGCCCACACACCAGAAGTCACAGATCATTTGAACACGAATATGAAAATGAAGTCCTTCAGTAAAAAGAAACAAACAAAACCCCCACAAAAACTGCAGCACGTCTAAGGAAGCTGGGTGGAGAAATGAAGAGTTTTGCCTGTGTTTTTAGTCCCTAAAGCAGGAAGGTCAAGCCTGGTTAGTAAGGTACTGCTTCTCTCAGTGTCTTCCAGGAGATGGTAGGAAATAGAGGGAGGAAGTGGCAAAAATTGCCTTTTGGAGGCCAAGGACTAATGCCTCCCTTGTTGTGCTCCAGCCCTCGCCTGGCCCCGTAGCAAGAGCCTCAGGGCTCAAACTCAAAAGTTTCTCAGTGCAGTGCTACAGTGCAGCACTACAGAAAATGTCATATACATTGGTCATATACAAATAGACAAAAAAGTTGTTTTCTGAAGCCAAAAATAAACCTGAGAAAAAAGTTTCCATCCATACAGTTCTGAACTGTTGCTCTCATTGTGTAAAAACAGAATGTAGAGGAAAATGCAACTGAATAATTGATACATCTAGATCCTGAATTATTACTGATAAGTATTTTTGTTAGGTAGCACTGAGAGTCTTTGGAATAAATCTTGCAGTTCTGTCTTTGCCCCTCATGCTGCTCACTGCACAAGGGATTTTACTCACACAGGAGTTTGCATTTTATGAACTGTTTTCTTTTTAGAGTAACTCTTTACTCCCTCTTGTGGCCTTTTAGCAAAGTATGTTCTTTCTACTTGGAATCCAGTTGGATTTTATTCTTTGTGGCATATATTTGAAGTTAAATAAATTAGAGATAGTTGTGAGTTATAAGTTTTACGCCTTAAATATGCTTCCTTCCAAAATACAGTAGGTCATAATACATTTTTTCTCCAAGTCTGCATCTATTTCATATTTCAATAATCATTTTAAGTAACTTGAAAAATACTTTAATAGAACAACTTCTCCTGCAAGCATTAATGAAAATTTGACTGTGCTTGCTAGAAAAAGCTTTTAAGAGTAGTTTCAGTGCCCTCCAAATAACATCAATTTTTATTTTTAGAAGTGTGTGAGAATAAAAACATCTCCAAAACCATTGAGTTTTTTGTTATGATCAAGTTTTCAGACAGCAAGCACAATCTCTGTCCCGGCCACACACCGCACTAACTGTGTTGTTTCTCCTCTGATATGTGCTCACTGCGGGTATACACCCCATGGGTGCTGAGGGAATAGGAATGAGCTGCAGCACTTACACAGTGAGGGAAGGGACAGAATTCATTATTCTCGTGCCACATCAGTCACCACGGTCCCTTCCTGCAGGCTGTCACACAGATCACATCTCCACCGTCTCCAAATGCTGACAGAAGACACTCTCTGTTCAGCTTTATTTCTCTTTTCCTGTTTTTATAACATGTTCCCAGTGGGCAAAAAAAAGTAACCTCAGCAGATAGCATTAAAACTGCTTTCATACTCATATTCATTCCATCCAGTTGTGCTAATCTTTTTTCCATTTGATACTTGAAGCATTTCTCAAGAAATTAGGATCCAGACACAGGGCCGAAGGACAGAGGCGTAGCAAATTATGTGAGTAACAGCTGAACAATGTGAGTGCACACTGATAGGTGCAGCAAATGTGAAAAGTGAACTCCACCTTCTTTCACTGAAGGCTACACTAAATTGTAATCTTGGAATTACCACCAGCTAAAAATGTGCATGTGGGGCGTTAATCTGGCTCTGCTGATATTGTTTTCAACCTCTGTTATCTGATCATGTGTCTAAGTTTTAGGCCGCTTAACTGGCAGTCTCCACAGATGAAATACATGTACTCACAAGCTATTACCATGTTTCATCTGATGCAAATCAGCTGGGTTCAGATCATCTGTCTGAAACCTAATGTTTTCCATCTTTAGATTTCTTCTCTGGTTCTTAATTTTGCAGTCAGGTATGTGTTTGGCATGGCCATAAATGTGATGGCAATACATGGGTTATTTATCCTGTGCTCCAAATTCTTGGCTATGATGTCTTTAAAAACAGAACCAGATGGAGCAGTGACTAGAAGGTCGTTTGGATTGGTTTAAAGGAAAAGAATACATTTGGTTATTCTGAGTCAAATGATTTTTCTCCTGCTTGAGGTAAGAGCTTTGGAGAAAGCAGACATCTTTGCTTTAAGCAATCCGGACCTCTTTCTCTCTGCTTCTGTTGTGAAGATATTTCTTTGAACCAGCACTGAAAACCAGGCCAGATTACAAGGTCTTAGTGATTCAGTAGTGCGGTCTGTAAAGCCTGGCTCCTGCTGAAATACCCAGCCTGTGAAGCTTGCAGGGCCTGGCAGTGTTCATTTTGAGATAAAACAAAGTCAGTGTTGATTTCCATCTGTGAACAATGCACTAAGGAACAAGAATCAAAGGTCTATTTGCTTGTCCATATCTCAGTGATGACTAGTTACACATGACAGAAAGCAGGGAATGCGATAAAGTTAAAGCCTAAAAAAAAGGAAAATATTTCAGACTTTGAAAAGGAAACTCATTTGGCATGGACTGGGTTATATGCATGTGGGGATGAAGACAGTGTTTCTTTCTCTTGGCAAAGTATGACTTGGCGTTCAATTTCCAGTCTGCCAAGAGTGGAGTTTTGTAGTCAATTTATTTTAGAAGCTCACAATAACTAACTGGCTTTATCATACTTTTGACATGGACCTAACCTTTCAGAGCTCTTTAGTTGACATATTTCTCAGCCCAGCACAGCATATTTCACAGTAGTCATGCCACCAGCATGGAAGACTGCAGTATCCCTTGAGTTATTCAGTAGAGGAATAGTGAGGGACAGATAAAGGTACTTGCACATCAGAATGCTCAAATATTCAGGAACAATTTTCCATGGGGAATTCCTAGCTATACTTTTCTGGCAGGGGAGGTGCATAGCCACTGAATTATTTATTAAACAATGTAAGCATGTATAGCTAGAGTCAAGATTTATCTTTAATTTGGAATATTCTTAAGAAGCAAGAATTCTATTGGGAAGCAATAACTGCTCTGAATTGCTTTGGCTAAAAAAACCAGCAGTTGGTGTGTAGAAACTTTACAACAATTCTGAAGGCAAAGACATGGGCTCAATGAGCACTGAAGACGTGGAGCAGAAATTCAACCAGGTTTAGCGCAAAAAGAATGAGATGGGGATGTTTTTTACTGACTTACATGCTCTGCATGAGTAAGAGCTGCTGCAGGAAGTTAGGGCACAAAGAAGTAGTATCTTATTCCTTATGTACTCTGCCGTGTATGGATCTGTTTTTCTGTTGGAAATGAATAAGTATGCATCCTAAGTTATGGCATAAGAACAGCTACCATAGGATGAGAGGGGAAAGAACAGGTAATGTACCACCTATCTGCATGCTCTTAATTTGTGCTAAACTGTGATGAATACAGTATCACTTACTTCTCAGTAAATGCCTAGTTTGATCCACAGTAATAACTTCTGTTTATCAAAAAAGAGAGAGAGAGAAAAAAAAGAAAACTTTTAAACACAGTGGCCTGGACTTTTAGCCAGGATGTACTATATAGCCTCCTACTGCAGGATTCAGTAGGACTATATAGCCTCCTACTGCAGGATTCATTAATGTGCACTGTGGCATTTTCTCTGTTATATGGCATGTAATCAAAATACATCCTCAGTTTCAGGACAGTCCAATCACACTGGTGAGAGAGCATAGGCATGTGAGATCTGTCATAAGATGGTGAAGGGTGAGCATTCAGCTTTAGGAAAGAAGGTAGATATTTGACAACTGAAGTGGGCTAAGTAAGATAAGGCTAGTTAGCTGTGTGTGTGGTGGTGGTGGGGAAGAGAGATGCCTGAAGAAATATATGACTGAATGCTATAAAATCATAAGAAAGGGTGAAGAGTGTGAATGCTGTCTGACTTCCACTATAAAAACCAGGCAGTGCCCACTACGAGTCAGGCTTTAGAAAACCAAAAGGAGGAGGATATTTAATATGCTGCTAGACTGCAGAACTCCTTTCCTAAAGATGCTGTGGATGGTAAACATTTACAGCATTCAGCAAGTTCATAAGGAAAGACCCGGATATCCTAGAAAGTGTCCAGAGAAGGGACACCAAGATGACCATGGGACTGGAGCACACAACATACAGGGGTAGGCTGAGACACTTTGGTATGTTGAACTTGGAGAAGAGAAAGCTGAGCAGGGGATATACATACTGTTTTCAACTACTGAATGGATAGTTGCAGAGGAAACAGAGACAGACTCTTCCCAGAAGTGCACACCAAAAGGATAAAGAGCAACAGTTAGAGGTTGCAGCAAGGAAGGTTGCAGCTAGACACAAAAGAAAAACATTCACAAGAGCAGTCAAACTGGAACAGATTGCTGAGAGAGGTTATGTAGCCTCCCATTCTTGGAGATATTCAAAACCTACCTGGAGAAGGCCCTGAGCAGCCAAACCTAACATTAGCCTTGATTCAGTTTTGTGATGCTGTAGAAGAGAAACCCACTGCAGCTGCTAAATATGAAAGTATCACTTCTGACTCAGGAAGGCTCTGAGCTACAACCTGTCGGAGGCTAGGAGTACTCTGGGGAAATAGCACCAGTTTCTTCACTGGCCACTGTCTAAGACAGGCTGATGGGCTTGGTGGACCTTTTGTCTCCCTCTTATGTCCCTAAAGGATGGCCATAGCATTTGCTTGGGTGCCCATCATGCGGAGAGTGCTGCTACTTGTTCTGCACATGAATATCTCTCACATTTACACTGTGCTTTTGTATGGCTGCCTGATGCAAGCAAATTCTGAGAGAAGATACCAAATGCTGTGGCTCCTGAGTACAACTTACTCCCTTCTAAATTGCATATGACAGTTGGACTGTTGTGTAAATGAATATTGAATAAATGGGAAAAGAAATAGGAAAAGAAGGAATCCTGGAGTCGTTAAAGCGAAGGAAGGTGTATGAGAATTTATACAACTGGCATCTTTCCATTTGTACCATCCAGATAAGGACTGTAGAAAATTTGAAAATGTAAATTAGAAAATTCTATAGAATACCTGGACGAAATTAAACAAGTCTATCATCAAACATAAGACTGGTCCTGACTGGCTGCTCTCTTCATGGTTGTAGAAACTGGCTAAGATCACCAGTTCTTGCTTTCTCTTCACAGTTACCTGAACACTCAGTGAACTTAATTTTCATTGTAGGATGGGTGCTCTACACTGAGAATATGTTTTTTTATTTTTCCTATGTGTTAGGAAAAAAATATGTCCATGCATATAACATTTAGTACTTAATAGACCCTACCATAAGGCTCTTTAACAATGCTTTGCATATTTTGGGTTCCCCAATATATTTTGCATATTTTAGGTAATAACAAATATAAAGAAATGTAAAGAAATTCTGTTGTTTATACCAGTGTTTACATCTGACAAAATCTTTCAAGATGCTAAGTCAGTCCCTGAATTCTTGTATCTTTTTTTGTTGTTGTTGAAACACTACAGCTACCTTTGGTGGAAGAACACATACTAACAAGCCTACTGTGGTTACTTCACATGTAATATTTTAAAACATTGGCTCTTGTGTGTAAACTAAATAAGCCCCAAAAGCTTCCTCATCAAGTCTCTTTATTTAACTGTGATTGACAAGGTGTAAACTACCAACTCTACCATACACTGTGAGAATTTTGATTCATCCTCTTAGCTTATTATTTTTTAATAATGTTTTTCTTAGTGCTATGAATATCCCAGACATTGTTTCTACTGTCATTTATTTAAATGTGTTTTTATACTCATTAAAAAATCACAGAAAAACCCTCAACTCTTTCACTTTATTTTTGCCCTTCTTCCATCCTCACACAGATCTTCCATGTTCACTGAAATGTAGGGTGTA
Source organism: Apteryx mantelli (assembly GCF_036417845.1). Lineage (NCBI taxonomy): Eukaryota > Metazoa > Chordata > Aves > Apterygiformes > Apterygidae > Apteryx > Apteryx mantelli. The sequence goes on from NC_089979.1 coordinate 155,946,025, forward strand.
ATCATAACGTTCAAGCATTTTACAACTCACTCCAGTCAAATCTGAATTGGTTTAAGTTAGGCTCACAGGGATAGCTTTAGACTACTATTTATACTACTAATAATATTAAATGAGGAAGAGTTTAATCAGTAACATAAGAATACGATAGCTTGTTCCTTTTCCATCTTGTGCCTGTAATCTGTGTGTGCAATATATCCTGATCAGTCACACAGAGAAAGTCTGAAGATGCAAAAAAAGAAAAAAAGGTTTAGTTGTGAGAAAGAGCTGCTGCTTAAATACATTAAGGTCCTTCTGATTTTCTTCTTAGATCCTGGCCCCTTTGGCTACTGATCGATTTAGCTACAGATTTTATTACTTAAATTGTTACCAAATATTTTCAGATGAAATATATTTCTTCTTTACAAACCCTCAGATATGGCCTGTATAGTATTTTTCAGTTGTCTTCTCTTACCTACTTGTCCTCACTAGGCTTTTTTTTTTTTTTTTTTTTTTTGGTTCATCCTTTTCATTTATACTGAGGGATGACACTTTTTGTGGAAAGAAGTGGGTGAAGGAGTGTTATAGCTCTTTTACTCAAAATATATTTTGTTCAAAATGAACTAATTTTGGCATTCGTTTTGACCCATTCCATCTCCAGCTGACCTAGCCCTGCAAACGTTATTTGAACTGATGTAGCTATTTCAGCCTTGGGAGATATATTTTAGTACTTTGGACTTGAACGTAAGTTTCAAAATATTGAGCCAAGTAATACTGAACAAAATAGTCTTATCCCCAAATTATCCATACTTATACTGACAACAGCCAGAAACCTGAGGAATGGACAGATATTTGGCAATAGTAATTTATTTGTAAGAGCTACTTTAGGACCTGAGGTCCCTACTTGCCTTGCAGTGCCCTGCAGGTATGTTTGCGTTGTGTGTCGTCTTATTTTCAGGTGCCAACATCTTGGTCCTTTGAAACAAAGTAACAAAGTATCTGACTGAAGGAAAATCCTTTAATTTGCCTATTTGCTTTTTTCATTAGCATGTTCTAGCTAGTGTCAATAGAACAATCAGCCCTCTTTGCTAAGAGCAGAGAGATTAGCAAATTCAGCACACACAGAGAAAAATTGCCTGTACTGGTTAAGAAGAAAGGGTGGAGGGTGTTTTCTTTGGACTGTGCTAGTGCATTACTCTTTAAATGTTTCAGAAACTCCTGTGAGTGACAGGATGACCAGTGGGTGTAAATAGGATTTTGACAGGAAGACCAAGTTCTCTTGACTTTAAAGCCAGATATTCATAATAAGACTGTCATTATCTGAATGACTTGAATTGCTTTTTTTCAAATATCATTGGATTCACTGACCAGTTTCCTACCAGTTTAGGATTTCTGCACCCCATCTTTCCTTTGGTTATAACCTACAAAACCCACAACTATCTCTAATGTAATAACATGCTTTTAGCTAGTTCCACCATATGCCTACTTGGTTAGTATTTGTTCTTCTCTTTTTCATGGTAATATATTCAGAATTTGGTATGTAATCACTAAAACTTACATTTGTTTCGCATTTTTTTCAGATACCAGGATTACTTACAGTTTTTGTAAAATACTGTCATTGTTCAACATAGCAAATTTGCCGTGAAAGCTTTAGCTAGGTTTGATGTGACAGTCCATGATATTTTGGAGAGTTCTGTGGGTGTTTGATTAACTCAGACAAATATTAAGCATATGATGTCCTACTAAATGACCCCACAGTGATGCTACTCAGCTGCGTTGAGATCGATCATATCTTGCCAGTAGAGTTACATCAGCAGGAAATTTGTAATGGCCCCTTCCTAACTTCATTGCTTCCCTTTCCACCCTGACTTGATCTAGCTATAATAATCTTTATATATAAGAATAGAAAAGTATGGCATTCCAATTTTGAAGGTTTTCCTGTCCAAATTTCCTCTCTATAAACTCCTTACACTTTTAAATCAAGCACACAAATCCTAAAACTTAACAAAAGCTATTATATTTATTCAGAAGAAATAATCCCTTTTATTTTATATTATAAGTTCTTCCAAATTTTCTTGTGAAGAAAATCTTCTTGAGATATGGTCCCCACCCATGATCCTGGTAAGATCATGGCCAAGATTATTTCAGAAAACTTACAACTAGTGTCATTACATGCCATCATTTGTCCATTTTGTATACTTTTGCATGCATGCGTGTTAATGGTTAAAATCCAAGTTTTTCAGTCCAACAGTCTAATGGTTTGAAGATAGCTGATTTATAAATCAGTGCCAGTGGCCTTAACTCCTGGACAAGCTTTTCACCTGTCTTATTTTTTCTAAAGATTATGGAACTCAAAAAGATTTCAATGGGAATGACACTACAACATTTTGAAAAGCTCAGCTGGTTGCATTGAGTTATCAGGATCAGACATATCATCAGTCATGCTTGCTGAGAGAAAACTTAAATCATTTGAGTGGCAGCTGAAATGATAGAATAAAGAAGAAGGTGAACATCTCATGTGGCATAAACCTTTAAAGTAATATAGATAAGATTACTTGAATTACCAAGAGTTGGTTACTTAATTCTTCTGCACCATAATTTTCTTTGAAAATATTGCTGCTACTTTTTCTTCCTAGAGTATAAAATGTCTCTAGCAATTTCAAAACCTTGAGAGTTTTTTTCATAACCTGCAGAGGTTATTTTAGATTTGGAGGTGTTAGTCTTAGGCTGGAAAAAATCACTGTAACGCTGCAAAATTGATTTGTTCTGTGTACAGGTTCTTTTGAAACCAATAAAAGGAACATTAAATATATTTCAGTGGGAATTCCTTACAAATTGGGGGTGAAATCAACTATTTGTTTTACATATATCAGAGAATAACAGCAGCAGTACCAGGTCTCAGATACTGTAGATTCTGATCAGTGCTTAGAGATGAGAAGCTTCATTGCTCTTCCCAGTGCCATTGAAGTCATTTGCTTTAAAACATTATTGAAATGTTGACATTAATTCCATGGTTTAGCAACACATGTTAGTCCATTTCTAAGAAATTCTTAGCAATTTCAGACAGAAAAGATAATATCTGTTGACTTCACTTAGACTTAAACATGTAAGCATGTGCTCTGCTGGGTAGGAATGCTGCCTTGAATTAAGGCTTACATGACATGTTGAATGGGAGTTATGTGTATGTCTGAGGGACTGCTGAATTATGGCCAATTTATGTTTTCATTCCATTTGGGGCTTTAGGTTTCATTAAGGCTTTGGATGGATATCTGAGCAACCACTGGAACATTGTTACCACCAGGCAGCTAAGCACAGAAATATGAAGGACAGCTGTATATGTTTATGAAAATCAGAGGGTTAGTCCAGGCATTCCTCAATAGGAAGTAAGGTCATATGTTATCCTAAAAATCACATACTATCAAAAAAAAAAAAAAGCATAATAAACTACTAGATAACAAATATAAAATGTAATGAAAATCTTATGATAAAACAGCATAGATAATCAGGACATTAATTTTTAGTATTGTTTGAAATAATGCTTGTGTAAAACATACTGAAATACATTGCACTGATACAAAATACAACAATGGTTTGTATAAAAGCTAGGTATAACTGACATTTGCAATACTTTTCATCTTGTTCTTTCTACATAAGCAGGAGGTCTAAGTCTATAAATATTTCTTATTATATAAACTATCCTTTCTATAAACTTAGTGGCTCTGGAGTATTTATATAATCCAGTCAGTTTCCTAATATGGTCAACTTTCAGTTATCCCAGTTACATCATATTTCCTTATTATACCCATATGTCTTCAGTGCTGTGTCACATGAGCCTTGTAATTTGTATGGAAAAAGCTGACAGACCTCTTTGTTCCCACTTCCATTTTCATCCTTCTAATCTTTGAACTTCACTTTAAGTACTTTAAACTTTTACTACCAACAGTTCCTCCTGAATTTTTCATTACTGAGAAGTTTGTATCTTTGTCCACCTCCATCCCTCCATTAAAATATTTCCACTTGTTTTACAACAGGTTTGGCATGCTTCCTTCTGTCCTGCTCAGCACGGTTTCTCTGGCTGTGCAGAACTGCTGTTGCCCAAGCATCTGCCTAAAACAATGCAGATGCCAGTTCTAGTGTTGCCATAACGTCTTGTGAGTCTCAATATCCTGTTTCAGGATTTACCATCTAATGCATCAATATGCCCCTAAGACTGCATTTCTTCATGTGCAGAAAGAAAGTTTTGTACATCTTTAGGGACCCTGAAATGTTTCCTCACCATTTTGCCACTCTGACACACAGCACACTTGAAGCTGTCGTATTTGGTTGCAGAACGCATGTGATACCTGCAAGGAGAAATAAACATATTTGGCTCTGTGTATTACCGCTCTTCTCAGACTGGACGCTTACAGCAACTTGGAGGTAAGAGCTGAAGTATCGGTCTTGACATAGAGGCAATCTAGTCAAAGATTTTCTTAGCAGCAAGAGCAACATGATAAGATCATACGATCTATGGAAATGATGACCAGTTTTCCAGTTAGAAATCCACAAAGTTGCACAGTACAGATATTACAATGCTCAAATGAATTGTCTTTTAAGCTGGTGAGTGCACATGATATGCCAGGGGAAGCCTCTCCCATAGACATCTCAGTTGTGGATGTAAAAATTGGTAAACTCTCACGTATACAAACTGTATGGTTTAAGAGTTGTGACCTACCTGGGGGTCCAGCTATGAAGATCCAAATTGTCAGAATAAATCATCAGAATTGAATGTTACCTGGAAGGTAATTTTAAGGACACTGACCAATGTTCTCACAGTCAATGGAAAGTGCAAATGTGGCTGATAAAACATGGCCAGTGCAGAAGGCTTCCAAACATTGCACCTGCAAATGTGCAGATCTTTAACACCTAGCGCTGAGTAAAATTTGGAAGTGAGATCCGGTGGCAACTTCTCCTCTATAATCATGGCTTTTGCTGTGGAGAAGGTAACGCGTGAGCCCAGACTCAGCTGGACTGACTCAAGTCGGAGTATCTGCCTTCTGGAATTGATGCAGCCCTCTGTAATGGGTGGCAGCAGCTCTCCATTGCGGTAAGATGATCCTGAACTCACAGGCCTTTCCCTCGTCTTAGTCTCCAAGATTTATTTAAATGCCAGTATCTCATTTAGCAATGTCCAGAACTTTTCATTACCTTTAGCTCTATGTTGTTAATGTCTGTGTGGATTGAGTCTTTACCATAATGAGCAAATAATTTTCTTTTCCTTCTTTTTTGAATATTAGGAACAATGATCCCTAAAAGAGCTAAGAGCTAAATAGCAAACTCTCTTGAATTAAACCACATTTATTTGTATCATATACCTCAGATTTCAGTTCCTTAGGATTGCTTTCTTTTATATAAATGCCATGTAAATAATATCGGTGCAAATAATCTCATTTGTCCAGATTGCCAGATTATAAATCCCCTAGCTGATTTAGGAAGGCTTGTCTAGGTCTAATTTACTCACACAGTAGTATCTTCCAGTTGCCCCATTGATTTCATTGAGATGACTCAGGGTTAAAACCTGTTGTCATGGGAGTAAGCTGCAAAAATCTAAGAATGGTATCAAAATTTTACTCACAATGTGAAGTATTATTGTACTGGAACATCAAAACATGGCCCAAAGTAAATAGGCCTTAATAGAATATGTCTAGACTAAAAACTATGCAACGGCAAAATGGCCAAGGGGAATATTACATTTATTCTCTATTTTTGAGGAGGAAACTCAGTTACACTTTGTGTAAAGCAGTATGGAACACTTTTGGAGGAAAACAAAAGTAACAGGGAAAATTCTTTGCTCTGTATGTTTGGAGAATTTGGAACACTGAAGTGTCAGAAAGGAACTGCTGAAGTCACCACATCATAACTCACCCCTCCCCTCTGACTCCGCAGCAACTCTGTAAACAATGGAAAATGTAAGTTAGCTTGCATGCTTAGGGAAGCTTTATTTTCTGATAACAACTCAACTTGTTGTACCAGCACTGCTGATATTTTTCCCATTTTTCTAGCCATTGGCAGATGTTGTGTAGCACAAACAAACAAAGAAGTGTTGGAAAGAATATCCACTTAGTGATACTGTACCATTATGAGATTGTGTATACTGTAGCACAAGCTCTATGCGACTAAAAAGATCGGATTTATGAGTGCTAATATTTGTACTGTTGCTCTTAATTTAGGATTTTAAAAGAAATTTACTTTATAATGCATGCTTTGTGTTTAGAGCTTAGCATGGATTTGTTTTAAGTGTGGAAGATTAAATTGTGAATGAGGGGTAATGATCTGGTAACAGCTAAAAAGGAAGCACACATTTTTTGATGAATTAAGACAATCGAAAGAGAACTGTAATAAGTGCAAATTTTAGCTTTTTCAGAATTTTTTATTGAGTGAACCAAAACCAGATCGGTCTGTCCCAATTATTATTTATGTTTTAGGGGAAGGGCACAGATACTGCAGATACAGTACAGATTTGCAAGCAGAGCGGAGGGTAGAAAGTGGTCCTTTGAAATGGGCAGACCTCCAAAGAGGAGAAGGCCAAGAAGTGTTATGTGGTTCAGTTGCAGATGCCATGTTAAGCAGTAGAAATACACATTCGAGTCTATTTAGTGTTTGGAGGGTTTACAGAATAAATGTTGATTCCTGCTCAACCTTTGCTTCTTGCCCCTTTCCTTCCCTGTAGCATCTCTGCCTAGGCTGCTCAGCTGCCTATTTCAGTCCTGCTTCAGTTACCTGCTATAGTCTTTCAGCTCAGTAATCATGTAACCCAAGCTATAAATATCTTGATAGAAAATTTCCAACTATTAAATTCTTCAGGAGATGAATTGCTCTCACTGTCAAAAAAAATCACCTTTCTGTGCATCTTGAACATAATGAGTTTCAATATTCAGCCACTGGTTCATATTTGTCTTTTATTGTCTAATGAATCCTCTGATATCATAATTTTAGACCTTGTGAAGGTACTGCTGGCAAGAGCCAAAGAAAACCTGCATTCCCAAAATGGGATTTGAGTCAAATGAGGCATCTAAGTTCAGATTTGTGATCCAAGAAACTTTCATTCAGTCTCAACCTTGAGAATCAGTTTGAAGTTGACTGAATAAGAAAAAATCAAGCTTTAAATCCTTAATGGTATTTAAATAACTATTGCTATGCTTGATTTCAAGTTTCTTGGATGCCAACACCCTAATTCCACAAAACGTGGGAAATTAGGAAACCAAATAGGGTTCAAACCCATTTAGGCTCCTAATTAAAATAAATACATGGTTAATCTAAACACAGTCCTTAGATAAGATGCAGAAGAAGAGTAGGCAATCATTACCAGAAACAGAATTTACACATCGAGGTTATCCGCATGGTGAATTTGGCATCCCAGGATGTTCACTGTAACTTATCTCTTCAGTAAGTGACTTTAATTGCTTAAATGCAGGCTGAATAAAGTTTCTGAAATGGGTATTCAAAGCCTAGAAACAGTTCCTTGCCCGAGACTCTTAAGTCATCATGTTGAGCGTGGACAGTTAACCCCCTTTTTCAAAGACAGTTTAGGAAATAGCTATATTACTTGCTATATTACAGGACTTCTGAGACAAAGAGCTTTATTTTCCAAAAAGTTTCAAACTTCCATCTTACATTTTATCAAAAACTGTCCCATTGTACACATAAAATAATCTAAATAAGCACATCATTTATTTTATGTTCATCTCTGCCATTTGTGGAAAAGGGTGTGAGGGTCAGGGAACAGAATCAGAGCAAGTAGAAGAAAGCATGACAATATCTTAGTGGTTAGGCCCTTAGCTGAACAGGGTAGTCTTGGGTTCAGGGCCTTTTTCCCTAGATTATTTATGTATTATACATTAGGTGATTGTTTGTTAAAAACAAATTAAAAATAGGTATCTGTGTTCCTGGAATCAGGGACAGAAATGTGGGTGTTTCCCTTAGCCCAGATGATAAGCCCAGCCAAGGTCACAGCAATTCTGGCTCTGTGCTGCAGAAAGTCTTTAGAAAGTTTTCTGGCAGAAATTGAGATGTTTTCACAGTTAAACGTTTTTTTGCTGATCATTATCTTGGACTTTGTACGGGCTGTATCCAAAAAAGCACTTACTCACTGTGATTGAGTCTTTCCTTTATGGTCACTTGGGTGAGTTCTAGACAGAGCTTTTAAATTCTTTCATTGTCAGACAGCTTTCTACTTCTTTTTTTATGCTCACGCTTCTACTCTGAACTACCTCTAAAGGAGCTGCCTTTTTGAACGGTAGAACAGAACATAGTATGAAATACAAAAGTAAAACACTTAATTTTTAGCCTCTTCATTTGATCCAAGTATCACTTGATGTTCTTCTAGATGTTCTTCTAATTTTAGCTAAGTGGATCCCAATACTTTTTTTAAAGACACTGATTCCCTGGATTAAGTTTCTCACCATGAAGTGAGAAACTTCTCTTTTCCTCAGCTGTATGTCTTTATATGTGGCTATATGGAAAAAAACCAAATGCTTCGTAGGAGAGCACAGTATTTCAGAGGTACCTTTTCATGGACTTGTAATTAAGTTCCTATTGAAATAGCTAATCTTTCAAATCCAGTGAAACTTCCAATAAATTTTTATCCAAACTCACTTGAAATCTCAGGGACTTTTTCTGCTGCTATCAGTAGGTTTGGATTGGAGCATCAGAAAGAATCCTGAAGGATAAAAATGAAAGAAAATCACTTTGCCTTTCCTTAAATAAAGAGACATAAAATCAAAAATATTAAATAAAGACATATTTACAAATTGTAGCAGGGGCTAAAAAAATACAATTATTTTACTTTAGCTGCTCTTTTTATTATTTTTAACTACACTAAGCAGTTTTCCACAAATAATATTTATGTATCATGTTACAATGAGGATGATGGAAAAAATGGCTACAGATTAAGGCTTCCAACTTATTCTGGCTTTCCAACGGCACTTTCTCATTTATGTACAGCACTCCAAACCCAGAACTCTTGGCAGATCTTTCTGTGGTTCAAAATTCAATTACAGTTTAATCAAAGATAGTGGAGGCATTAAAGGAAAGATATTCAAAAATATTTGTTTGACAGATTTCACTCCCTTCTTGCATAGCAGAAATATTGCTGTCATATCTGTCAGATTAACCTAGGGCCAAAATTTCTAATCTATTGACAGTATTTGTGGTTAGATAATTTCTTTGAGTTAAAAGGTCTCCAAAAACAAAATGTCACTGTAGATCAACATTAGGCTGAGAAGCCGTTTTCTTTCATTCTTTTTTAGGAATCTTACATTTCATGTGGTGACTCGAGGTGCCTCGGTATGGATGATTCATCATCATAAAGCAGATAGTATTCTTAAAGGGAAACTGCGTTCATTTTCATTACCTTATTTTTTAGGCTATTTTGGTCCCAGTTCAAGAAACTGTTACAATCTTAATTTCAATGCAGTCTGAATGATGACCCTCAAAAAAGGAACATCGTCCTTTAAATATATGCATGAAGCTGCTGTTTTCAGCTCTCACACTTTCACCAATGAATCTTGCCAAAGTGTGGCAGTAAGGCACTGCTGGTTTTCTTTTCATCCATGCAAGTTCTATGGAAGCTTGTGAGCTGAAACAGGAAAAGCTGAAGGCGAAGAAGAGCCTTGATTAACCATCTTATTGTAGCTGTTGAATGTTACCTTCAAAATGGTAATGTAAGTCCCTCTTTTGGTGCTGATGCTTTTGGGAAAAGTTGTGGCTTACAAGAAAACATTTTATAAGCAAGATTGAATACTTCCCCCTCCTCAGTTCTGTGGTCTACTATAAACAAGAATTAATTCAGTAAAGCCCTATGTCCTACTTAATGCAAAAGGTCAAACTAGAAATTCCTTGTAATTCCCACTGGCGTTATAATCTACAATTCTATATATTGAAATATGGAAAAAAACACGTAGTGAACCAGGCTCATTTTCTTTAAAGACAGAAAATATTTCCTACTTTGTGAATTCACTTTTTGCTTTTAAGTGAAATTCTAGTTGATGTGACATTAATATATGGGTCATTAGGACAGCTATAGAAAAAAAGGACATTAACTACACACAGTGAATTATAAAAGATGGAATCTTCTGTATAGTTTAGGATCAATGTATGTAATGTGGATAAAACTAGGCACACTTAATTTAGCTATGAAATAGTGTTCTTATTGAATTGATCTGATTACCCATTACTGTAACTTCATTCTATTATTCCTTTTGAAGGAGTACAAAAACAATAATTATTTTGTTGGTTATTTAAATGCACCCAGACAATTAAATGAGTTTCTCTTAAATGAATACATGCATTTTACTTTTCAGCCTAGAAACTCCTTCACTGTCTCTTCCACTATCTACTGTCTCCAGGCTATTATTAGTGTCATATGGCTATGTCAATGAAAGTTAAAGAATCAGTACTTTACCTAATTAGCTTGCCTTACATAGCCAGCAACCCTCAATATTTGTATTCCCAGCCAGCTCTGTTTCAAAATCAGTCTGCTATTCTGTAAGCCAGAGCTTTAAAATATACATGCAGTTGCTGAAGGTTGTCTAGACTGAAATGCAAAACTGGTAATGGAATAAAAGAAAAACCTTAGATCATGAAGTGATTGGATCCTTATATCTCTAAGTGTATTTCCTGTTCAAATCTATAACTTCTCGAAGTTCTGTTCATTCCCTGTATTATTTCTTCTGCTACAGTTTAAGTTGTTACATCTTCTATTTTGTAGGCATCTGAAGGTACATTTAACAGGTATTAGTCTGCTTACTTGAAGACCTATAACAGACCAAGCTCTTTGTGGAAATTCCTCAGTAGACACTCCTTACAATTCCCTTTTTTAAGTAGTTTTGCAGCTGGTTCTGTTGCTGACAATAGGATTTTCTTTCCCCCCTCAGGTCACACGTATATGAGTCAGGAGAAACCTTCTTTAGGTCAAAGGAGTTAAGTCAATGTGCAATTCACCTAATTTGAAGGAACATCTGTCCCTCCGTATTCTCTTTGACAGGCCAACCTTGGCCCTGTGGGGACCATGCCAGGGCTCACAGTCATGCAGCAGTAGTGGCTGTTCGCTTTTTATGCTGCGCTGGGCACATGTACTAGACGAGCTGTGCCTCCTTCTCCCACGTTCTCTGCTATTGCAAAAAAACTGGGGATAGATAATGAAGGAGGTCTTTTGGCTGTTAATGCCTTGGCTCCTTTTACACTCTCCTCTAAGGAAAAGACAGTAGGTAGGCCATATAATTTTTTTTCCAGATCTGACTCAAACATATTTTGTGACCCACTGAGTCCTAAACACATTCTAGCTCCATGTGTATTACGCAATAGTGCTGACCTGCTCTTGTAAAACCTAAATTTCTGTTATATATCATAAAGCTGGCAAAATCCATACTTGGTCTTGTGTTCTGCAGGACATGGGACGCAGCTGAAATGAAAGTTAACTGTAAGTTAGCTATTTCCAATCTCCTTCCCCCAATCCCTTCTATTATAAATCAGGATTAAAAAACCCCCAAACATTTCATTCCTGGGCCAACTGAGAAATGACAGGGACTGCTGGGGTTAAACACTTCTTTGTAGGTGTAAATATTACACTTGCATATATTTTTGACAATATATTACTCAAGTCTATCTCTAAGGAGCAGCAGCAGATCTTTGCAAGTGCTATTATTTCAGTTCAGTATTTTTATTTTAACATAAAGGCATTTAAAAGTCTACAAGTCAGTGTGATCTTCACTACACAGACAACATACAACCAGCTCCTTCAGAAACAAAAAAGACTGAGTGCTTCTATTTGTGTTTCTGATTCTTTATGAATACTAATGCTCACAACCACAGATTAAATTAATCTCAGCTGCCTCAGTCACACTTGGTAAATGAATCATAAAATAGTTTCATCTTGATATGGTAAGTTGTCCTTGACAGCAAATTAAAATCTTAATAAGTGCCCTATTCATAAAACACACACATACACATATTCTTCATTCCTAGAAGTCATGGTTAGAATGCAGATTTCTTGTTTTTTGTTTAAAGAAAGCTGAGCATAATTATGTGTTATTTCTTGAAGGCCCAGTTATAATATACTAGGAATTTTCAATCTTAAAAATTAATAAATAAATAAATAAAAAACTGGCAATGCCTGAGCATTTTGATAGGGAAAACAGCAAGAAATATTGAAAGTAAAGGAAAAAAAAAAAGAAAAAAGCTTCTACCTTTAGGTGGTCTTTAACCTAATGAAGTACCAACATTTTGCCAAATACAGTTAGTTTTTCATTGTTTTTGTAGTTATTTTTAAAATGGAAGGTTGATATCCTCATCTTGAGCTAAAAATTGGCTTTTGTAAATCTTTGAATGCAAAGGCGATGTTTTGCCTGTCATAAGCAAACAGGGAGGGCAGTTCTCCCTACTCAGATCTAGTTAGCTCATGTCTATGCAGTAGTTGGGAGAAGAATAAAGGACAAAAAAATGAAGTCTTTTATTTGTTTTGGAAAGGTGGGTAAATAACAGCTCGAACTGTTGATGTCAATCAGAGTAGCTGTATTGACATCAGTGAGTTACATGTACTTAGGACCAAATTCAACATAGTTAAACATAATATGTAATTTCAGAACCCATAAATGAGCTCTTGCTCTCTAACAACTATAAAAAACACACAATATTTATAACCAGCCTTTTAGCAAATTGAAGTTAAACTTGAAGATCAACCTTAATTCTTTGTGAATATTTTGAAATTCAAGGTTTATTTTCATAGCTATAAATACAATTTCTCTATTTTCCTCATTCAGAATAAAGAAAATAGGTAGTTTAACACAGACTAGAATTTCTTGGTAAGAAGCTTGCTTTATTTTGATGACAGCAGATGTTTGAGCAGTTTCTTATTTTTTTTAGAACTCTTTCATCTGCCCATATATGCATTATTTTTCAACAGCTAATTTAGAGCTTTTAGGCTGCATACTACTCGTGACCATACAGTACCATATACAGAATCTTTAATTATGCAGTATAAGTCTGCAAATACAATAGTGCTTAGGAATTTCTAACAAAAAGTAATTACAGCACATGTGCAGATTATACTTTTCTATATGAAATAATCTTAGACTTTTTAATTCATTTTGTCAAACAACTAGCTCACATTCTGGACTAATGATCTGTAAAATTTCATTTGTAGTGTAAAATAACTCTAGAGATGAGATCTTTTAAAATCTTTGTAGGATAGATACTGGTATATATTTCTATCATAGTATCTGCACTTTATTAATGGAAACAGTGACAGTCTTTTTCAATGACAGAGAAGTAGCTGAAGAAGCAAAGCGGCTGAACAGACAAGGGCAACCAAAGAAAAAATGAAGTATCATGGAATATATATTATTGTTCAGATTCAGTGCAGTGTTGCTACACTTAAAGCAATCTGTAATGAAGAATAACAAGATTTTGTTAAAATAAATGAAAATGACAATTGCCCAGTATCCTCAGCTGAGGTTGTGGCAAACATAAGTCTTAGAAGATGGTTGCAGTCATGAGAGTAGCGCAATATTACGCCTAATTTGCAAAGTTTATCGGCTTTTCCCATGAGTGAAATGACCTCTGCATGTTACTGATCCTTGGCATGCTGTCCCTTTTCAGACACTCATGATCCTTAAGTGTGTCTCTGCAAAATGGCAGGTTTGGCTAGCTACTTCTCCATGCGATTCTCTAGCACTTTTGACTGAGTTCCAGCTTACTTCCTCCTGCTTTTCCACTCTGCTTTTTGACCCAAGAGTAAAAGGTTAGTGAGATTTTGAAATATGCTACAGCCCTTTCTTCATTGTGGTTTCTAGAGCAGAGACCTGACATCTGGCAGCAGCATAGCCTTTGTGTCTGGGCTTTTCTTTTGCATGCTATCACATGAAAAATATAAAGACGTATGTATATGAAGATTTTGTTTCCTTAAGGCCTTCCTCATTCAGTTCAAGAAAGATGATCTTCCTTTCTGGGGCAGATAAACCTCTGTGGCCTTTCTTATATTTACCACGAATCATCTGAATCCTATCCCAGATACAGAATAATTAATTTCTTCAGAGGCATTTTTTGGATTCACTTATTATAGCTTTGAGTCCTTTGTGAATGTTAATGAATGATTACACCACCTCAGTGATGTACTTTGATAAAATTGTCTATAGGTACAGAAAGATGAAAATGAAAACAGTTATTAATATTAGTAACTATTATTAATAGCATTGCTAACTATTAATGACTGTTAATGTAGAGAACTCTTCCACAATGCCAGTGTTTGAGTTCTGCTTCATATTTGTTAAACCATGTTCTTTTAAACTTTGGTTTCCATTTTTGAGCTGTCTGCCTTTATAGTCAACAGAAGAAAATATAATGCACACTTAAGGATACAATTGCCCTGGCATATTACGGATGTCTTCTTTAGAATGAGATGAACTGTGTCCTACACTCCACTCTCTGTATTGACTAGATTGCTGCTGGCTGTGGAGGCAAGCTACTTTGTAGACATCTCTATTTAGCCTGATTAATTGCATTTATATATCCACTTTAAATGTAGAAAATAGGACTTGGTGATGTGCCCATCTTCATGTAGAGATTTAACAGCAGAGAAGTTAATCCTCTGGGGTGATATTTTTATGATTTGTCTGTGGGACCCGGCTTTCTCTCACTGAATTCATTCATCACACACATTCCAGCTTCTGAAGCAAATAACACAGAGGTTTTACAGGCAATGGTTTCGTATAGCTTGTACACCCTCTGAGGGGATAAAGCACGGTGGGAACAGCAGCACTTCACCGCGTCAAAATGTATGTCATATGCCATAGTTGTTAAGTGGGCTAGAGTTCGGACACATGGGCAATTCTTAATACTCTGTTAACCCTTGCTTTATGCGAGAGATTGAAGAGAGTCTAACATGATTACCAGTATTAGAGATTTGCCTTGAAAAGCCAGAAATAGTCACAAATATTTGCAAATCTTTCTGAAATCACACAGTTCAGTTCCCAAGAAGACTTTATAAAATTCATCATTATTCTCAATGTTTAATTAAACTCTTTTTAATTCTAACTGTAAAAATAATGGAAGTTTAGAATTAGATGCTGTTCCTATGAGTATTATTGAAAGCTGGACTAGGCCGTTTCCTTTCCAGTATTTCTTCTGTAACATAATTGGGCCATAATTTGTCTTACTTCCCTCTTAAACTTTGTCTCTCTTCAGAGGACAGACAAATCTGTTAGCCTGATGCCACATTCATCCTCAGACTTTACTTATGTGCGATAGCAACTGTCATGGGGAAAAAAATATATTATATATATATATATATATAAAATCAAATGTTTTGGTTATGAAATGTTCAAGGCACGTGCACTTCATAGCCCTGGAGAACCAGGTCTCTTTCTTCGGTGCATATTGTCAGTTTGCACAGAGAGGAGAACTCTTCATTCTTGGTTGACACGTACTAAAGCAATACAAAGAAGAAATGGGCAGATATTTCACAAACAATTTTTAAATTTCATTCTTCCTTTAGATAGGAATGTGCAGGTGCACATTTATATGTTTCTGAATTGGTGGAAAAGACAGTTGCAAAAACAGATTTCCTGATCCTGTATATTTTTCTTTCTACATAAGCTGCAGCTGTACTAGGCAGTAGCTAGTATTTAACAAAGAAAACCCTCCTTTTGAATTTAGACAGTGATCATCACCTCTATCTGCAAACATTTCTATGGTTGGAAATCTGGTCTTAATGGAAACTGCTGGCAGACTTGATGTATTTTAATTGCTAACCTGCTGTCTGTCTTCCCCTGGCAAGAAACCCTGAGATCAGTAACTGACAGTTATCCATAGCCTGTGCTGACTAATATTTCCTGTGCTCTGTTCTGCAGCCTGCTCTCCATGATTAACTGACCACATATAACCATATTTGTTAATGAGTTCATAGTATTTTCCTTAGTCAGTTAGCTAAACAAATACTCCATATCTTATGATGGCAGGGATACGCTTTATTGCTTCCACATATGACTCTAAAAGGATGTGATACAGAGGAACACAATGTGCCTAAGCCAACAGGAAACTTAAAAAAAGAAACATGTACAAAGGCTCTAACAAATTTGTTTTTCTTCCCACTGAGTTTCTTGCATTATTCATTGCAGAAAAACAGGCCAGCAATTTAAACACTGGAGAAAGTTTTTTTTTTTTTTTTTTTAAATCGGTACAAATATCAGAAGAAAAATGCACTATATAAAGTACTAAGACTGTATAGACCTAAGTGTCCTGCTCTAAATTTTGACCAAAATTAAAGACAGTGTTTCAGGATAGGTTTAAACTTTTAAGAAGAGGACTGAGTACTGCATAGTTGAGATGGTAAGGCAGGAAAGCTGCATGTTTGTGAACACTGTTGCTTTTCTGATAAAATACAGGGCTAAACTCTGCATCATGGACAGATTTACCCAATGGTTATTTGGGCAAAATGGTTTCATTTGATATCCTCCCTCAGAAGGGATCCTCTATGCACAGATTTCATCTCTGTGGGTAAGAACCAGGAGTTTTCAAGGCATTTCTCCAACCATCCATTCCCTGCAAATATTCCTCCCTCCCCCACAGCACTGCTGTGAATCACTGAGAGACAGATACCTTGACTCTTTCCTGAATCTCTGAACTTGTGAAAAAAACTACTGTGGAAGCAGATTTCCTGATCTTGTGTTTCTTTTTCCCTCTTTTTTTTTTTTTTCCCCCTCATGGTGTATGGATAAGCAAGAGTAGTAGGTTTTGATTTTCGTCTTTGTTGCACCAGTGTAGATCTGGCAGAGCACTGAAGACAGCAAAGGGAAGGCACCCAGGAAAAGTAGCTGGGTAAGAAATTTGATTCAGGCCAAAATTCAACACACAACATTTCAAGCAAGTTCAGCACAACATTTTTATTGGTCATGTATACAGATGAATGAGGGGAAACTAAGCACAGAGCCAGATAAGCAATTTCTCTGTGCCTTGGTCTCCATGGAGTAGAAAGCGAGGCACCACACTGGCGTAACTGTCACAGAATAGTCCCACTTTATTTTTATTTTCTGCAGGCTGGAAGGGTAGAGTTCTTCCCTGCACTTCCAGCTGTCTCCCTTGATTTTTCTAGCATCTAGCTGAGTCACTGGGGCTTGGTGCCGTGCCTAAGATTCTGGCTTTAATTAGTTCTTGTCTAATCCTGAATCCCAGTGCTCTGGCTGTTCCAACATAGTGTTTTATTTTGTAACAGTTCTTACCTAGTTACTGCTTGCTACTTTATCCAATATGAGAATTTTATAAATTTCTGTGCGAAAAAGTGATTGCTGCATTTTGCTTCTGCTCGACAATAGTGCTAAAATAGTTTTCTTTGGAATTCTGACTCACTGTAGGCTGATTCAAATGGAAAACTTTGCTGCAGTTTATCGCACTTAAGATAATATGTAAGCCAATAGAGCCATTGCAAACATTACATGCTAAATATCTCTTTTGACCATGTCATTTCACTGCACTATATTCTGTATTTTTATAATTGGTAATAACATGTTTTTCAATCCCAGTCCTAAATCCAGATTGGCCTTTTGTGGGGAATCATAAGTGGAAAGACCTGATCATCTTATGGATGGCAATGAAGATGTAGATTAAGACACTAGACTGAGCAAATGGGAGTCTTGCTGGCTCGAGCATATTCTGGGTATATCCATACTATTTAGATGTGCTTATATTTAGAAAGTGCTTCTGTCCAGAGTTATTGCGTTTGTGTCTGAAGTTGCTACACTCCCAAGCTGTATAAGAAGTGGGAAGCGAGCAGCCATTCTCTTCTGCAGCATACTGTAAGATTACAGTAGTTGTTTTTCTTCTGAGTTGAGAAAAGAGCCCCAAGTTTCAAAATTCTCAGTGACAGGAAAAAATATTTCAGCTCAGTCAAAATTTATGGTTGACTAGGTTAAAAGATTTAATTATTTTGTATTTTAAATAAATAAAACACATGGTATAATGAAAATAAGTTTGGAAGGAAGAAGTTCTTAAAAAGGAAAAGAATAAAAGCCTCCATTAAAAAAATGTTTATTTAAAAGTTATCTTTTTCCTCAGAAACAAAAGAACAGCAAAATCGATTCATATTGCAGAATGTTTTAATTTTAAAATAAAATTTCAAAGACTATTCGAATGGACGACTACTCTGTAAAGTTTTTGAAACCTACAGTAGGCATGACAAGTAGCTCATAAAACATTCAGAGTAATTTTTTTCTTATTGTGAGAAGAACCTCTTTGGTAAATTTTCAGCCATACGCAGAGGCCATTGCATCAGTTCACATATAGGAAAGGTCATAAGCGATGCCTAAAAACTGCATTGACCCTTCAGTCAGAGAGAATCCTACCCCAAAAGATCTTGAAACATTTAAAAAGGTTCATAGTGTTATTTCACTCTCTTGGTAGCGCCTGTCAGAACCACCAGCAGATGGTGCTTTAGCTAAACCTCTACTGCTGGACAGAAGCAGAACATGTTTTTTTGGAAGCATATTCAAACAAATCTCCCAAATACATTTGGTAATCTGCACTTCTTAATATCTGAGTTGATTATGAACCAAAGAGAAAACATTTTGTTATTTCTTAAGAGAAATAGATGCAAGCAGTGGAAGAGAAAAGAACCATGAGCCTTAAAATGGCAATATCAAGCTATGCCACAAATATCTGATTCCTTTATCTGACAGAATGTATTGGATGAAGAGAATTCAGTATATGTGCAAGAACTTTAGTCAAGTTTCATCACCTCTAAATGGAGTTGACGACCTTTAGGAAGTACACTGGTAATAAATCTGGTATGGATGAGTGTGAAAGGAAGAGCAAGGGAGAAAACAGCCAGGGAGACTGGCTGTAGACTCAGCCATTTTTGCACATCTCTTTCGGAAATGTTCTTTACAGATTGCAGTGGCAGCCTGCTTCTTGAATGAAGCTTGTACAACTATCCCTTGCAAGATTATAACCTGAAATTTGTTGACTAGGATAACATAGATATGTCCTATTGTTTACACACAGGCAAACTAATGATGCTCAGAAGCTAGCAAAAATTATTAGAAAGAAGTTAAAAAAGAATCAAGAGAGACACCAGTGACACCTTTAAAAGAATTGTTTTCACGTTTTATAATAAAATCTAATTGAGAATAATTCCTCCAGTGACAAAATGCAAGCAAATGTTGAGAAATAATTTTTGCTGCAACTTGGAGAATGCTTTTGGAAACAAATGTGATCAGGAAGAAAGCTACATATAAACTACTTTCCAAACCAAATAGCTGTTTAAACCTCTATGCTATCTTATACAGGATAAAAGATTACAAAGCTATGTAATACTGCCTCCCAACAGTTTTTGCAAAACTAAAGTACAAGTTTAAGTGATTACATTTCTCATACTGACATTCAAGTTTAATTACTAATGGATGTATCTGCATCACCAGAAGTGAAATCTTGACAAAGAAGAAATAGGTTACAAATATATTTCGTACTGTAGAGTTCCAAAAGCAGTGTTTACTGGAGAGGCTGCGACATTTCAGATGTAGACAAAACGGTCCCTGTACGCCATTCCCAACTTTAATGAGTGTTGCAAGGTTTAATTACTATTTGTTCAGTCCTAGAAAAAGAGGATTGCAATAAATGGGACATATATTTAAATATTCATTTCTGTTCTTATCAAGCTATGCTCTTTGAAAGTAAACTGTTTGTCCAGTCCATTGAGATTGTACAAGAAGTTTGGAAAACACATAGTAAATTCTACTAGTACCATATTTTAAAGATAAAAATGCAATGAGGAATGTGCCTGTTCTTTGTGGCATAGAAATGCTGCTTGTTTTTTAATATATGAGTGATCCTCTTTTGGCAGTTTCTGAAAAAGCTTCCTATTCCAGTCTCATTTTGATGCAGTAGCTTTTAGACCCTAAGCTCACAGGAAAAAATATGGGCAGCTTTAAGGAAAAGTATGTTATTTATGAACTGCAAGCTACAGTTCAGTAATTCAAGTCCATTAGTCATTTACTCATATCAAGTAAGTACTCATATCTGAGTCGATCCAAGGCAGATTTACAAACGCAGTTCGTAACAAACAGTGGTCACTTTCCACTTCCTAAATCTGCTTAGCATTTGTAAATGTTGAAAAAAATGCAGGCATATGTACTGAGAGGTTTGGCATGCTTGTGTCTTTTATATAAATGTCAGAATTATTAGCATGCATTAATGAAAGACATGCAACAAGCAACAAATGCTTTATTTTGACAAATTTTCAAAGATTTGTAAGTTAGGGACAGTGGTCCCCTAAAATTTCTGCTGAAAAAAAAAGGTTTTTTTCCTTGTGATTTCTAGTTGTTTTTACAACAAATATTCTTAGGGTGGTGTAAATCTATTGGCAGCGGTAGACCTTCTTGTGATTCTTTCTGAAGAATGAAGCAATTGCAGGAATCAATTTATTTGCATTGTATTATTTTTACTTTCAGCTCTTCAGCATTTTTCAGGGGTTCAAGAGTGCTAGCCCATAATTAGCCCAGTGATAGTGACTAATAATAATAGTGACTAATAAGAATGACTTCCAGTTACTCATACGATTAATGTGATCAACGGGTTTCCATTTTGAATGTTGTGCTTTAGTAGCTGATGAGAAATTCCAAACGTCTGTGGAAGCAAAATGTAAGAGCAGAAAGATAATGTGGTTGGAAGGTATTACTAAAGCTGACATCATGTCTCTTACAGCCAGACATGTAGAGCAGCGCTGTATGATACACACCAGATTTGAACAGGGCTTTGGAAAGGTGCTAACGTTGTTACATGCTTGAAAGGAAAAAATCCTTTATAATCATGATATAATATTTCATGGGAAGAATGAAAGTCCCAATATTCAGGTTATTTATTACTGGACTCATCCTGTTCTTTCCAGAGTCAGCAGAGAACCACAGTAGCAGGGAACCACAATCAGTTCTTGAGAATTCCCATCCCATTCCCAGAGCTTGTAGATCTGTCACAAATTTTATTAGGTAGTAAAATATATATAGCAAATCAAATCAAAACAAAACAAAACAAAACAAAACAGTCACCTGAAGAAGGACTTCTGCAGACCAATGAAATTGTTGTTATCATACGAACTCCTTCCAGCATGTGAAGAGATTGGTACCCAGCTCAGAAGGATGTTAGAGCATGTTTTAAGTTTAGGCACACAACTTGTTACCTGCTTTCAATAAAACTACTACAAGTAAGCACATGCATAAAGGGATTGAGATATAGGGGAACAGCTGTTCTGGGCTCTAGTTCATATCCTGCTTAGCTCTGATCTACATATCAGTTAATCAGAAAAGAAAAAGACTAACTGAAGGGAAGCAAAGAAGTTCTAGACCAGAGCTAGGTTGATTCATATAAACCAATAATCTGGCTGATGGAGAGAGTTTGGACTCCTTATTTCAGGTTACCTACAATTCTTAGAACTACCCATTGTTATGATAATACAGAGCTGGAAGAACCATCAAGACCTCTAAATTCACGTTATGATCTCTGCATGGTCCTTTTATGTGACACTGTAATAATTTAATATTCAAATAGTTAATTTATATGCCAATTCTAATGAAATTCTTTCACTGAAAATTATGAATGAAAACATAAGAAACAATAGCCTAAGAGCAAAACAGCATTTCACAGTTAACTTTGAAATAAAGCTAATGCAATAAGTTCATAACTTATGAATAAAAGCTGAATACTGCCATTACAAAACTACATTAATTTAACTACTGCCAATCTATCTTCTGCTCTGAAAAATTGCAGGCTAAGCCACTGAAGCTCTAATAACTGTGTTGGCACAGGGACTGCTTTCACTGATGAAAAACTTGGAAAACCAGAGATGTTGGTACTCCTACGCATTATTTTAGCTGCCAGTCTACTAGGAGTGGTTGTAAAGAGAGGACCGTTAAAGGAAGATGAGTTTTTAATATGTTGTTTAATGTTAATATACTAAAAATAAATATTGATGTGGGTCAATAGAACATGAAAAAAAAATTATTATGAGTAGTTACATTTAAAAGTTTCCAGCAAGGGTGGACTGCTCTGATAAAATTCTTTAAAAATACCTGGGAACATGCAACAATCTGCTTTAATTTCTAGGTAGACTATAAATAAAAAATAAAAAGGAGTGAAGAGAAGGGACTAAAATAAATGACACTAAGGTGTCATGGTTGTTGTATAGTTCCATAGGTGTTGTAGTTCCATAATTTCCCTTTCATTTTCACTGATTATTGCTAAACTAGAAAAAGTCCACGAATAAGGGACTTTCCAGTATTTGTCCCATTAGTTTTATCATGTAGCACCAATTTTCTATGCTACAAGTTCTTCTCCATCTGTCTCTGCCATTGATTACAGTATGCTGTATTTTGTGCTGGAGGGATTATTGCACACCTCAGGACTAGACTGAAGTTGAAACATACTTTTCCATTGAGTTTCCTTAAGGTTTGTGAAGTATTTTCAAAAGCACTTAAGTAAGCATATTAACCTACTATTCCCATGAAGTCAATGGGAGGTTGAGCTGTTATTTCTGAGTGGTAGACTGATGGGACTGAATTTGCTTTAAAAATCACTCTTTTAATGGCTAAATTATAAGAAAGAGCTCCTGTGATTTTTACCATGTTTTTCTGGAAGCCCTGGAATGCTGTACCAATTAGTAAACTAGTGTGAGTAGATTAAAAAAGAAAAAAAACAAAAAACAAAAAAACAAAGAAGCCCACTCTGTAATCCTTTTTTTGGATTCCTTTTTTCAGTTTGCTTTTTGATCAGCATTCAAAAAGCCACCGTGTACTAACAAAAAATTGCCAAATCAGCAGTTGGTTGATAACATGAAAAAACCAGCAGGTAAGGAAAGGAATCTGTGGTGCAGGAGGGCTCTTTAGGGCTGCAACTCTGTTTTTGGAAAATCGCTTACAACTAGAAGTATTTTAACATACTTCAGTTCTTCCTCCTGCACAATCACCAGCTGGCTTGCAGCTGGGGGATGCGCTGCAGTGCAAAAGGTTTTGGGTGACGTTGTATGAAAACGTACGCCAACTTCATTCTAAAAGCTTGTTTTACCAAACAGCCTCTGTGCATCAGACGTGCACGTTCTGTGCTTCCTGTCCAAACACTGACAAGTAGCTCATGATTGCCAGGCATCTGTCGTTGGCATGAATGGACAATGAAAATGTACCATCCAGCTCTGGATTTAAAGACTGTTGGCTCCTATATTTATGGAGAACAGCTCTACTTCCAGTAAGAAATGGTTCTGAAAAATTTACCATCCCAAATCTCTTCATTTGATGACAGACTTGCTGCTTTGAAAGGGAACTATCTCCAGGAATGATATAACTCTCACAGTGGCTATGAGTACCTGAACGGAAGATTTACATTTAAACATATGGGCCACAAATGGAGGCTAGGCTTGCAATACAGAAGATGTACACTGGAAATATTTTTCCCTTGTGAAACACCAGCCAAGGAGAAACGCTAGTGCTAGGATTGACGCTGAAAAAAAAGGCAGCCTGAGGAGGTATGTGGGTGCCTAGGCAGAGTCTGCCACGGTTGTTGACGCTAGGTAGTCCTCCTGATCTGCAGTTAATTGGGGGGATGCTAGGGACCAAGACTGCTGTATTGACGATAGAATTGAACCGCAGTCCCTAAGGGCACAAGCACTGTCGTGCCCGGCCTGACCAAAGGCCTGCTCAGCACTGTGACCTATTTCAGAAAATGCTTCTACTGTACATGGCACACACAGAGGGAGGCTCAGCCGTGCCCTACTCCGTGTCAAATTGACCTTTCAGGATCACAGATTTTGCCCAAAGGCTGTTGGTAAGAGCTTGTTCTGGTGTTTCGAAGAAAAGAAGAGAGAGGAAAAAAAAAAGACTATGGTCAGAAAATCCTGTCTAGGATGGAAGGACAAGTCCATATGATACTTTCTGTGGCCTTTTCCCAGTCTCCAACAATTTTCAGTTCAGAGACTTTTTCAGTTCCCATATACATAGAAGTACCTCTTTGCCTGTTTAGACACCTTTAGCCAAGTTTTGTTCAGTTTCTGATAGAGTGCAGAGTGATAAGGAAAAAACAAAGAAACTATCTAGGACTGTAAAGAGCCATAAAAAATGTAAGAGCAACTTGTCCTTCTGGCAGGAACAGTAACTTCAGGAATTAATGGAAACCCTTGAGTTGCCTTTACTGTGTATTGAACAAAGCTAGTAAATTCTCAGCCCAAGTGCCTGCTTTGGAAAGGCCGAAGTGCCGGGCTGCTGAGTGCTTTCTCAAGCTCCTTTTGAACCCTCGCAGCCTCAGACTACCTCAGTCAGGACTGTAAAGCTTTTCATTATACTGGAAACTCTTAGTTTACATTGAACAGATGACCTGATATATTCCATACTTGCTGTGCATAGACATTAGGATTCATATATGCAAAACTGTTCAAAACTGGTCAGTAGTTTTCTGGCCTATGTCTATGTTCTCATCCAGAAATGTGTATATATGCGTTAATTTATGGTAAACCAAGTAGCTGTCAATTTTTTGAGTGTGAAGAAAAAACTTTTTTAATTGATATCTGAGGAAATTCCAAAGGTATGACAAGTGATTTCCAAACAAATATTTATGGGAATGGGTATTACATTTTATAAAGCAGCTACATTACATTCTACAATTTCCCTTTATACTCAAGGCAATTTCCTGCTCTCCAGGAGGGATCAATACTAATACTTCGTCAGCTAAAATTGGAACTAATGATAGTGTTATTAGGTATTAATAGCAATGATGTCTGATGCTAAAGATGAGTAAAGATCATGTAAGAAATCAAGCTATATCTAATAGAACAGGACAGATTTTTGCTTTTCTGTTTTCATTTCATTGTTTTTGTTGATTAGTGAGAAACAGGATCCACCAGGTTATCAGTGACAAGACTGAAGTCCTGAAGGGTCTGGAAGAAGCAGAAAGCAATTTTTTTTGTCACACTGAAAAATGTTTAACTGTAACCTGCTAAAGAGATTTAGATTCTCAGCAAATATAAGTGAGGATAATCATATTAGCATCACTGCTACTCAGTTGAACCTCATCTTTGTAAAATTTCTCACAATATTTCTGTTTCCATACATGCAGTCTTTAGAGAGCTAACACTCTGGGATAGAAGTATAATATAAGATTGTGCTATTAAATTCACATTTCTGGAATTGCGATATCTGCAATATCAAAGAAAAAATTAATCTGAAGAATGTTTCATCAGTAGGAGTCATACCATGGCTCAGAAATTCTGGAGCAGCATGGAATTATTGATCAAAACAAATTCCAAATGCTAAAATACAATGCTTACATTTCCTTGTCTTGTAAACAAAAAACTAATTGCCTGTCTAGCTTTCTATAAAAAGAGAAATAAATAAATAACAAACCACAAGCTGGCAAGCCAAATGAGCTATTACCAGAAGATGGCAGTGATGTCTTATTACAGCTGTAGCTACCATGCCATTTACAAGAATAACCTAATTGCTGTATAGTTATATCATAGTTAAAAAAGGGACATTGGTTTAGTCAAACCAATTACCTCCTGGTGTCTTCAACAGTCTGCCTAATGTGGTACAGTTTTTCAGTAATCTTCATTTCTGTTACTTTTCTTTTATTCTTAGACTGTAGTTGTTTTGGAAATCAGCCAAGCTCTAATTACATGAACAATATTTTGCTTGTAGCATTAACAAATAGTTTGACACACCTTATATTTGATTATTTTAGAATTAGAAAAATGTGGTTGGTGGCCATTTTTCTGTTACTCACCAGGTCTGGGCAACTGTTATTTGCTTTAGTTTTATACTAATCTAAGGGCTCTGTGAAATAGTAGTAGAGGATGTAGTGGGGAAAATCTAACATAAACAATAGTATTTATTTCATTGAATCCACCTCATATTCACATATGTAAGTTCCCAGAGAGACCACAAAGTTCTTTATGAGAGGGGAATTCCCTAACCTCAGCAGAACGGTGACACATTTACAAAATGTCTTTAATTTGATCTAACTATGAGAACCTGACAGTCATTCTCTATCCGAGATGATGCAAGGAACTATAAAGAGAAAATCAAGATTTCTGCTTTTGATTTCATAGGTCGCAGAATTATATCATCCAGAACTAGGCAAATGAGTGATTTGCTGAAGGTGTGCAGTGCCTTTTGCCATAAAGCCTGTCACCCTTACACACTTCATTGTCTCATCAGGAATGAGTGTTTCTGCTACTGCTAGCACTGCTCTGAACTGAAAGCCTTTCAGATCAAAGGTGATGCTGCTTATCAGCATAGGAGCAGTAATAATATGATCTGCCTATCTAATTTTTCTTAGAAGAATAGAGGTTTTTTTTTTTGAAGTACAAATGAATTTAATCATTGTTATTGATAATAGTACTGACTGAAGTGCTTTTCTTTTACAGGTTCTGTAAGCTTCCTATTGCTATGTAAATGTTAAAACCTGAAAAGCCATACCTTAGCAATGGCTTGGAAGCACTGATTCTCCTAAAGTCCCCTAAGCGAATAGTACACTGAGCTACCATGTCAAGCCTGTTAAGTCATTTGAAGGAATTTGGGAAGTCAGCACACTCTGGGTGATTTCCTGGCAATTCATCTATAATGTCTACTGCCTGTTCCAATTTCTGACACATAGATATATTATACCCAACTGTGATCAGCATGCATAAACAGTAAACTCTCTTGAAAATATAGAATGTGAAGAAATAGGCTTTCTTTGTACTTTTAGAAAGGTAGATATATCATATTGAGCTTGAAATAACAGATGATCAGATTGTAGATGAATGAATACCTGTGTATGTTTTTATCCAAGAACTGAATGTAAAACATGTCAATAATGCAACAGAATTAATTCTTGAAATTATTCTAGAGTGCTTGCCAAATAGCTAAATACCTGAAGCAATTCTACCACACATGATTAATTTTCATGTTTGTCTAGCACAGGCTTCTCTCATTTATTTATAGAAAATGACTTAAATTCTTTCCGAAGCATGTTTGATTTCACTTGAATTTACTAGGCTGTTAGTGCATATTTTAAATTATGCAGGTTTCTGAAAGAAATAGATATGTCATATGATTTTTTGTAAGGAAATTGGAAGCTTTTAAAAGATCAGGGGCAATAATGCAAAGATGTAGGTGAGCTGAAATTTAAAGTCATGGAGCACTCTGAAGACTTTTAAATATATCTCAGTAGAAAATCTGTGAGTGAATAGGACTGCAGATCCTCACCATGTGGAAATGCCTTTTCCTCATGAACTCATCATTCTGAACTAGAACAGTCATATGGCACCTAATATTTATCCCTTCATCAGTGTCTGAAGATGTGAAGTACTGTTGGGCTTCTTGTTAGCAAAAAATAGTCCTAAACAACCCATACCAAAAGAATTATATAATGTTTTTATATTATTTTGTCAATTAAACTGTGAAATTAAGAAAGCTCATTGTGCGTCTTCTTTTTTACAGGCAAACAGAAGAGTGTGGTGACTGAAGAAATGCTTCCTTAGAAGCCTTTGAGGTATCTGTTGTATTTGAAATATGAAGCATTTCCTTTAGAAATATGTTAACAGATGATAGCCTCCCTCAATGTATTAAAACTGTTATTTTTTTATCTCTATCTAGTGTATCTCTATGTAGTGTATCTCCGATCCCATTTCAAGTCCTTCTTTTTCCTCCAGCATGGTAGCTATGATGATTGAAATCATACAAGTCCTTATTATACAGCCAAAGTCTGTTGATGAAATCTAAACAACAATTTCCTTTTTTTTCCTCTTTCCTTTAATTTTCACCCTACTTCAGAATTTCATATTTTTTACATTCTCAGGATATAAAAGCTATTTTTCTTTTTTCTTTTTTTTGCAAAAATAACTAAAAAGAAAACCCTATCAAAATGCTACTGAGCATGAACATTTATTTATAGGTCTTCTTCATTGAGCTAATGAAAACACCACATTCTGGGTTATGCTTTTGATCATAATTTCTGTTTTGTTAAAAAACATCTTCATCCTACTCTACCTGCAACTGTCAGTGATGTCATCCTGAAGGTGGTTCTGTACAAACTAAAATCATATCAAAATACTTTCTGGTTAGGAGAATTTATACCAGTTTTACTGTGACTTTGTCTAATAAAACAATCAAATGCAAGGTTCACTTTCTGATGACTGAGGAATTGGACTGTGCAGGAAAAAAAAAAGGCAGAGCAAAACATCTCAGCTGTAGGCTATAAAGGAACAAGGAACATAGAAAAGGTCTCTGTTAAAAAGAAAAACAGTTACTGAAGAATCATTTCTACATTCTGTAGGACTCTTTTGAAAAACGATGACCCTCGTAACTGGGCAGACAAAGAACACACTGTTAGTGAGCATTAACTTCAGGCCTGCAGCCAAGGGGTAGATATTAGAAAATGAATAAAGCACTAAAAATCTCTTTTTCTCTCAAGATTGTGGAAATATAATGGCAAATTAATTAAGAGGAACCATGCAATCATGTGCTACAATCTTGTCAATTCACAAGCTAAGCAAGGTTATATCAGGTCAACATTTGGATGCAAATCCTCTTGGGAGCATCTAGATCAGCAAAGTCCAAACTTCTTAGACTAAAGGCCAAGCACATCATTTGAAAGTATCAAAGGAACAAAATCGTCTTTTTTGGGCAGATTCTCTTCTCTGTTCTTTAGGTAGCTTAAATGAAGAGCAGGGAGTTGAAAGAGTAAGGCAAGTTTTCTAGTGAAAATTCATGTGCACTGCAGGAAAATAGTTACTTATTATAGTAAGAAAGGTCTAAAGAGAGAATAACAGGCTAAAAGTTGAAAACAGGAAATTCTTGATGGTGACATTTACTGGATAGACTCCTAAGGTAAATGTTGAGGCTTTTCAATATAGAACTGTGCTGCATAAATTAAATCAGCTTATAATTACAGAAAAATATTTGAAAGGACATATGGTTCAGGACAGGATATTAGTCTGTATTTGAGGATAATGCCTCAAACATTCAGTCTTTGACTTCCAGTCTGAATTTATGTGCATACCTTGAGAGGTTTCAGTGGAGTACACTTCAGCTTGTACAGTACAACCATATCTGCACAAAGCTCCATCTAGACTAAAGAAATCTCCTGGGAAACTGCCTTCTTGAACTATGCTGAGTTATGCTTCGGATAGGATTTATATCACCTAATTCGACCACCTAATTTGACCATCTAAAATTTGTACCCCTTGTTTAAGCTTGTTTTCTAGGCATCCCCTATAATCAGTGGAAAAAGAGAGAGGACTTCCAAAGGGAGAGCCTGATATTTGCATTTTTAGACACTATCTATGGACTTGCCATCTGGATGCGTCTCTCTCCCCTCCACGGAGTTTAGCGGAAAATTTGGTAAATAGCTTAGGCCAGACATAACTTTTAGATGGCTAATGTGAAGATGAATCCCATCCCTAGTATTTCTATCCTCCATTCTCTCTCTGAAAGTGTGGATGATTGCAAACTGTCCTTGTGGGATCTCTGACTTAAATATGGAAATTATAGAAGGGTTATGACCCAAACACTAATAAGACCCGTAGAAATGTATCTACTAACAGTGATACAGTGAGAATGTTGAAGGAACCTTAGAACAGCATAATGTAATTATCTTTTCTCATATGAAGATTCTAATATAGTCCAATAAGTCAGACTATATCAACAAAATAACTGAAAATGCTATTTCAAGTGCAGTCCAGTCATTTGGTATAAGTCTTTTGTGTGATAGCTTTCTCTACCACACTGATGATATTAATGTTGTAGTTGCAATAATGATTTGAAGAGAACAGTAATGTAACTTTTCAGTCAGCCTCCTAAAAGACATTACTTCTTCCTGCAAACCTTGTTTTAGTTATACCTTTTGATTTGGAAAACAGTGACCAGTGGCATGAAGAATAAAGGCAGGATTTTTTTGACTCAATCCACCGTTTGATTTAATGAGGAAGACTGTCATTGTCTGAATTGTTACAAATCACTTTGACAGTGAAGATGTTAACGGAAAAATGGAGGGCGAATTCACTTGGTGCCTCTTCAGTTCCCTCTCTGATGTTTTTTAACCACAGTCATAATAGTATCCCGTTTCCCTGACCTGTATAAGGAATCTATGCTCAGTTACTTTTTCATTTTAAAAGTCAGAAATTCCAGCTGGTAACAGCAGCTTTTCTGCCCTTTGAAGTAGAGATAACAGATAATATTAGATTTACAAAAGCTCAGCAACATTTATTAAATTTTAGAAGCCTTACTTCTAAATACACAATATCCTTTAAAAACTTGATCTAAGAGGGTTTATGAAAGATAGAGTACAGTAAGAGAAGGACTGCTGCCTGGCATAGTTCAGAAGCAATAGAGTGCACACTACAGAGTATTTTGTTCTTCAAGTGATTTTGATTTGGCTTTATTAGTCATTTTTAGATACAATGTACAATTTGAAACGGAGAACAGTGCTAATCTGACAAGATATATCCATCTGCTAGAATTGATCTACCAACTTGTGGTATTCACCAAACCAGCATCCCAGCTCCCTACTTTCTATATGGTGAGATTTTCCTTTTCCTCTGGAAGAAATCATAAAGAACACATAGAGGGTCACTCTGAGGGGGAGAAAGGATAGTCTCTTCTGAACAAGCAAACACACATCCTTACAGGGGAAATTCAAAGACAATACCTCTTTTCTCATTTATACACATAATTGAGGTTAAAAATGGATTCACACAACTTTTCAGAGAGAGGTAAAAAGTGAATACACCTGCATGTCTGATAACTGTCAGGAATAATGCTTAGGTGGATACTATTGTACTAACAAGATTAAGGACTAGCAATAGTTAGTAACACAAATCTCTATTACTGTATCCTGTTAGTTTATATTATAATTATAGTTAAATGCTCAGTGTGATTCTTCAGACTCTACCCCATATAGCCAGAATGCAGAAACAGGCACACCATCTAATGAAACAACGAGGACTCTAAAAGTCACAGAAGATTTTCTGCTATTCATTTCTCACTCCTTGGGACAAGTAACCTGACTAGATCCTGCTCTTCTAGCAAAAGCATTGAGAGGCTGAAGCCAAAGCTCTGAGCAGATGAGGAAGGTGCGTAGTGGGCATTCAGTCCCCACTCTTCCCATGCAGAAGAAACACACAAGAGTGTGTGGGCAGCAAACAGAAGAGGGTCCCTCTAATGCACCTGAATTGGTGCTACCTGAAAATATGCAGTGGAATATTCCATTTTTTTGAAGTTTAAATATCCCTTTCCAAGTCATGTTTTATTTCAATTTATGTTAAATATTTGTCAGACCTAAGTATGACTAGTTCTGCAGTTAAACTGCTTGAGGATCAGGATGAGATGTGAGAAGCCCAACTTCCAGCCTTTGGTTTTCCTGGCAGAACTTAGGGCGAAAACTCTATTGTTAATCAGATAGAAGAGAATTTGAATGAAGGTGTCTCTTGAAACAATCATCAATTCAACCATGAAGTGATACACTGTATGTTTATTCTAATACAAGTGGAATTTTTCTTTTTCTAGAAAGAGTCTTTGGACAATTTGGAATAACTTCCAGTCAGCTCTGCATTCATGTAAAGAGACCACTTAACTATATAAGCTTCATCATGCCTTAGAGCAAAAGAAATACAAGGAAACCAAATGACCATGATGGAAGATGTGCACTAACTATTTTATTTAAGAGCATTTACTAAGATAGCAGTTGCACGATAATTGACTGATGTAAAATTCCTGGTGAATGCGACTTTCAAAACACTTCAGTTGCAGATGAACCAGATGCTTGGTGCACGTGACATTCCCTAGGTGACCTATTTATGAATACCTGACATTGACGAAGGCATAGAAAAAGATTTGAATGCAGAACATTGATTGTATCTGTGAGCCTTATACTACATATATACCCTTCCAGAGAAATAGCTGGAAATGTAAAGTAACTGCTATGTCTTTTGCCCCATCTCTAGCTCATCAACCAGCAAAGTAAGGATTTCTAGTGTTTCACTGCTGCACTCCGAAATCTGTATAAAAGATTGTCATTAGACAGCTATAGTTGTGGTTTCTGGACAGCCCCAGGATTAAGGGGCTAAATGTTTTTGCTGGGTAACTTTTTCCATGGAAGAACTGCTCAACCCTTCCAGCTCAGCCTTATTTGAACAAAAATTTGAATGAAACAGTGGGTGCTTGGTTGAGCAGTGGAATATCTGCCACTTCTTCAGGTCAAAAGATCAAATTCAGCACAACAAAAAGGATGGTGAGTAATACACTGTAGTCTAGTCACAGTATCTTAATGTTGGACATACAAAAGACTTTACTCCGAATTCAGACTTCCTTTTGCTATTATCGTTTTAGACATAGGCAGCTAGCTTCACAGTTATATTACTCTTTAGCTTATAACTTGTATCAGATTTACAGGATGTCATCTGAACAGAAGATTGCTGCAGTTGCAGCAACCTTACCATGTCTGAATGACTGAGCACTGGTAACAAAGCTGTTTTATTGTTTATATAGGCTATACTTCACCTACTGATCATGGATCAGCATGGGCAACTGGGCATGAAACTATATCGCTTCCTAATTTCCCAGTTGTACTCTAGCCTTGTCTTGAAATTAAACATCTTTTAATGTAGTTTATAGGAAATTTGACATCATTTGTGTAAATTCCTTAGTTTTCCATAGATGCAAGGGATTATAACATTCCTGAATGTTTATAACTGCTAGTATTACACTATATGGCAGTTTTAATTAGAACTAAAGTTATGTGAACTTTGAAGTTCCTTAACTTGAGTTTCAAAAAATAAATCAAGTGCGAAGTATGAAGCTATGTGCAATTTTCTTGGATGTCCTACTTTTTTTCAGTACAGTCAACACAGCTGTTCCATTCCTCCACTCTAGAATTACACAAAGATTTTTTTTTTCCGAAACAGGTGTCCATTTTGTCTTCTAACTAAACAAAGGCTAAAAAAAGAATACAAAGCAGAATACAAAGCTTAGCATTTTCGCTTTTAAATCATTTCTGTAGAAAGCTGTGCTCAGTTTTGCTTTGCACTGTGCTGTGTACCTGTTTCTAACAGCAATAGTCTGTGATGCTGAAATAACAGTATGCAGCATCAATATTAATCTACATAGGCATCCTATGTATAAGGATTCATAGTTAGGTACGATATCTCTCCAGAATTTATGTATTTATTGTAAACCATATATCACTTTAGAAATATACGGTAAACTAGCAATCAGAGTTATGCAGTTTATTCATGAGAAATGATGGACAGCTGAATTAAAGCCCTTATTGCTACAGCTAGTACGATTTTCCTGAATTTATTTTTAATAATTCATCACATCATATATACCATAAAGATGCACTTCATGTACTCACCTTTGAACTGTAAGTTACAGCTATTTTATCATGACCTGTCATCTAAGTCACTTTTTTTTTTCTTTACTAACTGATGTGATTATCTAAGCTTCTTAAACAGGAGACAAATGTTTACAAATAACTGTGACTTTCAGTTAAGAAATTAGGTGGCAAATGAACCAAAAAGATAAAAAGATTAAAATAAGATTCAGTGAAACTTTCTGAATTTTCCAGTTTTCTGAGGAGAAAAAGGATATTTTTTTCATTAAAATGTCCCTTTTTTTGCCAGTTTTGTTCATTTGTTATCCTTTTTGTATATGAAGCATAACTGTAGTAGGCTACGCAAATGGACTTGCCTCCTACTAGATCATCCTCTTCTGTCTGGCCTGCTCCTTCATGCTACTATTTATGCAGATAATGACACTCACAGTATCATGCTGCAAATCATTGGTTTCCACAGTCTCATACCCTGTGCCTGCTTTCTGCCAATTAATGTTCCTGTTTCCAAGTACAAATATCAAAATACAAAATATGAACCACATCTTCTTGGAAACCCTTACACAAAAGGACATAAGTGTGGACTAATTTAATCACCATTAGCAAGCATGCTTATGAACATATTTTTTTTCCCATTCAGTCAGGTCTTCCAGAAACATTTGGATAAGATTAAGAAAAGAACCTAAGTTAAGTTGCTTGTGGAAAAGCATTTTACATGTGTCATTTTACGTAATATAAACATACGCTAAACATCGGCAGAAATTTCCTGAGGTGGAGATTGTCACTGAATAGTTTCCCAAGGAAAATTGAACAGGAAGCCTTAAGAGATTTAAAGCTAGACAAGATAAAATAAAAGACTGTAGGAGAAAATATTGCAGTGACAGAAAGTGAGAATATGTTTAATAGACTTTTTCCATCTCACCTCTGTGCCTTCATGATTATTTATTTCTGCCTGAGAAATTTTAAAGGGCTTCTTTTTGACAAACAAAATGATTCGGTTCTCTAAAGCTATATGATTTTAGATGATGGGTGACTCACGAGCTTTGAGTTAGTGCTCTTGAGGTAGCACTCGAATGATGATAGAACAGAATGGAGCAGCAATTAAATACATTTTAAGGATAATTACAAAAAATGTGATTTTAAATTAAAGCACATTGATGCCATCCTGCCAAAGACATGTTAATTTTGAAGAACGTTAAACATGGTCTGCTAAGCTCATTTGTTAGAAATAGCAGACTGAAAACAAACTAAACATATATTGCTGACTTCTCTGTGTTACCCCTTAACTCTTCCTGAGATCTGGGGAGACTAACATTTTGTTCTGTTCGTACAGCACCTAACGCAACTGAGATTTATTCCATTACTCAGCGCTATGACTGCCAATTCATAGCAATAACAGTCCAGTCTATCTTGCTGATAGCAAAGTTAGCAAAGTGAGTCATAGATTTCAAAACATTTGCCTTCTAAAAAAAAGAAAGCAGATGAGGCTGCCCACAGGTGTAGGGAGAACATACATAACAATAAACATGAAGCATTGTCCTTAAGATGAGGCAGAACTGCCATAAATTTATTTGTAGGTAACAAGTTACAGGAGTGAATAAAAAATGATGAAATTATTAATAATTTTAGGGACCTTTTAAGTTCTCCCAAGAGATTCTTCTCATGCCATGAAAAGTTAAAAGCAGGGAGACAATTAATAATGAAGACCATTACATAAATACAAATGCTCTAGCATTTTTTCTCTAGCTTCATCTCTATTCAAAAGTTACACTAATTTAATTAAGCTGATATAAATGTAGTCAAATCTATGCAAACTCAGACTGTAGGCACACCTGCAGCAGTTGAACCCTTTTCCAAATTAAATTAAATCACCAAGTTATTTGAAAGCCATTTGAGCAAAGGCTTAACTAGTTTACATGCATCTATGATAAAGTTATTATAACTTCTCTAGGATTGAAAAGGTCTGAAATAGAACTTTTTTGGGGGGTGGTCTTCATTTCTGGAGATATACTGTTTCCTGGAACAGGATTTATTCAACAAACTGGGAAGAAAGAAAGGTGAATTTTCCTGATGTCAGATGATATGAAATGTACTTCCAACATATGGAAGATAGAGTTATTCTGCAAAATAAGACAGCGGACCAAAAAGAAAGTGAAAGGGAACCCAGAAGAGAATGCTTGAAGGCAAAAATTAAGAGGAGGAAAGAATAACATTATTGCCAGCCATGGGGATAAGGAGAATGAGAAGGGCTTTTGAAACATAAGAAGGTAAAAGAAGTACTAGAGAAAGTGGGTTCAGTAATACACTGGGAAAATGAAATTAATTATGATTCTAAAAGATATGTGATAATGATTTTTTTTTTTTAACCTGTCTTTAGTAGGAACATAATAAAGAAACAGGGATGTGGAGAATTAGGTAAACTATTAAAATATTTTTTTTATTATTGAAGTTATATTTACTTAATTAGGACAAATTAGTGTGAGGTCATTGACTTCAATAAACAGTGATTTCCATCAGTAGAGGATTTGGCCTACTTGTATATCATTATCTGAGCATCTATAACTTTAATAAACTGTGTCTTCTTAGTATTTGATATCTCTTTCTGTGATTTCCTTGTCTAGTTTCAGGATCTGACTTCTCCTGTAATTATGTAAACACAGCTGCCAACAGTCATCCTTCCAGATGTTCCGATTTGTTTACTCACTCCTATACCAAGTTTGAGGAATTTTTATACTTATTTGAACTGAATTTATCATGGCCATCTAAGCATTTTGTAAAACTCCAATGATTAAATGGGTGAGGACACTTTAGAAGCTGAAAGTCCAAAAAGGAAAAATATCTTTGGTTTTCTTGTTGCAACTTAGACTGATTAAAAACTTTAGGAGAATGAACTT
The DNA here is from genome assembly GCF_036417845.1 of Apteryx mantelli. NCBI lineage: Eukaryota > Metazoa > Chordata > Aves > Apterygiformes > Apterygidae > Apteryx > Apteryx mantelli. The sequence goes on from NC_089979.1 coordinate 155,982,264, forward strand.
CGGTACGTGGTTTCTCTTTCACTTTTATTGCTTTAGGCAAATACTTATGGCTAGCTGGTGCTATTCTTTGCTTTTTTTTTTTCTTTTTTCTTTTTTCTTTTTTCTTTTTTTTCCTGAGCAGAACTTTCTGACAAAATTGGAGTGCCCTTCTGCCTAAAAATGAAAACTGAGTAATGTTCTACTCTTTCAGTATTCGGATTAAGTTTGACACAAGAGAAGTTGCTAACAGTGCACACCCTCATCCTGGTGTACAAACCAAGGTTTGTACAGTTATCAGTTGAGTGAATACAGTTGTTTATAAGAAAGGAAATTCAGATAATCACATAAATCATATAAGAATCATTGTAGTGAAGGGTGCTCCATGCCAGCCCTTGACACTTTCCAGCAAATCCTTTACCTACCTTTCTGGGCTTTCACAACACAAAGTCCTATGAAATGCGAAAGAAATATGTACCTTGATGCTGGAATGTTAGGTATTTCAGGTGGGACATTAATCTAACCAAAGTGACCAGAATTAGGTAATTATGGAGGGACCTTTTATTGTCATTGGAGAGCAGTGGAGTACCTTTTTGATGTTGACTCATCTTCAGATAGGTATCTGAGATCGTTCAGATGCATTAATCTTGAGTGCCTATTTCCCTTCATTGACTATTCAGAGGTCCAAGGCTGACCAACTCAGACTTATAAATATATACCTTAGATATGAAAGGCTATGGAAGAGAAATCCTAGTTCATAAGGTTTGTTTTGCAAGGCTTCTCTACACCCATAAAGGTAAGCTGTACCTGCTCACACACAGACAATTCAGTGCATTTAACCACAGGCAAATTACTCCATACTTCTGGGAGGATGACCCCTCTCCTCCCAGATGACTTGGTGTGGAACACATCATGATTCTTAACAGAACTAAAAGGCAATGAGTAATGCTCAGCCACTGTAATTAGATACGCTCTATCCCATCATTGTATCAAAAGGAATGATTTTAAGTAGATAGTGGAATTATCACTAAACAAAATCAGAACGATCTTACTGCAATTACTTGACAAGAGAACTGCTATAAAATGGTGCCATTGAATAAAAAGTAAAATATCTCTTTGGCCCCCCTCTGCTGTAATACTATATGTATTGAAATGATGCAACTTTAACAGTAACAATATGTTACTGTATTAATGTTTTCCTAAATAAGGGTGATTACTTAAAAGAAAATCTTTAAAATAGCATATTTTCCCAATAATCTCTGATAATAGCTTTGCTTCGCCATCTGTCTAGCTAACTCCTGATTCTTTGTTAAAGGCAAGAAATATAAGCAGATGCAGATGGCATCAGAATCCAGGATATCTACAAAGATTTGCATGAGCAGGACAGGCAGTGCATGGATAAGGTTACCACAGAGTGGATTTGCATACCAAATAGCAAAACAAAATAGAAGAAAAAACAAGCGGTTACACTATGTATGTGATATAAGCCATGATCACATTATGTTATGTTGTTTCATGTGCTATTAGGGCATGTATATCACATCAAATATTAAATGCTTGTAGAAACAACAGAAAGTACTGAAAGATACTTTTGTTTCCTGGAGTTCCTCAGATGCCCTAAGGGGTTAGAAGAACGCTGGAAATCTGTTACACTGCTAGCACTACCAGAAAACAATGTTAATACATTGTTCTTTTAGGAAATGTATTATATTTACAGGATTTTGCCCAGTAGGACTTCAAGCTTTTACAGCTTTATTAAAAATTAATGTTATTATGTGAATGGAAAGCATAGTAATCTAATAAATAACAATTAATTAAATAAATACTGCAGTCTATTTGATCAGTTCCATTGCATAGCTACATATAGACTAAGCACTCTATTTCATGCTAATACTTTATGACTGTTTTTCTTGTGCTTTTAATGAAAAAATAAATTGGAGCTTTTGATGTTCCTGAGAATTATAAGCTTCTAGTGCAATGCAAGAAAAGACCATACTTGCTACTGGACCCCATTCTCCAGAGAAAGGAACAATTATTTTCATCTCAGAATGAATTCCACCCCCCCCCCCCCCCCCGGCAAGAAAATAAATAAACTGATAATTGCAGTCACATTATTTCATTTGTTAGACAGAAAGATTATGTTTTAATACAAACAAGTGATGTAACATTTATTTCTAAGCTAGTTTTCTGTTATGATGTTTTAAAACTTATTCTCTTTTAAAGATTATAGATTTACTGTTCAAAACAGTCCCAGTGAAATGAAGATAAGGGGATTTCTGCAGACCCAGATTCAGGCTTGGTCTTTCTCTATTACAGGCTATTTTCTGGCTAGAACTCTCTATTTCGTCCTTTTGGAAAAAGAAAAAATGTCCCTAGGAAACATAGTCTTAGACTGCCAAGATCCCCTGAGAGACTCCTTTTGTTGAGGTTTTTAATCTTCCTTCTACTACTGGTCTTATACTGAGTGTCTTCTTGACCAAGGAGGATTTATTTTAGCTTTTTCTAGAACACTGTTATATTAGAACAAATGAGTAATTCAGCCAGTTTGGTAGCATTTGCTGTTTTTTATTTGGGCCTTCCCACTAGGAGGGGAGGATCTTTTGGTGTTTGGTGACCTGCACCATGACCTACAGGATTTCTACCTGTGCGCCTGATGGAGTCATCCAAAGTTTGGGTTAACTGCGTGGGACAGATTCCAGAGGGATGTTTTGCCTGATACGTAAGATTTTCACTTAACTGATAACTGCTTATTCCCATAACTTGGTTCCAAGTAAATTATGAAGCCTTGACTTTTTGGCCCTTTACCTGCTTTTTTTTTCCTGCTAATTTTTGCACCTGCACACCCTTTGTTGCATCCTTTCCACAAGGATGTGGATTGTCTCTTCGTACTCAACACACATGAAACAGTTAAGTGGCCTCCTCTGTAATCGAGTTACTGGTGGCATTACCATCCCATCATTGTGTACAGCTAGAAATGTACCAACTGTGTTGAGGCAATTCAATGAAATTGATGTGAACTTTGAATGTTTATCAGATCATGAGCACTTGACCCTGTTGTGACACTCCTGATCTGCTTTTCATCCTTTTCCTCTACAGTGATATATGCCAGCATTTGAATCAATAGCATCTTTTTAGTTGAACAGAAATGTACCATTCTATTTGCTGTGTTTTCATGAGAGCACTTTAATGTCTTCATAAAGATGTTGTGGAACAGCTTGCAAAGCTGCTATTTTCATCACAGTTCATAAGATACATGCAAACGAAATATTCACAATGGAGCTTTGCAGTTTTCCTGCTTTGAAGATCCAAAGCTATCCTGCATGCATATCTATAAACACCTCTTATTCTGGCAAAAGCAATTTTTACATAGACTTCCTGATCTGTTTTAGCCATTCTGATCTTGGCTAAATTACACTTGAAGTCATTACTAAACAAACACACACCATGACATTCAAAGATAAATTCTTTTGGTTTTTGGACCTATCCTATTAATCTCTGATCTGATAATATTAAAATTAAAGGGAAATTCTTATCAGTCTTCATTTGATATAGCTCCACTGAGTTCAGGAGAGCTACTTGATTTTATATCTGCTGCTTATTTGGCCCTTGGAGAATAGTAGATTCAAGAGAAATAGCTGACATAAAGGGAGGAAAAAAAAGTCGGACAAGGTTGATTGCCTTCAATGTGCAAGGTTCAGTGTATAACAATTTCTTTCTCCTTCTCTCTCTCTCATGAAAGATTTAAATGATCTTACCCATCGCTAACCATATAACTGTGGTTCAAATTCTATCCTGGTGGAAATCCCAGCTATATCAGGTAGCATAGGAAAAATGGACGGAGTGGGTTTTTCATACTGAAAATAGATTCTGTTGCTATGAATGCTGTGTACACCATGCTTGGAACTGGTGTCTATATTTTCTTTTAAGAGCAGTAGATTGCCGTGCATTCAGCTCTAACTACTGAGGAGAGGAACAAATGATTCTCTCTATATATTTATCATTGTGCTATCATCCCACAGGACACAGGCTGTATAAGCACAGATGTTATAACTGTCCCATTCCCAAGGAGCGAATGACTTTCTGTATCTTCTTTTCCTTATTGTCTATTCACAGGAAGGCAGCTCCATTTTTAGCTTTGCCATGCTCCCCCTGCCCTAAGCAAAGAGGATGGCTGGCTGTAACTGGATCACTGTTTGTTTGCTCTGCACTTAAATTGCATTAATCCCACGCTCTGGGGCTTCCAGTGGGCTGTAATGGCCGGAGGGAAGGAAGGGAAGGTTTGACTTCTACTTTATGGATTTTGTTCCTTCCTTTAGAGCAAGGAAATGTGCCACAGATAAAATGGCCATGAGGCAAGGCATTTAGAGATGCCTAGGACACTTTAAATTTTTCAAAACCTGGTTGACATATTTTCCTCACACACTCAAAATAAACTGATAACAAGACTTGGGGTATGAAAGGAATTTTCCATCAGGTCAGATTGGCAGGAACTGAGGATATTTTTTTCATTGGGCCTCCACTCTCACATGAGTTTCCCCTGGACCAGTAGGAATTTTTATTTACTGAATTTTTTGCTACGCCTGGGATCTAGCATATTGTTCTCTTCTGTTCTGTTCCTATGGCATATTACATTTTTTCCTTTTGATCTTTTATTACATGTCTTATATTTGTAAATGTATTTAGCCTATGGTGTATGGGGACTTGCACTACACAAGTTATTTAGATCCTTTGAAATTAGTCATCAAGCACATTGTTTCCTGTGATTTTAAGGGACTGAATGTGGCCATTCTCATGATCCTGCCCAGTCCTACATTCCTACTGTAAAATAACTACCAGTTTCACTGTGAAACAAAGAAAATTTGAGACCAAAAGATTAAATATGACAGAGCACTAATAGGGAACTGAAGCACTGAAGGGAATGTTAAAAGGATGCTGCAGTATTATCTCAAAGTCAGTAGTGTCTGTTTAACTTCTGAGGCCCTCTCATAGCTTCTTTGCCAAAATAAAGAAGACTTAAAACCCGCATAATCATTAAGTGGGATTTGCATTTGCATAAAGAGATCCAGGTAGCTTCACCCAGACATCAAAACAGCATCAAAGATATGGGCAAAGCAAGGACAAGTGACAGCCAGTGATAGCTTTTTTTGGACCATTATTTGTAGGAGTGAGCTTCTACAGTCTGGTAGTTTTTCTCCTAGGAAAGATAGGAGATATATTTGGCATAAAGCTAATGTGCTCTCCATCTCTTTCCGCTTCCTCTCCACAGTCTCTGGCCTGCTCTTTCTGAGGACTACAGTATCAGTTAGTAAAATAAGTTGTTTTCTTTCATGTTCAGAGTAATTTTTATTTTCTGTTCTATCTTTAATATTTTTCTTAGATGCTCCAGTACAGACTAAAAGGCTGTATATAAATTGGTGCCAGACTGAGAACACAAAGCGGGGACAGGATTGTGTAATTGTACAGCTGAATTTTGCCTTTTCATTATTATTCATTTACCTGATGTGGTCATGTTCAAAAAACTGCAAGTAAGTGGTTTAAACGGGATAGCATGTCAAGGAAAAAATTTATACCCATGCTTCTCAGAAAGAGGTAAACAAATCTGTACAATCTGCAATGCATCACCATATTGCAGATATGTTTAGCTAAGCACAAGAAATTTAAAAAGTCCATATGTATGCATTGCCATCCCATTCCTCAGCACAGATGTTTTCAGAGAACGAATACGGAATGACTTAACTGGGAATACAGCTAACCCCTTGGCTGTAATCCAAAGTCTTTAGCAGGTGACTTGCTAGGCCTACTGTGGCTTAAATATCCTTCCACTTAATCTTTTTCTCTAGTAAGTTGCAGCTGTAGATATGTGACAGAAGAGTTATATTTTAATATGATAGCAGATTGTATCGGGCCAGATGCTTTAGCTAAAGAAATAAGCAAATTATCAGGAAAATCAAACTTGGGCTAGTTTGTTGCTGTGCATTCACTAATTTCTTTCTCTAATATTTCATGCAAAAGTATGCATTTAAGAAGTAAATACTATACCTACTTTCTTTGCCATCCCCTAGTGGACCTCTGCAAGAATCATATTGTGCTTGAAGGATTAAAAATCTCGACAGTTCTAGAGCAGTGATTGCAACTGAATTACATCTTTGGAAGTTTAGTATTCTGTCACATTAGATATTATGGCAGACCTGCATCTATCTACACACTGAAGTCCAACTAGGTATTCATAGAGAATTATTCTGAAGAGATACATAATTTACTTCAAATTCTTTTCTTTCCTCCAAGGGAACTGTTTTTAGCTTAGTGTCTAGGAATGGTTAGGAAAAGCCTAGCTGGTCTTCAGAAAGAAAAACAATTAATAGGAGGTACCAGCCAAATTAGTATATGACTATGGTATATCGGACAAAGAACTTATGGTTGTACTTCTTAATGGGCGAGGTGACTTCTGTGCTACATCTCTAGGAGGTAGAATACAAACTTCCCAAACCGGTGTACCTGGGACTAGGGTGGTTCAGCACCCTTTTGCATTCCTTTGGCAATGGTAAAACTAGGTAATTGTTCCTTGGGAAAGGATCCCTCAGTCCAGTCTCTGCCTGCCTTCCTCAGTTGCAGCACTGCAAGAGTTCTTTTCTGTCAGTGAGCATCCAGGTTCCCTACCTGATCTTCTGGGCCTTGGTTTCAACTGGACTGGAGCTAGGATGAAAAAGGTTTATGCTTGAAATAACATTTAGGGTATCCTATTAGTAACACTTCAGCATTTTTAGTTCTCTTTTTTCTTCTTTTCTTTTTAGCAATAGGAATAGTGAGAACAGAAACAAGATTGAAATACCAAATTAGTTCTTTGCGCAGCAGCTCAAGCTCTGGTCTGTGATTCTAAGGATAAGGAACTAAAGCAATAGTTTCCTGTGACTTGCACCTAATTACAACAGTGTGTTCAAGTGGGAGGAAATATAATGTGTGCTGGCTTTGTCCACAGAGGCCCAGCATGAGGCAATACAAAAGAGTGGGAGCTCTGTGATGTATAGTGTATATCAGCAACATGAGCACCTGACAGTCATTTTCTAATAGCTGTATTGTGAAGGAAGGGATGTAAACAGAGTTGCTGAAACAGATATATGGCCAGCTCAGCTCATACGGGTAGACACAGGTTCTCGTTGGCTGGTTGTGATTTCTGTTATGTATTTGAAATGGCACAAAAGAGATGCAGCAAATTCTAAAGCTTGATTTTAAATTGGATCATTTAATGTGTTTATGTGGTGTGGTAGTAAATGGAAATTAAACACACTATAACCCCTCGCTGGAATGGCAGTGACAGGACATGAAATTCAAAAAGCCTCAGAGGCAATCAGCTATGTGGATTAAAGCTGAAGTGACAATTACCTTTCCAAATCTATGGTTTCAGCCTTTGAGAATGTTTCTGAATGGAATAAGGACCCTGACCCACAGACCGCACATTGCAGTATAAGCCTGGTGCTTCCTTTGAGGACTTTGACAAAGCTCCCATTGACTTCAGAAGCACAGGATTATGGGCAGTTCAGGGAGACATTCTTTCTGAAGGGAAATGTTTTTGGAAACTATAGATATTTGCATGGCTGAGCTACACAGACAAAACAAATGGTCTATTTACGTGTGATTTGTCACAGTGTATGCGAAGAAGGTTGCATTTGTATTCTTCCCATGGTGGAAACTGTATTTTTTCAATGGCTCCCAGCAGCAAATTTTGGTGGACTATATTCTATTTCACAAAAGACAGATTTTTAGTCAGTACTGAATGAACATTCCTGGACAGACCTCTCGCTCTCTTGTTATAGTCCAAAGCGTTTCCTAAGATAGACCAAGATCTCACGTAAGCCCTAAATTTTTCCTGTACCACTTTTTTGGTCCACTTTTCTTCACCTGAAGAGGTCTAAAAGACAGCAGTAAAAAAACGTGCTTTCAAAACCTTAACGCACATACAATACTTCATATAGGAAAGAGTAAACAAAGAAAAATATAAAATTCTGATGATAGATAAAGATTATGGTTAAAAGGCAGTGATCAGTTTTCTTCCAAATTGTAGTCCTTGTATCTCTTAAAAAACAACAACAACAACAACAACAATTTCTTTGCAGTAAAGAAGGCTTAGGTTAGGCATAAGGAAAACCATTCTAACTCTGCTTTTTACTGTGAACATGGTTTGAAACAGCTGGAGAGGCTGCAGATTCTTCTCTGGAAGTTTCTCAGAACAGGTTAGACAAACATCTGTCAGGGAAGTTTTCCCACTCTTCTATTACTGCCTTGAGGAAACGGAGAGTGACAAATTAAAGACTCTATAGACAGGCTAAAAATAAGGAAGGGGGAAAAACAGAGGGGCAAAAATGGAGGTTAAAGTATGCATTGGGGTTAAAAGTGACCATGAATAAAGCAGATTGAAGCAGTTGAATTTCTGGAGGAAGATTGTCACTGTTTTATTTTTAGTAAAAAAGTGATTTTTTCCCTGGTTCCTGTAATAATGAAAGGTCTTCTATAATGTTTTTATCTTAGGATTTCAAAAACTTTAATGAAATAAGCATCTGAGTTTTCTTCCAGGCAAGCTAGATGGGTTCCAAGTGCTTCCCATAGTATGTCAGTCTGGCTATCTACTTTCAAATGTCATCATTCTGCACTGGAATGGGGAAACATGAGTAATGGAGGATTGAATATCTTTAAAATTCACTCCATGAAAGCATAGTTTTCACTAAGGCAGTTTTCCCATCCTGGCACTTAATGCAAACACAGTGACCCACATACATTCAAAATGGAACTGACAAAAATTACATTAACTACTTGATTTAAAATCAACATCTGGCTTCAAAAGAAGAAATGGCACAAATTTTTTTTTGTAATAAAGGAGTATTGCCATATTCTCTCATTAATATGGTAAATAGTCATATTGTGCACATTTTAACACATGACTACTTTGAAGTCTGGCTTCAAAGTAGTCAAGTAGAGCTACATGCTTTTGCTGTAAACTCCAGGGTAGCCAGCATTCTGCACTACTGTCTATTCATCTACTGGTATCTTGAGTTATTTATCAGTTCTTTAAAAATAAAATATCCCTCACCATTATGCCTCTAATTCACAGAATGCTGATATGTTTATTATTAATAGAAATTGTGAAAACAAATGAATGTTCCATTGTGAATAAATACACACAGATGGAAGGGATGCTAATAATAGATCCCCCTACAACAGTCTTTTTTCATTAAGATGACTGCATGTGACTATAACTAGAGCAGGTTAAATGCTGGATTTGGGTATATTTGAGATATGCTGGTGTTTTGAAAAGCTTTCAGTCTGAGCTGGTATGTAAACCGTAAACTGTAAAATCCTAACAATTTCCACAGAAAGGGAAGTCTAAAAAGTTTTTGTTTAGGAACAGTTTGTGTTCTTTCTTTCTCTTCCCCAGTTCATCTCCCCTCCCCCACCCCACCACCCCCCAAAAAAAGAAAAAGAAAGGATGGAAGAGTTGGTCTGAGCAGCTCTGACAACCATGGACAGCTGTGGTTGTCCTTGGGGCCAGAGACAGCTCTGAGAGCCTCCTGGGGCTCCTTTTTTCATCTAATGGGAGCAGGGAGAGCAGTGGCCCTAAGAGATTCGTGGTGAGATCCTGCAGCAAGATCCTGAGTGGGGTCTGAGGTGCGACTCCAGCACCTACAGTATAACCCAGGCAGTTCCAAGCCCACGAGGCCGTCCTGGTTGAAGGCTTCGACTCCCCAGGTCCCCTCTCTGCGAATGCAGCCTGGAAAGGATATAGCCTCCAGTACCAGGCAATCAGCTCAGTGTTTTTGTCCCATAACTCAGATCCTTGGCCCAGTGGGGCTTCTTGGCTGGAGGAAATCTGCTTGGCAGCCCTGATTTAGAGATGTAGGTCCTGGAAGCCCAGGATGTCCCAGCAGCCTGCCAGGAGAGCTGCTAAAGATCTGGCAGACTTATACTGGAAACCAGCTGGCATTTGGGTGGCAGGTCATCAAAACCAAAATATTGATGCAAAATAAGTTTTGGGTTTGGCCACATTTTCCAGTAATATATTTTGTTCCTGGAAAATTCCTGACCGCCTTTAAATGTAATAGCAGGTGTTCACATATGCTGCTGGTATTGCACTGCTTATGACAAACACATATTAGCCTAGCTTTCTTTTTTGCTTCCAGTAGTTTTTAATTTCTCCTGGTTCCCTCCATTTATGCCATGTATCTAACTGGTATCCCTTTGGCATTTTGTCCTGGGACTGAATGAGTTCAGCATTTATTTGAATACCGTTGATCTACTGATAATGCTAAAGTCAGTCAGCTAAGCTGGAACACGTAGCTCTACCAGAAAACTCCACCCTATGAATCATTAATAGGACTTGCTGCAGTTTGCCCCTGAGGATGACTAGCATTCATGTGTGCTGCGTGAGTCATCTTCTTGCTATGATGCCTGGCTCAGAAAGACGTATCAGGTTATTTATCAGAGTTACGAGAGTCCTTTATATTATTATTATTGATGTTGCTGTTATTATTATTCAATACAAGAAATTCGTACAGACAGTCTGAAGCAAGGTAATCATCTAAGATCTGTTCCACACTTGCTGCAGGCTCCCATTAGGAGGTAAAATAAAGAGGAAAGCAAAATCAGAAATTCTCAACTCATTGTACTGGGAGTCACACACTTATCCTGCAGAATTCAATGGGACTAAGTGTGCCAGGAATCCTGGACTTGTCTCTCTTCCTCAAAAAGAGGCAATTACACTGCTGTGTTAGTGTGATATTTGTTTAACAGGAGACAATCATAAAAGTACTGAACTCTAGTTCAGCTGCTTGAAAAGCTGGTATCAGGAAAGGAGCCAAAATGTGTCTGATGAGATCGGTACTTCAGGCCTCTCATTTCATTCATTTTTTGTCTCTGAAATCTATTTAATGCAGAATTTGTCTGTAGAAAAAGAAAAAGGGGTACCTAAAATGACTATACTCATTTCTGCTTTAAGGGATAAATTTGTTTAAGACATGCATCAGAATGTTGTATATTAAAAAGGGCTCTAATGTTTTATAAAACAAGGAAGTACCATTGTGTGAATATATAAATAGCTCCTTTCTCCTTATATTACATGAAGGCAGTGCACAGAGTTTTACATGAGGTTTTACTTTTCTTTTAAGCTATATCTTTGGTGCAGTACTAACAGCCGGAAAATTGAATGGCTGGCCACACCCTGCACTTCTAAATTAAATTGTGCTCAGGTTAATTCTCAACCTGCTGAAAATGTAGCATGCACTAATAATGCAGGCCAGTTGCATCCTTGTGGAAGAAATATTGTTGTTAACTTCCTCTGTCTCAGCTGAAGTGCATTAACGTTCATGGGCAAAGAAAATGGACAAGACAGATAAAGTATGTGACAGCCAAAAACAGATAAGAAAAATGAGAATCGTCTAGCTGAAAATGGGACAGTTGGCATATATGAAGGTAGAGATGGAGAGCATTGTTATAAAAGTGCAGTGCAGAAATGAAAACACCAGTTAGTCATAGAGAAAATTCAATGGTTTTGATCATGCTGAGTCTGCGCACCACAAGATTTCAGTAAAAAGGCCATAGGCTATTTCTTTAGCATTTGACCCAGTCATTATAATTTGTTCCTGCTGGTTTTGCAAGAACGGTGCTGAAGAAGGGGTATAGCTAAAGCAAAGAAGGAAATCAACATGTCCTGTAGAAATACCTCAGGACTGGTGTGCTCTGTTAAGTAACTAATTCTTTCTTTGGTTTGAAACCTGCTAATTTGCTGAGGTTGTAAGCAAAAGATTCCCTCTTGTTGTCCATTTTTCTTTAAATTTGGAAAGAAGAATAGCTTTAGAGCACATCAGAGCCTTAAGTTATGGCACTTTAATTACAACAGTTATTTACAAAAGAGGATTAGACTGACTCTGTAATAGTTGTATTACTGATTAGTAAAAGCATATGGAAAAAATATTCCCAGAGTAAGCGTAAGTGCTAAGAACACACATGGGCCTGAGGAAAATAGTGAGGTGATGAGTAACATTGACTCAGGTTCCCTTGTAGCTACTTGTTGATGAAAGTGCTCATATGAAGATGCCCATTTCAAGGAAAAATCCCCAGCTAGCCAGGTCTGTTCAGCTAGGCCAACTCCACCTTCTTTTTGGGTGACTGAATACAGGGAGGTTGAAGAGGGGGAGAGGGCTGAAAAGGTGAGTGCAATTTGCTCCTGAAGCAGAGCAATTCCTCATGGTATTGTAAGGTTCTACAAGGCTGATCTAAATGGTTCAGGTTTGGATTCCAGTCTCAGATGGCTTCAGGACTTGGAGTGGAATGAAATCACTTTTGTTTCAGAGGACTGTAATGAGCAGAAAATGCTGCAATATATTCTGAGAAGACAGCAATTGTTGAAAACATTTGTGAGAGCAAACACTATAGCACCTGCAAGTCCTGGTGACTCCGTCACTCTTCCTCGTAGTTCCAGCATGAGGGACTGGATTGTTATTTCATATCCCAGAAGCTTACTTATCCAAATCACCCTGTCAAATGAAGAAAACAAAACCTCTCCAGTTAACTCAGAATGAATGTTTTATTTCCACAGGAAGAGCTGGATCTTCTGTTCTTACAGATTGGGGTATAGGATGCTTGGTAGAAGAGCTGCAAAAACAGCAGAAAGGGTACTTTTGCCAAATTAGACATTTGTAGGAGGACCTTACCCTTTCCATCACCACACGTGCTAGCTTTTCAGTTGCTAACTGAATATACATTTCACACATTATAGTTGCAAAGAGCAAACTTTAAAACATTACATGAGATATTAAGCTTACTGTGTAGCATAAGAAGACAGCATGCTCGTCAATTAAGTCCACCTGCTTAATATATTAAACTCTAAAGGCCCCTCTTATCCTGTATAATTCATTGCAGTTCTGAAGAAAAAATATCTTTAATAAGGAATATGGTGAATTGGCATAGGCTTGATTTGGAGTGCAGAAGAAGATAACAAAACCCAGAAATGCTTCCTGGTATTTCAGTATGTATTATTTAAGAAAAACATCTGGTTTCAGAGTAAATCACAAAATATTGAAATGGCATGGACTAATGGCACTGACATCATTTTAATATGAGTTCTCACTCAGCTTTTCACCATGCTACAAGTGAGCAGGGTGCTATTATCTACTTATAGTGAAAGAACCAGGAGCACCAAGTGAAAATGAGCACATATCAAGTTCAAAACAAACAAATGGAAATACTTTTTACACATGATTAAACTGAGGAATTTGTTTCCACAGGACTTTGTTGATCCCCAAAGTTTATGTAGGTTGGAAAATCAATCAGGCAAAGTCTGAAACGAAAAATATATCAGTGGGATGCTAAGCACAATTACACCATCTGTGACTCAGGAAGTCTCAAAGGTGCAGAATGGAGGATGCTTCAGGCGCGCATGGGAAGTGTGACAGCGTGTCTGCCATGCTCTTTTTCCTCAAGTTTCTGCTAATAGCCACTATCAGAGACACTTGGTTAGGTGGACCTTATCAGGTGTGTGTTATGTTTATCAGGCAAAATCTAACTTCTGCTGAATACAGGAGCCAAAGAACCATGCTTTTATTCTGATGGGGCTGGCACATAACAGTGATCGTCAGAATTTAGCTCTTAAAGTTTTTAAGTTTTTTATTAGTAGCATAAATGTCTTAGTAATATAAATATAAAAATATAATTCACTAAATTTTAACCTAACATAGCCTTGAACAAACAGATGTAATTAGCGAAAATGAATTCTTTGCATTTTTTTTGCCAGTCTTCCTTCAGTATTTTAATCCCACAGGGAGTTAATCTGTACCTGGAAGGCTCTGACAGATAACACATGGAAAGCTAACTAAGTGATTTTATTGACATTAAGTTGCTATTGTATTAGACATGAGGAAAATGTTTTCCCTTCTGAGTTGAAATGCTTCCTTTCTATGTTAACAATAAATTATAGAATCTACTTTAGCTGTGAAAAACATTACAGAAAATTAAAGTTACTGAATTAGAGTCCTAAGCCAGTAAGGCAAGAACTGCTTTGACTTCAGAGCATGTAATGGAAGTTGGAGGAGTCTATGCCTCACAAAACTGAGATGCAAAGAATTTTTAATTGCCATTTTTTAATATTTTTGTCCTTTTTTGTTTCTCCTTCAATTCTCTATAGCAAGACATGTGGCTTATTACATCCTGATACAAGTGCCTGGAAAACAGCTTGCTGTATAACAGGAAGGAGCTGGTTATTTGAGATAGTACCATGTGGAGGAAGACAAGAGAACATTTTCCAAACTTTATTCAGCACAGTTTTAGGTCACAGTGGCTCTGGCTTGAGTTCACTACAAACTCACATTTTTTGCTATTATAGCATCTTGAGGATCCCACATGGAGCACAGCCTACACAAATTGTAAATGTCATTGCATAGGCTTTACGCTGCCCTGATTTGCAGAAAATTTACTCATCAAGTGAATGCTTCCATCTCGTAACAGTTAATATCTCACCCTTTTTCCAGATCCTGTGGCAAAAGAAGTCTCACATTTGAGCAAGCTGGAGATTGTTTGCAATATGACTGAAGCAGGCAATGACAGAGAATTACAACTGACATCCAAAACAGACTTTCTTAACGGAGAAATCCGTAGAGCTAGAGGGAATTAGAAGCTGATGATGATGATGGTGATTTAGAGAATGGTCATGATGACTAGAGTGGCTCCAGTTAAATGAGTATTTTGAGCCTAGAGTGTTCTCTGAATCTACTTTGTATGAATTAGCCTTGTGGCTCACAGATGGGACAAAACATCCTCAAGATGCAAGTGTGATAATGTTACGCTAGAAAATTAGGAACAAATGTTAAGGGAAATTAAAACCTGTGCAGCTTTTTACATTTATTTTTAATGCAGTTTTATTTGTCCCAGTACCTTTTTCTTTTTCAGCTTGTTGACCTGTGCCACATTTTTCAGCCAACAAGGTTATTCCTGAGATGGAAACAAATGCTACAGCAAGGAGCTATGTTATTTGCATGTCAGAGAGCTGATTACCTTGCAGATGTCAAGAGTTTTTAATATAGCCTGCTGCTCTTTTACTTTCTAGCGGAAAATGAACACCATTCATTTTTCAAACACTGTTTTAGAGTCTCACAGTAAAGCAGTTCGATTATTATTCAGAGCTACATTTTATCTCATTTTCTCTTAATTTATCAATAGGATCAGCTCACAGGAAATTACATATCAATAAGTTCTCACTAAAGATAAGAAACAGTAAAACATCTACAATGTTTAGTGTGGTGGTATTTCAGAATATATTTTGATTTACTACGCAAGCTAAACTGTTCATTTCTTGGAATGACTTATACTAAAGAGCTTTTATCTTGCACATTGTTTCTGGGGCTTTCTTCAGTTTAGATACCTGGTGTTTTGATGAATGTAAATAACTTAGAACAGCATGATTTTAAACAAGACGGAAATCCTGTATAGTTGTTTGGTGGTCTTTCAGGCGTGAATTGCATGATCTCAGTTTATTTTCCACAGTGTCTTCTTTGTTAGCCCACTGTATCAGTAGGATCTCTTCCTGGATTCCCAACAGACAAGCCAAGGCCAAAGGACAATAAAGACTGAGATATCATCAATTTCTAGCAGTGTTCTCCCTCATTTATCAGTTTAGCTAAAGATTGAGCAGATCACAAAGATTTCTTTCCATTTAAGAGTTTTCTACGACGATTCCAGAGACTTTTATATTGCAGATTCATCCCCTGCTATGTGTTATATGGAATCATCTCCATGACAGTGGTGACAAACACAAATTCTAGGAATAAATAACAATAAAATAAAAAATATAACATTCTAGCATGAGTGTGACTTGCATTGGTAACTATGACAGCATCTGGCTGGCATATCAACTGTCACTCAGTCCTCCTCATGCACCCTTGGCAAATGGTTCCTCCAGTATGAATTATACTACAAGATAAATAGTAGAGAAGAAGAAGGAGGGTAACGGGTGGAGTGGAAGAACATAGTTTCTAAATCAGTAAATTGCATTAGCTGAAGAATGAATTGATTTGCCTTCTGAAAAGTTAAAATAAAGCAGAACAAATGATTAATATGGCCTTTTAAAATTCAGATTATTAGACAACAGGGTTTATACCAACATTAGACTATGACTCAAAACCATAAAAATAAGAACTGAGAAATTAAAAAAAACAATAATTTTACTTGGTCAAAAATTATTGTAAAAAGACTCAATTAAAATAGTTTTTAGGGTATTGAAAGGTTTGTGAAAGGTTCATTTACATTTTACTGGTTCAGATATGGCAAAAAATCCAAGTTTGAAATGTTACTGTAGAATAAGCAACTTATACACTAAAGTGTTAGCAATACATTTTCCAGTAATAATAAGTGATTATATCTTACATGGCTTGTGGAGGGTCATGACAGGGTTAAGTTGGAGGAAAGTTGAAAGCCATGGGAAAAGGGGAACTGGGGAAACTGTTGCTAGCTTGAACAAAGAAGAGTCTCAACAGGAGCAAGCATACCCAAGGACACCGGTGCAGCTGGGGATGATACATCTTGAGAAAGTACAGATAAACCAGCAGAAGCCAGTGGGAACCAAGGCTAAGAGCAAGTCAGCGTTTCTCCAACAAAGAAGCAAACAGCAAAGTACAAGGCATGATCGCTGCGTGCACGATCGGTGTAATGATTGGCTACCTGTGACATAATCTGCATAATGATTGGCTTAGCAAAGTGTATCTGTGAAATCGCTGAAGCAGCTAATTTTTTAGTATAAATATGTGTTAAAATAAACAATAAATGTCTCAGGATGCAAAACCTCCTGAGTCCATGCATTCATTCGCTACAATGGCTGTCACAGTTAGTTTTAGCTAAATCAAATACATACCAAGCAAGAATTACAAAGACATGGAAATTTGTAAAGTGGGCCATTGTCTTCTGTAATAATGGCAGAAAAATATCCATCAGCTACAAAAAGTCTCATCACTGTCTAGAGGACACTTCCAGAAAGTAATTTTGAATATTGAACTTGATGCTAGGTGACAGTTTGTTTTCCATAAACATTTGAGTGTATTTTTATTTCCTGAAAAATCTCAGAAAAAGCCTAGTGAACATGCATGCAAGTATGAAGTAGTATCACAAATGGTATCCATTTAATTTATAGCTTTGGATGAAAACTTTTCCCAGAATTGTCCAGGTGCCATATGCCACTACTTATGCAGAAGAAGAGTTCCATTCCTAAAGCTCTCTCTTCTTTCAGGTTAGGAATTAATATGTATGTTTCTGCCTGCAAAGAAGAACATTAATGATCTATTTATCTTTAAAGTGAAACCCTAAGCTGTCAGTGAATATCCTGTTTAATACTCTCCCTATCTCTGACCACTCCAGGAAACTGAAATCTGGTTGCTTTTGCATACAGTTCCTTTGCCTTAGATGTGGCATATGGCAGCACATTGCTCAATAGACAGAACTGAGTGGACTAGCTTTTCTGGGACTTAGACTCCCCTCCCCTGCCCCGCCCCTTAAAGTTTCTATTATATTTTAAAAGAGATAAATCTCTCTTTAGGCTTGTTTTCTATCTCTAAATGTAGCATGAGTCTGGAGAATCCATAATAAAATTACATTTCTGGTACAATTCCTAGCAATGGAATATGTTAACATTTAGTACGCACTAAAGTATTGATCACCTGCCTGGAGAAATGGCTCAAAGTTCATTGCATTTGAAATGATTCTTCTTTGATCCTTGACACTGAAGAGGAGATGGAACAGACTTCAACTACTTCTGGGAATGACTGCAAAATACGCTGCATTTCATATGTTTCTGCATGCAACCTGGTGATCTTTTGTCTGTAAGACTCTTTAAGATTGAAAATACCATTTCAGAGAAAGGAGTAATAAAAAGATGTTCTAAAATGCTATTTTCAAATTTGGGAAGATCAGATATGTTTTAGGATCCTACTTTATTTCTGTAGCATAATTTTTTGGAAAAGTTTAATGTGATAACTGTGGTATATTTTCAGTAGTTTTTGGCAGGAAGGTATTGAAGCTGTTCAATTTTCTCATTTCTGCTGCTAAGAGAGGAAAAAATACTATCTTTCTCAAATGTTCAGATTGAACTACAAGTGCCAATCACTTTCAGTTTACCATTTTGGAGAGAATTTGCTTTGTCCAAATTCAGGCCACCCAGTAGGTCTCTGGAGATTCCCATCCCTCTTCATAGGTTATATGGGAAATACATCCTTAAACACCTAGGAACTATGAACCAGCTGTAACATTAAGGCCTACTCCAAAACCTTTTGAAGTCCATGGAAGTGATCCCATTGCAGGGGACTGTATTAGGCAGCTGCTACTTTGAATTTTGAAAGTTGATGGCACTAAATTCTAATCCTTAGAGATGTTAAGGTCTGGCTCTTTTCAAGGGGTTCAGGCAGAGGACATTGCGAGTGGACTCACCAGGATTCCACTGGCATTGTACATGTCTGGATTCTTCTACAGGACATAGTCTTGTTTTCTTACAGTTTTTGAAAGCACGATTTCCAAGAAGTAAAACAATTAGAAAAAAGATCAGAGTTCTCCCTTTTGTCTTATTCAACATATACAAGTTGAACTTTTTTTTAAAGCAGGAATGTTTTGGAAATGTTATGGATTCTTCAACCATACTCAGGTCATTTGTGAATCAGGACTAGGGGATCTCATTTTACAGTTTAGATGTGAAGCCCTGAAACAATGATATGTCAAAATTTAAGGAGGAGATGACTTACATCAACCAACCTCTACTTTTCATAAAGCTAACAAATGAGAACACAGTGTGTAAAATACTGAATTTATCATTTGACGGTGTTGTTTCTACTATCCCTAGCATTTTCTCCATCATTAATTAGTATTTCTCTATCATTTTTTGTCATGATAGATTGATAAGCTGTAAAGATACAGCTGTAGTTGAATTTGGTCTCCATACTTATTTTATCCACCTTTTTACCAAAAAGGAATGGAATTTTGCCTTTGTCCAGTCTTTCACAAGGAGAAACTAAAATTAAACTAAGCCCATCTCTCATTAAAAATACATTCTGAACTTAAACAGCTGATTTCTATTGGAAGAATAGAATTGCTGCAAAATATCAAGACATCTTTCTATTGGGAAATTACCAATGTGATTATTTTCTTTCTAAACTGGTTTATCTGGCTTTCTGAATGTAAAACTAGGAAAGCAATTTTTAAAAGTAATGTTACGTTGAGCATTTGGTGATTAAATATGTTCAGGAAAAAAATAAGGCTGTATAATTTTGTTCTAAAAATAAAAAATGCATTTAACCAAAATTGTACTTGAATGTCAGTGATTTCCTATTAAGTTTATAATAAATTGCAAGGTCACTTGAATGAAAATATAAATGTAATTTTTTTGGGGGGTAAAAACTGTCCTTGTTGTCAGTAGTCAAATACCCATCATTTTGATATTGGCTTACATTTACTGATTTTCAAGGAACTGCTCGTAGTTGCAGTGCTTGTGAACAAACAAGTGTGTTTTCTTGTTCCTTCTTATATTACTCATTACCTTTGATGACTCTTCATTTCTTCATGTTTCAGTCATCCAGAATGGGTAGAAACAATCTCTTACTGAGCAGTAATAGAATGGCTGATACAGAATTTAAATTATGGAACTTAATTAGCAAAGAATTAAAGAATATATAACTGATGCCAATCAACATGGGTTCAGGCAAATGAATCATGTCAAATTCACTTGATATCTTTTTTGATGAGATTAAAAAATTGGCTGGTAAAGATAATAGTTTAGTGTAATATGATTAGGCTTCTGATTGCACTTCACATGCCCTTTTGATTAAAGAACTTGAACAATATACTCTCAACACATTAAACGGATTAAAAACTGTTAATTAAGAGCTCTCAATATTAAATTGAAAATGGATAATTGTAAGTGAGTAGATGTTTCCAAAAAATTATTGTAGAATGTGATTCTTTGTCTATTTTATCAATGACTCAGCATAAAATTATCTCCAGTAAATAAGGCAAATGACGCAAAGCTGGGAGAGTGATAAGGAAGCAAAGTCACACATCTAAAAACAAGGCCAGTATTTGATGGAAGAGTTCTTCTGGAGAAACAGCCACTCTGAAAAAGACAGAGATGTCATGATAGATATGCCTGGCTCCATACAATTAAAAACTCCTAATCTCCAAACTATATTTGCCACCTGAGACGAGCCTATTTAAAATGGGTCTTGCCCATACTCAGCATCTGAACTGTGCTCAGAAATTGTTTGGAAGCGGGCCAGCTGGCACCGACCAAAAGCATCCAAGGAGGGTTCTGGTGGGCATGAATGATAGATAATCTGCTAAGATTGCCAGGCTCGGCACAGTGGAAAAATGGGCTAAGATCCTTGCATGTGAAAATGAGAGAATACTAATAGTAGTGGTATGTTATGGCTGCTGTTGATTCTACAGATTCAGGAATAGCATGCTTGGAACCAGTGTATGCACTTCAAGAAAGGTGTTGATAAGTTGAAAAGGGTTCGAAGGAAATCTCCAGTAATGAATAAGGACTTAAAAGCAGTACTTACAAAAATCAAACAATTTTCTCAATCATGTAGCTTCTTTCTACACTTATAAATTAAAAACTCCCAAGGAACATTCGAAGATAATAAAACTCAATTTTTATACAGTCAAATTGCTAGAAAATTCCATGACCTGAGCTCACTAGCGCATTTCCAAACAATTCCTGAGCCCACTTTGGGAGTTAATTTGGGCTAGGGAGCATTCTCAATATAATTCGCATGTGATCACTCTATTTTGGAGCCTAAAAAGTGTAAGTAGTATGGATACAAGCTCTTCCATGTCATGTGAGCACCGTGGCAGAGAACAGCCCTGGACAGGTTTGGTTTACTGGCATAGACATAGCTGCAGCATCTTCTGGACCACTACAAAGACTTGTAGTTTGGATGATTTGCACGGTTGTCTTTAATAAGGACTTTAATAGGGACCAGGTTTACCTGTTGTCTTTTAGTCACCATACACTTCAGCAATTCAGCCAGAATAGAGTGAAGCACACCATGAAGCATATAGTGAGAGATCTCAGTAGAGAGATAAGGGCACATGGCACCTGAATGTCATGATTATGGTACTATGGATTAATTTTGAACCGAGACAAATTATAAGTTTGATATAATTAAAACTGAAACATTGCAGTTGGAACTGAGAAGTTTGATTCTGTGTGTTTCAGCAGACCCTAAACAAATCCCTACGATTTACATCATCCACTAGAAAAAAGGTATCCCCCTAAAATCTCACCACAGGGCTGTGTGCCAAGAACAAATGTACTCTGATCCATGGCAGAAGTTTCCAGGAGCTGATGCAATACAAAAAGTAGTCTCACAGGATTGATTATTGTTCTTTTTCTAGATGTATTTGCCCAGATACTACCTAATGCTAATTTCGTATAATAGGCAATAAGTAGGCAACATGAGAGAGATTTTCAAGCTAAGTATTATAAATACATGTGCTTATGCAGCGTAACAGAATATAGGAAGTCTTCACAAATCAAATTAAATTCAATGGCTGAATTACTTTTAAGTTTCATATTTTGTATATATTCAAGCTGTGAAACTGCATGCAAGGGAACAGACATTCAGTGAACTATGTATCTGAACTAAAATGTTTAGACCTTCAGAGGGATGAATTCCCTGAGTTCTGTTTTCTAAAATACTTTTAAGCATTTTAGGCCAACTATAGCATAAGTATTTGCACTCCAGTGTGGAAATGCTTTGTGTTTATTGCAAAGACATCACCAGCTTTTCCGAACATGAAACATAAGATGATGATGATGATTATGGCAACAGGTTAAGAAAAAAAAAGAAGAGAGAAGGAAGCTGGGAAGATGCAAGAAGGCTAGTTTTTTCAACCACCTCTAAATACCATTTAAAAGTCTTTTAGAACTGTGTCGGACGTAACATATATGATTTTATCATGCCTTAGAAAATCATGTGGAGCAAAAAGGGAAACACATAATCCATTAAACTGGGAGTTCCACAGGTCAATTACTTCATTTTTAGATTACTCGATTCTGGTTGAGACTCAGGAACTTGCCAAGATCTTCATGAGAGGATAAGCAAAGGTCTTGGATGGAAGGATAAGAAGGGACTGAACAAAAGTGGAGAACTGACTAATGCTTATGAGCTACATAATGTTGGCATCTCAAATAAAGGATTCTAGATTCTTAGGCTAGGAAGCCTTCTAAGATACTATGCTGCTCCTGAAGGCCATTTCAAAACTATCTTTTAGGAAAGCAAAGCTGTTTTTTTTTCAGGATTTAGGATCAGTGCACAGCCTTAAAATCTGGAAATCCGAATCCTATATTATTTATTACTTTTAGCTGTTATGATAAGAAATGGGATAGATTTTGGAAAAGAGCAAAGGAGAATTGTAGAAGCAAGTGAAGCATGTAATTTCTCTTTAGGACTTTAGGGACAAAATGAAAAATTCTAGCAGCAATGAAATTAGGACTGGGGTAAACATAGAAATCATTTTGGAGCACACAGCTAAAAGCAAGTCAAAATGTTACATCAGCATATAAGCTTGCCTATCTCCATGATAGCTGAGCATGAGAACCAACCATATACACATTCCCAAACTATTTTTAAGAGCTATCAAAATACAAATCAGGAAGTAGACTTCAGACACAAAAAGCAAAAGAGGAAGAGAGAGGAAAATCCTTAAATACGAAGGCAACTTTTTTAGACCTAGCTTGGCTGGAAAGCTAGTGAAGTGGCAGGTAAGTAAAGTGTTCAGAAAATTTTAAAAGTGAAAAATAAGAAGTACTCAGTTTCTCTGATGTTGTCCCAGCTGATTCTTGCCAGGAAATGCAGCTGTTACTAACAATAAGATGAAGCAATCCAATAATGTAAGGAACTCCATTCCTTCACACTGACAATATTGCCACATTAAGGTATAGCAGAGGTGGGGATTAGTCACTATCCCATCTCTATTATTCAGGTAAGATCTGTTTTAGCATTTTTTGTTGCTCACATGATGTGTGGGGTGAATGTGTCCAATAGGCATATTCATTCTTATGGTCAAATTCAGATTATTTGTAGCAGGGAGGAATTCCCAGGTCATGGCTCTGCGTGTCTGTCCCAGCTGTGTCTTGCATCTATGTTGGGGTCAGATTTCAGTGTCTGGATTGTAATCCTTTTGGGTTTCAGTTTACGCAGACAGAAAATCCAGGACATAAACTGGAGGAAGCAGTGGTTGCTCTAACAGGTCCCTCATATTGGACAGCCAAACTATTGCCATTGAACATGACCCAGGCTATCCTCTGGCATCAATACCAGTTGGTATGACACCAGCTCATACTGTTAAGTTCTCTCAGACTCCAGAACGGAGTAATCATATAAAAACTGTTTATTGCTAATACGAACGGCCCATGTGGAGTCCTGAGCAGGGCCTGCGGATCATCTGGTGGAAAGCTAACCAGGCAAACCTGCAGCCCAGCAGCAACGATCCCCAAGTTGAGCACTGTGGATGGCTGAGCTCCAGTGGTCAGGATTGTTCCCAGGCAATGCTTAATGCACAAGTAGAGATGTGGTTTCAGGAGACCAGGATCCAAGGATACTCCACTGTTTGACTTAAAAGCAGTCTAAATGTAGAAAAAAAATGTTCATGGAAATGTAAATACAAATTCACTTCCAAACCACTTCAGAAGCTTGGAATCCTTGCCTGAGCAGTAGTGATAATATTAATTAAGAAAAGGAGTTTGTCATTTTGCTCCAGTGCACATTAGCTTTGTCAATCTAATATTCCTAATGGATGTGTCTGTATAAAGGCCCACAGATGGCTCCAGCAATGAGGAGGAGGAAAAGGAAAAAATCTCTAAATGTCAGGGAAGAATAAAAGCCAGCTAAACAAACCAAGCAAGATGCTGACAATTGTCACTATCCTGCAGCAGTAAGCTAAAATCCTAACTTTGCAGTAAGATTATAATGCCTTTTTTTTGTTGTTATTGTTGATTACACCAAGAAAAGAGCTTTGCCAAGAAAGAAAGAAAGAAAGATCACTGTGATGAGTGCCAAGTTACACAAAATGAGTTCCAGTATTTTACTGACCAGAGTGCTCAACTGCTGGCAGAGCATATAAGAGTAACTATTTGTGTTATTTAGGACTGGATGTTCTTGGTAAAGGGCAATTTATAGGCTACTTTGGGACTTGGCCTGCAAACTATGATAGGAAGTGTAAGTGGTTAACAACTGCCACTATTCCCTGGCCAGGTAGCATTCAGTAAGTGGTGACTACATGTTTCGTTACCAGTTTACACCTTATTCAGTGGAAATGAGTCAACCTGAAGAGCGACATAGTAGAAAAAATGATGATTTACTCTTGTTATGCCAGTAGAGGCCAGTAGAGCAGGTGGTTCTGAGAATTTTGCTTCCCACAGGTGTTTTGGAGGGTGGTGCAGATCAGGATTGAGCAGGATGTGATAACTGGACTCAAAACGTGGAAGAGACATTCAGAGGTGTTTCAGATATTAGCAGTGCATTCCTCTCAAGACATTACAGGAGCACTCTGCATTTCACTACATCATCATCGTCATCAGATGTGAAATGATTTAACACATTGCAAGTGACTGCAAGTGACACACCCATAATACACTCTGAATGCGAAACATTTACAGAGACTGTACACTGAATATTCACTTTGGAAGTGCTTTCTTGTTTGTCTTCCTTAAGCCACAAAGAGATCTTCAAATAATTGGTTACTTACCCGGTTATAATTATCTAAATGATTTTGTTTTATTGCCTTGAGTGCCAATCTAATTATTATTAGAGATGTGAGAAAATATTTTAGTTCCCAAACTGCAAATGGATTATTTAAAATTCTGGTAAAAACAAACAGCTTCTGATAAATCTTCATTTGCAGTCACTTAGGAAAAAGAGAAAAACCTTGTATATTCATTGCTCCTGGGACTGTATAAACTCTTTATTGGTCTTACAGGAACTATACAATTTTCAGCAAAATCACTGAGGGGTACAGCATGGGGTTGTCAAAGACATGTAGGTGTCAAGAGTCCAAGAAGCAGTACAGACTTGACAATATTTAGGTCTAAATATTTTCAAAATCATGAAACTCTTCACTGTATTTTGGGAACCTCAATGTCTTTGCAAATCTGCTTCTGAGCTGCTCTGTACCACAGCTCCACATTGTCATGGTGAGATCAGTGTGCTTCTCCATCCAGGAATGGTATTGTGATTATAAATCCTTTGAGTATTGGAAGGACTGGAAATTTAAAGGGACTGAAAGAAAACAGCCCTTGATTGCACACCATACGCTCTGCTGTGAAAATGGATGGGATTGGATGCACTGGAAAATCTCACTCCCTTCTTTCTTTCACCATAGCCTGTCCCCAGTTTGGTGAAGGACTCTCCCCAATCTGTAGAACCACTGAAATAATGACTTCCTTTATGATGCAAGGAAGGAGCCAGAATTCAAACAGTATTTCTTATTGCAGGTCATCCCCAGACTTCCCACTAAGGCCACACTGCTATAGGTAGTTCTATTTTACAGAGCTTGTGACAAGGCCACAACTAAGCTCCACATGTGCAGGACTAGTGAAAACTGTGGCTACAGCATTTATCTGTTGCACAAGTTCTGTCCTTCTCCTGGAGGAGTCCCCCTCCCATCTCTTACTAAAGCAGAACAAGAACAAGCAGCAGCCTTGCATGCATGTCACTAAAACAGCTTTCATTAGAAGAACATTGAAGTTTTCAGCACTTATTCCAAATCCTTTGACATTTGACATGCTTTTAAGAAACAAAAGCAAATTTAAAAAAAAATTTGTTTTCTGTAAGTGAAAAACATGTCTAGCTTTGTTTAATGGTAAATATGGTCAAGCCTCCTCTTTGTTGTGACATTACTAATATGTTGTATTTCATTAAAATTATGTGCCATAGTCACGTTTACACTAATTCAAACATATGCCAGGCCAGAAATCTTGTCAAAATAGGATATATTTTTCATAGTGTAATTCCATAAAGGTGAACTCTTTCTTGGTGATACTGTTTTTTTTTTTAAAAAACTTGTATTGTTATTTAAAATTTTGTTTTGATTTAATCTGAAATATTGAAATACAGATTATTTTATTTCTGATACAGAAAACTCACAAAAGGCTACATTCTTAGTCATTTATTTGGATATATTGTCACTGATGATTTAGAAGACAAGAACCTCATGTGCCTTCAGAGGAGGTGCAAGGAGACTTAACCCATCCTTGGAGCAGTATGAATCTGAGTAACATTGTGTGGGCTTTGCCAGATCTTAATCCATTTAGGGTTTTGGAGTCAAGCCCAAAATACATAAAATCACACTGTAGATTTCTGGCAGATATATGCATAATATATTCTCCAGTTTATACATCATAAGGCCGATCAGTAACAAAGACCAATTTCTACACATAAATGCCATAAGACAAAGAGAATTAAATCAACAAGGTACAGACAACACAATAACAAAATACATTATTTCAAGGGAACATTTGCAACTAAAAGGAACAAGAGGAAATTATCATTGTACAAGGAGAAAATAGACATGGCAAGAGTAGCAAAATGTGATCTCTGCTTAAATTACTCAGGAACCATGCCATTTAGTTTCTTTTCTTTTCTTTTCTTTTCTTTTCTTTTCTTTTCTTTTCTTTTCTTTTTTTCTTTTCTTTTTTTTTAATAATCTTCTCAATTAGCCTCATTAGAATTAACAAATGATTTTTTTTGTTTGTTTGAATAAAGATGATAGTGTTAAAAGCTCAGAAAAGACTCAGAAAAGCATCTGCAGTGTAACAACAATTTCAGGTAATGTACTAATTTGTGAACATTGTGAACATGGCTTTGAAGACAGCATTGGTTATATTACCTTATGTTGTTTATACTTGGATATGTATACCAGCAGCTATGTCTCTTCCATAGCGTTCTCCTAGTACCATTAAGACTGGTTCATACCCAATTCCAGCATCCAGTGATTACATTTCAAACACTACACTCTCTCTGAATATTATACATCTCTTGCAGGAAGAGCAAACAACATCTAGATTGCTTATTTCATAGTAAGAAAAGCAGTAAGGGAAGAAAGAACAAATCTGAAGACAGTGTGAATACAGTGACTTCCTTAGCGATATTCTGTTTCTGAACTGAAATGCAAAATGGTATCTGATTTGGTAATGGGAAAGATATTTACCTTCAGTGGTATAGTACCTAGAAAAAGAATGTGTAATTTCTCCTCTCACTGTACTCCGTATACATCGTATTAAGCATTTTATATAATAGTGTCCTCATCTACATATTTCACAACTACTGAAATCAATGAGGTTAGGGAAATTGTGTCTGTATCCGGAAAATTTTACTGTTAGATAGTATTACATTAAGTTGTCCCTAAATTTTCACTGCGCTCTACAGGACCTAAATTATGTTTTTCCATGGGAATACAGAGCAGGCAGATTTTCAGTGTTATGGACAGACTCTGAAATGTCAGTTCCTGAAAGAATAGTCCAAGGCTGACTATTTCCATGTGGAAATGACAAGTTTCTTAGAGTGTTTTTAAGAAACCATTGTGACTTGTGGTAACTGAGATGGATCTAATTGCTGTGTCACTACTTACAGCCATGTTGATGAGCCTGGCTGAGAACGAGATAGTGAATGATGACTTCCTTCCAGAAGGAGCTGTCTTTGAGTCAGAGCATGTGAAAAAATACCTTTGCGATCTGTGGCCCTGCCAGGAAATAGCTATTGTGGCAAAGTACAAGATGAATCAGCTTTGCATCATGAAAAAAAAAACATCTTATCAGGCTGCAACTGCTGTTATTGACCATTGTTTTAGGGTTTGTGTCACTTGTTCCATAAACATGAGGGATGTTTGCATTGACTTTAACTGTATTTATCCCTTATGTGCTACCTTTCAATTAGGCATTTCAAAATGTTCTCTAACATTTGGGGAGTCCTTCCTCTGCTTGTCAAGTAAGAAAATGTTGTTTATGTCTTTTCTCACAGATGAAAGGGAACTTCTAATTGTGGATTTCTTCATTCAGAAGTGCTGAAAACCCTGATTAAGAGACAAGGCTTATGTGAACGTTCCCTCCTGAAAATTAGATCTGAGTTATCTGAAGTTAGGCTTGGCAGAAACTTAAGCACCTTACAGAAATGGTTACTTGAAACAATTTGACCGCAGTGATTAGCCACTCAGTAATGGAATATTACCCAGAAGTCCTGACTCATTGGTAACTTGTTCTGCTCACTAAATATTAGGCACCAATATTGTGTTTCCTCTGTAAACTCCTGATATAGCTAGCATCTTTCCCAGCATACCCATTTGTAGTAAATTGCTTTGCCAGAACCTCCCCTTTTCTGATTTCACTGAGCGTCTCCTTTTGAAATGTATTTCTCCCTTAAATATGCCAGAGTATATACATGGCATTCTTCCAGGTGAGATTCAGTATTATATTTGGAGTGCGTTTCTCATGAGATTCAATTTGGTTCCCAGCAGAAAAGGCAGTTGCAGACTGGCTTTCTAAAGGTTTTTCTCAACTGTGTCTTGTTTGTTCTTGAGCATCTTACAGCATTATCTGAAATTTTTACAGTTTTCAGATAGATGCTGAGGCAATTCAAAATACTAATGATAGCATTAATGATTTTTAAATTTACACCCCATTCTTAGATATGTTCAAGTCACACAGAATAACTCTTGGCAGTCAAAGTGAAGTATTTGCTATGTTTTTTTCAGTCTCTCTCTCTTCCATCTATCCTTTACTGAATGGAGAGAACCTATCCATAAACTATTATCATTCTGAGTACAATCTCATAAGGTTAAGGCTTAGTTTTGATTAGGAAAGTGTTGATCTGGTCAAGCTTGAGCTACTTCCCTTAAGAAAACAAACAAAGAAAGAAATCCCAGTAAATGCTCATTCAGCCATCTATTTATCTAGAGAAAAGTTAACATTCAGTGATCAGTTAGTTTACTCCCCTTGTGCAAACTATGTCATTATCCAAGAACGTGATCTTTGGTCCAGTTTCTCTTGAAATATGACAGGATGCTTTGTATGTATGAGTATATGTGTTTATGTGAATTTTTCAGAGGCCTGAGTTTATCACTGATACTGTACTTGATATTTAAGAAAAATCTTTGCAAAGTTTATAAAAGACAGCACAAAGGAAATCAAGCAATATTCCAATTAGATAGTGCTTTTCCTGGAAATACTTTCAGAGTAATACTCAAGATCATCCTGTAACCTTCAGGACAGGACAGTATATGTTCAAGCAGAATTGTTATTTTCAGCATAAAGTTACACATATTCAAAACTACAGCATTTGAGGATCTAGATAATATTTTCAGTACTGTTTAGGTGACCTAGGAGCCTATGTCTTACTCTCAGAAATAAAGTGAGACCAAGCAGATGATGCCCTGAAAATCCAGATTTTCTAACTGTATTCAGACATGGATTAGACTGTTTTGGGTTCAGCAACATACACATCTGAAAAAGGACCATACCTAGCCACATAACATTGAGAGTACTTACTAAGAAAATGGTGACTGAGTTCTGGGCCCTCTGTAGTTTGAGTAGACTTCTGTTCAACGATTTCAGCGTCAGCTATGGATTATCCTGCATGATGAATATGCCCTAACTCTCCTGTTAAAGTTATGCTGCGGGACAGCCAGGAAAGTATACAGAGAATCACAAAAAGAGTATGCAAAAGGAAATCCACTCTAACCTTAAAATTAAGTGCTATCTAGATACGAGGAGACCTGAGCTATTTACCTATTCTATATTAAATGACCACTGGATTAAAATGCAGACATAAACAAAGGGCACAGAGGCAGGACCCACTTATGAGCTGATTACAATGAACACGTGATCTACATGTGTTTTCTGCTTCCTGGCCTAGGGGGTCTTGCATTCTTTACACCATGGTAATCCAGTTTCAACACCAAGAGCGGAGAAAGTTCTCCCTCTGACACATGCACCTAACAGGTATTATTCTCCTCTGCAATCAATAAACTATTGATCTTTATCTCCCAAAAGCTGAAGAGGATCTAGGACCCAAGCTGTATGTTTCCTTAGTGAGTGATTTTTCGGTTGAACTATCAGGCAAATTATGGGATAATACCACCATTCCCATTTCTAAGAGAAAACCATTCAAGAAGCTAGTTCAGGCTTTGAATCTCAGTCCAAATATAGTTTTGTGGTAGACACTTGTACCCATGCAGAAGATAAAGTTCAAGACACATACCTCTCCTCTGGTTTAGTCGTTCAGTTCTCTGTACACCAGCCACTATGAATGTCAGTCCAGGTGTTCCCTAGTTATAGCTTACACTTTTATACAAATAAAATGTGTTTTGAACTCAAAGATATGAACTGTAGGTTTCACTCCTGGTTATAGATGTCTAATATTTAGACTGAATGTTACAGGAACTATATCCTTTTGCAGCTCTTTGTAGGGTCTGGCCTAAATCCTCCTGGAAGGGATTCAGTTGGCCTCATCATGTGACATGCTTCAACCCTGTTTTTTTTAAATTTCGCTCAACACTCCCAAACAAGAAGGTGTCTAAATATCTCTGGCCTTTGTGTGATTTTGAAAGTGGTAGGATCTTAAACATCACTATCATTATTATCACTTAATCACATACCTGGGAGTCTGTATCACTTGTTTATAACTTCAGAAATGGAGCTTGAGCTGTATGTTCTCTGAAAGGTTACAATTAATTTCTGAAAACAATATTGATTTACTGTCAGTTTGGGGGGTAGCAGAGGGCAGAACACTGCATAAATTTCCCAGACTTGGTTTATTTTATCATCATTTCAGTACAAAAGGAACCACAAATTTACAAATGCATAAACAAGATCCACACCTGAATCTGAATTACCTTGGAAGGAGTGCTGTGCTGCCATGAGCAGATAGCATGCGGCTTTAGAGGCAGCTTTTCTATTTCTGCACAGAAGCGCATTGCTTGAGATGGATGTATCTTTTAGAGACAAATAGACTTATGACAGAAATGAAAGATTAGAGCACCCAAACATTGAAGTGCCTACCTTTTGGAAAATCATTGAGAAATATGACATTGCAGATGCCTAGAACAGAACCAAGCCTTAAGAATCAAAACATTTCAAAAAGAAAATGAATGTTTTCCCTTGAATGTCTTCTCAACCCCTCCTTTTCACAAAGTAGTTTACAGGGATCTTAAGATAATAAACCATTGTTTCTCCTTTATTTCACAACACCCTGCATTGGTCTGAAATCCATTATTAGTGGCATTTTGAGATGCAATGATCCTTAGCATAAACCATAAGGAAACATGCTATAACCGAACTCCCCTTGGAAAAAAAAATCCACAGGTATGTGCAGTTCTTTCATATTTCAGAGCAACAAATAATCTGATGATGACAATGATGACTATTAAATTATCATTATTGCATTTATTATTAATAGTGCATCTTCATTAAGAATGCAAAATTCTACTCAAGACAGTAGTTCTCTATTCTTTGCTCATTTCAGTTCATGGTCAGCTGGAGGAAGCTGAGTGTTCACGGCTGGTAAAAGTTCAATATGTACTGCAACTCATTGCTGCTTTTGACCTAGTCCTGCCATCTTTTTCCATGGTATTTTTGTCCAAACATGGGCTTCAGAAGCAGGCTTCCTATGTACAGATATTTATTACTTTCTCACTTGTCTGTGGGACCTTACTTGTATGCAAAAGATCAGCCCATGCACTGACATAAATTAGAATAAATTGGATAGTTCATACAAACCAGGTTACACACTGAGAAAGGGTGGATAGGATCAGTGTTGGCTTCCTGGATGGCTTTCTTAGTAATGGGAAGAAGGGATGTAGAAAAAAAGTTTTCAGAAAAATGGAAAAAACTTTGAAATTCAAAGACCAGACTCTTGGGCTTTGATCTAGTAACAAGAAGCCAAAAGTGATGCCCCCTTGGGAACTGTGATAAGAGTGGTAAAATTATCAAAAGCTTACACTTTGCTATCCATTTTGATATGTTCCACATATAAGGCTTCCAAAGGCCAGGGAAAGTTATTCTGAAACCTAGTCTAAAAACATAATACTTCAGCTGAATCAAAACTGATGACTGCTCCTAATTATGTCATGAACTGATCTGTACCCCCATCAATGACTAGTGAGATCTACTGTGCTATATTTAACTCATGTAAATACTTCTGGTCCAAAATTTTTATTGAGTTTTATTTTCTGAAAACTATAGAATCTGAGACTTGGGCATTTGCATAAAACAAACTTGAACTGAGACTTAAACCAATCCGATGATATTGTATTTATGTCACTTGTAAACTACTATATAATGTTTTCTAACCTCTATTTACAACATTTGATTATTAACTGCATGTCATTACGAGTTTCTTTGGGTTGTTTCTTTGGATTGTGTTGGCAGATGTCAGCATTTCACAGTAAAGTCATTCCTGCAACTATTAAACACTGTTAATCTTACTAAAGTTATCTCATGAACGAGATTAGTGAGTGTCTGGATTAGCAGTAACAGCTCTAAAACACTGAGGGATTTATAAATGTTGGAGTCCAACAACATGATAATAGCACATTTGAGGATTCTGATACTGCTGCAGATAGAGGTGGGAGAGAACTGAAAAGTGGATTATTATTTTCAGGTTTATGTCAGGACTGTGTCTCAGGAAGTT
Source organism: Apteryx mantelli (assembly GCF_036417845.1). Classification (NCBI taxonomy): domain Eukaryota; kingdom Metazoa; phylum Chordata; class Aves; order Apterygiformes; family Apterygidae; genus Apteryx; species Apteryx mantelli. Next base: position 156,014,936 of record NC_089979.1, read on the forward strand.
TGAATCATTTTATCTGAAATAAGAAACTCTATTGAATTATTCCACCAAACCTTCCACCAAAACCCAAACCTTAATGTCAGAAACAATGGAGCTGACTTTCTGTTTTGATTTTGCACCTCTCTGTAATTCTTTCTTTTGGCACAGGCTGGATGTGGAAATACTGAAATACCGCAAGAAAGGAACCAAATGCAATAATTCATGCAAAATTCAAAGAGAAAAAGATAGAACTTTCCAGCTAAGCTCTTTTAACATAAGCTTTTTAGGAGAAATTAACCAAATAAAGTCCATGTAAAACTACTTGTTGAAAATCTCTGAACATAAAAGGTTCATGATTAATTTGTCTTTATTTCTCCTTCTCCCATTAGCATTTGTGGTATAAATTAATCATAAGAAGGCTTTCACAAAACTCATCATTTTGAGGCCATAAAAGTTTTGGCGAAATTTATTCAATGCAAGTCAGATAGCTTAATGCACTCTAAATTCCAAGATCCCAAGCACATCTACTCAGGCTTTCAAGGAAATGCAGGAAAGCTGCCTGAAAAATACGGGATAAAAATTATATGGAGAGACACTACATTATCAGGTAGTTCCACTGTCTAAATGGTACAAAAATCATACACTGCTCACTGTGCAGGCCACTTTATCCCTCCAAACCCTTGGAATGCAAAGTTAATACGGAGAAAGAAAGTTCATATTGGTGATTCATTGAATAATATCTGAAATCCATTATACGATGGAGAAAAAGAGTAAGAGGGTTTAATTTTAAAATGTTTCATGCAAAATAAATAAAGCCAAAGAACATGAAAATATTACCACTCTAAAATGAAGTGATAATATTAATAAAAAGAAATTGGACAGTTCAGTAATAAACAACACAGTAGATCACCACTAAAAATTAGCATAATTGGCAGCTGGCATGTTCAATTTGTCAGAGTGGTAGGAGGGAAGGCAGACTTGCATAGGCAGTAGTCGAGTTCAGTTCTTAGTCCCTTGAATATGATCAATGACTCTCTCAAAAATACTGGCTGTAGATGATCACAAACGAAAGCCATTAGAGATATTTTTTTAGCGGCTTATAGAAATAGAAAGGCCTGCGTATTAATTTAGCATGCTCTTTCATTAGTTTTGTGTCATTTGTTTCATTAGTCATCTGCTGTTTCACACTGATGTCAATGACACAAAACTAATTTCTGGCTAAATTGTACTCGTGAATTGCACCCCATTACAGGAATAATTCTCTTGTGATCATTTGTATTTGGAATGAATGGTTACATCAAAGCTGTTGTCTCTAACCACTTCACCCAAAACACCTCCTCTGTGAAGAAGGAAACATACAGTGTTAGGGTTAGACGGTAGCCAAGCTGGGATTTTGAAAGTCAGACAGTAAGCACTCAAGTCTCTTTGTAGTTTTATTAATAAGCACCTTTCTGAGTCTATCCTTAATATGTGATTTAAGCAGGCTTGCTTCGACAATCTTCTAATGTAGCCCCGTATAGCTATTATTACATGTGTGAAAACTTAGGAGTCAGAATCACAAGAAAAGTGAAAAACAGCCCTGAAATCTTCCGCTTGCCAACATAGTATAAAGGAAGTACATCTGGATGAAAAAGTTCAAGTGAGGCCTCAGTTATTGGGCTAATGAATCTATCGATGTTTCCCTCCTATTCCTCTGTGGAGGAGAAGCATTCATTTTGTTTAAATTCCTTTCTGTAGGCTAGTATGGCTTAATTCTCTTTTTCAGAGATTCAAGTCCTGCTGAAGTCAGCTGAAATTCTTTCTATCCTGAGAGAGATATGGCATATTCACAGCGTGGCAAACTGCCTCTGAAGGAGTTCCTGATCCTTACTGCTATCTAGAAACTTTTCCTAACATCATACCTTTGAAAAAAGGGATGCAGGAAGGGGAAAATAAATTTTGAGAGTAAAAGTGATGGAAAGGAAATCCGGTTCCAAAAAACCGGAACTTTATCCATAACACTGCAAAAAATTCACACTCATAAACTAGATCTGGAAGTGCTTCATATAAAAATAACAAGTGATGTAAAATCCAGCCTGACACCTCCAACTGAGACTGAACGGCCACAATCATCTTGTATTTTTTTCCTTCTATTATGTACCTAGAAACTGCAATATATTACTGTGTAGTAGGAAAAAGAAAATACTGCATCATTAATGTTTGCTCTTCACTTTTACTTGCACTTGATTAAACAATTTCTTAAAAAGGAAGAAATAGTTTTTAGTTTCACAGAAAGTATACCCTTTATTCTTTAGACGGAGACAAAAAATAGGCTATTTTATTCTATGGTTCTACAATTGCTATGTTTTAGGTAGCTACTATCAGAAAGAGTCCCATACTTTTCCTGTCTAAAGCAAACTGACATAACAAATCTCAATGTCTTGTAAGGAGAAAGCTACTTCATTGTGAAATGCATGGCAGAAAATGACATATTGTGACATACTGAAAGATGTCTAGCAGGCACATTTTTAATCAGCTTGCCGGTGACCTTTGCCCACTGCCACGAGTGGCTCACAGGTAAGCAAATTCAGAAGCATGCCACTGCGCTCTGTGTGACGTTACTCCTCTCTGTGTGACTGACCTCTTAAAATAGTGCATTATGCCTTTCTGTGTCAAGGGTTCAGACCTTTACCAGGAAGGGTAATTTTTGACTCTTAACATGTTTGTAAAGTTAAAGTGTTGTTCCTACTTAGGTCACTTACTTCCTGTGGCTCGGATACAGTTCCTGTTCATTATAGAAATCTTAAGAGAAAAAAATAAGAAATCTTACAGTCATTCAGATATGAATATGGATTCAAGAATATGTTTATTTTATTTTCCTAAGTTATTTTTGTCTCACCCTGACTACAATGTGGCATTTTAAAATGGTATCAGAAATAGCAACTAAGCACAGGGACTTAGGTGGCATTAAAAATGGCAACACACTCTTATAATTGTATTTTTGTGCTCTTTTTCACCAAGACCTCCAAGCAGAACATGATGCTGAACAACAAATCAAATCTAAGGATATATCTGAGGATTTCATATGATGCTCCCATATATTAATGACAAGGACTAGAAGAACCCTTCTTAGCCAGGCATTTCGGTTTCATTCTTAATATTAATGTTGGAATGTCACAGGGAAAATTAATCTGCAGTTTATCTCCACCTACTTCAGTGAAGTTGAAACAGGTGATACATTTGCTCCACTTTCTTGAGACAATGCTGTAGCTGATGTATTTTGCTTTGTTTATGACAGTATGGTATGTTTATGACTGATGGTATGTGGATGATGAAGTTTAATATGGTTATCAGAAGGTCCTTTAATGACTATAATAATTCCCAAATCCTGAGCTTGTCAAGATAACTGCTTTGCTTTCCTTTAATTATAACTAATGATCATTCCAAAGACAGAAAGGGAGAACTAAAATACAGGGAGAGAAAGATGAGTTAGTAGAACGGACTTCACATGACCTTATACTGCTATAAACAATTAAAACCCCCCAATCATTTCGTTTGATTAGATGGTTTACACTCATTCTATTCCAATGATGTGAGCTACTTTCTAATCATGCCATTAATCATGTTACTTAAATGAACATTAATCTAATGTCTCTTCATTATGAAAAATGTTAGGAGAGCCAAATTTGTCTCAGCGATCAAACCAATGACCTTTCTCATTTCTTTGAGAGTAATAATTAAAAAAAGATCTTTTCAACATTTTATACTAAACTTCAGATCACAACAGTTAAGGAGGCAGGGCATCAGGCCTCCGGAAATAAGAAAATGGACTCTTTTTTGCAGCAGCCAGCTTTTGTTATGAAATGAAAGAGCAATATGCATGCCTCAGAGAACCTTTCTGACCAACAACAGACAATTATCATCGTTAGTTTGAAGTCATTTTATAGGAATCACAAAACATAGTAAGTCGCTATGAAAACATCTGTTCTTGTGCATAAAAGTTTGTGTGTGAAATAATAAAATACTCGGTCAAACCCTTTATTCAGAGTCTGCTTGGATTTTAGGGTTTGGTAGAGCTTTGCATTTTGTACTTCTTTGTTTATTTTTGTTTTGTTTTGACGATCTACAGACAAAAGAATTACCTACAGTGAGTCTAAGCTACTGCTCTTTTTCAACAACTACACATCAAACACTTCAGTTTAACTGACATTTAATAAGAGGATTAATGCTTTCAGAATTTTGGTATAATATGCAAATTAGATGTCATTTTGCTCCAGCACCAACTGTTGCTATGCTTATGCAGCTAAGGAAGGAAAAAAGTCTTTTTTAATAACGCCATGGATCTTAAATCTTCTCAATTTGGTAGGATTAATTTAAATTGCAACAACCTGCAAAAAGATCATTCAAATGATTGATTTCTACAGTTTTCCCTTCTAGGGTAACTTTAAGAAAACCTTATACTACAATTCAAGAAATATTAATTTATGTGAAAATATTTGGATCTATCTTCTGCCTCAGTCATTCAGAAACCATTTGAAGGGTTTACAATAGTGAAAGAAATGCTAATAAAAGAGTTACTGATGTAAAATCAGCCAATTAAAATCACACTCTGGTTTTGTCCTAAGTCTTGTAGAAGAGGAGGTGTCTTTATGTCCAGCTTCAGGAGCAAACAAGCTTACTGGACAAGCAGTGCAAGAAACGGGGAGCTTCATTTTCTGTGCTGGTGGGGTGCAGTAGGTATACTGTTTCCATTGGCTTGTTTTGCATAGGAACAAAAGGTCTTGAACAAAAGCTCTTTACTCAAAAGTATTAAGGGCTTTCATCTATTATTTAAGCAGTTAGTAGTCACCTGATTTATTCTGACTCAAAATTGTTTTGCTTTCCTAGTAAAAATCTATACATTTTGCCACAGTAGGAAAAAAAAATCAAACAAAAAAGTAGTAAAATGAGAGCAGTAAATAGTCCGACTCCTCTGGACTACACCACCATCCCCAGACAGATGTAAATGCCACCAAACAGTAGCATTTGCACCTGCCAAGAGATTGTCCAAGCAGTAGAGGCACAGCCAGTCAGGTTTAGATGTTTTATTTCATGTTATTTTTCAGTAGGAATTAATGTCTTATCCATTCTCTTCTACCTGGAGGGGTGACTGGAATGATAATATCACAAACAAGAAAAGGAGTTCTGATTAACTGAGAAGGGGATCTATTTTGTCTAAGATTTGTTAACAGCACATTTGGTTTCAGTAATAATTAATTCTAAAACCTAAATGAAAAAATACATATTATTTGAATATATGCAGGCATATGTACTTGTACAGGGCATATATGAATGTGAATATCTACATTTGGACACGTTTGGTAATGAAATGCCTCCAAACATCATGTCATAACCCACACTTCCTTGTAACAGCGGCATATATATAGGAGGTGGAACAGAACTGAACACCTTGGTCTCCCAGCACTTAGATACTACGAATCCTTTTTCATTTTCCCTGCATGTTTAGTAAAATCAAGTAAGATCAAACCTGACAGTAGCAGTAAAAAAAACAAGATGGTAACAATTAAAGGTAACTCCTAAGAATCATTTATTAAAGGAAAGGGACTTTTTTTTTTTTTCCTTTGGAGCCACCTTTCAAAATGGTAGTGAAGAGCATGAGAAACCTATTCACCATTCAGCCATGTGCTGTACTTCACTGTGATACAATGGAACTAATATAACCTTTCTGAGTCTCTGCCCTGACTACGTACCATATATCACGGTTTCAGGCACTCTCAGGAATCCGGCATGGGCATGGCAGGGCTGAGCTGGCTGCGTGAGCTTCCCTCCCCTCCTTCCACAGGCAATGTGAGGATAAATTTCATTCATGCCTGTAAATCACCTGAACACTGTATTAGCCGGGCCATATAAGTGAGATAGATCTCACAGACAGATTAGATAGACAGACCTGTGTCTGCATGAAGGGACTCCCAACATAAAGAGGGGTGCCAGAAAGAAAGTGTGTATGAAAACATCCTGAAAAGACATGGAAATCTTTGGGGACTCTTGTTTAACAAAAGAAAGAACTACAAACTGATTTAAGATACAGTATTAGCCATAAGGAAGCTGAAACTCAGATATCTGTAGTATGTTTTGTTCAGCTCAGTCTGCACGAGGGAGACTGGGAAAACCAAACAGACAAAAATCAGTCAGAATCTTCTGAGCAGAACAAATAAGCTTTAAATATTTCAAAATCTCTTTATGAGACTGACATCTTATCAAGTGTGCATTTCCTCTGGAAACTTCCAATGACCAGCATGAGAACCAGTTTATAGCTGCAGGGTATTATAGTACATAGTCATGAGCTTAATTGTTTTTACTGTACGTACTACATACACTATATATACTATATATTTAGTGTAGTCCCTCTGGCTAAATGACACTATATTGTTGATGACTTATATCTCATTTATTCCTGACTGATAGCAGATGCCTCTTTCATTTTAAATCTAAGAGATTTTGAAGCAACGTACAACACACAGAACAACAAGAGCTATTTAAAGGGAATACTACATTGTTAGACTTCAAAAGATGCAGCTTTGTACCAAAAATACATTTTTTCCTGTCCTGTCATATGAAGCGACACAAGAGGGAGGATTAGTTACAAGGAGACTTTGCTTTATTGGTTTTCTGCACAGGCTCCATTTAGCCTATTGTTAGCTAAGTTTCTTGCTTTATGGAAAACAAGATATTTTCCATTGTTCATCTCCAAAGTCTGACTCTATTGTTCCTGCACTTTTGAACTGACAAAGCAGTTCCATGAAAAACATGGCTGGTTCATAAATCAAAGGTATGCTGAGAACACTGCGTCTGACTGCATTCCATGCACACAAAATTCCAGGGAAACACTTGCTAAAACAAAAAAAGAGTGAACACGAACAATTATGAAACAGTGAGATTTTATTTACTATGTCTTGACTATGGCTCTGACTGGAACCTAATATTGCATATTACCATTGCAACCTTCTTTTCAATTGAAAAGAGTTTATTTTTATTTTATAAGACAATTAACAGAGAATGCAAAAACAGCAACAGATTTTTGGATTATTCCCAAAACTATTGCAGTGTCCCTGCTCTGCAATGGCATAGACACAAAAAATGATTTGGAGGTGCTAATATGCAAATAAGCATATCAGGAAAAATAAAAAACAACACACGAGCATTTTTGATTGATTTTCATCGTTGTTGCTTTTGGAATGATCCACATATTCAAATATTGTAGGAAGGCATATAGTGTATGTTTGACTATGTCTTTTTCTGATGTTATTTTACCCTTTCGTTAGTTTCTGTTCAGAATAATTCAAGTGTTTATTCTAATATCATTGATTAGAAGATTGACTGACATTTACAATGATTAGGCAAATTTAAAGAAATAGTTAAAAGATAGTGAGCTATTTGGTATTTACTGAATTTATAAAAGCTGTGTAACAGAGATGATCTCCCAGAATTAAATGTACAGGATATAGATGCCTAATAAAGCCTTTAAATGGCTTTTCCCATTCCCACCTCTAATATCTCCTCAGTATTTTGTTGACCTATTTCTAAGTAAGGCCATCCTAGAATTTTAAAGATTTTGGTTTTTTTATCATCAATTTACATACCCTCAAAACCTCACAAAAAGAATTACCAGAAAAAAATTCTATCAGTTTAAACTGGACCTTATTTCACTTGCTTTTTCTATGCTGATGATAACAGATAATACATATACATGTTAAAAATTTACACAATAACTGAGTTTTATAGTTTGCTTACTGTAAAATTTGCTTTACTTCTGTAAGCATAGAAGTAGATAGAGAGATGAAAGACAAATGAAACTGAGGTTGGTGAAAAGGAGTTAATAACTACTGTACTTGCTTCGAATGGTTCTAGCACAATGTTTATGTTTTGGTTCAGTTCACAGGTGATGGATATTTTGACCAAGTCTATTTATTTAACAGATATTCACTTGAGTAAGTGTACCTGCTGAAACAATCTTAATCATGCTATTGAACATATTTAAAATATGTCAAGACTTTTCATTTGTTGAGATTTTTGCTTTAACCATGGGTAATTGCTATTTCTACAAATGCCAGAAAGTGTCATGTTTTCACTAAAGTGTAAGCAACATTGTCAACTTGAGGGCACATGTTCCATGAAGGACATTTTAATACTTTGTTGGTTAAGAATAATAAAAAAGATAGAATGTATATATTATTTACTCTATTCCAGACAGGATAGAGTAAACATTACTCTAGAGAGTAAATAATACTGTAGAGAAAAAATGATAGAAAGTATTAAGCAGAGTTATTTCAACTGGGGTTTATTAGGCTATTTAGAAAGTATTTTTCTCAGTACTGTCTTCAAAGCTGCTGACATATTACTTAAGCTCAAACTGTTCTCCAGTCTATTATTCATATATATTGCGTATCGTAAATGTAATGTATCTTGAGGGCTCAATTCAATTGCCCACTGATTGGTGCCTAGTGACATTTCAGATGCTTCTATTTGGCATCCAGAGGTATTGCAGAAAGCATACATCTCCTATAGGTCCTAAGTGCCACCTCAAGTGGACATTTCAGACACCATCCTTAGGTATAGCACTGAATATTGAATATCTATTTGTGAGCAATAAGTGAGCTGTAAGTGACTGCCCTGACATTTAAGGTGAGGCTCAGTATTGTACCAAGCAGACACTTGGTGTTCAACTGCCTGAACAGCTCTCTAGATCTATGTATCAGCTATATCTCTATTGACTAGCTCACATGAAGGCAACACCTTAAACTTGGATGAGAGAGGAATCACACGTTTGTATGCAGTCAACCTCTCTGAAGTAGAGCCAATAAAGAGGTATTTAAAATTTAACTGCTGCAGTGCCTAATTCGGGCACCTGATCCCCAGAGTAGAGATGGATATTTGGTCTTCCTATAGAATAAATGAGTAGCTGTTTCGGACAGGAGTCCAGCTAGCCAGCCCGTGGAACAGACTGTTGTCTACATCCAGCACCAAAGAAAAGAAGAGGCGTGAAATCCTGCCCCTCTCTCGGTCTCAGGCACAACTGTCTATTCGGTAGCCACAGTCTGCGGTGTAAGATGGGGTTCTACAATCCTTCCTTCAGCCACCCCTCGGGAAGGGTAACTGTGGTACCCAGTCATACACCTGGTTACATACAAAGGTTATAACACCTTTCCAGGTGCTGGAAGATGCAGATTCGATTTTTCTACACGGTTTGAAATAGATTAAAGCTAGTGAGCTTTGGAATAGTTTCAAACATATTTCTCTTGAGAGAACCTAATCATCAGGCTAAAAAATATTCTGAGTTGTCGCAACCTTATACTGAAGGAGTATTTCTATTTGCAAAAGGATTCAAAAGTTTTGCATTAAAAGGGGAAGCCACAAAAGAGAATTCAGTTCTGAGGGTGTAGCACTGAAAAGTTTTTTCCTCTTGATTTGCTGCTATATGTTATCTGATGACTTGTATTTTTTGTATGTGTATAATTTCTCCCTTTCAATTGAAAGCTTATAACAGACTTTTCCTCCCCATCCTTACTGACTATTTTAAAACTCTTTCTGTTTCATATCGCTCTTCCAATTCATCTGTTCAGCCTGTCATTGATCTTACGTGTTTCTCTGTTTGAGCCTGGGTGTGTGTTACCAAGTCTGGCATTCTTTAGGGTATTACACCTAACATACTTAAGCAGCCACAGTTATCTGTCTTAAATCATCTGTAATGTTATCATTTCTTGTTCTAACCATTTCATTATCATTTCGCTTTTTGTTTTCTGGATTTCCCTCAGGGAGCTCATTTGTGGAGTCGGTATCCTTGTAGAGTCAGTTTGTTGTCTTGCCACATATTCCAGCGTTTCAACCTGTAAAATAGTATCTGTGTACTACATTATCATGTCTTTTATTTGCTTCTTTTCATTTTTTAAAACCCTTTATTCTTTCAGTCTTGTAGATTTTTACAGATTCAGCAGTAGCTAGTCTTATTCTTTTTACATCGCTTCAGTAATAGTCTTCTTGGTGTCTTAATTTTGGTCTTTATTTTTTCCTCTTGTCTTTCAGCTGTCTACTTTTTAACTTTTCCTGATGATCCTTGGTCCAGATTTGCTCCCTTCTCAGTCTACTTCATAAAATATTCTTGACAGATCATCCTCCTCAGGACTGCGAATTCAATACCATCTGTGAATCTACAGTTGCTCACTGCTCCCTTAAATAGCACGATTTCCATTTCATGTCTCAAAGCTAAAACTATTATTGCTTTTAGCACTAAAATGAATATATCTCATAACAGAATGCTACAGTCATCCTGAACATCCTGCTACAGTCAACCTCTTGTCTACTCTCACTGCAGTCCTTAATTTGCTGGAAAAGTAATCTGCCAGCCTGATCTATTTCTCAGGAATAATATATGTTTTGAAAACTTACCTTCTTCCACATACTATCAAAGCCTATTCAAAGCCTATTCAAAGCCTATAAAATTTCAGCAATGTATTCATTTTTGTTCTGTGAACTTCCTCAGGATCCGTTTTATCACAAACAGCTGAGCAGTTGTATTGATCTAAACCTGGTCTACTCCACAGGAACTACTCCCATGGATCTCTTAATTTATTCCTGAAATGTCTTAGTAAATACTTTTCCTGTCACATTTAGTAAGCTAACTCTGCTGTAGCTCTTGTATTCATTCCTATCACAGCATTTGCCCTTGTTTTTAAATCTTTTTGGACAGCTACTGAGTTGATAGAGCTGCTGCTGTGTGATTTCCCAGGATTTTTTGCTTTCTCAAATTTTCTGTTAGAATCTTTACATCTTCTAACAAATCTGGCATCTGTTCTCGTTTGATTACACTGAATACCTTTATATACCCTCTAATGTACCAAGGGTTATACTGTGTGTTGTTTACTCTTCAAAATGTTATTTCTATGTCTTATTTTTGCTTCAAACATCCTTTATTATTGCTGGAGCTTGTCTTTCTTTGCACAAATATCTATCTCTGATTGTGTGATACAGCCCTGAGGTCCTATTTCCTTTGTGTATTCCTCTGAACCTTTAAACTGTTTGATTATCCAGTTGCTCCTGTCTCTTCTTGCTTTCCTTCTTATCCCATGACTGTCATGTAAAATGCATAAACAGGTTCAGCCAATTGTTCTTGTTACTTAAGAGTTGCTCCAGTGCTCAGTGGTAGGAGGCTGTCTAAGTCTGAAAATTGAATATTGAAATTAACTACCTATAGAAGATGCCTTGCTTGGCTTACTGAGAGTTGGGGGTCCTTTCCTGAGATTCCCAAGCTCCTATGCACAATACAGGGAGTCTGAAAGCAAAACTGAGGGTTCAAGATTCAATTTTTGGAGATGGGGGCCCAAAGTTTTCTTCAGTGTCTAAGTCCTGTTTTACCGCTAACCTTGATTCTTGTGCATCTGATTGTAAAAGAATTAGCACTTCAAGTCCACTGAAAGTTGGTGGCTTCTTAACAGTCTAGTAGAAAGATATTCAGATTGGGTCAAATACTGATATCTACCTAGCCATTGAAAATAAATTTGTTCGTCTTTACAGTACTTCAAATTCTTTATTGGAAATTAAACATGAAAGACATAAATAGAAAAGCTAAAAATACAGGACTCATAAATTGCAATCTAAAATGTTTTTCTGTGGATATTTATATTTATACTAGACTGTGTATTCTAGGAAACTCACAACCACCTTGTCACACTGGGAAAGCAATTGCCTGTATTTTCTTCAATATGCAGATGTTCTAATTACTTGCTCTTAATCCATCAGATATTTAGATTAGGAAATAATCGAAAGTCCACCTCCAAACCAAGGTGACAAACTTGCATGAACTTGTTCAAAAACAAAGGACAACATCAGTCTCTATGCTGTAGACCCCTTGACCTGGCTCCAGCTGTAACCATAGTCACAAATCCATCATTCAAACTGTTTTGGATCCAGTCTTGTCTTTCTGTGGTATGCTTAAATCTATGCCAAGTCTCTAGGAATACTTCTGTGTTCTAACAGCTATATGTGGTCAATTTGTAGTCGATTTCTTAACCATAACACAGATTAACTGGCCTAAAAAAGGGAAAACCTTTATAAGGAAGTTCACCCGAAACCCTATTTTTCTGTTTCAAAATGTCTGGACTGGAAGACAATTTTTAGACTAGCCATGTCTGCAACATTTTCCCTAAAGAAAAAAAAAAAAAAGCATGAGGGGGAAATAAATGTGTGCTATGACAACTGAGGGATTGCTCTAACAGTTGGCTTTTTAGGAATTAATCAGTTGTTTGATGTAAAATAGATTTTCATTATTATTACCGTGGAACTTCATGGGCTGCAATAGAGATGTCGGATTAGATAAACTGAAGTTGCTGTAAAGACGCTAAGAGAAATTACACATATCTAGGAAAGAACTAAGTTGCACTGAGCACAGCAGTTAACAGCAGTGGAAGTGGGGTAGACTAAACTGTATGAAAATGCAAACTGAAAGGTTTTACTTAATGTTTCGTTCTGTTTGGAGAAACTCCAAAGTCTATACAAAGCTGCATGTGTGCCCTGCTAAGTGTGTAGCCACCACAGAGCAGTTAAAATGTAATTACTGTATTTCATATCTGTCCTGATTTTCTGCATGCAGTGAATGCATGTATAACTTGAATACAAGATTGAATCCTTTTCCTGGTAAGCCCCATCTCAAATGTCCATTATGCACCTTTTCTGTCATTATTTTATGAAGACTGTACAAAGTTTTTCTTTAACTCCTTTTGTGAATTTGAGGGAAGACCTTTCCCTGGCTTCCAGGTGCATAGAATTAAGCTTTCTAGCTCAAGGAATGCACCCATGAAAGATGATCTAGAAAGTTTTGCCAGTTCTCATTTCCATAATGCATCTTTTGGGGTTTTAAATGAGGGTGTACGATGTTTCACAGCTTTTTCTGCCTATTTCATGGTTTATTAGTGCATCTCAAATGCATTTTGCAAAGGAGAGGAGGATCAATAATTTCATTTTACATATCAAGAGACTGCGATAAGGAGAGTTGAAGTGAATTGTTCAAGGTCACCCTGAGGTTAGTGGCTGATATAGAGACAGGGTGCAGGTCTCCTGAGATCCCAGTCCATTTCAACAGGCACCTGGTATCAGACAGACATCAGACAGCTGCTTCTCAGCTGGGAGAATAAAATAATGCTATCTCTTAGCTGATCTATATGTGAGCATAAGTGTGAGTGCATGTCAGGTTCAAACATACACATTGCATATGCTAAGTGTGTGGTGTGTATTTTTTTCTGTCTTATAGAAATTCCTCTCTGAAAACTTGCAATTTTCTCCCTGCCTTATCCTCTGCTCCAGTACACTGAAAAGGTCTTGACAGTATTTCATCTCATTCATGTGTTATCATTACTACTGCCGGGAGATTTTGGATAATAAATGCAGTGCTTTACCAACTAAAAACATTTTATTTTTGCACTGACACAGACTCGTCAATAAAACCCCACGGCATGTTAACTTCCCATCTCTCAGATGTGGCACACTGACATTTACAATGCAGAGAAAGGTAACAAAGTGTGAAACACATCATAAATCATTTAAAGAGAGTTAAAAAGAGACTTAAAACAAAAGCCTCCAGGAAAGGGAAAAAAAAAAGTGGAAAAGTGAAATGGGCACCAAAAATTATTTTATACAAGAATGAAACGATGACCTTTTCACCTATCATCATTCACATTGGTTTGCCTTTCTCAGCCTCTGGAGTCTAGAACAATTCAGTCACTGTGCAGAGCACTGCATGAGGAATGAACTTTTTATTTTATTATTATCCAGGGCATGATACCCTTGAGAGGAATGACAAAAACAAGTAAGAACAGAGTGAAAGGGAAAGCAATAATCACTACTGGTCTAGGATAATAAAAGCAAGCGGCAAATGCAACATACTTAGAGATAGCCTTCAATTCAAAGCTCACAAGGCAGGCAAGTGCACTTTATTGGAAACTTTTACATTTCAAAACTTGTTTTACAATCTTTTCACTCAGCCATTTAAATATGGGCTTTGCAGATGCCTGGGAATGTAGCGAGGGAAAGGGGCACACTTCATCATAGCTTGAAAATGTGAACGTACAAACAGTACTCTTCATGAAGGCACAGAACAGAAGGTTGGATATTTATATGATCAGCTCTAAATCATGATGTTTTACAGTCGAGTTCTGTTTTCAATTAAGTGGAGCAAAGAGGACGATATAGACTTGTAACCAAAATCAGAAGGTGGATGTCTGTTTCAGAACACCCCCCTCCTCTCCAAAAAACCTGTTTAATACCACATGACTAAGTGAAAGCATTTTAATACGAAATACGAATCATAACAATTAACAAATGTGGGCAGCCTGTTAGAACACCTTTTTATAGACAAGAGAAGCAAAGACTGGAACTAGGAACTGAGACAAAGAAAATGTAGTGAGGGGACCTCTAACTCAGCTATGTCTAGCCACGTGCCAGGTATTTTTTATTAATAACAATAACATGCATTTGTATAAACCCTTTTGTTATCAAGTACTTTACAGACATTATACATAAGCTAGCTCACCGGATTCTGAAACACTAATTCTGGTCTGAAGTCTGATTGTTGCAAAAAAAAAAAAAAAAAAAAAAAAAAAACCATAGAAAAAACATGTAACAGTTTCTGTCAGGAAGAAAAGAATAATAATATACCCAATTAACACTGTAGACGGTATTTTAGGTAGACAGATTGACGTTAGTAAACCAGAACTTGAAAATGACTTCACAGTTAACTATTAGCTTTGCTGAGTGCATTAAGAAAAAGAAGGAAAGAATACTATTTCTTGGTGTGAAATAGACTTCATCTGTGACTTCTGTTTGGAAGCGAGTTAATCCACAGAGATAAGTAAAAAAGGCAATGCCTTAAATTTCTGTTTCCTTGATCACTTCTGCTAGTTTCTAAGGCATCAGCAATTTTCCAGCAAGTTGTTTCCAGACCGAAAGGGATATTCCTACCAGGGCTCAGAGACAAAAGTCAGCCAGAAAAGATCAATGTTGTTTAAAATATGCAATTTTCAAAACACTTTTTCATGAAAAACTGAAATTTAATACAGAAAGCAATAAAAATTAAATTTCAGTGAAAAAAGCACTTTTGTAATTTTTTTTAGCTCTAAAAATTTTTCCATTTCTCCATTGTATTGTTCCTTTTTATATTTGTGAAGGAGCTGCACTAACATTTTTTCTTGCTAGCCTTACAAACTCATTTACAGTTTGCAGTCTGCTATCACAAGCTGGTCATTTGTCCAGGGCTAATTTTCATCCTTCTTCCTTCCATTGAGAGTGCATTCTGAATTCCAGTTGCCACCACTAGATTTATTAGGCTGCATTTGTCCAGTCTGGATCAGACTAATTGTCCTATGACAATGTAGCCTTTCACAGCAAGGCATCCTGCAATTCTGTGCAGGGATACTAGTACTGTACTGATTCAGAAGGTTATTAAGCTGACTCACACAAAAAGTTCTGCCCACCAAATAACCAATTTTAATATTTTTCTAGTGACGTTAGATTTGCTGCATCTATTTCTTTATCTGATTAGTGAGTTTCAATGTAGTACTTAATTTCAATTGTCCTCCAATAAAATGAAGTCTCTTAACTCGGTAAGAGGGCTGAGAAGGAGATTTAATTAACTTGCGTTGTAGACATTTTAAGTTCATGGATGTTTCTAAAGCAGATGAAAAATGCCAGGAGAAAACACAGTACAGACATGTACGAGGAAAATAAACGACTAATTTAGATCTCAGTGTTCAGCTACCACCACTGCCTACAATCCTTTGATGTCTTTCTCAGTATGCCTGATCCTGCACTGTCCATTTATTCTGGCAGAACTCATTGTATTCTATTGGTGTTGTGTCTGAATAAAAAAGGTTGGATCTGACTAATAATTATCTATTAGATCGTACAATATACCATACAGCTCTCTGCATAAAAAGAAACTGGAGAAGGATGTTAAAAAAATAGTAGCAAATGGGCACCGCAAACTTACAGTTCCAGCAAGTCAATTTACTGTAGAAACTTGTCATATTGAAAGGTAGGGTCTTTTAGCTATTCCTTCTTTTTTTTTTAGTTGTTATTCTTTTTACTTACCCAAATATGGCTTTAATGACTGCAACTTGTGCAGATATTCTCAAGTTTTAGTACAGCTAGAACTGCTAGTAAAAACATACTCTTTTGTGATATTTTTCTAGTTGTTTAGTGACTGCTTTCATTCGCATCAGTAATTGGTATGACTGTGGAGATGCTGAGACTAATACAAATGCTAAATCAGGAAAATAATGATGATTATTCCTAGGGTTCATTATAGTACCTTACTCAGCACTTTAATTTCTGGATACAAAGCAGTTTAGTGCAACTGGAAAGATACAGAATGTCTTTTCATTTTTTTCTCTGTCTCATAAATCAAAGTCACTATAAAATTACAGCAGTAATAAAAATACTAATAATGCACTATGAATCTCTTTAACCAATTACCCCATTTCCTGCCTAGCTATTAAGCTGCACTCAGAATTCTCAGAGAAAATGCATTTGCATTGTACAGTAAGAGGCAAGTTTAAAGGCATTACATGACAGCTAGTGTATTAATGTCACTTGTGATCAGCAATGAGAATTGCCTATCTGAGAAATTCACAGACAGTCAAGACAATGAGGTGAATTATTTATGGGAAAAGACTTCTGTTCCTGTAGGACTACGTTAGGGTTCATTGATATGTTATTATAGTGACCCATATTATAACATTGATAGATACTGTGGTTTGTGATTGATATTAGTGAGGTGTTAAAAGCCTACAGTCTAGGATCCCAACCTCTTTGATTTTTTAGAAAATAAATTCTGGATTCAGAAAGGAGTCTGAGCATTTCGTTTTTTGTGTTTGTTTGTTTGTTTGTTTAAAAAGGAGAAAATTTGTCCTAATAAAGTTGTATAGAGAAATTGTTTCTAAAAAGTAAGATGCTGGTGGATCTTCTTTTAGGGGCATTTTTTCCATACGTAACATTATGTTTATGAATGTGGGACAGTTCAGATTTCTTAGACTTATTTTTTATATGTCCTTGTCTAAAGATTTGGCAGTTGTTCTGTGTGCATACCTGCCTAGATTGCATGGATATGTTTTAATTCTGTGCTTTCCATGCTTAGGTGTTTGAAACTTTACCACCGAATACCAGAAACATGGACACATTTTCTGTAATGAACTTTTTTAAAAACACTTCATAGGCGGTAATGAGTGAAGTGCAGGAAACAGTTTTTCTCACTTAGAAATTCCTCTTCACACAAATGATTAAAAAACCAGATACCACGATCATATACATCAGAATTCAGTGTCTGAATGACTGTCTGTGGAAGCTGTTTTGCAACATTCAAACAGAAAGAGAAAACACTTTGCAAGTCCTGCGTGTGGTTCTCTCTGTGATAAAAAACCTGACTCTACTGAGTCACAAAGAAACTGGAAATTAATTCCAAGGAATTTGTATGATGAGTTCTGTGTAAATATAGATAACTATTGCTCTTCAATCAACATCATGAAGGCCAGTCACTTCAGGACTTAATCTTTGGCTTTCTCACTGCCTGGAGGCCAGAGGACTCCTCCCCAATCCTCTCTAGAGCAGGTGGGCAGTAGCCACACTTCACATCTTCTCTGGGCCCCATGTTATGTCTTCGAGGCCCTAAGCACTCACACACACACACACACACACTTTTTTTTTTTCTCCTGCTTAGTGTCTGAAGAAATGTTGGACTTGATGTGTCAGCGTACAGAGGCATTTAAAAGCCCAAAGCTTGCTACAGTAGTGTTGGAGCTGAGAAGCTAAGTTGTTTGACAATATAGTCTCATTCATAGGGAAAACTGAGGAATCCTCAAACTCAAGCATATTTGCTGGAGTTCCCAATACTTTTTCAGAAATACAATTGTACCATTTTCAACATTTCGCTAAGGTTATTATAGTTGAGTCATAAAAATACGGTTCTAGGCCAAAGATCTGTCAGTACATGATTGTTGTATGAACTGCCATAATTAAATGGCATGAGGTTATAGAGGAATTAATGTACCATCCTGTCAGAATTACTGAGAAAATCCTTTGCCATTATTCTGTATTTTTATTACCTTATCAACAAAGGACTTTCCATCTAAAAAAAAAAAAAAGTTTATCAGGGTATTCATTTATATTTCTTTTGGCCCAGCTTTCAGTTTTCATTAATAAAAAAATATCTTTGAAGACAATGTGAGTTCTGTTGACTGAGGACTTCATTGCTGGGTTCTAAATAAAGCTTTTCCACACGGACTGTATTGTATGTCTTTCTGAGGGTGTGCTCTGGTTGCTCTTTTAATCTCCATAACAAACCCTCTGTAGGAATCTATGTTTTTATATGCCTAGGGAGAGTGTATGTTTGCCTGTATGTCTGCAAGAAAGGGAAAGACCCAGAGTGCAAGAAAGAAAGATCTACAGCACTTTGTGTTTTTGCAGCAGAGAACACAGAGTCCTAGACAAAGAAAGAGCCAAATCTCCAAATACATATAAAACCAACATATTTCAGGAGAGCTCATAACAAGCATACCTGTGGGACTGAGAACACATTTTTTCTGTAGTAATTACAGCAAGAAGAATCAAGAAGACTCTATTTTGGGAAGTGAGCCTAAATGCATGGACCAACGGACGTGTTGTTCCTAGCTACTTCTCTAAATATTTTTCTGTACCTTTATTAACTGGGTGAAACAGTTTTTAACTATGCATGTTCCAAAAACATATTGTTGATATTGGAGGATTTTGAACCAGATCTCACAAAGTAATTTGAGAATATTTCTTTATGAGAAAGTGTAGTATAGATTTCATTTTACCTTTCAAATATTTTAAGGCTTATGTAAGATGCTTGACTGACTGTTCCCAGTAAAGTTATAGACCATTTTATCAGTACATCAGATAATCAAGACCTCCTCAGTGTGAGTTTCTCTTCTTTAAACTCTATTATTTATTATGTTTCATACCTTTTGAAGCTATCATTCCATCTGTAGCCAGTCTAAGGTACATGCTTATAATACTGTCAATGAAGATTTCACGTGTTCTTCAGAGTTGGTCTCTTACTGTACAGTTAATTGTAACTGCAGCTACTATATAAAATTTCATAGGCCCTGGTGAATTAAGTCTAGTTATTAATTTGCATGGTGTTATTAAACATTCATTGGATTTGTCTTCTTTAGTGTCTTAGCATATTACCCACAGAGATAGCCTAATTTGAAAATAACAACAAGGGACTTCTAAGCTTTATGAGGAATTATAAAACTACACCCTGTGGAATATTATAGAATCATAGGTTTTCAATGAAATTGTGTTGTAACATTTTATAAGTATGCACTATACCATTAGTATGTGAAAATTATCCACAGCTATTTCTTCTACATGAAGACCTTACATATACACTGTTTCCTCTATACTTCTAATTTTGATGACTGTCCAGGTGGAAGAAAAAAAATCTGTTCTATTACTAGCAATCTAAATCAGTGCAAACCATTTCCTTTCACTCCCTTAGAAGCACTCTCCCCTTCCCTCCTTCATATTGACACACACAAAGTCAAATATTATGTGCTGTGAATTACTCAAAAAATAAGGAATTATGCGATGTTAAATCTTCCCCTTGATATAAATCTCTGTGTTGTTTCTAAATTATAAATATCTCTTAATTTTCTAATGTTTGTTATTGCATTGCCCAACAGAGAAAGAAATAGCTAAACACTGCAAATTCACTAGATATTTGAAATGAATTTTGCACAACTGTAAATAAAAGTACAATGAGCTGCTTTGTTTGTTCCTCAGTGAGCTGGAAATAAAAATTTAACAGACTGAAATGTTTCTTGGAGGGTTTCCTCTTTGCACTACAGAATGCTTCCGATAGTCCTGGAGTACAGCTTTCGTTGTTGCATCTGACATGTATAAAATGAGCTCCTGTTGGCTGCCTTTCTTAAAATGTTGTGAAAGAGTATTAGACAAGGCTTCATCCTCCTGGGAACAACAGGACCCAGGGGACCTGGTGGAAAACAAGTAGTACATGAACCAGCAATAAACCCTTGCAGCACACAAGGCTGACAGCCTCTTGGGCTGCCTTAGGAAGAGCTTTGCCAGCAGGTTGAGGGAGGTGATCTGTCCCCTCTACTCAACCCCGATGAGGCCACATCTGGACTGTTGTGTCCAGGGCTGGGCTCCCCAGTGCAAGAGAGCCATGGACACGCTGGAGCAAGTCCAGCAAAGGGCCATGAGGATGGTTAAGGGACTAGAGCATCTGTCATATGAGGAGAGGCTGAATGAGTTGAGACTGTTCAGCCTGGAGAAGAGATGGCTCAGGGGAAACTATAGTTCTGCCTACAAATACTGAGAGGGGGTAGAGAAGACAGAATCAGAAATTCTGACTGGATATTTGAATTTTTATTTCACCAAGAGCATGGCTGAAAAGGTTGTCTGGAGAGGTTGTGGAGTCTCCATCCTTGCAGATACTAAAAATTTGACAAGACCTCCTTAACCTCTATGTGCATTCATCACTTATGCAGTTTAAAAGTTGCTCAGTTACTTGGAAACCCAAGACCCATTATGTGGTACTCATCACTCAGCTGGGGTCTTTTGTAACCTTGCCATCAGCTAAAGTTGCATAATTTTTCACAAGATCCCTGACTTCCTCAATATCCAAGATGGCGCTGCTTATCACATCTGCCAGTCTTTTTGTATTTTTTATTGTTATCGTTATTCAGAATGTTGTGCTGCAGTTCACAGTACTTTCTTTTTTGCTCAGAAAGAAAAAATATCTCTCCAAAAGACAAGAAATCTTGGATTCAGTTTTAACTACTGCATTTAATTGTATTTATTGTAATGTATTTAAACAATTTTATGCCATATAAAGGTATTTCATAACTCATTTTTTATCCTTTCAGGTACTTATAGCTTAGACATTAGTAACAAGTGTAAGTACATGATTATACTTTAGTGTGAATATGTATGAAAGCTTATATATATCAGACACATACACAAATTTATATTCGAGTTATATATGTATTACCAGCTTGGATAGCAGTTGATACTTTTCTAAGCTGGTGTTTTGCACCCTCCATCAGTATAAAACATTATGGTAGACATTAGCTTCCTGTATAGTATTTTAGGTCCAGCTATTGAAAGGGCTGCTTTTTAGATTAAATAATGTTATACAAGTAATCACAGGTTTTTAAATGTTCTTTGCAGTAAAACCACGATATTTCCAGCATTGCTACTGAAGTATTCTAATGTAATCAGGAGAGCCATTGTGGTTAAATTCTGAAGTTCTCAGAAAAGTATGCAAATCTTGTCATTTTCACAGCATGCTCCGTTTCACATTCAATTACTTATAGCTCCCTTATTATGAATTGGTTGCTTGTTTCACACAGGTTTTGTTTACACTGGAGTCCCCCTTTCATCTTTTCAGTGAAGCAGTTAATATGAGCCATCCAAAATGTACCAGAGTTACAGACTCACATGTCCTTTCCGTATCCTCCAAAATGCTGTTATTTGCAGAGCAAATGTTTTCATTTTAGAATTTTCCGTCTGAGGATTTGAACACCTTCGGTTCCCAATGAATATTAAGCTATGACAATATTCAGAGTAGATCATTTTCTCAGTATCTGTAATTTCAGCAGCCATGCGTGTTATGAACTCATTTGGCATAACATGACCGTAAAGTCATCTAGCTTTAAGACTATTTTTGAAAGTCAAGGGGAGGATACAGGAACCAGATGATTCCTCAGGAGATAAGGACAAATAGAAAAGAAGTGAATCAGGATTTGGAGTTCTTGGGAGTTGTTGTGATGCATTACTACTCCAAATATTCAGTTCTCTCTAGTGTTAAAGAGGTATTGTGATAAATTGCAGTAAAAGTCTAAGACATTCTGTATGTGAGGAGTATATCATTACTCAACTTCAAATAATTGAGACTTTCAGTTGAAGGTGGTTGGACTTGTATAATTCATTTGACAGAAAGAAATAGAACTTTCGTGCACCGGAATCCAGTAATGAGGTTTTTTAAGATTCCCATTCAGCAAGGTACTTGCATGCCTAACCTTAGTTAATTAAATAAATACGCTCCAGAATTTAACAAGGAATATATTAGAAATTAAACTGTCTCATCGGTGAGCTCTGTGTCCACTAAAACAGGATTAAGAGCTTAAAAACAAAACAGAATAGCAGAATTAAAATCTGAATGAACCGTAGGAGGATTTTGAAACTACCAGATTTCATGGGGTACTTCAGGAAATCACATTAAAAATAAAGTGTATATCTTCAATTAATATAAAAAAGGGTTTGGGGGGTTTGTTTGTTTGAGGGTTTTTTTTTTTTTTTTTTTTTTTGGTAATCTACTGAAGGACTCAAGGATTACATCTGATAAAAATGGCTGTAAATAATTTATTCTGGAATGCTCCCAAGTGTTCTCTCTGGTATGCCAGATCAGGTCAATTAAGAAGTGATATGTGACCATCTCCAAATGTATTCTGCTTTACTGATGTGAAAACATTTTATGAAGAGGTAGCTGAATATAAAATAGGCTTTTCTTCTCTTTGATGAGATCTCAAGAAAAAGCTATATACAAAATCAACTGGGTGTGTGGGATTTTTTAGTAAGCTGTTTCACTTAGATAAGTTTAATTTCTATGGTAAAGGCAGAAGAGAATCAGTAAGTGGCATATTCTGGCTTTTTCTGGTATGTCATTTTCCTTTTTGCTGCTTAACACTGGTATTGTAGAGTACGCAGTCTGCACGCCCGCAGAAGTCCCGTCAGGTGAAAAGCACTTATCTCCCTTTTAAAATCTCAAAATAGGAATTAATTAGTGGGTCAAACTCTGGACAGTTTTCAGATAGTTTCCTGCTCCAGTGTAATCCCAAGTGCTGGACTTGCTTGTTTCATTCTCTTTTTAAGCTTTGGGATTCCAGCCAGCCAGAACAAATTTCCAGGGGTAATTAGCAGCCATGATTTCAGTGTCATTTCAGGGTCATGGTCATTTTCAGATGAGGCATCTGCCTTAAATTTCCAATGTAAACTAGTCCAATATTTCATGAACCTATTGCTATCTGTAAATGTGAGTCTGTTATTTTTCATTTATTGCAAAGTTCTATCTAAAAGGTACTCTTATTTTTTTCCCAGCCTGTATTGTTTGCTTTTAAATTCAGTACATCATCTTTTAGATCTTGCTAGCAGCTCTAATCAACTTACATAAAGAAGGTCTGTTTTTTCATTTGTTTCAAATCATTAACAAGTTTCTCCCAATTTTAATTTTAAGTTTTTATATAAAGTGTTTGATTGAATTGACCACCAGTCTTAAAAAGACATTGCTTTTGAGGTCTCATCAAAAAAAGTGCTCAGTGCCAGACACATTCATTTGCTGCCTTGCCATTGCATCCATCTTCCAATTCACCCTTCAACATGTTCAGTGTTTAGATCACAGAAGACTCAGGTGTGCGGACTCAACTGGGATGTAATTAGTAGCCCAGCTTTGATGGAGGAAGATGTTCTCATGATCTAAGTAAACAGGAGTCAGAACTCAGCCTTCAAGGAGTTCACACTGCTCACAAGGACCTGCTTCTGCAGCAAATGGCTGGTTCTTGTTCTGCAAGAAACAAGCACAAAAGCAGAACCAATAGGAACCTTGAATCAGCTCAGAGCTATTTAATAAGTTTCTATGGTGAAGTGGGGATATTCTATTTCAGTTGAGAAAAGTTGCAAGTGAAAATTCTTATTTGTTCCCATTTGCCACATCCATCATGGATGCTATTGTGTCATTGTGTCATGCTCAGTTCAGGGTTGTAAGATATATCTATATCTATCTATATCTATATCTAATCTATCTATCTCTATATCCATCTGCATCTGCATCTACATATATATACATATGTATATATAGTGATCTTGCTTTCATGCAATAACCCCATAGAAATTTTAAAGAGATAAATACAACTCTTTTTATCCACGTACAGGACTGTGTTTTTTTCCCCCAGAAAAGGATTTGCTGGGTCTGATGAGAATTTCTGATGGGCACTGGGCTCTAATTAACAGGTGCTATCTGCAATTTAAGGACAAAATGGGTTTAAAAAGTCTAACAACTGTTGTACAAAGCATCTCCGGTTTGACATGTTTTTGCCAAAACTAAGAACAGGTATCCAAGGACGCTGCTCTGCAGCTAAGAACCCTAACAAGTGCTGGTAGCTCTTCCTATTTTTACTCCTTTATCAGCAGTGAAACATTCAAGAATGGCAATATAAGAATAGCAATTTTATTATGCAACTGCTGGTGTAGGGGAGGTTTGGGTGCTTGTCTGTGAAATTTGGGGGTTTGGTGTAACTGAGATGTCATTTTCTGATATCTAGATACCTTGTTTTTTAGATGGTTCTGATATATAAGCTGAAAAAAAACATGTTATAACTGGGTGTCCAAAGACAAAGAAAACTTATGCCTTTGGCCCAGGAATACATTTCAAGTGACTGGCAGAGCCTTAACTGAATTATAAGAAGGTTCCTTCCAGTCTATTCTAATCTCTTGATTACGTTCCTCATTTTGTATGCTGGCAAACTGGAAGAAGTGTGATATGTTTTGAAAGGCAGTTCTTAACCAGATTCTTTAAATAAGCTGTTGACCAGTGCTTAGATTGTTAAAGACTGGGAGGAAAAAAAAAAAAGGGGGGGGGGGGAAACTTGGCTGAAAAATCCACCAAAACACACGGGCCAGAAATAAAGGGCAAATGAGCTAAAACATATGTATCTAATTACTTTAGATATGTAAGAAGAACACACCGCAATAGTTTTTATTCAGACCAACCCAAATAACAAGTAGCTATAAAATTCTCTGTATTCTCCGTCCCAATAACCAATCCCATTCTAGCATGTATATCTTAACACCTAGTGTGGGACATTTAGAACAAATGGTGAAATGACAGAGTTAATGCCCCTTAACATGAAATTCAATTGCAACTGATACAAAGTGTGAAATTTCCTTTGAAACTTGGTTGAGATCATTGTTTTCTTGGACAGAATGCAATTTCAGTATGTCAACAGAATAATATGTCATTGAAAAAAATGAGATTTTGAGACTCATTGTACTGGTCATATCTTCAGCTAAAATGAGAGTATTTCAATAGACTACTTTTAATGTAAATAAAAAAATACATTTAAAGGAAAATAAATAATAAATAGTCCCTAGCCTTCTATTTAACTAAATACTGAATATATTTTTAAGAATGTCAATGAGCTATTAACTCAGGCAATTTTTCTAAGAGCAGTTTGTTAAATGTGGTCTCTCCATAAGTATAAGTAAACAGTCTGTCCTAGGAGGACAGATTTTCTATTTTTCTCACTTACTCCACCACAACTGATTTGAAAATTTGCATGCCTATTCCTTTAATGGGGTATTTTGCTTTCTGATAAGTTTGAAGCAAATTTGAAAGGCATTTGAAAGATATAGAAGTTAATAATGTGTCACTATTTTCTTTAACATAGATTTTTTTTTCATTTTTATTTGGTTTAGGCTCATTGCTGACCAAGTCTAAAGAGTGCAATGGCAGGATTTCCATTAACTTCAGTGAGCTCAGAATCATGCAGGTTAACTTAAACTTCTCAGCTCAGAAACAGCAACTGTATTCTGGTATGTTTACCACAATGAAAATATTTACCTACTTCTATTTTGAGCTGAGTAAGGATCTTCACTAATTCTATCACTTCACACAATTGTATACTTTTCAATCTTGTGTATATTGCATGAGGGGCATGGGAGATTTTGAAAGGCAATTAAAAGCATGAGTATGTGAAGTTCTTGGTTGTCTTTGCTTTCAAGAACCTTTGGAAGTTTTCCATGTCTGGATATAAAGTCTTCCAGCAACAAAGCCATACTTCATTTGAGGATAAAAAAACCCTCTTTCTCCTTGGAATCTCTTACAAGAAGTTGTGCTTGCCTGAATAAAGTTCTGGGATGTTCAGAGATACATGGCTGCTTTGAAATGTCTCCATGCAAGTTACAAGTTCTAGGGGCCGGAACAGCTCAACCATTTGGCTCTTACTAGTAAGAAGCAATTCCATTAAATGAATGAGTTTTCACAGTACATATAGTTGCAACTCATTAATACTATATTTTACTCTCTTTCTGAGTACATGACTCAACTGGCAAAGTGACCAGACATGCTTTTTGACCTAATTTATAACTTTCTTGTTGATTTATAAAGACATATTTGATGAAGATTTCTGAAAATTGCCATTATCTTTGTCATCTTTTGGGTGTAAATATTTAGGGACTGATTCTATCAGCAAGCTGCTGTAATGGGGCTGAGGGGAATTATCAAGGGTTAGATGACCTAGATGGTGAGATTTCTATTTAAATTTAGCTCTGGTTTCTAAGATGAGAACAGCAAGGACTGGAACATTTGTGTAAGACAACTCTCTTCTCCAGTTGCCTGTGTTGAAGGCCAGGATAGACATTTGTCTATCCTCTTTCTCTTTGTTGAAAAGTGTTATACTTACCTTTGGTAAACATTAATATTTAGCATCAGATGTCAGCTGCAGGCACCTGCTGTTTCCTGGGGCTCATGTTCACCAGAGATGGATGTAGTGGTATGTCCCAGTTTTGCCTTGTCGCATATTTGCTTGTCTTCTTATCAGACTACCTTCACTAGAAGGTGACTTCTACAGTGGCAGCTGCTGTAACTGGACCTCTTTGCATTTGGCTTGATATTCATAATGGTAGTTTCCCTTGCACATATAGGGGGATGATGCCCTCACAGAAGTGGTAGCACAGCATTATCAAGGTCTGAGATGGTTATGAAACTATCCTCATTATATTTAGTTTGATATTTTGTCTGTTTTATTCCTTTCTCAGGCAAGACATTCCTACTGAGCAATATCCTGATCCATGAGTAATTTGACTGACTTCAGCGGAATGAATGATGCAGAACGATGCTGATATTACCTAACATTTATAATCTCAAAAGTTCCCTCAGTGTTTTATAGTCTGGATATGTGAGGTTACTTTGCCATTGAAATTCAGCCACCAGCATCATGAAAATCCCCATGAAAGCCACCAGCACCATTTTGGAAAGGACTTTCAAACACCTAGAGTGTTAGATCTCTTTCTTTGGCATGTA
The DNA here is from genome assembly GCF_036417845.1 of Apteryx mantelli. Classification (NCBI taxonomy): domain Eukaryota; kingdom Metazoa; phylum Chordata; class Aves; order Apterygiformes; family Apterygidae; genus Apteryx; species Apteryx mantelli. Next base: position 156,042,057 of record NC_089979.1, read on the forward strand.
GCTGGCAAACATTGCAGAAAGGAGAAATGTAATGTGACCAATTTTGAACAGGATAAAAATCAGAGGCTTTCTTGCAAGATGCCTGTAATGTCTTTTTTGCTGTGCCAAATTTATGTACAAAACCACTGGTAGGAATCTATCATTGTGCATGAAAGCTGTAATTAAGTGGTGTCTTCTCACTCTATTCTTTTAAGTGGCTGCAGAGAGTGAATCTATGTTACTTTTATTGCCACTCATTCATTTTCTATACTGCAAGTTGTGACTGGGAGACTTTCCAGGGAAAAGGAAAGGGCATTGTCAGGCCACTTCCACTATGACTTCTGTGTGTAGTGGAACTGGAGGATATTGTATGGCTGTAAATGAAAGCTTATAGTGGAAGGTTCATAGTGGTGCATTTTGAAAAAGTTAGAGCCTTTCAGGGTTCAAAGAAGCTCACAGAATGAGATAGAAAAATAGCTGTGAATGGATACAAGAAAGGGAGGTAAAAAAATAAAGTAAAAAATAGGAACCGTAAATGTGTAAATCCTTCACTTCCTTTCTAAAGTATGTAAAGCTAGGAACATGCAAAGATTTTGTGTTCCAAATACTTTTCTTATTTACATTGCAAGATAGACATCTTTGGGTTATAGCTTGGATATAAAGAGTTCTGAGAACAAGGTTCCCTAATGATTTACAAATCCTTTGTTAGAACGGAAATCCTTACTGTTGTGAGTAGTCCAGATCCTAAGAATTTTATTTATTTTTTTTTGGCGAGCATACTGGACATGTCAGAGAAGGGAGGAATGTATCAGCAAAGGAAGGGAATGGGTGTGGTGGAGCAGAGTTCAAATCCAATAATTCTTTATTAGCACAGTGGCCATTAAAGAAATTCTTTCCTATAAATATACTAACTTAACTCCTCTGAAATGGTATGCCAGTCACACAGTTGAGAACAACTAGCTGATTATGCTAAATCACAACAGGGTTGAGCAACTTTATACAGCTGTGTCAATTTTCATTATAATACAGAAGGCTAAAGCTGCCATTACCACAGTTAAAATATTGGCTATAAAATTAGCAAACTTGTCATTTATTCATTTTCTCATATTACTTATATTTAACGGAAGACACTTGACTTTAAGATTAAAAAAAAAATCAGCTCTTCTGAATGACACTGTCTCAACTCCTTTCTTCTTAATTTAACTGACTTTTGCTCTCAAGTTCACCACAAACACTGAATTACATTAGGAACCTAGTGTAGGAGGATGCTTTTACTGGATTATCTCAAAGTTGAAAAGCAACATTCTAACAGAATTTATGAACCCTGAAAGAACAGTAATATGATTTTTTTTTTTTTGAAGGACAGTACTTCTGTTGACCCAAAACGTGAGAGAGTATTCAGTGACCAGTGGGAAGCAAATGCATCTCTTCCAACATTTTTCTCTGTCTATCCCATCCTTTGTAAAGAGTCATCTGATGGCCCACTTAGACACTGATACCTCTGTTATTTTTAAAGGGAGTTTAGGTCTGGGAAATTAATTCAGAAGAACAAAAGCTATCAAGATCTTCCTCATGGCAGCAAAAGAGTAAAGTTAGATGGAGACAAATGTGACAGCTGGTGGCTGGTGGGTGCTGCATAATCTGAAGATCAGACATGATGCAGGGAGACACAGGTATCAATGACAAAGTTCTACCTGCTCTGCAGGATGAGATCCAAGCACCTCTGCTCCTTACTCTGGGTGCTCAGCAGGTATATGCCCTGCTGCACCTTACACAGGAAAATCTGAGATCAAGGATTTGTTCTGGCTTTTACTCCAATTTAGATAGACTAGTTTATAATTTAGAAATCTGCTATGGGCAAGAATTGGTTGAAGAGATATGCATTTTTTTTTCTTATGTGGTTTCAGAGTTCCCTTACCTTAATACTATTTTATTACTGGATCTAACCATATTTAAGCTGTGTGTATAACCATGCAAGCCCAGGAATTAGACAGCAAAAGAACCCAGCTCACCTTCTCATCTTGTAGAAGAACCCAGCTCACCTTCAATCTTTGCAGAAACCTCTCCCCTCCATTCTTCGTTGCCTGGTCCTCCATGACCTTGTACAACCAGCTGAGGCTCTGTCACTCCCTGGCCCCTTTATTCCCTCTCCTCTGCTTTTGTGAGGGTAGGTGTGTGGCATTAGAGGTTTTGACCTTCTGTTCCCTGCAGCAAAAGGAGATCTTTCTCGTACTGCTCCCTCCAGCTTGGTACAGGACATAACACTCAGGTCCTTTGGGGTTAATAACGGAGCCTGAGTATGAACCAGAGCTTGTCCACCTGTGATTTCACATCATTCTGACAAGTGCTTGCTGGCTTTTTATTTGTGGCCTTGCTTCCCTTCTGTCACTAAACCCTTGTAAACAGATTTTAGTCCAGTGTTTACTAATAACTTCATATCATCTTCTGGACAGAATGTTGTGCTGGAATCCAAGCCAAGGGAGAGATTGTGGCCGAGATGTGTTGATGATGTTTTGGCTGCTTTTCAAGAAAGCACAGATGCTCTAAACACCTTTCTAGAATTCTTAAGTACTAAAATGTCCTTCCATTAAAATTTACAAAGGAAATCGAGGAAGAAAGCCTAATGCCTTTTTCTAAACAGGTATGGCTCTGTGCTGCTGATGGCAAGCTCCTAATATGTTCTGGTTAGCAGTCTCAAAGATCAATATCTTCTCTAAACACTAAAATTCATACCCTGATTGACAAAATAAATGATCCAGAAACACCTGAACAAAAAACCAACCAAACAACAAACTGGCCCAAACCTCCCTTTAATATCAGGTGTTCTGAATAAATAAACTTCCTAATACAAGTGAAATCTTTTTCAGTCTATTATATGAAATAAAGAGAGCCTCATGTTTGCATGTTTTTTATGTTTTATATCTGACAGGTGAAGCATCAATCTTTGCAAATGTGAAAGTAACAGATTTTTTTTTTAATTTAAAGAAGAATCTACTAGCTTTTTTAAAAGAAGATAGAAGGCTGAAATCAATCTTATTTAGTAAAGCCTTAAAGAACCACAGAAACCATCTATCTTTTCTTTAACTGCTTGTCTGGTAATCACCAAGTAAGAGTCTGTCTTTCACTTTAGATGGAAATGAAGTTGCAATTAGAAAAGGTGCTTTAATCATTTATTGCTGTCCTTAAACTAACCATGGGAAAACTAGCATTGATAAAATAAGAGCTGACCCAAAATTCACCCTAAAGTCAGACTAAGCTTGAATCAATTACTCCCAGGTTTTCTGTAAGTTGAGAAGCCATAACGAGTTACAGGAAGAAAAAGCAATTCTTGCTGTATTTCTGAAAAAAGACAAAGCTAAGTGTTGAAAATCTTTCTGAGAATAGCAGCTTTGGTGAGGTTTCCAGCTAGAACTGCAAGAAATGTTGAGCAAAAATACTAACATTCTGGATTTTGCCTAACTGTGCAGATTCTCCCTGCCTGGGTAGGAAGTCACCTACTTGCTCTCTTCACTGCAATGTCGTGGCCGCGAGGGCACTGACAGCCCCTGCTGGTGCTGGCCCCCCCTCTCCCCTCCCCGGGGAGCCCCTGGCCCCCGCAGCACCCCATCACACAAGAGGAACTAACACAGTTCTGTAGACATCCATCACAACCACATCTGTTCAGGGTATTTTTGTCAAAACACTCCTACTTTCTCCTCCTCTCTTTTTCCAATCAGAAAAATATAGATTCCTTTAAATTAATCATTGCACACTCTTCTTGCAACTTCATGAGTGATCACATTCTCCCATGTGTCCTGGCGCAGCCTCAACAGGAAGGGTGTTGAAGGGAACTTTTCTATCAGCAATTTGAAATTTTTCAGGGTAAAGCCAGTATTAAGCCACGGTGTCCCACATCCTGACCAAATGTGCTGGACTCCAGGGTGGGTTTCTGAGGACATAGCAGGCTATGCTTTCAAAACAGAGCAGCTACAGTTGGATTTGCATGTGGAGCTGCATCCTGGAGAGGTGGTATTATATGTGCTCAGATTTGGTACCCCTCTAACTAGTTCATGAGTCCCAAAGCAGCTAATGAACTTTTGGATCAAAGTGCCCCCTGAAATAAGCTAACAGGGAATCTCTAGTTTCTACCTTTGAACCTACAGCTTTCTTAAGCTTATCTTTGTATGTGCAAAGAGGCTTATTTTAGCAAATCCCCATCTCAGGCTTAGCGCGCATACCTTCATACAAAGTTGTAGTACAGCATTTTGGCACTTAGCATAAGTTGGCACCCAGCACTTCCTGCCTAGTTGCACGCTTTCTTTCCTAGTAATCCCCCAAGGAGTCCTGCTGTCAGCCACTCCTCAGGGATGAATAACCTTCAGAGATAAATCTATCTTCACTGCAGCTGCTGATCTGCGTCGGGACTAAGGCAATGGCCAATGTGGAGCAGGAGTTATATGCATGGTGTGAGACAGCAAGGGGAAGTGGCAGGTCTAAGTCATCCAACAGCCCATTTCCCTTCTTGGGGGGGCTCCTTCTGTTAGCAAAATGCCTTGTCAGCACCTGCGCAGGAGCAGGAACAGCCAAATTGCTGTGTCTGAGCAGCCCTTTTTCTGGACCTAGCTGAAAAAACACTGCAACTCCCACTTGCTTTTAGCCTCAGGAACTGGCTCTACATCAGAGTAGAGAAACAGTCATGTAGTTAAGTTTGGTCATCTTCTTACTTATTCTTGTTAACAGCCCTGTTTGGTCAGCAGAGGGATGTTTGATATTACGCTAGCTGCTTGCCTTGTTTAACAAACTGAATGTAACTCTTGCCTTATTGTTCTTAGCAATGTTTTTCCTAGCTAATTCTTCTTCTTCGTTTATTCTTCTTCTTCCAAAGTCAGATCAGACTTCCAAAGGTCAGCGGCCATGGCTTACTGGTGGATATGCCTTTAGTTTTTAGTCTTTTTAAAAACGTTTCAAAACTGAACGCTCCTGTGCCCATTTATGTTTTGTGCTCTGGGGGATGGGCTTTTTTTTTTTTTAAAGATCCTTTATTATTTATTCATTCTTTTTCTTTTACTCTTAGTCTGATCTGCCTGTGGGACTAATCAGCACCAAGCTGTAGCTCTTTAAGAAGCAAAGGCTGGTGGCTTTCAGAGCTATAGTCAGGCTTAGAAATGTGAATACAGAATGATGCAGCAAAAGTGGAGATGCTAAGGCTGCCTGAACAATAATATTGTAGGCTGTTACAAATTCTAATGGCTGCCAGCTCCATCGGTTGTGGCTGAGCACAGAAGAAACCCAACTCCCCATGGGTACGTGTAGCTAAGGAAAACTTGGCCAAGCAGTTTAACTCAAGTAATCTTTCACTCTCTCTTTTATCCTAGTTTCTTATTTATTTTCTGGCAGGCATCAGCACTCCTGGGAAAACATTCCTTGTATGTAATAAAAATAAGATTACTTTTGTGTAGCCTTTGATTGCCAATGTTTTTCCAGCTTTCAAAGAGCCCTACTTCCATACCCTTTACAGAGAGGAGTGTGTTATTCTTAGGCATTTTGGTTTAACTCCATGATTTGTAGTAAATATGTTTAGTGTTGTCCTTTGTTAAAGGAAATAGAATGAGTGCATGTTTTTAAACTACAACATTTCTCAGTTGCCAGTAAAACCTATGCAGAATGAAAGCTACAAGAAAGAGGTGGCATAAGAATTATTCAGTCATATTGCTTGTTAAAATATGGAGAAATACATGGATAATTTTTGCTTCTGGAAAAAATCCTGAAGAAAATATGATACACAATTCTGGAATAGCTTATGCTAGTAGTATTCTACCTAAAAATTTAGCTAGGTATCCTGAAATAATCAGTTCTTCCTCAAATTTATCACAGTTAGGAATCATCCAATTAGTTCTACAACAGAGGTTTAGACACCAAAAAGTCATAACATGCACAATTGGTTTTCATATCTCTTTAATGAGAGGAACAGAACTTCTGCTTCCCATAATGAAGTACAGTCATGTCACAGGTTTATTATTGGCCACTCACATAAAGTACAGTAAATGCTACTGTTTACCATGTAGTTATATGATCCAAAGGTCTTAAGTGAAATTATTCATGACTTTGCAACAAGACTGTGATTAATTTAGGCTAGCTCTCTGGGCTAAAGGAGAAAGCTATTTGGTTTATCTGTGGATACTTGTTAAAGAAGAAAAACAATATATAAATATGTATAAATTCATTAAATCATAAATGTAGGTAGCACTATGGAGGCATAGATCGCTGCCAGTCATACTCCTCCTGCTAAAATCTTTTCAATAGATAAAAAAATTTAGGGGAAAAGTGAGACGTTGTAAGACACTGTCAGTTGTTTTGGGTAGGATGAGGTATGAGAATATAGTTTGTCTGGAAATTTTCAGTGATTCATTAGGAAACACCTATTTACTGGAACTGAAAATGTTCTTGAGAACCTGTCAATACTGATGTTACTTTCTTTCTCAGAATTTCAGTTGCTGGTGGGAACTGGCTTGAATTGGCTTGAATTAGTGCAAGAGCCTGTTCTAACCTAGAATAGCTAGTAACCCAGTATTTAGGGTAATTATCTCAGATGGGGAAACATTTTTTCACAATGCTGCTCTGCTTAACTCAGAGGAAATCCTAAACCTGAGTGTCTTAGGCTATATGTCCTACTCTAGAATAAAGGAACAAAGCGCCCCAAATCCTAGTCTTCACTTGTTTTTTGTAGCAAGGAACTTCACAGATAAATTATTTGGAAGTCAAACATTTTAGTTGCATTCTCATGCGAATTGCATCTGATTGCTTTTAGAACTTCCTTTATAGCATATAGTCCATTCACTTGCTGGATACAAGTTTCTAAATCATTTCCTATGCTTCAACAAAGTTCACTGAAAATACAAACTTAAATGTAAGTGACCCAGAAGATTAATGATGTTCTGCCTGTTTTGCTTGTCTTCCACAATCCCCACGGAAGCCCCTGGCATTTTAGTGTATTAATATTTACTAAATGGAAAAATCTAACAATACCTTAAGGCAAATGTGCAGCTACTAATTGGAAATACAAGCTGACTTGGATACTACTATAATTGGGCCAGTAAACTAAGTTTGCAAGTACTGTGGAATGGAGCTATGGGTTTTATATTTGTTACTAAAAAGTTGTCTCAAGATGTCTTAGTATTTTAAGAGAGTTATTCAAAGTATTTGGTCCTCTTAACTTTGCTGGGAAATGGAATTGACTTTCGGAATATTGTCTATAGGAGACATTAAACTTCTGCTAAATTCTCCATATGCAGAGAGCTTTTTCAAAGTGCTGCACCTATTAGTCATCCAACTGTCAGTAAATACCAGATTAACATGACATTAAGAATACAAAACTGGCAAGCAATAATAAAACAGAGGACAATGAAACACACATCCATCAATTCCACAGTAATACTGTTATGATTAATAATGCCAACAATGTTGGCAACAATGCCAACTGTTTCATAGAGAGTGTTTCCTAACAAGGTTGTCTCAGTAGACATTAAGAGTTCACTAAGGAGTTTTTCTAGGTCCTCTTTCAAAGTAATGTCATTCATTTGTGTCTCATCCATGCTACAGCCTAGTCCACAAAATCTGCAAAGAACTTCATTGTGGATGGAAAAATCGATGAATCAATAAATAAAAAGTTTTGATACTACAGGATTAATCTGAGACCTACTAAAATGGCCAGAATTTTAACATACACTTTTACAAAGTAATTCCGTCTTGAAGATACTGAGTTAGCACCAACAGTAATATGTCTTAACCAGTGCTGTTATAAAGTCAGCTACAACTTCCAGCAGCAGAACAGTGATAGCATCTTTACAGAAATGAATAACTTCAAAAAATTATTAAAGGATATCCAAAAAGCCTTTTTAAACTTAATGGGATTTATCACAATAGCTACTCCTTTTCCTCAAAAGATATTTTCTGAGATGTAAATTATTCCCTCATCAAGTTTTAAAAACTATGTAGAACAGGACAAATCCTTAGAAAAGTTATGGCTGATAACATCCAGATATCTCACCTCCCCACATCCCCACTTTTCAAAATAACAGCAGCTAACAAAACCTGTTAATTTCTTATTTCTTAATTGCATGTCAATATTGTAAATAAAGACTTCCATCTCTCATACATTCATATTTCATTAAGTAAATGGTTTGCAGTTACTTTTTTGTTTCCACAGGATTAACACATTTGTCATGTCATTTTATTTAACCAAACACTCTGCCAAAAATAAAAAATAAAATAAAAAAGGAGAAAGAAAAAAAAAAGTATGAAGTTGTTCTTTTTGCCATCTCACTCTATGGAAGCAGAGTGGAGCTTATTATCTACACCACTGACTTATTTCTGGTGCTCATTACATCTGAAGCACTTTTTTTTCCCAGTTTTTCCTCAGTATTCCAAACTCAGTTCAAACATCACTTCTGTATCTGCAGATATATTTGGAAAGTGCCCAGATTGGACAGCAGACTGGGAAGACTAATACATCCGAAAATCATTGCCTGAACTGAACCTGGCATTTTGGTTTGCTTCATGATTAAATTCAGAGTGAAAACCCTCACAGCCAGGGGGGGAAAAAAAAAAAGTTGGAGCAAAGTGTCTGCAATGTTGAAAGTATAGCAAGTGGAAAAGTTCTATGAAGACTGGGTCACATTAAGGGTCTAGTCAACTTTTATATAGGCACACTGTATCTCTAAGCTCATTTTTGTGCTCCTCTGAAACTAAGGCTCCATCTTGCAAGGTGCATGACTAGGGTTCATTTAGGAGAATCTGTTTATCTATGCTGTTTACCTGACATATATATGTGTATATGTAGGGGCACTAGGTGTGTATATCAAAGGACAAGTGCATTATTTTAAAAGTAACTCAGAAAATACAGCCTGCTTTCCTCAAAGCATTTGGCTGTGATTCTTGGACTTATCACCGTGTTTGACACCGTCACTTCTTTATCAGTACCTAGCTCCAGCATGGTTTGTGAATCTTAGACACAGTTTGTTTGTGGACTCTGTCTTCAAAAACGCCACACAGTTTGAAGGCACTCACATTTTTCAGTATTTAAAGCCTGCATGTAAGAGCATTTTTTCTGCCTCTTCAAAGTTCGTATTTTCTGGATTCTTCCACTTGTTATTGCATGATTGTTCTGTATATTTAATTAGTGGATCAAGAAACAATGTGGATGATATTTCTGCCAAAAAATTTACAAATTCAGACTGAAGCAATCTGGTATAAACAACACTTAACATTAGTCATTTGTCTCATTAGTTCCTTGCAGCTTTATATAACGTACAGATGGGGCTGACCTACAGAATTTGGATTAAACCCCGGATTTCAAAGTCTTCAGTTTTTGGAAGACTGTCTGAATTCCAGTTTTTACTTCAGCTTGTGATATCAGTAGCCAACATTGAGAAATAAACCTGTTTCAAGGTTCAGTTTTAAAATAAAATATTCAGATAAAAGTCCTTATGATCATTTCTTATTGTTTTAAGCTGCTTTTGTTTCATTTGTTTTTCTTAGTTTACTGAGAACACTGTCCTATGGACTTCTGTAGGAAAATACCATTTGTGAATATTCATGGTAGAAAGCCATATATTGAGGCTATAATGGGAAGAGGAAACAAACCAGTTATGACCACAGTGAACCTTCCATATACTAAAAAGTTCCCTGTAGTGTAAACTCAGAGAGATATTGTAACCTGAATCCCCTCTATACACATGTTAGTGGGTTAAAACTTTGAATGAAATTGCTATTTGGTTAACAAATGTTTGCACAAGAACTCCATTTCTGATCACAAGCATAGATTATACTGCAGAGAGGCTAATTTAACCTCTAAGTTTTAAAACACTCAAGAGCTGAACTGTGTTTTCTGCACTTTCTGCAGTCTATTGACTCCCAAAGAAATTTAGTGACTGAGATACTTTGGGAAATATCATGCTCAAATATATAAAATACACTCATGATATCACACACACACACACATTGAAACCAATGTTTTCATTAGTTTTATTAAAAGTGTATTTCTATATAGTTTTCTGCTTTTAGCATTTTGTACAGTTTGCAATTTTATATACTGCTCAAGCATTGCTCAAGTGCTTAGGCTGTTTTTTCCTGATTTTCACTATTGAGTTAGTTCTTTAATAGTGCTCAGAAGGTTAGGATACATAGCAAAGTAGTATGTCTTGAAACCAAATGAAACTACAGAAGAATTTTAGGAAAGCAGAATGAAAAGAAGAAATTGCTAACTCTCAAAATGCTCAGGAAGAAAAAGCAGCTGTTTATATCATTTTACAAAGACCTCTGAAAAGCAGCTGGTATAATACTACATTGCATATTCTTCAGAAGCATATGTGTTTTTACTGTAGGACACAGATAGCAGGTACAAATAGCAAAATCATCAGCTGCAAATAGTCTTATGTAGATTAGATGGCAAACTTCCTTAAACATTAGAAACTGCCAGAGGAACCTTAAGCAAAGCAATTATTTGCATTCATGAATCTGGATGCCATCAAGACCTACCACCAAGTCTGAGTCATTTCATCTTGAATATTCTGTAATCTTCTTCAAAATCCTTTTAGATGATTCTTAATCCTTGATGAAATATGTGTTACTTTCATGTTTGATCTGCATTTCAGCAGGAAACCATGTATGCATCTTTATTTTCTTCTCTGTTTCAAAGCTTTTTTTCTCATTGCTAGAAGCAATGAATTCTTTCCAGCTAGAAGCTAGAAAAAATAGATATAATAATTTTAAATACAATTTTGTTTTTTCTCGAATTGCTTGGGTCTCTCCTTGTGTCCAAAGCTATCCAAGTGAATAAGCATTGCTTTAATATGTGCCTTTAAATAGCTTATGGTTTATCTTCAGATAAATTACAGTGTTTATATTACAGTTCTTCAGCATTGCTGTAAGTAATAAAACATGGCAATATTTTCAAAATCTGAGACAAGATTGTCATTATGTTTCCTATTGAAAAATAATGTGGTTTGTATTCCCAAATTTCTCAAAACTTGACAATGTGTCTCCTGCTATTATCAATATTTTTGAGGGGGACCTAAACCAGAAAAAGGCTTGTGATGCTTTCACTGGACTTTTGGATTCATTTTAATATTTGAGTCTATTTATGCTAATATATTCAGACTCAGAAATGAGGTTTAGATGTAGAGGAAAGTATGGGCCTTTTTTCCCTTGGGGGAAAGTTTATCTGAGGGATGGAAGAAAAGGGGGATGAAGGCCTCATACCACATCTTTGATTACATGATGAAGAAGTGGCCACCTGGTTGTACAAACTGTACACCCATATCTTGGCTTTGTTCAACTTTGTTCATGTGTTATCTGGTTCTTGTGAAGGGGCCAGAAGTATCTATAAAATTAATATTGTTCCTTCATTTTGGATAAGTAAAGGCAAACACCATAATATTATTTATTTTAGACTTGATAAAAAAAAAACAAAACTCAGTGATGATATGAGATAAAACTGCATTGTTTATATATAAAGGTCTTTCTAGCAATCAACACATTTCCAGGTAGAGGAGTTTTAGAAATGATAAGATTTACAAAGCCCCAAACTATCTAAGAAGACACTGTGTTAAGAATTCCCTTGAGCATTGGGGACTGAATTTACTAGCAGTTACATGCAGATGTACCTGAGCTACTTTCCCTTGCCTTCTTTTACACCGTTTACAGACCTACCCAGTAGTCGTGGACTCTAGGGCACAATTTGTCTTCTTCTGACATAGATCCATGAAATAGGTCAGATGAATCATGCTCTAAAAGAAGTCATTATAAGAGAAGTCTAGCTGGACATGGTCAGATAACTGTACTGCTGATGTCTACAAACCTACTCAGGATGTAAGCCTTTCTATAAGAAGGTCTTGCCTCCCTGCTTGTCACAAAAAACCTGTCACATGGCTTATGCCAGATAAAGACAAACAATATTTTGGTTGGTTTCCCCAGGCATAGGAGTGCATGGCATCTCTATCACTGGACATCTTTATGTGTGGATTAGATGAACATGTGCTAGGAGTTAAGTAGGCAGATTTGGCCCTTGTAACATACAAGGACTGAAGGCTTGTAGTGACTTGCGAAGATCCCTCTGGTCCATCCATGGCATAGTTTGCACCATGAAAGTATTCAACAGTTGTTGTTTGTGAAGAGGCCAAAGACATAATTTTTGGTGTCAGTATCATCATATTTTTGTAATGCCATCACATGAGTAAATAATTATTTTCAAATAATAAAATATTTGTTTTGATTTATTTAAATCTTCAGCATGTGTAGCTGTATCTTGTTTTTCAGAGGGCAGGTGGTAATTGGAGATGAGGCAATTGATGTATTTTTCAGGCCAAAAGAATATTGTCAAAAAAATTATGTGCATATAGATTAAATTTTCACTTTGTTGATCTTAATAGTAGAATAAGAAATAAAATTGTTATGAACTTCTACTGGTCTTGTTCTTTTGGGGAGAAAACAGGGAAATAAAGGAGAGTTTATGTAGCCATAAATATTCCATATATAAAATATGTACAAAAACACATTTTAAAAGTTACTAAGAATGAAAAAGCAAGATGTGGAATTAGGATACATCTCCATGAAGGCTCCCTGCAGATTCTGTCTCCTCTATTCATGTGCTGTGACCAAATCATTAACTCTTTGATCATGTGCTTCTTTTTTGACTGTATTCTTATTCAATGCATAGGAAGCATGGTGTTTACCTCAGGAAGAGTTTACACATTTGTTTTACCAGTTGTTGCATATTTTCACTCCCCAAACATAGAAAGCTATTAAAACCTGCTCTGGAGAGAGAATTATTGATTTCCTTCTTGTACTCCGATACAGCGTGCTTCCCTGTAGCACATGACTACCTTTTAATGGCCCTGAAGGAGCAGTACTCTCCCAGTTTTAAAGATGAGAAATAAAGAAACTAAGGACGGGAAACCTGACTGAATTACTGTATGTGAACACATTATCACAATGGGATTTTGCTCACAGGTTAAGACAGCAAACTGTAAGTTCTTGAAGATAAGTGTATTGAGGGTCTCACTATAGTCAATGGAGATTTATTTAGCACAGTTGCTGGAATACAGAGAGCTATTTACCTCACATTAAAGCAGACATCTAGAGCTCAGCTCAGTTGCCTAATCATATAGGTCTAAAGCTATCTAAAGTTCCTTATCCACCAGGCCTCCAGTTGCTTCTCTAGATGTCCTGTAGATCCTGAGTCACAGGTGCTAGCCCAGTGAGGGACTCTCAGGCAGAATGGGCCGTGTCACATGGCAATCGGTGCTTGTGTTTGGGTGAGCTGAACAAACTAAGTCATATCTATCTTTGGTCAACTGAACCACACTTTAAACTCTGCTATTGAGCAAATTCCCTTTGATTGTAAGGGGAGCTTTAATGCCCACATCTCACAGACAGCCAATTAAATGTAGGTGTCTTATCCAATGAGCTGAATCCTGCTCTGTGTGTCATCTAAACCATGTTAAATGACTGTGTGCACGGCATATATGCTATTAAATGGACTGCCAAAGTTTTAATGAAAAACGTTATTTGAACACATTCCCAGGCTCACAGATTAAAGGCTTCACAATTACCTTCAGTTTGCCCTTCGGTGACTTGACTTTGTACACTGATCTGGGCAAGTTACTTGATGGTAGGTGGTACCATGTGAGCACCATCGCTCACTTCAGTTGTGGTTGTGAGCATATATGAGTCTCAGGCCCTGAACCTCAACACGGACACCCACAAAAGGAGGAAAGTACAATGACCTTGTCCCATATCCCAAAATCTTGGTTCATCACCAGATTTGACTTGTCCTGAGCACTGAATAAACAAAGTTTCTGAGGTAAATGCTGAATGTGATCATGCAATTAAAGAGTGAGCCATGCCTGTAGTATTTAATAGAGTTAATACCTCATGGGGTGACTTTCCATAAATTCCAGTGCAGCAGCTATTGGAACCCTATCAGAGTAACAATGAACCACTTTGCCAGATAATCAAGTAGCTTTTTTCTTTTTCCTGTTCTAGGCATGCCTAGAATTCAATGCTTGGTCAGCAGTGAGAGCAGAATCTTAATACAGGTTACACTGAAACAGAGTTCTTGTCTAGATGGGAGAACCTTAATTGGCAGCCTGCAATATCTGTGCTAAGACTAATTTGATTATTTGGAGTAGGTGATAAGAGAAAAGGGTGGAGATATTTTGGACAAGATCATATATCTGCTAGCTCAGTGAATGATTCTTCTACCTATACTGGAAATCTTGAACTTTATTTTATGATATCACTAGTACGTGAAAAATGCCTGTTTTCTTGAGCATAATGGTGACCAAAACTATATCTTGTAGCATGGCCTTGCACATGCTATTAAAGCAAAAGACAAAACTTCTACTGAAATTGTGGAAATCCTGCAAAATTACCTATCTCCAAACCCATTTGTGATTGCAAAGCATTTCTGCTTTTATAGATAGAATCAAGAAAATGAAACATTTGCTGAGTATGTGACTGGATGAAAGCAATTAAATGGGCATTGCCAGTTTGGAGGGAGTTTAAAGGACACATTAAGAGAATGGTTAGTGAGTGTTATGCAAAATAATGCAATCCAAAGGCAGTTTTTGATAGAAGTAGATTTGACCCCAAAGTGGGCAGTAAATATTGCTATTTCGAAGGTGCCAGAGAGTTACAATACTTCATGAAGCTTATACAACAAATAAATTAGATAGCTCAGAAAGCACAGCATGGAGAACTGAAAGATTAGGTGCATCCAGTGAGGAAAACAATCTCCCAGTACTAATCATTGCAGGTTCAAGGACAAATTCTGAAGGAACTGCAGGTAACAGACACTTTTGGAAAATGCTTGAGTCAGTGCAAAAAGGAAAACTACCATCTCCTAAGGGCAATGATAAAGAATATCTGATTCTCCATCTTGCAGATAACTACTCTGAGGGTACAGGATACTCTAGCATCTCTATGTCTATTTAATTTAGAAAACAATAAGGAGGGGAATAATGCTTAAAACAGAGCCTGAAACAGGGCCTGTTGTTTCTGCTATTTTGTTGCAGAATAGCCAAGGACTGTTTAGGAAAGTAAAACACAGAAAACCCCTAGTACTTCTGAGAATATGTACACAGGAATTTTTTATTCTTCTGGCTATTATTGTGCAGAGGCAAGTGATAACTGTAAACAGCATATGCTAATCCTCTGTTTTGTAGTTTAGTGGTCATGCATTACTCAACAGAGAATGGCTGAAAGAAATTCAGCTGGACTGGCCAAGTGTAAAGTGTGCAGGCTCCAGAAATAATTATGAACTCCAGCCCAAAGCAAAAATTAACTTTTGAACAGCTGATATCTTTCTGAGATGGTACCCGGAAGCTTAAAACATATGAGCAAAACAATGTAGTAATTGCTCCCTCTTCAAGCACTATTTTTGCTATGCTTGTTCAGTACCTTTGTTTGTAGAACAGCTAAAGATAGAAGGAAAGCTTCACCACTTTCAGATCCCTGATATTTTACCCAAGACAACAGGAGTAAAGGGAGCCTGCAATAGTAGCAGTAATGAAAAAGAAAGAGGTTGTCAATATATGTGGTGATTCTCATTCAGTTAATCTAGGAATGCATGGTATTGTTTGCCAGACTAGAAGATATTTGTCTCATTAGTGAGTAGCAAGCATTTCTGAAGGATGAGCCTGATTTAAGCCTATTGGCAAATGGATACTGGGAATAGTGACAAGCAATACCTTATAACTAACAGATAAAAGCTTTTTCAGCCTAATAGGCTTGTGTTTAGAATAGCACATCTGCTTGCCCTTTGGCATAAACAGTGAGTGTTGGTTTTCATGACATTCCTGTTGCTCAGTGTTATTTGGATGTTATGTGTGTATGGGGGAGCTAGTGATGAACACCTTGAATGTGTGCAAGATGGAGTACTGTTTAAAGTAAATAAAGAAAATTGTCAATGCTTCAACAAATCAGCTTCATTTGATGGTTCCACTATAAAAAATCTGACTTGTCTGTTTTAGTGAAAATGAAATACATGAACTATCTATAAGGAATCCTGTTTCTCAGAACTGCTAATTTCATTGTATGGTTACTCTACAGCATTGTTTTTGCCTTAAATAACTTTGGGTACTCATACTAATTTCAGGTCATACAGTAAACAGAAATGGTGTTAGTCAGTGGATGCGTTTGATCAAGCCAAGGTGCTCAGTCTTCAAAAGGTCAGGTTAACTCATGACCTTTCCCCATGGAACAGTTTCAGCAGTTTCACATCTGAAAATTCCAATGCCTTTGCACCTTAATCTCTAATCTCTATATAATCCCTATATTATCTCTATATATCACTTTTTAATCTCTGCAGTGCTCAGGTAGAGAAGCTTAAAGTTGACTCATCCATAAAGCCGGGACAGATTAAACCACAAAGCTGGAGAAAAAGAAGGGCAAAATTTCTTGTCTATAATGCCTTATTTTACTTTTATTTTTTTCTCTGGGTACAAACAGAGAGAAAGTAAATAGCTACCCTGTATAGATCATACTGGGCTTCCTTTCAGTTCCTGTTAAATCTGCACCTACCAAAAAAGCAAGGTGTCTTACATACATGTGGTATGAATTACTCCAGCACTAGTGGTTATATTTTTGTGACATTATCATGGACTGAAAGATTTGATCATGAAAAGTGTCTGTCAGCCTTATTAATTGGTGATGCTGTCAACCAGTATATCATATATATTTTCAATGATATTCACTCAAGCATATTAGAGAAATGATTGTCAAAGTAAATTTGATTAAAACTCAACCTTAAGTGTTCAAAAGTCACGAGTCAGGCTCCAACTGAACACCTGTTTTACATCTCATGCTGGGCTTCTGGACGCAGATTTTGCAGCATCATGGAGCCTCAGATTTTAATGTTACACTGAATCAGCAGCCCTTTCAGTGAGACAGAATTTATTATCATGATGATATACTGTGATATTACTGAACAACTGCAGCCAGGAAGCAGTATATCTCAAAGCACTAGATGTTGTGCAAACCCAGAACAAATAGAATTTCCTTTCCTGATGGTGCTTAAAATTTAAGTAAATCAAACAGGACAACTGGACCTAAGGAAAAAGAAGGAAATGTAGTGCATGTGTTGCCCTCTTCATAATAATGGTCGTATCCCTGGCCTGACTAAGTGGAAGTTTTCTGGCATCATGTCAAAGGAAAATTTCTAGGAAAGGATTTGAAGGATAGTGAAGGGGATAGTGAAATGACTTTGCAGACGATTTCAAAGAGTTTTTCGGCAGAGTGAGTGGCAGCATCAGCAAAGCCTGAAGGTGGTTTCTTGCAAATTTAACAAGCTGCTGAGTGAGGCTAGCACCTCCTTTTACACATTTGGGGCAGTAAGTGAACCATCCACTCCAGTAAATATGGCAGTTTAAAAATGCTGAATTACTCATGGTATTTATGAACCCCAAAGAAACACTCATTGCACTTATGTTCTTACACTGCAGTAATGTCTGTTATGACAAGTCTGAATTAAAAAAAAATACTTAGTGGTTCTATTTGTAGAGGTGGTTTTGTGCTGTTATGATTTGTGCACTCTCTATATATGCATATATATTCTTAAATTCAAACTCTTATATCGGAGTTGCAGAATATGGACACACAGCAATATCATGAAAAGTAGTATTATTTCATATGGAGCTCACCATGAATAAAAAGCCCTTCCAAGTACAATAAGAGCAGGCATGTTGTTAGGATGCCAGTTGGCTCCATCATATGGAGCTATTGCTGCCTTTAGTGTCTGTTCCTCCACAGACTGACACAATAAACTGAAGCTCCAAAAATCTAAGGGCTTCTTAACTGCTCATTGACAGAAAATAGTGGTCTCCAAGTACTCTTTCAGATGTCATTATGCTCTATCATGTCAGTGATTCATGGATAATAAGAGTGCCTCATGTAAATCACCAGGGGGTGTTTTGATAGCTTATTAGGTTCTCATATAAATTTAATAACAGATTTATTTTATTTCCCTTTTGAGAAATGAAAATTGCTTTGAAACACTTTAAATATAACCACAAAAGTGAAATGGTCCCCTGTGCTACATAGTAATGTGTGCATCCCAACCATTCTGTTCTCAAGCCCGTCTCCCTCTGATTCCCCTTCTTTAATTCAGGAGAGAGTATTTTACCCTACACTGATATACTTCAGCTAAGTTAACAGGGTTTTTGTTCTTTCTCCAGGATTTTCACTCCCTTTGTGTACTTCTGGCTGACATAGACCAGCTGTTCTGGCATTGTGAGGGTCTGATGAGCTGGGTCAAACCTCCTGAAGGCAGGGGAACTTTAGCAATGTTCTGCTTGCTGCAAACCCCAAGAATGATAGCTTTTGTGAGAGAGCCTTCCCACTAGCACAACTTCTCACTGCAGCACCTTTCTTGACACTCAGCAATGACATGAACACATTTCATTACTCAGCCTTTCGCTGTCGTTAACAGCTTTTGATGTAGCTCTTCTTCTACTATAATATGTTATTTATCTCTGTAGTTTTGTGTTCTGGGCTTTTTGGTGTAATCTATATAATTGTGTGCAATAAAAAAATTCATTGTTATTTTTCTGTTATTAGTAACATTGGGAGTTCTGAACGTCAATACAGAGACCAGGTAGGAATACATGCTGTAAATCAAACAGAACATTGAAGTCCTTCAATCTGAGCATTTACCTGTACTTAACTTTTCTATTGCACATATAGCTAGGGATGTGCTCCATTTCATGTGCACTTAATAGAATTCATTGCCAGTGAAAGTTCTGTATCTTCTGTAAATTTTTTTTTCAGGGACTTTAGCCAACTTTGGAACATTTGATTTTGGATCAGCTGTCTTTTTGCAGAAAATTTCCTCTATGGCCCTCATATTAAGAAAAAGCTATACCTTCCTCTGACATTTTGGAATTAATTGGGTAAACTCAGCTGACTGCAAGCTGTTTTGTCAGCACTGCATAAATGTGGATGTTTAAAAAATGCTTTAGTGAATCTTTTGTTCTGCAAATTGCTGAATGATACTTTTCTGGAAGCTATAACAAGTACTTAGAGTTTGAATATACATGGACATTTTAATTCCTGAACAAAACAGATAACTATTTTTTGATAAACAATGACAATAAGGGATTGAATTTTAAGAAATTGCGTGGCACAAACTGATAGTATCTTTCATTTTAACTTTGCAATCTAATTGGATATAGTTGACATTTGAGGTCAAGACAATTTAAACAAAATTAATATTTTAATTTCATTTCCAAGGAAAAGACTTCTGTTTCACAGAACTATTAAAATATATAAGCAAATTGTACTCTTACTGGGAATATTCATAATAATATAGGGTATGTCTCTTTATAGGCCAGAAGACTGTTCTAACCTGATGATTCTTATGGTCAGTAAAGTCATTAAGGTTTGATTTTTGCCACTATGAAAATTAATCTCCTTTTACATCTGTTTCTATGGGTTTCTATTAGATTCATCTGATAAGAGAAAAAAATACACAATAATATTAACAATATTATAAAATATGTAATAAAATAATAATATTAACATCATTCCACTGTATAAATTGTCTTGTGACACTTTCACAACCTGGTTATGACAAATTTTGGTTATCATCAAGTTTCGACTAATGACTGGTTTAGTGTCCATTGTAAGCCAGATGTTTAAGATTCTCCTACAGGCCACCAAGAGTGGTAAATGCTATCAGAAACAATTCATTCTATCCTAAACCATGTCAATAAGTTTTTAAATTATAGTAGATTAGTAAGTAAGCCTATCTAAATTTTAGACAGCTGCAGTTAGGTCAGATGAATCCCACCTTAAATTACTTAATTTTTTTTTTGTTTTGTTTTATTCTAAACCAAGATCTGACAGATGGTTTATGAGCTTAAAGATCTGACTTTTTCACCTTAGAATCAGTGATTTCCGAAACCACAGTGTGGTTCCTTGCATATCACAGGAATTTTCTTTTTCCTTTTTTCTTTACTTCTCCTTGTACTTTCTCAGACCACCTGTAAATACATGATATTCCTTCTGAATGAAATAGAGCTATTAGAGCTAATGTAGTTTAGGAGCTGACTAATTGCAGAGTCTGATCTCATTAAACCCAAACACTCAGGTATACTGTCTGCTTTTCTTTTGCCCTTTCCCTTACATCAGGGAGATGGTAGCTGCAGTTTCCTAGATAGCTTCTTCAGGGACAATATAACAGTACAGGGAGGGACACAGATTTGTGCTCATAGCACTTAAGGAGCACAAGACAATAGTTTTTTTCCAGTACCATCTCCCTTTCTTTCCATAAAGGTCTGGTTCCTGTTTCTAGAGTTAATCAGAATCCCTTGACTATAGATGCACTTTTTTTTATTGTAAAGGCTTTATTATCTGTTCTCTCATGTACTGCTAAGTAGACTGAGATCTAATGCATCACCTGACTTTCATCTTTATCAATTTCTGTAGAGTAGTCACAGATATACCCTCTAGAAAACTCATGGTTCCAGGTAAATATTTCAGTCAAGTATTGATGGTGCCACTTTATTGTGGCTTTTTAGACATAGTCTGCCTGTAGTGCATTTCATTTGATAGTATGTTTATATGATAAGGATTAGTGCCCTCCTTTAGCAGCATTTTCTCTAAAAATAGCAAAATATGGTATTTTTAAAAAATACGTGGAAGCATGCATTCCATGTGAATTTGCGTGAGTTTGGTAAAACATGTGAGTTCAGGAGAAAAAAGTCATAGACCTTTATCAAATCAGTGACTCTACTTGTTATTATGTTTGTACATCATCTGTTTATTGTGCATCAATTGTAATGAGGACTCTATCTGTCTGTTGGTTCATCAGTAAAGAAGTAACATTTTTAAGAGCAAAATAGACAAAGGTAAAATTGACAGAATTTTGTTTTATTCCCTCCTCTCATTACATTTTATCATATCATCTTATGGTGTAAATCTATGATATTTCTTTGTCTACAGTCCAACCATAAAAAAGCTAGCTTAGTATCTGCCTTCATAGTTACACAATCTTGTCTCAGCAAAGCTAATGTTATCTCACAAATTCAAAAATATTTGTGATTAGAAATTCCTTTTGTTCCCCATGTTAGACATTTAGTTTATGGACAAAATGGAAACGTCAATGTGAAAAGTAATCTTCAACTTGGTTCATTCACATGTACTTAATTGTTGTCTGCCATTCTCAGGTTTTCAAAAAAAGCGAGGAGTCTGTGTTTTAATGAAGAATTAAGTTGATTTTTAAGGCCTCAGCTAGTTCAAGACTGCTTTGTTTTTCACCAAAATATAGCTAATCCTACACTGGAGCTGTATGAGCTTTTAAAGGCTGACAGAAATACCCTGGGCTGGCTGCATGCTACTTTTGTTGGAGCCTTATAAGGCAACTGGAACCAATAGTTTGTCAAAAGAGTAACTGCATGATGAAGAGAGGGTGAGAGTTTCGATGCTGCTTTCTTTCCAGATCAAATGGTTGCTAGTAAAACATTGGCTTTTTTCGCCCTTAAATTTAATAATGCCATTGCTTTAGTGGTCATCAATCCTTTCGAGACACTGACTCCAGATTGAACTCCTTGGGGATAATCCCAGCTGTCAGATGTAAATCACAACAATTATCATCACTCTGTGTTCAAGTGGCGATCATGCTGAGGGTGTGCTAATTCCACGGAAGAGTTAGAGCTGGATTGCTGCAGCAGTGGTAAATGCCACAGAAACAAAATTTCTTCTGCCCTGGGTCATTGCACATACAGGGATCATTAAATAATTCCAACTTTTATTGGGAAGCCATGATGGCTTTTTGTTTGTTTGTTTTTACCTAGAATGTGCGTTTCCTCCAAAGAAAATTACAAAATAAAAATTTAGGTATTGTCTTCCTTTTCTTAAACTAAAACCTTTGAATTTTAGTCTTTCCATGAAAGCATAAGCAATAAGCTCTAAACAGAATCACAGTCCTTTCTACAGAAGAGATTCACTAAAAAAATAATTTGCATATATATATACTCTGCAGAATTGCAGAATCATTGAGGTTGGAAGGGACCTCTGGAGAACGTCTAGTGCAACCACCTGCTCAGAGCAGGGTCAACTACAGCAGCCTTTTGTTTCTTTGGTTTTCATACCTTTTTATCTCACCGATTTACCCAGGACCGCAGACAATCTGAAATATGTTGATTTACAAGCCTTTAGTGTCTGTTCCTCCACAGATTGACTTACAAGCAGTCCTGGTAACTGAAAAACATTATTGCAAGAACATCCCATTACAGCAAGGTTCTATTTTGCCAATTCTCCCTGCATATATCAGAAGCTTAGGCATCTAACAACTTGTGAAAAGAGTGAAGGAGATTTTTTTGAAGTCAGATCACTCTAAAGAGAAATGTCTTGCATATATTTCAAACATGTTAGCTGTAAATACTATTTGATACTATAGAGTTTTCTGTTTTGTTAGTATGTGAGGTGGTATAATGTTATCAAAATATCTACAAAAATGATTTCTGATGCAGCTAAAAAGAGGAAAGGTACACTATTAAATTTTGTGTAGCTGCACAGCTGTTCAGAAAAATAAGCCAGACTCACCTGGAATACAAATAACATATACAATTAAATATTTAACTGTATGGAAGAATCTCTATATAGGAAAAAAATCCTGCAGTCTCTGGGAAAGACAATTTTATGGTAAATCTCCTAAATCCACAAAAGCATAAATGCCATAAAACATAATTCTTTTAAATCAGATAATTTCTGATTTCATCTTCCTGCCAAAAAGTCAAAACATAAAACATGAAAACTGGGAACTTTCCCCTTCACAAGCTTATGAACCAGTGCAAAGCCCTGAAAACACTGTGCAGCCACATCAGAGCTGCACACAGGCTTTCGGTTCTGCACACGAACGCTAGCCTAAACCCAGTATGTAATTACTGACTTCTGGAAGCAAAACTTATAACTCATTTTCGTGCATGCTTAATGGATTGAAAAATTATAGCAAGGTGTAAACATTTACAACCGTCTACATGGTCAGGAGGAGACAGTCATGAATAAATAGTTGAAGCAGCTCTAATTTGTCTACTGAAGTAGGTGTTTACAGTGTGACTGTAATATGTTACATGTTATTATGTCTTTCTGAAAACTGGGACTTAGGAGCAAGGACACATGCATATGCTAAAATGTCTGCATGGTTTTGTTTTGGAGACAGGCAGAGGTAACATTCAGTTATCTGCATGTACATGTGTAGCCAAAGAGACAGAACAAATTGCCAAGAATGTGTAAAGATAGCCCAAGTCATGCTTGAAATTTAGAGCAGAGGCTGTTTAGCTTGGTCTAGGACAGTTCAGCTTGCTTTTAGGACTAAATTCTGCAACTCTGATAAGAGGGCAGAAGGAGCAGCTATCCAGGGTTTAATAGCAAGTGGCAGAAGGGAGATGACTGTAAATCCCTGCCTGTTCACTGGGTAAACTCTGGAGTGAGACCCACATTCTTAGCAGAACTCAATTAAAAACTGTTTGAATCGAACAGCATAGTACCTGTTCTAAAATGCTGACCATCAGTTCACAGTTACTGAAGTAATTTGGTGTTGTAGGCCAAGCACTGTTTGGAAATACAGTAGTCTTCACTCTGAAAGAATATCATTGTGCTTATCAACAAATACATTTCTACAGTGAGGATGGTACAATCATTGATAGACTCTTTTTGCTGACTGATCTCCAAAATGCGTATAGAACGTTTCATCTCAGAAAGTCAAACCTTTAGCTGACGTGTGTTCATGTAGCTCTTTAGAAGTTCATAGAGCTAGGCCAAGCTAGGCAACAGAGAATGCTTAGCGTGACACAAGAATAAAATATGAACACACAACTTAGAAGGGTTTTTGATATTTTTATTATTACCAGACAGAGAGAACCAGATCAGACTGGGCCCCTACTCTTTGTTTCTTTGCATTAGAAATCTTACAGTAAATCTCAGTGAACTCCAGAGGTCACATTTTTTATTTGCTCACTATATTTTATATTACCTTCTAGTTTTACTTTATAGAGATATTTGTAATTCCACAGGCTATAGAGTGGCATACAGGTTGGAAAATTAGAACTGGAAAACGTATGCAGGATTTTGCTTTCTTATAGATTTTATTTACTTATAGGTATAAAATTCCATAGGCAAATATAATTATTATGTATATATAGTTACTATTGTTTTTAAGTTTGTTAATTCAGTTAAAGGACCTATCACAATTCAAGCTGGTTAGTGATCTACCCCAGGAGAATTGGTTATTGCTAGCTATTGATATTTTTCTGACTCTAGAGACTAAAACTCAAAAACAAACAAAAAAGGAAGGTATTTCCTCTGTAATATATTACAACTTTATATATAAATGGTTACTTAATTTTCATCTCTTGATTTTATATAGTACTTTTTACTGTGTTTTTTTTGCACCAGGTGAACCAGACAACTGATCACTGTTAAAAAAAAAAAAAGTGGAAAAAGCTATGAAAATAAATAGCTTGATGTTCAAAAGCTATTTTCCTCCCTAATATTTTCTCACATATTTTGTGAAGCAAAGTATAATATTTTATGATAAGTTCCATTCTGCGATCACATTGGTGCAAATACAATTGAAATGTTTAGGAAATCCAAGCCTTCAATAAAAAAAAAAAAAGAAAAAAAATTAATGTAGTTAAATACATTGATTTATGTTAAGAATTATTTGGTTTCCTGTGACAGCATGACTGGAGCTTCTCCAAAAGATGTATGGAAACATTTTTTTCTTTCTTTATCAAAGGCTTGTCATTGGAATGTGTGCCTTATAGTAGCATAATCCAAAACTTCTAGTTCAGGAAAATCCTTGTTTTCTTAATTCATTTTAGAGTAATATACTTAACTTGTTCTTTTCCTTTTTGTTTTACAGCAATTATATTGGTCTAAGAATAGATTAGGTAAAAATGGTATTTTTCAGCATTAAAACTGTCACTTCAGAAACCAGGTTCCTAATGGTGTTTGTCTTATGCCCATGGGAATTAAGGGAATGTGTTTGCTTGCAAAAATTCCTTCTCTGCAGGTGCAAATTGATTTCCAGTACAGAAAACTGAGATCTTTAAGATGGAGGAAAAAGACAGTTAAAAAAAAAAAAATTGGTGTCCTAGTGAATCCAACCATATTAGTTCCATCTCAGAAAGAGATTTTTGTTGTTGTTGTTGTTGTTGTTGTTGTTTTAAATTAGAGACATTTTATCAAACCAGGAAAACTCTGCTTGATTTTACTTTTCATATCAGAAGTAAACTTGTGAAGGACTTGTCCTGCTAGGAGACTGAAAATTCATAACTCACTGTCTAAGCACTGATGCAGAGGTTGAGACTGAAATTAAAACTGTTCCTGAAGACAGATTGACATTCAGGGCCAAGTTTATACCATCTCTTACAATTGATGGGAAAATTTAACTGGATGGTCTCAGCTGGACAACTTGAAAAATTATTTCATATCCTGAGCTCAAATGATTAATAAATATTTGATTCTTTGCAATAAATCACAGGCTTATCAAGCAAAAATGAACAGTCGTTACTGTGATCTAAGACTGCATCAATAAAGACCTTTATTGAAGAAAAAATGAGCACAAAAAGATGTAAATGTTAGCCATATCACTGAATCCTTGAACTGATAGGATAGAGCCATCTCACTGGCCATAGGCATAGGATGTATTTTAAAAATAATAATGTTACATATCCAGATTCTTCATGAAACATGATGTGTGCCTTGTTCTAGTGTAGAGCTTATAAAGATAACAGGAAAAAAATGATGATTATTCAGTACAAAATACCCATTCCCATAATCAGATTTTATCAGCAGCATGAAGTTCCATATTTATTTTTGTAATAAAAATGTAAAATTCTTAAGATTAGAGGAATTTTTAAGAAGAATTGTGAAACACATGGAGACATTCATTTTCTCTAGAACTTGTGGCAGATGTTTTTGATTCATATGTTTTGCCATGACTGCCTCTGACTGAGTAAACGGGAAAATGATCATTTTAATGTGCAAGGAACAAGGGAGCGAATTTAGAACAGAGTCCAGTCCTGCTCTATGAGACCCTATAAAAATTCCCCTGACTTCCATTAGGCTGAATATAATAAATCTTCTTTAAAGGTATACTGTATTTGTAGACCTGAAGCCAACATTATTATCATAAAATCACTGCTTTCTCCACTACACAAGTCTCTTATAAGATCTATTTCTACTGTAACTTCTATAAAAATAAAAATTCAGTCTTCTAGGACAAAGAACACTTTTATCAAAGGGAGAATGAACACAGCTCTGCCTTAGGGAAAGACAGGAACCCTTATTCAGTATGTTGCAACTATGAGTAAAACACCCATCTGAACAGCATCATGGGCAGTGAGCCAGTATTTCAGTTTTGCTCCCTTGTCCTTGTTCTGGCAGTCTGATAGACAGAATGCCTTTAATCCCTTGTTTTCTTACAACTGTTCTTATTGACCATTGCACCTGGGGTTTCCTGTCAGTGGTTAGTTATCTGCCTACATTGGTCCCTATTTTGGGCCACTCCTACACGCTTAAGTAGACAACTTCATGCTTTGTCCATGATCTGAAGCAGCCCTGAGCTGACCACTGTGGGGCCAGGCTAGATATCCTTCCTGCAGCTTGCAGAACATCTGCAGTTCTGCCAGGCAGTGGGGGGAAACATTATGCACAATCTGTAAGGGGGAGCAATAGCTGCAGTCTTGTGCTGACCTATCCACACTTCCCATTGGAAGGCTCCTTTTGTGCTTTGGCATCAAAGAACTCCCTCAGATGGAATATAGAGAATTCTTTTTTTTTTTTTTTGGTAGCTACCTTTTCAGGTGAACTGTGAAACTGTCTTACAGCATAGCCAGTAGAATGAATGAATTCAAGAAAGGAAAGCTTCATGTGAAGTTACCAGTTTATGGGTGCATATGTGTATATTGTATCTCCAGAATAGCTTTGTTTTATCCCATGTAATGCTTAATGTTTTGCTGACAGCTGATTATTCTTTCTTTCTTTTTAAAATTTTTTTATTAAAAATGGCTACGTCAGCTCCTGCCAGCCTAAATTAAGATTAAGAATTGTGCTGACGGGCTGCAGAAGACAATAACATGCCCTGAAATCTGAGTCCTCTGTTGGGAATTTGAGTTTTGTTCACAGTAAACTGTTCCAGATTTCTTGCTCCTTACATAACATGGTAAATCCTGTCATCTGTCTTCTTATAGCATCTACTTGTAAGACTGGAATGAACAGTGCAAACATTCCTGAAATCTCTCCTGTTTGTCATGCCACTGGGCTTGCAAGCAATCACAACTGCATACTTGAAAAAGAATACACTGCTTTAAATGTTTACAATATATCACTGCAGTCATGAGAAGTGGACTGTACCAGCTGACCAGGAGAGAAAATAGGTTGGGGAAAACTTTTACAATCTGAATAAGTTTCCAAATTCTATAGACTTTACTCTCTTTTTCTTTTGTCACAATATCCCCATGGCACCTTGTTTTGAACTGGCACTAAATTTCATCAAGAAATTCTGATTTACTCATTTAATCTCCATAGTTTCCCTGAAAAATGCTGACATAGAACAAATGAACAGGAGAGCCAATGCATAAAATATCTGAAAAGCACACAGACAAATATCTACCTTTTTTAGCTTACCACTTGTGAGCAAGGCAGCTCATGTCAGTTAGCTTGATTCAGTTAAAAACTTTTTAAAGGAATTAATTTTTCTTCTGTTTGTGTTGAAAAATGAAAAAAAAACCTCCAAGCAAACAAAGAAGAAACCCCAACCAACAAAAACAAAGCAAATGACCCTGAGCATGATTTAATTGCAAATAGACTGTTTTCACCTATATCACTTTTTTGAATTTTCAGTTTTCAGATTTTCTTTCCAAGTGACATTTCTGATGAAAGGAGAGTCTTCATCAAAGACAAAATTCAGACAAAAACTTTCATACAGTGTTACCTGTGACTGCAATAAAGCATTCTAGAACAAGGCTTAGTATATATCTACTTATTGAACAAATAAAGGCAAATATATTTTCTACAGGATTGTTGCATCCAGATTATGGAAGGTACATTCGTGGAGCTAGCTGGCTGCAATCACACTATATGACATGGAGCACATGTACTGAACTGGTGTCTTGCTTGTAAATTTATGCAATTCTGAGTACATGTATGCCAGTCTTCTCAGATGAGGAATAGATCAGTTTAATTCTTACTGCTACACAGTATTAAAATAATAAAAGAATGAAAAGTCACAGAATCCACTTACTACTGAAGATGAATCAACTTTTATTAATTAGTCTGTTTATTTATTTACTTATTGCTTCAGCCATACATCCTTCTAAACAATTGCTTAGCTGTAAAGACACACCAGCGCATTGCAAACTGACATGGCTGACTGCAGGAGGAAGGTGAAGTGACAGGTAGATTCTTCAGCAACCTATGAATGTAGTAATAAAATTAAATGATAATTCTGTTTATGAGGTTTCTTTGGTTCCCTAGCTGTCACCTTAATGGGTCAATCATTTTATGAAAAATTGTTCTGTTTTCTTGTAAACCGTTATTGCTATTTTATTGTGAACATTGTCAAATGCTAGAAGAGTAGTATGAGATCACGTTTCAAAGTAGATAACCTCACTGTTAGCCTCAAACTTGTTCAATTTTTTGAAAGAAAAGGTATAGATACCTGTGATCAAAGACCTCAGAGCTTCTCTGCAAGGATATCCTGACAAGGATAACAGTGGAGGTGATCTGTTCTCATCATTAGTTGCAACAAAAGGCAGTTTCATGGCTGTGGAGTGTATGTTTCAGGATTCAGTGAGGACACAGATGATGAGTAGATAAAAGTGCTGTGCGCAGAAAGGTGAAAGGATGAGTGGAGTTTTAGGGGTCAGTAAGAGAAAGCTGCTCTTTCTCACCATTGCCCTCTAACTTCTCCAACAGCCAGAATTTCTTTGGGATCAAGGACCTGTCCCTTGTGGACTTCACCTCACGGTTGCATGTACAAGGAACTTAGAGCTGTCATGAAAATGAAGGTACAGGAGGCTCAAGCCATTCTTTTACTGAAACTTCAGCCTCTTTCCATCCCCAACAGCTTCCATGGCTTGCCTCCCTCTTTGGGCTCTCTTCCATCCTGAAACTTCCTCTACAATCATTATCTTTATCTGGTATGAAACTCCTAACCCCTTCATGGGTTACACTTCTACCTGGACCTGCTTCTGTCTCTACCTAAACAAAGAGCAAAACATGGGGCAAAAGGCAAAGGTGGCAGCACAAGCCATTTCAGTCCTTCTCTATTATCACTTCAGCAGGAGGAGCAGCTGAGATATCGTCTACACTCTCAAAGCCAACTCACACGGTCAACAAGTCCTTGTGATGGTGGCCAGTCAGGGTTGGACACCTGGGGCATCCAGCACTTTTAGGTGCTATTTGTCAATGTTTGAATAAGAACTCAAATGTAGAGCTGGGTCCTTCATGCAATATTTCAGGCCAGCTGACTTATACATACCCTCCAAACTATGGCCTGGAGAAAGATTCCTACTAAATTTGCTGATTGTCAGCTCTTTTGTTGTGGGTCATGACTCTGGGTCCCATTTTGAAATTCTTAATTTTCTCTGTGTAATGCTTGAGGGACCAAATGTCTAAAACTTAGATTCTGTCTTACTTAAATCCATTTGTGCAAGACTACTAGATTGTCTGCAACTGTTTTGCTCAGCTTCTTTCACTTGTAGAGTAA
Organism: Apteryx mantelli; assembly: GCF_036417845.1. NCBI lineage: Eukaryota > Metazoa > Chordata > Aves > Apterygiformes > Apterygidae > Apteryx > Apteryx mantelli. The sequence goes on from NC_089979.1 coordinate 156,071,788, forward strand.
CATATAACCAACTTTACAGGAGAAAAATAGGGAAAAGAAAAAAACAACATTTCTGAGTACTCTTGGACAGTCTCAGTTTTCAGAATGAATGAGTACACTGCATTGGTATATGCACAGCATTGATACAATAAGAAAAGTCATAGGATTCCACTGTTTGATGATTCACATCTCCATTGTGTGGTTTAATGTTTTGCTCTCACTATTAAGGTACATAGAACATAGGAATACTACTAATGTCTAAGCTTGCTAAAGAGGGACTTTTATTTCATTTTTATAGTATATAGATAACATTATTTATCTGCTTTTCTGACTGCACTTTTTTTTTTTTAAGTTTGATTCTAAGAATAGATAAAAGGCTCCATAATTTGTATTGGTGTAAGCTAAGGACAGAATTTGTCCCTGAGGGGTTTATGAGGCTTGCTATGAAAACAGAAAGTATCTGAAGTGTAAATCCTTACAGCAGGAGAAAATAGTATGAGCATGATATGTGATGACAGTTTTGTATCAGTTACAAAACTGTCCTGAGGTATACTTGAGTACCTTCTAGGTCATTTTTTTTACAACTGCACTAATTAGGAAATATTTCAGGAGACTGGCATTTTTCAATAGACTATAAAAGAGGGTGAATAGGCAAAACCCAACCAGATGAAGCTACAACACAAGCACATTTCACAGGAAAAGAGATAAAAATTGAGAAAGTGGCAAGAAGAGAATTAAAGCAAAGATGAAAGCATTGTACACCCCGTCTTTATTGCTGTAATCATTATTTTTAAGTTAATCAAGAAATAAGACATCTTTTATATATATATATATATATATAAACCTTAATTCAAAATATATTTTAGTTTGATTTGTTTATACTGTTTATTTCAGGTTGTATATTTTCATCCCAATACTGATAATTGATGCAGGAAATGTTGACGAGGATAGTCTTGAAGGCAAAATCTCTCTGATTTTAGAAAGAACAGTGTTAGGAATATTTGTCACCAGACAGCTGGAAATTAGGGAAATACCTGAAATACGGAAGAATACACAAGATATATGGCAGCATAAAAGTTGACCAGATTGCCTTTCAGTGTCTCTAGTAAAGAAACAGCAATAGGAAAATTAACTCTCTGGGATACAGCTGAGCTGAGAGTCCCAGGAGCACAAATATCTCTTTCCCAACTTGTCTGTACAGACATTTAGGATTCTCTGCTGTACAACCCTCAAATGAAAGGAAAGGTAAATTAAGATTAATAAACAATGAGACCCAAATAGGACAGCTCTGAGACAAACAAACACACATTTTGCCAGAGGAAGGAGGATGCTCTGACCAAGGGCACGAGGCACCTTTTGGCTATGTGGAGGTAGCACCGCTGGAGGGAGCTCACAGGGAGGGGAGGCAGCAGGCACCTCAGAGAGTTGAGTTTCATCCTCGAGCCCCTCTTTAGTAGCCTCTGAAACTTCCTCCAAGATTGTCAGCACTTTGCTACACCTTCAAACTCCCCATCAGCCGCTTCTTTCTCAGCTGCTGTTCTCCATCCTCATTTCTTCATTTCTCCTCCCCAAAGGAAGAGTGAGTAAGAAGAGATTTATAATCCTTCTGATGTCAAATACAAGCATGAAGCTGAGACTGTTGCAAGGACAACTGTAATGGTTGAAGTGTATGTGGGAGATAACGCTACTTACTGTTTGACTTCAAACAGCTTTCAGGAGTGATTCCTTCTGATCACAGTGGCTCCTCTTTGGAGACCCTGCCTAGCGCTGTGCCAGAAGAGACCGTTTTTCCTTCTAGATATCTTGGCCACTAGGTGTTTTCAGCCCACATACTATTCCACTTTGACTCCTTTGGAAGATTTTTCTTGCCTTCTAACTTGACTTACATATTAGATGAGAGTATTCAATATGTTTTTCCTCCTAGAAGCTGCCAATTCCTTCCAAAAAATGTCTTCCATCTCTTTAGAGCTAGTGACTCCATACAGTGACATGGTGCATACTCAGCTCTGTTCCTCATGATGTTTGCCAAGCATATGCATAACAGGTCTTGACAGCAGGAAGATTCAAAGGAAAGGAATCAATTCATTTGAGGATTTAAAAGACTCAAAAGTTATTTGTTTTTCAGAAATTGCCAGGAATAACCATGACCTTAAATTTTGTGAACATGAGACTATTACAGTCCTTTAAAGATTACAGGAAACAAGCAGCTTCAGTGAAAATTATTTAGTGTTTGTATCAGATTTGTGTTTTGAACTCTGGAGCCACATCACCAGATTGACATCTTTTTTGGTCATTCAGGTTACCTGACTTTCTGCTATTATTTGGCAGGTTCTGTAAATATAAATGAAGGACATGGACTGAGTTTAGGCAAGATAAATCTAGTTTTCAAGTAATACTTAATCAGGTACATGCATGTGCACACAGCATATAATGGGCTTTGGTTTAATAAACTAACAGGTATCCTAACTTTGCTTTTAATTGTTTGCCCTTCTCTGCAATGCAGGCAAAGGAAAATAAGTGACAGACACGATCTGCATTACCCAGTGCACTACTCAATATGTTCATTTCCAACAAAGTAAATACCAGGTGTGATTGTTATCAAAGCACTCTGATATGTGGAAAGAAATACATCACTGATTTCTGTTGAAATTAAAAATATAGTATGGATCTTCTGTCTGCAGAAACTACCATAAATAAATTTTTATGCAAGACCAAGAGCAGGCTCTAATTTTTCATATCTGTAGGATGTTCTTCACATTCTACTCATTCATTTGATGTATTTGACGTTCATCTCTATAGTACATTCTTACTTTTCAGGTTGGAATGATAAAATGCTTGTTTCATATTTAAGTAATCTGTACTGAAGGAAATCATGCTAACAGGAGTCATACACTGATCTCAATTACATTGATAAAGATCCAGTATAAATCCATTAATTCAGCAGCTGCTCATTTTTATTCTTCTCTTTTTAATAAGAGAAATATCCTCCTCTTACCAAAGTGATCTTAGAAAACAAAGAAAGAACAACAAAAAACTCTAACCTGTTGCCTGACCAAGACATATGCTTCTCTGCAAACTACAAGGCAAATCAAATGCATGTGATAAAATTTCTGACACATCTGCCAAAAATCATGCTTTGTGTTGATTACTGAGGTGCATGGCACTGTTTTTCAAAAGTAGCTGTTACTTAGAACTCCTGTGTGCTTGCGGAGAGAAAAAAGCCATGGTCCCTGAAAGATGTACTGAAGAATCTTTATATTCCTCATATCTCCAGTCATTGCTTGTGTTTGCTTAGCAAAGAAAGGCAAGTCTTCATGATGATGCTGAGTTATTACTTCTATGACTGTCCAATTAACACCAGGATGCTACTGAGGGAGATATTAGTGCCATATGGACTGCAAGATGCTGGAGACACCTAGCTTTGTGTCTCTTTCTTATGAAGTACAGATAAAGCAGTTGTCCCCCAGTTCTAATGTTTGAAGGATGTGGGAATTTAGCTGACAAGTACCTGTTTCAAGCAAACCTGCATGAACTGAGAGACAACAGAAACATGAGACTTAAAGGGTCCGTCTGTGTCGTCAAGGAAAGCTACTGACAATTGTGAACACTGCTTTGTGTCTTCCCTCTCAGAAGCTATCAAGTGCTGTTATAAATTCAGTTAGATTTCCTTGCCATTAAGTGAAAGGTTTTGTTTGGATTTAATAACAATGAGGCTTAGGAACTTTAATTTTCATACAAAATGTATTTATGGATAATTTTACATCAGTTTGCTCACAAGCTGATGTTTTTGCCTTATATATTTCTTCTTCTGCTTTGGTTTATAGTTTATAGCACCACTTGTCTTTTATTAGTTTCAAAGTACTTTTATTATTTTCAGCCTTATATTTTATATGGCTGAATTTCAGATTGTTATTACTCCAGTTCCCAAGTGCAAGTTTATCCATTTCTTTCTAAATGTTGTGGTTAGGCTGTCTGCATTGATGGTGTCTCAAATTTCTGTTATCAGCAATTTACTCATACCTTTTTTTGCCTTGTTACTAAATTAACATATTAAATGAGGTCAGTTTTGAGTGTGATTCTGGAAGAATTTAACTGGTAATTGCCTTTCATTGTGGTATCTATCCCATCAGTATTGCCCATTACTTTTCCTCCTTTACTGTCCCTCTACAATATTTGTATTGTCCATCTTTCTTTTCTATTTGATCTCCCATACGTCATCACACAAAACGCTGTACTAAAGTCCAGATAGATGAGATGTGCTGAATTCCTTTTGTCTATAAACTTGGTTATCTTATTAAAGAAAGCTATGCAATTAGCTTGTTAAGGTCAATATTCAATAAACTGAGGTTTTGTTTTATCCATATTCTATAGCATAATGCTGAAATTCCTATTCTGTCCCCATTGTGGCACAGAGTCAGTTGAAAGTCCACTTTGAGTCCTAAAGGAAAAAAAAAAAGGAATAATCCCTTAGTCTACTAAAAGGTATTTTGGCTTAGAGAGTTCAGGAATAACAATTAAACTGATGGAGTTTGAAGGCTAAAGTCTATAGTAACATTTACTGAAAAATCAAATCTCCATTTTCCTTAACTGGTCAAATACCTTTATTTTGTCTGTTGATTTCCATGTGAGGATTGGATAGAGATAAAAGGAAAAACCAGACAGTTTTAACAATGATTCAATAATAGATTCAAGAAGAATAATGGGAAATAAAATTTACAATAACTGAAGTGGAAGAACTTGAGCAATTTGGGAATAAATTAAATAATCATCACAGAATTTTGAAAGCATAAACATATTAGATTGTAAGGCTTGTTGAAAACATAAATAGTTCAGTCTAATAATCGCTAGTGTCATAAGCCTTGAAGTATTACACTGCAGGATGATTCCCATTCTTTAGATTTCCTTCTATTAATTAAGATGCATGGTGACCACGAAAAGGGATAAACCACATGTGAGCACTTCCTCTAAGAGTCCTTTCACAAACGACTCCTGACCTCTCTAATAAATTCACCACGCATGTTGCAGCAGTTCTGCATGCAACACCTGTTTTTTCCAAGTCCATGAGAACTCGTCTCTCTGCACTGCAGGATTGGCCCTCACAGTTCAACGTGCTTTCCTTCAGGTTATTACAGTCAGCAGGGGCCTTAGTACTTATGGAAGCAGAAGGTGGTTGTTTCCCTTTGGTCAGCTGAAGGTTTCATATGGCACCTTGTGCGGACCATCTGTATCAGGAGGCAGTTCATTGTGTGTAAACGAACGCGACTTCAAGGAACCGAGGCTACAAATCAGCTAGGTGTTTTCTCCTCAGTTCTGAACTGCCCATATGGATTTAATTTATGCCCATGAAATAACCTTTAACAGATTTCAGTGCATCTGTCTTAAAATTAGCCTAATGTTAGTCAAATTTCCCCTGTTTGGAAATAATAGTGCCTGCAATGCACTGTTTATAGTCTCCCTTGGAGCTACTATTGTGTAAAACATAATTAAAGAGTTTCTAAAATACACAGTACAGTCTAGATCAGGTAAATACATAATCAGAGAGTTATTAATGGAGCCACAATTAATTAATATGCCTCCACTGGAGCCATTAAAGCTGATTAATGTTATGGCACACAAAGAGAATTTGTAGTTAACAAATCAATGACCCAGTAGACCGTATTGTCTCCTTTGGAGCCATTACCCTGTACCATATCAAAGCCTCATTATAGAATTTTTAATTTACTGATCATCAGCCCCAGTAGTCATTAGCTGGCCAGGTTGATAATGCATGTGCACAGAAGAAATGTAAGATAGCACTCCATCGGGGGATAGATCTCCTCACAATGACACTGCTGTAAATCAAAGGTAACTCCATTGGAACCAAAGAATATACACAGTCATGGGAAAAGAAAAAAAGAAAAAAAAAAACACTCCAAGATGAGAGTCAAATCAATTGAGATTTGTAAAAGTTCATTTATTATGCTTATAAAATAACTCATTTATAATGGACTAACTAAAAGGTTTGATTTTTCTTTTCAAAATAGAAAAGAATGCTACTCAGAACTCATAAATACATGATAGGGAGGCAGGGAAGGGCAACAGGTTATGCATTTTCATGCCTTATATGTTTGGATTTCATCTGAGTTTTACCTTGAGATCTGATTTTTTTGTGGTGACTGAAGCATCCCTGGGATGCATTTTACTTCTAGCCTTTGCTCTTTCTAGGCATAGATTTTGTCTGGAAATTCGTTAGTTTTTTCTCACTGGGGATAAATCTTTCCCAGGTTTTCATTAACTTCAGTGGAGTTACACCAGAAAGAATTTTGGCCCGAGTGGTTTAATATAGAATTAATGTTCACAACTGCAGTTACAAAGATCCCTTTGAGGATGGTGATGATCTGTACTATAATGTTTTACAAAGACTTAGCCCAAGTCTTTCCATGTTTAAATTTACAGACTTGGACTTGCTCTAAGAGGTCACCTGCCTTGAAAGCTGTGCCATTGTAAGCGTGTAGGAGGGAACGAATCTGGGTACACGATTTCCTGGTAGTCACACTCTTTTTCTAGATTTTGTTACACAGCAGTCCTCTTCAGGTTGCTAGAGGTTTATGGAACAGAGTCTTGCTTTCTTGTCCATTTTGAAACAAGGATTATTATCTGACAGCCTTGCTCAGAAATGCAGATAAGAGTTCATTTACTTTACTTTTGATGCATTGTAGAAGGCATGTGTATTCTGTTTTATACATTTATTCTTACAATAGACAGAGCTTAGACCACTGCTTAGAAGCAAAGGATTTACTACTTATCATATAGCTATTGTTACCCAACTCAGACTTTCTGTAGGCATGGTTTTTACCAGAAGGTTGACTGATGTAGCATAAAGGTATCACAATATTAGTTTAGATTAGGAAAACTAAATCCACCTGTTCAGACAGCTCAATGTAAAAAGAGACAGCACCTAACTTGCTTTCCCTTTCTTGTTTTAAACAAAGAGTGTCAGTAATATTTATTTAATATTTTATTTAAAAGAGCATTCCATAAATCAGTCAGGGAGGGAGAGTGTTTCTAAATATGTATTTCAGACCAATAGAACTCAAATCTTTTGAGAGTCAAGTTTCTTTTGCTGCTGAAATGTATTGCTGACAATATTATTGTTAAGGAAGGATGACACCCATAACTGTGCTTTGAGATAAAAGGGCAAACTCAGCCCATGGCTAAAGGAAAAGCTGCTCAATTGCAGGGCTGCAATATCATGTGACGCAAAAAGAGTGTGCAACTGCAGTTATTGCAACTGCAGTGGGTGTTTACCATCATCTATACCCCTCTGACCTATAAATACACACCTGAATGGCAAGAAAAAGAGATTTCTAATGTGTAAATATTTTAGTCAGACTTATTTACTTCCTACATGTAATAACTAAATATACTCTGTCATCAAAAGCCTTAGCAGAGTCCATGCTTCTCCACTCAGATTCTGCTTCCCAGTTCCTCTTGCATTGCTTTTCCTCATCAGTTGTCCTCTGAATGGGACATTTCTTGAAGTAACATACTTTCCAAAGCAAGAAAACAGAATGTACTCTAGCTCTGAACATGAGGGGTTTTTTTCAACAGTTATTGGAATGAGATTCATAATGAACATCAGAATTAATCTGTTTGGGAAACTCAAGAGACACTTGCAACTGTGAGAAAAGTTCACATAGAGGATACATGCACAAAATTTCCTGCTCCTAACTAATTAGTTAATTTCTCACCAGCTATCCCTGCATTTGCTACTAGTGGTCCCAGAGTCTCTACTTGTGTGTAATCGTTAACATACAGATTATGGCACTTCTGCCTTTTTTTTATGGCTTTATTTAGGCTGCTGTCACTGCAATACTGAGATGGCTTCCTTGCCTCTCCAAAGACAATTGATGGACTATAACATAAAATCTGATGTTCTGTTGTTTTCTACCAGGTTACAGTTAGATTGTACTCCTGTAACTGAATTTAACTCATTGCTTTATTTACATATTTTTACTCACACTGTCCTCAGCTGATCAGTGAATGTTGTCAGATGAGAAAAACTCACAATACTTAAGTTCTTGGGTAGCTGGCCCAAGGCTTATGGTACAGCCAAAATTTACCCTTAATTCGTTACGCCAGTGGAATAAGGTGATCTACCTAATGATGATATTGTTTTGATACTTCACTTATCTTAAAGGTTAAAAAGAGCCAAGGTTGCTGAATTGGAGGGACTATTTTCTGCTTTGGATAGAGTTTCCTAAAATGTTTTAGATGTGTCATTGCTGGATTTGGCAGAATCAGGGGACATTCCCTAGCGTTAGGGATATTTGCATTTTTCTAGACTCTTTGTTGTGTTTTGTAATAAATTCTTGAAATCCTTTGAATTAAATCCTTGAGGTTTCATAAACTGAAAGGGTGGATGAAAGGGCTATAAGTGTTTCACAAGAGAGGAGGACGAAGTAGAGATTTAAGAACTGGAAGTATCTGTCCATTTTAGTATGGAACTCTTCCCAGACTAGCCATGCTAAGAATCAGTGCACCATGCGACACGACACTATACAGTAGCTGCCTGCTTCTGCTATCCAGACCAGCTCAAAGAAAGTCAACCTATGTTTCCTCGCACGGTGCAGTTCTGCGGGGTGTGTGTGTGTGTGATCTCTTGGCTGGAATTTCCACAAGCCCCTGCTTGGCCCAAGCGGTTTTATTGCCACAAGCCCTCAAGCGTACTCTGGATTCGGGGAACAATTGTTCAAACAGTTCAAAAAAATTGATCAATTCCAGCTGTATCACCACCACATCACCTAGCTGTTCTCTCTTGACCAATCTGTAATAACCACTATATTTTTATCTCTTTAGCAAACTTCACATAGAAGAGGTAATAAATTCATTTCTACAAGATGACTCATATTTTAAAAGTGTCAAAAATAATTTCACAGTTGTAATTATGGTGCTTTGGCAATGTCAGACAAGCACAACACATGATTTATTCTAAATAGGAGATGAAAGACACTTAATTGTTGTTTTTACTAAGTCAAATTGGCCACTAGAAATACAGGTAAACTGAAGTTAGGCTTTTATAAGGACTACTGAAGTGAAGGATCACATCAAATTCACTTCTCTCTTTCTTTTTTTTTTTTTTCCTTTTGACAGACTTGCTAATCATCTTGGATTTTACTTCTTTGTGCAAATGCAGCACAGCTGAAATGAAATTCCCTAAGAGGATAGTTTCATTCTATTTGCTCATGATTAAAGCTTTGTTCATAGTTAGGTTTCCATTTTCAGTGAGGTTCTGCTTTCAGCCTGTTTCTTAGCAATGTCAAAAGATGATGAAGAACGCATTAAGTGACTTGACCTTGGCCACACTCAGCAGGGGCTCTGCCGGCTTGCAGCTCTTTGCTCTTTCCTCTAGCCAAAAGATGATTCCTGTGACCTTTCTCCTCCCTTCCCTCCCTCCCTCCCCCCCTCCCCCTTGACAATCCTCTTGTGATTTAACACCAAGAAGGACAAATAAAAATGGAAGTGTTTTAGTACATTTAGTACATTTGCATACAGAGAACATACCTTGGAGGACTGATCAGCTGAAATACATTGGTTATTTACTGGAACTGAGCTACAAATATTCTAAATACTTCTTCTTCTACCCAAACTTATTCTATGATTAATTTTATAGAAAAAAATGTGTTTGTTTTCCTGCTTCTACGTCATGGTTCAGAGCAACATAAAAGTGCTGGAAACAATAAGAAAAAAAAAATCTGTAATTTCACTTGTCAGAAGCTATGTTTGCTTTAGAGTCATCAATATGTTTGGCCCAAACCTTCTGCTGGTACAGATAAAGAAAAACAGATTTACATCCACAGAGAGCTTGCAGATTGAGAAGTTGTTTTTAGTAATAAAATTACTTACATATACATATACACCAGCACTTGCAAAATACTTTTTTTTACAATTTTTAACATTTTTTTTGCTCTCCTCCAAATGTACTTTTAGCAAAGTTCACAAAAAAAGTATACTGCATAAGATGGAAAACATAATATGTTATGAATAAAACTTTAAAGCAACAGCTTAAATGGTAATCTTTAAGTAAACTCTAAGCCCTCCAATATGCCCTTTAAATTATGTAAGCATCCTGAGACACATGGAGGGTACAAATTAAAAAGAAGTAGGAAGAGAAAAATCAGCAAAAGCCATTATGAATTGAAAATCTATTCCTTTGTTTCTTTTTGTTTTTCTTCATAGTAGAAATTATGTTCTCAGCAAATACAGCAAAGGGAGCGCCTAGGACTTTAAATTCTCATCTAAATCACTGTAATGCAAATCAGGAACAATTCTGTGAAGCTCAGTCGGATAACACTGTTGCAAGTGAAATAAAAAGCAAACTCCAAAACTGAGCTCTTCCTCTCAGTTGCACCAGCACAGACCAGCTACTGGCAACCACACTGAAACATTGAACAACTGAATATGTTAGTCCACTTATTTAATTTTCATTGATAGAAAATGGGTTCCATGGAATATAAAGAGAGTGGAATGGATATTGAAGGGCAATTTCTAATGCACTGACCTCCCCATTCTTCCTCTTTCTTCCTTCAGCAGTATTTCAGAACCTCACCATGCCTATCCAGGAGACAAAGCAGCACTACTTTCCCAGGTAGACAGCTGAGGCAGAGACACCATGTCATCGGCACCTGCCACAAGACAAACTTTTCAGCTCTAAAGAAGCTTCCTGAGAAGAGGGAAAGGGGTCTTAGGACACTGCAGTGACAGAACTACCTTCGGTACTTAGACATATTTTGAGAACCCTGAGTAAGGCACTTTTTTATACAGCATACACACAGTTTTAGCAACTTGCTGAAGGTCACGTATGAAGTTTAGGAGCAAATGTCTGCTCCTCTCACATCTCAGATTGATGTTCCAGTGCCAATGGATTGTACCGCTGACTCCCGTGTAGTCCAGTAAGGATTAGTTTACTTCATATGTTTGTGGGAAAAAACTAAAGGACAATTTTTCAACTCTGAGTTTTTGAATAAGAAGAGAGTTAAGATATTCTTTCTTCCCTCATTGCAATTCACAGTTCTTCTACTAAAAATATATATATATATATATTCCCCAGAAAATTTGGTGGAATTGTTTTATTTCCTGCACGCCTTCTAATTTTGCCTCTGTGCTTCAGCCAAAATTAGAAGTCCTGAAATAGATAGCAGGCCTAATGATCATTTACAAAACTGTGCAGAGGAGCATAGGTTTACACGATAGATCATAACATTAATTTTTCAAAATCTCACTTTCTTAATTTAACATTGTTCAGCACAGTAATTAATCTGCCCTGGCTTTCACAGAGGCATACAATTTCCTGCATGCCACATGTTGCAGTCCTTGTTTAGATAATTCTCATTGGTATAGAAAAAGTTTTCTAGAGTAAGGACTGTAATTTTGCTCTACTGTAGTTATATGCTGACAGTATCTTGAAAGCTTTAGCGAAACTAACATGAGAACTCTTTTTAACTTTCAAAGAAGCTCAAAATTAGAACTAGCAAATAAGTTTCAAAGTAGAATAAGCACCAATCTGATTTTCTGTTTGAATAGATATACAGAATGTCAGATTCTATTTCACTGACAGTTGACTTTATATACATCCATTATTATTTTAAATACATGAAGACAGTAGCATGTCATTTATTGGCTCTCTTTCTTTGGACTATATTTCTATGGCCATGGTCTGTAGGAAATATTTACCTTAGCTACTAATTGGGTATATTCTACTAATACCGCAGCCTGGAATTTCATTTTACTCATGAGACAAGCAGACACACTCATTGCACTAGTGTAGGAAAGGTGGTTCCTAATTGCTTTTCATGACTATTCTGAATAACATTAGTTAGCAAATCAATATGCAGCCTGCCAACAATATCTGCCCACCTCAAAAAAAAAACAAAATAAAAACCTGAAGGTTTTAACAGGTAATAGTTCCATATAAAAATCCACTTGCTACTTACTATCCACATCACTAAAATCCTTTCTTTCAATGTAAATAAGTGATGGCCTATATTGTGATGATGATGTATCATCACATCTTTAAATCACATCTTTATTCACACTTTTTTAGCAGAATACATTTTTTGTGTGCAGGTCTAGCTTATAAGTCAGTGACTGTTTAAGCATGTTGGTTGAGGGAGAGGGATAGAAAGAGATATGGGTAAGGTTGAGCAGCAGACAAATTCACCAGGAGGAATTCCTCTGTGCCCATCCACAAGTCCTCCCAAAACTCTCCATCATCACCTGCACTGCTCTTGCTAGCCTGAAGCAGTGTTAGTGGGATGCCATGCCACCGAAAGAGGTTTTCGCGAAGCGCCACACCACCCTTAGTAGAGAGCAGCATTATGTCCTTGGGGAACACAACATAAAACTAGAACATTTGCACTCTTCTAATCTGTGTTACATTCCCATGCACGGACTGGCTCAAATCTGTTAAACAATCACTAATGCAGATTACATTCCATACATTATTCCACATTCTATATCCTAATTAATATTTCTGGCATTAAATGATTTCCCATCCTATGAACATTTCTGAGACTTTGAAATTTTCTTCCTGAGATAGAAACACTTTTCATACAACATTCAATACTTTTCATAAATCTTGTATTAAAAAATATATATTCTTTAAGTCACTGTCCCAAAAGCACAAGACTTCTGCTTTAAAAATTGCAAAATGCATATTTAAAAAGTCAAAACTATAAATTCAAAACATAGTTGTTTCTTTTCCAAAATGAAAAATAAACTAAACCCAAACCTTTCACATATCCAGATTAGGTTTTATAGGTCAGTGTTATCTCTTCTTCTGTAGTCAAAGGAGAGAACATCCTGAACAAATCATTCATCCCAGTTTTATACAGTTGGTGTAATCTCTGTGAAATATCTGTTTCTGTTTCCATTGTCTATAACCAGAGTTTTGATGACTAGCTTAGATTAGATACAAAAAACCTAGACTTTTAAAGTTTGATAAGATGGATTTGGGCATTTACAAGTAGCTTAATAAAACTAAGAAAATGAATTTGAATTCTATGTTTGTCTTTATTGGACTTTGTAAGACAAACTTTAGTTTGGGTTTAGTTAGATAATGTGTTTTTTTATCTCCATTTTGGGCTAAAAGTCCCAAAGGATGATTGCAAAGAGCAAACAAAAGAAATGCAGTTGCTCTAAAAGTAGATGTATAAGAAAAAGAATTGATTTACCAGAAAATGTCTTACTGCAAAGTTACTCAGTAGCATTCTGTTGGTTCCTGGTTGAGGCTGTACAAAGTCATCTGGCAGAGGAGGCTGAAAGCTTAAAAACAAGACAGGGGACAGACTGAGGTTTTTTTTAATCTATTTTTATCAAGTGAGAAGGAGAAGTATTTGTAGAAGATTGATGAAATAGTACCTTGTTTCCTGAACTGAGAGGGAAACAAGGGTAAGCTACAAGAATTACTATGCCTGACGTGTGTTGTTTTACATTTATTGTTACTCTTTTGTCCTTTAGATGTAAACTAAAGGGTAATGGCTTGAAATTCTGTTCAGAGACTATATATATATGTATGAATATATTGCCTGTCTGCTTTTCTATGATGTCATTTGGCAAATGAACTCTGGGGAAAGTTTATTTAAGGTAAAACTGAGAAAGTCAGCATTAATCCAGCATCATCTTTGGACTTCTTCTTGAAGGGGTGGTCGATGAAGAATTGGACTGGCACCTGGAGAAGGTGCCTGATCTGTTTAAGTCCAGACTGCCCTCAGCAGTCTGAGCTGTCAGGTCTTGGGGAAGGCTGAGTCTCAATATTGTCTATGGAAAACTGCCCAACTAATTAATTAATTCTACTTTTAAAAAAACACCACCACCACCACCACCAACAACAAAACCCCAACATCAACTACAAATGTGGAGGGAAATGATGGGGAAAACGAATATCAATAAAGACAGCAAAAAGCTGATATTTGTAAAAATATAACAGCTATCACATTAATCTGATCCACTGCAATATTGTTCATAAATGGCTCCTATGTATTTTCAAGTAAGTCCCTGTTCTGTGTTAAAATATTTCACTTTCTCCAAAATTGCCATGTAGAAAGACCAGCAATTCATTCTGACTGTGCTGAGGGAATACTGCCTTTCAGAATTTCAGGATTAACATCTTTGCCTTAAACTGTGCTCTCTATAGCTTTTCTTGTCCTTGATGAAACTCAGGTCAAAATATCATTCAAGGCCGTTATCTCCAGTGCTGCCTGGTACACTTAATATGTGTTTATATCAATTCTTCTGGAAAGAAACTGCTCATGAAATGGTGCTCATCAAAAGCTTTGGGAATCCTTGGCATTACTGCTGCTGTCAGACTTGTGAGGAATTTGGGAGACTCTAGGGCAAGAGCCCTCTTCCTGGACACCTACACACCGGATGGTTATCACCACTCCTTAATTTAGCGTCATTGCCATTGTGTCGTGGTTTGCAGTCTAGCCAGCTGGACTGGTTGCTTATCCCCTTCCCCCCCTACCCTAAACAGCTTATGTTTAGTGTATGACTATAAATACAATACTAAAAGCTACAGCTTACAGCATGATGACTATGTGTTGTTTTAAGTAGCCCAGACTATGGAATTTTTGGCAACACTGTATTTTATAACTTTTTGCTTTGTTTTGTCACCCTTTTCTCATGAGCTTCCCAAAGAACTGTTCTTGATCCTGTTTCTGAACTGCAGAATAATGCTGGGATTTTACAAAATTGCCCAAGATACAAGGATAAAAATGATAAATTTGATGGGCTTTGAATACCTATGTGTCTGAAGTTCTCAGTTTAGATGTACTAAATAATTGTCATCTATTATTATGAAAATGGAGATACTGAAGAGACTTATTCTTGATTTTCTAACTTATTCTTTAATTTTCTCCAGTAATAAGAACATATCCAAATCTGATGACTTCTAATAGGTTTATATTGTGTAGTTATGAAAACATATATTTAATGTTTAAGGATCTTTGTCTCAAGAAAAGAAAATATTCTGAAAATTGCCATTTAAAAAAAATGTAATAGATGAAAAGCTGTTGTTTCATCTTTTGAATGACTTGTCTGTGTTTTAAAATATTTATCAAATGCAGTGTCCAGAACAAGTCATCTCCCCTTATACCCTTCAAAAGTGATTTTCTTCTGAGCATTTTAGTTTTTCCTGAGTTTTATAACTAATAGTCCAGTTAAATTACAGTCCATTTATCAATATCATCTAAATGATATTTATCAGACATTGCAAGATCAGAGAAAGTCTCTGCACCAATCAAAAGTTTCAGAGCTCTGCTTTCACTTACAGTTTGCCAATTTAACTGTGCTGGACCAACTTTATGATATATTTGATAAATTATCTGTTGCTTCTACAAAACAGGTTTAATTTCTGGAATATATAAACATTTCTGCAAATCCTAATTTCCTCCTGAAATAGATTCTCACTTCATAATTCTGTCTGTGATCCTTAGCCTCCAGAATTAGATATTTCCTGGCAAAATGCAATGGGCTGTTACTTCTAAGACATATCTTTGGTACTATATGTTCCCTTTTTTTGAAAGTAGAAGCATTTCTTTTTTCTTTTCTTTTCTTTTCTTTTTTCTTTTTTAATCTTAAATATTTTTGGATGATTTCCCAGATAATATGCTAAGATTAAAAACAAAAAATTTAGAGAAAAATTGTACATATTTGAAGATATGAACCACTGTAACTGCTGAAAATTAAGAGCTGCAAATTAAGGCTTTTAACAGCTTTGCACTTCCCAGATTCCCATCTAACACAATTTAGAGTGTTAAACCTTGTCATAATGGATAGCAATACATAAGAGACTCAGCCCTTTATTTCTGATTTCAACTTCAGGTTTCCTTAAAGTGTAAGCCTCTGATTTGCAAAACAGCGACTTTCTTTTTATCTGTATCCTCCTCAGAAGACTCACTTTCAATTTGCAAACAGAAAGTGTTTGCCACACAGAATTTCCCTTAATAGCAATAGTATTACTGAATATTCCCATCTTAACAACGTACATTTGGTGTACTATTTGCAAGGCTGCTCATAACTTAGATGCCATTGTCTTGCTGTGGAGATTGTCATAATCCACTTTGTCAGCACGCAGTACATTTATAATAAAGCCCAGTGCACAGATATTATAGCTCAGTTTTGTCATTTAGCATCCTGAGTATATAGTATGAAAACAGCATAATGTAGCTGGAAAAAAAAAAAAAGTGGGTTACACAATGGGCTGTTTTGTTGCTTTGTTTGTTAATGACTTGCTTTCCACAGGCAAACTTTCTCTGTTTTGAGGAAGCCACTAAATTCTTTTGAAAACCATGACTACAAACCCAGCTTCACTACCCTCCTGATTTTGGTAGGAAGCCACCACCTTTTGTCAAAATCTGCTACCATACTGTTCTGTCTTGTGATTTAATGGTTTTCTGGATGAATGACTGTTGTGTCTGCAGACAAATCCTATTGTTCACGCAAAGTGAGTCTCTCCCAAATGTGTTGGACTCTGTGCATGTGTTGTAATTGATCTAAACACACAGAGTCATTTGTTGGATTTGTTGCTCATGCCTAGAACAATAGAGCTTAGGCAATAGGTCAGACACAGAACACAGAATAAAACAGTATTTTGGCCTTTGGATCTGTCAAAATTACGTGGTCTGCAAAACATACCAGCGTGACATATTCAAACCCGATTGACCTTGTTATGCTTACCATATAGAACTATAAAGCGTTAAACATTAGTCATAAAGACTAGGTGAGATCCTAATTTTTTTGAAGCTGATATAAATATGGAAGAATTATATCCCAGTGGGATCAGGATTCAAATATTTCTTTCTTCTTTTCAGTAATTTCCAAAGCTTTCTTGCCAAGAGAGAATGGCCAATCTATTTTTTACCTAGAAGAAGATGTTTCCTGGGAAACCAGGGCTGAAAAATTGAAGCCAGACCCACCAATTTGCTAATTTTAGAAGCAGCACAAAACTCGTCTTTCAATTAGTCAACTACTCTGTCCATTGATCGCCTAAGTAGTGATGCACTTTATCACTACTATGACTTGCAATAATGCCAGTGAAGTCAACAGGAGATAAGCAAGCACAATCAGTTTGTCTCTAATGATTAAGAGTAATATATAAATGAAATTACATCTCCCAATATTTTATGAAAAGACATTATGAAACCAAAGACAAATGCAGAACTGTTTATACATTCCAGACTGTTGCAATGTAGCTATCTATTATAATTAGAAATTTGCCTGTAAACTAATATAACTTCTGCTTACTGACTGTACTGCGTTCTGCTTTAAAACAAATGTTGAATTCAGTCAAATGTAATGGAAATTATGGAAGCTTAACTGGCTGAAAGGAAAAGCTAACTTTAATGTTCAGTGTTTTATACAGAGTGTATTTTTATTTTTTGTTGTTAGCAAAGCAGAGCTAATTTTCAAAGTAAAGCTAATGAGTAAATCAGTCAGAATTATTAGCAATGATCAAGTCCCATTAGAAAAAATATGGCAAGAATTGGAAACTGCACTTAAAGCACTAATTTATCCCTGTCTTCCAGCTTTTGCAACCTGAAATTATTGGAGATTGAATAGCTAAGCACTCCCCCCAAACCAAAGACTGCTCTGTAAGTTCTGCTAAGACTGTTCTTATATTGCTCCAGTGAGGGCAAAAAAGAAGCAAGTGACAACAGGCTGTGTCACATAGACCTGCTTCCATTCCCTTTCATTAGTTACTAAGTGTGTCTAAACCTAGTTTAAGATAGAACGTGTAGCAGGCTCGTCCCTTCCTAGTAAGCACCTTAGCTGCATTATGATTCAGAAGGATGGCCTCGGGTTTTTGGTCCAAAGACACTTGACATCATAGGCAAAATACGAAATCAAAATACTGCACACAAGTGAATTACAGCCACAAGAAACTGAAATAAATTTGAGAAATAAATCCCAGACTGTTTTTTATCATTTCATGTCCCAGGAAATACTGGGTAAGAGGGGAAAATGCTGACTGACACTTTAAAACCTGAAGAACTGGCATAAGTTCCTGTTAATTTACACAGCCAGACAATGCATGAAAAATTCTTGCCCTTCTGAAGTTGTTTTATCCCTGGTTTCAAGGGGAACAAAGTTTTCCTCTGCTTCTTTGAACCTAAGTATTCAATCATATAGTGATGAGCCTACATCATGGGACTATCCTTATGTGAGTAACTTCTTAACTGTGAGCTCTTATCGCATAGACATTTTAAAATTATAGGCTTCTGAAAAGTTCAGCATTTTCTTTTTTAATTTGCTTTATTTTCAGAGTAATGAAGTAAATCACTGCTGCTGTCACTGTAGCCATTTTTCTGATTCTACTTCTCTTGGCAATCTGTTCATGATTCATTTAAACACGCAATATGTTCATTGCGATAGGCAGTTGGGTGATTATGAGACAAGGGTGTGGTGGAAGCTATCCCAGGGTCAAGCAATCAGTAGCGTTTTGTATTTTGTTAAAAAGAAATTTGGCTGGCTGTAGCCACTTTCATTTCATGGATTCCTGTGAGCAAAAAACTCCCCTGACCTGAAAGGGTCACATTTTCAAATTTGAGTGAACTCTCTGACCTGATATTTTTTCCACATATTAGTTTTGAAAATAAACCCTTCTGATAAGGTCACTTGTTGCTCAGCAGTGATTGCTGTATTCCCAGATGCACAATTCTGGTTTATGCTTACTCTAAGTACTGGAAAAAAGTAGCAAGAAAACATGGAGAGACATCCATAGCAGCTGAGTATCTACTAGTTCCTTATTATTCTGAAAATTTTTAAAGTTTTTAATGCTCACTTAGGTTCCTAGGTAGGCAGATTTTTCAAAACACCTCCATGCTTATAAGCGTCTATAAGCAGCACTAGATTCTACTCAGTCTTCCAGTCTTTAGTAACTTTGAACACTTAGTTCAAATGATGTAAAATGAAAACTCAGCTCGTGAAACTATATTCTTAAGTTATTCTTCAACAAAATAGTAATAATAAAAAAAGACAACAAAAAACTAAATATGTAGCAGAAACTTTGAGACACAAAGCCTATTGAATCAGTACAATTGAGTTAATTCTAATGAAGGGTAGTGATTAAACTACTGAGGGGCTTTTGAACACTCGACACAACAGGAAGTTCCTTACACTGGGATACATTATTGTTTCTGGAAAAATATCTTTGTCTTTCTAAGAATAATCTTAAATAACTATTCTCCCTGCTTATTACTCATGAACAATACTTCAGAAAATAGGTTTTTAAAGTGTGTAGTGCAGATTACCAGAACCATCCATTCTGCAGAGTTAAAGACAACTATCCCATTGACTGAAGACCGAGATCCAAATTTCCAGTTAATATCTACCTATGGATACTCTGTCTGTGGATTTTTAAACAAACAAGTAAACAAACCCCTCCGTTCCTTGGATATGTTCACACATTTTTTCATTGAATTAAGAAACAGCATAATATAGCAATAACTAATACATGCAGCCACTTAGACTGGCACTGGATATGGTTATGTATAGCTTGAAAATAGATTTAAAAAAGGGAGAGTGCAGAAATTCATTTGAAAGGAGTTTGTATATTAAAAGTCCAAAGTGTGCTATATGGAATATGGAATCTCTTGGCAGGATTTAAAAATACAAATCCCAAGGTCATCTGGAGCTAAGTGCTCTCTAAGTGAGTCTGTTAGCAGCCAAAATCACAGCAGATGTCTAGCTAACTTTGGGAAGAGGGAAAAAAATGTTGTTGATTATTGTTTTTGGCAAACTAACCAGTTCTTTAAGATATGAAGGAGGATATATGTAAGCCTATATATTGAAATTGTTGCTAGTCTGTTTCACAATTGCCCTTTTATAGCAGTATTTTAGCCTCCTGAAAAAAGTAGCATTTCTGAGGAGCAAGCTATCAGCAAATTTGAAGTTGTTCATTATGAAATGCAAAAGCCCAGACTGTCGCATTGATATAAAGAATTATATTTTTAGTTTGTGTAACTATGTTGACCAGATGTCCTTGAATTTAATTTATTAAAGCTAACACTCCTGAGGTTGCTAAATAATTTATACAGACATCACTGTAGAATTTTGCATTTGGTGACTTATTGAATCATTTTTTATTAATACAGAGCTTTCAATTAAATATTAAAAGCTTTGCCACAGTATACAGCTGCTTTAAATAAAAATGTCTTAATCAATAAGTTTGGGATATCATATCAATAATCATAACCAATCATGCTGCTAATTCACAGTCACAGGTATTTCTGTCATCATTTCAATGAAATGCAAGTCTGTTCTAGATGACTAACACTGGAACTGATGCAAAGTACACAGGCATGAATTTTAGTCCTCATCTTCAAAACACAGTGGATGAAAACTCTGTACTCTTTTCTTTTCTAACTCTAGATCTATGCAGAAATCTCAGAAAAATAGGTAGGAAATGTACTCTTAAGGAAGCATAAGCCCATATTGTTCAGTTTTGGCTACTCTTGTTTTGTACATCTTGTTCACATGAGCCCCCTTACGGGCTCACATAAACTCCTTGTCCACATTTGGGGCTAGATTGTGGAATTATCTGGATTTTCAGAAAACATGAAGGCTAGCTTGGATGGTTGCAGAAACAGAAAGAGGATCAGAACTGGACTGTGATCAGAGAGATTCTGGAATCTGAGTGTATTTCACTTTATTCAAAAAATTTCTGGTTTGGTTTGAAAAAAAAGCTTGACCTACTTTTCACCTTTACTGTAGAAAGACTTTTGTCTGTTCCCGACTAGTAAAACTGGCTTCAGTTTGTATAAATTCCTATATATAATTGTAAGCAAAAGCTTAGAGGATAGAAGAATACCCTCAATAACACTACGAGTAACAGCATGTGTGGGGTTTTTTGTTTTTTTTTATAAAGTGCTGATATACCTTAGAGTGAATTCAGACTGTTACAGAAAATGTTTGTCACGTAGCAGCTTCAATTTGAATACCATCATACATTCAAAATATTTGACTGATCAATACTTTAAGTGGCACATTCAACAATAATTAAGTGCTTATTTATTAAACATTATCAAATATTTATTGAATGTAAAAATGTTATAACTTTTATAACTTGCTCAGAGTAATTTGGGGTTTTAACCGTTGATTCACTTTAAACATAATGGCAACACTGAATCTAAAAACTGAACACCTCCAAATCTTAAGGTCACAAACATGTCTGAACTTTAATTTCTAAAATATTCTGCAAGCAAACACAATGTTTGTATGTTATATATTATTCAGCCCCCATGTCTATTGGTCTGGGTACATATTATTATGATGATGCTAGTGTGGATTTTCTCAAGAACACTTAGCAACAACAACAAAAAATCTCATCTTTTTGTACGGAGGTTTGCTTAGGACTGTAGTTTCCATGGAAACTCCTAGAAATAGCAATCTGATTGCAACCTTTACAAACCCAGTGTGAGCCCTTTTCATCCAGACTTTTTTGCTTTAATAAACTCTTACATTCTAACTTGTTAAAATAACACAAGTAATGTCCATGTGGATTATTAATAGCTTATTAAAATAATCTCTTTATTTTTAGGCTGAAACGGAAAATAGTTCTATCATTGTTCTTTTTTCTGCCAAAGAATATGAAGCAACATCATTCAAAAGAATATTTTTTAAATTAACTGTCATTATAAACAGCTCTGACTGAAAAAGTTTTTTTACTTCATTTTAGCTTACTATTTAATAGGATATGAGTCACACACAAAAATTATATACCTAACCCTGAGACCTATTAAAATAGTCGCAGCTGGGAGGTATAGCTCCATCATGAATGAATGAGATAGTAAAAAAAAAAAAAAAAAAAAAAAAATTATCCTCTGTAAGGAAGCTTCTCAATGAAAAAGCTGGTAAACAAGTCTGAGAAAAAAGGAAACAGATGCTCAGTGATAAGAATGTGCCTGTTCTGACAGGGAACACCACCAGCATGCGTGTGTGATGGGTTGAATATGTGTGTGGAGGGGACTTATTCAGCTGTTTCCCTGCTCTACTCAACAGTGAATCAGTAAAACAAGATTTTGCTTTTCAGCTAGGAAATGACACTTTGCTTCTGTGTTATAAAGGAAATAACCCTTTTGTTCTCTTATGTAAATTCCTCTTTAGGAAGTTAAAATAGCTGGGGCGCAGCCAAGATTTGGAGAAATAATTTTACAAGTCTCAGAAGATGTTTACTGTTACAAAAATAACTAACTGGCCTCCAAGGATGGAACTGGTACCAAATTGTTTGTGGAGCTTGATTGACTTGCTGGAATAGCCAAATATTTGGGACTATTCACAGAAAGGTCCTTCAGAGAACCTACTATCTGGAAGCTTAATACAGTTCATATGTAGGAATCTAGTTTTGGTTCTGCTAACATGTCTCATTAAACTATGTGGAAATAACATAATTCTTATCCATACCTTAGATTTATCAAAAATCTAAATATAATTTCTGATAAAAGTTGCTGTATAAATATGCAAAGTGGTTTTTTTTGTTTTTGTTTTTTTTTAATGTGTAAAGGTTTCTTTACTGGTTTTACCTCAACATGACAAATCAGAATTTGGTGTCATTCTTTAGTAGTTGGAACTGCTCCAGTACCATTGCTTTGTGAGCAGGAATTGCTAGTCTGTGCTACTGATGACTCTTAGAATAAGTGAATCAGGGAAATTCTCTTTCCAGTGTAGTCTAAGGCTAGACAAAACATGTTATGTTTAACATAGAAATATGTTAAGTGGAAAAAAGTTTTCCATTATATAGTCTATGCAGATTATGAAGTAGTTAATAAGAGAAGTTGTCTGAATGTTAATCAAGCTGATACTGCCTTTATCTGGATAAAAATCCGGATGCTTTTTTTCCAGGCATTTTCAACTTTGTTATTATGAATAAGGTTAAATATGGATGAGATGGAAGCACCTGTGTGGCATGTCCATATCATTTAACATATAAGGATATATCTTAAATCTTTGCGTAACATAAGGGATTTTGTTGCAGAAAACAAGAGTCATAGCAGATTTCCATTTTCCTGGTTGGAAAATATGTCAGAGACATAGGGTCCTATTTTGATAGAAATGATCAGTTACTCTTTTTAGATAGTAAAATGTCAGCATTTTTCATTTTAGCAACTGCTAAGGTTTTGTTCAGTGAACTCTCTTGATGATTATTATCGCTCTCATTATCACTTTGCTTTTGATTCCTCTTGGAAGAAATATTACCAAGAATATTATACTGATAATAAAACTATAGAAAAACTGTACAGGCTTATGCTCCTTCAGTTCTTCATTCTGTGTTTATCTGTTGGCATCATTCAGAGAATGTAGCAGTTTCACAGGCAATGCACAAATCCAGAGCAGCTGGTGGTGGACTTGGCAGGTTGTAAACAGGACTTGAATGGCTCGTTCTGTAATCCTAGAAATACATATGTGGTGAGTATATGAAAAAAGTCATTACCTGTCAACTGTGAGCATTACCTGTCAACTGTGACCACAGTTGTGATGGTTTATTTTACATAGAATGCAAGAGGTCTTTTTGGATGGTTTACAAATGTTGACATTTGCAGATCACTCAGTGAATACAACAGTGAATGTATTCATGGATTTTTCTCTTCTCTTAAGCCTTGCACAAGCATAATATTTCTAATCTGCACTTCTTAACAGTCTTTGGAATACCAGGATCATCACTGGGATTCTTTAAATACAATATTGCTACTCTCTTTGTCAACTCCCAAGAGTGCTGTATGGTGTCTAAATCAAATGGTACCAGCTGTTTCGTTTCCACCCTCTATGTTGAGTCTAATCCTAAACCCAAGATTATTCTCTAGTCCATGCTGCGTTGCCCTGCCAGACGTTGTGAAGAAGCACATGCAGTGTAGAAAATGAGAAGTCCGGAAATGGAAGTAAATACTGAGAACAGTTAATGGATGCACTACAAAGTCAGACACAAACTTTTACTGTTTTGAAAGAAATAGAAGGATCTTTGACTTCCCTATCAATATGCCACCTGGCTCCACTGAGCTTCTGTAGAGAACACTATAATTTGTGGATAGTAAAGACCAGCACTGAATCAACACAACTTCTTTCCTATAGTTCTGAAACAAATATTTTAGAGTTAGGATAAAGCTACCTTGCAACCCCATAGTTAAGTATTCTTGAATTCACTTCAGTCAATAGAACTCATCTTCTGAGGCCTGAGGGTGGAGGAGATCACCTGTTAAATATTCTGAGACAGACTCATCTCATAGCTGCTGTTGTTTCTCTTTTTGCCTTTTACCGCTTCTTGAGCAATGCAATATACAGCTGTTAACAGTAACCCATCTGCAGTACACTGAGGATAGTATCTCTCTTTCAAACACATCTGGGTATAACTTGATTAAGATGACTAAACATTTTAGCCTGCTGTGCTCTCTGATGTTGCCCTATACAGATATAAGTTAGAGTATTTCTTTGTCATCTTTGTATTTGATCAAAGAAAGAACTTTGCCTGTAGTTCTGTAATAAAGTTTGAGTCCCTGAGGTACAAATTCAATCTCTCATGTTAACAAGGCTATGGAGAAAAGACTACAAGAAAAATAACATCTGTTGAACAGTTCTTGGACAGGGTTTATTTTGGAATGAAGTGTTAAAGTCCTCCATCAACATTGTTAGTTTTTATGCTTGAGGCAAAAGACTAGATAGTGACTTTACACCACAATTGGAGTAAGGATTAAAACAGAATTGAACTTCACAGGCCATAGGTGATAGATTCTTCCTCTTACACTGATGTTCAGTACAACCAAGCATGCTGGGCATTCTCCAGTCAGCTCCCATCAGAAGAAGTGGGAATTACAACCTCTTTTAATTTCTTCTCCACAAACATGCGATGAGTAGCAATATCAAAATGCTTGCAGAGAAATAAGAAGGTGCCTTAAAGACCTTTGAGGAGCAGTGAAGGCAATATTTCCAAGTTCTCTGCAATACTTTTGCCTTCAGCAGTGATTTAATTGCATGGTGGGAAGAATGGAAAGATGGGAGTTTGTGTGGTAAGGACAGACTTTGGGGCGTGGTGTATTACATTGACTCACTGCAGACATGCTTTCTAAATATGTTCTAGATGTGAGAGTCTTTGATGTGTGCCTTCATTCATTACAGTAAATTAAGGTACATAAAACAGTACTTGTGGAGAGCTAAAACAGAGGGTAAACCTTATTCAAAAATGTCAATTAACTTTTAGGCTGAGAGTAGGGCTGACTAGAAGTATGTTACATTTAAAAAATGAGGTCCAATGTTGGCACCCACTGGACAGCCAAAATTAGTCACTGCTAAAAAGGTCACTAACTGATGTAGGTGTTAAAAAGTTTTAAAGCTTTGAAATAAGATACATTTTCATTTGACTTTAGCAATGTACCTCTGAGTCCTGCAAAGAGATGATGACAGAAACAAACATCTTCAGAAAAAGACAGAAGTTCCTTGCAATAACATAATATTGAAATAATATTGGACTCCATGCATTTTTCAGCAAATAATTCATCCATTACATATTAACTCAACTGATGTTTACAATTGATGCAGATTAAGCTGGACTGTAAAGCAGCATTTCATACAAGCAAGGCTCCCTGCTGTGAAGGAGTAATATTTTGCACAGACAGGGAACTACTGCTATGAAGACATTTCCATTCCCACTGCTAGTATCCTTGCAGCATGGAATTCCTATAAATAATTGCTTCAACTGTTATATACTCTACCACCTCTGGATTATTTTGTATCTTAACAAAACAACAAAAAAAGTGACTCCACTCCAAGGTCCTATTTATTCAATGGGATGTGGATTGCATCCTATAAAAAAAGGGAAAGCAAAAGATTTTAAAGGATATTTAAGTATTACGTTAAAAGATTTTAGCAGTGTTAATGGAATTCAGTTTTCTATCTGCTTCATCTAAAATTGCCCCAGTTTGAGGTTAGCACACTTAGACTCAGGGAGATGAGAATTTTCTATCACTATTGTCAGAAAAAGTGGACTTCAGTTTCCCCATGACAGACATAGCAGAAAATGTTTTAATGAGGGGGTTATAGTAATCCTGTGAACTGAGGGGCCTGCAAAAACATTCTTCCTGATTTCTCCCAAGCAAAATGACTAGAAAGAAACAGAGGTGTCAGGATGACATGACTTCTGTGTCTTTGGTATATTGTTTGCAAACTTAATGCTTACTTTGATAAGAAAAAAATAATTAAGATAACAGATTCTGTACTAAAGAGATTTTAAACTTCTCTATTTGTATTAACTTCTAATACAGAGCCACTAAACCTCTCTTGCACTTGAGGTTAATTTAGATTTGTGGCTTTGGAGGAACAGTTCAGTAGTCATCTATAAAGTACCAATTTAGGTGGGAGAACTTTAGATAAGACATGCAATTATCTTGAAGTCTGATTTCACAACCTGTTCTGGGAGAAGAGATGTTGGTAACACATCACTATCCTGTGATGTCAGATTGGTGTCTATAATGAATTCTTTTCAAGGTGCATTTGTCATATATTATAGTTATCTTTTGCTGATGGATATGTTTAGCAAGTGAGCAGTTACTCCAAAAAGATTAATGCTACAGGGGAGTTGTGAGGTGGAACAAGGATAGGAAAAGGGCTGATCATGCAGAAATGCTGAGCATTCTGGAAAGGAATATAAATGTAGCAGGACCTTTTTAATCTCTCTCTTAAAAGATGTGATATCCCCATATTTAACTGAATGGGATTTTTAAGTAATAAATAAAATCTTCCACTGGAACTTTGCTATGAGCTTGTGATTTCTCCAGCTTGGATAAAAAATTACAGATGTGTTTTTCACCAGCTGTTGAATATTCTTCCCTATGTCCACCTGACTGCACCAGTCTATAACATGACAAGTAGGCTTTGTTCAGTTACTGATATTCCCTAAGTTGCTAGGAACACCAGTGAAAATTTTCCTTCCTCTTACACTGTCCTATTTGAAAGCAGCCAATACCGCTATACACACTGCTGTTTGTATAGTCTCTTTTCCAGGCATATAAGAAAAATAACCTTTAGGCCAAACAGCGATGGCAGCCAAGACTCCTTTTCCCACCCCCTACCCTGATCTGTAGTGAACAATTGGAGCTATTTCTCTCCATATGTCATCACTGGGCATTCACCTGGTGTGTTATATGAAAGCTCTTAAGGTTGAATCTTGTAACAAAGCATGTCTTGGAGATGGATAAAAACATAAAAGCTAGTCCTCTGCTTTCACCTCTTCCAGTTTGAGGGGCAGGAGGATGAGAGGGGTTTCATTTTCTTGGCAGGGCTTATTTTGGCTAAAGAACTTCAGCCTTTTTTAGCCTTTTTTATCATTTCTGTCAAGATAAAGGCAGCTGATCTTTACAGCCAAAGATGCATACATGCTCAGTAACATGTACATGCAGAGACACAGCAAGAGATACATTGTATTTTATGGCAAAAATACCTTGTATTCCTTTGGATATGAACATGAATAGTGGTACTGGCTGCTGCAATTAGTAAATGGCATTTGGATGCAATTGGTGTCTAGAATAGAAATGGAAAAAATATATATTTAAATAAATATTTATTTTCTAAAAAAAGATATAGCTATAGAAAGAGGTGTCAGCTTCAGTGTGAAGACAGTGCTTCACAAACAATTATGTCTGAGGAAACAGATATCACTAAAAAGATTAGGCAAGATGTGTGCGATAGATTTCATTGTGTTTTAAATGAAACTTGCTACACTGGCCTCCAGGGAATTTTTAGCTAGTGTGTATTTTTCTTGGTTTCCCCATCTCATCCTCTTCTAGAGCTGTCCATATGACAATTAAATGGTCCACAAAGACTAGATGCTCTCTTTAAAGTAAAGTCAAAATCAACAGATTTTCCTTTTTCCAAATATCAAGAATACACCAGATACTCCAGGATCATCACCAATTACACCCTCAAATCAATCCATCATTCTTCTCTACATGAAATGACTTTTAGACAATGAAGATGAGGAGGCAGATAAGCTCTAGACAATAACTCTATATTAATACCTTGCACAAATGTACCCAGCTTTTCATCACCAAAACATCATCCTACTTTTGAATACAGATCATGACACACACAGTTATAGAGCTCCCTGAAAAACCCTATTCATTACTCTCTAAGTTCTCTGAACTCATCACTTATGCAAAGAGTATGGCAACCCTGACTTCTTAGGCAAGTTTGCATCCCTGTCACCTTACACTCCATTCAAAAAAATGACGTGAAATGTAAGGGGTTGTGGTCCCCTGGAGACCTAGAAGGCTTCCAATAGGAAACAGCCTCCGAGCAGATACTATTAACTATCACCTAACAGCATTCATATCCATAAGAACTGTGGACCTGAAGGAAGTCGCTAGAATAGTAGCAGTATTCCCTATCACAAAAGTATGGTTTAAGTTGGAAAACTTCATTCTGGCTTTGACCAGCAGACTGGACCATCTTGGGATGGCCCAACTAGGAGTGATGGGGGAGGGAGAAGAAGACCCACTGTCAAACGAGAAAGTGGTGAACGGGACTGGCAAGCAAAGGGTGCATGGTATGCACAGGTGCACAAAGGGTGAAGGCACACAGCATGGGGAACAAACAGGAGGAATTAGAGGTCTGTGTGAGTTGCAGGGCTACGATCTCATTGGGGTCAGAGAGAAGTTGTGGGACAGCTCACACGACTGGAGTGCTGCAGAGGATGGTTACTGACTTAGTGGGGAGCCCAGGAAGGCTGCAGGCTAGGAAGTCCAGGAGGGGGAGCAGCCCTTTATGCGAGAGAGCAGTGGGAATGCATGGAGCTCTGCATGGGGACGGGTGACGAGCCAACTGAGAGCTTGTGGGTCAGAACTGGAGGGCAGACCAATATGGGATATTGTTGGGGGTGTCTGCTTCAGACCACCTGATTAGAAAGAAGTAATAGATGAAGTCTTCTTCAGACAATTGGAAGAAGTCTCATGTTCACAGGCCCTGGTCCTCATGGGAGACTTGAACCATCCTGGTATCTGCTGGAAGGGCAACACAGCAGGGCACAAGCAATCCAGGAGGTTTCTGGAGTGCATTGATGACAACTTCCTAACACAGGAGATAGAGAAGCAGACAAGGGGATGTGCTCTGCTAGACCTGGTACTTACAAACAAGGAAGAACTGGTCAGAAACGTGAAGGTCAGGGGCAGCCTTGGCTGCAGTGACTATGAGTATAACCTTCTAGTATCCTGGTAATTTCCTTCTCAACTAAATAAGGTTCCTTACTGGATGACTCACTAAAACTCTGTCCAATTCCACCTTCAATGGCATAGCAAACAGGCCATTGGGAGGCTCCAATTAGCTTGATTTTCCGGTGCAAATAATAAAATTATCCTTCTCCAAATGCTGCAGACAACTATTACACCCTTGGATTTTTTCCTATGATCACAGGAGTTCTCTGGGACTTTCCAGGATTGTCAAATTTGTACTAGTGAGGAGCAAAGGTCTTTGTGTATAAGCCTAGACATTTGAAAAGAAAGGAAAAGTGAAGAAAATATATAGATCCCATATATTGTATAGATATAGATTTCACAGCTACATCAGTAGCTGTGAAAAAGACCATGGCATGGTCCTTGTTTTGTGTCTGTGTGCTTGCATATTTACCCAGAAGCCCTCTGTCAAAATGTCCTTTCCTGAGTGTACGTCTGGCCATCTTGTATAGAAATGCTTGAAGTAACAAGCTTAAGGGAATTTGGGAGTAAACAGGTGTTGCACACTGCTATCATGTTCACCTATAGCAAAGCTCTGTGATATCTTTCCTGGCTTTGTAATAATCACACTACAGCACCTAAGAAACATAGCCTTGAACTTGCTCTCTGGCTTCTTGTGTTTTAATATATTCATAAATACTAATTTAATATTCCTGTTCTTCTTATCTAGTTGATATCTGTAGCCTGGCTAGAGAACAGCTAAGGCAATGAATAGAATGCTCAGCTTTGTCTTTCTCTCAAAAAGAAAATGTGTGTTGACGGCTGTTAGCACCTCTCCCCTCCCAGGAATGGGTAAATCCCAGAAAAGATAGCCTCGAAAGCTAAGTATCACTTCAATAAGGCAACATCAGTGAATATATATTCATCAGTGAATATATATTCTGCCAGCTAAACTATGGAAGAAAAGGCTTCTGTATTGCATTGCATCTGGTGTTTGCAGGACTATTCATATTGTCTAGCTGAAGTCCCTCTTTCTCCCTGGCTCTTCTTCATGTTCCTGTTCAGTTGTCCGTACTTCCAATCTGGTCTCCCTTTTAGATCTCACCTCTGTCCTAATAGTGTTTTTACTATTCTCAGACCAAACAAACTAACCTAACTGCTAAACTGATCTATGGTCCCTGCACAAAATCTCAAAATTGTCTCAGACTCCTCTCCTGGTAATCTGTAGCTAGAAAAATAAAGTAGAAAAAATGTGTGTGCTTTGTATTACTGGAAGTAGCTTTCCTCTTCTTCTGAGTGTCCTTTGGGGCCAGCCTGGGCTTTCATCTCAAGAAGGTGTAATTGTGCTTGGAACACCAACACTAACACCACTGTTAGCAGAGTTGGAAGACAAGAGTATATTGTTGCAGTGTAACTGTAGAGGTGACTGTGCAGACAAACAATTTTGTGGATTTTGCTACCATTGCTCAGATGAACAAGTTGGCCTTATTAGTGGGTGATGAATCATGCTGTGGTAGCCAGTGGCTTGTGTGAGACCCCTAATGTCAGCTGAGATACCAAACTGAGCTTTACAGAATGGATAAATCCTGAATCAGGATTTGGTTGGGTTCTAGTCATACGGTTTACGGACAAACCAATAGAAAACCTGTTTGTTGACTCCTCTCTGTGTACAGATACCTAAGGCATTCATTACAAGCTACATCAGTGTTCATTGTAGCCAGCTGGCATTTCTCTGATTTTAATAACTATTAGATCAATGACCTGATGGAAGAGAAAATGATGGTATGGCAACTAAATGTCAAATATCAAAAAGTATATCCAAGGGGACTGAAAAGTAAAAAAAGGAACAGTTCTCCATCTATAAAACTGATATCAGGAAAGATTAAGAAATATGAGTTGTAAGAGGTAATCTTTTTCCTTATTCCCTCTTGCTATTATTGTGCCTGCAGGCTTGATCTGGATTCTTAGACTCAAACCAAGGAAAAGATAAAGTATTTTTTTAGCCTTAAGTATGTGTTTAGCTCTGTAAGAACTTTATCTAAATTATCAGAAAATAATAATGAGATGCTTAAAGATATATTTAAGTGCTTTATTGGATCTAGGCCAGAAATCTTTGCTCCTTGTGAAAATCAGAGTTTGCAACAAGCAGTATCATGTGGTACAAGGAAACCTTTTAAACCTGATTTCCACGGGGTCACCTTATCACAAAAATTTATATGAAAAACTGAAAAGGTAAGAAAGATGAAAAAGGTGATCAGAGGAAATACAAAATAGTTTAAGTCTCTTCTGCTTAGAAAATACTGAGTTGGAAAGGGTAGGCTAGAACTGTAGCGTTTTGTGAATGTTACAGAAGAAGATGGATAGGGAATGACTTCTCTATTTCTAGCTTTATAAGATCCAAATCACAGCCATCAAAACTAACTGATAGTGAATTCAATGACCAAAAAGATATACTTTTTCTATATAATGTTTAAACTCTGAATACATAGGCAGGGTCTAGTAAGATAGAGCCAGGTCATGAGCTTGAGTATTGACATGCACTTGTTTGCATTGTTTAATTGTTAGTGTTCTCCTTGCAGTGGTTTTAGTTTGTCCCAGGTGACACGCAGATATTTCTGGCACATCATTGTTCAAGGAACTGCCTAGCTCATGGACTGTATCCCATATGAGGGGTGAATGAGGACAACCTATTTTGGGAACGAAGAGAATTATGACATTTATGCTAGACTTGTGCCGTGCTACTTGATCTCAGGGCCAAATAATGGACCCTGCACTATTTTATTTACTGGTATAAATGCAGCCATGGGGTAACACTCACATTGGTAATTGTTACTTGTTCTACGTGTTGCTCATATCTAGGCTAACTCTTGGACTGTTGCAGCTAGCTGTCCCCAACACAAAGCCTAGGAGAAGTTCTGGAAATACTGACGATACAGCTCTAAAAACACCATATAGATGATGGTGTATGAAGTTTGATTATAACTACTCTATACACTATCACAGCAGGATTTGTATCTGCAAATATTCTGCCCCCTGCAATGAATTCCCTCAGTTTTATGTTGTGGAACACTACTGTACTGGACTTCCTTGGTATTGCACAGCCCTAACTTTACTTCAGATATTTTAACACCATTAGGGGACTGCCCGGGCCAAGAATTATGTAGTCTGGATATGACCAACCTACTCCTGAGGCAAAGAGGATGTAAGACAAACCATGGCATTTGGTCTCAGGGGTCACTTTCTGACCCTCTTTTATTTAGCAGTTTGGACATATCCATAGAAACCAAATATCGCAGAAGCCAGAAGTACATATGTGTTCAAAAAGGGATTAGATAAATTCATGGCTATGAGAAAAGTCATGGTTCAGATACAACTTCCATTATGGACATCCTTAAGCAAATATCTGTTGAAAGGGGGAAGATATTTCAAAGGAAAGATCAATCTATGAAAATGTTCCAGGTCCTTTCTCCTGGCAAGTGTCTGAGACACTAAGATGGACCTCTGATCTGACCTAACAGTATTAGACATAAGAATTGTTGTATGTCAAATACAAAAGCTATTTCTGAACTGATCTCTTTTAGAATTCCTCTCTTTTTACTTTTTGAATACGTAGAATTCACATGAACTTTGTATTACTTTTAAGTGTTATATTAGCTCGTTGAAAAACTCTGTAATCAAGTCTTGCTTTAATTCCTTTGAACACATCTATTTTCTGCCAAGAAAATATTATAACCAGATTCTACTGCCTTTCTTAGTGCCAAGAATATTAGTAAAAATACCTTAACTTTTCCTCTAAGAAACAAACATCTCATTCTTTCCAAGATACATTTAGGGGCTAATGACCACTCAATATGCATTCTCCTTAGTGGTTTGTTTTTTTTTCTTTTTTTCTTTTTTTTATGCTGTAGTCTTCACAGCACAGATATGTCACTAAATAAGACAAAGTACATTTATTCTGCTTTACACTTTGTATCTCACAGTCTAAGAATCACAGATTTATTTCCCTAGAAATTATTTTCATTTGTACAATTCCTACAGCCTATTGCTGTGGTCTTTCATCATGTCCATGGCTGTGTGTATGGCAATATGTGGAGAAAAAAATATCAGGTTTTAGAAAAATAAGAATTCTTGTCACATTACGTTTAGAATGCTTGTGACATCTCAGATCTTAACCAAGCAATATAGTCTTTTAAAAAAGCAGCACAAAAAGCTTAAAATGGAGGCAAAATTCTTCATTCCATTTTCTGTATCTGTAACACTGAACAGTGTGTTACAAGTTCATCTCTGCACCAGCTCCTTAAAGGCTGTCTTTCTTAATCCCATAGCCCTGGCTCTCTAAATCAAGCTTGGCTTAGAGTTGTAGAAGTTCCTCAGTTCAAATGTTGGGCTGCCAGAAAAAAAGAAGAAAAAGAAGAAGAACATAAAGCCCAGACCAGTCACACAAATTTTCAAGAGGAAATTGGTACTTAAAAGTTATTTGTATACTGATTATGGGCAAAATCCTTACTAAGACAACTTGCTTAATATTTTTTAATCATGATAGTGTATAAATATGTTGTTATTCACATTTTATAATGCAATTCTTGCTTTATATTGAATGGGCTACACCCTCTACTGAAATCAGATGGTCCATGCTTTTTTCATGAACATGATCCTCTAAAAGTATCCATCTACCACAGTTTTTGAATAAACATTTTTTTTTAATTATAGCCTTTAATAGCTTATCCAGTTAACAGGTAGTTTAAGTACTAGAGGAATATCTCCTGTATAAAACTTATATTTTATTAAAACTTGTGGTTATTTCTATTATTCATAGCATATATGCATTATAAAGAGGGATTCAGATAGAACTAATTAGTTTAATCTCACATGAAATTCAGTAGAGAGACCCTAATTTACACAACTGTACATGAGATCAGAATTTGGCTTTTGGTATTTATCATAAAGAGCAACTCAAACGGCAGTCTTATGCCAACCTAAAGTAAAGATAAAAAGCATTCATTCCAGTCCATGATTTCAAAATTGAAGCAGTGCATGGGGAAAGGTCATTACAATTAAAGGCATAATGTAAAAATGAAACTCTGAGCAAGTGTTTGTGCTTCTTTTCTACCTCAAGATTTATGTGATTGACTCTTAATTGGAGACCTAGGGTTTCATTTCACAGCTTAGGCAGACAGGCTATTAGATCTCAAATGAACAGGGAGAGAGTAGCAATACTTTATGTGTATATAATTGAAAATTATATACTTTTGGGCTTCTGTAATGATTCATAAAGAAAAAAGAAGTTAAAAATACAGAAATTCAAGATATTATTTGAATGTAAGAACTGTATATTAGTTAATGACAGTAAAATGGAAAAAAATAAATCTTCTTTCCTTTACCACAGGTCCACATCATCGTATATGGGCATGTTATAAATACACACATGGGTGGGGAACACTGGCATTTCAGGAGACTGATGTTCCCTTCTGGCTGTCCCCTGATTTTTGGCTATAAAATAGGTGGGGGGTTTTGTTTTGTTTTGTTTTTTTATGGCTTTAAGCTTCTTTTGATGCTACTGAGCATGGAAATATAAATGATTGTTTAGTTACACTTGGTAACTAATGTTATGATGGATGACAGGAGGTCATTTATCTGCCAAAACTGAGACTGAGGGCCTTCATTTATAGCTGCCTTTATCCTGTCATCCAAAGCCCCACACAGAGGGTAGACTACATAGCCAGCCAAACTGGCACGTGCCACAGATCTTCAGGTCCTTCTTGGATTGCTTGCATGTCTATCCACACTGGTGAAAACCGAACCTTTCTCTGCAGAGTGAAGACTGCCTTTGATTAGCTTCTTTAGTGCGCCTCCATCAAGTAGCATAGTAGTCTTGTTGATTTCACTGTACAATAAAAGCATAGCAGATAGATTAATAATATCATATCGTGGCATCCTCCAAGTTATTTTTTTTTCTTGTTCTTTTTTGGAGAGGGGAGTTGATTTTCATTCTAGCTAGCTTGATGACTCTGAGAGAGTACATGAACGCTTGATATGACTCTTTCCAGGTTATGATAGTCAAGAAAAAAAGTACTAAGAGCTCCAGACTAATTGTAATGTAATGAAAAGAGGCCCTCACAAATCAGGTGACTGGGGGCAAATGTCTTATTTGTCTTGCTTCTTTCAGATGGCATCTCATATGATTAGTAACTGAGCTTCTGGGCTTCTACTTTTTATGTCCTCCATTCAGTTTCTGTGCCTGCTGTTTCCTCCTGGCATACTCTAAGGCCAACAAGATATTAGCTCCCACAGATGTAATGAGAAAACTTCTTAGCTTCACCTTCACTGAACTGCAGTTGGGGATGCTCAATGGAATATTAAACTGGAGACTTATTATTCCACTATATCATCTCAGCTCTTCAGATGAGACACACACACGCAGAAAAAGGCAGCAAGGTTGCTGCTGAATTGTGGGTGGATAAACATAGATAGGTAGTGTGCAGCTGAAATCTAAATCCATCAATCAAATAAAATTAAAACCATAGTCAGCACCTTGTGTCATAATCTCTGTGAAGAGATAATCAAACCATTTGCTTGAGGTGGAAAGAAGGCAAGCATGCTTAAACAATCTTATGTTATTGATCCAGTGCAATTCTGAAAACAGCCCCTGCAGTGTAATCACTACAGCTTGATAGATTACATTAGTAGATACACTCAGACTGGTGAGATCACCTTCAGCATTGGTTAAAATAAAAATAAAAAAATAAAATGACAGTGTATTTTAAAGGAAGAAAACAAACAAACAAAAAGGATTGGAGAATGAAAAAATGGCACATATATGGCTTCCATCACTGGAGCATCTGAATCTGTCATCATTTTGAATGTAGCAATGTTACACATGTGAGTAGAAGTTTTATCCCTGTTTTACAGATGTGGGAACTCAGGACAAAAGGTCCTAGTCAGACCACATTACAGGATGAGCTGACTGGCTCATAAGCCAGGGTATACAGACAATCCTCCTTTCATTGGAACAAGGAAGTTATGAGACAACATGCAGATTTATAGCCATTTTAAGATAATATTAGCAAGCTAAAATCTTAGCTACTTCATTTCAGGTTCAAGTCAAAACAGCAATAAGCTGAAATGACAAGGAATTCAGCAACTAACAATATATTCAGACGCTCTCGCATCTCTAGGTTAAAATAGCAATTGCAAGTAGCCTGAAAAAAATGATGCCACGCACAGTTCTGCTTAGTTACCCAACTATATGAATGGTGTAATCTGACAGACCTCAAATAACTTTTTATAGGGCTCTTCTATTTTACGTAAGATGAAGAATTGGCTCTTCAACTTCACTGACTTTGTATTTTATTTATACACTGACTTAATTTATATCGCCAAGTTCATGGCATCACTGGACTTTCAAAAATTGAACTCTTTCTTTAATAAAAGCTACTCACTTTCCTATATTGTGAATTTGCAGCCATGGAGAACAGCAGTTAAAGATTTTTCTTATTGTGGTTAGTTTATGTAGACATGTATTGTGTACAACATTACCATGAAGGGATAAATGGGTAAAATTGAATTTGCTTACTCACAACTGTAAGGGAGAGAATACCTGAAGTCAATGGTTTCTTTCAACATATGTAAGTAACTGGACTTTACTTTTCATCTGAACAGAATCTGACTTCTCATGCTTTCCATTTTACCTCTCCTTATTTTAAAGACAGCAAAGACTATAGTTCAGATGACCCCTTTTAAAATAAGATCAGAATTGTGCATGTTTTTAGTTGTCTAAAACATAAACACAAGCCCCATGGATAAAATCAGCTTTGATATAAAAGGTCAAAGTCATGGAAGTCAGAGATGTTAAAACCCTGACAGAATGTCATTGGCTATTGTTAAACACTGAAACAAATGAAACTTAAAGGGAAGAGAGACATTAAATAGTTTTAAAATGGCTCAGTAACCTTGATACAGTTCTTAAAACAATCACCATATTCCTTAAATACCATATCCTCCCACATTGTTATTTTTTCCTTTCTAATTGTCCACTTTACAAGGATGCTTGTTTCTTATCAAGAGGGGAACCTTTACATCTAACAGCTCCATTAATACTTTCATTATGTAGAGAGCACATCATTTTCTTATATACCACTGAGTAGGCTGCCTCCATAGGGCTAATCTGAGTGAGATGAGAAATTCTGTGCAATGCTCAAGATCAAATATTAGACCCAAATCTGATTAGGTTAAGCAACCATTTCCTGTGACACAAATCATGGAAAGCAAATAAAGAAGAGAAAATCTTTGGAGGTTTGACACAGATGGTAGAGGAGAGGTTCTGTTGGAGGCGAAGCGGCGCACTGAATTCGTCTCGCTGGGGTGCAGAAAGGCTCTGAGCGGGACACGGGAAGGCTCTGTGCAGCTGTTTGCAGACGCAGCTCCGCTCAGACGCTCTGGGCTGCTGCTAACCCTGGGAACCCTGCAAATCCCTCGGACTGTGAGCAGCTGTGGGGAGGCAGCCCGCTTCCTGCTGCTATTTTCTTGCCCTGCCATTTTCAGGCCTGCTGACAATGAGAAGCTGTTTACACCCTCATCCTGTGTTTCACAAGAATATGCTCCTGGGGAGCGTTTCCTTGCTATGCGAATTCTGGAGACAGGTGTTGAGGTTTTCTTTTAATTTAAATGGTTTTTATTCTCCCAATTTACTTCACATTCTTCTTTACAATTTCAGGCTCCTCCTATTTTGGCTTTTCCTTCAGATGCTTTCCTACTTTTATCAAGCCATGTCCTTTGCTCTAAAGTTTTCACATTAAATAATTTCCTGTACAAAGGTGAATTCATCCTCTATGTCTAGCAGAGTAGCTGAGGACAAACCTGTGTGAAAAAAGCGGAAATGACTCTAGGATCACCTCCTTGAGGAAAGAGCCGAGCTTTTTCCTTGGCTTTTGCCAGAAGACAGGCAGACAGATAAATAAGGTGAACTGAGAGTTCAACCTGATTTTTGAAACCTGGGTTTTGAAAATGTAGCAGTCTGATGGGTCAGACTAAAAGAGACTGGGCATGAAACATTGACGTTTGGAAGGTTTCACAGTAAACTGAAGGCCCTGGAGTGCCATCCTTGATTCTTTTGTTAACAGCCAAATTACACGAAAGATTTTGCAGATTAATGCAGTATTTTTCCTGTGTTAGACAATAATTTTCTCCAGGCAGTGATCAATTTCTTTTATGTGAACCTTTTATGTTTTCATGCATAGGACTCAAATCTTCCATGAAATATTCTATGAAACATATTATGCTGGATTATCATTGACCTTTGACTTCTCTTTAATTACAAATATAGTTATTTTAGCTTCTCGTACATTTTTGTCAGTACAGTTGTTTATGTGGAAGCTAAGATAAAAATCAAAACATACCTCTGGAACTGAATCAGATCATGTTAGTTTTTAAGGAGAATCTTCTATCAGTTTTGGTGGTGGGATCTACTTCAAAATTACTCGTATGAGACACCCCACAGGAAATAATATTAACAAATTACTAAACCTTGCAGATAAGCTTTCTTGGAGATAGTAAAGAAGCTAAATTCTCTTTTCAGCATTTCTAAGACTAACTCTGAAACATCTGGCATAGCAGAATACAAGAATAGATAGACCATTTCATTGACCCCATTTGACAATTTCTCTCTCTCTAGTATTTTTTAGCTGGCTTGTGGTGTTCTATAGCTTCTTCAACTAGAATAATCTTATGTAATGTGTTCTAACTCTGGCAAGATTCTGAATTGTATAAAAATAGCCTTACCTTGAATTGCTGAATGCAAGGTTATATAAGTTGTTAAATGTGGAATGATTATTCTACCACAGGATCATCAGTGGGCACATGTGCTTCATATAAATGAATGACAGGATATAAATTCACTGTGTTAAGAAAAAGTCTCTAATGAGCTCTTACAATTTTAATACCCGAACTGAAAATGGGCACTGCACATCAGTTAAGGACAAAACTGTTAAACCTGGTATTAAGAAAATCTTCAAAAGGAAAGGCAAGATAAGAACAAGTGAAAATTGTTGGCTAATTCCCTGACAAGTTCCAATACATAATTACGAAGTGGGGGGAAAAGCCCCCCTCTGCCAAACTTGTACTACTACAGCAGCCCATAGAGAATAGTAATTTGGCAATGCAGAATCACAAGGAGTGTGCCTTCAGGAGATTCATCGTGTAATAGAGAAAAAGGCAGAAGATATGCATGAAAAATCAAAGGGAGCACAAAGGATGTGATGATTCAACAAAACTAAACCCACAGCTTTGCCTATTTACAGTAGAATTCTATTCTTTATTTAATCACAATCTGCACTACAAGTTAGCATATGGGCTGGGGGCGAAGGGGGGCATGATTTGGCATCTACTGACTAATTTGATATATAGCACATTTTTTCTATCTACGCATTACATATGATGCTGAAAATTATTTGAAAATTAATGAGGAGATAACTGACCCATTTTTTTTCTTGCAAAGCATGCAGTTCATTGCACCTGGTTTGGAGGCAAGGAAAGTGAAAAATAATTGCAAAATTCTTAAGGGCAAATTTTCAACCTGGTAATCGGAAAGGAATATTATGAATCAATTAAATTTAGTTTCAGAATACACCTATGTTATGGGAAAATGAGGTAGAGGAAGGACTTGGAAAGACAGTATAGATCTTATTAGTACATTTCTGTTTCGTATTGACCAGTGTCACTGCACCAAATTAGAGCAGCTTCAGGTGGTGGATGCTGCCTGATCCATTTTGTCAAACTGTAAGAAGACCAGTTCAGCTCTGAAATTAGTGGTAAGCTTGCTTAAAACTTCATAAGGAATAGATTCATAAATCTCCCTCAAATGTAAACTTTTTTGAAACAAAAATTTCTGCAAACAAAAATCTTTTGTTTTCAAAATTCCCATTTTCTGACAAATCCAAAAAGCAGATAGTAGTTTTTCCTTATTTTTAAATATTTTTTCTATTAAAATATTAGCAAAAAACAGTATTGAAAAGTCTCAGTTGAAGTAATACAAGTTTCAGGGAATACGATGTAATGACACTGAAAATGCAGTTTACTCTGATGAACCTTATTCGTTGTTAGTGTATTAGCCTCAGAATGAAATGTGATGCTCAAAATACACATAGAAATATGAGTAAAAGGCCCCTATTGGAGCTAGGGATCTCTGTGTTCTTTTTAACATTTTTATTTTTCTATGCATCATAATTTCATAAAGCAATATTTGATCTGTGGTCTGCGTGTATCATAGAAAGAAGACCTAGAGATGAAAAGTATTATAATCAGCCACTCTGTTAATGTATTTAACAAAATAGAACCATTTATAGTATTTTGTGTAGCTTAGATTTTAAAAATCCTATATGATGATTAAGAAGTACAAGATTCCCACTTATACTTTAATAGTCAATAGCAAGTTTTACAAGTGGAACTCCGTAAAGCTAGTCCACCTATAGCGTACTCTGTGACATACACCATTTCTACTGTCCACACATAATCCTTCTATTTTTGCTAATATATGCCACTTCTTAGGGAGGATTATTCCATAAGCTTTTATCACCAAGCAGTTCTTCTGATCTTCAGCCCAGTTTCTTCCACAGCTTTCTTATATCAGTTCTTGTTAAGAGGATTATAGCCACCCTAAACAATTCCTTTCTCACCTTGAGGTTTAAATATTTATAGACTATTGTTATATACACCCACAAGTATCTTTGCCTGAAATAAATGAGAAGAGAATATATGGGACTTTTGTAAGTCCCATAGCAGCTTTCATAAATGTGGATGGGCTTGTGGTTAGATGAACATAAAATGAGATCAGGTCTAGATAGTGTAAATCAAAGTCTGATTGTTGTGGTATTGTGAACAAAAGCTGGATAGAAATTAAAATATCTGTTTTAAATATACAACCTCCTCGATGTTTCAAAATCTTTTAATTCCCTAGCTTTCTTTGACAATTTGCTTGTGGTGTCACTTGAGAAAAAAAAGCATATTGGGAAATTATTGATATGGAAGATCCAGATTAACATCACCGCTCCAAGTCAGACTCAAAAGGAACATAAACCTTGATTTTCTACACTACAGCATTCATTTTCAGTCTATCCATTTTTAGCGTGAGTACTTTCTTTGATCAGAAAATCCATTTTAGACCTGGGAAAATTTCCAGAAAAGGTTTTGCTTGTTTGTCTGGTTGTTTTGTTTTGTTTTATTTTTCAAATCCAATGTTTTTTTTAGAGTTCATTATCTTCCACGTAAAATATTTTTTAAACCATTCTGGATAACGTGAAAAATTTCCTTCTGTTTTTTGCAGGATCATAAATAAATAAATAAATACATACATACATATATATATATATATATATGTACACAACCTTCTATTGAAGATAACTGTATTTTCCAAGAGTGTATTGAGATCTGCTAAAGAATACCTGTGAGGATCACAACTGCCATCAGTCATGGTCATGGTGATGATAGTGAAAGCACAAACAGTATCTCCCAGAGGACTCTCAAAGAATATTCTGAGTGGCAAAAAATGTCAAAAAGGTGACAATTGTGAAAGAAACCTTAGAAGTCCAGAATGCATTTTTACATGATTATCTCACTTCATTAAGTTTAAATCTTTCAGTCTGGATGATATTTCATGAAGGAGAGTTTTCACTTAATTTTTATTACTGAGTGCTGTATCTTCTTGTGTGCAATAATCTCCAGATTTCCAACTCCAGTTATTCAATTGCCAGGTCCATCCTATGACAGAGATAATTTTATGAAAGTTGCTTACATGTAATTATTCAAGCAATGTTTGCTCATTATAACCTACCTGAAAATGCAAATAGAAAGTCCCTGCAAATTTGCCATAGCGTGCTTCAGAAAAGCAACCTGTTAAGCTCTTCACTACTATCGCCATCTTGTACTGTAACTTAGGGTGTTTGGACTGCGTCACCTGCACCTGAAGTGTACCCTTTCGAGCAGAAATCAATTTCTTTTACATCTTTTTTCTATAGGGCACAATTCACTAAAGGCACCAATTCACTAAGAAAACCCAGTCCACCTAACTGTGACTAGGTTAGGTATCCTGAAAACATTTCTTGAAAGAAGATTTTCCTGAGAAGAGTGAACAAGAGCACCCACCGGCCCAGTGCCAAAGGTACTTGCTGCTCACATAGATCAACTGGCCAGTGGCCAATATATAGGAAATCCAGACAAGGCTGTTTCCTTCCACCTTCTCCCCTATTTAGGCATGGAAAAAGGACAGGATGGGACTTTACAAAGACTGCTCACTGTGCCTGAAATACAATACAGAACACAGGCATAGTGTTTGAGCGGAGAGGAATTGACCCATGAGACTGGCTGCAGCGAGCCTAGCTGTAATAAGCAGGCTACCCAGAGCATGGCTTCCTGCAAGTAAGCCGGTAAATGTTGGAATGCTGCCAATCAGTAGCAAAATAAAACACACAAAAATGTGACCTTTGCATTTTTGTTAAAGTATCTGTTCAGATAGAAGAGGTGGGGAGACATGCAAGCCTCGCTGTCAGTCACAAGCCATGAGCATTCCAATTGCAAATTCCATCTGATAACTATCAAGATACTGGCGTGCCGTATGATTCCACCCTAACGCATGGCAGGCACCTTTAATTGGACAAAAGACTTTAAGAAAACCAGAGTCTGGAAAAACTGCTTCTGACGACTGAGAATGAACACAAAAATATGTCTGGCAACATTCCAGAAATGTTTGTGCTTAAGTGGAACTGGAAGAAAGCCAAAAAAATGTGGTGGCTTTGCTCTGAATGCAAATATTATCACACAGCTCTCATCATGACACAATGAAAGACAAAGCGATACTCAAGGGAGCAAAGATATCATCTGATTGCACAAATACTATGATTCTGCCCAGCTCTCCTAGCAAAAGCTAGGAAGTAGAAACTACTGTCTGTATTCTGCATGGGTTTAAAAAAAAAATCATTCTTATTGGGATTATTTCCTAGGTATTTCTTACCATGTCTCTATCCTGCAAAGTGTCTGTCTGCCTCAACTTTGACAAGTGCAATTAGGCCAACTTGTCAGTGCTGAGCATTTCAGCTGATCACACAGATTCAGCAGGACTCATATTTTGCTCAACAGTTTAAAATGGGTTGAGATGTTCCTCTAGTTCAGAGCCAGTGTACATCTTTCAGGATGAAGTTTCAGCATAGAATTTTGATAAAACTGTTGTTGACAAGTCCTCAGCAGAACAAATAATACTTTGTTCTGTGCATTTTAATGTGTGACTACATTTATGAATTTCTGATAACCGCAACTTTCTTCATCCAGGTTCCAGGTGCAATTTCTAATGAAGTCAGTAGAAAATGAACCCAAACAGCTGAGGGCAGAATTGCCCCAAATTGTCTTAGACTAAGACTGAATCTGTATGTAGATTTAGGTATCATTATCTTACACAGTCAGGTGGCCTTATCTCCTGGTGCTGCAATCAGAAAACTATTGACCAGCAACAATACAGGTTTCACTTTATATCACTAAAATGAATCACCCCTGCAGTAAAGTGTATTTTTCATAGGTTTCAGATGGTTCACAAAAGTAAAAATCCTGAACTTAAAGATAAAGAGCATAGTCATGGAGATGGACTGTGAGAAGGATGACTCCATCTTGGAGCTTGGCTAGTTGGCCTTTGTAACTCCCCAAATAAATCTGTCTCATTCAACTAGATGCATAAAAACATCAGGTCTGTATTCTTAACTGTCCTTCAGCTTTCCAAAATGCTTTCCTTTGATAGTGAATCCTGTTGAAAATATTTCTTGGTTTATGGGACACGTTCATGTTTGTGAGGCTTGGATATTTAGGTTTCTTCTCTGCCAGTACTCCTTTCCTTGAGTGGGATTTATCCCACAGAATTGGTGTGAGCAATTGCAGTTGGCTGCCTAGCCTTCCTCTATAGTCAGAGTGGCAGGTCTCACAGGTGATCCATATCCTAGACATTACCTTGGGAGGCTTTAAACCACCATGTGGAGATGCCCCCAGTTTTTTATTTATTCATTTTTTAGCAAGCAAGGAAGCCAGTCCTGGACATCTGACTTTTATATGGGTGAAGGTAGGTGAGATGAA
Source organism: Apteryx mantelli (assembly GCF_036417845.1). Lineage (NCBI taxonomy): Eukaryota > Metazoa > Chordata > Aves > Apterygiformes > Apterygidae > Apteryx > Apteryx mantelli. The sequence goes on from NC_089979.1 coordinate 156,116,055, forward strand.
CCCCCTAATGTTTCCTATTCATCAAATGAAAAATTTTCCTTCCTACCCTTTCATTCTATTGTGGCTTTAGATTTTTAAATGCATGGTCCATATATTTGAAACTATATCGTATTGAATACAATGGGGCGCAACTTCAATTTGTGTCTCTCATGCTGCATAACAATTTGAAAAATTCTCAAAAAGAAGACATAAACCAAATAAAGCTAAGAAAAATAAATTGTAAAGCTCCAAGACAGTGATTTTTAAGTGCTAATGATCAGTGCATGTTGCAGAGCACTACCCTTGGTGAAGGAATCTTTGTCACAGATTTTAACAGGAGACACTGAAGGTTTTTATTTCCTTTGACATTGTAAGTTAGTTCTATAGCAGTCTAGTAGTTACCTAGGAAACAGATTTAAGAAGGAGGTATTGGTGATTCCATGAGGACTAATTTGGGGGATTTTTTTAAGATTTTCAGATAGAGGTTGAAAAGAATTTTATATTGCTAAATGTTTAAGAATTTACAAAATTAGTTCTAGCCTTTCTTAATAGTTTAACTATACCATGGTATGGTAAAACTGACAAGTTATAATAAGAGAATAAGATTTTTTTAAGATACTGAATAAACTGTATAACCATGGACAGTTATTAAGCTATTCCTCACTGACGCTCTGCTGATGACACTGATTCATTCTTTCCATGAATATTCATAATATTGCAGACTTCTTTATAGGTTAATCTGATCTATTAATAAAAATCAGTAGTGCCTATTGTAAACACACTCCCAGTGATAAGAGATGTCCTGGATTCAATTCTCCATCTGTGTCACATTAAATTCTGACAATTTCAATCTATCTATGTAGGCCACAATGAGCCAGATCTTCTCCTCAAATAAATTTACATGTTATCTTGAGCTAAGCAATTTAATGTAGAAATCATTCCTACCTTACGTGATTCAGATAAACTAAAATTCTTTTGCTATAACAGTCATTCTAATAATTAATAAGATATTGGACAAGAAAATTTCAGGGAAAAGAACACACAACCTCTTCTAGATATTAAAGGAAAACAGCAAATATTTTTACCTCTATGCTAGATATTAAACAGCTAAAAACATGCATTAATTCAGAAAAGATTTGCAATGAAAGAAATAGAAGATCTGTTAGCATCAGTACGAGAAAGCTTGGTTTTCTATTAGTTTATAGTAAGATTTTTAGTATTTAACAGGGACAAAAACCTTTTCCTTGATAGGATTTCTTTACTCACTTGGCTATCTACTTTCATGAATTCAATATCTGCAAGCTCCATGGTTAATATGTTTTTAGTGTATTAAGAAATGAAGCTTAATAGCACTTTTGCTATTATTTAAATTCAGTAACTTCCTAAAATAGCTTTCTACAACTGCTGGTGAAACAAAGCAGACAAGCAAAAAATTGTATCGTCATGTTTTAAAAAATCTGTGCCTAGCTTTTAGTGACTTTATCATTTGCCAATAATATGATTGTGGAAAATGTATGGCAATAAAAATATAAAATCAAAGTGTCATCATCATAATTTCAAATTTCACACATTGCTGGAAGTGACTGACATACAGGGTTCAAAGCCCACCAAAAATAATAAAAATTATTTTTGATATTTACTTCTTCCTTTTTTAACCTTTAATATGAAATTTGGGAGCTTTCATACAGCTCAAGTGGCCCCTGGTTTTATGCACTTACTTTCATTTTGCTCCCCAGTGTCAGTTTTTCATGATTTTACTTAATTAATTTGTATAAAAAGTTCCATGTATGGCTTCTATATGACATTTTTTCATTTTTTTTAAAACCTTCTTAAGATATTTATAATGTTTTTAGACTCTTATCTTGAGATATTTGGACTTACTGAAAAGTATAAATTTAGGTATTGCCAACTTATTTCAGTCTGTAGATCTCAGGTGAGATGTAAAGCAGACTTGTACCATAAAAAGAAAGTCAGTTCAGTGTTTACAGAATTTAGGACTGTTTAAAAACCTATAGTTCTGGATGCATGTGCAAAACCCACATTTTTCTTATGTAAGAAACTTACATAGCTTTAGTGATGTAAAGGACTTGCTTAATGCTGCCTTTGGTAAAGAATACATTTGGTAATAACTATGAATGAAGGATGGCTAATTTATTTGTACATAGTAGGGGTTTTTTTTTGTTTTTTTTTTTTTTAATGTGAATCACCAAGGGTTAGTTCTGCTATTCTTCTGGTTATACTCTGGATGTTTTTATCCCTTGACGTCCATAGTACAGTACCCTGAATCAATTACTTCCTATTTAACTTCTGAGGGATAAATTTCATTCAAAAAGAATAACTATTATGTTCATCTGTAGTAAACTGTCACAGCTATTTCACCTTTCCTGCCTCCAATTCCCTTAAAAGCACTGAGAAAATTAAATGCAAAGAAAGTAAGAGCAAAACTAGCATGAGTACAAGATCAAGAATTGAAAATCTAGCATCTAAGGGCCAGGAAATAAATGATTGTTTGGTTTTTTTTTTAGTGCATTACCTTGGTCTTATTCCATATACAGTTCTTCTCATCTGTAAAATTCTGTGTTTTACTAGTTATAATTTAATGTATACCATACATACACAGGACATTGAACACACCTAAGTAACTTTTGGCTTTTCCTGATTTTATGTTTTTGACTTTCCACTTTAAAGATGGCAATCTTTTTGTATTTAAAACTCATACACATGCTGTCCACACCCACCAGGAAAACCAGCTGAAGATACATTTTTTGAGTTAAAAGACAATGAGGTTTTTGCATCAGAGCACTTTATTTATCACTTCCAAGTAATATTGCAGAGCTCTGCCTAAGAGCTTTCGCCTGGCTCCAGCTCTCGGAAGCCAGTAGGGATGGGCAAGGCACGCTGCGTCCCAGACACTCCTTCCCTCCGTCCTCCCCGGCACACCCTCCTACAAGGAGGGATGGATGGAGCCGGTTATTGCATTTGTATGTTTTACTGAGATGTCTCAAGTGGTAGTTTTTCCTGGCCATGTAACTCCGGCACAAATCTTGTTCTCTGTGCCCTGGTTGAGGAGGACAAGAACAACAGATCAAGCCAGAGAATCTGCCCCATGACCAATGATGCTTACATGGTGGTAGTGTTGTGTCTAATACCTTTAAAGAAATTGGGTTTTTTTGAGAACATAATTCCATCTATCTGATAATCCTGGAAGTCTTTCCATTTTTCAGTCTGAAATTTCTTTTAATAGAAAGACAGCAAGTCATTTCCACTTTTCCATTCATCTCCCTCTCCTCATCCTCTTTTTCCTTTCCCTTCCTGATTCGTATAGAGAAACAGATTTGAAATGAAATGTCAAAAGGGTAAGTGCTGGACATATCTGAATTTAATTTAGCTGCTGTTGTCTTTCCCTTGCAGAGGAGAGTAATGTTTTTGTATGTTAAATTAAGTTTTTTGGTTTTTTTTTCACATTGGTTTATCTTTTAAAAGAAAAATCAAATGAGATTTGATGTTTTAGCACATGTAAACAAGTTTTAAAACTAATAATTAAAATCTGCCCTTTCAGAGAATGATCAACATGTCCTCTGCTTTTTGTTAGTAGTAAAATCAATTACTCAGAAGAATAGCATTATTTACAATTAGAAATACTACACTTGGAATTTTAGTTCATTACTCTGGGGTTCCACAAAATATAACAATAGATTCAATTGCATTTACTACAGAGTTAGTCTTTTGTATAAAACTCCAATCTGTTTTTTTCTGTTAACAATATATTTAACAATGTAAGAATGAGTACAAACTGGAACATTACACTATGCAAGATAAGGATGTAATTTGCTCAGGTGTGTGAGTAGAAAATAACATAACAATTGAATTGACTGCAGTATTTCTAGGATTCTGCTTTACAAAAGCCATTGTTACTGAAAAGAAAATGCTTTCTCCTTTTTAAAGTCAGGATATAATGGCAAGAAATCAACAGTCACAGCTGCTAAAGATCAGATCACACCAAATACACAACCCTCTCCAAATGTCTTCAGAAAAGACACTTTTTTATGGACATGAATAATTCTGGGAAGCAGATAGGCCCTGATCTCATCTGGACTTTACATTGGACCTTTACCAGTAATATTGTAGAGTGGCATCAGGTGCTGTGAAATTCAGGAACTTGATCTTACAAACTCTCTGAAAGACACTGTAGGATGTTAGGAAGCTTATCTGGTGACAGAAATAGCTATTCCATCAGATCTCTAGATTGCCACCTTTGTCCCACCCAGGCCCTTCCAGTGCAATGGATGAAAGACAGATATCTCTATGTACACAACTATTATCTGTTCATCTATCCATCCATCCATCCCCCTGTACATATACTTAATTTTTATGGGAACTTTGCAGAGAGCCAGTTATACTCACATTTTATGGAGTATTCAACCAGCTTTCAGGCTTGGGCTAGCGCACACAGTCTTGATACAATATGAAAGTATGTGGTTTAGCAGACCTGTAGAAAAAATTGCTGACTGAAAGGAAAAGGAGAAGAAACTAGGAATTCCTACGTGAAGTAGGAATAAATTGAATCATTTGCTTCAGTTTGTAAACAAAAACATCAGGAAAAATGGGGGATTTTTTTCCAGGGATGGGGAAAAAGCTCTCCAACTTTTCTGTTTGCCTCTTCAGACTTGCCAGTACTATCTCTTGACACCTTTGCTTTCATGAACAGCAGACAAACTCTTTCCTTGGTCTTCATCATGCAGCTAATAGTTCTAGAACAGGTTTTTGTTGTTCCCTGACTAAATTAAATGTCTTTTGAGACTTGGCCTTAATTTTATTTTGTCCCTTTAGGATTGTTCTTCTCCTTGGTAAGCTGACCTGAATTTTACTTACTGTATGCTTCCTTTTTGTGTTCAAAGGAAATTTAAAGCTCAAGAGTTCACTGTGTTGATTTTCTACTTCCCTCCACACTTGTTGCCATAATATTATTTCTTTGAAGAGTTTTCTGTATGATCCATGTTGCTTTTTGCTGCAACATTCTTACCAAATTTCTGTCCATTTTCTTGAATCAAATTTAGAAGGATTTAAGAATACTAGTGTGTGTCAATCCAAAACATCCAGCTAGCCCTGTGTTCTGTCTTTGACACAGCAAAGGGCCAAAAACAGACACTTATGGAACAGAGAAAGCATAACGTGATATTTCCTCATAATATTATCCTGGACTACAGAGGTCTTTGGTTTCAGTAATCTACATCTCTGGAGGTTTTCAAGTCCCATCTGGACACAGCCCTAAGCAACCTTGTCTGAACTTCTGATATTCCAAATTCCCAAATAATCATGGTTCCATTACCACACTGACTTATGCTTTGAATATTGCTCAAAAATATTTTGTGTCCTTAATCATCATGATTTTTAAAGGCCAACACTAACCTTGTTCTTTTCCTTCTTTTTTGCTAGGAGACTTTCAGGAAACCCATCCCCCCCTTCATTCTTGATTCAGCAAAAACATATAAGTGAATGCCTCCTACTTTATTTTCCATTGTTTCACTTGCTATGTTAGTGTGTTTGTCAAATGCATTTACTGCTCAGTAATTTGAATTTTTTTTCTTATACCTATGTCTTGCATTTCTTTAAACTCTCTTGGCAGCAATTATGAAAAAAAATTACCTCTACATCGTACAAAATTAACTAGGATTCTCCACGTATAGAAGGACCTGTTCACTTCTAAAACTAATGCATTAACTAAAGCTGTATTAGCTATTGTATCAAGGTACCACAACTGACTGTAGCAAGTAACAGATTTGTTGAATTTTTTTGAAGTCACTACTGGAAAGAGCAAGTAAGACAACATTAGTTGTTGTAGGGAGTCAAGACCATATCCAGAATAAATCTGTTCATAGATTATGAAATACCAGTTCAAACATAGAAATGGCCCCAGACAGGCTCTTTCCTAGGAATACATCATTCAAAGTTTAATTAGGTCTTGATTTTCTTAAACTTATCTAACAGTATGACCCTTTGGGGAAATATGTATGCAATTTAATATAGCTTCATATCCTGACAGAGAACTCTAGCAGATATCTCCAAAAAAGCATATTAGAAATACCTTTTTCCCCAGTCGTACCTAATTTATGTAGATCAAATACCTGTAGGTATTTAATTCTTGTAAAACTGTTATAATCTTCTTGAGTACTGTTGCTCTCATCATGAAAGGATTTTTGCAGCAGGAAGGATAATGTACAAGTTGTTACGATATGGTTCATGAAGTTTTTCCTCTATCTGCTATTGAAGTATACACAAATCTCTTCCAACTTAACTCTAGTGAAACACTGGAGAAGTCCAGGGCAGGGCATTTTCAAAGAGCAGAAGATACATCTTTGTTTAAATAACCTCTTTTTTTTTCTCTGGAAACCTCTGTGGATTCCTGATGAAAAGGTTGGTTTTCCTTGCCAGCTGCGATAAGTTCAGCCTCAGGTAGACCCAGCACCCATGCCTCACCGCAGTCTGCACGCATGGCAGTGGTAGGTTACTTTGTTGCTGCTGCTTTTTTTTTTTCCCCTCTGCTTGCTTAAATTCTTTAACACAAATGAGCAGAAACATTGAAACAGCTCAGCATAAGCCTCCACAAAGTTTCATTTGAATACTGGGAACAAAAGTATTCTTCCAGCCTCACAATCCACTTGCATATTAGAAACAAAGTGAAGAAGAATTGAAGGCAAATTTGTTCTTATTTCTTTGGTAGTTTCAAAAGACCTTCTTTCTGTAAACATTTCTTAGCTACTATTTCTTTCACACTTAGTAAGTTCTGAGACTCAGTGTGATTGGGGAGCCTCTTCCTTATTCAGAATACAGCCATGTACACCATCATAAAAAGATTTTTGAGAAAGGTAAAGATGAGTCCGAGATCTTATCATTCTTTTTCTGTTTAGTCAATTGGATGTATTTATTCTTTTTTGGGGGGTATTGATAGGTAACTGACACTGTTGGATCATTTTCTTCCCAACATTTCATCTTCTAAGAGTTTCCAGCATTTTTCACTCATCCTTATTGTTCTTCTACAACACTTGTAATATTTTGTCTCTGTCTCATCAATTTTTTTTTTAATTTTCTCTCATCTTCTAGTGTTTTTACTACTTCTTCTTCCTCCATTTGAGCTTCCAAGCTTAACTGTCCTGTTTTTCCCTTTTCAGTCATACAAGCTTTTTGAGGGGGAAGATCTCTGCTCCATCAGATATATATTTTTTTATTTTCTTTTTCAAGTCTTTCCCTCTTATTTCAGCTTTCTGAGCCCCCCCCCCCCCCAATTGTTTATTTTGGTCTTCTAATCCATTCTTGCCTAAGAAAACCAAAAACATGCCTCTTCTTTCTTATACAGTTTTTGAGGTCCAGTGAAGCACAGGTCCCTCAGAATCTACAAGAAGCTTACAGCCATTTTCAGAGCTTGTAGACTCCTTACTGCACTGGATTGCTGAGTCTGGGACATTAGGCTCAAACTGCAGAATGAACATTGCTCTTTTTCCATCCTGGCAGAGAAAGTTCCCAGGCATTTTCCATGGAAATTCTCATTCCCAGTATTTGCAGCTGATAAAAAGATCAAGGATGCTAATAAGGGACCACTGATACATGTAAGACTTGCCAATCAAAGCAAATACTAATAATACTTATAGTTAAGCTTTGCCTGATTATTTTCACCCACAGATTTCAAAGGAAATAAACAGCAGGTGGATAACAATAAGCTCATGTATGGGAAGGGAGTGGTGTGGGAAGGGGTGTTAAATGAAGTACAACAGGATTAATTATTTTGACTATGTTGTAGAACTATCCAGCAACAGAGCCAGGAAAATCTCATCAGTCCTGGTCAAGAGCAGATCCATGTTGCCCTCCTGGAAAGACTGATTCTCCATGACCAATCCCACTCTGTTACCTGCCCTAGTTACTCATCAATTCTAACTATATATTAAAGACATAGCAGAAACTAGCCATTATCAGTAACCAGTTCTATGTGTAGCATATATTTTTCTCTTTGTTTCCACTTCCCTTGACTCTAGTTTGTATTTTTCACTTTTTTGTTTTTGTTTGGGGTTTGCCCCTTCACATCATCCACTACTTATATTCTAGAGAAAAGAGAATTAAAATTGCCAGGAGCACAGTTATTTTAAGACTCAACCAAGATGCTCTACAGTGTATCATTAATATTTGACCAAAGGGCTCCTCCTCTGGCCAGCAGCACCTTGCTCTTGCCATTGCTCAGGTCATTCAGCTGGAGCAGACATTCAGCTGCAAACAAAGGTTTTTTTAATGTGCTGCAGAGAAAGTTTTAAATATAAGTTCCATTTAAAAACATAAACTAGCATTCCAAAGCTGTCACAAGGAGAGATGGTGACTCATCAGGCACAAGGGCACATTTTACCGTACTCTGCTGTTTGCTCTTCCACTCAGAGCAAGCTGAGGTAGAAAAGTGTGCCTTAATACTCCTCACATTTCTTCTTTTTTATTTCTGTTAAATAAAATCCACATGGGAAATGGCTCCAAGTACTGTAATATCAGTGGGTGATTCATCTCCACAGGAATTATTAGAGAGAAAATGACCTTATTGTGAAGTGGATTGCCTTCATTAAGGCCACTTGGTGTTTTTCCCCCATTGTTATTAGAGCATTTTGTAGACACTCAAAATCCATAATATTGTCATAAATCTAAAAAAAGGTTGGCATTTTCCTTTTTTTTTTTTTTTTTGTTATACACTTTGCTGCCATAAATATCTCACATTTCTTCCAAAAATAGAAGGAACATCCCATTACATTTCTCTGAAGCAGAAAAAGGCTGTGGTGCTACAACTATGTTTGCGATTTCATCTATGGCACTGGTCCTACTGCCTTAATGAGACAGAAGACCTTGCCATAGTGGAAGCTCTAAATCCAGTCTGGATACAGGCTAAAGGTTTTTTGCTCTCAGGGAAAAAATGATTTGGTGAAAAAATGAGTTGCTTAGTTGTAGGTACATTGCTGCAAGCTGATTCTGAATATTTCTAGCTACTCCTATCCATATTATTTTCCAACTGGAAATTTCTATTTTCATTTCTGGATTCACAGTTCATTTACACTTGATCCCCCAGAGATTGTTTTCTTGAGCAGGCATTTTGTAAAAGTACAGAGAATGGATTAACTTCAGTACTCTACTGTATTCTGGATTGTGCACACTCTAAAAAGCACTTACAGGCATGGACCCTTTTTTCCTGTCAATTAGCTCCACATTCTGGTTCCTGTGCTTACTCCATAGTTTGTGCTTCTCTATAAATGAGAAATGCAATGCATGGTTTGGGTTTCTGTACAGTAAGTTAATGGTATTTGCATTTCAGATATGCCAGATTTCTTCACTAGTCACCTGAGACAGAGCACAAGAATGAATTACTCTGAACTGTCTTTCTGTCTCCTGACAGGTCTGCTTGAAAAGCATCTTGCCTCAAGCTGAATTCATTGTTATTTCACTTATCTCCGAGTCAGCAAGAGACAGTTTTACAAATCTCTAACATAAGGCATGAAATGGAATTCAACAGTAACACTGATTTTCCTCTTTTTATTTGGCTTTGGCCAAATGAGCGGAGGCTGATATATTGCTAATATGGAGAGCATATTTTGGGGTGTTTTCTTAAAAGGTTAACTTTACTAAAATCAGTCAGCCTGTGAGACAAACAGTAATCTGATGGAGAATTAACTCTCCTTGATTTATTTATCTTTCCCTATAACTACCTCAAAATACAACCTTTAGGGTGAAATACAATGAAAGCTGGTAGCGTTTACTGAGGTGTGTGAGATATAGTATTCTTTCTTATTTGAGCAGTAATATGACAATAATACTTTAGTGTTAATAAATGCTATTTAAATAAATATGCAATTAGCTGAAGAGTGGCCTAAAAGGCCTTCCATTTTTCTAGAGGCAATGCTTCCCTGAACTTTCCAGAACACAGGGATGATTTCAGACACATTCTACTAATTATAGTGTTGTGGGTAGTAACCTACTTCTACTTATGAATTGGTTGCAATCTATATATTAATGTGAAAAGAAGCCAAGACTGAAGAGGATATGTCTGTATTTGTAAACTAAACACAGCCAGGGTCCCAACGACATGATCAACCATGTATTCAAATCATCAGGATGGTCCTTACCCCAGGTCAGCTAGTGCCTCAAACCATGAACAGGCACAATTTGGAAACTGTGCTAACAGCCTTCAGACCACAGGATCATTCCCCTGAGGTGGCTTGAGTACCGTCACCCCACTTTGAGGAAGTGATTTTAGTTGCTCTAAGGAGAGTTGTGCCATTTGGCCTCAGAGCTAGAATTTAGTCCTTGACCTCTAGCTTTAATAGTGTCAAAGCAGTCAAAGACTACTTCTATCATGAAAAAGGATCTTTCAGGGCTGGCTCAGAACAGCTCTAAACATCCAGGCTAGTCATGCCTGTTGAGTGAGGTCCTTGGGTCTGTCATTTGGTTAAAACAGCACTAAATACCACTCTGTTAGCAATTCTGTTCCTCCTTCCCGTGACTCCCTTTCCCTTCAGCTGAGGGTTGCCTTCTCAAGATCTGAAATCGCGACCTGTTGAAGAAATACTTGGGCCTGGGATTCTGTCCTGATCCATGGCATAGCCCTCAAAGCTGTGTCTGCATTAGTAAATAAAATGGAGCTATTCTGCAACTCTGAGGGCAAGTGGTATAGTTCAGCTCACTTCCATAGGGCTCAACACCCTTTCCGCTTCAGGCTGGGTGGCTTTGTCCATATTGAACTGTGCTATCTTTGTATGTGCTCAGAGGTCAAAACCATGTTGAAGTGTGCTAACAGCTATATCATGTGCCAATGTCCGTGACTTTGCTGTGGTCATTTTTGAGCTACTGATGCAGACACAGGCAAACAGTCTTATGGTTTAGAGTACCCATGAATGGATGAATTATACTTGCAGTCCCTCAAGACATTGTCTTCTGGATAACAAGTCTCCAAGCTACTATAGCCCATTCCTCTACCTGAGGAATTTAAGGTTCAATACTGAATCTTACCCAGAGCATTTTAAAAGTGCATGAAGTGCACTAAAGTGCTGCCGATAATCGCATTCAGAAGCTGCTGTTCCCCTTGATATGGGATACACAAAGTAAGGAAAAAAATTCCAAAGCTGTGTCAGGCCAAATCCATCCAATTTTTAAAATTTATTTTTCTTTCCACCAAAAATGCTTGGCATTTTGCAGAGAAAATTTGTGAATTAAACTGTAAAAAACTGCCCATTAAAACCAATGAGCAGTTCTTTCTACAGATCAGGGACCAACATTAGCAAAAGGCTCTAAGTGGTTGAGGTCAAAATGTTAAGCTTAAGACTCTGTTTGAAACAATGATATTTTCTAGTACTGTAACAGAACAGTATTCTGGTTACTGTGAGTGGCAGTACTAGGTTATTAATGTAATTTTTCAATTACTAATGCAGAGTAAGTTTTCTTCTATTTTTTTTCCCTTCTTTTTGGTTTCATCCAAAAGACCAGATAAAGTGCAGCATGGTACTGTAGGGATTTTTAATCAAATGCAATTATATAATTAATGATACAATACTAAGCCATGGCAGTCCAATTACCATGGATGAACATTTCTTCAGGGGTCTCTAGCTCTTCATAGTGGAGACTGGCACAGAACAGATTCCTAATAGGCAGCTCAGAGCCCCTTGGGGTATGTCATAGACAAATAGATTTTCACAAGCTTGTGCTGCTCTTGTCTTACTCTAACAGCTCCCTTCCTAGTCATACTAAATGAGTTAGGCTTATTCTGTGGAAGCTGACTAAAAGTTCTGCATGAATGCTGTAACCAGCAAATGCTGGAGAGCAGCAATGTTACACATCATATTTTCCTCCAGCACCAACAAATTTCAGGGTAGGAAACTTCACTGTAGAAATTATTTTAACCCCTTTTTTGGCTAGGTATCCCAGGAAATAAATGAACTTGTGGTTAAGCAGTCAATAGCCAATACTGACACAGCTTGAAACTGAACTACAGTTGTTGAAACTTGCTTTGTAATAAGTATGACAGAGAGAAAATGAATGTGTGTTCTTCTCAGACAAATTTTTCAGGGGACTAAAACAAGACCCACACTTCATATGCAGCAGATTTAAAGAATCATGACATGAGAGAGAGAGAGAGAAATAAGGGAAAATGATCTAAAAGTAACTGACATTATAAATTCCCACTTCTATGAATAATAGAATCACACAGGACATAGTGACTGACGCTGAAGATTGTAAATGAATGTCTCTTTGTGGCACATCCAGAGATAGTCCCTAAATGGCACGGCTTATAGTAATGCTGCTGGGTGGGCAGGGAACAGGGTCAGGGAACAAAGCCAGGGAAAATGAAATAGAAATATCTTATAGAGCTACAAGTATCAGGAGAGGACCCGATTCTATTTCTTCAATAAATATTCATTTTTGGCCCAAGTCTGGGTATAACTAGTCTTGTCATGAGGAAGGGTGCATAGCAGAGCAGCTGCTTCTCTTATATAATGCTGAAAACTTGTCACTAATAAGACTAGTTCTAATCACCAGTGCTAATAAGAGGGACTACAGTACCATTAATGCTCTCCAGTGTATTCCTGCTTGGGACACAAAGCTGCCAAGAATGAAACCAGATGACCAGGCAATAAAATCCTTAGGAAAATAAAAGTATATGATGAAAAAGTATACTTTTCAGCTTACATTTATCTTTGGAATTATTCATAGAGTAGATTACTCTTGACTACTTCCTGCCTTCTATCTCCTTATATGTTGTGTTGCAGCAAATCCATTGTATGTCTGTAACCATAGCTCATTCAGTTCTTTGAAAAATAAATGAAGGAAAGTTGAGCAATTTTTTTTTAACCTCCTTATTATTTGGTCTTCTCTTGAGACAAAGAATTATGCTTTGCTGTGTATTGCTAAACACGGAAAAATATTTTTTCCAAACAAGGAGGGAATAGACAAGTCCCTACCATGCAGCTTTTCAACCCACAACTGGGTTCAGCTGAGTTACTCAAATTCAGTCCAAATGCCATTTGTTCCTCCTGCCACTGGTACTATTACACAGATTGTTCCAATTACGGATTTATAGTTTCTTTATGAATCTGTTTTCAGTTTTTACAGTGAATATGACATGTAAAAAATTGCAAAATCAACTATATATCGTGCCTACTGATTGTGTATCTACAATGAGCCATAAGACTTAATCATAATCATGAAACTTCTTCATAGAATTACTACTTCAAGACTCAAAATGAATGAACGGGGAGAGCTGTTTTATGGTTCTTATACAAATATTGGTTATATATTTATTGCCTCAGGAAGAAATTATGTGATTATTATTAACTCTATAATGAAATGGATTTTTTTGAAATGTAATACTTTGGTATAGCAACTGACAGTTAATAGAAGTTTAGGGGCAAAACTTGTTCTTGGTCACAAAGGTCTGGATTTGCAATGTGCATTAATATTGACTGACATCACCAAGTACAGATCTGTGTAAGCAACAACAAAAGAGTTTGTATGAATGCTGGTATTGGTATATGTCAACAAAGATGAATATTGACATCTTTAGAAATAAATGGCTCTCATATGAGTAATCCCATTATTTTCAGTAAACTTTTTGAAAATGTAAAGTCTGTTTAAATTATGAAAAATAAAGTGTTTTTATGTAAATAATTGGGAAGAGAACCTTGATAATCTTTTCTTGCTTTTTATGGATTATAATTTGAATAGGTTCCATCTAATCTATAATTCCTTCCAGATAGAGTAGTGTGTTGTTATGCAAATGTCACTACTTTCGTATTGCTAACCATGTGAACAGGTCTTGACACACTATTCACCTCCACCTCTCGCAGTCAGCTTTCTAGAAGGACATTAATGCAATCATGTATTTTTCCTTTTAGTCCTTGCTCCAGACATGACTCAAAACTTCTGGACTCAAGAAAGGATATGGAGGTAAGCAAAGGCTGTAATATTCAGCCTGAACTTTGATATTAGCCTTAACCATCTATGAATACATTGCTAAAAGAAGTACTACTTTATGAATGCATTCCATAGAAGACAAATCATGTTGTTCACAATGCAGTTGTTCCAAGACCAGAACAGGTCTACATTAGATTAAACTCATGACAGGGTTTATCTTCCATATCTCAACAGCATGCGGATCAGACTGTCTTTTAGAAAATTCCTCCTCCTCCTGATACCACAGGCCAGAAAGTTATATGGTTGACAAGCCATGAAACCTGTTCTTCTTCCTAGACATTTTATATGCAAAACAATGTCAGCTCAAATTTAACATAATGTTAAGAACTTTTTCCTTTTAATCTCATTCCCCATTTCAAGATTGTGTAACGAAAATAGACTGTGTCTAAGGTGCAACCAACAAGTCCCTGGATTTCTGAGTTGTTATTGCATATTATTCCTTTATTTCTCTGACTTTACTTGTTTTCAGGGTCTGGAGTGCTTTAGAATGAAAGCAGAATCAAACACCAGTCTTGTCTTAAAGGTATTTTTGTTATTCAAAATTGCCATCATTTTTATTTATTTTGTTTGAAAACCTGTGCTTGGTGGGTGGAATGCTCCACAGTAGCAACATGGGAATTCCTGTACTGCAGGAGGTCTACAGTCCATCCAGGCAATATCTTTCCTCTCCCTCACAGTGACCAGCATCAAGCTACTGCAGGTGAAAACACCAGATGCCCTGCAATCTGCAGATTTAAAAAAACTGCCCCCAGGAAGGATATCTTTAATTCCAGACAGTCATGGCAGGTCTCATTTTACTCAATATTAACATAAACAATGTAGACATCTGCAGCTGGGCTGGTCATTCAGAATTCTTTTCTAGCTATAGGAGACAATAAGGCATTTCTAGAGCACAAGTTATCAGACATATTTTAAAATACCTAATTCTTTCTATTGAAGATAGAATTAAATGAGGTGGTGAGCTCATTAATTTTCCACTATACACATCCAAAGGTAAGTGAAATACAATGCATCTTCAGAAAACAGTTTAAACCCTGAAATAAGCAGTTATAGAGATGTTCTAAAATTCTCCAGTCCATGATGGAAAATTAATGAGCAATGCAAGCAACTCTGTGTAATATATTCATACTTCATCACTGCGAAAGCACATTGCAGGTTAATTCCGGTTTAACAATATAACCCTTGAAAAGCCTTTGCTTATTACCCAGAGTACTGGGGAAATGGGTCAATGAGGTTGATTATGAAACAAAAGCTGATGCAAACAGAAAGACGCTCTTATCAGCACCTGAGTGTAAAATAACTGCCAGTTGCAGTTCATCCCATACGTGATTCACTGCAGGAATTAGGGGAGGTGATTGATAAAGGGAGGACACCAGAAATGTAAGCCAGCTACATGTAAAAGGAATGTAAACAATTCAGCATTCCTCACTGCACTTACAGCCATGGCAACGATAACAACCTCCTCATTGTTGACATACTTTGCAGGTCAGCATAGCCTCTCCTGTACATATAGATGCTGAGCTCTTTCCCGATGCTTTTAGAAGCCTTTATCCTTCTAGCCAAGGAACAGTAGCATATCTTCTCCCCTACCTCCCTGGCCTGCTGGGATAGTGATAATACTGAATCTATTCATCCTCCAAAACCTCTTTCTAGGGAACGAGCTGGTCAGTTATACAGGCCGAAATACCTATGGTCCTCCTTCCTTTTATATTGAAAAAAATCACAACCATTACACTTTCTATTTGTGAGAGCAGATGAATCATTTTAAATTATTGCACATTTATTGTGTTAGCATTTTGGAAAAATTGAAAGCTCAAGTAATAATATCAGTGTATTCTTAAGAGTCAGATCTGCATTCCACATGTCTTTGTCTCCTGTTACTAAGAACTACACTAACAAATTAGAATAAACTCTTAAGCATGTGAAATCCTGAGCCTTTGTCATATCCTAAATTAATACTGCTGTTTTAATCCTGTTTATTTTGTAAGATGCCATTATTGCTTCAGTGCAGTTACTTCATCTGAGATTCTTATAGATCTACATAAGACAAGCATTATGTGGATCAGACAATCATTGTGTGTGATCTTGTTTAGAATAACAAGATCCTTCCAAGAAGCTTTGCAAGTTGGTGTATACCAGTTGTCCACCTGTCCCTCTTTTATCAACAGCCAAAGTATTACTCATCAAAGCATTTGACCATTGACATGTTTTTACCAGTTATTTCACTGAGCCTGAACTTATGCATAATTCTTTTTCATTATTCCTTCTGTGTATGGATGATAGTGCATATGCAAAGTCCCTACACCAAAAGAAGCTAAAAATGGTGCCCAGGGAAGGCAACTCTTTAAAAAAAAAAAAAAAAAAAA
The DNA here is from genome assembly GCF_036417845.1 of Apteryx mantelli. Taxonomy (NCBI): domain Eukaryota; kingdom Metazoa; phylum Chordata; class Aves; order Apterygiformes; family Apterygidae; genus Apteryx; species Apteryx mantelli. The sequence goes on from NC_089979.1 coordinate 156,132,383, forward strand.
AAAAAAAAAAAGTTGCTTTCACTTTGGAAGTGTGGCAAGGTTCTTAAAACTGATCCTTTCTTCTTCTTTAAGGGCACTGAGGATATAAATCACAGTGAAGCTAGAGAAGAAGGGGTTATAGAGTAAACTGCCAGAACTATGTGTTGTTCACCCAGAGTCCTGAAAAGAATTTGAAGATACGATAGCTGAGCTTTCAACTGTGGTATGAAATTTTCACTTAGAACTGCTCAGCTCTCAGAGGATGGGAAGGTGGTTAATATGATGCCAACTTTTAAGAATGATTTCAGGGTAAATCTGGAGAAATACTAATCTGTAATTTTGACATCCATACCACACAAATCAGGCAATCTGTAATACACAATAGACTTAGCATGACATACATCATATATTAGGGGAGAGCAAGCATGGCTCTTATATAGGTTAATCATGACTAACAAACCTTCTAGAGCTCTCTGGTGAGATCAGCTGTCACATGGATAAGGGAGAGCTGGTTCATAAGATATATTTGAATCTTTAAACTGCATTTCGAAATTTCACTTGGCTAAGAGGTTTTTTTTTGAAAATTAAATGTCCATTAAGTAGATGCTCAAATTGATAAATACTTGGTTAAGAAATAGAAAAAAGAAAATTTAGTACATGGTCATTGTTACGAATGGAGTGAAGTCAGCACACGGAACACAACAGAATACTTCAGTGATCTGTGCTGTTAACGTATCCATAAAGGATCTGGAAAGGGCAATTGGCTGAAGTGTCAAAATCTGCTGAGAAATCTAAGTCATTCATGGTTATAAAAAATGCAGGGTGACCATGTAGCATTGCAGAAGGACCTAGGCAGGTCCTGTCTGTGCTGCATACCAGACTGACAAAATGGAAGATGAAGTTAAATGTAGATAAATGTAAAGTAACATATCCAAGAGGAATGATCCTCATTTTATGCATATAGTACTGGCTTACCAGTACTGCTCTGAAGTTTAGTAGCAAATTCTGTGGAAATGTTGGCTAAGGGCTCACTACAGTTAAAAAGAAAAGGAAAGGTTAAGCAGTATTAGAAAAGAAATAGGAGACAAACTAGAAAACAGCATTATGCTGTTATAATCTAGTAGTGCTTTTTATTTGCAAAATCAAGAAAAAGGTACTACAACATTTTCTTGAAGGGTATTAAAAATAATAACAGCAATACCTCTGTGAAGTCAGCTTCTTGTGTTAAAGCCATTTTAAAGGTCACCAGTTCCTAAAGTGTAATGATAAGTGTTGATAGTCCTTGCTAATTAGAATAACCTCCTACACACTGGGGCTGCTTTTTAAAAGCACTTATTTCCTTTCTTTGAGAAAATGAGTTTTGCAACTAATGGCAAATTCTGAAGTTGGTCCCCAATTATACACAAATGCAGATGCAAGCTCTCTTCTCTTTCTCTCTCTCTCTCTCTTTGTCCCCCCCCCTTCCCCCTCCCCTACTTTTTCCTTCCTGGCCACAGCACAGTGGGAGAAGTAGCAATTGGAAGTGTTGAAACCAGGCCACTACAAAATAATTGCAACTGCATTAGCACCAGAAATGTTTTAGAACCAATTAATGGGGAAATTCACTAAAAGCCCCATTATCTCTTTAAAAGAGCTTTACACGCTTATGTCATGCAGCTCATAAATAACAGGGATCTAAAAGGAAATCCCTTTGTAAATTGTTCTTCAGACTTTGTAAGAGTAGGTGCCAGTCATGGAGCTATTGAAACATAGATTAATGTTCAGAGTAAAAGCACCATGGAATGAATCATGATCTCATTTTGGAAATGACCGCGGATGTAGATGGCAGACTTTGGACAGACTGGTTATGTTACAGACACACAAGGGAACCGAGGAGATTTGGTTTAAACAAGGGGGTGTCAGCCATGTTTTACCGGTGATTTAAAGATGCTGTTAAAGTAAGACACAGTGGAGAGAAAGCAAAAAGGGGCACATAACTATATGACTTTATATGTACTTAAATGATGAAAACCAGAAGGAATGCAAATAGACCAGCAATCCATGCTTACTTTAGTAGCAGCCAGTCAAAGAACTATGCAGTGCAATAAATCAGCTGGATTACAAGTCAAGAAGCAGGCAGCCAGCCAGGTAAACCTGTGGCTACAGTGTCAGGTGTGGCATCACTGCATGAATGAGTGAACTTTTGAGATATCAGGCTCCTTCAGAAAACCAGCTTCATCATTTGTGTTGGTATTTGAGGTCAAGCTTAATTGCCTTCTTGCAAACTTTGGCAGGAGAGAGTGATAATTTCAGTAAGGTCCAAACCGACCTTGTTCCTGAGATAGCTAGGGGAATTTGGAGTGAAATTTCTATTGTGCTTTTTACATCTGGACTCTTGTCTAGGTATAATGTTAAACAACCTTAAACAGTCTTTGTGAACTGCTATTTGGTGACATCTTAATTACTATTAACTATCAAGAAGGTATAACAAGATCTAACCTCAGGGAAGCAAACTGTGATTCATTTTAATACACTCTCTGTCACAGTGCCCATGCCAGGTAGACAAGAAACCTTATCAAGAACAGCCACAGAATAATCAGATGCAGCAGATCCCATCAGGAGCAAGTTAACATGTGGTGGGGGGAACTGCATCTTCTTTTTTCCCCACTTCCCTAGTGTGGAATTCTCATTCAGTCTTTCTGTAGATGTTACAGTATTCTAAAAAAAGATTGTGGTTAAGACACCATGGAACAGGACAAAGGACTTTTCAAGGATATATAGATATCCTGCATGTATATGCTAGTCAGAAATTTGGATATTTGAGGGGTGCTTCTACTAAAATACGGGGTTATATGTGGTAAACAATCTGGCTTCAGTGATAGAATTACTCCCTAGTTTTGTTTTAACTTCCTTTTCTTCGGGATTGCTGCTATAGAGGAAAACAAGGCAATCATTTTCCATAAAGAAAGAAAATTGACAAAAAAAAAGTCACTGAAATGAGTTCAGCAGTGTGGTTACCGTCCCCAGTTTTGCAGTGGTTCTGTTTTAGCCTTTGGGTGTCAGGCTTTCATTTCATACTACTAAATACTTCCTGGATTCCTGTGTTTTTATTTCTTCTGCAGTGGTTAACATTTTACTTCTGTCCTTTTTTTTTTTTTTTTTTTTTTTTCATTTTGTTACCCTTGCACCTCTGTGTCATGCTCTAGTAAGTGGATTGAAGTTGAGTTTATGCTGAAGATATCCCAACAGGAACATCAGGTAGCAGCACAGCTTTCATTTGCTGCTTCTTCAACAGACAATAACAATTCTGTTTTGCTAATTTTGACAGAGAATGTTTCAGGTAAAATTACTGAAAGGCATCCAGTCTCATATTGGTCAGTGACTCCTTGGATGATACCATGCTAAGATATTGTGTTTGTCTTATACAAATTAACGAAACAACTTTTTAGAGAAAGAAAAGGAAGAATAGCAAACCTCTCATGTTTGTCATAATATTCTCTCTTCTCGTATTAGTATCCACCAATAACATCCAAATGTCTTTGAAGAAGCATTCTTTTATTGCATGTTGTCTTATTCACAATGTACAGAGAAGGAACGGTAAAGCTAGTGATGGGATTCATACACAACCTCTGTGAAGTTGGCATAGATCTGGAGAACCCGAGGAGGCATTAGCTGTAAGTGTATTCACAGATGAATGTTGGTTTGCTCTCATTGTACTCAATGTCTCAACATTTTAACATTTGTTATTGCTTTAAAATATGTAAGTAACAACTGTTGGGGTTAAATTGCAAGACTGTTTTTTGACACACCATTGCATTACAAAGTTGTTATCACCTTTAGATTTCTGACAGAATCTGGAATAGATCTGGTAACTTTGCTTCATATCTTGTTTCTTGAGCTAAGAATAAATTATCCGAAGAATGTGATGTAGCTGGAAGCAAAACTATTCACAAATTTGTACTAAACCACTCATAATAAAGTTCCAGGCATAACAAGGAGCATGTGACTGCCTAAACATCAAATAGCAGTTCAGGATTTAGGGTCCTGGCTTCTGTTCCTTTTGCCAGAAGGGATTTAAACTCATATGTCTCCTGAGAGAGCTATCAAGCTAGATAGTTGAGATAGGTGGCTTCTTCAGTTGCTTATGTTGTTCTGTTCCATTCTGCATTTCTTAATAAAATATTCATTAAGGCATTAAAATTTGCTATATAGGCTGATAATTAGGATGATCATCTGAATTCTAATTCCTGTGCCAATTAGTATTTCAGTACGAAGGCATCCATCAGCTTGGATTCAAAGCTTTATTCTAAATCAGATGACTGTCCTAAACTACCAACCATAGATACAGTCTTATTTTGGCTCAGTGAATATTTAATTACATTCAAAGTGAAGAGAGGGAGAGCAACATTATCTGGGCGGCTAGAAATTACCATGGTCACTACGGAGCCAAGGCCTCAACTGTGAAACTTCCAGAGTTTCCAGGCTCTTAAATCCACATAAGCCCATCTGTTGACCTGTGAATTTGAAAATGCTGGAAACCTTCAGGCAAGTTGCAAAGGAGATAGGGCTCTATGGGTCTTTGTTCTCTCACCTATTCATTTATTCATTAATCAGTTGCTAAAGAAGTCAGCAGGTAGGCTGGCAAGTGATTAGGGAGTTCTAAGACATTTTTAGCATGAGCAGATACATCAAAACCCTATCTGTGTTATACTGCAGCTTCACTGTGATCTCTGAAAAATATTTTGCTTTTACTGATTCAGCTTTCTTCAGTGAAATATGCAAAAAAAATCTGTATTTTCCAAACAGCTAAATGTTTACTTCACAGGCTTAATCCATTACACTGAGTATAGCTGGACAGCTGAATGACACATGCTGAAGGAGAATTCTCCATAGATGAACATGACAGACTGTGTCACTGGCTTCTAATACATATGCGCTTTGGTGAAGAACGTGTTCCTGGTATTTGCGTAAGCTAGGATGCCAGGGTCCTATTGCTTTGAGTGAGAAGAAGAGATGATCCGATCAGTGTGCCAAGTTCCTGTAACTCATTACTTTCTATTCCCCGGGAAGTGGCATTCCCCTACTCCGGTTGCCAAAAGCTGGTTTCTATTTCACAGTCCCAAGGATGGTGTAAAATCTCATTTACTTATTACCTGCTTCTTAGGCTATCTACTGCAAAATCTATTTCTGATTTGCACTTTGCTTCAACAAGTGTTCAGCTACTAATAAATTCTCTTTCTCTCTTACTCTCTTGCTCTTTTCTTTTGCTCCCACCTTCTTTCCTTTCCTCCTCCCACCCCCTTTGGGCACATTTCCAAGTGTGAGCGAAAAATGGGTCCCCAGCCACATACAATAGGCAGTGCATGCTGTGTTTCATTCTTCTTTCAGAGAGAGTGAAATACAAGACATAGAATGGGTACTATCTGGAGTCAAACTTGTTCAAAAAGGTACGTTAGTATATTACACTGTATTTTTCTCTGTATATTAGACTGTATTTTTCTCTGATACGGGCACTTAGATTCAGGTAATATTTACACGTAAGTCTTCAGCAACTTTGCAAAATCCACCATGTATTACAAGTTGTGCCTAGAACAAGCAGGTGTAATTCTGGGAAGAGAAGTATAATCCAGTTGCTAGCATTGATTTCTTTAGCATTTTATCAAACTCCCTGTTGTAGCAACAGTCTTATGCTGTTTTTCCATTCTGCTTAACCAGCAGATGACTCAGTCTACAGACCAAGATAATGTAGTACAATTATAGCATTCAAAATGGTTTATGTGTGACTACTCAAAGCTTGTCTTCGCTCTGTTTATTGGCTACTAGCACACTAAGCGAAATGTAAGTTAACAAATTCCTAAAAATACCCCAGGGATGAATCATCCCTTTCAAAAGGGTTCTGGAGAGTGTTTACCACTGTGATGGTAAGTCACGGGGTAGTAGGGAAGCCAATTTCTGTTACAGAAAGAGACAAGCTTGAGTCAGCCAAATGCTATGTTACAGATTCTGAATGCTTTGCCTGGAAAATGGCTATTATGAGTTAATGTCCTCAAGTCTGGGCAACTAAAGGCAACTGCTAAAGCAAAATTTTCTCAAAGTATCCACATATCTTACAAGTCTAATTTCTGTTGCCCTCCTCAGGAATTCAGCAGTTAGGATTTTCTAACTTTTAGAAAATTTACTCCCAAATCCTAAGCAACTCATCTGTTCTTTGGAAATAGTAGAAATTGCAAAGCCTGTTCACTTTGAATTTAGCTGCTTGATTTTCAACACTGAAATTTGAAAATGTGTGTTCCAATTCATTGCCTAGAAGTGTGTTTAAACATTCTCTGATACTTGAAGAGCAGACTGAAGTATTTTTGAAAGAAAGATTAAAATGCTGCATCTCTCCCTTAAAAACTTTGATATATCCAGCTTTAAATGAAAAGGGCTAGAAATGATGAATAATAATAAAATCTAAGTGAAAATCACATTGATATTTCAACCTTTGCTTTGTAGTAAACCAATAATAAACTATAATAAATCTACTCATTTCTACAGGTGTTCAGTTAGCTTTAGTCACACTACATTATTACATTATTTCATGGTGATTTAATTTGATTGAAAATTTACTGTAAATTGAGAAATGTCTGAAAGCTGCATTTACAAAGATCTTTCTGTTTGCTAGATTATTGTACTACATTTACATTTTGATCCCCGGCAGATGGCACAGGCAGACATGCTCTGAGGATCTCACCGGTGCGGCTGAGGGAGCTGCCTCCACTTGTCCTCAGCAGCGCTCCTCCCATGGCAGTTACCGTCCTTGCATGTCTGAGATACCATAACTGGTGACGTGGCTGCATCGGGGCCTCACCTCCACTGCGTTTTGGGCAACAAGCACACACACCTAATTAGCACAGATGGCTTGGGCCCACTAGATATAGCTAATGAAAATATGGGAGCACCTTTACACAACCCAGACATTAGGCTGGAAGAATAAGCTCCTGAAGCTCTTATGTTAAGTACAGAGGGAGCTTAGATGGGTGAATCCAAACCCTGGTCTGCTTCGGTGCAAAACCAGATGAACTTAAACATTTTGAAAAGTTGACCAAAAGCCATGAAAGGTCTTCCACATTTGAATCTTAACAAGTTGAGAGATATGGCCATGCTGTGTAGATAAATGTGGAAGGACCAGTATAAAACACTTTTTAGAAATCCTGACTCAGGCAATCGATCATAAAGGATGCACCTCACAGACCAGTCCTAATACGCTTCTGTTTTCATGCATCACCTTCCATTTTCAAGAGTGCTATCTATTACTCAGCATAGAGGAAGAAAGGCAGACTCATGCTATGGCAAATTAGAATAAAGTTTATGACCAATAAAATTAATAAATAGAATTTTTAAAATGACATTTTGAAAATAGGTGCAGTGTGAATGATATTATACTCTGCTGTCTTGTTCTCTGGGCATTGTGCATTACAACAAAACAACAGGTTTAAAATTCCTTACTGGTAAACAGTGAAACATATTATATGAAAGGACATAGGTTAAAATCTTCCCCTTCACAGACCAGATATCTTTGATACTCTGCATGGAAACTAGTGGCTGCTCAGAGAAGGTTACTCCATTTATTTCACTATAAAAGAGTTCAATAAACCCTTATTTCTGAATTAAAAACTTGTTCTACACTTGTCAGCATGATTACAATTTAATCATACTCTGTTTGTTCCTTGACTCCTCCCTCTCACAATTACGCTTTAATAAGTAGGCTGGTGTTTGTGTTGAGTCTGCTATAAATCTTTAAGAAAGTAGCCTATTAAAAGGCTCACTTTAGCTCACATGTCTCTGGTCAGAAGGGAGAGTGTTATATAAGATGTGCTACTGCCATATTTGTACAGATGAATCTGGGGAATTGCCCGCTGGAAAAAAAAAATTTGTGAAGAGTAAATGAGGATATCTTTAGATAGTCGCCTGTGTTTGAGACTCTCAGACATGCCCCAGAAATGTCTGTGATAGTAAAACCTCCCACTTGATCCCTGTGGAAGTGTGGAGGAAAGGCTGCCGCTAAGCTGAAGTTGTATAACTGTGGACGCCCAGCGAAAGCCGTTTGCAAAACCTTTGCTTTTATGTAGTTCAGGCTCCAAGCTCTTAGCTCCTGCACTTTGTCAGACGATTCATTTGCCATCCTTCCCAGGATGTACCTTGAAAGAGGGGCTGTAATGTAGCTTCACAAAGTGAAATGCAAAGTAAATGAGATTGCAGGCAGAACGCTACTTAACAGCCTTCTGGGAGCTGTTTATCAAACCACAGATGTGCCTCACATACATCACTGGCTATGGGGATGGCTCAGGACACTCAGTGTGACCACTGGAAAGCTGGGAACTTATCAGATAGTCCAAACACTTGCAGGGCTACGAGTTAGCGATAAGAGTTTGAAAATTTCAGGCTTCCTCAGAACTTCTTGTTTTACTTTTTCAGAAGTGGATGAAGGAAACCAGCGGTCTGAGTAGACCTCTCATAAAGTTTAGAACCAAAGAAATCCATAATCACCAGTGTCGCCTGAAATTTCAGGTTAACAGGCAGGCCCCAAAACCAAGAAGGGACTGTGTGGCTATCTGATAACCACAAAAGGAATAGGTATTAAGGAAAAGCTGGTAATGAGAAATAGTTGTTAATAAGCATTTGGGAAAGAAGACCGCTCAAAAGCTGGAATGGTCTAGAAAAAAAAAAAATCTAATGACTCCTTTTTCATCCCAGTCCTAATTCAAATTCTGCTAAAGAAATTTTTAAAAAAATAATGTCAATAAAAATGCGGAGCAGAAGTACTACATAAGTCAAAGCATAAGTGAGCATATGCACAATTACAAATGCACACAAACACATCATCACACACCGATTTTTTATATACTTATAGCTGACATCTGGGAAGAGTTTGCATAGTTCCACTTACGTCCTCTTGATCCTGCAAAATAGTAAGTAATAGATGAATGGTGGAATGGTTTTGCAAGCACCTATAAGTAGGTTAAAGATTATTGAGATGGCAAATTCACAAAGTTTTACGCTAATTTTTTTCTCCTTCTCAGAAGTGTGTGATGCTATTAAATCAGCATCTAAACAACAGCAAAAATATATTCTGGATTAAAATAATACGCATAGAAAGAGTCAGTCCTTCAGAAAACTGCTTGTGAAAGTACAAACACAAATAATTGTCTTAACTGTATATGTTTTTTTTTTCAATTGCATATGTATTTGTTATAAATAGAGCTGTGTGAATAACAGGGTTTCTGTTTGCTGGCAGCTCCAAAAAAAAAAAGCCCATCAATGAATGTACAGACATCAAAATACATTGAGTATCGATTAAAACAAAACATCTTGTTTAAAAAAAGTTGAAATGAAGTGTTATCTTTTTTTGAATTTTAAAAGAGCAATTTGGCAAAAAAATGAATTTATGAAGTATTTCAGTACAGCTGTACATATGTTTCTCACATGCAAAGTTCTGGCTAGAAAAGGTTTGCACAAATCACAAATTAGAAAGTCACAGCATGCTTAGCAACTGCAGAGAAAATTTCAGAATACAATTTTACACTGATATCACTAAAATCTGGTATATGACACATTATTCTCTATTTTGGGCCTATTTTTCTTACTTATTTGTCGTATTTTTTCCTCATTCTTTTCCTTTCATTTTCTTCTCAGCTTCTTCCTATACCTCATTTATTTTACTTTGAATGCAAATGTTCTAACAGTGAAATCAGGTCATCTATATATTCAAAATCAAAGGGAAAAACATACTTCTGTCCCTAGGTATTTCAGCTTTTGGTATGATCGGCACTATTATATGCTGGATTAGTTTATATATTTCACACTCCTCAAGAATTAGTCACTTTGTTGGCCTTCTAGGGCTGGGAATAACTAAGCAAACAAACAGAAGAGAGAACCTTGCTCTGAGTGTTAAACTAAGCAAATATGACAAGGAAATCACCAGGGTAGGCTCATATATATGCACTGTCAAGGTGCCATCTTGACAAAGTGTCTTTTTTCACTACAGTCACACGTTTTATACTGTCAGCAGGTTTTAGAAGTGAAATAAATGTATTTTATTGTTAGAATCAAAAGGAAAGCTTTAAAATCCTTCTCTGTAGCTTTTTCAACATGGTATTAAGTAAAAATGCTGTTAACGCAAAAAGAAAAAAAGGTGCAGAGAAAGGTCAGTGTGATAGATTTAAAGAAATGCTGCTGATGACTCATTAAAGCTAACTGCAGTGATGATTTTAAACACCGTTGTTGCTTCCACCAGTCTCCTGCAGGCTCTGCAGCAAGGAACGAAAGCGCTGGGGTCTTGACATGAGATAAGCAAGTGCATAAAGTTCTAAGTGCTTAAATTCATCCTTCTTCACTGAAATACCGAGCTATATTGTCTTAATTAAAACTGCTTTATTGTAGTGCTGAAATAGGCTGAATTAGGAACATGTTAGAGGCTTGGTTTCAGGTGGTGGTGGTGAGGGGGGGGGCTGCATTTTGGGCTCCGTGAGACTGCTGTTCCTGGTGGCCACAGAGGTCTGAATACCAGCAGCGGGGTTAGTGGAAACATTTGATACACACTTGCCTGGCAATTCACTCTGTTTTTTACAGACCCCATTAAAAATCTGGTCTCTTTCAAGTATTTTTTATGCTGCAGTATGTTGAGTTTGACTACACTGGAAGTGTAATATGCATTCTCTTTTCTACAAACAAAAAAAAAAGGGGGGGGGGAATCAGATAGGTTCATGAACAATCTGTACATCAGATGGACCTTAACTGGAGACTGTGGATCCAGTATTTTGTAATATGAATATGCCACAGTTTCAGGTGGCTTTGCAATCCTCATTAAGAGATGTATAAGAAGAAAACAAAACCTTAAGTTTACCAAAGAAACACAAATTCTAATAAAGCAAATTTGCATGTTTGCTATTTTAGATAAGGAACGGAGAATCAGCCAACAGCTGTTTTCTGCCCACCTGCAGCCACTAGCTGCATTGCCTTTGTGTGTAGAAAAACATTTTGTCAGGTGTCCCAAAACTCCACTGTGAACTATTAATAACTCTGTGTGCATAAATGAAAGAAAAGAAAAAAAAAAAAGAGAGAGAAAGAAAGAGAGAGAGAAAGAGGAAAAGGCTAAAAAGGGGAAAAGGAGAAAAATGAGAATGTGAACATCTGAGAAAAGAGGGGGGAAAAAAAAACTGCAGGAAGCTTCCCCTTCTCTATCAAACCAAACTAAACAGAAGAAGAAGGAAAAAATCCATCTGATATGTGTGATTTTTAATTGTTTAATCGGGAAGGTATTCCTGGAGGAATTTAGAATTTTTAAGTTCAGGAGTAATTACCACCATTGTTTAGATTGGTGATGCCTTTGGGCAGCAATTTGCTTCTGTTTATTTTTTTGATACCGTTGTGTCAGTCAGATCAGCTACTGTATTCAGGGACAATTATACTACCTAAGCTAAGGAGAATACATACTGAAAGGCAAATTGTTCCGTCCATACTTTAAGGATTAGTCATTTCATCCAGCTGCTCTTTCTGTGACAAAGGACTGGAAGGGTTAACAGGAGAGATGAAAATCTATTAAGAAAGAAGATGATAGGCAACAAATTTCTCCTCTTTTCCTTTGCAGATTTTTATTTATAGATGCTCTTTGTTTTCTTCTGTAATTGTTATTTATCATATTTCTTAGCACAACATTAATGAACCAGCATAAAACATTTAGCTGCCAAATTCAGCACAACTTGCCTCCCTGCCTCTCTCTGTCTTTTCCTTTCTCCTTCCGTTCCTCTGTCCCTTCCTTCTGTCCATCTGTCCATCCTTCCTGCAGCTCATCAAAACTAATTATAGTTTCCATAAATTTGTTCATGGGTATCTAGCCAAGAAAAGTTTCAGAAGACATAAAATCTGTATCTGTATAAAATCAGTATAGGATTCTGCAAGGAGGTGGGGAGAAAGTTTTTTTTTCTTTTGCCAGCTTTGTTTTGCCAGTTTCTATATGTAATGATCATAACTGACAGGTTATTTTTACTAGATCTTAAGGACATGTAATTTGTTTCCATTTCTTGACTGAGTATACCTCTTAGAATCACGATGGAAATTACAAATTTAAAGAGGATTTTCTATGAATTCTCTACATATTGATTTAAAGTATTTGACAATATTTCTAAAAGTAACTTTTTATTTTAGGTCCATTGCTGTTCTTTCTAAACACTCATGGTCCTACTTACTGGAAGTAGGGAAGTATAATTTTCTACTTTTAGTGATGGGATGCTGAGTAAAAGGGCATTAAAGGACCTAGCCAGTTCACTGACGCACTTTAGTCACTGGTCTAAACTGCACCAGAAGTGCATCTTGCTCCTGGAAAAGGATACCCATCCTGCCCACATCAAGCAAGACCTTTTCTGTAGGAAGGACACCTAGACACACAGCCTGTGAGGCAGGAACATCCTTGTCACACTTAGCATGCTTTAGATGGTTGTCATGCTGTCATGCTATGAAGGTTCGATAGCAACGACTGAGACAGTTATATAATAATAATAAAAAAGATGTTTATTTCCTCACACAAGTTCTTGGATTAGTAACATCCATTAAAATAATGCGATTACTAATTTAGGAAGGATAACACAAAACCATCAGTTACTAATTTAGAAAGGATAACCTGAAACCGTCGATTACTGCGTTATTAATTGGAAGGACTGCTTATCCCTACTTGAAAGCTTTCTTGTTCACTCTCCTAGTGAGAGGGCTCTCAACCTCGAGGAGTTACCTTAACCCAGCGTCCCAGGAAAAGGGGAGGGGGGGAATACTCACGGTCCAGCCGGAGAGGATGATCAGGTCACGTTCCCGTCCCTGCTCAAACTCTCCTAGCTCCCAAGTCTCTTTTTATACGGCTGGGGCTCTGGGCAAACACTGCTTTTGCTGACTTTTGCGAGTTTCGCAGTCACAGGACTGTCTGTTTGTCTGCTTGGGAGGACACTGCTAGCGAGGCAAGACCACAACACCTCCGTATTGTTTCTTCCCTCCCCGGGGGTCCGTGCAGATTCCAGGTGGCAGACTTCACTTCTCCAGTCTTGTTAATCATTCCGCAGCCTTGCGCATATCAGTCCTTGCGCATATCGGTTGGTAGACTTCTTTAGTCCTGTTAAGTCCTCTGTTCAGCAGCTTTGTGCACGTCAGCTCTTGTGCTATCAGTTCTTCTGCATATCAATTGACAAACTTCAGTCCTGTTAACTCTTCACTCGCCCGTCAGTCCACCCCGTGACCAGAGTCACAGCCGTACACCCCCCCTTTTTTTGCCCCTCAAGGACAATCATGGGTTTGATCTTGTTGTTGCAAAGGCAAGTAGCCTGTTTTTAAAGCATTTACCTTAGCAAAGATTGTGCGTAATATTAAAGCTTTCAAGCAGACAAAAGCAATACATATAATGATTATCATGAGTACAATTATTATGACAGTTTGTAAGCCCGACGCGAGCCAAGCTGATACAGACAGTCCGAAATTTTGGAACAATTTTTGCAGCCAATTAAACCCGTTATCATTATGCTGTTTAATGTCCAAAGCTAGGTGTTTAAGGTTTGTGATCTCCCCTTCAATCAGGGTCGAATGGTCACTCAGATTGAAGCAGCACATGCCTTTGAATTCTTCACATCCATGGTTGTGTCGTAAAAGAAGATAGTCAACTGCCGCTCTGTTTTCTAATACACCGGCACGCAAGGCTTGCACATCTCTAAGCATTGCTGATAAGGCAGCAGAAGTGGTGTTGATAGTTTTAGCTAAAGAACATGCAATCTTTTTTATAGCTTGATAGTTCATAGCAACTCCCACCCCAGGTGTAAGGAATGCTGCAGCTGAGATTTGTGATGCTGAGAATAAGATTACTTCTGAATTACATTCAGGGTTGAGGGATGAGGCCTCCCTCCTCTTTCGTGTTTGATTCCCAGCTATTTCCTCTATCTCTTGTTTGCTTGGCATATAGATGCTCAAGCGACCTATGGTACAGGGGCCACCAGTAGCATTGGCTGGAATGTAGGAGTAAGCTTTTACCCCGCATAGCCAAAACATTCCTGTAGGGAGCACAATATGTGCATAGTTAAAGGTTACATTGGTTGTTTGATGACATTTAAGAGGAGGCCCATCTTCCGTAAAATTGTGGCACGGTCGGGTTTTGCTGGTACAATTTACCATCATAGCACACTCAACCGCAGGAAACATTCCTTTCACCTTAATTTCTATCATTGCTTTGTTATACTGTGTTGTGGCGGAACCCCATCGAGACATCTGATTAAACGTATTAGTTACTTTGAAATTTGCTAGTATTGCCTTGTTTTGCACTGTCTCTAGGGGTGTAGGGAACCCAATATTGCATGTGGTGTAAATTTGGGCCGCCGAAGTTCCTCCTTCTAGACAAAAGTGAGTGGTATTTAGTATTTCTCTAGCTAACTTTTCCCAAATATTGACATTGCTGCCCCATGGGTTTGAGATCAATGTTGTCACCAGGGCCGTCTGGAGTAGGAACACAAGTCTCCACATGGTATCCTGTAAGAGAACACATTTAGGTTTTCCTCGAGGCAGGGTGCCTCGGAATAAGTGGTTAATAATCAGGAATTATCCACCGAGAACTGATTCGATGGTTTTTTTCTGTGGCATCAAGTGCTTCCCATGCAAGGGGTCCTCGGGGTTTAGACAATGTTAACGGGACTACTCCAATTTGTGGTAGTTTTACCATCACAGGCTGTCCTGGTTTACCACGTGCAGGATCAATGTCAGGATTATCCTTAACGATGCCCGTATCGATAGGGCAAAAGGCCTGGGTTCTGGGACTACCAAATGTTCCCCATCGATTATTAAGTAGATGCACAGCATGGTTAATGCGTAGGTCCCAACTCGCTTTTTCTACTTGAGCATGTCTTTTAAGTAAGCCATTGGCCCTTTCCACCATCCCGTTTGCTTGGGGATAGTAGGGGGTGTGGAATGTCCAACTAATCCCTTCTTGTGTCGCCCAGTCCTGGACTACGTGGGCTGTAAAGTGAGTCCCATTATCGCTTTGTATTTCCTTTGGTACCGGTAATACACTGAACCATTCTTGTAATACCTTAATGGTAGTTTCTCCATTCGCAGTTCTGACGGCTGTCGCTCGGAGGAGACGGGAGACCACCTCGACTCCCACTAATATATATTTTCTCCCACTTGATGGTTTAAGAGGCCCTATATAATCAATCTGCCAGGTTTGCCATAATTGTTTTTTATTACTGATATGTAGTGGAGCTTGCTGTTCTGGATGATCCCTTTTTAATCTTAGCTGGCACTGAGGACAGGCTGTTATGATTCGTCGTGCAGTTGTTATATCTATGGGCCATCCTCGAGCTATACTTTCTTTTACTAAATCCTTTTCCCCTGAATGTCCTCGCTGTATATGTAGCCATTCTCCTATTCTGTCCCACTCTACTTCGCTTACTGTTACTCCTCTTACCCTCGACAACTTGTCAACTATCCCGTTCCATTTAGCTGCCAGACTTCCGTCTGAGCTGTGGGCTTTCACCCACCCTATTGCAATAGACCGTTTCCTTCCTTCTTCCAACAGCTCTTCCCAGTCTGCTTGCTGCCATACTGGGCACCTATTTATTTGCCATTTATTACATTCCCAGAATCCTATCCAGTCTGTGGCCCCCTTGAATACTGCATATGAATCGGTATACACTGTTGTTGCTCCATTTCTTATGGCAAGTCGGACAGCCTTGAGTTCTCCTACTTGGGCGCTGCCATCGCCTTCTTCTATTATCGTATGGCCTGTGCTTATTTCTAAGGCAACTGCTTTGTATTGCCACCCCGTGGCTATCCTATGTGAGGAGGCATCGGTGAACCATACCCCATTTAGGTCAGACTTTTCAGTGAGTGGTTCAGCTACTGCAATGGGAGATCTTGGGTAGCTTGGTACTGTTTCTGGTACAAGGCTAGTTAGGGGTAATTGGTATTTGGTTATCTTTACTGGTCCCTCCTCTATTTCCAGGCTATCTTGGATTCCTGATAGATATGCATACCATTTACGAACTGTTTGTCTCTGGGCTATACCTTCAGGGGGTGGTGTTCCTCGTTTCACAGCATCTAAAATGTGGAAGGGCCCTCTTAAGATTACTTTCTGTTGGGTCGCTATTTTTTCGGTGGCCTTCACAGCCCTTACCATGGCTAAGATTCCTTTTTCCCATTCACTATATCTTTGTTCTGCCTCCTTGAAAGCAGTGGATTCAAATAAAATTGGCCGTTTAGGTTCACTTGTTGGTGATTGGAAGATGGCACAATAAGTTGCATGTGTGCTAAACCCCCACTCTACATCAAGAGGGTTACTGGGATGCACGGGACCTAGTCTTTGATACTGATTCATTGCTTGCATTATTTGCATTAATGCTTGTTCATGGGTGTTGTCCCATTCCCATTTGCTATTCTTTCGCATAAGGTTATAAAGAGGTCTGGCGATTATCGAGAATCCTGGGACATGCTTTCTCCAATATCCCAACGTACCCATAATTTGTTGCAACTCCTTTTTACAAGTTGGGTTTTTGGATTTTTCTAAAGTCTCGAGCACCCTTTCAGGGATTGCTTCTGCTCCTGCTATCCATTTGGCGCCTAGGAAGGTCACTGTTTGGGCAGGTCCTTGACATTTCTCTTGTGGTATCTTTAGCCCTATCTCAGTCAGTTTTTCCCAAATTAAGTGGGCTTCTTGTCGCACTGCCTCCTTTTCAGGTCCCCCTATTAGTATATCATCTATATATTGATAGACTTTTACTCCAGGGGTTGTACCAAGCGAATCTAAGACTTTTGCTAATGCATTATGAGCGATGGTGGGGGAGTGTTTGTATCCCTGGGGCAGCCGAGTGAAGGTATATTGAATGCCTTCCCAGGTGAAAGCAAATTTGTCTTTATCTTCTTTTATTAGCGGGACCATGAAGAACATATCTTTTACATCTAGTGTGGCCATCCAGGGGTGGGCTGCAGTCCTAAGCTGACTCACCAGTTCTGCTATATTGGGGACCGCAGCCGTGAGGGGAGCAGTATTAGCATTCAATCGGCGATAATCTACTGTTAATCGCCATTCTCCATTTGGTTTTTTTGACAGGCCACACCGGGGAGTTATAGGGGGAGTGGGTGCGTTCTATTATCCCTTGCTCTTCTAGGTCTCTAATGACTTTGCTTATCCCGGATCGTGCAGCAGATGCTAAAGGGTATTGTTTAACATTAGTTATCTTACTAGGCGGCAGCGCGGGGGAGGTTTGCAAAAGCTTGATGTTGGCTGTTCCAAAGCTCCACCGGGTACCGTTTGGGAGTATCCAGTTTCTTCCTCGTAATACATCAAACCCTAAAATGTTGTCATTTCCCTTTGGGTTTATTACTACCTCAAATTTGGTAAGACGTTTGTCTCCCGGGAGCCAGGCACAAAGTTTTGCCAAAGGACAAGATTCAGCAATTCCTGTAACTCCCTTTATAAAAATTGATCGTCTAGATGGTTTGATATTTAACCTATTGGCTGTCTGTTTGTCCAAAACACTTATCTGTGCACCAGTATCAATTAAAAAAGAAACTTTGTGTTTTCTAGGTCCTACCGGAATCACAATCCGGGGTTCTAAACTTTCAGGCCGCTGCGCTATTGATAGTACTCGGGTCGGTTGGCCTGATTTTCGACCAGCGCTACCTAGTTTTTTAGATCATGCAACTCTTCTCGTAACTCCGAGAAAGGGTTACTAGGCTTAGATTCTTGTTTACTATCTTGTGAGCCAGGTGGGGCGGATGGCAGAGTCACCCCTTTCGCTTGTTCCAGCTTGCTCACTATCTGTTCTATGTCCTCTGTTTTCTGGTTATGTAGCATGGATCGTGGAACACCTAATGCCAGGGCATGTCGCCACAATCTATTTCGTTTCTCCCTGTCTTCTTGTTTAGTTCCCATTTCCTTGTTGTGCCGCCTGGGGGGGGAATGTCCTCTCCTCGGGGCATATGAGGCAGTAGCCTGTCTAATGCGCTTTTCCCGTGGTTTGGTATCCATCCCCATCTCTTGCGCAGTTCGATGCACTTCTAACAAGGTATCCGCCCATGTCGGTATTGGCATGGGGGGGGCATTGAGGTTATTATGACTGTGTGCCTCTGCAGCTACAATGCGATCTCGTATTGCTTGTAGCTTCAGCTTTAACACTGTAGGCAATCCCCGTATTAAAGGCGTTAGGCTGTTTGGGCTTACTGGGGCTTGCATGGGGACATCGTAGGCTCCCCTTTCATATATCTGCTGTACGCAAGCTGCCTTTTGTATGGCTTCTGTAAGCTCACTGTGGGTATTTATACCTATTCTCAAAGGTTCTCCTCTGTTCCTCGGGTCCTGTCCCCCTGCCCAGTAGGCTACTCGGGAGGTGAGGGAGCGATTCCCAACTCTACCCGTCAGGAAAACTCCTGGTCCCCAATATCCTGATGCCTCCTCTTCACTTAGTATTATGCGATCACCTCCTGTTAAGGATACCTGCCACAAATACTCAGTTTCTGTTTCTGTAGGTTGCCTGCAGTATTTCTCTTGCAGTTTTCCCATCTCGTCTCCTGAGTAAGGGGTAGTTCTAACTGTGGTTCTAGCATTACCCCCATGGGGTCCTGTTGCGGTTTCGGTTTTTACAACTGGCCGCACATCCAGAGGTGAGGGTTCTGGAGGGTACAAATCACCATCGTCCTCTGAACTACTGCTGTTTCCCCATATATCTCCGTCCCAGTCGTCCGGGTCCTCCACCAGCATTTTTCTAATCTGAGCTGCTGTGGGGGGCTTCCTTGCTGTTGAAAGGATGAGTTCTAACTTGTTTTGTAATTTCTGATTTCGCTCTTTCTCTAATTTCAATTTTCTTTCAAGATCTACACACTCCTGCACCTTTTCTTGTAACTGTTCCTTAGTTTTTTGATGGGTCCGATTGGCTTGTTGGGCTGCCAGTAAACAGGCCCCTAAGATGGCACATATACCACCTTTTCCTTTCCCATCTCTTTGGTTACCTCTGACTTCCTCTATCCTACACACAACAGAGGCTTCATTTTCCCAATTATCATTTGCCCAGTCAATCCCAGGGCTTGAGGGTCCGCTTCCGTGCCTTCTCAATAACTCACGCAGCGACATAGTTCAAAAATATTTCTATCCGGTTACCCCAGCTTATGTATCCACTAAGTCTGTATCCTATCCTATCCTTATCCTATCCTGCCGACTACGCCAAAAACTGTCACGCTGTCATGCTATGAAGGTTCGATAGCAACGACTGAGACAGTTATATAATAATAATAAAAAAGATGTTTATTTCCTCACACAAGTTCTTGGATTAGTAACATCCATTAAAATAATGCGATTACTAATTTAGGAAGGATAACACAAAACCATCAGTTACTAATTTAGAAAGGATAACCTGAAACCGTCGATTACTGCGTTATTAATTGGAAGGACTGCTTATCCCTACTTGAAAGCTTTCTTGTTCACTCTCCTAGTGAGAGGGCTCTCAACCTCGAGGAGTTACCTTAACCCAGCGTCCCAGGAAAAGGGGAGGGGGGGAATACTCACGGTCCAGCCGGAGAGGATGATCAGGTCACGTTCCCGTCCCTGCTCAAACTCTCCTAGCTCCCAAGTCTCTTTTTATACGGCTGGGGCTCTGGGCAAACACTGCTTTTGCTGACTTTTGCGAGTTTCGCAGTCACAGGACTGTCTGTTTGTCTGCTTGGGAGGACACTGCTAGCGAGGCAAGACCACAACACCTCCGTATTGTTTCTTCCCTCCCCGGGGGTCCGTGCAGATTCCAGGTGGCAGACTTCACTTCTCCAGTCTTGTTAATCATTCCGCAGCCTTGCGCATATCAGTCCTTGCGCATATCGGTTGGTAGACTTCTTTAGTCCTGTTAAGTCCTCTGTTCAGCAGCTTTGTGCACCTCAGCTCTTGTGCTATCAGTTCTTCTGCATATCAATTGACAAACTTCAGTCCTGTTAACTCTTCACTCGCCCGTCAATGGTGCCACAGGAGGTCTGTAGCAGAGACAGACTTCTCCTGTGTCCTAACAAACTGATCTATCATTCCTCGTAGGACAATTGCAAAATACCTGTATGAGGGATCTAAAAGATCTACCTGTATGAGTATCTAAAAGATACTTCAAAAAACCAAAAACAAACCCAAAAAACCTATTACACTCTATATTTCCAACTATAATTATCATGATTATTATACTTTAGTATTGTATTAGCACCTAGACACCCCCATTCTACATTCCATAAGTTGTAGAAATATACAGTGAATGAACAAAGCCCAGCACAGCAGTGTCCAGCTAACAGCTGAGAGGTAAAATGTTTTCCAGGGTGTTGCAGCTGATAACATGCTAGATCTTACTTCTACGACTGGACATTTGTTTTTTGTATTGCTTGACAAGTGACTTTATCACCTTGTGTCTGTTTCCGATTTACAAATTTGGGGTATGACTATTTACTCCTTATTGTAGTGCTTTCAGATCTGCAGGTGCAAGGAGTTATTAAATGAAAAATAAAGGAAACAAGGAAATAGTGCTGGCAAATAAGACTTCATTAAAGAAAACATCTGTAAAGCATTTGGAAATATAAAAGGTCTATCTGTCCCCTTGCAATAGTTTCATTTTCTTTTATATAGAGACTGCAATGTAAAATCTCGTATAAACTACCAAATGAGCCATCCATGGCAAAGAGAGTTCCTGGGATATTGCAGGAAGAACAAAGTCAATGAAGGTGAAACAGAAGATAGACGTATATTAAACTTTTAAAATCCTAACCACATTATTCCTCAGAAAGAATCTGTCACCTTTTTTCAGAGCCTTTATCTAGACACTTTTCTAGCTTTTCTTTGTTGCATACTAAAGATGTGTTGTCTGATTCCTGAAAGTCACCCAAATAAAATCTTTATTTATACTGGAGTTGAATTTCTTCCTTATTCTGCCAGAGACCTTTAGGGCAAAAAAAATCTGAGAAAATAAGAGATTAAAGACAATGTTCCAACTTCAGTGAGTGAAATAAAGCCATAGTTTTGTACATAATGAAAGCAGAATATCATAAAATTGTTGGCTGTTTTTAAAGATGGCCCTGTCCTCTTTAGGCATTGAAGAACAGTGAAAGTATCTTCTTTACAGGTAGAGAAAGAAGAAAAACTTCAATTTACTATATATTCTTTGTTTTGTAAGCAGTGCTGAAAAGAAACCTGAAAATGAGCAGTCGTGTGATGGGTAACATGCCTTGCATGGGAGTGCACATAGTAATCGAGGAGTGCTAAGGGAATATTAATCTGTACTTGGTTTGGGATGACTGATGGCACTGCAGCCACTGGATTTTTAAAGCAAATAGGACAAGAGGTGAAGCCTGCAAACTTCACTGCTGGGTCAGCATAAAGGCTCAGCCATAGCCTAAGGTCTCACCATGTGCCACAGGGAAGGCAGAGCAGAAGCCCTGGCCTGGGGCATGCATAGCACAGAGCAACTCCACATATTAACTTGGATTGAAAATTAGGCTGCTGCATTAACACAGCTCTGTGCACAAATTAATAAACACTCAGGGGTTATTGCAGACTTGTTCAGACCCCCGCACTGTGTGTGACACTCTGTCATCATGCTCCTTTTCAACTGCAGTTCAGAGACACAACCCACTGAAAATGCCAAACGCAGGATCCGGGTCTCCTTATGCCACTCAAAGTTGTATTCTGCTCATCAGCTGCATCTGGATTACTCTGTCCTAGAGTGAAAGAGACTTTACTGTAAATCCCTCATGCTCAGCAAAGCATTCTCCTAGTTGCAGTGCTGTAGTCCAGACCCCATCACAACATTTGAGACATGAATGAAGAGACTCCAGGAAAAGATCTTTTACTAGTTTTAAGTCCATCCTATGTTAATACAATTACTTTCAATACCAGGGCAGACTAAATCAATAGCAGGTAAAGAATATCTGCAGTGTGCTCCATTGCACAGTATAAATATGACCACTGCTGCTCTCATCCTTCCTCTTTGCTCTTTCTCCTTAAGAAGACTCGAACAATAGCTGCAGGAATAGCTACAGGAATAGCTACAGAAAGATTCAAATAGGGTTAACAATGATCCTGATAAAGTGCAGCAAGCCACTTCTGAAAGGAGAAAGGCAAATAACACTCTCATGCCATAGATTCCCACTGATAGGTGGGGTGAGGTGGAATCACCAAGTGAGTTATGTGGAACTAGCTACACCAGTGTTAAGCAACACTGTGTACATAACAACCTTCCATACTTATCTAAATAGACCTCAGTGTGGATCAGCTTGCCAAATCATAGCCTCATGACTATGTCTATGGATAATACTTGAATATTAATATAACTTAAATACAGCAAGCATATAGAAAGCCTAATGCTATAAGCTAATTTTTCTCAAAGGGTTTCAGGTCATGTTTACAAACTGAATGAATCCAGTCTGACCATGTTGTGAGCAACATGATTCCCCTTGTACAGATGGAGAAATTGCCGAGACAAAAAGAAGGATTTGTTTAAGATCATGCAGAATTTTTTAACAAAGCCATGATTATTTGATATTATGATTCTATAGCAAGGCCATGTAGCAGCCAACTGCTGCCCTTTGAATTGCTCTGAAAGCCATTCTCTGAGTCTTTGCATTTTCAGTCTGATTAAACATACATTAAACTGGTACTGACTACCTACAAATCAAATCCATAGCATTGAAATGGACCTATATTAATTTTTAATACAACTTTATAGACTACTCTGATTTTACACCCTGGATAAATTGATGCATGTTTTGGCCTCCAGTGAGCTTGAATTTTTATGGGAAAAATAATATACTGTGTTTGTTCCCTGTCCCCCAAAATAACGATTTCCATTATTATTCTCCTTTAACAGCCAGAAGGTACATCTGTACTTTTCTGTTCTATCTTATATAATCTTACCTTTCAAAAATTGTAGCAGTAGATCTCTGACTAGTTTAAACAACATTTCTCAATTACATTGTGAAGCTGAACAGCTCATTCATAGCTATTCATATCCTTCTGTATTTCTTCATCATTCATCATTTAATAGGCTGTTTCTGAGTTAATCCTCTATGCTCTTTTGTTTCCAGGTGTGAATATTCATTTGGCTTAAGGAAACAGACTAATGTGGATTATCCTTTAAATGGTGCCTCAAGGTTAAATTGGTGGGAAAATAAAGGATTCCAAAAAACAAACAAGAAAAAAGCACTCTCCCAAACTCTGGCCTACATTACATAAACTTTGTCTGTTAGAAAAACTATAAATATGAAACAGTATCCTTAGGAGATTATGCAGATCTTTATAATGTGATAGTTCCTCTTCCTCCTCTGTGTTTTTTCATAAAAAGCCAAGAGTTCTTTCTCTTGTAAGATGAGAAAAAATACAGTGAACAGTGTTGACACTAGACTGATCACAATTGGAGTTCCTAGATAATATCCCATCAAGATGAAAAAAAGCAGTTTACACTTTCCAGAATTATATATATATATATATATATATATATTTTTTTTTGTCAGAAGCATGCTGCCCACAAAGTAGAATGGCCTCAACTGCAGCAGTTCACACCTGTTCACCTTTTGAAGGTTATTTTAGCAAACAGGAAGGTCTAAAACCTTTTTTTTTTTTTTTTTAGAATTTTTTTCTGTATAGTTTCTGGAAGACTTCAACAAGTCTCAAGTCTGATGTGCCAATTGGCAAAGTCCTCTGGAGATTTTTTTTTGCACGTATGCATCTTGAATGGATAAGAAGAGATTTGAAAACCAGAACTTGCAGAGTTCTCCTTCCACTGCAGCATGCTGTTTCTTTTTATGAACAAATAACCTGAGACTAGATTTTTGCTAGAGCTGCTAGAGTAACTAAGAAGGACAAGTCTGGCCTGTGCTGCTCCCTGGGTGCTTCAGTTCTGCTCAGATATAACTTTAGGTGATACCTTTAATATACCACTGTATCAATCCTTCTGGATGTGACATGTAGATAAGGTCAGACAGGGCCATAAACAGTTAAATGCTAAATATGTTAGCTACAGCCATGGAAAGCAAGAAATTTCTCAGCTCTGTGTACAATGTCTGATCTCTTCTCTGCGACCATACTGGATGAAGCTTTATAAAACATATAGTAAAGGAGAATTTTGCTTCAGGGACAGTCTTTTGCTTACTGCGTCTTTGTATTAAGCAAGGAGAGATGGAACATTACTTTCCACACATACGATAGAGAGAAAAAGATCAAGAAGTCTTTCATCTGATGCCTTTTACTGTTGGGTTTTTTAATTCTTCATCTATTTTTTGTGGCACTTGATTTTCCTGAACACATGAAGGAAAAGAATGCTCAAGCAGTATCAAAGTCACTGCTTTTTTCTTATCTTTCTGCATTTCATTCTTCTTTCTCTGGCTTTAATCCCTGGGTAGGGGTTGAGAAGCTATGCACAGAACATTGGCAGGAATAGAGAGTGAAGGCAAATCTTACCTTGTCCTGTCCCTGTGAAGATTGTTGACAAAGTCTATTTCCAAGAATCATATGTAGTCTGATTGCTTGAAAGGGTATATTATTCATATCTTACTAGTCTTGTGGTATGAGCTGTTGGACACCGAAGGGGGCTTTTTTACGGCTCAGTGAGGAAAGTTTATTACTTTTAAGGCATTTTGCTAGTTGACTCTCCCTCCTTTATCCTCCTCCCTGCCATTTCCATTTGTAAGTGTTACTTTTTCTGTCCAGTTGATGTAGCTGGATGAAATAAATGACTGCAGAAATATTTGAAAGTATCATGCAAAGGTGAGCAAAACAGCTTGCTTTCTTCAGCTAGGAAAATCCCAAGCAGGTACAAACAGTCCGATGCAATGTTGTTTGCCTGGACTTCAGGATCATTTTCTGAAACACTGGCTATGGCGTCATTCCCTGTGTTAGCAAGCAGCAAGAGAAGATGTGTACCAAGAAACAGTTGGGCCTGAGGCCCTTATAGCCACGTCAGGCAAATTTTGTAAGAGTTTTCTTAAAAGTAATTCTAATTAGTCCCATAGACCAAATGCCTGGCAGTGTTTCAGTCAAATCAAGCACACTTCTGGGCCACATCTTCATATTTAGGTTTATATGAAAGAAATCCAGTCCAAACCCACAGAGACTGCTCTGCAGCATGCACCAAAGTGAGGTCAGAGAGGACGTGGGGAGATTTGCTTCAACAAGGCTGTTCCAGATCTGAAATAAAATGCTGATGTAGAGTCATCTATAGACACCAGTCCATTAGTCCAAGTCGGATTAAAGCTACTAGGCTGAGACACAGCAATGAAAAACTGGAATCATCGGAAAATAGCAGCTAAACTTTCTTTCTAGGACCTGAGTACTTTGTAATCTTTACTTCAATTGGGTTCTCAAATATACCTCAGATGAAGATAAATATTTAGACATATACAGAGAAAGGCTGCGAGAGAGGTCTTTAATCTGATCCTATGTCCCAGGTTGGGCTCATGTACAGCTTACTGTTTAAACTGTCCTGAAATCACATTGGTAATAATGAGTCCACAGCCTGCAGCATTCCTAGGAATAGTGACCTAAGATATCTCGCTTTTTGGTAGGTTTGCTAAGATTAGTCTATGGAATCACATTTCCTTGTGCTATATATCAGCAACACTGTTGGTAAGGGAAGAGCATTTTTTAATAAATATATAAAAATATATATTAATATTATTTATTTATTACAATTTATGATTCTTTTCTAATCATGCTACTCCCTTTTTAATGCATTTGAGATTTTAATTATTACAGTGGAAGATAAAATTAAAACTGGACACTGAGTATTGAGTCAATACAAGTCAAATAAGTACTTTGATATTCATTTCTACTTGAATTACTCTTAAATAATACTGTCTTGTACAATTTATGCTGTTCCCTTCAAAACCTGATCCTCTCCCTCCTGCTGCCAGCAATACTCTAGTAATGCCACCTGTGTAGGCTATTTAAGATAGAACAGGATCTGAGAAGATCTTTGTGTGTTTTTTCCATGATGCATAGCACCAGCCCTATGGAAACCTTTTCACAACATTAGCGGAGGGGATTTCCAGACAAAAGGCCAACTATGAAGATGATCCATCATTCAGCAGATCCCGTTCTTTCACACATGTGGGCAAAAAATTCAGAAAATATTTGCTAGTGTTTTAGACTACACTGTTGTGGTCATAGGGTCATTAGGACTTGCCTGTCTCGTCCTGTGGGAGAACAGCATGCGAGGTCTCAGCCAGGCAGAAGCTTCAAGTATTTTAGTGTTTGGACACTTCAACAACGAAGGCAAACAACACATGAGGCCATGTCTACCTTACAGGCGGAATGAGCTGAGGCAAAGAGAATCAGTGCCCAGAGCTCCCTGCTGTCACACTTCTGCGCTAGTCACTTCAGAGCTAATTCAGATAAAATACACAAATCACAGCTGCTTCTGAGACGAAGTGAAAACATGCATAAATTCACCTATAGATCTGTCTGTTTATTGTGTAGTCACTCCATTTATACAAAATAAATCACTAGACAAATCACCCTGCCTCAGAGAATCAGAGACATAATATCTACTCAACTATTCCAAAACACAGGGAAGTATAAACTCAGTGTGTTATATCAAGTGGGATTCTTTTCTTTCCTTTCTTAAAAGTGACTTTTAAATTCTCCCCTTATATTTCAAATGCAATGTTAACAATACAAGCCCTTACTCTATTGGCAAAACTTAATTGTCTTGATCTAGGCCTGTATTGTTAACATTGCAAGAGAAAACCTGCCTTTCAGGTAATCATTTGAAATTTCGTAGAATGATTTAATGTCAACAAATTGAAGTTCCTCTCAAGCTGATGTAGCTTTTATGAATCTGAATGAAGCACTTCTCAGGTCCCTGAGAGTTGTATCTGAAACTGTAATATACGTCCCGCTTCCAATGTGACCTTTAAGGTTTTATTTTTTTGATAGGCTGCTGTTCACAGCAGGTGAAACTGGCAGGGGGAGATTTCTTTATGGCAAAATAAAAATGCGTTTACCTAAAGAAAAAGCAATACAGAGTGTAGACTTTTATTTCCTTTAAAAGTATAAGAAATCAGAAAAGGTGCCTCAAAGAGCCTTTGAGGAACTTGGATCTACCTGTAGTAGAACTCATCAGTGTCTGGGATTAATTCTCTCATTTTTTGCTTTGAGAATTATTTATTAATATACATTTATCCTTCATGAAAGGTGCCAGACTTGTTGAAACAGAAACCTACTTTTTCCCTACTAGAGCAATGAAATAGCAGTTCAATATTATTTAAGCAGGAACTAATGCACTATGGGTCTTTGTTTCCTTGAACTGGCTAGACAAATTCAATTGATCGGAGGATTACAAGTCAGGAATGGCTGCTGTGCAGATGTCCTGTATTATACATTTAATACAGGCACATAAACTGTACATCTGAAGGTCCTGATTCAGCTAAGCATGACATCCTGCCTTTGCTCATCCATAAGAACAATTATGGCAGAGAACAAGAGAAGCAAGAGGTAATATGGTTTGGCGTAGGGCTGTTCTATATTTTAGTTGAAGACGACCAGCGATATCACCCATTAGCCTATTCTGTAACCTCAGGTCAGTGTCTAAGTGGGACTTACAGTGATGGCTCCATGTGTCTGTGTGTTCAGATAAATGACTTATGGACTGAGACAAAAGAGACAAGGCATCTTAGACAAAGTCTTGGTATATTATGTCTGTGATGCTGGCAAGGTTTTGGCAAATGTACTTGGGGTCCAGATCTCAGATGGAATCTGACATTTAACATATTGGTCTGAACAACAATGTACTGAGGAAGAAACTCAGAAAATGTAAGCCTCATTCCCAGATCTGCCTTTGGTTTTGGGGGTGATTTTGTTCACTTTACTTCTTTACTTATTTCTTTGGCATTTCTTTGCCATTAAGACATGAATAAAGATATACTATCCACTATGTTTTGAACGCTATGTATTAGAACTGGTTCAATAATCATAAATAGATTTCAAATGCTGCATTTTAACCCTAGTGTACCGTGCTTAACTTACCTATGTTTTTCACCACTTATCTGATATGGTAAGTTGCTAACTTTATCCATCAGTGTGTGGCGCATCTCTTGCTTGGACTGAAACGGGAAAGATTTGCAAGAGCGCAGTAGTAGAGTACCTGTGAAGAGAAAAATTGCAAGTAGCAAGCTTTGCAGTTGAGCAAACTTGCAACTCCCCATGTGTATTCAGAGCTGACACTGAATAAGTTCTGAACAAGCTGAATTAGTGAGTCACAGGCAGAAAAATAAAGCACAGCTTGTAATTCAGCCCAAAGTTCATATGAAAGCAGACAAGAGAGATTTATTACAGCTTTTCAAAAACTCATATGACAGCCAGTTGGTGGTGTTTTTCGTAAGGTAGAATTACCCCTACTATCTATGGAAGTCCAAAAAACATAGCCTTCAGTAAATGAGTTTCAGAAACCTCACACTCAGCAGGAAAAGAGTAACTGCCAAAGTAATTATTTCAAGTTACTGAAAACAGTGTGTGTGTGTGTGTGTGTGTGTGTGTAAAAGTACTGATATACTGCAAGATGATGTAAATTGTTAATATTCCCTGCTCTCCCCAGACAGGGAATTGCCCTTTTGTGTCCACTCTAATTTACTATCATAATTCAGCTATGTGAAATCAGTGAACTATGTCACAGAAGGTTTTAAAATACAGCTTCTAAGTTTGCAGAATAGTGTATCCTGTTTAGAGTTTTCCTAACAAATGTCCAGGAAAATCTCAAATTACAATGACTTTGGGGCAGTTCAGCTCTCTCTGTTTCCACTGTCCTCCTACAAAGTTTCCAAGGAAATAACTCTGCTATGGGTAAGTTTGCAACAAAATAATTCAAATTAGTTTTACACCACATTATGCCAGACACAGATCTGTCCCAGGTCAGAACTTCTATATCTAAATTTTGAAGATCTTCCTTTTTATTTATTTGACAGAGAATATAATATCTTTCTATTCATTCCATTCATAGCATATAGCAATTTATTAATAAACTGGTTACCCTCAAATATGTCTCCAAAATGAAAAGAAGAATGAATTCTGGCTTATCTTAGTATAAATGGAAGTAGCGCAATGAATCACAAAACTTCTGCAGTGCTAATAGATATGTGGGGTTTGATCCTCCCTGGGACATTTCAGTGAATTGGCACCATTGAGGCTCACTGAATTCAGGAATGAGCCCTCATATTTTCTATGTTTATGGATAACTATGAAATCAGTATCTACTATAGTTAACATTCAGGTAAAGCAATTTTAGTTTTCATCATTTCTGCAGAGGTTTCATACAGAAATCATATTACTATTTAAATATAATATAGAGAGAGGGACAAATGGATTGGAAGCTCCATCCCTAGAGAAATTTAAATCCAGACCGCAAACATTAAAAAAAAATCATAGTGGGGATAATGCACTGGATGTTCAGGATGCAAATGTACTTTTCCTTCACAGTGGGCAGTGTTACTTACCTTGATGTTCACACTTTACAAAGTTCTCAAGTGAAAATGGTGTTGCATATACAGAGACTCTGGAATGTATATACAAACCTTGATTTAAATCATCCAGTCATCCATGAGAGCTGTTTCCAAAAATGTTGGTTTCTTTCTGAATAGAGATGGTACGAGAAAATACATGGGGAAGTGAGATAGTGCAGCAAATCCAAATCTGAAATTATCTGACCCACATTTTGTTATTCAAAAATCATTCACAGCCAAGGAGCCTGACAGAGGTTTGTTATATTCAGTGTGCAAATTTTAACTGTTCTGCATTGCATAACGTAAGTCTCTGCATGTCATAACAACTAGTATTAAATGCTTTTTTTTCAAGAACCTCTTAAAGATATAGCTGCCTGCATCTTCTTTCCTCAGCTAATAATAATAACAATAGCAATTAGCAATCAACAAGATACATAATTTTAAGTACACATAAACACGTAAATTTCTCACTAATTTGTCTGCAATGTATCTATACTGTTAAGGCCTCCAGTACTATTTTATAGGCCTGTCTTCCTTCAAGACTGCTGTTGTCAGACAATGACAAATCCATTGGTTCTGGTTATATCATGCTCTGATGCTCAGCCATCTCAATCTGCTATGGTTGCTGTCTGAGACCTTCTTTAGGGGGGGAAAAAAACCCCACACACGCAAGACAAAACAAAGCAACTCAAAACCAGGCAACTCGTTTATCTCCTTTTTCTCGGAGATGTGGGGAAGGCTGTCACCCATCTCCCCTGTCTGTATCTGTCTGAAGATACTCTCACGTGTCTGGAGGCATCTTTGGATATCACTGTTGTTTAAAATATCCCTGTTCTCCACTGGAGAAATGCATGCTATTATTTCCCCTGGATGGGTTACTCCTAGGACCTCTCATTAAATGGATCATTTTACAGTGCCTCATTTGTCTTTTCATAAATCTGAATGTCCCCAGAGGCTGTAACATCAATTTCTAACACTTTTGGCATCCTTTTTTCCAGGTTTCTACTGAACAAAATGCCAACAGGTCTCAATTCATGATTCATTGATGCTGTTCCCTAATTTAACATCATTAAATATGATTCTGAGTTTGACTTTGAATATTTTGATGAGGCATTTTTAACACTATTTTATACTAAGTCATTAGACTGGATATAGTGGTGATTTCAGGTGATACATCAAAGTGCTACTTCCTTGAAAATTGCTTAAATTCACATCTAAATTGTACTTTCCTATCAGACATTATAGTTCTAGCTGTGCCATGTCTAATGAAAAAGGCTTTTATTCCGTATTCACAGTCTTTCTGTGGAATTTTGCAATAAAGTTCAGAAGAATAATTGTGAGTAAGTTTACAGCAGTTTTTCTGTTTACTCTTTTGTGCTGATTTTTAACTCAACAAAATCAAATCTAAGCTTATGCTCATCCAGGTGGCCGCTTTCCTGTATACCAATTTGAGTCCTTCTGCTCAGTTTGGCATATAGGCACACCTTTCCAGTTTCTTCTGTTGTGCTGTTTGCTTTAAGCTACCAAAAATTTCAGTCCACTTTTAAAATGTTCAGTCATTTTTACATAATTTTGTATGACTTAGAGATGATCATCATAAGGCCTGTGAGCAAAACCCCATCTAATTATGAATGCTATCCTTTCATATATCTGATATCCCTTCTATATCTGATAATAGTCCTAGATATATGCTTTTCTTTTAATTAACTGCTAAAAACCTTATTTCTCCCCCCACCTCCTGATCTCTCATCTCCATCCTTAGCAAATGCAGCTGATGTTTCAAGCCCAGACATTTTAAAAAGAATCTGTTGATGTATACTGCCTCAGCACCTTTTATTGAGTGCTCTACCAAGTATCGTATCAACCCCTCCTAGGTTTATTCTTAATTTGCAAACCATGCACTTTTATCTGGAAAAAAAAAAAATAAAAGGGGGGGGTACTTTCTGAGAAAAGGTATGGAAGGCTTTTTCTGGTAATTATAATAGGGTTTGTTTTAGCTAATAATGGGTTTTCGTAAATAAAGGCATATTCTTCTTATACCATGTGGTAAGGTCAGAGACTGTTCTAGTCTCTCTGCATACTGGTAATTCATATTCATAAACTTTTAGATCTGACGGAAGAGCAGACTAATGGTGACGTAGTACTAGTGGTTAATTGCTCAGCTGGGAGGGCAGGTTGGTTGCTTGTACCTCTTTTTGTGTTGTTTCTGCTTCTTATCTACTGACTATCAAAGATAAAACACATGAATAGACCCTAGAATAGATCCTAAACTTCCTCCTGACAGCTCAAGACTAACCACTAAGCTACAGCACTGTGCTCCATCATGCCTGCTCCTTTCCTGCTATATGACTTCCACAGTCTTGAGTTCACAGTGACCCAGATTCAATAGAAAGACAGAGCAGTAGGAGATCAGGAGATCTTTCCTTTTTCCTAGCCTACTAGTTGGGGATTCCTCCTGGGGTGTGCGGGATATAAGCCCAGCTCTCCTCTGCCTGAGGCAGATCTATTACACCTGATTGTCCCAGGCAACCTAACCAGTAGGCCATAATGCATAAAAGTGGTTAGGATAACCTTCTTTAGTCCTCTTTTTGACAAATTCAATGGCATCTTTACATTTTAGGCATGCATTTGCACATCTTAAAAATCAAGGATTGCAGGAGCATAGCTCATACTCACTCTGTTAAGTCATTAATGCTGTGTAAAAGCAGTAGCAGAAATGCAGATGCCTAAGGATGTTTGAGCAGCAACAGCCTCTCAGGCACTGAAGTGGATCAGAAGGGATGTTTTCAGACCTCTCTCCCTCTCCTGAACAAGACATATAAATTCCACTAGAGTTGCTCTTTTGCTTATAAAGTGTGATTTTGGATCTCTCCCTGAGTATCAGCTTTCTGTAACAGGAGGCTTTGAACAAAACCTGGCTCTTAGAAAAGCCTCTAAAATTTTCACGGTTCTCCACATACCTCAGAGTGTTTCCTGACCTTCAGAGTGGGTTGAACAAGACACAGGTAGAATAATAAATAAATAAGAGAATAAAACATATTTTGTTGTTGTTGTTGTTGTTTGTTTCTTTGTTTTAAATCAGTACTTTCATTTTCTGTTAATACTCTCAGAAAAAAAAAAAAAACTTCTTATGTACACTTCTGAGACATTCTGATAAATTTTTTTGAGTGTGCTTAGTTTCATTTTCTCTTTGTCCATCCCAAGCTGTGGCTGGGAACTGAACAACAGCAAACACAGCACGAGTCTTTATGATGCTTTCACAGAATCACAGAATCAAGAATGGTTGAAGTTGGAGGGCACCTCTGGAGATCGTCTGGTCCAATGTCTCTGCTCAAGCCAGTCACCTAGAGCAGGCTGTCCAGGATTGTGTCCAGATGTCTTTGAATATCTCCAAGGATGGAGACTCGACAACCTCTCTGGGCAACCTGTTCCAGTGCTCGGTGACCCTCACAGTGAAGAAGTTTTTCCTCATGTTCAGACAGAACTTCCTGTGTTTCAGTTTGTGCCCGTTGCCTCTTGTCCTATCGCTGGGCACCACTGAGAAGAGTCTGGTCCTATCCTCTTTACACTCTCTCTTCAAATATTTATACATATTGACAAGATCCCCCCGGAGCCTTCTGTCTCCAGGCTGAACAGTCCCAGCTCTCTCAGCCCTTTCTCATATGAGAAATGCTTTACTCCCTTAACCGTCTCTGTGGCCCTTTGCTGCACATACTCCAGTATGTCCATGTCTTTCTTGTACCAGGGAGCCCAGCACTGGACCCAGCACTTCAGGTGCAGCCTCACCAGGGCTGAGCAGAGGGGGAGGACCACCTCCCTCGACCTGCTGGCAGCGTTCTGCCTAATGCAGCCCAGGACACCATTGGCCTTGTTGACTTTAATGTCTGTGACATAGGTTGGCCTTGCAACTTCTCTAGTATCCAGGTTATTCATGTCATAAATGGAAAGAAATCATGGGCTTATTACACCCATTTGGCATCATACACAGATCATTAGGGAAAAAAAAAAACAAAAAAACAACTACCTGTTCTCTCCATACTGACCCTATTAGCTGTTAGCACAGTAAAACATCTATAGTAACCCTCCATATTCTTATCATGTAACAAATGCCATTTATATATAGAGAGAGAATCATTACTGTAGGATTCCTGAATGCATTATAATACAGCATGACATAACACAGCACATAACACAAATAAGCAGGAGAGAAGGGATTGCTCTTACAGATTCAGTAGCAAAACTTCTTTCCATTTCTATGAATAAGAAAACTTGGAAGTTTCCAGCTCTTTATCTGTTCCAATGGTTTAATTTATTTGTGCTATGTGTAAGATTCAGGGAAAAAAAAGACAGTTTTCTGAGATTCATTGCCTGCCTTCAAATTAATTAGACCACACTCTAATTAGGAGACGTGTTATTATTACATGATTGCTTCAAGATCTTGAACTTTATACAGTAACCTAACAATTCCAGGTTTCTTAGAAGATCTAAGCACCAAACTTTGTATTTATTTATATATTAGTTCATTTGAAGAGGGATTATGTTTCAGAACTAAAAATACAGCTGGAGTTAGCACTGTAAGATACTGTGAAAAAAACCCAACAACTTAGTCTGCAAGGAGGATGTCTTAGGTTCATCCCTCTGGGTGTGTTTGTGTGTGTGTGTGTGTGTATGTGTTTGTGTTTGTTTTCAGTTTCTTGGCTACAGTGAGTGTAAAATTAGTTTTGATTTTTTTCACAAGTGCTATTGAAATCACAGAAAAGAGCTGCAAAGTACATTCCATTAGTTAGATGGCCACTGTTTTGAAAGTTTTCTTTTTTTTTGGCTCTGTGTAATATTATATTCTTGAGAAAAAATACTACTTTGCTACTTTTTTTTTTTGCCTTCTGTGGAAACAAAACAAGGCTCTTGGCAAGGCAGCCTGCACTTACAGTCCGCTTCCTCCTTCTTTGTGAGGCGTGATGTCACCAGCTGGCACAGGGAAACCTATTGTTTCAGTAAGACTCCCATAAAAGGCCTTTCTGTGCTCCTGATTTACATGTTAAGAAATTGGATGGGAATTGCTTTCTGCAGCGACTCCCACTTTCCTCTCGGTTAGACATCATTTGGCAGTAAATATCCACAGGATACATTGTTATTCATGGTACATCCTGTCTACCACCTAAGCACTCACTTTTTTTTGTTTTCTGGAAGTCTCAGTTTGAACAGTTTGCAAAATGAATGTCTTCTTCCCTTCTCTTCTTTCTCTTCCCTCTCTTTCCAAACATTACAAATGCTGGCTCTGATATTTGAACATTTCAATCCCAGAACAAAGACAACTTGTTTCTTTTCTTCAGAAGTAAACTCATAATGGTGGCACGCTTCCAGAGTGGGGTAATACTCCTTACAGAAGTGTATTTACTATGCCCTAGACGAGTCATGGCAAAGCTATTCTATTTTGAAACTGCTCAGGATTTACTCATTTTTAATCAAGTGTTCCCTTCTGGATTTCATGACAGACCAGGGTTAAATCAGAAGGTAAAGGAAGTTTTGTTATTAAAAAGCTATACAAAAATCATGAAATCTACAATTCTCCAAAAGACATTTGTGAGGCCCTTGACAAATAACTTTATCTCAGTTTTTCAGCTATAAAATGGGAAAAAAATATTCCTTGAGTATACATTTTATTTATATATATATATATAATGTTATATATCTAGCATTTTAATAAATATATATTCTTAAGAATACTTATTTGAGAGTTTTTCTTGCATTTTTTTTAATTGATTCAAAATCTCTTTGGGGCAGAGAGTTCCATGTGTGTACAAAATCCACCACAGTGGATTCCTGATCTCAGCTGAGCTATTCATGTGCCACTGAAATAAAATATAATTAATAATAATTAAATCCCAAACCCCAAAGAACCTTGAACTTGGCAGAAGTTCAGAGTATATCTACATCATCTTCCTCTCTAACAGGACAAGCACATTAAAAACAGTGCCAAAAATTCCTATAACTTTCAAAAAGTCAGAACCCCTCACTAATGAGCCAAAACAATTTACTACACCATACCATTTGCAGTTCTTAGATCTGTGTTCTTCAGGGTTCTGGCAGTCCTCACTTGCAGGGAAAAGCTTGATGATATGATTACTTCTACTTTTTTAAAGCTTTTAAAATATGTATATTATGAACATTTACCATCTGCATTTGTTAGAGTGTGATAGGCAGGATCCCTGGTTGATGGGAGTAAACATTACTCTGATTTACACCATATTAGGTTTGGCTGTCTGCCTTTTAAATAAAAAGGGAGCTCAGATATTGTTGTAAGTACTGCTGTGAGCTATTTTTACTTAGTCAACCAAGAAAAAATATCACCACCCCAAATAAAGAGAGTTTTAACAAGTCCTGAGTAGGTACTCGGACTGTGAAAAATCTGTTTCTTCTCAGTGAGCATCTGGAACCCCCAGTGGAGTTCTGGCCCGTTCCCATACACTTCTCTTCCAGTAATAACACTGGAGAGTGGCAGATTCCCATCAGCTCTGTGGAGCAGAACTGTAACCTCAGGAAGGAGTGAATAAACATCACTGCCAAGCAGCAGCTCCCGAGGAGCAGGGTGAAACTTCACGTGTTTAGTTCATGCGGAGAATGGAATGTTGACCAAGTTCATCTGAACAATTGGAAAAATATCCTGGATTTCATTAAAACAACTTTCTCCTTCTGAGGGCTTGACAGACACTTTCTTTTTCATGACAGCAACATTTTCTAGCAACAAAATTGCCAAATAATACTGAAGCGACCTTTACTGAGAGAATTATTAAGCAACCGGCTTATAATTAGCCAGACAAAGGATACATGTTTTTAGACATATTTTGCATTACGAGTACTATATAAGACTATAATTTGTGTTTTATCAGAGAGTGTGTGTGCCTAAATGCAATGCCAATTAAATATTCAAAAGCCTATTTATTGTTTTGAGAGGAGGAAGTTGATACTCTTTACAACTGTTCAAATCCAGCTAACACAACTAAATGTTATTATTCAATTAAAAACTTCATAAAGGAAGAGATATTAGTGTGTGTAACAATATGTCTTGTAGCAGATAATGCATGTTTTCAAGCGGCACCTCTGAAAGAATACAAATGAACTCATCTGGAACTTGGAGTTAAAAAAAATATTAAGACAATGAAGAGAAAAAGATAGGGAGACAGAAACCAGTGAAAGAAACAGAGAGAGAGAACAGATATGATAGAAAAAATTATATATAGTACGGAAAATAAGTTACAAGGATTTGAAAACATCTGGAATACATTTCTGGAATGTCTCTGAAAAACAAAACAAACCACAGGAGGAAAGTCAGACTAAGAGTTACTCAATTTTTTTCTTCCTTTCCTTTTTATAAAGGGGGGATGCAAAAATGTTTGATGTTAATGGAAAAATTCCTTCCAGTATATGTGTTCTGTCTTCATAGGCCTCAACTGAGTAAGCACAAGCCTAATTTAAACATTTCAACAGCTCCTTCAAAATCAATAGGATTATGCTTGTGTCAGAATTAGGTACATAAAAGGGCCTGAGTGAAAACTTCTTTCCAGCGATTTCAGTGAGCTTTGGACCAGGCTCTAAGTGCCTTGCCTTCAAAATTCTACACCTTAAAATTCACAGAATTCAAAGTGTCATTTTCCAAAGAACTGAACAAGAGCTATAGAAAAACGAATATTGGACCAAAGCCCAGTAAAGCATATTCTTGTCCTGGTTCAACCTCAGTATGCAAAATGCCTTAAGGGTGGAGAGGCTATTCAAGTTTGCAAAACTGTAAACTACCCCTTAAAGGACCAAATATTTTTTAATATGAATGGAGGAAGCATCCAAAAATAAAGATTTTCAGATGTGCAAACCATGATGCCTGTGAAATGTATGTCATGCTTCATTTTACAAGAGTGCTTGTGTTGGTGACAAATTATTAACTTCTCTTTCTCAGCCATGCATCCATCCTTAAGAAAATGTAAAAATTCTGGTGCTAGGCAAAAATCAAGGTTGTTATCTAAAACAATGGCTTGAATCTCCTCTAGCTCATTCTTGTGATATGAGCAGTGTTACTCAGAGGCCGTGAGTGCATCAACAAAGCTAGTGTCATGAGAAAAGGATCAGGCCCAATGTTTCTGAGGTTTTCTAAGCTGGAGAGGTTGCAGAATACTGTGAATTCTGGACCTGAAACAAGCTGACGTATTGCAAAGAAAGTCAGTTTGCTCTGAAAAACAACCAAAACCGTGCAAAAGTAACACTCTAGGGAATTTTGGATCTTCTTGCTTCCCACGCTCCACTATTCCCAACCCACTGTCCCTTCATGCAAATGTTCAGGGCTGAGCAGCCCTGTACTCCAGTTACCAGTACTAGCAAAGAGTTATCTCTGTGGCTGTGCTTTCTAAAGCTATATTCTAGTTTAAGCCAACCTGAAAACTGAGAGATCTGAAACACAAAGAAAATAACTGGCTAAGACAGGTGATCCTGTTCTGTCATCTGTGGTCTAGCCCTAGCTGCTGACACCTTTTGTACAGAACGGAGGCATTCTTGAACCCATTTTGTTTCTCACTTCTTCCACGCTGCACTCCTGAGCAGCTACTACCCAAATAAACAGTTCTGCTTCCCAGACTTTCTCTTCCCTCAGTGAATGATGTGTTCCCCACACATCTCATTCATCCAATTTTTATTTTTGAAAAGCAAAGCTGAAACTTCTCCTCATTAGTACTAAATGACAGGCCTTTGTATCAGGTGGGGTTTCACAAGGATTTCAGGCAGATGGTCCCAAGAGAAGAATCCAGAACCCTGTGTTTAGTAGGTGGATTCCACATACATAGAAAATTCCTGTGGTAGTGATGAAGCCACTTTTGTACAAAATCTGAGCAGTTAGAGTGTTCTCCCAGAAAAATGAAGATTATGGTTCAATTCCCTATTCATTTGCCAGGCTGACTGCCTGAATGATGAAACAATACTCTATTCTGAAGGGCTGAGGATGACAAGCTGGTTTATTGTGGTATCAGCCAATGTATAAAAGACAAGTCAGATTTCTTTGGCTGGAAAGTGGGAGAAGGTTTTGGTATCTTGTGGTTAGAGTTCTCACAGGAAAAATTTAGCAATCCAAAGATTGTTGTCATCTTGCACAGTAAACTGAGATTGTATAAAAATCATGAGAAGGTATTTTGTGGTTAGCTATAATACAAAGAAAGCCCTTTCCTATAAGTTCTTTATTAGCATCTTCTGTGCAGGCAGAATATAAACTTTAATGTAATGGACACTTTCTATTATACTTTATCTTGACAATATGTCATTAAATTTGCCAAGAACTAAAAATCACTCTTTTCAATATTTTAATTGATTATTATCCTGCCAACATAATCTGTATGAATTCTATACAGTATTTGAACCCGGACACAGCAATTAAATAACTGAAGTGTAATTTTCTTCAATTCTACAATTGCAATTATGGACATTTCTACCAGTTGGTAGAATTTGGTGAAGTATATTCAAAGAAGAAAAGTAGGCAAAGCAGTGTACTAAGGGCAGTCCTACTTGAAAGGCAAACCTAATTTGCATTATTGATAAGGAAAGCACAAAAGGTTTAATGGAGTTTAATGAGCAGGTCTTCTGATTAGAACATATTCCCAAAAGCTTGTGTCTGTCATCTCAATATTATCCTAGTAGTCTGTTTGTAGGAATGTGTAGGTTTATTCCTTCTTCTGCTGCAGCCTCTCTGACTTTTTCAACCAGTCCTTCTATTGCCTTTGGATGGAATGACAGCTTCTTCTCTTTCCTTCCACTCATGACTTCCAACGTGTATCCTGCTTCAGACTAGAACATGTGATCACAATGGGCATGAAGTTCCCTTTTCCACATCCATTTGCCAGGTGCCTGCACTATGAGCATGAAATACCTGTGAAATCCTTCTGTAGAGTGGGTATTTTACAGGCAATGGGTGGACATGGCAGAATTACGATACTCTGGTCCTAGCACTCCTGTCTGCAGATAGGCAAAATTATTTCTTAATCTGCTGCAGAATAAATGATTGTGCGTTGCAATTAAATGATACACTGAAAAAAGTAATGACAATTTGCAGTCATTTAGGACAAATCCCAAATTGTGCTCATGCTTTTGTTATTGGTAAGTATCCTGCAAGTAGTTTAGAAGAGCCATTTAAGCTTATGGCTAGTTCAGGAATAGTTGGTTACTTACAATTTATGCAACGGGAACATATGGATGTTTGTGATACTATTTCTGCTAGCCTTACTTGTATTTCTCAACAAAATAAAATAGTGTGTTTAAAATCATAGTTAATAAATACTTTAATAGATGTACTATGACAAACATTAATTTTATAAACATTAATGAAAATGAATATGTACACCCATTACATCTGCAATCATCAGATGAAATAAGAATGGAATAGTACATTTCTATGTGCCTGACAAAATTTCTGTGGAGAATGGCTTTTGAGTGGAATAGGGATTTCAGAAACTTTTATTTCTGTGGAAATATCTTTTTTTTTTTTCTAAAAATAGTAGGTACTGGAAA
Source organism: Apteryx mantelli (assembly GCF_036417845.1). Taxonomy (NCBI): domain Eukaryota; kingdom Metazoa; phylum Chordata; class Aves; order Apterygiformes; family Apterygidae; genus Apteryx; species Apteryx mantelli. The sequence continues at coordinate 156,172,385 of NC_089979.1, forward strand.
ACTAGGTGATTTTTGATTATGAAATGAAACATTGCAGAAGTGCTATCGCAGTGCTTTAGGGAACAGTAATTGTGTCATGTCTCCATTCCCTTCTCTGAATTGTTCACCACAGCAAAATATATAAACAATAGTGGCTTAGTAAGGGGAAAACACTGGGATACATTGCGGGAGATACACTCTGGTTGAGAATTATGTGCCAGGAGAATATCATCATGGAGTTGCTGGTGCACAACTGTTTTAAACTGAATGTGTTTGACAGAAAATGCATATTTTTTAGCTTTTATTTTTTCCGTTTTAATAACCTATGTTTTTCTGAAGGGCAAGAAAGAAAATTTCTAACCAGGAATAGTTGAAAGAAATACCTACTCGGAAGTCAAATGAATATTTCTGAATACTCTTTCTTTAGTATTTGATCAACTATAATATACTACTATTACTCACTCAGAAACTCAGTGAATTGAAGATGCAGACATGCTGTGAAGTGTCATGTTAATTGGTAATAATGCTGTAAAGCTGGTGGCAGTACACATTAGACTGGTAAGAAATTACATAGTAGAAAAATGTCATTGAGGCAAGCTGAAGTCTATGGGAGTGATTTTTGCTTATTTGTAGGATGGATTTTGCTCAGTCATTCATGTTCTACAACTAGACACAAGGCCTCAGCTCACCTCAAGTCTAATAGGAGCAACCTCCTTATATTGGGGATAGAGCTGAACCAACATCCTCGTAGATAATTGAATGTTCCAGAAAGCATTACAGCAAAAATTAGGCAAGAGAGAGGTGCTGAGCTATGGAAACCCTTGTCTTTGCTGTCAGTTAAACAACTTCTACCTCAAGAACTAATCCATGAAACTGGCATCTTCCTACTTGTGATAAATCAGTTCATTCTGCATCAGTTACTTTGACTAACCCTTGAAAAGGGAACTTGTATAAAACATGTTCAATATCTGTATTATTTCTCAACAGGCAATACAGATTTGTTGGTTGTCAGTCACCAATTCACTTCTGTAGAACTAAAGAAACTCTTAGTACAGAGGCAAAAATGCTGTTGGCTGTTTAATTCTTTACTATTCCAGCTCTTTAATTCATTATTTATAGAGTGGTAGAATTTAGTAGGACAATCTGAGCTAAAACATGCAATTCATTTATATCCAGATTTCTTTATAATTTTATTCATTTTGATGAAATTGCAGGAAGCACAAAATAATTCCCTTAGAAGTGAAGTAGCTAACACTTTACATTTATTACAGCTGTGAAGCCTTCAAGGTAGATGAGTAATAATTTTTCATTCTCAACAACAGTTTTACAGAGAATGCTTGGAGACTTGTGAAGGATGATTAACAGACTGTGCATTCCCATGTAATGGCATCATGCTACTAATTCACTCCAAAATAAGTTCGCCATTCACTCCCAAGTAGGAAAGAAATGGAAAGACTCGGCATTTTGCTCAAATTATCTCCTTTCATAACCATTCATTTTCAAGTCAAGGCCAACAGCTTTTCTAAAAAATGTGCAAGTCTACAGGCTATATTTACCATAAATGTATATTGTGACTGAACTTGAGCTTTTTCATTAAAAATACAAAAGATTTCAAAACTAGAAGGGCACCAACTAATAATTCAGGCACAATAACTCACAGGGAATTTTTGTATTCATACTTAAATCTCTATTACTACAATGTTTGAAAAACCTCATTGGTTGTGAAAAATGTCTTTGATTCATTTCTTCTTTCTTTTTTTACCAGTCACTGTTTTATCTCATGAATAACAACAGCATGAATAAAACTGAAGGTATCTGCCCTTTGTAAATTTTGACTCTCCGTAAGAAATATAGAAAACATATACAGTAAAATTCAGCAGTGGGTTTGTTAGCCAGATCATTTTTACAAAGGTACTTGTTTGGAATGAATCCTAAAGACTCCAAAATCATTACTGCAATCAGATAAATCTGGACTGTGCTTACTTTTAGCAACTTTCAATACTGGACTTAAAAAAAAGAAAGAAAGAAAGAAAGAAAGAAAGAAAGTGTATGGAAGTTCCTGGATTTAGTAACTGAGCTTTAAGCTCCCAGACTGAGATTTAGAGTGTGAGAAAAAAAAAAAAAAAAAAAAAGAGGGGGAGAGGTTTTGTAAAAATCATTTGCATTTAAGAAGCTATGGAAACAGCTAAAAACTGTTTGTGCACATACTGGGTAGCAGATACCCTCTGTGCAGATTGAAGCTGTAATTCATGCAAAGATCTCTGCTAACCTCATAGAAAAGAGGATGCTATTTGAATTGCTTACATGCATCCAGGCCCAGAGGGCCCCTAATTTAGAGGCTTTTTACTCTAAATATATATTAAGAGTAAAAATAGTTAAATAAAACTAGTTAAATAAAACAATTCTTAGTTAACATATCTTGCTTTAAACTTAAAGATGATTTTGGCTAAAGGAGTAATTATTTTTGGTAGTATGTGTTCTGGATGTGCTAGTTTTCTCCTCCCTCGAATCAACATTGTCATGAAATGTCAAAGAACAATCAGAAAAATAAATCTTGAAGATAGTTTCAGATGCATTTTGAAATGAATAATGGAAGACTTTGAGACGTTGCAATGGCTTTCAGGAAACCTGCCATTTCCTATCTCAGGCCCACTGATTAGGTGATCAAGTAAGTTCAAGCTGCTACAGCTTGAGCAAATCTCAATACCTCTAAGTTTCTTGGTTGGAGGTTGCAGCCTGCAAATATTTATGGTGAATTAGCCCTGAAAATTACAGGGCTTTCCAAAGAATTTTTGTAAGAAGATGCTTGACTTTGTATACTAACTTTCTTTAGAAACTATTAGATATTGATTACTGTCATAGCCCCCAGCAAGACTGTTTCTCAAAACATTGCATTAGACATCAGTCACTGTGTTATCTTCAAGATGAATGAAAAACAGAATCTACAGATTTTCTGTTCATACAGAAAACAGCCTTTACCAACATTATTTGGAAGGAAGTGGTGGTCCAACATCACATTCTGTGTGTGTATTTCTGGACATACAATACTCAAAAATTAGCGTGTGTCTTCTACACAGTAGGGAATGGTCTGTTTCAGACTATTTACTACAACTGATAACTAAAGAAAATTCTCTTTTAGCAAATGCAGCATAGATCCATGCTTTTGATGCAATTCAGCATCAAAATTCATCCAGAATTCTTAATATCATCCTAAAGAGGTCATTATGAAAGCAATGCATGAGCTTGTTGCTTGAGCACTAGTGGATTGCACATAATCTAACAGGCCATTTCTAAGTTGGAGAAGCATGTAACCTTCTATAAAGATGTACAGATCTTTGTTTTCCTGTAAAGGGTAAACCCCTGAAGCAATGTATATATTCATTGAGACTTACACACTCTTTGAAAAGGAGCTGACATCCTCTGCTGCAGGCAGTGTTTGACAATTTGAAAAATGTAGTGAATAAGTACACCCACTTTCTCAAACACTTTCTCTCTTGCACAGTAATTCAGAGAAAAAATAAATAAATCACAGCCATTCCTTGCAAACATTAAAAAGATTTTTAGTGAAAAATAATGGTAAGGTAAATTTCTCAGTATATGTAATGACTTCAATTATCACAGATTCCTCTATTATGAAACAGCATTTTTTTCATTTGCTGAAACTGTGTCTAGGTCTTTCATTACTATAGTAACCAGCAAAGCATTCTTAGCAAAATTTTGCAGGATATATATATATATATATATATATATACACATATACACACACACACACACACATATATGTATGAATGTGTGTGTGTGTGTGTGTGCGTGCACACACAGGTGTAGACATTACATATAAGTAAAAATGTGAAAAAAGATATTTTGATTTTCAACTAAGTATAAAGGAGGGATGTTTCTCCTGAGCTGTATCACTTTGATGTTTTGCAGGTTTATTAGGACTTGTTGAGTGTTTCTAGAATTATCTTCTCCTTTTATGTTTTCATTTCTTTTGCCAAAACTCAGGATACTTAGCCTGTTTCTCCTCTCATTTGCACTGTTTTTTTATGAGCCTACTTCATTTGTTTCTATTAATTCTAAGGAGATTTATGTGTTATATAAAATTTGAAGCAGTATCAACCATTGATGTTTGCAGTTCAACACCATTGTACTGCAATAAGCTCAGGTGAGTACAATCACCATCACACATGAAACAAGTGTCAGTAGGATTCTGTGCATTTAGAGCATTATGGATCACTGGGACTTAAGAGACAGCTGTACGGAACATGTACTGCAATAAAGAACACAAGGAAAACAGTTAGATTTTACTGAAATGGTCCTTTATGTAGGTTTATACCAAAATTCTGAAAGAATTTAGAAGCTGGCCTTTGAAAGGCAAATAGATTTTGTTGTTTATCTTCTGTGCTTCAGTTTCACAGGGTCCAATATATTTTATTGCTTCAATTCTAAACATGATCCAGTAGTGCTGGCCATGTGTAGAGCTCTTAAATTTATAGAATTTCTGCAGGTGCCAGTGTGTCAATTTTACTGAGACTTACAGCACCTTTAGTTGTTTCCTTTTTGGGGTAAGTGTCTCTTTATTGCAAAATGTTGCCATAAAAGGTACTAAATTAATGACTAAATCTTTTTAATCATCTGTATCTATACTCTAGCAGTCTGTGCAAACTTGTGTCCATTTATTTATGCCATTTTTTTTTTGTTCTTGAATCCTTTCTACAAAATATGTTTCTTGCATCAAGTTTCCCAAGGCAGCTTCAGGTAATAATCAGAGCCCTATCATGTGATTTAGCAACATTTGCAAAAGAATAACAAAATTTCTTACTGAGGAACCCTGTTAGTGTTTCGAAGTGCTTTACAAAACATTAAATATTAGAGGGAGATGGGGTTAAAACTTCCTTTGTTTTTCTCCTCTGCAGAGATACAGGACAGATAATGAGCAAACAGGGAAGAGAGGACGATGTTTCTGCAGCTCCCCCAGCCCTCATTAGTCGTGGGACATGTGTGTTCCTGCATCACATGTCATAACCCTGGGAAATGTCTTACAACTCCCTACCCTCTGTCAGGATCAGCTCTGTGTCTATTCCTGTCACAGTGCAACTTATGAATATATAAATGCAGCAAATACATTTCACTTCTAATGATCACTTATTTAACTGCAGCCAGTACAGCAAAACAGATAAGGTTACCTGGCCCTGATTTCAGGTGTTTATAACTTTATGAAAGAAAAAGTGAGATTAGCCAAGCCAGTTTTCTACTAAAGGATACCTTTTTTTTTTTTGGATGACATTAAAAAGAAAAGTATTCTGCTATTTCACAGATAGATTGATATTAGGGGAAAAGATTGCTGTGCCCATCTAAAGAAAAGCTTTTAAAAAAGAGGTGTCACTGTAAGGCCCCCATAATCTGGGAACTGAAAGTAGGCTTGTAGACCTTTCTTTCAGGGAAAGCTGCAAAGACCAGTGGCAAATTTTAGCCCTTCTGTTAAAAAAAAGTCCAAAAGAATCAGCCCTGTGAATCTCAGGTATCTCAGGAAGTGCACACTCTGAAGAACCACTTTAATCACCAAATGCCATGAAGATTCTGTCTATGTTGTACAGAATAATAGTATTTGAGCTCTTCCCTACTTTCAGATGGAAGCAAAACAGCGTGACGTTTGAGGAGATGATTTACAGGATTCTCAATAGCTTTACCAAAGAGTTAAATCATGGAAGTTGCATTGAATAAGAGGAAGGCTGCACAAAGTCACCTGGACAGTAAAAAGCAGGGAGAGGCACAGAGAAAATGAGAGTTGATGGGACCAGGCAAAGCCATGGGAGGCTGGTGAGCAGAAGCCATGAAGGAAGGGCAGGAGCTAGTAGGGAGGTGCGAGGCTCGAGGTATTGAGGTGGGTGGAATGAGACTTAGCTGTGGGCACCGAAACAGAGGTTTCCATAACCACTAGACAACACTGTTATTCAGAAACACTGGATTTTAGTGTTCCCCTGCTCTCATTAGTGAACCGTGATCCCACATGCAGGTATGCTTATGAGCCTAATTTAGACACTGGAGCAAATAGATGAAGACAAGTTTTAATTCGAGTCAGTTCTGTTCAGATCTGTGTGAAAATCTGAATCCCGGTATGTTCACGTACACACTGAAGGTCAAAGTGGTTTCACATCACAGCAGTTCTACTTTTCAAGAACAAAATAGCATGTGAGGTTCATTTTACCTAACTCAAAATGTCTAAGTGCCATACATCTAAGTTTGAACAAGCCACTCACTCTACCTTTATAGTACATAGAAACAAGCACTCTGACAGGGCTACTCCTCCTTAAATAGGCCGTGGAGACAGATTAGCTAGATTTCTTCCCACTGACTGTGAAAGGATACTAATGTGTCTAGTTCAGATTTAGATGCCTTTTAGATGTCTAAAATTAGGTGAAATAAATCTGGCCAGCACACATATGATATTGAAAGCATGCTGATACTGAAGAAACAAGTGGTCCCAAGCTAGATTGCCCCTTCATTGTACTGATACATTAGGATAATCTTTATTGACTTTGTTACATAGCCTTTTTTTTTGGTAAGAACCTGCTTCTTTCAGTGTGATTACAAATAGTGCTTGGGAAATGAATTAGGATCATGCAGAGAATAAACCTGTTGCAAAATGGTTTCTTGCTTATTAGATACAGAAGTCCAAAGTTATGTAGTAAATGTAGCAAGAGATGTGTCAGAAAAGATGGTTTCATCACTAACACAGATGAATACTATGAGAATCTAGTTCTCTTTTTGTATTCGTGGCACTTCTGATGGAGCCAAGCAATTCACTTAAACCAATTTTTTCACCAGTGACCACTACTACACATTATTCATTTTCTGATTGCCCAACCTGAGACAGATGGGGCCAGATTTTCCAGAACTCTGAGCACTTACAGATGCAAATGAAGACATCTATATTTGAAAAGTGTTCTAAAAAGTGTAGCTTTTAATAAGTGTATGCACTTGACAGCACTGACATGTATCTGTGCCTCAGCTCTCCATTTGTAATACAGGAATAATAGCCCCATCAAACTCTCAGGGGTAGTGTGAAGTGAAAATTGCCTCTTGTATAAAGTATGTCAACTCCTCTTACAAAAGACCACAGAAATAGTTATAATGACCTTATATTTCTTTCAGAGTTTACCTAGGATGCACTAAATAAGATCTAGATCCACATTGCACCAGAAGAATAGAAGAAAAATATTTAGTAATACCTCATTCCTGATTTAGATTAGGAAAAGAATAAGATTTAATTCAAGTCTGCTACTGACAAACATACACAGACAGGCCAGACTAAAATTGTACTGGTAACCTCACTTCTGAGATACTTAACAGCACAATATTCCTTCTTTTTTTCAACAGTAATATTTGCTTTGTGTTACTGATGTGTATAAACCTTGCTTTTTTTTTTTTTTTGGTTTGGTTTCATTTGTTTTTTAATTGGGGATTATTAATTCAGTTATGAATACTGGTGGCAACATCTGGATAATTCACATCTCAAATCCCTCTTCATTTAGATCAATGGAAAGGTTTACAAAACACTGAAGGGATTTCGCCTATCCTGCAACATGGTATCAGTCAGAGATATCCGAGCTAGCTGCAAATGAAATAATCCTGGAACTGGAAGTGGAATAGCTGTGTCGGCACCCAGCCCAGGTTTCCCACCACCTGTAGGAAAGATGAAGTAATCTTTGTGCTCTGCTCAGCGCTGGTGAGGCCTCAGCTGGATACCGAGGGATGGTTTGGGTACCGCCCTTCGAGGAAGATGCAGATCCAGTGGAGACAACCCAGAGGAGAACAATGAGGTGTAGAAAACATGACTGGGGAAGAGGAAATACTGGGAAGCACTGGAATTGTGGAGTCTGAATGACAGAAGGCTGAGGGAGATGATAGGTTTTAGACATCAAATACAATTACATAAAATTCTGCTACAAAAGAATAGTGGAGGAATTTCATCTCAGTGTCTAAGGCACAAAGAGTGAGAATTACATGGAATTAAATTACACCGAGTAAGATCCATTTTAGATATCAGAATAGCTTCCAATGTAAGCAAAGCACCAGTAGCAATTCACTAACCTGAAATGCCTGTGGCGCTTGTGGAACTTTCATTACTGTAAGTCCTTAAGAAAAAGTTAGAAAAGCATCTATCAAGAAGGCCAGAGGGATGGAGGAGATCAGCTCTCTGGGTGCCACCAGTTTTATGATTCTACACTTCTGTTTTCTGCTATAAATCTTCTCAGTAAGGCATATTAACTTACGTTCAGAACTGCACTATCAGGACTGTAGTGTTTCAAAAATCCAAACTGCTTACTCTGTAAATAGAATCGTAGAGATATGAACTACTGTGTCATGTAGTTACCTTCAGTCATTTAGGAACTATCCACCTAGAATGAAGCTTTTGCTAAAAAATCCAAGAGACACTCCTGAAAATATCTAGTTTACCCAGAAAATGTCTAGTTGCTGCTGACACAAAGGCGAGTTGCCATTAATACAGGTTTATAAGAAGAAAAAAATTACATTTACATGTACATATTTATATTCACATATTCATATGCATATTTATGTAAACTGAATGTATGCCTTTGAATGGAAATCAGGTAACTGAGTGGTAGAATGACATTTGTTTACGCCATTGCAGTCAAACATACTTTATAGTCAATAAAATAATTAGTGACAAAAAACCTGCAAAAAATGCTTTTGCATTGCAATGTATGCATGGTGTTATATACCAAAAGCTCCCTGGACACAAGCACTGGGCATTCAGTGTATGTTTAATAAAAATGACAAAAAAAGGGAAAAAAAAGCTCTTAGGAAAATGTTAAAATAATCTCTCATTAATATTAGTGTAGCATGTGTTAAGACAGTTCTGTCTTTAAATTCCTGTTCCACACAAAGTGAAGGAAAACCATAATCTGATTTTAGTCTTAAGTTTAGTAAAAAATGGCAGCTTCAGAATATTCTCCTGAAATTAGTAGATGTTATTGGGTTGCATGTGAGAGCAATGTTCAGGTATGTTAAAGTTAGGAGGCAAACTGCTGAAAGTAAATAAACTGCATACATTAAAAAAATCTTTCATAAGCCTAAAACTGTGCTTCCAAAGTGATTTTTATTATTTGAATGGTATCCTGAGTCTTTCTTTACATTTATATTCATAAAGCAGTTTTTCATGCCCCTTGCAGAGACTTCTATACTCTGAGAGACATCTTTTATTCACCTTAAAATATTTTTGAGGAAGATTCCAGAGTTCATTGTTTTGTGTTTTCAAGGAAGCTAAGGCAATTTAGAGGCTAATTTAAAAGTCTATTGTTTATTTAGTTGCTCATTTTAGAATCTTATACTTTACTCAAGCCAGCACCTCTGAACAGGTCTGATCAGTCAGGCACCGTCCTTTCAAGAGAGATTTCCACTCTGAACACTAGACAATCTGATATACACATTCTTTGATTATCTTTTTGCTCAAAATTGAGTCTTGAGAATTTAGAATTCATGTATGTTAGATCATACATAATTTAAAACTGTGTGTCACTCTTTGGGAAACACTTCAGATTTCCCACACCTTTTTACTCCAACAGCATTTCATTGAGTAAGCACTGAAAATCTTTTTCTTTCTGTAGAAACTACATTTCTGTCACTGCCCATTTTTTTAATTAGGTGCCTCCACCAAATTTAACTGAAACTGAGATAATCCTAAATACAGCCTACCATCTTTTGCATTACATAAGTTCTTCATGAACAATTGCAAAGGACAGAAAGTTAAATAAGTAAATAAGCCTCAGTCAACAGGTGAAAGAAAACAAGTACTGCTTGACCTTGATGAACTGGTTCTGAAAACACAAAAGAATAAAACCTTGCTCGGCCTTTGGAAGTAATGAACTCCAAAGTTGATGTCTGAAGCGATTGACTGTTTCCCTATAAAATGAGATGCCATACTTTTTACCCTGGATAAATAATGAACTAATAAGTAAAGATATGCCTGTTTTTTTTATTTATTTAAACAACATCTGTCAGCAGAAGACAGTGCAAGAACAGTGCAAGAAAAATGTGGAAGTAATTAGATAATTAAATTAAGAGATAATACACAGTATCTTACTTAAAAAGCAATCTGCTTTAATAGCTGATCATAATCAGAAACTAATGAACGATGTCTCAATACCAGCTACGGATGCTGTGAGGTATTGAAGTCCAACTCTGACATATAGCATGAAGTTTATGTATAAAGTAACATTATTTCTTGTCTGATGGGAAACATTGCTGAATGTTATCACCAGAGCTAAAATCAAGCTTCTCTATAGAGAGACCTAAAAAAACAAACTTTATAGCAGAAACTATTAGGGATGTGAGAGAACACAGAGGTGAATAACCAAGGTGAGATTTATTTGTCCTAACATCAGTGTCTGAAATGTCTAAGACAGACATCTTAGTTCCCCTTTATTTTCAAAGCAGAATTCAAAGGCCAATTCATCTTACCCTAGTAAGACTGGCCTCTGAGATGGTGTGGATAAAACACCATCTAAAGGAGCCTGTTATCTCCATGGACTCTAACGGCAGTTGAGGATGACCAGCTGTCACGCAGGCGTCTAACTCCTAGCCAGGTTATGGGACATGGTGCCGCTTGTCCCACCTGATGGCAATAGGACAGCTTGGATGTGCAACAGTGCTGAGCTGGGAAGGGAGCTCGTAGGGTTGGGCTTTTTTGCTTATGCCTTTAAAAAATGTTGATGTTTGGCTCACAGCTAATAATTAGAGCTTTCCAATGCTCTTAAAATTATAAGAAAGTTGAAAGATGTTAGTGTCAGCTTTGAAAGAATACCATTAACTCAGTGGTTCCCTTCAGCCATTGCTTTTTGAAGTTCTTTGCAGAAAATAACAAGCAATTTGCTTTCCCTTTTCACATCAATATCTCTACTCAGAGGAGAACTTTTTTTTTTAGTAGTTTTTGTTGTCTGCAAACAAATCAAAGGAAAATAGAGTTAATTAACCAAATGAAAAAAATGGCTGAGAAAAAAAGTGGGGATTATTTAGTGTTGACTCTTTGGCTCTGAAATGCTGATTGCGTTTTTATACTTGAGCGAGGCCTCTCTAACCTAAAAAGCTGCCACTGGGACTTACTGCCAAGGCTTCTGATTACACAGGTGAGTCTCAGGCCAAGTCTGAACGACACAGCAGGCTCAAAATAAATTGTACCCTTCTCCTCTGCAGCATGCTAGTTTCAGTTTGGGTTCCGTGAAAAGCAATGCTTGTTGGATCAGTTTAGCTTTTACTATAAAGCATGAGGTGTGGGGGAGGACGATCAAATCTCACTCTGCCTAAAAATTATGTCTGTGACTCAGACTCCAGGTTATATGGATCTGTCTGGATTAATTCTTCTCGGGAAGTGCAAAAGTAACACTGACTGCAAAAATAGCTTTATTAAACAATGCGATCTTTCCAGTCCTTTCTGGGAAGCAGCAGTCTCATTTTTAAGTGTTTTAATTTTCTTTGCCCAACCAGATCACATAAGCTTTTCCTCATCTTAAATACAGAAGAGAAGTTACATCCACACTGGGTGCTATTTATTTACCACACTGCACAGAAACAACACTCTGAAGGTGACACATCAGTGCAGAAAGTCCACATGTTCACACTGCCCATGTAGTGGGATATTTGGATACTTTTGTTTTTCAAAGGACGAGGAGATCTTGCCTTGAATAAAAAAAAAAATTGAAATGGGCTCACACATTATTCTGTACCTGTAGTCCAGCATGCTCCAAGGGTGATAAAGTTTTCTTTCCTGTAACTGTTGACAAGGAAATGATGAATTACTGAGAGTGTTTTCACAAATACCAGCATAACTCAGAAAAGTCTCTGAAAGAAGAATCACAAATGAACCTCATTCTGGTATTACTGGAGGCAACGCAGCATGAACAGGCGACAGATTTCGTTACGCTGCCTCTTCCCAGGCAGTTTCTACGACGGTGATGACTGTCTGCTGAACGGAGCCAGAATGGGAAGCCTGTGGCGTTCTGCAGACAGGCAGTGTAAAATGAACCAATTACACACGGGACAAGTTCCCTGAAACCCATTCTAAAGATGTTTGGTTAACAGACATCTCCAGTCGGCATTTTCTACACTAAAATGACACAGAGGAATTACTAGCTTATGCGATTAATCACTGACTTCAGGAGATCCGGGCCAGTGAAGGACGTGGCCTCGCGGTCAGTGCATGAATGTCCAAGGCTGAAGCTCTCTGAGCACCGGACGAGCTGCCTGGTGTGAGGAGGTGCGTGGTCCAGCGCTGCTGGAGAGATGGCAGTGCCGTCCTCTGCCCGAGACCCCGGCGGCCGTAGCAGGAGCCTCAGCTTCTCCCTATCAAGTGCTGCTATTTTTACGGGAAAAAGGAGCGCAGCAGCAAGGAAGAGGTAAACTTGCTGGGGAGCCACTGCAAGAGGCCCATAACCGGAGCCCAAGGTTTCCCGTAGTCTCTCCATATCGGCCTCTCAGTTACTCCTTGGCTTCCAGGGGAGTTTTCTCTCCCCTCTGGCCTCTGAGGAGCTGCCGTCACTCCAGTGCACAGCTCGGCTGCTCAGGTGACAAAATACTCATCACCCGTGGTGTCTGACAGAGCGGTGGTGTCTTAGGTGTGCGGAAATGCAGGTAGATACATTCACACCTAACGTGCTTGTGAACTGCGTTGCAAGGTATTGCTAGACAGAAAGCATCCTGTTACCCAGACGGTTACCATAATCTTGTTTGTTCATCTAAAAAAAAAAAAAACACTTTTTTTGATATTTTAGTATGTTTGGATTGTTTGCTAGAATTGTTCCTGGTTAGCAATCAGCTTTGGCTGTAACTGTAATATAACCATGGTAATATAATAATAAGCAATGGTACGATTTTGAAAAAAAAAACCTACTTGTGAAGCCTGTAAGAATTTTATTTTAATGTATCAAACAATGTAGTTCAGAAATACTTAGGCAATAATTATGTAAGTGAGCAAAAGTAAGTTTTGTAGCTTTTGTTAAAGCGATGTTTCTGGGCACAGTGCTGTATGCATCTGTCATGCCAAAGCAAAAACAGCTTTGATTTCAACAGAAAAGAATGTTAACTTTACTTCTTAATTTCTGTTTAAATAAGTCTGTGGCTTTCTGTGATAATATTAGTGTGACTAATCAGAAATGAACTTAGCAAGGGTAACAAGTGTTAATTGGACCCTCTCTAATTATAATTTAGTCTGACAGTATGGAAACATAGTATTTGTCTGTACAGAGCTTCAAGGTTTTTGTTGTTGTTGTTGCTGTTGTTTTTCCCCATTTCTTTTTGTTCTGTTTTTAGTCAGCTGTAAGTAGCAGGGAAATGCACAGGTCTTTAATCATTGAGGGCTGTATGGTCCTTACCCAGGCATACTATCCATGCATGGTAAGCAAAGAAATGTACCACATATCCAGCTTCAAATGTCTGTTTAGTCAGTGCCTGGTGTGATGCCACATCATATGACAAGTGTAAAACAGGCACCATGCAGCTGTTCTGCAAAAGATCAGCTTGAATGGGTGTGGGCTGCGTGGCAAAGCCAAATTACAACCTAAGCTACCTTGGAAACAGAACAAAACTGGGAACAGAAAGTCTCAGATCCTTACAGTTTAAAAAAACTGTTGCTTCTTTCCTTTCTTCTGCAAAGTGATTGTTCCTAAGGTACCAAGCCTTATACAGGGGAAATAAAGAAGCCCACAATTAAGTAAAAAAGGCAAATTATGCAGAAAAGTGCATGTGTTGCTTTGTATCCATTTCCACTGTATACAGTCAGGCAAAACTCCACAACAGAGTAAACTTCTGTGGGAGAAATGGTTTAAAAGAAAAGCTGGTTTTCTTCCTGGAAATGATTGATTTATAACTGCTTGTTGAAGGGAAATCTGCTAATTGTTATTTCTATAATGTTCATGTCCATAATGTAATGTGACTGATTCTGGACAAAAGAAAGCTTGTGTGTTCACTGAACCCAGCTGTGATCCAGACCAATCCAACTGCCTCTTAGTCCCAGAGACCTGAATTATGAAATTCATTTAGTTTCAAATTGGACACCTCTCAAGGGTGTTACAACCCATTGGGGTTGTAATATTTGAATGTATTGTGCTGCTTTGCGGAAAATGGTCGGATTCCCAAAGTTCAGACCTAAATCATCACAAATGGGGTGGGGATGGGGTGGGAGAGAGCATTTTTCAGGATTCCTTTTCTGACCCATTGAGAATAATAAACACTTCAGGTTCAAAAGAGAACTTTCCTGAAATCTCAAAACTGGTAAAATAAGTTTAGCAATTATACTCTAATCTCTTGAATCTTGCAAAGCTTTTCCATTCTGAAATCCTTCTGGATTCTTGAGCAGTAAAAAAACACTGTAGAACAGCATAGGACACGAAATGAATGTCATGTCATATCCATCCATGAAGGGGGAGAGAATGATTTAGTTGTATTAAATATAATCTCTGTCATAGCTCTGCTGATGTTAAGATCACTGCTTTTCCAAAATAATATTGCCCCATGATTTTAGATAGATGTGGTCAGAAACCATGATTAAAATTAACTGGAAAATACTACTGTCTTCATCTCAACATTCCCTAAGCACATAGTCAAAGCTAATTCAGACGAGAAAATACACCTAGTGAATCATCAGACTTGTTTCTTGCACTGCCTAGGCAGGCCATACTGGCTTTATTTCCAGCTTTACCTCCAACGCCATTCTTCTGCATATGAGACAGACTGGGATGATAACTCAGTGATGAAATTCATTTTATTAAATCTGAGCTGGTCAGCGTGGATTTCTTTTATAGTCAACAGAGATCTAGGAAATACAGTCAATAAAAACTAAGGCAAAATCAATCTCACCATAAGGTAGATAGCTGTACTAGGTCAAATGAATTGCTCTTTAAAAGAGAAAAGCATATTCCTTTCTATTGATTATATGGATCACAGGAGGATCAGCTGAGCTGTAGATGTCTGCATTGTAAACCTCTGCAGTTAAATGAGGTGAATGTCATTCATAATATCAGAAATGTAGAATATCTGTCACACCTCCCTTTTCTCTCAGGTTTTAGGCACATTCCAGTAGAATTGAATACCTTAGAAATCAAAAGTCCTTTCTGGAGTTTCATATTCAGAGGTTGGACCTTTTTGTAGAATTCCTCCAGGGGTGGAATTTGCTTGTTCATTTAATCAAACATATGAGCAAAGTCATATTTTTCCATGCTTTACTAAATTTTGTAAGATTTCACTGTAAGGTTAAAGTCTGATATGACAGTTTATGTGTATTTCTCCCCTGCATAATCTCCAGATCGTAAGCTTTGAATACACTTTAACCGTTTTATGGGCATACTACATTCTTTTCCTAATTTTGTTTGGGCATGTATACATATATATATGTATGCATATACATATATTATTATACATAGATAAACAGAAACAGGGAATAATAAGACAGACACCACCTGCATGATATCTAACAGACAAAAACTATGAATTTTGTATATACATATAGTTATATAAATACATAGTTATATATTTATACAAATATTCATTCTGTTATTATTTAAAAGAACAATGACAGGATACAAGAGAGGTAATTGTATTGGGTAGGGAGACAGAGAATAAGATGTAAAGAAAAACAAATTTTTAGGTGAGTCTATAGAAAGAGTTACTAAAAATAAAAGAAGGCAAACTGGAGTTATAGTCTCTTCATCACTCTATGGGAAAGCAGAACAAAGGGATCAGAAAATGTATATTTAAAGGATAATGATTCAGAGCTCATAAGGGAATATGTTATTGTAGTATGAGTAAAAGGTCTATGGGAAATATTTTCCTTGGGAGACCAGGAAATGCCTGAAAAAACTAAGCCACAGGGTGCATTAAAGAGAAATGTTTCCCTGGGACACCATTCCTTTTACAGAAGGAAAGAGGAATCTATTAAGTGAGGAATGGACAGTAAGATCAAGGGAAATTAATGAGCTGTAAGAGAGTCTTTTAGAACTGTGCTAGTGCTCAGACCTGTGGCCTGCCCTGAAATAGTATTCTGTTTTCCTGAAAACCAACTTCATGCAGCTGCTCATTAGATAGTGCAGATACCAAAGGAGAAATTGGAACCCTGGATGTGTTAGATTAGCATTTTCCTCTATTTCCTCCATTTATTTTCCAGATGGCATACTGTTTCCCTATTACGTTTTATTTATACAAGGCTAAGCCCATTCCCCTTTCAACTCCATTAACCTCAGTGGAACAAACCACAGATGAATATGGCCCATTTACTACAGAATCTTGTTTGATATTGACTGTTTTCTTTAGGATGATTTGATTGACAGAAATTATTGCAGCAGTTGTGTCTTGTAATTTGTAATGGAACATTTTATCCATTTGAATCCAGACAGCCTTCTTTCCAGAGTCTCTATTTGTAATGCAGTTTATTGGGTCTTTGAATCTTTATTGTATCAAATAGCAAGTATTGGTAGGGGTAGCTAAGAGCTGTGGTGGGTTAATGCTCAGTCCTTTCACACCTAAATATCTTGGTTTTCATCTTGTCCTAGGTCACCAGTGGGAATGAATTTGGTCACCTTATCCTGGTACATATTTGCAAAATTCATGGAAGTGCCATGAGATTTGATGCAGTTATCAGTCTCACTTCAAAAGAGGAACAGAATTGAAATGACAGAAATCTCATGGACTGAGGTGCTTTGAAGATAATATCAGATGCTTAACACTGGGTTCCACCACACTTATTGGTCTTATATTCTTTTTCTCTGAAGCTCTGAATTTCTTCATCATAAATATTAAGTATATAATAAATTTGTGGAGAACTTGGCAACCCATAATCAGGATGATGTGGAAGGAATAATGCTTAACATTTGGGTATTTTGAACAGGACTCACAGCACTAATTATTGCTATAGAAAGTTATAAATATTGTGATAACTTTACCTAAGAGCAGGAAAATAGCTATTCCCTGATTTGATGCTCTGCAAATTAAAGGAGAAGACCTCCTTCTTCTCAGGGGCTGTATTGGGGTGACACAGGCATTCACGTCCCCATGACGTGGAGGAACACAGAGCAGAAACTGGACTGTCTCTGAATAGGTGTATCTTTGGGTATGTGTGTAGCTGGATCATCCGCACAGCTGAGTAGAGCAGCAGCTCAGGGTCAGAAAAGAGCATCAAGGATGAATGCAGAGATGATGGGAGGGGAGGACAGTGCAGCTGGGCAGTGGTGGTGCCACCCCTAGTGCAGCCTTCACTGAAGGGTGCTGAAGAGATGGGGAGAGGGTGACAAACCTTAGCTACAGCTGAAAATGAGAAAACCCTGGAGCAGTGCTATGCCCAAGCCAGCCAGCCCTGCTGCTCCAGAGAGCTCATGATCTGGAGCTGCATCGACTGCCCGGCAAGCTGAGGGAAACCCTCGCAGCTCTGGGACCTTCGGGGTGACAGACCTTTGCGAGGTATCCCGGACCCCTATATATTATAGAGGTGTAGAGCAATCCCTGTGCACTATATGTGGTGAGCAGTTTTGGCAGATGGCCAAGATGGAAATCAGAACAAAATGTTGTTTTGGTTTGATCCAGACTGTAACAGTGAAATTATTTTGACTGCTCTGCCACTAAAAATCAAAAACTCAAAGTAAAAGAAAAAAAAAAACCTTAACCCCCCAAAATTCATTTTTCTTTGTTGAAAACCAACATGTGTTTGTTTTTTACTAAAACTTCCTTCCTCCCTTTCTTCTTTTTAATTAATGTTAGCTAGATTGTCCCTTAAAATCAGATGAAATGGTCTGATTTCCTCCAATTTTTTTCTTTTTGTTTACTCCAATCTGCTAATCAAGCTGAGCCTAAAATCACAGATACTTTTTATTACACAAAACCTGCAATTTTAGTGGCTCAACAGCTTGAAGCATTGTATTCTATTCTACACAAGAGAATCAAATATATCTCTCCCTAAGCAACCCCTAGCATACTTGAAACACATAGCTTTTCAGGGATAATACCTTTTGATAGCACTACTCAGATAGCACTAGTCTTCCTCTCCTTTCCCATAAAATATTTCAGCCTGAGAGGGCACATAAATATGCATTAAGAAATATATAAATATTTCGCAGTGTATTAAGGCAGCTATTCTCTTATACTAAAAATCTTTCTTACACAATGTGTCCAACAGGGTTTTCACACTTAAGCTTTCTACATGGAGTTTAAGTGATATAGAGATTCATTGTTAGTCCTCTGCCTGGGGATGGCCCATCCATAATTAATCAATGCTATAAACATATTATATTGCATAGTACAGTTAAAGTATGTATAGAAATATTTATACCATTGACAATTGTATGTGGTCTTATATTGGAGTTATTACCAAAATGAAAAAAAAAACAGCAACAACAACAACAAAAAAGAGATAGAGCAAGTACATGTCATTCATGAAGCAGTTAGGAAGAAAGGGTTTCTGGGACGTGAGACACCTCATACATTCATGGCAGATTGTTAAAGCTTAATGTAATAAAGAATATCATGATGTTGAGCGACAGGGAGTAAAAAGTCAGGTTTTGGAAGACAGAAGAGTGACCTTTTCTCAAATATCAGTGTTTAGGAGGTCTGGAAATTCAAGAAGCAGAAGGCATCTATACCTGTGTAAACCATGGACAAAACAATGTTCTGAGATTTCAGTGTGACTGTGTTCCTCTTAAGAGAGCAGAAAATGATATATGTAAGAACAGGAGTTAACATAATGCCTCTAGGTCACTTTAGAGTTGCTCTCTCTTATCTCTCCTAGTCTGAAATTCCAAGCATCTGGGACAAGTTTCAGAGGCTGGAAGCTGAAGCTAGACCAAATCAAAATAAAAAGAGTTAAAAAATTTTCACAGGAGTGGAAAAATTGGTGAATATCTCTCTTCCAAGCAAACTCCAAGGAAAGTGGTATTTATTTATGCTTTATGCTTACTTAAGTACTACCTGTCTTTCTAAAATACAGATGTTAGCTAGTGGGGCAGTGTGCCTGGAAAGCAGGCTGACGGGAAGAACGCAGCGGGGCCTTTGCTCAGCCTGCTCTCCTCCTTCTCTGCCCCCACGCCGTGGTGTTGGGCTGCCGTGGCACAGCATGGCACGGCACGGCAGGGCACAGCACGGCACAGCAGCTCCACACGGCAGCCCCGCTGGAGGCTCTCGTTGCCTGGAGCAACGTGAAAATTCCTGGCTGAAACTCTGTTGTCTCTACTGTATAAACAGTGTACTCACCTCACAGATGAACTGATTATAAGGTCTTTTTTCACTGTGAAAATCTATGAATCCAGTGATCTATAGAGTGGTGAGGAGGCATTTCTTAGGGAGAAAGCTAGAGCATGTTAGCCTGCTGCCATCGTTCCTGCAGGGCAGATATAGCATGTTCTTTCTTTGCCATCTTGCATAGGATTTCAGGCTTTTGTGCCTGGTATAAAGCCAGAGCTGAAATCCTGAGTTAATCCTGTTATCTGGTACACAGCCTAATGCACGCTTTGCAGAATTCACCTCCATGCTTTCCATGTACAGGAACAATTTCAAAGGTTTTAAATTGAAAGGATAATATCAAATCTTTTATCCTCCTTCCTCTTTCAAATCACACTTGCTCTTAAAGTCCCCTATCTATGGTGGGCAACAAGACTGACTTTCTAAACTCTGTTAAAATAAACTTTTTAAATAAGATATATAGATGTGCATGCAGAGTATCATAATGGTAGATTACTGAAAAAAATAAAAATGAACTAGGGCCAATTTTAACCCACAAATCCTGAATTTTGGCCCAGAATTCCAATAAAAATTCCAAGCCAGACTAGAAGCTTCACTGATTTCTAATAATACTTTTATATGAACCAAAATTCACTGCCCCTCTTGCTTCATGTACCTCCAACTGAATTTTGGTGGAGTATTAATGTTTCAAAGAAAACCCTGAGGATGGGGCAGCAGTTAAGTAAAAGAAGGGTTAACTAAAGCAAAAGAAGGGTTAACTAGCCAGACCTTCTTCTAGAGCTCTGTTGGTACTGAAGAAGGAAGTCAGTTGTATACTTTGGTGGCAAGGAGATAGCTAACTATTTTTAAGCACCCAAGTGCCACAATTAGGAACATAGATACTTTATATATTCAATAGAAAAATATATGCTCCTAAATTAGATGCTCTGGATTAATTCTGGAGGAACTTACCTCTCTAAAGGCAGACAAAATTAATACTTCCCTGGCCCCTTTCTTCCATTACTGAATGATGTAAGTTTGGCTTGGATTGAATATGAAGAGGGTAGCCTCCATGACCACAGAAAATGTATGCAGGAACAGAATCTACTTTTTTTGTTCAAACTGAGCAGCACCTCACTAACCGGTGTGGTCAACCCAGTGCCGCTCTCTGTAAAGAATTCAGAATTATCCCTTATTTCCCTCAGTACGGAGGGCAAGTAACCATTACAGCAAAGCTCCTAGATTCTCAGAGAACAGAGTTAACCATAGAGACACAAAAAATTAAAATAAATTTCTTGCATTGTGTCTTCTACCAAAGTAACTGAAAAACTAACTGTGGGCTACTTTGCAAAGCCATACATGCCAACATGGTGGAGGAGAGCTGGAAGAAGAAATGCATACTGTGAATTGTAATAGCAATGGACAGGTGTATGAGAGATTTTTGAACTCGGGAACATGTCCCTGAAACTTGGCACCTGATGCTGTATGCTCCTCGGCTGACATCCAGCAGAGAGTGAGAGAGCAAAACTGCTGCCATTAGTTACGCAGTGTGCACACTTTCGCATTCACTAGAAGTCCAAGTATACCAGTGAAACATTTATAACTCATGGTAAAGCAGCTGCCAGACAGGAGAATATGACAATATCATGTTTGGTGCAATGCCTTTGAAAAAAATATATAACGGAAAGTCAGGTCCACTCTGAAGATAGTAAATAAAGAACTAAAGATTATCAAATTACCAATAATTAAGGGTTTACTCCCTGTGACATTCATAATAGCAGTTAGATAATTATTTACCTAACTATATTATTAGCCACTTAGGGTGGAAGTTTGTCATCTATTCTCTGCTGGTCCCAAGGGTTTCCTCAGTGTTTGATACAGAGGGAGAGGAAAGACCCCAGAGGTCACATCTACCTCTCTTAGTCCTATTGACTAAAGAAGCAGTCCCTATGATTAGCTCAGGCAAGATTCCTGACTTCTAGAAGGTTAAAGCTTCGTAAATAGAACCCTAAAACTGAAATAAAATCTAAGAAAACAGCATAGAAATGTACCATTAAGTAAAAATCCTAAATTAAAAAAGTAATGATGAGCTAGTTTTTTAGACATCTACACGTAGATGTACACTGAAAATTCATTTCAGGCTCCCTGTAGAGTCAAGGAAGTAACTGTTAGGCTAGAGACCGTCTGATCAAAGGGAAAGGCGTTCATTATGATGAGTTGTCCCTGTGCGGTCAGACAAATCCCACTCTAGATATCTATCTGTCTGAGAGACAAATTTCAGCCACAGAAAGTGTTTTCAAGTGAATACACCTGTATTTAAAAATCAGTCTTCTGGTTAAGCAATTTGAACAAAAGTTTGCCAAGAAGTTTATATATGACTCCAATATGAATTCTAACCATTCAGTACTTAAAACTGAGCTCTGCCTGTAATTATTGTGATCTGGCAAAAGATTCTCCTTCTGTTAGTATCAGGAATTTTCGGATGAATAATATAATCCATAAAGTATTTTCTGGGTGGGTTTTTTATTTTTTTGGAACTCCATACAAATCTTGATTATTTTTCATATTTTTCATTAAGTTAAAAGTCTTTTTCATCTCTGTCACAGCAATAGAAATAATAACTCAACAGATACAAAAATAACTTGGAGAATATGCTGTCATGTATGCTATTCATTGAGATTGAAACAAAAATTGCATGGCTTTTTCAATTTCTCATATACTTGCACCCCTCTGGGTAAGTCTACGAAATGCTAATATTTAAAGAGTAGTAAGTAAATGAATAGGAATGATACCTTGGATAGAGACAAAGACTGACTGCAGAATTCCAAATGCAAAGAGAATTTTAATGTCCTAAACAGGAATATATTGAACACATTTATAATTATGAATGTCCAGAAGAATTAAAGGTGTGACTAATGTTGAGCATATGGTTAAACACCCTTCTTTACTGTCAGTGTTTTCCTGAGTTGGGCATAAGCCCGAGTCCAGAAGCAAGAGAGTGCTGATGGTCAAAATTGTAAAAAAACTTCACACATATTTTATCCTCTTCTCCTTAGAACAGACTTTTCTGACTTTCTGTCACATTTTTGAAAAAGAAACACTGGTAGAAGAGCAGAGAAGCCGTCCTAAACCACAAAGTGAAAATCCATACTGATGATATAAATGTTGAAGGATCTGTCCAAATAAATCAGCAAGATAGAGAATCACACAGTTCTAATCTGTATGAAGTAATTGTGTAAACCATTTTAGAGGGCAGTAAAAGCAACACGTAGAATGATATTGTTCTGATGGGAAAAAATAAAATAAAACAAAATATCTGAGACACAGCGAGGCCTTTGTCATTAAGTTAACAGTAGAACAGGATCCAGCTGGCTCACTTTGTTGATCTCTGCTTTATTGTCTATGACATTAATTATCTGTATTTGACTGGCAGTCATCTATTTCCATTTTGGACAGTTTCTCTGCTAGCTTACCAGTCACATAGATTATACAGTATTTATCAGGCAAAACTGTAAGTGCATTGGACTGCATTGAAACAGAGATCTGAATGTGGGAGTCAAACATGACTAGAACTTGGTTTTGGCTTTTTGTTTTTTATGTTTACTCATATAACTCAAGCTCTAGGAAACACTTGGTAGGCAAGAATAGCGTCATTTTATAAAATTAAACAATGCTTTTTCACCTCTGAACAGTCCATTACTGTGGCATTAGCAGAACTTTTTTTTTTTTCTTTTTTGCCACCACAGCATGATGCATCCCAGGATTTATTCATTAGAAAAGTGCCAGCCCCCCAACTTTAAAGCACAGTTGTTCATTTCCAATTGACTGTTGGTCATAAGTGTGTATATCTGTATGTGTATATATATATATATATGTTTATATATGTGTGTGTATACACACATGTTTGTGTAGATGTATGCATATATTTTTATATATGCACTTATACCCATATACACATACATACGCATATATATAATGATTGCAATTTTCATCATTTTGCAACCAGGAAAAAACAAAGCAATCCTGACTAGAAAACTATTTAAAGGAGGGAAAATCAGAGCTTGGCATTACAACTAAATGATAGTGTTCATATCAGAGAGGAAAAAGAAGTAATATTAGCTTTAAAATCCATAGTGAGGCTTTGCACACACGGCCAGAGAGACAAAGCTTGAGGCATAAACCTAGAGCAAATCGCACCGTGACAGCAGCATACAAAGGAGCAGGTTGTGCATTTGAAAGCAAGAAAAAGAAGCATGCTGTATCTTGGAAGGTAAGTATTTGAAAGTACAGATGCTGCGCTCATTCATTCTTTGTAAGTTTGTAGGGGGAAGAGTTAAATTATTTCTGGGAATTGTTTCTTGTTCAGTTTGACATCCACAGGTTAACTCACTCTGGTGTATGGCTGTTAGCATGCTGATGTTTTACTCATCAAAAATCCTGCATCCTCTTCTCTCCTTATTGTAATTTTGCCTTTTATGAAACAGATTAGGCATAGAGCATTTTAACTCTATTGATAATAAATGGGTTCTGCTTTGGTCCCGAGATCACATGGAGACCCAGCAATTGGGACTGATCTGTTTTCTCTTTAACACTGTGTCCACAATCTGTAAGTAAGTACTGTTGCTTTGGAAAGATACTGGCAGATAACCACTGCTCTGGTGAACAGAAGATTGAAAATCACCCTAAATAGCATTAAATCAGACATTTCCAACTAAGAATATAACCAAATGAGTTTTACTGTATCTGGCTAGAGCTTATAAAGTACATCAGTCATCTAATGTAGATCAAATGAAAAAATGATTTAGATATATGGATGCTGCTTAGAGCTGTCTTCTGGTTTGACAAATCTATTCCAGCAGTGTTTCTTCTCAGTGATTTCTGTCCTGTTCCACCCAACGCTTAAAAGTGAGTGGGACACACGCTGAGCGGAGAGGGATGGGAAGCTGCAGCAGCCCTTGCGCAGGGAGCCAGTGCCTGCCAGAAATACATCACTGTTTCTGGAAGTAGCTGTATCTGTGCTGAGGTAAATTATTTAAAGCCTAAATGTTTGACTACAGATATAAACAAAACCGGCAATTTCTATACGCTTGATCAGTTCTGTGGTCCTTCTAATCGAGCTCTCCATTTTTGGCAAAGGCAAGTACAAGATTATTTAGAAAGGTGCAGGAAACAAAGCAATTGTAAGCTAGCCCACTCACAGATAAGTTGCTTCCTATCATGAGTGTTGGGATATTGAAGTAGGACAAATGAATTCAGCTAAGTGACTGGACAGCAAGAGGGAAGTGATGTGTACATTTTTAAGAAACTCAGCTTAATATGGAGATAACTATATGAATCAGCCAGACTGGCATATCAATTAACAGAAAATTCATGGTCTGGCATCCATCTCTGCACCCAAAAGCCAAAATCAACTTCCTTCATAAGACTAGGACAGATCATAGCTAAATATAAATAGTGGAAATAAAGAGATAAAGAGCTAGGAAGTAACTTCAGCCAAACTCTAAAGGCACAAAGTAATCAACTACATGGTTTACATAGAATTGCATATGTCAGGTCTGGTTATTCTCAGCTAATGTTAATTTAATTTGTCCCCACTGTGAAATGAAGTGGATACAGCTGCGGCACCTGCTGCTGTTAAATCACAGGTGGTATTCACCTGCCAAAAAGAAGGCAGATATTTTTGGCACCATGACTCTCCCAGTGTCTTCACCCAGTAAGGCTGTCTTTAAGTTAACTTAAAATCTTTTAGAATGGATGACTATGAGTGACTGTGAAAGTTACGTCCGTTCTCCCTGTCAGTTTTTGAGGTTGTGATGCTTTGTTCAAGGAGTACCAAAGGAACTGTGCTTGCTGACAGCTTCAAGCTCCATCACAAGCAGAGGAAATACTCATACATTTTTGAGGGTTCAATAAGACTTTTTAAATGCAAAACTGACCCAACCTAAATATCAGTACCTCCAAGCTACATCCATATATGTTTTCAAGGAAAAATTCCATAAACTTCAAATTATACCTGGGGTGGCAGAATTCACAGAATCACAGAATGGTTGAGGTTGAGATCATCTAGTCCAACCCCCCTGCTCAAGCAGGGTCACCTAGAGCACATTGCACAGGATCGCGTCCAGGCGGCTTTTGAATATCTCCAGAGAAGGAGACTCCACAACCTCTCTGGGCAACCTGTTCCAGTGCTCTGTCACCCTCACAGTGAAAAAGTTTTTCCTCATGTTCAGATGGAAGCGTCTGTGTTTCAGTTTGTGCCCGTTGCCTCACGTCCTGTCGCTGGGCACCACTGAAAAGAGTCTGGTCCCATCCTCTCGACCCCCTCCCTTCAGATACTTGTACACATTGATAAGATCCCCTCTCAGCCTTCTCTTCTCCAGGCTAAACAGGCCCAGCTCTCTCAGTCTTTCCTCATAAGAGAGATGCTCCAGTCCCCTAATCATCTTTGTGGCCCTTTGCTGGACTTGCTCCAGTAGTGCCACATCCCTCTTGTACTGGGGAGCCCAGAACTGGACGCAGTACTCCAGATGTGGCCTCATCAGGGCTGAGTAGAGGGGGAGGATCACCTCCCTCGACCTGCTGGCAACACTCTTCCTGATGCACCCCAGGATCCCATTGGCCTTCTTGGCCACAAAGGCACATTGCTGCCTCATGCTTAACTTGGTGTCCACCAGCACTCCCAGGTCCTTCTCGGCAGAGCTGCTTTCCAGCAGGTCAACCCCCAACCTGTACTGGTGACTGGCGTTATTCCTCCCCAGGTGCAGGACCCTGCACTTCCCTTTGTTGAACTTCATGAGGTTCCTCTCTGCCCACCTCTCCAGCCTGTCCAGGTCTCTCTGAATGGCAGCACAGCCCTCTGGCCACTCCTCCCAGTTTTGTATCGTCAGCAAACTTGCTGAGGGTGCACTCTGTCCCTTCATCCAGGTCATTGATGAAGAAGTTGAACAAGACTGAACCCAGTACTGACCCCTGGGGAACACCGCTAGCTACAGGCCG
Organism: Apteryx mantelli; assembly: GCF_036417845.1. NCBI lineage: Eukaryota > Metazoa > Chordata > Aves > Apterygiformes > Apterygidae > Apteryx > Apteryx mantelli. The sequence goes on from NC_089979.1 coordinate 156,198,575, forward strand.
CCAACTAGACTTCTGCGCCGTTGATCACAACCCTCTGAGCTCTGCCATTCAGCCAGTTCTCAATCCACCTCACTGTCCACTCATCCAGCCCACACTTCCTGAGCTTGCCTATGAGGATGTTCTGGGAGACAGTGTCAAAAGCCTTGCTGAAGTCTAGGTAGACAACATCCACTGCTCTCCCCTCATCTACCCAGCCAGTCTTTCCATCATAGAAGGCTATCAGACTGGTTAGGCATGATTTCCCCTTGGTGAAGCCATGCTGACTACTCCTGATCACCTTCTTTTCCTCCACATGCTTGGAGATGGCCTCCAGGATGAGCTGCTCCATCACCTTTCCAGGGATGGAGGTGAGGCTGACTGGCCTGTAGTTCCCTGGGTCCTCCTTCTTGCCCTTTTTGAAGACTGGGGTGACACTGGCTTTCTTCCAGTCCTCAGGCACCTCTCCTGTTCTCCATGACCTTTCAAAGATGATGGAGAGTGGCTTAGCAATGACATCCGCCAGCACCCTCAGCAGTCGTGGGTGCATCCTATCGGGGCCCATGGATTTGTGGGTGTCAAGTTTGCTTAAATGATCTCTAACCCGATCATCCTCCACCAAGGGAAAGTCTTCCTTTCTCCAGAAAATTCATTGCAAAAGTGCTGATAGATACATAAAAACACAAGTTATCAGCATAAAACCGTAGTGACAATGGTTTGAAAGAAACACAGACATTTTCCATTGCTATAATAATGAAATCTAATAAAATCTGCAAATATGATCTGTTTGTTCATACCTGTTTCTAAGGGTCTTTCGTAAAGATATAGAGCTTTCATGCTGACTCACCCTCCTATCAGACAGATGGATCCAAAGGTTCAAGAAAATTTGATTGTTTCTTAGAGGCAAATGGAAGTAAAGGGAGAGGCAACAACAACAGAGGAAGTTGCTGCTGTGCTTTACTTTTTTTTTTTTTAACAGAATAAAAGGCAAATCCAAGGAAAGGGATGATTTAGAAGAGATTCAGCATGTGCATCAGGTAAGAGAAAACCTTTTCTTCTGTTACATAGATGCTTTCATATGCACATACCTTTGTGTCCTCAGATAGTCAGCGTTTCCCTTACCAGCTTGTTCAACTGGTGAAATTTGTTCACAAGTGAAAATTCACCCAGAGGCACTTCTGGGTACACTTGCACTATTTCTGAATGTTCTAAAGGCAATTAGATTATCATTAGCAGAGTTTCTCCTGTATTCCCAGAGTTTCTCCCAGTCCATTCTCTTATTTTCTCCAAGTGGTAACCTGATATCTGCTAAGCTTTTCTGTTCCCACTGGAAAATATATTTGGCAGCATATGTATCTTGGGCTATGAAAAGAGATTCTTCCATGCTAGACTTGTACCCCTGCAATAAGAGCATCTATTAAGCATTTTATACTGCTATTAAGAAGACTAGTCAATTATGAACATTGTTTGGAAATATTTCTAAACAGAGAAAGAAGACTATTAGAAGAAATAATGTAAGGAGTGGAAGCTCATTTTGAAATTCCTAGAGATGAACAACAAATCTTTTCATTGCTTCAGTAATGTGACCTTATTTAAACATTGCCTCTCACTGCATGTTTTTTTCATATATTAATTTCAAGACTATTTCTTGCATGTTGACTATCCAGCATGTGCTCTTTATGTAATTTCACCTCTAAAAACTTTAAAATGAATGGAGCCAAGTTCAATATCTTTCTCGGAAGATAAAATTTGAGGGAATATTTTATAAGAGATTTTCACTGTAATACATGCCTGGTGTGCTGCAGAGCACAGCATTTGGCACAGCTAAATAGTAAAGCAAGAGAGGTATTACCAGCCACTGATTTATGAAAGCCAGTAAGTCTCAAAACAGTGCCACTATCACCAAACTTCAATGATAAGAGCAGACTAGAATGAAGAACTTGTTCCTTTTTTAGAGGAAGTTAGTTTTGTGATAAAGATGTCTTTTGAGTTGTAAGATTGTTAAGGAGAAATAAGAAGACATGTTCTCATGTTGAGAGCTGAAAAATGCTGCCTAAAAAGTAATGTTTTTTAAAAAAGTTCAGGTGTTGGCCAGGTGCAGTCACTCTGGGCAGTCATTTACCAAGGGATTATATAGAAATAGAACTAAAATTTGTCTCAGACATATAGACAAATTTTAGAGCCATAAAGACATTAATAAGAGAGTAAACTTTCCTAGAACACTTCTGACAGCAGGAGGAGTTTATTCTCCCTTTTTTAAAGTTTTTTTGCCTCTGGGTGTTTATTTCATTTTTGTTTCTTTCAAAAGAATTGTTTATGTGCATATTAGTTATTTGTATGCCTAGGAGTTAATGGTCTCACCTAAACTTTGCAATCAATGACACATGGATTCCAATACACTTGACCACTCAGATTACTGTGAATTCTGAAAATTCATAAGCACATTAAAATATTTTACACAAAGCAGAGAATATTCCAATAATTTAATAATCCTTGATGGAAAGCATATTTTTGGGGGGATTCTGAATGTATTTTTTTTAATAGAAAAAGAGTCCAAAATTACGGTCCCAGACTCTTTAAAAATTGATCATTTACTTTGGCTGTAGGTGAAATGGTTTCAAAATCATGCTGAAAATCAGGCAGAGCCTAAGTCTTTTAAATTCACTAGAATATCTTCAAACTTGGCTGCTGGCTGTTCTGGACTGAGGTCCCTTTCTTGTTTGTTTGTTTGTTTGTTTGTTTGTTTGTTTGTTTGTTTTTAAGGCCTTTGCTTCATGCTAGAGTGGAAATAAAACAAATTCCGACAACTGAGTTCATTTCAGAAAGCAGGAATCTTGTCTCTAGTTAGTCTGTACTTTTAGTCTGTACTTTCAGTTTTGCTCAACACTGTTTCTGATTGTCTTCTAATTAAGGCTACATCTCCCTGGTCTGGAAGTTGTGTTAAATCTCATCACGAGTGATCATCTGTATTGCAAACACCATTGCTTAACTCCCCCAGAAGCAACACCTTGGAAGCCTTGCTGCATTGCCAGACATGAAGAGGTGTCTCAGGCTTCCCCTTTCTGCCATGTGCCTGAACTCAGTGCAGACAGGTAGTTCTCACGGGACGGGATGTCCAGGGCCTGGGATCCCATCTTCCTTGTTGCAGCCTTTCTGAACCAAGCTTCCTCCTTCTGTGGCTCATAAGAAGAGAAAAGGACAGAAATATTTGGTGGATCAATTCCTAGAGAGGCTCCATTTTGCATATAGAAGAAATATATAAGTGGTTTTGATATGAGCTACAAAATATGATATAGAGAGTTTGCTTAACTCAATGTATTTAATGTGATCTCAAGATGTAGAGTATCAGTGTAGAAATATTGCATAGACTTGACCAGCTGCTATTTACAGCTTGCTGTTTTTCTTTATCTCTTCCTCCTTGCACAAGTTCTGTAGGAGTTAATCAGTACCTGCTGAAACTATTGGGAATATACCCATTAACATCAATGTCTTATTACCTGTTCTTTTAAAATGTAATAAATGTTTTCATAATTAATAATATTACTTTATTAATCATTACATAAGTCAATCACCACTCTTCCTGCAAACTAAAGTATGAATCTTAAAGTACCATAAACATGGAAGGCAAAAGAATTAACCATAATCAATAACCATCCTCTCACCCAGGTTTCTCAAAATATTCCTAATTAATTCTGTTCACAAAATACTGAGCAACAGAAGGAAGAAAAAACCCCAGTCATTTACATCTCCATCACAAAACCCTTCATTAGTCCTTTTTGGTTGTCAGTAATGTTGCATTTACATTGCTTTTAGCCATTATCAGCACTTGAGCATTTGTCTGAGTTTGGTCTGCTTTTCCTTTATTTTACAAAGATTAATACTGCCAAAGTGGCTTTATAAAGAAAATGGATAACAACAGTCACTGATGATAGAAATGACTAACATGACAGTTCACTTTCGAGATATTTTAGAAGATACCTGCTTATAAAAGGGAGTCTTTAATGGTGAACAAACATAGCCAGCCATAAAACCTACATTAAACCAAAAAGATGTTCCACACAAATTGACATCCTTAATCAGTTAGGAACTTCTTTCCCTCCCCTGTTTCTCTTCTGTTTTGTCTAGGATTTAAAGCAGATGACACTGAAATCTCAACAAAGTAAAAATTTTGCACTATTTTGATACATGCTGAATTTGGAAGCAATCAAAATCTTGCAAGAAATGTTCTCCTTATGAAGTTTTTTTTTTTCTTTTCTTTTTTTAGGAGGTAAAAAAGTGGGTCAGTAGTATTAGCTAAGTATTACAACATTTTTGCTACATCTCTGAATAGCACCTTTAGACAACCCATTTGAAATTTACCTTCTGGGAGAGAGGATCACACAAATGTTGCTTTGAACCAGAAACAATGTAATATTCTGTATAAAATGGATGATTCTTATTTTCCTCCTTTTCTTCCAACTCCCAGATCACTCCATCTCCCTTCTTAGCTGCTCACATATAAGTCTTGTATCTTGCCAGACAGCTGTCACTTCTTACAGCTCCTTTCAGAAAACAGTGTCAGTCTGGGACTGGCCACTAGTGCTCTGATTTATAGCACCAGCAGGCTGTTGGTAGAAATTGTTTCACCTAACTTGTACGGGCTAAAAGATGTGCTCCTCCTCCAGGTTTGTCATCCGGGAGTCCATGTGGTCTCTGGAGAGAAATAGACACCTCTAGAAAGTAATTTAGCTAGTACTAAGGGAGATACTATATGAAGGAAAAAATACATACTCTCTCTTTTTCCTTCGGCTGTAAAGGGAATAGAGGCAATAGTCTAAACCACTGACTTTACTTTTAGATGACTGAAGTCTGACGGAACCTGAATCTGGCCCTCACTGTTATCTTTTTTCTGATTCAAATGACTGGGAATATGTATTAAGTGCTTGGAGTGAGAAGTGACATTTTATCAGGAATTATTTCACAAATATCTTAATTCAGAGACTAATTGAAAAATATTAAAAATAAGACATCACCATACATGGCCATGCAAGCAGGAATAAAGTCACCTTCAACTGCCTTGCACAGAAACAACATGGCAGTCTATTGCGAACAGCACAAAGATCCTTCTCTTACAGAGAGAGGGGGAAAGTTTCTTCTCCTCTCCATGAACTGAAACAGCAACATAGCCCATGAGGCGCTTCCATCTTCTTGACTGATGACCTAAAAAAATGGCTCAGCCATATTGATCTCCTTTATCCACTAAATATGAGAATGTGGATCAGGGGAACATTGACAGGGGAATAGTGAAGAGTGAGGTGTGAGCAGACCCTTCTTTGTATCCTCGTTAGCAGATGAAATAAATATGCTTGTCTTTGTTGCAAAGTATGGATCAAAAGGAGAGCAAAAGTTTGTTATTCAGGGTGCTGGGAGCTGAGGCAGTTATCTGACAGGCCCTTATGTTCGGCTTTATCTGAAAGTCCAGTCTAACCTTTAATGCATGAAGGATCTGAGCCAAATCGCTGAGCTGATTATGAGTCAGTTGTCTCCAGAAGGCTTTGGAGCTGGTTCTTAGTCATTCCCATATATTTCTGCAACATTCAGAAAGGCAAAGAGGGAGCTGTGTGCACTGAACAACACAGTCTTTGTACAGGGCAGACAGGTAGTTCAGAGTTAATTATTTCTGTCTTGCCTGACACACCAGAACAGTCTGTTACAAGTTCCTCCTTCCCCTTCCCCCAGCCTTTTAAAAATCTGCCACTGCTCTTTATTTAAAGGGCTTCAGGATGGTATTTCAATGGTGATTACTATCCAGCGGTCATCTCTGACAGCCTATAGCCTGCTATTATTTGCAATTTAAGTCCATCACCAATATTTTATGACTGCATCTGCAGTTACTGTCAGCTGAACAATATTTAATTGCTTGACACATAAGCTCTGTATTGTCAACAAATACATGTCCTCAGGCCCCATTATATCTTTCCAGTGATGTTTGCAGTTTCCTTGCTTTTTTTTATTTGTTTTGCTGATGGAAAGAACAGTTTACTGTAATATGTTTAATGTTCATAAGCAATAAAGTCTTGAAAGAAATGTTAAAATGGTGATAACCAGAAGAAATTCTTGGCTAGTATATAGATTATTTAAGAGAAAACAATGAGTTTCATTTTCCATTAAAGAGACTTCATGTTCTCTTGTATTCAAAAAACCCTGCTGTTGGCCTATGCAGGCTTTTTCCCCTGCTTCTAGAGTTCTAAGGATGATGGCATACCTAAATTTAAAAATATATGCCATTACAGCTTTCTTTGAGTATCAGCCTACGGTTAAAAATGGTACTAAGAGTTTAAAGGGTTGTGCCTGTGTTAATATTTCCTAAACTATGACAGTACTTGGCAGTTACAGTCATTGGATTGTTTTCAGGCTTAAAATTAGAGTTTGTATTTTTACTGTTGAGTTTTAAACAGAGTTTAAATAGGATATGGAAAAGCCAGCTTTTATGAGTACTCTGTATTGCAAACAAGAGAACAGAGACCTTCAGGATATTCTCTAGTCCAGTGGCTACCAATAGATGGACCACAGGACATAAGAAATGGTCCACAGAACAATAAAAAAAAAAAAAAAGGAAAAAACAGAGCCCTCCTGATACACCCAATTAATCAAATAAAGAAAATAGGAAAAGTAAAAGTAATAAATGAAGACTCAGTTCTCAGCATAGCTTTATTTGGTTGTGAGTAAAGTTAATATGGAAAAAAACATACAAGATGTTTTATGGCTTTATTTTTAAAAATGTTACATAGTGCTTAGATGATCTTAGAAAGTTTATGGGATACTTAGATCGTCTGAATGAAGACACAAAGCTATCACCCCTTATTGCCCTGTGAATACCTGTGTCATTCCTGATAGTCATTCCTGTCTAACCTATTCCTGAAGAGCTCCAGCACTTCCACACATTCTCTAAAGCATTCTCTGCCAGTGATTCACTGTTTCCTAATAGATAAAACCTATACCTCTCACTGCAACTTGAGCCCATTATTTTTTTGTTCCATATCTTGTGGACGTGGAGAACAGGTTATTCCCTTCCCCTTTCGCAACAGCCAAAACTGAGCACAAGACTCAAGTTACTCATGTGACTAAAACTGTCCATCTGTACATTACATGCACATTACAGAATGTACATTACAACTCTTGATCTTGCATCTCATAAATGTAGTACTCTCATTTACCTTAGTGGGAATACAGAAGCAAAAGAAGATGAAAAGTTTTGAAACCCGATTAACCAGAAACTGTATTCAGAAATAATCAATCTGCTGTATTTATAGCAGCATGAAAATTTATATGGGAAGTAGTGAAGAGATCTCAAATCTACTAATTTAAAACTTTTTTAGCAAACACTGTGTTGCCTCTGGCAATATTCTTATGTATGTGTATATATTAATATATATTTTTTATTTCAAATTACTTCCTCCTCCCTCTAATTTTGCACTGTAGATTTTTATGCTAGGTAATTGCTTCTCTAGATTCTTAAAAAAATGTCAGGTTTTGTCTAAAAATATGTTTAATTGTAACTTTTCAGAAAACTTGCTTGTTACTGAAAAATTAATCAGCAGAATCAGGGAACTAATTTTAATGATGATTGCTATTTTAATGGGGGAATATTTTTAGCTAAATCTGAAATGCAAAAAGACTTTGTGATTTGGTGGAACTTTAAGTGAGTACAGAACTGTAATACATCTACCAAGCACAGATAACACATTATCTTAATTCAAATTACGAAGGTATTTATAGAACAGACCAGCAAGTGGCAGTACATGTTGTGCATAAATCATGAATGATAAGACTAAAATCTTTAAAATGAAACTAAATAGACAGTCAAACAAGCTTTCATATACAGCCTTATTCATTTTAACTACCCTGCAAAGAATTGTAAATGCTTCATTCCACATGACCTTATTTATTTTCCTGGAAATAATAAGTATCTCTCAACTTTAGGAAGGATAGGAAATAACTCTCCTATAACTGGTGGGATACTTTTATATCTCAGTTAATCAAAATGTATATACTGTAAGTCTAATGTCGGCTCAGAGTGGAAAATGGAATTTTCCAGAGACCATAGTGTTATGAATTGCCATTATTCATAACATATTCCAATAAATAATGACTGTCTATGGGTAGTGTATTTTAATAGATGCAGAATGCCTACTCCAATGGTCTTTGACCCCGCTATCTGTTATGTGAACTCCATTTTATGCAGTTTATTTTCATAGTTGAAATGTTAGATGAAACCATAATATTTACTATTACACATTCGTTCAAAGTCAGTGTTATATATTGCTAGGCAACACCCAGCAAGGGGGAAAAGAAAAAAAAAAGAAGTGTTGCCTTTCATTCAGTGAGTTAGCTAAGAGAACAAATATTAAATGTGTGTGTTTTGATAATACCCTACTAAAAGCCCTAGTTGTATTGGTAAAAAGTGTTATTAATAGAAGTAAGCATTTCTTCTACAGGAATACGTAGATTAATATAATGTGTGGGGAAAATGCTGGACTGACATCCTTGGAGGTGAAAATAATTTCTGTACTATAACATACACAGAAAGAAACAACACAGGGAACCTTTGGTATTTGCAAGAGTATATCATCTCTGACCCAGTGATGCCACTAATATGGGTGAAGGAGGAATGCTTGTCCTGGGGTTCTTTTAACCTTTTTCCTGCCTGTTTAAAATATTAGCAGGAGTGTTAAATACTGCTGCTTATGAATCTGAGTGTTGGCACATGTTTATATTATGTGTTGAATGAGTTTGGCAGTCTTCAGTATACAGCATGCATGGAGAGGGCAGCGTAGCAATTGCCTTCCTTGTGCATTCTTGTTCCTAGGGTTGCTGAGCATGATGGCTGAACTTGTTTCCTGTGTCAAATAAGGTTGCCAAAGTAATAGACTGGAACATTCCTTTCCCTCCCCCCTTTTTTTTCTTTTTTTCTTTAGTGAAATGTAATTAGAGTTGACTGAAAAAACTTTAAACAAATTGACAGAATTTCAGGAAAAGTTTCTGTACTTTTTAAAATTACACTTGCAAACATGCAAGAGGCAGTGGGTGGTGTCATTCTTTTATGCAGCAGTCCAGAACCGAAGGAATACATTCAGGTGCAAGACAGCTAAAATTCAGTTCTTTTTCTAATTGAATGGTTAATGCTCCCTTTTCTCCCCAAAATGTGTTCTTTTAGCTGTGCTGTAGACTATTTTGGGGGGTTATCTTGGTATCTCCTTCAAAGGATGTTCTACTTTTCTTGGAATGACTTTTGGGAGAGCAGAAACAAGAACCACAGCTTTTCTTCCCACAGATAAAAATGATTAGGCTGAGAGGGTCAATCATATTTGTTACCTGAATAAGTATATATCCCATGCAAAATGAATTATATCTAGAATGAGGAGCCAAGAGACACCCACCCATGTATACAAGAGTATACTGAATATACACATTTTCTCTCTGTGTTTAGAGAAGATATTTAATCAATATCTCTCAAGCTCTTAGAAGAAGACTGTAACAGCCAGATGATGGGAGTGTGATTTGGGGCAAATTTCCATTACTGTCTTCTACTGGAGTTATTCCACTTAGCATAAAATACTTTAACAGTACATGAAGGCATGCCTGTGAAGCACAAAGCAGAATATACAAACAACAGGACAGTGATGTGCTGTGCTGTGTCCTGCGCAGCCTTGCTGAGAAACTATAACCATGATGAGCCCATGCAATATATCATCGCACTGCACACTCCAGAGCTGCCTGGGGTGAGATAGATAAGGTGGCCATTCTGGTGCTTAGGAGAACTTTCTCCATAACGAACATGATGGAAACCTTTTCCACAGGACTGTTCCTCAGCAGTCTCTTCCCAGCCTCTGCTTTTCTGCAGGACTATTCTGCCCTAGGTGCAGAAATTTGCACTTCTTTTTATTGGATTACCTGCGGTTTCTGTTGCCCTAGTTTCCAAGTCTGTCTGGATTGAGGCTCTGCTGTGACGTGATGAGATTCACAGGTCCCAGGGCGGTGTCTGATCAGCTCCAGGAACTGCTTCTGAATTCAGGCACTATAGTGGTGTGCTGACAGTTTCTGGAACACTGGTATCATACTCTCAACCTTGATATGAAAGTTGAAGCTACACAGCCTCGAAAAAGGAGTGAAATTTGTCTTGAACCACATTTTATAATATGTTCTCAGAAGAGACAGATACAACTTCCATCCTTCATAACCTAAGAAAAAGGCTCAGATTTCCCATTTGAATCAGATTTCCAGTTTGTTATATGAGCTCTCTAAGCAAGAGGCTATTACGCCAAAGGTAGGCATCATTGTGCAGTTAGGTGCTTTCAGAGCATTCCTAACAACCTATGCCCTTCAAAGGCTTTATATAAGAGCCCGTAGAAATAAAACACAAGGAGGATATTTAGATGATCAGCTCAAGCATAACGTAGAACTTTATTTATTTCCAGGAATATTTACTCACATATGTGGTTACTACTCCACTTCAGATGCTAAAGAAGTCAGGAAGGGGTTGGACTTTCTTTGGCTAGGTCTTCTGAATGTGGACCCCTGAATTCAACTGCAGTTGAACTTCTGTTGCTTAAGGCCTATGCTAGACCTTAGGCTAGAAGCCTTCCCAAACTCAAGTTCAGTGCTATATTAGTCAACTCCTGAAGAAATTACCCTTCTTCTCCTGGGGCTGTGTAGACGTACAACACTTCCTACTGAGGACTTTGGTGTAAAGATAGCATCTAGTCAGAAATGGCTATATCTATTGAGTTAGAAAATGTCAACGTAAATAAGAATCAGACAGAATGAATGCAGCTCTGCCTAGGGGCTTATCGTAACACTAGCAGCAAAAGACTGGATAATCAGTTACTGTGGCTGTAATGTCATAGTCTTTCAGAAGGGAAGATTTACAGCACCACATACATTCTTCTGCACTTGCTATTCCTTTGCTTCCTATTACAAAGGTAAGGGAATCCCCCGAGTGCATCCTAACTGGCATTGTTTATTTTGGGATATGTAACAGACAGTACATCCAGGTGGTGTTTGCTCATTCAAAATTGAGGTCAATAAAACGTGATGGAAAATGTTAGCAAAATCTTGGCCATACTCTCTCAGTGCCTTTAGGAATCTAAGTAAGACTTTCCTACAGGTACAATATCTTCTTTGTTTTTCTTGCCTAGCCACTACACACCCTCTAATTATATGGCAAAGGAAGATTAAAAGGCAAACATATCATCCAGTTATCTTCCTCTGAAGAAATGGTGTTATATATAGGAAAACCAAACAATAGGGAGGGGAGCAAAGAAGGAGCAGAATAACAAAACAATGGAAGTTCAATTTATCTACTAACACCCTTTCTAAAAGAAAAAAGGACATGGGCTAAAATGTATCAAATCAAAGGGAAATTTTCAAAATTCAGGATAAACAACAGACAATATACATACCATCTTCTGCCTGTAATGGCAGAGATATGTGATTATATTTTATCTTCATTTTCTTTAGTTAAAAAAAAAAACAAAGCATCTTCTACCTTCTGTTCGAGGTAGAGTTCTCTTGGTACTGTGAGTTGGTGGACAAGCAACAGAAATATTGAGCTGAGGGTGCTTTCATGAATGAGAGACCCAGGAATAATCTACTACTATATCAGGAGATAGCAAGCCAGGTATACAATCACAAATTACTAGCAGACTTTCATGAACAACTTCTGGAGCCAATGCTATTCTTACAATATTAAACACTTGTTATGTGAACTCTCAACAACTCATAATCTGAAACTTTTACATCAAACATATTCAGAAAAAAAAAAACAGTAAAATCATAGTCAGCTGAACTACATCATGTGTGATTCATGAATCAAATAAAAACTAGGCAAGAGTGTCTCTTTTAGGTCAATATATAACAACTATGGCAGAGTCTGTGCCATTTTCAGCTGAAAGACAAATAGAGGCCTAGGAAAAGTAAACTGCTGAAGGACAAGAAAAAAGTTATTTTGAGCCTCTAAAAATAGAAATCTCTCCTGTGCTTCTTTATAAAAGATGTGACCAGCTGCAAGAGCCATCCAGATCAGCATATTTTTTTCATGATGTCTTGTTGACCTTTTCCCTTACATTCAACAAAATTCCCAAAGCAGAAGGGATCTGTATCCTTGTACATTTCTAATAAAATTGGAAACAAAAATGAAGAAATAAACCTAAAACCAGATATTTCAAAACAATTAATTAGTAATATATCTAATCCCCTGATCAACAAAAATGTTAGGTATGGCTAAATAACTGGCTAGTATGAGACAATCTTTCACTCTTTTCCTCTCCAGGACAATCCTACTGTATATTTACAACTGTTTGTGAGAATAAGAATGTATTGAAGTGATATATTATTTGTTCACTTCTGTTTATATTTTGGTTTAGCTCTGCTTTTGCTGTGGAAGTAGTTATGCTCTTAGCTGAGAATGGATATGACAAAGCAAAGGAAGGAAGCTTGAGGAAGCAGAAGAATAAATTAATGAGGAGATGCTCGCATGTGATGACTTCAGAAAAGAACGATAATCCAAACTGTTCAAACACTGTTGCATGTTTTCAGCCTTTTATTCATGTTGGTCAGTTTATATCATGTTGATTCATATTCAGGTTTATGACTAATACCATTGGAATAAGTAGATCAGAACCAGAGCTGAAAGCCTTGATTTGGAACAAGGTCCCATACAAGAACATATTTGCCTAACTTAAAGCAAGTGCTTAAATGCCTTCCTAATTGAAAACTGATTTTCCTACAGACTTGGATCTGAATAAGCATTAAACATTTATCATTTTGTTAAATAATCTTCTGATTGTCCAGAACCATTGAAATATTTCATTCTCAATGTTCTGCACAAATAAGCTTTAGACTGAACACCAGTATGTTAATGGAATCCTGTGGCCTCTAACAGATTGATATACTTGCTTCAGAGGCATATTGTAGGCCTCATAGCAAAGATCCCAAAGTCCATTAAAAGAATGCACATATACTATTGAAAACTACCTGTCTTCAGGTCAAGAGAAGACATCTTCTGCCCTTTGCATATTTCTACAACAGTTTCAAGAATAAACTTCAACATAACCAACTGTCCCAGACTGCCCTAGCAGAGGTGATTGATTCTAGGTTTGTGAGTTTGAGAGTCCTAATACTGACAAGCACATCACATCTGTGACCACAGCTGTTGTCTTTACTCCCAGAGGACAGGAGGAGAAGAATCGCAGCAGCATGAGTAACATCTGAAAAATCAGTACTGACTTTCCTGTCCATAGACTTAAATAACTGGGCAAGCTTTTCTCTTTGAGACTTCAGGAAGCTCCCAAAATATTGGGCTTGGTGCATCTAAGTTGTTGGGTACTGGTCTGTTCACTTTCTCCTAGCATATGCCCAAAAAAATTATAAAGTATATTTTTATATATTTATATGTGTGTATATGTAGTTCAGCATTTAGGGGAATATGCTTTTTTAATCTAGAAAGTAAAATTAATGCTATGTATTAGAACACATCAACTTTTAAGATCCCTATTCCCTTATTTCTCAAGGTTGTACATACCAGAGAAAACAGTATCTGCATACCCTAATTGAAAAATTGGAGTACACACGTATAAGACAAATACATTTCATAATAAAAATATGATTCACAAAAAAAAAAAAAAGCAAGAAATTAAGGAAGCAATGAACATGAGATATAAAACATCACATTTGTTGGAGGAGGATTAAGAGGTTACTGAAAAAAGGCAAGAGTAGTTAATACATGATAAGAAAAGCAAAAATTGGAGAACAGGATGATTACATAAGAGGTTAAGATAAATAATAGGACATAGTTAATGTATATAAAGAACAAGAAGTCACAGAATGAGAAATCAGGGCTTCTAAGAGACAGCAAAGATTATTTTATTAAAGAGAATATTTAGTAGAGACCAAAAATAATCATTTTGCTTGTTGTTTACAAGGAAGATGGAGAGATGATACCAGAAACCAACACATTATTGTCAAAGGGAGAAAGATGATATAGTGGAGTTAAGAAATATGCGTGTTGTTAGAATGACTGTTCTCCAGGTCAATAACGTCTTTTCAGAAAACTATAAGATGGGAAAGAGACAAGAATACAGCTATTACCAAACATGGACAAGAAGATCCATGATTGCAAGACCCTCTTGAAGGCAGCAGCTTGGAAAACCTTGTGAAGGTTTATGAAGTACATTAGACTTTAATGCTCCTTAGCTATAACCAGAGCTTTGCCCCCATGTATCCAAAACAAATTGGAAATTCCAATTAGGTATATATATCTTGTCTCCACAAATTTTCTTATGCTTTTAAGAACTGGATTCTGTGAATATTATAAACATTGTGTATATATTGTTGGTTGGTAGTATTAAAAAAGAAAGTCTTTTTGGCAAATGCCAAAGGAGTTTTTCTTAAGTAAATTCCACTGTGTGATTATTCAGATGCTAGAGTTTTGTAGGGAAAAAAAAAGATACAGGGGCTGAAGCAGACATAAAGATAAGGTTTTTTGGGGGGAAAATTTGACTCTTGAACTGCTATAATGGTCCAAGGATAGCTTATCTTAACATATTAAGACTTCTGGAGATATACTTTCTGCTACAGTATGAGCATCCTGAGTTTCTGCAGACACTCCAATAATGTCCTTTATTTATTGAAATGTAACCTAAAGAAACTGATATGTTTTAATTTAAGAGACCTACCTTCAATTTAGCTAGTAGTCTAAGAACCAGAACCTGAAGACATGCATGATCAGGTACTCAAAAGCTTATCTCAGATCTTATACCCAGAAGTACACACACACAATTTTCACATTGAACATGCCTATCAAGCAGGTGCTCATGGAAAAGTTATTATAGATATTTCAGTATTTGGACAAGGAAAAAAATCAGATGGCACATTGGCAATTATTTATGGAAATAACGAGCAGATGAATACAGATTGGTGTGAATGAGGTTCTTGCACCTCTCAAAAAAATATATATGGTCTAAAAGCTTTAATTACTTGATGGAGAGATCGCTAAAGAGCTAAAAACTAAAATTTATTGAAATTATTGCAGAAAAATAATAAAGTAAATTATAAATATATGAAACAGAGCAGAATTCAAACACACTGTAGATTTGTGGAATATGGTACAATCCAAACTCTGATTCTCCACCTGCCACATCTGTTGCAAACTTCCATTAATGTCAGTGTTACAAGATGAAACTCCTGAAGCTTAAACACTTCAGTCAATATGTTGCTAGTGATCTATTTGTGCGGATAACAAACCAGCTTAGATGAGATGACCACTGAAAAGCCCTGTCATCACCTCTCATCTTTTTTACTCTATAAACCAATGTCATTTGAACAAAGAATTATCTATAAACTGAAAAAGAAATTATGAAAAGAGGAACAGGGAAATCAATAAAAAAGTAAGAAGGAAATAAAACACAGAATTGCTTAGGAAAGGAAAGGCTGGGAAAATACAGTAGGTACCTTATGCACATTAATAAAGTGAAATGTATACTTCAAAGTAAGAATGAAAATGAAATAAAATCGAAGATGAAAGACTTACATTTCAGAATACGGATTTGAGAACCATAAGCATTCCAAAATTTTCTGTCAGGCTTCAAAAATGAGATGATTGACTAAAATTAATGCAACCTTCCCCCCCCCCCCTTCCGCTCAATGCATTGTATTTCTTTATTGAGGAATGTTTGTTGTTTTGGTCTTGAGATAGGTATATATATATATATTTTTTTTTTGCCAGTTTTTGTATTTTGTATTTCTTTCTAACCATTTGATTTGTAAAAAAAATTATTCTTAAAAGTAAAAGCTGATTTTCATTTATACCTTCTTAACGCCAGAATCTGGGGCTTTAGAAAAACATCAACAGTACAAAAAAAGTGTTGGGCCCTGTGGAAGTCAACATGAATGTCTTGATTTTACTGAAAGTGCTGCTAAACTTGTAGTAAAAGCAGAAGATCTGGTAATACCAAATTTCTGAGTAGTCTCTAAGGCTCTTTGGTAATTCAAATTCTCAGTTTAAAATTACAGATACTAAAAATAGACTCAGGTATATTAACTGCCAAAACATTTGTTTTTATTTTTGGATTTTTTAGATTTTGCAAACAAAAGAATCAGTAGCTAGGCTAGAAATATAAGTCATTTGGATAGACCTGACCCTATTATTTTAAAAGTGTTAGTACAAAAACGGATGAGGTTATACATTAAAAGCAAAAGCTTTCCTATTGAAATATATGCAAAAATATTAGAAGATGAGTACAGAGAAGCTATCTGTGATGCATATGAAAAAAAAGAGACCAGAACTTTAAAAAAGTTAAGGGAGACACAGTAAAGGATTAAAATAAAATTTATTTGTACAGAATTATAAAGTAGCCTTTCTTTCAAAGGAAAATAATTTTCAGGACTCATTTATCAAGAAGTCTATGAAGAAGAAAAGTTAGACTCTTGACTGCGATACAAGAGGATCTCATGGGCAAACCCTCCTCTTTGTTGTACTTGGTGTCTGATGTTAGGAAGAGTGCCAGGAAGGCTTTTCCTCCGCACATCAGGCAGGCTGTGCTTTAACAGGAGACAACAACCTTTGGTAAGGCACTGGGCACTGTGACAGGATTTGGAAGAACTCGGAGCATTTCTTCAGTATTATGTAGGAGAGACCAGCAAAAGAGCAAACAGGCATAGCCTAGTTACAGGCAAGATGAAACACTAAATAAACCCCCCGGCACCATGCTGCAGAGTTAAATGGTTTCTGCATCGAACCTAGTTTGTTCAAAGCAAGGTGCATAGGCATCTAGCACAAGCACAACATAGAGACTGCCTGTGTTCAGATTTGCCATAGGTTTTCTGAAAGAGCTCACGCACCTTCTAGATTACCCATCACTACCTGTCACTATCTCTGCTTATGAAGTGCCGAACACAAGGGACACTGAACTCCATTTCAAACCCAGGATACTACTATAAAATGAAAAACAAGATCAAAAACAAACAAACAAACAAAAAAAACCCCAATGATCATAATAGTCTATTTATAGAGCATTAGGAAAGCCAGACAAGTAACTTCTGCCTGAGAATGTAACACCAGGCAAGGTTCCTCAGCACATCGCTAGCAGATATCATTAGCTTGTGGCATAATTTTCTCCTCTTTGAGAAGTATTGTATTCCAGATCATCATCAGGAGGATTCATGACTAGTGGTATTTATGTTCACCACAAAAGTCCAGAAACAGAGGAAATCTGTTTTCTTTTCCTGTATCAGCTGAGATGATAAATGAAATCAGTGGAAAGAAAATCACTTTTCTGAGAGAATCAGATCAAAACCAATTTCATGAAAAGAAAATGTATATAACTTGGGGAGCAGCATCCCAAGAGAAGTTTTTGAATTATTAGAAAATACACAGTATAAATATTTGTTGGAGATAGACAAATTGTATAATCTAGACATATTGACATGAAGGCAGACTAAATGACAAATTATGATGGTCTTAGTCTGGAATGTCTACGATCCTTTAGTGGTATGATACCTACTGTATCAGATTTCCCCCCCCCCCCCACACACACACACTCCTGGGAGAGACAAAAGGAAGCATAAGGCATAAACCTAGAATAGAACCCTTAAATTATTAAGTATAGGCCTCAGATATCACAGACAAAAATGTTGTGTACTCCTACTGCGTTTTCAAATTAGACACGTTGTTTGTCTTCCTTACCACTTACTGGGAAGCCATTCAAAAACTTCCTTGTTCTGTGTATCTCTTCCTTACACTGTACTAATAAAAATTAGTACAGGAGTCACTAATCCATGTTCATAGAGAACAGAGAGTGGTGAGGCCTTATGACACCTCATGTGAACCAGAGTGACAAGAAGAAAAATGGCAATCTTCTTGCAGAGTATTACATGCTCCTTACTATCCAATAAGGCTAGTGAGCCTTCCTCTAGATGGGTGTGGGCTTTGCATGTGGTACCCCAGGATAGAAATCATAATTTCTAATACAGTTGTACCTGAAGGTTCAAGTGAAGGAAGGAATTATTTGAACTAGATCCTGGATCCTGAATACTAAACCATACTAAATACTAAACTGGAGAAGTACTGAATCTTGTTCCAGAGGCAATCAGAAGAAACTTTCCTATCTCCTAATCAAAGAACTCAGACCCAGAGCAATAACTTGCCCAAGGTCACAGAAGAGCCTCTAATTGTACCCATCTAAACAGGACTTCAAAAAGGTTAAGTGAGAACAAAGTATGTCTAGTGTATCCTTCAAATGAACCAAGAGAACCATAGTCTTGAAACTGTATCTGGCAAAATTCTCAAGAACGCAACATAGAAACAGTTCTTCACTGGCAGAGAACCTTCCCCCCTCCCCCCCCCCCCACACACAAATAGGTCATTGATACCTCTATGCAAAGCACAAAAAAAAAAAAATCAAAACACTTTTTTTTTTGAAGCACTTACAAGCAATATGCACAAATAAATTCAAGATGTCTCAGTGTCTTTTTGATAGAAAATAATGACAAGCTCCTTGGTGATAGCAAAGATTGAGATAATACTCAAAGAAATTCATGTCATATAGGAAAGGAACATTTGGAAGTATCTTTGTCTCTCTGAAATTTTTATTTATTCACAGTTTGAGTACACTGGTGGTGGAGGTGAGGGCAGGTAAGCTCTCATACATTACTTGATCATGTGAGTTGAAAGCCAAAACCCTACAGGATTTCAGCTGTGAAAAGCAGGAAATGCCAGGTGCCACACACAAGTGCTTGAGGCTGCTCCTGCTTTTCACTTTCACTATGAATTGAGGAGCCATAGGCAATGGGTCCATGTACAGCAAATGACAGAAGAACACGTCTTTTCACTAGCATACCTTAGAGATATATGTAACCTGGATACGTAATGACTTCAGCAGTAAGCAGTGGTAGGATTTATCTGACTAAATGTAGACATCTACAATGTAGTCACCCTAGGCTCTCTTTGCAGCTATTGAACATCAAGTCAGGATAATAAGTCCCATTTAAGACATAATTGATCTATCTTAAAGTAAATGTCTACAACATATTAGGTTAATCATGCCTTACAACTGAATTGACTATAAAACCAACTTACAGTGTAGTCAACTGCATTTAAATGTGTGAAGCTAGGTGAAAAGAATTGTTCTTGGCAGCAAGTTTTGAAGTATCTTTTGTTCCCTTTGCTTTGTGTCTTCAGAAAATGATTATTTGTGTGATCAGCTTCTCGGGCTATTAGCTCCTCTCTTGGATTTGATATTAAGTAAAAGCTGGACACGGGCCATTTTTATATATTAAGAAAATATGCAAAGTTCTGTGAGTTATATTCTTTCCTTGAGAGGTGAGATATATAGGAGAGTTTATTAGTATTGCTTATTGGAATATACTTTCTTTGTTGGGATTTTCCTTCCCTCTTCTGTCACCTTAATAACAGAGGCTGTGAAAAGTATTGCTGCTCTAAGTGCTAGTGAGTTTGATGCGACAGGGTTCTTCAAAGCATTCTAAAATCACTACAAGTGAGAATTCTGTCAGCCCTTAGAACCTCATATAGATGATGTACTACTATCTGCTCTGGGTATCAAAACCATCATCAGTCATGCAGCAGTCAAAATCTGAACTAAATACTACAGGAGAGGGAGAGGAGAAATATAGCCTTCCATAATGCTTCTCAGTAATAATCCTGACAGTAACTTATTTTAAAGTTGAAATGCCTTTGTCTTCACCTTTGCAGGGGGTGCAAGGCTGAGTCCCAAAAGCTCTGTATTGCAGGCCTATATATGTAGCTTCCTGATTTAAGTCACTGGCAATTTTTTGGCAAGTATGCACAGCGTTAATGCTGGCTCTGCCCTCATTTAAAACAATATTCCACAGCAAAGGAGCTTTTTAAATCAGGAAGAATGTTTTAAAGAATTTGGCAGTGAAGTGAGGATTCAATAGACTTAGGAAATCTATAAAATTAGGATACACATTTCTTTAAAATTAGGGTAATGTGTTCCTGCTTCACAGGAGGACTCTAATAATAATCAATTGATAATGTAAGAGGATCAGAAAGATTATAGGAACCTAGTGAGTCAGTGGAATTATCCCCTAATTTCAGAGTATTATTTGTAAAATCAAGAACATGCCTGTTAAGTTGCTTCTCTTATTTTTGCTGTTAAATGAGTTTAATTTTGGCAAACCTTCCTTACCTGAGGGATAGCTTTTTAAAACATGATTGTCCATTTCCGATTATTAAGGCCACAGTTTACTACCAGCCAAGATGATTATTGAAAGAAAGGTTTGTTTAATTTCCTGACTCTAAGCTGTCTGTGTGGAAAAAAAGAATCCCATTGCACTTAATTTGAAACAAATCAATATGATTGGCAGGCTTTTCTACAGAAGTGTCTGATATGAAACGTACATACTGCCCAAATTGTCTCTAACAGACCACAAATTAGGCTGGTCCCATTCAAGATAGGCATGTTATTTCCCAAGCAATTCAGATTGGCACTGGATCTAGTTGCCAGATTTCCTCTTGCACATCTTTAAAAGTTGCACCATTTCTAAAAGGACATGTTGAAAAAGGGCAGTCCTGAATAAATAACTCCTTTGTAAGATCGGGGCAATCACTTACTAATGGAGCAACTAGGAGAAAGGAAGTACTAGAAGAACAGGATATAGAAAAGAATATTGAGTGATGTGGAGTAGATACATAGGGAAATGGATAGGTAGATAAATTTAAAGAGGGAGTTGCAGAGCTTGAATTATTCAGTACAGAAGAATAGCTGACACTACTCAAGTAATATAAGAAAAGGTGAAAATGTAGGAGATACTTTTACTGGATTACTGGAGAGCCTGAAAGAGTGAGATGGGAGTGGGGGTAAAGGGAGAAAAGTAAGTAAATAGAATGAGGAAAGATGAAAATGTGACAGGTAAGGTTAGAGAGGATCGGATATTTCGTGAAGACTTTAGTAGGTAGACATGAATGAAACAGGCAGATTTAGTTAAATAAGCACACACAAAAAGAGTCCAATGGTAATATGATACCAGTGATTTATTATGGCTAATTCTGCTTAGTTACATATAGTTTAAAGCCACTGCTTCAAGATTTGCCTTCTCTAGAAGAAACCATTAAAATATACTGATGTGGTATAACAATCCTAGAGCCTAACCCCCGTGCCTTGCTACTCATATAGAGAATAGGTAAAAGGCCTTAATTCCCTGTGTGCTACTATAAAAGCACATGGGAATATCTCAGTTTGGAAGCTTGCAAAGGGAAAGTGGGAGCCAGGAGACTAGAGTCTTTGCACAAAGCTTCAGGCCTGCAATAGTCCATAGACAAGTTTAAAGAACTAACGACATTTGATGCACTCCAGTGCTTTTCAAAGACAAATCAAATTGCTCTTTAGCATAAGCTTTATGAACCGAGGAGGATTTATTAGTATAGAGAGTACAATCACAATCAAATGCAGGGAAATCCTCTCACTTCTCCCTCTTGCCAGCTCTTCATTATGAGAATACTGTCAAGCTGAAAATGGAAATACCCTTGTTCTGTACTGAACCTCTCTTTGTCTTCTGTAGACAGTGAGAATATGTTAAGATGCTTTGGGAGAATCAGGTTCACTTTTTATTTGTGTCTGGCATATTGCTTTTATGAGGAAGCAATGACTTCATCTTCTCTTTTGTAGTACGAGTACAGTACCAAGGCTATCAGTTTCCTAACCCCCATTTGCTCAGCTATATAGCTGCATTTTCCCTTCATGAAACCGCTGGATTTCCTGTGTTATGTTACAATATATGAGAAAGCTCCATTAACAAGCTCCTAAGAAGTATACTATGGGGTAAAATTTGGTTCAAAATAACGCTGCCCCTACATCCTTCAACTGTGTTCCAGGTGGTTTTCTTTCTGGTTTGGTTATGGAATAAAATATTGCTGCAGGAAATGGCCTGTGCTGATCTGTATGGTCACATGAATGTCGTGTTGGCAGAAGCAGGAGCTACAGCTGTTATGATTAAATGCTTGCCATGGTAACATTTCTCAAAGAAATAAGATGATTTAAGTGTATTCTCCTCTGTCATTCATGTATGCCACTAACTCTCTGAGGAGAGATCAAATTACAATTCATTTTGTGGCATTTCTTGATCAAATCAGTAGCTTCTAGTAAGGTTTTGTTCCAAAGACTCAAAAATACCATGTGTCTTCATAGCCTTGGAACTAAAACTTTTCAGACAATACCAGTTATGAATAGAACAGGGCTTTTCTCCTTGATGCTTTTAGAAAACTCCGATGGGACAATTTGGTTCTTTTGCTAATGCCTGTTTCTTTTCCTTTACTTCTTTCCCTTTCTTTATTCCCTTCTGCTTCCCCTTACCCTTCTTTTTTCCCTTCCCCTTCCCTTTCCTTTCCTCCTTCCTTTGAAAAATTCTCAGCTGTACTGAAAAAAAAAAAACAAAAAACCAAAGCCTGTGCTGTGGTGCTCTGACTACTTACTAGAAGGCTGGAGAGCGGCCTTGAGGCTACAACTGCTCGGCCGTTGGAAAGCGAGACAGGCGTAGACCCAAGAGGCCACATCTGTGCCTGCGGGTGTGTGAATGGCGCGTAGCTGCCCTCCCACACCACAGGAATTCCTTCGGAAGTATGTACTGGGTATGGGAGGAGGGAAAAAAAAATCTGTTTGGTAGATCACTGCGGAAACCCAGACACATTCTCACTGCCAAAGTACAGAAGACAGTACAGTTTGTGATTATGACTCAAAATGACTAAAGCAGAGGTCTTTAAATGATCTCAATAAAGCAGGAAAATATAAAGAAAGGAGAAACGTACTTTTAAATAATGATCTACAGAAATATAATACTCCCTTTTTACATCACTGGGAAATATAACTATAGCTAATTCCATGCTTGCGGTGCACTGAGGTCACAGAAACTAGAAAGAAATGTGCTTCGTAGAGCATGTTACTGTAAAATGTGTTTCTTGCTCAATTTCTAAACTCTAAGGAATCTACCTATTTAAAGATTCTATTTCATGAGGCTCTTTCTACTCTGTGATTCCTTGAAATTTTAACACAGTGGAAATGGACATCACATGTGTGCACATGCAAATGCAACTAAATTTCTTTCGGTTCTGCTGAGCTTTTCTTTTGCTCGCATCTTCCAAATTGTCAAGATTATCAAGATACAAACTGCAAGTCTGCAGCCTCCCAATTGTGCCCCATATACCCTATAGCCATACCTTAATCTCATACAGTTACTGGATTAAATTTTACATGCATAATTGCAGAATGGTTCTCCTGAATAGAATAGAATACACCACATACAGGTTGCCAGAAACCATAATTTCTATTACATCACCTGAGACAAAAAAAAAAAAAAAAAAAGTCAGAGTAAACAGAGGAATGTTCCTTATACAAGAGGTTATTGGATTCACTGTAAACTCCTTTTACAGAGGCAATTCTGCTGTGTGGTGCATGATCTGAAAAAATGCTATTTTATTATGGAAGAGATAGCAATGTATCTTTGTTTTACAGGCTAGACTGCCTTGATTTTTTTCCCCTCAACATTATCATGTATTATTTACTGCAGCACCTTAGTCACAGCAAGAAAGAGATTGTTGAAATCCACAAGGATTTGGCCATTTAGAAGTTGGCAACGGAAGACAGCATGTAAACATAGCTCTTTAACACAGCAAACAGATAGCAGATTATTGGATAAAAATTCCACGAGTAAAAAACGCGTTGGCCAGTGGTGGGTCTATTTGTCTGTTCTTGTTAACAGAAGTGCAAGCATCCTGAAAAATATTGTTCTGTACCTTGTGACTGTGTATATTGTACATTTTATTATTCAGTTCTTTTGGCTGGTAGCTTGAAACAGATGGGACTCCTAGAAAATAAATATTTGACCCAGCGGGCCAGTAGCTAATGTTTGAAATCATATTTAGTGAAAGTATAATGGCTTTTATGCCATTGGTAGTTATACAAACCTTACGCCTATAACAATTTTACCTAGCCTTCCATTTTCATTTGTTCATAATTTTATGAAAATGTGCCCTTTGCGGCTAGAAGTTTCCTTACTTTGTTGACCTCAAATATATTTTTTATGCAAGGTTAAAAGAGAAGGAAAAATCTTTTCAGTTGTTTTTAAGAAATGAGAAGCTGGAAAAAAACACTCATCTGTGTGCACCTCTTTCTTTTACATCCACCAGAAATGGCTCCCTTTTGAAAAAGGTATACTGTGCTAAATGAAATGGCACTTCTGCTAGCTAGAAGAAAATAACAACTTAGAGGCATACATAATTGAATAATAAAGTTTTAAATTGCTGAAATTCTCATGCTGAGTACCTCAGTGGGTATAAATAAAAGGACAAGTATATTAGCAAAGCCAGCTGATGTAAATCAGTATGACTACAGTGATCTCACCACAAATATGTCAATTTACATATTGAGTCGAGCTGAGTCCAAGGGCCTGTTCAGCTTCCTCTCTTTTGAGAAAACCATAGTGCATCTCCTCCTTTGCAACAAACAACCCTAGGAGGTTTCTATATTGTTAAGATATTGAATTTATAAGGGAGGGGTTGTAAATGGCTTACAGAACATATATAAATTACTTTAAGTTAAGAGTTTGTTTGTTTGTTTGTTTTGTTTTGTGTTTCCCCAGGTAGTGTAGACCTCTGCCTCAGTGAAGTCAGTTCTTGCCCAGCACTATCACAACATTGCATCATTCAGATTTTAATTTTCCCTGGGTGTGAGACTTAAGCACGGAAACAAATTCTCTCGTATAGGTCATACATGAGGAAAGGAATAGTGATAACAGTCAAGGAGTGTGAAAGGAATTTTGGTGGGTTTCTTTCAGCAAAAAGTGACTACCCAGCTCTTCAGTGGTCATAAGCTCTTTTCCAACTCACATGTCAAAAGGAGAGGAACACTGGCCGTGTTGCTAAAACCCCTAATAGCCCCAATGCTTCATCCCGCGTGTGACACGCATGTGTTGAGTTGTGGAACGGGTACACCATCACAGCAGTCACATATGTAGTTTACTGTGCAGTCATGTAAAAGCTCATTTGTTTACCAATGAATGGAAACTTGAAAATTTCAATCTATAAAAAATATGGTGCAATAGACACAAAGGGAATGTCACAAATATACAATAAAGTCAGAGGTGTACAACTGATCAGCAGAACTTCAAGGGCAGAGACAAACCAAAGTTGCAGTCATGGCTTGGTTTAAAGATTCTGCCACTATGTGGTTGGAAAGGGTGAACAAGTATAATTTCTTTCAGAGGCTTAAGCATGTACGCAGCTCTAGTAATGTACATCACCAGTAAATTCAAACCAGAGATCTCTATTTTCTTTCTTTTCAGGTGATGAAACATATGACATGGCAATTATGTTATCAGTGTTTTTTACTAGAGGGAAAATAAAAACAGAGAAGAAGCCATTATCCAAATCTAAATCTACACTAGTTAAAACCCCTACAGAAGTCTAAAAAAAAATCCTGTTTCTTATGGAAATCTATAAACTAGCATTTATGTCAGTAATAATGGATTTGTGCTGTCTTTACTTCACTTACAGCGTAGTGCTTTCGTTCTCTGGGGATATATTTCACTGTCAATTCACATTAGGCCATTAGAGTGAAAAGAGCTTTGCTAACTTTGGATGGAAAATAATTTTCTACTATTGTTTCTATAGCTAACATACAATAAAGAGTTTTGCTTTGAAACTTGGTACAATTTTTTCATCACTGATTGATATTCAGTGTCACATAACCAACCAGATACACAAAGGGTTCAATTCTCTTGTCTCTTTTTGTGATAATGTCACATCCATGAATAGTCTGTGACAAGTCAGTCCTTCTGCCTCTCTTCTCATCAGTATCTCAGTTCTATTTGTCTCAAGAGGGAACACATTACCACCAATTATTTGAACTCTAGAGAAGAATAAATCTGAACTCTAGACTCTGCTGGTCATAATTAAGGTTTCTACTAAAATCAGTATCGCATATTTTTACACATCAGTGTTGCTATTGGAAATTGCTGTGAACTAAACAAAATTAAATATTTTGTTGTGGTTTCAGTATGTTTTGAAGGTTTTATGTAGCATTCTCATCATGCATTTTGAATAGTCATAGTTCTGTTATTTATTTTAGCAGTCATTTAGCTCTCATAAATATGATAACCATAACAGGATATGACTCATGACTGTAAAGCTCATAAATTAAGATAACTTATCTTTTGACCCTTTAACAGGATATCTGTTTCTTTAAATCACTGGGCCAAGTTTAATTTACCAAATATTTTTCTCTGTTTTCACAAAGAACCATTTTCACGGGGATGACAATTATGTGAATGAATAAATTAACACAAAGAACTTGCTTCTAGGAAAATTAGTAATTTTGTCTTCCCAGGAATGATAGAACCTATATCCTTCCTAGACAATCACATATTTTAGGAGTACATCCCAAATCTATTGTATATAGGTCTTCAGATTTTATATGGAAATGAGCAATTGATTTTTATGTTTGCAATTTTTTGGTCTCATGAATTCCTTTAGAGAGAATTTATTGTGCAGTATGTGAAATGAAGCTTGCTTTACCAATATGCTAAAAGTAATCCTGGATAAATTATTCATTGTCAAAATATTTAGTTGCAAATGTAGCCCTTTTCCTATTAATTAATCATAGTCATAGTAGTCCTAATTTGTAAAATATATGAACTTGGCCTAATTCCCCATTTTGTTATACTAGCTGCAGGCTGATGTCCTGAAATAAAGAAATATTTATATGGTAGCATAGTATAACAGTTATTTACAGGAAAAGAATGTCTTTTGATCATCAGAACTTTCCAAATAATGTTTATTGGACTTATCAGTTGTTTGCAAGCTGTTTGATAACACTACTTGCAAGTTGGTGCAGCCATTGACTTTCACTTTGGATTTTGTTTCACCCTATGAATAGTTGTCTCTATATGAGACTTTTTAAAGCTAGGAAATAGCCATTAAGTCTGTCAGAGACTATTGGAGTTAGTTTTCACATGGCTTGACTTTATCTGAGTTTATGATTCAGAACCTTTTTCTCAACTACACAGGTGATTCTGTATGAATAATGACCGTTACAATCTCACAAAGTAATCAGAACCTCAAATCTTGCGTTTTCTTTGCAAAAACATGTGTGAGCCCGTTTTTATAGTGTGTACAGTTAGAAGAGAGAGAGACAAAGAGACTGAAAATAGAGAAAAAGACTGAGTACTCTGTTATTTATTTACTCTCTGTCGGCATAACTGTTTCATATATAATCTCAGCAATTGTATCTCAGATGCTTAGCTGTCAACACTTTAATGAAATATTCAGTAGATCAAATTCTGTCTGTACTTTAGTGCACATGTGTGAGCAAGTACTGAGTCTGCATCAGTTTTATTTGCAAAAATACAGATTTTCACCTCTCTTACTTTTCTTATTATTATTATTGCCCTAATATGAAACTAGTTAAATTCAAGAAACCTGATTTTGTAGGAGGTCTTGGAAATAAAATAGAATATTTAGACTGTTTCAGGCAGTGGATTTTGACTTACACCTCATCCTGCATCTGTTGATGCTAATGACAAAGTTCCCAGTGGTGCAGGCATGAACCATCATACAAGGAGCTCTTGATTTCCCCTTTGAGGGACTGGGAATGTGCGCTGCAGCAGCTTATCATGAAGTCCAGTGTGTGTCACTTGCCCTGTGGGGAACGAAAAAGAGATTCCCAGACCTATAGCTCCCACCTCTCTCCGCTGAAGGCAAGGCATTGGTAACTTTACAAGTGGTCTTTCCTCTGTACTCCTAACTTTATTTTCTTCATTATCAATGGAATGTATATTATGTCAGGAGACAAATATAGGCAACTTCTCTGCCTATATTTCTCCAGAGTAAAGAACTTATTTTGGTAGGGGGGATGGAAAATGAACTATTAATTGTGCTGCTAAAGCAAAAATGCCTGGGGTTAATTTTACACCTAACAGTTGTTCCATTCAACAGCAAGAATGTGAACTTTTATTGTTTGCTTTAGAGTATCAACAGTTCAAACAGCTAAGAAAATGTACTGTGTTACACCTTCCAAATATAGAGGGTGTAAGTACACATTAGACACATACTTTGAATTACTGATAGCTTGGGCTTTAAAGAGCTGAAGAACAAAGAAGCAGCCTAAGAGATCATCTGAATCATGTTCAAAATAAAACACTCCTTGTACTTGACCCTAAAATTTATAGTTGCATTCTTTAGTTTATCCCAAACTTTTGAAATGTTCCTAATTTTTGAGTAATATCCCCTCAAAAACCTTTAGAATCTTGCTTTTATATGGTAACATTAGTCAATAATTCATGAGGAGGATTATTTCTTACAAAGGCAAAATTATTTTTTCCCAGGACCCAATTTTAAAACTGGCAATATATGAGATTAGAGATTAGCTAAACTAATATAAAAATGCATAGCTTTAATGCACCTTTTTTAGTATTGCCCTGATAATTAAAATATCCCATAGCAACATAAACCAACCTTTTGAAAGTGCAGGATCTAAACCAAGACACTTAAATAGAAGTAGTTCACTTTTCAGGAGTGCTGAGCACTTACAATATCTATAGGACCATTATGAGGAGTGAATGCTCAGCATTGCTGAAATGAAGACTGCTAAATTCAGAGGAGATGTTTGAACAACTAGTCCCTCAGCACCCTGAAGCAAAACTGAATTCAAGGACTATCTCCAGCAAAAGAAGCTTCTTACAGGTCACAGAGGGCTCTCCAGCATGCCATTTGACAGCGACCTGGGCATTCCCAGCTTTTCCCCCTCAGAGATGAATGGAAGCTCCTGGTCAATGGTGGCAACTTTCTTTAGTTAGGACTATCAGTTATGAACTTTTCCTTCTGTTGGAAACTTAAGCTGGGTGATATTTTCCACAGAAGAAAACAAAAACACCTCCCTATATTCTACTTCAGTGTGCTGTAATTGTTAATAAGAGGTAAAGAAATCATTTAGGAGGTATTTAAAATTGTCCTGCACTTCAAATCCTCATTCCACCTGCCTTGGAACAGGAATTTGAATCCAAGTTTCAAATGTCCTAAGCTAGTAGTTTAATCCACAGAATACAAGCTATTTGAGACTCCTGAAACATCTCCTGTTGTATTTTTTCCACATCATATACCAGATTATATATTCATTGCTGCAAGGATTTGAACATTTCGTCTTCCTAATATCTTACCCAATACGTTATATAGTCACAGACTTTCTGACTCTTCTTGGCTACCGTTCTTTCCTTCTGTCCTCATTTTGTCAGCCAAAGATTATTTATTTATTCATAATAATGCAAATTCAAGTGGGATTGCATGGCATTAATCATTTAGAAAGGCACTTTCTGCTTAAGTCCCTCTGTGGATCTAGACCCAGATACCATGTAGGTACCATGCTTGAGAAGAGTTTTAGACAAAGGATCAAACTATAATTGCTTTCTGAATGTTTTTGCTACAGCAAGTAAAAAGGGATTTTTCTTAGTAGCATACTTCATATTTAGGTATAGAATTTTTTGTAATAAACTAACAACAAAAAGATTACAATTGTCTGCAAAGTTTGAAGACAGAATAGTTAAGGCTATAGAAAATAGATATTGATATGGACAGCAGACTTGAATTCTTTTGTGAGGTGCCTAGCTTCTCATTTACTAATAGAGTTTGAGAAGTAACAGTGTGCTTTAAATGAGGAAAGATACCATAATCTAGTAGGATCTCATCTGAAATAACATCTGTGGTCTGACTTAAAGCTCTTCTGAAGTCAATCAAAAGACTATCATTGACTCAATAGGTATGGATCAAAGCCCCAAACGCTGTCAGTTTTCATTAGTATCAGCTCAATATTTCTTTTTTAATTAAAAATTCTAATGTTTCTTTAAAAAAACCCATAAAAATAGAGCAGCCATTTCCTCCGCTTTCCCTCCTTCTTGACTTCTGAATCTGCTTCTCTGCTGTCGCTATTAAGAGACCTTGCAGGTTGTACAAACAACATATTTCAAACCCAAGGCAGCCCAAGTATTCACTGAAAGTAACAGTAATGTTCTTTGGTGAACCCAGTCCCTGAAACCTCTGGCTAGGGCCAAAGCTTATGACACTGATCTGGTCCCTAAAAAAAGCAA
Organism: Apteryx mantelli; assembly: GCF_036417845.1. Lineage (NCBI taxonomy): Eukaryota > Metazoa > Chordata > Aves > Apterygiformes > Apterygidae > Apteryx > Apteryx mantelli. The sequence continues at coordinate 156,228,695 of NC_089979.1, forward strand.
GAAACTTCACAGTCCAAAATTCCCTGAAGTCCAACTAAGGCTTCAAGGGCTTCAATAATCCATGTTCTGTGGAGACTAGGTCTGACAAGTTCAAGGTCTGCTATATTGTCATCTGCATCCCGAAAGCTGTCAGAGTGACAGTCAGGATTCTGTGAATGTTTGTCAAAATGAAGACATCACATCTTCTGTTTTTCACAAACTGGCCTTTTTGAAACATGAAATGTCATTCTCTTGGAAATTCTCCGTCCATCTCTAGTAAAAATGTTGCTGTGTTACTTTATTAATTTTCCCCATCTGATAAACTAGGACTGAGATGTTCGTGCATGCTGTTGCTGTTATTGGTCTTCAGTGAGGTTCATTAGAAGTTGTCCACCAAACCTAGTTTCTACTTTTTCTGTTAAAAAACAAAATAAATCTTTTTGAAGAAACAAAGCAAAATAAAATTAAAGCAAGTAATACTGATACCCCAAACAACCAAAACATTAATTCTGATATAATGTAGTACAAAATGACTGAAGATTTCATTGCCTAACTCACTCCTCTCTCATTCAGCATGAACATTCTCCATGAGAGGACTACACTTCCAGCACGTGCCACAACAAGGGACCAGCTACACCAGGAGATGTGGTAACACACCTGAGCTCTGTCTCCAAGGAAGAATGGGAGCATGAGGCACATGCACTGTGACTTTCTTAGCACACATGTGCATACTAAGGTACTGCAGCAAAAATTCTGAATGGAAAACTTAGGTTTACTACTAGAAAAGGGTGTGGCTTATCCAAAGCACTGTGTATTTGGAGTTTGTCTGTAAAGAGACAACAGCTTTATGGGAAAATGTGACACATGTATGTTTTTATTTCCATCAAAATATTGTACAAAAAAAAAGTCCTAGTCCTATTTCTTCACATACTTAAAAGAGAATATGAGCTGTCTGACTCTGATTTAGGAAAGTTTTATATTTGATATGCAATGGGTATTATTTAGAGAATTTAGTAAAATATATGTTTTTATTTTATATTTACCAGTAAAAGTTTTTTCTTGTCCTTCTATTAAATTAAATATTACTGTGATGATTTACTCCAAGAAATATGACGTTTACATATAGCTAAGAAAAATATTAAAATCAGCTAAGAAATCTAAATCAAATTAAATCTCTCTTCTGAATATTCGGTTTCTTGTGAAAAGTAGCACAAGCTGATACAAGCAATATATTTTCTTTCCATTTTGTTACTCTCTGGTCTGCAAATATATGTTCACATTGGGTCTAGCTTTCCTTGCTTTGAATAAAAAGAAAATATAATTTGACTCATTGTTATTTGCTTAACAGAATACAGTATTTGTAACACTAAAAGAATTTCCTAATTAAATTGTAGTAATTTCTAGCTTATGAACTTGCAAGGGATCAAAACACCATGACTTCAAAATCCTAACAATTTTTGCACAGATTTCCTCAGCTGAGTCTGCAGTTAATTTTGAGCATGTTTGCTTAACTTAAACAAGCTGGAATTTCCTAATATAAGACATGCAAGTCTAAAGAAATCTACAAAAGGAAGATGTTCTTTATTAATTTCATATGGAAATGGTTTATTATGACAACTTTTTAGCCTGGAAATTACTGTATAGAGGACACAATTACTTAATAGAAGCATCTAAATGAGCTGGAATGTTTTCCCCTCATCATTACCAAGCAGCTGTTGCCAATAAGTAATAGAGCAGCCAATGGTTTTGAAATGTCCTTTGTTGAGCAGTTGTCCTTCTTATTTGCGTTAGATTGTTATTACATAAATCAGAAGTATCAGCGTAACCCTTCAGAAGCTAAGTTTTTAAAGTTCCAGTCACTTTTTCTTTCTTCCAGCCCTTTGCCTCCTTTCTCAAAATTACACAGAGCCATTGCTTACCTCATGCAGAATGGTGGCAAAGGTGAAAAGCTCATTCCAAATTTGAGGACCTACACTTGAGCCTGCCAGCTTAGCTTTCTTGCTGGCCAAGAATAGAGGCTGGAAACTCATAGTGATATCTGGAAGAAATTGTGTGGAAGCAGGCCAAAGAAGAAAGAAGGGCAGATCTTCCATGCTAAAATATATTGCTGTGATTCTGATGTCACATACAAGTTACTTTATCACTTAATTCCACTTGTACTATATCATGCCATGTTTTCACTGACCTCAGTAGTTGACTGACTTCTATAAATCAAAGATGTGAACATCCTAACCTTCCATTCTAGCATTTCAAGCTTAAAATCACCAACACCATCATCAAAGAATATTCAGTCTGTCCCTGAAGTAGTACATCACCTCTGCAAAGCAAACATCTTTGATTGAGCAACATAGATCAAATCTTCATAACAGTATTTTCAAAACCAGTTCAGAACCACAAAGTTAATATCTGAGGGATATTCTTCTCTCTTTATTTTAGCCATCTAAAGGTTTATTGTCTAAGTTTAAATTAATCACCTTGCTTCCTCTGTAGTCAGTGGAAAAAAATACCTCAAAGAAGCGTATACAACACAATAAGGTAGGTATCTGAATTGTTGGGATGAATCACATTCTGAAGTCAACTTTCAGTTGGCTAAAATTAGTGAGAAGCATGTATCTGTCTGCTGATCTAAGTCCTCCTGTCCTGTTTAATGTAGCAACCTAGAACACACCTGAATTCAATCATTTGGCTGAATATCAGTTCATTTACATTTACATCTGTGCTCTCACCCTGTACCTTTACAGTCGGTAGAGATCTAGTCAATGTGGAGTCAACAGTCATTAAAGTCTAGGGTGCTACTTATTTCACTCTAAGTAGGCAAATCAAATAGGTCAGATGGATCGTGCCCTAAAAGTACCTATCTCTCTCTGTTAATTGGAAAGGCAGCCTAGGGAACCTAGGTTAATCACCTCCCAGATACTATAAACCAATCTGCACTCTGGCATTGCTCAACAAGGTTTCTTGAAATTCTTGTTCAAATCCTCAGTGCCTTGAATTCTTCCTGGCTCTCCCATGTATTTCAGAGGAGTATCACTACTTTTGTAATGTTCAGTTAGGATAATTAACTAATATGCGGGATGCTTGGGGTTTAAGTATGCCTGGATTCAAACACTGACATTCGAAGCTGACATTTGAAAAAATTTCTCACCTTTCCTTGTTAGTGCTCCAAGCGTTTTGACTATGAAATGACAGAAAATACAAACACTAAGAGGATAAATCCTCAACACATAGATATTCTTTCTTGGACCTCTGTCCATGTTTTCTACTGAAATTATTCTGCACTTAAAAATCATTAGTATAGTGAGAATGACAGAGCATATAGCTATTTATACAGGATACGGAAGAGTTACATTCAACATTCTGTTCTGATTAATATTTACTTAGCTGTACAAAATGACTTACAGCAAGAGAAAATATGATAACCAATGACATCCCATGCAATTGTCAAAAATGTATTTAGAGTATTCCAAAAGTAAGTAGAGGTCTGTTTTTTAAAGTCACTGATCATATCTAGAAGGAGAAGTATTGAATAATGGTACGCACAACTCCTCCATTCAGACACTGAATTTCAACCTGATAGAATTTCTATTAAGTAGATTGTTTTGTGTGACATTGTAAGTAAAGATGCATAAGTAGCAGGTGTGGATTTTTACATTTGCAATGCTTTTCTGTCTTAGTGATAGATCTGATAGATATTTTGACATGGCATGCTGACAGAAGACAGGAAAACAGACATGCTAGGGATGAGCTAGAAGACCAATGAAGTAATTTAAAAGAATAAAGACTGTCAAAAGCAATAAAACGAATACACTGATCTCTATTACAGGTGTCACAAGACAGTCGAAAGAGATAGCATGACAGATACCCAGCATAAACTATTGTATCAGAAGAAATAAACATAACAGCATCCTTCCAAACATCCCAAAGGTGTGCAAGGCTGACCAGCCGGATTAGCAGGGACAACAATTTGAGCTGATCTGCTTAAGAGTGTTCTACTTGTGAAGCATTCACTCAGATAATCTTGCTTTGGTCCCCTTGGAACTGCATGAAAATTAAAATGGTTTTGACTACATTTTTTTCTTAAAAAAAAAAAAAGAATCATTATGGTTAGGCATGAGAATTCAGTTTTTTATTTATTTATTTATTTATTTCCTCTTGCCTTGAGGAGATGTATACAATGGACAAATAAAAAAAGGAGCTTTTGAATGAAAAATTAGAAGTTCACAAATAAAATTACTCTAGAAGCTACTCTGGGAAAAAAGAATGCAACACAGTAACTGAGAATCATAACTGACAGCCACATGGAAAACTGCAAATTGTGCTACTGTTGAAGAAGTTTCTGATGGTGCAAAGCAGACTTATGCACCTAAGCCCCATTAACTTTCCATGAAAACTGGGTAACTAACTGTTCTTGCTGCCTTTGAAAGTATTCTTATAATCAATCCTCAAAAGAGTTTGCACTCTGCTGCAAATTTTACTATAAAAGGCAATGTAGTATGTATTAATTTCTTGCATTTTCTTAACAGTTATTTCACATATTTGACAAGCTTTTCCCGTTCCACTCAATCTTACAACAAATTCATTAAATAAACTTGTTCTTAAGCAAGCCACAGTCTAGTACTTGGGTTTTACTGCAGGGTCAAAGGCAAAGTCCACACATAGGTAAAGAGGAAAACAGATGCTTAGTGTAAGCATGTGCTTGACAGTAACAACAATGGCAATCAAAAGTAAGTAAGGATAGGAAATTCCAAAGATCCAGAGTAATTTGGACACCAGAATCCTAGCAAAATCCAGCAGCTAGGGCTCTGACAGTTTTTTTGCTGAATCTTAGCTAAGTGAAAAAACTCATTGCCTCAAAGGACCAGGATTCACCTTGTTATTGTCCTATTAAGGACAATACTAAAACAAAGAATCTATTAGAACCTGGACTTGATGCTATACACATTAACTGTTCCTTCATTAAAAAAGATAATCAAGCACATGCTTGACCAAATTAATTTAAGTGTCACTTAGACATGTTCACGGCCAGAGCCATGGCCATGTCATGGTATTGCCACAGAATTCCCAAAATCTTTGAGTATTATTGGGATAATCATTTGTTTTGGTTATCCATAAGACTACCTCTGTGCAGCATAGTTCATAAATAATGGGGACAAAGCTTCAGAGCTCCATGTTAAAGAAACTGATGGAGAAGATGTTTGGCCTTAGCTAGCAGGTGGAAGAGATATACAGATAAGACAAAATTCTCAGATGGTGGAAAATGGAATAGGTTCATTGGTGTATAAAAAATATTGTTATTTTCTCTTTACTGCATCACACTGGATGATTGACTCATCAGAGGATTGGGCCCAGGAATAGTAGTGTGCATATATAAAAAACACTAAATCAAAAAAAAAGCCAGGGAACAGATTTTTGTAACAGATTATGATATCCAATTTGAATATTTCATAAATCCTGCCAAGAAACCTCCCATGCAATTCCAGTCTATGATCAATAAAAAGAATATGACATAAAAGTATTACAGGAGATGATGAAAATGCAATTTCTGTCTTAGTAGATGGATGAGAAAAGTTATTATTTTCTCCTTAATTTTTAAAAAGTCAAAATAGCATGCTAATAAATTGGTGTGGTCTTCGAAGGATACTCAGAAAACTTGTCTGCTGCAGTTCATAAATCTCCCAAGTGTTTTGGAATTACCAATGCCTTCAGGACACAGAAACACAACTGGTTCAGTGTCAGCTCTGCAAAAACTGTGAATGTTTAAACAAATAATGAGATAAAAAGTAATGCATAATTAAAGGATTTGTTCAGAAGAAGTCTGAGTTATATTTATTTTAAAGGTGGCAGTGAAATGCGTTTGCACCTGTATATGCCCAAAGGTGTCATTTTCACGAATATCACTGCACAAATAGGTCCTAAGCACATAATACATTATTAAAAGGAATATGCATTTCAAAGAGAATAAAAACACATGAAAATAAATCTAATATTTAATTTTAGTAATATATGAGGATTGTTAGTGTAATGGTCCAGAAGAAGAGATTTAAACAAATGATCATGAAACACAGGTTACATATATTGGGGTTTGTTTATTTTTTTTTCAATTGGATTTATGAACAGCCCAACAAAAGACCAGTTTACATCAGTATAATCTTTCCTATTTAAAGGGTAACAAAGGTAAGATCTATTCTCTCCTTCACAGTTTCTCTAGGGAAGATACTGATCTGAAATTGGTCCATATTAGTTCTGCTGCAGCAATATGTAGTTTCACCAGACAATCCAAATATATTCTGAATTGGTTCAGTAACATAAGGGATGTGGAGTATACACAGATGAGGTTTTGCATTCAGAATATGATCTCTCTCTAATGTAATACAACAGATAGCAGAAACTGTCTTCCAGCCACTGTTGAGGGCTTCTTTGATTTGGGCAAATAATCACTAAAATCACTCCACAGATTTCTGCAGAAATCTGACATATGAACAATATGACTGTAAGTAATTTCAGGTACCTCACTGTACATCTTAAATTAGGAAACTAGTCCCTTTCATTTCCATATTTCTAATTAGAATATTCCTGCTTTTCTTGTTCAGCCAATGGAGAGAGAAAGAAGTGATATACCTATATAAGCAAGTAGTGCATTACAGTAAGAGCAGATCTGGAGAACAAAATAGTTCTTGCTAAGAACCTAGCATCCAGACTGTATGTATTTTGGGGGTTCACTTCAGATTGCCTCTGGTCTGGTTCTGCAAATGAGGGCCCACTAGGGGCTGGCTACCATTAGGTGCCCCCCAGAGAGATTTCCTGCTTTAGTTTCCATCTAAAAGGAATTGGGTCCCCAGGTTTTAAGAATTGTTCCATGATGAGAACCCAAGTGTGGTAAGAGAAGAAAACTGGGAAATTCGCTACAGCAGTGCACGCCTGACCTGAACTAACACTCCTGTGAGCACACATGTATAGGGAACTCCAGCAAATGATTCAGTCCACCGGGGACTGAAGAGATGGTGTCTCTCTCCCAAATCAGGGACCTCAGGTCCTTGAATTTTGGTAGGGTGATTCTAGTCTACTACACTGATCTACATGCTGGGCAAACTTCAGGAGTTTATTCATTCTGCTCTCCCATGTGTTCCACCGTGCCCATTGTGAACCGATACAATGGAACCTATTTTTTTACAGACAGAAGACATATCTAAAATTGGACTCCCTGAGATAGAAGGAACAATACACACATTCACTGCTCTGCCTTGCCCTCTGTATGATCCACTTCAGTAATATGCAGTCAGACTTGGCAATCCTCATATACACATAACTGTAGATTTTTTTATTTATTTTTTTTACCATGTGAGATTCTGTGGCATGTAATCACATAGTAAGGGATCTTTAGTCACATAGTTAATGTCTTAGCTTACAGCTGCCTATGTTAATATCTACACAATTATGGACACAGAAAAGAAAGAATAAAAGACTGAAGCAGGAAGCAGAAGGAAATTCAGGAGCTTTGTGTCTCTTCCCTGTTTTCTCCCTGACATATGTGCATCCATACAAATACTCTCTAGTTATTAATACCACATTCTCTAGTTATTAATACATTTACTGAAAGTTGACAAGAAAGCTAATGGAAGGGTATAGACTTCTTTGACTGTGAAAAGGAACCTTAAGAAGATGCTGTTCCATTCATCTCATGAATAAATATAAATGACAAATTTATTGAAGCATCTGAATTGACCATTACATATTGGACAGGTAATAGTCTGATTATCTAGCTCTTCTGCACTACAATGTGTCACTGAATGGCATTACCTTTTTGTGTAATTAAAACACAGTGAAAGAAATGTACTCAATTTTTAAATCTTGAGTTTTAATTAAAAGTTGTTTCAAGAACCCTCAACTGACACTTGCTAAAGCTAAAAATGTCTCATAGTTTAATTACATGGAAATCTATGATTTCTCTTTCTGAGTAAGCCATCCTGCTATGCAAGCTAGTCATTATCTCTTTAGATACCAGTAGTTAAAAATTAAGATTCAGTGTTACTGTCTTTCATGCTTTTTCAAAGCATTCCCATAATGCTTCAGAAGTGATTTTACTTTCCAAATATCCTTTTGGCAGGTGTCCCAATTGCTAATCTAAATAGGTCTCTTTGTATTATTTACTCGAAAATCAACAATCCCATCAAGCCAACGCTTGTCTGAGCCATGTATCCAGTATATGTATCCAGCCAGCCAGGGTTTGATGGTGATCTATAATCAAAATCTGAAACCAACTGAATCCTCAGGCAATTTGGAAGGCAACAGTCTTCTGCATTATTCCTTTGTCAGCATTTTTGTTTATGTCCGGGCTTTACATTTAGGCCCACTTTCAATACCTAATGAGACATTGCACGATAGAAGGGCACAATGAACAAGGAAGGTGCTTCTAACAACCACAAATTATTTATTGCCAGTTAGGGAGGGATCCAAACACTTCTGAAACCCCTATTGCTGGAATCAGGAGTTGCTTGCCAAGCAGGATCTACTGACATGAACCATGTATTGATTCAACCACTCAGATTATATCTAACCTCTTCAATGCACATTTTAGAAGTGTCCAAACAGGACTTGTGCTCATGCCTTTAGTCCATTTGAAATTAAGTTTGAATTCTAAAAAAAGAAAGTAGCAAACTATTTGAATACCCTCAGCATTATCCCAGCTTCTAACCAGGCCTACTTATGAATGTATTAGTAGTAGCAGTACTAGTATTACTACATGTTTTCTGTTTAAATTTCTCATTTTCTTAAGATGGAGGGTGACATTCTCATCTCCTTTAGAAATGTGCATAAAACAAAATAGCTTACTTGCTCTAAGTGCACATTTTAACAATATCAGTGATGACTGATGATGGTGTCAAGGAAGTCAGACCACCAAAAATATGTAGATATCAAACTCATATCAGTGTCTCAAATCCTTTCAAAAGCTTTTGTAATCAAAGTATTTAGGCATTAAATCCAGCTTTATGTGCCTAAATAACTTTTTGGATCTGGACCACACTGTTTTCTTGGCTTTGTGGACCTGATCCCATGGGTATGAAAACAAATAATTCTTTTGACTTTAGGATACTTTGTTTTGTACCATAAATGACCAAGAAATCCCATACATAGTAACTCCCTCCTTCTCACTCAAATATGCAAATAAACAAGATAAAAACCTTTTTAGCTGACCTGAGGTCCCTAACATAATTATTTTTGCATTTAACTGCACAGTAACACATTCAAACTCTGAGGTTCTATGAAAGATTTTCCTCTGGCTTTATAAATAAATGATTGTGTTTCTGCTTTCTGAAGGGTTCATAAGAAGGTGAAAGCACAAACTTTTTTCCTGAATGGTTTCCCTTGCAGTCCCCATGAATACAAAGCAGATCTGAAGGAGCAAAGTTGTTTTGTTTGTTTGTTTGTTTTTATTGAAATGAGAAAATCTGGAACTTATGCAGCTTAAGAAAGGGCACATGATGAAGGTGAAAGACAAGTCTACTTACTGGAGTTGAATTTACAGCCAAATTTATTCAAAATATGCAGCATTTTGGAACCTGGGGTACGTTAAATACCTCCTCAGGGAAATGGGGTCACTTAACTATATTGTCAAAGGATGCTGAGGAAGATCCCAAAAAATGTGTTGGCACCTAAGTCTATTAAAGCATTTAGATTCACACTGTAAGAAGTCTGGCCTTCAAGTGGGCTAACCAACTGTGTATCTATCAGTAAAAAAAAGCTGAGATACTCAACCTGATCAGTACAAATCTAAAAAGGATGTCAGTTCTTTTGAATCTTTTACATCCAAATTGTAAGTAAAATATATCAGGCAGCTCAGCAGATGCTAGTAAAGTGTAACTATGAGACATTTTAACTGGTACTGTTGAGTTAAGGACAGATGGAGTGAGATTCAGAGTGCCTAGAGGGGGCACTCATATATCCAACTCAGATATAAAAATTAGGTGACTAGTTCCCATTAGAATATGCAAATTTAGGTGAAATTCATTTCACATAATTTAAAACCATCTAAAAGTTAGAGGATTAGTTGAAGATATTTATCCAGGATTAGTCTTCAGCCAGGAATAATCAGCCCAGAGAAGAGTCATCCACCAGCTTCAGATGTCCCTACCTTAGAAAGGACAAATCACCCTCTGGCAGCATCTCCTTCTCAGTTGGCTGTAGAGGGAACTAGACAACTAGGTTAGGTCAGGCCCCTCCACAAGACACAGATAAAACTAGGTAGTGCACACCCCACATGTGGTGCTCGGAGAGATCTGGGCACATCTCAGAGGGGTCACACAAACCCCAAACACTGCTCTGAGAGATGGCTAGAGGAAAAGACATTTGGTATAGGAGTTTGTTTGAACTCCTTTTCCTCCCTGATATGCTGGCAAGTTAGGATTCAGATATCCCAGTTCTTCCCAGGATCTGAGCGCTCACCAGAGCCACATTTCTGGCAATGAGAAATGCTTTGTAAAAGCCAGCTGGAGGATGTACTCCTGCTGCGTCCCTGGGGAAGCAGACCACTCTGTGAGCAGGCTGCCGGGATGATCTTTCGTCAGCCTGAGCTTGAGGCAATTTAAATTCTCATCTTTCTAGCTATCAGGCTGCCGAAGAGTTTAAAGAGGAGGAGCCCTCCACCAGTCCTGATAGGACTAGGGACTGCTCAGATGCAGGAAATTTTTGCCAGAGAGAGTAAGGGGGAGTTCAACTAGCTGTTAGCTCTCGAATGTAAAGTTCATTGTAAATGCAACACAGAGGAAAGCAGCCTTGATCGTATGGTCTGCTACTCAGGTTTCCCTTTTGGATGAGTGATCTAAGTGCTAAGCATAGGTCCCTGAAGTAGCCACAAGGTGCCTAACCGCTTTTGCGTTTTAGGCCCTGCTGCATTTTGTTGTGGATACTTTCATTTTGTTAATTCCTTTTATTTTTCACTTTTATTAAAATAAAACTTTTCCTAGTTTCCCCTCCAAAAATAACAGCAGTGCACAAATCTCTTCTTTCCCACACTTATATTTGCTTAGTGGCTTACACCTGGAATCATTTATACCACCCTGTATAGATTCTATGAATTTGCATTTGTATTTCTTTCTTTTTACACTATTCTCACTCTATGGAAAAAGCATGACCATAATCTTTACTCTTATTATTTCTAAATTTTAAACCACATTAATAAATTTTAAGATGAAGAGAGACCACTACGGTTTAATTTTATACTTAACACAGGCCAAAGAATTGCGAATGTCTGGGAAAAGTCTATCAACATAGAGCTTAACATCTTAGACAGATGGGTAGATTTATATCTTCTTTTTAAAAACTTGAAAATATGTTTCTGACACAGACTCTAGAAATGAGTTTTTGAAAGGAGACTTAGACTCTCTGCTTTTGTGTTAAGATCAGGTGTCAAGGTCCAGATGATAATTTCATGCCATGTGAGAAGATTATTTTTCCTTACAAATCAAGATAGTTTAGAAGCACTGACCTCAGCCTTCGTCAGATTTTGAAACCAGACACTTTTTAAAAGGCATCTTCTGTACTTAGGTGAAATAAAGCAGAACTCAAGTTACTCTCATCATTGGTATCATAGTGTCTTTGATCATGCAATATAAGAAGGACAAAGGATTAGATAATACCTTGGACATCATAATGTTTTATGTCTGAAGTCATACATAGAGAAACAGCTTAAGAAAAATGACAGTATGCTTAACCAACCTGAGCTCCTTAAAAGGACAGAGATATTAAAATTCCTGAAGCAATACCAAAACCTTTTGCCAATGGAATTTTTTAGTGAAGTATATTGAATGTTATTAATGACTGTTCTTTACCAGATTGTATGTTGCATTCCTAATGCTCTATCCATGAAGAAATTCAGCATGATGAACAAACAGTTCAGCATCATAACAATACATGTCTGAAACTGATTTCAAATGCACTGGTTTTATACTAATGTATCCTTGAATTTAGATTTACTCCAGTAATATCAAATATAACTGCAGTCAAAATGAGATCAATGTACATCTATATTTATGTCTCTCTCATTTCTTTATATAAAGCAATCTGCTTGTGCATGAGAAGTAGCTGGATATAAATAGATGAGCTTTCGAAAACAACTGTTTCATTAGCAGGGGATGGATTGTGCAGACAGAACAGTAGGAATAAAATATTTATTAAGCACATATAGAAGCCAGTCATACATGGTGAGAAGTCTGTTTGCCTGGAAACAGCCTTGCCAAACTGAATTCTGCAGGCTCCGGAGTTTTACCATACACTTTTTTTTGGTGTCCTTTATGCATCCTTCCATAAGGTACATATCACTGTACTCAAAATCTCATCCATGACTTTTCATTTCATTTCATATTTCGCTGGTGGCATTGCAGGCTTATTATGATTCAGATAATTCCTGAAGGAAATGATATTAATGGTGCACAAGCATCAGTTATCCCAATGTGGAGAAAGTCTAGAAAACATTTTAAATGATTAACTTGCTTAAACTGTCAGCTTTTTAATGATCACGAACATTGAAAGAAATTATATAGGAAAGTAGGTCAAATGACTTCAGATAACTACAGAAGAAAGCCTCTAGGGACAAATATGAGAAAGCCAAAGCACAAAATAATATACAATTAGAAAGGGATATAAAGTATAACAAGAAAGAATTAACATATTGTAGTGAAAGGATGACCAAAGAAAGAGAGCTGGTTTACTTCTCAGACAAAACTATTGGTGGATGATAACGTGAAGTATAAAGTATTTAATACCTTTTTTACATCAAGCTTCAGTAAAATTTCAACTGCACCCAGCTGAATTTAACATAATGAAAAATGAGGATTAAAAAAGTCAAGCTACAACAAATCAGATGTTTTCAAAACAACCGAGTCTATGAAATCCACTCCGGATTGATTAGAGAAGTAACCTAAACAACACCTGAAACATTAATGGTTACATTTTGAGAATTCATGGAAGATGGATGATGTTTCAAAAGACTTGAAATGAATAAATGTAAGCCCAGATTCTTTTGCTCCCTAGCTTTAAGCATTTAACTCAGATGTCTAGATTAGCTGACTAATTGTCTAGACTTAGTATTCAGCCCAAACATATAGATGTTGTCTGTCTCTCTGCAGTGATATATATATGCAGATTATACAGGGTACCAAAGTTCAAGATTCATAATAATGGTGCCTCAGTTAAATGACAGAATCTCTTTGACGGGAGTCCAGATCATAACACGTATCTTTAAAAAGGAGGAAGAGAAGGAATTTTGCAATTATAGACCATTCAGCTTATTTTTAATTGAGGAAAAATACTAGGTGAAACAATATTTGTAAGCACCAATCCTAGAAAATGACAGGAAATGTGAAATAGCCAACACTGACTCTAAAGAACAAGCACTCAAAAATCAGTTTCTATAGCAAGTAACAAGACGTGGATAGAAGAGAAACAGTAGTTGTCATGTATTTTAGTCTAAGAAAGGTTTTCAAAAAGTCCTGTATGACTTTCTGAAAATCAGGCTAGAAGAATTGCCTGTGTGGATCTATTAACAGATACAGAGAAAACTGGCTAGAAAATTGCACTTAGAGAGTACCTATCATAGGTTCATTTTTGTGAGTCCCTCTGGGGTCATCACTGAATTGGGTACTGCTCTATTTTCACTAATGACTGGGATAACAGAATAAGAAGTCTGCTCATTTAATTTACAGATGACACTCACTTAAAAGTGGTTGGCGTCATGTTAGAGTACTGAATTAGAATTTGAATTAATGTAACAAGTCGTAGGAGTGCTCTGAAATAAAACAGAGTGCAGTTCTGAAAGGAAAAATGCAAAGGTTTAAACTTAGGTGAAAAATCATCAGCACAAATTCATAATGAAGAACTGATTGAAGTAGTGCTTTTGCATAAAACAGTCTGGGGATATAAGAGACCACAAGTTGAATAAAAGCAACATATTATGCTTGTGCAACAAAAGGCAAACATCAACAGGCATGTCTAAACACAAGTAGGACATATAAATAATCCTTCCTCTCTGCAGAGTGTTGCTAAGGCTCCTGCTGAAGCATTGTGTCTAGTATTGGGCAGTGCATTTGAAGAAAGATAGAAACTGCAAAGAGTTTAAAGGAGTACTACAAGAATGATCAAACATGACTTTAAGGAAAGAGGAAAGGAATTGCAGCTGTCATTTTTAAAGATGGAATCCTAACGTATGAAAAGTTAATAGGTAAGCATAAATCAGAGTAAGAGAGAGAAACTGGACATTAAGGAAAAGAGAATCTGACTGTAAGGAAAATTAAGTGCTGGAACATAATAGCTGGATTATCTTTAGAGAACACTTTCAAGAAAAGGTTAGGAAAATATCTCTTTGGAATGTTGGCCTTGTCTGAGAGTAGGGGATGGATTATATGACCTTTGAGATATCTCCTAGGCTGTTTTTTCTTTAAGGCATCACCAGCTGCTTGCTCTATAAAATTGAGAACAAACTTGGAGAATTAAAGTCCACTTGACTTTGCTTTTTGTGCACATTTTTGTTCAACAGATGAACAAAGGAAAAATCTTTTATCTGCTAATTCTGGCCAGGTTTTGTATCCTGAGTTAACAGCTCTTATTATTTCATGGGAGAGTAGGAAAGCTTTTTCAAAAATCTAGATAGACTTGTGTGAATATAAGGAAATTGAAACTAACCTTAGTATAGGAGAGAATTGAAACTAATCTTAGTATAGGAGAGAAAAGCTGGAAAACATGATTTCACCTTAACATTACAACCTGGGAAACCAAGTGGTAAATTAAAGGAACACAGATGTACTTATGTTGGAAACTATTCACAATTTTTAAGTCAACCTACTGATTTTGGTGAGCGTGGCTAATGATTTTAAACACTTTTGGTTGTACTTATGAGATGTATGAGATGTACTTATGATGCAGCAATTCAGAGTACTAAGAAATAGGTCATAGGCAAGAAAACTTTTTGAGTTCATGAAACCAAAGTAGAACTACAGTCCAGCAAAGAATGAAAAAATGTATATACAGAACAAGGAAAAATTGTGTAAAAAATAATGCAAAGCCATGAGTATTTCGCAGAGAGGAAAAAGAGTGGCTGAACTACTTCAGAAGATTAGTTTATCCTGTGTTAATCACAATGATTTCATGTACTGAAAAATTTTACTCATGTCGGTTGAAATCCATTTGTTAAGACAGTAACACGGACTTAAGATGAGATAAAAATGTGTAAATAAAGCACTAAGGAGTCTCTTTGTTCAAGACCACATACTTTCTTATCAGCATGTGAGTGTAAAATGAGCAGGAAGATTTGGAGCACCCAGCAACATTTCCATCCCCTTTCAGCCTTTAGGCCCTGGTGCTCACTGGAAAACATAGAGTTCTTGCAGGCTCCTCTCCAGCGGCGCTTGGGGAGGATTCAGCCTGCCTTCCCCTCTGGCTTCCGCGTTATCTGAGCAGTATCACCGCGTAAGCAGCAAGCGCACAGTTGCCTATAAGGTGCATAACAGCAACTACAACGTCGATGCAAGCTGTAAGAATTTAGGGAGGATTGTGTAAGGACCTAATTCTGGCTATGCCTGTAAGGCATGATCTATCTTCCCGCAGCATCTTCTTTTCCCCTGAATGATTTCAGATAAACACTGTTTGTCACCTTGCTGGACTTTTCTTCATGTTGCATGAAGTTACACATGCATGGGGAATACTGCGCAAAATTTCAGTTTAACGTAGTTATGATCTCAGCCAAATAACATGTTGATAAAATTATGATTTGATGAAGACACTACATAATTGCATCTCCATATCTGATACCAATGAAAACTGGTTGGGAACGAAAAGTTTTGAATAGAGCAATAAAGACATAAAGTATGTCCAGAAACCAGCTGAAAAGAAATTACTTGAAAAGAAACTGACCTGCAGTAAGAACATTTTGGAAGGGTGGCCTTTAAGAAGGACAGCCTAATCTGTTTTTCTTTTATTTCAGATTAATTTAAAAGCTTAGCGCATGGCATTAAATTTCTTCCAATTTAACACCTACATTTTGCATGTGCAGGGTAAACATTTTCCCCAATTACGGTGGCAACCTATAGGGAGAGAGGACCAAGGAGGAGGAAGAAATGAAAAATAAACTTCTTATAAACTAATTTTTTTAATGCTAGAGCAAGTGCTCCGTTTGTAGAAGTGATGGCCATTAACCCCGATGAAAAATCAAGTCATTGGTAGCCTAAATATGACCTGAAAAACTGTCCCTACCCTTTAGTGATGAACAGCCACGAAACAGGGCCACAGATAGTCTAGCTTCTTTCTTTTGTGTTGCACATTCATTTCTTCAGTATTTATACAGCTGTGGAAGTGGTACTGCACACACTTATATGGTAGATGTCAGGAGCATAGACTATGATAACTATGCTTGAAAATAATCAGTCCTGGCCAAAGTGTGGGCAAAGATTTTATTTTAACTCTATGCAGACAGTCAGCTAGTTAAACACTTTAAAATTATGTTCTGTTATCTCTTCCACTGCTGTATCCGTGTTTATACTGAATTTCATTTTTAGTAACGGTCTGAGCCAAGTCCTGGTCCCTCTGGAATAGATAGGAATTTTGTTTTTTACTCTGTGGAAACACAAATTGGACTAACAGGGCTGAAACTGCTTTTTACATGGCAAATTCAGAGGAAGCTCACTGGTAACTGAAGACCTAATCCAGTTCCCATTGAACTCAGTGGAATAACCTGTTGATTTCAATCAAAACTGCAACAAAGTGTGAAAGCAAAAATGAAAGAACATTAGTCACAACACAAGGATACTTTTCCATCTATTTTCGGTATGAATCGATTCCTCACTACAATTTTATGCCTCTGTACTATTCCAAACTAATATTGAAAAAATGCATTGTAAATTAGATTCCACACACTTATTTTGGATAAATGTCTTTTGAAATTATTATATTTAGAATCCTTGGGAACTGAACAGATTGAGGATATTATTATATTCTGAAAGAATGATAAAAAGAAAAAAATAACAATATAAGTTAAGACAACTCTGAAAGAGCAAAAGGTTTCCAGAATAAGATGAATCTGTTCCCAGATAACAGTGGGGCCAGCAATGGGAAAGAGAGTGTCTTGACAAATGTAAAAGGCATTAGCATCAGCTAAGTAGTTAAAATGAATCAGCCATTTGGAGACCAGAAAATAATGATGAAGTCAAACAAATATATTTTATGAGGGTTAAAATCAAATCTCTAACTGACCAAAGGCTGAATGGTGTTTCAAAGTTGATGAGAAATTAATAGTTTCCAGTATGTTAAGCCAGAGATATTTCTTCATCACAGAAACCCTTAATTGACTGCCAAATTGCCCATAGCTTGGCTCCTGTTGACCGTTCATAATAGCTATGGCCAGCATGACAGAGAAATATTTTATCTTAATTTTACAAAGTTACATAGAGGATACTGTCCAAGTCTGTTGGAAGTCTCCAATAATGAAGACACATATATCTGAAAAACAGTTTCCCCACAGAGAAAGCTAATTTCAGAAGCTCTTCATGCTGCCACTTGAATGTGTACAGCTCTCCCAATGACATCAAATGGAATTTTATATGTGTGAAAGTAAGTATGATATCACGGTTATGATCTGCTCTACCAGGTGTCATGTTCATTACAAAAGCAACTGTAGTTTAATTGCAATTCCAGAGACCAGATATCTATGTCTTGTTTTACTCAATAAATCTCAATAGGAGTTTACTTCTGCTATTATTTTATACTCTTGGTAAATGTTTTTATCCTCTATAGACGTTGGTTTGGTTTCAATACACTTTCTTCAGAACTGACACTATACAGTCCTGGGATTGACTAACACTTGGATGGGAAGCTACTAGAAATCTGTGGTGACATGGACACAGGCAAGGGGTCTTCATGAAACACTTGGCAATGTTCTACCACAGAAGCTAAACTGCTTGATTTGGTTCAGCCAATTCAGCCTTAGATGTTGAGCAGAATACTGAAAAAATGGCCTTACTGGAAGTTTTGCTATACATTCTTATAGTGTGCATGTAGGGAGTAA
The DNA here is from genome assembly GCF_036417845.1 of Apteryx mantelli. Taxonomy (NCBI): domain Eukaryota; kingdom Metazoa; phylum Chordata; class Aves; order Apterygiformes; family Apterygidae; genus Apteryx; species Apteryx mantelli. The sequence goes on from NC_089979.1 coordinate 156,246,720, forward strand.
TTCTGCTTTATAATTAATTGCACTCCTTTGATAGCTTATGCCAAATCCTAATCTCCCTGGAATAATTAGATTTTTTTCCCATTGAAATTACTGGACAGATGCCCATTGATTTTGATGGGGTTTAAACAAGCTGTCAGAATTTTATCTTTAAAATTAGCTATCCCAAAATATTCATGCTCCTATAGCTTAGAAACTGGGAAAACCTACAAGACTATTTATTGTTAAATAGTAGAAATAGAGGGGAAATTAATTTCTTATGCTACCTCTGTCCTTGGCCTCCATTCTTGTCCAAGCCAAAACAAAACAGAACTAACCAAATAACAAAATAAAGGAGCACTAACTTTCCAAAACTCAGAAAGTTTTAGGAACAGCAGTCTTTCAGCAAAGTCATCTTAATATATCTGAAAGACCTGTTTTGAACTTGCCTGTTAAACTGAGATACTGTGCACTAGAGGAGATTCATGGAATTGGAATTTTCTTACTCACAGGAAATACACTTTTTATATCTGACTATAGTGTAATTATATGTAATTCCTTACTTAGACTCATATTTATTTTTCTGCGTAAGGATCATTTAATACTTAGCAGTACAGAAGTACAAGTCTTTTCTTAACTTATATTTCCTACTGGGGAAGGAGCCATGTTCTGGACATATTTATGATATTTCAGCTGAAAGAAGTGGAGAAGAGAAAGCACATTTTCTTTTTTTTTCTACTTTGCTGACTTGACCAGTATATTTGCAAAGCTATTTTTGTAAAAGATGCACCAGCTGACTTTGATGTGTTTTTCCTGTTGCTGCTCCATGGCTTATGTTTTTTATTTATCCCCTTCACTAGTTTAAAAAAAAAAAAGTCTTTATTTAAGGCTTCTTGACACAGTTCTGAACTGAGGTTTGGGTTGGTCTGCATCACTGTCATTAAAGGTTGGGATGCATCACTTCTCAGACTGTCCCTTGATGTTTCAGCCCTTCAATACACACATTTCCTTTTGGGATTCATGTATTCTGGAGAGTTTTGCCCAGAGATTGGCACTATAGGAGAAGCTAATCTGAGGACAGGAAAATACTTGACTTCTTCCCTCCAAACCAGACATCTAGAACAGGAACTGGAAATGCAGGACATACCTTTGCAAGGTCTTTAGAGGCTTCTCCGAGCAGTAAAGCTGAGCCTCACTTCATTCTGTCTTTACTGGGAGAAAAATATCTCAGTCAATGAATTGTGACTGGAAAGCATTCCTTCCACCTCCAGAGTTTGCTTACCTACACAACAGCCATTCAAAATCCCCAAGGGTTCTGCATATTTTTACAGAAAAATAAAATGATAATCTGAATATTAATATTAATGACTTATCAAAGGCTACAGCTTGGATCATTTTCTTTCGGTTAGAGAAATAATGTTATTGGTTGTTGACCTATTTTGTGAGACTTGTGATCAATGTTCATCACTAATAAGGCATGGAGATATCATCAAGAGCCACCCTGGGGGTCTATGCAAATCATACTAACCAGAAAAATGGTCCTTATTTCATGAAATGTACTGTTTTCACTAGGACCTCACAGTGTCACAGGGGAGGGGTTCCAGCCTACAAATCTTCGTCTGCTTTTCAGAGCAGCATAAAGACTTTTAAACAGTGAAGGAAAAGTGTTGCCTTGCCAAGGATCAGAAACTGGGACCTAGACAGAGGTAGAAATCTCAGAGAGAAGGATGGGGTGGGAAACGATGTGGGCCTAGACTGAAAAGCTCTGACAGAGAGTGAGGGAAGTGTCTTGGACATCTTGGACATCAAACACAAGGTGACAAAGGGGACCTCAACCTCCACTGCCCCAGAAATCTTCCATTCAGAGCAGCTGCTTGCTTTGTCTCTGTCTAGGGCTGCTGCTGCTGCTGCCACTTTGGTCTTTACTCCATTGAAAAATCCTACAGGAAACATGGCAGTGGTAAGCCTTCCTGGTAAAGAGAAACCTGATGTATCAGGTTACCTTTTTCTTTCTTTTATTGTTGCTCACTACCAACATCTATATCATGTATTATTATCAGTCACAATATTGATGTCTTTTTGCAGGCATCTCTAAAAGAATAACAAACGTGGCTTACAGAAAATTTATTTGTGGTTCTTGAAAATTTATTATCAACAAAAGACAAATGAAAATATATTATTTATACTGGTAAATTACAAACAGAATGATGTTGCATAATGAATAATAATCATTCTTCATTGGTTTTTGACCTATACTAAAACATAAGTTCCAGTTTTCATGAGTCATTCTAATTAGAACAGTAATTGAAATTAGATTTGTTTTTCCATCGTAAATAGGTCATCCATTAGAATAAATCATCTTATTGTATTGCAGAGCTGTACAGGAGCCATGCAGCACACTGGGTTCTTGAAGCACTGCGTTCTGGACAATCAATAAGACAAATTTATGAACATGATTTGTTCAGTGAAGTAATTTAATTGTATGTAATATGATCAGAAAGGATTTAGAAAAACGAAGACGGGAATTGGGAAATGAGTAAAGCAGATGCATAGTAACACAAAGCAAACCAGTAACATGAAGCTACCAAAATGTTGATTCAGGCTTTCATAGGCTGGTCTATCTTCCTGGCTCAGGAAGCTTTTTGTATTAAACTCTGGCAGAAGTTACCCAGCGCAGCCAAGCTGACACTGACAAAGCAATTTGCACCATTGTGAGAATGCTGGCACTGGTCCACCCGTCTGAGTCCTGCTTTTTATATTTGCAGATTTTGAGTGGGCAGAAAAGTTGTTTGTAGTTCAAGGGGCTGATCCTTACTGGCAGCGTAAAAAGCCTTCTGGAGCCTACTAAATTATCACACATGTCCCCTTTTTCTTTTAACACAAATAAGTTGAAAAACTCTTACATATATTTTACATTCCAAGGTGCCGTTTGCTGCCCTCTGGAAATATCTTTTAGTCTTTAAAGAACGATAATAAAATATGCACCCAGAGTTCAGTAGACAGGCTCACAGGACTCAATTAACCACAAGAATGAGACGAGACTTCCAATCAGGTCTCCTTTTTCCCAAGAAAGTGCCCTGCAAAATACTTAAAGAAGCAGCTTTTTGATTTATGCCTGCAGTTTTTTCAGTGAAAGATTCTGCAAGTGAAAATCAACCCTTTGCATAGACTAATTTTAAAAGCCTATATAAATGGATTTTGCACAGACATGAGGGGAGTAATCCCACCTACCTATCAGTATGGCGAGACGTACAGCATAAACAGGTCTTGGCATATCTTGTGTGGGAAGCCAACCTGTCTGGTGTGAACATTGCACATTGGTTAAATAAGTCCCACTTTGCCAGTGTGCCTAAAATACCCTCCAGAGAGGCATGGTATGTTACCCCAGGCATGTTATTACACGAACTGCATGCACCAAAGCTGGAAGCTCCCATTTTACCAGCTTGAATGCGGGCAGGATCAGCTCACATCTGCTCCTTATGCCTATATAACCTAACTGGGATGAGTGATGGAAATTGAAATTCATCTCTTCTGGGCGTGGCCAGATTGCTGGGCTCAGTATGGCCCCTAATTCTTACCTTCCTCCAGGTCTGGTCCGCGAGCAACCCCCATTCCTGGCATCCCGTCGGAGACTACAAGAAACTCAATGTTGCTGACTTCTTGCAGCCATGCAAGATGTGGATGCCTAAGCAAGAGCATGCCAAAAAAGGGCTAACATAGCACGGCACGAGCAGCACGGCATGGCAATGTTTTACACTTCTGCAGAACTTCACACACATGATTAACTTCCTACCCTTACCCACTATATGTTTGGAGGAAGAGAGCCCAAACCTATAAATGGAGCTCAGCTGTGACTTTTGTTTAGAGCAGGAAGAAAACAGTAGAAGGCAAATGGCAGTCTAAAAGGTACAGTTGCTATACAGAGTGCACCAGAGTACTATCAGCAGCTGGCTGTTGTCAAACATTTCTAAGGCTTTGAGTTAAACAAGTGCAGCATCTGCAGCCCTAAAGCTTGGGCCTCGCGGCTCAAATCTTCTCCTGTTTTGAAGAAAGGAAAGATTTTCAAAGCCTCCTTGCAAGGACCCCTATGCAGTTGTTTGTGTCCAGGCCCCGAGGGCACTGCCAGCTCTCCAGCTTCCAGTAAAGCTGAGGCCGAGGTGCGTTGTCCTGCCCTGGGCTGCACTGTGGGCTCTCCCACCACTGGCCCTGCCACCTGGGTGGGCTCCTTGGACCATGCTGCTCCTCTCCAACCCCATCTCCAGCCCCATCTCCTTTCGCTCTTGACTGGACCCCCTGGATGGCCACTGGCTCATCACTGCCACAGGGGAGCTGTCAACGGGCTCTGCGATCCCGCCTGGCTCTTCCCACCACCTCGGTCCTGGCCCTGAGGGACTGGCCAGCCCTGCTGATCCCTCTCAGTATGGGTTTACTGCCTGGAAGAAGGGATTTGTAATCTGTGCAACGAGTAAGTTACATGGGAGTAATATACACACGGGAAAGAGAAATTCCCCAGGAAGCGTAGCTTACCTGCTTAACGCTTTGAAGTCTACCAGGAGTGTGAACAAAATAGATCAATGTCTCTTGAACGTTCTCTGTTGTTTCCTGTGTTTTTAAAGTTAAATATTTTTCACGGGAACTGATCAGACTCCACAGAATTGCTTAACAGGTTGAGGGAGCAAAGCATCTTCCTTTCCCCAAAGAATACTCAAGATTTCAATATTTTCCCTTCCAAATTATGGAAACGATCAAGATGAAGAGTAAAATTTGAAAGAAATTACGCAAAGCAAAGTTGAGTACAGATCAGTCTCTATGAACCCCCATGAGAAAGTTTCTATTTGGTATAATTTTGTAACAGAAATGGGATTTTTTAATTCTGAAATATTTTTGAAATTATTCAAAGAAACTATTTCTGGAAAAGCAGGAATTTCCTCAAAATTCATTCTTTGCCTCAAAACATTTTCACTAAATGAATATTTTAAATGGAAAAAGGTGAATAAAAGATATTTAAAGCCAGTTAAATTTTCTATAAAGTTGTTGCAACACACTGACTTTTTCAATCATTCACTGAAAGAAACACAGAAATATAACATAATAGGTATTCTTGTATTTAGACCTTACTAGGAAAATTATTGAAGCAGTTATAAATAAATTCTTACAAGATACATATAATCAATAATTTAACTGGTTATAGTTTAATCAGCTTGTAGTTAGGCTAACATTAAATGTGTGCAGACCAACCATCTTAGGATGAGAATGAAAGCCAACAAAATACCAGGAAAGTACTGGAAAATGGGCAGAGGGGCTATTTTTTAAACAGGATTTGCGATGGCTTTCTAAATTGACTAAGCATTATGAAAATCTTAAGTTCAGACCTCTTTCTCATTACCATATTGCATTGCCTGATCATGCAGTTATAGCATTTTATAAAGATAAGATATAAAAAGATGTTTAAAAAAAAAGAGAACATAAGAGAAAAGATTCAAAATTGACCTTAGAAAAGTTTATAATAGTGAATTCATGATGGTATTTTCCTTTTCTGTCTATAGCATGGTTTGGATATAGGAAAGTTTAGCTCACCTGTTGATTTATGCACCTATTAAAGAAGAGCGATGATGAATGTTCTGGGATGAATGTGTGCACGGCTTTGATCTCTTGTGCTTTTTAAATGCTCGTTAGCAACATTCTCTTGCTGGCTGTATGAGAAATGGTCCAGTTCTTCCCACTATCTGCCTCCATGATGTGATCTTTGAAGAATTTGTTGATTGCTCAGTAATAGAAAGACAACTTTGCTGATGCTGAGTTTGATAAGGCAGTTCTTTCTGAAGCATCACTTTAGCAAATCCTAAGATCAAAATGAGAGACCAAAGGAATTTAAAATTAGGTGGCATTGTTCCACCAACAATTCCAGCAACAATTTTTCAACTTTCAGGTTTAAATAATGATAACAAAAATAGGTGTAGGGAATAGAAGAAATAGGAAGTTAGTAAAAAAAAATAAAAACAAAGTGCGTAATAACAGAAAATGTTGGTAAAATGGACAAACTTTTGCTTAGTTAAATAAGCTAAATGTCATTGAATAGGGACTTAAGGGATTGCATAAGAAGTGATTGTTTTTTCTTTAAATGAGGATTTTAAAGAGAGATTGCAGCTTTTCTGAAAGGCCCCCTCCAGCATTGGAATCCCTGAGAAAGAACTGGCCACAATGATCCAGAAAGTGATCAACCCTACCTATCACAAATGATCCCATTAGTAATTAGCTCTATAAAAGTAAATCTATATATTAACACAATTATGGGAAGAGATGGAAAACGATGTTGGTCCATTTGCAAAGCTTGGAAATTGCTGGCAGACAGGGATGTTCAAGCTTCTGAGTTCTCCAAATTGCTAATCAATATTAACTGTGTCTAGGTATCATTCTCATTGCATTTTAGATTATTTCAGAGAGGTTTAAAGTTCAGAATAGCCACGTATTTTGATATTTTCCACTGATCCCCCTCCAAAAAACTAGAAAATCACATGCTACAATAAATGGAGCATAGCTTGTGACCAATGTGATGCATTTTCAAAATGTTCTTATTCAATGAATTGTTAATAAGTAAGAAATTCTTCAGCTTGAAAAGTCACTTATTAACTATTGATCATCTTTTGAATAGTTTTGAATTTTCCTATGAAATTCAAAATCCTATCTAGAAATTTAGTCTTTAAGATAATGTTTCAGTAATGTTTCAATAAATTATTCAGTACTACAATGTCATTTATATGATTATAGCAAAAATCCCCCCCTTTTTAGGGCAACACAATAGAATGCATTTCTCAATGAAAGTATTAGCCTCTCCTTCTGATTCATATTTTATCTTCATTTTAAAGACAATACAGGCCCTTTAAAAATTGCATAATTCTCCCTATTCAGTAATAAAATTAAGTTGATGATTAGAATGTAGGATAAAAAGATACTGATTTTACAGACTAAATATAAGAAAAAAGTACTTACAAAACTTCTCATAAATGTTTACTGGGATCTAAAAGCTAAACTAAGTACCAGTAATATATGTATTCATGAAAGAAACTATTTAAACGGAAGAGTATGTTTGTACTCTGTGACATACATGTAAAATATTAAAGCTACTCAGATTTTCTCATGGTGAAATAATATTAGAGTGCTGAAATGGTACATTATAAACTAGTGAAATACTAGAGGTTTAAATTAGTGCTGTTAAAAATTACTGAAACAAAAGATATTGCCTGACTTGGGGTTTCATGATAAATTCAGACATAAGCTAGGCTTGCCAAAGTTTTCTATAATTTTCACTGGGCACAGGATGAGAATCAAATTAATTTGATCTATTCTGAACTGCTCCCACCCAACCAAGGCTGAAAGAGTCTGAGCCAAGTGTGTTTTCTGACTTTGCCTTGGCACTAGCCAATCCTCATCTATTTATTAGAGAAACAAATAGTAACTTAATCAGAGAACTAGTTCATAGAATATGCATTTTTTATATAGACAAAAGAAGCAATGGGCATTATAGGTATACAGTCAAATAATATTTATTAGTGGGTCATGAACATAGGACAAGAAAGAATTGTTTGGATCAACAGATCTGGTCCCCTGCTAAAAAAGGTAAGCATCTCTTTAAGACCTTGCACAGAACCCACTTTAAATCCGATGGAACAAGACTATTTCAGCATGTCTTTGCTCTGATTGCTAGAGGTAATCATTGTAAATGCTTTTTAGTGTTATTGTCGCCATTATTATTATTATCATAAATTATTCAGCATTAGCTGTCTGATTTATTCAAAAAAATATATGGTGCATGATCCTAAGTCAGTCCTTAGTAAAGAAAGAAAACAAAGTAAGAACCAAACCATTGGTAAACTTGTTACTTCTTTTTGTCCTTTTAAAATAGTTTCTGTAATTAACTCCTTCAATTAATGTTTAATGTTTAAGATAGATTGACTCCATGTATTATAACAGCTTTGAAAGACAAGCTGCTTTTACTTTGTTATTGGCATTAGATCTACATGTGTAACTTCTGAAAATATGGGGCTAAGGCTGTAAGACAGAGTTTGGCATTCTCCCAGAATGGCAAAATGTAAAGGTTTCAGGGTCAGACTCATAGAATATAGTTAAGCATTTTAATTATTTCATTTTGAAAGAAATGTGCCAAGCACTTGGGTCATATAGTACTTGAGTATATTAAATATTAATTATTTCCACACAACATTAACTATTCATAACTCTAACATGTGACTACCATGGCTTCATGTCAGCCTTGGAAAGGAAAATCTCTACCTTGTTTTTGACATCTCTAGTCAAGATTTACCTACATCTGCTTTTTGAATTACTTCCAAAGTTGCTAATTATTATACCATAAACATTCTTTTTTTTAATTTTTCTTGCCAAAGTGGTGAGAAGCATTCATCAGCCTCATAAAATATTAATAATAGTCTTCATTTTGCAGTAATGGATTCATTGAGAGGTTTTAGGGTTCTGAAAAAGAAGAAAAGATTTCTGAGGGGGAGAGAAGGAAAAGGAAATGGAAGATTTAGCTCTAATCCAAAGTAGAAGAGACAGGAAGACCATGAGTATTCCACACTGGATTTGTACTTGTAAAAAACCCATATTGTATAATAATCAGCACAGCCCTCCAGCCTTGCTTCAGTTTAGTCCCTAAGGAAATAGCAGGGATTGACAGTTCCAGGTTAAATTTTTAAGATCACTGTTACTGCTTTTTATTTTTTTCTTTAAAGGGTTTATCATTAAAAATAAAGGTTTTGAGCAGCAGATAGGTAAATTCCAAGAACGTATTCTAAATAAAGACGGCCACAAAAAGAATGCACTTAAGCTGACAAAGTAGCAATGTCTCCATGGCAAAAAATATTTCTTATGGGCTACAGATTTATTTTATTTTTAGATAATTTGTCAAAATCCAAGAATATCATTAGTGACTATAAATTCTGTATAAATGTGTAAAGTAACATACTGTTAGGTTAGTACATCCTTCGCCTTTCTGAGTAGCCACAGGATAGAAGATAGCATTGAAAATTCATCACTTTTCAGGAAAGAACAGATAGTAGAAAACAATTGTCATTTTAATATCCTGAATGTTGCTTTTTTAAGACATGAAAAGTAGTTTTATGTCTATGGGCTTGGTCAAACATTTCCCCCAGGTTTCCTGAGAGTACTTACAATTCCTTTAGGAAATCACTTGTTCTGTAGTTTTTCCTCTGCCTTTGGAGAGTTTATTTACAGAATCTGTCTCCACCCCTCTGTAACTGGAAAGACGAGATATTCTTGGAAAAAAAATACTGTTGCCCCACCATTCAATACTGCACAATGGTTTGTGCTTTTGTCTTACCACATATGTAATTTTGTTTCATAAAACAGCCCAGTTTGTGATTCAGTTCTAATTACCACCAGTGATGAACAAGGATTTAATTCTTTCAGATCAGTGCATTTTTTTCTCAGATAGTTACTGTGATTCTTTAATGTGTTAAAACTGATTTTTATTGTCCGCAGAAGCCATCTGATGCAATCAAAAATGAGAAACAAGACTTTGTCATAAAAAAATAAAAATAAATAAATAGTAGCCAGTAGTTTCAAAGGAGCTACCAGCTAAATTATATTCATGATTCTATGGGTAAGGTTCATTCCTCTAACTTAATGCATCTAAAATAGGTGTTCCTCATTTAAACCTGTTGTCTGATTCCTTATAGATAATGGAAGCACTTCCAGTGAGTGATATGAGGACCTCAGGATGGTGACTCATTCTCATCCTATGCCACATCCAAGAGAATAACTTCCCACCCAAGTTGTGTGAATCACCTTGGCGGTGACTATCTGTCTCTGTGGACTATATAAGAAAACTAGAGATCTATCCCACACTGGATGTCAAATTTTTAGATGCCTAAAGTTAGGTTAGACGAGACTCAGTGTAAATGATGACAGTGTCAGAACACAACCCCAAACCACATCAATATCTTTCCCTTAAAAGTGGCTATTTAAATGCAAGACATTATCATCACTCAGTCCAGTCTGATAGAAAATCAAAAGTAGAGATAGGCTACTTACATCAGATTATGTTTCTAGTTTCATGATACAAAGAGAGGACTTTATGACTCTGTAATCTGATTATCTGCATAATCTTGGTTATTTCACATTAATTCTTTCATAAAACATATAACTTCATCCTGTGAAGACGGTGAGCTTCTTTTGTCCTTTTGAAAGTCAGAACTTAGGTGCAGTGTATAACAAGGGTGGCTAACTCATACCTGTTGAACTGCATGTATTTTCCAAAAATTTTAACTGAAATTTTGATGCCAGAGCTAGAGAGGTCCTACTGAGCAATCCAAATCCCCAGCCATGAGAGGGAGATTGCTGCATCTTTTATGCCACTCCTGAATGTCCTGGGGAACCACTACCATTTCTTACATATGCCATTTCTTGCCCTTACTTTTGCTGAAATTTGTGTGTGTCTTTTGCTTCTTGGCCATATGAAAACTTCAGAACATGGCTTGTAACTTGGAATAAAGGTTATAGATATTGGTTCGCATTGTGTACTGATATCAGTTATTGACTAATTTCAGAGCTGTACTTCTGCTTAAAACTGGGAGAAAAAAACCACAATTTTTCTTGTAATTTTTAATCATGGAATATTTTTTCTGTGCTGGATCCTTAGCAGTACAAAGCATTGTAATAGCTTTATTAAAAGTGTAAAAAGAGTGGAATACTAACCTTCCAAAAATGTGTTGTTGAGTTTGCCAACAAGACTTATGAAACCGTTATATGTGGTTTCTGGCAAATTTTCCTGTCTCTGAGTAAAAGGATATGGCACTCTAATCTTACCTTAAAAATAGATATTTATATTTTTAATAAAGGTGTGGTTAACACTGGTTCCATAGTTAGATTTTGCTGCTTAGCTGTAATTTAATATTTTTGATTAAAAATAGACAAAAGTTGCCTATGATTTTGCTAATACACTATAGGGAGAAAAATGTTTGGTGAAGAGAGTAGAGTACTTCCACTTTTAACATCTTTTTACACCTGCATTTTACTCACCACATTCCACCTGGCTTCCCCAGCTACCCTGCTGCAGCGTTTTGTCACTTGAAGCAAGCAGAAAAGTATACTGAGAGAGGAACAAACAAATACAATACTACATGGGCACATCAGTTAATTGGATTCTAACATGCATCAGTACTACCTCTGTTCATCTTTTATTTACTTTCTTTGGGCCTCTGTTGCCAAATATTTTGGGGACAGATAACTATGGGCTTAAAACAGACAGGTTTACAGTCTGGGCCATAGCGATTCTGTAGACCTCTCATTCCTGAGCCCTTCTGAAAATAAACACTGTTTCAAGAGCCCAGTTCAGATTAGCCTTGCTCCATCTGAACATGACTTTTGGCTTCACCAAGCAGCCATCAAGCAGCATGAAGTCATGCCTGCCCAGTTTTCCAGTGGCAGAAGGTGGGTCACATCAACGATGTCAGAGTAAACCACAGTGGGACTGAACTGTGATTGTCCACAGGAAGGCAATCATGCGGCAGCTCTTTAAAGGGAAATACAAAAGATTCTACTTATATGAGCTTTGCTAATAAGCATTTATAGAATTCAGGTGGTGACATCTATAGTTTGTTTTGACCTGTATCACTGTGCCCACCCATTACTCTAAATTTCAAAATAGGCAGTGTCACATTCCAGTATATAAATCATTTAGAAACATTAACAAAACCGGCAACTAGTCAAGAGTTAGGCAAGCCATAATCTTCTCAGCTATTCAGGGAATCATGGCTTTCATATAAAAAGGGTAGAATATCTATCTTCCAAAAAATGAAAAAAAAAAATTGAGTTTGCGTGTAGGACATCTAAAACAGCTCCTCTTGCTGTTAGTAGATTGTACTGTCTACAAATGAAGAGATAAAACAGACAGACCTAAGCTACAAATCACTGTAGAAGCAAAAAGGTGAGCACATCCTGATATTGAATATATTGGGATTGTTATTTTTGTCCTTTATTTTGTGTAATTTTTTTAACAGTTTAGCCTTTTTGAATTTGATGAAGGAATCAGAACTACAAAAGTGTGTTTCATGTTTTGTGTGTGTCTCTCCAGGACTCCTCAGTGGAATGCTCTCAAAGGAGCTTCTAAGGCACATGTAATTTTGATGTAGAAAAATTAGCAGGGTGTGTACAGATCCCTCTTCTTTGATGTTCCCTATCTACCACAATAGTATCATCTTGAAGAATGTGAATACGTTTAAGCACACAGAAATGCTTTCCTCTGGAGAGATGTGAGATGGCCTTAATTGAATAGTGCTGAACAAACAGAGTGACATTTTACCCTTTGCTATACTTCAAGTCTCTTCTGGTTTTTTTCAGACCTTGATAACATTTTTCAGTCTCTTCCTACAACACTATCAAAAAGACCGAACCAACTTTATCATGTCTGTACCCCTTCCTCTTATTCATCTTTTTGAAGTAAAGAAGCTGTGTGACCCATTTTCCCGATCTTCAGATCTGTCTCTGGCTCTTGAAGTGTATAAAAATTGAGTGAACTTGTGAAAATGCTGCTAATGCTTTGCCAGTTTCATCCCCCACTTCCTCCAGTACTCCTGAGTATGTGTGATCTGGCCAAGGAACCTTGGCAATTTTAAAAGGCTATAACCTTTTAACAACCATTTTCTGCTGTACTTTGCACACCTCCTAATTTCTCATCTGCTTTCCTTGGATGCCTGATTTGGATATAATATAATTTCTTTCATATATAAAAGCAGACGTAGGGTAACGTTTCATCTATTTCTCTCTTTGCTAAGTCTCTACTGTCTTTCATGTGCTCTCACAGTTTCTCAGAAACACGCATGCTGTTGATAAACAAGTTTTAACTCCGTCTGTTCCAACTAAAAATTGATATGGCCTAAGTCAATCACCCTTAGGATTCAACTACTTCTATATATTGACATGACATAATATTAAAAATAGAGGTGGGACTGATGAAACTGAGTTTTGTAAATCTATTAAGAGATTATTTTTTAACCTTTAAAAAAGGCGATGTTTTTTAAGATTAATTAGACTTTATAAGGATACTTTTTTTCCAATTTAAAGGCAAGCTATGATATATATTAAGGATGAAAGGAAGCTGTAAGGAAAAAAAAAAAGGATGAGGGATATGTTTTAAGCAGTGGTGAGAAAGTACTGGGAGAGATCTTCATCTGATGTCACCTGACACCTCAGTGAAATCGAGGTAGCTATGCTAAAGATATAACATGAAGATGTTTTTAAATAGATTTGAGGCTTGAAAACTCTCAATTTATGTACAGACATCATCTAATTAATGGATACACTTATGCAGACCAAGAAAGTGAGGCATACAGGACAAAAGCCACAAAGGCAAACATTTAGACCCTGGGAACTTTTAGTAATGAAAATATTTTACCTCCCAGCATCAGCGTGAATCTAGGAATATACAAATAGTGAGTAGCCAGCACTGAAATAGCCCAGAGGGTGGTAAACAGGAAGTTTCTTAAAATGCTGAGGAAGCCAGCTCTGGCTCCTACTTTCCTATGTTTTGACCATCAGGCAAGTCTAATTTTCAGTCTTTGTTGTGACCAGAATTTCCTTTCTGGATCTGAAAACCTTTTCCAAAAAACAAACAAAACAACAAACAGACAGACAGACAGACAAAAAAAAAAAAAAAAAAAACCCTCCTATTATGTTCCTGGAAAAAGCTTTTATTTTGTCATATCAGTATCTTCCAAGTGAAAATGATTTGTTTAAAAATTTTATGACAGTGTAGTCGAAGATCAGGATTTGGCTTGTCCTGGCTTCCACTCCCCATCTCTGCCTAATATGCTGTATGTCCTTGAAAGATAATGGCAAAATACCCACTGATTTTCGTGGTCAGAAGCAAAGTGATTATCACATAACAATTAGTTTTGTGTTACTGAAGTCAGTGGCTATTTTATTATAGATAATAAGGGAAGCAGGAACAAACAGAAAAAGAATCAAATGAAATCTGCCACTCTCTCCCCATAAAACTATACAATCTTCTGTATTTTATTTTCTTTGTCACCTGGGTTATATTGAGAAATCCTATCTATGGTTATTAAAGAGAGGTGCCAAGACTGACTGACTGACTCACTCACTGGTAACATGATCTCAAATGATTTGGAAAGACTATTACCAAAGAAATTGGCTTTAAAAAAGAAAAGGATTGGTTTGTATAACATGCTTAGTACAAGTACATGACAGAAAGACAGGGGGTCACCTGGACAAATAAGGAATTAAGCCAACAGTCTCTTGTAAATGATTTAAATCCATCTAATTGCAAATGCACTAGACTAGCTTTGCTTTGCAAAGAGAGAATATGCAGTGTGCTTTTACGTTCTCCTATAAAGATGCTCAGAAGGGCTATCACTCAGTGCATAGATTTGTGCCATCGATGACCTCTGGAGCTCTGAGACCTAATATATCAGAAAATAAAGTGTATCCCCTAATATCACACCAAACAAATGATCTCTGTTAAGCTAGTGCTTCATAGTTCAGTATGACAGATAATGCAGACTGAAGGATATGACATGACTGTCCTGTCTCTTCCACACATCTACCACATACCCATCATGGAAACATAACATGAAAAGCTCAGTTTAATGGCAAATCTTGATATTCTTACATGTTTTGTACTCCCACACTGAAAGTGGACTCGCTTCCACTTTCTCCCTTTTCCTTCTTACCGTGTGGCACATAAGTCCTTTTTACAGAACCTAACATCACTGAGCACTGTTGGCTGGCCTTTTCTCTTGTTGAAGTGAAGAAATAGAGACCAAAACAGCAGTTTCTGTACTCATAAGTGGCTGCTCAACTGTTATTCTTCTATCTCACAGCACTCCAAAGCTTCAGAGAGAAAACATGTCCTCTCTCCCAGCATGTTTTGCTAAAAGATATTAATAGTTTGTCTCCTCCTGCCAACTCATGATTTTTTTCCCTTTATTTTTGCCAGTTTCTTCTGTTACAGAGCTACTGAACACAATCAGTCAAAGGTCTGTGTAGACTGGAAGTGGTCTGCCTACAGCACCCTTATTTTAAATATTTGTTCCACATTTCTGTCATTTGTTGTTTGATTTTTCTTTTGATCAGTGTAATGTACTGATTCCTAGTACTGAGACTCTTTTCTCTTCTGAGGAGACCCTTATGGGCATGTCAACACACAGATAGCTGTGCTAGCTGGAGCAGAAATAGCTCCAGACTGGCTTGAATACCTTGAAACAGAATATCTTCATTAGCTCAGTATACTGTCTAAGCTGATTAGCCTCACTGAGAGAAGGATTCTGTAATGCAGCTACCAGAGTTGCTGAGAAATTTTTGTGAGCATTAAACTATGCTATAATGGTATAATCTTAATATTCACCCATTTGGGGTTTCAGATAGGCTGCAGAGAAATAGATTCCTATTAGAGAAGTCGTCACTGATAACAGTCCTCATATTCAGTATCCCCATCCTCAACTTTCTATCTCTTTTTTCTTTATTTTACCAAGAAGTTTTTGGGATCTCTGAGCCATTTTAAATTAGCATGTTTGGCCCTCGCAACCTGCTGGGTTCGTGTCCACTTACAGAGTAGTTGTGCTGCAGCAGCTGCATGTATCTGCACTGCAATCTATGCAGGATAGGAGAGGTGATTAATGGGCACCTGGTGAATAACAGACACTGGAAAAAAAAAGAGAATGAAACAAGCTCATAATAAACAGGAAAGGCCAAGGGCACACCTGTCCTATTAGCAGTGGTCAAATAACAACTCTTTGATTAGACTATGCACCACCATTTCCTCGAATTCCTAACTAGTGGGTGACATAACACTTGAGTCAACAGCTCTCTTTTAGAATTAGAAAGACAAATCAGTTTTTCTTATAAAATGTATCTATCAAGCACCTTTCAAAACATATATTGTCAATGAGATCTGAAAAGAGCCTTGTAAACACCTGTTGCTAATTACACAGTGGTCAATATTTTACCATCTATTATTTAAAAAACTAACCTTTTCCATTAACAGGACATTCCAAGGTATTAGTAAATCGCTTGTTTGGCCTATAGCATTATCTTTGCAAAGATAAAATAGAACTATGTTTCATTGTCTCTTGGCTTGAACACTGGTTCATTAGTGCTGCACTACTTCCAATAAAAAGAACATTGAAAGACATTAGCTCTGAAATTAAAACGTATGAAGCTGGCAAAATGCTGCAGAGGAAACAATGTACAGTAGGTCAAACCGCTGGTCTGTGAGCATCCCAGAGAGGAACTGCACAGAGAACAAATCACTCCTCTTGAAGAGCTGTACATTTACCTCCTGCAGCCAGAACCTTTTCTTATTTATAAGAAATATGGACACATCAGTCTGTCTGGAGAAAATGAAATAGTCAACTGTTCAAAACATTATTTTGTTAAATGTACATTAAAAAGTGTGCTTTACTAGATGGATATGGTGATTGGATGAGCTCTGAAATTTATTGTCCTTGAGCACAGATTCATACAATTCAGTAGGATGTATAGCTAATAGGCTTATAAAAAAGCCACATTAAAATGGTATTACTTAGATGACATGATTGCATTTCAACAAGATTCAGCTCATTTGGTGCACAGATTATTTACTTTAAACTCTGGATATTCCATGTTAACCATTGCCCAGGCAACTTTAATTTTGTCCTCTGCATGTCCTATCTCCTGAATGAAGCACAGGTCCTGTTCAGACAAGCTAGCCATAGGATGACATGGGATGAAGCACATTTCTTAAGAGAATTGTAACCATCAAGTGTACTGACCTTAAGCATATTCTTTCCTACTTAACTTCCACAAAGGCCAGAACAACGACAGTTACTGTGCCCTGAAGAGGACAGAGATTTATTCTGCAGTGGTCAAAGGGAAGTTAGTCCTATCCTGCTATCCAGGAAGGCCCTAATAGAAAGTACACACCTGTCAGAAAGTAGATTTTCTTTTTTTTTTTAAGCAGATTGACATTGACCAGCAGAGTGGCAGGTCAGCTTTTTTTTTTTTTTTTTTTTTTAATTCAAAGCAAATGTCTTCTGCAGTAAGCTTTTGTCCACTAGGACAGAAAGTGATTGGGAGAGGGAGAAAAGAACAGTGTCTTCTATATTCAGGATGAGATAGATTAACATCCTGGAAAACTAATGCTCGTGGAAAACACAACAGATTATTTGGCACAAAATATTATAGGCTGTTGCCATATGAGAGGTTCAAGGTTGGATTACCTGTCCAACCTTTCTCAGGAATGCAGTTTTCGCCAGCATCTGGGAGGGTAAGGAGAAAAAGCGAAGAGAAGCTGGCTGGGTTTCTATATAACATACACATCTTCTGGTCTACTTGCGCATTAACATCAGTTCTCAAAGAAGGTGTTTGTTTGATCTGCCAGCTGGAAGTAAAGTGAAGTGGCTGCCAGCAAGAGTTCATCAGGAAGTTAAAAACTGGGAGAGGTGAGGAGAGACTTAAACAAAAACAAAAGCAGAAAAATTTAATACCCAAGAACTTGATAATACTATATCCGAGCTTCAGTATGTACATTATGCAGTAACTTCTGTCTGCAATGAGATCTAAAATACTTCATACAACAGTATACCACAGCTATTGCCCAGAACATTTCTAGGGCAGGAAGCAAAACACAATTCATTAATATATAGGAAAAATTCTTATGCAGTAAGAATGAAACTATTCCTATGGGAATTCAGCCAAAGCAGCTAGAATTATATCCCTACTCCTCTGTAGTAAACACCTGTAGTATCACACTCAGCCAGGACATTGGTATAAATGTTCATGTGAAGACTAGCTCCAGCAATAAAGTGTGCCCTAATGTCTGGGAAAGGGACAGCTATCCAATTCAGATTAACAGGGACAAGGGCCACTTACCTGGTGTAAACACTGCTTTCTCTATCACCTGTGTTTTCCTGGGTGAACTTCCAGAAAACAGTCAAGTCCAACCTTTCTTAAATAGTTAGTACTGATGAAATACAGTTTAAAGCAGTTTCATCTACCTGAGAGTAATTAAGCACATCTTCTGTGTATGTGTGTGTGGATGATATATGCCTTACAAAGTCATGTCACAGTCTTGTGAAAAATGTGAGAAACTCTAACCCTCTGTGATATTTTCATCTTTTGCATTTAGAAGATATTTTTAAAATAGTGCCTGGGAACTTCAGCGTGTGTGATTTGGCTTGGAATCAATGAACTCGGTGGAGACATGCTGAATTATAAAATGAGGATGTGCATTGAAACTCTCAGGCTCTACTGCAGTCACCAGAAAATAGTCTACTTATCTTAATGAAGCAGGAATTTCATCACTGGATCTCACAATAAATCTAATAATCAGGTATTATTATTTTCCCATGTGAAAGCACAATTACTGCATTGTTTATAATCCCATGCTTAAATCTAAATTCTTACAATATCCTCCAAAAAACACATAATGAATCATACTATTATATTGCTTAAATGGAATATTTGAAGTATGAAATTGAAAGGAGAGAGAGAGAGTGCACTCTTCAGTTTAAGAACTATACCTTCCTTTAGTGTATTCTATTATTGGATCATATTTCACTGTTACTGCTATTGCTACTATTACGACTAACCATATGATCATTATTTTATTGAATGTTCTTATTAGGATTTCTTAATTTAAATGATATTTTGACTATCTTTGAATGTCTTTATCCATTTCACCTTATTATTAAAATAATTATTAAAGATTAGAAGGAATCATAAAAGTTCTTTTTAAGAAAAAAAGGCACCATGTGTTTCAGCAAGTGATACTGGTTTCACATAGGCTGGAAATTGAATTAGCATGGCACCTTCATTCTACTGTTAAACAATGGCTGGAATATATCTTATATCATAAAACATAAAGGGGGGGTAATTTCTAGCATTGAATAAGCACCCTGGCCTGCTGAAGTACATAGGCTTACAAGCCTGTCTGATAGATATACTAAAGACTGCTGACCTAAATTTACATACTCAGCCTTCATCTCACTGAAAATGGAATGAGTCTGAAACATATTTCACTATGACCTCTTCACCCAGCACGCTTTCATTCACTTACTGAAATTCAGGACAAACTTCCTGTAGACTTTTAGCAGGGGATGGTAGTGACCCTACTCACTTCAGATAAGGTTTTGCAGTTCCAAAGCAAGCAAGGTAGTTCTCAGTGCTGTAATGCACATTTCTGCAGCTTGTTTTGACTTCTGAAAGTTAGGATGTATCAATTTTTGGTAGTGTAGCAGCTCACGAAACAGTTCTTTCATCAAAAGTAAGGAGGAAGATTCAATCTTGGAATAAAGCATAGTGACTATGTACTCATGAAAATGAAAAAGTTAATAAAAACAGACCTGAATAGAACCAAAACAGAATATAGCTTATTTAGATTTCTACATTACAAAAGTAATACATCCTTTCAACATACGGTAAGTTAAAGTTCTAATCAAGACTTGACTGGATTTTTACATTTTGGAATTATTTCACAGAACATTAAAACAGTATTTTATAAAATCATTACTATAGAAATAAACAATGTTATCAGATAAACTTCATTCAGATTCCTTTTTAGGAAACAAAATACAATAAAATATTGCAAATTAATGAAAATTATGAAGAAGAAAAATTTTATCCATAATACCTTAATAAAAATATTTTATTGAGGTAGAGAAATAAAAAAGTAGAGAAAATTAAAGATGAAAAAGGGATTTATAAGAAAATTCACCGCTGTTCATGTTTGTAATGGATAATTTTTAGGATTTTTGCCATTAACACAGAAGTTATGACAGATGAAAATGCATGCCAAAGTGCAAAAGAATAGGTAATTCATTTATGACATAAGGGGAGGCATTAGAAAAGTACTGAGAGAGGAAAAGCAGAATACACAATAATCACAGCTGTAGCACTCAAAACCCAATGAAAGACTGCAGCTAGAAACATAAAAATATAGTAGCAGTGCACAGCATCTGACATGTCTGACTTATTTTCTGTACCCTAAAGATTTTGATCTATATCCTGCCCTCAGTTATGCTTTCAACAGCACTAACATTTGTATAGGAGACATGATGACCAGAGATACAGTTTCTCCTAAGAAGAGTTCAGCACAATCAACAAAACCTGATGAATTCATACTGCTAAAAGATTTAAATTGTTTTAATCTGGGAACTGAGCTATTAGGTATGAAACTAATTTAAAGATTTTTTTTTAATGAGATTGAGAAAAATGATAGAGAAACTTTGAATTTAAGAATACAATATGCAGGATAAAATAGTATTTAAGATAACTTCTGTTGATTCACATGATGAAAACTGCTGTTGACATGATATTGCGTCTCTCTTCCCTGTTTTTTTCTGACTCTCAAAAAGGTCACATTTCAAACCAATGGTCCCTCAGAGCCATGAGATGTTAATACCACTGAAAAACAGTATTATTTCTAAGCTCTCTTTAAGTGAAGAAAAAAAATAATACAAGGAGTGATGGACGTACAGATGCATTCTTACTATGAAATCTGGCATCAGAGCGCAAATGATAAGATAATGCTGAATGTACCAACAGATTACTCAAACATGGGTTATCTTTGAATAGAAAAAGGCATTATTTTTTGATCTGTAGATAATGTGTATCACTGAAATTGTAAAGTTAGCAAGACTTCTTTCAGTTAAGTAAGTTTCAATTAGAACAGGTTTGAGATAAATCTGAGATTAATCCATAGAAAAAATATATATATTTTTAGTTTTAAACTGTTGTCAAAAGCAAAAGACCTAAAGCACTATGGAAGATAGTGAGAGTTTCAGGATCGCTGTTTGTGTAAATCACACAGGACAGGCCTCAGTTCAGCAGTTCTCAAACATATTATCGGTATGTAAGGCTGAAATTCTTTTTGAAGAATCAGCTGAAGTCATGGAGAATATGTTGTGCTGAATTTAACCAATCCTACAATAGCTTTTCATGGTGTATTTAATTCACTTCTTGGTAAAATAAGTGAAATATTTCAATAAAAAGCCTTAACAAAAATATTATTTTGATTATTCTCAAAGGATTTGTAAATTCTGGTTGAATAGACTGGCAAACTCATCACTTAGAGAAAGTATCTGGGCAGAAGTTCATTATCCTATTTAGCTCAAGAGAACAAACAGACATTCTGTCATTAGAAGACTCATATTCACTTGCATCTCTGGCTAAAATGGTGTGGACTCACATCTCCTTCACTGCAACAGGAAAACTGTTCCTTGTCCTTCCTGTGGGAGGTGTATAAAATATTTAAATTTTAATTAAACCAGAGAGTAAATAGCTCACTAGAATGCTTTGGATATTCTCTTGAGAACGGGGACATGGCTATAAACCTGTCTGTATTCTGGCAACTAGGAGATTTGACCATTTTGATCTTTCCTCTCAAGTGAGTATTTGAATTATCAGATCACAGGTCACTTTTCAATGTGTTTCCTTCACTTCCTTCTATTGCATCTTTTGTACTTTAAATGTTCTTTCCACTGGAGAAAACAAGGTGCTAATATATTATTGGTTAATACATTGTTGACCTTCACATTAGAAAGACAGACCTGGGGGGCTAACAGAATATTTAATTGCTCACCCAAAATGAACAACATCAAACGGAGATACTCAGAGCAACATCTTTGCTATCCTTGATTTTCCTGAATCTTAATAATTAGGACATTTGAAGAGGTGAAGGTTGTGTATTCATACTCTTCTGTCAGGAAGAACAACTGAGCATTAAGCCTCCCGTTAAGTAAGCTTCTTACCTAGCAAGCTTTTTAGTAGAACTGCTATCCCCCTTTGTTGATATTTCTCTGAATCAACGCCTTTGTTTTCTTTGTGTCTTTCTCCAGGTGTCCTGAAATGAAATATTTTGACTATTCTTTAACAAAATGTTTTTTTTTCGTTGTTTTTGTTTTTGTTTTCTATTTCTTGCAGTATTGGTCTTCTAAGAAAGCCTTGGACAGAATTTCACCTTCAACACATCATATATAGAAAGATGCATATGAGTTGTTATGAAAAATAAGATGGTTTATTACATATAGTTACAAATTGATGGGCAAGCATGCACATAGGTAAATGCACTCAGTTGTGCATTCACTACAATTGGTTTGTCCAACAGAAACAACAGTGTCATCAATTATAATAGACATGCTACAATGATGAAAAAAGTATATATATATATATGTCTTCAGCAGGACTAATATATACAATAGAGAAGGCAAAAAGTAGATATTGCAATCCTTTTTTCAGAGTAGAAATTGTTCCAGCAATTGTCATTAAAATTCAAATTTTCATTTGCATAATCATTATTTCCAGTGTTTTAACTAGTGCAGAAATGGAGTTTCTCTTGCTTTTTTTATGTTAAAACATTTTAAGAAAGCCTTGCGGTCTCTCACACTTTCCTCTGCCTGCTCTTTGTCTCCTGTTGGTTACAATCTAAGGCTCTGGAAAGGAAAACAGATAGCATCTGCTCAAGGGTGTGAGATTATATGAAATCATAATCTTCTAAAAGAGAAATACAGAAAATGAACTTTACTTGCCAAACTTTCACAGCCAGGGTTTTGTATTTCTTTTTTTTTCTTTTTTCTTTTTTTTTTTTAAGTCACATGCTGTGTCACACCACCAAAAAATACATTCCGTGCATGAGTAACATTTAAGTGTTGCAATAGTCAAGAAAATTGTAAAGGGATATGCCACGAACAGATGCCCTTTTTATTTTGGGAAGCATTTAGATGCTGAGAGCTGAAGCCATTCCAGATTTCAGTTCTGCTCGAAGTCCCTTCCGAAAGCCAGAAAGAAAAACTACCAAGAAATCCAATCCAGTTTTCAACAAGAACCAGAGATTCCCACTGTTCTGGCTGTATGCCAGGTTATTATGTGAATGACTCCCCATGAAATCTCATTACATGGTGGGTTCTCCAACAGGAGTTTCTCAGCTGTAAATCACCCCCATTCTGCAGAAGCAACTATTTTGAAACTAAATGATGGGGCATCATTCAGTAGGCAGAAAAAGAACTGGTAGAAATTAATTATTGATTTCATGAAAATGATTTTACCCACACACAAACCAAAACGTCACTTGTTTCTCAATCCTTGGAACTATTATTATATAGACATACAACTACTGTGCAATTTTTATTTCTTAACCATAACCATCTCAGTGCTAGGTTTCCTCATAGCGTATAAGCCAGTCAGCTCCACAGAAGAGCCTGAACAAAAAAGCTTTTTCTCATGTAAGATCAGTAAAGATGACCTTGTAATCTCTTCTGTCTTGATAGTTATTAAGAGGAATCAACCAAATTCACAGTCAGATTCATTTATATAAAAAATTAACCTCCTATTAAAACTAGTCTTCATGCCTCATGTCTATAACCAAGGATGTGAGACAGGATCCTTCAGAGGCAACTATTCTACCCATAAGCTTCTAAAGAAAGTGGGATCACATTCAAGAAAGGTTCTGTTTTGTTTACAGTTGAAAAAGAGTTCACTAAAGTAACTCCAAGAGGAGTCTTAACCTAAACAGCTAATTTTTAGATAGCTGAAATTGGATGAGATGATTCCTATCCTAAATTACAAATATACGAATTCTAGATACAAGAACCAAAAGCAAAATACTGCTTTATTTTTGAGCTCTTCTAGCTTTGGGAAGAGGATATGCCATAGATCTTCAATGAAAATAGTTTCGATGCTCTCACACTTAGACACATATTTAGATGTTTTAATTTATTAACTGAATTCTATGTGATATTAAGAAAATCACTGTTTACTTTTTACACTTGGAGGTTTTTAAGAAATATTCTTTATCAGGCTCAAGCTATCTTCATTATTCTTTTGAAGAACTGAATTTGGGATACTTGATATAGGATTAGGATGCAGCAGATTTGGTTCCATCCAAGTTTTAACCTTTGCAATAGACTGAAAAGTGCTTTGGCACTGTGAGCAGTGTGTGCTTGGTCTGTCCTGTGCCAAGATACTGCAGCATCTGAACTGAGGCAACTCCAAGGGCAGAATGTGGGCAGATCTCGCCTTGCACGGTTGCCACCTTGCAAGCCAGTGTACTTTTCTGCCAAGCTGCTGAACAGATTCTGCTGGCTGGCGAGCTACATCATCTGTCTTTTCCCTTCTCTTATCTTCTATTGGTAAATGTGGCAAACATGCAGAGAAATATTGTCCTATTAAATACAAAAAAACAAGAGTATGGAACAGTGACAGCACAGAGGGAAACAGAGCAGATGTACAAAATCTCTTCTTCCTGCACATCCTCATAGGAAGCAAAGTCATGATCCTTGTGGTTTCCAAAGAGCAAAGGATATATGACCATTCAATCCCAAAGAAATTGTACATGGTATATATTTGCATGACAGCACCATTACATCTGTATCAAATGATAAATAATCTCCCTAGCATATCCCAGTCCGTCAAATAGCTGCACTGTGCTGCTTCCATAGCAACCAGCAAAGCTCAGGATGAGGCCAACGAACTGCAGAAGTGCTTGGCACTCAGCAAGCTGGAGACAAAGTGCTAAAAGCTCACTTTCTCATTTCAAGTCATACGATTGTGGCAAACTGGAAGAACATAAATCCCACCGTAACATCGATGGGGCTATTTAGTTTCTTGTAAATCGTTAAATGAATGGGGGGAGGGGACCAAAAACAGCTATTGAAGAGTATTTGCTGTTGCTGTGTGCATGAGAGGGAGTTCTGGATTTGTATTTTGGAAAACCATGACCTTTCCCAGAGGGTTACTTAAATATTTGAAGCTACAGTGATCTCAAATATGCACTGATGTATATCCTTATCAGAAATTACTGTAGAAATTATGCTTTTGCTGCATGCAGGAAAGCATATGTTTACAGTTCATTTCATTTTCCTATTGAAAATGTATAACTGTATCAGTTTCAACTTGAAAAACACTCACAGTGGGAAAAATAACATGGTATATTTAGAAAGTGCTTTGTGAGAATATTTCTTTATATCTTTAAGAATATTTCTTTTTATCTTTCAACACTATTTGGGAGGATATGACCTTAAAAAAGACAAACTGTCAGAAAAGGAACGGGAAGTAGAAGAGATTTCACAAACCTTTTCTTCTCTTTTGATTCTCAGAGACTTTTGCCCCTTCCCCATTTTCCACAGAATTAGGCATTCAGAAAATCTGGCTCTTCTTCTGTCCTAAATGTTCTTAAAAGTACTAGCTATCTTTAGTAAGCCTTGAAGCATTATATTATCTGTGCAACATGTGCTTATTTTCTTATTTGTTTGAGTGGGGATATAGCTTCAAGAGATACCAACTTTTGTGGCAAAGCCGGTTTAATACATTCTTTGTCTTCCCCTCTTATTGTTTCTGAAAGTCTAATTCAGAGGTTTTAGTGATTCCACCTACAGCATCCTCCCCTCCCCAAACCTTTGTCATAGAACTGCTGAAGAGGCAGCAAACTTGTGTGGAAGCAGGAAACTGCCGGCCAGAGCTGGCTAGGAGAAAGAAGGAAGAACATCTTAATTTGTCATGTCGTGAAATCACACTCATAGAAACCATTGAACACAGAATGTCCTTGGGAGATATAAAGTTAAACATTTAGGCTCTAATGCTAGAAGGTGCTTTAAGTTTTGTAGAAGTTGTAGACTATGCTTATTTCTCAGCTAAGCATAGCCACCCATTAAATGTGTCTGTAAATGCTGAATGAATTAAATACAAAATGCTTTTTTAAAGCTGTGTAAGACAGATTTCCTGTGACTGACCTGTCACAACAGGCTTATTCAGCAGAATAATCCAGAACTCATTTCAGCAAAGCATTTCAGCTTTAACTTTAAGGATGTGAATTAGTCACGCTGATGACAAGTGTACACCTTCAATGTCTTAGCTGAACTGAGCCAACTGGTAGACATTGGGTTTTGCCAAAACAAATTCCTGCTTTTCTGCTCCTGGATCAGAATGTGAATTTCTGCTAAATAACACATGAAAATTAAAATTAATTTAAAATAATACTAACACGCTCTCTTCACTTCGATATCATCACTACGGTACTACTCCCTTACACCCCCTTAGACACACCTTTCCCATCCTTACCAATTGGAATTGTCAGAAGACACTTTGGAGCACATGAGAAGACTGTGAGTAGCAGCACACAGCTGTCAGTGAGAAAAAAAAAAAAAAAAAAAACCTAAAAGGTGGGAAATTATAGAAGTGAGAAAGAACCAATTTCAATAGAAATTTTCATCTGGCAGAAACTGTACCAGAATAAAGGAGGCAAAGAGCAAGTGGATGTAAAGAGCAATACAATAACAAGGAAAGATTTACTTGGAAATACTTTGGGATGTGCATACTTTGGGATGTGTGTATGTGTCTTTGTTCCTGTACGATCTGTGTGAAAAAAACACGGACTGGTACCAAGTACAGGCTCTGAGACACTTTTGGAAAAGAGTAGGAAATCTACTAAATCACATTTGACAAAATGCATATAGTTCTGGCTTTACTGTAATTGTCTATCTTTTGCCTATCAAAAAGTTGGGAAAGCTGTCAGGCAGGTTAGTGCTTAGGAAACAGGAAAAAAGAAAAGGGGAGAAGAATAGTAAAGAAAGACTCCTTTCTGTTCTATTTCTACAGCCAGACACATACTCAGTAAATAACATTTACATTGTGTTTGTGACTAAAGTATATATCTGAATAGAGACAATCCCTTTTAATGCAATAACACCAAGAGACCCATGATCATCCCTACTGGTGAATTAATAGCACACTCACCACATAGTTTTTGTGTGCAATAATTGTTATTCTCTCAGACAGTGCCCTGGCACTGTCTGGTGCTCAACAGGCAGTTTAGAGAAGGCCATCCTATTTTCGGAGAAGACTGGCCATACGGAAGCAACTTGCACTTGCCCTCAGGGCTAGGGAATGGGTCCTGGTTGTACTAGTACAAAACATGTCTCACTCACGCTGGCTTTGATCAGAAGAAGTACTATCCTGAATGTAAGAAATGTTTCAATGCAATAGTTTTGTCAAATTTGATACGTTGCTTTGGAAAACATCAGTCTTGATAAGTCTTCCCTTTCCAGCTGGAAACTTTTTATTTCAGAAAATTCCCAATTTTTATCCTGAAATCCTTCCTTTTGAAGGACAATATTCTGTGTTGATTTACTCTGACATAAAAACATATTGATCACTCCATCCTCCTCTGATGTTTCACATGATTTATTCTGCTAAAGCTATGCAAAACAACCCCTATAGATACAAGAGTTTAACAGAATTGTGGTTTAATCAACATTTTTTATTTAGGTTTTCTAAAATACTTATTTATTTTCCATAGCACAAGTTCAGAATAAATTAATATGAGACACTGAACACTGTAGAGTTTGTAGTCTCATTATTTTAGGCTTATTCCAGCAACTACTCTGGAATGAGTTCAATTCCATAGGCTACTAAGCAACCAGAGGAAAATTAAGGCAACCTTCAGTTTCCCTTTGAGTCTCTGAAAATTTGTTTAAGGAGTTTAGTGCACTGCAGAATTAAATACTACCATGGATCATGGATATAGTAATTATAATGTGGTCTGACAAGCTTTCTACTATATTTTAACAGTATGCTACATTAGAGATCCACACAATATTTGTTCTTCTTACAACAGGAATTTGGAAACCTTGTTGAATTACCAAGGGTTTCCCCCTCCGGTGTTGTGTTGCTTCGCAGGCTACATAAATATGAACTGACCAAACTGCTCACTGCAATAATAGAACTAGTAAAACATCACTGAGCATGTAAAACATTGCGGGTAAATCTGAATTTCCATGTCAGGCAATTTAAATGTAAGGAAAGTTAGTTCCAAAAGCACAGAGCTTAGCAACATGAGCCCTGCAAGGTGTAGAAAATTCAACTTTATCAGCTGCAAATTTGCAAGCAATTCATAAACTTCAGTGGTTTTTGGAAAGCTCTTTCATAAGTGCATAAAAAATGTTCTCAATGTTAGTAATAAATGACAGCCAGGGAATTTTGGCAGCAAATGTTTCAGGCGTCCTCATGAAATGGATGAATATTTCCTTCCTTACATTAATTTATGTTACACCACGTACATGGGAGAATGATAATAGGGTTCTTCCCTCACGCTTGTCATGTATAAAATATTGTACCACTTCAAAACATTAGGAGGGTGAGGGAGGCCAGACGTTGCTTAAAAAGAAAAGGGAAACATAAAATTTGAAAGGTAACATCTTCAGTGTGAAATGTAGTATTCATGAAAACTGTCAAATACCAACCTCGTCTCAAGTGCTGGCTCTGGCTAATTCTTACTGACAGCTGTTCTTATGCTTACCTTGAGACATTTGGTTTTGAATGTCAAACTGGTTGGATCTTACTTCTTCCCTAAACAGTCATGAACAAGATGAAGAACATGTTTGTTAAAAAAAATAGAAAAGAAAAAAGAAATTGTGCAAATATGAAACGTGTGAAATGTTCTGTAAAGATATTTCCTTTCAGAGGAAAATTATCCAAAGTAAATTATTTCTTTCTGTACCTTCTGAGATTGCAAAATAGATTGGATTTGATATATACAGTATCTACTATATGTGGAAGGGTAATAGTCTGCTAATGAACCTGTTTTTACAGTGCTTGCACTGGCATACTCAGTTACAAGGGTGCTTGAGAGGAGAAGGTGTGGGCATAGAAAGATTGATCTCAACCTTCCTGTTCTCTGTGTGTCTCTGAAAAATCTGCTACCTCTCTTATATGTGCATGTTCAGTAGCCACTTCAAAGACCAGTGACTGATTCAAAGCCTGTGGAAATCAGTGAACATCTTCCTATTAACTTGGATGATCTTTGAATTTGGCAGATCTTTGCAAGTTGATGCATCTTGCTTTGTGAAACTGGTGATCAGATTTCTTCTGCTCTGAAGAGACCACAAGATTCATAAAGGCATTTGCAAAATTTGTCTTTGACTCTATATTGACTCTTACAGTGAGAGAAATTAATTTCCCTCCACCTTAGGAAAGTAATCATCCATTCAAGCTACTTTTTAGCTCTTGACAGATCTGATTTCCGTGCCCCCCCTCCCCCCCTTTTTTTCTCTTCCTTTAAAAGTCCTGTAAAAGAGCATAAGGAAACATAAGGGAAGTAGTGGAACTCAACTGCTTCATATTAGGACTGAACACTTATGTGTAGGGTGTTTTGGTCAGACATTCAAGGTTTACATTTCCACAGGGAGTTGGTGGGTGGGGGTATTCCATGTTATGTTATATAAGACTTCAAACTAGATGATCTGAAATCTCTAAATGTATTGGAAGAGTATTTATGTCTTTGTCTGCCTTGCCTACTGAGACTGAATTCTTTGGCCATGATCTGACTCTTTATATGCATCTTTGCAGCACTTTATGGAATGAAATCTTGCATTAGGGGCAGCAGGCTGCTTATGGATATAACTAAAAGCATCATGGAAATATTCTTTGACTTTCTAGTCTGATTGATCTTATAACTAATATTATCTTGTGTCAGGCTTCCAAGGAAATTACACTTCAGCAGTAACTAGATTTAGCACAGTTTTTCTAAACAGATGTAGAGTAAAATAATCAGAATATGCAACAAGGCACTATTTGAAAGCATAGCACTACATAACAGTTGGCAGCTGCCTTAGGTAAATCTAGCAATCAGTATTTCCTCCTGTTGAACTTGAGAGTTGGTAGCTGGCTTCAGTTATTTATTTTTCTCTTTCTCCTTCCTCTGCTATCTGTGCCCAAGTAACCATCTCTGACCCACTTCCCGCTGCCTAGAATGAAGTACAAAAGCTTGGATTTCCAGCTGACATCATATTATATGGCCATTTGTTTCAGAAAATGCTATTGCTAAACCAGTTGAGGTTGTACTCTGGACTGTCATTCTGGAGGCTGCTAACTTCTGCTTTATCCTGAATGGTGATTAAAACCCTTAGCCTTGGTCTGTGGTTGTGCATCTGGCATTCATTTTTTTCTGAGTCACCTCTTAGCTTGTCAGCACATTGCTGTCCCTTTTGATCTGGATGGAATCAAAACTCAGTCTCCTATTTTCTTGGTATGTACAGCAAAGCACATTGGATTTCTCAGCTATCATTGATGCAATCAAAAACAGAAACATGCTTTTTTCCATGACCAATAGTCCTTCTGACATCTCCCATAGACATTTAGAGATGTGTCTCCCTACAAGCTTCAAAATTAGGCAGACACTGCCTGACCAATATACAACAGTCAGTAATCTAAGCACTACAAGTATTTATGGACAAGCAAACCTCAAATTTATGGGTTTGCTCTTTGTGAAACATCTGGCTGTTTCCCTGCATATTATGACCCCTGTAGGATACTCCTAGAAGATCACTATGACAGATGCCAACCAAGTTTGGAGACGTGTACGTGAACTCATCCTGTAGCTTTCTCAAGAGATTCTGTAACTCACCTCTTCTGCATGTGTAGGTATAGACACTTTATGTGCCATATGCTGCTGCATTTTGCACAAAGATAAAGGGCCTACAGCTGTTGCTGGCTCTCATACAGATTTGTCTACACGCAATTTCTCAGACACATCTGAGAAGTGTTTTCTCTTTGCGCTGTCACTGCTCAAAATGCAAAGTATTGTTCCACAGGAATGTGCACAGCAGAACTTCACCCATTATTTGAGTTAAAATAGGGGTTCACGAATGCAGCTGCTGTAAGCAGACTTCAGTTCATAATCTGTGCACTTTGCCCAGCTCTCGCTTAGACTTCCTGATTTTTTATGAACATGATACTGGTGGGTCACCGTGCCACTGACTTCTGGAAATATCCTGCATACCACTTAGATTTAAAGACTTCTCTTTGCATCAACACTGAATATCAGTTTCAGGCAACAAACAGTTAGCTAAACCCTTTTTCCATAACAATCTAGCTTTTATTTTACATGTTTTCCCAAACTTCTTTATTTAGCAGTAGTTTCAGCGGAAATAGTTCTTGAGTCATTATGGTCAATAACTCATCTATTTTTAAAGGATGGGTTTAATCAAAACAGGTCCAGTACCCTTACTGATGTATGCTGAGGGGATTTATAGCTTGTGAGTTTATCCTATGTGTTGCCTAATTACAGCATGACCAGCAATACAGTAAATTAAAGCTATAGAATGGGGTATTAGAGAGGAGTTTTACAGCTGGAGAGTAGGCAAGAGGACAATTGCAGGTAGACATCCACCTGTACATTTAGAAAGGAAAGAACAAAAGAAGAAACAAAGATTAAAAAAGACTAATTTAGGTGGGAGAGGAGTTGTAACTAATGCCACAATTCAATTTGTTTTTCTTTGCTAACTCATATAGAATTTAATACGCCCATTAGCATACACTATGTACACAGAGTCTGTGTTATGTGCTATTAAGCATTTTAAATGGTACTGTAATACAGCCAGGACTAGATTAAACCCTGATTCAGCTGTGTGCTCAGCCTGATCCCCAGTTCGTTGAGCTTGATCCCAAACCTCCTAGCTACGCTACTAGGAACCCAAGCCTCCTAAATCCTTAGGTGCACTTTTGCTACTAACCCCAGAGGTATCAGGTATGATCTGTACAGTCCTGCAAACATCAGAATTCCCAGTTTACCTAAACAACCTCCACTAAAATTCCCTAGAAAATGATGGTTTAACCCTAAGAAACCTACAGTTTGATGCAGCTGTTGACAGCAGTTAGTTGCTTCATACCAAGAATGACCTTTAGCTTTTATCTGACTTGCAGCCAGAGAACTTCTAGACTAGAAGGTGCCTTTATCAAGAGTGAAGAGGATGTGATGGTATCTTCTCTTTATATACAACTCTACTGACTGCAGCACTTAATTAAGCAGTGAAGGCCTGGTAGAAAGCCAATATATGGGGAAAAATATGGGACCATTCATGAGGGTATTAGTTTTCTTCCTCTAGTGAAAGTCATCATATTTTATGCAAACAGAGGATATTTAAGAGGAAAAATGGAAGTCAGACTACTTTCTAAGCTAGTGCAAAAGCTTGGGAGCTCAGAGGTCAAATTACTGGTACTTTGCATGACAGAAGAAATTTGAATTTATATCATATAGGCCTTAAATGACTGTACTAATCACCAGATTACTGAGGCCAGAAGGCAAGATGAGAGCATGGTAGGAACAAAAATATGTCGTTTCAAGCTTTCACCCAGAAGAAAACATAGTCACTTCATACTTCAGCCAGAGAAATTAGATTAGCCTGGTATATATTGTTCATAGTTAAATGGTTAATTGTTTATATTATGCTAAATTATTTCTTTGTGATGGAGTCAGTTTGTTTCTTTTTTACTATGTTAAATTATTGGTGGTTTCTGTAAAGAATTTTTTCTTTGTACCTGTTTATACTAAGCATTTGCAAAGTGCCACTTTCTTTTTAAATTTCTCAGGAATTTGCTACAAAATATTGCAGAACCATTTTATAATACCTTACTTAAAATCTGAAAAGTTTAAGTATTTCACAGTATATGAGTATATGTGTTTCGTAACTTCAAGATCTCTCGTTTCCCACAATCCTCCCATGAAAACAGCAACTTTCTTTAACAGGGTGACTCGTGTTTCTGCAACAAGCCTCAACGTTTCTATTCTCATAAATTAACAGATCACATGGAGAGGAAAACTACTAAATAAGTTGTTTCTCAAGAGGCTGGGTGAGCCTTACCCTTGGAAAGCAACACTGCAAGCCAAGGACAGTATGTATAAATGCATTTCACTGAGTACATTTTTCACTCCACGGAGACCCATCAGCCCTCTGGGCAAATTCCTCCCGTGTTTTCTCAGCACACCCATAAATCCTGAAATCCCTCCCACTGAAAAAAGCAACAACAAATGATACTTACTCCAAGGCAAGCACAGCAAATCAGTTAATATGGCCAAACAGATCTGATTTTATTAAAGACAGATGAATGTGTGGGTTGATTCTTGAGAAAACATCACAAGCTTCTTGCTGACAGTGATAAAGTCTTTTGACACTTGGACTTTATTATTTGCAACGTCCAGCCTTTTCATGTTAAAAAAGAAAACACAAACTATCTGAAGCCAGTGGAGTGGAGAGAAAAATAGTCCTTAAAAGGATGGAATCTCATTACCTACCACAGGCTGAACAAACAAACCTTCCAGAGGAAGTCTTCATTTCCAGAGCTTAAGGAGATCCCTGTAGCAAACAGTGCTGACAAAGTGTATCTACATCATCCATTCATTAATCTGTATTATTTCTTTTAGTGCTTCTGCTGCTGAAGCCAACTCTGTGATTGCAGTGTATTCGCTCTGGAAGGATTTCTGCTGTATCATGCACTAGGGAGAAATAACTGTTGAGTGCAATTTAACTCTCTAAGCTGAGGGGAAAAAAATGAATAGTAATTATTCCCGCTTGCTTGCCTTTCAGGAAATGTGCATTTTAAAGGCTCATGTAACTATAAAAACAGTTGCATGCTGAGCAGTTTTGAAAGATTTTTAAACAGTTTGAAATTCATGATATTTACTGCCTCACAAGGACCACTGACAGCTAGGATGGCTTTCGATCCACTGTTTATTTTTCATAAATCAGATGTGACTGAAACAGGGAACAGAAACCTGAATCTTGTGAATTATCTGCTTACATACGGTTTCTCTGTATTGGGTTTGTAATAATATGCATTATCTGAAGCTTTCATACATAAGAGGATTCTCTCTTACACATGGCCCTATGTACTAGTCAACAAGTTGGAGAAAGACTCAAATGCAGAAAACTCTGTCCCCCTAACTGGAGTATTAATTATTTGTTGCCATCAGCTTTGTTCCTACTTTGGAAAAGCATATAAAATATCCCCCATTTCCAGCTGTGTTTTAATATAAATTTAATATAGAATCACAAAATAATTTATGCTGGAAGAGACCTTTGGAGGTCATCTAGTCCAACCTTCTGCTCAAAGCATATTTAGCTTCAAAGTTAAATCAAGTTGCTCAGAGAATTGCCCGGTCAGCTTTTGAATATCTCCAAAGCTGCAGATCCCACAGTCTCTCTGGGTAGCATGTTCCTGTGCTTAGCCACTCTCTATTCATTTTCTTTCTTTTTCCTTATATCTAGTCAGAATTTCCCTTGCTACAGTTTGTGAACTTTGCCTGTTATCCTTTGACTGTGCATCTCAGAGAAGAGTCTGACTCTGTCTTCCATCCATCAGGTAGTTAAAGAAAGAAGTTAGATCTCCCTTAGACTTCTCTTTTCCAGGCTAAACAAACCCAGGTCCTTCAGCCTCTCATCTTATGCCCTGTCCTCCTGCCATCTGACCACCTCACTGGACCTCTGCTGGACTTTCTCCAATTTTTCAGTGTATCTCTATTACAGGGGGAGGGAGCCAAAACTTGATGCAGTACTCCAGAGAAAGCCTGTAGAAGAAAGCTGAGAGAAGCTATCCTCTCAATATGCTGGATGAACCATTTCACAGTGTTCCAGATTTGGGCCCCAGATGAGTAACAAGCCTTCCAAGACAGCAAGTCTTCTTGGCATCCCTTTCTACATCCCACCCTTAGAGGGAGATTGCTATTACCCTTTCTCTCTGCATTACTGGCTCCATAATCTGGATCAGGGATGACCATCTGGATGCCTTCCCGACAGATCTCATTCCCCCTCTCCTGATGCCAAGTCCCTATACGTTTTGTCTGCACATACTCATGAAGGTGGAGAAACAGTCTTCTTTCTTCCAGAAGCCACAATCTTCCAGCCTCTATGGTCATGAGTGTCCCTGTCCTTCCTCCATTTGATCACAGCTACCGACTGTCCCTCCTGGACAACATGGGGCTGGGATTCCAGCACCTACGGGGTCTCTGCAAATACCCCGTCGATTTCCCAGGTGTCCTCCCTGCTGTGACATGATTTGCTCTCCTCCTCCCTCAGCCCCTTCACTAGGTGGTTCATTGACTTCACCAGAGCACACCCGTAGGTGAGGCTGCCGTTGCCTCAGCCCTGCCCTTGGCACCAGCCCTCCCTGCAGCCCAAGGCCTGGCCAACTCAGTCCTCCCCCAGCACATCCATCTGGGTTAGCTGCAAGGTCTAATCCATTTTAAAATGGACTAACAGAATTTTTGCTCACTTGTTCTAGAGAATTTGTTTCTTCTAAAATTTTCCAGTTCTTTTATTAAAAGAAAAATATATATACAAACTGCCATTCTTCTGATGAAAGACAAAAATGAAATCAGTTGTGAAATTACCACTTACTTCTACAGTAGTGAGGTAAATCATCCTTTCCCCCCTTCAATCTTTGAACCTTGATTACAAAGACTGTAAAAAGGCACACAGTATAATAAGCACCTATTGAGGTTACAAATTTCTATGTGAGAAATAACTCCATGTTCTTTCATGAGGTGTCTCCTGAATTGTTACCCTGAAGCTATTTCCACATAACTTTTGAATTTCCCACCCTGCTGTTCTGACAGCTTTTGAAGCACTCTTCTTGTAATGTGCAGCATCCAGCCTAGGAAAACCTCTGTATTGTAGTGAATGTTTAATGTCTGTTTAAAAGCCCTGACCACTTTCAGCTTTTCAGTTTCCTCTGTTGAAATTAACAGCAAAAATGCTTTTGATTATGTTCCTTCCTCTTCCACAATTTGCATTCTTCGCTGATGCGCATTAAGGAGTTCATAAAAATGCATCATGGACCCATTTAAAGTATGTGATTAACTGCTAATATGAGACCTTAACTTGCAGTGCTTTGATAAAGATGATCATATACAATTATATTTGATTATGTTAATTCATAATTATCATTTTTGTTACATTTTTAAAATACAGTATGGCAACTGCTAAATATTCCAAACTTCTGTGTATGTTTAAGAAATAAATGCTGTTGCAAGGCTGACTGTCCAGTCATGACCACCATGACTGTCTGGTCATTTGACTCTTCTCAGTTCTTCCCATCATAACAGAACCTCTTGGACTGTTAAAGGATCTTGTAGCTAAGTTATATCTATAACACCTGACAGTCATTCTTTATAAAATACTCTGAATAAATTGTTTTCTCAAAAGGCACTCATATGGCAATTGTTTTCAATAAAAAGGATTGCGATATTCAGAGGACAAAAATTTCTTCAGGCAACAGAAATTTTTTCATCTCTATCTTTTATGTTGAAATAAAAAATAAAATAAAATTAGGACCATCATTAAGACCACCATTTTAGTGTGTGTACTGGTTTGACTCAGGAAAAAAAGTTTACTAAACTAAAGAACCTAAAGAACCATTGTATGCAAGAGAAAAAAATAAGACTGAACTCATGTTCAGATGTGACTGCAGAAGCCACATCTAGCATATGGGGAAAGCTGGGAAAAATAGGAAACTTCTGGATTGCGTTATGCAAGTTCCTCTGAAATTTAATGTATGACTCATAATCTCTCTCCATTTTGGAAG
This sequence comes from Apteryx mantelli, assembly GCF_036417845.1. Classification (NCBI taxonomy): domain Eukaryota; kingdom Metazoa; phylum Chordata; class Aves; order Apterygiformes; family Apterygidae; genus Apteryx; species Apteryx mantelli. Next base: position 156,283,077 of record NC_089979.1, read on the forward strand.
ATATACACAGACTAGAAAAAAGATACAGGAGGAGGGCTTTACTAGCATTTAAACTCCCACGACAGATTTATCACTAAATTTAATCTGTATATTATCTCAGACAGAAATTTCCATCAGAAAATCCCTTCATTAGGTGCAAGACAGACTAAGGCCTCAAGAAGAAACTGTGGGCTTCTTTTAGTTTTTCTTTTACTGTGTCTCACTGCTCATCACAAACATTTTGCTGCAATACTAATGTTTCAAAATTCAAGCTCCACTGATGGTGGAAGGTGAAGACACTAATGATGATTAGGTTATTGCACAGTTTTTAATTGTTTTAATGTTTATTAAATACTTGGGAAATTTTCAAAAGAAACTTTTTTTCTTGTTTGAAAGCTCTAGTTTTGGGAAAATATATATTTTTTCAAACAAAAGGATCTGCTGTTATTAATTTCTGCACTCAAAACATAGGACAAAAGTTAACAACTTGACAAAAAATATTCAGAAAAAATGCTATTTTTCTGAGTTTTCATTTCAAATTTTACAATCATTTTAGTAGAAAATGGTCAAAAAGGGGAATAAAATTATTAATCTCATGCTGTATCAACTGTATGAATCTTTTGCTTCATACAACTGTACTTGAATACACATATTCAGGGAGAATATGATATCAGAGCTGAATACTGAACTCAGAGGGAGTTTGACTGAAGGGGAAATCTGTCAGAGGTTTTTTGTTCATTCTTTTAAAGGTATTTTTAAGTCAGGAAAATATTTTTGTCTCTGGAGCTATATGTTTCATGTTTTAAAAAAAACTTGGAAAGGTAGAACATGAATGTACACATGTAGACACACAGGCTTAGTTGTGTCTGTTTAAATAATGCTATTGAAGTTGTTAAGTAAAACACAGAAATGAGAAGAAATAACCAAGCTATTGTTACTGTGTAATTTTAATAATCCCCCTTCTTCATTATGGTACAGTATTTTGTTATATGTTCCCCTGAACTCCTGCCTTACTCATTGCTTACGGTGACAGCAAAGGCAGACTGGTAGATTATTTCTACCAGTCTTCTGTGCTGGCAGTTTTCTGCCTTGTATAATTAATTATATACTTAAAGTGGAAAGAAAGGAAAACAGGAAGAAATTCTCGATAGTGATCAGCATGCTCACCAGAGAAGAGGAAGACCTGATTCACATTTCTGCTCTGAATAAGATGGTCGTGAAGCCACTCTCTGACAAATATTCTTGCAGTCATCCTACACTCTACTCTCTTGTTACCTTGCCAAGGTGTAATAAGTTACACAATCCCCCTTTTCGAAGATCTAAAAATGGCTATTTCTAAACAGATTTTTAAATAGCGATCACTATCTAAATAGAAGAAGGTAGAAGACAAATGAAAGAGCCTATGCCAAAGGCCATGGAGAAGAGGAAAAGCGATCCTAATGAATGAAGCTCCTTTGGGCATGTCCTTCCTGAAAGAAATCAAAAGGACTTTTTGTCTCATGCTCTGGGTTATTCTGACTGCACTACAGTGATAGGCAGACTTATTCAGAAAGCAGAGTGCAAAAGGAATGTTTGAACAGCATCTCATGCATCCTCAGTTGCCAGAGGTGCTGCACGTAATTCCCGATATTGTCTTCCAGGAGGAAGGGACTGTGGTTAAAACCAGTAATATTTTTTTATTTCATGAGGAAAGCAAGCAGATAGGTTGACCATACTAGTTCTAATGGGACCAACTGATTTATCTTGCCCCTTCATCCTTCCTTTTTGTAGTGCAAATCATGAGACAGACACAATTAAACTCTTCACTTTAAACTTAGAATTAATTTTTCAATTATTTCTAATAAACTGTTGGTCGATTTACATGTATATCAGGTGCTTTATGCACAGAATATAACTACTGTTAGCTGTGAGAGAAATAACATTGAGGCAGCTCCTATGGGGGAGAAATGTTAGCATTCAGCTTTCTAATTATTAACACGATTAATCTTCTCTCTTGCTGTTTTTAGCATTCCAATCAAACTGTTTAAAAATTTAGAACCTGTTCCATGGGAAAAAGAAATCTTAATTGGGCAGGATGTGTAGATTTTCTACACATAATTGAGGGTTCAGGTTAACTACTCCTTGCCAATGCTATTGTGAACTAAGGGAGTTGCTCCTTCTACTTCCTCTGTAATAGTGTAGGAGCAAGAGACACGGGTTCAAGTCCCCAAAGAGCATTTGCCAATGTGAAGTGATTATAATAATTATCCACAGGACCTGTGTGCACAGCAGTAGTACAAAACTGTTGCAATTTGGATGCATAATTGAAAAAGGAACCATTCAAGACTTAAAGGTCACAGGAGTAGACGGTGCTATGATAAAGGTCTCAAAATCACTTCATCATATCAGTCATTTACTCCTAGTCTGGTTAATATAGCAGGCATCTTTTTTTTTTTTTTTCCGTATGAGGGCAGTCCCCAGTGGAGGCCAACGGAACTAAACATAAGGAAAAAAAAAGAAAATAAAAGAAAATAAATAAACAATAAATAAAATAAAGAAAGTATACACATGAAACACATTCCCTGGATTAGTCCATGTGTTAATGTCCTTTTTTCTCCTTCTTCCCTACACAAATCCTTCCCAAGCTCTTCTACCTTGATGCCCACAGAAAATCAGACAACCACTGATGAGTAGATTGAGTTACAGCCAGGAAGCTAATTTTATTCATTAAACCAAAGTACAGTGATGGGCAATTTCTTAGAACCATCCGCTGTGCACAGCCTGGGCACAATGCAAATACAGCAGTGCCTATGACAAGCATCTTAATGCTGTGGAAATCACACGCCGCAGCTTATAAACAGGGAGAGGAAGCCCTAGTGCCTACCAGCTCTACTTTTGACATTGGCTGTGAGGCCAGGATTTCAGCCAAATATTATGCAATAATTTCAGCATAGCTGATAATAGGGCTCCATCCTTTAATCAGGTCACACAGCAACAGCTTTGCACTTGTCTTTACACATGAGGCCATTCTGTAAAAGAGCTATAACATTCATGGGGAGAAGGGGGAAGGGAGTAGTGATATATGTCTTATTTATAGCGGGATTTCCACAAAAATTAAGTTATAAGGACTGCTGCAAAGGAAAAAATCAAAAATTAAATGGTTTTAATATTTCAGTTTTAATATGAAGACTGCAACCTGAAGAGCACAAAAGGCATCTTAGCTCTGCAAGCTGTTTTTTTCTGAAGCTCCTCTACGCAAGGAGCCAATTAGTACTTACAACTGAATACTCAAAACATCTTGTTGAAAATCTGGTTGGATGGAATGAGTAAGCTTTATACCACAGCTCCCAAACTTTTCCATTCACGACTCTGCTTTTATTTGCACTTCCAGGCTTGCTTCCAGATTTCCTAGTTTGGGAAATGCAGCTTTGAGCTCTGGAATTAAAAGCATATGTTGAGATTTAGCCTGACCTTTACAAATCACAAGTAGGTGTAGGAGATGGTAAGGAGGTGATAGATGGAGGGGCAGGAAGAGTTGTAAGTATCTCCTTCCCCCACCCTCAAACAAACTTTGAATTTTAATCTCTTTTTTATTGTGGTTTCTTTTTGCAGTGCTATTCTGCATACGTGTGCACATGCACCTATGTGTCAATTTATCAGTTTTCCCATTGTCTGTTAACAACTTTGCACTTATTGGTCAATTTCTGTGCCGAGTGGAGAACTCATTTCTTCAGGTTTCATAAAAATAAAGGTCAAGCAAAAGAAAAAGGATTTTTAATGGTCCCCCATGTTAGACTGCAGAGCAAGCTTGCCCCTTACCGGGCAGTAGAGAGTCCACTCCTCGGAGATTTCTAGTGGAGCTCCTGCCTCACGAGCAGCAGCATTCAGCAAGGCCGTGAACTTCCTCCAGCACCAGGGAGTCCAGCTGTAGGACACAGGACACCAGGCGTGGCTAATTCCCCTGCTTACTTTTTTAATCAATATTGTGCTGGTACCTAGAAACTACATACGACAACAGTATGGCATTACCGGATTGGGTGCCAGTAGCGGGAACCCAGAGGGTTCAGCAAGGTCAGGTAAATTAAGAGAGCAGGCAGATCTCGCTGGTCCCACATGCATGATAATCCCTTTGGACCCACTATAAAGAAAACTGCCAGCTGAACAGCCTCAAGCCACCACAAGACAAACTGAACTGGTTCAGATGGTGACTGGATACTGGGGGAATCTATAAAGGGCCTCTGTTTCTCCATAAAACACTCAGAAAAAAACAATTCAGAGCATGATTTGTGAACCCTTCCTCCCTTCTCCTACGTTCTGCAGCAAGTGCCTGTAAACCCAATCTCTCAGTCTTGTCCTTGAAAATTTAATTAAGCTTAGCAGCATAAAATGGCTCTTCACTTTGACAGTGGACAATATTGCACTCTATATCACAGTTTCCATCTTTGAACTATTTTTCCATAAAGGCAAAACTCAAATAAAAAATAAAAAGATTTAAATTTTGCTACATTTTCCACTAAGATAGAAGCTACAGACATTGTAATTAGCATCACCTGATCTCTAGAAAACCAATGGGAGATAAATGAACATTCATTTGTGCAGCTGTTTCGCTCAATAACCATAATAATATAGTTGTTAGACATAAACAGCACACATCAGCTCTGGCAGAGCAAAAAAAGGATTCCTGGCTAAGTACCTGATAAGCTTTCACAGTCAAGTGTTTGCATGTAAAATCAGGATTTCTCCAATGCAAATGATGGTGGATGACAGCTGTCACTTAAGTGCACACAGTGCTCTGAATGAGCAGGGGCTCCCAGGAGGTGAGTTTCAGAACAGTTTTTATTCCATTAGGGACTGGATTTTGGCACTTTTCCAGAGAAGAGGGAGGGAATCCCTTTGATGCCCACAAGTAAGAGGAAAAACAGTATAGACATGATTAAAGAACGAAGTAAAACAAAAGATTAAGCCTGAGGTTTTCAGTGGAGCCTAAGGGAGCTAAGTTAGTTCAAAGGCCTCTAATTCCTTTAGGCTTTTTGAAATTCCCAGTCTGAGCACCACATTGCAACACTGATGACTGCAGTTACTCAACCAAGAAGTGACACTAAAGGAAGCTTGAGTAAGAAGATCACTACATGAGACTGCATTTTAAGTAGAATTATAGTTTTAACAGCCCCGTGAGATCTAATTCTGTTCCCTGCTTTCTGCAGGATCCACCTTCCTGACACCACTCACCTTCCACGGGTGCACACACACCCCTACAACATTCAACTTTTCCTCCTCAGCTCAGATCCTAATTGGAACATTTCCATTTTTTTCTTCCAAACTAAAATTTGCTCCAGATTGTAGCAGGATCCTAGGGAAAATTATAAAGGACTGTAATGTCTTGCAGAAGGATACATTATAAATGCAGTCTCTGTAAGATTTTTTGTTCAGCCTGGTCATGTCTATACCCCCATAGAAACTCAAGGCAGAGAGGGCATGGCATTACTAGGAAATAACTCCATTTACAAAACAAGGGAAAGGGGGTTTCTGATGGATTTAGATACATCCACGACACATTGTAGCTACAATTTACTTGCTAAGCAGATGATCTGCAGTTTTTCAATCAATCTGTTATGTCCCAAGTACTTCGGGCTTATTGCATGCACATATAAACCATTTGTGTGAAACATTCACAGAAGGTCAGCTACATCCAGAACATGTTGGACCTAACACAAATGCACTGTATAATTAATATGTGCATGAACAAGTAAGCCAAATGTACAAAAAATTCATCAGCTGTACTGAGAATTCATAGGGCCTGAGCAGTAGGTTGTTGTGAGGTTAGTAGGTGTGAGGTTAGTAGGTGTGAGGTTCATTTTCACTTGCTGCAGAGCTGATCTGCAACGCATGTAAGGAACAAAGGCCAGGATTTCTCTGGCAGCCTAAGTGGAAATATTGATCTTATAGAACTTGTGACCATCTGGAAAGTCAGGAAAATAGATAAAACCCTCAAAAATTTCTTGACAGGAAAAGTGGACATGCATAATGAAACATGTATATTAGAGCTAATATGGAATCAAGGAAAGAATACATTTCATGGGACAGTGGTGCTCCAAAAAGTCAGGAAAATGGCTGAGACATATTACTGAGTTTTGCCTTTTTATTTATAAATATGTATTTTATAAATGTCCACCTTCATTATTGATTTTAGATTCCTTACTTAGAACATCCTTATTATTTGAAATAGTTTGAAGAACGTTTCATAACAACATCTTTAAATTGGTGGCTTTTCTTCACTTCTCAATTTTCAGTGCAAAAGTCTGTTTGGGAAGGATGAGCCACTTAGAGTCTTTCAGCTTGTTCAATTTCTTTGCTGTCATTTTTATCAACTTTCCTATTACAATTTCCTGCTTTATAGGCACATGACATAATATGTACAGCTGTCCGGTGGCCACCTGTAAAAAATATCAGAGCAACCCAGGCCCACGCATCATGAAAAATCACAAGAGGCAAGGTGCACTGAGCCTGTCATGGCCAAGTTGTTCATAAAACTATTAATTTCAAATATGGTTTTGCTTACTTAGCATGATGGCTGGCATCACACATAGTACTTCTTTCTGCCAGATTGGTTACTTGAAAATTTTCATAACTACTTTGTGGAAAACCGGAACAGTTTCAGGTTCTCCCTGATTCTATTTTATATAACTTTTTTTTTTCTTTCCTATGATATCTGTTATTTAAAATATGACAAGAAAGAGAATAACACTTGGGTTATCCTTCTGTAGGCTACTTGTTTTTAGAGATTCTAGATAAATTCTTAAAGTAGGTCAGCAAGTACAACAGAAGAGGCAATGTAATTCTGTTATACAATATTTGGCTGACATAGAACATTATTCAATAATCAAGGTCATAATCAGTAATAAAAAAAATCAGATAAGTAGAAAGTTTGGACAGGTACTGGCAAATCATTTAGGAGTGTTTGTGTTTGGGATGGTTTGAAACTTAAGTCTCTTGCCTCATCAGTTGTAAGTGAAATTTCCACATGCTTAGAAACAGGAGAAGGATCAAAACAAAGACAAAGAAGCTCTTCACATCAGTAGTTTTTGATAATAATGCAGTTCAGAGCTGTGACTCCAATAGGACGGGTGTGAGTTTTGTTTTTGTTTTTTTATTTAGGAGAGAGATGAAACTGAAACCTGCATGTTGGCAAATATGCACATAACCTGTACAGCATTGACATACATGACTAGAAAATGCGGAAGAGTGAGTGCTATGGTAAGGGGGGTGGGGGGGGAGAGAGAGGCAAGAAAGGAGCTGGATCCTACTGGTGGAGCTATTTGGATGAGATCTGAGGTCTGCCCTGGTTCTGACTGGCTTTAGGAGTACTCAAATTTAAAATTCAAAATATGTCTAACCTGCTTAGATCCAATTTGGAATCCAAAAATTAACTCTGAAGTTTGGGGAAGGGATGAGATTGCCTTCTCGTCCTTCAAAGCCAGGAGCAGTGGAGGAAAGAGCAGAAGGCAGCAGGAAGGACTAACAACCAGCTCTGCCCCGTGGGCAAGTGCAGGGAAGGAGCCCATTCTGCGCTGCCCGGCAGCAACCAGCAAAGGCTCTCAAACAAGCAGTAACATCTTCTGCTTGGTGCGCTGCTGACACAACTGATATTACCACATCACCTAGAACTGAATTTCCCCATTAGACAAAGTTCCCATTTCGATGATGTCTGACCACGGTGACCCCAGAAAGTACCTCCTCCCTCATTTTCTCATGTTTGACCTATATCCTGAATTATTCACTGGAGACTAGAAAAGAAAAAAGTGTCATTTGGATGCCCCCCACCTCCTATACTGGTCTTTCTTATATTTTCCTGGGGATTTGTGAACTGTGATAACAACCCTAAGCTTGCAATTGCAGACACAGGAAAAAGATATTAATCTAAAGAGAGGAGAGACTAAAGTAAAAATAGCAACTTGAAAGAGGTAAGCGTGTAATTTATATCCCAGTGGCAAAACAGGCATATCATAAAGCTAGCAGAAATTTCTTATAAATATTTTTCCTCAGTTATTGTAAATGTTGGTCTCTGCAGCTTTCTGAAGCAGATCAAAATAAATGCAAAGGTAAAATTTTAATCTCTTCTCAGGATACGCAGACCTCAATAGCAGCCTATACTAAGTTCCCTTTTCTACTTCCACAGTGCACTGCTTTACATGTGTTTGCAGATACTGAATGGTCAACACTGTTTCTCTTCATAGCTGCCTATTAATGATTTCTTAGGATGATCATTGTCCGATGTACGAGCAAATAAGTAATACTCCAGCAGGGAATTTCTGTAGTCACAGTTACAGAAAATATGCAATATGTCAGAGAAAGGAGAGAAATCATACTTGGCAGAAAATAAATCATAAAGAGCATCCTGACTTGAACACATAACCAGATATAAAAGGATTTGCTTTTGGCTGGTCATTAATGCCTGAAATGGATCTGGGAATGAGGTTATTGGCCACCTTATCCATGAAGGTTATTTTATAACTCATGTCTTTTCAGCAAACACTCACAGCTTGTTGTAGAATCATATATGTTTCCAGGGAATATTATTATTTTACAGATGAAGACGGTATATTCTGAATATCACAAACAAGTCAGATTTTAAAGCTGTCTAAAGTGTCTAAATACTTATACATTCCATTTATATATCCATATATCTGTATCTCCACAATGACTACAGTTTCATATATTTGGTTTTGATCATAAAAACTTTTGCGCTAAATGAATAGTTTAAAGCTAATACTGTCACAGACACTCCTTTTTCTCCAGAACCAGATTACTATCTCCTAGGATGATTTTCAATATTATTGTTAATATTTTTTATTTCTTGATGATTTTTATACCCTTCTTTCTTTTCCTCCGTGGGCTGACTGAAAGTGGGCCTTTACATTATTTAATTCTTTATTATGACTGTGGGCGAAATTTAATTCTGTACAAAGGCCCAATAAGCACAAACTGTAGCTTAAACCTCCTAATTTATGGGGAACAAGGTAGGGATGTGTAAATAATGTGGGGATTTGGGAACTGGATCAAAAGCAAATATAAATAATATAAAAAAAGAAAATGTTATGAGCAGAATATTTTTTTCTTCCCAAAGTAAGAAATAAACAAACAGATATAAAGTAAATTTCAAAACAAAATGTTTCATTACTGCTACTTATTTAAAAAGCTAAGGAAATCAGTATGATTTATAAAACTGCCAGGGAAGCCCCCCTTTTTTTACTGAAACATATTTGTTCATTCACTGTTCTTTCCTTGCCAAAAAAATAAAAAATAATAAAAAGCTTAGACCAATAGATTTCACTATTGAAAATCATGCTTAAAAACCAACCTGGAGAGTAATTCTTACAAATCTTGATTTCTGCTGCAGATCTAGGTTCCCAGGCTTGCTCAGAGTCAAGCAGGGAGCAGTTTGGCACTTAAGCAGTTCTTGACCTAAAGAAAAAAAACAGTAAGGGTAAGTTACTAGCTCGACTTTCCTTGGAGGATTTTTAATCCCTGCTCCAATCCATGCTTAATTCTTTCTATACAGTGAAAAGACATCAACAAGAACAAATTAAACACCTTATTCCCAGAACAGTACCTAGTAGTGGTTCATCTCTGTCTAGGCTACACTATGAGATATTTGGGTTTGAATCCCTGCAGGTAGGCTTGAACTTTGGTCTTGTGCCTACTCCAGGAGTTTTGACTCTTCCATTGTTCCAGGAACTTGGACTAGTGTGATCACTGCTATTGAGATGGAATGCACACCTATAAAAGAATTGTAGTTTTCATTTACTTCATTCTGGTAACAGAAAACTTGATATATACAGAATTATGGGATACGAGCTTTCATTGCATTGAATTTTCATTATTTTTTGAGGGTTTTTTTTCTTTCCTATTTTTCAGTCAGTGAAGAGATAGCCATAGATCTTTTTATTTAGGTGCATTTCTGTTTGAAGCAAACGATTGGTTTTCACACAAAGCAGAAATCAAATCTAAAGACTGACCAATTGATTCAGTTTGGTCTGGCTTTCATTGAAAGCAGTGCTCATTTTGCCAATGACTTTTGTGGGAACAGAGACTGCTCCATTCTCAGAACAAAATAAATGAAAACATCAATAAAATGTAATTTCTATGTGCCTAATGTTTCGAAAAGAAAAGAAAAGAAAAAAAGAAAAGAAAAGAAAAGAAAAGAAAAGAGAAAAGCAAAGAAAAAAGAAAAGAAAAGAGAAAAGAAAAGAGAAAAGAAAAGAGAAGAAAAGAAAAGAGAAGAGAAGAAAAGAGAAGAGAAGAGAAGAGAAGAGAAAAGAGAAGAAAAGAGAAAAGAAAAGAGAAAAGAAAAGAAGAGAAGAGAAGACAAGAGAAGAGAAGAGAAGAGAAGAAAAGAAAAGAAAAGAAAAGAAAAGAAAAGAAAAGAAAAGAAAAGAAAAGAAAAGAAAAGAAAAGAAAAACCCAGGGACCTCAGGTTGAGGCAGAATGGTGTCAGTCTCAGCTGTGGGCAATAAAAGGGCAATACAATGAAATATTTCTAAAATTCCTGCTGAGAGATTTACAGAATAACATTTCTTTCTTTGGAGATTTTCACCAAATGTCAGCTAATTATTCCTGACATTTATTCTGAGGTCCCATAGTGAAGAAGCACATGATCAGAAAGATTTAAGAAACTAATAACAGTGAATTTAAAATATTTACTGACTTGAACCTTGAAAGGTAGAGCCAGAGGGTTCCCCCCATACCTGAGAAAGTTTCAGCTGTACTATTGTACACCTTAGGGATGCCACACACAAAAACAGACAGTAAACCCCAAGCGAAAACCTTACTAACTGTACACGTATTGCCTGCTAGCTTTGAGAATAGTGTGCTGGCCTATTTTCAGTACGTAGGCTGCAGTGCACTGTGTATTATTGGTTTCCTATTTGTATATATATCTTGATGTTTCAGTATTTTTTTCAACAGTTATTTAAAGGAACACAGATTACCTAAGGAAATGGTAGTAAATGGACCATTGATTTTCATATTCATTTTGTTTCCTTGAAATATATATCACCTCTAATAGAAGAATGGAAATTACAGATTTGAACAGAAAAAAAGTTAAAAAATTTGAATAATAAACTTAAACAAGTTAAATAAAAACACCTTTTTTGCCCAGCTTCAGCAATATGGATTCATTTAAATTTCATTAATGATATAAAACATTTAACGCTCAAATCAGAAAAAGGCCTCAAAACTAGATATTGGATTTTGACAAAAGATCAAAGTCTGTGAAACGAAGGGGCTTGCTACTGACACACCATTAAAGCTACATCAGGGTGTGAGCACTAAGGACTTTGGAGTAATGTGGAGATTAAGGATGATCTGTTGCCTCACATGGGGTGGCAATTTCAGAAGTATCAGCAGGACGAGGTACATGTGGGGAGGAACAAAAGTCACCGGAGAGGCGGCCGTGGGAGCAGCCACCATCTGCGGCCAGAGCCTGCTGCCGAGCTCCTCGCGCTGCTCCCGGGGACGGCAGCGGGGCTGGGACGGGGCAGGCCTGGGGGCGCCTTCCACGCGCAGCATTTGTGTGCGTTATAGCTGGATGCTTTCGGTGCTATTACTGCATAGACTGCTGATGCTTGTGAAGCGTCTGCCCTGCTCTTACCTTCTGCTAAATTTGTCGGGATCAAGGGGTTCAAAACTGATATGCAAACTGAAGGGAAAACTGAAATGTTAGGAATGTTCCTGTCCTGAAACAGTGACACATCACAGGTTTTACAAGCCAGAACTCCAAACAAATATCAATTCAGTTCACTCAGAACTGTTTGTTTTGACAGCTCTGAAACACTGGATATGAAGTTAGGGCATTATTTCCTTTAATAAAATTAGCTTAAAGAAATGCTGTAATAAAATCAGATATATTTGTTATGAAAATTACACAGCAAAAACTGCAAAACGTGCAAAAAATTATTTGCTTTCTCATTTTGTGTTTGTGTTTTTAAAATCAATAAACCAAATCCTTCATTATAATCAGTTTCAGTTTTGCAAATAAGACTTTTTAATTAAAAACCAAGCCAACATATTTTGTCAGGAAATTTCTAACAAGATTGACTTGTAATGCAAGATTGTAATGTTTTACTGGATGCCAAAATCATTTCCATGATCATTCTAATTTCACTGAATTTAAAATTATCACTACTCCTAGAAGAATTTCCAAGGCTGCACAATGACCATCACAGCTGAAACTATGTTATATCGTGAAGATGTGTTCACATGTGACTCAGTTCCTGTGAGGTACTGATCATGCATATGGTTAGTAAAATCCTCTGTCCTAAAAAACATTAAAAAAAAAAAAAGTGACCTACATCCATCTACTCTCCATGGACTTCATCACAAATCCACAAAATTTGATCTTTCTGGGAAGACCCTACAGCAGCAGAGCTAAAGGAAGCCTTACTGTTAGGGGACAAAATCAGAGAAAGATTTCATAATCCAGAGTGTTAAAAACCTCAAAGAGACTTTTCCCTTTACTAATATTTTAAAGGCATGTCTTTGTGATTCAACTTACATATAATGTTGCATTTAGAAAAATGAGTTGTGGAATTAGTAAAAGATAATTCAGTTTATTCTGCTTAATAGTCTTCACACCCCAAAGACAAACAACTGTAGGAAATGTTTGTTATGCAGTTGGTAGGGTAATACCATTTTACATATGTTTCTCCACAATGCTTCTCTATGCAGAAAATGAGAGGATCCCTTCAGGGTGTCTTACTCATAATCTTTTATCTTCCAGAAGATTCATATCAACATGAAACCTTCAGTGTTGTTTCACTCGTTTTTTGTCTTGTGTGGAGAATACTGTAATTTTACTGATGAAGAATAGCTAAAAATTGATAAGGTTTCACCCAATATTTCACAAACTCCCAGTTATCTTCTGAAATCTTTGGAGAAATCTATGCTAATTTGAAAAACGTAAAAGTAAATAAATAAATAAATACTTTAGCATATAGAAAAAAATATACTTAATTCCCTAAAAATCCAGCCTTATACAAATATTCAGCCAAGCTTTAATCTAGCAAGTATACGCATGAATTCATGGCTCCCCAGCAGAGCAGAGGGCCAGAATCAATGATCTAACGCAGTTAAACATAATCCCATGCCTGACACATGTAAAGTGTTCACACTTGGCCTTGGCACAGAACAAATTTCATTCAACACCAAATCCTTAAGTACAAAAATTACATTTTATAAGCACATGAGGGGTCTGGTTTTTTGGGGGGTACAATTTCACAAATGGAGTCTCTTTGCACTGTACACTTTTCAGTTGTCATGTTTTAAATTCCTCAGATGTTCTATGGCTGAAAGTCCAGAAATGAAAACATTACCAAGAAATATAAAGGCAAAAATCTGTTCATGGATATCTTCGCAGGTTCTAGAAGAAACGCAAATCATTCAGTCAGAGCAGAGAGCTAAAGGCACAAAGGGTAAAGGTGATTCAGTGCTTACTACGCACAGCACCTTCCAATGAAATGCCTAAGTTGCCTGCACAGTGCATGGGCCTTTAGATATCAGTAAATCTGAGCAATCAGCAGAAGCCCAACTGGCCTGCTGATCGGGAAGCTGGCTCTCAGGGAGAGCTGCGTAGGCAGCGGAGGGTAAACTGGGAGGTGAGGTATTCCTGCTGGGAATGTTCCTCCGGGTTGAGCTGCTGGAGCGCCATCCTGCTGCTGCCTGGGGTGCTCTGGAGCCAGAGAGGACCCAGCTGCTGCAGCGCAGAGCTGTGCGCAGCTGATTCGCTTTGATTAAATGGCATTGATTATTGCATTAAACATTGTCTAACAAGTAATTCTGTGTTAGAAATAGAACGAGTAGCTGGGGACTAAAGAATACAATGTCAGCCCTTAACATAGCTTATAGTATGCTTTAGAGCAGTGGCAGCAGGGAACAGTAAAACCTATTTGATAACCACTAGTACGATAACATCGCTTCACACTTTGCAATGCTTGGGTATGCAGGATCTCCTCAGGCTGACTATCCCCACCTACTCCCTCCAGACAGGGATGAGCATGCTCTGCAGATGGATCATGCCAGTGCCAGCTCAGGGGTTTCTTCATCTTTCTCTCCTGAGTCACTCTGTCTTGCCCAGCCTGCCTTTTCCCCCCAAGCACCGCTCTTTGTCTTCTTTAATGGGTTATAACACCCAGGATGAAAGAATACTATGTTCAACTCTTTATACTGTCTGGAAAAATGCGAACTTACCTTCTCCACCGAACTTTCTAGACATTATGTACCAGTGAAATCTCAAACATTTCACTATCTTCATATAAGATGGAATAGCTTAAACGGGAATGTCAAAGAAAGCTAAAAGTGAGAATGGCCCCAGAGATTGGGATTTTTGTGTTAAAATAGGCTCAAAGGATGTTTTTGAATTTGACCTTTTTTTTCCCCATGTGAGTGTGCTAAATACTGACATGTGAAGTAAAAGGGAGTATCACTGATTTCCTCTTCCTTCAGTATGTAGCTGCCTTTTGATGTAATGAGAGCACAGCAACAAGAAGGACTTGCAGGCAAGACAGGTGAAGGAACAGGATTTACAAAGAAGGGGATCACAGAATCACAGAATCGCTGAGGTTGGAAGGGACCTCTGGAGATCATCTAGTCCAACCCCCCTGCTCAAGCAGGGTCACCTAGAGCACATTGCACAGGATCGCGTCCAGGCGGGTTTTGAATATCCCCAGAGAAGGAGACTCCACAACCTCTCTGGGCAACCTGTTCCAGTGCTCTGTCACCCTCACAGTGAAAAAGATTTTCCTCATTTTCAGATGGAATTGCCTGTGTTTCAGTTTGTGCCTGTTGCCTCGCATCCTGTCGCTGGGCACCACGGAAAGGAGTCTGGTCCCATCCTCTCGACACCCTCCCTTCAGATACTTGTACACATTGATAAGATCCCCTCTCAGCCTTCTCTTCTCCAGGCTAAACAGGCCAAGCTCTCTCAGCCTTTCCTCATAAGAGAGATGTTCCAGTCCCCTAATCATCTTTGTGGCCCTTTGCTGGACTTGCTCCAGTAGTGCCACATCCCTCTTGTACTGGGGAGCCCAGAACTGGACGCAGTACTCCAGATGTGGCCTCACCAGGGCTGAGTAGAGGGGGAGAATCACCTCCCTCGACCTGCTGGCAACACTCTTCCCGATGCACCCCAGGATCCCATTGGCCTTCTTGGCCACAAAGGCACATTGCTGCCTCATGCTTAACTTGGTGTCCACCAGCACTCCCAGGTCCTTCTCAGCAGAGCTGCTTTCCAGCAGGTCAACCCCCAACCTGTACTGGTGCATGGGGTTATTCCTCCCCAGGTGCAGGACCCTGCACTTGCCTTTGTTGAACTTCATGAGGTTCCTCTCCGCCCACCTCTCCAGCCTGTCCAGGTCTCTCTGAATGGCAGCACAGCCCTCTGGTGTATCCGCCACTCCTCCCAGTTTTGTATTGTCAGCAGACTTGCTGAGGGTGCACTCTGTCCCTTCATCCAGGTCATTGATGAAGAAGTTGAACAAGACTGGACCCAGCACTGACCCCTGGGGGACACCGCTAGCTACAGGCCGCCAACTAGACTTCTGCGCCGTTGATCACAACCCTCTGAGCTCTGCCATTCAGCCAGTTCTCAATCCACCTCACTGTCCACTCATCCAGCCCACACTTCCTGAGCTTGCCTATGAGGATGTTATGGGAGACAGTGTCAAAAGCCTTGCTGAAGTCTAGGTAGACAACATCCACTGCTCTCCCCTCATCTACCCAGCCAGTCTTTCCATCATAGAAGGCTATCAGACTGGTTAGGCATGATTTCCCCTTGGTGAAGCCATGCTGACTACTCCTGATCACCTTCTTTTCCTCCACATGCTTGGAGATGGCCTCCACGATGAGCTGCTCCATCACCTTTCCAGGGATGGAGGTGAGGCTGACTGGCCTGTAGTTCCCTGGGTCCTCCTTCTTGCCCTTTTTGAAGACTGGGGTGACACTGGCTTTCTTCCAGTCTTCAGGCACCTCTCCTGTTCTCCATGACCTTTCAAAGATGATGGAGAGTGGCCTAGCAATGACATCCACCAGCTCCCTCAGCACTCGTGGGTGCATCCCATCGGGGCCCATGGATTTGTGGGTGTCAAGTTTGCTTAAATGATCTCTAACCCACTCCTCCTCGACCAAGGGAAAGTCTTCCTTCCTCCAGACTTTCTCTCTTGTCTCCAGGGTCTGGGGTTCCTGAGGGCTGGCCTGAGCAGTAAAGACTGAAGCAAAGAAGGCATTCAGTAACTCTGCCTTCTCTGCATCCTTCGTCACCAGGGCACCCATCCCATTCAGCAAAGGGCCCACATTTTCCCTAGTCTTCCTCTTGCTACTGATGTATTTGAAGAAGCCCTTCTCGCTGTCAAGCTAGATATCCAGCATTGCCTAGAAAAAGGTAATTCTACACACAGACAAGCAAGTGCTCAGTAACTCTCCTTGTGGAAACTTTGGTCAAATCAAAGAAAGATATTTAGATACCTAACTCTTAAGCAGTAAATGGGAGTTAGTTTCCTAAACATATTTTTATATATGGCCCTAGGCTTTTTTAGGTGATTGCAGGGAAAGGCAGAGGCTTAAGGGCTTAGATTTTGGCCTTGCCTAAAAGGACACCAGTTGTTAGCTATTAGGAAGCTGAGTTCTTGGCAAGGCCTACCTCTGAATTATTTCAGCTAGACTACTGAAATTTTCAGGACCTTTTTTTGTTCTTGCAGAAATAGAAGATTATTTTTCTTTAAAGAAAGGCTGTTTTTTTTTTCATCTCTGTTACTTTCTTCCCCAATTGAAAAACTGTTTTCATTTACAACCTAACACATATAAAAGTTAAATGTTCTGTTGATTGAGAAATTACTTATGAAAGAATGCAATTATTTTCTTGGCTGCTTGTTTTGATTCTTTTTCTCCCTGGCTTTAGTGTAGGCCTTCCAGGAATTTGGAGCTTTATAGAATATCATTTTGTTTATGGGATAATGCATTCAGCAATTTCATTTCATTGGTAAATCTTCCCTTTAAGTTTCCTGTGCCCACCATTAATCTCAAATGTACAGCACTGCAGAGAAGGTAGTTAAGCAGCTTACACGAAGGCTAACTGGCTGTATGCACAGTCTGGTGCTGCTTCTATGACAGCCTGACAAGCTTGCCTTCCTATTGAATATCCCGGATTGTGGCTCATTTCTTAGCAATGCAGAAACTCTTCCCCTTCACCCTGTGGATATCAGTTTTGTCTAAAACAGCTTATTAAAAAGGATGAAAGACATTGGTCTTCAAACCTACTCTTTTTTAAACCATGTTCTCTGTCTGAAATGACCTTCACCATGTGCCTGGTGATAAAATATAATCTCTTTTCAAATATTTTATGTATTCACTTCATGCATTTTAAGCATTTAGACTATTCAAATGCACTGCCCTCCATGAGGAAGTGTGGTGTCAGCTGGATTCTGCATATGCTTCTCTATAATGTTTTCATGATAATGCAAATACATACTTCCTCCTTTCTTTCACAACTAAGCCCCCAAACTCCTGCTCGCAAATGTTATTAAATGTAACTTCATCAAGAAGAACATCAGTGCAAAGGATATGAAAAATAAACAAACTATATAGAACCTGTGGCATTGCTGGAAAGGGGAAAAGCTTCAGTGGTGGATACACATATGCATAAAACATCTCCCATGGATTTGGCTGGGCAAGTGGCAGCATATGCTGTGACAGATTTACAGCTGTACATGTGCTGACTGCCCAAACATACATGTGTGCTGACTGGCCAGCTGGCTGCTTCCTCCTGAAATGAATAAAGGACTGGATTACAATGACTTTTCCTTCAAGGGAATACTAATTAGGGCCTCTGCTACAATCAGGAACTGATTTTCAAAAAACCTGTAGGAATTTCAGATCTTTGAGACTCCTATACCTCTGTCAGATTTGGTTCTGACTGGACAAAAAAGTCCAGGGATGGCAACAACAGAGAGACAGATGGACCAACAGTATGATCACATAACCCTTATTTCTTCAGGGAACATGGCTAAAACAATTAGCTTTTCCTTGAATTCTTGCAAAAAGGGATAATAAAATCTGCATTATCCTTTTGCATCCCTACTGTGTGCTGGTAGAGGTACAATATCTTTTTTATTTACCAAGAAGTTTTTATTTCCATCTCCTTTTCCAAAGGTGACTTCTAACTGAAGCCAATGGAAATTTCAAGCATGGGAAGGGTAAATAGGTGAAGAGAGATGTTCAGAAACACACCTGGATCTGAATTAGCTAAAGGTCTTTCTAAACAGTAGTTTAGTATATTAAGGTCGCTTTCTCTAAGAGAAGCAGAGTGGCATTCCTCATGTGGAAAGCAAATTCTGAGGGAAAATTTTGGGCAAAAGAACCAGAGGTAAGACAGCTTCCCTGTTGATAAAGTCACAAAGATTTTTGCTCAAATTCAAATTTTATAGAGCTTGGTGGCCTTAAATATAATTATAGTGGAAGCTTTAAAAAGAATTAGTACCTATGGTATTGTGGGTAAAAGCAGTGTATTTTAAATGCCAAATTATTGAAAATATTAATTTATCTTATTTTGTCTTGAATTTGTATAGCAAAAGTCAGAACTTGACAATTTGTTGCTGCTCCATCTTTGCTAGAGCAGAGCTAAATTATGACTTTGCCATCGTGGTTCTGATTAAGAGGAAAGGGAAAAATTTTTTTGGCTTGTTCTGATGGGTGATATCTTGCCTAGCTTTAGATACTATCATATCTAAAAATATTTATATCTAAGGTGGTCACTACCAAAACATCTTTACACCCAATTGGAAGAAACAGAAACTTGTAAGTTTTAGCTGAGCTGTTTTAGATGTCTCCTGTAAGACAATATGAACTCAGCACTAGAATTGCTTATATATCTCCACTGATTGAAGAGGGAATTAAAAAAATCTCAGCAATAAATATTTTTTCTCTAGATATCAACATATTGACAACCATTAACATTTTGATAAAGAAATATTACCAAAATTGTAATAAAATTTGGAAACACTTTTCATTGCTTGTTTTTTTCAACCACTTTAATGATTTCCTTACACTCAGAAAGATTCCTATGGATGCAATCAGCATTAGGGAAACACCAGTTCTTTCTTAGGAATGATGGAGGAATTTAGTTTCCAGTGTTTTCTCCAGTATGTTTCCTAAACAGTGTATTTACATCCAGAACAAAAGAAAGATCAAGCTCCGTGTGGTCTTAGCCAAATCATCCATTCACCTCCTCACCCCCAATTTTCATCTGTTACTCTCTGGATCTCTCTGTGGTCTCATGCCAAGAGCAATCACACTGAGATTTTAGGATGCGTCAACACAGCAATCTTTTGTATAAGCATCTGTTTCCCTCAGCTCTGCTAGCTTTCCTGCCTCGAGCACTTTGAAAATGCCTGGTGAGTCAGCTGCCCGGTGGTACAGTTCCCTGCTCCCTCACTGTCGTGGATCTTATTGCCGATTTCAGTGAGATCAAAAAGTTAGAGGGGCTTAAATCTCTGGAGAGCTATTTGCTCCAACTCTAATAAGAAGGTGTTGATAGACCTTTGGCAGTGCTATTGAAAGACTGACTCAAGGTTATTACAATTTTTTTTTCCACTGTACTTACAATATGTTATTTGTGTAGCTGGAGTTTTGCTGTTGTACAATTAACTACAATATTTTTATGCTCTAAAGTAAAATGCTCCTCTCCTGCTTTGGATGCTTATTGCCATTTCCCCCATTTTGTACTTTCAAGCAATCGTTTTTTTCTCTGGGCATGATGCATCTTCCTTATGTTTGTAAGATTCTCTAGAACTGCTCTTCTTCTGAGAAGGAAATATACTTCCGTTCCTCATAAACCTAGTCTTATCTTGATTTTTTTACTGTAAATTAATTATGGGAGACTGATGAGTCAACATGACATCGTGGCTATAGAAAATTACATTTATTCAAATTAATCTTTCATGAGGTTAAGATTGTCTTACACCACAATTTTTTTATGACCCTTGACATTTGAACACTCTTTCCCACATTATTCCCTGCAGGTTAAAGTGCATTTCTTCTTGACATGCTTTAAGAAGAAATGAGTGCATATATAAAATAAAAATTATATGTATGCAAGCATAGATCAGAACACATACAAGTATAATAAATTACTTCCTTTTATGACTAATTAAAAAGAGACTCCAACAGTTGGATATCTGTGGAGGGGTTTTGTTTCTTTCTCTGAAGCCAACCGACAAGGCAACTGCATTCTGTCTTGCTGCCTTTTGTAACTGTCCGTCCACTTGCAACTATCAATCAGACTGTGAGACTTTTCATAAAACATGTCTTTGATTAACCAAAGACATTGCCTCTGTGTTCATCTGGAATTTGTAGAATGTAGCAGGTCATGTAGATGTCACCTTATCAAAAATATAGAAAATGAAATAGTCAAAAATACAGCTATTCAACAGAGAACTCATAATTATATCAAAAGAGTGTCTCTTTTTTTCTTTTTTTTTTTAAAGCCACTGTACATCATCTTTGGGGGAAAAATAAACAGCATTATACACTCTAAGGGAATTTGACTGAAATGAGGGGGGGTTATGAGGGGGAGGGGAGAGAGCTGTAGACTTTGAAAGCAGCAGTTTTCTTGGAAACCTATGATACCACAGAAGGCAGATGCTTTTGTTTGAAAAGCAGCATGTCATGCAGATGAATGCTGGGCTTCACCAAGTGTAATATCTGAAAGGAAAGAGCTGTCAAAAATAATAATCCCACCTCAAAGCCAGTTATGGGATTTTAAAAATATTTGCATGTTGCCACTGCTGCCTCATATGGTGGCATCACAAGTGCATAGAATTTGAATTCACTTAAGGTGTTTGCATCTCTGCAAAAGTGCAGATTGTTTCCCGTTGCACTGTTAGGCTCCCAGAATGCCAAGTTATTTGCGCTGCATGAACAGATTGCATAATTATATGTTGACTTTCGTGAAAGGTGAGTTGGCTGTGCAGTGTGATTAGGTTTTCCAGGGCTGACAAATGCATAGGTGAGGAGACAGACTCATGAGGACCATACCAGTGCAATTTTTAATAATGAGCAGAAACTCTTGGGACAATTTTTTTAAACATAATGATGAAACACCTCAAATGTGAGATATACATTTGGTTGATTTGGCATGTGACGTTAAGTTGAATGAGTGTGAGTTAGGTTTACTGCGTTGCTGAACAAGCATGAGAAGGTAGTCTACTAGCAATGTTTTTGCTTTACTGGAAAATTTAGATTTTACAGAAATCTTTCAGTTTTCCCATCAGAAAAATACAAGTCAAATATTTTTATTTCAGGCTTGGTAAATAAATAACAGGAAAAAAAAGTGTTTTGTTAAAGAAAACTTAAACCTTTTTTCATGCTTAGCACAATCTTTATGTTCTACAGAGCGGCTGCTAACAGTATTTCTGTGGTCAGATCACCTCCTATTTCTTCTACTATGACTTTCCTAAGAAATTCTCCGTGGACACTTAGCAGGGGGCTCCACAGCAAAATTCAGATGGAGATTTAGCTTGAGTGTGGAACTGCAGCAGCCTTGCGAAAGGTCATAACAGTAGCTTTTTAATGCTATGGGGAGGAATAGGGAATCTAGAGGGAAATAATGAGTGAATGAGCTGAATTACACAGCTGTAAAGTTCTCAGATTTTGATCATCTGGTAGCTCCAGACCTTCAAACACTTAAAAGTTAGAAACAAATCTGGTCAGCAGGAGGAAACTTTTTTTACCAGTATTTCCTTGATTGCTGATCCACCTGGTTTGATGAGGATGGCCAACTACAGTCTGCAGGAAAGGGGTTTTGTGACATGTGAGGGTTGTATGAAGGACACTGGTACTGATACTGTGACCTGGGCTGCCAAAATACACTTACATTGCTCAGAAAATATCCATACTGTATCCTGGGAATCACAGGTCTGCAGTCACAGGAAAAAAATCACCCAGTTAAGAGACTGTAATAGGCTAGAGATACAGATTTGCCACTTCAGAGGACCCAAAGGCATCCCAGAAATAAGTGAAATGGAAGTCAAATTGACCTGAAATGAAAATCCTAAATATATATATATATATATAATTTTTTACACATTGTCTACTAAGAAAAATACTGGGAATGTATCATTCTGATTCTAGACAAATTCTGAACTATCAGAATTTCCAGGGAGACATGTTGATTTTGCCAGCACAGAATTCACACTAGGAGGGGGGGAAAGAAAAGACTACGTTGCTGTGTTTCAGGTTGGGTGGCTCTCCTTTCAAACTGTCATAAGTGTGGAGTATTGCCCTCTTTTTTCATTTAAAGAAAGGCAGAAAAGTAAGTCTGTATAAAACTAAATTTGTTACTGGAAATGAATCTCGGTTTAGTTTTTCACTTTTCTGACTATAAACATGGATTAAGGGGAAAACAATGTTTGAAGTGCAAGACTCCAAAATACAATATAATAGCACATTTCCTTCAAATTACTCTTCTACTGTGGTTATTGCTTTGTGTGTAGAGGACAGATAGTAGATTATAGATTTTGAAATCCTAAAACTGTGGCAGTGTGCTTCCACAGGTTGGTTTGAAGACCTTTGAATTCTTGGAATCGCTTTCATTCCTGATTGGATATCAGGCATTGCAAGGTGTATATAAAAGTAAGTAACTGATTTCGAGGGGAAATCAGAGGTTAAAATTGCAATTTTCTCCAAAGGAAACCTCCCCTGTTTTGAATTTTTAGTAGCTGTCTGTGTATTATTAACAACCCTACTTAGATTTGACAGGCAACTAATAATGTGGTTATTCATCTCAAAGACAGTGGACCAGAATACATTTCTGGCTGTATAAATGCATTTTAAAAGCTGAAAGACAAATTTCATTACAAAAAAGAATGGGGATTTAGTAAATGTAATCTTTGTTTTTTTATTGGTAGATAAATCTTTCTTTTTCTACAACTGCTATTAGTATTTTAGAAAGTTTAATAAACAGAGCAAGCATTTCCCTATTTACTAGTAACAACAGTGTTTGAAAGCTGACAGTGCAGCATCCATTTCACAATACAGTTCACCCTGTGTGCAGTGCCATTGAAACCAGTTTAGTTACACAGATCTGGATTTGGTTCAACAGGCATGCATTACCTTTCTTGGAAAAACTTTGTCGAGTCAAAGTCAAAGACACAACAAATGACAAGAGCCTGTTCTCAGTAAAAACTACCAGAATTTGTCCACAGTCTTACAGAGATGCTCAGCTAACTCCCCAGTGTGATTTTCAGAACACCATGTATACATATAGAGGTATTCATTGTAGTGATTTCCTCTCCTGAAATAGTTCCTAGAGAATATTTTCCCTTTGAAAAGTTGATCCTGAGTTTTTGATAGAAAATTAAGGTTCTAATTAATAAAAAAGAAAAATTAAATTAAAATATAGAAAACATATCTCAGTACATTTTGCCCCATCTCAAGCTCTCTGTTACTCTTGCTATATGTACAAATGGCAACTAGAAATTAAGTATCAGTGTCCAGACACTGTCAAAAATAGCATTATAGCATTTAAGCACCCTTTTGTTTCATGACAAACACCCCTCCTATTGAGATTAATTAGTAATTCTCTTTAGGAAAAACTCCTGCATTCTCAGAAGTCCTTTTTCTGTGATGCTGAACTGATATCTATTTCTCTTTAAAAATTAGTTTTCTTCTGGTTATTGTCATTACTTTTTATTCAGGATATAGTTTTTCACTTTTTTATTTAAATGTCTATTCAAAAAATCCCATCTTCCTGTCCTTTTCAAGGTGTTATATTCTATAAATCATTAAATTCATGAGTTAGGATAACAATAACTGAAATAATAATAGTTTTATCTATCAAGACGGAAACTGTCCTGACTTAAAGTAAGTGTGTTATCTTCACCTGACATACTTAAATCAAGGCAATTTCATTGGAATGCAATTTAACAATGATGAAAATGATGATATAAAGTTGTGTTTTAATGAAAGTTGTCTCCTGTATGGCTCTTAGCGAAAGAATATTTCTTTTTTACATCTGTCATTTTAAATTTGATATTCATAAAATATACACAAGAAAACAAAATACTTGGTACATATTCTTCGATCTCCCCAGGCAGTGCTAAATTCTGGTTCTTTGTCTTAACTCTGCAAGATATTCCTTCAGCTGAGAAAGCCGAGTGATGAAGGTTTATGCTCTTTTTATGAAGTTCTGCCAGATTAAGCCCATTGTTCACCCAGTCTATGGAGGAAGTGAAATGGAAGTTGCTCTTTTGTTATAACAGGAATTGTGTGAAGTCCCAGAAGAGGTGAATGGCTTCTAACTCTTTGGCATTTCATATTAAAAAGAAAAAAAACCCAATAGTATCATAGTACATCTGTTGCCATAACCTATTGCTTCACTTCCCATGTTCTTCAAGGCCTCTTCAATAGTGAGGGAGAACAGATAGGGACACGGGAGTCTGAATGTTAAATGGCAATAGAAGCATGAACAAAGTCGTTTCAGGCACCTGCCTGCCAGGTGGTACCTGACAGAGTTTAAGTCGTGGTCCAGCTGACATTATTATTGGAGGGATTTGTTTATTCCTGCCCCCCTCAAGCAATGACACCATCTGGAAATGTGACATAGCTGAAGCTGTGAGCTTTAGACCTTCTGAACATACTTCTTCAGTTCCTACTCTTGCTCCTTGGTGTGACCTTCCTAAGCAATTCTCCATCCAGAAGAACATCTGGATCCCAGAAGTTCTATCAAAGACTTCATTAAATTTTCAGGAATACATTTTGATTTTGTCTTCTTAAGAAGATTTCTGTAAACGATCTAGTTTTGCCCTTTTTTTAACTTAATAATAAATTGTAAATATAGGAACAACACATAAACTAAGTGGTTGCTTCAGACTTTCCCTAGATTGTGCAGTGTTGAAATATTTTGTCATGCAGTATCTGTTTCTCTGGCAGACTTGTTAGATTCCATGCAGTTTTTAGTGGTCAAACATGTGCATAAACCAACAGCAGTGCTGGTAGGCTTCCTGCACTTGGAAATGTCAAAAGGGAGGCCAGGGAATGAATGGAATAAACTACATTTTCATTTTTAGGTGACAATCTTCCAAATTAAGGCTGGAACATTTTGATAAGGCTAGTCTGGGAAGTTTCCTATATTACACTGGAATAACTTGATTGGCAGGTTTGGCATATAAATCACAGTGCTTTCCAGAGGTGTGACACTGTTTTATTTGCAAGCACTTCTCAAAACAGAAACACAGCTATAAACAGCAAAATCTGGCAGCAACAGTACCTCTTCATTTCTCCTCTCCTCAGTGCAATTGTTCTTCTCCCTGTCCCATCCTGAGCAGTTGCCGGCTCTTGAACTCCCCAGTCAGTAGAGGTATTAAATCACATACAAGTCTTCTGGTTTTGTCTCATGAGAAGTAATGTCTGGGAACCAAAGAAATAAAAATAAGAGGAAACAGCTACAAACAGTTTTGAAGGGAAACAGGACAACAGAAGACAACCTTCTGCACTCTTTGGTCACCCCTTCATCATAAATCTTTAACAGACATGTGACCATCTTCACACATCCATCCTTCTTACAGTTAATTGGAGAATTTCAGAATTAAAGCTAACAACCTGGCAATTTTCACAAGCACTCAATTCACAGAGATACTAAATCTGTATGATACAATCCCTCCTGAATTCCTAAAATCAGCTAATCTATAAGTAATACAGACAGAAGGCACAAAACACAGTTTATACCCTTTAATCCACCTGCTATCAAGTCAATGCACGTCTGTTATCTAACGTAAATTGTTGGCAGCAAAGTTAGAATGAGTTTTCTCACACTGATTAGATGTCAGAGCTGGCTCTGTTTCTAGTAGCATATGCTACTAGAATATATCTGCTCTATAAATTGGAAGAGCTACTATATCAGCTATAATTTCTTAGAACATAAAACTCATGGAGTTCTCTATTCATGAGGTCAGAACTACAAGGTGAAATATAAAAAGAATGCAAAGATTTCCAATATCTGCTTAACCAGTGGCCCATTATCTTGTACTCTTTTTATAAGTTGACCAGTATCAGGTTGCTTAGAGCAAGAGAAATAAACCTTATGAGGATAAGAATTATTTGATTTGCCCATAAGCATCATACAGTCATATCTTTTTGGATATAGGCTTATATCCTAAACGACAGTGATTTACACTGTCTAACATAGATTTGTTCTATTTTTACATATGTCTATTTTAAATCTGAAAGATCTCTGTATCTTTTCAAAAACTCCTAAGATTTTGGATATCAAGGGTATCTTGCAATGACTAGATTTACAAGTTAATTGGGTGTTATGTTCAGAATTACTTCTGTTGAGTAGTGTGCAATATGCTACTATAATTTTTTATTGATTAATCCCCCTTCTTGTATTATGGGACAAAAAAAGCAGTAATATTCATTATTTCCTATATGTTTCTTATCCATTACTTATCCCTTCTGAAATTTAAACAATCCCCAAATTTTCAATTTCCTTGCATGTAAAATTTTCTCTATTTCTTTAATTTGTTTCTTGTCTTTGATTCCATTCTGTTTCTGCTATATATTTTGAGAGCTAGTAGCTAGAGGCATGCCCAGGCTGAAAATTTACCATTACTTTGTTCAGTAGTAGCTTCTTAATACCTTTGTATTTGTTTCTACCATGTTCTTCATAAATCCTTATGTAAGATTTAATTTCTGTCTAGTGCTGCACATACAAACACATTTTTATATGCTGCCCTAGGTTTTTCTCTCAAGTGCTTATACCTGATTTCAAACTCAAACTTAGACGGATGGTTCAGGTTGTTTCTTCCAGTTGTAATATAAATATATGTCTTATTTATCACTGTTACAGAGCAACCAGCAACCACTAAACTCTGTGGAATGACTTGCAGTGGCTGAATTTTCCCCTTGTTTTTTTAAAAAGGGTTGAGTTTCTCTACATCTCATTCATCACTATATCTACCAAGGAATTTATATACCTAGTTTTATCTAAACTTTTTGAACAACTGTAATCCAAACTCTAGATATGAACCAAACTTTAGACCATCAGTATGAACTAAAATGTAGATCCTGACACCTTTAACTAAACTTGCAGTCTGGTCTTTCAAGGTGCTTTCTGTAGAAGAGATGGCATGTATTTTTGAAGGCTGGTGGCATTTTCTTTAAAGTGTGGTAGTTCATTGTCATTGGTACCAGGTCAGATCTTCCTAGATGCCAAACTTGCCACCAGTACCAATAAATGTCACTGTTCTAGACCTAGAGAAAAAGGCAATTCAGATATCAGTGGGGCTAAATAGTCCTCTGCTGATTCCTGTCTGTTTTTATTTACTTTAGGGGAGCCTAAGATATATACATTCCTAATTTAATCATCATAGATGAATGTATAAAGTTTAGTAACATGAACTCATACTATTGTTTTCCTTTGTGTAGGGTCATTACTACATCACCTTTTGGTGTGTTACCAAAGGGAAAGAGTTGGAGGGCAATACTAAAATGATTCCTCTGATGTCTGCAGATGTTTCTTCCAAAATAAAAGAAAGGTAAGTTAGAATAATAGGAGTTTTCTTCTATATTGCACCTGATCTGAAACTACTGTAGTACTATTATTACTACCATTTCTTGTCCAATTTTTGTATTTAAACACAAAGTAAGAAAGAAGAGAGAAAGAAAAATGCAGAATAGACTTAGATCTTCAAAACCTAATTTCAAAAGCTAAAGTCCACCAATAAATAGATAAATGATCCTCCTAAATCACCTAGATAATTCCCATGCCTGAATCTTAGTGGTATTCATAAAAAAAAAAAAAAAAATCTGATAAATTCACCACAGGACTCAGTCCAGCAGATGACTTTATAACATGACTATCATGTTTCAAGAACAACCAAGAGAAGAAACTTTCCCTTCCTTTTCACCGAGTCATTTATTAATTAGGTATTTTCTTCAGGGACAGGAAATTCAGGACCATTTATTTCTTCTGCCAAAGGCATTTGAATCCCTGTCAGTCACATCCCAGAGAACATCCTACCCATAAGACTATAGACTTTTCTCCAGTGCACATTTATCTGAGTGCCAAAAATTCCTGGACCACTTCACAAGAAGAAAATAAACATATTTTATCGACTGAGATATTGTTTACAAATACTTTCAACTCCTCAGCTTTTTAGGGCTGATTCAAAGCTTTTTGAAATGCACTCATACCCTTCCATTGACTTAGATGACCTTTTGACCAGCTCCTTGGAGTAGATTGAGAGGAGAATTAATCTGTGATCAAAACAAATAAAAGGCCTAAGGCTTTCTAAAGCTGCATGCTGCCATCTTAAATAGGAACTCATTCTTCTGAATTTATTGGAGAATCCAGTTAAAATCTAAGTTAGTGAACTAAGACTAAGACCTGTAACAGGTAAAAATGCACAGGTGTTAGCATTTATTGTTATTCTATTTATTTTATTTTTCTTTCTCTGGTTGTGAAAAATCCAAGAAATCAAAAATTATAGCATTTGTTTTCGATAGGGAATGTTTTTAACTGTTTGCCTATTAATGGCTGTTTTAGTTGTTCTTGCTTACTTCATGAGAGATAGGAAGGATTAAATTGTTCGGCATCACTCTGAATACTATATCAGAATCATACCCACTCATCTGAGAATTGCAAATATCTTCATGTCTGACTCTTCTCTTATTCATATTAAATTCACACTAGTAAGATGTCAGTTCCTTGATTAAACTCTCTCTCAGATTTCCCCTGGACAAATAATAACAGAAGCCTTCCCATTCTCCCACCCTCTGCCTTCTTTGCTCTGCTTCCAGAATCAGCAATACAAAAATCAATAGCTAATATTTCATTGCCAGGAAAGGGAAAGTGTTAGCAGCAGAACCATGACAAGGTCATTCCCTCAGTCTCGGGCTACCAAACATACACAAACACTTGCCACCAGTGAGGGCAAGAGAACAGTTCTGGATGCTGCCAGCTTGCTGTGCTAACTGACCACAATGTATATGTCAACACACAAATCACATTCTGTGACATAAACACACACACATACATATTCATGCACTTATCCCAACCTGTTTTTTGCCACTTTACTGATTTACTGCATATTAGAACTGTTGACCTTCCAGACGATAATATTTAACGTTTATTCTCTTGTAATACTTGATGTAATATTTCATTATAAAAACATCCTTAGCTGGTAAATGAGATTTTCTGGATGTATCACATGTGAGATATAGAGACATGCAGGTTCAGGTCCTCAAAATATATTTGCCAGACTGCTTTCTATACGTCTATATCTTTCACAGGGAGTATGTGTAGAAATGCTGAAGGCTTGACAGCACTGAACTGACTGGCTCTTCTGTATCCCAGAAGCCTTAGCATGATTCAGGTACATATACTGCCTCTGCAGACCTTAATTCAGCATTGAAGTCCACGTAACGCAACTAAGATAGATTGTTCTTTTCCTTTCCTATTTGTGTAACAGGTAAGTAGTGTGCAGGAGACTCTAGTTCAGCCTCTCCCTGACCTGATTTGCAAAATAAAATTGAATGGCAGCATCCCAATTCTGCAGAACTTCTGTAACTAGTGGGCTATATAATCAGTCTCTCCTGTCTTCTTTCCCTTGCTAGTCCAGCTCATATTTAAAAAAAACAGTGAAGCTGATAGGAAGCAAACCTTAGACACAACTGACTAGAACATTTCCATAACAAAAAGATTCAAGCCCCAACAGGTAGAAGGCGACTTGAAATCAGCTCCAGTTTCAGCAGAACATAAGTTCCTTCTTGACAGTTTCATGGGACACAATCTGGGTATGTCTATTGCATATTTTTTGCATACATATCTGAACCACTTCACTGATGCCATGGAACTATCCAGATAAAATCCAGTTTCAATATAGATGTTATTCAACTATTTTAGTAGAAGAATGAAGACAAAATAATAAGCCAGTTGCTCAGCTGGGCTTATAAACCTGGCACAATTTTATTATAATTTAGCTATACGGCCCTTAGATCAAAGCCATCTTGCAGTTCAATGCTTCAAAGTATGAGCAGAATGAAATGATTCTACCTGCAAAAGATGATGCAGATGGAGCTTATGGATAGTTAATTCCAAGAACAGTTTCACTTTTGTAGAGACTCCTATCCTTATTCCTTTTACATCACTTCTATTTTATAAAAGAAAGTTGTTCTCAGCATTACTGGGTCTTCAGCGTTGGATCCATGGAAAGAGAGTTGTTATCTTCTGTTCTATACGGCCAGAAAAACTTGGAATCTTCTCTGTGATTCTTGGGATAAAACAGCAGTGGGTATCCTGATTACAATGCTGGAATGGGACTTGGGACTCTCTGATCCACTAGAAACCTCTCCTGTAAGCTTTGACAAACTCATTCTTTATTGCAGTTTTTATTTTACAAAACTAAGGAAAATATTTACTTGGTTTACAGAGACATCTTTTACCTGTGTTGAGAGACAGTAGGGCTTTCAAAGACTCTGGGTATACATAAGGACTATAGGTAAAAATCAAGAATTCATCCCTGTGCCAGCAGCAAATACTTCCAGCAGAAAAAGATTTGGAAAAACAGATGAACTTCTCTGTAAGCACTTCCAAATTTGTATTTTTATTAATGTCTTTCATCTCAACTGACAGGAAAATTCATTATAATTAAAAAGATAACTTAGGTTAGTGAGGCTTGCTCTACAATGGAGTTGTGAAATTAATTTTTAGACGGCCTTTGTATATACAGCAGATATTTCAGCACTTATGAGAGAAAATGCTTCCACTGAACACAAACAGTGATAATGACACACTGGTCTTTTTTCTGACTAAAGAAGAAATCTGACCAAATAAACTACAGATCAGATTCTCAGCTGTATAATTTTGACAATGCTAACAATAATTGACTATCACAAACAGTTATAAGGATACTCATACTTCATGGAAGCATGTATATTTTTCTAAAAATTTTAGTAAGCACTTATGATACTGCCCAATAGGTAAAACTGGAAATTAGAAATAACTGTATGTGCACAGGATTCCTTTGTACCTGCTACTGGCTTTATATTTAAAGAACATTTTAAAAGCATCCCATTGTCACCAAGAGTTTTCAGAGCTCCAGAATTGGGACTGCAGCATGTACAAATGCTCTACTCATCCCATGTTCTCTTTATAATTAATGCAAGAGGAACAGGCATTTTTAAAGTGCAATTCATCTGGCTTGTTTAAGACATCCACTTTAGGACGTGATGAATCATACTTTAAACTCCATTGACAGTATTAGTGAAAATTCCTTAACTCTAAAGGATGCCCAGGGTGACAGACTTAAACAAATTGAGCCCAAGGTGGAATTATGGTGGAATTATAAGATATGGTTTTCATTCCTATTTTTGCAAAGGCTTACCATCTATATATGAGCAATTATATTTTTGAGAGTAAAGATTCCTAAAATTAAGTCACTTGGATTCCAGAGGTCTGGGGACCTTGACTTCTCAGTGAAAAATACAGATTTTTGAGCATCAGAATGATTTTTTAAAGCAGATGACAAAGGCATTCAGCTTTGGTAACACTGGCTTTAATTTCCCTGTGTGTCAGCTTTTCCATACGTAAAGTGAGAATTATGATATTAATCTTATTGTGACCTGGTTTGCCTGTATTCATGCAGGTTTATAAAATGCTTTGATAAACTCAAAAGGATTCAGATGCTAAATATGACTTTATGAGCTATGTTATTTCTCTTTGCAGCTACTTGTAACTGAGATTCATATATTGATGTCATCTATTCTTAGACATTTTAATCTCAGTTTAAATTTGGTCCTGTATTAATTTCTCCTTTCTAACTGAATAGGAGGTGCCCACTGTTGTGCCTCAGACCCCCTGAATTTACACTTCCATACCTTTGTGATTCAGACCATATCCTATAACGCCCTTCTTTGCTGTATGTAATGTGGAAGACATTAGCCTCCCATATACTATTAAAGATTCAGCATCACAAGCTATCATTATATTAAGTTTAAGGCAGTTTTTTTATCAACGGATGAACAATCACAATGATTAAAAATGCTTCTCCTCTCAAGGGCCTGCACAGTATTTTGCATTCTCTGGCATGTTGATTAGTTATGTTGATTGAAAATGAGTGAAAAACAGAGACAACTTATTAGCCAGTTTAGTTAGCTGCCACTTACATTAATGAAAATGTCTGGCTACATGCCCATTAAGAATACTTGGAAGATCAGAGGTCGAAAAGCGATTCCTCTGCTTCTCACAGCTGACAATTTGGAACCGCGCATATTCACAAAAGGCAGCTGAAGCACGCACAGCCTCCGCAAGGAAACGCTGCTGCACGGGAGTGCAGTCCAAAGCAGAGCAGCCTTCGGAGCAGGGGAGTCGCGCTCGGCTGGTGGCTCGCACGGCACCCTTGGAAAGCTGGCACAGCAGGTGCTTTGGCAGTGGCAGTATTTATCAGTGAGAACAGCCAGCAGCAGCTCCATTACTGCCACTACTAACAACACATGTCTTTCTTTCATTGCCAGAGAGGCACTGATGGAAATAAGGGAGAGCACATAGTTGGTTTTCTAAAGGACAGCTTTGTTTTTTTCTTCACAATTTGTTTATTTAAAGTGCCTCCTCAGAGTGGCTCTGAGGATGCAAAATAGAATTTCTTGTAATTATTATTTTTTGTTAATTTCAGTGTACGTCAAGGAGCTTCACACTGGGTAAAAAATGTCCATTGTCTGAGGTGCGTAGAGTTAATAAGAAGCATTAGTGGCCCATAGAGGGAGAAAAGAAATATTCCCACGATTCCTATTTCGCATTTGGAATTGCAAGGGTAAGAGCAGTAAAGTGATTTGCCCAAGGTGAAGTAAATAGTGCCAGGAACTGAATCCAGATCTCATGAGTCATAGCCCAATGCCTTAATCAGCTGACCATGTTTCCAAGCATTTGGCTTTACAAAATCTGTTGGCCTGATTTACTGGCAAAGTCTAAAAAGAGTGATTTTTCCCACTACAAAAAGTCAATGACCTAAAAAAACAAAAAAGGAATAACTTTCTTCTTCTTTTTTTTTGGTCAGCTGGACAAATATCCCACCTGAGTAATACAATACAAATGCTGAAGAAAAAGGATGGTAATAGAAACAAGGCTTACAGGTAGCACAGTATCCACTCCAGCACTGCTGCAAGACTCAGGTGACAATGCTTTGCCATAAGGAACTGTGCATTAAAATGTAAGACAAGGATCTTATCACTTAGAAAACATCTGCTGCTTGTCAGCTGCCATTTAGACAATGGGAAATGGCTAAGAAAGAGAATGAAGAAGTTTGCTTGTGATTTCTAGGCTGCTGAGTATCTGCTCTCTTTTTCCTAATGCTTAGCTCTGTCTGAACAAAGAAAGAAGATTTTGACCTGACTTTGTTCTAATTCTCTTGAAGGGACTTCAAGCTATGGCAGAATATATACTAAATTCTCCCTGAGTAAGAGAATAGAATCATTAATTATGGTAGTTAACATTCAGAATTGGTGAGAATGGAATTTACAGCTAATTATAAACATTTTACTTATATTTTCCGTCTGAACTTTCCATATTTTATGTTCATAATTTTTATTCTGGTCATTCACATTTTGAATCATCTCTGAATATTCATAGATAGACTAAAATATATTATTCTGCTGAGGTGGGCTTTGGATAATTGGTACAATAACGTTACCTATTCCTGACACTTCAGAGTTAATGCAGTTAAAGTGCTGGGTTACTGAAAAAGTCAGTGCATATATCTAGGTTTAAACACAGAGATCTGCTGAATTAGCATTAGAAGATTCAAATACATAGTTTTTACTTGTTTTCACAGTTCTGCCAGTATGAAAATGTATATTTTGTTTAACTGTGCAAAACAAGCTGAATTACGTTAGTCAGAGCTTAAACAGAGTAGAGCTATTTAATTAGTAGGCAGTTTTCCTTTAAAATCCAGGCCCAAGTTGTGTGGGTTTTTTTTCGTTTGTTTAGTTGGTTCTTTTAACACAGCAGTCTAACATCAAAGAGGGGAGAGGAAGAAACACTTAAACAAAGCCTTCTGCAATCCTCTCCTCATTCCACCCGTTTTGTTCCTTAAGAACGGCAGTGGCAAGCAATCTAGTCTCCAGAGAAGGGCTCCTGCCTGGAGAGGAATCTCACGTTACGCATATCACCGGTATGCAGTACAGATGCATTGCAGGCTTGATCATTAAATCTAATCGTTCCTTCTCTTGTGCCATCCATAGGCCTCTTTTTGTGATACCTATTCCTGCTATTCTTCATTTTCAAGGTGGATTCATGGATGAGTATCAGCAGATAGAAAGAATGAAAACAGAGCCCTTCTGTTTTTTTTTTCTTTTAGTATTCTGTTGACAAGTCATCGGTGTACTAAAAAAGGCACACGACTGCAACACGTGTATTTCATTGTTTCCCACTTTAACCTGCTTATTGTATTTACTACTACTATAGCATCTACCATGGGAAATGCTTCATTTTGTAACCGTAGCATTCAGCTCCTTGGACAAGCTCCCCCTTCTGAGATCCTGCTGAAATCTGCAATAAGGGATAGAAAATCCACGCAACAGTAAACCAGATAACATTAATGGAAAGATTAATTACTTCCTCAGCTGTACCTGAGGTGGTTGTACAGCTCCTGTAGAAAAAGATAGTCTAGGTATCAGCTAGAGAAGTTAATTTTTTATTTTATTTATTTATTTTTAATTACAGGGAGGTCTTCTCCAGCAGGCAACTATCAGGCCCAGTGATTACCACTATCCCTTCTTTTCAAGTAAGCTTGCACATATTGAACCTTTTACACATGTAGTTTTCTAAAGTCCTGATGGAAATACTTCATCTAGCTGTTGGTGGTTAAAGGAAAGCTCAGAGCATTTTCAGTGGTTTTTTTTTTTTCAGAAAACAATGTGATGGGAGAGCTTCATGATTTCAATGTATAAACAAATCCCAAGGCTCGGCTAGAAAGAGCTTTGGTTAGTTTTGCACATGCCTAACATGATAAGGGGGAGGGGAACTACAAAATGCTCTATTTCAGCCAGGAGAATGGCTTTCTTATTAAATTTTGAATGATTAAAAGTCCAGTAGAATAAAACATTGTGAAATGGAGTATAAAGCAAGCTGGAGGTACTTTGAGTAAAAAGAACTTCAGATCCATCTGTGATAGAAGGGAATGGAATAATAACCCCATGTCATCTGCCTACATCAAACTAGGATTTTCTGGGGGGTTAAAAAAAAGCAGAAAAAAATCAGGAAGATCATTACGCTGGTATTGTCTTGCATTTTATGGTAACGTAAGAGAATACAACGAAAAGAGGCTCAAAAGCCATGTTCATGTAATTCTGAGTTAGAAGACAGTAGGTCAAATTTACACCTAAAGAGTATGCTTCTCTGATAACAGTAAAAAAGGACATTGTGAATTAGTATGAATATTAAGCACAGCAAGATAAAAACGCATCTCATTCCTGAGCACAAAAATATCATTGTCTAATTTCCTCTGAAATGTGTCATAAATGTGCCTTTTATTCAGTATTTTGAAAGAAAAATGAATCATATTACAATTCTCAGTAGTACAGTTATGCAATTCAATGGAGGATGAAATGTCATGATTTAATAAATAGGATAAAGATTAGTAAAATAATCTAATCACTGCTCTCTTATTTTTAGTCCATCACTGGGGATGGAAAGGAGCAGGAGAGGAAAATTAATTTGAGGTTTTGTGCAGATATGGGTCAGTAGCCCACAGCTTTCCTGTGTTTTACAAGTGGTAACATGCTTCAATAAAGAAAAGGTCACTGGGAGTGAGACAATAATTATAAATATAATGCACGCTTCCTTAAGCAAGCAACAGCAGGAGCAAATTGCTCAATGCAAGTGGCACCCTGACATGGACAGGTCCGCTCTGCTCCTCAGAAAGTATGTGGGACATTTCTACAGTGACTTGTGCAGAAGTAGTCCCGAGTGGTGTTTGACCTGTATTTTCTGCCTGGAGTAAGCAGTCTTTAGGGCTAGCTTTGGGTCAGCTGATACCTTTGAAAACCATGTGTTACAAGTGCTCCTACAAAGTCTAGCTGGACTGTCCTCAGCCGTCCTATGTTCCTTCAGAGTGATCTCTCATGGACACAGTCGGAGAGAGAGGCAAGCTGAACTCAGGCAGGTTTCAAGAGTTAAGTATGTCCTAGATTTCTGAGAGCTCCTAAAATCCTGTAAGTTCAAGCTAAGATATGACACTACAAAAATGTAGAAAGGAGGGTAAATATGAGAGCATTGACACAACTAGAGTGCTCACCCTGTTGTGAATAAGCAGGCAGAAGGAAGGGTTGTGTGGCAGAATGGCTTCATTTACATCCTCCTGTTAGAGCTAGAGCTCTCCTAATGAGCCTGATCCCCTCTGAGGACCATCAGGCAGCAAGTGCAAGCTACAGTAAGTAGGGGATATGTAAGGCTCTGTCTCACTGTATATTTTTTCAGTGGAGCACGTTGTCTGAATGCCTACGCAACTATTCCAGGCACTAGGCATGTTGAATTACAGAGATTTGATGGTACCCAAGTGAGTCAGTGATTTCAGCAGTCACATATGATCCCTTCTGCTTTCACATAGTCAGGAGATATCACCTCAGTCTGAACCTGATCTCTCAGCAGTGTTAACCTCCCTAGGTAAAAACTATACACACATGCTCCCTATGCACACCTGTTTTCCACCAACACATCCATGCGGAGAATCAGATGTATAATCTGCCATGCTTCGCTCATGTGAACTATCATTTACAGATGGCATTTTTTCCTGTATAAAATATGCCTGTAGGTGATCTCATTCATGCTTTTTTTCTGTTTTGAGGTTTCAGTGGTTGTTCACTCCGCAGCCTCAGGTTGCCATTAAGTCTGGAAGTCACTGCAGTCCTCACGGATTTATCATGCTATGTGTTTAGCCTCTGGTCTAGAGATTAAAGGCTCCTTCTGGGTTCATTTCAGTCCTAACAAAGTAACTACACAACACAATAATGTTTTGTCTTTGTCACCGTGCCAGTGATGACAAGGACTCACGAGGGCAGGACACTGAGTCATAAAGGACACCTAAGCACATCTAAGAGCAAATCCAGCTTTTAGGAGGAAAATTAAGCTGGGCAGAGAAAAAAACAATTCATGGTTTGAAATTCTAATTAAAAACGTTTTTGTGATTGTGAATTCCCTGAATTTAGGGTAAGGATGGTTTCTGTCCTAAACAATATCTGCAGTTTATCTAAGGAGACACAGTTTCAGTACAATTTCAGTTGTATTATTATTACTTATATATGTTGTTATTTCTTAATGTTCATCACAACTAGACGTAGGTGTGTGTAAAGCAAACAGTTGCCTGAGGCAACAAGCTATGAAGCAGTTTGGGGAAAGATCAAGGAAGAGGAGAGGTAGAACAGCCATGACTCCGCTGATGCTTTGGCTACACCAGAGGGCTTAAAATCCAGGACACCCCCTGCTATCAGTGCAATAGAGAGGAAGGTTTCTGAAAGGAGAGGAGGGAGGAAGAAGATAGTCCTGGCAACAACAGTAACTGACCACACTTTCCTGGCTTCCATGTCCCTTTCCTCCTCTCCCACACCATTTTTTCCTCTGACTTGCCTTCCAGCTCTGCTGATTCCTCCTTCTCATCACCTTTCCTTAACAAGAAGTTGGGCTAGACTCCAGCCCCTCATCTCCAAGGTGGCAAAATTCAGTTTAGCCCACACTGCTTTGAGAGCCTTCAGGCAGCTCAAGTTCATTCATTTGATATTTAAAAGCTCTGACAGTCATCTGACATTGTCGGAGCATGTGCAGATGAGTCGGCTCCCTGAGGCAACCCGAGACAACATTTGCTGAGTCTCAGAAGCTGTTTACCGTGAAAACACAGAACTGCTCCATGGAAATCTAGCACTGTGCCTTGCATCACATGGCCACCATGTCAGTGTTGCTGCTTTTTTCCTGCTTAAGCTGCCATACTTAAATCATTTATTGAATAAAGGTTTCTAAACGGAGATGGCGGTGATATTTCCTATGACCTGTGTTATACTGCCTAGGCTGAATCTGTGGCTCTGTAAGATTTGGGACCAAGGAAGGTGAATGCTCTCATAAGCAGCCACCAGTACGTATTAATGATTTATCTGACTTCTGTATGCTGGCATTTAAAAGGACTGAAGATCACTTCTATAAACTTTGGCATAACCTTCATGCTAATCAGATAAAGCTTGTGGGAGCATTTGAATCGGACACCCAAATTCCCATCTCCCCTCTCCACTCCAGCCTAACTCACAGTATGCTGCAGGCTCTCCATTTGAAGGGGTTTACTGCTCTCTCTTCAGCTATTCATATAAGGGAGTTATATCTTGCCTTCAGCCCACCCTGATACTCTGCGTAGCTCTTAGAAACCTTGGGAAGGGAAGGAACGATACTTCCTCCTTCTCTGAGTCATCAGGGAATTTCGGGAGAGGAGATATTTCTCACATCCCCTCCTGCAGAGCAGTCCCTTCAGATGCATGTGTACCCAAGGCACAGCTGAGCTCTCTGTATGTGCAGTATCTAGTTAATAATTCTCCAAGGGCATCCCTCTCCAGGATTTGCTGCAAGGGCTGTGTTCCTCAAGGACGCTGGGTGTATTTCTGTAACTGTTCCACTGATTTCAATCTGTGGATATTCACAGAAAGTGTCAAGAATGCAAATATTCTTTCTTTAGATCAATCATCCAGGACAACTGCCCGAGGATCCTAGCTGGGGTGGGTGTTGGGGGGAGATCCTGTAAGGGAATAACAGCAAATGATCCATCAAATCGGTAGGCAGAGAGCACTCACGCCTTGGGCTCTGTTTGAGGCCTCGAAAGCCTAACACCAGCTGTGATACGGACCTATGTGTTTCTGAAAGAACTGATCGAGAGGACCAGGCCTTGGCTGAGCAGTTGGCTGCAGAGTTCAGAGAAGATCTGAGTGGTCTGCTGCGAGGTCCTGCACTTCCCCGCACAGGCTGGGGAACCCTTTCAGTGATCCAGTCCTCCAGGCTTCCCTTCTGCACAATTTGTTTTCTTTATGAGTCTTCAGCCTGAAACAATAGAGGAGTTTCCAACAATAAGGGGGTTTACAGTACTCTGAACTTAGTCATTTCCTATTACTCAAAGTAAGAAAATGTGAAAAAGTTCCGATTTACAAAGTCTCTGGCTGGTAGTCCAGCCAATATTTATATATCTATTCTCACAAAGTGGTGAACTTCCGAACAGCAGGGATGTTGCCTCCCTAGGAAAAAAAACCCATAATACTTTAGAACAGTTGTTCAAAATAGCAATTGTAAATTGCTTTCAACATAACAGCATTTGCAGTGGACATTAATGTTTCCATAGCAACACAGGATGCTGTGCTGTTTTTGTTTTGTTTTGTTGGATATTAAAGGAAAACCCTTTGAATAGTTCCAGCGTTAAGGATTATATCGTAGCTACTACTGCTGCGCATCTGCCCAAAGGAGTGAGAACACTATTCCACAGGCTATACTGACCATAGCTTTGAATATATAAGCACATTTAACCACTATTTTTTTTAACTAATACTGAGGATTCTATTAAGTTCAGTTTAGCTGTCTCTCAGGGTTGAGAGCTTCAGTTAAAGACTAAACTTTCTAAGCTGAAAAATGGCACTGATATGGGTCAGTTAAATGAGAAACACATAGCAATAAATGTATTATGTTCAGATCTTACTGACATATGATTTGACTCAATGCTCTTTTGTCAAAAAAGCACTGTTGGTTGACTGGATTTGTGTGTGTGTGAAAAATTCCTGTGGAAAAGTATTTCAGGCTTTTTATTATGCTGAAAATTTTTTATGAGGATTTTTTTCCATAATTTCAAAATACAATTTTAAGATCAAATTCATTTTATGGATTTCAATGTTCACATTATTTTATTATGCTTATATTATTTTACAAAATCAGGAGTAGTGGTAGTGTATAGCATAATGACATGTAGTAACCTGACACATATAATAATTAAACTCATACAGTATTAATTTTAGTTTAATTTTAAAGTGGTAAGGGCAACTAATCATCAGCTATAATGTTTGGGCTTACCTAGGTGAAAAATGTTGCCTGTTTGGGCTGTAACAAGGTTATTTGGAATTGTGCATATGTTATTGTTATCCAGAAGCTAGTAGAGAATGCACAAATAATACACAATCCAACCACTGGAATATAAAATAAAACAAATATAAAGCAAAATTTTTAAATGAAGCTCTAACACTCTGAAACAAACATTAAAAATTCCAAGGCAAAATTTCCATTCCTGTCTTAAAAAAAAGTAATTACAATATTCCCAGATACTATTTATTTTATGATTTAGACTAAATTTTTTCTGAAATTCCATGGAAAGAAGCATTTCCATCGTTTCTAGCTGTATGTTCATTTACTCTTCTGCATTC
The DNA here is from genome assembly GCF_036417845.1 of Apteryx mantelli. Lineage (NCBI taxonomy): Eukaryota > Metazoa > Chordata > Aves > Apterygiformes > Apterygidae > Apteryx > Apteryx mantelli. The sequence continues at coordinate 156,323,505 of NC_089979.1, forward strand.
ATTTGGTTTTCTGCACAGCCATTGGACAAGAAGGCATGAGGCAGCAAATAACTTTGTTTTTGCTGTCTATTTCTGCTCACTCACTAGCCAAAAAAGATTAATTGGTGGAGAGGCCTTGTAACTGTTTACAGTCCTTTTCCAGAAATAAATACTAATTATTTTTGAGAGAAATGGAGAAAAATATTATGTCTCTGACTCATGTTCACCCTTGAGGTAATTTCAAGAGTGATGTGGTCCATGCACTGTCCTTGCTATAATGTTTGACTCAAGTCACTATCTTGACCCGATTTGCATGTCAATTTTAAATAAAAATAAAAATACTTTCTATGGTGCCATAGAATCATAGAATAATTTATGTTGGAAAGGATCTCAGGAGGTCATCATGTCCAACCTCCTGCTCAAAGCAGTGCTAAATGCAACATTAGACCAGATTGCTTGGAGACTTTTCCAGTTGAGTTTGAATATCTCCAGTGATGGAGATTACTTAGTACATCATAGCATGGAATATATTTTTCCTCTTGTCTGTGTCTCTCTCCTTAAAATGGCACCCAATACAGCCATCAATTTCTGAAGAGGAGAATGGTAGAGATCAGTGAGGAATATTATGTTCCATTGAAACCAATGGGAATTTTGCCTCTTGATTCCCGTAGTGCTGGGGTTTCATTCTTTATCATCTTCTACGTCTTGAATACATTTAAAAAAATGAGGTCCCTTTTTTTGGTAGTACTTTTGTATGGGCTCTTTGAAAGGGCTCAGCCTGTCTTGTATTTTTTCCCTTGATTATCCTGTCTTGATTTCAGTCAGTTCCCTTTTGTAAATCAGGATGTTTCTGCTTTCTGCTGATATGAAGAAGAAAAACCAGACAGTTTCCAGTCAGATGCTTTAAATACCTGTTTTGAAGAAAAAGTCTTGTTAAGAATCCTAATTATTAATTAATAATATTTGAGGGGCAAAATATTCCCTATCTTGAAAACTTTCATGAATTTTTCTACCCCTAAGTTTAGAATCCATTTTCCCAAATGGAAGACTGTAAATTTAAAGTGATAAGAAAGGAGTTAATCCTTCTCCTCCTGAGACTGTAGAAGCAAAAGCATTCGCCACAGTCACAGAAATCATGAGGTGAAGCCAGATTAACATATTATAGTTTGCCTGACTTCCTAGAGTATGCCAAAACAAGATTAGAACAGCTGATTTGGGGGTGTCTGAAACAGAAACCTTTTCCATATCAATCTCTTATCATATGACTACCGCAAAGCACATGTCCTAAAACAATAACAAACAGTCTTTCTAAGCAATCTTGTTCTTGAATCAGATGATACTTATTTGATCTAAACATATTGAACCAAAATAGCTCATGTTTTTTCCTTCTTATGATTACCACATGTTTTTATGAGTAGGAACTACCGTAGATGTGGAAAGTAGCTAAATGTAACAAATTGAGTGGATTGCATAAATTGAGTTGATATTCAAATTTAACGCTTAAACTAGTTTGCTTCTAACTTCTGATGCGCAAATAATGAAAACCAGTACAACAAGAATTATTTTAATATGAATTTTTAATGATGTCACTTGTGTTTTCTCTCATATTCAGAGTGGAAAAGTGTACATGTGTTGATTAAAGAAAATGAGCTTAAATATGGCAACCACTACTGTAACAAAACCAGGAGATGTTTTAACACTGGAAAAGTTAAAAAATAATGGAAAACAAGGCAGCCTGAGGAAAGGCTTCTCCACCTCTTAAGTCTTCCCCTTTTCCCAAGTCATGAAATATGACTAGGTAATTATCACAGATAGATACATTTCCCAAATCCATGGGCAAAGTAAAGCCAAATTAATTATTGGTCTAACTGCACAGACAACAAAAATACTCATAACTAACGTGGTAACTACATGAGTTAAAAAAAAGAAGTGTATGTAAATAGCAAAAGAAACTGAAGCCTGTATCAAAAGAGTGGGAATTGCCTTCGGGATATTTGGTTTTGCAATACTCATAATAGGAACAAGTTTCTAATTTGGTATTAGGCACTATTATGTTAGAAATAATAAATATTACTTAATACTTACACTTCATATAGAAACATATAACATTGAAATGCGTATAGAAAAGAAGACACATAGAAATGCAAACAAAATTCAGCTAAAATCCTGCCTATTTCACCCTGTTGGGCAGGATTCTCCAAAGGTTTGCTCTCCTAGAATAACCCATGAATATACATAACTTCAGTTACTTCAGTTTTCTTGCATATATCAGGCTTAATCATGTAAGTAAACCACTGATGAGTATGAGCACTGATTTCATGTTACATTTCAGGTTTCTAAACAAAACACAGACCCCATCTACTTCTCACTGAAGAAAGAGGAAAGATTCTTAGCATGGGATTCATTTAATCTGATGTATCTGGTCAAAGCTGGTTTTCTAAGCTGTCTGTAAGGTCAGCAGAGAGAAACAAGCATCTTCTGAGGATCATCTGAAGGTAGATGACAAAGCTTAGTAGAATGACTCACCTTCTAGAAGCATCTGTCTATTTCTGTATTGACTATAGAAAGCCACTTGTTTGTGTTATAAACAAAGTATTGTACAGCATGAGCAGCTAGGGTTTAACAGTTTCTCTTTTGAGAAAAACAGAAGAGTTTACACTTCAGTTAATGTGGTCCATCCAAAGTTATGACAATAAAACTTTAGTGCCATTCATTGTCACATAGTCTATAGATACTTCCATACAACATAAAGCAGTGTTAAAATACCTTTTTCTTCCTACACTGAAAACTTGTGCGTATCCTCCCCCACTCCATGCTTGTTTAGAATACACTTTTACAGCAGATCTGTAAGCTCTGTAACATGCAGTGATTTATCTTGGAAATGCAGACCCAAGAGTAACTGCAATGAAAGCAGTATGGCAGGAAAAGAAGAGGTCTGGACCATCTGGGTGAAAATATGTGACTTTGAAAAATGTTTAGAAGAAAGAAAATTGACATAGATCTGGAAGTGAAAAGCTTTGAATTCAAATGAGAGCTTTGTCACTCATTTGCTCACTGACATTAGTCATGACACTGATGGCTGATTTTCAGAGCAATGTGGTGCCCACCTCTTCTGTGTAGTTAGGTAATGAGGGAGTTGGTCTGAAACTTGTTTTTCCATCTGGGGATGATGTGCAAGCAACAGCTATTTAATAACTATGGAACAGACACTAATGGGTTCTTTAGTTATCTTTGCCTCACATAAGTCATTTAGACAAATTGTTAAATGAGTATGATCATTATAGCACCTCTTTCCCCCTCTTTTAGCAACACTATTTCAGACCATAATATGAATATTAACAAAAACTAGAAAAAAAGGAACTGGGCAGCATTTGTCACATGCAATATTCAGTCAACTATATATATAAAAAATGTTTCTCTGTTTGATGCTTGTGATGTTTATATTTTTGCCCAGATAAATCTAAAATGAAAAATGAATTACTAGTGTTTGCAAATAAAGGTATAAGTCTTCCAGTGCTGAAACAAATGGTAGGCTTTTGTGTCTCATTGGAAAGGTAAAGGAGAATAGGTTTGTTGCTAAAACAATAAAAGTTTATTCTTATCCCTGTTCTGTTTTATATGGCCTGTTATTGCACTGAAACTCATCTGGCATTTACCAGGTGATAAAAAGGACAAAACAAACTGTTCTTTACTGGAAACTGAGAAACTTTGATGTTATAGCTGATATGAAATAGATCTGCTAGGTGGGATAGTATCAGAGTCCTTCCAAATGCAAACTGAATCCAGAATTTTCATAAAGGATAAAAGTTTTAGTTCGGTATTGTTTATAATATTAAGCTGCACTCTGATGTAATTTAGGCTGAAGTAAGTTTTAAGAAACTCAAGTGAAAGCTAGTGGAATTGCACTACTGTTTATGTCTATGAATAACAGGGAGTGCCCAGAAGGTATCTGAAAAATGAATATAGTGCCCACTGGTAGCTGGAAATGGAGGCCTATATTTTTCAAAGCTTGATATTCATGTGAAAATCGAAGAGTTGCCATGAAGTAAAACACTTCATGACAATAATTCATGCACTGGCAATGTCATGTACTTTAGCCACTCTTTACTGCACAGATACCATGCTTTCACTTCACCCCTAAATTGCCCTTCATATCTATATCATATTTTCTCCCCATTGAATTCCCCGGCATAATCTCTAAGAAGGATGACAATTTTGCAATGGCAAACTTTTTGGTACCAAATGAGCAGAGTGCATCCTCACTCGGTTCCTTCTGTTCCCTGGCGTGTATGGTGTAAGCTCCCACAGCTGAAGGAGAGACTGTCTGGGTTAAAATGAAGATGCATTTTAAAAAACAAAACAAACCAAAGTTGTCCTAGAAATAGGAAGATAAGCACTGTAGAAAGCTGATAGGTTTTAAATCAGCTAACATAGTCTAAAGGAGTTTGTTTCTGTTGAAACATTAGACAAACATTAACCTACGCCTAGTCTGAAAAGACTAGTTTGAAAAATATACAGGAGCTGCTCACCTCACAGAGTGTGGCAGGCAGAGTATCCTCTATAAAGTTAGTTCCCCAGCCCACAGGTGAGACAAAAATGAGGAAAAGCCAGAACTTTTGTTTCCCAATCCTATTCTCCAGCACTAAGCAGAACAGTTGATCTGCACAGGAGGAAAAATCCTCTGTTTGGGAGAGATATGGTAAATGTGTCTGAATCTATCCCAGACACATGCAATAAGTCAAGGATCAAATTGTCACCCCAGAGTCAAAATAATTAAATCCTACCTTTACTGAAGGCAGATTTTAATATATCAGGAATCCCTAAAACTCACCACGCATCTCTGAAATACTGTGTCTCAGTAGAAAGTCTAAGGGTCTGTGTTATTAAAGTAAGGTGAACTGCAATAGGTGAAAGTAGAAAATATTCTAATAAGGCAGTGTAAGGAAGATTTGGGGGACCTTTTTAAAGTTTTGGTTACCAGTGAAAACTGAGCAGAATTCCAATAGCCCAAATAAAAAGTCACATAACAAATATCTAGCCTGAGGGAGTTCCCTGTGCCAAATATCAAAGGATCTCTGAAAACAAGCATGAAACTAAACTCAGGTTTTACTGAGCAATAAACTATTACAAATCACCATTTCCTCTCTCCTGCTTCTGTTCCCCTGGAAAAAAAAAAAATCCCACCTTCCAAAGTTTTAGCTAAATGTATCTAGGCTCACGCTGCTTCTAAAACAGCAAAAGTGGAGGAGGCATTGCACAGAGCTGAGAATGCAGCTGAGAATGCAGGTGTCAAAAATGTAAAGATACAAAAAAGGGAAAAAGAAACAGGGGGATCTCCTTCCTGGATTTTCTATGTCCCCAAAGTGGGCTGCAAACTTTTGCATTCCCATGAAGGCTGGGGACAAAAGTGTGTGCAAGCTAAGTAGAATACCCTGGGGATCAGTAATATCTACAACAGCACACAGCAAAACCAGGACTTGGAAATGCAGCGTCTTGAGCAATGCGTCTGGAGGAAGTGGTGGCTCCCGGTGCCGCTGAGCACTCAGTTCAGCAAATCTGACAGCTGGAAGCTGAATCTTGTGATGGTAAGATACTGCTCTTTGAGAAGAGGCCTCACCTTCCAGCTCCCTGCTGAGCTTCCACCTGCATGCTGGCCCTCTAATTTGTGAAAGAAAAATTCAGTCAAGCATGTCACCTCTGGAAGGGGTTCACAGTCATGACACATAATTTGATATAATGCATAATATAAAGGCTTATTATTTTCCTGCTGGATCTCCCATATCATTCAGTACAAAAGCAGTGCTTAGGAAGGGAAAGGATGCAAAAGGGTAGCAACCATTAATCTAGCATTTGCTAACTTTTCTGGTTGCATCTGCCACTGAATTAATAATTTTTAAGGAAGGTTTTTGCATGATGCTTCTTTTTTTTATTCTGATAGTCTGTAAAGATCAGTTACCCACTGTACAAGGTGCTGGGTAAACAGATGACATACACTTCTAATGGAGGGAACCTTTCAGGCTAAGACAAAACTACCTGGACTTAGTCCTATTTAAAAGCAGAAAAGAGAAAGGTTGCTTATGAATTTATTATACTAAATAATCTGATTTAGTATGGACATGTTCTTTCAGTAGAGCAGCCAACAGCTGAACTCATGATCAAACTTGTGAATACCTTTCTCTCCATATACACAGAAATCTTTTCTGTTTTATATGATATTACAAATAAAACAAAATCCTTCCATGCCCTACAGGAAAAATATGACAACTGATTATGGGAATTACCCTTTACCAAGCTGCAACTGAGTAAATACCTCAAATGAATATCAGAGAACAAGAGACATGCCAAACTGTGAAAAACAGATACCTGGCTGTAAGTGTTATAAATCAGCTTACCCAATTTCTTTAGCTATGGAGCAATATCCCTATGTGAGAGGAATTGTAAGAGCTTATTTGCACCTTGAGAAATTGTGGAATGAAGTTTGCAGTTCCTTATGTGGCCAATCACTTTTCATCATCAGTATGTGAGGCTCTGCCTCTCTCTAACCTTTCTCTGATATTCTGGGGAGTTTTTGGAGAAAACCTTTCCTCTCAGATATGCCCAGTGGATCTCTCTTCCAGCCATCTGCATACATCAATCTGTATTCATAGATGTTGTATTGTGCAGTCTCCACACAGAGGTCCTGTGGAGAGCTACATGTTCTCCTGAATCTCCAGGTTTGACAGGAGAATATTTCTCTTAAATTATTGATGCTTGACTGCTCTAAAAATGCAACACAAATACCTCTGGAAGTATTATTTGTGCATAGTGAATATGAGAACTTTTTCAGCTTTGCTTAGCCATGTTTAAGTTGCTAGAAAAAGCTAACATTTGCATACTTCTGCTACCAAAGTTTCTACCCCCTGATCCCTAGCAGTACGATCATCCTACAGGAGAAAGAAAAGAAGCTCAGAAAATTTCTACAGAAAAATAACATCTTACAAACTGGAAGCACAAAAGATCTTTACTTATCACTGAAGAAAGAAGCAAAAATACCCAGCAAAAAGAGCTGAAACCATAAGAAACCATCATAAAAAGGAGGAAGCAAAGATCAGTAGTGAAAAACATCCCTTCAAGGATGGGGAAATGAAAAATGAAAAAACGATAGTGCTTTCTGACTTAACGCGATCAGAGTCCTACAGCCAAATCCACTGATCCTACCTTTCTTCATCAATTACTTTTCTCATTCATTTTACTTATTAACCATTAAGAGAGATTCAGTAAGGTCTAGGCTGGTTCATGGGCTCTAACAAATGGCCTCCAAAACAGACTTGATTTAATTAGCAGACAAGCTTTATGATTTAGCTGTAATGGACTTCCTATTTTAGATAATACCCTCTCATTTTATCTCGTTGCCAAAATAACCCATGTGCACAAGTCTACATTCCATATAAATGGCTGTTTTTCTAGTACTTTGAACATTATGATGAGTCTTTCCACTAAATTTAATAGGCTTTTCACAGTGTTAGGAGTCTCAAATACAACCTGACGAAGAAAGCACAGTTTTAGAAGCCCAGTATTAGCTATTAGGCACAGAAATTGTTTGACTAATCCCTAGGGAATAGCTGAACTAACTGGAAATGGTGAAAATGAAATAGATAACTGAGAATTTCTAATCCATGGTATAAACAAGTAGGTTTGCCAAAAAAAAAAAAAAAGTCTGACTGAAAAATGTCACTTCATGACTGGCTGGTAAGATATTTCAATTCTTTGTGGCAGATGCAGATTGCATCATCCCTATATGGTAGGTGTTAAGAAAGCTCTCATTGGCAATGTAGTAAAAAGACTGAAAGCTGAACAGGCTTATCGTTATCTCCTCCAAATAAAAAAGAACATTTTCCATCACCATAGCTGGGTTGATGTTTAGAGGTAAAACATAGAGGAACCACCTTTGTCCAGCTATTCACTTTCCAGTGTATACTTTCACTACTTTCTTTTCCCTTTGCTGTCCACAAAAGTTCTTATTCTCAAAATAAGAGAGCTTTCTGATCTTTCTGACTCTTTCCTTTCTTCTCCTCCATCCTCCACATCCGCAGAGGTCCTTTATTCAGATTCGCCCTTTCTTACTTCTAATTAGACTTATAATAGTTTTCAGAGTATAACTGGAAGTCCCAGCAGCTATCGAGAATGTCATTCTGTCAGGCATTCTGCAAACACATTTTGAAAAATATACTGTCTTGAGTAGGTGAGTAACCAAAAGGTGAGAAACTAGAAATGGGGGAAAGGAGGGGAGAATAGCAAGGCATGGGAAAGAGGCTTGTTGTACTAAATCTGTTGGTGAAAGGTAGGCATAGAGAAAACCAGGAGCTGCCACACTGCCTCTTTCAGTTGCTCGTGTGATTACATTGCTCTCCCTTATTTCATCCACATTCCCACAGAAAAAAAACACTTTCATTGATACATTTCAGAACAAATCTAATCCAAAATTATTAGAAAGAATTTCTCTTGTACAGTTTTGGCATTCATCCTATTGAATAATAGCATGCTTATTTTCTTTATGAATCAAAATACACCATTATTTATCAGGTTGAGAGTTGAGTTCTTTAAAATGTGCTACCACCTCAGAGGTAAAAACACATGAAAAGAATCAGCTGTTTAAAGGAGTTGTGATATTTTCTTCCCACTGACGACCTTTCTTCCACAGCTCTGAAAACATATCTTCTGGTTTTGTGAGCCTATGCCTAGAAGCTTTTTTCTAAAATTAGTAATAAAAACACCATGCATTTTTTCAAAGCTCCTGGAAAGTTGCCAGCATGGCCTTCTGTCCTGCAAGTAAAGAGCATCCTTGATTCTTCAGCCATTGTATAGTCCATGTTCTTTGTGGTTTTAAAGATGAAAGAATAATTAAGCCTTTGTCAACAGTCTCTCTCTCTCTCTCTTTTTTTTTTAATGTCTTATAGGAAAATTCAATTTTACAACTTCCTGATAGAAAATATGATCTCAGCAGGGAACAGTTCTAAAAAGCAATATCATTTGGACTTGATCCTGTGATTACTTCTTATGTGAATGGCAGCCTTAAAGTCAACATTTAGACTCAATTGGACTGTTTTGCATGAGTTAGTTTTATTTTCATAGTTGGAAGATAGATGATCCTGTGACTAGCTACACTACATAGGCTAAGACAAAGCTCTTCAAGATAGCCTGAAGCACTTATACACCTAAAACCAATCAAAATTCATGACTTGGTTCCTACATCTCCTAGATGCCTTTGAAATAATTTATGTATTACCCTTTAATTAGGTATCTTAATTATACCTAATAACAATTATTACAAACATTAAAAGATGCTGTAATACTTTTACTTTATTTCCAGACATTTATATTCTCAAATGGAAACATCACCTATGTTGCAAATTTTTGTTTTCCTGTAAAATATGTATTCAAAATTAACATGAGAAAAGCTGATGTTGTCATCAAGCCAAACAGAATATATTATCTGGATTAGTCCAGATAGTAGACACTAATAATTTTTATATTCTTGATTTTTCATTCACTGCTTGTGTTCTTGGGTATAAAATTTCTAGGACTTAACTGGAATGGATTAATTCTTTTTTAAATCAGGCAAACAATTTTGTGTCAGTTGTTTGAACATATCAGGGTGGAATTCATCACACCCTATTTCAGAAGTCTAAAAGTGGGATATCCACGTCCAAACTACTCTCATTCCCTAACAGTCAGTAAAGAAACATAGGCATCTCTAGAGGGCAGTTTATCTGATCTGTCCTAGACACCTATCTTATAAAGAGATGAATTGCTGTCTGGAGATGGTAATTCTCTACACTGAGTATTAAAAAAGCCTATAGTAACTGTCTTAGTCACTTTGTAACTTAGTTATCATGTTAGATGCCTAAACCAGGGCAGATGAATCTTTTTATTAGGTGACACTTTTACTTTTATTACACGCCAGGTTCAAAAGAGCAGTATGGATCAAATCAATGTGTTTGTCTGGCGTTCTACTTTCTGTATATGTATATGTGAACATCCATTTTGGAAGCTAATAGAAGTATTAAGATTCTTTCCTTTTTTTTTTTTTTTTTTTCCCCCAGCAATTTCTTCATATATAGCAAATGTCAAATATCTGTTAAGCTGTTCCTTGCAAATGCATGCTTGCCAGTCCTTGGAAACCTGTTGTATCATGATTTCTCCAGTCTTCATGCTAAAGTAGTGTAATGCCAAAGTGCACGTACATGCAAGCAAAGAATGTAATAAATTACAAGGTGCCACAGAAAAAAAAACACAGGGGAAAAAAAGACAAGTATTTTTTATAAGAGAACACAGAGTGCTAGAGGGGGAAATCTTTCAAAAGCAAGTGCACTTCACTAAAAATGTTCAGACATGGGAAAAAGAATAACATTAAGTTTTGATAGTTAAGAGACTGCAGTGAAACATCGTGAATGGTGTTTGTGGAGTAACTCATTAACTATTTCTGCCTGTTTCGAAAGGTTATATGGATTATTGCCCTACTGGTCTCTCACATCTGGTGCTTAAGAACTTTCAGAACTCCCCTGTTCAGCTTTTGTGACTCAGAAATCTTGATTACAACAGTTATGCTACAATAGAGAGGGGAAAATAAGGTTCATGTTTCCAACCAGCCACAGGGCTTTATAAGCAACAGAGAAACTGATCTTGGGAGAGACGCACAGAGAAGAGAATTAAAGGGAGGGAACAGAAATAAGAAATTCATTCTTCGCCATGAGCTTTCACATATAATATTTAAAGGTGTGTAAGACTTGTTTCAGGCTGTTCTTTTCTTTCCTCATTTTCATTTAGTTCTGCCATGCCTGAACCATAACTAATAAGCAACTACTGACACGACCAAAAGCCTTCTGCACCAGTAGCGGTGTCATCTTCTCTGCTACCAAATGCTGCCCATGAAACATCCAAGGAAACCTAGGAATGGATGTAACCTTGAGGGGGCACCTTGTCTACTGTCTATCAGCCTGGGGTCAGCAGACATCAGAAAATAGCCTGCAAAAGCATTGCGAAAAAAACTGACACCTCAAATATATCTACAAATTCCCATGCATAAGAGCAAGCAAACAAAAACAAGTAAAGGGAAGTGCAGGTAATGAATATGCAAAGTTTGGTTTCCCTTTATTCTGGAGTTAAAGAAAACCACTGTAACAATGCTACACAAGACATTGTAACAATGCTACACAAGATATTGTATTGTGTTTTGTTTTGTTTCCAAAAAGCTGGGAGGTAGGAAAGAGGCATATTTAAAATGCTGGAAAGCATTGGTCTAATTCATCAGCCTGAGCTATTGCAGGATGAGTTATATTTGTACTGCTACATATAGATATTTGTCCTGCCTGTTTGTGAAAACTTAAAAAGACCATGATTCCACAAGGCAGCTTGTGCTGGTGTGAGACTCTCCCAGTATCTCACCTAACTCATCTTTGCAGCAATAGGGCAATTCCTTCTTGCCTACCACCACTGAAAATGCAACTGCTTGATCCCTACATGTTTTACATGCAACTGCTGCACAGTCTAGAAAGTTGTTACTATGACCATTCTTCTCTCCACCACCTGAAGTTCATCTTTTTTAGACTTAAAAAAAAAAAAAAAAAAAAAAAAAAGTTGGGCCTTCCCTAAAGGAAATAAGTAAATCTCTCATCTTTGTTAATATTCTTTTCTAGACTGTTTCTGACTTGTCTACATCTTTTCTGAGATGTGGTACTCAAAACACCCCCTCAAAAACTTCATCACTTCCAGGAGAGGTGGAATAATTACTGTCTTGGCTGATATATGAGACTTCTATTAACACATCCCAAATGAAATTTGCACTTTTTGCAACAAAGTTAGTACATTGACTCACATTTGTTTGAAATGCACTGTACTACTTGCATCCTTTTCTGCAGTACTGATGCCTCCCACCTCTTCTCCATTTTGTATTTGAGCAATTGACTTCTCCTTAAGCACAAGTTTATGCCTAGCAATACAGGTGTTAATCTTAAAGTCCTTGCCAAATTCCCAAACCAGTATTTACATTGTGTCATTCTAAATTCATCTTTACTTACAAAATGGAGGGAAGATTGAATTCATGTATCAAATTCCTAAATTTATGTCATGTGTTCCATAAGCATAGCAAATGCTCACAATGGTAAGCAGTTGGGGTAAAAGAAAATTTTTTTTAATAAATCCAAAGATTTTGAAGCCATGCGTGTGAGTAGCATTTGTTTTCATTTAATTTCATCTACAGGTTCCAAACTATCTATTCAATTTGTCATGAGCCTTTTGAATTCTGGGCCTTCCAGAATGAATCTGGGCCTCTGAAGTGCTCACAACCACTTTCAAGCTGGAATAAATCTCCAGTTTTAGAAGTGTACAGCCTGCTCCATCTAAGTCATTAACAAACATATTACATTGAATAGACTTTAGGACAGATCCCAGCAGAACCTGGCTAGAAATGCTCTCCTCATCTGGCAGCAAACTTCTGTGGTTTACCAGTATGTTACACATCCTCCTTATGGTAATATATAGCCCTAATTTTATTACGTAATCTTCTAACAAATGCTCATAAACACAGTAAAGCAATATGTCCTGTTATGGCTCTTCCACTCATATGTCATCTCATTTCAAATTTTATCTTATGTACACTGAAAAGATCAGAGAAACAAGATGCCTGTCTTCATCTATTGCTTTAAAAGTGAAGAAAAACTTCACATATGAAGTAACAGCAGCATTTTAAGCAGCAAAGCATTGGGGATTTCTAGTTATTTGTGACAACCTCAATTTGGTACTACATGGAGGAGGAGCTTAATGAAAAGGTTTACTCATAGTCTAATACTGTCTGATCTGCTTTCCTCTGATTTCCATAAACTCATTGCCTGGAATGGAAAGCTTCATTTGCATTTGATTGTTCTCACTGTATGCAAATTTTTTTTGCAACACAGAATTTATCTCTACAGAGGGATCTCTGTGATCTTCCTGGCACGTTTGGAAGAGGCTGACAATGTAGTTTCTACTATCTGTTATTTTTAATGCCTGTGTTCCTAAATACATTTAATCCATTTTTATAGCTCTCTGTGCAGCCCCACTACTTTGTGCTTTTTTTGTGTTAGATGTTATGGGTTAACTGGGTTCATCAATGTTATGGCTGAAAACCTCCAAGAAAAGAATCAAGCGTTATAGGGACAACTACTGATGAATCAGTAGGATGACTTCTAATAGGCAGAGAGCCAATGCCATGTTGTTATAGTGCAATATGCTTTCTCATAACATAATATAGGTCCTGGCCACATAACGTCATTTAACATTTCGTCATAGCTTTGCAAAAATAGTCGTACAACCTCTGGTGTCCCTGCCAAATTCCAGTACTGATAATTGCATTGTACTAACTTAAAATGTTCTTGAATATTCATAGGAAAAATGTTTTTCAACTTCTGTTCTAAATATTATGTCATGTATGTGTGTTTTACTCTTCAGCAAAAAGATCACTGTGGATATTTACTAAGCTGTCACAGAATTCAGTCAGGTAGAGGGACTCGCTCCAGATCATGGGCCACCACATTTCACAAGCTATCCCTCCTACTGGACCCAAAAGACTGTATTTGGCTAAGTAATTAGGTATTAAATCATGTTTAATTTAAATGGGTTCAGCTAAATAAGCAATTTGAGTTGTCTGTGATAACTGTTTTGTCCTCACCATGACTGACCTTTATGTGGTTGACATATTTTCTCAATGGTAATTTTATATTTATTTCCAGGTCATTGAAGAAAATATTGAATGGTATATAACATGAGTACTATTGTGTATCCAGACTAGGAGCACCTCATTTGATGATTAATCCCCATGGATGACTGATTTTTTCAGTGTGTTAGTTATTTTTTAATCTCTTTAATATACACTGTATTGATATTATATAGCACTAATATCTTCACCAGAATGTCAGGAGAGCTAACTACACTGTCAATTACAATAATGCTTCTAGTAATCAATCAATAGGAACATTGCTATTGACTTCAGTGGCACAGTTTAGGAAACGGAAAGAGGAGAAAAGAAAACTTATGATTTTATCCGTAAAAAATAAAGTTTACTCTATCCCTTTTCACAAAAATACAATATAAGAAGAAAAGAAGATGGAAATATAAGAATCAATGGAGAAGAAATATGGAGATTTTCAACTCCATCTGTCCCGGGTATGCAACTCCATTGCTTTCCTTCAGGTTACCCAGAGCCACATTGATATAAATCAAAAGTAACCTTTTCTTATACATTACAGTCCTTAACTTAATCCTTTCATAATGCCTTTTTAGCAGGAATTTAGGAGCCCAGGATAACTGTTAGGTAATAAGATGTGAATCCACTAGGATGTGTAATGTCTAGACCTGTCCAGAGAGAGACAGCAAAGGAGGTGGCTCAAAGAGACCTGACTCTGTTGACCACACAAGACATTTCATGCCATTTGAAATATCACAGATATCCAGTCTGGTGTCGAGTTGCCACTTCAAAAGAACTCATGTATTCCTACGGGTCCTTTGTCATGTCTGCTAGCCCTGTGTCTCACAAACCCTGTCAAGTGGCACTAGATGCCTATGTCTGGACAACAGAATTGAGCCCCAGACAATTTTATTCCAAATGGAAAAAGATTTGGGAATCATTATTAGAAATGTTATTCCATAAAACTGTTTGCTTTCTCACCCAAAGGTTTGGATTTGAATCTGATATAGATACATATATTTTTAGATATGTCTATAATTTGTATAAACATGAGAAATATTTCTACTACAGTACCAAATGTCACTTGTGTATTTTATATGTCCCATTTTGTGTCCAGCCTCTAACAAGTATGACTGCAATCAACTTTGGAAGTTCTTATTCAGTTCTGGTTTGAGCCAACACAATATGCACCCTGCAGCACCACGAAAAAAGTACTTAAGGTTTCTAATTACATTGGTGAAATCTGTGGCCTAGTTGGTGAAATTCTCAATGACCAGTTCCCCCAAAGGCATGTAGTTTTTGCAAAATGAGACTTAGTGCGGAGATCCCCAGGCTCAAAAACACCAAGCTGCATTCCCTAACGCGGAGAACATGACACTGCTGCATCAGAATAAAAGTGATACACTGCCAGTTTAAGACACTTGCACTATGTTCACACACACTTTCTGATTACAGGGTTAACACAAGCTGGGCCAGCTCAAGTCCAGCTGTGTTGATGTAAACATACCCATAGAAATCAATGAGCTTTATTTCATTTCAAAGTGGGTAAGAGAGGGGGAAAAGGGACCAAATTAGAACAATAAACTTAATTACAAGGTGTTTGTGTACCAATTTCAATGGGATTTGGATGAGGCAGTAAGTTTCACATGCTATTGCTCTTTCTTAAGAACATTATTTGTTATCCTTCTACACAGAATTGTAGAATCATAGATTAATTCAGGTTGGAAGGGCCCTCGGTAGGTCAGCTAGTCCAATCCCCCTCTCAGAGCTGGTCCGATCAGAACAGTGATTCTTCTCCCCTTACGACTTGGTGAGGGATTTGCCACTGACTTTGAGAAGATAAGGATGGCCCCATTCACCTCCTAATAAACCTTCCACTCACTGGAAGGAGAAAGAAAAATAACCACCCCTGAAATTTTATCTTCCTAAAAATTACTGAGACAAATTCATTAGTGGATTACACTAATCATTATGCCAAAGAATTATATCCATGAAGTCCCTAACCTTGTTGAATATTATCACATCTGCTGCCCTCTCAATGATACACTTGAATTACTCTCTCAATAGCAGGATCACAGCTCTTCAATTAACACATTAAATAACTAAATAAAAAAGATAAAAATCTTTATATACTTTAATTAAAAGAAAAAGACTCACCAAGTGTCTAAAGAGGCACATAACTGTTCCTGGAAGAACTCCAAGATATTACATGTAAAGGGGAGGCAGGGGGAAAGGGCATAATTACTTTATTTTTTTTTAAGGAAAGTGTAGAAATTGGAAATGGCATTGGGCCAAGTTCTGCCACACCTACACATGCTGAATAACAATTTTAAAATAGCTCCACTGAGCTCAAGGAGAAAACCACTGCTCAAAGGAGATCGCAATCAAGACCTTATAAATTAAGTATTACACACTACTCAAACCAAGAATTTGTTTTCTTGTTAAGTGCAAGAAGAGCACGCACATCAGCAAAGATGCAAGCTGAATCCTTCAGCTTTAGCTTCCTTCATTGTCATCAAAAAACATTTTTTCTATAGTACTTTAGAAATCTGTGCTTTCAAACAGGTCATCAATGCCCTTAATCTTAATATAATACATATCAACAATCTATCCAGATGGCAGTTTTCAAATTGGTGGTTATTCAGGCTTTTTTATTTAAAACATAATTCCATTTCTTTAATGAGAATACCAGTGCTGAGGTATCATTTATATTATAATTTTTGTTTCCCCATAGACCTTTTTTTTGATTGAGTACCTTTATTTACATGTATCTATCCACCATTGTCCCGTAAAGAAACTAAACATGAAAATTGATTTTGAAAACAGTAATAGTGGCCAGAATATGGAAAAAGAACATTTATCTTCCCACATGGATTCATACATAATGATATATATGTTATGTATGATGCTCACAGACAGGTATAACTTTGCAATGTTATTGGTACAGAGATCCTAACAGTTTCTTTGAAAGTTTTGGGATGCCATTACAAAAAAAACAAAGCTCTGTTAATGAAGATAAGACTCCAGTCTTATCTGAGGTGAAAGTATGCAATGTATGAACCCAGAGCAGCTCTGAATCTACTAAGTGACCTCAAAAGTTGCAGGGTCATTGACTCACTCATAAAAATGGGGACCCAAGGGGAATTCAGGCTTAGATGGAAACAGGCACAGGGATGAATCTCCACATGTTAAATGAGAACTTCTGGTCCCTCAGTTCTTCCATGAGAAATGCTTGTCCTTTTCTACTGGCAGAGCCCAAGGTAGGTAAGATCACACAAAGTAAGGCTATGCACACAAGCAATTAGCAGAGTTTTCAGGAATTCTGAAATTTTTAGCACCCCATCTTGCCCTCTGATAACTTGTTTGTGTGACTATAGTCAGAGGCATCTGTGGAATTTAGGTTCTTCTAAATTGTATTAGAGCAAGATTTTTCAAATTCTTAATTTCAGACTTAGGTGTCAGGTGTCTGGACACCTCTGAAGATCTAATCTTAAGTGACTCACACATATATATATTTAAATTTTTATATTTATATTTATATTTGTGTGTGTAAGTGTGAGGGTGTATGTGTCCTCATACAAAGGTGAACATATAGCTTAGTAGCTTAGCTGGGAATTTTAAACAAACATACAAAGTCTAGTGAATTAATCTTAGTTTCTCACTAACCAGTCTGTGACTTCTAAAACAGCTATTGATAGAACAGAATGATTTGACCTAAAAAAGTCTTTTGAAACTATACCTGGTCCTAAGATTAGGAGATATGGAAAAATACAGGCAAACAAGCAGTGTAGCAAGTAGTGTAACAACATTTCCAAGGGTAAGTAAAGATAGGAGATGAAACATGCAACATATTCGGTGTATTATCAACAGACTACTTAGCTTCTCTACTAGCTAAATGATATTGATGGAGGTATTTGCAACTCTAGTATTGCAAATATTTATTACGTCTAGTCTGTTCTGTCAGGCATTAAATAACATTCACATTCTCATTTTCAAGAACTATGTCTAATCTTTGTTTACACTAATGCCTCCTTTGTTGACTTTTAACAATTATGTTCCATTGACAATTGTTTATTGTTGTTTAATTAGGAGGTGGATTATTCCCATGTTTTAATGATTGTTCAACAACTTGACAGAAATGTTATTCCCAAAACCACTAAACACTAATTGGCTTTGATTTATTTTACTTAATCGTGTTATGATTGTATTATAAGCTCTGCATATTACAATTTTTTATTAATTACAATATCTCACAGTTTCAGCTCAGTAATGTGCACCAAAGGAAACAAATCTATACACCGTCTGTGCTGTTGAATTATGTTGCTTTAAGAAAAAGAAAAATGAATATAAATGTTAGATAACAGAATACATATGTGCAATAAACTGGCCAGCACTGACTCCGGAGCTGATTTACACATTTTGAAAATATGAAGCATCTTTTTTATTTATATTATTAATCATCTAGGTAGACTAAAAGTGCCTGAAAGAATGGCCATCATATGTTAAGTGTCATCACAGTATCAGATGTAAAACTTGCAACAAGACACTGTTGATAATGAACAGCTTATAAATGCCGATTATTATATGGAGAAGGGCATGGCATCCACCTTCATTGCCTAATCCAAACACTTATTTTTTGTCATGAAATATTTATGATGGCTAAAATAATAATGAGGAAAAAACGTGCAAGCTAAAACTTGCATGAGACACAACAGCACTTATTTCCAAGTGCAATAGTTCATATAATAACTGAAAAAATTCGGATAGTTTTATTAAACATTGTATCTATATCAGGTGACTATGGCTCATAAGTAAATTGACTGTCTACTGTGCATTTCTGACAAGCCATATTTTTGTTAGAATTTTATTCCTTTATTACTATTTTATTTTTATTATTATTATTTTAATAGGATTTTTTTTCTTATGGTCATATTTTAGATTGTAAATGTGATCAAAATACATAAATGTTATAAGGAAAAATTGAAATAAATGCTCAAATCTAGAGATAAAAAATCCCAGCTGAAAGTTACAGTTTATAAATTTGAAAATTTCTTTTTTTTTTTCATTCTGGTTTGGAATTCAGATTTGAAAAAAAATGCTGTGAAATTATGTAAATCTTTCACTTAAGAAGCCCTGGGATGTGGTCTTCCTGATTGATATTGTGTTCTCAGGGATCAAAAATAAACCTGATTTTTGCAAAGATGAATAGATCTGTCTGGCAGTTTCCCTGAGCTTTTAAAGTACATTACTCTAGAGCAGTCCTATTGCATAGACTACTCCATGGCCAGAGACACCATAGGTGCCCAAATTTCTGACAGTGCTGGTGCTCTTTTTTCTCTGTTTTCACCTACATTATTGGAATGAAGATGCCATTGCATCTGGAAGCCTTTGGATCTGGAGTTCCTCAGTACCCCACGCCTTGAGCTACCCTGTGATGAAAATTTTGGAAGTATTGGGCTGCTGGACCCACAGAGCCTGGCACCCCTCTGGCTACGACGAGCTGGCAGAGAACAGAGCAGGGTTACATCAGAACCTGGCCTATCATTTAAAAGATTTTTTGGAAGTGGCACATTTTCATGACATGTTTTGCTGTGTTGACTCAGCCATTTCTGACAGGCCAATGCTGAATTGGAAAATTTACAACCCAGTACCGTGGTTACCTCCTGATTCCATCTCAAGCAGCTGAGGAATCTGCCTTGCTCCTCTGCGACGTTTCTGCTGGAGGTCATGCAGAACTGCTTCTCTCACTTTTAGCACTTTCCTAGGGTTAAGTAAAGTAGTTGTAGGAGATATATCCATATCCAAAGCTGTATTCAAATGCCATCTTTGCTTACAAAATTTATTACAGACACACCATTAACTCTTTTTTCTGGAATTTCTTTCTCACTTATGGCCAAAGACTTAATCACGCTCCTTAAATCTAACTTCAAAGATCTTCCACACCTTTCCAACTTCTGTTCTCCTTTGCAAATATTGTTACAGTTCTCTGTATGAATGTTGGTACATGCAAATAGATTGCAAGGGAATAAGAAGTTTTGAGTATCATTACTGAACAGCAAGAATGACAGAAGAGCATCATATTTTGGTCTAGTTTAACTCACAATAATTTTGAGAACAGTAACATAAGATTTAATTGAGTTGGTAAGCTCCAATATGGACCAGATAACAAGAACTTTTTTTGTTGTCCATGAAGGTGTTACTTCAGTTTTTGATGACCCCTGGCATACTGTAGTACATCATTTTACTACTCGGATCCATACCGTTTAGGGCTGATGAATAGTAGGCATTCATGAACACCATTAAGAAAAAACTGCTATGTTTTTTATGAGGATAGTTCATGATAGGGAAAAATAGCAACATCCCTGTAATAGATCCATGTATAGCTTTGCTAGCTTAAAGCATGGCAACATGAGTACAGTAGTTTCAACTCCGTAACACATCTTGTGATGATTCCTAGGAATAAGCAAGCACAATAGCTCACGATGATTACTGATATAATAGAAGTTTATTTAGTTGGCCTCTAGTGTAGTTGTGTCATAAAGGTAGTACATTTGAACCCTTGCAAAGATATAAGAAAAGCTAACTGAATTAATTCTTAAGAAAGCACCATAGTTGGTGGTAAGATTCTACTGCCTTTGAGATCAATGGCAAAACTCACATTTACTTGAATAGTGACTGGATCCGGCTATTTATTGACATAGCAATGTAGATGAAGAGAAAAGTAAGGAAGCTTGTTAGGATCTCTTTCTTCCAGGAGCACAAAGTCCACACAAGATACAGTCCTACATATGCTAGGAACTATGTGAAGAAATTTCTGTGAAAAAAGAAGACTGATTTAATTTTGAGCCAATTCCTTTTCAATAAAATAACATAGAAAAGTCATAAAAATGAATCACTTTTCTACTTATACATGTAAAAAAATGGAAGGAGAAATATATTAAGTGTAATATTTCTTTAAATATGTGGATATATTATGTAATAGGAACTGGAAATGGAAGATAAAATGAAATATCAAGGACATGATTTAGCCTTTGACGGATACATCTAGGTTCCTAAATCTTTCTTATGACATCTTCCAAATTAGTTATAAAAATGTGCCAGAACCACAAATCAACCAAAAAATTGTATTATTTTTCAAAATTAGCTGTATTGAAGTCACAATTTCTTTCACTCTCCTCTGTTAAACATTACTTATTCCTCTATCGCCTTCTTTCCAAACATAAACAGCCATGTTTTAGATGATCAAATTTATTGAAATAATATCTGACAATATTATGAACATTCCATATATGTATGTGTTATGTATGCCTATGTGATAGGTATCTCTATGAATCTAGCTACATGTGATGTCAATGATAAATGTAAGAGTGGTTCATTAATCACATCACCTGCTTTGTAACATTAATCCATGCTGGGATTCTTTATATTGTGTCTGTCTGCAGAGTAGCTTTATAGTCACCAAGTGTAATAAAAAAAATCCATATTCTTTATGCCTAAATTAGAATAATAGAAAATAGGATTAAAAGGGATTGGAAAAGATTCTCGTATTATCAATTCCAGATCCAGACACTGCTGCTTCAGGAAATCATATCATATATTCTATTTCCTAAATATCCTTTAGGATGTTGAAGCCAGTTGGATTTCTTGCTATAGGGTGACTGAGACAGGCCTCATGCTTCTGATAATTGGGAGCCTTTTGTTTTGACACCGGCAGCAGATTAATCTAATTTATTCTTGTTCTAACACTTGCTTGAAATATGCCTTCTTTCAACACAGTATTTATATCTCCAAGGTATTTATGAAGATCATTTTTTTTAATCCTTAATTTTCTTAAGCTAAATAAGTCATTCTGTTTTAATCTCCCTTTGTAAAACAGGTCCTCCATTTCTTTGTTCATTCTGGTAGCCCCTTGCCATACCTCTTTGAGTTTGAATTATGTTCTCTTGGATGCAGCTGACTAGAACTGTGCATGGTACTGCATAAAAGATATTACCAGTTGTTTTTTCACATTTTCCTATATTTACTGGAGAGTACCTCATCTGATACGTATCAGGGATACAATTGCCTTGTGCATGGCCACATTGTATTACCAGTTTACTGATGCTTCTAGACCGTATGTCATCGTTGCTGGATGAGCTGACCATTTTTAATCAATTTTTTTGCTATTTATCATTAAATACAAAAGCTTTCATTTTTTGCTGTTTTTCTTGCTTACTTAAATACAGATCTAATACCTGCTATTCTGAAGGGACACGGTGGCATCCTACAAATTTAACAGAAGCATTAAGAATATTTTTTAACAGTCTTGCAATTTCCTACAGTAATTCTTCTTGCGTTCTGAAATGGACATTGCCAGTCCCCTTAAATTGCATGCATACAATTCTCTGAATATATCTACATGGCCAATTAATTGTATTCTCTGATCATCCACACATATGTTAGACGACTCCTGGGTTTTCTGTGTGTAACAAAGCAAAACTTATTTTAAAGATGAAACCCAGATGAGGTTCTGGATGTAGCTCAGAGTAGCAAGGGCTATTGTAGGCAATATGGGCTATGCCTGGCTTAGTTCCATCAAAACTGTATTTTGTCTCACAGTCATTCGCCATTGTACCAAAATACCGTCCATCTTCAATTATCCCCCTCCTACAAGTACGTATACCTGCCCTCATACAAATGCCCCAGTGCATACATTGCATCCCCTCAACAGCAAGACAGGCATCCCCTCAACAGCAAGACATAAAACTATTATGATGACAGAGCCTTTAAATTACTTCATGCTCTTTGACTGAAAAAAACGTATGTTTTACGGTCATCAGATGAGCCCCAGAAGCAGCTTAGGCCAAGTGTTATAAAATGTGGTTAGAGCCAGACTGCTCTAGATGAAACAACTGAACTATGTGAACATGAGCACTTGGTCTGAGGTACAAAGATCACTCTCAAAAGCTCCAAAGCTATATCAGCATAGCTTTTCCATTTTGGCATTGTCTGGATAATTGTAATTTCTATTTTGATTCACTCATCTCCACCAGCCATCAGGCTTTCTGACCCATGATCTACACCCTTGTCGAAGCTGAAAACTATTCATATGATCCTGGACCCTTATAAAAGTATCTTTTGCCTTTGTCCTGTTCTCACTCCATTGCAAATTCTGCTGTAGCCTTCTTTTTAATTTCTGTGGGTAGAGATCCCTTTATTATTTGTCTTAATTTCTTTGCAAGGTCTAACTCAGCTTTTAGACATTTTGACTTTTTCCTAATGCTTTCTGACTTCTAATATAGAACTATCTATTCTAATTTTATGCTCTATTTTCTAGCATCCTTTTAAAGGTTTTCATTTTTAGATAGTATCTATTACTTTCTCACATCAGTCAGTTTTCCTTAATTTTCAGTCTCTGCTCTTAATTTTGAAAACCTTCTCTACAGACTTATTTTTGTTTAGTGTTTCACACATTTAAATTCAGACAACTCATGGTTAATCAATGAAAGCTTTTTTATTTCTCCAAGTAGCTCTCTCTTATTTGGCCCTGCTGCTCACCAGAAGTATACATAAAACAGCACTAATCCTTGCACTGGCTCAGTCACTATTTGGTGGAGAAATTTGTCAACTATCATAGCCAGAAATATCCTAGATCTACTTTTAATAATATCATTTGTTCTCTAGTCCATACTGTGAAGTCAATGTCTGTCACAAGGTAATTATTTTAGGTAATTAAAATTGCTTGTAGTTGGAGTCATCTCACAACAGATATCTCATTATGCATACAAGGGTAACAAAGGGGGCTGAGGAATCTATAGCAGAATACCAACCTCTTTTCCATCCTTATTGAATGATTATTGACCTAAGCTTGTTTATTGCATCCATGTCATTGTTTATTTCTTTGCAGTTAACAGCATAATTAAAATGTCAAGCAATCCTGCTTTTGCCTTTTTTTTTTTTTTTCCTAAAGAGTGCCTTCTTAAGTCTCTTCCTCATCTTGTTTTGGCAAACTTGTCTATTCTTCCTATTGTAACTCATTCATATCTATTAGCAGTCATTCAAGTTCACCCATTTTGGTTCATTAGTGCATATGTAACATAAACAATATCTTGTAACTAGCATAACTCTCATATTCTTAAAATATTTATGATATAAGAATGAAGGAATCTGATGTCTTGAGAAGATGAAAAAGAAACAAATAGTGGAATCATCTTTTACTTTATAAACACTTTCATTTCAGGTGTGTGGTTGAAACGTATGCTCTGCTAGTCAACTCATATTTCTTCTGTCTTATAATTCAGGCAGTAAATTAGCCAAGTTTTGTATTGTTCCAGATCATCCCCCTCAATTATTTGTGTCCCTACTAATTGATCCACTTTGCTCCTGATTTCAGATTTTCAGTATCTCTTGGCAAGTTACATAGTAAGTTAATTAGGTGTTGAAAAGAAAGGTGAATATTATCAAAAACTATTGCTATCTGTCCTTTTTTTCTCTCCCACTCTCTTTTTTTTTCTCATGAGTTGTCTTCCTATCTTTTCAACCACATATTTGCATGTTTGAGGATTTCAGCATATTGTGGAATCTCTTCTCTCTCTTTTCTTTTCTTTTTTTTTCGTTTTGATTCTACTGGCAGTATGGAAAAGTGAAGATTAAAAAATAGATATAGTTAATCCTTACCTTTTATTTGGGATGCTGGCTGGGAGGAATCAGCTAATCAATACATTCATTTAGTTTGCACTCAAAGGCACAGCTCATGGAAGTATCGAACATGAGATGCACCAAATGGAAGTAAATATAAAGGAATATATGAAAGACAATTTCTGACAATTAGATCATACTCTTTTTGAAATTTCAATAGGAACTGAAAATGTCTTAAAAAATAAGGCCTTATTTCTATAAGAGACAGATTCTGATGGAAAGAGAAGGAGGGGGCATATCTCATCTTGTCATGCAGTGATGCTCTTCACTGATACTACTTAGAGCCTTTAAGCCTGCCTCCACGTATGCACTAGATTACCATCTAGTCCGAGCATCCCCCACTCCCAGCACTGTGAAGCTTCCTCAGTGCATCCCAAATGTTTCAGACATTCACTTAAGAACCACAGATCTCTCTCTTACCCCATTTCAGGGAGAAGCATTTATTTCCACAGGTACAGGCTCTCTCTATCTCCCTGTATACTTTAAAGTGACATGACTAGCCACCTGTTTACCTGATCCCACAAGCAGGAAGAGGATTTGGGGATGGTGCAGAGAAAAAGAGGATATTATATTTTTTCCACTACTGCACGCTGAAGTCTACATATAACCTGACCTTCAATATAGAACAGCCAAAGAAAAGCAGCAAAACACAGTTCAGTGGGAGTCCTTGAAAGGACACAGTTGACCACAGACATTAGAAAGGAAATGGAAAAGCTGATGATGTTGATGAACACCTGTTGAGAAAGACATCCTGTTCTGAGAAAAAACACATAGTATGCTACATAGGCATGACTCAAGGAGAAGCTGTCATTCACCGATTTCAGAGTATGACTAATTGCTAATGGATTCTTTTCAACACAAAGGGTGATTCATCTGCCTAGACTGGGGCATCTAAAACTTAAACATCTGAATCTGAGAAAATTGCTCAAGACACCTTTCAGATTCAAAGGATAGAACAGATATTTCCGTAGTGCAATTCTTTGGAAGACAGGCATCTAACTAGGACAAACAACACCCATACCTTTATTTTTTGACTATGGAGTGGGCCTAGGTTGACCAAATCAGGTTAGATGTCTAACTAAACTTAGATGTCTAAAACTAGGTGAGATGTTCTTCTGTACATCTGTACAGCTAAAGGCCAAAAGGGGTATTTCGAAGGGATAGGCAGACCTCATAATTTCAAAACATGCTACAAACATCCTATTTCTTAAGAACACAAAACAGGGAAGGGAATGTGATTCTGTTTTCCAGTTAAGTATATTTCAATAGTAGATTATACAAGGCAGGATTCTTTCATGTCCCACAAAATTTGAGACATGGAACTGAGACGACTATGGTAGGACCTTTGTCACCATTGTATGGGAAGGTGCATATTTTGTGCCAGTGAATGTTGAAGAAATAAAAGGTGACTGTGCTTCTAGATCAGGCACCTCAGTTAAGCACTTAAAGTTAACACTAATATACCTTAGGCATTAATTTTTGTAATCCACAAAGGGATATAGGAATATGTCTGCAACAGGAGAACTAAGAAGTCTGAGCTGGAGCCCTCAGTCCCACACACTGAATGAAGAGGGGTTTGTGCCTTAGGGCTTCAAAATATCCAGCAATACAGGAATGGAATATTTTATATACTATTTATGTAATTGCTCCTTAATGCAAAAAAAGTGCCCCTTCAACAGGGACCAACTCTAAGATCAACTCCATCCCTGCAGGAATGTCTTCTGCTAGACTACAGACTAATGATTCTACTTCCTATCTAGCTTCATGAATTTCCCTTTCCCTTTCCTTCTCCCTTACTCCACCTTACTTGCATGTAATGAGGTCCCTGCCTGGGATGTGGAGCTATGCGTTTGGTCTCCTCCAAGGTAAGGAGTACACTGGTATTCCACTTCCACATGGATGGAGGAGTGTTCCAACCTTCTGGTTTTCATGAAAAAAGGAGGGTGTGGTCTTTAAATTAATAGAGCCAGGACTTTTGTGCTGAAGTGTCATACACAAGGGCTAACTGTAGTTTGGCCAAATAAGTGTTGGTTGTGAAAATGGAGCAAGAATGGATGTTCCTACCTAACAGTCAGAGCAGATAGAGTGCATGGGAAAGAAAGTTTTGAAGTTTTACCTAAATAAGTGTCCAATATATAATCAGTTTCATTGAGAAGTAAGCTGGTCGTATTGCTATTACCTGCCTTAGTTCTCAGAATGTGGGCTTTCTCTTCCCATACTGCTTCCACAAGAAAGTGTATTGGAAAAGGCAAATAATAACAGATGGAGAAGTCTTGAATAAAGCAGCTCTCATGTGTGCTAAGCAAGCACTGGTGAAGAATGCAGCTCTTTCAAAACAGGGTTCAGTGTTTCAGGTTTTTCCAGCTTCATATTGTTTTATGTGACAGAACGTCTTTAATTAGGCTAGCAAAGGCTGAGATAATATCTGTGTCTGGCAAACGTGCTGGGCAATGGCCTAAGGGTTTCTCTGTAGCACTGAGCAGCTTCAGTTCCCGTGAATGCTCAAGACTAGGCAGACTGAAACCTCTATCCTAGGCAAATGATGATTGCATCATTAGTAAGCAGTTAATTACTTTCTCTTTTATCTGAACTGGATTATGGCTTTTTTGAAGGTTTTGTACTCTTTGTTTTATCCCATTTGTCTGTTTAAATCTTGAGAGAGGGCCTCCACTGTTTGCTTGCAGGCTCTTGAGCAACTTCTGCCAGGAAAGCAATGACAGACACTGTAGCATGTGTTGTCCTTGGAGCAATGATAAACAGAATTTTAGCCTGTGATCGTGAAGAAGATGGCCTGCCTAATGCACAAAGAATTTCCAGATGTGAGACTTTGTTCCCTGGATGTGCTCACACTTCCTCACATGGATAGTGCAACATTTTCAGGCAGCAGATTAAAACAGCAGAAGTCAAAAATGAAGCAAGACTGAAAAAAAACAAATACACTTTTTTATTTCAGTCTAGAAAATATTACTTATTTCTCTCTTCTTTTCATTTTGCTTGCTTAGAAAAATACTTATGACTTGTGCAGACTTGAAAACTAACCTCCAGTCCAGACGTTAGATCACAAAGGCATATCAGATCATACTTAACTTTTAAGATGTGTGAACTCCATTTGACAGTGTTCAACCATTTAAAGTTAAGCACCTGCTAAAGTGTCTTGCTGGATCAGACTCTTATAAGAAATATAAACTTTAAATATACTTTTCAATTTAACATAAAATACATAAAAAGAATGTATGTACATATAGCACTCATATTTATGCCATCATTTTGACGTGATGGATTAATTCTCCATTAACAGAAGCTAAAGAAAAAAAATCTTTCACAGCCCTACTTCATGCCATCCACTAGGACTGGATTAAAATCTGGACCTGCTTCTACTATCACTAAATTAATTGGACATTTTGCCAGTCATTTTAATGAGAACAGAAACTACTCTTCTTCTGCAGAATGATAAGCTCATTTGCCTGCAAGTGTGCCCATCAAACTGAATGCATGACAAGAAAAATCTTAAAAACCTTTGAAATCAATATGAGGCAATGAAATTCTAAGCTGTGCTATTAAAGGATGCTTCTCCTCTGCTAAGGCAAGGCCTTACTCAGACGACCTGTTCCAGCTGACTGTTTTCTTTTAGCCTGTCTTCTGTAAAGACAGTTGTATTAGGTGACATGAAAAACTAATGAATCGATTGAAAATGTCTGCCTTTACCTAGCTTTAATCTTGATAAGTATGTTACACAACTTAAAGCTAGTGTCTTGTTATTCTATAGGGCTACGGAGAAAGTTCCCTCTTGGGAAACTGTGAATATTAGGTAATACAAAACTCCCATTCCATAATTTAAGAGGCTATAGAGAAACAAATCTTTGAATTAATACTGAGAACTGCCCACACTGGACCAAGATCATTAAAACAGCAGAAGAAATTTTCTATTTAGGAAAAATGAATGGAAGAAGGTTTTTATTTTATCACATGGTTCTGCTATTAAGATTGGCTTGGCACCTCTTCCTTTACAATGTAATGCTATACCTAGGTGTGATATAAGAACATAGTAGTGTGAGTTCAAGGTTAGGTCTGGGCATGGTCAAACTCCACTAGCAGATATGGAGGGTAGGTTCTAAATTATTCAAAGCCTTTGCATTCCCTAGTCCTCTCACTCCCAAGAATCCATTTCACACTATCTATCTGCAGCTCATTTGTCCATCATGTCTCACCTTTCCTACCACCATCTTATGGCATATTCCCTTTACTTTCCATTCCCACACGCCTACAGTTCCTTTGTGTACTCGCCTAGAAAGCACAAAATCCAGTTGCAGTGAAACAAGTTTATTCGAAAAACAAAGTGATAAAGATTAGACATGTATAATCCACATGTATAAGTCAGAAGTTGTTGCATCTTATAGGGTCATTTTACTAAAGCCAAATTAAATACAATGAACAACCTCATAACCATCATACATGAGCTAATACAAGTTCATTTAACTCTGTATGGGAAAGAGTAGGCCATCTATCATAATGCACAGGGCAACAGCCTGCACATGGACAATTATTATATTGAGGTTGGAACATGATTATTTTAGGAGAGAAGATCTGGGAGTGCCATGTTTGGCGTCTTGGACCTAAAACAAGCCTTGCTCGAGTCAGCTATATTATTCATTCATCAGTTATCCTGATTGTTCCAAATGCAGATAAGAATTGCTTTGTCCTGCACTACAACATCAGTATCCTCTAAAGCCTTTTCTTTCTTTAGTTAAATTGCCATTTTATAAATTCTAAGCAAATGATCAGGTTGGAACTGCCCTCCGGAGATATGGAGGAATGAGCAGAGCATATGTGAGATCAAAAGGACTTTCTGTAGAGATCTGAATAAGATTTCTTGCCATATATTTTACATGGATTCTTGAGCTTGCAATGAAGATAAGTGGGAGAGCACATATATGAAAAATCCTTTAAAATGAGAGCTTATATTACATTAACATCCAGATAATGCATATAGTGTAAGAATGTTTTGAAAACAATATAACACAATTAAGTCTGTTATTACAATAAAGTGCTGTCCTTGAACTTTCAAAGAGTAATTTTGAAACAAATTGTTATAAGGAATTTAATTATGTTTTTTTTTCTTTCTTTAACCTTATTTTTTTTTCTTTCAGGAGACAAAAAGGATCATAAACTCTTGTCTATGGGATGGATTACAGCAGTCCTTAATTTTAAACTATTTCAGTCTCAAGTGCTTTCAGTATTTCAAGAATTCAGTTATTCATAGAAAGTAAAATTTTACTTAAATATAGTCAACCTCAGTCAGAGATTCTTATCATAAGACAAAAGAATACTAGGAATAGTAGAAAAAAATCTTTGAAATTATTAGGAAAAGTCAAAAGCTTTAAGGATAATTAGAGCCTAATTAGAAATAGAGATGCTATCAGTATGATAATAGTTGCCGTTTTATTCATGCCAATGCATAATTTCTCTCAGTGACACAATGTGGTTCTATCCTGAAAGCATACACTCATAAATTGCTCACAGCAGTTAGTGGTTGAATTAGTGCAATAACTATGTTTTGTTTTCCATAACTACTTGTCTTCTAAGTACAGATCTGATTATTTAAATTAATCATTGGGAGTATTTATGGAAATTAGTGTCAGTTGCCAGATAGTTCGTTATGAGAAAAAAATTTACATCTGAAATAAAATGTTAACTACACTACCTTGATATCACAGTGAACTTCTCAGATCCATTTATGTTGGATGTGATGGAAGAAAATAGGAATATTCATTACAGGAAAAAATAGTTGAAAAAACTTTAGAAAATAAGAAAATAATAGTATATTCCTCTTTTTGTGTCTTTGTCCAATACTGACCTACTGAACACAATAATTGTAAAATATTTTTTTATACTCTTTGGTTAATCCAAATTTACCAAAACAATACTTTCTACAAAGAATATATTTAAAAGGTGATGTCTTGAATGCCAGCATTAATGTTCCCATTTATCTGTTGACCACAGGAGACTGAACACATTTGTTATATCATGGGGGATTTTGAGATTTAATTATTATTTTTAAAATTTTTAAGGACCCAGGAATTACCATAAACCATAAAAGACAGAAGCCAAACTATTCGTTTTGTCTTCCAAAGTGTCACTTTCCTCATTTCAAAACACGGTAGATTATTGTCTGTAGCCAGAACATATTTATTTCCTTTTGTTCATGTTCTCCTGATGCTATTACAAAACAATAGAACCTTTTTTCAGCCAAGAAATTAAATTTTAAATTTAATGAAAAAATGTAGAGTTGATTTGATTATTTTCCTATTTTAATAATAAGCACTAGGTAATCAAAGTTGCTCACTTTTTAGAAAATGTTAAACTATCACTAAGAAAACATTCTCGGCAGCACAACACATATTGAAAGGACTAAATACTTTTGCTTTTTTTCTAACTGCAATGATACATTTATAGTGCAATGTGCTAACACAGCTCTAGATTTCTCTGAAATTTCAGCACGCCCTTCTAAGTCAAAGGCAGTTTCTCCCAGCAACACTCAGGAGTAACTAGAATAGATAAGAGTCCTATTTTCCTTAACCTGTAACCAATAATGAAATCTCACACAATAATTTTATTTGTTTCAGCCAGGAATTTCTATCAAAAGCTAATATTTGCTGTCCTCAATGCCTGTCACTCCAGTGACATAAGATCCACTTAAGCAAAAGTCCCTACTCATGAATCACTAAGAAAAACATCCAGTGACTGCACTAGAAATATGCATCATCCTGTGAAAAATTACAATCAGTTGAGTTCACTTTTTAAAAACACTTCATGCCCTCACCAAAGGTAAATGGAAAGCAGCCAGTGGGGAATTCTTCTATTTCTTAAAGTTTCAGATCCCGTTTGTTCATATCAGTGGTTTTCCAGCAGCATAGAATCCCCCCAAAGTCATGTTACTTTCAGACAGTATGTGACTTGATAGCTTAGCCTTCAGTTTGGTTAGTCTTCAAGTGAGTATAGAATCTTTTAAATAAAGATTCCACATTACAGTCTCCACAGCTGTTATCTAGATCATATAATTCACACAGGTTCAAGTTAAAATCTTGTTAAAATCACAGTTAAGTGAACAGCCCTGAAGAAGGACCTTTGCTTTACTTGAAATGCTTGATCACCAATAACTTTATTTATCTTAAAGTTGAGAATTAAGATGGGGGATTACAGTTTAGGATTTTCTGCAGCAAAGATTGCACTGCTTCAGACTCAGACTCTGTCAAGTTATGGCTGACTGCTTCAAATAACACAGTTCAGCCTTCTAGTCATACTGGGTAGTGCTGACTAAACCAAAATGTAGACAGCTACATTTCAAAGACATCTACCTCTGAGCTAGACTCCTAAATTTCCTTTATAATTAGTGGAATGAAGTAGGAATTTTTAGGGCATAAATCACTTCATCCCATTCTTTTAAGACATATTCTACAAGATAAAGGGTATGGCATTCTAAAATACCTATTTTCTCCAGAGCCAAAGACCTGAATCTTTAGAAAGCCCCACTCCTCCACCATTTTCCTTCTGTTTCACCATCTTTCTCCTGAAGCAGGCAACTGAAGAAATGAAGGAGTAACATGTCAAACCTTTCTGCCATTTGGAAGAAAAATTACTGGGTGCCATTTCTAGTGGTTTCTATCTAAGATATTAAACTCACTTTTTCAAACTCTCATTGAGAAATGTAAGATGGCGGATTGTATAGGCTGACCATCCATGAAAAGTATGATTTCCTGATCACAAGCTGTGGACCCAAAAGGTTGTAACAGGCAGAGCCGTACTTCAGGAGAAAGAGTACATTTCCAGAAAAATGGTAAGTCTGAACAACCAGCTGTAGGTTAGATGATTACCTTAAAAAATAGAACATGAGTTTCTTCCAACAAAAGTAAGTAGTCAAGTAGCTAAACTGAGTATGTTCATTATAGCCCACTATATCTGGTCATTATAACTGTATTTTGAACAAACTTTCCTTAACCTATCACATAATAATTATACAGATAAGCTCTGATATATTCTATTAGTCTCTTCTGTTCATTCAAAAGTGCCAGCATAGATTCTTTATCTTGAAAGAGGCCTGCGTTTCTCAGGCTGGTTTCTTGGAGAGCTCTTGGCTATAAAGAGCTTGCCTATAAACAGGTATCAGCAGTGAATAGTCTCAAGTCTTTTAATGCATCAGGCCAGAGACTTCAACGCATCTACCCCTGCAACTGGCAAAGGTTACTAAATGTTCTCTCTTAATTTGTTCATCAGCATTGACCATTCAGTACCTCACCCAGAGTTACACAGTTACATATGCTTTTGTGAGAGCTCATCCATTTGTCCTTATGTACTACTAACACAGTATATTATTAGGTGTCTTTGGGAGACTATTTGTATAGTAATGGGCTTTTGATCTGAATTGAAAATTTATTCTTGACCTTACAGTAATAACATTGACTTGAATATTTTAAATGCCTCTGAGTAACTTTTAGGTTTGAGAATGAATTTGCAATTGTTCATAACTTCGACTGATAGAAAAATTTCAATCACAATTTCAGCATGAGCTTGAACTGAGGATTTCCAAGAAAAGTGAACTCTTAATCAGTGCTTGATCTTCTCAGATTGTTATTGTCCTTCCCAGGAGTTTATCAGAGAATATTTCTGTGAGATCAGTTCCTTCTTCTCTGTTAAGAATTTGACTCCCCGAAAGGGATGTTTTGATGCCAAACGACCATCAGGAAGATACAGAGTGACTCTTCCAGCCCATAGCACTCCAATGTAAAAGAGCCAAATGAGATCTTGGAATTGTTGTGCCTGTAAATCTTGGCACATTTCCTTAGAGTCTGTGAAGTCAAATCCTCCTGCCTGGCTTTCATTAACACTAGTGATATGAAAGATTAAAAAGGGTAGCTTATTAAATATTTGCTTTGGATTCGACACTTAATATTTGATATGTTCTTATGATTTCATTGGAAACTGTCCAGTAGGATGTGGCTACATCTTTTATCTACGTATCAAAGCTGCAGACAGTGAAGAAAGTCTTGTGAGTAATAATCTTAAGTAGCTACATCACACCTGACAACTGATTATTTAATTAAAGCTGTCAGTGCTGGTGCACTCTATATATGCACCAATGTACTTCATTAATTTGTCAGATGTATTCATTAAGAAAAGAAATGCCAGTCGATGCCAGTTAACACATATTGTTCTTTATTTTATGAGTCAGTGAAGTCAGAAACATACAAGAGTTGAGATTTCTGGCTTCTAAGAGTTGATAGCGCTCTTACTGTTTTTTAGTTCATCATCAGAACTGTTCACCCTCTGTTTTCAGTCTTCTTTGCCATGTAGTCATTCTGAATTACTTTCTTCTTCCTGTAGCTACTGTGTAGGAGACTGTACCTGCACTGGTAAGTAGCTACTTCCTGAGCGATAATGACCAATCCATTTCCACTATCCCTTCTGCTTTTCACTCCATTGTAGCCTTTTATTAGCCTTTCGCCTGTGGGCATTCTGTCACCTTTCCCCAATAAGAATATTCAGACTGGATCCTCTTCATTCCCTGAGTCCTTCTCCTTTTTATTTTTTCTTTTTTCACAGTGGACAACTCCAATCTTTTTATTCATTTATTTTTTCCCACTCTCTCAGCAGCAAATAAATTTGGCTTGGAATTTTTTAAGAAGTCTAATTATTTTTCATCAGAAATTCTGTAATTGCCAAAAGAGAAACTTTTGGTATACAAACCATTCCTAATGGAACTGTCAACAGGATTTTTCTAACACAAGATAAAAATTCACTTCTAAGTCAAAGACAGATCCCTAAAGAACGATCCTAGCTGGTTGCCTGGGAAAAGGGAATAGAACAGACAAGAATGTAAGTCTGGATCATCTGTGTCTCAGGTGAGTACCTTTGTCTTAGGTTCTGACTTATATTCTTGGATTCTTGCTTTGTCTTATTAATTACCAGGATAACTACTGAAGTCCTAAAAAGTTTCACAGAATAAGAGAAGTATATCCCGATCTATTCCAGTGGCAAA
This sequence comes from Apteryx mantelli, assembly GCF_036417845.1. Taxonomy (NCBI): domain Eukaryota; kingdom Metazoa; phylum Chordata; class Aves; order Apterygiformes; family Apterygidae; genus Apteryx; species Apteryx mantelli. Next base: position 156,357,893 of record NC_089979.1, read on the forward strand.
ACTTCTCCTTCTTAGATTTCTGCACCTCATCTTTCCTTAAATCTTACTCATCTTTCCTATGTTAGCTACATGTTGGCATTTATTGCTAAGCCCCCATGGGAAATATTTAAATACATCATTTTTGTCCTTTTGATGCTATACTTTGTTATTTCTCCTATCTTGGTCTATTTATAGACATCATTCTTCTTGCAGCTCCTCCTTTTTTTTTTTGAGTCCTCTTTTAAGCCCCTGTATTGTTTTCCTGAGGGTTATAATAATAATAGACATAAACTCTTCTCAAGATTTTCCACAATCCTGTCCCAGATTTCTTTCTGCTCTAATTCTGTCTTAGTGTGTCTCTTTTTCTGTGCCTGTGCCTCTCTATTCCACCTTATGGCTATCTCCATTTTTATTTCATGTGCTTCTCTGTTTACAGTAGTCTACAACTTCTTGTTTCCTTACTCAATAATTTCCCTAAGACTTACTTTTTCCATGAATTCTTATTCATACAATGTCTACGACATTAATGCCTAAGAGCTCTAGGTCTCCTACTAACATAAAACAGATAAATTCCATGCTGAAAAGCTTATATTTTAGCACTGTTTGTGCCATAATAAATATTTTACCATTTTCAATATTAGATGATATGCTACTTGAGGCAGTTTTCTTCTGCAAAGTACATTAACAATGAATGTTAGCATATAATAAAAGTGATACAGTTGCCAGAAAACTTCCTGGTCCTATCAGTATTGCACAAAGAGAGGCTAATTTTAAAGAGAGAACTAAGAGAGGCTTAAGGAAGAAGTGTAGAGAAAATATAGTCTTATTTTACAGCATTACTCAGAGCTCTTTGTCAATAGGTGCATCCTCTGTGAGGCTAAGTCCTTTCTTCCGAAATCTAAGGACACAATTCCTATGAGCATAGATCAAAAAGTTGATCAGTTAAAAAAAAAAGAGAGAGAGAGAGAGAAGAAGAACCAACTTATGGTATTTTGAACACTTTGGGAAACTTCAAAGACATCAAAAAAAGTTTAAGAAATGCTTTCATATCATTATAAATACTTATAAAAGTTATATTTAGCACATAGTAGAAAGGAAAATGGTGATCTATCACAAATACTGTATTCTATCACAATATAATAATCTTTAACGAATATCTTTAGTATTTCTGAGTAACGAGTTACTCAATTTAGTAATAGAATGGAAAACTCAGAATTTTTAGGAAAGACAAAGATAAATTTTATCTCATGTTAAAGCAACCTTAAGAGAAACACGGGTATGAGAAGTAAAATCTTCTTTATGAAAAATACATACTTAAAACTCACAGGTAAGCTTTTCTGTTCCAAGTCTCTTTAGCAACTTCTAAACCTCAAAGCCTTTTTCCTAGCTATATCAGTTGTTCTAATAAGGGATATTATCTCTCCTTTTAAAACCCTGTCTTGCTGATATTATTAGGCCAACACAGGTACTTAACTAGCACGGAGCTATGGAAAAGTAGTGCTCAGAAAAGCACATCAAAGGCAACACATATAATAATGCCTGTGACTGTGCTTGTACATTCAGTCATCTTTAAAAGGGGAAAGTACTTCCTAGCATCAAAGTTCAGATAATTCGGACATAGATGGAAATTCATTGGCCACGAGAAATTCTACTTAGAGCAGCAAAAGCTGATACACACTCAAAACATCTTTCCCACAATGTTAAATACAAGCCATACGTTACATTTCCCAGTAGTTTTCATAATATCCTTGTCCAATGAAAAAGAAATCCCATTCTCATTGGACATTGTGAAATTATTCATTTTGTCTAAGTTAAGACAGTCTAGAATCTCTTTATTAGGATAAAACAGACATTTCTAGGCTGAGATTCATCTCACCTCTTTCAAAAATCTACTTCAGGTAGAATTGACTATATGTACTAATCTGCCTAATAACAGTGGATGTCTATACAATTAATGTGAAGCAGGTGCCCACAATTTAATTAATTAATCCTATCCCTTGTGACAAAAGTCATCTTAGAAGTATCTTTAGAATCAAATTTTCCTACTGTTTACAAATGCCATATTGAATGATAATTTAGAACAGAGTTTGGAAAAGTATTTCAAACAGCTGAGCTATATTAGTGAAGAAGAGTTAAGTTTATATGATTTTCGGGCTTGGGGTCATAATGCATTTCTTGAAAATAATAAGGGATAAAAAATGTGGTGTTAATTCAAAGGAAGTGTAGTGGTCTTCATTTCCATAATTCAAAAGGATATAAAAGTAAGCTGTGGGGATGCCTCCAAAGACGGACTTTGAAATTACTTTGGGCTGCTTTTTAATATCAGAATAAGAACTCCTTGACCCTTACTCAGAATATTTTCCATGGCATGAGCCTCTTAGTATCACTTCCATTATTTAGCAAGTGAAGACAGAACATCTTTTCAATAAACAACTGTGTCTTTAGTCTCAGTGAAAAATATAAGAGATGGCAGTTATCTCCAGAGAGCTATTTCACTTTAAATGTCTCTGTAGTAGATGTGTACTGTTTGTTTGCTCTCAGCTGAAGAAAAATTTGTTTTGAAAAACAAAGACAAGATACATACTTACCTTAAAAATGTATTTTCCTGTTATGAAAACATTATTTGTATAATTTCTTAAACCTTCATTGCCATCTGTTCTTATATAGGATTGCCTATAGAGGTGCTCTTAATAAGTACTAGGAGAAATGCTGAGGTGCTATGATGTAAAGTGCCAAGATAGAATACTAGGATAGAAATTGTAATAGATATGGCAAAAATTTCCTTTTATACCTTTTAAAAAGTGCCTTTAAAATATCTCTAGATATTGCTGCAGTAAATGTTATATTTACCTTCCCTGTCCCTAGAAATCATTTTTAAGCCACTAGATTTGACTCATCCTTTTCCTCTTTCTTTTTCTTTTAGTGTTTCTGTTTGTTTCTGTTTCTGATTATGCTTCTGTTTCTGTTTCTTCTCTTTTTCTTTTTTTGAATTGTAAAATAATTTATCATTTGCTTGTAACTTGGCATAAGTATTTTGGAATTGATGTCTGAAACAGATAAGATTTTTTATTTAAAAAAAATGTAGTGATGCTTTGTGCCCAATATTCTTTCTGAAAGTTTCAGAAGGATTTTTATGATATAATCACAAGTTATAATTGTGTCATTATGCATAATTACTCTACACTATTACATCACATAATTGGATCAGTTCAAGTTCTAATTACATGGTTAGAGAGATTTACCCTAAGTATGTTTGGGATATAATTACACTAATTTCATAATTCTGGGACCCGCAGAGTCCAAATTTTGGAGGATTAATGTTTATTTTTGTGGTTCTGTCTCACAGCAGGAAAATCTTAAGATGATATTTTGGTTGCATAATGGATCGTATTTGTTTTCACCAGGATGGTATTAAAGTCTATTCATATTTGTAATGTACTAAATTCTATTTGTATGTGCAAAGATTAGAGCGCTGTTCAGTGTATAGAATGTCAAACCTGCTTACATGGGCCACCTTGTCCACTGGTCCAGGAATGAATAATAAGCGAACATAGTGGTCAGCACATGGCAAGAAGCAGATGGGCAGAGACCGGTAGAACCAGAGCCAGCTGGTGTGCAAGTGGCAGAGACTGCTTCACAGTCTTGTGAGGGAGCCAACTCAGAGACGCTGATGTGGTATTACTGGGACACTATTAATATCCCGGTACTTTAATGAAATGTCTGTGGGTGGGCCTGTGGCAATATAGACACCACCTGGAGCATCGCCAGCTTTAGAAGACCAAAAGTCATCAGTCAGACAGCAAAAAAGCTGAAACTGACCTTATGATATTGACATTAAAAATAATCAGATTATGTTTTCTATTCTGCCTTTTGACTTTTAAATGTCCATCTGCTCCTCTTCTAATAGTAATTGGCAGATGACAATTTCAGGTTGAAAAGTCAATAAGGCGTAGCTTTCCCTATTTTTTTCCATTTGTTCCTCTAAGCTCGTGAATCTCTACCCATTTTCCTTTATTATCTTGATTTTTCCAGTTTTTCCCTGTGTCTAAAGCAAGCACTAGAAAATGATTAATCTATTCACAAAGACATTAGCTTCCTCAATTATTTATGTATATAAGCTTCAAGTCTGTAAGAATATTTCCACAGAATTATATACTCACATATAACCACATCAGATACTTTGTGAATTCAATTAATCCTAAATCAGCTATGACCCTGTATAGCTCAGTGATACAACTACATTTATACTCTTCTTGAAAATTTATTGTATTCAATACTTTCATACCTGAAGTATTAAAAATATTGCTAATCCAGTATAATATTTGAAATAGTGATACCATCAGAAATTTACAAAATATCCAACAGCAGTAAATTTATGCAATAAAAATCAATGCCATCATCTTCAAAGCAAATCCCAAAGTGATTGTAGGTCACTGAGATGGATTTCCAGTTGAGTGTACACCAAAGATTTGATTCAGTTGCTCACACAGAATCACAGAAAAACACAGAATAGTTGAGGTTTGAAGGGACCTCTGCAGATCATCTAGTTCAACTTTCAAGTAGAAAAGGTTGCTCAGGACCTTGTCCAATCAGGTTTTGAGTATCTCCAAAGGGGAAGACTACACAGCCTCTCTGGGCAACCTGTTCCAGTGCTTAACCATCCTCACAATAAACATTTTTTTTCTTATGTGTAAATAGAATTTCTTGTATTTCAGTTTGTGCCCATAGCCTCTTGTCCATTCGTTGGATACCACTGAGAAGAGTCTGGCTCCATTTTCTTTAGTTCTTTTCATCAGATATTTATACATATTGATCTGACCCTGAGCCTTCTCTTCTCCAGGCTAAACAATCCCAGCTCTCTCAGCCTCTCCTTGTATGACAGACACATGCTCCAATCCCTTACCTGTCTTTGTGGCCCTTTGCTGGACTATCTCCAGTATGTCCACGTATTTCTTGTGCTGGAGAGCCCATAACTGGACACAGAACTCCAGAAGTGTCTCACCAGTGCAGAGTAGAGGGAAATAATCACCTCCCTCAAACTGCTAGCAATGGTCTTTCTAATACAACCCAGGATACTGTTGTCCTTCTTTGTTGCAAGGGCACGTTCCTGTCTCATGTTCAACCTAGTGTCCACCAGGAAGCCCAAGTCCTTTTCTGCAGGAACTGGAGGTCAGGCCAGATAACCAACAGCATTTCAAGTGGAGTTAGATGGCCGCTATCTATGGCCACTTGAACTGAACCAATTGTAGACCAGCTCCAAGTTGGCAAGTGGCAACTGAATCAAGTCTCTCACTACGGCTAGGATTCAGGCCACAGACATCTAGTTTTAGCTTTCTACACATGAACTAGGTGTTTACAGGACTACTAAGAGTTACACACTCAATGGTGACTTGAGAGCTATATAGCTAACAACGTAGAAATGAACTTTAGGGTGGACTGAATAACTCTCTAGACTCTATTGACTGCCCTGCCTAAATTTTCAATGACCACAAGAGCATCTTTGACCTCTAACTCACTTTTAGATATGTATTTATGGACACCTAAAACTAGTTATCTTCATGTATGAGCTAAGTCATGACCTAGAAATGTTATTGTGCCACCAAAACTTTGGGCAACCACTGGGTGATCAACCATGCTAACAGAGTCTTTCAGATTGTTTTGATCGTCCCAAAAATATGTCTATTCCAGTAAGTCATCTATAGTTGAACCAATGTTAATAGAAGTAATGCTACGTTTGAATACAAATATCTTCACTGATAATGTTTTCCTTTTGGATAAATTGGACAAAGATAGCAAGAATCAATCTACTGTTTCCTTATCTCCCTCAGTTTACCAGTACTGAGAGGGTATAGCATGCCCAAGCTTGATTCTGTGGAACTGAAACTTCCTTTTTCTTTCACTATACAAAGCTTGACACTCTTTTCCTATCTTTCTTGGGGGGGAGGGAAGGGGATGAGGGGGAGAGGGTCTACTAACATATAAAATGATCAGTTATATTTTGATATTAAAACTATTAGTTAAGATTCGGTGACCATTTCCATGTAATGGAGGCTGTTTGTTACAATTTACTGTCCAATCATGTAAACATCATCATTAAAAATATATATATATATTTATATTCCTTTCTGCCATCCCTGGAAGTCTATCTGGGATCCCACCCACAACACTTCTCTTACTTCTTGCACTTCTCTGACTACCTATGATTCTTTGCTTATAAGGATTTCTCCTCAACCTTCCATCTCTGTTTCCTTTCTTAGCATCCGTCTCAGAGTTAAGTTCCTTTTTGTTGATACTACTGTGAGGCTCTAATTCATAACCTAAGGCTGTGTCCAGGGACAAGAATCCACCTGTGCCTACAGCTGTCAAGCACAGATGTCCGGGCCTGCAGACCACGAGAATCTGAAAACATCTTGCATTGTCCTGCAGGCATGGGGGCCTTCTCAACTGGTTCCCAAGAGTAGGTCCTACAGACTCTAGAACAGTGGATTGCCATCCTTTACAGTCACCACATGGAGCAAGCACAGCAAATGAAAGTGGCGACTCTGTATATCTCCAGAGAAAGGAGCTTATGCTGCCCCTGGGCTACTTATTTTCTTACATTCTACACCACCAATGAGGCTATGTGTGAGTAACTAAAATAATGGGAGGCAGTATTTAGCTCTTTATTGACATAATTATAATGAATCAAAGTAGACAATTGTTTTAGGCAAAGACTGTTACAGAAATTTCTTTATATTAATAATTTTATGTATATTAATATACATCTAGTTCACTGTATATAAACAGAGAAGACAGTAAGGATCATAATGGCAGTGTTTCTGTGGGTGGAATAGATAAGAAATATTTTTTTTCTTCCAAATGAAACAGAAGAAACCTGCTCTGAGCCTAGCTTTGATTTATCTTTTTTTCTTGTAATTACCATTTCATATAACGGATTACAAATCCTAAAATAAATAAAATTCTGCATCTATGAACCTTTATGTTTTGTACTATAATTAAAGGATAATCAGTATAGCACTGGACTGCCCAAAGTAATAAATAGCATTTGCAGGTAATTAAGTGCCAGAGAAAAGCTGAAGTATTTTATAACCTTAAAAGCCATTTAGTGTGAGTATAAACCAAAGCATTCTCTTTCTACAACCGGATTTTAAAAAGCTAATCAGGCATAAGAGTGCTCTTTGGTATTAATGATCATTTTAGTTGTCCATAAAAACTTTTCTTTTTTTCTTTCTTTTTTTTTTTTTTTTTTTTTTTTGTGTGTGTGTGTGTTCTCTCCTTCAGTTTGTAAGGCAGAAGGGAAATTTTTACAGGGTTTCCTATGGTAGACTATATGAAACATTTTATATGGAAACTTATTGAAATAATTTATCTTCAGTTCATAGAAGGTATAATTTAAAAAGCTTTTTATGTGTATGTTTTCATGCAGCAAAATTCTACAAGAAGGAAGGGAGAGAGGGAGGGATGAAGGAAGGAAGGAGAGAATGAGAGAGAGAGCAAGAGAGGAGGAGGAAGAGGAAGAAGGAGAGGAAAGTGAGGAGGTGAGAAGCAAGAACAAGAAAGTGTCAGAGAGAGAAAGAGAGAGAGGGAGGGAGAAAGGGAGGAAAGAAAGAAGGGAGGGAGGGAGGGAGGAGAAGAGAAAGAATATCCCAGCAAATAGTCCATAGGAATACTGGCATCAACTAGGAAGTTATGAAAGCATTTTAAGGTAAAATGAATATACTTCTCACTGCTGTGGATTTTGATGTGGCTGTAATGTACTGTGTCAAATCACTCAAATGAGGAAAGTTCACTTGCTTTTGGGAATAAACACTACACATTTCAAAGGTCTGTAAAAATATCACTTAAGATAAAATGGGTACCGAACCAAACAAAAGCAAAATGAAATCTGGTAAACACTTTATTGTGTACCTCTTCTAGATTTCATCTGTATCAAGTGCTAAAATACATTTGATTTTGTACAACAGAGGTCCCATCTAGAGTCTTTACTGCAGTTAGATGCTGAGCTCAAACAACATAGACAGGGAATTCTTTGTTAGGCTTATCCAGGTGAAAAATTCAGAAATTTCTAAAGGAATTAGGTGTCCAAATCACATGGGATCCTGTTGAATTCTAATTTCTTTAGGTTACATCATAATACTCTTCTTCTAAGCTGAAAGTCACACGGGAAAGGGAAATGCCTTTAGAATGCAAGCACTATGATAGGAATATAAAGATGGTCTTTCTTAGGGGGAAAAAAAAGATAAGACTGGTTACTGTGTTTGTTCCCTCTATAACTGTATAATTCCTTGCTCTCTGATATTCCATACTGAATCTGGAAGCACCATATTAATGGTGCTTAATCAGTAATTTATATCTTTTGTAAATGGGCTTGATGTGGAACTTGTATTGATATTCCATTTAGATATCAAGTAAAACCAATGGCCCTTTATACTAGGTATTATACAAATGCATAGAATGAGACAATCATTGCGGGGGGGCGGGGGGAGTTTACACTCCAAATGGACATGGCAAGGGGTAGGAAAGGAAATGAAAGAACTTACGTTCACACAAAGAATTAGCAGCAGAGCCAAAAAATAGAACTGTCATTGTCTTTTTGACTGTTTTTCCCTATTATGTTCTACAGTCTCTCTGATTTGAGAGAATTAGAGGACTACAGATTTGCCAGCTGAAGCTAACCTTACAAAGTCCAGCAAAATTTAGGTTGTGTTCTGTTTTCTTTTAAAGATATATATCCATGATGCAGTCCAAATGTAATTACAAACAATGAAAGTTTTCCCTTTAGTCCTACACAGCCTTCTCAAGAGTGCTCACATGAAAGGCAAGAGAATTTGAAAATGATAATCAATATCCAGACTGACAGAAAATAAAGGAAATTTTATCTGAAATGGTATTCAGAGGAGAATGTTCTGATAGATGGAAAGAGAGCAGTAGACTGAGAATTAATTCTCATCCTCAGCAAAAGTGCAGCTTATGGAAACCTAGATTAAAGCTTTCAAAAATGATGCTGGCTTTACTGACTTTTTTAATAGGCTTATTTTTCAGTTTTTTGTGATTCCTTTGGGCTGCCAAATATGGTGGCAAGCTACCAACGATCCTAATAGTCTAGCTGTCTACAAGATGCAAGAGTGATCCTAATTAAGACCCACAAGTGAAAGCACATGCAGATCTTCAGTTGTATCAAAATGCAAAATTGAGCTAATCATTTACACAGGAATGAAAATTCTCTTCTCTTGATTAATTCCTCTTCAGTGGCTGAATTTGTAATTGACCATTTCTCTGGTATTCTGAGAGAAGTAACTAAAATGAGCAGCTTGAATTTCTTTTATCTGAGAGAAAATCATTGAAACCAGTACAGTTACAAGATTCTGAACGACTTGTAAGTGACACTAATAATATTTCTAAATGTTTCAAATTATCTGTCCTTTTGGATGACACACAAATTCAAATTATGGTTTACTTTTACACCCTCCAGACACAGAGAATAGGAATGGCCTCAAAGCATACAGGGACTATGAGATTTAATGTCTGATTTAAAATCAGCCCTTTATGCTCTCCAGTAACTAGTAACTCTCAGGTTAGACACTACACCTGACGAGTAGATTTTCAGCTTGCCAACATTGTTTAAAATCTTCTCAATTTTGGTATACTGAAATTTACTTTGGCTGGTATTAATTGCACCAAAATTTCTATGAGAAAAGATGGCATATCCTATCAAACACAGCTATAACTAAACTCGGAAACATCACAGTTCACACCTAAACATGCTCTCTAGCCATAGACCTTCCACAGAGATCATCGCCAATTTTGGCTCCTGCTGCTGCTTGAGGCAAGTGAGAGAATGGACTCCGGACCTGTAGCACTACCAGAATCTGACATATGCTGGAGGATTGCTGAGACTTGTCAGCTTCTTTGATGGCATCACCCACGTAAAACAGATGGAAATGTGGTTTTGAAATTCCTATACGTTGATTTCCTGTCTGTGGTATCAGCTAACTAAACAAATAAGAACTTCTAAGCCATATGGTCTTTCAACTGGCTCTTGATTTCTTACTCTAAGGAAAGGAGAAAAATGAGCTTTATTATACAATACTGAATGGAAAATCCTTTTTGAGAAAGTACTATCAAGATTACTTCCTTCCACAATTGTTGATGACCAGAAAGACAAGAACTGTACACTACATACTGATTTTAATGAAGACAGCTGGGGACTTTGGTTTTTACTTCTGTAATGGCTCTTTCGAGAGCTAGAGAATAGAAGTCTACAGTATGGCTAAATATGCACAGAAGACAATAACCTCCCATAAATTAAGAAACTGATAGTCTAGCAAAATTTAATTCAATTTATTGATTCTGATACACTTTAGAAAATTATAAAAATTATTGACTGAAAATACATTCTGAAGCAAAGCCTCTTTTGCATACCAGCATACATTGTGAAATTATACCTACAGGCATTCTAACCTCTCCCACAGTACTGCCTTCATCTTTTCCTTATGGCAAGAATTTGTTAAGCTACCAAGTGAAAAATCCTTCATGAAAGAGGTGCTGGCAGGAAACCCCAAAATATTGATATAACAGTTTCATGCTTGTGCGAAAATAATCTATGGATATTTTTTTCTCTTTTTCAAACAATAACAAGATAGGGTTTTTTTCTAAAAGGCCACTGTTGTCCTAACTTTGCCTACATGGAGTGAAAGGATTTTTCTCTACTTTCTATGCTGTTGAAAATATTTAGTTAGACTGCAAAAATTGGAATGCTTTAAAAAAGGCATGGTTCACTTTTTTCACTTCTTTTAGTTTGCTTCCTTTTGAGTGAAAGGGATGAATAATACAGCAATCGCTGTGTTTGTTCTTGCAAAGAAGAGATTGTTAAAAAAAATAGCTAAGAATTAGAATTTGCCTGTCATCAGATATTAAAGATCTTTTATATAAATAGCATGATTGCATCTTTCAGTGGTCAAGAAAAGGTAGCCTTTAAATATGCTAAGGCACCTTCCCTCTATAAGTGAACAGACTAAGGAGTTAATTTGTTTTTGTTTAGACTGAGAAGTCAGCAGCTGTGACATGCTCTCCTGTTGTATGTCTGACACTGTTACAACTTGCCTGTTATTAAATAAAATCTCTTTTGTTAGCTTATCTTGAATGTGAATCCCTGGCCACAGCGAAGCAGAATCTGATATAATGGCTCATTGGAATTCAGGAAAACATTCTCTGTCTCTGCACTTTCTTGTCTTCTGGGACGAGCACTGCTGGTGACCCTCCTTTTCAGGATGTTCACGGTTTTTAACAATGGAGGCAGTGTTCACTTCTCTTTTCCTGCAGTTCAAGGCAAGTTGCTTAGACAGGGTGCACTCCAAGTTCTTTCACTGTGGTTACAGTTAACAGAAATACTCCATAATTTTTCTGATCATTATCACAGAAGCACTCAAAGATTAACAGAGATCAAGGCTACAGTACTAGGTTCTAACGAATCACCAGAAGCCAAAAGAGAGTCTCCCTTGAAAAAGCCTGTAGTATAAAGATATCAGGCAGGAAAAGTGAGTGGGGAATGAATAGGTAGTGATGGCTGGCCAACATCATGTTAGGTCCAGGACCAGAAAAAGAGCAGTGATAGAGGTGAATTCACTAAGTGAGATTTTGTTAGAAGGAGATACGAAAAATGAAAGGACAAGAAAAGAAAGTGAGGGGCAGAAGAAAGAAAAAATGATGGGCCTGAAAGTTCTTAGGCAAAGGGTACAACAAGGATGGAAGTAATGGCCAGTGAGCAGAAGAAGATATTGTCAGAGTAAAAATTAAATAAACTCTTTGGGACAGCTTCTTTGTATGTTCCTTCCAGCTTGGATGTGCTTCAACATTAATGACAGCTCATCCACAGAGTTTGGGTTAGGTGAGTGTTACAAGTCCATGTAGGGTATCAAAGAGGAGAGGGCCTAGTACGGATCTTATTACCCTGTAAAGAGTTAGTTCTAGGAATGGGATATAGAGATAGAAGATTGTAGTGACCAGACTTAGGAAATAATTAAAGCAGTACTGCTACCGATTAAAAAAAGAAAAAAAAAAAGTTTTTATTCCGCACTGATCTGTTTCCTCCTCCGCCTGAGGAAAAACTTCACTGTGAGGGTGACAGAGCACTGGAACAGGTTGCCCAGAGAGGTTGTGGAGTCTCCTTCTCTGGAGATATTCAAAACCCGCCTGGATGTGATCCTGTGCAATGTGCTCTAGGTGACCCTGCTTGAGCAGAGGGGTTGGACTAGATGATCTCCAGAGGTCCCTTCCAACCTCAACCATTCTGTGATTGTAATTCTGCTTTCTTCTGTCCCTTTGGTAACCAAATGCCAAATCAATTGCCTTCATGCCAATGTGTTAACTTAGGAGGTGAAAACTTCTGATATAGGATGGTAAGAAAGCTCTTATTGAATAGTAAAAAGGTACATTATCATTTGTGAGACAAAGTTACCAATAACTGGTAAACTGGTTACTCTAATAGTCTTCTCATAGTCCTAGTCATATACAGTGCTACAGGTATGAATGAAAATGGCCAACCCAGTAATGTGCAGTCTCAGCCTTAGAGTTGCTGACCTGCATGTTACCAGAGTATCCAGTTTGATGCCGACTCTCAGTACAGAAAAAATGCTTGGGAAACTGTTTCCATTTACTAAATACATATTGGCATTAAAGGAAGAGTAGACTGTCAAAGAGACAGTAGTGACCATCTGTCAGATGGTCTAATAAGTTAACTGAGCGGTATCTTTTGGTCCAGAGACATTTCATCGATCAGGAGAACATTTCTTTAACCAGAAGCAGTTCCACAAAGTGAAATCATGTTGAAAAAAGATGTGTACATTTATTTTGTGCACATTTATTTTTTCAACAAGGTCTGAGAAATGCTTACTGAAAATATGCCACTTGTTATTGCTACTCTGAAGCTGTGTCTAGGCTTACTTTCTGGACTGTGTTTGGAAGTATCCCAGAGTTGTACTGCCTATTTGAATGAACCATAAACCAAAACCCCGTTTGGCCTTTAGCTGTGGTTTCCCTTGCATGGAAGCTACGGAGCAGGAGACAGGACTGTGTTTCTCTGAGTTATACACTGATATGCAATCTGGAGGATATTAAGCTATATATCCTGCTCAGGGAGCTTGGAAGTGCTCCCAAATACATAATGTGCAATACAACCATAACATAAGGAAACACCAAAGATAGATACAAAATTTCATTTTTTTCAGTGAAAATCATGTCCTCTTACTGACCCTTCAAAGAGGAAATAAGTCAGTTTTCTGCAAGACTGGTGCTTTGTTCCTGTTTATTGTCAGATAGTTCAAATCACGAGTTGTGTTCTAAATCAGTCCCAGAAGTGTCAAAAGATCTGAAATTCAAGGATGTTGCTGGTGAAGCACCATTATGATAGAAAATGCTGGCTGCATCTGTAAGAGGTCACAGTAACACAGAGATTCCCTCATTTTTATCTGTCTTCTCATCTGTAACAGAGATTAACTCATTTGGTTTCTCAAGTCTACTATTTGACCATCATTGACTTGTGCCATGGATACCTAGTCTCCTGCCCAGCTACTAACTGCTGTTTCCTACTTCAGACAAGCTCAGTTGCATTCAGCCTGAATGAAGTAATATTGAGTAAAGAAAAATGCCAAATTTGGTGCTAGGAAACAGGTGCTGGATTGACATCTCTGAAAGACAAGTAAAGACTACAGTTATTACTGTTTAATTGCCATGGCAACTAAACATGGCCTTTTTGCTGAAATAATATCATGGCAACACCTTACTCATTGTAAAGAAATAATAATCAGTCAACCTAGAATTGCTATCGGGGCTACACTCAAGTGAAAACTGTAGACTTAGAAAAGAAAGGTTAATAAAATACACAGAACAGAAAACAAGGTTAGAGGTGATGTTTTGCCTGTGAGGCGTTTTTCAGAATGCAGAAGAAAAAGATTAGCTGCAGAGACAAGATGAACATTAGCTCCCTGGTTTCTCCTTTCTACCAATAACCTTTTAAGAGTCTTTCCACAGCCCACAAAAGGCCCTGCAGCCATCATGTCACCTTCAACCTTGTTGTCTATCCCAGTTTTCAATATATATTGCTACCAATTCTTTTTTTCTTGCAATCTTTTGAAGAAGTCACAAATTACAATTGTTTCACATCCATATTAGGAATTCAGATCTCTGAGTAATCTGACCGCTTTTCATGTCGTTCCTTTCCAGCTACTGGGAAACCTGAAAGTTTGTGAAATAGCATCTTAGTGCCATTTCTCTTCTTAGCTCTTTGGTCTGTGACTATATGAACTAAACCCATTCATGAAGAAACTTTACTGATTCACTTTGACCTATTTTTTTCTATTATGTCATTGTTATATTAAAATACAGGCTAACAGAATGTACCATGAGAAAAATAAAATGCTTTATCATCTAAGAACTCAGTTCTTACTATTGTGTGCTATGCATCTCCTTATATTACTTTTTAATTTTTCATAAGCTTTAAGAATAGCTGAATCTGAAGGAATTTATTTAATAATATGTTACTCCCTACCTTTTAAACATTTTTCATGCTGAGGAGTGCACAGGAACAAAGAACATTTGAAAAACTCATCGTTCATGCACTTTAGCTTACAAGAGAAATATGAATTTAAAAAAAAATCACAGAAGGAGAAACGATGACTTACACTTTCAAATGCTAGGCAGGATTTATATGCTTGATTCCAGTTAACTTTCTCGAGAAAAGTCATATACTTTGAAGACCTAGGGAGTAAATATTTCATGAAATTTAACACAAACTATTTTATAAATGCATTAAGGAGGACATTCTGTCCATTTGTCTTTTCAGATTGTTAACTTGACTATAGATTTTTTTACAACAGAGTATAAATTAGCATCTTGTAATTCTTCTCACTATGAAACAGAGTGACTGGCTATAATGACTACCTTACTATCTGTCAATAGTCATTTTGGCGAAGAGTTGTAGAGATGCCTGTGTTCATGACCAGCTCTCATATTTTTGTTTAATAATATTATTTTTCTTCTTAAACAATATTTTCTTTTCAAATTATCCGTTCTTTACAATCCAGTGAACATTCTGAGTGTAGAAATGCTCTAAAGGAGATGAAGAGCTTTAATTTGGTCTAATTTGTTACGCAATTATGAACAGTGCTGTGCAAGACAAACAAGGCTGAGTATGTACACCCAGTGTCTTTGTAAAAATGTTATATTAAGCCTCAGACATGGGTATAGTAATACTACAGAATAAAAGCCAGTTATGGACCCAGTACATATTCTCTTCAACCATTGCCTTTAATCAGGTTTTACGTGAAGACGTGTTTTTTTCCATACAAGTCAGAGTTGCTTTTCTAGGAACAGATTAAGATTTCAAATTTTGGTACTTGTGGTTAAAGAGACATCAAATCAGTAGTTCACATCACTGTCAGAAGCACTAGCCCCACTAAATAACATTGGAGAAATATATTTTAAACATCCAAATAATACAACTTTTGTGCAGGCAATCGCTCACATATGCCACCTATTCTTTGCTTCTAAACTCCTTAGTGACTTACAGAGAAGAGGGATCCACCATCCTGCACCCTAGCAATACCCTGGGAGCTTGGAAGAACATAGAGAAGTTCAAACATTAACAGCAAGGGAATTGCTCTGTGTTCACTGTTCCTCATTCAGAGAGTTGCTTTCCACCTGTGTGTAAGGTCAGCATCTTTAGACTGAGCTAACACAGTATCCCTAAGTGCTGTTCACAAGCAATAAATCTGTGGGTCAGTTTAATTAAAAAATATATATATACTGGTTATTCCAAAAAAGATTTGATTCTATTTTTTTATAATGCTGTTTACTTTAAAAAAGGAATTTAGTACTAAGAGCAGATAATTGGGGGCATATCCCTTTGAATGTCTTGCTCTGTGTTCTTTCTCCATTAAACATTCTCCAAATGAAGCTGACATCCAGGAGCCCTAGTTAAAAACAAAAAGAAATGTTTAGCATTACATGAGAAAACATGTATGTCATGAAGAGGATAAAATCCCTTTGGAGAAGTATTTCTGAGGAATTTTTTATGTCTGAAAATTATTTCCCTTTGATCATTAAAATACAATTAAATCTTCCTTACACATTGAATCCTATGCATCTTTTCATAAAAATGCAAGTTCAGCTTTGCTTTGCTTAATAACTTGAAAAAAATATATATTATGGATTTTTTTTATTCTACACTGATAAGAAAAAATGTGACATAAACTTGAACTGAAAAAAATTCAGAAATAATGTCAATTTTCAAACCAATCCAGTTCAGGATCCACTGCAATGCAAATGACTATTAGGTACCTAAACCAACAAGGTTTCTGATTTTTGTCAGTTAAGCTTTACACACATAAAAATAGACTTATGGCTTGAGCGATCTGGACCATCTCTCAGGCTGAATATTGATGAACAAAATAAAGGCATAAAAAGGAAGTAGTCACCAGCATGTCAGAATGTTTCTGTTCCTTAAGGGCTACTTTCCAGTTGAACGGTTCTTCCTTGGACTGTCCACCTCTGACTGGAATGTGATTTTTACCAGCAGTAACCCTAAGGAAATAAAGGCAATCAAATGATTCTATAATTTTGGTGCTGAGACTATATCTACTCTGGAACCTTTCACACAACACATAACTTTAGCTAAAAGTTTCAGAGGAAGAAATTGATAGCCTGCTTCTTTCAAAGCTTGATAATGTCATGATTACTGAAAGACTATTGTTAAATAGAGCAAACATTTTACGGTTTATACTATGCAGTCTAAAATTAACAAGAGGTCTAAAATTGACAAATTATTTGGCTGTCTTGAAACACTGTTTTCAAAACTGAAAGATTATCTCCACCTAACCATTCAGTAAGTGTCATCATTAAGCATTTTTTGTTAAAAAATTGGGTTCCTAATCCTGCTCCCATTAAAGGAATATATATTATTACTCTTTGATAGCTGTAGATGCACACAGCTGAAATCATCAAGCCAGAAAAATGGAGTAGTAGTTTGATGAATTTCTTTCAGCCTTGTAAATGCAGAACCCTATGAATCTTCAAAATCAGATCAAAACCACTATCAGCATATGAAAAATATGCTCTATTTTATTTTTATTGTGTTCCAACTCTACATCTTCTCACAATTAGAATAACCTTATGATGGGGAATATGAGTGGATGATGAAACTGTACTTTGTACTTGTTTCTAATATTTCTTGGTAAAAAGCTGTATGAGATTCTGAAAGCTGGGGGAAGGGAGGGAAGAGTAATCATCCGAACTAATCTTTTTGGAGACCATTATTAGCTCAGAGAAACCATTAACTGTCTTTCTAAAGCAGAAATTACTATTAATTGTATTAATATTATTAACAGCTTTCCAACAATTAGGTAAGACTTTGTGAGTCCTGAAGTTTTTGATTACTGATGAACTTGTGAACTAATCCTTGTGGATTTGACGGCGTCTAAAAATGAGCAAATTTCATGATTTTTTCGTGACAGACAGAGGACGTACACTAAAGTAAGGTTTCTGCCATCTGTTCTGCCATAAGGTAGTGCAGGAGGTAAAAGGCCAAAGGTCAGTTACATGTACACAACTTCTGTCCCTGATTTAAAATAGACCAAAGGCCTAAAGTTTCATTGCTTTGTAACCTTTAATCTGAAGTTTCATGCAGAAGTTGTATCAAATATGTCAAATTTTTTTCAAATAGGCTGCTATATGCTTAAACCAGGATCAGTCTTACCATGTATTCTAGCATGGTACTAATGTGGTGTTGTAAAACCTCATCTAATAAACATGAAATAATTAGGATTTTACACTGTACTGAGAAATGATAGAGCAGCTCAAAAAATATGTGTGTGAATTCACTGCTACAAGCAGTTTGCAGCCCCTCATCCAAATATATATATATATATAATATATATATATATATATATCTGTGGGTTCAAAATGGGATTCAAGAAATTCATGAAGACTAAATATATCAGAAGCTATTAAGTGAATTTTTTCTGGTGGCAGTCTGGCTCAGAAATTCCCCAGATATTAGATTGGAAAGCCTTCTAGGAAAGGATATTGAATTTTTAAAAGTTAGATACTTTTTGGTGTCCTTAATAAATATTCCTATCAAACAAATAATCTTCTCAAGGGTGAGGAACAGGCAAATCAGATTAGAACTCTGTAGAAATATCACTTAGTACATCTCACATTCAGGTAACCTTATCAAAATGTTGGAGTTACATAAGAACAAAGATTTTGCCCATTTCCTTATTTTAATACAAACAAATAATGGGAAACACTCAATGCAAAGCAAAGTATTTGGCTGAAGTTGCTGTAAACAAAACAACCTCTTTTGAAGATGCCTTAGAAATGATGACATTGTTCATAGCAAAGGAGGGACATCTGCAGAGAACTGTTAACAATTTATTCTAATTTGTGTATGCTTAACTGTCATGCTTGCTGGAATATGCTGCTGGATTTCAATGTGGCTACACTTCATTGCCCACAGTGTGTTGGAAGCTTACATTAAGGACGGCAAAAAAAAAAAAAAAAAAAAAGTGCTCCTAATGCAGTGAGGATATTGGATCTTTATTATGCCAGTAAAACAAAGGTTAAGCTTCCATTAGGGATTTCCATTTCCTGAAGATATATCCATTGTAGTTGTACATGCTGTTTCGTGTCTCCCACAAGTGTTCTGGACAGGCTTTAGGTGGGACCCTTTTCTCCAGTATGTGCACTGTCTGCTGTGCTACCCTTTTGTAAAGGGTGAAAGCCAATGTATCTGTGAAAGCACATATCTATAGATCTTTTCCATACCAGGGTCTCATATTCTGTTTGATACCTACATGGATATACAAAGGCCTGTGTTTAACTACATCTCACACATTTCTGTCAGACACTTTCATCTCTGAAATGAGAGGTCTTAATCACATGATAGCTATCATCATTGTCAAAAATCAGCAGATTGTCCTGCCACAGATAGAAGTAGCTTCCCACCCAAATCTCTTTGGTCATACTGAGATGCAACAGCTAATGACCTGGTCCTTCACTTATGAAGTATACTCTCCAGCCACCAGGAGGTAGTTTCCTCCAGGGGATGAAATATGAAAGATCTTCAATTCATAGAAAATAGATGATAAAAATGACTGCATTACTGTACTGATGGTGCCTAATTCTTTTACCAGTACCTAATACACCTAAATAGCTTCTGCCCTACAATTTATGATGCTTCTTCAAAGGAAGTGGTTTTGATGGTGCTATTTGCATAAACGTACTCTTCTTTGTAATCAGAATCATTTCCTGCTTTTGGAGAAAGCGAGCTCTTCAGAGATGAGCTTATAAGATAATATTATTGCTATGAAAATATAACCTCTAGGATAAAAAAAAAAGATGTTTTGCCTACTTATAAAGATCCTTCATCTGAGACTTTCAGTGAACCTTGTAAACATGTAGTTGAATTATGCAATGCTCTGTGTGTTAAGTAAATGCTGAAGACTTACATTACTGCTGGATAAAGCTTGGTGCAAAGGTTAAGAGACTGCCCAAGGAATCACAAGAAGAAAATCAGGCCTCTCAATCAATAGCATGTGTTTTGAAAGAGGGTAAGAATCTACCTACAGCTGGAAATAGGACCTAACTCAGAGTATCTGGCTTTCCCATTATACTCCTCATGATGCTGGTTGACTGATGGAGAGCTTGCTTTGGACATCGTTTTAGTTATGCAACATACATATTCAGAAGAGGAAAAAGTTCTCTTTTGAAATCATTGTTCCATCGTTAGATAGCTGCAAAACTGGCATGCTGAAAGCTAACCAGCTGTTCAGACAGCTGACAAGTGACTGAAGGGCCAATTTCATACTTAAGCTCACCTCACTGAGTACAAGATCACACAAGTCTTGCTTTGGGGCAAGATTTTATCTGGCTTGGGATTTAAGGTTAAATTACAAACCAAAACAAACAAAAAGAAAAGGATTTAGGCACCTTATCTGAGGAAAGGGTGATATTTCAGAGCTACATCCAAAATGTTTTTCCTAAAAACTCCTGTTCAGCTTCCACCTAACCCTCAAGGCACCTAACCTTCACAGGTGTTACCTGCTGTGACCTTAAACTTCCCAAAGAGCTTACCTTCTGTACAACTGCAGAAATGCTTCTGTTTTGATATGGTTAAACAGCTTACTGTATAGTTCATACTGAAGACCAACTAGGATGTCAGGCAGGTGATCCTTCACCAAATTCCCCCCAGGGTCTTCCTGACCTGATAAGCATTATCAGAGTAGATCTCATGCACATAGACCAGACTGGACCCCTTGAAAACATGAAGTGGCAGCTTCTGGCTTCCTGGAGAAGGACATAGTGCAACTAAACATTTGTTTAAAAATTAAGCAGCTTCCAAGGAAGTGGGAGATGAAAGATAATTCCTTCCTCTGACCAAGAGATTTCTTTCTTCTTAGGTCAGTGGTCAGAGTTGATAAGCTACGCAGAAAATAACAGAGTTCTTTGCACCAAAAAGAAAACAGAAGAGTCATCATGACTCCTCTGTGAATGACATGTCCTTTGTGACTTGGCTGAGTGACTCCTCATCTGTGCTTTCCGTTTAAAACTCCCTGAATCCTGTATTCCTTTCTACAAAGTGACATAACAAGCTTCAACAAGAATGTGGAATTTATCTTTCCTCCTCCATCTCCCTGTGTAACCTGGAGCCCAGTGGTTACTACACTTGCCTGAGGAAGCAATGAGGAATTAAAAGATTTTAGGCTGAAAAGAGCCTCAGAGTTGGGCTGTACCCTATTTAGGTGTCATATACAAAGTGAATGGAAGTAACTGTGGCTGGTATGTGCCTTAAGTGGAACCTAGATTTGCAGAATTTGCTAGCCATGACCTGATGCTGTGACTTTAACAATCATCATATAAAATGGTAATGTTTATTGTGGGAAAGTCAAGATACATGTTATGTAGAAAGTATGAACATAGAGATTCAATACCTTTGTGTACCTTTGCATTTGCTTTAATAATCCTTTCAGATTATCTTTCAGATACTTGTTTGCATGAAGAGTCCACAAATACAACTTAGAAAATGTTCAGTTATGCAAAATAGGGACAGACATAAAATTATATCTTATACACCATTGTCAGACATAGAGAAATTACTTTTGGTCAAAAGGATGATATAGTAGAGTATGGCCAGTCTCCAGATCTGCTACCTATACCCCACATATCTCAGAACCTCATATGCTCAAAGCTTCTGTTACCTCTTGGTGAGAGATGATATGATTTAGTCTCATCCCTCTGGCTGTTGTGTGGTCTATCTATCCATTCATAAAAGAAAATGGAAGGGATTAACCAGCCTTCAATGTGAAAAGAGATAAAGACACAATAAAGATTTACATCATCTCTTAGTGATATAACACACATTTTAATGTGTTTTTGCTTGACATGCAGCTCCAGTACAATATGAAAGACTGCTAATGAATACAATAAAAGCCTAATATTAAGCTTTTGACTTCATCCAGTCACAGCCAGAGCATGCAAAGTTAAGGTC
This sequence comes from Apteryx mantelli, assembly GCF_036417845.1. Lineage (NCBI taxonomy): Eukaryota > Metazoa > Chordata > Aves > Apterygiformes > Apterygidae > Apteryx > Apteryx mantelli. Next base: position 156,379,413 of record NC_089979.1, read on the forward strand.
AATATCCAATGCCTAAATCTTTGTGCTATGGTATTTGTCATGTCAGTATGATCTAAAGTTGCTTTCGATTTATATTTCTTGGCATTTATCAGTTTAAGACAGTACTTTGAGATTTATTTAAGTACAGGATATTAGATGTAATTTGCATCTAATAATAAGCGCAAGCCAGACCTTTTGCTGTCCTCATGAGTGTATGAATGTCAAAAAGACTCAGCATTCCAGGAATACCATAATGAACTAAATATGAAGGCAAAGGGGAAAAAACACATCAAAGGTGAAGTATGTTTTCAATCAATCTCTGCAGGGGACTCAGCTCTGGAATGCTGAGATTGTATAATAACCTGCAGACCAGATTCCCATGCACAGCTATACGAAGTAGAACACAAGCAAGCGAACTGCAAAAACTATTATTGTCTCTGAGAGCCTAAGTAACGTTTATTTGAAGCCTTATCTGTTACGATGAGATTTTATTTTAGAGAGAAATAGACACCAAAAACATAGCATAATTATGGATTAGCCATTTTTGGCACAGCATGGAATTGGAAATTGTCCTCCTTTGGACATCTAATTAAAATTCTAGAGACTTTCAAGTCATAGTTAAAATAATAATAATAAAAAAACACTCCATTTTCAAAGCAAAGCTGAATTGATTTCTACTCTATAATTATAAAGTTATATAGTATGTAAATATGCCAGTCATGTGCCTGTGTGTATCTTGTTGTATATATGTATATGCACAGAGGTGTATATTGGTACATGTATGCATATGCATTTTTGTACACATACACACACACACGTATAGATACATATGTGTGTATACACACATATATGTGTGAATATATTTACACACATACATATACTTCACACTTTTTTCTATATTCAGTATGAGAATCATACAGTGATTTCTTGTTAGCACTGAAGTATGCCTCTTTCTTTTACAGGGAAAATTGCATTCTAACAAACACTCATTGTAATTGCTCTTAAAAAAATTACATGTGGCTCAACTCCATGCAGCTTTTCACTGCATAGAACTGTGTGAAATTTCATTATGAAACCTGGAATCAATTAAAGCTCACCTCATTAAGGCTTTGTTAATAGCTTGACACTCACCTTTAGATCATTATAATGCCTGTGTGATCTTTTAGAGTACAGCTGGGTATAGTAACTGTACCTGTAGAGATTTTTTTTTTTTTTTGAAGCAGACACTACAAAAATCAGAGTTTTATATAAATGCTTTAAAGGTGGGAAAGGCCAAGAAAAAATACTCATTTGTTCAGAAGAAAAACAAATGAATTCAGTTTGATGTTACTTACTATCTCTTCTATTTATCTGCCAAGGTTTTTGTATCAGCAAATTTTTGTTTGCTGCTCACATAAATAGAGGTTGACTCGTGCAAATATGTATGTACAAATGTTTGCGCTGGAACAATTTGTGAGCCTGTCTTCAGAGCTGTTTGTTGGCATGGGAATGTATGCAACAAGGAAACAGAAACGGTATCACATGTGAAAGAGATGACCAATTACACAGACAAGTAGAACATAATAACCATAGTGCAAACTCTAAACAATAGTCGATCTTTTACGTTAGGATCTGCCGCTCAGTACTGGGCCATTGTTGTGCCAAGTGTGGCACACAGACACACACCACCTCCATGCCCAGAGGTGTGTTATGGACAGCTCACGTTCAGCCTTTGACTATGTCATTTGATGAGTAACTTCAAATGCCTAGCACACTGGAACATGTCAGAGCATATTTGTACATATTTCAAAAAGAGTATAAATTTGCTGAATAAATCATTGTCTGGTGAAACAGATTACTCAGCTTGAGGTAAACACTAAGAGAATTTGGGCAGTTTCCTTTAAGTCTTCCTGCATTTTTCCCACCAAATTTCTCTGGAACCTAAAATCCACAGGCAAAATGAAACCAAGGGAGAGGTTCAGCCCTGTGTATCAAAAGACTAAACGTGACACAGTTACACAAGTAAGACTCCAGGTGACATTTTCCCCCAATTAGTGTCTCTAATCTTTAGCTCTCACCAAACTCTTTGGCTGAACCAGTTATGCATGACACTGCGACTGACCCCATTTTAACCCCAGGTTTAAATTGGTGAAATGGAAAATTAATAACAGGGATAGCCAAATAACACACAAGGTAAGTTTAGAAGGAATATAAACTAAAAAATAATATATACAATATATTAACACTAAAATAGTTTTCTACCATGCTGAACAACTACTTTAATGAGAAACAAATACTACTGCTACAATCACATTCCTTTCCCATTTTGCTCAGCTGAATGTTCGAGTTAATGTTCAACATATTTAATACTTACAAATCTAGCTGGATTGGTTTGTTTATTTATTTAGTTCTAGCACATGTTCAAAATTTTATGCAAGTGTTGACCACAAAATGATGGTCAGAAGAAGTGATTTGACATACATTAAAAACACTACATCCTGTGCTGGAGCATACAGACACACTAGATGAATTTTCTGAGATTTCTTTCAGCTCAGTGATTCAAAACTTCACATCATGCAGATCATGATCCTAGTTTGATGACTATAAAGTGCAGACACAGAAGCTTCTTTCATCAACAGTCTATCTACTTTTTGTGTGTGTGCCTAGCAGTGGTTTATTCAAAAAAAACAATCACTGACCAAGAAATCATATCAGAAACCTCAAAAGCCAGAGTAATGCTGAATATTTAGGTCGAGTCTGCTCTTTGGGTTTCTTTTTAGTTAGAATGATTGATAAATATCCCTCTAGTGAGGAATAATTCTTAACTGACTGATTACTTCCTTCTTAGAGGTTTTGAATCAAACTAACACAGACATTTTGATCACACTTCATTCTTTTGTATTAATACAGCATAAAATCCTCCCACAGCTACATGTGTCACATAGAAATATTATATCTGATTCATAAATATTTATTTATAACAAATCTTACTTCCAAAGTCTCCTGGATCGCTAACAAAAATGTAAATACAATAGATTTATCTCCTGCAAGAAACCTAAATACTGACTGTGCTCATTTATATGGTGCAGATAAGGGTCATGGAAGTGATGGACATCAGCCCTGTTGGCTTTATTTTTAAGGATCCCCAAAGAATGTTCTGTGGTTTAAAATATAAACAGAAAGGGCTTTGCCCCAAGCTGGTTTTTATCTCACATTAAATGCAACTTAGTGGTGCCAACTATTACAAGGAGAAAGAGGATGAATGTTACAATAAGATCATGAAGAAGGTCATCATGACTGTCTGCCCCAGGCTTCTTCACAGGTTTAAAGGCAGTGGGCCAGATCCAGCGCTCCTGTAAAGAAGCTTAGTTCCTCTGGAGTCAGTAGAGGCAGTCTGATTTACACTGAACAGACCACTGTCTCTGAACAGGTAACCTAGCAATTCAGTGACAACCAGTTAACGACCTGTCAAAGCTAAAACACCAGTCATTCACTTGCCTATATCTAAGAAAGTGATATGCAGCCAGAGCTATATGTGTAGCATTTAAGCAACTGCCACAGATGGGGAATTTAACACATTGCTGAAATTATTCCAGGAATCCCTAAACCATATTTGAGCATCAGCAAGTTTATATAGAAATGCACAGTTATCAAGAATGCCATCTAGTGTACCCTCCAGCAACACTCAACCATAACAAACACCCTGCACGCTGAAATAAAGCGAAGTGATTATGAACTGTACATCATCCTGGATTGTGATAGATGGGACCATTAATAGCAACCTGACAAAAATCAGATGTCTGGATCTAATGGAAATCACATGGCATCTGAAAGCAACGTACACTGTTTTGTTCTCTTGGATGGCCTAAGATTCTCTGTATAAGATTACAGAAAACTATTTCATTTCCATCCAGTCTGTCTCACTACTCTTTCACTAGGATGCCTTGTGGCAAGCCTGTAACTAAAGAAATCCCCCACCATCACCAGCACCTCTCTGTTTCTCTATCTCTGAATCATCCTAATTATAGGAGAGAAACATTTTGTGGAGCAAGGATCCTGGATGGTTCCTTGACTTCTCAGAGATAAGCATTAATCTGCATAACCCCAGTAAAAATGCTTGATATGATGTTATCTGGCAAATGGTTAATCTTAATCTTACTATCTCACAGTTGCTCTGGTATGCAACAACAAATTGTAAATACCTAAATGTTTTCCACCATGCACGTCCCATCTTTATTTCTTCACACACAAGACTGAATGACTGCACTTCATCTCTGGCTGACTTATGCGATGGCACAATGTGTAAACCAACAGCAAAGGCTTTCCATTACCCGCTCTAACTTCAAATCTACTGACTTATAGTGCTTTGGCATTCCAGTTCAAGTCAATTTTCTATCAGCTATGGGCAACACTACTGTGAATTATTTATATACACAAATAATTTAGATTTTTATATGGCCTATATGTTTAATGTATTTCCAAGAAAAAAACTGCATTTCATATTTTGAAAGATTCCTGCTATGTTCCAGCTTGTATTAAGCAATTGCTCAGATATATATTTACTATGTGTCATTGGTCACGCAAAGGCATTAGAATTTGTGTTCACACTACATTTCACAGTAAACTTCTCCCTCATTTTCATCTATGAAAACAAGAAGGATTTAATGAGCAAGAAAGGTTCAATACACAGGGAACTAATCTAGCACTAAACTTCCCTAGACGCTATATACTTCTTGTATGACTTTAGGCAGGGTGTTTAGTTGTAACCTAACTGCCTTCCATGTAAATCAGAGATAAAGGCACAGCTGCCACTCTAAGGAGTTTTGTGAAGGTAAATAATGTTAAAGACTGAGTAGTAAAGTACTGATTAGTATAGGCAGGTAATGCTTTAGATAGATTTGATGCTTTGTCCTACTTCAACAGTGCTAGTGCCTGCTCTGAATTCTGTAACATATTTTAAATAAACTTTGTCAACAGTTCTTCCAGTTTGTTTTAAGCATCAACCTTTTTCATTAATGGATTTAAAGTGTTTAGTGAGACTGTGCTTAGCTGTCAGTGACAGCATGTCAACAATGCTGCTCTGGCAGAGGACAGCTGCATTTTCGCGGCTGATGGCTGCACAACCATGGTGAAGGTTGACACCACATGTACTACTGAAGAGCATAGCGGTAACAGTTCAATAAACTTATTTACCACAGGATAGAAAGTGATTCTCTCTCCCAGATATCTTTCGTTGAACTGAATCCTGCCTATGATTTACAAAACTGATTATAAAAACTTAAAGTATAGCTCCAGCAAGATGCACCTTCATTGCTAACAATTCAAAGAGCTTCACTTCTCAATTCAATGAAAATATACAAATTCAAGCCAATAGAGACTAGATTTATAATATAATTTATTAATTTTTGTAATGAATAATGATGTAGCAAAATACTAAGGCATCAACATGTTTTTGAGATATATTTTCCAAAAGGGGAATGGAGTGAAGTAGAATTAGAGCTCATGGATAAAGCTTCTTGAGCTCCCTCTTTAAGTGGGCAGATCCTCATTTGCTTTAGAGGATCCTAGCACATTCTACACAGTTTCGCACCCTGATTAATAAGTGGGAATTTAGCAAGAAAACAGAACTAGGAGGAAAGAGATCATTACTGAACATTCAGAGACCAAAATTATGTGCTAGAAGACCTGTCTTTTTTAGTCAAAGCCTATCTCTGCTCACATTGCAGAGCTCTTGATGTCTCTTCAAACTACAGGTATATGGAAGCATCACCCTCCAGCTCCATTAGCTGTGATAGCTTGGAAGCAGCTGGACAGCATCTCAGCAGGGAGTAGGATTTGCTCCATAGTTATTAAACACTGGAAGTCGTGAATGAAAACCTCCTATTATAGGAATCACAGAATCACAGAACCACAGAATGGCTGAGGTTGGAAGGGACCTCTGGAGATCATCTAGTCCAACCCCTCTGCTCAAGCAGCGTCACCTAGAGCACACTGCCCAGGACCCTGTCCAGATGGCTTTTGAATATCTCCAAGGATGGAGACTCCACAACCTCTCTGGGCAACCTGTTCCAGGGCTCTGTCACCCTCACAGTGAAAAAGTTTTTTCTCATGTTCAGATGGAACTGTCTGTGTTTCAGTTTGTGCCCGTTGCCTCATGTCCTGTCACTGGGCACCACTGGGAAGAGTCTGGCTCCATCCTCTTGACACCCTCCCTTAAGATACTTGTACATGTTAATTAACATGTTAATACATGTTAATCCCTCTCAGCCTTCTCTTCTCCAGGCTACACAGGCCAAGCTCTCTCAGCCTTTCCTCATATGAGAGATGCTCCAGTCCCCTAATCATCTTTGTAGCCCTTCGCTGGACTTGCTCCAGTAGTGCCACATCCCTCCTGTACTGGGGAGCCCAGAACTGGACGCAGTACTCCAGGTGTGGCCTCAGCAGGGCTGAGTAGAGGGGGAGAATCACCTCCCTCCACCTGCTGGCAACACTCTTCCTGATGCACCCCAGGATCCCATTGGCCTTCTTGGCCACAAGGGCACATTGCTGCCTCATGCTTAACTTGGTGTCCACCAGGACCCCCCACGTCCTTCTCCACAGAGCTGCTTTCCAGGAGGTCAGCCCCCAGACTGTACTGGTGCATGGGGTTATTCCTACCTAGGTGAAGGACTTTGCACTTCCCTTTGTTGAACTTCATGAGGAAGATGAAGTGAAAGTCTGAAAGAAGGCTGCATCTTCACTATTCTGGAAAATTCATCAGCATGCCGAAAGTAAATATACCAAGGAAACTCAAACATAAGGAAATATCACAGGTAGCAGAAAGAAAAATTAATTTATTTAGTAAACATGAAATCAAATATTTTTCATAAGTGAAACAAGGAATGTACAGTAGTCAAGGCTGAAAAGTGGTGGGTTGCATAATATGGGCTCATTTGTAAAAACTTCAGAATCTGACCATAATTCTATCATGAAATGTTAAAAATACTTTAAACTGCACATATAGGCATGCAGAATAACTCAGCAAATCAGTAGGCATAAAGGGACAGGGAAGTGGATAAGGTTCTTGGTAAAACTGATATGGCTTTTTTGACCTCCATAGTGAAGATATCAATTTATGCCAAATCTGCTCCAGAAGACTTGAATATTTGTTCTTTCTAATGAATTGGTTGACTTCAGACAAGACAGTTTTCTGAGATCTTCACAATCTGTAAATGATGAATGCAAATTTTCAGCTGTACAATGAAACATTATCCAGATTTCCAGATGGCCTCCATTTCATATGCTCAGAGTCTGGTGTAACTGCTGTCCCAACATGATATGTAGCAGGTACCTCATACCTGAGTGACAAATGAGTGTGTGAAGGGGATTGCTTTGGCAAGAAGTCTGTATCTCAGTGCAAAATGAACCCTGTGAACTCTTCTGCAACACACAATACAAGAAAGTTCCAAGCAAATACAAAAACAAGCAGTCCTTTCCTTGCACTAATAGAAGAACCTTCAACTCTATTAAGTTACATTTAGTGCAAATTCAGTCACTATTTGTTGAAGACAATGCCATTTACTGTGATTTAAATCACATGAATAACAATGAAGAGAACAAGTTTAAAGGCTACATGCTGAATTAAAAAAAAAACCACGTAATTCTCCCTGTAATATTAATAAGTAGTGTGTGCTTTCCAAGCGTAAAAAACTGCCCAAGAGATTTTCTCTAGGTATCCCTTCCTCCAGAGGGAAGAAAATTTGAGTATAAAAATATGTATTCCTACATATTGCACAATCTAAAAAATGACCAAATTATTAGATAATAAGCAAAGGCCAAAATTTCTGATGAAAAGAAGGTACTCATTCAAGTGTACATAGAGGGTTATCTGTAAAGTTTTCTTTTGGAAAAAAGACAAACAATACCAATAAACAACAGGTCTCCAGGTTCATGATGATGGTTTCCTGTGATTTCAGTAGAATTTATATTTGAAACACTTTTATATAAATAATTGTTTTAAAGCCAAAATGAGAAAGATAGTGAGGAAAAAAAACACACAAAATGCAGATGGACAAGGACAGAATACATTGGAGACACTGATAAACTGAGCATGGAGTTGTGATATCATGAGACCTTGCACTCTGAGACAATCAAGTCTTTGTGGTTTGTCTCAATAAAAAAGCACAACGGTTTACATTTTTCTTGCTTTCCTGTTTACTTCACTGTTCATTTTTTTCATACATACATACATACTTTTTCATACATAAAAACTTTAGGTCAAGTATCAAAAGTTTTCTGGCAATTTAAAAGCAAACACTTAAGAGCATTTCACAATCTGTTTTATGGAAAAAGCTTAACTTTTCCGATGTTCTAAATTGGAAGGGAGGTTCAAAAGGTTATAAACCACTGACTGAAAATGATCTAGGGATCTTTTTGCACACATGAAAACAAGCCTGCCAAATGCCAGACCATTTTTGGTGGTTCTATTTTCTACACACACTTCATATTTTTTCAGTAGCATTTTTTAAGTGTGAATGCAAGAACTGGATGCAGTTTGATTCCTGAAAAACGTAGCAGTTGTTTATGCTCATGTTCAAAAAAATACTCTTGGAAAGTTGGAATGGATGCAGAAAAAAAATAGTCACCAAAATGATTCAATTTATAGATCTTGAAATTCAGGGATTACAGACCTTTACCAGATTAACTAATCAAACAGAAGATTTAGAAGCCATTTGACTGACAGGTCTTCATATGAAAAAATATGAACTGTACTTGTTAAGGCATAACAAATAACAATGGTTGGAAGCAAAGCCAACCTTATTCAAACAGCAGAATGGACAGATTTTTAAGGGTGAGGGTGATTCATCATGAGAACAAAGCCTCAAGGGAATTGACACATTCTCTCCCTTCATATCTTCAAATTGAAATTGTCTCTCTGTGAAACACGCTTTTGTCAAACACAAAACTTACAAGTTTCTATAGAGGGATAACTAGGTAAAATGATACATTGGGGATCAGAATAGAAATTCAATGGTCCCACCCAGTGTTCATTCTCATCAGTTAAACTCTATAAATCTGCAAAACCATATGAGCAGAATTATTCCATAAAAATTCATCAGTAATTTTATACAGTATTAAACACATTTTCCCTCCCTTTTAGCAGCCTACTTCTAACAAATTTGGGCAGACTGATTCAGGAAAAGGTTGAGAATTTTTATTGAGAATCATGAGTATTTCATCATAAATATCATATCTTTCTCTACAGTAAAAAAAATTCACTATAGACTGGACAATTTGTTATGAAATATATAGTAATGTCTAATTTGTGCTGCAAACAATTCAGTAAGGATTGTATTAAGGTTAATATGAAGGAGTCTGTTTCCCAGAAGAAAGCTACTGTATAAAAGATTTTATTATGAATTAAGCATGTCCGATTTTGTAAGGGAAAGACTGATAAATCAACTTACAATACATGCTGAAGAGGAAAAACTTCTAGTTTGGTGTCTGCATGCTGGTTACTTCTAAACATGCTGTAAATTTGATGAAAATGTTGTATGGAAGAATAGATACAAATCTTGTGAATTTGTTTTCTGAGTGAATGATCAGTTGTGTGTGTTTGAACCCATATTCAGAGAAACCGTAGCTCAGAAATAGGATATTTGTACCAATGTGTGGGTCATATCTTCACACTTCAAAGGGACAGAGAACCTAAGACCCACCAACAAAGCCCAAACTCAGAAGCAGTTAAACAAGCTAGACAAGCGTGTGACTCCATCCTTACAAACTAGGGCAACGCTTTGACTTAGTACTAGTCCAATGAAACAAAATTAAATGTAAAGTCTGATCCCATACAATAAAACATACAGTAGCCTGATTGTTCTAGGAACAATTAAAGCCTGCAGCTAAAACTCTGTGAACCAAAAAGAAAACAAATGAACTATCTTTTTCTATATCCTTCATCTTGTATCTCTGCTTCCCCTTCCTGAAAGAGGAGATCCTAGAGATTTTCTAAAGATTTTTTCAGGTGCTTCCTTTATTTTGAAATTAAGGATATCCAGGCAAGGAAAATGTGTGATTTTATCTTGCAATTACAACCATGAATCTCAGCAGACACTCTGTATATCAGGCATCAAAAGCACATACCAAAACATCCTCGGTTAATCTATACGAAAATCAAAACCCCTTGCAAATCATGAGGAACATTCATTACAATGTGTGTGGGGGGGGGGGGAGGAGGAGTCTTTTTATAAAACAAAAGAAAGTTTGGGGCTTTATGGGACTACAGCAAGCTGTTTAGAAGCCCAGTACCCCATCTGTGATGAGAGAGCAGGATTAGGTGATGTATTGGTCTGCCAGTATAGTCTCATACTCCATGCAGACAGAAAGCCACAGGTACAGAGGCCAAAAAAAGGAAAACTAAACTCCAGTATACCAGGGTGGGAATTTTTGTTCTTAAGTTTTGAACATCAGGAGAACCACCTTCATGCACAAGCAAAATGAAATGAAAGTCTAAATACAAAACAGATCACGATGTAAGATCAAACCTTTTGTATGTTCTAATCTGGACCACCATCTGAAAGAAAGACATTTAGTGTAGAGAAAATTTATTATATGATACTGAGCATTAGCATTTTTTATATATAAAATAACCCAAGGGACTCACAGAAAGTCAGTAAGAATGTTAGAATGGTCCAACCCTCAGAGACACTAGGCGATATCCACACATCATGCAGCCTTGTTTCCTACCATGGACTGACACATGATGTTTCTGTCAATAAACTTTGATATGTCTCTCTAGTGTTTCTCTTTCATCACAAATAACATTTCAAATTTTAAAAAAGAAATCTCCTGTTTTCTGAATATTATTACAGCATCACAGCATAAAATTAAAGTATCAGAATCATTTCAATTCCTTATAATAGTTTAACCGAAAGAATGCATAGGAGATCCACATACAACTAAAACTGCAAAAGTAGGCTGCTAGGAAAAAAACATGAATATGAAGGGATGATGTAGGAATATCTGACATTTCAAGAAATTATTTACAGAATCCCCAGAGGATAAACTTTTCTTTCACTTGTCTGAACCTATCCCACAATCCCATGTATTCTGCAGCTGAACTGGGTAATGACAGATGTCAGAATTCATCTGAATTGATAATAACATAATTCTATGAAGCCAACATGGAATGTCAAATCTTTTGACTTTGGCTTTTTTGGAGATTTTGTACGGAACTAAGTTCCCTCCTATCTATTGCCAAGCATAAAAGATGTGCAAGGCATAACAATAATTCCATATATCATCTTTCTCTGATGAATATTTCTCTGATATTGCTTAATCTGGTTCCCAGTAACATTTCTAGTTCTTCATAGGAGAACTTAATTCCATTGTAAGCCCTGCAGTGAACGAGAAGACTAAGCTCATGTTTTGGGACAGTGAACATCTTGTTTTTGATCTAAGCTCTACTAGATTTTTCCCCGCACATTTCACTAATGTCAACAAAATTGTTCCAGTTGTACCACATTGCTTGATGTAATCCTAGTATTATAGGTTGAAAATGTTCCTCTGTTATTCCTTTTTTAAAGGCCATGTTTATCACTGACAAGTAGGCTGTTAAAAAATACACTTATGCAAAAAAAGACCTCCCTTCTAGCTAACAGCCATATCTTTTACACTTATACTTGCATTATTCAGACTTTTTACATGCAGAATTTACAGTTTGGTTTCTTCTGAATAGGTCTGGTTGGAGTTAAAAAGGACCACAAGTTTGGAATGGCTAACAAATAAAAATAAAAGAAAAAAGATAACAATATATCTGTTATCAAACTGATGAGACAAGATAGCACCTGTGTTAATATTTGGTTGGAATGCATTAGAGCATTCCTAAGTAAATGTGATAGGGAAGGTTGGAGCATTTTTAATAAATGTCATGTTGATGAAAATTCACTGTTTCTTTAAAACTGAAATGTTTTTGAGATATGTGGCAATTTCAACACAGTTACCACAGTTTCAACACATCAGGAAGTGTGGTGAGATATGAGGCTTTGGTATCTTAGGTCTGATTTCTCTACATAACCCTTACCTGAAGAACCCCCCAAAATAACTGAGTTGTCAACAGAGAGAGGAGGCTGAACACTTTCCTGCATCCATGTCTCCACCACTGTAGGAAGACCCAAAATCTCTAGGCTTCCCCCTTATTGCCTGTAGTTAGGTGGGATGAATTCATTAGGTGGGTTAAGTCTGAAGGCAAATCTGCATTGCATAGAAGAGTAAGGCACAGAGACCTGTGCACTGTGTTGGCAAAAGCTATTAAATCCACAAGGCACTGTGCAGCCAACAGACAGAGCAAATGTCTTTGGGTTGCTTTTTGATTTCAGCTAGCTATATTGTTCACCTGTGCAACTCCAGCTCTGGAGTTAACCCTCGCAAATCCAGTTCAGACATCTTCAAATCTACAAAGGCAGTAAGAGATCCAAACTAATCATATTTTCTAGAAAATTGATATTTTTGCATAATTTCTTCAGGAAAACATTTGAAAGGTTTTGTGCTGCCTTCAATTTCCTCTTAAAAAAAGAGCTGTTTGGAGAAATTTGCTAAATGATACATGACGTAATGGGAGGAGAAAACAAAACCTTTTTCTCCTCTCAATCGGAGCCCCAAAATGACAACCTTTTGACAATATAGAGATACTTTTTTTTTCCAATTTTCACCCACATTGTCACTTCTCGCTGAGTGACAACAACTGAGCAAGCACAAAAGAAAAGTCAGCTTTTTTGTTCATAAAATCCAAACAGCCAAAAAACATATTGAGCTGCACTTGCCCAGCAGGTTGGTGGGCTTTTGCTCATTGCTGCTGACTCTTTTTGGAGCTAGGTTATGGAAAGAGGACTACAAAACGAGCTCCAGAGCGCCTACTTGGTGCCTAAAATGGAAGCTGGATGAAACGTAGACATTTAAGTCCAAGAAAGCGATCCAGAAAACCTATGCAGCAAACGGTTGTCAAAGCCAGCAGACACGAATGCTCAAAGCACCTTCCCATTCAGCGTGAGAAGTTTCCCAAAAGTTCATGCTTGCCCCCATCTCCCACCTCCACTCCTGGCCACGCGGGGACAAGGGGGAACGTGCCTGGCCTCTGTCCCAGCCCCGCCACCAGCTGGTTTCCCTGTGCGAGTCTGGGGCCTCTGTCTGGTGTTGCCGGACTGCGCTCGGCGCAAACAGCCGCTGCTCTGACAACGCGCAGAAACAGGGCTGCGAGATGTGACGGCAGTGCTAATTCCGTCCCCTTCCTGGGGAACTGGTCCCGCGGATTTTCATGGAGCTACATCTGATTTACATTGCAGTCAGGTCAGGTTTGCAAACCGCAGTTTTGGCAGTGCCAAGATTTCCCACTGGCAGATCCTGTCACGGCCCTGAGGGCACTGACAGTCCCGGCTGTCGCTGCCCCCCGGGCCTCCCCGCGCCAGGCCCAGGCCGCCATCTCAGCCCGGCCCGGGGCCGCCAGTCGCTGCCCCACGACGCCGCAGCAGTGCCGGCGCCAGCCCTGCCGCGGCCCTGCCCCTGCCTGGCCACGGCCCCACGGCCCTGTGCGCGACCGCCCGACTCGGCCCCACTGGCCCCACGGGCCCCGCGGCAGCCCCCCTCCCCCGAGGCGGGGGGACGAGCCCTGTGGCCAGGTCCAGCCCCGCTGGCAGCCCCCTGACACCACCGTCCCCGGGGAGCCCCCGGCCCCCGCGGCGCCCCTCGGGTGCCCCTTGTCTGCCCTGTGGCACTGCCAGCCCGAGTCCCCCCCCCCCATTTGTGGCTCTTGTCTAATCCCTCTGCTCAAAAAAAGGAGACCTGAATGCTCCCGTTGCTCATTGACTCCTCAGGGACACTTGACCCTCATGGGTCGATACGGAAACTAAGGAGACATTCGCTTTCTTTAACTGACTTTTTTGTTTTGTTTATATATCATTAAAAATACTCCACTGCACCCCTCGGAGGGAGAAACAGTATTATAGACATGCTGAAACAAGCTGTCACTGACCTAAAATTTCCTTTTACGAGCTAAGGAAATATCCAGTATTCCAGAATGACAACCATAGCACTTCTGAGAAAACTCTGTAAATCTTGATTGCGAGCCAGCATATTGTTTTAGCCAGGTTTATTCCTAGGAAATACTGGGGAAAATGTGATGAGAAAGCCTGTTCTCATGAAATCCATACCAAAACCAAGACCAAAACCACTGGATTTTTCTCTACAGCAAACCAAACCCTAGGACCTTTCAAAGGTTCTCTCACCATTACATAAATGTCTCTACATAAATCAGTCAAGGATAATAAGGCAATAAAATTTAATTCATGCACAAATATCCTGGCAATTAACTATGCTGGAAAAAAAAATTGGAGCATTAAATGGGAACTTAGGAGGGTTTACTCAGGTATGATTTAGGCAACCTTTGCTAGAATGTGACAAGATCTGTTTAAGTCTGTACCTATTTTCATGCCTATTATTGTGTTTTGTCAGAACTGAGAACCCTTGCAGAACCTTTCTTTTTGGTTTTACAGTTCAAGTTATGTTAGTAATTCAATATAAATAACATTTATCAAAGGTTTACAGTTGGCCTGTAAAAATATGCTTGGCACCGATATGTGGCATAGGAAGGACTGGCATGAGGACTGCCTAGAAGCATTTTCCCGCCCCTCCCCTTCCCAAATTTGAAAGACAAATAAACAGAGTCACTCTGAGTTATTTGTGCATATTAAAAGAACCAACTTAATATTTTCAAACAGATTTTTTTGTACTTATGTAATTCTAAAATGGGATGAATCCAAGAAAAACACCACAGAGCTTATATTGATGTCTTTTATTAGAAATGCTAAAAATAGCTAAGAATTTAGCTAAAAATAAGAAATGTAAAAGACATTTCTCATTCTAAACCATGGAGAAATTACATTTGAGCTTCTTATGGACTTCATGTTGCCTTAGTGGTTTGAAGGACCATAATGCCAGCAGCCCTGACCATGAAAGAATTTCCCTGTGACATGGAGACATTATCTCCCGGTTATATCAGAGACACAAAGAACAGGAAGCAGCCAAAAGCAAGGAATAAGAGCCCTGAGGTTAATTCAGCTTATGCTGACTAAACAGGTTCTAGCTGGTCCTGTTTCCCCTTTGTCCCTTCCTTTTAGTATTGAGCTACTGACTTCAAGAAAGAAGAAAGTCAAGTGTCTTGTTTCTCTGAGCAAAGAAAGCCTAGCAAGATGCACATACATATTCTGTGGAAGGGGGTTGCCCCTCTTCTGGAGCCCTCCTCCTGCTCATGCTATTAAGCCATCTCAGTGACACTACTGAATAAAATATGCCTCAGGTAAAGTGAGCATCCTGCCAGGAACCCCTCAAGAGAGCAGTGGTTTGAGACCCTATGAGGAGGTACAGAGCTGTAGGAAAAATTAGTTCTAGACACTAGCAGACCTCAGGGATTCTCAGGATTTTAAGAATCAAACTACCTTAAATGCTCACTTTAAAGGTGAACCGCCCTTTTTCCTCCCTCCATTCCTGTCTCACTCCCTCTCTCTCTTCATTCACACTGAAATGATGTGATGGAAACAGTGAAACTTCTTGAACTTTCCTACTCAGACTCTTACACAGACTTTTCCTTGGAAGGGGCATTCTGCCCCAATACTCAGAAACCAAAAGAAGGAAAAATGCAGTCAAGTTAAGGGTTGTACATAGTTTTTTTCCACCAAAGCTCAGAGGGGATTCTGGCAAGAAATAATGGTCTGGATAGAATCAGAGAATATAATAGAAGGCATGTCTGAATGAAAGACCAACCTCCTGAGACTAAGCCAAGAAAGGCAATTTTTTTGACTTCCTTTCCAGAACCATTACCCTTCCCAGAACTGAGACTTGGGGAGTTTTTAAAGCTGTTAAGTTTGATCCTTTTACGTAGTCAACAAGCCAAAAAGTGGAATGGAGAAATGAATTAATATGATCAACCCAAATTTCACATAAATCCAGTTCAGGAGCAGTTTGGGCAGCATGAACTTTTCCTTATTTCCTTTTTTTCTTCTTCTTCTTCTTCTTCTTCCTTTCTTTAGACCTCAGCATTTGTGTAGGGTATAGAAAAACACAAATCATTGGTCCCCATACAGACCAAAAGGCTGAAAATCAATGCTTTATGGGATTTCAAATGTGATAAGCTCATGGATTTAAAATATGATACCTCATGGATTTAAAATCCATACACCTCTGAACTCTGATTCACCCATCTGCAGTAGCCAGGCAAATTCTCCCAGTCCTTCCAAGTAATTCAGGAACTGACTGGACCAGACCATGACAGTGCTAGGGTGGCTTAATTACTGCTAGCATGGAACTACTGTGAATATTCATGAGCTCTTCCTGGTTGTGAGATAATGTGACACAAAATAAATGTCCTTTGAAGAGATTCAAACCCCCTGCCAGAATGGGCTCACAGTGTACACACAGACAGTTCCTGCCATTCTACTGATGGGTAGTAATTTGTTAAATTGCCATAACTCTGGATGGATTCAGGCTGAAGGTCTCATATATTACAGCAACAGGATGAGTCTCATCTTTTTATTTGAAACTCCACTGATATTTCAGGGAGGCAAGGTTAGACATGACAGCTACAACAACACTACAGTGATTGCCATTTCATTCCTTTTACTTTGAAACTGTTCCACCATCATTTTTTTCCCCTCATCAACTAGCAGAAAATCATGCAATGACATATAGGGAATATCATTTTTCACCACGGGATGCAGAGGGCAGACATTGTTGATGTTTTGTATGTCTTCTGTGTCTGCTATTTCTATATCCTATTAGTCCTTCCGTTTTTAAAAAAATCTTCATTCCATGAAATCTAGCACTGTAGATTTAATCATGTATTTATCTGTGGTTGGTTGGTTAGAATTTGGTACAAGTCTCCTGCATATAGAAAAGTTCAGGAACAGCCTAAGTCTTTGCGGCAGTCTTTGCATGCTTCTTCATTTTCCTTTTAGAACTACTACACTTAAGAAACTAAATACCTCTGCAAAAGAGGCACATTCTTCCATGCATTTACCAGCAAAAACATTTTTTTCAAAAATCAGATTTTAAAACTATTTGGGAATAGTGCTTTCAATAAGGCCTATTTTGATAGAAGGCTGCTAGCGAAGTCTCATTCATTTTGGAAACAGCACACATTCAGGTCTGCTCCCATTCAGTGAAGTGAAATCTGAGGCACTTGCATCAGTGTTGGCAGGATCTAGTTTGCAGAACCTCCCTAATCTCAAAATGATGTTGGATTGTCATTCCCCTCTAATCCAGGTAGAACTTTTACAAAGAAACAAAGTTTCCTTAGACCCTGCTTCTACTTTGATCGTTTATCTCTGTTTAATTAAGAATTCTGAATCATCTTCACCTTGCCAGAATATCTTGTATCCTGATTCATCTTCCCTTGGGCAGATGAAAAAAATTATGACTGTTAGCTGCTTTCCACTTTTGTCTTTGCATAGATGGTCTAAGAAAAGGGACTAACTTTCTTTTTTCATTCATGCTTAGCCTTTTGCATTATTATTTCACCATAAAGTCTCTAACTCTTCTGTCTGGCTGACCTCAATTCTTGTAACATTATCTATGAAAGACATCTGCTTCCTGCATGTAGTAAATTCTTATTAAAACACCTTAGGTTTTTTATTATTATTATTTTCCTCTGCAGAACAGAGTGGCACTATGCTTGAAAAGGATTTTTTTGTAGTGGATACATTTGGCCTCATTAAATAATTACAAAATAAACCAGAAGGAGCTGGTTCCAACCATTATATGGGAGATAAACAGTTTTTAAAATGTGGCCTAATTAAATAATTACTCAATAAACCACAACAATTCTGATCTGTCATGTAGCTAATGTGCAGTTTTCAAAAACTACCTAATTAAAGTAATTACCCAAAAGAGTTGATGGTTCTAAATGAGCGACTTCTTTTTGGGGAGGTATGTGCTGCCCAGATTAAAACAACACAATTATATAATTTTTTTAAGGAGGTATTCTGATCTATCAATCAATAATATACTAGGGTTTTCTTCCCACTTCTCTTTCTTTTCAGCTTTTTTAGCTGCTCCAGCTCTGTTCGGTGCAGTTAATCACAGACTTCTGTAATCTCTGGGTGTCAAATGAGGGGGAAGGGGCTGTTCTAGTCCCAGGCAAAAATCCTTGATGACTCTTCAGTGACAGCATGACTCTTTCTGTTTCCTATACTTCCATTAAAAAAGGAAATGTCAGAAGCCCCTTTGTAAATGTAGACTCTTTGTATGACACCTGCTTATCTTACCTTAATGCCAATATATGTATTTGAAGTGCCAGTGTAACATATTATCACTGACTGGCTGATTTTAATCATTGACACATTTTATCAGCAAAGTCTTCCTAACATGGATGTATTTTATACAAACAAAACTGTGCTTTGTCTAGAATCATTTAATCTTCTACTATCTCTCTTCTTCCTCCTCCTCCCCCATGTGCCTCGAAATAAAAGGATGTATCAGCAAAAGCGCAGTTTTCCCAATATGACTGTGCTTACACTAGCGATTTCACCAGCACAGTTCTGTCAATCACACATCACACTTTACCACCCTCCTCATCAACATAGCTGTTCCAGCAAAATTTTGTATTAAAGACCTCAATTTAGTCTCATTAAAGTGGCCAAGGGCCATAGGTTACAGAATCACACAGACATGTTTGAAAAATAGTGACTTCCTATCTTCTGTTCAGTTTAATTGGTCTTGAACTTAAATGAAAGTTGAATTTTTTTTCAATTTTTGACCAAAAATTGTCCATGGCTAGGTTTTTGTTTTTGTTTTTTTTTTGTAGTCACAAAAATATGTTGCCTTTTGAGTGAGCTGTCCTTAGAGATCAGATATGTCTATAATGTACTGATGGTTATGAGCACTCAGCTGTTTTTAGTCCCTGGTCAGAGGGCTATAGTATGTTTTGAAGGAGAATCCATAAGATGAGATATATCTGAGCTATATGAAGAAAATGGGCTAAAGATTTGTAACAACTGAAGGATCCCAAAGAGAGAGAGGAGAAAAAGACCCCAAGTACTAAAAGTGCCTTCACGAGGCTGTGACTGAACTTCTGTAACACCCTTTAAACTTAGGTGGGAGACATTAACAGCTTGCCAGCTTTTAAAAATGTACTATTTCATTTAAGACCTTACACAAAGCTTTGAATATTTACTTTTAGTCCTCCAAGTGTGAATTTATAGTATTTATTTTTAGAAATATATTTAACCTGTGTGACTCTCTGCATTGCTAGCTGCAATTAAATGGCTTTTGTTATTCACTGTTCTGTTTCTGATATCCTAATGAAACCAGTAACACATGTCTATTCTTGTGTTAATCTAATTGACTCAAAAGCTTCACAGACATAATATAAACTAACTGAGGTCCTCTAGCTATGACAGTGAAATCCATAGCCTTTGCTACTGTATGACAGCTCTAGGGTTTATAACAATGAAAGACAACCTACCTCACACTACACACCTCACACAACTGTCCAGAGGAGCTTATGATTTGGATCAGAGTGAAGAGAGTGTTGAAAAGCCAGTAGAGATATGAGCCCTGAGCCTAAATCAAACCAGGTCTATTAAAACAGTAAGTCTATTTTCAGGATTTTCCCTTGTTTAAGATTATCCAAAGTGACAGTATGCCAAAAGAAACAGTTTTGTTTCAGTTTGGGGAAAAAAACACATTAGTTAATAATGCAAAGTTTATCCTTGTTTTTACAGTAACAGCAACTGAGTAACTGAGATGATAAAATTCCAGTGCAGAGATTTAAAAATGTTTATATTTTATATATACAGAAAAGATCATAGGTATGATCCCCATTTGCTTTAGAAAGAAAGGTATTTTCATTTCTTAAATCTCTGTGTAGCAAATATGGCAGCAACCCAAATTTTCCCCCAACGAGCAATGAATTCTGTAATTCTTAACAACAAAAAAAACACCTTTTTTTCTTCCTTAGCCATCTCAGTCATTAAAAGTTTCATAAGATGATCCTGATTTCTTTGACATAAATGCAATGACTGACTGTGATTTCAAGGACAGTGCATTTGATTGTATGGGCCTCTGTTCTGTAAGCAAAAAACCCCAGTGAATATTCTTTGTAGGTGCAAGGGAGGGGGCTTATTTCATATAGGGACAGGGCATGTGTCTGAGGCATGCAAAGATGTAATGATTTACTTTAGCTGCTGTAGCAAACAAATACACAATCCATATATTGTCTGTCTGTGCAACTAAGAATGAAATGAACAGTCTCATTGTATAATTTTCTTATCTCACAGTTGAAAGCTTAATATTCTACCTTCTTCCAGCATTAAGATCAATCCCAGAATAATTTCATTCTTGTCAGTCATTGTCCTCATTCAGTCCTGATTAGTGTTGTGAAAAAATGAACGGGCTCAAAGATAAAGCAGATAAATTCATAGCGGATGATTTTACTAGTGGCAATTAACCATGATAGTCCAAATCCAACCTTTGCCTCAGAGAGTCTCTAAATC
The DNA here is from genome assembly GCF_036417845.1 of Apteryx mantelli. NCBI lineage: Eukaryota > Metazoa > Chordata > Aves > Apterygiformes > Apterygidae > Apteryx > Apteryx mantelli. The sequence continues at coordinate 156,399,890 of NC_089979.1, forward strand.
ACTAATTACCTGATTTAAGCTGATAGAAGCATTGCATTTCCTCCTGCCATGGACGTGTATTCCTGCCTCTTCCTTTTGTCCAGCTGGCCCAGAAAACTGAGTCAACTGAGAATTAAGTAGTTTCAGCCAAGTCTACTTCCTGATCTCATCACATAAGCACCATTGCTTAAATTTTTATGTAATCTGCTACTGACCAACCGAGGATGGGTTCTGAAGCCCCACAGACCTTTGGTCTACCCCAGTGGGTTTAATAGCAGGTTTAACGCTGTGTTCCTCAGAGCGCAGCTGTGAGCCATCCCCTTCTCACCCGTGTCCTCAAGCATTGGCAGTGTGGGGAGGCAGTCACGCTAGGTGGATTGCTGATTTTGTGCCAGCTACATGCAGTGAAAAACACTATCCCATGCCTGCAGAGCACGAGTTATCTTACACCTCTCTCAGGGTAACAGGCAATTTGAAACCTGGTCTGCTCCCACAGAATTGCAAGTGTGCACTCCTGCTCCTTCAGAGCTGGTGATCTCTCCATGGTGTAGCCCTGTCACTGGTATTTAGAAATAACCCCCTGTACAGCTCTGTAGACCTTCTGACCCTTTTCAGCATTTGCTTTGTCTTAAGCTTCACTGGAGGTGGCCGTGTTTCTACTGACAACTGTTCTATAATGACACCTAAAACACTTTTCTTCAGAGATGCTGTTAAATTAACTTTTAATTTTATAAGCTCATCACCTAAGTCCGTGGTAAGGTAACAGCAAGATAAGTGCCCTTGGCATGTGCATGTGTGCAGCTGTGTACCCTTTCCCACTTTGCAACACTTATCTGACTTCAAGAGGAAGTCATCAACAACATAATATGCTGAATTATTTTCAGGGCATATGGGCATGGCTGTGCTATGTTTTAGAAACCTCTCTGGTTCAAGTGCCATGCATATTTTCTGTTGCATGCATTTATTGCTGAGCTCTAGTGAGAATGGCAGTAGTGTCCTGAACCAACTTATTCATGTTACCTTTAGGTTCACCAGTATTCCCATTGAAGTCAATAGGGATACAAGGGTTAACTGTTTAAACTTAAACAGATGTCTCAGAGCTCTCTGACTTGAGAACAAAAATTGTTACTAGTACTAAATCCCTGGACTCTTGATTAAAACTGGGTAACTTTTTTTTTGGATTCTGCAAAGTAAATTCTCAGAGAGGAAGGGCTGTGGAGAAAAACTAAAATTTATCTGTGTAATTGCAATAGTACTAAAGAAATAATTTTGGTTAAGGGAAAGAATAAAAAAAACAAAACACACAAAAATATAAACTGTTATATTTCATATTAAAGATTTGAATTACTTAAATTTATCTTGAAATGCTGAAGAATTTCATTTGATTGTTTTTATCATAGTCAGGAGAAAGAATCTTTCTTATTAGATTCTGATAACATTTTTAAAGAGAAAAAATCAAGGAAAAGAAAAGAGGATTCAGACAAGATTAAGTAACTCATAACTGAAAACCATGTTTCATCCTGGGATTTAAAGTGTTTTCCATTTGACCTGAAATTTAAAATGAAACTTACATTTTGTGGTAAAAGAGTTCAGCTTGACCTGATATTATTATTAGTAGTAGTAGCACTATGTTTGCAGAGTATTTATTTTTTCAATTTATGATCTACCTACTGAACTAAAAATGCTGCATTCTTCCAGTTCCTCTGCTGAGTGATGGAAAAGGAAGATAGAAAGGGAAAGTAGCTTTTCGTAGATGAGGTTGTTTTACCTTGTGAGATTTTTTGCTCGGCAAGGCTTTAGGTAGCTGTAGTATCTTACATCTTCCAGCCACGCTAGCTCTTTTCTTCAGTGCCAGTTGTTTCCCCTACCTGGGGATATACTCCACATCAGTGGAGTAGATTAAAAAAAAAAAAAAGGGGGGGGGCCCTTATTCAGTGACAGCCTGACTTGTTTTTACTGTTGTCTTTGTTAATGTTATCTTGATGTGGTTCCAGTCATGAACTTAATTACCCTTGTCCCTGTCCCTGGTGTGGTCACTTGCAGATCCACATAGTGTATTCAAGGTGTTACTCATTGAGAACAACAGCAGTTTACCCACTTATGGGGGGGGGGCAGCTGAACACACAAGGTTCACAGCATTAGAGAATCAGTCGCCAAATCTTTCTGTTTAATAGTATTGTATTCTAGCTTCAATTGTTCTTTAAACAAAGAAGTGCACCACAGAGAAAGGTATTGCCTTACAGGGTAGCATTATACCTCTCACAACTGCATTGGTGCTTGTTTTACAGTGAAGTGAGATTATTTAAGGATGAACACAGTAAACTGAAAAATCAGCTGGGTCAGACTGTGAATCACATAGGCAAGATTTTGTGGTGTTGGGGGCTGGGTCATCTGGGTAAGTGTTGAGATTTTGGAAAGCTGATCTAAAGGCTGTGGTAATAAATGGACTCACTAAGGCAGGGAAAAGGTACAGAGTGGGAAGAAAGTGATGAGATGATGAAGGGACCCTTGATTTTCCCTTCAGATTTGCCCACAGTCCCCTTTCTTCCCTTTTGCCTTTGCTGGGTACAGTCAATACTATCAAGAACATAAAGTAAAATCCTGGAAGCACTGAACTTAATGGCAGAACTACCACTGCCTTCTACAGGCCATAATTTCACACATAAGAAGTAGTATGAAGTCAAATTTACAGCTATTTTAAAGAACCTGATTCTGCCTTTATTTGGAAGGGTAACCTCATACTGTGTTTTACTTAGAAAGCCCCTGCCCCTTTTGAGTGGGAAGTTTTAGAGCTGCTCAATATAATTGCAAATATCCAAATACGAAGTCATTGTAAAAACTGACATACTAAATAGTTGTACCCTCCTTGTTCAACATTAACTTACAGTCACTTAATCTTCAAGTGAAATAACTATACCATTGAACTCCACTGGAAGATTTTCATCTACAGTACCAACTTTGGAGTTTCCAGTCAAAGGACAGATGACTGGATACCACAAATGCTGTAACTACTTTTGCCCCAAAAAGCACAACAAGAACAAAAGACAAAAATCAAAAAAAAGAAACTCTTAATTTACTTAGCTTTGTAGCTACATTACATCTTATCTGTGAATATTCATACAAAATTTGGTAGTGTGTTAATGAAGAACATAGTCATATGTGAATTTGAATGATTATTTTATGGAAACTCAACAATGAATAGTCTCTCACAGACTTAATGGTGGCATAGTTCAATAACTGACATGTGCTTGCTGTTTTAAATACTTTGACATTTTAAACTTGTCCGGTTCTGGGCTCCCCAGTACAAGAGGGATGTGGCACTACTGGAGCAAGTCCAGCGAAGGGCTACAAAGATGATTAAGGGACTGGAGCATCTCTCTTATGAGGAAAGACTGAGAGAGCTTGGCCTGTTTAGCCTGGAGAAGAGAAGGCTGAGAGGAGATCTTATCAACGTGTACAAGTATCTGAAGGGAGGGTGTCGAGAGGATGGAGCCAGACTCTTCTCAGTGGTGCCCAACGACAGGACGTGAGATGGTTGGACTAGATGATCTCCAGAGGTCCCTTCCAACCTCAGCGATTCTGTGATTCAGTGAACTGTTTGAAAAATAAAATAGGAATAGTGTGATGACTGTTTTGAATTCACTGATTTCATTTAGGCAATATATACTCAAAATTTAGCTTTGCAGAGGGAAAAAAGTATTTCATAGTAGTCCATAGAAGTCTAGAGTGAAATGTAATACATAGCTTTAAAAAAAAAAAAACACAAAAAACCTTATATGGTTTTATTTTTAACAAAAGGGTGATTGTGGTATAGGCATTTTTCTAGTGGGATCCTGCAGGGATCAGGTGCTAGCTTTGTGATGGCTAATATTTTTACAGCATACCTTGAAGAAAACAAAGTTTAGTATGACACATTAAGTCTGCAAATGACACAGAGAAAGAGAAGGCCAGCTCACTGGAACAGTGTGGTCTAGATGTCATCCAAACTGGAGATAGTCCAACACTGTGGGGATTCAGTACAGCCAACTCTGTGCCTCTAAAAACAATGAATGCAGGCTGTCCTTGCTGAGTGGAAGACTATATCCACCTTTAGGGTTTTTTTTGGTTGTTTTTTTTTAATTCTTTGTGGGTTTTTTGAGTCACTGTTTCCTAGAATAGTTAACTGAACATGAGATTCTAGCCTGATTTGATGCCTAAGATAGATAATGAACCAAAAACAGAGCAATAATGACTAGAAATAAGAATTTCAAATTACTCTTTATTTTGCACTAAGGGCACCATTGCTGTGTCCAGTACCAAATACACTTAAAAATATTTATCCAGAATGAAACAGCCTCAACAGAAACAACAAGAGAAGACACTTTTCAGAGTAGAAAGATGTCTGGAGTTTGAAGCACTTCCTTGGGATATGGATTCTGAGTTTCAAGACCTTCATACAATGAATATTTAGTTAATTATGCAGAGCAGAATATCTCCAACAGGCAATAATATGAAAGAAACACCCTACAAATCTATGGTGACTTAAAATCATTATTTGGGATTCCCTGTAGGAGACAAAAGTTCATTCTGAATCAGACAGAATCTTGACCTGAGTTGTCTTTCCCATTTTAAGATGAACAACCTAACTAGTATGCTCTTTGGTTATGACTGAGTCTTTTTCATGCATTGATCTTTTTCTCTTTCCCTATCCCTATCCCAGCTCTGAATTTCTTCAAACATGCTATGTTACTGTGGGAAGTTCCCATTTCAACAAAATGGAATTTCCCGAGGAGGGAAATTCTGTCATTAGAAAATTCCCAGTTACTTCTGTTATTATTCCCCAAGAAATGACCTTCACAAGTACCACTGGGTGAGGCTTCAAAGTACTCTATATTAATGAAAAACAGCTATATCTCCTGGGAACTTTAAAAGGCAATTCGCAGAGGAGAAAGGAGAGGTGCCTTGAGGTGCTGCAGCTGCTAACCGTAGTTCTGGGACTAGTGGCAACACTCATACAATATGTGTTTTTATGAAGTTTTCAGATAGACATTTATTTCTTCCTAGGTATGGTAAGTCATCCAGTCAGGGGGAAAAAAAAAAACAACAAAAAAAACCAACAACAATATAATTAGGTCACCATTAGATCATGGTGTGAGCAATTCACTAAGAATACAGGAATGCATTAACTGCTTACTGAGCATTTCTGAATAGCAAACAGATCTATAAAAATCTGAAATTTAAATGGATTTTTATATATTCTGCAAGCAGGAAAAGGAGTGAAATAAATCAAATACATTATTCACCATAAAGTACTCTCCTAAGTCCTCTTTTCTTTATCTAGCAAACTACAGAATCAACCATTGCTTTCTGGGGATTTTATTAGTATGTGGAAGACATATTGTAAAAAAGCTGGTCCACTAGGGAAGCGTTATCTTTTACTGGCAATCTGTGAATGCTACTGAAAAATGACCTTTTACTATCAAAATATTAATGTCTTCATCTCAAGAAAGAATTTAAAATCTAAGCCACACATGAAAATTGGATATAATTTTTCTTTGCACTCTGTGGACATGGATGCTTCATAATGTCTGTATAATTCTATGTTTTACTTGCACCTAGTGCCATATTATATGATATGTGAAAGTTATTATATTTCATAAGGCCATTGTAGTATTTCTGACATGCAGAATGAAAACTGTGGACTTAATATAATTTATATTATATATATAAAATCTTTCTCTGTCAGACAGACATGAATAGTGGACAACAAGAATTAATATCTACAGCAGCAATCAAAATATGCTCTGTACCTTTACTCACTGAACAAAAGACTAAAGTACCATGGTTTTCAACAAGTTCTTTACTCCACAAATTTATTGAAACTCTCATTCTGTAAGGTTCCCCTCAGCCTACAAGGCTATCTGAATCTGGATCTGAAACAACAGTGGATTACTCATCTTAGAGGTTTAGATATATTACTGTTATTCTCTCAGTTCTAAAAGAAAAGCAGAGAGTGAACAGTTGTCTCTTTTATGCTGCTTCTGTCATCACAGTGCTCACCTCACTTCATTAACTTAGGGAAAGAAATAAGTCCCACAATACCATTTACCCTCTGCAGATTGTCAGTGCCAGGTATGCACACCACTGAGTCCTAGAGCATCGTTCCACCCCTGGAGAGGATTGGTAATGAGGGAAGGAAGGAAGAAAGGAAGGAAGGAGAGAGAAAGAGAGAGAGAAAGAAAGAAAGAGAGAGAGAGAGAGAAAGAAAGAGCAGGTCCAAACCACAGTTCCAAATCCGAACCCAAATTCTTAAGTTGGTTACTCTTGGTCTAAATTTTATTATAGCTGACCACAAAGGGGGAAAAAAAGAAGAGTAATAATAAGAAGAAGATAAGAAGGAAATGGCCAGGTAGTAGAAAATGGAAAGACAGAGTTGCATTATAAGCATATGAGAAGTAAGATACAATCTTTTTATGTGGATGAGAACTGACTTGATTGATTTATTTGGGATATATTATTTGTTGCAGAATTTCTTACGACCTATGCTTAAAATAGCAAAGTGTGATTGTGTTTCTTCCTGCCTGTAGACATAGTGTTCAGTGCTATTGTGTAGTCAGGAAAGGACAAATTCCTTTTAAAATTTTAAATTGGGTTTTTAAGACTACCAATAGGCATTTTAAAATGTCCAAATTGAGTTATTTTCCTTAGGACTCAGTAGGCACGCCTTAGCTCATGAACCAAGAACAAACTCTGAACTTCTTGCATAGCTAAGACTGTCAGATGGCTTATTTATCCTGAAAGGGCATTCCCCATCCTTCCACTGATCTCAGACTGATGCTGCTGCCCTTGTTCCAAGTCTAGTACTCAGTGAGCTGGGTCAGCTCACTAAAGAGGCAGAAAAAACTAACCCAGCAGCAAGAATAATTCAAAATTTCCTGTAAGGAATCGCAAAACTACTGTTGGTGACATTATTTTGATTTGGATCAGTTAGCTCCTATAGGGAAAACATATATTAGAGTTTCATTCTGTTCTTCAGTTCCACTGATATCCATTGTAATTTAAGAGTATGCACAGAATTAAGCAAAAGCTTTCCTTAATGAACTTAACAGTTCATCATGAGGACTGAGTGAAATTCAGAAACTAGAACCTCTTCTCATATGGACTGAGAATAGAGGACTTAAAATGGCCTATATTTCTCTTGCTCCCTCCCTATAAAGATTCTAGTTCACTTCTATTGGGGAGACAGGAAAAGATAGACTCATTTTTTTAGAGAGAAATTTTGAAAATTTAGATATGGTCCCATATCTAAAACAGTGCACAGGTCAAAATGAAATCTCAGGTAGAAGCATGCAATATTGAATGGTTTAAATGATGTTCTAAAGTGGCTGCTATGACCTAAGAATTCAGGAGTTAAAAGGAAGTATAATGATTTTAGAAACTTGCAGTTAGCACCATTGCCTAAACTCATCAGTGTGGGAGTTAAAAAAACAGCATTAATATTAACACTCCTACAGTTACACTGTGGCATGATGATTTTAGGTCAGCTTCATTTTAAAAGGATAAATAATGAATGGAAGTGCCAAATCATTTTGTGGAAACATCCTGTAATGCAAACAGCTCTTAAAGGAATAAGAAATTCATGCTTAGAAATAACATAAAAAATATGTCTCTAGTGGGTCCTCAAAAACTACATCACAATTTATAATAGGTTCCTTCCCTCATCTAATCCATGAAAACTTGTGCTTTTTCTAGACTGAAATGCATTTTCCACTGCGGGCTCTGATTTCACTGTGACAGGGAAGGTATTAATGTCCCCTGTTGCATGCCCAAACTTTCTGCCAAAGGTAGCAGAATGGATTTTGCCATACTTCAGTCGTACAAATTCATAGTCCACAAAGTAGCATAAAATTGACAATGATGAAAATGCGTATGTTCAGATTTGGGTGCTGAGGTGCCAATACATGTCTTATTTGGCTGTCCCATTTGTAGCAAAAAGCAGGGAAGATCACATTAAAATCTTAAATTGTCAGAATCAAAAAATGCCAGTATTTTCTGTCAGAGCTCCAAGTCATTTCTCTCCCCTGATCCTAAATCCCTCTTTTGGGCTGCACTCAGACTACTCACAGAGTCAAGTATAAGTGCATTCGGAAATTCCTTGTTACAGCCCTCAATCTAACTAAAGAATGAAATAGCATTATTTTTAATAGTGATTTTAAAGCTACCTTTGAGGTGTTTTTTATGTTCTATTTAACCTTTCTGTCTAACTTCAGTAGTGTGAACTTTTGGTGCGTATAGCGCACTTATACATGATGTCAGGAGCCCAAAAAGAGCTAAAATAATTGATCATTAGCATCTTATTATCTTTTTTTTCACTAGTCTCAGGAACAAATAGCGGGAGCTTTAACAGCACTAAGCAATTCTTGTCACCTTCCTCTTTTCCAGAGTGTTAGGCACAACAATTCAGCAGTCCTATGGGACAAACCGTAAATGGCAGTCACTGGACAATTACAAAACACAAATTCATAAAGTCCAAAAACCTTCACAGAAGTGTCCAAGACACTTGTTTCTGGGTGAGAGAAACTGAGCTTTGTCTCTTCCACCATTTGCTGAAAACAGTTCAGCTAAGGAGGAGGTTGAATTTAACGTCCTTTGAACTGCTGTAGATCATGAGCAATTCTACTGAAATCAATGCATTTACTCCAATTTCAGATGCAAGATGAGGATCTAGGCCATTATCCTACAGCAAATACATTAAAGGGTGAAAAAAAAATCTCTCCATGAAATGTTTGATTCTCTACTATACTATAAAATGAGTATCTTCAGAGTTCTGTGGATTTATTGGTCTATGTGCTATTGTCAAGTAGGCCCATACATGTCCAGGGATAAGAATTTACACAAGACTGCCACATCCCATGAGTCTGGGTGTAGTCTTATTTTGGAAAGCATAGGAAATGGATTTATCTAGATAACAAATCATTACACATTTAGAAAGATTGTTATTCCACTGTAGGTAGACTGAACAATTTGATTAGGTTAACTGGGTAAATTAAAAGGAAAAATAATTTTCACTAGCTGTGATAGTGAATGAAGGCACAGAGAAGTATTTTTATACTTATCTAGCCATGTCAATAAGTCCTTTCATCTATAGCAAAAGAAATCTCTCTACACAAAATCAGACAGAGAAGAAATTGCTAGGCAATCCAATACTACAGTGTGGTTGAGAATTCCCAGTAGAGTGATCATACTATTATTAACATTGTCTAAATTGTTAGTTTATAAAAAATTTGGTAAAGTTTGAGCACCTTATAATTGCTAATTCTCTCCAATGGCAACAAAAATATTATGTAGCTAGAACTTGCTGACTTCCTGAATGATATATGTGATTTTTTAAATATTCATATCCAATTACTATACATCAGTTACTCTCACTGACTCATCCCATTTCAGTGCCTTGCCTTGACCTAATAGGAGTTCAGACACATTTAATGGAAATTGTGGCCCCTTTCAGCACTAGCAGAAACTTTTTTTTTTTCCTATCTACTCAAATCAAATTCTTGATTTAATTTACTAGAGGTATTTGAGAGATGCAAAGTCACTGAAGTTCCACTGACATCAGAAAAATGACATGGAGATTAATTGAGTTCACTCATAAGAACATAAATGCCCTGACTTTGATGCTTGTACAAGGAGGGTCATGTGCCTTAAAAGACTCAGTAAAAGACAAGTAGTATCAGCTGGTGTGCAGAACCTTCTGGTTTCACATGTGATTATAATTAAGAGTAACGAATGCAGTGAATTCACAAGTACTCCTGAGTTTTGAGAAAATGCAGAATAAGATCATAACTTTGATTAACAGTCTGTGTTAAGTTGTCTTTTACTGCACGGTTCTATTTCTTGGTCTCCAAAGACTATTTTGTAATTGAGAGAGAATCATCTGACAGCCACAATCTGCATTTACACATGAGACAACACAGAGTAACACGAACTATTTCAGTGTAGTTCTGTAAATTCAACCCCCTTATACCACACTCATGTTCTTGGCTTTACCTCATAGTCAGACAAATGTACTTCCTCCATGCAAATCATAATAACTTCTTCCAACTTTTTCAACAATATTTTGATTTAATGTTGCATCTTCAACAATATGTGAGCATATTGTATTCATAAATTTGTGGTGAGTAGCTGATACTGATCAGAACTCACTAATATAAAAATTGGGAGCTTTTAAATCAATGATGTTAGGCAGCTGACATAAGATAGACCTGGAGGTTGGTTTCTCACTTTACATAGATGATGATTGAGTAGATCAAAGTATTCCCACCAAAGGACAGCAAGCTTCTTTCATTGCTTTACCAACCCAGCACAGAATTGTAACACAGACCTTATTTTGCAAATTGAACAAACTGGCCTTAGTTACAGTTAGGCAGTTTTAGGGCAGCCCAATTAGAAACAAGTCTTTCTAAAAAAGTATTAAAACAGTCTTCAACTGAATAAGTGAAAGCTGTGGGAAGATCAAATAAAAGCCCCCTAATAATGTTTAGAGAGGTCTTACCAGAGCAGTTAATATTTTCCAGTGTGTGACTGGAAGCAAAAGCCGTGCTCTGGAGTTACAGAGAAAGCCCCAAGCCAACTATGCTGTAAATGGATGCTTGGTCATGAGGGCAACAGATGCACTACCAATGGTATCAATCTCTTCTGTGCTTTAACCATGCTAGTGCAACTAGCTAGGATTCAATGGACCCTTATTTCTACAAAGGGTTCAATCAGTGTCAGAAAATCTCCTTTCTTGCTAAAATGAGGATACAAACTGAAATGCAAACATTGCAGCTTGAACGAAGCTATACACCACTAATACTGGGAAACGTAATGAACTTCCTTCTGCAAGCAAATGAACATACAAATAAACATTTAAGCAAATAAGTGAAGCTAAGTAAGTAAACAGTTTTACTGAGTCTACTGATCCTGATTCCTACAGGTGCTCAAAACAAAGTTAAATATAGGCCAAAAGGTTTTGAGGGATTTAGTCCAATGTATTCATCACTCTGAAAGGCCAGTCCCCAAATGTTTAACAGTCTGGGGCTATAGGAAATGTTCCAGCTTTCAGGGGCACCAACCAATAAAGCACCAGTTCTCAGACTTTCTAGTTCAGGAAACTTCTCTTCTACCACAGCATCAAATTCACAGCATTTATTAGTGAATTAGAGTAGGCCTGTTAATATGCCCCCCTCCCCCCAAAAAAATATAATTTATATGATTAACGCAAAGTCTCATAATTCAACAGAGCAACCCTGCCAGTGGCTAATGGTAGGAGCTGTGGGGTGAAATCTCTTGTCCCATATTGGGCAGAAAGTTTAAAGAAAGGAGAGCAATAGACAATTTCTTCAAAACTGTAGAGAAATGCCCAGAGAATTGTACTATTTCTGCTGATCAGTAAATATTAACAAACATTTGTTTTTAGTGGTGCTACTAACCTACCAAATAAAACCCTGCAACTTCAGGGGAGTGGTAGGGCTATAAAATTTGTTCGTATTTCCTAATAGTTCTTGCTTGTTCTTCTTGGAACAGGTCCTGAGTATGTGGTAAGAATTATCAGATCCTCTTGATCACACTGAGGCATAATTTTCTTCTCACCCCATTATACTTTTATCAACAATGTCCTTGTACGCTCAGAGACATAGGAACATGGCACACAAAACTGGGGTACTCAGTTGCTATGTCCTCTGCCATAGTGCCCTGTCATTGTAGGCATCCACATCAAATAGTCTTTTCAATAAATATATCAAGCTCCATTTTTAAGTTAATTTGTTTTTTACCCTCTTCTACTGCTATAGAAAGAGAAACTGAACTGCTCTGATATTGTAAGTTAGTGAGTTAACCTATGGTACTGGGGCAAGTCAGAACATGGAATTTGTGTAGAGCAAGAGATGGACACAATAAGTCAAAATACTACAAATATTAAGTGAGGAAAAAGATTTTAGAAGTGTGTTTTGGAAACGTCAAAAAAACAAACAAAAAAAGATTTTTGCTGCTTATCAAAACAGAACATTGCAAAGTTCTAAAAGGAAAGACTGGAATGAACAACTAAAAAAGGGAACTTTTCAAGCAGAAATGTGGGAAGAGAACAGGAAAATATCACTAAAGTCAACATTCCTCTGCAGGAAATTTCAACATAAATAAACAAAAAAAATTCTGATTAAGATTTTATTTGCTGAAGAATAAAATACTTCAATGCAGACTTCTAACCAGTCTCACAAAGACAGTGCTATGGATAAGAACATCCAGTCAATAAGGGCAGGATTCATCTGACATGATGTGGATATCTACACTGGAGATGCCTAGGAAGATCCTGAATCCCTGCTTTATTAAGATTTAGCATATTCACTGCAGACTTTTCAAGTGACTCAGATGAATTGTGCTATTCCAAGGGCTATTTCTGTCCAGTGACCATAAAGGAAGCTGAGGTGACTAACTCAGCTGTAGACTTATGTGGTTCAATAAAATGAACCCCCTCCTTACATCTCAATGATGCAATCATTAAATGTGTGTGTGCCCATGCATAAATACTTCATATTGTGGTAACATTTAAATGAACTGGCAATATCATTACTATTTTCACAGTATGATGTTTTGACTTTTGGCTTTTATTGTAATTTAGTTGCTTCATATGTGTTAAAGGATCCTTAAAATGGGGGTGATTGACTGCTGGAATTTAACTCCCAAATGGCCAAATCTTCTTCTGTAATATATTACGTTTTCATTGTATGAGACTGCCAACATTGTTAAGTCCTGCATCTGGAAACACACACATATGCTTATATGTACGATTTTGATTAATTCCATTTAATTTCTCACTTGTAGAGATGTTAAAACACATGTTAGGATTTGTGAGTCTATGACTTTCGACAGCTGAGCACTGAAGTATCTCACTGAACAAGTTCATTGCTGCTGGTCCAAGCTGCATTCTCTGTCCTTTTGTTGGAGGTTACCATTCCCGCAGATGACTCAGGGGAACACATGCCCACATCTCAGCTGTCTGGGGGCAAAGTCTGATTATTCAGCTGACAGCCACCTGAAGACTAAGCTGAAAGGCTGGACTTTGCTGTGAAGTGGCTGAGATATAGGCACATACTGAGGTCAGGCACTTTTTCTGTCAGTTTGGCTGTGGTGGTAGTAATCTTCAGCAGACGCAGAACAAAGAGCTGGGGTTAATAACATCTTAAACTTCCACAGCTATATACACCAAAATCAATGTCCTTATCTCTTAGAGAATTCAATGCTTTGCACCTGTACAAAGACCACTGTAGACAAATGACTGTACACATCATTTAAAAAAAAAATGCAATTTTTTTGCATTAGTCTGAAAAATCATTAAAAAACAGATCATGTCAAAATAAGAACATTTTATGCTGCAACGGTTAAAAATGTGTTGAAAAACTGCTTAAAAACTGCTCTGTACCCTGATGGCTCTGAAAAGGTAAACAAGACATTCAAAATGCAAATGAAGAAACCAGATGTTATTCATCACAGGTAGAAGTCAACTTAGAGGAGAAAAGGAGACAGAGTAAAGGGAAGGGATTATAACTATACCTTTCTAGTATCTAATATTTCTTTACGGATATGCCATTTCACTGTTTCATGGGAAACTGCACTGGGGCAGTATGTGTATTCAGATGAGTGAAGAAGATGTTAGTGAGCAAAGCTAAGGAATTCCCTTTTTTGGCGAGCTTTCCTCCTGAACACAGTCACTGTGTTCAGAGATCTGTGCCTCTAAGCTCCTGGTTACTTAGAAAACTTGCTGTAAACTGAGAGGAAAAAGATCCTCCCCCCTCCCCAAACAAACAAACAAAAATCCTTCCCCCAAATGCCTGTGCTTGACTGAAACCATTGAGAGACTTATTCAGTGCTGTACTACCACAATGGTTAATTTTATTTTAAGACTTATAATAGGACTAATTGCCCTAATAAAAGTTAAAAGGTCCTTGCCTACTTAAAACAATCATCTCACAACCTGATACTAAGTGATTTCGGGTGACTAATTTAATGGCCGTAACTTTAAAAGGACCTGAATTGTCAAGATATCTCTTTACTGCTACAGCTCGGGTAAAGCTGTTCAGATGAGAGTCGCTTCTTCCTGTGAAACCAAAAGATCTTTCTTGCCAAATTCAAGAGGGACAGCTCATTTGAAAACCATGTCTAGCAGCGACGGTGTCAGTTTGAATGAACAGATCCTCTGTCCTCGAGTTGTTTTGCTGCTGTACTTCCAGTGTTTGTTCTGTGTTGTCACTTGTAGTGCTGTATAGTTACTCAAAGTATAGGTGACCTCAATTAGTGTTGATTTATTATTTATTCTCTGTCTTGTCATCTGATCCAATACCCAGAAATCAGAACCCCATTCTGTTTAAGATGTAGGAACTGGATGCCTAGTCCACACACTGAAATAGCAATGATGACTAACAACATAAATGCACATAGAAAACTGTACACTAATTCTTTCCAGTCTTCTCCTCCTCTGAAGACAAGGGTTTTTCTTATGCTAAAGAGCAGAACAAACTGAAGTACGAGTTCCAGACTCGAGGCTCTTCATGAAAAGTACCCTGCCACAGTTTCCTGCCATTCATATAATAAAAGAAAAAGAAAAAGAAAAAAAAAGGAAAAAAAAAAGGAAAAAAAACTCCTCTTCCCAGTCAGTTTATTTTAGAGAGGGGCAGTCCCTCTCTCCCTTTCCAAAAGTGCTTAGCTTCAGCCACTTAGAAGTGCATGAGTCATCAGAGAAACATCCATGATCCCTGAGTGAAGAAACCTTGATCCCCCTACGCAGATCAGTACAACTAGATCCTGACTGGGGCAATTCACATGTTCTCCGCACCAAAGGAAAACAAGCACCTTCAGTCAGATGACATGATTGCATCAGATTTCATCAGTTGTGCAAAGGTGTTTTATCCAAATAAGTAGAAGATCCTGAGATACAGAAAACACTGGAGTCTGGCATTCCAGTGTTGTACTTTTATCTCTTTAAAATGCCTTATAGCTAATATCATCTTTTATTCCACACTGCTATCTATCTCTTCAGTTTTTGCATTTTGATCTCAAAGCTAATGTTTTGACTAACATCTCTCTTACTGTCTAACATATAACAGTAAAGTCCATTTGGGGGGCAACTGACAGTGTTCTGGGGATTGCATGTGACAGTAAAATCATGTCAGTGCCTGTCCTAAAGAGCTCCCACTCTGAATCTGTGATTTCAACCACTATTTATTCTAGCTGACAAACTTGTTAATCAAGACGTGGCTGAGATCATAGTGCCCCTAAAGGCAGACCTCTCAAGTATCTGCTCTCCTGGTGCATGAGATAGTCTGCATGGGGCCACAGGAAACTGGTGTCCACTGATCTGTGGTGTTATATGATGGGAGAGGATTTGTCATGCTAGATTGCAGCTTGGAAACGTGCGGATAAAGTCTCTTTGAGCATAGGACTCCAGCTGGGTGAAATACTCAGGTAAAAGTCCCACATCTCCCCTTGAGTCCCCTTTTCATGTGTCAGGTGCAGGCCATGAGGTAGAAGGGACAAAGTTCAGTATTTCACTGCTGTTTTGCAAGGTGCAGGTCGATCTGCAGAGGAGAAGGGAAAGAGTGAGGTGGGAAGGTATCCAAATGTGTGACTTGATTACGTAACATTTATGAAGTGAGATCTGACCGGGATGTTGAAGGTTAACTATACATTGTCTTCCAGTTCCCTTTTCCAGCTGGCAACGCACGGGGATGAGAACTGCCTCCTATTTCAGCCATCTGTTCCTGTGGTAGTGTACTGTAGAGGTTGATCTCCTCATAGGGGGCTGCTTTCCATGCAATTTTGTGGTACAAAGCATAGCATGGCATCAGCAAGACCTGACAGGAGTTATGCTTCTAGCAGTGTATTTTCAGAGCTTTTAAAGAAATCAAATCTTTGTTTTCTTTATACTTTGCTGGGCTTTTAATATAAATACATACATCTTGGGTGTTTTTTTTCTGACTGCTGTGCTTAGGAAAGTCCATTTTCAGCATTCCTATTGCTTACCAGGCTATCTTCTGAAATACAATAAAGGAAAGAGAACTATATGTTGCCATACTGGCCAGCAAAGATTTGCCAGTTCTGACCACTCGGTAATCAGGGCAGGCAAAAACCTTTGTGCTGAATTATGAGATTTAAAATATATTTTGAGGCCTTTTAGAATCTCTTTCTGCTTTCTCTGCACTTGAGCTTCACAGTACTCACTTTTCTGAAATTTTCAGGCACAAAAGCTATACAAATTTTGCTATTTATCTGTTATTTACCAAAGCTTAGGTTAATGTAATCTGTTGCATATTGGTAACTTTAAATCAACCATCAGCTGTTGTGATACAGCAGATTCAGGAAAGCTGGCTCAGCTGTGGCAAACAAAGCTCTGTATGCCATAGAGCTGGAAGATTTGAAAGTAGAATGTGGGTTAAATCAAAACTAAAGTCCTGTTCCTTTCTTCTTCCTTCTTACAGTGCACAAATTTAGAGGAAAGATCAAAGCAGGCTGTCAGCCACATCAGATACTAAGAATCCTTGGACACTTGCATGGGCACACCAAAATAAATTATAGACACTTCAGACTTGCTGTAGTTGCCAATTGGGCTGTAATAGCTAGTTAGATACCTTTCTCCAGGCAAGAATAATACAATGTGAAACAGCCAGGTCCACTCCAACGCTCCTAATCTCTTCATCCCCATAGCCATGGCACCAGCTCAGGAGCAACTCCTGCAGTTAGTCATTTGTGACAGCTGAAAAAAGGAGTGACATAAGACTCTGCTCTTGCCTGCTTTCCACCAAAGTCACTCCAAGTGACTTTTCCTGGGTTGCTGTTCCCTACTACTCTGTACCACCAGAAAGTAAATGTTAGTGTCCCTATTGCTCTGTACCACCAGAAAGTATGTGCTAGTGTATCACAGGTGAGAATGCAGACTCTGGAAAGCCTGGGGGAAATGCAGTGCTTTAAAGTGAAATATAAGCATGTATTTCTGTAGCATTGCTCTTTTCTGAGGGAGAGCACAGAATAAAATGTGAGTGAGGATTTCTATTCCTAGAAGCATAAAATTATCAAGACCCTTTTCCTTCACTTTAGCAATATAACTGTGGTGAACAGTAGTTGCTGTACCTCTGTAGAGTAACTCCAAGATGAGGCAGACCCCTGCACTTTTAGAAAAAGATATCATTTTTCAGAGAAGTAATGTGCCTTGAGCATAGGAATCTCTGTAGGATTGCTTGGGAAACAGCTTATGGCTTATGTCCTTTCCCACAAACAGACGTTGGCTGCACAGTACTTCCATCATATTTTGGGAAATGGGGAGGAAAGACATTTCTGAGCCTGCCTTTCTTTAGCCCTCAAGCAGAGATGGTAACAGGCCTTCAGCCTTTTGCCCATGGTGACAGAAAGAAGCATCTGATGCTACATTAGTAAAATCATACTGGACCACTCATATAAAAGAAGCTGAATGAAAAATATCATTATCTCAGTAACCAAGGCTGGCTAACATAGGTAAGATTTACACATCCCCTGGCAAGCCTCAATGTCTTTGCTCAGCAGTTCCTGTATGATTTCTACTACGAGCAGCTGCTGAGGAGGGTGGTTTTGTTTCTAGCTGATAGGTGGTCTTAATGTTCTTAGTGTCTAAATTCTGAGTTCACATCAAGTTCTTCACACAAGAAAAGGTCTGATGATTGCTTCATGGACTTTTAGGGGAGCATTCCTCATTAACCCAGGTGAGTTTCAACCTACGCATTTTTAGTAATGTTGAAAGACTGAATATTTCTATGCTTCTACTTCTTCTTCTAATCTACTGCACTAAATATAACTTCCTGTATATTACAGGTGTGTATAACATTTATGCATCCTCAGTGAACCTTATAGATTGACACCTTGCTTTTCACAATACTTCCTCAAGTCAAACATGGAATAAGCTTGTCTTTCTCTTTTTAAGAATATGTATACATCTACACATGGGACACTGAGGCTTGGATCATCATCTAACAAAAACTTCTTATGATTTGGGATCCAAAGGTACAAATAATTTTAAATGCCACTAGCTGGACTGTGGTGAGAATCAGGTGTATTTTGTGGCTTGCATAGTTGACAGTTAAAAAAATCTGTTAAGTTTGCTATAGTTGTGATATTTTGAGCATTTAAGGATAATTTAAAATTTTTAAAAGTATTTGAAAAATTTAAAATTTGAAGAAAGATATCTTAGGGCTAGCAGAAGTTTGGAGCCGTATGCAATTTACACATTTGTGTCAAATGCAATTTCAGGTGAGACTGCCATTATTTCAATTAACAGATCTAGTATAATGAGGAAGATTTTTGGATCCTGATTTGTCATCTAAATACATATTTGCATAATAACAACTTAATAATAGTAACAATTACTGTAAATAATTCCTTGTACCATGTCTACTTCAGCTGCCTTCTAAAAGCAAGTAAATATTATTGTCCTGTTTTCATACAGGTGAAATCTGAGGCCCAGGGGTGAAGTTACACAATCAAAGTAAGACAGGAATCAGAACTGGGACTGTACGTTTCTTAAACTTTTAAGTTGTACTTTTGTAAGACTTGATGACTTTGCTTTGCTAGATATTCATTAAAATGTGCATTTAAATAACAACTTGAATATGCAGTAAAAAGTGTTAAATGTAGTTCACATCCTCTTTCAATTAATATTTACATTTTGCTTACAGTAGCACAGAATAATGACATTCAAATTAGGTTAACGCTATGTACTTTGTTTGTTTATGGTGTGCCATGTGTTACCATGGAAACAACCATACTCTGTATCTATGGTAACAGTCATAGTGTTGTAAACTGTGATACCAAAAAGCGGAAGTGAGTAAGCTGAAGTTATAAATTCTAAGAAAAACCTGACAAAATTAAACATTTCCTGTAACGAAATTCAGGTTTATGCCACAGGGCAATTTTCATAAATCCTGGTTTCAGTCTCAGATCTGCTGGACAATCAGAGTTACTCACATACGGAGCTTTGCTGATGTAAAGGACAGCCTGTGTGGGGCAAGCATCATCTCTTACCTCAAGGACTGTAGTTAATTCAAAATTCACTAAGCACAGTTTGTGCACATCGACCCACAAAGAAGTCCTACTAAGGCAAAGGTGTTTTTTTTTCCCCCTATGTTGTATCAGAAATACACAAAATTACTCTATTTTTTTCTATATTTTATTCACTCACCATGTTTCGCTGTGCCATCTGAAAAAAAAAATTGCTACAGTAGAAGATATTCACATAATCCTACATCAAATGTCATCCAAAGATGCTCAGAGTCACCCTCTGGAGATATTGTTCTCTCTCTATTAACGACAGAGAGGATTTAAGTTTGTAGGCTTTGGTAAACTGAATTTCACAAGAGTTAGGTGCTTAAAATAGCTTTTATAAATACTGTCCTCAAACTCTGCAAAACAAGTACACCATCCGAACATAAATGATGTGTACATTTCATTTAAATTAAAAAATATAATATTCCCTCATAAAAAAACAATTCAGGCTCTACTGGAGTTCAAGAATTCAAGGCCTTTTTTCTCTTTGAATTTTGTTGTAGATGTATCATGATTATAGGCTCATATTAGGAAATTCATCACTGAAGGAAGATTTGGATGTCAAAAAGTAATTAAGTGTAAATATACCTATATATTTTTATAAATTTTGGAAATGTATTCAGCCAGAACTGACAAAAATAAATATATTAGAAGAAATAATGTATTTTGTGTTCAATCACTCTGTCAGAGATCAGTATGAGTTCTACTGGGACCAAATTACTCCAAACTTGCCTGCTGATTTCTTGTATCATTTCCTGTAGCATTGGCTCTAGTCCAAGAGAGGATAATGGCCTACATGGAACTTTGGTCCATCAAGGATGATTCTGTGTTTTCAGATTTTCCGGCCTAATTCCTTTTTCTTCTATGAGCTTTCAGTTTCCCAGCCTTAGTACTAGCAGTCACGAATCTGGAGACAATTTGCGGGACAAAAGATAGCAAGTGCAAAAGCCCTGGCTCTGAATTTACCTCTGGATAAATGCAGAATTGCTCCAATGAAATATAAGTTTTGTACAGAAAACCTCCAAGGAGCTGCTTTTATGAATGTAGCTCCACAGACGTCCTGGACTCTTGCCCGTTCACACCAAAAGCGATTGTGCCTCAGTGCACGTCCCACCCATCTACACCTTGTGTGAGAACAACGCTCAGATTTAACTGGGTGGAGCACACAGGGCCTTCAATGAGTTTTAATCATAAAGCAATTACTCAGAGCTCTTCAACAGCAGTTGCATAATTCTTTTTCTATGTTGCAAACTAGGTGACCTCCAAGAGAAAGTGTGTTTCTGTTTAAATCAAATATTGTGGGCAAAAGGGAGTAAATTATAATATAATTTTCTGTTCCACTGTGCTCTTATACTGGTGTAAATTTATTTAATTCAGAATCATCGTGTTGGCAGAAATCCAGGGAAATGGAATAAGCAGCTGTGTCCAGATGTTAGCATTTCAGATAATTATTTTACAAAATATATTACAAAATCTTAAGTCCCCAAAAGACACATCAGCTGTTTTCATCAAAACTAGGATTCCCAGGAAACACAATGGCAACATGTTTGAATCAAAAAGGTCTAGGTTTCAGTCAAAAACATATTGTCTTCCAATTTTTCACTGAAAAGTTGAACTTTTCTATGAAATACATAAACAGTCTTTTCCTTATTTTTACTGAAAATATGATTGTACCCTCCAAACAATTCAAATTATCTCTGAAATTAGCGCTAAGAAGGATTTTTATACCATTGAAGCACTGCTACCAGGAGAGTAAAATAAATTACTGCAGCTTATGGAAAGTACTGGAGCTCTGTATTAGATTTCAGTTTTTCGGCATATCTTCATTACTGGTCTGAAAAGAATATATCAATTAAGTTTGAAAGTGATATTATATTGAGACATGCTACCAATATACCAAAAGGAAGGCAAAAGGAAAAAATATTCCAACAGACCTTTTGAATGAAAAGGAGGATATCAAGGCCTAAATAAACTCAGGATTGTTAATGGAAAATAAATCATAAATGACTTTGCAATTTGAGGTGTTAGCTGTAAAATTTCACCGTATTTTTGATCTGCACAATCAGAGACTGTCTTCTGCTGACAATCAGAGACTGTCTTCTGCTGGATAAATTTGGGTCTGTGAAAACTGGATGATTTCATTCTAGGTATATTTGGGTTGATTGCTACATAAGTATTTGAAAGATGCCAGAGAAGGCATGTATTGTTTTCATTTCTGGGCATCACACTAAATCTGGCTCACTATCTTATATTATATCTCATCTGTATTAGAGCTCCTTGACTCATACTGAATGTCATATCTAATCAAATCGTCTATGAAGCAATGCTACTTTCTTACTCTATAAATATTTGGTGAATAGTTTATGCAAGTGATACTCAGTTGATGATTTGTTTGCCAACTAATCATTCCAGCCATTCATCACTTGGTCTTTTTATTCACAGTTGGTCACTCAGGTCACAGAGTGTTAAAGACATCTGAAAAATTGTGGTAATTGGTTTTGGATCAAGAGGACAGTTTTGATATTTTTTACTACCTGCTTCATGCCATGATCGGAACAACAAATCTTTTCTGCATAAAATATGTTTCTATCTCTATACTCTTTTGACCTCAGTCTAGATAAATGAAAAATTTTGAGAGGAAAAATAATGAATGGCATATGATAGGCATTCTATTAATTCAGATATCAATGGAGCAAAATCTACAAATAGCTCCTGAGCATTGTAGAAATCAGCAGGACTGTGCTTTTGATCACATTACAGTAAAATCATAATTGGTGTGTTGGGAAAAAAAAAAAAAAACAGATAAATAACCAAGATGTTCCGGTAAATAATTACTTGTTTGAATGCATGTTTCTGGGTAAAACAGAGGAGGAGGGGATGTTTCTGATCATTTGCAATACAAAATCCTAGAATAAACACTTTATAGTAGATAAATCTGTGATTTTAAAAGTAATTCAGTTTTCACCCATGCTTGCTTTCATCTATGCATTTTTACCATAAGTGATCACATTACTGCAGCTTAATGATTTATCATGCATTAGCTGAGCCCAGTTAACTGAGCGTGTGTATACTCCTACAGCTCGAAAGTGAAGTACCTTAGCTTAATTCATTATTTCACTCATTGGTTGCAACAGGTTTGGAGCACTTACACCACAAGTTAATATGCTTTAGCTTCTGAATAGTAACTCTTTAAGCCATCACAACCTGATCACTTGCACCTTTTATAACATTTTTATAACCATGTATACTGACAAGAACAAAATTATTCCTGCCTGTATTCATTTGTCCTTAACAGTTAAATAGGGCCAGACCAGAAGGAAGAATTCTATAAGAAAATGTTGTTTTCCCAGGTATATCTGAACAGTCACTACAAGATACAAGAAACTTATAAAACTTGTATTTCTTATGCTCCTCAACTCCTAACAGTAAAAATAATTGCTACTTTTCTATGCAAAAATGCCTGTTTCGGTTTATTTTGAAATAGATATTTTCACAAAAAATCTTTCACATACTGTTGGTCACATGGATTACATGATGTGGTCTGCCTTGTCCGTATCCCTGCATTGCCCATATCATGTTCCTGAAAATGTTTGTTTGTTCCTTTATAAATGAAAATATGATGTAGTGCAGAATCACAACAGAAATATCAAGAAGACAATTCAGCAGCTGCACCTATTAAATGACTTGGGAAAATAAACCTAATTTTGAATTTGGACCCAAATTTTTTTAAGGACTTCAAATGACAAAATTTGACAAACCTCAGAAAAGTATCTCTAAATATAGACAATGCTAATTATGTTTTTGGGGTTTTTTTTTACGTTTCATGTTAACCCATCCTTGCCTGTGCTTTAAAACAAAATTAGGATTGGGAAGGACAGAACATGGACACCACAAGTAATGGGAGGGTCCAGCTGTGTGTTGCCTAGCTTGTGCAGAAGGAGGTCTGAGGGAAGGAGGAGAAATAGCAATGGGAGATGAAGGCATGCACACAGCAAGTAGGACTCTGCAGAAGCAGAAGAAAAAGGGTCTTGTGATTAAGTTCCTCTAATCCCACGATTACAGATAGTGCAAGGCAAAGGGACAGTCTAGTCTCAAAATGCTGCAACATCAAGAACTTTATTCTCAACAGTTCCTCAAATAATAACAGCAGTGGTACCCAGGGGGAGCATAAGTATGAGAGGAGGGAGGACAGACTAGCGGGTCCTTGTATGCAGATTGAAGGGTGAAAATGTGGCAAAAAGCTTACCCTCCGCTGATATCTGCTTGTGGGACTGCTGTACAATAGTGTGGTCTCTTGGGACAATGTCTCCTCTAAATTTTAGGCTTTAAGATCTCTAAGAAAGTAATCAGCAGCTGATATTTCATCCTTCCACATGTACCCTTTCTCTATTTTTTACTTCCTACTTGAGCAGCAATGATATGGATGATGCATTTAACCTGCTTGTGCATATAACCTTCTTTAATGGAATGCGTAAGTTATCTGGACATGGCAATATTGACCTTATACAAGGAGGAAATCTTATGTAGTGGAATAAATGCTCCCACCTTTTAGGGCAAGAGCTCCAAACTGGGTACAATTTATAGTGGATTATGTTTAAACTGTACCTTTCTCTCTAACTTTACAGATATTATAGACAAACAGATATCATTAGATGAAGGTATGTAGTATTTTGTGTTAAGGTTTTTCTAGGAAGTGACTGCAAGATTTGATTCTCTACCACTTGTTATCCTGTATTATCATCTATTTTCATAAAAAAAAGAAAGAAAAGATTCTCTCTGGGTGAGGAAGTTGAAAATTCTGATTATGTTTCATGACACAGTGAAGAAATGCAAATTTGTCTGCACAAAGGACAAAGTGGAGAGGAAGTGGATGGCCTAACTTATAGGTTTATCAACCCATTGTATGATCATATTGCAAATTCACGCAGAGTTATGTTTCTGTTGGGTTCTACTGCCAGCTCATGTAATTAAAATTAGTAGTTATCTCCTCCGGAATTTAGTCAAAGGCAGCATTCACCTTGAAAGCCTTTACTAATTCTGTATAATAACATAGCCCCAATATAACTACAACTCTAGTTGTTGTTAATGTACAGTTACACAAACATCTTCTTCCTTCTGTGTTTGTGCAGCTTCAAGAAAGAGATTTAAAATGGAAAAGGTGAGGCAATTAGGTAAAATGTTCCTAACAATAATGAATTACTCTATGGGAAGTATATGGGAAGCTATGGAATATGGAATGTATTCATTTACTGAGTACAAAAACAAATCAAAACTACCTCATAGATTATACATAGGAGAATGCAAGAATCCCAAGCAGTCTTGGGAAAAACAGACATTGTAGGGGTAATATGAAAGGAAAATAAATGTCAGCTGCTACACAGAAGCTAATGACCAGGATTTAACATTGGCTGGAAATTAAAAGTTTCAAACTGTCACAGCATTCAGGCTCCAGAACTATGTGACATTAGGAGAAGCAGAGAGGGAACAAAGAAAAATTCAGTTACACAGGACCATGATTGGTTTAGGGGAAGTGATTTTATGATGTGAGAATGTGGCAAGAGGGAGCAGACTCAATGACCAGGAAGATTCTTCTATACCAGGTATCTTAAGTCTCCTTTAAGTAGGAAACAGAGAGGAAGTAAAGGGAAATAATCATTAATGAAGGTAAAATTTAAGCCATCAATATCAAGCCTAATTTCTTGTAAAGAAAATGAAAGGCATTTATTTCAAAGCCTTTGGCCTTATCTAAACTAGAAAGGGTTTGTGATACTACTACTAACTATTTATCACAGAAAACCATTCAAATAGAACAGTCTAAAATGGCAATAGAATTAACTTGCTGATATAGCTAATACCAGTTTTTAAAGTGGCAAAAAGACTTCACTATTTAGGTCAATTTATTCTGTCTTTGGCAGATCTTATACACTCATCAGAATTTTAAGCCTAGGGATGAATCTACAGCTGGTATAAACACTGTTTTACATATTTCCTCAAAACAAATATGAGATTGGTTTAGTGATAATTGTATATTTTTTCAAATACAAAGTGTGGGTTCTTATGATTTGCCTCATGGTTCTGGAAAGCTTGAGTATATCATCTCCTATCTTACACTGTGACTTGACACTAGACACTTAAGTTTGGGGGGGTTTAATAACAAAAGATGAGAATCCCATGTGCTCAGAGGTTTGGAGCTCTAAGCAAGTGGTAAGTATTGCAAGATTTGTGATAAAATCACTAAAGTTGCTTACATTGAAATTTACTTCAGTTTACGATCTGGCCTGCTTTTTTTTTTCCTTGAGAGCTAATGCAGTTTCAAAAATACAAGACCAACTTCTACAGTCTCCTCTGGTTCCTTTATTTTTGTTTGCTCTCTGAATCCCTTTCAGTTTTTTGCTAATTAGTTCACCTTTTGTGAGAAACCTTTTGCAAGGTTTCAGGAAGAATCATAGGGAAGGAGCAGCCATGAGGTTAGCTTTGAAAAGCACATGCCACGTGTGGAGAGAAAAAGGCACTTCAGAACCCTTTGTAGGACATGTACAGGAAACAATGCACTACTGTCTTTGATGTAAATTGCTGCATTAGAGGTTAATTATACAGAAAACACCACCAACACTTGTGAACTGTTGCTATGTTTATTAAGATAGAATTAAAGTGTATCCATTGCCTAGCATGCCTGGTTTATGGGAAGGTGGAGTTCTCTGAATCATCAGTGACAACTCTGTGTCCTCTGTGGTTCAGCTTCCCATCTAGAAGAGGAGAATACTAGCTCTTACTTCCTGTAAAAATAAGAAATACCCAAATCAGAAATGATGATACTGACTCGAGTTCAGAAATTTAAAAAGCTTTAAGCAGAAATCCCCAGAGGTGTGGACTCTCCACTACAGGTTTTTAAGAACAGATTAGAATAACATCTGTGAGGACTGACTTCGTACAGCTGATCCTGTCTAGAGAAGAGAACAACGGACCAGGCAATGGGCTGAGGTCTTTCCCAGCCCTGCGTTTTCAGGAGTCTATTGACAGGTGGTTACAGCACTTCTTCAGGCTGCAGTCTGGCTCCCAATCACCATGCCAGTGGCTAGATAGGAATTTTAAAGGAAGAAAGCGGGAGACACACACCCCACACCACTTCTGCAATGCCTGGTGGTCAGGACACTCACACAAGGCATGGAGAGGCCTTGCTTCAGGTTCCCACTGAGGAGCACAAGGGATTTTAATTCATGCCTCAGTATTAGCACATAACAAGTCATTGTTCATCCTTTCTCTCTCACTTTGATCCGAAATTTCATTAACAACACAAGAAATGCAATAAAATCTCAAAAAAAAAATCTATTAAATGTAGTACATTCACACAAGTTTCTTGTGTTCCAAGCCAACATTTTCCAATCAAAAAAAAAAAAAAAAAACCTTAACGAAATAATGTCAACCAACTTTAGTTGCTTGGAGAGGCTATGGAAATGTTAGTCTGGCAGTATTGTTATTTGTGATAATCTGGATACATATTTATTTATTCACATAACTTGGAAAAGAAAAAGGCAGATGTGCTCATTTGCTTTTTGTCCTAAGCTCATGACTCTTACCTAACAGGACTGCTATCTGCGGTTTGGGAATGAAAAATAGAAGTAAAAGAGTCGTACATGGTTTGAAACACAGTACTCTTTTTCAATATATTTTACCATTGTCCTATATGTTGGATGGCATTTAAAAAAAAATGGTAAGGAAAGAAACAACACAAAGCTGCCTGGAAACTACTCTGGTTCCCTTAGAGCCAAGGACAAGTAATGACTCTGGCAACTTTGACATTTTAGAAAAGTTTCCATTGTGGTTTTACACTAGAACCATATCGAATTAGTTTCTGATGACTTTATTCTCATTTTAGAAGGAAATTAAAGCTGATGTAAGTTGTAAGGAGCACATAAAATACTCAGAAAATAAGAAGAGAAAGTTGTGGATTTTTTCATAATATAGTAAGACTGTTAGAGAGCAACCTGTGACACCCAGGCTGGCTTCGGCTATTTTAACACTATGGGCAGGATAAGCTGTACCCTCCTCTTCCACACAGAGAAAATATCGTACACAGAATGGGACATATAAAGCATTAAATTCCACCTACTTTCAGGCACTTTGTCACAGTCAGTAAGTTAAGTAGTACCACTGGGGTGAGAGTCAGGTACCTCCAGAACCTGATCTGGCAACCTAAAGTTTTCTTTCCACTGATTTTTGATGAAGCTTGGGGGACTGTTTCTGATGTAAGCACCTCACCTCAGTAGGATGAATCTCAGCTGAGAGATCCAAGAGGTTCACAAGAATGAGACCTGTGCCTCTGTAGACATGGTATAGTATACTTTAATATATGAGTACTAAATTTATGTATGCATATGTTAGCACAAATAGAGGTTCTCCATCCGCCTCCCCCAGGATTTCCTACAACTACTCAAAGAATAGTTATAAAGATGAGAGGGCTAAAGTCTTCTCAGTAGAAACAGACGATATAGCAAGGGGCAGCAGCCATCAGCTGCAGCTTGGAAGGTTCAGATTAGATAAGAGGATAAAGTTTCTTCATTAGAAGGGTGGAGAAGTGTTGGAACTGGCTGCCCAGAGAGGGTGTCAAATCTCCATCCTGGAAGGTTTTAAAGATTTGGGCAAGACAAAGCCATGTCTGTCCTCATCTGGTGCTGGTAAGAGGCCTGTCTCAAGCAGGAGATTGAGTAGATGTCTTTCAGAAATCCCCTCTCACCAACATTTCTATTCTGCCATTTCTATGGTTCTGTTTTTTTCCCCTTCCAGTATTACAACAACTGTTAAACATATAACACTTAAATTTCAGTCTGAAGCAAAGAACTAATCCATACTCCAGCAACTAGTTATGAGCAAATGGTCCCTACATAGCATCCAAATCAACTTTGTATTTTTCTGACCTTTTACTCAAGTATTTTACATTGGAAAAAACACCCTTATTTAAATTATAAAAAAGTCATTCCATGTGTTTAGTGTGAAGTCAGTTAATGGAATGAAATGAGAAAATCTTGCCTGATAAAGGCTTCAGGTTTCATATCTGGAGTCACCAAACGTGGATCATGTATGTTATTTGAATAAAAAATAAAACCAAAGTTAAAAAACAAAACAAAACAACAGAAATAAAAGAGGATGAGGGGATATTTTTCTTTTCAGTGAGGCATTTTATTGTCAGTTCTACTTTAAAGGGAATATGTGATTTGCTACATTTCCAGATACCTAGGAAAAAACTGACTGAACCAAGCTTTTTTTGGTAAATTAAAAATCCTCTACAAGTCAGTGATTTGAAG
Organism: Apteryx mantelli; assembly: GCF_036417845.1. Taxonomy (NCBI): domain Eukaryota; kingdom Metazoa; phylum Chordata; class Aves; order Apterygiformes; family Apterygidae; genus Apteryx; species Apteryx mantelli. The sequence goes on from NC_089979.1 coordinate 156,428,248, forward strand.
AGCTAGTAGGAGTCACTACTTGACTTCCAGAGAAAGAGCAGCACCTGTAGAGGTGAGAAGTCATTCCCTCTGGGATCTGACTTATTAAGAGAAAAGCTATTCCATAACAACATGCCAACCTTCAGCCAAAACCACTACCAGCACTTTTCCTTCTTGGCCTTCTTCAGGAGATTCCTTCTTCTAAGATTTGGAGAGGACCTCTAAGGCCTCTTACATGTCCTTCCCCCAGGTCATGCCCATCCTACACCTCACTAGATCTCTGCTCTCATAGCTTGGGTGGATTCAAAGGAGGCAAGGATTTAGTGAAACTTGACTCAAAAGCCACTTCAAAATTCCAGCTCCTGTTTCTGTAACCTGTATGAGATGCCTTTTTGGTATTTAATCCATGCACAAAGTCAAGGTGTTCAAAAGATGTCTTTGCACTCTGCTCCAGAGATCTCTCTCATACTTACCTGGCTTTCTTCCTGCACATACAGATATCTTGCAGACACCCTGAAGAGGAGACTGAGGAGACGAGGCACCGAGTCATAATTTTAGATAAGATACTGGAGTAGCATTTGAATGAATGCATAAATAAATCACCTTTTCAGAGAAAATGGAAAGTTTTTCTGTTGAAAAGAATTTTTGATTAAAGACTGAATTTTTACAAGCCAAAACAATTAATTTGATTAATAGTTTCATTTTCCACTGAAAACAATTTCAAAAGAAATATTTCACTAGGCTTAATTTTGGGCACTCAGTGTCCAAACATCTCCCCAAGCTTTTACCTCACATGGCCGTAAGCACACTATGAAGTCTTTACTTGTAGCAATCTTCTTGACACTGTTGGAGGGGAAAAGCTGTTTTCTATTTTGAGTAAAGATTCACAAGCTATTAATTTGGATTGAGGTGTCTAATTTTAGGCAGCCAAGCTTGCTGTCTTAAGCTTTTTGTGCCTCAGATTATCTACCTCTAAAATGGATATAATGTTCTTTGTTTATCTTGGAGAGCTGGCATGAGATTTACTTAATTTACATCTGCAAAGTACTTTACAATCCAAGTAAAACAGGCCCATTTAAATGCAATGCATTATTACAAACACAAGGATAAATGCTACTGTCACTTACAGTGGTGACAATTGGGAATGATTCCATTGCAAATGAAGGAATTACATATGCAAAAAGGCAGTGCAAGAGGAAAAATCAGATGCTCCGACCACCTTATTGACCAAAGCGAAGCTCAGCAAAAACACTCTGAACAGATTTTTCCTCCATGACTTTCCACGCCTTTTCTGAGTAAAGCCACAAGGAGCTGTAAATCGTCGCTCCGGCAGAGAGCGGCTCCGGGGCTGTCGCTCACCCGGAGCGCTCCGGGGAATACTTGACAGCTGCCGAGGGTACTGACTCAGCGTTTGGGGCTCCTGCAACCTCCCGACAAGAAATCAAGCATCAAGAGGCATGGCACATGTTCATTAGGAGTGAGTAGGTCCAACAGCTAGTCAGTGAAGGAGAAGAAAGAGCAATTTTAAAACATATTAAATTTACGTAAACAGCAACAACGGAATGAATGCAGAAGTAACTGAGACTAAAGCAGCTACTGACACACATAGGAGCAAAGACTGCTGTGGATTTTCACTGTCAGGGATCTGGCAGTGATTACACTGAATGCTGTGGGCTGTTGATAGTTGAAGATGAGCAGCTTAGGCAGAAGAAGAAATCCTCTGGACTTACAGTAAGTCCTGTGACACTGTATCATTTGACTCAATTAGCTCAAATGACTGGGATATAATTGAGCAAACTATAACATGAGTTGTGACTCATGCAGAGCCTCAAACTGCCCATGTCAGTGTGGTAAATTAATTCATAGTCTGTTAAGTGAAAGTTAATAGCCAACAGCCATTCTTGGCATTTCAGAGAGATATTTCATACAAAGATAATGTTAGAGAAGGAAGGGTTTTTATGAAACTCTTGATCTGTCCACTGATTTCAAAACCAAAAGTGAATGAGACCACAGTGAAGAAATATGTTAGGTCAACAAAAATAACAGAGACAAAAAGTTATTTCTGGCATCATATCTGGTAACTGTGTTTGAACGTTGATGATTAACATATTAGTTATGTGTGTGTGATGCAAGAGGCATGGTAAGTGGTTTGCTTGCATATTCAGCTCTCCAGCCTGTTCACTTTGTCCAGACAAAATCCCCAACATAAAAGGCTTATCTCACAAATTAGCCAGTACAGTCATCCCAGGATTTTATTTATTTTAAGCTGTGGGCCCTAGCATGACAGACACACCATTTCAAAAAACATTGCCTTTTGCAATAGTGTTTTCTAACTTGCTCTGAAACGTCTTTTTTTCAATAGTGGCCAAAAACCTCCTGGATTTAATATATTGGCAAGATGGACAATAGGGGAAGCCCAAATCTGGCTCTGTTGGATATTGCTTAATGTCCAGTTAGGGCCCAGGTCTGGTATTTGGATGTTTTGTGTAGGAGGAAATGTGAAGTGAAAGAAGGGTTGAAGAAAAGCTAAAGTTAAAAGAGAGTTCGGAACAAACTGAAGTAGTATCAGGGAAGTGAAAAAATGAAGTGGAAAGTGGAAAGTAGTAGCATAAATTTGGAACCTGAAAGGGAAAAGAAGAAAGCAAAAAGAAGTAAAAATAAGAATAATTTTGAATCATGAATGGGTCAAAAGAGACTGTTGCAGGACATAACTTATAAAAAATGCCAGTCTGCGGAACTGTGGTGGAATGGGTGGCAGGTCTGCACACCGGTACCCAGCGTGATCGTAAAAGGGTTGAAGCCCTTACTGTATAAATGCAAAATGAGCTGATTTTTAAGAGCTCGCCTTTCTCAGAACTGCTTAATAACTGCAGTTTTAAGTAGTCCAAAACACATGATAGTGTGAATCATGGTTCCTGTGGCAAACCTGTGGTAAGCAGTTGTGCCAGGAGTAATATAACAGCTTATTAGAAGGCGAACATACGCCTTTCATCCAAACATGGATATACCAAAGGTATTTTGAAGACTGAAAGTCCGTTAATCAAAAGAATGTGTTTCTGTTTGAAAAAATAAAAACTCCTTCACATAACTTAAACACAAATCAGTCCACCCAATGCTTGTGCCCATTCCCACTAAACAAAGCTTTTTTCTTCTTTAGAGAGATTGAACTAGCAGCTCTCAAATGTACACCCAGCCAAACCACCATATATAACGTTATCTCTTTAATTGCAAAACTATTCCATTACATTACAGAGGGTGGCCTAAAGCACTGAGCTTTGTCATTCAAAAGCCCATCAAAGTCTTTGAAACACTTTATAAAGAAGCACAATTTCTGACGGAAGATTTCTTCAGATAGAGGTAGGGGGTCAAATTCTTAGCTGGTATGAAAATGAGATAGTTCCAACTAGAGTATTCTAACTGATGATCTTGAGATAGTTTTGAGATAGTATTAATTGAAGCTTGAGATACTTTTCAATTAAAGGCCTCCGTCCCCAGAGACTTAAAAAGTAATATGCATAAAATATGCTTAATAGGTGAGTTGAAGGGAGTATTTCATATTCAACAGAATTTTTCAACCTTAACTCAGATATCCTTTCATTTCTCTACAAAAGAGTCACAAAAGGCAGCACCTTAGCCCTCGTTTAGCTTGCCTGTCTGTTGTAATCCCTGCCAGCCACCAGCAAGCAATCTGCAAATCAGCAGTGCCAGGCAGATCGGGGAAACAAGCTGTGAGAACACGCGATTACGAATTCTCTGCTGGGACAGTGGTAGACCTAAAACAGAGTGGAAGTTACTGCCAGGTCAGGGGCGAAGAGCTATTATGTTCCTAGCTTTTATTGCCGCAGTTTCTAAGTGAGATATTAGTGGCTTCCCAAAGTCCTGATCTAAGTGGCTTACCCAATACCAGTTAATCAGTCTGTAGCACAGACAGATCTCCTGGGTACAAACCCACCTCCTTAATCAAGGAACAACCACTACTGTTTCCCTTACCAATGTTCCCTTTCTCAATCCCTCCACAGAACTGCCGTCATACTTAACAGTGCTCTGAGCAAATTCAATTTGCCTTTTACACCACTCAGTAGTGGTGGGTGGGTATGTACATGTCAGCTTAGGTAGAAGAGCCAAGTACCAGGTCTTTTGAGATAGTATCCTAACTGAAGCTTGAAATACTTTTTGATTAAAGGCTTCCAAGACCTTTTGGAGAAATGGTATTCTTAATACTTATTTTCCTTTTGAAGAACTGCATCCATTTTCTGCCCTGTCAGAAATATCTTTGTGGTAACTTCTAGACTACCTCTCCTGAGACTGACCTGACCTACTGGGTAGACGATTTAGGAAAAATTGCAATTTTCTGTTTTAAACTGAAATGTATTTCTCACCTTAATGAGTCAAAAATGTATTCTGTGCCCTACACAGGTCTGCAGCAGAGTTTGAATGAAAGCCACAGCCTAGATTTTAGCCATACGTGCTAAGGCATAGGCAAGGACATCTGGGTTTACTTCTGAATTGTGCAAGGGAAAGGTGATTCCATCATTCAACAAGCGGCAATACAAAAGAGTGGAATACCTCCAGTTTGATTTATGAATTTTAGTGCAATCTCTGCTCCAAGACCTCAGGTTTTGGACTAGTTTGACAAACTCATAGATATCAGAGGGGTTGCAAAAGCAGCTGTTGCATTGTTACTTTGTGAACTGCAGGCAGTTACTTGTCCATCATGATGTAAAGCCTGCATTTAATGGCTTTTCAAACAGAAGTCTAAAGTGCTAATTCCCCACAGCCTTGATTCATCACTACGTGGGTCAATTTTACACTAGTGTGGCATTTCACTGAGTGACCAGCACAAGTCAAGCCATAGTGTTATCTAAAATCTCCATTTTCTGACTGTGGTATAAAGAAAGCAGAATCCACTGCACATTTCTGAGTAAAGAATTCTTGCTCAGAAGGCTGTCTTACTACTTTTTAACCATATCTGCAGCATCTGACCTCTGAATATCAAAGAATAGCCTTGCAACTGAGATGCTATGAGGTTTTTTTTGCTATTATTCCTGTTTAACAGAGTTCTAATACAGTGCTTTTGGTCCCAGAGGATTTTCTTCTTATGTCATTCTGCATCTCTCCCCAAGAGGTCTGAGCATCTTCCAGTGATGAACTGAGCAACGTGATGCCTGTGTTTTTTGCCTGCCGGAATAACAGTGGTGCCAAATCATGGTCTGTATGGTCTACCTTGAAAAACAGGAGCAGAGCCTAGACAGATCAAAACAGGCATGACTTTTCTAAATCACATAGTTTACATCAACTGAATTCCTGACCTGCCATCAACAGCACAGTGCAGCTTACACTGCTTTGGGAAGGAAGAAATACAGCAATAACAATTAAAAAAATGCTTGTCACCTGTGGTCAGAAATGGTATGCTGGAATCATACTAGTACGCAACCACATTTCAACATAGCTGTGACCAGCATGTTTTGAATCTTAATGTGGACAGCACCTAATTTAGAAAGATGCAGGAGAGGCTGAATGTGAATGTGCATGGGGGAATATTAATGACCGGCACCAGGTCACTTTCACTTTGTTATTAAAAGCAGCCTCGGTGCTTTGGAAGCATACAGGCCTCAGAAAAGTGGAACTGGCTGCTGCTTTTAGCACAAGGCCAGAGACTCTCTAATTTTAACTGTTCGTGGATGTAGCATATGAGCAAGATACCCTGATGAAAGCAGGAAAGGAATCTAGTCGTCCTCTGAATACAGGCAGCCCCATGAGATGGTATCATATTCTGATTTGGAGGTAGTCACTTAGGTGACCACACGGCTTCCTTTCAGTCTCTTCCTTAAGTGAATTCTTTTTGTTTTTTGTTCATTTGTTTGTATTTCTGTTGGGAGCAAAGGTATTGAATGACTGCAGAACAGCTGTAAGTCAGAGGTCATCTCCACCTACCAGAGGGCAGGAGTTTTTGGCAGCTGCGCATTTTCACTATCATATCCCATTGTGAAAAGCTTGATCTCCCATGGCATGTTGCCTGAACCTTCTGGTTGACTGTTGTACCCTCCTTAATTCATAGCTTAAACCAGTGAAGGAAGAACCAGCCTGACGTGGCTCCACAAAACTGAGGCGCGCGGTCTTCTTCCTTTGCCCCCAGCCACCCTCCTGCTACACAGGGGGCAAATGCCAGGAGAGGAGAATGCATCACAGAGTTATTAGCATTCACTACAGAAAGGTTGATCCAAATTGAATTGACAGATCAACATTATGCTCAGGTGATTGAAAAGACAGGTTTTATACCACTGTATCTCCTTCATTTGCTGTGGATGTTTTCCAGTGAAGATGAAGACCTGATCACATTTATTTCCACATAACATAATGCCATTTGTTTTTTTTAAATTAGGAATATATACCTCTTAGCAAAATGTTTTGCTGTATGACTACAACATATTTAGCAGGGTGTTAATAAGCATACAGGTTGCTCTTGTCACTGCTTCTGAATTAAAGTAGGGTTTCTTTTGTCAAAGCTTTTAATAGACCTTTGGATTGGAAAAGTGCCAAGATGGTCACAAGATTGCATGACTCAGAGGGCTATTGAGATTTAAGAGTGTTTTAAAAGTTTAAAATAATAAAAATACTTCTACTGTGTCATTTTTAATAGATATAAATATACGTTACACAATTCAGATCCAGAAACTCCTTTCAGTAATGAACAAAGATCATCATAATAACTGGCATTTCTAAAATGCTTGAGAAGTAAGTTCAAGGTCATGTTTGAATGCAAACATGTTGCACATAGTAATTATCATGAGTTTGTTATATTTACTGGTACAAAGTATTCACAGAGTCATGCAGCAAGGAAACTAATGGTCTATTATTGAGCAAAGTTTAAAATCAGGCAATGTGCTATGAATTTTAAAACATTTTTTAATGTCTGACTCTCAGAAATTGTAAAGAGAAAAGTATCCTGATTATGAAAGTTTTATGAAAGGGGAGAGAAGGGGAGAGGGAAAGGAGAGTAGAGGGAAGCATTAAAAATAAATAAATAAATAAATCCCCAAACACCCTGTGGAGATCCAGTTGTATAGCTAACAGAATGGGAACTGTGGAAGCGATTCAAATCCTGTTATGTGTACTAACATCCTAAACCTTCCAAGCCAGATCCAACTCCCTCCTGTTAATTTTCAAGCTTGTACATTTTGATCCACTGTCAGACTGAAACTGCAGTGCTGCAAGTGAGCTTGGCCTTTCCGGGAGGCCTCCGTGAGTAACCGCGGTCCCAGCTCCCTACACAGAGTCCCTGCGCTGGAGGCAGTTTCGGTATTAATCAGTCGGTTGTCGCTAGGGGCTACAACCTGCTAACAAAAACCCTGCACTGCTCACTGATTCATTGTAGTCAGTGCGGTTGCTTAACAAGGTTTTAATTTAACCTATGTAATTGCCTTCAAGATTTTTTTTTTTTTTTAAGAAAGAGTTTTTTTGGCAGAGGATATTTATTGATGCCATGGTCTCTTTCTATTACTCATTTCATATTTGCACTGTGGTAAAATTGTGGCATTGCTTTCTTTTAAAATCCCTGGCAAAACATTACTGATTTCATGGTAGTGACAAATCCTGGAGAATGGATTCAAGCTTGTCCAGGAAGACACATTAATGTCTGTGCTGGGGGCTGCAGACAGACCTGCAGGAAAGCGAACGGGAGCTGGGTTCAGGGACCCATTTGTTCCAGACATCTCTAGAAGCAGTTCAGCCACATGGACTTCTTCACTATTTGGTGGTGTGGCTCTACCACACAAAGCTCCCAGGGTGGATTTCACTCAAAAAGAGGAAATCAAGTTAAGTGCTAACCAAAGTGACATTGCAGTGGTTATCAGAGACAAGGGGAAGGGATAATATTCAGACCTGTAGGCCTAGACCACACCAGAAGAATTAGGAAGTTAATTTAGCTGGCTCTAAGAATGGGGCTGAGCAGCGAAGTGCAAATTCAGCAGTGGGCTCCAACAGCTCCAGCAAGGAATTAGACAAAATTTTAATTCCCAGCAAATAACTTTGAAAAGCGTGATTCAGCAAAACACCCTCATTAAGATGTTTTGTTTGGTCAGGCATAGAAAATGCTGCTAACCTTCAAATAGAAGGAGAAACAGATTTGCTACCCAAGAACTGCAATTGCTATTTTTGTATCCTTTGGGTGCCCTTCTAGTGAAAAGATTTACTTCTGAATTGGTACCAACCGTTTTCGTTATTTCCAAAGCCCTGGGAATCACTATTGGAGTCACTGTAACAATCCCTGGCTTCTTCCTGTGACAGTTTTCATTGGCAGATCTCAACATGCTTTTTACAAAAGAAGTCAAGATCATTAACCCCGTCTTACAAATAGGATAAATAAGGCAAAAGGCAGGGGGGCAGGGAGGGCAGAAAGTGACCTGTTCAAGATCTCTCATGAGGTCAAACAAGGACTCAGACACAAGTACGCTAAGTCCCAGGACAGTGCTCAGCTGTGCAGATTACTAAACTAATGTCTCTACTTGCCTGCTTTGGCCCTCTGTTTTTTTAGAAAGGTCTATACACACAAATATATGATTGATAGAGAACTATTCAGCAGCTGGTGGAGTTCAGGTTGTTGTTGTCCACGTTGGTGTCTCGTTGTCATGTGCAAATATTTTTATTTCCCCCCAAAACATGACTTATGAGACAATCAATTTTTAATAATGCTAGAAGCAACTTCGTCTATTTAAAAGCATTTCCATCTCCAAAACCACTCCTGAGCACAGTGGCTTAGATTTAATTTTTAGAACAGACCATTCAAGTCAGTAGTCATGATCGCAATTTATCACTAAAGATACTGAAATACTGGAGACATAGGGGCTGGCCTTTTTAAAGTCAGAGTTCCTGGAGCCATGGGAAAAGAATAGCATCTTCATTTCATTTTTTTAACATAAATTTCTAGCTCTAGCTTGTGAAATAAAACTGAAAAATGTGAATTTGGGAGCCCTGGAAATAGGAATGAATTAAAATAATTCAAGATATACACACTTTTACTTATTTACTTATTCTTTATGATTCCCAGTTTTGGGAAACTTTGCTCATCATTTTTGATGACACCATGATAGTACAGTCCAGAGAGGAGTTTTTTACTGTGGCTTTTATATTTCTTATGGATGACTCATGAAGCATCATGGATCTGGTAGATAAAAATATGCTGGAGACAAATTTCCTGGGGACAACAAATTTATGGTGACTGGAAAGGGCTTTGGTTCTCTGCAGGCCTTTCATTAGCATATTTCCAAATTTCTGTAAATAATTCTGGTGATGATCCACCCAAACAGATTTGGGAGATAAAGCAAGGGGGACAGGGATGGAGCTTGGGTACAAGGCAACACACTAACCAGTTCATCTCTTAGTTTTGAACAGATAGTCACAGCTTTGTCAGTGAGAGAAAGTTAAAATCTATGCTAGGATACAATCTCTTTGAAAAACAGCAAACTAACTATTACTACTTAAATATAATCACTAATACCATGCCTCTAAAAAGCTATTTCTCTCATCCCTCACACACAGCTAGGACCATATCAATACTCTCTTCAGAGGAGATGGATGGATAGCTTAATTCACTTTGCAAATCTATGGAAGTAACACTTTAGCACTTTGGCAGAAACTGTCTCTGACATTGAAAATTAGTAAAGAAAAGAAGTGGTGAAAATGTCAGGAGCAGGAGGACTTCATTTTTCTCTTGTTTAAAATGTCATCTGTTATCTACAATCAATGCAAGGAGACAACTTCCCATACCATAATGATTTACAGTATGTTTATAGGCACAGATAGAAGTAATCACAGGGTTAGGGGAATGTCTTTTGGTGAATTCTTCAAGTGTCAGAAGTGCTTAGTTCTGCAGTTCTCTCTTCCTAAGAATGCAGGAGAGATAGACATGGATAACTATGAAATTGCTGTATTTCCATATACAAACCTATAAAATCTGCAGTCTATCTGGCCTCAACCATGTATAAACATATCCATGACCAGATGCCTAAGCCTTTAAAAAAATGTTGCCTTTACCAATGAAGAAAAGGCCATAAATATTTTTCGCTCCTTTCATATCTAAACAAATATGTATGAAAGGAAATACAGTCATAGTCTTGGTGCTAGATTTAATGTTTTAAATTTTCCATTGTTTGGAATTTCCTGTTTAAGATCTTGAAAATAAAACTTCCATTACTGATTTTTGTCCTCTCCCAGTGAGAACTTATTGTCCAAATCTTTTAAACAGTACTGAGATGAATGAGTTCCAATTTATCCACTTCCTCTGTGTCCACCAGCATTTGGAATACTATTGGATACAATATCTTCTCTACACACAGAATTCCTGTTTAATATTCCTTAGCAACAGAATCTTGGATGTTTTGCTGGCTTTTCTGGCCATACATCTCCACAATCCTCACGTGCTCTTTTCCACCGAATATTCCATGTGGAGCAGGGAAGTGTTGAAATTCCCAGTTTATGGATGGTAAATTAAAAAAGAAAAACAAAAAAAAAACAGCTCAGCATCTAAATACTTCTGAGAATTTCAGCCTACAGCCTTGCAGCACAGAGGTAGAATAGGGAACGAGTGCCAGGCCTTTCAGGTCTTGGGCTATTGCCCAAATAACTTGTTTGTCCTTCCTGTCAGTGAGTGAATGATGGCTTTTAATAAATGAAATGATTCCTGAATCTCGCAGCCACTCCCCATCACATTAGCACAGTGGTTCTCAAGAGGAGTTATGCACTTACTCCACATGGCTGCTGCTAACAAGCTCGGCTTCCTACAACTGGGAAAGACACGATGTTTACATAATGTTCAAAATTAGAGCTGATCAAACATTTTCAGTTGAAACATTTTTTAAAATAAAACTGTTCTATGTTCTTGTAATCTTGATTTTTACATGAAATATTCAATTCCAAGTATTTTAATGAAAAAGCTGAAAAATATATTTTTCTCCTTTTTTTCCCTTTGAAAGCCTACAAAACTTTCCAAAAACAAGCTAATGAGTTTTAACAATTTCTCACCAGCAAATACTTACATATATTCTAGCCAGTTCTTGCTAGCCAGCTCTTTTGTCTTTTATGAGAGCAGTAACGGAGCACACAAAGCGTAGTGTGGGGAATTCTGTCTTCTCTAGCGGCTGCACTTGCAGTCAGCACATCTGCTCAGGAACTACCCTGCAGTCAGCTCCTGCCCAACAGCAGCCAGATAATGATCTATTCTATATCACCATTTTTCCCCCAAGTCTGGTATATTGTGTTACAAGGCATGCAGTTGGTTAGAGCACAGATTTAATTACTCATTAAGGTCTATTTTACACAATCCCCTCAAATTAAAACATATGCTTTGGTCCCTGGCATTTCCACAGTGTTCAGTCAATATTTCATAGTATTTATCTGTTCCCTGCTTTGCTAGTTGCCTGCAGGGTGACCTTGAGCAAGTCCCTTCATTTCTCCATACTTGCACACCACTGCTTTGGGTTCCGTTTTCAGGCTTTTCAGAACAAACATTACCCAGGAAAGGGACAAGCTGATTTTCCTATGTCTGCAAAGAGTGTCATGGGGAAGCAAAAATATATATTAATATTATTAAGAGAAAATAATTTGAGCAATAAACAGTAAATTAGTTGCAGGAGTAGAGTTATAAATGGTGAGGTCTTGCCCTTTGCTTATTTTACTGCTCCATGCTGCTTTTGAACAGATTCTCAAGTACCATCCCAAAATAGACCATATAAAGAAAATACACAAAACTCTGAGAAAAAGAAAAGCATATAATCTGAAACAATATAAAAATAAGGGTTTCTTCACAACTATAGATAGTATTTCAACCCTGCACACACATTACTCAGCATAAATCCACTAATAAAATATAACTTGATGCTATATCTGTGGAAGTAGTCATATATCTAGAAATCCTTAGTATGGTAACATTTTGGCAAACAACCCTTTAAGTGAGGAATCAGTCATTTTCCTTCTGTTACAGTAAAAGCTTCAGGATTTCAGATGAATAAATCCTTTGCAATTTGAGCTTGGTGAGTCATACTTAACAAGGCAGAAGTGTGCAGAAAATTAGCAGTCCATAATGCTTGGGTTTTCCTAGCCTCCTTGGACTAAATTACTAAAGACAAAGTAGGCAGAAAATGTGAAGACTCAAACAGCCATGCGTTTCTCTTTGTCTTAATGCACAGAGATCACCCGGGCAATGGTTACATGGAGAAGGCTGCAAGGAGAGGTGGGAGCCCTTCACTCCCAGTGGTGCAAGCAGGGCACCAAAGCTGCTCCGAAACTAACAGTAGGGTCAGGCCTGGCGCGACTGAGAAATTCGCAGTTAGACCAGACTGAAGTCTGAGCCTGCAAACCGCTATGTCTGTGAGCCCATATTCAGACACAGATTTTTCTCTGAAGTCGACGGCCAATATGAAAGAAAATGAAATTATCGGGATAACTTACCTGAGTAAAAGCCATATTCATGTGAAGGAGAGAAACAGGGTGCTCTGCACATAGCAGAGAAACAGCCTTTTACCCCACGCAGTCACTCCTGACTCTCTTCCGAAATCCAACTTCACATTTTGCTCTCCCTCTTTGTTGCCTTGGTTTCATCCTTGATCCTGAACTTTCCTCAGCTCCCATTTTTCCTGCCTCTATTAATCTGCCTCAGACATCCTCTGCAACTGTCACCTTTGTTTAAATTCTCATGTATATCACTCTCCTCTCACCTTGACTGCTGCACTTCCTTTTTTTGCAACACCCCCGAACTCCAGCATACAGCATTTGTAAAATAATGATGCCTGTCTTCTAGAATATTCAGACAGCTCATCTTCTCCTGTTCTCAAATAATTCCACATACCTCTGTATCAATTCCAAATTGCCTGTCCCACCGTAAATCTCTTGTCCAGTCAAGAATTTTCTTCTCCTTATTGTGACCCATTTCCTTCAAATTTGGTTTCTTTTTTTTAATAGAAGGTCACTAGTGTTAAGAAAATTCCATTCTATGCAGAATAGTTTTTCTGTCTATTGCTGTCTCATTGAATTTTGAAGCCAAAATCACATCTTCTGTAGAATTTCTTTTGAAGTTAGCGGGGCTGTGTGCATGTGCCTCAGGCTTATTTTGGCCCACAGATGCCTCTGAAATAGCAGCGGGAAAAAAATATTTTATCCCGTTGACTTCTGCCTCTTTCCACAATGCTGAATTTATTTTATATATATCTGTTTCATATAATGGCTTACTCTATAAAGTGCTTTAGAAAAGATATATATGAAATGGTTTATATAAAATAAAATTGCCCTGTATCTCAGCTTCTGTAAATCCCTGTGTTATCTTTGGCTATATGATACATCTTAATCATGGAATCATAGCTGAATATTAAATATTTGTACATGTAAGCCCCAAGGAATGCTAAATTCCTTTTTCCCTTTCAACTAGGCATGCTATTAATTAATGCATAGCAAAATGATTAAAAGCATTTTTCAAATAACGAACAATACAGAGACAGATGAGTTAATTGATTGATTGGTGTATGAGCAGGGTCCTAATGGATTAGCATTTGCATATTAACACAGATCCAGTCTCTCTCTCTTAATGAGCTGCTTGCCACATTTTGTCTTCTTTTAAGCAGCAGTGAGCATAGTAAAACAAATAAACCCACTGGATTGGTCTCTCTCAAGGGACCAAAAGACAAACTTAAAAAAATGCCTTTCTCCAGCATTGACTTACAGAAACACCCTGTACATCAGTACAGGAGGTACCCAGGGGTAGTCACATTTATCACAAGTTGCTTGTGAAAGATGTCATTCTGAAAAACCTGGAAACTTGCAAGTAATGCTTATAAAATGCTTATAACATAATTTTTCCCACAATGATCTGGCATTTGCCTCAGCTGGTTTTGCTGTGTAAGAAGACAGAATGGGATGTCACTGACCAACTCGTTCCATCTGTGGATCTTCTTGTTCAGGCATAACTACAAAAAAGGAAAGAAAAAAAAAGCATGTTTGAGGGCATAAAAACTCTAAGTGTTGCTGTCACCAGGTAAATCTGTGTGACTTTGGGTGCAATATCACACAATATTGCCGGGCACAGAGATCTCCTTAACACCAGACCAGTGCATATCAGTACATACACAGCAATAACCATGCTGTATTTTATCCAAGTTAACTGGCAATTTGAGGAGCTTCTGGGACCCAAGTTAATATCACAATATGGAACCTCACTGTGCCATATACCAGATTATTTGAAACTAGCTCAGTGACCTGTAATACACCACTGGTGTGAGCCATGTAGACATGCCCTTTGAGTTCTTGGCCCAGAGCCTTCATTAGAGTCAATTGGCATGGTTGTATTATAGTCATTTCCCTATTTACATAGGATGAGGATCTGGTCCATTATGTATTTTGGCCATGGAGTACAGCTCTGCCTTCTGCTCAGCTGGCTGGTGGTGAAGAAGGCAGGCACTGGGTTTTGAACTTGGTATTCAGGGTCATGCCGGGTGACACTTCAAAGCCTGCTGGCAAATGTCCAAGTTTTCCAGGAAAGCCATGTGACCTCCAGCTACCTGAGATTCTCTTGGATTGTTTTACTTAACTTAGAATGGCTACTAGGGTCAACATTTGCTGTGGGCGCATGGAAAGACTTACTCAAGTCCTGCCCATGCCGGTGCATTATCAATGAAGGTGAACACCTGCATCCAGGCGTTGAACAGGAAGCAGTGACAAGCCAGCAGCTCAGATGGGATGTGCTGTCTGCAGGGTGACCATCATACGATGAACTGCCTGCAGATTTTGAATTACTTCTGTATTCAACCATTAAGAGACTGTGCTGCTGTTCTGATTGACATGGCTCACAAGATATGAAGGGTATTTTTGTCTAGGGGATGCAGTTTAAAGTAACTGTTAGAAAATGGGATCATTTATGGATCCTATACCAAGTGGATTTAAGCCCCTATTTTGACTACAGAGATAATTAATCCACTTAGGGATTTTTTTTTTTACTCAAATTGATTGTTTCAAATGGGTTGTCCTAAATTAAATGTAAGCTTATCCGTGTTAATTTAATACAGAATGTAGGACTGATCCTTTTCTTCACTCTGTGAATGCTTTTTCTTTTTAAGTTCCATCAATCTGTGCTAATCATTTCAATTCTAAAAGAAAAGGGAAAAAAAATCTCAGAAAAACTCTGTCTTTAATTATTATTCTAATAATGTTTATACTATAAATTATAATTACACGTTGTGAATTCATGATTAATGGAGACCGTCAAGATTTTTTGGAAATCAGTGCTGAAGTATTTTGTTACTGTAACAGTGTCTGTTAATATCTGTCACTTTTTCAAGGAAAAGGTATTCCAGGCATGTGTAGCTCTCTATCTATCACCTGTCTATCCGGGCATGATAAATGCAACAAAAAACCCCCGAAGCATTGACATTGATACGAGTTTTCCATTGACTTCTATCAAACAAGAAATAAACCCAGTGTAGGGGCCTGGCCAAGGTTTCTACTTGTAACAGTTATTTTCAGTCTTTTTATTCCAAGTAGGTATTACAAAATAAGAAGAAACATAAACAGACCTCGTCTCACTGAAATGCCACATATCTCAAAAATAAAAATTAAAAACAAAAGCAGGAAAACTATAGTCTGCAAACTTCTTTGGTTTCATTTGCTAATCTGCTAAAGAGCTGCTCAAACAATTGGGAACTTTAAGATTTTGATAAAATCTTGTTTTCCAGAATTTTGCCGAGCTGAAAAAAAGCATAAAAAATGGCCAATATTTGTACGCTTTTCCATTCCTCTCTCTCTTTGTTTTTGACCTGCTTTAATATTAAGGTACACAGTTAACCAGAAAACAAAAAGAGGAACTATCACTCCAGCTCCGTTTACTTCGGTGCTAAGAAGGCTGGTGGATAAATCCCCCCAGTGTGTGACGTATCTGTGATCTTGCTACTTCACAGCCCCTCTCTTGCTCTCCAGCCTTCCCCATGCCCGTCCTGTATCCGTGCATAATCAGTCCCATAATGGGCAGAACAGAAACCTTTCTTTTAGACTTTCTTATCTCAGTGTCCTTTGTTCATGCCCAGTAGCAGCTTATGAATGCCAGACGCTTTCCTCTACCTCTGTCTCAGAAGGGTTGTGTTTCTGGGTCGAAGGGGAGAAACCTATCATTCAAAAACAACTGAAGAGATTTTTATCTAAACATAAACAAACAAAAGCCATCCATAGGGAACGTGGAAAATGTTTTTCTCTAGAGCAACAGTTCCTGCACACATCCCCTGCATCCCTAGGGCTCTGCTGTGGCTTCTGTGGCAGCCCACCACTGGAGCCAGGCTTAGAGGGTAGGAAATCACGTCCTGGGGCTGAGGGAGCACCGGGCAGTGCAGCGAGGGCTCCTGCTCCCGGGGCACCTCTCTGTCCCTGCTAGGAGGGGTCTGGGCTGGGCCAGGTAATAGGAAGAGGGGAAGAAAAGCTAACGCTCATCATAGCAGGAATCCTGTGCTGCTGCCCGTCCTCACACTGCCCCAAAGGAGCCAGGAGGAGCAGAGATCAGCTGGGAAGGCAAGTGGAGGTTTGGAGCTGGGTGGAAAGAGTATCCATGAGCAGGTGGAGAGGCATGCAAACCAATGGCAGTTAACTGTTCAACTTCAAAAAAGTAAATGGCTAAATATATTTGAAGATCCAAAGTCTAAGAACATCCTCTTTTCATAGGTCTCTGACCGTAACCCCCTCCCATCCTGAAAGCCTTCCTCCAGTTCGTCTTTAAATCTTCTTGTCATTATCTTCAAGTCACAACCCAATTCTTCTCCTTTCTACCTGACAAATCTTATTTCTTATAATGTCATTTTCCACCCTGTCAGCTCTTTTATTCCACAAAGAGGACCACAAACCCATGTTGATCCACTGCTTCCAGAATTGTTCATATGCTTTTTTTCCCCACGGAAGTTTAAATGTTGCTAGTCCATGTTGTGTGGCCCTTTAGACACAAGAAAGGGTATATACAGTTCTGTTGGTGTGACTCCTTTCCAGCGGTAATTACATTTCAGTTGCATTCTGTATATAAAGAGATTCAGAATAAAAAACTAAGTAGGCATAAATGAGTAAAGTTTAGCTGAATTAAAGTTTATATTCACTTTGAGGTACTCAAGGTCAGAAAATACTAAACACTTAGGAAACCTCTGACAAACAAATTTAATGCAAATGGATGAGTTTATATCTTATTCTCTAATTAGAAATCTAATTATACTGTAAGGCCTTTGGGTCATGGTATGTACCATTTCTTTTCACTGTGAAGTGTCCAGAACATTTGCAATAGATAGTGGGCCTGAAACTTTTGAGCGAATAACTGCTTTTCCAGTGTATTCACTGAGAACAAAATAGGGCCATAAAGAACATAATCATGCAAAATACAATAAGAGCACTGCAGACAGAAAACACGAAGTATTAAACAAGAATTAGAAACTGGCAACACAATTATGATCAAACAACTAGTTCTTGTGGCGCAGATTCTCGTTTGGTATAATGGCAGTGATTTATATGCTGATATGCTGACTGAAACAATCTGGAAATGTATCCTTCTAGTCTGACATTCTTTATTTTTGAAGGAATAGTTTCCTGTCCTTTTATGTACCTCATTACAGCCTATACTATCCGAGTTGTATCCTCTGTGTCATGGCATTATCATTCTGTCGGTTTCTGGGATTAAGACTTATCATTTCAAAATGCTCATCAGTTCAAATTCTGCTTCTTTGTGAGAAGCAAACTAAATTACCAGCAACAAAAACAAACTGCATAAGAGAGGCTTGCATTTTGTTCCTCTGCTGATGCTTATATTCTGATAGGTAATATCTCAGGAATAATTAGACAAATTGACTTATTTCCCACCAGATTTTTTCCCCCAATAAAATACAATATAAGCTAGTCAGTAAGAAATAGACATATCAAACAGACCTATTTCACCAAGAAGCATGAGCTAGAGCAGTCTTTTATAATTCTGAATACAGCTCTAAATGTAAACACTGTTTACATTTGAATGTAAATGCTTATAGAAGTGAAATATCAGAAAGGTGTGATTTGGCTCCTGTGGATCTCCTGAGCTTTCTGTGACTGGCATTTCTCCCTGGGGTAATTTATAAACTAATATTCCCTGTTGTGAGAACATTGGCAGGCTTGAGGAGTGAATAGCTCCAATTTTCACTCTAACATGCCTGGCTCACATCCAAAATTGCAGAAAGAGTATTTGCCACAAAAATGAGATGAAAAGGAAATTCTTACATATGTAGTTAATGACACAATGCAAAAAATGGCACATTTTGAGCAAAGGTATATAAAGACACCACATATAATAAATAAAGGTACATAACATAGATTAGCAAGGTGGAATTTTTTAGATTACAAGCAAGTATATCCTGTTGGCAGTAATAAAAAGGTATAAAGAAAATTATATATATGAAAACAACAGCCCACTAAGCCACAACACTAACTGGACATTAGAAGCTGTACAAGTTCCCTTCTAAAATATTGTAATTTTTTGATCTAACTCAAAGGTTTCATAAGCTACATGAATCAACAGATATAGCAGGTTTGAAGAAATACACTTCTTGAAGTGGAACTTCTTAAAATAGAGTAACTGCTGAAACAAGATACAGTAGCGTTAATGGCTGCCTAGACACTGTTCTATTTTAATAAGTGTCATGGATGCTTTGGGGCATATCAAAAATAAATGGCAGTAACTAGGTAGGAAGCCAAGCTTCTGTGACTTCCAGCAGAATTGCAATGCAAATAAACTCCAGTGAAGTCTTTCACAACCTCTCCAGGGTTATCTCTGCACCATTGTCTCCAGTCAACAATTTATAAACTTGGATTTGCTGATTAGCCTTGTCTGGACAATAGACTCCAGCTGCTAAAGCCTTATATAATGTCAGACTTTGACAAGTGATTAACAGACTAGGCTTACTAATTTCACCTTTACCAGGGTACTGTAGTAAGTCTGTTTTAAAATGTTTAATTTTCTTCTCCCATCACTTTTACATCCGTGCAGGTTCACTGATTTCAATGAAGCTGAATATCATTTATTTTGGTTTATGTGAGGAAAGCAAATTAGGACAAAGGCATTTAAACAGTGGCCAAAAAGAACCTTCCAAAATCCTGAGCAGGTTGTATTTTAGAAGAAATCCTCATGAATGAGGGAAAAAGGATATTACATCAGGCATTGTTCCTGTCTTCTGCACTTTCAGTCTTCTTCCATTGCTTCACATACAGAAACAAAAATATTTTTTCCAAAAAGGTTTAGTATTTCATATAAAACAAAAATATTTAGCCATGTATTAACATTTGACAACTAAAGACTTTGTTGCCAAATTGTTTACATGATTAATAAGCATTTTCCTATTATTTTAATTACATAAAATGATTTTTTAATTTCTCAATTTCTCTATAGTATGTACAAGAGATTAGCAATTTATTCACTGTACCAACTATCTCAAACTGCTAGTGCATGTGTGTGTGCATGTGACAGAAAGAGATTTTATACAAGAAGAAGGCTTTAAACATACCAGAGAAAATGTATACTCAAGAGGAAATCTTCAGATAATAGTGAGATGTGATAAAGAAATTCAAAGCCCCTTGCATGATGACACTAACATGGATTTGTTTTTATTCAGGAGATTTTGAATTGGTGACACTGTAGAGAACAGTTAAACACATGGACAAAGCTTCTTTGAGGAACGTTTTGTTTCCAGCTATGTACATGAAAGATATTTTATGAGAAGAAAGTTGCTGTAGTCACAGACTAGCAAACCAAACTTACTAATTAACTGCAGTCTGCACCACTTGCGCTTAACTACGTGCCCTGGCTGACAACACAGCATTCAGTGCTGGTTTGCAAACAAATTTAAATATTCAGCGCACAGCTTCTGGGAAGGAGGCCATCTTTTTTCATGTTGTAGCTTTGGGATGTAACATTTATTAGTGACTTATGCTTATTTCTACTGGCTTTGTGATGCCAGGAGAGTTAGCATTTTGATTCCCGTTAAAGGGGGGGGAAAAAGGGTATACAGTAGGAATGGGGAACGGATAGGACAAATGTGAGGGATGCGGCAGGAGGAGGAATGTGAAAAGATACCTACTTAATGTTGGCTGGTAGTACAGCTGTCTGGAAGAACAAATTCTGTTTTGTGACAGATGTTAAGATTTTAAAATCTCTTTACATTCTCTGTGGGAATGAAAATTATCTCTATTGAAAATGTTCACCAAAAAAAAATAAAAGCAAGGCCTGTCCTCACTCTGAATATCTAAAAACTAGCTTCAATCTCTCTTTTTTTTGCCATTTGGCCTCTCCCTTACTGCCACACTGAAAACCTTGACACTCTACTGATCCAACACGCCTCCCCTGTCCCTCTTTCCTTTCCACCAGAATAAATAATGCCTCAGTTTTGGTGGTTCCTCAGCCTGAAGAAGTATATTTAATTTGAAAAAGAAATGTTGAATGCTTTTGCCATGCTGTTTGTCGTGGAGCCTTGGAGACGACTGGTGTTTGTTAGGTTTCAGGGGTTCATGAGCAGAATGGTGCCTCTCCAAGCAAATAAAAGCGTGTTTTTTTTTTTTTTCCAAAATATAGCTTGATCTGTAAAACAGGATAGCAACCCCAACTTGTTAGAAAGCAGCAAATACATATTTATGAAAGCAAAGAAAGAAAGAGTAAACCTAGGTTAGGCAGAGTAAAGCTGAAATGCAAGCACTGGTTTTATTCCTGGGGAAAGTGTGTTCATCTCAAGGAATACCGTAGTTTAAATCTCTGGGCAATGTATAGAAATTATTTACAGACTCATAGTTATACTTTACTATTTATGATCAAGTTTCTAGAAATTTTCCCTGTCTGTCCTACAGTCATCAATTTGCAGGTTCTACTTCATGAAATCCATTGCGATTCCTCTTACATATATGCTCCCTCCTGCAAGCATGCTCCAGCTGGTTTATACTTGTCATGATTGAATTCATACTTTCTAGTAAAATTTGTGAAGGAGTATGCTGTGATGCTACTTGATCTCAGATATAACCACCGTGTAGGGATAAATGAAGTGATCTTTACGGCGTATAAACTTCAGGATGACACAGTGTGTGTCTATAAATGTTAGGTACCATTATATGCTCTCCTAGGCCATGGAGACCATTTCTGCTCTTTACTCTCAAATATAATTTGACTCTAATTTCCTCCACAGAAGGGATTAAACTGGAGGCACCTCCTACCTCCACCTCCTAACACCATTTAGAAGCATTTGATGTATGAGTTAATTTATTCCTTCTCATAATTAATCATTTTCTCTCTCATTGTAAAAATGTACAATGTCATTTACATTGCCCATATTCATTTTACCATCAATATAGTAAGTGACATTTCCTGTAATTAAGTGGAAATATTACATTGAACAATTAAGATGTACATATAGCACGTGGCCTGTTCTGAGAAGCCAAACTGACCTTACTTCCTGCGCACGCCAGTGCCAACCAAAACGTTAACTTCTGTAATCCACACTTGAAGCCACAAAACAAGGAAAAGCGATACACCTAAATGACATTTTTGGTAATCTGGGCATTTTGGGTGCCTGCTTTGAGTCACCTTTAAAAAGCCCAATGATTTTCAGGAAGAAGATTTCAGCAATAATGTAGCATCACTAACATTGGGCCGCATTGTTGTTTATGCTGTCCATGTACTAATAGCCACAGAAGAGGAGTTCCATGATGCTACGTCTGCTCTATGCTTTTGTCATTAAGGATTTCATAAAGACCATCATCCCTCTCTGTTCTCTATAGAATGATGGTAATAAAGATGAAAGATACCCGAAAAATGCAGGAGTCACTCTAGGAAGATCCTTGATTTGAAAGTAGTAAACAATTTTCCATCTTAAAGAAAGAACATTAAAATCAATAAAAAGTCAAGGGGTGAAAAAATAAAAACATATTCAGTGATGGGGTCCCTAAAGCTGAAAAATTTTGCAATGAAAAGACCAACTCATCAGGGGGGTTTATGACAAGAAACTGAAAAATAAATAAAGATCAGATATCTCTTTTACCTTTTTCTCCCTATTTTCTTATTATTTTTAATACAAGATTGAAGAAATCCCTCAAATGCATAATCTGTTGAACTAACAATATACCACATTGAAAGCTACCAAGAGGCAATATACTGAATGTTTAATCTGTATCTTTTAAAGGATATCAAACAAGCACATAGAAGAACTGGAACTATCATATGTGTACAAGTATCTGAAGGGAGGGTGTCGAGAGGATGGGGCCAGACTCTTTTCAGTGGTGCCGAGCGACAGGACGCGAGGCAATGGGCACAAACTGAAACACAGACACTTCCATCTTAACATGAGGAAAAACTTTTTCACTGTGAGGGTGACAGAGCACTGGAACAGGTTGCCCCGAGAGGTGGTGGAGTCTCCTTCTCTGGAGATATTCAAAAGCCGCCTGGATGCAATCCTGTGCAATGTGCTCTAGGTGACCCTGCTTGAGCAGGGGGGTTGGACTAGATGATCTCCAGAGGTCCCTTCCAACCTCAGTGATTCTGTGATTCTGTGATTCTGTGATCATACTAGGTTAGACATACAGAATAAAAGACTGCAGCTCTATCTAATCATTAATGCTGTCTTTGACATATCTGGTCATCACCAAACAACTGAGATGGTGGTCTAAGACCTGTCTATCAGACAGGTGTGATATAATCTGTTCCTTCTGTCAGATATCATCTGCTTTTGTACAGCAATACTATTCTCATTTAGACTGAGTTAAGGCCTGGAGCACAAGGTTTAATGGTCATTTCGACAAGTACTCTTAAACTGTTTGCTTATTATTTATAATAATTTCAGGTACCATTGTTATCCATGTAAATATTCAATCTCACTCAGAATCCTCCTACAGTTACTGGCCTCATTTCCTCTGAGAACGAATCCTGCCATCTATTTACACACTTTTTCTAAAGTGTTTCCTTATAATATTTTCCAGTTTGTCTTTTTTTTCCTTACTGTTCCCTGTTGTTATACTATTTGTCAGAAAAAAGGGACATTCTCATTCTACCACTTCAGTATCATCTACTGTTTTATGTACTTTGGATGTTTGCTCTTATTCCTCTCCTTTCTAAATCAAACCATTTCATCTTTTCAATCTCTCTTCTTGAAAGCTTTTTCTTGCTTGTGATCGCTCTCATTATCCTTCTCTGAACACTTTCTAATACATGATATATAAACACAAGTCTTGATTCTGCAAGATCCTGAATACTGCTTGTGATGCACCACATACCTAATTTAAAGCACACAAATATTCTCTCTGCTCTCAGTGGGACTTCTTGTGTTATTAAATAAGTGTTTAAAGATGTTGCTGGTTAATGTCGCCAGATATATGTTTATGCCTACAACCAAAAAAAATCACATACAGTTTTTATTAGTCACCCTTGAAGGACAATCTGTACAACTATTGATTTCAGCCACATACTCATATGCTTAAAAATAAGCCCACAGTTAAGATTTTGCTTCTTCAGATTAATGTCAATCTGCATATGTTTGTTCCTGGAAGATCACACGCTTACTACAAGCATACCCTGTGACAATAATCTGCATAGAAATAAAGTGACATAGGGAAATAAAAGTTATAAAAAGCCAATTGAATTATGAAACCAAATTACAGCTAAACACAATGACAATAAATACTTTTATGCACAGGCAATAAAATATTGCATCATTAATAAAGCTAAGTGGAGAAAAATTTTGCTTGTCAATTTCATTTATAACTTAAATTTTATACTTTACCCTTACACGTTAGCTCAGTGCATTACACATCTCTCAGACAATTCCCCTCTGGCCCCAGCAATCATGAGTTACTGCTGTTTCAAAAAGTGGTGAACTGGGTAAATGGAAACTGATTTTCAAGGATGAAATAATGGCCTAATTCAGGACTGTAGCAGTTTTTAAAGAAAGACAGCCGAGACAGAGAAATAGCAAGGAATTGATGATACGCAGGTTAAAACTCCAACTCCTCCTGGATGCGGGAGACAAATCTGAGAGGAACTTGGGGAGCATACTTAAGCTGTTCTGAGATTAATCATTCACAAGTTTTACGTGCCACCAAAAATGGCTACAAACAGTGCTGTTCCTGACCTTTCTGCTGATTCACATAAGAAGCCCAGTCTGTGTCCTAGCTTGTACTGGCCATTCAAGAGACTTACCAAATTGAAAGAAAGGGAAGAAAAATTAGGTGAAAACAGCACTTCACTCTATCGCGTGATTTCAAGAAAAGCCAGAAAGAAATAGCAGCAAACTGTCTCACAATTAGCTATGTAGTACGAGGGGTTGGCGTTTTAGTGGTGTTAGTGAAGAAACACCTCAGTAACAGTCCATTTGACTTTCTCTAGTAGATGTAAATCAGGATAACTCCACTGATGGCCACAAACAGAGTTATGGCTGTCTGGGATCCGGTCTTGAATATTCTTTGCTATATCATGAATTTGAGCACCCAGTCATGGGAGATTTATTGGGTAGGGACCCAGTATAACAAGTGTTTCACATATGAACCAATGATATTTGAGGGAGAGGAGAGAAACAGAAACAGAGAAATAGAGAGAGAAACAGAAAGCAAAAAACTCACTTGCAGGCATCCAAGGAAACAGAGATCAAAAGGACTAATGGGCTAAATGTTGAGCTTCTCCTGAGATCTCCTTTCTACCAGCTACAGAAACTAATCATTACTACCACCTCTTCTCCTTTCAGCCATTTAAAAGAATATAGCATGTCTGCTAGAGTCAAACATTAGTTTTGGTTTTATTTTATGAGTGAGTGAGCAGTGAAATAGATCTTTTATTATTTTATTGTCCTTATTTTCTTGTTCTGTGTTTTTATGTGAGGGCACCTTATGGACACCCTGTTGTAAACTGCAGAGTTGTTTATGGTTTGTTCCTTTAATATGTTTCATATTGAAGCTGAGAACTCTGTTGCAGTAGATAAAATTCAGTCTAAGAAAGAGAGGGATAAGCCTGGAAACCGAAGAAAAAAGCAAAACAGAAGAAGAAAATGCACATCAGCTGCAAACTAAAGGAGCTGGTAATGGTTCTGAGGAGGATTCAATCTAATGACCACGGCAGTCAGTGGAAATGTTGCTAATGACTTCGCGTTTCAGTGCTGCAACTCTATACTGTCTATTTCACTCATCCGGTAGCAAAAGAACTTTCACAAAACTATTCCAAAGCAAAAACCACGCTAGAATCCTTGGAATTCACAAATGCATGCATGATTAAACTAGTGTTATTAACACAACCTCTTTATTTGAAATTCCTGTACATACCTAATACATTCGACTCCAAATCATTTCCAGATTCCTAATGATTCCCAGTATCATTGCTGCTATTTGGTTGCAACCTTCTACATTTAAGCTCTTACTATAACCTTTGAGGCTTTCTTGGATCAGGAAGATTGATACTAGCAGGCTGGAGATCAAAAGGAAAGATTTATTATAACAGTAAACAAAAGCACATCTCATCAGCTTCATCTGAATCTATCCAGATTGTAAGAATCTTGTGTTAGATCTTGTGTTGGGAAGAATTACTGTTTGCTAGTATCTACTAGCTGAGTTCATTTTTGCAGTTAAACATTTCTCTATAAACAGTGTTAAAAGTGTAAAAAAAATAACTTAAGTATAGAATATATATTCTTCTGGCACAATTGGCACCTTTAGGTACTACCAGGCTATAGGGGACTAATCCATCCCATCACATAGCATATACTGAAGTCCATTCTTCTCCTGTGAAATGTGCATATATTTATTTTTAAGCCTAGTCTTAAATCATTTAAGTAAATATTTACACGTGCTTCTGTATTTTATCTTGAGAGAGCTGAATCTTAATTTTAAGGAAGAAATCTGATTATGAAGAACTTAATAATCCAGTTACTGCCAGATACTTTCCCCCAGGGTTAAATAGGAGATTACCATTTACTTCAATGGGTGTGTATTACACCATTCAAGATCTGCATGAAAATCAGGTATCTGAGTTAGATAAATCTGAATTTGATTGAATTTCTTTAAATAAAACTTTTCTAATTGAAATCATGTGATTTGGAACATATTTTTATATATTTATATAGTATTGGTAGAATTTGTGTCATTAAAATTTGTTTGCATTGTAATTTTGTGATGTGTATCCTTAACACTTAGTAATGGGGCCCTGATTTGGTACTTTTGTCTAATGAATAATTTGTCAGAGGCAAAAGCTCCTTTTTGACTTTGCACCTTATTGATCCTTAGTGAATTCTCAGTGAATTACAATTCTGTGCACTAAAGAGAAAAAAAAAGTTCCTATTTTTCTTATTAATTGACATCAGTTGTAATTGTGTATGATTCTTCATACTGAAGAAACAGGCCTGAGCTAGATAGACTGAATGATCCAAAACAGTCTTGAAAATGGGTTACCACTGCTGTAATAAATTTCATGGGAAAAGAATCTCCTGGGAAGAAGATAGTAGGTTTCACACATTTTCTCGGTTCACTGGTAGCAAGCGGCAGAGAGTCAGAATATCTCCCTCTGCCCATGATGTGGTGCTCCAGGTCATCTGCAGTTCTTTAATTCTCTTGATATGACGCGTTGTGGTAGAAGCTCTACTATTTGTAGAGTAGAACCCAGCATAATTGCATCAAAAAGCTACTCATGAATGACTGGCTGAGATGTCCTTTTTGCTGGTCACTGATTTAGGGATCAAGCTGCCACTCTTAAGCTGTGGTGATGCTCAATATTCTGACCTCCAACAAGAACATTCCTGAACAATCTTTGCCATAATTATGCACAGGTAGCTGAAGGCAAGAACCAAATGAAATAATCACAGGGGAACCATCAAACAAGGGAGAGGAAAGAGAAATAACCAGTTTCTGTGAAGGTTATCTACTGAATAAGCCCCATAGAGTTGTAGAGTTTTGGGTTTGTTTCCAATCAATGTATCTGTAAATTTAAACATGGCAGGATTAGTTTGAAAACTGAGGAAAACATCTAGTTTTCAAACTACCTGGGATAGACACTGTCTCTCATATTAAGCTAATTCAGTGTCTGGTCCAGTAGGAACCCAATTTTGTCTGGATTTTCCAAGGGCAATAACATCATTTTAGCTCACCTCAATTTGTCTTATTTTCAGAGTGTTTTTGCCTGTATGCCAACTTTTTCCTGTTTTCTTTAATTATTTCAACCCATCTTTTCTGTTTTTCAATTGTTTTTTTCTCGTTAGTCCTCAATTCAGTATTCCCCAGCCAGCAGGTACCTGTTTATTGTCTTATATAACACAGATGTCTTTAAAAGAGTTCCTGTGATGGTGAACTGCTGGCATCATGACTTACATCATTTTCATCAGTGCATCTCTCTCTTGATCATCCCAGCATCCACATGAGCATTCTGGTCCAGTTGTGCAAAGTATATATTGTCCTTTCTTCTCACTGGGCAGCATTCTGAAATGTACACATAATCAGCCTCACACATAATTTGCAAATTAGTATCACATAACATCCTTACAGATTGTTCTCATCATCTCCATGATTTGCATGTACTTCTTTTGATAAGATTCATTAAATTCTACAATACAGGATGTAGAGTCCAGTCTCCCAGGCTTAATGGAGTCAATAGATATCTAGTAAACACAGTCAGTGGAGCATAGGACACACCTCTTTTCCTTTAGTAAACACCTAAAATATTTCAGAGGTAGTACTCTCAAAAAACGTCTCTTCCTTTCCATTGATTTTAAAGGGAACTCAGAAACAGCCACCCAGCTGTAGACATCTATGCTTTGGATTTCTAAGTGACATGTATCCTCCCTTAAAGACCATATCGTTGTTTCCATCAGGGCACAACAATGAGCAGAGTTAATACCACAGTGCAAATAATAAAGAATAAAACTCTCCAAAATAAATATTAGGCTGTGAAACAATCTAACCAGGAGAGAGATGAAAAACTATTTGGAACATCAGAGGCTAAACAGGGCAAAGATATAGAAAATATGTTTTTGTGGTTAAAAATATTTAACATTGCTGAAGCTTCTCATAAAGCAGTTTCTTGCTACTGCCTAAACAAAAATGACCAAACTAGTCCAAACCCACAAATCTTCTATAAATACATATGTTCCAAGTTTCTATTCCATATCCTTACACTAACATAAAGCTGTTGTGCTGACATGGCAACTGTAGTGAAATAGGGGAAAAAAAATAATAGAAACTGAAACTACACTACCGAAGTCTGGCTTTATTTTTTTCTAGTTATTTGAGAGGGAAGTTTTTATTTAATTGGCAATAATTACCTTTAATTGTCAGACGCAAAGAATATTTTCTGTTGCTGGTGTCCCTCTAGAGACAGAGTTAATATGAACAACATTAGAGTGTCTTCTGTCTTTCAGGCCTCTTGTGTCAAAAATAGTTGGTTTTGATAAACGTACAGTGATTTTGTGATTAAAATCCCTTCAAATTCTTCAAGACAATTCTCTACTTTGGAACCTAAAAGCAAAAAAGGTATTAAATCAGACACAGCATTAGATGAGGAAACCAGTGTAGAGGCTGTCCTTAGTCAGAAACCAAGAAACTGTTAAACTTTTTTACACCGAAGTGTAAAACCGTGTACTAGAAATGAAGCAATTACAGAAACCACTGTGAGGAACATCACAGCCAAAAGAATTTTTTCCCACTAATTTTTTGACCTCACATCAGTTTGTCTTATTCTGACATGGATTCATAGAGATTATTACAGCAGGTAATCAGGAGAGAAAACTCTAGGAGCTCATTTTATGTTACAGGAATTAAAAGATTAAACATCTGTGCTCAATAACTGTGTTATCATACATTCCTGTGCAGCCCAGTGGTATATCCTTAGTGAACAGTAAGGTTGCTATCCACTTCACCTTTCTGAGGGCTCATCCTGGCTACTGGGCATATCAGGATTTAATACTGGATAGTTAAAAAGCACAGTGGTGTCACTACCGAACATGAGATGGTCCAGGATATAGATGGAGGTACTCGCATGGTGTAGGTGATGGGTCTGATTTCATTTATTCTGTGGGCCAAGACACAGTAACTCATATTTCATGAGCTAGTCCCTGAACTGGAAGCACAACTGCGTTGTACCCAAGAGCAGCATAGTATGACACTATGCCTGAGCTAAGCCCTGTCAAGAGCAGAAAGTGAGAAGAAAGATAATTTATGACCACATCAGGAGTCTTTCAACTAGCCAAAGTCTGTAAAGGAGCATTCATGAAAATAAGGATCAGGACCAATGTCTCTTACTAGATACATGTAAAATGCTGCTAATCCTCTCCAAAATAAAGACAGAGATTTTTAATGGCACCTATTACATTTCATTCACTTCGATTTAAATAATAACCAAGAGACTCCTACCAAATTGCTCAAACACCTTAATGCACCATTAGCAATACAATTAAATCACAGCTGCATTAAACATCTCATCAAGAACTCAGCCAACCTACAAAATTACTTTTCTATCCTTTCATTCCCTAGAAAGCTCACACTCAGTTCCTGTCCATCTAATTTCCTTAGCTCTCTTTGAGAATCCTTGAGCAATTGTAATGGAGCCATGGAGGTTTGAAGGCATTGACAGAAACTCAACTCAGTCTGTTAAAGGTATTTGTCAGTGCAGATACATGAAGGAGCACAGAGCTATAAGGTTTTTCAGGCAAGTCAGATAAGGGAGGAAGAACAAACTGCAGCTGTGTACTCTCTTGCACTTTGAATCTGGTAAAGCAAAGTCCTGCCCATTACATATAATTTGCTATTTCTCTCCCAACCATTTTCTCAAGAACACCAGGCAAAAAAAACTACCTCTGAATCATATGTCAGAGAAAGAGATTACTTCCCTCCTGGAGAGCTGGGGCAGAAAAAACAGAACCTTGAATCACAGTTCTTCTTCCAGTCTGTGGCTGAGGTCTCTTACTGTTGGCCCAAGGCAAAGTCCCACATTTGCTCTATGCTAGCGGCTGTGACTTTTACACAGCTAGCAGAGCTGTGCCAGCCAGCAGGTCTCTTTGGAATACGCTGCTGCTAATGCAGCTTCACTGCCGCCCCACTGACACAATCTCAGAAGGACCTATAAATAACCAAAAGAATTTGCTCAATGCTGAAATAAACACAAGGGACCAGATTGTATTGATGTAACTGAGACGAGGAATGTATTTGGGCTGTCGGTGTTCATCTTACAATCAGATTGCAGCAAAGTGCAGATGTCTGTGACATACTGACTTAGCGTACCATGGAGAAACAGCAGTCAGCCACTGTGGTATCTGGACTTGCAACTGGTAAACCAAAAAAATCAAGTATGTATTCCTTAGTAGTTCCCAACAATATTAATATTGCCTTCTGACCCATTTTTTTTCTGAGAACTGCAAGCAACGTTTAATTGTCATGGTATCTTTCTTCTCTTACTCTTGGATTCATCCATTCTCAAGATCACATAGCTAACCGTCAGCTTGATTTTCAACACTTTGGCCAGCTATCTAATCAGTCTCCCCAACACTGCTTGCATCATCATTTTGATAAAGACGATCCAAAGAAAGAATGGCTGGTTTCCCAGCAGTGAAGCGCCCCTGAATAAAATAAAAAATGCTTCACATTCCCTCTGTTCAAACAATGCCTGCAGCCACAGAGTGGGTGACATTACTGAGAACAACGACTTCTATTCAAATTTGTAAAGCAAGCATTTGATAGACATGCTCCCTCCAACACAATAACTTCACTGAATGAGCTGTTAGCTTATCTAGCTTCTATGCTTTGAAGTATACAGTTTGAAAAAGTCAAGCACACACCAGCACTCCTAGATTCGAGTTTATTAGCTCAAGAAATGTTTTCAATTTCACACTGAAAAGAAGCAAAAATGTGACAGCTTACTTTATTTCCTAGGCTTTTGCTGATTGAAAGAAGTGACAGTGAGCATTAATTTACCATACAGGTGTAAGGAGATATGCAAAGAGCTATGAATTTCTAAGAATCATCTTTTTTACTCCATGTTACATAACCTTACCCTTTGCGGAATTCACAGCTGACATCCCACAACACTTAATCCTATGGAAGATGTCACCTAACATGGATACATCATGTGCATTTGTCTAACAGATCAATACACGTGGTACTTATCTCTATATTTTGGCCTGCAGCTGATGTTGATGACAGTAGAAATTATTTTATCAAGTAAATCAGTCATTCAGATATTGCTGGCTATGAAAGATTTCTGGTTGGTCAGGACAACTCGCAAAAATAAGTAAGTAAACAAGTAAACACCCTATCAAAAAAAAGTGTCTAAATAAGCCAGGAGCTACTATCTTACATTAAGTGGGAAAAGAGGGAAAGAACCAAGGAAACAGACTTCAGCTGAACAAGATTGATCTTGCTTTGGGAAGGAAGATGCTTTCATTGATAACATACATAGACTGTAGTCCTCACTGCAGCTAGAAAAACATTCTTGTTATAATATGTAACTAACCTCACAAAATGAATCCAAATTATGGGCTTCACTAACAGTCCCAAATCACACTTACTTTGTTTGTATAAACTTGAAGTAGTTGCATTGCTTGCTACTTTTTGAACTTCATGAATCTTGATTTTTAATAGAGCTATACTCTAATTCCTTACTAGATTTCAACACATTTTTTTTGAAAAGCTGGGACTGCCAACACCACTAAAGTATTTACACTGAAAGGAAGATATGATGTCTTTTAAGATCATTACAAGCATTAAAAAGGATTTATAAACATAACAAATGAGTTTACAAACCATACACCAAATGTTGCTGTTGGATGTGCAGAGATTCAAGGCCAGTTGTCCTTATCTGTGCACAGAAACTCCACATACAAAGGATACAAAGAGAAATAAAAAGACATATACTGTCCTACTAAACATTTCTTAAAGCAGTTATTATTATTCTTCAAAAATCTCCTCAGCTCTAAACAGATATCATATATTAACTTTTAATATTTTGGAACATTTAATCCAAAATCGCTATCATTATATTGTGATATAGACACTGTTTTGAAACCTGCATAGTTCAATAATAGCCTCATATTTAATATGCAATAATTTGAGCTGATTTTGACTGTTCATCAATTGGGCTAGGAAAAGAGGGTAATTGTTGTATATTAACTAAGACACTGGAGCTAACATTCTTATTTTATGATGAAAGTATAGTTGATCAGTGATTTCAGGAGGTGAGGACAGACATCCTTAAGTCAGTATGTGGCAGGCAGACTTTGGAAATGGCCTGTATCATTTTATGCAATGATACGGATTTTCAAGGGTTTGATTTTTTATTTTTATTTTTTTAAATGCAGAACAGGCCACCTGCCAATTTACCAGATTTCCTTTGCAATTAGTTCAAAGTATTCTGATTATTCCATCTTCCAGGTATATGAGAATGTGTGTGTACTAGGCAACTTCCAGCTGTCTAGTATTATCCCAGTAATGAAAGTGCATTACTGAGTCAATTAGAAATCTACTGAGGTTTACTGTAAAGTTTTCATTGATAACAAGGGGTTTTATGCAGCTGAAAGTCTTTTATGGAAGGAGAGGAAAATTAGTCCCATAGTAGAATAAAAATTTTTTTTTTACAGTATGACAAGAGCTAAAGACTTCAGTAAGACCAAACGTAGCTTTGCACGAGGAACACAGGCAATACCAATCTTCCCTACACTTACTCAGATCTTTCAAACATCACAAAAATTGCTAGTTTCAAATGTAGTTTCTTTAAATGGATGGAAAAGAAATGGCTTTAGGCAACTATACAGACAGATCATTAAAATCTAAACAGCTTTAATATCTGTATCAGAAATATACAAAAGTGATAGTTTTAAATATCAGTGTTATTTTTCTTGAGTGCATTACGGAGAGCTTTCAGCATGCCTGCAGATATGTAAGTAATCATTACCTACAGGCAAAAGGTCAAGAACCATCTAAACCGCACAGGTTTATATGATCCAAAGGTTTTGTTAACTATTCAACAGCCGATGATGTCATTAGAGAGCATCCTATCAAGTGAGTCAGTTAAGCAGGAAATCAAGAATGTTTCAACTTAAACAATCCCTCAGCAAGGGCTGCCCTGCTCAGAAGTCCTGTTTAGTGAATTTGTAAACTGCACTATAAAGTTAAAGGAAAATCTGACTGCTCATTTTCCTTGTTTATATCTTCTTTAGGAAACATCTGCTAGCCATTCTGCTGCGTCTCTTTTTGTTCCTCCCTCCCCCTCCCTCCCCCCATTATTTACTTACATTGCTATTGATTCAGGGATTGAAGGTTTAGGTAATCTTTTTTCTTTTTTTCTTTTTTTTTTTTTAATTGCATTTCTGGGTTTACTTGAGGTCAGCTAAGGAATGAAGAAACTATCAACTGTTTGTTGGAGTGTAAAGGGGGAGGCGATTTTTCCCCAGGGGGTAGAATTGTGAACTGTTTATATGGCTGGAACAGAAGACAGCTTTTTTTCAATGTTTTGCTTCTCTTGCGACTGTGCCACCACACATATACAATCCTGAGCTATTAGGCTGACTCAAAATGCATTTTGAAAGATCCACACAAACCTGACTGCTACAAACCTGACATTTTATTAACAAGACTTATATTTGTGAGCTGTGTAACCCCAACCTAACTCAGGAATTTAAAAGGTCACTGCAGGCACCACATAAGGCTTCAAACTTTTAAAACCTGCTGTGAAGGACAGCTGGCATGGCATGCAGAACTCTGCCATGGGGTGATAAAAGAATGAAGTGAATATTTTAGCAGTGAGCTGTCACTAATTAACACAAAATTTATTTACTTGAAAGATAAATATATTTGGAAATGGTAAATGCTCCAGAAAGAATGTTTGGCCATCAATTGTGCAAGTGTTAGTTAAGTAGGAAACACACAGAACGTGCCTTGGCTAGCATCTGAAGCATCAAGGCTGAATATATCCAGACTCGGAGATGTGTGGCTGCTAAGTTGGATGCTGATTTCACACTGATTGCAGAAAATCTGCTGGCTACAGTGGAATGACCCCTGATTTACACCCGTTTAAAATGAGAGTAGAACAGCATTTTCTGAGCACAACATCTAACACTTAAAAACTTTCCTGGAACTCCACAGCCCAGTGACAACTGACCTCCAGGTGCTGTGGGACGTCAGCATTTCGAATCAGCAATACCCAAGATTTTAAGCCGGTGGATCACAAATAAGAATTATTAGTAAAGGTGCTTCTCCTGCATTTGGCTCTATTTAATGGGAAAGACAGAACTGACAGCACTGCTTTGTATTCCCAGTAGGGGCAGAAGTGTGATGGCTCTGAAGAGGGAGGTGTAAAAAAAGTTCAGACTGAATTCTTTCTCCTCCATGGATATTTTATGCTTGTTCCTCGCTCACTGAGTTTTAATACATCTAAAATTCTGACTTCTGCCAGCTTCAGAAGTCAAAAATGTTTCCTTGGGCATTAAATATATTTGATCCCTGTGGCAACATAGAGACAAGCCCTTCCTACTTCAAGGAAGACCACATCCCATGCCAGCAAATATTAAGCCATCTTGGCTATGTGTGACCACAAAGAACTTCATGTGTGGCTACTGCACCAAATCATATTCTCCGAAATACATCCAATTCAATGCTTTAATAGGCATTGTTACTTTGCAGTGGCCACATGTGTGATCTCCACAATAAATACCTTTGAGAACTGGTACCCCAGGATATGCATGTATGGCACCAAATCCACTCAAGCTACTCAGTAAGAAGTTAAATTTCTGGACAAGTGGACCACACAGTAAGAAACTGTCTGCCAATGTACATCATTCACACTTGCAAATTACCAAAGCCTTGCAGACAATGGAAGACAATCACTTTAAACTGTCCTGATGTGCTGCCTAGCCAGAGGAACTGGAAAGCATATATACAGGATCTTTAGGATGGCATTTGAGCCAGTGAAAGAGATGTACTTATCAAGGTGCTGACTGAATGGATTCCACTGTGTTAACTGAGAATCCATTTGCTTTTGCCAGATGTTAAATAGTTATTAACCTCATCTCGGCATGACATAATTTATTTTTAATATATCATTTTTTCTTCAGGCTCACTTACACAATCAAGCCAAAGCAAAGAAAAAGATCTGAGCCATTCCATATGGCATCCTGCTTTGTTCCCAGGTGAGAACATATATATGAAATGTATATATCTGCAAGTCTACCTTATAAGGTTACTTCAGTTCTTTGTGCCACAGGATTCAATTGAAATCCATTCTGTGCAAAACCACTGCAAGGGGAAGTGAACCTAAAACACTGTAGCAATACCTCAGATCTTCTACAGCTCTGGGACCCCTCAGTCTACGGTACAATATAGTGAAGCTTTTGGATGCTTAAATGTTATTGAACAGAGAAAGCCCATTGTAAGGTTGCAGTGCTCTAGAGCTACCCCTCGACTGGAAGCTGTGAGAAAGGGAACAGTACGGAAGCAAATCAAAAAATTCTATGTCATCCTAAGACACCCTATAACAAAGAAATTTGCCAGTCACAAAATCTAGACAATGCATAACCCTTTTGAGCCTCTGGAATAACATACAGGGAAGTTGAATGGAAACATGAGATTGTCTTTTTGTCTGCTTTTCCCTTAGAAATCTTAAATTCACAACACATTCTATACACTACAATAAAAGCTGAGAAGCACTAATGCATAGTCTATAGGACTGAAAAGGGAAGCAAAGAAGTGGGCAGTCTCAGAATGGTTTTCTTTGTAATTGCCTACTGCAGTTG
This sequence comes from Apteryx mantelli, assembly GCF_036417845.1. NCBI lineage: Eukaryota > Metazoa > Chordata > Aves > Apterygiformes > Apterygidae > Apteryx > Apteryx mantelli. Next base: position 156,463,974 of record NC_089979.1, read on the forward strand.
GAATGAAACACTCTCTTAAATTATGCTTTATTCTTTTTTTTTGTTGTTTGAAAAAGTGCAGAGACACTGCCAAACTGAAACATTCGGACTCCAGTCAGCATTACATGACTGAAGATGATGTGCTTCCATATAGTACAGTATCTCATTAGATCATGGGCTAATCAAGCCATAGATGTAACATGTCAAGGCACTGGCTAGCCAAACTGTCTCATTAGTATCTCAATCCCTGCTTTCACAAAAACTCCATAAAGAGCAACATTCATAGCAGAAATATTTTTGTCTCATAAAGAGTATGGTGGTGAATGATGTGTAGTTAAGCAGTTTCTTCAGTATCACAGAATCACAGAATCGCTGAGGTTGGAAGGGACCTCTGGAGATCATCTAGTCCAACCCCCCTGCTCAAGCAGGGTCACCTAGAGCACATTGCACAGGATTGCATCCAGGCGCGTTTTGAATATCTCCAGAGAAGGAGACTTCACAACCTCTCTGGGCAACCTGGTCCAGTGCTCTGTCACCCTCACAGTGAAAAAGATTTTCCTCATGTTCAGATGGAAGCGTCTGTGTTTCAGTTTGTGCCCGTTGCCTCGCGTCCTGTCGCTTGGCACCACTGAGAAGAGTCTGGTCCCATCCTCTCGACACCCTCCCTGCAGATACTTGTACACGTTGATAAGATCTCCTCTCAGCCTTCTCTTCTCCAGGCTAAACAGGCCCAGCTCTCTCAGCCTTTCCTCATAAGAGAGATGCTCCAGTCCCCTAATCATCTTTGTAGCCCTTCGCTGGACTTGCTCCAGTAGTGCCACATCCCTCTCATACTGGGGAGCCCAGAACTGGACGCAGTACTCCAGATGTGGCCTCAGCAGGGCTGAGTAGAGGGGGAGAATCACCTCCCTCGACCTGCTGGCAACACTCTTCCTGATGCACCCCAGGATCCCATTGGCCTTCTTGGCCACAAGGGCACATTGCTGCCTCATGCTTAACTTGGTGTCCACCAGCACTCCCAGGTCCTTCTCCGCAGAGCTGCTTTCCAGCAGGTCAACCCCCAACCTGTACTGGTGCATGGGGTTATTCCTCCCCAGGTGCAGGACCCTGCACTTCCCTTTGTTGAACTTCATGAGGTTCCTCTCTGCCCACCTCTCCAGCCTGTCCAAGTCTCTCTGAATGGCAGTACAGCCCTCTGGGGTATCCGCCACTCCTCCCAGTTTGGTATCATCAGCAAACTTGCTGAGGGTGCACTCTGTCCCTTCATCCAGGTCATTGATGAAGAAGTTGAACAAGACTGGACCCAGCACTGACCCCTGGGGGACACTGCTAGCTACAGGCCTCCAACTAGACTCTGTGCCACTGATCACAACTCTCTGAGCTCTGCCATTCAGCCAGTTCTCAATCCACCTCACTGTCCACTCATCTAACCCACACTTCCTGAGTTTATCTATGAGGATGTTATGGGAGACAGTGTCAAAAGCCTTGCTGAAGTCAAGGGAGACAACATCCTCTGCTCTCCCCTCATCTACCCAGACAGTCATTCCATCATAGAAGGCTATCAGACTGGTTAGGCATGATTTCCCCTTGGTGAAGCCATGCTGACTACTCCTGATCACCTTCTTTTCCTCCACATGCTTGGAGATGGCCTCCAGCATGAGCTGCTCCATCACCTTTCCAGGGATGCAGCTGAGGCTGACTGGCCTGTAGTTCCCTGGGTCCTCCTTCTTGCCCTTTTTGAAGACTGGGGTGACACTGTCTTTCTTCCAGTCCTCAGGCACCTCTCCTGTCCTCCATGACCTTTCAAAGATGATGGAGAGTGGCTTAGCAATGACATCCGCCAGCTCCCTCAGCACTCGTGGGTGCATCCCATCGGGGCCCATGGATTTGTGGGTGTCAAGTTTGCTTAAATGATCTCTAACCCACTCCTCCTCCACCAAGGGAAAGTCTTCCTTTCTCCAGACTTTCTCTCTTGCCTCCAGGATCCTTATAAAGTGTTTGAAGTTTAATTCTGCAAGCAGCACTGTGTTTCAGAGCATTTTCAACTCATATCGGCTTAATAGAAGTTGAAAATACCATTGAACTATATATGAACTAGTATATCTTACCTATCGACCTGTGTTCTGTAGAACCAGTGATTGTTTCCAGCAGTCATCAACCCCTAATGCTGAACTTACAGGCATGATGTCAAATTTGCTTCTTTGAGGGTCCTATTCTGTCCTGTATTTGATGATAGTATATTTGGAACTATCATGCTGAAAGCACTGAATGTAGGAAACTTATCAGCAGCAACTCCACAATTCCCTAAAGCTTACTTTCATATATTCTGCAACCTGCTCTTCCTCTCTATTACCTGTTAGTAAAGCCAAGGCTAGAGGGGGAGTCATGAAGCACGCAGGCCTCTTCTTAGAAGGGGTCTGTTTTAGAGGTGAGAAGAAAGACACAGACAACTTTGGCATGATTGAGGCTAAACTTAAAATTGGCTCCACATTTCTTTGTAAACGAACCTTGTTGGAAATCTTCAGTGTCTTACATCTCCTGGCCATTGTCTCTTAATTATAGTGTTCCCACTAAGATCTTTTGACAAGAATTATATCATAGGACTGCAACAACCAATTCTAATACATATATAACAGTAAAAGTTGGACATCCAGCATATTGCCCAGAATGGCATGGTAGAGAATATAGCTCAAAGATTCATATAAATATTAACACAGAATCTTTAAATATCCAGCTAAAGTAGACATGACCTCAGTCCTTAGCCTCTCCTGCAGAAAGTACAAAATAATAATAATAAATGCTGATAGTAAATAATGTTATATGGAAAAAGTATAAGACACTCACTGACCATCTTGGAGAGCTACAGGACTGAAATGACCTCTTGGTAACTTTAGACAATTTTCTAAAAATACAACTTTAAGCTTCATAAGTAGAGAGCTTAAATCTTGGCATTACCGATGTAAGTGGGAGTTTTGCCATTGACTTCAATGGATCATTTTTTCTTAGTGACTGAAGGGGAGCAAAGTGTGTAATATGTTTAGTATTTGGAGTAAAAAAAGGAAGGAGTGTTGAATTTGCTGGAAGATGGCCTAGAAGACTTAAATTGCAAACATGAAGCATATGTGTAATTTGAAGCAAGAGGGCTCCTCACATGCTAAGGATATTAGCAAGTCATTGTAGAATCAGGCTTTTGAACATTATTCAAGAAAGGTCACATGCATTATGTGTGCTTGGAGCACACCCCCATCACAGTGTTGCTTAGATTTCAGTAACAGACAGCTATTACATTAATCTTGGTATGAATAACGCAGCATAACTGAATCTTTTTTTTTTTTTTGCTTTGGGGCTTGAAAACCTTTCTCCAGTAAACTTTTTTTTTTCCTTTGGAAATGAGAAATCTTTAGGTTAAAAGAGAGGATTAGATGACTATTATGATAAGTTAATTTAATGCACATAAATTCCTCTTACATCATGGTTGGTGGCCAAAAAATGTAAAATATATTCATCAGAAATATCATTTAACTCTATAGGTCATCTAATATCATTACTTTGTGCAGCAGTGGGCTTTATTTTTAAATTTGCTGAAGCTTTCTTCCCTCAAAACTAGAAAATTTCAAAACTAGTATTCCTAGACTTCAACAAAATTCATTCTTTCTGTAGTCTTTCCAAAATAGATCATATATGGAAAAAAAATGCCTTTTTTACTAATGAAACTGTACCAGTGAAGGTTACCCAGTGTTACTTCTAAAAAATTAAAAGATCACACAAAATAACAGAAACAAAATTAAAAAATGCAGAACAGGTAATAAATTGTATTTTTCTATTGCCAGAGATAGTTTCTTTTATTAAAAGAGGAAGTCACAAACGTCGCAAACGACAAAGTCTCCCCAACTTCCAAGAGCAATGAGAGATCTGTTTCTCTTCATCTTAGGCCAACATTAATAACATATTTTAGTCTTGGGGAATGGCAGGCGTCAATCACAGCAAAGTGCTGCTATTGCAGTCACTGAAGTATATGCCTGACTTTAAGAGCTGCAATCCAGTGTGTGCAACATGTCCGTGGGTTTAGCTGCATGTTTGCGACCTTAATTTCAGCAAGCGCTGCCCATGTGCCTCTGATAAATATTGTTTTAGTTCTGCTGCTATGAATCAGGGCAGCTACAAGTTTTCAGAAGCAAAGCGTATGCACAACGTGGTGTGGAAAAAAAAAAAAAAGGTAGCTTCCATTTAAGGAAATAAAATGCCCTTATAAATGTCAGACAGTGTATTAGCCACAATATGTACCAGACAACATTACTGCTTTTTTATCACAGCTGTATTCCTTATCATATTTGAATACTGCCTTTTCCCTTCAGTGTAGCTCTCCCTGCAGTTTATTCTCTTGCTCTATCTTTGCATTCTCTCCTGTGCAAGTATAACAAACGTGCAATATGACTGGTATTTCAGCCAGCAAAACCAGCAATCGTTCCCTCACGCTGGCATTTCACCTTTGACTCACCGCTCTGGAATCTTGCCAGATGCAAAGCTCAGACGTTGTCAGGCTGCGGTCAGGGCTGCAGCAAAGCAGGTGAAAGGTATGAAACACGTCACTAATGACATCACCAGGGATGTGTGCACACTGTTGCGATTACCACATGTTATTTGTCTCAGTGATGCTACAGATAGGACTAAGATGTTGTTAAATACCATCGAGAATTTAGAAATATGTTTTAGATATCTTCATCACACTTTTTGCTTTTGCAAATGGAGCTAAATGTCCCCTTCTTCCCATCTCTTCCCTCTCCCTGCCAAGTTAGGTCACTGATCAAGTGACATGGAAGCATTTCTGTGACTATTCAAATCCCATTTAAATGGTCTGAAGAGGGTCTTTAAATAAAGAAAAAAAAATCAAAGTAAATATTCTGCACGATTACTCTGAAGCAATTCAGTTTATCTTTGTGCCATTGGGATGTTATTTTCAGAAAAAGGCTGAATCTGCAAAGCTTCTTTGAGTGTTCGTGTTGTCAACTCCCGTGATTTTATCATGAGTCTTGTGATACTTGTGCCTTGCTTCATTTCAGAATGGAAAATAGTAGAGAGACTCTACTATTCCAAGATAAAACAAACCAACCCAGGCCTTCAAGGTTGCAAAGAAAACCCAGAACACATAGGCCCTAAAGCTTAAAACGCTAAAATTCATAACTTTGTGAGGGAAAAAGTGGAGGCAACTTAGAGGTTTATGTTTGTCATTGGCAATACTGATACACATCCTGCATTCGTTTGGCCCTTGTATACATGATGGCCCCATTTAAAGGCATGGGCCAGCGGCAGAACTCAGGTCTAGGCATGTATTTGAAATTTCAATCCTCCCCGACGGCTGGGTAAGGACAGCACAGAGTCAGAAGTGGTGTGAAGCTACCCGTCACCAGAACAAGCAAGACAAAGCCCAACAGAACCTGCAGGCACGAAAAACCTAAGTAATTGCTCACTTCCCCATGGGATATGCAGGATGCAGGAGGGAAAAAGAGTCATGGTGTTGCATCATTCACCTCCTAATCCAAGGAAGAAGACTGGCATCTTGCCAGGATCCCAAGTAGGACAGCAATTTCCTTTCACTCTATTTCTTTCACACTGTACCTGCAGGAAAGAAAGGGGGAGAATCTGGCCCTCAGGTTTTGATTGCTAATCAGTTATCACATAGTTACTAGTGAAAAGCATGCCACTGCTTTGTGGGGAGCTCAAAAACATCAACATTGGCACCTACTACTTTGTTTTGCAAAGGGTTTCACCCCTCTCTTCTTCCCCCTCTTCTGCATGCACGCTCCTCCGTGTACACACACACACACTCTGACATTCTTTTGTTCTTGTCTTTGTCTGCATTAGTGATATAAGAATAAATCCAGCCTCATTTTCAACACATTTTCTTAAAGTGTGCAGATACAGCCTTATTCTCCTAAATGCCTTTCACTTAGATTCTACTTAAAACAACAGTTACAGCAAACAGGCAAGAAAATTTTGAGATAGAGAGAGAGAGAGAGAGAGAGAGGGAAACTACCTCTACCCCACAGCAACTGTGGTAGGGAGATTTTTTTCAGCCCTTAGAGGTCCCTAGAGAACTTTGCACACATTTACTAGTATCAAAGCAGGGCAATAGCTTTTCAATGACATCATCTTCCCACTCCCTGTAACTGAGAACTCACCGTTCCCTGAACTAGACAGAGTCGGGAGGTTTAAGTGCCAAAGGTCTTGCACCATAGTTTCACCTACAAGTATTAGGATTTTCAAGCAATCAGCAGAGACTTGCTACATTTAATACAATTTGCTAGTGGCAAAAAGTTCTTTGCTGTCTAAACATCAGTACTAAAGGGTTACCCATGTCAAATCGTAAGGCTTATTTTAAGACAGCCCTAAGAGGCTTGAATCCAGTATTAAAAGATGTGTTCTTAAAAAATGCATGAGATTTTTAATATCCAAACTTAGGGCTCAATTATATTCACAGATGTATTCTGGGAGCAAGTCAGTATGTGTGTAGAGCCAGCTGCCCACAGCAGAATGTTCAAGGTACACAGCAGCATAACCTCATAAAAAATGAACCTTTAGGTCCCAGTGATACTCTCAATGTCTGAGAAGTTACACTGAAGACAAAGAAGATCACAGGCAAATACAAATCCTTTCCATTGATATAGCCTGGAACATTGTAAATGCAGCTTACAGCCAACATTTGTTCTGTTTTAGGAAGAAAAGCAACATATACAAACAACTGTACTTTTCCAATCCTGAAACAATGGAATAACACATGATAGCTCCTTCACAGTGGTGAAATTCTGACAGGGATCTCAACAGCTGCTTAGAAACCAGCCACAGCATTTACAACTGGTTAATTACAGACACCCAAATCCTTGCAACACATTTTGCTTTCATGGCCCAGACAGTATAATCAGTGACTTTACCCAGGACTGCACAATAATGTCTCTGTTTATCAGAGAACGGAGTATAGTGACTTACCCCCAGATTCATCATGATCTGTGCTTAAACATATCAACTTACGTTTTCTGTTTTGCTTTTCAGACCTAAAGGAAAAGAAATAGAAGGAACTGAAGTGTTTTTTTTTTCTTTTATAAAAATGTAAAAGCAAGAAAACTGCAGATTGAGCTTGACTAGCCCTTAACAAGATCCTTGTTCTGTGCCATGATTATAACAATTTGATTTTGAAAGTGTGAGGATGAAAAGGATGCTCAAAATGACACACTTAGATCAGTGTGATGCCCTTCCTCTTGTGAGTAGCACTTTACAAACACTTTCACTCATTCGGACTCCTCAAGAGCCGAATCTCTTTGTGCATTTGGTTGAGGAACTAAGGCATGAGAGATGTGAGGTATCTAGAACTACCAATCAAATGGCTCTGAGGAAGAACTAGCATAAATTATCCTGCAGGAGCGATATTAAACATAGTCAACAGGGTAAAACAAATCCAGAATCTAGGGAAACTGTTCGCTCAGAATGCTACACTTCTCTGTACGTATAGTGCTGTTTATCTAAGAATACTGAATTTCTTTATAAGTTTTATTATTTGTTTCAAAAAAGTGCAAGCTAATTTTTCAGATCGTTCTTTTACTTTGAGGATGTGATACAATGCTTGATTTTTATGGCAGAAGATAGGAGTGAAATCTCTGAAGTACGTTTAAGTTCCCCCATGTTCAGTATTAATAGGTTCCGAGCTCAGTCATTTATCTGTCACACACTGAGTCAGTAATAGAGATTCAGACACAGCTCTGACAGATTATCCAGAACACCAGTCCAACAGAGACACTGCTCCCAAATACAAACATTTGCAATTTGAGGGGGGAAAAAAAGAAGAAAAAAATAGCAATAACGTTACTGAAACTGAACATTGGATTGGGCCCTTATTTAGCTGCTTTAACTGCAGAAAGTGTTTTTGCCAACTTACTTTGCCCAGGAAATGAATTCCAACCTGTTATGTAAAAGTCCTCATGAATCCCTGCCGCTGCTGAATCAGCTGTGCTGCGGAAGGAGACCCCCTCTGACTGCGAGCTGAGTGCAGCGCAAATCCTGCTCAGATGTGGCAGGCTGACTGAAACCACCATAGGCTTGATATTTTGAAAGATCACTGAAATGCGTCTTTAAAACCCACAGTCAAGAAACCACTAGAGGATATTTGTTAGGTGACAAATGGAATGAACTTACAGGTATTTCTCAAATCTTATTTCTGTAAACAAGGAACAGCTGACTGTGATCTGCAAATTCCACTTGAGAAAGCCCTGATGATATTAATGCATTATGTTGTGTCCAGAATCCCTTGATAGAATTACAACATTACTGTACACAGTTGGGTGGATGTTATTATGCTGCACTAAGAAATCAGGAATAAATGAAACTGAGATCCAACACTAATGGGTATTAATACAGAGCTGGTATCTCCAAATTTAGTACAGTATGTTTTTCAACACTAACTTTCTAACAACATGGACAAATAAAGCCATGCATACACTGGCAAACTGCACTGTGGCTAGAGAAGTTTGCTGATGACAGTCTTGTTATTGTAACAGGAAATGACTCAGCCTTGGCAACAGGAGATCAGATATTTTATTCAGAAGCATTAGGTCATTTTTTTTTCCCCTAACCAACCAACAGTTTCACAAGGCAACTGGTTTTGTTTGAAAATAAATATCTATTTTGAAAGTGATTTAATGGGGGAGTGGAGTTAAACATTTACGGTTAGGAATAATCACTGAGTTTAATTCAAGGCATCTGGAAATCTCCTGTCCTTTTAACTCTCTTGAATTTGCTGCCTGTACAAAATTCCACCCCCTCAGGCAAGAATTCTCCCACATGGGTGAGTAAAGTATCACCAGTTTTATTATCATCCTGATAGCGAGGATGAGTGAGGAGATTTTGTGCCCGGACTAGTAACTTTCCATGACAATTATACATGACTGATGTCATTGTTACGGTTAAAGAAAAACTACTTGACACCAGCATCACAGCTGAATCAAGTATGTACTTTGTTATAACAGCTTATTACATGATCTTTCATCAGTTATTTATAAATAGCACATGATCTTATGTTGCTTCTCCTAAAATCAGTGTGAAACAAAAATCCTACTAATATTTGGCATTCAGCCTTACCTAGGGCAGTTTTTCTCCTTCTCAGCTTGTGCACTGTTACTTATCTTATGTATCCCTTTTATTACATGTAAGTTCACACAAGTATATGGAGAAAAAACAGTTTTTGGTATTACTCATTTTTGTTTCAAGTAGCTTTTAGCACAGTTGACAATTGCATAAAGGTTATGCAAAAAGAAACTAATTTTTCAAGCCAATTTAAAATTATCCCTCTAATGATAAAGAGCAAAAACACCACCAGCTGCAGCACTCCTAAAAAGAACAGGATTTCATCATCTTCCTAATATTTTCCTGACTCGGTTGTCAGTTTTGTATTTTTAAAATACCAAGGAAGCATAATACTCCACATCACAATGACTCAGATATCCCATACATACATATAAATAACACATAAATAACAATGCTAGCATTTTATCTTGGGCTGGGAGTAGACAAAAAAAGTTGATGGGGGTATCTTTAAAAACTCTATAGCAACAGTGTTTATCTGTTGCCTCCATACTGTGCCCAGAGCCTAATTTTAAGCATTAAAAATAAAACTCCAGACAATTTTCAGCACTGGGCACTGCAAGAACACAATAAGGCCTCGAGCATTCTTCTTTGACACCAAAACACATTATTTTTGTAAATGTGTGAAAAATTAAACTTCTTTGAAAAGCCACTGCAGTGAATACAAATATACAATTCAGCGTTAAATGAAATATATCCTAAGAAACCTCAGTGCCCTACATTATTTTGCTGTTATCTTCCTTGTGATACAAGCAGTATTTTATATTTCCAGCCCCCTAAAACAGCAGATTTCATAATTTTGCTGCTAAAGCAACACGGTTTTCTGTGTTCTGTCAAATAGCATTTTTATCTTTAAGCAGGAAAAAAAATAGCTATCTCATTCCACCATCTGCCAAAAACTACTTAACTCAGAGTAGTGCTTCTGTGATTTCAAACTGCAGAAGCTTAAGTAACTCCAGTGTTATACCTATTAAATATGCAGACAATCAGACCCTAACATTTTCAAAGTACTGTGGCATGCTATTTAAGAAGGGTATTCCTACTGCACTGTTCCAGGGTTTAACTGCTAACACCATCTACATTTCCGTTAGTTGTCCTTGCTGACCACTCTTATGTGTTAGATGATTTTAACTAGATGGTGGTCTTGAAGAGATGGAGAAAGGCTCACTATCTATTCATAGCTTACCACTAAATTTGAGAAACCATGCTTCTTTGTCCAACTGTATATAACCTTTGAACACAATATGAACATGATTTCACCTCTCTTGCAAAACTCTTCCTATCCTATACCAAGTCTCATGATAACAGTACACTATTGCAATTGTCCAACAAAGCTTACTGCCTGAGAATTGCAGTTTTATACGTGAACACTCACAAACACACGTGTATGTGTCAATTTTTATATCTCATATTTGCCCTGAAAGATTTGAAAACACAAGCCCCCAGTGTTTTAACACTCAAAGGATAATGAAAGGAATTTATATTTCTTACTAACCACATTTCAATATTTTAAAGACAATGATGTCCTGCTTTTCTCAGGCCTAACTTTTAATATATGAATGCTTGGAGTCAGCTTTCTCTGCCTTATATTCAACACACACAAATATATTGCCATCTTCCATTGGCACCATGTCAGTTTTACGATTACAAATCCGCCATTTGCATATGTTCTTTTCAAAAGTACTCATGTTTTAATGGGCCTCCATCATACATGAAGCCTTAATCTAAGAACTGACAAGTTTCAACCCTGATGTTGTATTTCTTACTGAAATAGAAACTCCAGAGGTCTGATTTAGCACGCTCAATCAGGAGCAGCAATTGACAGGAAGAGATAAACCATAACCTGCTTATTACTGTGTGCAACTCCCAACTTCATCTCAGGGCGGGCTGACCCAGGGAGCTGGAGATATAGAAAACATTTTGAGTTTTTCAGATAAATGGCTTAAATTTTTGCATTCTTTGTGGGACAGGACATTATTTTAACTTATTATGAGGCACAGTAGCAGCTAACAGTATTCATGACTTGAAAAGCTGGGAAGATAATATGTTACATTTTCATAAGGACAAAATATTTTTTTCAGTTGTGTACAATTGTGGTGCTGCTGTAATGCATTTTAATGGAGTCAAGTTCTAAACTTAAAGATTTTGGAAATTCATTTTGAGCATGCAAAATTAATTCTCTGTAAAATACACAAGCTTTTGGTGGAATATGAATATCAAAGATATGTAGAGAGACCTATTAAATCATTTTATGATCATTTTTATTTTCAGTAGGTATTGTAGCAATATGCATATGCAATAAGAAAAAAAATGCAGAAACTGTGCAGAAAAAGGAAACAGGTTGGATAGGAGCAAGCTCTTCTTCAAACTAGCAAAAGAAGCAGAAACTGTGGTTAGAAAAAGTATTTCAGAATGTGGTCTCTGTTTGCCTAACTCATTCTAAAAGTGATCCTAACAGGGTCACAGAAGAAGTAGTCAGGAAGGGAGAAAAAGAAACTCTTCTGAATCACCCACATGAATAGAGAAAATGTACTATATTGAGATTATATCCTAATCTAACCGCAGAAAAATTATGCTTTTCCGAAAAGTCTTCATTTCTCTGAGGAAGACTTCACTGTAGAATAACATATCCTGTAATGTCTTCAAGGAATTGCAAGCACACTGCTCCAGTGAAGATGCAGTTCCCAGATATTTTACCAGATATTTCCAGATATTTTATTTTAAAGTGAACAGGTATGGAATTCATGCCCTCCTAGAGGTGTTACAGAAATCTTTCCACATCACTTGAGTCCAGGAATAGCCCTGCAGACATTTTGTATTTGAGTTTCAGCCAGTATTTCTGTATTTGTTTCATTGCATTCCCTATTCACTTCCATAGACAACCAGGTCATGATCCAAGCTCCTTGGGCAAGGGAGCCGCTTCCTACTATTCCAGTCTAACAGCAAGGGCATGGATGAACACAAGCCCAACTTGTTCTGTGCACTACAGTGTTTCCCTACTCTTGATCTTTCAGACTGGAACTTTTGGTAGCACGGGGTTTCCTCCCTTTACTGGATAAGTGCAAGTGTTGTTGTTGTTTGTTTGTTTGTTTCTGGCAAAAACACAGTCTAAGATAGGGAACAGTGGTCCTAATATGAAGTTAGGACACAGGGCACACTGCTGAATTTGATTGCTCAGAAACATTCTTGGGTCCTCCCAGTTTGCATGCAGAGTTCATGAGACTTATTGAGAGATCAAAGCCTATATTATTCAGCTGATTTTTAAACACATGAAATCCTCTCTTGCCTCAGGTCTTGATGTGAACTGGATTTTGATCTGAGGTTGTGTATATCTGGGAAAGGTCAGAATTTCCTTCAAATCCAGTCCTTATTTCTGGATAAATCCAAAATGATGCATCAGTCAAGTGTTCTTTTTGGCCTCTGTAAAATAAATGTCTATGACCCTTCATTTGAACCATGCCTGGAATAAACAAAAATTACTGAAGGATGAAGGAATTCGGGAATTCATGGATTCTGCAAATCAAGTGACCCCTATAGATGCAATAGTGACCTGAAACCATCCAGTTGATTGACGAAAGGCTGATATTACCTTTAAAATCAATTGGAGAGTGCAATCTTATTTTTGTTTTTTCTTATACAATTCATAAACCTTTTGAAAAAAACTTTCCTAAAAAGTCTCTTTCTTAGAGTACATTATTTTAGTACAAATGTTTTTATTTAGTTTCTTCTTTTTTGCACATAGTGAAGGAGGCAAATTTCTTTAAGTTATTTATGTATGACCAGCATTTTTGAATCTCATCCATATTGTCTCACCAATAAGCCACAGGTCTGCCATCTATTAGAAGTTGTGAATGTCAATTAGAAACCATGGGTACCTTGCTAGTACAAACGGGATTTCAAATATTAATTCAAGTCTTGTAAGAAAGAAAAAAAACATATACTAGCAGTTCCACATGAACTCTAACTTACCATTATATATTATTAACATTTACTTAATGCTATAAAATCAAATAGTTTATGGAAGAGGATTTTCTACTCCCATTCCCCTTCTGAGTTGTCCATTTCTTGTTCTGCAATTTAAACATATTTCCTGTTAGCCACAAAAAGGGAAAAGAGCAATCATCATACACAGCTCTTAACAATAATGTGTTTCCCACTCTGAAGAGTAAGAGCTTGTGGAGCAGGTACTATAAGCATCAGAAATGTTCACTGTGAATCAGTTCAATAAATTCAATACACTTCTTGTTAAAGCTAGTGCAACAAAAGATACTTAAATACTTACAGAAGTGAAAGTAGGCAACCTTTCTGCCTATTTATCAGAATATTTGTAGTTTCACTTTGAGGAAAGTGACATCTTGTAGACCAAACAGGAAAGCAAATCTTATTTAGAAACATTAAACAAATGCAGGAGTGAATGCAAAAGAAACAATCGGGCCTTTAACAAATATTTGGGGGTTCCCAGAGAGACATTTCTTGAGGTTTTTATGACTATCTGAAGCTCACATAGGTTAACAATGGGAATCACAGTCATAAAAGTAGAATTGCATAAGCACAAATTAGTATGGGAACTGTGACATCAAGGACACGTGGCAGGTAAAGACCAAATGCCAGTGATGATACAGAAAAGTCATCCTGATTATACAAGCAGCCTTGTTGAAAAGAACCTGCTAGACAGTGGAATATCCACTCCCATGAGAAAGTCTGAAAGACGAAGGTGTGTTGGAGGTGAGTAAATGCCAGCTCAGCTCTGCTTCCAGCCCAGTTGTCTGTGTGTAACTACTGCAAGAGCAATCATGACTGTCTTTTAAACAATAGCACTGTAAATGGCATAAAACTTCCCTTTCCTTTCTGTGTTGTATAACATGCAAATCCTGGTCCATCATCATTGTCCTTGCTCTTCAATAGAGCCTGAGAGTGAGAACTGAACTAACAACTCTAGTTGAGTGGTCATGTCAAGAGGCAAAAAGCCAATTTAAAGTCTGAAATATGTCTGCTATGTATCTTGAAAAGTGAATGCATGTGCATTTATTTCAAATACTGCTTGATGGTTTAAGAAGATGAGACAGGACCAGAATACTAGTTTCTATGTTACAAAACCATAGTATTTTTCTCTTAACAAGCTAAACATACCTTAACATTAAAAAAGTCATATAGCTGAGGATTTTCATTATGTAAGGCTGACACAAGCAATCACAGGAGTTCAGCAAGGGCAAATACTTGTTCCTGCTCAGAACTGCAACACAGGAGATGACAGGGAGGGACCTACACAAATGTAGAGCCTAAACCCCTACTGCCACAGGCAACAGACAACTATTAGTAAACAACACTAAATAAATAAAAAGGAGTTACACAAATTCATAGACGATAGGTCTACACACAGATTTTTTAAAGCGCAGATATAATGTCTATCACTAGTACAACAATTCTGAACACTAAGTGAATACAAGGGGAACTGAATGCAGAAAGTGGCCAGGCTCACATGTTCTTCCTAAGTAAGATCTACTGACACTGACTTTTTGTTTTTGTTGTTTTAAGGGGAGAAGGCAAATGAAGTACTTCATTACCACAAATTCTGAAGTTGAATATCCTGCATTTCTAGATAAATATTATTGCTGTTGGAGACAGAATACTGAGCTTGATAGACCATAGGCCTGACCCAGTAGGGCCTTCTTATGTTCTTATGTTAATTAATGGTATTTTTGGTCCACTGCTACTACTGAAAGACTTACTACACATCTTTGTTCCCAGTCTAAAACAAAACCATCCTAGTCTTGAGCCTTGACCTTTCCATAATCACTTTCTATAGAACTCTTCTTTTGCCTATGTTACATCTTATTAAATAGCTCTCTGGTGCTTATTCCCTTGATTTAGAAAGAAACATATACCCCATCAGCTGTCTCTCCTTGGCTAAAATAAGCATTTTTTATTTTTATTTTTTACTTTCTGTCTCTTGCACTGAAGGTTCTCTAGGCCACATGTCCTCCTTCTCTGCAATTATTCACATGCAGCATATTTCTTAAACATGGAAGACCCCAGTTAAATATGATATTCCAGACAAGATCTTACTTAGGACTTTGCGTCTCAGCATTTAATTCTGGAAATTCCTACTACCTCCCGTAATTTCATTTACCATCCTACAACCAGCTGAAATTCCTCTAGTGAACCAAGTGATCTCACAATCAGATGATTTCATGATCAATGACTAAATGGCCTATTTGTTCCTCTGTCAAGTCTAACAGATGACCTCCTGTGGTGTCAGATAAAATCTTGGGTTTGGTACATAAGCGCATGACCCCAAATTTCACACTGTTTTTTCTTTCCATTGGTATTACCCCAGCCCTCAAGGCCATTTCTTCTTCTGTGATATTAGAGTACAATCCATCTCTGTATTGACAACATCTCCCAGCTTTGTGTCATCAGTAGATTTCATTACTCCGTTCCTACTTCTTGTGCCAAGGTCAGGAATGAAAATATTAATAATTCCTCATGTAATATCACTTCAAATATTTTTATGAAGTCCAGGTAAATTAGATCTGTCAGAGTTCCCTTGAGAAACTCTATTGATTTTCTCTTGATAAGAGAAAATCTGTTCTCTTATCAGTGAAATGTCTAATTAATGATATCATGTTAGCCTAATGAAATCTAAATTAGACACCAGAGGAATTTGTATGGGAGCCAGGAGAAGGATCATAGCTCTATATTTTTAATCTGATTAAGATCCCATTAAAATCTGAAAAGATTCCCAGTGATCTCAGAACAAATGCAGTGAAATATTTAGCATGATGATTGATGACATCTGTAACATAACAACACCAGCCAGCACTTATAAATAGAATAAAACCTACATACTATTTGTCAGGCTTCTTAAAATTCATGATATTGTTCCAAAAATCAGTATTTTTTTATATCACATTGCTACTGTTCTTGTGTTTGGGCTTTGTTTTATTCTCTTACAGTTTTTGAGCCCTTGAAAGGAACTTAAAGGTTGTAACTTTAGCTTTTTCTCAATTGTTCATAGGCAGCGACAGCCTATATTTTCTGGTGGAACTCAGATCTTCATCTGTTCACATGCCTCCAAGATATAGGCTGCAAAGGAAAAAGCAAATATTAATTTTTTTAGAGGTGTGTGAGTGTAAAAAAGTGGTTAGGCACAGAACTTCTTGAGTGGCTAGTGAAAAAGGGCATTTTAAAAAAAATTAAATAAATACTAAATGCTGCAATCATACTGAGATTTCACAAGAAAGGTCATTTCATCAAGTGACTTTTGCTCTAGAGATTTTACTTAAGCGGTCCCTGTTATTGCAATTGTACTGAAATAAGAGCACATCCGCTGAGATTATGGTGGATAAAAGAATGATACATATTGTATATTCATTCAGGGCTGTCATACTTGAGCCCACTGGTAGAAAAATTAATGCTCCACATTTCATTTCAAGACTGAAGCATGGGTAAAGGATATATGGATGTGTCTCAAGCCTAAAAAAAAAATTAAACAGTGCTGAAAAGGTGTAGGAAGTAACCACATGGATTGGAAAGGACTCTCTTTCAGGTGATGCTTTGAGATGGAAGTTTGTGTTTCAGGGCCCTGTTTAGAGCCTGGAGAGTTAAATAACAATTGCGGCAAAGATCTCTTTCCTTGGTGAGACAAGCACAACCGTTTACTCCAGATGAAGGCATTGCTACAAGTACCCTGGCCTTTGGCAATGTGCAGACTAGGCTACCGTGATGGCGCTGTGCCCCCTATTTGGAGCTACCCCAAGAATTATTCAGATACAAGAGTTATTGCTGAATGCAGCTCTCTGATAAAGCAGGATTTCATGAGCAACCTTGTTATACCTGAAGTCAGTGTTTGCAGAAGCTATTTACTTCTGTCTGATATTCATACTATTTTTCAATGTTGCAGCCAGTGACTAATTAAAAGAGCATGTTTCTTCACTGTGTAGAACTGTTGTAACTCACAGAAGTGCTCAAAGTAGTGCCCTCTTTTTAAAACACTTTCCCTAACACATTTTCTATAAGAAGTCTTTCACTTTGGAACTGTCTCCAGAGTCCACATTCATTAACCTTCTGAGCATGCCACAAGGCTGATCTTTTCATCCCGCAAGGATTTGGGAAGATTGAAAGCTACTGGATTAAATGGAATTTTACTTGAGCAATCAGTAATTCTATTGCTCAAAAATCTTCAGGACAATTTATTTATATTAAATTGCATTTTTGGAATTTTCAATTTTAGCATCATTTTACTTTGTGAAGCAGCACCTATAGCACTGTCTGATACTTTATAAATGTACAGAAACACCACATATTCTGAGTTATAGTACATGGAGGCAGGGAACTGATGGTATTTTAACTATCTGTACACAAGCACCATTGTGTGCTGGTGTCTTTAAACACTCAGGTAAGAAGTTTTTACTCTCCTTTAAACAAGAAGTCACCTTACTATACCCACTATTTGCATTCTCCACTTTCCCACGCTGCTTTCCATGACACTCTGACCAGCTATTCTTTTTCTTTCTATGATTTTTTTCTCCCTTATGATCATGCATAGGCATCTCCCCTTTAAAATTATGAGACAATCTCCATAAAAGAAACATAGTCTTTTCAGAGGTTGCTGCCTACATTGCTAAAAAGTAATGCTACGAACATCAGCCAAATACTAGAGAGCAATTCTGCAATCCTTTGGGCCCAGCAACAGCACAAAGGAGCAAAGGATAGAAACCCCCAAAGCTCTTATGTCAGAGGATGTTCCCCCCATGTAGCAATAATGAGTCACAGAGAAGAGAAAGCCATCTGCTCATCTGGACACAGATACCGCATGTCAGCTAGCAGGAAACATTTCCACTGAAGACTCTCACTTGTGTAGACACACTTCCACTGTTTCAGATCCTCTAGTCTCTAAACTGGGAACACCAGTACCAACACTTCCTTTCACCACGCTTTTGTCCGTCTTGTCTCTTTTGAATACCAGCTTGTCAGGCAAGAGGTTGTCCATTTGGATGTATTCGTACAGCTTGGCTAGTACCACGGGGTCTCCAGGTCATTTAACAAGAGTAGATGTTCTCGTCACAAACTAAGTATTCAAAGACAGTCACACAAAGCACCGACGACTTTCAGCCAGAGGCAGCACTAGGCTCATGAGGCCCTCTGGCAGCAGCGCCTTCCCACTCCTCCTTTCCCTTCCCACTGCCCTTACCAAGGCTGGGACCTCTCCTGATTCTGGGAAATTGGCATGTTCCTTCCTAAACACATCCCTGCCATCAGCTATTGATGGAAATGAGAAAAGCATAGTCATCATTAATACACTGGATCTTGAAACGATCAGCAGCAGAAATACACTTTGTAAAGAGACCAATTAGCCATAGTTAAAGTCACATTTAACTAAGTTTTTTGGAATGAGGACTGTCATTTATTTTATGTTCCTGCCACATGTAGCTCAATGGGACTCAGCACTGCTGTGCCCTTCAGGTGTTATCACAACCTAAGCAAAGAATAATAACTATATAAGCAGAAAACTCTTTCTCCTAGCATGACTGCTTCTGTAAGCATCATATTTCAATTGACTTGACTATGGTCTAGTTTGGGTCATCCCTGTATAAATGTTTAGCTCCACCAGAGCTACTCATATATGCTGGATGGGTGGCTAATTCTTTTCATGTGTGTAATGTTTTGGATTAAATCATTTCCACACTCATTTTGATGGATTAGGTTTCAGGTGGACAAGACCCAAAAAATCAGATAATTACTCTTAAATACTCTGCTACACTGAAGACATTCTTAAAAAGTACATCTGAAAGAATGAGAAAGCACTATATACTTCTATTAAAATTAGATTTACAACACAGAGGCACTATTATCTCCAAATACAATTTTTTTTTCCCAAAGAGCCATCAGCATTTCTTAAAACAAAAGTGTGATTTCATATTAAATCAGATGATACTAAAAAAAGAGGGACCTGGTTAAAGCTCCCTCAAGTTAAAGAGATAAGGCAATGTCTTTATGCTTCAAAGAACCTAATTTTTGATTTCTATCATGCCTCTGAAATCCATGATTTCTAAACTAATGCCAAATGAGATAAAAAAAAATCCTCACATGCATTACCCATAATCTCATAAACTGCAAAAGATTGGGAGAGATCTAGAAAGAAGGAATTTGGCTTTGGTGTATGAATATTAACTTAATTGTTTTTCCCTTGCAAATAGCAACTTGTCTAGAGTATTTACAGTCAAAAACTGCTCATTTAAAGAAAACCATTTTTATCTGTCAAAGAAAAAAACCCTAGGAAATCTTCTAACAAACTATCTACATATTTTTGAGAGAGAAGGGAATAGATATAAATGACAAGCCAGGAAGACAGAAAAAAAACACCATGCAATGATAAAATGCTAAGAGATGCTTCCAGCACCAGGTAAAAATTACACAGCATTCACCTCCAAAGAAGACAGGCAAAGCTTTCCTGGATAAATCTTGAAGGAAGCCAGCTACCTCTTAAAAAAAAAAAAAAAATCTACAGGGGAAAAGAAGCTTTAAAAGGCTTGTGAAATTGCCAACAGGAAATGACCATCACAGATAAGACCTCCATCAGTCTCTAAATGTACAGGAATAGGGTTAACACTTTGGTTGTTATTCAAAACCAAATGAAAGATGAGCTTATGATAACAGGCCTGGATTAGGACTCAGAAGATCTGAGTTCATTTCTTGGCTCTGCCATAATCTCTCTTTGTGATTTTGGGCCAAGGATTACATTTGGCATAGACTAAAGAAAGGAAGTAGTATCTTCTTTGTATATTAGGGAACTGAGACCCAGAGATAATAACAGGCAAAGATTCACAATGTCATATAGGCATTTACATTTCCAATAAATTCCCCTGAAGAGAAAGATGACTAACAGAGTTGAGGGGTACCTTTGTGGGTCTGATCCTCCAGTTACCTCTGTGTTTCTGTTTCCTCATTATAACATAGGGATAATAATCCCTTTCTCCTGCACTTTGAACAAAGGCTGATTTTTTTTTTCTCTCTCATTAAACTTGAATATAAACTCTCAGGAAAAAATACCCTTTTACCTTCATTTATATATTTCTTACAATTACTTACAGTGAGTAGAGAAGCCAAGGCACTTCCATCAAGATAATAACTAATAACTAGTTATTATGTGTATATATAAATATATATACATATGTATACCCATTCATCTCAGATACTTACATAGTAAGTATCCTTATCCTTATTATTGCTATCATCCCGCTGCATGATAGCAATAATAATAATAACCTGAGTATATTGATGGGGTCTCTCTTGGGGCTGAAACAGCAAATAAGTTTGCAGATTTCCTATGCAATGGGCTAAATTCTGACACTGACTGGGATTAAACCCAGAGTACTTTAGTGTAAACTCAGGATTACTTCATCAAAGTCACTTGCTTTTCATTTCCTTTTCCCCACCGATCTTCCGAAGCTACTAGAATTACACCGATGTGAACGAGATCTGAATCCTACCCATTGGCAACAGTTACTCATAACAGGAAATGGGATATTTCAAATAACAATAGGTGGGAACAGCAAGTAAAGGTTCAGTATGTGGTAACGGTGCTGACTCTTTAATGACTATGTTTATTTCCTTGTGTCCCAAAGAAGGGTAAGTTGCTGAAAGGCCACTTCTCATTTTACTCTGAAATATGTATGTATATTAGATTTTGAATCTAATTTTGCAGCTTATGCTAATGGAGGAACAGTACTGACTCTCACTTTTCATAATGAGGAGAGAAACAGATTGCTTTCTTGTACCATGGAACCAAAGGAACAAGTCGAGCTGTAAGGGCCAAAAGGATCTGCTCATGCTGTGTTAATAGGAAAGCTCACTATTGTTGCAGCAGCAGGTTAGGTGTTTTGTTTGCCCCATGCACTACAGAAAGGAGTCCTGTCATATAAGGGAGAAAGCAAAGGTCTGCCATTCTCGGCTGAGGTTTCCACAGAACTCGTTGTCTAGTCCTGCCTTGATTACTTCCTAGAAAAGGCAGTTTCACAACCACTCCAAGCAAGCAACTCCTATGTCTAATTGGCGTCACAGCTTAGAAACACTTCTCTGGATTCTTCTGTGAAGTTCACAGTCATAATCTAATCCTTTATGCTCTTGCTAAGCCTTACTTGGACAGACACAAGCACCCAGTGAGACAGTCCAGATATTTCTAGCTGTCATTAGCCCTCCAGTCTCTCACTCCATTTCACAAAATGATTGGTACATCAGGTTCCTTTTCTTGCAACTTCCAAAATTTGTCCGAATTGGATTTCTCAGCTTAATGCACTGTTAAATAATGGTCTTTTATTAGCAATGGCAAAAAGGAAGAAATGGTCATGCGAAAATGGTAAAATGTCCAGAGACACCATTTTTTTCCCTAGTTCAGACTGTTTTTTCACCATTAATCACAGCAATTCCTGCTCCTCCACCTGGGGAAGCAGTCACTAACTTCCTCAAAGCAGTCAGTAACTTGGCATCAGACAAGCCCCAGTTGCTTGTTTACTTTTTATGAGGATGCTTATCCTGCAACCCAAGCCTTTCCGAAAGACGCTTTGCAAACAAAGTCTGCTTTTCTTTTTCACTCATATTTAGGAAAAAAAAGATTTAGAAGGCTACTTCATTCACATCATTTTTTTCTAAGAACAGAAATTCAGGACTTCTAAACCATAGAAGATTTTATGGAAGACTAGAGAAGTAGTCATCCTAAGGTTCAGATACCACAAAAATGAAAACTGTTAACTTTTTGAACCGTAGTTTTTATTTATACTGCATAGGACTAGAACACTGTACTTTTAAATACCTTAAAAATCCACAAGTGCTATTTGCTGCATTAGAAACCACAAAATAAGTGGTATTTAAATAGGACTTATAATTATTAATAATACTCATGTACTACTAAGTGGACTGTTCTACTGAGGCTCTTGTGGGAATAGGGTCTAATTCTTTACTAAAGCAGTCACCCAATAAAAAGCTGAAAATGAATATAATTTTGTTCATAAATATGTCCAGCAGCTAAGCACCAGGGAGAAAAGGAACTATTTAAGCAGAAGAACAACATTGGCACATGAGGAAACAGGTATAATACACTGGTTGTGGATAGGCCTGGAATTAGGAGACCATCACTAGCGATTACTGCACTGAGAAACAGAATCACCTTTCCAGTGTCAGCTATGGGGGCAAAAAATGTAACTGTCTTCCAGGTGGAGGTATGGAGACTTAAGGAGGACATTGTATGGTATGTCTACCTGAAAAAGGATTGTTTCTAGGTATCTTTTGGTCTAATACTGTTTCTGGGTGCTGATGAGGATCTCAGACTAGTTCCCAGAGTGCTGCCTTCTCAGTGACTGTTTAGGCATATCTAAGAGTAGCAAAGTGAAAACACGAGCTTGAAAGCATGAACTGGGCTCCACAATTGTGGTAAATTGTGGAAATACATAGTTCCAGATTTGGTCTGCAGAGTAGGAAAAAAAAAAAAAAAAAGTTCTTGATTCAGTTGTAGGTCATTACTTCATGTTTTGTTCACATTAGCTAATGACAACAATTTCGTCCCTCCATTCTGGTTAATTCTTTACCAGTATTTGTAGCACAACATATCACCTCTCCTAGCTGTTTTTTCTATATGCTGCACAAGTTCAGGTTACATCTACCAAAACCTTTCTTATTGTATTTTTGTCACTATTTCTTTTTAATGATCTCAGCTTTCTCTCTGTCTTAGGCCAGCTTATGATCTGAAATGTAAATCTCTAATTCTGTTTCTGCCAGAGTGACAGATCAGGAATCACCCCACTTGCTTGCCTACTCATAACACTTCTATTTATATATCCTCAAATAGCATTCACTTTATCTGTGGTAGAATCACACTGCATGCTAGTTTTCGATTTAGCAACTTACCACCTCAGAAGCAGATCATTTCAAGTAGTGTTCTTTTCTAACCAACAACGGTTTCATGCACTTGACTCTCTCTTTTTCCCCAAATAAAGTCCATTTATTCTAATAAACCACAAGCTATTGATTCTTTCCCCTTTCATCTAACTTCCCTGTATTTGGTTGTACATGAAGTATTTTCAAAAGGATTTCTCCTTTTCCTACTCTTAGCACTGAATACAGTACAAAGCAAGCTAATATGTTCTCTAAAAAAGTATGGATATTTTAAGAACAGAACAGGTGCTCCCCCTGCCTCACACAGAGCACAGCCCACCTGGAAAAACACAGTCTGTCGCCTGCTAAGCAGGCTAGATGATTTTCCAGGAATGTTCCACCATCCCTGACAAAGCAGTTACTACAGAACAGTGGTGGGGCATTTAATGTGGCAATATAGCTTTTCAGACAGAACCTTATTAAAAGTAATGAAGCAAAAAAAATTAAAGCACACAGGCATTTTTTTTTCCCCTGCACATATTTGTAAATCAGTGGCCTTGAAGGGGTAAATTGACAGATTATCCTAACTTTACTTGTGGACAGTCCTACTTCAAAGCTCTTGCGCAACTCTGCAGGCAAAACACTGACATTTTGGAGTGATCTTTTATGATTTGTACAAATTGTTGATACTTTTACAACAGACCGAGCTTATTCTGAGGTAAAAACAGTCCAATCATTTACAGGACATCGGTGACTACCTCTACATAATCAGGGCACACATACTGAATTAGCTGTAAGGAAGTCATAAGAAATTTACTCAAGGAACAGAAGAGCTATATTCCTTCCCTGGCCCTGACCATGTACTAAACAGTACACACGCTTCAGCATCCTTCACCACTACCATCACTGAACAGCCCTCTGCTCTAAATCAGGTTGGCTCTGTCCTGGGTTGGCACATCTAAATGCAGTGATGCAGTCTCAGGGGACTAACTGATTTTGGTTTGTTTTTTTGTTTGTTTGTTTTTTAGTTGGAACATGTTTTCATTAGGGTTTTCAAGGTAAATTCCACCCTGGCTCATGATTCAAAATCCCAGTGGTATAAAACAGATATTTAAGACTTTATTACGATGTATAGCTTGAAGAAAGTCATTAGGACCAAATTATATCTTCAAATATTTCCATTAGTTTGTTCTTTCATTTGGGGGACTATTAAAATTGTCCTTATATTTATTATCTTTCACACAGTACAACACATTCACTTCAACTCACACTCCATCCCTTCATTCAACCTGGCTACTATTAATGCAGGAACCTTCTCCCTTCAGCTCACGGAACGGTCTCCCAGACCACAGCATTTTACTGACACACCATTTTAATTCCTGATTAAAAATACACTGGGTAAAAACACTACGTCTGTTTACTTCCCTCTACACAATCTTACCCACTCTTTCTTACCTGGGATTGCCCTTAGTTCTATGACTCCTTTTGTTATTTAAGATTAAAATCTCTTAATACAGTTAATAACCTGAAATTAAATCATTCAGTGACATGTATATCAATTTTGTTTTAAATAACCATTTATAACGGCCCAACAAAGCAACCATTTAATAAGGATATAGCTTAAATATTTTTTACTGCAGCATAGCCACGTCTCTGCCATGATTTTCTTTGATTTGCTTTATTTTTCCTTATGGCAATAACCTTAACGCCGCTCAGCCAATCACAGACTAACAAAGTGCATGAAAACTTTACTTGCCAGCTAAAAATGTACTTCATTATAGGAGTTTTTCTTTTTAAAATTGCATCTCCATCAATTTACAATCACTAATCCTAGTTGTCCTTCACTGGGAGATACTGTCTACCTGAAAATAACTGTAAAAATAAGATCCAGGATGCTTCCAACTCCACATGAGCACAGTAAATCCCTCCCAGTCCATGAGGTGCCCAGACTGCTGCGATATGGAACACAGCTAAAAAGGGGCAAATTATGAAGAAAAAAAAAAAAAAGAGCAGAGAGCAGACAGCAGCATTCACTGCCACTGTGTTTGAAACTAAAATCTTATCCAAAGAGGGAGTGGGTCCAATACACAAATAGTAAGAATTTCTAGTTATGTTACCAGGTTATATTTGACCAGAGCCCACATCACGTTTCAGGCCACAAAATACTCAGCTCCACAAAACTAAAAGTAGGCTCCAGCTAGGTGCATAATTCATCTACTTAAATCAAGAGGGTTTTATTTTTCGCTCCACGCTTTTCTTTGGAGCCTAGTTTTGACCACAGGTAGATACAAAACTATCTGGACCACCGTCCGCAAGGCAATTTTGGATTTATATTCATGTGCTTGGCCAAGGAAAGAACTCCAGACCAAGTAAGCTTAGTTCTCCCAATTTAGATGTTTTGAGTCTTCTGTATTGGCTTATTTTTTTGAGCATATAATAATGCTTTAATTGACCTTAAGCTTTTTCTTCACACACACACAAAACCAAACGGTTGATTCCAGCAGCACCAGTTATTTGTTTATGGAATCACCATATTAATAGCTTCTGCAGGGTTAGGTGATGGAAAATCAGATCGGTGACATTTTCACTGCTAGCAATCACCAGTTCACAGAAGACAATAAGCAGAAGAAACAAACACAATATTTTAGTTACTCTCTGTAGGTAACTAGCAACAGATACAGAGAAAAGTGGGGAAATGGAAATAACAGATTATAGTAAGCACATTAGTGGAAAATTAGAAGTCCTTTAATAACAGAAACACATTAGATGCATTTGCCCCATGTGCTGGACACTCCTTTGGAAGGCTAATAACCACAATTTTTAAAGTTATATTAAGACATCTGTAACTGACAGGAGTAAGAGCTAGTCTTAAGAACACCAGTGCTCTGACACCAGTACACAAATATGAGCACTTTGATGGAAGCGTGCACTAAAGACTGAACTTTTTCTGGAAGCACATTGCCCTTCGGTGCAGGCCAGGAGCACACCACCCCTGGTAGCTGTCCGCAGGTCAAGTGACACACAGATATTAACTTTCACTTGTAGAAAAGAAAGGGGAGGAAAGGAAAAAAAAAAAAAGTTTCCAGCCTTCCTGTTCCCAGGGAAAGCCTGACCCACGAGACCCGGCAGCTAAGAAACAGACTGCGCACACGGCACTCGGCTTCTGCCTCCTGAGCCTTGCGCGGCTGCTGGTGCCACGGGCACAGCCGGCGCCGCCGGGCGGCCCCGGGAGCCCGGGCGCCGCGGCAACCGCCCGCGGCCGGCAGCGCGCCGCGGGGAAGGCTGCTCCCGCGGCCGCACGGAGCCTCCCCCTCGCGCCGGCGGCTCCGCAGCGCCCTCAGCGCCCGCCGGCGGCTCCGCAGCGCCCTCAGCGCCCGCCCCTCCCCCACGCAGCTCGCGGAGCCCGCCGAACGCACACCTCCCCTTCCAAAAAAGCAGCAGCTCCCCGCATTATATACCCTGCTAAAAATAGCCTGCCGCGGAGCTCGCCAATCAGGACGGGGCGAATTTCGAATCGGACCAATGGCGGGAGCCGTCACGGAAAGGCTCGGTCACGCCAGGAGGAGCCGCGATGCCTGCCGCCCGGCGATTGGGCAGCTCTGACATCATTGGCACGCGGGGTAAGGAGCGTGCGGCGGAGATTGGGCCGCGCCGCCCGGCGGCGTAATGGGATCACGCGGGGCGGGGGGAGGGCGCGCGAGGCGGGGGCGGCGGCGGCTGCGGCCGGGCAGAGCTTTGAATAGGGAAGTTTTGCAGGGGGTTACATTTGCAGTCAGCGCCGTGTTTGCAAATATTGTGTACGCTCCTGCGCAAGTGTCCTCCGCCAGCCGCGGGAGGGGAGAGCCGCAGCGGCAGCCTTTGGAGACGTCCTACATTGCTGTGCAATTAAACTTTGCATGAAACTTCGGGTCTTTTTTCCTCCTTAAGCTCCTAAAGGAATTAATATATATCTATATATACAATTTTTTCTTCTTCTTCTTCTCTGGAGAAAAGGGGGGGGCTTGGAAACTGAGACAAGAGGTTTGACATCCCCCCCGCACACACCCCTCACCCCTGCACATAAAGGAGGCATCTGTATTTTTGTAACCAGCACTGACTTTGTTGTTGCAACTTGAGACATGGATGTTCTCCCAATGTGCAGCATCTTCCAGGAACTCCAGATTGTGCACGACACGGGTTACTTCTCAGCCTTGCCGTCCCTGGAGGAGTATTGGCAACAGGTAAATGAGGATGTCGATGTTGTTGTTGTTGTTGTCGGTTTTTAAGCCGTATGAGCGGATTTAAAAAAACAAAAAACAAAAAACAATTGTCAGCAGCGAATTTGGGGATCATTGAGCACAAACGTTTAGAAATGTTTTGAAGCAAGTGTCTTGCTTTTAACATAGCTGGCTTTTTCTTTTTTCTTTTTTCCTTTTTTTTTTGGAAAGAGCTCCGAGGGGGATTTAAATTATCTGCGCATCCCCGCTTCTCCGTGCTGCGTCCCCCTGCCCGAAAGCGGCTGTCAGGCGCGCGAGCAGCGCGGCGCCTCGCGCTCCTCCGCAGCGGCCCCGCGCAGCGCAGCCCGGCTCGGGCCCGCGCAGCACCGCTGCGCGCCCGCGCTGCGCTCCGCGAAACTTTTGCGCCGGTGCCAGGTCCCGGCTCCGCAGCTGGCTCTTGTCACCCAACTCCCCCGCGCCTGCCAAGGGCTGGTTCTCCCCCCCTCTCCCTCCCTTGCAATTTATTTATTTATTTATTTATTGTCCCCTGGCGATGATGGAAAAAAATAAAAATTAAATTAAAACAAAACAAAAAAACAAACAAAGCCGGCTCCGGGGGCTCCTGTGCCGGAGCGCGGTGCCGGCGCGGGGCTCCGCGGGCGCTGTCCGGCGCGGGCTTGCACGGTCCGCGAGTTGTCAGTCATATGACAGCGATCCCCGTGCTAATTGCCTGGGTCTGCAAGGAGGAAGAGCGGAGGCTCCTGCCCTTTCATGGACATATTTTCTTGGCTTTTTTAAAAATTATTATTATTATTTTATTATTATTATTTGGCCCAAGCAACTGGATTGCTGGAGACGAGATCGCCGCTGACATTTCTGCGTTATCTGTGCTTTGCGCTGGAGGGGATGGGGCTGCTGGCTCACCCCCCTGCCGAGCTGTTTGCTCTTCGGCAGAGTTACCAGATCAAATACCTGCTTGCTTTTAAGAAGGACGAGCAGCCTTTCGAGAAGGTTGAAATGCAAAGTGTTACAACCTTCACATGCCTACTAATTGTATGCAAAGTCTTTTTTTTTTTCTCTCCCCCCTTCCCCTTTCAAAGAGGCAGCTCCATAGTACGTGATTGAAATTGAGCTAAGTAGTTTCCTTCAGGCATTTGGGTTTTTGGCAAAGGGCCAGCCCTGGTTCCCAGTAGCCTTCAGAGGCATTTAAACTCTCAGAGAGCTTCATTCTGGTCCCCATTACTAATCTATCTAATGAAGAATTTAAATTAGTCGGGAATATTAAAGTTTAACAAGATCTTAATAAATGCTTTTTTCCCGTTTTCTTGGCAAATCAATACACTATTGTGTCGTCTCCATCAAAACCTTTCTCTAATGCGAACCAGTTACCTAAACATAGGGAAATATAGAAATATTGAGTGTGTGTGGCGGTGGGGTTGTTTTTTCCGTTGTTTTTTTCTTTTTTCCTTTCATTTTTCCCCAAGCTCCCAGCCTGATCAGAATATGTGACCCAGTTTAGTTGAGTGGTGCTGGGGGAGAAGGGACGCTTATACTCCGGCAGCACTCCCCTTGGACCGATGGGAAGGGGCTCTGAGGGGAATGCATGGCATTTGGGATCAGGTTTTGCTACCGGGATTGGAAGAGATGATCTGGCTAAAATAAGTAGAGTTTGATATGGAAACTTGGTGTGTCCATCTTCTGTGTAACGTTCCCGTACGGATTGTTTCCTATAGTGGAAAAGAATAATCCCAAAACATCGCCCTGTTGCCATAACAGTTCTTACCCCTTTTTTGTATTCCTCTGAAAATGGCTAGAAAGAATATATACCGAAATTGAAAACTGCAGCTCCAGCCATTTAAAGTGGTTTTGTTTTTTGTTTTGTTTCGTTTCATGGGGTAGAAGGGAATGCGGGGCAGGAGGGAAGTTGTCCATGTACTGTTGCATGTATATTTGAACAGAGTACTTTCTTGGCAGATGGTCAGGATTTTAAAAGGAAGTCTCCTTTGGCATTGCGTGAAAGAAACAGAGAGATGACTCATACAGTTGCACTCTTGGCCAGTAGATAAAGTTCTTGTTCATTGTGGGACTCCCAGCAGGACCTCAGAGTAATTTCCCGTTTTACATCCTATCGAATAGGACATTTCAATTCTGGAACTTTTTCCTCCCCTCTCTCCTGTGGTTGAAGTGCCCCGCGTTGCTCCGAAACATGCACAGGAGCAGTTAAAGTTACGTGGCATGCATGTCCATACGCGTGGAAGTGACATTCTTTGAAAGTCGAGTGTGGTGCGTTCTCTTGCACAGGAAATGGGTGGTTATCTGCTGCTCCATTGATGTCCCCTGAACGCGGACCAGACCATCAGCTCTGCAGCCCTACTAAAATGTGCCTTTGTTTTCTGACACAGCGTTGGGGTTTTAGCTGCGGGTCAGAGCACATTGTGTTCAGTTGGGTCCTTTCAGCCTCATGTTTGTGTGAGGGAGGGAGAGAAAACAACTTGAATTAGACAAGGAGGCAGACCAAAGTGTAATTATTTGTTGTGGTTCTTTGTGGTGCTTTTCCACATGAGCCTGCTAAAGATACAGATTTTATGATGAGAACGATTGTAATTTGACTGACTCATTAGAACGCTATTTTGAAAACCAAAGCTGACTTGCACCTTCAGCTGTGTGTTTGAACTCCTGCCCAGGTCTCAAAAACTGATTTCTTTTCATTGTAGCAGTCACCTAGTTATGGCTGGAGGAGTCTTTAATTTGTTTTGAGCATGGAAACCCCAAATCAAACGTACTACATTCCTGCATGCTTTTTGAAGAGTAAAATACAATTGGTTTTATTTCTAAGCAAGCTCGTAACTTCTTTTCTTTCTTCTTCCTTCTCTTTTACCCAGACATGCTTAGAGCTGGAACGGTATCTTCAAAGTGAACCCTGCTACGTATCTGCATCTGAAATCAAATTTGATAGCCAAGAGGATCTCTGGACCAAAATTATTCTGGCGCGTGAGAAAAAGGAGGAATCTGAACTGAAGAACACGTGTGTCCCAAAAGAGGACAATCCTCCTAGTCAGAACTTAGAGACCAACAGTTTAAATTCTGATGTGAGCAGCGAATCTTCGGACAGCTCTGAGGAACTGTCCCCTACTACGAAGTTTACCTCTGACCCTATCAGCGATGTTTTAGCCAGTTCAGGAAACTTGAGTTCATCTGTCACTTCTACTCCCCCTTCATCTCCTGAACTGAGCAAGGAACCTTCTTCTCAGCTATGGAATTGTACGCCGGGTGAGTTGCATTCACCGGGGAAAATACGTACCGGTACCGCTGGAAAGACTGCAGAAAAAGGTACCCCCGTCAATGGTGACACCTCACCAGATGGCAGAAGGCGCGTTCACAGGTGTCATTTTAATGGTTGCAGGAAAGTTTACACCAAAAGTTCACATCTGAAAGCACATCAGCGCACTCATACAGGTTAGTAACCATATGCTTATTAAGAGTTGGCAAGTACTGTAGGGAATACCCCTGACAGTAGTGTTGTCACAGCGTTACCCAATCACTGGGTGGGAGCCCAGGTTTGGAGAGATGATGTAAGAGAACTACAGGCTTACCAGCATGGACGACATCACTTCCTCATTCTCTCCGTAAGCCAGCTGAAGCCAAGACAGTTGGCTGTAGATGAGTCCTCTGTCATAGCAAGTAGGAACCGTTCATTTAAGCAGACTACAGTCGGGAAGCTGCAGCAGTATATAGTCTTCAGGAAAATTTGCTAGCCAAAATAGACACTAGACCCCTGTTGACATTTATTTCAAAAGTAAAACCAAACTGAGACTTTCTTATCAAAAAGGAACTTCATATCAAAAAACTGGGCAGACAGCTAAATAGCATAAGAACATGTCTTCACAGTTCATTCTGTATCAGGTCTATTAAATCAAACATCCCAAGGCCTTGGCTATATTAAGTGTAGCTACAGTTGTAAGTCACTGAACAGTTTTATGTGCTGTAATATCAGCAAAAGTCTTGGAAAGCCACAGTGTGTTCCAGTCCTTGTAACTAATCAGCCTAATTGGACCTGCAAATGTACTATTTACTATTTAATTTCTTCCTAAAATACTGAGCAACGGCATTTTATTGTTATGGAACCTGGATTTAAAGTAACAATCCTGTATGTTATTGGGACAGAAAGCGAGGAAGGTAGACACTTCAGGGCTTCTATAAATATTTTATGGTTGAAGTAGCTGGCTGATTTGCTTTTGTGAGCATTAATATTCTACATCTCTCTATGACTGCAGTTAGATATGTAGAGCAACTCACTGGCTCAATAGCCATAGCTTAACATGAGGAATTAGATTGTCGTTCTTGGTGTGCCAATCCAAGGACCTATGCATTTGGGTTTTTTTCCTCCCCAAGTGTAGAAAGAGGGAATTCAAAGAAAAGATCCTATTTTGACTCATGAGCTCAGCATTTTTATGGGAAGTCTGAGCAAGCTCTGATGTTCCCATTGTCATGTGGAAGTCGAATAAAACGAGATTATTTCAAGAGGAAAGAACAACTTCCACTGAAATTTTGGTGGCTGAGCAGACATAAATAGCTGCCAGCCTCAGAAGTATTGCAGAACTGTTGCCCCGGTGCTCCGTGCCTGAGAATGTTCCTGTGAATGGAAGTGGTATTTCTTGAATGCTGAAATAGCAGCGTTCAAAGTGGTGTGCAGGCTTTTTCCAAGAATATGTGGCTCAGCAGAAAGAAGGCTGCATGTTACACAGATGAGCTGAGTGACAGAGGACTTTGATGCAATCCAGCAGCCTAATTGCATTTTGGAACCTAGCTCTGCTGTCTTTAATCACCTTTATGAGGTGAATGATACCTCTTTGGGAGTAAAGGTGCCATTAGAGATGAACAGGAGTGGTAGAAGGATGGATTTCTTTGTTTCCTGTGAGCCTGCGTAATAGCTTTTTTTAAGAAGAATGGGATTATATGATGTTCTGTTGCAGTAAAATAGTTAAGTAGGAATCCTGTGGATGAATTTTCCAGCCTTCTTTCCATATGTGTTTTGAAGCATTAGAAATATAAACTAAAACTGTCTCTCTTTGCGGTGTGGAGGAGGTCTGCATAGGAATGAATGGGATAGCTCCTATCTTCGACAGAAGTCATGGCTAACCTATACTCTGCTTTCTTTGTAGGGGAAAAGCCTTACAGATGTTCATGGGAAGGGTGTGAGTGGCGTTTCGCAAGAAGTGATGAATTAACCAGACACTTCAGAAAGCACACTGGTGCCAAGCCTTTTAAATGTAGTCACTGTGACAGGTATGTGACTAAAATGCACCTTTTTAAATAGTTATTTTTAATGCTTGTTGGAAAGTGAGTGTAGGCTACCTTTCACAAGGTTCACTTGTGAAGGAATTGCTTCAGGAGACAACTATGTCTAGTACTTCTAATGGATTATTGTATTTTCACACTTAAAAAAGGAATCTGTTTTATTAATCACCTGGAGGGAGGTTTGTAGTCTGATGCTGCAGATCAGTTTGGAGAAACCCCTAGCGTTCGCACCTCGCGGCAGATCGCCTGGGTACACGGTGGCACCTCGTGTGTGACTGTGTACCCAGGGACTGCCACATGCCTCCTCCTCCGTCAGCTTTGTTTGGGAATAGCGGAGAGACAGGGCACGCGTCTCCTGTGTATGTCTAGCTCTGTGCGCCAGCCACCGGGGACTAACGTGCCATCCCACGCTCCTTCCTCCGCAGGTGTTTTTCCAGGTCTGACCACCTGGCCCTTCACATGAAGAGACACCTCTGAATGGGTCAAGAGGTGACTCCTGTGGGCTAAGAGGCGTCAAGGTGGAACAGCCTTGAGCAGAGGGATGCGTGTTCCAGCCAAAGCATGCCATTTTGCACCCTACCCAGTTGCCTCCAGGACCTCTCTTCCTTGAAGGTCTTTTGAGGGCTAATAAGTCATGTAAGAAACGGCATAGCAACCGCGGTGCGTGATGTTTGGGGTTTCCTGGACTCATACACTGGTATCTAACCTTCTGAGTGGCTCCTAAGCCTTTGCCGTGAGCATGTGCACTGAGAATGTTAATGATTGGGCGACTGTATGTTATGAGGATCTATTGATGACTGTATGCTGGGGCACATTTTTTTCTTGTGGTTGTTTTATAACTGTAAGAGAAAAAAAAAAGTCTGAATGTCTTGTATGTAAGGAATATCTCGTGAGATGGGACGACCACCAATCATTTCCAAGGGGTGGGGGGAGGGGTGTCTGCACCTTTTTCAAGGGAAAATGGAGAGGGGAAGGGGGGAACAAAAAAAGAGTCAGGATGCCAGGATGGAGTCGGGGGACCTCCCCGTTCCTGTGTGAGAGGAGCTTTAGGTGTCTGGTGCAGCTATTAAACGTGCAATGTGTCAAGTAGCTTGTTTTACTTGCTACAGAGCTCATTTGTAATCCATTGTATAAGCTGTGTATTTACAAATGTAACACAACTATAACTTTTCATTATAATACAAAGGTTATTGCATGGTTCCGGGGAACTATATGCTTTTCCATTCTTTAATCAGGACTGCAGTTTTGATTCCAGTTAAGAGCAGCTAAAATACAATTGGTCTAATGTTACATAATGTATGGAACATGAATAATTTTTTCTGTTGGGTGGATAAAACCACTATTGGTTAGAAACTGATTTTTCTCATGCAGCTAATTTTTCTCTTATTTATGCCTTGAGGACTAACTTCTGGTTTTCTAGCTGTTAATGCACTGTTGACCTTAATAATGGTGCCTTATGCAAGTGACCTTCTCTTGTAGGGGGTCTTATACAGGGGTATGGGTGATGCATGCTTTATTAAGGCTCTCTTTTCACCTGGCATTGTACTGTATCAAATGTATAATATGAGGGGAAAAAAAGGTTACTTCCAGGGTCCTCCTTCACAAAGACAAATATAGAGAAAAGTCGTTCATGTCAGTACAGTATTTGTTTAACTTAGACAATTTGACTGTGTTACAGTATAATGCATACGCCAGTTGAATACCTGACCAGTTCTGCCACCTTGAGACTTTTTTCATATTGACCTTGCACAACAACTGTGTATATACACACCCCAACTGTACTTAATATGTCAAGTTTTCATACATATTAAAATACAGAAGTATTAAAAAGATATATTTGCTTAAAAGGCACAAGTTTCACATCTATATATCTAGCTATCTGTTGGTCTTACAGAAAGAAACTATATTACTTTTTTTTTAAAAGTCGGCAGAAAAATAATTGTGTATGTATATTTGTGTGTACAGTCTGTGTATGTGTATATATATAGATAATATATAAATATTTTTTTTAAAAGGAAAAAAATTAGAACACATAGCTAGAAAATGCCACAGCCCGTGAAGATTTCCCCACCCCCCAATATGGTCATTAAGGAGACAAAGAAATGAAAGATACAGTTATTAAAATCTAGCATTTTTAGAGGCTTTACCTTTAGCTTAATGGTATGCTAAAGGCTCTGTTGGCATTCAGTCCTTCTCAGACTGCTGACTGTGTTTGTAGTTATTAGGTTGTCTGGAATAGCGTATCTGTGGCCATTTAAGAATGGTATGAACTGAATATTGGCATGCTAAAAGAATATTAGCTGTGTGCAGATGAACTGCACTCAGATTTTGGCCTTCCAGCTTATTGGAGGACCTGTAAGTGAGCTAGTTGTTGTGGTGGTTGAGCTCTAATTTTACATAGTTCAGCTCAAATAAAGACTGTTTTTCCTAGGGTAGAAATAGTCTGTCCAAAAGCAGTATTTTTTTTTTAAACCAGCTCACTACAGTTGATGCAATGAAACACGTGATTCGTTTCTTTTTCTATTTATTATTGGTCTTGCTTACAATGCTAATATTTTGATATATCTTCCTGGAAATGTATGTAGATAAGTGGTTTAAAAAAAAAGTATATGCAAGTCATCTGGTTGTAAGGAATACACAGGCTTAAATCATTCTCATTTCATTTTTTGTTTTAAGATGCCTAAAAATGCACTTTTTTTCCAAAAACAAACAAAAAAAATCCCAGAAAATGGTTTTAGGGTTGGATTTTGTTTTGTTTTTAACTCGTTTGCAATGTCTTTGGCTTAGCCATAATTCTGATAAACAAGAAAGTAAACAAAAGCAAAAAAAACCCCAAACAAAAAACATTAAACTTGCACTGGCTTGTCTCAATTGTGAAATACCATCAGACTTGTGTGGATGGGGTGGGGCTGTGTGCCATATGTCAAATGCCTGTAATTTTCTTAATAAGCAAGTACATTTTGTTCAGGTGATAACTGAGCCTCAATCAAGCTGAAAAATAAAAAATAAAACATTTTTGCTTGAAATTTAAGAAGAAAAAGTTTCTATTAGTGAAATTTCTTTTTTTGTTTTTGAAGCACCCTGTTATCTAAAGAATCTCTTTGTAAGATTTTTGTAAAAATTTTGTTTTACAAGATTTTATTTGAAATTGTTTTTTGCAAGATTGTTATATTTCTGTATGAATGTATTTTTTATTGGAATAACATAAAAAGAAATTCTTATCAGCATCACGTGTCTGGTTTTCTCTTTCTCCTCTCTGAAGGCATACACACAAAACAATGTCAACTACTATGTTGACACTTCATCTTGAGTCATCTGATCATGGGTCCAAATATCTTTGGAACATGTTTCGTGGAAGATAAGCCCCTTTGAGAAAATAATATTGGCAATAGCAAGATAAAATTCTTCCATGTCTGAAAAGCTGTTGTTGATTCGTCTTTTGCTTCAATGGAATGAATAGTTAACAGAATGGTTATTGCAAGACCACACCTTTCTTTCAAATTGTTTGTTCTGGAGAGGTGACTACACGCAGGACAAGTTCTGCATGGGTGAAATGAGATTCAGTGGGCATTTGCAGTGAAGGAAAAAGCAGAAAGGAGGCAACTGGGCTAGGAGCACATACCCAGGTTGAGTTCAGCGAAGGTGCAGGCCTTTGAACTGCCTTGGTGCTGGGGAGGCGAGCCCAAAAATCTTGAAGGGACAATTGTGGGTAGGAACGCAGAGGAGGAACCGCGTGAAATTTTCCTGGCCCAGATGCACAGATTTGGGTCTGCTGCCAGGCTGACCTGACCTGCATGTTGGTGACCTTCAACCAGCCAAATGGGAGCATCTGCATGGACAGCATTTTAGCAGAGAAATGGCTCTTTAAAGCATGCCTGGCAGGTAGACTGCCTTTGGACCCATGCATAACTTGTTTAATGTTGCCTTGTGGCTTCTGCTGCCCCCCATGCTTGTTTTAAAAATCTCTTAAACACAGCATAAAACCATTGACAAAAAATCAGAAAATTATGCGCTTTGAACATGTGAATGGAGTTCACAATATTTGAATGTTGCTTGGGTTTAGATTAGAAATTGTCTAAAAAGGGTACAGAAAAGAACACAATAAATAAGTCCAAACTGAGGTGGAAGCGGTGTGAAGGAGAGCCCCTTGCTGTCTGCCTCAGCTAGCCCTGCGATGGGCTAGTAAGCAGACCTGAAAAACCTGTGAGGTGCTCCAAAATGCCTTTGCGAAGGCAGTGAAGGAATGGTAGTTTAAGCAAATTCTTGATCTGCAGTGAGAGTGGAATAATACATTTCACCACTGCATTTCTGATTGTTTTGAACAAAAAAAACCCCTCATTTCTTCACCTTCGTGTAGTCTGTATAAATTTCACCTTATACTTCTCAACACCTTGAAGTAGTAGTTTGGTTCTTGCTCTGCCTCCGATTTCTAGTATCATCAATGTTATTTAAACTGTCTTGCTTAGGGAGGTTTTTGTTTTTGTTTTAATAGCTTTCTTTCTCCTATTTTGTACCTTAGGTAAACTTAATCACATCTGTGAGTGCCTCTAATCACTTGTACCATGCCACACACAGTGAAACCTAGGTGGCAGATGGGAAACTTAGCTGCAGTTGTAATAGAAATAATAAAGGCTACCAAATGCTTAGGGTTGTGACACTGCCTTCTTGTCTGTATACACAGCAGAAACATTTTTAAAGAACTGAGCTTGACCCTGGAGGTTCTCCACCCAAAATGTTCAGTGGGTGAGTAATACAGAGCAAGGATTGGCAAATTTTTGTTTATCGGGTGTGTGTCTTCTAGGGCAGTGTCTTACTGTATCTTTTAAATATGGCCTGATAACTGCATTATTAAGGCAGTTATTGAGATCCCATCCCCTTTTTCAGAGAGATTGTACTGAAAAAAGTAGTGTTCAAGCAAAAAGGCTAGGGAGTGCAGAACTATTAGGCAAGAAGGAAACGGCAAAGCAGAAAGCAATAGCCATTGCGGGGTTGGTGCATTTCAACATGCACATCTGCAGGCTTGCTTAATTCCAGATTTTGAAACACAGAGCAAATGGGAAGGGATGTGAATTTGAGGGTGAAAATGCCAGGTGACTTGTACAGAGCACTGACCTTGATAGTAGCCTCAGCAAGTTCCAGCAACTTCAACTGAGGTAAAAATGAGGACAAAGCCTGTGAGCCAACATGTTAGCTTCTTACTGCAAAGGTTAGCACTTAGGCACACATATGTGCACGCAAAGGTCAAGATGAAAGAGTTAAAATCCTGGAACTGAACCTGTTTTTTTCCTCTTGTGTGTGAAAAATCCTAGTATACAAATGGGCAGTGCCAGTACGGTACATCACAGTATACCAGCTTATTTCAACAACTGTGTATTTATTATAAGTATAGGATGACTTTGAAGTTCACAATGGATAAGTGATCGCTGTTTTCTTAAATTGGATGTTCATATTATTTAAATACTACTTTCTCTCTCCCTTCTGAACCACATTATTATTTGTGACAAGCCAAATCTAGAACTGTTGTGCTTGTTAGAGCATGTTGAAGACAAACTGTATTTTATTCTTTTCTCTTTAGAGGTCGTTTATGGTACCACTGCCTTTGCATCTGTTTTTTACCTCTCCTATTCCTCTAAACTGCTTGAGCATTTGCTCTTTATTTTCTTTAATTGCATTGAAAGCTCTGAGGAATAAAAACAACCTCTGTAAATCGCACAAATAGCATCAGCAAAATTGCAAACAAGCAGAGGGAAGAACACTGTGGTGATTGTTTCAAAAAGTAGCTGAATCTTATTTACACAGCATCAACAGAGTATGTGATCTTATAAAGTCACACAAAAGGAACAGACAACCTTCTTTAATAAGAGGTAAGGTCCATGGGACCATGGATGGACCCCTTGGGATCCCTTGGAGGTCTCCTTAGGCATGTCTGGAAAGAGGAGTTAAGGTAGACTTAAACAGTAAGGGGAGCTCTAACTGCACAGGAGGACATGGGGAAGGGGGGAGGGAAGAAACAGGTAAAGAAGGTTTCCCCTCTGATTTTAAAAGTGTAAGAGGAACTTTGTCCTCTCCTTATTACTCCACTCTTCAAGACTTCCATGGAGAAAAAACAGTTTGGAAAGGAGATCTCTACAATACTTTTTCCTCAAGCTTTGCTTTCTCGGGTAACATCATGCTATAGAGTAGGCAATGGGACAGTACTGAAGTTCGCTATTTCTGGTGACAAGAGGATACCAGTACCAGGAAATCTGGACCACCACAGAAGTCTGCCTGCTGCTGCTTCATCTCCTTGGGGTCCTGTAGCCAAGAAGCATTAATAGGGTACTTCTGAAATAAAGCCTCTGACATCACAAGAAACTCTGCTGAGATTATACAATCCAAGGCAATAGTATCTTTATTTTTTTCCCTTTAGCTCTTTTACCCTTTACACTGGCTGTTTCATCCCTTATTCATGGTCCCTAGATATATGGCATTTATTTTTGATCAAACCTGTAGCAATACTGTCTCATAACTACTTGAGCTCTTACATGTAAGGAAGAATGAGCAGATGGAGTATTGCCTTTACACATGGGTCTACAGAGGTTTAATCAGTCTAGGATCCATTGGAGCTACCCTGGGAAATAAGGGTTTTCAGGTTCAAGCATTAATATTGTGAGGCCTTGGTCAAAAGCTCATTTAAGCCAAGGGGAAATTCCTCACTGAATTCAACTTGCTTCAGACATAGTCATTTTCTCATAGAGCTGGACCTAGGGAGGAGGTACATTTGAAATCCATTCAGAACCAAATTTTGATTCAATGACATTTATGACTAAATTTTGTCCATTTTTCCATGAACGTTTGATAGCTGGAGTTGACTAGTGCAAGCATTACAGAAATGATTCTCTTAACAGAAATGCGATTTTTTGCTGAAATTTATTTTTGATTGCAGACTGATGTAAACTTTGCAATTTGCACTGCCGTTGCAGTTACACAACAGCTACACAATCATTTGGTAACTTACAGCAGTGATTATATTCAACTGCAATGTTTTCAATCTGAATGTTTCACAAATTAGTAGCTGAGAAATTATTAACTGAAGAAATTAACTGGATTTGTAGGCTACCATAGCAACAAAGGTGGCCTATGGCTTTAAAAAAAGTGCTGCATCAGATACAAGCCAGCGCATTTCGTTAAAAGAAAGAAAAGCTATTCCGAATTTCCAATTGAGGCTACAGACTGGTCATGTTCTTGAAATATAGGTTTATAATTTGTCACAGGAAAAATAACTCCATAAAGTAAAACCACTAAGGTGTTTTAAGATGATCTATTGTGCGGAGGTGCCTAGCGCAGCCATTTTGGATTGGTGTCATGATAGGAAACAGATGGTATATGTGTTTATGTTTAACATTTAAGGAGGTATAGAAAGCAATTGGGAGGTGATGTATTTTGTTAATGGGCGAGTAAAGCCTCATATGTACAGTTAAAATAGAAGGTAAAAACAAGCAACATTTTTTCAGCACAAATGAGGCAATGCAACAACATGCTTAAGCAGATTTATTTGACTAGTTTCACTTTAAATAATTTTAATGAGAAATTCTCTAAATGTTTTTGAGCGGAGATAGAAAGTAATCTGGTAACCACATGTCTTGATGCAAGCCAAGCTGTTCTTTAACAGCAGTTTCTTTCAATACAATATAAATTTAGCTGGAATTAGCATTGCTGAATATTAGTCCCTCAGTGCTTCACTTGCTAAGCCTCCATCTTCTTTTTATTGCCTCTGTGCATTTTAGAAGCAGAATATGTGGCCAGTTCTGGACAAAAGCAAATTATCTAATTGGTCTGGGGAAGAGGATGTATTTACTGAGTTCTGTAATATAACAAACACTTCAGTAATAATTCAGGAAGGTAGCAGATCTGCATAGTACGGTAAGATATTTTTTCCGCAATGTGCTGCCTTTTGATACTGAACATATCAAAAATCTAGTTACACATGCAAAGCTGTATTTTTCTGAATTGTATATACTTCACCCTACTGTATGCTATTTCATTACAAAAGATTTATCTTTGAATACACAGAGATAGTCAAAGACTATTGTTAATTTTCAAGCTTCACTAGGCAAGTTGCTCAGTTTTCTGCATTTTCCTTTATTTGTTTTTGCTAACTATGAAGAGGACATTGAGGGCAACAGGATTTTAGTAGATCCTCATTGTAATTAATTATTCATCAGCAGTAGAAGTATTAACACTAGTAGTCAGACATCTGTATGAGACTCAGGTCTTACTGTGGTAAACTCTATTGGGAGAAGCGATTCCATCCACACTCTACCGAATTAGGCTGAGGCACATTTGGAATTACCCGCACCAAAAGATAAAGAAAGCAATTTTGCAAACTGGTCTGATAATCTCAGGGGTTTCCCTTTTCCTGGTCCAACAGATAATACTATTGATATTTTTCCATGATTCCATACAATCACACCTGCCTGTTGCAGATGGACTCATCCCGGACACTGAGATGAGAAATCACCGTGCAGACCACTGGACTTCAATGCTTTTCAGTGAGCATTTTTAGGAGGGACCTTGTAAAACCCATCCCTGTCTAACAAGATTAGGATATTTCTTATCATTTCTTGATTTTGTTTTGTATTTCTAAACATCTTCTTCTGCAATAAGTTTGGTGTATTTTATGTGAAATGCTTTGGATCAACTGAGATTTCTTCTTAATTTGAAAAAATTGTTAAGAATTAATCTTTAATCCCACAGATAGAAAAGGATAAATAAGAGATGTAATAATGTTATAGTGGTAATGGGATTTGAGCCTCAGTAGGAAATAGATACATTATTCATAAGGATTGATGGTCTTCAGTGTCCCAACAGCCCCTTGTGGGGCTTTGGAGGTATTAGACTGGTCACTGGAGAGAAGGTTGCTATAATGTTCAATAAGCTAAAGTAGAAATATAACAAGAATTATAAAGCAAAAACTAATCAAATCCTAAATATAAATACAGTGTTACAGATGCATCCCCCAGTTATCTCCAGAAACCACCCTGCCTCAAATGGTTGTCAGTGACTTGTCCCTTATTATCTTTAATCAAGCAGAAGAGAGAGGCATTGAATGCCACAGTGGATCTGTATAAAAGGCACTGCAGGTGAAATCTATAATGCTGTGCTTTCCACTATAAGCACGCTGCTGTCCTGCCCCCATTCCACCAAGGAAAGAAAGTGCAAGAAGGAAACAAAGGGATGCAGCATTTCTGTAGCCCGTGTGATGTCCTGCGTAGCTTCTTCTAATTTTTATCCCCCAATTCCAAGCCACAGATGCTTTGTAGGGCAAAAATCCAGCCTGGATACCTGTAGGTAAAACACACAACAAGGAAGCTGACTAAAAGGGATCTTTGCAATAAGGTTTTCAGCTCTTACACAGCTGGAATCTATGCACACACAGGTCCCTGTGCTTTGTGACAGCACATTATTTATCTTACGTATTATGGATACCTTTTTTTTTTTTAATGAGTGTTTGTGTATTCTTTCATTTATCCAAACAGATTATGCACTTACAGTTTGAATATTGGTATATAAAATTACTAGTCACCAAACAAATGTAACTGTGTATTTCAATATTAAAAAATATCTTCTTCATTAGATGTTAAGTATCTTGGGTTAATGCTGAAGTCTTAAAAGACTGATCTGTTTGGCCAAGAGAGAGGAAAAGATTAATAAAAGAATAAAGAGCTTGGGGATGTGGCTTCTCTTGGCACAAAGGGTAGCACCCAAAGTCTGTTCAAATATTCATGTGTACAGATAGTTTAATGCAAAGCAGTTTTAAGCCTTGTTTCTCAAATAAGCTCCATGCAGTCTTCTGACCCTCACCTTCTGTCCCCTGAGATTTGGGGGGGAGAAAAAAAAAAGCCATACAAGACTTCTTTTGAACACTGTGGAGGACTGAAACCAACATTGGTAAAGGATGCAGAGGCTTCAAATGAGAAATTCGCATGTCCCTGAGGCTGCATTGTTGAAGTCAAGGGTGGATCAGGTTCCTGAGTATGGGAAACAGAAGCAATGTCTGGAAGGATGTAGCTTTTTGTGATATTGGGGATTTGAAAACACAAGTCAGAGCAAAGGTGCTAAGAGTCAAAATCTTGAGCCTTAATACTGAAGCACTGGCCTTTTTCAGTGTTTGGTGAGAGACCCCCACCTTAACACCTGTCTAGGTATTAACAGTAAAGGAAGAGGCAGTTGCTCAGTACCCTGCAGTTTCCCATATATTTAACTGTGTACATTCAATCCATGACATGTAGATATGAGTCTACATTTTAAGGCTAAAATTAAGTTCTAGATTTGAAAACGTTATTAAAGAAGCGATCATGACAGAAACTAAGGAGTCCAAGAATCTTCATATTTTTTATTAAAATTTATATACACATGCACACACACACATAAATGGAGACAGATTTTCTTGTCTAGGATTTTTTTTTTATGTTCTATGTTCCAATAAAACAGTGCTCTTCAAAAGTCATCTGTAGGACTGATAATATATCAGCCTTAAAGTAGGGTGTAAGATGAAACCAGCTGAAAACACAGAACAAAATCAAACAGTCTGTTTTAGTAAGACCGATGCAAAAAAAAAGGCAAAAAATAAAGCCGACTTTAAGAGTTCTTTTGAATTTAATGCATTGTGGGAATATGAGTAAGCTAGTCATGTCAATATTGAGGTTGTTGATGAACATAGCTAACCAACCATAGATCCAGGCTCTCAGAAGTTAGGAACCAGGTTTCAAGAAAAGAAATAAAAAGAACAAGTTTAACTTAAAAGTTTGAGAAGTAAAATAAATGGTAATATGACACTAGATTTTTTTAATTTGAATTCTGTTTTTTGGATCCAGCAGGGTGCATTCAGAACATGTTTTCATGATATGCTTTACAATAAAAGCCAAGAAACTAAAAAATATAACAACAGTGCTCAAAGTCCTACTATAAAATGGAGTGAGCTGGTCACACTGAGACAAGTGTAGGCAAGTAAAATCCTCTGCTAGTGTAAAACAGTAGACTTCCCTTGACTTTGTGGGCCAGAAGATATGGGCCATGATTTTCAGGCTGACAGTATTCCTTTAATGCCTGAAAAAAGCTGTTAAAGCAAAAACGTGCCCAAAATCTGATAACGTGTTCCTTCTTAGCATGAAATCCATGGAAGTAGCTATGCATGAGCCCTTAAAACTGCCTAAGGAGTATCACTGAGGAGAATTTTTATGAGCATTGCTCTGAACTGACATTTTTCCTTTCTGCTGTTCCACCTAACATTTTTATCTCATTATTCTTAGCAGTGGTAAGTAACTATGACAGGAAGACAGAGTGGAAAATTAAGGCTTGTTAAGACTATTATACACCAAAAGGATCATGTCATAAATGAGATTTTAGTCTGCCCAGTTTGGGATATAATTAAGTAATCATGTTCAAGGTGGATGAGTTTGAGACAATAAAAGGCCACTAGAGTCTATTCAGCTTCAAAGGGACAAATCTTTTATGTCAAGAAGTTGCATGGACACAATTTCAGCAGTGGTGCTTTGTGTGAGTTACAGGGGTCTTCTGCACCTGAGAGGGGAGTGGACTTGGTCATCCTTCAGGATGAGCTTCAACTCCCATCCTGGGGACACTGCTGCATAGTGCGGACACCAGGAGATCCTGCCAGATAGGCAGTGTTTTCCCCACACCAGCTGAGTGGCCTCCATGGGACCAGCTCGGGCCCACTGTTGAGTCAGCGCGAGGAAGAGTGTGTTGCCAATAACCACTCTGAAGCAACATGCGTTGGTCTTGCACAGGTGCCCATCGCTGTGGTAGCCAGGAAACTCTCAAGCATAACAACAATAAATGTGACAGCCTGAGAAGGAATTGCCTACGCTGAAGATTTCACTCACACTTAATTCACTTTTGAGGAAAGCATTTTTAAAACCTATCATCAAGGCTGTGAATAATGACTGTATTCCAATACTGTGGACACAACAAGGAAGTATCAACAAAACCACAACAGGAGAACAGCAAGGCTTTTTTTTGGCTTTGGGAGGATACAATAAGTCTAATGTTGCTGCTTGCTCATAATTTCCTGTGTTATCAAGGAAAGCTGGGCAGGACTTAGCTGAATCACTGCTCAGAAGTCAGTCCAAAATGTGAGTGAGTGAAATAGTGTGTGGATACAGAGTGACATATGTGTTTAGTGTCAGTAGGGATTTTCCTGCAATACTTCAGGGCATAATGGATGATTTTCTGGCCTGCAAGTAGCCACAATCATTATATAAATCACTTAAGAGAATTATATTGAAAGCTATCATACTGTAATGCTGCAGTACAGAATTTTTCA
Organism: Apteryx mantelli; assembly: GCF_036417845.1. Lineage (NCBI taxonomy): Eukaryota > Metazoa > Chordata > Aves > Apterygiformes > Apterygidae > Apteryx > Apteryx mantelli. The sequence continues at coordinate 156,508,770 of NC_089979.1, forward strand.
TTGAAAAGAGCAGCTTAGAAGATCTTCAGAAACATGCTAACAAAGATGATACCTCGCTGGGATACCTATTATTACACACACATAAGGAGACTGAGCTGACATGGGGGCTTGGGGAAAGGAGAGGAAGAGAAGAGGGATCATAAACAGTGAAAAGTAGTATTTTTAAATATAATATTCTTCTGAATTCAAGATTTAAATGGAGAGAGTATGAATATTTCTGTTCTTCTAGTTCCCTTTCTCCCTCCCTCCTCCTTTCTTAATTACTCATAAGATAGAGTAGGAAAAATCTTTCTTCAGGATTTTGCCCTGCTATCTTTCACCTTTTTCAGTCTTCCAGTTCTTCAAAGGAAATGATATCTATTTAAGGCTGGGTTTTCTCTGGGGTTTGTTTTAAAGGATGGAGGGAAAATAACCCTTTTCCTTATTTTTTTTTGTTCTTCCTCATTTTCTCTAGCATGGGAAATGTGCGTGTGTGTGTATAATATACACATATATATTTACATACATGTATGTATACATATACACATACATGCACATGCATGTATGTACAGATATAAAAAGAGTGAAATGTCCTATATCTTCTCCGCACTCTGCTCTGCCTATTGCATGGGTGGGATGACACATGGGAACTCAGTGCCCACATCCCTGTCGCTGCCTCTGACCTCTTCGCCTGCGTTTGCTCTCAAAATTACTGAGGATGATGCTTCCTGTTCTGGCAGAGTTACCTAAATGTATTTCCGGATTAAAGTTACTGTAACATAGTGCATCATTATTGGCATCAGTACTGCATCAGCGTTTCCTCATGATTTTGTCAGTCCCAGCTTCTTTTTGTGGATTCTTACTGACAGGTCCTAGCTTAAGAAAGAATAACAGAAAAGGTGTATTTTTGTTTTTAAAGCCTGAAAACAAAGAACGGCTAACAGTCAGACCTACCAAGGAGCGAGAGAATTAAGTTAGCCTAGCTGTGCTCTGCTGGGCTGAATCTGGTCCAGCTTTCTAGAAATGCTGGTTCAGCAAAAACAGGTGGCAAGAAATCTAACTGGAACAACAGGAGCAACTAGATTTCAAAGTTCACTTCTGTCACAAACCTCTTTCTTCCACTTATTAGGTTTGAAATAGCTGGCAAACACATTAAAGAATCTCTCTCCCCCCTGCTCCTTTTACAGTACAGGGAATGATGACTGATCGTAAAACACATGTTTTGGGGAAAGAGTTTTGTGTATAAATGTTGTATTAATATGGAATCAGAACTAGTGCAGTCCCACAAAATATTCATGGCAAATTTAAGTTTTGCTTAACAACCACATTCTTAACTATTTTGAATAAGGATCCCTTTTTTTGTTTGTTTCTTAACAGATAGACAGAAAATTAAAATCTATGTGTTTAGAATATATTCAATAGCATTAACTCACACGTAACTATTAATGGAAGCAAATGACCCAGATTTCTTTTTTGCAATGTTATGAGAAATAGTTGCAGACAGAAACCTACATTTCCTGTAAGAAAAAATGTCTTCTATCAGTCACAGCTGCTAGACCCATAGGCTACAGCAGAGGCAGACATATATTTTCTAAAATAAAGCCAGAGGTTAAGTATTAAAACTAAACATTGGAATACACATGTGAATAGTACGTCAGATGAGGGCACACCAGGGTGTCTAAGGCTATCAGCTCCTTTGGAATATCAGGGGCTCTTTCCCCTTCTGCCAGTTTAAATTTGGGATATCTCCATCAAAGTCAGCTGAGTCAGAGCAGTGTAAAACTGACATGATAATAAAATGTGATCCCACATCTCTGCGTAACATCTGCCATCTTCATCAATTCCAAGACTGAACTTGGGCCACACATATAATAAACAGACTTATATTGCTTTCTGGGGAAGAGACAGCTGCCAAAGAGTTATACTTGCAAAATATCTAGGAGCAAAACATTGATCTAAATGTTAGTCCACCCAGATCCTCTGAGGTGTGCAATCATGAAGGCATTCTCAGAGCATACCTCACACAGAAAGACTGTGCTGCCTACAAATACAGTTCTGGACTTTCTTTTACAATCGGGAGGAGCACTTCTGCACCCAAGAGCTCCATGTTTAGACCATTTGCCTAGAAATTAGGAGACTCAGGCTCAGCCTCACCCTTACTCTCAGGTGACCAACCACCTGGTGATAAGTTAGGGCAGGACAGACAGCAAGGAACCTCTGGCTGATTTTAAGCAGCCATCAGTTGAGGGTGCCAACTTTAGAAATCTGATTTGTTTTTTGGCATGAGAGACCAAACTCCGACTATGCAAGATACAGGGAACATATTTGCATAAACCAGGATCTGGATTTCACTCCAAATCAATCACCTAGAACTCCAGCACCCAACTTTTAGAAGTTCAGGTCCTTCATCATTCTCATACCTAACTAATTTTTCTTGAAAATCTCGCTCCTGGATAGTCAATGCAGGGTAGGACTACCTGTGGAAATCATCCATGTCTGTCAGTATGCATATATACATGTATGCATATATATATGCATGTCTACACTGCATTTTAAGTTAAGCAGATTGCTGACATTGACTTCCTTTACAAAAAATATAGGCTTAAAATAAAAATAAAGATTAATGCTCACTTAAACAAAAAAAGCAATAAAATGGAAAATTCAGCTTATTAAAAGTATTAAACAAGTTGCCATGTGATACTGTAGTTGTTTCACAATATTTTATTTTTACTGGTGGGTCAAATGAGTCAGCTGACTGTAGACAAGACTTCAGACAATGAATGATTAGTGCATGGGTGAGTGAAAATGTGTATTACATACCTTTCTGTCTACACGTGTTATTTTTGCTTTACTTGATGACAGATGCATTTGACAAAAGTGATTCAGCTTTTGCTGAGTTAGTCCTGCCATTGAAAAACTCACCTTTAGGAAATTATATTTTCTCCACCCAGTGGTGGACATGTAAGATCTCGTCAATTTTAAAGACTGAAATTTAAGCAGAAAGAGTAAAATAACATGTTTTGTAAGTGCCTTAAAAATATACCTTTTTTTCTTTGAGAATAGTGTGAAAACATGAGGTAAAGGTGGTCAGTAAAATCTCTTTAAAATAGGTTAGGAATGTTGTTCATCCCCTACTGATTTTTCTTCTTTTTAGAGAGGTATGTTCATTCTCCATTTCCATCCCAAGATGCAACAGTTAAGAAAGGAGGAGATATTGTCAAATAATCTGAGTTGCATCTTCACCTTGCTTGTCAGCACATCTCCAAATATGGCAGTTGAGCTACCAGCTGAGAATCTAATTCTCATAAAAAACAAACAAGCAAACAAACAAAAAAACCCAAATCAGTACACCTTATTAATTTTATAGGTTAATTTACTTTACAGACTTAACTCACACAGTATTTACAAGGCTGTTGTCCCTGCTTTAGCTCATAGTATTTTCCTACAATGTTGTCTGATCATATGATACTGAAATGTCACATCCAGATTGGAGTTCTATTTTCAGCTACTGTGAACCAGGGTAGCTCAACAGATACATCAATTTATACTACATTTGAATCTCAGTCTGTGATCTTTTTTAAAGTTAGCTTTAAGGTGAAATAGACTGAAGGAGGAAAAATGATAAAGTCTAAAGAGGATTGGAACATTTTTCAGGTGGCCTTCTGCCTAGTGAAATCAGACCTCTCTATATAATTTATGGGCAGAACAAGACACCTAAAAATGGGGTTCAAAGAAGCCAGTGCTTTGCATGAAGTATTAAACAGTAGGAAATGACAAAGAAGTGTTCAGACTTCTACTCTGCCATCAAAGGTTGTTAAACGCATACAGAGTTGGAGAAAAACACCTTCTTCTGTTTCAGATCTGCAACTACAAATGACTCTTGGAATTAGTTTCATCTGTCAGCTTCATCTTTTCTTGCAAACAGCAGAAGTGATACTCTCTTGGTATATGTGAGATTCACATTCATATGTCCTTGAAACCCACATTGGGACAAGAAATTGCACCAACGTTTTGCACAGTTCAGAAAAGCATTCACTCTGCTTGAATTATTCTGAAACTGTGCTGAAATTCAGTATCCAACTGGAACTTTTCTGTTTTATGTAAATTAAGAAAATATTAATTGAAACAGAGCCTGGAATTTTATCTCACTAGGCAGCAGAGCTATTTTCTCAATGCCTGCTTAACCCCTAAATCTCTGTTTCTGAAATCAGACAAAGATAAGGTTTGATTTTAGGTCTCTCCTATCTTAAGAGAATTCTTTAACCACTGGGCTCCTGAAAATAGGGAAAGATACTCTTGAAAGAGTATATTTTAATTTTGTCTTAGGATCTAAACTCAAATTAACTTGTTAACTAGGTCAAAAACTCAGAGGGGTGAAATTCAATGGCTTGGTTTATGCAGGATGTCAGATTATACACTTCTGTGTAATAGCCACAGATCAATGAAATTTTACAGATCACACTGAGGTAGCCTAATCCAGCGGAAGTCAAAGGTGATTCTTCCAATAACTCCAATAAGCTTTGTACATGCCCATGCACATGTCCATTACTCTCAGATGATGTATATTGCTGGTTTCTTTGCTGTGTCAATATGAAAATGCAAAATCTACTTATTGCAGTAAAACGTCAGTAGATCTGCCTCTGCATCCAGCATGCTTTTTTTGTTTTGCTTTTATGAAGACTGAGTGCTGACTTTATATGCTTAAAGATTTTTCTAAATCAGTTTACATCTTCAGTAATCTTCTCCTTGACCTGAATGCTTAAACGAGAGAAAGAAATGAATATCTGGTGCCACATGTTGCACATTCGCAAGAACAAATGCTCAGGATTCCTCTCCTCCCTCCTGCTAGCCTGAAGGACTGTAATAAAACTAGTGCACTTTTTTTCATGTGGCTTTTGGTGCTCTTAAGATCTAACATGTTACATGGGTAGACACCAGCATTTTACAAGATTCTTTTTTTACACATCCAAATTCATAGTTCTGCATCAAAGATTTTAGCCCAAAGAGCAGTTAATAAAGTTGGATGACCTCTTGCTCTAGGATTTTTTAAGTCTCTTTCAGACTAAAATTAGATTTTCTACTTTAAGAAGAGAAACAGGCCAAAGTGTGACCCTTGAACTGTCAATCATCTGGAAGTAAAGCAGGGAACTGATTTCCCTCAGAGCAGCAGAATGAAATGCTCCAAAATAATAGTAATGTAGTTATACATATTTATAAGCTTATCATTATTAATCTTTAGCATGATTGTTCTCTTCCTACCTGGTACTCAATGATAATTTTGGCCCATGGATATATACTCTGATTTAGTTCCATCAGGTACTCTAATTTCAAATAAATCATGCTTTAAATGAATTAAACACTAATTAACTGGCAGGTCTCAAATAGTAGTCATCTATGGGGAATCATAATTGAATGTTCTAGTCATGTTTGACAGGTGTCTGTATTATGTCCAGAGCTGTTCAACATTTTAACTGATAATCTGGGAGCAAATAGAAAACTGTTTCTTGAAAATATCTGAATGGTACAAAATTTGAAAGAACAGTAAATAATAAGAACAGGATGATAGAGAGAGCAGTTCCCATTCACAGATACACAGTTTAATACACCAAATGAAGCAACTTGCTCCTAGGAATAAAGATGGTAGATCATATATTTACAATGAAGGACTATACTGTGGAATTCAGTGCCTCTGAAAAAGATACAAGCATATAGTCTGCAAGCAACTCACTAAAAGCTTTGGAGTAATGCAGTAAAAAAAAAGAAAAGAAAACAATAGGAGGAGGCTTATATGATACTTGGCTGATAAACAGGGATGAGTGGGAGGAGGGACACAATTTTTCCTTGATGTGTAGTAAAACTGATCCTGTACAGTTCTGGCAGCCATATGTTAAAAGAGCAATTGAGAAATTAGAGAAGCTGCAGAGATGCCTTGCCCTGAAAGATACAAAGAAGATAGTCTGTTTAGTGGAACAAAAAGCAGACTGAAAGGTAACTTGATTACAGCACGTAAATAACCCCTCATCATTCCTCTCACACCTCCCAGGTGCACAAGACAGAAGTCAAAAATCACTGCTTGTTATCCAGAGCTCATTTTCCTCAAGCCTTTTATATTCAGATGGCTAAAAGGCAGTCGAAGCCATTCCTGTATTACAGAATATGCCTCTAAGGACTTTTTAATTTAGAGGTGAGAGAAATGAAAGAGACCTGTAGTTGGAGGAGGGAACTAGACAAATTCAAATGGGAAATAAGACACGCAGTTTTTTAAAAAAATGGTGATTAGCTGTTGGAACAGTTTGCCAAGAAAAGCTGGGGAATCTTTGTCTTTTGATGTCTGCAGATCAAGACTGGATGTTTTTCTGGAAGACCTGATTTGGACAAATAAATGTTTGAGAATAATACTGAAAAAAGTGAGTGAAACTTAAGGGCCAACGCTATGCTTCAACAGGTTGGAGCAGAGATCTTCTGCTTCAGATTCCACTTTTGAGAGACTTTCTGACTTTGGAAACAGAATGCAATTTCTCATGAATATAAAGAAAAAAGTTCACAATGAGAGTGCTTAAGCACTGGAACTTGTTGCCCAAAAGTCAGGGAATCTCCACCCATGGAGACTTTCAAAACTCAGCTGGACAATGCCCCCAGCAACCTGACCTAACTTTGAAGTTAGCCCTACTTCCAGGAGGAGGTTGGACCAGATGACTTCCAGAGGCCCACTCCAACCTAAACTTTTCCACAGTTCTGCAGTTTTCCTGATATGCCAGAGGCTGATCATATTTGATGAAATTCACATTTAAAAAGAATTCCAGATTCTTCAGATGAACTCTAACTTCTAGTGAGGTCCCGTTTCCTCTGTACAATGGGTAGGCAGTACAACCTTTTCCTAGATGTGTTTAAAGATAGAATTACACTTTGTAAAGTCTTGTGATAGTTATGTTAATGGATCAATTTTTGTGATTTATTGTATTCTTAAATGTATTTCTGTAAATACATTCTGCTGATACATTCTGAAAATGTTAGAGAGTGCCCAAATGAAATAATTGATAATCCAATCTAGATGTTTCTTTGCTCTGCTTCTTTTTGTAAATGGAGATTCTGCCCATGTTCTTTGGTGCCCTCATATTCAGGCTCTGGTTTGGCAGCATGGCAGCTCAAGCTGCACCATGTGTGGAAAGGATGTCTTTAAACAGGGCAAGCAGGCTCATTAGGCCTCATGTCAAACCCTGTTGGAGGTGGGTTTGGCAATTCTCAAATGATTGACTGTGATCATATGGACACAGGAGAGATCATATGGAAGAAAGGCCCATCGGCAGGTCCCCCTTACAGCCGGCGTTCCTGAATGCACCAAGCAGGACAGTCCTGGCAATGCTCCTCTCCTGTTAACTGCATCTGACAGGGAAATTCCCGCGCTTCACCCCCAGCTCAGCTGTGGTGCTCCTCGCGCCCTTACTACCCTCATGAATTGCCAAAGGAAAGCTAAAGATTGACTTTTTTCCTTCATCTGACCCTGTATTCAGTAATCATCATGGTATGTAACCATTTCATTGCTTCTATTTTCCAAAACACGGTTACCAAAGGGGAGTCAAATAGTTTATCACACAGCCAAAGTGATAGTGACCTTGTCTGTCCACAGACAGAGAAGCTAACTGGGCAGCGAGGTCCAGTGTTTTAGTTTCTATGTCTGTAAGATTTTAATCTGATGTAAAGTGACATAATTGTATTGATTTCAGTGCTGATTTACACTAGCTAAGAATATTACCATTTATTTTTAACTTCACTAAATTCACTACCTGCTCTAGTATTGCTGATGCAAAGAAAATTAAAATACTCCAGATCAATCTAGTCTCCCAAAGTAACAATGAAACATTTATAACTGCAGCAAGCATGGTGGACAGAAGCTCTTTTATTCTATCCCTTTCTTAAGAGTTAAGTGGAATTACTGAAACATGTTCTGAATTTTATCAATTGTGACATATTTAATGCTACTGGCATACTGTATTCAACAAGTGCATTAGGAGAGTGCTTAGCACTTTGTAATTACACTCATATTTCATTTTAAGATAATTTTATGCTACTCTTTCAAAAGGCATCAAAATTGGAGTAATAGTCTTGAAACAATAGGATGTGATATTAAAAAATCAAATCTAAAATGATTTTCGATTCCTCCAACAGAACATAACTAAAATACAGTGTGCAACTTTCATTCAAAAACGTATGTAGTCAAAGAGGTATTATTGATTTAAGTCACCATTAATTTAATGAAATGCCATTCTCCTTTTTTTGCCCTTCTCTCACAAAAAAAAGGAAAAGTCAGGTTCATGGTCTCAGTTCTCTCAAGAAAAAATGCATATTATGCTAACACCTCTGCTACATGAATTTTGAAGTAACTAAACCATTACTATGACACATGTTTTTTGCACTTGTGAAAAACTTTGTAACACAGCAGTGATAATATGGACATGCAGTGACTCTTTTAAAGTAAAAAATACCATTTCCCCTGTGAATATGTGTTTTCCACAATGAGCTGCACTTTGTGCAGGGCCTAAGAAATGATTAGACAATGCAGGTACCTCTGCATTTAATTTAGTAGGTAAAGGGGTTGCAAAATCAGGTCTTCAGCAAGAAAGTAACAGGTCCCTGTCTTAATAGAGTGGAAGTTTTGAATGCAGAGGGACTGGGGCCAATTAATGCAAGGACTAGTCATGGAAAACCATGGGAATTGTGCCCAGGGAGGAACTGTTTGACAGAATTCTAAATAATAAAGGGAGAAATCGCAAGAAAGCTAGGACTTACTCTGTATGCAAGCCTTGGGCCAATAATGCAGAATACATGTAATAGTCACTGCCTTGTTCCATAGTCGCTTTTCAGCCTTGCTGCCTTGCTACCTTGCTACCTTGCTTCAGGGTGTGCACAGGCAGCTTTTGCACAGCATAGCTCCAGTTTGGTTGCAAAGTTTAATTCCTCAGTGCTGCAAAATATACACGAAGGCTTTTGCCACTTGAACGTTTTTGACCTTGTATAAGGAGACATTACAATTAGGCTACAGGTTCTTTGGCATTTGAGAGATGCAATAGGTTTATTAATAATCTGGTTTTAGAAATATGGGGAAAATCCAAATAATGTAGCTGTGGTAGCCTAGGAGGAAATTTAGCTGACAAAATGTAGATGTCATTTCTGAGTTAGGCACTCTTTAACTGAAGGACATCTATGCAACATCATCAGTGCAGTCCAGGGCCGTGTACATCTCATCCTACAGCTTAAAACACCTAAGCAGTAGCACTGTTTCACAAACCCTACTCCTCACCCTGCCCTAACTGCACTAGAGGAGGACTATAAAACCCGAGTTATACACCAACTCTTCTTCCCTTTTAAAATAGCCTTTATCCTGGAGGCTAGCACAGAGCTCATGTAGAGGTGTGCCTGGTCTTGGAAGCCTGCCATTAAACATCGTCTCAATGGTCAGTGTCTATTTGCCATGTGAGATGCCTTTGAATTAGCTCTGTGCATACTGCTGTGTCTATATTGTACCACCAAGAAGTATCTGAGTCCTAGAAACAAAGCTAAATAGCTGAGGCTAAGCATCATGGAGACAAGCTTATACTGCTACCGATTCAGTGCTAGCTGTGGGGATCTTCACATGGGGTGCTGTTCAGTAGAATAGAGCTACCCTTGCTGGAAACAATCACTATGAAAAACAGTAGATAATGACAAAACATGGGCTTTGAGATGGGGCATGAAAGGAGAATAACGTAATCCTGCAGGTTTTACAGCTGGTTTAGTAAATTACTTTTAAAGGTAACAATTTGAGAAATTAGGCGTACAAACTGACTTGGGATTTGTTGTATATGCACAAAGTGTACAGCTCTGGCCCTGATTTCTGCTGTTTGGAGGAATATGAACAGCCAATGGACTGTTTTAAAAAAATATTTAATTTTAATTAAGCCGAATACTGTAAAACTTGATGCCTATTGATGCATATTCAGTATAGTTCAAACAGATCACCTAAACTGAGATTACAGCCCTTAGACTTTACTGGGTTCTAATAAAGTTAGAGTCTTGTTTAATATATCACCATAAATGGATTTTTTTTTTTTAAATAAAAGTTCCCAGTAGATTTGCTCCATGACTCATTTTTACATTCTCATGCAATGCAACAAAGATTTACTTTAACCACGGTGGATCTTCTGGGCTGGGAAAATTCACAGGTGACTATGTCATGCTATTTGGCATGAACAGTAACTAGACAGTTCCTTTATTTGGAATAATTATTCCCACCTGCAAGTAGTGTTATTTTCCATAGCCTACACCAGTAAGTGGGAAACTAATTTTGAAAATTGGTGCTAGTTCCCCAGTTACATTCTGGGCTAAGGTTGGGTGTCTAACATCCCACAAGGTCATTTAAGGGAAGGAAATACCTCATGTTTCCCAACACCATCAGTTCAGGCATGACCTGATTCTGCAATCTTACTCACATTGGGCAATTCCCTTGTATGTCATAGGATTACTTGCAATAGCTCAAGCTACTTGATTTAAAGAGTGCTGACCTTGAATCTAAATTATCTGCTCCTTAATATCCTTCACTGGAGTAGAGGAAACAATCTTTCACTCAGAATTAGAAGAGGAAGATGTCTTGGAACAGCACATGCAAATAACCTCCAACTACTTGTTTAATCAAGTAAGAAATCAGATCCCAATAAAATTTACATCCAGAATGTATCATTACCATTTTATAATATCTAGCAAAGATATTTACTGCAGTGGAAGCGTAGAACATGGGGTTAATAACCGTTGGAAATGTTCTTTGCTGAATGCCAAACCAGCCCAAAATAAAGCACTCACTGTGCATTAAACAACAGCATCTAATGGTGGTAACCAAAGGGTCAGATAACATTATTGCTTCAAGCTCTTATTCTGTAGATGCATTTTTGGCCTTGAATCCCTCTTTACAGTATAAATTACCAGCTTAAAGAGTACTTCTAAAAGCAGTCCTTTGAAGAGGAGTGGGAAGAACATTTAAGCTGTTCTGAGATCCCCATAGACATAGCACTGGTAGAAGCTGCCAGGGGAATTTACTAATAGCCCCTAGAAATGCACTGTGATTGCCATTCCCTCTTCTTCAGTTTTAAATTTCTCCCACTCAGGTCATAAATGCATAGGTCAAGTCCACCTTGGCCACAGAGATCAAGTGTGTTCTCTGCAGCATTAACTTGAAGTGGATTTTATTTTTCAACATTTTTTTGTGAGCTTGAAATGAAGCCTTGCTTTATATTTTGTGAATTCTTTTAATAGAAATCTTTTCTAGGAATCCTTGGAGAGGGTTATTGTATGTTACTGCTACTCCCTGGATCAAATTCTCTCTTGTTGTAGTGATTTAAATGGAGTTGTGCCAGCTTACAGCAATAGAGAATACATTCCCATGGGTTTTACATCATGATGTTTTATTGCTGATGTTGATTCCTAGAGTTACCACATACCTGCAGAACTTTGGGCAGAAAATCAAGAACTTCATATGATATTATTTCTGTTCACCGCACATGAAACTTCCACTGATTTCAGATCTCCTCAGGTTTATATCGCCTATAAAGTGAACACTACCATGAGACTATCTCATATAATACACACAAAAGAAAAAGGCTTGTCTTAAGATTTTCTTGCAGGGAAATAAGAGTTGGCTCTCTTTAAAACATTGGATGAATTTAGCATCAAGACCACTTGCAGCAGAGCTGGATCCCTAATGCCCTTTCTCCTCTGATTTTTTCCTCCAGACTCTTAATAGATCAACAATTATTCCTACACTAGCTATATTAAAATATCTATTGTTTATACTAAAGCTTTTTACAATAAAGACTATACAAATAGAAAACAGTTTTGATCAGCCTTGCTGAAAATATTTTAGATTCAGTGACAGATATAGGAGTACTTGTGTCTTGGCATATGAATGAAATAAGTTATATTAAATTATTAAATTAAATCATCTATTAAAGTACAAGAAAAATCATATTGTTTCTGTTAATAAAGTAACAAGAACAGTTAACCCTGTAATGAATTAATGAACTGTGTGGGAAAGGTCTGTAAACTAGATAATAAGGAAGTTGTAGCATCAAGAGTCCTTGAAAGACATCAGTGAAACTAGTGTATGTTTTGCAGGGTACTGGACAAGTTAATATTTGACAGCATTGTATGTGTAATGATACTGTAGAATACATATGATATAACTGCAGTGTTACCCAATAAGAAAGAAAATCTGTTAAATATTATGTAAGGTGAACACACAGTCAGGGGATATGACTTCCAAATGTATGCGTGAATAAGATAGTTTGTGGATAAGAAAACCAACATATTTGAGGATTTAGAGGAGGAGGATCTGTGGCCCTGAAAAGAAATCTCTGATAGCTCTCCTTCATTTGCTTCTACTAAGCCACAGCAATTTTGTGATAACAAGCTGTTAAGATTTGCTTCTTAGAATACTTGTGCATATCTTAGAATTGTAATAGAGAATGTTACTTGTTGCTTTTATCATGAAAGACTACAGTATTTCCTGTGCTAACTTTAGTGCAACTGTTTAGAAGAATGAACCTAACTAAAGATCTAGTATTTCTATATCCTATCTTTATTTTATGTTAAGGTAAGCAGTTATTATCTACTTCGAACTAATTTAATATCATCCCCAAATCCTTTACTGCATCACACACATCTCAATTCCAAGGACTTTTGGTTATCCCCATCCCAAAAGAGGGATAATCTGCTTTTTATTTCGCTATCCTGCTCATGTACCTTTGCTATATCCTCTCAGCAGACTCTCCACATGGGGAAGGGTCTACAGCCCTCAACCTTTTTTATCCTCTGCTTTTGAGCAAATTAATGCTAATTCTCTGATTCCTAGTAGTCTCTAGGCTCAGCTTGGATGAGCAGCAATCCCTCGGTAAAAAGGCCATCTTTCTAACCCTACAGTGTAGAAAAATCCATAATTAACTTTTTCTCCTACTTTCTGAGTACTCATCAGACCCCTACAAAACCCATTTTCCTTGGTGACTTTTCAGCAGATCACATGTGATTCCTTTTTCTCCCTTTTTGAGTCCTTGGTGCTACAGTATCCTTGTGAGCAGTGCCAGATCTCAGTCACCTGAAGAACTGCCATATAGATGCCTTTTCCTATTTTGTGTGTATCTACTGGATCCTTGCTCTCAACCATGGCTTCTTAAGGTAATGATTTTCTAGCCTAGGAAAGATCATTGATGAAGTAAAAGACGCTTCAGTTTATTTTTTCCTTTTAATAATACTTATGGGTTTGTGTTCCCACTGCTGCATCATCCAGTTCAAATGCCAAACCAAAAAAGCATCTAGCAGAAACCTCATATGAAGAGACAATATGGCACATGTAACTTCTGCATTCTGCATTACGCACAGGTAACTTCTGATTATGGGGACCCATCAGGCTTTTCATTTACACAGTGAAGTTTCTGGGAATTTCAGTCAAGAACCAGGATGCTACACTCCAATGCAGTGAATAATTTGGAGGAAACAGAGAGGAAACTGGTCATTTCCCCTATTTAGGTCTAAGGAATCCACAGCTTTTTCATTTCTAAATATCTACATGTCAAGGTTTTGAGCTGAGCTGCATTGTAACACTGAAGGAGGTTGCATCAGATGTGGAATTTCCAGTTTGGCAATTGCTGCCTGTTTCCGTCTTTTCCTTCTTTTTTCTTTCTTTTTTTTATTGTTATTTTCTCATGAATTTGAGATTTTTGAGGGTTGATGTGCAATCACAAAGCCAAGGTCTGTTTTACTTCTTGATCTACTTCTGTGTTCAGTTTGGATTTTTGCCCTTTGCTCGAGTTGCATGGATGCCGGATGTTGGCATTCAGAATGACTTTATTGTCTGCTTTATGGTGATTGATTGGATGATTCATGGGATTTCAGCTGTTGAAGTGGGAACTTGAGAGGAAGGGTGTCATCGCTCATCTTTCTCTTTGTTCACCACCTTGAGGCATTTTGCTTTAAGGAAGCAAAGCAGGTATACATTTGTTTGAGGTGTTTCTACTGCTTTCTTGCGAGTGAGATCATATCGACCTTATATTTATCTTCCTTTTCTCAATGTTTTAAGGAAATGTTCAAAGTGCTCACAAAGAATCTGAAGATACTTTTGGCAAAGGAGTTCCAGTAAGAGGATCTGGTTATGAAGATAATCGGCCCAGAGAATGGAGCTCTTTTTCTTGCTGTTTGAGGATGTTAATTATTTCACAGTGAGGAATGTGTTATAGAAACTTGTGAGCCATATAACTGGCCAGGTATTTATTCTTATGCAAAATTAGTATAAGCAGGGCACAAAATGCTACAGAAATATGCAAGCAATACTCTTTTTTTTTTTTTAATAGCATTTGTATCAAAACACTCTTTTCTTCTGCCCCAGTTTTCTGGGGAGAAATTGAGGCAGAATTGAGAGAAAATCACCCAGCCTGTTCCAGATCACCCAGCAAATCTGTTTTAGAGATGGGGAATGAACCCAGATTTCTCAAGTCCTCATTTAGGATCTCCCTTAGCTCAAGTATATACGAACACAAAGGACATTACACTGTTGAGAAAAGGACTCAAATGTATAGAGAAAATGGAAAACTACATTAAAATACATCATCTCCCCCTGTTTGTTTGTTTGTTTCTTTCTTTCTTTCTTTCTTTCCTGTCTATCTCTCTCTCCTTTTTTCACTGCATGTGATGCACATATGAATTCTGCCTTGTTTTTCTGCAGAACTGCTTATACCCTGTTGTTACTTGGGTGATAAGGTTCAGCTGGCCTGACATATGACTTTCCTCTGCATTGTCTTTACTCTCATATTCCTTTCACAAGTTCATGTTCATTGAGGGTGGGATTGGGAACAAAGCAAAGGAGCTGTGTTTAAGCTGTGGCAATCCAAGGAGCAGAACGATTTCCACATTCTTTACGTTTAGGGTCAGATTCATCTCCCTTAAGTTCCAAACATTTAGAAATTGAACATCAGAGACTGAGATACTTATTGTAGACTTTCTTTATAGTTAAGGGAGAGAAATGGGTACCTGTAGGGGATATTTACTTGCCCAGCCTTGGAGGCCTACTTTCATCCATTGTCTATGAAGGGAACGTGCAGTTATGCCAGACATAGGCATGCGAGAAAGTTAGGTAAATCAGGGTAGGTCAATCCACGTCTGCTTTTTTCATTCCCTCCGCTTCCTGTAGGGTTACTCCCCTTCACAAAATACCAGTTTGTTCCTTTTGAGCTGGTGAGCATGTGAGTGAGGAAAAGGGAGAGAGCAGCTCCAGTGACAGACTTCCAACACTGTTTAGCAGCGGGAAAGGTAGCGGTGGGGCCCTGCCACTTTGCTTTCCAATCTGTGCATGGTCAGCAGGATGCTCTCTGCATCCTTCTTGCAGTCTTTCGCTCCTCAGCACATCCTACCACGTTATTCACAGGGGAAACATGACTGGAACTGCCAGCTCAAAAATATCATGCACAAAAATCTACTGCCTCTTTGTGTCTATGCTGGTTGCCTGTGACATCTCACTCATTGCCCTTGTAGCTCACTGCTGTTTTTTCTTGCAGTCATGCTAACTGAATTTACATGCTGCAGTGTTTCCAGGACCACTGCTGTCCTTCACTTGCCCCAGTGGCACTACTTAGAGCAGGAGGAAATGGAAATGTTACAGCTGTCATAGCTGCCCTTGCTGCCTGGTCTTTGGAAAGGGAACTGTATTAGGCATTAATTATTCTTATTTCCTCTCCTTGTTTTATTCTTCCCTCTCTCTCCCACTGACCTTTTTAAATGTTAGGGGACTCTCTGATTTCAGTCCGTCCCTCACCTCCACCTGTCCCTGGGTGAAAAAGGGGTAGGAAAATGCTTTGTGTAGCAAGGGACCAAGAATATACTGGAACAGATTCTGTCCCTTCACTGATGTGCTGCTCAGGGAGCACAAAGAGCCTGGGAAGAGTCCAGTCAGGACTATATGGTCAGGACCTATAATGCCCTGACAATGCAGTGTTAATTAGTATAGGCCACTACGCTCCCCTGTGCTGAAGTGCTGCACCCCTTGGAATTCATGGCATGGAATAACTGTTATTTATTTCATATTTATTCCTGGAGGTCAGGACTACATTTTATTGGGTAAGCCTTTGTAGACAGGTACAAATGGGCAAAGAATTATACTGGGGCTCAGAATTATCACTTTCTAGCTCTGATACTATTTTATTAATTTCTAGACCTTGGAGAACAGCTCCCTAAAGCTAGCTATGTGGAAGTGTTAAGAAGACCTGGTATTAGATACGGGCTGGAAACATCTGACTGGCACAGCACACACAGCACACATTGCTCAGTGCACACCAGCTCCTTAAATATAGCTGAATGTCTTCCTCACGTCATGTTGGGAGGGAACATCAACAAGCAAACTGAATGGCAACCTGGTGCACAGGGTAATACATATAACCAGGCTGAGACTAAATGCAAGCAGGGAGTAACAGGGTTTCTTAACTATGAAACTGGCCTTCTGAGCCATGGGAGCAAAAGCATATATTAGTAATAATATGGAGTTTGAACAGCTTATGAGAGACAATTTGTAATATGCCAAAGCTGCAAGCAGCCTGGATTTGATGACCTGCAGGGAGATCCCTTTCAGTTTTAAGACCCAGTGAATGATAAAGGCTTTGCATAAATTTACAGGGAGCTTTTTATAGTGAAGGGGAAAAACAGCGTGAAAGTGCACACTGTGAAATGTCATCAGTGATCCATTACCACCGACACTGTCTGTGGAAGAGAAAAGTGGGTAGCAATCCAAAGAGTGTATAAGAGAGGACAGGTGGGGAAGGGGGTCTGATCCATTGAACTTTCTATTTTATCAATAGTCTGTGCTTTTCCCTCCCCACCTCCTTCCCCTTCTGAGTGGTTTACACGTAGGACTTGCCTGGCAGAGAGTAAGAGTAATGTAACTGCTTGCAGCTTACCATACTTATTTCCCCAGATTCTCTTCTGAAGCCCAGCTTTCCATTTCTGTTAGTGAAAAATCAAAATCTAGACGAGGGCAAGGTAAACAGCAATGCGCCATGAGAGACGTCTTTTTAGTGACTTGAACATAGTGATTGGCTCTGAATTAGTCATGCACTTTCAAGAAAAAGATTTGAGTCTCTTTGCACAGTTCAGTGAAGGTGTCTGCTCATTTCATAGTGGAAACAGGAAAATACAGTGTTAGGCTGACTGAAGAAGGAAAAAGTAGATAATAAGGAAAATATGTCTTATATAAATCAGTGACATAATCATTTTGAATAGCATTCAGGTTTGGCCTAACTTTCTCAGAAAACAAGTGACACAAGGAGAATTCACAACAAAAGGCCAACAAGCATTAGCAGCGGCATGAGGAGAGAGGGAGACAGATACTTTGTACTCTTGTGGCATTCAGAAAAAAACCAATGCAGAATTCTTCAAGCAATTGAAATGTGCAACAGATACTACCCCTTAGAGATGTTTTTCCCCAGTTCCTCAGGCTGTCCGAAAAATTAATTAAAGCTGGTCACTAAAGCACTATCCAGGCACTTCTTAATAGTTGATGAAATTGCATTAAATATATCACGCACCCTTCATGCACAGATCTCCAAATTCCCTCCAAGGTGTGTGGAGCAAGGGGCTCAGTAATCTTTGTAGCAGCACCACTACCTCTAATATGGAAAAGCCACACTGTAATGAAAAACAGGCTATAGGCAGAGCTGAATGAGAAGGACCAAAGAGACTTATATTAAATTCCAGTCTGGCTAGACTAGAGCACAGCCCAAGGTCTATTAATTCTCTGTGACTCTTTTCCTCACTGGAGATTTCCTCAGCAGGATTATGGGTGTAGCTGCAGTCAGAGCAGAAGGATAATGGTGCTAACTCATGCCCTCTGCGCTGACCTGTGGGGGATGTCATTAGGTCACGATGGCAGTTAAAGCATTTTAGTCACCAGCTGGCAGAGCTAGCGACTTCCCAGGTTTTAACGGCAGACTATAGGTGACTTCATGATGCTAGTTTAAACAATGACATGGCAGAAGCCCCTGCGTTGTCATTATCCTGGTAAAGCTCTTACAGACTCCCAGGACTACAGAGCCCTCGGATATACAGTACTTGTCCTGTGGAGATCTTCACTGCGATTTTCTGCAGCTATTGTTTTTTCCCTAGTGCAATTTTGTTTCCCTTACAAATAATAGTGTGGATCAAAAATAAATATCCCCTGCCTGAAAAAGAATAACATTTTTGATTAAACTAGGAATAGAAAGATTGAAAAGTAAAGCTCTTAGTAAAGGCCCAGGTGTTCCTGCAACTGGTGAGTTGAGAAAACAGAGGGAGGATATCTTGCAGCTGCTTTTGCTCTGTGAGGTTGGGGGTCTCCTTCTAGCCAGCAGGCAACACTTCAGCAGACAATGAATGAAAGTGGGAGCATATTTACTTCCTTAAATCCTGGCCTCCCCACATCCCTCCTTCAGTCAAGGGAGTATCCATGGAAACAGAGCCAAGGACAAGCTTGCTCCAATAGCAAAGGTTTGGTTCCTTTCTGTAGGGGCAAGGAGAGAAACGGAGAAGGGAGAAATGCTCTCCAGGGTGACAGGGTCATCCTCCAGTATATTTAACAAGTGTCATCAAATCTTTAATTTCACACAAAACTGAAAGGGACACGAGAGTCCTAAGTTTAGTGCCTCCTCTAAAGGAGACCTGAGGCAATTCTGCTGGTTTTGCTTTATGTGAGAAAATGTTCAAAAGAGCTGTTGCAATCTATCATGTCAATAACTCACAGACACAAGGTGCCTAATAATATGCATTGACAC
This sequence comes from Apteryx mantelli, assembly GCF_036417845.1. Taxonomy (NCBI): domain Eukaryota; kingdom Metazoa; phylum Chordata; class Aves; order Apterygiformes; family Apterygidae; genus Apteryx; species Apteryx mantelli. The sequence goes on from NC_089979.1 coordinate 156,527,558, forward strand.
AGCAGCCTATAATGGCTATGTGGGAACCATTACATTTATTATTATACCAATGACCCATAGACTCTGGAAACATTTGTTTCTTTCCACAGAAATCTTTACTATTCTTTTAAGTACCATGAAAAGGAGATGAAATGGGGAAGAGGAGGGCTATATTCTCCATGCTGAGAAATAAAAGACATTTGAAACACTTCCTGTTCAGTCCCTGCTCGCATCCTTAATAGGAACAATTAAAGAAATATGTCAAAGTATCCAAGCATATATATCTGGGACAGATAACATTACTCCCATCTTTCATTCACTTCATTTTGAAAAACATGAATATAGAAAGTAAAGTACATATCTTTGACCTTGCCTTTGCTAATATAAACACACAGCACAGCGTATGTCTCGTATATTTTTAAAAATCCTTGCAGTTTTCCCCAGGGGGTGCAGAAGAAATAGAAAGACCTACACATGACAGATGCTAATCATGTCACACTTGCGTGCACCTTCCAGATACTATGGTGATGAGGCTGTATAAGTCTCCAAATAGAATGGACATTTGCACTGAGCAGCCTGACTTTTGACAATTTGAAGATGACCCTTCACATATTTTTCTTATAGGATTGCTATGTTAATAGTTATACAGGGAGGTATTCATAAACAGTGGCCCTTGATAAGTAAGTATTCAGCAAGTAAAAGTCATTGTCATTTATCAGAGCGAAAGGTAGATATAATAGATTTCAGGATTTTAGAGTCTATGCACATGTAGTTTAATTTACCAGCTTTCCCAGGGGCCAGCAGCACGGATTTATATCTCATTGTGATGAGGTCCTTGACTGTGAAACAGCTGGCTATACAAGTAAAATAATGTATAAATGATACAAAAATAAATAAATATGACAGAATAAACAATGACTAGAACCAAATAAGAATCATGCAAACCTAAATTTTGCCACAGGATGCAGGCATTATAACACAAAATTAATTATCTGATCAGAACTGATTGGATGATCAGTTTTCATGCTGTACTGTACTTAGTAAAAAAGGTTCCTCATCAGTGCTTGTGTGGTCTGCTCATAATTGCTACAACATCCTGGAATAAATAGGACTGGGGACTGCTAGGACAGCTGAAGTTACTGTCATCACTGATGTTGCAGAAACATTATGTATTCATGCAGATGGCCCAATATCCTGAAAAATAACAGTATTTAGTGAAGAAAACCTTTACCCAGGAGGAGGAGTGGAGTGGACTGCACATTGCCCCAGGAAGGAACAATCGTAGGAAAACTAAACAGATTAAGTCCTAGGCCAAAAGGGTCAAGGAGCACTAAGGAAGCTGTGGTTGATATGTGCCTTGCAGGTTGCAGGCAGCACTGAATATCTATCTATCTTATTGCAATTGAAAATTGTCAATATTTTTTTGGCAAAAAAAGATGCAGAACAAGCTCTCTGATTTTCCTTTCAGTGACTAGATCATGTAACGTCTCCTGACCTAGCTTTGCGCGTTCATGCTGCCAGCTACCTTGCGCCTTTTTTAGTATGACCTTTTGAGATGATCCAGGCTCAAACTGCCTGTACATCTCATTGGCTTCTGTGGCACATAAGGACCCCCTCCCACAGGAAGATAACTTGCCAGCCCAATGTCAACCACAGGACTGTGCAACAAAGAGACCTTGGGCACATAGTAGTGTACCAGTCCTCGCACTGCAGGTGTTTGGCCCCACATGTCCTGAAATGAGCTGAACAGGAGCATGAACTCAAGACTGGATTCAGAAGAGGATACAGATGTAGCTGGTGAAATCAGTAGCAGATGCTATTTTCAGGCAGAACATCCTGCCGACCTAGAAAGCTTCATTTCAAGCCAGACCACCTCTTCAGTCAGAAACACCACTATTGCTTCCAGCCGTGTTGGAATCTAAACCCATTTTGTGAAAATTGCTCACCAATAACAATAGAGGAAGAGGTTAGTCCACCTCTGTTTCCATCAATGACTTGTTCCATATGCACACTGAGTACTCACCATCCTGGTACTACCTATTGTTTAATGTTGTCTCATAATACTGCAATGAGGCTGCTATTAAGGTTGCTGTCTAATGTTGCAGAAGGTGAACTGCAGTGAAATGAGTAGTTTAAAGTCCCAGCCCACATCTAAGAAAGGTTTGGAATTAGAAACTTGATTAGAAGCATGTGCTTTGAAGCCTTTTAACCGCAAATATCTTGGCTTCCTCTTAGCCTCTGCTTTCTTTTATAAAAGGAATGAAACACTGACCTACCTCACAGGGTGTTAAGAGTGTGACTTTAGATCCTCAGATTAGGGCAAAAAAGTCAGGCAGAGTGATGAATGTAAGCAAGCCTAGACTTCTTTGATTAATCTGTATTAGAGTGAAGTGGATTATTTTTAGATTTCCTATCACTCATCTCTAAATAGATCTTTAACAAGCACATAAAATTCACTTTTAACTAATCCATAAATGACAGTGGATTCCGGGGCTTTTCTCTTTGCTGAATCATGCCAGGGATTAGTCTTTTTCTTTACTTCAGGGGAAATAAATTCATAAAATATTGTCCAGAACTCTTTGTTTCCTACCTAATTGACATAAGGAGCAATAAAAGATTTTTCCTCATTCTGCTTTAGAATAGTAACAATTGCAGAAAAAGAGAGAAAAATAAATCTTAGGTGTTTGTTCTAAGGTCAGTCCTCTGCAAAATATATTGTAACTGACTTGGACTTGTAGACAAGAGAATAGCATTCTATGGCCTAGAAGATATAATGACGCTAATAACAAATGCACATTTTCTTTATTTTTTAATATACTATTTGATCCATTAAAATATTATATCAATATAACTATTGTCCTAAAATTTAGAAGAAAAAGTTAATTTCTGTGAAGCAATTATTCTTGCTTCTTCACAGTACAGAAGATATCTTTCTCTAACTCTAACCAGAGGCTGAATTCTTGGATGTGGGCCCCAGGCCAATGACAGGAACTTAAAGATCTCACAGCCAAGCTCTCCTGCATCCCACTGTTCCCTTTGGCAGACCCTTTCTTGTCCCACTCCCACTGCAGCTCTAGGCTTTCTCTTTCTCTCAACTCTAACCATAACCCTCACCATAACCAGGGGCTGAGTGTAGGACAGGGGACTCCAGTCAGTGCCCACACCAAGAAGTTTTGCAGCCAAGTTCTCCTTGCTGTACCATTGTTACCATTCCCTTGGCAGTCCTCTTCTAACTCTTCCAACCGGAGCTTTGTGCTCTCTCTTTCTCTTACCCCTAATTCTAACCCTAACCATAACCCTAACTGGAGGCTGAGCCTAACACAAGGCCTCCCAAGCCAGCACCAAGACCAAAAAGTTCTTGCAATCAAGTTTTGTTTGCAACCCACTCTTTCCTTTGACAGCCCCTTGTTAACTCCCCCACAACTAGAGCTCTAGGCTCTCTCTTTTTCTCAACCCTAACCCTAACTCATAAGCTGAGCCTTATACCAGGCCCCTAAGCCACTGGCCACATTAGAAGATCTTGCAGCTAAGTTCTCTTGACCCCTTACCCTTTCCTTTGGAAGCCACTTTCCAGCCGCACTCCAACTGGAGCTCTAGGCTGTCTCTAATCCTAATCCTAAAAATAAACATAAATGCTGACTGAGTCTTGGACAAGGCCATGTAGTCATTGCCCTCACTAAAAAGATCTTACAGCCAAGTTCTCTTTGCAGCCTACACTTTCCTTGGCAGGCCCTTTGCACCCCCCTCCAAGCGGAGCTCTAGGCTTTTCTCTCAACCCTAGCCCTTTAAAGTAAATCTAACCTTAGTCTGAGCTTCAGAAAAGACCAAGAAACTACTGCCGAGACCAAAAAGTTCTTGCAGCCACATTCTCCTGTTGCCCTACTATTTCTCTTTTTCAGCCCCTTTTCACCCCTACTCCAAGGGATTACCAAGGCTCAATCTTTCTCTAAATGATAAATCTAAGACTAAACCTAACAGTAATCCCTATCAGTATTCCAAGATTCAGCCCAGGCCTCCCTGCAGCCAGTGCTCACTCCAAAATTTCTCGTAGCCATATCCCCTTTTCTCCCCACCCTTTCCTTTGTCAACTCCCTTCCAGTCCCGTCTCCAACTGCAGTTCTATGATGTCTCTTTTCCGTACCCCCAAACCTTACCCTAACCCTCCCCCAAACAGTATCGGCCATACAGAAGTTCAGTACAACTCTGACATTTATTTTCAGCTTTCAGCTTTCAGTCCATGCTTTTACCCTTTTTGACTACTTATCTTTGACTTCTGAAGAGAGAGAGGAGAAAAAAAAATGGGAAGGATCATGGAAGCAGGCTTGAGGGTTAATGTTCGTAAGACTCCACAAGCTATGATTTCTTAAAAGTGACTACACTACACAGAATTCTGTCCTAAGAATACGAGAACTGCTTGGATTTTCATAAGCACATAAGACATCTCTAAACATCCAGAGATTAGGCTTGGGTAAATCTGCACCTTTGAAAACTGTCCCAATCTTACAACCCTTTGAATCATTATCATATTAACAATTCACATACTTCTAAAGCACTGAGTAATTCATGGTTTTCTAAATGTCCTTTCTGATTCCTATTAAAGTCAATGTCAGTTTTGCCTTTGAATTCAACAAGAATGCCCAGTTATGACAGTTATTAAGTGTCTTTCCCACTGTTATAGTAATGAGCAAGGCTACAATAAGTGAGAGCCCAGTCCTGAAGAGCTAAAATCATAGAGAGAGAAAATATTCCAAAAAATGTAATATGCTCCCATTTCACAGATGGGAGAAGAATCAAAAAGAGATTTATAGCATGTTTACACAGATGGGTGCAGCCAGAATCAGCTGTGATCCAGAAGTCTTATTGCTGCATTAGCTCATTGTGAGTGAACTAATTAGGATTTTGACAGTCTTTTCTTGGGTGAATCTAGTTGTGGCCTCTTCAAACTTTACTGCCACCAGCTGTCTGCTTTACACTTCTATCAGAGATTACTGCCCCTACATCTGGTTCAGCAGATGTGCTCATGCATCAGCTGCTCCATTTCACAGTTCAGCACCTTAGTTTCAACCTCACTGAAAGCAGGTATGTTCTAAGATATGGAAATGTGAACTGGAGTGGCTGAAACACATTCGTGCCTATCAGACTTACTACTGGGGCAGTGACTTTCAGTGCAGGAGTGAGAGACAGACAGAAATAGCTGAAGACTCCAGAAGCAGAGGATGCCTGTCAACATGGGGACACTTGGGCATATGGCTCCCAGATGGGAGCTGGCTCGCTTTCAGCCGGCTCAGACCACGGCAGAGGAACTCGTATCTGTCGGCCTCTATCCACTTGGGTATGTCTAGAATTACTATTCCAGGTGACACAAGAAGCCGGTGGCAGAAATCCAGCTCTATTTGTCTCAGTTTCCACAACTTGAGCTCTTTGAAGAGAGATCACTTTGAAAAGGTGGATTTACAAGAGGAGAAGAGTGTGTCTACGAACCTCCTCTTTCCCCTGCCACAATACATATGTTCAGTGGTGTATGTATCCAAACAATAATGAAGACAATCACACTGTAGTTGCACCCAAACCTGTATTGTCCTCAGCCTTCATATCCATAACTGTTTTTCTCTGAAGGCTGAATTATGAATGGGGAGAAGAACAACATTCTCAATGTTCAAACACCCTGGGAACTCCTTTTCTCTAGAAATTATTTCTTCATTTCCAGGGTAATACTGAGCTCTCTGGACAAGTTTTGCAAAAGCTTGTGTGTTTGTTTTGTAGTAGAGAGTGAGGGGGGGGGGGGCTTTCTTTGTTGTCTCTTAAACTGAAATAGTGTGTTTTTGAGGTTTTATAACTCTGTTTTATAAATATAAATTGCAACAGCTTTGATAACAAGTGCCAATACTAAATATCTTTTTACTTCATTTGGATCAAGTACATATTTTCTCTCCTTTCCTTAAAATCCCCCAAAGACTTGTTTCCCTTCACACTCTGCTCCCCACTCTACCTGTCTGCTCTCAAATTAGTCAGTCACAGGCTCATCTTTAGCTCACTTGTATTTCCCACAAAGGAGTCCAGAATGACTCCAACTTGAGTAGCCCAAATAATAAACAAATTCTCCCGCAAGTAGTTTTCCTTTTCAAATATGAAATCTTTCTATTTTATCCCAGAGTTTGCACAAAGGTCTTTTTTTGTTGTTGTTTTCCATTTACATTAGCCCTTCATATTGTAGTACTTAGAGATGGCTCCAAGCTGCAATAATTTGAATCTAGAGTGAGTCTCCCCAGATCTCATAAAACGTTTGGGCCTGAAGTTATGGGCCATCTATCATGGAAGGCATTTTTTGGACAACACACTGTCTGGGACTATTGACATCCATGTTCATTCCTCACTTTCACCACTAGCTCCCCCTTTGATCTTGGGGAATTCATATGATATTTCTGTGACTCACCTTGTCATCCTGCTTATCCTGTAGAGTATAAACCCATGGGATAAGAACCATCCCTTACTACATGTATGTAACACCATATGTTACACTGTGTCTGGAATGACTGTGACCTGCCCTCTGTTATACCTAGAGTCATTCAGATAATAAGGACATAAGAAGAATACTTAAATTTTTACTACTTTCTTTTTTAACTACTTTTATACCTCAGCTCCTATTTCCTCCATTCCTTCCCACAACATTATCCTTCAGTTTCTTCCTGCAAGACAATAATGTGCCTGAGTCTGTAATGCATTATCTTCTCATAAAGGGTTATGTAATATTTTATATGCAGGATGCTGTATGAAAATAAATTGCATTACTGTACTGTATTAGGAAACTTTATCATAGACAGAAGGCATATTGCATCCTGTTTTTCTTGGAGGCTGAAGCAATGAAACAGCATTAAAGATGGATCTACACATCAGACACTTGAGTGGGGCTGGAATATTTCTTATTTAGGTTACTAAATTCCATCATTGCTTAATATTCTAATTAATTTACTAGCAGTCTATGTATAGAGCTTTTTTGTGTGAGGTTTTTTTTTCCTCCAAGGCCTCAGTTATGCTGCCAAGAGGTGCTACATCAAACACAAGGCAGCGTAACGTAGTTTTACTGCAATGTTAAAATATATAAGGTCAGTCACCATATGTCTTGATCCTATGTAGTTTACTACACCATAATATTAACATGTCCTCTCTTCAGTGTATTTTTTTCCCCTCCAAATAGCTTGAATATATTAATTGCCTACAGGTGATAACCCCATACCCTCTTAGCAATGAAGACAAGCTCTGAAATTTTGCCAGTCTCAGTTACTTCTAAGATGGGGTAGCTGTGCTTGCTCCAGTCAGATTAATGTTGCTCTAATATAAACTAACCAAATGTTCCAGCAGAATGACTGTATGCAGACGCAGTGTGAGACGTAGGTCAACACAAAAAAATGACTAGAGCGCTTTCCAAATTTGATCATATGAAATACTGAGCCATTAAAAAGGCCCAAATCTATGATAATCAATGTCATTTAACAGATCCTACAGTCAGGACAAGGACTAAAAGCTGTACGTCTCCTTGCCCTTGTGGCCATACAAACACAGCATCAACATTCTGCGAATGTTTCTCTTTCATACACAAAAGAGACAAATGGCCATTCATAAATGAATCTTAGCAGGTTTTGCTAGCTTTACTGAAGACTCAGATCACCTATAACGGTATCAACCTCTCACTATAATTCAACTGGCTCATAAATACTGCCCTTTTCCCCAGTGTTTGATTCGGAGAATGCTAAAACGACTGAGCAGACTACAGGTGAAATGTGTGCTATTCAGGACTTAGCTGCAGTTCTGACTGTGTAAAACTGGATCAGAAGCTTAGCTGTTGTAAATGGAAAAGCCCTGCCTGAGTCAGTTAAGCTTCACCTATTTGCACTGAGCAAGTGTAAATAAATGCCTCTTTTTTTTCAGAAAAGTGATGAAACCAAAAAATCTCTAAGGTAAATCTTCCAAATTTGTTACATAGTGATGATTTCTGATTATTAACTTGATACCTGCTTAACGTTAATGTGGTCTACACACAGCTAGCAGATTCCTCCAGTATCTGAAATCTTTACAATTCATTGGCTGTTGGGCTTATGTTTGTTAGTCTCCTAAGGATATAGAGAAACTCTATGTCATTTCTAGTCTTCCCATGCAAACCTAACTGTTGTTTGTTTATGGGTTGTTTGGGGGGGCGCATGCGTGGGAATTGAGTTCTTTTTTGCAGGTGCAAAATAAGCAGAAACAACATGTAAGCAGATGGTCCTGCATCCTTTTCCCCATCTTTATTAGAGCCAGGCATTTTAAGACAGATATTCTTCCAAAACAAGTTAGGCAAATATTTTCTGTCTTGAAAATAAGCCATATACTCCATACATACACCTAAAGCACTAGCAGATTAGCTAGCAAAAGGAAAAAGCCAACTTTGTTGATTTCTTGAAGCTACTTTTCCAGGGGCATCAGCTGAAATCCAATTCCTTTTAGTCAGTGAAGGTGCTCTCCTAATCTGGCAGATTTAATATGCTCTTGACTTTAAAAGGACACTGAAAGTTAGTGGTATGATATGTATATAAACACACATTTACACACACACACACACACATATATATACACATACTTATCTTTTCATATATACATGTATATATGTAAAGAGGGAAGTATATATATTTATATATTATAATGTTAATAGGAAACACAGAACCATGCTTGGTTCTGGAATTTACGATGCCTGAACCACTGTTACTGGTCTAAAAGTTTTCCTTTCTCACCGCTTTCACCTTTCTTCTTTCCCCTTCTTTCATTGCCACTACTAGTATCCAACTGTAGTTTTTACAGCAGGTTATTTGGTCCTCTTTTCACTAAATTCAATAGAATCAGGATAAACCTCTAGAACAACAGTTCCCATTTTTTTGTTTATTTTATTGCACTCCAGTTCCAGCTGTGAGCCAGACTCCCACCATCATCAGCAAGGAAATGTGTGCTGAGCTGATGTGACACCCTCAGGGCAGAGGTAAGCTTGGCATGGAGCTCCAGGAATCATAATTTCCTCTGAAAAGCTGGATCCAGCTGCCATCCCTCCATTTAGAAGCCTCCTTTAGTCCTGGTACTTTCCTGCCAAATCTGTCACGAGAACATGCAATGGACCTGACAGTTCCCCGGGACCACAGATTGTACCTTGAACGTTGGAGAGATTCTTAGGCTAGTTCCCTGGTGACCTCAAAAATATTTTCTATCCCTGATTTTTGAGAAACTTTACAACATGTAAGATTAGATAATTGAGTCTCTTACACCTGCTGAAATCTTCTAGTGGATATCAATGAACAGAACCAAAATTTATGCCTAGAAAAAAGAAAACATTTGCATTTCATGTTTGAATGAGCACCAGCAGATGCTACAGGAAAATTTTCCTTAAATCATTTTATTCAGCATTCAACTTAGGGTTCCTCATTTTCCTTCCTTTAATGTGATTTGGAGTTTTTAGACTTTCAAGGAACATACATATATTCTTTTAGGTTCATATACAAAATTTCATGCCATAATTCCTTGTTATTACAGGAACATAGGTCACTAATGATGCTACCACTCCTTCATTTCTGTGGTAAATTGCAGTTCTTTGGCTTTCATACTGAAAGTAGTGACTTAGTTATAAGGTGTTAGATTATTCAAAACAATATTTCTATGTGATTTAGAAAGCTCTTCCCAGCCTGATGTTCTACAGCATGGGAGTATGACACACTTTTTAACAATTTTCAGATAAGTGTCCTTCTGTAAAAATAATAAAATATCAATAGATACATCGTGTCACACCATTTTTTAAAGATTGGCTTTTGTTGCTTTCAGGATAAGTACATTTCTACTTGAATCAAAAATAGCGGTGAACCAAGTGTTTGACATTTGTGCTACTTAATGAAAACATTATGTCATGAGAAACTTATTATTGGCTTTGTCTCTCATTTCATTCAGAGGAAGGAAAAACCTTTTGAATGAGTTTTGAAGTTAGTCCAGTGAAGTACTTTTACAGAGGTATATAGGTATGCCCATATTGAAAATGGCTCAAAATAGGGCATTTTCCTAAAAATCAAAAATTGCCAATGAGTGATTTTGAGAAAAAGGCTTACTGCCCTGAAAAGATGGAGACTACAGCTTTGCAATCACTTTAAGCTGAAATAATTGTGGACTGCTTTGTGAAGGGGTGTTCCTGCCCCCAGCTCTGCTCCTGGCCAGTCAGCTACTGACGCCTATACAGCAAGTATGGATCCAGCTGGAAAACAATCTGTTCTTTCGTTTTTTGTTTTTTGGGTTTTTTTAAACAGGTTAGTTAGATTTATTTAAAAGTATTGCAAAAATCCAGTTCTTCGTGTGAATAGCTGAGATGACTTCTTTTCTCAGGAATCGGAGCATTAAGGAGTTCCCCTGCAGCTATGGATGAAAGGGAGATACAAGCCCACTGTAAAAGGTGAACAGAAATATGCTATCAGATAAGTGAATGAAAGCTGCTGTAGCCCCACCTCGAAAGCTGGGGTCTCCCAAATATATACATGCATATACACATATATGTGTACATCCCCTTACTTCTAATGGCATTGCTGTAACTCCTGCTGTCCTGGCAGTGACTGAGCAGCAGAGACAACAGTTATCAGTAGCAATCAGAAAAAAAGTAGGAGGGAAGGGGGCTATTTCTTAGTCACTCCAAGTTCTCTGTCCCTAACATTGCCGCTGTCCCTTCTTGCTTCACCAACCTGCAAAAAAAAAAAAAAGAAAGAAAGAAAGAAAGAAAAAAACCTAGATCTGGATCTTTGGTTTTCAGTGCATTCTTAACAAATTTCTTCCATTATTTATGCTATTAGTCATGGTCTGTGTTTAGTTATAACTATGTAAATCCAAGATAGCTGTAGATTTACCTGTTTACCTGCTATACTAGAGATGGGCTCCTGCTTTCTGATATGGGTTGTCTGCTTAGCTCCTAGCTCAGGCACTATGCAAATTTTGTAGTGATTCATATTGTACTTAAATCTGTAAAATACATTCCTGCAATAACCTTATCAGTTAACAGATGGGTGCGGACAGGACAAAAAATATATCTCCTTCCCACCCTACATAAACTCACTCTCTTGTTGATAGCCAAAAGATGCTTCTTATCAATTGAAAAGAGGAAAAAATTCTGAAGGCTGGCAGATAAGGGATTTGGGTGCTTGCGAGGCAGATTAAGGCAGGGTGGGCAGTGTGGGACCAGCCTTTAGTGAATTCAAGCAAGGACCTTCGGGATATGTATGCTATGAAGCACACAACGAGCAGAGCTTTGCCTTGAGACTCTGCAGGCAGCTGTTCTGCAGACATTTTGATGGAAGATTCCCACTACAGTTTCATTTTAGCCTCAGAAATGAAAATTTAGCTTTTTCATGTTAGTAATTTTCATTAAGACCATGAATACGTAACACATGACCTGGCTTTCAAGGGGATATATAGATTCTGTTCTATCTGTCAAGGTCTCTGTCTCTGTGTAATCTAAGCAAAGAGCCTATTTAGTAATTCTGCTACTAACATGGTTTGTGGCTTTGGGAACCTCACTTGGCTTTATCTTCCTCATAAAGAAGCTTATTCATCTGTAAAATGAGGATAATAATATTTCCCTACCTAAAGAGTGTTGGGAGGCTTATTTTGCTAATGTTTGTGAAGTGTTTTGAGATCCTTATATTGAAAGCACTATAAAAATGCAAAGTATTACTTAATCCCCTGGGCCTGCTATTATTTAAACACGCCAGTTATTGTTTTGCACTATTTATCTTTTTCCTTTATGTTATTTTTAAAACAATACCATTATTGCTGTTTTACTATTAAATGAATGTGACACAGGAATTAATCTTTCTCTACTGAATATTATTTACACTTAGCAACACAAGTTTGGTGAATAGGATTTACTTGGCAACTGAACAGTAGCATGATTGCAATCAATTGCAAGACAGTAACATCTGATAATGCAATATTAACAAATCTTATCGCTGAATATCTTATGTCCAAATTGGCTATACAAGTTCTAGTGGCATGCTTACAGCCTTTATGCAATGGAAAGTTATTAGGAAATATACAAATGTTCTGCACATATAAATGTGATTTGCTAAAAGCCTCAACCGAAGCAGAATAAAAGTTCTTCCTTTTAAACTGTAATTGGAAGTTAACCTTTAGCTCACAAATCCCAGTAAAGGAAATGGCTTTTCTAATCTTATTTGCTCTTTATGGTTTTACAACATTACGTTGTTATTTCTGAATTATTTTTTATTTTTTTTATAGTTGACATTAAGAATGCCAACCTGACACACAAGATGAGTGATAATTTAAACATTTAAGAATTGTCCTAAAAGGCAGAACAAAGGTTTGCTTAGTCCAATATCCTGTCTCTAACAATAGCCACTGTCAGATCCTTTCACAGGTTTATATCATTAATATTTTCCATAATTTTTTAATGTCGAAAAGGATCATTATGATCATCATTATGAACACATGAGTAGCTGTTGCAAATGCGTGATAATATCATCATCTCTGAAAATGCCTAATTTTTGCTAGATGCTGTGATAAAAAAAAATACTTCTAATATTGTGAGTTTTTAACCTACTGTTTTAATTGAACATCCCTGTATTAATGACAAAATGGAGGACATGCTAACCAGTACTATCTTTTCCACTGTTTTGGATGTTTCTCTATGGTTCCTCTTATACACCAATGTTGACTTGCTACTCCTTATTCTATCAGCTTGCTTCTGCATTTTCTGTTGACACCCCAGTCTCTGAGAGTGTCTCTTATTTAGTAGCTGAAAGAGTAAGTCTGGAACCCTTTGCAGTAAAAGGAGACCAGTGCCAAGTATCCACTTAGGTTCTCTCTTATATATATTTCGTCTCCTTAATTGCTCCTTAGCTCTCTCACAGTTTCATGGTTTATCCTTTAAAAATATATATATTTAGATTACCTCTTCTGGTTTGTTCTTTAAGTCCTTTTGCTCTTTAAATTGTCTCATAAATTCTATGCCATAATTTGGTTGCCATTGTTTAGATGTCTCTCCGGGGGTTTCACTGGGACTGCATTTCCATTTTCTGAAGGTTATTTCTTGAGTTAAGATATCTGCTTGCTCTTTAGCCATAGAAGATTTGTTTCTTTTCTTTCCTGTTTCTTTTTTTCTTTTGTTGGTTTCAGGATTACCATGTTTTTTATGTTTTCAGTCCAGTTCTTCTGTCCATTATGTTGATGGATTTCCTCTGAACTTAAGTATTGGAATTCCACAATTATTTAAGAGGGCATAAAGACTTAAATCAGAAAATAGTCAAACTTATATTTAAATCTCATTGACCTAATGCGTGTTAGTGATTTGCTGAATTAGTCCTAAGTGCAAGCAATAAGCAAGTCCTAAACGGGAACAATAATGTTTCTGTGATAGCACTTTCTCAGAGATGGAGAAATGACTTGGGTGGTGTATTGCTTAATGGCCTTTATTCTCTCTGGATTTCCTTGTTTTATGTTTCTGTGTAGTCCATTTTTAAGCACTGTTTGTGATCTGTACACCATCCTTTGAAGCAACTATCCAGCGTCAGATCAGGTATTAGAATCTATGATACACTGATTTGATCCATGATGGCAATTTTGATATTCCTATATTAAGTGGATTATCATCAGATCTCTAACATAGGAAAAGAATAGCAAGAGTATGGATCAAATTAAAAACGAATATAAAAGTAATATGAAACCAGCAAGAAAGTTTATTTCAACTGAGGATGAATGCTGCTGTTAAGAAACTCTTTTTCCTCTCCTCTAAGTCTTTTCTATCCTTTTTTTTTCCTTTACAAGTCATTGGTATTTAGATGTCTTCAAATAATTTCTCAAATAATTCTGCAAATAATTCTTGAGTTGCTGCTCACAGTAATACCACTGACAGATGTAGAAGAGTAAGCGCTGGGCTTGTTGCAGATATTTGCAAGATGGGTTCTTATGACCATGCATCCTGAAGTGAAGCAAGAATCTAATCGCTTTGTGAACGGAACCATGGCAGTTTTCACTCAATGATGAACTGTCCCGGCGTTTCAGTTCCTGATTTTGTCACAGGCTTGTTGAGTCCCCTTAAGCAAATAATTTTGTCTTCCTGGTCTTCAGATTCCACTTTCTATCATTTACACTAAACTTCTGTTGTCATTCTTGTTATCACCTGTCCACCATTATGGATTTTTTCCTAACATAATCTGGTGTAAGCAAAGAAAAAGTTTGGCCAAGCACATTAAGTCAGCTACATATAGCATAGACCTGTTTCACCCTTCTGTAGATGAGAAGAATTGGTCTTGTTTCCTGGATATTTTCTTTTTTGCATTCACTCATTGAAGTTATGCCATTTTACAGAAACTGAAGATTTGGCCATTACTGTTCCAAGCACTAGCTGATATTTGCAGGATACATTATGGTGGGGAGATAACGTGATTCGCTGATAGTGAAGATTTTCATTGATGCTATTATGGAACACAGCTGGCCCTCATTAATTATTAAGATAATCATTTTATAATTATACACAGAACAGCCAAGGTACATGGAGTCAATACCATGCGTTACGTTTATTCCTCCTGTCTTTTAACACACCCTAGACCTGAGGACAGCTAATGACACACCTGCTAAGAGATATTGATTACATGAATAATAACAAACAGAAGTGTTTGATGGGGAAAAAATTCAAAGAGCCACTAAAGTGTTACTAAGCTTGTGAATTAAAAGAAAACACAAAATAAAACAGCAACACACATTAGATATCTTTGTACAAAAGGAAAACAAAATAAAACAAACAAAAAAAAGAGATAATAAAGGATGACCCTTGTTTGAGAGAACATTGCTTTTCCTGTTTGAACATTGTGGAAATAATGCCCAGCCCCTTGTACAGCCTGAGTAAATAGTGAGGAATGCCATCTTATCCTGGATAAAGTAAGTTTACAGGTCGTCTCCATCCTCCATGACCTTCTAAGGACCCATAACCATCTTAATGGAAATTAATAGATGGACCTCTGGGAGCAAGAACTGAATCTGGGAACAAGCATTGTGAGAGAAAGGTAGTTAAAGGATAAGAAAGATGCTATCTCAGTTACAGTGAATGATGAGGATGTAGAAGACTTTAACCCAATAGGTAATCCCCCACTTTGTTTTGGTTCCTGATTTTGCCACTGGCTGGCTTTTTGATTTTAGGCAAACCGTTTAATTTCCCTCTAGTTCTGACATCCATAGTATGGGAGATACACTATTTTTGCCTGTATCAAGAGTTGAAGATTTCCCTTACTAAACTATCTGACAAAATCTTCATCTCACCAAGAGCTGCAAGACGTGTCTGAAAGCCAAGGGAAGGAAGAGCTTGGAGAGTAATTCTCAAGCAGGTGTTGACAACAGTTTTCAGGGGGGGTTGCTCTTATCAGTTTGAACAGCATGAACATGAACAGGAGTCCCAGAGCAACCTTGAAATTTCAGCGACAGCACCACCTGCTACCTTATTTCCTTCCATTGCCAGTGCAGTCCTATTGCTAATCAAATGACACAGTCCTGACTGCTGGAAAGAGACACAATGATCACGAATCACCATTTGGGTACTCCTGTGATATAAGACCATCTTATGCATTCATTCATCGGTTCTGTCAGTTATGTGAGGTGCTTAACTGCTGTTGCTATAAGGAAAGCTAAGAAATATTTGAGTACTTGATTGGAAGCCCATAGTAATCTATTTCCCACATGGAAAATGTTCTAAAATGGACAAAAAAGTCCATTCCTGTTTTTACTGAAGCCAGTACCACTCAAGGGCTTTTCCCTGATTTGCAAGATCAAACTGCATCTGAAGAGTTTTACTCATCAAATATTGTCTATGGACATTTGGTCTCAGGGAGACAAAATTCAAGATGATGGCTGCGGCTTGATATTAGAATCAACTGCAGTGCAATATTCAATAAATATGGATTTTTTTCATCAACTATCAAATAAAACATCATGAAAAGAAAATCAAAGATCACTATCACATGACAGTTTGATCATAATACACCTTGAAAAAGGTCAAATGAAGGATAATTTTTAATTGGTTGTTCTGCTTTAGTTTTTTCTATTCTCTATTCTGTTGAAACATAATGATGTAGAAAGAACAATTTTATTTGCCCAGTGCCAGGGAACTGCTTCAGTATTGAATCTCATTTGTATAGCTGATAATGTATTTTCTCATTATGTTCCTTCCATTGGGCTATAGGTTTTTGAAATAATTGCAAGCACAAAGAAGTAGAATTAAGGAAGCTACTGGAGTGCTTATGCTTACATAACGCTTCTGCCATATGTGATATTCACAGGCTAGACCTAGAGACACTAAACAAGAATTTCCGCATAGTGAGATTGATTTGTAAAATTAGATTTCAGAATGCACGGAAAACAGTACTTTGGTAGAGATTTCATATCAAGTGACTACTGCCTTCAGCTGAAATACCCTGATTCTGCTAGCATAAGAGATATCAGAAATAGGATGGTGCAACTGGAAAAGCAGCTTGCAGTGGAGTAGAAAACAGCTCAGAATCCCCATTCTTTTCCTTCCACTAGCAATGATCTGACTGCTGTGACAGAATGGCATGTCTCTATATTGAATTAACATTTTATACTGAATTCAGCTAAGGCAGCTGCTCTGTGCAGGAAAGATTCTTGAAACCTCATTGAAGGTCAACACTCAGAAGGTGTGAAAAGAGCTTTTGACTGCCTCTCACTTCCTGGCCCACCCCTGTAGAAAAATATTCTTTCTATACAGGCACTAATAGGGAGTACAGGAAGGATCTGGGAAGGATCTGATTTAGGCCGAAGTCACTCTCTGTATGAGTACAAGCCCAGAGGACCAACTTTGCTTAAGAGCTGAATGCTGTGTTGTGTATGGAGACACTGATATATAAGGAGAAGTTTGCTGGAGAATACACCCCACTTGAAAAGCAAGTTTTTTTGATATCACAGTAAGGGTAAGATTAGACATTAAGAACTTCTGCTTTTGAAGATCTCTAAGTCTTGAGTGATTTAAGATTGCAGGCAGTCTTAAAGTGATTAGGAAATGCCTTTTCTATACTTCCATTCCATGCTTGTCTGTCACCTTGTCACCAAAGATGCCAACCACCTGGAATTTTGGAAGAATGCTTGGGAGTTCAGAAACTGCCCAGTCACAAATTATAGGTTTTCTAACATGTCTTGGGACTGTACCCCAAGTTTCAAAGAAGGAAAAGAGAACATTCCACAGCAGAGCAGACTTTAAGACTGAATGAAAAGACTAAGCAGATCTGTTCATCTGTAACAGAAAACATATGAATGTGGATGTGATCCAGATTCTCTAGCTTTGGAAGGAATGGTTAAAAACATAATTTACAGTCATTACTTTGATATGCAAAATATGGTTCCAAGAAAGCAACTGCAACTCACTTCTCATCTGACCTTTGGGATATTTGAATAAATTATAGAGAAAAAGAAGTTACAGCCAGCTGTAAAAGCAAAGTGAAAACATATTGAATTACTCAGAAGAGACAGATCTGAGTTATTTTCATTGTGAAAGTAATTCTCACCGCATCCCATCAGCCTAATCAGAGTTGAGGATATTGGGAATTCTCTCTCTTAATCATCCATCTTTCTCTTATTTTGGGTTTTAGATAACGTTTTTGTTAGCCTTTATAATGATGTATAACCCTAAATCCCAGACTGAAATTTTGTATAAACCCTTAAATCACCTAGTGTTTGGAAAAGGTTTTCACTTCATCCATTTAGCCAGAGTTGACAATACATCCCTCTTTTTGTCTTTGTAACAAAGGCTACTGCCTACATATGTACTCAGACACAAAACAAAAAGCACTTCTAGGGAAGTCTTTCTATTACAGCTCATCACTCTCAGGTGGACATAGGCTACACTTAGTGTTTAACAGGACATGATGTAAGTACCTTCAGGCTCTTTCCCAAAATGCCATGTTCAATATATGAAAAAAAGAACAAGATTGCAGCAAGAAGTCTGCCTTCTTTGCTGCATCTCCTACTTCTCATAAGGTATTTTGCAGCACAAGGACCTTTTATCGCTCAGGGTGAAAAATCCCATATTGAGCCATCTCCGTCACAATACTAATCAGTACAATAAGATACTATCTATCTTTGATGCTTATTTAAGTACTTTATAATACCCCGAGCACATTATCCTTAGGAAGTTTATCTATGGTACACATCACCTGTGCAGTAGATGCAGGAACACTGGAGGTAGGTCTGTGTAAGCATGAATTTGGAAGTGCCGTGACTGTGTTTGGGCAGAACTGTGCAGGATGGACTGAATGTCTCAGGTCCAGGAAGTTCAGGAGTCCCTGCTCTCCGCAGTTAACAACATCACAGATCTTTCTCATCTCCATCCTCTCAATCTATGTATGTTTAGTATACACCTGTTATCCATATTTTAGCTTTCTCTGGATTATGCCACCTCTCTGTTATCACTATTAATTGAGCTCTGACTGCACACTTATTTTGCAAATGGTGAACTGAAGGCCAGAGAGGGGAAATAAATTGCCCAAGGACACACAGCAATTCTATGCCAAAGTCAAGGAAACACCGAAGCACATGAATTATTTAAATAATCTGCTATTTAAACTGCAGATTTATTCACAGAAGCATGTAAAGTGCAAGACAGTGGAAGCTTGAACCAGTTAATCTGTTGACGTAGAGTAGCACAGTGTGTTTTCATGAGTTCATTTTCCAGCATGACTCCAGTTTGTTGGCCCTGTGTTGTGCTCAAGCTAAAACACCTTTGTTTCAGTAAGGCTCGTTAGCTTGGACCACAGCCACAGAAGAGAGTTAGACTGAATCCATAGCCCAGCTGCCTCATGAGCAGCCACCTCTGGTGCCTCTGAACTGCACTTGTGTTGAAACCTCCTGTTTCAGTGTTCACATACACAGAGGATGTTGGATCTGTCGGCAGCTGTCTTTAGCAAAATGTTCTTTGTGTCCTCTATGTTTTGGCTGTGATTCTTGAGTCTGTATGACATTGGGAGGCATACATGTGGCTCCCTCTACCTTACTGACTGCAGTCGCTCTGTGGCTGCTTTCCACTAGGACTATCTCCTTTTAAGTACATTAATACAGAAGGGCAAGCACATTGCTTTCTGTATCCTCGAATCTGACTAAGGGAAAATATTTATGGCCTTGTTCATAATTGCAGACCTACTGTAATTACATTTATATATTAACATTATATTTTCCATGCAGCATTAATAGAAATAAAGATAATAAATGTACTAGCTCTCTTAATGCTGAAGCTATGGGATTATCCTTATGTATTGTTCCTTAGAAACCAGGAATTATACACAATCCCTTGACTGTGTATAACTTGTACGGTCTGGCATTTCTCTGGCAACTGATCAAAATTTAACTCCAAACAGTCTAAGACCCACGTCTAACAGAAAGAAGAGCACTGCTTCCTCATTGCAGCACTTGTAGAGTCAGCTGTGGTAGCCACCATCTCAGCGGCTCCCGCAGAGCCATCAAGTTTGGGTCAGCTCAGAGCAACCCCTTCCCCACTCTGGCCTGAGAACAGCTCGTATAAATCAGTGAACTCATGGTCACAGAGACACCACCTTGCAGCTCGAGTCTCAGGACGGCTCCTTCCTACTGTTAATCCTCACCGAGGACTCTGACAGCAAACTCCAGCCTGGAACAAACACAAATGGGCTTTGGCAGTGGAAAGAGCAGCTTCCCAACCACTGCAGGTGGACAATACTAAAACATTTGCCTCCTCACAGAAAGCAGCTCTGCACAGGAAACAAGGAGACTTTAAACCTTATCTGACAGGTGCTTTCATATCCTACAACTGCTGCTTACTAATCATACAAATTAATATAAATGACCTGAAAGAAAGTTTCTTTTGCATCTAATATACGAATTATCATAAGAGAAGTTGTCTCCTCGCTCTCCATTGTATTCCCATCACTCAATCATGTCTGTGTTTCATGATAAAGATAGGCAAATAAAGCAACTATTTAGTTTTCTTAGCTCTCCCTTACTAAATAACTCACACTCATGCTTATCTCCACAAACACTGTTTTGGCACTTCTTTGTGACTGTCTGTTGCTTGAGGTAAAAAAAAAGAAAAAATAAAGAAACTGGCTGCCACTCAGAACACCATCATTTACTCTTTCTCAGAAAGGTTCTGCTATCCCTTAATCTGATGTCTCTACCTGAGGCTCTGCTAAAATTATCATTGAACAGGAAACAAAAGAAGGTGCATCTGACACCGTTACAACATTAAAAAAAAATGCCTTGAATGTTCTTTCCCCCGAATTAATCAACAGCATGGGAGAAAAGCCACCTTTACCTTGCTCATGGTGGAATGTGCTGTGAGGGACAGTTCCACAATAAATTATGTACTGGAACAGCTGAAAAATGATTTATAGTGTAGAAAAGGAGTCATGGGAAAGATGGACAGAATCAGAGAATGCAATGAAATCAACATTTGGGTGAAAATTCAAGTTCACACTGTGAATGTGGTTTTATAGTAGTCGATGAATCCTGAAGGGTGGGATAGCTTATACTTGGAGCCAGCTATAATCAACAGAAATATTGAAGCCATTACATGCAGAAGATAGGTTTGATACAACAGAGATCTAGACAGGGGGTTAATTTGCTTCTCAAGCATGACAGAACTGTGCCATTATTCCAAGTTTACACCATTTTTAAAGAGAGACAGTTTATGATGTACAGGTCACTGGATTTAGTTTGAGATCATCTCCAGCTTGTAGATGACTGTGAGGGACCTGTTAAAAACATTTACTTGGTTAACCACATCCTCACTAGCCCCTGTTAAGAGCAAATTCTGTACTGCTCTTGCAACCAGCAATCAGACTATCCTTCCTTACTTCTTGTCAGCTAGCAATAAAACACCAGATGGTGTCCTTCCAAAAATAAATTCATTATAGTTTCATTCTGGGTTTTCTTAAACAATTTAGGGACAGAACTTCAGCTAATGCAAATCAGCACAGTGCTGCTGAAGTCAATGCAGCTATGACATTTTACACTGAGTATTATGAACTAATATTTTTAACTTTTTGAAATGAATACCATATCCTTTTCCCCCCCATTTAACTAGTTATCTTACACATTTTATGCTAGCCACCTTACCGAGAATTTATGGCTGGTGCTCCTCAGTATACAATAATTCACAGGCTGTGATGGTTTGTGTATAGGATTAGACTAACTCACTCTGTTAAGTCTCCTGTAGCCATTATCACTTAATGTCTTTGTTTATCACCATACAAGACTCTAGGACACCCATTAGCTTCCTCTGGTGACACACTGGCCTATTCATGCAAGAATATTTTAAGAGCCACTCTCATCTGAATAACCCCATGATGCTTATGGTTCTGTGTGCTTAGTTTTCCCCAATTTCAACCATCAGATGAGGACAGAAATCTTCAATTTTATCCTTAACCTAGACAGATGAATAAGTCTATTAGTACAGCATCTAAAAAGAAGCCATGAGTATTCTTCAGATAAATCAATTAAGACTCTTTTCAGAATTGTTATTATGCCCTAGCAATTAGTCATTGTTTAGTCAAGCTGTGCATACTTATCTCTTTTATACATCACTCCTTTCAGCTTCACAATAACTTTCGTTCCTCTCCAAGCTCCTTTTAGCTTATCTGTATTTTCCTGGCAATGTTGTGCCCAGAAGTGAGCATGAGTTTGCTTGCAAATGGAAAGCTGCAAAGTTACAAACAACTACAGAGCTACAAACCACAAAACAAGAAGTGTCTGCTTCCCTATTCCAAATGTGAATATTAAAACAGCTAAACATACATTACCGGTAAGCAATACCAGGTGAACAGTATGTAGGTAATAATAACCCATGAGGGAAATGGCAATTATCAGATCTGCCTTTAACTTTTATCATGTGTCCTCACAAGAACTCCTTTAACCAGTTTTTCATAACACAGATAAAATTGTTCCACCAACTTCTGCTCCCCCATATGCCTTGCCTTCCGATGTTGGGGAGCATCAAATGTGAAACAGGCTATTTAAAACTCTTTTTTAGCATTCCCAAAATTAACTAGCCTGTTTAATGCAAACAGATGGGGGATGACCTGGGATATGGAATACAGCTTCTTCTCAAGCAAAAAATTCATCCAAAATTATCTCAAAACATGTAGGAAAGGAAGCAGGTGCTTTCAGAAGAACGGTAGTGCTTATTTATCAGAGCTAGTTCACTGAGGGATCATCGGTTTTATTCCTCCCACTTGACAATACAGCTAAAAACCAGAGTGATGCTGGGTGCCGCAGTGACACCCAAGATCACACATTTGTGAGGTTTTAGCCAGGTTTTTAAGGAATCAAAGCCAATATGTCGTCCTGTTCTTAATCCACACATCTTTTTTCACATTGTCTCAAGATGCTTATGGATCCATTCTGCTCTGATGACCTATATAATGTCAGAAGGCTTCGTTCCTGATGCCTGCACATTCCAGCCAGGCTAACGCTTGAGAGCAGTCTCCTGGTAGCTGCCCACAGGTTCATGCTCACATCCCAGGAGCTGCAGGCCTTGGTGGAGGTGATGCTGTGAGGGGCATTGTGAGGTCCAACACAGCCTTTTGGTCATCTGGTAAAGAACAGTCCTTTTTCTCCTCAAGTTAGGCACAGAGTTGCCATAGATTTACTCAATTTCCGTTTATCCTAAACCCCTGTTTTGCCTTTTGGTAGTGCAAAGGGGGATTCTTAAGGCAAGCATCAAGATGGGGAGACTTCAGTAGTCAATAAATAATTAACAGAAGAACAGTCTTTAAAAATGCCATATCATGGTTTTAGTAACTGTTAGAAAAATCTATTCTTTTCCTGAAAAGGCAGTTGATTCTTCCTGCATATCTGCATCTCAGCCACTGCTGGATAAAGGCCTTTAATTATTATTTATTTTTTAATGGAATATATAGTGGATTTTTCTTTTGATTTTAACTGTGCTTTTGTCTGTTTCAGACAAAAATAATTTCAAGTAGAGTGTTACAGGCTGTATAGGCTCTATGGTGTTTTCCATGCACAGAGGCACATTACAGATTAAAAGCAAGTGAAAATGCTTGGTTTGTTTTAGGTTTCATTTTGCAGTCAGGATGGTGAATACATCTGTGTGTGTCATCAGCCTAGAGTATATCAGTTTATGGTTCTCAGAGGTTATTTATAATTGAATTATAGGATGTTTCATGATTATTTGGAATGGTATTTACAGAAGGCAATACTAAGCTCTGTAGCTCAGTTGCTACCAAGAACGTGAAGGAAACACCCTATAATTCATTTTTAAGTACCCTCTAGAAATCATATAATTATACTGTATGACAGTATTGCCAATGGAAGAAATAGAAATTTTTAAATTATTTGTATTACGGTCTTTAATCAAACTTTTATACACATACAGATTGACATACAGTAACAATGAAAAGGTAGGTTGCAATGTACAGAACCCTAATTTTTGTTTTTAGATTTGATCTTAAGTCAGTGCTGGTTCCACGCATCAGAAACCTTTCCTGATGTATATTTTAGACAGATTTTTGGAGCCAGAAATGCAGAAGGCAGCTTTTTCTGCCAGAAATGGAAGTGCAAAGCATCTTGTGAGCTCTCATGTGATTTGAGCCTGACAGGCAGAGCCATCAAGGGTCACCTGGGAGACCTTTGCCTTATCTGAGGACGATGGCTTCTTCTCAGCTCCCGCAGCTTAGCAGCCACGCGCTCTCCCGTGCCCCATGCTGAGCCCGCGGCGTCTGGGCTGCTGGAAATAGCCAGAGCCCGTCCCTCCGGCGGGGACCCCCGCCTGCTCGTGCAGGTCAGAGACACCCAGCGACGCGGCCCCAGCGCTGGCGCCAGGGAGAAGCTGCATGAAGCTCCCCGCTCCCAGTCCCAGCTTTAAAATGGTGCTGTAATCTGAGATTTAAAGATATTTGTAAATTCAACAGCATTAAACTTGAGTTTCTGTCCCCCTGACGCACACACACACACACAGTGGAAGGATTTCAGAGCTAGAGAAAAAAGCCAAGCTAAAGAAAACAGTCACTGTTTTTATTCACAATCCGTTGCACAAAATAAATATGTAACAGAAAATGGGTATAGATGTCTTTCTTGCTTTTCTTAATAGCACTAAACAGCAAAAGAGAAGCTTGTACATTCCAATCTGATAACAAAAATTCAATCCTGTTCTTAAACAATATAAATAGCCAGAACCACCACTGATGGCTTTCTTTTTTTTGTTTTGTTTTGTTTTCTTTTCTTTTCTTTTCAACTGTCTTGTATGGGATTCGTTTTTGCCTTGTGCTTTGTCTATCTGGACAATAAATAGTCGGGGCAGGAACAATATATTGTTGTATATTTGTAAAATACAGCAAAAAAGGGGCCTTATCTTTGCTGGATCCTCAGAAGTAGCAGAACAAACTTAATAAATAATAAAAATAACAAATAAATTCAATGTGGAATTATGTTGATTTACCCCTGCTGAAAATTTGATCTATTCAAACTGAAGTTATTGGCAATATTTGGTCATAAGATCCATGTATTGCAATGGAAACAGGACCAGTAAGTCCATAAGAAAAGACAACAAGTAAATAAAAAATGGAAAAAAAAGAACAGAAAAGAATAAAGAAATTCTGTGAGTTGTCCATACAGGAGGAAAAATACTGGAAATCTGCAAAATCTTAAGTTTTGGGAAATGCTGATGTGTTACTTTTGTCTTTCTAGTCTGGGATTATCTTTATTAGAGACAATTAATTTGCAGATTGCATTCAAGTCACCCATGCATGCACTGAGACTATGGATTAGAGAAGTTTTCACAGAAAAGAGCTGTGGAGGCTTAGGCGTACATCATGCAGAATAAATGGCACACACCTGATTTGTCCAGCTTTACCTCAGATGCTGTCAAATTCCCTGTTTATAGGTATTATTGTTAATATCAGGAGGGATTCACTGTTCCCTCCACTGAAATTCTTCATCTTGCATATATTCCTCAGTAACTCCAGTGCATGTGGCATTGGTGACAGCTGAATAAAATAATATACATGGGTTAGAAAGAACACCATTTATATGTGAAGAAAGAGCCAGTGGAGGGCTTCTGAAAGTGCTCAGGAGCTGCAGAATGGGAATCTGATTGTTGTACTCTACAGATACGATTTTTAATGTCAGATTTCTCCACTGTAGATGTGACCTTTGTGTGTGTGTGTGTGCATGTGTGTGTAAGAAATTTGCTGCATGCACCAAACAAAAAAAAAGTTCTAGCAGGAGACACGGCAGGTCAGGTTACTCAGGAAATAAAAGGTAGGTGCTCTGTGCCTCATTGGGCAGCAGTTCTTGAGAGCAGGACTGTGAAAGTTAAACCAGATACTTGTGGAATCAGGAGGCATCTGCAATGAACTGACACCTCACAGAGAGCAAGGGAAGTATTTTGTATGATCAGCCTGCACAGCAGTGGCACGCCACCTGCATCGTAGTACATTACCTGACACAGAGGGCATGCCCCTGTCACCTAACCTGAAATGTGGACATTGGGGAAACACACTCCAGGTCCCATATTTCACCGTTTAATGACTGGCAGCTTTAATGGTCAATGAGATGTATTTCTTTCCCTAGGAAAAAGGTACGTTCTCCCTCTGCATTAGCTAATAATGAAACTAACCTAACCTAAAAATCTTGTGAAATTTTAATACAAGTTTTCCAGCCAAAATCAACCCTAAATTGCATTAGACTTTGTATTTCAACCTGCTAAAATATGTGGAAACTATAAAAAATGGTATAATATTATGAATTAGGCTGTAAAGTTTTGTTTTCATTTTGGTGTGAAACACTTTTGAGTTTTGACTTTCTTCTCTGAATAATGAAGAAGATTTAAAAAGAAAGTAGGGCTTTGATTCCCCCTCTTCTTTCCAAAAAGAAAGAAAATCCCTGTTGTTTCCTATTTTAATGGCAAATTTCAAAAGAAAGAAGATTGTACTGTTTTATTAATGTCAACAAAATGTTCTCTTTCTTCAAGAGAGAAGAACACATTGCTGGAGAAAATAATGGCTTGCAGAGAGCTTTAAAGATACTGTTGTTTCTTATTGCTTGTGCTGTTGATTCATAGGACATTGGGGACCATTTCTGGTGAAATGCTAGGTATATGGGCAGTTTAACCCTGTAGCAGAGCATATTTATTCAAAATGCTTCTGCTGATTTTCTTTGCAATTTGTTATCTGGGGTTTGCTTAAGGTCCAGATGTGCAGTGGGGTAGTCTGGAGCTGCCCTGCCACATGACCTGATTCATCCTCTCTCACAAATCTTCACACAGAATTGCACAGGAGAATAATACAAGTGCCAACACTTTTGTGATCCCGTACGCCAGAGAAAGGCATATCTGTACCTGGCAGATGGGGCAGAGCAGCAGAGCAGCTATGTGGGTGACGGAGGTTTGTGCGGATGGTTTGTGTAGGAGCCAATTGCGTAAATCTCATGCTTCGTACATGAGACTTGACAAATCTGCCCAGAGAGAATCAGTCTGGCCACAAACACATCCACGAGTGGGGTAAATTGCCCCTCAAAAGTCTTTGCCTTGTAGCAAAGAGTTTCAGTGGCCCCAAGACAATCCATTATCTTCTGCACTCAGAGGCAAATGCATTTCTAATGATCTTACACAAAACTGTACCTCCAACTCCTTGAATCCAAGCTATCCAGATCTGAAAATCTGAGGCTGAGAAAATGAATCAGGAGGAGGAAGTAATTAGAGCTGAGATGTCATACTAAATCACAGGCCCTGGTTAGTCAAGCAGCTTGCTTCTGACAGCAGCAGTTGGATGCAATGAATAGTGGACAGTGGTGGAGTTTAATATTTCAGCACCTGCTTTATTTTGCATGCAGGAGATCAGCTACACATTCACATTTAAATAAGTTTGCAGTTACAGGCAGCTTTTTTAGGGGGAGAACTGCCTATTGCCTGTCACAAATGGCCACTTTAAACCTCTGCAAAGCCAAAGGGGAGATTACAAATAGGACTGTCAGGGAATGAAAAACTGCATAAACCTCATGTGTTTTGCAGAAACTACTGATGTTTCTACATTTGGTTTGTCTTTGAGGCTTTTATGAGGTGAGGTCACTGTTGTAGCAGTTCTACTTAATACAAATAATTAAAAATGAGGACATGGAGCAAAAGATATCACTTAATTTGAGTCAAGCCTGTAACCTGGTGTTTAGGGCTGTCACCTGGTTCAGTGACAGCTCTAATGCTTTTTAGCTAGTGGGGATCTCAATAGAAAATTCTGTGTTAGACTTTGTGTATGTATTTGCATGTGTGTGTGCATGTAGATTGATATTTATACATATTTGACGCATATGTGTGTGAAGTGATTTAAGAGAACAATATTGTACAAAACAGGTTATTTATCATCTAAAAATATGAACAAAATGAGACTATTTAGTTGTTACACATTTGGAAAACAGAAAAAAATGACCATTTCCTTGTAAAAGACCATGCACTATTTTCCTGCATGCCCTTTTTGTGTTCTCAGACCACACTGCTGCATGTGTGTCCCTGTAAACCTGGGGAGAGCCCCACTGACGGCCCCTGCACAGGATCAGCACACTACCTGTTTCGGTGTACTCTTCCTGGTCCAGTGTCTTGTGCTGCTGGGCTTGGTTTCAGCATGCATTTTGTCTGCACTTAGTGTAAGAGGGAAATAATGCAGAGATTTTACCAAAAGATATAAAGATCTGTTGGGGGCAGGCCCCACCATCCCCAAGGTAAGAGCCACCTCAGTTTGAGTTATGGAACACCCAAGGTTCAAGCAGCAGCTCGGCAGCAATAAATACTGCTTATAACTAGGATAGGTTTCTTTTCCTACTTCGGGAAAACAACTTGGTTTTCATAAATTAAAAAAAAAAAAAGGAGGAAGGTTTTAAAAAGAATTTTAATTGCAGCTAGACTTTCACTACTCCTCGTAGTTCTAACAAGCAATCAACTGCAGTGTATGTTTTAGGATTATTACAGTATGTCCTTTGCTAAAGCACTGCAGTGGGATGCTGTCTGAAACTTGATTTCATCTAAGCATGTACAACTAACCTACT
Organism: Apteryx mantelli; assembly: GCF_036417845.1. Lineage (NCBI taxonomy): Eukaryota > Metazoa > Chordata > Aves > Apterygiformes > Apterygidae > Apteryx > Apteryx mantelli. The sequence continues at coordinate 156,555,626 of NC_089979.1, forward strand.
CCACCAGCATGATTCTGCAATACAATTGAATATTAAATTATTAATTATTATTGGTTACCAACAATATGTCTAATAATCTAATAAGTGTTGAACATTAATATATTCAGTGCTTAATATTGCATTACTGAATATAATGGAATCAATATTATTGGTTATTATGTGGTAATTGATCCAACTGACTCTACAATGTTCCTTGATTGTATAAAAAAAAAGGGAAAATATTTCATTCAGACACAAAAATGCATAGGGAAAATGTCAAGACTATGATTAAAGCCTATAATAGTAATGCAATTTGAAAATCTGTTTTATCCCACAAGGGCAGAGTTTGATCTCAGTTATATAGAGATGTTGCCACTGAAATCATTGCACCAGACTGATCTCTCCTTAAAGAAAACCAGCAGGTAGGGGCTAGAGGACATTTTTCATCAGACCGTGTAAACAACCTCTATCCAAAATGGACTGAATTCAAAGAGATTTTTTGCTTTACCTTCAAGGGCTTTGGATCAGGAAAACAGATAATATTCTCCAAGCCCATGTGGCAGAGCATGGCACTGCATACGGCACTGACACCGCAGTACTTTTCTAGTCCATGGTCCTGGAACAAGGTTTACCCTCAACCTTGATGTTCATCTCTCTGTGCTTGTTCCGTGGAGGCCTGCAAGTGGGAGCAACGGCGCAGGGTCAAGCTATTTCCCTTCCTACCTCACGGTTTATTTTAAGAATTTTTATTTTCTGATGATGGGCAAAGTACAGCCCTCATTTTCACCTGTCCAGAGGACAGAAGCGCTCCTCCTGGGTCCCCCAGCTCTGTCCTGCCCTGCCACTCCTGTCCATTCGGATCTCCAACAGTGACTGTGCAGCCAAGATAGAAGGAGACCCCTCCATGCAAGGAGATGACAGAGAGGAAGAGTGACCTTTTCCAAGACTGTAAGGCATATGACGAGGTTAAATGGTATTCAACAGGCCTAAATATAGTCCTTTATTTTTAATTTCTTTCCATTATCCTGGCATGAAGGAGTGAAAGAATATCAGTGATGCGCTCTGATATTAAAATGATAATGAAATCATTGAATTCATCTTCTATGTCTCCATCATCTAGTGCAGAATGTCCTCATAAAATACTTAGAAGTTAATTTAGATCCCAAGTATACTTAAATGTTGAGTCAGCTAAGTTGTATTTATATGAGTGTGGTGACTAAGAGCCCTAAACATTGATCAGGATTCCAGTAAATTGTGACAGAGTTTGTGAGCCTTTTTGCATTTTCAGACCACTATTTTTTTCCAGTGAGGGAAGAAACACCTCTCTAATGAATGTAAACCATAGTTCCAGATACATTTAAAACAGTCTGTAGACCTCTTTACCCTGGAGTCCAGGGAATCTACATCGAGAACCTCCCTACAAATCTCTAAACAAATCTAAAACAAAAGAGTATAAAAAAAGCCAAAAACTTACAGAAAAAGACACCAGAGTTTCCTGGGAAACAGAATTTCTGTTTCATGAGAAAATTTGATACAATAACTGTACATCCTGCAATTGTAATGGATAGCATTAACAGTACCCACCCAGTGATATTAGAAAAAGATACCAACAATCAAACATTAAAATAAATCAGTAGTGTTATCTGATTATTGATCATAGTGTTTATCTTAATATTATAATAATATATGAGATGTAGCATACATATAACAAAATTCATTGTTTAATAGCAGTACTGCAGTGTTACTATTTCAATATAGTGTTAAATTTGACGTTAAATTGTTTGCAAAAGTCCTGCTAAAATAGTGCTTCAGTATTTACATTTTTCTAGCAATACTCTGTCAAAATGCACAGTCTTCCATGCTTTTTTTTGTTTCAAACCAACTCAGGATTTTTGGTAGAAAACTGAAATTTCACAAAATACCATGATGTTCCATTGAGTGCTTTTCATCCTATTTTTATAAATAATAGACATATCTGAACGTTGATCAAGTAATTGAACTTCACAGAAATTTTGATCATGTACTTTGGTTCTTGTATAGGTTTATGGACTTACACTGATTCCGTTTGGGGACTGGGGATGTTATTGAAAGAGGGAGAACAAGTGCAACTTTGCAGTATTGATCATTCAAAATCAGCAAACACTGCAGCGTCATTCTTCATTGCCACCCGAGACCTGGGTCTTCTGGTGCTGCTCCAGAGCAGTCCTTGACCTGGCACTGGACTTGCAGAGATTGCGGAGAATTATCATCCATCACCTGAGCATCTAGGAACCAAGTGAGAGCTGAAAGAGTCTTCTCTTGCTGCCAGCTGGAGACCTATGCATTTATTAAGCAATAATAGTTTTGTAATCAGCACTTTTCAATAATGCTTTTCTCTAATATCCATGGAACTCGTTTTCCTTCTGTTTAATTAGCTAGTTCTTGCTAGTTTATAATTGACTTGCTCACCCTGATGATTTCCAGCATGGCACAAACATTTTAGGAAAAATGGTCATTTTTAATCCTTCTGCTTAAATAAACATTGGTGGTGTTGGCCTCTGAGCCAAGCGACAGTGGCTAGTTAACCTTCTGCAATGCGAACCGGAGCTAGCACAGCATGCTCATCCTCTAGGCACTAAGCTCCAGCGTCCTTTCTTGTCTTTTGTAACCTCATAGGCTATTGTGTTAATATGCAGACCATTACTACTTTGCTGATGAGACAGACTGCCGAGGATCAATATGTCTCTGCATTTGTCAGCCTTGTATACCCCAGAGTTAAGTTCTCAGCTCTGCTGCCAGTGTTCGTGTCCCGCTGTGTAATCGCAGGGAATTGTCAATTCCTTATACAGCGTGTCCGTGCACCGTGCCTGGTGGGGCGCTTTGCAGAACAAGTAGGAAAGATCCAAATGTCGTATTTGTTTGGCTCCCACTGCTTGAGTAATAGTAGGTGCAGCCAGAATACCAGAGGACAGCTTGCTTACAGGGTCACTGCAGCTCAACAGCTAACCATTGATGTTGTCAGGCAGACTTGGGAAAGATGCCCAAATACTATCAGCTAGAGGACATTGCATTTTAATGAAAGACCAAAAAAAAACAACAACCAAGATTAAAAAAAAAGAAGAAAGGTAAACTTCCTGGTCAAACATAATAAATAAAAGAAGAGATCTAATGGCGCTTTCTTTTCTCCCTGTTCACTTTTTCCATGTCTTTGTCTTGATGCAGTAGCTTCAGGGAAAACAGCACTGGGGTTCATGGAAACTGAATAAGTAACATCATCTACCACAAAAACTCTTAATTATAGATCAAGCCTTTAAGAGACAAAAGACCATTTCAGTAAGAGAACCAATATGCTTGACATTTTATCACTGACAGGGCTTAAAATAAAGTACACTGTCTTCTTTTCTCTTTTTTTTTTCATTTTTTTCTTTTTTTTTCCTTTTCCTAATTCATTTTTCCTGGATTTGTTAGAAGTAGATGCTTCTTTGCAAATGTTACAAATGCCACTTGTCTGGTGTTTTTTTAACTTGGATTGTTGTCAGTTAAAAAATAACAGAAATTAACATAAAAAAATCATAGTATACTGTGAATTTCTCCTTTTCTCAATAGCTCAGTACCTGTACACTATATCCATCTAGCATGTTCTAACAGACAGACAAACAACCTGGTTGATCTGGACGTGACACCTGGCCATAGGTTTTCCATGTGTATTGAAAGAAGCTGGCCACAACACATTTCACAGAATGAAACTGGAATTTACCTTTGCATTATCTAGTGTTTTCTTTCTGTCCCATATGTCTGAGGATTCCATTGTGAAGAGATTTGGGGAGAATATAGGACGAATTTCATGCAACCTCCAGGGGTACTAATAGACTTTCACATATTAAACAGATTCAGGGATCCAGCTCAGGCAGTTTTCTCAATCCATGAGGTTACAAGATCACATATATTATGCAATTTCATTACTTCAGATGTGTTAACGTGAGTCTGGGCCATGCCATGCAGAAGTGACAATGGCTGGTGACAAGAATGCATATCTCAGATCTCTGCGTGCCTTCTTAGCAAAGCCTGGGGCTGAGGGAATTGAATGCATTGGAGTTTTCCCAGCTGACAGAGAACCACTTTCATTTTCCGCTTTTCCAGTAAAAAGAGATGTTCTGGTAAGATGTAGGAGACAGAATAATATTGCTGAAAAAATACGTAAGTAAGCAGGGGGAAGGCCAGAGAGGTGGATGGGTCTTCATATGTAATTTTTCTGTCTGTTAAGCTCTGAGGATATTTAATCAGGGAATCGGAGGGAATCTCTGCTGATTTTTGTTTTGCAAGTGGTGGTGAATTATAAGAACATCCTGAACACACAACCTCACAACCTTGCTCAGCTTGTCTTCCTGACAGATTGCACGGAGCCTGCTGAATCAAATCTATACCTCTTGTTTCCTTAAGTAGGTAGATGTTCCAGCACTAGGAATCTCCAAGCTATCAGATGGTCCATCCAGCCCTGTATTCTGTCTCTAGCTACAAGTTCCTAGGGGAGATTATAATAATGTGGGTCTTCCAATGTATATCTTCCTAGCTTTTGGTAACTAGTGATATTCAGGCTATAAAGAGATCATACAGACAGGCTGAAAGATAGAAATCACAGGCACGTCTACACTAATGAATCAGAAACAGATGATCTGGTTTTGCTCATGGTAATCCGATAGCCTGGAGCACAGGGCAGAGAAACCCCATCTGGCTGGTTACGGAAGGAATTCAGGTACGCACAGCATGGAGCAATGACATTCTCACAGCACTGCCCGGGAGCTGATAAACCACGGCCACGAGACTCCTAGCGCCTCACAGTATAGCTGCACGGAGCCTAGCAGTCTGGGAGGCCCAGGATTTGCTTGCCCGAGGCACTTCACCTGACAAGATTGCCTTGGAGCTACCAACCCTGGAAACCTTTATCTTCCACGGATCCTCCCAGATAAACTGATGAGACAGGTCAGTGTTTGATGGTCACCTAACTTAGGTTCAATAAAAGTTTAATATAAGTTTCTCAGAAACATTTCTGTTGTTTTGATGGAGAATTCCCAGATGGTTATTTGATAAAAGCAATGAAGGTTGAGAAAATCTGATCCCTTTCAAAATTCCTTAGAATCAAAGCTCTTAAAACTTATAAAAGGCCATTTTTTTGTCTTAATGCTTTTTTTTTTCTCCATTTATTTGACAGTCAGTTTAGTACATGTGGCCATAAACAGACCACTTTTTCCTCCTTCTCTGCATCCCCCTAGAATAAGATTAGATCTGTTGATATTAATCAGAAGTATGGAGCTACCCAGATTTTCACTGCTCTGATCCGTAGACTTCACTATAAATGAAGTTTTTTCATTGTTTGCAGAAATTCTTGAAATAATGTCTTCAGCTTTCTAATTAATTATTCTTTTATTAATGATCTTTCAGATAGTTTTTCAAACAGACCATGAATCTCTCACTGAAAGTAATAGGCAGCTTCTCACAGGAGTAATCCCATTATAAGCAGCTGCACTACTGTTTGTCATTTGGAGTAAGGTGTTAGAGTGCTGACCCTTACTGATTTACTGCTCTTCATAATTAGTTGCAGTGATTAAAATGCATTTTAGATTACACTGCAGTTTCCCTTCCTTAAAGTTTTTTTCACTGAGGACAAACTCAGATTCTGAAGGTGAACAATTGTCCTCCCATATAAAACAATAGCAATGAAGAGGAAGGCCACAGATAAAGCTTACAACAGAAATCGGAAGTAGAGATATTTGGGCAAAAATTGTTGTGGGGACTGGTGAGGGGCTGTCCTGGATGAAAGAGGCAGCCCATACAGGAATTTAGTATACTAGTTTATTGGAACTGAAAACACTGTGCTAAACACTGACAGCAGCACATGGAAATAATGAAACAAACTGTTGCATCTGTATCTAATTAAGAATCATTATAATATAGTCTTTTTCTCTAGTGATCAGGATTAGTGGATGCCCCACAGGAAAGAGGCTAATAAATAGATTCAAGTGCCAGGACATTATACATCTTTATCTAGGACTGTGGTTCTCAAACACTTTTCTTCAGTGACACGAAATCCAGCCAGATTCTGTCTCCTGTGAGAATCTGCCACAGCCAGGATTCCTTTGTCAGGATTTTCAAAGCACTGCAGAAAAGAAGCTGAATGCCTGGATGTGGCAAATACTTTCTGGCAAGGGCAGACATTCTACTTCTATCCCTCCACTACAATTAGAAAAAAAAATTCCTCTTCTTTTTAAAAAAAAAAACTCTCTTTTTTGCCTTTCCTCTTTCCTCCTCCTCAAAAAATTATGTCGTTTCTAAGAGCTTTATTCACTTTACGCCTCTTTGGAGATCTGTTCTCTCACCCTAGGGTACAAATAACCCCCCAGAAGTTAGTATTACTAACTGGCACCCTACAGCCAGATGATGTATACCTGAGACTTGAAGGCATTCCCACGCTCTTTCCTCTCGACCGATGTTTATTTTATTTTATTTTATTTTATTTTATTTTATTTATTTCACTTCATTTTTGCAAGTTCAGAGAGGGAGTACAGCAATGGCTTCTTAGCCAGCAGAAAAAGCTCTGTCATCCACTTCTTTCTTCTGCCTGTTAGGGTTCTTTTCCTACTGTGATGGCTTAGATCACAGGGGAAATGATCTAAGACCATTGCTAAGAGAAAGTGAGGGAGGCTACAGAGTGGAGCTGCAAAGCTCTCCATCGCTTCTTAGTAAAGCTGGAGGTAAAACATTTCAGTGCCTCCATGAGGCTGGGTTCTCCCTCCGTGCATCAGGCTGAAGGCTGTTCCCGATGGAGGCTGGTGCTAGGAGGGGGAGTTTGGAGCGGTGCCAGAAAAACACTAAACTAAGCATCATTTGTTGTAGGCACTCATTGGATGCCTTTGCTCTGTCACCACCGTGTGTAGTAAAAAGCATTGTTCCTCTAACGTTCATCTCACTTGGAATTGCAAGCAAATGTACAGCCCAATTAGTGCAGCAACTTAAAACAATAAACTCTCCAGAATCTCTGGTGGGGGAAGCAGGCTTTTATCTGTTTGGTAAATAATTTATTAATCACACTGATGTATCCTCCTTGACAGCAACAGAGCCAGATAAGTGGTGGTTCAAAATCAATTTGTCATGGCCCAACGTGCACTCAGTGACCTACTTGGTCTGTTATATAGGTCAAACTTGTACATGATGCTCTGATAGCAGAAGCACTTCTTAAAAAAAAAAAATCAACAACAAAAGAAATTTGTGGCAGGACTCAGCCTGTGGGACACTGTGCTGGCTGGCACCCTGGGGACACAACCCAAAAACTCAGCTTACAGACAGAGTGGATGGCAGGATCAGGATAGGTGACATTTTTGGCTCTCAGTGACACTGGTTCACAAATGCCCCACACTGGCTGTGCAGCAGCAGCAGTATCCAGGAGGAAGATCTGTACTCTGTGACCTATATCTATGACCTCGTTATTATATCATTGTCCTTTGCGATTGATAACAACCCTGATATCCGCCTGTTATTCATCTGTTTGTCCTGCAACCATTTCAGTCTCTGCTTTTCATGCTCTCCCCTACTCACAGAATCTTTTTCTTCAGATGAGATGGAAATCCTTTCTCTCTTACTTTTTACATCCCTGTGGAGTCTGTGTGAGTCTTGCAGTTTTAAGTCCTCTGCTGCTGAATATGGTAGAGTTAAGGACCTAGATTATATTAAGCTGCAGTTTAATAAATTCATGAATAGGGCTGTTCCTGGAGATAGAAATTAAATCCTGTGACAGATTTGGGGTAGCTGGTTTGCTGGTGTTCCCTCAATGGACTGACACAGGTCTAGGTTGTCACTCATTGACTGAATTTGTTGCATTACCTTTCTATTTCATTAACTCACACTTCAGGGACTCTGCGGTCAGCCCTGGACAATCAGCAATGTGTTAGATGGCATGTTGGATAGGCAGCGCTGACGTTCCAGCAGATATTGAGCAATCTGGTGGTGGTCTTGCATGCTGTGTTTCATTCATGTGGTTAGGTTCACCTAACCTGTCCCCAAAACAGATTGGTAACCACTGTTTAGGGAGGCTATATGGGCCTTATTCCTAGGACCATTTTCACCTGACACGTGCTCTACTGCTAGACCAACCAGCAATTTTCCTCTTTTTGACACTAAAAATAAATGATTCTGGACTTTTGTTTTTTCAGTCTTGGCTCTAATTCTCCAAGGGGAAACTCTGCTTGAATCTGAGCCACAACAGCAGTACAGCCTCATTTCAAGCAGGACCAAGGACTGACCCCACTAATTAGAAATCTCTAATACAGAAAACACATCTCATTTGTGGTGTTGGACAGCCCAGGCCACAGAGCATCCATTTTGCATTCACATGCTCTGATGATCTCCTCAAACACTGGCACTGCCGGTGGGTTGGAGTGATTGGTTAAAACCTGACAATTGCAAAAACTAGCCAAAATCTCCAAGTCTTTTGGTCTTTGTTGTTTGCCATTCCTGCTGATTTATAAGAGCATGGTGTAAATATGTGGAGCTAGTTCTTATTTGATCCAGAAATCTGTTTTTTTTGTTGTTGTTGTTTTTCCCCCAGCAACTGTCAATCAGGAAAGCAGTCAGGGTGCCAGAGGTGGTACCACCAGCGCAGTCCTATGAAGTCAGGAACTAAAAGGACTGGAGATAACCTACCAATCTACGTTTCCGAGTAAATGTATCTGTGTGTACATTTAAGGATGTTTATAGCCCTGACAAACATAGCTAGGACAGATTCCTCCAGTTTTTCTTGCCATCTGTCCACACATGCAGTAAATTCCAAAAACTGAGAAAGGGGTGGTGGCATGAGCTTCTTGTAGAGTCTTGCCAAATCAATAAAATCCTGTTCACCTGGCCAAAACCTCTGATAGCACCATATCTGCCATTGAATTCCCCTGAAGGGCACTTCTTAGGCAGAGTTTTATACAAATCATACAATACGCCCTAGAACCAGGATAAAAATCTTTCCTAAAACCAATGTTCAATAAACAGGAAAACCCACAGCAGGCTATTTTCAATACTTTAAAATTTAAATACTTTAAAAATACTATTTTCAACACTTTTAAAGTTGTCAGACTTTAATCATTTAATTGAAAAGTGATACAGGATTCAGGCCCAGCATCACAAAAAAGCAGCATATTTTACTAAGATGACTCTTACAGTTTTCCAGGAGGTGTCAGCAGTTCTTTAAACCAAGCCATGGGTGGCAACAAATGGCTTCTTTTGCTGAGAATTCAAAAGATTTTATTTAAAGTCTGCAAACTGCCAGTGATCTTCAATAGAACAAGTGTTCTCAAGGTGTATTTATGTTGTCTCTATAGCACTCCAAAGGATTTCTGCCAGCACATCCCATTACAATGACTAATGCTTCCTTTAAATGTGAATGAAGGAGACTTAGATCTTGGTTAATTAAATAATCTTCTTTCTTTTTTAATTATTTACCATAGGAGACTGACACCAATCTCCTAGTTTCTCATCCTGAATCTCAGGACATTATTGTGTTTACCTTGATAATGGCTGAAGGGTCAAAACATTTGGGTTATCTTTCTGTCAGTTACTGAATGGGGAAAGAATGTGTAATTAAGCACAGATTACGATTTCCACAGCATTCATGAAAAACAAACAAAAATAAAAGCTGCTTCCTATGTGTCTGGGATGTGCTGGCAGCCACTTCTTGGACTAGCATGTTGACAACGGAGGATCAGAACCAGGTGAGCTCTTCTCTCTCCAGGTCTATTTATCTCCCAAGGAGGCTGGCAGTCCTCCATGTGGAACTCTGTTTATGGGAGATTTATCTGTGGTGTGTAAGTATCACACTGGCATCATGAATGTCCATCTATCAGCAATGCTGAAGCATCCCCCGTGACAGATTGAGGATGTTTTTGCTGAATGCAAAGCAGAGAAGGAGAATGCCAACCCTCTCTGCAAAGAGCAAGCAGGAAGTATTACAGCCTCAAAATCAATTTACATCAGGCAGGGAAGTGTGACAGGAGGCCCAAAGTGTAAAGCAGGGACAACTTTTAAGAGTATAGCTAAGTGTCAGTCTCCTTGGTATCTGAACACCACATGCAAGAAGGAATGTCTCTGTGTCGGTCCCAAAGAACCACTGATTCTCTTCTTCAGCAAGTGCTTGGGTATGTTTTCTATTAGCTTGTTTTGGGGTGCAAGACCGGTGTGAAGTAATGCAAAAACAATCGGTGCCTTTTTTCCCATTCTGTTTGTTATAACTTCCCTTATGTCCTGTCTTCCCCTGGGATTAAAACTCTCGGGGTATGGAATATGTTGTATGCATTTGTCGTATTTTTATTTATTGTCTATTACCATGAGCCTGGGACCTCAGAAATGCACCTCAATTCTATAGTAGGAAAAAAAAAAAAAAAAAGGAAAAGAAAAGGAAGTTCTTGTTAAATAAATAAATAAATAGAATCAGGTTAGTTCATCTTTAAGCATCCAGAGGTGCTTTTTACCCTGTTTTTTAAAATCAAATTCCACAGCTGGGCAACTTACACCCTGCGTGATTTGTTGCTGACTCATTCCAGCTTTTATCCCAAGCTCTGCCAGCTACAGCTTCTCAGATCCCTGGATTGTTTGATCCAGGGTACAGATGTGCAAGATACATGGAAAGAAGCAATCTTTTGGGTACCTAGGTGGTCATTAATCAGAACAGTGCAACAGGTCATAGAGAATCTGCCTGAAAACTAATACTCCCCGAAGCAGTCAATTAATGTTTCTGTGTTCAAATGGCACCTGCAATGTACCTTTATCCTGGTATACTAAGATGCTGACCACTAGCTGCCTATGTTGACTTCAGCTGGAGATGAAGATGCTTAACATTTCAGAAAATCAAGTGAGAGTGTCACAAGGTGGACATTCAGAATTAGTGACTTGCTGAAAGTGTGATTTTATCTTTGTGTCTCCACTTACCCCTTGTGAAAGTGGGATGAATGCTATTCACCTATCATGTAAATGTTCTTAGGCCTAATTAGTTAATGTGTGTAAATTGCTTTTGAGATGAACAGTGCTAAGTATTATTATTACTATATTAAAATATGGCCAGCAGCCAACCTCTCCCTGTAGCTGCAGGGTAATGACAAAGCTGATCAACTGCAGGATTTTATTGCTAGTGAGCTGAAACAACAAATAGTTCCTGTGCATTTATCCAGGAAGAAGTACAAACAAATAATATATATTTAGTCTGAAATGTTAGTAAACACAGAGGCAGCTGAGTCTTCTTTTTATACACTCTTTGATATCCCCCAAATGTTTCCTCGGTTTAAAAAGTCAATGTGAAACTGTTTCCAGGAAAAAAGGGGTAAACTAACAGCCTAGTATTTAGGTATTCCTTATCCTTTAGTCTAATTTATTATTGTTTTCATCTGTCATTGTGTGGGAATCTGTGTGCAGCTTACTATGGAAAGCAGAATGTCTCTTCTGTGTACTATTTTAGAAGGTCAAATTTCATTCTTGGAAATGGTTAAAGAAGACTGAAGAAAAAGATAGACCTCTCAGGGCCAGTCAAGGAAGAGAGGACAGGAGAGAAGACCCTGTAAACTATGGAGGAGACACCATTGTGAGCTATTTAAAAAAGGAGCTTTATCTCTATGACCCTACCTTCCTTATTCTAAGTCTTGATTCCTAGGTCAATACGGAAAAGTCTTGCTGAAATCAGCAAGCATTATATACTCCAGGCTAATTACACAGGTCTGAACTAAGGATCTATTTAAAAGAACACTTTTTTTAGGAGTAGTCACACATTTTAGTCTGCCAAGAGACTATAGTCTAAATCCAGTTATGTTCAATAATACAGTATAAGTCATCAGGAAACATTATAGTGTAGTTTCTTTCCTTTTATCCTTTATCCTCTATCCAGGCTACCTTGTAAGTGGAAGCTCCATAATCCATCATGGAATTTGTTCCCCCACATAGGAACATGACCATTCACCAAAATTTTAAGTTTCTGGTGGATTTAATGTATCCATGAAGCTTACACCTTGACTTAGTTTGGACTTTACAACTCATAGATAAGATGATATTTCATTTAGTTTGCACAAAGAAACAAAGACACAAATAGTCAGGACATAGAAATACTACCCAATTGCACTGGGGAACACAGCTACAATAAATCTAGAATGAGACCTGTTATGATCTGGAAAAAAGTGGAGAGGTCTGTGAATTGTGAGAAGTTACAAACAACCTTTCTGGCCTTGTAGCATGTGCACTTTGTCCCAGACAACTGATTTCTGTAGTTAGCTCATCCCCTGCATATCAAAGTAAGAAAAGATCTTTGGAGGCCTGTAAGCAATGAACAGCAAGAATAAATGCTATTACTTTTTTTGACTATGGGATTAAGATTCTAGTCTGGATACAGACTACTCTCCAACTATGTTCAATAAGAAAACACAAATTTCCAGTCAATTGAAAATCTTATAGCATGACTTTAACACATGTATTTTGCCTTTCACTTTCTTTTTATTTAACAGCTCCTTCCTTCCTGCCCTCCTTTTTTCTTTTTTCTTTTTTTCTCCCTCTGGGATTTTTTTGTAGCTACAAAATATATCAAAATTTCAAGAATAACTTAAGGCTTCTGATGCACCCTATGTTCTAAAAATAAAATTTGATCCTTTGGTTACCCTTTGTACATCATGATTTTTGCTTGATGAAAAACAAACTGCCAAATTAATCTCTGTTCCTTTAGCCCCTGGGTCACTTCAAGCAACAATTTGAAGTGAAAAAAATAAATTGATCGCTCGGTACAAATCCTTCTGAGATTATGAAAAAACATGGCATCAACAGCATATTTCTACTAAAATACAACATTGATATAGATTTAACCTTCGGTATCCTATGTAGTCATAAAACTGTTTAGGTTGACTGGACCACCGTTGTTGTAAACACTTTAGTTTTCATCAAGTCTCGCTATGCATGAACAGGCTTCATCAGCCGGACCCAGTAACCTCATCAAAACCACAGCGGGCTGCAGTACACCAGCTGAACTCTGGTCTTACTACCTATAGAAAGATTTTTTGCATCCTACCTGTTTTTTCCACCTGGAGCTAAAGATGAAGTATGTGTATGTTTATGTATTAATACAGATGTGCATGAGCAACATTCAGCCACATTCATGGACTCTTAGCTCTAGTGAGAGGCAGAAATAATACTATCCTAAGCGCTTACTGAGTGCTCTGCACATGGTTTTGATCAATTCTTTTTGAAAGCAGTAGTACTGTATTTGTGTGCAAAATGTTGTTTTACTTGTATAATGTCTATGGTTAAAGCATTACTTTGGGGTTGTGATCATATTCCACTTAATATTCAGTAAAAGTCAAATCTTTGAATTAAATAAATATCATTACTGAACTCTCTTTGGGGCTAGATGTTCTATACTGGAGCTTAAAAAAGGCATTAGGTGATATTTTTGGCTTAGTATTTAGACTTAGTATTAGGCTAGAAATATTGGCAAATGAAATATTTTCCTCTGCATTTAAAAGCGAAGTGTGGAATCCTGTCCACCAATTTTTTGGGGCCTAACTTAGCACAGCCCACCAAACTTTTAAACATCCAACTCCCAGGGCCACAGCAATGTAACAGAGCAACCTACATCCTACTTGCTGTCCCCAAGTCAAGGGAGGCAGAAGCGCTTCTGAAGATGTCAAGGAGGCAATCTAGTCTGCTTGCATTAAATTCTTCCTCACACCAGTGACTAAAATATTGGCCATTTTCATCTACTCTAAAGATATGCGATAGGTTATGCTAATTGTTTCTATTAACACTTCTCATCCTTTTGGTACTGTACTCACTTTTCCACAATGGTTGTTTCCCACAATGGTTTTGCCCACTCACCCGTGAACTGGGAGGACACAGATTCTAGGAGCTGCTCACCAGAGGGGAATTAAATCTACACAACCTTCAAAAGTGCCCCAAGGTACTGGGTATCCAAAGGGAGAACATCTTCAACAGTCTGATCAAAGTTGGGCCACTCTCCCAGTAGACATACAAGAAAAACGAGGCCAAAAGGAGTACAGCAAGGGAGAGTCTGTTTCTAGCCTAGGGCACTCAGTTGCAAAGGGCTGTAGAGCTTTGGTCCCTATCTCTAGGACTGTTTTTGTTTCTTCCTGGAGACAATATAACATAAAATGCACAAATATTCCAGCAACCAAAGACCACAGTTTGAGATGAGTGACCCAGCAACTAAATTAAAATAAGGTTTCTTCTTTCTCCCTTTCTGATTGATCAAGAATTCTTGCACACATTTGCACGATAGATTGGGTTCCTGTATAAAGGCGAGGAACACTTTTAATCAGGATATCTCATGGCCTGCGGTTAGGACATTTTCCAAATAGTATGGGATCAATCCCATTAAGGCTGAATAACACATGGAATATGTAATATATCACTTCCTGGGTGACTGTTCTGACCACTGCATTGTTATATGAAAGCTGTGTAGCCCCTTTATTACCATGATGATATTAAATTAAGTTAATCATAGTTGCAATCACATCTAACTTTTTGCATTTCTCTGAGTCTTTTTTTTTTTTCTTTCAGAATCAGGTGTCTCTCTGCCAAATCCTGATCACAGGAGTGCTTTAGTTGAGAGATAAATATGGATTTCTGTAAAAAATGTGTAGTTGACTAAAGTTAAGTACTCAGAGAACTCTTCTGAGTACTTCCAAGTGAAGCTAACCAGGAAAATAGGAGGAAAAGGGTGAAAATGGCTAGTGTAGTATAACTGTGCACCTTTAAAGGAGGCAAAAAGTAACAAAAAAGCAAAAAATCATAGCACAATGAGATGTTAAAAACTAGTTAAGCTACAAATATTAAAGCTTATATTTGGTTAAACTTTAATATGAAGTAATAGATCTAAAGGGGAACATAGTGATTCATGAATTGTGGGAGACCACTGTCTCAGCAGGTTCCTTTTATCCTAATTAATCAGTTTCCTAAAGAGGTGACATAATTCCTGAATTAGGCTGAAATTGGCCTTACAAACAGGGAAGTATTCTTAATAGATCAGGAAGATCTTTTTCTAAATCCTAATGATGAAATCATTTGCTTGAATAGATTTAACCACATGGTGCCAGTTTCCATTATAATCTGAATCAACCAGTCTTTCAAATTAAAAACATACTTGTGGTGATTCCAGGGCAAAACAGAATGAAACCAGCCCCTGGGAATTCCCCAAATGGGAAAGACATTGGTATATTTTTCATTATGCAAATCATAGGTTACATTATATTACATTATTAAAATGGACAATTTTTTGGAAATCTCTCTTTTTTTTTAAAGATCAGAGAGTTTATACTGATATCTCCAAATTTTCCTTAACACAGTCTGAACCAGAAATATGCTGTTTGAAATTTGAAAGCGGTCATAGTGCAGCACTGGTCTTATTTTTACTGCAGACTTATCGAGGAATAAGAAATCAAGGATTATCAACCAAAGGGAGCATTTTTCATGGATGTACAAGGAAAGAGATTGTCCTATAACTCTTTGTATTTGTTCAGGCATGGATGCGGCCAGGATAAACATTAGCTGGGAGCATAATGGATTAGCACTCTCTCTAGGATTAAATTTTCCTATTGTTTATGTGTGGGAATGAGAGGAACAACTTGATAAAGATAACACTTTAAAGAAACCAATATTTTGGAAATATAATTAATACCAAACATAGAACAAACTGAGTTAAAAGGACATGGCTATTTATAAAATTATAAAATAATTAATTATAAAAGGAAAACATTATCCTCTTAATTATCGATAAAGTAAACCTGAAAAAAAAGAAAAGTTCTTCCACATTTCTATCTTTATCTAGGCTAAAGTGATTTGAGTAAATCAGCCTTTACAATAGGCCAACAAAATCAGCTGCTCTGAGAATTTCTCATGGCATACCCTGAATTTTTTAGTTTGCCTAAACCGCAATGCTCAATGAAAATGCTTCCAGTTCTTTGCAGTTCCATCGGACCCCAGACAGAGAGGGCAACTTTCTGCAGGGCAGGACATTCCCGGCCCCACCAGGCTGCTGGAACTGCGCTGCCCCCAAAGGGCAGAGCGTGAGATTTTGTCAAAGCACAATGGATGAAGCCTAGCCGTAACACAAAGAAAAGCAGAAACCAAGGTTTTCAGACAAAGTCACTTAGGAAACTGTAATTTTGGGGTTTTCCTGTTTTAGTCACACACTCCTTACAAAAAAAAAAGAAAGGTTGGTTACCATACTTAGTTTATCACTGTACTGGTAAAATGATGGCCCCATTAATAACATTGAATAAACTCATGTTAAGTTGAATAATGCTAGAAAATCATAGAAAACAGGAAGGGTTCTTTGGAAGTCATCTGGTTCAACCCCCCGCTCAAAGCACAGCAGAAATTACCTTGAGTTTCACATTACAATTTGAGTTTCAGGAGATCAGTTTTCTTATGCATCTAAAATTTGGAAAACTCCTAAATATGCTTTAAAATGAAGACTAATACTCTGTCATGAGTAATAGTAACATACCAAAAGTTCCCTTAAGAATACACCTCTACAAGACCACCCTGAAACTTCCCCTGTGCCTATAAAACTAACCCCCAACTTTCTTTTTCAAGATCATATGCATGACTCCTATTAAACATTCATCTGAACAGGACTGTTAGAAAGCATCAGAAGATGAATGTATTCAGAAAACACTAAATAATTAATAGCTTTTTACTAGTACAATAGCAATATTTCACTTTATAGCTCACTCCTACTATCTCTTCATCTTATAGACGGTCCTAATCAGGTTATTCACTTGAGTTTAGTTTTTCAATACAATGCATACATGACTGGTGATGTAGTACTAGTTTCTATGCATAACTATGTAATATCTGTGAATTCCATACCTTCTCTGAGTGCATGTCATTATTTTGGCAGACCTCCAGATAATGGATGCTCCAGGTAAACTCTGCTGCTCTAATATAAGGAATCCCTTAACCCTACAAGGTCAGTCGCTATAAGTGATGCTCAGAAGAACTTTTATATTTCAGAACCTAGTCTCCCCGAGGAGAAAAACAAACTTAAGAATTAATTGTTCTGTTTTTAACATATTATGTTTTTGGCAATATTATTTATCTTAAAAAAGAGAGTAAGAAATAAACTGCAGTAACCAAAGAGTAAGTTTCAACATTCCTATAAGTCATAACAATAGAATTGTATAAGGAGTCAGAAATAAAACACTTGCCATATTCTATGCTGCTAAAGAACTTAGCAAAATCTATGCTGCTGAAGAAACGTCATGTAGCAGCCAAGTCAAAGCCCCCATAGAAATTTATTTGGGTGAGCCAACTTGACACTTTCTTTTATAAATGGAACTAAGATTGAAAAATAATCATGCAAACTGGTTTAAATATATACCCTTCAAAGACATCTGCTTAAGTATGACACTCTGTATTGTGTATAGAGGAAGACAGACAGACAAACAGATTAGATATATGGTGATATATAGCTTTTCCTTTCTTAGAATTAATTTTGGTTATATCACCAAATAAATAATCAATTAAAGAAAAACCTTTATAATACAATTTGTGAACACATTTTTTTCCTTGCATTCTCTCACCAGATCCTTGAATATTCAACATTCTCAGCAGGTAAATCCCTCAGATTGCCTCCCCATAAAAAGTTAATCACATCAGTTTTTCTCTGTATTTTACAATCCTGCATCTGACACAATACCAAAATTTGCCAATTTGTAGGCAGGTTCATATTACTGATGCTTGTTTTTTGTTTTTGTTTTTTTATTATGTGGATATTCATCCTTTTGAATGCCAAGTCTTTAACTGTCCTTGAATGAGATTTTTACTTAACTATTGTTTCAGGAGAAAAATGGCAGAGTTCTCATAGACATCAGAAATATCCATTATTTCTAATTTTTAGTTTTTTGTTTTAGGGTCTCTGAAGGTTCCGTTCTGCAGTTGTGGTATCACTGGCATAGCTTTGGCTGAGGAAAGTGAGAGGAATCATCTGTCCAGATGTTCTCTTCCAGCTGCAGCTTTGCTGGCTGAGAAGTGGCCTGTCCCTCCAGATGCTTGTCGTCGTGGCTACTGCCGTTTATTAACTCCTCAAACTCATGTCCCTGCTGTTCATGGGAACTCTCCTAATCCCTTTCAGCAAGCACAAGACATATTTGCTTAAACAGCTTAAGTAGCTCTTTGCAAACCCGGTTCATTTCAAGAGAAATGGGTGAATAAAACAGGTTAAGGGTTTAATCACAGGAGTAGCTCACCCGCCCGTTCTGGTGGCCACAGTTTCTGCTAGGGAGCAGGGCTGAGCAGCTGGGGGGTGGCAACGACTTTAGTCACAACGGTGAAAAAGCTTTAGGAGAGTAGACTGCACTGGTAGCTGTAGACCTTGAAGAGTACCACAAAATCTCTCTTGCGGATTTAATGGGAGAACTCAACTATTAGCCATGCACAACTACAGATGTGCCTCTACTCTTTCCCCCTGCCCATCATTAGGATAGGAAAAAATTCATATCGAAGGTTTGCTTTCAAAGCGATAGACTCTGGCTTAATTCAGTTCTTATCCTTTGGCTTATTTTTTCACTTATGACTACAAGTTCCTCTTGCATCTCTCTGGATTTTATATCTTTATCTGTTTATAGCATTTAAGGGGAGAGAGAGGTTCTATGATGGGTTTCAATATTTATCTTCCTTTGTGCAGACAGTGATAACTCATGAATGGCACAGCCAGAAGTGACTTATTAAGGCTTTCTTCACTAGAGAAGAAAAAGGTCGTAAAGTAACTCAGTACATCATGTGCTTTATGATTATAGCTATATTGTACAATGCACTTATTTTTTTCCTTTGCAGTTCACTGAGTATATATCTTCAGTCTACCTGGACCTTTCAAACAGTATCAGTTGCCATAAACTTGGTGCAATCAGATTTGGGCTTCAAAAGTCACAACGTTATAATATTCTTTAAAAATTGTGACTGGACTGGGAGAACTTCAGAGTCCCTGGTGCCCTCCTTATTCCAAGAAGCACAGATGGAATACCACAGGTATTGCTTATTTTGCTGCTTTCCCTGGACACATTCTCTTTCTCTCTCTCCCTTTTATTTTTTCGTCAGAAAAATCATTTTGGAAAAATGAATAGTCTGCAGGCCAGGATATAACCTGTGGGGCACCTGCAGACATGCACATTTGACACATTCACACCTTAGCATGCAGTTTGCTGATAAGTCCGTGTGCAGGTGGGGCTCAAGCTGCGTTCAGGCACAGGTGAGCTACTGCCTGTGTCTGGGTCACCCGCGAAACTCATCCACAGGGACTCTGGCATGTTCCAGCTGCACTAGACTCACCAACTCTCGCATATATATTGTCAGGAATAAAATAACTGGGGATGCTGGGAGGTTCTTTTGCTGATGGTCTCTGAGAACAGCTTGCACCACAACGTGCCCGAAGCGGCTCCTCCATGCAGCAGTCACCAGGGCTCCTCCGGCCCGGGGTGCTGCGGCCCTTCCTCTCCCACATCTGGACAGACACGGGGCTCTGGTGGTGAGGCTCAGCCAGTGTCCT
The DNA here is from genome assembly GCF_036417845.1 of Apteryx mantelli. Lineage (NCBI taxonomy): Eukaryota > Metazoa > Chordata > Aves > Apterygiformes > Apterygidae > Apteryx > Apteryx mantelli. Next base: position 156,575,151 of record NC_089979.1, read on the forward strand.
GCTCCACCACACCAGTGTAGCTAGGTACTACACTTTATATAAAGCTGGTGACAGAGTCACACACAGTTGATCTCAAAGCATTTCTGCGAGAAAGGCTGCAGAGCGGGGCTTCAGCACATGCAACAGAGCAGCTAAAGTTCACACCACTTATACTTTATCCCACAAAGAAATGTTATTCAGAGCCTGCTGAAAGAGTAGGTTGTTTCAATTTGCTAACTCAGGACTGAAGATCTTTTGTCAGCTGGAAGTTACATTTTCTTTTCACCCAGATTATGAATTCCTTATGATACTTATATTAAGATATTATATGGTATTATATTCCTTCATTAAAAAAAACCCCACTATGTCATTACGTCTCTTACATAAAGAGAAGACTTAAACAAAGGATTCATAATAACCTACTCTTCAAGCATCTTTCCAATAGATTATTCTGTACAAAGTCATCTCTCTGGTCTTGCAATGTCAGAGCATATCAAAAAATATTACAGTTACTCATTGTGATTCAGTAAATGATATTAAAGGAGAAAGAGGAGCCATTCACACATGGGTGTGACAACGAGAGAGGAGTTATTATTTGTTATTTGTACACTCAAAGCATTTCAGGGCCCTAGCAATGTCTCAAGAATGCACTGTGCTAGGTGCTGTGCAAATACTGACCAAACAGTCCTTGCCAAAAGAGTTTATGCTATTAGAAAAGGTCCTTTATAATCCAAGAAGCAGAGACTGTGAAGCAAGATGAATACAGCCCTACAACAGTCTGTGCAAATCACTGCAAAGATTCACTGCGAAAAGCCCAGAGGAAGGGAGGTCCGATCAGTCACGTTGCACTCCTTCGTTTTGGTTTATGAATAGCTGTGAAGTCAGTCAGGACTCAATGGTATAACTGAGTCACGTACAGACAAAACCAAATGAGCAGACATTTTAAAATACACCTTTTTTCCAGACTCTTTTTTTTTTTTTTTTCTGTCTTCTGTGATTCTCTCTTTGATGGTCTGTACCTCTGAGCCATTTGGATGATCACTTTAAGAGATGTTGAACAAACTTGCTCTCTTGGAACTGGTGTTTGCTCATTTCTCTTTCACTTGTCTTGTTTGCAGAGTCTGGCATCCTCTTGAAATCGGACGAATTTCTAGTCAATATCCACTAAAATACCCATTTATTTTGTCTTTTGTCTTACCGGTAATTACCACCCAGAATTCTTCTGTGCATATTTGGGATTTGTATTGATCACACCTGTACTGCAGATTTCACTGACTCCATTACAGGATCATCTTTAAGGTTTGATCCCATTGAAATCGATGGAAAATCTGTCACTGGTTTCACAGGCTTTGGAGCAGACCCTAAATCAGTTTTGGTTTAAGTTTGTAAGACAAAATGACTTGCCTATTTTTCTGCTACGAAAGGTTTCACTTGTTGCATTGTGCAGCAGTCATCTAGACAAATTACATACAAAGATATTGTCTTTGGGAGGACTGCAATCTTCAGCCCTATCTCTCCATCCTGGGTATTTTATCTTCAGGTTTCAAAACAGCAAAATCAAAGTTTTGTGATCTATAACTACATGGAGATGAGCTTCATAAATGTAAACACAAAAGTGTTTGCTGCATCCACCAACTAGTACAAGTGCCTTATCTGCTTGCAACTATTTCTGCTCTATCTCAGTTAATTTGTGACTGGCATATGAAATAATATTTTTGCTCAGTACGGCCTGTCTTCTCTCTCAGAGCTGCTCCTACTCTCACAGGGTTGGAATTCACTTCAGTTACTCCTTCTGCTCTTGAGTTTCATATTCAATGCACCGCACAGTTTGTACCAAAAATAAACTTCTTTCCAAGGGTCACTTAACCCATCAGTTCTTGAAGGTCCAAGGTCAGATCCTAAATGGGTGCAAAACAGGAAAGCTGCCTCACAGTAGAGCCGTTGTTACACTGAATCGTCAGCTGAGGATCTGAACCAGCGCTGTGTTCCTGGGGGGAAAAGCTCTGCTGCAAACCCAGTAGCAGCCCTGCTGGAGAAGGAGCAACGAGTTCGTATGTGAGCTGATATCAGAACCAAAATCTCTTAGGGTAACATGTAAGTTATTCTCGATCCTTTAATTAGTTGACAGTTTTTCCAAGAATTCATTTACATTTGGCAGAATGTCAGTCACATGGAGAAACTGAAATGTTTGACTTCTTACACAGCCTGACTAACATAATGAGCTTACTTAAAATATTCAGTGGCTGATGGGAGAGGGGCATTTAAAAATTTGGAATAGAAAACAAGATTGCATGATACCTTTTCTATGAACAGGCCTAAGGAAATTCTTCAGTGTAATGCTGTTTTAATGCCTTTTACAAGGCAAGAAATTTATTCTTTTTCAGACAGTCAGAATAAAGCTTATGAATTTATTTCCCATTGCTAAGCTGGGCGCTGGGACTTAAGTTTCTCTTTGGGTAGGAGTAAAATGTAGCTGAACAAGATATTGCTCTTAGCAATGAAGCCAACTTTAGAAAGTTGCCATTTTCTCTCCTAGCTTCTTGCAGTCTGTAAATCAAACCACTGACCCTTTTAAAAGAAGAGCTTTGGTTTTAATCCAGATTCAGTCAGCTGTTTGTCATCTCAGACCCACAATGGCGTTAGCACACTTGGAGGGGTCAAGAATGGATGACCAAGGATGAGAACTTCATAAACTGACTGCACTGCTGGGATCAACTAACCCAGTTCTAGCAAGTCTTTCATGAGCCGCTTACGAATCTCTTTCCGTCAGTCCAACTACTGTGCATACCGAGAAAAGGAGTTGCTCTGGTATGCTGAGGTCTCCCTCACTCCAAAAGTATTTCCATACCTCCAGTCCTCCCCTTCACTACTCAGTGATCTTTACCTGTAGACTTGCAGCCCCTCTCTCTGGACAATAACTGATTGAGTTTGGACGTGTTTGGATCCTTCTGGTTCTCATTTAGATGTTCCCTTGTTATGATTCTGCCCCAAATCTACAATATTTTGGTTGAGCTGAAAATCTTGGTGTCCATTTGAGATGCACAAACCTAGAGGGTCTGGAGCACCTTTTCTCAGGGGACTGCTTTGGCCAGGCAAGAGATGATTAAGCAGTCTACATCTAAAGGGAACCTTAGATGTCTATCTGTTGCGGGAGATTTCCCACTGAAATCCCCAGATACATCCGGGCTAGCACCCACTTGATTGCATCAGACAAGTACCTAACTCTAAGAGAGAGGCAGGATTTCAGACACAACCTCTCTTTGTACTTTCCTTCTGGCTGGCCTAAATACCCCTTTGCTGAGTGTGCTGCCTACTGTGAAACTCTGTTCTTCAAAACTAAGCTCTCTCCAGGGAACTAGTGACCCAGCACCAGGCGTTTCATTCCCAGAGCAGAGTGCCTAAATTTTGGGCTTGCCAATCTGTATTGTTACAACACCTAAATCTTTCGCGGAACTGTTCCTTGAACCCTATATTTATTGATTACCTGACAGATATCATGTCAGGGTCTGGTGCTTGTTTAGTGTACAGGGGTGAATTTTACCCAGAATATGTATTTAACCAAAAAAACACTAAATTCCTAGGTATCATATAAGAAATCTGGTTAAGCTATGCAAGAAGAAAACAAGTCAAAGCATGAAGCAATGGAACTCTTACCTTCTGCCAGCAGAAAAGCCTCAGAAATTACGAACTGAAGGACTATGGCCTCAAGGTAGCAGAGAGTACACCAGACTCCTCAGATTTGCATATGATTTTGCTGACTTTGTTAAAGTTCTCAGAACATAATTATTCAAAAGTTGAATGTGAAAAGTAAAGGCATGTAAATTCAATATGAATATTCAAAGAACACAACTCATGTTTAGTACAGATATGGAAAGGAGAGAAGAAAGATGAGAAGCTGTTCAGTTAAGCTATCTGTCTGCCCGTCAGACAAATGTGTATAATCCCAAACAAAACACCAGCAGGTCAGATCCTCAGCTGCTGAAAACTGGTTTATCCCTCTCTAATTCAGCGGGCTTCAGCTGAGTATCTAACCCCATGCTGCTAACTTTCTCTTGGAAACGTATGTCCATATTTATTTTAGTAGCCTGTAGTGGGTAAATAAAAAGACCTTGCCCATTCAGAAAATAGCTTCCTGTCAGAGAGATACTGAAGATTACTAAGAGCTTTCTAAAGAATGTGCTGAAGGATTATAAATTTAAAAAAGGGATAAAAATCAGCCCTGCTTTGAAATCCAGCATAAGGACTATGTTTGACCAAAATTTAGGCAGGATTTCAGACATGTTTAGGCACTTCTCCGTTCCATGTGTCAAACTGAAATTCAACTGCAAATATTTTATTTTCACACAGGATAAAATACCAAAGATGTTAACAGGTGAATAGCATCAATAATCAATAGCATCTTTCTCTTCAGGAATTTTTTTCTCTTCAAACTAATTTTTTGAATTCAGATAAGCTCTATCTAAAGAATAGGCAATTCTCTTTATTTTAAGGCTTTAATAACATATTATTTTCATAACTGGTTCTCAGCTGATAAAGCACCCCCTATCGACTCTGAGATGCTTGCGCCTAATGGTCTTTGGGTTTCCAGAGGTGTTCTTCTCAGTACACTCTTGAACAGGAACTGGACATAAAGAGCTAGCACAATTTAAGCTCCTGTAAAACAGTGAGTAAGGTTTTAATATCTCCTACCATGATACATTTTTTTTTAATTTTTCTTTTTAGGAACATACTAAAAGGTAATAAACAGACTTTGCAATAATAAAATTGGAAACTGTGAAAAAGGGAAGATAATTCTCTTATATACTATAAAATGTATGAGTCAATAAAACTGCACATTTTCCAAGAAGATGGGAACTGAGGTAATATAGAAGTGAACAAAAATTTTTCAAATAATTTTAATCAAAGCTAGTTCATGGAGAAGACATCTAGTTAGTTTAATATCAGTATGAATGATGATTAGTTTCCTACTCCTATTTTGGCTACTGAATCAATATTAGGGTCAAGCAGTTTTTCTTCAGATGGGTCTAAATTTACCTTCATTGAAGTACAGATATATCACCAGAAACTGTTTTTAGGGGAAGAGAAAATTATACAGATATGTGCCAGGATGCATTGAATACCTACATCTTCAATATGTTTGTACTTTGTTTACGTTACATTTCTTTTAGAAGAGTTTGACTGAGTCTGGTGAGACCTGATGGGTATTCACATTTATATTCTAATGCTATATATATATATATATGTGTGTGTGTGTGTGTGTGTGTGTGTGTCTGTGTGTGTGTCTGTGTGTGTGTATGTATATTTCATTAAAACACTGTGGTTTTCTTTGGGAAGTTTACTATATGGAAAAATGCATGCAGGTCCACCTCAAATATCTGGTCAATTCAGGGTGTCATCATTGGCCCTCTGTCAACTAACCTTGACCAGAAATAAAATGAAACCTTTTTTGTCAAAATGTTGTGGAATTTTTTCTTTCCCTATAAATTCTGGCATTTCGATTTTTCATTTGAAAGCATATCAAAATATGAGAATTCCTTACAAGATCAGCTCTGGTCATTACTTAATTCACTTTCTAAAAGTTCACTTTCTAAAAAGAAAAAGCCAACAAATATGTAAGAAAATTGTTTTGTTACAGGAAAAACCTGAAAGAAGGTCCAAACTGTTGTTAGAGTGTAACCAAGTCATACCTTTGCAACATGTACACACATGAACTTGGAAGGGTTTTTATTAAACATTTAAGGATGTCTAAATGAATAAGGCCTTGTCTAAACTAGCATACCTTAATCCAGGCAGATTTGCCTGTATAGGCAAGTCTAATTGTAAGGAAAAAGACAAAAGATGGACATAGGTAAATAAATGCTACATTGCTTTGTGCAAAAGACAGCTATAAATAGTAATAACAGTCAAAGACCGAAACAGTCCAGATCTAGAGGAAGTATCTCATGGCTGAGATCATGTCATATGACACAATTTCAGCTGTACAGAGAAAAGTTGAACTAGTCCTTGCTAGTGAAACCACACCTCTGGTTTGGGCTCATTTTAAAACGTTGTGTATACAAGAGGAGCTCAGTTGCATGGTGCTCAGCAGGAGCACGCAAGGAAGTTTGCTCCCTGTGGAACTGCATGATTTTCAACACTTGCAATGAAAGCCGTACACTGTCCTCACAAAAGTTGGCTTGTCTGGTTTTCAGAATGATGGCTGCATGTATTCTCACTAGCCTGGGCTTTCTGTATGTTGTCGTGCTAAGATTCCCTTGAAGTTCCTGGTGAACAGTGTAAACTAAGAACTCAGCATGAAGAATAGATCTTCTCTCCATACTTAGGGCCTTTAATGGTTAGCTTGTCCCCTTTGACACCGTATTCAAATATGTTCATAGTGACTATCAGCTTATGACTACATTTCTCAAAGCAATTTAAGAATCATTTGCGTAGGATCTGCTTGTTGAACTTTTCTTTAAAGAAAAGGGAATACAGCTAAAGGGCATGTATACAAATCCCTAGGTGTTTTGTTTTGACTTACTGAGACTTCACAGTGGAAAAATCTGTTTCTTTTGTAGCTTTTAAGTAGTTAAATAGATGATGTTCTTGCTAATTAAGCTACTGATCACACTATCCATTTCCCAGTAAAGCCTAGACTGCACTCAGGCTATTATTTCTTTGAAACAATCCAATATTCTTGGAAATCATGTTCTAACTAAGTTGCTAATAGGGAAGCACGCATACTTCACAAGCAGATTATTATTAACATGGGCACATAAATCTGACTTTATTAGCCACTAAATACTAATAGCATTTGTTGTTCAGTTTATTGAACACTCAGTAGCTATACAAAAAAAGGCCAGACGTGTATAAACATCAATTGCATTTGTGGGAGAAAAGCTTTTCCATCCCCTCTGATTTCAGTAGTTAAATACCTATGTGAACAAACGAACAACAAATAATGATCTGAAAATCATTTCATTTAAAGTGCACTATTTTTCAGGTTTAAGAACTTTTAACCACAATGCATGAATATACTGACGTACAGTGGAATGGATTCCAGATAGACATTATTTGTAATACCCTCAGTAGCAAGATGTAACGTGTCCAGCAGGTAAGGTGTTATTTGTTTCCTGTTATGGCTTAGCTGGGCAGAGTTATAAAAAGAAAAAGACTTGTTTTGTCTCCTCCATAGCTATGTGAGTGCCACACTTAGGGCACAGGAACAGCAGTTGCATTGTTCTTGTCACGTTTTTGCTTTGGAAATAAGGCAAGCCAGGAGAAAGGAATGGGAAGCAACTTGCACTTCTCTGACTTTTGAGATGGCAATTTACAGCCCTTATTTTTTCATTCCATTCAGTAAAACATTGTAATGCCAACCCAAAGCAATGGATCAAAATGAGACTAAAAAAGTATGAGTTAAAATGCAGTAATAACCCTTGGGCTTTATTTTTTTGCCCTTTTGTTTTAGGTGTGTTAAGATTTACTCTTGATGTTTTCTGTTTAGCTAAAGAATACAAACTTATTTTAAAAATGAAAGCTCAAATTTTCACTTATTGATCTAAGGACTTAAGAGAAAACCATTAATATTGAAAGATCTGCAATAAAGAATCACAAGCTCTCGCCATGCTGTATAATAAATCTTCAGAGCATTTGCCTGTTGGAATGAAATTTCCCATGTTTGGTCTTCGGCCAAAGGTAGCTTTCTTTTTTCTTAAAAAAATATAGTATAATTGTGTAGACATTAATATAAAAATAAAAATAGCTTTTGTCTATTTTTCAGTTACGGAAGCATTAGAACCTCATTAAAAGATAGCCACACCTTCTGGAGCATGACTAAGTCAAGGTCCATAAACTGGTTTCATGAGCTCCTACCACTAGTATACCTCAACAGCTGAGACTACACGTTTTCAGAAGTCTCTGACTACACACCCATGATGCCTAGAACAACAGAATCGCGATCTCCATCAGGGCAGATCGGCACATCCAAATAGGCAAATCGGGGATTCGCAGACCCTGCCAGGTACCGTGCTGCACCAGGAGCGACAGTGAATGCTGCCACCGAGAAGCACTCTGTTAGCAGATAACAGTGCTGAAAGCGACAGGTCCCAGCTGTGTGCTGGGATATACCTGGCTTTGAAGACAGTCTCATATCATTAGCAGTACATACTCCACAGTGTGCTACCTCTATTTAAAACAATATTTGGAAAAGCTGGAGATTTGGAAAACCTGATAAAATCAGATTTTGACCAGTAAGGAGTGTTTCAGCTCCCCACCTGCAGGGTCATCGGTAAGGTTTTTCTAAGGATAACAACACTTTCCATCAGGAACGTCCTCCTGTCTTCCACCACCAAGGAGGCTTACAGCCGCCTCCGGTCAGAAACTTGGTGACAGACCACTACAGCCGTTGGATGAGAAACTAGAGGAGAATTAAAGCTTGTAAAGCTGGAGAGAATTAGTGCTAGGGGAACTTGGACTGGAGAGCGGTGGTGATGGGAGAAGGGAAGAGGCCCAAAAGCTGCTGCTGTTCTCTGTTAACATCGTCCTGCCGCTTGGGAGGAGGCCAAGGAGTCATGCCCACAGCCAGCCCCAGTACACCGTGACCTGGATTGCTCCTACGTATCGCTGCTTGGGTCTGCCAAAAATATGAGGAAAAGTGATATCCTAATTATTTCAGTAAGTGATATGGGTCTTCCAACTGGAATAAGAGAAATCCCCTATTATCTAGGATGTCTGGTAGTCCTAATAATAGTATGGAAGGCCTGTGCTCACAAAAATAAGCCAGCTTCTCAGTAAAAGAACTATTTAAAGAGGTGAAGTAATTGCTGCTGGCACAGCAGCCATGCAGTATAGCAGAGTGATTTTCTGGTGACTTACAGTTTCTTTTTTTCTGCAACACATGTTCTTTCCCCAGTTTTAATGCAGGATTTTCCAGAAGGACCATCTCAAGGCAATGGAACAAACTTTTGAAGGCACATGCAGGATCACTGTAAACTTCATCTATTTGCACTGTAATTATCCCAAGCTGCTTTTCAAACTTTCCTCCCCTAAGCGAAAAATAAATATATGTTTGTGCGCTTGGATATAAGTCCCTGTATAAATAGTTTTTAAAAATTCAGACAGACCATCCCTTTGCACACAGATTTCTCCCTGTGGAGAGGATGGGAGAACATGGCAAACATTACATGACAAATATTGGTTCCATTGCTTATTGCTCTTCTGGAAGGCATTCAGATTTTACTCCAATTAGTACAAGAGAAGCAATATAAACCAGAACGCAGGCCCCTGCCACTGCCATTAAGGGGATACAATATTACATTTTTACATTTAAATTCAAAGTGTAACTCCATTTGGATTTTTTTTTCATGATCTAGACACTCTGAATGAGATGCAGAGCCCAGAGTGCTGTGTGACACATGTACCTAGTAAGGCTGAGGTCAGGTGGGACAAGGTGACAAATATAACTGCCCACAGCTGCTGGAAGGGGACAATCCCTGTGCCTCTTTCTCATGTCCCCCAACTCCCTGCCGCCTGGTCTCACCCTCTTCCTTGCCCCAGCTCTGGTGTTGGTCTGACCCACTGGCGAGCAGGTTCACCTCACTGCACCGGCATGCAGCGGACCCAGCAAAAAAAGGAAATAGTTGTTTGCTGGCTTAGTGGGCTGATTTATCTCAGCAGAGGATTGGAAAAACTCCCGGGCTGGTAGGAAGGAGAAAGGGAGAGAGGTGGAAGGAAGCAGAAACTCTTTGGAAAGCACTGAGCAGGCAGATCACATCAGGAGACAGACCCTGCCCAGGTAGGTTTACATGGGGAACTCAAGGCAGATCCCTGAGTCATTTTGTTTTCTAGTGAGTGGGACAATGACATGTCTGGTCCCACAGGCGGGAATACTCAGGGCACAGCAGATGACACAGCATGGATGGGAAGGGTGAGTTAAACTGCATCCTGGATTGTACAGCTAAGCAGTTTCTTTGACCGTGGGCCCTATGGCATGGTAAACCCATGGGAGAGACCCTGGGAGAAAGTTATTGCTTTGGGAAACAAAGGTGGTAGTGGGGATCAGAGGTGGGGTCAACAGCATGTACACACGCCTGAAATATGCTAACTGAGGGAGCTACTGTTACTATTACTGTAATTTTTCTGCAATAGCAATGCACATCTTCTTCAAATACATGGGATTCCTCTTCAAATTAACAACTACTTTTAGCTCCAACCCATAACCAGAATAATGGGAAAACATAAACACCACCCCAGGCATACTCCATGGGCAATACTTCACTGTTTGCAAGTACCAAAATGGTATGGAAAACGGGGCAAATTTACTAGGGGTAAAGGAAACAAGATCAACTTTGGAAAATGTATATGTGTGCATGTATGTTAATAATTAACAGAGTATTGCCAAAGATGATATGAGAATGTGTTTTGTTTCTTATTCATATATATTATATAAATAACAGTATTTAATCTTTGCTTAGAAAGGGAATGTGTTCCTCTGGGAAATTATCTCCTTTCTGTTTTTGTTGGCAGTTGCTCTGTTTAATTTTTGCAAGACAGAGACATGTATGTGCCACAACATGCAAGTGACATACACTAAATATGCCTAGAGCTTCATCTGTCTGTATTATATTCACACATCCACTGCAGGCAAGTCACTGTTTCTTTTACTTTTCAGTCAACATTTCAGTATTTCAAGCCTGATCATGTTCGACGCCGTGTGACCTTCATTTCCATTGGGGTCAGCCACCTCGTAGGAAGAGGTGGGAGATTTCTCTCACGTTTCAAGCAAGGCACATGCTTTGCTGGCATGCAGCCAGAGTGTTCAGCACCTTCCAGCATCAAGCCCATAGTTTATCAAGCGTGAAAATATTCTCAAAAAAAAAAAAGAAAAAAAAAGCCTGCAGAAGATCTTTCACCTCCCTGCAGACAGGGCTGCGGGGTTTATAAGCTCTGCGGAGGTCACAGCCCCACGGTGGTGTGGCTGCGGGATCAGGCTGCCTCTGCCAGAGCTTTCCGACACCCCTTCCCAGATAAGCAATGTCGGCCCCAGCAGCGCCGCGGCGAAGGTCTTGTTCCACCACGGCTTTGAGGAGGCGGCATGGAGTCGTTAGAGAGACACACACTAAAAATGAAGACAGTCCTGTGGACTAGGCTAAATGTGAAAAAACAAGGAAAACCTAAAAGCTCATTGTAACGTATTAACGGTCACAGCAGCATCACTTGCCGTTAGAGGATATTATTCTCATTTTTAATTAGCTACATGGTATCCTCCATCCTGCTGGGAGAGAAAGCACAAGTGCAAGCGCAACAGAGAGAGAGAGAGAAAGAGCCTGCATGGGAGCTCTAGCACGTTCAGCCGTGAGGGACCCCTAATTTGGTCTTCCCATCAGGTCGGTACCTGTGTCAGGCATTCAGCTCAAAGCAGACAAAAGAGATTGCTTACAAATGCGAATGTGGATTCTGTTTCCTAACTATCCTGGCCTCGTAAGATGGAGTCTGAGGCACATCTTTAGAAAATTCAGTAAGATGCTCATTAGTATTCCCATTAGCTTGCCCTAAATAGCTGCAGTTGTTTCCCTCTTTCGGTGTTACTGAGACAGCCGCTGGAAATATTCAAATCACGCTGGTGACCTTGTTAAAAAGGAACATTACCCCTACCAGGACTGTAATCTGTAAGAAAGAATAACTTCCTGTAGTGATATTAGAAATTAACTTCTTTTTTTCTGGTCCATTGTTCTTTAGTGTTTCCCATAGGACAATCCTGGGTGTGCCTTTCCTCATACTATGCAAAGTATCAGGATGGGACCTATGCACCGCTTAGTTAAATCTCCTTTAAGCCATAAGTGAAACATATCAAGTGCAAACTCCAGACCTCTGAAGAGGCACGTATTTCTCAGAGCAACGGAGGCTGGTCCCCATCTTACTTTTACGCTCTATAATCTAACTCAGCAGTGAATAGTTATACAATTTCTTGGGTGACATTCCAGTTACTGTGTTAGTCAGGAAGCTGGACTACGGAGCTGTTTCAACCATCTTCTAACCATCGGTTTAACAGAGTTGTGAATAACAGGCATATCTGAACTTGTCAGGATTTGGAGATTTTGAATAGGAAATTCAAGTTCAAATATTGTGTAGTTCTGAAATAGTAGTTCAACTCTAAGATTTGAAAAAGTCCATTTTCTTATATTGTTACAAAGAGGCCTGGAAAGAGCATTAATTTCACTTTCTTTAAATGGAAATTATTTTAATTTCTGTCATGGGAAAAAAAAGTTATTTCCATGTTGCAGTGAGGGCTTTAAACAGATGACATGCCATACAGATCTAATTTAGATGGGGGAAGCCCAAGGGGTAGAAGAACTGAACACTGCAAAATGAATCCCAAATAAATAATAGATTAGAAAACACAATAGAACTGCAAACTCAGACTAACTGATCTCAGCACAAAACTACCTTTTGCAACATAGGCATATACCTTCACCTCTTCTTAGTTTGTCATTCTTTCTGTTTATTTTTGTGAACAGTTTATAATCTTTTGGGGAGTAAATTCACTCTAAAATTCTGCTCCCATTAAGGCATGCTGCAGACTCCTTCAGACAAAGCCTAGTGTGCTAAAATTTAAATAAACTCAGTGTGGGCCATTGAGGTTTCTTTTTTTTCCTTTATTTTTCCTTTTTTTTTTTTTTTTAATAGTTGGGGTTGCTTAATTTCTATTTCACACATTGAAATGACTTTATTTCAACCTGACCAAAAAAATAATTCAGTTGAGTTGTCAGACCCGGGCTTACTCTTTCATATAAGTTCAAAATCTTCCTTCAAGTGTTCCCGTATTTTTATCATGGTACCATATTAATCTTAAACTATCAAGCTAACTTCAATTTTATTTTCATGACTTCATGTATTTTTTAGCTGACATTCCCATTTCTCATCCAAGACAGCTGACAAAAAAAAATTAAAAAGGGAACATTTTTGATTATGGTTGGTTAATATATTATCATAAAATACAAGCAAATTATTACTCAAACTTTGTTAAAGTCATAGATTCTTCAAGGCCTTTTATCAACAGAAGATCATCAGCTGCATATAATAGAGCTTTATTCTGAATACTTTTTGTCTTCATTCCTTGTATGACTTCATTATTCTACTTAGATGCTGTTACAGGTATCTTTTTATTTGAAAACAGTAATGAGGAGAGGGACAATTGCATCTAGGTCCAACGTTTTGATTGGTAATGGTAAGATATTAGTTATTTGTAATAGTATACATATAAAGTGCTTATCTATTAAAGTTAAGTTAAATTACTGCAATGTTACGCATATCATAAAGCACACTGTTTCAATGAGCTTTTACTGTGAAAAGACAAAATGAAATTTTGAGGGCTGATGTTTACCCATATACATAGAGATGCAAAGATTGATCAGCACAATATTAGATGTATATGAATATCTAACTGATCCCAACCTATTATTTCAGGTATGTCTTAGGATGTGAAAGACTGCCAATTTTCTTTTATTTAAACAAAGTTATAAAACTACAGAAATCACATAAAGAGAAGGGAAGAGAGGAGAAGAGAGGAGAAGAGAGGAGAAGAGAGGAGAAGAGAGGATATTTCCTGGTTATTTAGATGTGGTTTATATGTGTGTATATACAAATATTTATATAAGGAACTATGTCTTTGTGAATGGAGGACTGCACTAGGATTTGGTTTCCACTTTTACTTGTGTCATTGGCTTACTCAGTTCCTTGAGCCAGTCACCTCATCCTTCTTTGTCATAATTTTCCCAGTGGCAAATAGAGGATAAGACCCTTCCTCTACCAAGAGAACTTCCATTACAAAGCGTTTTGAACATGAGCGCCTATAAGCTTGGGCACGGGTAAGTTATAAAGCAGGGAGTGAGAGATCACTCAGTGTGGAAGGTCCTTATTTACCCTTCCAGTTAAGGAAGGATCTGCTAGGGCTAAATTGCATTGTATTACCACAGAATCAGAACATTTGTTTTTTGTTTGTTGCACTAAGCAGAAAAGCCGTGGGTATGGTACCATGTTTAACTTTCTACATTCACATCAATCCCATGCATATATAAAAGTAAGATACTCCAAAGTCAAGAAATGACAAACTAAAGTTGCCCAGGCAAGGTTAAGTATGCTCTCTGGTGCCAACACATTATGATACAGTCCTTAATAATATGACCACATACTATTTTTAGCTCCTGCAGGGAGAATTCTTTGTGTAGTATTAAGACTAAATAGTTTGCACTTTTTTTTTTTATTCTCCTTTTCCTGTCTTCCTCCCTTCCCCCCACCTGAAGTGTATTTGATTGCTTCCAGTGTGACTACATTAAAATTGAACAGTAATAGTCAATTATCCAATCAAGCAACTCCTGCCACAATTTACAAATTCTTCTAAGGTAGATAATTATTTAGCAACTTAAAATGCTTTGAACCTCTTGAATTATTAACACGTATGACCTTGCAGTTTCTACTGGTTGTTTTTCTGATGTTTATTTGAAGTGTCTACAGTGAATAGCACATTGAAAATTCCACCTGTAGTTCCAGTGGTCATAGACACACGTTTTGCAAGAGGGGGACCTCAGAAACAACAAAACAAACCACTTTCCAAATTAATTTAGCTGATAACAAACGAGAAGATTCCATCTCTCAATTTTCTAATTAATTAAAGAGTGCTGGTATGAGAACATCCAAAATGAAAAATTCTTGCGGTGTGAAAGGTATCATCAATTAATATGTAGAACCCACAGCTGAGGCTATTAATTACCCTGTTGTTCTCTTCCCCTCCAAAGAGCTGACTCTTCAGCTGATGTAAATCAGCTGAGATTTAATATATTTATTCTAGGTTGAGGAAGTGGTCTGAAGTGTCTTTGGTAGTGTAAAAGTACTAGTCCTACTTCCCATTTATATTAGGATATGTATAATATTCAATGGATAAATGTTGTACAGCCTGGTAAAATGATGTAATTTCTGCCAGCATTTTATTTACAGTGCACAGATATCATTCCCTTGTAAATTATGTCCATTAGAGGACAAAAATGAAAAGGAAATAAAAAAGCTATTTCTTGTCATATCTTCTTTTTTCTACCCTTGTCAAGAACTTTTCAGCTCTCTCCAAAGGAGCAAATATTCTTGGTGCCTCTGTCATTTCAGTTAATCTGCCAAATGCTTGTAAATCTCTCTGTCTGTCTCCCTGGCCTCATCTGCACATATTTATAATTGTGATCCTTCCATTCCCTTCCATTCCCCTCATGTTTTGCTTTCTGTTTTTAATTACTTTCTTCCAAATTTTGCTTTTTATCTGCCTATCTTCAGAAGTTCCAGACAGCACTCAGGTGTCTAGGATCCACCCAAGCTATGGACAACCCTGCTGGAATGTGTCCTGTGCACTAGCTGATTGGGCACTGATAAGCCTTAGTTTAGAGCAAACTAACTTCCTTATTACTTTCTTCCTGGATCTTTTATACAACCCACAATAAGCTACATATTCCTACTGTAGCTGCAGCGTCACCATTATTGGAGCCAGCAAATCTGAAGCCAAGTGGATAGGTCTAAATGAGTCATTTATGGTGACTACAGTTTAGATATATCCTGAAGTGCCCTCTAGGGGAAAATCTAGAATTCTGTATGTAGAAGCCTAAGAAATCTCTAGGTGTTGATGCTTGTGATACTGAGGAATAACAGCACTGCACATCAAGGGAGTGCAAGCTTCTGAAATTATGCTGAAGGCGTCAGCCACCAGGGTAAAGTCGGCTCCCTTTTGCCTGGTCTCCGAGGCTGCAGATTCCTGAGTTTCAAGATGCACAAATACCTAGCCCCTGAAAAAGGACGGTGTATGTTTCTTTAACCCTTTAACTTAGGGGGGTAGCTGTGGAAGTTGCATTTTTTGTGCAAGAGCTTTTAACACTTCTGCAACTTAGGTAACGGTTCTGCCAGTGGAGTATTGAGAGAAATGATATCTAAGCCCTGCCATGACACTGAATCACAGTGTCTTAAAGACAGGTAAGCACTAGGTCCAAGCAGGAAATGTGTTCTGAAATACATTATTTCTTTAGAATATCCGGCAGGCTGGACGCAATATCCTAGGACTCAGCATGTCAACAGTTGTGAATCCCAATAGAAGACCTTGACATCTCTTCATGCAATACATAACAAATGCCTGGCATCTAAGTCAGCCTTATGATTTTTGCTCCTGGAACCTGAGCTTTACAACACTCAAGCAGTTTCCTTGAATCTGAATTGCTTAGAAGTCTAACTCTAATAAAATACTTGATATAGAAAGATTTTGTATGTGGAATAAACAAAGAAGAGTGACACGTAAGGCTAAGATCTCCTATGATCAATACATTACAGCCCAGAAACTCTCTTGGGTTCAAATTATTTTCACGGAAAAAGTTATACCCTGGGGAGCAGATGCATGTGTTGTATCATATAATCCTCAGTGTTTCATATATGCCACAGATATGAACATAAGGCAGGAATTTATGACAGTTAGCAAAGTATACGTTTCATGGACACTTGATCAGTAGGACACTGAAAGAACACAAACCACCCAACTATGAAAAGCCAAATTTGAATGAAAATATTACCCCACTAGAAAAACACATGCAAGGCCATATTCAGGTCTTTCAAAAAAAGGCTTACAGAGATTTCATCATCAGTGTTAAATGCCTATTATACACTGTGTATAAAAGTATGTAAAAGATTTTGGATAACACTAGGTCCTAAAAGACTAATTATACCCAACCCAGAGAAAATATTTCAGTTTCTAAATAAGTTAAGATTTAATAGTAGATATAAGTCAATATTAATGCACGTTAAATTCCTATCTGAATAATTATTGCCATTCATTTTACTTCAAACATACGTATTAGCATGTCTGTGTTCCTTATAAAAGTCCCTTATATTAGGAATTACAGTAGGACTTCTAAATTTCTGGTTTTTTTCCATTCCACTAAGAGAGATTTTTAGGTCTCATAGCTGACTATTAAGACTATAAGCAAATCATAGTATTCATGCTTAAATTTACTATGTCAAATTAATAGGATAGAGTGAAATAGAATGATAACCCCCTAATAGTGGTTGTTACGATATAATAATATATTTCTGTATATGCAATTATGTTTAAAAACTTTAGCCTGGACTCATCCAACATAACTTCAGGAACTTATTTGGGAAACCTATCATAGGAGCATAGGACAACTATGCTATATAGGAATTTGCCCCTATAGCAAATGGAAAAGATAGGGATCACCAATGGGCAATTAACCCAGTCTCTGCTAATGTTAAGGAGAAACTATAGAGACAGGGTTCCAGATGTAGGCACTGCATTAAGTTTCTGGAGTTAGGTAAAATGAAGCTGGGTCTGAAACAACCTGCTTCCAAGAATATCAGAGAAAATCAAAAGGGCACATTGGTATGCCTCTCTCCTCTCATGCTTGAGTGCTGAACATGCTGCTTATAGGCACAAAGCTAAGTTTCATGAATTTAATCGTAACATCACAGTTAAGTATTTTTTGATAGTGTTTATGCATTAAGCTTTTCCTCTAAGTTTCTCACTTTGAGGATGCCTAACACTATTTCTCTTGCTGTGAGCTCAAGTTCCACACTGGTTGCTCTGAGCTTTCCCTGATTTATAGGAGTTCATGCAAACCTTTAAACATTTTCCAAAGGTAAGCACATTGGTGGAATTTCTGGGAAATTCTAAGCAAGCTAAAAGCCCAAGTCCCATTCACTTTCAATAAAACTTGAGTGCTTGAGGGCCAGGTTTTTAAAACACTCAGTTACTTAAAGGTGAAAATAGTTGTCTAATGGGATTTACGAAAGTGCCTTGCTTACTCTGAGACTGTTCTCTGCTTATCTGCTGTATTTATATTGTTTTCGTTATTACTTCCTGCTTCAAACGTAATAAATTTTCTTCTATATATTTATTTTTTCTTATTTGGTAGATTGTTCTTCCTATGGTAAAGTGGGACTGGCTGGATCTTCCCCAAGTGACTGCTTTCTGTCGAATTCAGTTTTCTGTGTTATTACCTGTTATCTGTACAAAAGTTAACTTCTACTATTTCCTTGCTTTTCCACTGACAGTAGTGAGACCCAGATTCAAGAAGGAAATTAGTCATTGACACACTGACTGCCTAAGTAAGGTTTGCGGGAAGTTTGCTTGCGCTGATGATGAAGTCCTTCAGTGACTAAGTGGGATTTCTATGAATCACCCTGTTATGCAGGACTCCACCCAAGGTGAAACATCAGCCTCTGCCTCCTTTTGTGACTGTTAAATACTAGGGACAAAATTCTAGTCTCACTTCTAACTGTGTAAATCCAAAGTCCGTTGACTTCAGTCTAGATTTATACTAGTGGGGTCTGATCCAACTCCCATTCGGAAACTTTCCACTGATTTTAATGAGCTGGACCAGACCTGGAGTCATTTCTATTGCAACAATCTGGTTACCTTATGTCAGGCTTCCTTCTCAAGTGCATAAACTTCATTAATGAACATTCATTGATTCAAATGAAATTAAACATCAAGTTGATCATTTATGCAGACTCTTTCGCTATACCAGCATGAGGTTAATGGTTTCTTTATGTCAAAGAATTAATTTTCAGTTCTTTATGTGTTCAGTTTCTACTAATTTAGAATAAGCATCTAAACTTTGAAATTAAGCTGAGCCACTAAACCATAAAGACCCCATCAAAAATAGTGGATCTATGTTAACATCTCAGTTGCAAAATCCATTCATAAACATCTCTAATGAGAAAATACCAACTTGGTGTGGTATTAGATGTTCTTCTATCATCAGCTGGGACACATGAGCATTGGACTGGAAAGAACCATGCAGGTCACAGAGTCCACTTGCCTGGAAAAGAGAGCAATAACTGCAATAAATGTCTACCTTAGAAGGGTCCACAGAGTATCTACTTGATACACCAGCAGCATCACAGACTTCAAAATATTCACCAGCAGCCTATAAGAAATATTAACCGTGAAGTAAATAACTAAAAGTCACAAATATAATTTTCCACAGAAAGAGATGAGGCAGGATTAGGAGCCTTACCGGTACTTGTCTTATTAAAGAAACCTTCCAGATGATCCTATGAAGCAAGTCATTGCCCTCCTTCAAAGGAGGCCAAAAGAGAAAAGCAGCAGTCTCCACCTGCCTGATATGAGGGACACATTCCTCCCTTGCACCCAAAGAACAGTGACTGCTTTAATCCTGAAATCTGAGTGGATTTAGTGTTAATAAGAGCACCAGGGCATGAACCTGTAGCCTGTTTCCAGCTGTGCCTAGTCTCCAAAGTTTCAGAGGAGGACAAAAAGAAAAGTGAAAAAAAACCTCATAAGCTAAATTATTCAGACTATGGGGAAGGAAAGGAATTGAAAATCAGGAGGCTAAAGTTACATACAGTACCTCAGAGGAAGCTAGCAGGAACCCATATCACAGTATTTCAAGGATGAGAAGACACCATGCTACACTTTTTCCTAATTATATAAAAACCTGTATCTTCACTGATTTGAAGCACTTTTCTCCACTGTCTATATAGCAGTCTGTAAAGAAAGACATAAAAAGCCATATCCCTTCTGAATGTGGATCTGAAGTGTCTGGAAGACCTTTATCACTCTGTGGAGATAAGCTATGCTCAGCTAAGCTAGTCTTAGCTATCTATTCACATTGATAGGCTGAGGAAGACCTTCAGGACTAATTGTAAATGTCAGTGTAGACAATACGCCCAGTACTTCTCTTCACTACTGCAGTATTTCAGCAACTCAAAATAGCTAAAATATTTGTCCCTGTAACACTTCCAGGAGTGCTCTACTGATATGCAGAGAGGATAAAGAGATATTCACACTGTACAGAAGTTTAGGAAATGTCTTTATATGATTATTGAAGGGAAATTGGTGCTTTTAAGAGGTGATTTGGAGCACCTGATTGAGGGGTCTAACTGTTGTGCAATGTGTGCTTTTTGAAAGCACCTGCCTCTCTTATTTATTCATAGAGAAACAAAGCTTACAGCTTAGGACACTTCTCTGGCCTTTGCTTGCTGGTCAGGTTATGCTATAATATCTCCCTAACAGCTACATAGTGGGCTAGTAAAAAAAATCAATCCTACTTTTAAAAAAATGCGCCAAAATATATGTGTATATATGCATAGTTATATATATATTTTAAAAATTGAATAGAATCAGTTTCATGATCCAGTGCTGGCATATTCTGTCATTACATAGGTGCAGAAATGAGAGGCAGGGAGCAGGAATATATATCAAACCAGGATTGCTACATTGTGTGAAATCTCACCTTCATTTGTGCCAGGGAAAATGTTTGGGTAACCACGTTGTGAAACTGAGACATCAGCTAGGATTTGAGGGGCAACCTGAGTCCCTTCTGGTGGGCATGTCCACTGGGGTAGAAATACTACTGTCAAAAATAGTAATTGCTTCTGAAGAGAGCTTCTGCCTCTCAGCAGGCTCCAATGTCTTACAGAATTAAAATTTACAAATGACTTGTTTTATTAAGTACAGTTTTAAGCCTTAATTACATTTTTCTCCTCATTTTATTTTAGTAGTGCCTAAGAGAGTATTGTCTGAAGAAAAGTGTTGCACGAGCCAAGTGAGGGAGGTGCAATTCCAATGTCAGCAGGTAGATGCAGCAGACATCACTCAAGGATGAGGCATGTATTTATAATGTTGTGGAAAAGAATCATCCTTTAAATATTAGGAGCTTCATTTTTTTTTCATTTATACATTTATACTTACAGTGACACCAGTAAAGTTGCTCCAGATTTATACCAGTGTGGAGACTGATCTCGCCTGCTTTTACTAAGCACACTAGAAAAACCTAGTACTGAAGTTTGAGATGGACTATCCTCTCTGAACAATAAGGAGCTATTATTATTCAAGGCCATCCTTACCTGGTCTTAATAACACCTTGTGGCAAAATTAATTTACTTTTAAAATTCTAGTTGCCATAACAACTTGGTGCAGCTGCTCATGTGACTTAATGAGATTCCAAAAGAACTATTTCTTGAAGAAAAAGGCCAGATGAATGGAGATCAATGAAGAGGGTTTTTTTCTTCAGTTACTGTATTTAAACATTAGTAGCTAGTTGATGAAAATGCTTCCTGTAAAAGCAGAAATACTGTTAAGTTCAGAGTTACTGTACTCTTAAATCCTTCTATTATTTAATCCTAGGAGTCTTCACACTTTGCAGCGAATAGCATGTCAGTGTGAACTAGCTGCATACTATGGATCAGCTTGATAAACAGCTGTCTTTGGTTTCATCCCCATTACCCCTCCCCTGAAGGAATGAATGCTCGTCATGCGCTGTTCCTTGGTACCACATACACTGTTGTGTTGAGAACTGTTGTCGAGGAGGAACCACACAATAACATAATGCCAAAACTGTATTTCATGATCCTAATCATCATCCACTTGCCTCCTGTTTATTAATTATATATTTGCAGATAGTTAAATAGATAGGTCAGCCTAGGGGGCCAGCCCAGAATGGGTCAGTACAGGAATACAGATGTAATCTCTCCTCCTGCCTTGCCAAGTTGGCTCATCTGAAAAGTGTTCACAAGAGCACAACCCCTCTGCTTCTCCGAGTGTAAGGAACTGGCACTAAGATTTCTCACTGCCAAAAGAGAAGACCGGTCGTGTGACCTGCAGTCTGTACTGGACCTGATGACAGTCTGATCTGCAGACGCTACATTCCTCCGGGCAGGAACACTCTTTCATTACTTGTAAAGGATCTGAAATTCTTTGAGCACCTGACAAATTAATAATAGAAATAGTAATAGCCAGGGTGCTAGTCCTCCATGCATGTACTTTTAAACACTAATCACAATAAAGAACTTTCATAATACATTGGCGATAAGTGTGTAAGTATCAGAATAGCTGAACTATATCATATAGAATTTCATATCTCCATTGAGAAAAATACATCTGAGAAAACCTGCTGATTAATTTTAGGAAAACTTACCATTATGGTCTTTTTTTTATCGATGGAGTGTGAGCTTTCTCATTAGACAGCCAGCCAAGTGTGGTCTGTTCTTGATCTTGGCTGTGCCCTAGATACATATCCTCTCCAGGCTGGACTGCGTGATCTCTCAAGTTATATGTAAGTTATATACCACACACTTAACAGCTAGCATTGTTCTGACCTTTTGTCGCCATATCAAAGAGTTGGATTAGAAGTGAAAGGAAAGCCGTAGCATTTTAACAACAGACTGATTTGCATGGGAAGAGAACAGTATTACAGCTCTCATCCTTATTACTATTACTGCTTCATTGCAACTGAGGCTGACAGAACAATTCAGAGGAAATAATTGATTTGACAAATTAAGCTTCTTTTTATGTTTGTGAATTATTTCTGAATATCCTACAATTAGTTTTAATGTATTTATTCTTGGAAAATAAATTGCAATTAATTCATAGACTACTGATAGCTCAAAGAGCAGTTATGGTTATTTTATGTCCAAATCTGAAGTGTGTGGCTGGCATTGGTGAATTTGTAAGTCAGGTGATATTGTTTTAATATGAATAAATGAAAATGTTTTGGGATGCAAATATTTATGTTTGTTAGTGCCAAATTTGCTGATTGTGATATATTTTCTCTAAGTCATTTAAAAGCCACACTTCCTGCAAACCTGACTACAAAGAAATGTGGGAGTATACAGGAGTTTCATGCAAAGCAAATCTAAAGTAAATTAATCCAGTATTAAACTGAATTATCTTAGGTAGATAATTTCAACATTAACCATAAATGCATTTTCCCTCAAAACTGGAATAATTTCTGACCGGTTTCTTAAATTTAAAAAAAAAAGTTAGCATGTTAGAGATAGTGAAGAGCTGAAGCAAAGGAAGGCTGGAAGGAATTCACATCAGGCTCATCAGCAGTTTTGTTGATGGCTGTAGAATACTTTATAGTTATAATATCGTTTTTTCTTACCATACTATTCTACTAACTAAAAGTTAATTTAATCAGCCCAATAATATTATCCAAATGTCATTTATCTTCCAGTTTTAATTTGTGTTGCTTTTTAATTTCAAATAACTTTCTCAGTAATCTGTTTTTTTTCTGGGAATTTATCAGGCTTTTATCTCTGGTTTATAACCTACCCAAATTATTACTCTAATTCTATTCATACTGGCACATACCACATTCTCACTTTGCATTTTCTCTTTTATATTCTTTTATTCTAATTTTTATTAATCTTCTGCTTGTCTCATGTACTTTTCTGCTGTAACAGCTGAGAATTTAAACAATTCATAGTGCTTTGACATTTGGCACTGATAGTGTGCCAACCAGGACAAAGATTTTTCAGATGTCTTTGTTTTGTTTATTTTTTTTTTAATTCTCCAAAAAATGTTTTCATTTGACTTCTTTATGTACTGGTTAGTACAATGTGTGTACTGTTGCTGCCTAATATTTCATGAATATGTAACAGAAATCATCACAATAAGAATTAGTAAATAAGATAAGGAGTAACACTCACTCAGAAGCCCCTATGGGCTTCCTTTAGGCCAGATTCTGGTATTTTTACCCTGGTTGAGTAAGTAGTCAATGAAAAAAGCTCTTAAAAATGTGGGAAAGCAGCATGTGGGGGTGAAGAATCAGTTGCATGGCATAAGCCCCAGCTGAAAGACTTAAACAGCAACTGTCAGTGAATTAAGCATAAAGATTGTTAGGAGGCCAGTAGGGGAAGCAGACCTTGCCTGTTCTAAGTGCAGGAAGGAGAGGGGTGTCTCTTCTCCTTTGACCATTCTTGCTTGCATCTGTTATGAATGACGGGATTTTTTTTTTATTCTTTCCAGATTGCCTGAAGTTTTTTGTTTGTTTTGTGCATGAAAATTAAGCTAATTCAAAGGGCTGTTAGTTAAAGTAGCTATGGTAGTCTGGGACTGGAGACCAGCCCGAAGTCCCCTCACAGGAGGCAACACATTGTGATTTTTTTCTTCCTTCCTCTTCCAGCTTCAGTTGGGCAAAGTATCTTTCATGCCCCCTGCTGCTGCTGGGTGATGTTACCGTGTTTCCTTATGCTACTGCTGCACAGGGTATGTAATAGGTGCACGGATTCCTGTATGTAGCTTTGGTTCTGTGATTTATTATTATTATTTTTTTTTTTTTTAATGCAACCTGGGGAATATGCCCTATGATTCTTAAAGTTGAAAGATTTCTTTTATGGTAATGCAAATGCAAAAGACAAAGCCTGACTTCTGACAGACTTCAAGACTGCTTTCTTTTTGTCCTAAGTATTTTGAAGAATCTCAGAAGAAGTACTTCAGATAAATATTGCAGTTATAAGCAAGTATCTTATAGTAATATATGGAGTACATTATTGAAAACTAATTTAAATATAGCTAGGCATTTGTTCATCAATGGTACTTAGTGTATGGAAGAAATCAATATTGTTTTCAGGGCCCTACTTACTTATTGACTCTCAGCTCAGCGGTTGAAATGTTCTGTATTAAGTTGTTCGCCTGATCTTGTTCGTCCAGCCTAGCAGAACCTGGTGCACCAAAGCATGAGTGTCTGATCAAGCTG
Organism: Apteryx mantelli; assembly: GCF_036417845.1. NCBI lineage: Eukaryota > Metazoa > Chordata > Aves > Apterygiformes > Apterygidae > Apteryx > Apteryx mantelli. The sequence continues at coordinate 156,599,654 of NC_089979.1, forward strand.
GAGGCAAAGTGACTAAATTGTCTTCTACTCATTTCAGTTGAGCAAGCCAGCTCATACCATCTTTTCAACCTCAGATACTGAAGGTGGTAGAGGACAAGCCACTGTAAGCAAATACCTGCTGTGGTTCTCATATGCTGTTGCAGCAATCTCAAGCAGACAGATCTCCTGAAGGTTTTCTGGGTTACAGACTCTCTCTACTCCAGCGATGTCTGATAGGGCTGTATAGCCCACCTTCTTGCAGAGGACTGTCTCTGCATCACTGGTTTACAGACTTTTTGTACCCAAGGCATGCTTGTAAAGCATGAACCACTGCCAAGTTTTGGGGGGTTAAAAAGTGGTTACACGGATATTGATATATGAGGTTGCAGCATTTGGCTTCTGCCAGGGAGTAAACAGCTGCTTTTTTTTTTTTTTTTTTTTAATAAATCTATGCAGATTTATATCTATATCACTCAGTTCAACTAGTTCATCTGGTTCTTTCTTCCAGCCTTCGGGAAAGGCAGTAACACATCTCCTGCAGAGCCTCCTGGTCCTTCCTGAGGTCTGGCACACCTCTACAGCCATCCATTTCCCTGGGCAGTGGGTAGATCATCAGAGCTCCCCACTGCCCAGAAAGCTAGCCAGACCATGAGGGACAGGCAGAGCTGGGTCATGCTGTGAAAAGTGACCAGTGGGTTGGTGCAATGGCGTTTGTGGCTTGTAATGGAAATACAAGTGCCCAGACACTTGGAAGATAGTAAGGCAGAGAGCAAAGTGAAGGTTAGACTTTTTAGGGGAATGAGTTGCTGGACTGGGAAACAGAGCACAGCATCCTGCATAATTCTTTCATTTCTGCAAGTATTGTTTTATAGCAGGCAGAAAGACTTAGATTCTTGTTAAAATGGTTGTATCGGTCAATTGTGAAGTGCAGACCACTAAGCACAAACCACAAGACAGGTACTGTTTGTTATGTGTGTATTTAACTTTAGTTTTGGTATCACAGGTATAAGCACAAAACATGCTCCTCCTGGAAACCACAGGAACTGACAGCCAGCTCTGTTGAGCGTGTCTGGGTTTTGGCTACATTAATGGAACTGTTCTGTCACTGCCTTAATCGAAATACTTATGGAAGAAGCAGTAACAAGGAGAGTCACTAAGGGGACCCAAAAGAAGTTTTATTACAGAGGAACCTCTTAACATCTCTTAACTTTCTCATCCTTTTATTAAAAATAAAAAAAGGGCGCAAGGGGAAATTATGCAATTCGTTCAACTTGCAGTATACCCTTTTCCACCATCTCATGGCCTGATTGATGCCTCTACAGCAGAAGGTAGGAAACAGGTTTATAAACAATGAAAAAAGCTTTAACAACAGCTCTGTGTTCTCAGGTAGTAGAGCAATGTGAGTCAACAGTCTTTCCTTCTCTTCCTAGAGATCATGATGGTGTTTGGGGAAGGGCTGGTGTTGCTGGGATTTGATAAGAAAAATTTTCCAACACAGATGAACCACATAAGTTGGCAAGTGTGAAACTGATCCTCTTGATTTCAAAAGCTGGCAGCCTCTGATGTCATGCCTGTGGAAACAGATTTCTGTAACGTCAATTACGTGTAATGTTCAAGCTCAGGCTTTTGAATATTTATGATATTTGGATAGCTAAAAAGGATTTTATTGCATTTAAAGGTAGACCCTCAGCTACAAATCCTTTGAGATCTCCTTGAAACAGGAATTTAAGCTCTGTGAATTATCACTACATGACAACTCTTTTACTTTTCTAAAAGTCAGAACTTATGCCTGAACGTCCAGAAATGCCATGAAGACAGCAGTATTAGTCACGATCAAGCACTTTTTTTTTTAATCCCATTTAACAATTATGAGCAGAAATGGACCTCTGATGTTTTTTTCAGACTTTACTAAAGTTCGTGACTTACTTTGTGATGAAAGCAAATAGAAAGCAAATAGAGTTAAATCCAGAATAAAATACTGTAGCCTGCTGACTGAACATAGAGCATTAGTGTTAGTGTTGGCCTTTGAAGAACTGAAATCTGTCCAGCTACAAGAGCAGTAACTCAAGCCTCTATCTTTTGGCATCTTAAAATATTTAAGCCTGTTAAACTTTGCTGGGCCAACAGTCAGCATCTGTCTCATTTGTGATTTCCTTCTCAGCCTCCAGATGCAGCCTGTTTCCATGCAGCCAGCAGCGCAAATGGAGCTTATTTGGAAATGGTCAGCTCTACATAAGAACACAAAGTCTTGGTGTCATGCATGGACAGGCTTTTCAATGTTTCTCCTGCTGATCTTGTTTCCAGGCTTTTGACCCTGCTGCCAGCTTAACTCTCGGGCTTGTGACTCCACTCAACAGCACAAGTCCCCACAACAGAATTTTTTTCAGGTCCACTGTGGCTTCATATTGCAGTCCCTTGTTTTGGGGACCAGAAGGTTAAAGGCTTTAGGCTAATCTATTACAGCTTCACTGAATTACTCCAGTTAAAAATCTGGCCTTTAACCCAGGTAATCATGTGTCATCTGGATGCTTATCTCCATGTATTCCTCTGTTGCCTTCAGGTTTCTGCTTGACAAGGTGAGCTGGTTCCCTTCCTATCATAAGGCACCTATGAAGTATAGGTTTCATTGGTAAGGTGTTAACTGTAGTTACTTTGCCTTGAAGTTCACTGCATTCATGTGCTACCTGTCTTTAAATGAAAATATTTGGCATCTTTAATCAGGAGTTGCTCTGCTTTGCAATCAGCTGCTTTCCATTAAGGTGCTGATGTTACTGACCAGTTTTACTTCTGACTCCTTTATCCACCATCCATACTGTGCTTCACACTTACTGCGTTACTTCTCAAGACTTGAGCTGTACATGGAAATTCATACAATTATTTTCTTCAAGGGAAGTTTTTTTGAAGGTATATGTTTATAAGACACTGACAGAGAAAAAGAAGGGGGGGGGGGAAGCCTCCCTAAAGCATTGGCCCCAAGTCCCAGAGAGCACTGGCAGGAATGGAAAACAGCTCCTGGTGTCTATGCACGTGTTTGTCCTCTCAGGAGGAACCGGACTGCATGCTTTGATTCTGCTGGTGCAAGAATAATAAATAGCCGCATACAGCACCAACACAGCAAATGTAAAAAGCCTCACTGATATCTTTTCCCAGGCCTGGACGGTCATCTGAGGAGAAGTCTCTCTGTAGTCACAAATTGTATGAGCTAACAAACTTCAGCGTTACAGATATCTGTTCACAATCATATTGAACTTGCTGTTAAGACACCTGTTTATGGTGTACAGCTAAAGAGGAGAGGTGCATCTCATTCTTACTGACCTTGCTTTTTATTTTTTCCTGTGATTTTTTGTGTATCATCTGCCCTCAAATTTTCAGCAGTATAGGAGTTAAACATTACATGTTGCACAGTAGATATGTATAACAGGGTAGCAGATATGGAAAAGGAAAAATCAATAAAACAGATACAGTAATGTACTCCAAATTTATTAAGGTTGTGTTCTCTTGAGGTAAATGGCTCAAATCAGATTACCAAGATATTTCAGAGTGCATAGACATTTTACAGCATTATAAAAGAGAGCTGAAAGCTAGGCCAGCACTTTATTTTAGCATATGCATTTGAAGACAGATAGGCCCTCTCAGGGACTCCCTGTACAGTTATTGTTTCCCTAACCAGTACCAGCTGGAGAAAAGTCATCCCAACCAGGAGAAATGCAGCACCTCTTCCTGGCTTGCCCATTGCCTTTGTGAGCCGCTCTTCCCTTGCCACCTGGAGACCTGCTTCAGGTCAAGTAGCATGCACCATTGTAGGAACAGCCTAAAGCACATGCAATGATTAAAAGACATCTTCCCCTACATATTCACACTTTTGAAACTAGCCCAGCCAGCTAAATCAAAACCATTGTTGTCTCCTTGCTATCCTGGCCATTATCTCTCTGATAACTCTTGTGCTGTTTTTCTTTTGAACTAGTTTGGCATATAAAATGTTTTATTGATATAAATCAAGACTAGATCTGCTTTGCTTTTTTTCTATGAAATCAGTTATGTTATCTCACGTTTATGGCTACTGAATGGTTTGATCCTGCTTTGCTTTCCTTTTTCAGTTGCAAACTCTTGCCGCTTACTCCATACCAGCTCTGATATGTCTGTCTGAAAGAACATTTGGCTTAGTTTAGTAAACTATCAGAAAACTACCATTTTTCTCCTTGTTTCTCCCCCTAGAAAAGGAGTTCTGTGCCAGTTACATGAGCTAAACTGGTTTACTAATTGGTCAGATGAATTTCAGACCCAGTACAAGGTAGAGTGAGGTCCTGCTCAGCCAGACTGAGGGGTGAATAGTGCTCTTTATGGTCACAGCTATTTAAAAGTTATCAGATTAGTTTTTGGTAAATCCATAATGTGGTTTATTCTGCTTTTTGTTTATGTCTTGGTCTGGAATTTATTCTTGAAAATGTTTTTTTCTATTCTACAGTTGTGTTCCTTGTTTCAGAGTTGTCTGGATCATTTTTCCCTGTTTTCTTAGATATCTATACTGCATTTACTGGTATTTAGCTAAATGTTTACTATTTGATGCAACAGATCTGTTTAACCAATATAGTGCTTGACCAGTAGCATGTAATACTCCTCTTCTAGAATCTGGGATGTATATTATCAATCTTTTGCCTGGAGTATATTGACCTCTTTGAATTTCGCTTTTGCCTTAAATGTAGTATCTCTGATTTCAGCTAGCTTTCCTGCCTTTACCTGTGTTCTTCACAGCATTGCCCTAGACAGACACAAAAAAATCATGGAATTTGCCAGGAGACAGTGAGATATGAAGCTGAACATCAGCATAATATAGCAGGGATTACTGCTCTTAAAATGGCACCTATTTAATCTGAACAAGAACAAAGTTCTCTGGAAAGAGTGGTTAATAAGAAAGGTGGTGATGCTAACCAATGGGGTAGATATCCCAGCTTAAATGCTTGTTTTTTGAACAAACTGGATGGTTTTAACATGCTTGTGTCAACATGGCTCACAACGACCTCCCTGAAGAACATCCTCTGGTGATGGCATAAATCACCAACACAGTGGCATTAGTCCTTCCTCTGAAGAGGATTATGAATTTCCATCCAGCTTCCAAAGCTCCTGTAGAACTGGTGGAAATTCTCTACTAGCTGGGATGAAAAGGACATTGATGCTAGAAACCATTAAACAAACACTTCTAATTTTATGCAAATATTTTAATATTTTTCAGCATGAATCATGGCTAGGGGAAAATGAAGTTAGAAAATTAATTAAATTAACAAGAAGGAAACTGTAGCTGTAAGCTAACATCTAAATTATATCTCAAAATGTGAAATCCATAAAATCACATTGAGTATGACATAGTTAGAGACGCCTTGGTTCCCATTATTAACATCTATATGCATGGACTTTATTTGAGGTAAATAATGAAATTAGCTTTTTAAGAGAAAAGCAAAGAAGGAAAAAAGTTCCTGGTGAGACATCAAATAGACACCAGAGACTTTTAAGTTTTATACCTGTATACTCTTCATCTGGGATTTGCCTTCACCAGTAAAAGCTAGGACCTTCTTTAGCATCAGGAGAGCTAACATAGTCCAAAGCACTCAATTTTTTAGTGAAGTGAAATCGTAGAAAATCCTTTTATTTTTTCTAGACAAAGCCTGAGAAGCTTTTATCTTGAAATCGCAGTGAACTTATGCTGACTTTATGTTCTTTGGGAGGAAAGATTTTTTTGTTCTTGCAAAAAAAAGTGCAAATTAAAAGGTTCAAATTAAACTCTCTTTTTTGAATATGAAGTGATTACATTTAAGATCCTCCCATCAAATTACAAAGCTGAGGTCATACCTCTGTTCTTTTTCCACTGTGAACCTCTTCCATACATATAGAATTCAACTTACCATTCTACTTTATTGAGGAAGATTGAAACCCATCATTCAGCTACTTCTCTATTGCCAATCTGTAGGTCTGTCTGAGACCCTCAACCATCAATGGAAGAAAGATCAAATAACTGCCAAGTCCTAGCATAGTTAGTCTTAACAGGGATCTGAAAAGCCATCCTTTTCTTCAAACATAAGCAGGCATTTCACCCTAACACTGCCTTGTTCTGAGCAAGATGTGCCAGTTTGGAAGAGGTCTGGTAGGTCTGGTAATGTGTGTCGCTTGGAAAGTGCCTTTCTGTCAGTTCTTCAGACCCCAAGCAGCAGCGCATTTTAGACTCTGCTTGTTGTGTTTATCAAACACTAATTTATTTACATTCCAGTGATGGTCTTAGTCTGTCTATGAAAGGAAACATGGAAGTTGCTGAGTATTTTGGTGGGTCATTTGTTGTTGGTTTTTACACATCCATAATCTGAATCACAGAATTGAATTACCTGAAGTACTTTTTAAAACAAAAAGGCATTTTTGAATCTGCACAGAAACTTGTGAAAAATATCCTTTTTTAATCTCTTCTTTGTTCAACATCAAACTAAAAAAGTTTTTAATTTCTGGCAAACAAATTGAAGAAGAAAGAAGGAAACTTTGAGGGAAATATTTAAAAGAGAGGAGTGAAGTTTTTAGTATTTTTTTAAAAAGCTTTAAAATAAAACTTTGATGAAGACAGAACTTATTTTTCTCCAGAAGAAAACCACTTTCCAATTGGCTCTAATAATATGATGCTTTAAAGCAGTTGGTCCTAAAGTGCCCCAAGTCTGACACTGCTTTTGTTAGACTTATGATCCTCAATACTAGCCTAAAATACGTATGGAAATCATGATCCCTTTACAAGTACAGCAAGTTGGAGAACAATGGCAAATTATGCTCTTTCAAATCCCAGGAAGAGTGACATTTTTTTGTCCTACTGTCTCCCCAACAAAACTGGGAGAGGTTATCACTCAAGTAGCTATATCTTCTAAATCCTCTTTTGCCTCATGTGGCCTGAGAAGTTTTCTTTAGCCATGGAAAATATGAATGTTATTTCCTTTCTAACTATAGCTGCCTGTCAACCATTCTTTCTTATTTGGCCTTTCCTTGGTGTTTGCCTAGATTAAATTGTTTAGATCAGAAATCTTTAGCTTTGCAAAGCGCTTAAACCACAGTACTTATCTTTTTAAGTGAATGGAAAGACTTACTCCATAGAAGACTGCACAACCCAGCATGGACTAATGCTCACTTCTAATGCAACTTCCATCCCCCCATTTAAAACACTGATAAACTGCACCCTATGATATCCAAATATTGTTTTTCCAACTTCATAGGTTGACAAATTGAGGCATAAAAATTGTGTACTGCCCTAAGAAAATATGGAGAAGAATCAAGATAAATTGCTCATTTAATTATGCTATTTACAGCAAAGGTCAAGGAAACCTGAATTCTTAGTTTTACTTCCTCCTTGGTCACTCACTATCTAGTGCTTACAAAGCAAGCCTTCTTTTTTCCATCATCTAATTTCTCCACACTTTTCATACTTGCATCACTACAGTACTGACATATAGAGTACTATTGCAGACTGTACAAGTTGGGGGGGGGGGGGGGGAACAACAAACACAACCCCTAATTTAATGCAACAGCAGTTTTCTGAAACCCTACCAGCCACTGGCAGTTGCTCTGTGAAATATCTTCAAAACCCTCATTTCCAGGACTGTTTTTGTCATTTAAATGTTCTTCCTGAATGAGATGCTTGATTAAATTACCACATTTCTAATTTCCTAATTCAAGAACAGACTTCCCTTTACCTTTACTTTGCCAAGTAAGGTACGGCTTGTCTGGAGAAGAAAGGAAAGAGCAATGCATACTGCCCAGTATTACTGCCACAAGGCGAGGAGAAGGCTACAAATGTTTTGTTTCTTCACCGTAGAAAGTTCTTGGCATGACAAAATGATGTGAAAGGGAATGACTATGCTCTTACAGTATGTGAGAAGTAGAGTTCCACTTAGCTTCCTGGTCCTCCTGAAAGGAAAAGAAACAAATAAATGTCAGAGCATGGAGTATTTTGAAAAGATGTGATACTGAGAATCCTTGATGCTGAAAACCTTCTCCAGGCTTATCCATGGGTCATCTTGATCCTCAGGAATGCCTTTGAGTCATCTGAGCAGGGAGGCTTTTGCTGTGATTTGGGGAGAACTTGAATACACATCAGGGACACATTAACGTCCATAAGACCAGCACCATCACTTCTGTTCTTCACTTGGTGGTTTGGTCGCTTAGCTGTTCACAGGGGTAACAAGCTCAAATCAGGATTACAGAGGGAAACATTAAGCTTGGGCAGCAAAAGGAGAAGTAAACTAATGCACATGAGGAAGAAGGAACATTAATTCTCCTTCTTATTTATAGAAGGTGGGGAAACAGAAAACACAAATTTGTCCATCATGATGGGTACAAAATTACACAGTGGTGAGAAGAGCTTTCCTAGTTTTGGGCATGGAAAAAGACAAGGAGGGAGATAATACACAAATCTGGGCAAAAACAGGCTTAAGGGAAACCTTACTGATTCTTGATGGACACCAGAAGAACAATTGCATGGTTTGTCATAGGAAATGTAGTTCTGCCAAGGTCAAGCTTCAGGAGAGAGCAGAGGCATGGGGCATCCAAACAGCAGCTTCCACAGAGCATCTTGCTACCACAAATTGACAAAGTCAAACACATGAAACATATGTTGGTTCAGTTCAACACACCAAAACATTTCCTTTTGTTTCATCTGAACTGAGACTATTTTCCCACTCTTGGAAAATCAACACATTTTGATGGAAACTACTTTTTTTTTTTTTAATCATTTTGAAAGAAATGTCCTTGCTAAGCCAAATACTATATAAATTTGAGCAGGAAGTGACTCTCAGTTTGTAATACTTTCTGACATTTTTTATAATGCATCAATATAACGTGTCCCTGGCAGCATGTGGCATGTTATTATATGACCTAGATCACAACAGTAAATAAATGACAACTCTGCTGAACAAGAGGTAAAGACATAGAGGATAACATTCATCTGAGCAAGTCTTCTTACAAGTTCAGTCAATATAATCAAAGTCATCAATACTGCTGAGAAATTAACTAAAATAGGTTGGATGCTCATGCCTCTCTTTCACATGAAAGGATTTGCAGATGATTTGCTCAACTTTGTGATTGAAGAATGTGATAGTGAATTTGAGGAAATGTCTTTTCTCTTTTTAATAAAACTTGCTTTATGCTTCCAAAATGACAAAAGTTTCTGCAAGTCAAAATTGGAGATACCAAAGCGCCTCTCAGCACATATTAAAGTGCCTCTAAAATAAAATCACTCCATGGGTTCTGAAGCTCTCTGTGGCTTCCTGGTTGCCCAGGCATGCATGTTGTTCTGAACAGTACACATTAAAAGATGGTCCTAGATCTTCCAGACTGAAATTTTGTCTCCATCTCAGGAAATTAGATGACCTGTTGGCACTCACACATAGTGCTACAGTGTTGGAAGCCAAGTCCTAATTTTATTATTGGGGATCCTTGACGTTTGAAATACTGGTTATCCTGTGAATTCCCAGTGCTGGGTCTGCCGTACAGGCTGCCCTGCATGGAGATGCAGTGCTTCCAAACAGCCTTATCTTTGACTTCAGTGAGTTTTGGCATAGATTCATATTGCTGCACAATTTTTCTTTTCATAATGTTTATATCCATATGTTTAGCTTTGGATTTTACTGAAAGAAAATAGATCAACAGAAAGCATTCATAACCATGTCATCCACTATTCATACATATACATATATATGTGTATATACACAAAGAGATTAGTCAGTACCATATTACAAATTTCAATTTGGTGCAGTATAGATGAACTGTTTTTCCTTAGTGCCATCCACAAATATGTACCAGATTCTGTTGTGAAATGATTTCATATTTACAGCAGTTGAGTCATGCTATAGAAAGAGGAAGAAATAATTGAAACCTACTGAACATTTTGTGCCTAATAGTTCTTTCTTAACCCTTCCTTATTGCACAAGTAACCGTGGAGCATTAGCTGCCACAGCTGTTTTTCATGCATGATGTAATTTTTTTATTAAGCATTATTTGTTTGTATAGATCAGATTCCATTTTTACTGTGAATGCTCATTAAAACATGCCCTCTGCCATTCTGAGTTGGGATTTTCAAAAGTTCATAGCATTGGCTTGACTCTGCAACAGTGACCTAAATGGGAAAGGCTCCCATTCTCTCCCTTTCCGTGTATATAAACAGTTTTTAGCACTGTGTGTAGGCAAAGGTAGTTGCACTAACCCTAAGGACAAGCATAACCAGCTAGTACACTTTTACAGAAAAGATTGGTAGAGATGACAAAACAATGATGTCAGCTAGTTGTGGCAAAAACATTACTTAAAAAAAAGAGCAAAATTTTAATTTTAAGTAAAGTAAAATGCTCCTGAAATAATTTAAATAATTTTTTTTTTACTGAATACTGGCCAAATACAATTTTCTTACAACTACTTTGAGCAGTTTTAAGATGCCTAGCGGTGTCTAGAATCATGCTAATTAAAATACACCACTTTCAAATGACATTCAATTGCTCATTGTACAAAAATCCTGATGCCATGCTACCACACTGCCAGGGTTTTATAGGCACAGTACTTACAGGCTGTGAAAAAGAAAATGGGCCCAGAACATAGCAAATAATGCTATCTGTGGTCTTGTCTTAGTGCTTCTGGACTACAAAATAGTCACATGTGCTGGCTTGAAATGCATTAGCATGGTTAGCATGCTTGTTAGTCAGCATTAAGAAGGCTGTCATGTGAATCTAATTTGGCTGAGGTTGTACAAAAATACTGATTTGCCTGTCAAGAAAGAGCTTTAAAAATCTTTCAGAGGAAATGGATGAGGAAACACAATAACATATACAAAGTAAGTCTAGAAAGGCTGATCTTGACCTTTTACTCTTTTTTTTTTTTTTTCCAAATATAAGCAAAGGTTACCCAACAGCATTCACAACTTGATTAACAGAAATATATTTCATACAGCTCATAATTTCCTTGTGGAACTCATTACTGCAGGTTACAACCAATGCCAGGACATAAGCAGGATTCTGGAAAGAAATGAACGTTTTTGTGGATAAGAAAAATATTTGCATGATTAAACATATCTAGGGAAATATGTCCATTTCATTTAGATAATAAATAAATTATACTGATTGCTTCTGCTCTGGATGGGTTATTCCATATCTGCTAATTGGCAGTTTACTTGTATCTTACTTTCTTTATCTTTCTGGTCCTCTTCCAGCTATAACCTACCACCCTTTCAGTCATTCTGATGACAGTAGTGAAATACAGTTAAATTTATGTCAGATTTGTTCTCCCACCTGCTCCTTATGAGTTCTTTCTTTCTGCACTAACAAATGAAAAAACTTCTGGGACCTGTTGGTCATCTGGGAATTGCTGTAGCAGTGGTTCCCAAGCCATGAACCAAGCCTTGCAGGTGAGGTATAAATTTATTAATAGTGAAGTGTAATGTGGCTTCCCTGGCTCTGTAATGTGGTTACTTAGCTTTTCTGGCACTGGACTGGCTCCAGTGTGGTGTGAAACAGCACTGAGGGGGCTCACCTACAAAAATGCTTAGAACCCTCCTCCAGAGCATTTTTTCACTCACCGCTAAAAGATTTAGATTTAGGATTAGGTAGGACACTAGTGTGAGAAAATACGACAGTGCAGCATCTTTCCTTGCTTCTTTGCTGTGTGCTTGTTAGCAAGATGGTTCTAGGAAGCAACAGCTAGAGAAGTGAAAGTTTAGTTTTAATGAAGTATAAAATGGGTTCATAAAGTGGTTTTCCATCTTTTGAAATCTGTGTTCTGATTTCTGGTCTAATCTTCTGTAACAGACATTCTCCTCCCTCTCCCTAGTAGCCTTTTATTCATGAACATGAAAATTTTATGTGCTCATGATCTGTCAATTGGCAGAAGATATCTTGTGTATCCAAACTGGAGTATTGACAAGATTCTTGTATTTCCTTTATTTTTCAGCAGTCCCATTAAGCAGCTTTCATGAAGTGGTGCAGCACATGCTGAATGCCAGACCAGCACAGGTACATAATGCTACATGTGTAAAGAAAGATGCTTTACAATCTTAGAAAACTCCAAAGAGCAGGGCAGCCATTAAGCTGATGCTGCAGTACTGAGTGGGATGGCCAAGTGAAGAAAGGCCTTGAAGGAGGAATAGCCTCTTGCTTGCAGGCTTTTTGCTGTTTATAAGCTCATGTTTTGTGTCATTTCAGGTCATCTCAGTTGGGTCTCCAATCTTGGAAGAAAAATCTTACATGTATTTGAACGGATGGTTTTGTATTGAAAGCTGGAATACTCAAAGCTGCAGGAGACCTTAATCCAAAGTTTGAGAAGTAGGGTTATTCAGTGGTATATACATGACACTGGGGTTCAATAGATGTGCTTCTTTCTCAACAGACTATTAACTATGTGAATCATCAAGGGCTGTGTGAGACTTACATGCTGAAACAACTAATTTTCAGGTGTTTTTCCACTTAGTGAAATCCACAGGTCCAGTTCAGGTACCTGAGTTCTTCACTGATTCATGGAGAGAACCAGACGTCCTAAACCAACACCTGAAAGATGGGATGGAAATCTAACCATGTAAACAGTCTTCTAGGAAATGCTGAGAAGCAGAATAGAACTACTGAGTCCTGTAAGATAATTTCTGCTGGGGTTCTGTCTCAGAACTAGAAAACTCTGTTTAAAAAAATAAATAAATAAGAACACACAAGGAACAGTAGCTCACTTAAACCCAGAGCCATAGCACTCATGAAGTGAGAGCTTGCTGATAAAGTGATGTTGCATTTCCTAGTGGATTCAGATGAATAACCAGTCAATCAATCATACCTAGCTGTTTTCTAAATTTATAATCTATTTGACTGGAGTTCTCTACCCATAGAATACAATTTCCTATTTCTCTGTCTGGTCTGATAACAGCTTACGTGATAGACACATATTCTGCTTGGCTAAAATGAAGGTGCAGAGCTGCAGGAAGACATTAGAAAACAGTTTTTAATAAAAAGCAACAAGTAAGACTATTCTCACTAATTGCATAGTGACACTTTTATCAAAGAATTAATGTCTAGCGGTTAAAGCATGCACTGGGAACCTTATGCTTTTGAGTCTGCACTGACCTACTTTAGAGTCTTGAATGAATCGCTCAATCTCTCTTTAGCTTTACCATCTTTCAGCAAGCTGCCTATGAAAATGCAGGGTTGTAATTCTTTTCTTTTGGTCCATTTGAATTTTTAAGGGGTTGGCTGGTTTTGTTTTGTTTCTTTTTCTTTGTTGGGATGGCATAATTCAGGTATATAGTGTATTTATAAGTAACGTATTACATACTTCTATAAAAAAGGTTTTCTGCATTATGTTGCTTGGAGAATATTGTAACTGAACTATTTGTCTGGAGTGCTGAAACTTGAGGGTCCTTGCACCTTTTAGATTTTTCCCTCCTTTTGCTGCATTTTTTAAAAGAAACTTAAAAAAAAATTTAAGGGCATTTGTCCAAATAATTTTTTTACTTACAGTATGGTCCTCAGTAGTTGCTCCTTGACATCTTGCTCTTTATGATGACATGTGTCTTATTTCAAACTTTTGCTTTCCAGGATACCTCATTACTCCTCAAACCTCTCTACTCCTCTGGTTTGCATGCAATGACAACTGGCCTTAGCACAACTATAGTTTGTTGAAGAGCATCAGCTTAAATAGATAAGCTATTTCCAGTTGAATCTGCTTGGTAACTATAATGTCTAGAAGGTGTGTCCACTTATGATCTGCTTAAATTCTGGTCTCTTCCTAGACTGAGGAAGGCCTTTTCTCTCCCTTCAACGTATTCCTTGCTTTGCATGTGGGCTCCACCAGCTACATTTCCTTATATTTTGTTAATTCTTTTCCTGAAAACACTTTCCAACATACTCTGATTCTGCTTCTCACTTATGGCTTATCTTTAATCATTCCCATTTATCTCCCTTTCCTCTCTGTTAAATCCGTGCAGCTAAGCCAATTTGTTTTCTTTCATGTCAGCCCAGTTGCCAAACTAATACTTTTGAGTATCCAAAGGCTGTCTGAAGTAGCTGATCGTACCTTGGAAGACTGGCAACAGGTGATGATTTCTCTTTTAATTTTTTTTTTTTTTTTATCTTCCTGGAGTTCTGTCTTGCAGGCCTCTCCGGACAGTCCATAATCCAGAAACACTGGAAGAATATTACACAGAAAGTTACTATACATGCTGGCAGCTTCTGCCTGCTTTTCTGTGCTTTGCTGAAGCCTATCTCAAAAACGACTATTGAAATCAGATGAGTCATTTACTAATCCAGGATAAGAGAAGGATCTGGCTTCAGAAAATTGTCACCTTTGTAACAAAAAAAGCTACAGCTCCACCCAACTAAAATAAACATGTTCCACCCAGCATGTATAGATTTTTTTCCCACATTTTTTAGATATGAACTATGTGCCATTATTTGGCTGCAATATCAATCTCATAAGCTGCAGTTTTTTATCTATCACAAAAACAAGTGATATCTAGTTCTCCAAACCTGGGAGGTCATTTTTTTTTTCCCAAGTAATGTGAAATATTCTACAATCCTTTTATTCTGGGCTGACTAAAATCCGTCCCTTTCTTATAGTATCCTGTTTTGTCTATATTCCTACTCAGAGGTATTTCACTAGCTTATCTCCTTTCATTATTGTTTAAGGGGAGAAAGTGTTGCCAGTTGCCAGTTGATAAAAGTGAATGGCAGCAACCTACAATTTTATGAAAGAATCTGGTTTTAAAATTTAAATGTAGCTGGCGTCACTTATCTTCATATAGCTTCTGCCTATGTGGAAAAAAATCTCTCTTTTTATAACTGCTTGTCAGCTGAATAATAGAATGGGGGGAGCCAACTTGAAAGACATGGCTGATTGGTGCGATTGAAAAGGGCTTTACAATTAGAGTTCTGGCAGAACACAAAAAAGAAATTGTCTGGCCATGAAGAACGGAGCCTACTTTTGCATTCCCTTTTCTCAGCCAGATAGCATGCATCACTGTTCATGCATTCTCTTGACATTGAATAGAGGACTTCAGAACTACCACCCCAAATTATCCCTTACTGTTTCGTTCTATTTGTGATATTTGTTTGGGGGAGGAAAAAAAAATCTCTATTACTGACTGCAATGGCATGTGGCTAAATTCCATTCCATTTATGCACTTAATCTCTTAAGCTTGTTTCCCCTCCCCCCCCCTCGATATTGCAACACACATTTTACTTTGATTAACTCTTTTTATATGATGGGAAAAAAGACATTTCTTCTTTTATTCTCATCTTCCCTCCCTTCCCTTTATTTCAGTTCTTTTTTTTTTCTTCTTTTTTCCCCAAACAGTTGTGTATGTGAATTGAAAGAGGAAGGAAGCCCTTGCAGGTGTGTTTTGGATTACAGTGATAGAACAATAGGGCAGCCTTCAATTAACTCCATACCTGTTCACAGAGACTATTTGTTCCCTTGTCTCCCATGTTATTTAATATTTGAAACCCTTGCCTACTACACAATGTACTTGGTGATGAGAATAGCCTTTCAATTCCATTTGAACTCTTCTATACCATGCGATTGATGTCCCAAATTTTATTTATTTATTCTTAAATAATGATCCATACCTGTGTCTCCAGGCACAAAGGCATAAGAGAATGCATACAATGGCAAGGTGTACTTCACTGACTTGAAGACAGCAGAGGGGGAGGGAGGAAAGGTGCTGGTAATGGAATGCATTTGACTCCTCCTAGCATGTAAAATCAAAATGCTAAATATTTATTTTATATTTCCATAAATCTTGCAAATTTAAAAGCACCCCTGTCAAGGTAGCTTTCATCATTTTTACACTATATGTTTTTAAATTGCTGTTATATATAACAACCACTGAAAGCTTAACAGTGACATTTCTTTCCTGACTGAAATACTTGCTGTTTGTAGTTACAGAGCTGCTCAATAGGGTTATTTTTATCCTTTCTTTTAAAGAAGGAGAAGAGTGTGTAAAGCTCCCAAATCCTGACAGTAGCTGAGGAAAGAGAAGAGAAGGGTCAGCCTTAGTTGTATTCTTTTTTTTCCCCTACCAAATCTAATTTATGTAGAAAATTCATATTCCAACAAAGTGATTTTTTTTCTTTGAAAGGAACAAAATCACTGATTACCATGGGAAAAATCAATGTTTTTGTTACAGCAAAAGTCATAGAACTTATGAGCAACATCTTGATTTGGGGGAGGAGAGAAGCAAATATTTAAAGTTTGGGGGTTTTGATGAAAAATCAATTTTTTCCCCTTAAGAGAAAAAATGCATTTTTTTAACAGCTCTTCTCATAAATTTTGTAAATTGCTCATGACTTGCTACAGCCCTCTAAGAGAGTGTGAGATGGCTGGCACTGTTGGCCATGTTCCCTGATCCTAAAATTTCCTGTGCAGCAAGGCTGGGAAAGATGTGTGCCACTGCTTGAATTTTGAAATTATGCTATGGATATTTTGTGGAAAGTCTAAAGCTTTAGCATAATCTGAGGACACATCTGCATTTTGAATTATGGCAAACAATAAGACAGATTCATCTTTTACAGTTTTGAATTGGGGACAACATGATTTAGCTGACAGGTGTCTCATGGGGAAAGGTATCTTATTATGGAAGCAGTCTAGCCTTGCTCCAGTGTTGTGTCGAAGGCTTTCCCAAAAAACACAGCTATAAATGAGTTAATAAATGAGAAGAAAACTCATATGAGAGCTGGGAAAACAAAGGCGTCAAGTATTGGTGGCCACCTTATTTTCACGCGTGCTGTTGCTTTGCATGTTTTTGTGGTCTAACTGAGCTAACCTGTTCAGTCATTTTTTCTTTTATAGACTAACATAGATTTATTTTTGTGTCACAACCAGTGAAATCACAATATAAGACCAACTTCTAGGCCAGCTAAAAAGATGCAGGTTTAATTACCTGGTATCAGTGCTCTCAATGCATCAGCTTTTTGTTGTTCAATCCG
The DNA here is from genome assembly GCF_036417845.1 of Apteryx mantelli. Lineage (NCBI taxonomy): Eukaryota > Metazoa > Chordata > Aves > Apterygiformes > Apterygidae > Apteryx > Apteryx mantelli. The sequence goes on from NC_089979.1 coordinate 156,616,594, forward strand.
AGATAGCTCTGGACCAGAAATGCAGAGGGTTGGTCATAGGAGGTTTGCTCTAAGGTCTGGATATCCGCTCCTCACTCCCCCCTCCTTCCTCTTTCAAATCTAGGTCAGACCAAAGAGGCAGAAACACAGGCAGCTGGAATCACTACCCGCTTCACAAATTTGGGCCCAAGTGTGTAATGAATGATGATTGTGCTACCTGGCGTGAGCAAGGGAATTTATCTCAGCGATATGTTATTCTCCTTGGTGCACAGCCGAGATGTCTTTGACTCACTTCAAACTCTGAGTGCTTCTTATTGCTCTGTGCACTTTCACTGGGCTGCCGTCACCTTTTCAAACATGTTTTCTTAATGCAATAGTCTTGTAAAGAAATTATCCCCCATGAAAGTGGAGAAACAGGTAGGTAGAGTAACAGACAAAAATCCAAAGGCAAGTCTAATCTTCATTCAGACTTGTCTAACTCACCATGAAAATGACCTTTGCTCTGATCTGGAAGACCATTTCTCTTATCCATAAATGATATTTCTCTGAAGGATAAGGGCAATGTTTAACTGTATAAAGGTTTTCACTTAGCAGTACCATTTCTATGCTGGAGCTCATAACAAATTTTAATTCTTCTGCAAAGCTTTAAATCCTCTCCCTCCTATGTAAATTTCTGCACAATTTAAGCTTTCCTTTCACGACAGAGTTCATTTTGCTCTGGTTTTGAATCAGAAATAGTATTTCAGGGACCTTGAGAGGTCAACTAGTCCAATTTCTACGCCAGCTCAGGTCCAGTTTTAAGCCATTCCTGACAGTATTTTTGACTTTTAAAAAACATCAAATAATGTCTCCACGTCTGTACTTTTCTTAGGAAACCTGCTTATAAAATTATGCTTAAAACTAGAAAGTGTTTTTTAATGCCTCTTTGAAATCTTTCCCTTCCTACAATCAGCAGGAATGCAGTCTTCCTGAGTTTGCACAAGGGAAAGCGATAGCTCCAAGTGAGCAATGATCTATCCTGTTCATCTCAATGGAGGGTTCACTCTGAAGCTCAAGTGGGTGATCAGTTAAGTGTCAAAGCTGCTGACGGCTTCAGTTCTGCCAGTTTCAGCAGGAACATCACGCTAATGTGCTTATCTGTGGTTGTTAGGTGCTGGTGAGGAAGGGAGTATAAAATAGACCCTAGCGAATTTGGTCTTTCTCCCACCTATTAATGTTTTTTTCTCAAACTTCAGCTGAGGAGCTGTTTTCCCTTTCATCCTCGGAAAATTAAGTAAATAATTCTAAAGCAACAACTGAATGTCATTTAAGGTGTTTATGAATAGAAGCTTAAAATTTGGTGCAACATCACTTTTTGTTTGTGTGTACACAGATAAACCCACTTTGTGACCATAATAAAAAATAATTGTGTCATTACTAATTATCATCATAATCAAAGGAAAGGAGTTTATTATTTTTTCTGAAATGATTTATCCTTCTCAATTCCAAGCACAGAACAATTTCTAATAAATAATTTAGGCTATTTATGTATTCTCCAAGACTAGATGTCTTCTTCAAAGATTCCTCTTCAGCATCTTTGGGAAAGTACTTTTTTGTCTATTATTATACAGAGAATAGGTCGGATAGACAACTGATTGTCTGAACATTAAAAGAAATGGAAGGAAGGAAGGGAAGTTTTTCTTCATTATTTTAATTTCTCACTAAAAACACCTCTTCACTCTGTTTATTGTTAATACAAATGTTAAATCTGAGTGGATTAATACTGATTATAGTCTGAACTGTTTAAGGAATCTTGACCCAAAGTAGAACTTTATCTGTCATTAATTTGAATTACTTCCACTTGTGTCAGCACTATTTAAAAGGAATCGATGAAGATTTCTGAAGAAAAAGCCTTGTCATCTACTCTCAAATGGATTAAATTAATTAAACCGCTGGAGCCAAATCTATGACATGTTTTATATATTGTTACTTTTTATGGATTTGCTGCTGACATTGGTTGGGTTGAGAAGATAGGCTTTTCTAAAAGGACGAAAAGGAGATCTGTTTTTTGTTGTTGTTGTTGTTGTTGTTTGTTTGATTTTAACGTGTTCGTACAAATTAATGTCAGGGGATAAACAGTAGAATTATCCTGCCTAAGTGTGCAAATACCTTCACACCTTCAAAAGAGAGGCGGGGGAAGATATTTTGCTATTTAATTCCTAGTTTCCCCAAACCACAACCTGTGGAAGATAGCTCTTTCTTGAAGTATGTTAATGTGCGGAGAAATCAAACCCATTTTGACTGGAAATGTGCTCATGCACAGGGCTTTTTTTCTCCTCTGAGGCACTGTAAGTGACAAAAGTGTATGGGAGAGGAGCAACTGGTAATTCTGTACATGTTAGTTGCTAGGCAGGGAAAATATCTATTAGCTCAAGCTAACCTGAGGTGTTGCGCTTTAGGGGGATACACACAAAGGTTAATGTTAGCTCAGTGGGGTTAATCTCGCTAGGCTCCTTTCATAATAAAGAGTTCAAGTTAGGTTCCTTCTCTGACCCTCCCCCTGGAGACCCCTCTCTCATCACCGAGGTGGTGATGATGAGGTGGACCTTGGACGTAGCATCACCAGGCTTAACCTGGTCTTTGGGAATACACCCATGGATTCCCATCATGGGACGGCAACACACCAGGCTATTCTGCAGCTGAGCCACACTTAGGCATTAATGGCAAAGCCACGTTTTCATCAGGGGTTCTATGCGAATAGCCCTAATGGAACCAGCTGCCTTCTTCCATGACTGATTACTACCTTACTACATACCTGGCACACAGTCCCAATTGCAGCTGCACGGCAGGAATTGGTGAACCAAAGACCTCCAGATACAGTCTGACAGACCCTCATGTGGGCTCCTCGCTCCCCCTTCCACTCTCTGGCAGTGAGATGGGGACCGGGAAGAGTGGCCTCGCCAGGTCCCCTGTCCTGCCTGCTCCTGCTTGGTGGGCATCCTTGGGGCGTAGGGGCTAGGCTAGCCACCCTTGTGCAGATCACCCAGCACAAATTCACCTTGGCCCTTGTGGAGGTTATGGAGCGCAAGTGGAAAGAGGAAGCAGAGTCTGGCTGACTGAACAGCAATAAGCATTTCTATTCTTCTTGCAAAATCAGGACCTCGTTATCTGTTCCCAGGCTGTAGGAACAGGCAACCAAAAACATGTGCCTAAATCCCCATATCTGTACAGAACATGGTAGAGTGAGATCTTGAGCTGTCACTCAGACACTTAGACAATGAAAACAAATTAAAAAAAAAGGTTATTAATAATTAATAATTGAGTAATAACAGGCATTGGGCCTTATCCCCATTTACAGTGGGGATTGATCTCAGTAAAGACACCTAGCATTGCACAAAGGTGCTGTAGCATAACTGAAAGCCTGTTAAATTTTCCCAACTTTTTTAAAATACTTTTTTACCTCCTGATTTTTATTTTTTTTTTAGAAGTATTTGCAGTCCTGGAATGCCTTGCCAAAGATAATGGGAAAGAAGAAAACAAGAAAAATGAAAAAGAATGCAAATGTCCATTTTAATTATTTCTGTATCTTTCAACTAGATAGGTTTGCACAGTTAATTGCAAAAAATGATTAAAACAAATGCTATTAGTCATCATTTAAATCCTTTTTAGAATAGGAGAAATGTTGATAACAGGAATAAGCTTATCCCAAGCCAATGTATTTTACCAATAACAGATTTACTGACTGGAAGGTAAATGAGGGAGCAATAATCTGAAGAGCTGTTAGAAAGCTGCAGCAGGAGGGTTGGAGATTCTCTGGACAGCCTGAAGGAACGGGGCACTCAAGGGAATGTGGGCTGTGGTTTCCCAGGTTTTGACCTTCTCTTTTTACAGAGAATGAGTTGCATCTGGAAGAAATTTGTGGTCGTTTCCTAATATTGTGTGAATTTTCAGTGGTAAGAGAGTATTAACAAAGTGAAGGTAGCATCACTGCAGTAATGTATGGAAACAATGAAGAAAAAAGATATCAGTTCTCTCTATATAGGGTACATATTGGGAAGAAATTGTGTTACTGTTTTTGAACCTGTGGCTAGTATCTTAGCAGACAGGGAAAGCCACTTCAGTAAAGCTCCTGATGACTCCTCCCCTGCAGAGTAGCTCAGCTCTTTTACCTGCAAACTTCTCTCTGGAAGGGGGGGACTCTCCAGAGCTTCCCTCCACCATAAGGCCTAAGTGATCAAAGACATAGGCAAAACTGTTTCCACAGTGTGCTTTACTATTTTTGTCTCAGTTTATTCCACTATTTTCTATTTTTCTTCTATGAATGGGTTGATAAGTACCTAGAAAATGTTTTTAACAATGCTTTTATTAGTGTCATGTGGAATTTGGTCATGCTGGTTTTCTTTTTAAGGCCAACTGTAAATTGAATTAAAGCAAGAACAGAGACATTTGTAATGTTGTAAATACAGGCTTAAGTTTTTGACTGTTTTGTTTTATTTTGCTTTTCTGGTTGCTTTCACAGCAACATTAAGTGGGTGATATTCATTGCTGTAAAAAATTGCCTTAAATGGGCCTATTAGCTGCACAGGCTTTCTGCTGGCTTTTTACCAACTTGTCCATGTCATGTAAAACACTAAAGGAATCAGTGGATCAGCAACTGATGTAAGTCTTCAAAAGCTTTCTTGATGTTTGTGTGGCTGATATGGAACAATGTGTAGATTTTGTTTTCCCTTCATTTAGCCTTCGTGCACCACAACTACTTTTTAATTAATGTTTATGGGTTTTGGCATTCTCCAAGCAGATCAATAACATCGTGTTATTTCTGGGAAAATTGCTGCCACTTTCAGGACATTCTGAGGGAGGAGTCTGTGTGTTACCCTGTTGTTTGTCCATTCACTATGAAGGCACAGGGATGAAAAACAAGCCAAACTTGACATTTTTGGAGACTATTGTGTTGTTTGTCTCATAAAGAAAATGAGGCTGACATTTTAAAGTATGCAATGAATGGTATGTAAGTAATGCTGTGCCACTGATTTACTGTGCAATCAGCCAAAGTGATCACAAACAGCAGTTTCTGGAGAAACGGTTAAGGCCGTAAACAAAGGCACAATAAAATGTCCTAACAAGCTGGTAGGCCTGCAAGGATGAATTAAAAGTATTAGGAAATATTTTGTGGTATTGCTAACTACTTTTCTTCTCCAGTCCTAGGCTGGTAGTTTAGGAAGAGTATGAGCAGGTGTGAAAAAGTTTCTTTATATATTCCTGCCTGTACCCCTGCTGTCCTTCTCACAGTGAAGCCAACTCTGCTGACACAGCCAATGGGGTTGCTAGTCTGAGTTTATGGTGGAATGTATCTCCATTATTCAGTAAGAATATCAACTTAAACAACATATAGCATCTGGTACCTAAGAGGTGTCCAGTGGCAACTAATCTAGATTAACTTCTTTTTTTTTTTCTAGGTGGAAGCTTCTTGGGCCAGATTTTTACTCTACTTTGTCAGGAGGAAGGAAAAGGAAGTCAAGAAATTTGTTATCATCTTCACTCTCATGAACAGCTTTATTTTGGACACACTGCCATAAGTTTTCCCACTAAGGCTCTGGAGCCTTTCTCTGGACAGATGTGATTTTTTTTTTTTTTTCATCTTTGCTCCTTTTTCATTTTTCTCCCGTTTGTCCTGGCATGCTGCTTTCACTGAATGGAAGATACAAGTAGTAGTAGAAACCGCACCATCATTTTTAATTAAAGTAGTCCTCCTTCACACCACTTTCACTTGACGTGTGGAAAACAGTGGTTTCTAAGTATTTCTGCTGTCAAAGCTACTTCTGGTTACACTTCCAGGCTGGTGACCCTTTGTCTTTGTGAACCCGCACTTCCAGAAGGGAATTTCCTTCAAGCTTGTTCGGGGACTGCTGTGAGAAGGGGGTCGCCCCAGCCACGTCCCCTCACCCCTCGCTGTTGCAGCCCTAATTCATAACTGGCACTGCCGTGTCGCACTCCCTATAACAGCTTGAATGTTCATTATCGCTCTGAGAGTCGCTGACACATCTGAGGTTTTAAATCTGTGTGAAAATACCTCCAGCCTGGAAAATTTTTTTTTATATTAAAATGTGGGGTGTTAGGAAACATTATCATCAACTTCTTACCTCCACCCGAAGCCGTGTTTGTGAGTAGGAAGTGTGAATCAGTTTGGATGCCAAACGCGCGCACACACGCACTCCCAGTGAATCTTAATTACGGAGCGCGCCACCAGCCAGTAGACGTTTATTTTTTTTCTTAAATATATTCCAGAAAAATCTAGCAGGTTTGTAAAGATTACCATGCCATTAAGTCATAGTAGTAGAACAGAGTTCTTACTGAACCAGAAAACAAGCAGAGGAATAGAGGAAGGGAGATGACAGCCTGCTGTGAAACCAATGGTTACAAATTGGTTTCCTCTAGTCACAGTCGCCTTTAACTGCTTCGGATTCTCAACAGCTTTTCATCAAAAATCTCCATGCGCCCTTTTAAAAAGGGAAGTGCATGACCCCTTTATTTTTGGAAATGCAGGTACAATGTGTGTAATACTAACTCAAGATTGGTAAATTGGTAGATTGTTATTTAATGTCTTTTAGGGGGCCAGTTTCTGTACAAGACTTGGCTGGTTTCCAACAGCATATGAAAAAAGCCACACAGCACAGTTATTTTTGTGGTATTTGTGGATCCTGTGACTAGAACTGATGGAAATTAATTTTAACTATTTGATAAGCATTAGCTTTTTTGTTTCTTTTTGTTTTTGTTTCTGTTTTTTTCTTTCTTTCTTTTTGGTCAGATAGGAACTTCCCCAAGAAATACCCAATTTTAAAATTAAAGTTTTACTGAAAACGCTTTCTTCTCAGCCACATTCTTTGTCTTTTGAGTTGCCAATATATTCAGAATATTCAAGTTGGAGTTTTTATATGTTTTGGTATACAAATTGCATGTTTTTGAAGTTTTCTTGGTTTGGGGTTTTATTTTCAATATAAATGTTTTGCTTTTGTCCTGTTTCATGAAACAAAAATTAGTTCCTGATCAGCCTCAAGAAATTACTCTTTCATTAGGTGTCAAACACCCTATTTCCCATTAAAGTCATTACTGATGCTCAGCCCTGCATAACATTTGGATATGGTCCAATTATTGTTCACTGCTATTCAAGGAAGTGTAAGGGGAGGAATTTTCAGTCCAGACAGCATTGCCACAAAAAGTAAGTAATGCTGTATTTCTGGAAATAGCTCTCACTCAGAGATTTCCTCAAAACTGTGTGAGGTTAATTTTTGGTTAAATAATCACAGATGTAGTTGCTTACCTAAACAAGCTAATTCTGATGTTACAGAAATTGGGCAGTAATGCTCAGAAGGGAATTGTTCATACTTAGCAGGATTTATGGTATGGAAATTACTGAACATTTTACAGTGTGCTAGTTTGTGACCTGGGGTTCACAAGTACAAAGGAATTACAAAGATGTATGATAATAGAGGATAATAATTTAATTTCTGAGGTTGTCTGAGTACATATAAAGTTAATATCTCACCTCTTGTTCCTCCACCTGCTCATCCACAGGATCAAATTGGGTCATGCAGTGCTGGAAATAAGGAATTGCCTAATAGTTATGGACATCATTCCCAAAATTATGTCCATGGGGATAATAAGGCTTGAAGAGATACCAACGTATGTGGTGGATCAGACACAGCTATAGTTCCTAGTTAGGGCAATTAGGCAAGGTGTGAGCTAACCACAGAGCTCCCAGCACTTACAGTTACAGGAGTGACCTATTGGAATACAGTATTCTTTATGAGTAGAATTCATGTAGAATTCTGAATGTCTGGGCTAAAACTTTGGCTTATATATGTATATCTGTGTAGATCTACTAAAAGAAACACCAGTTTGAATCTGACCCTTCATATTTCTTTGTCTCAGCACCCGGTCTTCCAACACTCTGTTTAAGTTAATAAGTAATCCTTTGTGTGAAGTATCACTCTCTTGTATTGATTTCAAGGTGTTTTGTATCCCAGCCATATTAGTCAGCCCTATATAGAGAGAGAACTCAATTCTGGGAAGAATCTTAGAGCACAGGGCTGGAGTCTAACCACCTAGTGAGATTGTGCAAAAACACAAATAAATTGATTTTTGTTGGGGTGTATGTTTGTCTGACCTTATCACTACTGCATTTCAAACTAACATCATCAGCAATTTGCTGCAGCTACTCTAGCTTGACAGAAACCCAGGCCTGTCACTGAGATTTTACAGTAGAGCTGTTCTAGAGATCTTAATGCTTCCTTGTATTAAGGTCCTTATTATCTCGGTTAAGTTTTATTTACCCCACATGTCATAATGCCCTCTGCTAGGCTAACAGCATGAAGGGCATTCAGAGCCCACAATGCTCTTTTGTAGACTTGCTCAGTAGAAACGTCAGGGCAAATCTTCAAAAAGCAATGTTCAAAAGAGAACTGTAAAAGAAGCCTGAGAAATGCAAATCCTATTTAAATAAGGAAATGATGTTCTTCAGTGATCTCAATAAGACCAGCTTGAGCAAGCCAGGAATGCAAACGAAATCAAAAGACATACAGTCTGGCTTGATTGGCAATAATACTGTATGTGTCATGGAAAAAACTGTAAATGATAATGAACCAGAATGCCTCAAAGTTTTGACCTGAAAGGGATCAGCGGGGTATGATTCGGGCCAGGATACCATTGGTTCTGGTCCGCTGAGATTATTTAGCAGATGACCCATCCTGCCAGTAATGTTTGTGAGTACAACCAAACCAAAGCAAAGTCAGAAGGAAAAAAAAAAAAAAAAAAAAAAAAAAAACCCTGACATTCATGCTCATACAGCTACTGTATAAACTGAACTCATTATACCATCGTGGTTTGTTTTTTCATGTCTGTCTCTCTCATTCAGAATAGGCCTTTGAGGGCTGCTGCAGTATTTATCCAGGCTACGGGGCCAGATGCATGAATTCCAACTCTCTCATCAAGAGTGTATAAAACACTGAATGAGAATGGGAGGAACCAATCAAATAATGTGGGCAGAACTGCAATTCATCCTAATTTGCTACAAACCCTTGCCTAATTGATGAAGAAAGAATGGCAGAGAATGAATTGATACAAGAGGATATAAGTGAGATGCCTGAATATCTTTGAGGCAGTTTCTATGTTAATAATACAAATGGCAACAATTACAATTTCTACTGTTGTTTATTGATGTTCCATTGCTTATCTTTTATCATTGTACCCATTTCTAAATCAAAGACCTCATTGTGCTAGGCAGTATACAGATAAATATCAACGAAGCAGTTCCTATCCAGACATTTAGATATCCTATAATGTTTAGTATACACAACACTTGAACAAACCAGCCATGAATGGTTTTGGTATACAAGGGCTAAAGGCTTGTTTCGATTGTAATAAAAATACCATTATAAGCCATTACATGGACAAAATCGTCTGTGTATAGTACTTGAAAAAGATAATCAGCATATTAAGTTAAGTCACATTTCACTAACCAGCTTGTAACTATTTGTGGTGGTGTGGTGAATTCCTTAAAGGAGTTTATCAGTCCAATTTTTTTGGGAAAAAAAAAGCTGTATCAGAAAAACAATCTTAGTGATTATGTTTTCATAATGTTTTGGTAGCTATGATTAAAATAAAGTTTACCCAATGTTTCAGTATTGCTCTTGTACAAATACTTTAGCTGTAAAGGTGAAAGCTACTAGATATGCTTGTTTATTTTGCCTAATTGAGCAAAATGCAGAAGAAACCTAAAAGATAAGGAGACACATTAGAATTTCAAAGTCTGTATTTGAATAGTTAAATCAGCTGCTAGTAATAAAAATAAGTGAAATATGATATCATTTAGGGTTATTTTAACTTTTAATAAAGTTTCTATCTGCAAAAAATTTAAAAAAATAGTATCAAAGTCATGGAAGTATAACAATTTCCATCAGCTGAGGATCTGATCCATGATTGTTGACTTGATGATGTGCTCCTAAACTGAAGGAATAGAGAAATATCCTGTATCCTAATTTTAAAATATTTGGTAATAAATAAAACACATTTTTTAACATGGCATAATGCAATTAATTATGTCTGTTATGGAGGCATTCTGATTATTATAAATATCTTTAAAAAGATGTGTATCAATTTATTCTAGCAGTAAATCCTAGATTTACTTAGATCTTCATGAGATCAATTGTGCAGCTTTCCAAGAGGAATGAATATTAAAGAGCTGATATCTCATACAGTGCCTGCAAAGATTAGAATAGCTTACCAGCGTACATCAAAGATTTATCCACCTTAAGCTCCTACAAGAGAAGAAGTTATTTTTTTCACACTTGCACATGCTATGCATGCATAAGCAAGTAATGTTAAGCTGTGATGAAGGGGAGGTGAGGTATATCTGATGCAAGCAAAGACAATATACAGATGAGAAAAAGCTATTTCATAGCATCTAGATGCCATTTTCACAGTTAACAGATGTAGGTGGAAACATTTCAGTATTAATGCAGGAATATTTATTTGAAAACTCTTTCTCTGTCTGCCCTTCCCCACTTTAAATTTAACAATTATGATTATATGATTAGCTGACACCCTCCTACAGATGGAAATAGAATACATTCTCTGTAAACTAGTTTTGTTTGTCATTAATTGCATTGTACATGGATTTAAATGAAATTCACAGTTAACAAAGTATATTTAAAGTGTTACCAAACACAGCCATCTGTAAGGATATTTAAGATCAAATCAGTGACAGATTAGTTCATGAATCACTGGTGAGTTTGGGCAAATGAGGGACTTTCTCACTTGGGGAAAGGGATGATGCTTGTCACAAGAGAGTTACATTGTTGACAGCAGAGTTGGCCCATTCTAACTTTTAATAATCATTCCTTCACTATGAAGGTTTTCTCTAAACCAGAATAAATAAATCTCCATCCCCAAATAAACAGGACGATTCCAGCTGAGTCCACTGAGATAGGGTCAAGGACTCGAACAGCGGTGCTTTGTAAAAGGCTCCTTCCTCTGCCGGGACCAGACAGTGAGAGCACCGGCTCTTTCAAAACCAGTGTTGGCCACCTCATCCCACAGAGGAAAAACACAAGGAGCTAGATAGTTCTGAATACCTCACATACAAGAATTCAGGTTTTGCTGAGGAAGTGCAAGTCAGCAGCATTGTATAATGCAGTATTTAAAGCAGTCATCGCGGGAGGCCTGGATTCCAGTCCCTGGGGTAAAGCCAACCCATGACTTTTATCTGGAGACCATGTAATGTGAAAACCACAAATATATCTGCTTACAAAGATACAAAGCTGCCTGGAACTGTGAAGAGTAAAACACAGGCTATGCTGAGATGAAGGACTTGAGGTTTGTGAAATACTTTCATATACAAAAAAAAAATGCAAGATGCTCAGGCATTAGAACACTTTCAGAGCTGAGCTAATTATCTGAGAACTTACATTTTCGATGAAGGCACCTGAATTGCCTCCATGATCACCTTCTAAAGAGGCCTTGTTTTATGCTTAACCCTGAGCTGAACATTCTCAAGAGCGGTCATTTTTCACGTTCAAGTCTGATACGACGTAACGGCAGCACTAATTTCCTGCAGCCGTCCTAATTGTGCTGAGAGGCAGCAGGAGGTGCTGTTCTAGGTGTCTCAGTAGGGCAATTGAAAGAACCAAGCACAAATGAACACTTGTCCAGCTTCCTCTCGGGCTCTCTGCTTCAATTCTTTACTAATCTCCTTTGAAAAGCACTTTGAGACCTATGATATAAATATAAAAGGTTTTTATTTACTGAGGAACTGTTTCATGGGCCATGCATTTAAATGCTGGGTTATAATATGTGCAGACGGTATCTCTGTACTATAAAAACTCAGAAATATACTGAAGCCCGTTGCTGCATGTCTCATGGAAAAATGCGACTGCTGGTAGCTGAGTAGAAGCAGGAGACAACTGCTGCTATAACCTATTTGCAGATTTACAGCCCTGTTGTTAGGCATTAGGTTAATGGAAGTCATGGTGTAGTGTCAGCCCGTGATTTGACACAGGTCCTGACAGAGAAGATTCTTAGATAAAAGCAACACTGGAGAGGTTTTTTTTTTTGGGGGGGGGGTGGTGACAGGGAGGAGTGTATTGTTTGTCTGCGTTTTAGAAATTAGGTTTTCATTCCTGGAAAAAGCCAATTTAAAAAAAGCAACCAAGCACAGCAGAAGACACGACCAATCTCTTCAATATTACAACAACTTCATCAGAAAAATTTATTCTTAATCCTTTTTTTTTTTTATTAAGGGGGCAAATTGGAACAAATACTGTTGTGACTCAACTACAAATCACTCATCTTTTTGGAAAGAAAAATGTTGATGATCAATTCCAGCTTTAAATAATTTATTGCAACTGCGTTAATGAAAAAAATATATAAGTAGATCTTTCATCCTCATGAAATTCCTTCAATCTCAAAACTCAGCAATATTCTATATTCAGACAAGGGGAGAAGCAATGGTCTCTTTAATGCTAACCATTTTTATCTTAGCATTAACATACTGTTATCAATAGCATGTATTGTGATACACTTCTGCACATCATATTGATTTCTCAGGATGGTTGGGGATGAATCATCTTCTGGAAGAGCCATTTGTTCTCCACCAGTGAGAGATGGAGGTTTGATATTGAGCTTAGACAAACACCTAACTTTTGTACTGCTGAACTTAAGTGACATGAATCTCACCTTAAGTGCATGTCCCAAGGCTGTGGAAGAAGGTAGTCCTTGGGTATAGTTTGTCCTCGTGCAAAAATTCAGAATAAAGTCTGCAGATACTATACACCTTATTTCAATGTCTTAATACATAGAGGTACATTGACCCACTGGCATTTGTCAAGACTGTCCAGTGGCAAATTTCACCTACAGAATAAAAATCTCCATTTAAATCAAGGAAAGTTTTTGCCATTTATTTTGATGCAAACACTAATAGATAGAAGACATGGACAGCTAATATGGCTAATGACAGCAATGGATCGCGGTATCACAATATAAAAAATTGTCACTCATGAGATAAGCCCTGGCAACTGAAAATGTTTATGATTTTTGGTCCATCCTGATTGTACTGGAGTAAAACACATTAGACTGAACTCATTAAAGCAGAGTAACCCATTAAACTGCAGTACCATGCACTATTGTATTTGTTTTTCCACACCAAGGGAATAGGCTGAGTTAGTCCCATCAGCTAAAAATATTTTAATTGATTTCTCCACTTACAGATAATTCATTTTAACATAACCTTTACTTTTAAAGGCAGGTCTCCTTTTTCTGATCTCAGTCATCATTTTAGATATTTCATTTAGTGAAAGAAGACTAAATCTTAAACATCAGGATCAAACTGATCATCTAATTTAATGTTACGCATAGTGCTGTGAAATTTACTGCTAATATAACATTTTGCTTATGAAGCTTGATTGCTGTTTTCTTTTGAAACATCAAGATTTACAAAACATTTTAAGGAAAAAAAATGTGTTTCTTTAAATGATATCTTCATTTAAAGTGTACAGAAGGGAAAAAATAAATCATGTTTCTTCAGACAATATCTTAATAGAAGTTATAGAGAGGGCACAGTTTAATGGCTACCTGACATTTTTAATGTAGATCTACTTCACACGCATGGACTCTGCATCAGAGCAACACAAATAGCTCCTAATAGTGGGACACTTTCAGCTTACATTTTTTGCTGGTCTCAAGTATATTTATCTTAATTTCTCTCCAAAGTATTTCTGTCAAATAATTTCTGTCATATAGATGACTCATGGGCAGTCTTTTGACAAAATGTGATATTGGAAATAAAGAAGCAGAGCTCTGCTGCATTGTTTCTCTTGCTGACTGACAGGTTATGAGGTATCATCTCCAGTTTTTGGCCATATAAATGTAGCTCCTAGAAGCATATTGTAGATGGGGATGTTTATGAGTTGAAAACTGGCAACTCTTATCTAAATAAATTTGCTCAAAAGCAATCATTTTAACTTTCCTTCCAGGAAAAATGTATGCTAGAATATTTGTAGAGCGCAAACACAAAGAAGATACATATAGATGAAATACACTGATTATTTTAATGCTTCATGACCATGTAAGAATCTGAATAGACAGTAAGAAATATAAGGGGGAAAAAACATACAAAAACAGTGTTTTCTTCATCTGAACATTAAGAGAAAAACTCTCCAACTGTTCTATGAGTTTATCAAAGATGTTGTACTAACCAAACACTAAAAATGATTTTTCTTGTGTCATAGATAACACCATGGAAAGAGAAAGCAACTAAAACTGTGCTCACACATCCTATATTTTCTTTGCTACACAGTCTGTGTCCAAAACCATCCTGCCTCGAGATCACAGCAATTAATGACACTTGCTTATTCCTGTGATTTCCTGCTGATCTTGTGGCACTCTCAAAAATAAACAACACCATTCAGCGGTATTTTAATTGAACTGGCTGCGGTATAGAGCTGGGAGAAACTCCCAAGGGAAGCACGGTACATGGCTCCAAGTGACAGTAAATGGATCAGGTCAGAAGCACTTGCACGAAGCCTGTGTGCAGCCATAACAAAATCCTTCCGTAAAATAATACAAACCGTCTTCCATACGAGAACCCACTGTCCCACCACCTTTTTGGTGCCCTGTGTCTTTCTGCTTAGCAAGTCCAGTCTCGCCCCTTTACAGCCTCCCCTTCATTCACCATCCCTCATGCTTGTTACGTGGCTTTCACCTTTAAGATTTGCGGTAGCATTTGTGATGTGCCCTTCACACATCAGATGAGTGCGTTCCCTGTGACAAGCAACCTTCCAGCATGCTTCTGAGTATGGCTGCAGACATGCAGGAATTCATTGCAAAACAAAAGCCAAGACCCAAGTGTGCAAAGAAAGTAATGATGTCCTTTCTTTCTCTGTTTTGTCTCTCTTTTTCTCTCTTTCGCTTCTTTTTTTAACTAGCTATTGGATTATACAAGCATTTGCGATAAAGTAGTTTCAATGAAGAGAAATACAGATTCTCTCTTAATAATGTTTCATTTAGTCTGACTTGATCTTTTTGAAAGAGGTTTATGCTACACAGGACATGAAAACAGATCCTATTCAAATCAGGATGAAAAAACAAAACAAAACAAAACACCCCACCACATTAAAAATTCACTTTACAACCATCACTAAGCCAGATGGTTTAGTCTTGATATCTTGGCACCTTTCTGCTCATTTATATTCCTCCCTCCCCCACACAAAAACCATTGTAATTGTCAGTATCTTCTTTTCTTATCAGGGGAGATGGCTCATTTGTAACATCCTCACACAAGAGAGGAGTGAGCAGAATATTACAGTGTGAGCTGCATATCTGCACTGGAATCAGAGGCTTAAAGGAACATTTTGATTATGTGGATTTCATGCAGTACATTTGAAGAAGTCCAGCAGGAAAATATTATTTATCACAATGGCCCATAGATAACATAATCAAAGTATAAGGATTTCCTTGTCAAAAAAGTTATAGCATGTAGCACAGAGAGCAACTGGTGTATTGGACAGACTGGGCTACCATGTGGACTACCTGTCCTACACTAGACCTGATGGAAAGACTTTTTCTGATATGTGTTACTTACTTCCAAGAAAAAGAAGTCTGCTGAGCTTAGACCTTTATGTATCATACCCACAGATAAGGGATGAACAAGTGCAAGTGAGAGATTGTCTACATTCAGACTTGCACAGCTCTTTTTAAAATAGTACGGATGCCTGTATGGATGTTCTTACTTCCTGTCAAAAGTGCCTTTTTCTTCTTCAGTTTAAATATAACTGCAATCAAGCGAGGTTTGGGCAGATGCGAATATGAGCTGGCTGCATACTCTCTTGCTCTGGTTTCACTAAATAAGTTGATATCTTAAATTAAACCTGTACAATTGTGAATATAGACAAGCCCCAAAACTGGTGTTAAAGCTCAGTTAGATGAACTGCTGAAATGTTCTAGTCTCCAGATTAAAATTAGTTATATCATTTACACCTGTCAATTTAAGGAAACAAATTAAACTGATATAATTTGAGTTTAAATCAATATAAGAGTTTCCACACATGGTTTTACAGTGAATTAATTAAACGTCTGTCTACATGGGAAACTTGACCAGAATAGCTTTGTTGTAAGAACACGTCTGTTTGCAGATACTCCTATTCCAGAAATGCCTGTTTGTTTTTGTTTTTTTTCTTGTTCAGTTTAATACACTCTTAAATAAGGAGATCTATGCCTGAAGTAATATAGAAATACTTTATTTAAGAAGAGAAGGTTCCCAAGTAGACAAAAGCCTTAATGCATTTAAAGCCACACTGCCACTTAATACAAGGCCTGGGGTTTTTTAGCTTCTGTACCTTTGGAAATCCAGACTTTGAACATGGAAAAATATTTCAATTGTGATTCAAAAATCCTTTGACAGAGAGGAAAGCATAATTTATCATGCTGTGCTGGCTGATTTACTGTACGTGTAAGCTCTACTTGTCACTTTAAATAACACTGATGGATTTAATTCCCCACCACATAAATGAGCCAGTATTTTTCTCTTTCCAGTTCAGTTGTGCAATACTGTCAGTTGACAAGTGTGCTGAACTTGTAAGGCAAACTGCAGCGCATCCCAGGATCTAAGAAAATCTAGCCAAAAACTTAGAGCCACTCCTTTGGGAAGAAAATTCTTGTAGTAAATTCCATGTATATTTTTGGAAGCTCTGTCAGATGCAAGTAGTCACAAGGAATTTGTAGTTGAATGTGAGGATTTTGAACAGCTGAAGGTGGTTGCAAACCAACTGCAATGGAATGTCATATTAAAAATGATAGTCAGAAATGATAGGCCAATATCAAGAACCATCTCCTCAAATGATAATTTCCTGCAATCAGAATAAGATGCTGAATGTACATCTATATAATCACTTAGATTTACCAGATGAGCTTAATTTAAGAGTAGGTCTTAGTGAGTCAAAGTATCACCACACCCAGTATGGATGCCTATGGAATAGCATAGGAATGAGGTAAGTTGATGGTTTTCCAAGAATATGTCTTGGGAATACTTCTTTCCCGTGAGGGTGACAAACCACTGGAACATGTTGCCCGGAGAGGTTGTGGAGTCTCCTTCTCTGGAGATATTCAAAACCCGCCTGGACGCGATCCTGTGCAATGTGCTCTAGGTGACCCTGCTTGAGAAGGGGGGTTGGACTAAATGATCTCCAGAGGTCCCTTCCAACCTCGACCATTCTGTGATTCTGTGAATACGTTAGTATAAGTCCAGTGTCCAGCAATTTACTGCTTAGGGATTTCTGGAACCAGAGATATTTTCTTAGTATTAAATAGCTCTCCTTGGCATTTTATTCTATGAATTTGTTCAGCTGAACCATGTCAACCTTTGGAATTCATAACAATCTGCAGGAAGGAGTGACATCCTTGCATTAGGAACCACAATCTTTGTTTCTTTTGAACCTGCCACCTCCTAGTTCATCTGATACCCCCTAGTTCTTGTGTTAGAAAAGACAGAATCTGGGCCTCTGGCCTAATCCCCCATGGCTGCAGTATGTAGACACCCCTAACAAGCATATTGATTTGGGTCTAGTGAACTTAAGTCAAAATTCAAAATAAAACTCTAACTACCAGTTTATCTTCCTAATTTCTGGACAATGAGCTACAAAAAATTGCATAACCAACTTAACAGTATAAATACCATATCCATTTAAATTTTCTGTCAAAAAAATTCCTAGCCAGTTAAAGTTGTACTTCTGTGACTAGAGTCCAGGCTCTTTGGCTGTTGTTGTTTCTACTGCTGCTGGCTCACCTTGTAAGTACCTATTTAGCAGAGGCTAACCTCTTTAGAGCAGCAAGACCTCTCTCCTTCCCACCCCCAACAACACAACATGCAAAGGCAATATTGCTGGATTAAACTAAAATCCCAGCCAGGAGACAGTAGAAAGCATTAAAGGATTTCACTCTAGCAAGGAAATATTCTGGGACACAGATCTCTACATGGGGTGATTACCCTCTGGGCCTTACACTGCCCAATGGAAAGCAGAAAATCCTCTTATTTCTGTCATCTGGGCTGCGTTGCCGTGTTCCTTTTGTGCTTTAAGTAAGAGCCAGACTGAGAACCTTTTCATGTGATATGTTGTCTGTTGGCAGTTACAAGACCAACCAGCATCTCTCTTTTGACTGTTTTAGCAAGCAAAATAGCAAGTTTAGAAAGACTCAGACAGACAACTAGGTGTGGTCTCAAATTGTTCACTGCTCTGAATGCGGTTTTGGTTGTGGGTTTTTGTTTTGGTTTTTGTTTTTTTGAGGTTAGTTTCCAGCCAGATCAGCAAGCTCATCTGCCTCATCCTGCACCCAACTAATACTGCTGACACAAAAGAGGCAGCAAAAATTAGTGAGGACAAAGTGGAAGTGAAGGAAAGGCACCTGTTGGAATCCATCCTGCCTGCGGCACAGTGGTCCTCCAGTCATATTACTGAATCCTGAAATCACAGCCTAGAACTGTTTTGACAATAGTTTGCTCTGATTTAACATATTCAGGCTACAAAGAGACATGTCATTGTTCAGTCAGAAGCCAAAAAGGACCCTTTCCTGATTATTCACATAACACAACCTGTAGAACCCAGCACAATAACATTTGTTTCAAGCTGTTTGCATTCAGGTATACATTTTAACAAGCATCTAGCCTTAATTTAAAGAGTTTAAATGCTAGAGAAGCTGCTAAAATCCAGGGAATATCAGAATTGCTATTTCCATTCAGTGTTAAAAAATTGTGTCTCTTCTCCAGCTCAGACTTTTCCTACTTCACCTTCCAAACATCAAATCTCTTTACACCTATTTCTGCTAGACTAAGAGCAGCTACAGTCTGATATCGTTTGATTCACAGTAATGAAGTTAGCAACTCTTGGATCCATGGTTAGCAAAGTCCTTAAACTCCTCAGCCTTTCATTTTATAATCAGGCTTCCAGAACTAGAAGTGTCTTTGTGGCTCTTTTCTGAACCAGCTGAGTTTTACAGCATCTTTTCTGAAGAGTGGACACAAGCACTAGCCATTGCATTCCAGGAGTCTTCTTGCTATACTTCACATGGGGATGGTGCCACCTGCACATTCCTCTCTGTCTTTATGCACCCAGCAAACCTGTTTGCCCTGTTAGCTACAGCATCACACAGAGAGCTCATGTTAAGCTGCTTGTCTACCGCAATTTTAAGTGTTTCTGCATTTCAAGTCCTGCCTGCCAGTTTGCATTCATGACCTACCTGCTTCTTTCCTACAGATGTATCAAAAGCAACTGCTCAGTGAATTATCATCAGATTAGTCCTTATAATTTAAGCATCCTCATCACTATTTACTATACCACCCATTCCTCTCCTCTGTAAATTTTACTAGCAATGACTATACTCTCTCCAGACTACAGATAAAGATGTTGCATAGCATTTGGTCAAGAACAGATTGCACTGGGACTAGCTCCATAGTATGATGACTCATTATTACAAATTTTCTGAGATCTGTCAATTAACTAAGATTCAATTAGAGATAGTTTTTAATTAGAGCTGAATGGGGAATGATTTTTCCACACTGCAAAAATCCTCAGGATTTCAATTTTTTTCTTCATTACTGAAATAGACCAAGATGCTAAAAATCTCAAAATCTGGAAGGAGCAAACAAACAAACAAACAAACAAAAAGCCCCAAAACCCTGGGATGTGAAAATGAGCTGGGTGAATCAGTCTTTTGTGTTAAAATCTCTGGTAGTTTCTATACTTACTTACATGGATTTTTATTGTAAAAATATTTCTCCTACATTTCTAAATAGCAACAACAACAACAACAAAAGTCAAAAATGCCTGAAAAACAGACTCTTCCACTGAAAAATGTTGAAATACATAAAAAGCAGAGATAAAATCAAAGCTTAAAAATAACTAATAAAAAGCAGCTCTCCCCCACACAAAAGCTGTAGCTTTGGCAAGCTGTCACTTAATCCACTTATTAGATCTTCATTGATTTTGTATAGTGAGAATTTTGTTATCATAATGTCATACCAGGGCTACATAAAATGTCTAACAAATCAGAAAGATACATGTTCAACAAACTCATCAGATAACTAAGGTGTCTTTTAGTTCAGGGCAGCAATCCATTAGCATTCAACCTACTTTGCCTAGTCCTCTGAGGTATCCTGAAATACACCCCTCTCCCAACTAGTGACATTTGGTGTGCAAATAGCAAGCGCTCTTTTCCCTAAATTGGCAGAACAGTCTGATGACTTCGATGCCCAGACAGTTACTAACTTGCTTGGACTGCATTGAATTCATATCAAAATAGTGGTGTCTTGTGGACAGCTTTTTGGATGGAGTCTAAATAGCTATTCTTGTCATGAAGATAGTCAGGAGAGAGGGAGAGAAAGGGAGAGATGTCATTGCTTCTGCATCTGTTCAGGCATTACTATAGTTTGTTTATACTGGTACATCTATAATACTAAATAAAAGAATAGCAGGGAGTGAGTCTGATTCTTGGACTTCCCATCATCTACACTGTTTATTTTTTAGTTCACTCCTCACTTGGTTTTCAACCTCTCCAGCTAGCTCTGTCCAATACCCAGGCCCAGCTTTGGTGATAGTTCACTCCAGAGCGCACTCCCCAAGGCAGCGTGGAAGAGCCTGGCTCACTAGCTATGGCTCACGTGGCTGTGCATACGCCTCCACTGCTATCCTAGCTGGCTTTGAGCATTAAGCAAGCCCAGATTTCCTTCTACCGCAGCCTGAAATATGCAACATGCCTCATTCTATAAAAATGCTACTCTGTGAGGTTGCAGAACAAACCTATCTTTGCAGGCATTTTGAACAGAAAAAAACACGCAGGTAATAGACATTATTTCTTAGGCTCAGAAGGCTCCTACTGGGGCCCAGAGGGAGCCCAGGGCCAAGTGCTCGGTAGGCTGGAGGCAGCAGTCTCTCCTGGAGGGAGCTAGCCCTAAGCAATGCAGGTGTGAGGCAGTCTGTGACATCTGCCCAGGGGCCAGGCAAATCTCTGTGTTTCTCTTAACACTGCAGACTACAGTCAGCAAATCTAGTACTTTCACGGATTGTAACAGAATTCCAGCAGTAAAGATATTTTTCTGCAAACTGTATGTAAGAACAAGAAGGGAGTTTCACTGTAAGTTCTGAATTCCAGTTGCACAGAGATGCCTAACTATAACGCTGAAAACATGAAAAAAACTTATGGAGGAACCAAAGCCCTTGGCACTCTTTCCCTTCCTTCCTTCCTTCCTCTGTCGTCAGGGGAGTGAGAAGGCTCTTCCAAGGCATGACAAATTCCTGTCCCGACTCACCCCCTCACTTCTTTTGCTACGGGGGACTCAAGGGAAAATATGGCTAAATTTGCCCTCAGAAGGTTACTGCAGATCCCTCTTCTTCCATTTGTTCCTTTGAGTTACAGGTGTAAGCTTCTCATCAGCGTTTTCTTCAATATCCCCCAAATCAATGTGTAGCATTTGGGATTTCTAATGGTAAGATTTTAGCTCTTTCCCATGCAAGGCATAGACCTACCTCTGCCTTGAAATTTTGACTTACAGAGCTAAGGGTCTAACATTCAGCCACTTCAGTCCTGAACAGCATTCCTAAATCTTGTTTTGAGTTACTGCCTAGATATTGCACCTTTGTAATCTTTGACAACCATACTTGTAATACCATATAAAAGCAATACCTCATTTTTGTGACAAGGCCTATTTTCTTCAAAGAAAAAGTCAGTTTTATTTACATTGATTGTGGTACTACTCTGTAAAACTTTAGATATTCCATATTAATTTTCTTGTGATTCTGTCCAAGACTAGTACTGGGATTAGAATCCTAATATTACTTATTCACTTTATTTGAACCAGTTTAAAATTTGTGTGTAAACAAGGCCTAAACCAAATTATACCAGTGTAAGCTGGTTGTAGCTAGCTTTAAAAATTAATTCAAAAAACATTCACAACTTTGCATAAATCAAAACATTTCTCATTCTTTCCTTGAATTTCTCTCAGAAATGAAAAACATTCTCCATGCATGAGAAAACTAATTCTTGCATGCAAATGCTCTCAAGGAGAAAGTTGATTAATTCAAACAGATCCACAAACCGGGAGAATGGCTCCGTCCCAAACATGAGGAATACAGGGTATGCTGGTATGTGCTGGAGACACCCTGGATGCATTTCAAATGCAACTTAACCCTTAGTGTTGAGATACTGTGGCCAGCACAAGAGAAACCTTCAAAGCCCCTGTTTGAAATTGTTAAATTCAACGGTAAAATTCACTTCTTAAAGTTAGTGCCACTATGCCAGGAATTAATTAGTTCAGTAAAACTGAAAGAAACACACTTCCCAAAAAATGTTATCTAGTTACTCTATTGTCCCAGAACAACAGTGTTAAGTACCCTATGGTCATGAATGTAGTTACATACCTACCTCACAGCATACCTATGAGGTAGGGGGCTATTAATACCCTCATTCTACATGATTAAATAAAGCATAGGGAGCCTTATTTCATATTTGTTAATGGACTTTCTGGCTAGTAATCTAAATTGAATCTACTGCATATACTGTATACTTTATGCCTTCTTGCAAGTTTACAGCTCTTACTTGACTCCCAATATTGTATCAGGACAGGCTCAGACAGAAAAAATATTCATGTTAATTTTGAGACCTCACTGGGGTTGGAGTTGGTTTTCTCTTCCTGGAGAGAAGAAAACTGGGACGTCTACCCCCTACACCCAGGCACGTGAAATAATAGTAATCTGTTGAGCTATGTGTGAGCCAAGGTTTCTGTATTGTGAAACTTTCTGGCAATGGCTTATTTACCAGCTCAGATGATGGAAAAAGGAGAAGTTCTTTTCATCCCAGCAGAATGTCTGGGCTGAAAATAAATTCTCTGAATTTTTGACTGGGATGACACCATAATTTACAGCATTCTTGGACTTTCCCAGCCAAACTGGGATTTCTGGTTACCTTACCCTAATTAAAGATTTAAACCTCAGTAAGTGCCCTCAGAAGCTAAATATGCTCAAGCCGGGTGAGAAGGGTTGAACATAGACAAAAGTCTAGCTGCAGAACATGGAGATTTTCATAAGCTGACTTACATCATTAACAGGTATTTTGGGCTGTTCCTAGTAGACAGGAAGCTTTTCCATATATACAAATCAATGTTTGTGCAGAGCTTTTCTATGAATATAGCTCAAATGAGAAATGTTACAGCAAATCTGACAAAAAGGAGAGACAAAGAAAAGAGACACCTCTGATGCAACAAGTAGTTCCAGGTGCAACAGCTTGCAGAAAAACACCTCGCCACCTCCTCCATGTCTGATGCACATGACTTCTTTGCATGTGTGTAACGCCAGAAGGGCCGTCGCTACGTACCAGTGCTTCATGGAAGCAGTGTCTCAGCCATAAGTGGGGCAGAATACAAATTAGATGCTGTCTGGTGTATTTTGTGTAGCCCTAGATACCTGCTGTTGTGGAATGTGGCTGTCACTTCACTGGATATCTAACCGCTTGAGTATTAATAGGAAATGTGGCAGGGAGTGAGGAGTTCCCATCAACAGAAATATTGAGGAAAAGGAATCTGACCTGAAAATCTACCTGAAGGACTAGTTGGAAAAGCCTTAGAGACAGTTACCAGACAATGTTGTCCTCTTGGATATATTTTCATTGCTTCCTTTGCCATTTCTGTTAGTTGTTCTTGCAGACCGTTTCTTCCACTTTACATGATCCTCTGTTGAAAACATAACACTGAATTTGTGACACCACAGTTATTTCCATGGCAACTAGTTATAGTCAAACAGAGAAGCACTGCTAGGATGGCAGTGCAGGAGTGATATGATCAGCAATTTTAGTCTGTCCAGTGAATCCAAGCTGTTGGAGAGTGCATATAGCAACAGAAAGGCCAACACAAAAAGCCCTGCGCTAATCAGCCCTACTTGTAATGAAAGTAGGAATAATAAACTCCAATCATCTGCAGCTAATGAACACCTCATTTGCTACATCCTTCAAATGATTAAAAAAAAAAAAAAAAAAGAAAAGAAAAAACACCTTGAAGAAACAGTAGCAAGCCAGAATAAGGCAAGTTTTGACTTCCAGCCTGTCAAAATGCAAGTATGGGAAAATCGCCCTTCTGTACTTATGTCATGTACCAATCAACTGCAGTTCAGCTGGAGACAGATTTAAGCAAAGTCTTTCGACTTTCTGTCCATCCCAGAATGAATTTCAATCATTTAGCTAGAAAGTAAGGAGCATACCATGCCAGGATTTGACAAAAAATTTGAGCGTCATTCACATAATAAAAGAAGTCCCTGGTTTTTATTTGTTTGTTGTTGTTGTTGTTGTTGTTGTTGTTTTAATTGCATGGCATCTCTTTTAGTGATGCTCTGCATTCCAAAGCAGGAAAAAAAGTAAAAAAAAAAAAAAAAGAAGAAAAGAAAAACACTGATAGAGTGCAAACCTAAGAAATGTTATGCACAGGTTCAGGAAGGCTTTGTAGCCACTTAAATAATGACATGGCATCCTTGAGAGAAGTGTGATTCATATGGCAAATTAACTAATGAATTATCAAACACTATCAAATCTGCAAAGATGCTGTACTATTTCCTCTAGATATATCATGCAAGTGTCAGCTCCACTTTTAGGTCACTCCTTTACCCATCCTCAGGAAAGGTGATTACTTAAGCTACTCTAAGCCAAATATGTGGGCCACGGTTTATCCATTAGTGTCCTTCAAATGTTATGTAAGACATGCAGTGGTCACGCCTGTTGTTGTTGAGTTTGAGGGATTTCGATTTTTTTCAGGAAAACTCCAGCAAACAGTCCACTAATTACACCCTGAGTACTACCCCTGGTGCGTAATCAGCAAATATATTTATCTGGAACCTAGCTATGCCTGTGTGGCTTCTCTATGGCCTTTGTGTTGTGTGACCATCAAAGCAAACAAGATATAGCAACTATCTTGGTAATGAAGATCCTCAGCAGGTGTAAGCAGGCGTCATGTGTACAAGTATCTGAAGGGAGGGTGTCGAGAGGATGGGGCCAGACTCAGCGACAGGACGCGAGGAAATGGGCACAAACTGAAACACAGACACTTCCATCTGAACATGAGGAAAAACTTTTTCACTGTGAGGGTGACAGAGCACTGGAACAGGTTGCCCAGAGAGGTGGTGGAGTCTCCTTCTCTGGAGATATTCAAAACACGCCTGGATGCAATCCTGTGCAATGTGCTCTAGGTGACCCTGCTTGAGCAGGGGGGTTGGACTAGATGATCTCCAGAGGTCCCTTCCAACCTCAGTGATTCTGTGATTCTGTGATTCTGTCATAGCTGAAGTCTATGAAGTTATTCTGATTACACCAGATGAGGATGTAGCCTTTTGACCTTTACATTTTTTATTAGAAGATCTCTGTCTTCCCAGTGTAATTTAGGGGTTCTTCTTCCAATCCTTTGTTTTCCAGGAAATGTCTGAAATAAGAATTGTTCCCTCTGGAGACAGAGAAAAGACTTTTCATCATCCAAAGCCTTGTCAGGTAACTGATTATCTGAGTATGTAGGTTTACGCTGACTTGCCTCCATCACTCACAGCACACATGAGGACAAATGCTGCTCACAATTCGCTATGGTTTCTTGCATATAACTGAGGATAACTCTGAATTTAGCTTGGTATTTCCAGATTAACTGTACTCCAATGTACACGGCTCAGCCTAGCTAAGACAGGGAATGTATGGAGTCCTATTGATTAATTCTAGCTAGGATCTAATGAAGTTTCATATTTTTAATTTCTCTGTCTTTGATACCAGGTAAAGGAATATTTATATTTAATTTGCTTTCTAGCCAGAACTGTGTAACCTGGATTGCCTTTCCCCCATGATTTCAGGCTTAAAATGATTTCCTTTTTTGACTTCCTACTGATGAACTTACAAAATATGTTTGCTAGGTTTAAAAAGTAAATAGCATTACAACTGTAATTCCTATTTCCTTTGAATAACACCTCCTCAGTAAAATGATGTACAAAGTACTATTTGCTATTTTAAAAGCATGTCTTTTTGTAAGGCTCCTGTCATAAATAGGACATTTAGTATCGGATTCATTGTTAAACCAGACGGCATGCAGAGCTGGCAGCATTTTGCAGCAAGGCACACAGCCTGTTTTATCAATGAGTTCACAAACAATCAATAAAATCTTGGAAGAAAAGCACTCCTTCTTGCCCAAATGGCAATAGAGCTTCATCACAGGAGCTTTATCTGTGGATATGACTATGCGTCTTTCATCTCAAGCAGCTACTAAAACAAAAACTCTTTCAAAGAGTCACATTGGCAGGTGATGACAGTGAAAGTTAAAAGGGTTGTTTGGAAGGTTTTATTTTGACTGCACTACACTGAGAGAAAGGAATTGTGCTTTAAACAACTCATTCTGAGAAATGTCTTAGAGTGTCCAATTAATGGCAGCACACGGTTCCACAGAAAATATAATTATAATGACAGATTTTTAGTAGCTGCAACAAGAATTGTTTTCAGCTAGGCTTTCCTCTCAGACACTTTTCTTTTTGTATACTCAGTTTCTTACAAGTCTTATTTTTCAAAAGGACCATAGTTTATTTCTGCATCCATTATCCTGGTTACTGCTTGAAGCAGTTTCAGATCTGGTGGCATCCTTTTTTAAAGTATAAGGACTTGTCACAACTTTCCCTTCTTAAATCTTGAAACTCATCTTTATTTCACACTTGCTCCTATCCACAAGACAGACATCTGCAAAACACCTGAGGAAAGGCAAAGTATTTTTTTCTTTAAAAAACTCAAAGCATCCAGCTCCATGAGGTATTCTCACAGGGTGACACTAGAGCAAGGGTTAGATAAATTTGGGCTCAAGCTCACTGCTAAGACCAGGCTCACGTACCTATCACCAGGAAACCTGCAGCCTTCTCCCCAACGCCACCTCAGTCTGAGCCCTGAAGCCCTGAGCAGGACAGTCCCTGCACAATCAAGAAGTTACTGCAGGATTGCATCCTCATTCAGGTGGTCTAGAAAATCAAGCTGCAGATGAAGCCAAGCAAGGTGCAGCCAAAATGAGTGGTGGAAGCCCTGATTGTGATTCCTCCTCCACACAATGGGGTTGTTTTGAGACCAGGGTCTGGCCACTCACCATGTGAATCAAAAGGACGTGAATATGGGGGTTTAGCATGGGTACATCCAGTCTTGTACGCGCTCCACATTTTAGAATAGAGCAAGGACCTGAGGGCTGATGCAAACCTGGCTCAAAACATACACAGAAGCAGACCATGCAGAACCAGCTGAAAAATGTGTCATAAAAATAACCTTGTTGGAAGGCACAAAAGCATCTTTTGGACAACTGTAGAGGAAATGGATTGAATTGAATTAGTGAATTGGTAGAACTGTTTGGGAAATTGTTGTGGGAAATCCCCCATGATTTTTTGAATAAACAGGCTTATTCAAAAATTTTGAACTGAAAAAAATTATAATTCTGGCTAGAAGATTTCAATCAATTCAAAATAAAAATCATATTTCCAGTTGGTATTTCTAACAAAGAGGTTTCCTTCATTCTGGTTTTGAATTGATTTTTTTTTCTGTGTTTTCTTTTTCAGTCAGAAAGAATAGGATGAATTTTTAAGATAAAGCAAAATACAGTTTTTCATTTGTGCTAAAAGTCCACTCATTTTTTTTTCCTTTTGATTAGAGACTGATATGTTTGGTTGGAATTACAGTGCTTCTCTCTATAAAATTATCACAAACTAATTTTTGGCAGGATTTTTTTTTTTTTTCCCAGCAACAAATTTCGACTGGCACTTAGAGCACTGGGACTCCTGATGTCTTTTCACTAACTCACCACTGACATGCTGTTATTACTTATGCAAATCACTTAGCTTATCTCTGTTTTACTACCTCCTTAGTAAAATAGCAATAATTTCCTAGGTCAGAGAAGACTTCTGAAGAATATTTATTAGGTACTTAGAACACAGAGAGCATGACTTCTTTGACACTAACATAAAAATTATGTAATTATATTTGTTTCTTGGGGTTATCTTTGATTTACCCCTTAGTAACACAGATAAGAATCAGACCCTTGTAGTGGTAACTACTACAGTATTTATTATTTAATTCACTCCTAAACCTCCCAATTATAGTTGGTGTTTTTATGTTCCTAATATTTGAGCCCAGAGCAGTGCATATTCATCCATATGTATTTGGGCTTTTAAGTCCATACAAACTTGATGCCTTTATAGTGTTTGTGAACCATATAAAATGAGCATGGCTGAATTTTATTTTGATTCCACCACAGGTTTAAGAAGGCCCCAAAGGAGATTTTGTATAAAACTGACAAATCTTTAACTATGCTCAAGATGTATTTTTCTTTCCATTTTTGTACCTGTTGCTACAATATAATTGCAATCCTTCCTCTCTGGAGGATAAATCAGAAGATCATGACAGTACAATTGGAAGCAGTCAGGCATCTTCCACAGATTGATATGTTTTGCTTCACTCACTCCAGTCCCCCTGCTGCTTTCCTACTTTTATCTCCAGATTTTCTTAGTCTGATTGCTTCAGACCATACATTGTGAGTGAGTGATATCAATGGCATATTTCATGCATAGAAACCTTGTAGCAGCCAGTAAAATACAACCCAACAACATTCTTCAGATTTTTCCCCATGCCCTATCCAGTGAAAGAAAAAAATACTTATTTTAGCCATTATCTGAAGCTCAAAGTACCAGCAATAAAATGCACATTCAGATAAAATGCAGGTTATCTGAAGACTTCAGAAAATTTATGAACTCTATGAACAGTAAAACTCTTTATGAAGAGAGCTGTTAAAATGAATTTGTAGAACTGTATCTTCTTATGCAGAAAATTAATACCCATGGTGTATTAAGTACCAGAACAGCTTTCTTTGAACAGTGACAGATAATCACAAGTCATCAAGTTACTATATCTTACCAAATTGCTAGTAGAGAGACAATCTTAGGTAGCTGACTTCATGTTCTATGTTAGCCTCCATCAATTACAAAATTATATATATTAGCTTAAACAATCATAAAAATGATTGTGTAGCACATGTACAGATTACCTGAAAAAAAGAAATACACCAAGCAACAATCCCTGTTTGTTATCAATGTGGATAATATTTATCCAGTAGTGATAAACTAGATAATCATTGACTTTTAGTTTGGATTGCCAGTAATGGAAGTATTTGGAAGATGAACTTTTTCCCATAATTTCTACATTGTTTAATTTCTGGATTGCTTTTTTCTTTTTTTCATTTCTCATAATTTGCATAACACTCATAATTAGTAACGGTCAGGCAGCTCAGTTTGCCTAACTGAGAGAAGCCAGTAGAAAAATGACAAGTATGGTCAAAGACATAGAACATTTCAAGCAATTAAACAGGGCAGTATATTTTATCATGGAAAATAGTTGAAAGATAAAAAGCTAAAGATCTCCAGAATCACCAGGTATATAGAAAATGATTTTTCATTTCTCTTCCAAGACAACCATTAGGAGACTTCAAATAAATCCAGTGCATAGTTTCAAAATGAAAGAAAGCACTGACTTTCCAGACCACATCAGGTTAAGGTGTAAAATTCCTTGTTTCTGGGAAGTTTACACAGGTCAGAGTTATGAAGAAAAAGCAAGAGCAAATCAGTGGCTGTTAAATAAAAAGCTTACTTTTGGCTCAGGAAGACCTGAAGCTGCAAGTTGCAAGAGGATGGGAGAGCACTCTTGGGAAGTGTGTCACAACCTGCTTGCAGGTTCTTATACTTTTCTCTCCTCTGCCTCTATAATTGGTAACTGTCAGAGGATAAATCCTAAGATCATGAAGCTTTGATCTTCCTCAGCAGAATGGTCTTACCCTCTTATATATACCTACATACTGTATTACTATACCTTTCAACAGGTTCCATTAAACAGAAAAAAGTAGTCATGACACCTAAGTTAGACATGTGTAAGAGACTTTGAATGCTGGCCACTGCGTTGTCCTGTCTAATTACCTGGCCAAACTGTCCTGCTGCAGAAGGACAGAGGCATCAAAATTAATATGACCTGGTTCTGAAGACCAGTACAGTTCCAGTTCAATTTAGATTGGTATTAGGCAGCCCTAGTAAATAGGAAAGACATGTACTTCTTAGTAGACCTTCAGTGGAGGATGGTTTAGAAGAGCATATACCCAGCACCACACAGTTAGGGAAAATGGAAGATAGCGGGTGTATATATTTTCGTTTTACTGAACATAATTATGCAGCTGATTCACAGCAGATTTTAGTAGAAGTGGCTCTTTCATAGGCACTAAGGATGGACACAGCAGGAAAGTGTTTTTTAAGAGGAAGTCAGGAAAGATAACCTTTGCTGAAAAGTGATTGCAGGCAAAAAAAAAAGCAGAAAAAGAGGAACAAGCCATGTGACAAGTTCAGATCACATGCAACTTTATAAGAAGCTGAATTGCTTTTCTATGGCATTTCATGGACATATGAATGTATCTTTATGGACAGATTGCAGAATATGCTAGAGAAAGTAGCACTATCTGGAATTATCTAGTATCCATTGAAAACAGCATTAAGATCATTTGCTTTTTAGTGGGAGCAGAAGCCTACTCTAGAATCATTAGTGTCTGCCTAATTGGCTTTTCTGGCTAAGTCTGTTAACAGTCAGGTACACCCTGTATATTTATCTGAATAAATCTGTGTGTGTGTGTATATATATATACATATACACACACATATATATGTATACACACACACACAAATATATATATATTATATATATATATATAAAGCCTGTCTTAAAAAAAAGAAAAACAAAATATTTTATAAATCAAATATACAATACTCATTAATTCTTATAATCTCATGGAGGAAAGATATATTGCTCACTCGGTTACTAGCATATTAGTCTAAAATTTATTCATTTCCAGTCACCTCTTGCAGAATAGTCTAAAATAGTCTATTCCATTTTTCTGTGTGCACTAGTCTGTTAAGATGTTAGTACTGTGAATAACTTGAAAAACTGTGGCCTCCAGCCTGTGCTAACTTACTTGCTAAATTTACTCAGTAATATAATAAAATTGAATAAAAGATCACCCACCCATCTTAATTCTAAACAGCATATCAGAGCCAGACTAGAGCAGCGTCAATGTTGATTTGTGCTTCAGATAATGAAATTTGAAAGTCTAGAAATGATAGGGTTGTTTATAGCAAGTTCATCTCTGTAAAATAATTGCATCCAAGTTCCCATAAACATAAAAGAAAGACATTCTGTTGCAGCTGTTTCAGAGGATGGTTTGATTAAGGAATATAGATAACATTTACAGCTTCAGAAGAACTTCAAAAGACTATCAGGGAAATCAGGGAATTTTTAAAGAGAGAATACAATTTCCAAACTTAAAAGCATTATTTTTCCTCAGACATCTAATTTAGATTATATACCAGGAGCCTATAATAAACCTCCCACAAAGAAATAATAGCTCACTGCACATATTATGGTTGTTCAACACCCTATTTAAATACAATTACTGGCCCTCTGCCAGAAGCTAGAAAGCATGTCTTTCCATAGCAACAATAAGAGAAAGGTCAGGACAGTATTTCTGCAGGAAAGCCTGCCCTTAAGAAGGATTCAGGATTCCATTATGGATTACATGCTTTTGAAATATGGTACTTCCAAGGTAAAATTCACCTGGGTCATCCCCTGCCCTCCCCTTGGGATTAATACTTAGGATTTGCAAAGCCTACACCTGGCTTCCTACAGACCATCCTTTCTCAGTACTTAGTCAGAATAGAGCTGCTCCAGCTGCTATTTTAGCAAGGGTGTAAATGAGAAGCAGCAACTGTTCCTTGCTAATTCACTGAGAGGATGTATTTAATTAAAAGCCATGAACTGAGCTAATCTATCTAGTTCATTTTTATTGGATTTGGTCTAGTAACTAGCCTTTTGGATACCAGAATATTTAAAGGACAGCATAATGTTACTTTTTCACTTTTTTTTTTTTTAATCTTTTAAGAATTTATTTGCTTATGTTTGGCAGAAAGGCTCTCTCTTAATATGAAAGCTAATAGATTACTTCCTAGCAATGTTTTCCTTTCTCCTGTTAGGAGCTAGTTTGCTGTTGTATATGATGGGTAATCTAATAGCATCTGGTTTTGAGGATTAAGCTTGCAAAAGCATATGCAGATGAGTCACTTTGATCATGTGAATGATTTCATTCAACTTCTGTTAAATGCTTTGAATCATAGTCTCCCTCGGAATCATCATCCAGGGAGAACAATGATATCGGTTCAATAAAACTACTAAAATGGATCAAGTAGCAGGCCTAATTGAAAGCTTTTAAAAAGTCAATATTTCTTTTGGCAACTCAATAGTTTATGGAAAATAACTTGAATATTTACTAAAGAAAAAAGTCCCTAAAATGCTAAACGTTTGTTAAAATTTGACAAACTTTCACTGGATTCTAAGTAGACATGTGGAGAATTGTTATTTTGTGAAGTTAATATGCTACTCAGTTAGCTTGTGGGTATATTTATGGAACTATGGGTATAAAAATCTACATATCTAATGTGTTCATGCAAAACCCTGGGGCCTGTTACTGTGAAGGCTGTCCTGAACACTCACTATCATTCAGAAACAGAAGTGCCATTGGATTGGGCTGGGTTGGGTTGGGTTGCATTGGATAGCAGGATTATCCTCAGGTCAAGGGGTTATAAATATCACAGTTTTAATCTCCAGGGGGCTGGGGAAGCCCAAGATTTTGGTCCATGGCATGGAGGCACCCTAGTACTAGCCAATAGAGCTAGGGACTCTAGCAAGTGGCTCTAGCAATAGAGCCTCAGACTCTAGCAAGTGGCTCTACTTTCCACATTTTGTTCCCTGAGCCAGGATCAGTTCCAAACGCAGACCATTTGAAGGCAAAGGAATGGGCATTTCAGAGAAATGTGCAGTAAATATAAAATATAGCCAAATTTATGAGAGTAGCAACCCTTATAATGTCCCTTCCACATCTGCAAGAAAGAGTGCTCAGAACAAAACAAATGACAAAGTCATTTTCCTTACCTAATTTAAACTGTTATAGTTTTGTATCCATACAAATTCCTTAAAAACAATAAATTCTTTCATTTCTCTACCTTATTTATTTATATATAAGAGCTATTTTGGAGAACAAGATCAGCTGTGGAAGGAAACACAGGAGGTGCCTCACAGAGGCATCCCTAGTGTATTTACTGTATGTCACAGGAAGGGTCTGTCAATATTAACACCATTTGGAGCTGTAGTGAAGCAGACTTAGTGTAGAGCATTTTTCATGAAAGAGAGCTTTCACAGTAAAGCTGCACTATACCTAATGCATCAACCTTTTGACCTCCTTTAGAAAATCATTTTATCCAGTCATTCTTCTGAGACTGAATCATTTTTTTTGAGGGACAAGAGTGGACAGGGTGCATACGCTCTGTTTCCATCTCAGGAAATCACTTGAGGGCTCTGAAACAAGTCCTGCACACAGCAGCCAAAGGACTGGATGTCATTAGAGTCTTGACATGTGGAATAAGTCAAAGGATGTTGACATTGACATCGCCTTAGTCTGCCGGAGCAAGGCATGATGTTGTGGCAACAGATCGGCTAGATATGCTTCACATTCAAATCCTACTTTGTGCCCCAAAATCCTGTTGATTTTGTTTGCTTGTTTTCATCTGTAAAAAAAAGTTGGGAACTATCTTTTATGCTTCAATAAAGTTTTCGAGATTTCTAATTTCTTCCTACAGTAACTTCATAATTTCTCAAGAATTGAAAATACAAAATATGATTTGGATCAAAATTAACACTTTACAGCTGGCTCAGTTGTCCTACATCATCCCATTTTGCTGATTCCCCAGTTCTACCAAATACTTTAGAGGTGAAAGAATGAAGAGGGAGCTCAGCTGATGTCTCAGGTGCATATATCTCCATGCATATGTATGTGATTCGATCAGGCTTGGGAAGATGCCTCATTTTTAGAGAGTAGATTCAAGTCACTTGCATAAAACTAAGTACCTTTAATGACTTTCTAATGATAAATCACAAAACACTAGTCATTTGGGAAATAAGGGGAGATAAGATATGGATAGATAAACTGAATGAACCCTTTTGATATGTGGTAATGCTAGGAAGAAATGTTTGCATGTTGACTGAAGAAAGTTACATATATTAAAAAAAAATTCATGACTCCAAATATATATATATATATATATATATAAAAGTCCATGCCAAAATTTTGTGATACATTTTAACAGGAGGAAGTTCTAAAACAAGCTTTGTTTTATTATTATTTCTTTCCTTGACAGAGAGTTTTCTGACTCCATTTTATAATATTTCTCCTGCCTCTGTCTGAAAATCCCCCACAACACATATTTCAGATGACTATCTTTTCTCACAGATGCCTTGCCCTCAGTTCAGAAGTTTCCTGGGATAGGGCAAATGTTATTATAGCATGTAAAAATGACAGTTTGGTAGAGTAAGAAGTTATTTAGTTCTAAATAGAGATTCTAAATCAATTCCATAAATATAAAGACTAATAATCAGAAAGGTTAGATTCAATTTTAAATGAATTCCAAAATTTCCAACTCAAACTTTAAATCAGTTCAGTCTAACAGCTTCTGAAAAGCTGGATGTGCTTTTAACTTCAGTGACAATGAATAGCACTCGATATGTCTCACTGGTACTCAAAATCTGCTATGGGCCCATAACATTGAAATCATCCAAAAAACTTCCCTTTGCTTCCACTGGGATTGGGTGGGGCAGAATGAGGCTGTGTGTAGATTCAAGATGAATAACACTTGACAGTCCTTGTGACTGCTCTCTTTGTAAAACTCAGCAAAAATAGGAAAAATAGATCAAATCTGACCTTCTTTAAAAAGATCTAATGTTTATGCAACATCTTAGGCAAATCAGCAGGCTTTAATAGCAGCAAGCTCAAATCAGTGGGTGTTTTGCTGGAAGCTGTTGGTCAAAGTAAGACTACCCTGCTGGATCCAGACCAAATAGTGCTGCCATAGGGTTTTCTTGCCCCTGCACCTGCAGAGGAAATACAGCCCTGAGTACGCTGATTCCACCAAATCTAAAAGATTTGGATATCACTCAGATCTAAAAGAGAGTTATGCAAGCAGAGGAACACTTCCCTATCACACAACACGGCAGAGTGCACTGCAGCAACCTTATTCTGACACGGTTGCTAATATCCCTTGTGCCCTTGCTCTCCAAGTAAAGCTGTGCTAGCAAGAGAAACCTTTATCCCATATTAATTGATCTAACTGTTCATATCAAATTTTCCAAAACTAGAAAATTTATATGGACTTATCTTCTGAATGAACTTGTGCCCCCTCTTGCCATCTGAAGTTGCAGAATGTCTAACCTTGAGCAGAGTTCAGTTTTTAATGGTTTTCTAATTTTGATTCTGAAGTAAAGATGATATAGCTGTTCTTAGTAATTATACCAAGCCCTTATGATACCCTATCAAGAAAAAAAGTAACAGGAAAAAAAGAAAGGAGAAATACAGATTTCTCTGTCAAACCATAGAGTTAATTATTATAAATATTGTTATTCTTAATTAACAAAACTCGACATTTAATTTAAATACAAACAAACAGAAATAATAGTCTTGTTTAGTGAATGCAAAGTAAAAGACTTAGGGTCTTATTCTGCAATTAGTTACACATCATGTGCTCTGTCTCTGATTTTGATACAATTTTAATGAGAATGGTTGTAACAGAAGCTTCTTGGCTAAGGTACACAAAATTAGCATTTTTTCACCCAGACAATAGTGTGAATTCTCCAGTATAGGCTATTTAACAATACAATGTTTGCCTCGGTTTACTAAAAGAAGAGAATTTTGACGTGGGGTTGGTCCAGCAAAAATTGTAGTCTTTTGTGTAAAATAAAGTCTTAAGGTCACCTTACAGCACATCTTGTCAACCATCTCCTCTATCTAGTCCAACCCTGTGTACTCAGTAAAAGTGCCAGGGATAAGAACAACGTCTTGACCTCACCAGTCACCCCTTCTTTCAGTATCATTTAAATTTAGCCATGCAGTGATCAGGCAGAGTTTTTGGCAATAATCCCATGCTTAATAATCTAGTCGTCTTCTAACCCTTCCCTATTGCCCTTCCTCCATCAATCACTGGTGAATAGGGACAGACTTAGAAATAGGGACAAAGCCTAAGTCTATACTGTTAATTAGTGCAGTGCAATAGGAGTGGATCTACAGAATGAAATAGTTGGTACTGAGAACTGCATATCCATGCTATATGTATTTGAGTCTTACTGTGGGTCTGGTCCTCTAAATTCACGGTATTGGCTGCAGTACACTAGGCGCCCTTTGGAGCACATGATCTGAAAGAAATCCTATTCATAGTCTCATTGCAGATGAAAGTGTGTCAAGTGGGGATGATCAGCAGATTCATTTTGACAATATCCTTCTAACTTGAACAAATATGCTAATGGAGATGCACTCAAAAAAACCATACACAGATATCCAGGATGGGTCCACTTTGCATGGTACGAAGAAAACAGTGGGGGTGGCTTTGGTGTGGACTGCAAACAAAGGCATCCTCAAAGCTTTTATAATCTTATTTTTAGCATGACGACTGGAAACTGGTTTCAGTTTCCAGACCTGCTACTGATTTACTTCCTCAATTGCGACCATCAGTCAATTAACAAGTCAAGGGGAATGCTAATGTAATTAAAGCTATGGAATACTTCCCTTGTTGAACTGAGACCTAAGTTTGTCTGCCCCTCACTTCTGACTTTGTATTAAATTCATACTAATGAGATGTTCTGAAAAAGAATTACACACACACACAAAAGGAAAATAGCCCTCTATTTCTTACTTTCCCATCTTTGAAATGAGACAATATTTACTTTTCCTCCCTGTCTTGTAACATCTGTGGTGCCACAGGCATATGATATTCTGTACAGTCCCTAGAAAAACTGAGCACCAGTGTTGTTAAAGCTTCTAATTTCTACAAGTTCAAATGAAACCAATAAAAGATGAGGGAAAACACAGATCAGCCAAATTCATCCCAGGTTAGCTTTACTGACTCCAATTGATTTAACAATGTTAAGAATACATTTTTGTTTCATTAGGAATGGTCCATAAATTCTTAGCCAAGAAAGTGTGCTTTTCTCGGCTTTCAGATATTTGAGGAATTCTGGTAAGTATTTCTTCATAATGTATTTCCTATTTGAGCAGAACAATAAATTTATCTAATATTTTCCCAGGAGAATGATCTTCAGTTTTATTACCACTAATTAAAGCACCTTGTTGCAAACTGTGTTTCTGATTACAAGTTTTTATTAAAGATAAAGAAAATTGTCAGTAACACAAATTATTTCTTTATATAACCAGTAAATGGGAGAATGACGGATATACAGGATATGGGAATACAATAGAGTCAAAGCACTATAAGTTATGGGTTACAGAAGTATTTGTACTGTTATTACAAAAGTTACATCAATGATTTATTTTTAACAACTTGTCCCATCTTTCCTCAAATAGTTGAGCTGTTAATCTAATGCAGGCAGTAAGTCATAGAAATTTTTTCAATTTCTTTACTCTTGACACCCACATTTCTATAGTGGTTATTTGTTTTTTGCAGCTATAGTGATGAAATTCACTTGCTGGCAGAGTTATCAAAGATTCCAAAAAGTCTTCTATCTTTATTTAATTTCAGTAAATCAGGGCAATTCCCTAAGTCCATCATAAAAAGAATTTGACAGTTTATCAGTGAAATAACGTGGGTATAATTTTTCTGTAATCGAATTTTGAAGTCTTTGGACAAAATCTTTTTTTTTTTCATAGTATCCTGCACAACAACAGCTGAGAGATGAATGTAACAAGCATTGGCTAAATCTTCCAGTAAAGTTAAACTTACATAACAACTTTAATATTAAAGAGCAACAAATGTGATATTTGTTGAAAATGATTTTTCCAGATGAAAAAGATGGCAGCCACATCATCAGGCCTCTGCAAGGAAGGTGTAAAAGCTCTCAGAGCATGGAGGATAAGATGTCTTGCAGTCTGACAGGCTTTCCTATATGAGCTTTTAAATATTAAGCAGTCTTGCAATGTGGAATCCTAGTCACAATCAGGTTCCTCTCCATCATGTTCCTAAATTCTTAGCCAACGTAACTGCGTGTGTGAACTCATTTCTCACCATCTGTTACTGGGTTAGATATTTGTGTTAAGAATGCGTCACGTGAAGTCTCCACAGAAAGCTGAGAGTGCACCTGGAGTTCCACAGAACATGCATATCTGTTATCTTATATAACATGTAATCCACGTTTATTAGCGGCATCCATTTGGTTGGGAAGCATAGCGACTGACAAGGGAGAAAGATAACTAGGAACAAAAGTACCTGTGGTGACTAACTCCTAAAGGAGTCCTTAAGGACATTTGCATAGTCTACTCTTTCCATAGCAAATACTTACAAAACTTAGAAGAAATCATCATGGGCATTTGTACCTAGATCCTAACTCCAGCGAAATATAAGTGGGAGTTTTTGGAACAGGAGTTCCTCAGGAGACAGACAGCCACCTGGCAGATATTGTAGCTCGATGAACCTGGATCCCTGGCTCTTGTAGCCTCAACTTGACACAAGCAAGCTGGTGAGGGGCACTGAAGCAGCTAAGAAAGCAAACAACTGTTACAGTAGAAAATAGAATTTTGTTCTGTCTTACTTCCAACCTTTTGTTTTCAGTTTTGTAACTGTGGGCTTAACCATATATATCCTTGGTTTACTGTCAAGCCTAGAGTTGGGGGTGAATCTGAGTGAAACTGAGTGCTTGGTCTCCCCAGAAATAGAGGATCAAAGCCAGCTTGCATGTTCAGATCTCCAGGGACCTGCACTCAGAGACATGCTTAGGAAACCCAGGAATGGAGAATTCTTTCTGCCAAGCTGCAAAGAATCATAATGTCCGTGGGAATGCATGCATCTTCTGGGTCTAAGTAAACCCTGAAACAGTAAAACCTTATACCATAACATAGATAAAACTGGAGTACAGTGTAGTCCTGCTAAACAGCTGAAGGCTCTCAGGTCTCAGCACAATACACATAATGAATAACCATTCCTATTATACATCTGTAACGAGTAGGAATGTGCTAAAAAACAAGCAGAATAAGCTATAGCGTACAAACGTGCAAAAAATAAGGTGCCTTAATCTTTAAGTTCCTCTCTTTTTTCCTATGTTTTATCTGCCCTTTCCACATGGCAACAACTTAGTAACTGACTGCAGCTTCCGTAAGTGATGGAGTGACTTCAGCCTCCTAATTTCAGCTTAGATATAATAGAGATACTCCATAATCATAGCTGTCTCAGGGCCTGACCACGTCAATCTCCTTTCCAAATGCTTCTGCTTATATTGCCTCATCTTCATCAATTCTCACTGTCACCATCAAGCATTAGTGTGACTTCACTCCCTTCTCTTCACTTCTACTTTTGTGACCCTTCAGCCCTTGGAGCCCTCTTCAAATTCCATCAAAATCAGTAAAAGAAATTCCATCTCAGGAACTCATGAGGCCCTAGTGAAGCAATCATCTTACACTTCCTTTGGTCTCTTTCTCACTCTTGTTTGCATACCTTCTCCCATCCATTTTCCTTCACCCAGAAATCATTCTCTAGTCCAACTTGTTTTATATTTCACTTCATCAAGCAAAGTCCATATTGCTTAGTTAGGGGCCATAACACAAAACAGAAAGTTGTGTTATTAGACAGACAAGCCACCTTCTGCATCACCCACTGCCATGAGAGTGAGATGGTGCTGAATTCTGTGCACTGGCAGAGACTACAGAAGGATAATCACATCCAGGACTCTGAACTGGTCAGGATTCAAAATAACCCCTAGAGGATCTGAGGCAGCACTGGCAGCTCAGATTAGAGGACTGAATAGAACCATGACTTTTTTTTTTTTTTTTCATTCTAATTCACTTGCCAAAAATACAATTGTGAATTTTAATAAAATTCAGGATATAGTTTTGTATGGAAAGAGCAGTTCTACCAGCCCAAGAACTAACTCAACATAAAGCCTGACAGGGTCCAGCTGACTACCAGCCCCCATAAAAGACAGCAACAAATCTAGCTCTTCATCTACTGCTCTCTAAAAGTTAACTGTTTAACTGTTTTCTCTCATTTTATAGGGCAGTATTTTGTGTTTTAATATCAAAGGGCAGTAGTGCTTGGATATTT
Source organism: Apteryx mantelli (assembly GCF_036417845.1). Lineage (NCBI taxonomy): Eukaryota > Metazoa > Chordata > Aves > Apterygiformes > Apterygidae > Apteryx > Apteryx mantelli. The sequence continues at coordinate 156,656,790 of NC_089979.1, forward strand.
TTAAGGTGAAACAAGACTCCTTAAAGTAAAATAAAATATTTCATTGTATTGAATAAGATATTTCATTTCACTTTAGGTCTTTATTTTAATGAGACATTGCTCCCTGAGTGAAGTCAGTTATGGTTCTTAGACAAAAAAAAACCATTAGATCTTACACCACAGAGGAACAAGCATATGGGAAGAAAGTCAAGATGGCCTTAGACACCTTTCATCTGACCAAGGTTGATACTCCATTACAATCTGCTCTCAACTTGCCTGTACCAGACCCAGCCTGCCTTCCCTCCCTTTCTTCAGCCTTGAAGATGACCCGGTACTTCCTTTCCGACTCTCCATTTTACAAATCTAAAACCTTTATTTGCATCTTCCTAAATACAGAATGTTCCCATTGAGAAAGGAAAAGAAAGTAACCAACTGTATAAAGTCATAGAGAAAATATTAGGGAAAGGCAAAATCTTCCAGCAGGTCACCAGCTAGTTATTTTCCAAACACTTTGTGCAGTCAGTAAGTGCTGAGCAGACCCCTGTGCCTTCCCACAGGTGCAGCGTGGTGAGAGGCAGGCTGACCGAGGGGAGTTGCCCACTTCTTGCAACACCTGTGATCAATTACTGTTGCTGTTCTGCTGTGAAAAGTCCAAATGCCTTGCTTAGCTGGGATGGTAATGGCATGGTTTGCTGTGTAATTGTCCATTAGACTACAGTATAAATCTATGAGCAGCAGTTTTAAAGCATTGAAATGAACTCCCTTTTTTAACGTCTACCTATATTAGGCAAGAGCATGTTCTCCCTTAGCCACATAGGATGGCTCTATACATTTCAGTGTTTATTTCAGTATATTTTCTAAAAGAGAACATGAGATATGCTTTCATTGCACAAACAAAAAGTAGCCCAGCTAAAACCAAGAGAATAATGGTCACGTAAGGAGAAAATATAATAAAAGCCAGGCTGCTCTCAGATCTCATAAGTTAAGAATGGTTTGACTCGGACTATGCTTAGAAGGCAGACTTGCAGGGGAAAAGGCAACGCCTAAATGCCCATGTACTGAAAGAAATGGTGTCAGTGACTCAGCACATGACATACTTTCTTCTAGGGCTGGACTAGTGCCCCAGAAGATGATACACTTCTCATGAGGTGTTATGCTGCAGGAGAGAACAACCTTGAAAGATACATGGGGAGGGAGCCTCCAGTGGCTTACACTGATTTCAGTAAAGCTCTGACACTTTGGCCCACCTGGTGCGCATGTGGGGGTTATTGGTCGGCTTTTAAGCTGATGACTTTGTTGGGTAATGATAAACTAGTCATATTCTAAAGTTGCAATACGGTCTCCGCAGTGTTAGTTGTATGAGTCTGTCATGTTTCACCCTAAGCAGGCCATCATGAGGTAAAAAAGAGAAGCATTTACCAGAGCTAGTTGTACTTCACTAAGGCTGTAACCATTTCTAGTTACTAAGGACACTTAAAAGTTTCCTTGAGGTACATCTGAACCTGATAAGCATAAAAATGTGGTTGTTAGGAAAGAAAGAGGGCTATGTAAAAACAAAGAATTTTTCTGTGAAGTAAACAGGATACACTATATAGTCCTCCTGGTAATAGGAGGGGGTTTGTTATGTTTTTTAAATTATTTTAATATTTAATGATAATTACGATGCTTTCATATGAAAAACTCATGCAATATGCATATTTAAGTGCTTAATCTCATTATACTAAAAGCTGCTCAAATCAGGTTTTCTCCAAGTTCTCTGAAGCTTGTTAAAGGCTAAAAAGTTATAAAAGGGCTTGCTGGGAAATTTGTGTAGATTGCAAAGGAAATATCTGGATTATGCTCACTTTTTCCTAGAAAGATATTCTGTATTGCCTTTTTTAGCTACAGGATAGCATGAGCAGAGTTTCTCAGCCTGTTATAATTGAAGGATTATCTAACATCTGAAAAGAAAATCATGGAATAATTTAAGTATTGACATAGTGTTTTCTCCTGGCAAACGACTAAAAATTAAGCTGAAGTTCATTTACTGTTTGTATTTTCTTTCATATTGTTTTGCTTCCTGTCTTGCATGAATGGGGAAGCATATACTTAAAAATGTATGCATTCTGCCATTGTTTTGTTGTCTGTCTTCTGACATCTTACTGACTACCAACTATCCTTTGAAACAAATTGAGAAATGCTGACAAGATGCCTCACAGTATCATACTCACTTATACTGACCCATAGCCTCTTATCATTTTGATTATTGTTTATTATTTCTCTCATAATGATATTTAAATACTATAAAACAACGCCCTATTCTAACACATAAAAAGAGAGGGTTTCTAGATAAATCAAGCTCAACTTGAACAGACAAAGGGAAACAAACATATTTGCATCCATTTTCCAGAAGAAAAATAGAAGCAGAGTGAGTTTAACATACTTGCTGAATGTCACTGAAAGCATATTCTGCCTTGCAGAACCAGGAATATGCAAAACTGCCAGAACTGGATGGACCCACAGCCAAGCCAACTTCAAAATCGGGAGCTGATTATTTCCATCAGCCCTGCATTAGAGCTAATATGCCTTGCTGAGAAGCTCATTATCTTCAGGCCAATATGACCGTATTGCTTTTGAGTCTCAAGCTAATATATCTACCCAGCACTGCACTGTTCACTGTGGACATTCAATCTTGGTTTGGCATTAACCCAAAGATTTCTTAACAACACAACTTTTTCTCCAATATAGACAAGACCACAGGAAGCCTGCAAAAGTGCTATAAAGTTGAAAATAAAGTTTTGAGTTTTAGTTCACTGTCCTAATCACAAAACCATCCATCTACTGATGAAATACTTGTTTCATTTAAAGTTATCAGTACTCAGTATAGAGTATAACGTACATATTGGAACAAATGGCAATTCCTTATCACAGTAGTGTCTTTACCTAAGACCCAAAGGAAGAAGGAAAGAAAATACCTTGTTACCTTGCTTAATTCCTTGCATACAGGTTTGTAAATGGAGAATGAGTTTTCTCTTAATCCAAATGAAAAATCTAATGCACACAAATCTTATAAATACAAGAAATGACAGTATAAAAATGAAGCAGAAAAGAGTATGTTCTTAAGGATTTTCATCTAATAGTGGTCTTCTGTCCATAAATGTCTAGACAACTTTAAGAATAAATTTAAAAGCCCACATAGTGCTATAAATGTAGAATGTAAGTGTAAGGAAGTAGTAATGAAATCTCTGGCAAGACTTCAGTTGCACTGTGCTCAGCACTACTTACCACATCATAAAAAACTGGTTTCTTAAAAATGTGGTGAGAAAGAAGGAGAGTTGATCCTAGTAATAAAAGTTATGAGCTGTAAAGACAAGAACAGAAAACCCTTCGTTCTGAAACAGTAATTGAAAAGGCAAATAACTGAGTCACACAAATATTAAGCAATGCAAGTGAGTTCATACGCACATACATATATGCAGGAGAATTTGAGGCATTGCTTCATTTTTATTAATTCTTCCTACCCTTATTTACTATGATAAATAAGATGACTTTCTTTCTTAAACTGGGAGAGTTTTACCAATGAAATACCTGCAGACTACTTTTTCAGAGAATTTATGTGCCAGTTTGCCTCCCTTGTTAACTGGAGCTTGAGTAGAACTTCAAATGATGCAGAAATATCAAGTGGCCAAATGCTGGACTGCAAGTAGGCAAACCACTATGAAATACAAAGTCATATCCCTACCTGTGAGTGCAGAAGAATGCTCTGCTGCTATCATTATACAAAACTCGTAAGAGAGGCACATGATCCGAACTGAAGTCCAATTTTCACTTTTTTTTCTTCTGTAACAGAGCTATGTGAGAGGGGGTTTTGGCAGTTTTTCAGTCTATAAAATGCAGGTATGAGGCCAAACCCTGATCTTACTGAAGCTGGCATGAGCATGGTATTTGGGCCCATTTTCACTCCTTCACTTGGATTATATGGCAAGAGAGTAGTTAATGTTTTTAAAAGTTTTTGAACACAAGGTGTAATTTAAGAAGTGTTTTTTATTTCAAAAAGTGTAGTTTGACAGCTCAGTCTTGGTTTATTTTACATAAATATCATGTTCATTCATCTGGTGGTGGTGAAAAAAACTACAAAATCAGAAATTTCAGACATTAAGATAGGTTTGAGCAAGTAGCGCTAGTGCAGAAAGGAATCTCCCTCTCTGTCCATCTTTCCCTTTCCTTTCCTGTCTCCACTTTCAGTCACCTTTGCATCTCCATATCTCAGCATTTTCCATGTATTTATGTTGTCACCACCATGCAGCACAAGGAGATCCTGTTCTACAGTGCAGCCAAGCTAAGGCCCGGTTGGGAGACAAACTCCTACTGACCCCAAAGCAGCTTGTCCAAGGTTACACGGGAAATCTAGCGCAGGGAGTTGCCCCTCAGCCTTTCAACCTTCCAACTTGTCTTTGCTATGTGCTTGCTGGAGATGTGGTATGTGCCCTGCAATATTTTCCCACTAGACCTATGGCCCTAGGCTTATGATATGCTGAGTTTCATCCTAAAGTCTAGGTATTTTCAGTGAGTCCATGGAAAATTTATCACCTTCACAGTATTGTGTCCTATATTTCATATTCACTGGAAACCCCAACTCTGTCTGTGAAGTGGGACGTGTGCCCTAGCAACGATTTTTAATCAAATTCCAAGGGGAGGGGATGATTTCTCACACAGAAAAAAATGGATGCCAGGTCAATATCAGACATTTCAGCTCTTGCTACAGAGAAGACAGATATGCATCTTGCACAGGTGGAGAGGGAGCATCGCACAAAAAGTATCAGGAGCAGAAAATAGAAAGAGAGTTGTAAACAGCTAATTACTGAAAATACCATGAAGCTAAAAATAAAACATGGGAAAAATATCATTGAGCTAGAAGGCACCGACAGCAGTGGCAAAACACAAGAATCACATACTGTATAAAAATAAAAGGTGGGAATTATTTTGTCTGTTTATTTGTTTTGAAAATAGAATTATTAAAACCATTCTAGCAGAAAGCTTGTGAGAGTCTTCCTGTGCTATAATTAATCCTAAACAAAAATGCTTTTTATTTGCCACATGATGGGTTTTACTGCAGAAGAACCTAGATCTGAAAATAATGTTATAATTACCAGCAGAAAATGAATTGCTAAGCAGATGAAAACTGTCATAGAGAAGCTAAGACCCCATCCCCCAGATGATGTAAATTGGCTTAGCCTCATGCAAGGCTTTCAGACTGTGGCTCATATTCCCTTGTCCCCTTCTTGCCCCTAAATCCTATAGCATTCTCAAAAAGAGGTCATATTTGGTGCCTATTTTCATCTTTAAACACTTAAAATGCTTATAAACACTCCAAATCCCTAGATCTTTGTTCCTACAAACATTCTCAGAGGTGATTCCAATTAAAAAAAAAAAATCCGTAATTTTCCTGTGTTTTTCTTCAGCTCAAATCCTGCTCTGATTTTACTTAACAGGGACAGATTCTGCAGTTACTTGCTCCTATCTTTACATCAGTACTGGCTTATTGGTTGTTTTTTTTTGTCATCGTAATTCTTGTAAGGAAGAGAAGACCAGGCTTTTAGAATTTTTGTCATGCATTTCACTGTCGCATCATTTCTGTGCGTCCATGTAAGCTGAGATAGCCTTTAGCAGCAGCTGTAAGCATGCAGAAAGGATCATTCCCCCCCGGATTTAGCCATCAGTTTAACACTCATCCTCACTCTCCCACCTGGCAGTCTGCTGTGCGAGGAGCACAACCTTACCCATAGACACTCTATCTGATTCTGGCCAGATAAAGATCATGCGAGTCAATGGATGGATTTCCTCTAATATTGGCAGGTTTTGGATTCTGCCTGAAAACTGACTGGAGGAGAAGGGGATGGGCAGAGATAAATTTTCCTACTAGAAAATTCAGCTGTTGGAAAGAAAGTGCAGGGGTTTTTTTTAAGAACAGAAGGTGTGGATGCTACTTCAAAAGTACAGCTGTGAGAAGGAAATATACTGTGAAATACTTATATTAGGTTATTTAATGCAAATGATACATGTGGGTCCGGTATCTGAGAGTCACTGTAGATCTAATTGTGTGGAAAATCCATGTGAATTGACTTCCTATAGAGCAGTACCAAATGATCAGCCAAAGCCATATAAATTCAGACTATGACAACATCTCCTTTATATGTGAGTAGTCTTTCTTAAAATGGGAAGGGGTATTTTACTATTCCAGACAGATTAATCACATCAGCTTATATAGTGTAGACAGATGCAGTACAGGCTACTCTGTCATCTTCTGTCAATGAACATATCTATATTTCCACTGAACGGCAGGCATGTAAATGCATATGCATACAGGAAACACACAGTAGTTGCTTTAAATAGCTTGCAGTCTCAAGTAGCTACCATTTTACATTATATGGAGATGATCTCTCTGAAATAAGAAGAGTCAGAGATGCCACTGTTACTCTCAATCCTAAGGATAGGAGATGCTATTGCACCTGACAATTCTCTGCAAACTCAAAGATTTTTGAATGGCGATCCCTAAAACACCTTTGTGGCTGTGTCTTCTGCTCTCCCTGCCACAATATGAAAGCTATTTCATGGATACAAGAGCAGAAGTTTCCCCACACGAACACTGAAACCTCCAGAGATACAAGCAAGATCTAATTAAGCGGCATCATGGTTCATAACTTTGCTGTAAAAGAAAGTAGCAAACTGGTACAATAAAACACGAATATCACACTCTGGGGTTTGGCGCAGGTGATGTGCTTTCCAGTTACATCATTGATATTCCATTTTCTTTTTAATGTCTCAAGCCTACTCCAGTTTCTAATGCAATAAGAAGAAATCCTAGTTATTTTAGCTAGGTTTCCATTCCAAGCCTGCCTGAGCTCCCTGCACTTAAATTCAATGCCTGCCTTTTCCCACAAATATATGTTGTTAAAGAAGAGAGCTAAAATTCACAGAGCTGTCAAGAAAGATATCCATTAAGATAGGAAGATGCTGGTGTTCAAACTTCAACATTACAGCTTTAAATCTCAAAGGAATTCACTTTCTTAATGAGAAACAAGAGAGTGTGAGATGCAGGGGAGTGGGGAGAGAACAGGAATATGGAACAATATGACAGTAAAATAGAAAGCACAGATTGAGGTACCACAAGGAGTCTGAATTCCTCAACTAAGACTTGTCAATGAGATTTTTAGCATATGATATGCAGTTTTAATTAAATTATGGCCCAGAGTCAGAGAACAAAGCCAAAGGCCCAATTTTTTATTTCATTTTTAGAACAGCAATCTTATCTTCTACAGCATTTCATGCACTTCTAATTAAATATGGATTTATGGCTTTAAAGTACCTGGAAACACAGCATGGCTTTTAAGTATCTATCCTATGCTGAACTCAAGAATGGTACAGTTAAAGGGTGAGATCCCGGCCCCCCGATGAAGTCAGGGCAACCTTCTTAGTAGTTCAGAGGGATGTGAATAAAGCGTTAGGAGAAGAGTACAACTCCTGCACTGTATGTGAAAAGCATTCCTATATCTTGTACTAGTAATCAAATGTGTCTTTTTGTGTATAAACACGTTTAATAAGATTTTAATTGTGTTTGCTTGTAGTAACAGGGTGTAATTCCACATGGAGCTGAAGATTTCCAAGTACTGCCAAAAGTACTATTTCGATCTGATGGTTATTTTTTTGCCATGCCTGCCAAAGCCTACATTTATTGGCAACTCTCACTGCACTTTTTTCACACCTCATTGCACTATTTCAAATAAATACACTATCTTTTCTGGTTAAAAATTGTAATATCCTTTCTCCAGTGGGGAAATTGCTGCTGAGTGTTTTGCTTGTGGTGACGACTTATTAAATATATTTAGTGTAAGTTTACCAAGTCTCTTAAAACGGAAGTGTGAGGCTGAGTGAGAATGTTACCTCCAATCTTGAAGTAGTGAATGAATGTCAGAACCTGTCCAGTATTGTTTGTGCAAGGAGAGAGTGTGGAAACATTAATAAAGTGAATTCAGGTGAGGACGTTTTGATATTGCAATAGATAGATAACTTCTTGAAGGTCAACTGCTCTTAAAACCGTCTTCTAAATTCCCTCAGGGAATTTAGGATGATGGTGCTAAAGTTAGCAGAGTAATGCTGATGGGTAAGTGAAGGTATGCATGCATAAAGCATCAAATTCAGGGAGTTACACCCTAACCCATGTCAGTCTTTCCCAGGAGCACTGCGGATAATGTTGCTGGGTCAGAAATAATGAGGTTTGTGCCTGCATGGGACTGAAGTCTGGTGCGTGTATTATATGCTTCCAGAAAAATCAGACATATGGGAGTTTCTTGTGGGGGCAGTGTGCTGATATTATTTATCAGCATGATGTGTGCCTGTTAAGGTAGGTAAGCAACGATTCCTTTTCTCCAGGACTAGCATAAACAGCGTCTAAGTGTATGCCACTTTAAAACTAAATTGGCTTCATTTTTTAATACTGATTAGTGAGAAGCATAGTATACGACTGTTAATGTTCATTTTTTTCCACAGAAGTGGCTGTGATTTGAGAATTTCAGAAGTTTAAAGTAATAAAACGTTTTTTACAAGCACCATGATACAACTTAGTACATGCACAACCTTTCTTCTCATGGAATACACTGATATCATTCTCTGCCTTAATCTCATTGTGGACACAAAAGACAGCTAAAAATAGATTTTCTATAAGAGTAATCCTGGTACAAATTCACCTGTTTTGGAGCTACACCATCATAAGAAAGAGGAGAATCCAGCCTTGATGTTCCACTGCAGGTTGTTTTCATTGATCCTTGTATTTTAATCACATTTCAACTGCTGTTTCTGTGGGATGATTTCAAAAAACATTGAATTAAATTGTATTACACTGAAGACCACTGATCTCATTCCATTGCTACTGTACTCAAAAAACAATTTTTGTGTCTTAGAAAGGTAGAGGTATTTTCTGATGTGATTGAGTCTAAGTGGCTTTTCTGAATGTTCCGTTGAAAATTAGGTCTGGAAATCTGTTTTGAAAATGAGAGTCTATCAAAATCTCTCTCCTGTGACATTGGTATTTCTCCCTGAAGCATTCTATCTTCAGTGAAAGGACCTCCATTTTACTTTATTAACAAGTAACTAACTACCATTAACATGTGCCAAAATACTTTGATCTTTAAAGCTGAAAATTCAGCTTGCATTTAGTAATCAGAAAACAATTTTGTAATGTGAGAAGAACATACTCTGTGAGGAGCAACCCAAATAGGTGGGACCTTATCCTAAGCATTCAGTAACAAATCTACACTGACTTCAATGGAATCGGAATTGAACAAAAAATATGAAACTCTAATTTGTATGGGGGCACTCTCCAGGATACAGATTAAGATTTTAAAGACAGAATAATTTGAAAGAATTTAGTCAAACATGAAACAGATCTCAGTAAAAACAGAACAACCTCCCCAAACACACCTTTGATCATTTTTGACTTCTGAAAATGAATTTATAGCTACCTTCCTGACTCTTTCCTGTGAACTTCCAGGCAACATCTGAATTATATTCCTTTCCTTCAACAGTAATGCACTAAAAGTAAAGTTTTTAACTCACAAGTTCCAGCATTTGACAAAACAGAAGGTTTAGACCTCGAAGACAAATCTATCTTGGGATTGATTTTTAATTTTAGGTAAAATAGATCAGAGAAAGTGAAATTTTTTTTTCACATAATTTTCCCCAACATTTCTTCTGGAAGTTTGGTAATTGGTCACCTTTTATGCCTTTGAAAATCTCTCCCTTAGCCACCAAAGGCTATGAGAAGAGAGTCACGAGTGGTCAAGATTTAACCTCTTTAACTAAATGCCAGATGAGCCTTATTTACTAAGTCTGCAAATGTAGCACATTGCAATGTTAGTTTTAATCACCTTCAAACTCATCCTAAAATATGCAATGAATTAGGAGTGTGAACAAGGCCTATTACTCAGTGTGCTCATTAGGTAGCCATGTAAAGGCATTAGGCTGAAATATCTTGATGGTTCCCAATTATCTTTTCTTACCCTAAGTCCCATGAAAGATGTCTTTGCAAATTTTCCCTTCAATTTCTCTTTCATCTGCTAGGTCCATCTCTTCAAATGGTGCAGGCAACCATCAAAGGAAAGTGATGCATTTGATGATGAAAATGTCTCAGCCAAGCAGAGGTCCAAACCTTTCAGTACTTCATGCAAAATACTAAGATTCTCTGCATTTTCTACAGCTGGGACCACACAAGCACACATAATTACATTATGTGGAAGTGACAATGGAAAATTAATTTAAACTAGTGTGCTCTCAGCCATGCAATTTTAGAGTAGTCTATTTTTTCTAGGGACTATCCCTGAGGCAAGGCTTATGTTGCCTAGAAAGAAAGCATTTTAAAACATTTCAAAAATGTTCAATCCCCTTTATCTGCTGCTTCTCCTCCCTGAGAAATTTCATGCCCCCAAAGGCTTCTCCAAGCCATCTAACCTGATGTCAAAAGTTAAGTGCAGTCAGCCAGGAAATAGAAATGATGTCATGAGACTTGTATGAACAATTGTGAGTCCAACACACTGTTCAGATAGTCACTTTCAAACATCAAATAACATATTCATGAGGAAGCAAAAGGATAACATTTAGAACAAAAAAATCTATTCTTTAAATTTCAAAACAAATTTAATTCAGGAACTCTGTAAGCTGATTGCATATGTTCCATGACCAAAGGAATTTTGTCAAGTCTTATTTGACCTTAATGATGTACAAAACCTTGCTCTGAATAATTTTTAAAATTTTTCCCTCCACTTTCATATCTATTAATAGCCTGTCTCACCACAAAACTGTTTTCCTGTTTTTTTTTTTTTAAGAAAAAATCATTTATTTTCGATTCTGGTTTAATAAAAATTTAAAAATAAGCATATTTATTTCTGCAACCTCAGAGGTCCAAAATTTCACCATGTAAAGGGTAAGCCAAAAGTTTTTAGCCTAGTTAGAGCTTCTGTGTACTTTTTCCAGCTTAAATTATTGTTTTTTGTGGTGATTTTGAAATGCTTGTGGGGTCTTGTAGCATTTAAAGATAGCTTTTGTTTTGTTTAATAGAAGAACACATGAGCTCTTATTCACAATGATTTATCATTGCGATAACAGTATAAATGTTAATTTTCTTTTTTCTGGCTTCTCTATCCTCTTTTCTAGTTAGAGATATAAGAAAGACAGCATTAATAAAAGAAGAAGAAAAAACATTACAAGAAACGCATTTTTAACATGCTTTTGAAGCTGTGAAAAGTGTTTTTTTACTGTTCAACAGTATCCAGATATTATTTACTGCTGCTTAACAAACTATTCCTCTGTAGTACCAGTCAAATTCAAGGAAGAATTAAAAAAAATAATAATCTAGTTGAGTGTATGTCAGTTTACAGTCAACTGCACTTAATGTGGCTTGTGTAATTATGATGTTCTTTAACCACATGCACAGGGGCATGCACACACACACATTTCTCTGCTGTCCTGCTCACTTAGCTGACACAATTAGTCCTCTATTCATTTCACTAGAGGGGAGCATTTGTCTGTCATTTTCCAAAATATTTCATGCAAGAGGAATTTCTAACACACCCACTTCTTCTCTCCTTTGTTTTGTTTGGGGGTAAAGGAGAGGACTGGCTTGTAGATAGGATCTCATGAATCATTCTGGGAACCACACAGCAAAGTCAGATATGTGTCTTTCCTAACCGTATTGCTGCTGTGATAAATGTTTTCCTATACACCACAGTAATGATTCACTTGTGCACACACAGAGCTTCAGCCATTTGGCCATAGTTACACCCCAGGTATTGAAGAACCTGTAGAGCGAGGCAATGAGGTACGTGGAATTTTATGAGTCTGCTGTACAAATAGGTTTCTCTCTCACCTTGATGAATCAGAGGAGAATAAGTGTCATATTGTCCATGAGCCACTCAGAGCACATCACCAGCAAGATGCCTTGAAGGAAGCACGTTGGGACCTCTGGGCGAAAGGCCTGGGTACAATGAAACTTTGCCTTGTGTAGTCTCAAGTCCCAAGCAGTTTCCGTGGCTCTCACTTTGCAGTCACTGTCCCAGGCATCATACCAAGGTGTGGTGTGGGAAGCATGACTTCTCCATGAGTTCAATCTGGAAGATACCAGGCTGTTGCAGTTCCACTGGATGGTCAAGGGGAATTGGAACTGTTGAGCAACATTTAAGAATGTGTGAGAAGTTTTCACCTGTAGCCTATCACACACATTTTGCCTATGACTATAAGGATTTGCTAACCCAGGAGACTGCTTCTAAATTATGCCCTTTTGTGTGGCTAAGTGCCTATTCTAAGGGTGGATCTGTGTAGTTAGATGCACATTTTTGCCAGAGATATAGGATATGTCACAGCCTCCATTTTAAAAAACATATTCAGATTAAATCCTAATACCAATTTCAAAGAAACAAAATGGAGTAATTAGGGCAGTTTATCCCAGATGCTTAAGAATGAAATAAATAAGTATATTTAGAAAACTACTCTTGTGCTGCAGTCCTTCAAAGGGCCATAAGAGGATGACAACTGTAATTCTTAAAAAAAAAAAAAAAAAAGTGGAGGGGTTGATGAAGACAGAAAATAGGAGAAAGAAGTAACTACTTGAACCTCCATTTTTAATTATTCAGTGTCATCACACAAAAAGCATGAATTTATTATGTACACAATTGCCAGAATAGGATTCTATCAACTGTCCCACAACACGTGGCATATATTTCTTTTCTATTAGCCACCTAAAAGCAAAGTGTTTAATCTGAACTGGATCACTACGCTTACTATACAGTTAAGAGAAGGAGATAAATACCCACACCCAATCATTCAGCCCACTTTCTTTTCCCATTTATCTTAAGGAGGAATGGATTATTCTCAAGGGAACCCTATTATTCTTTGCTGCCTATAGAAGAAGCCTAGACAATTAGGCCAGAATAGATAGCTAAATCTTAGGTGAATGTGTTTAGGAAACTGGCAGAACTAGTTGGGAAATTTTCTTCACCATTATTAGCAGAAAGATGCCGTTTCCGTGGTGTTACAAATATCAGGAAAAATCATGCTGCAGAATTCCTTTTCCACCAGAATGCATGGGGAGATACCACCTGTCTAAGATAATCAAAACATATTACAAGAAGATCAAGACCCATGGGATGAGGAACCATTGTCCCCCTCAAAATAGCATTTCCCCATTTCTAAAAGATGTGGAATAACTTGATGTGTGACAATTTTTAGTATTTTACTTTTTTGTCCTAAGGCAGGATGGAAATGTGTTTCCAAACACTGGAAATTCTCAAGAGATGAACATCTTAATTTCTCTTTAGCAATTGTACGAAAACCTTAGCCTTCATTTCTTCAAAAATTAGAGCTGTGGAACAAAGCTTGAAGAAATTACGTTAATCACAGTTAAAAAGAAAAGAAAAATAAAACCTACCAAAGGAATTCCAAGACCATCTTTTTTTTTCTCCAGAAAGCTGCAGTTTTTAAATGGACATATGACACTTTTGGTGAGGCCTGGCTGATGGTAGCTCAATGCTTGAAAGTAGTGTACACAGAATATTTATGGTCTGTTTATTCTTTGCATTTTGTATAATTTGATCAGGATATAACTTCGCTTTTCCGTTTGTTTGCATTTTTTAAAGTTTCACTTAAAACTATATTCTAGCACAAACTTCACTGGGAGGAAATGTTTAAAAATAACCTTTCCCACCCCTCCCTTCCAATTTTCTTTGACTGGTATTAAAGAAACAGATCATGATAGAACAATTACTGTCTTTTGGTGTCGTAAATATTATATTTATTTCAGTGACTTGGTATTTATACTGGAAAAGTAAAATGTTTGAATCTTAAAAAGTTGCAGAAGCATTTTTCAACTTGCATTCCTAGATTATCTGGGGTTTGTATCTGTATTTCTTGTTCCTGACATTTATATATTAGTTGAAACTCCTCTAATTGACCATAGTTAATTCTAAGGATGTTTCCTGTATTCAGTAAAACGCAAACTTCTGAGCTTACTTAAGAGACTAAACTTCAGCTATTTTTCTGATCATATAATCAACTTCCATTTGCCAGAAAAAAATGATTATTTCAAACTTATCCCTATTGGCCTCAGGTCAAAGCAATGATTTTTCTTTGAAAATAAATCACAGTAGTGATTTTTTCTCTGGAGATTTGTAGAAAACATAACAATATGTAGTTTCTTCCATCTCAAGCCATCTCAGCTATGAAAATGAGCTTGAATGTATTTGAAGGGCTTAAACTTTTTTGTCATGCTGAGTGGTATAACTAGATTGTGACTCAGACAATTGCAATAGAGCAGAGTTTGCTTGGTGCATTGTGGCTTTCTTCACAGACTTGTGAATTGGAAGCCCAAAGGACTCCATTCTGCTGTCCTAGATAACCTTGTCCCCTTCTGCCACATGCGTGAATGCAGCATTGCCTCATGCACTAGAGACATCGCACGCATCAAGTCGCATACTGAAGGAGGAATTTCCTCGTGGGATGGTGAGGCCCACAATACTGAGCTGCTGCTTGGAGACTTGCCACCGATTCTCAGTGTATTTTCTCAGTGTAATTTCTGATAAGGAAGCCCCCAACAGTAGATTTTCCTCTTTCACATCTTTACCTATTGGTGGATAGATTACAGATCGTGCAAGTGGACTGCTGGATATGTGGAGCTACACAGCAGCACTGCACAGCAGATAAGGGAGAAGGGGGCTTTGCTGTAGAAGCAATTGTTTTTGTGGGTCTCATGCCTAGTAGTCAACATTCAGCAGTGCCTTTGGCCAAGGATTGAAGGTTTCCCTTTATGTTTTGACCATTGAAAGATACTGGTAGGAACAATCAATTAAGTATCTGAGAAACTCCTGAAGGAAAAAAAGAAAAGTCTTGGCTTAGAAACAAACCAGCTGTAATTTCCTTAAGTTAGAGATGGGACCCAAACAATTCTTTTGGCTGAAACTGGTGCAGCTTTGGAGAGTTACAACTTTCACGCTTAGACCTTTATCTGAAATCCTCAGAGGAGCAGGTGTTTCTTTAGAATTGGCCTACCAGTGTTTTGGGTATGGCATGCCTTAGAATCCAGATCTGAATCTTAGGTTTCAAAATAATGGGTTTGGATGATAGTAATATTTAGAGGTGTAAAAGCAATGTTTTAGCAAAATGTGTTCTGAAAGGGATATAAAAAATTGTTTTCCTTCTTCACTCCCCTCTCCTTCTTAAATGTAGGTTTAGACAGGGGGGGAAAAAAAAAACAAAAAAAACCCCTAGGAATCGAATTTAGAGGAAGTAGAGTTGTCTGCTCTGCAAAAATAAAAGATTAACAGATACTTTTTGGAATGTGATCTCTTCAGAACTAAACGCTAATGGAGGTTGAAGTTAATTATGCATTTAACTTCTGGTTAATGTCTAACCAGTTAGGGCACTGGGTGTACTCATGTCATTTCAACAAAATATACAATATGACTCATCCAAGCAATGGATCAGCCCTATCTTGGGTCTACAGAAAGGTTTACTATTTTCTGTTAAGAAAATATGAGCTATCAAAAAAGGTAAATGTTCCATACACCCCATGCTATTGACAAACCTTGAAATCACTTTGGTATTTGTTAACTCTTTGACATGCAGAAATGACTGGCTTAAAATAAAACTCCTCACAAGAATAATTTTATTTAGGAGCAACTACCCTAATACTTTTATTCCAGAAATCTCTTTAATTCCTTTACAGATTGGTTAATCTATTTTCTTCCTCCTTATAAACCAGGCTGGAAGAAGAAACAGACTGATCATGTCTGAGAAGCACGAACATGAAAGAATATTAAGTTTCACTTCTATTCTTACTAGCTCAAATGCTGACCTGCTCTGGGAGATAAGATTCTCAATAGATCATCTTTGTTTTTAAATTTCCATTATCACTGAGCTACTTTCCATCAGGCCAGCTTCTTCTCAAGAGCTCTACCTTAAAGAGTTCGTGTTGCTTAGGCATGCTGGATAAAGCTGTACTACATATCCTGACCTTAAAATGCTCTTTGAGATTGATGTTTACCAAATGCAATTGGAAACAGCCTGTGTAACATTTCTTTTCACAAATCCCAGCACCTCACACTATATTCAAACAAATAATTTTTCTAATTGACCGTTTTTATAAATCCCTTATTCAAAGTACTCAGGGATTTACCCTCTCTTCAGTGCTTGCTTTCCTCCCCGTGATCTAATTATATATCTCCCTTTCCTTTTAAAGTCTCAATCTTCAGAAGATCACAAGGGACAACATTAGATGATTAAACTTAGTATAACTAACTGTATTGCCAATGCTATAATACCTTATGGAGCTCAGCTGAATCCTGCTGGGTCAGTTCCATTCTCTGAGTTAAATCAATGAGCAAATACTGCAAATGTCAGTCTTTTTTTTGTAAAAAATAACCTAAACGATACTTAGTTAAAGATAGCGGGAGGTTTACCTGAGATTAAGATGTTTGTAATAACCCTTGAAAACTCACATTTTTGTCTAATGTGAGCTTATGAGCTCAGTTAAGAACAATAAGTTGAAGCAAAAACACTTTCATTTCTCTTACAGAAGGGAAGAAAAAGAAGGTGTCTCTTACAGAAACTTGAGCATATTTTATCTTGCACACAAGGAATCTGGAAATTGAAGTTTTATTATGAGTAATTTTTTTCAGTTCTATATCTGACAACTTTTTTTTCTGTATATGTTCATTTCTGCAAAACATGACTCAATATTTAATACAAAACTCTAACAGTGTGTTATTGGTATCAGTACTATAAATGTTTGTCTAGTGTATTAGGCAAACTACTGCAGGATTCAGTTTCATGTCGTATAAGGAGAGGAGAACAGCCTTTGTTGAAACTTTGATCTTATCCTTATCAGCATTAGTTCTTTGAGCTCCTCAGATAATATGCTGCATAGAAGAGTAATGATCACAAGTTGGATAATTCTGCAAAAAGGGAGTGCTTCTTGGAAAATGTAGAAAATCTTCAAGAGGTCGGGGGAAAAGGTAGTGAGTGTTTCTGAATTGTGTTGAAATATCTCCTACGGCTCTTCTCCTCCCATTACTACTAGGATGTTTTAACCTTCCCAGGCAGTGGAAAATATTTTAAAGGAGAGTTTACTTTGTGTATTTAGCAATGTGGGAAAGCTATGAGATGGGTGTTCCCTGAAAGCAGTGACTCATCCCTTGTGTCGATTCTATAAGAATAAGGGCTTTGTTTACCATGGAACTACTGAAATACGATACATTTTTATTTAGGCATATAACTTTCACTTTATGTATCCCAAATTAAAAATCCACAAAACTGAATGAAACTCTAATGATAATCTTACTTCTTCCAGTTATGGCCCCCATTTTTCTACTGTTTCCCAAGCAGAACCCTTGGTCTTGAAGGCTCTGAGTATATTAGCATGTTTCCCATCCCAAGTCGCAATATAATTTACAGTCTTACTCTGATAAGAAGATTCTGAACATTCTTTCTCTCGGTTTGTGGTTGAAGGAGATACCTCTCATTATGCTCTGGCATTTAATGACTAGAGCATTTTTCTTGTGCCAGTGTTGGAAATAGGGGTATCTCTGGAGAGTCAGATGATGCTGGATCCCCAGTTTGTTCTCTGATTTGAAGTGCTGAATCCAAAGAGCATATTGTTTTGTATCTCCAAGGTTAAGTGTTTTCAGTGTAGCACTTTCTCTATTATTGGAAATGGTCTATTTTATTTGGAATGTTAGACTTCGCCTTCAGGTGAGGTCTCTCTCTAGCTTCTAAGCTATTAAGGCTTGGTTCAGTAAATATTTAATTACTCCATACAAAACAAAGAAGATTTTGACAAAGGAGTCTTTTTCCTTTCCCCCCAAGCTATACAAGAAACCTAATCCTTTACCTTTGTCTTCTTAATTCTTCCTGAATATAGATGATATGAATACTACACGTGTTACTGAGGGCTGTGAATTTCATCTGGTGACCAAAAATCTGAAAGCTGATGTTGTGATGCTGGGTTTAAGGACCTGCATAACACCTAGCCTACAAACATTAGGGTGCGGCCACAAGAAACTCGTTATTTAAATTAAATTACTGTGATTCAGACTAATATGAACCTTCCATCTTAATGAAGATCAATCTACGTGTTTAGATTTTTTGTAGGGTTTGTAGTGTGTGGGTCACATATGGTGTGTGTCCAGTCAGATAGTTTTCTTCATTAGTAATTGGTCAAAGACCTAATGATTTTGCTTCCTAGCTTAAGACAGGAGTCTAAGACAAGTAGGATAGATTACATTTAAATTTCTGCTCATTGACCACCGAGAGAGTTCAGACTATTATCAGTGTAAAATTTAGATATCTAGTATAAGCTGAAGTTAAGTTAAGTAAGATGAATCTTACCCCAAATTGCAGTCTTCCTGTCACAGTTCCACTCTAACTTTGGAAGTAGAAGCAATATATGTTCTGTGAGAAACAACTAACCATAGAGAGGCCAATCCGAAGCTATAGAGCTCACCGTCTTCTTCGCGTGAACTACTAGATCTTGAAAAGGTTGAAGGAAAGAGAAAGGTTTGAACAGACTTAAGGAAAATTGACTATGACTATCACAGCCACTGTCTGTGGTGAAAGCAGTTTGGAAGGCTAAAACTGTTATACGTGGGGGAAAAGTGTCTCCTTGCAGGTCATAGCTGCAAGCTTGATTGAATTCCAATAAATGATATATTTTGGTTGCAGTTACACATGAAATGCAACAATAATGGAAATATTTTATATTCTCACCCTATCTGAATAAACTTTCCAGCATTATGTAGGTCCCAAGAGGAGGAGCTGGACTGCAACATTCAATTATGTAATTTAATTTACCCCAAATATCTTGGAAGAAATATTTTAGAGTTATTAGACTAACTTTTATTGCCCTGATAAAGCAGGCAAAGAATCAACTTCATGGGGGAAATTCTCTCCTCCCTCTTTTTTTTAAGCTAGAAGTAAATTGCTGTCCCATTTGTTAAGCTAAAATAATAGAACTACAACTATTCACTATTATCTAAGTAGTTTGACACTTTTCATGTCAACCAAGCTCTATTGTACTATAATTAGTTTAAACTTCTCTTAAAATTCAGTTTCAAGGAAAAACAGCCTTGAAAGTACTTATTCTGAATTGAAAGCCCAGGTTTATTTCTTCCACTTGTAGTCCGATACTTCCATTAGAGCTATAATTCTGCTCTTTTAATGGCTTCAATGAATTGTTGCTAGCTGACCACAAAAGAGTACAATCCAAACTTTTTCAAGCTTCTGGAATGAAACCACAGTGCAACACTGAGAGCTCCTCCTATTTGCCTAGGAAACCCCACTGACAGCTTGATCCACATGTTAAAGTCAGAGTCACAGCATGTCAAATCCATTATCAGTCTCACATCAATTCTCATCTGAAATTCCCACTTACACAGCCCAAAACACAAAACGGCAAGAAAAACACTGTAATCAAATGCGGAGAATGTTTCACTTGAGTATATCTCTGTGTATGTATCTATATACATATATATGTATGTTAATTTTAATATTTCCACTATAAACAACTTATCTTATGCCTGTTTACAATGCTCATGAAATGTTCAGAGATTCAACTAATAACACATTAGTGCTTAGCCAGCTGGAGAATTGGTGACGGCTGCCAATTACTTAGAATACTTCTAATAAACAATTGTTCCTCCCCCTCTTGAAATATATGGAAATGGACTATTGTTATTTTAAGTGATGCTGTACTGAAACGGCACCTGTGCTTGCTGTAACATAGAACATTGCATTCCAAGTGAGAAACAAAGCTACATGGGACTCCATGTCCCAACCTATTTTCTGCAGAATTTATGAATCTATTCAAGACAAAAGAAGGAAAAAATGTGACAGAGCAGATATCTTCATTGCTTTTGTTTGGACCATGTTAACCTGTCACTTACTATGTCATGTACCCATTGTGCCAAAAGACTGAGCATGTTTGTGAAGCAATGAAGATGGTCAAGAGAATGTTGTTTGGGGTTTTTTTTCAGTCATTATTCATGAGATATACATATACATTAAATACAAGAACAAGCCTCAAGGGCTCAGTAACTTCTGTGCTAAAAATTTAGGCATGCCTCACATTCCTGTTCACTCGACTTTTTCCATTAATTTTTTCTAGTTGTTGTTATTTTATATTTTAGTAATAGAGACAGCCCATATAATTTGTTTTTATGACTCATGAGCTGGCAAAATGGGATTTAAGTATTATTAAAATAATCCAGCATCCTTAACTTCCTGCATAAACCTCTCTTGCTCCAGTGCAACTCAGGGAATAGTCAGTTTCATAGCCAGTAGAATGGCTGGTTACGGTGACACAATATGCTAGTTTGGGGGTATATGGCTTTCTTACAAAGCAAATGGTGTCCCCTTTGATCAAGTTAAACCTCTGCATCTTTATCAAGATCAAAGCAGCACTTTAAATGTATTTATAGCGGTGAGCAAGAGAATTTTTTCTTTAGCTCTCAAAGAAGTAGAAATACCAATATTTTTCTTCTGTTTCAGCAACTGTGTTTTTCTTTGGGGGAAACAGGCAATTACTCCACCTCCTCATTCTTCCATACAGATGGGATAAATGCAAGGATTTATGATCACATGTAATCGCAAAACATACCAGTATGAACCAATAAAACATCTAGAATGCTACAAAAATCAATATATTGGTCTTTGTTCTCCTCTAACATTAAATAGGTAAACCAACACCAAAATCAAAACCATTTTTTAAAATACATATAAACCTTTCCAAGCAGAAAGCTATTCAGATGTACTGATATTCTCTTGTAGGACTTGGACTGTGATTCACAGAGGCTTCAAATTCTAATAAAAGATTCACACAAATTAGTTCTCCCACGTACAGAGTTGTTAGGATTCAGAGTCTGGTTATATGTGCTTACATATATGAGTCTGATATTACTAGTGTCCTCAAGGTGCAGGCTCAGGTTCTGATCTGAATTTCAAATGTATCTGGAATTGCTCCAAAAGAAGGTTTTAGGTCAAACCCGTCTCCAGTCCATCCCACATAAAACTAATGTCTCTTCTCAGAACACATTTCTGAATTTTTTTCTGGGTCCAAGAAAATCTTTCTAAGCACTTCACCCATATCCAGAGCTGCAGTCTGCTGAGTATGTTTTAGAACATTATGCTCACTGCGACTGGCATGTGAAATCAGCAAACTGCTTTCCTTTCTCCATACTCTGCCACTAAACAAAAAATGCTACATTGTCCTGAGGTATTGTGACATGCTATTTTTTCCCCGGAAAAAAACATAAGTCTGATTGAAGCCAATTAACGAGATTAGAGTTAAATGATTTACATGCTGTAATAAAAAAAAAAAAAAAAAAAAGATTTGCTATACTCAGTGTTCAGTTCTGTTTATCCGCAAGGCTTTCCCGTAAACGTCTCCTGCCAAAAAAGCACTGGAATGACCTCCAACACAAGCTATTTAACTTCACTGTACTCTTGCTTCTATTCTAATCAGACTTTAAATGGTAAATATTTACTAATTGCCCTCTGGGTAAATAATTAACAAGTCTTGATCTGTTTTGTTCAAGTAAAGTTCATCTGACAACGCTCTCAGATCGCAATCTAGACAGGCCTATCTTAATTAAATGTCCTCTTCCTGTACCATTTTTAGAAGCAGAAGTTTCGGTCACGGGCAGATTAAATCTGCGAAGGGGCAACAGAGCCAGGAGGGGCCTGGAGAGCACAGCGCGCCGGCGGTGCCTGCTCCAGAGCGAGCGGGGCCGGGGCCGGGGCCGGGAGCGGGGCCGGGAGCGGGGCCGGGGCCGCTGCGGCGTCGCGGGGCAGCGGCTGGCGGCCCCGGCGGGCTGCGACGGGGCTGGGCCGGGGGGAGCCCGGGGGCAGCGACAGCCGGGGCTGGCGGCGCCGGCGCGGCCGTGACCATCAGCAGAAGATCTATACTACCACTCTTAACAGACACGTGTAGCCTGCTATTTTTCATATTCTCGGAGCTTTTCCGGATCTGTGCAGACTTTTTTTTCTGTGATGGCCGTGGTCAGATTCCTATATAAAAACCAGCTTTCTTGCCAAATGCAGAGACTTTTCAGGAAGTCGGGAGTATTAGAGCTTCTCAAAGACAAGGTTGCTGTGGTTTTTTGTTTGTTTGTTTGTTTTTTTAATCACTTCTGAAACAGTGTAATAACAAAAAACTTCCATGTACATTTCATGCCAAGCCACATGCCTGAAGCATGATGAAGTTGTAAGTACCTAAAAATCACGATCTTACAATAGTTTCTTATCCTTAAGAAGAACTATTGTCCTATTTTGTCCCAAAGCCATAACTTACAGAAGCAGCAGGTCTGAAATGAACATTTTTTTTAAACCACTCAGTATTGGTGTGTTGGTGAAGATTTTAAAGAACTCCGCAAGTGCTTAAAACTGCTAGATGGATGGGCATTGTGGTCTGTAATTACTTAAAAAAAAAAAAAAAAAGAGAGAGACATAGCTATATTGTGGTAAGTTTAATAAAATGATTTGCTCAACAAGAATTTTGCTTTAAAAAGAAAGTGTGAGGATGAATAAAGAACACATATCAGTTAATACTTTTAGTGGCATGTTAAATCAATAAGACATTCTTATCTGGAATATTACATTCATTTTATTTGTAGTCTGTTTCAAAAGTTCAGGAACAGGTGACAAATTATTAGACATGAAGAAGAACGAAAGGAGAGACTGCTTAGGTTAAAGAAGAAATCAGGAAAAGGAAGAGGTGATAGACATACACAAACAATAATGAGAGAATGTTTTCAAGCATGCTTTGTTACCCTTTCTCAATCCTTCTTTTATGGAATTTCAAAACAATTTGTTTTTGATACAGATAACAAGAACATCTAAAAAACACCTACCGTATGCTTCAGGGCATACCTCAAATAATAATCTTAAGGTAGCAGGAAGCAAGTTCTCCTATTTTCTTAATTATCTTATGTGTTTTCACCATGGAGCTGATCTTAATCAATTGTATGTTAGCAGAGAGTGATCAAAGGGAATTAAAAGTTGTATATCACCTTAGTGATGTAGGACATTTCACAAAGTGTCTGAAGTTCTAAGTTTCTGTTCTGCTTTCCTGAGTCTCCTTGGATCATGCCTATTTTTCTTGGATCCAGTATTAGGTTAAGAAAAAAAATATCCAAACCAGGTGTGTAGGTCCTTAATTTCATCCTATGCTGATATGCAATATAAGATCCTAATAACTGTATGTTGTACTTAAGGGATTTCTTTTAGTCTAAGGCCAAAGGTACTAGACAATATCTAATGTATCCCAGTATGAAAGTCTTGCTATTAAATTATCAGTATTTGCCATAGAATCCAGTGACGCTGAAAAGAAAGACAAGAAAAAGGATGACAAGCCTTGTCAAGGCTTCTCTGGTGACAAGGGCTTTCTCTCCCTGATGAGATGAAGACATAAAGGAGATGCTAGTGAAGCAATTTTCAACATCAATTTATTAATACATTTAAATGACTAATCAGAGAACAGACTAGTGTGCTAAACTGCATTAGAGTGTAAAAAAGCCTTCTCTCATGTCCTTTCTGATCTTTTCTCTTTATATCTGTTAAATGAAGATTGCAAATAAAAGCATAATAAAATAAAATAAAATAAAATATAATATAATATAATATTAAAGCATTTACGTAGTTGTTCCAGAATAAACTATCTTTTCTGTTGTGGCTTCTGTTCATTTTGATGGTGTTGGTGGGATTTGTTTTTTTTTGTTTGTTTTTGTTTTCCTAGAAGCATACAAAAGCTGGCAGCCAAAAAAAATATTTGCTAGGTATAAAGGCATGGAAAGGGATAATTTTTCCCTTGAGATATTTACAATTTAAGCAGACATCTGGGTGGGAGGAGAAGAAAGGAGGCACTGAAGAGGGTCACAGAACAGGTCAGTGGCAGAGCTGTGAAGAGAAGCCAAGTGTCATGTCATCAGCTTTAGGGTCCCTAGACAACAACAGCTTACTTGGGAAATTTCACTGATACCTACATACTTTTTTATCAAAATCCACTCAGCAGAAATAGTATTTTGCTCTAATTCTCTTAGGCCAATCAGGCATGGCGAGATGCTTCATCACCTGGAACTGTAACAGAGTGCTGCAGTTGCCTCCGAAAACCTCAGGAATGTGTGTGCTGGGGGAGAGGGGGAGGTTTAGGGATCTCCTGAAGAAATATGAAAGACTTTGCATGACCAGAGCTTGTCATCTTGACTGCTGATCCGGATCGAGTCTGGAATCTGCTCTTTGAGTAACCCGGCCTTCTGCCATCCTGTCACTCACTATTCACTTCCTGCTTAGTGTTTTAAAGTTTTGGCTTGGACGTGGATTATATATGTGGTTTACAAAGTCATGTAATCAATAGCCAGTGAAACATAGCTGGGGGAAAACAGGTGGGGTTCAGGTTAGTTTTTATTAAATAAGCTGTTGCATATCTTGTGAGAGCAAAATATGACTTTTCTCATTATTGGACTTTCTCCATTACTCCTGATCTTCTGACTTCTTCAGGTCAAAAATCTGCAGCTGAGATTGTGTGGGAAATTCCTGTTGAAGTCAGTGGGAGATTTGCATATGATTGCTATAAGTCCCAATCAGTGTGTAAGCTACTTGTGTTCTGGTTTTAATTAGGTAAAGACAGCCAGTTTCCAATATAAATATCAATCCCAGTGACACAGATTTTTACACGTCCAGAGCACAGATCAAGCCAAGTTTTCAAACGTGTTTTACATCTTTGCTTTTATATTTTGGGTTTCCAGCTAGTCAAAAGTAGAAGTGCCATATTTCATGTGTTGTGTACTTCCAACTGTGACCAGGAGAAACATGGAGTCACAAGGAAGTGTGTTCCTACCTTGCTTTTCTGTTTTATTTTGCTGACTCAGGAAGTAGTTCACCTGGTCACCTGATATATGTTTTTTTCTAAAGTTTTGAGATTAACCTGTTGTTGTCTTACCACTATAAAGGCAATGGAAAATTATAGCAAAAGTGTTGTATTTTCTCAGGTATTGTCAAGAATGTAAAATATCATTTCAGGTCTTAAATTCAAGATGCTATTGATATTGTTGCTAGAAAATATGAATCAGTACATATTTTCTATTCTCATGCATTCTAGGTTTCTTATACAATATTATATAAAGGATATGTTTTATTTACTGATCTTATCACACACAAGGACTCAATGTATTGTAATTTACATGAATTAAAAAAAAAAGACAGAATATTTTCCCCAACACTGAAAATACTTAGAAGAGCTGGTGCTTTATTTCGTGGATATATATTTCTGTAGTCTTGTTAAAACCAGTTTCATTGACCAAGCACTACAATAAAACAGCGAGGTTTTTATCTTCATCTGGATAGTTTGCAAATGTTTACTCTTTCTGTTGCCTTGCCTGTTTTGAAGTTAAAATAAAGAAGTACTGGAAAGAGAATTATAAATTGAGTAATAATGTCACTAAGGGTCTATGTTATTTTAATTAAAATAATGCAGGGTCTTTCATCTTCCATGATCTCAAAGTAATACATGCTCCCTATATATTTACGTCTTGCCAGTACTGTTCTCATCAAAGACTGTGTTGATATTTTCTTTGATGTCAAAAAGTGCAGAGTTTGTCTTCAAGACTCCCAAAACATTAAACATGTGGGAGAGAGGGAGATGAACAAGGAAGACCAGGCTTGAGGAGATGCGTATGAAGGATCTGAACCACTTTGCGAGAAATGTTGTCTGTAATAAATGGCCTACTACAGATGCTTAAGAAAGGATTCAAGAACGAGGTGTGGACAATGTAATCCTCTTTTTGCTATGCTCTCCCGGTTTCTAGGAATCAGCAGCTAAATGTTTTCCTGATCCAAAGACTTTGTTTACATTCTTGTATTAATATGCACTAGTGGATGTGTTCACCATTAAACTGTGCATTTCCTTTTTGAATCCATTATACTCTTGTCCTCCATAATATTCCATAGCAACAAGTTCCACCATGCAGGTCCTATAATTATACCTATGTATCTTAACTCTATACTGTGCATAATCTTTCTACTCTAAATGGTGATATCTCTTCAGTCTGTGAATAGTACCACAAATAAGGAATGCTGGCCAGAATACAAAACTTTTTGGTAGAATTGGAATAAAAACAAACCATACCAGAGGTATTTTGTGCATCAGTATAAATCAGCTCAAAAGAGAGTTTCTTCTCCTAACAAAGTGCTTAAAATCATGATCTATGCAAGTTTGAAGTGAGTTAGATTAAGTAAATCAGCTAATTTGAGATAATATGGCAGTGCATTGCCTTTGACAACATAATTTAGTCTCTCAGTTCACTGATGAGAAGGGACTTGAAGATACATTTTTGCTACAATATTTTAGAATTAGAATAATTTTTAAGCTAATGATGATCGGGTTACTGATCACAGGCATATCCAAAAAGACCATCTTTATTTGTCACAGTTCTTAACTTCATATCCAGAAGACAGTGTTCTTTCATTCTGGCAGTTGTGGAAGAAGATAAAAAGATAGACTGAAATCATAGTTTCCTATCTTTCTAGGGTTGCAGTGTCCAGTCTTCCGTTCAGGCAAGTAAATGTAGTCCCAATGACCTGGAGGGGCTGAGGGGTCAGAAAAGACTGAAGATCTGATTCTCTCCTTCTGATATAAATCAGGAGCAAGTTCACTGAAGAATCTTGGGAGGACAATCTCATCCTCTCTCTCTATATTGCTGTTTTTAATGGCTCAAGTCTGGATTTTTTATACTGTTCTTGAGCAAAACTTCTGTATCTCCTCTGTTCCATGTTACCCAATGAGCTGATCCATTGCTTCGCATCTAAGTGCAAGATGGTTGCAATTCAGCAGTGTTCTTTATCTACAGAAGGCAGAGCTCTTTGAGCTGATAGGAGTTTTAGCAGCATAAATATATAGCATGATAAATAGCACAGTCATGTCTTTCAATCTTAACAAAAGTGTGACATGGAAACAATGAATTAATTATAGATTAAATTTTCTGTAAATTGTACTTCTTTATTTCTTCTAATGATACCAAATGTGCTAGTAAGTCATAAATTTTGCTCTCACAGAAGAAGACTAAAGCAAAAAGAACTTGTAGTATGAACACATTTAGCTTATACTTCTGTCCTTACAGTCTGGTTTTAGTAATAACTACTTTGAGGTTAATACAAATGGCACCATCCTACAGATGTAGCTGTAACACAGTATGTGGTTTATGCTAAGCCATTAGAGCTATTAAAGCACATTATCATTAAGTAGTGTAATAACATGAGCTGTGCTTCCTGCATTACTGAAATGTTTCTCTCCTTAATATTTTTATTGTGGAATTCCCTATGATTTATGACTGTGCAGCTAGGCTAATTTCAGTATTGCTTGTCAATACATTTTGGCCTTGTTTGGGCTAGTCACAAGTCTTTCAACGAAATTCAGTTTGATTAGATACAAAGACTAGTTCTCTTGGCTAAATGGGTGAGTTCATCTGAATCATGAAAGCACCCACTACCACTTTGCCAGATTGTAATCTGAATACAGTAGATGTTTTATTTCTGTTGTACTGAGTATTTTAAGATGTATCATTCTGAAAAAAAAAAAAAGGGAATACTTAGAACAGGTTCTTTGCTTCAAAAAGTTTTTTCATTTTCTTCTTGTTGGGGGGGTTGTTTGTTTGTTGTTGTTGTTGTTGTTGTTGTTTTTAAAGACAGGCCATGACTGATGCTAAGGCCATGGAGTGACAGACAGAGTTTAGCCAGAAAAATTGAGTTGAAATAATTTCTCTGAAGAAGCTCAGCAGAGAAGTGGCAGCATCAAAATGAGAAGTAAAATTTCCCAAGTTTCAGTTCATAGTCTCTCTTCAGTGCTATCTCTATTGTTTTCAGTGCTGTAGCTACCCTTATGTAGTTGAGTTATATGTTAAAGTTGAACAGTAGTAAACTTTCTACAGTGTTTAATCTTTTATTGGGAACTTTCATGTTGGTCATCCTCTTTAAAGCATTGCTGAACATCTCAGATAAACTACTGACAGACAACAGTATATTATACCAGACTAATGGAAAATCTTTTCATCTATAAAGATCATAATGCTTTCTTTTTCTGTTATATAAATCCTCATGTCCAGCACTAGCAACTGTGTACCTGATAAGTTCTTATTTTATCATAGAATAACTTCATTGCAAAATTGGAAAAAAATTGGTTCTCTTCCCTTTCAGAACTGGACTGCATTCAAAAGCCAGAGAGCAAAATGGTTCTGAGCAAACTGACTTTCAGTGCTGAGGATAAAATGCTGTATTAAGGATTGCTTCTTAAAAGATATTGACACAACGCAGCTCCTAGTAGATCTTAGACTATCTTAACTGTGTGTTATCGACTTCATTGAGACCACACAGGCAAAGAGACCTCCCTATGTGTGTTCGATCCCTTGATCTCTTGTGGTCATGCATTTAAAGATAGCAAGACTAATGACCATGTTTTAAGAGTGACTTACCATAAAATGAGAAGGAGCTATACTTTATCTATCCCTTCTGTTTATTAAGAGGGAATTCCCCTTCACTTTGTTATTTGCAAGGTAGCTAAAAGCAAGTTCCTTGCAATACTGTTCTTTATGTGGAATTCAGTAATTCTTTCATAAGAATTTTTTTATGATGCTCTAAATAGATGAGACTTTAGATCGTACCTTAATTAGAAAAATAGTTAAGCAGAGAGTTAAAGGGAAAGCAAAATATTGTTCAGAAAGAGCTTACCAACAGCAGATCATGGCAGGCTTTTTTGGGGGTGGGGTGGGGGGGGAACAAACTACTGCTTCTTCAGACAGTGAATTCAGTAGATCTCTTATATCCAGACTTTAGTAAAATGTTTCAGATGTGCCACAGAGAAAGCTATTAACCAATTTAGAAAGATAGGATTTAAGGAGGAATTGTACTATGGATGGGAAGATAATCCAAAAGAAGGTGGAACCAGGGATTATTAAAAAGAGAAGGAGCAGGCTGGAGGGCAGATATTGGTGGAGTTCCTCAAGGATCAGGCTGAGGCATAATTTTGTCTTTCATTAATTATCTATGCACCAATATTAGAAGTGTCCTTAGCAAACTCAATTGCATCACAAAGCTGGAAGCAGGGTCACTACCAGAAAGAACTGAGACTATATATGCAGAATGTCCTAGACATGAAGACTCATAACACAGAACAGGACAAAAAGCTAGGTCATGCACTTGGCAGAATTTTTTTGTTAGTTCCTATGTGCTGAAGATGAACAAGAAGGAGTATGGGCTGATGACATGATGTAGCTATGAAATACAACATAGCCATGAAAAAGGCAAATGAAGAATAATCTCTAGGATTATGCAGAGAAGAAAATAGAGGTGTCTTTAGGGTGGGAGAACAGTTTCCTTTTGAGATTAAAGACAGAAAAATGTTAATGCCAATTTTAAAGGACTTTGTGACACTTTACCTGGATTACTGTTTTTCTCTTCTGGTCATACATATTCAAGAATAAAGAGCTCCACGTGAAATTTGTACTTATGGTCTACTGTGTGATTGGAGGTGAAAAGCTTGTTGCAAGCACACTAATTAGTAAAGCCTGACCTATTTGATTAGCTAAAGAAAGCCAAAAAAATATGGTATCTTGCTGGAAATATATAGGAATAAGGATGCTATGCAAATAAAGGAAGAATTTAAATTGCTGGTGCAAGAATAAGTGGAAATAAGTATGAATATGTATTAAGGTAGAAACTAGAAGGAGATTCCTAGTCATTCCAGGAGCTGGCCAACCTGTGTCTCCTAAGTAGCATGCAAGCAACAAGCAGTTCAAGCGCAGCTTTCTGCTAGAGCTGTAACATATGACCTGCAACAAGGCTATTCTAGTATACAGGCTGCTTAATCCTCCAGACCCCTGTTGTCCATTCCAATATGGCAGCAGCAACCAAGGAATCCAGCACTGCAATGATCTCACTATGTTCCCAGACAAACTCCACCTCACTAATAGGAGCCGCTTTTCTCTGGGCTGTGAAATACCCTTGGAATATTTTCTGCCCAGAGGTTTCTGAGATATGTCAGGCAGGAGAGCTATGATAAGGTGACCCAGCCTTAAAACCAGGAAGTCTCATCTCCTCTGGGATCTCCTGTAGTGAACTGAAATATGTGGTATGTGGTTTACTGCTCCTGAGTGATGAGGAGGAGTCAATTGACTGAGAAGGAGATTGAAACAGCCTAATCAAAAAAGATTTTGTGGCCTGACTTGTGCTAAGTCATAGAAAGGATACTGTGCAATGATGAAGTGCATGCATATGGGGAAAATTTCAGTCTGCCATTTAAAGTTAAGTGGAGTAATACCTAAAATAAACTAAACAGGTGTGAATAAGACCTGGACCATTAAAGTAGGCTCTAGCATATGAACACAGTAACGAATCAATTGGGGTATACATAACATAATATGTGATATAAGGAATTAATAGTAACATGTGAAGGGAACTTGGCATTTTTCATATCTGGGCTAGTGGATGACTTGACCCTTCTATATATTATCTGGTCATGAATGTCTGTGCTTTGTTGCTTCCTATTCTTTACTCTACTAGAAATCAACCTAAATGACAACTCTGGTGTAGAATCAAATCTGGTTTTGAACGTACCTGTTTGAAAGCTCTTGTTCATGCAAGAGGCATTCTGGAGAAAGCAATGGACTAGACACCTAACTTTTAAGTGACTAAACATAAGTCTCACCCTGATTGACTGTCAGGGATGTTTACACTCTGGAAATAGCAAAGAAAACTATGAAAGGGAAAAGGAGATGGAGAGAAATATCATTTAAGCCAGTTTGCCAGCTTTTTAAAACAATTTATATTTTACCTTATATTTTTCCAGTATAATCTAACTTTTCACAGTTTTTCATTTTTTCTGGGTGCAGTGGAGCATTGCAGTAAATTGTTAATCTCTAAGCTTCAGAAGAAGGAGCAGAAGAAAGTAACGAATACCTGCCAGCAGCTATACTTACTTTTAACAAGCAACCCAGAGCCTATGGATATAGTAAAAAACCTTATAAAAACAAACAAATACACAAACAACAAACATGAATCAATTATTTTAAAGCATTCTGATTTGACTTATTCCACGTAGCATAAAATATAAACGTGTACAGATGGCCTATATAATCTTAACCTAAGCAGTATGTAGACCACTGAATATAGTCCATGACAACTTTTCATGTGGTTTGAGGAATTATAATTCCCCATCCAAAGGTTAATGAGTTTAACCTTCGTCCACTGCAAGTTTTTCCCATTCTCCCAGGTTCATCTGACTAATCTTTTACAGTAATCTGGCCCAATAATCTCACCTGCATCCAATCCCCTCTGCAGAGTTAATCAAAAGCCATTATTTTCTGCAAGACCCAACCTACCACATGCTGTATGAAGGTAGGGGAGGACCAGGCAGCATTAAAGCAGTAAGGCTAGACCTAGTCAGGTTTTTGGACTACACGTGCCCCATATTTTCTAGCAGTTACACCCAGGGATGTGGAGGCACAGAAGGAACAGACTGTGGTGCAATATATGAGCACACTCTTGCAGCAACTTGGCATTTTGCTAATGATGCAGACAAATACGCTAACAACTGTGTAGCCCAGGAAACTCCTGGTTAGCCCTACTTTTACTAACCGCTGTAAGGCTTGTTACCTTGTAACTGCAACTTAAAACATATCCTAGACAAAACTTTGGTGCCTAAAAATCAATAATGAAGGAAACAAGAAGTAGGAAGAATACATTTCTTGAAGTTAGAAAAGTTGCTCTGTATTTTTTGCCAAACTGTCAAATCTGGCAAATTTACCTTAAAGTAAAAGTGTTCCATACCTGCACAAACTACAATAAATACAAGATAGATGTCACTGGAGAGGGAGGAAAAGCACATTTGCCAACTATTTCATTTTTTCCCCATCCACTCTTCATAAGTGAGCAAGGCTAATAACTTGAAAGCTTATGAGCTGAATGTCTGTATCCCATCACGAATGCCTTTACTGATTCTGCTCAGTAGCAGAGTGAGTGAAGCAAAGCAAGGATTCAAATGTAAAACAGTGAAATAGCTTTTGACATCTACTTCACAGTTTATTTTACACTGCTTCAAAAGTAGCTGGCTCTCCAGTACCATCAGTGCTATTTAGATGAGTGGGCATTGCAATGGCAGATGCAATTCTCTGATGACAAATACAAGGTAATGAACATGGGAAGGAATAATTTGAACTGCTTGCACACATTACTAGGTTGTAAATTAACTCTAAGCAATTACTCAGAAAAATGACAACAACAACAACAACAAAAAAACCACCTGCCTTTGAGGATCACAGTGGAAATTTCTGGCCAATGTGCTGTAGATGTCAAAAAAGCAAAATGAAAATATATATCAGAAATTAAACTGGAAATAAAGTAGATATTTGCTTATGGGTTTATATTGTTCTTATTCACCATGGTATTCGAGAATATCCCATGCAATGCCATTAATATTAAGAAATAGCTATAGGATCCATTGTAGTCTCTGATGTTTCATCAAGTGCCTAAGTTACAGGTGTGTGCATATGCGTATGTGTATGAGTGCTTATTCTCACATACATTATGTTTCTATTATTTTGCAATGAGACAAGGGATAAAAATGTCAGTCTTACATCAGTCTTTGGTTGGTATGCCACATGTTGTGATGACACCATATAAATCAGGCATATACCTCAGTTTTATTTGAGTAGCACACACATAGAAGAGAGAGGGTTAGTTCATTTGGGCAGCAAACCCGTTGTAATAAAAATCATAAATACCTACATTTTATCTGAACTAATTAAATGATAGAATAATGATAGATTTAGGGCAGGGTGCACTATCAAGATACATCAGATAAGTAAAGATACAAAGACAGAAAAATCAGTCTACTTTTATTTATAACTTAAGTCTTTTGCTTAATCTTGCTGCTCCTTAGCATATAAGAATTACTCATTTTATGCTTTAGGTCTGATTATGTTTCTGCAAAAGTTTCCTGCCAATTCATTTCCGTTGATTCTAACAGCATTTCTTCCAGTGTATATAAGTGTAAATTAGATCAGCACTAATTTTTATTAAATTTAACTGTTCCTACTATTCTTAATTAAAAATATGTAGGAAAACTCCAATAGCACTATTTTATAATGGAAAAGGCTACTCTAAATTAAATGAATCTAAATGTTCACTGGAACTTCCTTTTTTGACTGATACAGAGTGGATAGATTCTGATGATATTGAGAGAGCTACATTTCAAGAGGAAAAACTTGTTTGTTTTTCATTTTTATTCAGGAAGTTTCTTTGATTACTTTGATTAATTTTGCATAATAGTATATCAGTTTACGTTATTTACAATTCAAAAAATTTACAAGCATAATAAAATAATTAAATCTTTTTTGAAAGAAGTCATTTGTTCAAACTCAGAACAAAGTTCAAGGAAAAATCCTTCTCAGGTAATTTGAACTGGGAGTGATGCACACGGGTACTCTGAACTGAAACAGCACAAAAATCCACTATGAAAAGCATTTTTTATTCTCCATCATAAGTTATCTTCATCATCATAAGCTTTCTTCATAAGTTATGTGTAGGAAATGTTGAAAATATAAATTACACATTAGTTAGTTGTTGTGACACTACAAGGTAGTTGCATAATGTGCATAATTTATCCAGACGGGGGGCCAAAAGAAGATACAGATGGGAGTACATACTGCAAACGTAGCATATATTACAGAATACAATCTTTTGCATGTTTGGGAAATATCCAGTGACATATTTTTTCCAAGTCAAGTTGACAGAAGTATTCATTTTAAGAAAGATCTGTTTTTTGGAGCTACCTTAAACCATCAATGTTTTGATGGAAAATGTTCTCCATGGAGATATTATTGTTATAGCATATTCTGCTTCCCTTCTGTCTTTCCCCTTACTTTAAGTAACATGATTTAGGCTTCTTTGTGTTTAATAAAAAGAAGAAGGAGAAGAAGATAGATAAAATCAGGCTAATTTAAAGTGGGTATAGGAATGAAATGGACCTTCTGAGTTACCAAGTCCAGTTCCCTGTTTTGCAATGGTCAGGTTGATAATGGTAAATAAAATGTGCCCAGAACCACTCTCTGATGCTGAGGCCAGCTGACAAGGAGGGGTTCATGCCTATTTCATTTAAATCTCTTGCTCTCCAAAACTAACTGTATTAGGAATGGTCCCCGGTTGATGCTAACACCCTGTCTTGGGAATTATTTGTGAGAGTTTAGTTGGTCTGGGCCAAAATCATACCACGAAGCAGTTTTACAGTGTAGACAACTGAGTTCCAATGCACAGGTATGTGTCTTGATGTTATTTAAATATAGTATAGGGAAAACCAATATATTTATAAATTGATTGAGCTCTCTGAGAACTACTTTTTGCTCTCCTTAGGTCTATTGGGAGTGTGTTCCAGAAGTTCACTTCTTTAGTGAATAAAAATCTTTGTCTAATTTCCAGTATACTTTTATTCATATCTAGATTATACTTTTATGTTCTTGTTAATGATGCTATACATAACAAACTAGATTACACTCTGTTTATCAAACTCCTGCTTTATGTAAAGGAAGAATCAGTAAAGTGCATCTTGAACCAAGAATGCTGATAACAAGTTCAAATTCAAGTTGCTCTGCACTGAATATTTGACTAAGGTTACTGCCAACATTTCCTGTAAATTAACCTTGTAATAGTAAATGGGATGCTTTATACCATTATGATAAAGCAGAGTACATTACTGAACTCTATGGTTTTTATCTAGGCTTGTGGACCCTAAAGACATAATGAAGAATGATGAAGTGATATTAACTATTTGCTGAAGAAATCTGTTTAACAAATGTGCTCATACAATAGTTTCACAATAAATTATCGTTCTCTCTCTCTATTTTGAACTTGATAATGAGTATTTTAAGGATTTATATGTGATGGGACTGAATCACTGATTCTTAGCCTGAATGTGCATTTGCTCATTTGAATATCCCAATTAACATCAGTGGGATATTGATGTGATTAAGTACCACTCAGGATGTAGAATCTTGTCCAGTGCAACTTTGTCAGCAGTCCACTGCAGGCAACTTACAATGGTATGAAAAATGTACAGACTGTGATCCTGAAAATAAGCAATTAATCCAACTGATCTTATTTTGATTAAAAGGCTTTTCTGTCCTGATGTACTGTATGATCATTCATATTTCAGCACCTGCTGAAAATACACTGTTGTTGGTACATATTCAGGCTGTTTCATCTTCTGCAATATTAGGTAAATCTGAATATTTATACATATGCATGCGCATATATAGCCTTACCTTGGCCTCTGCACTAAGCTGATAAAATTTAGTGTGTAAGATGGAAACTTAACCAGAAGCTATTCTACTGTTAGTAGAAATCATGACTCAAAAAGTGCTATCCTCATAACCACAGCAAGTAGATCTTCACACCTAAGAACTGTTTACAATTGCCTTTGGGTGCATACAATTTGGACTTTACACCCACAATAGCTGTGAAATTTTGATGCAAGAAAAAAGAAATCTTCAAACACAGTTTTCTTGTCCAAGGGAAGCTGTTTCAATATGTATCATTTTACTTCCTTATACACATATAAAAAAGGGGACAGATAATGAAAGAAACTTGTTCAAAGAGCTTGGAAACTAAAGTAGTTTTACTGAAATCCTGATCCAACACCAATGAAGTCCTAAAAGTGCCTACCAACTGAAGGAAAGGGCTCAAATAGTAAAGCTGACTGGCTGCCTTACAGTGCAATATAATAAGGTCAACAGAGTGGACACTCAGACTGTAGTTTCTCTGCATGCCAATGGTTCGTGTTCCCATTATGCCTATAGCTTCTGGTTATTATTTCTGCTTGCTTTCCCTCTGTATCTTTCCCCTGCTGTGTACATTAGAAAATCGAAGTGCATGCTGAGCTCTCACAAGTCCCTCATTCTCTGGTTTTCTCCCCAAACAAAAAAAGAACAAAAGTGCTTTTCATAGGGATGTGGCAGTCATTGTATAGCTAAAGCTGAAGATTTCCCCCCCCCCCCTTTTAAGGCTGCTGAAGAACTGTATTTTTTAATTTCTTATGGGAAAGGGGAAAATGAAAATATCTTATTCTCCTCAAAATATTAAGAATTCTGGTGATTTTGTCAAACAAATATCAATGTAAATTTTTCTAAAAGGACTGGCTACCTCTAGTGTTCAAAGAAATTTCACTTTTATCCAAATGATATTCTAATTAAAAAAAATAATTCAATCAGGTGTGACTATTAGCCAAGTATAGCACTCAACAGTTTCTGCAACTAATGCATTTCACAGGCAGAGTGGTACCGAGGTTTTTCTGAAATTTCTTGAAGATATTGGAAAAGCTATTATAAAGATTCAAAGCTGTACAAATGTTACTGCATGAAAATTTTCCTTTAAATTTATTATCCTTTAAAATTCAAGACTGAACTTAAATGTGTCAAATATATTTTAATTTGTTGGTCCTGTTGAGACCTATTCCTTTTGGCCAGTTTGAAGGTATGATTTTACTGTGAGTTAGTTTGGTTTAATAAGAGATGTAAACCATAAAAGTCATGAGTCACCTTATAATGTACATATGAAGGAACTTCACATTCTGGTGGAAACTTTCTAAACTAAACTGTGCACTAAACTGTGCTCTTAGAACCCAGAGAGAACCCATACCATCATTTATCACTTCGACACAAGGCACAATTCTTGTGATGAAATTTACTATTCTGAACTGATCAGCCCATGATTTTTATAATTTGTGAAGATCTAGTCAATACACTCAACATAGTCCAGGTGCAATTCATCCCCTATTTAAATATCTGTTTAAAATAGGTCAGATGAATCACATCCCTAGGGTAGCTATTTCTTTGCTTTAACTATAAAGAAAGATTTATGTCACTGGCTGAGATGTTAACATCTACATTGTAGGTGTTGAAAGTCAGGTGAGATAAAATCCTGCTGATATGTTCTGAATAAATTATCTTACCACTCTGTGTGGCTTTTTTCCGGTTAACAGAATGGTCAAGATAAATGTTCACCTGCCTGCCAGAGAACTGTTACTCTTCGATTGCCAAAATTGTTTGCTTTCCAGAGAATAAAGATAATTTTCTTTACAGTGGACATCTCTGAGACATGCTAGGAAGCAATTCATGCTTGACCTCACCTCAGGTCACCTCTGGTTATTGGTGTATTTTATGGGTATGATGAATGGATTGTTCATGACTGTAGACATGATGAACTCAAGCAATTCAGTGATATGATAAAGCTGATCAGGATTCAAGTCCAGTGAGAAGGTTTGCATCTCAGGTGCTCTTCTCTTGACCTTGAAGGGAAAATATGTACTGTACAAGAACCAAAAGTGAAAAATTTTAATCTGAGTGGCCAGTGAATAACCTGATTTTCATGACTTCTAAGCAGTGAGTTCTGTGATTCTATAAAGGGAAAATGCAAAAAAAAACCCACCAAACTAAACTGTTTTTAAAAATCAATTTAATCGGTTTCCACAAACACTGAAATGCCAGAATCATATAGCTATTGCTTGACATGATTACAAAACACAGTCAGGATTGTTTGCCTACTTTAATTACATAGTTCCCACATGAGTTCTTACATAAAATCTTAATTCTCTACTTCATCTGGTCTATGATTCTCCTCTCTATATATCTCTTTTGAGGCATCTTTGTCTTAATATATTTTTCAGAGACACAAACTATTTTCAGCTTCTATCCTGAATATTGGTTAGTTAATCTCCTTGAAGCATAGAACTTCTTCTGGGAAATTGGAATGAATAGAGGATAATGGCTGACCTGACCAAACCAAGAAGAGTGGCCTATATAGGGAAGAGCAGTATAAAAGAAAATTAACAAAAAAAATCGGAAGAAATGGATGAACTGGGCATTGTTTCCCATGTGGAAAATCACTATATTAAGAAAGATTGTTGTCCTCAGCTTTTTCTTGGAGGCAAGTAGGTCGTTATCCTCAGTGGTAAGACTTCTTTGTCTATATTTATCAAACTAGTTGTTGCATAATGACTTATCTGCCTGAGTAGCTACTGGGCTCTATGGTTTATATCCTGCAATCCTAGTTTTCTTTATGAACTCTACTGATTCAAGTAATAGATGCCAAGAATTTTTATCCATATACTTATGAATAAATCACAAATGCCAAATTTGAGTGTTACCCTGGGTTCCTCATATCTTACTGTGCTTCTCCTAAAACTGTCTTATCCTTCAATAAATTTAAAAATATTTCATAAATATAATCTTCAAACACCGAAAGCACAAAGAAGCGTGATTGTGAAAATATATCTACTTTGGATAACAAATAAAACACCTGAAATACTTAGCTATTTTGTGATTATCTAGCTTTGTCTTTCTCACCCTTGCTCCATTTCATTTTGTTCCAAACATATCCTTCTTATAGTATTTCCCCATTAATATTTCTTTGTCCCTGTAGCTTTTATTCTCTACTGTTCTGTCACTGAGGTCTTACTCCTTGAATTTCTACACAGAGTGAATTTTAGGGCATCTTACAAATCCCTCAAGGTGATTTTTATCAGTGAAAATCTGACAGATCATTAATGACAGCAACACACAGCAGGCGCCACCAGAATTAAGGAAACATTTCAAAAATGCAAATTGCAAGTGTTGATATTCTAAGACTCTAAAATGAAAATTAATTAGACACATCAGAGAGATGTGTGTATGCATGTGTTTTGAGAGAGGGTGTTTGTTTCTTTTTAAGCCATTTTGTGCTTGTGGAACCAGAGGCTCTTTTTGGCTCCTGCCTCCTCAGGTTGTGCAGTGGGGTCAGTAGACCTGATTTATGATGTGCCTTCACAGGTAGAAACACTTGCTATGCCCTTACTGTGATAGTGTGGTTTGATCCAGATCATTTGTTCCAGTTTTAACATGCCTAAATGAGACTCTTCCTTTACTTCAACTGATTTTCCCTCAGATTTCTTTGCCATAAGCACTTTGCTGTCTTTTGAACTTAAATTAAAGCTCAGCTAACTCTTTTATATGAAAAAAACATAAAACACATAATTACTATAATGAAGATGCATTGCCACACTTTGGGATTTATATCAATAATTTTGTCCGATTTGTTTAGGCGTATAGCACTGAAATGACAGTGTAACCCTCAAGAGAAATAACTAGAGATAAGATGATCCTTACATGTAAGAAATGAAAAGAAATAGGAAGGTAGCCAATTATTTATACACACACAGTCTGGGTTTTGGTACCCTTCAAAGAGAGGACTTTCTCTAGGATCCGCCTGATAGCATCAGGCCTCCACTGTGTAACTTATTAATACTACTGCACTGATTTTTTTTTCAACATCTTTTATTCAAGGATCTAAAAAATCATTACTAATGTTGACAAAATCTTCATGGCATCCTCAGTGCACAGTTGATATCAGAGACGTGGATGTGGGAATATAGAGTGTCCACGTCTTCCTCCGGGTCTCTGTTATGATGCCATATTTTCAGTGCAAGATACAACTCAAACAGGAGGGAATTGCTCTAGATTTATTGGAACTCAAAATAAGTCTTTGAAGCAGGGGACTCTTGCCCTGGCTGAGACTTGCCATTGTCTCCCATGTCTGGGAGAAAAAGAATAATTTATGAGAAATTTTTAGGTTTCAGGATTTATTTTTATTCTGCTCTGGCATGTTTTAATCCGTCTCTCTTCCTCTTTCTAACCACATGACTGAAGAACCAGGGAAAGAGGAGAGAAGAGGGAGATGGAGGAGGGAAAAAAGTGGGGAAGTGAGATAATGACGAAGGGATGAGATTAAGATAGCCAGAGGAAGTTTCCTCCCTGCATAATCAGTACCGTGGCTGCTCACAGGAGATGTGAATGACCCAGCTATGAAACCTGTGCTGTTTTTGTGATACTGGCTTTGAACAAAACAAATTTTCAGTACAATATATCAGTTTTCTCTCTTTATAACTCACTTTGCCCATTCCCCACAAATGACTGCACTTCTCTACACACTGTTTTGGTTTGTCTCTTATTGCTAAAACTGGCCATTCTTTTTCTTCTCACAAATATCCATGGAGCAAGTTGTCTTGTATCTACTGGTTTGCTTGCTCACAGTATCATAGATGGCATCGCTGGACTGTTGCTGTGAGAGCCTTGCTTCAGGCTTTATGAAAATTAGGTATGTTCCAGCTTGGTCTATGTCTAAGCCTACAAGAGATGGTTGCTCATAACACCATAGCCAGGAAGAGTTTGTATTTCACTAATATTTCACCCCCAACATTTCCTCTGAAGGACAAGGGGTTAGGAGGTGATACTGCATTTTGGCACACACTGGAAGTATCAAAACTGGTTTCTTTGCAGACTTAGGCAACAAAACGAATCTCCCCTTTCATATCTAGAAAGACTCAGCTAGCAGAAACACCCGCTCATCCCTGACTAGTCTACAGGGACCAGCTTGGGTGTCAGCAAGGACAGAATTTAGCTCATTCTGTGAGTGCAAGAGATTTGCAGACAGTGACGCTGCAGCTAGGATACTCCTGACGCCTTTCAAAGTGAAATCCAGAGTCCTCAAGTATTTGTCAAGCTCTATTTATATTTACGTGCATGAAATACAATCGTTTCCCATTGTATGGGACGTTTTCCTTCTGGCCTCAGGTTAGAGATACCAGATGTGCTGATGATCTCCTCATGAGCGGGAATCCCCAGCTGGCTGCGGTGCACAGCTGGCCACGGTGCCATTGCCAGGTGAGCCGCAGGGAAGCCTCCCGCCAGCAGCTGTCCGAGGTATGAACCTGTCGGAGGCTTCAGACCTCTGACTGCCACTGACATGCAGCACACCATGGGCTGGAGCCCACTCTCACTGCACCAGGGCAAATCCAAAACAGCTTCTCTGAAGCCAGGCTGCATATAAAATGCAGAAGCCAGAAAAACAGTAACTGTAAGAATAGAATATCCTTTCCTGATATTAAAAGTCCTAATGCAGCTCATTTTATGCATACATCTCAAAAGGGTTTAAGTGGGATGAAAGCAGTGCAGCACACTTGAACTGTCTCTTTTTGCTTTATCAAACAAGTCAGTGCTTCATTTTTATGAAAAATGGGGAAACTGAGGATGGTATCAGTTAAAACAGCAAGTTAACGTCTTAACTGACTGACTGCAAACATTGAGAAATTAATTTATAATTATATATAGGCCATCTGCATCTAGATATCACCTTATACATTTACTTATATATTGTGCCTTTATCCTCTAATGTCTGTCAATTTATTGTTATAAAATATAAGCTCTTTAGGCAGGGCTGTGGTTTTCTCTATACAATGAATATCATTAGGAAATAAAAAGTCTCTCTCGCTATCAGTGGCTACATCCTTGCATTTAATTTTTTCTTCATGGACTTGTGATAAATATCCTCTTTTCATGCCTGAATAGTTATTATTTCTAATGGTTACATCGTTTAACTGTAATAACCAAGGCTGAGCAAATAAGTCATAAACAGCCAATCATTTATTCAATTCATTTTTCTTCTTGTAATATTTGTGAATTGTCGATGACATTTTCACGGGCATATTAACCTATTGGAAATTAGTCATCAGAGAAATACTGCAGTTAATTCTTGGTCTATAACTTCAGAAGAAGTAGGGTTGAAGTATCCTTTGCAACTATCAGTGCAATTTTTTTTCTCTCCTTTTTTTCTAGTATGCAGAGTTTAGAGATTTCATGCAGGAATCATCTGCTGTAATGGGAAAAATGATTTCTCATCAAAAAGCAAAATCAAAATGCTTCATCCACAAATCAAGTTCTTTATCTTACAAATGTTCAGTTTTCAATAACAATTTTTTACTTTTGTGTACATTTTCTGCAGAAAATAAAGTTCTGACCAGCTGTTGTCAGTGTGGTAAATATTGAATATTTGGGTGTTTCTTGGGTATATTTGACAGGCCACATGAAAACTGTCTTTATGTCTTAAAAAACAACTACTTTCCAGAGGGGAAAGCTTATGCATATTCATTTCACATTGTCTTCTTAGGTTCAAGTTTTTCTTATGATTAATTTGGCATTTTACTGTTTCAAGACTCACCAGCCAAGAAATGAGTTCTTTAAAACTAGAGTGGGCACAAAAACACTAAAATAAATGAACTTATTCATCAGGACAAAAGAGGCAATATTGTTCAAAGATTTTTGTCCAGCATCAGACTGGAAACTCCAGCCAGAGGAGAGGAGGTGGCTTTTTTCTGCTATCTGTCCATATAACCAGGAGCACACTGTGTCTCCTGTCCCAGCTGGGACTTCTGAGTAAAACTGCATATGAGGTAGTTGCTAAGAATAATACAAGGAAGAGGTGAACTTTTGTACTGGAAACATTCCTTTTCTTCCTGTCACTTCCTAATGTTAGCAAATATGTGAATTATCATACTGGACGAATGACTGGAAAAAAAGGAAGGGAAATGCTCTTGTATTTCTGCAGGGAAGAAAAGTCTGTTTACACCATAGCTGAGTAACCCTGGTTGCTATGCTACAACAATTTGTTGACTAAAATAAACATATAAAAAAGTGGCTCTATTATCAATGATCATTGATCCATCCTGCAAGCCAAAATCAGCTGCTAAGCCTAATAATCTCCTATGGCACCGCTCGCTGAAAAAACGAAAGCAGCAACCACCCTGCTGAGTCAATATTTACGATTCAGTGGAATTTCGTGCCACCAGAGGTACAAACGGGCGCTGTGTGCCGGCAGTCGGCGGGGGCTCTGCTCCAGCGCCCCCGCCGCCCCCGCGCCGCAGGCGAGCAGAAGCCTCGGGCCTCCGAGGGGGTAACAAGGTACCGAGTGTCTTGCGGGGCCACGTGCTCTCCTCTACAGTTGTGAATGGTGGTGACAGGAAATAGCTTTGTTTTAGAAAACAACATAGCTCATGTTCCTCCTGTTTTGCTTGCGAGGCAGAAATATTTTGCAGCTGATGGAATGCACTTGAATGCGTTGCAAATTTGTTAACCGTTTCCAAAGCCCTGACTAATTCGATCCACTTTGGCGCAATGTCGCCTTCAAAGTTCCGTAACATTGCTTCACGTGTTGATTAAAACTGTAGTTGTTAAGATTTCTTATGAATCTATGAAATAAACTAAACCTAGTCAAT
Source organism: Apteryx mantelli (assembly GCF_036417845.1). Taxonomy (NCBI): domain Eukaryota; kingdom Metazoa; phylum Chordata; class Aves; order Apterygiformes; family Apterygidae; genus Apteryx; species Apteryx mantelli. The sequence continues at coordinate 156,699,958 of NC_089979.1, forward strand.
ACAATTACTGTGCAAAATTCTGTCAGTCTGCACATAAACAACATTACCTGTACAAGCAACTCGGAAGAATTCAACAAATCTGCTTGTGCCTAAAGATTGCCAGACCCTGGTATTTTCCAAGGATTTTTTTTTCTTTTTGGGATTAAAAAAAAAACAGTCATAAAGACTAAAAATTGTTGTTGATTTTTTTACTTAAAAAATGATACAGTTACAAGTATCAATTTCAACAGCATATTTTTGCTAATATGACTGAAGTAACAGCGATCTTTTGGGGTTGTTTGGGGAGGGGAGGTATGGAAGAGATAGAAAAGTCCGGATTTTTCCAGAAACATGTCTATAAACCATGATCAAAAACATATTGTGAAGCTGGAACTTCAAAGTGAAGGGTGTTTTTTTTTTGGTTTTTTTTTTAAGACCTTAGAAGACCCACATCTTTTGTAATATGAACAATAGTTGTTTGCTAAAAAAGCAAGGAGGAGATGCGAGTGATGACAATGCTGAATGAAGTTCGTGATCAACGCCAGTAACTCAGCAGTGGTCCCGATCTGGAGCCTCTAATTCTTGTGGAACAGTACCTGTTCCTGCAAAGCTGAATTTTACTACTGCAGGCATAAGGAACGTTGATCTAATTAAGGCTGGGATTTTTCTGTTGAGGCAGAGAGGGAAAGGGCAGAGCATGAAGCAAGGAAAAGGAGGGGAGTCACAGAGTGCTGCTCGTGTTGTTCCTGCTGACACTGGGCTAGGGGTGACAACAAGTGCTGCTTTTTGAATTTGTCATTTCTTCCAAGCATATGTTTTAATTAGAGGAGCATTAACACAGTCTGAATGTAGAATCACTGCTACCATTGCCCAAACCTTACAGGCATCCAACCTGCCTAGGCAGCAGGTCATAGCTGAAGTACTAGTAAGCCACTTGCCCCATCTCCTCTCTCTCCACTAAAATTTGCTATCAAGTGTTCTTGATGTGCTTTCAAAGTAGAAAATATCAAACACATGCAAATATTTTGAAGCACTTTTACACACTGCCCATGTTACTCTGGCCTGCAGACAGGGTGGAGATGGTGCGCAGCATTATTTGCAAGCACTTGCACTCTGCCTGCAAGAAATGGAGTAGCAATGGCTCTTGCTTGTTTGACTTTTGCGTTAATTTGGCATGATTAAGACATGTACTCAGAGCTAATTTCAGGCTACTTCTAACAGACACAGTGTCATGACTCTGGTCTTGACTGCTGGCCCAAGAGTTTCAGAGGATCCAGATTTAAATCAAGAGCTAGAGACTGACTTTACTGTAGAGTCTGAGCCCTTTTTATAGTGCCTAAATAGAGCTGTCTCCTTAAACACAGTGTGAGCCACTAAATTTCTGTGGTTAGAACAGGTGCCAACCTCTGGCATCACAAGGCAGCAAAACAGAGAACTTAAAAAAAAAGCAATACCAGCACAGAATACCTGTGTTTTGGGAAATTTAGGCCATTTATATAGTCATACTAAATGTAATTTCTTTTACATGAGTCCATTCTCATTTCTTTTCCTCAGTGAGCTGTGAACATCCACTGGCACCTTGGAAAGCAGAAGTTTTTAACATATTTGGAGAGATGTCATCTAATAGTGAAAGTTAAATTACCTGTTTCTTGGCCAAAGGAGTTATTGGAGGTTGGTTTTGCTGGGGAGGAGGGATCTTATAATTTCCTGTAGCACAGAGTACATTTTAGTAAAAACTAAAGATTGTCGCATCACCCCATTTGCAAGTGCCCATGCTATCTCCCTGGCAAATAAGACACATGATTTCATGAGGAAAAAAAATATGGAAAATACTAAATCTGTGATCAGATGAAGTTTTTCAGGAAAATTCAGTGATTTTAAACAGAAAATAAATATTAAAATTTGATTATTTTTGAATGTCTACCAAGAAAAAATATCATAAATCACCCCCAACAATTCTACTGGAGCGGAGACAAAATATTTGTTGTAAAACTGTGGAATTACAAAGGGTTTTGGTTATCTGTACTTTGAGTGTGATTTTAGTCAGTGGCAGAAAAAGGGAGAAGCAACAGTATGGGCCAGCAAGCCTTCGTAACACGATGAGTGTCCTTGGGAGGAATGCCAAGAACTAGTAATTTGACCCAATGATTGCAAATTAATATCAAAAAATGAGCTCATAGACCACCTCTAATACCCACTCATGGGCATTCAGTCCATGGACTGGAACAGAGCTAGCGCAGGGGCCAACAGACATGGACATACTAGAGAGAGTCCAGTGAAGGGCCATGAAGATGACTAAGGGACTGGGGCATCTGACATACGAGGAGAGGCTGACAGAGCTGGGACTGTTCAGCCTGGAGGAGAGAAAGCTCAGGGAGGACCTGATCAATGTGTATAAATATTTGATGGGCGTGAGTAAAGGAGATGGAGCCAGACTCTTCTCAATGGTATCCAGTGTTGAGAGAAGAGACAACAGGTACAAACTGAAATAAAGGATAGTATATTTAAAAATAAGAAAAAAAACCCACCTTTCTTTCAGCAAGGGTGGCCAAGTACTGGAACAGGTTTCCCAGAGACATTGAGGAGTCTCCATCATTGGAGATACTCAGAACCTGACTGGACACAGCTCAGAGCAACCAGTTCTCGTTGACCCTGCTTTGACTCAGGTGTTGGACTAGATGACCTCCAGAGGTCCCTGCCAACCTCTAAGTATAGCTCCCATAACAAAGTATGCTTCATAATTTATTTTAATAAGAAAATATGTTTCATTGGAAGTGTTACACAGTATTTTCTTTGCTAGTTTAAAAAAGCAAATATCTTTACTTCAGAAAATCCTATGCTTACATATTTGTTTTTTTCCTATAACCCTCCAAAAAGGGTGAGGGGGAATAGAGAGAGGGGGAGAGAGAGAGAGAGAGAGAGAGAGAGAGAAAGTATATGGCAGTGAGAATATGGCAGAAAGAAGAGGGGAATCGATGTTTTCTAATTTTTTTCCCTCTTGCTGAAGGGCTAAAGATGTGATAGTAAAAACAAAAAGAGTGATGACTTTTCCCACCTTTTAACTTCTAAGAGCCCATTATTTTATATGAGGAGGTACAATGTATGAGACAGAAGGTTTTTCTTCACAGCAGGATGAGCTAGAAAAATGTAAAACTTTTTTTTTTAGAAATTTCATTTAAAAGATAGAAATTTATGTAAAAAGAGAAAAATTATACTACAGTGAAATGGTCACTATAGTTACCATTTTAAAATAAAGGCTTTTTAATTAAGAAATTTTAGTAGTCTCTATGACTTAGAAATCTAATATACTTTTTGAAATGATGCACACAACAAATAAGCTATTGGATGACATTAAAAAGAATTTTGAATTTTGATCCAGGTGAGATTTTAAGGGGGCTGAATATTATCTTGCTTATGTGAAGCCAAAAGAGATTATTCAAGGTTGGCCAAAATGTCTTTTTGATTATTTTGTGAAAACCATTCATAACTTTTTTCAGCTAAAATATCTGAGCAACAATGATTTAGAAATTTTTTTAGACTTCACAAGGTATTTTAAATTATTAATTTCCTGAATCTAAAGAAGAAAGCTTAAAGACATCCAGGAGATTGATAAAAGCTTGTGTGAGGGAACGTGAAAGAAGCAGGAAAGTCAGACAGCAAATTCAGAGCCAGGGTGGGGGGCACATAATTTTGCATAGCCCGCGAGCCCTCAGGGAAGGAGCTGGATACTAGCGAAAGAGCAAGCACACAGCAAATCGCTTACAACTTCACAAAACATTTTGAAAATACTTTTCATACGTCTGGTTTGTGGCCATTTTTAACTCTCAGACTTCATCAAGATGTATAAGAGGAGGAATACAGACATAGGAAAGGGTTTTGACCACGTTGCAACTTTTCTGGCATGGTAATGGGGTGCTACAATCCCCTAATTTATATGAATCATGGACAGATGTGACTCAATTGTGGAGGAAAAGAGCAGGAGAAAAAATTTGGGGACCCTGAGTACTCTTTGAATACGTCGTCCTGCTCTGCTTGTTCCTTTAAAACAAATCCCTGTAAACACTGGTAGTGCTTTTTATAGCTGTGATTTGGGCCCAGTTTTAATCTCATGCTTATTTTTTTCATAGCAGAATCACCTCTCTGTCGCTGCACTGAGATCAGTACACAAAGAGGGAAAAAAACAAACACATTTATCATTATTTGATTGAATAGTGCACAGCTCTGTGGTAGAGATTAACTGTTATCTGCTAATAAGCAAACTAAACATGTTCTAGAAGTGTAGATGAAAGAGCTTTACCACAAACTGACCAAGCAGCCACCGCATCTCTTTCTGGGGGACTCCTGCACTAGAGTGACTCCAGAGTTCAGTGTGTCCTTCCTATTGCCCTGTTCATCTTTATCTATTTAAAAAGTGTATTTTCTGTAGAAATACACACACTCACACTGACTACTATTAAAAATGTGCATTATCCATGGTCATGTAGTGTCACTATTTTCCATTGTCCTAGAATACCATAGTATCGCTATAATATTAACCAGTTAAAAAGGCAATCCTGAAATTATTAAGTGGTGACTATTAGTTTTATCCATTTGGAAAAGTAATTGTCTATAAAATTTCTGTTGATTTGTAATGTACATATTTAAGTACTGTGACTGTCTGGGCACATAGAGTTAACTAAGACCATTCTTATTTTCCTAATTTAGCATGACCTGTTAGTCACCATTAATTGTTCTGTGCTAGTAATTTTTGTTTCATTGATTAGGTGACTCAGTGGTATCCAATCATATAATAACATCTTTAGGAAAAGGCTAGAAGGCTGCAATACTAATTAATATGAAATATTATCCAATGTGCAGTATCAGAAGATACCACTTCACCGAAATACAATTGCATGGCCATGGCTATTGCATAGGGTATGAGAAACAATTGCTTTTACTTTTAACACACACAATAGCTCATGCATTTCTGTAGAAAGTGTTCTTATTTTTTGTCATGTTGGTGGCTTCCTCTTTATGAGAAATATAGCTTAAGCTTTTATGTTACAGAACACTGACTGAACCCTGGGATTTTAAATTCCTTGAGTTCTAGTGTTAGAATAGAACAAGGTGAAGCAGCAACTATGCTGCTCATTAATGGCATATTGATTTGTTTGGCCTAATCTAATCATGGTCTTTATAATAAATCATAAGGTGTTTTGCAATTAGGAAATCCATACTAAGTAACAAAAAGACTGTTATCTTTGTAACCTTATTAAGTATGGCTTAATGCAGAAGTGTTGTTTGTATAGATGCATTTTATGACTTTTCATTTGTGCCTCATCCAGTTTGGGATGTATTACTTTGTGAAAAGTCACTTAGAAAATACATACCCAATACCCCAGCAATGTGTTTGTTCCCAGGGGAGTTTTCCAAATCCTGTTCCTACTTTCTTTCAGTTGCCCTCTGCTACAGGCATTGCTTAAAACAGTAGCTACCAGAGCTAGTATCTAACTAGACACCTATCAGAAATCCTAATTTATAAATCTAACATAAAGATACAGAATGTTTGTGTTTGCTTGGGGGGGACCATTTAAAAATATTTGTTTTGCATACATATATGTGTATATATATATATATGCATATATACTGCCTTCTAAAACTCAGAAAGAAGAACAATGTCATTTCTGGGCTTGGACACACTAGGCTACATCTCTGTTATTGATGTCTAATGAGTACAACTAGAGACATTGAACCAGAAAACCATTTGTTCTCTGCACATGGTGCCTTCCCCTTTCCTAAATGACTGTTTACGTAGGATAATTGTATATATAGAATCATGACCAATGTATGTTTTCTAGATGTGTCTATCAGAAACTTCTATGATAGAACAGAACAAATAGCAGGAATTCACACCCAGTGTTTCCATACCACTTCTTCTTAACTCTTGTTTTGAACATACCTTGTAATACCTGGGTACATAGAAAACAATAGCAAAACCCGATTATTTCCATGAGATCAGGATCTTCAGCCACAGAATAGAAAGACACACATTTAGCCTGCATGTTCGATATTAGGGAGGTGTGCAAGATTAGAAGTGCACAGACTGCTTTTTCTATCTTTACTACACTTGGATGAGATAAGCTTTTTGATCATAAAAGTTCATCTTTGTTTCTCTCAAAGGCAGCTTTCAGAGGGAAGTCTATCTAATATGTTTCTTCCAGTGGAGTAAAAAGCAATTTTTTTGCCTTAGCTTAAGGATACATTTTCCTACTATTAAGAGAACCAGTGGAGATACTTAATGTTTCTTAAGCAGTGCATCAGATGCAGATTTCTAGCTTCATGCAAAACATCTTTTTCACTTAACTGAGCATAACTCAGAAGAGAGAATGTAATGACTTAATGAGAGCTGTTAATACAAATAAGGAGAATAAAAGTCAATTTAAGAGCAATTCACTAATTGAAATTTATGTTATATGGCAAAAATAACTGTGGTATTGAAAAAGAATACCTGAAAATAATATTAGGAAAAGGACCATTTCTTAATTTGAATTTCCATTCTTAAAAAATACATCAGAAAGAAGAAATTATTTCAGTTAAGCTTTCAAATACACAGGTTCAATGTATCTAAAGGTAAAACTTGTCTCTAAGGCAGCCTAATTCTCATTTTCACTTTGTTACTCCAGCAGTGTAAAAATGGCCTGACCGTGGGTGTAAAATCAATTTGCCAGAGCAAAGTGCAAATTAGAAACAGGCTGAAAGTTTCCGTAATATTATTGTGCTGAGATTCTAATACGTGCTTCATCAGCAAGTAAAGGCAAAGGTAAAACTGAAACAGCCGTAATACGCTCAGTAACACCAATTCATTCCATTGTGCCTTACTACTATAACTTAGATGTATAAAGAGTAGGCTGAGACCTTTGACAGAAGATAATATCACCATTAATACATATGATAAGGCTGAAACTGCGCTCTCTCCTTACCTCTGAATATTTTTGCTCTGGTAGATTAAGTCCTACCTCTAGCACTATTGTAGTATAGTTTTTTTGTTGATTTAGTTACATACTCAAGGGTGTACTCTTCCTTTGAATGGAGTACATAACTTCCATTAATGGTAGTGGAGTCATGTGTGCATATCAAGAGGCAAATGTTCCCCTCTGGAAATTATACAGAAAAATACCTAAGGGAATAATATTTTCTACAACCACACCATTACCCTATCAGAGACTAAAAAGTTAGCATGTATAGTAATTAAGCAAGCACAACAGGCAAATTCAAATTTCAGGAGTCTGGATTTTATTGTTACAGATGTTCTTCAGAGCAACGTCTGCTCAGCAGTTCCTTGAGTCATAAATGTTTAATTTTTAATCTATTTTTTATCGGTTTTGTGTAGTGCAAGCTCCTTGTACACCAAAAGAATTTTTACAAGTGTTTTTTATGTCTTGGAAGTTTAAGGTAATAGTGATAGTTTAATATTTATCTTCTAAAAATTATCCTCCCCAATAAAAGCACGGTGTTATTTTTAACTCTAAATATGGATTCATTTGCTTTTAATTTATGCTTTGAATTTGGCAGAGAATAAGGAGCGGATTTTTTTTTTTTAAGGTACATTTAGGTGCTTGGTTCCACTGAAACACCTACCTGCCCTTAAAAACATGTCACATTTGAAAATAGTCTTAGGCTCCTAAGTCTTCTTGTGAATCTAGGTTGCAGATACTTTTGAAAATTTTATTATGAAGGGCTATCAAATGAAGATTAGGGCACACAGCACCCTGCAGGATCAGATCTAGTGAGCAGGCATATCAAATGCACACTTCTCATTTATGATGCTGTTTACAGATGGTAGTCTTTTTGCACAGATTGAATATTCTCCTGTGAAAACCATACAAGTACTTTGCCAGTGTATTGTTGGATTCACTTTGGGTTACATCATTTATTTGCATTGAAAATATCTATTTAGTTGACACAGGAACGCAAAACAATAGTTGCTTCAGCAGATATTTATCTTTTTTGACTCAAACAGCTGTCTTCTCATATTTGCCCAACCATGTGATGTACGTTGTTAGTTAACAGGAGCTGATAAAAGGTAATCAGTTTTTGAAAGACTGGAAATATAATAACATCGTGATTGGGAGGAAAAACTCCTGGTGATTTAAACTTATTTATGTTTTTTCTTCTGCCATCTGCTGTAAACAAGAAATATGCTCATCCACACAGTGATCCAGTCACTCAGCCCACTAGACAGGAAATTACTATCTTCAACTTTACAGATTTAAATATTCCTCTGGCCACTGCTGGATCTAGTACAGCTCTCCTTATGTTCCTTGTTTAAAAAAAAAAAAAAAACAGACAAGGCTTCTTAGTTTTTAATTTGTTGTCAGAGATCATCTATTATATTTTGTACAATGCAATGGGCCTCTAGTCAACAGTACACTATAAATAATAATCTACAATTAACTGATTTCCGATGTTGATTTAGATGGTATGCTTTCTTGGGGCAGAGACACTCGTATTTACTTATTTCTCAAAGGTGCTATAGAAAACAATAATGATGACAGAGTACTAAAGAAGTAGTTAAATATTTCAGAAATGCCTGAGCACCTAGTTCACTGATTTCCATGGGTTTTAGACATGTGACTAAATCTGGCACCAGAACTGATGCTTATCTGTGTCTTTACGTGCCTGAATACATTTGCACATCTGTCTCTATATCCCTCAGGCTTTCAAAGTGACTTTGGTGCTTTTAAAGTTCGTGCCCCCTAATACTGCGACTGCTTGCAGCTCCACATCTGGAAATACAATTAATAGAGGAACTCGTTCTTTATGCTCATATTTTTGCCGTGAAGTTTGGAGAGGATTGGGCTATGGGCTCGCCGTGGGGCGACCGGCGGAGGGAGCACACTGGAAATGAGAGCTGGCGCGCCTGGAAGCGGATGCAGAGGCAGTGCTGGGCACAGCTTGGGGCTCTCCCAGGCAGGGCAGGACCCTCCGCCTGGTGCAGCGGCTCATACAAAACCAGGCTTTGGCTTTAAGCCCTCTTGAGCTGCAAGCACCTCTCTGCTTGCGGCTACGTGACGAGGTGCTGGTGGACTTGGTCTTTCCATGAGCATCATGTTTGCCTCCAGGCCACTCTGTGATTTACCTGTTACAAAGGAAAACACACAGTTGAGCACAGAGCGAGAAAAGTGACCCTGGTCCTGGGTGAAATGGATTCCAGCTGTATTGCTTCACCTTTTACTTTCAATCAAATATATTGTTGGAAACTGAGCTGTAATAACATTTTAATATTCTCCAGTTATTAAACAAAGAGGAATAATTCTCCCTGGTAATCCGAAGCATTCAAAAATGAGAACCCTGGTATCATAAGACTGGTATAAAAATTAAAAGATTTAAAAATAATAAGTTTTGAACTTCTTTGGATTCTGATTCTTCATTTCCATTTCACTGCTTCCAGATTTTTTTCAAGAACCAGTAAGGCTGGAAACTCCCTTAGGAGAAGAGAAGAGAAGAGAAGAGAAGAGAAGAGAAGAGAAGAGAAAAAGAAAAGAAAAGAGAAAAGAGAAAAGAAACGAAAAGAAAAAAGAAAAGAAGATTCTTATATGTCTCTCTGGTTGCTAGGTCAATAAGTAAAAAAAAAAAATACCATGAGACATTGTGGTAAAGTCACAAGGGATAGCAGGAGAGTCACCCACACTTGGAAAATCCACTGCTTGGAAAAGCGTAAGTCCTCCACATGGCTGCATAAGCTCGTGCAACCAGGGTCAGGGCCAGTGCTCACAAACCCAGCCAATTTGCTGACGGAGGCTCCTTTGTCTTGCTGGTGTGCCTGATGTTACAACTGTTGAAAGAAAAAGAATCTTTTGTTTCATTTTTTCCCCTTCATGGAAGATGTTTTGGTTTTTTTGGCAACATGCCCCAAACCAACAATTTTAGATAAAAACCCAAACATGTAATCCTCAGAAGGGCCTGAAGACTGAATCTTCTCTCCTTTGTACAGATCTCTGATTCGTTGTGGAAGATGAAGTTCAGATGAGTAATGATCCTGTTTGTTCCATAACCTGAGCTTTTAATGTGGGCCAAACCTCTCCTACTGCATCATATATTTTACTACTTTTTGAGGAGAAAAAACAACACAAGGAACATGTGGTTATGATACATTAGGAGACAGAGTCTGCTGCTGCAGGGATTATGGGAAGCATAAAGCACAAACTAGACACCTTTTTCCGCTGCTAGATTTTGGATTCATGTTGCCTCTAGATAGAAAATTAAAGCATTTAGGGTTGTGGTTATGGAACATTTCCCACTAAATTACAGACATTTTTTCTCTAGGACAGTGAAAACTCCTCCCCTCACACACACACACACAGACACACATGGAGTGGTTAATTTTACTTCAGTTTATCTGCTTGTTCCTCCAATATCCAGGAAAGGTCTACTTCCATAAGATTTCATTCTGCTTCTATCCTCACATTTTTTTGTAAATCTTCTAAATTTTCCTTTATGTTCAAGTTCCACTTGCCCTCTGCATCAAATTTCAGTTCCTGACCCTATAGTTTAATTCTTGCCTATCCCTTTTCTTCAGTTCTACAGCCAAGCAAATGTCCAGCCAGTTGTAGCTACAGTTACATGGGGAGTCTGTGCTTTCACTCCAGTTTTGCACTTGCTTGGTGGTGGCAGAATCTGTCCTGAAAAATATTTGAAATATCAAAAACATTTGAAATCCCTAAACCCTCTAGTATCAAATTTCCTAATTAACTGTGATTTTTTACTTATTATTTTTTCCTTGACAAAGGCTCCAACATAGATAATAGATCTCCTAGTAACACCTGAATATCTTCTATTTGATTGAATGTACACAGCTGGACTCAGTGCACTTCTTTGACTGATGGTGGCGGAAATATTGACTCTGGTAGTGAGAGAAGAAAATACAATATGCAATAACACAATACATCCTCTGCTTTTAGAAGCGATTTTCAAGGCTAGATATTTAGTTACCGCTATAAGAGCTGTTTGTAGATCAATTTTTTTTGTTCCATGTCCTTCGGGAAATGACCTTGCTGCTAAGGATGAATACGGCAGCACATATGTTCCTTTAGACATACTGAAATAAAAGGAATATCCTCACACATAATGACTTTTCTTCATGCCTATTTCTATACAACATATAGCTCATGACTGTAAATCACAAGTTTATTATCCATCTGAATCACATCCTGCATCCACCAAAAATAAGTACAAGTTTCGACTTCAGCAGCAGTTCCATCTGATGAGCTTAGAGCCAGGTTGTAAATGATAATTAGGGGCATAAAAATGAACATTGTCTGAGTTAGACACCTAGTCTCTCTAAATCCCACTTGCCTGGAAAATTTCTCAATGACTTCTGTAGGCATTGGTACTGGCTCAATTCCAGACCAGCAACAATGATAGACGAAAAATATTATTTTGTGAATAGAGACTTTTTTTAAAAAAAATTGCTTTATTATGACAGTTTTCATGACATTTTTCGTGACTGAAAAGTATTTACCGTGTGCCTACGTAATTCTTGTCCTGGAGAATCCTCACTAAGATAGGAGAATCAAAATTTCATCTTGTTGTTTTGTATTGAGCACTGAGGTCACATCATATTACACATAGCTCTTTTCAGTCAGGATTACAAATATCCATGTTTATGTTTTCAGTTTCGGCTTTCCCTCACTGTTGTGTACAGCTTGCTTTAATTTTTTTTTTTATAATTTTTTTATGTACACATCCTTGCTTGGCAAACTGTATCATCAGAATGTTTGAAGAACACATCTAAAAAATAGTGAAATAAGAGTAGGAAATAAAACAGAATGAAACGTAACTCACTAAAAAAGATCTGGGGTAAGACCAGCTATAACTTGCAAGAAAACTTTATGAAGTTCTAATTTTTTTATTTTTATTTTTTAATCACCTGGTTTCTGGTTTCTTCAACAAAGAACTATGATATTCAGTTCATTTATCTTTTGGAACAATACTAAATTCTTCAAGCATCCATAATCTAAAATTCCCCATGGATATTGGTGAAATTAGTAAAAAGAAAGACACCATTCATATTCTTCTTTATAGTGACTACTTTCCATCATTTGCTAGACAGAGAGTGATTTCTGTTCCTTTAAGGCAACTACAGCTGTTGTAGAAACTACTAATGAGTACATTTTCTGGGAGATGTCCTTTGACATGAACACAACCTTTTACACTCACCAAATAACCTGTGACTGAACACCACCACCATAACACAGCATCACTCCTTGCCCATCTCCATTAACCTGAGAGAATACAGAGAGATAAGAAGTATCTCAGTTAAATGACGAGGAATTAAACCAAGGCTTTCCATACCTAGAAGCAAATTGCAGCCTTCTGGAAATAAGTGGCCTCCACAGCTGCTTGTTTGTCCTCTGCTCCACCTGCCCCTGTGGAGGGAGGGAGCCCTCCCTGCACATCTCCTTCTCTCAGAAAGGATCTGGTGGGCAGGGAGGACAAACTCTGCTTTGGAATGATTTCTCCATCTCTACTGACATGAAGATGACTGGCCAAGAGGTTCATCTCACTAGTTTTAAGCCGGTGAAATCCAAGATCTCAGCTCAACCAGCACCCAAAGGAAATAGATGCAGGCACCTCCACAGGGCAACTTCTATCTGAGGGTGGGATGAATTGCTGAAGTGGGATGAAATATCTGAAATTCCGAGAGGTCGTATCGAGGCTTACCTTAACACTAAATTAAAATTTGTGCCTTGTTCATTCATAGCTCTTTACAGCTCTCTAATATGAGTATCTCATTCCTTCGGACACCCCTGTCTCATTGTACTGTTCTGTTTCTCAGTGAAATATATTTTAGAAACAGGATAGTAGATGAAATCATTGCACCCTCAGGTGGACGAAATCATTTCACTCTCAGTTCTCTTCAGAAATAGCTGGAAAGAGAAGCAAGTAGTTCAGGGAACGAAGAGCATGAAGCATGAAGGCACCAGGTACTTGACTTTCCAGTATCAGAATCAAGATTCTTCACAAAAGGTGTCATTCATCTAAGCTAACCTTAGGCATCTACATTTTGGCAGTCATATTAGGCGCTCTTTTGTTATCGGTGGCGAGCAAAAGCATTTTGGGGTATGACTCACCTGCATTACAGACATCTAACTAATGCTTATCAAGCCATAAACATACCTGTTTTTCCCCTCTCACAATGAAGGAAGCCTAATATGACTAGTCTAAAAATTGATGCCTCCACCCTGGAAGCCTACATTTGGTCAGATGAATCCCCTCCACAATATGAGAAACATTTCCACCTCATAGAATCAGAACCTGAACCTTTCCTTGTGTGAAAAGTAAAGGATATCTACATTGCAGAATATACTTGACTGTGTGTATAACAGCTTTACTTTATATAAATAAACAAAAAAAATCAAGAAAATCAGATTTATTTGGCAAAAGCTAGAAGACTTCTGTTTTCATAAACAGATCTTTGTTCTCTGGTTCTCCAGTCTGAGATTATTCTCACAGAAAACTAGAAGACACTCATTATTTTTGCTGCCCTTGATTTTTATTTTTTTTTTCCCAGGGAGATATTATTCTAACAATATTCAGATGTCAATGGGGGTTTCAGGTACTTTCAGAATTAAGTATCAGATCTCTTATGTTAATCAAGGTCTGTGCCTTCACTCCTTCAGTTGATTTCAATAGGTTTGCCGTGAGGCTTCCAATAGACAGGATTTCAGAGATGCTGAGCACTGCAGTTATTAAAAAGAGAGGGAGCAGTTCTCGGGGCATCAAATAATATAGCCAGAACATTATGCACCTAATAACAATATACCAGAGCTGTTTTCAAAAAGCAAATATCTTCACACCTGTTTTGTCTTCTCTTTACTTCTACTCCCTTAAAGATATTAAATATTAGTTCTTTCCTATTGTTATGAGGCTATACCTTCTGCTCACTGCACAGCCAATTTAATAATAATAAAAATGTGTTTTAAGTGGACTTTTTATCTTGCATCACACTTTTTCACAATAATTTTAATCAAAAATGCTATGTATATAATGAACAGAGAAAATGTATGTACCTTCAAAATACAATTTTGCTATCATAAAAAAAATATTTCCTATAGATGGGTACGTATTCTACTCAGATTATTTTTTTATTACATTGAACTAACATTGAATACTATGTACTTGTAAGTAGAGAGGTGATGATGCTTTTCCTTCATGTATCCACTTAGTCATAACTAGCACTGCTAAAATCCAGAGAGACAGACATGTCATAGAAGTAAAATGAGATGGGGGGGGGGGGGTAGAAGAGGAAAGAGAGGAAGATAAAATATTCGGTAATTCAAATTATGCCTTGGAACTGATTTGGTAATGATAATATATAATAGATAGAATACTGTAACTACTGCACACACATGCTCATAAATATACAATATGCAATCTTTTTTCTTTAGAGAAAGAGTATGTGTGCGAACATATATATATATACTCACCTACATAATTTTGTGTAAACTGAAACAGTATCGTATTTACAACAATTTTTATAATCTATGATTGTTAAAAAAATCCAGAAGTCCTCTTGGTAAAAAAATATCTATAAGCCTACAGCAAATGTTGGCCTATGTTCAGTTCATTTTATTCATATCAGCTAGCTGAATTGATTATATGAGTTCACACTATAGTCAGTGGAGAGAGAGAGAGGTGCTTTCAGAAACTAATTCACACAACCCTAAGAGACACATCAAAAATATGTGGGGTGAATAGTTTCCCTCTACAGCTTTACTAACTGTGGATTAACTTGCAGATGGCTAAATTTAGCTGAGAAGATTAACATTAATGAGCCAACGAGACAATTGATATTTATATAAATGCAAAAAAAAACCCTTTTTTTTCTTTATAGAAGTTATCTGTTCCTTTTAGGCAATCCTATGTTTCATGTGGTTGTTCTGATGTTGCAGCCACTCATGCTTTGGGCACTATTACCGTAGTAACTAACTAAGAATTACACCAAGGGTTCAGAAATCATGATTGAGGCTTTTGAACATCATAAGGCTTACAAACATTTTTGTCTTTTTGGAGTGTACTTGGGCCATGTTTTCTGCAGTTTTCATGCTTCCTATGAACAGGAGAGCTAAAAGCACACTTTTAAAGCACAAATTAACTCATATTACTTGCTTCCAGAATATGAGACTTTACAACAGAAAGAAACTCAAATGTTGTACAGTTGATCACTATACATTATTTATATTTATGCTTCTCTATCTTTCTTGGGATAGAGGTAATTCTAATGGCTGAAATTGAACTGTACACTTACTAATAATTTGACTTTTTTCCTTCAATAAGTATTCCTCATCTGACTGATTTTTCCCAACTGTAGGAGTTGTTTCTTAACTTATTCAATTAGGTCATGATTTTTCGAGTGTTTAGTGATTTTGGATGTCCCAAGGTACAGAGTTCATTTAGAAATTTTTCTAAGGCTTCTGATTTGTAGGAAGTGATGAATAAATCACAAGTCAGAGATTCAATATTGCTTGGGTTAATTCTGTAGTTTGATCATGACTTGCTTGCAATGAGCAATTGTTAGTTGGGACAAGTCATACAGTGTTTTTCAGCATCTTTGTTTATAGATCTGTTTCTCTTCCATTTTAAACCTATAAAAGTGTGCATCTTCTGACACTGTAGGCTCTGAACCTCTTCTGACTTGAATCAATCACTCATAAGCATTCAGACTGGGGCTTTATATACATGACTTGTTTTCTACATACATTAATAGGATACCTATCCAGAGCTGCCACATGTTTACCTCTTCTTCCATGCAGATTTTGCACCCAGAAATGAACACATGGCCATTAAATACATCTGCTTTTAAATTATTTCTGATGACACTCGGAAGAGTAGGCATAAACATGACATTCATGTTTCTATGTGAAAAAAAGTAAAACTCAAGTATTTACAGAAAGTGTATTTGAAAGGATTTGCATGTAACCCACTTTGCAGTACATGTGACATATCTATTTGTCAACATGACCTTTCAGGATGATGCTGTTGAAATGGATGAACACAGGATGCAGAGTAGGCTTTTAGTTCTGGGAGTCATCGCGTTAAATCTGGGCCACCATCTGGATGATATCTATGTCACGACCACAACCAAAGTGATTTTATTTAAAGATTCCAGTGCAGTCCTTTCTTCTGTAACCACCCAGGTCTGCCAGAATCCACAGCAATGCAGAGACCCCAAGGGCTCCACAATGTTTTCTTTTTGCTTATTTGATTATATGGGGATGGATAAACACAGAATGAGTTTTACAGCACAGTGCAGCTTTCTCAAAGTCCAAAAGACACGTTATCATGTTTTTAAAACTAGAAAACTCTCAAATAGTTCTCTGAACTATCCTTCTCTGAAGGATATCCCGAGGACTCCATCACTTGAGATGAGCCACCAACACAGTCCAAGGAAAGATGAGGAATCTTACTGGGTTTGAGATTCTTTTATCTCATTTGTTTAAAAAAAAAGTGGAAAAAATGATTAATCAATACAATTTAACCTTTTTTACTTTAACTATTCTAAGGTTAAATATGTTGGACACTTCATACCTACATTTTTATTCTACTATAGTTTTAAGCGTTCATCAGTTGCATTGCTATTTACTAGAAACTAATTAATCATTTGCTGTTTTCTATTTAACTTCACTGCTATTCTCTTCACTAATATTCACTATTATATTTTTCCTTCTATTTGGAAACATATGAACCTCATATTTCACACTTTTCTTTTGTAAGTTATTTTACTCTGCTGTAACAGAAAACTCAATAAACAAATTAGAGACAAATAAATTATACTAGGATTTTCAAAGTATCTAAGGAAGATAGGTGTTACAGTCCCAGGAAAACCAAAAGGAGTTGGGTGTCTAGCTGTCTAGTCTCTGCTGAAAGCTTTAAGTCTGATTTTCTAAATAAGAAGTTTTACTGTATAGGACAACGCTCTGCACGCCTGCCGTTTAACCCTGGCTGGGCCTGCTAATGATCCAGCATAGCTGGATCACTTCATCAAACTATGAAATAGGAAGTCTTCAGCCAAAAGCTGAACGAAAAGCTCTCCACAGCAGTCTATTAGACTTTCCCAAATGTGGAGGGGAAGCCATGATGCAGAGGAAAGCGTTTTGTCGCTTGTTCACTGACATACACAAACTAAGCCCAGGAGCGTTTCAAGAAGTATGAAAGCTGCACAAAGGTCAGCAATCCATCAAAAGGCACAAATAAGATTAAATCTGCTTGGATCTGGAGGAGAGCCAGCAGGCCATAGACTATACAGAGAGATATGCTGTAGGGACTGAGGAGTCTTTACACATAGTAGGGACTGAAGAGTAAATTTGCAGAAATTGAACTACCTTTATTCTCCAAGGCAGGAAAAGAAAAGGTAGTTTTTATGCCCCATCATTTCAGGCCTGGAAAATAATTTTGATGCAAAAAGGAAAGCTGCCTCTGCAGTAATAAATACATTTCACCGTATCCCAAGGAACCAGGATACATCCTTTTGCTCTCTTTCCAAAAGGCTTAGTTTTATAACTCTTATATCAGCCTTACACTTCTGTAGCAGCAGAATTTTCCTCAGCTCCCTACAGTGTCCATATAGTTGCAGCACTGTTGCAGTAGCAGCTCATGAGACAGATCCCACTCATCAAATGTACATCTCTCCCAAGACTTCTGAAACCTGAACCATGGGCCAAGCTCCGTGCTGCCTTTCCTTGAGGATGCCCTCGTGCAGATGAAAAGGCCTACACTTGTAATGGAAGTGTGCAAGCCCGTCCCACACTCTGTCGTGGCTTCAGCTTAAGAACCTTTAATTAGGTTTGTTTGCCATGTATGAGGTCAGGTTTGTAGGTTTAACAGACTTCACTATATGTACTTGCCTAAACTTAAATCAATTATGAGACTTGGCAGTGTGGAGGGCTGGGTTCTTTCTTCTGGACATATGTTTTCAGTTATGGGTGAACTTTTCTCCTCCTCGTGCTAAAGCCCTGAAACATCTTGCTGCTGCAGTAAATTTTTCAATCAGTGTTTATTAAAGGAGTGTGTGGACATTGCATACGATGTGAGCACTTCTCTTATTAAATTTGTCATTTGTTGACAAATTGGCTGCAATTATAGTATTTGTAAGAACATTACAAGTTCTTTGTGCTGACATGCCTAATTGCATAATTTTCTATATGCATTACTAAGCAAATCAGAGGGAATGGCAATGGTGGATTTGGATCAGCAAGTAAGAAAATCGAAGAAACCTTATTTAAATGATAATGGTAGGATGTTCATTATGAATAACTATTAGGTAATGAAATATACTTATTTGATTTTTGTGGTACAAAGCAGACCTCATACTGAGATGCAAACAGCTCAGGGCCATTTCTCAGCGTACAATAGCTATCCACATTTGGGGAGGAGCCCTGCAGTATTCTGGGTTGGCATCCAACCAGCCTAATATAGACATCTTTTATTTGTCTGAAGAAATAGGACTACAATAGTACATATTGTCTGGAGGTTTTTGTACTCCAGCAAGAAGACATTAAGAAGTGGCTCTCATAACCAAAAGCCAAATCGAAGAAGAAAGGTTTCATGTCTGGATTTAAAAACACCCACGCAGAGGACGTTTTTTACAGCCTATGGAGATACTGTCCTTAGACAAACCTCAGAAGTATTCGTTCCCTGAGGGTATCTCAGAAACACTACCAAACTCAGAAATCCCACTCCAAACAATGGGAGATCAATGTGTGTCAGCACGTTGACTGAGATTCAGGTCCTATTCTTAGTTATACCATTACAAATACAGAGCTGGTCTACTGATACTGAGAAGTTCAGATAGATGTCAAGGAAGGAAGAAAACAGGGAAAGAAGAGTCGATGCAGGCCAGAGCTTCTACAGAAGACGATATATTCTGCTGCTACACAGACATAATTTGCAGTAGTCAGGATGGGAGACTGGTCCAAATGCATGTTGAGTTAAGTTTGCAAAAGTTAGTTCCTAATTTAGAAGAGTGTGTGTGTGTGTGTGTGTGTGTGTGTTTAATTAGTGCAAAGTACTCAGATTTTTTTTGTTGTAAATCCAATACAATATTTAAAAAATTGATATAACAGTTCCTGTGCCATCCAATTGGTGCTTGAAATCAATGTTGCAAAGATTTTCTAGACAACTGCAAGAGCTATGAGCTAAATTAAGTTCTGAAAGTGTTGCACCTGAGCCAGCTTCCATAGGAGTCAGTGAGAACTTCCTGAGCAACTTTCCCAGAAACAAGAGTGGGTTATATGTTCCCAGAAATTGATGGGGACATCTGGATGAGGATTTGTTCAGTTGTTTGTAAGGGTCTGTGAGAATAAGTGTGCTGTTGTGGGAAAGCCTGGGCAAACAGGTGGGTTTTGCATTTAGCTTTTAGTGTGGCTACTGGTTATCCTTGTTCCTTCTTCACATCAGGAAATTGATGTAAGCTTTGTGTTTAATTCAGCTAAATGCAAATATTGTTTTATCTTCATAATATCCAGAATAACTATTTTACCTGAGAAGGCAATTTCTTAAATAGTTTCAGGACCATATTTCAGGCTACCTATTATTCATTTGCATGTTTTTAGAGTATGTTTAAAACATGCAACAACAAAAAAAAAACAGTTAAAATTTGACTAGTCATTGACTATAACAATTTTTAAAGCATGATGTGACTTTTTCATTCAATATGAACCACAGAGGTTATAAGCATTGGCTATCCATAAAGCCACTATGATGTCAACAGCATATTACTATAAGGGTAAAATTAACACTGTAGAATTAATACAAAATAAACTAACCAAAAGCAATTTAGATTTTTTTGCTCTATTTGCACAGTGCAAAAATAGCCTAAATACATTTTTAATGCAATCAGCTGAAATCCGTAAATCCAAATTGTGTGCTAACTGCTCATGCTGATTAGTGTGAAATATTAATTTGCACTAATCAGCTTGAGACAAGAGAAGCATAATAAACTTGACACATACATTTCACGCTTTACAGTGTCAGAACTTGTTTACAGCGCAGTGCCTGTAAATGCTATCAGTGCTGTTAGTTATGTCACTGGGGCTGTATTTCAAGGTGTGCCTGGAAACATTTCCTCAGCTGGCTCAGTTTTGTTGTGAAAACCTGGTCTTTGAGAACTGATGGTCTGCACCAGCCAAATGTTGTCAGAAGCATGTGTCTCTGCAATGAGCCAGAGCATCTGATTCCTACCTTAGCTGGTTCATGACTAAGCCACTCACATTCTCATTTCCACTGCTCTCCGTGTTCCAGGGTGTGATTAGACTCCACAGTACTTCCCTGTACATGAAACACATGCATGTACCAGCAAAATCAAACTACAATGCTCAGCCTAAGAAAACAGGCCAGATATTAAGTAAACACACAAGAGAGTATCAACATGTCAGGTTTCACATATTACGACCGAGGGTGACTCTTTGGGCACTGACCTCACACTTCTGCAGGATGGTGCTTTCCTATCCTGCTTTCACAGGTTAGCGTCGTAGGCAATAGACATCTGGTTTGGAAAGCACGTCCTCCCCAGATGCTGTGTTATGCCATAAACCGATCATGTCATGTGACAAGCGGGGTCCCACCTCTCTAGTACATGACCACTACGTAACATGTAGTACCTCAGATGCTGTGTCACTGTAAAAATGAGAGTCTGACAGAAAGCTAGTGGGGAAACAAAATCTATACATGTGTGCTTAAGACCATCACGTGCCTGAGTGAGAAGGGATAATCCGTGCAGACACATCTGTTGCTCACCATGCCCAGATCGTCCGTGCTCCCTCCAGCTTTCCTGCTCTCCCTGCACTGCTCTCTGTGCAATTGCTCTGGTGAGATCACGGTGCTGCAGAGCGTAAGGGATAGAGATGAATGAAAATACGTACGGCAAAGTTACCATTTGGTTGAACTGCAGGCTGCAAAGGCCTATGATTATACTGGCAATTTGGTGACCATCTTCCTCCCATATTTTTCACTTCAATTTAAAGATAAATTGCTGCAGGAGACAACTATATGGATGCTGTTCTCTTAGCTGTGTTTTGGTTTACCTGTCAGAGAGGTGCTGCAAGTGAGATCTGAAATGTGGGTCACTCTGTCTTTCACGAAGAAGAGGACATTCCTTGTACTGTGCCAACAGACAGCATGGAAAAGTTTGAAATCTTGAAGTGTGGTGTGTTTACATGTGATTAATATGACCTAATAAAATAATGTAGTTACCTCATATGCTTCTGCTCCCCAGGGCAGGCAAAGCTAAGCATATTGTAAAGCAGAAAACACTTTGCTTAGCACAAAGCTAAGCACTCATAACAGCCTCATGGACCCCAGTGAAACCAGTGACTGCCATTTACACAGAACCTGATATACACTTGGTGTGTTATGCTATTTAAAAAGAGCTAATATACTCTAAACCATACCAGTTTGATTATAGTTATTTATGTTTCCTAGAGGCATATGGAAGAATTTGCCTTTTACTAAAAAAAAAGG
The DNA here is from genome assembly GCF_036417845.1 of Apteryx mantelli. NCBI lineage: Eukaryota > Metazoa > Chordata > Aves > Apterygiformes > Apterygidae > Apteryx > Apteryx mantelli. The sequence goes on from NC_089979.1 coordinate 156,721,435, forward strand.
GCATTTGAAACTTGAAACAGATTGATAGTGTCAGTTCTAACAGTAAATGGCCACATAGATCAAGTAGCCTGAAAAATGCTCATCATTCATTGGTTCTGTTCGGCTTTTTAGAAATATACGTAGACTGGAAACAAATTTCATTCATAGTTTCCTTCCCCCACCTCTCCTGATTTTCTTTGTATCTAGATCAAAGAAAATTAAAAGAACCACTGGTAACTGTAAGTATACAGATGTTCAGCTTGGGATATTCTTTTTGCTTTTAATGTACTGCTAACAGACTCCAAAACTGTCTTAAAAATCTTCTATGCAATCATTTATCTGTGTATTTTCTCTCCACTTTATTGAACTATAAAGTAGCTAATCATAAAGCGCAGCAGCTTACCAGCCAAATGTTTTTATAGGTATGCCTAGCCTGAACGAACACAACAACTCCATTCTTTCTTTTTTCCCAACTGTGTCAAGCTTCATAAATTAAGCAGAGTGTGGCAGAGTCAGCTGGATGAAGCACTTTTAAGAATACTAGATCTTGCCACTTTTATCTCTCCTCACACAACTATATCTCAGTTAAGACTCTGACAGCTGAGAGAGAAAAAATCCTAGGACAGGAAAAAAAAAAAAAAGGCATGACTCAGATCCTGGCTCTTATAGCGTTTTTACCTCTGCGCTAAAGAGAATTCCATTTTTGGAGAAATGCAATACTTTAGTCCTGGCCACTCATAATTCATTATATCTTCTCAATATTTCACATACCTCTGTCAGAATTCAGCTTGTGTGATTATATCTAGAGAAATTTAATTTTCTTTTTGGTTTCAACTTATCACATCTATGTATGGCTGCATTCTTCCTTTTTAATTGACTTTTTCATCAACTAAACACTTTCTTCCTGGATTATTACCACCAGCATTTTTCTCCTCACAACTATTTTACCACATTTTATCCTTTTCCTCCTCTTTTACTCTTAATAAGAGCTAGTAAGAGCTACTCTGAACAGATTTTAACATTTAACATCACAGCAAGATTATTCCCTAAAATTAGATGCGTTCTTATTTATTAAGTTAACACTAAGCAAGACAGAGAATATCCACAACTTTGAATTTTAAGCCCTTCTGTTTTTCAGTTTGGGGTTTTAACTTAGTATGTTATACGTAACTGTATATGCTGTTTTGCTTTATTAGTATATTTATATTCTCTATAGTCAGGGGAAAAGATAAATAATATACTACATGTTAAAATACAGAACTGAAACTTTTTCCTTGAATTTATTACTATTCATAAGACTGGGCTTCATTGTTTTAGGTTCTGTACAAACACATAGGAAAAGACAGCAATTACTCCATAGCACTTGTAATCACATTTATGTGTAGTTAATTAATTAAAGAAAATCAAGAAGAAATCATTATAAAATAATTTAACTGGATACACCAAGGGTTTGTATCATTTTAACTTTGTGTATTTAAAAAGTAATTTGGTGACACTGATGCAAATTGTGTTTAAAAACAGGATTTTAACACATGACATAAAGCTCCTGTAAGCCTCCAGGTTTGTACATGACATACAGTAGAGGAGCAGCATGTGATGGGTCACTATGCAGAAATGGGTGTCTCAGGCGTCGATCATTTAAACATTTTGCCTAAAGAAAGCAAGTGCAGTTCAAAGCAGAGAACAATGGAAAAAAATCCCAAACAGGAAATATCTGCTACAGACATTAGAGATGTAGTAGATGATCCAGGTGCAGTCACATACTGACCAGGAAGGCGTATTAGGCTTTGTTGCAGAGAATAGACAAATCCCCAAAGCATTCAGCTTGATATGCAGCTGCAGAGCACAAGACAAACAAAAATTATTCCAGCAATAAAAAAAATACAATAGAAATCAAAGGATATAGTTCTGCTTCTAAAAATAACACTGCTCATTAGACTTTACCTAACAGGCAGTATGCAGTCTACTTACTATGATTTTGAGATGATGTGCATACAAACCATACCAGTCCCCAAAGGCATACACTGTTTTGCAGAAGAGAGATAAATTTTAGTGTTTATTAGCACCAAAATTAAAGAATAAAAGGCTAAGAATGTAATGAGCTAATATAATTATGTCTTAAATGTCTCCTTTATTTTATGGAAAGAACATTATAGAGTGTACAACAGATACTAGGAAGAAAATAGATCCAGTAGCAAAAATGAAGGAAGTAACTACAGTTTATCAGGTTTCCAAGACTTCCAGATCGATTGGCTTTACAAGTTGAAAAATGCATACACATAGCCCCGAAATCAGGCTCCAAATCTTACTAAGGAACTTTGCCTAGTTACCAGCAGGCTTGTTTCACCACGGAAGGTCAATGAATCAGGTTTTCACCTACAGTGAGAAGATTTTTTTTGAGAAGTGTGGACCCAAAGCGACCACCGAGTGGCCTGGTGTGAGAAGGATGAGAGGAGACCCGCTGTCCTACCCATGCGACACGGGGCTCAGCAGCCACGGGGAAGCATGTGGCTCACGGGGATGGGCAGCTGCCGGCCTCCCGCGCACAGTGCTGCATACGGGGAGCAGCTCTGAGCGCACAGCCCTGCCCTAATTCCTCCTCTTGAATTCGCAGCACCCTAGTGATGGCTTCAGGCCACAATACTGCCTTCTGTGAGCGAAAAAATAAATCAAATAAATACTGAGACCTTGCGCAGTAACAGAGAAACGTGCAAGACAGGTTCATAGGCCTTTGCCAGGGGTGCAGGAGCAGAAGCCCAGGCTTTCTTCTGATGCAGTAGGAGAACCCTGAGCCCAGGAAATGCTTTCCTCTAAAGCATGGACCAGCTGGATGAAACAAACTACCATAAAGTAATTACAAGGCTGCTTCCAATCTACATAGGGAAAATAAAATATGGGAAACATTACCAGAGTCAAAAATCATAGAAACAAAGAAAGAATATACTGATGTTATAAGGAAAAGGGAAAAAGCAGGAAAATCATAACTTTCAAGGTGTAGAAGAAAATTCAGCTACAGTCCGGCTTATCTACAAAGCCAAATGAAAGCATTTTCTGTTGAACTGGCCTGATCCTCTTGTGAGATGGGTTGAGTCAGTTATATGCAATGCAAGAGAAATGCCGTATTATCTTTGCCATACGAGAGGCTGCCCCTCCCTCTGTGACTTGTCCCTACAAGCCAAAATCCATCACAGGACTGACTGAATTTGAAGTTTGCCGCAGCTAGAATAAAAACCTCAGCCAAGGCTTCAAAAACAGCAACCTAAATATAGGTTCTTAAATATGTGTAACCTGATTTTCAAAAATGTGGAGTTCTGTTGACTCCCTTATGAAAATCAGATCAAGTCTCATAGACTCCTTAGGGATTCGGTAAGCAAGTACAACAGCTACTTTTGAAAACTTCAGCTCTGCTTTGATTTCAAGAGCTTTGGCCTTTCAAGTTCAACACTTCAAATTCAGTCTATGAATAGAATGAGCTTACATTCCCAGTTTAGGTGCATAGGAGAAGGACCAGAAGACCACAAGAGATAGAAAGTACAGTGATTTTTTTGACTAATGTCTCCTTCTGGGGAATAAATCTTGGGTTATTCTAGCAGTAAAAGCCTACTTCCTATCACGCTCACTGAACTGCTCTAGACAGTCTAAATAGGGGGCTGAGAGCTCTGCTTGTCCCTTTGGCGGTGTCCCTTCCTGTCTCTTTTAGAGAAGATATGGGGGGAAATATGTCCAAACCCCAAATCTGCCTAAACAGAAATTTTGGCAGCTGGAGGATTTTCTACATATTTCTATGGTTCTGTGGTGCTTTGTAGACATTATATTAAACAAATTGAGATGAAAACAAAATGGACACCAAATGGTATAGACATACAGTCCAGGCAATCAACCAACATTTCTAACTCTGGTGTAATTTTGGATTAACCCCCTGAAAGTAGCAGAATTAGTTCTAACACAAGAATCAGTGGCCAAACCTATGAGCTGCCAAATGCTTTCAGCTCTGTCTCAGGCCACGTTCTGGCAGTCAGCACACTCAGTCTGGTCTTGTATTATTTGGAAAACAGGAAATGAAAAGGAGACTTCAGAAAGAGGATTTCCTCAAGGAAGGAGATCCTGAAGGGTGTGGAAGACTGATTCTTTGAGGGTTGTTTGAGTTAATGCCAATCCCAAGAAAATGGTGATAGTACTTTAAGTTAAGAATGAGAATTGAAGTATAATTGATATACACTTAATTAATTAAATGATAAAAGTTGAAATAAATCAAAACTATCATAAACAAATTAACATTAAGTAATTACTGCTTATAACCCCAAAGCCACTTCAAACAAGGAAAGGTTCCTCATGTGTTAGGCTTGCCTGTGAACCATCAGCCTGAGATTATTATACACAGACGTTAACTTCTAAAGACACACCAGATTGCCTTCACTGCATCATTAAAAACCACTGGCTTTGTTATTCAAAAGCACTGTAGCTTTAGCTTTGAATAGAAGCTGTTATTTTTACAACTGCATGTTAGGCACGTGTTATTTCTCTAAAATATAATTTGTGGTTGACTTTATTTATAAAATATAGTATCAGTGTATGACACATTATTTTAAATTAGCCATACTAGCCTGATATTTCAACAGATTTCAACATAAAGTTCTTCAGTGAAGCTTCCACATGTGTGGATTCCATTCAGAAGATTGTCTTCTCTCTTCACTCAAGACATAGCTAGTAAGGTGTTTATAGCATATGAAACTAGAATAGTAGCCTTTTAAACAGTTTATCAGCTTCCTAATGGTACTCACGGAGTTTTGCTTTAGAATTCACTAGAAACTAATTAGGGCATGCACCAAGGACTGAATGTTTGTATATGCTTAATAAATATAGTTATTTGTAACCCAGAACTACATGTGTATTGATATTGTTTCTGCTAGGAAAGCAACAGTCACAGTAGCATATAATAATGTCCATAATTTTAGGACTGTAATTCCAGTGATGTCTATGGGTCCTCTTAGGTGCTTAAACTAAGAAATATGCTGGAATATTTCAAACACCTTAAAAGAAAGCAATCTTAATATTTTAAGAAACTTCATAATTTCTATATTTTAAAAAAATTACTCTGGGGAAAATTATCCAGACAGAATATGCTCTTAAATATTTTAAATGCAGGTTTATTTTTTATAATTGTTGACTGAGTCCTGGAGAGACACATCAGTTACTAAAAATAGACCTAAAGTATATGTAGGAATAAATTTGACTTTCAGTGGTAGCTTCATTTCCATAAAGACAGCATATTGAGGGAATACACCGAAAATTAGGTAATTTATTTATGATTCTGTAGCTTCATTTACATACTACTGTATCGGCTCTGTTTGCTCCTCTTAGTCAAAACTACACAGCAATTTAGTTTGATTAGGAGGCCTGAAGTGAAAAAGTCAAATTCATATTTAGGCACCTGGGAATTTTATCTTCTGAGCTTTTTATGCACCTAACTCTCCCTGAAATAAATGACATCATTGACACCTAAGTATCTTCGAAATAGTGGCTTCTTCACCATAAAAATGAATTATTTGTCAGAAGTGCTGAATATCCACCAGTTAAGTTCATGAAAAACAAATATGCACAGCAATGGAGTTCCAGCAAGAATGCATAGGTCTAACTTCAGTCAACTCTTTTAAATATTGCAAATTCATATTTGTTTTTCTACCAAATATTGTAACACCAGTGAGGATGTTATAAGAGACAGTGTCAAAAACATTGCTAAAGTCAAGATGCACAACATCCACTGCTCTACACTCATCCCTCAAGCCAGTCATCTCCTCACAGAAGGTTGTCAGGTTGGTCAAGCATGCTTTCCCCTTCATAAATCCATGCTGACTTTGCCTAATCACCTTCAAGTGCTTAATACATTTTGAAATGTTTTCCAAGGTTATTTTCTCCATCACTTTCCTAGGGATCAACATGAGGCTGACCAGCCTGTGATTCCCCAGATCCTCCTTTTTGCCATTCTTGAAGATGGGAGCGACATTTGCTTTCTTCTAGTCCTCAGGAACCTCCCCTTATAGCCGCAACCTTTTAAAGATAAGTGAAAGTGGCCTTGCAGTGACATCAGCCAGCTCCCTCAGGGCTTGTGGGTCAATCCCATCAGGCCCATGGACTTGTGTGTGTCCAGTCTGTTTAAATGTTCCCTAGCCTGATTGTCTTTCACTGAGGGTGAGTCTTCCTTGCTCCAGTCTTTCCCTCTGGTCTCAGGAGCCTGGGATTCCTGAAGATAAGTAAAGGCTGAGATGAAAAAGACATTGAGTACTTCAGCCTTTTCCATGTCATTTATCACCAGGTCCCATGCCCCATTCAGCAGCAGGCCCACATTTTCCTTAGTCTTCCTTTTCCTGCTGATGTATCTGTGGAAGCCTTCCTTGCTGCCCTTCACATCCCCTGCCAGGTTCAGCTCCAGCTGGGCTTCCCCCATCACGCGGTGCTCTTGGCACTTCTTTAGTTGTGTGCATACACCTGGGGTGGACCCCCTTCTGCCCTGTTGATTATGAGGCCTCTCTTGTCCTTATCACCCTGCATCATTTGCTTGCTAACCTGGTCCACCGCTTCCTCACGTGTCTGTGGGTCATCCTCCTCCTTCCCTGCCATTCCTATTGTAAAGCTCTCCTCTTCAGCCTGTCCAACCTGATGGCAGAGATGCTTTTGCTTCACTTAGGTGAATCCCTTCTCTTCCTAGCAGTCCTCAGTCCTCAGAGAGGGTCCCACGGTCATAAAACCCAAATCCCTGTCATTGACACCAGCTGCACAACAAGTAGATGCACCACAAGGGTCCTCATGCAACTGAAGGGCATGAATAACCTCACAGTAATAATACTGTCTAATTGCAATGCTATCTCAGGGAATAGGCACGTGAGGGCTAGTCCCTACTCTGAAGAGTGTGACTCCCACTATAGTGGGCTGTCAGTCCCACTATATCACTGTGAATATGGTGGATTCACTCAGATTGTAATAGTGCCTTTGCACTCTGCTCAAGTGTAGATCTGATTTGTAGGTCTTGATGTGCATGCCTACTATGGAGCAAGAAGCTAATCTCAGGGACTCTGGAATGTTAAAGATAGTATCAGATAGTGTTCTAGTGACTGCAGGAATCTCTGGTGAAGAGACAATATTTTAAAATAACATGATCTTGATTTTTGAAGAACTTTGGTTCCAAGACAAGGCTTCATAAATAGGTCAAAAGCCAATATCACTGTAAATGTGTCCATATTTAAAGAAGTCCTGGTCCCAGCATTTTATACTTGTCCCCACTCTGCTAATTATTGTGAATTTATTATTATTATTATTTCTAATCTGGATGTAATTGAAATGACGAAACAGTAACAGCTGTAGAACTTCAAAATGCTTTCAGTCATTATCATTTTATCAAAGTTATTGCAAGCAGGTTCTCTTTCTCGTTGTGACTAATCTTCAAGTTTGGTAATGAACAAGCAGCAGTAAATTCCCAGATGCCTGCATTTGACTAGAAATAGCAATTAGTTGATGCCTGGTAATATGAATTTCAAATGTGTTTGGCATTCTTTCAATATTCATTGATTACTGTTATCTGCTCAACAAATTACAATGCATCCATAGGTATGAAAGAATATAGGCTTTGAAATACTGGTTGAAATCCTGGTTGTAGAGAAGGCATTGACTTTGTCATTGATTTCAAATGAATCATTGATCCTTCAAGCCAGATGTTCAATCTCTAGCAGTGGTCAATGGCTTATGCGTTAGAAAGGAAAAGAAAAAAAAACAACCCTCCTTTGCTTTGATTTCAGTAGAAGGACTGATTTGTGGCTTTTCCAGCAACATGGATGAGCACCTCTAAATGCACTATATTAGTCTAGAGTATTCTTAAATAGTCTTGGACACCACCAGCTACTGCAGGCTCTAATATCATGTATCCAATTAGCACAGGAAGCAGCCTACTCTGAAGCAAAGAACATAGGAAAGACTCAAGCAATACAAATTGTGCTTTCTTTCTGCTCTCAGTTGACTGGTAGATCTTGAAAAGTTAGCTCACATTTCTAACACAGATGCTTGAGAAAAAAAATTCCACTCCATCAAATTTCGTGCAATATAAAAACACGCCCTTCCAACAAAGAGGTGAAACCAATACCTTCAATGTGGTGTTGCAAAACCCAAATATTTATAAGTAGATCACATGGTTAGAACTCTGATCCTTTGGTTGTCACTGTTCTGGGATGCATCTCTTGCAATCAGAAATTTAATCCTACAATTGAGAAGCATTTTTGGAGGAAAAAATCATGAAAACAAGTCTGTTTCTGAGAAAGGTTTCATTCAAGCAAATCTGCACTGATGAAACTTTTTTTTAGTAGAAAAATTCCCAGCCATCTCTAGCGTGTGTGCCTCTATATTCCACTGTAAACTAGGGACGATGGTTGCAATCTGTTTTCTGGAGTGCTTTGAGATAAAAAGTGTGTAAGAAGAATTAAAGCTAGATCAATAGACATATTAAAGTTCCTAAGCCACATGAAAATCAGTATAGTCAGGTAGCAAAAATAAAATTAGGAATTAAATACCATTGCACATCTGGGATTAAATAAAGGAAAAAATATATATTTCATTCAGGCCTGAATTTCAGCCTTGAAAAATGTCATATTACACTTTGAATAGAAGCCTGGAATCCTTATTGGTATTTTTGGCTAGTTCCTGTATTGTACTGCTGTCTGGCTGAGTTTACATATGAACATATTGGTTTTCTCTTCTCCCTCCTCCTGCATTTCTCCTTCTCCAATGCAAACAGCATGGAAGTATCACTTCTTAACAAAAAGAAAAAAAAGCCTTAGGAGTGAGCCAGCTACTGGCTCATGCACAGTTTTTCTTTTTGCTTTCTGACAGGACACTCTGGAAACATCTGCTTTTCATTCCAGGCTTTTAGGTGACAAAACAAGCTCTTTCTGAGCCTATTAAATCATTTCAGTTTGAGACCACTGACATGTTACATTTTTCTTGTGACCCATATTGTCAGTCTTGTTCATCTCAGGAGAGAGTTAAACGTAAACATTTACTTTTACCTGGTGTCTCTTGTGGATATCAGTCAAATGGTTAAAAAAAAAAAGGAATGAAAAAAGAGCAGAGTGGTGTGAGAGTGGCAACAATTTTTCCAGGAAATGTGAGCATATGTATGGCCCACTTAACTGTGGGCCATTTTATCAACACACATCATTGTGGTTATTGTAATATATGTCTTGCTTGGCCAGTATTTAAAGATTCTAGTCAGGTTAATTTTGCAAGGCATTATGAATGGGCTTTGCTTCACCTAAATTTAGCCATATAAAAATTAGGATATAATTTAGTACCTAAATCAATCATTTAGGCTCCTTCAATGAATAAAGTGTCACCAAATTGTTCATTACAAGAGCCTGGCACCTCCAGAAGGAAATTCAAACCACCTTATACTAAATTTCTACTTAAGGACTACCTCCCATCTGGTGACAGAATAGGGCAAAGATGATGAAGTTAAACAAAATTCCAGACCCTTAAGATGTTAATGATTAATGCTTCCTCTCTCTGAGGAGTCAAATAATAAAAAGACGGTCACCATCCCAAAATGTTCACTGTCTGAATTTATGCTAGTGTGGAGAGTCTTTGCAAAATCACCATCTTCCCACCAAATTTATGCAGGATAGAGAGTGGCAGTGTCCATGGCTGCTCAGAAGCACAAGGAATGAACGCTCTCCCTCTCAATCAGCTAAAGACAGCAGGAACCACCATGTCATATGAAGCAACTGGAGAAAAGGGTGAGGAAGTATGCATGTCTATATTTGTCAAATCCCAGCCACCGGAGCTGGTTGACTGCATAAGAGAAGTATGCCAAACCCTAAATGGGATATTACAAATAATTTCTCTTTTCTTGTTCAAGTGGGGAGCACCAAGAACATGTGCTTTTCTGAAGAACAGTGTCTGACAGTTTCTCCATGTAAATGAACAGGTCCACAATCTATTCCTTTTTTGAACAGAATACTAGAATATAGGTCTGTGAATTTATCATTCAGTTCCCCTAAAAGAAAATACAAAATTTAATGTTCCATTTTTTCTTTATAAATAGAAATGAAGAATGCCCCTTTTACCCCACACATACAAGAAGTCATGGTAAATCTTTGCTGTATGGTGATACAATGATGTACAAAGGTCATGCAGAGCTAAAGCCAACATTATTTTCTAATAATAAGAGTCTATTCTTAGTCTGAGGTGATTTTTTGATTACCTTAGGTCTGAGTCTGCATACTTATTTATTCTGATATTTTAATCTTCAAGAAGTCTTAAACTAGATTGTTTACAGTTCATCATTGGTGTATATGAAAAAAAATCCCACAGGTGTTTATGCTTCTAATGTAGAGATTGTTGCTCTCTGAAAATAAGCTATTTCCAAATAAACCTGAGACTTAACAGTGAGCAAAGCAAGTCTTCTTTCTATTTATCTGAAGGCTGAGACTCAGGTCAAGCTGAAGATTTTTCTTCCAGCTTTCCAAAACAATCCATCTAGTAGCCAAATTTGGTCATTTTCCCCAAGCATATTCCCTCTGATTCCAATAGTACTACTTAGCAAGTGCTGAACACCATGAGTGAGGTGTAGGAGTTTGACATCTAGGAAGGATGATCTTAAAATCTGGGTACATGAGCATATTCTGACAGGAAGAAAGCAAAGGTCTACCCTGGATTTCCAAACAGGATGGTTTGGACTCCACTGGACTAGATATCTCAATGGAGACAGCTTGTGGCTACTGAACTTCAGAGGTGAAGCACAGCTAAGGGAGAAGTGCTGAGGACAGTAGTGAACAGATCTTTGTTGGAAATAAGAAGAGAAGGGAAGATTGCAAACCCCAGAGATGCACTGATATAAACAATTAAAAATCTAAACACCACTGGTCTTTGCTTGGGTGAAAAAAAAAAAATCTACGGGGAGTTACTGTTCTACAGTCTTACCATATTGGTAGACTTAACTTCAAACTCATTAGGAATTGCCAGGTTTCTAGAATTGGATAAAATGTAGCTACCTGAAGCTCTACTTCCTTGCTGAATCCCTTTTGGTTTACCATCTTGCCTTAGAGCTTGGCAATATGTAATCCTGTTTTTCCACCTGTAGTTCCTTAGCTTTTGCTGCAATGTATCCTGTATGACATTCCCTGGCAATATCCCCAGAATTCAGCTTTATTACTCATTCTGGCTTGCCATGAGGCTTCTGCTTCTGAAGCTTCCCACTTCAGTGTCTTCAAGACAAAGAAGTAAATTGGAGACAGAAAAAAGGTAAGATAAAAATGGTGGTTTTCTGCTAAGCAAAATTCACAATGATTCTTAAGAAAACATCAGTATCAAAAAAGTTCTTATACTGATATTGCACCAACATCATTTAAGATTATTTTTCAGAGGAAAGGAACCTACTGGAACTCCCATGTTACAAAGAAGATGTTTCTATTTAACTGAACTGTACCCTACAACTGTTATTATAATAACACTCAGGGTATTTCTGTATCACACAACATCATGCCACGTAGAGGTACCCCAGTGATCTATAAAAAGGCCCTACTGAGAAACTAATTAGTCAAGGCAGAGCTCTGTGTTAATTCTACTCTGCTGCTTCTGGTATTGAGCTAGGTCTTTCAGAGAGACAAATAATAGACACACTGAGATGAAATAACTGGCCTGAGGATACAGAGGGTGGGATTCATCTCACCTGACTTTAGACAGACATCAACAATGTAGACATTCAAAACCAAACTAGTCTCTCAGGCTCCATTTACAGTCACTGGAGATAAATACGCCCTGTTAAGGGTGCCAATCATCTGACCTATTTCAGACGTCTAATTTAGGAGGCAATGAATTGCCCCTGGATTCTATTGACTAGTTCTTCACTGACTATCAACAGAGCCAAAAGTCAGATGCAGATGTCTTCAGTACAGACATCTGCGTTTAGTCAATTTAATACCACCTGCAAAGTCAGTGATGAAGCTGGAATGTTTTCTTGTCTTCTTTATCCCCAGTCCTGTACGCTATTCTCTAGATCATACCACCACTTTGTCGCCTCTCTTAGTAGTGGTGAGACTTGTAGCTATTCTGTATGATATTTAGAGATAGTTCAATTATCATATAAATTAATAGTTTATTTAATAGACTAATCAGGTAACTAAGTAGTTGGTTGGTATCAAAAACTAATTTGTTATAGAGTAAAACTAGTTTTTATATAACTAAAATCCATTCTATGATTTCAGTTACATTCTCACTAGTAAACAGCACAATGCATTAATACTTTAAAATTTTGATTCAGCTGTAGAACCAGAAATGGGATCACACAGCTACAGTGTTGGGGCTTGTCAAAAGAGAGCACCAGGGAAAGAAGACACAGTATTATGATATTGTCCAGTCATGAAAAATGCTAAAGAGAAATGCATCTTTGTGTACATCACAAGATCCATTTCCACTAGATGTGAGTAAGTACTAACAACTAAGCAAATACGGGCAGTGTTATGTGAATAAGGACTATAGGATTAATGAAAATGTGTCTGTAGATCTAAGCTTCAATTTGTGGCAGGAAATGGAAGCTATTAAACAAAGGATAAAGGAGACTCAAAGATCTCGTTCTTAAATACACTGGAGAGGGAGTTCAGCTACAGATTTGGCAAATAAATCCATAAGGTAGGTGTCTACATGTGAGCTGAGTGTCTAAGTTCCCAGAAGAGTCAACGGAGAGGTAGTCAATATGTTCAGTAGAGTATAGAGGACTGCAGGGTTGATCAGAAGTAGGTGTCTGCTTCATGGTGAGCTGAGCCACTCTCTTGACTCTCTCAACTCTAATGGGAATGCAGATGCTTCGCTCAGCTGTAGACACCCACACTATAATTTTCTATATGTAGGTGTTTCGATACAAAACTCAACCTTAAAGATACACTAGACAATTGTATCATCTCCCTACCTCTGCCACAGAGTCTTTTTTGGATTAGAGCCAACCACTTACAGTTAATTCTCTGCTGTTAATGTTTTTGTTCCCTATTTTCTGGGTGTGATTTCAGAAATTCAGAAGGGTGAAGCATGCGGTTATATGACAGGAATATATATTATACATTTAATACTATTTCACCTGAAAAATTACAGGGTAGGTGTCTAAAGTTGGTTGCCAAAAATTAGTGTAGGATTTTGACAGTTTTGGCTATAATTTATCTTTTCTTCAGTTTTCCATCTGTAAAATGGTGGAAATAATTCACCTAAGTGCTAGGGCTGCTGTGAATATAAATTCATGATGTTTGTGAAGCACAGACAAATCCAAAAAGATCACTATTAAAAACAAATGAGGAACATTGTATTCAGCTGAGGTTTCAGATTGTGATTAATAGGGCCTGGAGCCACATATTGAATAAAAGAGATTAAAAGAAATATTTAATAATTATCCACATAAAGAATTAAAAATAGTAGATGATCATGTAATTAAAGTCTGTGTCAAAACATACATGCACAGAGGGCTAAATGAAGGTTTCGTATGAAATTTCTAACCTTTGCAGAGCAATGTCAGGAAAATGAAAACAAAAATCTCTAAGTGAAGTTCAGACATTTTATTTTAGTGAAGGAGGGAGAGGTGGCAAGTCATTTTGGCATCACTCAGTGCTATGCTCCGTGTCACTTAAGAAACATGAAGGTGCTTAATACCCCCTTTCCATCACCGCTGTAGCTGTATTCAGCCACCATGGCTGGTATATTCTTTACTCTGTGGGGAACCCAGTTCCTCCTCTCTGTCCTGTTCATTCCCTCATCCTTCCTTCTTTAGCCTGTGGTTACAATGACCTTTTCTTTCAGCAGTTCTTCCAGCTTCAGCTTTTGGATATTTCTTCCTGCCTACAAGCCTGTGGCCATGGAGCTGCTTAAGGAACCAGATCAGAAATGTGATTTGTGCTAGAAATAGCCTTTTCTCTCCACCTTTCCCTTTTGTGTTGCTTTCGGGACTATTTTAGCTCAGCCCAGCCCCTGCTCTGGCTCGAACAGTAGCGCTGGCAGCACTGGAGGGGAGAAGAAGGAGCATCCGGGGGGAAGGAGCAGCAGGGAGACGGCGCAAGGGGAGCTGCTTCAGCTCGCGGCGGCAGGGAGAGAAACGGCCGTGCAGTAAACCCTGCAGCTGCAGGTCCCTCTCATCATGCTCTATCTTTAAAAAAGCCCCTGAGAAATACACGCATACAGGTGGTTCATGCAGAAAGCAGTTTGTATTTTAATCTTTTTTTGTCTCTTAACATGGCATGAAAGTGCTATCCTCAGTAACAAAAACCCCCTTGAGAATTCACCTAGCTTTCCTGCTCTTGTGTGCTTACTTTCCCCGGTGTGAAGGAAGGTTGAAGTGCCAGCTGTTAGGAGAAATAATTATTACAGTACTTCCTGCTAGCACTTCAGATTTTAGAGAGAAGGAGCAGAAGCTACCTGATTCCACACTTCTCTTTTTTTTTCTTTTTTTTCCCCCCCTTACTACCTTACAGCCTTTGCCTGTAGTCAGTGAATGGACTTTTACCCTGAGGATTCAACATTTTGCTACAGGCAATCATTACAGTGAGCACATTCCTGTAATTCATACTCATGGTGTCATTTCAAATGAGGTACGGGCTAACCCTGTCTCATAACAGACATGAAAATCCTTTCAGAATTAAATCTGATCTACACCTTCTAAATATTTAGGTTGATGCTGGTGACTAAGGCGTGTTGAGAAATGTGTTTGTACTCAGGATTACAGAACACAAAGGCAATAACTGTAATTTGCATCGCCATTGTTCACAGCTTGCTTGCTGCTTGCAGTTAATTGCATAGATAGGGACCATCATTTACTGCTGATGCCTATGTGTATTTCATTCAAATACAGCAGTCCCTTCCTCATCCTTCTGTTAATTGTCTGTCACTGGTAGTCTAGCAGCTACCTCTGTACGGGCATCTGAACACGTTGTCCTGCTAGCCACTCCGCAGTCGCAACTCGCCATCCCAGACAGACCATAACTGACCATCTCTGAAATAACAGCTATGTGTATTGGTTTTACAATGGGTTGAAACCAACTGAATTAACAAACCTGGTTCAGTTGCTTTCTTGTTATCTTTCCAAGACCTGATTAAAGTCTATTTGAATGATGCTGTATTTTCTCCTGTAGCTGCTTCATCTCATTTTGTAAAATGTTGGCACTCAGGATAAAAATATAATTAAACTATGGCACAGAAGCAGATAGCTTTGATCCCACCTAGCTTAGTACAGAAGACAAAACAGGCACATTTAATCCCCTGTTTGTTCAGTTACAATGTGCTAGTTTTAAGCTATGCACATTCCAGTGACTGAATGAATATATGAGGGATGCCAAAAATTAACGTATGAATTACAATTATTGTCATACAAAGGTTGTTATAGTGTGCACTGAAAATCTCTAAACAATGAGATCATGTCACTATAAAACACAATGCATGGCTAAATCTTAATGCGAGAAAGAATTTTGAAATGCCAATTTTCTCAGGTATAGCCTGTGATTCAGTGGAGGTTATACATATGTGTAGAAAAAGAGGAAATTTGCCCTCTGCCAGATTTCCCCACTCTCAGACTTCAGATTCTCTTGTCTCTTCCCTCCTCACAAAATCTCCCCCTGCTTCTGCTGCCCTCTGGCTTTGCCTCTGCTTTCTGCATGTTGCCTGAGGATTATTTGAGGGCATTTATTTGTCTGAAGACTGCTTTGCATAGGCATGCAGTTTATCTGATATGCAAGTTTTACATGCTAGTCCTTACACACACACGCACACACTCTGCCAGGTGTGAAAATACTGATGTTCAGCAGTTTTCATCCTCAGAATGCCCTACAAATATTAAGTAATTAATCCTCCAAACTCCTCTTTGAGTTAGGCATGTTTATCCCCATTTCTCAGGGCGACACAGAGGAGCTGAGAGATTGACTGCTAGAACTCCCACCGAAGTCAGGGGGGAAAACCTCTCAGCAGCTTTAATGGGACTTGAACCAGGTCTGAAGTGATTTGTCTAATGCCACCAAAATGTCAGGGTTGGAGCAAAGTTCCCGGCAGCTGGGAGTTTCGGGGATGGCTCCGATGAGCTGGGGGGGTCCTGGTGCACTCTGCGGTGGGGCATCGCCGCTTGTCCCAGCCCGGAGAGGGGCCGGAGCGCCACCGTCCCTTTTGCCTCCCCAGCCGTGACCCCCGGGCTGCAGCGCACTCGCAGTCACGAGGGCCGTTCCTGATCTTTAGTGGCAACATGCAAGGAATTACACTTGGGTGGCTTACTAATATGAAGCACGTTAGCAAGAGCATACTGTATGTCTGCCACAGATGGAAAAACTAACTCTATTGATGACTGTAATCCATCCGTTGTTTTATGAATCCACCATCCTCCAGAGAGCATCACAAAACCCCACTCTGTCTCTGAATGCTGCATTTTACATTTAGATTTTCTGGCTTAGAAAAAAAGATGTGTAAAATCACAAGCTGGCATAATGTTCCCCACTGACTAGTGCATTTATGAAGTCTTTTGTGGTGTTATTACAGCGAGCATATGAAATACAGTGTTCATGAAACTAGGAATAGGGAAATAAATATGCCTGTATTTTTTAAAGGAAAAAGTGACTGATATATAGGTTTTATCCCACACTTTGAACTGGGAATATTGTGTTCCTTTTCCTGGGGGGGCTATGAAAGCACAAACCTGATAACCATGTGGAAGTGAAATATCCCTGAGAGGTCTGGGGTAAGATAGGTGTTTTGAGGCTTTTGGTCAGAGCCAGTTTGGGGTCCTCCACTGGACCCTGTGTATCCAGTCATGATGCCCTGGGAAATCGCAGGGGTTCAGGCAGAGCCCTCAGTTTTAGGAATATGGACATATGAAGGTGCATCCAGAGGGATTTTACATTGTCCGGGGGCCTGGCGAGAACGTTTCCAGAGAGGGACCCAAACGGCAGCGGGCAAGCTGAATTGGGTTGCTTTTGAGCACAACTGCCCCGGCCCTGGGGCTACACAGGTGTCAGTACCAATCCTCTGGGTCTAAGGAAACCAAATGTGCACAGGCAGGATGGATTGGAGTCTCCTGCTTTAAACTACTGAACACACCTTTCTAAAGCATTTCTCATGCATAAACCTCCGCAATAGCCGAGTGTATTCCTGGATATTATGAGAATGGCAACGAATATGGACCAAAGGGTTTTGTCCATTTCTTTCATCTCACAGAGGGTCTTTTTACACCTGAAAACCATAAAACTGCTGAGGCCGAGCTTACAAATCATGTCTTTCGCAAGATGTTCACCACGTTTGGCTGCTTCCCACGTAACTGAAAAACGGCATACCCCCCTTATCGCGAGGCTGTAGCTTTCGGTGTACACTAAGGAACCCAGTGACATGCATACCCAAACCTTAACACACCCCACTCGTGCGGGTCTAGCAGTGCTCCAGAAAGTCTCCATTTTCTTAGATTTCAGCTAATTCTAAGAGCCAGCCCAGAATTCTCCAAAAGCATGACAAGGATCACTTCAGTACAAAACAGCCCAGAGACTACTAGGAGATTTAGTCCCCTGAATATTCATCCTGAATTCCAAAGGTCCCTTTTTTCCCACAGGTATAATTCTAATTACTTACCTCAGAGGTAATAAGACTTACTTTACTATGGATGAAGAAAGATTTCTGAATAACAGATAAGAATTCGAAGCATCATTATGAATAAACAGATATCATGAATCAAGCCCTGTTTTCATACACATAGTCAGTCCAATCTGTTATTGAAGTCAATGAATTATTTTGTGGAAATATGTAGTATAAGCTCCAAGTCTTTCAAAAATAAACCACACTAATTGCAGCAGAAGTTTTGCATGAATGAAGACAATAGGGTTTAGCCTGTTGCAGGTGATTCAGCCTTATGCAAAATATGTTTATATTTACCAAAGCAAAATCTTCATTGCTTATGTTAGTTAACAAGAAAACAATCAGCTAATTTGCTAGATTTTTCTGTACTCTGAGAAGAATGTATCCCTCTTCAGAAACGGCTAATGTTATAACCTCAGGTGTATGAGAACAGTGTCTCCCTTGAACACTTGTGTGGTTCTTACAATTTCCGTTTCTGAGAACCTTACAGTCTTTTTAATATATTTTTTAATGTATTTATCCTTATAACTCTCTTCCAAGATTGAGGTATAAATCTCAGTCACATGACCAAGTTACTGTAGCTTAACACACTCCGCATTATTTGAGACGTAGTAACTGTCCTTGTGTTAACTCCGCTTATAGCAATCGCAAGGCTATGCTATTTATTTTAAACTTCTTTCACTGTAACCTAAGTCAAGCTGAATTTGCTGTGAGCTAAGAGTATGTACACAGGCAACTGTTATGGCTTGTTTGACTCAGAGGAACTTGCAGAGCTTAGGTGGCTGGACTGTGCACCTGAGCCTCCCGGAAAGGATGGAGCGATTTGGCTGCAGTCACACAGAATATCTGCGGCAGGGCAGGAAGTCCTAGTTAGTCCTGAAACCAGTGGTCACCTTTCCTCTTCTGAGCCTGTGGTCGTAAGAGAACATTTACTTTGAACTTTTTTTTTTTTTAAGAAGATCAAATATATGAGTGAGCTTGCTTTCAATATCTCAACACTGCAGTGAAAACAGTAATGAGAGCAGCTCTACTTTTGCATATATTTCCTTATCCTTTTTTTCTTTTTCCTTTTTTTTTTTTTACTTACAGTTGACTAAACTAACATCTCTTATCATAGTCTGCAAAGAAAAGCTGTAAAAAAATTAAATTGGAAAAGCTAAATTATTTATACAATTTCATGTGCTGGATGTTTTGGTACAGTTGAGCCTTGCTTCTTCCTAATAGCATAAGACTATTAGGAATTGTAATACTCTTCAGGGGATGTAAGATTTATCAACCCTTGCAGAATGGGATGGAAGCCAAGGCAGGAGATTAAGGGATACTAGTTAAATTAATCAACCTTCTCTCCGTATATTGGCCAGGAGAATGCACTAAGTTGTTATTCATACATTTTACACAGTAGGAGCACAATTTGACCACAACCATATGTTGATTTTAATATTAAATGTTGGATCTTTCCAAAAACAACCCCATAAAAATGTCAATACTTTTTTTTTAGACTAATGACTCTATTCATTTTTTAAAGGCATTTGCACACCAAAAAATGAAGAAGCGTTTTCTTTACCAGCTTTGAAAAAGACCTTCCATTTTAATTCTGGTTCAGGACCCTATCATGTTTGTTTATGAGTAAAAATCTAAAGCAGATATTAATGGAGAAGATGTTAGATTCAAAATACTCCTTTTCATCCTTTTTTTTTTAACTGTAAAAGGATCAAGATGACATTCTCCCTGGCAAAATGCAGACCTTGAAGCACTATCTTTTGGTTTATGCAGACTGCTGAAGTTTAAATTTACTGGAATGAATGCAAACTATTATTTCTGTCTCAGTACAAAATGAAAAGCATCATTATATTCCAATTTTTGGAATGCATCAGACTTATAGAATAGTATTTTCTCAAAACCCTGAAATTACTTAAAGAGTTATAACATTAAAACTTTGGAGATCATTAAATTAGACCACTTATTCCAGAGCAGGTGGAACCAGTAAATAGCATATTTGTGTTACATCTAATATCCACCACATGGAAGGAAGCAAATAGATCACACACTCTGCATTTCACAGTCAATAGCTAGGCAGGTCTGTAAGTATATATTAAGCAGGCAGCTGTAGCTGGCCTATAACCTGTACTGTAAGCACATTTGTAATGTTCTTCTGGAGCGAGGAGTCTTTATATGGTGTTGTATTCCTCCTGGGCTCAACTTAGTTTTTGTGGCTTTACAAGGGAGTCAGTTGTTGTGCTCTATCTGTTGTTGAACATTAGTAGGTCAAGTTGGGCTATGGCCACCAGATCTTCAAGGCCAAGCATCTTAATGCTTGGCTTAGTTATTAGGGCCATATTCCCAGCTTTGAGCCAAAGATGCGTGTGAACAAAGTAAATCTATCACGGCAGAAAGTGACGTGCCAGGAAATGCAACATGCCTTGTACATTCTTTGCATGAGGGGACTCATCCTGCCAAAAGCCTGAATTCAGGAATGTATTTAAGGACATGACTACAATAAAGAATATATATAAACATCTCTCCTAAATTACACATAGTTAGGGCTGTGAATCATGGCAGGAAAACAGGATTTCAAAAACTCTTCACGGTAGCTCTGGCATCAGAGCAACTAACAAAGCCAAATAAGGATCAAAACATTTGACGGTACAGTTCAGATATTCAATTCTTTTAGGCAGATGAAAGGAGAGAAAATTAAACTTCAGTGCTTATGCAATCAAATATGTTTCATAACTGCTTATTCTTCTTTGTACTCTAGCACTGTTGTACACTGAAGGGCTGTAATTTTTTCATGCCAGTAGCTGGGATATACTTGTGAAATAATCAACATATGGCAAAGGATGGTTAGGGTATGGGAGGATAAGAAAAAAAAAAAGACAATGGCTTTATAGTCTCCACATCAGGTGCAGCAGGTGCACCGTGTCACATGAAAGGGGACTGCAATATCATACGGAAAACCTTGACTGTATCTGTCTGTATATCAGCTGAGTGAGGAAGTGGCCTCTTGACAATTAGCATTGTGTTCACCCTTTAACTGAAAGGGATCAGCAATCCGATTGTACCAAAAATATATTTAAAAACCTTATTAACAGCAACACTTTCTATGACAATATAAAAGCTTCTTCTGAAAAAACACAGAGGAAAAAATCTTCCACTGAGAAGATAACAGTGTTTGCAGTGGAAGAATAAATCAATTGAAAGTGTAATGACTTCTGTACAGTGTCAACAGAAGTGTTTGGTTCATGCACTCGTATAATGCATAAGTCATTTGCCTGACATTGTATCCAGTTGCTCTTATAGTTTACCTGAATAAGGACCTGTAAAAATTCATTTTTCACTCTGTTATACCATCAGAAGTATTGGTTGTGAGTGAAACCCTTTCTAATATTCATTTAAAAGCCAATTGACATTAAAACAAGTAATCTTATTGCTTTTCAGTTTTTTTCCAGTATGTACTCCGCATTCATCTGCACTTTCACAGACCATCTGATCTGAAAAGGGATTATATAATCCTCTCTTAGACATACATAAACTCTTCCTGAAATAAAATATGTGGTTCAACACTCCACAGGCATTATATTATAGCAACAGCTACAGAAACTAGTCATAAACATTCATTTCACTCTGATTCACAAAATCATCCACTGGAATTTATTGATTTGAGGACCAACATGGACTTTTCAATCATTTAGTCTGACATCTTGTGTTACACAGACCACAGAATTCACAGTTATCCTGGTTTTAAATCTAGTGGACCGTTTTCTATGGTCAAGGCCAAATGTAGCCATAATATAGATGAGGAACCTCTTTTCTATCCCCTAAACCAAAAGCATGTGTACCGTACAAGACTAATGGAAGGACTACTATACCTTTAATTTTCCTCTTTCCATTCCTTTCCCAGTAAAGTCTATGGCTGATATTTTATGCAACTTTCAGGCAATAAAATTCTTCTTAGCACGACATTTCCATAGGAAGAAAAGGGAGCAAAATATTGTTATGTATTTGCTCAGAGTTCAGAAAGACTGAGAATACAAAGTAACAGTGGAAGAAAGGTGTAGAGTTCCCATTTAGCGAAATGTGAGTGACATTGTGTGATTTCACACACTCGAGCAGCATGAAAGTAAATTCCTAACAACAAACACAATACACACAATTAAGAAAGGAAATAGCTTGCAAGAAATCCACAGGCTACAGTACGTTTGCATAAACCAGTCAGCTAAGGTTGAACTGCATTCACTCTAAACATAAATTTACTCCAGAGTAGCCCCAGATTAAGAAAACATCAAGTTTGTGTATAAATGATTTAAAAAGAAAAAAGAAAAAGAGATAAAGCAGCTATATTTGATGAATAAATTGTTTGGTGAGAATTGTTTATTCTGCTCTACATGCATCTGTACACTAAAAAGTGAATTATATTCAAAACCTTTAAATGAGATATAAACGGATAAAATCCAAATGAAGATCCATTCCAAGCCTGGGTTATACTCTGGGAAAACCTGGTCAATAACATCAATTTTTGTGTAACAGCATCCCGTATGGCATCCCTGGCTTACAAACTCTATGACCAAGTATGGCACTTACAACTAGTCTACATAGAGTAAGTATCATACCTTGGTAATCCACCTCAGCCATTTTTCCTTCTCAGGCTCTTAAGCAGAACAATGAATAACTGGTGAGATCAGATGAGTTGTTTTCACAAAATCCAACTTTTTTCCAAAAAGGGTGTGGATTTCTTTGTTGACTTCTGATTGCACAGTGGACATATCAAAGTAGTCATTCAGTTGTCCAAAGATTAGAGAGACCAGAAAAACTCCCAGTGACTGAGTGTTTGTAAATCAGGTGTCTGCAAGTGTGTCTGCCTCTTACAAGGACCATCTTCTCTTTCCCCTGTTCCCCATAATAAGGGCAGTGGTACCCATACAGCTTTGAAATGGCCAGAATCTTAATGTGTCCAATTCATCTTTGTGTAATGAAATTGGGGGAAATTGAAAAGTTTTAAACTGATTTGCAAGATAATTCTTTAGCAAAACATCAAGTGAAAGAAGAAAAAAAAATCTCTGTGGATGAAATATAGTACACGTCAAGGAAGAGCAATACATCTTTCTTTCCAAGAATTCTTAGGACTTCATTAATTGTCAAGCTCGTTTCTCTCTGTTTATTAATCCAGTGTTGCCAAATCTACTTCTCCTCATGATTCTTTATTGCCTCTTTTATATTCACAGGATGGGTTTTCCTTGTGAATCATCAAAATTCACATTATTTATATTTGCCAGACTCCCTCTATCTCCACAGATATGTCATGTCTGGGTACCAACTGGGCCTGGGAAGTAATACAGCTGTTTTCCGTGTGCATATGGTATCACTGATTTCTTTTAATCACTGACCTAGGGACTGTTATCCAACAGATCAGCACCATGAAAAGGGTTGTGCTGGTAAGACTATAAAGAAGATTTAGGCAGCTAATCAGCTGAGATGCTTTTGTAAATCTTGTTTGTAATCTATTGCATTCTAGGGTACCTCAATACTGTGCAAATCTTGCCTTTGATCTACAGCTGTTCCTTCATATTGTAATACCTGTTGTATTGCAGCACCTACTCACTGGTGCTAGAGGCATCATACAAACAAAATAAGAGACATAACCCATCCAGAAGAGTTTTAAAGACCTTTTCTGAATGTACAAAAATGGTTAGAAAATAACTGAAAAAAGTTCAGAGAGGGAAGATAAGGATGACCATACTCGTGGAATGGCATCTGAAAGAGAAACCACCTAATACGTAACAGTTGTGCAGCACCTACAGCAACATCTGTTCTAGTAAATTAAAGTGACCAGAGAATGTTCTCTGACCCTGAAGCCAAGCAGCATGACACAGCTGTTGTCCATACAGCTGAACTCTTTTACCTACCGAAACCAGAGCTACCACATCCAGACTGGCTATCAGGAATGTTTCCTAGCCCATACCAACTCTTGCAAATGACCATAAGGCAAATAAAAGTCTGAGCTCTTTTCTCAGTTACCAACACCTAGCTGTAAAGAAAAACAGAAGAAAGCAGCCTCCCTGGGTCAGGTACCTCTGGAGCTAATGGAATCCAAAAATTCAAATGTTTCTAAACATGGGTTTCCGTTGTTGCGGAATAAACCAAGGCTCTTATTTAGCAAGTGTTTGGCATGACTTGTATTATTGGCCTTAGAATGTTGTCAGTCCTGGAACGCAGTGCTCGTAGTAGTTATTAACCAATGTCACTTAGTAATGATGTCCTGTTCTATCTTAGTAGCTGTGGTTACTTCTATTGCACAGGAACACGCAGAAAATAAATTCATGGTTTCAGTGTCATTTCAGATCCTTGTATATACACAAAAGTGACAAAATGCTGTTCTAATAGCTCTGCGGGGCTCCAGATGCTGGAATTTATGCCATTGCTATGGAGACTTGTGTGAGAGTTTCCAGAGAGCTGAAGAATAGTGTAGTAATTCTGTATCATTTCTGCTGCTTCTTCCAGAATAGCTTGACTCCCTATTGTGATAACTTCTATTACTGAGTTGGAGGAGGGGAAAGAAAAGATCCTGTTTTTTTGTTGTTTTCTTTTTTAAGCAAAATTCAGCATCTGTAGTGTGCTGAGAAATATGGTTATCATCTTTCTCAGTTGTATACACACACTAGTGTTATCTGATATTCCTGACACCAGGAACATGCTGTTTAAAAAATGGAGCAAAATAATGGGAATTACTCCACTCTCCCAATATTTTCTGCTTTCCTAATCAAAGAAAAGTACTTGAAAAGCATGAACGTTATGTTTAAAAATAGTTCTGTTGAAATATATCCAGAGATCATAAGAAACTTCCATGTTTGGAAGAACCTACAGTATGTTCTGCCAAACTATTTGGCTTTTCTTTAGGTCAAGGCAACCCTGGGCTTTGCTGCTGTTCCCATGATGTGCTATAGATGGGGCAAAAGTGCTCTCCTGTCGTTCCGAGTTTACAGTACAGTCTGTGCTAGCTGGTATGGGACATGCCTTTGCAGTCGGTTCTACATCAGAAACCTCACTGGCTGTGAAGGCTAGTTCTCCCCTGCTGTACAGTAATGTGTCTCCTGTGGGAGGCTGTGGAGAACAGACAGAATTTTCTCCTAGAAGACCATAGGATTTGTCTTCACCTTTTTTGCTCATTGACTCACTTCCACCCATCCATTCAAAAATATTCCTTTTGATGTTTTTAAAGCTTCTTTTCAGAAGACTTGCTAGAAACCAGTGCAAAAATTACATTGCATTTATTTAGATTCTTTTCCTTCCCTTTGTTTTTTTCTCAAGAAGAGACTCAATTAAGCTATTTTCTTTAAATGCAGTTTGCTATCAAATATTTCATGTCAGGAGCATTCCTGTTACCATAGCCAGAGTCAGAGAAAGCTTTATTAATGGTGAATAGGATTCAGCCAACAAACTAGAATTTCCCTAATCTTGTGCCTTTAAGAAATCAAGTGCCATTGCAATGTTTCAAATATTGTGATATATCACTATGTGTTACTTCAGGTGAGGCCTTATATTCCTTTGCTCTACCCTTTGGGTAGCTAATTGCCATATTGGTATAGTACAGTATGCTAAACATCTCATTTTTGCCTTTTTTAATTTTGTTGTCTCTCTTGACACTGCCTTTCATGCTCTACCTGACACTAACACTCATTTCCATGTTTTAATGAAGGTTGTAACCTTCAAGCTGAAGGCATGGAAAAATTATACATCTTCAGTTTCTTTGCATTACCTGAATATTTAAATCTTGCTGTTAGCATATGGATCGTAGCCCTTCAAAAAGCAGGTTCAATTACAGCGTTACCACTGCTTTTCTGTGTTTGTTCCTGCAAAATGGTCCACTCCACTAAGTCAGGGAACATTTCCAAGGCAGCCCTGGCAATAGGAATGTGACATTTACCATCTCAGCATTTCCTATTGAATATGCTTCTCAGTAGCCCTCCCTGGGCAATTCTCCCAAACCCATAGTACCTCAAAGGCAAGATGAAGTGAACCCTTATTCACAAAAGGTTACTGGGCTTGTAAATTTTATTCAGTGTAGAAAACTCTCACCATACTGCAAAAATATAATGGATAGGGCAGTTGGCAACAGCTAATGTCCAAAGACAGTTCTTCAGTGCTTCACTGCAACGTGAGCCAGAATACTCAATAAGTTTGATTATAAATAATAACAAGCAGCCAAAGCCTTCTATTTCTGATCTAACTGTATTCGCAACTCAGCTCTCAGTCCTACAGATCCTGAGGTGTTGCCTGAACTCTTGGGATCCTATGGCTGTCGTAGCTTAGATGCAAAAGAAGCCAAGGTTTCACCTCTGGACTGAAGACTTTCTGATGAGCTCACATTGTCGCATAAAATGCAGGATAAAGTGCTAAAGATTTGTCTTCAAGCTGGAAAAATGCAGCCAATAAATCCTACAGCAGGGTTTATAGGGTCTTTGTTTTGCGGGCAAAATCAAAGTTAGGAAATAAAATTTGCTTCAAGGATTAAGCCTCTAATCCTTGACTCCTCTTTGGCCAATAAAGCGCCTGATGGATGGTGTAAGCCTCCATCAAATTCTGTGTCTCAGCACTGACTTCTCAGGTCCCCAGAGTGAAGAGAGCCAGAACATTTTGCATGCTACACAGAGCCCTGTCACCAGGCAAATCAGTAAGGCTGAAGTATGACTTTAGGAATATTCATAACAACTTAGTGGCTGATAACTGCTGCAGCAGCATCAGAGGCTTAATTAATAATGTGGCAAATCTCCAAGACCATCTCTTGGTTCAAAGGGGTGCTATGCTGGAAGTCAGGATAGAGGATCAGAAAACTCTCCCTCAGTCTGTGCAACAGAGCCTTCCTTCAAAATCCTAGCAAGCATGCCCTGGATTTGTCAGGTTTGGAGAACCCATATTCATTTAGGATAAAACTGAGCTCTATACAGCAGTCAGTACAAATGCTAGGCTTCACTATGATTTTATTTTTATTCCTGTATCTAAAGAAAAGCTGACTGAGGTGAGGATTCAGAGCCTTTTTCCAAAGGGGAAAAATTATAACTGCTTGGTATAATGACTTTGTGTTAGCTCTGACTTGATGACTGATGACAATCCAAATGTAAGAAAATAATGTAATGCCATATCTGTCAAGTCAATGAATTGCTTTTAAAATCTTAGGTAAACTATGTTTTTTACTGAATGAAAGGAGATTATAGGTTAGCTTAAACTGGGACCTTGTACTATTCAATTATTTGAATTTACACCAGCAATATCTGTGATTTTGTCTCAAACCTTGATAACTGAGTTGGGCTTTTAATCTGTTAAATATTCAATTTGCACTGATTTCAGTGAACTCTGTCTATTTTTCCCCATTAGGCTACTTTGACAAACTCTTTGCCTGAAAACATGGTTTATACACAATCCTGGAGGAGACCTGAGGTACAAGGACGGAATGCCAAATGTTTCTGCTTCAAAGTACGTGCGACAACGCTCAGGTGTTACAGTGCTGACAAGCGAGATAACACCGGCTCCAAAGCTGTGTTCAGGGCAACTCAGATGCACTCAGTGCAAATCTTTTTCACTGCAGGCTAAACTGTCTCAACTTACCTGACATATGCCTTTGGCTAAGAGTGCTCACGAGAACATTTACCATGTCTCACTTGATGTATGGTAACCTGTTACTTTGAAGTCACTTGACTGTACATCTGACTCCTCTACCTAATCGCTGCCTTTTGAGCGCTCAAACCTGAAAGAATTTGGCAAGCTGGGAAATTAGGAAATATCTTAAAGAGACTGAGGGTTTAGTTGCTACAACTTCATAACTGAGCTTATTGACTGCTCTTGCTAGAGCTGGAGACCAAACACAGAGTAATCAGATATGCAAATACTGGGTAGTCAGGTGCCCTCACACTCTTGAGGACCTTTTAGTAGTGACTTCTTCGGATGCTAAGAAGGCTACACTGGTCAGCCACCTGCCATCTTCTTTCTGGATTAAAAGCATCCATAGTGCTTTCGTTCCAATGACAAAATTGTTAGCTCGTTGTCTGTATCAGTAACTCTACCTTCACTCCTGACATTAAACACATCACCAACTGTAGGCTGACAGTACTTTTCAGTACTTTTTAATGGAAATGTGAAACATTCCTTCATAATACAGGAAGTATTCTAATAAACATCGTCATTGGCAGCAGCTGCGCCAAAGAACATAATACATGAATGTAAAGCACAGCCAATTGCTATAGATTTTTTTAGTACTTGTGGAATGCCACTTCCCATACTTATTTTCTGCTCTGATGTGGTACATACTCTTGCTCTTTTGCATCATTTTAAATGAATGGGTCATTACTGCTCCCTTGCTCTCCTTTTCCTCCCCTTCAAAGAACTGCTGCTTTTATTTTCCTTTCTGGCTTACACTAGAGCCAGTTTAGATTTGATCATTACCTGCACTCAGCATCAGAGGAAATACATAGTACATAGTGTGCTTTCAGCTAGGTGGACAGGGAGCTACACATAAAATTCAGTTAACAATAATATGACTAATGAATATGCTGCACTATGTGTTTCCTGCAAAAGAGCAACTCACACAACCCAGCCTTTATCACATTGTTTTTGTTAGCCATAGCTCTTTATTTACTGTCACTGAGGCTGGGAAAGACGGCTTATTTTCTCAGTGTTGTGCATATGCATCTGTGCTGGAGCTGGCAGTACAACTTGTTCTTCTCTCTTTTCCTGCATGTTTTATAACTTGTTTTTATTTTATAGTACTCCATTAATTTATTCTCTCTAACCTAAAGTGGGATGACTATTCTGTACATGGGCTACCTATCACATTATAGTTTATTTTTAAGAAAGCATAAAGGATTATATTAGAGCTTATATATCTCTCACCAATATGCTAAGGGCCCTAGAAATACCAATATTCTTAGCTGGCCTATTTACAAGCATGGATTTAATTTCTACCTGCCACCAAACTGCCATCTAGCTTAAGGCCTTTTGTGGCTACTATATCCAAATCTCTATGAAGCATATTACCTGTTTCACTATCACTGAAAATGGTGCTTATATATGGGGCAGATTTACTGGATGTCCAAGAAAGCTGTTGCTTCCTCCTTTATTTTCACCAATGCATGTGCTTTCTGAAGCTAAGAAAATAGCTGTGCCAGTGCTCAGCCTCTCCTCCTTCACAATGCTTTGCATTCTTGTCCCAGAAGCTGTGCATTTGCTGCTTGGATGCTCATATTTTAGATGCTTGTGCTTTAGGTATATAAATATCCACCATCTAAACCTCAAAGTCTTACTCGTCGCAAGATGGAGTCAGTCCATACTGACTCGAATGCCCAAGGGGAATTTGTTTATCATGCTAAAAGTGGTCTTTAGGTAAAGGCGAGGTCCCCATAATTGCATTTTGGTGTCACTTTTTGTAGAAGAGAAAAAGTATTTCTCTGACTGGCATTTATAACAATTGCTGCATTTTGGTCCTGAGTGCCTTTTGATGTGAGAGCTGGAGGAAGAATATAAAAAGTTTTATAGGACTACTTAGTCCTTAACACCTTTCTTTCCTCTGGGTTTGTGCCCCTTTCATATGTAACCTCTACATCCATTCAAAATGCAATCTTAGTAGCAGGAAGGAGATACTGAATTTCAAGTTGAAGGTTACTCTCAGCAAGTAAATTGTAGAGCATTCTCAGCAAAGATCTACAAGGGACATCTCTGAGACATGGTCACCCCCTTGGATAACGAATATATGCCTAAGCAAAACAGCTCAAATGCCAAAGAGTGGCTATTAGACAGCCATCTTTTCAAATGAATGCCACAGGGCATCCCCATTTCAGACCATTCATCTGTCCAAGTATTCATTTTTTCTCCTGGTTGCTCTTTATTAGCTCCTTTAGCCAGTTCTTTAGTTCTACTTTACTCTGCAGAAGCAAGTAATTTACAACAACTAATTATCCATTTTAATGTATAAGTAGCTATTTTAGAGCAAGGGAATAGGTGACTATGGAGTAAAATGTGTGGGACTGATGTATACTCAGTTCAATATTTCTTCAAGCGATTAAGCCAAATCTCTTTCAGAGTTTAAATATTTAAAGGAAGAATTCAGTGTTATTCTTGGAAAGCTTATTATTTACATAAAGGAGTGGACTCTACCAAAAATCAATTCTCAGGCTGTGAGAGTCAGCAGCCTCTCAGGTTTTGTTCTTCTCTGACTCACACAGATAAAAAGGCTTCATGTCACATTTTGGCTCCTCAGTGAAATCCTTATCCTGCTTGTTTGTTCCTCTACAAAAACAACATGAAATTCTTGTAGAGTCCTACCGGCTGATGGCTGATCCTCATGCTGTGGAAAACCAACTAACTTGCCAGTCTGCTGTATCCCTCACTGAAAATGTAGTACAGGCTTCTGCAAGACCAGCCTAGGGCAGAGCTGTTGCAAAATACCACATTTTGTACCATTACAACTCATCATGCTGCTGTTGTAGTTTGTGGCACCTCTCCCCTCTCCTCTAACACAGGGATGAGATTTTTATGATCTAGTAGTACTGTATACCTAGGTTAAGAAATATTAAAATGTTATTCTCTCTCAGAATGAAGATCCAGCTTAAGGTATTTTTGTTTGGGGACTAAAAATGGCAATATCAAAGCTACTTCCACATGCTATTTTTAATGGAAATCATAAGCAAAGCTCTAAAACAAGACAATCCAGTACTACACATTCCTAAAATGTACTCATTTTGTGTTTTCATTTAGCTTTCCTTTTTTGCCCAAATACCCCAGCTGTGTAGAGATGTGAAATAAACATTAGATATTGCATAGAAGTGAAAAAAAAGATATCTCAGTATTTTGGAACTGCTTAAAACATTAGGAGTCCCAGCCTGCAATCCTTATGCAGAAATTACCCAAATAAAGCTCCCACTGAAACCAATTATTTTATTGCCATTTATAAAATAGTAAAAATGGGCTATATGCTTTACAGAACAAATAAAGAGATATCACGTGGTGCTTTCATCATCTTTATTAGTTTGTCTTACTGTCACAATTCATTGTATAAGAGAAACAAACCATAGGAGCAGAACAGAAAAGAAACACCATAAATGGCTATAGAAAACACCGTAAAAACAACAGTTGGATGGGGCAAAAGTTCCTCTGCTGAGTTCAGATGGCTACTTATTTTTAAACATTTCACAGACTATCTTGCTTTTTGATTGACTAGCTGACAAATCAACTGGAGTTTTACCTAAGTGTATGCTGAACAAGGACTTGTGAATAAAACTGTTATAAACGATGAGATCGCTGTTGTGTATTATGGTATTATTTTTACTGTCTTTTACTAAAATAGCACAGCTTTTGCCTGAACTCCTTGTCAGACAGTGCTGTGAGGTGCTTTTTGGCACCACTTGCTCCTCCTCCCCTGCCGATTCCTGGGCCAGGAGGGCTCTACTCCTGCCTTGGCGTAGGTCGGTGAGCAGCCGCCTTTCATCCCACCCTCCACGCTGCACACCTCTTCACTCCAGAGGAATAGTTTCCCCCCAGAAACACAGCTCACTGAAGATCAGTTGATCATCATCATCATCATCATCATCATCATCCTTGTTTTTAATCCAATAACTAAATTGCACCCAGTAAGATTTTTGCTTTGAATCCGACTATTCATGTTCCAAGAGGCTCTCCATAAAGAGATGCTCAAAATCCTAAAGAGAACTTGGTTTACAAAGATTTCTGATCCTTTACCTTCTCTTGAGAACACTGATATAATAACGCCACTTCAGCTGATGGGATTATATTGCTGTGAAATGGAGCTATGAGTGGGAATACAGTGAGATCCACTGTATGAGACTCCCATTAATAATCATATAATTGGAAAGTAAAAATATTTTCAGATGAGACTTGGCATTAATTAAAAGAAAGGATAGGGATATCTTTTTCAGACATGTTAGCAATAAAGTAGAAGGGACTTGAATGAAATACAGTGAGCATGTATGGAAGGACAGGGCAGAACCCAACGTTTGATGGGTAGGAAGAAAGGAGGGAAGCAGAGTGAGTCCACGCTGTTGGTTGGAGAAAAAAAAATCTATTGTCATGGGTGTGAGCATTTTAAAACTTGTTTCGAGCCTCTAAATGTGCTTATGTGTTCCAGAAACCTAGGAAGACTGGGAATTTACAGAAATGATTGTGCACCTGAAAGAAAATGCTTTTCTATGAGTAGCTTGGCTTCTAAGTACTTTACAAAGATAATAGAAGGTGGTAAACAAAAAGAAAAAAAAAAGAACAAAAGAGATTTTGATAAATGAGTAGACAATGGATTATGAAATGGGCATATTGTTGTACCTGTGTTATAGCCTTTCACTGGCTTGGACTGAGATTTAAAATGGTTGTGTGATTTAAAATGTTCTACCTAACCTAGCTGCAGTATTTCTTCTATAATGGCACGTGGCAAGTAAATATATTACTATACTCTGCTTTAGCAACAGAAGCACTTTTCGCTCTATTCAGGTTCAGCAACTTTATGACACTGTGGAAAGGAAGAAATCAATATTTGAATATGCTGTTATTAAAAAAGAAGCAAAACAAAACTGAAAAATGCAGAAATGCTCGTCAACTTCAGGCCAGAAAATCCCTTCAGCAAGGGTGCTCACCCTTCCGTAGAGCATCTGCAAGCCTTGATCTTGGGGTAAGTGAAGCTCGTCACTACTATTCCTTGATGAACTGAAAGAAGGGACAGAACTAGACTTCTTTTGCATGCACACTAGGCCACACTTCAGTGAGTATGAAAAGGACTCAGATGTAATACAGGTGGCATGGCTAGAGATAAACTGAGGGAAACTGTGAGGTGCAGAACCACTGCACATTGCACTGTAACGCCCCACGCTTTTCCACTGTCATATACCACTTGCCATTCTCTGTTGCTCAGCTAGATGAGCTTGGGTGTGATCCAAATATTTTTGTTCTTATATTCTATGTTCATATAAGAGATGGCATGAAGACAACAGTGCAGTAAGAGAACAGTTCAGAGAGGATACTACAGTAAGAAACATCATGGCTGAAGGTAGCACCTCTTTTCTGGACATTAGGCAGTATTTCTTCTAAAGGGAGGCACAGCAATTGTAGGATATTGCCAAAGCTGAGAATTTCTGAAGACATATCTTTTTTATATCTGTCATTCCAGAACAGAATTGGATTTAGTAGTAGGGAAAAAATAGGGGACTTCCAGTAGGACTTAAGTTCACACCAAAATTTTATGCAGAAGGTTTTCACAAATAGATTACACAACTACAAACCATCTCCCTAGCCTGTCCCACATTTTGAACTAATGGCTTTGAACGGAAAAATCACAAATACCATCCCTGTAAGCAGTGCTTATTGGCACCTTCATAAATCATCTTATCAGAATCAAAAGCCTGGATAATCCTGGGGACTAAGACCCAGACTCTTAAAGGTATTTTAAGCTCTGGGTGTGTAATGCCTTCTTATGTCTATCACTGATTCTAAAAGACTCTGAGAAAACTGTACTTCTGACATTTCCTTATCTCTCTGACCACACTCACTGTGTTGCTCAGGTCTCTACCCTTCACTTACCTCTTAGAGTAGTCAGACAATTTTCCCATTATCAACCTGGATATCCAATACAGCCCCAATATAACAACAGATATTTACCTCACAAGGTCTAACTTACGTTCAGACCTTGTAGTTCTGGTTCCTTTGAAGCAATATCTATGGCAAAAGTCTGGATAAATAAAAGGGTTTCTGATAAAATATATCCACAAAACAATACAACAAGATGTTGGTGTATCTAACTTTCCTCCCATATCTTTGCTAATTTTGGGAAAGCTCTACAACTTACACTCCCCTCCCTTTCCCTCTTAAGGACATATTGTCCTATACTATGTCAAACCCATGTATCCTGACTCTGAAAGTGGAGAATAGCAAATGCTAAAATTGCTAGGACCAAAGAAAAAGGACAAGTATAGAGTCCAAGTACAGAGGAAAGATTACAGAGTAATCTTGGACTCCCTCAGTCAGATTTTGCATTAGACAGCTGTTTTCAGTAACCAGCTAGGGACCTGACAAATGTCCCATTTTTCTCCAGATAAATATTTTTCAGTGTTTTAGTGCTCTTTTATCTTTCTTCCCTTTATTGTTTTTTATTTTTTTTTGAAAAAATGAGGCTGCAACCGACTAAAGATTAAAGCAGGATTCTTACAGATTCCCTTAACTGGTGGTCTTCTTCCCTCTATGTGCTGGAGCAATTTCTATTAATCTATTGTGTGCAGTTTTGTAACCACTTTTCCCACAACGTGATGTTAAATTAGTTTTGTGCTTCCAGACAGAACTGTTCTAAGTTCCCTCCATAGTCTGCAACTAGCTAGCAACTTTTGCTTGTTGATTATAGTATTTATAACAGATATAGTTATCCACAGGTGAAAATAAGGAAGCTTCATGATTTTCTCAGTGGCTGTTCAGCATTAAGTCATGCCAACTGAGTTGTGGACAAGTCTGTGATTCTGTTGTCCCTGGGTAGACAAATATTTTCAGTTTCCACTGCTTTCATTCCAGCAGAGATTATAGGCACTACATTGCCTTGGAAAATGATAATAAAAAGCAAAAAGCAAAAAGATGGAGAATTCGGTTTTAGATTAGATATGATGCTGACATTCACTAGTCTGGCATTGGAATAGCACTGGAAGGAAAACAAAAGGGAGCTAAAAAGAGAAAAGACAAAACAAAGAATTATCACCTTCAAATGAAGCAATGGAGCCAGCCCAGGAGAACACATGAGGGCAGAGCGATATTAGAGTACATCAGATTCTCTGTGGTATTCCCTAATCAGGGGCTGAATATGAAAGAATTGTGACCAAAGGTCTCTGAGCAATTTCATCACTTTTTATGTAGTTTCAGGTATTATATACACGCTTAATAAATCACAGCCTGGATTTCTGATTGTGGAGATATTAAAAGACACTACTAGGAAAAAATGTAACAAGACATCAGAGGACTTAACAATTATTCAGAGCTAGACTCAGGGTAAGCTGATGGTCTATTACTTCCAGGGAAAAATTAATCAATGCTGATTGTGTCCGCAGCTAAAAATCTGGTGGAAGAAGGAGAGAACCTGAGGCACAGCTGCGTGTGCTTTGTGAGTATTCTCGGGGCCAAGCAAAAACAGTTAGCTTTGTGATATCTGCCAAAGAGGGCAAAAAATCATCAAAAGGGTGTAAAACCTTGAGGAAATACAAAGACACACAGGAGTTTGGAGCATGGCAGTATTCCTCTGTTCTCTAATAGCTAGCCACAAGGTCTCCTGATAGAAAAGTTAAAACAGAGCAGGAGGCTCTTTTCACTACCTTGAGCTGAAGATAATTTTTGTAGGAAACAGTTCTTCCTCTCTAAGCTTAGACAGAGTCACAAGGATTGGGGCAGGCGGTGGGGGGCAGGGAGTTGTGATGTTTTGTTTTGCTAAATAATCCACAGAGACTTGGGTATTTATTGTTAAATTAAAGAATTGTGTTCTGAAGCCCCATTCTGCGCTAGGCGTGTGCCTGCTACACCTCCTGAGCCCACGATGGCTGCAGGAACCAAGCACAAAACAAATATCAAAACCCTGAAACCATTCCTTGGTACTCACTCTGGTCAAGATCTCATTGCCCCTTCACATAAGACTTTTTTTCTAATAGCTTATAAATTATGAGATCATCAAGACTCCATCTAAAACAAGAACTATCTTATAAAGATATGAAAAGCTGTGTTTCAGGTCTCCTGAGCAATTGCTATAATTAAAACCATAGAGTAGTGATTATAGACTTGAACTATGAAAAATACTGAAATAGGATCAAACGAAATAAAAGTCTTGATTAAATGGGGACTTGATGGGGAATAGCTCAGAGACTTCAGTGAAACATAATCTGTAATTGAAGTTTGAAATTCACAGATTGAGATTGCAACAGGAAAATTAACTTCTAACGAATTTTAAGCTATCACTGATTCTTTACTTAT
Organism: Apteryx mantelli; assembly: GCF_036417845.1. Classification (NCBI taxonomy): domain Eukaryota; kingdom Metazoa; phylum Chordata; class Aves; order Apterygiformes; family Apterygidae; genus Apteryx; species Apteryx mantelli. The sequence continues at coordinate 156,757,009 of NC_089979.1, forward strand.
CCAAGTCCCCTTTGATGTTATTCACAAAATATACTTAACAGTCATCATGGATTTTTGCCAATAGCAGTTTGTAAAAAAAATGAACCAAAGTTTGGACCAGGGGACTATCCATCCATTAAAAAACACCTGAGCTCTGGAAATTGGGCTACAAATGTCAGATGATGAGCTTCTCTGATTCTGATTGTGGTGCTAGGAATTACTATGAAGACAAGATGTGTTTTGGCTTTTCATTTTTTTGGATGGGGCAGACAGTTCTGAAGCACACAAAAATGTAATGATATGCAAGTAGTTTCCTTGCTAACCAGCTACACTTAGAAGTCTTCAAGGCTGCTACATATGCAGGCCACATACGGACAAATGATTAGCTAGTTTGCTTCTTAGTTAATGGTCTGAATTAATCAGTGGCATGAAGTAGAGTGAGTTGAATGGAGGATTTGCTGTGCCAGAAAGCTTTTATGTGGGGACATAGTTAAACATGGCACTAATGCAAGATTGAAAAAAAAAGGGGGGGGAAGCCTTGAAATCAGGAAAAAAGCCAGAGATCTTGTTTGCTCTGACCCAGCTTTGAACTTCCGAAGGAATGAATTAACTCTGATTATCCAAACTAGTTGTCCTCCATTCCTGAAAACAGGACAGGATAAATAAGTACACTGATAACACCACAGTTGTTGCTTGCTCAGGTAACAACTTGAGCATGAGAAATGAAGGAGATTCAGCCTTTATGAAAGGCTGGTCTGACATAGCTAAACTTAAAATTCCTTCTAAACCTGCTTGGTTGTCTCCCCTTCACCCTGAATGGAGCCTTGAACAATTTTAAATTCTTTGCCACAAAATTCCTCACCAACTGAAAGGCAGTGCTGGTACAGAAAGACCTTAAAACAGGGGAAACAAATGAAGCTGGTGAAATAGGCTGTGGGAGGCAACTTTTGCAGCAGTGCCTTTGCTGCCCAGCGTCCAGCGTATGCTCTCACTGCAGCCCCTGTTGGAGCACTGGATCTCAGGGACCAGGGCTCAGAGCCGGCTGCTCCCCCGGGGGGCTGGATAACGCTGGGTAAAGCACTTTCCATGTTCAGTGCCTCAATTTTCCCAACAGTTAAAGAAAAAAAAAAAAAGAACATTAATGCTTCTGGCTTTGTTTGTAAACGATTTTGTGAGCTGTGCACTGGGGCTAATTTGTGCTATATAAAGACTAGGGATCAGTATTCTTTTTTGTTAGCAGCAGTGAGAATTATTTTCCATATAAAGAAACAATCGAGGACACATTAGAGCTAGCTGAGAAGGCAGCATTTTGTTCTGCTGAGCGAGAGAAGCAATCCAGGTGCCATGTTTTCTCCTTAAGCCAACAGAAAAGAGAATATGGGCGTGGTAAAATAATGACTTTCTTCTTTGCAGGCTCAGTTCAGCATGCTACTTGCAGGCTCAGAAAAACTCAGGTCCACACCTTCCAGCCAAGCTGGAGGGCTGCCGCGATGAGATTTAAAGATAATGTGGGAAAGAGGAAAAGCAGAATAGGGAATCCCATGGAAAATTTGAATTCTCTGAAACACATCAAGAAGAACATTTAAGTGCAGCTACCTCAAGTAGAGTGATGACAAGCTGTTAGACACTGGGATTTTAATGCATGATTTCTGTTTTTTCAGAACTTAAACATGAAACCACTAACTGTGGGGTAAACTGAGATTTGTTTTCCTCACTTGCAGACTGAGTAATTGCAGTCTTGAGGCTGGGAGGGCAGGAGCCCTGGTGAAGGACCCAGATTTAAAGCTTGGAGCTTCCATACAATCTTTGCAGGTCTCTAGTTCAGATCCCCAAACAACGCTAAAGAAAAATGTTTTCCTTTGTGCACATGCATCTGCTTTCACAGAAGCCTCTCTGAATACAAGCTAGTCCGCGAAGCAGATTGCAATAGCCTTGCATTCAACTTTTTCTCTGAGCGAAGTCAAACTGGCTGCAGCAGAGCAGCAAATCTTTGCAGATATGACTGTGTGGAAGAAGGAATATTTTTCTTATTTCCTTCACAACACAAAAATTCAGTCTTTCCAGGTTGGGATCTAACAGAATTAGAGCCCAATGCAACTTCTGCATATCAAGGTGACTAAATGGACAAAGAGAATATGATATGGTGATATCCTAACAATAGTCATGGAAAACAATGATAATAATATCACATGCAGAAAGAGCTGTTGTGCAGTTGTCAGGGAGCTTTAAAATGCCATGCTTCCACTAATCCCTGCACCTTGATTCTGATGACCACAATGAAATAATATGCAGACTATGACAAGGGTAATCTTGACCTTCATCTAACACCCAGGCATCAGTTTTAAACCAAAAGTCGGACCTGACATCTGACCATAAAGATAGGCATGTGAAGCACCTTTTGAGATAAATTAATGATTAAATCTGTTAGTGAAACAGAATTACTATCTGGATAGACACCTGAAGCCAATATTCCCTCAGTGACTGCTGTATCTGGCCCAAATTCTATACCAACAGCTCCCTTTTGGACTTCAAAAAATAATAAAAAAAAGGGGCGAGATGGCTGATAGTTGGCATACCGCTACAGCCCGGAATTTAGCTGTCCTACCCTTAAGGTCACATGCCATAGCTTACAAGACAGGCTACACAACTTGATGATTCATGGTGAAACAGACTCTGTGACTAATGTAAATCGTAAGTATCACTCAGGCAAGGGGTGATAAAAATTTATAATTAGGGCACAGAGTTGCAGCTGTGATTAATTTAGATTATTCGAGTAAATTATTTGACATTATCATATGTATTTACTTATTTATTTATTTCCACTGTATTCTTGCCCAGAGGCCCAGGAAATAAGTGCAAACTGTACACATAAAAGATAAAACACAGGTCCCAAAGAGGGAGGAAGAAGCTGTATTTGCAAAATTTAATTGAATCAGGCTATTTATTAGTCTTGAGGCTTGGTTACTCTGCCTTGCTGGATTCTGTTTGTTCAGAAGATCTGATGCATTATTGCAAGAGGAGCTTGCATGCTTGTGATAATAAACTACAAGGAATAAGGCTAAAAATTTTAATCAAATTTTCTCAATATTCAGTCAAAAGATTGTGTGTTGATTTGAAAGATCTCAGAAAGAGTCTAAGGCCACTGACAAAACAGGAAATATTGAAGGAAAAATCCATTTAAATACCAACATCAGCAGAAAATCACTAGGAGCTGCTTGTTAAGCTTCGTGTCATTTTAAACTTCAGATTCTTTCACTTGATATCCAACAGGAGTAAAATTTCTATGTAGCTGTGAAGATATTGGTGTTTAAACAGATGTCAGAAGCTTTTTAGGTATAAATGGAAATTGAGTTACAGATTATGACGGCTTAGGGATTTGAGTGGTGTATAATATCAAAAACTATATCTGAAAAAGAGTGTAGTGTTGAAAATAATGATCTTCAAATTCCAGTACATGGAAACTTTTAAGTTGTTTAAGACTAGATTCTCCTACTTGTGTTACTAACAATGTTGAAGACTATTAAAATGAAAAAAAAAACACCCAAATATTTAATTTGACTTTCACCATTTCATCTGCCTGTGTATTATTTTCCCATGGTATTCCAGCATTTTGTATTTCCTTGCATTCCTTCTAACTGACACACTCAAGTGTCTAATGCAATTTCTGTATAAACTCAGCCTGATAAAATCTAATCCACAAACATAACAAATAAATCCACAGCACCATCAGTACGAAATGAATGTCCTATACTTCTGAAAAAGGCCAGCTACCTGCTGGTCTCCACATACTCTCCAAAAAAGTGAAAAGAAATGAGCCCAACGAGTTATCCTGAAGGTTATTCATTCTGGGCCTTTTTCCGTCAGGGGCCTAGGAATTAATTTTTATGTCGCAATTCATTCCTGGTAACGGAAGTCAGGAGAGACTGAACATTAGGGCAGAAAAGGGAGCCTGGGACTGTTAGAAACTAAAGGAATTCATCTGCAAAAACTATACAGAATGGTGTGCCACGGTTTGAAATATACTTTGAAACACTAACATGGAACTACCCGTATTTCAAACAGAACCACCTCAAGCAACTGAAAAAGACTAGAGCCCCACACCTTCCACTGTGCACTTCTATCCTTAAGGTCACTTCAGAAAATTCCTAAACTTGTAATAAAATAACTCATAAGTTGTAAATAATAAAATGACTTACATATTTTGTACATCAGTGGCAGATGAATTCTGTATATGACCAGCAACTGAGAGGTAAGAACTAACTCTCGCACCTGCAAATTAGTTTAACACAACTCTTGGGAAGTCAGAAGACTCAATGTGATCCCTATTTGCACTGAAGTTTTCCTATTTACTATCTGGAGTTCACCCTGCATTTATAGATATACCCTAATTAAATCTCCTAGTTTCTCAGACCTAGTTAAATATAAGTACAAGCCTACTAAATGCATACATAATCAATCTTTTTCTCAAATTGCTTTAAAGAGCCTAAAATGCTGGTAAGTATTTGAGCTTCTGTTGCGCACTTCTTTGTCAAGCTGGCATGAAAATCAAGGAGTTCACTGCAGCTGAAATAAAAGTTATTGATGCAGCTGTGTGTCCCTAGATGGGACCATCTTCAACAGGTCATTTTCAGGAAAGAGAAGCATTTTGCTCATTCTGAAGGTAAATAATCCAGAGCATACCTAAGGACAGAAAAATGTCCTTTTTACCCTTCATTTCTGACTAGGTCTGTGGTTGCATCAATCTTTCCTTCACGAATCTGTGATGAAGGATTGAACAGACAACAAACACTGGAGCTTTTTCCATGAACAAGGTTATTCCCCTCACATACATACCTTTAGATCTAATTTTACCCTTGGATTTGATGCATGCATGGATCCTGTGACTTCAGAGAGAATTATGCATGTATGTCACAGATGTATATAGCCTTTTGTTTGATTTTTACCATGAATGATACCGTTTCTCCAGGCTGAGAACTTTAACTGTTCAAAGAAATCTCACTGAGATTCCTTTCTTTTGCATTGTTTCAGATACATGCTATCAATCTGACATGATTCAGATAAATCTTCTAAGTAACCACTCTTCCCTTTTATATGCAGTATTCTGCTTCCAGCATACAACTATAGGTAAGAATGGACGTATCAGATTACAAAAAAAGGTCCACCCAGCCTAGTTGTCTCTGCCAGTGGTCAAAAGCAGATGTCCAGGAAATTGTATAATCCTAGAAGAAGTGAAGAGTGTTAACTTCCCCAGAATGCTCTCCTGGCCACCAGCTGAGCAAGGTTCAGGGACGTCTTGAGCTTTGCATTCAGTAGTCCCAGATTAATTTCTCTTCCATGAACCCATCCACTTATCCTTTCAACCTGTGTACATTTTTAGCATCCACATCATTCTGTTGCAAGGAGTTTCCCTGTTTAATTATATCTGTATGTAGAATTGTTTTCCTAATTTTGAACCTCATGCCTCCTAGTTCTTTGAAAAAAAGAGTAAACAATTGATCTCTGTTCATCCTCTCCATGCCACTCATGATTTCATAGGCCTTTATCATCTCTGTCATAGTCATCACCTTTGCAGACTGGAGAGTCCTAGTCCACTTAGCCATTCCTCACATAGAAGCCATTTTATACCTATGATGATCCTTAGTGCACTTTCTGAAACTTTTACCAGTTCTCTCATATTCTTGTTGCTATTCTTTTTATTGTCTTCCAGACACAGATGCATCATGGATTCACACAGCGGCATGTTTTGACAGCATGCTGAAGTAGTGGTGGTTAGACTGATTCATTGTGTTGCTGAGTGTGGCTCTGTGTTGAAGACAGTAGGAATATACACCTCCTGGTTGGATACAATAACCTTGCAGATAAAATCTACCCTGACATGTGACTTCACTGAAGTCACATGTGCTTTAGCTCAACAAAAGTTCTCCCCCAGCCAGAAATACATGCATGTTTATCCAAACACATGAACAGAGTAGGAGACAATGACATTTTGATAACAGCTTTATAGCTTTGAAATTACCAGGCCAGCAAAGTTCATAGGAATCACAGGATCATAGGACTGTAGGATAATTCAGCTTGGAAGGGACCTCAGGAGGTTTCTAGTCCAAACTCCTGCTCAAAGCAGACTACAAGGTCAGACCAGGCTGTTTAGTGCTTTATGCGGAGGAGTCTTCAAAACATCCAGGGATGGAGACTGCACAACCTTTTTGGGCAGCCTGCTCCACTGCTTGACTGACCTCACAAGGAAAAGGTTTTCCTTATAGCCAGTCTGAACCTCTCTTTTTTCAACTTATGCCCTCTCATCCTCCCACCATGCATCACTGTGCCGAGTCCAGTTCCATCTTCTTGATAGTCCCTGTAGGTACCAGGACTTGCTGTTAGATCCCCCCAAAGCCATCCCTTCTCCAGGCTGAACAAGCCCTGCTCCCTTAGCCTCTCTGCATAGGGCAAGTGCTCCTGCCTGTGATCTCTTGGTGGCCTAAACTGAACTCACTCCAGTTTGTCAATGTTTTTCCTGTACTGGAGGGCCCAAAACTGGCCACAGTATCTAGATGTGGTCTAATGAGTGCTGAGTAGGAGCAGATCATCCCTTCCCTCAGTCTCCTGGCTGTGCCCCTGTTCGTAGAGCCCAGGGTGCTGCTGGCCCTCACTGCTGCCCCGGTGCATGGCCAGCTCCTGCCCCACTCGCTGCCCACCAGGGCCCACAGGGCCTTTTTCACAGAGCTACCCAACTGGTCCATCACCAGCCTGTATCACTGCTCAGGGCTCTCCTTCTCCAGTGCAGTGCTGGACATTTGTCCTGCTTGAATTTCATAAGGTTCCTGTTGACCCATTTCTCCAGGCTGTCTAAGTCCCTCTGGATGGTAGCCCTGTCCTTGCGCGTATCACCCCTTCCCCCCAGTTTGGTGTCATCGGTAAACTTGGTCAGAGTACAACAGTTTGCCTCATTTCAGGTCATTGATAAAGATGTTAAACAGGACAGGTCCTATGATAGACCCCAGTGGCACTCAACTTGCTATTGGTCTCCAGGTAGAGTGCAACCCATTAACTATTGCCTTCTGAGTCCAGCCATCCAGAAAGATTTTTACCAATCTGGTTGTCCACACATCAAGATCAAATCTTCCATCTTGAGTACAAGAATACTCTGGGAAAGTATCAGCAACCTTGCTAAAGTCAAGTAAAGTCCATTAGTCATTTTATCATATCAGGCAATCAGGTGGGTCAGTCATGATTCATCCTTGGTAAATCCATGCTGACTGTTCCCAGTCACCCTCTCCTTCATATACCCAGAAATATGCTCCAAGAGGACTTGCTCCATGATTTTCCGACGGTCACAGTGAGTCTGTACTGTACTTCTGTGAGCCTGCACTTCTTTGGATTGGCCTTTTGGCCTTTTTTTAAGAAGGATGCAACACTTGCCTTCCTCCAGTCATTATGGACTTCCATGGGTCTCCCCAACCTATCAAAGATGATAGAGAGCAACCTTGCATGGACATCAGCCAGTTCTCTCTGTACCCTTGATTGGAGGTCACTTCAGATAACTCTTCCATGCGCCTCTTCACCCTGGCTTAAAGTGCCTCTGTGACAGCAGGGGATAGCAAGAACTCAGTGGTCCCCTGGTCCCCTGGTCCTACTGTCCTTTCCTTGGAACATCCCTCGCACAGCAAGAGTCCCAGGTATCTCTCTGAGTTAGCTTCATAGTCTTCCTCTTACGAAGCCAGTCAGGCCTGAGTTTGACCTGCTGTCAGCTCCTCAGCATACTAAGGAACACTTCTTATTTTGAGTATTTTTGTCAAGTAAGCTGTAAATTGCTTGTTTCCACGTATTTGAATGTATTCATGTACACTTGCATGTTTCTCTGTATTTAGTACTGTAGCAAAGACCTAAGCATCACAGTCTGTTTTTTTTTTCTTAAATATTAGCAAAGCCTGAAAAAATGATTTCAGAACAATGTACTGTCCCCATAGCTCTGAATGTAGATCGGTGTCTTTGTGCTTTTCATACAAGGACCACACCTACAGTCCTCTCACTTTTTCCAATCTTCTCCTGGGTGACACTCAAAACAAACAGCGTGCACAGAGCATGCAGCTCAAGCCACAGCAAAAGACAACATGAATCACAACCTGCCTGTAGTCCCATGCTAGATTACTGCTTTTCTCACTGAAAATGAAGAGACACTGAAAAGAAAGAAACAAAACTTTGTGATCTGCACTAATTATGAACTCAAATCAAGCAATTATATCAGGAAATCACTATATATTTTATGTGGATAAAGGGAGAATGAGACAGGCAGTTGGTTGTTGAAGGGAAAGAAAAACATTGTAAAAATGGAGCAATGCTGAGAACGGAATCCTGCCATCCTGCTCCTTACAGTACTGGCCTTTAGCAATTATAGGACATTTTCAATAGATTTTCATCAGGAAGGAATTTGTCTGTCTACTATAAACACAGTAGCCATAGCAATGTGAGGTTTTATTTTCAGTTATTCAGCAAATAATAAAAATTTAAAAAAGGATAATGACCCCAAATCTGCTCTTGGTAACACACATTCAACCCTCTTGACACTATGTAACTAAGAAAAGAATTCAGTCCAATTAATGTGTTTTTTCTTTCAAACGTTCTTAGCATCTACAATAGTACTAATGCCCTCCAAGTTGGTCATTTTCTGACAACTAATGACGAGCCAAGCAAAGGGCTCTCATCTGCTTCTCAGACACTCAAGCCATTAAATGCCAGGAAATGCCTGTTCTATCAGTCATTAATACTGAAATAGTAGCTTCTGTTAATAATAGATGAATATCCTCCTTCCAGAAGAAGACTGGTCTTTCTGCCACTAATGTACTAGACTGTACTAGACTTTTCCTTAATGTCATGCAATAACTTAAAGTCACAGAAAATAGAATAATTTATGTTGGTAGGAACCTCTGAAGGTCATTCAGTCCAACCCCATACTCAAAACAGAGATAACTTAAAGCTTAGCCCTGTTTTTTCCAGGTTGTCCTGTTTTTAATATTGCTAAGGATGGAGATTCCACAGCCTCTCTGAACACTCTGGCCCCATGCTTAACCACTTGCATAGTGATTTTTTCCCCCTATTTCTAGTCAGAATTTCCCTTGCTGCAACTTGTGACCATTGCCCCTTGTCCTTTTGTTAAACACTGCTGAGAAGAGTGTGGCTCTGTCTTGTGTATAAGCCTCATTAGATAGTTGAAGACAGCAATTAGAGCTTTCTCTTCTCCAGGCTGAACAAACCATGCTCCCTTGGCCCCTCTGCACATCCTGTGCTGCAGTCCTCTGACCAATCTGTCAGTGTCTTTCTTGTACTGGGGGCCCAAAATGGAAGAGAGTGCTTCCAATTTTGCCTTCCAAGTGTTGAGTAGAGGAGAAAAAACTCTTCCCTGGACCTGCTAGCTACTCTACCTGCTAGTTAAGGCAGCCTAGCATGCTGTTAGCCTTCACGGCTTCAAGGGCACACTGCTAATTTGTATTCACTTGGATATTTACCAGGACTACCAGGTCCTTTTTGCAGAACTGCTACATAGTCAGTCAGTTCCCTAATCTGGAGGGACAGCCCTAGACTGTTATATGGGATTTTTCCATCCTAGGTTCAGGACTTTGCATTATTCTTTGTTGAACTTTATGAATTTTCTGTTGACCTACTTCTCCAGCTATATGAGATCTCTCTTTCATACCATTCTCCCCAATTTGGCGTCATCTGAAAACTTGCTGTGGATGCATTTTGTCCCATTGTCCATGTTACTGATGAAGATATTAAATAGCACTGACTCCAGCATCTTTTGGCCCCCAGAAACACTACTCAGAACTGCTGTGAGTTAGACTTTGGTTCTGGATGCTCCAGCCAGCTTTTCATCCACTTTTTAGTCCACCTATCCCGTCCATATCTCCTCAACTGGCCTACAGGGATGCTATGTGAGACTTTGTTAAAAGCCTTGTTAAAGTCAAGGTAAACAACAGCTACTGCTTCCCCCACTTCCCTTAGCCAGTAATCTCATCATAAAAGACAAGCAGGTTGATCTGGTATGATCCTGTCTCAGGGGCTTGCGTATGTCCAATTTGCTTAAGTGGTTTGCTAAAGTAGCCTTCCTGCAGACCTTTGGAAACACCACTTTCTATTCCACACGTGTCCCTATGTAATGTTAAAGCAATACCACTTTCTTTTGTCCTTCTTTTGTCTGTCTTTTCAGTTGAAACAGTAATTTTTTTGTCTGTGCCTACATGGACACTGATCTGTCCTCTTCACACCTGTTGGCTATCTATAGGATAAACTCCCTACCTTGACCCTTGGATAACACCCAGTCCCCTTGCCTTCCTCCTTACTTAGCCTGTAACTCTTTGTCTTTTGCAATGTTGTTTGAACTCATTTATATGCTACAGATGCAATTGTCCTGTCCACACATTGCCTCGCTTCCACTCTTAACCACCTGCACATAGCCTGTTCCCCTCCCAAAAAAAGATTCTGTAGTAGAAACTACAAAGGATCCACATTTAACACATAAGCAGCACCAGGTGGATTATGCTATTGCAACGACATGTATGACAATGTAAGTGAGGAGCTTGTGTAGCTCAGTCAAATGAGGACAGCCCCAAGTCAGCACTAAATAGAGGGGAAATAAACCTCTTGACAAGCTGATTTGTTCTTTTTTTGCTATATTTTTGCACTGTGTTCGTAACAGTGGAGCATGTTTGCTGTTTTGGAACACGTAGGTGAAACTGTAAAGCCAGTAATAACAATAGGGGAAGGAGAGCAGCTCAGCCAAAAAGCAAGTTATCCTTAAAAGGAGGTTAGATTCATAAATACAGACCATGTGTTAAGTGGTGAAACAAATTTAATGCTTACTGAATAGTGTCACTGATATAAAAATAGAGCATGTCGCCTAACACTTAATGGACCAGATCCGATTTAGAAGAACGTTACTAGACATTTTTGTTAGTTCAAAATAGCCTTGTACACATAGAATGCATTCATATTGCCCTGTGTTGGTAAATAAAAAGGAAAACCAGGCTGTTTTTAATGAATAACAGCAATGTCAGATAAATGTGTTTTTAATATCAGGATGATAATGAGCTAGAACTTTTCCTCAGTATATTTGATCTTTTTCTCAGACATTGTGTAACAAGGTCTACGTGGCAGAAAGGAGAAGCAATACTTTCCTAGAAAGAACAATCCCACCCCCAGTCCTATGTTACTGACCACAACCTTGGAGCATAAAAGTAGAGACAGACTCTGAATAATCCACCCATTTTAGAAGCTCCTCTTCAAGCTGTGACAGCACTGTCAGCATCTTACTCAGTTTTGCCTATCTAGAAGTGGGTTACTTGAAGAAACTGGTTGTGTATTCCCATAGACTTAGCCAAGATGTGTATCCTTCACTGACTGATGACAATATTGTTGCTTTGGACCAAATTCTTTTCTCCTTAACTGATATAATCTCTGATTAAATTTTGTTGATTTTCAATGTAAAACATGTAGAAACTCACATCTCCTGACCTAATTTTAGAGGTATGCCTAGGATAGGGCTAAGTACAATCTAAACTGCCACTCACAGCACATTCAAGAAATTCTGTAGACTCCAAACACCCTGCATCTGATCCACCCTTCTCTCCCTTCCCCAAGAAGGTATTTTGGCTACCAGAAGGCTACCAGAAAATGATCCCTTTAGAAACCCTCATGCAGGGTCTTGTAAAAAAAAATTATTAAGATAATGGGCAACATAAGAATCCACCGATAACCTTCAGATGTTCCTATAATTTAAAGAAATGCCCAGGTTGTCTAAGTCATGTCAGAATCCGTACAATGAAAACTGGGTGGCTGAAGCCTGGAAACCTTGCCTTTTGGGCGGAACTGCAAAGTGTCATTCTGCAACAGAACAAACAATCAGACCTTGTGACCTGCAATAAAGAGTACAGGGAGAAGTCTGTAGGCGAAGTATTAAAAAAACAGTTCTGGTTTTATAAAAAGATTTTGAGTACAAAAGTACAAAATTAAAAGAATAATATACAGCAAATAATGCTGGATATTTATTCTGTGTGGGGGTCTCCAAAGCTTAGTGTTGGCAAAATAGTTCTTCACAGAAGCTGTCATTTAACATTTGGTTCAGTGAATTCCTTGTTGTGAGCAATCATTTTCTGGCTTCTAATGAAAAGCAAGGTCCAACATAAAACGTGAACAGTGTCAGGAGTGAGAGATGTTAGGGCTCAGGCTCTGGCTTTGACCTCTCTGATACTAGCATAACACTGTGGCCGCTAACGTCAGTGCAAATGAGAGGAAAATAAATCTTGCTCTTAGTCCTAGGCTTTGAAAGGGAAGGTGGAGGAACATGTACTGCAGCAGCCATGACAAATTTGCAGTGTTTTTGGTGTAAGGAGACAGGACTTGGTAAACCCAATGGTGTCCTGGAGATTCTGTTTTAATTCTGTTTATCATCAGTGAAATCTCCTTCATTTCCCTTTTGAAATGGGTTGTAAATCCTGAACGCTTCTTCCCAGGGCTCAGGGCAGCTCTGAATCTTCAGCTGTGCTATTTTCTTCAAGAAACACTAACACAAATTGTAACCATTCATCCTGGTTCTGTGCCAGGTTACTTGGCAAATGCACGGACTTAGGCGGTTCCTTTCATCCAATTTGATGCTTTGCCAAGGTGGGTTATTTTTATTATTAACCTTCTGTCATGCCTGCTGTACAACAGTCCAGAAACCTCTTGAGTCTTTGGCAGAGCAGCAAGGGAGACTCTTGGCAAAGGAATAATAAGGACTCAAAACCAATGGAATTTAAATGATTATGAAGAATAATAAAATATGAAGGCACTAGATTGCTTTAAAAATATCCTAAATGTCCTGCTACATCCATGGTGAGAGGATAATGCTTGCTGACAAAGAAAGCATTTTGTTACTGTCAGGGTGTTTCCATGGCCATCCAGACATGAACTTGGTTCTCCAGCTTCAGTTCCTAAAAGACAAACATCCCTATTGAAACAACTAAGTTCACAGGTATATAGTATCTTTTTTTTTTTTTTTTGATGTTTCAGTAGACACCAAGGACTGACTGAGCATAGAAGAATGATGCTTTCACTTCGATGAGATAGGTCCCAGTCCACAAAATCAGAAATGCTCTGGACCTTAAGAAGAATTCGGAATCTTACTTTAAAACACTTGTTCTCTATTTCCAAAATAGGAGGATAGACATTATTCCCTACTCCAATTTCAAGTTATTGTTTTTGGCTTATGTCTAGCCGCTTCTACTGAATATCTCCCCAGCTGAAAGACACATTAATAGCTCCCGCTATTCTGACTAAAAGCCCATGATGCATTTGTGACCTGTTGCTTTGTTTGGAGTTACACGAGGAGTATTTTTGAATACAGGAATTGACAAACTATTTTGGATAAAATATAATTCCTTTGAGGAAAACAAGACCAACCAATCTTTTGTAGCAAAATTTTATGGGGATGCATGCTAAGAACTTACTAGCCAAGCCCAGCTCTGCATAGGTAGCCAGCTTCCAGTTCAGAATTAGCTTGTACAGCCTCAAAAATTCTTCATGTTGGCCCGTAAAAGACCACATGGTGTCGCGTGAAAGGGAGGGACGGAAGGCCCTTCCTTATCTTTATAATTTACGTTTGCCTGCCAGAGCCCCCCTGTTTGAGGACTTTCCCTGAGACAGTTTCGCAAAGTAAAAAGAATAAGGTTTTATTAAAGTGACAGATACAACAGGTTCGGAATTGCCGTTGATAAATGCACTTGCTGCTACAAATTTTCTTTCTATGAGCTCAAACTAACAATTAAGCGCTTTCAATAATAATATATTTTCCCGGGTAACGTCCGACGTTTGTCGGAGGCGCAAGTCTTACCAAAGAGGCGTCCCTGTTTGGGGGAGGGGAGAAGGAGGCTCGCTCGTCAGCAATCTCCGGTGAACAGGTCGGCGGTTCAATTTTCTTCCCTTCCAAAAACTTTAGTGAGCTATCCTCTGTTTTATAGTTGCTGAAGGTGGGATGTGGAAGTGCGGCAGACGTACTTCATTGGCCAGATTGCCATTTGCGCGGTTGTTGGGGGTATGCCCCCCTTATTTACATGTCATTATGCAGCAAAGGGCGTGATTTTTAATATGGTAAGCAGGGTTAATAAGGCTAGGGGTACTATACGTCACCAGTTAGTCTGTGAGCGGCAATTATTTTTCGGGATGCAACCCTCTGTGGCCAGGGGCGGACCATGATACCTCCATATCTCTCCCTCCTCCGCCGTGCAGCTGGAACAAACCGTCTGGCCTTCACCAGCTAGTTCGTTACTCATGTTGCAAAAGGGTGATGTGCTTTGGCTGCCACGTACTGTTTTTCCCGTGTGCCCCCTTATCTTTCTCCCTGGATTCTCTCTTGTTCCCACACATGGGCCTGCCCTAGAATTACTTATCCCAAATCCTACCTTTGAAAACAGGCAGTTCCTTGAAACCTTCAAGTCAATAGAAATACTTATTTCAGTAGATCAGGCTGTGTATAGTGTTTCTAAGGTACACTAATATAATCTGACTAGTACTTTTCCTCTTAAAAATTGGAATATATATTGTGTTTAAATAGAAATAAAATGGCAATGTAGGGTTGTGTCAAAGATGAAGAACTACATTGGCCTGTAGGAATTCGAAGTCTGAATCTTGATATTTCATAGAAATTGTCTGGGAAGTTGGATATAGGGTGAGCATTTTAAAAGATATTAGTCAACTAATGCCAAGTTAATTATCTCATTAATTTTTAAAGTCTCTCTCCTCTTAACCCTTCATAAAGCAAAGTATCTGCTCTCCTGGATTAGGCCTTTTCTGTCTTAGTTTACATTTAAAACAAGGATAATAAAATTTAGGGGAAACATCTTATTAACAACAATATTAACTAATAGAGGCTGTCAAAATTCACAAACGTAAAGAATTAAGGGGCATTTATATAGGCTCCTACTGCTCCCAGTTCTTTGTGGGATTTTCTTAATATTTCTCTGCAAACATCAATCTCTACAGTTGGTTGGGTGTTTTTTACCTCACACACATAATCTCACTCATATGTATTCATTGTAAGATTCAGTCAACCCTTCTCACACCACTTGGAGAATGCATTAACTGACACGACAGCAGATTAAGACCATTAATAAAATCCACTGCACAAACAACCTTCCAGTGAGCACGTGCGCTGTGATAATGATGAAACTGTCAGTAGCAACTAAAAAGGAATAGCAAACCTACAAAAGGAAACTAATAATCATCTAACCTATGTAGCCTGCAGTAATGACCTAACTAAAATGATTTAACTAAATAATACAATGTTTAACTTTCCTTGGTGAGAAAAGTGAAGGAAAAAGGCAGAAATGCTAAAGGTTTAATTTTAGAATGCTTGCTCAAGGGAACATAATTGTTTGCTTTTGATATTTATTCTTTATTGTTACCATTACCTATGGGATTAGTAATTTGCCCTTTAACACTTTTACCATATCACGCATCAAGCAATTTTATTTGGAGAAAGAAAAGAGCAGGAGGAGGAGGCAGCAAATAAAGGTGGGATAGGCATACAGATTTCCTTATTTTTCTCTTTGCTTGCTAAAAGCATGGTCCTTTTATGGTAGGTACACGGCCAGAACAGATACTTTGCTTTCTGTTAGACAAATGGATATGGAAAGATGGAACTGATGGGACAATATGAGTTTCTGCTGGTGCTGGTGGTGCTTAATGGACATCAGGCAAAGAAAAGTTTGAAGGAGACATTTGAAAAAGAAAGGAGGTTGATCTTGAGGGGAGAAAACACAAAGGTTTATTGGCTGTATAACCCTTACTATATTAGCACTGGAAACTGGTACTGCTGAGCAACTCAAATAAAATCAATGGGACTATCTGTATGAATTAAGCTTGCATTATGTGGCACAGATACTGTACACAGCTGTATATTCTGCATGGAGTCATTTAAGTAATCTCCTTCCTTGGTATAAACTGACAGGTTCTGCCTGGTGTTTGACGGAGAAGGGATGCTTGATGTATCGTAAAATGGAGATAGTCTAAGTGGCTGTTGCCATATAATATCAGGGTATATGTTAGCAGGAAGAAAGAAAAGGAGCTGGGACATAATATTCTTCCAGATTCTGATTTTCAGCCATAAAAGTCAACAGTATCTTGCCATTGACCTTAGTAAGCATTAAATCAGGCTGAAGGATGACTGGATGATGAAGGATAGGGGATGGGGTAAATGGGCCTCCATCTCAGAATAATGTTGTATTTCTGTGCATGTTTATTTTGACCATCATAGTAGAACCCGAGTCAGACACCATGAAAGGACATAGGTAAAACATGCATTTATTTACAGTGATGCTCTACAAAAATCATCTGTTTTCATCGATTTCTACTTTCCTGTGACCTCTGCTTTCCTGCAACCAAGGACAGCTCTGCTGTATGCAAAAAGCTCACTCTGTGTAGAAAATGTTAACCTTCTGCAACTGTTCAAAATGGGAGAATGACTGAGCAAAGCAACTGGTCCCCTCAGAAATTATAAATGTCATTCTTTAATATGTACAAAGAATCCCTTTCTTTACCTTATTTTATCTTTTATGATCCATTTTATCAGTGGGTGATGCTGAAATTTTTGGAAAGCAAAGGACTCCAGGGGGAGAGATTTAACATTAAGAAAAACTGGAGATAAGCCTGTGAGTCACATTTTCTGTTGATCTAAATCACTGTCATTCCACTTGCCTTCATCAGAAATACCATGATTTAAGTAGACTGAAGATCTTGCCCTGTATTTCCAGGAATTAATAAACATTGAATGAATTTAAATTTTATAATAAAGTTCTTACATTCTAGCTCTATTCTATTTTCTCAGGAGGAGGAGTATGGCTTTCTGTACAGGCTGTATATTGATATATGGTTATCATTAATCGTCTTTTGGTACATGATGCATCTCTTATTAATAGATGAACTTCCCAGCTGTAAATGTCAAGATAAATTGATTGGCCAGCTGGTACTTTGGAGATACAGTATTTCTCTAAAATATCCAAAGCTTAAAGTGAGGGGAAGGGGGAAGGGAAAATCATTTTGTTTTAACAAGGTTCCATCATTACTTAGTATGAAATGGACTGATAACAGAACAAATCTGATTAATTCATCTAGGTTATGCAAAAAAAAAGCATTTTCCTTTAATTGTCAATTCTGACTTGCAAAACATTTCCTCTCCTCCCCCCCGCCCCCAGCACACACGCATTAAATGTACCTATGGTTTACTTCCATATTTTATAAAAAATGTATTAGCTGAAACAGTAACAGGCAGGCTGCCATCTGCTGGCTAGCATTCTGCAAAATAATCTCATTATCCAAGGCAATTGCATTAACCTGAGACAAGTGTGCTGTATGTTGACATTGATTCAGACATTTCAGAGGTTGCTATTGCAAATCAAAGTACATTTGGAAAAACACAACAATAAATCAAAATAATCAAAATCTAATCTGGATACAGTCTTTAGGATATGCCTCTCTTTACACTGCAATCTGTTGTCAGACTTACACTGTTCTCAATGATCCTGATCAAAGAACTCTGGTTTACATGCTGGAAAACAGCAGAGTGAAACTGAGAGCATTTGCCCCTAGCAGGAATCCTTCTCAAAACTCTTTTCTTCTTTTTATTTAAAAGCTGGAAAGAGAAGTGATGGGGGAAGGAGAGAGGCTGGATTTCTAAAATTCTTTCTTTGTGAATCAGCAGATAGTGCTTCTGGAGATGGGAATGTTTCCTCTTGGACTGACTCCATCTCCTTTTTTGGTCTGCAGACTCTTGAGGTTAATGGTTGGGGTTGAAGAAGTTGGAGCACATGCCAGTACTTTGAATCTGAAAAGAGGAATTTGCACAATATGGGTGCATTAGTCATTTGCAGTTCACTAATTATCTGTTTTATGTTAATGCTAATTCTCCATATAAGTAAAGTAAATTAACAGCATAATGTAAGAGAAGCAATTAATGGAATATATAACATTTGTAGCTATAATAAAACTGAGTTCATTCCACACACATCAAAATTGTCTATTTAGGTTTCTAAAATAAATGAGGAGTTTGCTGAGACCTTGCTGCTCTAAGTAACACCAAGGACAGACTAACATGACATAATATTGTTGCCATAGTAACAGGGATGTGCACCAGTGGAATCATGCCCATATATCATTAATTTAGTGCTTTGCTAACACACAAAATTATACCTCTCCTAATTATACTGTGCCTTTTATTCTTAAGAATGTAACACCACTATTACCTAGAGTCAACAGTGTGAAATTTGAGGAGGAATGGCTACCAGAACATATAGCTTGTTGTACACTTTTTTGCATGGAAAAAAAGAAGAAAAAAATAGAATCCACAAGTCTCCCCTAATTGTCCTAAATATGCCACTGGGGAAGCTAATTGGATGTGTGCCACTTGGCAACACCCTTCTTTACAGGCTTTCTGAGGCTCTGCGATATCAGCCACTTCCCAAAGCTTGGAGGCTCAGCTTGATTTAGAACCACATCTGGTGCTTTTGGGAAGCACACTTGATATCAGCAATCACACTGCACACGCACAACTTCCCGAATATCTCATCTGTACCCAGAATACTCATATCAGCAGCCAAAACAGAAGAAAAAAAAAAAGGCAGCAGAAAAGCTATGACTAAATTTACTGATGAGAAAACGCTGATGTTGATGAACTCACAGGATGATTTGAAATGTTAGTAGTGTTATTAAGTCACCTTAGAATAAATCATCCTGGAGACAAATGCAAAGAAAGGCTATTTTTATAACACTGAGCATTTTGTTCAGATGATGCAGAGATTCCAGAGGATCCATTAGCTCCAGGAGGTTGCAGGATCTCAGACCACTCAGTCCTGTTACCTTACTTCTGTTGCTTGCTCTAATTCAGTCAGGTATTTCAGTGCATGCAATGGAAACACACCATGCAGTCTTGCTGAAAGCAAAAGCACAACTCATCTGCATTAACATTTCAGTGTGAAAATACCTTCTGGATTTGGAATTGCACTGTTTTATTTTCCTATACCTTGATCCTCAAGCATATCCTCCTGCTTCTTTCTAATTGGGTTTGCATGATCAGCTTGTTCATTTTAAATCTTGGCTTCCTTCTGAAATGCAGCAGAAGGCTGGCGAACGATGCAGAATGATGGGCTAATTACAGAACTATTTTCTCTGGATGGAAGGGAAATGTCTGGGAACCTGGAACTCCCCAGTACCCTCTCCTAACCCATCTGCCTGACCCATTTTGCAGGACAGCAGCCTGGTGCACCTCTCACTGTAGCCATCTTCTGATATTCCCCAAGACAGATACATTTTCACTTTGTTTGATTTTCTGCTTCCATCAGGAAGGGAGGGTTTGGGGGATTTATTTTTTCCTTTCAATTTCGAGCATCTGATCTTTTAATACAATTTAGAGAAATCATGTTTTCTTTTAATATTCTTTTCTAATATGAATTCAGTTCCTAGCCTCAGTTAACTACATGGATCTCCTGAGGTGAGGACATAATAACCAGCACGTTTCTTATATGTATTCAAGTTCTATTTTTAGTGCATTTTAGAATCATAAGGGATTTTTCCTGAAAAGACAATGTAATTTGTATGCAGTTTTCCTAGTTATTATTCTAGGGGACATTTTTCTTCAAATGATGATTACAGTCCTAACAAGGTTCAATGCATCCCATCATTTTACATGCTACAACATCAATTCTGAGGAACACACCGACACCTAGTGGAACATAATTGTATTAATATTGACACCAGGAAATGCCATCAATTCTGCAACTGCCTATTAACGGTGCTGTCAGGGTGCTTTTTATTCCTTGCTGCTATGCTGTGCAGGCTTTTGTATACGCAAAAATCACAGACAAGCTGAAGAAACCCAGTAGGCAAAGTCTGGGACTATCTGTTGCTGTTATTATCTCCAGGCAACCAAAAGCATCACTTCTATAGTTCTGTCTGTTTGGAAATATGTTCTCTTATGCACGGCCATGTGTCATTCACAGCACTAAAAATAAGAACTATATGTATGAATGGATAAGAGACTATCTCTATATCTCTAAACTAAAATCCACTGCTGGCAAATGTTATACAAAATTTAATGTCGTATACTCTTACTTTCAATGCCTGCTTCCATTGTACATAGGATAGAAACAGCATGTGACAGAACAAAGTAACATGTTTTGCTTTCATTCTATTTTAAATTTGATTATGGTGGCTTTTATATTATTGAGGCATAGCAGGCACATGATTTATAATCTGATATTAAAAGGGAAATTATTCCTACCAGTAGTCTTAAGTAGCACTTACTTTTAGCCTCTGCTTCTTCCAGACAGGAGCCTTCTGACAGATCTGGGATTACAAGATAGATTTCCCTAAAATAACCTCCAATTTAATAAATCAGCAAGAATAATCAGCAGCAAGAATAGGACACATACTGTACTTTGGGCCAGACCTTCCAATAGTTGCCTAGTTCTGCTGCTGTCAATAGAGCTATTTAGTTCCTTTCATTTTCCTCTTGTTTTAAGATCGGGTTGTGTATGTCTTGATCTCAGCTATTTTTGGCAAGGGTAGAAAGAGCTGTACAAGGGCGTGCCCAGCCCCTGGTATAAGACAGACTTGCTTTCCCTGCTCCCCAAAGAGCACAGGAGAGTTGCAATGTTCACTGTTCAGCAATGTTCCCCAAACTCCTTAAAATCTCCTTAAAGTGTTCAGCCAGGCTGTTAGACTGTTTGTGCCTAATCTCCAGCAAAGTATTCTCTCAGGGCCATTTCTGCCTTCTTCAAAGCCCTTTTGTGCCTAAATAATGGCATAAAGACAACTTATTATAATTGATAATCTGTCCTTTATGTATCTATGCTGAGGTTCTTTGGACGTAACCTAAACAGCAGAGCACTGGATGGCTCTTTATCTTCTGGACTCTGCTAGGTGCAATTCCTGCATGGCAAGTAAGAAATTCAAGCACCGAGGAAGAGCAATATATTGCAAATAGAACAGAGCAGAATTTTATAGACTGCTTTTCATATTTGAGAAGTGCTTTATAAAATAGTGATTAATAATGCTGTTTACTGTGAATGTTTAGGCAAATGTGACAGCGTTAGGCATTTAGCAGCAGCTCAGCCACAGCGTGGAGAAGCTGAGCATATTTTTTTCCTGGCAGTGGGAGGTTATGCAAAATTAAGGGATACCAGGGGCCAAGTGCCATAAATTTGCAAAGCTCCACTTCTTCAAATCATGCCATCTTCAAATGAAGTTTCTCCTTGGCATATTTCCCAGTCATTCTTTCAGTACCCAGCAAAACCCGATAGAGATCACTAGATAATGGTAACTTTCTGTTTATCCTGGAATCCAAAGTAACTGCTGGATCTTATGTACCAGAAAACTAAACTCTGGAGACATGGAGGATTAACAATCCCTTTCCTTTTTCTCTTTGCAACATCACTGTCATCTGGGGGGTTGTGCTAGGTTAATGGAGACAGTATGTGCCCCTGTGTATTTTGTCTCTGGACAAAACAGAATTATCATCGGTTACGAGGGTCAACTAGGTAACATTTGCATTCAGAGAACCCACAGACTGAAGCATAAATGCCTGGAACAGAGATTCACCAAATGAACTCCATAACATACACTGGAGGACACCATCATCCACTTGCAAATATTTCCGTCAATAGAAAGAAAAGAAGCTCTATTTTTCAAATTGCATTTCCTCCACAAATTATTCCCTCAACTGTAATTAGGAACATGCCCATAAGTATATGAATAAAAACATACTGTAAAAATGGAATTTCACTTTGACATTTCACAGTGGCACTTTGTGAGAGCTCAATTAGGTTTCTCTGTACTTCAACTAAAATATGAATCAGATGCATGCTGCTGAAAAGTGACTCACTGCAACAAATTAAACATTGGGACCTGAAGGTGTCCTATTGTAACCAGCTGAATTATACTACACATCATTCCATACGAAAATGAACTGTGCAAGCATCTCCTGTTCACAACATAGTGCAGATCACTGTATTTTACTTTAGCCTATTTTAGCTTTTCCACACAGATCACCTTTCAATCACTATTAAATACTGAATATCACTTAGTCATGACAGATTGTGTATCTCTGCTCTCTTGTAAAACACGATGGTGCTGCATGAATACCTTTTACTGGTTGCTGTTCCCCCCAAATTTTTTTTAGGCCTGATCCAGTGCCCTATAACATCAGTGCAAGTCTTTCCTTTGATTTCAGTGGGAGTTGGATGAGAATCCTAATTTAAAAATTAGGAAAGCAGCTGGACTTTAAGACAACAACCCCTCAGATTGAAATCTACCGATGTATGGGGTAATGTACAACTGTGGTATCTGAGGAAGATTAACAAGGGATTTTATTGCATAATATTTCCCCTAGAAACTTACAGTGAATTATTGAAATAAGAAATATGGTTTTGAACAGCTTTACATCCAGCATTTAGTATTCTGAATGTTTCTGGTTCTCGAATAATGTGACTTTGAACAGACATGATGTCTCTTACTGAAGGGTCTTGCGGTGCTTTAGAAGCAATAATTAAGCTTGCAAAATATCTGAGTGGTATTACAGATGGTCACTAAGGCACAAAGGCATTTCCAAGGTCACTCAGTAAATCAGTGCCAGCATGAGAGCTAAAGCCCAGGAGTCTCTCTTGCCCCACTGTGCAAAATGCGACAACCAAACGCAGGCTCAGTCTGTGCCTCTGCTCCATGATCTCACTAGTCCATGCGTGGTTTTGCCCCTTCCTGAAGGTTTTTTCTGAGTGTTGGGTGTTTGGCTATACAAGGGGGGGCATGTTAATCTGCTGATGTAAATTGGCTGGGTTTGATTGACTTCAGTGCACTGTATCATGTGCAAGAGCAGCATTTGCATTTCTCTTTGATATAGAATGATGTGATGTATGACAGTTTGATGCAGCTGGCTGCAGTCATCCTCGGCCCTGCAGGTCTAATTTAAAAGACATTGCCACTGATTTCATTGGAGCTATGACAGTTGAAACCAGATGAGGATCTGACCTAGAAATCTCAGAAAACCTTTGAAAATACAGAAGCTAGAATTTGATGTAACAGGAATGAGTGATATATCACAAAATCACCCAGCAGATATACGGGCACTTTATGTATTCAACAAGCTGTTTAACTATTGAACTGTTTTACTGCAGATATGGATTTGGTATGTAAATATACAGTATTGCTTCCTTTATTTGGATGTAAATACACAAACAAACAGCAATTGAGAATCATTGATGACAAAGAAGCCAGGAGTACATGACTACATATTCCTTTTAACACATTGAAAGAACTCTGAAGACATTCACATGATACCATGCTATGAGATAGTTTTCATCATCCATAATAAATGTTTAGTTTAGAACATTTAAGCAATCTCTAGAAAATGGGGAAACTGAGACTGAGAACTGATGTGTCTTGCCTAAGGCCACAAGGTCAGTAGCAGAGCGGGGTTTCAAGTTTAACTTTCCTCAAATCCCCATCCTGTATTCATTCTTGTAGAACTCAGATTCCTAATCTAGGAGGCATGTATTTAGTGACATACTGTCAAAACAAGTCATAACTTTTCAGGGAGAGATGATGTGACTGGAATTTACAACTATCAAAACCTTTGCCATGTTTGATCATCAACGTAAAACTCTGTCTGCCTAGTACAGCCAGATTTCCTCAAAGTTGGAACCCTTCCACTAAGTATAATTGCACAGATCAGTAAGTCACAGTTTCCTAGGTCAGTTCATCTCAGGAGCTGACTAAACCCTGATACACCTTCCACTTATATCGAAGAAAGGGAATGTCTTTCTGAATTTATTATAATCATCACTCAGACACAAATGCCTGCCTTTAAAATCAACCCCCAAACATTTAAAGGTTGCTCTTAGAAAGAAAAAGATTATGAAAAGATTATGGCCTTTCAGATGTGCTAAAAAGCTATAAAAACACCTTCTATTTATGTCTTATGACCAGTATACAATATTTGGCCATATTCTGAAGGGCAAGGGAGATTGTCTGGACAGTAACCAAAATGTTAGCTCATTCTCTGACTATTTTAAAATATTCATTAGGGTGAACGTAAGCTTGTAAAATGGAATAATTATTTTAGCACTTTTATCATAATTTATAACATGAGCACTGCATGCTAATGAGCAAGAAATAGCCTTAGTGACATGAAGTACCTGAGGAAAAGTACAGTAACTTGGAACTGACTCATCTCAATGAAGATGTATAGGACAGATGGGAACAAACCAGAAGGCACGTGATGGTTATATAAAAAATGTTCCCTTCTGAAAGATTTATATTCTATTAAAGTCATCATTATGTTCTTAGCTCCTCATTCAGAGAAAACAGGGTGAATTCTTCCACTCAGAAGCCCCCGACCTTGTTTTTGCTAGGAAATTATTTCATGTTAGAAAATACATAAACATCCTTTAACTAATTTGCTGCTAAATACATCTGGGCTTTTAGTGTATACAGCTGTAGGTTAGTAGACTGCAGTTAAATCTAGGAGTACACATTGGGTTAACCACGTACAGGTTGTTCATTGGAACAGAGTTGTCCTTATGCTTATTACCATTTTACTTGAAATGTATTGACACATTTGTAGACATGGTGTGTTTTCCCAGGAAGGACACATTTTCTGAAACTGAATGCCCCTTTTAATACTTCCTTTCCATTCAGGTTGTTGATTCTAGATGCTGTGGGAAAATAATTCCTGCAGTGTCCTAAGCAAGCGACAGCACCCACGTAAACATTTATCCTGCTACAAAGGCTGATGTTATTTTTTTACAAACATTTCAATCTCTTTTATGTTTCTTGGTACTAGGATATTCAATCCCATTTGATTTTCCCATTCTAATTGCTTTTTTTCATAGTCAGCCATTTGGTTTCATTTGTGGCAGAAATGCTCTTAGCATTTGGGGTATAATTTAGATTTCACAAAGTATATGCTGAATTAGGTTCTTGTTATTGTCTCTGGGACAGAATTTCACCCAATCTAAAAGGGAATAGCCTGCTGAAGCACCAAAGCTGCACTAATAAACTCTATCTGGAAAGGCAATGTCCAAGAATTCTGGTTAAACAAAGAGTTAATTTACTTGAATAATGGAGGAAAGCTCTCTGGTTAAAGCTTAGGAACTAAACTGAGAGGATCAGCACAGATTATTTATACATTTAGCAGTACATTTGTGAGGAAGGAAAGAAAGGTTTGAAGATTAATTTGTTATTTGCAACAAATATGCCCTACTCTAGGATGACCATCCCTTTAAGAGTCAAGAAGGCTTTTGCTAGTTTTCTCAAGTTAAACTGTTGAGTTGGGTCTATTTGGTAGATATCAATGGGTTTTCAAAATTCAAAAAAAAAGAGGAAAAATCATGAACATAGAAAAACTACGAAGACTCTTAAATAATAACTGGTCAAGACATAATGTTGGACCTACATTTTTTTGCTTGAAGGTTAGTCAAACAAGGGAGTAATAAATGACAACTAACCCATCTTTATGAATTTGAACCATGATCAACTGTGTGTTTGAAGAACCTCACTATGTACAACTTGGTACTGGGGATTTTTCACTGTGATATGATTCAGTCATGATAAATGCGAGGCTTGTTTGCCTTCCCTGCTGCCTTTGACTCTATATTGACCTCACTCCACTGGAAGTAAACTTGCATCTGGCACATGGATGATAATGAATTGTCATTAAACCTTAATTATCATCTGAACCGCAATTCTCATCTGTTTATAATAAACACTTTTGGACAAAGCAGTGGCTATAGTCCAGGACATGCCAACATTTCAAATATGAAGACTTGGCCTGGACTAACAAGTGGTGATATCTACTGCTTGGGAAATCATTGTGTCAGAGTGAAGTGGTAAGCCATTTTAAAGCAAGACTGAGCAGAAAGAGGAATAAATAGGAAGAAAAAAAACAACAGAGGTGTTGCTTTAATTGTGGAATGAAAGTTGTTAGTTCAGTATTTGGTAAAGAAAGAGGGACAAAGAGGATAAGACCACGGTGTGGGAAAGAAGCATATTTAGAACTGATTCACAAGCTCCTGGAGGTCTTTCAGCCTATTGGCCAAAAGCCTAGAAGAAAATTCAGGGCAATAAGGCAAGAAAATACTTAAAGGTGTTTTATTACTCTAGGCAAAAGTAATGAATGACTAACAGTCAAGGTAATGGTGTAACTTGTTAAAACCTAGTGAAGAAATAACAGACAACGAGCACTTCCCAAAGATGTGTGTCAAAAAGGCTGAAGAATTAGTATAGGAGGAAACTCAGGCTCGGAAGCTGGACTTTATCTCCTCTAATTTTCAGTGTCCACAATGCACACATTTACATCCAAGATAGATGCTTACATTCAGTCAGATGAATCCCGTCCAAGGTACTTAATACATGTGAGCTAAATGTGTGAGCCCCAAACACAGCAGTCAGTCAAATGCTCAAAGGCAAGGGGAACACTGCCAGGGCTGGGATACTATGGATTGTTCATTTAAAATGTCATCCAAGTCTTAATGTTGATAAGAGAAGGAAATAATTCATTTGTTAATTAAAATGAATAGGAATTGGCTAATCCCTCTGCACTACTTTGCAAATCCAAACTTCCCTTTCCTCCCACCTTTAAATGCTTATAATTTCATAAATCAAAGAAGCATCTTCCTTGAAACTTTCTTTTTAATCCACAGTGACTAGATTTTTGGATTTGGTCATATCCTTTAAAGTTGTTCATAATCTGTATTACACCAGAATATTTCTGTGAGGTACTCTAGTTTAGGCTCTACATTTCCTTCTTTCTCCTTCAAAGGTGCTTAATTAAATCTACCAAAAGCCCCAAGATCACGGGTCACTTCCCACATCAGTTATAAACAATCACAGCCGCCGGGAGAGGGAGGCGTAAAGGCTCAGCCCCTTAGTGTGCATTTCTTGTCGAGTCCCTCGGCAGGCAGGAACAAGTATTAGGTGTAGAGGTAAGGGGGCTGCCCCTGCCTCGTACCAGCCTGCAGTCTCAGTCCATGGGCTCTATAAAATGACCACTTGATATTTCTATATTAAGCTCCTCCTGAGAAATGCAAGGAAACACTTCCGACTTCAATACTGTAAGTGAAGACCACTTCTCCTCATAGGAACATCAGAACTGCTGTGACCTTTTTGCAGTCTTTTGCAGTCCTTTTCCAGGGAATCACGAAATGTAGATGCTTCACATGACATATGAGAAACATTATAATCCCTGTCACACAGAGTCCACAGTCATGACAGACAGAGATTGTTATAAACCCATGCCATGAAGTTTATTAAATCTTTCACAGTGTATATTAGCATTCACTATTGTAAATGGAGATTTTCTTGGGAACTATATAAACATCCAGCTACCTTTTAATCTCACTAGGTCTTCAGCCTTAACAACACCCTTTGCCAGAAGTTTTAATATTTACCTGTTCTGTAACAACAATATATTTCTTTTTATCTGTTTTGAATTTGCTACCTTTTAATTTCATCAAAAGTCTCCATATTCTTGTGTTATGAGACAGGGAGAACAGATGCTCCTGATCTACCTCTTCTATACTGTTTATTATTTTGCATATTTTTATCACATTCTCCTATTTGTCTTTTTTATCCCAGTGTTTTCAATTTCTCTTATATGAGTTTTTCCATTGCTCTATTCATTGTATACCAGAAGGTGAAAAATTAAATAATTTTAAAATAGTTAAATCAGATAAAATGGCTAAGGCTTACAAAAAAATAAAATGAAAAAGTTAAAAAAAACCCCACTGCAGTGAGGCCAAGAATAGAAAATATTAGTAACAAAATATATTATTTGAGAAAGGCTCCAGTAAAGAAAATGAATAGCTAAAAAATATGAGTAGCTAAAAAAACCCTTATTATATACATTTATATTTATATATATACAGATAAAAATGCAAATACTCACATATGCAGACCTATATATATACCCACATACATGCACATACAATAATGACTTATTTTGGGATATTCTGAGTCCTATGGCCATAGGTCACTGAAACAGTTAAGTTAGAAATGTAGCTACAAAGATTTGACAATTCATGGTAGCATCTCAGCACGTTCTAGAAACCAAAATTGATTTGCCATATTGTTTTAATAGAGTGAGCATTACTTAAAATAAAGTTTTCACAGTATAGAACAAGCAAGATGGTGCCTATATGTCTGTTCTGTTACCAAGGAAATTAAGGATAGGTCTTACACCAACTGCTGAACCCAGTCTTGCAAATATACACAAATAAGTAACTTTACTCAAGTGCATACATTTTGGCTACGTTAGCTCTCTCATCTTTAATCTAGATTCTGCTTCATCTGATTTATTGCAATAGTTTCCCTCTTAAATCACAGCCTGAAAAGCCTTTTTGAGTTGAAATAGATAAATATTCTAGTTTCTTACAAGTAATGCCATATATTTAGTTATTTTTTTACTCTGGAGTTGTCCTTTTACATTATAAACGACAGTGAATGCACTGTATTTGAACAGTGAAACTGTAATTCAGCAGAGACAGCTTCCATACAAAACATGGATCTACGTTTTATGGATATATGATTTACGTATGTATATCTGTCTATATTTGATCAACATAAGCAAAACATGATAGCTGAGATACAACAACTATTTGCTGAAACTTTCTATAAGCATGTCCAGTTCATTCTGCACTTCAAACAGACAGAAGCGAAACTGGGAGTGAGAAACATAATCTCACATCTGTTGATCTCAGTTTCGATTACCTTTCAGCAACACACTCGGTGTCAGAGCACCCACCGAGTTTTACCAAGGTCTCGTTGGCTGGAGCAGAAAGGAGCTGAGGCACTGCAGCGAGCACACAACCCGGGACCGACTGCGGTGTTTGGACACAACCCGGGGAGCGAGCGTTCAGGAGGAACAGAGGAACAAGGAACTTCCTTAAGGAAGACAAGGGAAGACCATATTTGTCCTATCTAAACTGAAGGATGGGCTAAAAGCTTCTGCCTGTTTTGAGCCATTTGGCCATTCCTCCCTCCAGCCAGGGCATGAATACTGTATGTAATCTGCTGAAGTCAGGGCATCGTCTGCCGGAGAAGGAACACTCTTTCATCTCATGCTCTATTCACCTCTGCTTGAATCAGCGCAGTCTGACTACCTGTCAGTGTCTATCCAGGGGCTGTCCACATAATAACCCACCACAATAGCTTTGACTGGGAAAAGACGCATATGATCCTCCTACGGCCAATGCCACTGGGGATAGGGCAATTTCTTAAAACCACTAGCAAAGAACAATGCAAAACTGGTGCCTTTCTATCCTTGCATTGCAGCAACATTTCCTTGGCACATACAGCTTATTCTCCAAAGTCTGCTGTAATGCGTACGGAGTTCCTGTCCATAGTTATACAAGACCTAAGAAATAACAGAGCTGCAAGGCAAAAAAACTGACAGTACTATACAAATTCTGAAGATTTCCAGTTTAGATCTGAAAATTTTTCTTTCCATTACAGGGCAGAAAGTCAAAATTTTGGCAATTCTTAGGAATAAAGCAGCTGGACAAATTTAATTATTTAAGTTTAATTATTTAAACAACTGAAACAATTGTTTCATTTAGTTTTAAAAATGTTACAGCAGGATATTTAAACATTTTTAAAAGTTCATATTTCTTCAAAATGGGAAATACCCTCAAAGTGATTCTTTCTGCTATTTCAGTTTTAAATAAAAAAATGATGAAAATTTCACTTCGAGTTCTAGAGATGAGAAGAGTGACCTTTAAGAGAGTATTGGTGACATTTTTGAAATCCAGTGCAATGTTTCAAATAAACCTTTGTATCACATTAGCCTTAACTGATAAGAATTCTTGAAATTACAGGTCTAGCCTATAGTTATATTTACCTTTTCACTGTTCTTTTAGTGCCAAATACTTCTACTTGTGCAAGGAAAGTAGCTGTTTGATTGTGTGCAAGGAAACGGTGTATGCATATTCCCCAAAGACCAATTTTCACACGAAGCCAAGTTGTGACTAATACAGTTCAGTATGGGAGAAGCTGTAGATACAGTCAAATATATCTTTCCTTGCAGATTTGTGGGCTGCAAGCTCAAATTATGTTCAGACCCACTGGCAAGGGTCTTGCCAACTGCAGTAGCAGAAAGTTTGTTTTTGCATATATGACATAACGAAGAAAGCACTGCTCTTAAAAGACGGTATTTGTGTAGTCATTTCAGAGGAACTTCTCACATTGAGAATCTGCAGCAAAATAGCCTCGTAGCGAGGAGTTAATTCTAATTTGACTCACCCACTCCCTTCCACAGAAGCTCAGCAGAAGGACTATTTGAAGGTCTGCTGGAAGCTCAGGGTCTGATCCAGAGCCCATTAAAGTCAGCAGGCCTTCAGGCCCCCAAATCAGAATGAAACATCCATCCTGCAGCATTTTCACACTTACGAGTTTGCTCAGCTGGTATCAACTAATCAAGACAAGAAGCTAAATATTTATCACACGTAATTCCACCCAGACTGACTGCTTGGTTCAGTAATATGTCTGTGCTGCATAAAGAAAATGCTAAACCCCGAAAAATTATTCAAATTCAGGTTTTCTCTAATTCTAAGCTAAAACTGTTGGCAACTGTTATAATAAAACCTGACAAGATGTCACTCTGTCTACAACGAAGAGCGGAAAGCTGGGGTTTTATGTAAGGACCTGTTTGAAACAAAGAAAACAAATATTGAAAGTGCATATTTAAGAGGTTGCAACAAAGACCGAGTCGGTAATTAAAAGAAATATCTCAATTCAACAAATGATATCACTTTGAGCTTTGTTGTCAGCTGTTAAAATTCCTGAGAGAGACATTTTTAATAGTGAATTTTAGTGCTTTTTTAAGTGGCAGAGACCAAAGCACATGAACAGCACAAGCAACATCAGTGCTTGTTTCCTTTAATGCCCTGCTCTCTCTTGACCAGGGCAGACAGAGGACTAGAGACGAGAGCCTCCATGCCTATCCCACTCCTGGTCTCACTGTCTGCTGACATTGCCAGAGGGTCATTTTCAGATAGAGACAAGGGTGCAACACAAATGCATAAACATGTCAAAACTAGACTGTTTAAAACTCTGTTTTATTACACTGGAGCTTGCAGCAGTGATCTGGAATGAGTGATGAGTCTGGGTTTCGGTTTGAGGATGGCCAAGTTTCCATTAATTTACATCATTTCTGGCCTTGACCATTTACTGGTGTGTTTTTTAACTTTTTTGCTGGCACAGCCCTGATTGGTTCCCATCCAACTACCAATCTCAAAATAGGTTTACCTCATGCTTTTTAGGAGAGTTTTTATTAGCATTGCCTAGTAGTCAGAGAGAAAAGCTCAAAGAGTCCAGTTTAGCTTTTAGTCAGAGAATGCCATGTCTCTGATGTATTAAAAATTGCTGCAGTAAGTCAACAGAACAAAATGGGAGGAAAATAAGAAATAATAGTGATAAAAATAAGGCATGAAGGAGTATATTCTTTGATAATTAATAGATTACAGAGCTCTTCACTATTAATTCAGTTCAGATACCTCTGTATTCTGGACCTTCTTATTCTATGTTTGCAATTGTTTTTCATTGTTAGCTGCTCCATCGTATCTTTATTTAGATGCTTTCTGTCATGGACCTGTCTTACTCTGTGTCCTATATGAAACACTTGCACATTTTAGGTGCTGAACAGTTAATGAAGTGAAGTCACCCATTAAGGAAGTGAAGTCATCCATTAAGGGTTTCGGGTCCACTCTGACATAAAGGTACTCAGTATTTAGCACAGAAGTGGCTCAAGGACATAGATGCCACATTACTGAAGCCCTTCCAGTAGGATATACAGTCCTGACTGGCTACATTTTTGATAATAAACTGCATTTTCCCATCTGCTTTGTGAAAGTCGCATTCCTGCAGGTACCTCTTTGTGTTGCCTATAGGCTGCCTGTGCTCCCTGCCAACTTAGGCAAATTCCACAGACAATCTGAAAAACAGTCCCTTAATCAGGATTTATTTCATAGCCAAAAGGGAAGAAAGCAACTTGACCTTTTACAAAGAAAGAAACCTGTTCCTTTCCTCAGGCTGATGGTTCAGCATTTTGGGTCCTCTTCTGCTAATGTCATTCTAAGGCGTTTTTCCAGAGTGCTATGCCCTTAACCCTTTTTCCTCCTCCTGGTCTGGACCCTTTTTAAGCTAATCAGCTGGAAAGTTTGTTTTGTCATAGAGCCAGCTGCTCTCCAGAGTCCTTAAAAGACCCATATGCTGTGTTACAAACTCCAGACAGAAAGCTCAGCTATGCAGGAAAATGGGAAAAGGAGATTCCAGAACCACTACCCTTTCATTGGCAGATGCATTTTAATGTTTAACATCAAATCAAATATTTCAGCAAACTGAATGGACTTATTTTCACTTGGGAATGTCAAGATTTATACTTTAGACTACTGAGAGATGTTGTATTCTGCGGAAAATTTTAACTATAATTATGATCACAATTTCAGATTAAAAAAAGGTTGAAACACAGGAGTTTCCCAGAAGAAGGTATGTCTAATCTTCATTTAATTCTAACTCCAAGGTTCACAATTAAACATCAAGAGATTTCTATCTGGCATCTGAGTCTTTGTAAAGTCTTATTACCGGATCATGTATTGTTGGCTTTTAACTGATTACAAGAATTAAAAACAGCTGACACTATTGCTAGGCTAGTGGCTCTTTGCTTTATAACAGAAACAGTGTATATCACTGTAGACTGAGAACATGATTGAAGAAAGAAAGTAAATGTACTTAGAATTTCAATTCATATTCAGAAAAACACTTAAGTATGTGCCTAGCTTTCAGCAGGATAAGGCATGAATTTTAAGCTAAATTTTGCTAATATGCTTTCCCAAACAGAGATAACTTTCTGTATCAGGTTGTTATCGAACAAACAGTAAGTGAGACATTTTTTTCCTACAAGTACGAATGTATGATGATAATTTCAGAGCAGCGTGTAATAAAACTAAGAAAATCTACTATGAAATGTTATACAAAAATAACAGATTGTTCTGCATTTGATTCTCCAAATGATCTCATTTAAATGTAAATTTTAACTAAGTTATGCTTCCCTCGGTGGTATTACTGTTTAAACTAATTGCTAGCTGTTAGAACTCAAAATCATGTGTGTATGCAGCTGTGAATAATGAATTTCCATCATCTCACTAAAAAGCACAGGTTTTTCTCTCTTGATATCTCTTTGTCTTCATGGTATCTATCAGAACTACTTTTTACCCCAAAAGAAGTTAGAAAAAAAAGTAACCTTCTAAGAAATCTTTAAAATAGATTTTGTAAGAGATTAGGTGGATCTCTTCTGAGGGAAACATTGGTAAACTTGCAAAATTTGACTTAAAAGTCAATATAAGATCATTTAGTTCTTTCAGCACAGAACGACCTCCTACTAATCTTTGCTGCCTTGCTTTAATTTCTGTATCCTTTTTTCAATCTCTCATCATTGCTGTTCATTTTTGTAATAGCAGGCACAATTTGTACTGTGAGGTGCAGAATCAAACCTATAGATTATTGATAAATGGTATTATTATGATATATTTCATGACCATGACTTTTTCTCACAGATTCCCTTTAATTTGTAGATGGGGAATACTGCACATTCATGGCCTCATTCAGATCCTTAGTTGTGTTTGTGTCTTACAGATGTGGCCACGTGCTAAAGAAAGTATGTAACCCCAGACTAATACCCAGGTAGGCACACTCCCTTTTGTGGCTCCCAGAACCGCGTGTTCCACTTTTCCTCAGGGCTTCACTTTCTCTCCCAAATATCTACACAATGGTTCAGTAAGATGGCTACAGTCTACAGCCTTCTCTCCTCTTTCCTTCTTGGAGCCACCTAGATGGTCAGATGAGTATAGCCTCAGCCCAGTGTCAGATCCAGATTCATCTGCTGTCTGCACATTAAGACATGAGGTTAACTGGATGATCTAATAGGATGGGAAAAGCGTGAATACACATGGTACACCAAGCTTCCTCTAGGCAGTTTGAATGGATCAAGCAGAGATGCAGCTAAGCATGATGGAGAAATCATGGTCTCATTTTTTTCAACAGCACAGTGATTTTTTTCCAAAGAAAACAGTATCTATTACCAGGCAGTAGATTTGACTGGACAGGGCGGTTGATCGAAATAACAGTTTGGATCCACTAAATGGGGCCTTCACCCCATACTTGTCCTTCTGTGTACCAAAAACATGCTGCTGTCCAGATTGACCTTGGAAGCTCTTCTGAGCATCTGGGCATGAGACTGATTCCCCATTGTCTGCCCTCCAGTCCTTTCCCTTTTACCGTGCATTTGAAACTTACCTTGATGTTACAGTCCTCTGAGCTCAGAAAACCTCTCAGCAATAATCTTCGTTCCTCATATTTGACTATTCTGCCCTCATTTTCTCTCTTCTGCTTATAAATAAATACAGCCTGGAAGGACCAGCTGTTTGTCCATCACTAACTTCTAAAAGGGTTCCTGTTGTATTGGAGAAAGAAAAAAAGAAGAATCAAATTCAATAAATCATTTGATGTAGGCAATGACATATGATATAGGCAGTGGGTGGCAGACGATATAATCTTTTTTAAATCTATGGTTTCACAATAGATTGCATGGGTGACCTTGGAGATTTTTTTCTTTATATTCCAATATTCTACTTGCAAAATTCAGAAAATATTTCTAATAGTTGTGCTGTAAGTATAAAATTAAACTTGTGAGATGATTAGATACTATGGTCATACACACATACACACACACACACACACACAAAACTCTAGTATGGAAATGCAGACAGATAAAGCTTCAACAAGAGTACAGTCAGAAGGCAAAATGTGAATTCAGGCTACTTCTGAGAAGCAGAACATTTCGCAAAAACCTTGTCACTTCCAAAACCAGATGAATGAACTGGAACCCAATGTACAGTTTG
This sequence comes from Apteryx mantelli, assembly GCF_036417845.1. NCBI lineage: Eukaryota > Metazoa > Chordata > Aves > Apterygiformes > Apterygidae > Apteryx > Apteryx mantelli. The sequence continues at coordinate 156,791,952 of NC_089979.1, forward strand.
CATGCATTATTTAAAAGCCAGGCTACTTAAAAACACAGCCTTCTTTGAAGAGTCTCCTGCCAGCAAAACTGAAATATTTTACTTTGTCCAGTTCCCATTTTTCTGCCAAGGCTACAAAATAAATTAATTCATTCCTCCTGCTGCCACTTGGCTTTAAATTAAGTTTCTAAATATTCATTTAACTTAAAATATAAGCTGATGATGATATGTATAACACAGAGGTGGGAACTTTAATAATTTAGGAAAACAGTAACTGGGCAGAATCTTTCAACTTCGATTACCAGTTCAAACCTAATCAAATTGTAACCACTTATGGGCTGGTTATGAAATCCATTGGCACCCTGTGCCTCATTTCTTGAACAGGAAACGCCTTTGTAAGGGGCACTTACTGGCAGACGTGTTGGCAATCTGAACAGGAGGAGTTCAGACTTAAGAGGTTTGGAAACCGAGCAGCCCTCTAATCCTGTCGAAGTGTCGAAGAGCGCAGGAGGTCCCACGGCTGCTGTGTTTGATGGGCTCAGCCTACAAGCTGGAAACTCTGGGAGCTTTTCCGCTTCCCATGTGGGCTTCGGCTCACAAGCAAAAGCTTAACTTTAACTTCTCTTGGCAGCTGCTCTGGGACTGTTAACAACAATAGCATTATTACCTTATCACCGTAGTTGGTAGCTGGCTGTAGGTGTGTTTTAAGACTCCTGCACATAGTGCTAGGATAATACTAACATGTAGTAAAAACGGACCCTCCCTCAAATGGTATGAGCTTTATGGCTGCCAGGCTCAAAACACCCACAGATGGCCAAGTTATGCTCCAGTATTTCCCAGGTCACCATTTAGCTTCAACAAACTTAAATTACTACATCCTTTTTGATATAAGCCCATGTTCCCCCACACTCAGAGAACAAAAAAAGCATAATATTCTGCAGTAACATTTGGAAAACAGTGATTTCTAATAGCTGCTGCTGGAACTTGAATTACAATCTTGTAATCAATAAAGCTATATTTGAGTTAAAGCATGATTTTATGCTCAAAACAAATCAGAACACTTCAATAACCATACATTTCTCTCTGTCTTCTAGTCTTCTAAAACAAATGGAAATGACATGAAAATATATCACAAAGATATAATAAGAGTTTGGAAATGAATCAGGAAACATAAAATTATGGTTCTGACCATAGCTATTATATTTTCCACACTGCATAACGTTGTTGCAACATAACTTATATTACTCATTTTAAATCAGGGTTAAGGCAGCTTAGACTGAAATTCTATGTATGTTAAATTAAAAGATTCCATTGACTTGAGTGGCCTGGGAGACCTGTAAGACCTAGGGCTTGGGACCTACAAGAGATTTTACTTTTTTGTTCTTTCTTGTCCTTCTCTGGAAGTGAAATTCAATAATTCTGATTAAAATATAGGCTCTATCTTTGTCTAAGGAGAAAGATAGCATTTGATACTTTGCAGTATTGTCTCCATTGAATCAGATTTATCAGGAGAGCCAATAATCTTTATTTTGTAAAATTAGAAAAAAAACATAGAAAATTTTTTGAAGAACATAAAGCAGAATATGTAGTGGGGAAACTGTAAACCTCAGCCATCCTTTGGAGAATTGCTTGAACACTCTCCATAAATTCTGGCTGAATATCTTTTTTATTTGCTGTCATGGACTGCCTATGCAGCTATGGAACATTAGTTAAATTGAACCAATATAGATATATCATTTTGTATTATTGAAGGCAATTTTCTTTAATTAGCATAACAAGAGGAAAATTACATGTCTTAAGTAAGGGCCACTTGTGTCATTTCCCTGTATATGCAGGTCTTTCTGACTGCTTGTTTTCAATCAGCTTGGAAAGCACTATGAACAAAGCTGCTGGAAGGCAGCAGTCCTGGTTCCAGCATTATTCATTTCATACATGACATATTTTCAAACATGGTTTCTGAGATCCAGACCACATGAAAGGCTTTTTTCTGACTGTTGCAAAAAGTTTGTGGTTTATCTTATGATGACTTACAGTCATCATGGAAAGACTTATTCAACGACTGTATTTTTTTAGTGTTTTTTTTTTCTTTTCCATCTTGTGAGTGAAGATGAAAGAAGAATGTAATTACTCTAGGATTAATCTTCTTTATATGAAGGACATTTCTCTGTGACTTTGAACATTAATATCGCTAGAAAATAGAGACAATAATTCTCATTTACTGTACAGGTTCAGATGATGCAATGTGCTGAATGAAAGGGTGTGAAACTATAATTATATATGTACGGCTTGTCAGAAAGTAAAAGGAATTTTATAATAGGTGCTAATTAACCATTACAGTGTGAGCAAAGTTGGTTAGCTATTTTGAATTATGAGAAAGTGAAAAACTATACATTTTCTGAACTGCCAAAAAAAAAAAAAAAAGATATGAGCCCTTTTACCCAGAGAGATCATTCAAAAAACTGTTGTATCTGAAACTTGGCATGTCAGTTATGACTAGTGATCATGTTCTTTGATGTACTGTAAAAGATTTGGTTGTCAAATACCATACAGCAAGCATCAGCTATGGAGGCATAGCTCTGAACTTTTAAAAATGTACATATTGTCGCATATACACAGTAAAAGTAAATCTCCTGAGGATCTGTCATTGAAAATGTTTTTGACAGTATTGGCTTTCAATTATTATGGAATTTTGGGGGGTTTCAACAAAAAACTTCATTTTTATTAAACATGAGAGAGCAAACAGCTTAAAGAAAATAAAATCATTTTTAAAAGAATCTAGAAATTGTAAAAATGAAAGTTTGCTTGAAAATATTTTCAGTTTATCAAAAGACTGTTTTGCAAAAAAATGTTTTTCATTTCCATAGTTCCTTTCCTTTTGTGTAATTGAAAATAAATTATATTTCTCAATCAATTGCATAGAAAATAGAGGAACTTCTGACTTATACATTTTTAACATACATTCACTGTTGACCAGTCATGATTCACATGTTTTCAACAGTAGAAACATAGGACAACCACATGAAGACAAGTAGCCATGTAACTCTATCTTTGGCTAAAAACTCTCCTGTAGACAAGCCCTAATTATTCACCAAGAGCCAGACAGATATTTTTATCTATGGTGACCAGCAAACACCCAGTTTCACAAGAATTCTTATGAAGACACTGGAGGAGAGCTGACTGAAAAGAAAAATAATGTTCCTTGGAATATGAATTCAATCAAAACCTGTATGTATTACAGTGTGCATTCATTTTGAGGAATCTTAAATTAGAAGAAAACTGAAAGAAAAGTCCTATCTATATCAGAAAGTATTGCCCAATGTTTCAAAGCAAAATACTGATTTTTATTTTACACTGACCTTTAATAATAATAAATATAATAATAAATAAGTAAATATTAACAAGTAAATATATAAGTAAATCATAATAAAAATTAAAAATTAAAAAGACAGATTGTCATTAAAAAAATCTTGATCCAGTGAAATTTCCATTTCCAGAGAATTTTATCAATTAAAATTTTTCATCTGTTCTCAAATGAAGCCAAATTTTCAAAACTCAAAACCCTTTTTTCATTCTTGATCCTTCCTGCTTTCACATAAAGGAGATCACTCGTTGAGACTGGCATCACGGGGTCTTCTAATTTTCCACAGTTCAAGCAAAGTAGTTTTCCTCTTGGCACAAAAACATGCAGGATGCATCATGGCTTTGCCCTGTACTAAAGCAGTCATGACACAAAGCCCAGCATATATATGTTAACCATACTGCTTATGTACGTGTAATTCTGAAGTATGATGTCTGCACTGCATTTGAGCCAAGTCTTTCTGATTATTCAGTATTTGGCTTTCCGTTCAAACCAGCACAAATGTAAGGTTTTAGCATTTGAGGTGACAGATGTTATTTGCTTTTTATAATAACCAATATCAACATCATCTCAAAATTGTATCCTTGACATAAGAGGCTTGCAAGGAACAAATAAATATCACGTTATGCTTCATAAATTAGCATTTCTTTTGCCATGACCAAAGGCAAGGTCATGAGGAATCTGAAGGAAGCTGTTTTTGTAAGTTGTGCAAACTCAGTGCCAGTACTTTTCCAAGCAAATCAAACCCAAACTGTTTTTCACCCAGATTTTTTAAATGTGAATTACTCAAAAAAGGCTTCTGTAGCTTTGATTCACCATTTGGATTACCTACAATTGCTTGCAAGTACTTGGATGCAAATACGTACCATTTGCTTTCAAGATCAAAGATTTATTGGACGTCAGATTTTATCTCTGACAATCAGCACGCTATATGCATAAGCCTAATGCTGTATGTTCTTACATTCAGATTCTCATGTTCACTGTGTTAAACAGAAAGTAGGTCATTGCCACATAGCAAGTGAATGAGCATAACAGTATAAGAAATCTATAATTCTCTCTTGAGGGTTCAACAAGGGAAGTAGGGAAAGAGATTGGATTAATTCTACTGAAACAGTGTGGTTAGTCATTATTCTTTATGTGGATCAATATGAATTGAGTCTGGGCTATTCTAAAACATACTGTTACTTTCCAGAAGGCAGTGAGCTATTTTGGTGGTGTGCTCAAACCATAATAGTTACATTGTCAGATTATCCATTATACCTCACATCTCCATAAAAATTCTCAGCACTCAGATGTCCTGTTGAAATCATCCTGGGTACTTTTACTTGGAGGTAAGATAATATATTTGGCCTATTTTGGGTCATTTTTTAATGATCAACCCTTCTTAAAAAAAAAAAAAAAAAGTGAGGACAATCTGGTCATAATTATCCCTAGCCATTTTGGTTATTTAAAAAATTCATTTACTGTCTAATCTAACAAAGTGCTGAATGACTTCAATGTGAGAGGAGAACATCAGAATATGGCAGGATTAGACCTTTAAATATTAGATGCCATTTTATTATTATTAAAAAAGTAGTTGCAGCTCAGGTTTTTCTCCCTCCTGAAATTACACAGATTTATTTATTAGCACCAGAATTCCTACAGATAACCAAGTTTTAAGAAATCCCAGCTGTCCATTGGGAATACACTTCATGGTGCTGTCGATGTCTATGGATTCAATCCTGTAAAGGGCTGGACAACTTCTGGAAGTGTTGAGTTCCTTCTTCTGAAGGACTAGGACTTTTGTTGGTGTAAACTGTCACTGAAGTAAACAGAACGACTCCAGTGGAGCTATGATAATTTAAATCACCTAATGTTTTGTTCCCACTTTCATGATTTCAGAAGGAGTTGAGGCCTTTCAGCACCTTATTACAGGATGGAGCCATGAAGAATAGAAGATAAAAATCCCCTTACAATCTCTAGCATAAGAACTATGTGCTCAGAATGTATATTCAAGAAACGTTTTAGAGCTGCATAATGTATGTCATGTAAATGTCCTTCCTCCTCTTGACATTGGCACAGTTTGTCTCAACTCTTTGCAGAATTCTTCCTGCTTATAGCTAACTTCCTTATGTCTAACCTCACTGCATATAACGGTCCCGGGTGCAATGTGCAGCCATTCGGACCAAAGCAGTGCGCGTATATGCATTGCCACTGAATGGTGTCAGGGAATGAAACAAGGATGTCCAGAAGCAAAGGAGAAGGACTGCAATAAAGACATGGAGAACACTGAAAAGTCAGCTTTTTAAAGGGAATGAGCAAGGAGATTATTGTAATAATCTTTACACAAAGATAGAGAGTTTGACCTTTATTTTCATTGCAGAATTTAAAGGGCAGATGAAATGTTTTGTTTTTTAATTCAAAAGACAAGAAATACAATGTGTAAAAAAAATACCTATTTTCAGTCCTAGGACCTATATCAGGAAAGTAAAATCTATTTTTTCATACAATGTTTAGTAGGATCTGCTGCTCAGTAGCTGTCAGTCAAAATGAGTGAAGAGTTGTGAACAGTGGCTAAAAATCCTTTCTTTTCTCATTTGTTCAGATTTCAGCCTTTTTTCTCTTGAGATGTCATAATTTCATTGTATCTCCAGTTACCATAGAGTCTTTCAAGATGGACAAGAGCTGAATGCACATAAAAAAAGAACAAATGAATGAATGAGCAAAAGAAAAGCCAGGTTTCCTCTTTTTCAAGATCACAGTTAAATGAGATTTTTGTTCCTCAGAAAATAAACACAACGGATTAAGTTAAAGCAATGTTGACATTGTGACATGAAAATACAAGGTCATTATTCATTTATTATACCCTGTTGAGTCATAGAATTTTGAGAAACATGCACTATCTCAGAGCATATTACCTGTAGTCCTCGATCCTGCTAACATGCACATTAAACACGGAAGTAATTTCATGTGACTATGATGGAAAAACTGGCATGCTTAAAGTCAAGCAGCTGCACAACCCTTTATGGGATGGAAACCTAGACACACAAGTCAGCTGATTTGAACAGAGAAATTAATCTGAATTTTCATATATTAACCATGGAGAGATAAACATAAAGTTTTCTTCCACTAGAATGATAGCTTAATTTTCCCTTGTGGCTATTATTACACAACAGGAATACAAGGAGATTAAAACAATTTGAGAAGTCAAGCCTTTTGAAGTAAAGAAATTCGAGGAATAATGTTGCCTAAGTGTAGTGTTACAGACTTCCTCAAAGTATTTGCACTAAATCAACAGGGAGTTGATTTAGCAACCACACAAAATTTCTGTGAATCAGGTCAGTCATTTAGGTGACTAAACGTGGATTTGGGATTAGGATTTTCAAACAAATGAAAAGGAGTCGGAGCACTCTTCTGCAATACTGTCTTCAAACCTAAGTGACTAAATGATTTAATTGCCTGAATCTTATTGTCCTTTCCTTCGGCCTTCTGAAAATTCCAGCCTAGCACTGAAATCCTGGTCCCACTGAAGTCAGTAACTAAACATCCATTTGATTTCAACAATGTCAGGATTTCATCTGGGCTTTCTAGCTTTGCCCACTCAAGAATGAGCGTTCTCTAGATTTGGAGCTTGTTTCTGCCCCCACGAATGATTTTAATTGGAGCTAGATCAGGCCACAGGAGATTAGCATGACTTCAATCCAATTTAAAGGGAACAACCACATGACCAGACTGTGGCCTGAACAAAATAGCCACCGATAAAAATTGCAAATTTCTGCAAGGAGGTCATGGGACTTTTATTATTTCTTCAATGGGCAGAAGCCAGTATTGCTGATCTAGGCTGCCACCCTGTGTCATCCAGCACTCCAACTGTCTCGCTGTTTCAGTTGCTTGCACATGGAATATTTGCTGTGCAGCTCAAAATTGCTTACAATATTGGCTCCTTCTCCCCTTCCTTTGTATTGAACTTATCCCATAGCAAACACTTCACACTAGATTTCCATTCAATGAGCGTAATATATATTCTGATTGAAAGTATTCGGTATCAGTCTGATTCCAAACACGCCTATGTCTCAATGGCAAAGTTGGGGGGGGGGGGAGGAGAAAAAGCTTTCATCATAACAAAGTCAAACTGATATTTATTTACCACTAGGGACAGACATCATTGCATGCTAATTATCAAATAGGTTATGCCCTGATTTAATTGGAAAACCACAATTGAAAATGATGGATAATGTTTTCATTATGTTTATTTCAAAGCACTGCTTAATCATACTTATAGTTCATGATGGGGAAATATTTTAACTGGATTTCACTTGGCCAGTCCAGGGACATAGACTCTCCTTTCATTTTCATGTGAAGTCCTTCAGGCAAGAAGATTCTGATCTTTGATCATGGCCTTTAAACACAAGTATATATAATAAATATATAGTTTACATATATATTTATTACTGTAAATGATAACTTTTAATTCTGTACAGATGTGCAAGAGCTTGAATGGACATGGGAAAACCTAGCTGGCTCTTCTTCATAGAAGAATTAGTGTTTCCCTCTGCTGAAAAGCCCAAGGGTCCAAAGGGTAGAAGCATTCTTTCCTTTCAACCACAAGGCTCCATTTCTTCAAGAAAATATTGTAACAGACTGTTTGTTAAAATAAGCTACCAGCCCAACCGTATTGTGCCTTCTCACTCGCCAGACAGGAAGAATTTTAACTAAAGTTTCATTTTTGCACTGGGCAGTATTCGCTGATCAGTGAACTCCTAAATTATGTTTTTTTACATCTGAACTTGTGAGCTTTCTGATTGCTTCTGGTTGTGGTTCCCTTCAGATCTGTAGAAGCCAAAGCAGGTGGCTTTTCAGAGCCCCTGCAACTTTGCCTTTGACTCTTCAAGTCATTTCTTCTTAATCCAGTTAGCTTCCTTGTGAATTGCCTCTTTCTCAGATTTCAGAATAGCATTTCTCATAGGTCCTGTCTCCATTAGAGAAATATTCACTAACTATCTATCTTTACATTATATTCCAAAAAAACTAATTTAAGAGATTGTTAATTGTTACACAAAATCAAACACACAAAAATTAGAAAATAGGAGACTTTAAGTTTTGTTAGCTATGTCTTAATCAAGAACCCAGTGCATAGGAATTAATGAATACTGTCTTTGATCACATATTATTTTTTCCACAGTATTGTTCAGTGTGGAGAATAGATAGTACTCAGTAAACTGGTATTCCTAGTAATCCTGGTTTTGTTTACTGCATGCCATTTAAACCCTTGAGGGTACACAGGATTCTTAATCTCTTCATAGGCTTTTCTGTGCTACTCTTCATATTAATAGCTCAGTTTTTCACAGATATTAACTCTGGGTATATCTGCACCAAGCACTACAGTGCTGGACAAGCTAGTCAAAAAACTAGAAACAATATAGATGCAACAGTGTCACATTGCAACTAGTCTTAGTGAGGGTTTTCTGCTATGGTAAGGTGATCACATTTTTTCTGTAAGTCAAACTAGTATCTCTGAATGGTAACACACTCCGCTTTTTAGCCATACTAAATTACTTGAAGCTAGCAGAGGAATCTGGAACACGGTATTGTCTTATATCACAAACACATGTCCTTATCTTCACTATCCTGTGAAAAGGTAGATACTGCTCTTCTTGTTTTAGGAAAGAGACTATCCATTTTCATTCCTATCTTGAAATACCTTCAGCCCAATTTTTCTGTGTAGTCAGCATTTTATGGCATTTTAAAGCGTAGTTCCTTTGGCCCCATTTGCAAACCCACCACATTTTGCTTTAAGTTTCAAGTTAAGATAATCTCACTTCAAAGCTCTGTCATAGTATAGCTAGTTTTGTGGAAAGGTAAACAACAAAAACCCAACCTAGACCGCATATTATGAATTTTGCATGATTTTAGTGGAAATCCATGTCTCAACCCAGATCCTTTAAAAAGCATTATAAAATGCACATGCCACAACTGTACTCAGTTTTCAGCAAAGACAGTGAATAATATTGGAGAAGTTATATCATTTTGCAGTGTCAAATTTTAGCTTAACAATATAATCCTACCTACCTAATGAGACATAGGTGTGCAGCTTGTCTCACCTCCAACTATGTGAACAGAAATTTCCCTTTGGTCAGAAGCAGAGCCAACAAGGTGATCTGAACGGTAAAATGAAGGAAGCTAAAACCAGCAGTGTGACCAACAAGGAAGCAATGGTTAAGCTGAGGCTTTGCCATAAGAAGGGGTAATAGCATCAGTTTGAAATGAGACAAGGGTAAAAGCTATACTGTAATATAGAACAAAATACCGCTTCTATGATGACACTTTATGATACAACGGGGAGCACTCGCCCTCTAGAGGATTAGTGACCAACAGCTAGCTCTGCTCTTTCAAACTAAAACAGATCCTTAGTGTAGCTTGTGGATGGTGCTAAACAGCTCAAGTTATTGAAATTCCCTCTGTCGCCCTTTCTCTTTCCTGACTTGAATCCTGCTATGCTCCCATGACTGTGGAAAAGTCAGAGTAGTAGGTGGCTAAACACTATTTGCTTTCCCAGAAGCTGTCGTAGATAAAACTATCAGTCTAAACAGCAGAGCTGTCTGGAAAATGATTCATCCATTTCTGGAGCTATAAGCCCGAAAATTGCGACTTTACTGGAAAAAAAAATAGACGGTAGGCGTCACTTCTCAATATAGTTCCTTGAATAAAAATTCTGTCATTCTCCTTCTCCTTGTTTAAAACTGATGTTATCATCCTTTCTCATGACATTGCCTCAGCTTACCTTATTCTCCTGTCCATTATTTGGCTGGCTTTAACTTCCTCAGCATAACTCTAAGCATTAATATTCACATCTGTTCTTTTCCCCACAGCCCAAGCAAGGATCCCTGATGGGCACTGCAGAACTCTAGATGGACAGATTATTTCTCATGCAGTACCACAGGAGAGCTTCTTTGCTGCCAGAAATTTAACCTCAATGTCCTTCCCACAGGTGGAACAGGTCTCCACCTGCTTTCTGTTGCATTCTGTAGTTTTCCTTCTACCCTCTCCACTTAGGAAATCTCAAAGGACCTGGAAGCTGGAGGAATTTATGAATCTTTCATTAATCCAACATCTGCCATCATGCAGACTTGAAATTCTCCACTGCCAATATCAGCTCCCTAAAAGGTGAGACATTCACACATGTGAAGAAAGCAAAATTTGCCATCTGAGGAGTATTCAACCAGCCATTTCCCACAGTTTTTTCCCGGCATGTGCTGCGCATAATAAAACCTAAGTCTGGTTGTGTAGAACAAAGCATTCTTTGATAATTCAAAGGTCAATAATCTAAAACAGTATTCCTAAGATCCTGAAGTAAGGCTAAACTGATCATTTAAGAGAAAACACTTCAAAAAATGCCTGGCATGTAATGGCAGTTCAGATCTAGTTACTATTTTTATTTTTGAAATACAAGTAAATTTGACCAGGGCCCTCTAAGGCCTAACTTTAAGACTCAGTTGAATTTTAATTGCTTACTAACCAAATTATGCAATTTTCTTACTAATCTTCTCTCAAAACAAGCTTTCCTATGAGATATTATTCCAAAGCCTCTTTGTGTAAAATTGATATTTTTGGGAAAAAAAACAAACAAACATGATTTGGTTCCTGGAGTAACCTCTTCTGTCCTGAACGATGCGTTAAATGGATTTGGAAAAGGTTCCTGTCAAATTCTGCAAACAAATGTAGCCCTTCTTGTGATTTCAAGCCTCCCTCTGAAAATTGTCACTATACCAAAAGAAGGTTTGGGGCCAACATTAGCATCTATAACCTAAAACAGGATGTGTTCTTTGCAGTTTGGGTATTTTTTTTAAGTTGTTTAGACAAAGATGGGTGCTTGAAACATTACATAACACACAAGTAACTATTTTTTCTTAGATAAACACAATTAACTGATGGCAAATGTGTGTTTGGTGAGCTGTATCACCACTAGATAAACTGTTAAACAAAGAAAAGGGATCTGTGAGTATACCTGGAGCATATACAGAGAGCAATTTTTGTATGTACAGTGATTTTCTAATGTTCATATGTGACATTCAGTGTATGCATCATTCTGGTTATTGAAAGCTTTGCTGGTTCTTTTTGAATGGCAAAATGCATATGCTTGAATTACCACAATGAAAGAGCTCATAACAATAACGTAACACGAAGTGCAAGAAGGCAAGCGCTTCGGCCCCAGCAGCTCTTCAGGTCCTTTCGCCAAGGTTAGACATTGTCTCATCTGAGTGCAATGGCACCCTCCAGTAAAACTTATGTTTAAGAGTTGAATAAGTCAAAGTTATTATTATGCTCACTTTTATGCTCAGCTGTCACTCTAGGGATATGGCCTCCTGTCACTTACATGCTGCCTGGCTCTAGTTTTTGTATAATGTATCCTTTTTATAGGGTCAATTAGAAAATGGTATTTGCCACTCTGGAAACAGAGTGCCTCTTTCAGACCTTGCTAAGCACAGAAAGGTGAAATATGGGGAAAATGAAAAATATTATATGTATTTTATTGACAATAAGTGATGGAGCTAACCTGAGGCATCCAGGATCCAACATCCAAAGCTACACATTTTCAATTACAGTCTTTTAATTTCCTTTTAATTCCCGTTTGTCATAGACTCACAGCTACATGCTGGAATTTTTCTAAGTTTTCTATTTGTGACTACATGTCATTTAGTCATGATGTTATCCAGTTCTAGGTATGATTTCTTCTGCTAAAATGAGAGGAAATGCCAGCATACAAGTCCTACTTACAGAATGGTCCTTCAAGCACACTTGATCATCCACTTTCACATCCTCTTCATTTTCCTTCTGTTTGTGAAATGACCTTCCAGATAAAAAGCTGAGCGACCTACAGATTTCCCATATATGGATAGAAGCCATAGCAAAATAGGACATTTTTTGTTGTGTTTTAACGATGTACAAGACAGAAGCTAAAATGTTAATTTCATGAACTCCTTGTACAAAATTTTTACTATGATTTTCATCAAAAATCAACAAAAATCTTTTTTTTTTTTTTTGTATTCCCTATGCAGGTCATCTAGCTTGAGAAGTGGTGATAATGGAAAATGTAAAGAATTTGCTGATCCTGTGACAGAGTTACCACTTAGTTAGCTTTCACACTCCCAGAAAACTAAGTTAAAAAAAGCGTTCAGGTGTGTAACACCACCCAGGTGAACACTTCTGAATGAGAAGAGGCCTTCATTCAAACCTAGATCTATTTGCTCAGAAAACCCATTTATCCAAAATAAATATTTTTGTGGAAATTATCTTGTTTTGAAATTCATAATGAAGGATTAAAAGAAACATATATTTGAATTTCAAATACATACAAATAAATTTGCATTTCAGTAAAATGCATCTCAATTCTACATGAGTTTCAGAAGAGGTTTCACCCAGATATGTCAGGGGAGGATTCATCACACAAATGCTAAGTGATTCTTACAAAGAAAGGAAACTTGTTACAGCATCCCATTGATTAATCAACGGAGTTCTGTTAACTTATCTGTAAAATACATAATAATAGCAATCTTAACTCATGAATTCTTCATGAAACTGAAAGACCTGATGACTGAAGTAGAGATTATAGCGACAGAGAAGTTATCGTTAACCTTAGCAAGGCCAGGTTTTCTTTTTGTAAATCAGTGGCAGAGCTAGAGCATTCTCGGAGTCATGACATAACTGTCTTCAGTTTTAATAACAACTAAAGCCATCAGAAATAATAACTTGATTCTTTTTCATATTATTGGTGCGGGCAGCAGTCCAACACTAAGCTTCTGCAGTAGACTGCCTTCAATTATTAAGCAGTAAAAGGTGGCAGGTCCTTATCAGGAACAGAGATGAAAGAGAATACTTCGCTTTAATGCAAGATGGGAAGGACATGTTGCTGAACATAATGAACTGTATACTATGTGGAATACATCATAATGCCTCTTTATTTGGGTTACATGTGGAAGATGAAACAAATACGTTCATACATTCCGGAGACATCTTTTCAAAACTTCAAACCATCTCATTTCATTCACTTTGGATAATATTTTACATCTGACAAAGCTTAAGATCATTCAGCAGAGTAGGTCACATTGTCTATTTGAAAACTTTATGGATTATTCAAAGGAGAGTGTCTTATATTTCCTGAAAATTCTAAGTAAAAGCAAAATGTGCATGATAAAAATTCTGGCTCTGTTCTGCAATCTTACTTAGGTAAATTTCCCAGTGACAAGGAGCAGAAAGCCACCACTGCAAGACGGAAAGCTATATATATCCTTCCAGAAATGCAAGGTTTACACAAGATGCAACTGTCCTTAAGCAGGTATGCTTTTCTGCCTTTCTGTGAGTACAGAGTGGCGTTAATGGCATTTGTGCACCTCCCTTTCCAGACAGGTATCATTATAACTATAGCTAAGTAAAAGACACCAAAAAAAGGAAAAGCTTCGGGCAATTAGTCACTGAAGTTTACTTCTTCCAATGCTATATACTTCAATATGGCTGACTACACCATATGCAAATTAGCAGACTTTTTTTTGGCCCATGACAGGCCAAAGATTAACCAAAAACAAGGTTATTCATCAAATGAAGATTTATGTACTGTCTTCAAAATTACTGAAGTGTTTTGATTTTCAATCTTCAAAACAATGGCCTTCATTTTAAAGTTTAACTTCATTGATACAAAATGATGGCACAAAATGCAGATATCTAACAAGTCTAACAATTGCATTTCATGTCTAGAATGTGATTATAAGAGTTGACCAACTGCAGCAACAGATAGACATTAACAGTGTAAGATACAGATGGTTTCTGCTTAACATTTGTTTATAATAATGAAGTGTAAGTCAAGTTGCATTTTGTGCTGCATTTTAAACAGCTGTGAAGAGCCAGTAAAAAATCTAAAACCAAGTATGACTTAAAACAGAACACTGCTTTGCTTTTCTCAAAAACAGCAAGTGGAGAATGTTTTGATTACATCATTTGTACATTTTTTTTATCTTGGTTTTCTAAGAAAATTAGCCTTACAGCTTATGTTTTTCATGTCTATCATTTAGTTCCCCTCTCCTCCACCAATTAATTAATGGCAATGGAATCTGACAACATCTCAGGGATATTCCACGTTTTGTTAAAAGAAGCAGATGAGCAGAAGAAAAAGACTTAACCAGTGCCCAGATGGGAGAAAAGCAGGAAAAGCTCATCCATTTTGTGTTCAGTTTGCTGAACAACCTGTCCATGCATCGCTCCAGATCAGCTACAGCATACGGTTTTACACTGCCACCACAGAAAATAGAAAGTGAGAGTAGGCACGAGGGGTTCCTGAGGGCATTGCAATAAGGGAACAGATAATGGGGAGCTGGGTTACTGCAATGTAAGGAATGTAGCCTACAAGAAACAAGATTTGGTATATCTGCTGCTCACAGAACAACTTGTCTAAATAAACATCTGCCCCTTCACATTCCAACCTTCCAGTTCCTGAACTGGCCGCAGATGCAAATATGGCATTTTTACTCTCACTGCTCTTTGAGCATGTCAGAATATATCCACTTGAGTACACTAAGTGTTAAAAAAAAGCATTCAAATAAGGAAAGACAAAGATTAATAAAGAATAGCCTCTCTGGCAATGGGACTACAGACCCTGGCTACACACACATCATCCTATACCTGAACTTCCACTCACAGGTTCTGTTCCCCTAATGGTTCACGTAAATATTAGTTCACTCTCAAGCTCTCTTTTGGAGTGAGCAAACTAGTCCTGAAACAGAATCTGAGTGAGATTTGGGGGATAGTTTGCTCAAAGACACCTCCCAAAAGGCAGAGGGGGACAAGCCTTTACCAGGTTAGGCTGCAACACAGCCTAACCTTTCACAATCCTCATACTTTGTCCTGGGGTTTTGCACCCTCAGATATCTTCAGTGCCGTAATCCCACACACTGGGGGATGCAGTACAGTTTCAGGTTAGAAAAACACTATTCCAGTCAGCTGTATTACAGCCTCTCACTACTTCAGGCAATTTAAACTGAAATTCCTCCCCCCACAGCTACGTCTTAGGCGACACAGGGACCACATGGCCAAGCGTGGCACTTAAATTTTTATGAACCTGCTCTGACATTACATTTAGAAGATAGAGGTGCCCTGCTATTCTGAAAATTAACTATGTAAAAAATGCAGTAAATCTGAAGGTTAATATTTATTCTCTCCCTTTCCTCACCTCCCCCCCCCCAAAAAAAAAGAGAAATATGAAGAAGAAATATTTCTAGCATGTGGCAGCTGAAACGTAAATAGATCTGGAGTGATTTTCCAACAGCATCAGATAATAAATGAGGTACCACCTCCTCCAAAAACATGTTTCACTTGTACCACATCAAGGCATACATTTCATTTTTTCCATTACTGCAGCCCTACAGGATCTGGCATGTGGTTTTGCAGATCCAGGCAGTGAGTTCACTTAAATGAACTCTTTAACTTTGCATAAGGCCCGCAACTCCTTTATGCAGATGTTCTCTTCCCCACACACGGACTACAATTTGGCCCTGTCTGCACTATATGTTTATCTGCACTGTTAATGACTTAATAAAGGCTCCCTGCAAACAGGGTGACAGAGTAGCAAGACTGAGGTACCTTGATGGAGCTGTGTGAGAGACTATATCTGCACAGTATTAATATCTATTCTGGCTTGTCTCACTCTGGTGCAACAAAGAAGAAAGGAAACAGAATCCAACCAGGCCTAAAACAAATTTCATAAAACATGGATCACTCCACAGTATCAAGAACAGGGAAGATGGCAGAGTTTTCAGATTGTTTATCCTCTTCTTGGTGTTGCAGATTATAGTTTATGATTGGGTCTAAGAGGACAGCAGTGGAATTTATCAGTAATGAGGCTTTTGCTTCTCTTCTAGTGGCAAAGATGGTCTCTATAATGTAATTCATGATTATCTCTGTTACTGCTGTCTTCCTACAGCAAGTACCTTTACTAATGGTTAAAGTGGAGCTATAACCAAAGTGCTTGTAAAAGGATAAATGAAAAGATTGATAAAAAGGTGTAAGCCACACAGCTGAGTATTTCTGGGTGTTATAAGCAACCAGTAAAGGAAGGTCCTTCCAGACAGACTCACCCTTAGAAAACAAAAGTCCTTGTAAGTTACTCATTTTTAAACCATACTCTTTAAGGAGTAAAATGCTGCCACTTTGCTAATTCATTGCTATTTTTTATTATCCCTAAGATTCATATCCTCCAGCTGTCACTGTTAATAAGTAACTTATGCAGAGTTTGAATATAGCGTTAAATTGCAATTTGGGCACAGCACAGAGTTAAGTTGGGCATGAAGTTCTGCTCAAACCCTGAGAAACTGAGTTGTTGAGCAACTTTCTACTCCTACATTTTTGATATTCTATATTAAAGCTTTTCACAGTCAGTGATAATCCTTTGTAATATCTTTTTTTCTACAAATAATGATGCTGGTGTGACTCTATCTTTTCCCACTTAGGTGTATGCATAATGATATAGATGGTACATGATACTATTGAACATAATTTTTGTCAGCCTTGCCCTAACCTGCACCTAACCTCTGTCTCCCTCCTCTAACTTAACTCCTCTGTCATGCTGCCTATTTGTCATCAGGAGAAGCAATTAAAATATTTCAATACACACAGAAGCACTTCTGACATACTGTATTACCCCAGATTTTGACAAGATACTTTCCTTCTCTCAAATCATTGTTTGGGAACTCGTCTGTCCCTAACGCTGTAGCAATGGGAGGTATTCTGTCCTCTGGCAGCACCACACCAAGTGGTTACTGCAAGTTCCAGCCTCAGTCCTGCACAGTATTTGCCCCCCTTGGAATTCTCATGAAAGTGAGACATGGAATCAATTATTCACTTAAAGCCTAATAATTGCATCGCATTAATTTGAAAAATGGACGGAATAAAAGCCTAGGCATGGGAGCACAATGACTTTACTAGTGGGCACAATGCTGTCCAGTGACTCTTCGCTGGGGTCCCTGTTACGACACTAACCAGGACAAGCACATCCACGCTTCTGCCGGCTTCTTTATCTAAAAAGTGCCATTGCCACATGGCGTGCCCTGTGCAATGGATAAGAGTGTGCACGCACAGGCACCAATGCAGCATTAACACCTGGTTTAGTTTCCTGCTTGGTAGTTTTGCCCGTTTTCCTCACAAAAAACGCTTCATAAAAATATTAAGACATACTGGCAAGAAGAGATGCAGTCCTTGACACACAATTACATTTACCTCTGCCTTCTTCTAATTTGAAGAAGCGAACAGCAAGCTCTGCTCAAAAGCCATTCCCTTGACAACGAGCACAGCCTTGGAGCTTCTTGAGAACTTCCTGAACACATGAAAACATTTTCAAGAGTTTTTTTTTTTTGTCCAAATTCAACCCTTGCCAAGAAGACACAGCAATTTTATTCCTCCCCCCCCAGCTGATAACTGGAAAAGCAGAGTGAGGTGGAAACAGGAGTGAAATACTTCTGGGCGTCCCTGCCGCGGCTGGCTCCCAAGCGCAGCCTCACACCAACCCCAGCGTCACACGAAGGTAGCCAGAAAGCGCCCGCCGCCATTTGAGCTAGGGGGGACCCCGCCGCCATTTGAGCGAAGGCCGCCCCGCCCCGCCCCGCCCCGCCTCGCCCCGCCCCGCCTCGCCTCGCCCCGCCCCGCCTGACCGCGGCCCCGGCCTTGGGCTCCACCCGCCAGAGCCGCGGCAGCACCGGGTGACCCCGAGGCGGCCCCAGGCCCCCTCCCGCCGCCGCGGCGCGGGGCGGAGCCTCCCGCCGCCAATGCGGACGGTAGCCGCGGCGCGGCGCCTGCGTCGGCGCGGCCGGGTATTGCGTCGCCTCCCGTTCCCGTTGCGTCCCGTCCTGTCCCGCTGCGGAGGCGCCGAGCCATGTGGAGCCGCTACCGGACAGCGGGGCGGCTGCTGAGCATCAGCCGGTGAGGAGGAGGGGGCGGCGGGGCTCGGGCTCCCGCCTCTCTCTGAGACCTTCCGCGGCGCGGCCCGCTCCTCCGGCCCTGGTCGCTCCTCTCCCTGCGGCGGCTCCCGCTCCGCTGCCCTGGGCCGGGCCCCGCGCGGCGGCGGCGGCCTCCCCCGCCGCGGGCCTCCCCCGCCGCGGGCCTGGCGCGGCGGCCGCGAGCCGGCAGGAGCCCGGCTGGGTGGGTGCCCGCCGCCGGCGTCCGGCCCCGGCCCAGGTGTGTGCGGCACGAGGCGGAAAGCGGGGCTGACCCCTGGCCTTTTGCCTGGATACCCTGGACGGGCGGAAAGGCTTTTATGAGAGTTTGAGAGAAATGTTGTTTCAGGTCCTTGAATCGGAAGTCATGGCGGTGGACGAGCGTTTCCGCTCACGAAAGAGCGCTGCGGTGCACGGTAGGGGAGCAGATCCACGGCTTCACGGTCACTCAGGTAGGCAGGGGCTTCGCACCCGCCTTTTTTGGGCGCTTGTACGGATAAGATGCATTTCGCCTTGGTGGGAAAGCTCGTGCGAGAAAGTCAGTGGAAGTCTACACACTGTGTAAGCATTTACACAGCAAATTCAAGCAAGTTGCTTGTAGTTATCCTTCTTCAAAGAATATTAATGCATGTTCTTAAAGGGTGTTAATTCTTCCAGAATAAATGACACGCCATGGGAGTTTGTGCATCTGCTGTAGACACTGAGTATTCAGTTCAGTCTTCTTAAAAGTACGGACTGAGAGTTGGACCATGTGCTGTTTTCTGCTAAGCTGCTTTTAATAGGTTTGTTAAGAACTTGCAGTGGGAATTACATGCAGAATTTCTTTACTTTTTTAAAGAAAGCAGAAGCAGAGAGCTCAGGAAACTTGCAAAAATGGTTACTAGTGACAGAGCCAGTACTAGAACCGGGTTCCGAGCTTTTTTCCCTTCTGCCGCCCTAACTGCTGATACTTGAATGTGTGCCTTCTCTTTGAATTTGTTATCAAACTTTTCTGGTGTCGTTATCTGTAACAGAAGAGTACAGTTTTCTGGTTATAGTATAGTGTTTTGGTTTTTTTTTAACTGTTATTGTGTGTAACTGGAAAATAAACATTCTGTTTGTACAAAACATAGGAATGAATAACGTATTTAGGACGGCCTCTTTTTGTGCAGGAAAGGCAAACTGATTATTGTCATATCATTCTTAGTTTATGTGACCTAGTAACAGTCACATTGTAATACAGATGTTTTCTTCCAATGCAGGTGACAGCTGTTCCTGAGCTGTTCCTGACTGCAGTGAAGCTTAGTCATGATAATACAGGAGCCAGATATTTACATGTGGCTCGAGAGGACTCCAATAATCTCTTCAGGTAAAATGTTAATGTGTGTATAGCACATTCCATCTCAGCATCAACTTGTGGTTTCTAAATTGTAATCCAGATTCATAACAGGATTTTTCTGTGTTATCAAAGACGGATTGCTACTTAGTAGAACTTGCATAGAATAAATCAGGTTGGAAGAGACATCATGAGGGCTCTTGTTCAAATTGCTGCTCAAAACAAGGTCAACGCTGAATTCAGATGAGATTGCTTAGAGATTTATTGAGTCAGCCTTTGAAAACTTCCAAAGACAGAGATTCTACAACCTCTCTGGGCAACCTGTTCCCAATGCTTGACTGTCTGTATGGTGAATTTTTTTTTTTTCTTTAATGTCAAGTTAGAAACCTCCCTTGCTTCAATTTATGACCATTGTCTCTTGTCCTTCCATCATGTGTGCCCATGCAAAGGGCTCATCTCCGTCCATAACCTCCTTTAAGGTATTGGAAGGCAGCTACTGGGTCCCCCTATGGCTTTTCTTCTCCAGGCTAAATAAGCCCAGTTTGCTCAGGCTTTTTTCACAGGACATGTGCTCCAGCCCCTGGCTATCTTTATAGTTCTCCACTGAACTAATTGAAGTTTATCATTGCCTCTCCTGTATTGGTGGGCCCAAAACTGGGCTTTCTGATAAAGTGCCTTATGGTTGCAAAATGTAAAACTTTTTTTTTTTAACCGTAAGTCTTCATAAACTTCTTTCTGAGCCATTTTTGTTATAAAAGAAAAATCTGTTTTTTTCAGTTAATGAACTGAATAGTAGCGGGGAAAGGATTCTATTGCCCAGTAAGATGTAAATTTGAACGTTGATACTAGCTACTGTTGCAGTTTTATCAATCGCTTTAGTTACACAGGTTGTCAGCTGAGCCGTCTCTGATGCTAGTGCTTAGTGCTAGACGCACTGAAAAATTCTATACCTTCTCCAAAACCAGAAGTCCTTCCATTAGAGGTGGCTGAGCAGTCAACTAAGAGTCTTTCTTATGAACTTGATAGCTCTGCGTCCTGCTGTATCTTGGCAGTTATTGGACAGTCATACTGTTCCTATAAAGCTAAGCTACATTTAGCAGGTGGGCTTACTTCTGGTCCCAAATAAGCGTGTTGCTTTCTCTGCTGTCTGTCTTACAGTATACAATTCCGTACCACTCCAATGGACAGCACTGGAGTCCCACATATCCTTGAACACACTGTGTTGTGTGGTTCTCAAAAGTATCCTTGCAGAGATCCGTTCTTTAAAATGTTAAACAGATCTCTGTCCACTTTCATGAATGCATTCACAGGTGAGTACAAAGCAAATAATACCACTTAAAATGCATGAGACTTTATTGCAATAAAGCTTGCTGTTAGATCTCCTTGATTTCCCTTTAGAAATCTATTAAGTGTGAATGTTGTGACTCAGATTAAAAAGCTAACCAAATATATCTTGCTTATTTGGCACTTACAGATTAATGTTCCAATAGAGGTGGATCTTCATGGTATACAAGACATTTAATTATTTACGTATTTGGCAAAAGAAAAGTTTTCATGATAAAATAATTGCAGTGTTAAATTTCCATGTATTTCTCAGTGAAAATATATGTCAATTAGTAAATTTCTTTTCTTCCAGGTACTCATATAGATGAGAGATTAAAAATAAATATATATCATAGATCTTCTAAAATTCTTATTTATTTTACATTTATTTATATGCAGCTAGTGATTACACACTCTATCCATTTTCAACACAAAATCCCAAGGATTTTCAGAATCTCCTTTCAGTGTACTTGGATGCAGTGTTCTTTCCATGCTTGCGGCAACTAGATTTCTGGTAAGATGCAGACAGCTGAGAAATACGCAAACTTAAAAACAAACAAACAAACAAAACCTCCCTCCCCCAAGAAACACTTCCTGTTATTAATTTTCCCAGGCAAGAAGGTTGGAGGTTAGAACATGAGAACCCAACAGATCCTGAGACACCTCTAGTCTTCAAAGGAGTTGTTTTTAATGAAATGAAAGGGGCATTTGTAAGTTTTGTGGATTTTTATTTTAAGATCTTACACAATGTGAATTATTGAAGTGGTTTAAGTTGCAGATTAACAATGGTATTGCACCAGAGATTTCCATTCCTCCTTTGTGAAATTTAAGTTCTCAGTAAAGTCAGCGAGCTGTTACACAGTTATTCTTTATGTTAGCCTGTTAGAAAGTTTGCTTACATAGGAAAGAGCAGCTTGTTAACGGATTTTATTGTAGGACTTTTCTTGAAAATTGATGTGATAACATAGCTAGTTTTATAAAAGTAGGTGGAGACTACAGAAAAAATGCTTATTTGAGGCAGAGTTCTTGTGTAAATTAGAATTCTAAGGTCTTATTATTGAGTATTTTTTTAATTTTAAAATGTTTTTGTCACTTTTACTGAAACAGTGTTTTTTTCTTAAGACAGATAATGAGAGGCTATTTGCACAGCACCTGCAGAATAAACTCCTTCCTGATCACACTTATGGTGTAATATCTGGTGGAGATCCATTAAGTATTCCTGATCTTACATGGGAGCAGCTTAGACAGTTCCATGCCACACATTATCATCCAAGCAATTCCAGGTATCTAAAATCTGTGACTAACTTCCTAGGGTATATAATGAGTTATCGCTGTGTTCATATTTCTGTGGGGGAAAAATGGAGATACTTGCACTATTTCCATACATGTGGCCAGCAGTGTAGATGACCTGTACCTTCCAGCAGCTAGCACACCATCAAATCAAGGAAGCTGTTTTAGGGAGAGAAGCACAGGGTGAACTGGAGGAAGGGGCTACTGAAAGAGCTGGCTGATGGAAGGGAGTTCCTAGAGTACATGTGCCTGCTTGATTATAAGGATTTGAGGTTTTTTGGTGCTTTTCTTTTCCTTGTTTGTTTACAGATCATTCACCATGAACTCACATGGGTGAGGCAAATAGAACATGCAAGTGTTTAGCGGTAACATTAGGAAGATATGGTAAAAGTAGTTCAAATGATTCTGGGGGTTCCTGTCCTCCTTCAGGTCAGTCCAGATTAAAGTTTCCCCAAAAAGTTACAAATTAATGGCTCTTCAGTCACTCCTTAGTCACACATTACTGTATTGAATTCTAAATAATGGATATTCATTTTAGTCAAATACTAGCCCTGTTGGTACTGATAAGGTCTTTAAGCTAAAAGTCAAATTCAAAAGTGATATGAAGGAAATACGCAGTGTTATTGTTTCTTCTGTACTAATTTTGTGGTCAATCTGATTAGCTCATTGATGGAAAATCAGCTTTTGTCATGATGGTGACTTCGCCATCCTTTGTTTCTTTCATCATCCTAAGTATTCTAACATACCTGAGTTTAGATTTTAATCAAGGAATATCATTTACCTAAGAATTGCCTCATGCTCATGTTTAATTCACTGGAAATCATCAGTGTTTCTGATAGGTGTGGATGTCTGCTTCAGTAGACTGACCTGTAAAACCTAGTTATGTTTTATGGATAAGTTGAGACACGGATCATTGTGTTGCCTACATTGCGTATGAGAATCATAAAAATCTTATTTGCCTTCTCAAACTGGGGTTCTGGCTTCAAGTACTATGGTTTTTTTTCCTTAGAATATTGCATAATGCTGGAACAAACTGAATTGCAGGTTTTTTGTTTATTTCAAAACATAAAACAGGAGATGAAAAATGATGTGAAATTTTATTTCAAATACCCCTTAAATATTTCTGTGGATTTTGTATGTGGAAACTGTGGTGGGTCTTGAATCTAGGGGCTTACGAAACATTCATTTCTAGATGCAACTAAATCACTGGAAATGACATGATATTCAGAATATAAAAAAGCTGGCTACTGCAAGTTTCACGTAACTAAAATCTAAAGCGTAAAATCTAACAACTCAAAATCTGAAAGTTAATTCCCAGCTTTTGTTTAAAATGCAGGTTTTTCACTTATGGTAATTTTCCACTGGAGCAACATTTGAAACAAATTCATGAGGAAGCACTGGTAAAATTTCAAAGAATTGAATCAAATACTGACATCCCAAAACAGAAACTCTGGAAAAATCCTGTAAGTAAAAGAACAAACAAACAAACAAAAATACCAGTGCACATCCAATCTTGCAATTGCAGTAACTAAGTACAGCAGGTTCTAATATTTTAGTCCAGGCTGCTGGGGTTATTTTGTTTGTTTAGGTGTGTGTTTGTGTGTAAATGACATGATGCTTTTTTTTTTCTTCTGTTTTTTGGTTAAAGGTTGGGGGTGAAAAACTATGTTTGTTTGAGTTTCACTATTATAATGATTGCATGCAGTGTTTTTTTTTTTGTTCCCCCCCCCCCCCCTTTCAATTTTCAAGTCCCTTAGCATCTGGAGAACTGAAGTGTTGTTGTAAAGCATCTAGAGCTACCAATGTAAATATTGATAATCGGGAGGTACCAGTTTAGTTAGTGTCAGGAAAGGTACCTAAACTTTCAGACATTGGTGTCAAAATACCTTTTCAGGTCCTGGGTTTTTTTTGGTTTGTGGGTGTTTTTTTTTTTTTTTTTTTCTTTTTTTTCCCTCCCTGGCTTGTCCATAATTTTAAGCTTTTCTTTTAAACCCAATTTTGAATGTAAATTATGGCAAACTGTCTTAATTCTCTCCTCTTCTAAAAATGGTAATACCAGTCATCTTTCAAGAGATACTAAGTAAATATACTGTGTTTGTGAATTTAGTCATGAATATTGGATTTACTCAAGAGTATCTGTAAAATTCTTTGAAATCTTTGAAAGGAAGATGTTATAAAGATGCAAACAGTTTTTTGTTATTTGTAACTCTGCTTTGAATTTAGTCTAAATTGTATGTTTTTAATTACACATTACAGAGAGAACACTGTATAAAATGTGGCTTAGACTCATTTGCTGCAGATCCTTCTAAGCAGACAACTGTCAGTGTCAGCTACCTGTTGACAGAGTGAGTGTATCATAATGAAATTCTGAACTAAAGACTCATGTTAGAACTTTAAGCAAGATGTGGAGTTTTTTTCATTTAAAAAAAATCCTTTTTCGTACACATCATCTTTAAGTTAAATAATGCCATGAGAGAACTAGAAAAATCCTCCTTACATTAAATGAAAATTTAAGTACTAATTGGAATTTTTCCTGTCTTTCTCTTTAGCAGACAGAAGTAAGGAAAAGTGCCACTGTCTTACAGAAATACTTAGTGGATAGGCTTTTGGGAACATTGGCTGCCTTGTGCAAGCTCCTCTGTATGACCCCACTAACTTCATCTACGCTTAGAGCCTAATTTGACCTGCAGACATTTACTGCTGGTTATAATGAATGAAAGACCAAGAACTCTCTTAGTTCCCAGAGTTTGGGGGCAGTGTGCATAGCTGACAATTATTTCTCCCTTAGCCCTCCTGAATTCTTTTACAGAAGTAATTCTGAAAAAACTCGGTGATATTGGGTGTCACATATACGTAGCTTAATGATATATGAATATAAGGCTATAAGACCTATTCCTTTTTCTTCAGTATTACAGATACTTTTGAAACCTTCACACTAAGTCTGTTGTCTTCCCTGTTGGTTGATGGGCCTAATTCTCCTTTTTATAAAGCCTTAATTGAGTCTGGTGTTGGTACAGACTTTTCTCCTGATGTTGGGTAAGTGTTACAGTTTATACTTCATCACTATAAGCAATATTATTAAAGTTTAATTTAGAAAAGTTATAAACCGATAACAAGTTGGGAAAAGTCATCTCTTATACAAGCAGCTAATGCTGAAAGACTCTTACTGTAATTTTAAAATATCTTAGAGTTTGTACTGATGAACTATAAAGCATCTTCAAGTGTACCTTTTGGCTTGTCAAAATATGTGATAGAAGCTGTATTTGGTGAGATTAAGTTGTATTGTTTAATGCTTATCAACAAGAAAAATACATACGTAAGAACATGATATACCTTCAGTATCCTAATTTACTGGGGTGGGGGTTCATCTTGTGTGTTTTATCATCACTCAAGAAGAGGTAGCAAACTAGCTTTGGTATTCTTCTATTTACTCTGTTACTTTTTCTTTTTTTTTTTTTCTTTGCATTAGTCCTGTGATTTAGTAGTAGGCAGGTTTGGCACAAATGTGCTTTTGTATGATTAGGTGCCATCAGCTTGCCATAGCCACAATATGAAAGTATGTGTCTGCCAACACTTACTTATTCAAGCTGTA
Organism: Apteryx mantelli; assembly: GCF_036417845.1. Taxonomy (NCBI): domain Eukaryota; kingdom Metazoa; phylum Chordata; class Aves; order Apterygiformes; family Apterygidae; genus Apteryx; species Apteryx mantelli. The sequence goes on from NC_089979.1 coordinate 156,817,760, forward strand.
GCTTGTACTGCTAGTCTTCTGAACTAGCTCTGCATGGCAGACTGGGTGGGATTCTTCTCACCTAACTATGGGCATCTGTATGGTAGATGCTGTTGTCTCAGCTGCTCATCATAGATTCCCCTTATTGTCAGCAGAGGAAAAGGCATTTTTAGAGCATGATTCTTTTGACTGATTTAGACTTTAGGATCACAAAAGTCATGCCTCTGTCTCCACTGATTAGCTCAGATGTTCGTGTGGGACACTTAAACATACTAATCTAATACCATTTTAATGCCCTAAAGCCAGTACTCTGCCTGGCTTAAATTGTTACTACCTGAAGGCAGTGAGTCCAGTGTCATGAATGCTACTGCTATGTGGATGTTTTGAGTATCATGGGGTCTGGTGCTGAATACCTGTGTTTAGACACCAAAGGCGTGATTCTGTGTCTGTGTTTTTCCAGCTAAGCCCTTTCTCTTGTAACTGTTTTAATTTGGTGTTGAATCATAGGGCAGTGTTGCTTTTGGTGTGCCTTAGTCACTGTGCTGACAAATCAAATCTAGAAGAGTAGCTGAGTGCAGAGATCAGTATGCCAGTTTTTCCACCTGAGTGTGCCATCAAATTCTTTCTGTGGTCTTTAGCCGTGGAGTAATGGGTGTTTAGAGTTGATGAACACCTATCACTTTTCACTTTTTTGCCTTAGATTCGAACTGCTAAGCGTTTCTTATTTCTGCAAGTATGAATTTACGTCTCTAAAATGTTCTTACGGTTTACTATGCCTAACAGCTTAGATTTTTCGTATTTTTACCTTTTTTTTTTTTTTAACTAATATTGACAATAACCGCAACAAACACAGAACACTTCACCTTCACCACTTGCTTTACAAAGACAGCAGTCTTGCTGTAAAAGAACTAATTTGAAGTACTGTTCCACTCACTAGCATTAGTAGAATGTATGTGTTTGGCTTTACAGCCAGCTTAAATTTTCATCTTAACTAAAGAGACTTTTTTTACCTGAAAATATTTACAGATGAATTGAAAAATGAACAAAAAAGACACAGCTTTGATTCTGTATTTGTTTTTCCTTCTCTGATATCAGCTATGCCATATACTTTCTTAACAGTATGCTACTACTACTGAAACTGAACAAAAAATGATTTTAAATTCTATTTCTTGCCTCCTTGGTAATTATTTTTCTTCTTTCTTCCTGTCTAGCTTTTAAAATCCTGTGTGTATGTATGTGGAGGTGGTGGTTTGGTTTTCTTTTTTTCCTTTTCTGCCTTTGCTGGCAGGCTTCACGCTTAAGTTCTTATACTTGTCACTGAGTTGAATATGTTTTATTCTAGGTTTAATGGCTCAACAAGAGAAGCTTATTTCAGTGTGGGTCTACAGGGTATTGCTGAGAGAGATGTTGATGCTGTGAAACAGATTATTGCTAGAACAGTTGATGAAGTTATTGCGTGAGTAATGTTAAAATTTTGAGAATATTGGAGCCTTTCCTTCCTACCTTAAGAATTTAGTTTTATAAAAAACTGCACCAAAGAAGTAGTTTTAAGACTATTGAACAATAAAACTGCTACAGAACAATAAAAAAAATGCTACTTTCTCTGTTGTAGCTTACTCATCAGCATAACATTCAAACATTTAATATTAGTGCTGTTTCACTAAATGACACAGTATAATAAGCTTATATCATTTTTAAATCACTCTGGAAGATGTTGTGTTCTTTTGCTTGCTTTATCAATGTTAATAATTCATTTTCATAGCTTCACTGAGAGTGATTAGTGTTAATGGATATGATTTCCTTCTCTCCTCACCCCTTCCCAAAGGAAAGGGTTTGAAGAAGATAGGATTGAAGCTCTGCTTCACAAAATTGAAATCCAGCTGAAGCATCAGTCTACAAGTTTTGGACTTGCTCTGACATCTGTAAGTGTGCATGTGTGTGGACATATGTGGTGGTATTTCCCACATCTTCCCAAAATATCATTTTGTAGACTTTTCATATGTAAATTTTTCACTAAAAGACTTTTCCTTTGTTGTCTCGTGTATATCTTTTTTTCCTTGTTTTCAGTAGCCTTCTAACTACGACTGTACTTCACACTATATGACTTTGTATCAGGTGGTGAGCCGTTTACCTTTCTCTGAATAGTAGCTTTGATTTCAGCAGAACTGCTGAGCTGTGGGGGAGGAATACTGTATTGGCTTCTGGAATCGTATGTTTTGGCCAGGGGCCTATATGCTTGTAAATATGAAATAGAAAAACTGTATTTTTCTATTTAATTTAATTGTGCTGCTATAACTAAATTGCAAGATTCACATATGAAAATTTACACTAATTTAATCTTTGGCTTAAAATTTTGCTACCAAAGCTATTACAGAAAGGGGTTTCCATAGTGGAATGTGGTGTCTGCAAGTCCCTGTGAACTTGAGAACCAGTGAGCTGTAGTATTTACAGTCGCTTTGCAAATTGAGACCTCTGCTGCCTCCTGTTTTCCCGTATCCTCTGTTTTTTCTGAACTGCACCAACCTCATTTGCTTAATCTCCTACCTCTCTTTTGCATTCTGTTTCACAAGTGTTGCATCTTCTTCAGGAATACTCCTCCTCCCCTTTCCCTATGGGAAGTTAGGACAAGAAGCAAATCCCTGGATTAGCATGAATCTTGTCAGTGGGAAAACAGCACCAAAAGTTGTTTCAGATCAGACTGCCATACAGCAAAATAGACAAATTGTGGGTATTTAATTTACTGGCATGTTTCGTAGTAGGATCTGGCAACATGTGCCTGACTTTGGTAACGAGTACTTTCTAGCATGTCTTCGAAAGGTGTGAATACTTCTGTCTGAAATATTTGTGCAATTATTTTCTCTTTCAATTTCTGAGACTCAAAGTTGATTCAAGTATTAGGATTTAATTTTGGAAGAGAATATTCTTAAGATTCTTGCTTTAAAAGCTCACAAGGTCATGCAACATTTGGTGTTAATCCCTCCATAGAGAAGAATTGTATTTCAGCTCACTTGCCCAAGGTCATGTTTTAGAGGTAGACCTAGAAAAGAGGGCTGGAAGGGACCCCATTATAACTAAAATAATGTGTGATAGATGACAGTCTCTGTGACCTGAAATGTCCTGTGGTGAAGATTCTCTAATTTCCATGCTGTATTCTAGTGCTTTGCTAGCCTTACCGTTTGGAGGACTTTGCTCTGTGTGGTTTAGTTGTTTAAAATTCAGATAAGAGAATTCAGTAACTAACTAATCAGCTTTTCTTTGTATCCTGTAGGTTTCTATTTGTTTCTAAAGTGATTAAAACAGCAGAAGTTATGTTCTAGGATCATGGTCTGTGACAGCTTGCTTAATTTTTTTCTGTACAACTGTTTAAAAACAACCAAACGGCCTCTCCCTCCCTATACCAGAGCCTCCTCTTTTCTCTTCCAGTGCTTAATTTTTCAGATAGGCTCTTTTCTGTGAAGAGCTTAGTGAGAATCAGCACTGACTTGTTATGATGACACATTAAAAGCCTCAAATAGGGAGTGACTATCTTTATTTCAAGAGAATTAACTTGAGCTTATTCTTTAAACATACCAGGAAATTTTCACAAAAATATTAGATATTACTGAAAAAGTTTGATAGGTTTATGATACCTACTTGTAATTAAAGGGTTAAGATGGTTTTGGCACTTCTCAGACATTTGTTTTCTATGTGCTTTTAAAGGCTGTTTCTTTCAAATATCTTGGGATTGTTTCGTTTTGTTTTTTTCACCATTCACACAAAACAGAAATAAGGAGAAGGCTTTAATAACTAGCTGTGTGGTGTGTTTGAAGAACTTTCAGTAGCATCTCACAACAATTCATGTGAGCAAACTTAATAGTCTCAAACTCTAAGGAGTAGAAATCTTTCCAAAAGAAATGCCCTGGGAGTATTTCTCGTTATCCAACATCTTCTTTCTACAGTGTCCCATCTATATTACATGCTTAAGTTTCTTTATTATAAATCACTTCAACTGACAGAATAACATAAATGAGGAGAATGTAATACTACTGTACTGCTTTGTTTCCATCTCCTGTTCCTTTCTTCCTTCTTTATTGGGTTGATAAATCCATTTATTTTAAATGGGGGAAAGAGAGAATTTTACAGTAGATTTCCAGAATACAGACATAAACACCACACAAAAAGGAAGAAAAAAATAGTGAACTACTCATTAGGTATTATATGTTTGTATTCCATTAAATTATAAATAATAAGGTGGTTTTGGACCACAGATGCTGCTAGTTGTATATATACATATAGATTGTCCTGCCTACCTGATTATTCTTACCCATTCAGTATATAGCATCCTGCTGGAATCAAGATGGGGATCCAGTGGAGCTTCTGAAGATTGCAGATAAAGTCTCTCGGTTCAGGCAGTGCCTTAAAGAGAATCCCAGATTTCTTCAGGAAAAAGTTGAAACTTATTTTAAGGTAGGAAAACTTACAGAAAAATATCTGATATTTATTTTTAAATCAGTTTTGGATTTAAAATTAAATTCAAGGCTTATTTCTCATAACTGTATTATCCATGTAGATGAACAGCAGCACATTTGAATGGAACATACTAGTTTAAAATGGTTGAAGTGAAATCTTTTCAAAACTGAAAAAATCAGCTGCTTAGACATTTGGAAATACATGTTTTAGAGTGTTGATAAAATGCTGATGTTTTACTGAACTGTGATATCTGATGCTATAGCTAGGGAGAGAGTGTTTGCTCAGGGCAGCAGAAGCTGCAGGAACAGTGCTCTCTGCAGTGCTGTTTACCATCCGTTCATCACTTGGAATGGGGAACCTGTGTGGCATGTGCAGGGCTCCTTTCTGAACTTCGTACTCAGGTTTCCTTCACGTGGAAACTGGGAAGTAGAAGAGGAGGAAGGGCAGATGGGCGATGGCATTTTCCCAGAAAGAAGCTAAGGCATGGCCAGAGAATTATGGACCTAGTTATAGGTTTCTTAGTGTAGACATAACAAGATGTATCTCATAGCAAGATGTATCTGTTATCCTTTGAGAAGAATTTGGTTATGAGTAAGATTGCGCTGGTGCTTTACCTGTTCATTGAACTGCTGTCTGAATTTTGCCATCAGTGCTCGTTGCTTTCTGTTCATTTTGGTTTCCTCTCTATTCCTTACACTGGAGTGCTTGAAGATTTGAGAACATTTAAGGCGTTGTGACACTGAATAGTTTTGAAGCCCTGTGTTAGCTAATGCCAGAAAAAAAGTAGTATCCAGTGATAGCAGTGTGAAAGTGGTTTGTGGTTTGTTTTTTGTTTGTTTTTTAATTGAACTGTTAATGCTGTTTTGAAGGGCAGATCTATTGTAGGTGACTGTCAACCTGATTTAATAATGGGTAAATGTTGGTTCTCAAAGGCAACAGGAGACTCTTAGGTCAGTTGAACTTTGCTTTCCTAAAGGTGTTATTAGTGTCTGAAAGTGGTAGGGTGCTATTAAGCTTTTGGCTTTTGTAGTGAAGAAATATAGTACAGTGTTTTTGAGAATGTCCTTAACAACGTAGTTCTGCTGAGGAGGTTAAGACAAAAACACAACTCGGGATAAAAAGTGATGAGAATAGTTGGATGTTCTTATATCAGAAAATTATCTATCATTGTACATTGTGCCTGGAGGTTAATAAAGCAGAAAGGCTAGAAGCAAGGGAGAGAATGCTGTTTACTCTGTCTGTTCAACTGTGCTTTGCTAATAGTGGGTTTCACTCCTCACTCTGTAGTCAGCTGGATTTTTGTAGCCTTTCCGTATAACCACAGGGGGGAGAAACTCTTTAAAATAGGGAATTCAATTTCTTCATCCCGAATTATAGGCAGTCTCTCTGTGACAGGTGTTGCTGAAACTCTTTTTGACTCCTACTTTGAAATGGGCAACTATCACTGTCCTTAGCCTCTCAGTATTATAAAAAAATGGAAGCTGCTTGAGTAATTTTGTGATTAAAATTCCATGGTGCAGTCTAAACAGAGAAATTTAACAGCTGTTGCAGCACTTGCATAATGCATGGAGCTCTCTGGCAGCAAAACTGGTGTAAAGTGTTTCTGAGCAGGATAAGGCACGCACACTTTACATCACATGGGATATCTGTGCACTCAAGCTTGGGCAAGTTGAGAGAGTTGTTTAATGAATTCCTCCTGCATTTTACCAGAATCCCCATCTTAGAACATTATCCAGATAAAAATTCTGGCATGCTGCTCTACAGCCTTATACGCAATTGTTTAACTTTGATTTAATTAAACTAATGAGTGCTGTGTTCTGTTAAGGGATTCTGACTCTACTAAAATTTCACTGAAGGTTGTTAATGCTTGTTCTTGTGGCTAGCTGCCTCCCGCCCATACCCTAGCAGAAGACTGTTCTGTATTAAATTAAGAGTTTAAATTGCTTCTTTGATAATATGCAAGGCAAATGTATGGGCTGTTTTTATCTGCCTGATGAAACAATCACAGGAGAAGAAGAAGGAGGTAGCTCTCAATAATGGTTTGTTTTGGGATATATGTCTGTAGGATAATCCACACAGATTGACTCTGTCGATGACTCCAGAGGAAACCTACTGTGACAAACAAGCAAAAATGGAAGCAGAAAAACTGAAACAGAGGATCAGTGCTCTTTCTGGAGAAGAGAAAAAACAAATCTTTGAAAAAGGTTAACACCTTTTTTTTTTTTCTTTTTTTTACTTTTAATTTGGATAACTGTTTAAAATTTTATCCAGTTATATAGCTGGTGATCAAAGAATATTTTATATTCTTTGATATATCAGGCATTTTCCAGCATTTGTTCTGAAGGGGATAGAGAGAGAATTTGGAAAGATAATATGTTGTGTTTGCTTTTATAGCATAATGATCTGCAGAATTCGTTTCAGTAAATTATTTGAAAGAACTGTTAAAGATAAATGCTAAATTTTAACCTCTTGTGTTTTTTCTGATCTGTGTTGCCTCAGTAGGTTTTGACAGCATTTTCACTAAAAGCTAAATATGTACAAGCAGTCTGCTTTCCTTATTAGGTTTGGAATTAATTGCTCTTCAAAGCAAGTCTGAGGATACCTCTTGTCTCCCAGCTTTAAAAGTGTCTGACATTGAGCCCAAAATCCCATTCACTCTGCTGGAGACAACACTTGCAGGTTGGTGTAACCAGTATTTCTCCCCAAAGGGAGAAGCGCTGTTGGATTGTTATCCATCTATTTGCCCAGTTTTTCCTCTTTTTAGCAGACTGTAACATAGTGTATGTACATGCCAAGTTGTGAATAAACACACTGTGAGGCACAACAGTAAACAATGAAGAAAAGAGTTTGCGGGAAAGCAAAACTTACATTATGGACTTGTCAGTAATTTTGGCCTGAGCTGGTTGTATTTGCATATTTGTCAAAGCTGAGGGTGCTCTGACAAGCTAAATACAATACCCAGAACAACTGTGATCGCACTGTGTGTCTACTGGAAGCCCTCACCACCTAGGCTCCCTTCCTTGGTCTCAAAGCCTGTCAAAGACAAGCCAGCTTCCAGTTTCTAAAGCCATCTTTTATTACGCTTCAGAATTATAGATTGGAATAAAATAATGTTTTAAACACACCTAGAATCCTTTGGGCGAGATTAGATAAAAAGATCCAAAAGTGAAACCCTGCTCAGCTTGTTGTCCTTGGTGATGGTCCTTTTCCTCTAGGCCACCACCTCGGCAGTGTGGGGTTTGCTATGGATCTGTAGACACTTCCTGCCGTCGCCTCTGAGGGGCGATGTGGGGCTGGTCTCGGCTGCAGACCAGCTGCCTGCTCTTCGCCGGAGCCTTGTAGTAGCCCTCCTGACGCAAGCTCCCTGCCGCCTGCTTTCTCACTGCCTGCCCTGCCCTGCAGCCGGAGCTGTCTCGCGGGTGGTACGCTCAGCTGCACTTGAGCAATCTCCAGACCTTCCAAAGACTTCATCTTTATCCAGGGCGCAGCACTCTTGGCAGCTTATACAGGGAGCTGTTGTTATTGCTGGCCATCCCTATGTATTTTAACAGAATATGACGTGCAGGAGCTGGGAAAAATAATCTGGCATCCATCATAACTTTAGTGAAATTCTCCCTGCTTAGCCAATGTCTGTTTTCTGGATTGATGGGATACAAGAAATTGTAGCTCTTGATTTTGTTAAAGTTCTGGCAAAATCTTGCAGACAGTATTACTCTGTAAGATACTTTAAGGTAGATTACAATACTGTAAGACACTTTAAGGTAGATAACAGGCACTTTTCTGCAAAAGTTACCAACAAGTCTCAAGTACTGTCTAATTTTGATGCTAAAATGACCTGTTTCTGTGAATATTCTAATATCCTATGTTAGAACAGGATGTACAGTGCAGGAATCCTCTTTTCTCAACTTTGAGATGAAGGAGAAAAAATAAGACAAACTTCTTCAGTTGTTCAAAAACAAATTATCATTTCATTATTTGAATATTACCTCTTTAAAATCTAAAACATGTCCTCAATCAACAGAATTTTTTCTTTAAACTGTCCAGTTATCCATTACTTTACCATGGATGAAAAACAAAAAACCTTCAGTCTAGCATTCAGTACAATATCCAAAGTTTAATCATGAAGTGGCATTAAAATGCCCACAAAAAGTAACTCTAATATGAAGCTCTTTTGAGGACTGGTTTTGCTTTTATGTGCTTCTAATAGGAAACTGTTGTTTGTTCTTTTGCTTATTTATTTTTATTTGTAGCTGATGAAATTCCTGTCCAGTACTGTGCTCAGCCAACCAACGGGGTGGTGTATTTCAGAGCTGTTTCCAGCTTGAACACACTTCCAGAGGAGCTCAAACCATATGTGCCACTTTTTTGCAATGTCATTACAAAGTGAGTGGTTTACTTTGCTGGAAGCTACAGCAATAGGATGTAATACAGCTTTCTGAAATAATATTGATGGAGAATACTTTAGTGGACTATTGCTTATAAAGATTTCAGTAACTGTTTTTATTGCAGAAAGGGAATGCTGAGGCCCCAATGTCCTGCAGATCTGATAAAACAACACTTCTTTCTCCTCACTACCTTCAGCTGCCCAACTCCTTCCACTTTCTCCTTCATTCTCCGTAGTGCCTTGTTCCTCTGTGTCAAAACATATATTCCCCAAATAGATTGAGAAATTGGTCTGAATGAAAAATAACCTGGCAGAAATTAAAGTTTTTTCACTTGGGTTGGTTTCTGGTTGGATTTTACCACATAGTCACAGAAATGCCTGCCCTGTAAGAGGGGACATAGGGGAGAACAAGTGACCTGGGCCAGGAGGAAAGTGAATCTGTTATTTCTGGTGGTGATAATAGCTTATGTGATGGTATTACTCTAGTGCCACATGGATGTACAGGTAGCAAGCCTGTACATAAAGTATACTTTCTAATATGCCATTTTGAATTAACAGTTTTAATTGAATAGCTTTGTATATTTCCTGGCTTTTTTCTTTTTATAAATTATGAAGTATTATATTTTCTTGATAATGTGCCAAATTATTTAGTTGTTAAATTAATACTGGCCTATACAGTGGCAAAACCAGGACCCATATACTATTTGCAATACACTGAAAATGAAAATATAACTCTAATTATTTTTCACAGGATGGGATGTGGAGCCCTTGATTACAGGGAACAAGCCCAGAAAATAGAGCTAAAAACAGGTGGGATGTCTGTCAGCCCGCATATCATTCCAGATGATTCACACCTGGATGTGTATGAACAGGTAAATTAATCATAAAATTCATGCTGTTGCACTGCAATAACAACTCTGTAGCTAAGGGTCAGTCACAGCTTTCAGGTAGAGGATTAGATAATGTGCATTGAAAACATAATGCATGAAAGGGGTCATTTTTTTTTTGTGGAAAATAAAGATTTGACAGTTACAGTAACTTAATATTAGATTTTAAAGGGAGTGATTCACATATTTATCCTTTTTAAGGCAATGTTTTACAAGCATCTGTTACCATAGCTTTGAGAACCCCAAAAAACTTTGGGGAAAAAAAGGGGGACAGGACAGAATAGTATAGCTTTATACATAAATGTGCCTTAATAGCAATCTCTTTTGTCACTGTTAATGTGGTTCAGAAACGTTCAATGTTTGCAGGATTGTTAGATCCTAGTATTGGGCAGAACAGTCCTAGCAATCTCTCCAAGGTTGTTTTTTTTTTTTCTAACTTGCTGGGGTCTGCTACTGCTGTGGTTTGTTCCCCGTGGAATCTGGAATTGGATTAAGGGGACTCCTTTGCAGAAAGTCTACATCCCCAGAACAGTTTTTTGTTTTGTTTTGTTTTGTTTGGGGGGGGGGGGGGTGTTAATACTGTATGTGAAAAGTGAGAAAGCCTCTTCCTGGGCCGATACTAACACTTGGGAAGGAGGAATTGGCAGGCTTTGTTTGTGTGATGCTCAACTACGTTTTTTGTTTGCTCTGGTTTCAGCAGCACAGCCTGAATTAAAGTGGTTCTTTGATGTGAAGCATTAGATTGGCACCATAGGATCACTTTCATAACAAGTTGTTGTGCATTTCTCAGGCCATTGCTTTAGTTGTCTTATCTGTGAAGGGATTTTTGTGTGTGTTTTGTTTTTCCTTTAGGGTGTGCTCTTTTCATCTCTCTGCTTGGACAGAAATCTGCCAGACATGATGCATTTATGGAGTGAAATATTTAACAAGTACAGTACATCGGATTTCTTTGATTTTGTGAATGTGTCTTGGGACTCTGTTTTTCCTTCTCCCTCAACTGTTCACCCCTTCTTAGAGATCCTACTTTGAGGAATTTTTTTGTATAACTATATCTTTGAGTGTCTCATGGTTTCTAAACCTAAATATTCCAACCTTTGCATGACTATATTAAGTGGAGAATTGACTGTCTAAAGCTGCTTATAGAATTGGTGTGCTTTTGTATGAGACCTGGGGAAACTTGTTATTCTCTGCATTACTAAGAATCTGTTCTATAGCAATAAATGAATTATTCCTACTCCTTTTCAGCCCCCGGTTTGAGGAGGAAGAACATTTTAGAGTACTGGTTAAGAAGACTGCCCAGGAGCTGTCGAATGGAATTCCTGATTGTGGGCATTTATATGCATCTATTAGAGCCAGCAAAAACCTTACGCCTTCTGGAGAACTACAAGAAATGTTCAGTGGGATGGATCAGGTAAAAAAGTAAATGGCATCTTTTAAATGAGGCCCACATCATCCACTCTGGAGTTACTGTGCTCATTTTTGCTAATTTCATCTAATGGCTTCATCTTTGTTTTTTCTGCCTTTCCCTTGCACACAGGTGAAACTGATGAAGAGAATAGCAGAAATGTCTGATATTAAACCAGTACTACGCAAACTACCACGCATTAAGAAGTATTTATTAAATAGCGACAATATCAGGTAAGTTCCACCTAAGTAGAAAAGGGGCATTTTCATCAGAGAGGCCTTGGCCTGTGCAGGGGCATTTCTCAGTGTGCTTCTTCAAGCCCTGGGGTCTTGTGAAATGGGAGACAGTGATCTGTGGAACAACTATCAAATGTTATTAATTCACAGTCTCCTTGCTTAAGGAGTTGGTGGTAGCTATGGTTTATTTTATTTGTTTGATTTTAACAAGAAACTTATGGCTAATTTCAGATGTAGTGGTTGTACTAAAAGCTCAAAAGATGTCCTGTGAAATTTGGCAAAAGATTTTGTCAATGCTCTGCCTTCCTCCCTACCCTGCCCCCTGCCTTTAAGGTGTCCAAGAGAGAAATACTGTTGTAAAACAGTTGAGTGTAGTTTGTTTTGGATGTTTTTTGCTCCTGAAAGGAAAATAGTGGCATTCTGAAGTTTGCTTTATGCGTATATTAGAAAAAGTAAGAGGGTGCTTTAGTGCTTAGTATCAGACACATTATTTCCAGAAATAGTTTTGTTTGAAGTGAAGCAAGTTAAGTTACAAGGTATTGTTTTGCAAAGAATAAAATGATGGAATAAATTGATGAATAAAATTATTTGAATATCTGTACTGTTCAAAACTGTGGTAGGTCTGCCTGCAAAGACAGAATATAGAGGAGGACATTACAGTTTCTTTGAGACATTTACAGTTTTCACAACTGATTTATCTGCTTAGGACAGGACTGTATGATTGAAGTTACTGCAAAAGTTTTGGTCTGAAGTCATTTTGAAGCAAGCAAAAGAAAACGAATTGGACTGTGGTGGGGTTTTTTTGTTGTTGTTTTTTTTGGTTTTTTTCCTTTGTCATGTCAGATAGTGGCTTGTGAATATTTTGCTGCTTTATTCATTAATTATGGTTATTAGTGATCATAGATCTGACACTTGGATGATTTAATAGAAAGTGTTCGGGAAGGCAAAGTGGTACATATTATAATGGTCTGTCCCAAAACACAAAAAACTATCAAAAAATTCAATATGTATTTTTAACAGATGTTCAGTAAATGCTGCACCTCAACAGATATCAGAAGCATCTAAAGAAGTAGAGAAATTCGTAAAGGGCATAACTAAAAGTAAAAAAGAGAGAAAGCCTGTCCGTCCCCATGTGATTGAGGTAGGAAATTACTTCATTTGTGACTAATGTGATAAGTAAAGTTGAATTTGATAATACTGTTGTGTAAAGACCACTGTGTAATCAGGAGAAACTCATTTAAACTCGAACACCTTATCCATACAAAGATGTCTGAAGAAATTTGCAAAAGTCAGCTCTGTAATAAGGTGCTGTATGTTTTGCCCTAGAGGTTTCTTTCACCCTGTAAAATAGACAAGAACCTTGTAGATCAGCTGTCAAGCCTTGCTTTGAGGTGACTGCTTTTGCATGGGTTGAGGAAAAGGAAATTCTGCCTTTCTCTGTTGCTTAAACCTGTAATTTCTTCATTAGCTGAGTTTTTCCTTGAAATGTTGGCCAAAGGGAAATAGTGCATAATGTAGTTCCTCAGTTGTACAGGAATTGTTAAATCATGTTTTAACACAAGGGCTGTGTCTCTTGTAGAAATCTTCGGATGTCAGACCTGTGGGACATGAAATGCTTAATTCTTTGCAGATCACGAGGAAACTAATTAATGTAAGTGTAGTTTGGGTATATTGATATTACTGGGTTGTTATTGATATTAATGGTCGATCTTCAGCTATTGCAAATTCTGTGTTTAGAAGCATGCTGCTGAAACATAATGTACTCTGTAGTTCTATGCTTTTACTGAATTGTTTCTCAAAACTATCCATCAAACTTCATTCTTCTATGTGATCTTTTGGTTATCTTCCCTTCAGTTCTGGTTTGAAGATCATTTAGCTAACTTCACATCCATGCATGCAGACAAATATATGCTTAATGCTGTCTCTTGTAAGTGATGCTTATTTTGTTTTTATCCCGGTTTCTTCCAGAACTACACTTGTGTAGTGTCATTCCCAGTTCTTCTCCTCTTTTCCTTCCATTTCTCCCTACATTATTTTGAATTTTAATGACATCTGACAGGAAATCATCAGTGATAATTAAATTCTGTGAAAATTTGTATTTGGCTACAGGAGAGTAACCTAGTATAGTGTACCCTGAGCTTCCCACTGAGGAGCAAATGGGGGGAGCTCAGCCCAAGGTTTTTCTTGCTGATCAGTCACGCAGATGCTACTGTCCTTGGCCCAGTCAGCCAGATATGTCAGGAGCTGGGTGCTGGGGAGCGTGTCTCTGAAGTTAGGAAAGAGCTTGGAAGCGTTGAGATGGAGTCATAAAAGATATTAGAGATGTCCAAGGCTGTGCTCACGCTTAAGCAAGCAAACACAAGCATGTGTGTGTGTGAGAGAGAGAGACAGGGAGGAGGGGTGCTGCAGGGGCCTGGAGATAAGAGAAAGACTGGAAATACTGAAGTGGGACTGTAAGGAGGAAGTAAGTGTATTGCAGGGGATATTTGAGCTGAAATTCATTCAGCTACTGCTGTTCATAAAACAACTGTATTTTTTGTGGGTTTCAGTTTCTGAATTTGGTTTCAGTATCTAAAATTGAGTCAATGGACTCAAATATGATGTGGTGACCATGTACTTATGGGGCTGTAGAAATGGGGATTTAGGAATACACAGTCCATTCAAAGTAAAGATATTGCAAGAGAATCAAACTCTTTGTCTGGTAATAGTAAGAACTGCACAACTGAGAAGCTGGTGTACGAGGATGGGTTGCTGATGTACAGTATCCATGAACTTTAATTTCCCAAGACAGTTACATGTTCATATTTGATTTATACAGGATTACCAATATGGGCACATGCTAAATGTCACTGGTTGCAATATTGATCACTGCTTAAGCAGTTGTTTCCTGTGTGTCTGTATGTTTGGCATAATTTCATGGTTCTCAAAAAAGCCAAAGTTATCAAATGGACAGATTGCCACAGTTATCAGAGATGAGACAATAATGTGCTTTTCTCCTAGGATCCTACTTTCAAACCATGCCAGATGAAGACCCATTTTGTACTTCCCTTCCCGGTCAACTATATTGGGGAATGCATTCGAACAGTTCCCTACACAGCTGCAGACTACGCAAGGTAGGAAGCAGAATCAGCAGGCAGCTACTGTATAAGTTGTATAGCACAACACAGAATTGTAAGTCATAAGCTGAACGCTGAAAACGTTGTGTCAGTAGAAAATAATTTGCAGTGTATTTGTGACAAATTCTTTACAGAGCAATCTTTGCATGGCTAGGTCTAGAAGTGTCCGTTTTTTAGTAAGTGTTGCCACTAAGTAACTAGGGTTTACTATCCCCTGGCTTCCGAGTAACGGCCTGCCTACTCACCTCTGTAGGAGCTGATCGTGCTATTGCGTGTAACAAAGTTTAGGTGGCTGATTTTGTATTTTGTTGAGAAAGGTGAAATAAATGTAAATAAGTGTTCCAAAGCAGTGCTACTCTTAGAATGGTGTTACATTATTCAACTATTATTAAATGTAGTGATGTTATCGTTATTATTGTAGATTACAGGAAGGAATGCATTTTGAGTGAGGATCTTTGCAAACTTTAGAGGAAGTTGAGAATATTACTGCCATCCAATTCATTTAACAGCTTTGCTAATGATGTTTCTGTCACTACAGCCTTCGAATTCTTGCGCGGTTGATGACTGCTAAATTTCTGCATAGAGAAATCAGAGAGAAAGGAGGGGCTTATGGTGGAGGTGCTAAACTCGGTCACAACGGCATATTCACTTTCTACTCCTACAGGTAACAGTAGGTTCATTGTTTCCTGTTCATGTCGGAGGGGATCACTGACTCTACTTGCATGTATATTTTTTTACTTAGTTGTATCTTTCTTTCAAGATTAAGTGAAATAAAAAGAAGAATGTTAATCACAAAAAGTGAATCAGTGCTGATGGTGCCAAGATTAATTGCTATGGGTACACCAGTTTTGTTAATAACCCCCTTCTTGCTTCCTCTGTTTTATATCCTTAGGAAAGCCTAACTTCGGTGTTATCTCTGCTGATGGCAACCGTTGCTGTGCCTCTGTGACTAGACTTTTTACTGGCTCAGTACCAGATTTATGCAAGACTGGCTTTCATTTGCTTCTTCCTGGGCTGAAGAGGCCCTAGCAAAAAAGGGTCTCTTTTCTTTGTCTTCCAAAGTGGTCTTTCAAAAGTACTTTGTTACAAAAGCAGGTGCTTTCAGGTGAAATTTGAACTGGAAGTACTAAAGACTTACTGTAATCAAATCTCACTAAAAGTGTGGTCAGAGTCCTGGCTTAAATCATTTTCCTGGACCAAAGGTAGCCTAGCACAGCAGGCTTCCTGGCTAAAATTTGAGCAGCTTTGCAGCTCTATGAAGCTTTAACATGGTATGACTTGTCCTGGTTACCATTTCAGTAGTTGTCAACCTGTTGCGCCTGTTTTACAGAAAGCAAAAAGAGGTGTAGCAGGAGAAGCAACTCAGAGGAAGATATGGTTTATCATAAATATTACTGTTGTTGATATTAATGGAAATTAGGCTTACAAAGCTGTTGCAGCAAATTGATAGCATGTTGTAAAGAGGTTTGTTTTACCATCTTTTAAATACCAGTTCTCTTCATGCTGCCTTGGAACTACTTTAGGCTATTGAACTTGCTTGCTGCACTTGTGTATCTAAAATTTGAAAAAAGCCTGGTTTATAACACTTCTTTATTCTAAAAAAAAGTCTTCTTGTAAACCAATAGGAAGTTTCCCATTTGGCTTTAATCCTCATACAGATAGTAAGCTCGGAATGAAATGAAATATGAATAAGAACAAAGGAATTACAGTACTTACAAGACTAAAATGGTTAATTTTACCTTCCTTTTTTCTTCTTTTTAGAGACCCAAATTCTTTAGCCACCTTGAAAACATTTGAAAAAGCAGTTGAATGGGCCAAATCTGGAGAATTCACACAACAAGATATTGATGAAGCTAAATTAGCAGTGTTTGCTGCTGTTGATGCACCAATAGCTCCGTCAGACAAAGGTACATTCCCATCAGCCTCCCAGCACAGGGAGCCTGTACATACATACATACCTATGAATGTATATTTTTTTAAATGAATACATATTTTGTTTGTTTGTCTAGGCTTAAAGAGAAGGAAATAATTTCCTACTTTGCTAATCTCTATCATCTCTTCTTAGCAGATTTAACAAACAATCGCAGTTTCAAAAAAACCAGTAATTTCCTGAATTCCTGTTGCTCCCCATCAAACACACCACCCGCGTTCATTCTCCACTGAAGTGGTGTTATTGCCGCTTGAGGTCAGGGCAATATAGTTAGAAGATGGAGGTAGATTAAAGAAATAATTTTAGGCTTGGAAGGGGTGTTAATTGTTAGTAAACAAAAAGGAATGTGGGTCTTCTGATTCAAAAAGGTTGAAGAATTATTTTCCTGACATAAATATACATTTTGACCATGAATTTCTTTAACCTTTTGTGCATCTTTGTAAGAAAGTTAAAGCATTAAAATATATGTCTGCAGTGGAGAGTGTTAGCTTTTTTAAAATACCTTTTTATGATGACTAGTAGTATATACATCTTTCCTAACTTTTCCCTCCCTCACTCAATTCTTAGATTGCAAGCTTTGGATTAGACTTAAAGTTAGAATACATTTTTTTTTTTTTTTTTTTAAAGGAAAAAAAAGTCTAAGGTTAAAATTAGTGTTGCTCTAAAATGTGCTTGTATTAACACTAGCTTATTAAACAAGATAACTTCAAAGAGTGAGATCAGCTTCACTTTATACTGAACTTTGACTTTGACCTGGGCAACAAAAGAAACTGGAAATAATTTTTAATCAGTTTTAGGTGCATATGTGAGTAAATGTTTGCATATTGGATGTTAGTATTTATCAGAGAACAATGACTTTCATTCTTTGATATTTGAGCACACATCTTAACTGGGAATTTTAATGAAACATTGAAAAGGGCATTACTGAAGAGACCTGGATGTTGTTGCAGAGACAAATACCTGTCTCTTCATACTACTTTCAATTTGATCAGTAGGCCCTGTATAAGATCCTGAACAACCTTATCTAACTTGGAAGTTACCCTGCTTGGAGTGGAAGGTTGACCTCCAGACATCTTCCCAAACCATATCTTTTTCTACGGTTATTTAATTGCATATGAGTTCTCTGGTTGTTTACTGACCTACGACTTAATATTAAAATATTATAGATAAGTATTCCAACAAAAGCATTAAAAATTTGTTTGCAGATTTCTGTATGTAGAACAGCAAAAGGTGATCAAACCTTTGCCTTGCATGTATATTACAACTAAATGCAAATTTGAAGATTTTCTTGTTTTAAAGCACAATAGAAATAGAAACTTCATGAAATCCAATTTGACTGAAACTTTGTTGGAAAGTACTGAGACTCTTTAGAATGAATCATTTTAGGGTTTTTATTTTTGGACCAGAATTATGTTTAGATTTTTGACAAAATAAATCACTTTTCAGGATATGATGTTTTATTTATTCTTTTTTCCTAAATAGGAAAAGAAACTCTTACTACCTTAGAAACTAAATTTCTTTATTCAGTTGTAGCCTTTGGCACTTGATGATTTACAGTTATATTTAGTGACAAGTCTCAGAACAATGGCCTGATTACAGTCTGTGTTCTTCCTTTCCAACACACGTGCCTATCTCAGTTTGCACTCCTGCATCCACACAGTTGGTTGTTGAGATCCCTATATATCTATATCTATTATTATTTTTTTTTTTAAGGAATGGATCATTTTTTATATGGGATTTCAGATGAAATGAAGCAGTCACACAGGGAACGGCTTTTTGCTGTCAACAGTGATAAACTGGTTGATGTATCAAACAAGTAAGTCTGTGTTTGTTTACTTGAAAAAACTGAACAAATACCTAATCTGAAAGAGAAAACACTTTGTAAAAGTTGTCATAATGAATTGAGTTGTCATAATGGCCTTTGAGAATAATCACTAGAATGTAATGCTTTCACTATTTGTTTTTGTAACCTAGAGAGAGAGATGTTTATTGGGTTTATTGCATTTTAGCAGATATGACTCCCTGCTACATCCTAAATTTACTGGTAACTCTTTACTTTTGAATGGACTAGGAAGTGTTCTGGTTTTTTTCTTCTTTCACCTTAGCCAAAGAAAGACTACATTAGACTTCCAGTTCCTGGCACTGTGAGCTGGTTCTTCTAAACTCCTAACATTTTGTGCTTCTTTAGACTTCTGAACTACTTGAATTCCACTACTTAGCAGTATCTGGCTAAGGAGATATGTTGTATTGTGATGATTGGGAAGAAAACAGTGCAAATCCAAAACATACTGTAAAAGCAAAAACATTCACAGAACACATTCAGCAGATACGAAACTGTATTTTTCCCTGGGAATATTTTTAACATGCATGAAGCAGTTACTGAAATAACTGAATGCAATAGCTTCTGATTTGTTTCTTCTTGCAGGTATCTTGCAGTTGGAAAGAGCACTCATGGTCTGGCTGTTCTTGGCCCAGAAAATACAGATATCACCAAAGATCCCTCGTGGGTCAAAAGATAAATTGCTGAACGTCCAAGTTACTATAAAACAAGCTAGTCTGTGTGACTATATAATTACTTTTTAATTAACTTTTAACCCTGGTATGGTCCAACTTTAAATGGTCAAGCAAGTTGAGCAAACCAGTCAAAGCTGCCCTTCTTGAAATAACTATGTGAAAACTCTTCCAACCATATAGTATTTGAGAGCAAGAATAGTCTGCCTTGTTAGGGCAAAGAAAAATCTTAATATTTTATTGAAGACTCACTCCTCCAATCACAAGTGGAAGCTATATAAATTAAATATTTTTGTATATGTGAAACTCCAGAGTTTGAAATGGTGTTTGTTTGAAATTGTGTCTGCTGTTGGATATGTAAAGAACTATGAATCTTATCCTGAATGATATTCATTCTTTGTTGGTATGATAATTCTAACTCCCTTTGTGTAAGGCACCTACAGGTAGTTTTGTGACAGTACACCTCACATCAAGTCAAGCTTGTAGTGGATAACAGTGTAGCGGGCAGGTCACTAATAAATCTGGTATGGGTAAATGGGTATAAGGTCAGTATTTTCCCTTTGGGCAACATTTATAAACTAGTATTTTAATAGGACACTGTCTTGTAACTTAACTAGACTTTGACAAAAAGTTAACAGATAAGCACAACCATAAAAGTTTCCTTATGACAGTTTGCTAGCCTAATTTTAATAACTACAGTTCTGCTGTTTTCCCTAGTTCAGGGCTTTTTTTATTCCCTTGAAATGGGAAGCTGAGTCAAAGGAAACACCATGCAAGGACCAGGTTAATCCCTTTTGAATCTGAAGCTGTTATAGCTTCTTTTTCCCCCAAATATATATAATTTTTTTCTCATCTCTGTGCAAGGAACTCACTAGTCTTAGTCTGAAGAAGTGACAAAAGACAACTTGCCCTCCTGCAGTACTTCCTCTATGGTTATGGAAAGAAAAGAGCAGTTGCTGTCTTCCTTCACTGGAGGAAGTGAAGTGGAATGTACTTCACTGGAGTGTACAGAGGTTCCTTCATGAAGCGTTATTCTCCAGCTTGTTTGAAAACAGGTGAATATAACTGACACACAGATCAGTCACGATGTTTGCAACAATACTTTATTTCACTTCAGATACATAAACACATCCTGTAACTCAACACAAAGCTAGCCCTCTACGTTTATTTTTGTGTGTAAGTACTCTGAAACAAAGTGCAGTAAATGAGTAACTTACAGAGTGCATAGAACTGTGCTGCACTTACTGTTAAAGGGTAATATTGGTAAACAGTGCCTATTCATTAGATGCAGGGTTTATTTCAAACCTAACACAAATACAGGACAAAAATCTGTGTGACAGCTGAATGTTTCACATACATAAAGTGCTGGTACAATAATTTAAATGTTACAAAACAAAGCTGTAACAATTCTAAAGCATTGTTACTCACAATGTGTATCTATTACAACTTTATCTAAAATGATCTTTTTAGATGGCTCCAGTTTCTGCTTCTTTTGGGCTGTGCATAGCAACATGCTCCAGCTGGCCTGAGTCTGAAACATCGTAGCTGGTCTTGTACTTGGCCAGAATTTTCATCAGTGGTCGCAGCTTCAGCCACCATTGCTCCTTGGGAATCCTGTGTCTGTGTAAGAGATGTGAGGGGAAAAGAGAGAAGGTGATTTACTCAGTAGCCAAGACAAATGTATTCTGTAACTCATTTGACACTACTACTAATGGCCTTCGTTATTGATATCTGGGAGAAAAGGGGGAGAAATTAGGACAGAAAACTGAAGGAAGGAAAAGATTTTACAGGAGGGTGGTGGTTAGAGACAAGAAACCATAGTGGGCACAAAAATGCACACTAAACTGAAGTTCAGTAATTCTATTAGAGTAAAAATGATTATGAAAGTTACCTAAAAGGGTAGTGGACATTCAGAATTCATCATGAGAGATTTCCAAGTTTAAGGATAATGAAGAGAAAACATGAAGGAAGTTATTTGAAAAGACAAGTGAACAAAGTGAATCACTGGCTGAATGCAGGCCAAAGACAAAAGTGCAATAAAAAGGTTGGCAAAAGCTCTGTGTCAGCACTGTGGAGAAGAGGTTCTTTTGATGTGGCAAAGGAAGCCTGTGCCGAGATGTTTAAAATGTTAGCGTTCTCTACTTACACAAAGTCCGTTTCATTCTTAAGCTCAGCCACTGGTTGGAAAACAAGGTTGCGTCTACGCATTCCCAGCAAACAGACTGAGTCATCAGTATTGGCAAATACTTTTCCTAAAAAGAGTGAATAATTCAGTATCTATTTTGTTCATACTTGTTTGGGCAAATGTTCCATTTTTGTAATTAAATTGAATAGGGAGCTTATAGTGGAATTCTTAACAGTAAAATATCAATTAGTACTTTAATAGGGTTAGGACAACTTCACTTTCTTAATTTCATTTTTGTAGTTAGAGTGAAAATGCAGTGTAATTAATCAATGATAAGACTGAATTTTAACATCCAGTTTTAAATTAGATTTCTTTTAGTAAAGTAAAATTCTTTTACAAAAATTCCCAAAGAAGACATATTACCTTCTTCTGTCTCCCATGTAGCCACCATGAAACAAAAAGGAAGAACAGATGTAACTATATAACCATCAATTCCTGCATGCATGAAAAACTGCAATTATACTAGCATTTTATATATTAAAAAAAGGGTGATAAGACAACAGCTATATAAAGCATCAACCTTGCTTGAGAAGAAATTTTCTTACAGCTGGAAGCACAGCAAGATACTACTGAATAATAAAAATTTAATCAAGATGGAAAGAAGTATGTTAACTAACAAACTAATATACTTCTATATATTTATGGAGCCCTGCTTAAATACAGTAGAGTAGGCTTACATAGTAATAGCTAACCGAAAACTAATGAGAGATAGCACTAAATATTTCTGCACCTTTTCGGTATGTTTCTTTCAGCTTTTTGGAGATCCACTGCATAGCTTTTGCAGAAATTTTTGTCCCAAAGTTTCTATCAAATGGCGAAGGTGCACCACCCTGTGTAAATATATAACTGTGGGTTAGTTTAAGTATCATACCCAGTATCCATGTCTTTTCCTTTTATCAGTCATCTTTGATGTTGGCCTGCTCTATCTCTTATTTCCCTCTCTGCCACTTAGAAAAAAAAAAAGGGGGGGTGGAAATCCCTACAAACCAAACTAAAACATTTAAAACTTTTAATGCTCTTGGAATTCTCATGGAATCAACAGGATTTTACACTCAGAGAAATGGAAGGCAGTGTCTTCCCTTTCTTCTACTTCCCCTGGGTGCTGACTGTAAAGCACTGCCTTGCTCTCACACTGCCACAGGGCAACCCTGGTTTCAGCAAAACAGGAAACTGTTGAAGGAGAAGGTGTCAGAATGAGCGTAAGAAATGTAAGTGCTGAGTGTAATCCAGGAAGCCTGGAAAGCATAGCTCGTCCTGCAGCTGGAATGAGGAAGGCTGGACTACTGTATATGAACTTAAATTGAAGCAACCAGGCTAGCACTTCTTAGACTAGTAATTGCAGTTTTTATGGCAACTTTCATTCCAAATATTAGAGCAGAGACTTTACATAGCTCTGGGAACAAAAGTGATTAATAAAAAAAAAAATCTGTATGTATTATATAAAGTAAAGTATGACTTTTGTGTCCATTTTCTTTGTAGCAGATGAGACAAACAGTATGTGAAACAATTTCACATAGTTCCAAATAGAAAACTGTTGAATCAAGGCTGGTCTTGACCTTTAAAATAGCTAAATTTTAAACAGAAAGTGCCAAACTTTGTATTGAATAATCTAAAAATAAAAAAATAAGTGGAATATACACTGAAATATACACTGAATCTGAAATGATTTTTACTCTTAGCACTTGAGAAATTTGGCTCAACATGTACTCCTGACTCCACCTCAGTCTTAGTGGTTAATGTAACCAAATCAGAAATTCACTGCTTGCCCATTAATAAGCAGTACAGTGAGATAAAGAGAGGGAGGGTACAAAGACTGCAAGGAGAAGCTTTTAGAAGGGCAAAGATGATCACAGTGAAAATAATTAGCTAACTTCTCTCTTCTAGCATCTGCAATCCATCTGCATGTATTTATTTTATTAACCAAATTTCATCTCTTCCAGCACTCATAAGCTAGATACATTACTGATGGTCAGATAGGTGTGTTCTATGAATGCATTATAATAATAATAAAATAGCTGTAGTATTTATTAAGAAAGTTTCATTGTTTATTAATATATAGAGGGGGAGGAATAAAAATGAAAATCATGAAGAATCTAAGATTTTTTTCCTCTTTTTAAGAGGAAATTGCAATAAAATTTAATGCTAACAAATACTTGTGAGTTACCTACAAACAAAAATCCACATACTTATTTCTTTTTTCATCCTGAGTCAGACTTGCTTGACATTCTTGAAGAGTGTGTGCTCTTTGTACACATTGAGCTAAGCTTGTCTGCAATTTTAAGGTCATTTTTACCTGCTGCATGTGTCCTAATACATTTTTTCGACAGTCAAAAACTCCTTTTCCTTCTTCAGAATACAGCTGATAAATGAAGTCAGTTGTATAATTCTCATTGGAGTTCTCATTTCTGTAATAATTCAGGCCAGATACAGTTAAATTAATTATAAAGTAGTGGATGTCTTTCTTTATAGCTGTTACAATAAACATTTTCCCATTTTCTTGATACCAGTAGTCAACACTCATCACACAGGTTCATTTTCGTGTAACGTGTTTGCACTTTCTAGCCTGTATTACTTTTACTACAGTGACATCACTGGCAGGTCAGCTGGCATCCATTGTTGTACAGGGTAGTGAAAAATACCATTTTATGTCCGACAAGGTCATTATACAGAGGAAAAAATGCATAAAACCAGACGTTATATACATCCAGTGTCATCACTTTGTCCTTTATAAAATGGGCATAATGAATAGTACCTTCTGATGCCTCTTGTCAGATATTTTTTCACCCTAATCACATAACTTGATGCTCTCACTTTCTAAGCCCTGTAAAAAGCTAGCAGAATCTGAACATACACGATGATTTCTTCATACAATTCGATGTGGATTTCATTTTTCATCACTTCACTACTTGGCAGACTGAAAATAAATGCTCATGAAAGACAGTGTGAAGCTGCAGACTTATTCAGACTGCCTAAGGAAAAGGTGTAGTTTAAAAGCATGCTAATCAACAAGTTTTAAAGGTTCTGATTTCTTTGAAACGTGTTTTATCCTGTGATATCTGGCAAAATACGAGTAGGACTTTTATCATAAGGGCTATGGTACATGTGTGCATGTGCATAACTTTACACTATCCTTAAGAAAAGGAGTTATGGTAAAAGACAAAACCAATGAGAAAATAGGCTGAAAAATATCTACTATTAGAGCACATGTATTTACATAAGGAGGAAGTTTTCGGACTTCAGATTCCAGACAGCTCCCTGGCTTGCCTTCTGGAGCAACAGCTTTATTAACAATCATCTCATGCTAAGGGAATAATCAAGGTATATATACTTTGGAGTGTCTTCCCAAGAGGCCAAACAGCTTACTTGTCTGGAAAAGCTCAGCATCACTTTTGGAATCTATTAAACCTACATTTGCTTACCTCAGCACTAGACCACGCTGAATACTGGTTTTCATTTTTTCAGTCAAGTGTTCCACGTTAGCCTAGAAGCAACAAGAACATTTTTAACAAAACTCCTGCAGAACTCTTTAAAAATAACTGTAATGAGCCTATATTGCCTTATCCTGAAAAATTCTGTAAAGGATCCACATCAAGTATTATGTGCAAATTCAAATAACCAATTGATTTTCAGAAATCCAGGATGATTTCTTCTGTGTGGCTATTCATCTTGGATTAAAACTAACTTCCTCCTCCACATCATCCATAACTGATTTTAATGACCACATACTGTTTTTCTGTATGCTATACTGGCAGAGCACATAGTTGAATAACTTTGATATATGTTGAAATATAGAAACTGCTATAGAAGATCATATCTTGCTCTTACTCCCAGTACTTACAATACTCTTGTTATGGATAGGGTAAGATATTGCTGTGTTGGCACTCTCATATATGATATGAAGAGTGCATGCCACTGAGGAAGGAGCAGTGAGGAATTACAATTCATCTGGCACATCATCTTTTTTCTTTCAGGAAATCTGCATCTGTTTAACCTTGTATTTTGTCCATGACAGCAACTAGCACCAACTACCTCAGAAGTGTAAAAGCCTCACAGCAGACGAGTTTTGCATCTGCTTAGACCCT
Organism: Apteryx mantelli; assembly: GCF_036417845.1. Taxonomy (NCBI): domain Eukaryota; kingdom Metazoa; phylum Chordata; class Aves; order Apterygiformes; family Apterygidae; genus Apteryx; species Apteryx mantelli. Next base: position 156,842,924 of record NC_089979.1, read on the forward strand.
ATGCAAAGTCATGTCCTAATCTGTAATCATTAAAGCCTGAGATTTTTATTTTAATAACCCTTCCAAACATCCTTTGAATGATTTTGCTATCAATCAATCAAAGTCAGTATCTATTCCACTTCAGATCCTGCTAAAATCCTGACCTGAATAGCCTTCTGCAACAATGAGCTGAGGCACATTCATACTGAAAAAGGTTATTTCTTTTTATCCTATTTTGTTTTTCTTTTAAATCAGCTCAGCTCTGTTCATTCACATGTAACTTGAGTTTCAATCAGATGAATATAAATGTAACAATTGACATAATAGTGTTTAGCAGCTAATACAATAATTTTGCCAGTTAACTGAACATGATGCCAAAAATAACTGGGTAGATGTTCCTCAGTATAACAGGATTTAAAAACTGTCATATGAATGTGAAACTCTGAGAAGTGCAGCTTTTAGCTACATTCTAAAATATCTTTTTCTGTAACATTAACCATCTACTTAGAATATACAGCATGCTATATATGCACAGTAGTTTTAGGATCTACTTAAAAATTAGGAAAATAATGTCACATACCTGGAGCTCTCGAATATCAAACTGTTCTTCAAAGATATAAGCAGCATCAGCTCCTGCCGCAAGGGCCCCCATATTGGCCAGGTAACCACAGTAACCACCCATGGTCTCAATGATGAATACACGACGCTTGGTGCCACTGGCTGACTGTTTGATGCGATCACATGTCTGATCAAAAACAGGACATTCAATAAGAAAAAATACATATATTTCTTGTGTCATACAATTGCATCTCACATTTTGGTAATACGGTCCAGAGAATTTATAAAAAATATATTTTTAAAATTCCAAGACATCGTAACTCATTTAATTATCAAAATTATCACCAGAGAAAGTATTTCTTATGAATTATACATGGACCACCACAGTCAAAACAAAATGCTTTACTAGTATCAAACCATGTTTGTTTCCTGCAAATACTAAAATAATAATTAATCTCACTTTGTGCCTTTCACAACTTAAAAGTTATGATAGTTTTCTAACAGAGATATAAAGATATAATAGAGCTTTTCAGCATTTCTGGTCTGAGTAAGTTTATTTCTTCTTTGCTTTAATTCTACGCATTACTGAAAGTTTTTTTTTTTTTTTTTTTTAATTTCACTGCATTCTCAACTACGCTTAACAGTAACAATTTCTTAAAATTAAATCCTAGGCACATATTGCCCTATGGTTTACTTTCTAATAACTATATCCACACAAATATCATTCTTTCAAGCACTACTGGAGCTATTTTTGTTTTTGTTTATATATAGATACTTACTATAAGACTGAAATCTCCACTTGCATCTTACCCAGACCAGCATAAGAAACATCCTCTGCAAAGAGGTCTATGTTTACATAGCACCAGTTAACATCAATATTTACTAGAGCTGCCTAAGAGATTTAGAAAAGAGTAACAGAGAAAACCTTCAATGTAGTAGGACCCAGGGAAATTATATTACTAAGTATCTTCAGGTTTAAATAATCAAAAAGCTCTTGACAACCTGAAATGAAAATATTTCTACAGCAACCTTTCAATGTTCTGTTAAAGTTATCAAACAGACAATGCATCTTCCTTTCATGAAGGGAGTAAGGGAGAGAAAGAGATTATTATTTCTTTTTTTTCTCCAGAATAAATAAATAGAAATTATACTGGGCTTAGACATGAGAAGAGTTTTTCAAAACTGATCTACTGTCCCCTACACAGTTCTGTTTAATAAAAATTAAAGAAATGGAACAATATGTAAAGTTCATCATCTTGAAACTTGAATTATGATAACATCAAAAAAATTCCCATACCTTACTCATTTTCTGAATAGCTACAGATCCTGTAATATTTGAGGCATTTTTGCCTATCTTTCCATGACAGATTTTTATAACCAGAACCAACATTCAGATAACTGAATATACAGGACTTCAAGCTGAAATTAAGATTGCAAGCAATATTGTCTTCAGAAATATATCCAAGAAACCATATGCATTTACTTGGGTCCAACTACCAAAAGATACATATAGTTTCATTTATGCGTTTTATACATTTATACGTGTGTGTGTGTGTGCACATGTGCACAATTCACATGAGTGCATTCACAATATGGATTAGCATGTTCTGTTGCTCTGCCTGTGAAACCTCTCCATAGCAAACTATGTCACAAAAGGCTAGGTTGAACTTTATCTGTTCTTCAAAATGACACATTCTTTCTACCTGTCCTGGGTTTTATAGTGTCCTCAAGCACTCTACTTTCCTCTTCCAGGCGTGACTCCATGAGAATTATTGCAGAATACTGGCATTTGTTTTATGATAAACAATAACACACTTATAAAAATCCCTATTACTTTTATTAGGACTTAGCACTGCACCAATTTTAACCCTCTTAAAACAAGCTGCCTGAAACTGGATGATACTACATGCTTAGCTTATGATATAAAAATTCTTTGCTTTAGATACTGAAGAAATAAATACACATGCCAAGATTTCCTTCATTTGAGAGACCTAAACATTGACAATCTCCAAGCTTTGTAAAAAATAAGACCTTTTTAAGACATCTCAAATTGAGCAGCTAGAAATCCTGGTACCTTGAGTCACCAACATCTGTTTAAGGACTAGACAAAGCTGCAGATTATTTAATATGCCTGCAACCAGAGCACCGTATCATCTTTGTTTCCATTTGTGGTATGCATCCCTTCCTTTCTTTCTTTCCCCCCTCCTTCCCATCTCTCTTCTCTCCCTTTTCTTTCCAGAACCCTAGAAAACAGAGTAGAATAGTTAGGGACTGCTGGGAAGCTGGATGCTGCTTCCAGCAGGCTTTTGCCAAGAGGAAGGGCAGAATCTATGGTTCCCAAGTTATCATGCTACACTGCAACAGAGGGTGGAAAGAGAAAGGAATCTGGATGGGTTTGGGATAAACTAAAAGGATATCCCCCCCCAAACACTCTCCCTCCACTAACAGCATACTCAAACACCAAACAAGCTCAAACAACATGGAGTTGTTTTGGTATTACTGACCTTAGGGTTTGGGGTTTTTTTTCTAAAAAGGATTTCTATTATTGACTATAAGGCAGAGATACAGTCTTCTGTCTACTATTCTTCCTCTCCCAGCATGATTATGACAAAAATACCCAAATACAAAAATGGCACTGATTAAATTCAAAGAATCTTGGGCAGTAAAATAGCAGATACAATATAAGGTTTCTTACTCAAACAGCAGCTTGATGTAAAAATTACAGGATGAGATTATAGGACCCAAGATACAGGAAATATTAGATCAATATGGGGTCTTTTTTAGCTTTAATAACCATAGGTTTTGTTTGTTTGTTTGTTTTTTATGGTTAGTGGTAGTCTTCTGCAGCCTAGCAGCAACATGTTTGTGTTCATCTATATGCCTACAATATACTATCTTTAAAAATTCATACTATACTATTTAGTTTCAGCTTATCTAAACTTTACAGTACCAGTTACCACAAAGGCAAGTTGTGGTATCACATACTAAAAACAGAAGTAAATTCCTAAAAAAAAAAAAAAAAAAAGTCTTGAATGTTTTTACTGTATTAATTTATGGATTCTCATTACCATTACTTTATCTTGTCTCATTGCTGTCTCCTTGCATCTTACTATTTTCATATGACAGTTAGAATTTCACAGCATTACTTCTACTATTTGTGATGAAAAAGGTATTTTGCTTTTCACAGTCAAGTTGGATTTCTTGCTGACGAGCTCTTCGTAGCGTGACACTTGCTTTAGAAGAGCTGCCAGTAACGATAATCTATGTGTAAATACAGGTAGATTGTCTTTAGTGGCAGTTCTTTTATACCAATCTATACAAAGATGGGTTTTGTGCAGTCATGCACAAAATTAAAGTTAAGTTATCCCAGGAACAGCAAAAAAATCTAATTCTTCCTATTAAACTTCATTCTTCAGAGAAAATAAAAGTTGGATTTTGGAGGCAATAAAACACCTGATTAACTGTGCTCATGTAGGCAACAGAAGATTATTTCTGTCCATATCATCAATTTAGGAAAGAAATATTTACAGAATTATTTACAGCATTAAGCTATTTTCAGGAAAAAAATGTGCAGCTGGTATAAAAGTAGAAATTCTTAATTCACGGTTATGGGAACAGCTTTCAAGAAGCTGAGGCTATAATGAGAAAGACTGTTGCTGTCAGAAGGTGGTAGCAGCCCTTTGCGGCTTGTCCATATGCCACTAGCCTTCGTGAAACTTTGCAGTGAGTTGGATCAGGTAACTGATTTGGATTTCAAATTATTCTCTTTTCTTTTTCTCCTCCCAGTGCCCTCTTCTGTCTCCTAAATAAGTTTCCCCTCCTTCCAGTTCCACAAAATATGTTCTGACAATTTTCCTGATGGACTTAAGAAATCAATTATATCCAAATATGCAAAATAACACCCTTCAAAAAGATTAGAGACCACAATACCAGATTTAATAGTAAAATGGTGCTACCTGCAAACAGAACTGTTACAGGCAGTGTGAACTTAACAGAATAATAATATTTGTATACATTTTAACTTGCCTTCTATGAGAAAATGGCAGCAGCCATTTGTTTGACTGATCTTCTCATGAAGAGACCACATTCAAAATAAAATTTTGCTTTGTAATTAAGTCCTGACCATGTCTTCTTGTTTGTTTCTTTCTTGTTTTTTTGTTTTTTTTTGTTTGTTTGTTTGTTTTCCAATTCATATCCTACTCCATAGGCTGGACAGGCCAAAGCTCAAAAGTTTTAGACATGCAGGCAAGGTTACTTAAAGCACTTTTTGGAATTCAATTGCTGATTGAGCCATCATATGAACTGAGCCAGCTTCCTTGAAAATCTGATATTCAAACCTCCTCCAAATTTATTCTATTTTTGGCTTAAACAAAACATCTTGATTTTAAGGAATTTAAATAGATATAGCCATTTTTATAGCCAGAGCATTATTAAAAGCTATACAAACTGTAATTAAAATAATAAAACAGTGAAATAAGAGGAAATAGCAATATGTGTACAACCACTTTCTTTTCTTTTTTCATACTGAACAGGTGAATCACTGTTACAGGCTTCTAGTGATATCATGCATACTGCTTAGAACATGACATTTGTAAGTAGGTGAGAGGGAAACAGATAATGAAGTGGTAAAAGTACTTGTGTCCTGCATATGACTGCATTACTGCTATTTACCCATTCTACATCTTGGTGGAATCAAGATGTTTTGGGATTGACATGTGATATTTCCCTGAAGACAACTGAAGTGAGAGCTTCAAGACTCTACCTTGCTCCTATCTGTGCTCAGGAGCTGCACCTGGGCTGCCTTCATCCCAGGGATGCTGTAATGCATCTCCCACTGATGAGGCCATGAGGTGTTGTGATATAGCTCTCTTTCAATCACTTAATGGAGCTTTTTCACTCTATATAAATAAATAATTCTGTATCACAGCAGGAAAGCAAATCTGCATTTCTCAAAGCCCTGACTCTGAAATCAGACTCTTTCTTGGCCAGTTCTTTGTAATTCTTTATATGAATGGAAGGTTAGGAAAAATCCCAAAGCTGATTGCATAGTGTAGGGGTTTACTCATTCATTTGCATTAGATCTCAATGGGACAGTAGATAATTTAGAGCTCATACAGCAGTTGCAGCTGAGGGAAAAAAGAGTTATGGAAGACTAAAATTAGAGGACTGAGATTGTTGTGACTGAAATGGAAGATTTAATTCACGGCAAGTTCTGGCCCAAAATTGTTTATAGGCATCAGTGACAGACTTCAATGCTTATACTACACTTCCATTCATATACATTTAATACACATTAAGACTAATGCAGTCTATGGAATTATTCATGTGTTTAGTGTTAGCCATGTACTTAAAATGCTCTGTTGCCCTGAGATCTAAGGCATTAGCCTGTTCAGTAAATGTGACATTTAAGACGTGCTTTCTTCTTTCACTTAAATAATGCTAGGGAACTACTTAAGATAAAAAACAAAATCAAAACGAGCAAAATCTTTTATTCTCAGTAACAGCAAATGCCCTAAGCACTAATGCATCAGTCTTGGATAACAAAACAGCCCCAAACTATAAACATCCAACATAATTTTAATTAGGTTAATCTTTAATCAGTCTAAAAATATATATATAATAAAACGTCAAAACTCCAGTGACAGTGAATTAATTATTTTAGAAAATTAGACATTTCAAGGTCTTTAGATACCCTGAAGTTACATATTTTATTGCCTTAATTTTTAAAAGATACACAGTCTTACCTCCACGATAGCATTCAGGGCAGTGTCAGCACCAATGCTAAAGTCTGTGCCTGGCACATTGTTGCTAATAGTAGCAGGCAACACACAGACAGGTACGCAAAACTCCTCAAAGCGGGAACGTGCCTCGTGTAATTGCAGACAACTTTCATAGGCCTGAAGCAGTGGTACAAGTATTAGCAATACATTCCTTGTCTTTGGATTGTTCTGCTAATGACTCCTTGCATGTGATGGGAAATTTGGCTGTCCGCTGGCCCAAATGAGTAAAATTAGTGAGATTCCCAGGGAGGAGGAAGAAAGAGATTCTGCACATCCCACAACAGTGCACTGGGGTTGCATTGGTGCAATACTCTTTGAGGAAATGCAAAAGATTAGTCCAGGTTAATACACAGTGAATATGAAGTGTGCACAGCATACAGATCTGAAGCAGTTGAGCAGAAATAGAAGAAATGTAGTTTGAAAGTCATTCTACAAAAAGCCACTTAAAGAACAAAGTTTGACACATGCTAAGGAATTGAGAAAGATTTAACTACGAAAACACCTACAATTTGAAGGCAATGCTTAGAGACATACTACTACAAGGAAAGCTGCTTTTTAAAAACTATGTTATCCCATAAGGTCAAGACGCGTCTATTTCCACTCAGATTAAAAAAGAAAAAAGTTACCCTATGCCTTTAAAGATTCTATAAAAAGCACATACCTACTCCCATGCCCATAAATTGGATTTATGCCCAGAAGAACCCAAGAACCTCACATGTGCACATGGATGAGTTAAAGTCTGCAAGTACATTTTAAAGACTCTTTGAGAAAACTAGCTATAGATTTTTGGGAGGATTCCAAACACTACAAAATAAATGCAGTATGTGAAGCGGATTAGATGTTCCTAACGGATGTCAAAAATACTACATAAGGGTTAAGATTGTACAGCTTGTTTTAAGTCAGTAACTGCGTTTTAGTTACATTATTCCAATTCTTCCAAATATAAACTAATCTTTACCAACTGTCATGATAGGATGTTTGAAAAATTGCCACATATGTAATGACTCTCCACAATAAAGCCTAATCACATAGTATATTCCCTTTCTGTCAATCTCTTTCTCCCAGAAAAGGCTGATGTTCACAGAAGTCCAACCTTCTCAAATTCTCAAAACAATTTAGAAAAGCAAATTACTGCAGATCAAATGACTGCCTCCTCACACAAGTATCTATAAGCAATAGAGAAAGACGGAAATGAGAGTTCTGCTTGTGGTTTTTTTCTGGGAAAGCGGATCTCATTCAGTGAGAGAACAGGCCATACAGGGGTAGGTGACCGAACTGAGTTTCAAAAATTCTGAAGTCTACTATCACTTATGTATTTTAGAAGTGCAATCTTCTAACAAACACAATGCTAGGATGCACTTCCAATTTAAAGTCTGAAACACAGTTTAGAAGGCTGCTGTCAGACCTGTAGCTCTGAGAAGCAGAGCAGCCAGAAAAGAGATAAACGGCGTTTTTCTTTTCATTCATCCAAAAAGCTTCATTGAGAAGCAGCAATTACCTAGCCCAACCCAGCTCAGTCAGGCTGCTTTGAAATTTTATTACTATTAAAAAAGTGCACCGAGTCATTGTGGTTTGGTAAAACTGCAAGGTTTCCTGGAGATCTGCAAAACACTGATGAGTTTCTCTGAAAAGGTTTCTACCGAGGTCTTAGCGAAATAGAGTTGAAGGGAGATTTAGAGCAATAACCAACACAATTAGTTAGTCTGCAGTGTAAGATATGTTCTCCTTGCATTAAATATTACCATTTCATTTGATGCAAGTGATTTTAGCAAACATATCCAAAGATTATACCTTCACCCAGCATAAGCATTAGATGATTATATGCAAAATCTTCACATCACTGCAGCAAAATAGGAAAACACTGTCAATGAAGGGTAGATTTAACAATTACAAAGGACAAGGAATTTATCAGTCGTTTTAAAAATTGTTTAATTTTTTTTTCCCTGAAGGCTGCATTAATATTAATTGCGATACAGTATCCCTTCATGATAATATGGATTAATCTTTTCACACCCTTTTATTATGTTATTATTAATAAAGTTATTGGTATAACCAAAAAGGCACTGTAAAAATCCCTGCAGTCAAGCACCAAATGCGTGTTGCTAACTTCATGTTGATTTGATAGCAAACTGCCATTGAAAGGGATGGATTAACTGCCCTAGCCCCACATCTAGCTGTCACCAAAACTGAACTGGATGAAAGTTTAACTGGTTGGTTAGTTTGTCTGGATTAATTTTGAACCAGTTCAGAACACCAGTCCAGATTAGTGTGTAGTTGTGTGTGCTAGTACCAGCGCTGGGAGGTTATAGGAGAGTGGGAACTTCCAAGGGAACTGTATGGAGACTGCATTAAGGCAATCTAACCGTAGCTTCCTTCGCTCCTCAATGAGAAAAGTCTTCTTGGGGCTGACTCTTTAGCTGTCAAACCAGTTGGTCAACTTGCACCCTTCCCTCTGAGGAAGGGAAAAGGCAGACTGTCAAAGGCACACATTTGGGATTTTTAGCTTCTTCTTTTCTTCAGTTCTCCCCCTCCCCCATCTCCAGCTGATACGTTTTCTATTTCCCCTTTACTTCTGCATCTCCTAAATCAAATCCATAGTCTTCCATACCTTGGTCTGGTTTATTCTTCCATCAGCATCTTCTAGCCCATCAGTAGACTTTGTTTTCCAATTAAATTTTTATCCATTCTCTTACCATGTTCTGTAGCTGAAAGAGTCTAATTATTTTTATACACTCTACTTAATTACAGAGTAGATTTCTGGTTTTGTTTTTAGTTCCACCAGTGCTAAATGCATTGCTAAACCTCCTTTCTGATGAAGGTTTGCATTAAATAAGCCAGCTTTCATTTAGGAAGAATTTCTTGCCTTCACAGTTATGTAAGGAAAAAGAAACAAAACAAAACAAAACCATTTCTTTTGTGTCACGTTCCGCAAGTCTAGCTGAAATAGTATTGTTATACACTTCACTAGATTAGCAACATGAAGTTGAGAATATTCATATTTTTATTATAGTAATTGTTTTACTGATGCTTCTTTTCACAGAAGTATTCAAGTTCATGTTCTTATTCTGCACTTCTGAATAATCTATTATGTCAGCCTAGACACAGAAGTCCTAAGTATATCCATTTCTAATACTGATACCTCCAGCTTTCCCCAGGTATTTTATATTGTGCAATTTTCATTGACAATTGTTTGCACTGACATTCTGAAAACTGAAGTGAAAATACAGCATACTGTAAATTTAAAACACTATTTGAAAGAAAAGTCAAATTCTACACTAACTTATTTCAAACCTACACTTTAACATAGAAATGGGAAAATGGAAAATTTCAAGACAGTCAGAGTCAGTCATAAAATCTACATTTAGTCATTAAGAACAGTATTATCCATAATCTATGATCAGGGCAAAGCGTGTTCTCACCTGATCTGTAATTCAGAAGTTCTGTATTTATGTAACTATTTACAGATAATATATGATCTTTGCTGATTCCACCAAGTAAGAAACAATTAATGCCAAACTGCAAGTACTATATCTATCTAAATGGAGCACTGTAACACATTGCATTTGCAAATATGACTTAGTCTCAAGGTACCATTACATGCTTGAACAAGTTGCAAACAGCCTAACACTGAAAAGTGTCTAGTAATGCCAAACTCTAAACAAGGCCTCATTGCCCAACAGGAAAGTATGTACTTACCTTACTGAAAATTGTCAAGAACACGGACACAGAAGTAAGAACAGTACCACAGCAAAACTGTGACAATGTGATGACATTTTGGTGTTTATAAGAGGTGATAACCTGATAGCATTGAAAACTATGGCAAATTATTCACCTAGTGCTGGCAATAGGAATAAAAATACTACAAACTAAATATGATGGACATTAATATCCATTTGCTACTTCTGTTTACCACAGTCAATTATATGACTTGTATTGAGGCTATCAGTCACATTTAATAGAGGGCAGTATCGCTACTGCCTGATCTGAATATATGACATAGGAATGAAAGGATCCAATTTTCATTATCAGTTTGAGTGGAACATGTTCAAAGAACCAAAGAGAAGATTACATACAAATATTTCCACAACAAAAAAAGTCTTTCCCCCTCTGCTGCTCCACCTCAAAAAGGAGTAAATCTTAATTTTCCATTGGTTTGAGTATAAATCTTGTAAAGCTATTACATTTAATATTTATTTCAGAGAAAAATCTGGGCAAAATAAAATGTAAGAACAGTACAAAAGTTTTTTTTAGTAAATACTATCAAATGGAAAACTGTTCAGCTACTGTATTAAAAATAAGGAGATACTGACAACTTGCTATCTAATGAAGTCAGAGGGTATCTAGAAACCTTCTAAGTATAAAGCAAAACACAACAGCAAAAAAAAAAAAAAAAACAGAACACTATTTTTGTTCTACGTGAAATAGCCTATAAAAAGAAGCCAGTTAGATAAACACGCAAAGCTTATGTAGAAGAGAAGAAAAGCAGGTGTTATGCACAATCATTTTATTTACTCACCTTAATTTGTGATCAGTCATTTTGGAGAGATATTTTTATTTACCAGAACTGGAAACAAGGTCAATTTCTATAACTTAAATTGTGTAAAAAGAACACCTTCAAGAAAAATTTTAGTTAGCTTACAGTCTTCTACAAAAGAATGGTGTTAGGGAAACTGGAATTTCATAATTAGAGGTTTATTATAACAAAGGTAAATATTTTTGTGTCAGTAAGGTAAGCAAAAGCAACAGGTGCAAAAATTATGTTAGTGCTCTTGAAGTTGATAGGATTTGAGGAATCTTTCAAACTGTCATAGTGACATAAGACCTGATGTTTCATTTTCAAAAGCAATGTGAAATTCTGTTCCCTCTCTGCATGAGCATCATGCTCATTGTTTTTCATTTCTTAGACTGTAGGTCAATATGTATTACCCAGGAGAAAAAAAAACACCCTACATTCTGGCTCCAACATAACTGGTGACAAAAATCAGGAAGTGGAACGTGCAGTTTTCTAACACCGTAATTCAGTAAGCATGCTATAGAGGAAGAAATGAAATTACTTCATAATTAAAAATGAAAATTCTATTTCAAAGGGAAATGCTTTATTAGACTTATTACTATTGATTAGTAAAATGCTTTATTATACTCCACAAATGTATCTGCAATATGTTTGTACCTACAGATTATGCTTCTTTCAAACTTTTCTTTTTAATATAACCTTACTGTGGTTACATCATGGACAAAACTTAGTCAGAATATATGGAAAAAGAATTGCTCCTCTTTGCAGAGGTATAATGAATTGCTGTTTCTTAAGCAATTCAGGTAATTGCAAATGTGCACGACAAAAATCAAATTTCATTTTGCATGGCAGTCAACAATGCTACTTCTTCCCAACTGAGGTTAGTATTAATTGATCTGTTTTTAATTTACATTATGTTACTGGGTATTTTTAATACTTCATAATATGTCTCCATTTTTTTTTTGTTACAACTGTTTTATTAGCAGAGCACAGCTATTTCTTATTATTAGAGAAATTGTTATATAAATAATGACCTCTTCCTGAACAGAAGAATGTTAACTCAGTGTTTGTTACAGCTGGGTGTACTAATATTTTATATAATAGAGATTTTTTTTTTTCTGTAGTGCATTAAATTATCATCAGGTCTTAGCTTTAGGTTCCTTTCCTCAATATACAGTTAATGTATGTCATCCTAATTAGTAGTTACAAACCCAAAAGCATTAAGGAACAAAAGTTATGAATAAATTGTTGCAATTTTAGAAGAAACCTAATAGAAGCAATCGAGACCATAAGACTTCTCTTTTTAATGGGTATCATAAAGGTGGTTGTATCAAGTAACTGCATTATTTTCTAGATTATGTTTCCAAAGTTCTGGTCTATAAAAATATCCAGTTCTAGCCAATTTAGTCAGTTTTAACCAGAACTGCTTTTTTAATAAGTGCACACACCAGAATAGACTTACATCAGTTATAGTGTTCAGAGCAGTATCTGCACCAATGCTGAAATCTGAACCCGGTACATTGTTGGATACAGTTGCAGGAACCATAACCATTGGAACACAGAATTCGTCATATTTCTCTCGGGCCGCTGACAATTCCAGAAGTCCGAGGTATGCCTGTTGGGCATGGGCATTGGGTAAAAAATTAGGATGAATAAAATAAGGGCAAGGTTGGAATGATAAAATAGGAAGGGCCACAGGGGGAGCCATTTCTACCACAGCACACTTCAGCAAGTCAAAGCATTAAGGAACCACTAAAATCTAACACACACACAAAAAAGAAAGCATTAAAAATAGATACAACTTTAAAAACAAACAATAAATAGAACTTTCATTTGCAAGGGAGTACATAATTTAGACATAACCAAGTGTTTTGTACAGCACAAAAATATACTGCAAACTAGTTCCCCAATCTTCAGGTACTGTTTCTTTCCTTTTAAAATCTTAATACTACTGAATTAGGGCCATACCTAACAAGATGGGTGGGGAAAGAAGGGGGTGGGGTGAGGGAAGCATGATACATTTGTCATCAAGTATTTAAGCATGTTCTTCCCTGGGGAAGAACTGCCCAAATACTTTCCTGAATTAAGATCTCATAAATAAAGAAATATTTAGGTAAAAATGGAAACACGTTTCCAGATTACTTATATTTTGAAATACAATACATGAAAATGAGTGGCTTAAATAAGGGACCAAAGTGCAATTATTACTAAAGCTTAAGAACTGCTAGAGGCATGTTCTAAGTATCATACAGTATCTGGAACTTGCACTGAAGAAGTAATTAAAAACTATTTTTTAACAAAATCTCACCTCACCTATCCATTTAACACACCTTGTTTTGCAGTTACTAGTGATTATCTGGAATGTCAGCTTTCCATATAAATCAGTGATTGACAAAATTTCTGATCCGAAAAGCTATTAATGTTGTTGCAGCATGTTAATGCTATTAACACCAAATACAGTAATAACCAAACACTTTACATAAAATTTGAGGGGAAAAAAAATAGTATATCCCTTTTGTTAGGAATTCTATTCTACTTAGACATGAGAAACTTCAATGTACCTCAAATCCACCAATAACCATAAGGGCATTAATGTTGTAAGTGCGCATCTGGTCAGCGATCTTCTCCAAATATTTTGCAGGAAGAGTACTAAAAATAATTAAACCAGAAGAAAGATAAAAATCTACAGACACTGCAGCAAACAAGAACTAACTACTAAGCTGAAAAGGTAAACTCTCGGAGGACAATGAAGTAGTTTTCATTTTACTTATCTATCAATACAACTACTTCTTCCTGATTGTCAGTAAGGAATCATGTCACTAGTGAAGAAAGTAAGTAAGTGTTAAGGACCCTAAGGAATTTTCAGTGGAGGTTCAGACTCCTGTTTCCACTCTCTTCAGAACTGATACTTTGATATCAAAATACATGATTTGAGCTTGATGACTTAAAAAAAAAAAAAATTAAAGATTTAAAGCATTCTGTGGAAGGAAAAGAACATGAAATCATATACAGTGTATACAGCATAATAGAATTCAACATAGCAATTGACCAAAATACTGACATTACCGTTTTGTACCAAGAATTGATCCTCCTTGACCAGTCCAGCCTCCAACATCTCCCCAGCTGATTTCCTTTATCTTTGAATTAAAGTAAAAAAAAAAAAAAAGTTTCTGTTAAATAATTATCCAATTATTACTTCTCTTGATATGCAGCAAGTACCAGGCACTGTTTAAGGTAAAGCTGTTGAAACAGGTATTGAGTGCTTTGGCAGCACCCATAAATGAACTTGGCAAAAAAACACACAGTACCAAGAGGTTAACTTAAGTTCTCTTGAATTTCTCCCTTCCCATTTTTGTCTATTTGTTCTTTCTTCCTCCAGGTCATGATGAAACAAGGAGGCAGGATGCATCTCATGATCCTGTTTTCACATTGTCTCTTACTGGAGATGAAACAAAAATCTAAAACTAGATCTTTGAGGTTAGTTTGGGGACTTATGGCTCCATCTAGGCAAACTAGGGAGTAGAAATGGCCAAGTCTTGTATCCATTTTCTCCTTAGAACACTGAGTGATGCACAGCATTTAAAGCAGAGGAACAGAAGAATCTAACTCATCTGGAAAAACACAAAAGCTCCCTCCTTTAAAAAGCACCACTGGAAAGTTACTCACAGCAAAGGAAAACAGATGCACCAACTCATTGCACAGAATCAGTGGTTCTTCTGTTATTCTGTGGAAAACCTACTATACTGTAAAATAGAACATTGACCAAATGCTGAGAGTGGGATTCTTCTGAACTAATTTTGTATCTCTAGAGCAAGTGATTAGCAACACTAAAAATAAACGAATCTATAAATTTGTAGAATTTAGAAATACAGTTACAATTCAGGTTGTGTATATTCTTGTGAAATAAAATCTCTAGAATCAGTTCCCCACAATGATGTCACGGAACATCCCTTCTAGGAAGATGACAGAGGTGGTGGTGTGGACAGGGACACATAGTACTATATTATCCACACTCATGTAATACTAACCTTCCCTCTAGCAAAACCTTCAAAACCATCAATGACAGCAAACATTTTATGGCCTTCAGTTATGCCAACTCTTACTGCAGCCCTCACTGCAGCATTCATTCCAGCTGCTGGAGCACCAACATTTAAAATTGCCACGTTAAAGTTAGTCTGCAAAAGGAAAAAAATAACAATTTTTATTAACACTTTCATTTGTACACCGTGCTTGATTTTTCCATAATATACAGAGGCTGAATACTGGAATGTACTAAAGCAGTTTTCAGAACCCCTGGAACCATGCAAAATTTAAGGTCAACTAGAAGGTGCATAAACCTGTTTGCTCCATTTGTGGAACACCACACAGAAACAAACAGTGAAGAAAAGACATTCTTTCTACTTTTGTTTGTTTAAGACTTTTCACCAGTTTCATCTGATTTGCAAGTCAAGTCATTCAGATTTTTATATTATAGCTCAGCTAGGTTCAAGAAACATGATCGAAATATCCTAAGTTATCCAACTGGTTTCATATTATCAAAGCAGTAGTTCGTTGCACCTGGAACAGCCAAGAAAAACATAGGAACCGATTTGATTCATTCAAGCAACATGCAGTTGAGCATATTTCATCGATTAACGCACAAAGCTGAACAATGATAATTTTTAAATTACAGCACCAGCCAGGTTTTTAGAGTGACTGGCAATATAGTAGTAAACAGGAGCACTCAGATCTTTCACAATGTTCATATATAATAAATGTTCAGATATTAGGCTGTGACAATTTTTAAAGCATTTCCTGCTGACTCAAATTAACTGTGTTTATATTGTCTCCCCTCCTGCAAACTTAATGTGCAACCCAGGTAAATGCTTTATATATGTTGCAATAACTCCAATGGAAAAGCCTGAGATATCAGATATACATTTGTAATTTAACCATAAATAGTTTAAGAGAAGGTTCTGTGTAAAATAAAACATGAAATAATAAATATTTTTGGTATATAATGTGCATTCTGTAGACATGCATTTAGTTCCTTTAGTTATCAGTTTTACTCAAGATAAAACAATTGTGTGAATGGATGCAAGCACTACAGTCTGGACACTCCAAGTGTCCATATTCACACATTGTAGCTACAAAATACTACTAAAAGTACTACCAAAATAGCTTTACATACTTTAAAATAGGTGTAAATACTGTAAAATATATACTATATGTGTAAATACTATAAAAATATAACTTGTTACAGGTATTTCATTGTAGTCCTTTTAAATGCTTTCGATAGGTTTTCTTTCATTTGTAATTAAGTTTCCACAACGTGTTATATAGTTTTTTTTCCAGTTAAAATGGCTAATTGTGATTATGTTATTAGCTATCCACAGAATTTCTGAATAGTTAACAGCTATTTAAATGAGCTTCTCCTATTTTCAGTGCAATTTTTCCCCTCAGTATGATATATATTATTAATCATTATTTAAATATTTAGTTGGGAAAATCCAAAAAAAAGATAATAGTAAAATAATCATGCAGTTGAGGTAACTAATAATCACAAACAACAATTAAAAAAGAAATTATCCAGTGAGGTAACATAGTCACAAACTATGATCAGAAAAACAAATTATTCAGTGAACCATTAATGAAAATGCAATATGGTTGAAATTTCTTTGTACATAATATTTAATGGCTACTTTCTAATAAATCCAAATTTCCCTCTTTATGTAACTTACAAACTACAGAGAAAAGAAGAGCTAAATGTCTCTTGTGACTTATTAGACAAGGTAAACATTATACATGTGTCTTCTCTATTCTATCCCATGAATTCCTGAACTTGCCCCAGTCTTGAGGAGTTTTGCCATTTGAAAGGAAGGGCTATAATTCTTCTATATGTCATGCTCCTGCCTTCTCCCAATACTCTTAAATATGGTCACATCATCTTTCCTTCTCTCCATGTTAAGAGCATAACAGAAATCATGAGCACCAGATACTATAGCAATTGGGGCCAAAGATACATCTAAGACAGGAAAGAAAAAAAAAAAAGTGTCTTGCATAAATTTTTCCTGTTAGAATTCTATCTATCTCACTTACAAAAAGTTAGTTATTAAAAAAATCAAGTTGTATGTTACAATCCTCTTTCTTCCATTATAATATATGATAAGTTATATAAAATATCCTATGGCATAGGTTGGGAGAGTGTTAAGGGAAAAAAAAAAAAAATATATATATATATATATAAAATATATATATATATATATATATATATATATATATATATAAAATATATATATATATATATATATATATATATATATATATATATATATAGTTCCAATACCCCAGGGAAGTCGTGTATTTCATCCTCAAAGAAACCTTACCTTTGGAAGCTCAGCATCTGGTCTTTTGTGAGACAGTAATTTGTAGGTGTTAAGGTTGTTTTCAAAGCTCCTAAATAAGTAATAATAATAATAATAATAATAATAATAATAATAGCAGCAGCAGCTTTCAACTCACAGTTATTTGAGAGAAACTACTGAATTTTTCAGAAACTGATAAAAAGCATTAGAGATGCTAATTTACAGAATAAACTTTTAAGATCTTAGATTTGTAAAAAATTAAGTCAACTCCCAGCTCCAGAAGCAATTTTCTGACTTTACAAAAAGAATTCAGAAAGAAACAAACAGCATTGTTTCCATTATGTTTTGTTACCAGAGTCACTGATGAATTTTTTGGAGGAACAAAGTTCTTTTAAAATCACAAATGATCCTTTGGAGGGAGCACCTCTCTTTTTTCAAATTGCATTTAGCCTTGAACTTGTCCAAATCCAAAGCAATGCTATGTCCAGAATATTCATCAATAAAACACTATTCCACTTTCTATGGCAGACCCGAAAGTTCATAAATAAGATGAATGAACATGCAAGGCTTGTCTGTTCCAAAAAAGGACCATTAGGATAAGAATTTTCATCTCTTCTATTGATGTGAGGACATGCTACCTATTTGAAATTACTGTATTTAGACAGTGAAAAAGGAAGTAAGTTGTAGAGGAAAAATGCCCTTCAATATATGATACTAAACCTGAGAGCAAATAATACCAAATGCAACAACTTCAGTTACAATACTGGATTTAAAAATTCTAATCTTCTTTCTGTGCAACTATTAGTAGATTACATTACTCTGTATAAATAACAACATCTTAACGAGTAAAACAGGTTTTTAAGGATGAAGACTGTATACTTGCTAAATGTTTAGCTGAAAATATTGCATCATGTGTAGTCTGTGATCAACCAACCCTAGCTCTAGCCAAATTAAAGCAATTTTTAAAAATAGTAATCTAAGGGCCAATATGTCATTACAGTTTTTACTGCTTTTTTTTTTTTAATATCTGAAAACAAGATAGAACACTGAAAAATGCCCATGCCTGAAAGATAACACTGTGAAAATATAAAATAACTATATAGAAGGCAAGTGAGTTTTATAGATTTGTGATGAAGTATTTTATTATTAAATGACTTGAAACAGAAAATGCTTTGTTAACACATAATACTGCAGAATGTTCCCTCCAACATTGCTTTGGAAAGCTACCAGCTATCTACAGACAGACTTATCTTACGTGGAAATGGCTTCAAAAATCTTGCATAAGCACACGCATGGTTGCTACCACTCTGCTCAAATATCACAGAGGCTCTTTTCTCAGTGTGCTAGAGTGTTATCCTAATAACAGTCACTAGAATTTGACACATTACTGAACCAGCGTTCTTATTTTTGTTCTTTTTTCTTATTCATACATGTAAAACTAAGAATTTCAATATTCTTTTTAAGCAACTCTTTCTGCAACACCTCTACTCCTGTTTCTCAAATACAATAAAAAAGTTCAAAAATGCAAAAAAAAAAAAAAAAAGAAATTAAATTATTTAGAGAGAAATATCAAGCATTAACAGAACGGCAAGCAGTTTACCCTCTGCTAGAACAAATACATTGGTATGAATTACGGGCCATACCTTCCACGAAGCCTCACAGCCTCAACAAATCTTCCTTCATCCATGGCTTTCTGTACTTCTTGAGTCTTAAAAGAAGAAGTTGATTATTTAATACATTTAAAAGAAAAATAAGTTAATCATTTAATACATTTCTGTAAATGGATCTTTCTGAACCAGCTTTCCAAAGTGAAAATAAAAAAATGCTACTATTTGATTAATGATGTTCTTATCATACCATAGATTATAGCAGATAGGAGAAAACCAGAGTAGGAACAGACACCTGAAGTCTCCCTGAAAGAGTAATATATTTATTTTGTATTTTCAGTTGTTTTTCTGTTTAAGCTGAATTAGTGTTGAATAATTTCAGTGAAGAAACATGACTGCTGTATGACACGCAAATGGATGTAATGCCTGAAGAATTTGTTGTAGAGATAAAAGGCAGATGATCTGAAGTGATAGTATTATTTATTTTTAAACAAATTTAAAAACAATATTTTCATTCTTGTTTGTCAGTAGTTTGCAAGTAAGTAATAACACATAGAGAACATGCTTAAAGTTCATTATTCCTAAATGCAGATAAGTGTTGCACACATTTCCATCAGTGTATTAACTACAAGAGACCATTGATTGTTGTGCACAGTGGTCTGTTGTAGTTGAACAAACTGGCTTTTTGCCAGTAACTCACCATCTGCACACACTCCATTAAAGGCAGACGGACTGCCTGGTTTCCAGACAGGGACACAACACAGGCAGGAGTATCTGGAGTAGCTTCTAGAAGGGCAAGTACAGCTTCCACACCCATACGGCTTGCCTGAAAACAGAAAGTGTTTCAGCGTTCAAGCAAGCACTCACAAGCAAATGGCTTTCAATCACAGAAATGGTCAAGATTCCTCTGTAAATCAAGTTGAAACCAGTTATTCCTTGGTAGCTGAAATCATAGCAGGTTGTTTAATACCCTATGATCCATAAAGAAAGCAAGATTGTTCTTTGCTTTTTAACCCTACTATAATTTCCTCTTGTGCAAAATGCTTCACTTTTCCAAACTTGAGCTCTTCAGCCAGTTAATTTGGGACAATAATTGTATTTGTCAAATTCAACAGGTGAAGAATATTATTCATTTGCAGGGCAGGGGGGCAGATCAAAACTCTAATGAAAAGTGCTAAGGAAGTAAAAGCAAACTGCTTAATTGTAGCATTTGGTGCTACATTGGTGCTACATTTGGTGTAGCATTGCAGGTTCACTCACCAAAATTCTGTCAAAAGCTGACGGGGTTCCACCTCTTTGCACATGACCCAAGATAGTCACTCTTGTGTCAAAACCGAGCCGCTGAACCACAAGCTGCAAATAATTTCAAAATATAGTAGTTTTGTTAGCACCATTATTTTATATATGCATACATTATCACTACTCTGCTCTAAATGCTATTGGAATAACGAAATTCTACATAATTCTACCTAGAATTAAACTCCAGGTTCCTAATCTAAAGGAACATTTTACTTAAAAATGCAATCATTAGATTGCAATGTTTTAACTGCAGAGAGTTATAATGGCTTCATTATGCACAGTCCTCAACCTTATAAAAACAGGCCTAAACATTCTAATTAGAAAACCTGGCAGAAGTTCAACTACAGTGGGTTTTATTTACTTTATGTTTCATCTATGTGCAACACTACATATCCTGAAAGATTCTATGAGTAGAACTTTAGTGAAGACTTTTAACCTTAATTTTACAAAGTTTTTAAAAAGTTTTGGGTTTTTTTGTTTGTCTTTTATTCCTTGTATTTATAAAGGTTTTTGTTGTTGTTGTTGTTTTTAACTGGCTGCAGTCTATAACAAGCAAGTAATACTTCTTCCATAAATGAGTAACAGCTATCTACCATATGTTCACTATAATGTAACATCACTATATGTAACACTATACAGTTCTAATGTGGACTTTGGAAAACTATAATTCTATATTAAGAGTCAAAGATAGTTCCATAATATTATTGGTATGGTAAAGTCTCAAACTGACAGCTATGGAAAAAAAAACTTTATGGCCACAGGACAGGAAAAGCCTATAGAAAGTCAAAGTTTTGTAACTCCTTCCTGCCAATGACTGTTTTTCAAATTCTCTTCCTAAAGGGACCACTTCCAAGAAAAATAAAATAATTTCAGGCGAAAAAATGTTTCCTGGTCACCAATAAAATTTCTGGCAATGCAACTGTTTAGGAAAAAAAAAAAAAAAGGCAACAAGACTTTCTATGACATAGACATTATTATTTCACTATGAGTGGGACAGATCATTACTTAAATTTCACAAGAAGCATAAACTAAAATCAGATTGTAATTACTAAATTGAGCAGATTTCATACTTCCTATATATTAAGGCACCCCTGAAGTGGATGTTTTGGACTGTTATCTTATTTTCCAAGAGAAAAGGTCCTAATCTGACCTGAAATAATTCTCATTTATTTTAGTGGGCTCTGTATTCAGACAATCAAACACAATTATAACATACAACTAGTAAAAGGTGTGAGAAGCTACTTTACAGGAACAGACTTACTTTACAGAAATTTTACTGTTAGTAACAAGCCCTAAATTAAGGACAAAACAGAAAGCACATCATAAAGATGTGGACACTTACATCCTTAACCTTCTCTGATGTTATAGGTTTGTTGTGACAATCAATAGCTCCTTCAGCTACAATAATAATATTCAGCCTTTTCTTTCGTGCACGATTCTATAATAAAAACAAAAGCACATCCATATTAAAAAAAGTCTGAAAAAGTCTTATAGCACAAATTTGAAAGCAATTGCTATATTTTAAACTGCATGGATTTGTAGAAATATTTCTTATGCTTGATTATTTTAGAGTTCTCTTACATTATACCTTCATAAAAGTGTTTTCATGGGTGAAGTGAAATGTCTTGCATCAAATTAATGGGGAAAGGTACATATTGGTTATATAGGAATAGTCTTACATAATCCCTACAGTACATCATATCATTCTTCAAACAATTGCAGAAGGCAGGAAAGGAACTTTTTTAAGATCAAACATCACCAAAAGCAAAGACTTGCTGAAAGGTCTGATCATGTTCTTAAAAATAAGTATATAGTGATTTAAACAAACATATGCATGGTATACATAAAATCCAAATCATAGGAATAGATTACCTCTGAAAGCTTAACACACATTGAATCCTCCCATCCTTCTTCTGGTGGGTATTCAGGAATAAATACCCAATCTGCACCACAGGCTAAGGCACTAACAAGAGCTAGATACCTAATAAACATAAGTAATTAGACGATTATGGTTCAAATTTCTTATTTTTTTCATAGTTTTATCTGTACTAAACGCAAACCGTTTATGACGGTACATACCCACAGTGTCTTCCCATAACCTCCAGGACAAATGTCCTCTGATGGCTGTAAAATTAGAAAACAAATTAACTCCAATACTGCAACTCAAAAATCCAATCCAAATTCCTGCAATCAGCAGTTTATATCAGAAAATATTCTGGGTTTACCATGCTTGTCACAGACAGACTTAATCATCAAAATAAAACGCAATGTTAAACATATATTCCTTCTTTACGGATCTTCCATAGCATAATTCATTTTCACTACTGCTTTCTTCTAAAACAAATAAGGGTAGTCAGGACAGAAAAGCTGAACATTCACTAGAAATATAACTCTGAGTCTGCATCATTTAAGAACTGCAATGATATAGTGTAACTTTTTACGTATTCAAAATATTTAATTGCTTGAATTTTACCTAGGGAAAGTTTATGCACAAATATATGCTACTTGATGCTATCACATCAAGATATAAATTCAAGTAGTGCCTGAATCTTTTCTAGAATAGTATGGCTGGGAAGCACTAAAAACAAACAAACAAAGTCTGTCCTATAGGCGATGCAGCCTCTGTGTTCAGATGTTTGAAGTACTGTCAGAACAGGAATGATGGAAAAGCAATTGCCAAAAAAGAAAAAAACAAAGAAAAAAAAAAAAACACCACACCACAGCTGAGACTGGTGAAAAATACAACCAAAAAGAACTTTTATTCACACCCTATAAATACCACGTATACCAGGTACCTGACTTTTATTTAAGATCAACATAAATCCTCAACTATCACACAGCAATAGGAAACTTAATATTTGAAACAAACAACTGTAAATTTGTTATAGCTTTCTATTACATGCACACTTTACCTCTGAGCAGTTGTCATGATGGCATCCACAACTTCAATGATTCTGTGCAAGGCTGAATCGGTACCTATGGTCATATCCGTGCCACAGAAGTCATTGTCTATGGATCCAACCATTCCCACAATGTTGAGGTAAGCATATTTTTTAACAGCCTCTTCATCAATCTTTCCTGTAAAGAAATATCCAGAAGAGAAGCTATAAGATGAAGCAATTCTCTTCCACATTTTAGGCATATTGCTGGAGCCCCCTGCTTTTATAAATTGAACGTACCTAATTGAACATCATTTAATGTTTAGATAGTAGGGTTAGTTAAAGCAAAAAAGAAAAGCCGGTCAAACAACCAAACATGAGAATCTTACATAGAACTCCTTACAGTAAGAAATGAAACAAGAGCTTTTCAGTCCATTTCAAAGTGATAAACAGATTATGAAGTTTTGTGATCAGTCTTAAAATTGATGTTTTACACTTAAAGAATAGCATTCAAATAATAGTCTTAGTGCATGGTGCGCAACAAAAAAGCAAAAAGATGCAAACTGAATGTGAGTGGGCATATTCAAACAATCAAAAAACCAAAAGAAATAAAAGGTTAGCATTGAATTTCTGAAAAAAATTCTGTTCTGCATTACTGAAAGGCTCTGATTTCACGATTAATAAGCAAACAGAGTAGAAAAGCTCCTATTCTAAATCTTAGCGTGAATCTCCTGGAACATCAGTGAAAATGCTGAATCACCCAAGAGTTCTAAAGGAACTCAAGGATGAAATACCTTAACTTTTAAAGCGCTTAAAACTACCTTAGCCTCTGTGGATGGGATGGTGGCAAATATAATGCCAATTTTTTAAAAAAGATTCTACTTACCAGTAAGCTTAATTTCTATACCAGAGAAGTTAGTAGAAATCATAATGAAAAAATAACACTAGTGTCCATACAGATAAATACAGCATACTGAAGAAGAGTCAAAAATGTTTTCTGTAAACGGAAATCCTTCATTACAAACCTTTAAGTTCCTTATGCGAGTTAATAATCAATGAATAAGGGATATCCGGTTGCCATAGTTTACCTGGATTTCCAAAAAGCCTTTGAAAAGATCTGTCCCCAAAGGTGTTTGGGGACACTAAGTAGCCATAACATAAGAGAGAGAATGCTTTCGCATGGAATAAATAATATGAAACAAAGGGTTACAGTAAATGGTAAGCTTAGGAAAGTTACCAATAGAGTTCTACAAGGATCTGCACTGTTCAGCATATTCAGTAACATCCTAGAAAAGGGAATGAACAGTAAGGTACTAAGTTTACCAATGAAACTTTTGATAAATTATTTGGGTAGTTAAGGTGTGGGCTGATTTAAGAACTGCAGAAGGATCTTGCAAGACACAGTAAGCAATAAAGTATCAGATGGAATTCAACGTAGATAAATGTAGATCAATACACATGAGAAAAGTATCCTAACGTCACAGACAAAATAATGCTTTAGTAAAGATTTTTAACCATTCAAGAGATAAATCCTAGTGTTAAAGAGATTGTTTCCATTAATAAATCAGCTTCAATACTCAGTAGCAGTCAAAAAAAACCCAAATCAAAATATTAGAAGATATTAGGAAAGAAATAGAGAACAAAACAAAGATTATTATACTACTGTGCAATCCACGGTTTGCCCTCATCTTGAATACTGGGTGCAGTCTGGTTCTCCCCACCTCAAAAAGGACATGGTAGAACTGGAAAAGGTTCAGAGACGTGGAAAGCTGATCAAAGGTACAGAACAACTTACATAAGGAACACCTAAGCAAGCTAGGACTCTTCCATCTAGAAAAGAGATGACGAAGGGAAAATAAGACAGCTGTAATGTCTTAAGTGGCATGCAGAGAGAAAGCAGGATCGATCATTTACTGTTCATTCTAACACAAATTAGAGGACATCAAATATAACTAGCAGCCAGCAGAATCAAAATAAACAGAAGGAAAAGATTCTTCACAGTCTTCATAATCCAGTTAAACTGTAGAACTCCTCGCTACACAATGTTTTCGTGCAAAAATTTATATGCATTCAAGGAGACAGCATATGTTCACGGAAGAGAAACCCTTTGAGGGCTGCTAACACTATCTGGCTCAGGAAATCCTGAAGACACAAATGGATGGAAGCTAGGAGGGTACTTACATACGCTGAACATCGTACAATCTCAATACAGCATTGTATAGGCTTGTCCTGTTCTTATACTCTTCCCTAAGCATTCTTTTGGCTGCTATCAAAGAAGGATATCAGGCTGGACACACCTTCAGCAACTGCCACTTACTGTTCTGAACTTAAACAAAAATGACGTATAGGCAGGAAAAGTAACAAAACAGCAACCAAAGCCTAACTTGTTGTAGCAAAGGAATTGCTATCTCAGATTGGATTTGGGGGCAAAGAGCTTTTCAAGCAGAAGTAGTGAAGAATGTTCAAAGTTCAGAACCTGAAAAAGATTCATACAGGGGAAAAAGGAGGGGGAAAAAAACCCACCAAAAATAACAACAACAAACAAAAACAAAAACAAAACAAAAAATCTTGTAGAACCAGATAAGCACTTTTGGAACCACAGACAGTTGCCTAGTAACTTATTTGATCTTTTTGAGCCTTTATGGTATATAGGAGAGGAAGTACAGAAATCAAGGACTAATACTTTACGGACAACTGTGTTATTTCATAGAATGTATGCATTTGATTTTTAAAGCTAAGAAATATGCTCTGAATATAGTTTGTGTATGTGTAGTTTTGCTATGCAATTTCTTCAGGAGTTGGACTAAAGGTGTAGAGGGTCTAAGAGCAGACTTACCTTTCTGTGCCAGTTCTTCTAGAAGTCCACTCCATTCTTCACGAAACAGATTGGCACCAGTTAAGCTACCATCTCCACCAATCACACAAAGATTAGTGATTCCTCTCTGAACCAAGTTGTAGGCTGCTTGCAGGCGGCCTTCCCGGGTACGAAAGGCTTTGCAGCGTGCACTGCCAATAACTGTACCTCCCTAGAAAAAGGAAGTATATCAGTTTTGTTTTATCTCATTCAGTATTTTATTGTGGTGTTTTTGACCGGATTAATTACTAATGGTTACTAATGGGCATAATCCCCATCTTTAATTTTACATTGAGTAAATAGCAATGAAAAATGAAGAATTATCAAATCTGTGGGAAATTATGTTCTCAAGAGTGGATATGCACACCAGAGAAAAAGGGAAGGATGCTTGAAGACAACTGATAATGAACTACTTTCGAAGGAAAATGTTGAGTGATTTAGGATTAATTTCAGTAGCATTCTAGTTAATTGACTATTTTTTACTTTTATATGATGACAGTAGTAAGAGCAATACAATACTATGTTGTCAAGTACATGTTGAAAGTATGTACAGAGATCCAAATGGACACCTTGCCTGTGTAATACAAGTACAAAAACAAAGCCACTGATATTACCTGAGATCTGGTGAACTGTACTGCAATTACTTCTAATGACTAGTTCTAAATTCCCTAAGAGAGGAAGCCAATAGTGTTTCATAAGAAAAATACTTGCCTTACAAAACACAGTTATTTCACACTTTGGCCCTATATTGTGGGTTTTATTATTATTATCTTATTAAACATAGGCTTGTCAATATGCATTTAGGAGACTAACAACTTGTGATTTTGAGAAACTGGAACAAAGTTTTCAAGATTGTGTCTGTGTATGCAATACAGGACACCACAGAGATCTTATTTTGAAAGTATCAAGCATTCATACTGTAAAAATCAGTGCTAAAAGTGGTAATTCTAATGCTGTGACTGGCATGTACATAATTATGGGTGAAATTGTTAGTCTGGATCTCAAGTTTTGGTTCATTATTTAAAGTGAGAGTGGGTTTTTTTTGTTTTTTTCCCTCCCTCCCCTAACACTTACCACTTGCAGGATACTTGAAACACTTTCCCATGAAACTTCAACAATATTATCACCTCCATCAACCATTCCTTGGTAACCCTGAAAAAGAAAAATATTTCAGAATTCTTATTGGAAAGCTTGTGTAATATTTCCACTGTAGTAATACTCACCTTGTATATTTTAATAATTACTTTAAAGTTATAAAAACACTGAATGAAAGATACTCATTTTAAATTTAAATGAAACAATCTGGTACCTGCTTGAAGATTTAGAGGAGAAGAAAAAAAAACCAAAACAAACAAACAAAAAAAAACAACAAAAAAAACCACTCTTCTTAAAACATCAGTTCCAAAGAACTTCAAGCTAAAGCAAGACACCCAAATACACAGATACTCGATAAATGGAATGGCAACATATTTTTCCTTTGCTACCAGTAAGTACTCAGTTACTTTTGAAAAAAACTGGGAAGACCAGAGGACTTTGAAAATCGTTATAAAATAAACTTTCTAAAGACATGATCCCAACTTGTTTAGAAAGTCTAGCTCAGAAATTTGTATACTTTCCCCCCTAAGATATATGAGCAAAACAAAAGAATGAACAACAAATGAAAATGTTTCATAAAGAAAGAAGAAATCAGGTCACACAAACTGTATTTTGGTTTTGGAGGCAGTTACACAATAAATAGATGAAAGAAATTTAGCAGAAAGAATGTAACTTGACTTTGGTGAAGTGTTTAAGAAATACCTTAATCTAAGTGATCTTAGAAAACAAACAAAAAAAAGGACTGTATACTGTAATATAGAACTACATTGATTTGAAAGAAGGAAAACTATCCAGTGAGCAGCTGCAGGGGTTGGCTATGCCTGGCTTTATTAACTCTGCATAAATATTAACAGAAAGATCATGACAATCACAGACTTTTTCATTAAGTGATATTGTGAACACTGAAAACAGGAAATACAATGAATTCTAACCTGAAAAAAGCTAACTGATAGAGACAGTGGGAAAAATAAAGTTGGAGGTACTATTCAACTTTCTGATATTCAAATCTAAATGGAAATGATACACTAGGTTGCGGGGGCAGGGGAAGTCTGTGCCTTCATTTTTAGATAACTGTATTTGTGGACAATCATGCTTAGGAACAAGGAATTCAACATTCTTCTGTATGCAGTGCTAGGAAGACTGAATATATTTAGTTTTAGGCTTCTCAACATTAAATTAAGTGGGAGCGGAAACAGAAGGGGTTTAGAAGACAGCAAAACTGACAATATAAACTGGAGGCACTTAACTTCGGTACAATCCAGACTGAAAGTAGGTTTCATTCAGTAAGCAGTAACTCAGAAATGTATTACATCTGAATTGGCTTTAAAAGCTATTCATATCATATGAATATTATATAAATATTATATAATATTTGAAGTCCTTCAAAAGCACAATAGGTAAGAATACCAAGAAGAAAAAAAAAACAGTATGCAAAAGTATGAGTTATTCAAACTAAACTTTCTAGGATTCAAGTGCAGATTCTAAGGGAAAGTGTTACTTCTGCTTAATGACATTTGACAAATGAACTTAGATCATGAAACAATCAAGGAATGGTAAAGAAATGGACTAAATAAAAAAAGACTTATGGCTCCAATTCCTGTTATTCAACAGACCTTTTCAGTATTTTGCCTACTCTCTAGATATCTTTAATATGTATCTAATGTATGCACATCCAAAAATAGGAGCCTTGAAGCTGAGACATTATTTGCACACTTCCTTCAAAATTGAAGGGCAACTATGAAAAAAAAAAATACTTATTTACTGAATTTCCTCTAGAATTTTTTTTTAAATCTTTCTCAGATAAAGTGCACCAAAGATCTTCACAGACAGAAACATTCCAGTAGATCTAACCTAAGCTTGATGAAGCTTGATAAATTAGTAAGTTGCCCCATTAGAGATTTTTTTTGTTTTTAAAGCAACAAATCCAGAGCGTTCCTTACATCACACAATAATGGATAGAAAGCTTTTCCTATTAGTGTTGCAACTACACTTAAACAGAAATTCATAGACAATAAAGGCTGAATGAATAGAGTTCACTCTAATTCCCCTTCTAACACAGACTATAGCAAGCTGCACTACAAACTGGAAAAAATACATGCACAGTTCACATATTTGCTCCAGTCACTCACTTCCATGGTGTGTTTTTGTGGGGGTTTTTTTTGGGGGGGAGGGAATGTGGGTGGGGATGGGAGATGTTTAAGAGTGCAGGAAAGTATTATATCAATAAAGGTGCATCATATGAGCCACATGACCAAAACGACTAATTAGCAACTCTAAATCACAGAAAGGACCAAATGGATGAACCGCTACTTGAAATTTCCTGGAAGATTTGAAATGCCTTACAGCTAGGCTAAGGATAAGCTATGACTGACTTCTACACAATGCATTTTTAACATACAAATAACTCATGCATTCTGATCAGTAATCCAAATAGATTCTTCTTTCTCTGTGTAGACAGATGATAACATGGGCTATATTAATAGTTCCTTTCACTAGAAGGTAAGGACAGGGAACTTTTGGAGCAGGCTTGATCCATTTTAGCTCTATTATATTAGCTTTTCTTAACTCAGTTCTGCTTGCCAAATGGTGCATGCACTGAACAATGCAGCTAGAATTTTAACTCTGTTCTTCCATGGCATTAGCAGATATAAACAAACAGAATTTAAAAAGTTTTCTAGAAAAAGCTATAGAGAAAGTGACCAAGTATAACTGAAATATTAATAATGACTGTGTTTTCTATTTACCATTTTAATTAGTAGTCTATTTATCATTTAAACACTGATGCTAACCTGGGGACTGGGCAACCCATTGTAAAGATGGGATTCAAATTGAAATATCTTCATCAAATATTTTAAACTAAATCTTAGATTCAGTACTGTTACGCTTGCTGATCACTGAAAATTACTGGTAGAAATAAATATAGACCTTAACAATAAAAAAGGGTGGGAGCCTGTCACTTTACATTTAAAAACAAACAAACAAACAAACCAAACACAAGAAAGCTTACTCAGATTCTAAAGACCGTAGTTTGGGTGCTAATATAGAACTACAGGGCAAGTACGGAAGAATAACAAACTGTCAGAAATACAGTTAGCACCATACTTAAACATCAACCCCTGTTTATGCTTCTTCCTTCTTCTGTCCAATACCTGAGAATTCAAAGAGCAAGAGGGAATCTGTGTCATGCATTCACAGGGTACATACATACACATCCTGTAACTCGTGGGGAGAGCAGCAGAGATGGCAAACCTTCTTGCCAATCTTAACTCTACAAACAAAAGAACAAGCCATCTTCTCATAAACTACATGAGACATTTGGGGGCTCAATAGTTATTTTTAATTACTGTGCTTTTTGGCTATTGCTAGTGCTCAACTACCTAAAGAATTAGCTGAGTGCTGAGTGCACACACCACCACATAAAAGACATGAAGTTTTCCTCACAGAAATCGGTGAGTGCATACCATCGCATTTCCAATGGTGGCCTCTTGTGAAAAAGACTCTTAATCAAGATGAAGAATCTAAAAGCTCCATAGCTTAGTGGTAAGAGCAAGCATCCACTGGGAACTATGTGCTTCAGTCCTGGAAAAAGCGGAAGTTATTTGTATAAACATTTTAAGACCTCAGTTTCTAAAATGAATTGTCCTAAATGAGAGGCTCCACGTTTTCCTCTCATTTGCAATAAAAATAAAAATAAAAAATAAAAAGAGAGAAAGACACACACACACACACACACACACACACACACAGACAATTGCCTCCAACTAGTGAATTAGTGATAAAACTTAAAATCTCTTGTATCAGCCTGGTACTTTTAGATGTACTTTCACCTCCTAGATTTTTACAGCATGAGTGAAATAAAACCATCAGCATTAAAATTTTATTGAAATAAAGATGGATTTGGGGAATAATGTGATGTTAGTCAATGAGGATGACTACAGATTAAATGTATTAAGTGAATTATATAGTGATAGAAGAGCTCATCTCTACCTTGCTTAGAAAGAGATATTTTACTCCATGACCGATATTGGCAAAGATGGTAATATTCAATAGGAATCAAATGGAAACTGTCTAGAGTAAGCATCATTTCCACAACTGAATAGCAGAATTTTCATGTGTGAAATGTGCTGATTTCAAAGAAATATATTTTTTAATTTTATAGACAATATTTGTTTTCACATAGGTTTCATATTTTCTTTTTGAGAATTATGTACAAATACCTTATGAATAAACTCCAAAATAAGTGTTTCTTTGATAAACCCAATTAAAAAAAAGAAACACACACAAAACACTATAAAATTACTTAGTCCTAGTTCACAACCAATTTGTATGCATTTATCTTGTTAATATATGTTACCTTAAAATGAAACACAGAAAATTAGAGTTTTATTTGGAACATGGAGTTAATTTTGTCTGCAGCTGCAGTAGATAAATGATTTTACAGTGTAAGAAGTTTTTATAAAAGAAACAAAGGTCATAGGAGAAAGTGTAGAACAACTAGAACAAAGTAGGCTCTTCAAATCTTAATTGAGGCCTTTAACTCTGTTTTTGACTCCAACTTAAAAAAAAAAAAAATCACTTTTAGGATGTTGGCAGTTCAGGCTTTTTCTTCGCTTTTTTAGAGCAACTTCAATACAGGTATCACTTCATTTTGACCGATACATGTATAGTTAAAATGCTTTCTCAAACTGTAGGCTAAAAGTGTGCTATTCTCTTTGCTTAACACACTGAATTCTACATTTGGTAAATTATAATTTAGAAAAATCCTATTAAAAGTATTAAATAAAACAACTCCAAGTATATGTGAAAATACAGCTCCTTTGCATACATCATGCAAAGACTTGTAATAGGGATCATTAGTGATAAGTCTTACCCTCAGATTTTATCATCACTACATTTATCACCTCCCTTTGTTTCCTATTTCAAAGTGCTGAAATTACACAATTATTTCATTTCAAAGCTTTAGAAGAACAGTGTTTCTCCAAGGTACTTATATGCGGTGCAAAAGAAAGCTGACTTAATATTTTAATCAACACACAGAGATGAAAAAGCTCAATATCCGCTACTTTCTGAGTATAGAACTGAATGAATTAATCTAGAAGCAAAGTTCTCATTCAGAGGTATTTCCCATACTTACAGTGGAACATGTGCATCTCTGTCCCAGACTACACAGTACAAACAAGACAGAATGACAATATGTGATGGAAAGCCAAATCTCCAAATATGGCTTGATTTTTATATCAATGTTCATTCCAAAATTTTTAGGACTTCATACTGGCAAATTTTAAACAATTAATAGAGGAGCATAATTACTTTAAATAACAGAATTTTGGTAAGTTCAGAAAAACAACAGCATTTCTCTGAAAACTTATCACTGAATACACTTTGCGATATAGACAGTTTTTAAAAGGTAACAAAAACAAACATACTAATAAGATGAAGATGATAATTCTTAAGTTAAATATAATTTTAAAAAAAATCAAAATTCTGGTCTTTAAGACAGGCAGCCAAAAAACTCCTTATTTCCACAGAAATATTTGACCCATTTCAGCAAGCCTACTAAGTAGCTGAACACAAAGAATTCTAGAGGTTGCCAATGTAATGAGCACACACTAAGTATTCAGAGCTACTTGTTGTAGCACAAAAGAATTTTTGAGCACAGTGGTCTGCTTGTTTGCATGTCAATATACTTCAGGTCTCTTTAGTAAATGAACTCTAGGAATAAGCAGATACAGAAAGAAAATGGGTAAATAGCTATCTTTTAAAAGTAAATTGTTGGTATTTTCGTATTTTGCATGTGCAAAACAAACCAGAGTACTTTCTAGTGCTTCTGTGAATTCTAGCACTCCGATTTGTTTATATTAAATATTAAAAATCACATTTTGCTAGGAATATTGCATACTGTGTTTTGCCCCTTATCAGAAGGTTATTATCATTTGTAGCCACCCAAAACTTATAAGCAGTTATATCAGAATTCTAGTGTAAACAGAAGTAAATGCTTTTTGCTAAAAGCATTTACTGCACTGTGCAATCCACATATTTTATACTAACTGAAAGTGATTTTCAGGTTAAAGTCTATCTACTAACATATTCTTTCAATAAAAGAATACTATAACATCTATATAAAATTTGTCTTCTAAATTTTCATGTCCAGTAATTATTACGTTACATAAGTTAACAGTCTTCATCTACATGCAATCATAAACTTCAACCACAGAATTCTGATGTCTGGACACACCTATTGATGAAGCTTCTTCTTCTTTTTTTTTTTTTTTTTCCTTGTTACAACCTTTCAATCTTTAAAGCAGGAAAGGTGACACCATCCTGACAGTTCCCTTGGTCAAAAAGAAGCTGTGCTATCTGTGAAACTGGGACAATGGCACAGATTTATCCTACCTTGGGAAAACAGACCAGGGATGGGGGGAGTCAAAGAGTTGAGAATTAGGGGTTTAACCATGTTTAGAGAGGCAATTATGCAGTACAATAATTGGGGCCAGACAGGTACAACAAATGCATAGCTCACTGCTAGGTGACAGCTACCTCTCGTTTTCTCAATATTTTCAAGTTTCTGCAGGTACATGAAGAATTCCATATATTTAAAGTACTGTA
Source organism: Apteryx mantelli (assembly GCF_036417845.1). Lineage (NCBI taxonomy): Eukaryota > Metazoa > Chordata > Aves > Apterygiformes > Apterygidae > Apteryx > Apteryx mantelli. Next base: position 156,876,438 of record NC_089979.1, read on the forward strand.
TGTGAAAAGTACTTTCCATTAAAAAAATAAATAAATAAAATAAAATGTTGATATTATTAGAGGGAATAATATTCACAACTTTTTTAGTTTTACACTATTAACTTTATATGAGGATTCCACAGCAAAATGGTTCAAATATAGTCAAAAGATAAAAACAGAATGAATAAGACACAAAAACTAACCTCATAAACAAAATATACTTTGGCTTTAACATAGATTCCCATGCGTACTACTGCGCGCACAGCAGCATTCATACCTGGGAAAAGAAAACAAATCACATTGTTACAAGTCATCCAATTTTTCCTTTTATATACTGTAAATAGTGGTCAACAAGAAAGTCCGCAGCCCCAGATTTTCCCAGCCTCCTTAAAAAAGGAAATATTAACTCATTCCTAAAGACAATGATCAGCATCTATTAAAACAGAAATTGGCTTAATAATAGTGGAATCAGCCCATGAATATGAAGGGTGCAGGCCTATTTGTTTTGTTACAGTAATTATAGGGAAGCCAATAAGCATATTATTCAGTGATTAAATTGTCACTGATTATAATAAACAGCATTTTAGAAGTAACAGCTACTAAATCATACCCAGCAACAGAAAGTAAATTCATTTTGTTATAATGATTAGCTTTCAATCTGAAATGCAAAACACGAGAGCAGTCAAAATTTAGCTTTTTCAATGGAGAGATTATGCTGCAACAGCCCTTCTTCCTGAGCTCTCCAAAGCAACACAGTTGCAAACACAGTATACAGTGGGGAGCACAGCCAAAGCTTCTGATATCATCTGCCCCCTTAAAAAGAAAGGAGTAGCAAGTTAACACCAGCAATGCTACTTATTCTTATTTCACAGATGTGCTCAAGAAAAGCGCCTAAATGACATTTTGCTTTCCTGCACAACAAGCTCACCCTGGAATTCTCTGCTCACAGACACCTGACAAATTATAGTAACATAAAATCTTCCACTCAAGTCCTATGGATTAAACACTTTTGACCTCCTGAGGAAAATATATTTTTCTCAGAATCATTCATAGAAGTTCCACTGGTCCCCTACATGGTTCAAATGAATTTTGATCATAATGTCTGCCTTTTGATATACTGATGAAACTAACTCATTATTCAGGAAGTCACAATAAGCCATATACTAATTCTATACAGTTTAAACGGGTATGAGAGTATCAAAAGCCTGAGGACATAAGAAGTTTATACTGTAAGAAATAGCCTGAGCACATCAGTTGAAAAGGGATGCCAGAAATGCGATAGCCTAAAATACTGGGCAGCTGTTCTCTAAATCTGAATTCAGTAATATAAAAATTGCAAAGTAGATCAGCTCTGTTGTCAGTGTAGGTGTGACATATTCACCCATTTGGAGATATAAAAACAGGGTAACTAGACAAACAGGGTAAAAAAAGCCCACAACACAGGAAGCGGTAAAGACCTATCCTGAAGAACCCTACAATATCTATCATCACTAGAAAAAAATACTGAGCTAAAAAAGCTTACCTGTCTGAATAGAGGAATCACTGAGGCTGCAAATATCAATGAGACTGAAATTTTCTCAAAGATTTTTTACTTAGAAACGTACCAAAAAGTCACTGAGGTTACTGAACACAAAAATAAAATATTAAGGCTGACAAATACAAAAGTTACACCAATTGCTCTGTTGTTTGTATAGATGTCACTTAGCCTTAAGATTGCGGATGCCTGTACTGATGAAATAAAAAAAAAAAACATGAATAACTGTTTTCACATCAATTCTGTGCTAGGAAATAATTCCAAGAACAATATTAATATTTCTGTCACCATTTTCAGCTGATACTTCATCTACACTAATATATTTCCCACAATTCAAATGACAGAATCATGTTAAACAATCTGGAAGTTATGTGCAACTTATGCAAGCGTGTATCTCGCCTAGAGTCAGCCTTGCTGCAGAGCATAAAAAGGTTCTCAAAAGCCAAGACAGCTAAGGCTATAGCTGTAGACCATGATCTGGATGATGCCAAGGATGAGCAGAGAATCTAATCTGAGAGACCATACTGAAAAGAAAATCTGCTAAATCTCAGATTATAACTTCTACTACATAGAGCAAAGGTATCTCCTCAACAAGACAGCTTTCAAAAAAAAAAAAAAAAAATCACCCAAGAAGTCCTGACATTCAAGGCAATGGAGTGATATTCCCCTGAAAAGCAGAGACCAAGCACAATAACTGAACAACAAAGAAAATACCTCTAACTTTCTAAAAATTAACACAGGTCACAGCACTGCCACTTTCTGCAAACTGAGAAGACAACCACAAGTTATTCCTTCAATGAAAGCTCACAACATACTTCTCATAATGCACAGCAGTAAAGATTTTTTGTTTGTTCAACGATACAAACAACTTTTTTTTATTATCCATTTGGCTGCAAAATTCTAGAAGAGTATGCGAAAGCTGACCCTCTGCAGGAAAAAGGTTCACCCCCACTGGGTGAGGATTACTCAGAACTGCCCTTTAAGAACCTTCACAGTCTGTTCTTGGAGTTCAACTTCTTCATCCTCTTGTTTGGCAACTGAGAGGAATCTAAGACATTTTAGATATCTAATAAACATTCACCAATAAAGACTCTGGTGTCTCTTTCATCAGCAGTCTCTGTATTACAAGCATCTGAGTAAAATAACAAGAAATTGGCTGCAACTCAAACAAGCTAAAGTAGAACAATTTTGTCAGCCAAAAGAAGTATTTAATAAAATAGGAAGACATTAAATATAAACATTCACATACCTACTGAAGGCACATGCTTGTCTTTCATCAGTTTCTTACTCAGATTTCTGCTTTAATGGTCATGTACTCTAGCTTTAAGTGTTATCTTTAGCATGCATCTCTTTTAATCAGTGTATTTTAAAGAAGTGTAATTGTTCTGTCCTCATTCCAAATTCTCCATCTCTGTTATATCTGTTAACTATAGATTAGCCTACAAATGTTGATTGGGTTTAACATTTTTACTTCTTCTAAAACTGAGTAAGATGTAAGCTTTTATTTCTCAAAATGGCAAATTATCCATTCTTTCCATGGGAATATATTCACAGGAACACATTCACATACTATTCTAGTGAACACTTTCTACTTTCCATGTGCCTTATATGACAAATTTGCGAGACTCATAATTTACCTGCTGCAAGAAAGGGCAAAAGCCCAGCGGGGGGGTACACAACACAGGAATTAGACTGAAAGCACTTTCTCAATACCACCGCTGAAACTTTGTAAGTTTGCATTACACAGATTTGAATATTATTTGGTAATTCATATTTTACCTCTTTAAATATGAAGAAGACTTGCATGTCTATGGGCAAGGCCCTAAAGAAGTGGCTTACATTTCAGGAGGGCTGAGGACTGAAGGATGTTATAATTTGATACCTACAAAAATATAGCTAAAACATTGACACTGAGTGTGGCTTTAGACCTTTACACACTGGATAGTTAAATCTGAATACACTGCACTGCTTGCAGTGCATTCAAATACACCAGTACAGAGAACTTTGTGAAGTCTCTGCATAACTTGTGTAACAAAATGCTGTTCTATTTCATTAACTGCAGCCTCTTACAACGGTGCTTGTGAAATACCATAATATCTTTGAAATGTAATTCTATGCTTATTACCAAAAAATAGATGTGTCCAGTCAATCATGGATTTAGTCCTGAATAATACATAAGAGCACTGATAAACATACAGGACTAGAGCAGCTTTAAAAGTAAACCATGGGAAAACCAATAATTCTTAAAACATAAGAATTATTTGAAATCTTTCTCAATTACCACTTGCTTTTGCATTAAATGCTTTGGAAAAGGTTAAAATTAAGATTTATTTTGCTCTTTTGAACTCAGTGAAGACTAAGTAATTTGCAGCTACTTAGATGGCTTTATATAACGCCTGAAATTAATTTTTGAATTGATAATATACTCTCCTTCTTCTTGATACTGCCCATTCAGTTGTCTTTGGAAGTAATGCTAATTTTCACAGCAGGTTTACAAATAGTATTTTGGAAAACTAAGTTTTTTAAAAGCCACTCCTTTCCCCCCAGTGGCTTAATGGCTTAACACATATGTCTAAGTGCTGCCCTGAGTAAGGATACAGACTTAAACAAAAAGACTGTACAGCAAAATACACAAACTAAAGAAAATGTATTAACATAGCTAAACAGAAAGACTTTATTACAGGATAAGGAGCATAAATAACATAAATGGATATATCTTTAATGAAAAGGGGGGGGGGGGGAGTCCTCCAAGATTATAGTCATCAGAAAAAAAGATGAGAAGCAGCAATCAAATACAAAAACCCAACCAAACGAACAAACAAACCAAAAAAAAAGTGTAAAAATAATTAAGAAAACAGTTTGGGTTTATTCCATTTACTTCTATTTACATGACAGATTTCATTGCATATAATCTCAATACTGATTCTGGATACATGAAGGCAAATACTATATAAAATGCCATTTTCCTAAATATCAACACTGTATTAGATCAGAGCTTTCTACTGTGTGCAGACATAAAGATTAGCATAACATCTAGACTACATACACACCTCTTTCTTCAAAATTTAAAAACATCAAGAAATTAGTTTCAACCATAGAATTTCACTAAATGCAGAAGCAGATCCTCCAAAACATTAAGTGCATTGAAATAGTTATACTCGTCCATTACTAACCACATTCCTTAATTTTATATATATAAACATTAATTTATTAATATGTATTTTATACATATATATATACACACTCACAAACACAATTATATTTGCCGGAAAAGCTGATGTTATCTTTTTTTTTTCCTCTTTGCTAGAGTTCCAAAAAATCCATATGACTATCTTCAAACTACATCAGTGTTAACATAAAAACTCTATACTTGGAAGAACATAAGGGACTGTGTGTGTGTGTGGGGGGGGGGGGGGGGGCAGGGGGGTTATTCAGTGGCAGAATCTCTTTTTCCAATGTAAGGGATTAGGACAAAAGCAGAACAAATAGTGCACATCTACACTACATTAAGGATGTCTTGGAATATTCCTGGGATACATGTAATGCTTCAAACTTAAGAGATATGCAGCTCTTTACTTCCACAGTCATGGTGTTCCAGAACTGTGTAGTCCAGAAGGCCATTGTTTTTGTTTAGCAATGTTTCAAAGCTCAACATTTGCTGATTGCTTTTCTATACAAATTGAGAAAAATAAGTAAATCTCTCACCTTTATATACTTATGAGCTCTTCAGGATAGGAGATTAAAAAGGGAAAAAAAAAATAGAGAGAGCGCTATATAGGCCCAGAAAAAGTATCAAGATTTCATAAGTATATGTTTGACTCATTCCTGTTGTGAAAATCTGCATTTAAAATAGACATAAACACTTCCTTTGTGTGACAGTGAATAAGAGGTGGACATCTTATTTAGATAGGATACATATCTTAAGATGCCAAAACCCAATTAACCTACCAGTTTTCACACCAGAATTAGGACCAGCATTACTATGTAATCCATGTTTCCCTCACTCACGCCATCTTCCACAACACCGAACCTTGGAGACTATCTCAGTATTATGTGGTCACACTCAAATATAAAAACCCTGAGCCAGAGTAGCCACAAATTCATCATATCTCAACAGCGCAGGATTGCCTTCTGTAGGAAGTTTTCAGATGATATTGTTCCTGCTGCTGAGCCATACCTACCACGGTCCTAGAATAAGCAATCTGTTTGGATGCTGTACTAATGCATCAGTGAACTACGGCTGTCAAAATGGCCTGTGGCAGCCACTGGCAACCAGCGTAAAGTACAACCAATGTACTTCGTGACCTGGAGCAGATCATAGCCAATGAGTCACAGAAAGCAAAGACAGAAGTGTGACTTAAAAACCCATTTCTTAGTCCACCTTCCTGAGCTGCAACCACTACAATTTAAAAATAATCCAGAATCTAGACTACCTTGTAAATTTTGACAATAAATTGTCAAAGTTTCTTTTGCCTCTCAAGGTAGTTGTGAGTAAGACATAATATACTTGTTTTAGTTCCCTAATAACAGCTGGCTAGGCAAAGTGATGGATTGATAAGTTTAGTACCGTACATATTTTAATGTACGAAATACCCATCTCTTCCATGCAAAATAAATCCCCGAAAAATTCTTTAACTTCACCAAATGAAACAATATATCTGTATTTAAAATACGGCAACTAAATTATAATAATTCTAGTATGGCATGAATACATTATAGACCTTAATATTTCATAGTCTGTTAAAAGAGACAATAATAATTATATAAAAAAAAGCTTTCAAGGAAATACCTCAAATGTGGGGAAGTAATTTTAAACCTTAACATCTACTATAAATAGAGGCTTGTGTATTTTACATAATGCTACTTCTAAATTATTAAAATGTACAAAAGTAGCAACAGTAGTAACTTTTATTTCAAAATAATAACCAGCATGCTTCATTTTGGACTAAGATTTTACAGTCCACCTATCTAAAACAAGGCATCTACTGATATGAAGATGTTTATTGCAATAGGCTGTCCCATACAGTTTCCTGCTGAGTTTGGTTTGTATTACAGATATTCTAAAGATTTCTATCTAACAAATATAAGTTGGAGCAAACAGGTGATTGAAATTCTTAAAGCTAATAAAGAATACTAACTAAACAGCATTCGTAGAGCTTTGCCTGACCTACAGTTTTCTTGAATATATATTTTCAAACAGTTCGGCAGTAATAATTGTGCGTTTCCTTCTGCTTACAGTTCATCACTTCTCTCAGACATCTGCCCTATATAGGGCAAATGACCTTGAGAGGGCATGACTCATTTTGTCCCTTGTTGCAATCCTCAGTGTTCAAACAGAGTAGAGGTTGTGTATTTTATACTTCTGTACTGTTCTCAAGATAGGATTACAAACCTCAGCTGTGTTGCCATTCAGTCAAAAAGATCTTCAAGTTCTAAAACTGCATTTTTTCTTTTTTTTCTAAGTTAGGAAAACAATGCTGCCTACAAAATGCTTGGAAGACATCCAGTTCACTTTGTTTAGTCTTTGCGACAGCCTCACTGCTCAGACAGCAACTTTAATAAACTCTAACTTTTTACCCCCTCCACTACAATTTTGTAGTGTACAAATACACTACAACTGCAGTCGGACAATCAAGCCTTGGATCCTGGAAGTCCTTTAAATGCCTTAATTCACATAGTGGCAAGTGCAGATTAATACTTTATAAGAAGAGATAAATCTGCTGCTCTGACACTACATAATCGCCAGCCATGCGGAAGCTCAGCCTCTCCCTGAACACGCTACTGCTGCTTGGGGCGATGCCCTGTCATACTTTGAAATTAAAATGGCGATTTGGAGACTAGACCATTAAAACAGAGATGCCTTGATTCACAGTCCCTGGAAGTGATGAGTCTGAAGAACAAACTGTGGATAAAAACTTGCTAAAATGTAACCAAAATGACAGTGAAAGAGAAACCAAACTAAAGCAATCAGATTTCTTTTTCTCTGGAATAGCAACATTTTTCTCACTGATGGGTGCCAAATTCCTTCCACCCCTGAGTAGAAAGGGCTTCAGACAATCCCAGGTAAAACGAGGGGGCACCCCGTTACTCCTGCGTGGAGAGGGAGGGAGGGAAGGAGGGAGAGAGGAGGATGCTTCTTCCAGCCCAGATGACGCAAAGAGGCGGGATCCGCAGCGACTCGCAGCGGATCACGTACACACTAGAGGAGGGGAGGGAGCGCGGAGACACTGGTCCATGCAAACTAGTATCTCATGTACGCGCAGGGAACGTGAGTGGAGGAGAAACTTGCTCCCTTTTCCTACATACACGTTGGAAAATCAGACGAAACACCTCCACTGAAAAAGCAGGTTAGTGCCTGCACATTCTAATACAGAAAGCAGGGAAAACTGGTCATTATACTACTGAATCCACATAAAAAGGAAGAGATACATTTTTCATCTCTATCCTCTTCACTCCACAAATGAAAATATTACTTTTATTTACTTTAGGTGAAAGTACTTTCGAAGCACTCTCCGGGGAGGGGGGGGGGGGGAAGTAATTTAAAAGAAGCTAAAAACAATCATCATAGCTTTGCACATTAGCGAAACAACTCTCCTGGCAGAAGTGGATAGAGAATCCTCTCAAATACCATAAAGCACTGCACATTTAAAATTTTAACTGTTAAACTTCAAACTATTAATAAACAAGCGGTTTTCTGATACAAAAGGGGAAAAGAACATGTGAGAAAACATGCTTTTAATGACTGAAGTATACCGTGACCAAGCCTCTCTTCTTTCTGTTCCCTCTTTATGTCTATAGGTCTTTTGTTCCTCCTGTTCCTGTGGCTAGGACTCCCTCTACACGTAGCGATTTAAGGAGGTGAAACACGTTTCCAACATCCTCCTACCGGGCTGAGAGTAAACTACCATGTGAGCTTTCTAAATCATGTGTAGGAACATAAAAGTGTTTCTGGTGCCAAAATGAAGTGAAAAGCAGATGAGACGAGGACTGGCGGAGCCCCAGCAGCGAAGACAGCCTCCCACCCCTCGTGCAATGCAGCACGACCTCCTCCCCCGCGCGCATCAGCCAACCGCTCTCCCTCCTCACTCCCCTCTCCCCACCATTCCCTGAGAGGTGAGGACGTTTTGGTGATAAAAGTTAGTGGAGCGTTTCTATCTTCTTCCCTGCCGAAGGCAGGCTCAGAGAAGATCAGACGTTTGAAAATGCGATGAGAGAGGAAGAGAAGAGGAAGGATGAGGGTATGTTTTCAGCTCAGGCCGCGCAAAAATGAGTTTAAGTGCTCGCAAGAGAGCTCAGCCCGAAGACCAGCACGGCAGCAGGCACCCGAGGAGCACGGCATCCCATCCAGCCTCCTCTGCGTCCCACTCCGAGACCCCTTTCTCTCCACCCCCTCTCTGTACCCCTGCCGGAGCGGCTTCCCGCAGACACCGCAGGGCAGCCCATGCTTTCTCCTCGCAGGCGCTGCTACACCCGCCGGCTCCTTCCCCTGCCTCCCGCACCGGCGCATGCCTCCCGCATGGGCACCCTGCCAGCCTGGAAGGCCCTTCGCACTCTCCCCTCGAGGAGCTCCCCACCCTCCCCCTCCCCGTCAATTGCCCCCACTCCCCACCGTGTCCGCAGCTTCCCCTCGCCTCTCCATCTTCTGCCTGTCCTCCCCCCTCCCCGCTCCGCACGGCGTGCGCGGCTACCTTGGGCATCGCCGCCGCTGGTCAGCACGCCGATGGCTTTGCCGGTGCCCGAGAGGTTCTCGAAAAACTTCGGCTGGTGATCCATGGTGCTGCGCCGGCAGGCTGCGGGCGAGACGGAGCGAGGTCACTGAGGAAGCCCCTGGCCGCGGGGCTCTGCCCTGCCGCTCGAGCGCGGACACTCTGGGGTATTAAATATTTGGCTTCCGCGGGGGGGAGGAACAGCGTAGGCGTATATTTATGTATATTTCTATAGCAAAGGGGGGGGAAAGCCCGGGAAAAAAACGGGGAGGGAGAGAGAGCAAGCACACGAGGAAGAGATGCCGCTCTCACTCACATCCCAGCCCAACCACCCGCCTCTTCCCCCGCGCTCGCCGCTGCCGCTTCCTCCACCCGCTCCCTCTGACAGCGCCGCACGACGCGGCCCCACACCGCCCCCTCACTCCTTCCTCCCCCGCCCCTTCGGGAGCGGCGGTTGACGGGCGGGCCAAGGGGCCAATGAGCGGGCGGGCTGCCGCCTCGCGCCGCGGCCGTTACGCCGGGGCGGAGCCGTTGCAGTGTCTTTACGTTACGGGGGTACTCGCAGGTGGGGGAGGTGGCGCGAGGGCGAGGGAGCGGCGGAATGCGGGGGGAGGGGCTGCAGGCGGGGGCGGCGCCGGGCGGGCGGGCGCCCTTACCCCAGCGTCTCCAAGCCGCGCCGCGGCGGGGGGATGTGGGGAATGTGGCTGGCGCCTTGGCAGGGCAGGCGGTGGAGGGGGGAGGCGGGGAGAAGGAGCAGGGAGCACCATCGGCCAGGGTTAACTCATCCTCAGCCTGAGCTCTGAGTAACACTTTGCCTCCCCGTGGCGTTTGGAGGCGAGGGAGGGGGTGGGCGGGGAGCCTCTGCCTTGGGAGCTCCCGCCCTGGGGGTCGGGAAGCACCGCCGGGGGCTGCGGCGGGGGCTCGCACCTCGCGGCGAGCAGCCCCTCGGCCGTTAACCCGGCTGGGCCTGCCCGCTCCTGAGTGCCTCCCCCATCACCCCGCGGGAATCCGGGAAGCTGGGCGGGCGGCTGGGAGGGCTCGCCTCTTGATCCCACCCCTATCTGCTAGAGGCTCGGATAGGACGTCTTTCTTCAGTGTTTCCACTTACTGCCCTGTTCTCATACGGTTTGGCCTTCATTTTTGTGCTCACCTGTTGCTTTGAGGATGTTCAGTGAGTGATGAAAGCAGCTCGTGTTGTGAATGGAGAGGGAGTGAAGAGGGTTACTTTAACCGTCACAGGGCAGAGTTTATGTCTCATGGTCCGTGTCTGCCTTGTTGGGCTGTGGAACCCAAAGGGCTAAAGCCTCTTTCATTCGCTTTTGGCCTTTGCCATCCCTGCTCTGCTATGTCTTGTCACTGTGATATCTGGAAGCCGTAGCTGATGTTCAGGCACTATTCTGCTGCATAAGTAGAAAAAGGAAGTTATTTAAGTATTTACAGCTTAGAGACAAAGGTTGAGTCTGAGAACACAGTAGAGGTAAAACAGTTGAGATTCCTGTAGAAGTGCCCATTTTTCTGCTATCCCTTCTGTTCTCGTTCTGTTGTGCACTGGTGCTTTTTGCTGGGGAGTACTGATACAGTAGTGCTGTCTTAAACTCACATTATTATAATGCCACCTGCTATAATTCTGTTGATAATAGCAATGCACGTGGTCACAGAAGCAGCTTAACACTCTGATCTTTTTAATCTAACACAATATAGCTATGTTATCCCATATACAGTTCTTTGTACTTAGCATAAGTAAAAGTATTTGCAGAATCAGGGACCAAGTTACTTGCCCAAAATTCTAAAGCAAGTCAGGGAGAGAGTCAGGAACAGAAACAAGATGCTGACTCAGGTTTTATACTTTAATTGCTGTCATAATTATTGTTTTCATTCAACATCTACATCACATCTTAGACTTAATTCACATTCTAAAAATACATGTTCTCATCCTGTCAGCTTTCACACAGACACATGTAGAAGCACAGTCATTTGAGTAGTTAAGTCAAAATTACTCATAGATAACTGAAGAAACCCTACCAGCAAATAGATACCTACATTATTATGTAGGCAACTCATGTTTGTAAAGCTACTCACAGGCTAAAATGAGTGTTCATGATTTGACAACGTAAAAGGAAAATTCCCATTTTGCCCACCCCATTCCATGAACACTTTATCCATGTAAGTAGCTGCAATACTGACTCTATATGGAACTTACTGTATCCTTTCCTGATATCTGAAGAGAGCTCTAACTCAGATCTTATAAGTAAGGTGAACTTTTATTACAGAAATATATAAACCCCCATAAAGTTGTCCCATATATGTCTCTCATATTCTATTTTGAATCAGAATCACATTCGTTTCTTAAAGAGTAGCTTTACAGCTAAATTAAGGTCTCTGAATGATTCAAGGCTTGAGCCAAAGCCTGTAAAAGCAGTATCTTGGGCTAGTATTAACTATCATGACTCCTTGAGGGTAATAGATCAATGGTAATTTCTCATCTGAGCAACTCTTTGAGGAAGCTTTGCCTTGATTGTTTGTTTTGGTGTGGATACTTAGCCCTAATTTAGAATTGGCTTATTTTGTTTGTTTATTAGGCGTATTTAAATCATTTGCACTTTCTCTGGAAGTAGATTTGTCCCCTCTTGCTTCCAAATACACCCTTGATGATAAGGAGCTATTATTTTATGAAGTTTTTTTTTTTTCCTTTCCCCCCTCTCTCTCTCTGATTAGCTTATGGTACATAATGAACTCTGTTCTTATAAATGTTGTCTTTTTTTTCCTTCTCTAACTGGAAGACTGCCTATGATTTCACTGTTTTCATCATTTATTATAGCTACTGCTTGTTCTTTAGCAGAGCTCTCAAGAAAGAATTGTATTTTGTCTGTCTATGGCCTGATGGTCATTAGAATAGAGGTGGGAGTAAAGGAAAGGATGTGGAACTGTTTGTTCCTGAGGCTCTCTTAATATATTTACAGATCTTCCAGAATTACAATTGCCTATAATCTTAAAAGGAGTGAATTCTTGGCTTAAATATTGAAGACTGTTAGAGGAAGCAATCTTATTTAACCTTGTGGGTTATACTTGCAGTGCAATTAGGTACATGTGTGTAAATCATACTGACACTAAGAGAATAGGCGCTTCTGAGATATGTAAACTGATAACTAAAGAAACTGCATATCTGAATAAAACCTTAGGAGTTAATTTGCACACTACATTAGGTGCTCTAATCGTTTGCCTACTTAAATATTTAATAGGATCAGTTTACATGGGATGGGAACAAGATGAGTTTTGACTCTTCCCTGATATTGACTGTGGCAGTTGTTCTACTGCATCCTTTTCCCCTTGCCTATTCCCCATGCAATCTAGATCAAGGCTATCAGCCCATGCTTAAATTCTCTCACTACCTAAGAAATCCTAATTGTCCCTTTAAAAATCCTTTGTATTGTTTAACTTACTGTGCCAGTTTCCTTAAACATGTTTTGAACGCATTTTTGAACTACAGAACAATTCATTATTGTGGATGTAATATCACAGATGCATCCAGTACTTCATTTGACACAAAGTTTTCCATTGAAATTAAGTTAACCTGGGAAGAACAAGCCATTTCCAAAAAGGGCAAGGTTATTACATGAGTAACAGAGCTGAAAAATGGCTTCTGAATAGATTTCTGGCTTTTAGTACCTAAAAGTTGAAACTCAGGCTGAAGGTATTTTCTATTGCTAGAGCTCTCTTTCAAATGTGGATTCTCTAGCATCTAGTAATACATGAGCTCACAATACGTGTTTTTCTGAGGTATTTTAGGATCTGTCTCTTCTACGCAACTATCAGTTTTTAGTGAGACTTATGAATCATAAAGACAATTAACTTTTGCATATTAAACAGTGAGATGGAAGGATTTGTAAAAGTTTTGGTATTTTAAATTGAATCACGGAAGTCGTGAAATGCACAGGTGATCATGAAATGAGCAAGGAAGGAAAAAGTCATCAAGCTATCGTTTCTGGGCTGATGGTGACAGTGATTTCTGCTAAGGAGCTGATAACTTTCTTCCATTAATACTGCAAAATTCCCTGGCCCTACATATAGAATCACAGAATCGCTGAGGTTGGAAGGGACCTCTGGAGATCATCTAGTCCAACCCCCCTGCTCAAGCAGCGTCACCTAGAGCACGTTGCACAGGATCGCGTCCAGGCGCGTTTTGAATATCTCCAGAGAAGGAGACTCCACAACCTCTCTGGGCAACCTGTTCCAGTGCTCTGTCACCCTCACAGTGAAGAAGTTTTTCCTCATGTTCAGATGGAATTGTCTGTGTTTCAGTTTGTGCCCGTTGCCTTGCGTCCTGTCGCTGGGCACCACTGAAAAGAGTCTGGCTCCATCCTCTTGACACCCCCCCTTTAGATATTTGTACACATTGATGAGATCCCCTCTCAATTTTCTCTTCTCTAGGCTAAACAGGCCCAGCTCTCTCAGCCTTTCCTCATAGGGGAGATGCTCCAGTCCCCCGATGTTACATGTTGCATCTAACCTTTTGTGCTACTTAGTCTGTCTCTTTCTTATCTTGTTTCACCCTTCCATTTCGTCTAAACTGTGTATACTGTTATTGTGCAGGAATTGGATTCTACTGTTTATATATTCTTATATGTGACAGTCCTAGTGGCAGTGATGTTCACTAGGCTTTCTTTCATAGTGGAAATATACGGTATAAATGAGAGGAAGTCTAGAACTAGAACTAGCAGGGACAAGAGAGAGAAAAATCTGCAAGAGATTTAAAGATGGGAGGGATTTGCTATTACGAATGGGTGAGGAAGGAAGGGAGATGAGGGCAGAGGAAAACTAACACAGATTTGAGAAAGGGACATGATTGTATCCAGAATAGTGAGGTCTCTTACTAAATATTTAAACAAAATTTTCTAATGTATTTTTTATGTCTAACTCGTGCTGAATTTGTTAAGGAGAGAACTGCAAATAAAGCAGCCTTGGAAAGAAATTTACTTAAAACTCCAACAGATGCAGACATTATGGAACAAGTAATCAAAATATTAGCCTGTTACTTTCCAGTAATCATATAAAATGCAACAAAATCATTTTCAGTATCCAGATAGGTAATGTCCTGAATTACTGTAATATCAGCTTTTGACAGAGACAAGATCTGTATCACTCATCTATGAATATTCACATTTTATGCAGGGTCAAAAATGCTTACTAACATAGAATACCAAGTTTAAACCAGTTAAACTGCCCAAGTCAGCACAAGAAGTGGGAGAGGACAAAATATCATCTAGAAAAGGCTGTTATATTATTTTCAGTGAGGGAAGATAATATAAAAGTCACCATATTCCTCACGAAAGGAAGTCATTTATTGGACATCAGCTAGAACTTTTTCTTGATGTCGCATGAAAGGGAGGGACGGAAGGCCCTTCCTTATCTTTATAATTTACGTTTGCCTGCCAGAGCCCCCGTTTGAGGACTTTCCCTGAGTCAGTTTTGCAAAGTAAAAAGAATAAGATTTTATTAAAGTGACAGATACAACAGGTTTGGAATTGCCGTTGATAAATGCACTTGCTGCTACAAATTTTCTTTCTATGAGCTCAAACTAACAATTAAGCGCTTTCAATAACAATATATTTTCCCGGGTAACGTCCGACGTTTATCGGAGGTGCAAGTCTTACCAAAGAGGCGTCCCTGTTTGGGGGAGGGGAGAAGGAGGCTCGCTCGTCAGCAATCTCCAGTGAACAGGTCGGGGGTTCAATTTTCTTCCCTTCCAAAAACTTTAGTGAGCTATCCTCTGTTTTATAGTTGCTGAAGGTGGGATGTGGAAGTGCGGCAGACGTACTTCATTGGCCAGATTGCCATTTGCGCGGTTGTTGGGGGTATGCCCCCCTTATTTACATATCATTATGCAGCAAAGGGCATGATTTTTAATATGGTAAGCAGGGTTAATAAGGCTAGGGGTACTATACGTCACCAGTTAGTCTGTGAGCGGCAATTATTTTTCGGGATGCAACCCTCTGTGGCCAGGGGCGGACCATGATACCTCCATATCTCTCCCTCCTCTGCTGTGCAGCTGGAACAAACTGTCTGGCCTTCACCAGCTAGTTTGTTACTCATGTTGCAAAAGGGTGGTGTGTTTTGGCTGCCACATATTGTTTTTTCCTTTGTGCCCCCTTATCTTTCTCGCTGAATTCTCTCTTGATCCCACACTTGAATGCCAAATGGCTGTTGCTTTGAATTTGCAGTACCTGATTCTTCATTTGAGAGTTTAGGTACTAATGTAAGACATTAATGAAATTCCTGCTAAAATCAAATGGCAAGAGTTTTTAATGGTAGTTGAATAAGGCTTTGTATAAAAGAAAAGCACAAATCAAATCCCTGAGTTTAGCTAACTATAACTGTTCTTTAGAAGAAAAAGAAAATTGAAGAGGCAGTATTTTTCTAGAAATTATTTCCCCCATAATGCTTTTGCTTATGTCAGAATCTAAATGTAAACCGTGATAAACCCCTAAGAAACTCATTCCTAGAGAAAATATTTTTAATAGGAATGTTATTATATAATTTCAAACCCAAGAAGTATTGTTCAGCTCTTGGTAGGTTTGAAGCTTCCAGGTTTTTATGGAAACTTCTATAAATAGTTACATGGAAAATGCATTGGTGTGGTCTTCAGGCTTGAGAGTTATTTCTTCCACTATAAAGTGACATACCTTTTCTTGAATGATATGTACAAAAGGTTTCTAATCTGTTGTCAGCTGGTTTATTATGTAGTATTGTTTCTTTTCCTCCTGCTTCTAGATGCGAAATTCACTGTTCAGTACTACCATTGAACAAATAATTTTAACAGGTTATATGTTTCGTGGTTATCTAACTTTCAAACTTTTATTCTTGAAAAAACATCGTTCTAAGCCCCTTAAAAATACATCCTTCAGAGTTTTGACATGACCCATCAGTAACCCTGGAGTCCACATTTTAATTTAAAAGTATGTTTTTCTTGTCTTATTTTGTACCAAAATTCATGACTGAGCTGAGCACCTCCCAAAAATATTGCAGATCAAAGAGGAGCTGTGTTATTGTGAAAGATATCTTGTGTCAGATGTACTAGGCTTAGAATGATTGAGCCATGCTAGTCACACTTGTATCATAATTGCTCAGAGGCTTGAAAAAACTGCCCAAGCCACTTCATTAAAAGGAAACAATGTGTTAACTAAAGAGTTAATGAATCATACAGTGGACTAAATTATTTCTCCTTGTTTGCGGGGTGGAGGGGAAATATGTAAGTCTTTCTTTCTCATCTAGACAACTTCCACAGTGAGCCATCACTTGGTGCCGCAGGATAATTTGTGAGCTTTCAGTACTACAAAACACGAAATGTATGTGTCTGGTTGGGAGATGAGTAGGGCCATGTGTATATGTCTATAGTTTGCACTAAAAGGATAAAAACTACACTTAATTATGCTATTCTCAGAATGTTGTACTTCTGCAGCTTTCTCTTAAGAAGTACAAATGATCTCTAGATATCCAGGAGAATTTTTACTATTTATGTAATGTGCATTATAGGAATATGTATTTTATTGTTCAGTGTAAAAATATACAAACAATCCCTAGAATAGTATCTAGTGCAGAGCACTTTCTTGTTCTTGTATGAGTGCCCTAACTACTTGATTATTAAAGGGTATTAACTTTTGCACAATACTTCTGGATTATTGAATCCTTGTAACAGCTTCAGCAGGAGACATGGAGTGTCTTCATCCAAAAAATGGCCTCCTGACTGATACGGCAGATTGTGGAGGAAAGCTTCAACATACTTGGACAAGAGAGGGAACTGATCTCAAGAGTGTCACTTTCTGGGCATGTGCTGTATTTGTTAGGCTATTTTATATAACAGGTGAGCACTGTGAAATGTTATGTGGAGGTCACTTCTGTTGAAGAGTGGATATTAGGAGTTCTCTGAAAAATTTATTATATCACATTCCTCAGGAGAGTTTGTTTGGAATAATGCTTAGTCCGTTGTTTCCGACAGGGCACAAATACAAGAGGCATCAAGTTAAGTGCTTATGTGGATTGGGGCCAAAATGGATAATTGCTGTCACTCTTCCCCCAGTAGACTTGATGGAAATAACTGCAAGGAAAAAGAAATTCGGAAAGAACTAGGAGAGAGAGGAACTACATGATTTGTATAACTTAGGGTTGCTTAAGGAAAGAGTAGCCTCCTCCCTTATTTTATGACCTTGGGGTTCATTGAAAAAAAAAAAGCAGACATGTTTTGCTACTTAAAGCTATGTGCCCGTAATCATACTTCAAGAAATGACTACCATAAGTAATGATCTGATCTAATATAGATCAGGTAGTTTAGTGTAACTTTATTTCTTCCTTCATATAATCTCTCATGTCCTACAGTCACAATGGTTGCTTCCTTCCACAAAGGCTTGTGAAAGGATAATATAATCCTGAATTAACAGGACAGTATAATTTAAGGTAATGCAAATGTAGTTTACAATTAAACAAGTTAACTTGTTCTCCATTGCATTGTAACACTCAAGTTCCTACTTATTATATGTTTTCTTGTAAATTATAGTATTTGTATTGATTTTTATTAGATTGATCTACAATAGGTTTTTATGTAGTCCTCATGGGATTTTTTTTTTCCTTTGAAGCTGGATTTCACTCTTCTTCACAATAGAGATTATGTATATTTTCCTCACAAGAAAATGGAAACTCCAGCAATGCTAACATTAATTTAGGTGGTTGTGAAGACTTCAGACAGCCATTAGTGATGTATTTCATAAAGTTCAAAGAGATAATATGATATGACTGCATTTTTTATTGTAGCTGTTATGACAGTAATCCTTCAAAAGCTCTTACTGTGAAAAAACCTTTCTGCACTTAAGGTATAAACAAGAATTCATGGCATATGAATTTATGGTATAAATATCATTGCTTTACTTTCATATTCTAGTAGCAACTTGCAAATCCATATGCCATTTGGATTATTTCTCTGTATGAAATTCAGTATTTTATGCCAGTAAATACTGAATGCAGTATATATGTATACATATATAAATAAATTACTACTCTTGTGTTTACAGAATTGAAACCTACTTTATGTATAAACCCTTTATTAAGGAAATGTTCATCTAAGAAATGCTCACCAAGTGTACTGTTAAAAAGATCACAGGTGTCTGTTATTCAGTGTAGTGCCCTACTGTTGGATTGTAAAAGGTTTCAGTCTTCAAAAAGGCTGAATAAAAGGGAAACATTATTTGGCGGGGGGGGGGGGGGGGGGGAATAACTGGCCAGCATGTAAATGTATTCCAGAGTTAAAAATACAGGACATCTTTGTGTCCTCCACAAACTATTTGCAGACTACAGTGCCACAAAGTTGTCTTTCTGCAGAACAGAGGAGGTTAGAAAAGGAATTTTGGCAGTAGAGCGGATAGTGGGGTCTACATTAGAGCTTTTGTATTAGCAGCCAGCAGTTTTTGAGAGCGATTACAAGAGTACTTAAAGGAATAAAGTTAGGTATTCAGTCCAAATAATTTGCATTTGGAGAAGCAGTCTTTACCTTTGGTTTGTTTTTTTGTTGTTGTTGTTTTGGCTTTTTTTTTTTTTTTTTTTTTTTTTTTTTGCTATGATGTCATGAATAATATATTATAGCAAGGATTGGTTCTCCTAGTTTTTCCTCTTTCCTGGTCAATCAGTACTTACTGTTGTCTCACGTGTTCTTGCTCTCTCACTCTTTTTCCTCCCCACTCCAACTTTCCTTCCATGTATTTTTCTCCTAACTCTTTTCCTTTGTTCTTCCTTGCTTTCTCTACTTGCAGCTTCTTTCCCATCTCTTTCTTCCTCTTCCTTTCCTAACGCTGAAGATACAAAGAATGTAAGAGGAGTTGTTTTTTCACTCCCTGGCAATTTTAGTGTGTTGGTTAACTGGTACAAATTGCATATTTTTCCTTCTAAATATTTTTAATGACATTGCTCTGAGACCATAACTGATGATGAGAAACATGGAATGTTTCCATTGTGGAAGACAAAAATAGCTTTTAATGACTAGCAGAGCCATTTTCATTTGCAAGAAGCCAGTCTGGATTCCTTATGTGATGAAGACTGGAATTATGTTTTCCCTGCAAAGGGAATTTATAACATCTTCTCATTTATCTTTGTCTGTGAAATTTAAATAGTTAGCAGAGATGTATTTAATAATGATTTATTGTAAAAAAGCATTCATATGCATCTTTATCTCACAGTCGCATCAAAAGAAGTCTTATCTCACATTCTGTAGCACACACACAAAAAAAAAGTCATATGGCAGAACATACAGTTAAGGGATATCTTACCTGACATAGCTGAGGGGTGAAATAACAACATATCTGAACTATGGGAGACAACTGGGGAAAAGAAAAAACAGACTGGTTTTGTTTTCATTTACAGAGAGTTAATAATGTTGTAAACTTATGTGGGGTTTAGTATTTAAAAGTACACTCCAGTACTAAGTACATGTCAAATATTTAGACTTTTTAAATATTGATTATTTTTATCTGTAATGGTGTTATAATTCCTTGGAATTCCTTAGAATTCTAAGAAAGGAAAGAACTGATTTCTTAGACTGTTCATACAAATGACCAAAGTGCTTTTATGATACATTTGAATAATTCTATTTGGATCATTATGTCCAAATATTCAGTATATTGTAGACAAATGGAATGATGATTGTTGTAATCAGATGTGGACGGAGCTTATTTAATGTTTATAGTGGGGAACATCTAAAACTTCAATTATCTTTGTCTCATGTTTTCACTTCCAGGAAGGCAGTATTTCTTGTATGTTGAATGCCACTATTTGCTTCTGAGACTGAATGCCTCATCCAATCTCTTGCCTTTAAAAATATGAATGATGTGTATTAAATAGTTGCTTAAAAAAAAAACAAAACAACATAAAACAGTTATAAGAACAGGTGCAATGAAAATAGCTAACTAGAGACATTCAAAAGAAAATTCCTCCTATCAAGAAGCAAAATGAATATTCTACATAGATGCAAAATTAGTTCTTATTAATTAACACAACATAATCTATCATGGTATTGACTCTTTATTGCTTTAGTGGACTCAGAACTTGATTAGATTAAATTTTATTATCAAATGATGAAGAACAAAGTAGTTTGCATCAGCAGCAGAAAAACCTCAATGTTGTTATTTGCTGGAATGTATTCTAAGGGAGTAGACAGGACTAGGAGAGATCAGTGGGATCTTGGGGAATAATGGGGTGGTGGACTGGCAGGAGATCAGCTGACTGCTAGGGAAGGATGAGCCCTAGAAAATTAGTAGTATTTTAACTAATTGTGGGAAGCTATAGGTCAAGATCTTCTAGCCCTCCTCCTTAATATACTTGTCCATAGCCAGTCTAATTTCTCTGTGAGGTCAAGATCTGCTCCTGTGAAGCTTCATTCTGTTCTAGTGGCAAAAGGTAATGCTGGACAAGCATGAACCAGACATTTCTGGCAGAGTGTCCCCATTTTGCTGGGTGATTGAGACAGATAGGATTCCCCTTGCTCCCCTGAAACACTTCTGCTGCAATGCCATTGTCCTTATCTTGAGATCCAGGAGTACTTGCTGATCACACATGTACTGAATAAATTAGACACAGGAGGCAGGACCATTGTTATTTCCAGGCAGGTGGCTGCCTTAAGAAATCCTGATACTTACTTATGTCTAGAGCCAGACTAGGATGGGTAACTGCAAGACTAGAGGAATAGAGGAAAAATTAATTACCTAAGGATAAGGAGGAAAGGAATAGAGAACTGGCGATAAATATCTGTTGGAGAAAATGTGTTAATGCCTTCTTAACCATCATATTGCCACCAATAAATATAGTTTATCTAGAATCACAAAAGAGTCTGAACTGCTATGAGGAATATTCACTTTTCTTACAATTTCTACCTTGGAGAATTTCAAGACACAGTAGGACAAAGACCAGAAATCAGTGTTGACCCTGTCTTGAGAAAGAGGTTAACTAGATGATCTTGTGAGGTCCCTTCCAGCCTGAATTATTCTATGATTCTATAAAGCTTTGCAGAGCTTCATGCACTTCCTCTCTACCCATCTCTCCAGCCTGTCAAGGTTGCTCTGAATGGCAGCACAGCCTTCTGCTGTATCTTTCACTCCTACAGTTGTGGACTCTCAGTATCCTTTGACTCCTTCTCATATTCTTCCCTGTCACTGGCAGGATTGAGGAGAAAACCGCTTGGGTCCCTCTACCCCTGACCACTACCCACAGAGCTCTGTAGTCACATTTGATACTTTTCAAGTTGCCCTTGGCAGTATCATTGGTGTCCACATGGAAGAGCATCAGGGGGTAATAGCCAGACAGACAAGCTTCAGCAATCTCTCCACAGCATCCCAGATCCAAGCCCCCAGCAAACCTGTCTAGACAGCAGGTTAGGTCAGCAGATGGGTGCCTCTGTCCCCTGCAGCAGAGAGTCACCCACTACCATCACTCATCACTTCCTCCAGGTGCTCCTATGTGGCTCAGGGTCCATCAGCCCAATTGCTTCACTCAAAAGCACACCCAGCCCCTCATTTGAGGGCAGAGAATCTGTCAGAAGGAGCAGAAGCCTTCCTTCTGGTATGAGAAGTCACCAGCTTCCAGCCTTTGCCTTTCTCAGAGTTACCAATTACTGTCACACAAGGCACATACTCTGCCTGCATCTCCACTGCAGTTGGGGCTCTTGAAGCTGTAGAGTGTCTGAGAAGATCCTGTCTATCTCTTGCTTGTCATCTCTGATGATACATAGCCTGCCAGCTTCCTCCTGCAACTGTTTTACCTGGCAACACAGATCTTCAACAACAGCCACCTTCTGCAGGAGACAACTGTCAGCCCCAGCATCACAGAGAGGCCTCAGGCACTCCTTGCAGCCTGAGACTTGCAGAGCTGCATCCTCCATCAGAAGTTCTGTCTGGGTCAAAGCCTCAGACATGGCAAGGACAGCAACTCCAGCAGCTACTGGGGAACATGCCCTGTGATGTGTCACAACCGTATCTGAGAATGTGTATGCTGCTCTGAACAGAGGCAAGGACCCCTTCTTTGCCTCCTTCTGCTTAAACTGCTGCATCTGTTGGCTGTACCCTGGGAGCTGTGCTCTAGGCCTGGTTCTTATATAGGCTTCTCCCTAGCACTGGCTAAGAGGGTGTTTGACCCTCCCTAATCAAGGGTCAGCTGAAACAGAGGCTCCCTTTGACTGATCAACCAACAGAACTTGTTAGCAGCAGTTAGACTGTGCTAGAGCTTTCCAGGAGAACTTAAGGTGTCCTATAGCTGTCCATATCTAGCTCTCCTTAGCTGTCAGCAGCAAACACTCTCTAGTTCCTCAGAGGGTTCCCAGAAATCCCCCACAATCTCCAACAAGCTTCTCAGAAGATCTAAGTAGAGCCCAGAAACTGCTGCACAAACTGCTGCATCTCTTGGCTGCCTCTGTTAGCTGCACTCACACAGGACACCTAAGTACTGCTTTATGTCTGTAAGAGTTTGAAATCCGATTCTAATAGCTTCCCATAACAGTAATGTCTAGTGCAGTGGATCAGGTCCTGTATCACAATTCCTGTAAAATGGGGAAACCTTCACCAGAACAACATAGGAAGAGCTGTTCTCCTCTCTCCATGCATTGTCACAGATTCAAGGTAGTGAAATTCTGACTTTTTTTTTTAATGAGGGAGGGTTAGCACAGATCTTTTGACTTGCTTTTACAAGTGTTGTGGAACAGCTATCTTTAATTTGTTCCCTGGGAAATCTGAAGATTCCTGTTTCTAGTGTGGAAATGGCTGGCCTTTTCTGCTGTTCCTCAGTGTAGGATGTGACAATATTGGGGGGTATAGCAGCTTGCATGGAAAAGAAGGGTAGCATTTACAGGATAAAAGCATCTGAAGGAGGAAGCATCTGCTAGAATGACAGCTGAGTTGCAGCAGCTCTGAAAATGTTTTTGTTTTAAGAAAAAATCAGTGTAGCTTTAGAAGATAGAAATCCTTTCTGACAGGGGTACCTAGAAGCATGGAGAGTCCAAAATCATTGAAACTGCTGTCCTTTTACTTGTAATTGTAAGGCCCAGAATTTCTCTGGTGGCCAGGCACACTGGCAAGAGGCCATGGTCTGTGCTGCTGTGGATTGCATGATCAAATTATATGATATTGTTAAAGAGTCCAGATGGTAGAGGAAATGAAATTGAGAATAACTTGTAGAGTAGGTCTGACAGTATGGCAGCAAAGTCTGGAGCAGCAATGCCTTGCATGGTACCCTCTGGCTTCACTGAGTCAGCAAACACTTGGACAAGATGTAATAACAGTTCTTAATGGGAAAGACATAATATGGATCTTGGAAGGAGGGACAGCGGAGCAGGTGTCCAGCACAAGGCGAGCAGTAAAAGAGCATATGGGAGAGATTTGTACTCTGTTGCTTTTTAATGGAGCTGATTCAATTTTACAGCCATTCTGGCCTTGTAATGAGTTAGCACTGTCACGTTTGCAGCACAAGCTCTAATCTGATGTGTATTAGGATTTCAAGTTAAATTTCATGTAAAGTGTTTTTGTTTGAATATAATAACAGACAATTACTCAGAAGTTATAAAATGTTTCTTCTTATTCCTTTTCCCTTTGCTGTCCAAAACAAAAATGCAGTTTAGTAAGCTCATAAAAGTTTGAGAAAGAAATGGCTAGGCCACCTACCTATCTGTCATTTGATGATGCAAAATTATTTTCATACTTTATTTTCTGGTAACTTACTATTTCATTAACAATCAAGCTCAACTGTTAAAACTGAATGATAGTTATCTTTCCTCCTTATGGTTACTATTATTTTTAGTTTTTCTTCGGTCAAAATACTGTTGACATGCATTGGTTAGTGTCAGTGTGCTTGAAGGGTTCTTTGTATTGAATGGTAAGTGACATTGGTTAAGCCTTGGAGCTCAATAATTCCAGTGATTTGAGTCATTATATTTTGAAAAGCAGTGACTTTGGTAGCTATTGAAAATAATCTCTTTGAGAGTAAAGAAGAAAGCAGTATATGTCTGAATACATAGTAAAGCCCATGAATCAGGGGAAAAAATAGTCTTATAATTCATATTTTTATGGTGCATTAATTTATATGAAATATTCATACATTATTTTGGGAAAAAAACAATACACTTGTATTTATGGCTGAGAATGAAAGCTAAGAAAACACAGCCATGAAAAAGTATTAATTATGATTTAATTTTATTTGAAAGAGCTTTAGAAATTAGTGTAAAATACTAACTTCCGTACTGGTGTTGAATACTCAGCATTTTGTTATTTTATTTTTAAGGGGATATATGTTTTAGTTACTCTTTGAGCCATAAGATATCAATTGAGCGCAGTGAACAGAGGCAGCAGTTTGCGCAGAAGGGCGCGCGAAGGTACCTTCATTTCTGTTCCCTGTGGTGTACACTTCCTCAAGTATGGTCGTGACACGCCGCACAGCGCGTTCCCCAGCAGCTGTTGGAGTTGCTGTGTCAGAGGCTGGGACTCAGACCGACCCTCTAACAGTAGATGCGGCTCTACAGGTCTCAGGCTGCAGGGAGTGCTTGGGGCCTCTCCGGGAGGCCTGGGCTGGCAGCCAGCTCTCCTGCAGGAGGTGTGCTGCTGTTGGCGAGCTGTGTCGTCAGGTAAGGGAGTTACGGGAGGAGGTCAGTAGGCTGCGCAGCATCCGAGAAGCAGAGCAAGAGATAGACAGGGTATTCTCAGAAACTGTGCAGCTCCAGGAGTCCCAAACCCCTGCAGCAGTGGAGTTGCCAGAGGGCTCTGTGCCGTGTGAAACGGTACATCATAACATCACAGAAGAAGGCTGGAAATTGGTCACTGCTCGTGGGAGGAGAAAGGCTCCTACTCCTCCCGAAGACCTGAAGCTGAAGAACAGGTTTAGTGCCCTCCAGGATGAGGAGGAGATGGGCATGGCTGCCAGGGAAGTACCTGGGACAACAGACCCTGTGCCCTGCCGGAACGCCCGGAAAAAGCGGCGGGTGATTGTTGTGGGGGACTCCCTGCTGCAGGGGACGGAGGCATCTATCTGTCGACCTGACCTCTTGTCTAGAGAGGTTTGTGGCCTGCCGGGGGCTCGTGTGAGAGATGTCATGCAAAGACTGCCTAGGCTCATCCATTCTTCGGACTATTACCCACTGCTGCTCTTCCATGTGGGCGCCAATGACACCAAGGGCAAACTGGAGACCATCAAGCAGGATTTCAGAGCTCTGGGGATGGTGGTCAAGGGTCTGGGAGCCCAGGTCATCTTCTCCTCAATCCTGCCAGTGAGGGGGATGGATGAGAGGAGGAGGAGACGGACTTTCCAGGTTAACGACTGGCTGCGCCGCTGGTGTTGGCAACAGGGTTTTGGTTTCTACGACCATGGGACCCTGTTTGAAGATCGACAACTGATGGCAAGAGATGGGATCCACCTCACGAGGCGGGGCACACGGGTCTTTGCCAACAGGTTGGCCAACCTGGTAAGGAGGGCTTTAAACTAGGAAAGATGGGGGAAGGGGAGAGTTATAGTGCCAGGGTAGTTGGCAAAAGACTGCTCAAGTCAGGATGCCTCCACCAGGTGAATGCAGCCAGGGAAGTGTGCATGGGATGTGGCTATGGAGGATCCTCTTTTACCCCTCCTGGGAAACCTGCATGCTCGATCACCTCCCTGAAATGCCTGTACACCAATGCACGCAGCATGGGGAACAAACAGGAAGAACTAGAGATGTGTGTGCGGTCGCAGGGCCATGATCTCATTGCCATTACAGAGACATGGTGGGATAGCTCGCATGACTGGAGTGCTGTCATGGATGGCTATGTGCTTTTTAGGAAAGACAGGCCAGGAAAGCGTGGTGGTGGAGTTGCTCTTTATGTGAGAGAGCAACTGGAATGTATGGAGCTGTGCCTAGGGGTGGATGAAGAGCGAGTCGAGAGCTTATGGGTAAGGATTAAAGGGCAGGCTAGCATGGGTGACACTGTTGTGGGTGTTTACTACAGGCCACCTGATCAGGATGAGGAAGTCGATGAGGCCTTCTACAGACAGCTGGAAGTAGCCTCACGATCCCAGGCCCTGGTTCTCATGGGGGACTTCAACCACCCCGATATCTGCTGGAAAGACAACACAGCTAGGCACAAACGGTCCCGGAGGTTCCTGCAGAGCATTGGTGACAACTTCTTGACACAGGTGGTGGAGGAGCCAACAAGGAGAGGTGTGCTGCTGGACCTCGTACTAACAAACAAAGAAGGACTGGTGGAAGATGTGAAGGTTGGGGGCAGCCTTGGCTGCAGTGACCATGAGATGGTGGAGTTCAGGATCCTGCGAGGAGGCAGCAGGGCACTAAGTAGGATCGCAACCCTGGACTTCAGGAGAGCAAACTTTGGCTGCTTCAGGGACCTACTTGGAGGAATCCCATGGGTGAGGGCCCTAGAAGGAAGGGGTGTTCAAGAGAGCTGGTTAATATTCAAACATCGCTTCCTCCAGGCTCAAGAGCGGTGCATCCCTATGAGTAGGAAGTCAAGCAAAGGAGGCAGGAGACCTGCATGGATGAGCAAGGAGCTCCTGGCAAAACTCAACCAGAAGAAGGAAGTCTACAGAAAGTGGAAAGGGGGACAGGCCACTTGGGAGGAGTATAGGAACGTTGTCAGAGTATGCAGGGATGCGACGAGGAAGGCTAAGGCCCGTTTGGAATTAAATCTGGCTAGAGATGTCAAGGACAGCAAGAAGGGCTTCTTCAAATACATCAGCAGCAAGAGGAAGACTAGGGAAAATGTGGGCCCTTTGCTGAATGGGGTGGGTGCCCTGGTGACAAAGGATGCAGAGAAGGCAGAGTTACTGAATGCCTCCTTTGCTTCAGTCTTTACTGGTCAGGCCAGCCCTCAGGAGCCCCAGATCCTGGAGGCAAGAGAGAAAGTCTGGAGAAAGGAAGACTTTCCCTTGGTGGAGGAGGAGTGGGTTAGAGATCATTTAAGCAAACTTGACACCCACAAATCCATGGGCCCTGATGGGATGCACCCACGAGTGCTGAGGGAGCTGGCGGACATTATTGCTAAGCCACTCTCCATCATCTTTGAAAGGTCATGGAGAACAGGAGAGGTGCCTGAGGACTGGAAGAAAGCCAGTGTCACCCCAGTCTTCAAAAAGGGCAAGAAGGAGGACCCAGGGAACTACAGGCCAGTCAGCCTCACCTGCATCCCTGGAAAGGTGATGGAGCAGCTCATCCTGGAGGCCATCTCCAAGCATGTGGAGGACAAGAAGGTGATCAGGAGTAGTCAGCATGGCTTCACCAAGGGGAAATCATGCCTAACCAATCTGATAGCCTTCTATGATGGGATGACTGGCTGGGTAGATGAGGGGAGAGCAGTGGATGTTGTCTACCTTGACTTCAGCAAGGCTTTTGACACTGTCTCCCAGGACATCCTCATAGACAAGCTCAGGAAGTGTGGGTTAGATGAGTGGACAGTGAGGTGGATTGAGAACTGGCTGAATGGCAGAGCTCAGAGAGTTGTGATCAGTGGCACAGAGTCTAGTTGGAGGCCTGTAGCTAGCGGTGTCCCCCAGGGGTCAGTCCTGGGTCCAGTCTTGTTCAACTTCTTCATCAATGACCTGGATGAAGGGACAGAGTGCACCCTCAGCAAGTTTGTTGACGATACAAAACTGGGAGGAGTGGCCGATACACCAGAGGGCTGTGCTGCCATTCAGAGAGACCTGGACAGGCTGGAGAGGTGGGCAGAGAGGAACCTCATGAAGTTCAACAAAGGGAAGTGCAGGGTCCTGCACCTGGGGAGGAATAACCCCATGCACCAGTACAGGTTGGGGGTTGACCTGCTGGAGAGCAGCTCTGCTGAGAAGGACCTGGGAGTGCTGGTGGACACCAAGTTAAGCATGAGGCAGCAATGTGTCCTTGTGGCCAAGAAGGCCAATGGTATCCTGGGGTGCATCAGGAAGAGTGTTGCCAGTAGGTCAAGGGAGGTTATTCTCCCCCTCTACTCAGCCCTGGTGAGGCCACATCTGGAGTACTGCGTCCAGTTCTGGGCTCACCAGTACAAGAGGGATGTGGCACTACTGGAGCAAGTCCAGCAAAGGGCTACAAAGATGATTAGGGGACTGGAACATCTCTCTTATGAGGAAAGGCTGAGAGAGCTTGGCCTGTTTAGCCTGGAGAAGAGAAGGCTGAGAGGAGATCTTATCAACGTGTACAAGTATCTGAAGGGAGGGTGTCGAGAGGATGGGACCAGACTCTTTTCAGTGGTGCCGAGCGACAGGACGCGAGGCAACGGGCACAAACTGAAACACAGACGCTTCCATCTGAACATGAGGAAAATCTTTTTCACTGTGAGGGTGACAGAGCACTGGAACAGGTTGCCCAGAGAGGTTGTGGAGTCTCCTTCTCTGGAGATATTCAAAACGCGCCTGGATGCAATCCTGTGCAATGTGCTCTAGGTGACGCTGCTTGAGCAGGGGGGTTGGACTAGATGATCTCCAG
Organism: Apteryx mantelli; assembly: GCF_036417845.1. Lineage (NCBI taxonomy): Eukaryota > Metazoa > Chordata > Aves > Apterygiformes > Apterygidae > Apteryx > Apteryx mantelli. The sequence continues at coordinate 156,905,131 of NC_089979.1, forward strand.
AGGTCCCTTCCAACCTCAGCGATTCTGTGATTCTGTGATTCTGTGAATTAAACTTGGATTTATCAGATCAGATTTTTTTCCTTCAGTTGTGTCTGAATAATCCATTAAAATAAATCAAGGTGTATCTCATACATGAATTCAAGGCTGTTCTTAGCTGAAAACAAACAAGCTGTGTATCACAAAGCAGGTGTTATGTTATACTGAAAATATGGAGGCTTTAATTTTCAAGGAATATTTATCAGCCCTCTATCATATGGACAGGAGACTGCCAAGCATTACTTGAAAAATACCCTGATGAGGGTATCTCACTGCTTGAGAGAAACAGGTAGTGACAAAAAGTATTAATGTATTGCGATGTAATGAGGGCACTGTGCTGCATTTACCTTGGATATTGTGTTAAATGGTTTGGGGTTTTTTTTGTGGGGGGGGGTCTTTTATTACTGTTATGAGTGGACCATGTAAATTATTAATGAATCTTAAGCGATTCTGCTTAATAACTGCTGAGCTCTGACTTTCCTTTCTTTACATCTGAGTATGGACTCCTTCATTCTTAGCCAAAGTCCTGCTGAAGCAGATAGTAGACAATATCAGACTTTCATGAAAATGTTCAGGAGGCCTGAATGGGTGAACAAGGAGCTTCTGACAAAACTCAGACATAGAAAGGAAGTATACAGAAGGTGGAAGCAGCAGCAGGTAACCTGGGAGAAATACAGGAACATTGTCCAAGTATGCAGGGACGGGGCTAGGAAAGCCAAAGCTCATCTGGAGTTTAATCTGGGGAGGGATGTCAAGGACAACAAGAAGGACTTCTACAAATACATCAGTAACTAAAGGAAGACTAAGGGAAATGTGGGCCCACTGCTGAGTGGGGCAAGGGCCTGGTGCCAGAGGACATGGGGAAGGCTGAGAATGCCTTCTTTGCTTCAGTCTTTACTGGTAAGACGGGCCCTCAGGAATCCCAGGCCCCAGAGACCAGGGAAAAAGTCTGGAGAAAGGAAGACCCTCACTTGGTGGAGGAGGATTGGATTAGGAATTACTTAAGCAAACTGGACATTCACAAGTCCATGGGCCCTGATGGGATACACCCACGAGTGCTGAGGGAGCTGGCTGATGTCATTGCAAGGCCACTCTTAATCATTTTTGAAAGGTTGTGGTGATCAGGAGAGGTGCCTGAGGACTGGAATAAAGCAAATGTCTCTCCTATCTTCACAAAGGGCAAGAAGGAAGATCTTGGGAACTACAGGCAGGTCAGCCTCTCCTCGATCCCTGAGAAAGTGATGGAATGGAAATCCTGGAAACCATTTCCAAGCGCATGAAGGACAACAAGGTGATCAGTAGTAGTCAGCAATGGTTTCAAAAAGGGGAAGTCATGCTTAACCAATCTGATAGCCTTCTATGATGGAATGACTGGCTGGGTTGATGAGAGGAGAGCAGGGGATATTGTCTACCTTGACTTCAGTAAGGCTTTTGACACCTCTTCCAACCTCAACCATTTTGTGATTCTGTGAAATCAGAAGGAGCTTAAAATACATAAGGATCTAATGACTGGATTCCTGATTACTCAGGTGGAAGGAGATTGACGGAGAAGAAAGGTCAAATGTCTATGAAGTATATTAACTTCTGTAACTTTCTTTCACATGCGTAACTTTTATGTACTTCTATTTATGTGGAACTAGCACAGAGTCAAATAGTTCAAATAAATCAATAAATTTCCTCTGATAGGTGCAAGGGATTTGCATTAATTGTGGATCAGAAATTGGTAAGAATTGTATTAGGTTAGCTTGAAAACGTATGTTAACCATCAAAAGAATAGAATTAATCCTACCAAGTATTCCAAAGTAATTATGCTGACTATGGTGTCTGATTGATTTTTTTTTTTTTCTAAGAAAGCTGTCTCTTCTGTTTTCAGTTGCCAGTGCTCCTGCTGTATGTGAATGGATTCCTCAGTTTCACAGAGTTACTACTATTGCTAAGTTAGGGATAGTAGGTTTTTTTTTTTTTTTTTTTTTTTTTAAGAAGGGCTGTTTATCAGTGACTTAAATACATAAATTAAGATTTTGGGTTACTGAATACTGTTTAATTTGTTCTTATATCTAAAATGATACCATCATTTATATTCATCTAAATTATTCAGCTGTCTTCAGTCTTCATTCCTCTTTCTTTGACAACTTCTTAAACATTTTAAGCAGTATTGCTAGTACCTTTGAGCTGAATTTTTTTTGTTTGGCAGAAGTGAATGCCTTTTTTGGCAAAATCTTGAGACAGACATCTTTTTTAAGCAGATTGACTGTCTAGAGTTTCATGTTGTGGCCTAACAACAGGGCTGGCTAACTTTCATAACACTATGATACATATGGAATTTTTATGTCAGTTCCCTCCCACAGAAAGAAATTGGGATTAGCAAGCAATTTCTGTGCCATCACAACCTGGTCATGTGATGGAACGCTGGCCAGGCCTCCAGACTTGAACTGCTTATTATCTACGTGCTGCTCAGAGCAGTAATGGGGCCACCGCTGTTCTATACTTTGTGTCAGTGACCTGGACTGCCATCCATCTTCCTGACCCTGTGGAATCACTCCAAGGTAGGTTGTTCTTCACATCATTTTGTTCATCCTACTTGCGGTGCTGTAGCACTGACTGTATGTGAAACGTGACACGAAGTTCACTGGTTATTTTGCAAGATATAAATGTAAATATGGAAATAGAATAGTAGTATCATATTGTCAACATTTATTTGCTTTGCCTTCTATGTTCTGATTGCTACTACCCTTTCCAGTAACGATCCGTGGCACGCATATACATGTTCTAAAATTTCTATATGCCACAGTTTTATGTTTTAACAGATGGGCTTGAAATAATTTCCAAATGAACTTAAAATAACCAATTTTGCTATCATACTTAAAAATACCAGTTACATTTGTTTTCCTTTTGGGAGGACTTGGGGAGTCTAGGAGAATGTTTTTGCCAGAAATAAAGAACTTAGGTGTGAGAAGATACCATATGACGGTTTAGCAAAAATGAAAGTGGTACATTGTTGTGTTGTTATCAATGAGTCTCATTCTGGAACTAAGTTTGCTGATTTAGTGAAACAAACACATCAAATACAATTAAATTTTGTCTTAGCATAAATAAAACTGTTGACATTCACAGAGTTGCATCTGAATTTTAACCTACTAGAAATCTAGAGCATGCTGATGCTTATATTAAGAATTGAAATAATTAGTATTTCCATTGCTTATCTGTAATGTATATATTCACTGGAATTTTTCCACCTTGACCATCTGTGTTGTTTCTTAAGAGGCAGCTGTGATCCATAACAAATACATGGAAAATGGTTAAGTATCAGGAGGAATATTTGAAGTAACATTTTTGTTCTGGCTAACGACTTTAATGGCTCCATGAGAAAAGAGTCTCTTATTTTCATAATTATAGCAATAGAGATATTGAGAGCCATGTCTCTTACTGACATGCCAGTTTCAAGGCTGAGTCTAGAAAGAATCCAAGAATGTTCTATGCTGGAAGCTTATTAAAAGTGGTCTTCTCTGTTAGACCCTCCATTCCAGAGGAGAAAGTTGGAGTTACAGGTAAACTGAGTAGAGAAGCCAGCATCACATGAAATACTGATATCGCTGCTGACAGAAATTTTTTCAAGACTTGGTGCTGCAATAAAAGTGCAATTTGGAAGAATATTCTGTATCTGAGCCAGACTTTGTTTTTTTCTGAGGCTTGATATGCAGTTGTGGTACCTGTGGAGAAAATGCACATGAACCAGCAAGAAAGAGGAGGTAAGAATATACAAAAGCAGCCGGACAGGAAAGAACCTTTACCATAAAGTACAACCTCAACTGCTAGTCATTTTGTCAGCCACAACTTTGTCTGTGAACAGTTTCCATAATAAAGAAACATTTTGGCAAGCATGATATTTCAAACTATCTTCAGACAGTAGGGCTACTTACTTGTACTGAACTTGTGTGGTTTTTCAAGAAATGGGAATTTAGTAATGTTGCTGTATCATAGTGAGCCAGGTGGTAGAAGAAAATTGGAAGGCAAAATTGAAGAGAGATATAAATCATACAGAAAGTATTTGGCATCTTGTCTTAGAATGGCAAACCAGGGGTAGAGAAAGCCTGAATAGCAGCCTAACACAAATAGTTTGATGTTAAGAAAAGATGCTTTTGAGGTATGAAGGTATTTCACTATTAGTAGTAGTATATTTCTAGCTACTTCATTTGGTTGGTGAGAAAGCTGGCTTGATTTATATATGTCAAGCCAACAAATTCTCCTGCATATGAAATAGCAGTGGATTAACTTGTTTCGTGAAAACCAACAAATGCATTTCGCTATGAACATGGAGTTAGAGAATAGTGAAATGCATGCTCCACTAAGACCTGATTCTCACGCCATGCAAGCACAGCAGATGAACAATACATATAGAATCAAACACTATCAGGAAAATGAATACCTTTTATTATCAACTCTTGTTTTCTAGTAACGCTTATTTCCAGTGTTGACCTGACTGCAATATATAGGACTTCATGAAACTGTGGGAAGAGCAGCCTTCTAAGGTGAATAATAGCAATAATAATAAACTGAAATGCTGTTAGGTTACATATGCTTATAAAATACTTGATTTTTTTAATGGGTAGAATAGGAAGTTATGTTTGTAGGTAGGTTCTCTTTATTTTTAACTTTGTTCTCTCTTGTGAGAAAAGGGATGATTTAGTGAACAGATTGCTATGGAGGTCACTAATATGATTTTATGTGAAAAATGAGATTGTCTTTTTAGGAAGAGCTTGGTTATCATTTTTTTTCATCGGCCTAAGAGTGATGAAAACAATGTTTTTGATCAATATGGTCACTATAAAATCCTAAGGATCTTTTTCCTTAAATCTTTTAGAATTATCTAAAGTAAAATAAGCACTTTGTTTTAGGATGATGATGGCAGTAATGTTGTTACTTGAAGAAGAGTGTATCATTAACGAAGTCCAGCAAAACAGTGTAAATGTTAACCCTTCATTGAAGCACCATAGAGTATCAGATTTTTGATATATAACATGGAATCTGGTTCGTTGAAGCTTAAGTTCCTTAGGGTAAGGCAAACTCTTCATTGTGATCTGTGGAGAGAGAGAAAGAAGTTTCTCCAGAAGGTGATTCAGAGCAGCTATTTTTTTCCCCGTTAACTACAGACATCTTCTGTAGTATATGAAGGTCCTCACTGTACCAGATTTTTCTCTCGCGAGTGTACCTCAAAGAGAAGATCACTTAAAATGAGAATGCAGGGCTTCTTCCTTTTTTATGCTGTAGTTAGTTCAGACTGCTCATAGCACCACCTAGATCTTTAAACTGAAAGCCATGCATTCTCATTGCATTATAGAAATTGGTATATGGTGTTTGTTTCTCCTTGTTTTCAGCTGTAAGTTCATGTTAGAAGGCTGATACACTAAAATTTTCCTGAAGTCACTTAAACACTTCATTTCTTTTAGCTTGACAAAGTCATCAGCAGGAGGAAGTCCCACATTTATGATTTTGTCTCGTATTTTTCTTCCATGTCAGCCTTGAGATGCATCTGTGCTAAGGGAATGTTTTGAAAACTTCAAAGTTTAGACAAGTGAATACTTTGTATTTGTCGTGTGCTGATGCCATCAGTATCTCCATTTGCACTCGTACCTGCTATTCTTGCAGTTCCTGTGTGCCAGCAGGTCCCTTTCTCCTGAGTAATAGCTGGATTAAGGATGCTGCAAGCTCTTAGCATATTGGGTACACTTAAATGTATGCACTCAATCTGAGTGACAAATCCGATGATGCAATGTGCTTCATTAAATTATTTAGTTCAGGCTATAAAGAGGGAGCTGTGAGATTTTTAATGTATTGTTGGTTATCTGATATAGAATGAGGAAATATTTAAGATCAAATTACATTACATATTGGAAAAAGCCTACAAAGCTAAGAATGCAGGTATACAGAACTTTAAAGTCCATCACAGAGCACACACATATTGAAAAGAGTGACTGCTCTCTTCACCTATTCAGGTCAGAGTCCTGTTGGAACTGGAGACTCATTAACTAATAAGTCTACTCTCATGTAGAAATGCTATTTAATACAACCTCTGACTCAATATTTGCCCCTTGAAATATATTATTTACTTAAAAGATTGAATTCATTGCATCTGAGGATGTACACACGCCCTCTATTTATAAAGGCTACTGCACAGGAATGAAGTTTTATACAGCTTTTAAAATGAAATTTTGAGTGTGAATTACACAATCTACTCGATGCAAATAACTGTTCTTAAACAAATCCTGCTGTCATGAATTCATGTTGGCTGATACAATGGAGTGTGCTGGACTTGTATAGATATGATAAAAAAGCAACATTTTTAAGTGTGTGCATACAAGTGACATTGAACAGAGGAGGAAGTAAAATCTAGTCTATTCCAAAAGCTCTTTTTCATACTGTATACAGTGTGTTTTTCTGTATTTATATCCTGAAATATTTTAATAATGAAATAGTTTATAAAAATATGCTACATACAACAATGTATATTTAATTCTGTAACTGAAGTTTGCTGAGACAAAGTATAGGCTGTTTATTAACATGATCACTCTTTCATAATTTTATATCTCTTCATTTTTAAAATCTTTCACCTTTCCCTTACCTCGCCCCATTTTTGTCTTAGTACACATATGATTAGTGTTAGAAGATGCTGACGAATTCTTGTGTTTTGCCAAAACATAAAAAACTTTAACAATGCTGACACTCTTTTCCAGAAGGAAATTTTAAGCCACTCATGAAAGTGAGTTAGACATTGGTATTTTTTGCCTCATGTTTCATATGTGTGGCATAAAATTGGGATTGCTGTTAATCCACTCTTCACTGCCTAGGCAAAGAACTGATATTATTATGTCTAGCCTAGTTTTTATCAAGTTATGGCCATATGTTTTAGAGCTAGCTCGGGTATTTCTGCACTACCTTGTGCTGTATGGACATGTCCTCAAAATAGTCCTTAATGGAGGCCCTATACCTGCCAGTTCAAATTTGTTGTCACCATCTGGTATTCACAGTATGCTGCAGCCACGATTTATGATCATTTGTTTTCTTCCAGATAACAGATATAGACTTCATAGTTTCGTATACTGCTTTAACTTGCCTGCATATCTGTGAATACACAGAAAGATGTGTTTGTATCAAGAGAATGCAAGTTTAATTCATTGAACATCTAAGGTTAGAAGCTGCAAACTTTTCCAGGAGAAATTAAAGTTTCTTTCTTTGGCTGCTACTTGAAACCCACAGTATCACTACTAGATTCCTAATGATTTCCTAATCCTGATATGTCTTCTTGTGTGGTAGGAGATTTGGATAGGTGTTATAAAAATAATGCATTCATGAAATGATTCATTAGCTCAAGCTTTAAAGTCCAGCGAATCTCTTCACTTCTTTATTTTGATTGTTTTTGCGTATTTATATTTTCTGCACTGAACATTTTAAATAACTGGTGTCCTTTCTAATCTGATTAAAATGGGTTGTGTCTGTTAGGAAAGTAAATATTCAGACAGATGTGTTAGCGTAATAATCATACCCTAACTCAGTTTACAAGTGGCACATCTTAAGGGATAAAGCAACAATTTTTCTGAACTATAGTCAAAGGACTTATTGACTGGGAAGATAAAGGAAAGAGAATTATTAAATGTTAAATTTAAATTATTAAATTTAAAAAATAAAGTATGTAATGCCATCTGTATATATAATATGTTTACACTGACAATATACCTTTTATGATGGAAGGTTTGGAACCATATCCAAACTACTGTAACATACATCAATGTTATGAGCCTTAGAACCTCAGCAGATACAAAAACACTTGCTTGGTTGTCTGTCATTAAAGATGTGGGAATTTTCTGCATTATTTTAATGTATTATTTGTCTTAGTTTATTTTATTAATTAAACAAGTTTGAATCTTGTATTGATTGCTGTGTGACCTCAAGAAGTTAATTTCTGTGCTGGAACACTCTAGTTTGCACACTGATCTGTGACGTAGGTCTGAACTGAGCAAATAGGTTCCACTTTAGTTGACGTATGAATAAAGCAGTATAATGAATATGCTGCGGAAAGTAATCAAAGCATGAAAACTGTGTTTGTCCTTGAACTTGATGACAAAGCAGTTCTAAAGGGGTTAATCTTGATACCTTATACCACTAATTTTTCTTTATAGGAAAGATTTTCCTAAGCCATTTTTGAAAAGAAAGCTGACAGTGTATCTTGGAATTTGAGAAGTCGTATCAAAGTGGGATACTTGACTATCTATGAAGACCCTAACAGATTTAAAAAATATATTCAAAAGTGGTAAGGAAGTGGGACAGATATGGTATTACAAGTATTTTTACTCTTTTCCTCTAAATATAGATTTATAAGTTTGTTCTGTGCAATCTAAATTACATATGAATGTTAGAATCCTTTGCAAAGGCACTTTCTGATTTGCTTCAACATCTGCATTTCTTAAGTCAGTGCTTAGAAATTTGGAATCATAGCAATAAGGCTTGTCTCACTGCCAAAAGATGTTATGAGATGCTGTTCATTCACAGTATCCCTCCATTCTTTCCCTCAAGACTGTTGATTTCATCGATATCCACTTTTACAGGCTTTCAGATAATCAGCTGTTTGGAGAAATATGCCAGTACACGGTGCTGTCAATACCTATTAGATACCATGTGAAGGTTTAAAGGTGTTTAGCTATTTCGGTTCTTGTCTAGATAATGGAACGGTGGTTTCTATAATTTAAATAGGGATCATCAAACTCAAATCTATGAATTCTTCATGAGTAGTTCTGGAAACCTGGAGGCATGGCGTTGTGGAAGCATGCAGTCCCTTCCACACATGGTATTTTAGGTACCCTTGTAACTACAGTGGTAAAAGTGCATTGAAAAAACATTCAACTGTCATAGGTTCCGATTCCCATAACTTGAAAAATGTACTATGAAATCAGTAGTATTACTTACAAGCTCATCGTTTAGCATGAGCACGAGAGTGGAGGGCCAGATCTATGATATGTGTTTTATAAAAACATTCCAGTCTTTTGGGAAAATAATCAAACACGGACATATTTGCATGCTCCTTTATATTCTCTTTATTAAGACTAAAGTTATTATAAGTAGAAAAATATCTTGAGAAAAGTAAGTTAAGTGATTTATAGGTCTAAATAGGAAACTGTGCATTGAGTACTTTCTTTAATTTATTAGAAAAATAAAACAATCCATCTCAACATGATAATAGGTCATCAAAGTATTCGATGGAAACTGACTTTGCTAATGTGTTGCTCTTCTCTTGAATGAGTAATTTTCAATTCTTTGAAGTATCTCTCTGGATTGTGCATGGATCTCTTGCCAAGTGCAGTGATCGTTTGACTGTGAAGAAAAGATTATTTGAAAGTATTTATTAGCTTTTTTAACAGTGAAAAGATAACATTCAATATAATGGCAAATTGGATGTGAACGGAAAATAAGCATGCAAAAATCCATTCAAAAAGGAATTTGAGAAAAGATTAGGAATACATTTAGGAAGCTCAGTTAAGATTGAAATGTTCTTTGGTATATAAAATGGTCAATGCTGTCCCAGCTGAAACAGATATCATCAGATGTGTGGCTATTAATTAGTTAAATTATTTTTAAAAGCCAGAGATGATATACTGACCTCAAAGCAAGTGTGGGCCGAAAGATTTTGTGTGAGTAAAAATATGTAGCTCTTGGTAGTGTGGCCCTGTCTGACAGATTCTTACGGTTTTGATCAGTAATGGGACTGCTTGAATAAGAAGCTCTTCTGTAACTTTCAGATTCCTAAATGTGAGCTTGAAGTAAAAAGCAGCATGCTTACCTTGAGCACAAACTTATTCATTTTCTTGAAGCACTCTTTCACTATGGATTCATGGATAATGTTAAGTCTGGACTTCAGCTGTTATTTTTAAGGGAAAATAAACTGTTAGTTTGAATAGTTAAGTAAAAACAGGTTTAACCTAACTCAATAAAACAGTACCCTCTGATAGATGTAGTAATGACTGACAGCACTGTAATGCTTGTGTCATATGAAAGTCTTGAGTAGGAATTAAGGAATTAATTGAATTGAGTAGGAATTGTAGGAATTAATGTTAGAAAATGTGTACTACACCACCTTTATGTCTATGAAGAGATTAGGAAATGAATATATCAATGCTCAAATAAGGTATTGGTTGTATGGCAATGACAATGCTGTTTTTGTTAATGTGTATTGTCTTTGAAGGAAACTAGTTTCCGAATAACTGATAGCGATGGTCATTTGACATACTATATCAGAGATATACTTAGGTGGTTATGTTCTTTCATAAAAAAATATGGAAATATTTAATGTGCTTAAATAAGCATAAATTATTACTTTCTTACATATCCTGTCCCAGGCTTTGGCCTGATCAGAAGACATTCAGGAGGAGTGATGCGGTTTGGGAGCTCAGTTTATATGCTACTCAGGTATATGTCTAATCATGTAACTCCTTCTGTCACGCAGAAAAAGTGCACTGCGGGTTCCCTCTATGGCAGCAGAAAAGAACATGTTAGGGTATATATTTGTATGCACATGTTAGTTCTCACTTCATGGGTTTGTTAGCAAATCTGGTGCCCGAGACGGATGTTAGCTGCAAGGCAAGCTATTATAGATCCGAGGCTTCATCCTCTGTAAATAGCTCTTAAAGTGACCTCAACTGAAAGAACTTCTTACAAATATGTTTAAGTAGTTCACTCAGCTGAAAAAGACTGAATGTAGATCTAAATGTGTTCTGAAATGTTTTGCATAAAATTTGCATGCAGTTCTTTATATCATCTTGTCTTGACAAAAGTCATAAGTAGTTGAAGAAAAGTGTGCGCTCACTACCACGCCCATGAAGTTGGTATTTACTGAAAATAGTAAGTGCTGTCCTCTAGAACTAGTAGATTCTTTAAGCAGAAACAAGTTAAATAGTTTTTAGGCATTGCATCTGAAATAAGTCTCCAAAGGTATATGTGTAAAATTTAAAACTACTGATATCTTACGGGTCAGTAAATACTCTCAAGGGTATATGTCATTCCTTATATGCAGAAGTTTTAGGTGCCATTGCTTGAAAGTGTATCTGTTAAAGTTTTCTATTGCATTTTTAGCGGTACATAAGTTTGATTTGACATGAATATTTATGACTTGAATATCATACTATGAAAAAAATGGCCATACTTACACAGGTCCTGAGCTGAGCATGAGCTTCATACATTCCTCTTAGAAAAATGTTCTTATTTTGAAAAGGAGCATCTGTTCTCTTGAAAAACTCAGCAAGTTCATGAACTATGTGAGCAATGGCTGCATAATCATATTTAACCTGTAACAATGTGGGAGAAATACAAATGTAAACTACTTTTTTTTTGAACTTTGCATTTAAGTTTCACTTAGCAGTACATTTTCCAGCTGCCGGAGTCCAGTTATAATAATTTTTTTCCATAATTTTTGTCACTTTCTTGTGTTCCTCTAAAATTTTTAAGTACAAAAATTATGCAAAGAAATATGCATTGTAAAGGCAATATTTATTGGAAAATCAGGAACTGTATGTGGAATTTCCAGTTACTTTTTCTTTTTTTTTTTTTTTTTTTGCTTTCTTAAGCTAGACCCCTATTTTTTAATGTAAATGTATCTTGCATTTTTGGGCTGCATTGATATAGTTGGATATTATACAATATATGGGGACCATTCAATTGGCAACCAAGAGGCAAAACTAGGTCTTTTAAATTCAGACCCAAGAATCTAGACTAGGAATTTTCAGCTTATTCTTCACAAGGACAGTACATATCCGGAGGTGAGCAGGAAGGTGAGCTCCTTCTGCCTCAGAGCAAATGGAAATACAAAAGAGGCTGATGCTGCTGTCCATCCCTTTGCTAGTTCCCTGGCTGGTTTCTGAAACTCCCTTAAAGAGAAGAGCTGGAAGTGGGCTGCATGAATCGCTTTGGAGCAGTGGCATACTCTCAAACAAGCACACTCTTATTTCGTGTCATTGCAGACCTGGACTGAAAGCGGACTGTAGCTATAAAGTGTGTGCATGGGCCATGTAGTACATAAAATTACCCCTGTGCTACTTTTATGAGATCTGCTTCTGACTGAAACTGAAGGCAGTGCGCCTTTCTGCTAGTTTCATAATGTAATTCCTATTTCAGAAACAAGACCAATGGAGGTCTAAGAAAACATACCTTATTTTGTAATCATTTCTGCTTTTGTTAACTTACTGCTAATTGTCCATTTTAAACAGCAAGAACAACAAAAAAAGAATCTAACCCTTTTCTGGTAAAAGTGGTATCACAACTTACTTTTAAGCAATAGGAAAAACAAAAGATCATGACCTTTTCTGCCTTTGCTTTTCTGGTCACTACTTCTGAATATCCTTTAACTTTTCAGGAATGGCATGTGAAAGGCTATTGAGAACTCATCTTAATGCAAAAACTAGATATATAAAGAGACACTGTTAGGGTTGCAGACTTTGTTATTCAAAATGTAATATTAAGGAAGAAGAAAGTACCTAGGTAACTGGATAGGTCATTACTTAGCTTAGTCTTTATGGTCTATATGGTGCTGAGCAAAAAAGGACCCAGTCAGGAAAGGAAAAATGTTTTTCACTGAGCTGATTTCCAAAAACACCTTCAGAGAGTATTTGTGCCAAAAACTTCTCCTCATGACTATGAAAGCGCTTTTCTTTGAATACTATTATATCCTTGTAAAGTAAATTGTGGTACTACAGTTTGAGTTGATTCAGTTAGCAGGGATCCCAGACTACTATGGACTCCAAAATATGCAACTTCTGTGTGTAGGGTGTCATCACTTAGCCAGTAAACCCTCAAGGAGAAGGATTTTGAAAAGTCAAAAATCAGTTTTATCCTTTAAATCTGTAGTTTAGTATGCCGTATTTCTGATGTAAAAATCTCATGACAAGGTATAAAACCTGTGTAGGATGGAGATGTTACAATGAAATAATGTCAAATACATATATTTTTCTACTTACTGCTTTTAGCATCTGCTCGGGGAAACACAAATCTTCACTGCCCACTTCCTCGCACTCCAAAGAAAAACCTCTTTTGTTCTTAAACAAAACATCAGTGTAGATATTTTAACCATATGTATAACTAGGTTTATCATGGAAACAATTCATAGGAAAATCACTAAATAATCAGTTATCTTTTAACAATGAAGTATAGGAATGACTGTATCAGTACAGGACACTACATGTCTCATGAAGGTATGTGAAGAAGATTTATTTCACTTAAAATTTCCAAATTTACTGAAAGTAGAGGAAATAGCTGCTTTTGTAGCAGGACTTTTTAGCTTTCTCCTTTTCTAAAATGTCCCAGGTAGCTTGGTCTAAATTGTCTAAATTGTGGTATTTTGGTTTCAGCGGATGCCAGTTAGCAGGGATCTCAGATTATTGTGGACTCCAGAATATGTGACATTTGTGTAGTGGATGTGGAACTTTTTTTAGGAAAACACACAAATGTCATAGATTCAACAGAAGGAATTCAAATAAAAAAAATAGAAATTTAAGATTTTTGGTCCTGTAGAGAGGGGGCATTCTGGGTCATATATATTTTTTAAATAATGTAAAAAAAATTGCAATCAGACAATTATGAATTATTGTGAAAGGCTTCCTTATCTCTAAACTGAAGTAAAAAAGATTAAAAGCTACATCTATAGACTGTGACAATATTTTACACATTCACGTACCAGTTTCTCAACCTCCTTTAAGAGCTCACTCCATTGCACGCTTTCAAAGCACTGATGACTGTTACTTTGGTGATTACCAAGGGATGTAGCAATTAGGCAGACAGTTAAGAGGAAGATGTTCCTGGGGAAATACATTTTGTAGTTCTGGAACAATGAAGACAAGGACAAAGCGTTAATACAATTAGGATTGTCTTACAGATTTGTAAAGTCATACAAGTACAGTTGATTATTTGCTCCTGCTTGTTCACTTTTACTCCGTAATATTTCTAATAAAGATAAAGGCCATAACTGTAACTTTAAATGGACTTAACTTTAATCAGTACAATTGCATCCACTTAAACCTGAATTTAGTCCAGTATCTCAGGGCAAACATAGTGTTTCCTAAGATAGAAACCAATAGGAAGATAGTGTTATTGATGTCCTGGGATTGGCCTAATGAGTTCAATTTTTATGTCATAACACTTGGAAGTTTGTAATAAATATATTATCCAATTTATAAGCTGCAAAAAAAATCATCTGAGAAAACTTAATTTTTACACTGCTTATACACACACACACACACACACACACACAAAATATGTTATACATAATTAATCATGTTCTGGCTTCCTAAAATATTATTTTTCCTCTATTTCTATATGGAAAAACACATGGAACATCTAGAAAATTGACATATTTAATACAGTAAATTTGACTAAATCTAAACTACTACCAGCTCTACTAACTAATAAACTAAACAATAGAAAAAGCGCGTTTTTTGCCTTATAGTAATTGCAGTTGTTACTTATAATCTGTAACATGATTTAAAATAATTGTTTTTTAATACGAGGTTACATTGTAGTCACACTTAGTTTTCAAGAAACACATTTGGCATCACATTTGGAAAAATAAAATGAGTAAGTTACTCCCATCTAAAAAATAATTCAGCCATATATTTGAAACCCACCTTGTGGATGAGATTCAGCTCCTGATTGTACACTTCTGGAGGACACCTGGGGTACCAGTCTGTCAGGCATCTCAGTCCCTTTTAAATGTTCTTCTCCCACTTTGAGAAATCTCTGACCGCCTCCTTTGAGATGTTGATGCAGAGTGAAACTCTTCCTGCTTTCAATATTCTGTCTGTTCAGGTATGTTAATTTCCAGGCAGTAGAGAAGTTATATGTGGGTGGCTTATTAAAATGTATTTTTACTAATTTTACATCAATTTAATTAATAAACTCTTAGCAGTTTGCAAATATTCATATACAGGTGATACAATATAAAACTTTTACTGTTCTCCAGTATGAACAAATATTCTGTTTTCTGCACTTAAAATTGTGAATGTGTAATTTCATATAAATTTAGTCCATATGATTCCAATTTATGCTTGTATAAGTAATATCAACATACCAGTAAAAAAAAAAAGTGGATTTTTAACTGTGATTATTCTGTGTGAGCCTCTAACTTTATAATTTTATCAGAATTATATTTACTTTCAAATATGAAATGTGCAAACAAGGGTGCACATACAGACACGTGTATATACACATACATACACATATGTTACCTCCCCACACACCAAACACTGTGAAGTCACCAGCAGATTGTAGGTTGGGCTATTCAAAGGTGCTGAAGAGAACTGACTTCCAAAAGTGGTAATCCCTACCGAATTAGAAAATGTTTTAATAATAATACGATATTTTCTGAGGCTTTTAAGTCCCATTAAAATTCAAAGCAACTGTAGCAACTAATTCTACTGTTATTTCCTACCTGTCTGAGCCCCTTCGATCTACTATCAAAAGTTTCTCTTTGATAGAGTTTGTCAAAATGCGAAGTGTTGTATTACTTCCAGGCAGAAAGCATTTTGCTCCAGACTTTTAAAGTTTGTTGTTTTTTTTAAAGCAGATTGGCTAATAGTGGATGTGTCAAACGTACTTAGATATCTAGGGCCCACCTGGGAAACTCATAAGATTATATTTGCATTTTTCACCCATAGCCTTTTGTTAATTTGTCCCTTCCTAGGACACCTGCACATCCTTAATAATTTTACCTTAATGCTACTTTGTGTACACTTGCCAATCGCAACTTTCAGGGAATGTAAGGGCATCTAACATCTGGACTTAAGCACAATTTTTGTCATTTTTTTGAGAGTAAGCGAAGTAGTGAGACAGGTATGGCAAGGCAGGTTTCATTTTATCATATCTTGGAGAGGTTTGATGAGCATATTTTCAGCAGTAGATTCTGGATACAGGACATAAATATTTGCCATAAGGTACATGCAGCCAGCAGGGGTGGGTGAAATTCAGGGCACTACTGGCAGTGGCCAGGGTTTGTCAGTATGGAGCAGGGAGCAGTGTTAACCGGACAGTCAGTGCACCCAGAACAGCGAACGTGCTGGACGGCGGCAGGTCCTCTGACGCGACTGCCCATTGCAGGGTGATTGCACCCTGATGCCTTGCTACCTGCCTCGCTGGCCACACATACGGGCCTAAATTTAGGGCTCCATTTATGTTCAGAGGTGTTGATTTTACAATGCCTAACAAAAAATCATAAAGATAATAATTTATTGATTACTAATTTAAATTTCCAGAATGAAATGCCAGACCACTGAAGTTCTGTGCAAAATTAACTTCACTAGGGTGAGAATTTTATTCTTAGCATTTAACATAGATGATTGTTTACTAGTTGGATACTCAGTTTTAACAAGCAATTATATAAAGCAACAGTTATGAAATCCTAAAATGGTGGACCATTTTTGTAAGACTAAAAATATTTGTTTCAGTTTGAATTGAGTAACTCTAAAATGTTTTAGATAGACTGTATAGTGCTATATATACATTGTTGCATATATGGAGAACCACTGATTAAGTTTTGGATTCTACAATATGTTATATATTTTAATGTAAATACCTTTAAACAGTGGTACTAAAATTTTACGTATTTTTACATAATTTACATAAATTTTACATATTTAGTCTATGTTTGCTTTTGGTTCAACATCAGTAAAAATTGAAAATATACATTATATAATACATCTTCAATGGACTTTCCATAGGAAAAGCTTAGAGAAGCATTTGTGGGAGGGGGACAGTTGCATGAAGATTGTCCATCCTTCTTACCTTTCTGTCTTCCCCTTTCTTCCATTGTGGCTTCTTGAGAGATCAAGATTACAGAATAGAAGATGTACAATGGTTGCTGCATAGTATCTCATGACTAAATCATAATTATTCTTCCTGTACTTTTATTGTACAGTAATAGTCAGCTGAGCCACTTCAGAGAGAATATTCAAGGAGTGCAGTGAGGCTAGAGCTAAAATAAGTCAGCTTTCAAAAGATATTCACTTTTATAATTCACCTTTATGAATGTTTATAGCCCCTTGTCAGACATAAGAATTCAGACATGTTCCTTTGGGGGGCAAAAAAAAACGTATTGTGTCACATTATTTCCAACACTTTAAAAAATCTTATTTAAACCTAAAAAAAAAATAATCAAAACTACATCATATTTGGATGTATTTCTCTGTAAAATTAAACTGGACTATCTTAGTGAGGGAGGCATAGATGCTACTTGTTTATTCTTAGAATGATAAACCTTCTTTTTAGTAGTCTGAAAGGTAACTGATAGTTGTCAGTGTGTTTGAAAATTTACTGCTTCATTTTTTCCATTAAGTTTCATACTTCAGGATATTTGTGTCATTTCTATTTGTGCACTGGAACTCCAAGAGTGACTGGGGCAAGGCATCTGAAATGTTTTAGCTTCTTTTTTTTAACCTTTTCTCCTTCTATTGTGGTTTTCCTTTAAAAAAAATGCTCAGCAGTAATGTGGTAAAAATTTTATTCAGCTATGTTTCTAATTAAAACACTTGCAAATTTGTAAAAGAATAAAATAAAGAAAAATATTTCACAAAAGTCTTATTCAGCATAAGGAACCACACTGTTTTTTGTGATTAGGCCCCTTTCTACTGGTTTCCCAAAACAGAAAGACAGATAGTTTTCTCAGAGTGAGATAATTGAATTCTGCCAGTATCAGTATGTAACTACAAAAATTCTTTGTGCTAAAAGATGGCATGCTGTAAAGGAAGGATGTGTGTGGGAGGGTTGTTTCTTTTCCCTCATTTTATTGTGGGTGTGAACCGTTTTTTTTTATAAAGGCACACCTTACTGTATAAAGCTTATCTGCAGAAAGCGAAAGTCACACTGGAAAGAGAGCAATTTCCTGCTGATCAGGAAAAGTAATCCTAAAACTTCTGAATTTAAACATGTAACCGCACTGCTTAGCATAGCAAACTAGAGGCTTGAAAATGAAATGATCTTAGCATTGTAGCTCTCAGAAATTTACTTTCACTTTTTCCAAAAGGTGGATCGTGAGGAAATTATTAACCCCTGACTTTCCTATCTACTTTAAATATTATGCCTGCCATAAATGCAGGTTATAAAATGTCCTTAAAGCACCAACATAGAACTTGGAAAATCTGGGCTTCCAAATCAGCCTAGACTCTTCTTTTTGGTGACCTTTGTGCAATCACTTTTTCCTTCAGTGTTTCAGTTCTTATCTCTGAAAGAATGACCATAGGCAAAGTTAGGATTGTGTTGACTTGGAGGAGTTCAGGAGAGGCTTGCTCTGGGCAGAAGCAGGCCTGAGTCTTGTTACAGAGTAAAGCAGAAGAGCCTAGGCAAGACCTTGCATTAATAACATTGCCAGGGACCATAAGCTGTCTGGAGACTCTGAAATGCGAACGTGGAGTATCCTGAAGAACCTCTCCTATCATAATTTAGGTACTTGTGCCATTCTTAGTGGAGACAGCTGCAGGATGATGTTTTTAACCATGTACACATTTTTTTGCAGGTTACATTGTTCTTTTTGGTTTCCACTAGGTAGTTACCCTCAAAACCTGTCATAGGTCAGAATGATAAATCATAAAACTAAAATATTTACTAGGAAGGTGGGGAGAATATTAATATTTTCTGACAGCTATAGGCACCTGATGCTTCTTGGGAAATAAATTCAGATTGTTTAAAAAAATACTAAATTGGCTTAATTTAATTTAAATTAAGTTTTATAACAGGCTGTAATATTTTTGTGACCATCAGGACATTAGATACATAACAATTCAGAGGGTAAATGGGGAAGACTGTAATTATGATTAATGATCTGCCATTAAAATGATCATTTTTTAAAATTCTGTCTTGTCTTTCCTGCAGTAATAATCAGTGTGGTCTTCATCCATCATGCTACATTTTAGTACAGAAGAAAAAGCAGATTTGATTAATTTGGGATTGTATGCCAGTATTTTATTTATGTTGGAAGCAAGGTATTGTTTTAATACTGAAGCTCTGAGTATGTGGTACCACTAAGTGGCGTGTCTGGGTTAGCCTCTCCAGTTACAGAGAGTAACAATTACGGACAAAGCCATTACTCAAATCATTACTCATCAGATCTCATCAAGTCGGGTGCTTTCATATTCGTCGGAAGTTTAACGAGCTTCCAAGTATTCAGGGAAATAGTGCAGAGGATTAATGGCTTTCTGATTTCATTAGGGCCAGATCCTCCAGGATGCTAGGCAAAGTTCTTTTCAGAGAAACTCCACTAGGCAGATAGAGTTGTTAAACTCACCTATATTTCATTGTAATTTTGAAAGTTCCCAGCCTCTGAAGCTCTTGGATTCTGGAACAACTTTCTAAATGGAATAGCGATAAAACATAATTTGTATTAACATACAAGTCCAATCCGTTTGTGAAAAGAATAATGTGATGCAATGTGTGTCAGAGCCGAAGAATGGATTTGGTGATTTAAGAAGCTTTTTCATATTTTTGTAAGGTGTAGGATAAAGTAAGCATCCTCCAGAATTTTTAAACTCAGTCAGGTTGAATTATGATCTAAAATCCATTTAAGGGCTATAAAATAAAAGTTGCCTCTTTTTCAGAGATTCTCACCACCACATTTCTCCCTGATTAAAATAAGTTGTACAAACATCTAACTCTTCTGACTATCAGATTAGTTAGACATTCCAGGCTGGGTCTGAATCTTAGAGAATTGTTAATCCATACCACTTTTGGTATCATTTCCTTTTAATGCTCATTACTTTCTATTCTTGAAATGTATGTGCCTGTTTTAGAATGTTTACTGGATTCTTGCTCATTTGTTTCTGTGAATAATTTTTCATGCAGCCACCCAACTCTACTTGATAGATATTCCTGAGTTCATATTTGGAAGAACTTTGCGGTTTATATAATATTGTGATATTAAGAGTTTTAGTCATGATTACTTTGGCATCCAAGTTGAGATGCATTCAAAAGGCTTGGCTTCCTGAAAGTACTGATCACCCAGTCTCCAAAAATCATGCTTCTAATAACTAAAACATCAAAAATCATCTGAGATTTTGAAAATGATGACCATATCTAACCTTATGACCTTTCTCAAAACTTATCATGAACTCACCCTTTTCATACCAAAGCATGTGTGAACATAAGCCCTGTTGACATGCAGTTTTTACTAGTTAATTCAATTCTGTCAGAACAGAATACAAAAATGTGTTTGGAAAATTTGTTGATAAACCATACAGTTCAACAGTGTGACAGTTCATAATATAACATTTAAAATTTTAAATTAAGATTGAGTTCAGGTAACCATTTAATTCTCATTAACTTCTACAGTATTTCTCCCATACTTACATTTAAATTCATTCAAGTACTTAAGTGCTGAAAACATAAAGGATTAACACTTCTGACAGGATACATGGATAAGCAATATTGCCTTACAGAATCACAGAATCACAGAATCACAGAATCGCTGAGGTTGCAAGGGACCTCTGGAGATCATCTAGTCCAACCCCCCTGCTCAAGCAGCGTCACCTAGAGCACGTTGCACAGGATTGCATCCAGGCGCGTTTTGAATATCTCCAGAGAAGGAGACTCCACAACCTCTCTGGGCAACCTGTTCCAGTGCTCTGTCACCCTCACAGTGAAAAAGTTTTTCCTCATGTTCAGATGGAATTGTCTGTGTTTCAGTTTGTGCCCGTTGCCTTGCGTCCTGTCTCTGGGCACCACTGAAAAGAGTCTGGTCCCATCCTCTCGACACCCTCCCTTCAGATACTTGTGCACGTTGATAAGATCTCCTCTCAACCTTCTCTTCTCCAAGCTAAACAGGCCCAGCTCTCTCAGTCTTTCCTCATAAGAGAGATGCTCCAGTCCCCTAATCATCTTTGTAGCCCTTCGCTGGACTTGCTCCAGTAGTGCCACATCCCTCTTGTACTGGGGAGCCCAGAACTGGACGCAGTACTCCAGATGTGGCCTCAGCAGGACTGAGTAGAGGGGGAGGATCACCTCCCTCGACCTGCTGGCAACACTCTTCCTGATGCACCCCAGGATACCATTGGCCTTCTTGGCCACAAGGGCACATTGCTGCCTCATGCTTAACTTGGTGTCCACCAGCACTCCCAGGTCCTTCTCTGCAGAGCTGCTTTCCAGCAGGTCAACCCCCAACCTGTACTGGTGCATGGGGTTATTCCTCCCCAGGTGCAGGACCCTGCACTTGCCTTTGTTGAACTTCATGAGGTTCCTCTCTGCCCACCTCTCCAGCCTGTCCAGGTCTCTCTGAATGGCAGCACAGCCCTCTGGTGTATCGGCCACTCCTCCCAGTTTTGTATCGTCAACAAACTTGCTGAGGGTGCACTCTGTCCCTTCATCCAGGTCATTGATGAAGAAGTTGAACAAGACTGGACCCAGGACTGACCCCTGGGGGACACCGCTAGCTACAGGCCTCCAACTAGACTCTGTGCCACTGATCACAACTCTCTGAGCTCTGCCATTCAGCCAGTTCTCAATCCACCTCACTGTCCACTCATCTAACCCACACTTCCTGAGCTTGTCTATGAGGATGTCCTGGGAGACAGTGTCAAAAGCCTTGCTGAAGTCAAGGTAGACAACATCCACTGCTCTCCCCTCATCTACCCAGCCAGTCATCCCATCATAGAAGGCTATCAGATTGGTTAGGCATGATTTCCCCTTGGTGAAGCCATGCTGACTACTCCTGATCACCTTCTTGTCCTCCACATGCTTGGAGATGGCCTCCAGGATGAGCTGCTCCATCACCTTTCCAGGGATGCAGGTGAGGCTGACTGGCCTGTAGTTCCCTGGGTCCTCCTTCTTGCCCTTTTTGAAGACTGGGGTGACACTGGCTTTCTTCCAGTCCTCAGGCACCTCTCCTGTTCTCCATGACCTTTCAAAGATGATGGAGAGTGACCTAGCAATAACAGCCGCCAGCTCCCTCAGCACTCGTGGGTGCATCCCATCAGGGCCCATGGATTTGTGGGTGTCAAGTTTGCTTAAATGATCTCTAACCCACTCCTCCTCCACCAAGGGAAAGTCTTCCTTTCTCCAGACTTTCCCTCTTGCCTCCAGGCTCTGGGGTTCCTGAGGGCTGGCCTGAGCAGTAAAGACTGAAGCAAAGAAGGCATTCAGTAACTCTGCCTTCTCTGCATCCTTCGTCACCAGGGCACCCACTCCATTCAGCAAAGGGCCCACATTTTCCCTAGTCTTCCTCTTGCTGCTGATGTATTTGAAGAAGCCCTTCTTGCTGTCCTTGACATCTCTCACCAGATTTAATTCCAAATGGGCCTTAGCCTTCCTCGTCGCATCCCTGCATACTCTGACAATGTTCCTATACTCCTCCCAAGTGGCCTGTCCCCCTTTCCACTTTCTGTAGACTTCCTTCTTCTGGTTGAGTTTTGCCAGGAGCTCCTTGCTCATCCATGCAGGTCTCCTGCCTCCTTTGCTTGACTTCCTACTCATAGGGATGCACCGCTCTTGAGCCTGGAGGAAGCGATGTTTGAATATTAACCAGCTCTCTTGAACACCCCTTCCTTCTAGGGCCCTCACCCATGGGATTCCTCCAAGTAGGTCCCTGAAGCAGCCAAAGTTTGCTCTCCTGAAGTCCAGGGTTGCGATCCTACTTAGTGCCCTGCTGCCTCCTCGCAGGATCCTGAACTCCACCATCTCATGGTCACTGCAGCCAAGGCTGCCCCCAACCTTCACATCTTCCACCAGTCCTTCTTTGTTTGTTAGTACGAGGTCCAGCAGCACACCTCTCCTTGTTGGCTCCTCCACCACCTGTGTCAAGAAGTTGTCACCAATGCTCTGCAGGAACCTCCGGGACCGTTTGTGCCTAGCTGTGTTGTCTTTCCAGCAGATATCGGGGTGGTTGAAGTCCCCCATGAGAACCAGGGCCTGGGATCGTGAGGCTACTTCCAGCTGTCTGTAGAAGGCCTCATCGACTTCCTCATCCTGATCAGGTGGCCTGTAGTAAACACCCACAACAGTGTCACCCATGCTAGCCTGCCCTTTAATCCTTACCCATAAGCTCTCGACTCGCTCTTCATCCACCCCTAGGCACAGCTCCATACATTCCAGTTGCTCTCTCACATAAAGAGCAACTCCACCACCACGCTTTCCTGGCCTGTCTTTCCTAAAAAGCACGTAGCCATCCATGACAGCACTCCAGTCATGCGAGCTATCCCACCATGTCATGTTACAAGAGTAAAATCAGTGGAAGAATGGTAAATTCTCATAAGAAAACTTAGGTTTTGTGTTTAGCAGCCTAAATTTCTTCTTTGGGAAGGAATTAATAAAAGGCAGCATAAAGACTAATAAAATATGGAAACACAAACAGAGCTAGGAGAGAAGCTATTAACACGAAAATTATTTCAGTTTTCAAATCTCCATGAACCTCCTATGCCTCTTTATGTGCTATCTTTACATGAATTCCTAACATGAAATCTGGGCTTCTGAGCTGGACACAAAGGTTCCAGAAGCAGTACCTATAAAGAGTCACATGTTTTGAAACAGATCTGAAATATTAACTGCACTGAGAGACTAAGCTAACAGAGAAATATGTACATTCTTCTTTGATATAGGTAGTATTTGCTACTTAAAGTGTGATATTCCTTCATTCCTGCAGTTGGAGGACAGATGTGGTTTGCATGTGCAGCCAGATTCCCAATCAAACTGCAACTTCCATTGGCTTTCCATCAAATAAAGAGCAAAACAGGTTAATATAGGTTGAAAAGAGGCAGTTTGCAACATCACTTTGAGGGATTGAGTCTGAAAGCAAATTATTGGGCAAGAACAATTATTTTTCTCTACAGTGTAGGTTACAGAGGTGGAAAGGCCTAGATGGGCAGGCATCCTTCATCTTTTTCCTCTTATCTTCTTACTGGTCTTCAGTACATGTGTATTTCTGTTGGAATGCCGGAAAGGCTCAGTATTCCTAAACTTTCCACTGTAGTACATCAGTTGAGGAGCTCTGAAGGCTAGACAATACAGATGGTCAGAAAACTTGGCCTTCAGTAAGCTATTGGAGATGCTATAACAGAACTTCACCCTTTTCCAAGTTAGAATGCTAACATTTATGTTAATTTGATCTCTCTAGTCCAAATAAATTTATGTATACAGTGGAACAGGAACAACAGGAACATGGATAATGTCCCTCATTTTAGAATAAACTATAATCTGGTGATTAAAGCAGGCTTTACCAAATGGGGATGAACACGATAATCATTCACCTAGCACCAACTAGTATGTTAGATAAGTCTTGTGCCTGCCTCAACTGCTTGCTAGCACAGGAAATGAGAGAGAAGACACGTTTTTACTGTGTGGTAAGGGGTTTACTGTGTGAATAGTGGAACAGATTGCCCAGAGGTTGTGGAGTCTCCATTCTTGGAGATTCTCAGAACCTGACTGGACAGTCGTGGGCAAGCTGCTCTTGGCAAGCTGGTCCATCTTGCATTGGACCAGACAATTTCCAGAGCTCCCTTCCAACCTCTACTATTATGTGATTCTGTGTGGGTGTGAGTCTCCCGACATGGAGTTACACGTCGAATCTAGCCTTCCAGTTCAAAAATAAGTCTTTCATTTATTATCCTACAAAGGGGGAAGAGGCACTACTGTTCTTCTCCAAGTATCTTTTAAAAGAAAACCTTATTGACATTTCTAGAGAGAATTTCAGACATGGGATCATCTAGTTTTTGAATACCTGTTGTACTTAGACCTGAGATGAATGCTGGAAAGGCTCGATAAAGCATGAGAGAAGAACCTTAAGTGGCTGGAATAATTACATGTCAAAAAGCTGATGTTCTGTTAACTTCAGGCACTTCTAGGACTTTCAGAATTGTAGTTTTGAACATAAAGTATGAATTCAGTATTAGTTCCAATACTTTTTGAAATTGTTCCAAAACAGGCCTTTTATAGAAGCAGCCATTATTGCCTGCTGTTATAGCTACTTTTTTTCCCCCTATATATATATAAAGTACACAAAAATAGTTGTTTTATATACTATAGTAGCTATAATAGCTGTTCGATATGCATTAATAAACTCTAACTTAGGAAAACTATATTTTTCATAAGATTCCACCTGCCCGCAGGAAGATTTTCTGATACTACTTAAGACATTCACACAGTGAATGAAACTAGAAATATCTGGAGGTCTTTCAACTTTTAAGTTGATAGTAAATTACAAATTATTGCATGGAAAAAAGTGAGGATAAAAAAACAGGAGGAGGAACTAATAAGAAAGGATGAAATGATCTAAAATGCAAAGGCTTTTCCAATGAAAATATGATGTACTCAGTTCTCAAGCACATCCTCCAGAAATGAATTTTCTGCACCTGTAAAAATATAGCAGAAGTGTGAGGGCACATCTGAAATGGGTTCTGTTACAAGGACTGCACATTCTGTTTCTCATTCTCTTCTATAGATTTGACAATTTAGCCATGTGTGTGGTAAAAGTAAATACTTCGCTTTTGCTATTGTGCAGTGTAGCTGGAAGCTTCCTGAGACTAACCATCTTCAGTTTGTTCTTTGGGAAAACTTAGGAGGACTTTTTTTTTTTTTAATTCATAGCAAGTTATCCTCCCTTATGTAATGTCCAGTGAATAGATCTGTAGTCTGCATGTAGGAGTCCTAAGGTCAGTGCTGTCCTCTGCTTAACAGAGTGCAAGCTCATAATCCAGACAGTGCCAGCCTTATTTGTAATAAAATATTTTAGATTTATGGCACTTGTCCAGGTATGCTTAAATGAAGGAGTAATACGTGCAAGGCAAGTACGCTGATATGGTATTTAAAACAGATTTTTCACAATGTGGTAAATGAACTGATATAGCTTGGAAGCTGTTAATATGGGGTTTTGGTCTACCTCCATCCTTGGTTGTATAACAAAACTGAGTGAAATTAATGAGATTTTCAAAAACATTAATAATGCATGTTAATCACTTGCAGATGACAAAGTTATAAAAAATTATTTTTAAATTGGTTCATATATTAAGCACTTCTCAGTTTCTGTGTCCTTGCAATCATTGTACTTCAGGAAAATTTAACATAGGTGCAAAATGAATGGGAAATGGGGGTAATGAATGTGGAGAGAATAAAGCCAGTTTATTTCTCAGTTCTCAGAAATGGACATTTGGAAGATATATATGCTTGTAGATGGCCAGTACTAAAGAGATATGTCTTGACTTGCAGTAGCAACCATCAGTTTGAAAGAGTCTTATTCTTTTTTTTAACCAGGCAAATTATGAGAAAATGCACCATCATTACAAAGGCATTTTATAAAAACTGGTCTCAGAAATCTGTTTTACCTGACTCTTCACATGACCTAGAAACTCAAATTGTGAGACTTTTATTTCTGAATAGAAAACATGACAATACAATTATGTACTTTCAATTAGTTTAAATTTTTAATACAAACGTATTCATGATTTTTAAGGGATATTTGAAACAATATTTTAATTTTATTGTTATATATTTTTTAATCTCTCTAACTTTCTGTGGTATTCAATCATAGTTTACTACAAATACAATTTTCCCCAAATATGAGAATCTTTAAAAACAGTATAGAGTAGCGGATTTACGTATCTCTTATTCCAAGCTAAAATGAGATGTTCTAGCTTATTTTCATTCCTGCTCTGTTTTCAGAACTCAGAAAGGCATTTTAAATGGTGAATAGATAATTGCAAGATATTCTAAACTAGTATGTGTATATATATATATATATATATACACACATGTATACATATGTATAAAATATTAGCTGCACTGTTGATTTACTATATAGAAAAATAAGTAATTCATAAGATTAGAGATGGCATTTGTTACAATTTTTGAAATCAAACTTTTATAGTGATTGTATTTTATTTTTTGAACTATGGGGGAAAATAAGATCTTAAAAACTGTTATGTGAAAAGTTATTGATAAATATAGCCTGAGGCTAGTAAGAAAAGCAATAAAAAGGGTTGAAAAGACTTTTTTTTTTTTAATCATAATTATGAATGAAAAACTTATGTCTGTGTAACGAATGTTCAGCCAGCTCTAAAGTGGGCTTTAGGCAGTATTACAACATGGAGAGTTATACACAAGCTACCTATGTATATAGATAAAATATTTCATGTATCTCAGTTTCTAAGTTCTTATGCTTTAAATTGCTCTATTTGGAAAGAGACTTTATTTTCCACTGTGCAAATTCATAATGTTGTATAATTCTTAACTTTCGTTTTTCTTGTTCAGGGTAGCACAGAATGGTTTCTCTTTAGTCTAACCAGTCTCCACCCTTCCTACAAATTAGCGAACTCACTTGACAATAACTTTCAACAACTTTTTAATGTCCAATTCATTTTTTGTTTTGTTTCATTGATTCATGGTTTCATTTCATGAAATGGACAATAATAGGTACACTGCATTCCTGTTAATTCCAGATTGGTTTGATTTCTTTTTTTCCCCTAAGTTCCATTAGTAGGTTTCCTGACCATAACTGAAACTTCCATGACCATGACTTAACTATGAGACTTGAGGAATTTCACAGCTACCTCTCACTTCATGACTCTACTTTGACATTTAGCCTGACACACTGACTTTCCTTTCCTTCCAGAGTACCCCAAGACGTTTCCCTGCTATCCTAAGTTCAGGAAGGATTGTATTTTGCAACCTGAAAGGAAGCCTTGTTATGCTCAGGCCATGTGCTTGATCTGGTCTATCAGGGAGCCAAGACCCCAGAGAATATCTTTTGAATAGTTTAGCATAAGCTATATATTTGGAAGAGTGGCAAGGTGTGGCATTACAAGTTACTGTCTATTTTCTATTGATCATCTCAACTCTGGTTTCAAAGCTGCATTCCAAAATGCCATTTTTTCATGTAGGATCAATGTGTTTGCCACTTGTTGATCTTGGGGTATTCAATTGCAAGTTGCAATTGATGGCAATTCTCTTCATAGTCCTGGTACGTAACTGAGTTGAAAGTTAATTTTGGGTGATGTAGTTCATATTAGAAAATGGTCTGTCTTTATAAATTGAGATTTAATTATAAGTCTGTATTCTTGGAAACCCTTATCTTCCATGTACATGTACATATTGGTTGGATATGTAAATACCACAGGACTGCCAAAAACTAACGTATTTCTGTTATGCATATAGAATGTTGCTCATATGTCCTCTAGATGAAGCAAACTTCCTTATTCAGTTTCCAAAAACTGTCAAATGATTTAGAAATTTCCAATCACAGTGATCTTTGAGCAAGAAAATATCTTTTTATTCTGTATCCGTACTGTGAATAGAAAAATGAATCCCAAATTGATTTGTATGCTAGTATAATATAAGTAATCATAATTTATACGAAAACCAATTTCACCTCTTACCCAACAGAAATGGGCTACTTTTCATAACCTTTCAATTCTTTATTTCCAAACAACAAGCACAAAAAAAGGATTTTGATCTTTAGTGATAGCGTAACCTCCAAAGTATGGCTAGGAACATTTTTTCATTAAAATAAAAGAAAGGGAACAAAAGGATAATCTTCATTCTGTTTCTCCCTCCATAGTAGACTTTTTGGAAACATTGAGCAAATCACTTATGTTTTACTTTACTAAAGCATAGGATTCTGTAGTCTTCTTGTAGATCTACCTAGTTTCATGTAGGAACTCTTACAATGGGTAGCACCATTGCTGGGTATACTTTCTGCCAAATGCTAAAAGTAGCAACAAGGACTACTTAGAAGGGGAAAGGAACACCAGAACTAGAATAAAGCTTGCAAAAATGCAGCAAAGTATAGAAAAAATATAAACAATAATATAGATATAAACATACACAAAAACATACGTGAGTGAAACATTAAATCCACTTTTAATGAGTTCTGCTCCCATCTAATTACCTGTGATCCACCAGTGGGATTTTCAGTTGACAAATTTATTTTGCATCCACCACCTCCCTCATCAGTCACTCTCATTGTCTGGGTTGCATACCAGGAGCTCATGGCTTTTGGAAGTCTGTTTCAAGTCTTGTAGACCTGCTTAACTGGTCCTCCCTGAAGGGAAGCTTAATGATCTGCCTTATAGTTTATTAGAATTATTATCATGCTTACAAGGCAGGACCTCCCTGGAGAACATGGGGATCTGTAGTGGATCACAGTCTTCTGTGTTCTCTGTCATAGCAAAGTTACTTTGTTTTCAAATTCTCCTTATAGTGGGAGGCAGGAAAACTAAACTCTTGAGGGGGAAAATAATATTCCTTCCTCAAGGGTCTTTGGGAAACAACTCTCTCTCAAAGCCTATGTTAACAGCATTCATGGGGACCTTCCTAGTGTCAGTAGAAGGCCTCTGTACATCCAGCAATATATACACATATTAAACTCTTCTGTCAATAATTTCTTTTTTAAGTCAATAAATGAAGAGGAATTCTAAATCACAAAATTAGTTGAGAATTTATCTGATTCCAGAAACTAGACGGTAAGCTTTATCCTCATAGTGAAATAACTGAGTAATCTTAAACATGAATGAGTTGTTAGTGACTGGATACCTAAAATGAGATTCACCCTGTTAAATTCACTTGTCTAAAATTTAGTCATCATGGGCTATGTCTTCAATAGAAAATGATGTGACCAATAGGAATGAATATGTAAAACCAAAGGAATTGGTGCAGAGGAGTGGACATCTACACTATATAAGTTCTGGAGAGTTTATTTCTGATTAACTCTAGTCTCATTCTGTCAAATAAGGAGCAAGTAAACATTCAGGTATGATCCTTCAATGCATCTTCTAATTTACTTTCCTCTCAAAGGAATTCATGCCGCAAGATGATTCTGTGATACAAACAAAAGCATTGTCCCCACTTATAACCAGGAGATTTGTTTCAAAAGTTCACTCCTGATCCAGACTAAAACACTAATATGCCTTTAGTCTGAATTAGTCATTTGAGGTTTCATTAATAATTGATGAAGGTAAATAGGCGACTCCAGAAAGTGAGATATTGGCACTGTTTTAGACACTATGTCAGGATTGATCTGAAATGTGCATTATTTGTAAAAGGGAAAAGGGAACCTACAATGAGTAGCTCAGACTTAGATGTCTAGCAGCTTAGGGCAGATGACTCCAACCCCACTTTTATATAAATGATGATCAGTCTGCTTAAAGTACCTTATTTGATTGCTCCAAAATAAGATCACCTTAACAGCAGTTAAAATAAACCTATTATCCTCAAATTGATCAACATCATTTTTTTTGATCAATCTCAGCTGTCCAGTATTTGACATTTTTAGACCAAACCATCTCCTAATGGATACACTGAAAGGCTTAAGTGTCTAAAGAGATTGGTGTTGAGTGGTTCTGCAACACATTTATCGTATCTAATCTATAGGCTAAGGAGTGTGGCTTGTGATTTTTTTTAGCCCATAGATTTGTGTATCTAAAATAAATTGTAGGTGCAAGAAAGTATACTTTATATATAAAATCCATGCTGTCTGTTCCCAGTCACCATCTTGTCCTTCTTATACCTTGACATGGTTTCCGGGAAGATTTGCTCCATAGTCTTTCTGGGGACTGAGGTTAGGTAAATTGCACTAAAGTTCCCCAGATCTTTCTTCTTACCTTTCTTAAGGTTTTCCTTATTCTACTCATTGAGAACCTTTCTTGACTACAATGACTTTTCAAATATGTTAGAGAGTAGCCTCACAATGGCATCAACCAGCTAGCTGCTTGAGCACCTTTGGATACATCCCAGCTGGTCCTGTGTGGAGACCAGATGCCAGACACTTGTGCATTTCCAGGAAGCTTACATGATCTCTAACTACATTTCCTACCAGGGTTACAGTGGTAAGAGATAAGCCTAAATAATGAGCTAAAACTAGACTCTTGGCTTTTAAGTGAGCAAAGGTGAAATGAATGCTGCAGTAAAATTTGATCTCAGGTTTTCTCGATCTTAACAATAAAATTTGTCAGCTGTCTTGATCAAATAGGAAACTATTTCAAATGTAAAAATAATTTTATAATCATCAAGGGTACCTTGATTAAGAATTTGGATGGATCAAAATATGTTTATCTGACTTGGTTAAGGCCTTAGTACTTCACATACGAAGCTGAAGATGACTTAGTGCTTTAAACTTGATAAGTTGGATAAAATAATGAGGCTTCTTTCAGTGGTAATAGTCCAAGACCAGACCCACAAATAGTTTGGTACCTAGATCAGCAAACAGTAGTGTAAAAATGGTTTACTGATGATTATCATTTGTCACAGAGTTTTTCCAGCCTTGTCTGGTTTTCTGTTAAAATTCATTGAATGGGTTATAAAAACACAGAGAAACAGTTTCTAGTCAAAGATTTGGGCTTTTGTAAGCTCAATAATGTAATCGGAGAGAGGTACAGAATAGGAACTTAAATCTTTAACTTTGAATACAATTGGTCACATTCTGAAACTAACATATGGTTATTGGGTATTTTTCCATTTGAGTGTTCCAGATATATGGAAATACAACTGCAAAGGCCCAGCAAAAGAATCCTGATGATTCATCTTCATACTTGTCTTGTCTTGCAGCTTCCAGTATTTACTCTCAGTATTATACACTTTTGTATAACAGCTGTTTTTCCCTTCTCTGAATATGTTAAGAGTGGAATATGCACTCCAGGTGAGTGCAGAGTACTTTCAGACAGGAAATCAATTCCTTGTATACTTGGATTTAATAAATTAGGGCTTGGATCTCACCATGCTGGGATATTCCTGTATTTAATTAATTAAAAACAAAATAATGTCCCATGTGTTTCAGTAAAGGTCCTCAGATTAACTGGGAGTACAAGACTCGATTTACAAGCACAAGATTTAGTATAGACACTGCTTATTCTATACTTCAAGTGAAAGAAATTTCTATGTAACTTATACTCTTGTTATTTCTCTTAGGCTGTGTTCAGACACCTCAGAGTAATTACTTGCTATTACCTCTTAGTGCATGCCATAGCCATGTTAGGACAAGAGGTGAATCTGTACTGGAATGAGGCAATATCATTTCCCTTCCTGTTTCTGTACTTTTGTTTCCATTAAAAGAAAATGCATTCACATAAGCCAGAACAATATTCAAGGACAGCTGTGGAACCAGCATACCTTAAAACTACATTTGATTTGCGCTGTTGAAGGAAGGTCATTAACAGTCCCTGTATGAGTGATGGCTTATTGTGACAGAACATGTCTCTTGCTCTTGACATTTTTTGACAGAGTTAGAAAGTTTTCTCTCTCTCTCTCTAAGATAACATACCATCCTTGTCTTAAATAGCTGTAAATTCATGTATACAACCATTACCCTACAGGAACAATCAAGGGTTTTTTTTTCATTTGTTTGGGTTTTTTCGTAAAATAGTAGTTATAACTTAGTTTTCCCTCTCTGTTTGTTAGTTTCCTTTTATGTAGATACATATATGTCCTCAGGAATATTTTTGAATGAGTCTAATCAAGAATATATTTTGTCTAATGAATTGGAGCAGAGTGTAATATGAAATAATCTGCTGAGTATTGTATTATATGTATGTAGGAAGAGAAATAGCTCACAGTAAAACTCAGCAGGTAGACTAATAATAGTCCAGATAAAAACTGCCCAGCAAACAGTCAGGACTGTTTCTATAATATGTTCCTTTTGACATTTTGTGAATGTACCCCAGGAAGTAAGACTTCTTATTCTCTAAACTAGTCTTGTATTGTACATCTTAAACATACTGTTCAGTGACCTAAAGACTTCTCCAAGGTATTTTTCCACAAAGGATCTGACTTAAATGTAAATCTTTTCTCTAGCTGCCCTGGACTGAAAAGGAGAGAGGGTCCTTTTGCTTTCAGCCCCTTCCTTCCTCCCCCACCCACCCTAGCTGAAAGGGGTTGTGGTAGATATTATGCATGGTTAACAAAAAATCTATTAATGAAGCAAACAGCTCTTACAGCAAATATATTCTGGACCTCATTCAAGCTTTCCCGAGTACTTAAACCCATACAAGCATAGGTTGTAGTGAAAGAGATGATTGTTCCAAAAAGGGAAGAGGGATCCTGCCTCAAGAATAGTGAGTTATTTGAAATAATACAAAATGAAAGTGCTAAATAATAGTTATTGAAGAGGCTAGAAGGATTGGGATGTGAGCAGAAATCTCTGCAGTGGTTTAAAAAAGTTTAATCCCATGCAGCATTTGAATCATTCTGAGAGACGCTAAAGCTGTGCCCATTCAGTATGTTCAATACCATGTCAAGATATCACAGCTAGCTCTGAATAAGCCTCTTCAGGTACAGGGCAATCTAAGGACGCTAATCTGAGGTGCTACTTAGGGATATTGGCACTAAAAGAGCCTGGTAACATTCATTCATGGAAGTGGAAGAGTACATGATCAACACAGAACATGATATAAGAACTGGATAGTTATGGATCTGTTCCGCATGACTCAGAAGCATTGATGAGTTTGGGTGTTTGATCCATTAATATTCTGGTTCCATGAAAAGGATGCTACAGTATGCTCCAAAAGGTACCCATTCTGGCCAGTTGGGAAACCAGGACTGGAAGATGCGGGATGGAACAGATCTGTGCCCAGGATAGACATAGTCCTCAGAACCATAGCCCGCAGAAAGGCAATGATATTCAAATGTTCAGTATTCAAATGTAAAATGCAGTCATATCCCTTTACATGAATAAAAAGAAAATCATTTCACTGAAGAGTTCATCAGCTGGAAGGACTGTGAAGCAGGAGAATGTGGGTGTTTGAGGTGGTTGCAGGATGATTATGAGTTGTTATTGTAGTACAGCCATAAGAGAGAAAATCCTAATTTTGTTTTGTATCGAGCACTGTATTCCCATTAGAAATAGGGGAAATACCATGGTCATTGTGCAAAGCAACGGTACAGACTAATTGAAAGCCAAAGCGTAGCTTGATAATACATGATCATGAAACAATTATTTTACAGTGGGATAGCTGGAGAGAAGGGCATTTACCATTAGAAGAGTAAAAAGCCAAGTTTAAGGAAGGTCAGGTTTAGGAAGCTTTGTTTAGTCTTGCAAAACAAGGCTGAGAAAACCTATGATTGCTGCTTGTAAGAACATGGGAGAGATAAGTAACTTGCTACTTTGCATGTAAGTTAAAGGATAATATTTAAGATGTTCTTTTAGGAATAAAGTTTTATCAATTTATGAAAAGGATTTTGTCATGATGATGACCAAGTCTAAGCGACCACATAGCTATTATGTGGCTGAAAGCCAGATGTCTCCCACTAAATTCCCCACTTCCCACAAAACTGAGACCAACTTCCTTGCCTTGCTATCAACTCTTAAAAGTGTAATTTTCCACACTTCCTCAAAACAATACTTGCACTTTCTTTCTTTCTTTTTTTTTAAATGTAATCAAATTACCACATTTTCCTTATTTCAGTCTTGAACTCCTGACTTTCCAAACTTGCCTAACTTTTAAGTCCCCAGCAGGGAAGATGCTCCTGCTCCAAGGACCTCATCTCCTCTTTCTAGAGTTCTTGTACCTGGTATCCCTAAGTCAAATGGATCTGTGACAACAGAATAAGAACTCGGTTTAAATGACATAAAGTAAAATTCAAGGTAGTCAAGAAAACACTTTTTAGTGGCAAGGATATTTTGAGCCACTGCAATAGATCACCTGGGAGGTCATAAAAACTTTGTCACTGGAAGCCTTTACAATTAACTTGCAACTACTTAATTAAGTGAATACAACTACTAAAAATGAAATAGGTATATTTTGACCCTTTCTTAAAGTAAAAGGTGAGGAAGATCTCTTCCAACCATATAATTTTATGATCAGGTGAGCCAAAGATTAGAATAAACAAGACTAGCAAGTACAGATAAAGCCACTGCTAGCTGTAACACAGTGAAAAGCTAGCAGGCAAGCAATGTTCATATAGCCCTTAAGTTCTGTAAGTGAGATAAATGCTGTTGTCTGTTACTCTGTATAAAAATATGCATTAAAATTCTTGAAATTGCACATGTTCACTTTAGCAAAAGATCTGGTCCAGAGTATTAAACACATTCTTTATATACTAATGATCACCAAAACTATTTTTTCGATGTTAAACTGTATCTGGACAGTCATAAGTACTTACCAACATTGATGACTGCATGACTTAAGTTTACATTAAGGGTAAATCATATTTTTCAAAAATTATATTTCTTCACATAAAATCTTGATGGTTTGAGAATGTAGAAATAGTGAGATCTGTCCCTTGCTCTACCAGGAAAGCCCACTGTATAATCTCCTTTGAAAAATGGTGAAACTTTGTTGTAAAACAAGTATGTTTTGTACCTTAGAGTATTAGTTGGTTCTTTTAGAATCTTAATATTCTGCAAATTAGAAATATTTTCTGATTCCAGTGTAAATTTACTCATATAAATGACTACTAGTCTGTTCTTCTCTATCCGTATTGTCTTTTAGCTTAAATCATCCTTTACCCATATACTTGCACATACTGGAGTGTTGGTGGAGGGCCACCAAGATGCGTAGGGGGCTGGAGGACATAATATGTAAAGAACTGAGAGAACTGAGTTTGATCATCCTTAGGAAGAAGAGACTAAAGAAAGCTCTTACTGCTGCCTACAGCCACCTAACAGGAGGGTATAAAGAAAATGGAGTCAGACTCTTCTTGAGTCATTGAATGAGATACCACAGGCATAAGTTTCAAAAAAAGAATTTTCAAAAAAATAGTAGGAGTATTTTTTTCTAAAGAGAGCAGGTACCCCATAAAGGTTGTAGCCCAGAGAATCTCCATCCTTGGACATTATCAAAATTCAAATGGATGCAGCTCTGAGCAATCTGCTCTAAGCTGGCCCTGCAAGCTGACCAGATGACCTCCAATAGTCCTTTCCAAGCTGCATTTCTCTATGACTCTAATCCCATATCTCATTCTGCCCTGATGTATTCATAAACAACACAAATTTCATTGCAGCACTTATTTTGCAAGACTGAACAAACCAACTTTTTAAAGTCGTATTCTATGCCTTTGCTCTATTTTAATTAATCTTTCTTGAGCATGGGTGCTCAAACTGCAAAATCCCAGTGATGTTATACTAGCGCCTCCTCTAACTGTACTAGGAATACATCCTAATAAATCCAGAAAGAAACTGCCTTTTTCACATTCTAAGTAGATTGCTGCTTCATCCATTAACTGTAATCAAAAACTACATGATACCTCCATCTTCAGGCCTCTGAAATCCATAATTTGGCTAATTTCATGAGCTAATTTTCTTATGAAATATTAATTTTATTTATATTCTTTCTGAAGATTGTATATCTGTGTTCCAGTTATGATTGCTATTCAACCATTTCATACTTTGCACCAGTAGCTGAAGTTTCTTCCATTTTATTGTCAAAACTTCTTGGTTTAGTATCATAAGGATGAAGTTCCATTTGGCATTAAGATTTTGAGTTGTTTGAAAGGAGCCTGCAACTGAGCTTCATTTTCCACATAGGCGTTTATAACATTCTGAAAAATAGAATCCTGAATCTCTGACAGGAGCATCTTCAGTGCTGAACAAGCATGTATTCCTCGAAAGTGGTAGGTATGAGATATTACAACTTGTATAAACGTTCTTAAAGTTGAATGGCTTTAGGTTTATAATAGCTCAAATGCACATAAATGCAGTTGTTATATTTTCTTCAGAAATCAGAGTGATAAAGCTTTTTTTTTTCAGATCAGTGCACATTGCAACAACAGAAAGATAATTGTAATCAGACTAGCAGAAATATTAATTTATTTGCTGCGAACTTCATAAATAGTTGGAACTAAACAGTGTTTTTGTGTTTTATCTCAGGACTGGAATACAATAAAACACCAGCAGAGGGAGCCTTAATACCATACAACGCACGTTTTGTGCTTAACTCTCTGAGTCTCTTGTGGTTAGCCAGGTATTTTGTTCTCACAGAAATTTTTGACCTCTCAGTCTAAGTAAAAAGTAAAATGTCTCTGTTATGTCCTGCTCATTAGGGTTTGTGTACCTGGTGTTCAGTTTATAATTTGTTCTGTATGTTGTCTTTTTCTCGTATGCTGAATAGCTGTTAACTAGATATCTTTACAAACTAGATATCCTTGCGATCCGGATATTCTTACATTGTGCATTTCAACAAAACGCAGTGCAGAAGAAACTTCCTTAATAAATCCTTTTTCTGTGTCATTATTACAAAGAGGGTGTTCAGAGTCTCAGGAAAATCATAAAAATTCCACAGTCCATCAGGTCCTACTAAATGAAACGGAGAAATTGCACATCCAGGAGCAGTTGTTTGATTTAGACATTCACAGAAGCACTAGCTGCTGTTTTTCACTCTGTGAGGTAGTTTCCATATCTGGTGCTGTGATTTGGAGTGTTCTTTCGCGCTCTGTACTATAGAACAAATAAACTTCTAGCCTCAGTTAGACACCAAGAACAAAGGGAAAAGTGTGGAAAAGCAATCAAATGTTAATGCATTATGTATAGAACCATCACAGAAAATAGAGCTGAGTGAGGATTTAAGAGGCCATCTGTTCCATCCCCTCGCCTCAAGTCAGGTTAGACTCCATTTGCACTATTCCTAGCAGCTTGGTTAACCTGTTATAGAAAAGCTCCAATTATGCAGTTTTTCCACAACCTCTCCATCTAATCTATTCCAGTCTTAACTACTCATTTCATTATGACTTTTCTCTCACATTCTAAAGGAAATTTCTCTTAATGCAGTTTTAACTAAATAATGACAACCCACCAGACTTTTAGTCTCATGCTGAATTAGGGCTGTGTAGATTTTTGATGCCAAAGTATCTGCACCGATGCTGTGAAAGAAAGGCTTAGCTCTTCTAATCTTTAGCAAAAGACTTGAGTAGCAGAGAATTGTAGCAGGGGAAGAATATAGGATAGGAGAGAGTGGATTCTGTCTACTCAGTTAAGGCACTTGGAACTCAATTCTTAGCCTGGCTTCTAAAGAAATAAAGTTTATATGATCATTGTATTCATTTTTCTGTCTGTCACTCTGTTAAACTCAAAATCTTGTAACATGCAGAAAGGAATTATACCTTTATGTAAAGCCAAGAGTTTATTGTTGATATAATTGAAACCTCAACAGAATAATCAAATGAAGTATTAAATCTAATTAATGCAGAAAAAAAGGAAGAAAATAAAGAGAAGAATATTACTACAGAAAAAATCTCAATAATAATCCAGTTAAAACTGTTATACACACACTTCTCTTGCTCACCCTTGCACAGCCCTTCTCAGTCCTAAGGGCGATGGGTCCCGTCTTTCTCAAGAAGAAGGCAGGGGGTGGGGGGGGGTGCAGAAAGGGTCAGTGTCCCAGCTTCTTTGCTGTGAGGAGTGTCATGTTGATGGTGGGGATTCTTCCCCTTCTTTGCCAGGGGAGTATGAGGTTGATGGTTTCTTCTTCACTCTGCATTTGTTTGGGACTATTTTTATGTTTTCTGACACACTTTTGCACCTTGTTCTTTTTAATTGGTCTGCAATGTCACATTACATCCAAATTTTCTATATATCATGTTACATGCTAATTTTTTATATACAATGTGATTTATAGACATTAGATATTTTTTCTTTGTTCCCTTTGTTACCCTGAAAACTAGTTTTGTCCAGCTCCAGATCTGCATTTCTATAACAAACCATTGGTAAGTTGTCTATATTCCTGGGGTCTGCCCAAACAGGTGCCATCCTGTGGCCTCTTTCTTATTACCCCATGCTTTAATTCACTCCTCTGCACTCCATCCTGTGTTCCCACTGCTATCTTACCATACTTGTATTGCTCTACCACTACCTCACTGTGCTGGAGTCAAAAATATTTCACTCTGCACAGAGATAGTACTTGTTAGTACTATCTAAAAAAAAAAAAAAAGGCTATACCGCAGAAAGATAAGCAAAGGTAAAACTGATCTGGTGTAACAACCTGGTCAGTAGAAAAAATGCTATTACAGCTAAAGAAGCTAAAACAAAACTCCAAGCAGGACAAGACCAATTCAGACCAACCTGACAATCCTCAGCCTCAAGACCCTGCAAAGTCGGTTCAAGGCCTGTTACTAGCAGTGGCAGTGACGTAATTATGGGGCTACAGGGCCACAAGTGCTCCCCTGTACCAGCTTTTGCATTTCAATTTGAAGATTGGAAACGCAGAAATAGGACATTGCTACTCATTTTTTAAAAACTAGTATCTGTGAAAAGAAAAGAGTATCAGTAATACCCAGTAAGAAAAAGGTTATACTCAAGATGAAAACATATCTGTCCCCCTTAGCTTGGCAGGTAACCACCTAATGCATATGCGCTTGCCAGATGTTCACTATGTGCATGGCTCTGAAACAGCCACTGGGTGCATAGAAGCCAGCAGGGCACAGAAGAAAGCTAGTGCTTTGTGTAAATGCAGGTAAAGTTTGGGAGAACTGGAGTTAGGTTGCTTGAGCTATTGTAATGGGATGGGGACAGAGAACTTCAGACATCAACAGGAAACTAGGCTAATAATGGCTTGCTTTGCAAGCATATACAGTACCACAAAGCAAGAGAAATCTGAATCATACAGTCATGAAGGAATTTGAGAGGAGAATGTTAAAGACACAAATATGCATGATTTTATACAGCATATACACTTTTCAGTTTCTGGGGAAAATTGTGACTCAGATCACCTGACAACCCAACAGTATATTTAAAAACAGAATTTTTTACAAAGAACTTCTTTCACAGTTCTTTCTTGTTTGCATCTGGAATGGCTACATCAGCCATCCCAAATGCAACCATTTAAGGTGCTGATTACCACAGTACCTGATTGCTTCATCGCCATCAACATACTTTTCTTACATAATTTCTGTGATATAGAGAAATGGTTATTATTCTGATTTTAGGGATGGGGATCTTAATCGTGAATCCTCAAAGATATTATAGGTACCTAATAAACTTCCATTCTAAAGGAAACAGATACCTATATACCTTTTGAACCAGAGACTTGTCTAAAGTCACATGGAAACTGAACCCAGGTTTAAGTCCCAAGTTAAGCAGTAACCCTCTTCTTCCCAGACATACAGACCTCTCCTGTTATGATCTTTTCATTTGCAGAGGAGTGGTACTTCTTGGGTTTTGTCCTCTCCTTGATTGGACTTGTATTGCTAGCGGAAGGAAATTTAACAGCCACATACAATAGATAATATGAGTTATGGCTGTATAATCTAGTTTTGTATAATCTATAACTGACTTCAGGAGACATGGTACAACAAGTTCCTATTTTTTTCCTGAATACTATGGAAACATATAGTTGTTCAATTAAGAAAGAGGTCTGAATGACACTAGGAGCTGAGCCTCCTTTGAACCCTCCTCTGAAGTCAGCAAATTGCTAATGACTTGTTCCATTAGCAGTAAAACTAAGGAAACATGATTGTTTACAGAATATTGCATCTTACTCTCATAATTACTCTGGAGTCTTCCATGATACCTATCACTTCTGTAATATCTCCAGTTTTGCCATATCTTTAGTTGCATCACATATCCTGCAGCTACTGTTTAGGCATAGGCATAAATGCTGTCTCTAGCTCTAGGTTGCGTATGTGTTGATTGGCTGACAATATATTTTGAAATCATGATCTCATGTGTCTCATGCATAGAAGGCTTTTCTTCTACAACGTTATTCAATTTTTCTCTCTTTCTTTTCCAGACACTGACTTTTATAAACCTTGTAAGTACTTTATATCTTTTAGGTCTCTTCTCTCTGCCCAATGTGCTTGAAATTAGCTTGAAATTATTACTAGAGGACTGCCAGATGGACAGATGGACCAACACATGGTACAGTCACATAAGCCTCATTTTCTGAAGTGAGGAAGAGACAAGAAATGCCTTCAAAAGAAGAGCATCTCTAGAAAAAGAACAGTTGTATAGCTCTTTATCTACCACATCTTGCACTATGCTGTAGGCAGAAGGATAATGTTTATCAAGGCAACTGAGTTGTAGCCCTGCAAAGCTTGTGTTCTGAATCCTCTGAAGCCTGGAGTGGTATTTCTAAAAGTCATTTGAATCAGTAAGAAACAAAATCTTTCCTAAAGGTGTAAACTCTTCCCCCCCCGCCCATTCTCTCCATTTCTCAAAGCATCATACCCTTGAGCAGATAAATCTTCAGTACTTGAAATGTATCTTGAAGTTCTTTGCCTCCTATATCCATTTTCACTGTTTTAACATTGCAATGGCACTTGAGTTTTATGAAGCTCTGAAACTTTGATATTTCAGCAAGTACAAGAAAATACTGACTTCATAAAATTCCTAGACTAGTACACAAAGAAACAGAAAAGGCCAATAAGACAGCAATGTGTTACCTAAAGGCAAGTCTGATTCTCAAATATGTCCTGTCTTTCTCTCTTTCTCACACACGTAAGTGCACACGTACTCACATGCATCACAAACGAGGTATCTGTAGACTATAATTTCTAAGAACAAGGGGCACTATGATCTAAAGAACCTCAGTATGCTGGCTGAAAACTCCTGGGAGGCTAAATAAGCATTAATGTAAGAAAGGTCATCATATAGATGGCTACTGAGAGGAATGTAGTATTCAAGTGCACCAGTATATTTTGCCAAAGCAAGTTTTGCAACACAAAATGACCATTTTACACAGTTGACAGTTCTATTAGAAAAAAGTATTCATTTTTTCTAGGTTTTTTTTTATTATTTTCTGAATGGAAAATATAAATGTAATAATTTGTTTTGACTTTGTTGCTCTGATTCAGAATATTTTTTCATTCTGTTGAACTGAGCCAATGCATTTAATTATGAATCGATTCAAGAAAACAACTGCAAAAGAACATGAATCAATTACCTTGCTCTGCCAGCATACTGTCTTTGAGCTGCTATAAATTGGGCTTCCAGTGTACTGTATTGGCCAGTCTCTCCGGAGAATGATATCTGAAATAATGCACACAGATATCATTTTGAGGTGCATGATACTCAGTAAAAGATGTAAATAACTACAGGAAGGAATCAACTAAACTTATCCAGCGAAAATTCTGATAAAGCAAGGTACCAATAAGGAGCAAAGAATTTTATTATTTAACTGATTCAAAATGAATCATTTCAGGTCAATTCAATAAACTGAAACAAAGCATTTTTTGTTGGAACTGAAGAGTATAGATTTGCCTGGGGAAATATTCAATCAAGAGAAATGAAAATCGGTCTGCTACTTTGGTGAGCATGGCTGTTTAATAATCTGACCACTTAACTCTGTTATATGAAGTTGTCTGTGATGAGTTAATTTTATCTATTACTGCACACTAAATGATCTCTACAAACTTACTGTAAAAGAATTAAGGGAGGAGAAGTCATCTATCTGGTTGGCAACACCAAAATGGAATAAAAAATGCAAAAAAAGGGAAATGATGAAAAAATAAAGAGAAGAGGGGAAGAGTGTTTTAATTTTGATATAGTAACTGAGATATGAGAGATGGGGAAAATATTACATTACACCTTGGTAGTTGGAAGGGTGGAGAATTTAACAGTACATAAGTTAACCTGTGAAACAGATTGTACATTATCAGTATCTTGAGCCTCAATCTGAGATTTTGGGTCAAATGAGTATGTAACCACCAATGAAAATTAACCTAACTCTACTCACATCCTCTGTTTTTAGAGATCCAATATATGTGATGTATTTGAACGCTAGAGGGAAGCACTTCACTGAACTACGTCAGTTTATAGCATTTAAGAGAAAACTAGAACGGCAGCTGTAGTGATGGACTTTTTTGCATTTAATAGGAGCATTAAAATTTTTCAGACAGAAAACACAGTTTAGTGGACTAAGGAAGTGAGTGTTGGTTATGAGGCTTATTCTTCCTATAATGCATATAAATGTACTCTAAAACTTCAGTTTCTGTTATGGATCGTGGATAACCAAGCAAATTATATATTAAACTAATCGCAGGTAATGCTTATATGTCATGGTTTTCCCATTTCTTCCTTTCTCCTGCAATTGATGTTTCCTACTTTAAACCTGTTCTTCCTTTAGTACAATTAAAAGGAAAAAAATCTTTAGGCTCTGATTCACTACTTTCTGTAGTTTTTATTTCTGGCCTGACATGCTAAGGGAAAGTCTTGTCTAAAGAAGCTTTTTTATTTTATGCCAAAGTTAATGACTCTAACATATCGGCGCTCATGCACGATTCATGAGAGCTGATTTAGCACTAATGCAGGTGCACAGAATGGCTCACGCTCTTCGCCTGCTCTTCCTGACGGAGGCATAATGCTGCTACGATTTCTAACAAGGAGGAACTGGAGGAATGAATCAGGGAGAGAAAATATATAATGTATATATAAATGTGGCTTAAAATGCATTGTAAATGATTTGTACATAGCTAGTCAAATACCCTTCTCTAGTGGCAGGCTAATCTTTTAGTGAATGCTAAAATACCAGGCTAGATCGTCATCCTTTTGGCAACCCTCTGAAGCAAATTAGGACTTGATCCTTCTGCCAGTGGAATCATTGGCAAGCAATCATATGCACAATATGCTGTTTCAAATGCAATCAGAAGAAACGTGCATTTGACCTAGTTGGACAAAACTCTTCACCTGATAATCACCTGATAACTTGTAATCACTTGATAGCTTGTCACTTCTCTATTTTTTTTCCCTATATGTAGAAGGAGTTTCAAACAAAGTAAAATTTTTTCCTCATGCCTATTGAAAGTAGTAGAAGTCTTTCTGTTGATTCTAGTAGCCTTCAAAATTGATATCAAAATTGTCTTTTCTTTGAAATTGGTCTCATTATACAGTCATTACATTTATAGGAATATTTATTTTATTTTAAAGTTAATATTG
The DNA here is from genome assembly GCF_036417845.1 of Apteryx mantelli. Taxonomy (NCBI): domain Eukaryota; kingdom Metazoa; phylum Chordata; class Aves; order Apterygiformes; family Apterygidae; genus Apteryx; species Apteryx mantelli. Next base: position 156,948,950 of record NC_089979.1, read on the forward strand.
ACAAGCATTTAACTATTTCTAAATGCTGCAAGTCGGTGGGAAGCACTCATTCACTATTTCTGGTTTAATTTTTTCTTTTCAGCTTTTTAAGTTTTCCTTTACTAGGGAAATACATTAACAGGGAAAAATAGACCTAAGTACTTAAAGTCTGTATGATTTGCTTAGACTAGAAACCTAACTTTTCAATACTAATGTTAAGTAAATTGAATTCCATTCAGCAAAAAGATCCTTCTTTGTTTTACATGATAAATGTACTGTATATACAATTATCACTTAAAAGTATTTATAGGTATATTTATATAATAAAATACACATTCTTTATTTTGAAATGTGACAAATCTATGTAATATTGGAGAATGATACATTTTAATCAACAAGGAGCTACTGTATTTTGTCTCAAATCTCATGTAAAAATGTTTTTTATAGTATTAGATTTTTTAGAAATGTTATACCTCTCTTTAGGTTTAATTTTGAAACCCTTGACTTTAGGTTAATAGTATCTTTTCTCCAGAGTCAAGTTTTTACAATGACATAATCTTACTGACTACCAGATAGTCACTCCAGACTCTCCTGGGAGATGAAATTCATCTATCAGTGTCTATAAAGTTCTATGCCACTGATTTCATGGAAACTTCTATTTGATGCAGTCAGTTATTAAAAGTGAGCAAATAGATCAAATGATCCACATATCATCCATGAGTTACATTATAGAAACTGCTTTTAAGCTATCAAATGACCTCTTTATCTGTTTGGAGTATGCAGTGATGTAGCTCTGCCAACTAACACTTGGTATTGTACAATAGATGATGCTACAGATCTGGACAGATCCACACAGTCTTTGAGAGAGTACAGATTTGTAGAGAGACTTTGCCCACTGTATACAATACATGTGCCACTGTAGTGACAGCTGGAGAAATGTCAGAGCATGCCGCAGAAGACAGAGGTTTCTCACAAAAGAAGACATTCTTGCCTGGTGAGAAGTGATTTTGTCCAGACTAAAGAAGCTGTTTACTGGAAAGTCTAATGGATCCAGGGGAGAATAAAGCATTGTTATAGCAACATCTAGATATATTTAATACAGAACACAGCGTGTACGTATGCACACTGGTGGCCAGTTATGGTAGATGTAACTTGATCTTCATGAGTGCTGCATACAGCAGGATATATTAATAATATCACTGCTGTAACCATCACTTTCGTTATCTCTGCATCATTTTTCTGGGTCTAGAAACTGTTGTGGAGAGACAAGACAATATCACCAATTTTGCGGTTCCTGAGAAAGTCCTGAAATCTTTATTTAAGATTATTGCTTCATTTCATTTCCTATAAATTTAATTTATAATCCTACTTTATTATTCTTCTATATCTTTATTTCCTTCTGTACAAGAAGGGCTTAGTGACCAAAAAAAATACAGCCTTATGACAGCTCGCTGTGACCAGTCTGGTAGGCTGAAAGTAACTCCAGGGCAGCCCATTCTGAAAGAGGGAAGCAACAGTACTTCCAAATGTTTTCCAGAGCCAGGAAAGTAAAGGAGTATAAATGTCAGGCTTTGGTTTATGCACCAAATGGTCTGGGAGGCTGTGTTTCACTTAGTGGAAACTAATCCTCAGTGAAAAAAGAATGTTATATTTTCCCACTTTTTGTTTGTCTTTCCCTTGATGTCCTTTGCATAAATTGAGCTTCAGATTTGAGCTTTAAATTTCAGATGTAAATGGGGAGCCACTGCATATGAGATTCTTTCTAGTGCTCTTTATTACAGTCAAATCCAGAGAAAAAATTAATCACCTGAGAGAGTAGCATTTCAAACCACATGGACTGAAGTTCGAGGCCTAGATAAGAGGACAAGAGTCCTGGAATTACACTGATGATGCTCCAGCTGAAGGTCCTGAGACTGCATTGCTAGGGCAACGCCTCACTTGCATTATGCTGGGGAAAATTCCATGGACAGCCTAAAATAAGCACAAGTAACTGTCTATTTTAGGGTGGGCTAAATAGATCTCTAGGCTTCACTAACTTTATCTGATTATATCTCTATTGATTGTAATTGGAGCTCAGCTTGCATGTAAACATCTAAATTTAGATATCAGTCTGTGAACTGTACCACTCAGGATGACTATATTGTAATGGAAAGATACCCAAGATAGAGCTTTAAACTATCCAGCTTGGATAAAATCAATCTAATTTCACAGCAACACAGAATTTAGTTCAGAATAATATCCTGCCACGAAGGGTGACTACAGTATAGGCTATTTTGGAGGTCTGCAGTCATTTACTTTGGGTACTAAAAGTTTTAGCATTGACTTAAATGGGATGTTATCTGGCAACCAAGCTGTTTACCAAGCTGTACTATAGAACCTTCATGCAAAAAGTACTTCTTCCTTGGGCATTTGTATTAGGAATGAATTCAGCTGGCCACTTTGATGAAAGTGTGACATAGTGTAATGACGTTATGCTATTCTTTATTTCATTTTTTATTGTGTAACATGACTTTATTTTCTTGCATGGATACCAAACAGTAGTCTTGGCTGAGATCATGCAGTGACACGTAGCTCATTGCCATGGGTGGCTTCTGTTAATCCATAATCAGTAGTGCATTCAAAATAGTCAAAGTTATTCCCACCTTAAATTCATTACATCATACCTACTGCCATAAAATTTTCTTCTGCCAGCATGCATGTCTTTGGTAATCTTCCTGAATAACCTTTCTTTAAAATCTTCACTAGTATCAATTAAGAATATGATTATATTTGATTTCTAAACTTATTTAAACTTATTATTTAAATTTATATTTAAACTGATTGAATTCTAAACTTATTTAAATAGTTCTAGTGATGGTACAGAGCTGTTAGCAGTTTTGAAAATTGACTAAATATTCCTATCTCTTATTTTTTGCCCCCAAACAAAACTACTTTATCTTTCAGTCAGAGTCATTTCCTTGGAGATTAATTTGGCCTTTAATCAGATTTATCAAAATAAAAACATTCTTGTAAGGTGTCAGAGAAATTAAAATGTGACCAATTTACACATATGTTCCTTCAGTGATTGTCAGTCACTCCTTCCCTCTTTTATATTTGCAAAAAACAATTTCGGGTAACTGTCCTAAATTTAGTAATTGACATTTTCTTTGTTTCCTTGCAAGTGAATTTAAAAAAGCACCTTATTAAGTGCTTTTAAGATGCCCTCCTAAAAATAACATTTCTGCTGTAGAAGTAGGCGATTAGGACACCATTTAGATTTCTTTGGAATCCTCCCATTTTTAGTGTTAGCAGGTTCTTATCTGTTCTGTTACTGATGGTATAATTACACTCCACCCGACTTCCCTGGGAGGGCCATAATCTGCCCCTGGTTAGGCACAATGCTGGCAGAGCTCTGGTAGTGTACAAGCACAAGGGACTGGGAAGGGTGTGCGCAGAACAGGTGACCTCTGTGCTGTTGTCTGAATCTCTCAGTTGCAACCTACACTAGTATCTTGAAGTTTCTAATGTACTGCAAAGTATTACTCATGACCAACCTTTATATATACTAATTTAAGCCATTATTAAAAAAAGATTATGGTTAAGTCTAAGATGACCTCTGTTTTTCCACTGTGATTTATTTTTTAATTTGTCCATCCACCTCATAATATTCTTTTCCAAGTGTATATTTAGGCAGGGTGTTTGTATTATTCTTTTTTCTGTTATCCTTAGGTAACCCACCCATGAAATTTATATTCACTGTCACTTATCTAGTGCAGCTGGGGATATACTTTGAGGCATTGAAAAAAAAAATATATATATATATATATATATATTTACCAGTGTGAAGACTAATTATTATTTTTCAAATCAAATGGTCTATTCACATTATCTGGAAAGAAGAATTTTCTAACCTCAAATGATGCCAATGACAGTTAAAATTCTTGATTGTTAACTACTTGTATGGCTGTTATGCCAAGAGAGTGTTATGTCCTGTATACAAAAGGTGACAGTTCTTGTTTCAAAGGCTATAGAGCATATAGACAAACCAAACAGAATGGGAGGCAAAGAACAAGTAAAAAAAGGTGAGGGATGGAGTCACTGTGAGCAAATATAGTTCTCTATAAGTTACAGACACTTCCCAATAGATGTCATCAATGCGGTAATGAAGTCTAAAACAGGATTCTTGATTTATTTCTATAGCATTTAGACTTCCAGAACCATACAGAAAGTTAACAACAAAGCTAAGAGCAAATTTTAGGAGTAGGAGTCCCCTCATCTACCTTAGACTTATGTAGCATTGACTATATTTCTGAGGCTCCCTTTATATTCATTGAAATAGGCTTTTTTTAGGATTCAATACACCAGATATATTTAAAATGTCTATTTTAGAGTAAGAGGAGTTCTGCCCTTGACTCCATGGTCTACAGTGACTAGGTTTTTACTGATCATACATGGGATGTCTCAGATAAAGAGTACAGTTGCTAAAGACTACATTTAGTCAGATGAATTCCACTCTAAATCTTTTAACTAAAGGAACAGTGCTCTTCTTGCTGGACTATGGAATCATTTTGAATAAGAAGGTAAAGCAAATCTAAGCAACTGCTATGTATTTCAGGATAAGTTCAAATAAACCTTCATCTCTTCACTTAGCTTTGCCAAATATGCCTGCTTTGAAATTCTGGAGTTACCTAACTCAGCTGAATCTTCCGTATTTTCACCATCAATACTGTCCTATATTCTACCACTGTACTATCCAGACAAGGCAGAAGATTTCAGAATCGACTACCACACCAGTGCATTATTTACTATCTCACACTGTTTTGCTTGCATATAAACTACCCCAATGAACTGGTGTCTGATGGAGGAGGTCCTAAAATATTAGAAATATTCATGGTTTCAGCTACTGACTTCTTATAAAAATCCCTTCAGCCAGGAAAGAGTTCAAGCGATTCTTACTTGAAATTTGTATTCTCATTATATTTAATAACTCTTTACACAATTCATCTAGGTCAGTTTAAATGAATGCCTTGTTGCTACTTAGATGATTATGGGTTGCAATTCATTTAACGTGCCCAACGATTCATGTTTAATTTATTGAATTTAATGCAGTATCTGAGTGACCTATGCATGTGTAGTATTTTAAATACATGCACACTGGCACACAAACCTCTGCAGTACTTTGCTTAAGTAATGAGCTTATTGATGTGTTAAAGTTTGAGATATCATGTGACCTTTTATGCCACTGTTTAATTTAATGCTGCTTGCATTAATGTCTGGGTTGACTGACTACTCCTCAAAAGCTCCATGGCTTTTATGCCGACAGTAATGGTTCATGATGAGTCCGGTTGTATGATTTGTTACATGGACATCTGGCATGAGCCATTGACTTGTGTTTGCATCTCATTGTATTTTTGTGTTGGGAAACTATTTAATTAATATTCCTTGTTCACAGCTGGAGGTATGAATCTTCCTCCAATATCTGACAAATGAAACATCATTTACAAGTAATACTCAATGTCTTCTGTAAAAGTGATTTTTCTGAAGGGTTAGGCTATGCTGGGCATACCCGTATGATTCCTTGAATCTTCTGTAGTGAAGTTTTTTTCATTAATGTGAGGAGAATGGAGACAGACTTGGGGAAACTTGAAGTCTCTTAAGATCCAGAAATTCAGGCTATTACTTTCATCAGCCTTATGTTTTTACGCTTCCTACTAACCTATTCTGTGTTCTGTTTCTGTTGAAAGATTGCACTTTCAGTTCTCCTCATGTTACTGAGTGCCTGCAGGATAGGAGGATAAAAGAATGGGATAAAACAATAGAAAGGATAAATACTAACTTATTTAGGAAAAATGTAGTTGATGAAATCCATGACACCAGAAGTGATTTTTACCTTAGCCACACTCCTTTCTTATCTCTAAAACACAGTACCCAAGCTGGTACTTGGTATCTGCGATATCTGTGGGCATTTTTCATCACCTGGTTCCAGAATTTTTACTCTCCTCTACCTACAGGGCCAAATTCTGCTTTTGATATTCATCAAATACTGTGGTATTATTATTATTATTATTATTATTATTATATGCATTTTAGTGAGTTTTAAGAAGTCCTCACACTTGGATAACTGAGAAAGAATACCTCACTGTAATCAACTTTAACTATTTCTAACTTTGGCTGAAATACCTCAGTAAAAGAGTTCAGAAAGTACTTATCTGCAAGATTTTGTATGTTTCCTTTGCTAAATATTTGAGTTGTAAACAGTGACATATTGTTCAGTAAAATTTTTCTTTCCAAAGAGTTCCTAAGCAAACATCAGTGCACACTGTAGTGACTGCTGGAACATACTAGTTTTAATTTTCTGTCAATATATAAACCCAAAGTCCCCAAAGAGCAATGATTTAGACAACATTCAGATTAGACAACTTACACTAAAATATACCTTGTAGTGGGTCAGAAAATGTTATGTACCAAGCAATCTGGTTGACTCTCAGTACATCAAAAATATGTATTCAAATATCAGCTGGAAAGATATCTAACAAAAAGATCTTAGACAATTAAGTGTTCCAGTCCTTATTGAAACAGCAAACCAGGCCTTCAACATTTTTTTTAAAAGTAAATTTAGTGCAAATACCTTCATTAGCCCCATAAACAAGCATTAATAGCTTATGAATTTAAGCTATTAACTTTATAAGAGAAAAATTTGCTAGCATAGCAAACTTTTGAACTGAGAACTAGTTTAGTTGTTACACTTGTGTAGCAGAGATAAAATCTTATATTTCCATTGTGTGGAGTTGTGATTTATGCCAGCTGAAACGCCAGCCCTTGACTTATACTTATTTCCATTGATATTCTTCCATTATTTCAAAACATATCGAATGCATTACACATTCATCTATCCAAACTTAAACTGAAGTAACATGAACCCCTAACCAACCACTTATACACGACTCAAGACATGAAGTGACTCCCTCATCTTTAGCTATAATGATTTTGAGTGAAAAAATGAGTTGCCTTGTGGAAAACCCCTAAAAGATGAAAATAAATAAATAAAAAGTCCTGATCTCTTAAATGTATAATGTAGCTGAAATACTAAAGACTAACAGCCAAATTCAGTATTGTAAATGCACTTGTGGGACTGTGAATTCCCTCTTGGACATTAGAATTGACACTGAAATCAGAAACATGTTCCTGTGAAGGCTGATTTTGATGCCATTTTACAATCTTATCAATTTCTCTCAAGAAAGACGGATCTTAGTTTAAATTGCTATTTATTTGTTTTGCTAAAACTCCATTTTTTATTTTAGCCAAGTTCTCTCATTTCACAAAGCTTGTTTAACTGGACTTTCTGTATTTTTGAAGAAGAAAAGTTAAGGCTAGGGAGGCGAGGTTGGGCAGTTGCCGTTACTGCTTCCACTCCCGAGGTCCTTGCATTCTGTAGTGAGCGTGTGTGCTCACATGTGTATGGCCCATGCCTCTGCCCCACCTTATGCAGATTTATGGACTGTTTCTTCACAATGTCCCCCTCTCCTGTCATCTCCATCATCTGCAGTTTTTGGGGTTCCATGTAAATAGAGGGAAGGATTTAGAGAAATCCCTAATAAAAATAATAACGAGTTAGATACTATGGCCCTTGACTTGGCAAAACCACTAATTTCTTTGCTTTTTTTCGCTCTCCTTTAAGGGCTGTGAAGTTGAGCTAATTAATAATAACCATAATGAATTTGCATCTATTATAGGTACACTGTCATCCAAAGACTAATTTCAAAATGCTTTCGGATGTGAAGCATCCTACCTAAATTCTGAAAGTCTGAAGCAATGCCTTTTGTGAGTGATAAAGGATACAATGTGCCTAGATTTTAATTCTCAGTTCTGATTTCAATGGTCAAAAAACAAAGTAGCTAGAATATGTTTATGTAGGAAAAGTCTGTTATTGCCACCTTTACTATTGAAAATAGTGCCTTTTTCACGCAACCCAACTCCATTGATATACTTTGAGAATAAATGGCTTGATTTCAGTTTTGATGATCAGACTTCTTTTTCACCCTAATCAAATTTTGGATTGACCTAGGTGGTAGATCTTCTTTTTCTCCAAGATTGAGAAATAGAATAGTATTATAATAAATGTAATAATGCCCTGTGCCCCATATCCAGAAGGTTCACTAGCAAGCAGGTAGGGCTCGAGTCCAGCACCTATCCAGCAACTGGAGTACTACTTTGCCATCTCACCATCTCAATGAAATTACTTACTATTCTGTAGATTTCCTATAGTGTCTAGGGCTAGTTCCTTAGTTAGCAGATATTCTAGTCTCCATTTATAAAGTGAAAGCAATAGTTGTAATGGTGTTGGGGAATAAATGCGTTAAAGATTTTGTATGTTTCAGCTACTGCGGTAACAGATGCAATATAATTTCCATAGAGGATCAATTTTTGCTTTGTTTTGCAATATGACTTATGACAAATCCATGACTGAATGTGATCTTTTGAAATATTTTTGAAAGATATTGTGCCATTTCTTTCTGCCAACTTTTGTGAGGTTTCTATGTTAATTACATTCTGCCTGTGTTGCGGCTAATGGAGTGTATATTGTCCTAAATACATCTTCATCGGCAACATGGATTCCAGTCTGGGTTTCCTGGCAGCAGGCTGCTGATTTCAGAAATGATATATTTCTATTGGTGGAAGAGATGTTACTCTAATTGCCTTTCTTGATGTTGTCAATATATACATTGCGTGTAGCTGCTAAATTGCTCTGCAACTCCTAGCAGTATATATCCTGTGAGATGTCACTTTCATTTCATGCTACACAGCTTTTCTTTCTTCTGTTAACTCCGTACAATAGCTTAGTTCCCTGTTCCCCTCTATGTGCTGAGGTGGTGTGATCAGAACAACAGTAGTTGCAATCAAACTCACAATTAGACTGTGATTCACATTATGTAAAAGATTCATCATGCCAATTGATGTGAAATGACATGCGATCTCTAGGCAGTGATTGCACAAGGCTTTAATCCCTCCACAGGCTGAACCCTGTACCTATAGTGGTTCAGCAAAGCTTAGTTGTAATCATTCTTGGACTAATGCCTTTCCATGATTTCATTATGAGGAGTCTAACAATGAGGCCTTTCTTCTGCTACTTCCTTTAAATGCCTTTAAGGGTGTGCTGATTACACAGTTAGCATCCTGCATGTAGTTGACCTTTTGGGTAGAAATGGTATGAAACTAGAGGTTTTTTACTGTTCAGGGATTAGGTTTCTTACTGAAGCCAGAAGACAATTTTTTATCCTTTATCTTAGCATTCCTTTTTCCCTCTTGGACCACAGTGTCAATTACTTTGGAACTCTTCAAAGGCAAGTGAATAGGAATTTCTTTTAGGAGCTCTATCTAAAAACCAGACATTTTTGGAATCTCTAAGATGAACAGGCACCTTAGAAGAGAAGACACTTCCAAATGCCCATTTTCAGGAAAAGTAAATTCTAACCATTAGTGTATGTCTTCATTCTTAAATTTACTCTAGATATTGAAAGATGAGACTCTTTATATGGACATCTCTGAAATACCTCAAGTACCATTCCAGTTCTCTTCCCTGAGCAGTGAGTGATTGATATATGTAAGTTGATATATATGTATATCAACATACATGCAGAGGAAAAGGGTAACTCCAAGGAATGGTTAGACTGGAAACTGTGCAGTGACGGGACAGGCAGGGGTTTCCAGCCTTGAAGCCTAAACAGAAGTGGATTTGTCTTTAACACATGTGAAAGACAAAGAGTATATAGATGCCTGATGTGTATGACTAAACTCTCTTTCAAAGAACTAAATATGCATGTAGAGTGGCACTGATTTTCATTTGTGAATAAGTTATCCAGATGAAAAATCCTCTGGGATATCTATAACAAAATAATAATAAAAAAATCATAAATATGTAAATTGTTACACCTTTGGTCAGTAATTGAAAACATTAATTTCCAGAACAGTAAAAAATTAATCTTTGGTGGATTTTGTAATTCAGGCCCTGTCCTATTTCATTAAGCAGAAAATGCTGATGATTAAAGATCAGCCTTAAGCTGTAGTCCTCATCTTCTTATAGAATACTTTAAACCCATTTCTGCCCAGACTTCTTTTAATTAACTATTTCTATTTACAGGATCAAAGAGGACTTGAGCCAAGACCCACTGAAAGCAGTGGAATATATCAGATAAAGCTGAAAGAAGCCAAAACCCATTATTTTGTAGTTTACCTGCAAATCCCATTCTGATTTTTCTCTGCCATGCACATGCTGTAGCAGAAAAGCCATGCTCCTCAAGCAGAGTTCTGATCCTATGAGAGATACTGGCAACTTCCTGAAGTCATTGGGACTTTGCTATTTTTACTGTTTGTAACACTAATGAAAACTGTGTTCAGCCACTGTAAATAGGGTGGGCATTATATAATACAGACAAACTTTTCATGAGAGAAAAGTTTTTTTCAGAGGCAAAAGATGTGTTTGTATGGATCAAATATACTGCAGCAGATTGATTCCTCTCTGGTGAAGATTTATATTGCATTTAGCATTCCTGTGATTTGCTTTCAATTTGTCCACCACTAGTAAAGCCTCTCAAATTGCGCCATACCAAGAATATGTAGTCACTCTGAAATTCTTCATTCGTAAAAGCCAGTGCATGTACTATAAGCTAAGTAGACTGATACAGAAAGGTATAATCTTGTCCATCTTGAGGAAAATTGTTGACTCAGTTTTTCAAACCTTTGCCTAAAATAGGTGATCTCCATACTTTCACATTTTATCTTACAGTTTTCACTGTTGACAGGAAGAACTATAAATCAACAATCTTCATGGAGATTCAATGCCTTGGGAAAATGTACTTGCTGACTTACAGTCAATCCTTAACAACACTGTGCCACACTATGCGAGTGTTATCACCTACTACTAATAGTAGGTGAGTCATGTGGGAAGTCTGTGGCAGAGCTGAGCCTGGCAGAGGCACATTTTCAGTTCCTACCCAAATGCTTAGTAAAGAACTAGTCTTCCTTAATTGCTTATATTTTATAGTTGTGACTCATTCTTTCAAGTTCTAGTCTTTTTAGCCACAGATTTGAAAAGTTCCTGTTGATTCTAGGAAACTTAGTATACCTCAATTGATAATGAAAAGAATGATAAAAATCAGTCATTGGTCACTCAGAAATCTCAACAGTGGGTTTCTGTAAAATTTCTATTTATCTGCCAACCTAGCTACCAAATTAATTATTTAAGACTGAGAGAATGAGGTCAAGGAAAACAGTAGAGGTTTTTGGAGTAACAAATCTGATTCACAAATACAATAATTCACAAAAAATGATGGGCCAGTTTCTCAGAAGCTGTAAATCACTCCATGTTTGTAGAAATATCTCATTTATATCTTCATTTATTATTTTCTTGTTTTCAGATGCTTTAGTTATACAAGAAACAGACTTGAAGTTTGTTCTTTACTTTTGGAAACTGTTTAATTGAATAATGTTTGATTTTAATTAATACAGATATGAAAAGCCAATGAGGAGCTGAAAATTCTCTGAAACACTTCTACTGGCAGAGTAGTATCTGGATGGTTTAACTTTAAATGTCAAATTGCCATTTTTTTAATTTCTTCTGTTCCTATGCCATAACTAGACTCAGAATGGAACTTTATGTGCAAAAAATAGAAATGGGAAGAGACTTTTTTACTCAAAAAGGTTTACGTGTGCTAGGGGGTAGCCAGATGACTGTTAGCAATCATATTACTACCATTCAGGAGGTTGCTGCTGGTCTACACTCCATGTGGAAATGGGGGCCAGACTCAAAGTCTTTCAGATAAGATCTTCCTCCTAATGCTCCATCCTGGAGTGCTTTAGTAGCATATTTCCTCCAGCTTCTTGACAAAGATACTATAGGCACAAGAAAGATAAGGTTTAAAAAAAGAGAAAATAGAAAAAAAATCAGCATGTGTAAAAACACACAATATCTTTATATGCTGAATGGTATTTTACATAGTATCAGCAAGCCTGGTCAAAATACTTTCTTTCTTTTTATTCTTGAAACAAAAATCAGATGTAGTACTCAGAAGCTATATATTTTGTAACATTTTTAACTTAACATACACTATAGACTTGACCCTGACTGAATTTTAACAACTAATGACATATGGATCTGGGCTTACAGGAAATCAGTTCATCTGCCCTGGAGAGAACATTAGGATCCGCTTCAGAAAAAAACACTTAGGAATATGCTCAACTTAAGCATTAGATGCCACTATTGGAGTCTATTAAACTAAGCTGTAGCAAGCACTTAAGTATTTTCTTTATTTGGATAAGGACCACAGAAAAGATGGGCAGAAGAATAAAGAGAATAATTTTGGAGATCTTCAGTAGTACCCAGAGAGTGATCCTCCAAAAACTCATCATTTACCTGTTGAAGAATCTGTGGTTTCACCTGCTTAACACCATACAATGCCATGTAAAAAGATCTGTATGGTATCTCTTCTTGTGAGCTGGGAGTAGCATATCTTCATTAGCTCAGTCTGTTCCAGGGCTTTTATATTCCCTTTTCCAATTTCAGTCTTCGGTAAGGGAAGAAATGGGATAACAGTTGACACAGACTTAGGAGAGACAACACTATCTATTCAATATATGTAGATATTTCATTGGTAACATTTAAATGGCCAAAATCCTATCCTAAAGGCCATTTACAAAAGAACATTCAGCTGGCCGTTTGACTTTGATGGATGTAATTTTTTTTTCTAAATGAGCTTGATGTTCATTATAATAGAAACATATGTCACTGGTAAAAGTGCTGAGGGCCATGTGCCACCGCCCCTTTGTTGCTACGGACTGAACACTGGAACCCTGATGGTGCTCAGGCTGTTTCCAGCTAGGACTACAGATGTTGATTTTGATCTTCTACTCACAGAGCAATGGACACATCCAATTATACCTACTAATAACAAGAATCTTTATGCACTTGTAATGTATTTCTTCATCAAAACAAACTAATAGGTGGAAACTGAGGTTAGAGGATCATGTTTCAGGTGTGAACATATAGCATTAATTATTACTTACCCACCTCTATCCACCCATGATTTGACCTTTCTTCTGTCTCTGTTACTTCATGGTGTTGCACCATCACTCTGAAAGGGTCTATCTCTAGGTACATAGTGCCACCAATAGATAAACTTTCCTCAACATCACTTCAGGAAGAATTTAGAAATCTTGTAAATTAGAGATTTACATTTAGAAATTTAAATTTAAATTTAGAAATACTATAAATCACTAAGGGTATGAGTAGAAGAGTAATCGTTTAGAGTTTTGCCGTAACTTAATAGGATGTTTTCACCAGCTTTTGCTTCTAAGCCTAGCAGATCTAACACTGATAGTGTTTGCCACTTTCTGCTTTCTGTACAACAGTTCAAAGAGTATCAGCTGTTGGCACAGGAACCCCATGGGAGTCACTGGTGGTTGCCCACAAATAACACCTTAGGAACTGAGTGCTTCTTAGGTGGTGACACTCCAGACACCACAGTTTGTGCTCCCAGAGACTTCTATTTCCAAACATTCGGTTCTGTTAGAATATACCAAATTTCACTAGAGGTTCTTCCCCCATTCACTCAACAGCTGCAGCATGGGCAGCCCCTGGGTGATGTTGAACTCAGAATATGATACCCAGTAGCAGAAGGTGCAGGAATTGCGTCATGGCCAGAATGCACCAAGAGGTTCAACAGGCTCCTTCCCCAATCTTGGCAGTTTAGCTGACAGTATTCAGGGCCTACTCAGATATGGTGCAGCTGTGTAACCTCGGATCAGACTTTTGTGAAAAAAGCTGCATGAGAAAGACCTTCTCCGGGGTGTCACCCATGCAACCCTTGCCCCTTGGCTCAGGAGCTGCATGTACACTCAGGCTTTTGCCCTTTTGCCCACATTGTAGGTATGCCTGTGCTGGGCATTGTACCTTACTGATCCTGACTCTGTCTTGCTGACTTGACTTCTTGGCTTGATATGCCTTGTCCCTATGCCTTGTGTGGAGATCACTGGACTTGTTGCTGACACTGGCTGCCACTGGACCTGCTCTGCTCTTCTTGTTGGGGTCCTGGGGGATGCTGCCCCTTCCTGCCCTCTCACCCTCAGCTCCTGCCCTCTCACCCTTGGCTTCCGGCTCTCCTTCCCTCGTGGAGCACTCTTGCTGCTAACCGGCATTATGAGACTAATGAAGTGTATTTCAATGAACCTAAATTAGCCCCATACAGTTAATTCTTTGGCATATGTTGTTTTATGATTTTAAATGTTTTACTCCTTGCTGTACAGAGCTCTTCCCAGCTTTGATATGCCTTGACCCCTTTAGATGATCTTGGAGTTTCGTGTGAACATTTTCAAACCCATGAAGCTGATGAACTTATCAGTACGTCGCAAGTTCCTTGTGCTGTTGTTAGCTGCATTGTCTCGTTCCTGTTTTTTCGCTCTCTGCTGGTAGGCCTTTCCACCTTAACGAACATCAAAACTTACCACAGTGGTACTGAGGAAATCCCAGAGAGCAGCTATAATGTGAAACTCCCTTTTTTGTCTACTTTAGAACTTGGCAAAATAGTTGCACTTTTTTAATTAGATGCATTTTGTTTAGAAGATGTTGATTCATGAAAATATGCTTGTGATTAAGTCAGTTTTGCTGAATCTCTGCACTACAGGCTTTTAAAACAGAATATTTGCTATTGATTTTCATATCATTAAGATAGCTATTAATGGAAACACAGAGCTGGAAAAAGTGCTAAAATATGGCAGTAGATAAGGCATAAAAACCAAAAATGATGAAAATTCTAATTAGTGCTTGCTTGAGGCAACAGTAGTAATACTCCAAACTCATGACAGAGCCTGATTGCTATAAAATAGCTCTGTAGAAATGAATTTCCTAACACCTGCGTGTGGCTGAGAAGCAAGGAATTATAAAAGGACTGGGATTTGTGTGAAATTCCTGCATTCTCCATCTTTAGGTTGGAATGCTTAATTTTTCAGAATTTTTGGGGGCCAGGGTTAAAAACTTCCTCCCAAATTACTAACTTTCTTTCAAGATATGAGCTGCAATTCTGAAAATAGAAATTTGCTGTTTTTTTTCTTAAGAACATGTTGATGTTATTTGTAAATCTCCAAAAAATGAAATGCCATGCTTGGGAAAAACTTTTTTTTTTTTTTTTTTGCATTTGTCTGAAGCTAGGATGAGCAAAATTTGTTCTACCAGCTTATTAAGATTTTAATAACACAAGAGGAAGAGAGAGGGAGCATTAGCTTTGTTTTATCAAAGAGTTAATATTATATGTAACACACACATCTTTCTCTAAGATAAAGTAGGTTTTATTCCTGTAGTGCAATATAGTGATATTCTTGGGTGTAATGAGTGGCTGAAAGATGAGGACAGATGTTTGGCAAGGAGGGTTCACTTTGGTTTGTGGGTACTCTGTCATGAATCTCTCTATCTCTGTTCTTTGTATTTTGCTCTGAACAGGCTATCTGAACACTGAAATGCCAGGTCACACCAGAGAGTGAGAAAAGATTACACTATGTGACCATTTGAAAACAGCATATAACAGCCTGCTTGCTGGAGTTGCAAACTGGCTGTTCTGAGATTGCTAGAGATTAAAAAACAAACAAACAAAAAAATCCAAACAGTTTTACTTGTGCATTGCTCTCACTTTCCTACTTTTCTTATTCTCCTTTACTGATCTGTATTTCATTTGCTTTTCCTGGGCTTCAAATTTTGCCATCTTACAGTCTCCATATTTAATTTTAGGGATTCCTAATTTTGGCCTTAAATTGGATCATAACCTTTACTGGACTAAATTCTGAAACCAAAATCATGTCATTATTCAGCTAACTTTCCAGGTTAAATTTACGTATACTTGTGCATGTTTAACCAGCGGTGCTTTCAGCTATTTCTGCTTTATATACACAAAACAGCCATATTTGTGCACAAATAACTAATCAGCTACACAGCAGCTGCTTCGACCCTCATAAATTGGCAAGGCCCTGACCCTGAAAGCTTCCAGATGCAGGCGGAGGCTGCCGTTCATGGTGCTCAGTATGGACAGGGTTACCTAACTGTGCTCATGACTAAGTTCAAAACAAAACCTTGCCACTTGCTCTTTTCTGAATTTTTCTTTTCTCTTCCAGATCTTGTTGTCAGGTCTTAACTTAAAAAGAAAAAGAGAGAGAAGGAAAAAAAAAGGTATAAGTTTAACTGTTCTTGTAGGTGTAGTTTATATTTGATCATTTTTTGAATTTGCGAATTTTGCGTGTGTGTGTGAGCGACAAAGTGTGTAAGGGAAAAGTATGTCTATTGATCTGTTTACCTACCTGTTTTTTGCCACTTTGTGAAGAAGGTCCTCATAGCTTGCTTTAGAGACTGCTGTACAGTCTTTGTTGGATGGCAAGAACCATGAGTATTAAGAGGAATGTGGTCCTTTAGTTGCAGAAAATGCAAGTGTCAGACATCTTTTTTTTTTTCTTTTGAGAAAGCACAGAGTACAGCATAGACAAGTCCTCTGGATCATATCTGTGGAGGAAATGAGAGGGATTTTTATCTTAAAATAATCAGTATTTTACCTAAAAATACTATTGTATGACTTTTTAATGCATGTATCTAGACTTAACCTTTAAGGGAGGGAGATATTTTAAAACTTCCTCAAAAGGCTATGGTAGAAGACTTGTAATGAATTTGGTGACTGGTTTTCAACTGAGCTGCCTATACTGTCACACCTGCCACAGGTTACTGTCTCCATAGGAGAGCTGCCAGAAAGGGATATGTTGTGTATGCCTCAGGACCTGGCATCTTAGCTCAGACCGTTGGTAAAGATGGGTTTGAACTAAGACATCTGACCTCGTGCTGGAGCTCTGGTAGCTCAGGCACATATTCTTTTCTGCTGACTCCGCAGTTAGGGTAGTGTCCTCTGGGAAAAGTATGGAATAGGCATGGGCAGTAATTTCTTAAACTGTTACAACAAGAGTTGCTAGAGCTCATCTTCCGGTTTATTAAATATTAAATATATACACACAGATATGCACACAGACTTAATTCATTCCTTGTGTAAAGTTGTATGTTTAAAAGAAAAAAAAGAATCTGTGTTGGTTTTCTGTTTCTACTAAATCAGCATCTTTGTTCTTGGAGATAATAGTTATTTTGTTTATTATATTAGAATCAAACATTCTTTATAGCTGCACTTTCCAATTTTACTCAGGTAGATATCCATTGGCATGAAAGAGTTAACTTCTGGTTTCATACCAATTATATATGTATATAGAAAACTTCTGTGAATAAATCAGACAGATAGCTCAAAAAATGTGTCCACATATAACTAAATAAGTACTGTTTATTGTATATATTCTCCTTTGTGCTTACCATAGGCACAGTTGCTTGCAAACAAAAAGGTTTTCAAATTTTGATAATATAAGCAGCAGCAAGACAGAACATTAGTGAACTTTTAATTATGATTGTCAGATATTTTCATGTTACTACTCACATTGGATAGTTTTGAAAGCGAGTATTCTGAGTTAAATGATGTGAAAAAGTACTAAATATTTTATAAATAAAAATGGAGGAAAAGCAATTTTCTTATTTTCCTGGTTTAATAAGGATTGTACCAAATGATTAAAACAGGTTTAATAGTAGCAGATTTGCTATTATAGCTGTCTTCTACATAGACGGCATACACATTGTTGTACTGACTTCCCCCTGCTTTCGTCTGTTTGAAGAGCTAAGATAGAACAATTTACATTTTTCTTCTTTCAGAAAGAGCAGCTTTGATAGCTTCATCATGATATGACACCGTGCAACATCAAAAGCACTTTTTGATTGAGCACTGGCTTTTCATTAGTGAGTCTTTTTAAAATTTTCTTCCTTTATTTTACATTTTTATTTGAATGAGTTAGATTTTTTTTTTTTTTTAGTGTTTGTGAGAATGAAGGGCTGATAATGCCACCAATAGGTAGACACAATGAAGGTGAGGCCCATCACTTGGCCCTGACAAGGCTGTTCCAGTTCCCTCCTACCCTGCAAGCCCTCTGACTCTGCTGCCTAGGGCCTCACTTAAAATGGCCATTTCTGATTTACACATTAAGGAATCACAGAGTCACAGAATCACAGAATGGCTGAGGTTGGAAGGGACCTCTGGAGATCATCTAGTCCAACACCCCTGCTCAAGCAGCGTCACCTAGAGCACATTTTACAGGATCGCATCCGGGCGGGTTTTGAATATCTCCAGAGAAGGAGACTCCACAACCTGTGTCACCCTCACAGTAAAGAAGTTTTTCCTCATATTCAGATGGAATTTCATGTGTTTCAGTTTGTGCCCATTGCCTCTTGTCCTGTCGCTGGGCACCACTGAAAAGAGTCTGGCTCCATCCTCTTGACACCCTCCCTTAAGATATTTCTAGACATTGATAAGATCCCCTCTCAGTCTTCTTTTCTCCAGGCTAAAGAGTCCCAGCTCTCTCAGCCTTTCCTCATAAGAGAGATACTCCGGTCCCCTAATCATCTTCGTAGCCCTCCACTGGAATATCCAGGCTCAAGAGCAGTGCATCCCTATGAGTAGGAAGTCAAGCAAAGGAGGCAGGAGACCTGCATAGATGAGCAAGGAGCTCCTGGCAAAACTCAGCCAGAAGAAGGAAGTCTACAGAAAGTGGAAAGGGGGACAGGCCACTTGGGAGGAATATAGGAACATTGTCAGAGTATGCAGGGATGCGACGAGGAAGGCTAAGGCCCGTTTGGAATTAAATCTGGCGAGAGATGTCAAGGACAGCAAGAAGGGCTTCTTCAAATCCATCAGTAGCAAGAGGAAGACTAGGGAAAATGTGGGCCCTTTGCTGAATGGGGTGGGTGCCCTGGTGACGAAGGATGCGGAGAAGACAGAGTTACTGAATGCCTTCTTTGCTTCAGTCTTTACTGCTCAGGCCAGCCCTCAGGAACCCCAGACCCTGGAGACAAGAGAGAAAGTCTGGAGAAAGGAAGACTTTCCCTTGGTGGAGGAGGAGTGGGTTAGAGATCATTTAAGCAAACTTGACACCCACAAATCCATGGGCCCCGATGGGATGCACCCACGAGTGCTGAGGGAGCTGGCGGATGTCATTGCTAAGCCACTCTCCATCATCTTTGAAAGGTCATGGAGGACAGGAGAGGTGCCAGAGGACTGGAAGAAAGCCAGTGTCACCCCAGTCTTCAAAAAGGGCAAGAAGGAGGACCCAGGGAACTACAGGCCAGTCAGCTTCACCTGCATCCCTGGAAAGGTGATGGAGCAGCTCATGCTGGAGGCCATCTCCAAGCATGTGGAGGACAAGAAGGTGATCAGGAGTAGTCAGCATGGCTTCACCAAGGGCAAATCATGCCTAACCAATCTGATAGCCTTCTATGATGGGATGACTGGCTGGGTAGATGAGGGGAGAGCAGTGGATGTTGTCTACCTTGACTTCAGCAAGGCTTTTGACACTGTCTCCCATAGCATCCTCATAGACAAGCTCAGGAAGCGTGGGTTAGATGAGTGGACAGTGAGGTGGATTGAGAACTGGCTGAATGGCAGAGCTCAGAGGGTTGTGACCAGCAGCACAAAGTCTAGTTGGAGGCCTGTAGCTAGCGGTGTCCCCCAGGAGTCACTACTGGGTCCAGTATTGCTCCACTTCTTCATCAGTGACCTGGATGAAGGGACAGAGTGCACCCTCAGCAAGTCTGCTGATGATGATACAAAACTGGGAGGAGTGGCTGATACCCCAGAGGTCTGTGCTGCCATTCAGAGGGACCTGGACAGGCTGGAGAACTGGGTGGAGAGAAATCTTATGAAGTTCAACAAAGGCAAGTGCAGGGTCCTGCACCTAGGAAGGAATAACCCCCTGCACCAGTACAGGTTGGGGGCTGACCTGCTGGAAAGCAGCTCTGCCGAGAAGGACCTGGGAGTGCTGGTGGACACCAAGTTAAGCATGAGGCAGCAATGTGCCCTTGTGGCCAAGAAGGCCAATGGTATCCTGGGGTGCATGAGGAAGAGTGTTGCCAGCAGGTCCAGGGAGGTGATTCTCCCCCTCTACTCAGCCCTGGTGAGGCCGCACCTGGAGTACTGCATCCAGTTCTGGGCTCCCCAGTACAAGAGGGATGTGGCACTACTGGAGCAAGTCCAGCGAAGGGCTACAAAGATGATTAGGGGACTGGAGCATCTCTCTTATGAGGAAAGGCTGAGAGAGCTTGGCCTGTTTAGCCTGGAGAAGAGAAGGCTGAGAGGAGATCTTATCAACGTGTACAAGTATCTGAAGGGAGGGTGTCGAGAGGATGGGACCAGACTCTTTTCAGTGGTGCCCAGTGACAGGACGCAAGGCAACGGGCACAAACTGAAACACAGACAATTCCATCTGAACATGAGGAAAAACTTTTTCACTGTGAGGGTGACAGAGCACTGGAACAGGTTGCCCCGAGAGGTGGTGGAGTCTCCTTCTCTGGAGATATTCAAAACGCACCTGGATGCAATCCTGTGCAATGTGCTCTAGGTGACGCTGCTTGAGCAGGGGTGTTGGACTAGATGATCTCCAGAGGTCCCTTCCAACCTCAGCGATTCTGTGATTCTGTGATTCTGTGATCTGCAGTAGTGTGCCATGTCTCTCTTGTATTGGGGAGCCCAGAATTGGACACAGTACTCCAGATGTGGCCTTACCAGGGCTGAGTAGAGGGAGAGGATAAGTTGGACAATACTGGACCCAGTACTGACCCCTGGGGGACACCGCTAGCTACAGGCCTCCAACTAGACTCTGTGCCACTGATCACAACCCTCTGAGCTCTGCCGTTCAGCCAGTTCTCAATCCACCTCACTGTCCACTCATCCAGCCCACACTTCCTGAGCTTGTCTATGAGGATGTTATGGGAGACAGTGTCAAAAGCCTTGCTGAAGTCAAGGTAGACAACATCCACTGCTCTCCCCTCATCTACCCAGGCAGTCATCCCATCATAGAAGGCTATCAGATTGGTTAGGCATGATTTGCCCTTGGTGAAGCCATGCTGACTACTCCTGACCACCTTCTTTTCCTCCACATGCTTAGAGATGGCATCCAGGATGAGCTGCTCCATCACCTTTCTAGGGGTGGAGGTGAGGCTGACTGGCCTATAGTTTCCTGGGTCCTCTTCTTGCCCTTTTTTAAGACTGGAGTGACACTGGCTTTCTTCCAGTCTTCAGGCATCTCTCCTGTTCTCCATGACCTTTCAAAAATGATGGAGAGTGGCTTAGCAATGACATCCACCAGCTCCCTCAGCACTCGTGGGTGCATCCCATCAGGGCCCATGGATTTGTGGGTGTCAAGTTTGCTTAAATGATCTCTAACCCGATCCTCCTCGACCAAAGGAAAGTCTTCCTTTCTCCAGACCTTCTCTTTTGTCTCCAGGCTCTGGGGTTCCTGAGGGCTGGCCTGAGCAGTAAAGACTGAAGCAAAGATGGCATTCAGTAATTCTGCCTTCTCTGCATCCTTCGTCACCAGGGCACCCACCCCATTCAGCAAAGGGCCCACATTTTCCCTAGTCTTCCTCTTGCTACTGATGGATTTGAAGAAGCCCTTCTTGCTGTCCTTGACATCTCTCGCCAGATTTAATTCCAAACGGGCCTTAGCCTTCCTCGTCGCATCCCTGCATACTCTGACAATGTTCCTATATTCCTCCCAAGTGGCCTGTCCCCCTTTCCACTTTCTGTAGACTTCCTTCTTCTGGCTGAGTTTTGCCAGGAGCTCCTTGCTCATCCATGCAGGTCTCCTGCCTCCTTTGCTTGACTTCCTACTCATAGGGATGCACTGATCTTGAGCTTGGAGGAAGTGATGCTTGAGTATTAACCAGCTGTCTTGGACCCCCCTTCCTTCTAGGGCCCTAACGCATGGGATTCTTCTGAGTAGGTTCCTGAAGAGGCCGAAGTCTGCTCTCCTGAACTCCAGGGTTGTGATCCTACTATTGCCCTGCTTCCTCCTCGCAGGATCCTGAACTCCACCATCTCATGGTCACTGCAGCCAAGGCTGCCCCCGACCTTCACATCTCCAACCAGTCCTTCTTTGTTTGTTAGTACGAGGTGTTAGAGAATATCGGACTGAAGCTGTGTAGAATTAATTGCTTAGCATAACTTGCTTAGCATTAGTAGCTAAATTTGCTGAAGCCTTAGGCCTCAGGCTGTGAACTTTTACTTAGATAAGTAAAAGGGGGCCCCAGAGCTGGTTCAAGCTGGAGGGATAAAGAAGCTGTACGGACAGCAGGAGTAGCCAACCTTGAAGATAAGAAGCAGCCTGCCTAGAGACAACGAAGGGGCCCAAGGAAGAAGGGGAAGAACCCAGACCTGACTATTACTATTGGTCCAAACTATCGCTTAAGGGGTGGGGAATTTAGATTGTAAGGGTATAACTGCCCAGGGATTTCTTTGTTCGGGGTCCCTCTTTGGAAGCACCCAGCTCGAGCTGTAATTACCGCACGTGTATCATTAAATTTTATTTCTCTTCAATCTGACTTCGAACTTCTGCCTCAGGAAGAACCTAGGGTTGGACCCTGTTATGGAGGCAGGTGAGGCTGATTTTCCTTAACAAAGGTCCAGCAGCACACCTCTCCTCATTGGCTCCTCCACCACCTGTGTCAAGAAGTTGTCACCAATGCTCTGCAGGAACCTCCGGGACTGTTTGTGCCTAGCTGTGTTGTCTTTCCAGCAGATATCGGGGTGGTTGAAGTCCCCCATGAGAACCAGGGCCTGGGATTGTGAGGCTACTTCCAGCTGTCTGTAGAAGGCCTCATCGACTTCCTCTTCCTGATCAGGTGGCCTGTAGTAAACACCCACAACAGTGTCACCCATGCTAGCCTGCCCTTTAATCCTTCCCCATAAGCTCTCGACTCGCTCTTCATCCACCCCTAGGCACAGCTCCATACATTCCAGTTGCTCTCTCACATAAAGAGCAACTCCACCACCTCACCTTCCTGGCCTGTCTTTCCTAAAATATCTTATAACAAATATATAACAAATATCTTACAACAAATTAATATATAGCTAAAGTTTTTCTATGCATTTAACTGCTATAGTATATTGTTTAGTATATTATATATTTAACTGCAGTTTTTGTACTGTATTATCATGTGTCAATAAATACTGGATTTATAGTACTTCCGGACCCTGAGGTTGCCCTGTACGATGGTGTATTGATACAGATCTGTTATTTGCCCTAATTTAGCTTTCCTAAGAAGCAGCTTGATGGTATGTGAAGATTTTTGGATAGCAGAGTATCAGACAAAAAGAAACCTCCTTCTCGAGCGTGTCCTCCCTAAAATTGCCTTTTCACTGTGTGAGCACAGCTTGTGTGTTATCCTGGCCTGGCCTGGTTAGGCCAACATGGTGTTCTGTTGTGCCAAATGGTCATGACAATCCAGGCCCCGACAAGCTCTAAGATCGCACCACTGCTTCATTTCATGACATAGATATTTCTTCGGAAATCTTACTCATGTACCCAACACACTGTTGGCCAATTGCACTTTCATAATATTGGTTCACAAAGTACCTAATTCTAGGTGTACACATAGAGGTTAACCATTAAAATATGATTAAATAGCTGTCACTAGCTCTCTTTGAAAGACAGATGATCAAAGAGGGAGTCTGGAGGCAGAATTTGGGTGGCTTGATAAATTTTGATTGAAGAAGGAAGGACAACAGAAGAAAAGGAATTACAATTTGATCCAGCCTTCCTAATACAAATGTCATGGTGCACTGATAGCCACAGGCCAAATACAGTGGAGTTTTTTTGACCCTGATAGTTAATTTTCCAGGAAGTTTAAGGCTCTAATGAATCAGTTACCATGCCCTTCTGATGCTTTTGCTTTTTTTTTTTTCCTTCAAAAAACTATTTGTTTTTCAGAACAATTCGGTCTGTGAACTTGTTGGTATTCAAATGTCTGATTGTGGAAAACTTTGCTTTACTCACAGGACAGACTGATTCACAGGGCTCTGATTCTGACATCATTTTTCACTTGTCCATGATTGTAAGACATTGCCAGAATAGCTAAGAGAAAACCAGCTATTTAGAAGTCCAAACTGAATAATTACTTTGGAAAAAGGTGTCTTTTTTTTTGTCTTTTTTTTTTCTTCTTCCCTAGCAGGACCTGTGTCTTCTAGTTGTCTTGGTTCTTTTTTTGACCTAGCTTTGTCACTTAGGAACATGGAAGAAATTACATTGTTAGCCAGCACGACTGGACCAACAAATTGAAGCTTAAACCAGGCAAGAAGAATACTGTGGTCCACCTAACAAGCCCACTTCAGTATTAATAAGGATGGCATAACCTCATCATAAATGAAGAAGAAACTTTAAAACTAACAACCTTTATTCTAGTAATGCTGGACACCACTGAAATGAAACAACTTTTATTGTGTTTTCTGTTTGGTTGCACAAGGTAGCAAGGTTGCACAAGGTAGTTTAGTACAAAGTGCTGACCTCACCTCTGGTGAAATCCTGCTGACATCTTTGATCATGGTCCCACAGCTTTCAGGTGGCAATTTATCCCAGAAGGTTGTGGAAGAAAATGGTTTGTAGCTTTCCACAGTAGCAGAAGTGGCAATGTTCTTAAAAGTTGCAACAGTTTACTGGAGTGATTAATCCTCATGGGTGGTGTACCATCTTACCCCAAGTATAGTGGGCGGGATTTTTTGTACCCAGTAGCTGATTAATCAGTAAGCACAACATACAAATAGAAAAGATTTGCTTAGACTTCGATTGCCAGAAGGGAGAACATATAGTGCGGCTGTAGCACTACCACTGCAAATTTCCCAAGAAGTAATTCTTATCTAGTTCTTGAGGGTTTTTTTACAAATGATTGTGATCTGATCAGTTCCCCAGGGTGGGGATGTTTTCTTCCTTTTTTTTTTTTTTTTTTTTTTTTTCTTTTCACTAGACAGATGCATCAACAAGCAGTAGGAGGGCTGGCTCATCTCCACTGATAATAGCATACAGAATAATTTTGCCATGTGACTCACTTTCTTCTTTGACTCTAAAAGATATTTGAAAAAATAGTGTCATTAATTTAAATAGATTTCCCATAGACAAGATTTACTAAAAAAAACCCCAAAAAGTTGCTTTAATCTCATCTTAAAAAAAAAAAAAAACTCTACAGGAAAGAAAAATCCTACTATGATATTCCAGCTTTTTAAAATGTTGCTGAAGAATAAGAATATTCTCTTAGTGAATAAATGAAACATATTTGGAGGAATGTATTTGCACTGAAGAATTGTTACCTCCCTGCACATCACTGCTTCCATAGTCTGTCAAAGAAAAATAACGTTTTTTACTTCCTCCTCTTTTATAGCTAGACCCTCATCTAACCTTGACCAGGGTCATGGCATGGAATGAATTGATAAGACATACTTCATTTAGGATTAAATAGCAATGAGACTGACAGAGCCTAGCAGGGCTTGCAATCCTAATGGTGAGTTTATCAGCACTCTTATGGGGGAAAAACAATCTGACTTGGATTAGCTGCTTCCTATGTGCCGGTCACACAAGACAAACCTACCCAGGAGGCTAATCTAATGTACTGTCCCAACATTTTAAAGAATATCAGAGGTGTTAAATACTTGGAAAAAAGAAATATTCTTAGCTGATTCTTACTTGGATATCAGTTACTCTACTTTCTGAGCTCTCCTTTTTTGTTATTATTTTATTATTCAGTGCAGGTTCTCCTATGATCCTATGGGTTCTGTAGCATTTGCTGTGGTATGGAAAACTTGATTTTGTTTCCCTTCTAACTGCCTAGCTCCAAGCTGAGTGAATATCTTATTATATGTCACATAAAGAGTTTGTCAGAGATACATTTCACATATTTCTCAGGAGGTGAGTAAGACACTTGATCCCATTTCTAGTATGGGAAAGAAAAGAGAAAGTCTAAGATCTGACTGGCACTCCATGTATCAGAAGATTTTACTATGAATAGAAAGTGAAAACTTGGACACAAATAATGCAGGTGGTTGCACGGGACTCTGCTTTTGGTGCCAATGCATATTCTTCTCAAAGTGCTTAGTTTGCACTGTAGGAACAAGCTCAGAAAGAAACCCAGTTTAATTTTCTCCACCAGCAGCATAGGTTTCTCACTGCTGTTTCTCTGACTCTTTATATTTAGCATATTTGATTAAAAAAACCCTGAAATATTAATGGGTTCAAAAACAATTCAGAGATCAGAGTAATCTGTCTGTTGGTGAATCTCCTAATCATCATGCTATAAAGTTAGACTTCTTGCTACATGCTAGTGATCTCTCCCCCCGACTTGTGTGCATGCATTGCCACACAGAGCGTGAGTCAGCCCAGGCCAAAACCATGCCAGGAAGCAGGCTAACAAGTCAAAACTACCGATGATGACATGCCCATGCATTAATCTGTGCTCTGGCCCTGTACAATTTTCTGGTACAGGCCTTATGCCTTATAGTGATCTCTTCCTAAAGGAGAGGTGCAGTTCAAACTTAGCATTTAGAGACTTTTTTTGAGCAGGGAGGGGATATATCCTTTTAAACTTATGGGCAGGGATGTACTGGAGGTAGTGTGGTAAACAGTCAAAAAAAAAAGGATGCAAAATTACACCTCTTTTCTGCTGTTCAGCTGTTAAAATTTGTCTTCAGAAAGCTTAGCCTGCTAACTATTTTCCAGTGAAAATGTTGAACCTATATAGGAATTAGAAATCCACCAATAGCAAATTTTCTTTTGTTAGTTTTTTTAAAGACTTCCTAGAAATATCCTACAAACTGTGTTTTTTTTAAAAAAAATAGTAAATACCACTGCTTCCAGCAATTGCTTTAATGATGGCATGGTGTCCCAGTATGTGGAGTCCTGTGTCCAGGTGCCTCCAGAACTTTGCAATCCAAAGGTGGTGCTGATTGCGATTAGATGTCTCTAAGGGTAAGTGGTACTGGAGAGCTGATTGCATTAATGTTTTTCTAGATTTGGGAACCTAACTCTGCCATTTTTCAATACTTTGATGATTTGATATCTGTTCTGAACTTTCAGTCCTTTCTTTGCTTTACTTTTTTGTCTCCTTCAGCATGCTAATAAACTATATTTCAAGTGAGCTACTTGGACATTCCTTTTGTGTTTTAGTCAGAATGGGACATTCAGCGTTTTTATTTGCTTGCTAGTCTTATCTTAGTAAGAACACACACATACGCCATCTTCTAGATTTCCTTTGGTTCCAGTTCTCAGTGTATTGCTAATATCTCTTTGTAGTAGGTTATAAAACAGTGAGGGCCTGATTCTCATTTTCACGATATGTTTTTTTAACAACAGCAACATTCCAAGAACTTTTTATGATTCAATTTTGTACATGTTATTCCAAAGAGTTTTGTTCTATGAGACTTAAATAGTAACTTCCTCTCTCTTACCTTTATACTGGCTGAAACAATTCCTTATTTTATTTTCCAAGATTCTTTTGGTTTACACATATTTTTTTGGGTAACACACATGTAGCTGTAGGATGCAGTTTAGACTTAATGTTCAAATATGGATAACCAAAATAAGGTACCTGTATTAGTAGTTAACATCATTTCCAAGTTCTAGCCAATTATGTTTTGAAACTAGGTCTTTTAAAGTAATTTTCTCTCCCATGTCCTTTGTCTAATAAATGGCTGTTTTGTTCTGATATTTCACCATGCTCTGAGAACTGTCTCCATGTTTTCTCATGTGGCTGTTAATCGAATTCATAAACCTCAGTTCATCACTGTAAACTTCTATGAACAGTTTTCTTTTAATAAGCAGTCTTAGAACTACTTGTGCCATTAATCCATTATTTAGATTGTTTTTTAAGTACATGGCAACAAAACTGTTCCCTAGCAATCAGTGTAATTGAGAGAGAAAGTTTTTACTGGTGAACTATTTAACAGACTGATCCAAATCCTACTGAGCTTGGTAGGAATCTTTCCATTAACCTCACTCAGAGAAGAAGTGTGACATGAAACAAAGTTACTATTATAAAAGGAGTTCCTTCTATATTTTTTAAATGAACTTTAACATAAGATTCATTTCAATGATTCTCATCAATTTATGACAGAGTCCCTAGCTTTGTCACAGATATCTTGTGCAACCTTGAGCACATCGTTCAAACTGTCTGCTTTATTCCCCTACCAGTAAAATGGGGGAAATGCTTCCTTTCTTTAGAATCTCTCGCCTCACACTCTCCAGGTTTATGATGTGTTTGTGTGGTACCTGGAGCAACGGGGCTTCACTGCCTTTCACATGCAGTCATAACAGAAATATATAACAGAAACAACAGGTCCATTCTCTGGATGACATTTCAATATGATAATTTCTTTTCTTACAGGCCTATCTTATAACTGAAAATGATGAGCATTTCCAAATATTTATACTCATAGATTTCAGTGAGTTAGCTCCGCTAAGATCTTACAAGCCCTTCCACAGACCATGTATCCCCTTCATTTAATTTTCCAGACATGTACATTCTATGGTGTTGAACTCATAACCAATATTAAATGACTTGAGCCTGACTGAGTAAAGTCACAGTTCTACCTTCTCCAGGAACTTCGGAGCTCCCAGGATTTCTGCATATTCAGTGTTCATTAATTCTAATATGGCTGTTCATGTTAATGCAGTTTTGCTGACCACTCGCTAAAGAACTTGATCGCTCACCTACTTCTTTATTTTCTGTCTCGGTATTTTTCGTCGAACTGTATTTAATAACATAAAGTAAATCTTCAGTGCATTTTCCTTTTTTCTGCTGACATACAAAAATGCATTAGGTGAGCACGTAGGATGTATATTTTGATGGATCTTTCCTCTCATAGGTTTTGCAGTGTAATCTTTGCAATATGAACATGGAGGTGAATATATGCTGATGGGTGGTTCTCTGTTAGGGTGAATTTAACAACGTGTTTTGACTGATCTAACAGCTCACTCCTGTGCTAGTGTCTAGCTACTGCCCTCTGCCCTGCTCTTGGGCACAGGCTTCTGCTTCTTTCCTTGCACCATTTCTGGTGCTTGTCAGGTTCCTTCAGGAGCTGATTCATCTCAGCAAGCCAGCAGAAAACCAATATATGGCAATTTAAAAATAGATATTTTGGTGTACCTACTTACTGAGAGAGCAGTACGATCTCAAATCAAAAGCAAATGATTCCTTCATTCTAATCAGTCTTCAACTGAATTTTAAGAATTTCAGGTAGTGAAATTATTGTTTGTCATAAATATAATGAATATATTCTTTGTTCCCAGTTCAACAACAGCTAGCAATATGCTTAAGTTTCAGCTTGCTTGCAGCTGTTAGTGATTTAGTGAGATTTAATTATCTGTTTATGAGGTTTTCTGCAAAAAAAAAAAAAAATTAGGCAACAGCTAGAATGCTTTGTTGAATAGGGCATATATTCTACAGATAAATAAAAGCAATGCATTTTCTGTTTCTTTTAAAAGAAACTTTTCTAACCATTAAAATATTGGAGTTTTAGTTGGAGCTCAACAATATTCACCCTTCTATTGTCACTGTATAAAATACTTTCTAAATGGCCTGTCAAATAGTGATGAAAGTTAATTTCAAAGTGTTATATGAGTCAGCAAGGAGAAAAGAAATAATGGCAAGTTTGATCTGATATTTTATATCTTTAAATCCTAAGGCTACTGATTGTTAAAGCTAATCCTTTGATAATTTTCATTTTCATAAAGATCTCTTGACATTCTGTAATTTTGACCTATATTTCCAAGGGATATTAATGATTCATCTGAACAAACTAGTGTGATGAATACTGATAAATAATGAAGTAAATAGAATGTTAAAAATACCAGGCTTTTCTCCAATCTGAATGAAACAAAAATAAAGATAGCTATGGTATAAAAAGAAAAAAACAAAAATGTATATCTTTGGGAAGGTTTCTCCCTGATTTAGCTGAAAGAAATTATATTGTATTTTGTTTCTTTTCTAGAGGTACCTAATAAGAACTTATTTTATTGGTTAACAATTTTATTCTACAATACTTCTCAGTTCTTTTAATCAAATTTTGATTTTGGCTGTGGATGAAATTACAAAAAGTGCCAAAAGGCACCTTTGCTGTCTTTAGGGTTTAAGAAGTAAAACCTTGAAGACTTGTAATGTTTCCTATTTCCATTAGAGGGTACTATAAACATGCCTAAAACATACTCTTTTGGCTTCATCTACAAAGAAATGGATGCTTATTTCAGTTTGGAATATCTTGATCATTTTTAGTGTTTATAAATTCTGTGTACCATCAGATATATTTGTCTTGCTGAAAACATGAGCGTTTTATGTAGCCTCATTAAAAACATTTGAAAACAAGTTTAGCAAATGATCTCTTTTCCTTGTAAATATCCACTGGATATTCCATTTTAAAAAGAAGTTTTGTTTTAAAATTTATATGGGTAAAATGGCAATATAGATGGAGATAAAAGACATTTCTTACGTACCAAGCATCTTACATACCTTGGCTGTCAAAATACACTTTATTTCTTTTTAAATATAGGAAATAATTCTATCAGTGTAGACAGGGCTTGAAAATCTGGCTATGTCTCATACAAGCTGGTCTTGTTAAAAAGCACCAGTCTGCTGTTTGTGACTGGCCAGTCTTGGGATAACCAGTGTTTTACCAGTGAGCCATCTAAACCACCAGCACTGCTTCCACGCTGGCGCAGCACACCGCAGTGAGGGGGTCACCTGGTGAGTCCTGAGAAAAGTGCTCACAGCATCCTGACGAATTTCAAACCATTGCTCAGTAGAAGCCACACTGGTCACTCTTCTTTCAGTCCTTATGGACATTTCACAAAGGTTTTTTGTTCATTTGACTCCTGGAAGTCAAGGAGTCCGTGCAAATAGCAGCATTTGTAGGCCAATATTGTCACTCACGTGCAAGAAGGACATATCTTCATATTATTAGTTTTTTCTTTTATTTATGTTCTGCTGTTTTGTATTTGGTGGCAATCCTCATTCTGACGGCGACGCCGTTGTTCTGACCGGAAAGCTTGCCACCCAGCCGTGGAGGAGGAGTGCCACCACGGGGACGGCCGCAGGGAAGGAATAGCAAGAAGCGAGCAGCTCGCGAGCGATCCGTAGGCAGAAGCGTGTTCGCTCGGCTCTTAGTCGAACAATTGCAAGTGTCGGGGCGCCCCGAGGGAGCGGGGCCGGGGCCGGGGCCGGGGCCGGGAGCGGGGCCGGGGCCGGGGCCGGGAGCGGGGCCGGGGCCGGGGCCGCTGCGGCGTCGCGGGGCAGCGGCTGGCGGCCCCGGCGGGCTGCGATGGGGCTGGGCCGGGGGGCAGCGGCAGCCGGGGCTGTCAGCGCCCTCGGGGCCATGACGGTAGCTTGTGGAAGCATATTTGAGATGATTTTAAAATAGCTGGCAGGGAGACGGGTGGCGGTGCCCCCCCGAGCAGGTGCAGGTCGGCGCCTCTTCCCCGACCCTGCCCCCTCCCTGGGCGGCAGCCTCTGAACGGGCTTTGCGGGGCCAAATGGAGCAGGTTGCCCAGCGCAGAGTGTCCAGTCAGGTTTTGAATGTCTCCAAGGATGGAGACTGCACAGCTTCCTTTGGTGAACTCTTCCAGAGTTTGATCTTTCTTACAGTAAAACATTTTTTTCCTCTTCTTGTGTTTAAATGGAAATTCTTGTATTTCAGGGTATGCATCCTGAGATATAAACCTTAAGGAGTAGCTGAAAAAACTCGTCTGGTTTATTAACAAAAGAAATAAACCACAGCCTCTTTCTATTACCAAATTATTCACTCTTGGATCATCGTTTTGTAGAGAAACCTTAAAAATCAGTGGTATCACTTTCCATCAAAACAAACAAAAAATGAGTAATACAGTAATGTTTGAGAATTGGTAGAATGCTTCTAAAGGTAAAATTTAAGTTTTCTGTTGTTTGGTAAAGTTTTATTTGTTGATTTCTTAGTTTGAATGGGTAAAACAACACACAGATATTTGGACTGAAAAGTGCTTTGTGCAGAAGGTCAAATTGTTTATTGTGCTTTTGCTCTCTCTAGTGTGGTTTTCCTCCCAGGATTTGCAGAGAAGGAATTGCTACTGACTCATTGGCTGCTTACATATTTTATGAATGATTAAATTGTTAAAATATTCCTTTAGTTCTGAAAAGTAACATGTTCCTATAGCAAGAACATATGTTTGTTTATAAAATATTGACTATGATTTTATCACAGGTTAAAAAAACTTTTAAAAGCAGGCAACATTATACAAACTGCACATACAACTTCATTTATATAAAGGTATAGAACAATTTCATTTCCTATATATGGTTTATGTGTATGTATAGCACTATATATACAAAATGAAATATATGTGTATACATGTGTATATATATATTTGTGTATATACATAAATATAAAAATATGCTATGCAGTTGTTTTTTAAGCAAGTAAAATTAGTTACTTCAATGAAGTCATCTTTGATGTTTTAAGCATAAGCAAAATCAGAAGCTGGTTCATTTGAAAAAAATAAGGCCTGACTATTGCTTTGTTCAGATTTTTAAACTGTGATGATAAAGGAAAAAGTGGGTATAAAAAACTACCGAATCTCAATATGTGAGCACTAGAGAAATTGGCCCTGAGTGTCTCTTTAACCTTCATATCTCTGTGTATACTGATCTTACAATACTACAGCATTCTCTGTACTATATTCCACTGAGGTAAGTAACAAAATGACCATTATACTCAGTGGTACAGGATTAGTGCCTCTTTTTTCTACTGGGGCAGAGGCTTTTTGCCTACTATTACTGTATCTTCATATAAATATAGCAGCATTACTAAAAGCCTGAAGCTTCAAGCCATTGCCTTGCTCATCTTCTTAGATTCAGTACCACATGGCAGATTTCTGTGGAGCCTTATCTCTCGAGCCCAAAAGAAAAGCATGCTCACAATAGCCAGCTTGGCTTTTCTTCTCATCTCTATATGCACTTCAGTGCAGGAGAAGTTCAGACACCACAGAGCTTCAAATGGTTTCTTTCAAAGGCATTAAGAAAAGAAAAAGGAAACAAATATTGAGCTATCACAAAGAAGTTTTCAGCGAGTGCATGTTTATTAAGCTTACTTTATTCTATCCAGCATATTCAAAGACATCTGATTAAACTGTCCCAAATAAAAAGGACAAAGCTTTCTTCAATCTGTGCAGTACAGATAAATAATTTTGTGGGAGATTTTTATCATTTCTCCAGCTCTGTACTGGAAACTGGTTGAGACATTTCAAACAGGCTATATTCGTTGCCAAACACAGCCCTGTTCAGAATATGCTGAAATATTGTATCTCGCTAATTGGAGATTGAGAAGATTGGTTCTAATCACTGTATGACATACTTTGCAATTCTTACAGCTGTTCAGACATACTTCTTGCTTCACAAGTATTTCCAGTGAAAACACTGCAGCTAGTCACAAGAATAAGGGTGGATCAACATCGCAGAAGAAATTTCTGGATGACACAGTGCACAATGATGTCATTGTGACCCTGATTTGAATATCCTGCTTTAATCTTCCCATTCTTTATTGTTTCTGTTGTATGATAACTTACATTTAATTACAAGTAGCTAAAATTTTTGGAAGAAACCACTGAAAGGTGAAAAGAAATATTAAATAAAATTACGTTCATGAATATGGAGACAAAAAAAAGCCTTTTTCCATAGAGATCCTAGGCTGCAATATCTCTTGAAGTCAACATAGCAGTGACTTTAACACTATCTGAGGATCATTTATTTTACCTCTGTGATTTATTTCAAGCGCTGTCCCATACATGAAATGCTGATTCTCATTGGATTAGCGAATTTAATTGTTCCTTTCTTTCCACCATGCTTAAGTATGCAAGCCAATAGTCCCAATAACTTTTTATTTCTTCATCCGCTTATATTTTGTTTTAAACTAGTGATTAGTGAACAAATAGTGTGACATTAGAACAACGTGACTTAATCAAACAGTACTATTTCTTCCAATCTGTGCTTTTCCTTTTCTTCTAAAGTTTATATTCATTCAAGTTTATCTAAGAGTTAGGCCAGGTAATAACCTCAGTTTTATGTAAGACAGTACTACCACTATGGTACCGTATCATGCTCTTCTGCCTGGAGACCGTGACTTAGAGGAATTTGCCAGAGGAGACCAGAACATTAAATCTACAATAAAGAAAACTAACTGTAATTGCTTGTGATAAATGCAGTTAATGATTCTTTTGAAAATATTTTTATCATTTTGAAATTACATATATGATGGAATCTCCACAACTCAGTTTAGGAAACCTTTGCATACATTAATGGAAGGAGGACTTTGTATATACATGTATATACATACATATCCATCAGTAGCCATGTGATTCTGCAACTAATAGTTATAACCGGCAAGAAAGTCTACTAATAAGTATTTAAATATTGTCAATTACTTAATTTCACTCTGCTAACTTTGTTGTATTTTTCTGTTTTAAGCATCATCCTTCCCTCTTGCTGTTTATACCAATGATTACTGCTAAAAGCAATGGCTACCTACCTGCTTCATCCAATTAAATCACGCTCACTGAACAACTGTCCTTTGACTGTCTCTACACAAGTATCAATAACATCATGTTTCTTGCAATGAATTTCTGACTGGTGTCTTGGAAGCAGAGCAGCCTGGGGAAATTAGCTTTATTATTTGTTATATTTCCTTTCCATTCTGTTTGTTAACAGAACAAAACAATTCCCAACCAGTTTACCTCCCACCGCTGTCTTCACTGGAGGGCAGACAGAGCGAGCTCCACAGGAGGGACTATTAGTCTAAAGATGGTGTCTTTGCCAAAGAATGGTTACTTTTAAATGTGGTAAGTGGATCCAAAATCCGCAGCCTAGTTTTTCTCTTTCCCAATCAGCATTGCCCATGGCTGTCACTCTTCTCCACTGCCACTGGTTAATATGGCTTGCAGCAATATGAGCCAGCACAGCACAGCTTAAGGCCGGTTCGAGCTCACCGAGGCAGGAGTTATCAGGTTGCATTGCTCCCTGAATACATGCAAAAGCCTCTTTAACTGAAGGTGCCCACATTTTTCTAACTCTTTCATCCTGTCTCTAGGAGACAGATAATAAAATTAATTAAAGTGGATTTTATTGCACATTTGGGAAAGTGATGGGCCCCTGTAGCTCTGGATCAGCAGTCTCTGATTTCATATTTGCATGAGGTTAATAAGGAAAACAAGATAATTTATATAATACCCTCTGCAGACAAGATTCTGTAACTGATGGTGTATCTTTCATGACCACAATGCTGCAATATATTAGCTTACCACTGCAAGTGATACTTACTTCTTTTGTGATAGTTTTGAGAGGCATAAGGTTAAACTGCTTTGTATGTGTATAAAGTAATAATCAACAGGAAAAAAAACCCACAATGATTCCACTTGTAATTGTTTTTCAATCAGAATTCCTCTCTGGGCTCTTTTATTTTGTGAAAGGTGCAACAAGCCTTCTTATATCCCTTTGCATTTGTTTTTACACACACACACACACACACACACACACACACACACACACACACACTATCTATCTATCTATCTATCTATCCACACATTTTTATATATACATTTATATATATATATATACACACATTTATATATATACATTTACACACACACACACACACAAACACATATATATATATATCTTTTTTTTTTTTTTGCAAAAGCTGAAGCCCTGGCAGCTCTAGGGTGTAAATTGTTTTGGTACAGTCCCTGGGGTGTCAAAAGAGAAATATCACATTGATATTCTCTTGCAGTAGTAATCTGGCCCTTAATTTACTAATGGTAAGAATAATTTTGGAGTCTGTCTGTTTCAGACGTGCCTTACAGCACCCAAAACATCACTGGTTTTAGGAGAATGGCACTTTATAAATACCATTATTAATTACCATGCTGAGTTCAAGTAACATTTGTACAGCGTTTGGGGATCTTGACAACACTCAAAAAAGCAGGTAGTAGACTGTATATTTGTGGGTTGGAAGAGCTCTTTGAATGAATATTTAAAACTGTCTGGAAAGGAATTGTATCATTCCAGTTTTCTTAGGGAAATTACAGATGTTTCATCAGCGAGAGTGAGAATCTGTATAGGACTCCAGTACTGCAGCTCTTCTTGTTATTAAATACTAATAGTATGTGTGGCCTTATGGGAGGCACAGAATACAGTGACTTTGCTGCAGCATTCTAGGTGTGAATCAGAGATGTTGAGTGCTGTAAGTAAATGAAATATTCCGTAAAAATAGTTTCTGCAAAAAATATTTAAACATTTTTCCTATTTTCATTTAGAAAATAGGTTTCCATTAGAAGAAGACCAAAATTTACCTGATTTTCTTCTTCCTTTTTTCTAACTGGCAAATAAAGGTCTTTTTTTTTTTTTTTTTTTATTAACACTACAGCTCTATTGTGGCAGGCACTTACAGCGCAAGTGAGGCTTTTTGGCACGAGGGCACCTTCCCTCTAACTCTGTGCTCCTTATGCTCAGCCCTTTCTGCAGATTCCTTATGCTGAAGGTGCACTGAGGGTTGCAGATGGGGAGACAGGTCCTGCTCTAGGCACCCCGTCTACCTGCTTGACTCTCTGCCATCACTGCCAGTCCACTTGCACACAGATATAAATATGTCCATGCAGGAAGGGAACAGCTTTGGTCTTTCAAAAGCCATATTCTCCTAGTGGGATAAGTGACTTCCCAGGCAAGCTACTTAAATGTGACGGAAGAGGCTGTGCAACTTTTGCCTTCCCTAATGGTGGTCCTTTCACCATACTATTCCTGTAGATATGTAGTCATTGTATGTGGCACAAAGATAGCTTCCACCGTGAACAGCTTGCAATTCTTAACATTTAAATAAAGTTACAGCAGTTTATATTTTGCACCTTGAAAACTGCTCAGGACTTGTCTCTTCATATTTGAGCAGCAGATAATGACATGCTTCTACATGCTTGCCCAGATAAGAAATGCAAAGCCTGGGATGTGGGATGCTCATTTACTCTCAGGTTAGACACTGTTGTTGTCTTTCTGGGACCAAAGAGTCTTCTTGTACCTGTGGCCCTAAGCACTAGAAGTACTGCAGATAGAGAAATGAGTTGTAGATTTCCTCCCTGATGCCCTGGTCAGTGAGAAGAATAGACCAGCTGAAACGGAGAAAAGCAGACATCAGCGTGCCTGGTCTTCCCAGTGCTGAGGTTGTATGAAGATGGATTATACCTCATACTCCAAAAATCCCCTTATTAATCCAGTAGCCAAGTCTGTTTGGCATTTGGGGTTCTTTTTGCTCCAAGTAAAGTCAACTGGAGCTCTGCAGCGTACCTCAATGGGAAAAAGAGAAGACATTAAATAACAGGCTGCACAGCTTTTGTCTTACTTGAAAGGAATCCAGGCAGAACTTTGCCAGAGTGATTGTGAATGTGGTACTTTTCCAGAAGAGTTTGGAAGGCCTCAGGCTTGGCCAAAGGAGGACAAATCAGTTCGAACCTAAAATTGTGCTAAGTTTTCCAAAATGGAAATGACAGACAACAAAAGAGCATGAGAAACAGGGAAGCTATAATTCACATTAACATTGGAGCAGAGTACAAAAGAGAGATGCAGCTGGTTAAATGAACTTCTTTTTCTAAAGAAACTTCAGTTGTAATTTTTTCATATTGAATTTTAAAAATAGTCTCCACTTTACCCTTTAAGTGAACTGGAAAAGAACAAATGACAATAGCATGGTAATTTGGGGGCCAATTTTCCTTAAATACATGTTCTATTCGATATTGAACCCTTTTGATATTTGGAAGCTTCAGGACTCAGTTCTTTGAAAGAAACTGCATAAATTGAGAAATTCTGACAATACCGTTTGGCCTAATAGCTACTTGATCATGATTCCTCAGTGGATCCCACTGTTCTGGCTGATTGGAAGGCTCTCAGTTGCATACAGTAATACTGAAACGCCAGTCAAACTGCCACAGTTAGGGTTATGCGTGCATTTTCAGTGTTAAGCCCTATTGTCTGGGGCTCTGTAATCTGGCTGTAAAATTATTCTTAGCAGAGGATACATATACAAGCCTGGAAGCACATCTACTTGACTATTTTTTGCATAATTTTCAAATAGTATGTTCTCTTTTGCCACTTTTTTTGCCTTTTTGCTTTTAACAAAAAGAAGAATGAAAAGTCTTTCTCCCCAAAATCTAATACTCAAAGTTGGGACAAGGTGTTTTTTCAGGCAAGGTCATTTTTCTCATGCTGCTAGACTACCCTGACCAAAGAGTGCTTTTATTTTCTCCTCCTAAATAAATGCCTTGAGAGTACTTCAGGGTTTTTGTCTTGGTAGAGGCCACACTGTGCCAGACGTTTCAGAACGGGTTTGCAGTTGATATACCAGTGGTGGCATTTCCCACTTGCTCTGCTCTGACTCAGTATAGATAGTACCGTATTGAAATAGTTACTCCATTGAAATCATTTGGCATTGTGGGTATGGTAATATATGAGAAAGGGGAGCATAACTGATTCTTCCAGAAATAACAGAAATTTAGCAGAGAGAAATTTGAAGTTGTTGTGAGGTAGTTTTTCTCTCATATTTAAACCTTTTTTTTTCTTTTACAAGAAGGAACTTTATATGTTGCTGGCCTGTCACATTATTTAATTGTATTTGAAATTAGGCCTTTTCCTTGCAAAGGGGAAAGAGAAAAGAGTTCTTTTAAAATGGGTGCTGCATATGAGCAAAAACGGACAGATCTCAAAAAAAAAAAAAAAAACTCAAAAAAAAGCACCGCTCCTCCTTTCTCCCATTATGGGTTACATGCTCCTTTTATTCTTCTCCTTTCTACATACATCTGATCTGTCTAAGTACTTGCACTGTGCTCCACTAGCTGTTACGGGAATATTAGTCAAACTCAGTATTACAGAACAATTTTTCTTCTCTCACATTGATGTTGTGATCATATTGTATATTAAGGTTCCATTTAAAAATAACTTATAGATGTTCTAATATAAAATATTCTTTGAAACCAACAATTCAGTAGTTCGAATAAAGCAACATTTATAGTGATTCTAAAAATATTCTTGCGATTCTTGATTACTTGTCATATAAAGATGTATCACTTATTAACCTGTTGTAACTATTACTTTAAAATGTATTAATCGAGCTTTCTTTTAACTGTGATAAAGCTAGATTAAAATTAAAAAAAAAAAGAAGAAAAAAAATACTCGTTTTGTTCTGCAAATAGCAACATTCATCACCTTTCTCAGCACTGCCCACGACAGGGAGCCACACCGACACAGGGTCAGAAAGCCCCTGTCCGTTATACTGAAAGTCTCTTTGGCTCGACAGTGCCGGGGCAAGTCCTCCTCTCCAAAGACCAAGCTGCTCCTCTGTCCTGGGTCAGGCCCATGGAAGGATTTACATGTCGGGTGCGTCTGAGCGCCAGGACCCAGGACACAGCGTGGGTGCGGAGGATGTGGCCGCTGCTCCCGGACACAACCTTTCTCCCAGGAAGGCGGTGGGGTATCTTGCGTCTGTGCTGGCAGTGTGCAGGCAGCGGTGTAGGAAAAGCAGGTTAAGGCTCTTCAGTGCCAGCTTGCGCTCCTCACTTCCAGGTAGCGGCAGCTTGCGTTTCTTACCCACTGCTCTATTCTCTCTCCCCTCCCTTTAGGATTAGCAGCCTTTTAGGATTAGCAGCCTCTGGAGGCCGCTACCCGAAAACCGGGCATGTTACAAATCAGAGGCCTTGCTGGGAGAATTGGAGAGGAAATTTATGCAGTACCTGCTGGCAATTTGCCTGGCTTCAGCCAAACATATTGATTGTTAGATGCATTAATTTTAGGAAGCAGACTTTCTCCATTTTTTCAAAGGCCAATACACAGATGTGAAACCATTTAGCTGACTTTCCTAAGATTTTTTGACAAGGGGAACAGATAGATTAATATAAGCAAGCATGTCTTTGTTTAATTGCCTTTCTCTTGCAAACAACCCTGTTTGTTCTGACCAAGTGGAATGATCTTAATATATTGTTATTGCTACCTAAGCACTCCAATAGAGAAAAAGTGTCAGATAAAGTAGTAAAAATATCTTAAATTGGCTCAGTATAAGCAAGAAAATCTCTTCTTTCAGGCTGTCTCTATTTCTTTGTGTTTTTTTTTTTTCCTAAGAAGTCCTTTCTCCAGGCTTTGTTGCTTGTTTTTGTTGCTTAAAATTGTCTGTCTCTCCTTCTTCATACATTCCTTAGTTAGATGTTTGTCTTTTCAAACCAGCACTCCCTTTCAGTGTTGACTTTTCAAGAAATTTATGTCTTCCAAGAGAGAGGAGAGTCTTCTCGGTGATGCCTGCAGGCTATTGAACAGATCTGAGTGGTACAGCTTAACTATGATCTTAAAATGACAATGAAAATCAAAAGCAAGAATAATAATACTAGTAGAAAAAAGTATAAAGCAAAATCAGAAGCTTGAATTCAAATTCCCTTGAAAGCAGATTGAATTTAGATGGGTGCAGATATATTGGCAAGCAAAGGTGGCAGTTGTTCCTCTGATAGCACTGCTTGGTGCAGCGGGTGCTCTCCAGGTCATGTGAACAAAAGAAGCCTCACAGTGGCACAACGCCCCTTTTTCATCCCAACATTGGGCCGCATCCAGCCTTTAATCCCAGTATCTGAACCCATCTCTGGTTTAATGCATTGATTTAGTGGTTGGATGAAAACCCAGATAATATTCTAGTTCCAGTCTGGCTACTGTAGAAATCCCTGTACATTGGCACAATATCAGCTCTATCAAACCTTGAACCAAAATGAGAGCCTTTATTGTGTTTCCCTTCTTAACTCCAAAACTTCACCGTTCTACATCTGTCCTAGATCTGAATCTTTGTTTCTTCAACTTATTCTTGAACAATATAAAATGAGCAGCAATACAAATAAAAATACAAACATTATAAAATGCTTTTACAAAGGATTTCTTTTCCAAGTTAATCTGCAATTTATAGTAATTGGATGCAAGTAATATACTTTGAATGTGTTGTTCATCCTCACAGGGCTCCCACTACTGAAATATGTTCCTTTCTTCTCTTTCCCCTTCCCCTTTTCCAATTGTTTCACCAATCTGTCTAGCTTACTTTTGAAAAAGTGTTCCTCTACTGTCACAGAAATACCTGATAGAAGGGAGTCAAAGATATGGGTTATATTATCAGACTCATAAAACGACACTTGATAAAGTGTCACATAAAAGACTTATCAGAGAGTGAGGATTTATGAATTACAAGGAAAAAGAAGTGACTTTAAAAATGCAGTGGAGAAGAGAGACTGGGGAGATATGATTTGTCATTGT
The DNA here is from genome assembly GCF_036417845.1 of Apteryx mantelli. Classification (NCBI taxonomy): domain Eukaryota; kingdom Metazoa; phylum Chordata; class Aves; order Apterygiformes; family Apterygidae; genus Apteryx; species Apteryx mantelli. The sequence continues at coordinate 156,990,162 of NC_089979.1, forward strand.
GACTGACAGTCAAAAAACAGTATTCCTGATGCTGGTAGTGAGTGGTAATATCCTATGAGACTCACTTTTAAGACTAGTTGTCTGCTATATTCAGTACGGTTTATTGATGGAAACGTATGGGGAGGAGCAGCCTTATAATAGACGTTGGGAATATTCCAGTGTAAGAGATAAGTCTACAGAATGATAAAATCTAGTTCCATATGACACTGCTGAAATAGCCAAGCCACCAGGATGTTGGCTTCAAGTTCATTGTCTTCAGTGGTGCATTCATGGACTCTTACACAGCTTTCTCTTGGCTGCAATATGTTCAGTTCAAGGTAGCTATTAGCATTCTGTAGTTAATGAAGGCTTGCGAAAAAATGCCAAAGGGCCAGTTGCGAACCTAAGTGAAAGAGATGACCAACAATGCGGCCAGCAATGCTTTATTTACTTGCAAACATAAATTTGACCAAGACAATTAAGAAAAAACAAATAAGCAAACAAAAAAAACCCAAAAGCAGATGAAAAGGCATGGAAGACTGCCCTAAAATATCTTGTTTGGGAAAAAAAATGCAGATCTGACATTTTCCTAAAATATTTCTCACATTCTTACTGTTTTCTCAATGCAAAAATAAATTCTTTTTTTTTTTTTTTTTTTTCATCTTGAGGATGAAATAGAGAATGTCCCACCATCTGTCCCACCATAGTCAGACTGCACAATCTGAATATTTGTCTTTGAAATATCTGTAAGATTTTTCCCAGGAGAACCAATACACTACAGAATTTGGGAGCTAAGAAAGAGGTCCATAGAAAGGCCCACAGGAGTCCATTTGACTCTATTATTGTCTGTTTTAAGGGAAGAACACCTCAATCAACGTGAATAGAAAGGACTATTGAATAATCTGCATCTCTTGGAAAGTTTCCTTTTTGCCATAACATTGCTATTTCTTCTTCTCCCCAAGTTTCCCTGGGAAAACCTCTCCCATTCAAATGTCCAAGTTTATATATGCTTCTAATGATCTCTGAAGAGTCACTAGATAAACTGTAGATAAGCTACACTTGAATGAAAGGCTACAGTACCCACATTTTGCTTTTCATTGATGAAGGAAGGATTTTTTCCTTTTCTTTTCCCCCAAGTGTAAATCTTCTACAACTATTAATAGCAGCCCAAAGTAATCCTTAACCTTACTGAAATTTTGCTATTGATTTTTCAAGGATTTTTAGGATTTTACTTGAAAGAAAGATTTACAAAAAAAGATATCTCTTTGCCCTTTGACTTTATATACTAAATACACATACATTTTGGTGTCTGTTGTCTTTGTAGCAACACAAAGAAAAATACAAACAAACAAAAAAATTCAACCCTCCAGAAAACTCCCTGTACTATTGAACATTTCAGGTCAGAATACCCAGCCTGGCAGATTTAAATATAAAGGAAAATCTAGAAGTTCAGTAGTTTACTAAGATCATCAGGCAAAAAAGTCACAAGCAAAAAAGAGCAGTGATGTTGACAAAGAAATATTGCGAACATTTAATGGCAGTTCCAGTAGCTGCACAGAGTATTGTAGTTAAATAGTTTTGTCAGCTGCTTTTCTTGTAACCATTGGCCATGCCATTGTTCTGTATAAACCTTTGCAGGAGATAGAATCAGCTATAATGAAATTTGAGTAGCTGACATATTAGGCAATGCATTATGCTGGAAGAAATGCTCCTTGATATTTTTCCAAAGGACTCTCTCTCTGTAATCATTTTTCCCTTACCATGCACGATGCAACCATAGATTTTAAAGAAACTAATTATTTTGACATTGACTGTAAAATAAATAGTTTAACAACATCCAAGGCTCTTTAGAAATTATTTCCTTCATCATATATTGAGAAACACTCTAAACAAGTAGCAGAGGTTGATTTCATAAGGCCTAGTAGCTGTTGGGCCAGTGAACCAGACCCCATGCCATAGGAGAACATTCCTCATTTTGCTGTTACAGCACCTTCCAATTACTCCATCATGGAAAAACTACTTTAAAAGAAACAAGTTAAAATGCATATTTATTCATACCTATTTTAAAGGCTATTTAAAAACACTGATTTCAGTTAATGAATATCACTTTATATGATTTAAGTACCTAAATGCCAGATGCAGAAGTTATTTCAGCCCAAAGAAAAATAGTCAGAGTCTGTACAGTGGTACCCTGAATTTAGGTTTTGCAATACCACAAAATTCATCTCCAGCAAGGTGACTCAAAACATATCAGATGCCTACAATCCCTTCAGAGTCAGAGAAAAGGGATAAGTGCAATGAAAAACAATCTGGAAAGCCTACACGCTGAGCAGAGGTTTCTTAAAACTATCAATATGAAATGCACGGTGTGTCAAGCTTCAGCCTATCTTTAAAGCAGAGATACTTTATTCAAGACCATATATTTGACACTTCTTCCCATTCTGTGTCCAGGTTAGGCAGCCTACCAAGGGAGACTCATCCTGTTTTTACAACATGGTTGCTGCAGAAGTTTTTTTTGCCTGTCTTTGATCTAATAGGTTCTGTACTTTCCCAGCATACTATAGACCTCAGTTCAATTTCCTCTTTGGTCTGAGGTGGATCAGACTTCTATTTTCCACTTTATGAAAGAAAACTCTCACTATCAGGTTATAAAGTAGCTGTGGAGAAGGAAGGAAATGAAGCAAAGGGAGCAACACTCAGGCTCTCTTGTTAAGTTCAACCACCAAGGGCAAAAGGCAAACATGCAAGAAGGACATCTCTGCAATTCAGTGGTTACAGCATCCTTGGCAAGCTGAGGAGCAGTAGCTCTCATTGAACTGAGAGAAATGAGCAAATATATGAAGAACATGTTTCCTTATTTGTAGTTTAAAGTTAGTCTCCTTTAATAAAAATACAAAATTTTGACTTTCTGTCTGGCTATGTATCTACATCTAACTTCTTTAAATTTTTATCCTAGTTTTCCTTCCAAACTATATAAAGACTACCTATTCCAGATAAACAAGAATTTCTCTAAATTCTCCCACATCCTCTACTAGAAATCTTGAGGGCAACATTTCTGTAGAAGGAAAATTTCCATTCTTGCTACCTCCCCTTTGTATTTTCAGATCTGATTGGGATCAGAGTAAAGTGTGCTGTGCATTACAGCTGGAAGAAGTTCTGTATTCTCTCTAAGTCAGCACTTTTGCTGGCTTAAATTGGTTGACTTCAGTGGAGTTGCGCCAAATTCCAGCATGTGAAAAATCTGGTTCAGTATTTCAGTTTGCAATTGAAACGTGAAGTGATAGCAGTTTTACAGAGAGCTTGTCTAGCCTTGTCAAGCCTTGTATTGCAGATGCAAGTATTTCAGATGCTTTGTTTACATTATAATGACTTTATTTTGGCTGTGTTTATATCTTATTTACAGTCAATTTCCAGTTTTACAATCTATCTATGCTGGTATGAGGAAAGTGAATTTCACAGCTGCATGTAGGATCATGCAAAGAAGCCACATTTTCTTACATTTGCAAATACAGTTATCAACAGTTATATATGTCCATAGGGGAATACCAACACTGCCAGAGGATGAGATCTCTCACAGCCAACCAGTATATCCTGAATATGGGATTTTCTAATAGCTGTTTGCAGTCAACTTTGCAGTACTTTGGTGCAATCAGTGCCAGTGAATGTATATCTATAGAAAACAGATCTCATCAAACGAACTTCAAATAAGTTGTTGGAAAGATTCAAGTTTCGTTGGTAGGGCACAGTGTTGACCTGCCAGGCTTCTGCAAAGAATTGGATATTGTACTGCACAAAGAAACCAGAACAGGATTAAATCAACATACTCTGTTGTAAACAGTATGGATTAAATGCTAGCCAGCAACACTCAGTTGGGAGTTATCATACTGGTGCTTTTTTGCAGTTTGCAGACTAATTGATTTTTGACCCTGCTGCTCCTCACTTTTAAGCAATTTTTTCTTTTTTTTAGTTGGAACAGGTAAACTGACACGAAAATAAGTTAAATGGCAAATAATAGAGACGATGTCATTGATATTTGCTTGTTAAACAGCATAAACAAAGTGTATGCATTTCAGTTTAAGCAACCATAATGTTGCATTAAAACAATAAATGATGTTCATATCCCTCATACATAGGATTCCTTCCTGGAAAGCTGTTGCTCTAAAAAAGGACTTGGGGGCTGTGGAAGCTACCAGTTTAACACAAATTCCTAGTGTGACACAGTGGTGGAGAGAGGTATGTGGTCCTCAGAAGATTAAACAGGAATCCTCAGAAGATTAAATAGCAATCCAGAGGAGCAGAAAACTACTTTTGCTTTCTTCTGATGTGCCTGCGGCTGCACAGAAAAGCCTTGAGAACGGTTAGAGGAACAGAAAAGATGCCTTGTTGTAAGACACTGAAGCCCGCTTTGCTTTGTAAATGAAAGAAATGTTTAAGAGTAACAAAAGCACAATCTGTAAATATGCTGAACTAGTGCAAGTAAACTGGAAACTTTTACCAAAAGGTTAATTTATTATTGATGGAAGTGATGGATGATGGGAGAGCCTCACTGACAACTTTAAAATCAAATCTGAACATTTTCCTAGAATATTTACTCTAAATCAAAAATAATTATTCAGCTTAAGGTAGGAATTAGTTCATAAAAGTCCAATGACCTGTGTCATGCAGAAGCTCAGACTGTATGATCATAGTGGTCCAATTTGGGTTAATTTTTTTTTGTTATACCTGCCAGGATATTAGCATCACAATCAATATTCATTTATCCACATAATGTGCTTGCCAGATATATCTTTATTTTTACTTTTCTTTTATAGATGAGGAGTTAAGGCATAGATGTTTGTCAGGGACCTGTAATCCATTTTATACTTGCCTGATCCCATAGGTATTCCAGTGTCTTTAGCACCACAAGTTTTTGCCTAAAGGACTGACTCTTGTAAAAGTGTTCCCCCACCAATACAAAACAGAACAGCTGCCTGCAGCTATAAGAGTCTTTTCTGCTACATGGCTATCTAATCCCTAAGTGAACATCAAGATTTCTAAATCCTTTTCAGCTAAATGGTTGACTGGGAGTAAAGGGTTTTGGTTCAGAGGTAGCAGCAGGTACCTAGAAGAAAGATACTCTTTGCAAACATGCACAAGGAGGCAACAACTTTCACTGTGCACGTCTGTGATTTTCAGAGAAACAATTATGGGTTAAAAAATTTCAAAAGCACTTAATTTTCATAGCCAAAAATGCAAAATTTCAGCCTAAACAGGACAGTTTAAAAAGTGTGGCCTGAATTTATTCATTTTTTTCAGTGTATCATTTTCCTGATGTCATGCACTCCCCTCTACTTATCTTAAACTTCTCCTGATCTTAGAAATCTCCAGTGCTTGTAATTTGCCACAGCACTTGCTACAAAAAAAGAGTAAGATGGAAAATGCATGAGGTGACTGAATTAAGGTGACTACTTCTTAATTCAGTTTTCTGCAGTATCCTTTGCCAGTATGTATGGTGCAAAATGACTCATGTTTAACTTCATTCCACAAAGACACTACTCTGTTACCCTGATGCAAGCCAAGAAGGGGATAGGATACCAGTGTAAAATTTTGTGGTCCCCAGCAAGACTGAGTTCTCTGAAGTGCAACGATCCAAATTATACTTTTGTGATAGGGTTTTCTTTTGATTACACAATCATGGTAGTTGCCACTGTCAATACACATTTTTATTGAACCTAATTTAAGAGTAAATTGCTATTTATATATGTATGTATATGTCTATATATTTGTGTGTATGTTATGTGATATCCTATCAAATGGTGTGCATCTTTACTGTATTTCACTTCCTGTACGTCTCTGAATTTTGCTAACACGTAGGTCAGTTTGTTTGCTGTCAAAATCATTCTAAAATGTCAAAGCTAGGTCATTATATAGGGGGTTTTGATCCCCACCATATTGACTGTGGCTAATACAATATCTGCTTCTCTATATATGACAAGCCTGTTATTACGCTGCTGGATAGCCTCAGCTGTAGTGTACTAATATTTAACATTTTTTGGAAACAAACAAGCATCTGGAATAACATTTTCAATATCCTTGAACACCTTTTTGTACATAAAGGCTATTTCAAGATGAACATCCACTAACTGCTTGGTGTTGAGTGAATAGTAATAAAATAAACATCCTACTTAAACAATTTTCATTGTAATTAAAGGACTGGGAATGCATCTTTTTCAGCAAAGTGTGAATAGACATACTTTGTTTTCCTTTAGATCTTCTTCACATAAGATTTCTTTAGTCAGTAGCATTGTCTACACTTTACTGTATATCCTCTGAATTCTCTCAGTTTGGAATGAAAACTGCTACTTCTTTCATCTACATCATTTTTTCCTTGACAGTAAGCAGAAAAGTCTTTGGCTTCTTCAGCTGCCACATAATAAGTTTCTGAGCTTCTACAGTCTTTTTTTTTTTTTTTTTTTTTAAATAAGGTCAGTGCTAAGAAATGTATCCGTTTGCAACACTCATCTTGATTAACATTTTCTATCTTTTGTTTCCTAAACTAAGAAAGAATCATTATTTAAAGCAGTTAGCTAATGGCAAAAGGTTTCTTTTTTTTTTTTTTCCCATGGGTTTTTCTTCAGCTAGGATAGCACCAGCTTTCCTCCTAGCGTTCCCTCTAGGTTCATAAGACACATCAAAAAGGACCATGCATTAGGCTAGATTCTTTTTGTGGTTAAACATTTCTTTCTTCAGGGGATGAGTTGGGGAGGGTAAAAGGTGATGATACGCCAGCTTTTCATACACACATTCCAGTTTTTGGGCAGCCTGAGGCTGTTTCAGCTCCTTTCACAACTAAGAAGAACCTTATATCTGAAAAGAAGTCCTTCAGACTGCAGTCAGATGCACACAGAGACCATAAAAGGGTTTTACTCACTAGACTGGATTATTTAATTCAAGGACTGGATCAAAGAATATGCAGTTGGCAAAAGGGCAGAAAATTCTGCTCAGGGAATGGTGATATTATGGGATTGAGATTATGAAAGTACTTTATAACTACCCAATCCAATTTTTTCTAAATTTTTTTTTTTTCATTTTAGAACAGACTAGCTCTTTTCCAGTGAAGAGGAAATCTCTCCATTGCTAGCCATTTCTTAACAAAGATACAGGGCTTTAAACTGTCACAGTCAGTATCCCATTGCAATAGTTTGCAAGTCATCTAACCTCGTATCAGCAATTTTTCTCTCTTTGGAGTCCAGCTTCCACAAGTATACTGCAGCTGGATACTCAGACTGGAAACCCCAAAAGGTAATTCCACAACTTTAGTTTCACTGACTTGCAGTAGTAATTTAACTGCCTGCTGCCCATTTCAGGCTTGCAGCCATTAGAGGGCAGACCATAACAAATTGTTGCAGAATGGTCATGTGTTTAGTCTCAACACTGTTATTTTTGCCAACTAGAATTCTTGAGAGAGTTATTCTCAGCTCTACTTTGAAGTAAATAAGTCACAGCAGCAATCCAAGGACTGGCGAGGCAAAATTTTTAGCAGCATTTTGCTACCCTCATCTAATTCCAAAGATAGACATTGCATCTCAGGGATTTGCTTTTGCAGCTCTGCTGTGAGCCCCAGTTAAGCCCCATTTGTTAAAAAGGATAATATATTCACTGCCATCGTGGTACTGTTATAACAACTGAATGCTGTTGTAACAGGGACCTCTTTGGAAGAGTTAATGTGCATTCAGATTATCTGTCATTTCTCTCTCTTTTTGGATAGGGAAATGTCTGGGTGAGAAATGAAGGTGTTACGAACATGTCTCATTAGTAAGTGCAGGAAACAGAAACTAAAGAGGCAGGAGAAGGATCAGAAATAATGATTTACAAGTGAACAACAGCACAATTTTGTTATCTACATGTGTAAAAAAATGCATGATACAAATGTGCCCACCAGTGCCTGTATTTACAAAAAAAACCCCTAACCCCCCTGCCCTAGGATTCTTTGGTTCAAGAGGCCTGGACTTAGTTCTAGGACATTTTTAAGAGCAACAAGAAATCCTATAACAGATTTGGAAGTGGTTTATGGCTTCATATCAGTAGAAACTGAGTGATTCTAGATCTAAAATCGAATCTGGATTACCAGAAAAAAAAAATAGTCCTAATATTCTTTTCTGTATCTTATGATCATCTAAGGAGAAGAAAAAGAAATATCAGAAGTTTGATCTTGTAAAATTTATTCATCTCTGAGAGTTAAGACCCACAAAGGAATACTTTCAATTCTATCAACTAAGATAATCCTGCAGTAATTGTCCATAAGGCTGGTTTGAAGGTTGATGTGAATAAACTTTAAAAAGCTAGAGAGTAGGAAATTAATACATTACAGAAATTACAGCACACAGACCTATCCAGAGCCTCAGGTAAACTATCCAAATGAGAACTATTTCTGAATTATTTTTATATTTGGTCCATCAAAAGTCAGTAGGATTATAAGGGCAGAGGAATGGATTTAAATATAGTAACCCGTCACCTCTTCTCCTGCCCCCTGAAAACAGTAGCTGCAATCATTAATAGGAGCAAATCATCCTTTACTGGACTTCTGAGAGTCACTGTGATGACAACTATGTCTTCACAATTGCAGAAAGCCCCTTCTGCCTCCTTCTGCCACTCTCACTGCAGTTTTTTTAGGACCAGTGAAGTTAAAGTAGTGGGTGACAGCTGAGTCCACAGGTCTTCTTGGCTTGCTAAATAGACATCTGTGCCCTGCCCACATCCCTGGCATGTATACTTCACTTGAGGCTATGAATCATGTGAGTTGGACTGAAATGACATAGAGGAAGCCTGTACTACAATGAAGGATCTAAAGTAACTTTTGATTTTTCCATTATAAACTGAGCCAAATTTGAAAATTTTCTTTCACCTGAACCTCCCAACCCTGTAAGGGTTGCTGATGACAAAATGTTGTCTATTTTATTTTCACACTGCAGACACAGGCTTTCTACTGCCTAGCATTGTCTTCGTTGTTGGTCCTATATATTCTTAAAATTCTTCTGTGACAAGAAATTTTGCAGTATTCAGCCTCATAATATTTCCACAAAACTTTCTCTCCCTTCCTGTAACAACTTTTAGCACCTTCCTGAAAAGCATATAAAAATCAGTTGGGTGATAATAAGCCTTCAGAGCGAATTTCTCCCAGAGCCTTGGGACAACTTCTTCCCCCCTCTGCTGTGTAGCTCCTGATTCTGTCAGTGAGGTTAAATCCAGAACCCAACAACCTGTTCATACACAAAAGTTTGCAAACTGCTCAGTTCCTGTCTGGAGAGCCCACAATATGCATCTTCACACTTTTAGATGAGCAGCATTTTGATTCAGAATTTCCTGAAGGATAGTGATTCACACTCTTGTCTTTCTTTCTCTCTCTTTTATCCAATAGTTCAATTAGGGGATTATTCTACTTTCATTTTACCCGTCAGCATCTTTAGAAACTTTCCCTTCTTGTTAGTAAGCAAGGTGCTAAGAGATCACAAAGCATTCCCCCACTCATATAGAATCTTATTTATTCCCTTTGAAATCCGTTTCTTGATTCTTTTCTGCTGTAGGCAAGTCCTTTATTTCCACCTTAATTCTTTGTATGAGAATAAATCAGCAGTTTCCTCTAAAGTGAACAACTTTGTAGAGTGACTGGTAAAAGATGCGTGGTCTCCTTTCCCAAGAGCAGGCTGTGTTACTTCAACAACTTGTTTTGTTTCCAGCTAATCCCACAGAGGCAGACACACGGACAGCAGTTTTCCTGGGGAATAGAGAGATAGCGGTTTGCTTTTAAAAGCAGTTAATGCTCAACTTTAAAACATGCACTTTTATCCTGTAGTATTTAATCTTCTGGAAAGACTCTGCTTTTGTTTTTTTCTGGATATCTTGGTCTTGTTTTTCTGTAACTCTGAGACTTTTATTCCATTCTGAAATCTAAGAACAGATGTAATTGGCCCTTGGAGAGTACCCTATGTGTAACATAAAGCTAACCTAAGGATTACAGTACTTCTGCTCTCTGCCACTAGCTCAGGGCTACCACCAAAGAGCACTGCACAGTAGCTGCTCTCCATATACAGAAGCTTGCAGGCCATTAGGGGACGCCAAACATAAACTTGAAATAAATCAAGGGCTGACCTGTATGGAGAAGGGTGAACATAACTTACCACCATGTTTCCCTCTGTTATCCTTAGTCAAGGAATGATGTTGGTGAGAGCTTGACCCAAATCTCTGAGGCTGTTTGCCAGACTAGCCAATGAATCAAGTCTTGTCTAGAACATGTGGTTTACACATTTGTGAGGTGCACACCACAGCAGATGACTTGCATTAGGATATCCAGTTTTTGTTGGATGACTGCCGTGATACCTCTGACAGGGAAACTTTTCCTTTTGACTGAGCTAACAAGCTTTATGCAGCCAAAAATCATTCTTGCATATGCCTTTTCACTTTTTGAGTTTGCCTTCAAGAGTCAACACTGCCCTTCTCTCCAGTCATTGTGCTTGCCGGTGTATATTGCAGCCAGTTAATGGGAGTCTCCCATCTTGCTTTTCAATTAATTCTTTACTAAACACATTTGCATACAACAATAAGGTTTTTATCCCTCCAACAACCTTTTCTGCATTCTTTATTTCTTGACACTGCTGTTTAGTACAGAATAATCCATATTTTAGCCTTGATTCTTCACCTCACAGGAATATAAGTAAGTGACAAGGGGTATATCATGTTTCCTATTTTAATTTCCATTCTTATCTAGATTTCCTTTGACTAAAAGTTATATTTTCAGTATTTTCTTACTCACTCTCTTTTTTTATAGGGGAATATATTAAACTTTCCTGTAGTTTCACTTTGGCTCAGGATCAATATTTCAACTGCATTCATATCTTTGATATATAGCATTTGGCTGGCAGAGAGTATAAGAAGCAATATATTATTTTCCTCTGAAGAAGAATGGGAATCTGATCTGGAGATTACCCACTAAGTGGTTGTGAGGATTTATTTCAATTCCCCTAAGAACCTGTTAGTATATAATTTGTTGTGTAGGATTTATTACCCTCCCAAGAGATTTCATTCAATGTGTAAGAACATTTCCCTGATGTACCCAAGATGTGTGATTGTGGATGGGTTTTCTTGTTAATATGATACAGAGTTGCCCCACTACTTCTTGGGACATTTTCAGTCTTGGCATTAATGTCTCCATTAGCTCTTCCAAAGTAAGATCAATATGCTGTATCCCTTTGCTTTGATTACACTGTCATATACAGATTTATCTTTATTAAAAATGCAGCCAAACTCATCAGTAGTACTGCTTGTGTTCACAAATCTTTAAACTTGGTCTTCTTTAAAAGATAAAGTTCCAATATTGTATTCTTAGGTCACATTGTATTTTCAAAAACCCTCTTATTCTTATATTCTTAGTCACCATATAGTTCACTGTTACCACTCTTGTGGACATTAGGATCTTCCCAGCTGGATGTCATAAGGATTACTTACACTTTGTTGAGTAATTATTTTAAAAACACTTTGAATCTCTAAAGCAATATAAATCTGATACTACCAAACTTCAAGGTAACTGGAGTTGTGCATACATTCAAGACATTCTTAACTTCTTCCATTTATTGAAATCAGCTTAAAAAACTCCCTATGAATTCAATGAATATCAGATCAAGTAGATAATTTTATTTAATGCAGGTAATGAAGGAGTTTATTCTGCATGGTGCTATATCATTGGGCCTAAACCCTTCATTAGGCAGCTTATTCCCTCTTCTGCAAAGTGAACACATAAAGAGAAGATCCCTGTGTCATTCCATAGGAACCGACAGCAACCACTACGCACTTCCTGCACATCCTGGCATCATTTACTGGAAAAGCCTATCAGTTTTACATAAAAGCACCTGCTATAGAGTTGGGATGATCAGCGTCATAGAAGAGAGATGCTAGGAGATCTTTTCTGGAAACAGCTTTGCATAAATAGTTGTTCTGGAAGAAAGATCCATCATGTCAGATTCTGGAACATCATGGTCACGGGCAGAAGGTTTATACTGCACCAAGCCCTTTTCCTTTTAAAGGAGAACTTGACTCAAATAAATTTTGAGATAGGGTTCTGAAAGAGAGAACAAAAAGCTTCAGATAAGCAATGGTGTTGGTATGCAGTAGAGTAGATTTTCTGAGGAGGTTATGGAATATAAATAGCTGAAAGATTTTAAGATAAAGCTAGGAAAAAAATTATGTCATGGCTGTTATAGGTATAGTTTATCCTGCCTTAATGAATGGGCAATTGATGGATGATGGCACAAGGTTTCTCCCAACCCTACTTTCTATTATCTGTAGTTATTATTGCAATTATTTAAAACCCAATACTTTGTTATGCAGGTCAGTGCCACAGTTCTGTTAAAATAGAAGACCTACATCAGATGCTAAACAATGTTTTCAAAGCAGAACTGAGTTTCAAATTCAAAACAGAATTGAGATTGTCCTAATAAATATGTATACATATAGGAAAAAAAGGACTTCAGTCATGGAATCACAGAAATGTAGGTTACAAGGACCTTCTGGATATCATCTAATGCAGCTTTCCATTTGAAGTAGGACTATTGCCACCACTAGATCAGGTCAATCAGGCTTTGTCTAGGCATGTCGTGAGAACTTCTGAGGACAGAAATTTCACACCCCTCTGGGCAGCCTGCTCCAGTGCTCCAGTACTATAGTACTGTATACTGTACCGTAATAGTGATTTTTTTCCCCTGATTTCCAAACTAAACCTCTCAAGCCATATTTCGTGGCCATTTCCTCTTGTCATATTATCTGATACTACCATGAAGAGTTTGGTTCCATCATTTTTGTCACCTTCCTTTCAGTAAGCAGCTGTTAGAGCACCCTTTTGCCAGACCAAAGAAGACCCTCAAGAGTCTCAACTTCTTCTCCTAAATTATGTGCTCCAGACCCTGACCGTCTTGGTGACCTTCTGCTGGACCCATTTCCTCCACAATTTCTCTTGAATTTGGGGTGCAAAGCTGAATGCAGTATTCCACATATGGCCTCATCAGCACTGGTTAGAGGGGAATAAGAACTTCTCTTAATCTGCTGATCATTCTCCTCCTACTGCAGCCTAATACACAGTTTGCCATATTTGTGAAGATAGCTGTTGGCTCATATTCAACCTGGCACCCACTGTAACCCCGATGATGGCTACTGCTCAGACAGTTGCTCCCAAGCCTGCATTAATGCAGATATTCTCCCAACCGTGTTTTACTTAACTATATCCATGGTCTATCTAAGGAAATGCTATAGAGACAGATTAAGGAAACCTCTGTTAGGTAAATATGAGGTAAGATGCCCCTATGCAGTCCTATCTTAATCAAAGTGGAGAGAGATCTATTAAAAAAAAGAAAAAAAAAAGAAAAAGAAAATTAGATGGTCACCACCATGAATATTTATCACCAGTTCATGATATCTGATTTGACTTCTATTCTTCTAACTTTCTCTAGTGTTGTATATTTGCCACAAGGGCCTGTCTCATCTTCATGTTTCTCATAAAACCAAACATGTAATGAATACATTACTATGGGAGACCAGAAGAGAAGACTAACTCAAATGTTACTTGACCAGCATAATTCCAGAAAACAGGTGGAGCTACACTGTTTTGAAAAGAGTGCAAGACTGGAATTGAGTCCTAAATATATCATTCTTTGGAAATGATAAAAAGCACTCCTTAAAAGACAAGGTTTATCAGCCCAAAGTCAGGCTCATGTGTGCAGAAACATGACCAAAGTTGTCCAAGCAAACCACTTTGCCAATGGACTCTTCTCTGCTCACCTTTCTGTTGTTCATATGCCTTCTAAGCTGTGGAGAATGTTGTGTCTTAAAGTTATTCCAAGTCTGATTTTCTGAATTAAAAATAAATAAAAAGTTAAATTCCCAAATAGTTTTTCCTGTTACAATGTGTTTCCCACATGTATTTTTACTATGAGCAGTGGTTTCAAAGGAGTGACAGAGCTGATTGAAAAGGCAGTGTTTCTATGGGATATAAGAAATCACAGGTATCAAAATAATTAACCTCTCTGCAGCCTCAATTTGTCCTATATTCAGAGATGATTAAGAACTAGTTAAGTTTGTCTTTGAGTAGTAATGCCAGAATGAACTTATCCCATGATAGAAAATACTCTTGGGAAGGGAATTTGGTGTTCCCAAAAAAGGCAAACAGAGATACAAGCAAGAGGTGAAAAAGTAGCATGACATAGTTGGAGCTGATCCATGTTTTCTTGAGCAAATTAGAAAACTGATAGAGAAAGCTGTTTGAAGGAAAGCACTCCTATGGCAGTTGCAAAGACTCCTTATAGAAAGATACTTCTATTGCTCACATGCATCAGGGCAACAGGAAAGGCTGCTTAATTTTTCCACAAAAATATTTTTCTCAATGTAATTGCAATGGCAACTGTTAATAAAATAAAGCTATTCATCCCTGTCATCATAACCCAGATTAAATGGCCCTAAAATCACTGAAACAGCATTTCTGTGATTAGGTTGATGGGTATTTACAGTCCTTAATGAAACATTATGTAGTCATTTGTGCAAAGCATGAGCATATTGTGTACTGAAATTGTCACATAGCCAAGTTAAAATTATCCTGAATACAGATAGCATCTCAGCAGCATGCCATGCTGTGAAGAAAAACCCTGAAAAAAGTCATAATTTATAACTTTTTCCATTATCATTTTTTCATCTATAAACCCGTATAAAATATTCTAAAAGAATATTTAATAGCAGCTTTACAGGTTTTGTAACCAAAATTATTGTATACTGTGTATTGTGTATTATATTACTGTGTTTCCTATATGTAAAATGTTTCACTGACAAAAAAACTACATCTCTTAAATCAGTGCAGCACTGTTTATTTCAGTACCTCTTTAAAGGTGAGGATCAGACTGCTGGCTTTAGTAGTTGTCAAACACGAAGCCTTAAACCACAGCTCTGTAGTGTGATGTTCTTGGGCCAGTCTTAAATGAGACCTTGATGACCACAGGGGCTCCACCTGTGGAGTTCTCAGTACGTGAATCAGTGTCTTCATGCCAAATTTCATAAATATAGTTTGAAGTTAGTTGCCTTTTAAACAGTTTTCATGCCTAACCTCCATGCCTTCTGTTGCAGAAGCTACAGATCCCTGTAGGGCAACAGCGTTTATAGGTCTAGTGACCTGTGCATGTTTATGTATAGCTATATAGTCTGTAAATAGGGGCTATTTAAAAGTCATGTGATTTCCTTCAATTAATAGAGAAAAGAAAGCTGTTTTAGAAATCTAAAACGATTATCAGACTTCTGTAATAGCTTGACTTTCATATGGTAAACTGCTCTAATACTCTGACTCTGGTTTTCTGTATTCAGAGGTAGCAAGTACCTACCAACACTGATTAATCATGTGAGTTTATTACTGTGACCCTTAGCCTTACATTTCTTCCAGATAGTGTGCTAGTCTTTCATTTTTGAGTTGTTGTATGATTATTGCAAGGTTTGCAATCTCTTTGAGGCAGGACTCAGGCCACTTTTTCTTCAGTCCTGTCATAAAATGTCCCGATCCTGTCATTGGATATTTGAGTTCAACAGTCGATTCAGATTCAGATGAAGATACTTAAATATAAATAAGATACTTAAATATAAATGTTGACTTTTTAACTAGATGTCTAAGGTACTATAGTCAAAAGAGTCACTGCTGCCAGTGAAGCCTAATTAATGCATTAGCTCACCCTAAAGTAAATACCTATGCTTGATTTATTGACCAGATTTCTGTTAACTATAATGTAAGTTAAGACATCTAATACATTCATTGATATCTATATGCATCCACCTGAATGTAGGTATCTTAATCTGGAGATGAATCTCTCCCCAGCTGTCTGCTGTATCCACTGGCCAAAGCACATTGCACGCTTTCCTCAGTATCCAAACCAGGGCGCTTGGACGTTGCCTCTTAACTCTTGACTTTAACTCTTGAACTCAAGCTATGGGGACTTATATATTCAGTGCTGGAAGGCCCTAATTCTGTCTAATAACAGCTAAGATGTAACCATTCTGCCTACAGCGTGCAGAAGATGGCTGGCTCACTGCAGATTTCTTTCCTATTGGATTCCTGTATAAACAGCCCAGCATACTGAGGCCATTCCCATTTAGGTTTTCCAATCCTAACTCACTTTGGGTGTCTTTATATATATGAGTGCAGGGTGTAGAACTAATATGCAAAAAGTGTATAATTTTTTGGGGCTCTTTCCCCACTCTTTTTTCCCCCAGAATAAAATGCTTTTCTCTAAAGCTTATGACGTAGTACAGCTGATAAATGTTTGTCTAAAAAGATTCTGCTCATGTCTCTGATTGGTTAGTTTATTCCAGATATTCTAAGAATTGTAGCCCTTTTTTCAGTGTTTTAATCAACAACAGAAATGCCAGGGAAAAATCTATTAAACCAAATCTGGACAGTTCCAACCAAAACAGCATATATGTAGCTGCATAAGTGAAACCCCGTAACTCATTGATCCAGAGAAGACTATCAGAAGATATTTAAATCTGGCCGAGCTAACTGAAAACATAGAAATTCTGAAATAAACCCTTTCCACTGTAAATCGATTTTGCTGTACTGAGTTCAGTGGTACAACTTCTGAGATCTAGCCAGGAGGTAGGACTCAAGTGGTGAACTGAGATTGTATCATGGTTATTGTCAGAGCAGTTTACAGCTCAAACAGCTTCCATATGAGTTGAGGAGTCTGCAACAAGCTAATTCCCACATTGACTTCAGGTCAGCAAAGCCAACATTGCTTCAAGAAAACAACAATAGTCAGCACTGCACTTCCTGAAGTTATTTTACCAGTATGTAAAAAAAATATATGTGTGGTGAGCTGCTTATTTGAGATTTCATTTAAAAAAACCCAAAAAACAAAACAAAACTAAAAAAGAGCTTTGCCAGCCCTTTAGTTTTGTTAGCATATCAGTGCAAATTAAACCCACTGCTCCTCTAGAATGAGTGCTTCAGAGCAGCACTTTAAGACTTGAACTGCTTGTTTAATGGGCTGTGAGATCTTTCCCATTTGCTCTTCACAGAAAAAAAAAGAAAAGATGCTTGGTGTTAGAATAAAACAAAAGCTCATCCTAGTTGAATTTCTGGCTACACTGAAAATTAGGAAATTATCAGTACAATAGACTATCTTTACGAATTTGTAAAGGTGGAACACCTCAGTGTTTGAGTAGAAGATGTGCCACAGGAATAAAATGCCTTGTCTTCTCATTAGGAAATAATACCTTGGCACCATTGCTTGTCTTGTGGTTTTAAGAGAAGGCAAACAGAATTTCTGGGAACTGAAGTGTATCTCTCATACCAGACAGGACAACCTACCTCCTGCTGATTTTGAAGGAAGGCTCCAGGAGAGGGAAAGCAAAAATGAAGGGGAAGGTTCATGAGGAGCCATCAAGACTACCCAGCATAGCCACAGTGGGGTTGTTAAAGCCAGTGTTGTAGGACTTCTGCAATAAAGTGAAATAAACTGAGAGACACACATGCTTAGGCTGGTCTGAGCCATTCTTTTACCAGTGACAAAGTGTAAATGAAGACTGAGAAGGTGCTTCATTTAGTAGCATTTAACATTTGCCCTACCCATGGATAAATTACTGTACAAGTATATGGCAGTATAGAGCTCATGCCCTGCTTCAATGAATGAGTGGCTCATTTTAGTTTTCAGTTTTATACTTGTCTCAATGCATTACTTCCTCACTGCTGCAGTTTTTTCTCTTCTCCTCTGCAATAGCCTCAGCTTCCTTTATGAACTCAACCTGCTCCCACAACAGTATATCTAACACTTCACCCTTCCCTACTTCTCAGCACATCTTTTATACAACCTTCTTGACAAAACTGCTATATTCCCATGCTGCCAACCTACCTTTCCCTGGCATGCTCTCAGCTGTGGGCATTTATGATGGTTGGTTGCTTGGGTAGATGGTATGCACATATTGTGAAAGATTAAGCTTTAGGTGGGCCAGACAGTTGCTTATCAGCTTCTGGTGGGAAAAGCAAATGGCTTTGGTGATTGCTTTTGGTTCTACCGGTAAAGAACTGCAATAGGGAATTGGCCTCTTCATCTCAGATGAAGATCTTCACTTTTCCTTGGGACACTCAAGAGCTCAGTGGGCTACAGGGTTGCCCTACAAGAGTAGGATCCCACCTGGCTTCAAGAGCAGTCTGCAGTACTGTGAAACCATCAGTTCCCACTGTCAAGCGGTGTTGAAGACATTCGTTACATGATAATAGATGATTGGTTGTCTGCAGGGCCTGGCTCCGTGACAGCGTATGGAAGAGCAACGATTCAATCTGCTGAAAGTCACCATGGGGATACTGTAATAGGGCCATTGTTGCAATTAAAGTATGGGCTCATTTAAAAACCTATGCTTCGAGACATCCATATTCACATTTACAGATATGATATCTGTCCCAGCGCTTCACAGAAATGTCTTTTCCTATCTTGCCTGGCAACTATTTGTAATCCAGTGCAAACTGTGACATACCCAGTGACATACTCTACGTTGTGGTTTCAGGCAGGGATAACTTCTGGCTGGTGTTAAGGTCACAGCAGGGCCACCAGTCAGCATGTATTCCTTTCTGCAGACAGTGAGAGGTGAGCAGAGAGGGTGGAGAAGTTTAGCATCAACACATACATGTGGGAGCCATTAGTCTCTTTCTGGAAAAATATTTTAGACTATAAAATTTAGATTATTTAGATAATATTTATTCTAATTATTTTTATAGATTCGTTAGATAATATTTATTTATTGTACTTCACGGAGCTTTCTGATATGGAAAATAATATTTGGAGAAAACAAAAGCACTTTAAATATTGACCCTAATGCTGTGATACATGTATTTCTCAAATGAGCCAAATCCTCCTTATATCTGAAATATTGGCACACTGTACAGAATCAGGCTTCGAACTGGCAGGGAGATGGACAAAATAGATTCATAAGCTTTTCATTACGTTAAATCTTTTGATCATGACTGCATATTTACCTCGTAAGTTCAGAAATGTGAAACAGTAACAAATATCCCACATTTTTGTTTATATCTTATTTATTGGCTAAGTGTTGGGCTCTTACTCCTTCTCTTTTTCCCCCCATCATTCAGTAAAATCTGAGCTTTTGAAGCAGACAAGTACCCTACAAACATTAGCTATTTAAACTTTAGTCAAAAAAAAATCCTTAGAAGTAATTACACAATATTGCAGATGGCAAAATGGATGCATAAAGAAGTAATTTGCTAGAAGTCATTTATCAAGTTAGAAATACAGGCCAGGAGTGTTCATTCTTTATTCAAACTGATAGAACACTGCCAATTCTTTTTTTAACCGTGCACTGCCAGTGATCTATACAATGGTGCGGTTTTGTGTTATGGACTTCTCTATCACTTGCCTTTCATGGGAATATCCATATGTTGTCTGCTAATGGCAGAGAGAGAGCCAATGCTATGACTGGGGACCATATTTAGCTCCTAGTTCAGAGGGGCTTTTTTATATACATTGTTATTCACCACAGAGCTATGCAGCCAGAATTGGAGACTGAAAATGAATGGAAGTGAGGAAAAAAAGTGTTAAATTCCTAATTCTACCCTGAGACAGTATTGCAATTTAAAGTGCTTCCATAGCATCATAATGTTAATTTCCCCCCCAGTGCTTTCTGGCATCTGGCTGTATTCCCCCATGCAAAGGAGTTTTACAGGGTAATTTGTCTCATTAGATTGTTGTTCCTGAAATATGAAAGAAAAATAAATGTTATACATAATCTCTGACCAAATGTATTGCTGTGGGCTACATCAATAGACAGAAATAAGATTTTTTTTTGCATACAGTCAGGTGTATTAAAAAAGTGTTAAGATTCCAAAATTTAATTCAGAATTTGAGAAATTAGAGGATAGAAGTTATCTGCAGGACCTCAATTCAGCCTCATTGTGTGTAACTGTTTTGATTCAGTCTTGCTCACATGAAGCTGGAAGAATCACCAGGAACAGGATCTCTCTTGAAAAATGTGATATTTTTGGATTGAAGGATGAAGGACATCTTATAGACTGGATGTTACTATCTCTTTCACTTCCTGAAATAAATTCCACCAGTGAAAGGAAATTCTTAAATGTGAAGGGAAACTATTGAAGCTGCTTTAGAAGCTGCTTTTTAGGTAGAAATTGTACCCCAGGAAAAAGCAACAAAAATGTCAAATTCTGCAGTAATTTTTCTCTTGCACAGCAGACAACTGCCTAAAGTACCAAATATATTACTAAACTAGGAAATTATGTAATCCTATGGGCACTTGAACTATATCGGATCCACGTGATTTGCCATAATCTGCCATAATCTGCCAGTCTGTAAAACACTCTATATGGTACTGTTCAGTGTGACTTTATGGTCTGTGACAGATGCCAGACATTGACCAGAACCAGTTTTGTCTGTGTCCTTTGACATCTTAATGGGCTGCTGTGGAGGACTATCTTGTATTTTTTTTCATAAGTAGTCCATTAAATTTTAGAAGTCCCCAGTGATACTAATCGCTTTGAATTAAGTTATAATCATTCTATAAATAACAACATTTTGAAATATTTAGTGAAATTGTGTGTGTGTGTGTGTGTGTGTGTGTGTATGTACACAGCTTTTTGAAAGGCAACCAGGTGCAGTAACCTCCTTATAGTCTTCAGGTAACAGCTAAAGGAAAAAAAATAAATAAATGAAAGGATGAAAAATAAGGAGGAAGGAAGGAAAAATAAATCTTCCTAGTACCCACTTAGTAGACTCCATACAGTGAAGATTTTTAATATTCCTGACAAATTTGGTTAGATAAAAAAATAGTTCTAAATTATGTACCTATTATTTGTTAGAATTTTTGAAATTGCCTTACATCAGAAAGAGCATTAAAAATCCCTAGATGTATTTGATATAATCAGAGCAGAGTTATTTAAAGGTCTCAGTGGACTGCTAACCTATCTAGATAGAGTTATATTTTGCAATCCCAGAAGAACAAAAGCCCATCAAGTAGTTAAAAAGCTAGAGATGAAGGACTATACTTCAGTTAGGCCAAGCGTAAGCTAAAAATGGCTAAACGTAGGCATTTGGGAAATGTGTCAGTCCTGACAGCTCAAAAATAGAAATAATTATGTAAATCTTGGCTCCGAACCAGAAAGCACATGAGTTAGAAAGGTTGTTAAGTATGGTCACATACTTCAGGAAATTAATTCAATCTCCTGTCAGAGATTAGAGATCCCTTATGAAGGTGCTAAAAAGATAGATTGCTGAATGGCAATATGGGGCAAACCAACTTAGCCTACTCAGTACTGGGAAAGTGCTAGGCAGAACTCTCAGAGCCAAATGTCTAAGCACCCAGGCAGGCAATTACAACCTCTGATGAGCATCTACAACAGTGAGAAATTGTTAGTTCCCCAGACCTGCTCAGAGAACAAAACGCTTACCTTTAAAACACTGCAGGTCATGCATGAAAAGAGATTGAGTAAATTGGAACAGGGAAATTGAGCGACCAGGATACAGATGTCCATTTTTTTTCCTTTAATAGTGTAAATTGGTTTATGGACAACAGCTTATTTTTGTGACTTCCACCACAGAAAATTAGCAAATTAAATCTGGGACCAGTAGGGAAGAAAAAAATACCATCTCTTCTGCTTTGCATGACTTCACCAATGCTGCTTCTGAACAAACAGTGATCCCACCATTGGGATCCAAAGTCTATACCATTGATCAAGTAATCTCTTCAAGGAAAGGGTGAGAGGAGGCAACATCTGTGGCATTTATAGACATGGCATTTATGAACTGGATTCCACCTAAGACTCATTATCAGGTGTCTGAAATAAAGCCTCAGCCACGTTTTTCGTAAGGGACCTTTCACTAGTCTCCTCTATTTCTGAATGACTAATGGAGCACTGTGTCCAGCTTTGGACTCCCCAGTATAACAAAGGCATTGACCAATAGAGTGAGTCCGGTGAAGGCCACCAAGATAATCGGGGGGCCAGAGGGCATGATGTACTAGGAGAGGCTGAGAGAAATGTGTCTGTTCAGCATGTAGAAGGGAAAGGTCAGGGGAGACCTTACTGCTGCCTACAACTACCTGGTCAGAGGATAAAGAGAAGATTGAGACAGACTCTTTTCAGAGGTGCACAGCCATAGGACGAGAGGCAATGGATACAAATTAGAACATGGGAAATTCCAATTAAATCTAAGAAAATTCTTCTTTTTTTTTTTTTTTTACCGCGAGGGTGGCCAGACAGTGGAACAGGTTTCCCAGAAAGGTTGTGGAATCTCCTGCCTTGGAGGTGTTCAAGACTCGACTGGACACAGCTCTGAGCAACCTGATCAGATTAGATCTGTTTTGAGCAGAGTGCTAGATTAGATGACATCCAGAGGTCCGTTAAAATCATGATGTGTGGACTATGGATCATCAATGCTGACACACTCAAAGGGCTGTTGTGTAAACCTGATGTCAGGTTCTGTTAGCAATGCTGACTGTCATTAGGTGCTGCAGAAGAAGATGAAATACATTTTGTAGTTTGATAGAATTTTGTTGGCCATATAACATTAATTTTCTTGTGTGTATGGCTTTGTGGCAAGTATGTTTTGGTTAAATTTCTGACTGTATTTTAATTAAAATGTTTGAAAAGTTATTTGTGATGGACTTTTGTAATGAATCATTTTTTTCAGGAAAAAGCCCAAACTTTCATATCTTTATATTGTTTCTCAATAAAACAGTCCAGTGATGTCTGGGATACACTGTATGTGCCAGGAGAGGCAGCACTCCTCTGAGTGCTACACTGAGCCCTCCTGCTGGAGGAGTCTCTTCAGCCAGGAAGGGAATCCAGCAAAATGTCTTTGTTCCAGGAAGAACTGACTGGTTCCAGAGCTGGCAATTTAGACATGGCCAACCCAAAAAGTGGGTTTGAATTCTAGCCACAGTTATAATATAATTAGTTATGCAAAGCAGATGAAGAATTCAAACAAACAAACAAACAAACAAAAGAGCTATACAGAATAAATTAGAAGTTAGGACACTTGGAATGTGAAAGAGTAGGACAGCAGTGATTTATACCTTACCTGCCTGGGCTATGCCTATAGTGGTAAACTAAAAAAGGCCAGTACACAGGCCTGAGCACTGGCATATGATTGCCAAGACTGCTAAATGGTTAGTGCCTATCATTCTTCTGTTAATTCCCAGGCACAGTCTGAGAGTTAACATGGGCCCCTGCTCATTCTCAATAGGCAGTCTGGATATGGCCAGCCTGTTTCGGGAGGTATGAGAGGTTATCTGTGTGGATGTGAGTTGTATCATACCGTCCGGCCTCAGTCTCAGAGAAGAATCTCCATTTCATTAACCAGCATAGATATAACTGATATTTGAAATACATATCCAGCTAGCAGGATATTGCCTACTCTGGGGAAAGGTACTGTCGTGCTGTGATGAAAAAGTTGGAAAACTCTTTATCTATATTGAAGGAGAGTTTCTAAGTCTTCTAGAGTTTTGTCAGATGGGAAACTTGTCTGATTACTTCTGAGACATTGAAATTGCATCCTCAGCTGCTGCTGTTCGGGCTCTTTTTCCTGCTGAGTAGCTAGAGCTCTTTAAAGGGCATCACAGGAATCTCTCCAGGGACACATCATTCCCAAGAAAGGAATTAAAGTTAAACTTACTTCTCCTTCTTAGGCCTCTTCTGATGACAGTGAAGATCAGGAAGTTTTTTATTCTAAATGTTAAATTATGTTTCGTAGTGGCTTTCAGCTCTTAAGAAACAGATGGAGATCGAAAAATTCTTCACAGGAAAAAATTTTCCTCTTTTTATATCTGTATCACCAAACCAAGCTTCCAAGTTCAGAGCACTGAGACATCCATATTTAACAATGCACTTGACCGCAGTATATTCTTTCCAGTACAAAAAAAGGCAACTGTAAATGCACTGATCTTGTATATATGAGATAGTTCTCAGAGGCAAAGGGATGCATCTTAGAAGTGGAGCATTTAGTCATGGGCTTGTCTCTCTATTACTTCCAGACAAATAGGACTAGTTCTCACAGGTCTAATAAGCTGTCATTATCAAGCTAGTATGGACACATCACGCAGAGTCACCCGCACTATGAAGAGATGAAGTAGCAAACTCTGCCTCACTGTTACGTGGCGTCACTAGCAAATGCCTACTGCTGTAATGTGCCTCAATAATATAAAGTAAACCAACTCCACCAGAAAACATTATAAGAACCACTTATCTTGGTTAACGTGGTAGATGTTGCTGCCAGATTTAATAGAAATGTGTATGATATGGATGGATATTTTTTATTATTTTCTAATGTTTAATTAAAGTATAAGATTTGTAGATGGTTATGCAAAATCCCACAACAAACCTTAAGAATCCAGCATCTCTTAATTCTATTATACAAATATTCTAATAAGTATAAAGATGCAATAAAATTCATGCTTTGTAAAGAGCTTTTTCTGTAGTGCAAAAGTGAGGTTTTCACATTGACAAATGTGGAAAATGTTTAAAATAAATTTTCAGCGATGCAACTTCTTTGTTTTGCTTAGAAGCAGAAGCAATTCATGGTCATTACTCAATTCTTGTTAAGAAAAAATAAAGCTTTTTGGAGTATGAGGACAAAATATAGCATCAACATATCACTCAAGCATATCCCCTTCCAAAACCTGGAAATTTTCATGGGTACAACAACACTACATGCTACAACTCTTTTTTTTCATTTTTTTACTTTTTGTAATGTTACTTTTGCTCATATTTTGCTTGCCTCTCACAGGTTACATCTATCTGGCTTTTTAAGTACCAGTGCCAGACAAACTAAATTGTCTCTCCTGTTGATATAGATTAAAGGTAGAGCAATATGAATTGCTTTGCCATAATCCTACTATATGCACGACCAGAAGCTCAGAGCAGAGCAGTTTATGTTTCGAGACTTCATCAGAAAACATTACCAGAAAATTGCTTCTGCATTGTAAAACATCGTAGGATTCCTTACTGGGAAACATGAGAAAATAAAAATCATTTTAATTAAAATACTAATTTTGTTTAATCATTAGCATTGTTTAAGTAATCATTAATTAAGCACCAATATGGTAGTTCTGCATGGGAAAGGAAAGGCAATTGAAGTCTATATGAGCAATATGAGTTTTCTCCTTTCCGAGAAAGGAGTGCCCAGGAACAGTGGACAAGGCTATCTCAGGGCCAATCAAGATAGAAAAGAGACAAAGTGGCTGGATCATATTGTTCATTCATGTCTTATTTTTTCCATCATTTTTGTTCATGTTCCTTTTTCAGTTTACTGTCCTCCTGTCTACTGGCACTGTTTTGCATGCAAGCATTTAGGGGTAATGCTTCATGAGATGGCACTGAAAGAAAGCATAATGGAGGTTAGATAGGTCAAATAACAAGATTCAGAGAAGTGGAAGTTTAGGAAAGGCAGTGTAGACTAGGAAGCAAAGGATATGAAGGAGATTGGAAGGACCAAAGGCAGGTTGAATGGGAGAGAAAATTCCAAGTAGCAGAAAAATATCAGAGACTAAACTATTAAGAGCCTGGAAGGAAAAAAATGAGGAATGTGAATCTCAAAGGGAAGAAGGATCATATCTAGTAATGCTTTTGAAAAATGAGCATGAGAAGCAACTAGGCAGTTGTACGCTAAATTAGAGCATGTAGTGTATCTATCCCTTCATGACATTCAGTGGAAAGACATGAGGAGATTCCTCTTCAGTTACTTCACTGCCCAGAGCACAGCTTTGCCATTTCCCTCTTCCTGCATATTTTTCCTAGTGGTATGGCTCCAGTGAAGTGAGATTAGCAGAGATTTCCCATGGCCATTGTTCTGGAGGAGCCTGTTCCGTAATGTGTAACACACAACGCCAACCTTCTTTGGGGAATCCAGGCGGTCTCTCCAGGTCTGTGATGGGGAGATAATGTGCAACCTAAGGGTTATCATGCTATTCCTGGTTTATTTAGTCACCAATCTTTTGCATGACATTTGTCCCAAGTTCAGAGAGAGGTGTGCAGAGAGTAATAGAGATAGTGCTAGAAAAAGATACCGCTCTAGCTTTTTTTCTGGTAAGGACTACTATTGTGTTAGGTGTCTCCTGAGGGAAAAGCTTTACGGCCCAATCTATCTTTTCTCATTTTTCTCTCATTAATTTTTAACTTCGTATGTTTGTAAATAAATTTATTCAAGCTGTTTTAATAATGTTACCTCCAGCACAATGAGAAAACCTGGAGAAAATGCATGCTGTGAATTGTGTGTAATGAGGGCGCCCCTTAAGTTCCAGCAAAGAATGCAAGAATGTCGGCACCATGTCTAACATTTTCAGTACAGCACACCTACACTGAGCTTGAGGCCTGGCACCCGGCCTGGTGACTCAACAAGCTTGCTCCCTGGAAGAATTATTTGTATTTTTCTGATTTATTTTCCATTCTTCTTTCCCTTTCCCCTGAATGTAAAAAGCCTCAAGAAAAGTTTGTTTTATCCACGATAATTTCTATTAAAATTCTGTAAGGAATTCAGCCTCTTCACCAGCTTGTTCAGCAAATTCTATGTCTCAGCAACAGCTGTATTAGATGACTTGCCTTAAATCCTTTTTCAACTCTATTAAATTTTTGAACAACTCTATTAAATTTTTGAATTCTGTAATACACAGGAATGTGTTTCACAAGTTAATTATGTAAATAATAGCATGTTAAAAACAGTTCATCTGTGTTTCTTTGTCATGTCTTTGTTGTGGCTTTCTAAATTAAAGTAGTTTCTATCCATCCTTATACAAAAAATCTTTCTGTTCTACTTATCATTTTCCTTCCTCAAGTCAGGGTACTTTTAATGCTCGTGGACCATTTTCATGACAAGATGACTGTATCTGAACAGAGAATTCTACGTAAGAGTTCATCATCCTTTTCTGTAGTAGGAAAATAACATTTTTCATATTATTTTGTATTCTGTTCCTGTTCTTTTTTCCCTTCTAAGTTTTTACAGTTCATCTGTAATTCAGCAATGTGCAAGAGAGCTTTCAAGTGATTTTATCCAATAAGTATTGCTGTGCAATTCTCAACAGCAAAATTTATCTGCCATTATGTTGCTCATTCACCTGCTTATGTAGGATTCCTCTAAAATACTCACAGATTTTTCTAGATTTTAGTAAGCTGAAATAATTTCTGTTATATATGGACTTTCTGATTTGCCTTACCCCTTTAATTAATAACTAGCCAAACAATAATAACAAATTAATAAGGTAATTGTTAATGTGTTAGCTCAGCTTTCAGGCAGAGTAGAATTTACCCAGCTGTTTTTGACTTTATGTTATTTTTTCAGAATTAATGAAGAAAACATATAAAGCAAACTCTGTAACATTATTTTGTGTCTAAAAATCAATTTTTTTTATGAATTAATATAGAATGTGGTGAATTAGTAATGGACGCCCAATAAAGGCTGAATTTTTTTCTGTATTTTCAATTAAGCGAGTAGTAACTTAATACTTTAATCTATTTTTATTAGCACTTTAATTTTGGGACAAGTTTTGGATTATATGTCAAATTTCCAAATAAATAAGACACTTGCACTGACTCTCCAAAATTAAATTTAGAAATGTGATTTGTTGAGTCCTTACAAATAATTCTGAAGTGTACTTCATGCAGTCATTTGCCTGTATTTGTATTTTCTGTTTGTGCATGGGTGTGTGCATAGATTGGCAAACAGGCAGTTCATTGCAATGGTCCCATTTCACTTTAGGCGCTTGAGGCACCTGAAGTAAATAATTAATGGGGAGATACAAGCTCATCCTTTGGAAATGCCTGTCTTTTTCCATTTATTATATATAGAACCCAGGACAAAATTTTCCTGAGCTTCTGACCTCCAATTATCACATCCCCCTGTTCATACCCCTTCATATTTTTGTTCCCATGTCCTTTATGGACTTTCTAAACACATCTTAAATTTCAAATAGAGCTGTCTACAGTGTTTAGGTATCTTTTCTCTGTTTTTTTTTTTTTCTTTTCATGTGTATGCTCACTAAACACTGAAAAAATCCTATTTCCTTAAAATAATTGGAAAATATGATAAAATCAATAGAGACTATTTGGGTGGTTTACCACAACAGTAGCCTCAAAGTACATGGGCCTAATACTTCGTTACTATAAATTGTTGCTCCAAGGAGACAATTAGAGAGACTTGGTACGTCTTTGCAGCTGAACTTTGAGTGTGATTCTAAACATAAAGGATTAAAGCCCTACCTGGATAAGTCAGTATAGATCTATTTCCACCAGTGAAGCTATACTGATGTATGTTGGGCTCAGGATCTGGTGCAAAGACATACTCATTTAAAAAGAGGCTGAAAAACTACTTTGAGAATAATAGAGCTTATGTAAATTCTTTTGACACAGAAATGCTGATTCAATTTTTTTTCTTAATAAGAATTAAGGTTTTTTTTTGCTATATCCTGCTCCAAATTTGCCATCTCCTAAGGATATGTGGAATGTTATAGTAGGTGACTGCTAAATGCTACTATATAAGTGGCTGCATCTCATTAATGCAATGTTTAAAGAATTTTTTGAGGATTTGGAGGTTCTTAAGAACATTTATTATGTTGCAAGCTATGTAAGTGGGAGTTTTCTGGTCTGAATATGAAGATAAAAAGCAACACTTTTGTTTTCTTCTTATATTAAAGTTGAAAGGGAATTTTTTTGAACTATTTGTTTTGTCAGAAAATACTGACTTACTGAAATGTAAACTTTTGGTAATAGCGGGTCAGTCTAAGGGATTTCATTCCTCAATGTTTTTTCCTTGAAAAGCAGAATTCTGACATACCCACATATGACACTATATCACATATACATGTTTCAAAGTAGTGTGGAAATGCGAAGTCCTGCGCCTGAGGGGGAAATAAATCCATGCACAAACACAGGCTAGGGGACTGGCAGCCTGGAAAGCAGCTTGGCAGAAAAAAGACCTGGGGATCCTGGTGGACACCAAGTTGGACATGACCCAGGAGTGTGACCTGGTGGCACAGAAGGCCAACAGCACCTTGGGTTGCATTAGGCAGAGCGTTGCCAGCAGGTCGAGGGCAGTGATCCTTCCCCTTTGCTCAGCACTGATGAGATGTATCTGAAGTGCTGTGTCCAGTGCTGGCCTCCCCACTAAAAGAGACATGGGCATACTGGAGTGAGTCCAGAGAGGGCCACAAGGATGGTTAAGGGACTGGAGCATCTGACATGAGGAGAGGCTGGGGGACCTGGCACTGTTCAGCCTGGGGAAGAGAAGGCTCAGGGGGATCTGGTCAGTGTGTATAAATATCTGGAGCATGGGGGCTAAAGAAGACAGAGCCAGATTCTTCTCAGTGGTGCCCAATGAAAGAACAAGAGGCAATGGGCACAAACTGAAATACAGGAAATTCCATTTAAACATAAGAAAAAAATGTTTTTCTCCCTTTTTTCACCCTTTTTGTAAGGGTGATCAAACTATGCAACAGGTTGCCCAGAGAGGCCGTGGAGTCTCCACCTTTGGAGATACTCAAAATCCAACTGGACAGAGTCCTGGGCAATGTGCTCTCAGTGAACCTGCTTTGAGCAAGGAGGCTGGACTAGATGATCTCCAGAGGTGCCCTCAACCTCAGCCATTCTGTTATTCTGTAAATTCCACTATTAGTCCAAAGTGACTTTCCAACACAAATTTAAAATTAATTTATACTAGCAAAAGAAATTTTTTCAAAATGTGAAAGTTGAAATAAAATCATTTTACTTAACCACAATTACATTATTAGATTTTCAATTCATATTATGTCTTTTTATTGAAGATGTTAACTTTTTTGTCTTGGCCATTTGACTTTACTTGTCTGGAACATTTTTTCAAAATCTCAAAACCTACCATAAAACATGAAGCACATTTTCTACACTGTTTTCCTTTTTCATTCCAAATTACAACTGAAGTAGCTTTTAATAGTTTGTGACTTTCTTTGAAATTCTTCTCCCCCTTTGCCTCCAGCATGTTTTCCAGGTCCTTTAAATCTGACATGGACAACCAGCCTTACTCCTGCAGGGGAAATTTTACAAGCCTCTGCTTCTGGCTGAATTATTTAAAAAATTGTAAATGGGTTGAAAAGTTAAAAATAATTTTACATGTAGTTCACTTTCTAAAACTTTTCTCTAATAGTTGCTCTCATTTATATGCCTATTCATCAGATTGACTTAAATTGTTATTTAAAATGTGCTACAGGGCAATTCTTCTTAAGTTTTTCTCAAAAACATTGCTGAATGGTGCCTTCATAACTTTTTTTTAAAAAAAGAAGACAAATATTTAGAAACTTTGAGAGAAATAATTCTTCTGGTCAGGAAGTCTTCTGAGAAAAGGAGAGCACCCTAATGCACTTAAATTATCTTACAGACCATTTAGGTCCCCTCATCACCCTATTTTGAATAAAATGCTGATACAGCAATGTGCAAGTGAGTGTCAGCATAATTAAAAACAAGATATCAGTCATTTAGAGGGACACGTTGCGAAAGGGAAACACTCAGCAATGAAGCTGATACTACTTGCTTGTATGACCTAAAAGCTGAAGCTGTAGAAAAGGACAAAATAAAACACAACACTTCTTGAAGAAAGTACAAAGCTACACAGCAGAGTTTGTATATTTTTTTTTTTTGAATTAGTCTGTAGCACTAAATTTAAAGTTCTACATAAAAAGACTGCTGTGACTGTTTTCGCAGTATATTCTGACACTAAGTAGAGGAGGATGTTTCAGACATATGGGTACCATTGACTATGTCTATACTACCTTTGTGAAAAACACTAGAGGGAAAACTAGTCCGTAAGCTAAGTGGGGCAGACGAGTTTGACTCCATGCTGCTTAGAGCCAGGAGCAGTCTGGAGCAAACTGCTTGCAGCCACACTGCCGTACCTCCTCAAATACTCCTCTGGGACTCCTGTAGCATACTGTTTTTCTTGTTCTTCTTACAGAGCTCAAAATAACGAGAAAGAGCTGTGCTGCAACACACCCACGAGCTGCTTTATAAGGTGGTGCTGGTGGGATGTGGTGTGTATATCAAGGAACGATGTAAGTGGCTCTGAAGGTCTGGGGTGGCTGGCGTAAGGTTGGAAGATTGTCTGGGGATGAGGATGGTTTATTACCATTCTGCCAGTCTGAAGCAGAACAAACTAGGAATATTCATGTTGTTTTAACAACGAGCAATTTGGTGTACACACTATCAATAATTTATGTCCTCTTTTGCTATGCTGACAGATTCTGCTGCCCAGAATGTGCTGGATGCTGCCGATACCTGAACATAAAATGTGGCGTGAATGTGGATTAATTAAACCTATCCTAAACACTATCTTGGCAGTAGGCTGCATTTTGCCCTATTATTTAGGATCGGCATTATTATTATGACTGATTACAATTATTTCAAGTATGGAATCAAATTTTGTACGAGTAAAGGTACCCCAATAATATCCTACAACAACGGACTTGAATCTAGTGAAAGAAATAAAAGATTTCTTTTTTCTGCCAGGCAATAGGGAAAGAAAAATCATTTTAAATCATCTTATGTAGAAAAAAAAGAAGAATGAATGGAAGGATGAAATCCAGCTCACAAATACCCTATTGAAATCAATGGCCTAGAGTTAATAAATCACATACCTAGACTCAGTGACTTCAGATTTCTTTTAAATCACTGATTTCTCACACCAGAAGTAGTTTGGGAACCACTAACAGGAAAGATCACCTGTTTCCTAGTGGTACAGTGCTACAGTGGCAGTCACTGGAGTGTCTGCACTGAAAGCCAATCAATTATTGAAGGCAGAGCATTTTGTGTTGAGACTTTGGGGACCATTTCTCCCTGTGTGCTCAGCCATCCTGTGGAAAGCAAACTCTTTACCTAGGTCTACAAGCAGGTGAGTAATGCAGGAAGAACCAGGAACTGGTGGTGAGTATTTGTTGTGAATCAGTTTTGGTTATAACAACATTATGGCTGTATTATTTGTTTTGGTACAAGGCAGCTGATGAGCCTTTTGTGATATTATCCAGAAAAACTGGAAAAAGACACAAATGTGTTTTGAATATATAGCAACAAAAGCCCAAACAAGTAAACGTCTCTTCTTTCACTAGCATGAGTTAATAATGATTCACATGAGTATGAACAGAATCATGACAAGACCAAACCAGGCCCCATCACACTTTCCACAATGTAACCTTTTTTTCCACCTCTCCAGTAACTAAAGTAAACTACTATATGTCAGACTTATATGCCATTGCCTGTACATGGAACATCTCAAGCAATAATTCAGTAGTGAAACCCTCTCTACCTAATTTTATGATGGCATCTGAATAATGGCAAGACAGAGCAGTGAGAAAAACTGTTCTGAACAATTTCATGCACTGTAGTTATTGCTGCTTGTAAATTCCTGCCGTGGTTATGCTCTCTGGAGCTTTGCACAGTCTCTTTCCTCCCTGCATTTTAAGGAGTTAACCTTGCATTCTTTAGAACAGGAGAGAAAATACAAGAGATGGTGAAAATCCCATCCCCAATTAAATAGTGAGAGAATTTTAAAAATAGACATAGCAGCAATTATGTTCACTGAGATATTCACAGAAAAGCCACACTGACAGTAATATACTCACCTTAAACTGCACATGCGGTTACCACTCACGTACGCGTTTCAAATGCTCCATGACATGAGGCAGGGATTAGCCTAACTGGTGATAAGAGAAATTGAAGAATTCTCCACAGTTTGCATAGAAGTTGCAGAAGTATTAATGAACTAGCTGGTTAAAATTAGGTAGAATGTGGATCTTCATTCAGAATAAACTGTACTTTGGGAATACGGTGGATTATAATGGAAGCCAAATGTCTCCGTTTTACATAGGTACCATTAGTATATAAATTCTCCTATGGATAAGAACACAAAATCTAGTTCGTTGACAATACTCTATAGTGCACAAAAGATATACTAACTGTATGTTTAAGAATATGCAATGACTTGTTAATATCAAGCATCCTTGTTTCTTTGGGATGATGATGTGACAATGCAAGAAAATATAGGTAATAAATATATTGCATCCTACTTTCAATCCTTTTTTAAAAAAAAGTCTTTTTAAAAATCACATATTGGGATACTGTGACCTGTTCACTTATACACAGAGACTTCTGTATTTGTATCTTCCTTTTCTTACTCTGCATTTACACCTTGGTGCACCGTTATTTATCGAACAGTGTTGAAGGAACTCAGACCCTGGAGCAAGATGTGAAGGAATGATTGATGGATTGAGTCAGTGTGGTTCAACCCAAAATTAAGCAGAGACCAGGTCAATGACAATGAACTGTAGAGTAGTAGGAATAAAACCTTTGCAAGGAAATTCTCCTTTAGAAGATATTTGAGATCACAGGAGTCTCAAATAGCTCAGTTAATTGTACTTCAGAAAAGAGGCTGAATAGTAAAAGCAGTTGGTAATTTGAGTTGCTATATTCATTATTTGAGAATCTTAGAAATCCTCAAAACCTAATTTGCTATATTGCTGAAATTCTCAAGTAATACTCCCTAGGTTTCTCCTGGCAGGAATGTGCAAAATCACCAGATCTTGATGTTGCTGAACTCCATGTATCTGAAGATGGATTATTACTGATAGGGCCTGACCGGAAAGAAACTCTCACAGCACACACTGCAGATTAGACATCTGGAAAAAGAAAATGACAATTTTTTGTGGCTAGCTGTAGTCTCCACAGTGGTGGGTTGTGATATGGAAGTCCAAGACTTGAATTCTCATTTAACCTGGTAGGTAATAAGAACTCAAACCTGGGCTCTCAGGGTACCCTCACATTGCAAAATAAAAATGGATCAGGTAGCAATCATAGTTTCTAAGCCCAAATGGCACAGAGTGACTTGTAACTATAATGCTAAGGGATAATTCTCTCTTGAGCAGACTGACTTCATCCACTCTGTATATCACTTGGCTTTGTTCTTCCCCTAGCCATGTTGGTCCTAAAATATAATTAAGTTTTTGATCAGTTTTCAGTTCAAAGCATCTAAAATAATAGGAACCTGTGCTGCAGCCTTCCACAATGCTGTTTCATAACATGATGCTGAAGGTATATGTTGCACACCCTGGGGTATGCTGCCTGAGGATGTAGCTGTTTGAGGATGTAACACTGTTAAGATAGGATTAGAAAATTGTTTAAAATTGAGAAAGCCACACTGCTGATGTCATTCACACAGCCTTTTTTCCCAGAGAGGAATTCTGGGCAGGAGGTGAAAGTATTCATTTGGGATGTGGGAGTTCTAGCTTAGATGAATGATTAATTATTTAGGATTATTTAGCAGTCCCCCATCCCCGCCCTTTTAGAATAATTGTTGCAGGAATTCTTCAAAGGAGAATTTGGTGTTTACTTTATCCTTTATCATTTGTTGTTCAGAAATTACTGCTCCTGCCCAGATGCTAGGGAATTAAACAATTTAAATTGTTGGGAATGATAGTGAATAACAAGACACTAATGAGTGATTCCCCCTGGGAAAGGGGAAATAAAAGGAACTAAAGGTCCTTTTAAACAAATTTTTTGATTTTTTTAATTCAGTTTTGAAGAAGTGTTCAGTTTTAAAGGAATTTTACAAAATATTTTAAAGTATTCAAAGTCCATCAGTGAGGTGGTGTGGCAGTGCTCAGCACCTCTAAGAAAGAACACAGTATCTGCCTGCCCTACCTACCTTAATACTCATGACATAGAATCAAACAAATTCTGCAGTCCTTAGCTTCTTATTGGGTCTCACAGTTGTTGAGTAAGACTGGCTATTCATAAATAAAATCTCAGGCCCCAGACAAACTCCCAATCTAATCCCTTTCATTTAAACAAAATAGAAAAATATTGCTAATGAGGTGCCAAATTAGAGCAGCAAGTGCTCATATACATTCCAGGCAGCTGATTATCTCTCATCAAGGTGGCTAAGTAATACAGTCCTCATAATGATCTAATGGATTTGCAGTTCCAGTTAACACAAAAGTTCAACCTCAGACAAGTTAAAGTTAATCAAGTACAAAAAGGATTAAATTAGTACATTTAAATTCAACTGACAGAGGCATTAGAACTGTGCTATCTGCCTTTTTTTTCCTACTTTGGTGTTAACTGTTGGGAAGAGAATGGTAGTTGAAGTATCCCACTCTTTGGGGACTTCACGCTTCAGTTCTTTACCATCCATGCATATGGAGTCGCTAATGACGGAGCGGCTACCCATCAGGGAATGCAATTCCACGTAGACATTTTCACCAAAATGGATTATTTCAGCCTCGTTGGTCACAGATTCTGTAGTTTTCCAGTGATTCATCTTACTATTAATAATGTCAGAGAATTTTAGGCCCTTGAATTAAATAATGATAAATAGGAGCCACTGAGCGAGCTCGGCAGAGGCAGTGCTGTTTATTTCAGTGTGAAGCTCTGTCAGGCCTGATAAATCGGATCCCTGAAATAGTTTATAAAGTACTGAATTGATGTGGCGGTTGGTGAGGGAGAGAATTAATGTTACGAAATAGGCCTGCAACCTAGATTTGATGAAAGCTGAGGAAAACCTTTTATATAAATTCTGTGTCTGTGTAGGAAATGGTTGCAGCGAGAGGTGAAAGAGCTGCGCAGGGAAATAATGTGTTTCTATATTCTCTGTGGGCTACAGGTCAGGGAAAGAGGAGCTCTGTGGACACCAGTGGTACCAGAGCTCTGCAGTGCTGCATTAGAGCTCTGCAGAGTGAAGGGGTGGTCATAGCCTGTTCGTTCATAATACAAAACACTGAGGACACATTGCACAAAAGAAAAATGAAAGCCCGCTTAAAGGTGTAGAAGAGGCTTTCAAGTTCCACGTGGCTGTCTTTACCAGGCTGTTGTGGAGGAAGAGATCCTTGATGTTGCACTGAGCAGTACAGTCACTGCTGCTAATCTCTTTGGCTGAATTAATAGTTTCCTCTTCAGATCACTTCATAAAAATCCCCTGGAAAATGCACACTAAAATCTTTTTCCATCCAGTTCATAATTCTAGTACGGTCCTTTCAAATTAAAGCAGGCAGGTTTGCTAAGAATGGTTGCCAGTAGAATAAAGCAGGCTGATCTGTATGTGCTGGGAGGTAGCTCAGCTTTCAGACAAAGCATACTAGACATATAAGTGGGAATTTGTCAGAGCTGCCTACTGATGGAACTGAACTCACAATTTCTGTCAAGGTTAGTGAAACGTGGGGAAACCGTGATCTTGCAAGTGATCTGTAATGAAGGCACAATATTTTTGCACCATCGACCAAACTGTGGGGCTTGATGGCAACGATGTTTCTGTGACTGTTCCAGATGTGTCAGTGCAACACTGAACACCTTCCTTACATGTTTTAATTACTCCTGGGGATTTAATATTTTACTCTAATTCTTTAAAAAGGAAATTCCTTTCTGTGGTCCTGATACATGATGATTCTCAGATAACAAAAGTGAAGTGAAATTGTGTGTGTAGAGTTCTTGATGGCCTACTCTCCATCTAAATTCAGTCTGCTATGCTACTTTTCAGTTTCCTACTTGCTTATGAGGACACCCTATAGGTGATTTTAAAGGAGGAAAAGTATTTTTGATATCATTCCCTCACCACAGAAGCCTCTTCAGATGTTGCACCACATTACTAACAGACAAAGAGATTATTATTCATGTGGATCACAGACTTCAAACCAGCTGTTAACCACAGGATGAAGATATAAGATTGGGGATGGTAGTTTTAACGATTATATATCCACTTCTCCTTCCTAGAAGTAAAAGGAGGGGAAGATGGTACAGGATTATCACCTGCCAAGGCAAATGCCAGTTCCTATCTCTAGTTTTTTTCCCATTACTTGGGTCATTCTTCCTACAAGGGTTCATATTTAAGAAAGCTACAGAATGCTCAAGACCTGAAAACAAAAGTTAGAACTACTCTTTTAAAATTCATTCAGCAGGAAATCTGATCAAGCTGACAGAGGTTAAGATCTAGAGGATAATGCTTACATGCAGTTTAAATGTATAAAATCAGAACCCTATAAATGGTTAGATAATATTCAGTGTTCGGACTGAGTTTGGGGCTGATTCTTAGAGTTTCTTTTTTTCCATCAGCTTTATCTCATCTCTACTAACAACCATAAAATTACTCTGCAAATTGCATAAGTGCATGCAGTATCAAAACGATGAGAACACCAACATGAGAAAAAAAAATATACTTTTCCTCTAAATGTATTATTTACAAGTGATGTGCATGGAAATGTCTCAGTATCTATCTTCTGTCCCTATAGTCTTGTGTATGCTCTTGATCTCTGAAAGCACAGAATCTGATTACAAGTGCCTTCTGCAAGGAGGAAGAATGGAACAAGCTAGATTAAACAGTCCTTTGATTACCTTTATATGGACAACTTAACCTCTTCATTTCCAATATGACAGGGAAAGGAGGAGTTAGTAAAAAATAAAGTAAAATCAAGGGAAGATACTTGGAAAGTTCTGCTTGGTACTGATACAAATAAATAATTCAGAAATGAGTCAATAACACTGTATTTCTCTAACCTATTTATCTTTTTTTTACCCTTCTAATTCTGCTTGAAATAAAAAGGAATTTTGCATATCAAACAACTGGCAGGAGCCCAACCAAATGCACTAAAACAGTGGAAAGACTCAGAGAAACTCATCTCACCTAACTTTCCACATTTGCAATGCAGATACCAGCATCTGAGTTAGTTGCTCTAAGCTGCCTTTACTATCAGTGGAGAGCAATAGTGAATTTACTGCCCTGTTTGCATAAGATGAATTTCTCCTTTTAAGCATCTCTCTCTCTTTTGAGTGTAAAGATATTTAGGGTGACCAACTCATATGTAAACATCTGCATTGTAAACTTCTACATGGGTTACTAGCATCTTATCTCCGGTAGCTTCAATATATTTGGACCAGACCATTCATGGTTTCTTCATGTAAGTGATGGATGAAGCCATGGATTGCATCCAAACTCACATTTTTTAAATGGAAGAAGGCTCCAGTCAAGTCCTATTTCCCTAGTCAGTCATAGCAGAACATAATGGACCGTCCCATCTAGGACACACACACTTTTTCTTTGTTTAGAAAACAGAAATCTGAAATGAGAAAAGACAGGAAGAAAAAGGACTAGTCTCTTCCTTGATCCTACTCCAGTATAAAGCAGGACACTTGCAAGGACCAGGGAAGTGGCACTTGCTCCTGGATGGGAATGCCAGATGTAGTCTAGACACAGTCTCAAATTCCCTATCCCTCATTACGTAAAAAGTGTTCTATTTTATCTCCCCCAAATGTGCTTAAGTAATTATGACCAGAAAAGTCCATCTGTATTTGAGTAGTTTATATCATTTTTTTCTTTTTGATTTTAATCTGCTTTGGCCACATTAACTGAAGTCAATGGGTCTTTGAATTGTATAAGTGTCTACTTTATTATCCCCTTATTTCCCTGCTTCCTCCTGATTTATCATGAAGTAACTCTAAGAGTGTTTTTTACAGTATAGTTTTTTCCGTTTAGGATCTAGCCTTAAACAAGCTGTATTCTGAGATGCAGCTCCTTTAATGACAGATGTCTGGACTGGGGTAAAGCAGATTATAAAACCAACTGGGAAGGAAGGTGATTAGCGATGGCTGAAGCTGTTCTCGAGGAAAAGAGCTACAGGTAGCAGACAATTCTGGGATAGCTGGATGTCTTACTAGAAAAAGGAAATCAGAATGGAAAACTATATTGTCTATAAAAACATTTCAGAGATAAAGCTCCTGCTCTGTTGAAAAAGAATCGGGGTGGGGAAAAGGACTTGATAATAAGCTTTTTAATTTTGGGGTTTGCTGAAGATTATCATACAGTCTGGTGCCCTAAAGAAAGGCCCTAAAGCAGGCTCTGGACATCCTATTTAACTCTTTGTGGAGGAGAAAAATACTCTCCAATTTTAATAGGGTTTTATTAATATTTAGAATGAACATTAGCAGTAGAATTCAGTAGCTTTGTTTCTGATGGCTGCTGAAGAACAGCTTCAAGGGTGCTTGTGATATATTAGGACTAGTCAATAATTTCAGTGAAACTACATGAAATATTAAAAAAGAAAAGCTCTTTTTTGTAATTGTTCATGGAAATTTTATGTAATTTGATAAAATCAGGCTATTAGCGGTTCAGCCAATATGGATTAAAAAGTTTCTTTGCTTTATTTATTTATTTGCTGAATGACTAAACAAGGCAAAGTCTGTTGAGACTGTGGACACAGCAGATACATTACAGGTCTTGTCATTCAGGAGGACTCTGAACAGGATGGGAATCTAAAGTTATACTTTAATCAAAGCAACACTAGTATAGCTCAAGTTGGTATTTTTTTTGGCCCCAGCCTTCAGTTTGCATATGTATGTATCACACTGTAGTTGTAGTGTAGCTGTGCAGTATACATCAGTGGGGGGCAGAATGGATATTCTTTGAAGTAGTTTTTTCATCCTCTTTTTCCTCCCAACATTAGCCCTCTCAGCTTCAGATGAGTAAGACCCACACATTTTCAAGCTATAGAATAAGCTCTTTAGAACAAAGACAGCCACAGTTTGAATATTTGCCTGAAACTGATATCCTGTGTTTCCTAAAGCTGCCTTTCACAGTCTTTCTTCACTGGGACCTCCAAGGATCCTGAGATAAGACAGGGCCTCCCTTCAGATACAAAAGCTGTATCCTATGCTAGAGCTGAACTAGATTTACGTGATTATTATCATGCACATCCAATAGCTCATACATAACCTTCCTGTTCAATAACATCAGGATGAAAGTTCATTAAATGTCAATCTCTGTTAATTCAAAAGAAACAAAGGGCTGGTGGACTTTCCTTACTCCCATCAAATATGTGTTCATATTAGCTAAAATTCCTAACCTTCTAGCTCAATTCCCTTAGTGTACTCTGACAGTGCAGCAAAATACCAGGAACTGCCCCTGGCTGTAATTATATTTAAATCTGTTTAGTGTTTGGCCTTTCAGATCTGCTTGAAATCCAAAAGAATTTGGTTTTATAACACTTGTAACATGTACATTTGTGATATCCTGCTAAGAAGTAGAACCAACACCTTCTGAAATAAGTGCCAAAACCTGGATTCTTAATAGCTGGAGTACTGATGTGGGGGCTAGTGAAGTGAAGGTAATCAGTGGGAAATAATGAGAATAAGGATTTTATGCTCCAGCAGTGTCTGTGGCAGTGTTTTCCTGTAGAATAGATTATAACATCTATCTCTCGTTAGGATTCACAACACTAAACCATTGCCTGCAGTTAGGTGGATAGGCCAGCTTTCTCCCACAGATCAGTTTAGGCAGATGTGGAGAGTAAGTATTAGGAAATGTTTCTGCCTGTTTATACATTCAGTTATTCAGGTGCTGGAGCACCTGCTCATGACTGGAGAGAAAGCATTCAGTTCCTTCTTGAGCTCAAATATCTCTAACCCTATGTGGAGCTTTAGTCTTTCTCAGTTTCTCCTTTGAAAACTATTCCATTTGTTCAGAGTAATCAAGTATTAGTCTTCTGAGACACAAAAAGTGAGCATGACACTGCAGGGTAGCACTCGCCTGGAAGGGGTACAGCTGGTATCCAGGCAATAATTAGAGACATCCCAAACGTTGATTGGAAAAGCACCCACTGGAGAAACCTCTTTTTTCAAAATCAACAGCAGTGATCCCTCCACCCAGAAGCTGGGTGCCAGAGTATTAAATTCACATATAAGAAAAATAAAAAAGATGCTCAAATAGTCAAATATTGCTTCTAGAGGACTATAATCTCCTTAACCTCCCTCTTGTTTTAATGGAGAGAAATGAACCCTAGTTTCCCTGTAACAAGACACATCTTTGTCTTTGTGCTGTTGTATATCTGAATGCTTGGTGAAAGACCAAAGAATACACATTTAAAAATCCTGTTTCCTGACTTCCAGGGCTTTGGCTTGATATGGTTAAACAGGTTGTTAGCTGGCATAGAAATCAGTGTGCAGGTGGCTTTGCTCACGTAAATGAAAAGAAGTTGAGATGCCTGCGAGGTTAGGCAGATTCAGACCAGCTATTACAAAGGTAGGCTTGGATGAAACCTCTCGAAGATTAAGGCATAAATATTTACTCTTGAATCTCTCTATACAAATGCCACTAGTTCCTTCTTTTCCTATCATTGATCTATTTTCCAGTATTACTTCAATTTTAATATCCTTATTCAATCAAGAATAATAATCTCCCATAATTGACTTCAATGTAACAGTTTGTGTAATAAGGCTATATCAAGTAAAGCTTTTCAGATTTGGCTCTAGCTTCCCATATACTGTGATTAAGAATGTCCTAATTTAGTCCATTGTCATGGAAAACCAGAAAATACAAAGAAATTTCTGGGAGTCCAAAATATGCACACCACTTTTATAAAATAGCAGTAACAGATTAGGCATGAAGAAAACTCAGAAGTGTTTTTTAAAATCACTTTTTAGCCAATTTTATGGAGAGAAGAACTAGTCATTATCCCCCAGCAAACTCTTCAATTTAATAATAGTAATAAAAAAGTTACCTGGAGGATTAAATAGAAATTGGAACGTATGGTTTGCTATCAATATCCACTTCAGTAAATACTACCATATTAACCTTTTAATTTAGCATTGGAATCATAAATCCAATTACGATTTTTTTTAAAAAATAAGCAGCTCACTTTGAAAGAATTACAACATAAGAAAACACTTTTCAAACACAGAAGACTCCTAATTGTTTTCTTCCTAGCTGTCCAGAGTCTATTCTCAGAAACTTCACAATTTTACCCTTTTCCTATCACCATAGTAACACCAACAGCTAAAGTCAGTGCTGTTTATTAACAAGTAATCCCAGTCCCTTCACTAGTAAACAAATTTATTCCAGACTGTCTGTCGTCTACGTCTATCAGTGGATAAAATGCAGAGCAGTTTCCATCCTTCTGTTTTCTTCCAGTGGTATTTTAAGTCTTCCTGGAGAATCTTGCTACTTGTGCATACTACAGCAAGGAGGCAGGTTATACTGAAACAATTCACACATATTATTAATCTGATTTTAGTGAGTTTCAGTTTTAGTGCTTTCAATACCCTCTTTGCACTCTCTTGGTGTAGCACCTCATTCCTCATGACAGACCTTCTCTCCAGCTCTGGGCTACAGCTGCAAGGTGAGGCCCTGAGATGTGAAAGGTAGGTGAGTGCAGCCAGAGGTGAGCCAGCAAAGGTGTTTGTTTCTTATAACAGACTTTCCTGGAAGGAACATTTCCCAGTTCTAGTATCTGACCCCAAAATGCTGAGCACCTACTACTTGCCTGACATGTGGATGCCTTGCTTGTGTTTTAGGTAAGAGGTTTATTTCATCTAGCTTTTCCTTTGAACAGTTGGATTTTGGGCTTTAAAATAGTTTTGTTTCAGAAAAACTCTAGAAAATGCTATTGAATGGATTTATATAGATGGCTTAATAATTAGTAACAAACCATACATTTGTCTCTATCTTACTCTCCGTTTTTCTGTAAAAATTGTCCTTGAGAGCTAACGTTTGTGTGGAACTTCTTGGTTATTCAGAGATAGTTGCTGAACTGTTTCTACAAATATTTATGATTAAGCAGGTTATTGGCATACTTGGCATTCAAAATTAAAGACATTTAAATCGCAACAGACGTCATACAGGAAGGTTTTGTTCCCCGATTGGGTAAGATGTATAATTTTAGAATCAGATTTGTAATGCTGAGTAGTTCTCCACTGCAAACACACTTCTCTAAATGCTCCTTAATATTCACATAATTTCCCCCCCGCCTTAAACACTTGTCCGTAAAATCATTAGAATATTTGAAGGAAGCAAAACCAAAACGGATCACAAAGTATGAAAGTGTAACTTCAGATGCATATGCATAGCTGCATAGTCTGAGAAATGTATTGCTGACTTGCAAACATATTTGAAAAAGTTTAATTTCCAGTATAAATGGTTAGCTACAATCATTATCTAAAGGCAGACGCTACTGAAAGCAACAGGTGTCTTGCCTCAATATATTTAGCAGGATATGATGTTACATGGTAAGGATGTGAAAAAAATCTAAAACTCTTTCATTCCCATCTGAAAATTTAATGTACAGGCATTCAGCTGCATGACCTCCATTTTCTTTAATAATAACTGAAGAAGCTAAGAGCTAGATCATTGTCCCCTTGGTATGATCATCTCCCTAGGTTCTGGCATTCTATAAATATTTAGCCACAAAAAATTAAAAAAAGCAAAATAAAATAATAAATTAGTAAGAGAGTCAAATTAAACACTGAAACATTAGGAAGTCTTAAAGCAGCAGTCCAATCCCACTTCAGTACATATGCACTATGAGATAATCTTTAATTAGATACTCACATGATGTTTTTTTCAAAGAATTCTTGCTTTACACAGACCACTGGATGTATTGTTCATGGTATTCATGCTATTCACTACTTTGCTTTTTCTTTTTTCGTTGATGGGTCTTGTTTGGTTGACCCCATCATAACTCCAGCCTTTCTTTATTGTACACTGTTTAAAACACAATAGTACCAATATTTTTCCTGGAGAAATTTTTCAAATATCTGAGTGATTCAAAAGTACTCATTAATTTATTTTCATAACAGCCATATAAAATTATGGAGATTTATTCCCACTTTACAGGTGAAGAATTGAAATACCCAGACATGAAGATCAAAAGTATCAGTTTTGATGCAATCTGTATGCTTTAAACTTTGTCAAAGTCCAACTACTATCAGTTTAC
Source organism: Apteryx mantelli (assembly GCF_036417845.1). NCBI lineage: Eukaryota > Metazoa > Chordata > Aves > Apterygiformes > Apterygidae > Apteryx > Apteryx mantelli. The sequence goes on from NC_089979.1 coordinate 157,033,905, forward strand.
TACCAATTAAACTGCAAATGATAAACAGTTCTTCAAGCCAATTCTCAAAATGCTAGGGCAGGCACTGAGAAAATGACCACTTGTGAAAACTTTTTGGCCATGCTTTTTATCACATAGGAAGGAAGGAAGGAAGGGATTTAATTATCCCGTGAAATCCAAGGGCCATCCTTTCTTTTTCCATAATCTTCAACTGAATCCTTGCTTGCCTTCCAACTTCTGTAATATTAGCTATACATGAGAGGTCTTCATCAAGCAAGTCCATGTAAGTTAGTTCCTTGAGCAAGTTCCTTCTGCGTGCTCAGTGAAGCCAAGGGAGTTGTGGAAACATACCATTTGATCAAATAATTATGATTGTCAGATCAATTCAAAATGTCCCAAATTTTTGTGTGATAATTTCCTTTAAAAAGTCAGTTCAAGGCATATATGGAAAATTTCCAGAATGGAAAATGTTAGAGGAAATGAATGAAATTTGGTAACATTCTCTATATACTGAAAATGGTTTGTATCAGTGGGGAAATATAAAATGTACTTGTTCATGCCCAAGCAGCATCCATTGTTCTCTAAACACTTGTTCACTCTAATAGAAAGCATTGGGCAATGTTAGTAGTAAGGGGTGTTGCCAGTCCCACCTCTAATTAACAGAACTAAAGGGCATTATTTCTGTGGTAATGGAAATTATTGTGATTCCTCAAAGTGGAACTGAAGCAAATCAATTGGAATCCATTGGACCCAATCCAATTAAAAAGGAGCTAATCTGTTTTCAGAGAGAGAAACATGGCCTACAAGGAAGACATGATGATGACTAAAAGAAAGTGAAGAATTCTGATTAATTCACTTTTCATTTTGCACAGTTGCTGTGATAATTTTTCCTGTTTTTTATTTAATAATTTATTTTTACGTCTAATCAAAATAGATGCAACTTGTTTATCTCCAGCATCACTTTTATTTACAGTGTAAATCTGAAGAAAAACTCCAGGAAATAAGCACTCATTTTTCACCTCATAGAGACATGAGACATGGTGGGATAGCTCGCATGACTGGAGTGCTGTCATGGATGGCTACGTGCTTTTTAGGAAAGACAGGCCAGGAAAGCGAGGTGGTGGAGTTGCTCTTTATGTGAGAGAGCAACTGGAATGTATGGAGCTGTGCCTAGGGGTGGATGAAGAGCGAGTCGAGAGCTTATGGGTAAGGATCAAAGGGCAGGCTAATAGAGGTGACACTGTTGTGGGTGTTTACTACAGGCCACCTGATCAGGATGAGGAAGTCGATGAGGCCTTCTACAGACAGCTGGAAGTAGCCTCACAATCCCAGGCCCTGGTTCTCATGGGGGACTTCAACCACCCCGATATCTGCTGGAAAGACAACACAGCTAGGCACAAACAGTCCTGGAGATTCCTGCAGAGCATTGGTGACAACTTCTTGACCCAGGTGGTGGAGGAGCCAACAAGGAGAGGTGTGCTGCTGGACCTCGTACTAACAAACAAAGAAGGACTGGTGGAAGATGTGAAGGTCGGGGGCTGCCTTGGCTGCAGTGACCATGAGATGGTGGAGTTCAGGATCCTGCGAGGAGGCAGCAGGGCACCAAGTAGGATCGCAACCCTGGACTTCAGGAGAGCAAACTTTGTCCTCTTCAGGGACCTACTTGGAGGAATCCCATGGGTGAGGGCCCTGGAAGGAAGGAGTGTTCAAGAGAGTTGGTTAATATTCAAACATCACTTCCTCCAGGCTCAAGATCAGTGCATCCCTATGAGTAGGAAGTCAAGCAAAGGAGGCAGGAGACCTGCATGGATGAGCAAGGAGCTCCTGGCAAAACTCAAGCAGAAGAAGGAAGTCTACAGAAAGTGGAAAGGGGGACAGGCCACTTGGGAGGAATATAGGAATGTTGTCAGAGTATGCAGGGATGCGACGAGGAAGGCTAAGGCCCGTTTGGAATTAAATCTGGCGAGAGATGTCAAGGACAACAAGAAGGGCTTCTTCAAATACATCAGCAGCAAGAGGAAGACTAGGGAAAATGTGGGCCCTTTGCTGAATGGAGTGGGTGCCCTGGTGACGAAGGATGCAGAGAAGGCAGAGTTACTGAATGCCTTCTTTGCTTCAGTCTTTACTGGTCAGGCCAGCCCTCAGGAACCCCAGACCCTGGAGGCAAGAGAGAAAGTCTGGAGAGAGGAAGACTTTCCCTTGGTGGAGGAGGAGTGGGTTAGAGTTCATTTAAGCAAACCTGACACCCACAAATCCATGGGCCCCGATGGGATGCACCCACGAGTGCTGAGGGAGCTGGCGGATGTCATTGCTAAGCCACTCTCCATCACCTTTGAAAGGTCATGGAGAACAGGAGAGGTGCCCGAGGACTGGAAGAAAGCCAATGTCACCCCAGTCTTCAAAAAGGGCAAGAAGGAGGACCCAGGGAACTACAGGCCAGTCAGTCTCACCTGCATCCCTGGAAAGGTGATGGAGCAGCTCATCCTGGAAGCCATCTCCAAGCATGTGGAGGAAAAGAAGGTGATCAGGAGTAGTCAGCATGGCTTCACCAAGGGGAAATCATGCCTAACCAATCTGATAGCCTTCTATGATGGGATGACTGCCTGGGTAGATGAGGGGAGAGCAGTGGATGTTGTCTACCTTGACTTCAGCAAGGCTTTTGACACTGTCTCCCATAGCATCCTCATAGACAAGCTCAGGAAGTGTGGGTTAGATGAGTGGACAGTGAGGTGGATTGAGAACTGGCTGAATGGCAGAGCTCAGAGAGTTGTGATCAGTGGCACAGAGTCTAGTTGGAGGCCTGTAGCTAGCGGTGTCCCCCAGGGGTCAGTACTGGGTCCAGTCTTGTTCAACTTCTTCATCAATGACCTGGATGAAGGGACAGAGTGCACCCTCAGCAAGTTTGCTGATGATACAAAACTGGGAGGAGTGGCCGATACACCAGAGGGCTGTGCTGCCATTCAAAGAGACTTGGACAGGCTGGAGAGGTGGGCAGAGAGGAACCTCATGAAATTCAACAAAGGGAAGTGCAGGGTCCTGCACCTGGGGAGGAATAACCCCATGCAGCAGTACAGGTTGGGGGTTGACCTGCTGGAAAGCAGCTCTGCTGAGAAGGACCTGGGAGTGCTGGTGGACACCAAGTTAAGTATGAGGCAGCAATGTGCCCTTGTGGCCAAGAAGGCCAATGGTATCCTGGGGTGCATCAGAAAGAGTGTTGCCAGCAGGTCGAGGGAGGTGATCCTGCCCCTCTACTCAGCCCTGGTGAGGCCACATCTGGAGTACTGCATCCAGTTCTGGGCTCCCCAGTACAAGAGGGATGTGGCACTACTGGAGCGAGTCCAGCGAAGGGCCACAAAGATGATTAGGGGACTGGAGCATCTCTCTTATGAGGAAAGGCTGAGAGAGCTTGGCCTGTTTAGCTTGGAGAAGAGAAGGCTGAGAGGAGATCTTATCAATGTGTACAAGTATCTGAAGGGAGGGTGTCGAGAGGATGGGGCCAGACTCTTTTCAGTGGTGTCGAGCGACAGGACGCGAGGCAATGGGCACAAACTGAAACACAGACACTTCCATCTTAACATGAGGAAAAACTTTTTCACTGTGAGGGTGACAGAGCACTGGAACAGGTTGCCCCGAGAGGTGGTGGAGTCTCCTTCTCTGGAGATATTCAAAAGCCGCCTGGATGCAATCCTGTGCAATGTGCTCTAGGTGACCCTGCTTGAGCAGGGGGGTTGGACTAGATGATCTCCAGAGGTCCCTTCCAACCTCAGTGATTCTGTGATTCTGTGATAGTCTAGTAGTTCAAACTGCCTCTCACATTCTGACTATTCATTAGCTAGTCTGGAGGCTGTCCTAAATAGTAATAATTGGAATAAATGAACTTTTTAGTTCAGAAAAGAAACAGATGTGTACCATTTCCTGATTCCTCATCATTTGATTTATTGTGGTTCAAAACCAGCTTTGTTTTGAAAACTTCAGACACTGTGATAATTTAGAGATAACTAAAGACAGATGCAAAAGATAGCTGCAAAGTGACTATGAGATACTACCAGCCATAGCTAGGTACATAACCAGTTAGTACTGAATCCATTCTGAGATCTCATGCAACAGGAGATTATAACCGATACTGTGGCTTCAATTCTGAATACCTGCAGTCAAATAGGATCACTTAATTTTATATCATCAGATCTTCCAGTGTAGAGATGTTACAAGTGATTTTTAATAGTTCTGCTACAGAGCTTTGGATTCAAGAAATGTCAAAAAAATTATTCAAAGTAAAATGCTGAATTGCTTGAGTATGCAGACTTCCAGAGAGCAAACCTTTGCTCTTGGCAGTAACAGTTCTAGTGCAGAACGGAGAGCGGATGTTAAAAACCAATGTTCTCAGCATTAAACTTAAAAATGGACTGTCACTGTGTTTGAGGTGGATCGTGCATGAGAAAGCCAGCAGTATAGATTCACCTAACACTTCTATTTGATCTAGTCCTTTGGACCACCATTTCAGACAGTAGAGAGGAGAAAACCCCCTAAAGGACAGGCCATCTGATCCTAAAGAGAACAGACAAAAGGGATCAATGCCTCTCTATCTCTGCTGATTATAAAGGAAGAGTAGGGTAACTTTAGACATTTAAAGTAAGGTGAGATGAATTCCACTCCCAGCCCCCCCTTCCCTGCAGGCAGAAAACTTGATTTTCATACTTTTGTTGCACATATCTTGAATGAATCTGGATACATCTACCAGCATTTCCATTTGTATTTCACTTGCCTTTTGTATAGGATGAGGGAATACTAGTTCTTCATCTCAAGAATGTACAGTAAGGCTTAATTGTGTGCTGTACAAATATCATGATTCACTGGACATATCCTTGATGAATGGATGGAAAGAGAAAGATAGACAGACACATAGATGAGATTAATGTTTGTTAAATGCTTTGAACTCTTTTGATGTATAAGGCTATATATCTTCAATATATTACCGTTTTAGTATTTTACTTGAACTGGATTATTCATCCACAGTTTAGAGGATTTTAAGGATAGCCCAGTTTCCTGTCAGATAAATCTCCTCTGTTCTGCAGCTAAAAAAGGAACTGAATTAGATTTATGACTGTTAATACCTTTTTTCTTTTAAGGGGAAATTGATAGACACCTCCCCATGAGACTTCCTATAGATGTGGTTACTGCCCTAATGATTATTCCATATCAAGCCCACTCTGCTAAAGAGGTACTAAATTAAAAGGCTGCTGTTTGAAGCAAAAGCTACAAACTGAATTTCAAACACCTAATAAGACACTGAATATTACCTCAAGCTTTCAAATGTCACATACTGTAAAAATACAAATTAGACTGTAAAATTCAGCCTAGCCATAATTAACACTATGATGTGTTCAAATAATCAAACATTATCCTCAGAGGAGTCTATTGAAGGAGATTATTATGAACGGTAGTTCACTAATCATTATATGACAACTACTTTTATGTCATTGCTCTAGACTGCCTTGTCTATTTTGTCAGTGTCACTCGGCATCTTTTAAAAAGGTGATATTTTCCCCCACACAGAGACAGCTTGTCCTGCAGCTCCAATTGATGCCAACCTTTGCTCACAGTTATCATCTGCACACAGCCAGGCTTCATTTTAAATCAGAGAAGCAGGGACAAATAAAACTGGATACCTTTCAGTTCCAATCACATCCTGTTTTACCTCGCACCAGCCAAAAAGTTATCGTGAAATAATGGATTTTTATCTGTTAAAATGAAAAAGCAGGTTTAAGATTTTCAAAAATTTTTAAAAATATTCTTCTCTTAGATCTCTTATATGCTGTGAGTAAAGGTTTCTTCTTTGCTGAGAGGATGGAAAAGTCTGAGGAATTTTATTTTTTTTAATAATGGAAAGTAATTATTTCAGGAAGAAAAAAAATCAGATGCCTTTTGCAAAAAGGAAAAGGAGACAGTCACTATATTTTGTATTGTTAGAGAGTCAGTGCAGACTCACAAATTTTGCAAAGCATAGTAACTGAATTTCACAGCTCCATTCCTCATCTTCACCCTTGCAAAATTCTCTCCAATCCACAAAGCATGACACAGATGTAAACTCATAGGAGCTGAAGGGATCAACCCCCCTGAATATTCCTCTTTGGTATCAAGTATCTATGTAAAAATGTGAGGCTTCTGCAATTTACTTTTTTTTTTTTTTTTTAAATGTATTTCTCCATTGCATATTTCCAAGCACAGCAGTATGAAAGAGAATATGAATTCCTACCTACTCCCTATGCATGGTTTAGCCTAATCCTTGAAAATAAAAATAAAAAAGCCATGAATAAGTACTGGGGCTAGCCAAGTGTGTAATATGCTGCACTAACAACACTCACCAGAGGGTAAATCACCTATGACTTAGCTTCCAGAACACACAGACTATTAAGGAAAAAAATTCACACCATGTGATATCCATATGCAATATAATGCAATGACAGTCAACTCTCACCTTAGGCTGGAACTCAAACAGAATCTCCCCAGAATTACTTACAAGGTTAGGCAGAGTTTCAGGTGACTTCTTTGAAAACATTTCCGTTCATTTTACTAGGGTCAAAGGAGAACATGCAAAAAACACTGTTAGAGAAGATATTCTTTTAACAATGTAAGTTTAGTTGCTCTTCTCTGAGAACTTTAATCAATTGTGTACAGATAGGAAAAATGCATTTTAAGTTCATCTCTTCTCAAAAAGAATAGTATGTGTTTATGGCAAGAGTATATAGGAGATTAAATTTGGTTCCTGTCTCTACCTTAAATCCCTGTGAAATGTTTGCAATGTCATTCAACCTCTCTGCACCTTAGTTCCCCATCTGTAAAACAGGTGTAAAAAAAATTCTTTCTACTATTTTTTATTGTTCTCTTTACTTTAGCCTTTCAAGACGGGGGCTGTCTCTTCTATACAGTGCTGAAAGCGTAGTCTTGGGCAATGGGTTCTTGATCATGCTTTTTTTAAAAAAAATACAGAGTTTGAACCAGAAGATTGGCCACAGAGAAAGAAAACAATGGAAATCAGTAAATAAATCTGTAAATAACATCCAGGAGCTGATATTATGATGATCTGACTAAGTATGAAGCACTTGAGATAGAACACTATTAACTTCAAAATGGTCATACAAGAAATTAAGAATGACTGTATGTAGCCTGTCTTGTAAATGTTTATGTACATTTAATGTAAGTTTATTGCTACAAGTTGGAACTATTGCAAAAGTTAATCATTTGCAGGATTAGGATCTAACAATATTGAGGACTAAAACTGTTAAGCTCCCCAGTGATATTACAGACTTGTGTGCCATGTTATATAAATTTAATTCCCTAAGCAGGAGACCCTATTTTTTACTCCTCTTTTCGCATCCATCCTTCCTCTGAGTAGTCTAGTTCTTTCTTAAGCAGCAAATGAATTGCAAAGGCAGGAGAACAACTTCAACACCAAACTCTTCAAGTAAAAAACAATCTCCCCCTGAACAATTAAAATCTTAGTGGCTTGTAGAAAGAGCAATATCCTTTTGGTGTCGGAAGCAACTTATACAATGCTGAGGAAAAGGATTTTGGCAATGAAGAGCTCAAGTAGACAGAAAGCTGGCTCTGACAGTCATTTCTCATATGCCTTTCCAGTTCATGTTGACACTGTGCGACTGGCTGGCTGGTGTTCTCCGCACAGGGGACTGCACTTTCATAGCTGCACTGCTGAAGTACGCTGGAGAAAGAAAGTGCGGGAGCTTGGCAGGCGGCAACAGGGAAGGCTGATCTAAACCTTCTGGGCAATGGAAAGGAAGAATCTGGCTAAGCAGAGAAACGATTGGAAGTGGCACTTTTTGAAGTGCAATTAAAAAAAGAAGTTGCTTTTTTTGAGAAACATTTTTAGTGGGGGCCTTCTGAAGTATGATACAATTTCTGGAAACTGCTGGAAAGAATGACATTGTGAGGGATAAAAAAGATGACAAAAGACAATATACTGCAATTGTTTTGTTCAAATTGAAATTAAAATAACCTTTAATGAGTATTCCTGTTCACTGAATGTTTCACGGTAACATTTGGTGCAAGTACTGATACAACGATGCTGTTAAACCACAGAAGCCGACATTTGAAATCTGCTGGCAGACCTTCATTCAGAAAAGAACAAGGCTCTGACTTCCCTCCCTGTTCTGAGCTATGCTCACATGTTTTTTCTGACATTCAAACATAAGTACTGTTCAGTGATAGCATTTTTTTGGTTAGCCAAAAATATTGTCCTTTTATATAGTCTATGGCATGTCTATCATGTTCTATCGAACATAATTATCTCATTCTAACTTCATTTCCATCTTTGTTTCCAGATAATTTCAGAAATAAAGGAACTGTTGATTTTAGCATTTCTTATACAATGACACCTTCTATTTCTTATGAGGCCTTTGTTCTTGAAAGAATTCATGCACTTTTCCATTATTTTAGATTTTTATCTTCCGTACACATATGGTCGATATCACATTTGAATTAAAGGTTTATAGATTGATCTCTCATTTGTGGATTTTTAAAGGTGGGATATCATTTCAGCTGGTGAATGCAGAAGTTGCAAAATCCATTTTGACTTTATTTTCTCTCAGGATTTTTATTTTTATTTCTGTCCTCTAATCAAGTCATTAGCTACATCTCTTTTAGCATTGCTGAGAGAACTTACAGCCAGGGAGCTATTCAGTGCCTGTACTGTATTTGTCTTCACTTATTTTTATGCCAAGTATTGTCTAACCAGTTTAAGCCATTCATTCAAGTCTACTTTTGCTCTCCCTGAGCAAAAAGTGAATTGATATCTGTTGGTAATGACATTTTTCCATTGATACACTATAGCATATGAAGATATTTCACAGAAAGTTTGGGTGGTAAATCTGAAATAATATCTTTAAGTTTATATGTGATCACTATCAGTTAGCACTCTGATTATTTTCAGAATGAAAATTGGTCAACCAGTGATCTATCATCCAGCCTAACATTCTTAATTTTACCTCTGCTGAGCTCTTCCAAATGCAAAAAGCTTTAACTATCTGCTGATAAAAGAATAATACCTGCTGTTTTTCCTGCTGTTTTTTTCAGTGGCTTAACCATAATGCCATGCTGTAAAATCAGAAGGATTTTCCAAAACAAAGAATATGACTGAGTGATTTGGTCATTTTATGTAATGATCTTATTGCAAAGTTCTGAGCACCTATCAACCTTTAATATATTTACTACAATATGTCGACATGATAAGGAAAAAGAATTGTGTTAGTTTTCCAACAGGGAATATGCATAGAAAGTTTTACCCTAAATCAGACAAGGATTCTGGGTTCCCTTGATTATTTTGCCTAGCTTTCCATTAAGTATAATGGGACCATAAACACCTAGCTCACATGACGTTGCCTGCATTTAGATATCTATATTTAGATGCCTAAATCTGTTGGCTGAGTCTTATCTAGTTTAAGTCACAGACAAAGTAAGGATGATAGTTTTTATTTACTATCTTGCATTAGTGAGAAATGGCCATTTTAAAAAAGCTGATTTGACATTAATCTATATGAAGTCAAAGTTTCATGGCTTTTTTGCTTTTACTGCGTAGTATAGAGCACCACGTAAGAGAAAAGCTGGGATTGTCTATTATGATTAGTATTGCAAATGCTCTGATTTCCAGTGCTGGCAGCAGGATCCTGTCTGCTCTCTACAGACCACAGATGCTTTTTTATTCACATCTTTCTAATCTCTTTATTCAATACACAGGAAAAAAGAACTTTCTTTGAACAAAAAGAATACCTGACAGCAAGCACTGGTATCATAAATTTTATTTAATCAGCTAGTAGGTTACTTGAAAGGTAGTTTTTGAGTTGGTGCTTTTGTTGTTGTTGTTGTTGTTGTTTTTCCATGACTGTAGAATTTAGCCAGAGTCAAGTCTGTACTGAAGCCTGGCCAACTCTAATCAAAAAGTAGGTAGCTCTCTCCTTCAGGATACTCTTTGTTTTAGACTGAATCCTGAAAAATGAAATTAGTAGTTGTTGCTGTCTCCTGTGAAGGGACTGGATTGTGTGGGATTCCCCTCCCAAACTATCCATTACCATTTCTACTGCTTCCATCCTCCTGTGAAGAGGCAGGTCAATGCCCCGAGTCCCTCCCCTAGCTCTCTGTCTTAGCTTCACCCTTTGCTTCTGCCTTTTACATTCCTGGGGCAGCCTATCTTCAAGTTCTTGGGGCACAGAGATCACTCTTTGCTCTGTTTCTGAGATGCCTTGAATTAGCAGAGCTCTCTAATAATTGCCTTTTCCTGCCAGTCATTGTATCTTCCCATTTATTTATTTATTTATTTATTTTTAATCTGTGAAAAGTCAACACAGGAGGAAGTGCTACATTTAGAACAAGGTGACCTCTTCATTTGGCATCATCTCCAAATAAGTGTTTTGAAGCAGCTGACCAATTCTCAAGATCTGCTTCACTTTCGTGCTGGACAGCAATCTCTCTTGTGACATCCCACTCTACTGGGAAAAAATTGCATTTGTCTTGAGTTTGAAGTGGATTAAAACTCATTGAAGTTCTGAAGTCATTATTCAGTACGTTCCAAACATTAAATGAATCATAAAAGAGTTTCCAGATATATTTTTATGAACCAAAACTGATGGGCTGCAAGAAAGGGGAAAAAAGAGAGAAAGAGAGAGGCAGAAAACTTGCCTGTACTTGGAGACCAAGTTATTAATTTACTTGAAGTAAAATTTGAGAAAAGCTATTTTGGATGCCTCCAACGCTTCATAAAAATCATAGCATTGTACTTTCTGTTATAATTTTTATTGCATGGTTACAGCTTACTCCAATTTCTAATACACATCCTGCTAAACCTCTTCATCATGTCTGTGCTGGTCCAGGTTCCAAAGCAATATAGCAAGGTCTGAGAGCTCAGAAGCTTCTCATATACCCTTTAAATCTGCAATATCCAAAAGTTAGTAATTTTCCTTGCTGTGCATACACTGAAAATCTTATTTTTCTTCATGTTCAAACAAGTTCTCTGCTGTGTGAAGGGGCCTTTTTGTAAAATGATAAAATTGGCTAGTTTTTCTATCAGTTTAAACTTGGTGCAGCTCATTTGAAGCTGATGGGATAATACTGATTTAGCCTAGTCAAGGGTATGGACTTATATAGAAAAAAACCCTAAGCAGAGTGATGATGAAATAAATATAATTTATTTTAAAGTACAGTTTAACATATGCATCAGTATTTAATAACAGGGATGATTCTATTGTATGTACTTTATTTTGATATACTTTAATAATCTAGAATCCTTAGCCATTACACACTTTAGTTAATTAGTATCTTTAAAGCATTTCTGAGATCCTTGTATCACTGGTGTGCATAGGTACCAATAATTTTTTCTGCCTGGTTTCTTCGAATACTTTTTTCCTTTCAGCAATTTTGAAAAGTCGCTTTGATTATTTGCCATACCAGCCACGCAGATAATGGTGGGGCTGTCCGAGCAATTGGGATGCAGAAATGGGATACCAGATTGGTATGCATACAGAGAAGCAATCAGGTTCTAAATACCAGAATGAAATGCAATGATTTTTAAAGAAATTATTAACTGAATTTTCACAAACTGTTTTTTCTTGGTCATTGCTTATCCTTGCCCCACACTGAAATTTCAAGGGAAATTGCTGCTTTGTAGAAAAACATCTGAAAACATAAGTTTTGTTTGGCCTTATCAAGTCCACGTTTTTCCCCATATTAAATAAAGTTACAGTGAAGACACTTTCAAATACTCAAAGAAAGGTAAAATGCTCATATTTTGATCATTTTAGCTTATTAATGTCACACTGGTCTCTCTGTGTTGTGTATGAGGATGAGATTTGTGAGGCAAAGTATATAAGTAGACAAAGGATATAAACTCTGGATTTGTCTGTAAGACTTTTTCAAAGTGCCACTGAGGTAGGCTGAAATGAAACTGCAGAGTGGAGTATAGAAAAGATATGCAACCAGTGAATATTTTATCTACATGACAGTTTTTCTGTGAAAACGATTTTTCACTGAGCTTGTAGACACTGATAGTGTGAACCGAAATTCATGAACTCAGTATGCGTAGGAATCCAGGTTAGTTTAGTGAGTTTAATACAAAATCTCTAATTATAAGCTGAGTTAACCATTGGAGCAGGAGACTTTACAGACTGATTTAGACAAACATCTGTCAAGAGCTGGGTGCAGACAGTTCTGGATCGGGGTATAGGAATGTATTAAACTGCCTCTTGAGGTCCTTTTCAGCCATTTGTCTCCTGGCATATTTCTTGGAATGATGGCAGATTGCAGTGACAAACTCAAATTTCTGTCCTGAGCTAAAAGTGAGAGCAGGGCTGAGAGGAATTGATTGCATCAAGTTGTGGAGTTTTAGTTCCTATATTCCAGCATTTTAAAGATTGCTTAGGTGTTGCCAAAAGTATTTAGAATTTTGGATTTTACTCTTTCATGGAAGTATAATAAAACTGAAATCTTAATAAAAGCTTATCAAAAGTTTATAATTTCTTAATGAATTCCATTTAAGTATTAAAAAACTGAAAGAAAATAGCAATTATGAAAATTAGTAATCATAATAATACTGAAAAAAGACATCCACAAAAATAGCGGACTCTTCTGTTGACAAGTCTATTTTACTGAAGATTTATATTGTCCCACTGGGAGCATATTTAGTTTATTTCTCTCTTCAGAAACAGGGCAATGTTTCCCAGACACTTCCTACTCTAATTTTAATTAACAAAGGAATTAAAAAATCAGCAATGTAAGTGTTTTGAAAATCAGCAAATCTGACTTTGTTGACAATGTAAATTATTACTTTATACAAAATTCACCTGTAAAGATTGCTGGAAGGAAAGAGCTAAAAATCTCAACAACTAGAAAGTCTTTTTTTGATTTTGATGAACTTGGTAGTTGTGTATTTTGTTTTTTTTTTTTATATCAGTGTATTGCGTGATAGAATTAGGTCTATTTCTCATTAGCAGACAGAAAATTGTACCTGTAAATATAAAAATTCACTAATGTCTATGAATTCTGCTGGGGATATAAACAAATATATTTCCAACTGATAAATGCTAAGCAATTTTTCTGAGCTGCTGCATTAGTTTCTCTGAACTTGTGGCCTACAGGTAAAGTGGAAAGACTATCCTTTTCCCTGTTGTGTCAACACTTTACATTTGAACAACTTACAACCACAGATTCAATACCTCACTGATTTTCATTTTTATTTTCTCCCACACACCTCTTTGAAAGCTTGAGGGTCATTTAATGTCTGTGCTTTGCTAAAAATGGGTTTTGTGAAAAACAAAAATTGTCAAGGTAAAGAGTGTGACCTCCCTTATTCTCTCTTCAGAGTCGTGCGTTGCAGCACTGTGCTTCATTTGTTACCTTACTGCACTTCACTGCAAAAGCTAATTACAGTTAAAATCAAACTCTATAGAGTGTGTCCTGCTGCCTTTTAGCTGCTAGACATGAAGAAGAGGCTGATTCCTGGGTATTCGCCTCTTGTTTAGAAGATTCATGTTTATCTAATGTGAAGTCAATATTATTGTCCTGAAAAGAGTTAGAGTATCGCTAACAATCCATCAGGGAGTGCTTCTTTATAGCACTGACGCTATGCTCTAGTGGCTCAGAAAGCATTTAACAGTGCTAAGATTCTGATCTACCTTGGTGCATTAACATTCAAACCATCATTTTTCTCTTCTTAAATGCTTAACAATAAAATAGTTCATCGTGTTTAACAGTCAGACATTTTATATGTGTAGGAAAAGGAAATAATGAAGTGCCAATGGATGCAATAGAAAAATACAAAAGAACATGCACCAAACTACCTAGGTCTCTCTCTATGCAAGCATGTATATGATTTTTATTTTCTATATTTATAAAACATAACATAATACTTAGGAGGTCTGGGTGGGTCCATATCACCTAACTTTAGGTGTACAAATTTATCCAGGGCTGAGCTGGTAGCCCTAAGCTGCCTTTATAGTTGGAGAGAATTAGACCTTCAGAAGGTGATACATCTGACTTATTTTAGGGTAAGATGAAAGCTGCTTTAAATTGCTTATTTTTCTGCATTGGCTATAAGGAAAACTTAAGATAAGTAGTTCTGATTCCAGAATTTAACTTCCAGATGTCTAAGTTGGGGCAGCTAAATCCAACTCTAAATGTCTATTCCTTGCTCTGGCCTTGTAACCCTGGATAAGTCACCTAATTTTTTTTATCTACTATTGTAGTGTATGGTTTGGTATATATTCATTTTATTCGTATTACTGTGTCAAAGATATTGATATTGTCCCTCTAATCCACATATGAAATGTTACGTGTATATACTTATGTATATATATTCACCCCCCCTCCCCCCCCCAAAAAAAAAGAGGGAGAGAAACAGTAGGACATTGTATAATGGAAGAAAACAAGATTAATATTAATATTGATATGTCTATATACAGAAGAAGAACTATAGAAATGCTTTCTGTATTTTGTTGTACATTTGAAAGTAAAGGGGAGATAAAAATAAAAAGGCCATACAGCAGAGTTCAGCAGGGTACTAGCGATGTGCATGCTAGCTCCAGGAGTAGGTACATCTCAGAGCATAGCATGGTGCCATTACAGCCCATTGGTGGGGCCATGCCTGGTTTGAGGAGCAGCTCGTTCACCTTTTGTTAAGGGGACCACTGCTGCATGCTCTGCTGCACTAAATGGTTGCGCCTTCTGATTCTTCACCTACTGCCCTGGACCAAGTTTCACCCTGGTATAAATCTCTTGGTTCTCTTCATTACCTATAACAACCAAAAGCATTTCTATGAAGCAAGAAAGTGCTATGATTTTATGTGTCTATTGTTGGAAGCAATTTTTTTTAGAAACTATGACCTCTTCCTTTGGAAAGTTTTATCATGGAACTATTTACAATAGATCTACTTTTCATCCTTTCTGCAAAGAAGTGAGGAGAGCTGAAATGCTGTGTTTTTATTTTAAATATAGGTAGGTTTTTTTTTTCATTGCATACTGAAATTTTTGTCCTAACCTCTGTGCTGTCTCACTTCCAGTATGAGAAACCTAAGAAGTAATGAGGAAAAAAGCCCATAGGCATTGACTGTGATCTCATTACTCCCATTGTATCTCCTTCAAGATCACTAGAATTACTCCCGCTTTACTGGAACTGGTTTGTGTAAGATCAGGATCAGACTCTATTGCTTTGTTTTAGACTATGTCATTTTTAAAGAGATTTTAATTTTGCACTGTTTATTTTTCACTGTCTCCCCATTTGTTTGTTCATCTTTCAATCTACTGTCTAAAAGATTTGACTAGAGTGGGAAGAGAAAAAATTACAATCAGCACATAAGCTGCTGCTGTTCTGCTGGGGAACAAAAAACAAGTCTATATTTGGTAGCAAAAGAAGAACGGTTACAGATAGAGAGATATTTTGTCTTTTTCCTCTTAGCAATGCATTAATTTTTCTTTTAGCAGATAATACTGTTGCATTTGTTCTATGATTTTAACAATGTCACATTCACAAGACAAGGTCATTTAACCTGTGTTTAGTAGGCAAACACATAAAGCTGCAAGATAGCATGTAATGCAAACTATTTTCAAATTGAGTTCGGGAATTAGAGTGACAGAATGAATGAACTCCAGATTTGAAGAGCAAACATTTAATGTGGCATGTTCAGCATTGGCCAGCTTGATTAGATTAAATGCCATATTTTCATGCAAGGTGTAAATATTGAACTATAGCTCTATGCTGTTGATCAAAGCTGTTTGCTTGGCTGAGACGATTAAATAAGGGTTAACCTCTGTTAAATCTTCTATAACCAAATTTATCTCTCAGCTTCATCTACCGTAGAATTAATAACTAAAGCTGGCAATTGTGAGCCAGAACATTTAGGCACAATATCTCATGAGCGGAGTGTCTGACATTTGCTCAGAGCAAGAGTTGTAATTGATTGACAGTCATAGCAAATGAACTAGTTCTCATCTGTGCATCTGGACACAGAGAGGGGCAAGGACAGTCTGACCACCTCATTTGTGGTATGCCAAAATCTGATATGCTGATTACTAGCTGTGTGGCATCTTCTGCTACAATTCATTATGTAAAGATGTACAGAACACTTGCAGTTGCAGTGGTGTCTTTCATCAAGTTGTGCCTAAAGAAGGAATCTCCTTTTTCCAGAGCATAAGATCTGAGGATTAAGGTGTGACAAGGAAGGGAGGGAGAGTATAACTATGTACACCCATACCAAGTATGCCCTGGACAAGACAATCCCAGCCAGTGCTAATAGAAAGGGATTTTTTCTCTGATCATGGAGGAAGTTTCCACTGACAAATGTAACTAAGGTAATTTACACTGTCTGTCACATCAGATGATGGGTTTACCTCTTGCAGCTTCTGAGGCTGTTTGAGTTTATCTGAAAAAGCTGATTACATCTTACTAAGGTAGTTCTTTTTGGAGATGTTTCTTATCCTTGAAGTGCAAAATTAAGACAGTTTAGCCTGTCTCATTTAGCAGGCAATAAGTAGGGTGAAATACATAATTAGCCAGGGAGTGAGAAAGCTGAAAGCTCATGTCCAACATCCTAGTCTGCCTTTTTGCTCTGCGCCCAGCTATGTTCCTTGTAGGCCAGTACTGTCATCAGATTGGCACTTTTTGTCTTCAACATACAAGGTCAGACTTCTTGAATATGTGTTTACTTATCAGTGGGCTTTAAAGATGCCTTTCTGTCTTTATTTTCAAGTTTGGAAATCTAATCCTACTGAACCATTCTTGACAGAATTTATCATAACACAAATAATTACATTACAGTGATGCATGAACTGCATCAGAGAAGATGATAAGCAAGTACATACTAGTGCTGCCTGGGATAGTCAAAGATGAAGCATACTGCATGACATGCTCAGCCCCAGATTACAGGACAAAAGAGAGAAGATGTATCATGTAGGATAAATCTAAGCCAGTATATCCAAAATTTTGCAAAGTTTGTTTCAGAATTTGACTTTCTCTGCTTGGACTTGTTGTACTTGTCTAGTACTATAACACTCTAAATTTGCTAAAATGTCATATGCAGTCACATGTATTTTTCTTTGTTGAGGAGGGGACAAACAAGAAAATCCCAGATGGAACCCTCTATCCAAAAATCTTCCAAGGTCTCCTACTGATATTAAAAATTGAATTGCTGTGCTAGCTAGCACAATTTCAATAGCTTCCCCCCCCACCCACCCAGTGAAAATACCTGTGTGGCGGTGTGCTCCTCTCCTCCACCCTGATGTGCTCTCTCCCCCTCAACCTAACCTCCCTGTAAAAAGCACGTATGCAGGAGCTAATTGAGCATATACCAACTAAGGCCTGTCTGACATGCAAATATGACTATGAGTCAATCATCTCCCCCCCATAAATAGGGGGCAGCCCAGAGCCCATGGAGCTCTCCTGCACAGCAGCTGGCTGCACTGCAGAACCTCCTCTTGAGCAGGGACACCTCTCAAGGTTACTCCTCGAGGTTGAGAGATTCCTTACCCACAACAGATCCTCAGCAAGTGATTAATAGCACGCTGAACTTTTGCGAACTTCGTGAAACTTTGCTGAGTTATATCTCTGATTAATTGTGCACATAATCCCTTAGACATAAACCGTTGACCAAGTCTGAGACTAGGATCAGATCCAGCCGCGCCCAGGCTCCTCTCAGAAGGAGTTTAGAAAGCAAGGCGGTCCCTTCTGAACCTCGTGACTCAACGGAAGGGTCTCCGTTGTGCATGCATCTGACCCTGTCCTTCATGCAGTAAATAACTGAGTGAATCTTGACAATTGAACCTTGTTAAATCCCACTGGAAGCAAACTCATGTCTCAGAAAGCATTCATGGGACAAACAGTGCAACAGTATGCGAGTTCTGCTGTTGTAACAAGTTGCTTCTCACATCCTGCTGCTGACTTTGATGAGGTTGAAGGTGCCATTGAACTATGCTGATCATCTCTGCTAATTTTGCTCACTCTTTCTTAATGTGGACACAACAGACATTATTTTCACTCATGATACATCACGACATCCGGAAATATTTCACATAAGCCATGCCTTCCTTGGCCTTGTGCAGGATCTTTACTTGGTAGAGTCATGTTTTGCTCTGATTGCCTCTTCCCAGCTCTCATGCTTTTTCTGACACATCTTCTCCATTGTCTGAAGCTGTAATGTGCAGCTGTGCCCTTGACGATCTGGATTTTCCCATAGGTGCTTGGACTCATTTTGCAAGAAGATTAAAGTGGTTATGTTCTTTCTCAGCTTGGAAAAGGAGGAGTCCTTCAGGGGATGAGGAAGGGTTAACAGAGTAACCTTGTTCTGATTATGCTGTCCATGCTAAAATCTCTCTTAGAACAGATCCTAGGGCCCTGGTGAGGTGAGAATGGCAAAGAAGCGTGGGATTAGAAAGGGGGAAAGAAAAGCTGCCATCTCTACCCACAGCTTTTCCAAATACCACTGAGCATTGTCCAAAAACTTAAATTGAATCATGACAGTTGGTATCATGCTGTGTGCAAGAGTGATTTGTTAATGGAAGGTGAGTCACTCAAGCCTGTTAGCTCAAATGTGGCTTTGGTCCCTGGTATCAAGAAGCTGTAATGAATTTAAAGAGAAGGGTATCCCAAGTATCCTGTTTGTGTGAGTATCCTGCTTGTGACTAATATGATAACTTTGAGGCATTTCTCCCTTGCAATGATGTTATCCCAATATGGCCATTTCAGATCAGCAAAAATGTCATGGGTGACCAAGCCCAAGGGAGTGCAGTCACATACACTCTGGTGCTGTCACTGCAAATGTTGTTTGTGGACAAGGTCAGTGACTTGTGCTAAGTCAGTGGAAAAGGCTGTTCTGCTAGGAAATGTTAGGGATAAGTTGCTTTGCTATCTCAGTTTGAGTTCAGGTTATACATCTTACACATTATGGGTAGAAAATAATGATTTTTTTTTTGGTAGGAGAAAATATTCCATGTCTTGCTTCATTTTACCATGTGAAATCCTGTTTGGAATATTGTCTATGCACGTGTTTGCTTTCTCAAAATTACTTTTGTGTTATTCAGCCATGATAAGCCTGAAAGGGAGAGAGGGAGAGATGAGGCACAAAGGTTTAATGGCACCACAGGAACTCAGCAGCTTGTTAAGGCAATGATGTGTAGCATAGGCAAGTAAAGCCAGCCAGGCATGGCACAAAGCATGCATCGTAAAGCCAGACCTTTTGATTGGGAAGATCTGGCATCTGAGACATGGCATTATTCCCAGAAAGACAAACAATAACAACATGAAAGGCCCTACAAAAAAAGCTTTATTTCCTACAGTCAGGGCAGCCTGCTTAGTTTTTGACAAATGAACAAAAGTACATTGGCCTGAACCTGAGTATGAAAGAGGACAATGATATTCCAAGGATTTCTGGGGCTGTGATCCTGGAGCTGCAGAATTGAAAGGGGGCAAGAAGGCCCTGGAAAAAAAGCCAGTGAACCAGTTTAAGGAATTGCATTCAGAGAGAGTAGCACATGCAATACCCAATCTGTGTAAACTCTGCTGCAGTGACATGCAAAATCTTTGTGCTACTAATTGGCTGGTTACCAGTTTAGCACGTAGTACTGATAACACTTTTGAATCACCCTAAACCAAGATCAAGACTGTGGAATCAAGATTTGCGTTAATTAAAAAAGAAGGACTTTTTTGGCCAACAGAATAGCCAACATATCTAAAATTCTTTAGGTTTTAGAAAGTTTTTGTAAGATTCTTTTATCCTAAAAGAACAAGTTACAGAATGACACAGTATTTTTATATTCATATGGAGGAAATATCAAAGAAATAAGAAGAGGAAATATCTGTTCTTATAATTATTAAAAAAAGGAGGGTAGTGATTATATTTATAAAAGAGCTGTTTTCAGTGCACACAAATTCAAAAGGACAGGAGGTAAGACTTAGCAGCGAGCCTGTGTTATTTTAATGAAATGCAAATGACTATTTTAACGTATGCACCTAATAATTCAGAGGGTGTTGTCTTTGATGAGACCTTCAGGGCAATTTAACAGGAAAGGTGGAATATTTCTGTCACAGAAGGGGACTTCATCTTCACTTTATTCACTGAAAAATATAGAGATGAAAAACTATCCTGCAATCAAAGAAAGGAAGATAAAAGATTTAGATAATGGAACTAAAGCTTGTGGGTTGCCAGAGAGACTAGATTCTTTATGAAAAGGATTGCAGTTAATTCCTCCAGGCACAGTTTATATTCCTGACAAGGCAGCCAAACATAATGGGTGCATAAATGTAAAAGAAAGTACAAATGGATGTGGTGCACACACACACATATACATGTGATAAATAGTGAGTATACAAATACATATTGTAATGATGTGATAATTTTTATCAGATCATTGTTAAAAACTGAACATGGTTTAAACCTATCATAGAGAATTAAGATTATAGGTCTAAGAGTTCTCTTTTCTGCAGCAGGATATATTCTGTATTCACTGCCTAAATTCAAAATAAATGTTATGACATTGTGTACATGCAGAAATTTAACCCAAGATAATAGAAGCTCTGAAAATACAGGTTTCCTGAAGTCAGGGGGTCTCTGCCCATGACCTTCGCCTTCCTTCTGGATCATGCAGAGAAAGTTCACCAAGATCGAATCCTCTGGGGACCCTAATATTTAACGTTGTTAACACTGTTAGTGGAGTCAAACTGACTGCATACACCTTACACAGGAGGACCTTAACTCCAGAGATTCCTAATCGGGTCTCAAGTTTTAGGTACCCAAGGGTTTGCCACTGCAGTGCTCCCTTTGGACTCATACAAAGGAAAAGTCTCCCTCCCCTTTAGAAACATCTGAATCACTTTAAGAATTGAAATTAAAAATGCTTTTATTCTAGCAAAGCAAAGTTTTTCTTTTTTTCTTTTTCTTTTTCCTTTGCTTTTGCTTTTGTTTTTTCTTTTTTGTTTCATGTCTGGGTGCAAGTTTTAAGTGTATACCTTGTTCAATACTTGTTAAAGCAGGGCATCTCTGAGGTATCTTTCAGCTCTGGAAACCACAGCGCCAATTGAACAGCTGGTCACTGTAAAGGCGAAATATTTATGAATATGTCTCTCTCTCACAGCCAGGACTACCAGAACTTCACTGCATCTTTCCCCCCACATCAGCACCTTCCCTCTTCATATTTTTGATTTACAGATACTTACATTACTGTGGTTTTGATTAGGCTTGCACGTTTGTGAGACTGCAGAAGAAACATTTGGGGGAATTGTGTTGCTCTTCTGATATGTGAAAAGTCTCTGATGTGTTGATTCTTCTTTCTAAGTTTCCCTTTCTGTCCACAAAGTAAACTGAATTAGACTGTAACCTAACTCCTCTCCCTTCCAAGAGGGTATGATCTGCATTACCAATTTATTATGGCTTTATTCTATGTTAGAATTATAATAACTAGTAACTCTACAACATTTCTGATCGTCTCAGCCACTTATTTCTGACACTCTGCAGAGAGCAGGCATGGTATATGAAAAAACAAGTGACAAATTTGTCATTTGAAATGCTTTTTCCAAATCAGATCATCTGATTGCCTAAAAGGGCAGCCTTTTGTCAGCTTGGTGTATTCTGGTTGTCACAGGCCAGCTGAAGAGCTAAGCAAATCTCTCACTTCTAACTGAAAAAAAAAGACTGCTAAAAGAAAATATCATATTTTAGTATTAAATTAGAAGCAGTACTTTTCGAATCAATTCCATATTGCTACTTCCTTCATGTTCTCTATGGCACTTACCTTCACAAGAAAGAAAATAAAAATGATAAAAAATCAACATGCCACCCATTTGAAGGATTAAATTTGGCTAACTAATGATTTTTGAGATACAATTGTAAAAAGTTCATTATAATAGTATAAATGTAAAGGGGATTGTTAATAAGCAGTGTATTTTCAGGGATTTTTTTTCACCTTATACTAAACTAAAACTTTATCAGCGATGTAGGAGGAAACATGAATGCAGTTTGTATAAACAATTAAATAACAAATACATAACAAAATATAAACAATTAAAAACAAAAGTTGCCATGATGCTTATGGTATGGGGAGATGTTGTTTTGGAGATAGTAACTTTGAAAGGACTTGAAGAATCATTTATCCTGCAGAATTGCAGGAGATTGGAGACAGGGTGATCTCCTGAGGTTGCTTTCAGCTTTGTATTTCTTTGATCTTACTTTGATTAGACAGACATGAGCTTCCAGTTCAACACTGTAGCTATAAGAACTAATATGTTCTTCTAATAATTTATCAGAGAAATGCTTTATTAGAATAATTTACTATAATAGTGTTCCAATACAAACAATGCAAACGACAGATTGATAACAAGAGGTTTTGAAGAAGAACCATGAATATAAATTATTATGTTATTGGAAACCATTCTTTTAGTAAAAGATGCATTGGCCAATATGGATATTTTAAAGCTGGCCATCTCATATATATTTTGAACAAACACATACTTTAGGATACAACCTTAAAAAAGTCTTTATATTGCTTGCAATCTATTGGTTATCCAGTGCTTTATGATAACCTAATTATTCAGTATTTCTTTTATAGTAGATCCCGAAGACTCAGAGCATTAGTACTTCACTATAATAAGAGCTGTGCAATTAAATAGCATAAATTGTTTCTTACTGTGGAGAGAGGTGGACAATAGGATGAATCTGGCTATATTGAAATCAATGGTTTTGCCTTTGATTTCAGTAGAACTGGGATTCACCTCCCAAGAACACTTGCATATATTACTTGCATGACCTTGAGTAATCATCCTTTTTGTAACAGTGCCTTGTGTGACTATATTGACCACCTTATAACAGACCTGATACCTCATATACTTGCTGTAATGATGGGTTTGGGGTTTGTTTTAGTGTCTTTTTTTTAATGAGTCTTTTAACAAAAGAAGACTAATCAAAATGTGTCTGTCTATTGGCATCTATTTAATTGCTTAGGTTTGAAGAAATGTATCTGGCAATTGAAGAAAAGGAAGGGGGAGAATCCTACTATTCTTGGGAGTATAGTTTTGTACATGGTCCAAAATGTTGGCTTTCAGACAAGCTGACTATTAAAACTGCAGTTTTAGTCATAAATATATGAATGAAAAATGGAGGTAGAAGGCTCAGGAGGTGTGCAGAACAACAGAAGACCTCTTTAAGACACAAGAAACTGAAAACAGATGTCAACACCCCCTTATGATTATGTTTCACGGAGAATTTGCTGCAGAATTCTATTATCCAGATATGTACCTGAGCACTTTTCCCTCGGGTACTGAATAGATGAAAATAGCAACTGTAGCTCCTCTGGTTAATACGCTGAGCTCTTGATCCCTCAGGCAGGTGGGCCTGCAAATGCTGTGTGAGAACTGCCTAAGTGTCCCCTAGGGAAGGGCAGGCTTTTTTTCCATCATCTGGGTCTCATGCAAAGGAAGTGCAATCCTAGCTTGTTATTGGGTTTCCAATGGAGCTGTTGAGCTGCTACTTTATTACCTAGTATTGCCAGCTATGCTGTCTTTTCAGCCAACACTAACTCCAGTTCAGTTGTATCCCTCCCATTTCTTATGTTCAGGCCAGGTATGAAATGCTTAGAGCCTGCAAATCCATACACTTCAAGACAGAAGAGGAACAATGGAAGGGGGAAGGAAAGACACCTCCCTTCATTATCCCTATGGTATAATTTTGTATATTAATTCCCTCTCTACCCTTCTCCCATTTCTTTGAAATACCTGATAAGGCCATTACCAAATATGAAATACCAATTAAATGGTACATTGGGTACACCATGCTAGCACAATGCTGTGCAATAACACATATTTGCTAAATTGCAATATTATGAATTGCACTTCACAGCTTATCACAAATCATTCTCACTTGTTATTTTTCCAAGATTCCCTTCTAGAAGAAATAAAATCTTAGAAGCATTACCTGTAATTGCTATTTAAAAATTTTAAATTGGCACTGTATTTCTAGTTGAGACAATTAGTTGTATGAAGTAGAACTTCAGTAGATGTAGACATAATTCCATTGGCTTCACTGGAGCTGAAACAGTGAACTAACCGAGGATCTGTCTCATAAATCTGTAAAATTCCAAATAATTATTTTTATGAACTCTGTAGGCAAGCTTATCCATGTGTTTTTCTCCAGAGAAGTTCTGCTCTTGCTGCTAATTTCTCATATATCTTACATAATATGTTCCTGCAAGTCTATTTGGATGAGATGATTAAGTGTTTGCCGAAAGGTAAGCCAGTGGAGACAAGCACATTTCCTGCTAGGGCTAGTTAATTTTCATGACAGTTTTTAGGGCTGAATTGGTGCTATTCATTATAAACACATTAAGAAAAATAGTTAAAGACCATAGAAACTGTGTGGAGATACAGAAAAGGATAATGTTTTATCTCAGTGATAGTGCGTTTTTTTCTCAAGTTATAGGACATATCCTGTTCTTATTCATTCTAGCCCTATGCAACTGTCTGTGCCATCATGACACACAGCATCGGAAAGGATTAATTAGATGGTCTGAACAGAAATGATAACACAATTTGGCAAAATAATTTGCTGTTTAACTGAGGCCTTGCAGGGATCAGTAGAGATTGTAGTCCTGTAGCCCTGTAAATATGGTGCTGCCATTGCTTATAGAAGGCCTCAGGCTTCATGTTAGACTAACAACTGTTGTCTCGGGACCTCTGAAGCTTTGTCCAAATGTGCCTTGGCCTGTACAGTGATTTATTTTAGTTTTTAACAGGAATTATCTAATGACCTGATGCCTATCACCTCCTTTATTTCAGCTTTTTCTTAGCTTTGCACAATTGTGTACTCTAATGCTTATTGCAATAAACAATTCTGTAACTATCTATAACCTTAGAATAAAATAGGAGCACAGACATGGGATGACAGCAGAAACCTTGAAAGGACGGGTGTGGGATGACACCTGTGGCCCCAGGACCATACAGAACTCATCATCAGTGGTCAACTACCAGCCTCAAAGGACTGCAGCCTTGGGGGCTGGGTAAAACCAACTCCAGGGATGACAAAGAATAAGTGTCCAATGTATGTGAAACACACCTTACACAGTAAATTCAGTTGTAATACGGCCTTGAAGACCAATGAAGAAATAAGGCAGAAAGCACATAAGCAAGCAAATAAAAATGACTCCAAATGCGTCTCAAAGTGAGGAGGAAGAAATCATCCACATCCATGAAGCCATTGACTTGTATACACTTCACTTTAAATGGATATATTTTGAACTATAGGTGTTAGTATTATTGTAAGGGGACTAAAAATAATTCTATTCTATTAATTAATTCTATTAATTAATTATACTCTAATTAGACTAAGACTAACAAGATCAGGCTAACAGTAACTTCTGGGCTTTGCATACAAGGTTTGTTCCTTTGGCTCATGACAGGATTTCGAGTGCAACAAATTGTTGGGGATTCAAGTTCTGTAATTTGGATGCAACAAGTTGGTAATAGGATGAACCAAATATTTTTAATTTTTTCCTGCAAGCAGTTGAGGTAAAACTTCAGCTGCTTTGGACTGAGAAAAATTACAGAATTAGTTCAGTAGTCCCAGATTTGTTAAAAGAGAGAGACTCAACAACAATTCATAAAAATAGCATGCATTACACACAACTAAATTTTTTGCATAAATTTTAAAGGTAGGAACTTAGAATCTTAAATTATTTCTTCGCTTGCCTGAATTTTCCTAAATCTTTTATGATTCTGGAAGCAAAAATCTCACCAAACTCTATCACAGCCCCACATGAAGTTAAAGTCTATATAATTATTGATGGCAACCCCTCAAAGATGCTATTATGGGTATGTTTAGCTGCTGAAGCGCTGGGCCGGGGCTGCGAGTGGTGCGGTCCTCCAGCCCAGACAGCACTTACACCGAGTGCCACAGACAGGGGCTCAAACAGCTCTTTTTTTCCTGTGCGACTTGAAACTGCAGCTTTTCGCCTCTTCTATGAGATATGCACATTGGCTAAGCAGCATGTTTTCAAATGGCTCCCCCCGCTTTGGTTTTTGAAGCCTAAATCCGAGAGATTGAAGGCTGTGAGATGTGGCTGAAGGCAGCACCTTCCTTCAAAGCTGAGTATCACCTGGAGGGTGGTATTGGGCATAAAACGGCAGGGTTTGGGTCATGGGGGCTGCAGGTGCCTGGTGGGGGAGGAGGCCATGACCCATCTGGGCTGGTCACAGCCAGTTCCAGCCGGTTCTGTAACGGATTGGAACAGCCACTCCCCAACGGGGAACAGCTGGGGCAGGGAGACCCCCGAGGGACCGCAGCTGTGGGGGGCCCACATGGGGCAGGGAGACCCCCAAGGGACTGTGGCCGTGGGGGGCCCACGTGGGGCAGGGAGACCCCCGAGGGACCGCGGCCGTGGGGGGCCCACATGGGGCAGGGAGACCCCCAAGGGACCGTGGCCGTGGGGGGCCCACATGGGGCAGGGAGACCCCCGAGGGACCGCGGCCGTGGGGGCCCACGCCGGGGCGGGGAGACCCCCAAGGGACCGTGGCCGTGGGGGCCCATGCCGGGGCAGGGAGACCCCTGAGGGACCGCGGCCGTGGGGGGCCCACGCCGGGGCGGGGAGACCCCCGAGGGACCGCGGCCGTGGGGGGCCCACGCCGGGGCGGGGAGACCCCCAAGGGACCGTGGCCGTGGGGGCCCACGCCGGGGCAGGGAGACCCCCCGAGGGACCGCGGCTGTGGGGGCCCACGCCGGGGCAGGGAGACCCCCCGAGGGACCGTGGCTGTGGGGGGCCCACGCCGGGGCAGGGAGACCCCCGAGGGACCGTGGCCGTGGGGGGCCCACGCCAGGGCGGGGAGACCCCCGAGGGACCATGGCCGTGGGGGTCCACGCCGGGGCAGGGAGACCCCCGAGGGACCGCGGCTGTGGGGGCCCACGCCGGGGCGGGGAGACCCCCAAGGGACCGTGGCCGTGGGGGCCCATGCCGGGGCAGGGAGACCCCCGAGGGACCGTGGCCGTGGGGGGCCCACGCCGGGGCGGGGAGACCCCCGAGGGACCGTGGCTGTGGGGGCCCACGCCGGGGCAGGGAGACCCCCGAGGGACCGTGGCCGTGGGGGGCCCACGCTGGGGCCAAGGATTTGAGGAGGAAGCCAGGAACAGCAGAAGAAAAGAGTAGGAAGCAAGGAGCAGCAGCAGAAAGTACTTGGCACTGACCCCAACATCTTGTGCTGCCTGTCTCTATGCTGAAGTGCAACATGCAGTGGAAACAAGGGAATTGGAGACTAGGAAAGGGGAAGGATATGTTTTGGACTGATGGTGAGCCTCGGAAGTGAGAGGAAAAGTGTTTCCTTAAGTTTTTTTAATTGTCTTTGTCTTTCTCTGTTTTTATATCAGTAATTAAAAGTTTATCTTAATTGACAATAAATTAAATTAAGTGAAATTCCCTGAGTTGAGAGTGTTTTGCCTGCAACAGAGGTGTTTCCTTTTTTTGGCATTTCTTGCTGTTGATCTCATGTCATTCAGTGCTCAACTCGCTGGCTTCTGAGGGTCACAGCTGCAGGCGGGATGGGACGGACACAAGCACTTTGCAGGCAGAGCCCAGATGCCCAGCCTGGCTTGGGATCCCAGTAGGCGGCAACACTCTTGAAAGCTATGTCCAGCAGCACACAGCACAGAAATGCACGGTCCTTCCCTTAGGAAACCAACTTTGCCTGAGCATGCAATTAACTGAATGTGTAACTTAGCAATCATATGGGTATGGAATGGCCTGACTTTTGACATTCAGATATAACAGATGCCTATACAGGTATTTTTTCAATTGTATTTTTGTACATTTTATGGTGTGTGCGCGCACCTGCACTACGTAATGAACTGGTCCAGTATTAGCTGTGCTACCTCACAGTGATAATACAGAACTACCTCAGGAAATAGCAGGAGGTTTCCAGTTCAAACTAAATTGTAAGCCTGCCATGATCTTCTTGGAGCTTGCATTGCTTTATTAAGTACCCACTTAAACTTACACCAGGCTAATAATGTGTTTGCTCAGCTTGAGATTCTCCACAATGAGGAAAAAATGCATTATAAAAATCCTTGTTTTAATTTACTCTTAACAATTTTCAGAAACTGCTGGAATCTCACAGGTATGATACAGGATAAATTGCTGGGGCTGCCACTGCTAATATTGCACTGGAAACACTCTTAAATATAGATTTAATTTAGGGACTCAGTTGGCCGCTAAGCAATTTTAATTCTTTGGGTTAAAAGAAGCACTAAATTCTATACTGTTAGTGAGACGAGATGCTTCAGATGCTTCTTCAGTGTTCTGTGGACCTCACCCATGCGCAGTAATAAAACACTATCACTGGGCTGACAGAGATGGGAGGCACTGCCACAGTCTTCATGTGTCACACAGCCTTCGGGAGGTTCTGAATGCAGGGCAATGGAAACAAGATCTTCCTCCAAAGCTGCTAGATGTGGACTGTATTTTTGGAAGAAAGTGTTCTTGTTGACAATCAAAATTGCTTTTGGGTAAGACATTTCAGTGAAAAATTGAAAAGAATTGAGGAAAAGTTATGAAATTTTCAGAAGAGAATGACATAATTGTTACAGTTGGTGAAAATGTTCCATCCTTTTAGTTGCATTTGTTTTACATCTGGAAATGTAGGATAACTTCTTTACAGATAATACAACGGTTAAATACAAATTTGAAATTATTTAAGTATTTTGTTGTTTCTATTTCAATTTGGTTGTTTCTATGTCAATTACTTTTGGATTTCTGATTCACAAAATTTTTTAATATCTGAATCTCTCGTCCTGATTTGAGATTATAGATGGTTTTAGAACTCTCCCACATTTCTACATAATTCTTCCTTTTACCATTGCTCCTGTGAGATATGAATTTATCTTCTTATTTTATAGCATAATTTTATTCCATTGTTTTATTCCATGATTTTATTCCATTATTGTCCTTTTATTATTCCATTATCTATTTTATATGCATTTAAAGGATAGACAGCTGATTTCTATTCCATCGTAAGGCTTTCTTCCTTAAGTGTTTGTTTTAAAGAAATAATTATTACACTCACACATATACACTCTGAGTGAAGTCAAAGCCCCTTGATAAAGGACCTGAGGGGGAAAAAAAAAAAGTGGGAAGCAGGGCAGAGAGAAAATAAAATTCAATAAGATGGAGTACAAAGTCACACACTTAGGAACTAATAGAAATTAGTGCTGTAAGTTGGGGGCTTATCTTTTGGAAACAATATAGAAAGTTAGTTGGTCAGTAGATCATTGTATAGAGATAGAAGGGTATTAAAGTCATTGTCCAAGGCACCAATGAGACCTCATCTGAGTACTGGGTACAACTCTAGCTCTCTGTACTCAAGAGGGGTGAGTTCCAATCAGAACAGGTTGGAGAAAGACTGCCAGGGTGACCAGAATAGAGATGACTAAAATACCTTTTTTAGATTAAGCAAAGTGGAAAATAGACTAGGAGAAGAGCTAGAGATATCTTCTCAGTGCTAGGAGAGAAAGCACTGACGAGTAATATCAAAGCTTCCAGTTTTTCAGCCAGCCGGAGCTCTGGAGTGAAGAGAGACCCTGGTCTTCTCTGTCTGCATTAACTATGAATGTCTAGGCAGGGGAAAGCCAGTTCTCACAGCAGCTATACTGTCTGCAGTGTGCAGCAGCAGAAGACTTCCACATATTTTTTTCCAGAAACGGAAAGGAACCACTGGTCTGTGCCCTTCAACTTTCCTAATATGTTTTGTTTGTTTATTAAGACTCCTGGAGAAAAGAGGATGGTCAGGAGTGGGATGGCTCATCTTAGGCAATAAGAATACGAAATAAATAAGACAGTGAAATCACCATAGTGTTCTCAACTCATACATGTTGGGATTGATAGGTTTCAAAATATTTCATGATACTTTTTTCATAAAAGACCTATCTCAAGGCATTTGTTTAGGTGAATTTTAAAGAAAGTTTGTCTCTGGTTCTTATCATACAAAAACAAACAAACAAACGGGATGTTATCATATTTTAGAGACCAAAAAACGAGTTGGCATATCAGCATGTTCTAGTTAATCTCTAAAATGTCACATTTTTTTAAAGCCAAACTCATGATTTTCAGCTTGAATATTTTATGCAACTTTCTATGGTTCTAAGCAAGCATCTGCTCCCCTTGCTCTGCTGGTGAAGGTCCATGAAGTGACATGAAGGAAACAGATGAGGATAGAAATGTACAAGGATGTATTAAAATGCAGTCTGTGTAAGGGAAGATTGTCTTTTTATTTGCCGTTAGTGACACAAACAATGCAAGATCGAAGAATGTCTGGAGGCTGTCTCCAGTACTTAGCTATTTGGTAGCAGCTGATAAGATAACTCACTGAGAAACAAATAAATACCATGTCATGCACATATATTTGGCAATTAATATCGCAGGATTAGATTGCAAGCAGTAACTACTGATTTTGCTTCCTTTCTTTATTTCATGTCAGCAGTATCCAAAAGTGAGTCATGTGAGTCGCATAGCGTTGAGGCAAGATAATAACAAGCTGATTGCTCGTTTGGGTTGGCCATGTAAACTGTCATTAAATACTACGGAAAAGGTAACATTTCCTACTGACATTCTAGTTAATGCTAACAGAGCTTTATTGGGGGTTCCATTTTAATTTTTTTATTCTTAACATAATAATCTTCTGGAAGCTCAAACTGTGCTGAATTTAACAGTTTTACATTTTCCAGCTGTAACACCCTTTGGGAAAAATAATTAATGCCTCTTTACCAACTTATATGTTAAAAAGGGTTGTAGACTGGGTGAAAAGAGTGTTACTCATACTTTGATGTGTTTATAATGGGAAGTGCCATGAAACACATACAGACTAAAGCAGCCCTGATAACTTGTTAGCTGTATATTGAAAGTTGCAGGTGAGATTGTCATACAAGTCATTCCCCCTTTCTGTTATCCCATCTACGACACCAAAAAGAGGCACATATTTCAGATGAGTTGCATGAATCTTTACAATTTTGGATCAATTTGTTTCTTGGAAAACTGTTCAATGATCTTTGTTTGTGAGGTATAGGTTTAGGTGCAAGCTTCTAGCTCTCAGACTTTTTATTTCTTTCTTAACTAATGTTGTTGTATTTTTATTCCTGTGAATTTGAAGAACCAAAGTAACTGCATAATATATATTTTTAATAACCACCAAATGTTGTTTTGGATCATAGCACACTAGCTGGATTTACCTTACATTTGTCAGAAGCACATCATCCAGTCAAATAGAATTACATAGTGGTAAATATCTGTGTGCTTGTTAATGTACATGTTATCAAAGCTATTCTTTGATTCAAAGTGAATGTTAATGACAATTCAACAATATGCTGACTTTAAATATGACATTCTCAGAGAAGGGAGTCTTACTCCCAATACATTCATGCTAGTTAAAAGGTGTGAGCAATGTAAACAGTTTCCTAAAACCCTGATGATTTTTTTTTTTTGAATTACCACAAAACTTACTTTATTTATTTTTACTGAGTTCCATCTCTGTGGCCACAGAAGTCAGTTCAATTGCTCAGACACAAGTGAGAACGTAAGTTAGCTCAAAGTCCACTTACTGCTGGTGATGCAGAAAAGCTGGTCTGACTTCTGGAAACTGTGTTGTATTTGCCATCCAGGGGAACAGAGAAAACAAAAATCATCAAATGCACTTAGTATGCAGGTAAATAGGTGCTAGAATTCTTAAGATGATTTGTCCTACATAATAAAGTCATTGTCCAGAAAACAAACATTGCAGAAAACAACCAGGGCCAATAGTCTCTTAACTTGTGCCCTGGCTGTTGGGCTAAAGAGTCTGGCTTTCCTTAAGGCCTTTTATAACATCTTTTAGCAGAACTGACAATTATATGGAAGCATTTCCCCCCCCCACACACATACCTCCCCATTTTTGGCTACTTCTGCTAGTTCCATAAGCTAATAAAATAATAGAATAATTCAGGTTGGAAGGGACTTCAGGAGGTCTCCAGTCCAAGCCACTGCTCAAAGCAGGGTCAGCCATGAGATCAGACCAGGCTGCTTCAGGGCTTTTTCCACACAACCTCTGTTTTTTGAACATAACCTCTCTGGGCATCCTGCTTCACTGCCTGACTGTCCTTGTTGGGAAAAGTTGTGGGTTTTTTTTTTCCTTTCATGTAGCTTCATTTCCACGTAGTTCCATTAAATGTTCCAGTAAATGTTTTCTTGGCCAGAAACACTGTAAGAGAATGGGGACTTAAAAACGTCTAAACTACTATTCCTTAGATGAACTGCAGTTCATAAAAAGCATATGTTTAAGGTTGAAATGCTCTAAAATATTTTTCTGTGATTTAGCAAATTCAAATATATTAACTGAGGTCAAACAACACAAAATGAAGTATTTTCATGGTGTATGTAAATTTGTCTTTGTGGCTAAGTTTGATTATAATATTTTCTTCAATTTTAGACGGTTTTGACAAAAAAGTGTAGGTTTATGTGACAGAAGAAACTGTTTTCCAGCAAACTCCTTTGGACTATGCATTTAGAAAAAAAAAACAAAACTGGTTCTTAGTGATGAAAGATTTTCTCTCTTAGTCACTGGGTTTGAAAATTTAAATAGTTGGAAAATAGTGTAGTAATAAGTTGGATTACTCATTTTATTAAAAAAATAGACAATGACTTCTGTCGTAAATCTAATTAAATTTCTGTGTATCACAACCTTCATTCCAAATATTTCTAAGTTCTTTAACCCTTTTTTTCTGTGATATTGGGTAACCTTTTAAATTGATGTAGTAGAGAAAAAACCCACCACCTTTAAACAAAACCAAACACCAAAAGAAAAATAATCCCTCACCCTGAAATGAGCTTAATTTTAAGAAATATAATAATTTATTGATTGTTCCATTTTTGAGGAGATATAATCAATGGATGTCATTTTGCAGAAGGGGTACAAGACTTTTTTTTTATACAAGGTATTCAGCTGGAATCCATTGAAAACCTTCTTAGGAAGCCACTATTTCAAGTATTGTGCAGCATATAATCATTATTTTCAAAAGGATTCATCATACTGCTTGGATGAAAAATTCACACTGAGCAGACAGTATTTAATGAGTAAATCAATAATGTTCATTTCAGGAAAAAATTAGGTATGGAATATAGCTAGAGAAGATAATAAAACAAGATCAAATACTAAATCTCAGAACTGATGACCCATTAGGGATAATGCAATTCACTGCAGTATCAAGCTGAAGTATATTAGGAAACTTGCATCATAAAATTTGCTGTGTAAATGCAAATTCAATCTAATTTGTCTTATGATTAAAACTTGGAGAGAAAGGACTTCTACTATAATGTGAAATAACAGTACTTCAGCAGAGCTACACTGTGTAAGAAGTATAAGCATAAAAGGTCAGTGCTCAGTATTAATAAACTGCTATACAAATACGTCCCTTTGGCAAGGGAGAAATACATAGGTCTCCTCTCAAAAGTCCTACTCTTTAAAGATGTGCTTGTTGGTTTGGTTTGGTTTGGTTTGGTTTGGGTTTTTTTTTTTTGGTATGATTTACTTTAGAAATACACCTTGTTGCACACACCAGCTTTTCAGGTAACTGCAGGTTTTTTCCGATCTGAGTTGCCATAAATAGTCCTTGGAGAATTGCACTTTGGGAAAGTGTGAGGAAAAGGTACCACTTTCACAAAAGGATTCTGACACCCTGACACCCTAACCTGTGAAAAACCTGCCACCTCTCTTGAACAAAAAAAGTGGAGTAAGAATGGTGGAACTTGCTGGGTCCTTTAATTAAATTCTATTAAAATCACTGGAAAACAGTGATGATTCATTATGGGCAGAAAGCTACTTTGTTCTCCAGACCTTAGAGGATGGATCCTAGTAGGAGAACCATCCAAAGCATAGCACAGGGCACTATACAAAGAACTAACCATTTGACTTTCAGGTTCACATTTCAGCTGTCTTGTATGTGATTTCCAAAACAGCTTCAAGCAAGAGCTCATTTTAGTTTTTATAGGTGTACACATATCTGCTGGTGCATGTGCTTCCTTTCTACTGTTGCTTGACGGTTCAATGAGGGACACAATTGTGAAAATCTCCAGGTTGGGGGGAAAAAAAAAAACCCTTTTCATGAATAGGGAGAGTTACAGTAGTAACCTCCAAAAATATGGGAATATCATGAATGGCATGTCTCATGGAGAACATAATAAATGCTGCCAGCATAATTCTTAAGAACAAAATGTTATATAAATCACACTCAAGTTTGGTAGCAGTGCTCTGCCACTGCTATGGGAATAGTGCTTCACTACAGGTATATACATCGATAAGTCTGTATTATCTGAGCATTTTCTATTTTTATCAGCACCTCGCTTTTGGAGCTTCTGAAATTTTCCTTTCACTGCACTAACATCTAGGTGTCTCAGCTGAGATCATTGACCCATTCACCAGTTCTTGATTTTTGTATTTCCATAATTGTTTTTAAGATATTGTCCATAAAGGTAAGATATATTCTGGGATCTCATCCTTCTGTTCCTTGACTATTCAAGTGTTTGGCTATTCATGTTTGGCTTCAGGAACTCCAACTCTTCTACTGTGATAATCTTTTTGTCTCATTGCTGTCTTATCTGGAACAAGTCAGAAAACAGCTTTTACAGAAGGCTGCCTTAGGCTCTGGTTACATTTTCAGAAATGTGGCCTGAGATACACTGAAAAGGCAAAGTTGAGAGAAAGCTGTAGGTGCATATTAGGAGATAAGGTGCAGAAATGGTTGTCTGCTAGTCCCTGAGCTGGACCTATGGAGGGAAGAAAAGCCAATATGGTCCTAGCTTCCCCTCTTATGGCAGGCAGTGAAGTGTTGACTGTGGGGGTAAAAAATTCAAGGACACATGGGTCCTTGGCAAAACACCTGAGACTGGACAAACAATCCGATGGTTGATGTCAGCATGACCTTCTTTTAGGGAAGGCAAAACCCTAACCTTTTCAGAGAAGTGGGAATGTGAGTGATGGGACCAATATACCAACCCTAGTGACAGTTTAGGAGGATGAGGAAAGGATGAGTGTCACGGACAACTCATTTTCAACTAAAACATTAACCCCTAAACTTTAGACAAGAATTATTGTTTTGTTGTCTGATCTCTTATGAAATGCAAAACCTGTGATAGGATCAAAAGAGAAGTTGCAAAATTCCCAGGATAATTGAATGAGTTGGTGGGAACTAAAACGTAGAAGATAAAACCATTTACTCTTCTGTATTTGTTACAGCTATATGCAACCTTTATAAACAAATATACTAACAAATACTTTGTTCTAACTCCTCAGAGATGCACTTGATGTGTGTTCTTCCATCATCAATTGTTGCTCCAAGCTAATCTGGTTATTGCAGTTTTGTGTAAATTATTACATTTTCTATTCTGGCAAGCCTCAAATGGTCTTTCTGATACCACTTACACTTAAGCATTTGTTTATTTGAAGAAGTTTGGAATAAAGGCTGTTCTTTTTTAGCAGGATGTGATACTATGCCAATAATTTTGATATAGGAAAAAAGTAATAAAAATATGGATTTTGAGTGACAACGCAAAGTTCACATAAGAAACAGCAAGTTTTCTTTATATATAACACTACACAGTTCTCCTGGTACTTTTTCTAGGTATTAATTATTGTAATAATTGCTCACCTGCAGAAGTCACTAGGTGATAGACAACCTATAGTTACCTTGTATCATCCAGATGGGAGCCTGAAAGGATTAATTACAGTATATTCTACAAGCAATGACATCTTTGTCTACTGTAGAAATCTATAATCATGTTTATAGTTGGTCTTTTTCCTTTTACTTGTAGTTTTATGATTCATGTAAGTATGTGCTCTGCAAAATGTCAGAAAAAATCCCTTTTTTTAGCAAAACAGGACAGACATTTCAAAAAGGCTTTGAAATGTTTTAACCTTTAGATATCTTTACTCTGATTCCTGTTAGGAAACTATCTTTTTATATCAATTGTTCAATTTCCCTTCATTTTGATTTTGTTGAAGTGACCAGTATGAATTTCATTCTTATTTTCCAAATTTAGTCTTGCACCAGTTCTTAGCAAATTACAGGCCATCCTTTTTCCCTTCTCAGAATCATCACCCTTATGTTTAGCATGGTTAGCTATTGCAAGTAAACCTTAAATGATCACCTGTCTGCCTTCCCACCTCAAAGCATTGACTCTGTTCCAGTCCAATGGATGGCAGATTTTAAACAAGCTTAACAGAAAGAACATAAAGGTCAAGAAAAGTTTAAGTTTCTATAAATTTCAAGGATCTCCTTTAGTCTGTTCCTCCTCTTTGAAGCCTGGGCAAGTTCATGTTAAGGTACTTGGCGTCTCATTCACACTTTTTCTCATATGTCTAAGTACAGTGCTGAAGGCACACTTTTTCATATCTTTTTTATTATTAACTTGGCTTCCTACAGACACAAGGCTTGTGTAATCACCCTGTGTTTCTGTGCATCCCCTGCTAATGCTTTAGAAGCTCCATCTCATGTGTCATCAACTAAGTTGTTTGTTGTACTAGATGCAGTGATTCAGTTCTCTCTTTTGTCATAGTCACGCCATTTTCGTATGACTGAAGAGGTCCTAAGAAAGGCTGATTTGAAGGCAGCCAAGCCATTAATGTAGCTGAAAAAAAAAAAAAAAAAGGAAAATGCATGACAAAATTCTGACAAAATTCTACCTGGAAAAGACATACAACCAGAATAAGTCCCAATTAGAAACAAAAGTCTTTTTGCTTATAAAATTAATTTATTTGTTCTGAAAATTTTCAGTTCTCATGCTCTTGCTGTTTTTAGGTATTTTGAAAGACCTGACTATGTAACATTATACTGATAATGTGAAACTATGGTCTGGACTCTCAAATTTAACTTCTTATAGCTGCCATAAATACCAGTAAAACTCTTTGTGACATAGAAAACTGAAGGACAGGAGATTTTCAACATCTCTTGGTGAATCCTTGGAGAATTCTGGAAATGTTTTTCTCAATGACAGAGTCCAGCTCTAGTGTTTCTGGACACTGAGGGGAGAAGCCTCTGTTGATGAAGGTGAGTCCTTATTGAATAAATATAGTAAGAGCTGGCAGATCAAAATGCATAAGAATGTTTTCACATTCATCTTTTTATTTTTCTTGGTGTAACTCCACTGATTAAAAATAGGGTCAATACAATGAAGTGTTTTTTCTGTTCATTTCTTCAATGATATTCAGTTTTAGCCTTTATTTTTTTAAGAATGAAATTTCCTATATGAGTGAGTGGCACATGAAATACAGTACTTGTCATTCATGGCTGTCAGCTGTGTACGTGTCTTTGTGCAGATTAATAATAAAATGAAAGACTTGAAAGTTCCAGTCAAATAACAAACTCTTTTTTTAAGTTCTTTTCAATGTTATTGCTACAGTCCTAAAGTATTTTCACAGGTCATTACATATTACCTTTTATTTTTAAATTAATATCTTTCAGAGGCCTACTATGCTTGATCAACTCAGAAGTTATGGAGAGAATAATGGAGCTTTCATTAAAGGACAAGGCTCTGCATAATCATTTAAAAGTAGCAAATGATAATTTGAGATGAAGTCAGAACACATACAAGTCTGGGATACAAATCTGGTTCCCATTTAGGTATATTCAGTCTTTAAACAAAAAGTTTATCTTTATGCATAATGTTAATACAAGAAATTCCTGCTGAGGCTAAGAATGACAATAGCTGTTTTTTCTTCTCTATTTTACATGTAGTGTTTGTCAGCACCCCTGGGTTATATGTGTAGGAGTAGGAAGGCAAGGCTCAGAGCAAAGGGCCTCTGGGAAGGATGTTTAGAAGTGGTGAGTCCTTTCAGAGTTCAGTTTTGCTCAGCTTCTGACAATCCAAAGAAACACAATTTCCAAAAAATGTTGATTCTGATATGTCTTTCTCCTTGAGCTACCTTAAACCGATTTATCAGAAGCAGATGTGTTCATAACCACTACTCATTCTTGAAATCTTATCTATCACATCTGGTAATAGAGATGAAATCTTTGTATTAGCTGAAAAACTGACTTTGTAATTTCCTTGGTTCAGAATACACTGTGTTCAAGCAAAGTTCTTCCAAAGGACAGGGTAAAACCTGGATTACTATAGTACAGTCATTAAAATCCCTTTTGTAGCCACATCTTGGAATCATGGTGAAAAATCAGTCTTGGGAATGTTCATGGACATGCAAGCAAAAACAAAATGATGTTGTGAGCAGATCAAACTATTTTTAATTTACAGTTTGAAATAGATATTCAAGTATATTGCAAATTGTTAAATTGTTTCAAACAAAGAAAATCTGTAATTATTTTTAGAATGCAGAAATAGTTAAATGCTTTCTGAGCTTGAAAAGGTTGTTAAAACTGACCTGCTTGTGGGAAAGGTTTTCATCTCTGTCAACTGATATTTTACAAAAATCATTTCATCATCAAAATTTCTGACAATCTATATTTTCAACACAGAATGTAAGATTTTTATTCATAAAAAGGAAAGGAATGGCAAAATGACAATTTTGAAGTATCTTCTGTACACTCTCCTTATGTCAGCCTTCCTTAACCTGGGAATTAGTTTAGGAAGGTCAACATTTATATTAATTTTCTGCCTTAGATTTATTTCAATACTTAGCATAAAATCATGCATTGTTTTAGCCTAGTAGTAGTAGGAAAATACACTGAGGCTCGTAATCTACATTGTTAGTAGAACAGATAAAACCTTAATGATATAACTGGCATCAAACTGTCTGTTAGGAGGAGGAAATTTCACATACGTCTTCACATCGTTTTATTGAGACCCCATTCAATAAGCTGCTGGGACCAGTGATAAGTAAAAATAATAAAAAAAAAGATCGAATATAAGCATTTTCCTCAAAGACACAGACACCACAATCTTTAATAAATAAGAGATTGAATTAGGAATTAGCAGCTACAAATACAACCTTCATATTTTTTCACCTGGCTTGATTATGTAATTCTTACATAATGGCTGCTCGGTGCTTGAAATAAAGAGGCATTGATATTTTGTATTGCACACATGGGAAAATCATAAAAAAAAGCCATAAGGACACCTGGAACTAATTATTAGTTTTACTGCCACACTCAGCATAAATTATGTTAGATTCCACCATATTTCTAAAAGATTCCTCCATGTCAAGATGGAAAGAAATAGGTGGAATGGTATTGTACAATGTGCAGGTTCTTTCATGCTTTTTCTTTAGTGGGTAAAGTGAGCATTTTATTTCCTATTGTTCTTAAACCAGAATTTCTGATAAGCATGAAGTTAATTTCCCTCTTTCTATCCCACCCAGATTTTGGAGCTTCAATCATACTACTGGGAGAGTTCACTCCACCAAACATTCAATAAAGATTAATTTTCTGATAAAACTGTGTATTTTTACCCCCATTCTGAAACAATTTGTTATTTTTTGTGTAATAACTTTGAAAAATAATGAACTCATTTATTATACTTCATATTCTATCAGAATCCTATTGTAACTGGGCATTAAATAATGAGCTATTAGAATAATTTTTTTTGTAGATTTATATGCCCACTGTGGAAAAGTGCCTCTTAATGGATAACATCTTCTTATCAGTGCTAAAATAAGTTAAATAATCTGATTTTTCTATTTTCTGATTGCTTCCGGAAATTAATTTTAAACTATGTCATAAGTAAATGAAATATTTATAGCTTCTTGCTGAGAGTATGCCTCCCCAGGGTGAGTATATGTGAGGGTGTAGGAGGAGAAGATGAGAAGATTAATATAAAGACTTTCCAATAATCTAAAAATGAATGAGTTCATGCACTCTTTTCATTTTGTTCCATTATGTACCTGTGGTAAGATTATTCAAAGCTGTGAATGTGGGCACGTGGTTTACAGCACTTTGAGAGCTGTGAAATGGCAGAGGGGGAACTATGCTTCAGAGGCTGGCCAGGGTGCTAAGATAATTCAAAGAGCAGTTGTGGGCGAAAGTGCAGGGGAGGCTTGGGTCACTGCTAAGCTCTTTAGGTTCTTTTTCAAGAAGGGAAAAATCTGAAACAAAGGAATGGAAAAGAAAAGTACTCATAAAATCTATTCTCATTTCTAAGTTCTGCCACTTCCCTGGTTATTATTTCAGACAATTATTAAATCACTCTATGCCTTAGTTTCCCCTGCTGTGAAATGGGGCCAGTGCTTCTCTCCATTCTTAATTCATCCATTTACTAAAGCATCTTAGGAAACTGCTCCTGTTGTAGTTGGCTAAGATGACCTGCATATAGTAATTCTGCATATCATTACTTAAAGATAATACAGAATGATTTTGAGAATGGCCCCTTTTCCTTTATCTCTTGCATGCTGTAAATTTAATACTTCTCCGCTTTCTTGGTGGCGTAGAAGGGAGAGAACCTTTATAAGTCATAACTGCTTTCTGAATAACATTGTCATTCTTTATCTGGCTTCTTGAGGCGAACAAGTTCCTATCGTACTCATTTTCTCTTCCCATAACTCCACATAACCTGGCCTGGCTATTACAACAGACACAAAAGTATGCTTAATTATTACATTACCTCTTGGGGGGGGGAAGGGGATTTAGTATGGAAGGTAGAGTAGAAGAAAGGAGAAAATATTGATCAACATGTGCTCTTAGTATGGTGAAGAATTGAAGAAGTTGTTACTGTGTTGGGGTGAGTCACCAGATGAGGCCATTGCTGCAAGATAGATAGATAGATAGATAGATAGATAGATAGATAGATTTTTTTTCACACAGGAGTTTTGGATTTAATAAGGACAGGATTCTTCTAGGAATTAGTATTAAATAGGACTGTCTGATTTTTGTTTATGATTACCTGTGTGCCAGCACTTGTACTGATACACAAATACCAGTTTCGAATTTAGCTACACTTTGATTTACTGATTTCTCTTCTCTTTAAAAGCTCTTTGCTAATGTGATAATGTTACTATTTAAAGAAGGAAAGCACTAGTAATAAGCATGAAGGTCTCTGGGGCCTATTTTTCTGAACATTTTACTAATATACTGAAAATAGTTACTTTTAGTTCTTACAGAGATTGCAATCTACAGGAGCATACCATAACTGGCTATGGGTGCACAGCTCTGTTAGTTGCAAGTGTTGTTGCTCCATTTAGTTATGAAAAGAAAAAAAAATACAGAGGATGGGAGGAAGCAGGGAAGATAAGAAGGGATCCTGCTGGAGCTACAGAGAAGAATAAAGCAGTAAAGGCCACCAGTCAGGGCATTACTGGGAAAGTATGCCCATGTCTGGAAGGTGACCTTCTTTCAAAATTGTCATCTTGCCTTTTTCACAGCCAAAAAACGGGGATGATTCCATCCCCCAAGAAGAAATGGTTCAAGCTATATTTGGGGCAGAACTGCAAGAAACTCTTGGCTATCCATGCCAATAGGGAGTGTCATCGTTTGTGTGTCCGGAGGCGTATTCCTCCATATCTCCTCCCCACTCCTAACCCACACACCCATCCTCCACAGCATATCCGTAAGGACTCTGCAAACACAGGGTCCCCCACAGGCACCCCTCAGTGCAGGCTGGTCTGGGTTAAGACCAGTCCCCGCTTTCTTTGAGTTTGTTGCGTTTGTATAAGCAGAAAATCCTTAGTTTCCTGATTTAACCCTCGTTAATGCATAGGGATAAAAAAAGAAAATATTTATTAAGCAAGTCTTAAGGTCAAGCTTTGAACTGCAGCAGGAGAAACAAAGAGTTGAGAGTGCAAAAACCCCATAATTTGAATGTACACTTGGCAAGTGCTATTTAGCTTCTCTTACAGAGGAGTTCCCAAGATGCTTCCTGGGTGTCATAACAAGGGGTGCAGAGTTTGGAACAGCATTTATCTGTCTGACAGGCACACTGTATTCTGGACTGCCTTGTTCTCTCCCATTTACTCCCTCATAATATAACAATTTAGAAATGGGAAGTTTTAAACATAATAGTGATTTCTCTTTTGTGACTCATAGGTTTACCTTCTAGGAGTGGATTAGGGAAGCTAAACTGCAGGTATATCCGTGCATTACAGCTGATTTCAAACATTTTCCCACACTCTGTTCCATAAAGCAGCTATTGCAGAGAGAGATCTCCCCATCGAAGGGTGTCTGCCTTCTGCAGTGGACAGCTCTGGTC
Source organism: Apteryx mantelli (assembly GCF_036417845.1). Lineage (NCBI taxonomy): Eukaryota > Metazoa > Chordata > Aves > Apterygiformes > Apterygidae > Apteryx > Apteryx mantelli. Next base: position 157,076,046 of record NC_089979.1, read on the forward strand.
TAGCAGCTCTGTGCCCCCAAAATACTGGTGCCAAGAGTTGTTTCGATGATAAAAATAAACCTAACTGAACAGAAATTATTTTTTTCCTTTCTTGTTAAAACTACCCACAATCTTTTTACTTATTTAAAAGCTAAAGGCTGTGTTCAAACATCAGCTCAACATTTGACTCTAATATATTTGTTTTGGTCATTAAACAACTGAATTTGCTTTAACTCAAATGGTTGGCCTTATAATTTTTGGAGATGTGGTAAAAGTCTTGGAGATCTGAAACTTTCAAGGTACGGCAGAGTGATAACATTCATAAACAGACATTTACAGACTTGATAGGCATAATTCCTTTGTAAGGAGTCACTAAGAAAGCCATGTTTAAATGCGAGCCTGTTAAATAGAACAGCGATGAGTCTGAAATTCAGTAAGTACAAAAAAAAGTAATTCCCAAGTCATTTAGCAAGTTTAAATTAAATTTGGGTTTTTTTTTTATTTTTGTAGAAAATAACTTCTCCTGTGATTGCATAAAATAAGCTATTACAAGATTCAGGGACTTGGGGGGGGGAAAAAAACTTATTGTAGAGAGAAAACCCTTATACAGAGAGAGAATTTATCTTATTGAAAAGAAGGTTGTGCAATTATTTTATTGGTTTGTTGGTAGCGTAGTGGAAGACTTCAGATATGAATGTCTCTTTATTATAGCAGAGATACAATGAATGGAAGTGGAAACTTTGGCAGCAAATCACCTGTTTTAGCAGTGAGGGCAGTTAGCTGCTCAGTAAGCTGACTTCCATAATCTCTCACTAATGCATCAAGTTGATATAAATTCCACTTCTCTTACTCTGGTGATCATTCGTAAAGAATAGTGAAGGGCAAACTGTGACAGAGGAATTTAGGAGACTTTTAATGTGATTGAGTGTCATTTATGTACCAAGTGACTATACACAAATTCCCTTTTCATGTAATTCACTCTTGTGGTAACTTACAATAGAAATATTCTCTCTGTTATCCTAAGAAAAAAACACACAACCATGTGGAAATGCAGATTAAAATAAAAATTCTTCTGCTGCAATTGAAGCACCAAAGGCCAAATCTTTATATCATTTACACTAGAATAATTGTGGAAGAGCTGTAATGGGGAAAGGGAATTCGCTTTTGAGTAAAGGACAGTGAAATCTTGCCTAACTGATCAAATCTTTCCTGTGCTTAAAATCGAAAATAAGGCTAGAGGCTAGGTAGCTAAGTTTGTTTTCTTTTTTTGTGAAACAAACAAAAAAACTGCTTATCATCAGCATTAAGCCTCCTTTGTGGCAATTTTTTAAAAATGATTATCTAAGAAAAAAAAAAAAAACACATAACACTAGAATTCAGATATTTACAGTTTGAAAGTTAATCCTGCACATAGTATAAATTAGAAGCAATGAATCAAGCTTGCTGGACTGATATTAGAAGGTAGGAACATTTCTTTCCTTTAGCTGCCTGGAGGTTGGGAATGTAGGCTCCAGAACAGTGAACTTCAGTACATCTCTGTTAATCCACAGGAACAGAAAACATGCTTATGTACTTCCTATTACCCCGTCTACAAATTCCTTAAACAAATACTTAATTTTAAGCATGTTTATAACTCTCATTGATTTTATTGGGACCTAGGTATATAATTAAAACTAAGAATGTTCATGATTAACTTGCAAATGTTTGTATCTTTTTAGCCTTGTCTTTACTAAAGCCAGCATGTGTTGTTTCTGATTTTGTCTGATCATATTAATTCAGTATATTGCCTTAATTCAGCAAAACTGTTCATCAAGATATATGAAAATCTTTAAGATTTAGTATTTTATTCAAATTATTAGAAAACAATTAGAAAATTTCTAGAAAAAGTCTTGAGATTTTTACTTAAAAGACACCACAGAAATGAGGAAATTAATCAATTTTACACCAGAATATTTTGTTTTGCTAGGGACATCCACAAGATTCATTTTTTTCAAAGCAGACAAATACAGATTTATGTATTCCAAAAAAATGGGAAAATTGTCAAAATGCCAATGAGAGTTTGATGCCTGATGATTACTGTGAATTTTTTCACATGTGTTTTCAGTGGAAAAGAATTCCATCAATTTGTCATATCAGTAATTTATCCGTTCTTGTAATTGGATACAGAGGGTGCCTAGCCTAGGGGATATAGCTGCAGTGCTCACTAGACAGTGACATGAAGTTGAGAGCATCTTCCACTATTTGGTGATGAGGTGATACTGAAACAGATGAAGTTGCCCTATCATTTCTTTCCTCTGTCGGTTGATGCTTAGTCAATCTGTCTATATAACATCATAGTGTAATCATTGTCCTCAACCCACATCAGAATCTGCCTTTATTAGATTCAATTAAAAAAAAATCACTATGCATATACTATTAGTTGTGCTTTAATTTTTCTTAGTCCTTTAATAAAACTATCAGAACACCGTGGACCTTTTGCCACCTTTATTCATGCTGAATAAGATCTTAATCTCAGTTCTCAAGTCTACAGGTTTATATCTACAAGTTAAAATGTTGGTAAAATTGGGCTTTAATCCCATAGAGTAAGATTATTTCAAAGGAAAGTGCTTTCCAACTCCTGTAATACGGTAGATTTGTCCTTCAATAAACACCTCTCTGAAGAGGTCAAGTGAGTTCCTAGAGTCTGGTCAAAATATATATGAAAAAGCTGAATAACAGGTTGAGAAATCTTGTACTAATGCATCCTGCTGGCTGGGCAGGGGACAAAAGTTATGCAGTGTGTTAATTTGTTACGTAGAATAAGAGTGACACTGAAAATTGGAAGTCCTTTTACATCAAGTGAAATATGGGTTTTGTTCAAAGATACATTATAGCTACCAGCTGAGTACAGGGAGATATCTTACTGCCTGAAATTTTGGTGCAATATGTTGATTTTTGAGTATCTTGCCACAAACTACTAATTAATATAAAATGAAAGAGTCTCTCAATCTGTAATAGACTAAAAAAAAGCCCACTAAAATTACCAGTGAATGGCATTTCAAAGATGATAATTTATTTTTGCCCTGAACAAGACACTTTAAAATATTTTCAAGGACATCACGTCTTCAGGCTTTAAAATATCAACTAATTATCAAATCAATGATCATTTGGGGGAAAGTAATGAAGTATGGAAAATAACCACTTCAAATTATATAAGTCATTACTGCGAAGTATTTAAAACTGGTAAGTCATTAGCAAAGAGATTTAATATGTGGGTATTAAATGCCTTAAAAGTTTGATAAAAAAGCAAATTGCATTTTAATTGTCATAATTTCCTTTAAAATAAGTAACTTGCCCTTTAAGCTTTTTATGCTTTATCTATCACTAGTTTATTTTTCTAAGGAAATAATTATTAATTTACTTAAATTATTCTCACCTGTTTAAAAAGTTCAAACCACTTTATGTTACCATCAAATGTTGGGAGTTATTTGAAACAGCAGCCAGTAGAAGACCTCAAAGTTCAAGACAGGAAACACTCAAGGATGTGATTAGCTTGGCTAGCAAGTCAAGCACATGACTAGTCAGTTCAGCTGAAGGTGAATACAGGCATACCTTGGAGATATTGCAGGTTCAGTTCCAGACCACTGCAATAAAGTGAATATCACAATAAAGTGAGTCACATGAATTTTTTGGTTTCCCGGTGCATATAAAAGTTATGTTTACACTATACTGTAGTCTATTAAGTGTGCAATAGCATTATGTCTAAAAAACCAATGTACATTCCTTAATTAAAAAATACTTTATTGCTAAAACATGCTAACCATCATCTGAGCCTTCAGTGAGTCGTAATCTCTTTGCTGATGGAGGGTCTTGCCTCAGTGTTGATGGCTGATGACTGATCAGGGTGGTGGTTGCTGAAGGTTGGGGTGGCTCTGGCAATTTCTTAAAATAAGACAGCAATAAATTTTGCCTCGTCGATTGACTCTTCCTTTCACGAAGGATTTCTCTGTAGCATGTGATGCTGTTTGATAGCATTCTACCCACAATAGAACTTCTTTCAAATTTGGAGTCAATCCTCTCAAACCCTGCCGCTGCTTTACCAACTAAGTTTATGTAATATTCTAAATCCTTTGTTGTCATTTCAACAACATTCACAGCATCTTCACCAGGAGTAGATTCCATTTCCAGAAACCACTTTCTTTGCTCATCCATAAGAAGCAACTCCTCATCCTTTAAAGTTTTATCATGAGATTGCAGTCACATCTTCAGGCTCCACTTCTAATTCTAGTTCTCTTGCTGTCAGCCTGTCCTTTGAAGCTTTGAAGCCAGGCATTGACTTCTCCTCTCTAGCTATGAAAGTCCTAGATGGCATCTTCTTCCAATAGAAGGCTGTTTCGTCTACATGGAAAACGTGTTGTTTAGTGTAGCCGCCTTCAATTATCTTAGCTAGATCTTCTGGATAACTTGCTGCAGCTTTTACATCAGCACTTGCTGCTTCACATTGCACTTTTATGTTATGGAGATGTCTTCTTTCCTTAAACCTCATGAACCACCCTCTGCTAGCTTCCAACCTTTCTTCTGCAGCTTCCTTACCTCTCTCAGCCTTCATAGAGTTGAAGAGAGTTAGGGCCTTGCTCTGGATGAGGCTTTGGCTTAAGGGACTGTTGTGCCTGTTTGGATCTTCTATCCAGATCACTAAAACTTTCTCCATATCAGCAATAAGGCTGTTTCACTTTTTTATCATTTGTGTGTTCACTGGAGTAGCACTTTTAATTTCCTTCAAGGACTTTTTCTTTGCATTCACAACCTGGCTGACTGGCGCAAGAGGCCTTGCTTTCGGCCTGTCTCGGCTTTCGACATGCCTTCCTCACTAAGCTTCATCATTTCTAGCTTTTGATTTAAAGTGAGGGACATGTGACTCTTCCTTTCACTTGAACACTTAGAGCCATTGTAGGATTATTAATTGGCCTAATTTCAATATTGTTGTGTCTCAGGGAACAGGGAGGCCCGAGGAGAGGGCAAGAGATGGGGGAACAGCTGGTCGGTGGAGCAGTCAGAACACCCACAACATTTATCAATTAAGTTCGCCATCTTACATGGGCACAGTTCATGGCGCCCCAAAACAATTACAATAGTAACATCAAAGATCACTGATCATGGATCACCATAATAGATATAATAATAATGAAGAAGTTTGAAATATTGTGAGAATTACCAAAATGTGACACAGAGACACGAAGTGAGCACATGCTGTTGGAAAAATGGCACCGATAGACATGCTCGACGCAGGGTTGACACAAAACTACAGTTTGTAAAAAACACAATATCTACAAAGTGCAATAAAGTGAAGCGCATAAAGAGGTATGCCTGTATGCATAAATATCTCCAGGCTTAGGATATTGTTTTTTGCATTTTAACATTTTTATTTGGTTAATAAAACCTTTATTTTACAGTATCAGTAGCTTCAAACTTTGCTACACGTTTCAAAGAATCTTTTCTCTTGTTCATTTTTGCAAGCAGCTTATCCCATGTGTGCTCAAATGGACAGATTTGGAGGAAGGGAGTGGGGGGAGTAGGAAGGGACAGAACAATTTCTCCTTCCTTCACTACAGTCTTTCTTTTCCTTTTGCCCCTATGGAACTTCTCACCAATGTGGTCTATAGGCAACACGACCAGTGCTAATGGCTTGGGTATTCGCCTGAAGTCCAGTCAATCTACAGTGTTTTTAGGAGTATAGAATTTGAGCTAAGCACTCGCCAAAAATAAGTAGACATTCTCCTTTATGTTAACTCTATGCCACCTCATTAGCAGAGAAAACCCCACTCTGTGTACTCTCGAGCCTCCCACTTTATTCAGTTTCCACCCTGAAAGTGCACTGCTGAAGGGAAACCATCACAGGACAACCAACTGCCTTACAGTCCCGGACCGTGAGGGTTTCGTGTGGTGTGCAGGAGGGGAGGAGGCGAGAAGGAGGTTTACCGCATGACTCCACAACTTGTCTCAAAGATCGGAATTTACTGCACAAATTACAACAGTACAAAGCAACAATTCATATTAACAAAAATGTAGCTCAGCTGGAATACTTATTTCTAGTTACACTAAAAGTTATGCTAATGGTAGCTACTTAGTAAACAAACAAAGCTAGCTAATTTATACTAACTGCAACTACCCAAACGAATGAATTAGGCAAACCAATTCTGATCGATCTTACCCATGCGTTGCCTCAGCGGCCAACATACACCCAATCCCCCGGAAGTAACTGCGGGAGGGCGTCCCCGTCCCGAGGGGCTCCGCACGTTGGCAGACCCGCTGTCACCCACGAAGAGCCCAAGGCGGCCTCCAGGGCCAACCTGTCTGTACCCTTCAGGGGAAGGTGGAGGTGGCGTCGTGAGGCCAGTTGCAGTTCCCTTCGTGCAGGCGCAGTCCCTAGCTCTTGGCTGCTGCAGGGTTCAACTCTCCTCTCTCCTTGTTATGACCATCGCACCCACAGTCATGGGGGGGGAGGGGGGTGGCCGAACACCCCCAACGGCAGGCTAGCTGACTTGACCACTCTTCAGCACTTTTTGCGAATGACTGCTTTACTCCTGCAGTGGTGGTCCCAAGGAGAGATCCCACAGCTGGGGTAAGAAAGAGTTAATTCCAGTCCGCAGTGATTAACACCGCCCCAGCAGTGAGAGGAGGCTTTTGTCTCTCAGGGTCCTGATGCCCAAGCAGGCCTTATCTCAAAGTCTTGACATCCTCCCTTTCGGAGTGTGAGGCACAGAGATGCAGACTGCTAGTAACTGGCACCAGATGGGGGGGCCGGGGGGGAAGCTGGGAACATCCCTCCACAGAAACCCTTCTCCTCTTTATGAATTTTAGGAAATAAAAATTCTTGCCATAGGCAACTCATGGACATAGGCAATATTACGTGTCTTATGTATAGTTATGGAGGAACTACTATATCCAGTATTTCATCATGACTTGGGCAGACAAATCATAATGACTGCTTCTTCCAAAGCCCAGTTAACTTCTGTACAAACAGCTGTACCCCGTTGTATATAAGCTCCATATTACATATGTCAGTGCTAGGACCTTCTAGTACCTAACCTCAACAGGAATTACACCCTGGATTTCTGACTGATTGCGAACAAATCAAGTAGCGTAAAGTTCTCACTTCCACAATATCAAAAAGTTTCATTACAAGAGGAAAAATCCCTAGTTTCACTCAGTGGATTATATTGTTGCATGTTCAGTGATTCTGTGATTAAAAAAAAAATCAATTTCCATTGTATTTTATTTTATTAGATAGTAAGAAACGCATTAAAAAACTGTAGCTGTAAGCTTAAATAGCACATCAGAAACATCTACCAAAAAAAAAAAAAATCCTGACTTTGTGTTATCTCTAGTTTGCTTGTTTATTTTTTACCTACTTTGTGTACTTTTACCAGGGGTAAGAAAAATTTTTGGATAGGCTGCTTTTCCAAACCTACTGAAACTCCTTCAATACAATCTTTCCTGGTTCCCAAACACTGTTACCTCCTCAGTTAGCCCCAAGTTACTTCTTGCTTCCATTGTTTTGACTAGAGTCCTTCAGTAAAAGCCAAGTAGCTGCACTGCAGGTGGATGGAAAACTTCTATCCAACCACTATAGGGACAATTTACACTTTGGTCTCTCGTTGTTTATTTTCAAAGTGCTGGAATATAATTTCAGTTTTGCCCACTAACTTAGTCAATGTTGAACTGATAATGACAGATGAACACAGACAGTGATGGATTTTGGTGGAAATATGTTGGAGTAATTAAAGTAACATTGTGTGGGAAAAGAAGTTGCAGCAATTAACCAATTTTCTATTAGCAGGGATGTAGAAAAGCCAATCTGGAGGATTAAACAGAGGGAGAGAAAACAAGTTTCAAAATTAAGACTGCAATATCTTTTCTCACAGATATTATTCTTCCTGAAGTACGGCTTACCAGTTTTACAAGTTATGCAAATCCAAAATGTAAAATTTGTGATGCTTTGCTGTCTGCATTTTTGGAAGCTAGTGAGAGAATCAACAAGTGGGAAGAAATTAATTTGATTTAAGCTGGTGAAGGAAATACAACAGCTGGCACTTTCATTCAGAGTGATCTTTGGCTGTGTGGCTGAAGTGAAGCAGTTTCTCAAAAAGCAAACTTTCAACTTACCTGCTCAGACTTCTAGTTGTCCAAATAAAACAGACAAAACTATAGAAATTGCCTAAGAGAACTTTATGCTTCTCAGCTACTTGCGGAAGTGTCCTGGTTTTGACAAAATTTCTGTCAGGTCCACAGTTCAGTTTCTGAGGAAAGAGAGATTTTTGTTTACCTTCTGTGCTATGATGAGGCATAAAGAAAAATCGAGGCAAATCTTCATTTGGTTTCATTGTCTCACTGTGAAGAGAGGTTTGAAAGTGGCTCTCCCACGCCAATGTTGACTGCCCTCAAATACTCCCAGATGCTAGTGCAGAGCCAGTGGGATTGGATGGACTGTAAGAGCTTGATTTTCCTTCATACCCAGTCTGGCCATTTAAAAGATATCTTACTTATGGGATATCTTGCAGAGAATGCCTAGGGAGCAGTGTTTTCCTCCAACAGTTTGTCTTCTGCCCTAATATGAAATACTAACGTGTCTGAATTTCTTCCACGCTGCTCTGGAGGTGAGTCCACACTGCAAACTGGCAACCTGAGATTCCTTGAGTTGTACCCTCTTAGACACCAGAGCTGAATCAATTATGCTACAGAATTAAAAATACATATATTTTAAAAGACAAGACTGAGATATGCTGTAAACTAGTGCAGTTACATTTACCTTGTACTTGCTTATATGAAATTAGAACTAGGTTCTAAACTGTATGCTAAACTTGAAAAAAATCTCTCTTCATGCCTTGCCTTATGAGCCAGCTCCTAAGCGGCTGTTTAAGGCAGTGGTGACTGAGCAGTCAGTTTCAAGATTATCCTCTCAGCAGAAAACAAGCAGTGGTCTTCTGGAGATCCTGGTGGATTTCTAAGCAGGTACTGCAGGGATCGATGCCACTTTCATTACTCATGTCACAGTTAATCAATGAAGCACATACTGTGACTTAGCTGTAGTTGAGAACACACATGACACAGGCCTCAAGGAAATAGAAGTATAATGCTCCAGGATGTTCATATTCTCTACACTGAAAGACTGATCTACAGAGTCAGAGAAAACCATCTGTTATTACCTAGCAAATTTCCTCCTAAAGAAACATGTGCTTCAGCAGATTGTTTTACTTCACTACTCTAGAAAGATTAAAACAAGCACAACTGCTTAGATGACAAACATGCCCATACTCTTGCAGACTGTTTTTGAGTTATAAAAATAATATGCTCTAATAAAAGGCTTTGGTGTGTAGTTTTTCATTTTTTTTCTTCCACATTTATAATAAGAATAAAGAACCAGCTCAGAAAAACAAGTAGAACAATTACATTATGGGAAAGAGTCTCAGCTGACACTGGAATAGTTCAGAAACAAGTCTCCAGAAATCACTTTAGATGCACAAATTTAATACTAGTCCAAGATCATAATCACAGAGTGTAAATATAGGTTATTACTATTGTTACGTCATTAGGAACAAAGTGAAGATTAAAAGTTAGGTTTTTTAATGGCTATAGCTGGAGAACACAGGTGACTAAAAATGCAGATTACTTGCTATCAATGCTGTCTTTCATTATGAAAGAAAATGACAGCTGTGATTAGAAAATCAGTGATTTTTCAAATGGTATCTCTTCAGTGTCTGACTTGCTCCAAACTTCCAGACATTTTGGATGAAGATACCTTTCTGCACTTTCTCTAGGCTTTGTCTGTTTTCTAATATGTAGCTATATTTTGGCCCTCCATATTGCATTCTATAAAATGTACTGCCAACAATAGAAGTTGAGACTGGGTTGAATAATATTGTAAATATAATTGGACAGCCATAAACTAAATCCACTGTGTAACTGCCAAATGCCACTAATATTGTAAATTATATCTGATTAAATTGCTAATTAAAGTAGATTTTTTCCTCTGGCAGCACCTTTTAACAACTATTGTCTGAAAAGTTATGATTTCTTCTGCAAAATGCCTTCCTGAAAAAATTGCATGCTGTTTTCTGATCTCAGAAATGTAATTCCTGGTGATGTTTTTTGAGGCTGTATTAAGGACCAAAGGGAACAATCTGATTTCTAGATTCTAGGCCACTGGTCCTGAGAAAATCTCACTTCGATCCATAAACTGAATAAATCTAAAGTTATTGCTATAGAATTATTATGGACCTTCACTCTACATAATTCACCTGATTGCCTGCCTGTTTTGCTTCGTTTTAACATAGAATTTTCTATTATAAACTAAACTCAAACCACTTCCTGTATCTTGAACTGAACTATTGTGTACTTCAGGGAACACATAGATCGCAATAAATTTAAGACAGTTAGGAAGTTGGGATAGACAGAAAAATTTGGACCTAATCTACATGTATGGAAGCCTTGCCAGCCTTCACTGAGTAATAAGTAGTCTCATAAACTCACATATGGCCAGTGTCCAACATCTTCCCTTGCTCTGTGTCTCCCAAGTCTTAACTGATAATTGATACTGCATGGACAGATTGGTGTAACAACAGGAATTCTACTCCCAGTGGACACAGAAAGCTTACAATATGTATTGCTAGCCATGGGATCAGATATCAACAGCATAAAGAGAGCACTTTTTTTAAAGTACAGTAATTCTAGTCATGGGTGCTAGAAAATAGCTAATGAATAAGCATTTGTGGTGACCTTGAAGACCTTCACATGAAGTTATTTTATATATTGTGCTTCAAAGGAAGATTCCTTCATCAATGAAGTTCATTTTTTGTTTTTATTTAAAAGGTAGAACTAGAAGAAAAATGAAAACATTTCTAAGACTGAGATCTTACTTTGCTTTACATACTGATATGAGAAATGAGCAGGATGGACATAAATTGCAAAGTACATAGAAAATTCAATAATAAAAAGCTAAATTATACAATTATACTGTCTAAAAACGAAGAGTATGCATCTGTTGTGTGAGACCAAAAAAAAAAAGAAGAAAAGAAAAGCCTGTGGAAAAGTTTTTCTCTTAATTGAGAGTTTGGATACCCTTTCTGAATGCTCACTGTAGTTTTTAACAAGCTGAATAAGAAGCAATGCCAACTAGTACCATTTTTAGCTATGAGCAAAACAAAACAAAACAAATCTGTATAAAAAGTTAAAATGCTGAGAGCTTTCTAGTAAGAGTCTTGTTCAAGCTGTAAAAGATCTTCCTCAACAACACCATATCTGAGCTTCTCTCCTTGAAGCTGGGCACACTGACAAGTGACTAAAGGAATTTCAGTTATCAACAGCCTATTGCAGTTGCAACACATCAGTGCAGATCTGATGTCATTTCCCTAGTCCTGCTGTGAGCTCAATGTCTTAAGCACACTGCTTGATAATATTTCTTCTGTAATAGGCATATATATTATCCAGTGTAATATCAGCATCAAAGGTTAAGAAGCATTTTGGTAGTATTTCTGCTTTGTACTCCCCCAAAAAGTTATTCATAATCAAATAATAATAATCAAATAACTCATTCCCTTTTCTTAGTAATGATATTAAAATGCATAAGTATGAATTTTCACAATGTTTGTCAATGTGTTAATGTTTAGTACACCAAACTAGTGGAATGGTATACTTAGAGTTATTTTTGTCTAGCTCATGTTTTTCTTTAAGTGACTGTCAATGTTCCTGCAGCAATGTTACCTCTGGAAAATGTTTCCATGGTGAGGGCAAGCAAAGCGTTCTAACAAAAATACTTAATTCTCTGATATGATATACAAACCAAGGCAAGTGGTAAAAAAAAAAAGTCTATGGGAACTGCATTCTGGGAAATTTAGTAATGACTTCAAAGGTTCTGATATGCAATTAAATTAAGAATATCATATTTCACATGACAAGGTGTTACACTCAAAATCTGTTTGCTGGCAAAGAGGAAGCACACTTTACATATACTTACACGTACACATACACACACATATACATATATACACATACATATATATATGTATACATATGTAGTCAAGAATTCGTTTATTTATTGTAATTGAAATTAAGAATCTCATCATTATTAGTCCAGATAATAGTTACAGCAAAAAAAAATAATGCTGTTAAAGTCATTATACACACACTTCTTAGTTTCTACTGCTTTTTTTTTTTAGTGTTATGCTCCCCCTTTTCCTGCTTCTCTACATCCTAAGGTTGGTGGTTTCATTATTTGGGGGGAGGGAAGGGGTGTTATGGCAAGTTGTCAGCCTCTGGAGTCCTTTGCCAGGAAGAATATGCTGATGGTTTCTTCTTCTTCAGTCCAGGATCCACTTGGGATCTTTTTTATGTTTGCTAACATGCTTTTAGACCTTTGATCTTACTTCATTGGGCTGCAGCTTCATGCTACATCTGAATTTACTACATATGGCAGCTTTTATATAGGTTAGATTTTATTTCTTTGTTCTCTTTGTTATTCCTAAAACCAGTTTTGTCCAGTTCCAGGTCTGCATTACTAAGTGATCACTGGTGAGTTGTTTACAGTCGTGGGGTCTGCAATCCCAGCCTGTGCCCCGTCTCTTATCACCTCATGCCTGGTCTCCTCTGTGCACCAGCCTGGTTCTCCACTTCTCAAGGCCTCTGCTAGCACACCAGACCTGTATTTCTGTACACTACATCATTGTGTTAAGAGTCATAAATACCTCATTATGCATGGAATAACTCCTTGTTACTATATAAACTATGATTGTGCCATACAAAGATAGCAAAAGTAAAACAAATTAGCCACGAAGACCTGGTGAATTAGAGAAATTGCTGTCACAGCTAAATCAAGGCAAACAAAGGCCTTGAGTAAAGTTCAGACGGAGCAATCCTGGCAAGCCTTGGTCCTGAGCTCTTGCAAACTCAGCACAAAGCTTAGAGCCTGTTACTAGCAATGGCAATACTGTATTGCAGGATTACAGAGCTAGGTAGTTACAAAGGAGTGGAATAATGGTCCTAAAGCCTGAGTCCTCTGCATATTCAGGCAGCGCCCATTTTTTCCCCTCTCTTTTTAAATGTAGCAGGTTTTATACAGGTTTGATATTAAAGCAAATCTAATTCTCCATCATTATAGAGATCTTCTACCCAGCTGCTGCATTTCAGTATAGCTCTACAGCAAAGTATCTAATTTTAAAAGAATCAGACAGAAATAGACAGACTTAGGATTTGATCTTTAGCTGAACTCAGTGAGCATCCATGAATTTACAGACATTTGCTAAGGGCAGTACTCAGTGAGGATCAATCCTATTATAAGCATTTATTAAGGGCTGGACTGAGCCCTTTGGAGGTGAGCTGAGATGGTTCTTTGGCAGAGAGATAGATATCCATTCATATTTTTCTAACTGATTTGTCAGCTCAAAGACTGAAGGTATTAGATAAAGACAAGAACAAAAAATGGGATGTAACAAATAATGGGGAATTTACTTCTGGAAATTATTACTGTTGTTGTAATTGTCAAATAGGGTACCTTCTCCTAAGTATCCTTCAGCTTTTCTTATTAATAAAGAGGGAGTTAGTTTAGTTCTGCTCTGGGAACTAACTCTATATACCAATCCTTGTAGGCCAGCCATGTGTAGCTACTGGGCCAACCACAGCATCTCAGCGAAGCATCTGCTTCATGTTTCAGTAGTGGGTGAAGTAGCAGGGCAGGAGGAGGTGTGCAGTGCTGGGGAAACCGTGTGGCATAAACCATAATTTTTTTGCATTCCAGATAGCAAGCATGTAGCATGCTAATGGAGACATGTAAGGAGCATTTGTGCCTGCTCTCACAATGCATTTACACTGCTTACAATGCACCAGGACCGTGGTAGGATCCAGCTTTTGCAGTGTTTTATCTCTGTTACTGGACAAAAACACAGGGATATGCGAACCTGAATTTCTGTGTGCAAATCAGAGTGATTGTGCATGCGCTGAACATGCAGTGCCCAGAGACTATTCATTATTAAGACCTTATTAGCAGCAAATTCAAGGTGGTGCTAACATGTCTACAAAATTAATTTCTTTTAGCCCTCTCTTGAGAAAGTCAATCCCGTGGCTCCAAAGCTCAGATCTTGACAGTTCCACAGCTGAAAAGAATTCTAGCTCTGGGCTGCATCTTCAGTTACTAAGAATATGGGATCTTCTGAAAGTGTGAATTTCACTGAAAAATGAGAAGTTGTATCTGAACTTTCCTTGTCTGGATCCTGTCCATCTGAGACTGTGTAGTTTATCACTTTCCTCTGCCTCCCTACCTTGATTTGGAGAGTGATTTTAGTAAGTTTTTTACCAAGATTTGGCTAAATGTCAGATCTGTTACTGTTCACTTCTAATGGTCAAATGTGCCATATGTTTGCAACACAGCCTTGATTTAGAGAACTCTATGATAAGCAGTCATCCATTCATACTTCCCATTATTCTTTGTTCTTCTGTTTTCCAGTCTTGTTGCAGTATCCTCATCTTCCTCTTTATTTCCAAAATGTTGAGTGATGAATGCTAGATATTTCACCTTTATTTTCCTCACAGATTGCTGTAGAGTTCTGCTATCGCATGGTCTACTAAGTGAGGTATGTCTCTAGGTATGCAGCTAGCTAGTTGGATGGGCATAAATACATTTTGGTAGATATCTGCAGAGACCATTCAAATCACAGAGCCTAGAGAAGTTATCGTGAATATTTAGAATATCTTATTATAAACATCATATCAAATCAGCTTGTTTGGTTAGGCATTCAAAGGGTCATACTGGTGTGAATACATCAAGTCCCTGAAGCAGTTGACTGAGAGGTATAGAGTACAGGCTTGAACCGGGTCATGAAGAGCCAGAAGCCATACCCCTTATATTTACTATATTTTTAGAATCTTGGTAGGAAGGCAACTATTGATCTCATTGAAGTTCATAAAACTCTACAAAAAGTAGTTCAGTGAAGATTGTAAAAGGATGCTTTCATAACAGCATCACTAACTACCAGAATTGGTGACTGACCCACAGGTGTCTGTACCAGTTTGAGATTTGATGTATGCCAGCTTCCATTTGAATTCACTCAAAGGAAACCTCCAGCTGATCCCTCAGTTTTCCTACCTACCAGTACAGAAAGCTCAGTGTGATTGGCCCTTACATGCTGCAGGAATTAAAATACCTTCTGCCTCTCAGACATTATCCCTCACCATATTCACACTGAGAAGGATGTAACCAAGTTGAGATTTTTAGTCTTAGAATATCTCAGTTTTTCCAGAAACCACAGTGGCATATGTACCTTGAAAACACATTGACTCTGGAATAAGTGTCAATGAACTTTCTAAAGCAAATTAAAGCAGTTATGGAAGTGGTTGATGTGCTGTACTTTGAAATATAGTGTTGATACTTAATTTAAAAGAAAATCCCCATAAGTATAATATCATCACCTGTGAAATAATGACTTCAGTGTTGTGTGAATTAATTACTTCATATTTAAAACTGAGAATTTCCTTAGATCAGTCCTGAATTACACGTAAATTGTTAATTCTGACTCTATGTTAAAGATACAACAAGACAAAAATGTGTTAGCATTAATCATTTGAGCTCTAGCTACTGAAACAGAAAATTTATTGTTGAAAAAAATAATAATTTGTCCTTTTTCTGCTAGATCATACATATTTTGCTTAGGGCTGTGTTGTGTGGCTTCAAGCATGCTGAAATCAGCAAAAGTAAAAAATTTCTAATAATGCTACATACATGATTATAGAAGTTTGCTCCCTTCTAACCTGCAGACTTTGAAAATTAATGAACTGTACTAAAAATCTGTTGTAGCCTTTGAATAATTTAAAATAACATAATAGTACAACACAAATAGAGTTTCTCAAACAAGCTTTTTTTCTAGGAGATCAGAAGTAAATAAACATGATGCTTTCTCTGTATATAAATAAGCATTGCAGAAAATCTAAGTTCTGTATTTTCATTTGATAACATACTGCAATATAGTTTATTAAAAATCAGGGTTCACTAGTTAGCTCATAATTAATTTAAAGAGACAAGTTAAAAGTAGGCATAATTCCACTCTTTTCGGCAGATTTGCACCCGAGAGAAATGTAATCTATGAATTGCAAGTATCATTCTTCTTGCAAAAAGGAGATACATCTGTGATTTTCTCCTCATAAAGAGAGGTTGTATGTGATGGCAAATGCACGCTCAGTAGCTCTATTTGTGGATCTTTCTGTTTTCATCCATATGTTGTGACAATGGGACATCCACATGTTTCTACATGATGTGAGTCCCCTCCTCTGCAGTCGGCTGTTATCTGGCCTTTTGGAAGCACTGAACGTGTCACTCCAGTCTGGAAGGAGTTCTTCTTATTTGCTGTAAACTCTTGTATTTGAAGTGTAACTACTATAAACTTAATTGAGGTCAACAAGACAGAGAATTAAATACCTGTCTTTCCCTATTTATGACTAGATACACTTTGATGTATGTATTTTATAGATATATTTACATTTCCTTTTCCATATTATCCTTGAAATTATGAAGTAGTAAAATTTTAAGAAATTAAAATGAAAAAATAAAGAATGAGCAAAACAACTTTTTGATGAAAAATTTCCCATGTGTATAATAGAACTAACAGTGGAATACTAATACCACTTAGTGGTAGAAAAGCAGTTATAATGTGTTTAAATTCATGTTTTAAAGAGCATAAGCAATTAAAGCACAATGGCCTTAATAATATTGACATTAAACTACAGCTGACTGACTTCTGTATGCTGCATTATTATTCATTGTGACTGTATGATGGCTGGTTAACTTTTTCCACTGTCAGGTGGTGTGTGTGTGTGTGTGTGTGTGTGCGCGCGCGCACGCGCACGCACGCATGTGCGCTAGCACCTGCCCCTACTATTAAACATTTTCCGCAGGAGAACAGAAACAAAATATTTCCTTTCAGAGTCGATTGAGCTAAATGCTGGTCACATTAATCCTCATCACTGTTCTCTAAAACTACCAGTGTTGTGTGGAGCTGCGGCTCTACTGCTTCATTTTTAAATAGATGGCCTTCCATCTCTAGAGTATATCTTCTATACCACCACAAAGATAAATCCTGTCAGTGTATCATGAGAATTACTTTGCTGTAACGCCAAGCAGTAGAAACTCTTTGGTTCATGTTCCTAACCAAGACTAAGGATCTGGTCAGAGGATTTCTGCTAAAGAAACAGGATTTTTATTGAAGGTCCAAGTGCAATCAATGTATTTAGACTATTTTAATTCACAAAAGCTGAGAAGAGTGAAAATCACAGTATATTAATTAAAATGTTATCTAAACAATCAGACATATTGGGCAACTGATATGGGACAGAACTGGGAGGGAAGTGTTGTTTCACAATTTTATATTCAGTGAAAATATTCTCTATTATAAAAGCATTACATATAATTTCATCTTTCTTTTTGAACAGATCAGTTAAGCTAAACATAACAGTCTAAAAACTTAAGAGTAGAGTTTTGTATTATAAAATCTACCTAAAGTGAGACAATTCTTTTTTTTTTTCAAATTGCTTTTTTCTTCCTGATCTGTTTAGAGGCATACTGTACCTAACAAGAAACATGACCAATGGTTTGATATACTTGTTAAGAATGTCACATAGCCATTTTGGGAAACTACTGTTACCCTGGAGACCAAAAGTAGATTTCTTCTGGACAATTTCAACTTCTGCAGAGTATATGAATCAGAACTTGAACAGCCCCCACTCATATTAAGATGGGAGTTAGAAGTTGAAGATGAATAATTGGTTTTAAAATGTCTATTTAGTGTCTAGGCTAATCAGTCAGGGTAGAATTTGTCTGACAGCTGTAGTCATCTGAGTTAATCACCATCTAGACTCACTTCATAGTCAAAATAGAAAATCAAGCACTTCAGAGCATGGCTTAGTAGACCTATTTTGATGTTTTCCTTAGGATGAAATGAGTTGTGTCCTGGATTTCATATGTGGGATTCTTTTCCCTTAATACACATGATTTTAGGACTCTCTGTGAGTGAGAGTCGTCCAAACTCCTATTACAGTTACTGGAGATTTAGTCAATGCAATCAATGGAGCCTATGATGTCCAATGAACCATTCTGACCCTTAAGCAGACAATTATATCTGGTCTGTTGAGTACCATTCTAGATACCGTTGGCTGAACGGCATCCCCAGCACACATGCAGACATCAACATGTAGACACCTAAAGTGAGGTGACCTAATCTGCAGGCTGAACGCCACTACATTGATACTAGTGACTATAAAGGGAGTCTAGTGTGAGTAGCTGAGAGGTACATATCCACATTGCACATGTCTCTATTGAATCAGACAAAGGGCATTTCTGGTGGGCAAGTAAACTCTACGTAACTATCTATTGTTTGATTTGCCAATAATGCCAACCTTTATGTCCTGAATGTTTACCTCTTATTTTGTCTACTGCCATATCATTTTCACATGCTCTCCATTTGGTTCATAACTCTCCCAATTCTTATTCTAAATAAACTCTTTAATTATCTTTTCTTCTATGGTGCCTGTTAGAAATGAACCAGTAAACAAAAATTATCTTAAGGCATAACTTCATGCAATTTTGAGAAAAAAGATGTAGCTATCCAAAACACTAAGCCTTGCAATGCCAGAGTGAAAGAGAAGTTAAGAATCTTCAAGTTATGAGGAATAATCACTTTTCAAAATGGGGCACCTCAGCATTGCACGGTGCTTTATCAATAGAAAAGCTTGTTTGAATTTAGCTCAATTATCTTTAACATGTGCTTTGGATCAGGTAGTCATGCCTTTAAAGTGCTTCTGAAAGTCTTACCTCAATAGCAACACCACACTTTGAATTTCAGAAAGACTATGTGAACTGTGTAGTTGCCTTATTTTCTTGATAAACTACTTTTCTCTGATTTGCTGCCTCCTTGGAGAGTAAAATCTGGGAGATAATACTGTAGATATTACACAGTGCTTTAGGGTGAGAACAACTTGTTTTTACAAGAGACCAGCTAGATCTGTCCTCAGAAAAGTAGTGTAAACAAAACATCTGTCCTGCTATTTGGAATACTGTTCAGATACAGAGACCAAATTAATAAAAAAGGTCTATTTTTTATGTTGAAAATATACCAGCACAATTGAAAAGGCAATGGGAGCCTTTCCATTGACTCCAACAGTTTCTGGAACTGACCATGTGCATGGTCATTCTTGGAAGAAAATAGTGTGATCTATACAGGAACTGGCTGTCTAACACGTCTAACACATAACACGGATGATTTTTTTTGTGCAAAGTTTACTCATTCCATTTTTATATTACCTGACATTATCTTGTTGAAAAAGTTCCTGGCACTAAGAATTCAACAATATTTGTTATTTCTGTTCTTGGTTATCTTTTTTTTTTTTTTTTCCCTAAATCACTGGCTTTCAGAATCAAATCTTATTTAAAAGAATAAGAAATGAGGAGACAATATTGTGCTGAAATTATTTCTTTAGTTCTTACTGCATGGTTTCTTGTAGTCATCTCAGAAACAGTGACACTGATCATGTTGCAACTGAATAGACTATATGGCCACTGAACTGAAAGAGTGCATTCGAACTTCCATAAGCAAATGTATTTACATCCATTTTTCAGTCCCTAGAACCTCTGTGCAGAAACAGAATCTTATGCAGTTGGAATCTACATGTGTAAATTCCACTAATATTCAGGAATCTTTATGTTTGTGTTAGTGTTTGAAGTGCTTGCCTATACAAATCTCTATAAATTGAGACGTATCATAAATAAATACAACAGTTGCATCACCTACAACATCAGAGCTCCTCACCATTTGAAATTGTTCATGCTGTTTTGAAAGTCAAGTGCACGGTACCTATGTGCTCCACAAACAATCTCTTCCAAAGGAAGATAATGAGGATTACAATTAAATAGTGTTCATTGTCAAATTAAATTACTCTGATGTTTTTCTAATAAGAGCATATCTTCTTTTAGTTTTATTTAAATAAATTGATTGCTTGTACAGAATACATCATGTTACAGCAAAAAAGTTAAGTATTAGGTTAAAAGTGAAAATATTTTTTCAAAAAATGCAGATATTTTGGGGGATTCATTCTTATAGAGGGTTATGAACATCAAGTGTATTTATGGATTCAAAGAGGAATTGTACAAATTCAAGGATAGCTCCATTGCCTGCTATTACATATAATGGCCTTGGTGCCACATTCTGCTCATAAAGGTTGTAAAGTGCAATGTACAAAGTTGAACAGATATACCAAAGGATCACTCTGTGTTAACTTTATTTCTAATATTTTTCTTGTGGACATCCTCTGATGGTCACTGTTGGATAGAGCCTGCAGGACTAGGTGACCCAGTACAACAGTTGCTAAGTTCTTCACATCTTGCAAATATGTGTAGGTATTAGTTTTATAGCAAATCTGAGCCAAAACTCAGAACTATAGATTTAATAAATTAATAATAGACATAATTATTTTATCTTAATTAATATAAAATTGAACATTTTCATGTACTCTCAAAAGCCTGATGCCATGTGCAATCTGTAATATTACCATGTAGGATGGCCTTGCACTATAGAAAAACTTCTTCGATTGTCTTTTCCTACATGAACTCTGATTCATAAAATAGTTCTTTCCTCCAAACCTCAACACCTCTCATGAATCTTGAATGGTGTACTTAGACTGATGGGGAGATAGGACAATTACAATGAAAATAGTTTGAGTGGTAGTTAAAGAAAAACAAAGTCCAGCCACCAGATCTCAGTAAATTTTTCTTTCCCTTGAATTGTCCAGCAATGGGTTGTGGTTTGTGCACCACTAACTTTTCCTGTAATTTCTTCTTCATTGCTTTATAGGGCATCCCGGTGAAAGTTGAGCATTTTGTAACACAGTATGATGAGAAAAATCTTCTTTATATAAGCAAAGTTGTCCAGATTTTCAGACAGCTTATGTACAAAATGTCTGCAAATAATCCAAGTTATGCATTGTTGCAGAAATCAGTCATCTGGTCAAATAAATTTCAAATCAGGGTAGAATCACCCTATTGTCGTTCTAGGATCATTTCAACAAAAGTATATTCATGGAAAGGTGAAAAAAAAAATCTCCCATGCATAAATCACAAATTTAATATTTCTTGTCTTTAGTGAAACCACAGCTACATACCAGACTCAAGGAAATGAACTAAAGTTTCATTTTCTTTTGGAACAAAGAAGGTTAAATACATACTCAGACTTTTTAAAATTTTGAATTCCCTTCAAATTCCACTATCCACAAATAACTTTATAGAGAACAAGCACAATCTCAAATCTCTAATATATGCGTTCATTGCATTTTGATTACTGTAGCATATTAAAATTTAGGTAGTTCTTTGTTTAGGTAGTTCTTTTTCAATTTCAAACTATTCAGCAGGATTTCACTTTGTGTATGGCTGAGTGATCAATTTGAGCTATACAAAGGTTTATAACTGTTAATAAGTTTGCTTAAAAGCTTAATTTCTTGTATGTTTTTATACTTTTCAAGATAGTTTGTACTGCTGTAGTATTTAATGCCCTGGCTGATACAGTGAATATATACCACATGCTATATAGACATGCATTAAAGGAGAACTTCTCCATAAAACTTGTGTCGCACTGTCATGTTATGAAGGTTTGATAGCAATGACTGAGACAGAAATATAATAATAATAATAATAATAATAATAATAATAAATGTTTATTTCCTCACACAAGTTCTTGGATTAGTAACATCCATTAAAATAATGCAATTACTAATTTAGAAAGGATAACACAAAACCATCAGTTACTAATTTAGAAAGGATAACCTGAAACCGTCGATTACTGCGCTAGTAATTGGAAACACTGCTTATCCCTGCTTGAAAGCTTTCTTGTTCACTCTCCTAGTGAGAGGGCTTTCAACCTCGAGGAGTTACCTTAACCCAGCATCCCAGGAAAAGGGGGGGGGGGGGGAATACTCACGGTGATCAGGTCACGTTCCCGTCCCTGCTCAAACTCTCCTAGCTCCCAAGTCTCTTTTTATACGGCTGGGGCTCTGGGCAAACACTGCTTTTGGTGACTTTTAGCGAGTTTCGCAATCACAGGACTGTTTGTTTGTCTGCTTGGGAGGACCCTGCTAGAGAGGCAAGACCCCAACACCTCCGTATTGCTTCTTCCCTCCCCGGGGGTCCGTGCAGATTCCAGGTGGCAGACCTCTTCAGTCTTGTTAACGCTGCCATTCCGCAGCCTTGCTCATGTCAATCCTTGCGCATATCGGTTGGTAGATTTCTTTAGTCCTGTTAAGTCCTCTGTTCAACAGCTTTGCACTTGCCAAACTTCAATCCTGTTAACTCTTCACTTGCCCGTCACCTTGTAACTCAACAGACAAAAAGACACCCATACATCCTTCTGTAAGTCTTGTCTGGGCAACACCCATTATCTTTTCACTGGTTAGTCCTTCAGCATTGTTTCCAAATAAGAATGTAAATATTTTCTACTAAATATTTTCTATTTTCCTGCTATGCCCCAAATACTTTGAAACATTAACCTTCTAAGAATCATGATTACTCTTTTTACTTGTTCATACATTTATTCAGAACATGCCAAAAAGCTAGGGGCCTATCCAAAATGCAGATACCAATGGGAATTTTTTATAAACTCAAACCAAACTAAACTAAAAATACAATTCAGCAGTAACTTCCATTTTGTAAAGCAATAATTGATTGATCATTACAACAAAATATAGAAATTTTCAGAAGTGTTCAGCTTCTAGTAAAAAGAAAAGGGGGTTGCCATTTTATAAGTAGATTCTAAGCATTCTTGGAAGTCTGTATCTTTCATAGAAACTGCAAAAATCTGGCCTTGGTTAGTTAAGATCTAAGAATCCTTCATCATTCTATTATGGGGGAAAAATTGTTGCTAAAAAGAATAAAAAAATACTTAAAATGTTCTAGCAGCTTGCAATCAAGCAGAATTGGGCTCTGCAATGTGAATACCCTAGACAATTCTTTATGGATGATAATTGTTAATTATCATCACCTGTTTATAATTTCAGTTAATATGGTTCTTTGACGAAGGATACTGACTTTTCGAGAGTGCTCACACTTTGTTTTGAACAGTTAAAAATAAATTTCGTAAGCTCTGTGAATTTAGGGCTAGATTCGTTTCACTTGGCAATAAACATCTAAGATAGTCGAGGTTCCATAATGGAGAGAAATCAACATATCTGGAAAACAATTCAGTCTCTTACTGCCTCTCACCATCTTTCACTGTCTCTATCTATCTGTTGTACAGTGATAGGCATTATGTCTCAGGTGAAGCTCTTGTGTCCTACCTGACATAAATATTAGTCAGATTAGGGCCTCCACTGTAAAAATACACCCAGATTTTGTAGTGATCAAAGTCTCCTCCCTTCATCTAAGATTTTAGTAATTCATAAAACATGTATAAAATTAAGTTGTTGTTGAAGATCTAAATCTAGTTTTACAAAATCTAACTCTAAAGGTGGGAACCCATATTATCAACCCTTTTTTAAAACTACTGAACCGAGATATTAAATGACTTCACCTCTTGGTTTGGTTAACAGAAATAAAAGCTTCCTGAAGTATAATTTGGTCCTTAAAATTGCCTTTTCTTTTCCTCTTTCATACACTCCAATATATAAGAAGAAAATTTGTTCGAGAGGTTTAAGCTCTGATCTTGCATCAATAATATGAAACAGAGCTTTGCCATAGCCACGCAATGGCACTGAAACAAGCACATAAAAGACAATCTGGTCACGAGTGAAAAAGAAGGATTATGACCCTTCAGTCATAGACCAAACTTCTACTAGTTTCAAAGGATAATACTTATGGATAAGACGTTCAACAGGAAGACTATCTTTTTCTTTATATATAATATCAGTAGTTCTATATTCAAGCACAAATATGATTTTCTTTATGAGATACATAGATGCAGACATAACTGTTTGTAGCTATTTTTAACTGCAATACAGTCAGAGATTCAGCATGAGATTCAGCATCAACCTTAGGAAAGGATCTTTGTCTATCATCAGATATGTCTAATGCTGCAAGGATCTGAAAGGAGTTCAGTTAATGTTCATATTGAGCTGAAAGTGAGATGCTGAGGTGAAAATTTAAGAAGAGAATAGCAAATGCAGGTTGAATGAAAGACCCCAGGAATTGTGGACTTCTGTTGTCATTTGCACAAAGATAGTTGTTAAAGCCAAAAGCTTGGCTCATCTGGAGTTAAGGTGTAAAAGAAAAAAAGTCCTTAAAATAAGACCACAAATCTAGATATGACATAAATACAGTCTGTCAAAGCAGTGAGCGTTTTTCTTTGATTCAGGGAAAATCCTTCGCTATGGTCTCTACTTTTAACTTGTATTTCCATGAAGTCTATTTCAACCAGAACTATACATCAGTGCGACGGCATATATATAAAGGGCTTACCGGATTGTGGATGGAAGCTGATGGCAGGAGGAACCCATGAACTGATATATATTAATTTTGAAAATGTAAAATATATCTTAAAAGCAGAAGAAAGAACTGGCTAGATGAGAGCAATTCACCTGGCATATAATTCACCTTGATGCCACGTTTAAAGCATTAAAGGCTCTTCAAAAATATTTGAGAGAAGAAATACTACTGATGTTACTGAACGGTATGGATAACATACATTTCTCTAGAGACAGACTGCAGGATACAGAAGCACCCTGATTAAAAATTCACTGCCTTGTGCAGTGAACAAACCTTTATCCTGTTTGTTGTGTTCTGGCTCCACAGAGGTGCCTTTTTTCATTATCCTTTCTGCCTTTCCAGTTTATCTTGACATAAACAGCAGTTAGGACTATAAAATGTCCTGCTCTCTTCCAGCTAAAATTCATTTGTGTTTGTTTTTTCATTTGTTCAGGGAGAAGGAGTTGGGAAAGTGGAGCAGGAGGGAGGCCCCTGTTTTTAATCATATCATTATTACTACTTAGTCAATGAATTTTTTTTAGTGATTAAAATGCTACTTTGTTGCTTCTGTGGCTTACAGTGATAGAATTTTATCCAGAGCTGTGCAGCCAGGTATTTTAGACCTTAATTTAATGAGCATGTTTGGGAGTGCTAAAACAAGAACCTGAGGATGCTATTTTTGATAATTTGTCCTACAGTAGCAACAGACATGTTGAAATACACAATGTATTTTTGTTTTACCACTACAGAATTGCAATAGGATAACAAAACCCTTTCTTGAAGGCCCTTTATTCAGTCTTTTGAAATAGGGTACAGTATAATGCTATTAATGCAGGTTTTAAGATTTTTTTATATTGTCAGAGAAATGAATGTAAAGATCACTTCGTACCAGTGAAAATGAACTTTATGCTGAATAAAACCAACCAAAAATATTTCATCTTCCTTGCCTATGCAAACAATATAGGCCAAGTCTGGCATTGTTTGCTGCATGCCATTACTGTATATATTATTTTTAAATGGACATAAAAAGGTAAGGAAAAAAGCATGATAGACTGTAGAAAAACAATATTTGAAACAGAATGAGAACAGTTGTTTAGGAGTGCATGCAGACTCATGCCCACTGAAGCGGGAATAACCTTATGAATTCTGAATTATAGAAATGGCCTACTTGCTAATACAAAATTATAGCTAATTAAGAATTTTTGTATAGTAGCCAATAAAAATCTACAGAAAGGATATAATTTCCTATTAAATATAACTGAAAAATTGATTAGGAAGCACATATGATGCTTCTGTATATTTATATTTTAGAAAAAATCTATGGCAAACTGGAATATGTTATATACATGTGTTAACTCTTTTAATTTCTTCAATATGTATCTAAAGTGCCAGTCATTGATATTCAAAGGGAACTAAGACCTTATTTATCCATGTGTGGGGTACAAGCAGAAGTATGAAATCCTACTTCCCCATTTCTAATGCACATACTAATAAGAGAAAAGAGAAGGAAATGTTTCCATAGATAAAAATCAAACTGATTTTTTTCATTACTCACTGCTAGGAACCTAGTTGTAATTTTAGATGAAAATGTTGATTTCAAATACAAAAGACAAAATTTACAAGTTAACTAAGAGTAGATATTATTCTGTATTTCCCATACCTCACTATAATAGAAAAACATAACACATTCAAGCCATACGGCTCAAACACTAAAAAAATTCAGATCAGCTTTAGGAATGAGAAGCCTCTCCTGTATCACTATCAAGAAAGATATTCAGTATCATAACAATGAGAAATGGAAACTGAAATATATCAAGGAAAGATTTATTTCTGTCTCTATTTGTGTGTAGTATTTATTTTCTTCTAAATAAATCCTAGTTACTGGCTTCTAGTGCTTTGTTTTGTGTCCTACTTTTCCTTTGAAAGTATCCAAAAACCACTGAAAAATATACGGAGCCAAACTTGCAAAGAAGAGTACAAGAGGAAGCTGTATCAAAAAATGTGTGCGTCACACGTTTGTTGCTCACATAGTTTCAGACAAGATGTTAACAAAATGTATTGTTCCTTCAGAGAACGGCCTTTTACTCTTCATGTTTCCTCATGTTCTCAGGAGTTCGCCAAAGAGAGAAATCACCTGTGACTGGATCCTGAATTGGGGATGTGCATATCTATATACACGCAGTGGAGAGAAAAACCTTCTTTCAAGAGTTAAGTGCCCCATCATAACAGGGAGGTCTGCAAATGTAATTACAATCAATCGGATTAAAGGTACCGTTTCCTTGAAGGAAGTGCCAAAAGAGGTCAGAGGACCCAGACACCGAATGAGGAAGCCATCTTCTCCAGCCTGGGGGGAAGGGGTTGATGCACCAGCGGGCAGTGCTGCTGTTCATAGGTGCACGGGTAAGCTGGAGGGATCAGCCAAAGGCCACCTTGTGCAGTTCAACAGAACTAAATGCAGGGTCATGTCCTGGGACAGCACAGCCCTGCGCATGAGTCCAGTCTGGGGACTTGGCCTCAGAGGCAGCTCTGTGGGGAGGTCTTGGTGGACATCGCACAAAGGCTGTCTGCATCCTGGGCAGCATTAATGAAAGAGCATCCAGCAGGTCGAGAGAAGTGATTATTCCCCCCCCCCCCCCCTTTGCCGTACTTGCGAGTCCTCATCTGGAGTCTCGTGTCCAGTTTTGGGCCCCCGGCACAGGAGAGATGTTCACTGTTAGGGAGATGCTGAGTCCGACAGCCCGACAGAGGCAAGGATGCCGCAGCTCTGTGACCCCAGGTCCAGCCAGCAGCGAGGCTGAACATGTATTCCCAGTAGGCACACAGGCAAACACATGTACACAACACACATGTACACACCCACATGGCCTGCTACACGTAACACAGACAGAACAACTCACGCAAACACAAACAGCACCAATGGCCTCATCCTGGCCCGCTCTCTGGCTGATCAGGATGAAGGTCTGTTAGTGGGAAATATAGACATATATATAATGTGGATGCCTCCGGTAGCTGGTCTTAGACAACCAGTCCATCCGGTAGCTGACCCTGGACATGCTCATCACTGTTGCTTCCTGCACAGAGGCACGTGCACACACACAGGTGGGTCTCTCACTTGACCCCCAGGCTGGGCTGGGACCCCTTGGTCCCTCTGGCAGCCAGCTGCCCTGTGGTCTCGCCCTTGGAGCTGTGCACACAAACCTGGCTCCCAGACTGCTTAACCTACTTGCCGACTAGTCTGGCTTGGCATTTGCTAGCGACCACATGCTGACGTATGCACCCTTGCTCGCTCCAGCAGCTGCACTGCAGACTCACGGGCCTTCTGGCCCATGGTACCACCTCAGCTGCTGGTACTTAGACCACCACACACACAGGCACATGGAAGAGAGCTTCTCACCCAGGAAAACAGTTAGAAAGGAGTTTAATGAGAAGATAGGACAGGCGCAGGGTGTGACCCAACAAATGGACTGACCAGCCAGCTCTTTACAACTGGCCCTTTTTATCCCCCTATTCCTCTGTTTTCCCATGTTTTCTCTTCCCAAATCACCTAGATCCCTCCATTCTCCTCCTTTGGTTCTTCCTGTAAACATCCCATAATAAGTGATAGCTCTGGCAGTAGCAGGGGCAGGGTATTATTCGGGTCCCCACATCTGCCACTGTTCCTCTGCGCTCCTTTTCTGCGTGCAGAGGAGCTTTTTTGTCACTTGAGCTAACAGTGGGAAACCCCAGAGCACAGGAGGTGGCTGGCAGTGGACACATGGTGCCTGAGGAGAGGTTGGGGGAAGTGGTCTTGCATTGCCTGGAGAAGGAAGGGCTATGGGCAATGCAACAGCAGTCATCTCTTACCAAAAGGTGGACACCAGAGAAGACCACAGCCTTGAGAAACCTCATCTAACTTGGAAGATAGCCCTGCTTTGAGCAGGGGCTTTGCACTAGGTGGCCTTCAGAGGTCCCTTCCAATCAAAACCTTTCTCCAATGTGTGACGCTATTCCTAAGGATGTACTTAAGTAGTTTACTGAACGAAAAGTGGACTTTATCCAAGTGATTTCTTTTAGTAAAACCTTAAGATTTTTTCCTTAACAGTAAATCCTTTGAACAGAATAAACTTTTCACCTGCCTGACTTTGGGTATGTGCTTAAATGTTTTGCTGAGTTACATCCCATCTATTAATCAATTGAAAGAAGAATATGCAAATACAGTAATACAGTTTTTCAGAAGGACAATTTCTCAGTTACACAAGTGAAAATCTACAATAATGTTAAGCTACACCATTATAAAAATAAGAGCCCAAACCGAACTTTGGTGTTGATAGTATGTAGCAGACTGTGAGATAGTTATTCCTTTCTTACTATTTTGTTAGAGCTGCTTTTCAGTACCATATAATTAATTCTCTTTGAAATGTAATAGACATGAAAATGAAATCAAATGGAATGAACACCTATGTGGGGACATTTTCTAATATAATCTTCATCATGACCTGTTGCAGTCAGCACACCCACACAATCATATTTTTATTAGTTCTTATGTTATTATCAGAGGTATACGTAATTATATGGAAAATATTGGCTCATCACAGATCACAATAGGCTAACATAGTTCTGTTCTGATTCATAAGTCTTTTCAAAAGGCTTTTTATTGCATATATTATGGAGACGATATTAAAAACATAGATCCAATGCTGTTAAACCACATATTAAGATTCTGCTACTCTTTAAAACATTTTATAGAGAATCAATATTTTACCTGCTAATAACATGGAAAAATAGGTGATTTTACAGAGATTTTTAGACAACATTCTTGTTTAAACTGGTATATACATTATTGCAAGTTCTATAATGTGGAAAAACAAGACAAAACAAAACAAACTGATGCTATTCAGTCAACTGAAAACTCTCCTTGACATTAAAACAGAATTTTCCATGTAGAAAGTCTTCTAAATTTTTCTGTATTGGCATTTATTCATTATGCAAAGACTAAATCTTGGTTATAAAAGATCAGCTTTTAGTAGTCATTTTCCTTTATCTTATTTCTTATTATGTTCTTATACCCTAAGAACTAGACATATAGTTGCATAAAAATATATAGCTTATGTTATGTTCAGTAGATTGGTACCAGATGAATATGTACCTCAGACTTTCTTATACTTACTCCCATTTTGATCAACTTAATCTAAAAACAGAAGTTTAATTCAATAAATTTATGTAACAATTTTGCCCCAGAAAAAAGGTAATCCTAAATGCTAAAAATACAATAATCTCAATTAGTGACGCGTGCATAATACAAAACAGCTTGAAGGTTCTGTTTGCAAAAGTCTGTGAAAGTTTAATTAATTCTAATTAAATTGGCTTCAACTTTATCTGTCTCAATAGGATTTTTCCATTAGAGAGGTATATTACAGGTATGAGGCATACTGCAGACTACCATACACATGATTTTTGGCTGTTTTATGCAATGGATATTCTATTTATTTTATTATTTTAAAATAATAGCAACAACACTGGTGATATTTACCTCTGAGACAGCGATTGTGAACCATGTGGGTAAAGAAATCTGGCTATGTGTTTGGAATTGGCCATAATTACATTGCTGATGTTATCCATGGAATGAAAATAGCTTTTCAGTAGGTGTCTATGGTGAATTGCTCACCATAGCAAATAGATTTAATTGACCTGAGTGTCCATGACTCATTCACAACAAACTTGGTATTAAAGGGAGTCATCAAATGAAGTTTGAAAAAGGTTCTTCTTTAGTCCCTCATTTGCAGATCTATTTTCTGTAAAGTTTAACAGACCTTTTTTTTATTTTATTTTTTATTTAATCTTTTTTAACAGCATACCTCATTCGGCATTCTTTCATTCAGTTGATCCTTCTGTGTTTGCCAGTAAAAGTACCTCTAGGGGTGTTCACCGAGCCTTAATCTTCGGATGAGCCCGCAAATTTACTTAACTGTGTTGAGGCATTCATTCTTCCATTCCACATACCCCGAAACCGCCCCTCTACTGCAGCCCTGCTTTTCCTCTTTTCTCACTTGCCTGTATTCTCTTCCCCTACAATCTAGTTGTCAAGCTTGTGCATATTTTAAAACAAAGTAACAACCCCCCCAAGAAGCACACTTTATCCAGATATTTAAATTTGAAGGGCCTATATCTGGGTTTTTACACATATGGGCTTTTATGAAGCTGAAAAGGTTTGCTAGGTAGGCAGAAAAGGAAGCTGGCTTTTGTGAAATTTAGCAAAAATCTCTGTCTTATAAATTGAGGATTTTGCAGGATGGAAGAATTTCTAGACTTCATTCTAAGAGTATTTAATGGTCTTTTTCTATGAGAAATGGATGGATTGGAAGTTTTGGAGGAAAGCAAAAAATTCAGGCTCTGAGAAAATTATTTTTTTTTCTATTTGACTAAGAAATATAATAGAAAGTTATTCAAACTGAAACTATGAAAGGCCCCTAACCAGCAATTAATCATTGCAGTTTTTATTTAAAGGGACATTTATTCTAAATACAGGGCTCTTTACAACAGCCGAAGTTCTTTTTTGTATTGGTATCATTCCCTCTGTACATAGAAAGCTATGACCTTGGAAACTATTTAATAGATTTTTCACTTGGAGCTTCCAAAGGCACCATCAATTTTGCATCATTTCTCTCACCAGCTGCACTTTTGTTCACACAGTTTACTGCATACACATGGATAGTTATATTCTTTATTCTAAACATGACAGTTTGTCCTTTTACACTTTGATGTTTATTTTGACAAGGACACAGAAACAAGCAATCCCCATTAGAAAAATTCTCTTTCAAGAGCAAATTCAGAAGCAATGTCAATCTCTACGTTCAGATTTACAAGAAATCTTGGCTCACCAATTTGGAGAAGGGTCTTAATAGGCCTTAAAAATATAGGTCTAACCCATTTCTTTCGAAACTGATAGTTAAACAAATATTGTAATGAGAAAGATTATTTGGGTTCTACTTTTGAGGAACATTTAAAATAATTCTACCTGCTGCTGAGTTTTTAAAGATGAATTCTCAAACTGAAAATTAGAATACTTTTTTCAAAGTTATACATGTGACAATAAATGACATTTCAGATTGGTTAAAAAAAAAAAAAGAAACCAAACCAAAAAAAAAAACAGCATACTTTTTTTGATTTTGGTGAAGTATGGTTTTGCTTGGGGCATTTGAAAACACTTTGGTCCTTATTCACAGAAATATTCAGGCAGGGTCATGGAAAGTACAAGGCTTTTCTCACAGTCTGCCATAACAGCTCAGTGGGACCAGGAATAAACGTTTATATATAGAAACATTTATATATAGGTTTCCTAGACTGTAACGCAGCAGCCCGTCACGTAGATCTCACTTTCTCCCATGGGAGAGTATGTTTTTCCTTTTATAGTGTAAATCAATGATAAGCCCAAAAAATGATTTATGCTAGGACTCACCAGTTCCTACCTGATTTTGACCATTTAAAAGTTCATCCCAAGATAATTGTCTCAGAGAGGCACCCATCTATCTGTATTGACCGCACAACAAGTCTTGATGAGTGACTTAAATTAGACATCTAAATTCACTGACAGCTAAATGCAAGTGAGAAGAGTCCTAACCTCTAATACACTTCAGTGCCTGACAATGTCAGGACCCCACCATGAAACCCAGATACCTGTGTGAAACAGTAAGTATTGCAGAATACGATTCATAAAAACAAGCACACTATTAGAGAAGCCTATCTTCTATTCTATCAAATAGAAAGACATTGAGAATGTCCACACAGAGCCTGTAGCATATGATGATCATCTGGAGCCATTGATGCCTTTAGACTTAGACTGCTTCAGCCCAAGGAGTACTCAGATATCTAAAGACAAAATAGATAAGTTGCAACAGGAGAGTTTAAAAGTCCTTGCAGCAGTCATATTGTCTGGTATTTAACTATGATAACTCTTACTTAACCTGGATGAATGCTTCATTACTAGGAGACTGGGTGAAAAAAGTGCAGTACCTCTTCCTCCAGTAGATTTGTATGCGAGACTCAACTTTGTAGGTTTGATTTCACAATGAGTATTGCAGCTTGGATCATGCCTACTTTATGAATCTCTTGAGGCCGGGAAGTGAGGTATGCAGAGTGGGACTGAGAGGATTCACAAGCCAAGAAACAGACCTTTGGGCACCTATGGAGGCAGTTATCTACTTCTTTTTTGTGTATGTGTGGGTGTATATGACAGAAACTTACACAAACGTGAAAGTCATGTAACTATCTAAATAAATTCGTGCTGCCGTGATCTGTATAATTTGTAGTTCAGTGTCTTGCAAGTCTGTGCTGTGGCATCCTGTATTTTGTTCTTCTTGATTAAAGTAAAGGTATGAAAATTAGTTACGGATTATGCACACATGCTCAGAGTCTGAGCCCTTTGACTGACTTTTATAGAAGAGACATTCATAACATTACATTGACCATAATAGTTTGAAGTTTGCTTTTGGGCTTTAGGTGGGGTTTTTGTTTGTTTGGATTTTTTACTAAATCATGGCAAAATGCCATGTAGAAGTAAAAAGAGAGAAATAGGTTCTGTAACCTAATTGTTTTTATGAAGATGGCATGAAACTGGAAGTGGTGTCATTTATAGCACATAATCCTAAATTGCAAGGTGCTGTCTGCCTTGAAGGAATCTAGATGATAATGCAGAAAGCTAGAGGAAAAGCTCATAAATGTAAGTTAGGTTCATAAGAATGGTCACTTAAATACAAGTAAGACATGTTTTTTTAAGTGCATATTTTATCACTAGGAGTAAAGCTAGCTGTTTACCTGATCATTCCCAACTAGCCTTCTTCAGGGTTTTCTATGTGCAAAGTAATAACAAATGTTTTGAAGAGAGATATTTTGGAAATGATCAGGCAATCAGCCAGCTTAACCCCCAACAAAATATAAATGCATATTGTGTATATAAATGTATACATATGTATATATGCTATCTATCTACCTATCTATCGTTCTATCTCTATATATTTTACCCTTTTCTAGTAACTTGTCAATTATTGCCCACCTATTACACTCTCTTTTCTGAGATAGCTCCAGTTAATCAGATGCTGATTGGGGATTCTAGAATACACTTGCTGATGATTATGTGTTATTTTAACAGGAGAATGACAATAATTTCCTGTAATGCCACTTGTTAAGGTAATTATGCTGTAATTGCCTTATCAAGGTGTCATAGAGGAGAGAGGAGAAACTCTGAGATTTCACAGCTGCTGTCATGCTTTGATAAAGTGCTATCTTGAAAATATATTATCAGTCATCAAGCTAAATTTCTACCAGTTGTTTTAAATCAGAAAAATCTGTCTCGGGTGGGGCATATGACCTCTGTATTTGATATTTCTCATTCTGATAATTAGGAAGGATGGATTACCTTTGTTTTAAGGCATAAACCTAACAAACCTTTTGCATAGATGGGAGCAAATAAATGCAGGTTTATTAAAGTGTCTTTGGGAGTTTTAAAGATGGGAAGCTACTTCCTTTGAAAAGATAGGTTTCAAACTGCAGTCTGGGTTTTAGAGCAGATTCAGCTACAGTTATTTGGATAATGTCTCTGCTGTAGAGATTGGAAAGGGAATTGAAATAGAGAATGTGACAGGTCAAAAGTGGCAATCTGATAGATCTTATAAACATTTTTTTTTAATTAAAACTTAAAAAAAACAACTTTTAATAAGAGCACTCAATCCAGATTTACTGAGATCTACTTAGCAAAATTGCCAAGATCTGCTCAACAGGGACAAAAAAAACTTTAGCTCTCTTGCTGCTTGGTCAGAAATATAGGATAACCAGCAAGACTGTGGGTGACGTGTCTGGAATCAAGGCAAAATCCAAGTAAAATGTACTCGTTGACTGAATTCAGAGCAGACTTTGTCATTTGCACTGTCTAGCGTTATAATGGTATCTAAACTGAATTTTTGCAGACTCTGTTTAATCATTCAACAGTGAGTTGGAAAATGCAAATAATGCCTGTAGAATACCCCCATTATGCAACTGAATCTGCACTGCCAGCCATTCACGCTGTTGCTTATACTCATGCCAATCTAGCCCAGGGAGAAGAAGCTACTGCTTCACCTTGTGACAACTGGCTGTCCTTTACATGATTATTAACAATGATAAGGTCAAAAATAGTGGAGATTCAGGTCCATGCAACCTAATCCTATAAAGTATTTATTCGCCCATCTGATGTCAGCAAGAATTAATAGTGTTGTGCACCTTACTGGATCTAGCCTGACTGTGTACTTTACATGTGGCAAATAAATATGCATATATTTTGTACATTTGCATCTGTTTCATGCCTTCATGGCAGCTGATGCAATATACCATGGTAATGATGATATAAGGAATGCACAGATAGATATGCTAGCTTGATTAATGTCAGACCTGGCACTAAAGCACTTCCCCAATCAGAAAACTGAGAAACTAAATTTGGAGAGTGAAACATTTTTCTCCTATTCTTCCCAACACTTCTTTCCATCTCTCTGAACTATTCAGAGATGTGCAGTTAACAGCATAATTTTCCAGGTGAAGGTTCCATGCAGAATATCTGCTTCAGTTCTCTGGATTATATAGTGCACACTCCAGTAAAAGAAGCATCTCTGACAGTTTTAACTCAAATTTATCAATCTGTTTGTCAGCTGAAGATGAGGGAAGAGGTGCATTTCTAACAGTATTGCTGGGACAATTTACCTGATCCAGTAATGGAATTGAATATCGTGGCCAAACTTCTGAGTGCACGCTCTCAACTTGATGGCACATGCTTCTATCTGCTTGTAACAGGCTAATTTCTGAACACTAAATTTAATCAACACCAACATCTCAGAGAATTTCTGAGAATGGAAAAGTAGCCATGAAGTTACAGTATTGGTGACCCTAATGAAAGGAAGAAATGAAAGAAGATCAAGGGAGCAGTAGACTTCAGCATACTCAGGTAGAAAGGCTCTTCTGGGAGGAGAGTTTGAGGATCAAAAGGTGATTCTGCGTGTTTAATAAAAGGAACTAAAGGCACAAGAGCAATATATTCAGATGGATAAAAGAGACAGGAAAGCTAATGTCTGCCCCAAAGCTTTCTAAATATCTCAAAGCATGAAGACATTTTACAAAAAGTAGAAGAAAAAACTCACAACCAAAACAAGTATAAGAAAATAAAAAACCCAGATAGGAATAAAATAAAATGGATAAAATGAAAAAAGGATTCTAGATAACAAAAAATTAAGCAACAAAAATAAAAAGTTCTCTAAAGGTCTAAAAATAAAAGTAAGATATTTCCATCATGTAACTGGGAAGGAAAGCAAATAAGGCACTTCACAGAGAAGACAGATGTATTCATAACTTTCTATACTTCAGTTCTCATAAATAAACAAATAAATAAAATTATGGCCTGATACTTAACACATTTCTAAGAATGGGAATAAGGAAAGAACAGTTTAGAGAATGATTAGCTAAATTAAGTATACTCAGTTTAGTTTGATTGTATCTGCTCTCAATGCCAGAAGACATTTGAAACCTGAGCTATTCAATAGCCCCTGAGCTATTATACTTGAGAATGCACAAATAATGGGGGTATCCAAGTGGACTTCAAAAAGACAAATGTAATAAAACAGGGAATGGGTTATCAGAACCTTTTGATGCCTAATAAGTCAGCTTACTTTTTTGAAGCCTTCAGGATTACCAGAACAGAATGATTAAATGTGGATTTGTCAATATTAGCTGAAGTCAGATTTGAAATGACCTGATGCTTAAAGTGAAGCAGTAGATGAGGTATAGCTAAGCAAGATTTTCAATGCTGTACTATATTATACGCTCAGGACCAAATTAAAAATATATAAAGTTCGTGCACAACTGATTAAAAAAACCTTACTGAATGTCTGTCAGAAATACAACATCAAACTGAAAGAATATTTTAAGAGGTCTCAGACTGATCTGGAATAAACCATGTTCCACTGGTTATTTTCATTAATAAATTAGATAATGGCATAGAGATGATATTTTGGTACACTCAGATTGTTCTCAGAGATGCACAATTAAAGGACAAGAAGCAAGTGACACAAGCTGCAACAAAGAAAATTCTGCTTAAATGTGAGGGAAATTTTTTTGATGATACAGGTGGTCAAACATTGGGACACATTGCCCACCAAGGCTGTGGAATCTCCATCCTTGGATTTATTCAAAACCTAACTGCATATGACCCTGAGAAACCAGATATAACTTTGAATATGACCTTGATAGAGCAGGAAGATGGATCAGAGTTATTTTCCAACTTAAATTATTCTGTGATTCTACAATCCTATTAAAGTGTTGGAAGAAATACAAACACTTAACATTGTAATTAAAAACAACCTTGATAAATTGGCAGAATCATCCATGAATGAGAAAAAAACTCAGGAAAGGCGAGAGGAAATTACCTGCAGGAAGGAGAAAGCACTCAAATATTCATAATGGGAACAGCTTTCTAGGCAGAAGTGTGGCAAAAGATTTGGAAAGAAAAAAGAAAGGAAAAATAAAGAAAAATAAAGAAAAAAGTATTATCGTGTGATTTACATGTAAGCAATGATGATGTGCTTTGGTAAAAAAGAAGTTATGTTCCATTCTGGGTTGTGCTGCTTGCAAGACAAAAAAAACCCACAAAAAACAAAAAAAAACCCAAAGCAGTAGACCTTAGATGTTAGCAGATGGGCAAGCAGTTATGAACTCATGAGCAACAAGCACATGGCTGTTGGAAATTAGAAGAACTCAAGAAAGGATGGGAAACGGGAGGCACTGAGCATAACTAGTGGGAGTGCGGAGCAGCAGAGCTGCCGGGAGCTCCTCGCGCAGAGCGGGACGCGGCGGGAAGGCACGGGCAGCTCGCGGTGCTGCACAGCGGTGTCCACCCGGGCTGGCCTCAAGAGTAAAACTCTTCCCGCCTTAACTCACTGGCCACTTAAACAAATGATAAAGAGATAAGGCTGGAGGGCAGAGATCAGGGAGGAAGGACAACCTATGAAAATGCTGTGCTGTTAAGTTTTTGTTCCTCTGTTTGCACAATTCTCATTTGTTTGAGTTATTAGTTATCGATTTATCTAAGACTCTCCTGAGTACGCTTGCATGTCTAATTGACAGCATGTGTTTTAGTGAAAAATTTAAGGATGAAGTGAGTTACACATTGTCACACACTGATATTTAAATGAACAGAAGTGCATTTCTAAGGAAGCACATTCCTTTACCACAATATTTATCCCCTGATGGCGTTACTGATAGAGATACTGCATGGCTACTACATTTCTGTTAAATGATTTAAAGCCATCATTTGATATCATGATGTTGATTTATGTTGCTTCCTTGCTTTTTGAATATTTGATGTCCTTAGTATATGTCAAAGCAGAAATTTTCTGTTTTTTTTTTTTAACTCACTTTGCATTTACTTTGATGCTTTGAAGCTTCACAAATATATTTTAAGTGTCAAAGGTTTTCAAATAAGGGGATAGTGGTCCTGCTGGTTTTAAAACAGACAGCTAGAATGTAGATATTTTGCATTCAGAGGATAGAAGACCACTGGAATAGTCAGGTTCCTATAATCAGAATATCCTGACAAAAAACACCCCTTGGAGATATGTGCTGGTTTATAGTAGAAAGATGCTAAAAATACACAGTATCCCAGAGAAGACTACTAACAAATACTGACAAGCTTTGGCCTTGTCTGAAGGAAAAACATGCAGTGATTCATTTCTGCAGGAAACCCTTCTTTGTGCTTTAACAGTGCTTGAACGCTAATAAGATTTAACATCCCCTGCTCAGAAAAAAATTGTTTTGATCTTTCTTTTTCAAAATCTGAGAGTATAGGAATATGGTTTAAAGCAGCCATTTTTTCAGGACTTTACATAGTTTTGAGAGGGGCAGAAGGGGAATGGAGAGAAGGGAGATTTGTAACTTGGGTGTAACTAATGAAAGAAATACCGTTTCTTCACATAGTCAAATTTTTATCTAATTTGCCTAGGGAGGGACTGACCGACCACCATTCTTCTCTCAGGACTATTAAAGAACATAATAAATATAAAACCATGATTGCAAGCTATGCACATCTGTTTAACTAACTAAACAAAACACAAACTGAGCAGGGTAGAAAGTGTCTATAACAACAGAGTGTGTTGCCTGAGGCTCAGTGAGTCTGTGTGAACAAAACTGCAGTGCTGACCTCCCAGAGTTTTAAAGTCTTTTACTTCACCCTTGCAGTGAATAAAGGCACTTAATCACTTGTGGGAGGCTTCTCCACTTCCTGATAAAATTTTATTTTTCTGTTCTTCTGTATCTTTGTTCTAAAACCTTATTCAAAATTTATTAAAAAATAAAGAAAACTTCTGGTTAGTCTTAAAAAATGGAAAGTTATTCAAGAGACTGGAGTGGACACTGTCTGAAAACAATATCTTTATTATTCATTATGGACAGGATTTGCAATAGTAACTCCTAATTTGAAAGGTGGGGGTGTTGATGCCCTGCTTCAGACATTTTAGAGATTCAAGATATTCACAGGCTTGACAAGCATGGCATTTTATGGTTTCTCTTTGTACTAGTCCTAAAGACAATATTTTTATTATTTACATATTACACATCCTTTGATCAATTGGGAAAAAAAAACAGAAAAAAAATGCTTGCTTGAATACACAGTTGCCCAAGACACTTGATTTGAGTGGGATTGCATAGATATTAGTGGAAGTGCTTATTTGCAGGCATGCTGCATCATGCAGTTGTATTGAAGAGCTTTAAAGCTATTTATAGTATAGAAGTAACTTGAAATGATTCTGTTTCAGAAACAGTATGCTATTCTACCAGAAATATGTATGCTAGCAAGTTAAACATGCCTAGGAATATTCCCAGGTACTAAGGTGGGCTGGAAAGGCTCATGTCCAGCCCACTGTGCCCTTGAGCCCACATCCTGCAGCAGGAATACAGCACGAAAATTGCCATGAAGGACTTCTCCTGGGATGTTTGGATCTCCTGATCAATGCTCAGGAACTGTCTGGGACAGTGCTGGTTGGCACATGGCAAAACCATCCCAAAATAATGCCAAGTAAGTTTCTTGTATCATGTCAGATGAAATTTATACTTTCATGCACCTTGTACAGGTGATTTCCATGTACAGTAGAAGAGGGCCCATATTTAGGGAGATGTCATTGCAGAAATAAAAACTGCAAGGTTCTACTAAGAACAACGGCTTTGTCAGAGTCCAGAGTTATAGATGAGAGGACTGCTCACTTCACTTGTTTGTTTAGCCCCCATATAAATTTTCCTTCTTTCATTCATTTGTTTAAAATCTTGGTTTAAATGTTTAAAGACATAAAAAGTCACTGATGTAAAATATGTTCTCCAGTATTTCAAGTACTCTCCAGTATTTCTCCATAACTAGTAAAATTAGGAGAAGAAGAAAAGCTTGAATGAGGAAAAAACTCAGTTTTCTGACAAATAGCATAGGGAAATGAATTCCTGACTTTATTTTAATTGTGTTTTGAAGATATCTGTCATGAATGTTCCTCTCAGACAGCTTTTTGTCACTTCTGCTCTCTCTCAAGATTTGGTTTGCTCATCCCACAACTTAACCTGCCTGTCCTACATGTGCACCTACACCCATGCTGGTTAAAGTGGGATTAAAAGAAGATAAAGGCTTTGAAGAATTTTGATTTGCACTCTCTGGAAAAATGATGGTATTTTGATACCAAAGATATTTAACCTGCTTCTTCTTGCTGTCTTCCATTATTGTCCCAGCAGCGAATAGTAAAAGGATAACAAGGTTCCCCCCACCACTTAACGTCCCCAAGATTTTCTCCTTTTCATGCGTGTAGGGCCTGATGCAATGTGGCACAAATTTTTTTTTTTTTTTTCCCCAAGGAAGATGGCATCCATGTTTAATTGCATAACAGCTATGCCACTGGGAACTATCTTCAGATTAAACTACAGCTAGGATTTCCACATCTTTTTCTAATACTTTGTGTCCCAGCTTTGGGGATGGAATGGTGCCTTTGCAGGACAGAAAGTTACTTTTATATACCACCCAGTTCTTTGGTCTGGGCGATAACCCGTTCATGTCTCAGTAACACTATACTGTTGTTTAATTGGGACAGAAGGACTCACTAACAGAAACTGTCTGGACTTTAAACTTCTCTCACTATGACCAGTTTTCAGGTCAGAGTTAGCTGAATGGCATTTCAGGCTAGGACAAAGGGTAACTCTTTCTTGTTTTCTCCTGAAAAGAAAATGCTCTTTTCATCTTTTCTTTACTTGTATTCTCATTGCTTATTTATTAAATAACCCCGCAGCTTTGTGTTATAAACTATGCTTAGCTTTGGGGGATTACACGCAATTTGTTGTTTGTCACCTCAGATTCAACAACAGAGACTACTGTTAAAAATGTCATTTTGCTGTGTTTATTTTTCCTTAAATCAATGAGGCTACGATGGTGGGGTACACGCCAGCTCAAACTTGGAGAACGAATTCTGCCCAGACAGAGCTCCTTAGGTTGTTACAGTTCTTGAAGTCAACAGAGCTCCTAAAGGGAAACAGATGCATTCTCACATAATTAATTTCAATTCTTCATCTCTTGTAGTGAGAGGAAATGTGCATACTGTTAGGGACTGCCAGAAATGTATTTGTTATCTAGATAGTTTGCTGTCTTTATTGACTTATCTTTGTTTCATTTTTTCATGAGTTGGAGCTTTGTAAATAATGTGGTGGAGGCACAGTTATTCAACATTTTGATTTTTTTTTTGTAAAG
Source organism: Apteryx mantelli (assembly GCF_036417845.1). Classification (NCBI taxonomy): domain Eukaryota; kingdom Metazoa; phylum Chordata; class Aves; order Apterygiformes; family Apterygidae; genus Apteryx; species Apteryx mantelli. The sequence goes on from NC_089979.1 coordinate 157,117,238, forward strand.
AAGAGTTATATTTTTAAGAATCTTCTGTGGAATTTCCTACTTTTGTTACATATTTCAGTGAGTGTATATTCAAACAAAAGCACAACAGAGCTGGGAAAATATAATAGAAAATGTCATATTTATCTACTTCTCCTCACTCTTTCTTCATCAAAAAATTGATCCCTAATGAAAACATCACCAGAATTTCAGACTCTCATGAAAAGGTAAACAAAGTATGTGTGTAATAAACATATTGAATTAAAGGCATCAGCTAAGTTTGTCAGGCAAAAAAACCAAAACCAAAACCAAAAATAAAAAACACCCCTCAAAGAGAGTAATGAGTTCTTCTGTACAGAGGATCTTTCTCATTACTGCAGGAATCTTGTTGTGCTGTTACTACTCAGACTAAGCCCAGAGTGAGGGGAGATCACCATTGTGGATATAAGAACCTAAAGTGAAAACTAATAGAGAACTGGAGAAAAACTGAAGATCTTAATCCAAAGGCAGAGCTGGGGTTCTCTGGTTTGAAAGCAGAGCATTATCTTTCAACTAGCTATTCCACATTTCATTTTAGGCAAAATCAATCAAAGTTTTCTTACTGAATGTCTTTTATGTCTCATTGCATGTGTTACCATGTGTTCAACTCTTAGCTGAGTAACCCTGTGAGCAAATCCTGTGAGGTATCTTGTGATACCTCATCAAACTGGGTCAACACATTCTGTTTACAAAGACCTTTTTTCTAGCTTCCAAAAACATTGACACCTTACGCTATAATTGCATTAAAATATTTGAAACTGCCTCACGCTGGCTGTGAGTTCCCAGAACTTTGTTTCCTTTTCTTCCCATTGTTACTTTCACAACATTCTTAACTTTGCTTTGCATGAAGTTACAGGATCATGAAAATGGATCTGGACAAATTACCCAGCCAAAGCAAGAGAAACTGCAAGAACTGGGGTCATTTTAGCAGCTCTCATTTTCCTTTTACTGCTGGGAAGAAGTTATCAGCCTCAAGCTTGTTTTTCCGTGTCTAGTTCTCAAAAAATAGAGATTTCTAAAGTGTTTCACAAATCATGCTCCAGAAAATTAACTCTTGCATAACATCCTGCTTCAGATTTTGTTAAAGAACGAGGTTAGGTTGAGCAACTCTAGTGATTAAATGCTGAAAAAGAAGATTATTTATTTAAATTGCTATTGCACCTAGTAATACCAATCTAGACCCCTTGGTTCAAGACACTAAAAAGAAACTTCTTGCCTTCAGGAACTTAAAATACAGATTTTGACAGGACATAACTGGAAGAAGAAAAGCAAGGAAGAAATTGAAAGGCAAGTAGCGGAAGAGCAAGTAAATTACCTTACAATGGAAATATGCCGTGTTTTGCAGTTTACTTAGCCACAGTCAACATTTTTGAAAGGACAACTTTTCATAGATTTTTTTTCTTTTTTTCCCTGAGGGAAGGGGTATGCACATTGCATGTTCAAATTGCTCATTGTGTTCTAGTTGTTCCTGGAGCCTTAATTATTTAGTTATTATTATTTTTTAATGTTATCTGGCTTACAGCTAGATTCAAATTTAGTCCTTATGTTGGCCTCTGGACAGTGGTTACTGAGCATGAAAATACCCATGGTGCTCAAAGTAAAACTGGCTTTTTGCTGGCTCAAGATGAGAAGCTAGTCCATTTTGTCAATGGAACTGTAAAAACCAGCTTGAATTTCTTTCTGTGACATTTGTGTATTTGCCAGGTGTCAGGTAAAATTCTGTACTGCAGTTAACTAAATCAGTACTCCCAATAAACCTGTAGCTTGTTGAATTGAATTAAACTTTTAGAAAAGGTTTCTCCTATTGAACAAAAAAATCCAGAGATATCTGAAGGTTCTTCCTAGACTATTGCAGTCAATCTTACTTTTGAGGAAGAACAAACACCATTAAAAAAAAAAAAAAAACTGTCTTAGAGTGTTCCTAGTTTTTTCATAAAGAAAAAAAATAATAAATCTGCTTCCACCCACAAAATAAAACAAACAAATATAATAAATTTTCAAATGCTTGCTACTGGAGACCTGTTTCATTAGTAAATGTTCCATCTTGTTAATGTATATGGGTATTTTAATTGTTCAGAAGAAATGAAGGGGAACTACTTACCAAAGGAGGTGTCTCTTTCTTCACTTGTATAATTTTTCAGCAGCTCTATATATAATTAGAGACTGCTGATGCAGTGATTATTGAGAAACAAAAGAAACTTGATTGCTGCACTATTATACATTGAATGAGGGGGAAATAATTTTCCTTGATTGAATTTACTAATAAATATTTAATGAAATATTCTATCCTAACATATTTAAACAATATGCTATGCAGGGGGTGGTGTTAGAGCAATTTTAAACTGTACACCATTTTTTTATTTAATTGGACGTCAGTCTCGTGTCATAAGTTCTTTGCTATGAAGAAACATGTCTCCTTGTATTCCAGCTCATACATTATGATTTGTGGATTTTCAGTCTTAGGGGTTTTTTTAGCATCCTGTTTGCTGTAACTTTTCTTCTACATTTATGAGAAAGCCAAACACAAAATGGTTCACTTTAAAAAAAAATTAAGTACTTTCTTTTTTTAACATTCTAATCTTATCTCCCTGAACCAATGATTTATTAGATAAAATAAGGGAAAAAATAAAGGTTAAGTTACTGAAGATTTAGTTCAAAACAACCCTTAACTATGTTATGAAGAAATCCATGAAATAATCTCCCCAAGAACTGCTTTAACCAGCAGGCTGTAGATGTGGCTGAGGGAATACCTGCACACCTCTAACTGAAGACAGGCCCTTAAGTGTTAATGAACGAAAGATTCCTGGTGCTGAAAAAGACAGAAGAGTTTGAGTCCTCTGCGGAGCAATTAAAGCACTGTCTCAGGAGCTGGCGGGCTGCAGCCCCGCAGGCTGCGAGGGCGTTGAATCTGTAGCTCTGTCTCCCTGGGCAAGCGCTGCAACGCGGGGCTCGGGGCTGCTCTCCTGGAAACCAGCCAGAAACCCGGCTGAACAGGGGTGTGGGGTGGTCTACCACAGATCCAGGGGACTGTCAGCAGACCGCTGCTCCAAAAACACTCCACCGGGCACTGCCACGATTGCCACCTCTCCCTTCTCTTTCGGGTGGGTTTTAAGTAGAAAACAACTACAGCTGTATTTTAAAAAGGGTTTATTCCTGTCCCTTGCTAAGGCAAAAGTTTCTTCTTTAATATATGCCAGTTTTATCAGTATTTATTATTTAAAAAGCATTTTTGTCTCTTTCCACCTTTATGGGATCCTTTTCAGCAAGCATAAATAACTCTAAAATGTATTTGATGTAAATTCAGATGAAATTAGTACGGTTCTTTTCAAAGACCTGATGCACTTGACCACCTTGTTCTGTATTTACAAGCAAAGCGTATATACATATATATGCAACTGTGTACTGGCATTAGTGGCAAGACTTGGATGATCTTCATATTGTATAGGAAAGTCACCATGTGAAAAATTACTTTCTTTGATTTCATACATAAGTGTATCTCTCTGAGAGGAATGAACAGATATAAAGCAAAGTTTCCCAGTGCAACCAAGAATAAAAAAAAAAAAAAAAAAGAGAAAGAGAGAGAGAGAGAAGACAAGCAAGATAATTTAAATGATCACACTGGTCTTTAAAAGGCTGGACAAAGCTAAGTTTTAACACACACAGAAAACCTGAACCCTAGAATTCTCTTATTTCCTTCCTGTTATCCAAATACATGCTCCTGCATATCTTTTTTTTTTCTTCAAATCCATATCCTACAATCCTCCTTATAGAATATGTTGACATAAGTATCTGTATCTACACGCACACGCACATACACACATACACACACACACTCTCACACCCAAACATACATGCCTTCTAGATCACTATATTTAAATATCTTCTCTAGAATCTCTCTTCTTAGAAAATGGATCTTAATATTAGTTTTGTGGACATTTTCTGTCTCTGAAGTGTCAAACACTCCTAAAAATGTTAGTGATTCAACAGTTTAATCTTGTATGCTACCTGCAGATGTGGTCAAGCATTACACAGATTTTTTCTTTAAATGTTTACAAATGTTTTTATTTCTGTATTCTGTTTACAGTGGTCTCCTGCTTTTTGACTCTACTGTTTTTAGTGTCCACAGACAGCTTGTCCTTTGGATGTAAGATTTGTAAAGAAATAACCTTTTGTTAGATCATTTGTTAAAGAAGGGAAAAACAAACAAGCTTTTGAGCATAAAACCTTACAAACCTTGTGCCACCTTTTTTCCTCAGCCATCACAATTAAAGCCAAATAACTTATTGGACTGTTATTGATATGTTCTTTTCCAAAAATAGATACAAAAAACATGAGGTCATTCATCACCATGTCTTCTTCTTAAAAAATAAAAATCTTTTTTGTTTTTCTACTAATGTGCCCATTAATTTTCTCATATTTAAATTCTCTCATGTATTGAGAATCAGTTATCTTTTGCCTTAATATTTTTAGTCAACTGGGCTTCACTTCGTGTTTCTAAAATCAGAGCTTGACCTTTCTGTTCCTTGTTATGGCAATGAAGCAAAGACTTTTACCCAGTAATCTTCTACTAATTGGTAATGTAAATGATCAGGCAACTGGTTTTAAAAGTTGTATCTTTCTATAATCAGTTTTTCATTCTAAGGTACAAATTCAGTTTTGTGAGTAGTTGATTTTTTGGTGTGGTACTAACTTTTTTCAAACTCATCTAGAGAGAGAAGAAGCATATGCTTTAAGTAGACCTAAAAATATTTATTGGAAAAATTTAAAAAGTATTTCAAATTATGTAAAATGAATATTTTTTTGACCTTTGTAAATGTTTATACTTTTCACAATTTTTTTTTCTATTTTTTTGAGTTGTGAAATAGTAAGTTCTTTTGAAAATATAAAAAAGAAATACTTGATTTAGGGATGGATTAAAAAAAAAAGTTTCTATCCACAGACTCTGTGGATAAATTGTCACAGTTCTGAGGAGAGGCTGATCAGTCCTTATGAGACTTTTTCACCCAAAACCTTCAGTTGACAATGTTCAATTATATTTATAGCTCCTTTGGCCAAACATCTGAAGTTCACTGCTGTTTTATTTGAATGCCTAGTATTTTTGTCTAGGATTTTAATAATTTTGCTTTTACAAAGTGCTTCTTCCTCAAGAACAATTCTATTTCTATTCAACAAAATATTTAAGCAAGTACTGTGCTGCTTTGGGGGCTAAACTATGAAGGTTTTCCCCTAAATGCTCCTTCAAAAGTCATCTGTCACCTCCCTCTTGAATTTGTTCTCTCCTCACAGGGCTGACAGATGCTGATATAAAACCCTCCCTATAATTATTACTAGCATTAAAATGAGCAGTCTCCTCCTTTTTTTTTTCTTTTTCTTTTAATCACTTCAAGATTGAGTTTTCCAAATGACCTGTGGCAGATTAATGTTCTTGGTTATGAGCTCAGCTCCTAAGCTAGCAGTATTGGTGTCCTTTGAGCATTTCAGAGAATGCCTCATCACCCCAGTCCTCTGGATGGTAACTACTTCATATAAAAACATTTGGCTTCCTGCCCCAAAATATCTCATTATAAATAGACTCTATATCAATTGTGCATGGCCTGTCAGTCAGGAGAAATGGTTGTAAATGGAAGCGTGAGTGAAGCCTGCAAACCTGTTGTACAAACTAACGTGCGAATGAGAGTCCTGCACTGACTGTTGAATGTTCATTGTCAGAAATACATGATGTCAGAAATGCTGTCCTGAATTTTGGAAAAGATTTCCCACTTGTCACTTATTGTAAAGAAGACTTGAAGAGTGAAAAGTCTTTTCAGGCATGTCTCTAGCACTGTCCAATACTTATCCCAGCAAACAGAGGTACCAGGGAGGGAGAGCGGGAGGAAACAGGCTCCGTTGTCCTTATTCTCCCCGTATTTATGAGCTGTGGTTTTGGCTCCTGCTATTGGTCATTGGCTCCTTATCCCAAGCCTATCTGCTGTGTCAGTGGAAAGAAGTTTATTCATTCCCTGCATCTGGAATCTGACAGGATCAAACACTCACATATATATATGAATAGGGATGGTGATCCATTAGGGCAAGTTGGATAAACTCAAAGCTAAAGTGGAAGAGCAATTACTTTTATCTCATTTTACTTGCCAATTTAAAAAATTTAATAATGTTATCTGTTACCTTTTCAGCACCAGCAATATTTCCTACATTAGTGCAATCTTTGTAAATACACCAAGCTTCTTAAAAATATAAGAAATGTATCCTTCCAATTGATACAAGATGCCACAATGCAGATCTCTTTTCCTTTTTCACCCTGCTTAAGGTGATTTTCTGCAGAATTATTTTTACATGTTATGCTAAAGTTGTGAGAACACAGAACGTATTTTCCTGCATTTTCTGACCTTCATGCCTCACAGAGATTGCAAAGTCTGATATTTAAAATAACATCTTGACATCAACCTCACCATTATTTCCAACCAGTTAAGCCAGTAGCATCAGCACTGAGTGTTTATTTTCATTCTTTCCTAGTAGCAGCAGAGTTCAGCTGGTTACCAGTGACCTCTGCTATTCTGTATTCCTGTCAGCTAAACATCCAACCCCCAAATTCTTCTCATTAGCTTGTCTTTGCATTCCAGTGTTCAAAATTAGCACCTAAGCACAATTCTGTGAGGTACTATGGGGAAATAGCTTCAGGTAAACAAACATCTTGTGCCATGCATGCTGGGTACAGACTGGATCATCAATTATCTTAGCAAGTGGTCTTCCTTGTTTATCCAAAACAGATTCTTTCCCATTTTAATGTTAATCTGTTACTGTGGGATTCTAGAAAGGTCTGTTTAAAATAGCAGTATCTTGCCACTTATTACCTAAGTAACAAGAGACTTTGAATGGAGAGAATACTTACTTGTTATATGATTTAATCAACACATAATCTATGTTAGGCTTCTCATTGTTCTTTGGATAGGTGCTCCTTAGGAAGATCACATACGGTTAGGGAGATTTTATTAGAAAACAGAGCCCTGAAAGCAGACAAATTTTTGAAAATGACAGAAAATAGTAAATTCACAATGTGAGCAATGTAGATGTTCTCACAAATCATCTATAAAGGCAAACTTTAGCTTGTGGTTTTTAATGTCAATGTTATGCTGTGGAAATTTTTAAATAATTTATAATTTTGTTTGATCAGTTAAAATCCAAGAAATCGTATATGCTAGTAATGTATTATATGAGTGCTTATTATCAGTTCAACCAAATGTTTCTTAGAAGAATTTAGAAACATAGTCTAATTACACTAAATGTCAATTAATTTCAAAATCACATTTTCTAAATGTTTCTAAATATATGCAATCCAATTTTGAAATAGATATTCAAAACTATCATATAGTTAACTAAAAGCAGTTTATAAAGCAAAGATTTTGAAGCATTTCTAGTTTATCCAGGGCTTTGCCATTACTGGTTGTTTTATGTCACTTCAGCCTAAGACTCATCAATAAAACCTTTGCCTTACAAACTAATTATAAATTTCTTTACTTGAGAGTCTTTTATTTCCAGAACTCTTGAGACTGTAGTATAAATGTTTTAAAATACTCAAGATTCTGTAAGAGGAACAGCAGCATGTTTCCTGTTACATAATACTGAAGTTACCCAATGTGATTAGTTTTCTCAAGCTTGATGCTGACATTCAAGTTCATAAGTTACTGCAAATCTGCTAGTTCAGTATGTTGCACAGTATGCAATATGTTTTAATTATTCAGCCATCTTTACCTTGGGTAATTAACAGAGAAGCACTTAGCTTAATATTATCAAGCTATTACTGAAGTTAACAATATATGCATAGAAGTAATTTTACTAACTGGTAGATCTGTTCAGGAGTTTTCCCAGGAGAGCTTTTTGTTCCTCAGATTCATTACAGGATCTCTGGATATCATGAAGGGGAAATGGGAAAGAGGCATAAAAAGCTCTGCCTGTTTTCAGTAACTTATATGGTGCAAAACAAATATGATTTGTTTAATCTACCTTCAAGATACTTTGTAGAATATTTTAAAATAGCTTTTCATACTCCTATATCAATTTTTGATTATTTCTTGTACTTCACTGTGAAGATTACATAACAATTCATATGTGGAAGACTTCCTAAGTTGGCAATTTTGCATTTGATAATGCTTTGCATTTTATAACAAAGTTCACTTCCCATTGTTTTCCTTTTTAAAAGTATTGACTTCATTTAACATATGTTTCATACAACAAAAATTTATCAATTTATGGATCATTATTTTGTTTAAAATGGCAACATGGTGACATTACTAAGGAACTACAATTTTCTCAAACTCCACCAGTCTATTACAGATCTAATAAGCTTTATTTTAAAATATGGCCTTTGATATCAATTAATGGAATTCAGATAGTGATAGTGCATAGTATTTTCAGACAAGTGAAGGACAGGAATGTGATCAATAGTCAGCATGGAATCACAAGGGCGAAATCATGCTAAACCAACCTGATAGTCTTCTATGCCAAGATGACTGGCTTGGTGGATGAGGGGAGAGCAGTGGATGTTATTTATTTCTCAACCTGAGTTAGGCTTTCAACATTGTCTCCCATAACATCCTCAAAGGCAAACTGATGAAATAAGGAAGGTGGACAGTGAGGTGGACTCAGTGGCAGAACTTCTGCGCTCAGAGGGTTGTGGTCAGGGGAATAAAGTCCAAGAAGAAACCAGTACCTAGTGGTGTACCCCGGGGTCAATACTGGGGCCAATACTGTTTAACATCTCCGTTAATGAGCTGGATGATGGGACTGAGTGGATCCTCAGAAAGGTTGCTGATGATGCAAAACTGAGAGGAATGGCTGATACACCAGAAGGCTGTGCTGCCATTCAGAGGGACTGCAACAGCTGGAGAAATGGGCTGACAGTAACTGCATGAAGTCCAACAGAGGGAAGTGTGAAGTCCTGCACATGGGGATGAATAAACCCATGCATGAGTATAGGCTGGGGGCTGACTAGCTGCAGAGCAACTTTGCAGAAAAGGACCAGGGAGTCCTGGAGGACAACAAGTTGAATACAGGCCAGCAAAATGCCCTTGTGGGGAGAAAAAAAAAGGGGGGCCAACATCACCCTGGCTGCATTAGGAAAAGTGCTGCCAGCAGGTTGAGGGGTGAGGCACACCTGGAGTACTGTGTCCAGTTTGGGGCTTCCCAGTACAAGAAAGACATGGACAAACTGGGGTGAGTCCAGCAGAATGATGGACAAAGATGATTAAGGCATTGGACCATCTCTCGTACGAGGAAAAGCTGAGAGAGCCGGGACCATTTAGCTTGGAGAAGAGAAGGCTCAGGGGGAATCTGATCAATGTGTTTAAGCATCTGGTGGGAGGGTATAAAGAGGAGAACGCCAGACTGTTCTCAGTGGTGCCCAATGACAGAACGAGAGGCAACGGGCACAAACGGAAACACAAGCAATTCCGTCTGAACATAGGAAAACACTTGTTCACTGAGAGGACAGGTTGTCCAGAGAGGGTGTGGAGTCTCCATCCTTGGAGATATTCAAACCTGACTGGACACAGTCCTGGCAAACCTGCTGTAGTTGACCCTGCTCTGAGCAGGGTCAGATTCTGTGATTCTGTGAAATGGTGCAAAACATTGATTGAGTGATAGTTAAATAGGTGGTGTTACAGAGTAGCACACAGTGAAATGGAACATATAATTAGTAGTTTGACAGCTAATAATTTTGGGCAATAAATCAGCAATGTCACATAATATAGAGGATCCATTTTGTCTACTTTATTCAAAAAATTTAACTCTGAAGTAGCAATTCTGGAGTTCCATTTTCTTTACTTCAAAGCAGGTATCCATGAAGCAGGGAGGAGAGTGAATGGTGAATGTTCTTGTTAGCAGAGATGGATGTGGAAGAATGGTTAAGTGAAAAGGGGCATGATCTCTTAGAAGTGAGCAATCCTGTCTTCACAATAGAGGGAGGATCCCGCGGCTATGTGAACTGTCCTTGAGCATTCCTAGACCATTACAGAAGGGGAAGGCAAGTAGTGGCAAACAAGTAAAGGAGGGGGCCGACAAGCCCCTCCACGTGAACAGCAACTTTGCACCAATCATGTATTCGCTTTAGGCGCGTGAACAGAGACTGTAAACCAATCATACAGCTATTGCTAGTGCATGCTTATTGCTTGTCTATATATACTCTGTGTAAGCTCTAATAAAGGGAGAACGACCATACTCACATTGAGACTCATCGTTACTCCGGGTCCGTCTCCTACACTGACATCTGGTAGCAGAGGATGGTTACGCTCGACTAAGATCTCCAAGACTGCGGTAAGCAGCTAGAGGAGGGGAGTGGGAAACCACGGCTGAGAGGCCACTGCCCGAAGCAGGCGCCGGGCAAACATTTTAGTGGGGTCACGCCCCACCTCTCAGAGGCGCAGCTATGGAAATTGATGCTGCAGCAACGCTACTCGCTGGAATCCTCTCTAAGAGAGGGATAGACGCACCGGCGAAACTGCTACACAACTTGATTAAACTGGGACGACGTTGGGGTCACTTTTCTGACACCCACTTGTTGTTTTCGGTATCTGAATGGCGAGACTTTGGGGAAACCATGTGGCAAAAATCAACTGATGGGGGTGAAAAGGAGGAGAAGGAGATAAAGGCCGTTCACGCACTTTGGAGAACTGTGTTAGAGACTCTGAAGGCTTTAAAAGCCAAAAGGGAAGTAGCATGCGCGGCAGCGCAGATGCTGGGTCCGGGAGTCCCTGCTTCCAAGCCCCAGAACAAGCCAGGGCCCGTTGCGCAATTTTTTGGCTTGCCTGTGGTCAGAGGCATGTCTGGGATGGTTTGCAAGAACGCTACTGAGGTGCAGGAGAAAGTAGAGGGTCGGCGCCCCGATACATCGGAGGACGTCCCGAGCCCCGGGCCAAGCCAGAGAAAAGAGGAAGTTGCCGCGCCGAAGGCTGGCGCGAGCTCTGAGGCAAAAGCGGAAGTGTGCCTGGAGGAAGTCCCGAAAGGGGCGGAGGCCGCGCCTCTTGCCGACCTCATAGACTTGGGCGGAGAGAGGTGTCGACCTTCCCCTACTGCTCCTCCCTTGCCGCCGCCTACCGCACCTCCCCTGAATCCGCCGCGCTGCCCGCCACCGCCGCTGCTGGCAGCTCCCTTGTATCCGCTGCTACCATCAACGCCACCACCCGCGCTACCATCATGCCCTCCGCCCACGGAGTACCCACCACTGCCTGCATCTGGAGAGTCATCTGGATGTCACACGCCTGATGCCGCAAAAACAACACCGTCACCCCAGGGAGCCACTGCAAAAATGTTGCAAGCAGTACTGGAGCGCCTGGAAAAGATAGAGCTGAGGTCGAGCAGCGGCGAGAAGGAGTTACCGCTCTGTCTACAAAGACGGCCAGGTCGAGCAGCACCAACGCGATGGAGCGGCATTATTAAAGATGCCATTATAGAAGGACAGTGGAAACCTGTTGGTGGGGCCGAGGGTCCCGCAGCATTAGCGTTCCCTGTGGTACAGCAGAACGGTGCCGCAAAATGGGAACCACATGATTGGAAAATTTTACAACAAGCTCGTACCACCATCTCAACCTATGGGGGAGGTTGGACTGGACTAGGACCCCAATTTGGAACAATGGTACCGCAAAAGCCTTGCCGCCAGACATCTTTTTGATATGTGGTGACAGGGCCTGGCAGGGACACCCCCCACACACAAAAAAAAAAAAAAGAAAAAAAAAAGAAAAAAAAAGAAAAAAGAAAGTTGATGTTAATAAAGATTCTCAGAGGTGTCTGACCACTAAAAGCTTAGTACAACTTCATAGTGAAGTTGAAATGGCTTGCCTTGTACTGTAGAGATTTTGACAACTTACCAACCTTTCCTTGCACTTGGTACTTTTGTGTCTTGATTTTGGCTAAATTAGCTTAACTCTGAGTTTTGGTTGAACCATTCCTGCAGTGCAAGAGGCCATACCATTTTTTTTTGGACCTTACTTATGCAACCTATGGGAGCCTTGTAGCCCGGAATGCCGTCACCTAGTATGCTGCCAGAAGGGTGGCACCTACTGATTGTTGATTTGAAGGACTGTTTTTTCACCATTCCGTTACACCCTCAAGACACCCAACGCTTTGCCTTTTCTGTGCCAGCAATAAACAAGGCTGCGCCCGCGGAGCACTATGAATGGGTTGTTTTGCCGCAAGGAATGAAAAACTCACCAACCCTGTGTCAACTTTACGTTGCGTGGGCATTGCAGCCACTCCGGGACAAATGGCCAGACACCATAATTTATCACTACATGGACAATATTCTCTGTTGCCAGGAGAAGCCTTTTGTGAAAGAAGCATTAGAACAGCTAACGGACACTCTGTCCTCAAAGGGACTTATCATTGCACCAGAGAAGATTCAGCGCACGGCTCCATGGAAATACCTTGGATGGTCCATTGCAGAGTCTAAAATTCGGCCCCAAAAGACAGAACTCATAACGCGGTTAAGCACCCTACATGATGTACAGACCCTTCTTGGGGACGTACAGTGGGTGCGACATTGTGTTGGTATCTCCAATACCGATATTGCGCCCCTGACGGCGCTATTGCGAGGCACTAATCCCGCTAACAAAATTACCCTGACACCTGAACAACATGCTGTGTTACAGCGTATCACACAAAAATTACATTTGGCATGGTCCTCTCGACGCCTCCTGAACCTTCCCATATCCCTAATCATATGTAATGGGAAAGACTCACCATATGCAGTCGTTTGTCAGTGGCAAAACAGAAGCGGGGAATCTCTCTCCCCTATTCTGATCAATGCCACTGCCAAACGCAAAAATCAAAACGATGTATTTCATATCTTGGAATGGGTATTCCTGAGTGTACAACCAAAAATGAGTATCCAGACCCGAACCGAAGCAGTAGGTGAATTGATACGCAAAGGGCGATCAAGAATCTTAGAGATCAGTGGTCAAGAGCCGAACGATATCAGTATACCTGTTAACATGGCTGACCTAGAGTGGTGGCTCCAAAACGCTGTGGCCATACAAAACGCTCTGTTAGGTTTCTGTGGTAAGGTACATTCGTATCAGCCTCAGGGAAAGTTATGGCAGGTGCTACAGCGAAGTCAATGGATAGAAAAGTCCAAAGTAAGTAGGGAACCTCTTTCAGATGGCGTTACTGTCTACACGGATGCGGGTAAGCGCTTGCGACGTGCCGCGTGCGTGTGGAAAGAAAGTGAGCAATGGAAACAGCACGTCATGGAGGGACAGCCTCGGGATTCCCTTCAGACTTTAGAATTAACTGCGGTAGTTTGGGCTCTAACTAATTGGTTGAATACCCCTCTAAACGTAGTGACTGATTCAATGTATGTAGCAGGGATAGTACCACGACTGGAGGACGCCTTAATAAGGGAAACATCTAACCCGAGGCTGGGAAGTCTGTTCATCACCTTGCGCTCTGTGCTGGGTCAATGAACAGCAGCTTGCTGTGTTATCCACATTCGTAGTCACCAGCTAGACGTGGGGCTAGGCCAAGGCAATCAGCTCGCTGACAGCCTGGTTAGCTCAGTGTGTCATCTACCCCCTATGGACAAATTCCAGCAAGCTAGGCAAAGTCACGACATGTTTCATCAAAATGCCAAGGGCTTAAAAAGGCAATTTGGCTTGACAGAGAGTGAGGCCCGAGGTATTGTACAGGCTTGCCCGAGATGTGGGAACCATGGCCCAGGTATTGGGCTTGGGGTAAATCCAAAAGGGCTGAAAGCTCTAGAATTATGGCAATGGATGTCACTCATGTTCCAGAATTCGGTCGGTTAAAGTATGTACATGTGACCATTGATACCTTTTCAAAAATGATATGGGCAACTGCATTACCCGGAGAAAAGGCACAACATGTGTGCAAGCACCTGTTGGCTTGTTTCGCCATATTGGGCGTACCGGAGCGGATAAAAACGGATAATGGACCTGCCTATATCAGCCACAAATTCAGGGCGTTTCTGTCCCGATGGGGAGTTGATCATGTTACAGGAATCCCACACTCACCCACTGGACAGGGCCTAGTGGAGCGCACCCATCAAGTGTTAAAGGACTACCTAAGGAAGCAAAAGGGTGAGGAGATGGACGCACAGCAGAGACTGCACCGTGCGCTCTTCACCCTGAATTATCTCTGTCTCATGGGCGACCGTGAGGAACCCCCGGTGATAATTCACCACCAAAATTTTAAGTTTAATAATACAACAACATTACCACAGTTTAAAGTAATGTATAGGGACCCAGTCTCCGGAATATGGATTGGGCCCGCCCCTGTTGTCTTTAATGGTTGAGGTTATATGTGTGTCTCCACAGATCGTGGTCCAGTGTGGGTACCCAGCAAGAACGTGAAGCCTGTCTTGACTCATCATGACTCATCTAGCGAACAAGAAGACAGAGATCCTGATTCTGGGAATACTGTTCCCAGTGGTAATGACTCTCCACAAGATTGAACACAGACAAAATATGTGGGTTACCTGGGCGAACAAAACAGGGCCACAAGCCTTTTGTCTGTCGCTAGCTTCTGCTACGCAACCCTTTAGAACCTGCTTAGTAGAAATTCCCAGCTATGATAAAAGCGAATTTTCTGAGTATAGCAGGGGGAGGTGCAACAGCAGTATGCCTGCTAGTAATTGTAGTGCCGCACTTATTAATGCTTAGACGGATGGCTAACTAACCTGTTTGGAAATCTACCACAGTGGCTAATAGGGTTGCTTACTGAAGGCTTACGCATATTGATAATCCTTGTAGTTATAGGTTTGTGTTTATGTGTAGTATTAAGCTGTATTAAGAAAGCTCTGCTGAAAGTAGTGAACCAAGCCTGGATTGCTCAAAAACAAGAAGGGGGAATTGTGGAAGAATGGTTAAGTGAAAAGGGGCATGATCTCTTAGAAGTGAGCAATCCTGTCTTCACAATAGAGGGAGGATCCCGCGGCTATGTGAACTGTCCTTGAGCATTCCTAGACCATTACAGAAGGGGAAGGCAAGTAGTGGTAAACAAGTAAAGGAGGGGGCCGACAAGCCCCTCCACGTGAACAGCAACTTTGCACCAATCATGTATTCGCTTTAGGCGCGTGAACAGAGACTGTAAACCAATCATACAGCTATTGCTAGTGCATGCTTATTGCTTGTCTATATATACTCTGTGTAAGCTCTAATAAAGGGAGAACGACCATACTCACATTGAGACTCATCCTTACTCCGGGTCCGTCTCCCACTCTGACAGATGGACAAAATACTTTAGCTTCTAACATTCTTTGGTACTGAAAGCAGCGCTGATTTTCTTGTTCGGAGAAAGCTTTTTAAACATACTGCTTGGTGGTGAACTTCTGACCTTTAAACTTAGCAATTCAGGATATGGTGTCCAAGTTCACTTCAATGATGTCATCCTTTTCAGAGATGTTCCAGAGAATTGCCATGGTAACACGGGAATAATTGTGTGAATATAACTTTAGATGGATTCCTCACAGAGGTTTCTAAGGGCATTGATGCAGTGAGTACTCGTGATCTCACAGAAAGCAGAATCCACGATTGCTTGCCCAAGGGAGCTGTGCGAAACTCCCACTATCATCTATCACAAAAGCTGACCCTTCCTTGGTGACAGGCTCATCCTAGATCTGCGTTATATGGCTTCATATAATTAAACACATTGGGGAAGATATTAGTCAGTTGTTTTATATCATATTTATAGCTTTGGGAGAATGAACATTAAATGTGATTGCACTCAATATATTGAATGTTTCTACATGTAACATCAAGGCAGGGGAATGCTTTTGCTTTCTTTGATAAATAAGAAGAAAATTGTGTGGCCAGAAGATAATATTCAGGGACTAAACAAGGGAACTCTAAAGGTCTATGAAGCAAGTCTGGTGTGTGACTTTCCCACATGAAGGGGACAAAAGACTCATTTATTCAATATTTTCAGCTGAGTGGGCCTGAGAAACAATGTTCTTACAAAGAGCCACTACAAACAGAACTAAATTGGGGGGCAGAGGGGAAGGACATTGAAGGAAAATCCATGACGTTGTTATGAAAAAGCAGTTGGGAGAAATAATACTGGAACCTGGAGCATCCTTTAGTAAAATATCATGAAGATTTTCTACAGATTATTCATATTTTTCCCAATAAAAAACATTGTTTGAATAGTAGCTAATTCTATTGTTGTTCTTCACAGAAAAGGTACGCTGATCTGAGAGTTGAGGCTACATACGCTCAATATGGAAAAACAAAAAACAGGTACAGTTTTTTGTATAATATTAGCACTTTAAAGAGTTAATTTTCCAAAACTTACGCAAATTATGAATTATGAAAGAAATTGCCTGGGAAGAAACAGTTAACTAAAAAATAAAATTGAGTGAAAATTGGGAGAGTCTTATAAAGAATGGCCAAGATGGCCATAAAGATGGCCAAGACTATCTCTCAGTCCAGAAAGAGTATAACTTTTGTTAAAGCCTATTTATTTTAATGGCAAGGCCAAGAGTTAAATTAGACATGAAAGAGGATATGTCAAAAGTAAAAAAGCAGGAAATCATTAACAATCAATACAAATTAAAAGTTATGAGGTAATTAAAATTGATTAAAAAATCTGAAGAACTCAAAAGAGAATCTGTGGATGGCAGTGCTTTAAAAAAATGCAAAGATAAATTTGAGAACATTATTTCTCATTGCTGTTGAAAATAGGTAGCAATACCTACAGACCCTGTGTTTTTCAAAAGAATAATTCAGGAAAAGACATAAGCATTATAGGGACCAAAGTGTAACAGTGAGCATAAGAGGTAATTGTAATCCTTGGTGTTTAAACAGGAAGCGGCAAATGGTAAGTGCAGTCAGACGTATGCAGACTAGAATAAGACACTGAGTGTAATTCGCCTTTGGTATAAACTTCAAAGAAAGTGGAAAGTTCTCTGTCTTGCATACGAAGCCAAGCAGAAGTTACTGGTCTCAGTGAAGGAGTTAACAGGCAAAATAAAATATCCTAGAGTATACATGAATCCAATCTGGCACATTTAATGGACCATCCTTGTTTTAGACACTGTGAATCTCTTCCATATTTCGAGTTATTTTTCTCTTGAACATTGATAAAATGGCTAAATCTTCCTCTCACTTTCATGATGCCAGAAACTGTAGACGTCTCACCTGTTCATGAAGGCCTCAGGGAATCCCTTCTAGATCAGAACAAGGCTGTCATATTGTTGTCATATATATATATATATATATATTTTTTTTCCTGTAGAGACCATTGTTTATATCAAGGTTCAACAATCTGGACTGTTTTGAGAGAATACCTTATTTCAGTGGGTGTTTCATATTTCGCAATGCAATCAGACCTCATTCAATAGGCTTAGTTTCACACAAGCTTCTCTGAAGGGATACCTAAAAGTTAAGAAGCTCCCTAATCCAGTTGCTTAAATCAGGCTCTCAGAACAGTCATCTCAACTGCTGCAGTTACCTATTGCATTATTATTAATTATATTAATTGTTATATGAAATTATTATATTCTATTATATTATTATATGTGAACTTATGGTGATTTGGAGTCCATTTTTAAAACTCAGTGAGCATGAGTGTGCATTTGTATGTGAGTACAAATATATAGGTTTACACATACAAATATACACATATATGTAAAAATAAAACTCTCTCAAATTATCTTTTATTGTTGTAGGACAGCAATAGTATACAGGGTTAGTATATCATCTTGAGGCATTATACTCCATACATCATACTTTTGGGGCAGCATTGCATTAGCAGGTATGAACTGCCTGGATTTCACTGTCAGACATAGAGGAAAATTCTATTTTTGGAAGGTGCAAAATAGTTTCAGTGAATTCTTAGCTTCTGTAAACTCACACATTTCTTTGCTTAAAATTCAAATCTTTTTCCTTTTATTGGTGAGGTCTTTCTCATCTCTCATCCACCAGGAACCAAAATAACAGCAAAATAAAACATGATTTATGCTATGAGATGACCACTGATAAAGAGTCTTTTGCATGTTTCCACAAGAGTTACCTTTTGGCACTGAGTTTCTGCAAGAAGGGGAATCATCTGCCATAGGCTACTCACATGAGCATGTCTCTGCAGGATTTCAGCCTTAGTTTGCTAATCTTTTTTTGATCCTTTGTATCCCATTACCAACATTTACAGCAAAAAAAGCCTGTACAGACATGTAAGAACTAGTACTTCTTTCTTTTTTTTAAAGCCACTTACACTTTACACTTTAAAAATTGTAAATAGCTTTATTTCCTGTTAATGGAGTAATTTATATAGTACCTACTATCTACATTGACAGCACTTTTTATCCACTAGCAAATGTGCGGCATTTACTGAATCAATTACTTGAGTTATGAAGAGGAGCACAAAGCCTCATTGCCACTCCATTCTTCTCAATAACAAAGGAGAAAACATATTAAAAACTAGCATTGATGGGTTGTTGTGAGATTCAGTCAATGAGCACTCCCAGAGTTGAAATTAAAAGGCAGTTAGGAGAAAATTGTTTTCTCTGGTCATCAGTCACAATGTGAAAGGCCTTTTTCACAATGATTAATTAAAAGCTGAGAAAAGACTGAGCTTTAATAAAGTATCTGGATGGGGTTTTGGTAGCATCATGAGTTAATGGACAGTGGCTTGCCTTGACTAAGTGTTATTGCTCTAGTCCATAATTTCATCTTGAAAATGGGCAAGGGAGTGAATCTTCCTCTTAGTAATTGAGTATTGATTTGAAAATAAATGGCACTGAAACTCCCACTGAACTGTCAGGATATATTCTGGACAGCACTGACAAGAAATGGCTTTTGGTTGGTGTGAAAGTTATGGATCAGCTTGATACTTAAATACATAGAGCTCCACTGCAATCTATCTTCTGATTTATCAAGTTCCAGTTGGTCAATATATGACATCACGGAGGAAATAACATTTATGTGCCTGAAGCAAGAATAGAGTAACATTATGGCCTTCTTTTTGAAATGTTCCTTCAATTTGTGAAGCTATTTAAAAAACAGCAACAGCAAAACTTTGGTTATGCTTCAAATAACTATACCCACGTATAGACATTTAACTTGGAACTACCATGAATGTGCTTAAAATGAAAGAGATTAATTTAATGCATACACATTATCTTACAATAGCTTGGTGGCA
Organism: Apteryx mantelli; assembly: GCF_036417845.1. Lineage (NCBI taxonomy): Eukaryota > Metazoa > Chordata > Aves > Apterygiformes > Apterygidae > Apteryx > Apteryx mantelli. Next base: position 157,136,390 of record NC_089979.1, read on the forward strand.
TGCGAGAGGCTGCAGTATGGACTGTGTGACCTGACAGATTATAAAATTGACAGTCGCCACCTTTAAGGCTTTAAATTCTTAGTCTCTTTGCTGTATTAAAAGGTACATAGCTCACACTACAGAAAGTCTTAAAACTTTCACCGGTGATATAAAATTGACACTGGATGTAAAACTAAAATACTATAATGAAAGGTTATGGAGAGAAAACAAAATTCAGTGGGGCTTTTTTTTTTTTTTTTAACCCAATAAAGTCAGAGCAGAGTTTTAAATGCATTTAAGTGCCAAACTGACAATGAAATGGATAGGTGCTAAACACTTTAGACACTAGAGTCAGAGGGACCTCTACTCCCCTCTGAAGTAGCTTTAAGTTAGGGATGGCCGTATCTTTTCATTAGGTGGGGGCACCAAGGTGAATTGAAGAGTTAGGCCATAAATTCCTCAGATGAAAGCAAAAGGCATTCCAGAAAACAGATGCTGAATGGGCAACATGGCCAACAAGGAACATGAAGTGCAGGACTACGTCTTCGTACCTTCTGCCTGAGTGAAGACTACTTTTCTTTTTCCTTTCCAAAAAGCAGTAAGACCTCATTGTTTTGTTTTGGTTTGGTTTGGTTTTTTTGAAAGACTTGGTAGTACTTGTCTTTATATGAAGCATTCATATAACACATTATACCGCTGATAGGCATGTCAGCTATAGCTAGCACCGGTAGCAAACACCCAAGGAGTGTTAGCTCCCATTTCCAGGCCCTCCTCCTCCTGAGAAAGCTCAGATTCCCAATTCCCCTGAGGCCTCCTGAGCCCTGCTCAGTCCTATGAGGGCAAGTTTTGTGTGATGTGTGTGTTTGTGTGCATGCGCTCATGTGTGTGTGTGTGTGTGTGTGTGTGTGTGTGTGTGTGTGTTCAAAAATGAGAGCCAGATTATGGGATTAGGAAGCCAGCAGGGAATATATCTCCATCAGATATTGTTTATGAACCATACATTAAGCATAAAACTAGTTTTTGTGTGATAAATCAAAACAACCTAACAAATCGGAAGAAATAGAAATGTGCATGTCCTTTTTCCTGTTCTTGAATGAGATTTCATCCCCTTTTTGCTGATCTTAATTGTACTAGATTCATACCTGCAGGAGATCTTCTTTGGTTAGGACTGACAGAAAAAAGCTATAAATGCTTTGTCCTTTTTCATATCATCTGTCAATAGCTGTTCCTACCTACTGAGTAATGAACCTACATTTTACCTGTCATCATTTTACTGATAATTTAGAATCAGGTCCCCATACTCTGCTTTAGAAGTTGACTGCTTTGTATTAATGGGAAAAAATGAGGTTTATTATTTATGTTCTCTATAAATTCTACTCTGAGAATATATTGTACTTTGATTTGTTCCCCCTACTCATTACCAAGCTGAACAGCTAAGGAAGTTAAATATGGAGAACAATTCCCTCGGTTAGAAAGGTTTGGATTTGCTTAGGCATGTCAAGGCATGAATGGAACAATTGTTATATTGATTTTATAAAAAATAAAGTAATTTAAAAACATTAATTGTTTACAAGTGTGTTCTGTGAATTACACAAGTTGTGTGATTATTAACAATTATCTTATAAAAAAGAATTTAGCTTATTAAAGTTATTAATAAAAATTGCTTATTTTGAATCTATTGAGACAATTTCTAGCATATTTAACTGAATGAAGTTAACATGCAAAGAAACAGAAGCAAAATATACATTTTAATTTGTTCATTATCATGATGGGTTTTGAACCGTATTGCACTTAACCATTATACTTTATAAAGAAATATAAAGACAGAATGAGAAGAGCAGAGATCATCTTTGAGAATTATATACAGCTGAAAGAAGTACTTCCATTTGATGAAGTTTAATGAGTCTATCTCAGTCTATCTAGCAGATTTAACTAAGTTGTCTCAGTCCCTTAAAGTATCTGAATATTTCCCTTCTTGCTTGTATTTGTCTTCAAAATAAGTAGAGACTAAATAGAGACTTTTCTTAGTTAGGCAGAGCAAAAGTAAGGTCCAAACTGTTAGAAATATTTCTTAATGAAAAGCAGTGGGTGTTAGGTGCTGCTTCTGAAAGCAGGCTGTAATTTATGTACTTTGGTGTTTAAATATATAGAAAAGACTGACCCTAAGCAATTTGCCCAAGGAACGTAGGATGTCTGTCATAAAATCTTATTTCCCAACTACTTGGCTTCTACTTTAACTGTCAGTAAGCTGAAGTGGGCATGAATTCAAACACAGTATTCCTAGGCAGATCACTTGGAAAATGAAAATTTTGAAAATGTAGAGGGACAATATCAGTGGGTACTCCCACTTAACTCTTTTTTTTTTCTTTTTTTAATTAAAGTTCTCTGTTGGATTTAGAACAGATACTTTTAAAGACTCCAAATGGATGAATACAGGGTTTCGTTTTCATATGAATTTTGTCCAGGTTTGTAGGAGTGAGAAGACTATTCTCTGACTCCAGTGCAGTGGAGTACTAAGGGCAGTAGTGTAGAAAACTCCAGAAGAAATGTTAACATTGGTAGGGATGGAGAATAAATGGGAGCATGTGGGAGGAGAAGGACAAGAAGAAGCTTTCAGAACAAGAGCTACAAGAATGGCACATATAGAGGGTTCCTCGGTTGAGGTTATCAGGACCCCTCTACAGGGTCTCTGGCAACCCAGATCTGGAAATGAAGGGCAGTGAATAAATCCTAACGACCCAAAGAGGTGGAATGGGATGGAGAGACTGATTGCTGTCAACTCCTACAGGGTACAGGAAAGGCACATCCAAAACAAGACATTGTCACCCAGCGAGGAGGAGAAAAGACACAATGAAGCCCTGTTCGCTGGAGTCCCTTGTCCTCTGTGGCACCACAGGGAATGTGAGCCCAACACCGGGGTGAACATCTCGCTGACTGAATACTGGACAGACTTCCAGCACTCATGCGTATCTGTGCTTGTGAGCATGGGGCCATTAGAGTGTAAGCACCTATGAGTGAAATCAGTTTTTGCCTTTCTACGAGGTCTAGCACTGCAAGTTGTGACATTTTTGCTGTTATTTCCTATAGTGGGGGAGGGAACCGCCCTCTTCATCTTTCTAATTGATCCTAGAAGGTCACACAGAGTGTACAGTGAGTATGTAGGCACTCCCAATAATTCTGTCAGTTGGCTCTGTTTTCATAAGCAGTTGGTGACAGCACATCTAAGCGAATGCCTACAAAGGCGTTGTTTTCACAAGAACTTGGTAGGTTTCCCTATTCAATTGTCAGCCATCTTAAAAGGGTCATGAAGTCAACTGTTTCCACTCACTGGCACAGGAAAAGCAAACAATCCTCTTTTCATAAGAAATCCTACCTTCAAGTTTCCACTTGTGACGCATAAATTTGAAATTGACAGTTTCCAGCCTTGTCTGTTCTTACTGCAGCAGAGAATTCGATACAATACGGGAATCACAAGGTTTGATATGACCACAGGGCTGGTTCCAGTTGCACAAATAGCAAACAGAGCAGCAGGAATCATGTTTAGTGCCTACCTTATTAACAGATGGTTGTGATTTTTCAGAGCTCTGAATTTTACTTTATTGTGCACCAGAATCTAGAGCAAGGATGAATTTCTCACTCAGGATACAAGAGACCGTTCTTTGTTCCTTTAGAGTTTACAACTCTAAGCTCTTCTGCACTCACATCTCACCTCTTACTGAAAGAATTCAAACCAATACCTCTGACTTCCCAGAAGTATGTCCTACTCATAATCTATCATTTTCTTAGCAGGAGAGAAGAGAGGGAAAGAAGAAGAAGGGTCATTTTGGAGTCCTCCCATTGTTACTCTATAACTGTGAACAGAGAATTTAAAATTCACTTGGTGGGAAAGAGAGCATGCAAGAATGAGCACGATCCATGCACGGAATCAGAACTTTAAAATTAAATTTTGTAAACAATATTGAAACTAAATAAGTGCATGTGTGAAGGAAAGGGAAATACATTTTCCAATCAGCTCTCTCCAGAATGCAGAAGATGTTGAAGGGAGAAAACAATCTTTGTTATTTGTGACACTATATTTTTTAAAAGCTATAAAGTATTTCTCCCATGTATTTTAGGGATTTTTCCTTGGGCTTTGCAATTTGTAATAGAAAAAGTGCATTTACCTTGGAAATATGATTCCCTTGCTCTATCTGTGGACTATGATGAGTCCTGGCTTTATGGGTGAATGGATCTGTATGTATTACCAATTTAAGTACCATGATGAACTGCTGATTCATGAACACTTAGATAGCTATGCTTGGTGAAAGTTACCCTAACGTAAAAAACTGAATATGGACCAGGAGAGTGCATAAGTCCTGTTGCTTATGGTGCTTAGAGATGGTGATATTTTGCAGAATAGCTATCAATATTTTTTTTGTGTGCCAGTTGGATGGTCAGATGCTTCCCACAGACTTAACTGGGTGCTCATATGGGTGGCTGGAATATCTGAATCCTTCTGTACTGCACATCTCCACTGAGACTTGAACAAAGAAACTTTTGCTGTGACTGACACCTTCATCTGCTCAGTTACCAACTGAGTTAAGCTTTCTTCATCAAAATGTCACTTTTACAGGACAAAACTAACCAAGTATCAAGAAAAAAATTTTGAGTTTATGTATCTTACATTTTCTAGTTATATAAAACTAAGATTTAGCGTATAACAACATAAAGTTTATTGTGTAATAGTGTGTTTGGTGTGTAATAGTGTGTAAAGTTTAGTGTGCTATAGACTAGTACTACCTGAAAAACTGTGGGAGTCTTATTTTCCTAGGACTTTCTGGCATCATATTGTACTCTTTCACTCACCAATTTTGAGAAGAAAAATATTTCTTTGTAATAAGCTACATTGTCTATAACTATTTCTTTTACCGGGTATCTCAACATCAGCAGATAGAATCTTAAATGGTGATACATTTAAGAAAAAAAGTTCTGCTAATTGTTTTTGGCACTAATCAGCTTCTTAAATGAACAGCTGCCATACGTAATTTTGTACTGGCTCAAAGTGACAACTAACAGTTGTTAGTATGTAAAAAAATAAGAAGCAAAATGTAGTTGTTCAGTTCATTAGTCACCAAGATTATCAGTTAAAAAAAAGTCAAATTTTAAACAGGATGAAATGTCTTTATTTTTTTCTTAATCCATTCTCATACTTACAAAATTTGTATTTAAGCAAATTGAATTCTCATGTTCTTAGACTGAGTCTGACAGACATAATTAAAAAGAAGAAATCCTCTAGTGGGTGAATGAATGCTTTTGTAAATCTCTTCTTCCTTGCTTAAAACTGTTTTGAGATATATATTTTCATGAAAAGACAAATTCCTTTTACTATTGTTTTATGACTGCTTTTATGGAGCTAATTTTTCTGAAAGATTGAATATTGACAGTAAAACATTCAGGCTTTGTGACAGAAACATCCTGACTATATCAAATACATATTTTGTCAGTAATAAAAAACTCTGAATAAAATTTTAGCTAAATTTGTAAGCAGCGCAGTTCTTGGAGCCAGAGATGAATTAATACAAGTATTTTGTGAAGCAGAAAACAGTACAACTACTTCATCAATATCACTCACAGTAGTTAACACTTTGATGTTTCCTTTAAAGAGGATAATTTTTTGTGTTAGGGGAAAACAATAAACTCAGGGATCAGGTTACTTCCAAGAACAGAAGTCTAGGCAAAATATGAGCACATCCAAACTGTTCCCCAATAAAGGTTCTTCCTGCTAATGCCGCAAACGGACAAAACCCAGCAGTCTGCAGCTCGATGCACGACGGCGGAGCCTGCAGGGCCCTGCAGGCAGGGAGGCCCATCTGTTCTGGCTGCGGTTATATCTGATCCCGAGACAGGGCTTGCATATTGCCCAGGCAGGGCCCCCACAAACTCTTCCCCACTGCTGTATCCACACGAATGCACATGAATGGCTGGACAAGTGCTATTTAAGCCATCAACCTTTCATGACTAGGTTTTCCCTCCCTCTGTTAGCATATTCTTGCCCCCTCTGTTCTGCCAGCAGCGGTTTTTGTGCAACAGTGTGGCAAATTCTGTAAATGCCTAATAATGAACTTTGTAGGGTTGGTCAGAAGTCAGCTCTCACTGACCATGAGTTCACATTAGTGACAACGTTGGTGCTAGGAAGGAGGCAGAAGCATAGAGGAGAGATGGCAAGAGCAGAGGAGTAAGGTAAGAACACGCTTGTTTGGCCATATCCTGGCTTAAACTGCTGTTGTTTCCATGCTTTAATGTATTTACTTCAGGTACCATCGTTTTTAGGTCATCACAGGTTGTGTTTGCTGCAAATGTTTTCACTTCCTGGCTGAGTACATTTGCACATCAGCACCTATTTCTCAACCTTATCAGTACTTTCCCTGTTACTGCAAATGTTGCCAAAATTTCTGCTTAAGCTCTAAAACTCAGAAGTATTTTGCATGAAGTTTGCTGTTTCTATTTTGGACTTGAAGAAGGTTTGTGTATCCAGAAGCCTGTTTTCTTTCCAGCTATACTACTTGGTCTATAAAAGGTATCACTTACAAGGATTTTGTTGCTTTAAAAAAACCCTGTGTTTCAATATAAGTTAAAATTAGAAGTAATGTGCCTTCCTGTGCCAATACGCGGAGATTTTGAAAATTAATAGTATACTGATTATTTTGATGTCCAAAAAATTTGCTAGTTGCAGTCTTTGCTACTCCTGTGGTAGGTCAAATATCAAAAAGCAAGAATTGATGTTTACTTATAGTATGTATTAGATGCTTGTGGATACTGTAAAGGCCTTTTTGCTCCCTGCCTGAATATTTTTTTCTGAACACAGACACTCCAAGCCACAAATGCAGTTTAGATAGCAGAGGTGGGATGAACTGCGTGAGTCGCTCTAGGCTCCCTTCTTTGGGAAGTGAAGAGCTAGTCAGTGTAGTTAAGTCTAGGGCGCAATTCATCTCCTCATAATATAGATGTCTAAAATAAGTTAGGTGAATCGCACCCTGAAATTGCCTCTTTCTGTCCATCGACTATTAAGGGGGCTGGAGAGAATCACAGGAGTTTGGATCATGGCTTCTAAATATGATTTGTCTGAAGTTCAGCAAGACAAATCCTAAAAGGAGCCATGACCATGGGATTCAGAAAAAAATCCATGTGAGCAAGTATGGACATCCAGGACAGGACTCAATAGCCCAAGCACACTAAGAAGGCTGTGAGGGGCTGGTAGGTATGACACAGGATTTATGGGATATGGCGTGTGGAGATAAGATGGAATAACCTCAAGCATCTCAAATGGCACCAGATGCCCATATTTAAGTAGCTGAATCCTTTGTTTCACAGATTAAGGCACACAAATATAGGTATTTAGGCTATTAAGTTCCCATCACAGATCTCTAACCGGTATGGCCAATGTAGACTAGAGAGATACTCCATTTACCAAATAGTCCTGTCTGCTTTATGATAAGATAAATTACTCTGTAATTCACTAAAAGAGGAGCTTAGAGACTGAACTCAGATGAATACAGCTAAACACCTACATTTCGGTGTCTTAATTTGAAAACTGACCACCACCCTTGCAGTCTGGATACTTAGATGCTACTAATTGCCTAAACTCCCTTTATAGTAGAGACATGTATTCACTTCAGATACCATTCATCCTATCACAAGGTAGACCTCTAAGCATCAGATACGTATTTGTCTTCCTACAGATACGTATTTGTCTTCCTACAGAAGTCTCTTCTGCTACAGTGAGAGCTTTAGGTAATTAGTTCCGTGCGGAGATCTACACTGCAGTTGTTTCTGTTTGTCAGTCACATATCTAGGTGAAGTAGAGCTTTCTGACCCGGAGTCACATATGGCTGTGAATATTCCCTCTATCTGTGGGGTGTGTGAGAAGACCTCAAAGCTCTTCTTGCCTAACATTAGCCCCGTCATCATCGCAACGGCAGATGGGATGCATGACGGCAAGCATCATCTTTGGCCCTGAGTGAGTTTCTGAAGAAAAATAATGAGATGGTCGATAACTTAGGCTTTGAATTCTTCCTTGGGTCACTCATGAAAGACATAGTAGACACAGCTCTTGACCATCTTGTGGCAATGTGCACTGTCATGCCTGCAGGCCACATTTTGTGCTGAACATCTGTGTTTCAGAAACCCATGCAGCTACCTTTACCTTGCATCATTGCCTTGGTTGCCTGCAATATAACTAAAACAGAAGGTCAGTCAACCAATTCACAGGACCCAAATGTAGTTACTAGGAAGACAGAATAACAACTGCCCAAATTTACAAAAGACAACTTAGTGGACAAGTAAAGCTGCCCTTTTGAAGTCAGATAAAGCAGACAGTCTTAAAATAATCATGTGTTTCTATCTCCATGTCTTATTTGTTTTCATTATAAGCATATTTTTCAGAGTCCACTTCAAGCTTAGCGTGGTGTTGGATACATTAGGCATAGTAATATAGACTTCTGCCTAAAAAAAAAAAAAATTGCTCAACAAAACAATAACTTGATGTGCTGCATAGAGGTTACTGAATTATGCTTTCCCACCAGGGAGAGCACCATGGAAAACTATCTTGTCTTTGATCTACAACTTGTCAAATAAAAAAATTCTTGATCTGATGTTGCTGGAAATCAGTCTCATCTCAGGCAAATGGAGAGGAGATTCATAAGCTAGGTTCCTACAACAAACAAGCTTAAACAGACATGACCAAAAGTCTAGGAGGAAGGAGGAAGGAACTGTTTTCGTATCACTTGTCTATAATACAGTTAGCACTAGTTGTCTGAGAAGCAAACCTAATTGTCCCAATTTTCAGGTTGTAGTCTCTGTTCTCTCAAACGAATTAAGACAAAGCACATTCACTGCTATGACTCCCTGGAAACATTTTCCTGAGTCATTTTACCTGTGATTCCTCTTTTTATTGCACCTGACTCACTTGATCATGTGTTTATTTCCTCTTTAATATAAGGCACCATTGGCCCAGCCAGCTGTGATTGTGTACTGGAATTAAAAATCTATGAGTTTTTTTCAAATTCAAGTAAAATGCTTAATACTTAAAGAGCATTAGTATGGATACTGTCTGCTGCTTTGAAACAGATCTAATCATACAGAATAACATAGGTCTAGTCTTACACTAGCACCGATTGCTATTTTGCTGCCATGGTAACCAGCAGCAAATATTAGATTTAGCAGAATAATGAAATTTTATTTTCATTTAAAAAAATCAGTTAAAAAGATTTCTTGCAGAATTTTCCAGAGGCAATTTCATTTTTTAAACCAAAGATTTTGGAACAAAAGAAAAAAATCCATATTATTTTGGTTTTGAATCATCATTTTAATTAATTTCTTGTTTTAGAAAGGGAAATGAAATGCCAATTTAAAGATATGTAAATCACTTCACTTTGTCTTTTTTTTTTGAGTGATTTTTTTTTTTTTAATACGACTGCTTCCATGAAATAATAATTTCTTAGTTAACTTTTCTGAAAAGCAGGTGAAAAGTCCCTGAAGTATAAAGCCCGTGCTGGGAGAAACAGCTCACTGTTCCCGCTTTTAAGGCTTATAGCATCACTGGGAGGGCAGCCATGAGAAGGGCAACAGGATCCCTACAACTGGAATAGGTCAAATCCACTCCAGAGAACAGTATTGCACATACATAAATGAGTGCCTTCCTTCACGTTAAAGTCTTTCTGACACTCCTTTTAGAAGCCATTCTCCATGTCGAGCTTGCTGGGGGTATAATAATTATGTGGGCAAAGTATCACAGAACAAACTTGCGATCATCTTGTCCAATAATGTGCTGCCACAAATTTGCTCATTGAGAAGAATAACCAAAACCACGAAAATTCTGCACTGAATTCATTTCTTTCTGTGTGCGTTTTTGTTTTTGTTTTTGTTTTTTCTAGTGGACAGTCATAAACTTTCAGACTTCCCCTTACAAACACCTGAAAACATAAACATGTACATGTTGTGAAAGCGTATATTGTAATCCTGGACTGTGAAACTGTTTTTCCTCTGTCTATCAGAATCACCTTAATTTCTAGGTAGTGAAAACATCACTAATGAACTAGTCTGATTTTCTAGGCTCTTTCATTTCACTCACTTTCATTATCCATGAGGGATTCAAGTTTACCTGTTTCCCTGTCACCCTCCCTCCTGTCCTGTTGCCTTGGGAAAGCAGAGCAGAGCAGCCACAGCCACCGCCGGTTCCCAAGGATACCTGATGGGAACATGTGATTCCTCGGGCACTCTGGTCACCGCGTTTTGACCTCTGCTTTCCTCATAAGACAAATGCATTGCATTTTCAGGCTTCCAGGAAATTCTTTTTTTTTTTTTTTACCTATGGAAAATGATATTTTTTCACAAAAATTTTTTTGCCAATAAAACTGCTTTTTTTTTTAAATGAGGTTAAGTAGGGCATCCAAAATCTGAAGTATTTCAATATGAGAATTGTGATGATGTTTCAGGAGAGTTTTAGCTCACCTGCACCTTGTTCCTCTCGTCCGTATGGCCGGGTTCCAGATGGATGCTGTATCTCTTCATATGGACCATGGATAGGAAGTCCTGTAGTGCAACCATCATTCTTTATTTCAAATGGAGATTTGGCTCATTATCTCTCACAGTGATCCATAGCCAGGAGCTCCTAGGATAAGACTGGTATAATTGATTAATTTTGCCCAAGAGACTGATAAGCTGAGAAGAGTGCAGACATAAGGCAACTGAGTTACACAAGCTTGTGGCATCCCACCATTTCCAGATTAAAATAATCTGTGTTTTTTCTAAAAACAAACAAACAAAAAGATTATATTTTTTACATGAAAAAGGTGATAAAACTGACTCTAAGGGTCTCTCTGTGGAAATTGACTTCAGCAGAGACATTGTCCATCCCAAATTTCCCCCTCTCTCCCATTGCACGATCTAGTTTTTGTGCAAAGGACTGAACAAGATTCATGCAGAGGACAGAGGGAATGGTACTGAGGAGGAGGCATTCCTTCTGGGTCTGATGCCTAAGCTGCAGGGGGGAAATGAACTTTAGCTTTATTTAACATTTCTTTCTTTTCCTCCCACTGGAGCTGTGTTCAAATAGTTAATTTGAAAATGCCACCATTTTGGCAAATCTAACTTTTTAATAACTTTTCAGTCACAAGAGGTACTCAGATGAATGTATTGGAGGAAACAAAACAGCGTTTATTCCTTTTTTTAATAAATGAGAACTTAAATATACATATTTGAAATTAGCACTGCATAGCTAGCATCTACCATCATATGCCTATCCTATTGTATCAATGTTAACAGCAGCATAATATACCACAGGGAAATATGGCAGCAAAAGATAATTAACTGACCATTTAATATAAAAAACAGAAAAATACTGTGGAGTAACAGACTGTTGTAGGACCTGTGTGATTATCACAAAAGGCACCATTTATTAAAGCTAGATTATCCGGGACCTATAAACGTCTTTTCAGTACTGAGTAACTTTAAGTAATTTATCTCAACTCTTTACCACACCGGATGTTTTTAAAAAGGAAATTTATTGCTTAGCCTTTACAAAATGGAAGAAGTTGCCAACAAAAGAACACAGGAAAACAGCTACATTAAGTGATCTAGACTTCTTTTCTTTTTCTATTTCAGAGATCTTTGCACTGGGACTTAGGAAATAGGCTAAGCAAGATCAAAACAAAAGAAAAGTTATTTTTTATTTAGCAGTTTTTAAAGAATTAAAGTCTGCCATTGCTTCCAACACTTCTTTCCTGCATAAATCTTATCCCAGGCAAGTCATTATTAGCTTCAATTTGCTCATGTAAATAGTATACCAATGAAAATAACATATACCAAGGACATTTTGGTTAATAAAGCTGAATGGCCAATTCAGATAATGCAAAGGAAGGCTGTAGGAATTTTAGAGCAGGGTTCATTTATTGCCTCTGGCATTGCACAAAGCCTAGCAAAATGGGAGCCTATGTCATGGCTGGTCACAGAAAGTGCATTTGCTCTATAAAAGTATTTTCTGTGGGAATATTTGTGACAGTAACATTTTCATGACTTAAAATTTCTGTAGACTACTGGAACTTGTCTACTCTCCATGCAAAAAAAAAAAAAAAAAAATCCTAAAACAATTGAGTAATTTTAATTTATTATTTATATATTTATTTAGTGCTTAGAAGATACTGCTGAAAGTAAAGTTCCCTAAATCTTTTTTCAGGTGTAAAGCAAACACCCAAATGACATATTAGATAAGGAATTGTCTGGACTTTCATACCCATGCACTTGTAACCTACATTAAGACGGGTGATCACACCTCCCTTTCTGTCATATCCTGCCATAACCAGGGACTCCTTTATGTCGGAAGACAGAGCCTTCTGCCAGGGGACGATCTTCATGGTGTAAATCAAGCCGTAGTTTGCTTGGGCGTTTAATGTTGACCTCCTGAATCCATCACTTGCAAAATGAGCTGTATGAGAAGTTGCTTAATATATTTTCACAACCCAATTTTGCATTTAGTGCTAGAGAAGGCAAAATACTACAGACAAATAATATACTTGTAATATTTTTATATGAAACTGCATACCCAATCATGCAACTGGATCCACAGAAGCAAATTTATACATACATGTTATGTCCTACTGGAATCAAGGAGACTTTGCTGGGTACAGCTTTTTTCCCACATGGTTACGTCCGGGCTCACAATCATTTGCAAGTGCAATTTAGTTCCTTTGAGATGCTACTGTATTTAGGGATACATAAAGATTTATGAGAATGCAAAACGTTCTGTTAATTAATTATGTGCTTGCAGCAAAAACTAAAGATGACAATGGAGAAAACATTTTGTTTAGCAGATTTTATCCATAATGATCTAAGTGGATATAGAACATAATAAAATTATTCTTCTGTACGTGGTGTTGAAATAACTATTGTAGGTCTGCCTAAAAATACAACAATAATCAGTCTTTAATGTTTGACATTGTCAGGACAATAATATAGATTACCTATACAAATGATGAAGATAGTAACACTTTAAGCAAACTTGGTTCAAATCATTACTATGATTCTGTTTGTGTGCATATATAATACATATTGAATGAAATCAAGGGTACTGGTGAGAAACCAAAGTATGTTATTGGCCATTGAAGGTCACTTTCTCAATCAACTGGGCCATAGTTATTTGATCCTCCGTCTTCCCTTCCTCCCCAGCTACAAAGTTTGCATTTGGTTTTTCTTCTTTAATATTTTTCACCTTGTTTTTGTTGATATGACTGTATTTCAGTTTATTAAAATTTAGATCACACAGTATTCTCAATAAGCCAAAGAACTTTGCAAATAAAAAAAAGTCACCATCATGGGTAGAACCTTTCTGCATGTTTTACAGTTTCAGCTCCTTTTTTCATATTAACTTTTTCTTACAGTTTCATTAGAAGAAATCTGAATGCACCTGCCCATGGTTTAGAAAGATCTTTAAAATATGTACATCTGACAGAAATGTCTTTCAGCAGATGTCGGAAGACGCTGAGAGAAACTGGGGCCTCTGTTAGTGATGGCGTCAGGATCTAAGTAATGCAACAAACCAGACCTGGTTAATGGATAACAAAACAACAAGACCAAACCAAACCATGCACCAGAAAACCTGTGCATAAAACACACACAGAACACCATGGCTCACAGTGTTACTTGAAGGAAATGATGCAATGTCATTGTGACACCATCAGTCTCTGTTAGATTGCTTGATTCTACCTCTCCCACTATATGACCTTAAGATTAGTTAAAGAATGTCAGAATTCCTTCACTCTCTTATTTATGTTTCCTAAAAATGTCTAGGTCTCTCTTCTTAGTGCCTCTCACAGCTTGGGACAGAATTTTTTTCTGCTTGTTACCTTGTAGGGACATCAGAATGGCCATAAGGGATCAGAGCAAATGGACCCCCTGAGCTACAGGTTGCATTTTTATTTAATAGCCAACAGTGGGGTTTTGCTCTGTGAATTTGTTTAACGGTGTTTTTTCACTCCATTTATACTTTTGGCCTTCTACTCAAACCAAAGCATCAGAGCATCAAAGTACAAAAAAGGCAAAAAAGATTCATCATCCCTTCGTCAATATTGTGTGTCTTTCTAGTTCATCTCAAGTTTGAGAAGATAATGCTGAAAGAAATGAAATTCATGTGTCCATATACATGTGTAGGAAGACCCATTCTCTGAATTGGTGAGATGCAAGCTAATCAGCCAGCTTTGTAACTTCGAACACAGATATGTCCAAATGGCTTCTGTACCAAAGCTGATTGACAGACTTCTCCATTTGGACTTCTCTGCTTGCAGAGATCTAAACTTGTCCTACATTTGTGTTACAGAGAGTATCAGAGTAGGAGAGAAGCTGAACATTTCTGAGAGTTTGGAGATCATATTTGCACATGGACACAGTTTTCTATTTAAATACCATCAGATATGCAAGAAACAATACTTGTAGAATTATAACAGCTGTCTTTCACTAGTGTTCTACAGAACCAAGCTGGCTTTATAGTTCTACTGTCCTGTTATTTTTAAAGCTGATCTTTAAGGTGCACTTCTCATTTAATGCAAAGCAACAGAAAAAGCAATGTGACCTTCACAACATATTAAACTTGCTAAAATGCAGAGGTATGGTCTAATCTACATTTTAAACTAAACTTAATTACCGAGTACTTTTTTCCTCTCTATATTTCTCCTTCTCCTCTTCTTCCTTTTTCTCCCTTTGAAAACTGTTTAGATAGTGCAAAAAAGTGCCACATATACTAATAAAAATTGTTTTGTAGCACTTGGCATTTGGAAGTGTTTGTAAAGGTCTAAGAAGGACTAAAATATTTTAAGTTAACATTAAAAAAAACAAGTTTGCCTTATCAGAGGTAAGCTGTTAGAAATTCTAAGGGTATTTTGTCCTTGTAACGTTTCCAATAATAGATTAGCATCTAAGAAGTAAAGAATTTAGAGAGGTATTACTTGTTTAATTTGCTGCTGTGGGCATGTAACTAATGAATTAAAGTACACAGAGATGCTGCTACATTGAGCATAATCTTGGTTTCAAGCAAATTCTCTCCTCTGCAAAGCTGTTCTGTTAGTTTAGGGTAGTAGAGATATACATAGAAATATTCCCTCACATAAATATTTCTTTCTTAATCATGAATACCTCTGTGAAACCACATCTGCATATTCACTAGGTTTCCACTGTATGATTCAGAAAGGGAAAGACTGTAAGTTGCAGAAGTTTATATTAGACGTAAACTTTGGACTCTCTTTTCCTCTGGTCAAATAAAGTTCACTACTAAGAGTAATAATGAAGGGAGTGAAATCCTTTCTGATTAATACAAAAAATTTCTCTTAAATAATGGTTGTTTACTACAAGAAGGTTGGAAACCAAGTTTGTGTTTATCATTTCATCAGTCAACTGAAAAAATTGTTTTTCCATTATAAATGAAAATAATCCTGACTTGCAGAATCAGAAACAGAATATATACAACAAAATCACTCTATTCCACAAATCTTAATGGAAAAGGCAGAAGGAGGAGCAATCCAGCATGAGCCCCTCCTTTGGCCCTAGCATAGTGGGAAAAATGGACACATGCCATTTTTCTAGACCCCTTTTTTTGTTGCAGTGGCTAAAGGGTTCCATGCCTTGTCTGTCTAATTATGAAACTTGAAATGCATAGTTGACAATTGGTTTGCGTTAATAGCACAGCAAACCCTGTGAAGCCTGCAGCAGAACATACACATTCATCCACTTACAAACTTCAGAGATAAAACACGAGAAATTAAAAAGAAAAAGCACACATATTCCTTCGTACCTTCCCTTAGGCTATGGGCCAAGTGTCTAACTAGTCCATAAAGTAGATGGATAACATGGCTAGCCTGTGTTCATATTTCCTAAGATTTACTTTCTTAGATCCAACAGATGTCAAAAAGGAGTATGTGACTTTATAAGCTTCTATATAGATAATATCAATAGATCAGCACACGTAGTGGACTTAGTGCATTTAGGGTAGTATTTCAGTTTTATACTGCAAGTACCACCAAAATTTATTCACTGGTTTTGCACTAGCCTTTCTTTTACTTAACAAACAAAAACTTGTTAGAAACGTCTTAATTCTAAGTATAGCTGTTAATAATTGTATAGAACTATGTTTAAAATACTGTGATTGTTCATGAACTGATGGTTTGCAGATGCTTTATATTGTTTGGCCAGTCATTGAATCAGTAAGGTTTCTTCTACTCCTCACTGAAACACCGAAATGGTTTTAACTGGAGAAAATCAAATGAATGATACACCAACGCTCTCAGAAGATGTTACAATATAAGTCATCATTTTCGATTTATTTTTTTTTGAAGCTTTCAAGACTACCAAGCATCTTCTCAAATGCTGTGCTTTAGCATGAAGAATGGGAAGTAGGTTTTAAAATCATAATTACTAAAGTTTAAAAATCATAATTACTAAAGTTCAGTGATTTTATTTTCAAAAATATTATTAGATGCCTTTGCTTTTTGGTTTCTTCCAGCAAGCAGCTTTTCACTCCCTAGAATATTGATCTGTAATTCACGTCTCTCTCTCTCTTTTTTTCTTTTTTTTTTTTCCTTTTTCCTTATCTTCTAGATTTCTAGTTCTGTGCTGTTTATTCACATATTCTATTTTGGTTTTGTTCACCTCTTAAAAGTTTACCAGATTTGCTCTCTATGTATGAACTGAGCTTGCTTTCATGTTTTTTACAGCTTAAGTGGAGAGCACAATATATTACTAAGGGGGGGAGGGGGGGTAATAGGATAAGAAATGCACCAGCCAAGAGCCTTGTTTTATAAACTTTCACATACTGAATGTTTGAAACAGAAAATTTCATTGTACTCAGATCTGGGAGAAAATTGAGAGATTAGTCCTAGCTTCAATTGCTTTCATTAATGTCAGTCCTTGTTTCTGAGCTGTCCAGACCTCAAGGAATCAGAAGTTAAACATGTAGAAATAACTATTTATACAGCAGTAAATATGCAATACATTTAGGAAGATAAAATTCTGTAATTTTCAGTGTTGTCTACACTGAAAGTTTATGCTACCACAGGACTGCCACAATGGTAATGTCTCATTTGCTGTTAAGATGAATCTTAATTTTACCAAAATACATGTTGCATTTTGATTTTTTTTTTTTTAATATGGGAACTTAAAACTTATTACCTTTAAGTTTAAAAAGAATTGTGATGGTGGACTGGTTTGAGAGAGAAATGTTGTTCAAGAGCAGAGATGGAAGTTAAACATAGTGTCTGATGTTTTGTGGGTATGTCTCTTTGATTTATTATTGCGTGCCTTGTTTTGTTTTTCAGATGGCAAATAGAGCAACACCAGGAAATCAGTATCTAGTCTGACCATGGAGTTCAAGATCCTGAGAGCAGGGAACAGGGCAAAAAGCAGGATTGCAACCCTAGACTTCAGGAGAGCAGACTTTGGCCTGTTCAGGGATCTGCTTGAAAAAAATCCCACAGGATAGAACTGGCATCCCCCAGATGTCAGAGGAGTCCAAGAGAGCTGATTGATATTCAGGGATCACGTCCTGCAAGCTCCAGATCGGTCCAACCCAGTAAGCAGGAAGTTGAGCAAAGGGGGCAGAAAGCCTGCGTGGATGAACAAGGAGCTCCTGGCAAAACTCAAACATAAGAATGAAGTATGGAGAAGGTAAAAGCAGGGACAGGTAACCTCAGAGGAATGTAGGGACATTGCCTGAGCATTCAGTGAAAGCACTAGGAAGGTCAAGGCACATCTGGAGTTTAATCTGGTGAGGGATGTCATGGACAGCAAGAGAGGCTTCTGTAAGTAGTACATCAGTAACAAAAGGAAGAGTAGGGGAAACGTGGGCCTGCTGCTAAATGGGACAGGGACCCTGGTGACAAAGGACATGGGAAAGGCTGAGGTACTAAATGCCTTCTTTGCCTCAGTCTGTACTGGTAAGACTGGCCCTCAGGAATCCCAGGCCCTGGAGACCAAGGGAAAAGTCTGGAGAAAGGAAGACTTTCTCTTGGTGAAGGAGGATCAGGTTAGGGATCACTTAAGCAAACTGGACGTACACAACTCCATGGGCCTTGATGGGATACACCCATGAGTGCTGAGGGAGTTGGCCAATGTCATCTCAATGACACTCTTGATTAACTTTGAAAGGTCAAGATGATCAGGAGAGGTGCCTGAGGACTGGAAGAAAGCAAATGTCAGTCATTCACAAAGGGCAAGAAGAAGGATCTGGGGAACTACAGGCTGGTCAACCTTACCTCAATCCCTGGAAAGATGATGGAACAAGTAATACTGGAAAACATTTATAGGCACATGAAAGACAAGGAGGTGATCAGGAGTAGTCAGCAAGGATTCACAAAGGGGAAATCATGCTTAACCAACCTGATAGCCTTCTATGATTAAATGACTGGCTGGGTAGATGGAGAAAAAGCAGTGGATGTTGTCTACCTTGACTTCAGTGCAGCTTTGAACAGTTTTCCATAACATCCTCATATAAAAGCTGATGAACTATGAGCTAGACAAGCAGGATGAGGTGGATTGGAAACTGGCTGAAAGGCCAAGCTCAGAGCATTGTGATCAGTGACACAAGGTCTAGTAGGAGGCCAGTAACTAGTGGTGTCCCCTAGGGGTCAATGTTGAGGCCAATGTTTAACATCCTTATTAATGATCTGGATAATGGGACAGAATGTATGCTCAGCAAGTTTACTTACAATACAATACGGGAAGGAGTGGCTGATACACCAGGTAGTCATGCTTTCATTCAGAGGAATCTTGACAGGTTAGAGAAAAGGGCTGACAGTAACTGCATGAAGTCCAACAGAGGGAAGTGTGAAGTCCTGCACATGGGGATGAATAAACCCATGCATGAGTATAGGCTGGGGGCTGACTAGCTGCAGAGCAACTTTGCAGAAAAGGACCAGGGAGTCCTGGAGGACAACAAGTTGAATACAGGCCAGCAAAATGCCCTTGTGGGGAGAAAAAAAAAGGGGGGCCAACATCACCCTGGCTGCATTAGGAAAAGTGCTGCCAGCAGGTTGAGGGGTGAGGCACACCTGGAGTACTATGTCCAGTTTGGGGCTTCCCAGTACAAGAAAGACATGGACAAACTGGGGTGAGTCCAGCAAAATGATGGACAAAGATGATTAAGGCATTGGACCATCTCTCGTACGAGGAAAAGCTGAGAGAGCCGGGACCATTTAGCTTGGAGAAGAGAAGGCTCAGGGGGAATCTGATCAATGTGTTTAAGCATCTGGTGGGAGGGTATAAAGAGGAGAACGCCAGACTGTTCTCAGTGGTGCCCAATGACAGAACGAGAGGCAACGGGCACAAACGGAAACACAAGCAATTCCGTCTGAACATAGGAAAACACTTGTTCACTGAGAGGACAGGTTGTCCAGAGAGGGTGTGGAGTCTCCATCCTTGGAGATATTCAAAACCTGACTGCAACTTGCTCTAGGTAATCCTGCTCTGAGCAGGGAAGATTGGACCAGACGATCTCCAGAGTTCCCTTCCAACACCAATCATTCTGTGATTCTGAGTTTTGTCATCAGTTTCTGCAGAACAAGGTTATTATCCCCTGTCCTTTGCCCCTCGGCAGAACTACAAGTAACAAAATCATGTTCGGTCTTTTTTTTCTTAATTGATAAGCTTTTTTTCACTTAATTTATTGAAGAATAATTCACAACTCATTAAAATTAACACTTCCTGACATCTTAAAGAACCATACTTTTTCAATAATTAATTTGGAAGAATATTCTTTAGTAGTGGATGCAGAAGGAGAAGTAATTTCCATTTCCATTATTTGCACAGCCAGGTATGGTTTGCATTTTCAGCTTCTACAGTGCACTTAAATCAGTTCCACAATTCAGCTAGACCAATTAGAAATAATAAGTGCAGTCTCTGAGACAGAATGTTAAAACAGTCTGGGCATGGATCTTTCCAAGTTCATTGTTCTGTCTCTCTCAAAATATTTGTATTCTTGCTTATTCTGAAGGGGCCTCTGAACTCAGTAAGTTGGTCATGCCAGTTCAAATACATTGTCAAATTCTGACCCTAATCATTGCCTAGATTTGATATCATTGTCCGTATTCAGTCAAGTTCAAACCCAGTCTCTTATTATTCCTCCAACTCTACGGTAACTGGGATTAATGAGGAACTGTGAAAATTAGTAGTAAAAACTGCAGAGGTCACCATTAGAGCAGACTTTGATCAGTCTCTTCTTTTTCTTAAGTTCAGAAAGTGCTTGCTTCAACCAGCTTTCCTAAAGAAAAGAGGGTTTTTTTTGTTGTTTGTTTTCTTTTTACTGTTGGAAGTTGTAGGAGAAAAACTGTTTGTAAAGTCCCTTGGATGAAGTTAAAAATAAAAAATTTATTTTCTGTTTGCTCAAATTTGTTGCAACTCAGTCAGCCAGAAGATCTAGCAATTCCAAATGAGGTAAGTGGTGAGGGGAAGAGGGAACAGGAAAGTGCCTTTTGCTTGCCATGCAAAAATGCAACCCAGTTTAGTAGCTGCAAACAGACTTACGGGGAAACACTCCTCACTGTCTGCATTAATCATACCCCATGTGCACACAATTCATGTTGACTGTATTAATTAGGTACTACTCCCATATTACTTTTTCTCACAGCTGTGGTACCAGGCAGCTAAAATGAGAGCTGCAAGATTTTCTCGTGCATTCAATGTATCTTCTGTCCCCTTTCCCACAGGTTTCTGTGACTTTAAAAGAGAGAGGATAAGAACGTGACGTCTTGGGAGCTGGGACAGAGACAACAGCTGGGTTATGCATAAGGATAACAGTGAACATGAGCCAGATGAAAACCTTTTCAGTACCTGATGCAACTATTTCAAGCATCAAGAACTATTGAAAGTTTTACCTAAAATAAGGAAAAAACTCTAGGTTGAATTAAAAAATATATATACTTGGGCAGTTGCTTACATTTTAGATTTTTGTTCCAAGAACAAAATCTGCGTCTCTGTCTGCCTCTCTGTTACTAACAAATAGTAATTAATTCTGAATTTGGGATCCTTATCTATTGAGACAGGAAATAGCGTACTGTAGGCTTGATTCAGAAGTAAGTCTGCACTTTATGGATCCTATTTAAGATTATGTCTGCAGTTTTGCAAGTAGCATTGTAGAAATGGCTGATTCATAAATGAAATTTCTGGCTCCATTGAATTCAGTAGATGTTTTCCCATTCATTTCAGTGGTAGCAGCAGGTTTTATACATTATATTTTCACTTTTTATCAACTGTATTTTCATTTGAAGTAAAGTGGTGTTATATCACTACTTACATGGTTCAGTTACAACAGTCATTGTACTGACCTTTCAACTCATTCTTGATTTACCACAGTAAAGTTTTATTCACTTTTAATAATTACTGTTTTCTCATTTACAGTGATCAAATTACACCCAGCATTTCCATTTTGCAAGGTAATTCACAACCCCTGCACCTACAATGTACTCTCTATGAAATCTGGTTAAAACACACAATTGACTTTTGATTAATGCTTGCATATTTCAAAGGACCACAGCAGGAGAGACAGACTGAGTACAATTCTGAGGCAGTGTAAGTACCAACTGACCTCAGAGCTTTGAATCACGAACAGATTTTGTGAATTTCAAATCACATTTTAGCTGTGCTGTGAGAAAACTGTCCCTTTGCTTACCAGCTGATACATACTGTGTTCATGCAGCACACTGCTGTCTTCTAAGATACCAACATGCCCTGTGACTTTTCTGCACTTTCTATGTGCAAGAAGGCAGAAATTTTGCAAGTTATCAAAAATACAGCAGAATGTCTAGGGTTTTTATTTTCTGCAGATACAGGAAGATTTATAAAGGTTAACCCAGGACAGTAATTGTGCTTTCTTACAATGCTGTTTCAGGCATACAGAATAGTATTCCTGTACCACAGTATAATTCTTAAATGTTTTGTTATGCCATTGTGACAAGTAAAAAGTGTAGACCTATAAAATATATGGATGACCTCTAAACATGTTAAAATTCACTCCAAGAAGGAGGCAATAAATTACTTTAAAATCTAAATTGAAATGCTCAGTAGAATTGTGAGAAAATTGGCGTGGTATTAAAGGAGCTCATGCAAAAAAACAGTCATGGGAAAATATTGCTAATCCAGAACATTTTGGAATCAGACATTATTCATATTAGTCAAAATTCTTATTTTTGCAGGGTGATGGTTGCCACTGGAGGTGTATAGTTTCCAGATTTATTGCAGAGTGTTTAGGGTTTAAGACAAAAATAAGAAACTATTAGATTGGAATATGTGCTAAACACAAACAAAACTTAATACAGGTTTAGATTAAACAAAACAAGAGAAAACCATCAGAGGTGGATTTTACCTTGGGGACAGAGGGGTCCAAAACCTTATATCCTCCAATAACATCTCTCTGAGTCTCATTTTTTTCCTGCAGTAAGCAAAACCACATCCATGCTGCCATCACGCCCGGCACAACAACGCACTGGAAGAGGAAGCACATGTCAGGAATACTGGAAGACAAACACACTAACACCTATTTTTTTACTTCTTCATTAGCTAGTCCTCATAGTGATAGTCATCTTCCAGTCTGCTACTCAAACTTCTCTCTTAATACTTAGCCACAATAGTTTCTAGCAGAAAACAGTGTTCACCAAGGAAAAAGAGGTAGGAAAGAAAAGATCCGCCTTTCAAGATTTCAATAAATTCTACCTGCCCCAAAGCTGAATGCAATATTTTGTTTCAGCATTATCAGGCTACCTCGAGTGTGGAAATTTACAGCTCCACATCAGCCTGGGAGCTTCTCAACCACTTCATCTCTCAGGTAGTGGGGAGTCTGCTTCATCACCTTTGTAAACAAATAAGATAAATTCAAAGGGATGTTTCTGAGGACTTGAAAGAGTGAATTGTCTCCTGTCCCATCTTAGTATGTCTGAAAAAGATTTGATCTCCATAAGACTAAAATGGACTATCTTGAACCTTTTGCCTTATGAATGGTCTTTCCTGGTTATGGCACTTGCATTTACCTCTACAGAAATTTGTCTTACATATTTGATTTATTTTTGTTTTGGGTTTATTTTAATGAAATAATGGAGTCATTTCTTTCTTAGGACATGAATAGCACATATTTTAAAAAAGCATAGGGAAATAAGCAGGCCTTGCTGTGGACCTTAAAGGCTCATAAACACCACCTCCACTGGATCAAAGACCTAATGAGACTCCATCAGGAAGCCCTTTACTCATTATTTTTGTTGAAATGATAGAGGCATTCAAGTATAAATTCAAGTAGCCCCAAAACAATTTTTTTACTATAATAACAAAGAGGGCTCAGAATCTACAAAGCACTTCTGAAATACTCTTGTGTCCTCACCAGCTGGAGTGGTGCTGAGAAAGTGTTTTTTTTCCTTTTTGTCTCACTAGTACCTTAGGATCACTAAATAACTAAATTAATCCTTTACAATGGAGGATCAAGCTTTTCTTCTGTAACTTTCTAGAAATGATTTTTTTGTGATTTTGTCCATTGATTGTTGTTTCTCCCTCATCCACTGAGTTTATTCTAGGAGCTCATATCAGGTCTATACCAAGCTTGGATAAAAAACTGATCACCAATACTAATCTGTCATCAGGTCAGCTAAAACACTCATTTGGAAATGAGTGTGTATGCTGAAGAAAGCATGTTTCAAATTACCTTGCTATATGTCCTTTCATCTTTCCCTTCCCCAAATGTTCAAGCACAATGAACAAGATCATCTGAATTAATCCAGCATTTTTACCCAGCCTTACCTTTGTCAGTAGGACATCATCACTTCCTCCTGATGAAGTGGTTAATAAATGTTAGCTTTGCAAAAAAACGCCTGAAATTCCTTCTCTTGGCACAAATCTCCAAATCTTACAAAATGATAACAGCTTGGTCATTTCATAGGTCCCAGGCAATTTTTGCACTCATATAATCCCTAGCTTTGGAGACCTTTGCTTGGCTTCCATTGTAAGGTGGTGAATGATAAAAAACAAACATGATGGATAGCAGGCTACATTTTATCAGTAATCCTAACATAAGCTTTTATCAAACTTCTCAATCTCTAATTGTTACAAACATTGAGAGATTCATTAAACAGCACTAGAATGGTAACAATTCACAATGGAAGGATTGAAATTCTTTTGCCTTGTTTTTTTTTTTTTTAATCATAAAAGGGTTCAATCGTTATTGCTTATACCTTGTTTCATCATTTTATTATTTTAAATGGAAATTTTCCTTTTGGATGCATATGCGCATGGACTAAAAAAAGAAATGAGCTTTATTAACATTGTCAAATTTATCCAAGTAGTTTTCAGGCAGAGATGCCTGTGTTTGAAATGATACAGATCTTTTTATACTTTAACTGACTTTATAGAGTGATGATTACTGTTTTCTCATCCACGAATCTTGTAGATAGGAGGAACAGAAAGATCCTGCATACTTTTGAACTTCATACGTTGACAGTATATAGTGGGATATAAATGTTAAATCTATTAAAACAGAGAAGGTGAGGGATTTACTTTGACTGAATCAACTGAGGACTGCAGCAAAACACCCAATTTCTTCATGAAGAGATGGGTGAGCTAGAGCTGATGGAACTGATGGAGACCCAGAGAAGGCTATTCAGCTGTTGTCTGAAAAAAACTCTGCATTCAAGCTGATCTGCTAATATCCATAAAATAGGATAAATGGGTTTGCTGACTATTCCTAAAATTTTTAGGATCAATGAACAAGCTTCATCTAAACTTTATTTATTCTCTTCACTTACTGTTTTTAAACTGAACAAAACTACTGTGTGTATCTGCTCTGAAGACTCAAGGAGGCCTGAAACTTCTAGTCCTTTTTCTCCTTTTAAAAGAACAACCTACCTGAGATGCATGTGGTGATTTCTGAGGTTTATTTTTTAAGAGATTCTCTGCTTCTTTCATGCTGGCTGAACACATTTGAAAATGCTCATGAAGACTGTGTTTGATGTAGATACTTTGAAAGTAAATGTGCACTTAGGGGAAAATAGGCTTTGAAAATATCTTTGCAGCTGGTTTGAAGGGGAATAGAAAAGTCTGGAAATAACATGAGAATTATATTTCATGTGTAGCATTTCACCTGCTTCTGTCAGAGGCATTCTGTATCATAGTTATAAGTTCTTCTAAAGAGAGATCCACTGATTCATACCAGATGAACAGGCCCAAATTTTCAAGGCAGGACAGAATCACTGTGGCATAAAAGGCATAGGTGTTCTCCTACTGTTTTTCTGACCCTCAGATGTAAGTAATTTAGGTGATAGCACTTCACTATAAGAAATTAAATTCTCCTTAAATTAAATATTACTATCAGTATTAGGAACTTAGTTCTATTACTACAGAATATCTATGAAATGTTCTGCAAAAGCTGAACATATTCCTAGCTTATCACTTGGCATATCCAGCTGTAAATTATAGTCCGGGTACTGGGATTTGGTTAAAGAGGGAATGTGATGCATCATCTCACAAAGTGTACCTAAGCAACTAGCACAATATTTACAGAGGTACACAGTCTTCTATAAATCATGACATCCTTTCTGCTTTATGAGAGCCCTGTTATTCCTAGACTCCTTCTCAATCCAAAACAAATGTAGAGTACATGAAGACCGTGTGGAATGTAAAGACCTCAGGTCTGATCCTCTGAGCATGCTCTAGTGCAGAGGGCTCTTTGAAAACACAGCTGGTGACAGTGATGGGTAGTTGGGACCACCAGTTGTCCTTCCTCCTGCTTTGCTCTTCAATGATAAGAGAATTCACCTTAGATGTGGGAGACCAGAGTTTATTTCCTTCTGATATCTAACAAGTCTCTGCTTGACTTCTACCACCTCATAAGCAGTTCGTTATCCATCAGGCTACTGGATCTAGGGATGGAAGAGATTCTTTTGAAAACAAAAATCAAGGTCTAATCAGCTTAGAAAGCTTAATGATGAGCATGGATTTCTGGCTTAGGTGGGTGCTCACTTGAGGAAGTCTGTGTTCTGCTCTGTGCTCCAGAAATAACATCATCATCTCTCCTTCATCTCCCATAACATTGGAAATTCTTGATCATTGAATTCTTGATCACATCCCTTCCCTACTGAGATATGGATCTTTCAGGAGTTTGCTGCATTCAGTGGTACTCTTTACTGATTTTCAGTTTTGAGTCACTACTTGCTTTTTTTGTGTGAGAGTGGGGGAGATGGGATCAGTGAAGAAGACACATTAGAGCTAAAAGCTGACATCAGACTACAGAACCTTGCACTACAGAAACCCCGTTAGTTGCTCAAGGTGAAATGGAATAGCTTTATTTATAAGAAAAAAAATTCCATTCAGCATCCCCTGACACTGCTCACAATTCCATAAGCTTGCAGTAATCACTGCATCTCTGGGTAAATAAAAAAGAAGAGAAATGATGACACAAATCACTAGAGTATGAAAACCTTAACGTTTACTGTCATCTTTGGTAAAGAGTATACGAATGTGCATATACACATACATATGCATACATATATATAAATTTGCATAAACATTGAAACAAACCGGAGAGCGGTTTTAGACCTCAGCTAGTCTGAAGAAACCATAATTGTGAGGCTTCTTATGCCACAGAAGGTATAAAGTATCTCACAGACACTATGAAATAAGTGTGAGTGAAGAATTTCCACAGAATACCTATCGCACTACAAATCCACATTCTTCTCTCACAGAAACCTGTTTGTGTGCCCGTGTTCAAGTGCTATCAATTTAAAGAACACCGTTTGGGTTGTCAGTTAATAGAGTCATTTGTGTGTTGGGAAATATCTGGGAATTGTGACTGAAATGTGTTATAACTCAGCTCTCTTTCATGTAAGCGGATGACTTGCTCTCGCAGATTTTGTATTCTGTAGATATTTAAGTGAGATAGTTGGGGAGATAACTACATAGAAGCTCAGCAAGACTGCTTGGTAGCATAGTGGCTGCAGGGAGTTGAGAATCGAGTTGAAAATCAAATGGGGATTTCAGTCTGGTTGTTCATAACTTCTGCCTTGTTCATAACTTTATGTTCATTATTTGAAATGGATCCACTTATGTATAAGTAATTAAGCAATCATCAAAGAGGAGGCTTGAACCTTGACTTCCCACAGTTCTGCAGTGTGCCATAATTGTTGCCAGTCCAGCCTGCCTCTCCAACTCTTTTTCTGATTATAGCTGGAAATTCCCATCTGTACTTGAGAAACCCCTCTTGATTAAATTTTCACTGAAACTTGAACCTTGGAAAGTTTAAATTTCAAACAATTGACATTTTCTGCTGAAAAAAATCCTTCATAAAAAAATTCCTGACAATTTCTGACTACAAAATTAAGTTCAGGGATTGACACACACATCCAGCCTGTCATAGAGGTTATGCTGGGAGTTTCTTTAGTTAAAGAAAATAGCATTTAGTGTTTGATTATACATATGTGGTTAAAGTTTAGAAGTCAAAATGAAATATCACAGTGAGAAATACCAATCTGGAAAGAAATGGCAATGTGAGTGAATGACAGGAAGAGGTTAAATGGAAAGCTGACACTAATTCTCTACCATGTCCTCCATGTGATATAATAAGAAAATTCATCATCAAGATAAGATCATAAAAACACAAAGGATCAGGCAGGTAACACTAAAGGTGAATGAAAAGACAGTGACAAAGTTCAGGTACTTTCCCACCTCAGCAAAGGCATGATGTAAAATCCAGCAAAAATATCTTTAATTGTTAAGACTTAAAGAGAGATTTTTTGTCCCTGAAAAAATCTCCTTGACCATTCACTGAGGACAAAATTCTTCAGTGGCCACACTTGTATTTTCTGGTAATCCAAACTGAGTTTCAAGGCAGTCATTGCACAAATTCTCAGTCCCGAAGACTGACAGAATGCCAGGGTAATGCACTTGGTCTGATTCTGTTTTCATTTAACCTTGTGAAAAAGTACATTTTGTAACACTGATCCAACGTTTAGCGCTCATTCGCCTTGTGCTGAGAGTTCCTGCAGGTTGCCACACTGGAGGAAATAGTAGAAGAAACACAAACCACCTGAAGCACAGATAAAAATATTCAGATAGATTATTAATAGCCAGTAGTGTGACCCGGCTCATTCTGTGGCTCATGCAAACTGCTCTCACTGCAGTTTTTGCAGATTAGTACAGGCAAAAGTGCTTGCTTCTGCCTCCACTTCTGCCTTTTCTTTGCAACCATTACAAGTTACTTCAATTTTCTGTTTCTTCTCTGCATAGAAGCAGAACTGATGCAATTTCACACACAGGGTGGCATTTTGTAAGGATTAGTGTTTGAATAGAAAAGTAAGGATTTAAATTGTTTGTGTATACTGCTATAAATAGGTGGTAAGAATAGCTGACCCTGTCAAACAAATATATGACTATGTAACTTAATGGTGAATGTGCTTGAACATTGTAGGCCACAAGAGTGATATACATTGAGCAGAAAGTGTAGGTGGAGTCACATGGAAGTCACAGAGTACCACCTTTCTCTGATGAAAC
Source organism: Apteryx mantelli (assembly GCF_036417845.1). NCBI lineage: Eukaryota > Metazoa > Chordata > Aves > Apterygiformes > Apterygidae > Apteryx > Apteryx mantelli. Next base: position 157,164,899 of record NC_089979.1, read on the forward strand.
TTTTATATTAAACTCTGCAATCAGACCTGGTCAAATTTCAGAATTTCTTCTCTCCCAAAAAATGCTTTTATTCTTATTTGGAACAAAATCGAATGTCTTTCAATAATTTTTTTCTCAAGTGAACATTTTTCTACAGAAAGCTCTAAAATTAAATTAAGAATTCCCAACCCAAGATATTTAGAGTTGTATTTAATGCGGGGCTTAGGGCTTTCTTTTTCTACATACTACAGTCAGATAGGTAGTGATGTAAAGCCAAGTTAATTGAAACTAAATTATGAAACTGTGCAGCTTCAGAATTCCAAGGGATTGCTTGTTTTGTTTTTGTTTTTTTCTCTCTGGGAATTATCACTGAAACATATAGCATTTAAACATTTGGATGAAGCTAGCACTTTAGGGATAAAGAATTGTCAATTAAAAATATTTCTGCCATCTCTAGACAGCCAAAACATTACTCATATGTGCTGCTGCTCTTTTCTTACGATTTATTCTATTCGTTCCTAAAACCATTTGTCTTTTTTTTTTCTCATATGCTATCCTTCCTTAGGATACGGAATGGTTTGAAAATGGTTATGTAGACTATATGATGCCTTTGATGTCCAATGTAGACTATATGAAGGTTTCTGTCTCAGCAGAAACTGAGTTTTGAAAAGGGAATATGTCCTCACCCAAATTCAGCTGAAAATTAAGTATCTCAAACCATTTTTTGTGAAATAGAAAAAAACTTAATGCACTTCAGCTGAAAAATAGAACTCTCCCAGCCATAAAATTTAAGCTGAAAATCTTTAAAACTTAATTCATGTATACATTTCTTGAAACGGGACATTTAACAACAGTTCTTTCTCACAGTTTTCGTATAGACTAGTATTTTCTGATTAAAAACAACAACAAAAACAGTCCAAAATATTGTAAAGCATTTCCAAACAACTCTAACTCATCTGTCTTTCCTTAACTTACAAAGGAGTCCTGTTGTCAGATAAATTGCTCCTGACTGCACCAGTCTAAATATGATCCTCTCTGTTTAATTCTGTTTTGAACTTGATAAGTATGAATGGTACACTTGAATGCAAATAAGTTTAAGTAATGATCCTTCTTGACTGTGTCTGTCTTTAGGAAATAATGTAGCATTTGCTAAAACCTATGAACTATTTCTTTTTTTTTTTCCTATGGCATGTATTCAGCTTTTATAAACAAAGTTAATTATACACGTACAAAAGCCCTTTATTTTGAGTAGTTCAAAGATGGCAGTGCTGAAAATCTGATACACTTTGCTTAAAGTACTTTGAGTATATATTACTTGAACTTTGGGTTTCTTTCTGAAGGGCTAAAGCTTCATGGCTGTGAGGGTGACATTTGTGGAAAAGTCTGTAATTTCCCTTGGCACCCAGCTTCATTTTCTCAAAACAGTCCATCCAGTGATGCCTTCCTTTTTCCATTAGGATTCTGATGTCTTCTGACATTGATGATAGTGGCAGAATAAATTTTGGGGGGTCTCTCCTTGATTTATTGCTTTAATATTGTATTTTCCTTTTAACATTTACAGTTCTCCCTTAGGAAAAAAATCCTTGTAGCCTGACCTGTGTATCCTTATTTAGAGGCAAGTAAACTGGTTCATATGAAATAATTATGGGATCCTAACCTTTCACCATCCTGTAATAATTTGGACTTTATCTTTGCATACATTGTTTTAATATCACTATATTTTTTACTGCCAACTAAGATGAAAAGCAAAAGCAATTCACCTCTCCTTAAAAGATGTAAGGACTTTTTTCAAAGTAAAAGAGCTGAGGTATAATCGTTTTTGTGTGCTTTCCTAAACCGGGTCTCTGCAGGCCATGCATGTGTCTGGAGAGACGGTATAAACCACTGGAAGGACTGGGCAATTGTCAGAGGAATGAAGAGAAAATAGAAATACTTGAGGATGGAAGGCATCAAGGATGAAGTAAGGACGCAGAAAGACTGACTTGGACAAACTGTAGTTCAGAGTGTGACAGCAAAAACATCTAACCTCGCTTCTTGCCTCTCTCTTTTCCCAAGCAACCTACAGGAATTGGTCCTTCAGGCTTTCAGAACTGGCCTGGCTGATGAAAAGCAGCAGCTATCATCAATCATACTGATTCAAAGTCAAACACGGTGAAGCAGAAGCCTTCCCAACATCTTATGGCTACTGCATCAAAAGCTACAATAAATATGTCTGTGGACATATGTAATTCATCATTTACAACAACCATGGTACTTCAGATATGGTAGCTGAATAAAACAAGAATCCTCAAGATATTAACTGAACGTGCTCACGTGGATATCTATATTTTAAAAGAGAATCATGCCTATTCCCGTTGGTATCTTTGAAACATATTTTTGGTAAAGTTTTATTTAGTTTGTGAATATAATTGACCGTTAACAGAGAATATCTTAGAGGAAACCAAGTATTCAGTAATTAAACCTTGGGTTTTAATTGCCTTTCAAACTGAATGTGAAAAATTTATCATGGTATCACATTAACTCCAGTTATATAATTTCCCTGAATGCTTAGAGAATATAAGTGACAGTTTCAAGATACATAATATCTATGGTAATAAGCTATTAATGAATACTTAGAGTTATCAGGTATATTGTTTTTAAATGCATTTCACTGGGGTTTAAACATTCCTAATGGCACAGGATTAACAGCATACTCTGCTCTTATTTATTTTTCACTTTACCTGATAATCAAGAAGAATCATACACAAATATATTGTGCCAGTTGCCTGTTAATTTTGGCAGTTGTCTAAATATGCTCTATCAGGAAATTTGAATAGTAGTCTAGAACATTATCCCATCAAGATTAAAGTCTGCAGAATGTATAAATGCAATCACAAAACAGCCAGGTAGTTGCCTTCATTTTTAGTAGTGGTATATGACAGAAGGCTGAAATCAGTGCTTCAAAGCAACTAGGGAAAATGCAGGTTCTTGACATGGAGCAAAGCCAACAAAAAATTTGAAAATAGCAAATAGCAGTGCTATTTAGTTAAATATTATAGGTCATAACTTCTGGGAGACAGCTGTGTGTTGCTTTGTAACCAACTGTTTTATCTGAATGAACCAAAATGCACTAAAATAGGAGATTATATGAAGTCTGGAAAACTATGCTCAAAAAGGAAAGGATGAAAAGGAGCAAAAAATCAATACAGTACCACTCATTTAGCAGTCAGAAGTACAGCTAATTCAGCTAGTCAGTGCTCTAAAGAAAGGGTTTTGACTTTTTTTTTTAATGACAGGAAGAAAATGTTTCCCTTGTTTGATAATTTTTCAACAAACATTTAGGTTTTCACTGAAAATATTCCTAGAAAAAAATACTCTGCTTTATTCAGGAGAAAATATTTCACTTTGAAGATTTGTTTTTCTAGATTGTGGAAAAAGAGGGAAACTGACAGTATAGGGAAAATATGTACCCTTACTAATAAAACAAGCAAGGAGGAAAAGTTTCTTGAATGCCATTAAATAGAAAATGGTATTTCTCATACTTTTGAAATGCAGTACATTTTCTCCCAAACTCTTTCTAAAAAGAAATTGGTTTTTCTTCCTCCTTTTTCCTGTAAATGCTATGGTTGGAATCCTATATTCGTCAGATGTTGAACTTTTTTTTTTTGGTGTCTTTGTGTCCAGCCTTTACACCAAAGCAGCTGAAAGAGAGTAAGTGCATACTTACAGACCTATAAATAAAAATCTAATCCTCCTTTAAGGATGAAATTGTGCATACCTGTAACATGGAGGAGATGCACAGGAGATCAGAACTAAGAGTAGAAACAGGAACATAGGGAGCCATATGTACTTACATATATTTTTACTGTCTCCCCATTTGCACAGTACCCCTTATTCTGACATACGTGTTGCCCTGAGTGTCTTTGTGTTATGAAGAACACAAGCCTGAAAATCTCCGAGCTTCTCCCTTTGCCTGACACCTGCATTGGGGTAAGGCAGACCAATCTGTTGATTTTGCAGCCAGAACCATGATGCCAAGACATCTTTGATAATGAAGGCAAAATGCAAAGCTGGGCATGCATGAAGTTGCCTTGAGTCTCACGGCATTAAAGCAGGAGACCGCCATGTTGAATGGACAAATGCGGACAGGGGAGGTGCTCGTTTTCATTTTCTCCTTAAAGAAACAAACGTAGAATGAAGGACAATTGCACGATCTCCTGGTTATAAGAAAGAGGTACTCAGGGTATCCAATGCTTTGTACACTGACAGTGGGAATGGAGCTCCCTTGGTGAAAGGACGTATTGTAAAAGGACACTCAACAGAGAATGCTGGTGTCAAGAAACTGATACGAATGGCAGGGTAGAAAGACCCCTGTTATCTTTTTATTAGCTGACTTGGTACCGGGGTAATCTACAGCTCCACCAAGCTCATTGTGAGCCACTTTACCCTGCTGAGGTATGAGTTCAAAGTTAGTTTGGTTGTCTGTGCATGACGTGGTGGGATTTAACTAGTTGCCCTGAGCACAGCAATGCAGCAGATGGGGACTAGAAGGAAAAGAGGACTTAGATGTAGGTAGGTGGCCATTGTGCAAGACTTTCAAGGCGAGGATGAAAGAAACTTCAACTGCAGACTGAAGGAAAGTAGAGATAAGCAAAGGAATTTGCAAAAGGGAGTAATGAAAAAAGGAATAGAAATTGGAAATAAAAAAGTGCTGTGTTCAGAATATCAGGAGGGAAAGGCGACTGTAGCGACAGTCCTTCTGAGCGGGGCAGTGCAATGAGACAGGGAAGCTGCTACTTTTGAGATGAACAGTGTCACACTTTTAGCAATGGGAAGAGAAATAAATATTAAGAAAGATACTCAGCTGTCACAAGTCACTGACTCAGGACAGCTGTAGTAGTGGGACCTGAGACAAAAACTGCTTTAAAGGTTCCCAGTCAGAGAAATGACTCCAGCAGGAGAGAACAAATATAGCATGGGAATGACTCTGCAGTTGCATCTTATCATTGCCACTTTGAGCAGAACACGAAACAGCCGAAGCAAACAGCAGCCCATCTCCCAACAGTCTTCCAACATCATAACCCCACCAATAAAGTTTATTATCAGTTCTGCCTCGTGGAAGAAAAGCGATCAATAAAACATACTTTTAAAATGATTGCTTAACACAATAAGAACAATGCCATTTAGCACTTACATATCAGGTTATGCTCATGCTGTTGCACAAACATTGACTAATGAATCAATAAAAACAAAAGAAGGAAAATCTCACTTTCTCCCTGTTGTCACCAACATTAATAGCAATTTTTAGCAACAATTCAATTTAGTAAACTGAAGGTCTGCCACTGAGGTACTGCTATTTCTTGTGCTCTTGTTGCTTATGTAAGTGTGTGCATGTAATAGCACTCTGACTTTGGCTACACAGTACTCTGAATATTAATTTAATAATAATGTCACTTAGAAACCTATCACCCATGTATCAAAGCACTCAGAAAGGTGTACAGGCATGTCATAGTGACTAAATGTTGCAGACACAATAAAACCAGCAACGCAAAGAAATCATTCATAAAGAGAACAGACTGATTGAAGGAGAACAGGTTTTTATGTAACAGAAGAGCTTTTAGCAATTAAATAGCTTTTCAAAGAATTTAAAGAACCCTCCTCTGCACAGGAAAAGGTCTTCAATACAGTAAAAAAGAAGAGGGGGAAGGAAGGAGATAGCTAACATGAGGGAGTAAGGGTCATTGTCCAGAGGAAACAGCAAGACTGACTGTCAACCTAAGATGTCAGTCGCCCATGAATCTGTAGATGACAGTGAGTGTCCAAGTGCAGTTAACTATCATGACAAGGTTCAGCAAGGTGGTTTCAAGTATGTGATGTAAAACTGTATTGAAACTGTAAAACTGTTTGGAGACCGGCTAGATGATGTAGAACAATCATTTAAATAGAATATTCAGGTTCTTTAATTTAGAGTTTGATCCCCTAGGTCTCCCTGACGGGAGTAAATCTATGCAAATATCTTACTGAATCTCTGTGACTAGCCCTTACCTTGGTGCCAAGGATAGACCTTATGATTTCGAAAGAAGACATTAGCTGCACATGTAGTGTTATGCTTACCCATGCAGATAAGGATGGAGGATAGGTAATTACCTAATCCCTTCCTCCTGGCTACTTCTTTTAATGTTAAATAAAGGTTACTGAATGAAATAGGTAGTTATCCTTAACTCATACAAATTCCCCAGTGATTTTTGTGTGGAATAGATCAGAAGATTTTTCAGTCTCCTTCAGCTTTCCAAATCCCAGTTTTCTCCCTTGCCATAGGAATATCCATCTTGGTACTTAGCAGTAGGGTGATTATATGTAACCATTTTAAAGTGTTCCCCAAAGTGAAAGTGATTGATAGAGAAAAAAAATTTAGGGCAAGCTGACCAAAGATAGTTGTTCATAATTCTGTGGAAAAATTAATGAGTCCTATGCCTCTAACACTTTAGTGAAGGCTGGCTGCTTCATCCTGTATATCTTGAAGGAACACTGCTAAAGAAAAGTGGACAGACTTTTTAAGTGCTGAAACAAGGACAAAAATACTGGTGAATAAGTGTTCCAGGGAAGGAAATCTAAAGCTAAAGGAATACAGAACAGTAAGATTAATACATGGCAGAGAAGGTGGACTTAGGGTGGAGAAGAGTGAAAATGAGTAATTTTTCCATATGAAATTGTCTTCTACCAATATACCAATTAATAGTTCCAGTTCAAGATAGAAATTTCAGACTTCTGAGGTTCGCCTTTTACTAATATTACTATACTGTGTAGTAAATACCCAGAAAGCATCCGTGTAAACTAAGGCTGAGACATAAAGTGATATGGTTGTTTCACCACTTTTGTTATTTGTGATAGTGTTGTTGTGTGTATTGACATTGTTCCCAGAAGAATCATGGGCCAGAATACCACTGTGTTAACTGCCATACAATTTTACTGTAAAAAAACATCTAAAATGTTAGGTAGCTCTAAGCACTGGCCAAAGTGCTTCGCCTCTGTATTCCAATATGCCTCTTCCCCTGTGAACTTTGTATGATCTTATTAAAATGATAAAATGTTTAAACATTCATGACATCAGGTCATGTATAGTAGTACAATGCTTGCATTTTATTAAAGGTCTAAGTTTTTACTCAGCATTTATCACCGGTGAAAATATTAATTGTTCATATACTCCCAAATGTGATCATTATCCTAAATTCTGTGCAGCGCAGTAGGTTTCCAAAACTAGTGGTTTTAGCATAGGCTTAATACCCTCACATGCAAAGACTGATTGAAACTGGGGACAAAAATAGGGGGTATAAAATAAACATAATCTTCGCAGTCCCCAGTGATTTGAAACATTAGCTTTAAAAATACCTTATGGGTGTCAAAGCAGTTTGAGATCTTTACAAAGTAACTGTTCTGTAAAGCCATTTGTTTTGAATTAATCTCCTGACAATGGAAGATGGAAAGGGAGAAAGGAGGAACGGGGAGGGAGTTGCTAATTCTATAGGCCAGCAAATTAGTTATGAAAATTCAGGTTACTGGAAGAACTGAAGATCCATTTAATGTACAATTAAATATCCCTTTTAACAAATAAAGCAGATATAATGCCAACAAAAGGAAGCAGGAATTGTTGAATACAAAATATGCTGAATGAAATGGAGATTCCTTTGATGTGAAGGAATAAAACAGATTTCTGAAATCGCATTATCTCAGTCTGAAAAGAAAAGGCCTCCACCCCAGCACACTGAAATGCAGAAATTTCAAGAAAGGGTAACAACAAAGACTAGAATGAAACCAAAGTAAAGTCTATCTACGGATATAACTGTGAAGGATTATAATATAAAGAGACAGTCCAGAGCTGCAGACTGTAATACATCTGAGGAGAATTGAAGCTTCTGTTTTTTGCTTTACTGGTGATTAAAGCTCATTAAAGTAATACAAATAAAAAATGAAAGAATAAAAGAAAATAAACTGTGAGGCAGGCAAAGATGTTGCTGCAAAAGGGAAAAAGGATGGTAGAGAACTTCAGGTTACCTAAATATTTGTTTTATTTGGTTGAAACTATGTGGAAGAATGATTAAGTGAAAAGGGGCATGATCTCTTAGAAGTGAGCAATCCTGTCTTCACGATGGAGGGAGGATCCCGCGGCTACGTGAACTGTCCTTGAGCATTCCTAGACCATTACAGAAGGGGAAGGCAAGTAGTGGTAAACAAGTAAAGGAGGGGGCCGACAAGCCCCTCCACGTGAACAGCAACTTTGCACCAATCATGTATTCGCTTTAGGCGCGTGAACAGAGACTGTAAACCAATCATACAGCTATTGCTAGTGCATGCTTATTGCTTGTCTATATATACTCTGTGTAAGCTCTAATAAAGGGAGAACGACCATACTCACATTGAGACTCATCGTTACTCCGGGTCCGTCTCCCACTCCGACAAAACTATACTTTTAGCCAATATGAAAATGTATACATCTATACATATATGCATGTGCACATACGTAAATGTATACATATATACTTATATATATGTATATATACAAGTAAATGCACACTTTCACACTAGTACACACTGGGAAATATACTTATTCCCAGGATACAAAGCTGCTAGATACTCACCACATGGCTGCTAGGATGACTGTCTTCTTCTGACCTTAAAACGGTTCTAAACAAGTTTCAAGGTATGCTGTATTATTTGATCATATTATATATTTGATTTACCTGGCATTTGAAGAGAATAGGGGTTCTTATTCTGTAGCTTCTGTGATGGTTGTGTGTGATATAGTCAGTGATCTAAAACTGGCCTGAGGGATCATGATCTTCTGAGGACAACAGAAAGACAAGCTGAATCCCATCTCTTACAGAAAGCTAGTGTCTTCTGCAAACATATTTTCTGATGGATCCAGAACTTTGGCATATTTCTTGTTTGAAATGCTCTGAATTTAGTGACATTTCTGCAAAAGGCAGAGTAATTAGTCACTGGAAGAATCTGTGTGTGTGGGGGGGGGGGATATTTGTCACTCAAAGACTAAAGTCAAAATAGAAGACTATTGAAGGATAGCAATATTTTGATGATTAAAGTGAGGCTGACTGGTCCATTGTTTTCAGGAAGCCAAACTGTACAATTATAGAGGCCCTTCCAGTCGTGAAAATCTATGATATTGTGTTGATAACTTTTTCAGATTTAGCAAATTAACACTTCAAGGGCAAGAAAGGAGTAGCAAGAAACTTTCTGGAGTTGAACAATTGTGAGAGCTCCTTGTTAAATGATTATTTTAATGCTCCAGAGTCTGGCTGTAGTAGGAGTGCCTAGACTGTTGCAAAGTAGTCTTTTCATCATTGTATAAATAAAACAAACAAACAAAACAACGAAGACACATATCTACTTAAGCATTTGGGTGCCTGACTGCTGTTAATTTCAGTAGTACTTAAATAAGCTTAATAGAGCTTGGTTATCCAAATATCATTGCAAGCCTGGGCCTAAGGGTTTCCCAGAAAATGTGGATTTGATTTTGTTACAACTTCAAAAAATGTGCTCAGTTCTCAGACACTGTGGTCCATCTTTCCTGCTAAAAGCTGAAGTAAGTCACTTTCTTTCTGTATGTTCATAATATAACAGAAACGTAGGGTCATGTAGCTTAAATTAAAATAAAACTTTTTTAAAGACTCTGAGCAATATGAGTGCATTGCCTGGCTGGGAAGATGTTGCAATGTTTCTTTAGTCTTACTACCAGGATATTTTTAGTATCCATGCCTAAACAGACAAATTTCCCTTAAACTTTCACTTACATAAAATATAATGAGCTTCTTTTGACTCACATCTTAAAGATTGTTCTTGTGTCTCTAGATTCTTTTACCATTCTGCTTTGAGCCACCTTGTGATTTCATATAATTCCTGAAACATATTTAGAGTACAGGACACATTCTTCTCGTAGCATTTAAGCAATCTACGTATAGAGGCAAGTTCCCATCCCTGCTGCTACTTGATATTCCCTGTTCACATATCAGAGAATCAGTTCAGCTTTGTTAGCGCACAGCATTGCCAGTAGTATGACCTCTTTTTTCTTTTTTTTTTTTTTAATTCCAAGCTTTTCAGAATTCAGACTTGTGTTGGAACAACACTGAATTTAACAAATCCCAACTCTCTATTTGGAATATGGATGGAAGGACATCTTCTTTACCCATGATATACTGTATAGACAAACCCTTTAGGCACAGGATTCACTGAGAGGTTAAAAACTCTGTGGAACCAACACATTAGGTCTTTAGACATAACAGTGGTATACAAATAGGTAGATAGCTCACAGCAAACAGAAAATGACAATGATAAACTTACAAACATTGTCTAGAACTAGAATATGAATGGAAACAACAATCTTCACAGCAAAATTTGAAACAGAACATGCCAGTTTGATAGACTAAGCATGATTTTTCATATAATTTTTGTCTTTTCAGGGACCTTTAGGAGAGACAAATATGGCCCTGCCTTTTAGCCTGTACAGTCCTATTTAGACTATAATTTTCAAAGTATCAAAAGAAGATGGAAAAGTAATTGTCCCCCTCCTGCCCCTTCTTTTTTTGGTCAAAGCAAGTTCTGTCTTAAAGGTGGGAACTTTTTGGCAAGCACTTTCTCTTCATTAGCTATTGATATAAAAAATTCTGGACTTTTGGTTGGGACTTACCTGTTCTGCTTCAATTTTGGGGTAAGTATCATAGCTCCCAGATGAAATTTCTGATCAAAAAGATGGGATGTTTCCTCCACAGGACCGACCCACACATGGTATGGGTTGTGACAGAATGGCAAAGAAGGATTTATTCTGGCACAGTTTCTTCTGGGGTTTAACTTGGACACTGCTCTGACAAAGAGCACAACATTATTAACTGTCATAGAGAGTATGTTCTCTTATTTTTCACCAAAAACTTAAAAGGCTTTAATTTTCTTCCAGTACAGAGTAGAAAATTATCAAATTATCTGTAAGTTCTATGGAATGGGGAACTGCTTTGACCTTAACTCTATTTCCATGCCATTTTCTCTTCACTTTTGCAGTGTGGGAGCATACACGTTGGTGTTCCTCTCAACACTTTGTATTGTAGCTACTGCATTTCACTCCAACTTATAAAAATCAAAGGGAGCTAAAGCCACTCTGTTCAGTGAATTCATAATCAGATCTTAAGGGATCAACTTGGAAAAAATGTGCTATGTTTTTCCATAGGCATAATTACCTATATGTAGCCTCATCAACAGTGTAGAGCAGATATATTCTGCAGCAATATATTTCTAAATATCATGGCATAAAGTTTGTTTTAAAAATTAAAAACAGAGAGTATGGAAGTAGAACAAGAACTATTTATTTCTGTATCTGTCATTATATGTGAAATATAAGTTTTATGTTGTTGTTGTAAGCATACTTGATTGTTTTATTATTTGAGAATTTTACATTAAATTCTATTTAGTAGACTGTGGAATTGAAACACTCTAACTTACAAAAATTAAACATGCTAGATCAAATAATTGAGGCCAGATCTGGGGCTTGGCATAAAGAGAGTAGCTCCACAGAAGTAACTGAGGATACCAGATAGACATCGGGTCCCAAAACATTTATAGCTTTCTGGTAGGAAAGGTTATGCAATTCTAAACTGGAACAGTAATCATCAGCATATTTTATTTGTTTTTATTTTTTAGGTTAAGGAGCTATGATCTTGTATTCAATTATACATGACTGAAGAAGTATCAATACTTCATGGATGTTACCCTGATCATGACAGCACTTTTTGGATTTTAATCCAGCTTTTAGGACTTCCATTAAAATTCAGAATGTTTTCCAATCTTTAAAGTTTTAATTCCCTCACTGGGTAAGAAGGCAGTAAAAAAATGAAGTTATCTCACTTAATACTTACTTTAAAACTGGACCTATGCAGTATTTTGAAGGTGAAGAATTTTGGTAAAGCTCAAGATCTGAACATAGACTTTGTGGGCTAAACTTATCTCACAGATTTTTCATCTTAACTAATAGCACTTTACAGACTAGCAAATTTCTCAACAAAATATTGAGCCTAAACTTATAAAACCTTTCATATAAAAAAAAAAGTTAATAGAAAATAGGTATGTCAGATGAAAAGAAAAAGAACAGAAAACTTTCTGCTGGTAATGAGTTTGCAGGTTTTGGCCATCATAGATTCATGGAGAGACAAGATTCTTTAGGAGCTGCGACACTAGCAGGACTGTAATAACCACAGAATAAAATACAGTGGTGGTTATTTGGTGTTAATAGGATTCTACTTTTGTGAAACATGCTGGGAGATTTAGAATAGGCTACAAAGAGAGACAGAGTGACACAAATTGGATTTAGCTACTAGTTTCATATGAATTTATGGGAACAATAAAGCAGGCGGAGTCACACTTGACAGTTTTAGGGGATTGAAAAAAGGGAGTTCCAAGGCAAAAGCTATATAAAACATACACTTAGAAGCACAAAGTTCACAAAACAACAATAGAAAAATGTGCACTTCCAAGAGGAAATTGCAGACATTTAGTATGGTATTTTTCTTAAAGGCATTTACAGATTTTTTTCTTAAGTCACAGGTCAGTTTTATTAATATTTTGCATAAAGAAATTGTCCTCAAAGCTCTATTAGCATTTTTGAACACTGCTTTTCCAGCTGCTTTTTTTTGTGCATTTACTACTAATATTCAATATTTTATAAAACTGATACACCTTTACCTTGTGTTATCAATATGTTTACTCTTTTATTATAATAATCATGGTAAAATAATTTACAGTGGAGAGTAAATGAAGAGAAAACAACACAAACAAAGAAAACTAACTTTTTTAATCATATATTTCTTTGTAAAAGCAGATTTATTCATTTCACTGTTATTTGTCATTAGGCACTCTATTACGTAGTAAAGTGGCTAACTTACCACCTAAAAGAGTGGTAACCAGTAGTGTAGACAAGAAAGAAAAATGTGTACAGATATCCCAAATTTTACCTCATCCAAGACTACATTTTTTCTAATCTTTAAAAGTAAACCTGAATTTGCAAGATTTCTGAAAAAGATAAATGCCAAATCCCACATTTTCTGGAACAAATATAGAGTAGTTTTTTAAAGAAAAATAGAGTAGGAGAAGCTAGAATTCACCAAAGTCCATGGCGGTGGAAGCTCTTGCTGTAGGTTTAACCCTTCCCTACACTGGACAGCTTCCTCCCTTTGTTTTGTTGTATTGTTTGGAATTTCTAGTTCTTATGGAGCAGACTGAAGAGAGGCATAACAGCATCCGTACAAAATACACAATCCACATTTTTACTAAAATTACCACATAAAAGTCTTTCTGATCAGCTTCTGGCAAGGTTGATGAAAGAGAGCTTACTTGGAAGAAGCGGAGAGAAGGAGAGAAAAGACATAGAAAAGCAATTTGTGGGAATATTGAGAGCTGAGCTTAGATGAAAACATATTAATGTGTACAGGAATTATATGAGCACAGAGATTTTACACTTTATGTACATGAATAACAAAAAGTGAATTTTAAGTGGAACATTATAACATTCAAGCGCTAACATTTGACTCAGAATATTGCTTATAGTTTTCATTTGTTATCTGGGGCTAGGGAGAAGGAGCATATATATGTGGCTGTGCATGTGAAAAGAGAAATAAAAAGTTCTCTTTTACTCTTGAGTAGGTGGCTATGACCATCTTATAGTTATCAAAGCCATGCACACCAGATAGGTCAAATTGTTTCTATAACTACCTCTTTTTCCTCTCTTATATTCAGATTGTTTATGGGAATGATTTGATGCATTTTCAAGCCCTGACAGTAATATCAAATGGCCAATCAGAAGCATATTATACATCTAAAATGATGTCCTTTGAGTACTTTAAGGCGGATAAGGTTTGCTTCTTATAAATTGTCTCATTATAACTGTCAAAACCTTCTCTAACCTCAATGCATCCAGACGCTTGCATTAATGATGAAAAGCGTGAAACCTGGTAGCTTTAGACTCTTTTTGACTTGATTCAAGAGTTTTTGTTAAATAATTCATTCCTGACTGTCCTCATTTGTTTCTTGCTCTTAAATTACACATTGATTTTAACTGGGCTGCTCCCAAGAGTGTTAAGCTTGTACCTGTTTCTTTTTTAAAAATAAGTTTCTCGGTAGAAAGGTTTTTCCAGGCTCTCACGGCTTTACCAGAAGTAGACATTTGGGTGATTAGCTGAAGAAATGCATGATTAAGCCAAGATATTCACATGGGTAGGTAGGAACCCATGAGGCAAATTAAGTGGATCCATTTGCTGAAGTCATTTTAAAAATACATATCACGAGGAGGAATATGATGTACAAGAATTCTAAGGTACTCAAGGGCTGTCATGTGGAAGGCAAAGAATAAGGGTGTTAAGCAGCACAGATTATATGACAAATAGCCCTTAAAACCTGCAGCTGTTTGTAATGCCCTAGACAAAGGAATCCCTGGAGGGTATACAAATACCATGCAGGCTGTGTTTGAAAGCCCAAGACTTAATATTATTACTTTTAATTTCATGAGTATAGGATTTTCTTTGCTTTTACATTCGTGACAGTCAGTTGTAATACATTGGCTTTATACAGGCAGATATTCAACAAAGGAGCACAGCCATTGCGATGCTGAGCACTGCAACATTTCCAATTTAACAGCTCAGGCTCCTGGAGTAGAATAAAGAAAGTCAATCCATGTTTCCAAGGTCCCAGTACATTGAATAGGGGAATAGGTATCCAGACTGAGATTCATAAAAGGCAGAGGATATACACCAAAGAGAGGCATGTCTGATACTCTGCTTCATAACATTTGGTCTCGTACCTGTTGAAACGCTGAACTTGGAATAAGATATTTTGATGAAAGTTAGGCAAACAGTTGCAAAACACCTCTTTTTCTTGAGAAAAATTCTGATTTTCTTTTTTTTAACTCTTCATCTTAGGGAAATCAAGTGAGCAATTTAATTTTTGGTCACTGCTGCTTGCACCTATCCTTTATATGTGAAAATCAGAAATGTATTCAGGTTATTAATGATGTAAATAGGAAGTAGGTGTGATTGTCAATGTCACTATTATTTGGGGCAAAAAATGCTTGAAAGACTAAATAAAAAGAAACTAGATGAACTCCCGAGTAAATCTGACATTTACTGACAATCTAACAAGACTGAAAATGCTTTTTAGTGTATATTTAATTCCTCCATGTGGAAATTGACTTCCATGGTTAAAGTTTCACAGTTTTTTCATTATATTAAATTGGTGTAATGTAGGTATGTCATTAAGAACTAGTATGCATAAACACACATATCTGCATGCATATGCAAACAAATGTACAGCCCATAGTCCATGCGCTTAGTTTCATTCCTGGTAAGTCCTATTGCTTGACAGGGGAATGGGTCCAGTTCTTCAGGGAGAAGAAACCTTCTCTCTCTTTCATAAGCGAAGGGTTGTGAAGCAGGGCCCAAAACACTGGGTCCTTAATTAGAGCAGCTCTGGAGGTCAGAACAACCTGGGGCATGAGACCTCGTTACCAAATGGGCTTAAAAGTACGTAAACGATAACAAGTAGGAGTACAAGTATATGTTTTCTGTATTTCACACTCTTGTAACTAGAACATTGCAACTGGAATCTTGTACACTTCTCATGGTCAAAAATCAAAGCTGGTTGAAATGTTTGTGATATGTAGGAAATTTGTCTAACATGAGGAAAGAGGGCAATGGAGATATTTTTCATATCAAGATAATTCTTAATTCAAGAAGGATGTTAATAATCTGAAGAGGGCTCAGAGAAGGGCCATGATTAAAGGACAGTACACTGTCCCTTTATTCTAAAAGAAGGAAGGATATCAGGCTGTTTATCTTAGCAAAGAGAAGGCTAAAGGGCTTGCTTCCTATGTAGGAAAGGAAATTTAATAATAAAGGGCTCTTCAATCTATCAGGCAAAGGCAAAATAAGACCCATGATGAAGTTTGACAAATGAAGACTGGAATGATGCAGTTTTTAGCAAAGAACATATTTAACCACTGGAACCATTTAGCAAGAATTTTGGGAGGCTCCATGCCAGCAGACAGTCAGAACAAGATATTTCTTTTTACTTGAAAGAGGAAGTATTTTAGAGAAATGTGTGTCTAGTCATGTAAAATTTCAGACTGGATAAGTGGACTCTATTGTATTTTTAATCTATGGCTGTAGAGCGTGTATCACCTTTGTATGTTAGAAATTTTGTGATTATTTATAGTGAGTCAAGGTTTTCATTCCAGATTATCTTAGTTCATTTGTTCATTTTTTCTGTATTGTGGATCCCACAGTTTTGGGATCCTGAAATAGGTAGGTAGGTTGGTCCCTGATATATGAACTGAATATAAAATAAATAAAATGCAGATGGCTGAACTTGAATCAAGTATGGCCATTGTAAAGCCAGCAGATCATGAAACAGAGTGGTCCAAATTTCTTCTTGGATGATGTTTTAAAGTGTAGGTTGATAGAAAGTCATAGGCTCTAAAATTAACATGGAACTTCTTTCAGTAAGAGAATAAAGGAAAAAAAAACCCTGTAAACTAAGCTTGTCTGGACTGAATCAATTATTGAGCAAGAGTGTTCAAGTCTTTAGTGAAGTTACAAAATCATTTTTCAAGGTTATTGGAAAATAATCTTTTCTGATCAGTGACCATTTCATAAGAACAAATGTATAGAGGGAGCCCCTTCTAGACTTCATGCCTCTCAAACTAGGCCACTTCCAGACTACAGTTCCCAATATCATTATCAGTATTTGTACCAAAATATAATGCCACAATATGCACCTATAACATAACTGAAGTTGAGGTGAGAATGAAATATGTAAAGTCCTGCAGCTCTTCCTTCCTTCTTTCTTTCCTTCCTTTGAGATCCAAGAACACATCTTGTGACTTCTATGCTTGATTAAGGAATATGTAATCAGAAGAATTTGTCGGTATTTTTTTTAAGTGACTTTGAATATGTAACTTGTGAATATAACATAAATTTGCAAGTTAATTTTTAAATTACATTTCACTAAGATTTCAGAAGGTGTGACTCTTGAATTCCCAATCATCCATTTCCTGTCTTATTCATGCTAACATGTTAATGTGATCATCTAAACTTTCAATGCAGCATAGAGATTGCTCCTTCTAACCTTCATCTGAAAAACAAGCACATAGTATATATGCATGTGCGTGTGTGTGTGTGTGTGTACACATACAGACATATGGTTAGATTCAGGCAATTTGGTGTTTGGGCTGTACTCTGCAATATATGCCATGTGACAGATACCCTGTATCTTAATATTTATAGGAATGTGGTACGGCTGAGAGTCGAACTGTAATGTAAATTCTGTTTACAGTCTTGCTGTCTGAATGGGTCTTTCCTTCTCTATTCTTAATCTGTCACTAATAAGAAGTTATACAAAAGGTCCTGAAGGAAGGAAGAGAAGTTGCCAGTAGATCCTGTTCATTTTCTAGTTGCTGTTGACTTTTACATATGGTGTCAGCCAGTCCTTCCCATGTACCATTTCTACTGGATAAATGCTAGATAGCTGATGTACCATAATCACTGTCTGTTATTTTGACTCCCAGTAGCCTTGTGTCGCTTTGTCTGACCTTTGAAATCTACTTATACTTAGATTTTAAACTGGAGCCTTTTGCGTTTAATACAATCTTGTAATGCTTAAAATCAGGATTCTTAGGAACTGCTGTAAATAATACTGGGAGTATCAATTACTTGTGAAAGTAAATAATTTTGTTGTTGTTGTTAGATGCTCAGCCTGCTGGAATGTAGGATGGATGCTGCCAGGCAGAATTTCTCCTTGTTCACCAACTGTCAGTGAAAAGTTGACTGTAGATGGGGCCCAGTCTTTTCAATACTAGAACAACACGAAGGATCCTCAAACCTGGAAGATGCATTTGCCAGAGGATCACACTTCAGCTGGGGAATTTTCAACTCACAGATTAACTCAGAGGTTTCTCTATTACTTTGGGGGGTTTTTATATTTAGACAAGGAAAATGACCATAAGAAAAGAAATTAGTAATGTCTGTGTACTGCTGACAGTCCAGACTGCTTTAATTGCCCTTTCATAGGGGTGCTAATTGAAGGTTTTTACCCAAACTTAATTGGGACTGATCAGAATTATAGCATCTGGCAGTTTTATTTGTCCTTGTTCAGTTGTGCTTAATGTTGCGTAGCCTCAGAGTGGAATACTGTCTCCAGTTATTATCAGGTCATGTTTGAGCCAGCTACTGAAGAGGTGATTGGACCTTTGATATGTTTAGCTACTAGCATCCTTGGAGGAGATGAAGATCCTTTTCCGCTGATGTGATCAGTGGATTATCTTCCCCTCTAGCCTATATCATTTTCTGTACAAATGCTTATAAGATTCATTTTTTTAATGTATATTAATGTGCAAATAAAAAGCTCCATCTCAGCAAGCAATTCAAGTGAATCCCAAAGCTCTGCACAAAAGCAGAACATGGCCAAAGTCAAGTCATTTTTAATTTCTAGCTAACATTTGCTGAAATATTTTTCTCTATTTGACCAGCTCCACTCAACAGGAGCCAATATCCTCATGTTGTCAGTAGCATGCACAACTGCACTAATCAGATCTTTCCTTGCACTGCAATTCCATTTTTGCTTAGCTTCACTGGGGTCTCCATCAATGTAGCTGATTGCTATGGTTACGGACTACCTGCTGTATGTGAGACCTGAAGAGGCTGCCAAAGAACATTTTTCACTCCACATAGGTAAATATTACCCTTTCCTTATTTGAAAATTGTATGTATTTATTTAAATCACAATTACTGATTATTTTTCCTACCACAAAAGTCATTTTTAGCACAACTGCAATCACTTTTAACCAAAAGAAAAGGATTTTGACAATATGGAACACCTTTGTTTCCCCTTTGTCTCTATGATGATCTGAGAACAGTAACCGTGTAATCATGTAATAATATATTGCCTTTGACATCTTCCTCCTTTTTTTTTGTTTATTTTGTTTTGTTTTCATCATGATTTGAAGGTGAGAAAGCAACTGATTCGAATGGTGGAGCTGGCATCAATGTGTACAGCATGGTTAGTGCTGTGGCAGGAGCAGCAAGAATGAACGAAAGAGTCCAGAGTTTCCACTCTTTGCAAAGCAATGACCATATATTCCTAAATATGTGTATTGCATTAAATAAACCTGCTTATTGCATGCACATACTTGCCTTCCAGCATGTAAAATATTCAGCAATGGAACTTAGTTCATTTTCAGGAATGGATAGTTTGGAGAAGGGTGCTTAAAATGAAATGCTGCTGTCTTGTAAAACTACTTCTGATCACTCATTATTAAGGCAACATATCAAATTTGTCATCTTGTGGATCCAGCAACCTCTTCTATAGGTAGAGCATCTGAACTATGAAGATCATTTTTAAAGATTTGAGACCTGTTTTGTCAGGTCAAAATATGGCCACAGGAAAGAACAATAAAATAACAGAAATATTTACACTCATCTTGTTGAGAAAAAAGAAATATCTAAACTCTTTTCTTAGTGAAAGTTAATTCTTGTTTTATCTCAGTTTATTTGTGCTATTGCAAAAAACCCTCTCTTTCCTGCAACTAAACTATTTGTCTCTCTACTTTCAGTAACTGCATCTCATAGCTGCTAACTTCTAACAAGGAAGATACTGTTTCTTCAAGCCTCCCTTTTGCAAACGTTGAAGCTGAAACTTTTATTTTCACAGTAAACTAACCTCAAGGAAACCAGCTATGAAGACAACTGAGCTAAGGCATGAAAGCCTAGGCTGCTGGAATTTTTATTAGTCTTCACACATCAGTGGTTCCTGTACTCCTGAAGATACTTGAAAGCTGCATGACAGCCTGGGAAGGTACACAGAAAAAGGTCTAGCATTAAGCAATTTGTATGTTTGTCCAAATCAATAGGAGAAAAATTTTACCTCAGATTTCTGTGGCAATACATATTTTTTAGAACTATCAGGCAACTGAAGGAAGAAGTCAGATATGCCAGGAGCTGTGAGGTGAAATGTAACAATGTTTTATTAAGTATGGAGATCTGAAGCTATTTCTCAGATGAAAAGTGGCGTGTATAATAGACAGGGACAGATGGTTTATATTATCCAAAAGCAGGCATATATTACAAACTGTTATTATTCTTTTCTTTGACTGAAGGAGATTGTCCAGCACAGGGAGGATTTGATCATCCAAACAGCAGATCAGACAAAGTCATGGATCCTCCATAGGTATATAAAAACAGATAACCACATTTAATGGTATAGAGTAGCTCTTAGATTCTAGCTAATGCAGTGTGACAAAGCATCTACCTACCACATTATTGGTATAGGAAAGAACTGGAATGTCCCGATCAGCAAGAAAAGTAGAGGTCTCCATTCGTGGTGACCTGAAAAATAATTTAAAAAAATCGCATCAGATAATCACAGTGTTTCTTTTCAACTTCAAATTTTAAACAATTGCAAATAACAGTAAATGCGCTGAAATTTTGAAATGCAGTACCTCTTGAACACAAAATGTCCTATTTTGTTTGTAGAGAATTATTTAGACAAGATCCAATGAGACATTTGATGAACACAAATCTTTTTTTTTAGTGAGAGATGAAAAAAAAACACATGCAAAATGATAACACTTTCCTCAAAAATGTCATACAGAAATGATTTTGATAAAACATTTTTTCCTACTAAAAAAAGGTCTTGGCAAATGCCAGTTAATTTATATGATTCATAAAGATATCAGAGAAGCTTCTAAACTAATCTCCCTTGGTTGGCCATGCTTCTGCTTCAGACCTGCTTAGAGAGTCCTGAAAAGAGAAATTTTTTTCTTAGGTTTTTTTTTAATTCAGAACAATTAACAGAATATTCAAAGTTTATCCCCTCCCAAAATGATACTTTGAACTCAGTTCCCAAATCCAAGACCTTAGAATTCTTTTATAATCAGAAGAAGAATGGCAGCATTCCCCTTTCTGTTTTCAGAAGAAATAAGTAAGCAATCATAAAAGGTTAACGAGAAGAACACATAGATATCACTGTAGAAGGATGTCAACATTTTGCAGATCAGTTTCCCTCTAAAAGGTATTTTAACTGGCCAGTGGCGGAGTGGCTTTGCAAACAGAGTTTAAGTTCATTCATTAGGTTCATTCATTAAGTTCATTCAGTGTTTAAGCCAGATTTTAAACCAATATAATGTTTTTGAAAATGGTGGGATTATTTTCTTTTGTAGTGCAAAAAAAGTAATTGGATCTGTCACATTTAAGGGAAATATGTCTTTCACCTCTATTTTGGAGAATTTTGGTTTAGTTTTGAAGCTTCACTTTGGGTGGATCTGAATGGATTTCTTTACAAGAACAATGCAACTTTAGGTGAGAATACAGAGAAAAGCAAGCTGAGGTCAAAATGAAGGGTACTGTAAAATGAGGTCAGAACTTCAGCTCAACTAAACTATCTCGGTACTTTTAAATTCATATAGTGTAAGTCAGTGTTCTTCTATTCTACTATTAGACAGTGATTTACATATCTAGCCCTATAAGTTTCCCAAATTAAATGTGATTAAACTTTCCCAGTCTTAATAATTGGCATCTATTTCTATATTATGTGCATATGTTCAGCATGAGCTTAAAATACAAATCTTACGAATGGAAAAACTGAATAGTTTTTTTCATGTCTACCAGCATATCCAATTAATTCAGCACTTAGTATAAATATATAATATATTTTACAGACTATCCAGTTGAGAAGAGACAGAATTTATTAATCTCCTAAACTGTTTATAATGTATGCAATTATCTGTTTATTTTATTAATATTAAAGTTTCAAAGCATTTAATTTTGCATATATATGCACTTGTTAATAGCTTACTAGACTAGGCTTAAGAAGTAAACAAACTACAAATTAAGGAACTTATGTACAACCATAAATACTTGCAATATAGTAACAGATGAACATGCTGAACCTGTGAAGAGCTGAGAAAAAAGATTTAGATGCTTAAGAACGCTTTCATACATAAATAGCTGCAAGTGCATGAATACTTTATAGACAACTTGCTTGTCCATACATTCTGTGACTCTTACTGAACTCTGAAAACACTTGTGGTTATTATATCTCATCTTAGTATAAAACCATGCATTTATTATAATATTATGACAGAGATATTATATTAAGTATAATACAATCATTGCAAGTTGATAGTTTTATGTACAATATAATAAGCTGTTGTACAAAGAAACCCTCCTTTAAAAGACAAGCCATCAAAATTTTGATTGTCCAGTCAGTATCAATCCAGTCTATAAAAATTTAGATGGAAATGATATGAAAACATGACATAGAAATATACTGACTCCTGTAGTTTTTCTCAGCAGGTCTGAAACCTTTGGCTACATAACACAGGCCTTTACCACCTGAGCTATTGCAGTAAGGAGAAGCAGTCATGGGAACACTGTACTGTACTGTCTGGAGAGCAACCACTGACCAGCTTTCAGCAGGGGTGAAATACTCAGTTTCACATCATTTGCTGGCTACCACAAGAATGGTGAACGTTGGTTATTCTGATTTCAATTCTAATCTCAACAAGTTTTATCAATTGCACAATCTTCTCTCCATGTCTCTGTGGCCACTCTGTGACTATCTATTTATTTTTTCCCCAAACTCTTGGCACTTCTTGTCCTGTCTGCTGCACCTTAATCTTCTGCTCTACTTTCCCGGAGCATGACAATGTGAGGATTGACAATGTAGAAGGGAAAGGCTCTTTTCTGCTCAACCCTTCTTCCCATTCCTGTGTTCAGCTTCACATTACTCTTTCTAACCTCTGTGGCTGCAAGGAGCAATTTTGAGGAAAGTAGAGTTCAAATCTCCATTCTTGTAACTGAAGAATCTTAGTGGGGATGGTAGATCAGCAATTGTGTGGGCCTGAAGCACCTGACTGGGGATGAACACACCTGGATGAACATATGGATGGATGGAACAGAGATATGGCAGGAGCATCAAATAAATCTCTCCAAAACAGGTAAGGAACATGCTTTTCAGACTGTCACAACTTGAGCAATTTCAGGAATATTTTCATGAGGGGAGGGAGAGAACCTGAAAGCATAGTAAACAGACACTGCAAAATCTTCTCTCGGTAAGTCATGTGTTACAAGGATCGGTTGTACAACCCTTCCATTAATCTTACATTTTGCACAGTTGGAAACATAGACAAGCTTTCAGGAATTCAGCTTTCAGACCTTCTTCAAAACAGATGCATCAGAAATCAAAGGTAAATACAACAGAGGCCAGTTGATCAGAATTAATCTCTTAAAGGAAAAGCAGAGAAATGTAGTTTATGCCCTCTGGAACACAGAGAAGTTAGTGGTGGAAAAGGAGTTTAAAATGCATCATAAACCAGTCACTGCTGAGTGGTTCTTGGTATCCAGTATCACTGCTGTCTTCCCGCTCCATTTCTTCCACAAGACCCAAAGGTGATCTTTGTGTACATACTTATTTAAATGTCAAGCAGTTTGTCTTTATTTATATTTAGATTTGAGACTTGAAGATGCGTTTTGTATGCCCAAAAGATTCCCTACTTTTCCCAGCCTTATCATTCTTATCTGCAAATCTTGTTTTGCCTGTAATCTTAGATTATCACAGGTACAGCTATGCTGTCTCTAGAATATTATAACTTGGGATACAGTGCTAATTTTGCAAGAAGCCTCCCATAATAAACAAAAAAGATGACAAACTGGTTACAGAAGAAAACAGATCAAGCCCAGAGCATGATGACAGTTTGGGGATTCACTGTGAGACAGTGTTTTTTAAACCTAAATGTGCAGTGGCTATCCTGGTTTGTCAGCCTGCACTCTGGCTGGGGTATTTGGGTATCAATAACAGCAGTCTGTGTAATAGCACACATATGCATCCCAAGGTGGTGGCTGTCTTTTAAAAGGAACTAAATAATGTCAGTAGATAACATTTAAATTGAGGAATCAGCTACAGAGGTGTGACTATCTTTTCTTCTATAACCAAAGAAAGCCGGTATTATTAGAGACAAATTTGTCACCTAATTGAAACATACAAACTAAAAATACAGTTTTCACAAGGCATCAGGTTTGTAGTTTATAGAGTGAATATTACTAGCACGATGCAGAAAGAATGAGTTCGAAGCCAGGTAAGCTCGCATGGGTATCTTGTGAGCGAGCACAGTGGTTTGGGAGGGTTCAGGTTATGTCTTCTCATGCAAGTTGATTTACTGTGAGAAGAGTTCAGGCTATTCACTCCTAGGTAAAAATAATCCTTCTGTACAAATACAAACACACATGAAGACATGATAGGGAAACCTTTACTCTTTTCCATAGGTAAAATATCTAAAGATGGAAAAAAAAAAGTTTACATGACTTTAATTTTTAAATTACAACTGAGATTTTAGAGTTTACTCGTGTTTGCGAGGCCTCTCCTTTCAGTTTAATTTAGTTTGATCAAACAAATGCACTAATCTTCTGAAATCCACTTATCTGCAAAACACTTTTTAGTTACATGGACTCTAGCTAAAAAAGTAAGTGAAAAGCAAAGATTTATAGTCACATTCCCCTCCTCCCCCCCAGGTCAGTTAGTAATTCTTACCTTTCTTTTAAGAGACTAAACAAAGACTAAACAATATGTTTTTCTGTTTACATGTATATCTTAAGGGGTCAACAAAAAATAAAAGGAAGAAGAATGTAAGGACACTCACAGTTTATCAACTGCTATAAATCAGGGATATATAACTAGCCTACTGTATTTAGTAGAGTACTGCAGGCAATACTTATTCATGGTGTATAACTTTTAAAAGCAAATTAGATGCTTTTGTTTTACTAGATTTTGATAGCTTTTATTAGATGAGTATAATTTGCATATTTCATTGAAACTGTATGCAGTGGACTGATAGTGGATGTTTTTGGTGCTGGTGTTGTTTTCTTAAAATATTAAAATATCTTTTCTATGAAATTCCTTCCATTCCTGAAGCTATGGTTATATTTGTGTATTTGTAATTGCAGAAATCAGAATATTGCTCATCTTTACTCTTTTTGTATAGTACTTCATAATACAGTACTTCATAGTATCACCATATACTTTCATCAGCAGTTGCGATGCAGTCATTGTGAAGCATTTCTAAAAACCCAACCACTATAGCAAAATTTTTTTTAAACATTCTCAAAAGATTGTAGGCGAAAAAGAACAAAACAGAAGTTGGTGCCAACAGCTAAATAACAGTTTCTAAATAGTGCTGGGATCAAGCCAGTGTAACAACCATTCTTTCACAGAATTCATAATCTGTTTTACCCTGTGCTGAATGTCACAAACTACCTTTCCAACCATACTCAGAGGTACTGCAAGTTTCTTCAGGAACATAACTTGCCTAAACAGCAATATTATGGCACTTTGTAATTTAAATGTAGAACCATGCTGGATGGCAAAAGGTGCGTAAAAGTCTGGATGTACAAAAATATTGATAGGAAAGATGCACAATGCACAGACTTTCTTCTATCATGTCACAAAGGATGCCAGATATATCAAACAGTGTTAATAAAGGATTATAAGTGTTTAAATCCTGTGGCAAACCTGCCAGTGGTGTGTCGTGTATGTCATAGTGTTTGGAAGCAGTGGGAAGCAGAGTGCTACATCTACTGTTGCAGATGTAATCTTCTTCAGTAGACAGACTGTATCTATCTTTCAGACATAGATCAAAGTCTATGGCATCACAGGACAGTTCAGGCTGGATGGGAACTCTGGAGCACAGTCCATGCCCCTGTCCAAAGCAAGTCTAGCTTCAAAGTTACGTCAGGTGGCTCAGGGTGGTGTCCAATCAAGTCACGAAAATCTCCTAGGATGGAGATTCCCCATACTCTTGTCAACCTGTTTCAGTATTTAACAACCTGCACTGTATTATTTGTTTATTATATATGATTGGAATTTCCCTTGCTGCAACTTTTGTTCATTACTTCTATTCTTTTTGATTCCTTTGTCCTCTTTGTCCACAGAGAGTCATAATTCATCTTCTCTATGGCAACCTGTTAGGGAGCTGAAAGCAGCAATTAGTTTCCTCCCTTTAGCCTTTTCTTCTCCACGTTTATCTGTGGCTTATCTCCCTAAATGCCTGCATCATGTAGACTCAAACCCATGCTCAAGGAATGCCTAAGGAAAAATCCTTTATCTATGCTACCTCTTTAGCATGGACTCAAA
Organism: Apteryx mantelli; assembly: GCF_036417845.1. Classification (NCBI taxonomy): domain Eukaryota; kingdom Metazoa; phylum Chordata; class Aves; order Apterygiformes; family Apterygidae; genus Apteryx; species Apteryx mantelli. The sequence continues at coordinate 157,191,080 of NC_089979.1, forward strand.
TCTCTGTATGCCTCTATCTATACAGGAGGGATATCCAGTGTCAAGCCTAGCTGTTTCTATCTGTCCCTTCTGTCCTGACGGCACTATCATATTACTGCACCATCTCTCTTTGGAGGGCCCTGCTGTCAACCACCATGGGGCAAATAGTATTCCTACCCAGGAAGAGCTCACACTGCCTGTAGAATAGAAGTGACAGATTTAGCCTGACTTCAATGATACTAGATGTAGCAGTATGGATTTGTGGAACTAGGTTATGGGAGAAATTCATCTTGGAACTGCTCGTAGCCCAGGTCACAGAATCACAGAATCACAGAATCACTGAGGTTGGAAGGGACCTCTGGAGATCATCTAGTCCAACCCCCCTGCTCAAGCAGGGTCACCTACAGCACATTGCACAGGATTGCATCCAGGCGCATTTTGAATATCTCCAGAGAAGGAGACTCCACCACCTCTCGGGGCAACCTGTTCCAGTGCTCTGTCACCCTCACAGTGAAAAAGTTTTTCCTCATGTTAAGATGGAAGTGTCTGTGTTTCAGTTTGTGCCCATTGCCTCGTGTCCTGTCGCTCGTCACCACTGAAAAGAGTCTGGCCCCATCCTCTCGACACCCTCCCTTCAGATACTTGAACACATTGATAAGATCTCCTCTCAGCCTTCTCTTCTCCAAGCTAAACAGGCCCAGCTCTCTCAGCCTTTCCTCATAAGAGAGATGCTCCAGTCCCCTAATCATCTTTGTGGCCCTTCGCTGGACTTGCTCCAGTAGTGCCACATCCCTCTTGTACTGGGGAGCCCAGAACTGGACGCAGTACTCTAGATGTGGCCTCACCAGGGCTGAGTAGAGGGGGAGAATCACCTCCCTCGACCTGCTGGCAACACTCTTTCTGATGCAGCCCAGGATACCATTGGCCTTCTTGGCCACAAGGGCACATTGCTGCCTCATGCTTAACTTGGTGTCCACCAGCACTCCCAGGTCCTTCTCAGCAGAGCTGCTTTCCAGCAGGTCAACCCCCAACCTGTACTGCTGCATGGGGTTATTCCTCCCCAGGTGCAGGACCCTGCACTTCCCTTTGTTGAATTTCATGAGGTTCCTCTCTGCCCACTTCTCCAGCCTGTCCAAGTCTCTTTGAATGGCAGCACAGCCCTCTGGCGTATCGGCCACTCCTCCCAGTTTTGTATCGTCAGCAAACTTGCTGAGGGTGCACTCTGTGCCTTCATCCAGGTCATTGATGAAGAAGTTGAACAAGACTGGACCCAGGACTGACCCCTGGGGGACACCGCTAGCTACAGGCCTCCAACTAGACTCTGTGCCACTGAGCACAACTCTCTGAGCTCTGCCATTCAGCCAGTTCTCAATCCACCTCACTGTCCACTCATCTAACCCGCACTTCCTGAGCTTGTCTATGAGGATGCTAGGGTCAGTATATAGGCAAATACAAAAGGCAAGAGCTTCAGTATTTCCATATTTCTTAAGCAAAAGGTGACCAATAGAAACTTTATTATGTCTATGAAAAGTATAGATGGAAATCCAACTTTTCAGCTGTCTGCAGCTATACAGGATGTGAACATATGTATACATACTGCTCAGGTGATTTATTTCTCTAATATTTTTGTTTTCTGCACAAAATCCTGTTGGAGAATTGGTGCTTCTACCTACATTTATGTGTCTAAAGTGTTAAAAAGAATGGGATCCAGGGTCATTTCCAAAGAGAATGATTCCTTTGAGCAGAAATGTCATGTCATGTAGGCAAGCAGATCCATTTGCCCCATAAAGTCTCCAGAGGTTAAAACTGCATGAGCAATAGCATTTTTGTAATAACCACTGGATTTTTTTTTAAAACATGTCAGTTCAAGCACAAAAAAAGATTAGACTTTATATTTTGCAAATTATTCATGAAAAGAGTACATATAATATTGAGATAGTAGTCATAATCTGCATTTGAATGGAGAAGTTTCAAAGTGCTTTTAATAGGGAGGAGGAGAGAAGGAGGGTGATGAAACTGTGAACAATTATTAGTTGAAAAAATATCCTATATTTTCTCCCATATTTATTCTTATGCCAAGTGAGTCTGAATAAAAGTAGCATTGCTGGCACTAACATATGGCAAGTTCTGAGAGTGTTTATATGGTGGGCCCACCAATTATTACTAACCTTTTAGGTAATGAACAAAAGACATGATTTTTTATCCAATTATATATCTTTCCTTTTCTCAATGGTTTTGTGAATAGTTCTTTCAAAAGAATTCTTTTATTATTTTTTTTTCAGCGACAAAACAATAAGATCATGCCTACACCAGGATGTTACATTGATCTAGTTTGTTCTCTCTAATTGCATTGATTTAATGCTGTTGAACTGAAAGCTCCTACTACTCCACTGTGTTATGCAGTCTTAAGGTATTTTGTAATTGGTACATCTACAAACTTTTGTGTTTTTTTCAAATTCAGCCATCAGTCTGTCTTTTCTTGCAGTGTACTGTGTGCAGCCTATCACAAAAAATAAACAATAAGACCAGGGATTCTGCAACTGAGAGCAAAGAATCAGACTCCTGTGGTCCTTTCCAAGCATCCATTAAGTTGGCCAGCATAGTATGAACTGTACATGGTAGTCATAATATAAAGGAGATGCTACACACGTGTGGAGTGTTATCAGGACACAGCAAGAGTGTTCTAAGACACAGCAAATGGGAGAGATGGAAACATATATGCACACATGGAGACACACATGCACTACCAATCTCATCCTCTTCCCATATCCCAGGAATGAACCATAACACAGCTTTCTCAGATGACTTTGCCATTCCCTTAAGGAGGTTCTGAAAAGTGAGAAGGTTTGACAGCTAACTAACTCCTATTGCTGAGGTATGGGATCAAGACACCCTTTGCCAAAATGCATCCTGCCATATTTTCCTTGCTGTTTCTGTCTCCTACTTGGAGACCTTCAAATTTTATGTGGCTAAGTAGGGCACACACTAACAGTAGTATCATTCTGTATGAGTAGTCAACGGGTAAAATACCTTGGTTTTCTTGATATACATAATATGTCAAGACTAATAGATTCCAGTTCATTCATGGAAGAAGATGCCAAATTGAGAAGGAAAGCATTGTCTTGTTAAAATGTCACCTTCTGGCCCTCTGTGCTGTACTAACTTGTTGGCACAAGATAGATCTGGGCTGTCTAATAAAAGTGGCAGAAATTCAGGACAGCAAAGGCTATTGCCTTTGCAGAGCATACTCCATTTTTAAAGACCAAATTCTGACAAGAATGCTCCTTCTTTGAGAAGCATACTACACCACCTAAATGTTTGCTATTACTGCATATTGGTTGTTTTGCTACCATGGTTGCTGTTGATAGATCAGTTGCCAGAATTTCTGACACTGACATTTTGATACTTAGAGGAAGGTGCTGCTGTCTTTTCAGAAGATGGCAGTGAAGAGGATATCTTTGGCGCATTTGTGCAGACTGAATTTTCATATGGGGGCTATTGATTGGATCTAGACCTATTTTCTGCTTTTCTCAGAAGGCCAAGGATTTTATCAACACAAGAATGTGTTCTCCAAGGAATGTTTGATCATTGTGATGGTCAGTTATTTTAAAAGATATGCAGAGGCCATGCCTTTTAGCGCTTGAGGAATAAATTTTTAAGAACATTAGGAGTATGGTCCAGTTACCTAAACAGAGGCATGTAGTGACATGACTGAAGTCTCCACCTGGGGAGATATCCATATGGGGCTGACAGTCATGATACAGCACATTTCCAGCAATATCAAAAGGCATTAGACAGTTATTTTCAGGCAACTGAATCCTACCTTGAGGTCTACATTGTGGACATCTACATCCAAGATAATATTCTGGGATCTCTTCAAAATCTACAATGAGACACTATTGGCTCTGCAGACTAGATATTCACTGACCATGGAAGGATCCTAGGGTAATTAGTTCAATCATCAGTCTCTGCACTACAAAAAGCTATATGCGTTAAAATGAATGTTACCCTTGTGCCTGCTTGCTTGAACATGCAAGGGAACACTTTTGCCTCCCAGACAGCAAGGGGCACAAAGAAAGAGAGTTGTGATGCCATCAATCACTTTTTGAAGATGTGGATTACTCTGCCTTCTTGCATTCTGGAGCCTTTCACTGGGAAGATGGACAAGAGAAAGGAGGCATTTAACTTTACCCTAAGGAACTGCAAAAATGTCAGCGGTGTGTATTTTGGAAGGGTGATACAGAAGTGGTGATGTCTTATGACAAGACTCATCATTATGCGCTTCATGTAGTAAGTGCCTGCTGAACTTGACCCAAGATCTGTAAAACAAAGAGGGATCCTGGATGATATGTCTCCTGAGTGGACATGATGTACTTTTAAGGTTGCAGCTGGCTGGAAGGATGTATTTCAAAATGTCCTGCATGATCAATGCAGTAAAGGGCATTGTGTTTCTACCAGAGCTAGAGGGGAGAGTAGTTATGAGTAAGTAATAGGTTGTAACCAAGCAAATGTTATAGATAAGTGAGGGGAGCAGGTTGACAGTACTCAATACCTTGTTCTTCTGTGTGTCAAAATAAATACACCGAGGGAATAAAAACTATGAGTAACACTGTTTGTCCACAACAACAATTTAAAAGGTCAACTTGAGACAAGTGTAACTAGGTTGGGTTAAACTTATAAGTAGTCACTGATGTCTGTGAGAAATGGGCTTCCCTTCTCCTGTGGAATCAAATATTTTGGGAAGATCTCAGATCTGATTTGATTTATAATTTCAGTTCCCTGTAGTCTGTAGGATTTTGGCAGGTTTTTGTACAGTTTCCATGTGGATTTCAAGTGAAAAATACTCACTGCAAAGTAATGACTACTCTCTACTGTTCTAACTAAGATTTCTCATTGTGATGGAAAATACTAAGTATATCAATTTAAAAGCATGTTGTGTGTAGAACAAACCATATTATAGAAATCAACAAGCTTTTATTCTACCTTAAATATTTTTTGTAGATACATTCTCAAGTGTATTCATTCTCCTGATATCCATGAGTAAACCTAAGTGTCCACAAAACTAGCAATATAAATATTATTATATAAGGATTATAAAGATTTTATAATCTTCAGGAAATTATCCTTTCCTCTATATATTTCCTCCTTTTTTTCATTCTGTTTATGCAGGGTTTCTACTCAACCAGGTGACTCAAGATTTTAATGGTCTGGATTCACTCCTCTATGATCAACAGTTTGGTTTCATCCTCCAGAACTAGCCACTCTCTCTTTGCTCATGTGCTACATGTTGCTGTAATAGGAGTAGGCACCCTTCTGGGACAGGGACTAACTCTGCTTTCTTGCTTTTAAAGACTGCATTTCTCAGCCCTGCCTGAATCCTCTAGGCACTACTAAAATTTTACATATAAATAACAACCCTGCATTACTGGACAAGTTAGTCATTTCCATCCATTTTGGCTACATTTGACCTGCAGAAGGTAGAGGAGCTGGGAATTAATACAAATGTGCCCAACCCTGTGCTACAGGGATACGCCAGGATCAGTCTATCTGTTTGGGAAGTTGCATACACTGTTGAGACCCCGAGATACAAGTTCATGTGCAGTAAATCAGGATTTACGGCGCATGCTTCATATGATTACTCTGTGAATAGCCTTTGCGATCACTCTGAGAGCAGTATTTGAGAAAGACAGGTCCGACACCACTGATTGCAAAGGAGGTTTTTACTGCATGTGAAAGCATTTGCTGCAGTACATACATGGTAAGACCCCAATCTCAGTGCAAGATCAGATACTTTGCATACAACCACCCTAGCAAAGACTTTCAAACAAGCAGTAGAATCTCTTCCCTTTCCCTGTAGGTAATAATAAACAAATGACATTAAGCTCAATGCAGCATTAGTGTCTTTAAGTGGCAGACAAGCACATGAGCATTAGCTAGTTAAATAAACACACTAAATAGCCATATTTTGCTCTGGCAAAGTGTATTGAACAACATTGCCCTTTAGGGGTTATATAAAGTGGAACTAAGCTACTAAAAATGTAAATTTATTCCTTTACATATTGCTATTCAAACTGGGAATATTCAGATGTCTCTAAGGCCTTTCCGGATAATTTTATCAGTTTATGGCTGCAATACTTCAGGGCCAAATAATAATATTATTTTCTTAAAATGAAGTAAGGAGTAAGGCAATTTTTCCTATTTGACAATGTGGGGGGTCCCAAAGTTCTCTTCTGCTTGTCATTTTAATTCACCCGATTTCAGCCTGTTTAAAGTAATATGTGGTGTCATAATACAGGGAAATATGAAGCAAAGTTAAGTAACTGATAGAGTCATTTCTAATAGGTTTTTACAGTATTTTCATATTATATTCACACTATAAAATCTAGGACCTACCTGGGATTCTTTTGCAGAGCGAGGCAAGAGAATTTTGGAAGTCAAAGGGAATTTTACCATTAACAATGGGAATAGGGCCTAAATGCAGGATGCTAGAGCTGGAAGTTCTGCAGTCATTTGGTCAGTCAGTGACAGTATTTTCACCGCCTTCCTTGGAAGCAGCAGTGCTGCTGTCCAGGAGAACTACAATAATGAGGGAGGAACATGCAACATAGTTTCTGTTTGATATTCTCCATACCATGTATCACTGTTTTGTTAAGTTCAGGCCTGATTTGTCTTGATATGTCTTGATATTTGGTGTAATCTTCAAAACACCACCGCCTGGGAAGCTGGCTCCACTCACGTTCTGAATGCTGGGATGGCATTATTTAATGGAGAAGAAACATAAGGTTATGATGCCAAACAATGTTAAATGTTTTCTTTTTGTTAAGCTTAAAACAACTAGAGAAAACTGTCACTGTCAGACAAGAAGAAAGATAAAAGGTGCCAGCAGTGCCCACGCACCACCCCCCTTCCTCCCCCACAGATGTAAATGGGAGAGAACAGACTGGGTGAGATACAGCTAGATGATTTTAGCATGTGAATCAAATGGTTTATTTTTTCACATTTCTGGAGCCTGCTTCCTGCATTAGTGTTTAAGCATAATGTTGATAGCACTTACATATGAGAAGAATTAAGCCCCCTATGATCTTATAACATTTAGGACATAATTAGCTTTAGCACTCCAAAAAGTGCAGAAGAAACTTTCCAAGTTTAGGGGTTGTTTTTTTCTAATATAAAAATGCATATATAATTATCTACAACAGCTGTGTTCCTGGCATTGTCAGAGATAAGTGAAATTATTCCCACTGTGTCTCGTTCCCTATTTTGTAGAATCTTATTTCTTTCCTTTATACTGCAAAGATTGGATAAAAAGGTTAAGTAAGAATGATAGAAAATGAGCAGAAGGTTAGTTCCCCAGATCCACAAATGTAACTTTCAGGTAGTCTAAAAGCAGTTCTTAATTGAAGAAGATCTATGGATGTTAAAAATACTACCCACAGATGAAAAATTTTAGGGGCATTCAGACTACTTAGAGGACTTATTACTGCATATGAGATAAAAATATTTTTCTCCCCCTTTTATTAAAAAGAAAACAAACAAACAAAAAAAAGCAAAAAAGAAAAGGAAAGTTTCCTCTTGATAAACAAATATATATTTAGTATTGACCCTTTTGCCTTTGGCATACACACAAAGAAAAATATTTCAGGTTGTGTTCTCCTCCCAAATACAACTTTCTCCTGAGAGCCTGTTTCTACCATTCAGTGTTTCCATCCCATCCTGAGAAACAAGGGCCAGATTATTTGTTGGCATTCTTTCCAAAAGCTTCTTTCCTTGGTGAACTAACTCTGTCTGGCAAACATTCAAAGGCACTGAAACATTTTAGTTTTTAGGTCTCTAATATCTGGCATTTGCTGATGATTCTAAGCGATTTTTTTTTTCAGGTGGTATTTATATTGCACACAATAAAGCAACAGCATCAAACCCAAGCCTCTTTTAAGCCCCTCAACTACTGCAGTCTAGATACAACACGACCTTTGATCTGGTTCTCAGCATGAATTTCACCATTCTATTCAGTTTTCTTTTTTTTTTTTTTATACCACTCCACAGACATAGTATCTGAATGCCTCCCAGTAGCCCATTATGAGGCAGTCATGAGACCATCAGTGTAATACAGTATTTCGTTCTGGGATCCACACTTCAAAAATGATGTTAACAAATTGGAATGCATTCAGAAAATGACCTGCAGGAATGCTCAAGGTCTGCAAAGCCTGCTATAAAATAAAGAAACTCTCCATCTGTTTAATTTATCTAAGAGATTAGGAGCTGTCTTGATCTTACTCCACACAGGGAAGATATTTCTGGTAGTAGATGAATCTTTAATCTATCAGAAAAAGGTATAATAGGATACAGAATTTGGAAGCTGATATATGTCACATTCAGACTAGAATTGAGTTGAAAATATATAACAATGAAATAATTTAACTATGTAAAAAACTTACCTCGGGATGCTGTATACAATCCATCACTTACAGTCTTCAAATTTTGATTTCTTTTCTTTTTAATGATCACCTGCAGTTAAAGCAGAAGTAAAGGGATCAGTGCAGAAGCTATTGCTTGTTGTTCCATGGCCCACATTATGCTGGAGGTCATGAGACAGTCTTCATTGTCCTTTCACTTTCAGAATTTATGACTAGTTCCCATGTGGGAAAGATACTCCCCCCTTTTTCTTCCTCTCTTTAGAAAGTGATTTTTTTTTAAATAATGATTTTTGATAGGTTGTACTGATGTGTTCTGTGCCATGCATTTTTATTAGCAATAACCATATTGAAGTATTATACACAGCAATAACAGTGGAAGAAATTAAGGTTTGTGGTGTTGCTAGGACTTTACAAAGTTCTTTTCTGACTGACTTTACTCATCGGTGTCTTACACAAACAAGCTTTATCTGCCTTGCTGTTCACAACTACGACATTTACTTGCAAGATTCAAGTTTTATATTCAGCAAGTGAAAATCTTTTTTTTTTTTTAATTGGAACAAAAAAAAATACATATTCAACATTTCTGTTTGAAGTTCATATAATAAATGCCCTGCGTATAATAATGCCTATTATATAAGCCCTGAAGCTCATATAATAAATGTTCTTATCAGCACAACCAGATTTGTTCACATAGTTCTAACTGCTCACAGTAAAACGCTTGTCTTGTGACTCAAAATTTGGTGCTTACCCTAACCAAGAAAATTATGCCATCTAAATACCTAACTATTCTTTCCTAACTTGAAGCCTGGGGACTACTTTTTTTTTTTTTTTTTTTGGGGGGGGGACGACCCACAATGCACAAAAACTTCTCCCCAAAGCATTCTGCAAAGATAGCATTGAATTCCTTTTACATCCCCCAGAGGTTGATAGAGGCACCTCTGTCGATTTCCTGAACTCCCTTAACCACATGATGCAAATGTGGCCTGAGTCCTGAACTTGCTTTCTGCATAATCACACACTATCCTGAAACTATTTATATCCTTCATTTCTCTATGCCGGTCATTCAGAAACCATAAGCTTCTTCCTTGACTGTCCTTTAGGATCAGCAGTGACATGATCATCCCAGACTCAAAGATTTGGTCTATAGTCATTTTGACACTAATTGCTCCCCACTTAAGGTTTGTTACAGATTTGGGGTACAAAATGGTTATAACATTAAAAAAAAAAAGTTTCATGGTCCTAATTTTATAGTGTGACGTCAATCTGGGCAATAGATTTCTTCTCTAGAACAGTGTTTCTCATGCGGTCCTAGTGATCTCTCCGGGCTATTTAATGGCACAGCTAATAAGGAAAACTTGTTAAGAGACTGGAAGCATTCAGTTGAAAGCAAAAAAAAAAACCAGGATGTTCTGAATTTAGGCTGAAATGTAAGGTTTTCCATGCTGATATCTGATTTGGAGGAGTGTAATAAAGCTGGCTACTGTTACAAGGAGCTCTAATAAACCAGGGACAAGCTCTCATAACCCATAAATCTCTGAGTCTCTAAGGACTATCCCCTGACAGCAAATATTGATCACAGCTGTGGACCCTTTTCCAGAGAGAAAGGAATTGTTTACTGTGTTTCTACAGCCTGATCTTGCCTTTTCAAAGGAAAGGGTATTGTGAGAAGCTGGATATTTTTGGCAGACCAGTACAATTTGCTTGAATACCATGTTACTAGCCTTATGAATGGGGAATGGAAGCTGACTCACATTAATAATTTTGCTGCATGCAATGTACCAGTGGATTTGGGGGACAAAATGTGAAATATTGAAGTGGGAATCCAATCCACCTTGCCCCCTTACAAGTGGTATTTAAAATCCACTTATTTTTGATATAATAACTGAATTTGCATAATTTCTAGGACTTCTTGCCCAATGTAAACACCCATAAACTCACTAACACCAATGCAGGGTTAGAATGGCTTTTTTTAGGGAAGAGACTGCCAAGAAGATTAGTGTCTTAGGGCACACAGGAGGAGAGGTTGAGGGGGTTAGGCTTACTGATGAAGAGGAAATCACAGAGGAGGTGTCTAATTACATCCTACAGTTAGTTGATTAGAAATTAGAAAGATGCTGGATTCAATCTCTTCTCAGTAGGAACTGTGGCAAAACTTGGGAGATTCATGCTGGACATTAAGAAACTTTCTCACTAGGAAGGCAGTCCACTACTAGACCAGATTATGTAGAGCTGTGAGGGAATCTCTGTTCATCGAGGTTTTCATGATTCGGCTGGTCAAAGCCACTGACCTAGTCAATAGACCTACTCTGAGATGAGGCAGAACTAGATGGCAGCTTGTGTTCCCTTTAAGTCAAGATTTCCCTGATTCTATGATTTACCTTCCCAAAGCTCTGCTATAATTTGTGTGGGTAGGCAGCTGGAAACCCCCAAAGTTACAACACTTTATCAAAGATGGTACTGAACTTTTGCCTCATAATACAGGCTTTTTATAATGCAGCATTTATCCAAGAAGGGAGCTCAGTTCCTTCTGAAAGAAATGAAATTGAACCTCTGTTCCTTGTACATGAAAAAAAATATACTCACCATTACATATGTATTTACATACACACACACACACACACACACACATAATGACATACTTGGTGGCTGTGCTTCTGGATTACTGTTTATGGCACTGGAAATATCATAACTGCTGTTCTAGATGCAATCTTCCAACACATATACAATTTTTTTTCACATTAAAACATCTCTGAATTTATAAATAAAATTAAAATTAAATCAGTATGAGTACAGGAGCCAAACCTGTAGATTTCCACACCTCTCTAGCTGAATAAATTAACATCTAGGGAAAAGTCAGGTTACTTCTAGCTGCACAGTGAATCTGTTTTAAGAGAAGGTATGGAGACTGCACCCACAGGACCTCATGGCCAAGGATTTTTTTTCTATTGTGGAGATGCAGAATAAATCCCATACTCTTGCTTCTTACTTTCTAAGGGAATGCAACTACTTGCACAAAAGGAGTGGTGGTAGGGGGAGTGACATCTAAGTGAGCACCCTAACAGATAGTACACAGAGAAACAAGCACCTCTTGTGTTCTTTATGGCCCAACATGTCTTGAAATGTATTCTACATAGTGAGACAAATCCCAGTAAGAAAGGAACAACAGATTCATAAGCATAGACCTATATCCAGACTATGCTAGAGGCTGGTAGTCCTAGCAGTATTCTTCTTGCAGATAAGACATGTGCATTTGAACCTCATATGGCAGGGCACAATACAGAAACTAGGTCTCTAAACAGTTTCTCCCCACCAGACTACTATAAAAATGTGGGAAGCAACAGCTGTTGCTCCACATCTGTTCCTACTTCAGATGTCTTTAAAAAGACAGTATAATTGCTTTTTGTGAGGAACTTGAATCTGCAGATTTGTGATAGGCTGCTCTGAGCACTGAACCCTTGGAGGACTTTGTAAGAGAAATGTCTGATTTCTGGGTCCTTATTAAGCTTGCACCATGACCAGATTTTTCAGACCTTTCAAGATGGAGACAACTTTAGGTATAGAGAATGACCCTGAGCACTCAGGAAACTTTAATGTGTAAAGTGAACACTAATGAGTTTAGATGACTAAACTATCATTAGGTGACAGTTGAGCATAGGAGGTCAGGGTGGTACTATTAGATTTAGTAGCCTAAATCTCACTTTAAGAATATAAATACTTTTGCCTATCTGGGCCTAATAGCTTAGGATTTTAAAAGAGCTCAGCACCCTGCAGCTCCCAGCTAGAGCCTTGAATACTCTGCTGGATATTAGCTGTTCCTATGCTACGCTGCACACAGATAATCTACTTGACAAGAAGCTGCACTGACTGACCCTCCTTGCTGATATTGTATTCCTTCACTCTTTCTGTTCCCAATAACTCCTTGTTTTGCATCTCTACTCCTATTTTTCTCATTCATTTCCTATGTACCACTCTTTTTTGCTGTCCTTTTTTCTTTTTTTCCTGCTTTTACTTCTCATCCCCACTATTTAGCATTAGCCATCATACGAGCACCTAAGCATATTCCTCTATTAACAGCACAGTGTTGATTTTCTTCTTTATTCCTGAACCGCTTATATCCCCATTATGTGACTCAGGCACTACTGACCTGCGAACTACTTAAAACCTATCTGCATGTATATTGTTTGCCTCTATTAATGTAAGACTCCACTTACTCCTGACTATGATGAATTGAACCGGAATCCCTAGCAAATCTTGTAAGACCTCATTTCTAATAAACTCATTAGCTTGCTACATAGTTTTGTATCAGTTACTGTACTGTATAGTCTCAAATATAAATATCTTTAAGGGTTTTATACCACAGCTATTCAGCAGGATAGGCAGTGAATCCTTTTGAACCATGTCTCATTAGATAAGAAAATAAATTGACATTTAATGTTAAACACCAACCCTCATCCCCACCCCCCACCCCCACACCCTATTACATTTCCAGCAAAGCCAGTTTAGCTAATAATCTAAGATGTTCAAATAATTTCCATACAGAATGAAAAAAGAACATATAAAACATTTTTTTGCAAAAAACGTCAAATCTCTATAATGGCACTGTCCATATGTTTTTTATTAAAAATATTTTGGTTTTCTGATAATGATAATAAATTACCGCATTTTCTGTATGCATTTTAATATTAGGAAAATAAAATTATGTTACAGAAGAACATATATGAATGTATTCCTATAGCCATATGCGCACTCAATGCCTAATGTACATTTGATAGGTAACTACATCATTCTAACTAGCACAAAGATGAAATCTGAAGCTGTCTTGTGCTTCTATGATTTTGCCCAACAAACCAGACAGGCTAGATTTTCTGTCATTCAAAGTTCAATCATTACATTGCTTTTTATCATTAAAGCCTGGATGGTAAATTTAAAAATTGCTTTATAGCTTTAATAAAACAAAATTTACACTCTGAGTTTAGTAGATTTTGTTGTTTTAACATAAAGGATTTAGTTGTACCATATGTCATGGAAAATGTGCCTTTTTTATAATGCATTTCTCCCTGTTTTTATGAAATTCTGAATCTATGTGCAGAGGTGCAATTTATTAAATGTCATGGATGGGTCATCTGACCAGTAGTTTGAGCAAGGAATTCATATCCCATGATTCTGAAGGCTGAAAGGTTAATACATAACAGATGCTGCTTTGGAGGAAACCATTACAGGCAATGCTTTTCAATCAATGAGATGCTATTATGAGCAATAGAGCCAGTTTCTTTTAATCAATGAACCTTTATTACGACATTTACTAAGAGAAGCTCTATGCAGTTCTTATAAACCATTCTGCAGTCTTCTAAAAATACTTTCTTTTGTTTTTGAAGCCTTTTTATGGTTTCTCTAGTTTTGCTCATTTTAAGGTAGCACATTGGATTAACACTCTACTTCCCCGATTAAAAAGGAGCAGAATAATTATAGCGTACAAAACACATATTTAAATCTGAGATGCAATAAAGGCTATATGTGGGTCCTGTTACTGTGTTACAGTGAACTCTATCACACAGCTATGAAAAACTGTCCGAAGCAGCTCAGCCCACACACTTTTGAATAGATGATTTCATTCTGCAGGAGGAGAGTCAGACTGCTACTAATGTTTTTCCTATTCTGAAAAACTAGGTAGGATGGAGTGGAAGCATGAACCCTTCCCTAGGCATTAGTCATGGGCGCTAGCTCTTTATTTTTGTACTGTGAGATGCAACCCCACACACAGGGGAGCAGGGTGAGCTGTTCCGCATTTTTCAGATTCAAGAGAGACCACTGTGGAAACGAGGAAATCTGTCTCACTCACCGTTCCACTCCCCATTTGGGAATATTCAATCCCTATGAGCATAAAGGAATCTTACCGCTGGAGCTGGCCTTTGATAAGCATCACCTTCTTCCTGTCTTTTGGTCTGTGACTCTTCTCTCCTCTCTCGTCACAGAATAACCCCAGCAGTTTGATCCTTTTCTGCTAGCACCTAGGCCAATGACCAATGTGCAGAAATGAGTGGAAACATTTTTAATAAGATCTTTCTTTAAGAAAAAATGTGGCCAAACACATAATTTTCAAACACAAATAATAACCAGAGGAGGAAACTGAAAGCTGGAAAGAAGGAAGAGTGGAGGATCTGGAGCTTGTACTCCAAGAGGACTCTTTCCATGATTTTCCCAGGGACTGAAGTGAGTCTGACTGGCCTGTAGGTCCCTGAATTGCCCTCTTGAATGACTTTGCCCTTCAGAGCTGTTTCCCACAGGACCCCACCTATCAGTTTCTGAGTAAGCTGAAGGTGTTTTTTGCCTGAAGTCCAGGGTTCACACTCTACTACGCTGCTTTCTCATCACCCTCAGGACCCTGAACTCCACTATTTTATAGTCCCTATAGCCAAGCCTACCACTGATTATCATATCCCCAGCCAGTTCTTCCCTTCTAGTGATATCAATAAATATCATGAGTTCTTGAAGTCAGGGATGGACTCAAACCAATATCAACTATGCCAGTCTTCTGATCTTCAAAACCATTTTGTTCTATGTGCCACCAGATGTTAAGACTGATTGGTTCTACATCAAAATTATTTAAAATTCTTTAGCTTCTCCGTGATCGAAATTTTATTGAACAATTTTGTGGGAAAACAAACCAAAGTGTTTTAAATCTTAAAAAAAAGGCCTAGATGATATTTTTAGTCAATCTTGAGAACCACTGAAATATACTCATTATAGTATACTTATTCATATTAATACACATGAGAAGTGAAGTATGCAAAACTCCTACAAAAATAAAATTTATGCATATGATTTATTCTTAGTAGTGTTATTCTTTGAAAATATTGAGACAAATTCTCTTAAGTATGCAGAGTTTGTAAAAAAATATTTGTGCTAAGAATAGTCATAGAATTTTTAGGTTTGTTCCATAATTCTCTTTTGTGCTTATTGCCATCCCATATATTCCAGAGACAATAGAGAAAGAGATGAAAAATTATAAATGGGGAAGAAGTACAAGAAAAAAGTGTCAAAACTGTTGAATAAAGCTTTAAAATGAAAATGCTTTCAAAACATATTTTTTCAGTGTGCCTCCTCCCATTTTTGTGTAGGTATCAGTCTCATATAGTATATCATCAACTATAGGATAGTGAGCTCTCAAAATAATTTTTTGCTGCAGTGGGAGTTTGAAAAAACAATGCTTCCATAGCTAGGCCTCTAAAGCAGTCCAGCAGTGTTTCTTTTTATTATGTGATTATTTAACAGGAGACATCACAGAAGCAAAGAGAAGCAGCAAGGAGAGGAGTTGTCTCCTTGGCATACATTCTGTACTACAGAAAAGTACAGCTTTCATTCAAGGATGCTTGCAAAAACCACTGGACATCTTGCCAAATTCAATCTTTTATAAGAAAAGAAAAAGAGTGCATCTAACACATGTTAACAAGGCACCCCAGGTGGGGCATTTGAAAAATAAAATAGAGCAATGTGACAGCAGCAAAATTACACCATTGTGTAGCTGTGTATGCTGGCAAGGAATTTACCCTGAGGCTGGCGGCGAGGCTTGCTGGTGTCCCTTATTGAACGAAGTGCACTGTACCAAGCCATGACTAACAGTTTTCACATCAGTGATAAATTGGAGTAGGAACTGTTAGATCACCAGACTTGCCTGATGGATACACTCCAGGCCAAGTTCAGGGGAGTTGTTGCAGGAAATTTCTAAGATTTGGCTTTAATCCCAGGAAACAAAGTCTACAAAGAATGAGAATTCCCTCACTTTCACTTGAAAAAAAAAAAAAAAGAACTAGAGAATTATGTGCACAATGCTGTATCTCATATTTATAATGTCTTGCAAGACAACCATCATGCTCTATGCTGACTTCCACTCTAATCATGGTAGGAAGAAAAGAAATAGAAAGGTGTTCAGTCTTCATTTATGGGGCCTTGATCAATGTATTCATTTTAGAAGATTATTTTAGGATAAAAGATTTGAATGTTGCTTTTGGATGGATGAATAAATCATAGATTTCAGATATCAGAATATTTGAGACAACTGGATAAGGTCTCAAATTACTAGGAACCAACTCTTTCAAAGAGGAACTGATGCGTTTCAAACCAGATATTTATTATACTGTAATTTTCTTTGCAGAAAAGATAACTTGTAAATCCATATTGGGTGGCTGACTGAGAATTAACTTTGCATGGTAGGTTTCAGCCAAAACAATTAAGCCTTTTAAGAAAATGTGTTTCTGGAAAAGAATAAGGTGTCAATGTTAAAAATATTGCAGAGAATATTAGTGCCTCCTATTTTGTAAGCCAGGGTTTAACAACTATTAGGAAAGATGCCCTGGAACTGGGGAGATGCCTTCCTACTCTCTCCTGAAATTAATCATTTTTAGACAAGACATTAGCTTGGAAAAAACAAATGCTCAGAAAATCCAATCAAGTACTAAACTTAGCATTGCAATATTTCTAATATTCTAAACCTTAATATGTATAAACACTGTACAAATTTTACATATACATATATCTTAATACTCATTAGTAAGTCACCTCTTGGAGACAGTAAATGGATATAGATGCAATAAACCTGAAGAAATGATGTCTCAAAACTTTCCTTGTCATCAAATTCTCCAGGATTCTGGAAATATACACAGAGGAGATTTTTATATAAAAAATCCAGCTTCCAATTTTAGACCTTCTGAACAGATTCCATGCAATCCAAATTTGCTGAGTGATTTCATTTGACCCTTGTTAAATTTCAAAAGTGTTGCCATCCCAGATTTTGGGATTGAGAGATTTTGATCTCGGCAAATTGAAAAAGAAGTCAGGGAGGGGTGGTGGAATGATATAATGCACTGTGACATTACATGCTTGCACCAAAATAGTTATTTGTATGGAGAATTAGGGGTCCAGGAAGCAAAATAACTGAGGCATAGAGCAGATCAAAGTGGAATGTAAGTCAACGGCATTACACTGCTGCAAAAAAGGCCAATATAAGGCTGGGATGTAAGTACAGGACAAATGACCCGTGTCTACATTAGTAAATTAAGTATGACCAGCACACAGACTTGAATAGTGGCACCAAGCTCCATGTAATTGCTAGCACGCTCTCTGGCTCAGTTTTGGCCTATGTCATGTCCAGAAAGTGGAAACTAGATAAAATGTCCAACCTGGAGCTTGTTTTCTGTTCATTTCAGTGAGCACTGCTGTAAATGTACAGCCATCGTAAAGTCAGGTGGGAGCGGGATCCACAGTGCGAATGCGGGTGCCAGTAAGCAGCTGCCAGGGCGCAACAACTTGGTGGGAGACACATCAGGCTTAATATATGCAGGCACAGAAGACTGTAATTTACTTGTGCAGGGAACATGGTCTTGCTACTTACAGGATAGCCAGGATCTTGTGGACAGCTTAAACAAATTCATGCGAACTCACTATCCAAGAAAACAAAACAAAACAAAACAAAACACTCACCCATTGACTTTTTCTTATCGCTTTCAAACACTTACTTCCAAAATACAAACTCAGAGCAAATCATGCTGGTGCCTTGCTAGAGCAATTCTATGACTTTCTAACTTGGACTGGTGGAAGAAGTGACCTGTTTCTGTATTAGCTTCCTTACCACCATTTTCGGGTGTTTATTTATAACCCTGCCCAGGTGTGATAGGAAGAAATCAACTGACCACTTATGCAGTAGAGAATATTTGCCTGTCCTGAAAATAAATCTTTCCAAATGCTTGAGATTGCCTTGTAGTCCTTAACATATGTAAAATTTTCTAAAAGTAAATATTCTATATTTTGTGTGAAGTAAAATAGATTATCATTTTAATAACAGCAACATAAGCCCAGTAAAACCATCTTCTGGTGCTATAATTCACAATTAACATTGAATAAACTCTTTGTCTTTATGAGTTTCTCACAAAGTTTAAAGGTAGCGTTGGGAGTCTTTACTATTAGGTAAGTGGAGTGAAAATTAGTATAATCCATTTTTATGCTTCTGACATTTTTACAAAATGTTTTTACAAAATGTTTTTACAAAAAAGAAGAAAACACAAACTCAAACTAACACAAGAGTTGCTGTGAAGTACTTTAAAGAATTTGTAATAAAGTGAAGCTTGAAGTAAACTCATTTGGAAATTTCTCAACACTCTTTTAGTTCTACACATAGGACATAAAACAAGTTGCAAAACTGAGATTTGTCAAGATCCCATAGATCTTGCCACTGAATCAACTCACAGTTAAGATTTATTTTTTTTTAAACATGGTCAGTGCTTTCATAATTATTTTCCACCAAAACTCTTGTGGGATACATCAATTCTGATTATAGACTTTAAAGTACTGCTTTTCCTATCAATATTATAGATGATTCATAGATTGTCAGCTTTATCTTTCAAGCTCCCATTACTCTCCATACTCTCTTGGTTTTGGATAATTTTTACTTATTCTCTTTTCTTTCCCTGTTATTCTCCTCTTAATATGCAGCATCTTTCCCAGGATTTTTCTCGTTAAGGAATTAGAATCAAAACATTGCATATACACACAATATATATTTATTATAATTATTAATATTATATTAATGACAACATTAATGCTAGTAATATTGATAATTTGAAGACTTTAACAATAGATTTTATTATATTTTGAAAAATATATTTTTGTCCTTTCCTTTCACAAATTGACCCGGGCACAGATAAATGAATCCATTGCTTTAGATTGTCCTATATTATTTTCTTGTATAAACATTTTTCATATACACAGAATAGCTAGGCCCCATATACTTTTTATAAAGAAGGATCACTTTATTTAGTATGAAAGTAGTATCCTTGCCCGGAACTTAAAGTACAGGAGTTGAATGATTTAAAAGTATAAATTAAAGAACAATCTCAACATCTGCATGTGATATAGGAGTGCTATTTCTTATGCCAAAAAAAAAGCTACGCTGTCATGTTCACTGTTGTTTTTAATATTTCATTCTTAAGATGGTGTGACCTAGAGGTGAATGCTGAATTCTCCAGTGATAGCTTATAAAATTCCTAATTGCTTTCACCAGAAATGACTTACTGGTTTTGAAGGATACTACTGTTAAAAAGGCATGTAGCTGATCAGACAGTGAAAGGGAGAGATCCAGCTCTTTTGTCATTTATCCTGATAACAGCAAAGTTAGCACAGTTGCATCTCTTTTTTACCTTTTCACATGACAAGACAATTAGACTGTAGTTATTCACAAATAAATGAAGTCATCATCCTACAAAAAGACTTTGCACCTGCAGTTAAATGCTTCCTGAGAAACCACGCTCACGGTGTGCTTGATTTGGTTTCCAGAGGTTTTCTCTTTTATCCTTCACAGATCCCTGAGATTTGTGAAGGACTTTGGGTATTTGACAAGCACGAATGCGACAACTTGTTTGGGCATTTTCAGACCACAATAGCAGTTGCGACTCAGCTTCTTTGAATCGGTGTAGAAGAAACTCACAGCTGGACGTCTGTCCAAAGCCACAGACTGCTTTGGAATTGATGGTTTTCAGCCAGCATCAATTACTATTCACAGTTTTTCATCACACTTTACAGACATCTATATATTTGCCCACAGAATATTCTAAATCTGCTAGGCCTCCAGTTTCATTTGCTTCCACCTCGGAGTTGCCAAAAATGAATGTCTCCAGAGAAGGAAGAAGAAAATATTTCTGTTCCTGTCAGAATTCCATGAGTTAAACAAAAAGGCAGAAAATGAAATTTTAGTTGTAAAAATATCCCTTTACAGCTCTTCTAGCACTTACTGCTCTGCTGGAAGTGTAATCTACACTTATTCAGGTATCCAGAAATTGAAACAAGTAGAGGTGAGCCGAGGTGATAGTGTCTTAGCATGTCTTATCTCTGTTATAAAGTGGTGGCACAGGGGAAGAATGAAGGCAGCAGGTCTAGGCCTCAGGCAGCTAACCATCATCTCCAAGAGTATGAATAAAGAATGGTTAGAGTTAAGAAGTGTGCCCTCAAACCTGTCACACTTTCTTCTTTCTGCTGCCTATTTTTTTCAGTCAAAAGCAATCCTTGGTACGTTTTCTGGCTTTCTAGCTTACCACCCAGATCCATTACTTCCAGTTGTCAGAGGTTTTATGGCCTAAGTACATGCTTACAATGCAGCATAACAGTCTAATATAAGAAGACTTTCAGCTTCTAACCATCTGAATATTTTTGCTCTGGTGCCATCTATAAAAACAATTTGATGAGGTCCTTTAGCTTTGCTTTTACATTCCACATATGGGGCTTGAGCAACCAGTGCCTGCCCTGAGTCTAACTGGATGATAATAGGGAACCATAATAATCACACAGCAGGAGACAGGGACATTTGAAGCCCAGTGAGAGGGTTTCCTTTTCTCCCTCCCTGAAAGATCTCAGAGCAGGTATTCTGGATGATTCACTGTCTGTGCTCAGCAATCTCTCACATTTTAATCACCAAAACATGTTTCTACCTCACTTTTCATTTAGTATCTGTTGACTGATAATAGAAGGCAGGCAGCTGAATCAGATTACGAGAAACACTTGTGTCTACATCTCTCTTGTGCCTGAACTGTGTTCCAGTCACCTAATGAGGAGTGATGGGCTTAAAAACTCAGTGGAGACAAGCTGTAGCTTAAAATAAGTTTACATATAGTAAAATGAGGGAGTAACTTGAGATATGTTGATGGAATTAAACCTTTCCTAGAACTTCATTGTTATTAGTGCCTCAAGGCTTCATTAAACCTCTGTTTATCCTGGCACTTATCATCTTTTCTGCCAAATGTAGCCTTCAAAGGATTTCTCCGAGCCATTAGGAGTACTATACTGCATGACTACACTGGACTCAATGGACCACTCACACTGTAAGCAAAACAAAACTTTTCATAATATATTTACTCATCTAGGAAGAATCAGTTTCATTTAGCCAGCATCTGCACTTTTTTCAGCTCACTTCTATGTGAAACTCAGGTGCTGTCTTTGATCTGTTAAGCTCTACATGATTTATTTCTTGGAGTCTACTGAGGCAGCTAACGTCAAGATTGCCACATCCTGTTAAGAGACTTTCCAAACTGCTGAACGTCGCTCCGAGTGGGATTCAATAATTTACAAATAGATATTCAGTTACAAAATGAAGGCTAACAACTGGAATTGCAAGTCTAGATATGTACCTAGAAATGCAATAGTGTTCCTGGAAATGTGGATACCAGAACTAAAGTTTGTGTTTTTTTCTAGAATACATCAGATTGCCTTGAAGTAAACCTGTCCTCAAGAGCAGAACATTGACTTACAATTTACTCAGTGAAAGAACCTGGGCATGTCTCTCAGGTTCCTTCTCCTGCCCCCCCCCCTTTTTTTTTGTCAGTGATACATGCAGAATATGGTGTTACTTAATCATTTTATTGTCTTTAGTGATATCACAAGATAAATGGATTTCTTAATGAGTAAAAATCTAAGAAATGAAAAACTGGATAGATTCTTGTTATTGCACTGTTGAGGAAACAATGTTAAACAAAAATAATGCCTTTCATGTAGGGTTTTCCTCTAATTTCTTGGCTTGAGCTTCACCATCACTGACATTCACTAAATGATCATCAGGTCCCAGCTGAGCACTCTTGGACACCATCCACCAACCACTTTGCTGTACAGTGCCTGCTGTTAGAGACACTTGACCATAAATAGGTGCCCATTAACCAAGAAGCAGTGAGCAGCAATATCATCTGAGCACCTCCAGAGAAACAAACAGAAGCTGGTAAAACATGGTCACACGTTAGCTGAATTCAAACACAGATTAGAAGAAATGAGAGGCACTGTACCATGAAGGAAGAAAAAAAAAAAAAGTGAAAAAAATGGATATGTGATGACAACAGAAGGTTTTGCATGTATGAAAGAGGGTCAGAAGTTTTCTTTTCTTGCCTAGAACTATTTTTTTTTCCCCACTCCACAAAGGCAGTCTGTAGACTTTGTAAAAAAAACTATGTGGGGTATTTTATTTGCTGTCTGAAGCCTTTTAAAATGGTACTCTCTTGAGGACGTGTTTCAGGTAATAAAGCAGTAGAAAGTGGCCTTTGCAGCAGTAACTTACAGACACAGTTTTACGGGGGGGGGGGGGGGGGGGGAACCACCTCATGTTACAGGAGCTCAAACAATATGGACATTTGCAGTCAGAATCACAGTGAAACAGAAGAAAACATTAGCAGCCATATTTCCTGAACCACTTGTTTCCAAGTCAAAAGCTTTACTGTGTTTTTTACATGTCTATGATCACATCACTGGTATGGTCTTATTCCTTTATTGATACAGAGTAGCATCTGAATATTCAAGCAGCCCCTGCACAAAAAAAGACTTCAGGAACAACCAGTTCCTCAGATGTTGTTAGTAGGCATCTAATTAGATCTTACTATTCAGTTTCCATGAAGTTAAATTGAAAGTAAAAAACTTGCTAAAATTAGATACCAAAAATAGAACTAGGGCCCTGAAATTATAGTTATCACGTTATTTAAACTTACTCCTAAACTGTATAATAGATGGTAGAATTGCAATGCAAAATACTACACACTTCTGATTAGTGAATATGAAAAGTACAAGTACTTCGTCATATTTTAGAAGTCGCCTCTTCTGGAATATAGTCCTTCTGGCCCAACATGCAGTTCACTTCTGTGTCCTGTGTGCTGGCTGCATAATGAAATGTCTTCAGCCGTGTGGCGTAGCAGGACCACACAAAAGCATCAGTCATGCTTAAGAGAGGAAAGGCAGAACTGTAAGGAAAACTGACATCAAGTAATCTGTGATGCTTTTCAGGCTGAGAAGTAATTAGGAACTTAGCATATTTTTTAAGGTAAAATGTTACTGCACCAGTTTTACAGATTGAAGGAAATTCATTGTTAAAGAGCAAGCAACCGGAAACAAACAGGCTGGCGCTGGCTTCCACTCTGCACAGAGTCAACAGCCTTCAGCTCTTGACATTAAAGAGAACAGGATCAAATTCACAATATCTAATAACATCTTGATAAGAGCAAACAAAGAAATATTCAGCCAAGAAGAGTGTATCAGCTCTTCTGGAAGTTACATGACTGACTGCAGTTCGGGGAGGATTGCCGGAAAGGCTTGATTCTCCCTTTTCTTACACCAGCCTAAATAATACAGCCACACTACTGGTGTCAATGGGGTGTCAGTGGAGTTGGACTGGTGTAAGGCACAGAGGAATCATGGCCAAGCCAGGAGACTGGCAGTAGCTACAGGCTACCCTAACTGGGCTGTGATTTTTGTAGAAATTCTAAAATTCTCTTTTTGCCGTTACGAAGTTGGCCTTTTCAACACTAGTTTTATGACAATTTGAATAGCATTACCCATAATTATCATTTCTATTGCTATTACAATTACTATTTTTGTTTGGCAGCCTTCCTAACGTAAATGAATATTTTCGGCTAGAAGATCTGACAATCTGTCTTACCTCCAGGACTGCGGTGATGAACTCAGCAAGAATGAACTGTGTTTCTGTTTTTTTTAGTTTAGTCTAGGTGATCTAGTCAGAATGAGAATTTCTATCAATGTGACATGTTATCCACTGACTTGAATATATATCACTGAATAAATATAATGTCTATACCCATGTTATATATTTAATGTTGATAATGTAATAGTATGAGGCGAATGTGAGTTCAAGCATGTATCTACATATCAAAGCACTCCCTATCATTTTCTGCTATTGTTAGCTGCTATAGACAGAGTTGTATTTTTATTCAGTTTGTTTAGATTTTTGCATGCTACATCCTGATCCATAACTGGTGAAAATCAAGGACTTCTTTAATTAAAAAAATATGTATATGAAATACTACATAGACTCAGCATGCATTGTTTATGTGATCTGTTTCTGCTAAACGAAAAAGGAGCTTACCGGAAAGATACTGCTCCTCACTATGGACTGTGATACAGTACATTTCAGGCTAAAACTTCAGATTCCTTTCTTTTGTACTGCTCAAAAAGTCATAACTGGATAAAAAAAAAAGGAAAATGGACAGTAGGGCATGTGTATCTATTGCATGTTTTTAAAAATCTCTTCCATCAAATACCATAGGAAGGTTTAAACATCTAAGAAATCTATGTGCCAGTGAAAACATTGGGCTATAATGCACATTCTTTTATAATATTTACTGGCTGCTCCTCTCATTTATTTTTCAACAAAATCAAAGAGTGATAATATCAATAGCAATAATTAATTTATATGTGTTGCACACCTACCTATATGAGTAGCAGGCAAACAGACCTAGGTCATGATAGGAGGAACATGAGCAACATGAAGATTTATTCAAGGAGGAAGGGGCAACAGATGCTTGAAGGGAAGGGAAGAGCCTAAGGGCGTTGTTAGCAGTTGTACAGGTAACTTGAGTGCCACAGGCCAAGCGTGATGGGGTTCACTGTATCACTGGAGCAATGTCCATTTTCCATCCACACCGCACCCACAGCCTTCTGTGCTATGATGCTTGCAATAGAGATACTGCTGATATTCAAAAGATAAAGAATATTGTGTGAGACTCAAAGGACTGTTTTTCTCTGATTCAGTCTTATTTAGGAAGCCTAAATTTTAAAATTGTTTCCTGGGCAAAACTTTTTCCGAATAGAGGCAGCTAACACTGGGTTTTTAAATCCCAGTTACTGATTTTTTGGGTGGAGAGAGCAATTCCAAATGATATATTTTTTTCTGCCCAAATCAGGAAGATGAATTGAACTCTCATATTTTTACACATGCTAATAAAATTTAGCTCACATCAAACTTATTTGGTCATATTAGTCTGAATGTTGTTTGGTTATGACTTTTTTCTTTTGCCCTTTGATATTTAACTTCTTAGTCTAAATTTAGTAGCAAACTTTTTCAGACTGTATTCACAGGAAAGAACTGTTTCTGAGAACTTCAAAATTTTCTTCCTAAATATATTAAAAATGAGAAAATAATTAAAATTACTTCTCTGAGATAAGCTGTTTCTATTTCATTCAATCATTTTCAGAGAAAGAAGTAATTTGTGAAAAAGAATTTTGACTGTGTTTATCAGAGACATTTAATTTTTACATTTATGCTTTATAGAGTTGGCAACAGGTAAATGCCAAGCTACCACCAAATTAAAACACAAATATTTTAAAAATCATTGACAAACTTTTTAATTGAAGAAATAATTTAAATCTGCAGGAAAGTTAGTTTTAGATTTTCTCCAGCTTTTTTTATAGTGAAAAGCTGTAATTCATTTGAAGTCATCTATTTTTCCTCTTCATTCATTTTTTCCCCAGACTTACATAGCCTTGCTTGTGTTTAATAAGATTTGATTCCAAAAGTAGGTTTGCTGTAGTCAGCCGTGTGCAAGAAGGCCAGAACGATCCATTTGTACCTACAGGAGTATATCGATAATAGGTGGAAGAGGTGACCACTATGTCTGGAAAGGTGGGAACATAATGGGCAGTAGTAGGAGAGAAGATCAATTATTTATAATATTTTTAGCGTGATTTGAATTAGAAAGTTTCTTACCTCAAGAAAGGCAGTCTGCTTTGGCATCCTGACAGCTTTTGTGCACGTGGATGAGAAGCTGGATGTTGCAGGCCTCAATATTTTAAATTTTAATTTATCCTTTGACTCTAATAGTTGCTGAATAGCAGCTAGTGTATTCCTGCACAACCTTTCTCCCCTACACTGGAAAGCAGGTTCTTAATGCAAGTTCACCACTACTCTGAAGGCAACGTGTATAATTCTGGGATGGTCATGAACCTCAGGAATCCCTGTGACCATCATGTCTCAAAAAATTACATTGAGAAAGAACTGAAAAATACAAAGCAAAAGGCAAAGAAGATGACCAAAGACCAGGAAACCCATATTTTTACACCAGAAAATATTAAACTGAGTCTGGAAAGTCAGTTTTCCAGACTTTTTAGTCTGGGAAGAGCTGACTAATAATAAGAGATGACTAGAGGAAAGAAATTAAGAGCATGAAGAGCATACTTAAGAAACGATTTAGTCATTTTTTCCCCCTATAGAACTCAAGGGGATGGAGAGGAATCATATAAAACTGGCAGGAAGACATTAAGAGAAATGATTTTTTTTTTTCCACCATCACTCAGTTACACCATGGAACACTGTCGCAGTATATTCTTGATACCACAGCTTCGTTTCCAAAAGTAATTATGCAAATTCTTGAAAGAAAAATCCATGAAAGTATTGTAAACAGAAAGAGTATCAAGAATTCTTTCAGGCAGAAACTTGCTGAAAGCAAGGAAGGCATACTGGAAGGAAAGCACTGCTCTATACTTGCTTTTTCCCCCCTAAGCCCAAGTATCCACTCCTGGCCATCATAAAATACACTGGATTCCATGAACCTTTCCTTGATACACTACAACTGTTCCTCTACAGCATTTATCAAATACATCTACACAGCACTACGTAAAACAAATATATTTGCCTGTTAGCTGAGTAAAGGAAAAAAAAATGCATGCAGAAATAGCTGTTTGTATACTCTGACTTTTTAATAAGTGTTATTTTCAGTTATATTCCCATCCAAATGCATTTAAGTGTTCCATTCATTACTTTAATAAACCAAAACTATTCTAAAACTGATTCATTTCAAATACTTTCTGAGATGGTAGAAGGATTAATTATACTGATGCTGTCTACCTAATGATTTACATCACAGATACCTTTGAGACTCATTTGAGTATCACTTTCCTTGTCATTTTTTATGGGATATTTTGGTCTTAATTATTTTCCCTGTCTTGGTAGACTGTTTTATATCTTGCTGAAGTTACTTTTTTTCTGATAGATTCCTTTGATCACTTTTGGTACCAGAGCTAAGAACGATATTACTACCTACACATTTCATATTACAGATAATCCTGCCCCAAATCTTCTCTTGATCCTTTCAGTTATCTTCTGCTAGCTCTGTGGAAGCAATTTTCATTTCCAGAATTTCAAGGATATATACAGCAATGTAGCAGGTAAGACAGGCTTGTTACCTCCTGTACGGTAACAGCCCCTCAGTATTCTCCATTGCCAGTTGATGTAACTGAACATATATGTTGCTTTATTAATGACATTGAGTTGTTTTAGCAGAAGACTGAAAAATGTGATTGCTGATTTTGTACTCACAGAATCAAATAAAAGTAACCCGCAGAAAGCATCGCACTGGCCTTTTTTTGCCCCACAAGGAGGATCAAATATACCAGGCCATTTCTGACAGATGTTTGTCTTGTTAAAATCCTCCTGCGACAGAGATCCTAGACCCATCCAAAATACTCTTGCAGTGTTGAATGGTTCTTATCACTAGATTTTTTATATTTCTCTTAATTTCCAATGTAAGTCTCCCACGTAATCTACAATTTAAAACCCTTACCTCTTACTTTTAGCTACAGAGAACAAAGAGAACTCTTTATTCCACTTTGCCCTTGCTGGAGTCTTTTACGCATTTGAAGACTGTTACCATATTTCCTCTCCATGTCCTATTCTCAAATAAAATAAACCTACTTACTAGTTTTCATTGAATGTGATGTTTTCTAGACCTCCGATCACTGCTTTTAGTCTCTTCTGGACAATCTTCAATTAATTTTCATGATACTAGGAGAGAAACCCCCCTCTCCACCCCCCCCCCAAAAAAAAAAAAAAAAAAGATACAGAGAGAACACCTGAAAAAAGTTCCCATTTGTCCATCAGATCCTTGAGCAGAAGTTCCTGTCTCAGCTTGTCCTCGGTGGCATCAGCAGGGAAAGGGAGGAGAAAACCTTGAAGACGTTTGGTAAAGTATTTCAAATATTCTGGGTTAAAAAGTGTTATTTAAAAGTTTTAGGTAGTATAAAGCTTTAAATGTTATTTAGTTGAAGACTTTATATAGGCTTTTCCCTCTATTTCCTCCCCCACAGAAAAGCAGATTTATATTTGAATATTTAAATGTATAAGGGAAATAGTATTAATAATAATGATATAACTATGTTAAAACACTTGTCTGACTGAAATGCAAATTTGTTGAAGACAGTGGAAACTCATCTTTGAATTTAGTAATGCCTTTATTTTCATCCCTTATTTCTCCCAGGTCTCTATCCATCTCCAAATCAATAATAATAATAATCATTAAAAAAAAATAAACAGGAGATGGACAATACACAAACAGCACTTGTTTATACATATGATTATTTCATTTTACTAAGGTAAGACTGTTTTTTTTTGACTGCTGCCAGACGATTGCTCTGTGATGTGGAGGTTCTTGTCTACTGGCTTTCTGGAATAACAAGTTAATTGTTACATCTACATAAAGCATAAATTACAATAAAAAATGAGAGAATATGTTTGTATGGATATGCTATAATTATCAAACAGTTGTTTATAAGTGATCTGAGATATTATCAAAAGGAAATAAATAATGTTAGTAATGCTGGAAAGATTTAGAAGTGTGATCTTGAAAATAGACTGTCATATGTCAAGACCAAAAATAAGGTACACAGAATAAGCATGGATAATGTATGAGGCATGAGGCATTGTGGAGGAGAGACAAGTGCTAAAATCAAGGAAATATCATACAGTGAAAGTGAATGAGTGGAGTGCAGGGACTTTGATTGGGAGATACAATTGATGAGGCAAAGCAAGAGGGACTCATCAATAGAACAGAGCACAGAACAAGGAAGTTAAAAGAAAATCTTTGATACTGTCAAGAAGTATCCTAAATCACTCACCCTTCATTGCAAAGTCATCAAGGCAGCAGATGGCAAGGACCTAATGAGGCTGGAAAACATCAATAACTGCTTTGAAAGAAGACTTTGGGAATGATACAAAATAGCAAGGGATATTCCAGGCTTGACTAGGAGTGAAATACCCTCTGCACAGAACAATGCCCATACTGTTACCTACAATAAAACTAGCCATTAAACTGGAGTAAAACAGTTACCAATTGCATAGATAATAATATATTACATTATGTAATTATACAAACCCAGCATCTACTTGAATTACCAGCACAGCATGGTTAAAGCTTGACCATTTTTGAAGCCAGTAGCACTACAACTATCATAAAATTGCATTGTCTGGCCATTGAATGGAAAGTTTCTGTTAGTATTAAATTTGGGATTAAAATTAGAACCTTGCGTGCACATCCACTTTAACCTTAACAATGAATACTAATATATTAGATCACTAACTACCAAATAAGAGAATACCTGAATAACACTAATATCTTTTTTCAGATTCATAGGCTTTCTCTGGCCCATTGCACAGGACTGAATTCCACGAATTGAGACAGGAGGGCAACTGTAGGCCTGTGTCACTACAGCCATCACATCAGGTGTTGCCCACCACCAGCATCCACTGATGATGAAGATTCTGCTGCATTTCACTAGAGATCACTTCAAGGGCAAGATGGGAACAAAGGAGACGGAAAAGACAAGACTCAGCAGCCATACACAAGTCAAGAGCACACTCTGACTAAACAGCATGTCTTTCAAAGGGAATGGTCCTCCCCTTTTTTCCTTTTTTTCCTTTTTTCTTCTTCTTTTCTCTCCTCTCCCCTTCCTTTCCCTTCCCTTCCCCTCCTTTTCCTTCTCTCTTCTTTTTCTTCTTTTTCTATCTTTTTTCTTTTTTTCTTTCCTTTCCTTTTCCTTTCCATTTCTTTTTTCTTTTTCTTTTTCCTTTTTTCTTTTTTCCCTTTTTTCTTTTTTTTTCCTTTTTTTTCCTCTTTTTTTCTTTTCTTTTCTCAGCCATGTCCTACTTCAGGGGTGAAGATAATTCCCTTCTTAACGCAGTTTCTGTAAAGATCAATAGTGAGCTGATAAGGCAGACATCTGAAAGACATGCAGAATAATTATGGACACTGGCATATCATGATTTGAACTTTAATTACCTGCTAGAAGTAACCTAGATCAGATAATAATAATAGTATATATCCTATTGGATAAAGTATTTCTGTCTTGCCTTTACCCATCATGCCTAGAATTAACTTTATTAAAGTTTTGATTGCTTAGTATGTTAATTGGTTCCATTGATCTTAACATACTGTATGACACTGCTGGAGAGGAAGACACTAGGAAGTGGGATAGAGTTCTTTTTAGAAAATTTTTCTTGGAATATTTACTATTGAATCAAGATAGAAATATTCAGTTCTGGCTATATGTATCATTTTTAAGTAGCTTACTGCCTGCTGCTACAACAACTAATCATATTAGAGAGATAATGTATTCAGCCCAATCTGTATTAATGTTTTCAAATCAAAATCAGTGATAGTTGCCAGAAAGACTGTGCTTTTATGTAAATGTTAAAAATTTAATGAATAAGATGGAGGAATATGAACACCTAGCCTTAAGTGAAGATGTAAATATACTAAGGCCCATCAGAAACCTGTGGGAAGAAAGACAACAAACCAAACACTGTAATATCACGATACAAAATATACAGGAAAGACAGAGTAAATGATGCTGGTGTTAGAATATTATTATATGTTAAATAAGCTTTTAAATTACATTAAAGGAAGGCAGATGATTAACCACCTCACTGAGTAGCACATCTGTATGGATTAAAAACCCAAGCCCAAAGTGGATGAATATAGTACTGGGTCTATACTACCAATTTCCTGATCAAGATGGGGCCGTTGACTGTGATATGCTGAGAGAAATCGAAGAGATGCTAAGGACAGAAGATATAACTGTATTGGGTCATTGCAATTACCCTCACATAGACTGGGTAAATGTCACACTGGGATGTGAACCGGAGATTAAATTTTTAGATGTTATCATGGAGCAGCCAGATAGCAGATCCAGAAGAGGAACTGCAGCCCTTGACTTGGTAGAGAGTGACATTCAGGACTTGGCTCAAAGTCTTACAGAAGGACCACCCTAGAACGATGACCACAGCTGGCTTATATTCAACATCCCTAAAGGAACAACAAGAAAATGATCATGGGATGTTTAGACTTCACTATGAGGAACAATGCAAAAATGCAGAAGCGAAAAAGAGTGGTTAAGATAAACACATACAAATTGCTTCAAGATTAGTAAAGGATGCCATAGTGGGAGCACAGTGTCAGTATATAATAGCTATTAAAAAAGACTTGAGATAGAGTAAAAGGAAGCCAGCATAACTAAACAGGAAAGTGAAGCATAATAGTAGAATTAGGAAGATGTCTTTCAAAAAGCTCATGTTGCCTCTAAATGAGGAAAATAGATAGTAATGATCAAATAGAGCGTATGATCCAAATGATCATAAACACTGGAAATTTGCATACCAAAGTATACTCAGGTAGTCCAAAAAAGACTTTGTGAAGCTACTAGCTAATCATGTTAAAACTAGTATATAGTCCTTTTTGCTTCATTAGAAGCAAAACACCTGCCCAGAGAGCCATTTAATTTTGTATTGGTTAGCGAATCAGTTGACTGAAGATGCATAAGGATGACTAAAGATAGTTGTATTACACATAGCTAATGGTTTGGACTTGGATCAAGACATTTCAACAGAAAAATAAGAACTATGCTTTAGGATGAATTATGTGATTTGCTAAAGGTAAAACTATTTTGGGGATCTGCATGCATCTTAAAGAAGAGCTCCTGAAAGAAAGCAACCTGTCAAGAAGGTGAACTTTATGAGCCATGACGCAGAGCAAGACAAACTCCACCACTGTGTTTGTTAACATTTTGTAACTATGCACATTAGATTTGTCCCTTTTGCATTGTTAGCATTTGATGTTTATAAACATTGTAAAGTTTTAGTATTTATCAGTAAACTAAATCCTTTGAAATCTCCAAAGGCTTTGTATGAATTCTGCTCTACAAAGAAAGAGTACAGATGTTAATAATGAGATTTTCATTTTTCAAGTTACATTCACACATACACACACACACACAAATCAAGAGGCAAATGCACTACATTCTTCACTTCATGAATCAAAAATGAAAGAACAATTTATCAAAGAAAAGTATATTAATGACAAGTTTGGCCTTTTTTGCTTAAGGTGCAGAATTTCCCCCACAGTTCAGAAACATACGACTCTCCAAAGACCTCAATTTTTTATTCTTTTGACCTTTCAGATCACTCACAACCTTCTTTTAATTTATAGTTCTATAAGTTACCATTATGTTTTACCAGCCGTTGGCATTTTCAGCCTTTAAAACTGCACTCTTAAGATTTAATGGTTGTGTAGGTGTGTGTAGGTGAAACGTCTTCCAGCTCAGCCACTGTTGTTTCTTCATTACCTAGTCTGTTAGATTTCTAGCTCTGGGATTTGACTGACCTCTTTGTCAACTCAGCACTCTTTCTCCACAGCTAATATTGTGGAAGACATTTCACTGTTGTACACAGCACATGCCAAAGTCTCAAGGAGCAGAGGTCAGTATATCTTGAGTCTGTATAACTGAATGTTTTAGCTAAAATACTCTTGTACCTTTTCAAATATAAGGTAAAGTCACTTTGCCTCTATATAACCTTGTATCTTGTTGATGTTTGGCACTTCAGGGCAGCACACCCCTTTTTTCCAGCAAATCAATGTAAACTGATAGACGAAGACAGACATCTACTCTATTAAAATTGAAATTAAGTTAGCCAGCTGCATGGGAGAGAGAATGTGTGCAGCTACCCTAAGCTGTGAGAACTCATCCAAAGACTGAGAGAACATATTTTTTTTTAAACGTATTTATTTGAAAAGAAGGTCAGGATACCTTAAGCAGAAGGTTTCCAACATCTGTTTTAGGAGTCAAGCTGCAGAAACAATGCTTAGACAATGAAATTGTTCCCTCTGGGATAATTTAGGCTTTGTTAGCCATGTTGTTTTGCATATGCCTTGCTCTTTTTGTTCTTGTACACAGTGCACTGTTAAAACAGAATTTTCCTCTGTAGAATATCATTTAAAAATCTTTTGCAGTGTGAGACTGTTTGTAAAGTGACACTGTAACTACAGGTAAAATTTCCTTCTCTACATGGGGGTCACAGAAGACCCTCAGCAAGAAATGTGGCTCTGTAGGTCATGGGCAAACCTAGGACCATTTCTGACTTTGTGTACGATTTGATAAAAAAACTTTAGATAAATAAATATGTTTTCTGGACTGATACTAGTCACAAAAAAAGAAAAGAGACGATGAGGTGACAGCATTTTTTCTGCTTATCCTCATGACTGTGATTTTCATCTGGGACACTATAAGTAGCACATAGTGGATTAAAAGTAGTAACCGAGACTGTCATTTTGGGATAAATATCCTTCCCCCATATATTTCCTTGTAAAAAAATCATTCAAGTCTACTTTTAAGAGATAGGGGAGTTACACAATAAGATATTATCATTTCCACAGCAATCCCTATCTGTTATAGGGATCTTTATCATATACTGAAATCTGAGGTACAACATATTTGCAGCCTGGATTGTGTTAGCCATTGTAGTGCTATAACTGGTAGCAAGTATTTCCTTTGTATTAGCAATCTAGCAGCTGCATATAACCAATTATTAGTATGTAATATAAGTGGTAATTATTTTAAGTTCAGTTGGAAATATACAATAAAATAAATAAACAGTCTGTAAGCCATTTGCTGGACAAATGGAGAAAAATATTGCTTGTTGAAGTGATTTTCACACATACCCTATTCAAAATTTTTTCTGGGGAAAATCATTGCCTTTCTTTTGTGAACAAGAGTAATTTGCTGTTGTGATCTTAATTTTTTTTTTTTTTTTTTTTTGCCTGTATGCCTTTGATAAGCACCATTGAAGTTAGGACAATTTTGCATGGTGGGTTTGGTGCAAAAGTCAATTTTAGCATATAAAATTCTCTGTTTTCGCTGTATATGAAAAGCAAGTAAAGCAGTTACAGTAAATGAATTAGAATTTGAAGATTCTTTCCTCCCCTTCCCTTCCAGCTGGAAGAAGGAAATAGTTTTTTCCTTCTCTCTTTCCTTCTTTTTTTTTTTCCTTTTTTTTTCCCTTAGGACAGAAATACTTTTGCTGAGAACTATCTCCACACAAAAGCTTATAGAGTAGAATATGATGGCTTGTCTTATCACTTCTGAACAGACTCTGGAGTTTGAAAAGAGTTCTGAAATTTGCTTAACTTGCCGTTTCCTAACATAATGAGGAAATCAATGTGTCTTGCTTTTAGAAATGCTGGTGGCTTCAGAATGATTTGAGAGTCTGCAAGGATAAGCAGAAATGAAACTGCAAGTACTTGCTCATCATAGGAATATCTGAGATGATTTACAGATAAAAATGTGTTAATTTACTGTAATCGAGGAGAATGTGTGATTCAGATTTACTCCCAAGTCTCTGCACTCTTTGAATAGGACTATTTAGATGTCGGGGGTTCCTGATGAAGCCTACGGGCATCCCCACCACTGCAACTGCTAAGGAAGTGTTTCAAAACAGGATTGCAGCTTGGTAATCAACTCTGTTGGAATGAAAGGCAGCAGTCAAAAGTGTGCACTATGGGGCATCCAAAACCTAACCCTGCATCTGCCCTGCAAACCAGCCTTCTCCTGTCGGGCCTTAACTCCTACCTTCTTACCAGCCTTTGGAGGAGAAGCAGAATCCCTAGATACTACATATACACTCATGACTGAAGAAGCACAGGAAGTTGTAAGGCCAATATAGTACAAAGAGAATTCTAAAGATATTTATATCTAAAGATATTTATAGTTTGGGGAACAGCAGTTCAAATTTATTTATCTTTACCACTGCATATGTTCCCTTACATTGTTGCTGAGAATTTGTGGGTGATTTTCTATGTAGAATCTAGAAGCTAAATTGCATGACATTCAGGCAATTTTCCAGTCAATCCCTATTGTACAGACTCATTTGAATGAGGCTAGTCTAATTTTAATGAAGTCCTACGTTTAAATTAGAAACAATGGTGTCTAGGTTTAATTCCAAAGTTATTTAAAATGGCACTCCCTCATTTTGATGTCCTCCTATATTGTGTTTTAATAAACATTTTTCTGTGATAGGATTTTCTTATTTTCCTAATACTTTTGGAGAAATTCTAGTCTGCCTATCAATGACCACTGGTAAAAATGTGTCATTTTCTTCATCTCAAATCTTTCCTCCTGCCCTACATTACACTTGTAATGAGCAATCTGAACAGACCTTCCTGTTTATTCTAATGTGAGTTTATTTTTCAAAGCTAATCAAACTGTACTTTCCCATGAAGACTCGCAAGAATGACAGTCTGTATCGTCAGCGCCCTCTCATTCTTCACACCTGAATGTCTTACATTAGAAACTGAAAGCAGTTGCAGGCTCCAGTCTTTGAGATGTCAACATACATAAATCTTAACATTTTAAATTGAAAGCTGTTTGTGTTCATGTTATTACATAAGTAAAATATGGAATGAATATTTAGGAAATTATTTTAAGATATGTGTCAGTATTAATGAAGTATCAATGCTTATACTGAGAAAAAGTCAGGTTCAATTCAGTATGAAAGGGAAGCCATTGGGGGTATTTTACAGTTCAGGCAAACAAAAGGAAAATAATATCCTTACCACTTGTGACTGCAAGGCGGGCAAGAGAGGGTCGGATACCATCAGAGAGAGACACTCAAGGCTCATAAGGGGTTAAACAGGATAGATTTAATGAAGGACTTGCACTACAGACTGCACGGGGAGCCCCGGAACCGTGCGGAGGGGTCACCGATGGGAGGCTGCTGGAGGCACAGGTCGGATGCCCGGGTCGGACGCCCAGGCAGGACTTGACTCGTTGTTCCTAAGGGCCCCTTAAATCTACTAGAGCTGTTTCCTTGTCTCAGCTGTGCTGACCTTGAGTAGCTGCTGCCCGGGAAGCAGCCAGACGTTGCTGCCAGAACAGAATATGCCTGCCTGCTCCCCATGGGAACTTGGTCAGGGTGTAGTTTCACATGCTGGGGCTGCTACCGCGTACTCTGCCAGCCGCTGACTCCTGCCAGGTCTCCGCAGGTGTTCTCACTACACCACTAGAGAGAGCTCTCACACTAAAATAATAGAATATCGCTTTGGCACCTTTTTACTGAGTTGGGGAAAGAAAAAAAAAAAAAAAAGTAAGAGGGAAACAAATGTGCCATCTGGAGTCATGATGGGAAGATATGACCTGACAAAAAGAAGGGTCCAGAGGCTGGTTCCAGCTGGACATGGGGAGAGAAGAACATGTTGTGTTCATTCCTCACTGTGGCAGATTCTGCTTCGATCTCAAAAAAGAGAATGAGAAATGTTTGAAAGTAATTAGGTTTATTTTTCTACTTTTGGCAGCCCAAACTTGAGTTGATGGGGCATACGGTAGATGCTCTGATCTTTCCTTATGCTTAGGCATAGCCAAACTGAACAAGAATGTAATGCATTTTGCCATTTTCAGAAGCAATCAAAATATGTCCCCAGAAAGTAAGAAGGGACAAGAGCTATCAAAGTTGTTCATGTTTCTAAAAACATGGGAGAAGAGATTGCAATAGTCTTTTAACTTAACAATACTGAATGAAAATCAGTAACATAGAGCTCTAGGTATAGAATCAGTATCTACAATATAACAAGTTATATAACTACAAGCTTCAGCGCAAGTTAGTAAAAGAATTAAAGTTAGGTGAGGCAAGCGAAATAACTTTTTTTTTGAGCAATTTAGTAATTGTATGTACAAGAATGATATGGACTCTTGAGGAAACTGAGACACAAATTTCTAAAGGGTATTTTCTGCTATTTAGAGCAGTATCTAAATTGCAGTCCAAGTGTTCTGCAGCTGATGAACCTGCAAGAGGTGTACATTTCTCCTGAACTTCTAAACACTTTTTTTACACTAAGAATAAAAACATATTTGGGGAAAGTATGGAAGACCAAGTATACTCCAGCATAGAAAAGGGGAACTAGAAATCTTATATACTTGAAATTTCCATTTATGTCTTTCAGGCTCTATTCCATCCTCTAGAAAGTGGAAATGCAACAAGCTCTATTATGTTATTCAGGCCTTAAGTAGACTTAGAGAAAAATCATATCCATTTACACGTCATTTCAGCCCTTTTTAGTTAAACACATTGTTCCAATAAGCTTCTGAAAGATAAGATACTTTGTACTTCCAGAAGATTGAAGATGAATCATGATAGTCCTCTGTCAAACCCCAGAATTTCTTCACAAATGCACCACGTTACAACAGACAGGTGAAACATTTTGTTCATAAAATATGCAGCTAGTAGCATGAAAGAGAGGGTGAAGGAGTGTTGTTAACAATGCAAATAATAGTTTATCTGACAAGTGTCTCAATCCTGCATTTTGTGTGCATAGAAAACCCTTTTGAAATGAGTTGTGAATTCAGTCATCCGTGCAAATAGAGACTACTTTATAAGAAATTGTCTGCAAGGCTGAATTCTTAATTACTGTGAGGGCTGAGTCAATTAAAATAATACTTACAGTTTTCCTTCTAGCAACTTTTCTTGGGCGATAAAAATTTCCATTGTTTTTACCCTAGACTCTCAATATGCGCGTAGTATGTAGCTCTAGCCTGTATCTTAGGACTTCAGGACTTTTCATACTCTCCCACTTTATTTATTTCCTCCCCCCCCCCCCCCCCCCCCGGCTTGTAGAAAACACCATGCACCATTTTCTTCTAGTCTCTTCTTCCCGCCTTTTCAAGTCCTCGATCATCGTTGCTCAGATTCTATTTTCATATCCAACATTATGTTACTCCTACATGTAGGAGTTTGGGGCAAAGAAAATGCTAATTATAGAAAGAGAGCAGGTGAAAATGTAACTGGATAGATATCATTAGGAGCCTATAAATATTCTAGGGTCTTCTTAGGTAACACTATTTCTAAACAAATGATCCCTGCATCATTTCAATAGACATATTCAGAGCTGAAATATTTATTTTGCAAGTTTAATAACAAAATCATTACTATTATACTGAAAAATAACCTTTTACCTCAGTCTTCACTAA
Source organism: Apteryx mantelli (assembly GCF_036417845.1). Lineage (NCBI taxonomy): Eukaryota > Metazoa > Chordata > Aves > Apterygiformes > Apterygidae > Apteryx > Apteryx mantelli. The sequence continues at coordinate 157,229,341 of NC_089979.1, forward strand.
AGTCATTCAAGGACAGATGTTCCTTTTCACAATCAATTTAATTCAAGCCATTAACCAAGAAGCCCAAAGAAGTTTATAGACCTTAAAAATACAAATAACAGTGTGCTGTGTCTTTAATTAGTAACACTACAGATTTGAAATGGTGACCTAGAGGTATATAACTCCATAGCCCATTACCAATCCCTTGAGCCATTCCAATCTGTCAGAGATTTTCTCCCCCTCTTTCTCTTTTAAATAAGGATAAGAAAAGCCAGGACAGGTGTTTCTTTCTTTACTCCTTTCCTTCTTTCTTATCATCTTCAAATACCTTTCAAGAAGCTTAAAAAAGCTGCATGGTTTGAGGTAAAATGCAAAGTGTTTGAAAATTTGCTATCATTTAAGAAAGAGTGGCTGGCAAACCTGTGTTATATGTATTCTTTGCAAAATACATGTGATAAATCTTGTTAGACTTTTGAATTTTTATATTATTTATTTAAAAAAGTAAGAATAACAAATACCACATTTTAGCATGAGACTGGTCATCCATCACTGTGGTGTTACCAAACGTAATCAACATAATTCCTCTTCTCAGAAAGTCATGCAAAAACTTGTTTCCATGTCATAAATAAGGGAGAAATAATATTACATAGATCATTTTAATTTCCTAACTTTGAAGTTAATTAACTTTCCATTCAGCACAGTATTCAGAATTTACCCAAGATCTGAAGAGGTCAGAATATTATTTGCAGAAAACTTAACTGGCTGAACCAGTTTTTCACAAAAAGAAAAAAAAAAGTTTTTAAACAGACAACTCAGAAGAGAGTTACTATATATTTCAAATTTAGGAGCTTCCAAGGAGCTACTAAAAAATATGTAGATTCTTGACGCTGGAAAAATTCCTTACAGTTCTCATGCATATTCACTCAAAATATCTTCAAATTTTAGGAGTCCCTTCTGCTACAGCACATCAAAAATGGATATTTTCCTGGGATGACGACATTTAGTTCTATTTTGAACAGATCAATTTCAGCATTATTTGTGAAACAAGCTATTCTAATATATTGCTTACAACTTACTCAAAACTTAAAACATTTTGTTTCATCTTTATAATTCTTAAAATACCATGGAATATATTTTATATCATGCTTTATGCATATTCAAAAATTCCTAGAATATAGTGCATATTATGGGAACTCACTGAAATGAAGTGCTGCCAGGCTACTATAGTTAATCTATTTGTTAACTTAAACTGTTTTTGTCTAGCAACAGTGGTAATAATATTGTCTCAAAGCCTTTTGGCATCTGAAGCGGACTGTGAACCTCTGCAAGAATTTCCTAACTCCAGCATAGCAAATCAACCACTTAGGGCTGATCTTCAGCAAATAGCAAGGGAGATGGCTCCTATCTTCTAAATAGATATGAATGTCTTTAGAAAGATAATTAATAGTCTCCTCCTGCCTTTCAGAGAAGGAATTTCATTCACTGAGAGGATGCTTGGAGGTCAAACACTTATACTGTTCCCACCTCAGTCTAAAAAGCGCATAATATAAGATGAGAGGAACACTAGTAGAGGGACATAATTAGCCTATGAATTGGGGCTGGTAATTTATGCCTCATAATTGGCCTTATTGTTTATTAGCAGAACAGCTCAGAGCACTGTATTATTATTACCAGCACTTCTACTGCTTACTTCTTGGCTTAGACCTTGAGATTATGATTTTTGAATATATTTGCACATTAGTTTAACATATTGTTCTAAAGAATTGAATGTAGGAGGACTGGCAACAGATGTTTCAGATTTCTCCATGAATGTGTTCCTTAGACAACATGGAGACAAACACCCTAGGCTAGCTGAAGCAGCTGTCTGAAGGCAGAAGGGAACTTAAGCCCTTTAAAAAGTGAAATGGCCATAATGGGGCATGTATCATTATTTAACCAGAAGGTTTCTCTTTTCCATGCCCCACACCATGTGTCTCCTGCTGTAAGTGCTTCCAGGTTTCAGACTTAGCCCTGATCCTTTTCTCTGGTTTGAGTCGCCTGGTCAGAGACCGTTCTGCGCTACATGTTCACTCCTTCTTTACTCTATGTAGAGCAGATTGTTTCCATTTTGCATGTATATGTGTAGGCTCTATGGCACCAGTAAAGCCGGTTGAAGGGTGCTCTTTAGTAACTATGTAATAGAAAAGTAAGATTCAATGTATCTCAACATAATGATCAAAAAGCCTATTTGAATTATATATATCTGCTTAATTATAATTTCTGACCGTGCAATCTTTATTCCAAGAAAGTAGTCTCAGCAACTTCAAAATTTGCAAACATTTTAGGATTTTTTGAGATAAAAGGGTTGTCTGTTTCAAGATCTATCCTGATCAACCATTTTTGTCAAATGGATTTTGACATATTGTAATTGAACAGTTGTACCCCCAAAAGCAAAAAGTGGCATGACATTCCCCTTGTGAATTATAGGAGAAATGAAAAGGAGTTCACCTTACAGCCACTGCATAGCTTTGTAAATGAGTGTCATTCTTATTTCACATTTTTGTTGCCAAGAAACACATTTGCTGAGCTGGATACCTTATCTAGGTGACTGCTCAGGTATAGGAGGCAGCTGGGGAGATGGAACTGAGACAATCTTCCTAAAATAAGTAAATGTTTAAGTTATATAAATTTGTATAATGGAGACAATGTAGTTTCTCTGAAGACCTCTAAAGGGGTAAGCCAGTTCATGTAAATTAAGCAGCTACATTAGTCACACTGGATCATATATATTATGATTACTGATCAGAGGAAGGGATTGTATGCTCAGGAGTATTATACTGTTTTACTAGAAATAGCCATAATATTATCATAAATAATAATAAAAATCTAGAGAACAAGTTCACACAGATGAAATAAGATTCTTGTGACTGGGTTTAGACACTTTCCAGTGCTGAGACAAACTCAGGGCTGGAGAAGTGAGGTACTGTGTCCAAACCTCCCTGTTATTATGGTGCAGCTCTGTTGGCAATTGCTGGTTAGAGACTCTCCAATTTTGGGACATAGTCTGAGCATGACCATACGGCAACAATGAAATGTCAAAATACAAATGTTTTGTCTGTGGTTACAGAGTTGGGGGTAAGCAGAATAATTTCCAGTGAGATGGTTTTCCCCTTGGAAAGCTTCTTACTGGCAAAACTGAAACATTAAGAGAGACTGTAACTTTTTGGAAGTTCTGACAGAATTCTGCTGTCAACTCACCCACCAGCTTCACCTCCACATCTTATCTGCCTTAGCAAAAGGGACACAAATGTTGCAGACTCCACTGCTCTTGAGCATCATGACAAAGAAAGTCCACGGATTAAAGGTACTTCACTGGAGCAAAAAGAAATTGTAAACTCAAAATCCTGTTCAAAATGAGATACTTGTTTTAGTCATATGTTCACCTATGTTACTAGCTAATTTACCCCATGCATCAGGAGAATTCTGAGATAACTGAATAGCAAAAAAAAAAAAAAAAAAAAAAAAGCTGAAGCAGAAGGAAAAGATTCAGGCATAAGTATGATAACACAAAACTGTTGGTATTACCCTTCTGCATGGCAGTAGAACCAGGATATCCTGCCATGTACCATAACCCCATTTTACAGGCTATTTCATAAAGATAAAATAGAAAAATAGTTCATGATATTCTTAACTTTTAGTCAAAGCACAGATGTATGAGAAAGCAGACTAGTGGAAGACAATAAGGAAACACTGAGATGATGTTCATTAACCTGAACACTCCTGACAGGTAATCACCCTCATTTGCTCGTAGCCTATCTGATGGATTCAGTTTTAAATGAGAATTCCTGTTAAATATGAATCGCTTACCCATAATACATTTTCACATAAACCATGGTCAGAAGAACATTCACACATAGAGTAAAATATATATATATATTTTTTTGAGTCACTACTGAACTGACTTTGAAAACATTTTAGGGTAGTGTTTGCTTGTTCTGTTTGTTTAGCAATCTTGACAAAAGTTTAACTAATACTTTTTTAAAATACTGATTATCCTTTTCCTTAAATGGATAATCATAACTTCTAGATCCTTTTCTTATACTGAATCAGTGTGACTTTAAACATATATCCATTTATTAAATCTTTTATTAGGTCTTTCATTATGTATGCTTGTAAAGATCTTAATAGAGATGTTAAGTAATGGAATTTTTCAAGTTCCTAAAATCTTCATAAATCTCCATAAATTGTCTCTTTATGAGAAACCTGCTTTCATTGTGTCTGATTTTTTATTCATATGCAACAAAAATGTTAATATACTTTAATTAAGCTAATATGATTTATCTTTTCACTCATTATATAAGTTAATTTTGTTCTAAAGAAATCCTGTTTTCAAATTCTCTCCAGCAATGTAGAATTAAAGCAATTATAATTTGGCACAGGAAATTAGTCATAAAGGTCCATGATTTCTGAAATAAATGGAAGTTTTCACAGGCTGGATTAGCCTTATACTTTACAAAAAGGGGGGGGGGGGAGGAGAAAGGAAATAATTTCCAGTGCACTGTCTTAGTTCAAAAACTCACTTTTTTGACAAAAATTTGCCAGATGATAAGAAAATGGGAAAATAAGAAATAAAATACTTTGAACTTTCTTAGTAGTTTTGTATTTGTTGAGATCATTGACATCTCTGTCTCTTTCTTTTTTTTTTCCTTCAGAAATTGTAAAAATGATAACAGAATTTCTGACTCAATTCACAGTTTCTCTCCCAAAGCTCTGCTTTGTAGCAGTATATGCACAACTATAGAAGTATGGATAGACCCATTGAAGCTCATGGAAATTCCCATACATAAAATGACCAGATTGATAATTATATAATTTGTTTTATTGTGCTGTTTGTGCAGTTTTTGTGGCAGCTGTGACTTGTGCCATCATCCACTGAGATTTTGTATTGAAGCAGCAAGTTCTTATCAGCACAACGCTGGGCCTGGTGCTGATAAAGTGGGTGCCGAAGACAATGAGAAATAACTACAGGAAAGGACAAGTCTGTGGCAAATACCAGGAAATAAACGCAGGGTTAACTCCACAAAGCTTGTTCCTGAGTGCAATGAAATGAATGAGAGACTCTCCATGGCTGAGAAAGGTTTGGGATCAGAGCCATAATTAGGAGAGTGCAATCACTGCCAGAGGTCACAGCATGAACATGACACAACAAACACAACAAACTCCTTGCTAAGGAGACAAGAGGAAAGGTCTCTACAGAGCAAAAAAGATTTTTTTTACTGCATGTAATATGTTACACAACAAGGCACTCGGAGAACTGAATTTCAGTCAACGTCATCTACATCTACAAAAGCCTCAGAAATACACAAAATAGACTATAGCCACAGAATATACTTCCGCAATGCCGGCTTGGATAACCTGAAAGGAAATCAGGTCTGTTCATGAGCTGTGCTCACGAGCTGGCCACTACATTAAGTAAAATACTAAGGGAGAGGAAGGATTTAGTCTGGATTCGCCTTTGACATTTGCGTAATTTCCAGCTCTAGGATGGAGCTCTCCTGGGGAACAAGGTAGGAGTATAGGAGGTGCAAATGAAAGATCCTTTGCTCTCGGAAACTGGAATAACGGTCGTCTTGAGTAAAATTTTCCCTGGCCTTCCCTTGAACTCGCACTACTCAGTGTTACCCAAGGTTGGCACCATCTCACTTACCTCATTCATTGTTTAGAAGTTAGGAATCTCTGGAGACCAAATCATCCAACCTACACTAGGCATCCTTCTCTGGAAAACTGAACTGCACCAAGGAAAAGCTTCTCTTCCTTCACTGATGAGAGCATCAGCCATGTGAATTAATTAGAACCAACTTTTGGTTGGATACGGATAGGTTAGCTGAACCCGTTATCACCCATAGGGACAATAAACTGAGAGGTGTGTTAGAAATAGAGATACTTTTACTATAAAATAGGGTAATTAGAAATCTTTCCTAAATATAAAATAGCAGCCTGTACATCTATTGAGATTTTTTAACCAGATAGTTGGATTGAAAATCTGAAAAAAGATAGGAGGAAGATAAAAGTATCAGGTAGGTGATGTTTTATATTACACCGTAAAGGAAATTGCATGATTATGAGAGTTCACCCTTGATTTTTGAGATGTGAGTATTAGCAGTGTCTGAAACATGTAACTTCTGTCTTCACACATGCATCCATTCTTCAATAAAATCACTCAACTCAGTGTGCAGACATCACCCCATAAGATCACCAGTCCATGACATCCATTATGCAATGAGCTTTCCCCTTGAACTTTTTTCCCCTATTATATTTCCATTACTACATGCAGTGTAGGAGCTAGGCTAGACAATTTTCCTGCTGCTGTGATGGATGATTATGACATGTTATGAATAAGAGGTGATTAAATATAAACTATGTGTTGTCCATCAATGCAGTTATCATGAAGGCTTCGTTATTAATATATTTTTAATTTCCCAATTCATGGATGAAAGGATCTGCCTACATTAATAATGTTACATAAATGGAAAATTTAGTAGGATACCTGATGCCCCAACCCTGATGCAGGCAAACTTCCCATTAAAAAATGTGGAGATAGCAGCATGACTAACCCCATTAGTTTGGTCTTAGACTTGGGACAATCATGTCCTATTCACTACAGACAGAAATTTAATTCGGATTTTGTCTTCATGTTAAATTTGAACCTTTCATTTAAAGTATGTGTTGAAAATCTGGTGCATAGCTAATATTTTCTTCTTGCTAGGAGAAGCATCATTTATTTGATTCTCCACATATTTGTGCTACTTCCTCTGCAAATGAAAACAATGACTGGAAAAAAAAAAATCCTAACTGACTGCAGACAAGAATGTGACTTGTCTCTGCACCAAGTGTCACTCTGTGATGAAACCACTTGAAATATCACCACTTACACAAATTTTCAGAGACTGACATCATACATTTATCTTTTTCTGTGAAATGATAAAATTGTCAATTCACATTTTTTCTCCAGTGGTTCATAGATATCAAGGATTTAGTTTCACATGCCCCAATTCCTGCATTTTTCTATCACCATTCCCCACCCCCCCCTCCTTTTTGCATAAGTACAGTGAATTGTATGGGACAAGATACAGGAAAAGAAGTTTAGCAATATAGGTACACAGCATAAAAAAATATGAATTTGGTTTTAAAACTGTTTTTTTTATGGCATTTTATTTTCTACATTTGTATTTTTATATGGTGTTCTTAATACACTTTTACTGAGAAATTTCCAGGAAGTGTAACGGCTGAGAAGAAGAGAAAAGTTTTAAGGAAATGCTGTCCACTGTAACAAAATACATTTGGTATGGCCAGAACCCAGGCTTTCTTTTTCTGATAGAGAGTTCAGTACATAGCTAAGTCCTTAAAAGAAAGAGATTTACTAGTTTAAGATGGAAAGCGAGAGAAGGAACATCAGAAGGATATCTTTGACTTCAGAGTGCTATGGAAGGGGGAAAGGAAAGGACAAAAAAGATTTGAAAAAAAAATCATTTTAAGTAAATGAATGATAGTATTTCAAGAGCTAATTTTATTCAGCTAAAACAGAATTCTTGACTATGGACAAAAAACTGATGACTGCAATATTCAGCCACTGGTTAAACCAGCCTATGAAATCTCAGTCAGTGAATCCTGCATTATCCTGGATGCTAAGGGTCAGCATGAGGAGCAGAGCAGCCCTGGTGACCTTTCTTTTTAGTAAGTATAACTGATTAAAGCCTTTGAATTCATGCAGAACAGACACAGCTCCTTAATTTTCCATTGTCGATATAAGGTGGAAGTAAAGGCAGAGAAGATTAACGTTAGTGATAGTTGAACTCAGAGACAGTAATGACTGAGGTTTATATTTGGGGTTGGATATTTTTCTCTTACCACTAAAGTAAAATTTAGAGCGAGAGGAAGCACCCCAAACATTAGCCCAGAGTGAATGGGTCCTTCTCTGTCTAGGGATGGACTATATTTGCATCAACACATTACAGAGTCTTGAGTCTTCTTACCAATTACAAATTCATTCCTAACTTGTGTGTTGTCTTTTTTTCATATCTTAAATAACACTATTTGTTCCACTTAAAATGTAAAATAAAATACAGGGATAAGTACCTACTATAAAACAAATGAAGTTGATACAAATAATTGTTTTCATTCAAAACATTTTAAAGCCATTACTGCACTTGTAAGAAGACTAAAAGAAGAAGGAAAGTGGGAGGAACAATCAGTGATCACAGTGAACAAGAGATCCAAATCTCATTGAAGCTGATTTCTGTCTTAACAATAATTTCAGAGGACTGAGAATGACACCCCTAAAATAAAACAGCACTTGCAGAAAAACAATATGCAAATATTTAAGCATATTACATATATTATCCATTTACAAGTTTGCTTTATCGTCACAGTGTACAATTCAAATGACTGCCCACATAGCAGTGCAGATCATTTCAGCCAAATTAAATATAAAATATTAATGAAGTCTCATTTGACAGGCAAAATAGGGATGCTAAACAAATCTGGAAATCTCAAATATACTTTACTAAGTCCTGGTCAATTTCTTGTTAATGATATATTAAGTAGGAGTAATTATTCAAGTTATAGGTTTCTTTGTACAAATTACAGGTAATATGCTTAATGTAGATGTGACATAGTTTCTTAATTCTATCCATTAAGGAAAATAGATTTAACTCCATTAAGTAACCTCACTTAAATATGACAATAGATAACTATGGTCATTAAGCTAATGACATCTGTCATCAACACTAATACTACCACTGTGCCATACATACTGTTATGGCAAAGACTGTGTCAATGTTTCCATTATAAAACCATTCAGGGATTTGTAACTTGGCTAGTGTCAGTAATAGTGGAGGAAGAAAAATGAAAGTCAGGATAAAAGTTACCAAATAAGGTTTGTGCCAAGAGCATGTGTCAGGGAAACCTCCACAGTTTATCTGAATGGAGGAAAGCAGGATGACTTTTATTAACAGAACTGAGTGCACTGCACAGGTCTTCACATCCAGCGCCTCACTGCAGACAAGTGGTTCAAATAATCTTTTCCATAAGTCAGTCAAACTCCTTTTTACAAATCATTGATTTTTTTTTTTTATGGTCTTTCCCCATTCCTATTGGAACATTCCTCCATAACTTGATTGTGCTGATGGTACATCGCAACCAGTTTTCATGTATTTGTTCTTGGAACAAAATTATTTTTGACACATTTCTATTTCCTCTAGAAAATACCTAGATAGATATTTATTCTATCAATACAGATATCTATTCTATATTTGTCACTCTCTCTTAAGAATAAAGAGTAATAATAAAAATATTTTGCTATTTGTCCAATCCAAGACAGGCATAATGGCGGTGGACTTTTCAAGGATATAAATATTCCCCTATCATATTGCAGATGGCATGAGTTGATCCAGGGTCTGCTAAACAGAAGTTTACAAGCCCTCAGCCCTACAAAATACCTGCACCTAACTCTATCTGTACACTGAAAAGATATGAGTATATCTACATTCAGAACTTGAGTTCTGGAATAGACTTCTAAAAGGAGTAATGAGGTAAACTGTTAGCTAAATGGCATTTAATGTAAATACACGTACTATCAATCTGCTGTTCAGAATAGATATCTACAGCACCAAGCTTCTCAAAAAGCCTTATACAGACAAAAACTGCACTGTTTAAACTCTCTTTATTCTGTTTTTAGTTTCCAGCAATCTTCAATAAGAGGATCCCAATATGTACATAGTATGAAATACTTGAAGTATGAAGTATTTGCTTTTCATACCTACAACAAGAATAAATGAAGCGCTTAAACATCCTAAACAGCGCTTAATAGTCTTTGGTAAAAACATGAGTAATGTATAATAAGACTGCCAACTCTAAGTAGCTCAGACAGAGATTTCCTCAGGGAATCTCCAGCAGTCTATACATACATATTTACAGAATAGCCTGAGATTCTGTTGCAAAAGTTCTTAGTTCAGCATTCAAAAAATGCTGAAATTCTGAGTGTAACATTCATTCTCCCTTACTTTTGTACACTTACTTCTGTATACCTGTGTACAGCTCCTCAGTGCTGATTGCCTGTATGCTAAGAAAAGAGAAAAAAAAAAAAAAGTGTGTTTCCCTGCCTGTCAGATAGCACTGGCTAGGGCACAGTGAAAATGAAGTTAAGAAAGGTGAAGGTGGGTCAGCTTTTAAGGCCAGGAGAAATAATCTCATTTGATATATATTGCTGTTCCAAAATACAGCATGGTCTCTTCTGAATGAACCTTTAGTACAAAACAACTTGTCTCCCCAAAGCCTTTCTGAGGCCCCCATCCCCGCGCCTCTGTCTCACCCTGGTCCGGCACCACAGCAGCATTTCTGAGAGGTCTGTGACAAGCTGGAGCTTGGCCATGGGAGAGGTTTGCAGGACAAGCACGTTCTTGGTGAATGCAGCTTGCAAAGGTTTCTCTGCTCCTGTGTGAGATTTAGAAGACAAGACAGTTCTTTCCCTTCCCTTATATCTTGATACCTCACCACTGGACTTAAGATTTGTGATTTTCAGTTTTGCTCTCTGAATTATTAAATAAAGGAAAAGCACACACACCATTGGAAATACCACTGGGGTATACCAGCTACAGCTTTCCCTTTTTACTTTTGCTTTTGCCCCTGCTTTTGTAGGCCCGAAGCAACAAAATACAGGAACTCTACAAACGAATCTTCCTTTTTCCCCATGATAGTTCACACCACATGTCAACCCAGCCCTCCTTCAGGCCAGGTGGATGAGAAGAACAGCCAGGATCAAATCCACAAGCTAAGTAATGTCAGCAATTCTCACCAGTGGAGGAAGACTGGAGAACGATGCAGCCTTTGGGGTGCAGTAACTGCTGAACTGAACTGTGTGAAGAGAGGCTGTTAACAACACAGCTTTGCTGAAAAACTCTGGGCAATTCCTGGTGCTGCCTGGCGGGCAAGTAAGTAATGATTTATAATGTAATAAAAAAGTACCATAAATTCTTCAAGCTCACATGTAAATAACAAGTGTGAAACTGCTAGAATAAAATTGTTATTGTAAAAAAGCCATTAGAAAGTATTTAAAAATCAAATAGGGAACATCTTGACTATTAGGATAACTGCAGCATTTTAAGAAAGGAAAAGATCAGGTTATTCTAATTCACTCAAAGGCCTGTGTTTTTTATTACCGGCTAAACAAGGGAGGTGGAGATCATCTCAGATATACACAAAGTTAGCAAAGTGACTCATAAATCAGTTTCTAAACTAAAAAATTATGAATTAAGTGAAAGAAAAGAATGTGTCATTAATAAAAAATAATAAATGGTATGAAAATAAACATGTCCAACCCACATTCAACTGGACAACCAGAAATAATTACAGTTCTAGACTGCAAGAGAACTTATTGCTAATTGCTAATGGAGTGAGCCTGAGTACTTACACAAAGGACTACAAACAGCTGTTCAAATCATGCTTTCTTCAGAGGTAAAATCAAGTGTCAAAACGCCTGCTACCCTAACTCAGTCTGTGAAATTGCACATCATAAAATACCTAATTATAGTGGTTCCTGCTTAAAGTTTGACAGCTAACATAAAATACAGTTTGACATCAGAAAGTAAGGTTTAATTATTTTAAGAGTATAAGTGAAAAGTTAATTTGCCTTCTAAACCACTGAAGACATGTCTACAGTGCAAAATGGAGCACATGGCAGATGTCTTCAACATAGCTCTGTCTCAACTAAATATCCACAAACCTCGGTGCAGTGTGTGTAGTCTGTGAGCACCGCAGCCATGTGAACAGGAATTAACAGATAAAGTGGAGCACCATGTAAAGTGGCTTGGCTGATTATAGTTCTGAGAAGGTCCTATTAGCAATATCTTGACACTCTCTGGAACATGTTCTATTAGGCATTTTGCATATATAATTAGCATTTTTATAACAGATATGGTTGGACTCAGCAGATCCCTGAGATTCCTGGCTAAAATAAACCCTTCCTACATAATTTCTAGGATGTCAAAAATATTATTGTGGAAGCACTGAAAGCATGTGATGAAGACTTGCTATTCCAAGCAAGTCCACTCTTTCCTCTCAGTGAACCTCAAAGCTATCAAAGTATTTTGAGATGAGATGAGCTGGGATTCATCCAAAGCTGTGAGACATCTCTCCGTCACCTATAAGTGGACTTTCATTGATCTGTGCTTTTCAGAGGGGTTTCTTCCCCCACTCTTGACACTTGACTCTTACAGCATGACATAAGCCACTCTCCAACCCATGAATCCCTTCGCAACATTTAAGCATGAAGATCTAATAGGTTATGTGCAAATATCTTTTTATTTGGCTTTGTTGTCTCCAAAAAGGTTAAGTGTCCAAGCTCATTGTCTTTCCCCAAACTTCCTACCAAGAGCTGAAGAATTTCAGGAGTAAACATCATTTCATTTTATGCTATTCAGACAAAGGCTGATGCCTCTTCTCCACTGTCTCTCTCTCTCTGACTCCTCTATTTTAAATATAGCCCTTAAAATAGAAATATAATATTTATCATTTAATCGGAGAGCAAAGGGAGAAGGGAGTTGGAATCTTTGCTATTCAAAATTTTTCTTGGAATACTACAGTGTTCTTATGTGTAGCTTATAAAATACATTGCACAAAAACAATCACTGAAAAGACCTTTCATCAGACAAATACCCTGTCATTAAGAAAACTCACAGAACAGTCAGAATAAGGAAAAATCTCTGCGTGTAGACATCTCTTCAATATTCTTGCTGCATAGATGCTTCACAGACATGGAAATCACACACTGCTTATCAGTAGCAAAGCCCATAAAGCCCTGTGGTTGGTGTCTGAATAAACACATTAAAGCTATGGCTCCATTACACACTATCATGCCAGGTGGTGTTAGGATAGTCGCAACTGGCTCATCTTTGAAGAAAAAACACAAGTATCTCTAAAATTCAAACAAACCAGAGGGCTTATAGCTACGCAGTGTGGGTAAGTATGAACTGTTTAGGTAATCTGGTAAGGCCTTTTTATTGAGATCACTCTGTATGTCACTTTTAAACACTAACGTGAAGTCATCAACACTATATAAGTTTTCACAGATGTTATGGGAAAAGAGAGGCATACATGTGGCAAAAAAGTGACTGGTTTACGAAACTCAGAAGGCTAAAAGCTATTGAATAACTGTGAGGCTCCAGAATAAGTACCCATCTGAGCACTTTCTCAGAGAACTGCTGCCTTTCATAAATCACTGAAGTTGCACTATGTGCATTTTATGATGTCAGCAGAGCTTCTTGAGTGAATTATTAGCTTGTATTCACATGAATACCACTTTTTGTCCTATATCATATTAAACAGAGATAATGAAAAGCAAAGGAAAAACTGTAAATTATAGCAACCAATGCAATGTGCTTATTCTGAGGTATAGCCTTCTTGAGGAAGTATATTCTTGAATATTTTCTTCAATCATCATTGACTGATGCCATGAGAATTACTGGAAGATGCTGCTCAGACCCCCAAAGAAGGAAAATACAATAGATATTTCAGGTCAGTTCTTGTCCTGAAAATATTACTCAGCCTCCAGTTAGAGTGATGTGTCATCTGAGGAAAGAAGGAAAATAACCTTGGACTTCATTTCCTCAGTTAAATAATAGCCAGGAGTGTGAAGAGTTAATAAAGGTTTTACAAGGTCATTGGTTCTTCTAAGGAGAAACAGATCCAAGTCTCTGTGAGACAGAGTAGATGTTTTCCAGATTAATCTCATTACAATTCAAAGGAAATGGAATAATGAGAAAAGCAAGAAGAGGGAATGAAGGAGAATGAGAATGAATCACTTCACTCTTGGAGGGATACACAAAATTTCACATTTTTAGATATGTCTGAACATACATGTTCAAAGGGAGCAAAACTTGGACTGGCTTTGTTATATCTATATGAAACAGAGAGAGCAAATTAGTTTCTTGGACAATGTAGCTCTTTCTTCACTCCCTTTCCCTCTCCCAATGTACTTACCTTTTCTCTGCTTTTTCATTGCTGGGATAGCATGCTACAACATCCATGTCCAACCTGATTCCTTCCAGATATTAGAGTTACAACAAAAATGTAATAAAAGACTTTATTACTTTGTATTTTCAGTGGCTCTGTTAGCTTGGATAGTGAGAAGAGTTTAAAATGTTCTGATTGTTTGGATGATGGCTCAAACACGTGAGTTTTGACTTGCTCTCCAAAAAAATTCTCATGGGCATTTAGAAATGAGTGGATAACTTTGAAGTGTTTGGTTTGGAAGAATCCTAATCTGTACTGAACAGCTGCCTCCAGCTCACATTTTAGGGCCGAATCCAAGGGCGATGTAAATAGTGATATATATTACATGCCAATGAGCCAAACCACCTGGTGTAACTGAAAGGAGAAAAATTAAGTCAAACATGTTAATGTAAATTTACGTATTTGGGGCTCTTTTAGCATATTCACATGAGCCCATTTCAACTCTCTGAAAGCCTAGTGAAGGAAAATAAAAGGTACATTATATACAGCCTTAATTCTAGGATCTTTGATGTTGACATTTGCCAATGGGATTATTTTTTGAGCTTGTAGGTTCACTGAACTCAATTATAATAAATAGGATTGAGAGTCCCCAAAGGAGTCTTACATTCTGGATTAATGCCATATTTTGTTATTACTTACTCACTAAGTACTTCCTTACTAACTCATCTTATCTTATTTATTTATTTCAGAAGAAACGGTATAAGAGGAACTCAAGAATTTAAGTGCTGCATGTTTATTCCTGTAGCTAAGTCACAGAACATACATCACATCACATAATGGATCTTCTGCTAACATGATTTATTTGGAGAACATACTTACCTGTGTAGCTCCTCAGTCCTGTGTTTTATTTTTTCATTTTTTTTCATCGGGAACCCTAATGAAATTTCAGGCTTTTATTCTATGCCTTTCCCAAGAATTCATCACTATGCTCAATGAGAAAATCTTTTAAACAGAGTTCTCCAAAGTGAACTACTTTTTCACGTGGTGTTTTTTAACTTTTGATGATAAATCTTACAGACAAGGTGAGGAAATGGTCAAGGTAAATAGTTCAGGTTAATCTACACATGGGATTTTTTTTTTTTTTATAAGGATAATGAAAAATGGGTTTTATAGATTATAAGCCGTAAACAAAGAAATGACAACCTTGTTATATATAAAGACATAAGTATGTATTTGAAGGTTTTTTTTGTCATTTTTATATAGTTTTAGGTCAGCTACCCTATACTGTCAACTTTTCTGCAGAACACGAGTGTAAAAATAAGAAGGTGAAGTGTTTCTCTTTGAGTTAGTGGAGAGGGAAGAGATGTCCTATGTTATGAGCATAGGACATGTGAAAGATGAGAAATCAGTAAATGGAGAGAGGTATGAGCTGTTGATGTAAAGGACATTCTTACAATAACTAGAAAATTTCAGAAAGATGCTAAAGAAGCTACACTGTAAATATTGTTTAAAATGGTCTTGGAAAAAATATTGCCTTGTATTTCTTAGAACTTCAGAGAAGAAAAGCAAACATGCTTTTTTAGAGGATGTTATATAGCTCTAGCTAGTGGAAAGGTGGACAAAAACACTGCAAGGATAAAATGAATGAGGGAAGTATGAGGGAAGGTATTCAGAGAGGTGGTAAATACATGTTTCATAGTCCATAGGGGTGAGCTGGGATGCTGGGTGAACAGGAAGGATAGTCTTTTAAAAACTGATGTATTTAGCAATTGACTGGGTGTGAGAAGCAGAGCTAGAAGTCACACGTAATATCATGGTTGCCAGCCTGGACGACAGGAGGGGTAAGAGTTTTGTTACAATAAGAAAATAAGCTCTGGAGATAAAGATAATGCACAAAACTACTTTATGAAATACAAAATTTTGGATGAACAAGGATTAATATTTGATTTTTTGAGTGAGAAAATGCTTTTTCTTCTCAGTGACTTCCCAAGTTTTGCATTAGAAAGCTGCTTTCTAGAGAACAGAAAAAGTGCAATGAATTGCTAGCTGTGATTTATTATTTCTTCTTCTCATTTGAGATTAAAATGAAAATCAGACAGATAAAAGATTTTTAATCTCTTCATAATAGAGATAGTAACTTTTCTAATCACCCCCTGCTATAAAACAGAATTTATTTTAACAGATGTTTCAGAGGAAAGAGATTCTTAAGCAAATGCCAGGTCAAATAAAATTACAGTGAATGTACTACGCATAGGGTAAAAAGTTACTTTTTCACTAGCCCCACATTTATTCTCAGACTATTTTCTCACTCTCATCTCAACCTTGAAAACATAGACATACTCAGGGCTGGCAGAAGGTTTCTCTCATGCATTCAGTGTTGTGATAGCAGCAAAGTGTGTTGCTGAGGAGGATGGAGAGACAGAGCCTCTGGGGGAGACTGAGGTTTTGGTCTACCCTGTGGGACATGTAGGCTCTTACTTCCTGGCTGCCTAATCCCACCACACAAGAACCACACAAGAACCAGCCTTTTCCCCACCAAAAGCCATTATTCACCCCTCTGTAGAGGAACGTGGTTAGGGGGAAATAGGATGGTAGAGAAGAAGGAAGTCTTTGAGGAGTACGGCTTTCTGATTTTTGTGCTGCTGAAGACAAGGATGGAGATGGAGAGAGGCAGCAGATCCTGCTGTTGTTGGCTGTCATGCTGCAGAGCTGCCTATTTGCACATGCCTTATGGTAGTTCTGCTCAGGCAAAACCCTGAGTGTGACCAAAGTGAGTGTTAAAAAAATGTAAGTTCCTCAAAATTTATCCCTAGTGGGAAATTTGTGTGTTGAAAGATTTAAGATTAGGGCTCAAAACTAATGAATGAATGATTCACTGAAATTATTTTAGATCATTCATTCACTTCAGCAGGTTTCACTAATTATCAGTAAAGTTAATGGGCCCTTACCATTGATTCTCTTACTAACAAACTGGGTGGCTTTGGTAATGATTCTGATTTTGCAAGGGAAGAAAACAAGAATACTTGTCCCATATGTAATTATGATTACATCCTGTCCTACTTTGCACTGAAGTAATAAAATATGATGTAAGTATGTGAAGTACCTCAAGAATATTGACTTAAAATATAAAGACAAATATTATTTTACAAGTTGATTTTAAGTTTATTAACTTTATTCCCACATCTAAAAGACATTTCATCTCACTATGTAATAAGTGAAAACAATCCCTTTGCTATTTTAATATTTCTTTCCTTACATAATAACAATTCTGAAATGCAGACTATATAAAGTGTAAAATGAAGAGAATAGATTTTGTCCTTTGCTTCTATAACATCTAATGTGATGGGAGCCCCAAGCTGGGTCAGTAGAAGAGTGCCACAATACAGATCATGAATAGAAACAGTAACAGAGATGAGCAATATTGAGAAGACTGAATACCAAATTATGATTCATATTAAAATAGATATAGTTTGGATTCATTTTTTATATGAAATGTCTAAGAGTCTTAACATAATCTAAGAAGAAGAAGGATTTCAGAAAACTAGGAGCAAATCTTATATGTTTTGCAGCCCTTCTGGCTGGCATGAGAAGCTTTTTCCACTGTGTTCTTACAGTTCTGTTTCTACTTCTACTTGGAACCAAGACAATCTTTAGGAATTGCATAAAAACATAATTAACTTATGTTATTGCCTCTGGTACTTAAGCTGTGGAGGCTCTATCCATTTTGACAGACAACCAGACTTCTTTTCTGCTCATGTTTATCCCCTTTTACCTAGGGTCCTGAAACCAGCTCAGCCCAAAGTAATGAAAGATGGTCAGGAAGAGATTTGGGGGTGATGTGTGGGTCACACTCTTGATTAAATTGAGTGCATTCAAATAACCTTACTGATGACTTTTTGTTTGGAAATTATAAACTGAATGAAGGGCAAAGATCTACCTTTAAATAACACAGTTTTTGCTTCCAGCTCCATGAAAGACTTGAGGTTGTCTCTGAATGCTGAACTCCAATAAAGGAAAAACAAAACAAAACAAACAAACAAAAAAAAACCCTAGGCCAAAAGACAGCTCTCATTCTGAAATTGAAGAACACCACCCTAGGTAGTGTTGAATTTCATGCTACGGTGCACAGGGACATACTGAAGTAACACCACTGCTATTTGTGCCTGGTTGTCCTTTTGCCTGCTATTCCACTGCGTCTAAAACTACATTTATTTTAACTTGATCCTAGATTCATATTTGTATTAAGATATCCCTTTGGGTTTATATATTTATTCTTCAAAAATAATGTATTTTCAAATGAGTACTTGCATTTAAGGTGTCTCATCTGTACATTTGATTGAACTGCTAAATGCAACTAATCTGTAAATCCAGAAAATACAATCAAAAGAAATGAAGTATGTTCTTGTGGCTAAATCACTAGGTGGGGACCTGGTCCACCTAGGTGAGGTTCCTAAATATTCCACAGATTTGCCCAAAGCATCTAAATTTTCATATCCAGCTGAAGCTGAAAGCTGAAGCCAACAGATGGTTCTTACTACATTAGTACTCATGGGCTTCTCATATATAGAAAAGGGGATTAGATTGCTTCCTGGACTTACTGGGGACAAGCTCATTAAAATATATATGAGACCCTCAAGTATTTGATGGGTTTTCTCAGTGCTGGCAGAAATGTCAAAACAGGTAACATGTATTTGCATTGCTATTTTTGACACCTGTATTCGACACATTAAAAATAACATCCCCCCCAAAGATTTTAGAATATTTTCAGAATAGCAAGTTGATTTTTAAGGATGAATTCGCTCAAATTATGAAGAGAATTTCTTCTTAAAGAGCTTTAACAGTGATTGAGCAATCACTTCAAATTCAGACTCAGTGATTTAGGTGCAAGGAGGATTTTATGCAATTAATTCACAGGACTGGGATTAAGAACAAATTTGTCAAATTCCAAACTCCTCCATAGATTTAGCATGTGACACTGGACAAGTTACTTAACCTCACTTCTTAATTTACAAAAGACAATCTAATTCTTCTCCACTCTTTCATCTTCCAAAAAAATAAATCCGTTGAACAAAGTGAGGAATGGAGATTAATTCCCCAATCTTACCAGTTAAGGTAAATTTACATAAGGGCATTCTTAAATCTCAAATATTTAATTTGGTCCTGACAAACCACATTTGTAGAATCGCCATTGCTACTAAATAGCAGCTTGATACATATCATAAGATAACTTTGGACAGTATTTCAGTAGCATTGCTCCCTTTGCTTTGTATCATTCACTGTTCTTTTCAAACTTGCACTGCAAGGTAGAGGGGATATATGTATTTCGGGTTTTAAAATTCAAAAACTTTGGACAAATTAAAGAACAGTAGTAGAATAAAATGGTGAAAGTAAGTAAATACAGGGAATAAAATATAAAATCCTCTGTTCAAAAAAAGGAAGACAGCACGTGTAGATGCAAACACAAATCAGAAGTTAGCAAATCCTTCCTCCCCCCTTAATAATAGAGGCTGTAAAATTACTTAAATATGAAAACCTTCCTTTTGACTGAGTTAAATGAACTTTTTGAACACATTGCTGATACTTAGAAATCTTAATTAATAGCTGAAAATTATGACATATATTAGGGACTATTTTCTTGAGAAAAATATGAGAAGTCTTTCTGCTGAGAAAACTGATCTCTTTCCTTCCATATCTCCTCTGTCCCTACCTCCCTGGGAACCCTGCCAGCGATGGGGGGAGCACTATGTGTGTCCACCTTACAAGGGGATGATGAGAGTGTTGTTGTCACCCTTAAGTGACTACCAGCTGCTGCTATCAAATCAAAAATGGCTGGAAAAATTGAAAGGGACATAAGAAAGTAATCCTTTCAAATTGCCACAATATTTACTGGAAAGAGAGGCTTTCAGGGGAAATCAAGCATGTAATCCTGTAAGCCCTCTGCCCAGTCATGGCAAGAGCACACGGGGGCTCCTATTGAAATATGGTAATGATTACAGTTCTGCAGCTCGTGGAACAAATGAAAATAATGAACACATTTAAAAAGTAGTGAGGGATTCGTTATTCAAATCTTTTCCATGGGCTCAGAACTATTGTTGATATTCATAATTAAAAGCATCCAGCTACATACTTTTGCCTTTTATGTAAGTTTACTTAGAACTGATATGGTAAAAATCCTTCCCCGCCCTGCCCAACACACACACATTTATAAAAATAGTCACAGCGTTATCATGCCGCATAATATCAAAAACATCCATTTTATGGCTGCACGATTTCTTCCTCATACTACTGTGCACCAGCAGTAACAAATACAAAAGCAGATCGATTTACAGTTCAAGTTAAGTTCCATGAGTTCCCCATGGTGAAGCAATTATTCCCTCAGAGGTTCTTATTTTCTTTATCACACCATGAATTCCTCAGACAACAAATGTGCAGTTTCCACCGTGCGGTTACTTGCATTGCAACAAAAATCTCAGGAACAGTGTTTAAGGACAGACATTTTTCTCTCTGTGGATGCTTCCTAAATTTAAAGTCTGATCTCTCTACAATCACAAGCATTTATTCTTGGCAAGGTTTATGTCCATTAATCTAATCTAAGCTATCCTTTTCCTTTTAAGCCCACAAGTCATTTAGTTCTGAATAATATGGATCAAGCTTGTTGATAAAAACCCAGGGTGTAGCACCACCTGTACCGAGTTGCGGTGAAGTGGTACAACCAATATTTCACATATCTAAGAGCTGGAGATAGACATCATTACTGAACCTCAGCTTTATACTTGGGCCGTATCTGACTGCAAGGCATGAGTAGCATTGGTTTCAAACTTGGCGTCACACTCATAACTTAGTTTCCCCTTGCAGAAGTCAGCCGTCAGCTCCGTTTGCACCGATGCACGCGTGGCTGCCGTCTTTGGCTCCCGCCCAAAGCACAGGGGCTGCCTCTCCCTCTCCTTCTGTCTCTGCAGAGGCCTTAGCTTCGCTCTCCAGCTCTGCAGCCATTCCTGGGGACAAGTTCTCCCTCTCCTTTCCCCTCTCTGGTGTTGCTTTTAGAGAGTAAAGCCCTGCAGATCAGGTGTCCTAGAATCCCATGGCAGGGCAGCTCTCCAGAAAACTTCCCCTACTTCCATCCATCATTTTTAATACAGAGGAATTGCTAAAGCAGTAAAAGCGGGTCAGATAATTTTACATTCCAAATGAATAGACATGACAAGCTTGATAAAACTGGTGATGGCTGTGTTTCTCCTCTGGTTTGATAGACATCCTCAATGGTCAAGAAGAGTCATGATAAATCCTCTAGTTTCACAAAATTAGTAAATTACAGTAATAAAACTAATCTCTTTAAATTCACTGTCCCTTGTTTTTATGCTCATGTGATTTCTCTCCTGATCCCCCTCTCTTTTGTTTTAGTTGCAGAGTGCCAGAGAGGCCCACCTGGTCATAACTTCAGTTAACTAAAACTAAACTAGGCACTAACTACTGTTTTCATTCTCACCTTTATTAGACAACATTTGAATACATTATTCAGAGATTTGATTTGCACAAATCTCTTATTTCTGACAATTTTATATAAGTAGCTAAGTGGTAGTTTCGAGGCCATACACATATGTAATAAATACCACTTTTGTACAGTATCAGCTTGTGCAGGACTTTGGGGGGCCACTAGCTCATATGAAACACTAGATCTGAGGAATTATGGGGAATTTGGGCATCTGAACATGACTCTTAGAGTCCAGGGTACTGCACAATAACCTTTCGCCTAGTAATCTGCAATAAAAGACAAAATAAATTACTGAGGGATGGAAGAAGTATAGAGGCGCATAAGGATATTTTAGTACAAACTTTTTTTCCTGCAAATTACATACATATTCTCAAAAATGCACACACGCATCAATACATTATATGCACTCATTGACTAATTTTCACATTTATTTATGCTATTTTTAATTGTGTGGTTGCTTATAGATAGGAAAACCAAAGAAAGTCTGGACATAAGTTGTGAGTGAAGAATGATCACACCAAGCAGAGTGTTTTCACTGAAAGAAGCAGGATCAGAGAAGAGACTGGAATATTACTGTGAGATGGTGAAAAAATTTGTATACAAACCTGGGAGAGACGAGCCAAGGAAACTCTGTGATTGAGTCATGAAGGAGACGTATGCAGTGTGGCAGAGCTGCAGAAGACTATGAAGGTGAGAACAAGAAGTTTGAACTTAATATGATGAAGAAGAGGGTCAGCTGGACACTCGTAAAAAAGATGATATTGTCACCTGAAAGTCCAATTTCATCCTTAGCATAATTTGAATAGCTTCAAAAGAAATATGACAGATATTTTTCTCCCCCACATACACACGATGGAGAAATTATTCACCACCAAATGAATCATTTATAACAACAGAGGTGTTTATAGGTCTGTCACTGAAATCAGTATTTGCTGGTGAATAATTTCTCCTTCATTCCTCTGTCTATCATGTACTTTTCAGCTTTGTAAGTAGGACTAATCAGGATACGGAATTTTCTACAAAAGTAAAAGTGGACATGTAGGGAACATTTTTACTGTACTTCAGAAAGAAAACCTGACATTTCCAAATTTCCCATGAAAATGAAATTAAAAAAAAGAAATCAAGCAAATAGTAACATTTCAGTTTGGTTGCGCTGAAGTGAAACATAGTGACTTGCTGCTCACTGGAACAAGGGTGAGTCACACAAGGCTGGCAGCTTCCAGAGCTGCTACAGCCCAACTATGGAATAACATCGTACCTGGCTGCAAGGCAAAAGTGCCCTGAAACTATGTAGCCCTGAAATCTGAACTCCTAGAAACTACTAGCAAGTGCATTGAAACCAATCCATTTCCATGGAATATTTCAGTTTTTACAAAGCATCATTTTCCACAAAAACAGTTTGCTGAAAAATTCCTGATGGGTTTTATTCACAGACCTGAGGTCCATAAATGCAGAAAACTGTGTGTGTAGCTGTTTTTGTGAGGGAACTTATATTTTAACAGTTTCCATGATCCTTACTGAGGGGGGGAGTCTTTGAAGCATGTTATTTTACTTTCTTTTAAAAACATGTACATCAGCCTTGTTACACCAAAGGTAAAATGGTAGACAGCTAGGTCATAATATGCACTAAATCATAATATTATTGCAAATAAAAGTTATAAGAAGAGACAAAAAGGGAAAGAGCATGTGTGTCATCTGGAATTACAGCTGAAACAACCGTTTACCAGCAATTTGATAACTGGTCAACCAGCCGTGATCACTAGTTTGTGACCATTATCTACATGTTTTCCCATTTACTACCTGCCAGCTGAGGCCAATTTTCAGCCAGGAACTATAGCAGCTGTCTCTGTGGAAAATAAAAGAATGTCACTTTAAATTTTGTTGCAGCATGAAAGAAATGTCAGCTTCATGCTGAAAAACATACAGTGATACACATTTTTTCTGACCTGAACACATTGCATCAATTCATGCTCATGAAAATGTCATTTGTGACTTGTTTTTTTGTGTTCTTTAAGCAATTTCCAACCTAAAAAAAACCCTCTTTTCTAGTTGCTCAGTGATCACTGTAAATTTAGCACTAACCTCTCATACAAGTCCAGAAAGCTTTAAAGAATTTGTATTTTCAGTGGTGTGGTTTGCCACTGAATACATTTTAATAGAAAAGATAAGGGAAAGAAGGAAGGGAGGGAGGGAGGAAGGAAAGAAGGAAAGCTTCTTTTCTGTGCTTTTCCCAAATTACATCAACAATTTTCTACACTTTTAGGCTATTTTCTTTTCAAAATATATCTTTGTCTCAGTTCTATTTTGTTAGCTGTCTTTTGGCCACTGAGATATATGTGATCTAGTCAAGAGTCATATAAGAGTCATTGTTAGAGATATCTGATCTTTTAATGACTATTTCTGAAACTATCTGCCTATTCTTTAATTCATCAACCACCATGTCTGGAGAAGATAAACCTGACATAGGACTAATATACTATTCCTATATTGAGTAACTATCTAGTCCTAAACATTAGTTAAGAGACAGAAAAGGGTCACATTTCATCTGTGTTTAATTTTTTGTTCTAATTTATAAAGGGACTCCTCTCTGCATTCTTCACAAAAGTATAAAGGCCTCCCTACCTCTGATAATCCTTTTATGCTTTCATGTTAATATGACAGAGTACAGAGTATTAATTATTAAATACTGCTTCTAAAGTGCTGTAAATATACACTACTCTGCAGAACTTAAGATAAGCAATGGCTCCATTCCTAATGAGCTTACTATAATTAAATTCTTTGTTGAATCTACATATGAAATGTAGCTAGGAGTTAAGCCACACAGGAAAAATCTTCAAACCATGTAGATGCATACTTGTGTACCTAACTTGTTCCTGGGTTGTAAAAAGTAGGAATTGTACTTATAAATTACTTTGATTAACTATTTACTCAATTCATTGAACTGCAAGGTTAAGCATTTATAAAATAAGCAGACAGATATTTGGGAATGTTGCAGGTAATATATGTATAGGTGAGCTGAAAAGCTGACCTGTGAGTTCTAATGGTCCATAATATCTAACGTGTAATTTTGTTTGCTTTTGGATAAATGTGCTGCCTATTAAAAGTATATAATGGCATGACTACAATGATATTTAGAAACAAGACTTGTTCTACCCTCAATCCTCCAAATACATGACACAAATCCCTTTCCCCACCCACATCATACCTTTCAGCTGCAACACTGTCATTTGCATTATGTTGCTTTGTTTGAAAAGTGAAGCCCTTCTAGGAACCTTTTTATTGATCACTTATATGTCCTTCCAGGATCATTTATATTTACTGGCAAAGATATAGAAAACGGGTCACAAAGAACCAGAATAAAAATAAGGAAGTGTGGCATAGCAGATGGTAGAATACTTTTTATTAGTTATTTATTAATTAAGGGTAAGGCTTATGATAATTGAGTGAAAATGGATGAAACATACATACAAATGTTTTTGTTTTTGTTTTTGTTTTTAAGGAAGGTAGTGAAATCTCCAAAAAACTGTAATGCTCAACTGCGGTCATGGACTGCTCTTTTATAACTGATATTATTTGCCACATTTCTATTTTATTTAAGAATTTACAAGGAACAGTTATGCACAAATCCTCATGGGATGAACAATCACTGCTTTTGCCTTACAGACATTCAACAGTTGACAGATGAGCAGCTTCCTTAGGAGTCTAGTCCGTCCTGCACATCATGTCCATGAGGCTGCTTGGGGTGAAAAGCTGCACAGTTGGGAGCTATGTCCAATTTCATGAGACCAGCAGAGTTGATCTACAGCTGCTTCCAGAGAAGAATTTGGCCTCCTTTGGTACTCTAACCTCTTCATTTGTGACAACAGACTTTTCTCCTTAGATGTCTGCCCCTCTTTGGACAGGTCAGGGTTAAAGACAGCAGTACACAGTCACTTGCATGGCTGAAGGAATGAAATGGGCTCTCCTGTCTGACCAACCTCCTCTCTTATCCCATCTTTGCAGATCACCATCTGGGCTGCTCTGGTACTGCAAACCAAATGTAGCTGCACTCAGGAGCGACTCTACTGACTGGCTCTATGGCCAGTCTTCTGGGCTGGGCAGATAAGGGTAAGAATGATAATAACTTTTAATCACAAAGTACAGCTGCTCTGGTGTTGATATAAATCAGCAAGCTAGGGACGAAAGGCTTCATACACATATGCTATCCATTCTACTATGCATTATGCATTAGCCAAAGTGCTAGGGGGGAAAATCCAAACTGTTGGTTTCATCAGTAAATCTGGGCAACATACTGTTAAGCAGAGATATTGGTAGACTAACCTTGAAAATATGAGAATCTACTATCCTACTCTTAGGTATTACCTATAGAATTTCTGCAGGAGCCATGCAGCATTTTTATTTCCAAGGGATTATCTTTGTCAGGAGAAGTTCTAGATTCCCCCAGTGTTAAATACAAGTTCATACTTTTCTTGTTTATTTGCAGCATATGTTCCTTGGCTGTAGTACATGACACACACTGTGTGTTGCTCCCATAAAGCAGATGCTACAAGGAAACAAAAAGGCATGAATTTATCTTTAATGTTAGAAATACTGAACTAGCATAAGAACACTATATGAAGAATCAAAATATCTGTAATTTTCCCTACTAATGACAATTCAAAACCATTTATATAAGAAATAGTGGTGTAAAAATGGACTTATCTTTAGGAAGACTTTATTTTCAGTTATCTTAAGGACATTTCAAACCACTTAACCTGCCTTTTTAGGATTTTTATATATTGATCATGCACCAGTATTTAATCCTTTATTTTCCAAGGAGTTTGTAGTATAATAAACTTAAATCTAATGCATTAACTTAAAACAACTGAAATTTATCTGACATATTTAGACTATTAGGTTTTCACAGCCATTTTGAGAAATTATTTTCTGAGAACAGATATTTTTGTGGTAAATTAGTTCCTGTAGTATCGTTAATACTGTTGCTGTTATTATTTACATTTCACTATCACTGATGTGGATTGCTTTGAATGCTTACTTTTAATCTCTTTGTGCATTCAACACAACGCATTCTACTGTTCTAAAAAGATTTATAATTTAACTGGATTGTCATGTCTTGTCACAGCATCAGGCAAACTGGTCAGCTCAGTGACATTTTTGGTTGCTGTTAGCCAGCAGTAGCGTAATCTAAGCTGATGTCTCTCCTTATTTACAGATGGGACAGTATAAACCAATGGTCACATCTTATCACCATTAGCCTCTTGAAAGACAAATAAGCATGAAAAATACTTATGTTTTCATTTTTCCATGAACTGATTGATCAGTGGGAGGGGTTGCAGGATTCCTGATGAACAGTTCATCCAACTTTTCTTGATTCATCAGATTATGACGATCTTTTTCAAATGAAAGTAGAGGTCGTTTATCTCTTTTCTGTAAAAGATCTTCATGTGAACTTAACAGTGAGTATCATCACATTCCTTTCAGATGAATTACATTATCTGACACTCCAGCAAAGCTTTCTTTATATACTTAGAATTTTTCTTAGGTTGCCATTATTGAGTCTGATTTGAAGAAATGTTCTGTACAAAAGGTAGACTAAAAAAAAAAATTTTTTTTTAGGAATGTTTTACCCTTTGTAAGCTATTCATTTTCAAGTGCTGTTGCATCCAAAAATCAGTTGTTTATCATAAATAAAATGTCTCTTCTTGTGCAAGCTTTTGTGGACAACAAATTCATTCCTTTTGCATATTGTGGAAGCATTTTCCACTTCTAACTAGTGAAACTTCAGAGTAACTACCATACATATTGAATGTGAGAAGCATATCTCCGTATAATGTGTAAGCCTCCAAGTGTGGGAGCCAAGGGAAGAATTTAATGATTTTTATGGAGGCCTAAATAGGTGCTATCCATATCTAACTTACATGAGATAAAATACTAAGGGATGTTTTGAAAATTAACAAGTGTTTTTCAGTCCAAACTATTCCCTTTTTTATTTTTCCTATTCTTTTTTATTTTAGGATTCCATCCTGATAGTTAATAAGTACTACCAGTGCGTGGCTGAGCACCTCATGTCCCTTTGGTTCAGTACGTCACAGGATTAGGTATGAACAGCGAACCTTACATCTATGCATATACTCAGAGCAGGAATCTCAAGGGTTCCAAGGAGAAGAAATAGAATTGAGAAGGGAGTTGATATGCTCTGTGCATCTGTGAGAGTGGATTTTCTCTGGAAAGAAAACCGGTACGATTTGAGTCAAGTCAAGGAGTGTAGAGGTTAATTTAGAACATTGTTTTTTATTTGATTTGATTCCTCACATTCCATCAAGCATTTTACTAAGTATTTTCAGATTGTTAAGAAAAAAACAAAACAAAATGAAGATTGAATAAGTAAGCAAAATAGAAAATTTCAAGAGTTCAAAAGTGAAAGTTGTTTGCTATCTGACTAGTTCTTCATTTCAGCCTAGAGCTCTGACTAAAAGCTTTTTGGATTACACAGAAAGCTTACATAGTAAATAGTATAAATTGAATATGTGGAATAAAGACATAATTAGTTTTTTAGTTGTATAATGCTCATTATTTAGGCTTTTTTTGAAATTATTTTGGAATATCTCATTTTGTAGATAAGTATTACATCAAAGACAGTTAAGAACAGTAATTAGCCTCAGAATTCATCAGAAAAAAACTTCTGTGAATTTGAATTTAGACTTAAAATAGGACTTAATAAAGTTTTTGTGTTTGCTTTCCTAAACATTCTAATAATCAGTTGGGATTTTTAGGGAAGCAGCATATTTTAACTGAATATTGGAAATTAATGTGGATTAATACACATTACATTTGACATCTAGGTTCTGAATATGTTCTAACAGCTATAATCATTCAGTTGTAGAACTGAATGAGTGTCATGTAACCAAAGATCTCAGTCACTAGCTCAAATTCTGGAATTCTTGTACTTGAAATCAGAATGAACTCATGACCCAGTCCAAAACTTCTGGAATTACCCTTCTAAATATTTGTAAATGCATTGCAGGGGAAAGGTTGCTGTGGAAAAAGAATGAGAATAGTCAGTCTAGACTATACAATTTGGTTCTCACCCTCAATAATAAGTAGGTTTTTATAATCTATTTACTTTATGCAAACTTTCAAGAAAGTAATAAATGGAATGTGCCATAAATAAATAAATAAACAAATATATATATGATACACTTATGCCTTTCATCAGCCAGAAGCTGAATGTTTTATCTTTTTAAAAAGCAGAAAGAAATAATGCACTCTCCCACTTTTGCCTACCATATCGTAATCCTATATGAAATATCCAGCCATAAAATAATAATAAAATTGGACTTTGATTCTTGTGATCACATCACACTTGTTTGTTTAACGGTCTACTGTTACTCTCTATACATAAACTAATTAAAATTTTGTTATATAAGAATGTAAATTACGGTACATCTAAATTTGAATTTATTACTTAAACATCAAATGACGCAAAAGAAATGAATAAAAGCTAAATAAGATTCATCAGGATTCAGCTACAAAAACAATATAAGAGAGTGAGTATGCTTTTTGGAGTAGTCTGATATTGCTGGGCCTGAAAATTTGGAATTCTCTGATATTACTTCTGTTTCCTTTTTAAGATATGGATGGTCCTCTGAATGTGGTTAGGCAATGGCCAGTCATCTCCAAAATGATGTGGGCTGGTCAATCAAATGAATCAAGGTCCAAGCAAAGCTATGTTAAAAATTAACAGTGAAAACAAAATAGCTGCACTGCATCAATTTGAAATGCTGTCTTATTTTATCCTGGTTACTTGGTGGATATGTTTCTCATCTTCTTCATTAAAACAGCCTCACCAGAAAAAAAAGAAAAATATTCAATGAGCATGGATAAAATTCACATCTAAATGCACATGCAGAAGACAATCAACTGTCTTTTCTTAGGTGAAAGTCATTAGGATTGTCGCCTAAGTAAAGACAGTGGAGGTGGAGGCTGAGTTTGCATGGGACTGAAAGGAAAGATGAGCTCAGACTAGATCAGATGCAGAGGCAAGCTACTTAAATGAACAAGAGAATGGAATATCTATCATAAAAGTGTGAACTAGCAGAGCGTGACCTATTTAGTCTAGCAAAGCAAAGGGTGAGAGAGGATAATACTTCTGTCTATAAAGCCATCGGGAGAGGGGTTTAAGCTTTGGGGAGGAAGAAGATCTGTTTAAGCAAAAAGATAAATACATTCATGACTGTGAATACATTTAGTCTAAAAATGTAAGGCACTCTCAGGAGAGTCAAACCTCAAAAATGGCATATATTAGCAAGGGACATAAAAAATAATAAGAAAGTCTTTTATTACTATGAAGGTGGAAAACAAAGGAAATTTGATATGTTTCAGCAAGAAAAACTGTTGAAAGATGATGCTGTGAAGACCTTTGTTGTTGTTGTTGCTGTTCTTTTAATTTTTAAAGCATCTTTTCAGCCATTGAAAAGGTCAGCTGTGATCAGGTGGCTAACACACTTTACATCATTGACAAAGATGTAAGACCTTTGTCTGGAAAAAAGAAAGAACAGTTTGGAGACCAGTCAGATTATTTAGTTATTTTTCAAATGATTGGACCTGATAAAATTTACCCTGGCTGCTTAAAACAGTCAGAGGTTATCTTTGATAACTTATAGAGGTGTCTGAGCTTCCAAATACAGCCACACTGATTATCTTTAAAGGTAGGGGTGGTAGTAGGAAAGAAAATCTGGGAAATCAAGGCCATGGATGTGTCTGGTTTATTTTCAGTTCCCAGAAAAAAAGAAATATTATAGGAAATCCCAGACTATTAAAATCATCTAGACCAGAGGCAGCCCTAATGTTTGTAGCTGGTGGGGAGCTCAGCAGAAAATTTTGTAATAGACTTGTATGCATGTATGAATGTGTGTGTGTGTGTGTGCACATATAAAGGCAGTGAAGATATAAGAAGGCAATAGCATGCAAAACAGGAACAGTATAGCTTACTATCTAGATAATATTCCCAAAGCAAGACTATTAAATTGTTATGCATTCTAAATGAGAAAAAAATACCCACTGCCTTGTAAAGGACCCTGTCAGTGCACCCATTTTTGTGTTCAGCCCAAGTTGCCACATACCTGTCTTGGTGAGTTTGGGGATAAGCTGGCTAAATACTCATGGAGGGCTACTGCACAGAAGCAAGACTGCAAAGAACTCAGTAGTGTATTTACTAAACTTATTTTTCAACACAAAAAAAAAAAAAGCTTCATTCAGCTTCACTGTAAAAATGAGAATTTAAGCACACAGTTATACAATAAATTCTCATCACTGACCCTACAAATAATCACAGGACACAAGCATGCCAGAATCTTCTAATGTTCTCCTACCTGCCTCTTTATGTGCTTAGGCCAAATTGTCGTATGCCCTACCCTACAACTTTGGAGCTAACCAGGGAAATCCGCAGTGGGGGCTACTGCACAGGGATAGTGTACTTCCTCTTCTAGCATGTTGTGGAGCCAGGCTTGCTAGGATGTGTACCATCTATGCTCAGCATGAGAGAGAAGTAGGACTCAGAGGATTTTACCAAGGGTTGTACAGTTTTGGTGGGGATGGACATCGCTGCCCCCAAGGTAAGATTTGCCCTTGATGGAGATCATAACAAAAGATGACTAACAGCCAAAACAGATTTGTCAAGAAAGTCACACAAAGTCAATCTAATTTTAATCTATAATTAGTAAAGAGGACAGGTAAACAGACAAGTAGAAGATACACACATCATCCTAGTAAGCTTTTCAAACCATCTCACAGGATGTTCACTTAAGTAAACTAAGACATCACACTCTGGATGAAACTATTATCGGGTGAAGGCAAAACCTTGTTGTAAAGTTATTCTCGGAGGGTATCTACAAAGTCTTCTGAATATGAGTTCTATTGCAAATGTTCATCTACAATTCAGATGATATAAGAGGGAATACATTAATTAATTGCTCAGATGATATCATTCATTGTTCTGTGTGAGTTCGATTAAAATGATCTAAAAAATGAAAAAAAATCTGAAGAAAAATAAGATGCAATTCAAAATGGAAAAATGAAATTTTATTCATAAGCAAGAAAATTATTTTCTTACTTACAGGACAGAGAATCAATAATTAGCTTAGAACACTGTCAGGACAATTTGTGGGTCATACTGTGATCAGAAACTGAACTTGACTCAGCTGTGTCTTACTCTTGCAAACATTCAAATATCATATTGGGATATCTGGGCAGGACACCTGAAGTAAAACAAAAGAAATAATCTTACAGTGTAGTCAGTAGTTAGAGAGCATTCTCAGCCAGACTAATGTTCTTAGTTTTGGTCACTGCACCTTACAAATGATGTGGCCACCTGAAAAGAGGCAAGATGAAAGCAATGTGAATGCTCAGATCTCTACAAAAAGTGGAATGCTACAAGGAAAGACTGAGAAAACTGGGGTAATTTAGGCTAGAGAAAATAAGACATAGGGAATAGATGATAATATATTAAGAATACATTAAAAATATAGAGGAACATATTATTCCTCATATCCACACTGAAGGAGAAGTAATTTACTTCAGCAGCAGTGAGTGAGGTTTAGGTTAGGCATTAAGAAAATTGTTCTATTATTATACATAGGTGAAGCACTGAAATAGATTGCTTTAAAGTCTCCAGAACTGAAAGATTTTAA
The DNA here is from genome assembly GCF_036417845.1 of Apteryx mantelli. Lineage (NCBI taxonomy): Eukaryota > Metazoa > Chordata > Aves > Apterygiformes > Apterygidae > Apteryx > Apteryx mantelli. Next base: position 157,261,486 of record NC_089979.1, read on the forward strand.
TAATAGGTTTGACAGATATCAGTCAAGAGGGACAGAAATATATTTTATCCTTCCTTGGGATATTGGAATTGCTTAGGTAAAAATACTTTCCAGCCCTGTTTGCCGATGGAATAGAAAAAGGATATCAAACTGTGAGATTTTGGAGTATCTCTCCGCTTACAGTCATGACAGCAAAAATCCCAACCATTTTAAGCTGGAGTTTGACACATGTGTGAAAGAGATGGTCATGTTCTTGTTTTTCTGTTTTTCTACAACATGAGATATTGCATTCTTCCCCCCCCCCCAGAAAAACTGGCCTAATCTGAAGCCAACAGAAGTCAATGGAAAACCTCAGGCTTCAGCTGGGTTTTATCAAGCAACTTTGAGTACTTTATATCTGAAGCAGTTCAATTGAAGTGAGTGCATCAATTTGAAGAGTACAGGACTGCTCAGTCCAAGTTCATTCAAAGTAATTGTGGTTAGGCCAGTTCAGAAAGAACTGAAGTCTGTACACACATTTGCTAGAAAAATTGCAAATTGCAATGGTAAATTGCAAAAATTCCCAAGCATCAACAGAATTCTTCAAAAATGAGATACTCCGTCTTCAGAATTGGTTAGAATATTTTCTCAGTTGGCTTTCAGGTGTATTTCCTAGTCTGAATTTTAAGCTATTATTTCCTAAACACAGCTTATATTATAAGAAATGATATTTATCATTTCTTTTCTGTGAGATATCCTCACATGTTGAAATTTGTCTTAATTCTAAATAAAAGCAGATTTCATTTTGTATTGAAATGTTTCATTTTGATTCAATCAAAATTTCCAACATTTTTGTTTTTATTTTCTATTTAAACTGTGAAATACAGAATGACATCCTCAAATATCTTATGTACAGTTTCTTTACAGTGTATTTAAATTCTCTCTAGAGATTGTATACCATTTTGGTCAGGGTATGTCAAGCCTTATTTTTCGTAAGCCACATAAATTCACATCATCCTGATGATATGAAAAATGAATGTTCCGTAGCTCTAGCCTGACCCAAAGCCTACTCTTTCAATGGATTTGAATGGTTTTTCAATGATTTGGAAAGATACTTTAAAAGTTATAAACAGAAGAACATTAGCATTCACAAAGTTTGATGGAAATGTTAAGACTTTACGAATGTTAATATGTAGCTCTTTCCTGAAAGAGAAATTGCACTTCTTTTAAAAATTACACTATTCACACATCAGATGTTAAAGTCTTCAAAGATCTTATTGGCTCCATTCTCCTACTGATTACCACTCAGAAGAGTGGTAACAAGAGGTGGCTGTACCTGTCATCTATATATAGAACAGCCATTCATACCAATAATGTTTTGTGAAAATAATTGTAAGAAATAGAGATAATACACTCTCCTTATTTCATCTGACCACACCTAGTTGTTTCAGCAGAAATGTAACTTTAACCACCTATTCTCTGTGTATTGTCTTGGTTCGGGAGTTGAGCCTGAGTGTGGCGTATACATTAGGAAAGCACATGTGCTTTTCTTAACAGAAATGGCAAAAAACAAGATCTATTACAAATATTTATTTATTTATTTGGAATATGAACAAATTCCTTTGAAGAATTAGTGCTAAAAATTTTAACTTCTATATTTTTGAAAAGGTGAAAGTGGTCTTCAAAGATCAGGGGGTTTTCACCAGTAGTTTGGATTAAGCTTCCAATGTGTAAAGCAGAAGAGCATTCAGCCAATGAACAGCCCAAAGTACATGGTATTTATCAAGGAAACAGATGAAAAGTATAAATGTATGTTATCATCAAATCATATCTATATCATTTTATGAGGGGATGTTTGAAGTACTGCCTCTCAGAATTGTCAGCCTATTTTTTTCATCAGTAATATCCAAAGCTACAAGATAACAATACACAATTTCTTTGCTAGATAGTGATCTGAGGTTGCCCTCTATATCATTCTTCACTATAATATTATACGTTGCAGACTTCACACATTAGTTTATACATATACACAGAAATTACTGCTTTTAGCTCCTCTGTTTTCAAATGAAAATGGTCTCAGTGTTATAAAATACGATGCTGTTAGCCCCCCTTTTCTAGAGGGGCTAAATTTAGAAACTATGTGTTTCATAAATAAATAAATTAATACATAAATTAAAAACACTTCAAAGAGATTTGCCTCTTTCTTAATATAAAATTCCACTTTAGAATAACTTTTCTTTTATAGGGTGTATTACATTAATATTTATTTCAGATCAGGCATACACTTTTGAAGAGAATTTCCCAATTCTCTTCACTTTTGTTCACACCACAGAATGGTCTCAGAGTGCACAGAGTGAATTCCTTATGGATGAAGCTGGTCTGGAAGACACTCTCCAAGGAGCACATTGAATGTGATAAAGGTATTTAGTTCAAAAGATCAGGTCGCAGGCAGTCTGAAATAAAACATCCAGCAACACATGTAGTATAAGTATAAGGTCCTCAGACCATCAACTGCTGTATACTGACTATATGATAGCCTATTACATCTGTATCAGTATCAGATTTTGTTCATCAGACCAACATTCCTTGGAAAACCTGAGGAGGGAGAACCTACTATTACCCTATCAAATGAAAATTGGGACAAGGATACAATAAAATATAGCACTAATGTCATCAGTATTCATTCTCCATTGCTTAAATGTTCTGAACCTTATAAAAGTGCTGTTAGACTCTGTATCCAAATAATCTGACAGTGTAAAATGACATATATCCTGATCCTCTGACAAAATTGTCTCTTTTCATGAAGTTTTTAGCTTCCTGGTCTAAACTTCTCTACAGTACCATGATATACCTAAGAGACCCAGATAAAGATGCCCCTTTCCTAACCAAAGAACTGGATTTGATAATTACAGTTTTTTTGGGTGACATGCATTACTAATAACACTGCAATTATTTTCTCTTCATTTGTGTTCTCCACCTAAATCTGCTGAACTTGCCTGCTGTCTTTCATTCTGTGTTTGAGCCTTGATCCAGATAAGAGATTTCAGTAGGGCCTCTCAAAGTGTAGGATATACATGAAAAATTACTGGATTTTGTACTGTTAACTTTTAGGGGAATGCTCTCTCTTTTTGTCAACTTTATGAATAACGTTTGGAACCGTGGGACACTAATTCCTTTAGGGTTTATGGTAATACAAATAATTAATAATAGTCACAACAATAAGATAAATTGTTTTGTCTTTATGTGGGGCTTCAGTTCACCTCTGTACAGATAAGTAGTGCAAGCTTTGTGTTTATTGCATGTTCAAATGGCAGTTAAAATACACATAGTTCTGGTATTTCTTCAATGCAACAGGGAATAAAACAGTCTCTTCAGAAAGATACTTTTTTCTCCAAGTAGTTCCTACAGGAATATCTTTTCATAGTCCATGACCTTTATTTGCCTCAGTTTCTGTCTTGGAAATAGGAAAATAGCCACACTTGCCTATCTCACAAACTAGTGAGGACTTCAGATAAAAAGTAGCCCAGAACTAGGTAATAATGTCCTTTGTAATGAGTAGAAAGCTTACACTGTAAAGATTTTACCTCTGTGGAGAAATGAAAATGTTCAGACCTATGATATCAACAAGCTGATGAAATAAGGACTCGATAAGTAGATGATGAGGTGGCTGGAAAACAGTCTGAACTGCTGGTCAAAGAAGGTTGCAATCAGCTGCACGAAATCCAGCTGGATGCCATCACTAGCAGTGTACCCCAGGGGTCAATACGGAGCCATAAATGTTTAACATCTCCACTAATGACCTGGGTGATGGTACTGAGTGCACCTTCAACACTTTAATTTGAAGATGGCACCAAACTGTGAGGAGTGGCTGATGCACCAAATGATTGTGCTGCTATTCAGAGGGACCTCTATAGGTTGGAGAAATGGGCCATGAGGAACCTCATGAAGTTCAACAAAGAGAAGTGCAAAGTTCTGCACCTGGGCAGTAATAACCCCACGCAACAATACAAGTTGATGGTCCACTTGCTGAAAAGAAGCTTTGTGGGAAAAGACCTGGAGGTGCCGGTGGATAAGTTGCATATGTGCCAGAAATGTGCCCTTGCAGCAAAGAAGGCCCCTGGGCTGCATAAAGAGGAGCATTAGGATTAGCCAGCATGTTAGAAGAGGTGATCCTTCCCCTCTGCTCAGCACTGGTGAGACACATCTGGAGTGCTGTGTCCAGTTCTGGCCTCTCCAATACAAGAGAGATATGGACATAGTGGAGTGTGTGCAGCAAAGATCCACAAAGGTGATTTTTAAGGGACAGACCATGTCTTGTACAAGGAGAAGCTGAGAGAGCTGGGACTGGTGAGCTTGGAGAAGAGAAGGCTCGGGGGGATCTGATCAATGGGTATAAATATCAGAAGGGGAAGAGGAAAGAAGACAGAGCCAGATTTTTCTTAGTGGAGCCCAGTGACAGACCAACAGGCAATGAAAACCAAGAAAATAAAATACAAGAAATACAAGAAATTTTATTTAAATATAAGAAAATACTTTTTTTTACTGTGCAGATGGTTGAACACTGGAAAAGAGAGGTTGTGGAGTCTCCATCCCTGGAGATACTCAAAACCTGACTGAACATAGTCCTGGACAACCTGCTCTAGCTGACCCTGCTTTGAGCAAGGGGGCTGGACGAGATGATTTCCAGAAGTCCCTTCCAACCTCAATTATTCTGTGATTCTGTGATTCAGAAAGTGCTTTTCAGAGAGAAAAAGAATTTATCAGAGAAATATCAGAGATGTATCAGGGATATTGTATCAGAGAGAAAAAAACAAACAAAAAATTGCATGTGTTTGCCTTCTTTCAGAGCACAGTGGCCAGAAATTTTAACATCTACCTTAGGGTAGCTACAAATCAAAACATCTGAGAATGTGTTTTGAGAGAAACTGATTTACAGTGTAGGCACCAAGGCTGACTTTGGAATGAGATGTGTGGCTGTTTGTAAAAGCTTACCAGAGGATGCATTGCATTTAAAAACATTACTTCATAAAAGGGATCTTTCATCTCTTTTCTGTTACCACCTGTTGCTTTTGAATTTTCAGCAACTTTTTTTTTTTGTCTTTCGCTTGTTTAGTTTGCATTTGGAATGTTTGATAGTTAACAATATAGTCTTTCAACAGTCAAAGCAATCCCATCTATAGTAAGCAATGGTATTTCATTGATTCCTTCCTTTTCTCGTTCTTACCTTATTCTCCATTATCCTGTTTCATGTGTCTTTCTATTTCATTTCTGCCTTACTTAGGACATTTACCTGCATGATGTATATTTGTTTTCTCTCTCTCTGGTACTTAAATTTTCTGTTTCATTATCATTTTCTTCCCATTTTGAAATCTGTTTGAAATCTGAAAACCTCATGAAGTCCAACAAAGGCAAGTGCAGGGTCCTGCACCTGGGGAGGAATAACCCCATGCACCAGTACAGGTTGGGGGTTGACCTGCTGGAAAAGCAGCTCTGTGGAGAAGGACCTGGGAGTGCTGGTGGACACCAAGTTAAGCATGAGGCAGCAATGTGCCCTTGTGGCCAAGAAGGCCAATGGTATGCTGGGGTGCATCAGGAAGAGTGTTGCCAGCAGGTCGAGGGAGGTGATTGTCCCCCTCTGCTCAGCCCTGCTGAGGCCACACCTGGAGTACTGCGTCCAGTTCTGGGCTCCCCAGTACAAGAGGGATGTGGCACTACTGGAGCAAGTGCAGCGAAGGGCTACAAAGATGATTAGGGGACTGGAGCATCTCTCTTATGAGGAAAGGCTGAGAGAGCTGGGCCTGTTTAGCTTGGAGAAGAGAAGGCTGAGAGGAGATCTTATCAACGTGTACAAGTATCTGAAGGGAGGGTGTCAAGAGGATGGGACCAGACTCTTTTCAGTGGTGCCCAGCGACAGGACGCGAGGCAACGGGCACAAACTGAAACACAGACGCTTCCATCTGAACACGAGGAAAAACTTTTTCACTGTGAGGGTGACAGAGCACTGGAACAAGTTGCCCAGAGAGGTTGTGGAGTCTCCTTCTCTGGAGATATTCAAAACCTGCCCGGACGCGATCCTGTGCAATGTGATCTAGGTGACCATGCTTGAGCAGGGAGGTTGGACTAGGTGATCTCCAGAGGTCCGTTCCAACCTCAGCGATTCTGTGATTCTGTGATTCTGTTAGTCCTCGATTCTGGATTAGTTCTCAATTCTTAGTTAGAAACTAAGTCCTTAGTCTTCACTTTCATTTATATGATTTTATGACCTGATATTGGATTGTATTTGTCCCCAAGCTCAATTTTGCAAGTAGATTTGTATTAGGCTGCACTAGGTTTATTAGTCAGTGAAGATGTATCAACCTCAGACAATACTTCAGCTGGTTCAGGGTAATTTTACTTTTTATGCTGGTGGATATTTGAGTACTTACTGTGTTTTCTCCTCTTTGATTGTTTTCAAGCTTCTAAATTCTCTGGAAATCTGATACTGGATTTTTTTATTATTATTATTTGTTTTTTCCTGAAGCACAAATCACATCGTTTTTATTGTGTTGCTGCTGGAGGAGAATTTCAGAATCAAGACTTCAATAGGACTTTTAAGAATGGGCATCACAGTTAGATCTTTTGATTCCATCCAGCATCATTATGATTTGATTAGAAGAAAAAGATATAAATGTTTCCTTTTTAGTTGTTTTAGTTGCTGCATTTATTCACTCTTTTTCTTCATATATAAAAATCTTGTCTCTTGGTTAGCTGTCCTCTCTGTTCCAGCAGTCCACTGACACACATCAGCTGAAATGAAATAGGACCCTCAGCTCCTGTCCTCCAGCTGCTGTAGACTCTGATTAGTAAAGGCACAAAGAGAAGGAGAAAGGGAAGGAAATTTCTCTAAGCTTCTTCCAGGAGAGATTTATCTACATCTGCTAATTCAATGGGACCTACATACCCATTTGTTTTCCTCATTCCATAAGAGGCAAATTTTCTTCCAGTGTTGATACCATGATGGGGTTCTTTGCTGGCATCAAAGAATGTCTTTAGAGCTGAATTTCTTTCTGAGGGCAATGACCTATGTGTGGAGAGTCCATTGTGGAAGCAGAACCAGCCCTTTGAGAGCTTGGGGTTTTGTTTTGTTTTGTTTGACATATTTTTATTTACTTTCAGTAAAGCAGCCTATGCCTTCAGCACAGAGTATCCACTTTATACTAATACATAACTAAGGTGGCTGAAAGATGTCTTTCTTTATATTTGCTGTAGCTACTAGCTATCATTCTTATCATAACCTATTGCTCCATGCATTGCTCTTCTCAGTTGCGTTCCTCTCTTGAGTGTTATCTGAAATGCCTATTACAAAAGCCAGCAGCAAAGACAACCATAAAAAGTCAGAGATATTTTTAATGAAGCACTAGAGTGCCATGGAATGGACTGCAGAAAATCTAAATGATAAATGTTGATTATTACATTTTGTTTTTCTACTTCATGTTTCTAATAAGTTGAGTACAGAAAAAATGATTGTACAAAAATTCAGTCAAGTGATAGAAAAGAGGCCTAAGCCTGCCTGAAGTAAATTAATTAGAAGATACATCAATATACTTATAATATCAGCCCTACAAGTTATTCACAAAAAGTTCTGAAAGCTGCTTTTAATGAGCCACTTGTATATGATTTACTGTTGGGTCAATTCTAGAACATTTAAGAGCATACATTATTTTGTTTATTTAAGCAGTCTTAGTCAACCTGAGGCAAATTTTCACATGGCCGATATTGCCATTGTGCAAAAATACTTTCAGGCTTAAGATATTAGACAAAGGTTTTTATTAAAAAAAATGTAGAATTTGCTGAAGAAAAGAAAACAACATATTTCAAATAATAGAAATATTTTATAAACAATATTTATTTTAATTCAGATTTTTTTTGTATGTAGAATGATCTAAATATAGTAGTCATTATTAACTGTTTAACTGGATTTTCAGACTAGTACTTGCTTATTGTCATACAAAGAAAAACATCATGGAAGGGGAGATTCACCTTCATTACTCCCCAGTGAAAGCCTTTGTTTTCAATTACACCTGTGCATCTATGCAGCCATTTAAATAGACACAGAAAGCAGAATTTTCTTCTAGATTTATTAAATAAGTCCTCAATTCAGGGGAAAATAAAAACAAACTTCAAAGTACATTCTTAATATAAGGCTTTCCTAATATGTGTTAATTTGGACAATGAATGAATCATGAAATGACACCTTAGTTATTTTAACAAGAGACTTGACATCTTATTTTTCATTTTCATGGCTGATGCTTTTGTGCCCTATGTATAAATTTAAGCTTTTGGACAAAACTACTGTACAGAGACTATAAAAGTAGAAGTAAGTTGGAGGCTAGCCCCTGTGAAGGGAATCTCAGGAAGTTGTGTGCATCACTGATTTGATTTACAGGTATTGATAAAATCGTACTATGGTTGCCTGCCTGGCATTTACTCCACTCATTGCCTCCTGCCAGTTTTCCTAGAGGTGGAGAATTGCACTTGGCACTGGGAACATTGCTGCCATCTCCCGAGGCTCGTGGCTGCTGCCAGACCAGCAATGTGCTTTCAGCAGGAAGAAAGTGCCTGGCGCCTGGGGCTGAGGGCAGTGGGAATAAGCCCCAGGGTGTTTTCAGGACCTCCGCTCTAATGGGGCCGTTAGTAGTCTGGAAAGGAGGCAGGTTGTCCCTGCTTGAAAAATAAAAGTTTTTGGGACTGCAAAACAATTACAAAGCACATGCAAATTAAAAACTGCAACATAAGTGTTGGACATTGAAAGCAAATCATTGATAATCAGCCCCCTGTCCTGTTCTCTTCCCATTTTATAGGCTTTTCAAAATTAAGAGAAAATCACTGAAGAGTTCAGCCACACTAAGTTACCTGAATATTGTGGTGCAGAACCAATAAAAGCTCATAAGATCCAAAACTGCTATTCTGAGAAATCTTTTTTCCATATAACACTGACTTGGAACTAGGGATGGACTTGATGTAAAATCCTAGACCTGGAGCTGTGTGTGATGAGTTTTGAATGTAAACCTGAATTCCAAGTTAGCAACTACTCCTTGCGAGATATATTTATAAAATTATCTGAAATAAACCCTAAATTCAAGTATCTCCCCTTGAGGAAAATTGAAATAATAGCATAGTTTATTTTCTAGGCAGCTTAGTTCTTCCATTTTTAAACCCTCAGCCAGAAATCCCCACATTCTTCTCTGGGCAAAGAACTGGATGAAAATCCATTAACATTCCATGTATTCCATGTATTTATCTTCTGAGCAGATCCCTGGAGTCGAACGCAGTCATTCAGGGTACACTCTTCTCTCTCTGACGGTGCCAACCTCTGCTCAGGTGGACGCCAGAAGAGTAGAAAAGAATGGTACCTTATGTTGTTTCCACAAAACTCTGCAGCTTGCTGGTTCAGATCTACACAAATTTTAGCCCTCTTGGTAGCAGATGTGTGAAGAATATTTGACTGCAATTTTCCCATCTACTTATACTCTATGTTTTCATTCTCTTTCAGTAGGGCTTAAAATTTTTATTGTTAAATTTATAGTAATGTAAATTATACCCTGGCTTTTAGGGTTGTACTGTATTATCATACCAAAATTATATGAATAAATGTCTCAGTGCAATGAGGATGTCCCATTCTTTACACCCATAAGATGACTTTCAGGAAAGCAAAGTCCTATTTTCTGAGGTCTAGTATACATTATCAGTTTTTTTTTTTTCAAACATATTGCTACCAAATCCTAAACTTACTAGAACTGTTTACAAATAAGAGAAGAAATCCTCTGGAAAAAGTAAAGTGTCTCAGGTAAAAAGATAATAGTGAGTCCCAATCATCACCCAGAGTGAATATCTAGGGTTTTCAGACACTTCTTCAATGTAATTAGAAAACCGTTTTTCTTTTCTTTTTTGCTTTTTGATGAACTTTTCTGAATTTAAGGTCAGGATTCTGAATTTATCGCATGGTTCACATTTCTGGTAAAATTAACAATATCTTATAAAAATCAATAAAAATTAATATCAGTATTTAAAACAATAAATGATAATGACTTCTCTGCCTTTCTATACTGTTATCAAACTTGACAATCAGTTAACCACTTAATGCATCCTTTGTAGCAAAGCTTCACATCAGAGTTGCTTTGTACAGAATTGTCTGCTTCTATTGCAATGCAACCTGCTGGCACACATACAGGCATGCATAAACTTTTAATATGCAGCACTTGCAGACATGCAAGTTGTCTTTTTTTCCAGCTAAAGAAGTAGCTAAAGAAGATTTCCTTAATTACTGCAGTGGTACTGAAACTAAGCACTATCAGGTAGTTATGTATGTGATATAGTATAATTACTCTCCACAGGGAAATAGTTTCTTTGAAGTCCTAGCCACTGCTGGGAAAGGTGGAAAAATTATGGGGTCCTTTTTGTAGGGAAACATTCAGTATACAGGAAGATGCAATAGCTGATAAAAACTCCACTGTGTCTGAAGCCCAGTCCTCTTTTGTTAGGTCCCTATACTGGGAATATTTTTACAATTTTTTTCAGCAGCTGGCCACAGGCTGTTGCTCCATTGAACCTCTTGTAGTCATCTAAGAAAAGTGCCTCTGAAGGTCTGCTGAAAAGAAGCTCTAACTCCATTAGTAAGCAATGCTAGGTACCTGTAGGTCTATCTTCTATTTTTGCATATTCTATGCATTACTTTAAAGGAAAAAAAAGAAAAAAGTGTTACCAAAATAAGAAAAGCTAAGTGCTCAATTATGAATCCAGTCTGCTTTCCCTTTTCTGAAGATGAAAGTCTAACAGCAGTGGGTTTCCCAGCTTCTTACATGAGAGTCTAGTGGTTTGAGAAGCCATACAAGAGCTGGAAGCCTAGGATTATACCCAGCCTCAATAAAATGAATCCCACACCTCTGGAGGTTTCGCAGTCAGCTGAGTGAGATGCTCTATGGCCTCCTCTTGAAACTAGGAATGAAATGACTGTTGGACATGAAAGAAAATAGGGAAGAAAAAATCCTCAGGAATCTAGGGATTAGTTCCTGCATCCCCCTTGGGGCTGGCCAAGGAGGTTGATACTAGGGCTCTGTGCCTCCAAACTTGTAATGTATGAGCTTTTTATCTAACATTGTCACTGGGTAAAATATAAAAACACTCTTGTGTGGAAGGACCAACACCCTATGACTTGTCTTAGCACTGTTATCAAATAGTAACTATGGCAGCACTGTCAAAACTAACTTTTCAGGCTGAATGTACTTTGTGAGTTTAGATCCAGCCCATCTAGAGCTCAGCAAAAGGGTCTAGATAAGCAAATAGATTAGTAGTAGGGTTTAAATAGATGGAAAACAAGCACCCATCTTGTCAGAATGAACACTTCTAAACAGGCACGGTTTTACCACGTTAATTGCCCAGGGAACTTTGAGGTTAAGGAAGGTAGCATCTAAATGAAGACAGGGTTAGAAAACGCAGTGATTATTCCTAATGACTAATAATTAAATTTGTATTTAGGGAGAGAAGAGATAGGATACCACAGCCGGGGCAGTCAGAAGAAACTTATGTGGAAGGGAGATCAGCTGGTCACTCTGTAACGTTGAAACTGTTTAAATTACATTTTAAACTGGAGGTTAAGTGGACTTAAGTGCCAAAATAAGATGAGACAGGATTGAACGATGGCTAGAGGGAGATTAATTAACAATTGGTGTTAGTAATATTTATACTGTGTATAACTTTTATTTTCCTATAAGAACTATATTTCCTATCAGAATATTACTGATAAGTGCTAGTCATCATTAAATGCCCAGACCTGATTCTCTTCTGGCAGCAGACAGTTTTCCTTAGCCTCAAACTTTATGTAAGTGCAGAATATGTACAGGGACCAATGCAGTGCCATAACGATAACCTTATACTCTGATAAACAGAGTATATTAACAGGGTTCTCTCATTTGTCCATGTTTTACCCCAGGGAGATCTAAAAGGCTGCAGTTAGTATGTAATCTAAGTAAAAGACATACAGTGATATCCTACTGAATCTTCAACATTCATTGACCTGGCCCCAAGCCTATCAGCAATATCCTGGTCAGCTGCTGCTGCTACACCAGTTCTTCTAAGTTGTGATATTGGTAACTCTGGGGAAGTACAGTACTCACTGCACTGGAAATGAAAGTACTGCACTGGAAATGAAAGTAAGCAATAAGTATGGGCCAGCTGGCATGAGACTCATGGTTCTGATGTATTCCTTGTGTTCCTACTTCATCTATATGAACATATAGTTCATCTGTTTGAGTTAATGACAGTGTACAGTAATGGGTATTGTGATAATCGCATGTATGTGTGTAATTATGTATAAAATTAAGGAAATATCTATATTTTACTATGCAGATGGCTATATATATAACCATATGTACTATACATATATACTTTCCTTTTCTGTTGTTTTCTAGCGTTCTGCTTAAGCTGTTCATGTTGTGTTATGCTTAATGTGTGTCTGTTATTAGACTGAGGAACACTGGATATAATAAAAAAATGATAGTTAAATTATAATACAGAAGTTCTGCAAATGAGATGTGCCAGTTTTAACACTCCAATAAAATTTGTATAATTTAATAAATTTTAGAGCACCAATTCTTAATCTATCTAGAAATTGTATCACTGAATTAAAAATTCTTATCCTGTAATTCTCTCTGATCACAAAAACTTAAGAAAACTGGGCTATATCATATAAAGAAGAATGTAAACCATGCTGGTTATGTGGTGGATGGATTATTTTTCAAGTGGGATGTAAAATCAAGACATTGCTTTATAACTTTCAAATCTCCTATGGAAATTTATGAGAGCTAGGTTCATGTAAAAATCCCAAAATTGGAGAAATACATATTGTAGACCTTATTTCTCCCAGAATATCAACTCACCTCGCATCTTCTAATTCAAAAAAAAAAAAAAAAAAAAAGTACTTTAGGTGCCTTGAAAGGTATATAATTCGAAAGAAGGTGAAATAATTCCTGTATGTCTTCTGCCTCCTAAACCTCAGGTGCTTTAATTTAAATTCATTAATTAATGTTTATAAGACTTTTGGAGATTTTCTGACGAAATGTGCCATACAGTAACAACCAAATATTGCTGCTGAAATTGTACCTCTCTTAGTTTGGCAAACAGCATTGTTCTTTTGTTTTTAATTCAGAAAAGAAGCCACTGAGATATACTTTATTTCTTCTTGTCATCAAAAGTACCTGTTATGTCATCCATGTTTTCAGTAAGAGCTCACTAGAGATTACTAGATATGCACTTTACTGGTATTTATTGGTAAAACAGGAATATCAAGAAATTAGATATCAGAGTGATGACAGTGCTGCTCTTTCTCATCTATTTAAGCGCAAACAGCACATGAAAACATTTGAACTTCAGTGGTGTTGGCAATAGGTGAAGAAGGTTTGTGCACAAGCCAGGAGGATGTTTTATTAATCTAATGATCACAGAAACCCTCTTTTTGCAGTTTCCTTCACACCGTTGATGAGATACTGCAGACACTATACAAGGTTACTTCCACATAGGGCTCCCTAGACAGACTTGGGACACTTTCTGCAGTGGACCGTAGAGGCTGACATCTTCTCAACCCATGCTGTTGCTGTGTAGGTCTAACCATAGTCCAGCTTCTAAAGGATATTTTCTATTAAAATGCAGTGACTTAGCAAAAAAAAAAGATTGGACTGGGACCTAAACTGGATCCTTGGACTCAAGCTCTCTAAACTCTAATATACAAACATACAGAATCAAAGTTAACAAATGGGGCAATCGGGTAAAATGCGATGACTTCTAAATAAATATCAGCAACGCTCCTAAAGAAAACACTACCTATGAATGCATGCATATCTAATACACATAATATTTTAAGAAACGAGCAAGAGAAGTATGAAGTTTGCAAACTCAGTCCTTCAAAAGTTACCATAATTCATCTGCTTATGCATATGTATTAGGTATTATATGAAATACTATGAATTTATACAATTTTCCACACATTTTCACAGTTTAGAACATAGAACGGGTGATGTTTACTTAAAGAGCAGCTTTTCAAGATTTGGTTTCCCCCAAGTGGCCTAAGGCTTTATTTATTACAGGAAAGTGAGACCCTGCTCTAGAAGCAGAATTATTAAGTTTCTCATGGGCTAAGCCACTCCCCAAAGAAGTACCTGAATGCTTTACAGGTATAGGGTTTGATACAGCCCTGTCAGGTTTTTAATCCCTCTTCTACCTCAAGATGATCTTGAGAGGATTTCTCCTCTGGAAATAAAGAACCTTTTCAGTTTCAATTTTACATACCAAAATAACAACCCAAGGACAACAGAGACTGTCCAAATTTTCAGTCTTCATAATGAAATATCTGTAAAAGTAGAAAAATCTGGAAAACTACATGAGGTCATTATTTAGGGAAATGTCTTTAAGGAAATGCTCCTCGGGGAAAGAGGGAAGTACGAGTCAAATTTAATGAAAGGAAATGTTATCAGTCTTCCCATTGGTTCGCATTTATCCCCATCTAATTCTATATATAATGCAATTTTAAATCCATCTACTGTCTACTGCTACAATTTCCATCTACTGGAAATTAAAATCCAGTTGTTTATCTCATGCTAAATTATTCTATTTACAGATACCTCATTTATGATTAGAGTATCAGAAATTGCAATTGAGTGAGCTAGGTATGTTCATTAATAATGCACATCAATAGAGCCCACTGATCCAAACCCCCAGATTTTAATGGCCTTGTACTCCCTCACGTGCAGATATTTTGCTTCCAAAGAGTTGGTTTTTTTCTTTTCTTTTCTTTTTTTTTTACCTCACTTCTTATTCAATCCTGTAACTGGCTACTCAAGTCCTAATTAATATTAATGACTCAGTTTACCGTGGGGAAAATATTCAGCAGAGTAAAAGCTACAGATTGTACAAAGTCATGTTACTTTAAATATTTGAGAGGATACTTAAAAAACATAAATAATAAATAACTCATTAAACTAGCTACATTTCCTTCCTCGTTCAGTATTTTCATAGTCCATAAAAAACAATGTGCTGAATAATTAGGAATGTATTTAATTTTGTGCCTTATCCACCATCAAATCACACTCGTGAAATTAATTTTTCATACTGTATTTTTAAGAAGTCAAAGTATAGATGCAGGTTAAAATAGCTACAAGATGGGTGAAAGGAAGAACCGATCTGCAAAATAGGTTAAAAAGGATGAAGGAAAATATCTTAGCTGAAATATGCATGATCTCTTCAATAAATACCACGTGCCTATGAACTTGCATTGCCAAATCCACAGCTTGACCTCCAGGACTTGGAACTAAGTATGCAGACAAACAAGAAAACAAGGAAAACCTTTAAATTCAGCAATCTTCAGCTTCCCTGTCACCCGCTGGAAGTCTCAGTCCTGAGTAAGAGATGTTTTCCAAGACAGGGTACAGAAAGCATGTTTAAAAACAAGCTCTGTAGGCACCAGTGTGAGGGCTGCCTGTGCAGGTAAGCAGAAAATGCCAAAGAGAGTCCCACTGCTTACATATATTTAGATGCTGTTATATATTAAAATCGGACACTTGTATTAACCAGGGTTTTCATCAGTGAAGCATCCCCAGGCATTGTATGCCCCAATCAGCACTGATCACTGTCACAAATCAAAAAGGTGAATGTTATGGTAGAGTATGGGCCGAGGATGTAAGGGTCCTGTGTTCAGATGTGCCCACTGCCTAATTTGGAACAGAAGTTTGGATTAAACTTTCACTGCTTCTGAAGCCAAATCCTGATGCTGATACAAAGATCGGGTGGTTTGGGTCATACTCGGATATGTGAATTAATCATTTTTGGAATATATCACTAGGGTGACATAAGAAGGAATGTCTGATCTGAAAAAAAGCTGGTGGGTGAATAATGGGAATCAGCTTTGTCAAGGCTCAAATCAAAGACTAAGTGAAAAAAAGCCACTATTTCAGGATACATTTTTTCTCAAAAATGGGAATCTGGAGAAGGTAGAAGGAGGGGAGGTAACAGCTCACAGACATGGCTCAGATTTTGTTAAGAGGCTGCCATCTGAGGCCAAAAAGGCTCAGGGACTGCATAGCATAAAGCTGCAGGAAATAGGCTGTACTCATAAGAAACTTTACTGTTGCAGAGAAGAGGATGTTATCATCCCTGATATCAGCCTGGTTGCCTGGAATAGCAGGAAAGAAAGTGCTTGCAACACCCAGGCACGCGTCTCAGAGCATAAACGTCGTGTCTGCTTGGTTATCCGCCGCTCACTTCAGGGTCACCCGTGAAAAAAAACTTCCCTGTTTCAAGCACCAAACTAATTACTTCTACATCGCTGGACAGAAAAAGGAGCAAAATGCCCAATTGCTTCTGGAGTCTCAGGAGGAGAAGAGTCCTGACTAATATCCCTCTGCCACTCTTAGAGTGACAGGCCAGTTTATAAGCTTCAACATTGATTAGCTGTTATGGTTTTTTTCTCTGTGTGCACATAACCACTGGCTGCTTCCAAGCAAGGAACTGAAGAATTACATCTATTTACTGTCACCATATATTTCATATAGCTCCCAAGAAAGACTTCAATTTGCGACACACCAGCAATCATTTTTGTTGAGTGGCCTTATTATGATTATTATTTGTTGTACACTGTTGCCAACGCATTTAGGCTGAGATCTGGGCCCACCTAAATGACCTTGCAATACACAGAATCACTTCACACCTAGAGAGGAAAATCCTTTTACTTTTTAATGAGTGGTTCTGATATTTCTGAACAATTAATTATATAGACAAAAAATTTCCAACTTCTATCTGCAGATAAACTTCAAATTTTATCAGTAAAGTTCAGGTACTCCACTGGAATAAATTAGAAAATTCCTTGGTAACTGAATGCTTTTATTGTACTTTTGATATCCTCATAAATATGCTTTATGTTATGTGCCCTTAATTAATACTGCTTTTGTTTTGTTAATATTTGGTAAACAACTAGTGATTTTGTCTCTGGCTAATAACAGAAAACCAATGCCAAAAATAATATTAAAATGATAAATACAGGGGAAATAAGAACATAAACTACAGAATACTTTTTGAATTCTAATTTAATTCCTACTAAAGCCAGTTGTTTCAGTGAAGTCACTGGCTTCAAAAGGTGTTGACTGGTTCCTAAAAACTTTTCAGCAGTACTGTCTAAAATTACAAATATGAATATGGGAATAATATTGGAGTAGTAAGAAACTTTGTGCAGATCCATGTATTTAAAGAAATCTGCTCCCACATATGACCTTATCCATTATAAAAAATCATGTATATTTATAACACTTTGGAAAGAATGTCCCCTTAGCAGCAGGAAGGTTCAGTGGGGGAATTCATGGTGTAATAGCATAACGTACTAATAGCAACATCTATACCTGGCCACGTCTGCTAATTGTGTCCCTCTGGATATAGGGGCCTCACATGAACATGTTCAAATTGTCCAAGACTGTATACGCCTGAAGCTATTCCAAGCTCATTCCATCTAACACAAGCTCTAAAAATAAACTCAAAGTATTGCACTTCGTTCGTTTAAAAGCATTTCTAAGTGGTACGCATAATTTGGGGATTTAGAAGTGTAAAACACTGTGGTTATGGTGCAGTTGCTTTCCAGTGAGCTCCTAGGTGCGATTCAGGAATGAGGCAATTAACTACCTGTACAATTATGCTGAATACATACGCAGCGCAGTGGAACCTTCCTTGAGAATACGGAGGAATCCAGAGGACCTCAGTATTTTAGTACTGTGCACCCATTGCCCTGTGATGTTTATCTAGCATGAAGATTGCGTGTAAGAATAGGTTACCACTACTGCTACTTGAACATTTTGTTTCTCTGCATTTGCAGTAATGTCTTGAGGCCACCTGCTAAGTAGCAGGGCTCCACCCAGCATATTAAACTCTGTGCTTATGTAAATTAAGAAATTCCTTCCCAAGGAGTTCTCAGATGAAAGAGCATGTGAGTACAAGAAAGACAGGAACAGCTCTGGATACTGGAGGGACTGCTCTGATCAGTGCCATCAGCTGCAGTCACAGTGCACTGGCCACCCAGTTATTACTTGGGTGTTTTAAGAAGTGTAGTTTTCATATCAGTGGCTTCGGTGTCCTTCTGTTTGTTTGATATGTACAGAACAGCATACAATATGGTGGACTTCTGTAGCTGAATGGTTAAAGTGGTTAAAATGTTGCCTAAAGTATTGTTTTAGAGAAATATTGCAGTAGTTCCCAAATATTTTTGTTAATGCTTACGCCAAAATGAATCTCTTAAAACCTGCTTTGGATAGACACTTGCCAGTCGGATTCTCCCCTTTATCACGCCAAGGCAACCTTTTAGAAAGGAACAAGGGGAACATAAATCTTATCAAACCAGATGGCAGAGATGCGCCCTTGATACCCTCTGACACACAGAGATATCACGGGCGCCGGAAGTGCAATGTTGGGGCACATGTGGCTCTGCAGCATGGAACTTCCAGCCTGAACAGCCACAGCTTCACATTCTCCCAGGAACTGGGGGGGCGGCAAGGAAGGCTGAAAAGGGGGGAAAAAGAAAATCTGTAGAAGAAATTGCTGCTTCTACCTTAATACATAAAAAGTTGAGTTCTCTGTCAGTTGCACAGGTGCAAATCTGCTGTTCCTGAAATTGCAGGACTGTAACTGACAGCAAAATTTGGTCCATCAAAAATAGTTATATTTGTATGGTAGCCCCCTCACACCAAGCCCTGTCCTTTAGAAATGGCCATCTGAAATTGAATGTTCTCTCACTGCCTTTTATCAGAGAGTTGCAGTCAGCCCGAGCTCTCTGCAGTTTCTCAGGGATGCCTGCAGACATTGCAAGACATGAGCAGGTCAAGGCACATTAAAACATGAGGCAGTCCTGGACAGATCACACCCAGAATTTACCTTTAATTGTCCTCTTCAGGCAAATGTCCTTGCATAAATTCAACTTCATGTACACCTGCAAGCAAGTTTGTAGAGTTAAAAAGAAATCTCTTTCAGGGATGAATGGTAAGTCCAAATAAGGTAAGAAAGCCTGGAAGTACAGCCACATCGAGAATCTTTTATTACTGCTGCTGATGGGAGAGAACATACAAGCAGAAACTGAAATATCGCTTAAAAAGGGGAGATGTATCACCATGAAATAGTCAAAGCTATTTTTGTAAGAGTTTAATATATGGATTTTGTAAGCATTCATTTGTCTGGGCAGATTAAAATGGTCCTGTTTCTGTGCAGGCCTTTGCAAATTGTGTCAGCTTGTAGCATTTTTAAAAGTTCTTAGGCAATATAGGACTCTCATTTTCAAAATAGATTTAAGCTCAGATTAAAAAAAAAAACACACAGGTGCCTAAAGGATCAGAGATGAGTTTTTAACACGACTGCTCCATTGATGTCACCAGTGTAAATGACCATATGAGGAGCATTCACAAAAGCTAACTTTAGCCTAGCAAAGCTCATTTCTCAAGCCACCCTGAATAGTCAATGAGAAAGAAAGCTCCCCCAGAGAGTGATTTGGATTTACAGGTGTATTTGTACTATGGTGGGTGGAAGTGCTTTCCAGCTTGTGACTCTGAGCATGCTTCTGCACCCAGATTTCACTCTGGGATGAGACCAGACACCGTACCATCCCTTCCCACTCCTGTGTTTCCCTGGAAAGAAAACAAAGATTCAAGGAGCAGAAGGGCCCAGAGCACTCAAAACGGCCAGGGAACCAGGCTGGAGGGTTGCGACAGGCAAAAAACAACTGATTGTGAACGCTGACAGGTGGCAGATAATCGTGCGTGTCCATGTGAGGGAATGTCTGAAACTGAACCTCTGAACTGTTGAGCCAAGCTGCTATTTGCTGCCTACGACTGGTACAGGTTGGCTGTAAATTTTAATAACACCTGGACTAAAGAGAAGTGACACATACTGAATCCTCCAGCTAAAGTAAAGAGACATGAAACAGAACCACCAATTAGGAGACTGATCACACATTGTGCTTCTGCCTATAGACCATTTAGATGGAGAAAAATGGGTTGGAAAGTGAGGAAAAGACGTGGGGACATTTTTATCAAGAGTTCATTACTTTGTTATTTTATTTCTCTTCCAGGGGTTAATATTTATTATTTTAAGAAAAGAAAAAAAAAAGGCTCTCAAGTCATATTCATTAACTTTTTGATTGAGGTGGTGATTTTTTTTTTCAAGTTAATTTGGATTCAGCTGCACAAAAAAATTGGTAGGTTCAGGTGGTTTGGACATGAAATAAGACATAAGCAACAGAGAGAGATTCGGTTTCATACTGTTGTTTTTTGGTTTGGGAGGTCATCTAGCTTTCTTACCCCAAACCCCAAACTGCTACTAAAAAGAGGGATCAAATCTATGGACTTTTGAACAGCTGTGCTGCACTGTATCTTTAGCTTATCCTCTGAGATTTCCAGGCTCCATACAGTTTCCATAATTGCAATGTTCAATCATCTCATAGACATTATTTCAATGTCTTATTGACTGAAATTATGCCTGCTATTTGCATCTGATAATGGTTCCGATTTTGATTCATACAATTCAGACACTTCACAGCGGTAGCAGCAATAGAAGCACATTGTAATTATTTTGCAATCTCTTTGTTGCTGGTGTCATTTTATCTCTCACCCCTGCATGCTCTTTTTGTACATTCACATCCCATAATATACACTTAGTATTGGAAACAGGGAGACAACTATGGAATGGGAGTCATGTTAGAGTCATGTGTTTTGACCTAAGCATTTTGTTATCACCAAAACCCCTTAATTAAAGTTAACTCTGTCAGTCATTCATGTGGGGCTAGATCCCCTCAGCTTCAGTGAGTTTATGTCTGCTGCAGTTCAGTAGGGGAAAATGAAGTGCAAGCTGATTCAGAACTGGCTGATATTCCCGCCTGGTATTTACCCTCCTGTCACACCTTTTCTCCTCCTCTAACAAAGAAGAGTATGTACTTTAAAGTAATCATTTAGCTTTATGTCACATAAAAATACATATATCACCTCACATGTCTTATATGGCTAAAAAGGAGATGGAAAAAATGGTTTAACACATGAGAAATGATAAAACATGCTAAGAAGACCTATAACAAAGCAGGTCAAATACTGGTCTTTAAAACATCCAGTGAAGAAAATGACTCAGCAACTCCAGGTAACTTGATCCAGTGTTTCACAAATATAACCAAAAGCTTCTTCTAATTCCTATATTAAAGACTTTTTCAACTTAGGCTGATTCCTTCCCTGGCAGCCATACAGAATATTCCTAAAGAATAGATACATTATCTTTTTCACAACTTACCCCAGAATTAGATTTTTGGTTCATTCAGGATGAGATTTGTCCTTTTGGCAGTAGCATTGACTGTTATTTTGCTGATGATCTGCTCTAAGATCTGGATTATTTTGCCATATTACATAGCCTTTTCCAGTTTGTATTTGTATATTTTGTTTCTCCTTCCTAATATTGTCCCTGCTAATGTAATCATGTTGATTTTCGACCCCATCTCTGAAGCTGTCAAATTTATTTTTGACCTCTCTTCTGATGCCCTTTCTGAGAAACACTGTCAAAATATTTCATCAGCCAGGAAGAATTCTTCTGTATGAAAGCTGACTGACATAGGATATTACCCACGTTACTACCTAGATATGCCTACAGTATTCCCAGCAGGTATTCCCAGGAGTAGATGAATACAGACATAACATACAGGAACAGAGGTGAGGTTTATCATATCAGACTGCTTTTTATACACAAAGTTCAATGGAAGTTAATTCTAGTTCTAATCCATCGCTCTGTTGTATAGGGAGTTTGAATGGGTACTTACACTGCGCAGAAAACTCCTTTCTGTCTCAACCAAGCAATGCCTAATACTTGTGGCTACTATTGTCTGATATCCATATTGCAAACATCATTATACGCGTATCGTGGCTTGACTGTGCTGGAACCAGGCTGATAAGCTCTCTCTGATGGGTTGCTCCTTTGCTATGGTTTTGTTTATGCCAGTTTTAATTTCAGGTTATGGTGGCAACAGCTTCTGTCATGCTTGCACTGTCCGAGGCTTTACTACATGTAGTGCATAATTACATGATGGAAGTGGAGGAAGCTAAAAGCTCAGAGGCAAAACAGTCATGCAGAGGATCATTTGCTGTCTCTGTGGTGCTGTTGGTGGGAGAGTCAATATAGATATAGATATAGATACAGATTATCTTCACCACAAAGAGCTGTTTGACAATAAAAGACAATAAGCTAGTAATTCTGTATGTATAAACACTCACTGTAATAAGAAAAGGCAAAACCAGCATGCGGCGGTATGCGGTCATATGAACAATTTAATTGGTGCAAGGTTGATTTAAATTTGAACTCAAAGTCATAGGCCCTAAATTAATCTCTTGTTATAATTAAGTAAGCAGATATCTGAAACGGTTTATCCTGACCTGATGCAGATAAAATGCATCCATTGAGTTTACTGGAAAAAGTCCAATTTTTATCACTGGGGGAATCTGCCCTCTCATCAGCACTGAAGATCTGAGAGGCACTGATACCTACTGAAGCTAATGGGAATTGGTGATATTCTTGGAAACAAACCCTGAAGAGTTGCATTATTTTACCTTGCTGGGTTTTTTTTCTTTTTAATGTGTTAGATATTTTTAACGTAAGGTCCAGTGGAAGGACAATATCCTACAATGCAGCAAAATCTGTTTTTTAATAACGACTACTTTAGTGACAACCACTTTTCCTCTGAGAAAGTTATTCTACAATTTATTGAAAAAGATATTACCACTCTCAGTGAACTGACAATCAGATTATGAAGCATCATCAGAACATACCTTTCAACATTGCCATTTATAGTATTGGATGTATGTTCAGAAAGAGGTCTGGTTTTCCCAGAGTTGAAAAAAGTCAGCCTATATTTTTTTTTCCCAGAAAGTAATGATAACACCAGTAATGAAGTATTCTTTTTAAAGTTTCTTAAAGTAATGCATTTGCATATATTTTAATATTAAGCAATCTCTAGCTTTTGGAAGAGAAATACTGAACACAGATCAAAATTTGCTTTCACTATAAACATTACAGAAGAGATATTGTCTTCCCAGATGTATCCACAAAATATAAAATCCTGGTGATGTATACTAGATTGCATATCTGTAATAACTGTAAATGCCAGTTATTTGGTACTACAACTCAACTGAAGAAATCTTGTCATGTGAAAGAAGAAATAATAAAACTATAGGATGGGAACAAGAAGAAACAATAGGAGACTCTTTAGAACAATATACTGTGTTCATCAGTTATTATGAGTAATGTGATAGCAGACAAGTAAGATACTGCTACAACTGATGGAAAGCTGCATGGCTGCCCATACCAGCGTCCAGCAAATTTTGGGCACCTCATCTCAAGAGAAGAGATAAAAGCATGGCAATTGCTGGAAAACTTCTAAATTCAGACTGTTTCATTGAGTGCTGATTCAAACATATCTGCATAGTGCGGTATAGTAGGGGTAAGTCATACGTATTGGCCTGTCTTCTACAGACACTGTCCATGAAACCAAAACTGATGGACTCCAGCATGGAGCTGAGGACCAAGAAGCCTTTGACACTACTTCGCATCCCTGCTGAATAGGTCTCTTGCCTAAGTGGTAGGTAAAGCACAGCATCTGAAATATCTCTAGGGAAAGGAAGAGTGATAGAAAAAGCAGCCTGGCTGTGCTAAAGTAAAGAGACTGTTTCTAAAAGAGTTTTTGATACTGAATTTTAGTTTTTTACTATCCAAAGTCCACCTCCAAGTTGCAACAACAGAAGTCTGTCTCTTGAAATAACAACAGATGCCCCTTGGCACAGACAGAGTTGCTGCAGCCTTCTATTTATCAGGAGTTTTCTAAAATACAAAGAAAAACCTGGCTTCCATGAGAAAGAATTTGAAAAAAATGGAAATATAGGAAATAAATCTTCTATAATTTTAGTTTCTTATATCTTTATGGTCCACATACAAGATGAGATGTTTCTTTCAACAATCTAATCTGACAGTCAGCTTTTGAGGCTGAGCTAATACTTTTAATGCTAATTTACCTCATTAATTTTGGAGAGCCATTTACTATATTCCAGGCATGGGGCAGCCCAATCTGTTGGTGAGGGTACTTATGAACATTTTGTACAGTTGACAAATCATCAGACTCACTGAACACGTGATGCCGACTCTCTGGCTTTGTATGTGTAATAAATCTGACTCATCTGGGGTGCCTCAGAGGTGCTTGTGCTTGCAAAGACAAACTGCATAAGCAGTGTCATCTCTGCAGCTTCTGGATCTACCACTTGTCCAGTTCAGAAAAACATGAAAAAATTACAAGTCACCTTACATTGTGGACTGTCCTCTAGGCATGGTTTTTATCTTTTGGCACCCTTAAGAGCCCTTCTTGGCACTCAGATAGTGGGGTTTTTTTCTTTCTTTTCTTTTTTTTGACAAGATGGAGGGATTGTCCAACATGCTAACCTTGGGGTCTGATGCTTTGTGTGTGTGGGATATATGCAGATGTTGGGATATCTCTGGGTGAAGAAGGAAGAGAACAGTCCAGAGCATTGATAAAACAGCTGGAAGAGCCACGCTTCCACAGTCATCTCTGGAGTCACTTGGAAGTTAATTCGACTGGGACAGGCCAAGATAGATCTAATTTGTGTCTTTTTTAAAATATAGGAAAATGAAGGGAAAAATATTTACTCTAAAGAAAATATTACCCCTATCTTTTTAACAGGGGTTAATATAACAGTTATATTTCCTTCCAGAATAATTTGTGCAACCAGACTATGACCAATAAGTTAAGTGTGAGGGTTTATGTTTAAAAAAAATAATAATAAAAAGACAGAGAGAGAGGGAGAGAGAGCCTATGTTTTGTGAGAAGTCTTTGTGAGAACCCTGCATGCCCCGATCCTGTTTTGAAAGGCTGAAATGCTGCAAGGGCTATTGTTCGAGGCACTCTGGCAGAGCAAAGCAGACACAGATAGTGAACACAGCAATATAAAACTTCAGTATCAAACCATGTTTGATTCTTTTGAATTTGAAGTAATCTAATCTCTGGGGGGGGGGAAAAAAAGGGCACAAAAAATCACCACAGGGGTATGGGAGAGACTGGAAATACCTTTTTAGAAAAACTTAACTGACCTGTGTGGAAACCCTCAGCCTTTTCCAGTGGAAGAAGGAAACGAATACTCTCTGGAAAGGGTTCTTAGAGAGACACTTTGGGGAAAGCTGCCTAGACGTCAGTCTTTTCTAGTCTCCTCATCAGAAGCAGTATTGAAGGTGATCAAATAGCTGTTCCGCCTTTGGTACACAAAGATGTCAGCTCCACTCAGCTCTTACCAGAGAAGCCAGCTGGCAGATTTCACTCCCCTCTAACCAGCAACAAGGAGAGTAGTTAGTGTTCATCAGGCATTTGAGTTTTAGAGGTAAAGACCTTTCTCTGGCCTTATTCAGCTTATCTTGAATTCCATATATGGAGTACTTTAAAAAGTCCATTAATCCTAACTGAGCATGCTTTACTAGAAACTTTGAAATAAAAAGTCAGGGTAATTGCTGAGCAAAACAGAAGGTGTCCACTTACCTGATTTCCCCCCTGACATTTCAATATCCAGCCTCTCTCAAAAAGTGTAACTGCAGCAGCAGAGATAGGAAGATATGGAGTGACTGTGTCAACTCTGACATTTATTTTGAGTCTTGAAAACAATATTATGCATTTACAGCACAGTCATTTTTCAAACTGATTTTATCCTTGTGTACTTTTCCAGCTTTCTTCTTATCAGTTGATAAGACTGCTCTGAGTTTTGCTCACATTTATTTTCCAATCATGCTTCATAATCCTTTGAAGTTCTCCCATTGAGGAGGAGGAGTTTTGTTCGGCTCTGCGACTCAGTCCATCGAGCAGTGCTTGCGCATCGCAGTAAAGGCCGGCAGATGGTTCAGGTTACCGATGCTCTGGCTTAGCAGTTGATCACTGAGGAAGGCATATGTTATAACTGTTATTATATTTAACAGAGTGCTGAAATGAGTATCTCTATAGATACTCATAGAGATATGTGAGGAAATTTCAGCCCACTAAGAAAAAAAAAAAATTGTCTGGTGTGCTTTAACTTCCTTCATATTATCAGTTGTTTTTCCCACTTAGCAATTTTCTTCTGTTGATCGAACAGACACTATCAGCAGTAGGCAACTGATTCATCCAGCTAGTGTTTTTCTCTGACTGCTCTAAAATAAGTCTGCATATCAATTTACAAAACCCAAAGATGCAAAGAGAAAATGCCCCAGTGAAATAAAACTCTGTACAAAAACTTATGAGGAACATAGAATCCGTTCTGGATTACACCTAATATATTATATTGCTACTACACAAGAGAAGTAGCAAGAATTCTGATTTCACATGCAAAGAAGCTATGAAAAGCTTATTAAACAAGGACACCATACTGTAGTTGGAGTTGATTTTTAACTTCCATTGACTGTCTCAAGTCTTAGGACAAGAGTTGTGACACTGACTTGGAGACAATTTCTCAGAATCTCCATGTTTTTTTTCTTCCAGCAGTATTTTTAGTGGCAGTTTTCTAATTATAGGGTCTAAATCCACAGTAAACCCTATAGAATTTCCTATAGCAGCACTGTGTTAAAAGCTAAAAAAACAGTCATCCATATACTACCCACTATGCTATCCACTATAGAATATGCTAAATTCTATAGTAAGTGAGGCAAATTTATGTACTATTTAGGCTAATGATTTACCAATACTTTTGGTGTAGGAGGAATATGTCTTGATGTTAACATTCAGAAACAATAAAATGGTAACAATTAAATGGTAAATATACTTTGAGTCACGGCAATTCTCTGAAAGATACCTTTCTTCTGAAGAATTTTTAATTGCTTGCTTGAGCTAAAAAGCTATTTATGATGGATTAAAAATAAAGTCTGTCTATATTTGTATGAAGCGTGTTGTAGGTTTTCACTGTTGTAATACATCATCTGAATGTCTCACATCACTCCTGCAAACAAAGTTTATCCAGCTCCTTAACTAAAGAACAGAATGTATCCCATGACTATTGCATCCTACTAAATCTCTTCTGCTCATGGGCTGGTTTCTCTGGTAAACTTGTACTACTTTTCCTATAAGCTGCATGCATTAGCAGCTTGGGGTGGGCATGAAGAGAAATCAATGAATTTGCAACATTTTTTCTTACTAAAAAGGTTATTTATATCTTCTACTTATAATGAGAATCATAATATTAGTATTTTACATTTGTACAGCACCTTCCATCCTCCACCTTCCATGCACTTCACAAGTGCATTTCCACGATTGTAACAAGCCTGGAAGACACAACAACAACCTTTTGCTGAGAGCTGTAGCAAACACCATTTTGACATTTACTATTAAGGCCTGTATTTAGTTCAAGCTTTGTTTCTCCTTCTTATTCAAAAGATGCTGCACTGAATACATCAGTTCCGTCCTAGAGCTCTTTAAAAGTGAATAAAATGCAACAAAAAATAGAGTCAGCATTTTTCTCTGCTTGTTAGCAGGTCTCGTACACTGGATAGAAGATTGTTAACAGACAGCTTCAGTGGACAGAGTAGAAAGGCTGTCTCCTCTGCACAAAACAGTCAAGAGGGCATGGATTTTCTGAGATTCTCTGAGATGTCTTTTAATAAGTCTTTTACAGCTTCTTTGCATTTGAAATCAGAACTCTTACTGCTTCCCTTGCTCAGATGTACTATATAATTGTGGATATTGTATTACTCACAGGTTTTTGCGCTGAGATTTCTAAGATAGTTTTCTGATTTCTGCATCTTAGAATGTAAAGATCCAAATCTCACTTCATGTACCCAGACAATATAGACATTTGATACATTCAGCCTAGAAAACTTGGTGGGACAGCTATATTCTCTGTACAAGGTGAGTCAAAACAAGTTCTTCTGTGAGCAGCATACTTAAGTGATTTTTTTTTCCTATTGACTGGGTCAATATCATCTATGCAGCTACCTGTTTTGATGCAGTTTGAAGAAAAGCAATTATCACTGAGACTGCCATACATTTGGGAATCTCAGACCTGAATGAAGGACACTGGCCTAGCTGCTCTTTAGTCTGACCCTGTACTGCCATTTTAATGCTCCTTAGATGCACCCTATAAGCAATGGGTTTAATAGCACAATCTAAAGTTTTTTCACCTTTTATATAATGACGAAAATGGTACACCATTCACGTGATGGAGAGAGATCAGACAAAAAGGAATTAGGCTCATATCCTAGGAGGGGACCAGGATGATGTAGAAAGAAGGATGCTTTTCACTGCTGTCATCTTTGCCACTATATAAAAAAGGAAAGTAAGATTTCTTTTCTGTTTTGTGGGAGAAAAAGAGACTTTGTAGCCTAGTAAATAGAGCATTCATCTAAGAAACAGGACTTTCGAGATATGATTCTTGGCTAAAGATTTATAATAATTCTGATTAATGTCAAAATCCAAACTGTCTTGGCACGGAGATCACATCCAAAGACTTCTGTATATTGGCTGAGTGCCCTAAACACCAAGCTAAAGAAACTTCAGAAGCCCTGTTTTCTCACTGTCTCCATGAACGTAGAAATCTTGGCTGCAGAATGGCACAGCTTCAAAGCTGGGATGAAGAGTGCTCTGGATCAGATGACCAGAGCAGTTTTGGTGAAAAAGGCTCTTCGTGTTTTGGGCTTTTCAAGCTTAAGAGTCAATGAAACTGCAGAACTGGATTTAATTTCCTGTCCACAGGAAGAGTGTCATTTGTGGTTCTTTCAGGTACCTGAGACACTTCTATAGGAAGGATAGATATGGCAGAGTATGTACTGGAGACCTATACCCTTCTGTACCTGGAGGTCAGGCACACTGTGCTATAGCCTGCTGTTAGGTAGTTGAATCCCGCCTCACCTGAGGGCTAAATACTTGGATTACTCTTTTATAAAGCTTGGTCACCCGGGGGTTACTTCCTCTCTGGATGTATGTTGTAAGGTCCTTGCTCTGAGCACACCTACCAGGTATAAGGTCACAGGCATACAGACATTCCTCTTCCTTGCTCAAGAACTCATTTGGGGGACATGCCTAATACTCAAAGGCTTTCTTATCTGCTTTTTAAAATTTTGTATTTTATTATTTTTAAATCTGGCTTCTGAAACAGGAGTTTGTACTACTTGTATTCTCTAAAATGTCTACCTGATCAAACACTCAGAGCCAGGCACCCAAAATGTAAATGTTCTAACTTAAAGTTTTAGTAACCTAAGTTTTTTAATGGATCTAACCCTAAGTGATTCATAGTTACTATTGGACTTACAATCACAACAACTCTATGCACTGGGCAGGAAGTTAAATTAGCTACTTTTAGACAGAAATTTGAAAGTCTGAGTGCTATGGCTACGGTGTCTAATTTAGAATAGGAACTGAACCCTCAAGACTCCTGTTAAAACTACCGTCAGAAGAGCACACCTTCTCTTTAAAATGCTTTTGCCACCTTGTGCTTTTCCTCAATATCCTTTATTAGGTTGTAGCACAAATGCCCCAATTTTGATTTTTTTATTGAACTATATGAACATAACCAGTTTCTTAATTTATGTTGTTAAACATTTTGTGAGGAAATTGCCTGTTGTGTTCTGTTGTGGTTTTCATTAATATCATGTAGCTCAGCTTCCTCTAAGATTAAAATCAAAGGTGAATAACTTTGTGCTCAGCTAGAGCACACCATTTGCTAATTCATCTGAGATCAATAATGATTAAATGAATAATTTAGCAAACCACTGTGCACCCTTTTAGGCTGTTTTATTTTCTTTCACCAACTACACTTGTCATTTACAATAATATACAACATTTGGAGGGTTAGGTGAGGAGAAAGACTTTTTTTCCCCTTTATTTTCAACTCCCTTTTTTCTTAGTAAGCAAAAATGAATATGTGTTCTCTTTCTCCTTCATACCTAATTCAAAATCCTTTGGGAAATTAAAGTCTCAGTATTATTTAAAAAAAAAAAATCCTCTGTATCCTCTTTGGACTTTCCATTTAGTTTTTGCTAGACAATTGCTTCCATGTTGCTCACTAAGATGTTGTGCAAATATGTGATTATGAACAACATATATAAAGTTGCCAAATGTGTACCATTTTGTTTAGGCACAGTGAGTCTGACACTGCCAGAAAGTTGTCAGATCTGATCTTCTGTAACATGTTCAAAATGCCCAAAATAAATTATTTGGACTTATGTATGGACAAACTATCCGTTAAAAACATTTAAGGGAAGTCTAACACTTCTCAGACTTATTTACATATTCAGTGTATCATTGATCTATGTCACCGAATTAAAGGATTTTTCCCACACAACACATACATGGTACCAGGTAACCAGTATAGCAAGTCTAGCAGGTATTCTTGGACCACCCAGAAAAGACACCAACAAAAACAACTTCCCCAACCCAGTTTTTACTTGTCATTTTTATTGGAAATGCTATCAAAGGAGAAAAGGACAGAGAATTCCTTTTAGACAATAGTCAAACCATTGAGTCAAATCATTAAAAGGATCTGAGGAGTCTCTCCCATCAGTGAAATTCTCTTCCTCTGAGGAAATTAATGCGCTTTTTAGGTAGTGCTCTCACCAGGGAAGTATGGACTGTGGATTTCAATTCTCTGAGAAGTTATCTACTCAGGAGTGAACTGAAATTATGAACCTATATTTAGCTTCCCGTATTTTGTTCTAACATTTAATCTATGGGTCAAAAGGGGGAGAAAAGGCCAAAAAGGACAAACAGAACTATCAATTTTTGAAAAAAAAACATGCTTGCCTTCAGGAGAAAATTTGGTGCAATGGATCCTGAATAAATGGATATACATAGCATTTTGACTGTTCTGGAGCTTATTCTAAGACACCGAACTCAGAGGCCTTCCTGAATATATAATTTAGAAAGACTCCTTCTGCTAATGTCACAATTTAACTGCTTGTTTTGGACTTATTTTATTGGCTTTTTAAATATCCACCTGCTGGATTCAAGAGATGATGTGAGAATCCCAACTTTCATTTTTGTTTAAAGGTAAAAAGGGTATTTTCTAAAGCATATGGTTACAGAGAATGGCTAGAAAGTGTGGTCTTAATGAACAGAAGTGAAACATCTCTTTTTATTATTGTATTTTTAGGAGTAATGCTTTGGGAGATGGAGAGAAGAAAAGTGACACAATAGACTTGCCATTTGTTATGGCTATCTAAGACATCTGCATAAGCTGTGCCATTTGACACAAACTGCAAGGGGAACTTGTGGCCTTCTGGACCTGTAGTAGGAGGCTGGGCGATATACCTTAAGACATCCCAGACAGCACTTGGGTGCTACCTTTAGGTGACTGAATTGACTCTGTTACTTAAGATAAGTGGGTTGACAATTTTCGCTGACCTACTGGATTAAATACCTATTCTGAGGCATCAAATTCTCCCTCCTTTACAGAAAAACAGAATCTGACAGAGGATGGTGTATTTCACTGTGGCAGGAGTATCCAGCACTATAGTCCCTGCCTCCCTTCTGCATCAAGGCCATGGGAAGGAAAGTATCACTGATGTGAAAAAGAAGCCCCTATGTTGGCACAAATAGCTTTTACAGTCATTGAAATTTATTCTACATCAAAATCTGAAAATTTTGCCTTTTCACAGGCAGTTAGGCAGTAAGAGGAATGGGGATCTAGCAACCAATATTAATGTTATACTTTGTCAGCACTAAATAGAAGGCTATTGATCTGAACAACAAAGTTTTGCGTGGCATGTCATTATGCTGTGTCAGTGAATTAAGGCAAACAAAATTCCTGGGAAGAGAAAATTAGTTTGGTAATACTGGTTATAGTTCTAAGTACGTATCGATTATATATTAACACAATAAGATATATAGTTATATGTAGTATATTAATTTCTATATTGATGTTCATAAACAATTTTTAATATTGGGACTATTTGTCCCCTGTTATACTTTCTGTTTCATGTCAGACTATAGGGACTTTTCATCACTGGAGAATTTTGTATAGTTCTTCTTTTCCATGTCTCTGCATTTGATCTCTGTTGGATTAGAGAAAAAATAGGGAAAAGATGCCCACGTAGCTGATTCTATTGGTTACACACCAGGCAGAAATTCTTATCTGAAAGGGAGATTTTTCCTTTGGCTGTTTATGAACGTAAATGACTCAGCTGTGTTACTGACAAATTATGCATGAGCAATTTCATTTTAGACTTGGCATTACCTTTTTCATGTCAATGACATACACTCACCTTTGTGTTTACCTATTACTGTTAGTCTCAGGTGTAAATCTGAAAATACATTTCATTTCAAAACTAAGGTATATTTATGAGTGATGATGAAAACAGCACACTTGACACATGTTTACGTAGGTGATTTTTTAAAGTCATTCATTATGTAGAATGTCTTAGTGTTCTACTAGTGTTATTTTACATGATTCAGCACTGGGCAGTATATTTTGGAGGCATTTTCACTGTCCGTCTGCTGGTTCAGGTTTTTTGGGTGTCAAATTGTTTCCAGCATGAGGAATTTGTTTCATAAACCCAGTGTTTTTCTTTCCCCAG
Source organism: Apteryx mantelli (assembly GCF_036417845.1). Taxonomy (NCBI): domain Eukaryota; kingdom Metazoa; phylum Chordata; class Aves; order Apterygiformes; family Apterygidae; genus Apteryx; species Apteryx mantelli. The sequence continues at coordinate 157,294,048 of NC_089979.1, forward strand.
AGGCAACACTGTCAACAATCCTATTTGTCAGTTTGCATTTACAATTTGTTTTAGATTTGCACATTAACATGATGCAGAATAACCTTTTACATCCAGAATCAAGCAATATATGCTTAGCACAAAAATGTCTAATAAATGCATCAAGGTACACATTTCGCAGCCGCTAGCAATACAGGTGATGCCAGACAGAACAGTTCCATTGGGGTAGCTATAATCTTTTCATCTCTGGTTTAAAAAAATGTATTTCTATGCCTGAAAATGTCAGATTTCTAAGCAATGCTCACAAGTAGAGTGATATAGTCAAACACTGTAACTGCCTTATTTACTTACACAAAAAAAAATCACTGGGGAAAGAACTGATACAAACAGTACTAAAATGGTAGGCTTGAACCACTATCATGCAGTGCAAAGATTCCCAGATTTGCTTGAAACCAGCTAGCTTAGACACAAGAAACAGACTTTCTGTGCAGCATCAAGCTCAGAATAAGGCTAATTTACCTTGCTTCTTGGCAAGATATAGAGACTGCACCGAATTTTCCAGTGTGATGGATTGCTATTTAGCTCTCCCACATAAAGCTAAGTAGGTCATTCCTACATTGACTTGAAACTGCAGTGTAGACATACCTCAGAAAAAGGACCGTTTCTTCCTAGAACTGTTTCCTTTTTTTCTTTTTTTTCCAGCTCTAGTAGTTGATTTAGAAAGAGATAACACTTTTCACATATGTAACCTCCCCATATCCTAAGACAGACAGATGGAATTGTTAAGTGATTGCTTAACGTAAATTTCCTCATGGATTGCCATAGAAACCTGCAACTTTTATTTCATTACAGAGAAATAGCAGTGAAAATTTATCTCCATATGGTAAAAAGTATTATCTGAGTTTTTTTGTGTGTTTAATATGAAACAGACTGAGGACATTCATAGCATTTCACATGCTATAGCAGTTCAACAACAAACTCCCTGCAAATTATTGATACAATTTATGCCCTAATTCATGGCACTGTCACATACCCTCCATGACAGTTGAACACTGTCTTGGAATAGTTGAAAATTGTTTTCTACATTTTGGTGGGACGTGTCCTGAATACAATAACAATGCCTAGACCACTATTTTCTGGGTTCAGTGTTATCATGTAATGATTACAAAAAGGAAGCTGCATTAAGTTTCAGTTCAGCTCTGGGAAGTGAGTGCAAATTCAATGTAACCTGTAACCTATAACAATGGGTGTCGATGAAACAGACAGACAGACAGACGGACAGGGGCTAGAATTCATCCCATCTAACTTTAATTGTCTGAAAATTAAACATCTTGCCTAAACTTCTCTACAGTTAACGAAAACAGATAGCCAGCCCAGTGAGGATGGCAGGGGTAGGAGTGATTCTTCCCAGACCAAAATATGACTTTTAAGGTCGATGGGATGAATCATCCTGTGGAAGTGCCTGTAGAAGTACCCACACTCAGTGAAAGTATCTTCAGGATTATACGGGATTAGTTTGGATGGGAACTTGATCCAATCACCTAAATGTTGGTGTCCAGTGCCATTTTAGGCATCCTTATAGGGATGACAGTTATTCCACAGGACTTATAGGAAATCCAAAAGTTGATCTGACAGGACACCCAAGAGTGACTCAGATGTCAGTGGGAGCAAAAGTTTAGACCACTGAATCAAGACTCTGACTGTTAAAAGACAAAATATCTAATGAGTATCTCATAATACACTGCCAGAGCTATGTCAAGTTTATCTCTGATAAACAAGAAAAGATGTGGATCTGGGAGCCAGAAAAAGGTGTACGTTGTAAATAAGATATAATTTAGAAATAAACAATGAAGGGACAAGCCATTCCACCTCCACTCTCTTTTTTTGCAGTTTTTATGTAGAGAGCTTACAAAGGTCAGCAGATGTCTTGTTTCATCTCAGGACTCTGCTTCTCTCAGAGCCTCACCATGCAGACAGGGGCAAAGAACAGTACCACAGATGAAAATTTCTTACTGCTATTGCCAAACCAGGAAAAAAATAAAACAAACCTAGCACCCGCAAAAACCTGCTCTGCCTCCCCATCTCTCATGAGTTTGTTCCGTTTCCCCTCTTTTCCTTCTTCTGTCTTTTCTCTTGCTTTTTCATCTGCTTTCTACGCTGACTGCATCGTGCAGCATTTCCCCTCCAGCTTTGTCCAGGTCAAGAACGACCTGTGCAGGAAAGGGACCTAATTAGAGAAGACAGATTATCTCTCAAATGAGGGAAACAAGCTAGGATTCTGATCAAATTTAAACTTAATTTTTCTAGTGTGTCTACTGAGCAGCCCAACGTCCCTGTAATCAAATTACAAAATTTGTTTTGACTGCTTGATACAAAGAATCCATTCATTTCTCAAAAATTATTTTGCATTCACCAAAGATTAAAAATGAAAAATGATCACATAAACAGGAACATTGTTAACATTATGATGGAAATTTTAGATGTTCCTAACAAACAATAATGTTAGGAACTTTTGGGGAATAAATTCACATACGTTTACAGAAACTACCAGCTTACCCATCAAAAATACTAAAGTGCAAGGAAGAAGTAGACTTCAAAGGAAGATTTTGCAGAGTATAAAATGAGTATAACAAAGCATCAAATCACTTTAGGAACCTACGTTCCTATTCTAACTGATTTTGGTACCTAAAAAATGATTTTCCAGAGATGTAGTCCATTAAGGTTCATTCAGGCTATTATGGTTAATTCAGATATTGAATTAATGGGAACCGGTACCCCTAAAGCCTCCAGAGTACAGGCTGTAAACTATTTTAGGAGCTCGAGGGGTTGCACTGCTAAATCAATTAAAACTTATTGCCTGTGATTGTCAAGCATTTCTACCACTTTTGAAAAGCACGACATTTGATGGCCTCTTTACCCAGGAAGAAAACTCAGTCAAAACTTCAGAATAGGACAGCTCGTAGTAGAATTCAGACATCTCTCAGGCTCACCAGGGAGCTGACTTTTGCTTGCTAATTGCTTTGGTCTCCTTGATATGGTTCCTGCTGTGCTGCTTATAAGCCTGACTGATATCCTAGAAATGCCTTCTAAATGACTTCCTTATCAGAGACAAATTCTTTTAGCTCCCTGGAGGAGCAAAGAAGAGAGTTGTTTTATCCTCTTTCACCAGGATACAAAGATTACTCCTCATTTTCCAAAAATTTAGACAAGCACAAACCAAAATGCAGATATTATGGCAGACGCTTATTTCCATGCTGTTTCCCATGATGAAAATTGTTCATTGTGGATTCAACACTGCATCCCACTAAGACCCCTTTGAGAAAATTCAATGGTACAACATGCAGAAAAAAAAATAGAGTAAAAAATGCCTGTCTAGTATAAATAATGGCCAGTTCTTTGTTTTACTCTTATTTACTTAAGGGGGTGGAAAGGGAGCTAACCTGAAAAGAAATGCTGTGACAGAAATAGGGGCAGGGAAAGGAGGAAAGAGTAGGATAGGCAGCTGTGAGGAACCTTAGGCGAAGAAACAGAGGGAAGAGAAGTGCATTAAAGTAAACAGTCAAGAAGGTCAAAGCAGAGAAAATCAAGTTTAAACTACAGAAATTCTCAAAAGGACTCTGCAGCTGTTCCTCCTTAACCATCAGTTTCTCCTTTTATAGTGTACCCTGTATGTATCTGGCCATCTCCATCCTATTCCTAAACCTGTTTTAAATGTTATTCTATTTTTTTCCTAATGGAATGTTACTTCCTTCACATGTATTTTCTCCCTGAATCTTTTTTAATCTCAGTGTTCTGGATTTAATCAAAAAAAGACCTATGCAATCTACTGAATGATGATGGCATTTTGTTTTTCTTTTTTTTTCTTCTTTTTCTGGTTTTCTGTAGGAACATCCATCTCTGAATTCTTCACACAAGATATTGGAGCTCCAACTTCGGGATAGTCTACACAGTGACCCTGAAAAATACATCCTGGTTTAATAAGGACTGGAAATCTGCTGAAAGCAGGCAATCAAAGTTGCAATGAGGGGTCAGAAGATGGAGCTTTTAATTTTTCTTAAATCTAACACTGTGACACAATATCTATGTAAGTAGTATGTGTGGTGCTTTTTGCTTTCATCTGTAATGAAAGAAGATGTTCTATATTTCTCAGTGATGTTTGTTGACTACAAATCATCCGCATAGCAGACAAATCTGTTCCAGGATGGCAAGTTTTCAGTGATTTAGGGCTGGAGTTTGGGCCGCTGTGGTTCTCAATAGTAACTGACAAGAACAAAAGACTGGAAGGATGTTCCTGATGCCCCAAATTGTGCCTCCTTCTCAAAAATGTATATCACATACAGTTCTTTTAATAAACTCAAGCACTATCCAGTTAGACCTTTTTGACTTCACCAAAGAAAATGTCTTTCTTCTTCCAGCATGAATGTATCCACGGCAAATGTGTACCTTTGAGTTTTTATGCCAGTGCCATTCCTTAGCTCAAGCAGTTCTTTCCCATCGATGCTCTTGACTCCCTTGATCTGATGGCCAAACCATCCTTCCAGTTGCAGTCTCCGGCCCCTGCAGTGTGACCCAAAGGGAGACCCCTCTTAGCTCTTTTTGGTAAACAACTGAGTTCAAAAAAGTGAGTAGTTATGATTCTCTTCAGTAGAGGTCAGTGGTGCAGTTTATTACAAAATCTGTTGTCCCCAGACTGCACCTAGCTTTTCAAAACTGCTTACCTAAACCAGGAGGCCTAATGTTCTTAAGCACTCGACCCTCAGAGTTGTCAGAGATGGACAGCCACAAACTCGGCACACCAATGTTACTAATGCAATCACCACACCTTATATAGTCACATGGCTAAGTTTCCATACTCTCACTGGGCATGATAGCTAACCTCTGTCTTCTCTGTGTTCTCTATGCATTGCACTCTGCAAGATTCCACTGTGCTTAGTGTAACTTATTTGCTATTACGAGTTTTTGAAATATCATCTCTTCTTGGTGAATGCAAGCTTTGCTTTTGCACAATTAAATTTAGTTTTGTTCCTGATGGTGTGGGGTGAGATAGTGCCAACTGGATCACCTCTTTGCAATTGAGAACCTTAGTGCTGGGCAGAATACTTGTCAGATGCCTAACTCGGGTGTATTGAATTGCTATCTGGAGGTGCCTATGTCTGTCTATTGAGCAGATAGTGATTCTAGGAAGATCATTCTCTCCTAGCCTAAGTTACAAATCTAAAGTTGTGTGTTATAAATATTTCTTCCTTTCCTCTTGGCTCTTCAAATTTCATTTTCTTTCTCAATTAATTACAGTGAATTCTTCAATGAAGAGCTTTTGATAAACTAGGCTACTACTCGCATAACCCATTCAAAAAGCAATTGCAACATCAGTGTACAGCCAGCTTCTGAGATAAAGCACAGAGAATTTGAAACAATGTAATATATGTTTTTTCATCCTATAAATTCACTTTCATCCTATAAACTAAGCCAGTTTAGGTTTCATCATAATCTGTGCATAGAATATAGAAATATTAGGTAAAACAGACATGATTTATAGGTCAGTAGGCAGATATAAGTATAGAAAATGTACAGATTATCCCTCTGGTCTGAGCAAGGGACCAGAAAATGCAGGTATTAAGTTATCCTTGCAGCCTTTAGAATTTGGGGTGGGCTGGAGACTCAGCTCCATGCAGAGATGTGTGCCATCTGATCCAGGAGGGATTATGGTGGGGCACTCATCCCTGTGCTGTCTATGCTGATCAGGATCCTTTGTGCAATTTAAATTTCTTAGGCTAGCTAAGTGTAGCCAGAGTAGCCAAGCTTCAGGATTCTAAGATGGAGTAACCTGTTTAGGCTACACATCAGAGGAAAATACAAACGACAAAAATTTTCTGAATCCACACCAACTTCTGAATCTGGGCCATAGAGATGTCCTTAGCTATCAGTTATACAATTCCAAGATAATTCAATTAACTGCAGCATGATTTTGGTGCAATGCCTTGTAATCCAAATAAGAACTAAATTTGCCCCATGGATCTCTAACACTGTTGAGTGCACCAGTGATAATCCATGATAACAGTGCTGAAGACAGTGAATTTGCACCAGTGTACAAACAGCATCAAACAACAATGTATAACCTCTGCTAGATAATATGCTGCAGTTATCTAGCACTATTCATCAGGAGGCCTCTAAGCCCCTTACAGGGGAGGCTAGCGTTACTGTCTGTATTTTACAGGGGGAAGAAATGATTTTGTCAAAGTCGAGAAGCTAGCCTGTGGTATAAATGAGACATGATTGCAGATCTGACTCATCAGTCCTCTGTGCTACCGAATACAATATCCTCTAGGCTATGCTAGTTCTACAAACTGGCTGTTGGAGTAGAAAACAATGACTTCAAGCACTGCAGCCAGTGTTTTTTAAAAGAAAATCTAAATAAAATATATTACAGTAATAAAACAAATTAGCAGCTCATGTCCTGAGGCGACAGTAATGAAGCCCTCACAAAGCTGGCCTTTAGTAGTAGTAGTAATAGTAATCATAAGTTCAAGTTTAACTAAGTGAGCCATTAAAAGTGGAATGCTGAAATGAACTGAACCAAATGACAAAGTAAAACATGCCCAGGGCAATGAACAGGTTTTTAATTTGTTTAACTTCCATCTCTCTGGTGTCTGGCTCTAAGAAACGATGTGACAAAAGACTCCTCACCACATTCTAGTCTGAATGCTAAATAAATTAGTAATAGCAGCAGCAACAGTATTACATACAGCCTATTCATCTCCCACAGTGCTAACATCACCAGTCCTCTCTGGCTTTGCTTCTTGGTTTTCAATTATTCAGAAAAAGCAGCTGTAAAGCAGCCATGGAGACCTTAAAATATGGTAAAGAGTTACACATGCCATATTTTTAACTCAGTTACTATTTGTTATAACACAGGATTCTAGGTTCAAATTTAGTAGTAAAATCCCACTGTAGTAACCCTTTTCTGATTTTCCTGTTCTAGGGATGAATGCTGCTGGGTGAATGCCACCTCTGCTGGGTGGGTAGCAGCAAAGGGCACGGTGAGCAGAAGGGGACATGGCTGCATCACCACTGCGCTCAGGCACCCCCGGGTAGACCTGGCAGCTCCCTGGGCAGCACAGAGGCACGTGCCATTCAGAGCCGCCTTAAAACTGCTCTAGGATGTTTTCTGAAACTAAGTGACTTTCAAATCAGAAAATGAAGAATTCAAAATTAGGTTAAAGCTACACTTTCCAAACTTCTCCCAACCAGAAGGTCCTGTAGAATTTGTATTTCAGTTTTCCCTAAGACTAAATAGTAGTTATTTATAATATAGTCATAACAAAACTGTTGTTTTGTTCATATTTGCTTCCCTGTTTTTAATACAAGACTAGGCTTAGTTCCTATAATCCTGTGTTGCTTTTGTGAAAATACATTTTCTTGTATCACTACATTAATGAAAAGTAATACCGGAGAAATAAAAGTAACTATGGTTTTCATGCAGCATTTAGAAAACTACTTTAAATATTGTAAATAGCTATTTCCATCACAGGGGATGTGGAAGAAAGTTAAGCAGAAAAAATGCCATAATGGCTTTCAAGGATTTACTGAAGGCAAAAAAAAATTGCATTTTATAAATCAAATTCCTTAAAAAATGCTGACAGTTTCAAAATCATTTTCTCTACTTATCTACTGAGTTTCTACTTGCTGTGCTGGAATTTGTGCAGTGAGCTTTATATGAACTGTGAAAATGGATTTGTGATTTTTAAGCTAGCAAATCTAAACCAAAATAGTAGTTGCCATTCTAAAGACAAAAACCCTGCATCAACTGTTTCTGTTGTAAAAACAAAAATCAAAACTTGAAGTCAAAATCTGAATATTACAAATACCATTACAAAATGGAGATTCTCTTTTTTTTTACTTGATTTATGAGCCAGTGAGATAGTTTCCGTTTATGAAGAGTTGCATACTTTTTTTTCATGTAAATAACTTTTATAAAATCCACTGGTGCCTAGAATACTAGGAGTTACAGAAGTAGATATCTGAAACACAACATAGGGCTGTTTGGTTTATCAGAGCATCTTCGTTCTATGAGTTGTCATCGTCTATATAAGAGCTTAAGAACTGCTATACTCTGTAAGATCCAGCTGCCATTCTTCTGCTAGTGGTGAATACTGAACACATAGGGAAAAAATATGAAAAAGGGGTAAGTTAGCTATATACCTCCTAGCTTCTGGCAAGCAATAGAGTAGGGTTTTCTTGAATCTGATGTTGCATCCCGATTGTCATGTCGAATAGTTACTTATAGATTTATCACCATCTACTTGCTCTTTTCAGCAACTGATATCTGATCTTCATGACATCCTGCTACAATCAGTTTCATAGTTTAAATATACGTGGGAAAAAAATCACCTTTCTGTTTGTTTTAAACCTGCAATGAAGTAATTTTAATGGGTAGCCCATAATTCTTGGGCTGTTGTGGATAGTGATTGATCATATTCCACTCACTTTCTCTGAACTATTCATCGTTTATAGACAGTTTTCATTTCATATTTAAATAAATTAGAAGGCTGGTAGGAAAGCCTAAAGGATAATACAGGCTATATCTACACTGCAAAATTCATCCATCTCAGCAAGGGAAGGTTTGCTTGCATCCACTCTTCATCCGCACATGCTCATCCTCCCTTCAGTAGTTTGGCCCATATCCATACTACGCAGTATCTGACTCTGAGTGCCCAATAAACCCCATATGTTACCCTTGTGGTTCTGAGATACAATTATTATTTTGTATTTTTTTTTTCAGTTTCAGATATCTGAAATAGCAAGTGTACAAACTGCAGGATAGTGTTGGAGTTCTGTGGAGGAAGGTGGAAGGAGACAAAACAGGTTTAGACTCCTCCATACTCCCTACAGGGAGCATTTTCTAGAGTGAATTAAAGCCAGAACTTCAGCTGTATTTTACATTAGTGGGAACTAATTGGTTCATCACAAAAAAGGGGTAGGGAATGAACTAACATTTATGCTCAATGGACACTCAGGGGATCAGACCTTGCAATGAAGTGAGGAGCAGTTATTAGACAGTGCAGATGTACCCACAGAGAACATTTCATTATTCTTTCCCATTCGCAGGGAAACTAGGAACCTTTTCAGATTTCAAGTTCTTCAGAGAATAAATCAGTCTGAAAATGCTATCCTACACAGCAAACCTTGAGCTAAAAATGTCCTGCCATGCATGTCCCTCACAGGGGAGGTTTAGTGCCCTAAACAACTGCAGGGCTCCAAAGAAGACAGCAGCCCGTGAAACCTGAGGTGCTCTCTCTGCTCAAAGAACATCAGTGTTGGCAGCAGCGCTGCAAATCCCCTTACGGGGAATCTTTCCTGAGAGGTGGTGAGGACTTTTAAGACTTGTCTCCCCAGAAAAAGATCATTGTCACTGGAAATGACTCAGGCTGGAGAAGGAGAGCTCATTAAACTCTGTTGTTTCTGAAGGGAACACCATGTGTATCATCCAAAATTTCCAATGCCTAAATGTGGGGTTTCCTGAAGATTATTCAAGGCAAGCAAAGTCAAGATTCATTTCATGAATGACCACTGTCTGTACATGGCAGAGCAGCAGCGTTAGAAGCACTTATTCTTCTGCATACTTGCAGAATACAAATATTTGAACTGTGTAATATTTTCCTGAGGGTAGAATTTGTGCACATTAGAAATTACAGGGAAATATAATTAAAAAAATCTGATATAACATATTCTGCTTCTGATATGTGACTGCAACTTTTTTAATTTAGGTATAAGCATTTAGACAAGCAGTGAATGTAAACCAACTACCCATCAGGTGTAAGTCAAATGACAAAAAGGCTAATGAGATTTCAATCCTTCTTCTTTTGGTGAAATTAAATTCTCACTTTCAACTACTCTGAATGTAACCCTAGTTGTTTATATGAAATTCTGTGAGATCCTGATTTTATTAGTAGAAAGGAGGTGAACACGTATGTCAATATTCAAACTACTATAGCCAAATGTATATATTGCATGTGGTTTGAGAATAGAAACTGCTAAAATGGGTCTGATCATTAGTGTTTCCAGACTGTTTTCTAATCTCTAGTGGTATCTTCTACAAATTTCTTCAAAGGAAGTTGCTAGTTGAGCAATTTTGCTACAGGTGAGGTTGCTTCCTAACTTCCTCAGTTAATGTTTGGCTTATGCCCTGAGGAAAGCCTGTATTTCTTAATAAAAATATTATTTTATATCCTATCTAATGTAATGATGGATGCTTTCATTATCCAACTAATGGTTTCATCTTTTTTTTAATTCCCGCTAAGCTCTTGGTCTGAATGCTATATTGTGACAATGAGTTCTGGTTACATCTTATTGTGTCTTTGACTATTCTTTAAAATTCATTTTAGCCCTCCATGCTTTCAGTGTAGCTGCCATTTTATTGCGGCAGTGTTTAATAAGAAAGACTCACTTCTTTGAAGTCATGTTCTGCTAACCTGTTCAGTCTTGCCCATTTATGTATCTGTTTTCCTCTTCTTTTTTTTTCTTTTTGATTGTTTGTTTGTTAAGATTGTTAAGGGAGAAGAGGGATAGATGGTTCAGTGGTTAAGATGTTAGCTTGACTGGTGTTTCCTTGTTGCGCAGATTCTGCGTGTATGATAATTTAGACCTTTTTTGCCACAGTGGCTCATCTGTTCCAAGCAGATAGTAGGAAATTCTGTCTTCAAATGTGTTCAGTGATGCCCAGTGTGGTAGCTGAGGCTAGGTGTTAAAAAGATAGTGCCATTATTTCTTGTAAGTTTTTGCTTTAGCTGAGCTCCTTTGCTGATTATTTTAATTCTCTTTTTTTTTTTTAATTACAGTGTTGGTTTTCACATGATTCCTTCCCTGAGGATGTTGAATTTAGTTTTATGAGAATCATTATTACATAGATGCTCAACTATAGTAATTAATGGAACCTACTTCTGTGTATTACAGTGTATGGCTAAATGCTTCTCTCTCTGTGCTACAGAAATGTTGCTTCTTCAAGAAACATTCAGAGTATTAGAAACTGCTTTAAATTTTATCTCATTGTCCCATTTGATGAGTATTTAGAAAGGTACTTCAAACTATTACTGTTTTACAAAATGTTGCATCTTCATCTTCAGTTTCCTTGTTGGGTGATAACGAGTGACTGCTGCAACTAATTCTTTGCTGAATATTATTCGGACATTCATTGGGCTAGATATTTAGTAACAATTTTTCACAGAAAATATATTTATCACTTGGCCCCTTTCAGAAAGAGTTAAAATGGCCATATAGATTAATCATGAACACCATTCAACTCATTCAAATTCAGAAACAAAGGAATTACCTAGGGAGTGCCAACCTGCCACCTCTCCTCTTAACTGCTTCTCTTCATATAAACTACAGATCAGATGTTCTAAGATATATATGAGTAATTTTACGCATGAATTGCATAATTTTTCTTCATAGTAAGATTCATATTCCAGGAAGAAAAAGTCTTTGTTCCCCTAGGTAAAGTCAAACAGGGCATACTTCTAATTCGGCCTTTTTCTAGTTATAGTGATTTACTGTAATCATTATTTTGAGTAAAAACTCTTATTAAATAGTGCATTTATATTGCAAAGATGAATCCTATCTACACCTTTAACCAGCTTCATTACACTGTTAGTTCTGCTTTGTCAGTATTTCTCTGCTGAACAGTTCATATGACTAATTAAAATGTGATTCTAAATTCTATTTGTTATTACTTCTATTATCTTCCTTATAGCACACAGAAATAACATGTTTATGTGTTCTGCAAGCTAATCTAATTTAATATTTTGCTAGTAAGTGAAATGTCCTGAATGTGAAATGCTGATTAAAAATCACAGAATCACAGAATCACAGAATGGTCGAGGTTGGAAGGGACCTCTGGAGATCATCTAGTCCAACCCCCCTGCTCAAGCAGGGTCACCTAGAGCACGTTGCACAGGATCGCATCCAGGCGTGTTTTGAATATCTCCAAGGAAGGAGACTCCACAACCTCTCTGGGCAACCTGTTCCAGTGCTCTGTCACCCTCACAGTGAAAAAGTAATATATATATAATAATAAATATATATATATTAAATAATATATATATATTTAAAAATATATATGTATATATATATTAGTCAGACTTCTGTATTTTAAGTAATTCTAGCCATGTCTCCTTGCTGTCACTCTGGAGAGGGAAATATTTCCATGGATGACATATAAAAATAGAGATGTTAATTTGTTAAAAGGAAGTTAAAAGGAAGAGAATTGTGTGTAAGAAAATCTATATTATAACCAATTCAAGGGCAAAAAAGAAAGAAAAAAAACATATATAGGGTATTTCACATTTCTTAGGTTGTGGAAAAGCAGGCTCCCCTCTTCTGGGGAATATTAAATATACCAGGATATTTCCTGGCCTTTATTATGTGGACTTTGCTTCCCCATGCTGCTCTATCACCTTAATCCATTCTAACAGGCAGTAGAGAGTTCCCTTTTCATTCACTTCTTCTCTTTTTGCATGGATCATTGAAGCCACAGATTTGAAGCTGATATTACAAATTTCAAAGTTAACTTAGATTATATAGTTCCTTCATTTTTTTCCTGTCATATATATCTTCTTCTTTAACTCATGTTTCTTTTGAACATTCCTAACATAGATGCTCAAAACATGGTTGCTTGCCCAAAGAGGCTGGTGATCTGGTATGTCAGAGAGCAACTCTTCTCTAAAGAAAAAAGTGATTGTCCACAGTTTTAGGCAGTTATGTTTCCTCTTCTTAACCCAAAGCAATATTCTGTGTAGTTGAAAGTCATTTGTGAGTAGAGCTGGCAAAAAAGTAGTAACTGTGCAAAGGCTAATAAGAATATTCTGGGTTCCTGAGAAACAATTATTTAATTTTGTCTTTACTTGAACTTAAACACTATGAAGGTTCTCAAAGTCAGTAGTAATCCTAGCATCAAACTTCACAGAATATGAAGACATTAGTAAGAACACCTGCTAGTTTTAAAAATCAGTAAATCACTCACGTTGAAGGGCACAGAAAACTGAGTTTTCACTGAGATCACATAGTGTTTTGGAACATTTTACAAAAAGGAAACTATTTAGCAGTTATCAGTCTTTTATCTGAAAGATTTTATTCCCCTTTGTTGAAGTAAAGAAAATCAACAATTCAAACGTCATTAGAAAATCCATATCTATTGCATATCTATTACAAATTCTGCTGAGGTCTGTTCCAGGTCTGTCATTGTCATTTCTGAGCATCTTCCAGACAGTCATTGAGTCCTGTGCATAACATCTGACCTTTCTCCAGATGAACTAAAATCTCATCTATCTCCAGCCAAGGGACAGAGCGTGCCATTTAAAACAACCGTAACGAGGTAGCCTTGTAAGGGACTTCCTAGATAACACTGTTGCTTTTTCAAATCATTCTATTGTACTGAGCAAGCAATTTATCTCATAGGAAAAAACTAAACACACATTACCTACTACATTACCTCCTTTTCTAAGGTTTCTATTATAAATGTGAGTGCCCAACATCTTAAACTTGGGGAAGCAGTTAGTGAAAGGTGAATTTCAAACTCATTGTAAGCGATATTTAAACAACACCTGGAGAGTGGCACTATATTGCATTATACTAGGTTACATTATGCTAGGCACTATAGGATGATGCTTAGTAAAGCAAAATAACATTTAATGCCCCAAAGAGTTTGCATGAAATAGACAAGATAGACACAATTAGAGAAAATTACCTCATTTTATAGAGAGGGAGCATGGCTAGCAGAAAGCAAAAACCATTCTTCAGAGACTGAAAGCTAAACAGATTATAACAGTTTGAGAGAATATTTACATTGAGAAACATAAATTATATCCTTGCAAACGTTTATTCAGCATTGTGTTGTCCATTCTTGCAGTTTTGAGGTGACTATTGATTCTTCTTATAACATCAGTTTTCAAGTTTATATGAATGTGTATGGCTCTCAATTTGCTTTTTAGAATTATAACATATAACGGTTGCACAGGAAAGCTCAGTAATGTGATACAAACATAATTAAGGAAAGCAAAATAAATAGAACCATTAAAAAATCAACTTGATTTGATCCAATCTCTCAGTTTTGTAAATTGATTCGTGATTTTGAACACCTGAGGTTGCTGCTTCAGAAACATTTTAAAAATTGTATTGCTAAATCCCTGAATAAATAAGGCAAATAAATTAAGCCTTACAACAGTCCTAAGATTTTAGCAATGCTTGCTCAGGATCCTTCCAAGAAATCTTGCTCTTTTTTTCTTTTCTTTTTTTTAAATTTTTGCTAGAGAAACAGGGCCAAAATAGTAGTTAGGTATATTTCTGTTTTCAGTGACTAGTTTAGTGATTAGTTAGTCTAAGTCAATGTAACAGTATCAGCCTAATACAAAAAAGAAGCATGAGCTTATTGGAGGTCTGAGAAAATACTATGTGTTTTATGGCATGTACCTTCCTGTTCTTCTATTTTCATGACATAACCAAGAACTTCAAGTAGAGGATTTTCATAAAAGTCAACTGAAGAAATAAGAACCTAATAAATGGTAAATTTTGGCTGTCCCAGATATGTGGTTAATTACCGTAATATAAAACATCTTGAAGAAAACGTCCAACACAGAAATTACAAATTAACCCACAAATCTAAGAAGCAAAAACCCACAATTAATAGAACACTACACAGTCCTTGTAATTACAAGCTCGGCATGAGAGTCCGGTGTCACAAGGAAGCAAAATCCTCTAATTAGCCAGGATTTAAAAAGCAAAGAGAAAATTGAAATATTCAGGCTTAGAGAAGGAGAAGCAACATTGTAGCACTGTACAGTGAAAAAAAATGACAGGGTTTACAAGACACTTGCTAAAATGGACCCTATTTCTGTATATATTATGGCCTCCATTGCAGTTGGGAATTTTATCCCAGGTCTCCCCTTTTTTAACGCAGGGTTTATAATAACAACAACAGCAACAATAACAGCAACAGCAGCTTTGCAGTTTCAGCCTTCGAAATCCACTCCTGCACGGGTAAAGCTTGAACTGTTAGTGCTGGCTCTGGCAGGGGCAGAGTTCTTGAATAACATTTTCAGTATCTTACATCATGAAAAAGGGGCAAATCTGCACTGTGTTTTAGGCTTAGTGCAACAAAAATCTTTTTGTTATTCCTGTTTCTTAAAGATCACACCACAGCAATTTGATTTATTTTGGCTCACTAATAAAAGGTCAATTTTCAAAGGCACTGAAAATTGCTTTTCCTTCAAAAGACTACACAAATAAATGTAGAAGTAGAGAAAAGACATGATATGGACTTTTTTACTGATTTAACTATTACTTTCCATTAAGACACATGGAAAAAAAACATTAATTTTCAAAAAGCATCTTAAAAGCATAGTTCACTAATGGATGTATAGTAAATAAAAAGGTACTCTAGTTCAATTTTTGTGAAGCTACCCAAAAGCTTTTATCAAATATACTATAGAAATAAATTACATGAAGGGAAGTAATACAGTACAGTTGAGCGACAGATGATTACTGCATTTCTTTTTAATCGGGACCAATTTCTCTTATTCAAACATCTAGTTTAACTAGAGAACCATAAGACATGAGATACTTAAAATGAATTCTACTTTGAAAATGTAACAGTTTAATCTCCTGTGTAAAATAGTGCATCAGTCATGCCCAAGACAGAATTTTTTGCAATTTCAAAGAGCCAAGATTACCACTTCTGTTCCTGGAAATACAGATCCCTTTTGCAATATACACCAGAAAGCAAAAGTTTACAATTCTAGTATCTGTCTTAGGGGATGGTAGCTCTTATAATTCAGGATTTTAGATCCTAACTTTCAGATGGAACATAAAACTTGATTAAAGAGACATTAGTAATTTTTTTTGTTTTGTTTTCATATGGAGACAAAAGATATGCAGATTGAAACAAAGTTTGTTTCTTAAACAAATAACATGAATAATCCCACTGGAATCAAGAAACTACTCAGGTGAGAAAAGGCTTGCAACTTCGTACCATATTATGGATATCATTAACTTGTCCTGGATTTGTTAAGCTGTGGCATTTTCATCTGATAGACTCTATACACCTTATAGTGCTTGCTATGAGTGTTTACAGGGATGTCTATGCAAACCAACTACATTTTTAAGAGAGATTTTCCTAAGCTGAATTGAGCATTCTATTTTATCCAAATAAAATAGCTATGTCTGAAGGGGGAACATGGTTAGCAGTAAAAGCATGTCTAAGTGGTTCTGAAAAAAAACCACATTAATTTGTAGCTTGGACTCATTTTGCACTGAAACATTCATGCAACATCTGAAGGTGTTGTCAGTAACACATCTGGCTTGAAAACAGAAATCACCATTCACTATACAGAAGTGGCTGCTCATTCCCATCTCCCATAAGATTCTTTACACGCTCAACTTGGCTTGATTACATCCCTCTTATGCTTCGTTTCTGCGGCATAGACGTGCTGGCAACGATCACGACGATTTTCAAAGCGGAGTAGCTCTTGTAGTGCCACAGGCCAACTTGTTTAGCCTGCAGCATGTTTGTAATGCTCAGGTTGATCATTGCTTCCAACAAAACAGTCCCTAGTGGCTCTCAGCTACATTTGCATATATTTTAGACTGGTGTATGTACTAAAATAAGTAACCTGAGGAAAAATTATCTTATTTAGTCAACTGCTACAGTGACTCCTACAGTTCACAACCTTCAGCCAGTTATGTACCTCTTCCCATTGACAAAGCAAACATAGCCAGCTCTCAGCTACCTGTGCATAGATTGTCTGAGCTGTGTTATGGGACTTTTAATCATCATGATATGTCTGTGTTATCCCAGAATGTGCTTCAGTACAGACACACTCAGCCTGAACTATATGCAGCCCTGAAGCAACCAAAAGGGGCTTGCTACCTTGGGTTGTCATTAGCCAGGGAAATTCTGATCCCTATTGTCAGTCACACTACTGTCCTTTCTTCATTTTGTCTGCTGTTGCTTAGTGTGTGATCTTACAGCCAGAATTAGGCTTTATATTATCTGCATCTCTGCTTTGATGGGGCTGTTCTAAAACTTACACACATATATACAGAATTGTCTGAGCATGAAGTATTGCAAGGTGCTGTGGAGTTTCACGTAGACGGAAGACTTGATGCAGAATGCCCCAACGGAGTAGAGCTGTCTACACCTGATCTAGTTACCCCAACTCCACTTTTACTCCTTGTGTCTCATCTTAAAATAAACAACTAAATCACTTCCTGAAAATTTCTCTTCTTTGAATATAAAAAACACATAATAATTAGGCTAGGCTGCTTGTTTATATTATAACAACTGCAAGTTAGGTGGAAACCCATACTCGGAGTTAGAAAAGCATTATATACTTGAATGAACTCTCTGAAATTACATGGGAAAATGGCAATTCATAGAAAATACAATATTGCAAAACCTACTTTTAGAAAAATATTTTGTTTGTGTGTCTGTGCATGTGTCCAGTTTTTGATTTGTGATTTTAAAATTATACTGAATATTTTTCTTTCAGTTGGTTTGATTAGAATCTCCCATTTTCTTCTTTTTTTTTTCCTTTTTTAAACTTATCTTGATTCAGTTTCTTTTGATCTATATGACAGTATTTTGAAACGACATCTGGAAAATATTTGGGATTTTATTTAATTCCTTGAAAAAATCTTTCTTCAATTTCTTTTTTTTTTTCTGTAAAGTATTTAAAGTTTCTGTGAAATTACTGAACACTGAAATACTTTGACCTAAAATCAAGCGTGTTTTGTCCCAAGGAAAAATATCAAAAAGACATCATCAGACCTCATTAAACTTTTAATTCCAACTCTGTACTTCTCCATTACACCATTTTTACCCACTTACATCTTGAACCATTACAAGTCATATCCCATGCCGAGGTGAAATGCTTAAATCTGATCAGCACACAGTAGCTACTACAAATATTGTCCAGTATGCACCATTGTTTGTATGTCTATTGTATCTCTATTGTTTGGATGCTGATCCTCAATAAAAGAGGCAAACAATGCATTTTGATAAGATAACATCAGCTATTATAGAAAGATAGTATTATAGAAAGATATAACTATTATAGAAAGATAATATAGAAAGATATTTAAAATCATCTTGCTGGAATGGAAGTCTTATCTTCTCATCTAGGCCTGTGTCATGGAATAATCATCTGCCTGTGAACCAAAGGAAATGACATTTCCAGTCCAAAGAAATTTGCACAGAAAAAAGTGCTTTTCAGCTCTATGTGATTCTCTGATGACAGGTAACTTAAAGGGAGACCACTTGTCCCTTATTCAGGGGATCTTGATTTGCCACCTGCAGGGACCACTTTTCCTCTACCCTTTGGAACATTCCTTATTTCATTTATTTCTGGCATGTTTAAGGTACAGACCAAACCAATCAAACTTTTACAGAGCTTTTGTGTTATTTCACAATATACCAAATTTTGTTCTAAACAAAGGTTTTAACATTAGTAATTAAGCTATTGATTAAAACTTGTCTTCAGCCTGAGATTTAGCCTGGAGAAAACTAGGGTTTTTTTACACAGTTGTCCTTTTGTGTGGTCTAAGTCTTTCACTGAGTCACAAATATTTAAAAAAAAAAAAAAAAAATTGGATGTGGTTTACCGTACTTTACACAAGAGGTGTTTTTCAGTTGCTCAGAGAGTGCTATAGCTGAAATATTGCCCGAAGATGGAGTGGACCTTAGAAAATAACTAATGTATCTTTGAAGAACAAAACTCTTGAAACTGCTTTTCCTCTTAGGAAGTGTGAAATACAGAAAACAAGAAAGTAATTGTCACAGAATTAAGATATATCCAATAGTCATTCTTATAAGTTACCTAACTATGACATAAAAATTAAATAATGCTTTTTTCCAAGATTCATTCATAGCTAAATAGATATATTTTGATGAGAAGAAAGTTTTAAAAGTTGAAAGCAATATCTTATCTGAATTAAAGTCTTGTTTGAAAACAGCATCATTTTTTCTGTAGTTTTCAACACTTCATATCATGCAGATACCAATAGTTAGATGGTTTTTTGTTTCTACACAGCTGAAATAGAAATAATTCATTGTTGTCTCTTTGAATATTTTGAGACAAAAGAGAAAATGCATTAGGTATATTTGAAATTTAAAAAGTGATTGAAATAAATGACTTTGAAATTTGAAAACATCTCATCATTTGCAGATGATAATGCTAAAGTTAAGTTTGAGAGATACTTTTGAATCTGCGTATGAAAAATGCAAATTTCCTTCCAGCTGTTTGTCAACTTTATTTTCTCGTAATACTGAAAAGTAAGCTATGGAGAGCTTATTTTGTAAGCTATATCTATATCAGTCTTCATTTGATTTTGTAGACTGAATGACAAAAGCTTTCAATTACCTTTCCTCAAAGAGGTTGCAGATTGCAGGACATAGTTCCTTTTGCCAAGTCTGAATACATGGAAATAGAGGTGTGTCCCCAAGGGATATATATCTCAAAACTATGCTGCTGAAGGTATCTTTAAAAGATTTCTAAATATTAGAATTTATTTTTGTACAGTGTGAAAGGCATTCCCAGTTGTAATTTCTATTTTTTATTGAGTTGATAAAGATGGCAATGTGGATTTTTTTTTTCTTTATTTCACAGTATGACAAATTTTGTTCTAATCACTATAAATATTTTAACAATACTCTTAACATTAGAACTGCCTGCTCTTTGATGTGCTGAGTTTTAGAACACAGTGAATCAACGTAAGGGTAAGTTAAAAAACTTGATAACAGAGTCTTTGGTCATAAATGTAACTCTTATGTAAAAACTCATCAAGGCAAAACAGAAGAAATGAAAAAAAAAAAGGTTTATTCAATGGTGCCTATTAGGTGTTAAGTGTCCAACTTCACATTTTGATTCCATTAAACAGAAATAACTTACCTTTATTGGACCATTTTCTGTATAAAAAAAGCAAAACCAAAGCAAACCAAAATCAAAACCAAATAAAATTGACCCTAAACATTACTAAGGTGTTTTAAGTTAACAAAAGGCTTGATATGAGGGATAGTCCATAATGAGGGGCTCAGGTATGCTCCATGAATTTAGCATTGGAAAATAGTCTAATGCTGAATGTTCAAATCCTACTTCACTCAGCTTACTATAGATAGATTACGTTATGTGCATTACAAACAGAGAAGTGAAAACAATGTATTCTTTGTGTAAATAGGCTTGGGCAAATTTCAGAAATCTGATAAATATTGATTTTATTGACTCTGAGCTTCATATTTAATTTAATTTCAGTTGTTCATATAAAGTGTTTTATGCATTGAAGAAAACCCTGAGGATATAATATATTATATAATAATGCTATGTACTAAATACAAATACATGTATTTAAACTGGCAACAAATACTATTTTTTAAATAAATTGAAGTTTATGATGACTCAGTTACATTTTGTCATTTGAAAAGAAAAAATACCCAGATGATAAATAGAAGGAAACAGTGTTCTAAAATAAAGTGCTTTCTCTTACTTTTCATGTGGTTCACTCATCTCCACCCAGGAAGGATGGCTTCCCTAAGCAGCATCAGACTTGCTTACATTAGCTGTCTTTAGCAGTCACAAACTACTGGGGCAAAATAATTGACTAAGCTTTCTTTTTTGTTGCTTTTGTGTGAAAGGTTGATTAGAACAACTGTCCTGGATCTGTGACACCTAGGGAACTTCAATGTATTAAAATTAGGAAATACTTTTGACTGTGCCAAGAATCTGACTGAATGAATGTATCATTGCCATAAAATACTTCCTAATCAGAATGGCCACATTATATATTCAAAATACAAAAATGAGCTTTAAAGATATAAAGAAATTCAGAGAGTATGAAAGGGGTACTATCATGAAAAGGAGGCAGGAAGGCAGAGCTGAAAAGATCTCTAGAGCATGTATGGTGGCAAGGGATGAACACCACTTTAGGCAGCAAAGCAATGGGACAATAAATTGTAAGACATTTCAACTTGCAAAAGAGAGGTGAACTTGCTGGATTCTTCAAAATGTGTCTACTGAGGAAGTGGGAATATGTGACAGGGAGATCTCAACTGTGGGAAAATGTGCTTAGCAAGGCACATGCTGGTAGGGCCACTGAATCTGCAAACAGCTCTCTCTCCCTGGGCAATAGACATCAGGGTTGTTACAGCCATGGGCATGGCCATCTGGAGCATTCTTCCCATCCCAAATTTTCAATCTTCTCCATCCCTAGCTCCAGCAGTACCTTTAGTTAGGATGCACACTGGATCCAAAATTTAGCATGAATACACATACAAATGTAAAACTTTTTTTTTTTCATTCAGCAAAAGGCAGCAAATGATATGCAGTAATTAGTACCAGGCAGCCACTTCACTCACTAAACTCTTCTCAGAAGTACTCAGGCACTCAGCTCTAGTACAGCAGTACATCTGCATCGATGAATCAAATTAGCTTCTCGTACCTTTAGTTTCTCATCTGAATTTTCTTGCAACTGATTTCAACACATGTTGTTTTTGTCTTTTTCCTTCTTAATGCAAAAAGTTAAGAAATACCATCTTAGAAATGTAGCTCCTATTTGGTCTTTCAGTTACGAATTATATCAGAGTTTTTGACATTTGGGTCAAGCATGCCTTTAAAGGTTTGACAGGAAGAGGAGATAAATGTATGCCAGAAGTATATATGTTGCGTTTCAGTTCCTCATGACCAAAAAAGGAGGCGGGGGAATATCTTTTATCTCCTCTAATGCCCCAGGCTAATCAAATCAAATGCTTTCTTTAAAGTGTAAAGCTATTCCTTAATTCATGCATTTGCAATGTTTCCAAAATCATTAAGAACAGATTTCTAAGTCTGCCTGAAGTCACTGGACATTTCCTGTTCATGACAAGGAATCTTGACGAATAAAATAAATGAAATTATATTATTCAATAACTAATGATACCAGAATGAAATTGCTAAAGAATCTTCAGTCTTTAGGTACATGTTTTCCACTCTATGCTTGAATGTATCAGACCGGCTAACAGTAACAGCAAGTGTATGTTTATTTTTGGCTTTGGAAACAGAAAATCTTTCCAGTGAAGAACAAAGGTATAGGTATAGTGCTGGATCTTGGCAGGGAGAAGGAAGGAAGAGCCCGTTTAGGTTTACAAAGACACCGGAAAATTTGGCAGTGCAAAGAAACAGAGATTTGGCAGAGAAGGGAATATACTTTTTGTGCAGTGTAAGAGATTCAGAATTCAAAAGAGAAGCCAAGTGCAAAGAGGTCACCTGAATTCCTTAAGACTGCTCTGACTCTCAGTTGAAGCAGCACTCAGAAATGTTGAAGGAACTTTGCTATGTACGTGTGCCAATATTATCCATATATGTTCTTGCTAACATGAATAGTTTTTGATTTTTGAACTGAAGCATCTGTTTGCTTCAGTTATTACGTACTCAGGGGGACCTCTGCCAGTATCTGAGGTCTCTTTTGTACAGAGCAAGTAGACGTGGCCAGTAGTGAGGTCAGTCATCATTTCAGTCATCAGGAATTCATTTCATAAACTGCTAGCCTTCAAAGTGTTTTCAGATCATCGAAGCTGGGTCGCGTCCCAGTCAGCTGATCAGTGGAACAGGTGACTCAAAGCCCTTCTCTGCAGCATATGCAAGCATGTTCTGAGCTTCAAGTGTGTGATCAGTGCCATTGTCTGAGATGGGAAACCTCAAATGATTAAAGTTGGCCCAAGCTTAAACTTTGCTAACTAAGGTCTTGAAGAATGAGGGTTCCTGGTAGTACTATCAATTGATCATACTTACGAGAGTAATTATAACTTAAATTTTTCTCATCCTGAGTCTTTAAGTTCCTTATTTGAAATGCAGTCACATTGGTTACTCACATGCCTGTGGTAAGTACATTTGAGCACACCAAGGTGTGAGCTGCCAGGAGCATCATGTCTCTGTTTGCCCTGTCCTGGTAAGCTCGAGTAGCTTCCAGCTGCCACAAGCCTTTGGGCATCATGCTTGTCATTGTGGAATCACACGCCTTCCCATCTTCTGCCAATCAGTCCTGAAAATGGGGCGGAGTAGACTGGAGATGCACCTCTGGCTGCCTCCCTGGCCCTCAGACCCTTTGAAATGATTACTGCTCAACAGGCTAGCAGGCAGGTATGCTTATGTTAAAAATACTGCAAAAAGCAAAACGATGAGCCAAAGTTTGAGATCTAGAGTTGTTTGTGGCCTTTCTCCCTTGTAATTTATAGATAGGGTCAGCAACATGGACCTGAAAGGCAGTATGGCTTTGACACGTAGGTGTAACTGGATGTAAGTGAAGTGTAGGCCTCATTCTTCTCCTATGCTGGATATCTTGCATGGCCCCATCTCAGTTGCGTGACCTGTGTGAAAGGTGGGCTAGCAATTGTCTTGGATACTTGCTTCTGAGCTTTGGGAAAAACAGGCAACTTGGGCACACCTGCTTGAAAATGAAACCTTTTATGTTGTGCTACCCAGATCTGGTCACTCTTTTGCACAACTGGCAGTCAGAGCCAGAATTCAAAGTATAACACAGTAAGAGAGAAGTAGTGCGTAGGAAAAGCACTAAACAATTTCCACTTAATCAAAAAAAAAGTCCCCTTCCCCCTGCAAAAAGACTATCTGTAAAGAAAGCAAAACTTGATTCCCTTCCAGTGTGTTCAGTGAGTCTGCTTCCCTCTTCTTCCTCAGGTAATGATAAAGAAATGGTGCCACAAAGCTGTAGTACTGTATTCGGTAAGCGAGGGAGAGGACTGATAGCAAACTGTGCTGCTGACACAGTGTCACAGTGTAATGAGGCATATTATACCATCTCAGTGATGTGTGAAGCCTGGGAAGTTTCAAATGGCTTGGTTAAACTGCTCTAAAGAATTTAACTACATGGAAAAGGGTTTTATAGTCTTGTTTTGTTGTTATTGTTTAGAACTGAGTTTCATGAGCAAAACAGTCTGTGCGCTTGCCGTGTAGTGCACAGGGCCTGTGTCACATTACCATGGTGCACACCCTCTCTCGGAAATGTCACTAGGTTTGAGTTTGGTCTATAATAACTTCTCACACCAGCACAAGCATTTTATTGTTTTACAGCTCACCCTTTCTCTCTTAAGGTTGATAGCCTCGGTCAGCAGGGTAAGAGTGGGTACCTACACCAGGACGAGTACGGTGGCGGTACTGGAGGCTCTTCCTTTTCATTCTAGGGTCCACTTCAGCTTATTTTTATATGTTTTCTAGCAGACCTCTACACCTTGCTTTTTCTTCATTGGTTTGCAAGGCTATAGCACATCTGAATTTACTATACTAGGCATGTTACACATACGTTGGACACTTGTTCTTTGTTATGTCTACAGCTGGTTTTACCCAGCTCCCGGGGCTGCAGTCCTTTGAGGGCAGTAGTTGACCACTTACAAGTTCTTTATGGTCCTGGGGCCACAGGTGTCATCCCACACCTGTCCTTTCAAGGCCTCTGCTGTCATCCCATGTCTGTGCTCTTCTACACTGCATTTTTACCCTAGGCTTGTAGACAGTTCATTCTGTACAGAATAACTGCTTGTTATTACTGTCTATTAGCTACAGTTCTACAGAAAGCAATAAACATTACACCACATAAAGTCGTACACAAAGCTGAACTGAAATAGGTAATAGTCCTCTAGTTTTTTGACAATTACAAGTAAAAAAGCTAAAACAAATCTTCCAGGAGGCCAAGAGAGATCCAGAAAAAAAATGACAAGTCCTGAAGGTTGTGTTTTTAGTTTAACACAAAGGCTTTGGCCTGTCATTAGCAATGGCAACACATATTCGCTGGGCCACAAGGCTGCACAGACCACTTGCAGGAATAACACCTGCAGCCAAG
Source organism: Apteryx mantelli (assembly GCF_036417845.1). Taxonomy (NCBI): domain Eukaryota; kingdom Metazoa; phylum Chordata; class Aves; order Apterygiformes; family Apterygidae; genus Apteryx; species Apteryx mantelli. The sequence goes on from NC_089979.1 coordinate 157,318,891, forward strand.
CTGTACAGAAGAAAATTTTAACTTTCCCAAAAATGTAATAAAAATCTTGCATTTTCTACATTATTGTCTTCTAAAGGATGTCCATATTGTCACAGATGTAAAGAAACCAATTTGAAGTAGAAGGAAACCAACACTGTATTTCTCAAATTGTTGAAGTATGACAAGTGGGTCCAAATACATATGAACATATAAAGCTAATAGAATTTCTTACATGAATAAATTAAAAATGACTAAGTTACTAGGTCTGAGAACATAAAAGTTCATATTTAATCCTTCCTAAAAACTTAGAATTTATTTTTCTTTATACCAACCCAAAAGAATCAACATACATTTTGCCTTCAATGTCAATATGGAAAGGAGCAGTTTCTCATTTTTTAGGTTTAATAACAATTCCTAGTAATAATAAACCTAAATATCAATAGGAGTAAAACTCTGGGAATAGAATTTTACTTAGGGCTTTGCTGACTTTTGGCTGCTAACTTCATGACTGTCCACAGTCCTCCAAGCACTACAATATGAATATGAATAATGGTGCTAACAGCCTCCCAGAAATGCTTTTTTTTTTTTTTCCTGGAAAAGCTGAAATACTATTTTCTCCACTGCTTTGTTCTTAAAGGTAACTTCAAGTGTGCTCTAAAATATATCAATAGATAGCAATATTATAGTCCTTGTCACAGACTTTGAAACAGATTTGTAGTCATGGTGAAGCATCTAATAATGCGATAGTCAGCAAAAGTCTGAGATCTGAGGGAAATCTTGGGTGCATAAGTCCTGAGAGTCCAGACTGAGCTGCTACTTAATCCTGAAGCCTGTAAATTTTCTAGGCAGCTCAGTTTCTACATTCAGGTTACACAGCTGTTTGGAGATCTCTTTCGTGCACATCCATAAATGCTTTAGCCTAAATAGCTTGACATCTGGCTCACACCTTGTGGATAACAACCTGGCACAGACCTGCTGCTTCCAAGGCCTTTCTATTCAGTCTGCCTGGTTACTGGCTCAGATAAGATGCATTAGCAGCATTTTTTGCATAGGTCAGAACCAGCACTCCTATTCCTGACAATGATTTACTCTGGCCAGATGAAACTTGTTATAGAGCTGAAGAACCTCAACAGGAGGGATGGTGAACTCCCATACCCTGTGTTCATCCCCAACCCTATCAGAGAGATGAGAAGTGCGGTTTGGAGTATTGTCAGGCACAGAGAGAATTGACCTCTGTCATCTACATCCTAGGCAAGTGTTACCTGCTGGCACTGAAAGTGCTACCCACTGAAAGTGTGGCATCTCCAGGCTCCACAGATTATTTTGTTTTCTTTTAATGATTTCTTTTTTCAAAAAAAGAAAGAAAGAAAGAAAGAGAAAGAAAGGGAAAGAAAGAAAGAAAGAGAAAGAAAGAAAGAAAGAAAGATTGCACAGCTATCTTCTTGCAAGTGAAGGGAATGGTACTACACTAGCTGTAAGACTCAGATTTGACTTCTAAATTGGATTTTCCCTTGCACTCTTAAATTCTGTTTATTTCAAGATTTCATAAGCACAAATTTTTATTTTCTCTCTTAGACTAAAATCAAGCTAAGCAGCAGTGTCAAAAGCCAAGTCTTTGCACTGAAACACAAAATGAATTCCTTTTGCTTTGCTCATGAAGCTTTCTCCTCACCTTTACATTCATTCTTTAAAAAGAAAGGACCATTGCATTCATTGCACTTCTTTTACTTCCTGTATTCTGAATGCAATTAGGAAGGTTAACCTGTAATGATAAGGGAGCAAACAGATCTGTTCTACCACTTGACCATTGACAGTTCTGGCTGATGCTGAAATTCAATCTACAAATTAATTGTGCACTTTAACACTTTACAGGATATTATCATGAAGATCACTGGTGCTAACCATACATATTCAGGGCAATTTTCAGTACTTCTTTATGACTAACTGCTCAAGCCGAAGCTCTGCAAACTTAGAGCTGATCTATGAGAACCCATTGATCACAACCATGCTAATGTCATAATTGATAACTTCCCAATTACTTATTACCATCTTGCATGAATTCCAAAGGTAATTAAACGAATAAGGATGCAATTATACATGTAGCCACTTCTTTTAGCTCAAAGGGAGTCCTAAATGGCTACTGAAACTATTACTAAGGAAACAAAGTCTTGTTCTTACATTTCACGTTTTTGTCTGCCTAAGCAGCATCTTCTATCCAATTATGCTTTCATTACATTTTCCACCTCCTTCTTCTGTGAGAAACATATTTAATAGTGAAAACTACATTATTCGCTAACAAGGCCCAATTTTAAACTTTGACTTGATACTGAAATTCCATTTATCTTAGGAAGTGACCTGTCTTGGTACAATGTAGAAAATGATTAGGTTTTTATTTCTCAGCTTCAGACGAAGGTCAGGCAGGTCAGAGTATGAGAAGGAGGCTAGTCTGTATTTAGTCTGTGAAACAGGAATGAGTCCAATGACTGTAGTCCACGCAAACAATAATTTTTCTGTCTTTTTATTATCACTTTCAGAAATGTCCCACCTATCTAGCTGTTTATTCCAATCTTATCCCTGTGAAACTTCCACTGAAAAACGTTGTCCTTTGTGTGCAATCATACATATACATCACCTGACATATGGTGCAACCAAAGAGGACACAGAATCACAGAATGGTTGAGTCAGAAGGCACCTCTTGATATTGTCTGGTCCAACCCCCCTGCTCAAGCAGGGCCACCTACAGCAGGTTGCCCAGGACCGTATCCAATCAGGTTTTGAATACCTCCAAGGATGGAGACTCCACAACTTCGCTGGGCAACCTGTTCTAACGTTCCACCACCCTCACTGTGAAGAAGCATTTTCCTATGTTCAGACAGAATTTCCTGTGTTTCAATTTATGCCCGTTGCCCCTCATACGTGAATGAGAACAGAAAACCACAAACGCACAAGTTGCCAACAGAGGAGCAATTTTCTTCATTCGTAGTAACTAAATCTACTTCAGTAGTTTTTTTTCCCCATCCCCAAGTGCTCATTTCTCTCTGTACTGGAGATACGGCCCCTACCAGTTATGCAGAATTAATCTTATGTGCAGCTGCTTTCTAACTGAGGAGTAAGGGCATTCCTGGGGAAGAGGACTGGGAATGATAATTTATCTTTTGTTTGCTGTTTTGTTTTTTTTTAACATTCCTTGTTGGTTGTATGAACAAGTGAAATTAAGAAACTTCTTGGCAATAGGGCCCATTTCAGTAATGGACATGTCAATCCTAATTTAGTTTCAGAACTAGAACTCCAAATCTGTAGAAATCCAGGGCTTTGTAAAATGAGGATAATATTTTACTCTTAGTGATAGATAAGTTGCAAGGGAAAAGAAAAATGAAAAATAATCTCACTGCATTGTTGGAGGAATACATATCTAAATCTGCATATCAATGAGTAATATTTCTAACAGAAAGAGAAAACAGATCATCTTTGTTTCATTTTGGGGTTCTTGAGTTTTCTGAGTTTTGTTTTTTTTTACTTAAAACATCATAATTAGAGAGAGGAAGTTCTATGTGTTGGTTTTCTTGCTTTTGTTTTGTTTTTAAATCCAGGTGCAGAAACTACAGCAATTAATATTAATCTGAATTTGATTATTTGGCTCTTCAGCATTTCATTGGATTATGTTGACTTTGTAATTTGATTGCTACACAGATGTAAGCTGTGCTGATTGCATTAAAATATGCAAAGGAAATGAAAAATATTATTACCAAGCAATGTTCAGAAGACAGTTCTTCCTTCCCAACTGCTAAGACTTCCTTTTGTGAAAGCAAAAGCAAAGGTTGTTAGCTGTTATACCATAATGCTAGTCATCCAAGTAAAAATAATCCCTCCATGTGGAAACGTTAAGAATTAGGCTATCAATACTTTGTTTCTGGATTAATATGTGCTAAATAACTAACAAAAATTTAATAGACGTGAGGTATATGATATGCCGGAGAATGATATTCAAAAAAAATTGTGGCCAGTCCTTCAGGGAAACTGATATATTAGGCTACTGTTCCCTGAGAATTTCTGGGGATAATATATATTAAACTTGATATAAATTCAGTAAGGACTGTTGTATGTTACCTTTTAGGAGTATAGTAGCTAATAGCTCTTTCAGCTGTATGCTGATGATGGTTCAATCACAGAAACCACCAGTATGTGCCTTTCATTCCTAGTAGCAAGTTTTGGGAGCCATCATATAGCACATATTCATCTTATGTTAGACAATATTAAGTTGTGCAGGCACTGAAGAAAAAGGACATTATTGCTGTTCCTTCTTCTGTGGATTCTCCTGTCCACTGAATGCAACAGAGTCACCATGTAGGTGTCTGATATACATAAACCCTGTGTATGGTGGGATTCAGAGTAGTCCTTGAGTTCCTTCTGAAATAATACTATATTAATGTGATTAATTACAGGCCTGGCTTCATCTAGAGGTATTTTGAAAGTGTTTTCAGCAAACATCACAAGAAAGAACAACAATAATTTTTGTTCTCCAACTTTGGATATAGAATATTTAGTTTATAAAATGTAAGTTTATATTTTTTATCCATTTTTTTTTCATCAGCTGCTTAAGTGCTGAAAAAAGAGAAGCAGGGAGTGGAGATTCAAACTTTTCATTGTGGTTTTGTATTCTTTTGAAAAATCAGGAAGAAAAAAAATCTTCCAACAGTAATAATAAAAAGGTTCATCCACTATTTTTCAGATAGTTTCTCTCTGTTAAACTGCAAAAAGGAGGATGTACTCCTAGCTGGAAGTCTAAGTCTGCCACATTCACATGTGAGTAAACCTGTTGATATTAGAATGCCTGCTCATCGAGTGAGGTTTTATTTCTCATTTAAAACACCGTTCTAAGTGAAGAAACAAACACAGGATGCACTAAGATATTCAAAGGATGGTCCTAACTTAGAGGTATATTTTACCTACTGTTTTCCTAGGCTAAGAGCCTGGAGATGCAGCCTTTCCTCTACGGTTTGGGGAACTGACTTGCCAATTCTGTTCCACACTCCTCCTATGTACAGACCGGCTCACCCTTTCCTTGGGAGAATAAAGAGGAAACTGCAACTTGGGACCTATCCTGACCGAAATCTGATATGAAAACTGGAGTGACTGTGATAGCACCTCGTCTATAGTGAGGACATCTAAAACTCTACCAGTAAAATTAACAGCTTTAATTTTTTGTAACTCAAGCAATCCCTTAAGAGCATTTTTTAATAACTCAATAATCAGATACATGCATAGACTTTCTAATTGCTTCTACAAGTTACTCTGGTGACTAATATTGTATTAAACCATGGTAGTAGGATTGCAGTTACTTATGCAAAAATCACATCTGCAATTGATAGAAATATTTATCAGTGTATTCACTAAAATGAAAAAGCATTGAAGCAAGTAATAACATTTAAAACAAATAGGAAAGCACAAATGAAAATGAAACATCTGAATAATTACACAATATGTAGCACAGAATAAATGGTATCAAAATTCCACTTCTGTTTCAAATCAATAACACTGAAATGTGACGGGAACTTGATGATGGTGAGTAACTAAAAACTTAATCCAGTCAAAATATCTTTGCAAAACACTTACAGACAATCGAATCTTTGCAATTGTTCCTTAATGAAAAACAATTGGTTTCTGGAAATGATTAGCTTATTTTATAGCCACAATCAAAGAACATATGGAACTAAACAAGAGTCCTCTCCCCGAGTTCAACATTTCAATTTATAGAATAAAAAGAAATAACGTATTGTAGTATTTTGCAATCACTTTTTAGTCAAGTTTCATTTTTTGTGCACGGGGTGATACAATCGTGAAGGATATTTGGTAAGAACACAGAATAAATAAGCCAAACAATGAAGAGGAAACAGACCTGTAACAGCCAGTGCACAGCAAGACAATGGTAAAACATATGCTAAGGACTACTAAAAACAGTCCTAAAGGAATGTTGATGTGTGCCACCTTAAGATATATTATTTAAAATGAATGTTGGTGTCCCATCACTTGAAAATGCTTGAGACAAATTAGAAGAAAAATTGGCATGCACTTCTGTGTTTAATGTCTTGTAATTCCTGAAAAACACTGAATGTCATCACCTCACACATCATGTCCTAAAGTATAAAGCCATATTTCCTGCTGACATCAGTTAGGAGGAGAATTCCACTATAGTCAGCATAAACCCCGAGAGTGAAAACTTCCAATTAGTTTAGTATAAATACTGACTTTTTTAGTGTCTTTCTTCTTCCTCTTCTTTTTTTCCTTTTTTTTGGGGGGGAGGGGTAAGTTTTACTTTCTTCAGGACGCTATGGAAATAGTAAAAGGAGAGAGAAACTTCTTGGAAGCAAAGAATCTTTATCTCTGAGAAAGCAGTAGCAAAACATTAAAAGGCAAACAAATTTAGGTTAGATACAGAGATGCAGTGTTTAATTTATGTAAGCACACTTGAAATGAGCTTCTTTAGATAATTTAAGAAAGTAAGATTCACATAAGCCCAAGGATAAGTAGGTCTTAAAGATACTGTTTGTCCAGTGATAGCTGAAATACAGACACTACAACTTGCTGCTACAGCACCATTTGACTTTGTGGTATAAACATCTCTTAGGAATGTTTAATAGATATTTTTTTCTAAATCATTTTTAAATCATGATTGGAAGCAAGACAATGAGTAATCAGAATAGATGCATATTCCAGAAGTAAATTTACAGCAAGTATTTCCCTGGGAAAAAAATAATAATGGCACGTTATCGCTGATGCTTTATGAATGCATAAATCTCAGGAAAAGCACAGGCATTCTTCCCTTCAGCAAGCAGGATGTGGTCTTTTGGGTTTCTTTTGGATAGCTTGCCTTCTTGACTTCATCCTTAATTCTCTTTCAAAGCCCTACCCAGCAATTATTATTACTTATGCTGTCCTCATCAACCTGAAATCAACACAGCTGAAAAATATGTATATATATATTCTTTGCACTCATTTTTTTTCTCTCGCGCTCATGTTTGGATGTGAAATGTGGAAATGATCTAATTTATTCTTGTTCATGGAAAACTGTCAAAACACTTGACTAGTAGAAGCTAACACAGAGGTACAGAAAGCATATAGTCATGTAGTCACTTAGAAGGCAGAACTAAAGAACAAGAATTTGGGTATGTTCCCCAATTTTATTTTCTGTAAAACTACTTTGCAATGATTTTAGAATGTGTACTGATGGAGCATGCTTCTTCCTCAAAAAAGCAAAATATGGCAACAAAGTGGCAATGTGGTGATTAGTTATACTTTTCCATTTTACAGTAATGAATTATGAAGGGCATTTATTTAACAAGCCCCTTTTGAAGCTTTTGTACATGATTGCAAATGACATGTGTGACGTCCAGCAGTCCTTTCTTTTGCATAATGGTCACAGATTATACTTAGGAACAGTAACATGGAGGTAAAGTGACAGCTCCAGTTACTTAATGAGAAGTTTATTAAGAAACTAGGACTGATTATCAGTTGCAAATTAACCATAATGTGAGTAATCAGCAGAGATGTCACATTGGTGCAAGAAAGATGATAAACAGAAGAAAGTTCATCCCTATGCTAATCAAAAAGTACCTACAGTTCATTACAGAATGTCATTTGCAAGAACCTAGGGATACAGGATTTGGGAAACATGTTTTGGGGAAATGTATTCATCAATATCACTGCACATACCTTTAAACTGCATTTAATATACCAAAGGAATGTAGTCTTCATACAGACTCAATTGATTATCTAGATGATAAGGGCTATATTTACAATATATATTTGACTACATTTTTGGACCTCTAGAATAGAGGACTTTTTGAAGCAGAAGGAAAATAATGATTTAAAAGTGTTATTTTGTCAGTTCCATAAAAACAATTGTAAAATGTATGTAAAGCTCAAGACACAGACATCATTCTCATATCATTTGCTCCCAAAGGATAACATTGTTATTTTTAATTATTATGTAATAGTACAATAGTTTCTACGAACTGCAAACAGATGTTCAAGCCTCAGACCTGCAAGAAAAAAGCCAGTCTGGGAGATAAAGACCTTACAGTTTTGTATCATTACAAAACATAGAAATTGATAACAATATACATGGGAGGCAAGGTAACAACAATATTTGCAGCATATTTATCTTATTTCTTTTCATTAATTCTCAAGTGCACTTTGTTCAGCCACAGGTAATTTCATTCTTTTAGCTCAAATACTCCAGATAATCTCTTTCTGTATGATATTCCAGTTCTCCTTCTCGCTGGCAATGTCTGTGTCATCTGAAAACTTCAGTGATGTCCTGCACTCCTTTTTTCCCCTTTTGCCATGTTCGTTGTTGAAGGTATGAATTCAGACTTTTGTCTACTAGAGAAATCTTTACTATTCAATGCTGTCCCTTGTTAACCCTTTTCCAGATTTCACTCATGATAAGTCTTCTGCTAAGCCCAACTGTTTAACTATTTTTTTTTTTAATTTACTCTTTGCTTTTTAAAAAAATAGGTTTTCTTTAGATTGAAAAACAGTCAGGTTATATCTGTGAGATGAACCAAGGCTCAGATTGTGTCTGAAAGTGCCAAAAAGACATGATGTTTTCTAGATTTCTGAATACAACTTTTGGGTTTAAGCAGAGGAGGAAATATTACTAGAAAAAATTAACTTTTCTTCTGAAATGACAGCTGCTTGACAAAAAGCATCAAAATAATCTTTTTATCTTTTTGCCATTGAGGCCAGATGTTTCTGTAAGGACACTTACAAAATAAAATTTTAATCTACAAAACAATTTGTCCATGCATATTTCATCCCATTCTAGCCCCGAATCTGCTCATTTTAATCAGTTTTCATCTTTATGGTGCTTAATAGCATTCAGCATACCCAATATGTGACTTGGATATGGGACAGAAGCTCATTCTTACAAAATAGATGAGAGAGCCTGCAGTGAGCAGAGATCTGATATGCCAAAAGACATGCAGTTGGCCCTAGCTACCAACACCAGCCAGAAACTTTGTTTGTAAAGCCATGAACTATTTACTATTTTATGATGTCATAATAAAGCAACTGGATTTTAATTATTGCAAGGTTTTCATTTCCTGATTCCCCTATGTGTCAGGGATTGCCTTTTTTTTCTCAGCTGTTTTGACATTTCTGTAAGTGTCAGCTGCTTAAACACACTCTTCCTACCTAGTCCCTCCAGTGAACCACAAGCCGCTTGATGTGCTGCCTTGACCCCAGGGTCTCGGGAGAGTAGGAAGGCACAAGAGGACAGGAACGGGGCACATAACCCGCAGAGCGCTCGTAGCCCGCAGGCAGTTCTGGGAGAAGCCCTAAACTGCGGGGAAGCCGAGAGGGCCGAAGGTGTAAGGAGAGAGCAGTGCTGGGAGCAAAGCGACGGTCACAGCACCTCTCTTTCAAAGCACAGAATGGCTCCGGCTTTTGTTTCAGTGGGGGAAATTTATCGCTTTACAGATTATAAACCCAAACTCTAGCCATCATGGGGATAAAAGGGCCTAACATAGTGTACAGAACTGTTTACTGAAAACTGGGGAGGAACTTTTGTCTTCCTGGTGTGTGACGCCCCTTAAAACCCTTCTACGGAGTGTTATTTCCACCGTCCGCAAACAAGCCAGCGATTCAGGCTGTGGTATGCAGGTAGAGCAAACCTTTAATTCTCGTCCTGTCAGAAATCCTATCAGATGCTCATCCAAGCTGCACAAATGAAATCCTTTGTACTCTTCCCCATCACTATGAACATATTTAAGAGACAAAATGAATTTGCCCATTAAGAACAAAGTAAAAACCATCAACACTAATGCTAAAAACCAATCTTTTCTAGATGTTACACAAGGATAGACTCAGTCCTGGTTCAAAGGGTAGATCTATGAAGCCAGACTGTGTCATACGATACAGGGGCTGACACCACACCAGCAAGAACTAATAACGTTCACGGCTAATTCCTTCTAAGCCTCCTACTATTCCTGCAAACTGGCATAATCTAGATGGCATGCCACAAGAAAACAGAATTGTCCTACCCGGTGACCTTAATGAGATGTCAAAGGGTTAATAAGAAAATTAATTTATCTTTTTAAGCACAAGAAGTAATTAAAGTCTAAGGGAAATCTGTATCATAATTGAAAATGAGTAATGAGCAAGTGGGATGTGAAGGAAAAATGAGTTTGGTAATTAAGACAGGAAGTTCAGTATAACAAGAAGGAATAATGTATTTCTCACCTATGGCACAATTATATCATGCTGATATTAAGTGGGAAAGCTTAAGCTGAAGCAGAACAATAGACCTGGTGAATGAGGAGGTGTTAGACAGTGACACTGCATCTTCAGCAGGCAAAAGAAACTACTTTGGGGACCAATAATAGATAGGCTCCTGATAGCATCAGGGCTTTCAAATTAATGAAACTGAAATGTATTAAAAGGATTAAATAGTAATTGTGCTAGCATTTATATTAAAGCTCCTAAAGTTATTAGTTCTTTGGACGTTAAGAAAGGGTCCCTGAATTACACATCAGGAATGGCTGGGTTCTTATTTTAATAAGATGGGCCAAAATTACTCTTGGTATCTTTCCTCCAAAATCAGTAGAATTACCCCAGTGATGAATCTGGTTCATTACTTTCTATGTTTCTTATATGAATTTCAAATTTTAAAGTTTGAAGCACAGCAGATTCTTAAGTCGAGACATCCAAGGGATTATACCCATTCATACAGTTCACAACCTGATCCAGAAGGCACAAAACACTTTCATATCACTGTGTCCTTCATTTCCCGTGACAGCTGGTGACAGTGATGCCTGTGCAATAAAAACAGCCATGAGAACCTGAGTAGAGTTGAATTCTGAAGATGACTCTTGCACCCCCAAAACCAATTACTGTATTGCTTAGGAAGATACTTTTAAGGTTCATATAGCAGGACTAAAATTAGTTCTGCAAGCATTCTTTTTTGTTATTTTAGTGTACGTGGCATACTTTCCCTCTACTTTCTGTTCTAAAAAGGTTTTTCTTTACAGGCAAGTTATTGCTAAAAGAGCAGAAACCCAGAAGCATACACAAAAGCAAAGAGCTGCTATTTAGTTTCCATTACAGCCATCAGACTTTTTGCGGATATCAGTATCTATTGTGCTTTCAGAGATGGAAGAAGATAAGTAGCACTGAAGGAGAGCATGATGATAAAGTCTTTGAATGTCCAAGCTCTAAATTTTGATCCATCCTCTAGTCTTTTCCAGACTCTGCTTTGGAATATCAAAGCAACGAGCAATATCATTTAAAAATTAATATTAGAAGTGGATTCTAATAAGCAGGTAGTTTACTCCCACAATTTCACATCCACTAGCCACTTCCTCCAAGAGTAAAATGTATCCATACTTCAAGAAAAAGCAGTGGAAGTTAGAGACTTAAATATCTATGTGAGTATGGGTATTTATGTTGACTGGGGTGGTAGTGAAAGAGGATAGATGCTTTTACTGGATGAAATTAAACCAGCTTTATTTTTGTAACCATCTATTTCTCTGTTAGCTGGGCTGGGCAAAAAAAAATTAATTGATGAGGAGTGCTTTGACTAATTTATTTTGACTAATGGAGGACTGAGTTTTGATGGACACAAATCTATGATGAATAAGCATTATTTGAACAAATGTATAGTTTAGTTCTTCAGCGTCCTGCCTCAAATTATTAGGAATACCAGGGTTTTTTTAAGGTAAAACATATTTATGAAAAGAATCAAAAAAAAATAAAACTCATGTTCTATCAAAAAAAAAAAAAAAAGAGCCTGCTTTACCAAAAGCACAGGGTAAAATCAATATTCCAAAGCAAAACCAAAGCAACAGTAAATTGGAACAACCATAAAAATAATTTTTGAATTCTTCTCTAATCCATCATTTGAATTAAGAGAATATTAGGTTTATGACACTGAAAGTAATATAATGATACTTACGCAAATAATTGACCAAAAGTAATATAATGATAGTTATGTACATGCTGCTGAAAAAATGAGATCAAAGATACTCTGAAAAATAAAAAGTACAAACTATGCTATTCTTCTCTATAGGAAAAAAAGAAGGTGTTGAAGGTGTGTGGATATGAAAGATCACCAACTGGAGAGAATATTCCTACCTTTTTCTCCCTCATCCTGCATGCTCACCTCCAAAGCTTTGAGCATCATGACTCTTAGTGCTATGTTCCCTAAACTTTGCCTTTTCATTCCACTATCATTGTTAATATTCATCACATCTCATGTGGTCATGGTACCCCATGCTCCAGGAGCACATGTAGTGATCTATGTTATAACAGTGCTTTTCAGATGCTTTGAGAACAGGGCTGAGGGGGAAAAAAAAAAAAGTAGTTCTCCAATCTCATATGGCAGTTTCACTTATTCACAGCAAGAAAGAAGTTATTTTATCCATCATATGGCCCCACAATCGAAGCCCACAACTTCAGAGCATTTCTCCCTTCCATAGAAATGCATCACTGCTGCTTCTCAAGGCCAGGCATGCTCTGCATGTGCAATTTGCGTCTTCCGCAGCTCAGGCCAGGGAACATGTGTAGAGGCAATTGCCTCTAAAGTTAGTTATGAAGCGTGTTTTGGCTTGGAAACTTGGACATCGACTTTCTGACAAGTCAGGGAAGTGATTCTGGGTCTTCCTGACTCTTTTCTACTCTCCTTCTTAGAGAGGGAAGAGTGACCCTTGAGAAGGAGCTGTCTGCTCCACACTTTGAATGTAAACAAGAATGAGAAAATAAGAGCTGGGTGCAAGCTGCTCTGCTTGAGAGTTAGCTTGGGCAAACTGCACTGTTAAAAAAGAGCAAAGTGCATGTATATGAGGGAGAAAGACTTCTGAGGATGTTATTCCACAGCTTTATCTAGTGATGTGGTTGTGCTGAGGATAAAAGCTTGTTTTCTTCACAGCTTAATTTTATGATGATTATTTGTTAGAGACATATAAAGAAATTCCTATTCATCTCTCAGTCAGCCGTCTGACCCCAAAAAACAGCGCTGGCATCTCTCAGTTTTGTCTCTTGAACTACCCACCCAGCACTGAGCTCTGTTGTACTCTGCTGACTATAATGAAAATAATCTTGAACTGGCAAGGACAAAATTGCTGCAGTAATACAACACTGAACATGTTAGCATATGTTATTGCCCCTGTATTGTCACAGAACAACCCAAGCATCAATGCTTAAGCTTCCTTATCCCTTTTCCTGGCCTTAGATCTACAGCACCTTCTTGCCAAAGGCACTTCAGTCACACAGATCTCTGCTGTTTACAACACCCTATATCATGCTGAATTGAATGATATTGATGAAAATAGTGCAATATAAGGGGTAGGATGGTCCCTGGGGAAAAAAGAAAAAAAAAAAGTCAAAGCCTAATGTGTGCTGGAGCACCGAAATTAAAGCTAACAAAAAACATCTTTTGGGGATCCATTGTCCTAAATAAACTCAGATAGTGACTTGTTAGAGCGGATGAAAGTAAAGGGAAAATATCTGGGATGAATGCCTATAGTAATGTCAGTGTGAAATTCATGGTTTGCTGACTACCCAAATTACCTGGCACACAGCTAACCCTGATCTTAGCTCTCTCTAGGCAAGCACCTGTCATTAAAAGGGCAATTAATCTGGTATTCTAATTTAAAATGAGGTAACAACAGAAAAGAAAATGAGATGTGTCATCCGAGTGCTTTCATGCTCAAAACCAAGCAATCATCATGATTTCCAGTAGCATCAACAGAGAAACTCTTCGCAGACAAAGCTTCATATTACACACATGTTACAAATGTAAGGGTCTGGTTTTAAACATGTTACTCACAGGCTGGACTAGTTCCACTAACCTGTAAAATGAAATACAACTTCCTTACTATTCCAAATATTAAAATTGAGAAAACAGTGTTCAAACAGGAAGTAGTGACTGCTTTATTCAGAAGCACTTAGTTTTCTCTACAGTACAGGAAAATAATAATTTAATGCAAAGCATGTGGTAGCTAACCCCAGTCTGGGGAAGGCTTAATCCAAAGATGTCAGTTGAATTTTTGACACTGATCTAAATGGGCTACAGATATAATATATATCATAGTGGAAAATTCTTGATTATTTTTACAATTTTATAAAGCTTTTATTATATGTCAAGAGCTAGTAGTGTTCGAATACTGCTGAGGTTTAATCAAGATGAGGAACTTACTCTGGTCTTTCATATCATTGTCTCTTCTTAAAGATACTTGCCTGTAGAAAAGCAATAATATACTCTACATCAGAAATCTTTTGTTGGCCAAAACAAAAATCAGAGAGCAAAAAAGGAGCACACCTTCCAAAGAGGGCTGCTTTGAGTTGTGACTGCCACACACTAATGGGTGGTAACGAATGATACAATTCTATACTATTCCAGAAAAAAGAAAATGAAAGACAGTTGTAATTTTGGTAAAAGAAAGTGAATTCTAATCTTTCTGCAATGCCAAATTTGCAAGTAGCCTTTATCAGCAAATATAGATGTCAACCATGAAGTAAGAAATCACACAAATCAAGTGATAACTTACTACGGTTTGCGATTCAGCCCATCCCCAGGAATGTTGTGGCTAGCCACAGAGACATGGCTGCTGAGAACCTCCTGAGGTCCACCTAAGCCCCTCTCTGCTTCTCCTCAGGTCTGTGGCCTTCTCCATTTCCAGTTTACCCATGCCAGCTCTCAGCAGAGCCAGGTGGGGCTGCTTCTCAGAAATAGTACTGAGGGACTTCATTATGTTTCCCTGATGGGCCATTTTCAAATTTAGAAAACAAGTTTAGAAAGCATTCTAAGTTTCAGACAAACTACTCTATTCTCAGCATTGCCTTGACATCCAAGTGGAAATGAGAAAACTCAGTTTGAACTCTTAAACACATCAGTGCATTTTTAATGCTGTGGCAAGGGAGGATGGGGAGGAGATTGCTGCTCGTATTTGGAGCCTCTGCAGGATGGGCAGTGTTAGAGTTCAACAGCGCATCATCACAACTGCAAAGAGCAGAGTTTTTACTTTGTTTAGAGAAATTTCTAAAACATCCTAGACATATCTCATCTGAGCTTTAAAAATTACTTCAGCAGAAGACAAAAGCTCCAAGAAGAGAAGAAGCAGCAGAAGACGAAAGCCACGTCTTTTACCAGGAAAGCCCACTAATATGGAAGCTATAACATCTGAGTCCTTTTTAAAGACAACCTCCACCACCAAAACAACCATTTCAGTCACACACTGGGGTGAATTATGACTCTGGAATTTTCTAATGTCAATGCAAGCAGAGTATTTGTGTGTGAAAGAAAGATTGGTAATCAATATATGATTCTGTCATGGATTAACTACAAGAACACAGTAGAAATGATCTACGATCTGAAAAAACAGTGGATATTATGGGAGAGAATTTAAAAGTAGACTAAGGGAATGCTGTACTTCAACACTTAAATCCAATGAATTACAATGGGAAATTCAATAGTATTTCTGCCCCAACCTTAGCCTTTGTTCCTCCAAAATTCCTGTCCTAGAAATATAGGTTATTGGTCAAGATACCATTAGGAATAATAATTCTAAATATAAATATAGATTTAATTCCATATCCTAAAAATAGATATCTAGCTAACAGAAATCCTCCTTTCCAATTAGATTAACACATTGATTTCATACTCTGCCTAAAAGGAAAGACAAACTAAACTTTGTGTAGGGCAATACATTGAGCAAAGCCTCACATGATCTTTATTTTATTGCCTAAATAAAATAACTTATGTGTGTGTTTCTTACTCTAAGCTTTAGCTGATGTTTATTCAAGAATACAGAAGTATCTGTAACCTGTACTTATTTAGTAAATGATCAGTTCTATTATTTTAATACACAAGCAGTAATTGTCTGACTGCATCTGAAAAGTCAGTAAGAACTGTGAGGAGTGCTGTTACAAATACAGATAAAGAAACAATCCCTGGCCTACAAGGCTCACAACATTCACAATGTTGTTATTTCTACTCTAAATTATAACATCTGTGATGTTCATAAACTCATTTTTTGTAAAAGTACTAATAAGTACTTAGGATATAACATATGATTATAAAATAGTCATGAATATATTATGATTTTAATGTTAAAATAGGAATAAGTAAGTTAACAAAAATTTACAAGAGCAATCTATGTCATAAACATTTCACTATAAGGGTGCAAGGCCACTTATCATTAAATTATTGGCATCAGTAGAGGTCCAGGTGGGTGCAGTGATCCGTATACATGAAGATTGTTGCTAGATAAAAATCTGAAATTACTGTATTTTATATATATGTATATATGCATGTGTGTATATAGGAAATATTGTTGTAACATTACAGAACAGAAAGTGATATTGTTTCCCCTGGAATTTGTCCAGTAAGAAAGAAACATATTCCATGCATCTTATTTTATGTTATTCCAGTCTTCCATCACTACAACCTCCCAAGTCTGTACCTGAGAGGAAAAAAATAACGGATATGAGGAAACCACAAAAGACAAGTGTAAAAACCCTATTTTTGTCCAGAAAATGGGCAGAAGCAACTGTAAATAAAAGAACAATATATAAACTCAGATATATAAAAGTACATATTCTCCAAATGTGATCTTCCTAAATTTATTATTTCTGAGAAAAAATATGACAGCAAGAAGCCAGCAAGAAGCAGATAATGGACTGTCTTCAAAGAGGATCCTTTTATTCCTTACACAATAGTGGGTGATAAATTGTTCTAATGTCAGTGCTTACTATTTTCTTCTGGTTTTATTTTTCCCTTGCAGCATATCTCAAATCAGAGACTAATAGCCCCCCAAGATAAGATATCTTGACATAGCCTCTTTCCATCTGCAGTGGCTAAAGCTATCAAACACCTGTCACCAACCTGAAATAGGGAAAGATGCAGATATCTTGCTGCCTGACAAGTGTTGTATTTTTTCCAGTTATTAAAGAGACGAGACTGTCATAATGAGATTTTTCTTGCAGATGTGTGTTTGTTTTGGACTCCTGCTTGCAAGAATCTTTCTTTGCAAGCTCTGGAGCTGTTCTATTTAACCTCAGAGGATGGGAACAGGTGAGGAGTCCAAATAGGTCTTGCCTGAAGATGAACAAAATATTGTAGTGACCTATTTCTGACTCCTGAGATGTCTAGGAAACATCTGTCATCCTGAATTTTCACTCAAAATTAGTAATTGATGTGTCACTGTAGGATTGTCCCACTCATAGCAGAATTCTTACACATCAGCAAAACCTGTTTGCAGTGAACAGAAAAACATGATCTACTTGAAAGTCCTAATTATTGTTCGCTCACTATTCAAAGTCTAAACTGTCTCTGATGATTAAAAGATAGTTAGGAAGGATGTGCTATTGAGTTTAAACCTTGGATGCAGTGCAGAACTTAACTGCTATGTATCTGCAGGCAAATTTATTCACATTTTTACCTCTGTTCTCTGTCTGTTAGATGGGAGTAGATTTTGCTTACTTGCAGCACTTTTGTGATGGCAAAATTTATAACTTTGATGTTCCTGATGTCATATTCTCATACAGTAGCATTTAAGGGCAGGTGAGTACATATAGTAATAGAATATGAAAGAGAGCTTTTTTGTGGGGGGATACATTTTTATGAAAACTTCTATTGGAATATGAATCAGGTGAACATCCCCATGTAAGTGAGCAGGGGACCAGTAAAGAAAGAGCACATGGATAAACTTCATTCTTCTGGGAACTACTAAACAGTTTTGATGGAAATTTTTTTAGGAAATGAAGAGAATCAGGAAATACTATGGTAAATCTGAATTCATATCCCTTTCTTAGATTTCAGACAGATATGGTAGAAAGAATCAATTTGTTAGGAACAGCTCCGCTTTGGTTAGGTGGGGGACACAGTCCACAGACTGCCTTTGAGACTCAGCCAATGTTCCGAAATGTTTAGCTAACCTTAGGAAGGGGACACACACATTTCCATGAGTGATCTGCAACAGTTTTGGAGATCAGATTGGTTTGACAAATAAGCTACATTAAATACCTCAGTCAAAGGTTTGCTAGTAATCTGTTCTTCCTGAATTTTGAATAAAATGTCCTCTAACCATAATTTGCTGCTTATATTCTGATTGGACCAGTAAGTGATATGATATGGCATCTGTTACTTTTGATCCTAAAATCAAAGACGAGGTTTTTGTAAGTAGAACACTTGGTGTCTGAAATTTTATATAGAGTTGGTCAGTGTGAATTTCTAGTTGAAATATACTCTCTTCATCATATGTGATGCTTCCAATGAAAAAGAAATTGTTCCACAAACTTGATCTTCTACTAGGAATGGATATGATGGCTTCCTGGATATTTGTTTTCAAGCATTTTGCAACTTCCATGAAGAAAATGATTTCCTCTCCAGGAATACTTTAATGGAATTATTTCTTATGATAAAATTTACCTTTTCAATTCTCTGTACTGACTAAAAAAAAAAAAAATTGCCTATTTAACCTACATGAAGTCTGTAATGTATCTGCCGTTGGTTTTTGGTGAATACAGTTTTGAAAACTGAATGAAAACCAACCTATGTGAATAAAAGCTTTTGAACCCTCTGAGTGAAATTCAAAGTTTTAAATAAAATTAAAATCTGTTATTTCTATTTAAATAAGTCATTCCTCTCTAACTTCAACAAGACCCTCATCAAAGAGGATATACCTTTTATCTTTTGAAATGAGATCCTTATTAAAAGCTTTTCTGTAATTTTAGTGCTATGTAGAATCTCAACAAATAGATTCATGAACTGTAAGCTTCAAAGGGTGCAGTATGACAACCTGTTCTGAATTTATCTATTAACAAGTTCAAAGGGTAATTCTATTGAAGTTCTGTACATTGATAACTGCAGATATGTACATCAGGCCTGTTCTATACTCCACTTTGCCTCTTTGAGCATATAGTCTTTTAACCTACTTTCTTTAAGCCGCTACTGAACCTTCTACTATGTTCTACACATGACACAAATTAAAAAAAAAATGTTTTACAACTTTTAGTGATGATTGGATGGTGGGGTTTTTTATTACAGTAAGTAAGAATTCCTGAGATTTTCTTTGTTTTCTTCTTTTTTCCTTTGGTGTTTTTACAAAGACATTTAAGAACAGAACATTTAATGAAGTATCAAGGAAAATTTGTGCCTGAGAAGCTTGAGCATTTTTTTAATCAGTGAATAGCAACAAAGAAAACTGTGAAGATCTTTTCTACTGGGAGTATCAGCTTCTGTGTTTACACTCACGCCCAGAAACTGCAGCTTGGTGATGCGTGCTGCTCTGAAACAGACACAGTGTTGTTTTTATTGATAACACTTGAATACTTTTTCACTTCCATATGGACAAAACACATCACAGATTGCCAAATCCTGCTGTGTGCACTAGGTTGTAGACCTAACTTTGATATTGTTTTCTTCATGTCTAAAGTAACTCAAGCACATTCTCCACATGAATCACACTGTCCGTGTTGCTTCGCTGGTTTGAAGTGTGGCACAGTATATATATCAAATGCAATTTAGATGGTGTGTTTTGATATTTCATTGGTGCGGCAGCCAAGAACAACAGAATCGCCATAAGAGAACAGAACCAATGGTCCATCTAGTCCAGCATTCTGCCTGAGGCAATGGCTACACGCTTCAGAGGAAAGCACGAAGCCCTTGGCATGCACACAAAATTTAACCATGGAAGGAAATTGCTTTTTGATTCTGTCTGTTGCTCAACTAATGCTACAAAGCATGAGCATTACTTGTCCCTGTAATTGTTATCCTAGGCAGTGGAACTGTGCATGATAGTCTAATTTATAAATGTCCAATCCTTTTTTGAAATGTGCCACACAATGCTGTGAGGGTTACTATGAACATACATGCATTGTTGCTGAGATATATATTTTTTTTCTTTCCATTTAATCTTTTTGAAAAGGGTAAAAGAACTATCAGCAGATAGTGCTGTTGCAGAATGCTGTACTAGTTCTGTGGGACTCAATGTAGGGGCAAATAGTTCTTTAAACTGTGGTTTATTGTCAGGTGTGATGCAGTTTCTGCGGTTTACTGAAGAGATCACCAGAAAAGTCTACTCTCTTTCTTAAAGACAGCTAATTTATAAGTTTTTGTTTCTTACTTCTAGCTGCAGCTCACAGTCTGTGCCCATTCCATCAAACAGAAAGTTGCCAGCAAAAATATGAAGTTATGGTTTAGTCATGTGGCAATGATTTTGTTATCTCAATGCAGATGAACAGAATTCTGGCATTCAACAATGCTAATTGAATCTTCTTGATATTTTGGTACATCATGACAATGACCAACAGAACTCTATGCATAAAGACTTATTTAACAACCTGTCTTTTCTACCCCATTCCTGTATTGAAAAAATTCAG
Organism: Apteryx mantelli; assembly: GCF_036417845.1. Classification (NCBI taxonomy): domain Eukaryota; kingdom Metazoa; phylum Chordata; class Aves; order Apterygiformes; family Apterygidae; genus Apteryx; species Apteryx mantelli. Next base: position 157,339,249 of record NC_089979.1, read on the forward strand.
AATTATATACCACATATCATATATACATAAAGATATTTTTACTTTTTTGGTTCTTCAGTCTCTTGGGACCTGCAGAATTAAAGGACAGAATAGGAAAGGGTGGGAATAAAAGATGGAAGAGAAAATCTCAAACAGTGCACATACAGAAACTCACCAGAGATGGTCAAGAAACTACAATGGTGATATACAAAGAATACTGGAGATTACTGAAAATCTGGTAAATAAGGGTTTTGACAGAAGATCTCTAGAGAATTTAACTGTGAAATTTGATGTTGTCACTGTTCTCAGCTGTTTTCTCTGTTCCTCTAGTAGAGTCCAACCCCATCATCCCTCCACACCACCATCCCTGTAGAGTCAGCACAAGAAAATGTGAAACTGTCCTCCCCCCCCCCCCCCAGTTCAGTAAAGAACAAAAATCACCAGTGAATCAGCTTGAAATGAATGCCCGAAGGACAAATGCCATCCCCTTCCAGCAGCGTCCCAGAGTAGTAACTTAGGGTAGAGGCATGGGGCAGGTTAATACCTTCTACAGTCCCTTGAACTGCTGTTGCAGGATTCAGCAGAGCCTATGTGTCAGAGCCCTGAGCCCTGGAAACCACCACTTTATTTCAAGATGCTGGCCTGCTTGAATAGTATTCTGAGGAAACAGAAGAAAAATCAAACCATAGGGACACAATTTGAAATATAAATCCAAAGTATGTGTAATCAGTTCCTTTCTACAGTCAGAGTCAAGGTGATCCTAAATTATTGCTCTATATCAAGTAGAAAGACTGAAAAAGAACAAAAAATCTATTACTTACTAACCAAACCTGGCACCAGCAGTTATACAGATACAGACTAACGAGATGAAAGACATGTGAAAATTATTGTAAAAATAACAGCCAACCTGCTTTAATTCATTCAAGCCACAACTGTGAAAATAATGATTATCAAATTCCCTACATACATTTAAAATTCACAGTTTCTCTAGATGATCTAGAGACATATAGCATCTGGTAGTAACAAAGCTAAAATGAATAGAAAAATCAGAGTAATTAAACTCTGAAAAAAACTAAACTTACAGAATAGTCACAAAATATGTGAATTTCATCATCTGCGCCACTGAATGTCAGACAGTAAGTTTATTCACTTTTCCTGTCACTGTCTGAATCAAGTTGAATCTTGCCCAGGGAACATTCAATGAAGTAAAGCAAATTTTCACAAGTCATAGGTTCTCCCCAAATGCTGATGTCTTGTCATATTTAACAACTAATTTAGCAGAACATAAGTAGTGGAGGAAGACACTTAAATAATTTGTGGATTCAGTTTGGAGAAGTCCCCAGAATTCTATACAAAGCTTATTAGAATCTATTTGGACTACAAATCTCAAAAGAATAAGATGGTTCATAACATGACCGTGGATTACTGGTAATAGTTGGTAGTTGTTTAGTTGCATTGCAAAGACTATCGCTCAGGACATCTAATCACTCTTTTTTCCATAAAGATAAACAAATTAAAGTTTGATTTCTGATTCCTAACCATCTAGAAAATGTAGAAATGTGGATATCCTTTCCTTTCTAGTATACACAAAGATTTGGGACTTATTTTTTTTTCTCTTTGAACTCATCACCTCATGTCAAATACAAGTTTATAAAGCAAACAAACTAAACATGCTACAGGATATTAGATTAAATTCATAAATTTCCCCCAATTCATCAAAAATAAAGTAAATTAATGAATATTTTGTAGTTCTAATTTTCTTCCTGGTTTCAGCGAAACTGACCTCAATTAAAACTGAATAACAAAGACATATACTCCTTGAGTAAAAACGTTTTCTAAATATTCTTCAGCATTTTAAAGATGACAATTGTCATGAAATAAGGAAAAATGTTTGTATTTTTATCTTCAAACTATTTTGCGAGCTGAATTGCAGGTGGAATACTGAGAGCAAATGCCAACACCCAAATCTCTCTCTCTATATTTCAAACTGCGTGCACAGATTTCTGAATCTTAACTTTTTGTCCTGTTAATACAAAAATAGATGAAAAAGTTATTGTTTCTAAATGTGTGTTACTTTAGACATTTAATTTCCTAATTTAAGTTTCAAATCTTAAAATACGGGCAGATTAACAGCTGCATTTCTGGTCACATTTGTGTAAATCATGGGACTAAAAAACAAAATGTATTTTTTATCACCCTTACAATTACTTAACTGTCAACAAAGTAAACCTTACTAAATCTTTGCTATATTCTTTATAGCTATGGCAACTTTCATATATATATATTTTTTCTCTTTCTCTCCACCTCTCCCCACGAACTACACAAAGTTAGGAGTGTACTTCATTTGATCCCTTAAACATACCTATATTCATCCCACAGAAAGTATATTCAGTTTCTCTTTTAGTGTCTTTTTAAAGACAAAAGAAAATTTCCCAGGGATATCAAGTGTGGGACAACTTGACTCTTTTTCCAGATGCTGTTGGATACTTCTCTCTGGACAGTTCCCCTTCCTCTAATAGGTATGGAAGATCTTAAGTAATCTCTTCATGTGTATAGTCCATCCCATTTAAGGCTGAATTTTCTAGGGGCTTTACAAGGTATGGTGGACAGATGTGCTATGACATTAAGGTACATGGAGAACGCCAGTGGAGAAATTCCACATTTCACTTTGTGCTCTATTCATAGTGGAGAGTAGCTAAGAATGCTGTAGGTCTCTATTTCTTTATTAATGGTCCACATATGATCTGCATTTTTTTTGTATATAGTTGCAAGCTTTTGCAAACACAGAATGCAAACAAATTTATGCAGATATGGATGATGCTTTCAAATAAAGCATCATTGCAGTTTTTTGAATAATTTGACTCTCATAAAGGGCTGTCACTGACCTGAAGTACAGATTAGTTTAAACTAGAGTCTTCTGGTATTTACAGAGAGGCAGATAACAGGCTGTTATTCCTCAGAGTATCACTCTGATTAAATTGCACATATATTACACTGTATTTACTTACCCAGCACCACATTATTTTATGTCAAAATTCTTTCTAAATGTAAAGGACTGCTATCTGAAGCTGGGTGATCCAATGAATTCAGGTGATTTTCATAATCCCACATTTATTATGCAAAATGAATGCAATCATCAAATGTTTATTATATTTTTGTTACTGAACCCATTCTCTTAAAGCATATGGATTATCTGTTTTCCAGACAAGATCTTAGAGTTAATATTTTTTCTTGCATTTTTGAGGTATAAAATTTAACTTATGACTTTACATTTTGGGTCTGAATGAGATCTGTTTTATAACAGTTTTTCAGCTTTCAGACAGTGAAAGCCTGACTTTTACAGCAAAGTTCAAGTGGCTACGGCACTTGAATGGTGGCAACTTGAGAGCAAGTGGAAAAATTAGATGAGCTTCACAGCAAACTCCCTTCAGCATTACACATTTCCTTATTGCAGAAATATTGAAGTTGACCCTCACCACTGACTTCTTCAGCAGCCAAGTTCTTTCATTTCAATAAATGCTAGCAGTTATTGGTGATTTCCTTCATCTCCCTTCCTCCTCCTTCAGCATTAAGAAGGCAAGCTAGTGGTAGATACCTGGATTGGTTACAGGGCCCCCTCTATCTCTGTTTGGTAAATGATGGCATACTGCTGTTATTATACTCTGCTCTAGGAAATTATTAACAGAGATAGACATCTTCCAGGCACAGAATCAGCAGGTCAGGTCAGCAGTTCTACGGACAGTCATGATGGCAATGGGGATTTAGATTAGGACTCAACACATCACCTTCCTCTTCATCTTTTCTCCTTCTTTTTGAAAGCTTTTGAAATTCCTCCCTAGTTTTCAAGAACAGAACAAAGAAAGAATGTGATTAATATTTTCCTTATGATAGTCATGTGATATTGAGCTTTCCACAGCCAATTTCTCCCCAAGTCGGAGCCACTATGTTTCTGGACATGATAGGCTTCTAGAATAGGGTGTGTTTAGCTGTCTTCAGGACTAATTTTCATTTAGCCTATATTTAGCCAGATCTTTAGCTTCCACTACCATGTTTTTCTCTAAGAAGACATTTTGGTTTTTGGGAGGGCATTGTTTTTATTTTTGTTTTTTTCTATGATTGGTAGAATTTATGCTCTCATAAAATATCCCCTACTGGTTTGAGAAAATAGTTTCAGATTCCTGTTATAGTCAAATAAATGGTTTTGCCTATTTTTAGATAAAGGTTTGTGCCAGCATTGAAACAAAAGCACCCCACAGGTCCTTGGGGTATTGTCCTGTATCAGATTCACCCATGCTTACACATGCAGTCACATATCTGGTCTCATTCTTAATTTTGTTCATTAATGAAAATGGAAAGTTACTTTAAACTTCAAGTTTAAATCAAAAATATTTTTAGTATAAACTGTATGCACAGAGTTCTTTGATCCTCCATGACATCTTTTCATAGAGCATTAGCATTACAAAGAAGTATAAAGCAGCTGGAAGAGGCTGGTTAAGAATTTCTTTGCTGGAGAATTTGAAATGAGGCAGCTGAAGATCCCAAGGATGTGAGAGTGTCATTTCCTTCAGCAGTTATTAAAAGAACTTTTAATAAGAAGAGAAAAGAATGGAGCAGAGCCTTTGGAGTTTCAAAAGTAGACAGGAGGCATGATATCTTGCCATATCTTCTAATTCCGTGCTGACGCTATATCTTAGCTACCTATTTACTGTGGACTACCATAAAGCTGGTAGTAATAGATTTTATAGTCCTAAGAGGTCTAAAAAAGAAAAAGTTCTCATCTTTGTGTCCTGCTGCAACAGCAGAAGTCTTTTAAGTTACTCAGGAAATGTATTCTGAGGTATATAGCATAAAAGTGCTGATGCAGCTATTTCAACTGAAGAGCCCCATTGACGGAGCTATCTCAAATAGGAAATCAATAAACAAGTCTGATGTGTTCTTGGGCTCCTTTGAAGACCTTTAATAGAGTGTTTTTGTTTCAGGTGTTTTTGTTTAATTTTTATTCACTGGGCATATTCAGACAGGTAAGTTTTATGAAAACTGCATTCACAATCAAATTTTGAGTTCCTTATTGTTTTATTTTGTATTCAATACTTGTTGTAAAATGCCTCTGTATTGCATAAGGTCTTAGTTTTATAACCAAGTGACCTTCAGGGGACCAATATACAAACAATAGATTTGTTGGCAAGAGAGGTGTTTAAGATACCAAATGAATATTATCCTTGAGCAATGGTTATCTCAGCTGAATGATAAACTGTATATTTTTATTGGCTTATTATGCATATAAAGTTATGATTATACTTTGGCGTACAGCAAGATGTCCTATAAACATGCTAAAATGAATGTGCTATTTAAATGAATAAATATATTTTTGCAATAGCAAAATAACCTGTTAGTGGAGACAGTTTATAAATACACCAAAGAATATGAGTTGTTGGGTTTAAGAAGAAAGTCATAGTGAAGAGCTCAAGAAAACATTATTTTATTTTCTAATTTCAGGTGCCCGGTCCCTGCTGCCCATTTCAGATGTTGCCAAACCATTTGCTGTAACCAATCAACTTTAGGGTCAACTGAAGGTAAAACCTTACAGCTCTAATGATATAAGTAACAAATACATGTTGTGTAATACGTTCCCCTTTCTAGTCAGTCTTCTGCATTTCTGCACTGAAACATGACACACCATGTTCAAGAGCAGGCTTTACAGGTCATCAGTCAGATGTAAGGTAAGTAAAGCTTCATTAAATGCTTTTAATGAATTTAAGATTTGGGTACTCCAGAAATTTAAGAATACAGCCATGCAGTCAGGCAAGCTCCTTTCAACACCTTAGTTTTCTAAGCAGAAAGTAGATTGAAAATAGCATGCCTTCTTCAGCTGGGATAATGGAATATTCATGAGGGAAAGCGGAAAGTGCTTTTCTCTGGCTCCAGCATCAGCAAGAACCTGTTTGTAAGAAGAATTTTCTGTTTCCTGTTTAAAAGAGCCTGTATGCATGCAGTGAGCTTAAATACTACAATATCTTGTTTAAGAACATCTGACATGGACTGATGATAAGAAAGCAAGCAGGAATTTGGCAGGGAGTTGGCAGGAAAATACTGTAGTTTTGATGAACTATGGCATTTCTGACAATATACAGACTTCTTGTGCCTGATGTCAGCCCTTCACTTTCTGCCATTCATAAGCACTGCTGGGTGCATAATGCAGATAAGTTTACTTGTGTGCAGAGGAGAGAATATTAAATGAATGTAAAAAAAGCATTCTCCATGGGAGTGAGATTTTGTGCTTTTTCCAATTAAGTTCCTCAATAAAACTGACATGGAGGTGGCCAAATTTAATATTTTAAGAGTTGAGTTCCAAGCTGCATAAAACAGGATCTCTACTAGCTGAGATTTCTAGGAGCTTCATCATCCTAGAGCTCTGACTCACACATCACAGCCTGCTGTGTTAACACAAAGTGAAAGCTATGGCATTTTAATTTAATGTTTCAGACTGTGACCTCTGATGGCTAAGGAGCGGATGAACTGCCATTTGTGGGGCTTCTGGGAGGGGATGGCACCTCTGATCACAGGGAAATCCAGGAAGGGCTATGAGCTGGAAACTTTATAGTGAATAAAAAAATACACCTGACCTAGGTTGTGGCTAACTTCTTTGGATCTTGATGAGCATGGCACTGTACAAAAAATGTAAAACAATCCCACACTGTCCCCTATATTTGTTGTTGTTGCTGTTCAGAGACCTTTAACTTAAAGTTTCAACCATGTGAGATTTCATATCAGGACTCTTCGTAAGGAGCATGAAGTTTAATCCATGACTTAAGGAGGCAGAGTATAGTCCAATTTACTGCTCCTGCAAAGTACAGTTGAAGCTCAAAACATCTTTTCTGGAGCTGTTATGACTCTAACAAAGAGAAGACCAATGTTTTCAATACAGGTGGTTCTAATTTGCCAATAACTGAGGTACCGGACTGTCTGAAAAGAGAAAGACCCATCCAGAGATATGATTTAAATAATTAGAGGAAACTATGTTTCCCTCTCCAATAAAACACATCTGTCTGATGCGTAATATATTTATATCTTTCTTCTTCATAATAAGAAACAGCGTTTCAGAGATTAGCAAGCTGTCTGAACCACTGCAGACAAAGAGTAAATATAATTTGTAGCTAGCTCTTATACAGCACTCTTCATCCACAATGTAAAAACATTTTATTAAGGCAGCTAAACATTACCACTCTGTCGTTATGAAACACAACAAACCAGTGATTTGTTCTCTATAATAAGGCAAGTAAATAACCTAGCTGAGTTCATCTGATTTCCAAGCCATTCTCTATACACTGAAGGCGTCAGCTATTTCTATATGCTATTAATAGTCTTTATTGCATCCCAAAATCCCCCTAGAGGTTTGGGCCCCAGTGTTCTAGTATTAGTAGAAACATATAAGAGGATACCTTGCAATGACTGCTAACTGATCAAAGGCAAATGCTTAGCTTCTGCAGTAGCTCATAGTTTTGATTAAGCTTGTAGCAATACTATTAACCTAATTTTTGCGGAACATAGCACCATTTTTCAGGTTCTCAAAGAAAAAAAGAATTAAATTTAAATGAAAGCACTGATGCACAAAAAAATCACATGCATAGTAGCACATTAAAAAAAAAGTTTTACAAGAGGTTCCTGATGTTGCCTGTGTAAAAACTAGTTTGCATTGGCTGGAACAACATTCCGCAATAGGTTGTTTTCTCCAGTTTTGACAGAACCACAGCATATAGTCTAAGTTTGTAAAATATTTTAGAAAACACTCTCATTTTTAAAAAGAAACAGATGTGTAGAAGATGAGATCAGAAGGAGTCTTTAAAATCAAATACAATATCTATAAGGATCTCAGCTGAAGGTGTTTGAACGAAAATGTTTTAAAACAGAAATTGATCATTTCATATTTGCAAATATTGTTAAAAGGTACAGGTTAAGTCATTCTGAATTGAGGACTTTAAAAAATATATATTTATAAAAGCATTATACAGGGACAGAGCTAAAATGATGCATATCTTGATATGGTCAGAAATTTCAGAAAAGAGATTTTCAAAGGTAAAAAAAAGCCCACTGATGGTAATTGGGTCCCTAATTAGATATGTATAGCTTTGTTAATGGTATTAGAGATTCATTAGAGCTATGAGATTCATTTGAACTATGGGAAAACATATGCTATATTTTGTATTTTGTATAAATTGTCCTTTGTCCTTTGTTCTGATAAAGATGTATTACTAATTTTTTTCACTCTTTCTTTCGTTAACTCTTTCTGATATCCAAACCACAAGAGGCACCAAACATTTCTGACAAAAAAAAAAAAGAGCAAAATACCCACAAATTCATAGGTGGCAAATCACCAATACTGTCATTTAACCAGACACCAGAATCAGATTCAGTTCTTATGTGACTGGGCATGCCATCCTCAGTGTTATGTTACTATTTTGAATTTTTTACCTAAATGTTACAGTCCATAGGGTGGACATTCCAGAACATGAATAATTTTATAATGGAACACCAATGAACTAAATAGCAAACAAGTTATTCTACTGCACATTAAATAATTAACAGCTAGAATAAAGAAGCCAAAAGTTTACCATCAAATAAACGAATAAACAGAGAGCATGAGAATACATAATGCATTGCACAAGCAAATAAAATATATAAGTTGCATTTTAAATGGAATATAGATGCAAACTGGAAGGAAAGCGTAGATCTTCTGGAAGACTATAATACTTTTTTCACAAATAAGTGACTTGAAAGCAGTGAAATATGGCACCCTGGTGCCCAAGTCAGAAGGTCTGTCAGGTGTCAACCTGCCCTTCCATCTGTTCCTCTAGTCTGTCTGTATTTTGGCTTATCCACTTTCTGCCACCTTTACTTCTTCTGCTTTTCCTTTTTTGTTTGCTTCCTTTCCAGTTTCTCTTATCAGGCTTTACAATTTGTCACAATATCAAGTTATAATAGACTCTAATGGAAAAGTCATCTCTTACCTCACTCTTAAACTTTTCTGGTTCTTCCACTTTGAAAGAAAATGAGAAGAGTGTTAAAAAGAAGTAAGGCAGGAAAAATGAAATTGTTGGCTGGGGCTCTTTTTTGTTTGTCTTCCATGCTGTTTTTCAGGAGTATGGCTTGCACTACCTACCTTATAGGATCTTCTTCCTGTACCAAAGAAGAAACAGAAAACATAGAAAAGGTTAATTCCTACAGTTTCTTCAAAATAACCCTGTATTCTGAAATGCTGTTAAGAATGTGGGAGGTCTCATATACTGTGAATCTCTCTCATAACTGAGGCTGGTCTTTTGTGGCAATATTTGTCAAAACTGACATAAATGTGAAGCCCTGTTATGGCAAGCCTCAGGCTGCTTAGGGCAAAGTGCTTCCATTCAAGTAGGTGCATTGCACTGTGTTCAGAAGAACAATAATCAGCCTTAACATATAAAGAAAGTCTTTACATACAAAGAAAGGTCTTTGTGCTGAGAAAGCGACAGATATTCAGTAATGATTTTGCAGATGACCTCAGTGTTGAGAAAGTCTGAAAGAGAAGGAGAAGGAGGAGGAAGTATAAAGATAAGTCAAGATCCAGGAGTATACCTATGATCTTGCAGTATTTTGACTGTCAAAATACAAATTTTGCCATCACACATTGTATTTATTGCCTACATGGGGGCTTTCATTAGAAAAGTTTTAAACTTCTGAAAAGTACTCTAGATTTTAGATTTCAAATTCCAATTTTGCCAAAAAATCACTTTGGCCCTATATCTCAAGGACTTTCTGGGGATCCTGGACCTTGCACTGTATGTGCAGGGATCTCTATCTGCGCACAGCTAAGTCACTCAGACATAAAAGTCCTGTATCTCAAAAGCATTATGATTATGCTACATGGTACCACTCTTAACCTGACTAGCTCTGCCTTTTGAAAGGACCAGTTATTTTGACGCAGTGTAGTATTGATGCATCCATACTGCTTCTGATTCTTAGACCAACTTAATATTGGTTCGATGATATCTAACAGACATGTTCTGGAAGACTTTGAGCAGATCACATAGCTACTGTAGCAGGAATCAAAGGCCTGGGAAATATTTCTATGTAATTTCAAATAATCTTTTACTTTACTATACATACTGAATTTCTATTTGAATGCTGCATTACCAATTTGTCTCAACCAATTTTAAGTCTTTCCATTCTTTATTTTTCTGTTGGTCATCATATTTATGTCTCTCTTTCTATACGGTGTTTGACATTGCTGAACATAAAAGGAGAAAAAGTGAGCCAATGTCAAGTAGAACCCGGACTGCCTCTCTGCTGGAGGACGGAATGAAGGTCTCCTCTAAGGAAAACGACACTGAGAAATAAACACTGTATTAGCATGGACAGTTGCTGGGGCAGGGCCAGAAAAGATCGAAAAGAGTGCCTGTCACTGACAGTGCTTTTCACTCCTACCCCATGAAAACAACCTGCTGGGATAGTGAAAGTACATACTTACATACTGAAACTATGTCATTTATATATGCAGAGAGAAAAATCTCTTTTCACACATGGCTTTCCTAAGGAGACATCAAGCACTGAGCTGAGTCCCAAGTCCCTGGCACTGAACAAATTAAAGTAACAAAATGACTCCAGCAGAACAGATTTATAACACTTCGGTGAAGGAAACCTATCATGATACTAAACTTTTAGTAAAGGAGATTGTGGAAGGCATCTGTTGTCATTTCTCCAGCTTCCCGACATCTCCTGTCATTGTGAAGTAATCAGGGGTCACTGTTTCCAGAGGAAATAACAACAGTTGGAAACAAGACCTAAGGATGGCCTGCTGCGTCCGGACTAGAGAGTTTTTCTTGTGCTTGAAAGATTCCAAAATAAGTCACAACCCTTCCTTCAAGGCCAGCATGGCATTTTCTGTGTTTGTTCATGATACCACAACACCACAGAGATGAACCCTATTCATTGTGTGCCCACTAAACCACTTGTAAAGTGTTAGGGAAGTAAATAAGTCTGAGACAGGTGCATTCAGAAAACAGACAATTTTTATCAGACACTGGTTGATCCCAGACAAATACCACAGGAGAGTTTAAAGGACTTCCTGCCCTCTAACATTTATATACTAATGCCTAAAAAAGATTTTTGAGTAAGTATTTAAGGAATCCGGAGCACTAAGGCTGTGATAGTCTGCAATTTTCTTGGAATTTGTCTGATGTCTATCCTGCGCATTATCATCGTTAGTGTAGAATTTTTAACTTGCATCTCTCCACTCCTAGAAATCTCAGTTTTGCCTGAACCTTTTCTAAAGAGATGACATCTTAACCCAGTTTTGTGGAGGGGTAAAATAGATATAGAAGACACATAGGAGTTGAGATCATGCTCCATTTTTTTTGAATTTATATGTGTGTGGACAATGCTGCTCATGAAGGCTTGAATGTTTCTCCTTGATAATGGTGTTTAATTAATTGTTTGATTGTAAGGGGATGGTGTTGCTGCCACACTGTTTACCATATTCAATAGCCTACACACTCTGTATGCCTGTGAATGCACAGTTTGAAAGTTACAGCCACTGATCACTCATCAGAGTCATTAGCCATGTGTGACAAGACCATAAATATACTTGTTTGCAGACAGATATACCCTTTCAGTTCCCAAACCATTTCAATAAAAACTGCCTTTAATGTTGTGAGCCAATGACTGTTCACAGGAAAACCAGCAGAAAAGCATCGAAACGTAGTGGAATCAAAATGCCAGTAAGAATCTGTGAAGCATTCACAGAGACTTTTGCTTGTTATTGCTTTGACTTGGTTAATGGTAATAAATTGTTCCTGACAAATGCTTTTCCTGACTCTTGCCATAGACTTCCAGATAAGGTAGAATAAATATACCTCAAAACGCTGTCACAACCACGAGAGCCCTTTAGGAAGGACAGGCCATTGATTCTGTTATGTTTTCATTATTTTGATATTGATCAGAACAACAACTGTTGTATGAAGTTTGGTGATACTCTTGCATTTAGAAACAAAACAGCGTGTGCAGTTTCTGTGAAGATATGTATTGTTCTAGACAGCATGATAGAATACATAAAGATGGTGCTTGTTGTAATGCAAGAGATTTCGAATTAGAGATTCCAGATTGCTTTATTTTTTGAATACTGTACTAAAATTACCCTAATAAAATAATTATACACAGAATTCACTCATTCTTATTTATGCAGCAGATTCATACTGCAAATTCTTGAAGACGATTTGAATAATACATAGGAAAAAGAAAAAAAACATGTTTTCTGAAAGTGGAAAAAAGAATGATTAACTATTTTCAGGAATTCCAAGTTTAAAAAAAAAAAAGGATTTTATAGTAAGCATTTCAATTATTGGAAATATTTGTACTTTTTCACAGCAGTATATGATACATGAGAAGGGCACCCAACAATCTGTAAAAGATTAAGGGTCGGATCTGCAAAAGGGGTAGATTTCTGTTGATTTCTGGGCCTCGCTGTGCAGTAAATGCATGCGTTATATACTTACTCTCAGGTTAAATGGAGCAGGATGTTCACGAACACTTGTCTATGTGCTTACTGGACCATGAGTCCTGGTGAACAGAGGAAGGACTCTATTCTTCTTTTCTGTTGAGCAGACTGAGAGTGGAAGGGAGCAGAGATTTGCCCCTGACCTTACTCATCTTAATTTTCTGCATGCAAAGGCAAGTTGTCCATCATAACTGTGCTGATGTGTTAAAGGAAATAGTAAGTTCCTGTAGCAATTTTGGTTCCTATTGTGACATCTAATACTAAATAATTATACTAAAAAAGGATACAGAGAGACTATTCTGATTAATTGCATTTCCTTTCATATTATTTTAATAATAAACACCAATTTATCAACTAATCTCATCTTCCGTATAGTAAAAACAGCTATTTTTAGCACTTACTCCCAAAGTAATTGATGTTAAGAGAAGTTATGTGCAATAGTCATTATTAACTAAGTACTGCTTTGAAACCAGCTTGAAATTTCATAATGTATTTTGGAGTGTCATGAATAATATTTTATTTTTATTTTTTTGTTATGGAGTAATGACTTTTTTCACCTAAATTTTATTTGCAGAGTGTTAAAATCTTAATGGAAGAAAAGTGAAGCAGCTTAAGTTCACTACTGGATTTATTGCAAAACAAATTGATATGTTTGTAAAGATAGGTCTAACTTGCAAAATTCAGATCTAAAATAGTCTCTGACTAGTCTGAGGATGTTGATAGAGATCCATGCAAAATTTGTAAACATTGAAGTTATAAAAATACTATATCCACAACACCGAAGAAACCTTCACTGGTTTTGAAAGTTTCAAAGGGAAATCTTGAAAGAGAGTGAAGTGGAGACGATTTTGCATTGCAAGTTCAGAGACATAGGTAATTTTTCAAACTGGATGGAAATTTTCTATTAATGTTTTACTTTTGACAGAAAATCCGATATCTGAAAAACTGAAATTTTATGCAATAAAATGTAGATTTTTGAATACTTTTTTCTGCTAGGAAAGTCAGTTTGAACTATTTTGGTATGGGTTCTTCTGATGTTAATCTACAACTGATGGGACACAATGCCTTGTTGTGCATATGGGAAAAACACAGATCCAGGAAGGCTTAGATTACTAATCTCATCATTTTGCCCCTCTACTTGTAGTATTTACATCTAATAGTATCAGATGAGTGATCAGCAACCTCAGATTGAATTAATAGCTGCATTAGACCTGCTTTTCACATACCCCTAAACTTTCTCCTGCCTTTGGAATAGAGCAAGTCTGTTCTGATCTGTCTTGAGCACCTACAGTAACAAAGACAGTAACCTTCATTTATCATGGGAAATGATTGCATTTACTGTTATTAAGTTCTTTTTAAAAGTGAAGACAAACAATTTTTTAGTGTCCATAGTTTTGTGTCCCATATTCACACATTCCTATCAGACTTGTGGAAGAAATCTTAAAGTCCACAGTGGATGAAACATCTGGAAAAGAAGATCTGAGATACTGCCAGATCCATTACTGAATATAATTTATCCTGCAGTTATGCTATGTGGATTCTTTTTGCCTCTAATTTACTGCCATCTCACCTTCTTCCACGGGCACCGAAATGCCTATTTGTGTCAGCACTTTGCTTGGAAATGAACAGTAGAGAACACACACCTATTACTCTCCTTTTCCTCTTTTAGTGAAACTGAGTTGTGATTTGACAATTTTTACAGTGCATTAGTGTAAATCTGTATATGACAGTATTCTAATTAGAACTACAGGGCAAATCGCATGGCATGGTTTTTACCTTAGTCTCAAACCACCCCGCTGTAATCAGCTAGACTGATTCTGTCAAGACCATGAACGTTTGCCGTGCAGAAACAATAAGATTTGCATGCCAACACCCAGAGCACGTGTTAAGCACTACCTATTCATTGCAGAAGTGCTGATACAGTGAGAGCAGAAGAAGAAATCTTTGCCATGATGAGCATAAGGTCTAGTTTTTGATTTTCTCCCTGTGCTGACATTGGAAGGTTTTCTTCATTTCTGTGTTTCTTTCTAGGTCAAGTCCATGTCAACTGCAGCAATAATGAATGCTTTACCATCTGATTAGAAACAAATGTCTTCCCTGTTTCCTGAGGCACAAAGCTCATTTTAATTGATAACAATATATTCTTCTATTTAAAATGTTTTCTTCCCTTTATGCCAACTCCATAGACTTGACTCAGGGAAACAGCCATGAAATGAGATACTGCAGCATTTAGTGGTTGGGCATATTCCTTTTACTTTCTGTAACACAGAGATTTCACTGTCCTCTCATTTCTGATCCTTCCAACAACAAGAACCTTGCAATCAGTTAAATTAACGAATGACCTTCTTTACATCAGCAACATCTCCCTTCTAGTACAGCACACAGCTGTATGACCAAAACATTGACATTTTAAACATGTTAATGTGGGGAAGAAGGAAGCATTGTTTAATTCTAAACCACTAATTCCCAATTTTAATCTGATTTAGAGTATTGGATGTAATTAAAAGAGATTATAAATGAGAAGCTCCTACTTCATTCAATCTACTTAATGCTTTAACCTCTACCATACAGAACTTGTACTTTCCAATAACTCTTATTTTTAAGTCTTACAAAGGCTTATATAACTTACTTTGCACATTTGCTTGAAATGAAAACAAACAACAAGTCACCATTTGCCAAAAGAACTTCAGGTTCAGAGATTTCATTTGTTCATTTTACATATAACCCATATATAAATTTGTGTTCCTTAATCTTATTCTTTTATTTGTCCTTTATCGTGGGAAAAAATAAAAGTCAAGGATAAAAGGGATCAAACTTCAAGCTATTTTTAGCAGTTCATAAATGATTTGGAATTAGATTGTCCTTTCTCAGTGCTCAGGGCCATAGAAAAGGGAGGTTAATGCACCTGGGTTTAGCTCCCTTGCTCTGAGTGTTACCCCATGCAGAATCTGGGCTGCAGCTGATTACACGGTAGAGCAAGACCAGCAAAGTAGAAGTCTATCTTGACTTTCTCTGCCATTTGCTTTCCTCTCATCAGGACTATTAAAAGCCTGATGGTAAAGCACCCTCCTCTGAATCCACCAGCTGCAGATCATCAAAGAATTCTTCTTAACCCAAACAAAGGAATTCTCAGTCACTCAGACTCTTGATTTGCTCTCTAATAGCATATACAACCCATTTTTTGCCCCTATGAAATGCATAAACTGCTAAAAGAAAATAGCTCAAACTGCAGAATCTCAACCTCCTTTGTTAGAGAAAGTTTGACATTTCCTTGGGGTTTTCTGGCATGTCCACTTTCAACAGCTAACCCTTGGACTTTATCCTCTATGTCATGAAAGCTGCAGACTCTTGCATTCCTGCTATCTAGTCTCAACATTCCCAAAGTTCAGACTTTGATTTAAAACAAATTTTATTATAGATAATACAGTTTGTACACTGTAATGTGATACTTTAATTTTTTTTTCACAGAACTTTGTATCTTGACCAAGATTCAGATTCTTTTGAAGACTCGAATGCATCTGTTCTAGCTTTGAAGTTGTAAATCCTTACACTAGCTTCTTCATGTAATCTTTGAAGTCGAAAGGGCAAAGGATCATCAAAATATAGTAACGATCTGTTTTGCTAGATATGAAAATTAATGTCTGTGTATATTCAGTACTACTATTTTAATACTTGTAAAACTGTAACAGAGAAATTCCATGTTTGGGGCCACTATAGGAAAATTAGGCATGTATGTGGGCAGGTCTGCCTGGAGGGCACAGCTTGCAAAAATACCTCCAATAATTGCCTTAGACCTCCATGGTGGGAAAATTATTTGTATGTATTGTCTCTCAGAGAGACTCGCATGCTCGGATCTGCTGGGAACTAAAGTCATCATCCATGGCTGACTACTTCCCAGGTATGCAAAATACCTGTTCAATTTTCAGTGCTTGAAAAGCAGGTGCTTCTCAAGCAGATATCTGGTGCATCTGTTTAGAGGCAGATGAATCAATAAGACAGTACCTCTCAGGCAGGTAACTATTCTGACCTGCTTGAAAAGAAGGTCACTGTCAAGGGTGCCTTCAAGGCATGTTCTGTTCAGTCAGCTTGCACACCCACTTCAGGAGCTGATGGCGTGGCAGGTTTGTATTAAAACGAGCTACTAGGCATGTAACTGGACTCAGGACTGCAGGGTAGAAAATTATTCGGGCAACCAGTCAAGTCAGTCTGTCTTAAAGGTCAGTTAGGCCCTGTGAAATCAAAGACCTCATTGCCAAACTATAGAATTCTTTTTCATTTTGCTCTCTTGTTTGGCTGCTTTATCCTTTCTTCTTGTCCCGGCTCCACAAACTTTTCCCCACAATGAATCACTACAAGAGCTTAGATAACCTAAAATAGATAGATAGATAGACAGACAGACAGATAAAATAGATGTAACTCCTCTGAAAAGCAGTTACAGTTTTCCATAGCCTAAAACCCTCTTTCTTACTGCATCATGCAGAAGAGATCCAAGTCCAAGTGCAACTCTGGAAAACCTCAGAGCTAATTGTTTCATGCTGGGCAGTTTCTGCCACCAGGTCCCCAGCAGAGGAAAAGAGCACAGTAAAACTCAGGACATTTCTCCTTCTTCCACACAGTTACCTGAATGTCTGGGGACAAGGGAATGATGGAGGAGGAGATAAATTGGCTCTGTGACAGTGCAGAACTCCCCTGTACTGAAGAATTTTCAGCTGCCCGTGTCTTTAAACCTACATTTTCTCACTGGAGTACAGAAAGTAGAACATAGGAATTGGGGTAAGAGTAATGTTACATTACATGTACATTACAAATGTTACAATTTACTCCTGTCAAAGACGGGAGCTCTTCCAAGAATCCTGTGATATCACATGGTTCCACTTGGCAGATAGCAAGCTGAAATTTTAAATTGGAAAATCAGTAATTATATTGCATAAGAAACAAACACTTTTATGCTGGATTTAAATGTGCAGAGAACTCTCTCTGTTTTAGTGTGATTAAATCTTTAGTGTGAAATCTTTAGTGTGAAACAGCTACCATGTCTGCACCCAATCAAATGCACAGGAAAGACCTGTACACCCACATTCAGAAGTTTGGAATAATTTTGTTAAGGTACTCTATGCTTTGGTTACCTTATGATGTATGTAGACCTGTGCCTTTTATTCACTCTTGGCTAACAATCAAGAGTGCCAGCCCCTCTACAACAGAATTCTTATTTTTACAGATCAATCTAACATGAGACTTAATACATCCTAATTAAATCCTAGGTACACTGAGAAAGACTGAAAATATATTATTATCATTATTGTTGTTGTCGCTTATGTATGTATGTACTCTTTTCTCAAATGTCTGCTTAAAATTTCATATGGTGAAACAGTTTGATAGTAAATTAAAAATTGGGAAATGTTCTTTATGAGAAACATTTTCTTTAAAATGGAAATTGTGAAAAGAAAAAGGTAATTTTCACATAATAACAAAGAAAAGCAGATTTTAGAATTATTGATTTTTGTTTTGAATTCAAAATTGTTTTTAATTTCAAAATTTAATTTGTCTCTACTTAGATAAACAAAAGAAAATATTTCAAATTTGTTACTATTAAATGTTTAAATTGCCTCAATCCGAAAATTTGTGTTGAATGCCTGGTTCGTAGAGACTAAAGCAAGAGAAAAGGGGAATGGCAAACTTTGCATGCTGATCAAGCGCAGGAAATCCATCTCTTTTGCAGCTCTCTCATTTGCTTTTTCCAGACTTCTTCCACGGGTTACCATAGTTACTGTTCAACAGAAGAAGTTGCTAGAGAGGCAGGTGAGCAATATGTTGCTCAGTCTGCCTTTACCGTGCGGTTGCTCCTGCTCCTTCGGCTGACCCAGAAGGATCAGGGCTCTGCTCCCAGCGTGACGCTGGCTTGCCTGACCAGCAGGCCAAAACCAGTTGTGTCCTAGGTAGTTCCCACATGACAGGCCTTGAAATAACACATCAGAACATGATTTAATTTGAAAAACTGATGCTTCACAAGTAAAACACTGTTGCAAGATGGTGGAATACACGGCAGACCTGCATATGCAGAAAGGTAGGTGTCAGAGCACGTCTGAATGCTGTGCTTGTCGTTGTTCTTGGTCACTATTTGCTCTGAAGCTTTCAGTTGCTCTCCTTCCAAATATCTGCTTGAATATACACATATTTTTCACTTCTGATGGGTCATAAATTTACAAAGGTTTACAAAGAACAGCAAGTCACAATTCTCATGGCTTCCTGACAAGAAACTGTTAAGGTACCAATTTCTGAGTGGAAATGATTTGAATTGATTCCTGGACATATATGGCTTATCATGTTTGCTTATTTTATCAGTCAGACACTTGATTAAAAAAGTGCAGTCTTTCCATATAGGAGAAACTATGTATGTATTTATTTTCTTCTTTATCTAGCCACAGAAACTAGTAAACAGCAGATATTACATGGTTGATATGAAACATATCCATCCAGTTGCTCAAGAGAATTTCCTAGCTCAAAAAATCATTTAAATGAAATTCTGATACAGTTTTATTCAGACATTTTGTGGTAGATCACATGCCCATGTGTCATAAGCAGTTTTCAATTTTAAGAGCAGAACACTACACATGCTACTTTTTGACCTCAGCTGCGAAAACTTTGTATATAATTCTCCTATATGCTTGCATTCTGCATGACTGGATTAATGAATACAAGAATAATAGGCCTCCAAGGTGATTTACATGCATTGATTAAATGTCAGCATTGAAATGCAGTAGGTTCAATTACTACAGACGCTGAGAACAAAGACAGGGAGATTGTAACCACTGGTTAAATAAGTTACTTATCAATTCTTTTTAGCATATAATTAAATTTTCTTGTTTCACCAAAAGGATACTCAAATAAAACATTTGGAAAGTTGTACCTAAAGTTATTTAATTTTGCAGTTGCAAGACATATTATTAATTCTTTTACTGTATGTTAATGTGTACAGAATTCAAAATGGTCAAGGGGTAAATGATTGATTTCAGAGAAAACAAAATGAATATCTTGTCTCAGTATAACTTGAAAAAGCAACAGTGAAAGTGTATGAGATTTTTACCTCTCCAAAATACTTGAAAAATGCAATCATGACAGGGAGGTAAATTGTTAAATTCATACTCAAGGAAGAAGCTAAGCTTTTATCATTATCAGTATATATATATCAGCAAATAGCCATGCTAGCCACCATGACAAAACTTCTAATAGTGAAATCTCCCAAGAGACTACATATCGCATAAGTGGCAGAACTCCCTTCACAAGTAAAAAATCTATCAGTGATCCAAAATGTCAAAACTGCTGCATGCGTCAATACAGCCATATGTCTGGGTTTCATCCCCAACTTATGCACAATACGTCAGCTGTCATATTAGACACATGAGACGTGGTAAGTACATGTTAAGTAAGTTCACATATTACACTTAGTCAATCCCTTCTTATGCTAGTGATAGCAATTAACAATTGAGAGACACTACTGTGTCCATCTGACTCACTTAGGTAAATTCAAAGTGATGATTGATTCAAACACATTTGAAAGGAAGAAGCTTTAACTTTCTATTTTCTTTTAATGTTTTTTAAATGTTTTTTCTAATCTGGACAATTTAGGATGTAGTGACTCTACAAAGTATTTATCCCATCATCCATTTAGTCTCCCCACTCTGAATAAATCAAAAATTGAATAATTTTAACAGATTTTTCCTGCTTTTACAACTACATTAGTCTAACCAAAGATCATAATAAGATGTGTCCCATCACAGGTAATAATAACAAAGAATATTGAATAGCTAAGACATTCAGGGAATTGAGTCAGATAAATAATGAGTATAGAAAGTAGTTCATATCAGCTATCTATGAAACAGCAGAGAACCAGGTGGTCAAAATCTAAGTTTTGTTATAAGCAGGAAAAAGAGGATATTTTTTATGAAAAGATTGTTTAATTCAACCACAATTGAAGACCAAGACAGCAGACGTACGTCTTAAAAAAGGAATGTACACAACAGCATTAAAAAAAAAAAAAAAAAAAAAACCTTAAGGCTCTTCAACAACTTGTTATATAGATGTATGTATGTATAACTGCATATTGTAACAGTACTTCAGCACTTATAGGTAGAGGTTAAAAAACATTCTCATGTGTCATTGTTACACTAATTCTTCTTAACTCACTTTAGAAATACTTCTTTCTCCTGCTCTTCTCCAACTCTTGATATTTCTGAAAGATTTTCCTGTTGTTTGCTGTGGTGATGAATGATGATAAGAACAAGAGCCCAGATTGTCGTGTCCCATGTAACGTTGGGTCTTCACTTCTCTCTGGGTCAGGACAGGGTCGTGATGCCTGGCTGTGAGAGAATAGTGGATGGAGAATCAAGAGTACAAAGAACTGCTGCGAGTAGATCATGCATTTCTTTTCAGTGCCACAAAAATTAATTTGAGGGTGATGGCGAAAAGACAGATAGCTTATAAAGACATCAAATAGTTAGTTTCCAGCTGTTCAAAAAAGAAAGAGGCTCCCTGAGGCTTATGCTGCATCTTGATATTTATTGAACTTTAAGCTACAACCAACAGGCTGGTTAATAACAATTCATGCAGCTGTCAATCTTTTTGACCAATGTCATCAATATTTCACGCTGCCAAATAACAACAATTAAGAACCAGGACTGGAAGACACACTCGGGGCAAAAGTGTTTCTAACACCATAATGAAATCGACAGTGTGGGACAGACATTTCCAATGGGCTTTCAGGGAAAGGTTTTCCTGTGATTTTCTTTTCAAAACAGTGTGAATCACTGTTCTTTATTACACACTTAAAGTATTGATGCACTGGACGAATTTCATAATCTTAACCCACACAACTCAAACAAATATGTCTTTTGGAACACATGCTAATTAAGCATTTCTACCTGAAAGCATTTCTACCTGAAAGCAATGACTAGATTTTTTATATAGAGCTAAATTTTTCGAGTGTGAATTGAGTATTTACATTTAGGTAAATGTTTACACTCAGCATTAACTGAGATACCTGCCCTCCAGCCCAAATAAATAAAAGCAACCAACTCTATTTATTCTTTTTCAAAAACTTCATTTAAATGTTAGTATTTCACTTTAAACAGGCCATATCAACAGTTCTTCTTCCAGCCATAAACATAGTCATAATCTTACAAAACTTTGTAATGGTAACTAGAAATGGCTAAAAATAGTATAAATGAATAAAAAGAGAGCTATGCCCCTCCCATTATCTTCAGTGACTAAAATTTTTATTTTAAGATTATATTTTAATCATATTCTAATCCAGATAGCAATAAAAATGTGATTTTAAAAATAAATACTTATTTCAGTGTTTTAAAGGATATTAATAGTATTTATGTGTCTGTATATTCTAACTCTAAGTGGGCAAGGTTACACTCATAATTAAACCCAGCCAGGATCAGTATGCATCACTAATTTTGCAGTAAAGTCATACAAGTCCAGCAAAATGTTCAAACTGCCAATTTACGTGTCTGATCAAGCCCATTTTTCATATCTCTTAATGTCTCCTCTGTCCAACACACATTTCTGTATTTCTCTTGAGCTATATGTTGAACTTAGAGAAGTGACCAGATAAGATTGAAATACTATCCATAATATCCCTTTGGTATTTGTTGCTTTTTCAGAGAGCTCAAGCACAGATTTTTAGCTCAGATGCTTTTTATTTGATGTCATCAAAGAAAAACAAAGGTAAAGGCTCCAAATGAATATCAAAATCCATACTAGCAGACATCTTAAAAGATTCACAGAAGTGTGCCTGCAAACAACTTTGCAACTTCACTGTACTTTTAATGTTGTATATTATGCAGGCTTATGAGGTATTCTGTAATAGTTTCCTTAAATCACCCAAGAACTCCTGATCTTTAGGCTTACTAATATAAATGGAAGTTCTTAAATAAAAAAATAGGCTAGTTACAGAACAGGAGAATATACTTGTATGACTGAAAAATTCAGAAGAATGCTTAAGAATTCCAAAAGTACCTGCTAATATTGTGTAATGAAAATCAACCGAAAGCTGTTGCATGCTTGGTTGACCTTTTATCTTTAAATTGAAAAGATGATGGAAATATGTAGGCATCACACTACTTTAGATTAATTGTAAAATTGGTTAAAGTTGCATGTTACTTGCAAAGAAAAAAAATAACTGAAAACCTAAAGAACCATTGTGCACCTCAAATGGAATAAATTGTGCAATTAAGACAGGGGGAATAGGTATGTGTCCCATAAGGGTCACTTTGATTATTTTAGTAGTGCAGCACTAGTAATATTATTGAATGTGAATTTACAGTTTACAATTTACTTTGGATTCTATGTTTTATATATTAGATATTATAGATATTATAAATGTAAAGTTTACCTTTTTATTATTTTTCAGTTTGCTATTAATGTAGAATAAAATATAAATCCACTAAAGAATAAAGATTGCCTAAGTATGAAAGATCTACCAAAGGAGTTTTCTTCAAGGTAATAGAGTTATACTGATGATATTCCTTACCTAAATGCAAAGATCTCAGATTCCTGATTTCAAAGTAGTTTACCAGTGAAACTGCTTGCCCATCTACATTTCAATTACAGGATTGGAAGAGGGAGTCCCTTGGAAGTCCCATGAAGCAATACCCTAAAAAATGTTCACAGAGGAAGATTTCCACTTAAAACAAACAAACAAAAAAAACCCAAACCAGCTGATGAATGCATCAAAGGCCTATGCATCAGCAAAAACTTCCCCTCTCCTTGTCTTCCCTCATCTGCTAGAACCACCTCCTTGCCCACAACTCCTTTATCTGCCACTTTCTCACATAGCATGCTCAATAACTAAAGCCCTTCCCAGCTGTAGCCATGAAGTGTGACACCTCCTGGCTGCCACATAGCTTCACTCAAAAAACAGATATGGGTGTACAAATCAAAAGGGAGTCCTGGGCATATTTGAAAAGGTCCCATAATCCGGGTCGCTGGGGATCAGGGAAGTAAAGTGAGCTGAAGAACTCACTTGCTCCATCAGCTGCACGTGGAGGAGGCGTGCTCTTTAGCTCACTCACATTTCCTCCCTAGGGATCCCTGGGAGAAGAAAATAGGTGGAAAGTGATCAATGGTGAGAAATGGAGACTCATGGATTTATTTCCAGCATGGGGCTGGGACATGACAGGGATGTGCACCCAGTCCCTGGGCCTGGGATGTGTTCCTCAATCTAATGGCACAAACAGAGACAGTATGTTTATCTATATAGGAGGAAAAGAGATTGTCCACAAAAGTAAAGCTTGAACTGGTTGGTTTAAAGTAATGGGTCATTCCATTAAACCCTTTGATATTTCTGTTTTCTCCATGGTTACTAATCCACTAATCTCCTTTGCTCCTCCTACATATCTATCTCACCGGCTTAAATACTCAGCTATTTGGTCCTTAACCTCTTATTAAAACTCTGTGGTAGTTTTCAGTGGTAGAACAGAACTTCATTGTGTTTCTTTCACATTTTTCATTTCTTTCCACCTGAAGAATGTGGAATTCTGAAATATTTGATTTATTGAAAGAGCCAGTACAAATTCTATCAAAGAAGAAAAGGAACTTTTCTTCTCCTGATTTTATTGTTTGTGGCTGAATATAATGCCCTGTGAATATGATCTGGCTTGGGAACAGAACCTGTATAGAAACACAGGGGCATAATATGCACAGGCCTGTAATTCCCACCAGTCAGTCTTTCAATTTCAGAAAAAAATATTGAGTTGAAACAAAGGCTTTTTTGTTGTTTGAGAAACTAAAACCTTATCTTGTCCTGGAAATTTCTTCCAAAATCAATACTTTCCTACTGAAATTTTCGCTGCAGAGTAAAGTGCAGGAATAACTGTTCAGGTTTCCAGTATTTTGGCGAGAAGGTAAAATTGAAAATTCTCCTATGTAATGAGAATATATACACTTACATATCTCTTCTACATAGAATTAAATCTCACTATTAAAATTCAACTTGGGAGTTAGATTCTTGACCGTGAAGCATTGTGGCACTGGGATGGCTTGTAGGGACCTCCTCTGAAAAACAGAATGGCTGGGCTGGACCAGAAAGGCTGAAGCAAAAATACAAGCTGTACTCAGCAATTCTTACTTTCTGATCTCTGTTTCCAAAGTTTGCGTAAAAACATTTACTGGCTATGACAGTGTAGGTCTTAATGTCCAAAATGTTTCCCTCTTCTGACATCTTTCAAATTTTGAACTACAAAAAGGGAGATTACCAATTACTTCTCAGCTGTCTTGGTGTTACTGTATCCAGATGATGGAACACTTCAACAACTGTGTTACACATCAAGCTAATAACTATCTGTTTGCTGATTTCATCTCTTAGGAAAGTAAAACATAAAAAATTCTTAGATGCCCCACTGTGATCCTTGATTGTGAATTCATGTGTTCGGGTTAAACTGAGCTACGATAATGCAATGTGGCTGAAGACTGATATGTTCTGAATTTATTACACTGGGTATCATAGCCTTTATTGGACAAGCAAATGGAGAAAGAACATGAAGACATGTGGTAAGCTATCATGCAAGCTAGGCTGTAAAGCAAAGCTTTTTCACAAATATTTCTATGAACATGAAACTATGAACTAAGTGTGCTATTACCTCTTTGGCTACTGATGCAACAAGAAATGCCAACATTTCAGGATATCTTCTGGATTTCCCAGCATCAAGAAAAAGTACAATTTCATGGCACATTAAACCAGACTATTGGTGCAGTAGGTCAGCAGAATATATCTTTCCTCTTTGGATCTAGAATCTAAAATCTAAAATACACCAACCAGCACTCTATAGAACAAGTTTCCTACTAAATGTTCTATTATCAGTCATGGGACAGAAGAAGGCTTCTATATGTCTGTAGAACCTGTTAGAGGGTTAAAGGCAATTTGTCTGCCCACACAGACTTGCAATCCAATAGAAATTACATCTTATCTTCTTACTGTGGAAGAGCCAGAGAAAGGGAAAGGGAACCCCAACAAATCAATTTTCTGATATAGCAAAATGGAATGAGTTCAGTTCCTGCAGAGAATATATTTCAAACGTATGCTTTTGCTATACTTGCATCAGGTTTGAAAAGCCTTCATTAAGAAATGTGCTGGGTCTAAAATATGTATGTCTTTGCAAGCAGACAAACTGCAAAAAGAAAACTATTTGTTTATAATTATAAAAATGAACTGTGAGTTTCCATCTTTGCTGCATTTTCACCCCATGATTTCCTGGTGCTTTATGAAAGCAATCTGATGAGAATCATTTCTTTGCCACATATATAAAGGTTGGTTTAGAGTTGCTTTGACCAGCTTAAATGTATAAAATAAACCAATAGCAAAGTCGTCTATAAAAGCTAAGATGATGATTTCTGCAAGAAATAAAAACAAACAAACAAAAAAGACAATCTAGGATTCCCTTAATTTGGGGTATCCTGTATGGGATATTTTAGGGGCGCATAGGTTTTAGTCCCTTTCCTTTTTTGTCCAAATGTCTCAATTTTTTTTCTGATCAGTAGACAATCCTGTTCTCCCAGCAAAGGTCAGAAAGCAGACACTCGTTGTTACTGAGATTTTCAATGGCTCAACCCCTTATAATTAGGATTGAACTTATTGTCATTGAAATGCTACTACCTTCAGTAGGAGCTTGATTATATCAAAATGACCTAATCTTGTTCTTTTCAAGTATAAATATATATTTCTTCAATTTTCTTGTGGAAGCATTAGGAATTATTTAACTAATTGTTCCTAGTTCTCTGCATTTCACACCCATGTCAAGTCCTGTTTAGGCAGCATTGAAAAAGGGAGCAAAGAATTAGTTCTTATAATTAAAAATAATGAAACAAAATGCTTCAGGAGTATATAATCTGCAAAATAATAGCCCCAGGTCATAAGAACAAAGTGAGATTGTCAGCCTGTGGAATATACTGTACAGTACAGTGTAATGTAACCTCTCTAATTAAGAAAACAACTGAAGGGTACAAAATCAAGTGCAGAAGAGCCTTTTGTCTCTTCCCACTCTCCAAGCTTAAGAGGTGAGTCAGCTCTGAGCTGGAAGCTCCAGTCTGCTGCTCTGCTAGGTTCATACAGTTAAGAATGATCCTGATCTCCATGAAATCAGTGGTGAATGTCCCATCAACATGGTTGGGATTTCACTTGTTCATTATGGGTTGGCCTGTGGGTCTGCATAATGCAGTCAGGAATAAGAAATTCTCCTCCTTCTCAAAGTTTTTAACTTAACTGAAGCAAGACCATGTGTGCGACTATCAGCAAATTTTTGAATTTTAAAAGCAAAATTGAACTAAATATTAATTCTGAGTATAAGGAGAAACCATACAGTTTGCAAGTTTACTTTTGATTTTCAGCCATCCCTTTTGACTTTCCTGGTTTAAGCCACAATGCATGTAATCTTCTGGAGTTAAAATGATTTTGTGTCTGGTTAATATGTTCAGTGTTATGCAGAGCTCACCCAGTCAATGATACTTTCGTCAAGAAGTAGAGTAAGTATAGCCATAGCACTCAGCTTTCCTAGCTACTTCATGCAATTAGTTCTCACAAAGTCAAAATGAAGCCTTACCTACTATTCCTCAGCAGGAACAGTATTCGTGCATTAGATTATTTTGCCTTCTTGGAGAATACTGGCAGTGCGTAAACATTAATGGGTGTGCTATATTTTCAGCAGTCATGGCACAGCTAACTCCTGGTTTCTCTGATAGTCCTGAGCAGCCTGGCATGCTGATGTAACGGAAGTGAGTGGTGAGCTGACATTCTTCATCAGGAAAGTTACAGAATCGTCTCTAAGGCACAGCTTTGGCAAATACCATTGCATTTTTAGGTTCCACTTTCAAGAAGTGGATAAGGAGAAAACTGGAGGTGGATATGTGTAAAGCTTAAAGAAAGTTCTGAAAAAGTCTGGAAATATGGTTAGGATCTTGGGTCATTTATAAAGTTGGGAAAGACACATAAGAAGTTGGTGGGGCACTTCCTTTACATACATTTGGCTTCAGGACTGGCTTTCATGGAGCAGATGAGCGGTTTTCTCAGAAAAAGCTCTGGTAGATGAATAGAGGAGTCTTATAACACAGTGATAATGCATTCTCTGGTGATCAAGATGTTACCTGCATGGACAAAGTATCCTTTAGCAACTCTTTCTTTTTTTTGGACATAATGAAAACTTCAAATGTCTGGACCAAAAGATGTTGCTATTTTGACAAAAAGATTGAATGATATAGATGTAATTCCTACCTTCAGTTCTTCAGGCCTGTATTGGGCACAACTGACTTTCAGGTAACAGATTCAGATAACAGGATTCTTTACTGTTTAGGTTACCAGAGTTTCCTTGCACCTTCACAATTCACATACTTTACCCTGTTTTCTCCCAGCTCGCTCTCTCCCTTTGTCTAAGCTAGAGCCTGAATCTGGACAGCCTGCTAGAGATAAAGTACAGTCTGAAACCTTGAAAATACATGGAAATATTTTTACAGGAGTTATTTCTTACTCAGTTGATGTAAGCAATATCATCCTCTGCCCATGTACCTAAGATACGTAAAGCAAAATAGTTCTTTTCCTAGAAAGGACATTATCATAATAAAAAAATTCTTACTAATTTATATTTTTAAAAAGGCATCTCTTCTGTATGACCCTTTGGCTGCTGAATATTACAGTTAAGTTGGTACATGCTGTTAAAAATATTGCTCTATTTTGCCTTTAGCAGTCATGCAGCAAAATATTGCTCAGCATGAAAACGAAATGATAAAGATAAGGCAGTTAATAATTGGAAGATATGCTACTGTATCTCCTGTTATTAAAATGAGAAACACGAGAGGATTTGCAATACATATCTTTAATTATTTTTGTCTGTCTAATGAGGAAATACAGAACCAATGTCAAAAATAAATCAGAATCAGTTTTTATTTTATGGGATTAAAACCATTTATATCCCATAGGGACTTTTCCTCCACATTTAGGGTCTGTAATTCCAATCGATTTTGTAAAGTACTTTTACCAAAAATTTAGACCTGATTAACATAGGCCACTACAAATATTGAGATGGTTATTGTTGTTACCCCTGGATTATTCATATATCCCTATGAAAAATGAAATTTCCTAGATTGATAAACTTCATGACTTGTATCCTCAGCTGACATCAGCAATGCTGATGTCCCATAAGTCACAGCTTCTGTCCCCATGTTATTTTAGGATAATGGTGAAGAAAGTACAAATCAAACCAAAACAAAATCCTTTAGAAAATAAGCAGTTCAACTATAAGAATAAGAAGGTCATTGCAACCACTCATTTATCATAGGTAGCCTGGTTTAGTGGTCCAGATAGATTAAGGCAATTTATTAAGTTCTTAAGAATAAAAGTAAAATGTTCTTCTGGGTTCCCGTATCTAGTTATCAGATATGATTATATCATCAAATGCTATACAAAACTTATGTTGCTGGATAGGAAATAGTTAAGAGGTTTGCCTCTTGAATGCATATTGGAAAAATATTCTGGAATCTTACTCCTCTGATGCTTAGATTTTTTTTTTTAAATTATGTCAGAAGAAAAAATGGATATAAATTATCTGTAAATGTGTTTAGGCATAGAGCTAAAGGACTTTTAGAGATATTACTTGAAGGGATAAAAATAAAGGTCTGTATAGCTCTCTGTGTTGTAATTTGATATGTGCTGCATTTCATCAAAACAGTGTACACATTTGATTATAAGCCTTCTTGGGACGTCAAACGGCATATGATAGGAAAAGAGCCCAGTGAGTCAAGAGAATGAGATGGCTGAAATGATTCTGATATAATGTGCTAGCTAGCTGGAATATGCCATTTTGTCAAAATCAGAAATTCTGATAGGAACATGCTGGTTTTAATTACATTTCATTTAATGTAAAATATATAGGGTTTCAACAAGGACACAGTTGTGAACATTTCACTTCAAACAAGTTTTTCTTTTAAATTTGTATTTTTCATTAAACTACAATATAATCCAAACACAGTTTAAAACAGCATCTTTTGAGTACCTGATAGGATCCTAAAGCCATAGTTTTGACATGGAACAGCTCTCCCCCTTTTTTCTGAAGTGGCTACACTAAAGACACCAGCATGCTCCCAAACCCAGCTTTTATTAGACTACACAATTACTGAAATGTAACAAAGCAATGCTTTAAATAGCAACAACTCAGATCTTCAGTGCCAGTTCTGGAAACAAAACTGTCCTCTCCCTCACTACATCCTTAGCAAGTAGATCCTTTTTAATCCTTTTTACCAGTCCAGCGATGTTTTATTGTTCAGACTTCAGGTGACGTGCCTGACACCCTAAAGATATTTTCCATCACCTCTGAGATCACGTCATGATACTGCTCAGCTGTAAATCCCTTCTTCCAGAAATCTATCCATTTGCAGTGCTGGCCTTCCCCAGCGTGAGCTCCCGAAGTCAAACAAACTTTCTTAAGTCTTTCTTAAAGAGGGTTAAACATCCCACTCCTATCAGAGATTCCAGATTCACCCAGACTGTTGCAGACAGATCAAAATTCAGAGGGTTCCCCCTTTCTGCTGAACCATTTCTTCTTTAACAAAACCTACAATACCTGTTTAATCACGAGCAGACAAATCACACAGTTCTACCTTTTGGCATAGTGACCTATACTTTTTGTGCCCCCCCTTCCCCAAAACACTCTGAAGGATATTTATTATGTTATTGTCACTCCAAATACAGAGAAAGCTTTTAACTATCAGCATTTCCAAGGAGACAGAAATGTTTATTTTTGACATCTTAATTTTATTAAAAAAAAAAAAAAAGTAATGCATCAGGTTCCTCAGGGAGAACTTTATCCTCTATGACAAATAAACAAACAACAAAAAAAAGCAAAAAACCCACCCTCCTTGAGGGTCATCACTGTTGCCTTTTGGGGGGCTTTATGTCAAATTTTGGTTACTCTTGTTGCTAAATCACTGATATTGTAAAAAATGGTTACACTCCCATCAGTTTGCCTAATTTTTCAGGTATACATGAAATTCATTGTTTAGAGCTCCTCTGGCAGTTCCAGTGACTCTGAGATCACTGCCCTTTGGGCTGCTGTGGGCACCTTTGAAGGAATTGCATATTGTTCTGCCTTAATTTCATGTTCTGGAAGCATCCAGACTTTAAACTTCATAAAGCTTCAAGCAACAGAAACGTCTGAGCCATTTTCCAACATGGAAAAATCCTGCATTTATTAAAAAAAAAAATTAAAAAAAAAATTCTTTGCCCTTACAGAAAAATAAATCCCTTCCTCTGAAGGCTCTGCCAAAAGGTAATAGGACATTACAACTTTATGTGCCATAAGTATAGTTTCAGCACCAATAACTCTCCTTGCCATCTATTATCTCCTAGCAGAGGCATCAACAGCAGGGACTATTGCTTAATTATGTTATCAAATTTTAGTAGCTAATTTCTTTAGCTTACAACATAGGTTGTATAACAATTTATTTCTTTTATTGGTAGTGGAAGAAAAACCTGCAGTAGTTGCCAAATGTTTTCAGCAAACACCTTTTAATTTACTTTAAACTGATTTAGCATCTAGGATTAAAGTGTAATTCAAGGTGTGAGGGCTATTTCTCCACAAGAAACTATAACTAGTTATGAATAAATCCAGACTATATAGTACTGGAAGGGACTTCAAAAGGTCATTTGTCTACCTCCTTGCCCTAAGGCAGGATCTATGTTAATGTCAACAGATGTTTGTCTAATCCAATTTTAAAAGACTCCAGATAGGGAGATTCTGAAATCTGCCTAGATAATCTATTCCAGTGCTTGACTATCCCTGTCATCAGAAAATTTTCTCTAAGATGTAGTCTCAGACTCCTTTTGTGAAACACATGACCTCTGCAGCTTGTTCTGTCCATCATGTATATAAAAGATAAATCATTACCATTCTTATTACAGCATTTTTTATGTGTTTGAAGGTGGTAATAATTCCTCTCAGTCCCCTTTTCTCAAATTTTTCAAATATTTCTAACTTTGCTAGGAAAAGGAATGGACCTCTCCTCAAGATGACGTTGATAAGGAAGTGGATAAATCTTGAGATTGTTTCATAGTCCAGTGTAAAGGTATGAACAAAGGAAAGAAATAAAGAAATATCTCTACTGAGGTAATCAACCATTCATTCCTTCAGATGCATCTCTGTTGGGTAGGGGCTTGAAAACGATATACGATATAATGAATAATTACTTTCCTCCTTTTTCCAGTTTTTCTAAGTTTACCATTACTGTTTTCAATGCAGGCACAAATTTTGGAGGGTAAAATTGTTGTTTCAGTTTCCAGAACTGTTTTTTATTTTTTTGAGGGGGAGAGGGGTTGTTTGGGGGGGGGGTTGTTTGTTTGTTTGTTTTCAGTACAAGGAATTATTTTTAATATCTTAAGTGCATTGGAATGCAGTTCTCTCCAAAGTTGCCAAAGGTCTATATCGTAAGTAATCTAGCAAAATATCATCCTTAGAAGTCATAGAAAATGGATCTGGAAGGAGCTGGAAAAGTTTATTCATTCATTCTCCCTGCTAAAAGGGGGATCAGCTGTTCCTATGTCTCTCCTGACAGACACTCCCACATATTTTTAAAAAGCTCCCATGTTAGCATTTCCACAACCTCCCTGAGCAAGCTGCTCCCATGCACAATTTTGGAAGTTTGTACTGATATCTAACCTAAATCCCTTTTGCTGCAGTTTAAGCCAGTGTAAGTGTGTCGAGCTGATACTCTTGTCAATAGTATGAATAGAAATCAGGCATTTTACTGTTCCATAACAAAGAATTACACTTCTTTTAATGAAGCCTGATAATTTGTAGTGCACTTTTACTCTCCTTCATTTAAAACCAGGCAAAAAATAATTTTTTTTGTAGATGAGTAGATTATTTTTCTATTCAACATTCTATAACTTCCAGCTAAAGTATTTCCAAAGAACAAAAAAGGACTCGTAATAAACGTGTGTTTGTAAAACTAATTCTTAGTAATTACAGCGACTGTGGTTTTGCTGCTATAGCTCAGTTTTTCTCCGCGTCTTTTGTGTGTGTGTAAACTCCCACTTTCTGCAGCAGGCAACTTCTCTTTGGGTCTTTCTGGAACAAAAGTACCTGACCCTATTTAGGTAGGAGGGGACTTGAACAAATTACAGAACACCTGGTGGATCCTTACCTACTCATTCAAGCAGCTGATCAAGCAGTCCATCCCCGAGCAGTCTATTGATAACAGCCACTCACTTGCCCTCAGAGCCTGGGGCAGAGCCCAGGTCCATGCAATGCTTTTACTCTATTTTGTGAGCAAGAGGATGGAGAAAGAACAGTAGTTAGATTCTCATGTCCAAAACACCCTCTAAGTATGTATGTGTCTTTCCATTTACAAAAGAAGCTTGTGCAGATCAGACTCCACTTTTGGCCCACAAGTAAAGCTACTGGAGCTAGAGGGGAATCTAAGCCATTTCTATCGTTTCGCCAAAAGGAGAAAGCATCATTTTTCCCATGAAGGGGTAACTTCTTCCTCCAGGAGAAGAATGGGTTTGAAAAGGAATGAGTCTCAGACAGGAGTTTTTGGGGCACAATGTCTCAGGGCCCCTTTTGGAGTAAGACATCACACTTTGCAAAGGGTGTTGTTCAGAACCACGACTGAACCTTAAAAAAGAGAAAATGGCAAATCTCAATGCTTCTTTTTGCACTGCTTTGTAAAAGAAATGATCAGTGGGAATTCTCAAAGCAAATGAGTCAGCAGAGGGATCACAGCTTCCTGCTGAGGTGCCAGGAGTGATCCCTTTCTCTACAGAGTTTGAGATCTGGAGATTTACAGTTACCCCATGACCAGACCACAATGTGGATGGAGTGAAGAGAGTGGGTCTGTGCACGGGAATATCCTCAGCAACAGAGAGAAGTGAACCAGCTAGCTATTCCTTAGCTGCTGTAAAAGCTTGTACTTTAAGCTTGTACTTGTTTACTGAGTTTGACTACTTCCAATTTGTTGGTACCAATTTATTGGTACCAACAAAAATGAAAAAAACTAGCATATGAACTCCACACAGTACTACCTAAGCAAGAAGCGGGACTTTACCTTTGTCTGTCACCCTATGCTGTCCTTACAGTTTTTTGTCTGTTTTTTTTGTTGTGAGAGCATTTGCTCTCCCTTAGGAAAGAATCTGATTGCACATGCCTGGTTTTCTGCAGTAACACTAGCTCTGGTCCTTCAGAAATGAGATTTCCTTGCCACTCATTAATTGGGATCCCTGTGGGTTCAATGGCAAAATAATTAATTCAATATATTAAGAAATACATCAGATAGAAACACTTAATGGCAGCTTTGTAAACCACCTTCTATCCATCTCAGTGCTCCATTTAACACAAAGTAGGTTGTTCAGAGTCGGCCTGTTCAATACTGATGTCTAAGTTATTTATCAGTCAAAAAATCAGCAACATCATGCAGCATGAACCATAATAACATTTTTTTCCAGCAGTTCTGCAGAGAGGTCTTTGAAGGGGTGTACAAAAAGGTTAGGGTATGTATATTAAAAGTTGGTTGTAATTTACTTATCCTGAAGTTTCCAGTTTTATCAGGCAAACAGCAGGCTCATCTAAATTGTATCCCTAACAGGGGGAACAGCAGGGTGAGTGATGTAAGCACTGCAGAGCATTGGCTGAGCTAGCTGGTCCCAAGATGCAAAGGCAGCTTTCTTTATGGCAAAGGAATTTCTATGGACAATTTAGGATGGAGTGGCTTTGTGAGCAGTTAGCGAGCCTCCAGAAGTTACCACCCGGAGTTGATCATTTTTATCTATCTGTTGGAGATATGGATATCACCAGAACAGACTATGTGAGTACTTCCCAGCCCATTTCAGGGCAATGAAGTTAGCCCAAATCACCTCAGTGGGCAGTTCAAGCTAAAGTGGTTGAGTTTCTATTCTGGGAGCATGGCATGCTCTGGAGGCCAGCAAGGCCAGCTAGCTAGCTTCTTAAATTGTTGCAATTACATCCACCACAGGAAATCTGGCTGTGCTTTTTTTGTTCATCTTGCAACACCAGAAAACAGCAGCCAGAGTAAACCAGGCAGTTTGCTCCACCTCTTCCACGGACTGGCTCCGTGGGTAAGCCGTACCGCACAGTGGCTGAGATGCTGCAGTCCTTGCGGAAAGGTTCGGCCGCCCCACAAGGAAAAGGGGAAGTTGCCACCGAGCCGGCCGGCTCGGGCACTGCCGAAAGCGCGGAAGTGCCACAAGGTGCCTCCCATGACTCAGAGGGGGGCGGGTCAATCCCTAGTGTGCCGCCCTTGCCATCAGCCTGTGAGTTGCAGTGACCCTCAGTCCCTCCTCCACCGCCTCCTGCACGGCCTCCGATGACGCTGCGAGGAGCGTGGCGGGAGCCCTCGACCCCGCCCTCTCCCACATCGTCGGGCACAGCTACGCCCATTACCCCCAAAGGAGGCGGGCCGTCTACGGCTCAGCTGGTAAAAAGGATTGAGGAACTATCAGAGAAGCTGGAAAAGCTGGAACTCAATAAGGCAGGGAAAGGGTCCCTCCCTCCCTGCATGCAGCAAGCTGCGCTTGAACCCCCGGCCGGGAGGGAGTCGCGTTGGAGCGGCATCATTAGGGATGCCATCGTGGAAGGACAATGGCGCCCCGGTGCCTTAGGGGGCGGAGCATCGGCTCTGGCCTTTCCTATTGTCTATGGCGGGGGTGAGAAGAAGTGGGAGCCACATGACTGGAAACTCCTGCAGCAGGCCCGAAATACGGTGTCAACCTATGGGGTCAAGTCCGAGGCGACTCGACAGATTGTGACCTGGATTTTTTCGGCCGATCTCATGTGTCCGTATGACTGTAAGAACTTGATGCGGCTGCTGCTCACCCCCACCCAGTACCTGTTATGGGTGGCTTCTTGGCAACAGCGCAGCACGGAGGAGGCTATGCGTCACCAAGACCCGGGCGACCCCCTGATTGGCATTTCAGCTGAAATGCTCACGGGGGACGGGCCATGGTCTAGCTATCTAGATCAGCTCAACTACCCTCCTTCAATGCTCCAGTTGGCATCGCGCCTCGCCTATGACGCTTTCCTCGCCCTGCCCGGAGGAGGCACACCGTCCTTCGGCAGCCTGACTCAAGGGGCGACTGAAAAATATAGCAACTTTATCGATCGCCTCTGGGAGGCAATCATGCAATACCCTGACCTTACTGAGGATGGCAAGGGGCAAATGTTTAAGGTTCTGGCCTTTGATAATGCAAACAAGGTCACAAAGCAGATCTTGGCCTCCTTGCCAAAAGGAGCAGGGGTGGAAGAAATGCTGCTGCGAGTGGAGCGGGCGGAGGCGCAAAAGCAAGGGGCCACTGTTGCTGCGGCAGTCCAGAGTGCGGTTGCGACGGTAGTCCAGAAAGACCGAGGGTCAGGCCATCGGGGATCACCCAAGGGCGGTCCCTTTGGGGGGCGATGCTTCCGATGCGGTGAGCCTGGCCACACGAGAGCCAAATGCCGCACCGCGGTATGGTGTGATAACCGCCAGAGGGACTCCCATGCCACCAAGGCGTGCTCGGGAAACGGCCAACTGAGCGCGGTGGGGGGGCCGCGCATGGACACAAATGCGTCCTCC
This sequence comes from Apteryx mantelli, assembly GCF_036417845.1. Classification (NCBI taxonomy): domain Eukaryota; kingdom Metazoa; phylum Chordata; class Aves; order Apterygiformes; family Apterygidae; genus Apteryx; species Apteryx mantelli. The sequence goes on from NC_089979.1 coordinate 157,375,361, forward strand.
TGTGCGCCAGGGGGTTTTCTTCAACAGCACCGACCCGCAACCTGAGGGAGCCTGGGAATCGACGTGGAAACCACAGTAGACGTCACACTCGTTGACTCCTCGGTGCAGAAGATCCCCAGCAATGCCATAGGGCCGCTCATCCATCAAGATAGCTCCGTCGGAGGGTTGCTGGTAGGGCGGTCCTCCGCTGGCATTCAAGGACTTATTGTCTTGCCGGAAGTGATCGATGCCGACTCTACGGGCCGTATATATATCATGGCCTATACCGTTTGTCCACCTGTCTTCATTCCCAAGGGCAGCAGGATTGCGCGATTACTCGCCCTTGACACCTCGTTGGGATGCCCGCCACAACTCCAACCTTATCGAGGTAACCGTGGCTTCGGATCCACTGGACCTGCTGTTTGCTTTACCACAAAATTGGATCGTCGTCCCACCATGGGTGTCACCCTCTCACAACGCGGTGCCTCCAAACGAGTCGAGGCCATGCTCGATACCGGAGCTGACGTCACCATCATCAGCCGGTCTGTGTGGCCTACGCAGTGGCCAGTAGAGAAGCCGACAACATCCATTGCAGGCGTAGGGGGCCAATCTATCCCCTATGTCAGCAAACAGCCGATCCACTTGCAGTTTCCAGAGGGTCAACAAGCCAGTCTTAAGGTGTATGTGTTACCTCTACCTGGGACTTTGGAGGCCTTAGTTGGCCGAGATGTTTTGAATCAGATTGGAGCAGTGCTCACTACGAAACCTTTTTAGTCCTGGGCACTGCGGAGCAGTCGCCCAACCCACCGTTAACCTGGAACACCGATGAACCCGTGTGGGTTGACCAGTGGCCCATGAGTGAAGAGCGACTGCAAATCACCAAGCAGCTGGTCGCTGAGCAGCTTGCCTCCGGGCACATCAAGCCTTCTGTCAGTCCATGGAACACGCCTATCTTTGTCATCCCGAAGAAGAACGGAAAATGGCGACTCTTGCACGACCTCCGCAAAGTCAATGAACAGATGCAATCTATGGGAGCGTCGCAGCCTGGCATGCCATCGCCTAATATGCTACCAGACGGGTGGCACATACTGATAGTTGACTTAAAGGACTGCTTTTTTACCATCCCTTTACATCCTCAAGATACACAGCGTTTCACCTTTTCTGTGCCAGCAATAAACAAGGCTGCACCCGCGGAGCATTATGAGTGGGTTGTTTTGCCGCAAGGAATGAAAAACTCACCAACATTGTGCCAACTTTATGTTGCCTGGGCATTGCAGCCACTCCGAAACCGATGGCCAGACACCATAATCTATCACTATATGGATGACATTCTTTGTTGCCAGGAAAAGTCTTTTACAGATGAGTCACTACAACAGCTAAGTGACATTCTCTCAAAAAAGGGACTTATCATTGCACCAGATAAGATCCAGCGCACGACTCCGTGGAAGTATCTTGGACGGTCCATTGCAGAGTCTAAAATTCAGCCCCAAAAGACAGAACTCACAACGCGGTTGAGCACCCTGCATGATGTACAGACCCTGCTTGGGGACGTACAGTGGGTGCGACATTGTGTTGGTATCTCCAATACCGATATTGCGCCCCTGACGGCGCTATTGCGAGGCACTAATCCTGCTAACAAAATTACTTTGACACCTGAACAACATGCTGTGTTACAGCGTATCACACAAAAATTACATTCGGCATGGTCCTCTCGACGCCTCCTAAACCTTCCCATATCCCTAATAATATGTAATGGGAAAGACTCACCATATGCAGTCGTTTGTCAGTGGCAAAACAGAAGCGGGGAATCTCTCTCCCCTATTCTGATCAATGCCACTGCCAAACGCAAAAACCAAAAAGATGTATTTCATATCTTGGAATGGGTATTCCTGAGTGTACAACCAAAAACGAGTATCCAGACCCGAACCGAAGCAGTAGGTGAATTGATACGCAAAGGGCGATCAAGAATCTTAGAGATCAGTGGCCAAGAGCCGAACGATATCAGTATACCTGTTAACATGGCTGACCTAGAGTGGTGGCTCCAAAACGCTGTGGCCATACAAAACGCTCTGTTAGGTTTCTGGGGTAAGGTACATTCGTGTCAGCCTCAGGGAAAGTTATGGCAGGTGCTACAGTGAAATCAATGGATAGAAAAGTCCAGAGTAAGTAGGGAACCTCTTTCAGATGGCGTTACTGTCTACACGGATGCAGGTAAGCGCTTGCGACGTGCCACGTGCGTGTGGAAAGAAAGTGAGCAATGGAAACAGCACGTCATGGAGGGACAGCCTCGGGATTCCCTTCAGACTTTAGAATTAACTGCGGTAGTTTGGGCTCTAACTAATTGGTTGAATACCCCTCTAAACGTAGTGACTGATTCAATGTATGTAGCAGGGATAGTACCACGACTGGAGGACGCCTTAATAAGGGAAACATCTAACCCGAGGTTGGGAAGCCTGTTCATCACCTTGCGCTCTGTGCTGGGTCAACGAACAGCAGTTTGCTGTGTTATCCACATTCGTAGTCACCAGCTAGACGTGGGGCTAGGCCAAGGCAATCAGCTCGCTGACAGCCTGGTTAGCTCAGTGTGTCATCTACCCCCTATGGACAAATTCCAGCAAGCTAGGCAAAGCCATGACACGTTTCATCAGAACGCCAAGGGCTTAAAAAGGCAATTTGGCTTGACAGAGAGTGAGGCCCGAGGTATTGTACAGGCTTGCCCGAGATGTGGGAACCATGGCCCAGGTATTGGGCTTGGGGTAAATCCAAAAGGGTTAAAGGCTCTAGAATTATGGCAAATGGATGTCACTCGTGTTCCAGAATTTGGTCGGTTAAAGTATGTACATGTGACCATTGATACCTTTTCAAAAATGATATGGGCAACTGCATTACCCGGAGAAAAGGCACAACATGTGTGCAAGCACCTGTTGGCTTGTTTCGCCATATTGGGCGTACCGGAGCGGATAAAAACGGATAATGGACCTGCCTATATCAGCCACAAATTCAGGGCGTTTCTGTCCCGATGGGGAGTTGATCATGTTACAGGAATCCCACACTCACCCACTGGACAGGGCCTAGTGGAGCGCACCCATCAAGTGTTAAAAGACTACCTAAGGAAGCAAAAGGGTGAGGAGACGGACGCACAGCAGAGACTGCACCGTGCGCTCTTCACCCTGAATTATCTCTGTCTCATGGGCGACCGTGAGGAACCCCCGGTGATCATTCACCACCAAAATCTTAAGTTTAATAACACAACAACGTTACCACAGTTTAAAGTAATGTATAGGGACTCAGTCTCCGGAATATGGACTGGGCCCGTCCCTGTTGTCTTCAATGGTCGAGGTTATATGTGTGTCTCTACAGATCGTGGTCCAGTGTGGGTACCCAGCAAGAACGCGAAGCCTGTCTTGACTCACCATGACTCGTCCAACAGGCAAGAGGATGGGGAACCTGATTCTGGGGGTACTGCTCCCAGTGGTAATGACTCTTCACAAGATTGATCCCAGGCCAAACATGTGGGTAACCTGGGCGAACGAAACGGGCCAGCAAGCATTTTGCTTGTCACTGGCCTCAGCTACCCGACCCTTTAGAACGTGTTTAGTAGGGGTCCCAAGCTTTGACGCAGCGGCTTTCTCGCGCTTCGCTGCTCGTAATTGTAGTAAGAGTATTTCAACCGCTACCTGTAGTGTTACGCTCATCAATAGCTTGAACACAACTCTGCCTTGGGATCCACAGGAATTAAATCTGCTCGGGGCAATGCATATCAGAAACACGTCAAAAAACTGGACACAAACGTGTCTATACTTTAAAGGAGGGTTTCAGGAAAAAAGGCGGGGATCTGTACCACGCAATTGGACTGATGTCAGCCCGATGGACGAGCACTATCGAAACTTAACCGGTCCCTTTTGCGGCGTCAGTGATTCCTCCAATACGCCCCTAGGAGTTTATAAGCCCGATGACTTCCGGGGCGCATACAATATAGGGCCTCCCAGGGCATTGCCGCCTGAAGTATTTCTTATATGTGGGGACCGAGCTTGGCAAGGCATTCCTGGGAACGCAGAGGGGGTCCGTGCTATCTAGGGAAATTGACCCTATTGGCCCCGGATGCCAATTGGTGGAGGAATGTCACAGGAAAGGGGAGTAGTGTCCGCCGCAAGAGAGCTGTTACTGGCTTGTCCTCCGACTGTGATGACAGGGTCTCCCTGTTAAGTCCCACAGAGCGAGTGTTTCTGTCCTTTTTTGTACCCGGGGCGGCCGCCGGCAACGCCCTGAACCAGATCGGGCATTTAGCCTGCTGGGCGGAAAAGCAAGCCAACGTCACCACGCAGGTGATTGAAAGCCTGCTGGAAGACCAAAAAGGCCTAAGGCATGCCATACTGCAAGACCGGGCTGCAATTGACTTTCTATTGCTAGCCCAAGGCCATGGTTGTGAGGATTTTGAAGGTATGTGCTGCATGAATTTGTCTGATCATAGTGAATCCATTCACAAACAATTGCAGTGGTTGAAGGAGCACACAAGCAAAATCTGTCAGAACCATGAGTTATTAGACGAATGGCTAACTAACCTGTTTGGAAATCTACCTCAATGGCTAATAGGATTGCTTACTGAAGACTTACGCATTCTACTAATCCTTATAGTTGTATGTTTATGTTTATGTGTAGTATTAAGCTGTATTAAGAAAGCTCTGCTGAAAGTAGTGAACCAAGCCTGGATTGCTCAAAAACAAGAAGGGGGAATTGTGGAGGAATGGTTAGGCCAAAAGGGCCATGATCTGTTAAAAGTGAGCAATCCCGCCTACGATTACATAGAATAAGGCTCAGCGTGTGGGCAAGCTGCTGTCCTTGAAGTCTCCTCTAAACAGGAGCATCGCTGGTGTCGACGTCAAGAAAAGGGGAGGCAGCACACAGCTCTGACCGCAAAGCTAGTAACACAAGCAGTCGCCCGACACCAATCCTGTCACGGCACATCGCGCGTATACAGGGGGCCTTAACCAATAGTAGCATTGTCACTAACACAAGCAGTCGCCCGACACCAATCCTGTCGAGGCACATCGCGCGTATACAGGGGGCCTTAACCAATAGTAGCATTGTTGCTAACGCAAGCTTCTGCTCATTGTCTATATATACTCTGTAAAAGCTTGAATAAAGGGAGAACGACCATACTCATATTGAGACTCATCGTTACTCCGGGCCCGTCCCCTCACTCCGACACATTTTCATGATTCTACTGTGTATTTTTATTTTTCTAGTGCCTAAAGTCTCAATAATATTTTTAGAATTTTAAAGTTCCAAAAGATTTCCATGAAAGCCTAACCTCCTCCTTCTTCCCAAATATTACATACACTTTATTAATTAAATTATCAGTTGCCTTGAAAAATAATTTTAGACCAAGAACAAATAACATCTATGCTTTTGAAACATCATGCACGACATTATAATCTTGTACATGTTTTAATGTGTTTGTTTGAATCATCTTTGGATGGCTTGCTTTTATTTTCAAATGTTTTACGTAGACTTTCAGTAACTGCTATGCACTGCAGATGGCTTTTATTCTGGATAAGAAAAGTTTGATAATAATGTGCTGTCTAATTCTGCTGCTCGAGTATGATACCACACCATGTATTTTGGTTTTACAAATCAGTATTTACCTTCTGTTATATTTGCATATATACCTTTTGTGGTAAATGCTAATTGGAAATGTCAGAGTTCTCTTTCAACTTAATTAGCATAACTGCACACAGAAAAGAGTGGAAATCTCTTTTAATTTAAATAACATTTATTAAGACTGCCCAGAATATCATTGTTGATGGAGTTTCCTAGGTAACCTTAAGCATATCGACTGTCAACTTACAGAATTGCCTGACATCTGAAAATTCCTGTGAAGTTACAACACTGGAGAAAGAATGTCATTCAGCTGCTCCTTGATGTATTCCATTTTTTCCTCTTCTACACAAAACAGATTACTGAACCTGCATTTCCGAATTTTCTTCTTTAATTGTTTTGTGTTCCTGCCCTTCTTCTACATGCTTGTTTGGGGACCAAATATATTTTGGGGGGAAGCAAGGTCCCCAATCCACTGCATATGTAGAAAAAGCAAATAAGACCTTCTCATGCTGACAACAGAGAGCATGTTAGGTCGATCTAGTTGCCGGACAGATTTTTAGTTCTATCAAGGGGATCTGTCAGTGGAGTTTGTTCCCATCAAAAAAGCAGGATCTAAAGAAAGCAGTTGGTACTGGCATTTTCTAGCATGTGTGAGTCAAGTGGAAGAATGTGCAAGAGTGCTTTTCAGCGATGACATGTGAGGTAGGCTGAGAAATTCAGTTATAGACAGATGCATGAGACAACCCTTTTACTCAATGGCATGCATTGTACAGCCTGCCTAAATGTCCTACGTTATTTTCGGTAAATCATTTCTGTTCTGCCACATTTTCTCACACATGCTGTTGAAAAAGAAATTCACAGGAACGTACAACTGAAAAGGATTATTCAAGGCACCAAGGAGAGTCCATGGAACCTCGTTTCCCATTTGGTACCTACCTACTAGAACTTCAGACCTATAACAAAATACCCAAAGCCACAGCTGAACTATTAGAAGGTTTCTGCAATATTTCTGAAATCTGCACATGCAGTTAATCTGATCAAAAAATCCAGAAAATAACTGTGCTAAAACTTCCAGAATTTTCTGAAGGAGCATTTCCTACAGAATTTTTATATAATCTGTGTTAGACTCCAAGGAGAATAAAATACATACATATGTGAGGGCAATTTATGAATAAGTGACTACACAGGCATAGGGAAGGTTGATGGAAATGCTAAGGGTTAAACTAAAATAAGAAATCTATTCCCTTCTTAGAGTAAAAACGTCTTTGGCTAGGACAGTTTATTACCTGCTATTATTAAATAACATTTACAGTTTCATTTTGAAATTCTTAAAATGAACCGATTTCTGTACTTTGAGCTTTTTACAGAAATTACTGGGGCACACTAAAATTGCTATCAAAGATTTTTATTTTTATTTTTTAACTTTGACAACAGCAAATCAAACATTGTAATAAACTTTCTATATACAATATGAAAATAAGGTTTTGGAGAGATGTGATCTTTATCTTTAATGAAAGGCAACTCTCTTTGTAAACAGTTGCTTCTAAAAAGCACACAATTTTTCAGCAAAGACTTTCCCCACTCCAGAAAAATAAACCTCAGAATGCCGGACAGCTTTAACAGTATATTTGTTAGCATTCGGCAAAATGAGGTCTTTTCCTTTTTGGGCTTTTGTAAACTATTAGAAGGATATATAACTCAACTCTTAGAGCAATGGGTTAGAACACTGTTCATAGATGTCCTTTAGCCTGATATAAGACAAGTCACCTTTCCTCTGTTTCCCCATTTGCAAGATATTAATCTCCTTTGAAAGTGCTTTCATGTATGCTTACAGCAGCTGGTATCATTTCATTCATGCTACCATACAAATTAGAATAAAAATTATATCTCTTTAGAAAGACCTGGAAATGGTACACTCCAGTGTCTTCTTAACATGATTATTACCACAGTAAATATTAAGAATGAAGCTATGAAATTTCTTGAAAACTAACCCCATGCTAGACACTGTTAGTGTGCTATGTGGAACAACCGTGTTAGACAGGTTGAGTAACTTTTCTTTATTCCTGTAGCCGATGAATTACCATCTTGAATGGCAGCAGATTCTAAAACAAACGAAGCTTTTTCCATTCGAGTAACACTATGGAGCCTGTTTGAAAAGACTATTCCTTAGTGTCAATCCTGAGACGGTTGCTGAGCATTGTGCAAGGAGAAATACTTCCAGGAGTAATCCATGGCCTACACAATCACTGAGGTATGTTTTGTTTTGTTTTTTTCTCACCATTTGTAACTTAAACGCACAGATGGAACACATTTTGAGTGCAATAGAAATGAATCACTGCTCAAAGAATGTTTGAACTTTAATGTCTGTTTTCATGGGCACTTTAAGCATTTTGAAAAATATGCTTACATAAAAAAAGCTGCCATTGCATTGTCATCTTGTGTGATGTTAGAATACAGCGATATTCCCCTCAATTGAAATGTATCTGAAGGAAAGCTGATTTACAGCTCTTTTATGTTGTTGTAGTTGAGAAGGACAGAGGGAATGATGCCTACTGGTATGACAGATCTGGAAAAAGAAACTTAGCCTTAGGCTACAGCTGGGCTAAAGAAAGCTTTAAGGCCATATTTTATTTCAGCAAAATTACTCAGTTTCTTCCTTGTGGCTATATGGCTGTTAGGATAAGCTCTTGGCCTGCAAATGGGGCTTAGGTACACTGTCAAACTCAGTCCTCCTTGTGCATTTATAACTACTCTGTGTGCTACACAAGTCATTTCCAGACCCCTCTGGTGTGGTGGTTGTCAAGACCAGACTGCTGTTTTATGCGGCCAACTGAAACAAACTTTACAGCCTTGTGAAAAGCTCAAGAAAACACAAAGGGCGATACAGAAACTTTCTGTATACTCAGTGTACTGCGGAATAGATTAAATCTTGCAAACTCCTAGACTGTTAAGATGAGTTTGCAGTGTTTTTTCTTTTTCCTTTTCCACCTCAGTTTCGCATTTCAGGCATGTTTTGTCAGGTTGGAATTTCTGGCTTAGCAGTTTGCCCAGCCCCGTTCCCACACTCTGCTCGTTATCAGCGATGCTGTCACTCTGCTCATCAGTTTCAGAACATATCACTCTTTCTGTATTAGCAACTTCACTTTCTACAAAGCAAAAAAAAAATAAAAGTTATCAGTAAAATAAAATATTGTTGAAAAGGATGTATCTGGTTTGAGGGAGGTGGTATGAACATGCCATGACTCTTCCCTATGTGAGGAACAACTAAGCTCAGTTGAACTTGGTACAGAGGTGCTTTGCCAGGCTTGTGATGATACTCTTGACATAAATCAAAGGGAAAAGGCATAAATACGGGTGTGAAGCTTCAGTAAAATCCCTGTCATTTTTGACAATTTAGATCTAAGAGTGACACTGGCTCTCTCTTAAGAGAGTGATAAGGAGCTGGACCTCAGCAGCCGGCAGAGAAAGACCGATCATAGACTTAGTGCATCCAAGCATAAAGAAAATGTTAGTAATGGCTGCTTTCATCCAAAGCTTCCATGAACATTGCCTCATTTGTAAACAGCACTGCTCCATCACCCGCTTCCTCTCAGGCTGTTGCTTTTCAGCCATACAGTGGATTTAATTTGCTTCCAAAGCATTTATCTTCTCAATGTTTCTGTAAGCACTTCTATCAGCCTTCTCACCACTCTGGCAGCTGTGATCAGCCTGTGCTCCTAAGTTCTGTCCTTTACATGGAAGGAAGCTCTTTGCATATCATTTTCACTTACAATCTTTAAAACCCCAAATTATACATCCCTCCAGCAAGACCCTGAATATACTGGAAGTCTGAAAAGCATTAGGAGCCTCTCCATCTCCTAAAGCACTCAGAAATTTGGTAAATAGTAGGAAGGAAGTGGTGAAATTTTATATTAGCTGTGCGGTATCTTGTTTTATCTCTAAATGACTGAAGGATCCTTAACAAGATATGGTTGGCTTGTTAGGTGATAATACGGCTTTCTGGATTATGAAACTCAACTTGCTCAAAGCACCTGTAATCTAGTACTTGACAGCTGTCATTCACATCAGGAACAATAGAGAAGAGCGGGAAATTGTATGTTTTCCTTGTCAACTTATGAATGAATAAGAGGGAAGAATCAAACCGTGTTGGTGTAGATATTACTGCCTGCCACTTGATCCGTGAGTGTTGATGAACTGGCCTTCATGATGCAGACAAGAAAACACCTAAAGATCTATATCTAGAGGACCTGTAAGCATTATCAAATTATATTCACAAGGACTTTCTCAGTCTGGCTGGATTTGATACTGCATCAATTTCCATTTCTTGGAAATGAGTATTTAATTCTTGCATCTTTTGTTTTCATGCCACTCAAGTACATCTCTATTTGGGGGGGGGGGAGATTTTAATGCCATATCATATCAAAATTCATTTTACCCTTATTCTCTATTGTCTTTAGTCTGTTACTGGGGAAGTCAAGTCAAGCTTGATGCTCTTGGTTCATCCATCCATTTTACTAAGGCTTCTGCCCTTGTACCTCACAGAAGGTATCTCCAGCCACGTTTTGCAGTCAAGCCTGTACGGTGGGCCCATTTGAAGGTCCTTTCTGACTGCAGATCTCTTTGAAGAAAGTGTACTGATAACTGTTATGAGCTCACACATTTTCACTTTGAATATTTGTCATGAATGAACCCAGGCTTCTATAACCTTGTCTGTACTGGTTTGTGATGGGGAATCTGGCTGCAGCCCAGCTGCACCTCTGCATCTTTGTAGGAGTCCTGTGACTGATATCGTTCAGGTAGCTGACTCAACTCTGTTTTGTGGGTTGAACTTATTGTCTGTCACCCTATCTTAAATCTAACTATCAGTATCTTCTCATTCTAGAAATAAAAGAACTATCATTTCGCCACCATCAACTTTAAAGCTTCAGTGTGTCTGACTTTTACTTTAAAGTCCTACTTTACAAAGAATGTTTCCCATGGGAAAAAGAAAAGGATCACAGTCTCTCAGCACTGACCAAAATAGAAAGTGATATCTGTAACTGGGGTGTGAGCAATTCTCTGACAATTCAGGCTAATGAAGTTTTCTCTGTGAATTGCCATAGTGGCTTTTATGACAGGAAAGAGACCAGTAGTTCAACTGAAGTTCCTAAGAATAAAAATGCTTTCTTTAATAGTCTAAATTCAGACCTGATTTAAATGATAAAACTGAGTCAATGATCACAAGATTTGAATGTGTCTTCATAACTTACTGGCAACTAAGTGCAAATCACTTCCTAAAAGCCTTAGGATTTGGTGAATAAAATAAGTCATGTTACCCTCCTGTCCAAGTGTATACTTTGGTTTCAAAACATGAACACTGACTGTTAAGTGGAATTTGAACAAGACTTTGCATCTGATACTGCTGAACTTTGGATAACATCAATGTCCAAAACCTATCACAAGCTACAAAAAGAAAAATACACTTCTTTCAGTAAAATACATTAAGATATTTGCTTTTGGAGGAATGATCTGAGCTTCTCAATTTCATTTTGAGGCATGAAAACATCATAGGAAAGAGAATTAGGGCTTGTTCTGCATTTTCAGCAACTTGCCTTTTACCTTAGCTAAAAATATCAATGGAAGAAAAAGGACAGAGAAGCTGCTCTTCTTTGGGTCTAATCCCTAGCTCAGTTACATCAGTATAAATCAGCAAATCTCTTGACATCTGTGGAGATAGGCCAGTTTTATAGTAGCCTGGGAGAAGAACTAAGCACTAATCAGCCTAAAGAAGCACATCAGCTGCAGTGAGACTGCAGGACTTGTTACAACTCTGTAAGACTGAATATCATTAGCTTCCTCTCATTTATTTTACTATTAGGCTTGCAGCATTTGCACTGAAGTGCCACACATGAAAATAAAAACAGTCTGCTTCTCACATGTCCTGTATTTCTCCGTGAGATTGTTAGCTAAAAAATTAAGACACTGATTTCCTCAGTAACAAGTAAGTTACCTTCCATAGTTTTATGCAGAAGAAAAACCTGTCTTTTTGCTCATTTATTTCTGTGAATATACTCTTTGTAGGGTGAGAGGTACAGCTGGCTTATACAAACAGAGAATAGAATTGGCACTGTGAAGCACTTGTATGTAGGCTTTTAAATGGCAATTATCATAAAATTTCTGATGGATGTACAGAGCTTACCATCCTCTCTGCTCCTTGGAACTGTAAGCTGGGGGTCATCTTTGACCATTCTGTTTTCTCATGTATATTTTCTCACTAAGATGGGCACAAAGTTATTACCAATACTCGGCTGATATACAGCAGGACTTTAGCAAACAGTGCTTTCTAATGATCTGGTATCTCCCCGTTTGTCTCATTCCCTTTATTTTTGTGCTTAGCTTGAGAGTTTTTTGACATTACCTAATGAACTGATATTGAATGACTGGAATTGAGACTGAAACTTTGCTTGTAGCAGCAAGTTTGAGTGTTGTCCACAAGTAGTACTCAGTACCATGCAGACACAAATATTCAATCATTACAGAGCAAATCCCTTCTTAGCAATAAGAAAAGCAAACGCTAGCTGTAAAGACTGCTGTAACGAGGAATTTTTGAAAAGCAGGCCTAACAACAACAGAGTTGGATTCTCCTGTCTCACATTTTTCCCGGTGTATATATTGTGCATAAAGAGACTCAGTTGTATTTTCCTTTCACAGAATAACATGACAGGGCAACATTTCACAGCTTAGTATTTTCCATCGTGTTAACGAGAGGGTCAGGCACAACACGGTGATGAAACCTACCTGTGTGGCACCACCTCGAAATCCTGGTGAAGCAGCAATTGTGCCAACTGTTTGGTAGAGTGAAATCAGAGAGAGAATAGCAATTATCATAAATTGGGAATTTCAAAGATCAATATGGGAAATAGGACCCTTGGAACAATTTCTATTTTTTTCAGATTTCTTTATAAAAACTTGTCCTAAATTTATTATGTTCATACAGCAGTATACAATGCATATCTTAGTAACAAAATGTGAGATCATGTATTTTTAATCTTTAGCTTCAGCTATTTCTCATTATTAAAATTGCTTTTGAGCAATGATACTACAAGTTTTGTAGAACAAAATTTATATTAAGACGATAAGGATGTTCATTTTAATTGCACAGAAATAGGTGATTAGCATTCTGATTCTGTCCTTATAAACAATGGCTTCTGATGTGCCCTGTAGAACTCAAATACCCATCTCTCCTATCCATAATTATTGCTAATTCTTGAGGTGTCCTCAGACAAATATTGCTGTTGTAGAAGACCATTTCCCGCAATCAGTCACAGCGCCTTTCATGAACCTGCCTTGCCATTTATTAAGTGCTAAACAAATGTTCCAAAGCAGGTAAATGGCTGATTCTGAGGCCAGTATATGTAATTCAAAGTAAGATAATAAATTAGCTCCATGTCCTCCTGATTGTGTACATTATGATTAGGATAGCAACTGTGCACTGAGAAACAAGGTTAATATAAAAAAATGAGGAGGCCAAAGGGGGTAAACTCAGCTAACTGCTCCAAATACATTAGTAGTGACAACCAAGTTACATTCTTTCACTTTTCTTTAAGGAGATTTCTCTAAAGGAGTGTGATGTCCTTCTATTTCCTTTTCTCTTTTATACATATTACTACTAATGGAGCAAAGACTAAAAGAAAATGCTGACTCACTTTTTTTTAAGAGCACTTAATTAGCTGTACATGAGCAAGCTTTCAGGCATCAGTTGCAGCAGCTCTGCTCTTTGTAAGTAGAAGCTTGCCATTGCCACAAGCTCAAGCTTTCTTTATGGTCAGTCCATCAAAAGGCTATTGGTACCACACATTTATACTTGCTTTAACTGGAGCTCTGCCCTATTTCTGTGGTGACACATGGCAAGATCTGATTTGGCAGGGTTTAAATAAACACCTACTGAAAATTAAATTCAGGTGGGAAGCATTCACCATGCAAAGGTTGTTACCTGGTTGTGTACTTAAATTAGCTTCAAAACTACAGTCTAGCATTCAGCTGTAGTAAATACTTGTCTGTGCTCTTCCCTCTGCTGAAGCATCTAATACTAGGTTGTTTCTGAGAGTAAAGACACTTTAAAATGTATTAACACAATGAAACAGATAGGATAACAGTGTAAGAATAATGTGAAGAAAAATAAATAGTAACATTTTTCAATGATTAGAGGAATTATCTGTTGTCTTACTGTGTTGTTTTAATGGGTGATCCAATTGAATGATATGATTTTGCTCTCACTTGAACTGGTGTAAAACAAGTTCAACTTTTGTGTGAAATCACTTGAATGATTTATATCCTTATCCTTAAGGACAGAGTCAAATCAGACTCTTGTTTGCTTGTTTGTTTTTGAAGCTTTGATATAGTTTAAGTAGGTTTGCTCAAGAGAAATGTGCAAAAGGGCTCTGTGTAAGTTCCAGTTTGGGTTTTCATGACTAGCTCAAATCTCTGACTGTTTTTTTCAAGGGACTTGATATGGGTGATGAGCGTTTGGACTGAACTGGCTGGTTTATGGGTAGGAACAAAATAACTTGTTGTGAAGGCCTGGTGGTGAATTTGGCTATTCAACGCAGTTCTGCTTTGGGATGTTGGAACATGAAGTGAAATTCATGGGCTGTAAATCTGTGAGAGCTTAGGATGAGAAAGAAAGTTTATGACCAAGAAAATGGTCTCCTTTCTGATACATGATTTGTGGTTTTTTTATTGAGTGAGAATCTTCCAGATTTTGTGCAAAATGAGCAGTGGACAGTACGATTAATGACAGAGCCATTGGATCCTTTGGTTAAGAATATATTTGCTTGGTAAAATGAATAGCATATGTCATGATGAGGCTTGCATCTTGGTACTACTACTACTATAAATGTTCTCTCATTGTGTCAATAAGACAGGATGTTATTCACAAGGACTAGCATTGTTCTCAAAACAGATTTAGGAAGATACTTGTTCAATCCATCCAGAAATATAATAATGCAAAGAAAAATTTCCCTTCTCTTTGTCAGCTTTTTGCATTTCGTATTATAAAATCATTCACAAAATATAGCTGGAAGGATCTTATAAACCATCCTCCTTCCCCCGACAAGATCCTCAGCTTCACCTAGGCTGTTCCTGGCAGACATTTCTTTAACCTGTTCTTAAAGATCCCCAGTGACAGACCTTCAACTGCATACCCATACAATGAGTTCCAGCGCTCATCTGTCCTTACAGTTAAAAATTATTTCCTATTGTCTAACCTAAATCTAATCTCTCATCTAACTTAACTCTCATACTCTCTCATTTGCTATTTCTCAGAATACTGCATCCCCAAACCATTTTAGGGGGCCTGCAATATATGCAATAAATCTTGTCACTAAGACACCGAAAGAAGGATTACTGTTCTTTAGGTATCAAAATGAAATGCAAAGCTTGCTATTTATATGTTTCTGCATGGCTTTCTGCATGTTTCCCAGTCAAGGTTACCAGTCTAAAATGCGTGTATGACTACAGTAAATCTCCTTATGCCTCTGTGCAGGCACATGCCTCAGGAGATCAGTATTTCTGTTATTGCTGACATAGAGAATACTGTTTAGGAAAAAGAGGTAGCAAGTATATCCTGCTTTGAGGATAACTTGCAGTCTTATATACACCAGTGTGATACTATTTCAAGGTTTGCTTTTTGTTCTTATTACTAAGCTTTGATTGTGTAATTTCTGCCTATAGCTCATCTGTTATGTTTTGTTTGACACCTGTGTTTGAAGTTCTGTGGAGCAGCAAGCATCCCGTTATCTGTTTACCTGTTATTAGCAAGAGATAGCTATCTTTGAGGATTCCTAGGTGCAATTTTAATATACTTAATACTAATTATATTTGGATGGTCACATTCCTTCTCTAGTATAATTTAATATAATACTTAGTATAAAAAGTATATATATATATAAAAATATATATGAATGTGAATATATACAAAACTTAATATAATTAAAATTTATATTGTTTATGTTACTTTGCATCTCTTTATACAGAAACACTGTGGCTGCACAGTTTTCCATTTGAAAGCAGTGGAGAATGTCTTTAATCCAATGTTTTCTTTTGTCTATCAGTGGGAATTCCAGTTGACAATTACTTTTGCTATGTTCAGCAGCACCTATTCTGCACTTTTCAAAGATAGCCGTGCCCTAACAGTTACCAAGAAGAGATCCACTGCTTGTGTAATTTGTAGATCGCAAGGAGCTGCCTCTCAGAATCCAATGACCTACAAAAACCATACTAAGAAGACATTAATGAATCAAACATAACACCCAGGTTGAGTTTTATTTGTTCATTTAAGGTGTTTTAAATTCTTTTAAAAAATATATTTGTTGTTATTTTAAACTATAAATAAATGAAAAGTTTTGCTTCTTAGCAGTCCTTAAATGTGAAACACTGAAATGAAGAGGAAAAAACATGGGCATTTGTTAATATCTGCAGGCTTATCAGTGAACTCCACAGAGTCCAGGCCTTTTGCAGTCCTAAGTATACTTGTCATGAGAAGGAAATTCTGTGTACAGAATACAAAGCAAAAACAAACAGAAAGTATCTTCAGATACTATCTGTACTTCATCACCTCCATGTTCCATTAGGCATACTCATGATATTTAAAGACCCTCTTTTGCCTTAACAAGTGCCCTGGCTCTCATCAAGTACCTCATTATATCACAATTAAAGAGGCTTTGCCTTTCAGAAGGTGGAGTAACCTTCCAGGAGTTAGCTTCATTAGTCAGTCTATTTTAGTAAATTTGTGGTTTACATACATGTAAAATAATTTCAATTTGTAAATCTCTACTCGTACCTGCTAAGTAGCTATAAACAAACACAGATTCTAAGATGAGACCCTAATAACTGTGTCTAATTTATCTTAAGTCCCTAAAGTCCTGCAGTACATGTCAGATGCCCAGTAGTTGATTCACAGCTTGCTGACTAAAATGAAAAAGAACCCCTGGGTTACTGGAGCTAATAAATAACATTGCAGATTTCTGCTATTAAATACTGCTGAAGCCCTATAAGGTAAGAATGTCAGGATCAGCTTTTTGATTCTTTTATACCAATGCACAGAGTTAGTGATTTAACACTGACACCTCTCACACAAGAAGACACCTTTCATTCCTGAAGAGCTACATGGCTGATCTGATTTACTGTAGACCAGCAGCTAACCAGCCTTGAGTTGAAGGAGAGCTGTTTTAAGAATGAAAAAGACTTCAGTGTAAAAGATGAAAACAGTAGTTTCTCCCCCCTGCCCCCCCCCCAGCTGAAACAATGGGGGTGAGGGGGGAATTGCTAAATAGTAGGTAGGAATGATGGGCTAATTCTGCAGTTGTTCCAAATATATATTTGATAGGACCATTGGAAAAGGGAACATGGCTATCTCCCAAGGATGAACTCCAGGTAGAGCGAAGTATGAGGAGAAATCAGAAAGAGACCAATAACAGCATTAGCAAAATATATTCTTCAGCAATTATGCACATTTACTTCTTATTATAGAAAATAAATGATCACTTTGTAAAAAACAATACAAGCCATTTGTACTTAATAAGTTCTGCAAGATACAGAATGACAATCATTTCCAGAAATCTTTCTAATGCAAACAAATTTGTAAAAATAAATTTGACAGACTGTGTAAATGTATGCACTTTGTAATTTTTTGCAAATATGTAAAGAAACCCAATGACACTTTATTTCTTTATTGCAAGGAAGAAATTTGCCCCAATTATTTTAAGGACTTTATCATCTCATTAATTTTGGAGCTCTGAATGTTTTTATACAGACACAGATAAGAATTATACTAATAGCTATATCAAGATGTTTATAGGATTAGATTGTAGACTATGGTACTGGAATTTATTTCTTTCAACAGTTATCATCCATTCTGTCTTCTTACAGAAGTCCTTCCATTTCTTCAAACATTTTGCTAATCTCTTCTTTTGCTGAGACTCAAAATAGTAGTTGCCACAGCATCTCACCTCCAGCTATCAGAGTTCTTATATGTGTTAATATAATATAAGATACTGTTCATCACAGGAAAACTTTTCTAGCTGTATAGTGGGTGTGCTCTCTCTGAACGAATTCTGGAAATCACAACTGTACCACTCTATACGTTCTCTTGCAGTTTTATGGAAAGGCAGCTCCTCCCCCCCCCCCCCTTTTTTAACATGACAGCACAATTTGCCACTAGCGCACCGCTGAGGTATAAATGGAGTTTCCATATCCTTAACATCTTAGACCATAGATTGTCATTAAAATCCATTTAGTCTATAAAATAATACAACAGTAAAACTAAGATTCTTTGAAACGTGTTTGATGAAATTTGATAGCAGTGCTTGAGCCTTTTTGTAGAGTGTAGAATTAGTCTCCAAAACCTTGACAGTACCCACTCCCGCTTGGCATAGAGATGGGAGCTCTGTTACTGCCATTCCTATAATTCTATTATTTATAGACTTTTTGTTTAAAAATGAGGCATCTGTGTGTAGTATTAGCTGTGTATAGCATAGCTGGCTATTTCTGCTGGAAGTCAAAGTCATTGGACACTGCACTGGCCACATCAGTGCTGAGCTAGCAGGCTAGGAGGTATGCCTTAACCACGTGAGTTCCTGGCTCACTTGGACTTGATAAATGGAGATCTTGAACATGGAGAAACCAGCAGAGCTAGGAAGACACCCCACATTTTTCAAATGACACTACATGTATTTCCCTTAATGTGTATCTGATTCGGAGTATGTGTGCTTTGTCCCTCCTCCATGACCTTCTCTCCGTAGTGCTTCCTATCTGTTCCACTTGAACAGAAGTACCCACACACTAGCTTCCTTGCCTCTCATTACTCTAGACATTACTAACTGCGTCCTTTAACTTCATGCTTCAAAGCACAGGGGTCTCTCTGCCATGATTTCTTGATATGTTACAGTCCTGAGCCTATCTAAGCAGTGCTATCACACTGAGGGTCTGATTTTCATCAGCAAGCACATTCCTGTTATATTGCAAACTTGACTGATCTTCCACAGCTTTTTTTCCTCTTTGCCCATTTCAAGAGCCAGCATAAAAGGTATCTGAGACCTCTTGCTCTAACACGGATGATACAAGCTTAGGTACACGTTGGCTTGAAATGGCCGAGGCCAGGGATATACTGGTCCTCTGAAAATGTCTGCTACTAAAATGAATTCTAGTCAAATGGAAAGACAACCTTGGTATCTTTCTTCTCAGAAGCTGACTGTCACCAGATAAGGGAAATTGGGATGTTAGAGTGCATATTTCTACCCTTACCCCTTACTCAATTTTACAGACCTATAGTCTGTGCTATGTCCAATTAATATTTCTTCTTGAACATAAACAAATGCACAAGATCTTTAGTTGTTTTTAAAATAAGTGTGATTTTATTTATTCTATCAAATCTCATATCTTACATTACTGAAGCTTTCGTAAGACAGTTCACTAGATCAGAAAACCAGCTGTGAAGGGGCCAAAAATCATACCTTACAATGGCACTGACAAGAGCCTTAGATCAGCGGCAAATATTTTGACCAAGTATCCTACTTCACAACAAAGCTATAAAGACTATTGCTTAACCAGGTGATACTTTTCTGTGATATACTGGGGTTATATTCTGATTTCAGGGTTTAATCCATCAGTAGAGATTCTGAGACAATTTCTCAGGTGCTATAGACTAAATCTTGCTCTAAATAGCATTCAAGCAAACATGAAATAGTTCCATTGTCTTCACTGTAGTTAGGCTTCAGAAGTCTAACAGTAAAAAACAAGCACTATGTCATTTTTCTTTTCCTTAAAGGAAACACTAGAAGAGTTATGGTAACTGTGGAATTAAATATTTCTAAATGATCTGTGAGTATGCAAATGTGAAATCCATTTTACTATGATCATCATGAAGAGACATTCTGAAAGACACACATGGCTGGGAATTTCCTAACACCCACCAAGCTGTGCAGGAATTAGGCACCTAACTGTCATCAGAAATACAGACCTTGATGGTAGCATGCCACAGGTCTTAGCATTACCCCTTCATCCTAGCTAAACAGAAGGGAACAGAGGTCTGAGTACAGAGGAGCTGACTAAGAGCAAAGGGAAGTATATCCTACATCTTCTGGCCTGCATGAGCAGAAGTGCGATGCGTTGCTCCCTCCAAAAGAGGTCTAGGCGTCTCGGGCAGAAAGCTGTCCCAGGGCTCCTGGACACAGCCCTGCTGCAGCCCACCCCTGCCCTGGGGCCGGCCAGGCCTAGAAAGCTACAGTTTGACTCTTCACCTGCATCAATTCCAACTTCTCAGAGGTCTCTTCTAGCAGACTACAGAGCTGGGCAATTTCCTTTGCTGCTGCTTCTCTTCTGCATGGTTGCCTGGATACTCAGTCTCCTTGAGGATCTTCCTGATTAAAGTGCAGTTGCAATTTGGTGATTTGAAGACCCTGATCTGTCATCTAGATATAGAAATCCTTAGTAAAAATTGTGATTTGTTAAGTGCCTGCTTTAACGGAGTTACTTAGAGACAGCTATCCAACAATAAAATGTTAGGATTCACAGATTTTTTCCCTTTTACTGATAAACATATTAAAAGTGAAATGAAGTTTAGTAGTGTTAATGCGCCATTTGTGTTATTGTGCAAAGCAGCCCATTTTTAGCATTATTCTTTCCTATACTTCATCTAGCTCTCTTTTAATGAGCAACCTAATGGCTGCTTCTGGAAACAGGTATCATCCTTTCGTAACGAGAGAATGCCACAGGCCAATTGGCTTATTGCAACCCTTGTTTTCTTATGGCTTCCACAAATTCCACTTTTGATCTAATGCTTGGAGAAGACACATGATAAATACACTAAATTATACCAGAATAGGAGCATCTTTGGGTCTGTTTCTGTGCAGATCATACAGAGTTTAGAAATACCTGAGTTTCCTACTTGGTGGTCAGCGTACATCACCAGCTTTGCTGTTTTCTAGAATTACAGCATATTCAGCAGTAAAGACGACCAGAATTGGAATCCAATAAATGAATAAACAGCATGCTATGAAGTTATCTAAAGCCTGAAGGAACCTGTCACCAAATAAATAAATAAAGTTTTCATGCAAATATGACAAGAAGTGAAAAATAAAAATATTTAAAAATGGTCAGGAAATATTTTCCTATTCCACCAAAAATAACAATAAAAAAAAACTTTTTCCTGGGAAAAAAGCAAAATTATTCACAAAAGAAAGTTCAAGTCAATCTATGAAGGTGAGATACTTTGCCAAAACATCTATAGTAGGGTATATATCTCAAGTATATATTAAATCAAAAATTCTTTTTCACACTTAGTAAATTTTTCCTGATACAAATTTACAATGATTAAATTATTGAGAAAACATCAGTCTCCAGAAACTGAAAGGAAAATTCACTTGATAAGTATTTGCAGTCAATTTACTTTTGGCTTGATGTGAAGAACTTAGAATTATGTGATCTGGCTAGAATTATGTGATCTGGCTAGTCATCTAAATACTGTGCTTTTGTTTTGTTTTTACTTTATGTGAAATAATGAGAATATTAAATCCAGTGCCAGCAATGGTTAAAATTCTCTCAAGTCCTTAATTAAATCTCCCTTATTTTTTTCAATTAGCCGTGACTTTCTGAAAGCCTTTGAATTTTGCTGTAGCATTCATTCAGCCATTTCTGATTTACAGTCAGGCAAAGAAAGTGTCCTTCCCATTTCAGTAAATTTTAAGGTATCTTTTTGCTTCCGTCTAACTCAAAAATTGCTGAATTGTTACAAATCAGAGCTTTCAAGACCATCAGCTTTCAGTTCTTATTCAGCAATACTTAATGAATGTGTATGATTTTAGCACATTACTGAGTAAAGATATAGGAAAATATTTTGTTCAACTAAGTTTTATTTGTTAGGAACAATCTATTATGATTGTATAATGTGCATTTAGAAACTCAGTATCAGATTCAGTGTCTTTCTTTTTCATTTTCAGAACTTCAGTTTTTGTTTAATTTTATAGCCATGGTCTTTCTCCCCAAAAATAAAAATAATTGTGCAATGTGTGAAGTAGTGCTGAATGTCTAGCCTTGTTTCTGCATATGAATTACAAGCTGTAGCAGCTGCTGGTTGTCCCCCTGTCACAAATGACACATCCCTTCCTATGTAGGCCGGACACAGAGTTTCTTTCAGAAATAGGCATGGATTTTGCAGTTTTCCTGTCACCATCCTCTTTATCCCCACATAAGTGGCACCAGTTCCCCTCCTAAGGTAGAAGAACAAGTAACGGAGATAAATAATGTGATAACAAGTCAAGGCAAAGCATAAGACGACAGGTCAGTTGCTTGCTGCTTTCTTTGTTTGCCCTCAAACTACAGTATTATAATGTCTTTTTTTTTTTTTATCTTTAATGCTGAACACAAAGATATGTTCACTACTCCTTCTGATGCTAACATATTGAAACCTGGATGGTGCAAGTCAGGCACTGGTATAATTTTCTCATATACCAATCTTACTAAACTATAGTGACAGACTGCAGAATATTAGGAAATTATAGACTTTGTGGCCTTTAGGAAAGAAGACACAACGCTTTTTTTTTTTTTTCTAATTAACTCTACTACTGATATTAATCTCAAAGATGTTAAGCAAGAAGATGACACAGACCTTAAGAGAAAATGAAAAACAAAATCAGTGACAATATATTGCAATCTGACAACACCTCCTATATATACTGGAATAGCTGTTCTCATTTATAGGCTTTTAGGAGATTTTAGCACAGGTTGTCTGATTTTTACAACCTGGGATACAAAAAAGAGGCGGCATGTGTGCGAAATGAATAGTATAATGAAGTAAGAAAACAATCTTTTTCTTAGGGCAGCAAGTGATTGGTCTTAGTCAATCTTCAGAAAACTAAATATAGAAAGGTTCAAAGAGGATTAAATCTGCAGTAACTAAGAGTGTCTAAAGAGGTTATGAAATGAACGTAAAGTTTAATTAATTCAATAGATGAGGAACTGCTTAATAGCATAATTACTTGAATTTATTGCAGATATTTCATAATCTGTAAAAAATGAACACTTTAACCCTGGAATTACTGAGTTGTACAGTTCACTCCTTTCTACTGGATAGATCATTTGCTTAATTATTAACAATTATATTTTTATTATTATGCTATTTTAAAAATATGTATATTCTGATTTACATTTCTCAAACACATCAAACCTCCTTACGTTATGAAGAAAACATACATGGCATTTACTTTCTAGGAATGTATGTAACACCTGGGCAATGCTGAATGCGAAGATATTATTTCAGCTCTGACTTGTGCTGAAGAATCCCTGTACGCTTACACAGAAATGAGAATAACCTCATAATGTGCTACCTTTTTTCCTGCGAGGTAGCACAACTTGATTACCATAGAAAACAAAACAAAACAAAAAAATGCTGTCTTAGCTCCACAGAAAAATACCTGACACAACTGGATTCCTATGAGCTATGTCTTACTGTAAATACAGAAATATACCTGTCTCACTGTATAAATCTCATATGCCACCCATTTTCTGATGCTTTTAAATACTGAACATAGTAAATATCATAGGTTTATAGATTCCTTAATACATTGCTTTTTCTTCCTCTTAAATCTGTCAGGAGATTTTTTTAAGTTACTATTGCTACTTCATTTCTACTTCTTTTTGTTTCAGTACTATCTGCAATCCCCTGGTTCACACCAGGATCCCCCATTGTGGTTGAGGTTATAAAGGTATAACATTTTTTCCTGAAGATTTATATTGATTGATAAATTAATAATTCCATGAGAAGGAGGCTTATGGTTGGGAAGTATTTCATGAACTTAAGGAAAGTTCATTTTAGAATTATGTCCTGGGGTTTTATTACACTTAAAAGAGCACTAGTTTTTGGCACAACTTCTCTCTCTACAATTAGATGCAGAGACTAAACGGGGAGTTTTGCAGATCTGGACTTGATCACTGTGTCATGAGACGTATGTAGCATGAAGTAGTTTTTTTCAGGGGGTCAGGGGGCTTAAAGAATGAAATTAAAGAACAGCCGGTGATATAAGCAACAAGATTTTACCATGGCTATTTCAGCTATATTAATCAAGAAGTATTTTCCCATGCTTTCAGAAAGCTCTGGGGGCATTGTGACGTAATTTGTCATCACAAAGCGCTAAATGAAGATAGTCGCTTAATGGCACCTTCAAAAGCACCTAAATGCCTTGCATCTTCAAAAAATGGATTTAAATCATTTGGTTATATTTAAGATTCATGTACTTTCTGATCACTCTAAATACATTAGATGCCACCATATATTTAGAGGTTCCTAGACCGAGCAATAAACTACACAAATCCTCACAAAGACTGGAAGGATAACTTTGCCTTCCTTTATTCAGAGAAATGGTCCCTCTAAGTAATGTGTGTAGCTCTGCCCACAAATCTAAATGCCCATCAAAGAGCTTCTGTCTTTTTGGAATAAAACTGTCTCTATGTACTTTACTGACTGCAAGCTCAAGAGCTGGACACTGCCCTACATTTTTTTTATTGATGATGTCAGTATTAGGTCACATTATTATAATGAAATCAGCATGGATTTGTACATCCAACAGTGTTTTGACCTTTTCATTGCATCTTGTGGCTGATGTTCAGAAATTTTCAACATATTTCCATCAGCTGGATAATGGATTTTTATCGTATTAAATGAAGTTCTGGGAAGAGGCAAGCTGGCAATGGCACAGACTAAAACTACTTCAGATGCCTGTGGCTTTGACCCATAAACAAGATACTCATGTATTTCTTCATTTCATTTTTAGTAGCTATTCATAAAAAAACAAATCTTGAAAAATGCAATGCATAATGACAAGTGATGAAGTTGTTGCCAGATGTGCAACTTAACGTATCATCAAGCAACCTACCAGTATGGCTTTTTGACTGTTATTTGTGAGCTTTGAAACAGACCTTGCAAATTTCATATCTGAGAAACCAAACCTTAAAAAATCCCTACCTACAAATTAGGTTTCACAGTATTTTAAATAGAAAATAAATAAATATAGAGTGTGGACCAGGTTTTCCAGCCAATTTAATGTCTTTTTCTCCCTTCTTACAAAGGAGCCACAATTCAGGTGCAAATGTTCAATGGAGAGCACATTTCGTAAAGGGAGCATGCATCCTAGTTCTTCTGCTTCCTGCTTGCAGAGACCCAGAAAGCACAACAGGAGAAAGTCCTCTGCCCTTTGGTGGTGCCGGATGCACTGAGAATTCTCAAAAATACGTGCAGAAGCTGTATTGACAATTTTTCCCAGACAAGTCCTCCGAATCAGGGAAGTGGTGGTGTATCATCTCTCTCCTGTTTAGCACAGAGCTCTGGTGCAGCACAGACTCTGGACAACTAAATAATATTGATTTTTATCGTTAAATAAGAGATTCATGTTTCAACACAAAATGTATCATCTTCAGACTTAAAATATTCAGTTCCTTCAGGAGGAACGATCATCTCTCATCTACTCTACACACTTTAATAACTACAGCTGATAATTACTCACCTTCTATAAATAGTGCAATTACCAAATAAGTCAAGGATATTTAGAAAGATCAGAGTCACAACATTTTGCATAAAACTATGTATACATAGTTTTTAAACTCAGTTCTTGATCCATTATCATTAAGATTAATCAACTAATATTCGGATATGAGGAAATACTAAGGAATCATAATTGCACAATGTTAATCAAAGGCAGGAAGAGAGATGAGAAAATGAAATAAAGGGAGGTGAGACTATCAGTTTGGGTTTTTTCTTTTCAGACATTTATACAGACTAATTTTCATTTGCCTGTGTGACCCAACTAAACATATGATGGATGTTTTCAAATTGTAATGAGTCAACAACTCAATATGACTAAATTAAACAATTGTTTAAAGGAAACTGCCAGAATTGTTTGAGACTGACTTTTCCACAGAAAAATGAGATGCACATGGTCTATCTTATCTCAGCTTACATGAATTCTCTGTGGAACTCTTTACATTGTATTTTATATCAATAAATATATTACTCTTGTAGAAACAAACAAAAAAAATCCAATTTATCTATCCAGGAAATGTTAAAGTTTCTAGAAAAAAAAACACTCAGATCTTATTTTTGCCAATTTTAACTACTTCTGTTATTCTGCATCAAAAGAATTTGGACTTTGGATCCTCCTTCTAAGGCAGAGCACCTGAAAAAAATTTTACCTGGGAACTGTGCTAGATATTGTCCTTGAAGCCTACTGTGACCCAGGAAAATTAGGCTCAAGGAACACAACCTATCTTGCTGAGTTGATTCTCCAAATATGACAGCAATTATTCAACATTTCTGAAATAAATCCATATATTTAAGAAATACAAGTCTCAATAATATTACTCTTCTGGAAAAATGGAAGTATGTCATAACAAAAGGAATTCCAGTATTTCCAACTTTTAATGTATTTTGCTTTTCTAATTCCAGAACCATTTTTTATATTTTTAATGCATATTTCACCATGGCTTCTTTGAAGAAACCATTCACATGTCAGCTATCTTTTTTATGTATTCTGTCTCCCTAGAATTTACTCTCCTATCTCAGAGTAATTGAGAATATTTGTAACTTATATTTACACAAATATTGACACTAAACAAAAATGTTAGGATGTACTATCAACATTGTTCCTATAGCAGGTTTTGGTAATTTTCTTTAAAAATGTGTACGATGTATTTGAATATAAAATGGTACCTGACTTACATTCCAAGTTTATAGTAAAATAAATGCAGTTCAATTCAACAGCAAAATACCAAGTCCAAGATGTACTTTCCACTAAAAATAGAAATAAAACCACATTAGACCAAACTTGAGATTCCCACCCCAACCAGTTCTGAATATGCTTAGCTTGGAGCTTGTAAATAGGTTCTATAAGCAGTAGGCTGACTGGACAGTGTATGAGATTTTGAAATTATGAATTCATCTTGATTATGGCTCAGTTCTGGTGTTTTCCAAGGCCTGGCCACCTAGATTTTCAGATTTAGCATGTACCACAGCTTCCTGTCAGCATGCTGACCCATGATTCCTTCCTAAGGAAAGCAAGTCATCTGGAGAGATGGTGCATGGTTGAGTCTTACCTTATCAGGGAGTTAAGACAGGGCTGCAGAACACACCTCAGGATCTGGGAGGATTAGGCACCCCTGCTGATCCTGCTTGGATGGCAGTTTTTGCATGTTTAGAACCAACTGTTTAAATATTTTACTGACCTAGCAGCTGCAGATAATCATTTTCTGGAAGTATCTTTGACGGGCGAGTGAAGAGTTAACAGGACTGAAGTTTGTCAACTGATATGCAGAAGAACTGATAGCACAAGAGCTGACGTGCACAAAGCTGTTGAACAGAGGACTTAACAGGACTAAAGTCGTCTACCAACCGATATGCGCAAGGACTGATATGCGCAAGGCTGCGGAATGATTAACAAGACTGAAGAGGTCTGCCACCTGGAATCTGCACGGACCCCCGGGGAGGGAAGAAGCAATACGGAGGTGTTGGGGTCTTGCCTCGCTAGCAGGGTCCTCCCAAGCAGACAAACAAACAGTCCTGTGATTGCGAAACTCGCTAAAAGTCACCAAAAGCAGTGTTTGCCCAGAGCCCCAGCCGTATAAAAAGAGACTTGGGAGCTAGGAGAGTTTGAGCAGGGACGGGAACGTGACCTGACCATCCTCTCCGGCTGGACCGTGAGTATCCCCCCCCTCCCCTTTTCCTGGGACGCTGCGTTAAGGTAACTCCTCGAGGTTGAGAGTCCTCTCACTAGGAGAGTGAACAAGAAAGCTTTCAAGCAGGGATAAGCAGTTCTTCCAATTAATAACGCAGTAATCGATGGTTTCAGGTTATCCTTTCTAAATTAGTAACTGATGGTTTTGTGTCATCCTTCCTAAATTAGTAATCGCATTATTTTAATGGATGTTACTAATCCAAGAACTTGTGTGAGGAAATAAACATCTTTTTTATTATTATTATTATATTACTGTCTCAGTCGTTGCTATCGAACCTTCAGAGCATGACAGCGTGACAATCTTCCAGGTTTCTAGAATGACACCCAAAGAAAAATATTTTTTCTCTCCCTGGTTGTTACAATCAAGACTTTCTTTTTCTACACCACATCTATCTGCTCAACATTTTGCAAAAACAATGCCTATTTTTTAAATGTTCATATTTTATTCCATTCATTACTGCCATTCCAAAATAAAATTCTGGAACAGAAGAGTACTGTTTCATGGTTTCCATTTCCAAGTTTCTGAGTGGTTCTGCAGCATATTCTTTTGTATATTCGAAACTAGGCTATCAAAATATAATGCCAATTTAAGCCACAACCATTATTTATATTAGTAGTGAAGGAGGAAAAACGTAGTGGTAAATTAATCTTTGTGCAGCAAAGAACTCCTTAAAATAGGTTTTCAGCATGCATAGTAATGAACTATTGCTATCTCTCCTCAACAGACATCTTTAAATAACTATGTCCAAAGTTGTTTAAAATCCTTTTCCTAGAATTTCAGTTTCAGCAATGCAAGGAAGACTGATTCCTCACTTATAACACTGATCAACACAAGCCTCTTTTTTTATCTTCTACTTAATATAGGGAACTCATGAATCAGCTCTGACTTTTACATGCCTTCCCTTTGACCTTCCCACAGATAATCATAATAACACTGGGCTGCTGAGAATCAATCAGTTTTCATAAAGGCAGCAGCCTTCAGATTAATCTCATATTATTAATTCTGCAAGTTAAAAAGACAAGCAGAAAGACAAGATGGCTTTCAGTGCTATTTACTTCCCTAAAAATATTTCCTGTGGATAATAAACAAACAAATTTCCAATCTGGTGAAGCTGTAAATTTGCAGCCTTCATGAAAATTAATTTAAATGGATGTGACTGTGAGGTTGGGATTGTAAAGATTAGGGAGACTCCTGTAGTTATAATTGCCTGTTCAGTTCATCTGCTGCTCTGTCACTCAAGAGTGGCACAGCTGCATTAACAACTCTAATCATAATCTAATTCTCAGATCAAATTCCCATCTTCAATATATCCTTTAATAAAGCTTCCATACCCCATCTTTTAGCCTTAATTATTGCTTCCTGTCTCCCCTGACAACCAAATTAGAAGGTACATGCTGCAGTTCTATAATAAAAAACAGCACCGATACAACTACTGTACTGCGAATTCACACTAACCTTGTGAAGGTTGGATGGCTTGTGATAACTAGATTTTTTACTGATAGCACAAGCACTAGAAGATAAGAAATACAATTTTATAATCATCTATTGATTTTTCTTTTTTCCTGCTAATATGGAAAATTACCTGGGCCAGTTCTCAGATTAGCAAAGTGAGAAAAGACAATTTTATAGGAAAACTGTCTGGAGCCCAACATGTGGACTGTTTCATTTCTTAAAGCTGGAGTTCTTGACATGTCAGTTGTTGACAGAAGGCATTGTGCTAGTTAAAGTTAAATCCCTTTGCACAAGGGCCGAGAAGCCAAGTCAGCAAGATACTTAATCAGACATCTCCCTTTTGGCATATGAATAATCTCAAGTCAATAAAGCTATTAATGTGTTTAAAGTTAGGCAAATACCAAAATACTTTGCGAATAGGACTCAAATATTCAGTGTCTTGCCCATGTAGGATTTTGTTATGTCTGTTATACTGTGTAAAGAAGGATTTCAGTGAAAGAGTTAAACTGTTTTCTGTGCAAATGTTACACGATGGCCTGTCAAAATTTCTTAGTCAGAAATACACTTCCATGAAACTTTAATAAAGGACTAATATAATCATGGTTAAATTAGGAAAATGCTTAGAAAATTAAAATGATGGGACAGTTATGAGCAACAGAAGAGGAAAGGGGGAAAAAAAGATGAATCAGAGATTAAAATATTGCAGCTAACCTATAAAGATTTTGCCTAGGACAGAATATTATAGCATTAAGATGATTTTAAGAAGTAGTCATGGTTTTCAAGGACAGCAAGCAAAGTCTATCAGGAAATGGTTTCAAAGATAAGAGGGGCCTGCAAGAATGCCAAAACTTTAAACATGGCAGATTTTAATTACCCCAATACCAGTATTGATTTGGATAAGAACTGTTTCAGGGCTAAGGAGACAAATGCATCTGAGGAAGTAACAAAGGATTTATTTTCCAAGTAATGTGCTGACTAGTTTTAGTGGCTTGGGGTTATTTTGCAAGTGCATGGAATCTTGAATAAACTGGAACACAAGGTGACAACTTAGTGTGAGTAATGAATTTGAAACAAAAAGCTTAGCGAAATGAAAGGGATTTGTCATTTAAATGGATACAATCTGCAGAACTCTGACCTAGAAAAGAATGTGTTTAGTCATTCTCTCTTAGAATGCCTAAGAGTGAGAAACGAAAAATATTGCATAACATTACAGGTCACTTCTTAAAATATAGGGACTTCTCCTGTACCTAGATTTCTGTAGTCACATACGAAACTTAAACAAGTAATCTTAAACACTCCAATATTTAAAATACCAGTTTTATTGAATCAGACATTTCCACTGATCTTGGTTTTGCAACTGGTGAACTTTTCATCTTCCTACTGGTCATCAAAAAAAATCTCCCCTTTTTCATTTTCTTTTTCACCTTTTTTGAGACTTGGAGCGTGACAGTACTGAGGTATATAATCCAGTTATGTTTTCCTTAAAGAAGAAAACACAGAGCACATGTGTTGATGCATTACATTACTTTTTAGTCATAAAGCTGAGGCACAGTGAAATAGTTCAATAACTTTAATTCTTCACTTTTTTGCATCTGATGATTATATGGTTATCCCTAATTATCTGATGGGAAACAGCGCAGGTCTTACCAGACCTCAAGCTGTACTGCTGTACTGGGGTCAGCATTTGCCAAAGCTCTTAAATGAATCATTTTTATGCAGCATGAGTCCTGTCCTTCTCTAACATTTATATGGCAGCAATTACCATACAGGTTCTCACATCCTTGTAATGTATTTATCTTTATAAGACTCTGTGAGGTGGAAACATGTTAATATTCCTATCTTACGGTTAGAAAACTGAAACACAAAAGGTGCGATTCATCTCTGCCTAAAAAGTAGATTCATGGTTTAAGATATGCGGATAAAGTCTACAGTCAAGGGAGAGAGATAAGCTGCCTATGGAGGGCAGTTCCTCTCATCATGAGATAGCCCTTGAGATCAATCACACTCTGGTGGAGCCTAAATTTCCGCATTGACTATAGGAAGCACCTCAATAACCAGCTGAAACTAGAGAGCAGCTACCAGATGGCGGTAGGTAAGTTGAAAACCATCCTAAAAGCAGCAAGGGTCCCATCCTGATAGCCTAAAGACTAGATCCAAGCAGAAATGAAGGGATCACAGTGCTGAGGACTACAGCACCTAGCTGGCGAGAGCTCTCAAGTCCAGTGTGTGGGAACACTTCCTTATTTCAGCGTAGGATCCAAACCAAGCTGAATGGTAAAGAGAAAGCGATACAGAGATGGGCAACCAGTTGATCCCAGTCTGATCTGGGATAAGTTCTACACTGCCCCTTTTCAGAGCTTAGAAACCTAAAATAGGGTGGGCAGGAAGGGGAATTTGTGCGGCATAGAATTTATCCCTAGAAATAGGCCTTATAACTTTTCCTTTAAAAACAAATCATGATCTTTCTCTTATCATGGATCAGTCCATGCTGTGAGTATGTACTTATAAAAAGAGAAATGACTGAAGCAGGTTGACTGAAGAAGACCAATGCCAGAGCAGCAAGGGGACTTGCTCAGGCCTCAGCATCGGATTTTATCCTTTGTCAATCAGAACAGGGATTAGAAGCAAATTTGCTTATATGAGAGGGAGGTACCTAGTGACAATTAGTGACTATTCTGTTATGTAAGGCTTGACCTGATCTTCTTTTTAAAAGAGATAGTTTTTATATGAGAAGTACTTACAGCTGAAACTTTCTTTGAAATCAGTTTTACATTTTGACTAAACAGCATTTTTTTGATGAAAAATGTAAGTGGCTGAACAACTCCTAAATAGCTGTACTCTATAAATTGTGATATTAAAGCTACACTCATAACTATGGGAACCATTTGGATGCTTCAAAAGTTTAGGGCAAAGCAGTACCTAAAATGTAAAAGGCTTATCTGTGCTACCCAGAGTGAGAGAAGGCTTCTCTCAAGGGTTCTGATACTTGCTGTTCTTTTGCTTTCCTTTTTTTTTCTTTTCTTTTCTTTTTGTACTAGAACAGGTTTATTGATAAATTGATAATGATTTGGCTCTGTGATTTGGATTCAGAGTTATAGCTTAAAGATGTGTATGTTTTTATCTATACATCGCTCCAAACTCACAGCTTTTCTATCTTACGAAAACATGGAAGTATTTCTGCAGTATATATATATTAGGCAGAGAAGCATCCTTCCTGACTTCACATTTTTTCTGATCTTTCTTAGACCTCACTTAAACATATCTGTTACTAACAGCAGGTATCATATGTCTTGAGCAATTACACAAATACAGGCAGTTAAATAAACACAGTGTAAAACCTCAGATGCAAATGCTCAGCAAATCTAGACACACAAGGATTACTGGTCTAAGAAAAGAGGAAAAGTAATTTAGTCTCAAATACTTATTTTTGACAGACTCATGCTACTTACTTGCATCTATCCATACAGGTATACAAATGAAGCTAACAATAATACATTCCTTTTTCACTGGATGTGTTTTAAGAAGACTTTGGGATGAATAACAGAAAGGTGTCTGTCTAGGATTTTGGGACTTCTCAGCATACCCAGCTGACCACCTTTGTAGGCCTAGGGCATCTTACTGTATAAGTGTCCTTACTGCATATTGCATTCAAGCAAGCTATGGGGCAATTGAATAGTACTTAAACATCTACATTCTTTACCAGATCTAGTGCCCCATCTCTGTCTTGAAAAGTTTGTACTATAAAAGCTGCATATGTAGTGCTGAGCTTGTAACACCTCATTCTCATTTTGAACTTTACATTTCCTCATTAGCAGTGATCGCACTGAGCATCCTATTAATATTATCCTTCACAAAGGAACAAGTATTCAAAGATAAAAAAAATCCTGCAAAGAGGTTATCACGTTTCAGCTTTGCCTGTATTGTTTATTCATTTTCCCGTTTTCCATTAAGCAGCAGTTATGCACTTCTTTGTCATTACCTTGTTTTTTTACATTTTTACATTACATACAAAAATAAGCAGAGGTCAGAATCACAGATTAGAGCCAGGTTTATTTTTTGCCTGCTGTCTTCCGCCTCTGCAACTGATGTTCCTGCTTCCATGTTTGTCCAGCTTCAGTCAGAGGCAGGGAGAAGTGTTCCTACAGCCTGTAGTGGGGCCCAGGCAAGCTTGCACCCCTCCAGCAGCTGGTCACGGGGAACGGGGACCCTCGGGAGAGCCTCTCGGTACGAGAACTGGTGGCCTGGCCAAAGCTGGTGCTGAAGCGCTGGGTATGGCCCGTGCCTGAGCCCCTGTACTGAAGCAAGGACGGTCGACATCATCCACTTGACACCTAGGGCAAAGAATCCTTTTCTCAGGGGTGGGTGACTAAAGATTAAAATGGTTCATTCTGTTTTTACACATCAGTACTGACTGTCATGAGTTATCCTTCTGGGTAGCTGAGGCGCTGTCTTCAAAGCGGGCAACCTGAATATGGTTTCCTCACATGCCACCCAACCATCATTTTGTACATGCAGGTGACATCTCGTCTACTCCTGTTACAAAACGTAGACCTGCACTACTGTGTTGTAGTGTCATCACCTTCTGTTCCTTTATTCTAAGTAATTCAAAGGAAGACAAAAATAAAATAAAATAAGGAAAGATCCATTCAAGGTGCGAAACCAAGAATTCAGGATCTGTAAACTTGAAAGCATCACCCAGACTAGTTTTAAATGATCCATGTCATTTGTAGTATTACTGCTACCTCTCTTAGGAAAATATTCTGCATCCCTTCCATTGGGAAAATTTCCTTGACATTTTAGCCTCACTTTATTTTGACCTTTTATTTCTAGTTCTACCCTCCTGCCTCATTCTAAAGAAACTCTCAACTTACTTTTCTCCAGTGCTTTCCTTATGGTTATTTTTGTTTGCTTTATTTGATTTTTAAACCATCTCAGGTTTTCTTGTTTCATTTTTTAAGGTCATGGACAAAGTTTTTTTTTTATTTTCATATTCCTGAGTATTCCTCTGGTCCCTCATTTATCTTTTCTACCTTTAATGCTCCCTTTGCAATGAGTTGTGTCTACAGACACATGAGCAGCTAACTACATATTTTCATTCAATTACATTTTTTGCCTGTAAAGAAGTCTTGGTCATAACATTTATTGAGTCCAAATGAAAATAAACTATTTTAATAAATAAACCATTATAATGATACCTCTTCAGGTATCATTATCATACAGCATATGTTTTTCGTTGTACTAGAGTTTGTTCACAGATTCCTAATACATTGAATCTGCTGTTAGGTCAATGAAAGGATGTCCTCCTGCACCTGTCTATTTCTGTTTTAATAATAGTAACTATATTTTATTTCTCTGCACTTCAGAAAGCAATGATTGTGTTCATGGTCTTATTGATATATTCAATATCTGCCTGGTGGCTTCATAAGCTTATACTAAAATATGATATTCTATCTTCTTGAACATAACAAAACCTTGTCCTCTTTTTCCTGTCATTTTCAATAAACCATCCATAGACTGTCTTGTTTCACAGTGAATGAAAATGTGTGGTTCAGTTACAGGAGCTGATGCTCTGAAGGTTAAATCACTTCACTGTGTCCCTTGTACTCTGTGCAAGGAAAGATTTTGATTAACCAGGTCTTTCACATTAACGATGATGGTCTATGTAAAGTATAGCATCTTGGAGTGAAAATGAGCATTTGGATTACCCTCGCTAATCTTTGTAGCACTTTAATTGTTAGGGTTTCATAATTTTTTCAAACATATTCCTAACAATGATTACTTTCAAGAATAATCCCAAGGCTACAGCCTTGATTTTTTGAGTTTACAAATGAGTATTATGCTTAAAATACACTCCATGCTGAGGTGTGAAAGGTAGCATTTTCTTATAACGTCATTTACTATTCTCAGTATTAGTTTCTGAAAGTGGATGAATACTATCCCTTGAAATAATTCCTTCCAGAGATCTAGTTTCTATATTTTATATCAGAAAATTTGATACAGGAAGTTCATTTAGCAATTAATGTGTCTATAATTGTCAGCTTCATAGTAAAAGCCTAATTCTTTTTTAAAGCTTCTAAATTACTTTCAATGTCTTTTTTATTTTATTTCATAGTCCCTCAGTCTAAGACATAAACAAAACCTATGAAGTCTAAATGTACGTTCATACTATGCTGGGGCAATATCTCACAAATGTTACATGCCATATGCACACTTCTAAAGCATGACTCAAATGAGGAGGATCATATGTAAGGAATTAACTTGGCACTTTAAGCAACACATAAATGAAAATATTATGAATGTCTCTATTCCATTCTTCACTTACTAAGTCTCGTAGAGAAATAGGTGAAACATACATTTAGACTTCTTTTTTTGGCATGGATAACCTCTAGGAGCAGTTATCCAGAACTCTTTTCTAGTCATCCTTGGCTTTATCTAACCTTTCTTCATCTGTGTCAACTGTTTCCTATGTGGATATTAGTAATGGAAATAAGCCTACATTGACCTGAGCTTTGTCCCAGCATCTAGGACATTGCAATACAAACTTATTCAGTTCCTGGAAGCTGTGGGTCTGCCTCACATATCTGTCACTTCTTCCTCAGTGTTTCTTCTATATATCTGGTTTTTCATCATCAGTCAAGCTATTTCTGTCTCTTGTCTTCTGCTTCTCCACTGCCTTATCAGGATCTAAATGCCTGTTGTGTTTCTGCTTTTTCTGCTTTATTATGTTTTCTGTTTTTCTTCTAGTAAATATATTTCGTACATTTTACTTCAACTCCTTGTTATATTTTTAGCTCTCATGAATATGGCTCACAGTAAGAAGCAAAAAGCTTGGTGACTAACTTGGTCTCTCTGATCTCTTTCAGCAGCAGATCTGTCTTGATTTCCAAGGAGAAAGCAACTCAGACAATAGGACTCAAGGTCTCTGCCGGCTGTGGAACCTCTGGAGCTAAAGAAGTCCTTAGGACATGAGAGCTGAAGGCATGTGTGTGTCGGGGAGGGGGGGGATTTCTTGCAA
Source organism: Apteryx mantelli (assembly GCF_036417845.1). Taxonomy (NCBI): domain Eukaryota; kingdom Metazoa; phylum Chordata; class Aves; order Apterygiformes; family Apterygidae; genus Apteryx; species Apteryx mantelli. The sequence goes on from NC_089979.1 coordinate 157,411,164, forward strand.
AAAGCCACATATCATTCAGTATCCCACACAGAATAAGGACCCACTGAAATCACACAGACTCTGCGGCTTGCCACACAGCTCAGAGTTGAGAGCCCTCCCCACAGCTACTGTATCGCCTTCCTGTCCTTTTCCTCCATGACTCCTGATAGGCTACTAAAAAGACCTGCAGGGCCTCACAGCATGAACTGGTGTAAAATCAAAACACGGGGGAAATGGCCTTGTTGGCTTTTCTCCCATTCTTTCTGTTTTGAAGGGGTCTTTGGTTCTTCTGTGGTTCAGACCGAGAATGGAGTGTAGGACCTAGACTTGGAATTTCATAATTACATTCCTAGCATAAATCAGCCAAAGAAAACTGTGTTATTGCCTTACAGAAAGTGCAGTGTAGGGCAAGACAAATGAAACTCAGTCTGAACAATAGATTCAATGCAGCAGATTTACTATAAATCATGTGCAAAGGTTAAAGTATTTGGCTTGTTTTTTCCCCTTGGAAAAAATTAGAGTTTGAGATGAACTGAAAACAATTTTGAATCTATCAGAAGGATTGATAAAGCTGCTAACATCACTTCTTTATGAATCCTTATAAGGGATTCAAATAAAAACTGGGGGACACAATCAATTCATTCCAAAATTTTTCATAAGCAGTGTAAAAAACCTCCACAGCACATGAAATAAAATGACCTGACAGAAAGATCATCAAAGTCTGTTATAGTCTTTTTTCCCTGACTTCTATGTGCTTTGTATCAGGTCCTTAGCTGCCAAGCAGGCAGTATCTTTGAAGTGTAGCAATGAATTATAAAGACATTTCTTGCCCTCTTGCAAACATGCCGTGTATTTACATTTCTCATTTTAAGATCATGTTGAAATCTTCCATGTACTACTAGGATAAGAATATAAAAAATGGACTAAAATGGAGCTGACAGTGAACATACTGAGAGCTCTTTGGATTTTGCATTTATTTAGGACTATCGGAAAAGGACCCTTGCCTTGTATTAACACATATCTGATAGCAAAGAATTGCAGAATACTGAATTCTTAGATTCAGATAAATCATAGTGTAGATTCTAAATTTTTAGGTCACTTAATATTTCATCACCCAAAGCCAATGACAAACAGAGGGGCTATTTGAGTCAGTATAATTCTCTATAATAAGAGGAAGATCTGATTCAACATGAGATCACATTGGTATACAGACACCCTTTAAACATCAGGAAGGAAAGACTTGCAGTGAAAAGTTTATGCATCATTCACATAATAAATAGACAGAGGAACACAACCCTTCTTCCAGCTGTTTACACTTTAGTTCCTTTGTATCACTCTTTTTTCCAGATTTCTCTTCAAAACAAGACAAATGTTCCTTTACTTTTCATTCTTGTCCTTCCCCCCCATCCCCCCACCCCAGCTTTATTTTAGGGAAAATGGAAGACCTAGGTATTCCAATGGCAATGGCCCAGGTTTCACGACAAACTAGTGAATGTACATACAAGCAGGACAAAGAGTATAGGAAATTCAGCATTTTTTCCATTCTCAAGCTTCTGTGATACATATTACAAATAACAGCAAGAAAAATTGTCTTTGGGATTATGAAAAATGCTTTAGCGCTATCCTGCTCTCAAAGCACAATTGTATCAGCATTTGAAGCACTGGCTGTATTATTTTATCTGTCCATCTGAAATTTATAATTTCTCTTTATGGTGTAAATCATTGGCATTACTGCATACAAAATTGTATTTGCAATGATGTATTTATTATTTATTTGTATTACAATCATTTCTGTGATCTGCAACCATGGTCCTACAGTATGCCTGGGTAAGAACCAAAGCTTGTCTTCAGAGCTCCCAGTGTAAGGACATTGGAGGGGAATTGGAGGCCCATAGGAGAGAAGAACTGATCCAGGGTGGATTATTCAGTTCAAAAGCTTCAAATACTGTCAGATATCTGGCACCATTAGTCTGGAGAGGAAAATTTTCTTGAGAGATAATGGAACAGCTTAGTAGCCGACGTCTTTGGGGGAAATGAGACTAGCTTCCTGGTGGGCAGCTGAGTTGTCTTACCCACTAGGCAAGCTTTTTCTGAGCATAGTCCTGCTCTGGCTGCAGCACTGGATGAAGCACTGTCAGCGGCTATGGGTGGAGGAGAAGGATTTAGGGAGGAATTTAGACTGCCCGTCCACCTGTGCCACGAGCCACTTTCCAGGTGTTCACAGAGGGGGTGTGTCAAAGTCTGTGAATTCAAGAACTGACACTGTGCTATGCATGTTTGTTAAAGTCTCTTATGATTTCTTTTTTTTTTTCTTTTGTAAGCAGAGAGATTATTTTGTGAATTGGGGAATATTTTTCTCCCTCTGGAGAAAATTAGACATAAGTGACTAAGACAATCCAGTCAGCATTTAGGGATGTCCTGTAGTTCACAGAATATTACCCATCACAATTATAATGCTCACTTATGCAACCTTACCTATAAGAGAACATTTTTAGTAGAGTAAATCAATTTAGTTGCGTTTATGTAAAGCGTAGTCCACATAGGAGGAGCAGTAAACATGTTGTTTCATTTGCATCACAGCACAACAGCTCTGTTTCTTGGGATGCTTTATTTTCTTCAGGTCTTGAACATAATACTGAACATGTGCAAATCTTGACAGTATGTGGTTGCCTTGCCCTTTCCTGGCAGTTGTCAGATTTGTACTTCAGTAGCAGCCAATAGCATGTTATTGTTTCCAAGTTAAGGAAAAGTCACATCTCTTTGACACTGCAAGATATGACCCACTGCTTTAATTAGCATTTTTTGCAGACTGCAGTCTGAAATGACAGCAAATATTCCACAGGTACCTTTTCCCTATTTCAGATGCAAATATAATTAAAAATCAGTTTCTGAGCTATCTGAAAATTAACTAAGCATTTTGCCAGTATAATGTTGCAGATATTTGTAAACTCTAATATGTTCACTTTAACTTGCTTTCTGATTGAAAGCATAAAAATTAGTTTCTCAATTTGCGTAAACTGAATGGAAGAAGAAGCATAATTTTGTTTTGATCCTGTTGAGATATACCCAGAACCTAAAAATATTCACAAGTCAAGGAATTCTAAGCAGCACTGCAAAGTCTTCTAGTACTTCACATCATTAATGAAGCTGCATAAAGTAACATGAAGGACACATCTGTATAGCTATCTGTGTTTGCCCTGGGATTTTACATGGCCATGAGAGTGTGGATGTTGTCAGTAGGAAGCATCGTATTACCATCGCCCTGTTCTTCTGAAGAGTGTATCATATTCTGACATAACTTGGAAATTTCTGGCCCTATATTTTCTGCTGGCCTTCTATTAAAATGGTCAGCTGAAATGGTCCACTTGCTGCCTTTAAACACTGCCAAACTCTTAGCCACGCAGCTTCTACATTTAGTATCTCAGGCACTGTGAGGCTTCAGAGCGGAGTCCTTGCTTTGCCCAGGCAGAGACAGAGGAGGCGTTTCTCCCTTCTTTCTGTGTTAGTTTTTATTTTAGTTAAAGAAATAAACCTGGATCAGGATCTCTTACTTTACACAGTGTTTGAATTATGCCCAATGAAAAAATGTCTTTTGATAGCAAGCTGTTTCCCAATAAACAAATTATAGAAGAACAGATGAAAGAAAAGTGTAATGGTTTTGATCTCATTAGGACATAACCATTAGTGGGTGAGGAACTAAAAAAGTAATTGCACCACCCTGAATATATTTTTCTTGCAGTCAGGAGGGGGTCATTTCCAATACCCATCAGCCTCTGTCTTCACTGTTATCATTATTCATATTCTGCTGTGTGCCATGTGTTATGTTTTCTTTCCTTGGGGGTTTGCAGCATGCCTTCAAGTTTCTACAACACAAAGAAGGGATAAATTCTGGACCAGTCACTATCATGTCCCACTGAGGTAACATCAATAAAATATAAAATATATTTTTTATTAAGATTTTAGAATCTATTGTCTAGTCACTTTGGCATCTTCTGAATATTACAGCAAAGAGGTTTTCAGTCCTCAAAAGGTGTTTATTTTTTTTGCATCAACACAATGCCTCTAAACATTTGCAGTAAATATAATTATGCAGATCAAGAGATACCTCCAGCTGTTTGTTTTGTCTGTCCACTGGCATTTTGTTACAACTTACATCATTATTCATAAATTGCCCCTGTTTAGATCCCTAACTACAAACATTTTAACATCTTTTGGTGGTTGTTTTTGTTGCCTCATTGTTCTTTACTAACAGATATTTTCTTAATATTATATCTAAAATATTTTTTATGACTAAAGAGACAGCAACGAAGTTATAGCCTGTGGATGTGTGCCTTCTGATTTTATAAAATTCTGTCTGGAATTGAAGAAAGCTTTGCTGTAATCATCATAATGTTTTATGAGGTGAACAACCTCCAGAATTCAACATCAAGACATGTATACCTGCTTTTAACACATCTGAACAGAAAACTGCAGCAAGCCTGCTGTGTCTGTAATTCTGAATGTTTTCCAACAAGGATGAGAATCAACTGCTTCTAAAAAGTCCTTAGTTGCAAAATGATACAGGAAAGTTTTTTCTGTGTGATTTGGACTGGACAATTTGGCCTAAAAGATGCCAAATGATGAGTGCAAGAAGAAGCAAAAGGCTATGTTCTAAATTTGTTTGAAAAATCAAGAGTCATTTTTAAAAAGTTAGAATTTGTTTTGCTACTGATTCAAGGAGAGACAGAGTTTGAATTACTGAGATATCCCTAGAAAATAATTAATTATTTGAGACTTCTTACTGATTTTACTTTGAGGAGGCTGGTTCATTATTGCTTTTTAATAGGCACTAATCACACACGGTCAGTAACATTATATATGTATTATACATTATACCTCCTCTCCACTAGACCTGTGAAATCAAATAGACATTTTACAGGTATTTATTAGCAAAGACTCTTACTTTGTAGCTTCTGCAATGACTTGGCCAGACTTTTGTATATTAATGTAGCTCCAGTGAAGCTGTGTGAGTGTTCTTTGGTCAGCTGGTGATCAGAATGGTGGTTATTTAATTGTGTGTCTTAAACCCAGCTCTTGTAAAAAGAACTGTAAATACTGCAAACCAAGACAGTAGTAGCAGCTTCCATATATTTTCACAAAGAAAGTTCATGTATTGAACTTTTTGCTTCAAAAATATCATTCTGAAGTCTCTTATCAGACTTTCTGGATATCTCCACTAACCAATTAACACAGTGGCAATTTGTGGGCAATTAGCGTTCCCCCAGACCAAAACCTCAGTCTCTGTCAGGGTGCTGGCGCCGGCAGAGCACACCAGAAGTCTTCCTGAGCTGTCCCAGGCCACCAGCCACGCGTCCGTGGCCCTGAGAGGCCACACAGAGCCAGGAAGGTGTGCTCGGGCCTCCACAGCCAGGGTGAGAGGAGATGCCAGGAGGACTGAGTGGTTAATGCCTCATTCTACTAGATACGGGTCAACAGGCCACAAACAGGTTATTGTGAAAGGCTGTTAGTTTGAAGGACTGGTGGTTCTTCCCTGTGAGAAAGGCACCGGTGCACTATCAGTAGCAAAAGCCCTTTTTAAAGTGCTCATCTTAACCTGGAAACAGTATTTAAAGGGTTAAGGAACACATCAGCCTTATCAGTTGTGCCAGACCTTCGTCCAAACCCAGCTCTAATGCTAACCTAAATGATAAATGAGAACTCTCTACATTGGCCAGGCTCAAATGTAAGCCATTTGCTTCTCTCAGCAGTCTTGTCGTAGCTCTGAAGAAACAAAACCTTTACGGGGTGTTCACTGGGTGAGGACAGAGTGGTGTGTGTGGTCGTCCTTCTCTGTGGGGGAACTCAGCAGAGGTTTTGGCTCACACGGAAGTGACTATACAACAGGTTAGGCAAAAAAGTGACAAAATGAATTGCTGCAAATCTTTATTACCGATTCATTCAAGAATCTTAAAGGAACTTGAGGGTAAAATAGGTGAAATACTAACAGTGATGTGTAGCTTTTTATATGAAACTACCTTAACATGCAAGACAGGAAGGAAGAAATTTTATGTCAAATTTTTAAAAGGGTTCAGAAGGAGAAAGGCCCTTAATATTGCAAATCTGACTTGAACTGTACAACTTGTTGTAAACTATAATAAAAACAGAACTGGTCAATATCTGGATAACAGACACACATGGGAAGTCAACATGGCTCTCATGAATGGAAGTCTGGACCTATTGGAGAGCTTTGAAAGAGTCAACAAGCATGTGGATAAGGACAATTTAGCTGAAATTGTTCACTCGGAGTGCCAAAACATTTTCGACAAAATTCTTCACTGAAGGGTTAACCCATGCAGCCTTGTCCACAACAGTTCTCACTAGGAAGAAAGCCTTATGCACCCAAACAGTATCCATGTATAAGGAGATAAACACAGGCAAGTAAAATTCATCTGGCCACACAATTCCAGCTCTATAAAATTTCAACACATATTTTCAAGCTTTATGAAATCTGAAATAAACATAGCTCTTTAAGTATGTTTCACCAAAATCTAACTCTAATCTTCCTACCAGTACTGGCCTACACCAAATGCCAGGAACAAGGGTAAGTTACTCAACTCTATACACTCTTATTCTAAACCCTTGAGCCCTCAGTTGTCCTCCGGCCTTCCTCATTCAACAGACTGTTAAGGAGATAAGCACTGTTTTTAATGTTAATTAAACTGTCTCTGAGTGATTTAACCATGGAGTAAAGAAACTCATGGCATTCTGCACTGAGACACTGCCTAGGGAGGAGCTTTAGGAGTCCTACTTTGCATGCCTAAGAAACAGGCCGTGTAGAAAAGCTTGCCTGTCCCATAAATACCTACACTGGTCAGACCTGGCATTGGGAGGTCAGAAGGCATCTCAGTGCTAGTGGTGCTGCAAGGAAAATCAGATTGACTTGGAGGTTCTGACTAGACGAGGTCCTTGCAAAGCCCATGGTCTTGCCGTAGTAGCCACATGGATGTTTTGTTACTGTTCTATACAGAAATCTTCAAGAGGACAGCAGCCTTGCTATCTTCATCCTTAACCTGCCTGGAGAATGATTAGCTGGTCAAGCACCATTAAAGCAGGAAAGTATCTGGGAGTTTCAATGGACAACAGACTAGTTATAAATGAATGGCATAACGTGGTCTCAAAAAAGAGATAAAACTCACTCTCAGAAATAGAACACACAGGGGATAATTATCTTGCTCTACTCAGCAACTGAAGTATTGTGCCTGATTTTGGGAAGAACACTTTAAAGATGTACAAAACTGTAGAAAATCCAGGATCAGTTGCAAAAGTAAATGATAGATCAAGGAAATATGACTTCAGATGTAAGAAACAGAGAATGAAGCAAGAGGAAAGAATTTTAAAATATTTCAAGAGAGAAGCTGAAATTAGTATCTCTCACCATGTTTAATGCTTGGCTTAAAGTTTAGACTGATTCTATTTCCCACTGGCAATAAGGAGTAGAGAATAACAATCAAATAAAAGGCATTTTTAATATACTATTCTAATATTATTTTCCATGAAAATTATGACTTTTCAATAAGGCTTGATATTAGGCATAGATAACTTTCATAGATTGCAGATTAAAATTCTAAACACTTTAAATTATTATTTTTTGTTTCATTTCTTTTCCTTTAAATCTGTATAGACTTTTTTTTTTTGGGGGGGGGGCATAATGAACTTTATTTAGAATTGATCAAATTGCCTGGAAGAGCAGACTTGCTATATTGACTATATAAAGAAAAATACTAAAATGAGCATTTTTAAAAAGCATTATAATGAAAATATTCTTATTTGATTGTTTAATCTTTTCAATCAAAATGAAGGAAACCTCAGGTTAAACTGGGGAAAATCAATTACATTTGTAGAAAGCCAGCAATTTCAAACATATGTTTACTACAATACCTGAGAATGTTTACTTTGCTGGCTTACTGAAAAAGCCAGCCAAATAAATATTTAGCATTGTTTTGCTTTGTTCTTAACATAAGTGACCTTGTTAAACCTGACCTGTATATTTTAGTTACTTTCTCTTTTGAAGATTGATTTTTGATGTTATATACCTCATTTCTAAATAACTCATTTGAATTCTTTTACATTAAACGGAAGTGTAAATGAGCAATCTGGTCTCAAAGTAGTTGCCTACATATAGTACCTAGTGACATTTGAGATGACCTAAGGTTCTGAAACATCCATTCAGGGCTGATATATATGATATAGTACTCACCAAGGACCTGTCATTGGAATTGTTCCTCTCCGAGAAGATGGAATGGCAAGGTACACCCTGAATGCAATTTCACTCTTGACTTGGAGCGTGTCCAGCACAGAGGGAATCATCCAATAATTTAGTTGCCAAAGTCTAACAAGAACTGTTTGAAACTGGATGAATTGACCGCATTATAGGCCCTTTCAAAATTCGCAGATTTGGATACAGCTTTAGAGAAGACATCACCTATATAAAAATATTACAATGTTTTACTGCTTTCTGGGACTTTATTTTAGCAAACAGCTTCAGGAAATGTAAACAGAACAACTTTTCAACCCCTCATTCTGAAGGATTTCTAAATCTTTCTTTAAATCTCTTAATGCAGCTTTGCAAGCAATTTTGTCCTTAAGAAAGCACGCAGCACAAAAATAGTGCAGCCCAACCTGGAAGCTTGGAAAACTTTTGAACAATTGGAAACCAGTAACAATCAATCAAGCAAACTTAACTTTAGGCATTTCTACCAGTTCCCCTAAATTAACAACAGGCATCACTGCCAACTTGCTGTAATATCAAAATTCAAAATACAAATTCCCCAACAAATAGTTTCTGCATTCAATGAAATAAACAGCAAATGAGAATATCTATGAATTTCAGAAGAAGAGAAGCAGGATTAAGCTGAAGGTAAGCTTTTGAGGAACAGTTGATTCTACAGTGAGAGCTAAAACCCATTTTTATTTTCTGCAAGGTGTACAGTACATTTCCTCTCCTTGGTTTGACTGGTGCTTTAAACAAAATAAATCCAAATGCTTTCCCTGCTCCATGCTGTGAGGCTCAAGCATGCACAGACACCTGAGAAGCTCTCTGTTGTTTGCAGTTTCACCTTCTGGCAATTGCTAAAAGCAATTTGCAGACCTCAGACCTTCAATCAAAATAGATTTTTAATAGTATATACTGTATTTCTTTCCTATTGGCATGTGGCTTTATGTTGAAGGCCATTGTTTATTACTGAAAACAGTAGTGTGTTTGGTCATTTAGATAATTGAGTTTTGAACTGTAATTCCAGAACATAACTTTTTTTTTTCAAAGCAAGAACATTAGAGACATGATTAAAATGAAGTAAATAATATACAGTAAATAATTTACTTGACAGATCTATTTCTGATCATATAACATCCACAATTAGTTCTTCAGAAAAATTTAGGTAATGGAAGTAGATGAGGCCTTCTACAGACAGCTGGAAGTTGTCTCACAGTCACAGGCCCTGGTTCTCATGGGGGACTTTAACCATCCTGATATCTGCTGGAGGAACAGTACAGCAAGACACAAGGAATCCAGGACGTCCCTGGAGAGCACTGATCATAACTTCCTGACACAGGTGACGGAGGAGCCAACGACAAGAAGTGCACTGTTGGACCTTGTATTAACAAACAAGGAAGGGCTGGTTGGAGATGTGAAGGTCAGGGGCAGCCTTGGCTGCAGTGACCATGAGATGGTGGAGTTCAAGATCCTGAGAGGAGGAAGCAGGGCAAAAAATACGATCACAACACTGGACTTCAGGAGAGCAAATTTTGGCCTCCTCAGAGACCTTCTTGGAAGAATCCCATGGGATAGGACCCTAGAACGAAGAGGAGTCCAAGAGAGATGGTTAATATTGAAGGATCTCTTCCTCCAAGGTCAAGAGCGGTGCATCCCAATAAGCAGGAAGCTGAACAAAGGGAGCAGGAGACCTGCATGAATAAGCAAGGAGCTGCTGGCAAAACTCAACCAGAAGAAGGAAGTGCACAGAAGATGGAAGCAGGGAAAAGCTACTTGGGAGCATTATAAGAATGTTGTCCGAGAATGCAGGGATGTGACTAGGAAGACCAAGGCCAATTTGGAGTTGAATCTGTCAAGGACTGTCAAGGACAGCAAGAAGGGCTTCTTTAAATACATCAGTAACAAAAGGAAGACTAGGGAGAATGTGGGCCCACTACTGAATGGGGCAGGGGTCCTGGTGACGAAAGATACAAGGAAGGCAGAGATACTGAACGCCTTCTTTGCTTCAGTCTTTACTGATAAGACCAGCCCTCAGGAACCCCAGACCCTAGAGATCACAGAGAAGGTCTGGAGAAAGGAAGACTTTCCCCTGGTTGGGGAGGATCATGTTAGAGATCATTTAGGAAAACCTGGCATCCACACGTCCACAAACCCTGATGAGATGCACCTATGAGTGCTGAGGGAGCTGGTGGACAACATTGCTAGGCCACTCTCCATCATATTTGAAAGGTCATGGAGAACAGGAGAGGTGCCTGAGGACTGGAAGAAAGCCAGCGTCCCCCCAGTCTTCAAAAGAGGCAAGAAGGAGGACCCAGGGAACTACAGGCCAGTCAGCCTCACCTGCATCCCCAGAAAGGTGATAGAACAGCTCATCCTGGAGGCCATCTCTAAGCATGTGGAGGAAAAGAAGGTGGTCAGGAGTAGTCAGCATGGCTTCACCAAGGGGAAATCATGCTTAACCAATCTGATAGCCTTCTATGATGGAATGACTGGCTGGGTAGATGAGGGGAGAGCAGTGGATATTGTCTACCTTGACTTCAGCAAGGCTTTTGACACTGTCTCCCAGAACATCCTCATAGGTAAGCTCAGGAAGCGTGGGCTAGATGAGTGGACAGTGAGGTGGATTGAGAACTGGCTGAACGACAGAGCTCAGAGGGTTGTGATGACCAGCGCAGAGTCTAGTTGGCGGCCTGTAGCTAGCGGTGTCCCCCAGGGGTCAGTACTGGGTCCAGTCTTGTTTAACTTCTTCATCAATGACCTGGATGAAGGGACAGAGTGCACCCTCAGCAAGTTTGCTGATACAAAACTGGGAGGAGTGGCTGATACACCAGAGGGCTGTGCTGCCATTCAGAGAGACCTGGACAGGCTGGAGAGGTGGGCGGAGAGGAACCTCATGAAGTTCAACAAAGGCAAGTGCAGGGTCCTGCACCTGGGGAGGAATAACGCCAGTCACCAGTACAGGTTGGGGGTTGACCTGCTGGAAAGCAGCTCTGCGGAGAAGGACCTGGGAGTGCTGGTGGACACCAAGTTAAGCATGAGGCAGCAATGTGCCCTTGTGGCCAAGAAGGCCAATGGTATCCTGGGGTGCATCAGGAAGAGTGTTGCCAGCAGGTGGAGGGAGGTGATTCTCCCCCTCTGCTCAGCCCTGGTGAGGCCACATCTGGAGTACTGCGTCCAGTTCTGGGCTCCCCAGTACAAGAGGGATGTGGCACTACTGGAGCAAGTCCAGCGAAGGGCTACAAAGATGATTAGGGGACTGGAGCATCTCTCTTATGAGGAAAGGCTGAGAGAGCTGGGCCTGTTTAGCTTGGAGAAGAGAAGGCTGAGAGGAGATCTTATCAACGTGTACAAGTATCTGAAGGGAGGGTGTCGAGAGGATGGGGCCAGACTCTTTTCAGTGGTGCCCAGTGACAGGACGCGAGGCAACAGGCACAAACTGAAACACAGACGCTTCCATCTGAACATGAGGAAATACTTTTTCACTGTGAGGGTGACAGAGCACTGGAACAGGTGTGGGGGATCTTGGGAAACTGCGTAGACAAAGATATTTGCATGAGAAGCGGTAGAGTAGGCATAGCGGAAGATCACGAGGTGTGACGCGCAGACTAGGGGTGGGAACGAAATGCAACTGTATGTAAGCTTGAGTGTAGCTCACAATAAACGCCATTTTAGCATCTCTCACATTGAGGTCTGTGCTTGTGGCCCTGCAGCAGGAAGCTGCAGTGCTCCCCTGGTGGCACCATGGGACCGAGCCAGAGCGCGGCAACAAACAGGTTGCCCAGAGAGGTTGTGGAGTGTCCTTTTCTGGAGATATTCAAAACCGACCTGGACGCGATCCTGTGCAACGTGCTCTAGGTGACCCTGCTTGAGCAGGGAGGTTGGACTAGATGATCTCCAGAGGTCCTGTCCAATCTCAACCATTCTGTGATTCTGTGAAAAGCAGGTAGCGGTTAATTATATTACTGTAGCATCTGGATGTCCTAAACAAGATGAGGAAACATTGCGGTAAGAAACATACACACACACATTGATTTCTGAATAGAAGAGCTTACATTCCAGATGCAAAGGATAGGCAAAGTGCAAAAAGTATCTCACTTGGCTAAGGTCACACCAAAGTCCTTATACTACTAGAACTATAATTCAGTTCTCCAGACTCCTGTTTCAGTACTGCTGTCCAGTGGAGCAAGCAAGGCTTGTAGAACTAGTGTGTGAATACAGGTTTAAAGCATATTTTCCCAGCATTACAACTGATCAGCCACACATGACGCATGGAGAAGTAGTGCTGGATCCCTATTGGGAGATAGCTAAAAGTGTTTTTAAACCTTGTCAGCCATGTTTTATCAAGTACTTATCCACATACTTCAAAATGAAGGCTACCACATCCAAGGTGAAAAACAGCACTTGCTAGCTGGCAATGTTCATGAGAGAAAAGAAAAAAAATCAATCATTTCATTGATTCACAGTAACTGAGCACAGAAAAATATAAACATGGATGTGCCTAACTGATTGCTAAAGCTAAGCACATATGACAAAAATGAGGAAAATACTTTGCAGTAGAGCATAGCATAATTTACACTGTTAACACCACTGATGTAATTCTGAAATCTCTGACATTTCAAAACTGAATTATACAGTCTCAAAGAAGCAGTCAGTTCCCCCATCCAAAAAAAAAATAAATATGTAAATTACTCGACAAAACACTTGCTCTACATGCACAGACTTTTATGATAATGAGAAAAGTCTCATTCCTGAAGAGCCTCACTTTGGCTGCCATGCTTTGTGGGTCTCCAGTAAGAAAGCAATTTTTAGATATCTATTGCACTGGCAAGACAGGAGGATTACTGTCATTGAATATGCAGACAGGTTTTGATTCTACATATTGAGAAACTCAGCCAGGACTCCATGAAGTATGGCTACAAATCTGAAATTGCCTGTTGTCTTCCTCAGTAATATATCAAAACCAACTAAAAAAGCAGGAAACTAAAGTGCTTGATTAGAGTAGTAGAAAAATAAATAGAACTTTCATGAATAACAATGGCAACATATGTTCTCATTTCTCAGCCATCCATTCTGCATGGTGCTCTTTGCATTAGAGAAAATTTCATTGAAAGTAAAGAATTACTTGGTTCAGTAAGAGAATCAGTCCCCCAACATATTACTGAAAAAATACCGTTACTTTTCTACTAAGCAGGAGCAGGCATCAAGGCCTTATAGGTGGTCTTCCTGTTGGCCAGGTATAATCTTGGCATTATATGTTTAGTCACATGCACAGAGGTAAGACATGTTTATGTTTAGTCCTTGCACAGAGGTAAGACACGTGAAACACACTGATCTGCCAGTAATTGCTTTCCATGTACCATCATCCTGTTCCTCACAAGCACATCTATCTCCAGAGCTCCTTGACTGGAAGTAAAGCGTATTTTTCCTTGCTGCCCCAAAGCATCAGTTGGCACCAAATTAAGTACAGCACGGGCTATCTGCCAAGACTAAAAGTCTTTGACTATCAAGGACAAAAAATTGCAATACAGAGTAGAATATTTCCTCCTTGTAATGCTTTCATTTACATTATTTTGCCCTATTAAGCAATCTTGGGCTTTGAAGGATCACTGGTCTTTTTGATCACTGATTGCGACAAGTGAGGGGCCTTCGGATTCTGTATCTGTGTGTATAGCTAGAGTTGTATCAAAGCATTTATATAAGGAATTTGTTGTACTAAGGCCTGCTTCAGAAGCGCAGAGCCCTCTCGGGTTACTGCACGGCATGTGGTACAGGAAAGGTGGCAGAAGTCAGTCAGTCTAGCAAAACCTAGGAAAAGTGTTTAATAGCTAAGCAAAATAGCACTTAGAAGGAGAGCAGCAGGTACGACAGGGGGATCCAGGTTATCAGGAGTATTGTTGGATTTCCAGGTAAAAAGTCTTGAACCCGTATGAAATCAAGGGAAGAAACAAGCCTATTGCCAGATTAGGAATTGCAGCCCTAAATAGTATTACAAGCCTAGAACCACAATGAATATGAAATTATGGCGCTGATAGTGGAATCACTACTGTTATATCCAGTCATACTGTAAACGACAAAGGTGAATACATGAAGTTCTGCACATTTTTACCACATTGTTCAGACTGGTGGGAGAGAAGTGACAAGAAGTGACTGAGGTGTTCCCAATAAGCAAGGTGACTAATCAGGAGCCTCCACAGCCCTGGCATGAGCGGTACTCTGCAGCTCCCTGCAAAGGGCCCACGCTCGCTGTAGCATCTCGGAGGTGGAATACCTGCAGTACACATAAAATGACCAGAAAATGTACCAACAAGTCTGTGTCAAGTATTTGAAAATAGCCATTTTCTTAAACTTATACCTCATCCAAATAGAGGATTTTCATAAAAAATCCCATAGTGATTTCCTGTGCCCTGCTCTGTGACACTAGTGTTTCTCAGGCAAATGGTTCTACAAATGTTAGCTGGCAAACCACCTAACATTTCTGCCACCCACTCTCAGAAGTGACTGTATTATTTTTGCTAAAAATAAAATGAAATTTTCAGATGAAACCTGAAGCACACATCTAACTGAAGTATTCAGAAAAAAAAAAAGTTTAATTATTATAAGCAACTAATATAGGCCCTAATAATGACAATTTTTAGGTCTCCCTAGTTGACACTTTTAGTCTATAATAATTTCAGATAGAAAAAAGAAAAAAAAAGAGAGAGACCTCTTAAGTGAGCTTAAAAAGAGGGGAGAGAGAAAAAAGAAGAACATTTTCAAATTTTAATTAAAATACATTTATTGAAATTTCCCCATCCTTTATCAACTGATTCCCCTGTTCTTAAAATAAGGGGGGTTTTTTATTCATTGCTAACTTTTCAAAATACTGAAATCCTATCATTCTTTTTCAGAACAATACAAGATACAAAATTACTTGAATAAACAAAAACATTTGAATTTAGGGCACAACAGAAGACAGGTGAAAAAGCCACGAAAGCTGCCTTTTATTTTGTCCCTTCAGTGTGTGGGGAGCACCTTTCAAGGTCATTTGCAATTAGAAGGGCTTTGAACTCAGTGAGGGATTGAAAAGAAAGGGATTACCTCAGCAGCAGTTGAAAAGACTGTGTAATACATCTGAGTTGAAGAAGGATGTATCTAGAGCCATTACCACAGATGTGGTAGTTACCATTTAACTGCCAAAGAAAGAGTGTACTTGCCATTAAAGCACGAGAAAAGACTTTCCGTGTTCTCCAGATGCGATGGGGAGTCTTTCAATCTGATCCTGAGGAAGTCATTCAGGGGAAGCATAGGACTTTGACATCTAAATACCTCTAAGGATCCAGGCTGAAGGCCTGGCTGTTGAAAGGTGTGTGGATATATTATGAAGCAGGTAGGTGATTTGCAGAAGTTAAGTATGAAAAGTAATCCTATAAATTTTACAAGGCTCCTCTCAGTATCATTTGATATCAACACACTGATATAAAATTTTATGCTTCCCGAAATATTTTATATTTTATATAATAATATATAATTTTATATAATAATTTTAAATATATTTTATTGAAAATAATGCTTAAAGTTAGGTATGCTTAATTAACTGGGGCCTATATTGGCACAAGCTATTGGTGATAGTAATGATTTAAGCTCCTGATCACCTGAGCTGGCTTGAGCCTCCCAGGTCAGTGGTGCTGGCTCTCACGGACTCTGCTCACCTCTCACTGCGCACAGTTTTGGCTGGGCTCTGGGGCAGAGCAGTGTCCTGACGACCCACATATCACAAAGCAGACAGACTCCAAGAGGTCCTATAATGGGAGGTTAAGATAAGCCTTTTTCATTAAGAATCAATAGACAAGCACACACATATCATTGGCTGAAATGCACCGTATTATCCCTTGAGCTTTGCTTTTTCTTTTTTCTTTTCTTTCAAAAGTGGTCTTATGAGAAAAGCATATTTTATAGGAGTCAAGTACGGAGAGTCTAATTTACATAATGCTATTTATCATTCTACGTACAGATCCTTTGCAGAAGGTTAGCGGAGGTGTATATTCTCATCCACAGCAAGCATGTGAAGGCCATCCACAAGTCTATTACACACAGAAAATATCTAATGTATTTTTAGCAAATGTTCCTGTTTTTGTTGCTGTTACTATGGCATTCTCCCCAAAAGACAAGAGAAAAGAGGAATATAGAGAAACTGCAGTAGCAAGGAATGCATGAGGGCAGAAATGCGAAGGACATAACATCAGGTCTTCACTTGGAGACAGATGTGGGTGTTTAAACTGCCACTTAGTTTCCTTTTGATCCCCGTTCAATGCAGAAGAGACGAGGCCATACACCAGGCTCCAAGGAGCCAGGGACACAAGGTTCTATAATGAAAAAAGTGAACTACATGAATCCTAGTCCATCCTGAGAGAAGAGTATCTGTCCCTTTTCTTTCCTGCGGACTCATTCCTTTCGTATCAGAGCCATAAGGTCAGCAGGCTCTCCTCAGAGACAGAGATGGCAATATTCTCCCAGAGGAAATTTCTAGAGTATGAAGACCAGATTGCATAACACACTAAATAAAAAATAGAGTGGATTATAAGAGGTTCTATTCTGAAAATAATTGCTTCAGCTTTGATACAATCAAGAAGTGAAAATATTTGGTTGAGTAATAAAAAAATATATATTAAAAAACAAACAAACAAACAGATGCAGTATAGTGTTCTTTTTCTTACAGTGAGTATATTTTTCTGGGTAAATTACTCCCCCCTTCCCCGAACAGAATCTGGAAAATCTTATAGTTCAAAATTTTTTCAAGAATACTTTTGAAGTGTAAACTAACATTTCAAACACACAATTATATCCTCTTTTATAAATGTATTTTTGATACAAAAATATTTGAAAATTATAAAACATCAGTCAGGTCTATTAAGAGTATGAATTCATTACAAGGATATGAGACTTTGCATAAAAGGAGCTAAGGCATAGGTGCATACTTTTACTGGTTCCATTGAAGTAAAGGCAATCATAAATAGGAGCGTAGAGCAGAGAATATTCAGTTGTTTTATCATAGCCACCCCATAGCAAGAGTCACTAATCCATGCCTTTCAGTGCAATAAGGTACATGGACACTGGTGGCTTATCCTGGAATTCATTCTGTTTGGTTGTGACTTGTGGGGGATCTCTAAAAGAAATAGCAGAAACTGATAGTTTTCTCTCAATTAAACTTAACTAAGGGGAACCAGCCAACTGCTGCAAAGCTGTGGGTGCTTGTTATCTAGAATGTCTTCCCGTGTTGCTCTCAGCATCAAGATTAACATCTTAACTTCACTTCAGGTACAAATATGAGGATTTCAGAACATGTACTTCAGACAGAAAAATAGAGAAAACAGTAAAGCTCCAGAAATAAAGATGGGGTTTAATTCTGACAGACTTTCAGCCATTGAAAAGGAACATGAGAAATATTCCTTTAGTATCTGAACACATGGCTGGGTATCTGCATAAGGCCTCTTAGACAGTCTGCCTAGGGATTCCTCCAGCAAGTTCCTATGAAAGCAGCTGTGTTGCCTTAAATTCCATTTAGGAATTACAGTGTTCCCTGTTTTGCTAGAGGGAGATCTTATTCATATGCATAATTTCCAACAAAGAGCTTCCAGTAGATCTGGACAGGAGGACAGCAGTTTGTGAATCCCTTGGCAAGTGAAAGTAATGGGTTATTAATTTATTGACTAGTGACAGACATGGAACTTTTTCAAATAAAAAGATTTAGTAAATAATTTTGTGACCTTCTCAAATTGTTCGAATTTACTTTCCATCAACATTTTGAAAGTTCATTATTTAAAAAATCTGCTTAACTGAATTAAAAAGTGGATGGAAAATTAAATTAAAAATCATTAAGAAATACAGAAAACATTTGCTTAAAAAAAATCATTAAAATGATTGTAACACAAGAAAATTTGGTGCTTTCCATCAGGACCATTTCCAAGCACATTACAGCTCTATCCACTTCTAGTTGCATGTCTCAGACTTAGGCAAAGCAAAGCATTTTGTAAAGAAATAGTTTCTGAACTGCTTAGTAGGCAAAAGCTAACATACAGCCAGCCTCAAAAATTATGCAGATAATAGTCAGTGTAATAGAAAAGCTTATGTTCTGTTACAAGTTCCCTCAAGCAACAATGTAACCCTGTAAAACAAAAGCCAACTGCCATGCAACAAACATCCTCATTTTCCCTGTCACTTCTATCCATCACTTATGTCTCGCCAAATAGAAGTCACTTTACTCTCTTTCTTCATCAATTTGCAATTAGGAACTGACAAATAAAGGCTAAGGGGTAAGATAATACAGTACGTTTATGTAGAGTACATCACCAACTGTATCATAATGCTGGCACAAGGGAACACACACATTTTAGAATTAATATTAGTATTAGTCATTAATGAAATTAAATTAATTAGTAATTAATTAAATTTCATTAATGAAATTAATTTGAAAAATAATAATTGATCAAAAATACCAAATAGGGTTTTTTTTTGTATAAGCATGTTTTATATGAATACCATTAGTAAAAAAATAACATATGCATTATTTTATATTTTAAGAGAAAGCGTTACGCAGTAGAACTAGCTGTAGTCTTCTCAATTCTTTTTTTTTTGCATTGAAAGATACAAGTTTGCAATCAGTGACCAATTTTTAATTTTTTGAGGCAAAATTCATTAAAAAATACTACATGGTTACATTTTGTCATTTCGGTACAAAATTTGAAGGTACCTTAATTCAAATTAACTTTCCTACTGAAAAATAAAATAATTTAGAAATGGTGGATTTTAAAATGAATGTTAGTCATAGGATGTTCCACAGAAGGCCAGACTCTCCTGATATACTAGGCTCAGAGTTAAGACATTGGTTTAAATGAGGACCATAGGTGAGCAAGCAGGAGGACATTTCTTGTGTGCACTCGATGCTTGGGGAGACTGTTCTACTCTTTCTGGTTTATCCATTCAGCTAAAGTGTCCATCTACAGCAATGAGTTTAAGAGATTTCCTGTCCCTCGTGTGGGGTGTTGGGACTCCCGTCATAGTAACATACAAAATATATATTTTTTTATATAAATAATATATTTATTATTATTATTATATAATAATAAATGTATGTACATATTTAAACAATATTATCCAGACCCTTCTATTTGTTGTATCACATCAATTCACATGCTTTAATCAGTGGCACTGTGATACTTATGTCATGTCATCTATTTAAATAAATTACTTTTCTTCAAGAGAAGCAATGCAAGTAAATAGTTAAACAAATTGAATATTCTGAATCCACCCATAACAATTTTGATGTGCACCATTTTCATCCCTGCTTTCAAGTTCTACATCTTTCTCGGGCTTCTAAAAGACCATTTATTGAATCAATTAGTTGTGGAAAAACAAGTATCCTCTAAATAATGCAAAATACCAAATGCACAGTGAATAATTCTCTTCATAAGAAGCAAGATTGATTTTGCCTTTGATTATCCTTGCTACACAGAAATACTTTTTCCAATTAAGGTTAAAAAGTTAATGTTACAGAGTCAACAACTTGACAAAATATCACATTAATCAGGAAGTATAAACTCATTGGAATTCCACATATTATGCTGCAGGAATCATTTCTGGAATATCAGACAAGTACAGAGATACAGAGGCACGTTCTGGAGCACTGATTAGCAACACCTTTAAATAGCGACATTTTGATTGTACCATAATATATCTTTAACTAAGGTACCAAAATATCCAGTCTATCACCCTTTTTTTCAGGAACAATCAGGAGCCTAAACTGAGAGCGAGGAACAGTTGAAATGATTTCTGAAGAATAAATGTTACATTGCATAAAACATTTTGCTTAAAGGTAGCTGAATGTATCTAGTGTAATAATGCTGCCACAGTCAGCTCTTAACTGTCAGGTTACAGCTCCTTTTTTGTCCCACAGGCTCAACACAGCATGAACCTCGCTGTGCTAATTCCAGGTGCAGCCCCAGTCTGGGAGCATTATAACCACTTTTTCCATACTGCGGAGGTCAAGTTAACAAGCCTAACTGGGCCCTGCTGCATCTCTGCCCATGACTGCCTCTGGTGCCTGCATTGCACTCCCCTGTAGCTGGGCACCCAGGAAGCACGATGCAAAGACGTTTCAGCAGTTCTGGATGGCCAGGCTTACAGCTTGGGCTCTATACCGCCCCTGCCAAATTGAACACCAGCGCTGACGGCAGCTTCCCATTTCTAGGAAGGGCTCAGAAATGGGCAGTAGATGGGTAGATAGCAATGGGAAGAAGCGAGGACGCGATGACAACCATCCTTGGGGTTCAGTGGAAGAATGTTATTAGCTTAGGGCAAGACTGCAAAGATAAATATGACCAGTTTGGAGGGGCACTTTCCCAAAGTTTTGAAATACGTGTTGCAAAGATATTTACTTGGCTCCACAGCGCTGATTCTGTCACTGGGCATATCTTTTTTTCATGCTTCTCATTAAATCTTGTATTGTACTGTTTTCTGCCCTAATCTGGGGCCATATAGCCCATAATTTCCACAAGGTAAAGCTGAGGAATGATTGTGTTTAAACCAGTGTATTCTATCTAAAATTTCTCCTATCACTTTCATGGAACAGACTATTTTTCTTCTCATGTATCCTTGATTTGCAAGACCTGTCACCATTGGAGCTGCTGGTTCCCTAAACCTCTGAAAATCAGACCGCAGGTGGTTTAAAGTACTTGTACATATTTATAATTAGAATGGTCCCACACTTGTGGGTCCTATGTTCTACAGTGGGTGGGTAGATACAGTTTTCTAGACAGCAGAAGTGTAAAGGAGATTAAGTATCAAAAAAATAACCTGCCAAATAAATTCACTTCATCTGGAGACTCATTGCTGTCTCTCATCAATGTGATCGACATGTTCAGAGGACTGTGATACCTTCAGGGTGTTATGTCTTTGCATTCCCACACATCAAACTCAAAATAAGATGCTGGATTGCTGGCTGAATAGTATGTTGTCATGTATATAGGACAGAGATACCATAATGATGAGTGAGACATAAAAAATATAAATAGATAAATAATGTTAGATATAATGAAGGAGGATATGACCAAATGAGTATTGAGAAAGGATGGTTTCATAAAAAAAAGAAACAATTTCTTGATAATTTTGTTAATGGATAGGGAATAACATTCTTTACTTGTTTGGGTTTTTTTTACTGATAACAGTGCAAAAATGAAAGTAGTAATAGAGAAAATAAAATAATGATAAAACTTGTTTTTCAGGAAAAATAGTAACTCAAAAGACTATTAAAAATATGGTTGCTACTATTTTTCTAATTTTTCTATCCTGCACACTGGATTCATATCCTCCCATTATAAAACCAGGTATAAAAAGAGATAATGAAAAGACAAATTATTGGCATTAATTTCACTTTGAAAATCTTGTTGCCTTTATCCCAGGGTGTACTTACACAAGGAGGATTCATAATTTGGCCTCTGGCAGTGGAGTACTCAAAAGGCATAAATGGAAACATCTAATGTTGCCTGCAATAGTAATAGCCTTGCTAAGAATCGTTCTGAGAGAGACAATGATGAGATCACTTCATTTGTGACAATGAGACAGTATTTGAAGTGCTGTCTAAACCCTGTCACTCTTATTGCACAATTCAGCATACATGGTATTCCCATATCAGCTCCTTTAAGTATTGAACTAAATTCTGCTCACCTAAGGAGTGCTTTCAAAATCAATGAGAATGTATAGGGTTAACTGAAATAATTTGGTTAGTATGCCAAAGATGAAAAGAAACATTTTGTATTATATTAACCAGCCCCCATCTGATGTGAGATTTAACTTCTAAAAAATCGCATCATGTGGGGGAAGGACTAAATCTTAATTCTGAGGAAATTATCTGAAGATTTATTAAATATAAAGTCAGCACCATGAAGTTCCTGAGTCACAGCTGTTAGAAATCCAGAAAGTGGGAAAGTACATGTTTGTTTGTTCTATTTCAAAACTTTTCCCAAACCATATTGCAGAATACTTGGCTAAAATGGTCTTTGGTCAAATGCTGTCCAGTCACATCTTCCAATGTATGTAAGAATTTTTATCCTAAATATGTTGGTTAAATGATTCTTAATATACTTGATATAACATACACATACAATGAAATGAGAAACAGCTTTGAGTGCACATCCTTCATTAGTCTAATGTTATTTGATACTATAGCATCCCAATACTTATCTTCAGATTTCAAACTAACATATATGCACTATTTAGTCTAATTGTTCCTTTTTATTTTGCTAGCAGGAAATACTTTCTTTTTGTAATGTAAACTGTTAATATTTATTTGCTCTTATTTGCCCCAACTCCGTACAGAAAATAACAAAATATTTTGCTAGTTCTCTCAAAAGAATAACTATTTCTGTTTGAGTGCCTATTATTGTAGAAGGCTTTGGCATAATTATGTTTGTCTATTTAAAAGTTTTCTTCATATTTTATATAGCGAGGCAGGTTCTAATCTATGTACAAACAACCAAATCCAGATTAGTGAACTGATTACTAGTACAGATGAGTTTCATGAAAGTATGAGATGTCAAAACAAATAAAATGATCTGAATATAGATTTATATTGTAGCCCACTCTCTGGTGCTGGCATTAACAATCACACTTTGTTAGTCTGTCCTCATCAGGAGGTGGCCATACAGTGTTTTAAAATGGGTTGATGCAGACCATGCATGGTTGATTGCTCTCTGCAGGGTAAATTGGCCTGCGCAGCACCCCATGCCACTATGACTTCTGGTACCTGGTGCTCTCTGGGGACTTCTACACTCCGCTGCAGTGTGCAGTGTGGACAGATCCTAAACAACTTGCCTGTGTCATTGGAAGCAAGTAAATACTAGAGCCAGAAGCAGAATTCAAGCAACCTTGGCTCCCAGTCGCCAATAGATCACAGTTTTGAAGGGATTAAAGAGTATGGGTTAACATATTTCAGCTGAAATGCTTCACTTTGAATGCTCAGATTTTTTATTAAAAAAAAGAACTAATCCTGCAGTTTTTTCATGTACTCATTTAGATCTGTAAATAGTGAAGAAAATGTAAAAGCTGTACATTCCCAGTTTAGCTGCAATTAACAGCTGCAATAAGGACAAACTGTGCAGGAAGAAGAAAAAAAGACAGCTTAAAACAATAGTGGAAGCAATTATGTCTTCCAATAACCTCCTCAACCACTACCACACCTGCTTTCCATCTATTCTTATTAACAAGTCTAATGCAAGAGATTAAAAACTAGAGACTTTTGGCATCCAAATACTCATTACCATCTGTTATGTGCAGATGTCAAAAATTAGGACTTTCAGGTGGGTTACCTGAACCACAAACAACCTTCAAAAGCCTGGGTCAGGTTTTATATCTCCTCACACAAAATTTGTTGAAGAGAAAGCCTGTTTGGTTGGAATGAAATATCATTTTATCACCATGCCCTGCCAGAGACAAAGGGTAGTAAGGGGCACTAGAAGAGAGACGTGGCATCTGCAGAAAATTGTATGTATTCATAATATGTATGAACTTTTTCTCTCAAAGGTTTTCACTCCTATCCCATCCCAAGTAAAGCCATTATCTTGTGGCCTGTGCTGTGCACTTTCAAAATTAGCAAACAGGTGTTAAATCTGGTATTTGACAGCTATAGCAATGACAAGCATTGTCCTCACAGCTGTGGTAACTGGCAGCTATTGTTACCATAAGAAATGCTGGCAATTGAAAGAATAATTTGCATTATTTTGCAATTGCATAGAAATTACTATTGTGCAGCCACTGCAGCCATCAGTCAGCCCTCTGGGCAGAGCATTCAATATCTTTTGTATCAGTGGAGACACTAGTCCATTTATCTTGCAAACTGGCACTTAGTGTCAACTTGTTACTTGGTGGATTAGCTAAATGTGTGAACATAATCTCTGCAGCCTAATGAGTTATGAGATCTTCACACTACTGGAGTTAAAGGTAGAATGAGACTGGAACATTCACTGTGACCTTCTTCTCCAACCTTGAAAACAACTGGGCTCCTGATTAGTTTGTCACTGTATGGCCCCAAAGCTGGATGTTTGCTTGAAACTCTGGGGATTTCTGAATCTCCACTTCTTCCATCTCTGACTTTTATCTAGACACTGAAGCTCAGACCCAGGTCCAAACATAATGGTTTGTTAATCCAGGGACAAGGCAAACTTTTCCTATTTACAGGCACAGTTTGTACCAGGCATAGATTTACCACTGCGGACAAGGACTAAGAAAGTCCTTGAACATCTTTCCTCCTCTCCTTCCTGATTTATTTTCTCATTACCAGTTTGCTGTGTGTTATAAAATGGTACTTCTGGATGACAGTATCAGCTCTCATCATTCACAGAGCTCTCACAGCATTTCCACATTTTAGACTTCCATTCCAAAGCAAAACTCAAAGATTTTGCTTCCAAAACCCTAGTACTGAAGGCACTTCCACTCCTTTATGCCTGGAAAAAACAAATGGAGGTTTTAATATTGCTTTGTCAAATCTACAGGACTATAGAAGGTGTTTTTCAGCCTTTCTTTATTAATGTGGAAGAGTAAGGAGTAAATTTCTCATGATTTGTTATGAAATTAACCATCAGAAAGTGTTACAAATAGAGCTATAATTAAAAACTAAGTGTTTTAAAAAAGGAAATTTGTAAATCAAACTGTTTGCTTAACTTTATGTTTAAATACATCCTAATAAGCAACATATTTCCACAGCAAATCTACCATAAATCACTTCCTAGAATTATTTATATTTTAGGAATACACAGCCCATATCCATAAATATTTTGTTTGGATTGATTTATTTTAGTATTTATACACAGTCTGTTCTTCAAGCTTCTGGGCTTTTAATTAATCTGGATTTGGGGCATAAATTCTTTATGCCTTGATTAATACCAAGCAGGTTTTATTTAATTAAAGAGACAGACTGGTGAGAGACATTTTAATCAAAAATTTCATATGCATACAGTATATCTGTATTTTTTAATACAAGCTCAAGCACATTAAAAAAAGATTTATTCTTTCTCAGCTGTTTTCCTTTTTGAATGATGGCATATTTCAGATTCATGTGAGGAGTTACCTTCATGCACTCATTCCATCCTCTAGCTCCTCTGTCCTCAGCACAGCAGAGCAGGAGAACAAAGTGACAGGAACAAACAGACAAACAAGGACAAAAGCAAAATAATCACCTGCTGAGAAACAACTTGTTATGTATCTCTGAATTTTCCAAAAGCAAACCCAAATATTATAAAAGCCATCTCTTGAGGAGCAAAATGATTCCAGCAAAATACTGGAAATTCCTTTGGTTCTTACTAAAGGAAACGGAAAACCATCAGGTGACGCAGCATGAACCCCCTCCCCCCCCCCCCCCGAGGTGATGGGAAACCCTGAGGAGACTGCATGGGCATTGTGCAATGCAAGCAGACACTAAAATGTGTTAATGGGGAACTTCTTTTTCCCCTTTGCTTTTATCCTTCTTGCTTTCTGGATTTATGTTGCTCTATTCTAGTTTAACATTTCACATTTTGATAAAACCTAGATTTAGAAGTTTGCCATCTTTTCAGATGTTTGTTTTAAAGAAAGGAAGAGCAGCTCCATTCAAAAAACTGACTATGAAATCCTCTGGTTAAAAATGCTGTTATCACGTATGGGAAACTTTGAGGGGAAAGTTTTCTCCCAGAGAGGTAGTTTTAACTAATTTGGTTATTTGGTCAATATAATTTTCCCAGATTAAGTCAAAGACACAAAAGTTAAAAGCTCATGATGGTTTATTTGCATAACCAATTCACATTTTGTTTGATTAATGCCCAGCTTCATTTTTTTTAACTCTTCTTTTCAGAAATATTTATTTTCTGAACTCCTGATTTTCCAACAGAAAATTACCTCAGAGGAGGATCCCTTAACTCTGGACATGTCAAGTTTGATATCTACACCTGAATTACCCTATATTTCCCTCATAAACAAAGAAAAGAAACAAATGAGATGACTATTTTTCTAGAAGTACCATTCTTGGTTATCTATAAAAATAGATTATAAACACTACCTCAGATTTTTATATCCAATTTTAGATAAAAGGTATTTATGCAGAACTGATGAAGCCTTCAGATGACTGCAGGTGGAAAAACAGAAACTAGTGTCCAAAAATCAATTAAGTTGATCTGAGATTAATTTTTTTTGTTACCTTGCCAGTGTACATTTATAGAGAGCTTTGTTTGAGAAGCAAGAAACTATATTTCTCATTTTTTCATTACTGAGCAGAAAATGGTGGCAGTTCTCTAAATTAACTCCAAGACTTCAGAAATCGTCACCTACCAAGACATTTCACATTTAACTCTACTTTGCCTCCACATACAGGAGTATGTCAGTGAAACTGTACTGATTAAACCACCTAAAAATCTGATATCCCAAAGAGCACTGAAGGGTATAAAGCCAGAAGACTGAAACCAGGATCCTCTTCTTACTCTGACATGCATACATGTGACTCTAAGTAGTAACTGGTCTAGCTGCAGTCCTCATAGATGTCCTTATAAGAAATTTGCTGAGATAAGAAACCTGTCCTTATAAGCCAGACAGTCCTATGGGACTAAAGCCCAGTCATGTTCAAAGGCTCCTTTAGCTGGTTTCTGGTTCCCTTCTTGTATCGGCCTGACCGATAGAAGCTTTCTACAGAAACTGGAGGAACAGGGTGCTTGAATGCCTTCGGGTCTGAATCCCTGTGCTCATCACATCCAGCTCTGAGCACACAGCAACCAAAATGTCACATGATACCTAGCAGCATCCCACAGCTTTGGAAATATTCCAGCTATTATCACTGGATTTCCAAAAGGAACTCAAGGAAGTCTTGGTAAGCACTGTGTGCACAAATATATCCATACTTTCAAAATGCAGGCTGTTCATCTTCTTTCTGAATGATATATAATACATGCAATATCAACATCTGAATTCAAAAATTTAAAATGTATTTCAGAACTCAGAATCCTGAATTCAGGAATTAAGAAATTATTTGCACCTGGTGTTGCCTGTCTCCAAAGCAGTCATTCTAGATCAAGCATACATTTGAGAATGCAAGTTTTTGGAAACACAGGAAAATATTCTTTAGGTGACAGGACATGAAATAATACACTGCCTAAACACTTTGGAGATGAGGTTTAAAAATTAACCAAAATTGCTTTCTTTTTTTTTTTTTTTTAATGAAAAGAAATACCTACACAGTGTACTTTACAGGAAGCAAAATCTGATCAGAGGTATCCAACCTGGGGTCTGTGCTTTCTTGGAGGTTGACAATGTACTTCTAGGAGGTTCACAAAAGTTGATTGAGAAGATGACAGGCACCACACAGGCAAGCGTGGGACTCTGGATGGTGCAGCCCATAGGTTGCTATGGGGCGCCCCCCAGGAATTAACGAACCCCGGGTGCACCATGGCCAGAGCCACCACAATGCGGGGTTGCTGCAGCCTAGGGGCACACCCTCCAACAACCCCCTGATTTACAAGTCCAGACAAAGGAGAAATGACACTGCAGACCCACACCGTAGACATCTTGGGCTGTGGAACCATTCCCCTCAGAATGACCCCTTAATGGGTGCGTTGTTACCCACTGAGCAGTGCTGTGGGCTGAGCACAAGGTTATCTATTGCTATGTACACTATTTTTGACTGAGGCCATACTGCTTTTGTATAGCTGTGGGACGGCATTGTTTTGACTCGCTATAAAAGAGTATGCCACATACCTTGGTGTGGACTCAGACCCACCTTCAGCTGGCCTGCAGCCCTGAGGACCCACCCATCAGAGGGGACACCCCTGATGTCAACAGCATGGTGAAGAGAAACTGGGGAAAACTATACTGGAGAGATGGCCCATAAAGGGCGAGAGCAGTTGCTGTACCAGGCACCCATTGTTAGAGAATCCGGGGAAAACTATACCGGAAGGGTGGCAGGTCGTTGTATCGTGCATCCATGATTTAACTGTAGAGCTCTGATATGGATATATATTTTCAGTTCTGTTATATTTCTAGCTTTACTATACTTGTAGCTTTGTTATAACCTCTTATCTCTAATAAATTCTCAAACTTGACAAATGACGATCTCTCGAGTCCAGTGCGGCTAATCCTGGAATCTGAAAGAATCCTGTGCACCCCTCTATTGGCGCGTCACAGAAGAGCAGTTCACAATACATGATATTTCAAACAGAAAACAAGGGAAGGTAACAAGTGGAAAAGAACATTGAAAACCATCGACCTAGATACAAAAGGTAACAAAGAGAGATACTATCCACACACTAACATTCCTCTTTCTAATAACAATCACCTCTCATTAGTTAAATTAAAAATAAATACAGGATTAACATATCAAACATCATAACATACTAAGTCACCATTCAAACATAGTTCACATGGGGTCTTTAAATAAATACTGCAAGAGATTAGACCAGCGGTTAAAAGATGAGGATTAACAATGATTTTCACTGCTTGTTGACTTTGGATGGTTGAAGGCAGATGCGGGAAGTTTTGTCTGCCATCACTTTACAAATCTCTTCAGTGGTCATCATATTTTTCAGTGTGATGCATCTGAGTGATATTTGTGCCAAGAATTTTGTGTGTTCAAGTTATGCAGTCACCAGTGTTAGAGAAAACAGCCACAGAGCTGCTCTCTCTCCTCTCTCTGACAAACTCTCGAACACCGATTTATTGTGGTTCGCCAGCTGGCTGTCAATATCTCCCTTCTTTCAAGTAAAAGCTGCCTGGAGCTTTTGTTTTATGTTTTACAGATTTTCTACATGGATAGCATCCTAGAAATAAAGCAATCAGGGTATTCACACCATCAGGATTAACCACAACAGACTTCCAGTACTACAAACCCACTCAGACTGTGTGTTGCTACTGTCCTCTCTTTCTACTCTTGTGTGCCCATATGTTAAGTCTTAATTCTTCAACTCTACAGCCATCCCTGCAACATCTATGCCTATGAAATGGTTGTAGGAAATGGTTTCACAAATATATCTACCTACAAAGCAAGGCAAGCACCGAAACAGAAAGAAATATCTTTTGGAATGAATGAGATATGTGTTGTACACATTATGTAATATATGTTCATATAGTCATCGTTCAGAATAACTCTGGTCTGGATGTACTCCCACTATTTTCAGTGGAAGTCACTGACAATATTTAAGGGAACTAGTTGAATTCTTCTCAGCAAAAATATCATTCATACTTTCCTGAAGTTGTGAATCATTTACAAATATGTTTGAGTGTTTGTTGCACCTTCAGCTTGTATTTAAGCTAGTGTTCACTTTTTTTGTTTTGTTTTGTTTTTGTTTCTCAACCTTTCTGGTCCAAGAAATCATATGACATACTTTTTGATACAAGTCTTGATTTGGAAAAAAATATCTTAAGCAAGAGGAATGGCAAAAGAATTTACAGTTTATGAGAGGGGGATTTGATATTGATACTTTTCTACATAACTTCACTCAAGCTGCTGTAAGGCACATATTTCACACAAATATCTTTATAAAGAAATAATCAATCCCATAAATAATCAAGGAGAGAAAATACTCTAGTGGATCATGATTACCTTAAAAGCACAATTCTAGATTTTATTTAAAGAAAAGTTGGTAAATACTTTATGTATGCTGAAATGTGCTCCAGTGCTGAGAATCTGCTTTAATATACCCAAAGGAAAAATTGTAAAGATTTTCATCTATATATTTTTCTAATTTTTTCTTTGAATTTCATATACTGAAAACTCCTCTGTGAGTGATTAGAATCTTATTTTTAAATAAAAAGTTCAGGTCATTTTAACAAAGAAACACAACTCACATCAACATTTTGGGGATTAGTCCCTAAATTACAAGTTAGACACAAGTTTTGTACAAATTTTGTGGATTATGCAGTAGCAGATTATGTTATCATATTCTCTTTAAACCACATTTTGCTCCTCTCCATTCAGACTGTCACTGTTAGCAAAGCAAGTGGTGCTGTTGAGACAGGAGGTTCAGCTCAGGATGAACAATGAAGATAGCAAGTGTTATATTTACTCTTTGATACACATGACCATCATGACCCACAGCTTTCCCAGTGTATCGCTTAGCTCTGCAGGCAGCAGCAAAGTATACAGATATCAAGCATTAAACTTCCATAGCAACTTATATTCTGGTATTTCAAAGACCTTAAAAATCCCAATATACTTTTATAAGGAGTCAGAACATGGTGTTTCTTGTTTAGATGACAAAAAAATAATTTTTTCTAATGCATGAGGAATTGCATACAAACTTCATTTTAATTGCTGGATACATCTTTTGAATAAGTAATATAGCTATTTCAGTAAGAACTACATCACATGAGAATGCTGTTAAGTTGTCTTTATGCATGTCTTATATGCATTTTCTCTTTTGTAACAGATTAATTTTGGGGTTTATTGATCTTACTGGTAATGAAAATGGTTGAAATGTTCCAAATATCAGAAACAGACTTCCTGTGTAGAATGAAATTCTGAATTTCATTAATTACTTTATTACCACAAATTGTTGGAAGAAACATGTGTTCTTGGATGTTAATTAATAGCTCATTATTATTATACAAATTAACTTGGCAGCACTATGTACCGTATATTTGCAGAATAATGAATTACATTAAAGGGAAGCCAAGATGGCAAACACAGACGTGCATTCATCTATTATCTACTCCTTATAAATGCATAAACCTTTCCTAGCGCTTTAAACAGAAATCCTAATGAGAGGCACACTAGAGTCAAGAGAAAAAAAGAAAAGAGTAAGGAATAGAAAAAGAGCAATGAACGTACAGCTTGAAGTATTAAGCCTTACACTGAGAAGCAGTAGCTGCTGTTTCAGTCCCACAGGCATTTGCTCTTAAATAGGTTGTCAAAAAAGCTGGGAAAGCTGACAACGTACTGAACAGTAGTGTGAACTTTGAGTCTGACCTATGAAACTAATAGTAGCAACAGGCTCATCTGAACTGCAGCGAGCAAACTGTGCAGCAGAAACCACTGCTGGCCAATATAGTAATACAGAAATTCATGGGTTCATAAGGGAAATCAGCAAGGTCTCACCTACCCTGGTGCAACATGAAGAACTTCCTTGTCCCTGTCCCTGTCCCCATACTTGCATGCTCAGACAGTATCTCTATATTTCTCCTGGGTCACCTGTCCCTGCTTCCACTTCTTGTTGACTTCCTTTTTATGTTTGAGTTTAGTCAGGAGCTTCTTGTTCATTCATGCAGGCTTCCTGCCACCTGCTCTTGCTTTCTTGCTCATCATGATGGACCATTCTTGAGCTTGGAGGAGGTGATCTCTGAATATCAATCAGCTCTTTTGAACTCCTCTTCTCTCCAGAGATTTGTCCTGTGGGATTCTTCCAAGCAGGTCCCTGAATAGGCCAAAGACGGCTGTCCTGAAGTCCAGGATTGCGATCCTGCATTTTGCCCTACTCCCTCTTTGAGGATCCTGAACTCCATCATCTCATGGTCACTGCAGCCAAGGCTGCCTGCTGTCCTCACATCCCCAACCAGTCCAGCCTTGTTTGTAAATATGAGGTTCAAAAGACCACCTCCCCTCGTTCGTTCTTCGATCACCTATGTTAGGAATCCGCTCCAGAAACTCCTGGATTGTTTGTGCCCTGCTGTGTTATCCCTCCAGAAGATATTGGGATGGTTCATGTGCCCCATGAAGACCAGGTCCTGCGAACATGCAGGCTTCTTTGACTTGTCTGAAGAAGGCCTTGTCTACTTCCTCTTGATCAAGTGGTCTGCAGCAGGCACCCACCACAACATCACCCGTGTTGTTCTGCAGGCTCATCCTGACCCAGAAGCTCTCAGCTGGCTCATTACCCTGTGCATTCCCGCTGCTCTGGCGCATGAAGGGCTGCTCCCCCTCCGCGCCTTCCCAGCCTGTCCTTCCTAAAGAGGCAATATCCACCCACTGCAGCACTCCAGCCGTGTCAGCTATCCCACCCTGATCCCAATGAGACCATGGTCCTGTAACAGCACCAGACTTCTAACATGTGTGTTAGTGCACAGGCACTTTGAAAAGGCACCAAGTCACGCTGACTTCCCAGAGAGGGTACCAGAGCTTTCCCCATGATGCTGCCCCTGGGCACCTCCCTGTTTACATTCATATGCTTGGGATGATTCCACTTCAGTCCTGTTTTGTTCATTACAAGGTCCCTTCCTCTTCCTTTTCCTTTTCCTTTTCTTTCCATGTTAATATAAAGGAGATCAAACTGAGTTCCTGCAGATCCAAAGAAGTAAGAGTTATTTGCTGGCAGAAGAATAAGCCAAATGCACAATACATTCACAAAGTAAACAGTCAGGCTCCCTGATTTAAGCATGTTAAGTTCCAAACATTTTTCCTCCACTCCATACACAGCCATTTTCTTTTCTATACACTCATTCCCTTGTCTCTATTTTTATTATTTACTGAAAACTAAGAAAAAGGTTTCATTTTGGGTCCCTACTTAGATTATCTCCAAATTCTATTTTGTCTTCATGCTGCTCTCATCACATTTATATATTTTTTATATTTTTATGTATTTTAACTTCCTTGAATTTTGATATTTCTTAGTCATTTCAAAGTCATAAACTTTCATATATCCACACAATATTATATTTTCTGCTGTTCTATCCTTTCTTTTATCTACTTTATAAGTTCTATACTTACTTAGTGTTTTGCATGTAGTGGTTCTCCACTACCTTCTACTATCGTGCATAGATGACTATTTAATTAGTCCGGGCTGAAAGGAATGCCTTACAAGTGTTTCTTCCTTTTTTTCATAGCAAATTTTAAGTAGCTCGAATTAAAGCTTCTCCAAAATTAATACCATGAGATATTCTGTCCCGTTTGTTTCCCTAATGACTTTCCTGAGCCTCTCAAATTCTGCCTTTTAAAAATCAACAGCTGAGAATGTATTTTTTTTTTTGCCTTTCATTTAACTGCAGTGAAATCTCTGTGTTATCAAGTGCTCCAAGATTAATTTTTATTGAGAGCTTTTCCCTTACCTCTTCACTACTCGTGAGAGCAAGTTTTAAGCCCTTTGTTGACTGATTGGTAGAGAAAACTGCTCTTTTAAAAAAGCTTTTTTACAATACATAAAGCTTTTACAATACAAAATTATTAGCCTTCATCAGTATCAGTAATGATATTACATATTCTGTCTGTAGGAAGTTAAATTCTTTCATAATGATACAATTTCTAGTACTATTTATCACTCTAATTATGCCATATTCATAACCAAATCCAACCCTTGCTGTCTACTGCAAACTCCTAACACTGTCTCAGGAGATTCTCTTTTATAATCTTTTCAAAATCATGCTGGGAACCAAGTCATTGCTGTTTTATCTGCACTATAATGTCTTATTTCTTTAAAAATTTATCACATCACATCACTTAAAATGCTACATAAAAATGTGTGCGTTCATACAGCTATAAAATTTCATTCTGAATATCAAAAAATGGATATTATCGTCTCATCAGTCAGATACCTGCAATCATTTCAAGTACAAGTGTACATCCTTGAGGAATAATATTCTCATGCAAAGTTTGCATTTTCTAGTGGACAGTTTGGCTTGTGCTTCAGAGCAACTTCAAGTATGCAACAAAAACACCTCAAGTTTCCCAAAGCTTGTTTTTACAGATTTAGCATCTTAGTAGGGTGAGAAAAGAAAGAAAAAAATCAGCCATATAGATATATTCTTCAGTAACATCCCCCTTTGAAAAGTAATGGTATTAGATTTTGTCCAGATCTTGGTTATTTATTTTCTCTTTGTTGGGTAGTGAGGAGAACTGTCAACATACCAAGTCAATAGGCCTATAAGAAAATTTTGTTTTCTTCATTATTTCAGCAGCAGACATTGCTTCTTAAAAAATTGCTTTCTCATATATTTAGATAGCAAAGGGAACTATGATGAGATGTGAGTTGGAGAGACGAAAGGTGCAAAAAGACAGGCTTAAAACTGCTCAGGCAATGTAGTGAAAGCAGTAAAATTACCTGATAACACCAAAGTCTTGGACTAAGGCAATTGTGATATTATCAATAAAGGGGGTTGATAACAGTTTCACCTCTCAAAAGAGAAGATAGTTTCTTTGATGTCACCTTAACATGGACCTTTCATCTAGGTTTCTACTCTCATAAAACAGATAAACCTATCCAGACAATTTGTATCACTTTTCCACTTTTTTGCTTTGCATTTTTAATTATCAGTCTATTCCAATTCCACTGTCTATTGTCTATTCTATATTGCCACTGACGCCTGAATCATTATTTTATAAAGTTCAAAGGCAGAGTAGCTTAATAGCAATATTGGCCTGGAGTGGAGATAAAATATAAATGATAACTTGAATTTTAAAAGTTGAAAAACAGTGAACCCAATTCCCTTCTCAATTAATCTTGTAAGACAGGAAAAACACTTGAATCCCACAGCTGCTGGTCTTCTCCATATTTGGATTTGTTACATGGGATTCTTCTGTTCTAACGGCATCTCAGTGTAAATGTCAACATCTGAACTAGTCGGTAGAGGAGAAGTGTCGCTTCTAGACTATAATTTCTTTCATCCTAATGAAGGCCCAAATTAGGTCAGGTTCATTCAGCCCTCAGAATGTCTATTTCTCTCCTTTGGCTATAAAGGGACGCCCACTGATGAGCTCAGACATGGATGCTGAACACAGCCAAGATGAATTATGTTCACATTTATATACAGCATACACAGGGACATAGTATGGACCTGTGATAGTGGCAAGAGAGAACTCTGTCCAAAGATATAATGATGTGTTTTCAAAACACAATCAACACAGATGATAGAATTAAGCTTCTGTTAAGTGAACTTCTGCCTGCTAACTATTAGTCAGACACAAATGATTTTTATATAGAGGAACCGGATAGAGGATTTTACACAATGCAAGACATGTTGACCTAAAATCAAAGGGAAAATAAATGCAAAACAGAAAGCAGGTCTGAGAATTAAAGAGCATAAAGAAGAAAATATGGAGGGATAGATACAAAAGCAGGACACTAACCAATATGAAGAAAGAACAGTCATATAGCAGGAGACAGGACAGCTGAAGAGCTAGGGGAGGATAAAGGGAGTAGGAGAGAGTAAAACGAAAAGAAATAACTGTTCCCATACTCCTCAGTGTGAAGAGATGATGAGTACAATCTGTTGAACAACCAGCTATACAAATTGCTACAGCTACCAAAATGCACCACAGTCAAATTTTACAGAGTCATTTTCAAATTCTCTCATAGCTCTCTGTGAAGATTTTTTTCCTAAGATTTTATTAAAAATCTGCACAAAGAAAAATTGCATCTTTTTGCCATGAAAAAACATTCACTGAATTTATGCAGTATTTGTAAGAGAGAGAGAGCCCAGCTGTCCAGCTTCCTTGTTAAGACAAAACAAATACAGTAGCAAAAAGGAAAAATTTTTGGAAGTGATCACTAATGTTTCATACAGTTACTTGGTCACAAAAGCAATCAATGTTCATAACACATCTGAATGCCTTGAGAAGACATTAAAAGATGAATGAGGTAATTTTAGAGAACCATATTACATTCAATTCACCAAAAACAACAGTACAACCCAACAGCAAGCTGAGAAATCTGGTATTTTGTTGCAAGTAACTCAGTGTATATTCAGTTGCTGATTCTGTAAGGACCCAGGAACTACTCTCCTTACTGAGAAACACAAGTTGTGTCTAACACTAGACAGAATAAATACTCTTTCATGAAATGAAATGTCCTATTGAATACCCAAAGTGTGTGTCATTAAGTGTTTTTTATTATTTAATATGTGTTTTAACTAATAATATTTTGAAGAGTAATTGCAAAGGCCAATAAAATAATCTTAAATGTGACAATTCGGCTATCACAAGAAGTCAAGAAAGTCACTATGTCAACATTTTCCTGTAGGAGACCTCTAAGGGTTTGTCTAAATTGTGGTCACATTAGCATGTAGACCCAGCTGAACTGAGCTTTAATCATTTGCTCCAACAGGTTTTATTATTAGACTCATGTCATTGGGCTGCTCTCAGTATTCAGTGTGGTAAATTAGCAGTGGTTACACCTACCCTGGACGTATTCTAACCAGGAGGAAGACAGGGGAGGAACAAGTTGTGATTGTGGTCACTTCAGAGATGACTATTAATTAAGTCTATCCACCCCCCCACCCCCTGCAAAATCATGGACTGCAGCAGCACACCTGACACCTCAGATGCAGTTCTGAGGAGTTAAAAAATATTCAGTAAAAGTTAAAGACATGAAACAAAGGACTCAGTTATCAAATGACCAGTGGCTACCTAGTTGATCCCTGGCAGAATTCAGACCTTTGAAAGACTTTACTTCTTTAAATATGCACATTTAAATAGAAGTATAAGAAAATGAAAGGCATGCACTGTCAATAAGATTTATTTATTCCTTTTTTTTCAGAGTGGTGACTGAAAATACCCCTTACTGACCACAGCCAAGATATAAAGTATTTTATTTTTGTAGAAGGGAAATGTTGCTAAATCCTAAAATCCTAACTCTTTTCTGAGGGAATCTCTACTTAATGCGTGTGTCTTATACAGCTCATCAGATACCTTAGCTCTTCAGATAAATTAGGGAGATCCCTGGATTAGAAAATGCTGATTTACCCATAGGTAAACTTCCATGACTGTGTCATGTTTCACAAAAGCAAAGTTCAGAGTTCATGAGTTCTTCAGTATTCCTTGCCTGCTTCAGCAGCTTTTGGGAAGTTTAAGGAAATTCATAATATACAATCAAAATATGTTAAAACATAAAGTAATATATTCTTTAAACTACTGGTGGCCCATCTAAAAATACCACAAGTACCTCACAGACAGTTTTGATTGTCTAGAATACATATTAATCTGTAACCACAAAGCAAATAGCTGGATTATTGTAAATCTAGTCCTCCAAAATGCAATTTACTACAGCATCCAGGCTTTGTTTTTCACATGTAATAGAAAAATCCAGAAAAAGATTTCATATTTTAAAGCCACAAGCAAGGAGAATGTGCTGAAGATTATCTCGTTGACAGCTCAGCTGACGTCAAAGTACCGTGTCTATGCACACGGGTCAGGGCTGGTGCTCCAGATGTTTAAGTGACAGTCCTATCTTCAATGTTTCCCTGTCTCCCTGTGTTAGAGGGAGGCATAGAATTGCACTTCATTAGTGTTTTATTTTACACTGATAGACCCGAGGAAACAGATACAGTAAAGAGTACAATAAACATCAGAATCCCTTACTGGCCACCTACTTAAAAATAAAGTAGTGATTGGTAAGCAGCCATAGCCTAAAGATGCTCTAATCTTTGTCAATAGAATTTTCTGATCATCGTTTTTAGCTTGTAACAACATTAAAACATTTTCTTTGTATTACTTTCTACGTAAGCGATTTTGCTTTGGAAAAAATAATGATCAAGGAGGTATGGTATATAACCTTTTTATTTCCATTTTGTTCATTTTATGAACAGTTTTAAATCTCAGTCTAAAACACCCAAACAGATAGTCTTAAGCAGGGTTTGGAATGAAAACAAATTAATTTTCAAAGAGATTCTCTGGTAATTCAACAACTTCAGGTAAGAGTGCTCACTGACTTGTCTCAGAACCAAAATCCTTTAACGGCCAATCTCTCATGCTGTATTTTTTCACTGTCAAGTGGCCTCAGAGAAGGAATGCAAACACATCAGCCTTTCTGAGTCACAGAGATGTAGCTAACGATTATGGTTTGTATATCAATAATTATTTTTAAATATATATTTTTTATAAAAAGGAAAAGTTAATGACATCAGTGGGATTAGAAACTTACCCCTAAACTCATGTTTTTAACTATTAGTATTTAGGTCTTTAGGCAGAATGCACAACTAATACATTTTATAGGCAGGAGCTGAGTTTTGGTTCAGGAAAATGACAAACTGTGCACAATATCTTCCTTCATAGTCTGGTAATAGCCAACCTTTAGTTTAGATCATGTACATAAAACCACAGCCTCTCTTAGGCTGATCCTTATTATTATTTATAAAATTTTAGATATTACACTTATTTTGTAAGAGAGCCTTTTACAGAGAGCTAATACATTTGATATTATGACCCTACTATAAAAATACTAGTTTTTATTTTCTGTATCTCTAAGCCAGCCAGCAATTGTGAGCCTGCACACAGAAGTAAAACCTTCATCTTGAAATAGCATCTTACAACCACTAACCTTCTCT
Organism: Apteryx mantelli; assembly: GCF_036417845.1. Lineage (NCBI taxonomy): Eukaryota > Metazoa > Chordata > Aves > Apterygiformes > Apterygidae > Apteryx > Apteryx mantelli. The sequence continues at coordinate 157,449,622 of NC_089979.1, forward strand.
TTTCAAAGAAGCCAAGGGAAAAATCTGCCTGATCTTTTGAATTGTCCCCATGATTAGCCCTTTTTAAAGTTCAGCATAACTGTACAACCAGTCTGGACCAAGCCGCTTTAGGTGGCACTGCAGGGTTGTGCACAAAGTTCTGCAGCAGCCTTCTCTCAGAGTGTTTCAAACATATCAGTGCCTGTTGCAGTTTCCTAAAGGTAAAAATGCAGCTTGTCATTCAAGACCTATCAGTCCGTATTCCTGCTATAGTGGCCGAGGAATTTCCAGTTGTACTATGGCACTTCAAAAAATTTCCTTCAGAAGTGTTTTTCAGTGTTAATCTTTGAAAGAAAATGTGTGTGCGTATTTTAATGTTTTGGGGAGAAGGAGTTATGAGTAGAAGTAGTGTTTGCTTTCTGTGGAAAATGTTTTACTTTTCATAGGAGGAAGATTAGGGGATTTTTTTGTGTTCAGAAATGCTGCTATGGCTTTTCCTAGGAAATTTATTTCAGTTCCTGTATTTCTCTGAGGCCTGAGCTTTCCAGCCTAAAGAGATCTGTCACTTTCTCTTTCCCTGAGGCATAACAGCAGCTTTTCTCAAAATATTTGGTTTCTCTTTAAAAAAACCAACAACTATTGTTCTTTTAAAATTAACACATAAACTGACTGTAAAATTACTTATCCTTCAAAAAGGAAAAAAAGAAAAGAATGGCACGATGCTAAAATTCAAAGAAGTATACAAAACATTTTTTGTAATTAGAATATTTATATATATATATATGAAATAGAATATAATATGCATGGAAGAAGCCTGTTTATGAAAGTAAGATCAAACAATATGTTTGATGTGTTATGTTTCTGGTAATTTAATTAAGTGGAAGGAAACCCCAGACTGATGGTTAGGAGGTGGCATGCAAATCACTGTTTGTGAAGCATCTAAGATAATTAAGATCTCTTATTTCATGTCCAAAGCTGTAAAATGTTAAATCCTCATAATTCCCACCAAAATTAAGAATCTGGTTTTACTAACTACCGGATCCTTAGCAGTTATAAATTATCAAACTTGGGAGGATCACAGACTCATATGTAAGCTGGTTAACGAGTGGAATAGTATAGATATGAGGGTGACACCTCTGCTCTATTTTAAGGAGCCAGCCTTTGTTTCATGAGTAAGGGCATGCTGAATCTGTGAAACCATTGAAAAGAAAAGTAAGTAGTGTAAGCATGAATCAAACCTTGTTTAAAGCATAGAACTCAGCTTGAAAAAAATCTATTGTTTTAGTAAAAAATCACAAAGTTCAAAAATAGAAAATTTCTTCTAAATTGCACACTGACATCTCATGTTTGAGACTTTGCCCATTGAAATACATTATCCCAACCAAGGAAATGCCATGTCAGCAATAACACTTATAGAGGAAGGCATTAATGGGTATGCAAAGAAATGCTCGCCACAGTCAGCACTTAGTTTGAAGGTAAAGGCTTGGGGTGTGTTGTGTGTAGGGTGAGGTTTAAGATGTGGCAGCAGCTCAGGTCCACCTGGGCAAGGCTGTGTCCTCCTGGACCAGGGTCTCTTCAGAGCTCTGTGGACATGTTCATGCAGATTCAGCAGGCAGTGAAAAGGGCAGCAGAGTGAGGACATTTTTCATTTCATTTCACTGCCAAAGAAGCTGCAGCAGAAGGCTTTTGGTGACAGAACTGGAAAGAGAAACAGGTGCCTTTTTAGCTTAGTTCTTCCCAGTGAAATGGAAGGATCTTGCTGGTCCTGCATTGAAGCTATTGCCTGAACACTGAAGGACCTCACCATACTTAGGCAAAGATCAGGACTGTGATTCTACACTTCTCCAGAGGAACCTTTTAACTACTGTATGAGCTATCTTTCCTGAAAGCTTTGTCTTTCCACAATCCACCCTGCCGTTTGAGATCCAGTCTTCTGACCACAACCACAGTCTCTTTATTCTACAGCTCCAACAGTAAAGGGTCCTAAATTCCCCTTGGAAATTTTTTATATGAACATCTGTGATTTTGCAAATGAAAAAGTGAAATTTGAAATTTATTTCTAGAATAATTCTACCATATCTATAATGCAAGTAGGACTCCCCTATATATTCTTATTTTCACATTTTTATGAGGAGTAAAAATTATTTTATCTATACAGTTATCATATACTAATACAGGCTGTACATGACATAGTGTTTATGTATATACGTGTTGTAAAGGTAACTTTGATGCCAATATGAGGCACAGTCTTGTATTAAGTAGTCAAATTACATTCTTACATATGCTGACTGCAATAGTTACTATAATGGTAAAATTCCATCAAGTCAAAATACAGCCTCTAAAAAGCCTGGTCATTATGTTTTCTCGAGTTAATGAATAAATGATTTTGTACAGACCAGTAAAGAGCAATATTTGCCATAAACTTTATGAATAATAGATTTTCACCTGCTCATGGGGATTATCAGGAAGGCATTACTCAAATGTCTCTGGTTATAATAATTCTGATTATTCTATGAATTAAACTGATATTCATGTTTTGAATATGAAAATGCAGAAAATAATATGGTGGCTGCTGCAGAAGCATCTGTACTGTAGTATTGTTGTTCATATAAACCGCTCCACTGTGACAACAAATTAAATTGTATAGTTTTACAAGATTTACTTACAAGTAAAATGATATATCTTGGTAGGGCAAAGCCTTTGTATTGTCAGGAATATGACAGGCAATATTTTTCTCTGCAGATGGTTCTGCTTCATTCCATGGAAATAATAAAAATCTTCCACCAGTTATTCATTATGACAGACCTAAGAAGGGAATAACCCTTTGGCTTCTTGATTGTTTTCAAGACAGCACTGAAACTGAATATTTGAATCGAAATAGAAATATTTGAAATTTAGCAAGTGTGTCAGAAATGAATGAACTGAACTTTGATCCATCATCATATGCAGCTGATAATGACAATGCTATTTTTGACACAAATTCCTCCTTATTTGCTTCTAGACAATTGTCCAGCACCTGCACTACTAAATGCAGTACAATGCACTTTTATAAGTCATCATTTGATCTTGGATGCTGTATGACACACATTTCAACACGCTTTTTTATCAGCCAGCAGAATTTCCAGGTTAGTGGGGATCTCATTTTTTGACATTAAATACATGGAAATGGCTGGTCTTCTCATAAAGAATATACAGATATTTATGTTTTATGACTCTTTCTGTTACAAGGTGTAACATTTTCCAGTTATTAGAAGATACTTAGCACAAATGTGATTTGAGTTTGCAGGTGAACATGGGGATTATAGAAACATACTTTTAGTGACTTAATACTGCTTATATGTATTCTATACACACATAAGACTTTTGTGACATGCTCTTAAAATTAGAAGAACCTGGTCTTGTATGGGCAGAACTTTATAGCCTAACGCATTCACTACACAGAACGGTACACTGCCAAATTAACAGCAAAGCCTCTGGTCAGCAGTGTAACTTACCTAAATAGCCAAAGCAGAAAAAGAGAAAGGTATTTCATTCGGTGATTTTATGAGTTCACCAATATCCAAAAAAGAAAGAAGTTTTGGCAAACGGAACTATTTTGATTAAGTTCAGCCATTTTTTCTGAAAAACAAACAAACAAACAAAAAGCAGGAGAAGCTTTACTGAAAGCTGAAATTCACCATAACGGCAAATACAGTAGTTCCTGTGGAGAATATTGTACTCAGAGATTTATCAGTCAGTCTGTATATGCTTCAGGAGTCCTGGCTGGTCTCTTGGAGAAGTAACTATTGCCTTATTTTTCAAATGTTGGTTTTCTCCACTGTTTCGCACACAAAAGTGAAAAGTATTTTCTTTCTGAAGGCTGAATTGAACAGATAGAAGATACTTCATAAATACTTAAACTTAAATACTTAAATACTTAAGTTTGAACATCAAATGAGTTCATTTGTGTGTGTAAAATATTCCATAAACTGATGTAAAAGTAAAGATATTTTAAAATATATGGAACAAAATAGTTAGCATTTTACATAATAAATTGAATCTATAAATGAAATACTAAAGCAATGAGAGTCCCTAAATGTAACTTTAAATAAAAAATTGTTCTGTATTTCCATCCAAGAGAGCTACCCATCCTACATCTAATGTAAATGTGAAATGTTTTATATTAACAATGTTACAGTGTTTCTGTGGAAATCCATTCCTGCTGTTTCCTTTTGTCTATATATTTTCAAACTGATTTTCATTTCCTGTAGGACAAGTAGATGGTGCAACTGATCTGTGACAGCAATTTAATGTTCCACGGTACATGACTGTTTCTAAGTCATTATCTAAAGTGACAGCAAAAGAAAGGAAACTAACTTGCTAATTCAAAGAAATCAAAGAAATATTGGAAAAGTCAAAACATCTGCTTTGTCTGCTTTACCTTGATAGAATATACTGATCCATTCCAGTTGTCCATTTTTGACCAAGAGTCCTTTAAACATATAAATCTTCATTGACTCAAACTTGTATCACCTTAGATTTCAAAAGATTTTCTGTTGTCTCGACAAAATAGTTACACAGTCCACAGATTTTTATGTGCCATTTCTAACATATTCTTGTTATTATATTAGAATTCAACCAACCACGCTAGATGCTGTAAACTGGGCTTAAATTTATAGGCTAAGTTGTTGCATCATTTCCAACTGTAAGAGAAATAGTCCTTTGCCTATTTAATCAAGTATTTCCTTAAATTTATCAAGAAAATTATGTGCAACTTCTCTGTATACTTGTTTTCACCTGTGCAAAGCAAGTATCAGTGGTCAAAGTAGAGGAATGGCATAGCCATTCACTCTATGTTTGTCAAAAGGATTGGACAAGGCTAAAAGTAAAACTCTTACATCAAACTTTATTAAATGCTAGAAGGCAAATTAGAGAGTTGCAATTCATCTCACTGAGGTGGAAAGATGCTCAACAGCATCAGTGTATTGTCACTACATTTTCAACTGCAAGTGATCATTTCCATCAGTCCTAATTAAGTGAGACTGTAAGGTATTGGCAATGCATAGCAGCAGACCAACTATCTCTTTGTATTTACTATTCTGATACTTTAATGATTACTGTTAAAAGTGAGACTTTTTGCTTATATACTGACATAATGAAATGGAATTACTGAAACTAAAAGTTCTTGTACTATATTTTGTAGCTATGGATTTACATTCTTACTTGGCACATATATAAATATCATTGAGATAGAGCCCAATAAAATAAATGGCTTGTTTTATAACAACTTATAAAGCACAAGTAAGTATATATAATATAGATTCATAAGTATCATGCAACTCATACATACTTAAGGCAAACAAGGGCCATTAAAAGATGTATATATTGCTAAATCCACACTTGTTTGTGGGTTGAAGGAGCATTTCAATAGTTCATAAAACAAGTGATGCTATGTATTTTACTCACCCTGTCAGTGTATCCCTTAAAGGCACTCAGCGCTGTGTACAGTAGGTCGTCTGATAACTTTGCCGTGTAGCTCCATGTGGAACACATAAGTCATATCTTGATTTACCCCATTTATCTAAAACTTTTTTGAGAACTAATTCACTTGCTTCTCATTTAGGTCTGACCTTCACAGCAATACATATGTAGGTATTCCACAAACAAGATCATAGCAAGAAAGGAGTTAAAGATGCTTCTTGGTGTGACAATCTGCCAAAGCACCCTAAAATGCAAGGAAACACTAAGCAACAGGATGCCTCTTAGCTACACTCTCCCTTACACTTTTGTAATAACATTTACATCTTTTGCACCCTCCTTAGGAAACTTTCTATAGCTTCTCATTGATATATACACTGCAAATAAGAAATTAATCATTGCAGGTCTAGGATTTCACTATTAATGGTAGCCATTCAGGACCAGAAAATAGCTACTTTTATCAGTGTGGTATGTCAGACCTCTGGGGAAAGTGTGAGTTTGCTGTTAAGTCACTGCATTGTCCTGAAAAGGAAAACATGTTTTTCAGTTGAAGTCAGTAATATAATCACAGGTCAAAACAAAGTTTACACATTTCAGAACTGGGCAATACAGAGTAAATGAACTTGTCAGGAAGGAACACAAGTCTCTTTCTTATTCACCACCTAACAGTACCTGGAGGTGGAAGAAGTTCCTGGATCTATTCAATATTTGTCACCATCAAAAATATACGTGTTTTGGGAGAGATATGGTACAATTAAAAAGTCTCCCTAACTTAATGTTCCCTTGCTTTTTAGAGATCACTACCAAGTGTAAGAAGTACTGAAGGAAAACATTCCTCTGTCATCCCAGATTCCCTCCTTTTCTTATATATCACACAGGACGTAATGATTTCTCATTCTGGAGGGAGGAACAAAGCAGTGTGGTTGAGGTAAACAGATGAAATTTTTTCGACGGAAGCTGTACCAATCCATCTCTTTCAGTCTTCCTGTCTTTCATGCGACACTCTCCACATTCCTTACCAAGCATTTTACCTACTCTGCAGGACAAACTGCTTTATCAGAACACAGCTGCTTCTGTCAAAGCTACAGACTTTAGACTTACCGGAGCTCAAAATACCTTCTTTTCCCCATAAACGCTCTCTGCCACCCACCAGATTTGCCAGTGTTCCCAGCATAGATTTATCTGCTCAGAGTCGCCTTGTTCTCTGACAAAGGGACAATAGCTCTTTCTGGGTTCTGACATCCTAATGGCCACCAGTTGGCCCTTTTTTCTACATTTCACAGGAAACGTTCACACCTCTGAGTGTGCCGTTTTTCAGTTGAATTTGACTTATACTTCACAGATGGAGAAAGAGTCCTGATAAAAACTCTTTTTAGGAAAACATTTTTCTGCATTGTGACAGGTTGATATTCTCCACTATGCATTGATTTGTCCAGTTTTCAGGGTGTGAAGTCAAAGCCTTTGCTAAATTGGAGTCATCTTCCTTGAGACTAATATAAAGTTTCAGTCTTACTAGAAAGGGAAATGACAGAGTATTTATAACAGAGGCTCCCCCCTATATAAAAAGCAGCAATTATTCTTATGGCCATGTCAGCAACTCGGATTTCAGCAGGTACCATTTCACAGCCATTATAAATCATGGGATATGGAAGCTAGTTAATTTTTTCAGAGGAAATAATCGTCAAAACAAAACTGCATATTAATTTGGCACTACTCACTCAAACTCTACATATTTATTAGAAAATCTCTCAGGAATTCAATCTGCCTGTCTCACTCCTTATCTTTGTAGCATCAGCTGGGTCAACGGCACAACTCATCCCTGTCAAAACTAAAGGTCCACTTTACAAGACAGAACTTCATTACTGAAAAGTGAAAACAAAAGAAGCTTTTTTAGGAAAATGGAACAGAGTTCTGAGCAGCAATACTATATCTATGTGAAAATAATGCACAAAATACCCTTCTGGGAATTTTGTCAACACGCTGTTAATTTTCTTTGCCCTCCACAATGAGATTGTTCAGTGAGTGACTGTTCAGACTATATACCTCTACCCTGACAAACCTCTCACTCTTTTTTCTTTTTTTTGGTTGACAGCCAGCATCCCTGTTGTCCCATGCCTGTCTCCAATTCAAAACTACTATTTTCCTGGCCACGTCAATGTGCTGCCGCTTCTACTGTTCACTAATCATTAGAGCCAGGCAGCGTGAGGGCAGTCTCCTTCCTTCAGTTCTTGTGTTCTCACTGATCAATTTAGCAAGAAAATAAAATCTGCTTCATTGCCTAGCAGCTGGTTCTTGTTAATTCATGTCAGAGCCTCTTACAGATATGGCTGTCAACATCACTCCTATCCATATTCAGGGATTTGATTTAGGTGCATAATAGATGGTGCATTACAGGAGTCTGTTTCACAAAGTCTCCAGGTGTTTTCTTTAACACCAATACCAGAGGAAAGGGGCTGTGAAGGTCTATCACTTACGGATCAGAGTTTTGGCTTCTTGGAAACAAACTTTCAAAATCATCTGGACAATCACTAACCCCAATATCTTGGTGACTCTGCAAATGATTAAAGGATTTTTATGGATGGAAGCTTTTTATTGGAGAGCTTTCCCTTTTTACCAACAGAGGCAAAGGAAAGCCATACACACCCATTTAAAACTTTTATCTCTGCATGCATGTGCACACTCTTCACACACTAGTGAATATAGTAAAAGAGAAATAAGATGAAGATTTTCCTATGCCTAAGTATAAAGTCATTTTCCAGATTAAATTTTCACACAGAGCTAAAACTGTTACATTATTTCTCAATAATAGTGCTATTTTTATTAGTTCAGTAATAGCTCTCTAGTCATGTGGAAGATCTCTACTAGTGAACACTTTCAAAAATTAATTTTATTTTTTGCTTTGTTATCTGGATATCTTTCTACCGCATCTTTAAATGTAATTTTCCATTTCATTTTGATAATTCTTTTTCAGTACTATGGCTTCATTGTTTCAGCAGGCACCAAATTATTATGAGGCTTAAATTTAATAAAACTTTTATGATAGTTTGCATTGCAGTCACCTGTCAAATAAATTTTACCATCTTCCTGCTTGTCTGTGGGAAGTTACTGCAAAGTAGCTGAGAACACCTTACTTGTTTTCCATAATAAGTAAAACTCTTGAAGTTACTTTTTGTGGGCAAGACTGGAATTTGTAAGAGAGCACAGAATTTGGAGACTCTTTGTCATCTTTTTGAATGAAAGGTGCTTCTTTGATGCAGACAGCCAACCCAAGAATAAAAAGTCCCCTAGATTATAAAACTGGAGGTATTTCTGGAGGTAATCTAGTTCAATGCCTGAGGCTTAACTATGACCATCCATGATGGATATTTATCTAACCTGTTCTGGAAATGCTCTAGCAAGGCCATTTAAAATTTCCCATTGTTTCATCAGCTTAGCACTTAGAAAGATTTTCCTAAGTTTTTCCTTCTTTACTAGAACGAGTTTGTTTTTTCCCATCCTTCTTTAACAGCCACAGAGATCATGAAATGAACACAAGATTATTCCATATGGATGCAATCAATAGTTATTATCTTATCACCACAAAGGACCACAAAGCCCAGTCGCAGTAATTCAGTATGTGCACCCTTTTAGTCTGTCCAGTGATGAAATAAAGTTACGTTTAAAGCAAATGCTAGGTTAATGCAGCTTGAGAATTTCTGTTAGTTTACAAGTGTCTTATTCACTGCATGTCCTCCTAGGAAGCGTGTGGTCATGTTGCCTGTTTTGGAAACAAAAGGATGAAATACTGATTTTATCAGCAGTTCAGTATTGTTAGCTAAGTCAAATCAAGAGACGGGGATACAGGAGGTCTTGGCTTATATCTAAAGCCAATCAATCAGTAAAATATTACCTTTGAATCAGTTAGTCAGAATGCTTTGGGCTTTGATGGTGACAATGCACATGCCAGTTGTCCATGTGCCTCCCGTTCCTGCCCTGGTGGAAGCCACACGTCCTGCCCCGCCATCCCCCTCAGAGGCAGCACCTGGGAGCAGTGGGGACCAGGCCCTTCCCGCAAGCCGTGCAACGCCATCGGCTACTGGCAGCAGCCTGTCCTGCAATCCTGCATCCACACATATTCCCTAGCTGTAAATATGTTTCTTATTAACCACTCGCTGTTCGAGAACTTTCACTAATTGAATCAAAGATCAGAAATAATGGTTCACATTTTTAGGTTAACAGTAGTTTAAGACAAATAACTGAAATGCATTGCTCCTAATTTTCATTCTAATTTGCAAATTATTATTCAAGCCATTAGATAATATTTACAACAGAATCTTCCAGTCCTGCAGGATCCGTTATTGAAGGGTCTATCCTAAATCAGTAAGTTCAAAATGCCCCGTTCCAATTTGACTCACTCAGACTTAATGAAAGCCAGGAATCTCTCCCTTTGAGATCAACCGAGGAAGCCGTATAAGCAAGCAAAAAGAGGTTTATCATACTTAACTGAAAGCTTGTTCATCGTCATAGAAGACATATGTCACAGAAGACACTTTGTTTTAAAAAATTTGCAACAACATGGCTTAGTTCAGCAGATTCTGCTAGGCTTGCACTACTTGCTGAGCCTTATAAAACTCTTCTAGAGTCTTGGAGCCAGAGATCTGAACTCAAAGTCTACCTAAATAAAATAGAGGCAAAAATAATAACAATAAATAAAAATATTCTGAATTTTGAAGAAAATCTGTAATTCATACTCGTGATTGAATCTTATTAAAATAAAGACGTAACTTTTTAATAGACTAAGTAAATATTTATACTATATATTTAACATTTAATCAGCTTCAGTGTATTGCTGCAGCAGCATCAAAGCTCTAATAATGAATTCTGAAGTTTCCTTTCCTTAAGCAATAGTTGCAATTACTGATACAGTCTAAGTATTTTAGTACCCTCTGGCTGTGAAAGTCCTTTTGATAAAAAGACATATGTCCCTTTCCCCCCCCCCCTCTTTTTATCCCTTTTATATAATTTTTAGAAAGGATATTTTCATACATGTCAAAGTTACCTTAGCGGACTAAGAAGTACAATACCTTTGCTTAGCTATGGTATGTGAGACGTTTGGTCATATGAAATGGTTTTGCCTTAAAACTAGCTAGCTCTTTTTCACTCATATTTTCTATTCATACATCTTCTCTAGACACACAGGGTCTTTCTGAGGCTTTTAGGAGGTGTGAGTTTGATAATTTAAACCAAAATTTGTTTCCTCTTTTCATACAATAGCAAGTCACATATAGAAGGAGGTAAAAAGTTAGGGTTTTCTCCCAAAGGTAGGTTTCTCCTACAAGTAAAATGCTTTTCTAAAATCCAACTTCTAAAAGTAATGTTCTACAAGGAGCGCTGGATTCTTGTCAGATCGGTAATGCTGGAGGTCTGGAATGACAGAGAAGCCCGACCTTTAGTATTCTTTCAAAATTTACAGTCACTATCCTGTTAAGTTCAATATCTTTTTATGGACAAATAGGCAGGACACCTTATATGTAAAGCCAAGAATTTCTTAGTGTAATAGAGATATTAACAGTCATGTGGAAGAAATATTATAGTCCAGATCTAACTATTACACAAAAAGAAAGAAAAAGAAAATGAAGAATGGTGCTATACAGAAAAAGTCTCGGTAATAATAATAATACAGTTAAAATTGTTATGCATACGCTTATTAGCTTCTACCTATTGTTTCTGGTGTTACGCTTATCCTTCCACTACCCCTTGGGGACCTAATGTTTTTGGCCTTTCTCTGGTGGGGGAAGGAGGTGCAGCGAAGTGGCAGCATCTGGAGTCCTTCGCCAGGAGGAGTATGATGCTTATGATAATTGCTGCTTTTTCCTCACTCTGGGATCTGCTTGAGGTCGTTTTTGTATGTTTGCTAATATGCTTTTAAGATTTGCTCTTTCTTCATTGGTCTGCAAGTTCACATTACATCTAAACTTACTATATATAGTGCATTTTATGTATGTTAGATATTTGTTCTTGTTCTCTTTGTTACATAAACCTTTTTTTTTTTCCAGCTCCAGCCTGCATTACTCTAAGTGACCATAGGTGAGTCATTTATAGCTGTGGGGTCTATAGCACTGTCCTGTGCCCCATCTCTTATCACCCCATGTGTATGCTCCTCTGTGCCCCATCCTGTGTCTCCACTTCTCAAGGCTTCTGCTGTTGTACCAGGCCTGTATTTCTATACACTACATCATTGGGTTAGAGTTGTAAATATTTCATTATATACTGAATAACTACTTCTTACCACTATGCATATAACATCTATAGTTGTGCCATACAAATATAAGCAAATTAGAAATAGCCACCTGCTCAGATTGCTGTTACAGCTAAACCAAGCGAAAACAAAGCTCCAGGTAGGTCAAAGCAAGTGCAGAAAAAGCCTGACAAGCCTCAGGCTGAGGCCTTGCAAGCTCAGTGCAAAGCCTGCAGCCTGTTACTATCAATGGCAATACTGCATGTGGTGGGCTATAGTGCTACAGTCCTTTGCTCTCATTTTGCAGCAGTACCTCTTCGTGTGAGGTCCTGGTTCTTTGCATGTACATAGTGAGCAGAACTTAGTATGTCTGCATCCACCCATCATGTCCTGCCATAATATCCTCATTCCGGAAATTTCCACATCTGCTCAGAGCCCTCTTGATTTCTGCCTTGTTTTGGCAGGAAACTCCATGCTCATTGCTGAATTTGAGCCCTAGTAAATAACTGTTAAAAAGCATTTGGGAAGTATGTCTAATATCACTATAGATGGTCAGTCTATGACAGACAGATCAAGGTATCAATCTTAGTTTTTCATCAGGAGTTGTATGTGAACCAATACAAGTTAATTTCTTGAAGGGATTTGTGACAGAGAGAGGGTGTAGTTTGGCCCTTACTGGAAGCTGAGTTTTTAATTTTGTAGCACCTCTCAGCCTGCCTGGGGGGCTCTGTCTGTGCAGGCTACTTTAAGAACAAGTGTGTAGTTGAGACAATGTCACAGAGTATACAGGGAAACCTCATACCACCACTCTGAGCTGTCAGAAGATCCTTCTATAAATCACAGGGACCTCTGAGTCTTCATGGATCCCCAAAGATTCTTTGCAACGAGCAAAAGGAACTAGCATGTCTCTTTAGAAAATAAACCAAAAAAAAACAAAAGAAGTCAGTGCTAAATTTCAAGTCCATTTTTGTATTTCCAAGAATATCTTTTCAAAGAAGAAAGCTAGACACTGTAAGAAAGGCCATTACCTTACATAGCAAGTTCCAAACTTAATGCTACAGGGTCAGCTGTTCATTTTCCCAAAGATTGTATTGATATGCTACATATATGAATATAACATTGTGTAAGCTCCTAAACTCCGACTGCAATAAAAACCAAGTGAAAGTTGTCTTTTAATTCAGTGGATTATTGTGAAAAGAGCTAAGCCTGAATAATGGCCCTGGTTTTCAAAAATCCTTCAATCTGAGGTGAATTCAGATGACATTCTGAAGATTTGTTTCCAGTGTCTTCTGAAAAGGCCTGCACAACTGTGTCTGTGAAAGGTAATAGGATTCTCATACAGCTTCCAGAATGCTTGCCATCTACATTACTAATTTTTATATTATTTTTTAGATCATTGTCACATTTCTAGGGAAATTTACTGAGAAGCAAAAGCAAGATAAAAGGTAAAAGTAACATTCTACATCTAATGCATTAGACTGCAAGACAGGAACAGCACATACTTTGATATGTTGACTGAGAATTGTATAATTAAAAAGAAAAACTCCCTCAAAGTTAAATCACAGAGCATAATTGTCACAATACAGCTGGGAAACACTTTGATGACCACATGCTGCAAGATATTGGACTTAGTGCCTTAGTACTGGAAAACTTAAAGTGTTTGTTTCTCACTTAGACTCCAGCCCAGAAAAGTAATGAGCTTTCAACAAGAACTAACTATTCAGAAAACCACTAAGGAAAATGTTTAAGGCTGCCCATGTTCAACAAAGCACAAAAGCATATGTTAAATTGTCAAGGGGATGTCAGCGTATGCCCCAAAAGTGCCTTGCTGAATATGGATGAACTGTTGTAGATTGGGTGACAGCTGCCCAGTAAAAAAAATCTCTAAAGACCACATGTAAGCGACCTCTAGTGAGATGCTGAGCACCTCCACATTTCAGTGTGAGATCAGGATACTCAGCACAGTGGTAGCTTCGGTCCTTGAAGCATATATCTCTCTGAAATGCAGGTTTATTTGACAGCCTTGTCTATGTTCCACCCCTTTCCCAATTTAGAGACTTTACGGCTCACAAGCATGGGATGGTTTTCTGCACTGTAATGGGAAGTGTGCAAATCATAACTCAGGAACAAAGTGTTCATTTGAACTGACATTTATTTATATTTATTTTGCAATCCTTTTCTTCTGAACAATGATCCTTTGTGCTTCAGGACTTGTTTCCACTTTAGCTCTCTATTAAAAGCTATTTTATGTGTTTTGTAACATTCAGCCTTAAGAAACATGAATTCTTATAATTTCATCCTTTCACCATTGATACACAATACCTTTTGGTAACCCATGGTAACAGTCTCCCTTGTTTTAAGTAGCAGGTGTTGAGGACATGGCAAATGGCTCCCTGTTCAGTTTAGGCCACCTAATGGAGCTTTTAGGGCTAGTCAACATTTTCATTTAAATTACACCAGGATATTCTACATGCATCTCACACAGTGAGCTTTGCTAGAAAGCTGCAGGGATTCAATAAACCCTACATTACACAATCTGTCTCTGCAGACAATTTTAATACTGAGGGTCTAGGCTGCTTTTATGTTTGCCATGTTGAGCTTGGGTTTTTACATAAGTTAAACAAGACAGACAGCATGAGCCAAATTCATTCCTCCTGCAAGCCAGTCTCAGTCAATGGATTTATTCCAAGAATGAACTAGCTTACTGTGGTCAGTTTTTTCCCTATAGAAAAGAGTGAGTCTCAGTCTTGGATAAATTTCTACTTATGAAAGGGAGGAAGTGTGACTGGTTAAACAATGCACTTATTTTAAAAATTGCTTTCACACTTTCCATTTCAATCCTTACAACTATATGACCTATATTTGTCATAAAAAGGGGTAAATGTCAATGTCACTGTTTTATGATGATAAAAGTTAAAACCTGAGAAATTTGGTATGAGATTCTAAGAGTTTTCAGCAGCTAGAATTAATGAGGTCCAGATTTAAGATTTCAGACTATTCACAGCAGTTTTACTGTACAGAAAAAATAGTTGCTTTTCAGATGTTCCCACATTTTGTTTAATCAAAATTTGTTCCTAATGTCTTCAGTTATTCATCTACCAGAATTCATGTTTAAATCTAGGCCATCATCAAAACATGCCTTTTACTGAACATATTGCTTAGGAGACAGAGCTCTTCCCCCTGTTACCTTCTATTCCAGAGATGAGAGTATGAGGAGAAGGGAGGCTTTCAGCCACAGAACTGACACTGGAATTGGCTGTCTTCTGCACAGGTCATTTAGCTACTCTCAGAATTAAAAAAAAAAAAAAAAAAAAAAAAAAAGGAAAGAAAAAAGAAAAAAGAAAAAAGAAAAGAAAAGAAGAAGAAAAAAGAAACTGTCACAATCCTTCTGAGTTGGTTCCTTGGGGTGGTGGTGTGTGTGTGGGGGGGGGGGAATCATGCAGCAAATTTGTTAAAACTCAGGTAGTCTGGGACAGCTAGAGCTGTATAAGTATTTCTTTAAAATTTTAGTTGCCCTTTTCAAATCTTACTTCAAATATCTTGAAATTTGACTAGTATGTCTTGAAAAAGTATTGGCAGCTTATGTTCAGATATTAGCATTAATTCTTTAGCAATGGCTCCAGGTCCAGGCTCAGCATAACTCCAGTAAAGGTTTACAGAGGCTTTAGGGCAGGAAATAAGAAACTGCTTTAGCCCAAAACGCATTTTGGGGCTATTGCAAAGGAAGAACCAGAGGAACCTGCGTGGTTTGTAATACATACAATATCAACTACACAATCTGAGAGCCTCTTGTCTCCTTAAAGAAAATTTATGAATTGAGTCAACATTATGTCACTCTGATTTCCCTTTCTTTTAATGCGGTCAGTATAGAGTAGTCTAATTCTTTTTTTTTTATCACATTTGTCCAGGTACTAACTTCATTTAAATAAATTCTGGATCTAAGTAATGATCTGATAGCTAGCACTTACTCCAGTTATAGAAATACCTTGCTGATATAAAACATAAGGTTAAGTTTGGTAAGATTTATGTAGCATCAATTCAACAACTTCGGTATGTGCCACACTCCACTGCATAGTCTTACCTAGAGCGCAATGACATTATACACTGCAACAGCTCTGAAGAATAATACAAAAGCTCATTGATTTCCTGCTATTTTAATAAGCTTTAGAAAATTCAAAGCATCATAATTGTTCCGAAAGAGCAGCTAGAAAATGCATTGTGTCACTGAGTCACAGATTAAGAGGTGCATACAGTACAACACTTTCGACACAATGGAATAGCAAGAAGGAGAATACAATTTGCCCAGTTCCTGGCTGATATTAAAAGGAGATTATAAACGCTATACAGATACTTTGAAACATTCCCCAATTACATATATGTTCCTTCTATACACATGGAGAAGGAGAAGAGCTTTAAGAGCTTGAAATGTTCCCCACTTTTTAATTGATAATTTGGACTCAGAGTTCAGAGTTTTGGAACATTTTCAGAATACTAGAGATTAAGAAATTATTATACATGGTGTGGGCTTCAGCAACGTTGTCTTTGTGCATTCTCAGCCATGGCCTTAGTTTAACCTTAGAATTGTAGTTAAAGTCAAAGTGCATTAGCATAGTTGTGCTGTGGACAATGTGTATGGGTGTATATGCAATACTATGCACAAGTGATTACCATTGCTCATCTGTTATAGATACGCATATATGTTCCATATGATCCATTATCACATACTGGATTTTTTTTTTTATTTTAGCACATTTATAGGATCAGCATCTGAATTGAAAGTGTCTCCTATCCACCTACCAGACTCTGCAGCCATGTAATATGGCTTCATCCACTGGGATTTAGTGAGCAATTAAGACACTATCAGAACTGACATGTGAACATAGGAAGGACATTTCTGGTTATTTGGTTCAGTTCCCTGCTATCATAGAAAACACACTGTGTAATTCATAAATGTAATGAACTCCATTTAAAATCACTTACCCTATTTTGCCTACTCTATTCCCACTGGAAGGCTGTTGCTAAACCTCATTACTCTGATATTTTGGAATTTTCTGTGAACTTCCAGCTTAACTCCATTGAAATCAGGTCTTACCCACACAGTTACTGTACCAGCACTGTTAAAAAGGGATTTTATAAATTACTCCTTCCAGAAATTTAATCTCCTCATGTAGCTCTAGGTAGCATAGCCCCTCTCATACTCCATCTAGCAAGGCTAAAGAAGCAACAGATCTTTCAGTTTCCTCTCAAGAGTGACGGAATGGGGAATATCTTCCCTACTTTGGTGCAGAGATTGCTCCCCAGCAGCCAGCATTGTTTCCCTGATCAGTCAACTCCAAGTTGACTCCAACTCCAACACTTAGACATCCTGCTCATTATAGCCAGGCTCTGCTCATTAAACTTCTTTGTTGTTCCCTAGGCTTCTCCTACTTCTGTCTTTGTAGGGATATTTCTAATAACAGTTTACTTCACAGTCCACATCTAAGACACACCAGAAACACTTCGACCTCCCTCATATCACTTTCTGTCTATTCTACAGCTTTTTGTGCCAGATGCTGGTAATTGTCCCCTTTAGTCACCACTAGGGACAGTGCCTTGGAGGAGATACTTTTTCCTGTGCCATTGCATGAGGTGTTAATGTACCCTGTCTGCACATGCCCATCGGGACTCATTTTCTGAAGTCACTTCTTCAGTAGTAAGTGCTATGACACTTATGTCCTTGAGAGGTTGGCCAGAGAAGTAAAGAACTAGAGCCTCTCTCACAGACAAATACCTTCTACCCAAATAGACACCTTCTATTCAAATGGTGTATTTCCTTACACCACTAGAAATACATCATCTATCTTTGTATTGCAGTGGTGATTGGGGATCACCGTCATAGACAAATAATCCCATTGTACACTGAGGAAACTCAATAGCCTGCAACACAGGTGTGAGAAGATGGTACAACAAGCATAGGAGAAGGGAGAAGAGGCAATGAACAAACTATAAATACACAGGAGTACAAGCCAAAGTAGCTTTTTTTTGACTAAGACCATTCACCCTATTACCTCATTTTACATATAACTGGATAGCCTCAAGGCATACAGCTTCAGAGTATGATTTTAAAATATGTTATTCAAGAGAAAGCATTCATATTATATAACACTGAGAATCCATACAGTTGCCAGAAGCTGGACAGTTTGTGTCAAAAAATGCAAATGAACTGTGTATTTAGTCTACGACTGAGATAGAGATTATGGGATTTGTCTTTTAAACCTCAATTTACGAGTATTAGAGAGGTTGTTAAAAGTTCAGGACAACTTTGATCAAACTTGTGTTTGCTTCATTAACATTTATTTCGCTACAGAGGGAAAAGAAGGAGCTCTTTTGAATTACTGTGTAAGTAGAGTTTTATCAAATTGTCTGCCTCAGAATGTGCTGATTTTGGGGGGAGATTTTAACTTCACTATCTATTATGCCACAGACAGGAACCGTTTAGACTCTCATCCTCCATCTGTAAAAGAATTGTCTTCTCTTATGCATTTATGATTTAACTGATGTGGTAGAGAAATTTTAATCCATAAAACAGGCAATATGCATGACTCAGTATAAATGCTAACCTTCTTTCCAGCAAGGCAGAATACGTTTTACATTTATCAGAATCATTTAAATCTGTTAAAAATGAACTATACTCATTCTAATAGCTTTTTTCTTTTCCTGATCACAGTTTGGTTTTTCTTAATTTTGTTTCATCTTCCTCACAACTATTAACATGTATAAGAGCCTTATGACATGCATTTTCAAAGTTCTTGTTCTACCTGGAAGAAATGTGAATGCTTTCAAACAGAAATAATGTGTTTTCAAGATCCCAATTTGTATTTAAAAATCAATTCTAATTTAACCATTTTGGATTTTCATTTGGCTAAAGCCTTTTTACACCATTCTGATTTGGAAAGTAAGCCTTCAGGCCATATAAAATAAATGAGAATTTAAGCCTATGCATAAGTGCTTTGCTGAATCCAGCCTCAATTACTAGACCATTACATTAATATCACAATGCTGTATTGCAGCCTTAACAAACCCATCACTGCTGAAGACATCATAGTTCTGTGCTTAAATTACCAACATTGCAAGGTCTTATCTTTAAAAAATGATTAAAAAATTAGATTCCATTTCAAACATGTTAAATTATATAAATTAATAATACAGTAATCTGATTATTTAAACAAATACAACAAAAAGCAAAAATAAAAACACTTCTCCCTTTTATCAGGTGGTCTCAGAAACTTGTTAGTACCTTCTTAAACTTCAAAAGAGATGTGAAAGGCTGAAAGGTTATGAAGAATACAAACATTATTACATATCACAGATCACACAAGAATTTTCTTCTAAGCTTGGTCAAGTCCAGAAATGGACAGTGGATTCCTGGAGAGATAGTAAGGGTCTATTCAGTACTTTTATTGTGCCATAAAGTAATTACTGCATTTAATTTTATAAATATTGCAAGATCGTGCACTTAAGGTAAAGGAATTTCTGCTCTTAACTGGGAGGGCATTTACTGGAAATGACAGACTAGGAGAAAGATATATGAGAGAAACACAGTTTTAAGAACTAATATTATGCACCTATGAGAAAGGCAACTGGATATATGAGAGAAGGTATTCCCCATAGACACTGAGAATTAATAATGTTACTGTATGAAACTCTGGTAAGGCCTTTATAAAAATACTATCTACAGAACTAATAACTTCACACACTTGCATGTGCATGTAAACACAAGTACACACATTCATGTGCGTGTGTACGAGTATGCACACACACACACAATGAATATAGAATATAAATGAAAATCAGGATACTATTCCTAATTGTTTTTCCTGAAGCCAACTACAGAAAAGAAAATAGAAATTTTAGAGGAAAGCTGAAAGGAAGCCATTTCTGTGAAATATTTTTTTCTTACAGTAAGCACTAAAGTATTTCTAAAGTATTATTTAAAATACTATTCTTGTTTGTCTTTAATCTTACAAAATGTTTAATAGGTATTTCAAATGAAGGTACTTTACTTTAACCAGATATTTTTATATTATGATGAATGTATTTAGGCATGACATGTCCAGTTTACAAGCTTCCTTTCTCAAAATGCACATTTCTTCTGTCTGCACTATAATAGTACAAGTCCATTTATGTATTATTTTTGAACCCTGCAGGTATACCTTTCCTTTCATTTTTAAGCCAAAAGTGTTGCTGTTTTCTGTTTTCAGTAATTTATTTTATTCCTATTTTAGTGATCACATGTCACACAAAAATGTACATATATTCCTTAGTATGCAGCACAACTTACTTTCTAATACTGGATATACAGTCATTACTCAAAAGTGATGTGTATTTATTGATTACATAACATGCCTAGAAGTAATGTCAATGTGTTAACCCAGATACAATTCTTAATGAAATAGAGCCTGTTTTTATAAGCAAGTAATTATTGCAAGTATGTCAACTTTTCCTCAGATGTTGACCTTATTGCAGGAAGGCAAGTAAAAGTAGGTTAGCTGTTTTTTGAAAGGAAGAAAACCTTTTCTTTCCTCTTTCTGAAACTCCAAGCCCAGCTGCATACTCCTGTCCTTCCCCTACATGGGCTTTGATGCCATTTGGGGGAAGAAGTGAGGGAAGAAGGGCAGAGGACATTCCTCTTTTGGCAATGAAGAACCATTGGATTGTCTTGAGCCATCCTGTATAACTATTCTCCAGAATGACCAGGGATCTTGCATGACTAAAAGGATAGTTTTCTTTATCCTAGTAAAAGACAACGGGAGATAGAAGCAGGACTGTGGCCTGTGAAAAGAAGGGGGTGAAAAAATGTCTTGAAATACATTGCACAAGGTGATGGAGTCTCATCAGGCAGATCCTACAGTGTCCCCAACACATCCTGTTTTAGCTAACATCTTCTTGATCAAAGAAAGAGCCACTTCAAAATAATGTAACCTGATAGAGATTCTATCTTTTAAAACTAGAAGCGACTTTTGTTCATCTTTGTTTTACTTTATTTTAAACCCCAGAGGTTTCAGTTTAGGTTTCAATTTATGGTGAAAATACAGGGAAAGGGACATTTATATTTTTATATGGTTTCATCAATAAAAGCAGAAAATATGACTTCTCTGATTAGGGTATAGCATCCTGCTTCCATCAAAATCTCTGGGAGTTTGGACATTGGGTTTAAATGGAGAAGAATCAAACCCCTAATAGACGGAAGCAAAACATATTTTTATCAGGAATGCTTTATTTATTGTTCACAGAAGCCTCATTAAACAGGCAAGGGAACTGTGTACTTTACTCATTTTTTCCTTCCATCTGCACTTCTTGTTCTTGTGGGATTTTAGGAGGTAGAGCAAAAGCACAAAGATGAAACAGCAAAAGACCTGACTGGAAGCAAATAGTGAAGTATTTCTCAATGTGAATTGGGTTGAAAGAATCAGACCCAAAATATTTGCTGAAGGAAATGTAAAGTAAGAAAAGTAATAGCAAAACAAGCAAAGATGCTGTAGGAAATGTTTTGACCTATGGCACAGGGAAAGGATTAAAACAAATGAGTAGATGTTCAGCTGCTGAAAATCTGTGTACCTCCTTGTAAGTGGGAGACCTAATGCAGTGGTTAAAAGGAAGCACGATGTTTCCATGCATGTTACCTAAATTTCAGATAATTCGCTGTCTTTTAAATGTAGCAATACTTGAAAATAAGACACCAGATAACCAGCATTCTTAGACATCCTCTACAAAATGAATGAGTGAGGCAGTGGTCTAGGGGTTGATATGGCAGAGAGATGGAGACTCTTGAAGGAAACAAGCAGTGATGGGTTGGAGGAAAATGGACTTTAGAGAGGGACATTCTAAAATAATCTTCCGTCCATATTATCTTCATGTCCATATAGCCTGCACTGCTTCACAATCCTAGGGCTCCTTTGTTTTCCTTAGGTAATCTTTGGATTATGTTTAGGAAACAGAGTAGACACCTGACTTTCCATTTGATAGTTCAGTGGATTTCATTTGAATCATCCACATGATTAGAATGACCCTTTATTTCATGATGACCTTAGTTTGTAAAGACAAAAGACCATCTCCCCCAAACTCAACTTTTTTGACAACCCTTTTCATTCAAATAGGGGAAAAGCTAAACCATCTATCTCAGCCTAATAATAAAAATAATAGTAATAATAGTAATAATAATACAACTTAAATAATTTTTGAAAAATGAATTAAATTCATCTTCAAATTGCACCTATTTGAAAGTCTTCCACTGCTGCTACTGTTAGATACATTCCCTGCTTTCCTTGGGGCAAGGGGGGAAGGGAGGAAGGAAAGTCATTCTTCAGTGTTTAACATGTAAATTGTAAACAGGCTAAATTGCTTGTATTTTGTCTTCCTGTTTCATAACTCTTCTGCATTTGTATTCAAAGACAATTCTTCAATGTCTTACCGGGGTAAGATTTCGGCTTAAAATATTAATAAGGGAAAAACACATATTCCAAGGGAAGGTGTTGCTAACTTTACATCACTTTTCATATAACAATATAATGAAACCATTTGTTAATAATATTAAAATGAGAGCAATCAAATCCAATGATGACTAAAAATGGCCTAAAGCAGAGCTCAAATATTGATTTAGTGGGAAGTTATATGCTGTTCATTATTGAACCCTATAACAGCAGCTGAAAGCATTCATTGCTTTGGCAACTTAGCCAGAGCAGGATGAACATGGAAAAAAAAAAAAAAAAGCCAAAACAAAAACTCTTAGCTGCTTCCTATACTGAAGGATAATTTAAATCCAAGATTTATGCTTTCACTATTTTATTGTATTGGGAATGCATTCTTCTGACTAAGAGAACAGGAAGTCTAAATCAAAAATCTAACCTTTAAAGGTCCCTTTCCCAAAGGCAAGCTTGGATATCTAAGCTGATCTACATTACAGCAGGCTTGGCAGAAGATCTGTTTGTACTGGCTAAAGAGCTAGTGGTATTTTTTATTAACTTTTGCTTGAGCTATATTAGAAGAACTGATTCCTTGCTGGCATGCCATTGTCAACAAGAGTTTTGAGAAAGGTGATTCTGCTTTTATGCTAAGAGAATTTTTAAATGAAATCTGGACTACTGCACAGTAACAGTACATGTGCACCTTTTCACCTCATGTGAGTGAGACTAAATGCAAGAAACCATTCAGAAGATAATTACGAGGATAATAAACCTATAAATGAGTATTCTTCCTACAACTTAGATTATGTCTGAGAAATAGTGTTTCTTGTCCTGTTATTTTTATAAATATCCAACCTCTTTTGAGCACTTGTAAACTCTTGGCTAGTATGAATCTCTTTTAACAAGAAGTTCCACAAGAAAAATTTCATATGGAATGACAGAGAACTTATGTCTCATTAGTTTTTGTCTTTCTCATATTTCTATTTAAATGTATGGCCTTTTTATTATTTTTAAAAGAAAAGATGACACAATTTCCTATTCTACATTACCTATATTATTGATTGTTTTGTATATCTTCATCTGAGTTCTCCTTACTAAGCGTACAAGGCAGATTGCAAAGATTTTCTTTATGTCAATTTTTCCAAGGCACTCATGGGAAATTGCTGTTGACCATTTCCAAACACAATCATTTCTGCCACAGACTTAGGGACTTCTTTAGTGAATAACGTTATTCACAAATTTTACTAAGACAGAAATGAACAGACATGTTTCCATCTGCTCTTTAATTGAAACTAAAATCCATAGTCCTTTAGGTTTATTAAATGGCATTCATGTTTTAATATCTTCCTACAGCATATCCACTCAGTCATTTCCTCAAGAAACTGAATAGAAACATGAACAAAGATGAGCTATTTACACACTGTGCGTTAAATATTGAACACATTCTTATTTACTGTGTCAGTTTGATTAAACTGTAGCTGTCATTGGTCTGCTAGACAGAAAACCCCGGTATCCTAACTTGAAAAATATGCTCATCTTAAGTGGACAAATAGTGTTTCTCCCTAAATCATTTAGAGTCAGATTCTTACAGAGCCCGGTACTGTTGGAGTGAATGTTTGCAATCATCCTCAGATGTCTGTTCTTTTTTGGGAAAGATGTTCTTAAATGGAAAAAAACACAAAGCAGTTCTACATTCTGCTGAGGAAATAAAATTGATGGGCTCTCTGGCATGCTGTATCTAAAGATTTGAAGAAATAGGGGCAGAGGCAGCAGACTGATTTCAAAACGTATGTTAAATACTAATTTGTGTCAGGATCTTTTATCCCCTCCTTCTCCTACTTCCCATAATCTTTTTTTCACAGCATGCTCACACAGCAGAAGATAATAATTAAACTACTGTGCATTGTCTTTCACTGGCACACATTGGAAAATTATGAAATAAGACTGAGTAATAGCCAAAATTAACTTTTAGAAATCAGTTTTTGCCTTAGTTTCATGTGAATTTAGGTCATTAAAGGGGTAACTTTTTTCTTAAGGCAGGACCAAGAACAGAAATTATTTCACAAAGGATTCAGAAGTTTAGAAAATTATTTTCCTCCCAACTAAAAATTAAAATACTATTTTTTTCTGTGAAAAGGAAATCTGATATTAAAAATAATTTTAGAAAAAAACAGCTCATTTTGATCATTTTGGAAATAAATTCTTTGCAGTATGTGGAAAGAGAGCCAGGGACTCTCAGCTGAGAAGTTTACCAGCTTGTATCCGCAGCACTTCTCATCTCACAGTATTATTAGCTCATTAAGCAGACTGCTCCATGAAGTAGGTGTTAGAAGTCCCAGGATTCCCAGCTGAGGCTATTTTTTCTGGCAAAATATCCCAGGAAATCCAGGGAGGATAGGAACAAAGTCTTTTTGAGAAGAGCTGAAGTAGAGTAACCAGCTTATTGACTATGATCAGAGAATGGTCTTACCAACATTTATTTTTTCCTTTGGGACTGGGAGTTTGGTGGGAAGCCCACATCAGGCTGGGGAAGAGAAGCAATCAAACCAAAGGCTTCCAGTCAGGCAGCTGGCAAACTAAAGGCTTCCACACTGCTTCTGCAGGTGGTCAAAGTGACTGGAGTCTCCCTAGAGTGCATCTGAGTTTTTACACCCCATAGGCAGAACTCTGCTGTGACCAGACATGTTTGCAGCTTTTGTTTCAAATTACTGTTGAAATTCAGCAGTCGATATAGAACATATTGATTTCAACAAAACCAGAATTCCAATGAAAAATGTATTTTCTTCCAGTTTCTGATGTAAATTCCACCTTTTCTTCATCTTTTCATGCTTTGTAGTTCACAGTACTGCTCATTGCTGAAAAGTTTGTTTAAATATTTGTGCATGCAGCACAAATTTGTGCATTTAAATATTGTGCATGCAGCACAAAAATGCAGTCAGAAAAGTTTTTACTACTGGCATAATTACTCCAGTAATTACTCCAGCATCTCCATGTTTAGAGTTACGACAGACCAGTAAGAAAGGGGCCCGCTTTTGATTTCACAGACAACATATTCAGGCACGAAAAACAACATGTTCATACCCATATAAATCTTACTGATAGCGAACATTAATTCAGCTTGAGGCTGAAACTTAATTTTCTGTTGCTTAACTAACAGCCTGACTAGTTAGTCATCCTCCTTTTTTAACGCTGCAGAAGAGTTCAGGACAAAGTCAGTAGTCCTCTGAGTGTTCTGCACCTCTGGTTTAGATTATCAAACGCTTGTGGAGTTTTGAAAAGTTTCCTCATCTCTGAACAAAGAAGCGAAAAGGCTCTACAGTCATGTCAGGACATTATACATTATTTTGTAAAGTGGTTTTACAGTTCCTCAGTACCAGAAGCAAGGGCTGACAACTAGGATTTCAAAAAGAAATTGGCCTTTGAAAACAAGCGCTTGAACAATGGGAGAGAGACACAGCACTGAGGTTGCTTCCCCTGGACCCTGCAGGATGAGCTACATTTGTTAGTATTTGGTGCTTAGTACTGGGGAGAGAGGGTGAAGATGGAGGGAGAGTAGCTTTGAGCTTAGGCTGTCCTGGGGAAAGGCTATTCTTGCAACATTTCCTAAAGAAACAACATATGCTGAGCTGTAGGAGACTGAAATACAATCAGTTTCCCCTAGAGTGTAGTAGTGTGGATTGACACCAATTTGAGCTGTCATAATACCATGACGTGAAAGGCTTATGTGGGCCTTGATTTCAGAAGTGAGTGAGGAAAGAAGCACTTTCTTTTGTTTCTCCTTTTCTTTTCCCGGCTCATTTGTACATATTATAGATAATCACCAAACAAGATGCCAAACTCTTATCGCATTGTCTGCATTCATTGTTTCATAATTATATATGAAAGCTAAACTCGTGGTTAGAGACTGCAATACTCTGTTATCAGCACAGTAAAACACAGGAGGGAAATTTATAGCATGCATGATGTTACAAATTACCCACACATGAAAGGACGTAGAAATAGCTATAGTTACAGCCATAGTGGGACTGACTATTAAATACACAGCTATTCTCTCATAGCTAGATTCTCATACGGGGCTATCCACCATACTTCAAAAACACCATACACTAGTGAGTTAATCACCTTAACAATTGTCATGTGTTCATGAGCTTTTCTTTCTCTTGAGAAAGAAAAGTATAAGCAGTGAATATTTTGTTTCTGTATTTTTAATCGCCTTAGGGAAAGAATCTGCCATGGATACAAGAACATGTGAATTCATCATTCTCCAACTGTTCTTGGAAAAGACACTGTCATGTTTATACAATACAGGACAGACCTGGCAACTGTTACATGGATGGTGCCTTCCCACAGATCATACATTGCCTCAGTCTATTAATGACCTAAACTTCATGCAGGAGTGCCCTTGGAAAACTTCTGTTGCTAGCAAATGGTGAATCAGACATACTCCCAAAACAAATCTGTTGTAGATTAACTTAATTATCTAAAGCTTCTAGGAGCTTGGGGATTTGCAATTAAATATTTACAAAAAGCAGAAAAACAAAAAATAAGCAGAAAATGAGCACATCTTCCAACATGAGCAATAAGCAAGCCTTGATCATCATGTTCTTCATCAAGAACATTAACATAATATACTTTAGCAATTGACATACAGTGATTTTTATTTTTATTTTTTGCTTTTTTACCATCGTGGATATAAAATCCCAGGGTGAAATCCTCTTCCCTGAAGTCAAGGAGAGTTTTTATATTTAATTTGATGGTCACAAGAGTTCTCTTCTAGTTTCTGCATCATTATTCATAGGCTTCACTTCAATGCCTATGCCATCTCCATTGACTTTAGCAATAGGATCTTTCCTGTTTCTTTAGAAAATAAAATATGTACAAACAACTATTGGGTAACTTTTCCATTATCTATGCTCTAAGTTTATCTTATCTATGTCCACGCATGTGCTATAAGTCATTGCTTCTCTCTAAACAGGTGAAGGTGCCTGCAGATCCAGCATGCTGGGAGAACTTGGAGCTCCAATTTTTGCACAATATGGGAGTCTATGGGAGGTCTTCCCAGCTCAAATCAATGCTGTGAATGGGGATCATAACTAACACAGAGAAGGCAAATAAGGAACTGCATGTCCCTTACTTCTAGTATAATGAGAAGCAGCATTATGACAAACAGAAGTGAAGAAGCATTCATGCAGCTAGCTGGGATGTGGCAACTAAAAGAACCATCTCTCACTTAAGCAGGTACCTATCACCTGACATGATATAGCCTGCTGCTTTTTTACTCTATGAGAACACTAGAATTACCATACTTTCAGCTGTATAATCTGCATCTCAGTACTCATCTTTAAAATTATTGGTTCTTGAAGATAAGTCCAAAAAATCCTGCTAGATCAGGTTATCATGCTTTGATAACCCTATCAGATTGGAGGTAAATGGCTCCAAATAAATACAATGGAAAAAAAAGAAAGGAAAATATAGGGGATTAGAGGCAAGGAAATTATTAGGGAAGAGGTGTATGGAATAAAATTTCTATTTTAGTATTTCATTCTATAACTAACACTTATGCACAATCATGGGCAAAGAGACATATTATGGGGAAATAATGATAACCACTGGTGTGGAAATGTTGTTTTGGGTCTGCTGTATCATTAGGGTTTTTTTGTATTATGAGGGGACTAAGGGAGTGGAGGGATTTCTTTCTGTCTAAACAGTATTTCAAGGAAGGAAAAGAGGGTTTTGGAACATAGGCATTTTCTGAATTGGCCTCTATTGTACACTTTAATTCTCGCTGTATTTCTGTAACAGTCATGCCCTATCTTTGTGAATGACAAAGGCCATTAGTCTACCAACCATAGTAATTTGTTACCGTAATTAAAGAGACTATTTAATATGTCAAAGTAGACATTTTCTATTAGATCTAATTAACATAGTATTTTGCATTTCTCAAAAAAATTACAGTATCCCTCTAGCACTAGGTAGTAGACCTGCCCAAAACAAGAGATGCAGAAGGATCTCCTGATGCTAAGTTTTCAATAGTTACAAAAGTAACCTCAGAAACCCAATACTTCCCTCACTACCTGTCTGAGTCCATTAGTACTACATTTTCGCCTGTGTTTTATACCACTTTCTTTTGAAACAATGGGGTAGTAAGAAACCAGTACTCTACTCTGGAGAGTAGCTCTTCTTATCCATTAAGATCTCCACATTTAATGGATAGCTATTGCGCTCCTCCTTATCCTAAACAGCAAGTGGCAGAGCTGTAACTTGATCATTATAAATTTTCATGTTAAATATTGCAGTAGGATATCTGTTCGTCATATTCCCTTGGACCCACACACCCAGCCCTCCTTATCCTGAAGGTTTCCATAAGCATCTTGCTCCTGTAGTCAGGATTCAACTTCTGTCTGGATATTTGCAAATATGTCTACATACAAGTTTACATGTATTATGTTTGTCTGTGTGTAGTTCGTGGGTCTCCTGACTGTGAAGAAAGACTTAAAAACACACACCAGAATAAAACCTTAGCTCTGCAAAATCCAAAGTCAAAATGTATTTTTTGATTTTAAACAAATGTGTTATTTTAAGGAACCTCCTGATTTGGATGCTGCAGCACTTTAAATGAAGAATACTGAAACTTCTGAAATATCTAATCTGGCCTCCTCTTGAAGAAAGATGAGAACACTTCCAAAATCTTCGGTACTACAAAGAGCCTGAACAGCATCTGACTCACTCCTTTGTCCAAACACCTGACTATATCTTTATTTCACAACTCTTTGGTCCAATGCTCATCTGCAAATGGAAGGTGTTTGTAATAAAAAACTACTTTGCATTTCTATGGGCAGTGCTGCCCATCTGGTGATCCCAAAATGCAGCAAAACATTAATTAAGCCTCAGAAGTTGTTGGAGGATAATGGAGCTAAATATATTTCCTTAGAAACTCATGCTTCCATTATTTCAGATTCAGATGTGGATGGGTCTATTTAGGCTAATATTTTAGACTTTTTTTTTTCTGCATTCAAGTCTTAGATAAACTCTTTCTGGTCTATGCAAATGCGTCAGTTAGTATGGAACTGTAAAAGAAGTAAAATTGATGGTAGAAGGAAAAAGTCTACTTTCAGGCTTGCTAATATTTTAGATCCAAAGAATGGCAAAGAATCCACAGAGTGGCAAAGAATTTCAGAGGGCGGTTTACCAATCCTCTGCTTCACAACCCTGGTTTTGTTGGCTCCACATTTTATTCCAAGTTCACTTTCCTTTTATACATTGGTTTGAAGTGTGCCTGCCCTTAATCTATTGGCCCCTACTAAAATAAAAAATTTTACGTATTCACAACACCAAAGAAGAAAATGAGAAAGTAACAATCCTGATAAAACCAGAAAACCAGCCTAGCCCACATTTCGCCCAGAAGGTTTATGCCGGGAGCTGCCTGTCCAGAGCAAGGCTCTCATGCCCAAGTAAGTCTGCAAGGTGTTAAAGGTAAAATTCTCTTCTATTTGAAACTGAAATCTTAGGCATTTGGAAATATTACTTAAATGGCTTAGAAATGCTGATAAAATGATTAACTGCCTGTAAAGGGATGGTAAGGGTTGATATGGAGCTCCCAAGAAAAGACACAGTTCAAATGTGATATCCAAAGGGGAAGAAATGAGGTCACAGTGCCTGGAACTGTACAAATTCCCAACTAATCCCCCTGTTTTCTGTCTGGAAAACAAGGTCTTCTCAAGTGCAGAGCTGGAAATATTTGCACCCACTGGGTAGGCATCAGCCACTGCTAAGCACCCTACCCATTTTTAGGGACACGTTTTTGTAAACCTAAGCCAATTTTTCTCAACTAGAGCCAAATATTTGCCTGAGAGTCTGCACTGGCACTTTATAAAAGTTTTGAAAGGACATCAGCAAAATGTTTAGAGATATAAAAGAACCTTAAGGTCACCTCTGTTATGTCAATTTATGCCAATTCGCCAAGAAAACACTATGCACAACATTGTCTGTTTGCTACACTCAGAGTCAGTTAGGAGATAAGACATTGGCTGGGACACTGAAGGTGATCTTTGGGCTGATTGATAGAGATCAGACAGGCTTAGTTTAGGGACTCCAGCCAGCTTTAAGTGACAGAAATGCTCTCAATATTATCCACTCAACACAATCCTTTAAAGAACAGTAATTGTTTTGCTCTGTAGACAATAGGAGAACTTATGACTAAAGCTGTGTAGATCTTCCTATTGTCTGTGGTGAATACATTGGGATTTTGAACATAAGCAACAAAAGACTGTTCAATTTTACAGTAGGTAAATCTAAGGTGCTGGATGACAATGGAATCAGATCCTAGCAGAACAAAACCAGCTAACCTTGGGTCTCAATGCTTCTATTGTAAGTAAGAATCACTGGTAGGACGATTTAAAATTTAGAAAAAGGATAAATAAAAGTATGGGTGTTTCATTGACATATTTCAGAAAACAGAACAGATTGCATCATAACAGGTGTTTATTCCTTGCTTTCTATATGTGTGAGGGAGAGTTCAGGCTAAAAACAACTGAAGGAAGGAGGAAAACAGTCATTCTGGGGAAAAGTTACACATCACCAGTACTCAGAAACAAAGGGAGGCAGTGTTGCCTTCGAAGACATGGAGCTTTAAAGGCCATGTTGCAAGCCTTCAGTTTTTCTGTGTGAATAAAGCCAAGGCCCCCTCCACTAATCAAGTTGTTAATTTGTCCTGCTTGTGAATATTTATTTTACCAAGATGGACTCAAGGACATAATTCATCTGGAGGAAAGGCAAACAGAGGGATGGTGGAGGCCACATATTTTGAAACAGGTTGTAAACATGATCTGAGTAACGATGGGAATGTGGTCTTTGATGTATCAGTGCCAGATCAGTGGAAATCTCACTGTGTAAATGGAGGGATCTGCTTCAAACCCAGGTTCTCTCATCCATACCTCCATGTCATGATACAGTGTGCACCTGTGGGAGTGATGTGCCTTATAGCTTTGTGAGTCCCTTATATGTGTAATGACAAATCACCCTGGAGACCTTGGCTTGAATGAGTCATTCAGCTCTCCCTCTTCATTTGAATGTACACAACAAGGTGCTTTCTATGCATGCATTGTCCTGTGGTTTTATTCTGTAAATGTGAATCATGCACAATGATAAATCTTCTTTATGTCTTTATCTAAAGGCAATGCTCAGCACATCAGAGCTCCCGGCAGGGAAGAAGAGCGTAGACCTTGTCCTTGCGCATCTCCACTGAGCCACAGATTTTCTTCTTCCTATGGTTCCCCATCTCTTTTCTTCTCCTCTCACTCAAGCCTATCAGATTATGTCTGCTCTCTTGATAAACCCTGCCCAGTCACTACAGATTTCCAAACATGTCCTAGCCAAGCGGAACAGAGGTTTGGTGTGGGCCTATTGTTCCTTCATGCCCACAATACAGGTAAGCTCAGGAGAATAACTGCTCTGATGATGTATCTGACTGGACCTCGATAATCCTCCAAGTTCCTCCTTCATGCGTGAAACACTGGAGCATGTCTACATTCTGTCTGCCTGCAGGCCAGCAGGTACAGTATCTTCCCCCAAAATCTGATGATCCAGATGAGTGAGAGAAGAGATAAAAATCTCAGAAAGGAGAAAATTTCCATTAGTAATGCTGGAGGTGTTACATGTGTAAATATTTCCCCAGGATAATAGCAAAGACTCACAACAACCTTTGAGATTTTTTCAGTATTTCTTCAAATAATAGCTGATAGCAAATTGGCATGAGACAGACAGACTTATGAGTTACGGATGGGTTACCAGATTTACTCTAACCTAAAGCACAGTGTATGTATCACACCGAAAAAGCTTGATGGAGGAGAGAAGGGAAGAGAGAGTGAGATTCAAAATTTTAGTGAAAAATAAGTCCTTCTTTCTTTGAAGGGGTGATAGCTTGACATCAAGTTGAATTTTCAAAGCAACTAATATGAGGAAGGACCTTAAACTGCCTTTTTCTTTTGATGGGAGCAGATATTCTCCAGGAGCAACAGCCGACTGTTTGCTCCACCAAATCTTCTAAAGGTCATCACTTTTTCCCATCTTTGCAGTCCCACATTAAAGATCAAGGATAACTGGAGGTCATGGGGAATGTATGGGATTGTGGAATTATGAAGAGACCAATTTCAGTATACATGAACAATTTTACTAATACCTAAAATTTGCTACAAAAATTTGCAGGCATAGTATTTTTATGTTAATTTTTTACACAAGGGCAAATGCAAAGATGCAATATTGCCATTCCAAAAGTAAAGGCGAATCATAACACACATAAAAAGGTTTAAAAATGAAGAAGCTGCAATCTGTTTAGAGATCTCTGCCCTTGTTGCTGAATTCTCCCCATCAAGCAAAAAAAAAAGTGATAATTAGAAGACTGATGACTATCACAAACTGCTGGAAAAGTTACTTTAGCCTACTAAAGAATTTACTAGAAGATTCAGCCAAGATTAGACTACACTTATTTGTATAAAATTCTTCCTTTTGGTGTACAGCACATCCATGCATTTCTCCACAAGCCCATAATTTCATATTAATGAATGTTGGTTCAGAAGAGCTGGCCCAATGAGTGTTACACTATTCTCTTTCTAGGGCAGGGATCCATAATCCCAGGGATTAGGGGTATGAGAAGGTGGTTGACATTAGTACAATATGCAGCAGTGAAGAAGAAAGGAGCAAGAGAAAGTCAATCCATGGAGCATTGGATGAAGAAAACAGGGACATTTTGACATGCTGACTCTTTCTGTTCCCTCTTTTTCCCCTTCCTTCATATGCAACTTTTCTGTTGTCCATAGACCTGCATAGTTTGTACTACAGAAAACCAAACCTGAACTTTCACAAAACATTCCAAACTTTGACCATGAAAGTCTCTTTTACAATTTTCTGTTTATTTTATTTTATCAAATTTATTTTATCAAATTCATCCAATATTTGTTTTAAAGTTTCCTTATTCCTGCATTATCCAGGTGGCAAAGGAAGCTTTCTTTGTTTGGCTTTGAGTTTCCATATGCATGGAATACAAGTTTGTTATATAGACTGGTTTAATGTCCATACAAGAGAAAAAGGGCTGTTCACTTTAAGTGAAAGTTCAAACATCTCTTGAAAGAATCTACAAACAGGATTAAATGCAAGTTCCAGGATTTCTTTCTTCTCTGTTAAAAATGCTTAAATATCTCAATTTCTACTACACATTAGGTCGGCAAACACCTGCATTTATTTTAATAGGTTACACTGTTAAATATCAATGATAATCAGGCTGGAATAACTTATAAAGAAGAGCCTCTCTTTTTTTGATAAAAATTCATTTCATCATTATTGATGAAATATCTTGGAATTTGCAATGATTATCCTTTTCATTTCCACCTCATAAGGAACTTCATACAGTCTTTAAGCGGTTCCCTTTTGTTCTAAGATCATTTCAGAAGTGCGCATGACTTGGCAACATCATATTGTCTAATTGCTGCAGCTAATTTTTCCAGTCTGTTTGTGCCTTCCTGTCAAGAAGACAAGCTGTTTTATTTCTTTCCTCTTTGAGGATATCATAACATGAGGAGCAAAACATCAGGCATAATGAGACAGAATTATGTTATAAATCCTCAGAGGAAAAAATATCTTTTCAAAATTCTTGGCAGAGAACTTTGCAGAATGACCTAGTTGGTAAGTTGCACAAGACAGAAAGTTAAGTAGCATGCTATAAATTAAATCCTACCCTAAGGAACAAAGAACTGAAAAAACCCTGCATTGATCTGTTAGGCATTTTCTCCTTCACAATATTTCTCATGCCTTTTATGCCTTCAAATTGCTGAGTGCCTTATTTCATTTTCCACTGTCCAGTACAAGATTTCAATCCACCATTTGTTTTTGGCTTGCTTTATATTTGTACAGTCTCTAACATGAGAGAATCCTGATCTGGAACCAAACTGCTCAAAGTATAAATAAATGCATATTAACAATAGCATATGGCTCATACAGTCAAGTCAATGTACTTTTCATGAAATTATTGGAATACCTCCAGTCATATAGCTTTATTTCAAATAATGTTGGTGTTTTCATTATACCTGTTGCCAAAAATTTATTACTGAATTGTAATTTGACTTCTGCACTGAAACTATGTCTAAAATGATCTCTGTGAATATTCTGCAGGCTGCCTGAAAACACATTTTTAAAAGGTCATTTAAATAAAAACATATTTGGATTAATTAATCTGCAGGCAACGGAAAGGTGGGGGAAAGGCAGACTTGGCAGATATTCTTCCATATCTGTGGTAGTTACCTGAGAGAATAGAATCAGAAATGTAAGTAGATGACAGAAGAAAATAAAGGATACTTACTTATGCAAAGCACTCAGAAAAGGCTCAGAGATGCAGTTTGTCCAGGATTCCTTCTAGAGGTCTCTATTCTGCTCCAACAAAGGCAGTGGCAAAACTCCTACTGATTTCAAGAGCTTGGGGGCTCACCCACAACTTAAAAAGCTCTTTAGTGGTTGAGACAGAAAACAAGAAAAATGTAATAGACTTCCAAAGATCCAAAAGGAATGGAGACACAGGTCTCCCAGTGAGTTTCAGTGAGAATTTTGCATAAAACATCCCTTCAAGACTTTGGAAATCTATCCTGTAGAAATTATATGATGATTGCAGACTGCATTTACTGTCCTTGACTTCTGTTTTGCTTACTGTTTTAATCATGCCAGCAGGCATACACTGAAGGTACAGGATGAGTCTTCTGAACATAATTGCTCTGTCCTGTTTGAATCTGGGAGCTATTCATCACTCAGCGATCACCAGACATTGTTTTCAGCCACCTTAACTAACTGAACCTTTATGGTGTCAGCTGTTCTTGGGAATAACACTAAACACACATCAAACTTCACTGATTTACACCAGAGGATCTGTCTCTAAGTTATTTTATGTTTTAGCTTGGACCTTTATTTCTGATGTTTAGGGGCATATTTCAGTCTATGTGTAAGTTTAACCTTTTGTCTTTCATTTACTTTAAACGTATATTAAGAACAACATTTAATGTCAGTTACCTCCCCATCCTTTCCTGCACATGAGGCTAGAAAACAGTCCCCTGGGATCACCATCATGCTATTGTTCATTTTATTAAACTGTTAGCCCAGTCTTGATGCTGTTTTTGGCTATTACGCTCTGCCATCCAGTGCCCATGCATAGTCCAGGTCAGCATAGTCATCATCTAGTCCTGTAAAATGTCACTTTGACATAATGCTAGTAAAAATTCAGCTATTTTCTAATGGTTGGAGTAAGGAATCAAGAAGGAAAGTCAATATTTTTCTATGACTTTTAAAGAGCTTAAGAAAAACATTTATTCGTTTCTATAGAAGAGATTGATTGGCACATTCTTCCCCACTGTTTCACTGTTCACCTTTTTATTTTATAAGTACTTTGGGACAGGGACAATGTCTACTTCTGCTCAGTAGTATCTGACACAACAGTTATTAATCAGGCCCTCTGGCTGTTACTACATATACAAATTAGCTAACAGTACTAAAGATTTCCATTGCATATGTGCTCAAACTGTATGTCCACGTTTATCTCAGGAGTTGAATGAATAGGTTCAATGGAGACACCATTGAACGGATTTCTATCGAAGCTAGCACTCAGTCTCTCTTGTGTCATGCACAAGTCTGCATAGGTGAAAAATGAACTGTCTCACACTGAATTTATAATTCAAACTAATGTTGAGACAGAGGGAGAATAATGATCAAATCCACAAAGGTATTTCAGTACCTAACCCACAGCTAGATGCTTAGGTCTCATGGAACTGATAGACAGCACAGTGCTGAAGATCATGGTCTATGGCAGAAGAAAGAACTGACTAAGGACTGGATGAATCAAAGTCCACTCCAGAATGATATTTCTTTATCAAGATTGTTCCTGAGGTCCATGAGGTCCATAAAATTACATGGAAGAATAAAAGACCAAAGGAGATAACTTCTTTCTTCTCTTGAAAGTAAGGCAAATCTTTATTTTGACCGGGGAGGAAGCATTTGGGAATGTAAACCCAGAAAACATTCCAGAAAATATTTGACCAAACAGAACTTCACCAGGGAATATGTCAAGGGATGTTATAACTATAAAAGCATATTTCAATAATTTGTATCATGATTGCCTTTTTTACTTATCTTTATTGTTTCCAGAAGGAGGAAAGCAAGCAGAAGTCCCCTTTTATTTGCTGAAAGTTTTATTGGTAATTTTAATGCCATTTAAAGTGATGGGCTAAAAAACAATTGCCTCAGGAAAGACAAAGGATGTCCAGCAATTTATTGGAGGAAATATTCGACAAATGACTGTGACTCTTTGTCAGACTCATTCCCACCTTTACCATTTCGATCTTAGATTTCTTCTGAAAGTGTCTCAGATATTTCATTACTTTGAAATAAAGACTGCTACGCTAATGTGGCTCTGAGACCATCTCTATGAACTTCATTTTAATCTTTGACCAAAGTCAGGGCTGAGATTGAGGCTGAGGTGTTGCATATTCTAGCTTAATGTTTACAAAATGTTGGTAACTGCTATTGAATAACCATGCTCATAATAAGCACTGTGATTTCAAGATGGGATCTGCAGCAAACAATATACCTGTGTTTACTCCACTATTTCTTGCTTTTATGAAGAGTTTGTATATTCTTTTAATAAGGATGGAACAGAATTTGAGCAAAGTGGAATTTCTTGGCTTCCTTGGGGGGAATAATCCAAATCCACCCAGGGGGAAAAACTTTCAAATAAAAAGCCATGGTAGGACAGAAAAAAAAAGAAAGAAAGAAAGAAAGAAAGAAAGAAAGAAAGAAAGAAAGATAGTCACCTCAAGAACCTGGGAGGCTGCAGCTCAAGAGAGAGACTGCCAGAAGATTAGGGAGAAAACACATAGACAAATCTCAGGGATAATGAAAAAAAAATGTCCCAGATAGCAGAAAGCATCATGCAGAGTGGGCTGCAACACAGAAGCCACTGTTTTGATTGAACCCAGAGGTGGTAGTTCCTTTCCTTTCCTTTCCTTGAAGGAAACCACCCTGGACACACAGGGCAGGGGGAGATTGCTTTATACCCTATTTTTTTATTTGTATTCTGTCTTTTCTATTCACTGTGAGTTTTCTCTATTAAAAATATTCTAGTTTACAGTCTAATAAATCCAGCTTTTAAAATGATAAAAGCTTTTCATTATTTCCATTATTTTAGTGACATCACTATAAGGAAACGGTCTGTGCAAATCTTTGCCATGTTTGGAGAGCCATTGAAATATCACGGCAGTATATGTCAGTCTTCTGGAACAAAGGAGTATGTTAGCCACTCAATACCTAGAATAAGCTTTCAAAACATGTCTTGTTTTGAGAATGGCTCAGTTGAGGATATATACTGTCTAATGCCAGTGTTAAACTCCATTATGTATCCTGATTTCACAAAACTGAGAATATCTGTGACATTCCTAAAGGTAAGGATAAAGAGGCACTAGAATAGATTAATTTGACTCTGCTTGAGCAGGGGAGTTGGGCTAGATGGGAGTAAAGGTCCCTTCCAACCTCAACCACTCTGTGACAGGTTGCTTAAGGCATTTGTGGAACCTCAGTCCTGTAAGTTTTAAAAAAGTGTGTTAGATGAGTGCCTGTTAAGAGTAGTTTTGTTGTAGATGATCTTGCTTTGGGCAAAGAATGGACTTGATGATATCTGAGTGTGCTGTTCCTTCCTGTTTCTTCTTACTAATCATCGTGAAAGATGGACACACATCCATATAGAAATACTCCTTCAGAATACTTTTTCTCAGTATAAATTAGGTAGAATATGTAAAACAGTCTAAAACAGCTGAAATAAGAAAGTCATATATGACTTGTTTATCATTTAGCTTATTCAAACATCCAAGGTGCAAATAGGATAAAAGACCCAAAGATAACCTTCATGAAAGCATAAAAAAGGCCAAGGACAATATTACTGAAAATACACAATATTTTTAATTCCAGCAGGTCAATATGTATCAGCTTTCCCAAGCTTCGTTAAGAGGATGAAATACACAATGCAATATTTTAGAAGAGTCCTGATTCTGTAAATACCCTATTGTCTCTAAGCTTAGTTTTATCACCTCATATTCAACTATTAAAAATTAAAAAACCTTTGGGTGAACTTCCCCCTCCCATATGCATATTGTTTTCACAAAGCTTTTCCATAACCTCTGAACTCTTTTGGTATCAGCCCCATGACAGATAGCTAGCTTCCACAGAGATTTCTTCTTAGCTAAGATCATAGAGCTTAAGTTTGTCATTTCCTACATAACTAAGCCTTCCAGCTAAAGTATATTTATAAAGCTTGACGCAGACTAGATCCTTTCTTGTATTGTCAACATACTCATTAAACATGATCTTCTATTTCTTTTGCAGGGGAAGACTGGGAGGGCACATGTGATGTACTTTGTCCTTAAAAAATTATCATGCTATCTTTTTAGCTTTAGCAGCGTATAGGAGAATTTTTATTTTATCTATAGCTTTAAGCAAAGTCTGTGATAAAACTTCTTGATAAATAACAACAATTAAAGGAAGAAAGTCCAGAATGAGGCCACAAAACAAAAGGCAAAATGAAAGGACAGCTTCAGGAAG
Source organism: Apteryx mantelli (assembly GCF_036417845.1). Lineage (NCBI taxonomy): Eukaryota > Metazoa > Chordata > Aves > Apterygiformes > Apterygidae > Apteryx > Apteryx mantelli. The sequence continues at coordinate 157,488,337 of NC_089979.1, forward strand.
AATATAAACCAGGGACTTTTAGTAAAAAGCCTCTGGCTTGGAGGCAAGAGATTTTAGTTCTATTTCTGTCTCTATTGCTGGCCAGCTATGTGTGTGAGAAACCTCAGCTGGTTCTTTCCTCTCCTCAGCTTAGCTCTCAGCATCACGTCTCCCACCTCCTGTGTGAATAATGGTCACTCTCTACTAAGTGGAATATGAAATTCTCTACTATCGAGGCACTGCCAGTCACCAGGGCAGAATCTAGTAGAGAACTCCAAGGTTGGCTTGTCCTACAACATCCCTGTATTAATATTTCTGCGTCTCTCTGAGCTTCTGGCAATTCTCAGTTCAGAGTGCCCTATGTACGCTCTAAACAGTGTTACTTGAAAATTAATCATCTGGGCTTTTTGATTTCTATGGCTTAGATAAGCCATAGAAATTTAGGGGTAGCATTTAGTTGCAGATTAGGACACCTGTATGTAGACAATTACAGCTAGGGGACTGTTACGCAAGCTAGATGTGTGCGTTCCCATCATCATCAATAGAGATATAGTCAAGGCAGGTAGTGGAGTCTAGAGAACTACTCCGCTCGCTGTAAAGTTGACATTTACATTTGGTTAGTCATAATATGTGATCATAGTTCCACAGACTAGAAGAAAAAATTTCCATCACTTCCATCGCCTCTGAATGAGGCCATCTGCCCTGGCCATCTGACCTTCAAGCTGCCATTCCAGCAGTCAGTCAGGTCACATAATTCCAGAGCCCTCTCCAACTCATTTAAAACAAACCGTGCATACTATACACTGTTCGTTTTTTTCCCGTTCAAAATCCCCAGCCAGTTTAAAGCATGATAATCCATTTACAATAAATGGTTGGCATTTACTTATTGTCTGTTTGGAATAATTTCTTGCCTTTATCAGGTTTATGAAGAGACAGAAAATCCAACCAGACTTCATGTGTCTTGCACTGTATAACAGCAGGAAGATGGCATTTTTCTTATCTCCAATGTTGTTTTCATTGAAGCACTGACTAAACCTATTTGCATATGCCCACAAATGTCCATCAATCTTTTTATAATAAAACCTAGTTAAACCTTGTAATTTTCTCCTTTGTCTGTAAGCATTTTTTCCTCTTTCAAATATAATTTCAATATATCAAACACCATCTTGTTACAGCCTATTTAAATAGCTAACCTAGGATTTGCTTGCTCTTTTCACACAGGGAACATAACTAATAGCTTGGCTTTAGCAAACCTAATCTTTTTTTAAAACAACCTTAGACAAATAATATTATATAAATTATTTTCCCTGCTTCCCCCTGCAGAACCTTAATAATTACTTCCTCTTTTAACACTTCTATAGTCTGACAAACAGACCTTTTAAAAATGGGATGTTTCCCCCAGGTAAAAATGTGCTTTTACTTCCTCTGAGATTATAAATAACAATGTGAAAAAGACTCAATATACACTTTTTTTCTAACAAACAACTGTGAAACTCATCCTGATCAAATGTTGAAAGAGGTGGAAACTGAGAACAGACAGAATTAAAGATTACTGTTTGACCATATGAAAAAAATTCATCCTATCAGAATGCACAGCCTTTACATCAGTGAGACTAATCTGGCCTGGTGTCCTGTATTACACAGAACAAATAATTTCACCTAATGCCTTGGCATCAAGGCAGCAAACTCATCCAGAGCTACAACAAAACTTTTATGAAGACATGAAGTATTGCCCATTGCATAATACTCTGACTGTAAGCTCTTTGAGGCAAAGACCTTCCGTTGCTGGGGCAGCAGTTGGTACAAGCAAGTGTTGGCTAATGTCTAACTTTTCTAGATTTTAAAATATAACAAGATTAAAAAATAAAAAACAACATAATAATAAGTAAAAGTTCAAACAGATGAATATTCATCACAGATCTACTTAAATTTTTTCAGGATCCCTCGTGTTCATAAAAAAAAGTAACTTCACTTTGCCATTCTGACTTTGATTAGTTTCAGCTTCCTGACACTGAATCTTGCCATGTCTTTGACTTCTGCTGTGAAAAACCCGCTCCCTGTATTGATATTTAACAGACCTTGACCAAGTCATATCCTAGCCTTCTCTTTAATATACTGAAATTTTTTTGCTGTAGATCAGTTTTTCCAAACCTCACATTACTTTCAAATCACTTCTGTTGAAAGATCCTTTGTTTTGTCTTTTAATTTACTCTGGGTGAAAATTCTTAAGAAAAATGGGGGGGGGTTAGTATTATTTCTCAAAGAGAAGATATGTATTTCTTTTGTTTCAGAGCACTTTTAATATTTATCTGCTAATAGGCAAATTAATATAATTATAATTTTATACAGTTACAGTTATTCTAAATGGCAACAGTTGCAGTTTTAATAAATGGCAATTTAAGACTCTCCAAAATGATAATCAGTAGTTTTCATTTCTGTCCTGCACCACCACCCCTCACATGCTGTCTCCAGACAAAACTGAACTGCTCCACCCACACTGTGGCAGATGATGGGAAGACTCGAGATGCCATTCGGAAACAGGGGTCACACTGCTGCGTGATGTTGCATAGAGCAGCTTCAAGGGTGCCCTATACAGCCTCTCTCTGCTCTTCTGCCAGGTGAATACATCTGGGAATATCAGCATATCGACAGTCTGGCACTTCTTAGCAGAGCAGGCATGAAAGATCCAGAAGCTACCACAGTATTCCCCACAGTCCTGTTACAAGCTGGGAAGGAGGGACAGTTTCATATCTTCCAGAGACATGCCCAGAGGTTTTGTGTTCCACTACTGGGCCTAAGAGAGTGCCATTTTACAGTGAAAAGTATCAACCTGGGACAAAATAAAAAATACGGTGAAATTAAGCTTCAAAGTTTGAGTCTTTTAGTCAGCCACTCCCAGGACAACCTGAATATTCCCCCCAAAAATCTCAAATTATTTTAAAAAGTGAAGAAATGTACCCCCAACAGCTGGTGCAAAACAAATGAAGATTTGATCTTTCTTATGACAGACCCCACTGCAATGTACAGGCAGGTGGAAATAATAACTTTGATTGTTTAAATATTGCTACATGGACTATTAGAAACTTGCTATTATGTCTTCCACACTCAATGTTAGTGGACATCAGCAGCTTTAGCATCTCTGTAGAGGTGATAAAGGCTGGCCTTGCTGAAGAACAAACTTTCTCCATAAAAAGGTCAAAGAGTGCCCCTATGCCATCTTTGTCCTTGCACTGCACCATATAAAATTCCTCTGTATTTACACAGGCAACTGACTTAACAGGAAATTTAACAGGAAATTTTTTTGCTTCCCTCATCAGTGATATAAAAAGTTTGTGACATAAAGAATTAAGATGTTACAAATGTTAAATCTTTCACATGCATGTGGCTGATTAGTTTTGAAAGGAAAGGCAGTCCAGGAAAAAAACATGCAAGTAGCAGAGGGAGTTTCACTAAAAAATAGAAGTTGTTTGAAAAAATGTCTCAAGATAGTGGAATATTTCTTTTCTTTTAGGGAAAAAATAGTAGAATAGTAGATAAAAAATGAATAGTAGATAAAGATATTAATAGGCTACAAGTTAAAGCTACGTAACTTTTTATACTGCAAAGTTATGTCCTTCTAAATCTTTCAGAAGCCCAGAACAAAATTTTAGTTAGCATCAAAAGCTAGAGTTTTGTAATGATCTCGGTCACCTTCTTTGTTTTCATACACAACAATATTTTTACAAGAAGGAAAATGTGTTTTAGAAAATCATTGTTTATGGAAAGAAAGGATACCAGAAGACAGCTTATTGAACCCTGAGCATTTATTGGGATGGAATAGGTCAATGCAATTAATCAGTACTGATGCCGTCATCATCAGGGACTAGATGATCATACTAGACTTTTCTGGTAAAATTCTGTGAATGTTGGAATAGAATTTCATGAAATAATTCTTCTGGTCCCAGTAACTTGTGGTTGAAGTAGTAGAAATCTTTCGGACTAGGATGGTACATCTAATTTTTTAGATTTCAGTCATTAGAGAATTTATCACATTCTTTATTTGCCTATTACATAACTTAACTGACTTAACCATAAAAATTGAGTGCTTTATTTTGCATTTGATTTTTTGTGAAATCAGGTTCCATCCGTCTGAGCTTCCTATTTTCCTCTCTGGTAAGTTATTTGCCAATTGAACCAGGTATCATTTTTCAGTGTAGAATTCATGCACAAACAAGTTTGAAAAGTACTATCTGTAGCATTTATTTTTCTTCCTTGACCTCATGAACTACAAATATTAGAGCATCCTCTTTTCCAAAAAAAGGTCAGCTCCAACAATACTTCTACTACTAATGGTTATTACCTAGGGAAAAATAAGCTTATGTTGCCCATTAATTTTCTCAATTCAGACTTCTTATTCAGAACTTTCTGGTGATGCATATCCAGAAAGAAATTAGTCTCCAGTCTGAGAGTCCAAAACCACCCTTATTTTGTCAAAAACTTAGGGCAATCTCCTATGTCAGTAGGCAGGAAAAATAGTACATCATTAATTGTATGAAACCATACTGTTTTTCAAGTACTTTGAAAGTGTCACCATATCTTAATAGAACCGAAAACTGTTCTGGTGCATTTCTGTTTTCTCTTTATGAAGAACAGTGTCAGCTGGGATTTTCTCCAATATCTGTGATATCACTGCTTGAGAAATTTTGTAATTACTTCAAAACTCACCTAAGCCTACAATAACTCTCTTCCATTTTCAGTAATTTCAACCTGATTTAGGAAGAGATTGTGGCTACTTCTGGATAACATATGTCCACAGATCACCCAGGATAGTTGCCTAACAACAAACATGTTCTGCTGTTGGCACACTTCTGCCAAATACTGCTACAAAATTTATCTGAGGGAGAGAAGATGTCTTGTGAACATCATGAATTTTCACATTCTTAAGTTATTTTCTTTTTATACGGATAAATTTAAGAAAAGTAATTTTAGTCTGCATCTGAATGTAAGATAAATGCCACATGAGAGGTAAACAAGATACACTGAATCTAACTTACAAAAAAAAGGGGGAAAGAGAAAAAGAAAAAAAGAAAAACCTCTCAGATGGAGAATGGTTTAAAAATATGGCCTGTGTTTGTAACCATGCCTGTAAACTTGATACACATTTATTACACATTTGTGACAACAGTTTGAAAGTTTGAATAAAAGAGAAGGCTTTATTTTACCCAAAATGCTATTTCAAGTTATTAGCAAATAATAATAGTAATAATAAATAGTAGCAAAGCTATCATTGACTCTATTTTGAATTCAATTAACAGCTATGCTCCAAAAATGACAAAAGAAAAGTAAAGCACTAAATATTTCATTTAAACAAATTCATACCGACAGAGTTTGCTTTCCTTTGTTGTAAGATTTGCCTGGATTTAATTTTAAAATAACATATTCGGTAATGAAAATATATATTCCAGAATTTATTTGCTGAGATAAGTAAAAATTGTTATTTTGGATTAATATGTTTTTTCAGTTTGGTCAGTGAATTTAAACTGCAGTAATTTTCACAGTCCTGTTTAAAAGATGTTTATATTTACAAAGAAGGAGAACGAGTCTTTATAAGTAGTAAGAGTAATTGGGCACTGGAAACTGTTCCGTATTTGTTAAAATACTTTATTGATGTAGTCCACAGGAAGCTAATCCATCTTCTGCGTGAAACAGGAGGCTTCCATCAGTTTTTCAGGAATCTATCATGTAAGGATTGGGTATTCTGGTTTCAGTCACAGTTGTTTGTGTTCTACAACAGGAGCACAAGGCCATGGACGTTCTGAAATTCATGTCCTACAGAACGGAATTATCTACATTACAGGAACACAATGTGATTCAGAGGAATGCACTCTGCAGAGAAAAAGATGCGTTTTTAAGTCCAGAGGTCTGTATTTGTAAGTTAGCTTTAGATAATTAGGCTCCATAATGTTTATAATTTTCAAACTGAGCAAATACCTATTTTAATCTGGCATTAACATTAAAGCACAGGTTAGAATTCTTGTATATTGAAATAACACAGTCTTCACAAATTAAGTCTTAATATCATACAATTAAAAGCAAGGCATAATAATCTAAAATGTTCTTCCATTCAATGGGTCTTTAAAGTGATTACAGGTTTCTTAGTCAATACATTGACCATCCCCACTGCATGACACTAACATATTAGCCAAAGAACGTTTATTATAGCTTTTTACCAACCTGTGCAACTTTGATTTGAAGTCATGCATTCTAATATGTTTTGACAAGTAAATTGCTTGCCTTTTTTCCTTGATAGCCGACCATATAAATAATGCATGCATAGTAATAGCTAGAGCAATAATGTAAAAGTCAAGTAAGGAGACACATACAGCATGTTAATGATAAAGGTGCACTATCCCTTTCAAGAAGGAAGAAAAATTAAACAACTGTATAATATAAGAAGGAGAAAAGCCCAGTCCTTAAAGACAGTTCTTAAGTGGCCATGGTAAAAGCCAGTGAATATCAGAAGGGTATTTAAAGCATATCTTAAACCAAGTCACATATCATCCTAAAATTCTTTCTCTTCTCCAGTGCAGAGTGATTCAGTGTGCAAAAGCTGAAGCATGAAGAGTAACAGATTTTAGGGCTGGAACGATCTTCTCTGATCACTTACTCTAACAATTTGCACCACAAGTCTTAGAACTTCATGGAGCAGCTTCTCCATATGAAGCTCAATGACTTGACTAAAAGCAGTCCAACAAGAAGGCCTCCAATCTCCCTCTGAACACCTCAGGAGAGTCAGGCTTCAACATTTTACCAAAATAGGGGTTTATGCCATTGGACAGTAAAATCAGTTTGGTAGCCCTGACTCTCATCCTCAAATCATTGCTCGTGTTGAGAATTGAACGTGAATAAAGCTACTTTTAAGCATATCAAGCTTTCATTTTTGTAATCCATCATCTTTATAAGTAAACTTTCACATTTTGGAACAGGGAAATGGAATACAGCAAATCTTTCAGCAGAGTTTGTACTTTTTCTGACACACTGCTTTTTCCATACCTTAGGGTCTAGACACAGAGCCATTGCAAATTATTCAGTGTCATGCCTGCTACAATCAAACCAGAGAATCATCGCAAATTCAGCTCTTTTCTTCTAACTACAAATCAGTTTCAAACCTGCCATTATTCTTCAGTAGCTGTGAATCACCAGATGGTCACTTAGTACATTCAAATAAATATTTTCATGGAATCTTTGAAGCAATTCCTCTGGACTGAGCATGTTTATGGCCAGAAACATTACATGTAGGTGTCACTTCCTGGGAGCTATTACACTTGCTGGCAAAGAAGAGTAGAAAATAACTATAAACTCTTACAGGCATTTGTAAGAGATTTCCTTGATAAGCCTTTGAAATTGTTCCTAACATTTTTGAAAAGTAAATTGGTGAATGTTTGCAGATTTTTCATAGAAAACTGACACGTTTCAGTCAGGCCATTCCTGAAAAAATGGCCAAAATGTAGAACAACCTGTTTCAAGATATTGTATAGGCATTCAAGTGGATTGCTGTATCTGATCCTTCTCTTCTTCCTGATAGGATAGGTTCCCATTTTGGACAATACTTCTCAGAAAAATGCAACAGACTCCAACCTGGATTCCTTATTCTGAATGCAGCTGAGTTACACTTGAGTAAAATCAACAGGGAGATAAAGAAACCATATTTCTCAATTATCAGAGATGCAAGCAGTAAAGCAACTCAGCAAATGATTCCTAGTTTTACATTTTGTTTTCTCTTGCTTGATCCATTTAGTATTATTCAGTAGCTATCAGATTGTATTCCAACCGTGGGAAATCAATTCACTTAAAAAAGGTGTGTTTTCAGCACACTTTTAGAAAATATTTGATATTTTTTCTTACCCTTGGGAAATGCTTGGACTAAATTATATATATGAGAAATAACATTCTATCATTCACGCTGTAAGGTGTGCTCTTTATTATATGAATTTTTGTGTCAATTCTATCCATAATTTGTTGTTTTTAATAAAGAAATATAAAGGAAAATGGTTTTAAATGTAATTATTATTTAAATAATGCCACAGATGCAGAGACAGCATCTTTTGTTTTGTATTTTTAGTACAATATGTAGCTGCCAGCAATCCTTTCTGATCAGTTTATCAGCATGTAATTTAAATGCTCATATCTTCCCAGACAAACTGTATGATTAGCCACTTAAATACCCTCATTTTGTTCTTTTAAACAATTGCTATAAAGAACAACTCTTTGCTATATCAGCAAATGATTTGAACATGAATTATGCAACGTGTGTACTGCAGATAAAAATAATCATAAAGAACTGATAGTAATGTTTAAAATACATAATTTTATTGAAATCATGTTGAAACACTCATACAGCAAGCTAATAATAATAATGCTATTTTAGCAGAAAGAATGGCTACGCATTGGAAACAGATAACCCTTCCTTCTTTCCATCCATTCCTCTCTCCAACAGACAGGGAAGCAAGAATGGAAGGAAGTACAAAAACATGCAATAGCCATACATGGACCTATCCTTACAGTACTGAAGGGAGAGAACATAAGACTATGCAAGGAATTTTAGGAATTAAGTATCAGAGTTTTATAATTACCACAAATATACTTTCCAAAAGTATTTTCTAACTTTTGTCAACCTCTTACTATAAGTTTTTTGGGTTCTTTTGTGTGTTGTTATGCCTTCCTTCTCTGGATTCTCTCAGAAAGTTCATTTTAAGCTCATGAGCTCTGCAGTTATTTTCAGTTAGTATTTATATTACTAGAACACCTTGCAGGCTATGTCTACACCAGCATTTTTTTCAACCCTAAATTTTTGATTATTGCTACCTTTAAAATTAATCAACCAATAGAATTAATTGTTGTAGTGTTGTGGCTACATCAGGGGACCATCTGCACTTTAACCACTACACCATCTATCACGTGCAAAACTCATTCTTTCCTGATACATTTAACAATAGGTTTCATTACACAGGTACCTCAGCTTTACAAGATTTCTATTTTGGAAAATGATGAAAATGAGTGAGCTCTTAACACACTGACTCTTAGTTAATAAGATTTTCTCTTTGTCTTACAATGGGACTTTCTAATTAATTTTATGAGTGAGCACTTATTTTTGCAATGCAGGCAAAATTTGCATGTTACCTATTTGCCAGAAGTATGGTTGAACAAAGAGGAGAGTGATTTCAAAAGAGAGTTTAATGGTCTCTAGTTAAAAACTCGTGGCTTGGCAAGTTGAATACAACTTTTCTGTAGGAGCCTCCTGGCTAGTGACAGCAGAATTGAATGCTGCTGGTAACTCTTTATCTTTTCTGATTAGGTTAGAACTAAAATTGCAAATGGAAGCTCAAAGACTGTTTAACATGGTAGAGACATTTCAAAGTTTGTGATTCGCATGGCCCTTGAGTTCCCAAATGTGAAATACTGTTAGATAAGTTTCCTAGAAATAAAAGATGCAGCAATTGCAGATAAGAAGCAGGTGTTAAATTCTCTTAGGACTAAGAACACCAGTTGGATCAGAGGCTCCTGAGCATCACTCAGACATTAGCAGGATTGAGCTCTGACTTAATGGAGGAGCTGAGAGTTTACAGGAATCAAATTACTGTTAGCTAAATCTCCTTTCTATTGATGTCAAATAACCAGCAAAACTCTTGTTTTCTTGCCTACCAGTCATAGGGTAGCTGGGTATCAACTGAATTGTGTTTAAATGATGCTTCTGCTAACAATTATTTAATATTCTAAAGGTCTGAGAACGTATGTGAAGCCAATTGGCCAGAAAATGAAAATTGCAGTATGGCCAAAAGGTTTTATTGCGATTACAAACCAGTGGATGCAAAATGTTCTCCATAAAGTGGCAAAGCCCTTAGGAGTTGTTTAAGAAGCCTCCTGTTGCTCAGAAAATTGGGGGGAAAGAAAGAAAGAGAGAAAGAAGGCAAAGACTGAAAAAGCATAAGAGGAACAAAATTTCCATATCAATCTGCTGGAGCAATGGAGGGAATGGAAAACCTCGGGAGATCAAACTGAACTTACTGTACCAGAGAAGACAAAAACAGAACACGTTTTGGATAACATCTGCAGAGGAAGAAAAATAAGGTAGAAAAACATCTTTCTCTATAGAATACAAAGAGTCCACTGACACAGAGACATTGGCACACCCATGATATCTGTGATTTAGAAAAAGGCAGAAACTACACTGGCTGTATTAGAAAACACTTGTTAAGAAGTGGAAATAGTTACAGAAGTGTGCCATTGCATCAAGGTTGATAAACCCTCCTAGGCTACTTTGTGCTCAAATTAGTCTCTCATTACGCTGTTATTTTGTGCTTTTGGAGAATTTCTGATTATGTATCATAAACAGTTATTAATTTTATTGCATTTGTCACATTATACTTTTAATTTCCATAGCATTTTTCAGCATAAAAGATGGAGCAGATCTTTAGAATTATATCTGAAAAGCAACTCTGGAAAAAGCAACCTTATACAATTCACAACTGATTCTAGGATGGAAAGCAGACATAAACAAAAGTACGGTTAATGATACAGTTTGAGGGCAAGCACAATTTGTGTGGACGGTTTTGCCTAGTCTTTAGTCTTAGAAAAAAGAGTTCAGAGAATTTGCAGTGTCTGTGTAGAACAGGCAACCTATCCTGGCAAATACTGTATCTGGGAAGACCCTAGTGACAGTAATTGCATGGTTTCATTCAATCTTATCTGGCTCGGGGAAATTAAAGACTTGAGTCAATCCCACCATGGACTGCACCGTTACTGAGAAATCTAGGTGTTTCTGTGGTAAAGCTTAAACACATATGTTACTCACCTGGAGTTAACTCTGTAGTGCAATTGGCCGACAAAAGTCACTCCACTATGCAATAAATTTCACTGAAAAATGTTGTTTACACAATGATGGCGGCTGTTAGAGAGCTTTCTTAAAGTTGACACAAAATCCTATGAAAGCCTTCACCAAGCTCATTAGCTGGTAAAATATTAAAATTCACACATCTACCTGCCCTCCTTATGTTAACCCATTTTATATGTCCATAACTCTTGTTATGTCTTTGCTAATTGTTAAGTTATACCACAGCTAAAACCACCATGTCATTCTTTTGGGATGGTAATGTATAATTGTCTGTCTGCCTTATTCATTGCTTATAATTTCAATCAGTAAACTAGTAGTGCTCAGCCAGTAAGGTCTATTGAACAGTTATTAAAAAGTAGCTCTTACACAGAAAGAGTAAGGAAACAACAATAACAGTCTTAAAACTATTATTACAACTTAACAGGTCAATTTTAACCTGCAGTATTAAAAAAAAAAAAAATAGCTGGATGAAGAGGAAGGAAAGAATCTTTGTTTCTGCTCTTACAAACCCAAAAGAAACGGCTTTAAAGAACAATAACAAGCCAGGTGGCACTTCATGCGCTTGTACAATTTGATTGAAGATCAGAGTCTTTGGGTTTAATTTCTTATTATTTGTCTGATAGAGGTAATATAATCTGTGCTGGCATCTGTTTCATTTTGACAACTTAATGTAGTCTCCATAGACTTACTTAGACAATGCTTTGTTGTGATTTGACAGTGTGGGTGTCATCCCCAATGACTTACACAGCCATTGCTGAGTTTGCATTTTGACATTTAAGTGGGCTCAACTGTGAATAGATGTCTAAGATGTTTATTTGCATTCACATTTTGTTTTGACATAATATCATTTTCTTAGGTCCAAATTCTTCCCTAAGTAGGTTATTACCAACTGGGGAGAAGCAGTTCTTTGAATTTTGATGTAAAATTTGATCTTCATTGGAGAAATTATACCTTAATTTAGCATTTCAAAAATACTGAGTTTTTGCATGAAAAGAGAAAAATTTTCTAGTAAGAATGAGTTTCCTTTTAAAGTGGAGAATGTACCTACCTCAAAATGGATAAATAGGTATAATTCTGCTTTGGTATGGGTATGATTCTGCTTGGGATATCTGGGTATGATTTAACATTTTTAAAAATGAGAAAAAAGTCATCAGAAGTCCATGGCAATTATCAAGTTAAAAACAAGCTGCAGTATCAGAATTAAGGTCCGTGATCCCAAGCAAAACATTTGTTACTATACTAGTAGTTAGTATATTCCATTATCTATTCATATGTAGCCTTAGATGTATACATGCACAACCATCTCTCTGTGTTGTTATGCTATGGTACACTGCAAGCTCACAAAGCTAGGAATGACTGTGAACTCTGAACTCTTTTTTTCTTTTTTTTTCTCTCTGAGAAAAGAAAGAAGCTATAAACACTCCATTTAGGAAGAGTCTATAGATGCCTCATGCTACATGTGCAGAAATTAATATTTGATATTGAATCTTCTAAATGAGGAGTCCATCAGCTTTAGTGTCTAGACCTCAAAATGTGCCTGTGTGATAATTTCCATCAGATATTTCTCTTTTCTGGTCTTCAGGCACAGGGTCCAAGTAGAAAAAAAATAAAATGGGGTTTGGCATTTTGTTTGTTTGTCTAAGTGCAGGAATAATAATGAAAATATAGTTTGTTAATGTAAGCAAAGTTAGGTAGTTTGAAACAAGCTTCTACAGAAAAGCAAAGCATTATTTCATCTAATAGATATAATGCATAATATACTTTTATTTATAAACACATGTATATTTGTACATGTGGTATATATTTAGAAATATAACTTATATATGCCTTTATATATTCCTTATACCTGTCTAAAAATCTTAAGTTTATATCATGCTCAGTGCTTTCTCAACTCCTCAAACATTTGGGGCAAGGGGGAAACATTATGTAAAAATGACAGAGTTGTTATGCCAGGAGGAAAATCTACCACAGTCCATTATTATCACCAATTTCTTCTGGATTCATTCAGCAAAATTTGACAGTTCAAATCACTGAAGGAAGTGGTGAGAGCTGAGATACTAATTCTTCAACATTACGTATATTGGCATTGGTTTCTCCTGCCAGCAATTACCTTTCAGTACAGGAAAAGAATCTTGACTGTAATTATGTGATGTACGGTTTAGCAAAAGCTATTTGACCTGCCTTCAAATTCGATCAGCTCAAAGTCCACACAGACCAGCAAGCAATCTTTCATGAATGTGCTGTATGTAAATCAAAACCTGTTAGTGTGGAAGAATGGTTAAGCAAGAAAGGGCATGATCTCTTAGAAGTGAGCAATCCTGCCTTCATGATGAAGGGAGGGCCCCATGTCTATGCGAGCTGTCCTTGAACATTCCTAGACCGTTACAAAAGGGGGAAGACAAGTAGTGGTAAACAAGTCAAGGAGGAGCTAGATCCAGTACATGTCGACAGACCTCTCCATGTGGACAGCAATCCTGCACCAATCATATATCCGCTTTAGGTGCGTGAACAGAGGCTGTAAACCAATCATATAGCTATCGCTAGCACATGTGCTTATTTCCTGTCTATATATACTCTGTAAAAGCTTGAATAAAGGGAGAACGATCATACTCACATTGAGACTCATCGTTACTCCGGGTCCGTCTCCCACTCCGACATGTTAGGACTATGTCTGATATTAGCATCACAACAACAGTAGCTACAGTATCTAGTGAATCTAATAAACTCTCTGTTATTCTTGGAGATGGAGACCAGGACAGCTATTTATTTCCTGTGCTACTCTGTTGTCAGAAAGTGGAAAGATGACTAACAATCCCAAGTGAACAGAGGAATTTTGCTACATGCAAAAATTATACTCCTAATAATAAGAAAGAGTGATCTATTTTCTAACCACCTTACCCACTTTCTTTCTTTCCTTAATGCCTAAGTAGCAATATTCCATGGATTATACGGGGAGTGTCTCAAAGGGGAATTGAAGCAACATCTAATCAACACCAAATGCTGAGTAAGTTAGTCCTTCATACTTCATTAAGTGGAGTTACCTACCTGCAGGGGTGGAAAAAAAAAAGAATTTTCAATGTGATTTTTCAAAGGTATCTTCTGGATGTTAATAGGACTTAATGTGAAATCCTGATAATATCATGATACAATGAGAAAAACTTGCCATATTTGTTAAGTCTGCTGATATCCTGACACCGATACCTGACAACTTTTATTACCTACAAGAAGACACAGGTGCTAGAAAATTCATGCCTAAACATTTAGGGAAGCAGATGAATAATCCTAATTTTTTGCTGTAACTATTTTGTTGCATAGCTATCGCTCAAAACCTACGGGCTATTGAGGGGGAAATGCAGGTTGCTGCCAGGAAGAGATTATTCCAGGAACTACCTGTCTGCCCACGGCTGCCCCACCAGCAGGTCTATAAACCACTCTCATTATGGAAGTTTAATTTAGGTTTACAGATATGGAGCCCTTCCAAGCAAGGCCTGCAACATGCAGAATAAGAAACAGCTACAAGATCGAAAACAGACTTTGCTGTTGCCTGAAGCAAAGTCCTAGAGTAGAGCAAGAGGCTTCTTATCCTTTTGTAGACTAGTTAGCAAAAGGCAATGTCTCCCATACACAGTGCATTGCTTTAGCCCTGGTTTGCTAGAGAAAATTTAAGAATCCAGCTGAAAGAGGAGGAGGAAGAAAAGTGCCAACTTACCTGAGACTCTATCTTGCGTTTACTAATGAACAATCAGAAAAAGAACAGTATTTCAGTACTGTTAATATGAAGAATACCTAGAAGTTTTCACTTTATCACAGTCATGGCAAAGGCTATGTAGGCATGTAACAGCAAGAACATGTGTTTTGGAGACTTTGCTGGGAACAGCTAACAGTGGCACAATGGATGTTTTTAAAGGAGCCAGGCAATGATTTTCTCCTTCAGAAAGAAGAACTTTTTATAAGGAAAGTAACTGCTTTTGAAAAGCAGCATAAACAACTCCTGATATTATTGTTTATTAAAGGAAATGGCACTGAACTCTAATTTCTGGAGGCAACAGCAGGAAGATATTTCCAAAATTTTTAATAACCTTGCACCTGCTGGCATACTGTGATTCTAACAACAGGCTTTCTATCTGACAGGATGGGAAAGAAAGGTTAAATTCTACCCAGGCTAATGGGCCTAAGAACTGCCATACTGAGCACATCTAAAATGAAATCCCAGGCACGGGAAGCCAGAGAAAGTCATGTCAGCAGGTCCAAGATTTTGCAGGAGTTCTCATCAACCACTGTCACCCTTACATATACATGCACCATGTACCTTCATGTATTGAATGACTGCTGTTTATGGCTTACATTGTGAACCTTCAGCTGGCTATTGTAAGAAAACAGATTACTTACAGCAGGGTCTGGTCTAATTTGATTATTTTGCTTTGCTTTGTGCACAGGAAAAGAAAATACAGCAACCACAAATTGTCTGGGAAAACACAGATTCCATGAATATCACAAATATCTTCAAAATCAGTAACTGTGATGTCCCTACGATACAGTAAGTTCTCCCCTGAGATATCTTGTTCTATGTGACTCTCTCATGTGTAAAACTAGTCAACAAATATTTTAGAAATGGTAATATTTTCAAATGCTAGGATATGTGTAATTGCCAAGAGACATTCCATCGTCATTCAATTGCCATTTAAGAGAAATTCATCTCCAAAATGTCATGATATTTTCTATCCAAAATAATCAGTCTGAGAATTTCAGTCTCCCAATGTTTTTTTCTGTGTTCTTTTTTCTATTCAACCATTCCGAAACAAAACAAAAATAACAACAACTGAAACAAAAAAAACCCACCAAAAACATAAAGAAGGAAAGGGAAATCATACTGTTGCTTTTTTTGAGGTTTTCATTCCTAGTGGAACCCAAGAAATTCAAAAGAAATTCAGTGGAAAAAAGTCCACTCTTTACACTGGTTCACGCAAAAAAGTTTTAATTAGTTCTAGACTGGTCAGGAAAACACTGATAACCTAAGCTCACAGAGAATACAACCCCAGCGCTCAAGAACCTTCAAAACTGTTTTAACAGTTTCAAGGGATATTGTGTTACTCTCAGAGATTGCCTGCATATGAATACTTAGCCATCTTGTGGGTGTGTGACAGATTTCCAACTTGAAGCATTGCTATTTATTGAGAAAAAACTAATATCGAAGTTACTTCAGCAGTGAGATTGGTCTTATTCTTGACCAAAACAAGTGTTTTGCCTGTTAATTATCACTTGTGTTTGTGTGTTTTCCCTCTACTTTGGATTTTATAAGCTACTATTGTTTAATATTGCTTAATATGGCTTAGTATCACCCTGAAAATGGACTGGAAGTTCAAAAGTACATAGCACAGACTGTGGAAAACATATTTACATAATATAAAGGCTAATTATTTTGCAAATTGTGTCATTGTCTATGCTTATTTAACTTTCTAGGATTAAGTAAAATGATGTAAATGTTTCAAAATCATTCTAACTTCTCGTGACTGCTCTGTGTCTCAGACAACCCATGATTTTGAATTAATTCTTCTTTGAAAAGAAGTGCTCAGAGAATACATACCTTCAAGAAACCTGAAACATATAATCTGCACCTTTTGATCGCTCAGACAAAATCAGAGGCAGAAAGGATCTGTTGTGGAAGTGAAAGAAGGGCTTTCGGGAAATTAGGTTATTTAGGAAGAGGAGCCTATAGAATATGTTCTTAATTGTATAATGTACACACATATATTTTGTTCTTAAGCTGAATCACTAGTGTTTTTTCCTACCTGACCAATGACTTATAGCTATGAATTCTGACACCAGCTAGTGCTGTTCTGTTGCCTGTATCCCATACTGGATGTTGTCCCTGGTGCTGGGCAGCGGCAGGTGGCTGCTGACACCATCGCGCTTGGAACGGGCACCCTTGTGGTGATGCTCCGTCCGTCTCTTGGGGTTCCTTTGCTGTCCACCCTGCACCACCTCCTTGCTGCAGAAGCAGGCCCAACCCTGGCGGTACAGTCAGAATAAAGGATTTGGTTTATTGTCCTGCTCCACCTCCCTGATCTGCACCCCATATTACCTCTTTTGTGTTTTTTGGCCCTCCTTTTCACCACCTGTATACCTCGCTTTCTTCACCCCGGTCTCCTCCAAATAAACAGCCTGCCCTGATTTACTTTTTCCCCTTTGGTCCATTTTGCTACATCTGCACCCAAATTTATGACACCATTACTATGACCTCGTATGGTATTACTGACATGGTTGCCTAGGTGCTGCTGGCGAATTGCAAGACTGTATTCTCCAAAAGATCCCCATTGCTTCCCCTCCAGTTATCTGTGGAGTTTGATTGTTTCTTACCTAACTCCTTCTTCACCACCTGTGAGATCCAGCTGTCCTTCTCAGCACTACCTGTAACTTCTGTCAGCTCCTCACATTGTTATTTATGTTCAGCAATGTCTCATGTTTCATGTCAAGTCCAGAAGTTCTTGATGTCCTGTTCAGTTAGCTTAATCTCAGGCCAGGGCTGCTATTACAGTAGATCTCATGGATAGCATGGTCCTGAGCCAGCGAGCAATCAGAAGAATCAAGCCATTGAGTGAAGTTTGACACCCTATGAAAACCAGTTAAGGAGCACAGAGTCAGGCTGCTGTGTTTTCACTTTCTCTGGCTGCTGAGAAAACGTGAAAAAATATTTGGTACTTGTTTCCTAAACGCTAAAGTCTTCTTGCCCCAGTATTCTGTGTTGGCGAAGGAAGCTGAGAGAGTATAAAAAAATAATTTATTAAATTAGGATTGATCATCAGATGGGAAAGAGTGTCTTAACTAATTGAAATGAAAATTTCAACTAATTGAAAAGAAATGAAATAACGCCAGCTAAGTATCCAACTGCACCCTGAAACTACAGAGCAAAATGAACAACCGTGGACATAAGCCGTTAGTCAAAAGGGACTCTATTATAGCCAAACAATCTTTAAATACTTACCACTGGCTTGACGGATTTTGTTCCAGACAGCCATTCTCCACTCACGTACTGATCTAATCCTAGGGTCATCTTGCTAGCAGCAGTAGTCTATCCAGGAGTTATGTCACCTCCATATAGTAGTGCTTTTTGACTACACGCTGATTGACCAGTTTTTCTGGTGGTTCACTGACTCCTTTCCATTTTTTAAACGACTTCTCTGTCCCAGCCAGTTCATCTGGAAAATAGAGGTAACACCTACCTACTTTGCAAAATTGCTCAATGATGCTTAGAAACTGTGTTGAAAGTGGAAATGGCTATTAGTCACTTAACCTAGAAAAATCTGTTTTTCTTCCTTAATTCCACTTTGATCTATTGCCAGGGTTGGTTTCCCCTGTTTTTCATCTTGAAGCCTTGTATGCCATTCAACTGGATGCCAACATTTTAATGACATCCTTCACTGTTTTGAATGACATTTTTCCAGAAATTTCTTTGTTGTCTCTGTCCTGTGATTCAGAGGTGATGCTCTTTCCTGTTGTCATTGTCCTGTATCTTATCATCTTCAACCAGTATTCCTTCACTGCTGTTGTGATGGGAGATATGTGCTTTATAGCTTCTGTCATTTTATAGCATAATGTATCAGTTTTCATCCTGTGCAGGATCCACATGAATACTCTCTTTCCAGTCAAAGTATTTCTTTAGATTTGTTTCAGATAACGTCAACAGTAAAATCTATTTGATTTCAATGGGAAAAAGAATTATTTTAAACCTTTTAAAAGCCAACAGGCTTCTAAAAATTCTGTCCCAAGAAAGAATGCCAAAAATCCTAATAAGGAATACTATTAACATTGTCAGTATCCTTGGGAAAGACAGATATTTTATTAGGAAAATGAGATGTTTTATGACTTAGAGACAGTTGCAGAGTAGCAATGGGATATTACGGAATCTGCCAGTAGTTTTATGCCATTTTTTAGGAATGCAAATTCCTGTGTTACTAATCTGAAGCTAATCTAAATGGATTGTAAACGAAACTAAATCTAAGCTAAATGTATTTTGATATATTTGTGGATTGAATTGTCTGAAGTTAAGAAGAAATGTTCACAGCAACACCTTCAATCTATGTCTTATGCTCCTAAGCTAATAAACCACTTTAAATTTGGAGTAGAAATATTAACATTGTTTTACGGATATTTTAAGTAGCAACACCTTATTCCCTGGACACAGCTTGTGATAGTTCCTTTCATCAGTTCCTGAAACTCTTGGAAAGGTGTGAAAAGTATAGGAAAAAGGAAAGTTGTGACCTGGCATCTCCCAGAGATGAGAAAGGACATTCCTCCTCTAATTAAACGAATCCTCAACCCATATGATGTAAACCAATTAACATTTTTTTCTCGCTGACCAACTCCACTCTTTTTGCATGTTAAGGAGGCTTTGACATCCCCAACTAATTAATTTTTCTGTTTTCCCCCAAAGCTCATTTTTATTTCAACTTGCTATTGACCTCCACTTCTGATCATTATGGCCCTGGTGTCTTTATTCAAAATTAGTGCTGAAAAAAGAGGACACAGGAAAAAGGGCTCATCAAGGAGGCTAATTATTTAATATTACTACACAATATCAGAAGTTATTATACAAATGTAATGCATTAATTAAATTCTTCAGCAAATGAAGAACCTATCTGTGTCATGTCCAGCTCTTCTGTTACAGGATCTAAATGTAGAAAATACAGCAGATGTACTTTATGGACTGATTACCTTTTAATTTTTTGTGCGCATAGCATTCCTAGAGATCAAGGCTCAGAAATCACACCTAATGTAAGCCAGCTCAAATTGACTTTTATCAGTGTAATTGCATCCAGTTGCACCATGTCTGGATGCACATGAGGTTTTTCCAAAATAGGTTCTTATGTTAAGAACATAAATTATTTATTAAATTTGGAAAGAAATTATCTGATTTGCTACATACTCCACTGGGTCTCAGAAGCACACAGTGAAAAAAAAGTTAATTTACTCTTTACTCTGAACCTTCCCTATTTTAAGTTTCAGGTCTTGTGTCTTTTTGTCTGCTGCTTGGTGTCCTGCTGGTGCGTTACACTATCTTGCTTTTTAACTGGTTTATTCATCGCATGTGACTGGATTTGGCACCAGTGCTTCTTTCCTTTGACGGTCTATGACCAAAGATATTCAGCAACAAAAGAGCCTCTCTGAACCAAAGCATTGTTTATTTAAACAGTGAGAACGAAGTATAAGCCGGAATAAAGGCATTTCAAAACAACCAACAGTGTAAATGTATGTCCATTTTACATAAACTCCTCAACAAGATGTTACAGTTGCTCAGCAGGCCTGTCTTGTTCGGACGCCCTCAGGAAACCATTGAACGTCCGTCTGGTTTCCTGCTACTGAGCAATCCTTACCGAACTCCTGAGACTCCTTTTAAAACTGCTACAGCTCTTTAGATTTCTTCGTTTCCAGTTCTGGCTTGTACAAATATTTACCCTCAGCATCTCTCAAACATTTGGAGAAAAGTAGCTTAGAATGAGTTTCAAACCTCTCTGTTTTTTGGGTTTTTTTTTCTTATTCTTGCCCTTACTAGCCACTTATCAAATAACTGACATACACCTAATCATGAACACACCAGTGACTTAGTCGAGGTTCGTCCTAAATCTAGTCCAAATACTAAACAAGCATCTTGTCTATCTTGTTTATGTTTGCTTGTTTTAAAAATAGAAAAGATATTTGCTGCTAATAAAAAAAAATGTCCAGTAATTTACTACTGACAGTTAGACCTGAAAAGTAACTTAGATGCTCCCTTGCTACTCAGCTGTCTGAGAGCAAGATTTAGGGACTGCTGAGAATCCATAAGTGACATTTAGTTGTCTAACATTTGAGTACCCACATTTGAATTAGTGTTTATGGTCCCATTATGGTCAATGGGAACCAAGCCAACACTTTCAGCAGGGTCTAGAGAACAATTTCATTCCGGAGCAGCTTTGTGAGATGGGATTCGGTTGCCTAAGTGAGAATACCTAGCAGCAGTTTAGATTCCCGAGCATCTCCCACCTCAGCTCCACCTGCCAATGGAGTAGGACATGAGTCGCTGTGCCATATATACCTGATTTGTGTAGGCACAGGCACCACTCTTACCCTGGGCATAGTGGGGTTCATCCTCACCAGAACTTTATAACCCTTGGGAAAATCTCTGCGAGTCTCATTTCCCTCTTGCGCAGAGCACAGACAACACATATTCTGACACTAAACCCGGCACCACAACACGGGTACAGGGAATACACCCCAGGCACGCCAACCTGCGCGATAACCTGCAGTGGGGAAGGTTGTCCCCAGCCTTGCAGGGACAGGCATGTGACAAAGTGGGCTCAGCATGAAAAGTAACCTCCAGGAGAAAGTGAGAAGACCACAACATTCCTGCTGTCCTGTGGTCTCATTTATGAGTTGAGTGGCGAGAATTCATTGTATAACTGTGTGTTTCAACCCTCCTTTTTACCCTGAATATTTTTTGGTGGTGCAAAGCAAGCTTGACAGAGCGATTGTGCATTCATGCACCTGCACAGTAGCCCTCCAGGGATTTCCCTGGCTAAACCCAAGCTCATAAAGACAGGCATGTGGGCAGCTGGAGCTGAGTGCCAGAGGGAATGCACAGTATGGCCATTTTTCGGTTTCAGACATACAACAATTAAATATTGCCGTCTTGATCACATTAAGCTGATAATGAATAACCTATTTCTGTTCTTTTTCTTTGTGCTATATTGTTCTCTTAGATTGCATTGCACACACACACATGTTCACAGGTCTACCCAAAAATTTTCTGATGAGATCCCCACTAGCTAAAAAGTCCTTATAGACCTCACAAGGCAGACAGATTAGATACCTTAGGGTACGTTAAACAGCACAAAGTGCCTGTGTTAAGGCAACTAACTGTCATCTCTACCTTTAGTCAGAGGAATCATTTCCTAGACTACACTGACTCTATTGGCCATATTTATAAAGGAGCATAGGCACAGAATTCAGATATAGGCACCAGTGTAGTAGATATACAGTAGATACATAAAGTTAAAATCCCTCTCCAAAAGACCTTAAGTCCTTCTTGTGCTAAAAACCTTTAGACACTTGAGTTTCTAACCAGGCATTTGAAAACCATTTACATTCTTCATTCTGCACTGCTCTTGCAAATATGTCTCAGCCATAAATTTTATCACCTATAATTTTATTTCTTCCACACTGAAGATAAAGATATTCATTAGATCTCAGAATAACTCTTTTAAAAAAGAAAAGACTGTTTTCCATGACATAATTGCATTAGAGATCTATCAGTTAGCCAGTCCACTATACATTAACATTTTTACATTTTGCATTTTATATATTTTCAGTTAGTTCTTGCATAGAACTATTATATAGATGGCACAAATTATTTTACCAGCTCATCAGATAGAACTAAGTTAAAAGTCTTCTAGCAGTTTTATCAAACAACTTGTTTTTGCATGGCCTTTTTCAGAAAGCTATGTTGATTTATTGTAATGAAATCAACATTCTACAATTACTTATTGAGTCTTCTATAAATTTTCTTCTTTTTTCTTTTGGCTGACACTTAGGTCAAACAAACCAGCTTCCAACCACCCAGCATCCTTTTACCTTTTTTTAATTTTTGTTTTATTTTAGCACAACATTAACATTCTTCTCTTTTTCTGAAATTTCTCATTACTTCAAGAATTACCAGCAAGTTTGATAGAAGACTAGAGTTCCTCACAGTTAACTTTTCTAATGCTTTTTTTTGTGCAAATCACTATTCTGGTTGAAAAATATGTATATCCTTAGCAGATGTTGATTAAAACATCCTTTGGTTACTAATAGAACATAAAGTAGTTCATCATCTTCTTGTAAGGTGCTCTGTTTCTGTGCAAATAGAACATAGAAGTATTTATCAACAGCTTTTATCTTTTTATGTCATTAATGGTTTTGTATTTCCATCTGGAAATGGACATTTCCTATTTCTATGACATTTTTAACCCCAAAGTGTTTCTAAAATTTATTCCCATTGGCCTGGGATGCGTTTTGTTTTTGTTTTGTTTTGTTTTTACTTTATTTGTTTTTCTCCTACTAAAAGAATGACTAGAACATTATCTTTCTGAAGCCTACGCAGTAAATATAATCTCATTTCAGTTTCATTTCAGTCTTTACCTCTGACCTGTGAGGTACTGTTATGCCTCCTAGTGACCACAGTCCTTTGTGCCCCCTCTCTCTAGTTTGGATTAGGGTCCGTGGCAGGCTCACCATGGCTCTCATGACTCATTCTGATCCTTCAGCTTTATGCAATGCAATTCATTGGTTCAGCAAATGAAGAAACTACACTACGAGACATGTAGCATAGACAAGAGTGACAGTACTTGAGAATGACACTTGATCTGTAACCTCTGTGAGTCAACACAGCACTTCAAGCAAATTAAAATTAAGGTCAAACAACCACCAGACTATTATGATTTCCACTGACATAATGAATACTCTGATTTTAGTATAACCAACCTGTTTTAATTTATATATTTCTAATACATTATGTATGAAGAAAAATGTAGAATTTTGTAGAAATTACAATTTCCATCTAATTAGAAAAACTACAACAGAAAAATCATGACCTAAAACTTCATCTGGCCTGGGTTATTTCATGTTCCTTTTTTAACAGACTGAAATGCTGTATTCTGCAAGTAATAGAGGGGTACTTTGCATTGCTGTCTCAGATAAGGTGATGTATTGGTTAATTATGACTTTGCAGTCAGGCAACAACAACAGTTGAGCTCATGAAATTCCCATTTAAATACAATTTATGTCAGTTCAGCGACACTTTGCAGTATAATTTTGAAGCCTGCCTATGATTCCTACCAGCTACTATTCTCAGAATGTATCAATATCTAAATACAAGATCACTCAGAGTTAGCCTTGGTAGCCCAGCTTTTATGCACGTCTTATTTAGCTCCTTATGACTGTTGTGTGTTCCAACATAATCTGAGATAATTGTTTTTCAGTGACCTTTGTTGGCTTGTTCTGGCTGAAACTGTGCCTCCTGGGCGTGATCAGCCATGTCACTGAATGCCCCCCAGTCATTCTGATAAAAAGCTATTTGATAAGTGCTGAAACCATTTCCCTTCTATGCCTCTAAGGCCAGGAATAGAGGAGAAGAAAAAAAAAAACTCCTAATGTGGAATTAGTAGCTATGTATGATTCCCATCAAGATGGGGAAAGAAAGACATTGATTGAGACACGTCTGCGGTTCATTAGCATTTTTTGTCTTTGAGAAAGTTCGTGTCGGTCTGACAGATGAAGAGACATTGCTGAACAAAGAGAAAATGAAGATAACTGGTAAAAATAGAAAAAATAATGAAGGGCATACTGTTAAAACTAATTACATTAAGATTGATATCACTTAGCAGAAGAATGTTACCTCATCTCCCAAAAATGCTTGATTGCTCATACACCATGAGCTTCCTGCATTTTACAGGCATTAATGAATGCTGCAAAAATGTAAGATTTCTGTATTCCATATTTTGGCAATCAAACTAGATTATCAATTTCTGGGTTTGATAACCCATTCTCCACATGAGCTCTTAGTTGTTCTGGCCATTAGAAGATCCGTTTTCAGTGAATTTGTAGTTATGGTTTTGGTCCTTGACAGAACCAAGGCTAGGTAGAAAGGAGAAATAAGTGTCCAGTCTTCTCTGAATTTTTTGGTCTCTAGGGACTGTGGCTATATAAACAATACATAACTGATAAACAAGACTGATAGCAGTGCCCATTATAAAACTCTCCATGGTTATAGCCTGTTTCCTTTTGCTTATTGCTTAGCTAAATTTCAACTTGAGGCTATAATTCCACATAAGAAGTGAAATAAGGCTATTTTTGTTTGGTTTGGGGGGGGGGGGGGTTTGTTCTTAGAAGCAACCAAAATTATTTCCAAGATCAAGGCTAGGGAAAAGGTGCTGTTTTTGTCTCTTTGATAAGAAAGTTTGTGATTTTAAAAAGAGGTTCACTAGTTCATTTCTTGAAACGGGCTCTTCACTAGCTAGTCCACTATTCTGAAACAGAATCTTGACTTATGGCAGGCATTTCTGTCATGGACATATAGCCTTTTGCCATCCTTGGACAAGCATGCCCAAACTAGGTCTGCTCATAAATGTTTGAAACAACACTGTCCTGTAGAATGAGTCCTGCTCCTGCCTTTGCCATTCTATTTGCACCAAATTATTCACTTCTAAACACCAAGGGTGTTTATTCCTGTCACTTAAGACCATACTTACATACTACACAAATGTTAGCAGTGATGCTGGCTTAAAGAGGTCTTGCCTGTCCTACCGTCCCCATATCTGGCCACTTGTTTCCACCCCTGCCTGCTGGTTGCCTCACCATCAGTTGTGTAAACTGGATGCCTGAAGTGATCCAAGTTAAAAAAACCTCTGATAAAATGGAAAGGAGAGTCAAGTAAACAAGGCATAGGGTCCCTGTTGGAAAATGAGAATAAAAACATAGGACAGTCTATTCTGTGCATTGAAAAATAAGAGTGTATTAGACTGCAAGCAACCTTTATAACATACTGCATATATTATAAGTAGCAACGTCTGATTTCATTTGTTTAATGAAAAATAAAAGCATTATAATACTTGCTGGATCACCATTCTGAGCACAGGGTGTAGAACCTATCCTGATTCTCACTGAGGCTATATAAAAGTCAGGGGCTACTAACACTTCTTCTCTGGTAAATACTCATAGGTGAACCAAACAAAACCTGTCCTCATAGCTATACAGCTATGTGGCTGTATGGCATGGATAACCATATAAATCAATGTTTTTTACACATATATGCGCATGTACTTGTGGGCGTGTATATATGCCATGCAATTATGGTGCATTACTTGCTTGTATTATGGTAGCCCATAGGCTTTCCTCAGTCCTGGATCACTATTTGCTACCCAGATCCCCAACAGCAATGACAGTCCATGGCCTGAGTTTTATAGGAGATATGTATCCAAACACACGCTAAATATACAATTCAGCCCTGCAGCATGAAAGAATGCCTAACTGTAATTATCTCCAAGGTATCATCAAGTCACATTTTATAAAGAATAAATCATAAATAATAAATAAATCACACTAGTTGGTAAGTCAAGAGCTTAGGCAGGGCACTAATACAGAGCAATAAGTGAAATCTGTTAGTTAAATACAGACTTCCAAGTCTATGCATAAAAACACTATTATTCTTCTGGCAATCTAAAGCATAACAAAAATGATCACCGTTTAAAACAAAAACACTCCACTCAGTATCTAGGGCTTAAAGAATGCAAGAGGAAAATCTGAAAGTATCATTCTCAAAGCACTTTGCCTACACTGTAAATTAGAAATACATGCACTTTCTGCAGCCTGAAAACAGTTTAATTGTGAGAACTGAATGCAAAATCTCCCATTGGCACAGATTGGCTTTGAAATGTTATCACATAAGTGAGGATTTTGAAAATACCCTTGACCAGTTTTGTGAAAATATATCATACTTCTATTTGTGTCATCTTTAACCATGTATCATGTCACTCCCTTTCATAACATTACAGAACCTGATCACAGTTCCAGAGTATTAAACTAATCATGCATATTTTATGCAAACATTAACCTTTAGTGTTAATCCAAACCTATAATGAACCATAAAGGTGGTTTATAACATACTCTGCTTGCCTTTTATGAGTATTTTCATTTCTCTCACCAAACTGTTTTAAACCTCAGAAAGAAATAGTACCCAGATTTTTACAGTGGAGATTTTTGTAAATAACATTTGGCCACTTCTCTGAAACAACTGAGTTATAGAGCTATTTTACCTGTAAGCAACGTAGATGAACTTTCAGAATAATTAGTTCTAAAAACTTTAGTACCTCATAAAAATGAACATCGTTAAGCTGCTTCCTGTGAGCTTTTTACATGGGCAAATTTCATGTTTAATTGAATGTTTAATCTGTCTTGTTGCAGTTCACTCTAATAAGAAAAACAGCCATTCTTGTACAGCACCTTTCATGTTACACATCCCAAGACACTTCACAAAATATGCACATCTCATAAATTGTGAAAAAGATAAATTAGATACATAAAACAGATACATGGAACTAAACTAAAACTGCTACAAAATGTTGCAGCAATACAGTGAGATTGATCAAGGGATGAGAAATGTATTTATCTAAGGACCAAAATAATACTGAAATTTGATATCAGTGTCCAGTACCTAAATGTCTACATTATTGACCTAAAGGTTTATCTTGGAAAGCAGCTAATAGATAACTGAAATTCATGTGATGTTTACACTAAAATTCTGGCTACAATTGTAAACGATGACATCAGTGGAGAGAGTACAGTAATATTGATATTCCAAAGGGATAGAGTCTCTCTGCTTAGGCAGTTACATGGCTTTCAGCCCTGCAGTGTTGAGAGGAGCTCACAATCATTTGTAAAATTTCCTTTATCTCTGAGAAGAACTATCTCCAAATTACAAATGGGAAAAGGAGAAAGAGTAGCATTCCTATTTTTTTAATGTTAAACAGAAAGTCTGTAGCTAACTTAAAAACTGCTGTTCTGAGTCCCAGACTAGGCCAGACTTCATTTATTTTGTGAGCTACCACACTGAAATTAGTAGGAAGTATTTTAGGAGGAAAGGGTGAGGAGGTAAGAGACCTTGTAAGGGAAGAAACAACATCTGACCTCGAAACAAAATATCTTGAACAAATTTTTCCTAGTAACCTCATTGACTTCAGGGTTGATTTTGTCTCAGTACTGTTAAAATTAATAAACACATTTCTCTAAAATAGTAGTTAATGGAAGCAAAATTCAAAATCAAGGAAACTTTCTGTTACTTTTCCTGAAACACAAAATGTGCCAGTCATCTAAAATAATGTGGGGGGACCTCCAAAGTTCCATACATAGCCAGACAGGAAAAAACTATCTGCCTGTAATGGTAGTCAAATAGCCATTACCAGTGAGCAGGTTTTCCTCTAACAGCCTATGCGAATAGTGTCCAAATAAGCAATTCATACCAATAGCAAAGCTAGGGCATGTGATGCTTTTATATTCTGTTCAATGCCTCTTTTACCCTGAAGTGATGCATTAACAAGGCTCTTCAAATGTTTTCTTTTCTTATCTCATTCATAATTGTCAGTTTCCCTCAAGACTCCCTCTGGCAATTGATGGCCACATGTAATTTTGAGGTTAAGAAGTCCAACACTTTGTTAAAAAACATTGAAAAAGTTCCTAAGTAAAAAGAATGAATGCTGTGGTGAAAAGAAGCAGCATGTCAAATGGATTAAGTATTTAGTACCTTACCTCCGTGACCGCCCAACCTATAAATAATATCTTATCTCTAGAATAAAGAGGCCTCATGGTGTAAGGAGCAATCACATCTCCAAGAAGAGAAAGAAACCAAAACAAGGCAGCAGCAACTGGAACAAGGATCTTCATGTAGGACTGTAGCAAAGAGCAGAGGAGGTGAGTTCATTTCTGATGGGGAATTCTTCCCTCTCATTACATGGTTTCTTACCCCATAAAGAACCTGTAATTTCTTTCTTTGATCAGCACACTGAGAAGTGAAAATGAAAATACATCCTATGGTCCTGTACAAAAGTGCCTGGGCAATACTCATCATTCCTGCAGGAGTAGAGGAAAAATTGTTCGTGGATGAGTTGGACTGATTGTTCATTGCATATAGTTTAACCATTCAAACATGTATAACAGAATCGTTCTAGTAAAGTCTTTCTTAATCTTCTCTCTTAAAGAAATTAGAAATGTTTAAGCAGTCAAATATCTGCTTGTAAGATGAATACAGAAGAAGTAGTAATAGAATGCATGCTAATTATTGCTAAATGGTACTAAATGGCAAATGGTATCCAATGCTCAGATAAAGGATATTTAAGCAAAGGAAATGTCTGACCTCCAGCATCACCTACATGTTGCATGAACTCCTGCCTGCCTGGAGAAGCTCAGACTGGCAGTTCCTGAATTTTAGCCAATCCCCTACTTAGCAGTAGTGTATATCTTCAATGCATTCATGCAGAAGGAGTTTTCAGGGCTATTCGGGAGGTAAGGCCAAGGCGCAGCTGTAGGAAAAAGATTTTTTATCCGCAGCTTGTGTCTTGGTGCTTTGGTCTTTTAAGTGCTCTACTTCAGTTTTCTTTGACTCCTGGCTGCAGCCCTGCCTCAGTTCCTTGGATCTTTGCTTCAGTCCATCTCAACCCCCTATCTAAATCCTCCTCTGCTCTTGCTGTGGCCCTTCATGTCAGCTGCTGTACTGTTTTGGTTTCCTCTTCTTCTTGGAGAGGTCCTCATGATGTTGTAAGGTTTCCTGTTGTAAACACCAGGCTCTATGAATGACCTGCCCAATTCTCTGAAATTTGAGAAAGTTGAGTTTAGGAGTGAATTATTGATTTGAAATGAAACTGGATTCAGTATGAGATTGTCAAAACAAATGACTCCTTTGAGATTTTGAGTGATTTTAGACACCTTTGTTGACACCTGAAATAAGCAGTTTGGAATAGCAACAAGGTAAATTGGGCAAAATGCTCTGATTTATGATCAGATTTGCTCTGAGAACCTGATTTTGTGATCCTCGAAGGTGAAATGCAGAAGGGCAATAGTATGGAATGATACTGTATGAAGATTAAAACTGAAACTTTATGTCTGAACCATAAGTTCAGATTTCTCATATCTCAAAACAGATCTCAAAAGACAAGATCCCAAGGCAAAGTAAGCTTATAGTGCAAATTTAATGTTAGAATTAATCTAAAGTCATTGTTAGATACTAGATTATTTCCTACAAAATAATTAATTAATCCTAAACTTCATGTAAATTGGTAGTCTTTAGTGTTTCCTATCCATTAGTTTATAAAGACAATAATGGTTATTCTTATGGTCTAGAAAGTTAGGAATGATGATCAAGAATCAGGTGAATTCGGTTAAGTCTGTGATCTTGCAGATAAACACACGTATATGACTGTATGAATTAATAACAGACTCTATAGCTTGGCACATTTGGTCTTTGGACTGCTGTGCACATGACATTTGGGCCACCAAAGGCAAAACAAATAATCATAGCAATAAAATCCTCTCCACAGGAGGTGATGAAGGTCTCAGTCAGGTCTTTTCATAGAAGCGAAAAGACACAAAGCCAAGATGCAACGAGGGATTCCTGAGGACAGAAGAACTATATAAACTGAAAGATGGTCACCTTCTGTCACTTCACCTGAAGACTAGAATTTTGCTCATTCTGCAAGATGAACACTTTTACTGCAAATATTTGTTATCTATATGCCACACAGGAAACTGGGGATTTCAATACCAGATCAGATTACTAATCAGCTCTTACTTCAAGACCTGGCTCCTTTTCCTAACTGGTCTAATTTCATTCAGAAATCAGCAGTGTATATGAGATGTCCAGTGTATCATCACTTTTAAAATGATTTCTTAATATTGTCATCTGCTGACTGGATCACTCAGTTTTCCACCTCACTTTCCAGGGGTCTAGAATCCTCTGTAGACTTTAGACAAAATACTGTTAATGAAATTTTTACAGTCTCCTCTTGGAAATCACTGATAATTAAGTTAAATAACAACCGGCCTTCTGTGCAAGTAAAACCTTGTATGCTTCTCACCTGTATGGCTCCAAAAACATAGTCACGAGCCATAGTCCCATTGTACTAGATGCTGTACGAATAGAGAACAAATAGACTGATTCCAGCTCCCAGAGCTCTGCAATCTTAATATAAGACAAAGCAAATGAGGATTAGTAAGAAGTAAGAGTGAGGATAGAAAATAAATCAAATGGTTGGCAGAGCTCATGTCATATCAGCTGCTGGAGGGCTGCTGAGTGATGTCTTGACACAAGTATATTTTAAGAAATGCTTTGCAGGAAGATGAAAATTCAGTTCTGTAGGAGATAAAGGGAATTACTCCCAAGAATAAAAAGAGCAGCACTGAACAACACAAGAAAGTGGAGGAGACTGCTTTGAAGACTTATTACAGTTGTTAACGGATGCTGGCGTCATAATCCAGCCAAATGAAAGACACATGGTAGGTGGAGTAGGGACAGGCTAGGAAGTACCATGTTTTATGTTTAATGAGATAGATGCAAGGAAAGGAGTGATATTCACAGCTGAAGTCTGAACTATTATTACTGGGCAAGTCTGAATTTGTTGATCCCCAAAGATTTTATCACATCAGGATATGAGAGGATAAAAACCCGGTGGGATTTTTTTTTTACCATGAACCTTGTTATGAAGAAGTAATTGGTGAGTTTGAGGCATAGAATGAAAAATGAAAGAATGGCACAAGCCAGAGGGTGCTTCAAATACTGTACACGTGAGTGACCAACAGGATGGTGATGCTTGTCCATAGTGATCAAGAAAGTAGGCAACAGAAAGAAGCTGGAGGGGATCTTAAGGTAGGGACAGTAAGACCTATACTTAACTATACTGAATGTGAGCTAAGGGCAAAATATTCCCATGATGGCTTAGAGGCAGTTTAAACAGAAGAAAATGGGATTGAAAGAGAAATGTAGGTCTATGGATCTTAGCTTAGAGATGGCATTTGAGTGCTAATACTTTCTACCTTTTCTACCTTTTACTCAGTCTTTAGCCCCTAATAAAATTTTACCTTTCATCCTTCCACTACTCTTTCTCGTTAAAGCTTCCCACCTAGATTTTATTCAAATACCTAAATCTACATCATCTGCTAGGAGCCCCTTGTCATGCAAGAGGAACAGTCTTAAAGTGTGTTGAGAAACACTTGTTTAGCTAGGGTATATGATACAGTGTAGCTTACCTATCCCACAAAAACTAGCTGAAGCAGCCTGAATGTTTAACAAGGATTGCTGTCCAGCCGCTCGTGAATGATGTGCAAATCAAGAATTCACTGCAGAAATTATTCAGCAAATAATTTTGAATAATAATAAATGAAAGAAAAGGGTAAACTGCAGACAATTTTCAAAACAGAAGGTGGGCAGAATTCACTGAATAAATTATTCATCCAGTTCTGTCAGACTGCATCTACATGAATCCCCCCTTCCTCCTTTCACTATATGGCAAAATTTTTCAGGGGTTTAAAGATGGAGAAGTCCAATTATGTTTTTGTGACACATATAAGGAAACTTTTAACTGATAAGCAGTTAATATTTCTTCCTAATTGTGTAAGGAACCATTATCACCCTTGCAGAGAAGTCAGTTTCCCAGCTCAGGGGTCCATGGTTCAGCCTGTTGGGTTTGTGCTGTGGAGGCACTGGCCTCCTGCATTCACCCCAGTGGTCCTCCCATGTCAAACAGTCCAGTGGATGGATCTGCAGGCAGGAGGGCAAATCTTGTTTCCTGGAAGCAGAGTAATTTTTAAAGCTGCACAAAGACGGCCTCAATTTCTTCTCTTTTAGACTCATCTCAGCCAAATGATTAAGCTTCAAAATAATGGCTTTTCTAAAAGGTAAAGTGTTTGGATCACTTACCTAATAACTGAAACTGCTGATAAATCATAAATAACCTGGTATTTATTGTCCTGCAGTGTGCCTTGACACTACTTTATTTTATTGAGTGTGGGAAAGGAAGATGACATAGGGCATAACCTTGAGTTTTTCAAATCCTATGAAATAACTGCCAGCCAGTCTTTTTTTTTTTCCCCCAATAAATACTTTTGTGCCTCTGCTTTCCTAATTGAGTCCCACTTTTTCTAGCAACCTAATAATGAACTAAATTCTGTGCTTTAGAAAGAGTTCATGGACTGACCTGCTGATGAAATATGCAACATAACCTGCTCAGGGGGCTTAAAATGGTTAAACTTGAAATGGCAACACCTTCTTTTTCATTTGCTATCTTCTCTTCATATAACTGGTAGAAAGTCAGCAGCAACATGTCCATTCCTTGGTTCATCTGTTCAAACTGCATTTGAATTCTGGTTCTTCTTCCTGTGCAAGTAAAAAGACCAAATACATTCTTTGCATGGGCACATCTGAAATTTAACCACAAAACAACTTTGTTCTAGCAAGTCTTTCCATAAAAGCAGAAAGACTGCTTTTTTCCCTTTTGAGAATCCTTTGTAGAAATATTTTCTTTACATAATATGGTTATAAAATATAACACAAGGTGGAGGTTTTTTTTTTCCTCTTCCTCTTTTTTAATACAATATTCAGAAAATTAATAAATATGAAAGTAGAGGACTGCATACCTAGAGACGTGAGTAGAGCTAGCTAAAATTTTGCTCCCAGAAGACTGTAGTCTTAATGTTCAGACTGTGTAAAAGAAAGTCAAGCAATCAGAAACACTCTTGTTTTTGTGTATTTTCTATGTGAGAAAGCTATTCCATTAGAATTGACATAGTTCACGCTCAGGGGTTTGAGGTACAGGGAAGTGCAGCAGCCTAGTGAATGCAAAGGCATGTGCAAATTCAGTTATAAAACTTTATTGTACTGAAGAAAAGAAAGGCAAAACAGTTTGGGGGAACTGCTGCCCATGCAGCAGACCTAGGGCTGACCTGAGTCACAGTGTCCACTTGATCCAGGATAACACAGTACGATTGTACTCAGATACAGAAGTAA
Source organism: Apteryx mantelli (assembly GCF_036417845.1). Lineage (NCBI taxonomy): Eukaryota > Metazoa > Chordata > Aves > Apterygiformes > Apterygidae > Apteryx > Apteryx mantelli. The sequence continues at coordinate 157,521,741 of NC_089979.1, forward strand.
CACGCTTGTATCCAAGCAGAATTACACTTGGATGAATAAGCTCTTCATCTTTGCTTCTTAACTGAGGTGCAGCATCACATAAATAGTATGTCTCCAAATCAGGTTTGGTGACATTTCTGATTCAGAACTAGCATACAGCAATGCAGACTGAGGTTCTTTGCATCAACAGTCTAGTTTACCTGCAGCTGAGATGCATGGTAACCTGTCCATGAATAACTGACAGTCAACTCTATCAGAATTTGGAGTAGCAAAATGAAACAGTAACGTGTTTCATATTAAATGACACAAATCACACACTAAATTTTACACAGACTACTATACAAGCTCTTTGTATTCTGGTGCATGTGTAAGTTAATGGACAAGCACAGAGAAAAATTACTTGCCTTCACTTCTCAAAGCAGTCACAAAGACCTTGCAAGTGGTGAACTATGATGAACTACACTGCAGTTTTGTATCTTTGCAAAACAGACAATGCTCAGCCTGAAAAAAATAGGATTCCTGCCAAGGTGATTTTGGAAAAATTACTCTTCCTAAGATACCTACACTTTAAAATACAGTGCTCAGTGCTTAGAAACTTATATAGTAGGGCCACTTTTACTCCTGGTGCAACTCTTGAGAAGCCCAGGAGGCATGCTGGTTGTCCCACCACTTCACCGCAGGCTGTGGTAGCACACTTGCTGCACCACTGCTGCTTGAGGCAGCCTAAAAGTTGTCCCCTCCCAAAGTTGCTTATTCCTGCCCACTGCAACTTCTTTGTGTCAGCAGCACTGAACTAGCAGAAAAACCATCTAGCAAACAAAAAGAGGAGAAACTTCATCTCACTCAGATTCCTATTATAACTCCTCATGTGGCCGTGCAGATACTAGGCCGACACAATGGATGGTGCAACGTGGGGTCTAAACAACTGGCTGAGATACTGGGGTGAAAGGACTGGGCTTTCTAAAGCTGGCACTGCTACAGAAAAAGGTCTGCATAATCATAGCCTTGGAGCAGATTGTTCTTTGCCAAATAACCACTCAGTTGTATCTGTGAGTGAATGGATCTTTTCCTGACAAGTTAATCTTGAAAGTACCCAAGTGCCAAGTACTCCATTAGTATAAAGCTGAAGTGACTAATAGGGATAATGCGCAACAGACATCTTAGGACGAGAATCAGACACCTTCTTGTTTTTATGTTAACGTGACAGATGCATTCAAAGGACAATATGTTTTTTACCATTTGAGAACCAAAACTGCAAAATGTAATTTTACAGGGATGCAGCTGTAAAGAGGAAAACCTGGTGTTGGTGTCAGATGGTTCTTGAGTTCAATCCTTTTTTATTAAAAGCAAACAACAAAGAAATATTTATTTCCTTATTATTCTAAACCCAATTTAGCCAGTATCCAACCCAAAATTCTTTTTCTCCCAATTTCCTTTCCCTCTCAGGTTCATACCAAAAAGGATTTGCTGGCTGTTTTGGAGGATCTCTTTGCTTTTCATTTGTACTCCTTTTCTCACACCCATGCTCACATACAGATGCAATCAAAATCATCACTTTGCTACTATATTTCCAGTCAGACCACAGTGAATCTGGCAGCATACTTAAGGTTCCTCAGCAGGCTTGTGGTTTAGGACAGTGCTGTGTTACTTCAGCTATTTCAAAAGAAAGGCTCAGTTAATAGCTCTTTCATTCACCCTGAATGGAGTAAAATGTTATGCCCACCACTTATTAGGAGTTTTGTTGCAGCTCCAAGCATAACAATATTAATTGCCTACTACAACTCTTTTGTAAACAGGTAAATCACATGCTGCAAGGACCATAATATGCAAGGATAACATTTTGTTTTGCCAGTTCATTTTGCAGCTGCCAAAATCATGCATGCATATTTTACAGTCATAGTAAATTGTATGCACAGATCCAATTATTTAAATGACTAAGTATCTAACTGTGAACATAAATCATATATTTTAGGGTCTCTGCCTACAACTGAACCTCAGGCATAGAAGGATGCGTGCAATTTCAAAAGCTATGAGTTTCGTTTGTTTCCACAGAGAGCTGGGTAAAACTGTTTCAATAGGTTCTTAGTAATTCGTATTCCGTGTAATATACTATAAAACACAATAGCTCTGATCCAAACTGAGCTAAAGTCATTGGCAAAGCTCCCATTGACTTCAAAAGGAAAGTCATTCTAAGAGTAAGAGTAATTGGTGAAGAGCAGGAGTGTTAGTGTATTTTTATAAGGACATCTCATCCTTTCTATTTATATAAAAAGTTACTGTTTCCATTCCCATAAACAATGCAGGTACCAACACAGCAGCCCATGGATTGTACAGCAGCCTCCAGCCATATCTTTATATATGAACTTCCTCCTCAATGGGGAGGATATTAACCCCATTTTCTAAGGAAACATCTCCCCTGACTCTCTCTACTGAAATGAATCGGTCTTCGTGTTTTAGCGGTGACCAAAAATGATAGCACCTGTCAGTCTTCATGAAAATCTCTGTGGTTTGGATCCCACTAACAGTAAACAATTTTCTGAGAAGAGTCACTGCGGGATTCCCAGCAGGGTTTGACAGCCGCTTGTCTTTCAAGAAATTGCCCACTATTGAAGTTAACTGCGTCAACGCCCACAGAATACAAACGTCCCTCTCCTGATAAGGAAGCCTCAAGCACCCAGGTCTGTTTTATTAGAAGGGCCCCCACATTGAACCTCTCTGTTTATTTATAAGAATCTGACTGCTGTTAGAACAATATGTTGGTTCTGCTGATTACTCTTTTCAAATGTCAGTTTCTTCTAAATTATGAGATAAAAATAAGATAAAAATGCATACTTCCTTGTTATTGATTTTGTCTTCAAATTATTGCAAAGTGTGAATTATAACATTATTATCTTCTGAGTAACAAAGTACTAGCAAGCCTTTAATTACCTACTACAACTCAATGCATCATTAGAATGATCCATTTTAATGACATGATACAGTGTGATTATTATTTTGTTATTATTATTGTATAAGCCTACATTAAAACCCCATATCCAAATAAACTCCAAATCATTCTATTCCTTTCACAGTTTCAAAGCAGTCTTCAATTTCCTATCCTTCTTTGCCTGTTAACAAAACAACCATATATTTTTGTTACAATTTTTGTAGAATAAGGTTCCATAGAGGACTCTGACAGACTAGTATCCCAAGTCCTGTATATGATACATCTCTAAGATGATTTTCAAGATAATGAGCAGTTCTCATCAAATGTACATGAGATCTTGGAGCTTAATTTTCTCACACAAATTTAAGAATTTCAGGTACAGTAGATGATACCTGATAACCTAGCTTTCTTTCTGACAGAAAACTTCCAGAGATCTAAAATAACCTTAATAAATTTATGTTTGCTCTCTTTATGTTAAATAACACAGATGAGCAAAACTTACCCTCCTCATTTTGACCATCATAACATCTGTGAGTATCAGACAAAGACCTTTACAAGAGACACCCAAAGAAGATCAGAAGTATGCTAAACACCTGGATGGCAATGACCAGGCTTGCAAAAAGTGAGGTGCCAAGGAGTCACAAGAAAATGCTGGGAGCACAGGTAATAGTCAAAGGGCAGAGCAGAGCAAAAAGTGTTCATCATTTGTCATTCTTATTTATAAAATATCTGTTAGAAAGTGTTCACCCTTCCAGAGTGGAGTTTAGAGGGGAAAAAGAGGCACAGCCCAACAGCTTGGTGGACAAGCTCACTGGAAGGTGAGTCACTCTGCAGACAGCAGAGTTGAGTCTGAGGCGCCTGTATCTAGGTAAGGATTAAACAGTGTACTTTACAGGTAGTCTGTCTGACCTAGCCTAGAAAACTTTTGGCAGTTGCAGAGGAAATGGGACAATGGCAAAAAGGAGGCTGAAAAAGAGAGAGCAGACACCTGATCCTAGGTTTTTGACATTCCAACTGAATGAGTAGCCATTTGGTTCCTGTCTGCTTGATCCCTTCATTCATTCTTCCATGGACTTTGTGAAAACAATGTGAAAAATCAAACTTCACCTCCATTTTTCTTCAAAAGGGAATATTTTTGTTCAGCCAGGCTTTTTAAGAGGTACTGAAGCAAAGGAGCAAAGGGTATGTTAGAATGAATGGAGAAGCCTGAAACAGGAGGTGAACATTCAGCAAAACCAAATACGTATCAAACTTTTTTCCATTTCCAAACCTATCCCAGGACAGGTGAATTATCGCTTAATAGGCACCCTCAAATTAATGAGGTAATGCTTCATTAGCATTGGAAAATATTTTAGAACATAGTTCAAATGCTTAATAAATGACAAAGAGAATGAAATAACACTTCTAAAGGGTTCGTTCTCTAATTCATCACTAAATATTTAGACTGTCCACCTCCATTTGAACATAGTATCACACTGGCAAAGCAGTAGGCAGGAGTCATTAGATCTTAACTGAGTTTGATTTCAAAGGGAAAAATTTATTTCACTCAAAACAGTTGTTACCACATTTACCATAAGAGGTTTCTGTCTAGTCTGTATTTTGCACTAAGCAGCTTTGCAACATCTCATCAATTCAAAACACATTTTATCCGAGAACCCGCTAAATTAGAGAACATAGGTTTTAGCCAGTGTAAGGGAAATAAAAGATCCAACAAAGGGACTTTACAGAGCTTTAGAATGGTTAGAAGGACAATTTAAATTCAAATACATGGAGAAAACAGTTCTGTGGCCTACAGATTAATCTTAAGGAAGGAGACTCTCTTCACATTTTACATCATACAAAATGAGGCCCTATTTTATTAGAGAAAATAGAAATTCTATGTAAAATATCATATAGGTCAATACTGCAGATAAGCTTTGCATATGGATTAAAGATTGTCATTTTATTATTTGCAGCCCTATGGACAAAAAATAATCAGTTTTTGGGATCATAATTTGTAGTCATGACTATGTACAGGACAGTTTCAAAGCAGACTCTAAGACTCTTGCTCAAAATTTTGGGACATGAAATAAATAATAGATATGTATGTCTGCCCTTCCAGGATTTCCCTTTAGTGCCAAAAGGTGCACCAAGAACAGAAGAAGAACTGTTAGACATACATTGCCATAACATCCATGATATTATTTTTACAAGGGGGAAATCATTCAAGCCTCTTTCTAATTTCCAGATTAACAGTATAGGTAAGTTTAAGAACGAATTGTAATAGAATGAGTAGCTTACTGATGCGTACAATATTTTTAATGTCTGAGAAAGATTAAGCCGGCTTGACTGGTTGTCTCACAGCAGCTGTTTATTGAAACTTTGTTATTATTTAATTGGTTTGGTGGATGTGGGGAGAGCAGTGGGTGTTGTCTGCCTTGATTTCAGTAAGGCTTTTTACACTGTGTCCCATAACATCCTCATAGACAAACTGGTAAGAATGAGCTAGATGAGTAGAAAATGAGGTGGACTGGAAACTGGCTGAACAGCTGAGCTCAGAGCATTGTGCTCAATGACACAAAGTCTAGTTGGAGGCCAGTAATTAGTGGTGTCCCCTAGAGGTCAATACTGGAGCCAATACTGTTTAACATCTTCATTAATGACCTGGGTGATGAGACCAAATGCACCCTCAGCAATTTCGCAGAGTACACAGAACTGGGGGGAGTGGCTGATACACCAGATAGTCATGCTGCTATTCAGAGGGACCTTAGCAGGCTGGAGAAATGGGTCAAGAGGAACTTCATGAAGTTCAACAAATGGAAGTGCAAAGTCCGGCAACTGGGGAGGAACCCCATGTACCAGTACAGGCTGGGGGCTGACTAGCTGGAGCAGCTTTGCAGAGGAGGACCTGGAGGTCCTGATGGACAATAGGTTGAACATGGGCCAGCAATGCATCCCCATGGCAAAGAATGCCATCAGTGTCTTGGGCTACCAAAGAAGGAACATTGCCAGCAGGTTGGGGGAGGTGATCCTTCCCCTCTACTCAGCACTGGTGAGGCCACATCTGGAATACTGTGTCCAGTCCGGGGCTCCCCAATACAAGACAGATATGGAGCTACTGGAGCAAGTCCAGCGGAGGGCTACGAAGATAATTAAGGGCCTGGAGCATCTCTCATATGAGGAGAGACTGAGAGACCTGGGACTGTTTGCCCTGGAAAAGAGAAGGCTCAGGGGAGATCTTATCAATGTATATAAATATCTGATGGGAAGGTATAAAGATGACGGGGCCACTCTTCTCAGTGGTGCCAGGTGACAAGATGAGAAGCAATGGGCACAAACTGAAACACAGGAAATTCTGATTGAACATAAGAAAACACTTCTTCACTGTGAGGGTGGTGAAATGTTGGAACTCATTGCCCAGAGAGGTTGTGGAGTCTCCATCTTTGGAAATAATCTGACTGGACAAGTCCTTGGCAGCCCCCTTCAGCTGACCCTGCATGAGCAGGGGGATTGGACCAGATGATCTCCAGAGGTGCCTGCCAACCCCAACTATTCTATGATTGTGTGGTTTCACAATAGGTATTCACAATGTTACTACAGCCACATACTAATGCATGTTGTCTCCTCCAAATGACCCTTAGGTCTTTATGCATTAACTAGAATAAAGGATGTGCAACAAGTGGGGAAGCAGCAATAGAAAGCACTATTCTGCCTGTTTGAAATTTTATACAAAGCAAGTTTAGGGGGTATTGTAAAGCAATGAAACTCCATTTTAGTTCTAAGACTAGTCCAACACAAACCAAAGGCAGTGAAAAGACTTCACATGTTGCCACCAGATCTGGCTTACAGATAGAAAACCTTATTCTTATCTACCAATCAGAATATGCTTTTATTCAGGATAGAGCTTCAGGCATTCATGCACAGCAATAATCAGTCATCACCATCAATCAATCATTTAAACAGTATACAAGGCTTTGGTTAATACTTTTGTACTTGAGTGATTTTATTCATACACAAATACCCTTGCAATCAAATCCGAGGCGTCTTTTGTGATGGCAAGAATGATACTTCTTTTTTGAAAGATATTCTGTATTTTGAACAGAAGAAGTAGATTTCTCAATATGAGGGAAAGAAAATTGCAAAAATCGAATATCAAATCATCAAGTGGTACTGCTGTACCTCCATGAGACTCGCAGGAAAAACTGGAACTCAGAGGAATGCTAACTTACATTCATCAAGAACTTCAGTGAGAAACTGAAGAGGACAATAGGAGATTGATACTTCTGCTCCCTTTTCTTTTATTGCTCTGAATACTGGATGTTTTGTATTGCTCTACTTCTAGCAATGCAGGAGATACGCCATATAATGATTTATATCAATTGGAAGGTTTTCTTTTCCCTCAATAGGCAGGACAGGACCAAGAGTATGAGCAAGATAATTTTCATATTTTTGTGTTTGCTACCATTTGTCGGGGGCGGGGGGGGGGGGGGAGTGCAGTTGTAAGAAAAGCCCCTTTCAGCCTTTACCTTAAAGGGTTTTGATGCAGAGTCTCGGGCAACTTGGTTGCCAGAATAAAATACACCTCTGGTGAGTGTATGGAAACTGAGCCTGTAACAGTCAAATAACAACATTTCCAGAAGAACTGGAGAAATCTCATGATCCCAGCTTACTTAACTGTGTCAAATTTAGCCACTGAGCCTGAGGTCATCACTTACTTTTCCAGTGAGAGGCATCACAAGACCCCGTAATAGTGTCCGGCTCCTGCAGATGCGAGGTGGATGTGAGAACTCTACCTGGAGGCTAGAGTCAAAAAGCACTAGCTCAACAACAACTGCTATCTGTAAACACAATATATAGAGAGAACTGGGAACTTGCTGACTTTGACAAAGTGTATTTTTAGGACTGTTATCTTGCACAAAGATAAGAGTTCAGTCTGTGTATTTGTACACTTCTGGCTGTCCCAGATCAGGTGAACCGCTGATCTGGCTTTCTGCATAAGGAATGACATAATCCAACACCTCAGCTTTGAGCCTGGCCTGACTGAGACAAAGTCTAAAGACTTTGACATTGTGGTTCTCACTCTCTAGTCAGTAAGGATAGCAGGGATACAATATTTACTAGTATTGAAATTACGTAATATTCTACTTTAGAGTGAAACATCAGCATGCATTTATAAATGACCTCAACTGGCCCATGAAGCAGTTAGAGATCATGCTGAAATCCACCCTTTTTAGTTGTGATGGTTTAATCTTGTATTTTTTCCTCAGATAGGGATCCTGCAAAGATGAAGAAGTGGAACCAATGTTGGGTCTTGAAGACAAAATTAGTTTCTGGGAGAGTGGTGGGCATACAGGCACTGGTAGTGCTGTAGAAGATGCAAAAGGGGAAGGATCGGATTAAATAGAAACTAAGAATACAAGTATCATTAAATAGATCATGGCAGGCTGGCAAGGAGCTGGAGGTTCCCTTCCACTCCACAGTTAGTGTGAGTTTCTGCAGAAGTGTCATTGTCTTACGCTACATGCAAACATATTTTATATCACATCTGAGAATGAAGAAATGACCAAAGCCACCATGTACTGTTGGTTTTAAACTTCGATCATTTCAAGAGCAGCTAATTATTTTTGTGATTCCGACTTTTGCCTTGTAAACATCTGAAATAAGAAAAGTCCAAAAATCATTGCTGTGAAATATTGCTAAACTCTCTGGAGGAAATAATTGTTCATTTTTTTTCAACCTGGGTAAAGAAAGGAAACTCATTCTGCTGAAGTGATTTAGATTAATCTTACAAATAAAAAAGCAAATAAATAAATTGCTCCAAAACAGAGTGACCATGGGGTATATTCAGCTCTAACATTTAAAGATTGACAAAATTGAAAGCCACTGAAACACTAGGTTACCTGGCTACCAGCTCTACTATAGTAATTATGTCATGTATATGCATGTGTGTATATATATATGTATGCATGTATGTGTGTGTACATATATAAGCATATATATAAAAACTTTCTGAAAGCCACTAACAAGAATATTATAAAACTGATACTATCTGCTTTACAGATAGGCAAACTCAAGTGCATGGGATTAAAATCCGAGTTTGCTTTCAATTTTTCTTCTCATTTCTAAGTATTAGACAAGACTTTAATTGCAGTATGAATTCCTCTGTGTGCTCATGAGACAAATTTTACACATAATCTTCTAAGGGAAATGCAGGGCTTCTTCCAAAAAAAAAGAAAAAAAGAGGAAAAAAAAGTCTCTTAAAAATTTGAAAATGTTTCTGCAGAATTTCTCAGACAAAACAAAGCCAAAATGCATAATGCATGATTGATAAACAGGGAAATTAGAGATGCCTAAAATTTTTTTCTGAGAAAAGTAACATGCAATTTGAAAAGCTTGATTTTACAACACTAAATGAAGCTAGATGTTGAGTATTGTCAGCCTTGTGTAGAAATGGATGGGATTCTTGTTTTTAAAAGTGCTTAAAAGGCATAATTTGAATGCACGACAAGACATTTATTAAACCTAAAGATATATGTACAGCATCTATTACTCTATTCTTACATGACAATATATTCTTTATAGGTAGTATGTATTTCTATCCATCCATTTATCTTTCTTATTATCATATTAGATGTTTACTTTTATTAACTGTCATAAAGCACCAAGGAATTTACATCCTGAATTTTGCATTTTCTGGCCAAGTAGAAACAGATACTGTATCAAGAGGCAACTTTTTAATGTTTTTATATTATCTACCCATCTATCTGATTGTCTATCTACCTGCTATCTGTATGAATATTGCTGCCTACAGCTACAATTATATTTTCTCCATATATTTAACAGAGATTTGATATAACTTTTAAGACTAAAATTAAGCTTGCTCATTATTATTTATTAATATTACTCATACCTTAGCTGTGTTCATCTTCTGAGTTTGCTAAGTTAAAGGGCATCCTCATTTGAGAACAATGACTGAAGATCTGAATATCAGATAATACAAATTGATTTTTGTTTATCACTAAAAATGACAGTAAAATCTATTATAATAAATGACATAGGTAGACTTGGTATTTCAAAATTCAGGTGACTGCATGATTTTAATCAGCAGCTAGAAAACTTCATAGTGTTTTACAGCAATTAGAATTGTTGTTACAAGGAAAGAGAAAATGACAACTAGTTATTTTCAAAATAACCCCACAGCAACACAAGGAGGAGGATACAGCAGGCCCTGCACAACCAATTCTGCAGGAAAAAAAATATGCAAAAAATGTATTTTATAAATTATGCTTGTTCAAGTAATGGTTAAGTGGATTTTGCCCTTACACCTGGTCCTATAGTGAGCAACAGACACCTGGAAATGCACAGAGCAACACCATGACTTAGAAAAAAAAATCATCTCCAGCAAAGAGGGTAGGTTTAACTATTGACCAAGCAACTCCAATATATTGTCATCAGTTGAATTGCATGTGGAGGATGGGTAACACCTACTCTAGGCCAGCTGGGATTTCAGTGACTCCCAGGTCTCGTCCTGCCCCAGCTGGTGGCGATCAGTGGGAGAGGAGGGATTTGGACCAGGAGGCATCTGATTGCCACCACAGCCAGGGGCTGCCCTGGCATCCACTCACACAGTGGAGACAACCCTGGGGGCCTGATGCACAGCATCATCCTGCGGCATTAGAATTAAGGTACACAGACCCAAGGAGTCTCCAACCTCAGGAGAGAGCCAAGAGTATGAGGAACAGGGGCCAGACCCCTTTGCTTCTTGGAGAAAGATGTTGCTGGGCAGTTATCCTTCAGCAAGGAGAGTTTTGTCATTGACCTCATGCTGCAGGAGCAGCCTGCCCAAAAGCACTGCCTGGCTCTTACCAGGTATGCTGGGGTGAGGACTGCAAGGCAGAAGCTGCACAGAGCTTGAGAGAGCTTGTGGCCACGTAGGAAAGAGCAGGTAGCATGCGAGGCCTTCAGCGTTCAGGTTCCAAGGCAGCGATGGCTGCAGTGCATCAGCCCAGGAAAACAGTCCCCAGGAAGGACAAAGTGATTTCCTGAGAAAAGAGGTCCCCAGTGACCTAAGAAGTTGTGCATCTGTGTCCAAAGGGAAGTGAGGAATCAGCAGGCAAAGCATTGAATTTAGCCTGGACTGGATGTGGCTGACATCACCCTGCTACCTGTAACTATTTTAAAATTAGGCAATATAATGCATGCTTACTTGTTTCCCACCCCTGCTCTGAATGATAGCCTTCACTCTGCTCCATATTAACCTGATGAAAGCAGGGCAGGTCACAAACAACTCAAAACTTTCTCCAGAGATGATTCATATCCCGCCCCTCCTGCAACATCAGAGGAAGCATGTCCACTTTTTTGTTTGCAGAGACAAGAGGCAGACCCCAAACAAGCTGTGGAGTTTCAGGGATGGGGAAGAGGATGCAGGGACAAAATGCCCTCTAGTTATAAGGGCACAGTACCAGTCTTTTAAGAAAGAAAAAGAGAGAACAATTGTCCTCTATCTATGATAAATCTACTTGATTTTAATCTCATGCACTGAGATTAAAACACAAGTGAGCCAAAATACTTGGTGTAATTCATTTTCAGGTTGTCAGGTCAGCGCCTGCTAGTGCAGAGCTATTAAAAGTAACTGAGCTGGAAATCCGCAAGTTCTCTGTGCAAGCACAGCACAGTGAACAGGCATCAGTCTGAAGAAAGGGAATATGATTTTTCAGGAAAGATGTGTTGATATCAATTCACAGTTTTCACAACTAAGCTGTCTCCTGTGTGAACAGGCAAGAGGCAAAGGACTGGGCAATGCAGAGTCACTTCTCTAGGGTCAAACAGGACACTAGCTTCTTAACTCGTTTTGTAGGTTGAATTCTTGAGGAAACTAGGTTTATGCTGTTGTAAAGTTACATATCTGTCTACCCATGTAACCTTAATAACTTTGAAACTATTAGGTAATTTCACCCTAGTTTCATAAAGGAGTGAATAGATAATAAAACACAATAAAGAATAAATAATAATAGATTATTTCAAATTTTGTGAATATTGGTGGTGACTTAGATGAAAGGAAACTGGAATAACGTTTCTACTGCAGGTGGGCTCCAGTGAAAAATCAAAAAGAACAAACTCAAAACTATCCACCAGAGAATCCACATGTGACAGAGCTCCAGGAATTCAAGCTTCCTCAATTTTGCTGCTCACAGATTGCTTGCTTGACTTTTTCATCTATATTTCTATTACAGCTACAGGTTTAAGTACTGCAATAATATTGGCATGTATGTCTTAGCTTTCTCTGACTTAATCATTAGATCACTTATTTTCTGAAATATTTTTTCCAGCATGAACATAATTCCTAGTTCCCCACGTCTGCCCTCGTAGTTCTCATGCATTCATACATAGACACATGCTTCCTTTCCTGTCATCTAAATTAAAAAATATACTCCAACTATCAAAGTTTCATGTTCACATAAAACAGTTCTCATAGATTCTGCAGCTCTGCATTTACTTCTGAGGCCACACTGTATTTTTGATCGAATGAAGTAAAAAATATTCAGTGTATGTAAGTGCTAAAAAGTCAATATTTTTAAAACCAGCTTGAACAGTGATCAGTGGTACTTAGTTAAAAAATAAACTAAGATGCATCCTATGCAATTAAGCCTCAGTTTAACAAAGACTCCATGTATCTACTTAGCTTCAAATTTGGCTGTAAGTCCTAACAAAGTCCTTGGGACGTGAGCATACACTTGTATACATTGATTGTATTTGACTGAAATAAGCACATGCTTGAAGCTTGAATGCATACCTAGTTATTTTTAACTTATTTCTATACTTCATATAAAATATATTACATCTGCTGAAATACAGGTGGAGATCTCATGACCAGAGTTGTATTTTGTTTTCAGTTGAGCCCAAGGCACATCATCCAGCTGCCTTCCTCATAGTTCAAGAAATTTAGCTTTTCCTACTTGGGCAAATCCAGCACACAAAAAGCTAATCCATAAGGAAAACATAGCTCCTGAAGAACATATTTTCTGATGCACTATTCCTGTGTCCATTGCACTAGGCTTAGGCATGGGCCAGGGCTGTTGTGCACTGCACTGCCCATAGGACGAATAGGATGTTTCCTGTCCCAGTGCACCCACTATCCCAGCAGAAGACCGGACACAGTACACCAGGACTGGCCAGCCTTCTCTATGCTGCCAGAAGCATAATAAATATTTTATAAGGCAAAAAACCATGAGGAACAAACTGTTTGGGAGCAAGGAGGACAGGTCTCACAGAAGCCCATCATGCCATTGCAGGCAGGCTCTGGGAAGGTGAACTGCTAGGTACCAGCTTCAGCTGCAGCAAGGGGTGGGTATCACCTGGAAGATAATACACATCCTCAGCCATCATACAGCATGACAGCTGTATCTGGGCTGCTGAAAACCAAATGCCAACCATCCCTGCAATGAAGAATATATGGGACAGCACATTTGTTGTGTTTGTCCAGACAAAGGTCCATGTGCCCCAGTATCCTACCTCCAACAGTGTCCAGAAATGGATGCCTTGAGAAGCATGTGAAAATGAGCATACAAAAATCCTCACCAGGACATTCTTCTGTTTTCCATTGACCTGTGCTTCAGGGATTTCCCAGTTACACAGTAGGTTAAGACTCACCTCATCTGTCTTTAGAGGACTATACCTGAGGTATTCACCATAGGTTCCCTTTGCAGGGGACTTATTTTGATATTTATTTTAGGATGAGATGAATTGAGCCATAATTTACCTGCTTTTCTCCATCTGTTGTGAAGAGTTTTCAAATGACTGGCTCATATGTCGTTTGAGAAGATGCCACCATCCATTGCGTTTAATAACCCTGGTGGGTGTAAGTTTATGTCTTTCTCAATACATACAAAACTATAATATCCACAACTGGAAAAGAATTTCATAGTTTAATGAAAGACTGTGTAATAAGCAACTTCCTTTTCCTTGTTTGTCAGCCTTCCTCAGGCAGAAGAGCATAGGAGGAAAATGAGATACTATTGATAAGATAATGATTTCAGCTTACCAATAATCAACTCATCAATGGCTGTAGGCATCCTAGAAAAAAAAATTAAAGTTTCTTGGAACAAGCCAATGATATATAAACAAAACAGCAACATGAGAGATGAAACTGAAAGATAAATGCTAATTGAAAGCTAATTAACAGTGTTAATTTTTTTTAATTCTATACATTAGTAATTATTATCATACATCAATTTTTTTCATTCATTCCCATCTAAGCAACAATACTGCTTCAAGGAGTTCATCCTTAATTACAAAATAATAATTCTTTTAATTTTAATCAGTGGATTTATTGTTTCTCATCCCTCCCTTACTTATTTATGTCTGAACAAATTATTTTTTAAAACTTTTACAAATCTGTAAATAAACGCCCCAAATAGGCAATGAACCTGTGTTAGAGAAAAGTGAGGAGAGCAGTAGGAAATGCTTCCAGGTCATCTTTATTACCACAGGCAACATGGCTGAGTGGATGTATAAAGATGACTGAAATATGGGAAGAGTTTAAGTGTTGTGAATGAGTATAGGCAGCTTGTACTGTGGCGAGGGAGCTGTTTAAAGGTCGCATGTGATGTGTTGAAGTCAATATTTAGAAGAATTAATCCCCTTGTTTTTTTCCCTCTGGATGGAAGAGGGAGATGTTATTGCAGTTTTCACAATTCCTATTCTATATGATTTATTTTAGTTTGAATAAGGTAGTTTTCATATTGACCTATACCATTTCACAGCTGAGACATGGGCTGTTGCTGTATGTGCTCATATCAATATAGATTTGGGCCTGTGGCACAGATGATTTTACCAATAAAAATTTTCATTTAAAATTTAACAAAGATCAGGTGGGGTTTTTTACTACTTGGGGCTTAAAATATGAGTCAGTTCTTGTTATAGCTACAGAATTTTACCAATTTGGGTCATGGAAGACTAATTTGTTTACTGGATAAACAAAATGAAGACTGACAATATCCCTGCTTATTTAAGCTTAACCTTTAATTTAACCTGCTTTATTAAACTCTACCTGCAAAAGGCCTATTTCCTTTGCTGTTCAGAGTCTTTCTCATATGTAAGATTTTAACATATATCTTCTTTAACCAGGTTGTCAACTTTCTGACCTATCACAAATGTTCACCTACTTCACCATAGTGCTAGAATCAGCGAGGATTAATAACAATTGTTTGGGGACAATAGGAATTGTCTGTGTAGTTTGTGTATTGTTTTATTCTTTAATGTCTTTGTACTTGAGTTGGTCTGTTGCTAGTATACCTGGAAGGGTATGCCTGCAAGCAAGGCTTTTATGCAGGTGGTGTAGACTCTTTGGATATGTGGATTGCTGAGCTCAGAGAATGTCTTCCCTAAATATATCAAGTCTCACTTTGGCTTATTTTTATTCTCAACGTTTCAATTATGTTATTTCAGAGCCTCATTATTCAGCAATCAGAAAGCCGACCATTTTCAGATATTTCAAATTTCCAAAAGTTTCAATTTCATTTCAATATTAAAAACACCCAGTTAATACTCATTTGCTCTTCTGCAGGTTTTTCTGTTACCTTAACTCCTTACATCTCCTCCTGTTTTGTTCCCATTAGAATTCTGATTGTTTTTACTTTTATACTCTGTTTTGCTCTGAAATTAATGCCTTCTGATCCCCCAAGGAAGAAACCATCCCTTATAAACACACTGAACTCATTTCAGTGAGCACAAAATAAATCCAAAGACCAATGAATGTACAGATGCTTCTGCAGTGGTGATGCACTGATAAATAGTGATTGGTCCCATTACTGACTAAAAGTGCAGACTCGGGTTTTCATTAAGACACAGACTTAACTGTGCAACATCTCAATTCCTTGATTCAGCCATTGACTAAACATAGATGTTCAGTGGCATCTGAGATGCCTTAGGGAGATGGGGATATTGCAGCTCTTCCCAGAGTGACATCTGGTGGAATACACAAGGGCATCTCAAATGGCACTAGGCAGCTTCTAGTTCCTCGTCAGTACAAACACCAAGTCTAGAGTTATTCAGCAGGTCAGATAAAAGCATATATTTTAGGATGAGCTAATTGCTCTCTAGGCTCTATGGCTTGATCTCCATATACGAGCCAGATGCCTAGAAGCAGATGTCTTCATCTTAAACTGGAAGTTTCTTCTAATACCTCTAATTCCAGCTAACACCCTGTGCTTTGGACCAGCCTTTGTTTCCTACCAAAAGCCAAGTAGGTGAGAAATTTTCTAAGTTTAGTCCTATTTTCTTAATAGCACATCTACACTAGAATTTTTACTAATTGCTGATCAGTTTCCTGATTATAAGCAATATTACATTGTCTTTTCAAGAGAGGGTATTTTCCCCATTTGAAGGGCTTAGGCAGGCAACAGTGATATAAGCAAGCATCCTAAGGGAAGAGAACAAGGCAGGAAGCTTCACCCTTTCTATGGTATATTCCTTCCAAACCAAGATGCTTTCTATCTGTTTTTTGTAGGTCCCAATTTCTGAACAGCTATGATGGCATAGATATATGCAGAATGGGAGAAGATCAAATGGTTCTGGAACCAGATAGGAAGGAGCGACTGCGATCATTCCTGAAGCCATGTGGAAAGCAAAGCAGAAGCTGGGCAAGTAGGAGGAACACATCTGAGAAATATAGGGTGGGGATGGAAAGGGATTCAATAACAAGAGCTGGGGCGAGAAGACTATTCGCATACTATGGATAATTTGGGCATGTAATTGCAAAGATAATACTTTTTGAACCTTTTTTCTATTCCATTTTCAGTAGCAATTTCAGCTCAAAATTAACCACCACCAAATAGGTTGTATAACACTAGGCAAAGAACACTTTTAAATTTTCACTAGACTTCACAGGCATGGTTAAATTTATGGAGAAGGCTTTAGTTAATTAACATTAAGAACAGATCTTTATTTTGTTTGTTTCCTTAGTGAAGTTAAAGGACTAAAAACTTAGCACTAGTCTCTGAGCTATTGCAACCAACCAATGTCACTTGTCTCCTGGAGGCACTACTGCATGCATCCACATACTCTGCTACTCCCTCCTCTGTGAAACACTCTAGCCATCAGGAGCTTATCTGTTTACATATGACCTGCTTAAATTCATAAATAATTGTATTTTCAGAATTCAGTAAGTTCTTGGCTGGTGCTATACAGTAGTGCTTAGACATACGGTTCATGTCTAAAGAGGCACATTGTTCCAGATCTGATTACCAGCATCTACATTTTTCTCTCAACAGCTATTCATGCTATCTTTTTCCTAATGCATAGCGTCGTGTAATTCTGTAATGAACTCTGAGGTGCTGAATATTTATTCTTATTTTTCATGGTTTATTATCCTGACATTTCAAATTGCTCTGCTTAAACTTTGATAAGTGTTGTATAATAGAGAAATCAAACTTCTACATCAGCATTTGCTTCAATTTAATGTCAAAATAGACATAAAAATTAATTTCAAAGCTATCTGTGTTTCTTTCTAAATACCCTGGGCAGGGGGTGACTCAGAGGAAGGAAAGCCCTGTTCAGCGTCCCCTCCTTGCGTTTGAATCTTAGTATTTTAACACGGATCTTCACTGCAATATTTCAGCATTTGTCACATGATGAATTTGATTCGTAAGACCTACAAATTACTGTCGCCCCTCTTTGTCCAGTGTCAAAAGTTATTTAAATACATGATGGAGTGTGTAAAATCAAGTTTTACAGGATGTTGTCTTTAAACATAAACTCTATCTGTTCCTTTTTTCCTTCCTCTTTTATAACCCCATTCTTCTTCCCTGATGTTCCCTAGGTTTTGTCCACACATACACTGTCTCCCAGTGTAGCCATTCTAAGTATTTATTACTTAAGTAATCTTTTCACCTTTGTGTCTGTGTTTTATTCTGCATATCTGAACTATTCATATAATAATTACTGCTATTACTGTAACTCTCCTTTTACCATATTTCTCCTTCCTATCACATTCCTTTGATCTTCTTCCTTTTCTTACATCTTTTTTTCTGAGCTTGTCTCCTCTGGCTAATAGCACCTTCCCTCACAACTTAGTACTCCTCCAGCAGATTCCTTTTCCCTGCAACTCATTCCCAGGATTTTTCTACTTTTCAAACTCCTTTGTTCCTATTCCTTACTAATCCCCTGATCCCCTGCTTGCACTCACCACCACATATTCTTCAGTCCCTTGCTGTCTTACCACATCCCCTTCAGCAGACGGATAATGCAATTTTTAAGTCAAGCTAAGAAACTTTAATATTGCTCTGATCCTTCCTGGATTTAGGCTTATGGATAGAGCCAGCCGCAGGATGGGAAGGGGAGGGAAAGGGAAGCAAAGGAGGGAGGGCGGGCAGTTGAGAAGAGACAGAAATCAGCAAACTTGATAGCACTTTGCAGTCTGTTTATTTCCCAAAGAATGTCCACTCAGCTGGGTAGCAGAGCAACGTGAGCCACGAGATGTGCACCTGTAATGCTGGTGTCAGCAAGAGGGGCTCATGCAGATTTTGGCCAATACACAAAGCGAGATGTCATTGTCTTCCTCTGCAGCCAAGATGTACCTAGCAACCTAGCAATGCTCGGGAATGAGAAACTGGAAGACACAGAAGGACAAATAACTAAATAGAAAGAAGATCTTTTATGAGGACAAGAACACTGAAGAAAAGCCCACTGAGGGAATGTCAAAGTAACACAAAGGCACTCATCTAGCCTGCTTAAGAGAAGCCATGGATTCATTGGCAAAGTAAAGATAGGGTCATATCACAAAGCGCAACACAGAGCCAAGCTCTTCTCCTGGCAGAGATCCTCAACCAGAAAGCCCAATACTGCATGGTCCTACTTGTGCAGTGCCCTAGCTGCTCTCACAGCAGCAAAGGCAAAAAGCCAGGCTGAACCACCCAGTAATTCCCCTGCAGGCAGTTAACTCAGGGCCGGCATCCCACTCTTCTGCCCTTCTAGTACTGTTTTTACCATGGGTGGACTATCACCTCAAGAATCCCTTATCATGCCCTAAAACAAGCACAGCAGTGATTTGCAGACACAGTCTTCTGAGTTTCTAGATCTCATGGTATGGCAATTTTCAAGAATCCCTGAGATGAAAGACAAGTTTGTTGTCTTATAAAATGCTATTCAGTACTGGTGGGAAAATCAGATTCCCTGAGAATAAAATGCATGGCAAGAAAGGAAGGATATGTGCCTATTTCATTTATGCTAGTCAGGAACATAAATGAGAATATGGCCCAGAAAGGAGCTTAACCCCTCTGCAAACAGTAGTAAGATTAGGTATTACATTTATTTAGCAAAATTCAGAGGGGAAAATTATTCACCTATTATTCCTTTCAAAAATTTGGCCTACTGTGTTACCTGTGACATAATTAACAAAACATTACAACATTTTTCAATGAACCCAGATATGCGCAATTTTCTCCAAAGTCTGATTAAAGAAATGATCGGACAGCAAATGGAGCAGCTTTTACTGAGACAGCTAACAATAACAGACACATTGGATTCTTATTATCTGCTATTAGCTTTGGCTTTCAGGTAAGAGAAAAATACATTTTAGGAATCATGCACTGTCCTACATTAATAATTCCTGAAATATGCCAGTTAGTGAGAAAGTTGACTATTTATTTTATTTTACTTAATATTTTCACAAAAATACAGAGCCCATTAAAAGCTTCTAAAGGGTTTATTTAAAAGGTCAGCTCAAAGGAAACCACTGCATATTCCGCAGAGGAACAGAGACATTAGCAGTGCATGGACTTGTAGTTAAGCTTTAATTTAGGGCTTGAAAGCTGGGTTCCATTCTTAATATTAGAGTGGGACACTTGTAAAACCTTTGGCAAGTCTTATATAGCTTTCAAAACCCCTGGCAGTTAGTCGCCTGCACAGCTGGTAGTTCTGGGCCTTTCTCTCTTTCTACCTAAGTTTCTACTTATCGTTTTGAATGAGGTGTGGGTTTCTCGGAGCTCTGAGAGCACTGACACCTCAGCCAACATTGCCCACTTGGAATAGGTGCCTCAGATCAGGGATCCAGCCTAGTCTTCCCTCATGTGGCATTTGCCTTGTATTGTAAGGTGAATAGTGCATGCTCAATTAGGTAGTGTGATATTTAGACACTTGTCTTCAGGATGGAAAACCACTTTTTTTATATATCATCACCTCTATATATACAATGCGCAATAGATCCTTGACGTCTATTATTAAAACTTTTAGGTGGTATGCGAGGGTGTATTTTTCTTTCTTGAATAAGAACTTAAGCCTGTTGGTAGAAGCTCGTCAGGAGCCAGGAGAGGCCACCTCTCACGAGGCAAGCCACTGCTGAGCAGCCACTCCTAGCCTGCTGAGTTCAGCTTGGGGGTGGAATTTCTCTCCCTTGGCTTTTGCAGGATCTTATGACCCCCAGCTCCCAGCCTTGGCCTGACCCAGCTTCATGCTATTCAGAATGTACCAGTGTGATGCCTGTGGCACCACATACCAGAGACTGCCTGCTCCTGCTCTGGATACTGTCATGACACAAATAATGACAAATGCACTGTGGAAGCTGTAGTGTGATCCCCCTCTGGCATGCTAAAAGCCTTTTGCTTCTCCCCATTATTCTTGGAAGTGAGGATGCCCAAAGTACTATTCTAGACAATTGACTCTCAAATGCACTCCTCTTTTGTGAGGACACTTACTCTCTTCCTTCTGCTTTCAAATTTCAGCTTTCTATTTTTCCTTCCACTTACTGTCTGTACAGTGCTTTCTGCTTAACTGAAAGCTTTTGTAACTAACTGAGTAATGCTCTCTATCAGTGATAGGCCTAGAGGGTTAAGATCACTTTCCTCAAGTAAGAACTGAATATTATTTGCTACCACAAGAGCACTTGAAATTGTCTTTAGGAAGTTAAAACAATTTAAAATATGCCATCGCCAAATGTATCATGTGAGGACAGTAAAGAGCCATAGGAAGAACCACTTGCCTCTAACATCTCAGCTCTTCTCCTGAAAGAGAAGAATCCCCTCATTCTGCTGACCTCTCAAGGAGCCAGACCTCGTCCAGAGTGCTGTATCCAGGACTGTGCCTAGGATTGTTTGTGTCTCTGTCTGCTTCTTCTGAGCTTCTACTTAGAATGTTTTTCAGGCACTGTTCAGTTTTCCATTACAGATTTCAGCATAAGAAATAATGTATACATTCCCCAAAGAAATTCAGATTGTTTTAGGCAATTGCTACAGCAACCATTAATCTGGTATAGGTGTGACAGCTTGTGTGGACTGGTGTCAGCTTGCACCTGCTGAGTCCAACGCCTATTGATGGTTGTTAAGAACTTGCTTAGAAAGAAAGATCTGCAGCAGATCATGTGTAACTTTCTGATGGGATTAGAAAAGCAAGACCACAAAAGCATGAGTTTACAAGGAAGGTAGGTGTATGGGCCAAGTTCACATCAGCTTGCATTTTAGATTTTAATTTGATTTGCATAATCCTCATTATTTGCTGCGGTTGGAGGTCCCTAAGATAAAAGTAGGATCAATGAAGATGGAAAAAAAAAGCCCTTTCATACAGGTCAAACTCATTATCCAGCTCCTGGGTCATAAATCACCTTTACATGTGGATGGATCACTATCACTTACCTACCATTTCGAATCTTACTGACTTTTTAAAACTGCCTCCTTTTTGTGGAAATAGCCAGCAGTGATAGAGCCCCCGGCTTTGATTCCCTCTTGCAGTGAAGGCTCAGGTCTCAGTTGCTACCTTTGATGTTTCCTGTACTACTAATGACTGCTGTGGAGCTCCTCTCCATGGGAGAGGACACAGAGAGCCATTTCACTACTGCTGTGAGACACATTTAGTCAAGTTCCTTCAGTACATATATCACTAAATGGGTAGGCTCAGATCAAGCAAGGCATATAATTCTATCTGGATTTCAGAAAACATTTTCTACTAACCTTCATTAAGAAAAGAAAAAAAAAAACACTGAAAAAAACCACTGGTTTAAGGAAGGAAAGTAGTAGGAACCAGTTAAATGTACTAGTCTATTACCCAGAAAGCTAGTAAGTGCCACAGAACTATTCTGTAAGACTTATCCATAAATTAAAACAAAGGAAGACATACATTTAGCTATTATAACAGATGATCCAGATTCATGTTTAAAGAATTAATTATGACAGAATTTCTGAAAAACTCCCCTTTGTATAGGTAATATCTACAGTTAACAACTTTTAAAAATCTTTCATTGTTGAGAAAAGTTGACAAGAGTATCATTAAAAAAAAAAAAAAGCCAGTGAATGACAATTCTCATTATATACTCTCATGTGTATATACTTTTTTTAGTGTGTGAAAAGGCCAGATGTTTTACTTCCTGGCACAACCTTCACTATCACTTACATTCTTTTTTCGATATCAAAATGGCAATAGAAGTGCTGAGTAGTCACAAATTAGCAAGAACTAGACAATTCTTTCACAAATTCTGGAGTTGGTTTTAGATACCTAACTGCAGGCACATGTGACAGTTTTAACCATCACTTCTTCATACCAGTTATTATAGACCTATCATCTCTCTTGAATACTGTAGACCATGTGGTTCTGCTGACACATCTTGAGAATGTTCTTGCAATAGATAGATACTCTTAAATCATTATTTTCCTTTCATTCCACATGGTCTGGGTGCCCTTGACATAATTTGAAAATATAGTGCAGCAGCACAATTTAAGATAAACCACTACCAATAAGCAAAGTAATTTAAAATCTCATATCCCCTTCACCTTTGAACAAATCCCCCCAACTTACAATTCCTCTCGACCTTCCTGGGGGGGAAAAAAAAAACCCAACAACTCAGCAAAATGCCTTAAAAATCATTTGAAATTATATTGCCGTAAGGTAATAAAATAGTTTAATCTGAGATATTTGATCTATAACATCACTGTGTCATACAGAACAAGCTACAGAGCCCACCTCTTTCACTGGCAGATGATGAATTAAAGGTATGAAGTATCTAAGATTTTGGATAAATATACGGTGATGCCGTTCTGGAGGGCTGTCTGCTCTTCCTGCCTCCCTGTTCCCCCTGTTAATTTCCACTGCAGACCAAAACTCTTTTATAGACCCTTAAATAGTATTTCTTACTCTCAAAGTCATCCCTATATGAGGTTCTCCAGGAGGCTACCTTGTCATTTTTTGCCTTGAGATTTACATGCAGCAGGTAGGAGTTTATGTCCTTCCCAAAAGTCGCTGGAGCTGTTAAGAGTCCATTTGCATGATGGGCTCAAAATCAAGCCCTTCATGAAAAGTTACACATTGCAGTGTCTCCGTATCCTTCCGACAACAGCTTTATATCACTATTTCAAATGGCCCAGCGGTAGCAGTCAATCTGGTGGTATTTTACACTTACTCCTCCTAAGGGCTGACAGGTAGGCGCAAACACAATGAAGAACTGGGCCTTCCATCACTCCTGGCTCTTATAATGCTTCAACAAACTGGGCAACATCTTGCCCCTAGTTTCAGCCCTGAAACTACATCCCTGCCACAGGTTCACAGCTGTGTAACTGCGAGCAATATTTGGCATAAAGCCCAGAATTTGACCCAGCAGGTTTATGGCGTATGGAGATGATATTAACACACATCATGAGCCAAATCTGCACTCTGGCTGCTTAATAAAAATGCTACTGCTTCCATTGTTACATTTAACCTCTTATATTAACCATAAAACACTAAGAACAATTTAGCCCACAAAGTTAACTATTTATCAGCCACTAGCAATTTGAGATTTGGAATTTTTTTAATATTCAGAACTTTTTGAGTAATAGGAACTGAACAGTAACATGTAGATCAGCAGCATTTCACTACTCATTTATACTATTTGTTAAATTTACCATGTGGTTGCAAATACACCTGAAAGATATGTTCACAGAATGAAAAATGCACTTTTAATTAATACAAGGGACATATTTAAGTGCAGACATCATAGTAAATAACTAGTTTTCAGCGTCATGAGTAACCCATATTTTTTGCAAAGAAATCTTTGTGAACAGATCCTTTTTCTCACTCAGAGACAAAAATAAAATAATAAAATAAAATAAAATAAAATAAAATAAAATAAAATAACAGTCAGCCAGAGCATTCCATTCAGATCAAAAGAAAATATATCATTTTGCTTGGGACTTTTTAGCTGTTTCTGTCATTAAGCCTAAGAATTTTTTAGTAATAAAATGTGAAGATATTTTTCCCAGTTTGCTTGTTTTTTTGAAACATGGAATGATTTCAGGTAACATAAAGCATGGAAAATATCACTCAGCCAATGTGTGGTGAGCACACAGTGGCAGAACGATCACAATTCACTTTCTCGCCTGCATTCAGCTAGCTCTAATTACCGAGAAGGTATAATAATATGTGAAGTGAAACAAACATGTACCGTACAGTGAATTACTCCCTGGCTCCAGACGGATTATCCTCCCAAGCCTGCTACTACTATTCCTTCAGCCAGGTTACTGTATTTGCAAAACAGTTGAGCACAACAGCACTAGTGCTGGGCTGAATTAACATCAATTAGCATCTAAATTGCATGTTTAAATGAGTGCATTAATGGGTGCCTGCAATTTATATCTCTCCCCACCACTTCCAGCTTTATCTAGTGCTAAAGATTTGTCAGACAGCTGGTATCAATCTGACTAATCTCAGACTTAGAACAAGTGCCAGCCTGCATACATTTAGCTGGCATACATGGATTAAAGGAAAATTCATATAGGTTGGCTTTAAATTTATGATGCTGTTTGACGTGCTTTTTATCAGCTGCATCCAACTTTACAGCTGCCTTTCAAGGGCTAAACATTATCTTATGTACCTTCCCAGTGCCTTCAAGTGTGTTTCACTTCATGCTAAGTTGGGGCAGATTTGGCCCTGCAATTCACTATCTAGCCATCATGTGTTTATTTATGAACTGCATTAAATTAAGGTCTGTGTCATGACATCCCTCCATTCCTCTGAGGTGGAGCTCTGAATATCAAACCATGTCTCCTGAAGGGTGGTAAGAATAAAACACAAGTGAAAATTGCTTGCCACTAATTGCTGATGCAATGAATGAATTTGTTCTAATTCTTATCCCAAAACTTTTGGCAATGGAGATTCTGGCAGTTTAACTTATACAGAGTTTATGTTCCCTGAAATTAATTAATATTATCACTGCAATATTAAAAATAGCTAGCTCTATTCATAGCATTTTTTATCATTATCATTTCATCTTATGGAAACAAGGAGTCTGTACAAGTCAGGTTTATGAGTTAGAACAGGTGCTGAGGTATAACAGCATTTTTTTCTACAGCATTTTCTGTCCTGCTTGCCGTTTTTTCCTCCTCACAAAATCTACATATCAAAAAACCATATCAGTGTCTCCTGCCAAGAAGACTGTGAGCTTGGGAGCACAACTGGAGACCCATCTTCTGTGCATTTGTCCCTGCACACCCATGCGCTGCTTGCCTAGCACCCCAAGTCCACCATCAGCATGCTTGGCTAACATGCCTGGGACAGACCAGAGCTTGTCTATAAGGTTTCTGCAAAGCAACTCTGGAAACAGGAGACATAGACATAGACAGGACTACTCCCAAATTAGGCTAATGTCAATAACAGCCATGAGGGTCAGCTGTGTAAAGATATGGATCCAGCTCTAGACCACACTGTCACTAAGAATGTAACACCTATACGTGTACTATATCAAAGGAAAACTTTAAAAGTTACTTTAAATATTCAAATTGAAATATAAAGCATCAGAGATGGTACAGCCATTTCAAACAGATTTGATGTATTTGAAAATACAATTAGGTGAGAAACATCACTCATTAAAACAAAATTGCAATAGGCAGGGACTTGTGGATGAACTGCAGCAGCAGTTGCAATTGTGTGATAATTTCATTTTATTCTGATATCTGGCTTCCAAGATGTAATGCTATTCTTTAAATATTCCATGTCCATGCACCATCCTGAGGATTATTATTTATACAATAGATGAGAGAGAGCTCCTAAGTTTTTTCCTTTTGAATAACATACTACCATGGCAAACCGACTCATCAAGGTTAACCATTCTTCTTGCCTACTACCTTCAAAAATTACATCCTCAAGAGGAATTGCACAACTAAGTCAGATAGTGTGGGCAAATTTAATTAACTAAATGTCACAGTCCACAGTTGTTACAGATGACATAAAGAGAAAAAGAGATAGGGCATAACCTTGAGGTACTTGTTATTGCTGCCAAATGTTTTAAAGGATTGTTCACCTGGACATGAAGCTTTCAGACTGTGGCACAATTAATATGTGTGGGTATCACTGTACGTCCCTCAAAATAGAATTTCAGTGTGATTTTTCTTGTGCTCATTGAACAAAACCTGGGGTGTAAGAGAACAAAATATGAAGGGCTCTGCCAGAGCAGCTCTGACACCCACACGTTCATCAGACAGGAGCGATCTGGGCCCAGCGCTGCTCTTTAATTGCAACAACTGCAGGAAAGCCCAAGCTTCACTCAGCTCAGGGACACGCTGGCAAATTGCCAGGGACCTTGGGCCAGCAACTCCTTTGCTTTGAATAGTGTAATCTGCAGCTATCTTCTGCCTTACTGTGTGAGCAGGGCTTCCAGTACCGTGGACTGTGCATCCTGGACCTGGCTGCCTCAGGCCCAGAGGAACTGAGCACGAGGACCCAGGTGTTCCCCTCAAGACCGTTTTTTGTATCTTGGAAAAATGGCTGTGAGCTCCAAGTGCTGAAAATGGCTGCTATTTCTTGTTCCATCTATGCTGATTTTGTGAGGAGGAAAAACAGTATTGTGTCCAAATTTTTGTAAATCCCAAAAGACTGATTAAAAAAAAATGTCCCTGCCTGAACCCTAATATCCTGCTGTTCTTCTGGGCCAATGAAAGTTCAAGGAACGAACATCAGGGAGTTTATCCCCTTGCTTTAGGGGTTGGAAAGGAAATAGTTAACTTCAGGCCTTCCTAAGTTTAGTGAGTGGGGTCCATCCTGGTCCCTCCTGGGAGACCTGCTGCCCATCCACCGCCACCCCAAGGAAAGGCATAGCACCAGTCCAGCACTCCCTTTCCCTCAGCGATGCACACCCCAGAGATGCAAAGAGCATAGTGACTATCAGAGAAGAGAGCAAAGACTTACTCTCCCCATGACTTCATCAAATGGTATTTAGCTGGAATGACCCAATGAATCAGCACCATAAGGAGCAGCTGAAAAGAAGCATTTATATTTTTCAAAACAAACTTGTTGCAGTGCATGCATAATCATTTAACACTAGCCTGGGAGTGGTCGAAAGAAGCAGCAGGAGGATTAAAGAGTTAATTAAGTTTCAGAAACAGAATTGAAAACGAATGAGTAGTCATAGAAAAAAAACTTAAGCAGGACTTCTGAAAAGATCTGCAGTAAAATAACTAGCTCTAGATAAGCCCAAGAAAAGGGCAGAGGAAGGAGGGGGGGAATTGAACACAATAGCTTGTA
This sequence comes from Apteryx mantelli, assembly GCF_036417845.1. Lineage (NCBI taxonomy): Eukaryota > Metazoa > Chordata > Aves > Apterygiformes > Apterygidae > Apteryx > Apteryx mantelli. The sequence continues at coordinate 157,549,099 of NC_089979.1, forward strand.
GCAGTAATTCCACCCTAGTAAAAATCTTTTGAATGCTTACAAATGACACAAATATATCAATCCTCTAGTTTGAACTGTCATAAATACATAAGAATATACCCTTCAGACTATTAATTTCTGAAACCGCAACATAAAATACTTTAAAAAAAAAAGAAAAAAGGAATACTAGATATTTATATATTTAATAGATATTTATAGCAGTAAATAATGATTGGTGGCAACATGATAAAAATTATGAAGGTTTAGCAGACAATACTCTATATTTGATATTTCAGAAAGATGCAGTGAGGTGTGTTTTTTATTATTATTTACAAAGAAACACATAGAGCCATCTCCAAGGATTTATGGGGAATATAGTTGCTATTCCTAGGCAGAAACAATTTTCAGAATTTTCCAGACAGCCTCACAATGAAAGATATTTTCCCATAACCCAACCACTGTTGGGAAATGGCACTTTCTAGACATCCTTTCTTAGGATCTGTTCTGATAGGAATGAGCTAAAATAAAACCATAAGAAGCGAAATGCACAAAGAGCATTTGTAGTTCAATTCACATTCCCCAAAGGGTGTTAATGCCTTCTGAGTTGTCAAATCATCATAAAGAATATACTCCATAGAAAACACCGTGTGAAAGAAGAGATGAACTTTATTACAATTTAGAAATAATGAAATAACATGTTTGACTGATACATGTGACACTGATTTACATCAGCTAAGGGTCTCTCTTTGCTTTTGAAACATATCTTGAAATGTATACTGGTTCTGCAGCCTTTCAGAATGACTGCTATGTACACACAACGTGCCAAAAATGCTGAATTTTCATATGTTTGACCCATGAGTTATCTGAAAAATCTTTGTCCAACAGCCTTGTGGACTATACCACTATACTAATGAGGGGAAATCAAGGAGACATTTACTGGAGAGGCTGCTTTCTGTTAATAGGCCCTGCCTCTGCTCCCCAGTAAATTGTTTCTCCTCTCCAGGAGCCTCATCACTTCCCTGATCTCTGTTCTTCCCTTCCTCTCTTAATCCAGAAAGCACCACGAGAAGGGAGATCTCACAGCTGCCTCATGTGGGTGTAAACCGCACTGCGGCGACAGAAGAAGACTCTCCCTGGGGAAGCAGACTACCCGAGGATGTGGCTATATGCGTAGTACTATGTAAAAATACAACAATTTGCTATTGTAACTTTGCTTTTGTCAATTTTTCCTAAAGCTAATTATAAAGGATTAGACGGTTTTGCCTGTTCCTGCTCAGAAATCCCTTTGTTTGCCATCAAGCTGAGGTGCCAATCCTTGTGCAATGACTAGCTGCAATAAGGTTATGTTGTAGTACTAGTGTTTAGAGAAATACCTTTTGCCAAATCCAGAAGTGCCTATGAGTGGGTGGCACAAGGCAGTGTGAGGCCTGACAGGCTCCAGTCACACCAGTGACACATGCCCTGGCACTAGGACCAGCTGCCGCAGATTGGCCCATGCCCATGATGTTAAATCAGGAGGCCACATCCAAATTTTTCCCTGGAAATGATCTCCAGCCTATGCCAGCTCCCACACCCTACCCAAAATGTGAGAGAGTGGTCATTAGCCTGGACAAAGAACATACCAGGACCATGGTGCCAACCATTTAACAATATAGACAACCAACGTCAAGTGCCCAGGAACACTGCTGGGTACTTTTTAATTTACTGCTACCCTGAGGCCAGGACCCTGTTCCCTGTGGTACTCGCTAAGGTGTAGTACCACGACCACGTGTGCACCGTATCGTCTTACCACTAGTACTGCATCCTCACGCCCATGCTTTGAGGAGTTTTACCTCATCATCATCCAGTCACAACAGTTCGAGCTGCTTGCCTTCCACGACTACTTACATCCTGCACCTCGTGTCGCATAAGGCCAGTTACAATTATTCGCTTTTGCTGCAGCACCCTGCTGCAAGCGTCGATGCAAAGGAGCTGTGCTCAAGGCATGGGTGCAGACAACCCTGCAAGCCCAGAGGAAACTAATATAAGAAGTTAGTTAAGTCTGGCTGTGGACCTCACTCAGTAAACCTAGGCACAAACCAAAGCCAAACAGCTGAAGCCGGACAAACGCTCCCTGTGAAGCCCGTAGCAGTCCTTTCCATTTTATGGGTATAAATGAGATGCAGAAGACTGAAAAAAATAATCCACACAATGGCCAGAAATCCTGATATTTGCACTGTCAGAACACACTTCATCCTAACCACACTGAAGTCAGCGGGTAAGCCCTGTGAATAACAGCATTGTGGATGGATTTTAAGACTACATGCTGAATGCAGCAAAAAGTCAATTAGGATAGAACATCAAATCTGAAAAAGCTGAGTATTGAGGACCTTCATTACCCACACAACATTATAAAACAGAATAGTCAATTAACCTGTAGTCATAGATTGGCTCTGACAAGTGCTTAGGCACTCTCACAAACACAGTCCATGCTTCTCTGAGAGGCAAAAATGAGAAGTGAACCATTAAAACAAGATGTACCTGTTGCATTTAACAGTATACAAAAATCAGCCTGCACTCATCTTGGATATGGCAATCCCATTTCCTACAATGGTCCTCTGTATAAAGGTAGCATCATTCACTACTGTTATCGTGTATCCCAAAAGTATAATATTCATAAGAAAAAGTTCTTATTACTGTATATTGGAAAAGAACAAATTCCTGAAAACTACCCATCAAAAAAAGACTGAGAAAGGAAGTCTTTTTATCTCGCTAGCTCAAACACAATGAACTCTAACCAGAAATATTTTACTCATTCAGAAAGACTTTACTTCCATTAATATTTTTACATGATGCAAGTACATGATAAAGAATGATCTTTTTCATGCATCTCAGCTGTTGGAATTAACCCTTCAAGGAGCAAAGAGGTTGATGGAGATTATTGCACACACTCAAAGCCAATTGCGCCACCTACTCCTGCAGATCAGTTTCAAATCAAATTGCAACAGGCAAGCAATAGCACACTCCTAAGTGCATATGTGGTTCTTTTCCTGTTGAGATCTTGTGAGACTGCTAAAGCAGTCACGTCAGGCTCACTGGTAAGAACTATGTCAAATTATTTTGAGTTCTTGTATATCTATTATTTATCACTTCAGTGATTTAAAACACAGTGGAAATTTTAGTGTTTTTGCCACTGAACTGAGCAAGGTACACTGGAGAGGGAGGGAGAGAGTGAGGTGAGCAAACAGTACCAATGTACTAGTTAAATGAGGCTGATTGTTGGTTTTGTATATGGACAAGTCTGCTACAACAGGTCTTACTTTTGTACACTTTGCAATTTTGGTATGTTCCACTTCAATTATTTTTTCCGTTTGATCAGTTTTCTGTTACTACCATATTCTTTCATCTTTTGCAACTACCTATCCTGTAATACTTTCAAAGGACAGGTAATATTTTTACATGAGTGAAAACTTGTATCTTTTGCTGGTTTCCATTTGCCTGAAAAGAAGGTGTGAGAGGTCTATCGTTGTGCAGGTCAGAGAGGGAATTATGCTATGCCGTCTGCTCAGCCCTTGTCCAGAACGAGGCTGTTTCTTCGCTGCAGCCCAGTTTATTTTTAGGTTTCAAAAGATGGAGTTTCCCCACTTTGCATTTGGCATAGCTTCATTTCTTGTACAGAACAGATGTTGTCGCTAAAAAGCTGACCAGAAACCTAACGTGACTTTCTATTGAAGGTATCCACTGACGCATTACAGCTGTGCCTAGCCTCAGAGCAGTGTTAGAGCAATCACTGCACATTACATGTAAGTACCACTTTGTCAGAAGTGGTGCATGTGCTCTTAAAGTGTGTAATTGGTGGCCTGCAATGCCTTTACCTTGCACCTAGGTATATTCCTGGATATGCTGTAATAGGGCACTTCAAGAGGTATTCACACTATCTAACTTTAGAGAGGGTAAAAAGTCAATGGAGAAAAGTAGATGCCTAACTTAGGTGTTTCAAACTGCTCTCTGGGGGAGCCTACTTTTTTCCATTAACTATATAGCGTGTCTAGGTTCCTCAGTTAGGCACTTCAATTAGATGCCTAAAGTTTGAAGGCGTGAATACCCTGCTTCATAACTTTGCTTTCTTAGACTTCCTCTGGCTGTACTATCTATCATGTGACTTGACAAATTTAGGCTTACAAGATGGTAATTACCAGGTTCTCTTCCTTTTCTTTCAGACTTGCTCACCTAAATTGTACTTTTATAGTGAAGAGTTGGCACTTATTTCTTGCAAACTGAATTGCCCTTCCTTATTGCTTCATTTCTGTTCTTTACACTGCTGCTGAATTTCTCAGCCTTTAGTAATTGTTTCTATTTCCATTCACTCTGATGTTTGTACAATTTGCATAATAACTTTTCTTCATTCCCAACCTGAAACCAACAGTGTTATGATCTATGACATTTGAGGAAAGTCAAAAAGACAAATATTTTTTCACCTGCCAGAATATTAATATTCTGTATCAAGAAAAATATCATATATCAGAAAATACAGTTTTTCTCTAGATCAGGTAAGTGTCATAAGAAGGCAATATTCTATGCTTAAACACATTTATCGCCTCTGTTACTTTCTCTCTACTGTTCAATATTTTTATTATATTGGCTAACTAAAAAGTTATGATTTGTTACAGATCTTTCAGAGCTGCTGACAGAGCTAATTGCTAAATTGCCACTGATCTGTGCTCTGGGTAACTTTATTATCTGCCTTGATGTCACCTCCAATCCTTTTGCACAGAAGCTTTATAAGACTTTAACATTCATTGAATTTGACCAAACAAATTGACCACCCTGTTACATGTGAGAACAAGATTTAGTAATTTGACTATGTCTTTTAGCTGGGAAATTTCAAGCCAGTACATCAATTTTCAAAGGTCACTCATTTGCTCTGTTGCATTTCACTTTCCTTTCCGCAGTCCGTTTGCTTTTCAGTAAGTTGTTCTTTTTGCTTTTCGGTCTGTTCTGGATTGACAGAGCTCATTACTCCCCCAGGGCTTATGAGAAGGATACAGTGTGCACAACTGGTGTCAATGAGCAGTGTAATGTAGTGAGCCAGAATCATTCCTGATATTCACTTGCATTTGCATGTGCAATAGAGGAACATGACAAAATAAAGCATTCCCGAAGGTCATCCAAGTTCTTAACTGCTGCATGATATTTTATGTGGTCAAAAATAATACTTTAATGCAGACACAGACAGAAACCTGACAGAGCAAAATAACTGGGGTCCAAACAGTTAATTATTTAGTTCCTGCTGAGAGAATAAATTGAGATTTAATATGGCTGTTTAGCTTAAAACAACAATATTTTTAAAAGGATAGAGTGCACAGTGGTTTCTCTTCTCAGTTAAGTTATTTTTTCCAGCTTTTTTCTCTTCCTTCTGCCCTTTCTAGAACTCTTCAACTGATATTAAGTTTGTTATGTCATCATGTTAGTCAATCCTATTACAGCTTTTATCAAACTGGCAGACTCTAGCTCTGTGGTATTTTTATGAAACGGTGGCTCTGATGGATTGCACCCACATGACACTGGAAATCACTATGACTTTGAGGAGCAGGTGGGAGCGTGCACTTTCAACCAGCCGATTTGATGGATGAAAAAATCTCCAAGAAACATCTCATAGTGCAAAGTTATAATGCAGTCTCTCAGACACGTTTGCTTATTTCACACTTGTACTAAGAGACTGTGCAAGCTGTTGCAATGCTAATGTCAGTGTTAAGGAGGAAGAGCAGCAACTCCAGGTTTATCTTTCTTTCTGTGTCTCATGTATGGACATACAGGAATTTTCTTGATCAGACCAGTAGTTCTTACAGTCCATTACTCTGCCTTCTGCTGATAACAGCCACTATTAGGTGTTCCAGAGGACATGCACAAAATAGCTCTAAAGGCTTATTATTTTGTGACTATTAGAGTAAGTTTATTGCAGCCCTTGCTGCATAAAGGCAGGTTTCTGCCTTGAAGTTTGTGGGACTGCAATCATTTCAAATCTCTGTTTAAGTTTATAATTCTTGCTGTTATAGTTCTTGGTCACTGTTAGCTGTAGAGATGTCATTTTTAAGAGTCCTGCTAAAATCTGAAGTGTCAATAGTAGCATATAGCAATTAGATCAACAGACTCATTGCACTTTGCATAAAAAAAAAATCTTTCTATCGAGCTACTTCAAGTTTGTCAGCTTTTAAGCTCATTGCATGCTTTTCTGTCCTTTGGTTATAAGCTTGATTTAAGACAAACTCATAGTTTACCTTCTCTAGACCTCTTGTCATCATTATATACCTTTGAAATGAAGTTTCGCATTTCCTTGTCTCTAAAGAAAACAATGTCCAGCCTTCTTAATCCCCATTTCCATCACTCCATCTGTGGTGTTTCCTCTCTTTTTTTTGACATTCCTTTTTCAGTGTCAATGACCTTTACAGTCTTCTGCCACAATTCATACTCATATGGTCAGGTCATAAATCTTCATATGCACATACGCAATACATATATTTGCATAGTGTCCATATAGGCATGATTTGTAACATTTCTAAGAAAAGGCTGTGGCAGAATGGGGAGATACAGGTAGGAAGAGAGGGAATGAAAGAAAGTGAGGTTCTGTGGTGATCAAAAATAAAATGAGGAATAGCAATGTTTTCAGCCTTCTTAGAGGCTGCAGAAAGCCTGGCTATCTCTTCACTGGTTACATCCACTTGTTACTTCTACATTACTAGGAATCTCCAAGGGCCAGAACTGCTTTACATTGCCATAAATTCCACTTTCATGAAATTTGTTCCTCGGTGTAGAGGGAATTCTGAGAAAAATAAAAAGTTTTCCAGCCTTTTCATCCTCTCCCTTCATTTCTTCCCATTTTTCTTTTCACCCACAATTTTTTTATGTAGGTGTTTGGTGCATGAACACTTTGTGTGAAAATAATCTCTTTGCATTTCATGTAGCTATTAGCTCCAATAGTAAAATGTACTGGTATATATTATTGCTTAATCAAACTTTACTGGGCAAGAATAAATGATTATTTACATTACCTTCTTTTCAGAACCTGTATCTTTTCTATTCATGAATTCAGAGTCGTACAGAATATATTGCATATTTCAGCTAAACAAGTCATCCGTTAGCATGTTCCCCCATTGATAGTTAAAGATTACTTACTATATTTTATACCTCACTGCATTTATTTGCTAGAATTTAAGCAAGTAGTATATATAATTTCAATATTCTATACTCCCTGATATTCTTATATCTATTTTCAAAATTTGTTATCGTATTTACAATCACACTTACAGAGTTTGGCATGATCCCTGGGCCAAAATTTTCTGGAGGAAACTTTCTGAAATCAGCTTGGTTGCACTTGGTTATACTTGAAATGACTTTGGTCCCTTACGCTGGAATTTCTATTGTTAAATCCACACCATAAAATGTCAAGCATTTATTTCAAGATATTTGTATAAAGTACTGCATTTAACCCTTTCAAAGGCAGGATTACACAAATATTGGTGTCATCTTTAAAATGTTTAGATTTCTCTAATTGTAACCTGAAAATGTGGTTGCTGGGGATTTTTTTTTTGTTTCCTTCTTCTCCTTCCATCTTCAATGTCTATCACGGCTAATGCTAGAAAAAGAGATAAAAAAGCAGGTTTCCCATTACAGGACTTATGGCTTTGGGACTGCAAGGTGCACCAAGAGATAAGAATTCAGAATTAAAAAAGAGCATGATAAGACTCTCTAAGACCATTTCAGTCTCTGAAACTACCTGTTCTAAGAGACCTTTCCTGGGTATGCATTTTATTTATCAGGGAGCTATGGTCAGTGGAACAGTAGCAGTTGGCTAGTGCAACTAGACTGGAAACAGCAAATAATACATCTGCAAAGAACTGTTCACCCAGTGAGTCAAACTCTGGTGAACAAACTGTTATAAATAGTCCTAAAATATATGGGCTGTGAGATATTTGCAGATGGAGGAAGGAGGGAAGCAGAGCATTTTAAATAGCAATGCTTTCTTAGAATTAGAAACATGTTGTGAAAGTTCAGCTGTACACAAAATTATACATATGTTAAGTGTAGGCTAGTGTTACTACAATGTACCATTTGTAAAATGTTTAAATATGGATGAGAATATGAATGTACAAGCCATGTACAATCATCTCATCTATTTCCCACACATATGCCAGAGCAAATAATGATGTGATTTGAGTGGCATAATGACAATATTGTGCCTATAATGCATTTGCCCAAAGGTGCACTTGTGCATATGTTTTCTATTCATTTTTGTTCTCTATTGCACACTTCCCTCAACGTAATTATTCCATTGATTGTAATTAAGCTCCCTCTAAGCCTGTGAGTGTGGAGTGCATTTTCAAAATAAATATGAGAGAAATGACTTGCTTCTGAAGCTTTTCTAAACTCTTACAGCTCTATAAAACACCTAACAGGCACTTCATCTGAGAACACAAGTGTGTTTTATTTTAGAGGCTTTCTATGCCTTTATCTGTTTTTAAAAGAGAGAAAAAAATCCTCTGGATTCCAAACGATGGAAATCAAACCTGTAGTAAAGTGTTTAATCCATTATTCTTATTATTTGTATTACATTAGCACCTAACATAATATGGGCAACCTACAGAGATGAATGTCCCTTTATGGTAGATGCTGAACAAACATACATGAAGGAACAGCCCCTGCCCAGAAACAAGGCTGAGACACAGACACCTTGGATGGGCTGAAGAGAAGAACAGAAAACATGATAGTAACTACATAGTAACAGAAAGTAACTGTATAACTAGATATATTTTTTTTTGCATAAAACAGTAGTCTCAGTTTGCCACCTGTCTAACCATCTCAACATTGCAACCTATTTTCATAACTTGAAGAATTTCTTTGAAATCTCAAATGCTCATATAATATTGATGTACCTCAAGTGTAATGTAGTGCCTGAAGGCTGGTTCTCTCCCTCTCTCTCTCTGTCTCCCTCTTCCTACCTCCCCAAAGTCACATGCTGTCCCATGAGAAGAGATGGTGGTTCAGTAGCTTTATAATACAAGCTATGAGTGGTATCTCATGTGCCTATGCATCAGAGGGAAAGGCTCTGAGAGAGGCTTCTATGAAGTCCATTTTCAGCTGGCTTAATTAAAAACTGACAATATTGCATAATTACCTCAGCGTTACCACATCTACTAATGGTGCACTCACCTTATGTGACGTTAATATGTACTAAAAATAGATCATTTGAACTCTATGGCCATCTAAAGATTTCTGGTGATAGTCTGACACCAGATTTGAAGCAAAACAAGGTGAAAAATACTTAACTAGGAACAGCTAGCAAAATCTCATTTATGCAACAGGGTATATCATAGTATATCATAGCATATCATCAGATGAAATATAACATATGCAGTATCATACTGAAGCAGGATGTGTCCTCCTCAGTATATTAAGCCCTTTTGCATCTTCTCAATATATTCAAAATAGAATGGTCATCCAAAAAACATATTTGGACAAATAACTGATGTGTGATAACTCTAAATAGATATTCATTGAAACTAGTAATCAAGTTTTGACAACACCAGTGTAGGAAGTCTTGGCTGTAACATACCAGGTGGGATTCATCTGACTAAATCTGAGCTGGTCACTCTAAGCTCCCTATATATTGTGAAATATAGAATTCTTGATGGATACTTAGTCACCATGGAAGCATAGAGTACTTCATTTCATAAAAATAGTTCCTAAATTAGATCAAGTGAAATGCACCTTTAGAATGCCTGTTTCTCTCTATTGACTATAAAGGGAGGGTAGATCACCTGTAAATACCTACACTTTAGAGATCTAAAATTAAGTAAGATAGTTCCCATCCCTCACATTATTTGACTTGATCTTTGCTGGCCAATCAAGAAGGCACACCTCCACTGAGCAGATGATTTGGAGAAGTGAGTGTTGAGAGAGTTGCAATAGAACAGCAAGAAACACATACTTAACTTTTCATTTTGTACTCCTTTGCAAGATTACATGCAAGGATTAGAGCACACATTTCTTGGTGAGCCACATCAGTTAAAGCTGCCTGTGGATCTCTTTGTTGCCCTCAACAGTTTTTATTTTTGTGTTAAGTCTGAGTGGAGCAGGATATGATGCAATACCATGTTCCGTTTCACAACTTGCCTCATATAAGTTTTTGAAGGAGAAAAGTGGCCAGTTGCTCCTGAAGTGTTGGAATTTTCCCTGGTCTCAGAGCTTTAGTATTCCCAGCTGACTGCCAGAAAGAGGATAAGAACTGACCCCATGATTTAAATATTTGTTTCTCAGTCTTATTATAAAGTCACAAAGAAAGAAAATGCTAAAGAAAATGTATGATTCTTAACTACTTGAGGGTCAAGTCTTATGGCATTCCTTTCCTGAGAAATGCTCCAGAACTCACTTGTCACTGTAGCCACCATGAGTGAAGTGTCACTGTTATCTTGAACACGACCTTGCAAAACTAGAACCCTGCAGGAGGAGATCTAAAGGTAGCAAGAGGTCACCGATCCATGCTGGGAGAGCCAATTTGCCAAGATGAGACAGATCAGATTGACAACATAAAATGCTGATATTCATGATCTGGATCCACCATGTCATGGATGGCTTTTTGGACCTTAGTGTTTTGGGAGAATTCATTTACCATGACTATATGCTGCACATTTAGGTGAACTTGGCTTTCGTAATTATATGATGCAATGCTTAGGTGATTATATCATTGCAATATATGTTTGCATGTTCTCCTTCTTATACTGGATGCCCCTATGCATTTTGTGCTCACTAACAGACCCATAAAAATAAGCTTCAGGTAAATATAGGGAGTAAAAGGTGCTTCTGTGTCATTATAAACCTAGGTTCATAACCTTTTATGAACCCAAAGTTGCTTTTTTGACCACACTTTCTAACTTTTATTTGGACAATTATTTCAATAGTTTCAAGCGCCTACCTTGGCAATTATTTAATCAATTAAAAATTATGATATACTGGCAATTAGAACCTCTTTAGGAATGTTTGCAGCTGTAGAGCTGATGCCATTCTCATCAGTAGTGAAGTTCACAACTGCTTCAGTTCTCAAGAGGTTTCAGTCACAAAATAAAAGGAGATCATGTCCTGAGAAATGCTGACTACAGTCCGAATTGAATAACAAGAAGATATGCTACCAAATCTGCATCTTTGTGGAAACCCTACTTGTCATTATTTTATAATTTTGTCCAGTGAACTGATGAAAATACTGATTAAGATTGGACTGCAAAGAGGTTCCATGTGGATTTTTGACTAGAAACTACCATCTGACAATATCCCATTACATTTACTCTGTGGGATCTATCAATTTACCAGTTTTTAGTCCATTCAATATGGGCTACACTGATTTTGTAGAGTACTAATTTTCATCATGCTCGATTAAATCAAATACTTCACAAGAATAACGTTGTTATGTCAGTTGTACATATAATTTCATCAAAAGTGAGATCACATTTACTCTAAACCTAAATTCATCAAAACAGTGTTCCCTGGCATTAAATGCATTAACCTTCTTCAATTCTTTATTTGTCATATCAATATCAGCTCCTCTACAATTTTTCCAATGATCAGTTTTAGCATTTTAACACTTCCTGGGTAATTCCATTTTCTACATTTTTCAATTATTGTTAAGTAATTGTTATTAATGTCTTGGAATATTCACTGCCTTCCAATCACAGAATCACTGAGGTTGGAAGGGACCTCTGGAGATCATCTAGTCCAACACCCCTGCTCAAGCAGGGTCACCTAGAGCACATTGCACAGGATTGCATCCAGGCACATTTTGAATATCTCCAGAGAAGGAGACTCCACCACCTCTCGGGGCAACCTGTTCCAGTGCTCTGTCACCCTCACAGTGAAAAAGTTTTTCCTCATGTTCAGATGGAATTGTCTGTGTTTCAGTTTGTGCCCGTTGCCTCGTGTCCTGTCACTGGGCACCACTGAAAAGAGTCTGGTCCCATCCTCTTGACACCCTCCCTTCAGATACTTGTACACGTTGATAAGATCTCCTCTCAGCCTTCTCTTCTCCAGGCTAAACAGGCCCAGCTCTCTCAGCCTTTCCTCATAAGAGAGATGTTCCAGTCCCCTAATCATCTTTGTAGCCCTTCGCTGGACTTGCTCCAGTAGTGCCACATCCCTCTTGTACTGGGGAGTCCAATATTTGTCACAAATCAACATCAGAACTTTGAGAACTCTGCTGAACTTTTTCAGATGCAAAAGGTCTGGTCTTCAGAACACAATGATTAAGTATGACAGTTGAGGCTTGATATTATTCTTAGACATTGAAGAAAGAAACATTTCATTACTATCATATAAACATATAACATATAAGGCTATTAAACATAAGACATATGAAATCTGTTCTATTGGGACATTTCTAAGTTTCCCAGTTAGGTATCTCACCCTACTTTCTTCAAAATACTATAGAAAATTAGCTGGTGAATATTTCAGACTTTCTTCCATTGTGACACATAATTTAATATCCTTGTCCTGAACCCATACCAGTAAAAAAAATTTCAAACTGCCCTGATATATTTAAATATTCCTTCTCACTGCATTTGTGATAACCCGCCAGTGAGAAGCGCGCAAGTGTACATACTTAAACACAAAGGCCTTAAGGCCAGCTGATGGGATCTCCTTAGTACAAGCCCTGTGCACGCTACTGTTCCTGCCTCTGTTTCTTCATCAGATCACCTCCTTAACCATTTATATCATAAGGATTGAACGGTGACCTTTACCTATTCTTATCAAGGATCTGCATTCTTACCTACTGATTTATTCACATTGTATTCACAGATTCTTTGTTTTCTTTTAAAAACAGTTCAATTATTTCTTTCACCTCTTTTCTTAAGCTTGATTATTTTTAACCAAAGATGGCTCTTGTGATTGCTGAATTGTGCTTTGGGGCCAAGGTTCATCATCTACAGCTTTTGCATGTAATTCCAACTAGTATTGACATGAGAGTGTTTAAATAGACTTTTTTCTTCTATGAGTTTCCTTATTCTTTTCAGTTTTGTAAAACTGACCTTTTTAAGGAACAAAGTATGGGTATTATAGCCAGAAATGCTACTCTGTATAACAAATAAAGCTACATCTTTCAGTAACTCTGAGATAGATATCTTTAGTATGAAGTTCTTCTGCCCCCTTTATCATGCTTTTACAAGGTGTAGCCAGCAATCTTTAAATTCAGGTCATATAAATCATCCTTCTATGTTTCAGTGACACCCATCAGATCAAATATCTTTTCATAAAAGAGTACTTCTAATTCCTCTTGTTTATTACCAGGGCTCTTAGCTAGTACTAATATATGGATTGCGGAAGAATATCTTCTTTCTCCATCTCCTGACACCTAGATTCTTTATATCAACTTATTTTATAGAGCTGTGAACAGAGGATTGCATATTATTTCACAGTTCTTTGAATGTCACTGCAAGCTGCCTTAAAATGAATTTTCATTTGGTGGGAACTGTATTAGATTAAATCCTTCAATATTGTCAGATATTTTAAAAAAAGTGAGAGTGACCAAATTAATTCATTTTCTGCAACAAAAAGTCATGATGGCCATATCACTAATAATTTAAATGACTATAATGCATTATAGTTATAGCAATCAAATTGCCAGTCTGGAATAGCTATTACATTATTTTCAGCTTTCATGAACAATGATGTAGATGTTGGTTTCCTAATTGTTAACCATGCAGAAATATAAACCCCTCTCAGGAATTTAGCATATTTCTTTCAGCCACAAATTAAGGGAGAAAAACAATACACCAACAACATTTGTTACCATATAGAATCTAAATACTCAAATAGGCTTGTGGAAAAAAGTGATCAAATAAAAATTTAAGTGATCATATTATTATGATGAGCCTGCTACATTCAGTACACATCTGCCAGTGAAGTACTTGAACATCTTTCTCAACTGCATTGCTACGTTACAAATGATTTTTAAAAGATTGTTCCTCACAAGACTGAGAGACTGGATAGGTCTGAGTACAATTAATCTAATTGAATAAAGGCCAGTGGACTTTTTAAATACATGGTTTAAACAGGATGTGTTTAAGCTGTTTATCTCCTTATGAAATACAGAAATAAATTGTACAGTCTGACAGTATATTTTTTCAGAAGTATTTTATCAGTTTTAATCTCACTGCCTGTCAGTTTTTCCTGTTTATATATTAAGGGGGTAGATGGAAAATGTTGACCTAAATATCAAAAAATATGCATGTGAAAGTTAAATAAAGATCTGAGGAGGAGGTGACTATTTAGGGTAAGTCTTCTTTTATTTGAACCCATCCCGTCTGTTAAATGTCATTGTAAAAGACAGCCTAAAGGGTCTGTCAGTAATGTATGTTTCATAGCAAAAGAAAATGAAGAAGGAATTAAAAAAAGCACAACCCTGCTACTTCTGTGACCAGTTAAAATAGAAAGGAGATTCACCTACACAATAGTGTGATATAAAACTCAAATGTGGAATAATGAATATGTATCAAAAGTCAATTACCTCTGACAGTGCCTAAATGACTATTAATAAATATGGCTTTCTGAAAAGCAGAATGTAATGGCCTGCACTTTGCACTGAATTTCCAGAGGATATTTGGCTTATAGTCACTCACCTTGCAGAAGAGCCAGAGAAGTTCATGGCTGTCTACATCTATCTACTTTCACGTATCTTTAGAGATGGGAAGGCAAATGAAACTCTCCGAGGCTATAAAGTCTCTGAAGCTGTAAACAGACAATAGTCCTGCTATGGGGAACACAGACTCTGGCATTTCCCCTGCACATTATCCTAAATAAACACTTCATTATATTAACTGGGGATGACTGAACTCTGGTACCTCAGACTCAAACACTGTTGAGAGAGGGGGAGAGGGAAAAAGGCAGAGAGAAAGGGAGAGGAAGAGGGGAAGGACAAGGGGAAAAGAAAGGGGGAGGGAGGGAGGGAGGATTTCTCTAGACAAAACAACTGAGGCTAAGTGAGGAACAAGAAACGAGAGGAGGAAACAAACTGTACATTAATAAGCCTTCATCTGAAATGCTGAGGGCAGCCCTATCCAGCCACAGTGAACTCAGACTTTTGAGCAGCTTTGCAGACAACTTTCTGTGACGATCACCAGAACAGAAAATCCGGCTCTGGAGGAAAATTGACTTGCTATAGATCTGCTATACCGTACTATTATACTGTAGATACTATAGGTGGAGGCTGAGAGGGAGGCTGGTTGCTGCCTATGAACACTTTATAGGGCTACAGGTAAGAGCTGGCACAAAGACAAATGGGTGTAAGTTATCTATGAATAACTTCAGGCTGGAGATCAACAGAGGATATCATACAGATCAGAGCATTTATGTTCTAGAATTATATATCAGCAGAGGTAAAAATGAGAAAAATGATCCTTGAAAGAAAATACATGATTGGATTACCATGAGGTAAAGGTTTGATAACCAAGCTGCCTTGCAGTCCTACATTGACAGTTCTCATAATGTAAGATATAAATTTCTTCAAAATTAAGCACAGGACTTCTCTCAAAGGGCTTTGTAAAATGTCCTTGTGATGTGTGCGAGGTAAAACGTTGCTCTGCCTTTGCAGATCTCTCTTCAGTGGTTCAATTCATATTGATTTAAGGGCAACTGTTATATGTATAACTCCTGACAGCTAACCCAATAGAGCCAATACTCCTTCACCTTCCAGGAAGAGAAACTAGCTTCTTTGGAAGTGAACGTACCACCCAGGATCTTGAACAAAAATTTCTCCAAGAAATCATTCCACTTCCAGGCAGAAGCATCATCTAAAGAAACAGCAGGAGGAGACAGAGACAAAATGTCATCAGTGACAATATTATGGATAATGCCAATTTATAAACCATCTAGAATTGCATTCCTGCATTCCTTTGCCCTGCTGAACTTCCAGCAAACACAACGTTCATACTTCATGGAAATATGGTGAGGAAAATTTTTTCAAAAATTGCATGTTAAAAATAAGAAAGTTTAATCTAAAAGAGCAGAGGTTCTTTCTCCCATTCCTTTTTTTTTTTTTTCGTTTTACTCTTCACTTTTTATTTCATGCCCTTAGTAATGAAGGTAAAAACTATCCACATCCAGGTACAAAGATATATTTTCTTCCATGCCTGTTTAAAGATTAGCACTCCAAGAATATTCATGCAGCCCTGAAGATGCATCCTCCCAACATTTACACATTTTTATGCTCTTGTAACTGAGCTGACTTCAGAGGAGTTATTACCTATTTTCATATGTATAAATCAGGGCCATATTTTTCAACAATGTCATGAAATGCTGTATGTTTGTGAATGGGAGACTGAAAAAATTAGAGCAAAATGTTTTCATTTTAAAGTATGCTGAATTATATGCCTCTTAGATGCTAAAGTATATTTACATGGACAAATATATATTCAGGTAACATACTATATCAGTCACAGAGTAGCTATAACAAAATACAGTCTTGTATTGAATTCTATCATATATATACAGAGTGGTTTAGTCATACAGGACCAATTCTTGTTTTTTGTACAACCTTCCAAAAGTAGCACGATGTTTTTCTTAAATCAGATGTGGGTTAGATGAATATGAAGCATACTGTTTTACAGGAAGCAAGTATCAATATTTACTAACTATAATGTCAAATTAATGACTATAATGAGCTGGTCAATAGTCAAGCTTAGAAGCAGGGCTGTTTATGTAAAAGTTCTCTTTTCGGTACTTTTTTTCTCAAAAGCAAATGACAAAAAAGATAAAACCACAGTTTTCTGGAGAATTATGTGGTTTAACAGATTCAGAGTAAGCAGGTGAGGATTTTTTTAGCTCAGCTACACTGTGACACTGGGCAATTCAAGTTCCTGCATTTTTATTTTTATTTTTATTTTTAGCTAAAAACCTTCATTACCTTACTTATTTAGATTTTAAACTTTCTATAGTAAGAACTGTTCATTGCTGGCCTATCACCAAGTGCAGCTCAGCTGTTGTAGTAGCAGTAACAGCAACAGCAACAACAATAGTAGTCTGGTTACTCAAATATAATTCCAGTGTTGCAATCTACTTCAGCACAGTCAACAAATATCATTTGTCCAAACAAATGAATCTTCCAGTTTGAAGCTTTCCTCTTTAGAATTTCCTATATGCTGCCATTAATTTCTTATGCAGGAGCTTCAGAATAAGAGAATGAGCTATGTTGCTGACTTTTATATGGCTCAGCTTTTATTACAGCAACAGTGACTGATAGAATTATTCCCTTATCTACAAAAACACGACCAGACTTATGCAATTTTAATATCTGCAGCTAAGGCCAGGCAGATTGTTTAACACAGGAGTTTGAACTTTCTCTTGCAGTTCTAGTTAAGCAGAGATTTAGAATATCTCTTCACTGTCACTAGCAACCATTAAAGTAACAAATAATGTCTAAATATTAGCTTCTACAGACAAGCAGGACCAATATATGCCACTTAAAATAATCAGCCCAAGGCAATCAGCTACTGGAAATTCAAACTAGATTCTTGTTTCTGTTCTTGCAGCTTTGTGTTATCCTGACACTGTAACCAGCCAGGCAATCAGCTTTCTCGAGCCAATGCTCTGTCAAGAGTTTGGTTCTCCTGACACCCCGAGCACCCTGCTGCAGCTTGCACCAAGTCTCATAACTCCCTGGCAAAAGGAGCAGCAGTTGCACTATCCTTAGAGTGCTGTAACTGTAGTATTTTTTCAATGATCTGAGAAAAACTTCCTAAAGTCCTGACAAGCCTTCCTGAGTTCACCCTCCCACTTTTGACCTTAGTTATTTCTAAATGTTCTTTCCTTAGGTTCTTCCTCCTGGCATCCCATTGCTTCCCATGCCACACCATGAAAACAGTTTCCTGACTGCTTACATCATCTCTGCAACAGCTCCATGTAGCCTTACTCATGGTTCCAGACAACACCATGAATATAACAGCATTTGCATGATTGTAGCTCATGTACTGTAAAACAAATATTAAATGAATTATGGTTTAAATTACTCTAAGGATGACCAATTGGATCAGAAAAAAAGCCAAAATTCACATTATAGATTTGACGTGAGAAAGACTCATTTTTGTACCAGTTTTGGATGTAATTCTCAACAATTCTATAAAAACCAATATAACATAATCTATTTGTCTACTTGTCAGCCTGGATACTACCAGCCTCCTCAGATATTTTTCCCATATGTGGGCTTCAGAAATATGTGCAGTAGGAGATGTAACTGTGCAACGTTGGACAAAATTTTGAAAAGGGTATTTTTCCTTTACAAGGTAATGGCTATTTTTTATGTTTTTCAAAGCATAACTAAGTATTTTTTGTCTTGTCAGTATTATCCTGATAATTAGCAACCTGTACTGTTCTTATTTGTATGCTATGGTTCTCTTAAGACTCTGTTGTGTTATTTTTGTGCACACAATGTACATGTGTACATAGACATGTACATACAAGTCTACTATATTTTGTTGTTGTTGTTGTTAAGAGCCCTATTAGTTAAATGCATTAGAGCTGTCATTGGATATAATAGAGCATGAGATCTATCTTGTCTCATTTTAGATATCCAGGAGACAGTTGTCTAGGACAAAGCTAGTCGTTTAACTCCCTCTGTAAGTAATGGAGAGAAATAAATATGTTCACATGTTTTATATTTTCTAAGGAATTTGTACTACTGCCTGTTATCATTGTGACTGATATCTTTCGTGGAATATGCTGGTAACCTCTGTCCTAACAACCAAAGATTTCTCCTCTGCACTGTTTCACTGATGTATAGCTCGCTCGTTTTATGTTAAATTGGTGAATATTTCATACTAAATTATTATTTTCTTTCATAGATCACTTATTGGTGATCTGTGCCTCCTCTTTAGCCTTTTCATGGATGCCTTTTTTCTAGTCTTTTGCCAAACAAACAAGGAAAGGGGCAGGCAGTGTGTTTAAAACTGAGAAAAGGAAAATATCTCTTCAAACTCATTGTATCTCAGTAGAGAGATCTTAAAGTGTATCTGTAACTGTATCTTAAAGTATATCCATTTTCTAAATGAGGGGAAGAGCATTTCATTATGTCAGAACAAGTTACAGTTACAAGACACAACAAGTTTTCAACAACACGAAATATTACCTGACTGATTTCTTTAAAATCATTTCTAAAATAATATGGGATTCAGTACTGTTCACAGATAGCACTAAATTTTACCATTTTGGTCTTCCTTATATACTGAGATACTGCTAAACTGCACCTGTGGATGTTTCCAGGAGTTGTGGCTGTCAGCAAATACTGTCTTATGGATGAAACAGAGATGCTTCTCCGGTGTCCCTGACGCAGATGGGAAAGCTGTCATCATAAAAAAAGTATGCCAGTATTTGAAATGAAAACAAAGTTCTGTCAGCTGACATGAGCAGGAACTTGTGAAGAATAATCTGTACATCAGCCAGTATCCTATAGAACAAATAATGTTTTCTGTTAGCAAGACAAATAAAGTGCTTAAATAAAGGAACAGAGAAAATGGAGGAAAAGTCTAAGAAAATCAACTTCTTGGTTTTCCGACTGCAGTTAGCAAGATTTACTCTTCTTTTTGTGGTAGGACCTAGGAACACTAATAAGATCTAGACTATAATACATACAAGTCACTGTACAAATATCAAAGTACAATCCCGAGCCAAAGCCCTAGCGCTTATGTTCTAAGCATGAGAAAAGCAAGGAAAAAGGCAGACAAATAGTACAAGGAATAGTGATACAAAATTGACTACTGTGATAGGCAGTGAAGACTTTTCCTAGATCATAATTGATGGTAATTATATTCTTACTGTGGTTTAATTAAAGCCAGATGGAATTACAGTCATGAAAGACTTCATTATCATGATTTATCCCTACATGTCCATTAAATGGTCAGGAAGCTAAATTTTGCTATCAAAAGGCTCCTATAAGCTAGGAGGAAAAGACTCAAAATATTATTTTAAAATTAGTCCTCTAAGAATGTTCAAAGAAACTGGAAACATTCATAGAGGATAGGTCATCCTTTTGGGTGGTGATGATATGAATAAAACTTCTGGGATGATGTGCTCCAGAACCAGGAAACAGTGAAAGATCTTTCTATACTTCACCAGTTTTTGCATGTTCTTGCCCACACATAGTCAACACAGGCACACACAACCAACCAGTATTGGAGAAAGGACATGGAGTTAATGAGACATTTGGTCTGACACCTAAAAAGCTGTTGTTATCTTCTCATGTGATACTTATTCTGTAATGGAAGAATGTGAATTACAATATCTTCTCTAAGGACCCCAGTGTAGAGGGACAGATAAATTTTATAAAATTATGTGAGAATGCTGGAGCTGGTTTGAATATAAATCATTTCACTTCTAGGTATAAAGTGCACAAAAATGATTCACTGATATATTAATTGACCTTTCAACTGAGAACTCAAATTCTTTACAGTTTTTCATTAATTAATCCTCACAGCTGGACTAAATGTGGTTCTCAGATTTTCAGATCCATATGAAAGCTTGAATTTAAACAGAAATAGAAGTATTCTCATGAAAAATTGTTTCAGAAAGACATTTTCATCAACATAATTTGAATGTTAACATAGACACATCAATCACAAACAGCTGTATTAAGCCCATTTAAAACCAACTGTGTAAGCAAATGGCATAATAAGATCTCATATTCCACAAATTAGTAGCAAAACACAAGGGGAAAACTGCAATGAAATTCTGGGCCTCGGGTATATGCTTTATCAGCCTGTATAGCCGTTAGAAGTCCCAGTTTTAAAATATGTCCTTTGAAGTCACAGAGAATGTGACTTTGAACAAGAATAACCTAAGAAAGCATGCACAGAAAACTGAATGAGAAGGATCTTCTCACAGACATTCTGAATGTGTAATGAAGGAGACAAAACCAGAAAAAGGAGGCACAGAAGACAAACAAAATTTTAGACTAAGATCATCTTGTTGAACATATGTGGTTGTTAAGGAGCATGATATTGGAGCAACAAAACTTTAAAAAGACGTTTTCACAACTGAGAATGAAGCAGATCAAAACAGAGCAACTCCAGAGAGAAATTCAAGACAGGTAAATGAACAAGCTCCAATGCAGAAGGTAAGACGAAGGGATAAGACAGTTCTGGTGCACTGTAAACCATAGAAACACAAAGTGTGGAATTTACCTCACCTAATTTATCTATCTAAAAAGTAGATACCAAGTCCCAGCAACTCACCTAGCCTCCACAGAATGACGGTCTTTAGGTGGTTGTCTCCAAAGGCTTCAGTGACTTATCCTCTGAAGGGACCCAGCACTCTCCACAGTTTAAAGAGCCTAGACTCAGCATGTGACATTGAGACAGTTAAATTTAGATGAGGAGCTAAAGAATGATGCTGTAAAAGATGACACAATGATCAGATGAAGAACCAAGTACTGTCGGTTATTTCAAGATCTAGTCTCTCCCACTGTGACAAATGGCATTTCCAAAATCCACTCTTAGCTATTTCAGGACCCCCAAGTCTACCTATCAGGCAGACTGCCTGTTTCTCCCAACAACAAAGAACCTCAACTAACTCAGTCCCTTTTAAGCACTGGCTTATTTCAAGATTGGATTTGCCATCTGAAGTTCCTTTATTCAAGTTTTTTTAATAAGGATAAACAAATGCACTCCATTGCATTGATTTGTTCAGCCACCAAAGATACCAAGTAATAACTCACTTTTAATCTAAAATCAGGTTTCCTATTAGTTATTATCCACATTTAAGTCATTATGAGTCTAATGTGAATTTTGATCAACTGTTTTATCCATATGATAAAAAAGTTTGAATCAAATCACTGCTATATATTGAGTTCAACTTTTGGGCATTTCTTAACCTGCACATTCACATCATGAAGTGACTCTATCCCATTTGTAAACTTTCATTAGCCCTGTGGTATATTACAGGTGTCCTGTTTGTTAGACTCTTGCCCAGCTGCTTAACAGTCACACTTTTAAGCAACCCACAACTCCATTTACACAGCCACAGCAAGTCATTTTTCTGCTTTTCAGGTACACGTAGCATGGTTTCAGCATGTATTTATAGCAAAGATATCTGAATGCATTCCAATGCACAGTAAAAAACAAATCAAGTGAACAGTTCTTTTGGTGGATGGTGAGGATGAATCCAATAAATCAATACAAAAAAGGTAAGTAAAGGGAATATGAGATTTTAAGTCTGTATAGGTCATCAGCATTGATGCTGAAGTCACCACATAGGAAAGAAAAATGAAAAGCAGGAGTCAAAATCAGAGAAGGTGTAGACAGAAAATACTGTTGGAAGATCACAACAATAGCAGAATGGAAGAGATGGGTCAAAAGCAGCATGCTTAAATCAAAAGAAAGAATAAGTAGGAAAAGAAAAGACAGTCTGATATAGAACAGGGAGATTTGATCCTGACATTCCATGTCAATATGTGATTGTGTGTCTAAAAATTATATTGAAGGCTAATGAAAATACATACTTTTAAATTTGATTTTTTTCCAGAGAATAAATTAGAAAGATATTTTATTACAGTTTTGGTGAAGGACCATATTCATTCTTTGATCTACATGTTGTAACAGAAGCACTATCAATATACCTTTTCCTTTAATAAAATCTGATACGGAAGGAGTCTTTTCTATTACAATACCTATTCAGTTTGAGTACCAGGGCCAAAATAAGGCTTATTCCAGCAGATAGCTGAGGTAATTGTTTTGGGGGGTGGGGGGAGGTTGTTGGGATTTTTTACAATATTGACAATCGACCAGGTCTCTGGACTATTTTTCTGCTATGTAATCTATTGTCATTTTCCAAATTGCAATCTCTCATCTCTCAGAAAAATAATAAAATAAAATGTAGTGCTCTTAAATGGGTAAAAAGAGTCAGTCAGGGTCAGTATGGCTCTGCTCCAGAAGTTTCTTTTGAGAAAGGATGCTAAAAGAGAAGTAGTTTTGAAAAGATGGTTTGTGGATTTTGAACTCATAGAAACTAGCTTCATTAAATGCCCAATACTAAATTCCAGAGCAGGCTAAGCTAGGTTTCCTGAGTTTTTTTGAGGGCTGAGGGATGGCTGGGAAACACCAAGGTCAGTCAATTCATAAGTGTCCTCTAAAGCTTACATCTTAAAAAAATATGCATATTGTGTGAATATATTTTTCTCCTACTACAAATTAGAGATAATCAACACAATTTACT
This sequence comes from Apteryx mantelli, assembly GCF_036417845.1. Taxonomy (NCBI): domain Eukaryota; kingdom Metazoa; phylum Chordata; class Aves; order Apterygiformes; family Apterygidae; genus Apteryx; species Apteryx mantelli. Next base: position 157,572,295 of record NC_089979.1, read on the forward strand.
GAAAATTTTTCAATGTAAAAACAACTTTTTTGGCAAAAGCACAGAAACGTTGTGGCGAGTCTAACAATATCAAGCGAGAAAAATACAGTGCAACACAAAACTACCTGCTGTGCTCATTCTTTACAAAATAAGTTAAAGCATTTCTAATTTCAGATGTTACTAATATAAAAGAAGAGGAACAATCTCTTTAAACAATCTCCTACATTTTGATAACCTCTACTGCAGCTGAAACAGCTTTGGAGGGAGCAGCTGGGTCTGTCAAAGCTTATTTTAAAAAAGGAGTAATTGTTTGTTTTGGTCTGCTCACCTGGGCCTTTTGAACTGGAAAAGACTGAGGGATTTTATTTTTCAGGAAAATAATAATAATTGGCATGACTATTTCATCCAAAAAAGACATAAAAGGAAACTTGCTGATGAGCTGATAGGCCTTACTCCTCATTCTAGTGCAAAAAAGAGAAGTCAGCAGCTTATTATGGAGGGGTAGTAAAATGGGAAGAGGGGAGAAAAGGACTTGCTTTTTATGGACAAGTATACTTACTTTCCAGTCATTTGGCATCATTGACTCAAAAATAGATTGTAGATTAGCTGCTCTCACTGTGTGTATACCATGGTTTCTTCTTTAAACATAGTAGAATAACAGCATCTACCTAGAAAGAAACTGGCATCTCAAAATATTAACAAGGAGCTTTTCACAGATTTGTGTTTCTATAATGATTTTTGGAGGTCTTAGGATGACTAATTTTTGAAAGCCACCAGAGAACAAAACTGAAAAAATGCCCATTATTTCAGACTGTATTTGATAAGTTTCTGAAGGGGCAGTTTTAAGCTGGAAATTACTCTGGAATCTAAGCAATTCACAGGAATGTCATTATTTTGGTAAAATTTCACACAGAAAAATGCAAACAATTAAATAAAATAATTAAAGCCGAGTCATTACATTTGAAAGAATTTATTAGAACCTTCTTTTAATTTTTCTTTACATTTTATTTACATTCTTCTAACTTGAATAAGAGCAAATTATAAAAAAGGTCAAAATCAAACTGTTTTTTGTTGTATTAAAATAATCTTTTTTATTTAGTGCAAGCTGAATTAATTGGTACTTGGTTTCATGAGAAGCTTCAAAAATAGTTTCTTTTTATGATCTAGGAGGAACAAAATGATCAAAATGAAGGAATTTGCTGTGGGATGAGAATTCGGAGTTACATTCAGTTCTACTACTTACCTTCTTTCTTCCCTACCTATTCGTATCCTTGATTAGCCCCAAATAAAAAGATGTCTCTAACTACACATTACTAGGTCATTCTTATGATACTGCAGCTCTAGATAAAGAATTAATGCTTTCTGGAAGTAGGCCTTAACAGTTCTTTCTTATACTTGATAGACTACAATCTTTTATTCTAACAGGAGAGAGGTATTTAGGCCTGACCACTTATCTGAGAGTGCAACAATGGCAAGTGTTCTTTCATGAGTAGAATACTGATAAGTAAATATTTTGGCTAGTCATTTATTTCTAGGAAATATGATTCAAGTCAGGACCTGGCTGGAAGAACTTCCTCTGAAGTGTCTGGCTTAGTTAAATAAAGCAGGAGGTGGGTGAAGTTCTCACTTAAGTACAGGTCACTGAATGGTTATATGGAGACTGAGAAAGGGAAATGAGAAAAATGGTCCCATGTTAGTGCTCCTTTGTTCCTAAAGACATTCATGACATAGATGTATTCCAAATACCTTGATTCCTAATCCTGGAAGTCAGATGAGAGTTAGTGGCAGTCATTCTCTGTTGAAGACTGATAAACTATTCTGCCAAAGTACTTCATTTGTAGCATAAGTCCCTTAAAATAAATTTAATCTACCATTGAATTCAAGAGAAGGAATTTGCTTGACAGGGACAGTATATAAGTATATGAACCTGCACATTTACAGCACATATTTGTTGTAGCAAAGTTATGCTTGTCCCACTTTGCAGATGTTGTTCTGAATAACTTGGATACCAAAGTTGCAGTAAATACTATAAGGTGATGCTCCCACTGTCTTATATGTGTTGGATTTGTTTGGATCCTTGCTCTTCATTGGCCTGTTGTGCACCTAGCCAATGCTTGGCTGATTAACCATACTTATTATGCAAATGAGAAGCAAGGGTGAGAGAAGTCAGGAAAATCAGGACACAACAATGTGCAAAATATCATATTGAAACTAACACAGAAGCAAACTAAGGTTCCAGAATTTGACAATTCCGAGTCAAGAGGCTGACTGCAAATAGGAGTATAAGTACCCAAATCCATATTTGCAGTTTGAAAAAGTCTAAATAACTCAGCAGCTATCTGCTGGGCATCTCCTTTGACATGACAATTCCTTATGCACCAATGACTTCCCTTCTGTGCATGTCCAGATATGCCCTGGGCTAGGTGAATTCGCACTTTGTACATGTCTAAATGCACCTAGATCTCAGAAATCAGGTATTGTCCTGGTCAGTTCCCAGCAGGGGCCATTGCTTCTGCACATGCTTAACAACCCCACATAGGATAGGACTTCTCACAAAATGCAACCATGAGAATGGGGAACAGAGCCCAGCTTTGGTGTAATTTCCCTTGCGCCTTACACTGGAAGTGAGAATCCTTGGTTTCCACTCTGTGCTGCAAGCTTTTCATAATAGAAGGACATTGAGCAAACTCAGAAACATCCCTTGAATTTAGGGATCAAACTCAGGATATCCCCAGCCATGGATATTGAAATTTTCTCTCACCTATTTCCCCATTCCCTTAGTCATGTATTCCTTCAGTGGAGGGCTAGAAATCTATAATCTGAGTAAACCACTGAATCCAAGTCTCTGACCTTTGACTAGCCTCTAGGGATTAGACTGATACACAAATTATGAGCACTGCCAACATTTTTCAAAATGTTCTCTCATGTTCAATATTTCCTACTGACTCTTAACTCAGTGTCTTTCTTGATGTATCTATTAGTGCAAACAAAATATCCGCATATACTGTAAAGGGATCTTTAATAACTTCTAAGACTCTTCCTGAAAAGAAGTTATTAAAGAATTTGTTAAAACTACCCATATCAAAGAAAGAATGTTCCTGATTCTAAAACCTCTTTTAATTATAGGACCTTCCAATCATTTGCAATTGTGAATTAATTCTAATAAATATCACATTTTTATATTAATATAGGTGTATAGGTATAGAAACACTAAGGTGAGTTTCCTAACATTTTGCCCAAGGGCAACGTTCACTACACTGGGCAGTGCCCACACAAATATTCAAGCACTCTTAAATTCAGACGATGAATTTCCACTATTGTGAGTCAGCAACTGAACCAAGGCAGGACCCAGCAGTCCTTCATCCATAGCCCATGCTTTAATAATGTAACCAGATTCTTCCAAGCTGACCTGAAGAAAGAAAAAAAATCCCCAGAACTAGCTGCAAAGGCCAAAAGTCTTCAGATTTTTCTGCTAGCTGTATTGGCATGAACACTTTCAAACTCCATATTTGTAACTTAATATTAAGTTTATATTAAATGAATATAGTAGATTAACATTTTAATTTACTCTAGATTTGATTATAGACTCACTGTACTCAGAGATGGAGTATGAATCATTTCAAGGCTGCTGGGTGGAACCTCAAAAATCAAAAAAATTAGGAAAACAATCAGTCAGAAAACAAGCATACCAAAATCTTCCTAGTGTAAAAATATGGTGTCTGGTAATAAAACAATATTTTTCATTGCAAAACACCACAGGATTACATTGCTTACCTTTAAAGGAAATGTCAGGACAAAATAGGAAAAAAAAAATCTTTCAATTTTGATTTTAATTTTTTTAATTCTGTACATTTTTCTTTCAAATTTTCATCTTTTAATGATGGAGTATGCAAAATAAATTATTTCCTGTGCATTTTCTCTCCACTTTTTCTTTATACTGTTTTCCATAGTAACTTCTTAATATTTTTCCACCTTTTGCCAAAATCTAAGGGGTAAAAATAGACACAGAAAAAAGTTCCACACTTTACAAATTCTATCAGACCTACTGATAAAAAGAGAAAAGGAGCTTTTAGAAAATTATCTAACTTGAGATTTCTATTTAAATAATAAAAAAGAAATTAAAAAATCCTCGAAGGAAAAAAGTATAAAATAAAATTTTGTACAATTTTCAGAGAAAACAGGCTTTCTCCCTGTTTTTTTAAGTCAGCTGTTAATTATTCTTTGTAGCCTGAAAGCTATACCTTCTTTAGGTTTTCCTTTGTGTAAGGGTACAGATAAATCACCAGGTGCCTCTTTGCATTTATAATAATATAAATAACTTTAGTAATCCACCCATGTATCCTAGGGACTTTCTCAATTTTTTGAACATTCAGAACAAATCAGTCTTGTCGTATGTTTGAAGAATGGGCAAAGGTTAGGGCTTGTTCCTATTTCATCGGAGTTAGTCTGGCCATGATGATTCGGTAGGAACTCATTCATTCCCATGGCAATGCAGGGAATTCTGTAAAACTCTGCTTCTGTCATGGCAAATGGGGCAACTTTTGTGTGTGAAAATACACCAGTTGAAGGCAAATATCAGGTAACAGACAAACCTAAGGTCCTTGAAAATACATAATTAATTTCAAAGGGATTTGTAAATAATTCATAAATTCAAAACAGGTCAACAGAAATTTGGGAGCACTCCAGTACAATAATACACAGTGAAACTCAAGGTAGGGATTCTTAATAAACTAAGAATTAGAGAAGTTCCCTTTCAGGGACAGCTCCTACCCCATGGCTTCCTTCTAGGTATCACAAAAGGCTCTTAAAGCCACCCCCAAAAGCTACCAAACAAATATCCTAGTAACTTCTTTGCACCTCAGATTCCTCACGAGAGGACAGCATTCCCCAAAGACCTTGTCACCAGGGCTTTAGCGAGAGGCGGACACATCCCTGTGGGAAAGACCCTGCCTGGACCTGTCGGGAGCAAGGCTCTCCTCAAAGAAGGCAGGAATGGGCACTTTGGCAGAAGGGTCAGTCTGAGCATTTCTGTCTCTGCAGCTCTTCTTCTTCTTCTAACACCTCCACAGGCATTATCCAGGATGCTGTACCAGGGATTAATGCAATTCTAACCAAACCTAACCAGAAACCTCTATTTTTAGGAGAAAAGCAAAGTCCATTCCTTTTGCCACTCTTCTTTATTTCGGCTACACTTGCCATAAGCTTTCAGAGAAAGCTAATGAATCTGGCTCTCTGTTGTCTCCTTATTCATCTCCCACAAAATAAAGATGCATAAACAAGTTACAAATTGGATATCGCACAAAACCAAAAAGTCCAAGACTTAATTGTGAGTATTGTCACATCTACCAGGTATCACTATCATATCACTGCTATCTGTTCATGGAAATAAACTTAATTCCCCCTATACAAAGTGTGGTTTTCCTAGAATATTTTTTTCTCATTCTAAAGCAAATAGAAAAAATTGTAATAATTATAACAGAAGCTGTCAAATACATTTTCTTCCAATAAAACATTAACATATTAGTGGAAAAGGAAAACATACTGGTTTGTGATTATAAAGGAAGTCTTTTGCACAGACTCAGCATAAATTTAACTATGTTTATTGCACTGAAAGTGATTTAAAATTGTAGTTAGCCCATTGCTTTCTTTGTTTGTTCACAAAATAAGTGGGTCACTATGCACCTAGCGTCTGGCTTCATCAGTTTCTTAAGAGCTAAGCAATGATATAATCAAAACAGCTACCATTTTTCTGCAATCATTCGTTATATCTGAATACATATATATTTCAGTCTCTATTGCCTGATTTCTGTTTACTGCTTCAAGCATATGTGCAATGATTGTGTTCAAGTCAGCCTCTCCAAAGTGAATAGTCTATTTTTCATGATCTCTTTGTCTTTAATGGTCATGCTTAAAAAAAAATTCTGCAATTTTCAATCCAAAAGCATTACCTCAAATTGTCTTCTGAAAATTTGGAAACAGAATCATTAAATAGAAATTGCAGACTGCTGTTGCCATTTTTCAGTTATATTTTGGACCTTAATTGAATCATCCGTCTATTTTCAGCTTTTATTAGTACTATTTATTTGTGTTCTAGTCAGCCCTCAGGGTCACCATTAGACAATCAGGATTTCAGTATGCTGAATGTAGAGAGGCACATGATGGGAAGACAGTCCTGAAGTCAAATGCATTACAACATAAATAACCCCTGCTCTGAAACTCATCCCCTGCTTTTAATTTTAGTGATAAAAATGAAGAAAAAGTGGGAAAAGTCATTCGTTTCACACTTGGGCTGGGATGTGAGATGTAGGTGAATGCTCTGTTGTTCAAATTAGAAGTGAATTAATTTAAGTACTCTCATGTATCTTTAACTGTACATCTGCTCAGTCATAATAGGCACCGATGGGATTGGAAAAACATTGATCCTCAACAACATGGATAATTTCCATCTCCATTATATGGCCATTGGATCAATATGATGAGGAGGTTATTTAATACAACCTTATATTTGATACAACATTATATTCTGTGTTTAAAATAACACTTGAGAAAGGGAAAATCCACTTGCTTGTACTGTCCTCAGCATCATCATATACTTGGAGCTCAGTACTAGGGTTTGTGGGGGGGTTTTAACCTGTGCAATGGTTTTGGTTTTTGGTTTTGGGGGAGTTTCGTTTTAACCACAGTGGGCAGATAAAACATGACATGAAAATTGATTCGTCTTACTGCCACAGACTGTGAACTATAGTCTTGGCAGAGCCACAAATTTCTTTTACTTGGACCTGCTTTGGAGTTTGTAGCTTCAGGCAAAGAGGTGGACAAGCACCTGGGGGCAGTGGCATTTGAACCACATCAGTAAGTCAGATGAGGTGTCTAACACTGAGCTCTTTAATATGTGAAACACTTCAATAAGAAACAATGTTTGAAGTTTGGAGTCTGAAAAGGAAACTGCCTCTGTGGAATCGCTATATAGTAGACAATACTGGCCAAGCACAGCTTGAGGAAAGCTTTGCTTCTCCAGAGTGCTGAGGTAGCACAGCTCTGCAAATACATCAAGCACAGTGATGCTGAGTTGCAGTTTATTCTGTTCTCAAATGAAAAGTCTCTATATGGTCCTTAAAACTAAAACCAAAGACAAAAGCAAATATACACCTTAGCAATGGCAGAAGAGAGCCAAAGCTTATCTTGAGTAGGAAACACACAGCAACAAATTCTTTATGCCTTGTGTGTAACTGGCATGTTTGTTTATTATTAAAATATCTATTTTAGCACTGTTTACATCCTGCTATAACCCACAGAAACTAAAATGACTGGAGAGCTAAATCAGACAGAAGCTATGCAAAGGCGTGTAAGACATGCAGGAACTCAACTGTTCTTTAACATCATCAGTGTTACCCAGAGGTCTTGCAACTTGGGTGATTACTTTGACTTTTAACCATGACCTCTGGCATTGGCCATCTCTCTAGAGGTAAGAGAAATAAACAACAAAGGTCATCATACTTGCTCAGAGGAAAGGAAAAAGTTTTATGCAAATTAATCATCTGTGAAACATGGTTTATGGTTCCATCAATGACAAATGGCTCTTAGGTAATGGCAGGAACAGTAATCCAATTAACAATCATGCAGCTAGCCAAGTGATTTGGGATCTTTCTTATGAAAGTTACAAGCGCAATCCCTGAACATACGCCACATCAATAGATTTCTTTGTATAAGCTCAACAGTGGCTGTACCTTTAATCTTTTTTTTAATGATGATTCATGCAAGCACTAGAAACAGAGTGTAAATGTATACACTCATTCATATTCCATATAGCAATTGCAACATTAATACATATGCAGGCATCTTCATGAGTCCCTTGTAGTAACTTGTAATGGCATTGTTCCATGACACTGCTATAGTAAGAGTAGAGAAAACAAGCTGGAAGGGGGATGCAAGTCTGAGCAACTGTAGGTGGAACAAGCACCTTTCATCACACTATTCCCATTTTTAGTACTAAACATGTTGTTCCTGTTGCAGCATCCTCTGCCCTTAACAATTTTTCCTGTATAGAACACGCATGTATGCATATGCTATGACAAACAGAGTAAATTAACATCTTACCATCCAACCATCCAACTGTCAGGGGCCAGTTTTGTTACAGAACGGAAATGAATCTTAACAAGTAGCAGTGTCTGGGAGCATATGAAGTAGATAAATGCTTGTCAAAGTTAGCTAGGAAAGCTTTCCAAAAAAGGATTTTAAACAGTTGTGCCAGTACAACTCCTACTGTGGGAAACTCTGCTTCCCATGAACTTTTCATGTTGATTATAAAAGTCTTACACTAGTAAAGAATATACCCTTTCCCATAAAAAATAGCTGTTCTACAAAACGTAGCTTTATACTATCTCTAATGATATCCATATGAAGGTGATTTGTGCTGCTTTATAATCATTGGAATAGCTAAAGTGGGGGACTTTTTAATATGCAGACAAGAGTTATATTATTCCTTTAGGTAGTAGATATGAAGAAAGAGTCAACACATTTCTGAAGTCATGTTGCAGTGTTGATATTTAGTTTCACTTCAGTTTGGAACAACCCTTCCTCCCCTCTACCTAAATTCTTAATGGAAAATAAATCTGGCAGGCCACAATACCAGACTGTCTGACCCAGACCTAAAGGTTCATGGAAACCAACCCTTCTGATGAACTCCAAGCATGGGAATTTAGAAGCGAATACTCCCATGGCTTCTGACTCAGTATGCCAGGAAATTGTAGCCTAAAGCCTTGACATTTTTTGTCAGGCAAACTGCAGAGGACCTGATCCTGAAGCCTTGGGAGCTGCCTTTTTGCTGTCCATCATGAAGATTACTAAAAAATGGGGTATATGAATTGGCAAGAAACCAGGCTTTACAAATGAAAAGACACAGGAGTAGAGCTCTGCCTGAACTACGCCTATAGGCAGCCAAAGCTTCAATGATATCAAAACATCACCATGTAAGGTTTCATATTTCATGAATTAGCATTGTTCAGTGAATTCCTCAATAGCTCTATCTCCAAGTCATTGATGTCCTTTAAAAAGAGAGAGGGAGAGAGAGAGAGACAGTTGAGAGCATTTATTGATTTCAACTCAAATCTAAAGCAAAAGTAAAAACCTACCAAAGTCAGCTTGCTGGTAGGAAGGTAATGATTCATACTGCTTCTATTATAGATAGGAAGAAATGAACCTATCTGGATATGAAACAGAAATAAAACTTATCAGGATATGCGGGCTGCACCACTGATCTATGAAGCTAGACTGAAGTTAAAAACATTGTTAACACAGCAAATGAAATTTGAGATTGTTAGATCTGTAGCTTGATTTTGAAATCAAAGTATTTTAGCTTAAAAAAAGGAGGGGAGGAGGGAGAGAGAGAGTGAGAGAGAAACACTTTAGATGAACATTCAAATCCATCTGCATTTATCCAGATGGAAGCCTAAAACCTTTTAAGGTCCATTAATTGTTACCCTGGTTGCTCAAGTTTCCCTGTATCATCCAGCAGAGATTTTTAACCTTAAAAAGTATAGGATAATGAGTGCTTATATGACACAAAGGAACTACAGTGCACACAAAAAAATAATGATTCTGTCAGTTACAAAAAGTATTTAGCAGCATAGAGTATATTTTTTTTACCAGTGTTGCAGTTGACTGCCTTCAATGTCTGTTGTCTCCAAGGCTGAGTGAATCACCTTTTAAATATATATAAAGATCTCCTGTGAAATCACTTTGTCAGTAGCTCAGATGCACAAGGTAGAGATAATCCATATCAAAAATTCCTGACAGTGACTGTGTTTCTTTAGCAGGTCTTTGAAATCTTCCTACTCAGTGACCTCAGGCTTCAATGAGTCCCTGTAAAAAAGTCAAGCTGCTGTACAAAGGTAATGAATGCACAGATTCATACTGCCACTATTGCAGCTATGGAAAAAAAAAAAAGAACATTTCTGGAAATGGAAATCTGTGAAGTTTATATTTAGGAAAAAAAAGGTAACAAAATCTCACTGATTTCATAGTGCCCATCGATCTATACTGTCAGATGGGTTCAACACTTCTTTCACTCCATGACACTTATCTCCAAGTCATCTACACTGTATACACATTGCGAACCCTTTTGTCCACAGCCAAAAGAGCCAGAGGATAGTTTTGCTTGGGATGTTTCACCATACAAGCAGTATGGATGTGGCCAGTCTATTGCATAAAGCCTACACTTGGGTGGTATAGACACGAGCTTGCTTGTCTGGAGTGAATAACAAAGAGATAACAAATGTATTCATACTGGAACAAGGCACTAAAGATTAGAGGGTTTTTTTCTTTCTGCTCTAACCGTTCTTTAGGGCACCCTTCCATCAGGACAGATATGTGGAATAGCTCTTTCTTTCAAGACCCTGTACATAGGTTTGCCAAGACAGAGTGTGACCAGCTAGAGAAAGAGGAGGAAAATGAGGCAGTTCTCTACCTACGTTTTTTTTCCCTTTCTCTTCTAGTACAAAACCTGCCCAATTTAAATGGTAGATAAGGCCCAGAAATATGGAAGAAACAACAAACAAGCCATAATTTAAAACTACCTGTGGTGCTCCTTCCCCCTTGATTATTTTACTGAGTAGAGGGGTGGTGGGTTGTGGTACGTGGCTTATTATGCACAGTGAATGGTTTATTATGTAAGAATGCAGCCAAATAGCACTTATTGTTCACTGCAATGCACATAATATTATGCAAAAGTGAACTTGCTATAGTCATTCATTGCAAAAATAATGAGAAACAATAGAAGATTGTACTATGAAGAGTCTCTTTTACTCCATTGTTCTGCATATGTTTATACACAAAGAAAAAATGGCAGATGTATTCCTTAAAATTCAGCCAGTGGGCAAACTACAGGACTCCGTAAGTGAGGGCTGAACAAGTCCTCCATCTGAGTGAATTCATTTCAGCCCATACTCATCTCACATGCTATTCCCTACCAACAGCCACCAAGTCAGGAGCATAATCACTCTCAGCTTCCCCTGTAGTCGGTGTAGAAATATAAACAACGCCAGCAAGTGATTCTCCCTCAATAACTCACCTTTTGGTTTCACCTGTCTGAACCCATTGACCGTACAGCGGCGGTGTACAAAGGATGTGGCCCCGTGAAACAGCAGCATGGTGGCCTGGAGGTGATGCCAGTAATTTAGTGGCTTGATTTTTCCTCTTGTCCTAGGAGTGGGGATGAGGATGCGTATCCATGCTGCTCCCTCATGGTACTTTTGAGCCACTGCTGTTCCACCCACTCACCAGTGGCCCGAGCAATTACGCATTTTCTCAGGCAGTGAGTGGTGCAAGCTCACCCCAGAAAAATAAACAAAACCAAGTTTACCCCTTGCCTTGTCTAATTAGCACTCCACACGGCCTCCCAAGGAGGGAGCAAGACATGTTTAATGAAAGAGATTTTTTTTTTATAAAAACTCCATGGGACTTTAGGATTTGCCCCATCTTTTAATAACAGACATTATAGATAGTGTGCTTTTAGATAGGTAGATAAACACATATGTAAGTGTGTATGATCAACAATCAGACCTTGGAAATACATGAATACAAAACATTTCCAATTAATTACAAGTCCATCTGGTCTCTGTGGGCTGTTAGCAGGGTAGTTAGTTTCATAGTTGCAAATTCAGGAGCTCAAATTCAAATCCAGCTTGTAAACTTTGGATTGCACTCCAGTCTGCAGTCATTAACTGCTCTCAGCCTGAGGGCCATACTTCTACCTCCAGGGCTATTTTTGAAACATAACACTCCAGTCTTGGGGTCCAAAGTGTTCTTACATTTTATTTTCCCAGCCATGTGTATAGCATTTTTTATGCTTTCACGTCTGTTTAATATGTAAACTGCATGTGACACAAGGACACATAGTTTATGTATTACCATATTTTATGAAAGAATTCAAATTCAACCAGCTGAACTGAAGGGTATGAAAGACCTTACTCTAAAATATTAAATATATTTAGGGTACTTATGACACACATCATTATCAGGAATACTGGACAACTAGGATAAAGACTGCTTTTGCCATCTGCAACTTTCTGACAGCCCAGGAATTTTTACTTAAAATGGATAATAACTTTATGGACAGCTTAAACTTCTCCTAATAAATTCTACTATGTACTCACATGTCTTGACATATCAGTTACCTTCCAATATAAAATAGTTGACAATCTTTCTGGGAAAATTCAGTGAAATTCAGTGAATAGTAAGTACCATCACAAGACTACAAAGCCAGTTCCTATTGTCTGTGTTCCTTCTAGCAACTGGTTCTCTGGAAAAAGTCATGATGACATGGTTCTAAAAACCTGAAAATTGTATCACAATAATTTCTGACAGAGGTTTTACTGTTATGCCATCCATCACAACAAACAAACAAAAATACTGATCAATTTGAGGGAATACATTCCTTTAGGATTCGCTATTTCCTGAGAGTTTTTGGAGTTGGGAAGATGCTTAAGACTGAAGAAGAGGGTTCCTTGGGAAGGGCCAGAGCAGGACTCCTGAGCGGACACAAAAGGGAATGCTCATCTCTTTTTCTCATGTATTTAGTTTCTGATTTCTGGCCTTCCTCTTATTAATTCATGGCAAACCCACTTACTCTACCACACTGGTATGGGGCAAGAGGTTGAACGGCATAATGTCATGAGTTTTGAAAACCGGAGACTTTTTTGGTGTGCAGAAACCTCAGCAGGTTACAACTCATGCTTCCCTCTTGCTGTTTTGTGAGTGGGCAGATCAGAGTGTGACCTAACTGCTTTTTTAACAAGAGGTTCATTATTTCAACACTGTTCTGTTCAGCCTCTAGGGTTCTGGATGATGAAGACAAGTGGTGAAATGCCGAACCCATAATTTCCTTGCAAACTGCTTAGACTCATCATCCCACTGACAGACCTTACTATATCAGATTATCATGTCTGTTGAAGAATATTGATATGCATGAACACAACAGTTTACTTTCCAGGAAGACAGTCCTGGGAAAGTGAGAGTAATAGAGTAGGTTTGTTTCCTGGTTTGTTTTCCCCTGTGCAACATAAACATCTCTGTTTGCTTTGCTCTGGGAGTAATTTCTTCTACATTTCTACCATAGCCTTTTTGTTTAATTTGACACTTGTCACTTGCCAAACAAGGTTAAACGCTGTCTTCAATGTTGCTATTCATTTGCAGTCAGTATAATGCACTTCTGGTGCTTTCCTTACATAATATAAAGAGACATCCTTCAAACTGATAGTATGGCCTTGAAATATCATGTCCCAACAATACTGTATTAACAGATGTATTCTCTGCCTATAAGATGTTGTCCTCAGTATGCTGTCCTCAGTAGTCACAGTTCATATTTCAGCTAAGAAGCATGAACATTTTCTTTTCTCAACTAGGCAAATACATACTTCAGCTCCAGACTTTGCTCCAGCATGCTTTAACCAAATGCAGTGTACATCTTAAAAGAAAAAAAAAACTCAGTTTTGTCTTCACTTAAGAAAATCTTTATTAGAGGCTTAAAAACATGTATTTGGCACAGGGGCTCACTTCTTTCTGTAGTAACAATTGGTGGACTATAATCTGTTTTAGATAATACTGGCAGTCAGGTGAATAAATTAACATGTTTCTATCCAGCTTACAGTTTCCTCTGGCCTTGGAAAGTGGCAGATATAAGAAGCATAGAAAAATAATTTTGTAGCAACCATCACACAAGAAATTTCTGTCATTGCAGATAGTGAAGATGATTCCCATTTTATGTATTTTCCGTCTTCAGATCTGCCTAAGATGTGGCATGTTCTATCTTTTATTTACAATGACCAATGCTTTCTTTCATTAATTCCATTTCTTCTGCTTTGCTTATGATTTTGAGAAAAATAAACCTATTCACTTCTGCTTTAACCCTATACTTTAGAAAGATGGATGGCTTCTGAAGCTCTATTGATTATTTTTCTATGCATCTTCTACTCAAGAGGCATCTTCTACACTTCTTTAATGGTTGTGGATCTGTGATCTTACATTCAGTTCACCATCCAACTGAGCCCAGCATATTTCTCACCTGCATTGGATTTTCTTTTCCTGGTAGTATCATAAATATGTGTCTTCCAGTCCATTATTTGCATATTTCTTTGGACTCAGATTTATCCCACTTAATTCCACTTCCAAAACTTAAAAAAAAAGACCTATGTTAAGTGCCTGGTCACCTGCAGTTCCCTTCACAAAGAGATGGAAGGAAGAGATCCTCACGGACTGATTCAGTTCTTACAAGATTCTCTGTAGGTGATTTTCTTTCTCCATTGACTGTAGAGGAAAGCCCTGTATAGAGAGAAGGTACCTGGGCTCCCCATGTAGACACTTTGGTTATATGCCTAAAATATGGCAAAATGAAAGAGCTTAAATTGAAATAAATTCACTGCTAAGCATTGAGTTCCACCCCATTGCCTTCATGTGCTTATGGCTTTCCTTTTGGTGCTGATTATCACTGTTTCTATCATCGCATTGACTTATGCATCTGTGTCCAACTTTAAGCCTATACATTTTCTGTATGATTTCGAATCTGCAGTTCGTTTACCTCACTGTGTAGCATTTTTTCTAGGAAGAGTTCTTCTCTAAAACTAACTAAAAATGTTACCATTATCATCCTTGTCTGAGCTGTGCTTCCTCTGTTGGTGCTTGGAAACTCTTATACACTGAAATAATCTACTGAAGCATTTTTTTCCAGTTCCAGGCATCGCCTGGACCTATGGACTTTTCCAGCTCCTGTGAACCTCCTTTGAGCTCTTAATTATGAACCAATCCACGTGTCTTTCTGTCTCAGGTATCATTCCTTGCAGTGTTTCAGATCTTTCATCATATCCAACATGTGCAAACACCTACTGTTCAAAGGATGATTTCCTCCACATGGAAAATTCTAATTACTTCATCAGTGGCAAGTTCTGAATCGTTTGGCAGTCTCTTTCTGAGTGTTTTGCCCTAGGTGCTCTCATGATTTAGTCAGATGTTAAGAACTGAGCTAGCTCCAAAACTGATAGATTTGTACAACCTCAAATTGTACAAATTCCACCACAAATTCTTGCAAACCTTTTTTCTGAATCTGTCTAAAAACATATCTTTCACGTTTCACTTTTTATGTGAGGTGTGCAGTATTCCTTGAATTTTGTACTGCACTTTCACAGTTAGCTTCCTCTGCTTGAGTTATTGAAAACCATTAAAACATCAAGTACTTCAAAACCACCTACTGTCAGAAATAAGGCTGCCTTCTGTCTGTCTTCCTTTTTGCTGGTACACATTTCTTGTAGTTCTTTTAAAACTTCCTTCAGCTGTCCTCCATGTTCCCCAAGGGGTTTAACTCTCTTGGAGCCTTTAACTACTCCTTTCTTCTAGGCAGGGTGTTGCTCAGTTGATTTTATTCCTGTTGCAGTGCTTCATTCAGGAGTCTCATGGAGAGAGGTGGCAGAGATCGGCTCCACTTGGTGAATAAGCTCTTAAAGTGCAGCGCTATTTAAGCCATCCTTCCTTCACAACATATCACTTGCTTCCAATTATCACAGGCCCAAATGTCCTGAAGGGGCAGTTTCCCACAAAATGAGAGGCAGCAAGAGAGAGAGCTCAGATGTCCGGGTACGAACAGCTGCCGAGAACCCAGAACTGGCTGTGGCCTAACAGGAAAATGTTAGACGTGTTAGAGAGAGGATCAAATGTGGAGGCTATTGGGCCTAAATAACTAGCATAATCTTTTCTCTTCTTGTGATCTTCTTATTTGTGTCCTTCTGGATCCCTGGGCAATAAAACAGTCTCTGTGGCAGAAAAGAGCAACTGCATCTCAAATGAAATGGCAACCAGAGACAGATCTACAACGGGTTTTCAGTCATGCAATGAGACCAGCAGCAGAAGAGAGTAACACATCTCAACAGGAAGAAATTATGCCACTTTTATCAAAAACACACAAAAAAATGTATGGCGGTGTTCTAAGATTCACTTATTCTTATGAGAGTTCAGAAGTATCTTCATTATCTGGAGAAAAAAAAACTAACTGAAACTGTTGCTGTTGTTGATACTGGGTTTTCTACCATATTGGAATAGAATCAAAATATGTTGAAGTTTTTCAAAGAGAAAAAAAAAAAGAGAGAGAGAGATGGAAATATGGCTTGGGTGCTCAGTTGAGATATGAACTCTTCTTGCACCTGTTCCTCTTTGTATAAATAATTAAATATTCACTACCTTAGAAAGGTGGAGAGTGGCTATCGATAGACTGATGATAAAGGGCCTTACCTAGGCTAGGAGAGACCTATGGGTGAGCCCCTTTTCTTAATTAGGTTAATCAGAGACTTGAACAGTCTAAAATGCTCAACTGGATGTTGTGGTTGTCAGCATATGGTTGCCCTGAGATGAAGATCTTCCCTTTCTCTTCCCAAAAATCTCACCCTGACACCAAAAAATTTGATACATATTACCTAGAAGATGTTACATTTTGAAAACATCATATTTTTATTTTCCTAAAATTTTTGTTTCAGAACTGTCCTTGTTGAAAATTTTCTAAGCAGTTATGATGAAGAGCTGGGTCCATGCAAACTTAACTGTTGAAAATAGATGAGTGTTTCATGTGAGGAAATTTTTGCAATACTTTTTCTTTTTTTTCAAATGTAACAAAGAATGTTATTCACTTTCAACAACAAAAACCCTAAAAAAGTAAAAAATGCAATGCTTTTGTGTAAATCAAAATTTTCTTCATCAAAAAGCTTATTCTTTGTAATTTTTCACCCAGAAACATTTATTTCATCTTCTTGATGAGCTTTATATCTATTCTTCTATTTACAAAGTATTCAATGAAATTCTTCATTCAAGACTTATATCGGAAAGGTAACTCTTTCTTCTTATTAATGGCAACAGAGTTATTTCACCACTACAGCATTTCAGTTGTGTGCTGTTGTGATAGGATGGAAATAACTCTAATTATACAGTGGTAAAAAATAGAGTTATGCAGGAATAGTCAACTCCCATAAACACAGGAAAATTGTTTTGCATGTGAGATGGTTTTTAAAAAGTCACATAAAAGGAGGTTAGATTTGCTTGCAAATTTAGGAACTAGTACATAAAATTACCACCAAGAGTCCATCTCTGTCTTCATTACAATGAATTGTTGAGTTCCTATGCAAACAACTGGCCAGCACACTTTGGATTCCAGGACATTGTGATACCCTGCTGTTGTTTTGATGGAAAAAAAGGAATGATGAAACAAACTGGGCATTTCAGCTCTGCTGTACCTCAACTTAAAACACAAGATGCTGTGAGTGTTGTTCTGTTGTACACTGATCAATGTGATTGTACCTTTGAAGCTGGCTGTACATCATGCAGCAAAGATATCTTTGATTAATCCCCTCCTGGTTAGTTTAAGTGATAGAAAGCCCCCTGAGGACTCAGGCTTGCTCTCCTTCTTTGCAAAGATCAGAGACAAATACTTTCTTCCTGTGTTATTCTTGTCTTGTGTAAAGAGGATTTGTACAAGGAAGTCCCTGGTGTAAACAGTATTGAAAAATTGTTCTAAAGGATTAAAGCTTCTGTAATGATCTGACCCAGGGAGTGTGTCTTCTAGCAGCCTGTGAGTGTGTCTTCTAGCAGCCTGCACTGATGCATCAAGGTTTAGGCTTCAAGTAATGAGCCACTGCAGTAGAAATAAAATTTTGAGAGGGTGTGAAAGAGAGAAGGCTCACCCATCAGTAAATTTATTAGAATAAATATGAGCGAGAAAGTCCTTTCTATTTAAAGAGAATAAATTTAGCCCAATAAATTATACAAACAAGAGCACATTACCATAACATCTACTTTTTTGCCTCTTTATATGCCATGAGAATAAAAGCAGGTGAGTAGCAGAAAAGTAGAGGTAGGATGAAATGCTATAGCATCAGTGAATTCTCAGACTGTTCCTATACTATTACTTTAAGGCTGAAAGGGACACGTTTTTTTTCCTACATCAGAATGTTGTCCAATGTCACTTTTAATTCAATAAGCGGAAATGTCTGTATGACTGTCAAAAAAATCACTACAGTTCACTGAACTTTCAACAACTTTATCCGATATGAATTTATTTTCTTAGACACTGCCAGGAAGAAGGCCAGTTTTTGCACCTTAGAGAAGAGTTCATGCTTACAGCGAATAAATCTTGAAGTCTTGCAAATTCATTGCCTGTCTCTTACCAAATGTGCATTTATTAGGTTAGCTGTTAGTCAAGAGACTAAGGAAAAGGCAGAATTATTCTATATAATGAGCAGGAGACTTATACAGGACTTTGGCTTATTTATTTTTTAAATATAGAAGCCAGTGGAGCTGTTGAACTATAAGGTCACATGTCCTCAGAGCAAAATCATTGTGTCAAGATCTCATTCTGCTTATAGTTCTTTTCTTGCAGCAGGAAGACTAAACAGGAAAGAGAAATGTGGACTGAACACCAAAACAACACCTGAAAGAATTCCTGTTCTTCCACAGAAGAACTCAGGAAAGAAAGACAAAAGGAGAAGTTAATTGTTGCTGCTTTTCTGTGTAAATAATGACTTTGGTCAGGAAAGTTACTGTATGCATGGATATATATACATGATGATTGCCTGGGCAGCTTCAATTCTCATTTTTAGAGTTCCAGCTTCTTGGCTGAGCAAATTAGTTGCTCTTCATTGGTGCTTATTTGCTGTTGTGTGAAAGGGGGAGATACTTCTTACTTTTCATGAAGGGACACAGAAAAATTCTGTATGTGAGTTATAGATGACTATATGGATCAAAAGTGGTGTAGATTTAAATTTACCACCCAACATCTGCCATATAAGTCAATGGAGTAATAGATAGCAGTAGTTAGTTGTCATCCTTTCAGTGGACCACCTCTTTAGTTTGGATGAGCCTGATAGTCACAGCAAGGAATACAGAGACTTGGATATTCATCTGCCCCAAGTCCTGGGAGCATGGCTTAGGGGTCATGGACTCCCTGTGCATGTCCTGGGATCGCTCCCTTCCCATCCCCACTGATACCTGACCTGTGCTACCTTCCAACTTGTCTTAGCTCTTCTGCTGTCTCTCCTGTCCTCCCTTCATCCTCTCTTCTGTCCCAGTCCCAAATCCACTGTTCAGCTAGGTGTCCTGTTTGAATCCAAGGCTGTAAACTGGTGAAATATTAAAGATGGCACTAAGAGAAGTAGTTCCACCTTGCTCCCCCCCCCCCCCAGTTGGTTTAGCGTCCTATCAGACTATAGCCTGAACCTACCCCAAAGTGGTCCTCATCACAGTCTGCCCATGGATCCCATGAGAGTCTCCAGCACTCACATTCCTGCCCCAGGCCACCTGCCCTTGTCTCACCCTGCTCTTCCTATTGACTAGCTGTTAGTTCCCATCTCTTTTCCCAGACAATTTGCATCTCCTATTCTCTGCTTTTTCTCCCTCTTACTGCTTTGTTTCTGCTTCCTTTGCCCTGAGTTCTCTGTTGGCAGTGTACTGGAGTAGACGACTTGCTGTTGGCCTGCTGCTTGCGGGGCTTTTGCACTGGGGTCTGCTAGGTTCCTACCCAGATATGAGTGACAAGGTTAGTCCACCACAGTGAATCAGAGGTGACTGGCAGTATATTTGAATGGAGAACTGTAAAAAATAAGTTCTTTGGTGGGTGAAGCTAATAGGTGAAACCAACCTAGACTGGACAGGATTCTCACTTAATATAAATCAGCATAGTTCCATTATTTTATATTTACTAACTTCCCAGTCTTGTGTATAAAGGTAAGAACATTGCCAACACAACCTCTAATTCATCAGGGTGCTTAAGCACATATTAATCATCTATATTTTTTCACTAAAGTATTTAGCAGATGTTTTACTTTAATTCTTATAGAGGTCAGCATATAAGAGCACATTTAAATGCTGACCATATTAGAATTAGGATGAAGCATCTGGGCCCGAGAAGAAAAATAGTCTGCTGAGCAAAAAGCAAAAGAAATTTGAAAAGATAAAAATATCAAATCTGTTCTTCTTTTACACAACACCTGGTCATAACAGAATACATATTTGAATATCCAGATTATCAGGCACAACTTCTACTAGTTCTGGTGTACTTTAATAAATTTGGTGCCTTCTGTAAGTTTATTTTACTGGATACATTTCTTGGTAAGCTGAAGTGGTCCCTTCAAAGATTTCATCTTTTCCCATCGTACTTTCCTGTTTTTGGCACATTTAATGTACAACCAAGGAAGAGTAGACCAAGAGGAGAGGAGCACTCTGGAAAGCAATCATGGATTCTCCAGTTACTGCTGAAATAATTCCCTGAAGAGGCTGTGTTATGCTTCCTTTCCATTTTTATCTGGCAATACTCAAAAGTACATCAGATGTATGACCTCTTTTGTCCTACACTTGTCCTCAAACATTAATTAGTTTATGTTTTATGACTGACTCTTGCTGACTAGTATCTCTGAAGTTAATCATGTCACTTGGGACATTTGTGTAAGCTTAGGTCCTATGTAATAGCACTAATTATAAAATTAGTTGTAAGGTTATTTGGCTATAGAATTATGTTGTTTCATGTGGGTACAGGAAACAAAAGGTAAGTTTTCAGACGTCACTGGTGAGAGGAACAAATCAGGTGTGAACTGGTCTCATGCTGCTCACCAGTTCTTTAACGTCTACATTTGTCTTTCTTCATCTTCCTTTCCCTCACCAACAGCAACATACTATGGCAATAGCACTTTTCCATGTCAGTGGGGCAGCAAGAAGTAGGGCTTTAGTGCAAAATTCTGCACAAAAGCTCAGTGCAGAGAAGGAGGAATGGGAAGCCAGGATGCTTGAGATGATTTCTACAGGAATAGAGGAATATATCTCTCTTCTTTGCATGTATCCACGAGTAGTGTCATCACCTCACTATCAGAATCACAAATGCAGAGAATCACAAAATATTTGGATTTTGAAGTGACCTCTGGAGATCATCTAGTCCAACCCCTCTGCTCAAAGCAGGGTCACCTAGAGCAGACTGCCCAGGACCATGTCCAGTCAGGTTCTGAATATCTCCAAAGATGGAGACTTCACAGCCTCTCTGGGCAGCCTATTCCAATGTTCAACCACCTTCACATTCGGCTAAGCAGGATAAAGGCGCAGGCTAAAACAGGAATAATTCTGTGCCCTGTACACACCTAGTACAATATATATGGATAGCACTCCTGAGAACAGCTGTTTCAATCATTAACAGTCCTAACACATGACAGAATAAAGACTTATGCCAATGTCAGTCATTCTCTTGCTGCTAGATCTTAAGCACACAAGGGAGAACCCCACTTATGCTGCCCTATCAAATACAGGAAACCAAGTTGTTTTCATTCACAAAATGCTGGTGGAAAAATCTAATCCAGGCAGAGGACACACTAGCAGTACTGCAATGAGTGGCAGGCTGAGACTGAAACGTTCTAAGTTTCAGTCACCTGATGTGTGCAATTACAGTGTTTCACCAGTACGTTCTCATTGTACACATTTTAAAGGCAGCTTAAATCAGTGATGGTATTGATTGCATAATTATATCTAAATATTTTCTAAGTATAAGTAGCAAACACATGATTTTTGTCTAGGATACTGGCTGGCTTAGCAGTTCCTCCAGCAAGCTTGTTTGAATTCAGAGCAGATTGGCATTTTTTTGAACACTGTCATACTTCAATATGCTGTTATTTAGTCTAAGTAAAATAAGTTAAAAACTTTATTGCAGCATAGCTCAAAACTACTGACACAATTAGAAGTTGTGCATGACCTTTTTGGCAATGTTAACAAAGAGAGTAAGGATCATTCATCCTTTCTGTGCTGTGAAGGTCATTCAAGTTCCTTGTGGTAGGGTGCTTTGCGAAGCCACTGCCACTATTCTGCTGCATGAATCTGACGGACAAAAGATTCACAGTATGATGCAAGCCAACCCGCTACCTGCCATTAAAGTCATTATTTGTTTTTTCTATCTATTTTTAAAGTATCTTCCTTTAAATTGCTAATGTCACTTTCTCTGTTGAATTAAGTGATGCTGTTGAGTTAACAACTGGGTTAATCCCTGAAGGTTTTTTCTTTGAATTAGATAGAAGTGTTTCATTCTTCTGTTTCTTCTCCAGGATCTGGCTAAGTGAAGATTTTTTTTTTTTTTGCATACTCTTGGAAGGACTCTCTAGTCCTTCATTTGTTCTTTAATTTAATTTATCAAATTTTCTTTATAGAAAATTTTTAGTTTCTGAATTTTTTTTGTTTTGCTTTGCTTTTTCTTTTTGTTTATTTTGCTGTTTGTAGTGAACACCCATCCCTTCCACTTTTATTATATTTCGAGTGTGTAGCCTCTGAGTGTAGGCATCTGCAGGAGCCATTTGTTTGTAGGGAAAGATAGGACTCTAAAAGATTATCAGAGCAGTACTCTCCTAACCATAAAGATGTATTTCCTTAACTCTAAAGTTCTAACTTGAAAGATCTGGAACAGTTAAGGATGTACTTTAGATGTAAGAAATGAAACCATTTAAATGTCTTGTTCAAATCTCTTGGAACCAAAAACTTGTAAGTCCTTTTTTTCTTTTTTTTTTCCTTTTTTCTCCCCTCCCCCCCCCCCAGTCTAGATTCTGACACAGGTAACCCACTTGTCTGGACAAATAAGTAATGTGTTGGAAGAGGTCTATTCAATATAGTTCTCTTTGCCCTGAGAATGGTGAAGACCATGAAGATGGCTACAATGGCTCCAGCATATAGTCCAGCATATTGTATTTAATGTCTAAGTTTTTTCTATCTTAAATATCCAAGAATTCAGCCCCCTAGATGCTTTTTTATGTAAAAACAGCTAGTACTGAAGCTTTTCATTACTGAGACCTCTGTGTACTCAGCATCTCATGAAATCAAGATACAAAAAATATTTTTAGAGAAAAGACTGTCACGGTTTGTATCTCTGTTGTCCAATGCTTCTTTGGCTGTTTTCCTGATTTGTTTACATTTTAAAGTTCTATGTTGTAATCCTTGCCAAATTCTGAATCTGGATTTTCCTGTCGTGTTACAGAGCCATTAAACCCATGCAAAAGGAATGCAAAGAATAACCATTCAGACTTGCATTGCACAGGAAAGGCAGTGAAGAATCAGGCCCAGAATCATCACTGATGTTTCAATGAGACTATAATCATTAAAATTTAAAGAATGGAAGACAAAAGGGGATCTGCTGAAATTTCCTGTTTGGTTTGTTCTTTGCTAACACCAGCTTCATTTTCCTGGGTACCTACTAACCATCCACTCAGTGCAAGAGTGATAACCTGAAATTCCTATCATAATGTGTGATCTGTGAGTCTGATCTGGCCGACAAGCTATTTTTCCCAGGCCTGGGAAATGCTGTGCAGTAAGTTAGACAAGGTATGCCGATAATATGGCTATGTAAAGTGTTTCATGGGAGTGCAAGGCCAGCCATGTAGACAGACCCAGGCCAGGGCTGGCTGGGTTTATTAGGTATCCCATAACACAGTACAAATATGGATCTACCTGATCAGCCCCAGAAGAGCTGGCTCAGAACAAAAACATACCAAGGGTGTCTGGGAGCCCTGGCCAAGCATTGACCAGGCTTTTCATTCCTGCTTGCCCATTCCTCTTTCCAGTTCTCCATCAGAATGAAGTGAAACAACAAAATGTATTTTTAATTAGAAAATACACTCTGTGACATGATACATTCTTGAAAACACCAGTAAATATATCTTTTCAATATACAGCTAATGTAATACCTGCCAGTTGTTTATACTAATATCTCACTCCTATGGGTTATCAGCACTAAACAGATTTACTTTCCCTTCCTTTGTGAATATATTTACACTGAAAGGTAGTATTTTATTTCTTTGCCTTCCTTTCCAGCAGGAAATGGGTGTAGTTCATTATCATAATTTTTAATCACTGTATCTCTAAAAACAGGAATACTTGATACTGGATTGGATGATAAAATACAGCTGTATCCCAGCCTATAATGAAATTAGTTTTTACATCAAGGGAAAAGTTATCTGTTGTGATCAGTTTATAGCACTGCAAGTTAAACTGGAGCACCTTAGCATCCATATGTCATTATTCTAATTGTGTAAATGTGCATCTAATTTGTAGCTAATCAACATCCCACTTATTATATTTACTTATGCATTTTGTGTTGTTCTCATACAAATCATTTGAACATCTCTTTGGTAAAACCTCAGAGGCTAGTGTCAAAGTCATACAATAAGGAAAAATTAACCTGGAATATTTCCCTGTTGACTACAAACCTTAGTCTTTCATAGCTTTTTCTTCACTTTCATTAATGGAAAAGAACCTCAAAACACTCACAGCTAAATCAGCCAAATAAATTCTAATGTAGCTATCTAAAAATAACAAAGATGGGATGGCATGAGATGGGATGGGATGAAATAACAGAATAGTTGGGGTTGGAAGGGACCTCTGGAGACCATCTAGTCCAATCCTTCTGCTCAAAGGAGGGTCAGCTAGTGCAGGTTGCCCAGGATTATGTCCAGTCAGGTTTTAAAAATCTCTGAGGATGGAGACTCTGCAGCCTCTCTGGGCAATGTGTTCCGGTGCTCAGTCACCCTCACAGTAGAAAAGTTTGTGCTTTGTATGAGGTATGGCACTCATCCCTTTGAAAATCAAATTGTTTCTGCAAGGGCACCATCCCAATTCAAACAGAAATGTGCAAGAAAAAGGTGGCACTAAGTAACTGAAAATGTTAAATAGAGAATTAGACTTAAAATACTCCTAGAAAGTACTAGAAACTAATAATAACTAATGAGTTCTCCATTTGCAAGTGAGCCATATCTAAAGACACATACCATAGAAGATCATTCATAATACTCTGATGACAAAGTAATTCCCACCTTAATCTAGGAAAGTAACATTCACTAGGGACATTAGGTCTGTTTCATCTGGATGTTTTCTGGGTTTTGAATTTGAATAAAAAATTACACTTACCCATAATAAGGAAGAAAGGAAGGCAGGAAAGAAGGAAGGATCTGCCTCTTCTTGAATAAATAGTTGCTCTTGATTAAAAAAAAAAAAAGTGTTATAGATCAACATACTTGAAGAATTGCAGTGTTGGTTACCCTGAATATTTGTGTCAGCCCCATTAAATCCTTTGGAAGAGCTACCTTGCAGAATCCTGTGGATTTGCCATAGAACAGTTTAGCTGTCGGCAGCATCCTTTTTACAGTTCACCATTCATTTATTGCTCTGTCAAGAAGGCAGAGGCCAGGACAGACAATATAAAGCGTACTGCTAACAATCTACTCTAAGAAAGCAGTGGCACTTTGGAGGCCATATCTAATTTCCTTCACACACATTGGTCCTGAATCAACAAGGTACTTTAGCAAATTCCTAGCTTTAGTTACTAATGTCTACCCATGGGTATATACATCCTCAGACCTAGTCCTGAGATGAATGTCCTGTCATGACTGTATTGATGTACGTGATCTTACCACATCCTCTAGATTCCTTAGAAGAGAGGCAGACACCCTGCACTCCACCAGGGCCTGTAATTTAGATGATCAGAGGACCAGCACTGTGGAATATACTGACCATACTTGTCACACAGTATGGAAAGATCCCGTTTGAGTTGGGAGGCTACAAATGAGGTTAGACATAAGCTAAAAGAAATTGCAGAATTGGAGCCACTAGTGCCTGTCCCCCACAAAAAGCACCAATTTCTGAGGGATTATACTTATGAACAAGGTGATGAGATTTTTATATAGCTTAAGCTAAATCAAAGAGATTCTAAAATGTATATGCTATTTCATACTGACACCTGTAGATTCTATCCGTGTTGCGATAGCAAAAAAGTCTTTAAAAAGACAAGCACCTTAAGAAAAATGATACTACCAAATCTTCATCTCCACTTACATGTTTTATTAAAATAATATAAAACAGGATATACTAGGAACCATAATTTTAGCCAGATGACCTTCAGAAAGAACATTTCAAAAAAGAAAATGCAATTCTTTACACATAAAACAAAATACTTACAGTCCATAGCCGTATAGCTCTGAACAGACTGCACTTAGAGCTTTTAGCATGTTAGTGAAAAGAGTGGTATGTTAATTGCATAATTGCAGCTTTATATAATGGTATTTATGATAGGTGAATTTATAATTTACTATTATAGTATGTTGTAATGGATTAATATCCACTTATCAGACTGTGAACAGCCCTGTATCCATTACACTGAAACTCACTTAGAGGTAGAATAATCACACTAATAGAATAAATGTACTGTTCAGAGGGTAGTCCTTTTATTTAAAAAACCATTGGAGACATCAGCAAGGACAGAGTGTCCTTGATGGAGACATCTGTCCAGTAATAGGCTACAAGATTTATCTGGAGAGGTTCTGGGTTTCTATTGAAAGTCATATTTAGCATAATCTTCAATAAGGAAAAAACAGATAATATAACAACCTGGTCCTTTGCATTGCTGAGCATCAGGGGTAACTCCTTGCACATTCAAAGCCTATCTGAATAATAAATGGTGTGAATGGTCAATTAAGTTGATAAGGATACAGGGCATCAGAACATTTATACCAAGCCAATGTATAAACTACTCTCTAATGAATGCCTGAGAGGAATATGCTGAACTTAATTAGCTTTTATGTGGGTCTGTTGAAAATGGGAGTTTTTATAGCCCTTCATCTAGATTATCTTTATTGGTGGCAAATTGTCAGTTATCAACACTTAGCTCTCCTCCTAACAAAGCTTAAAATGTAAACAATGCAGGAAGACTACTGAAGCAGAATACCAGTATGAAGTAGCCTAAATTTATTGTCAAAAGGAATAACACCCAGTGCATAGTTCTACTGGATTATTCACAGCCATACCAAAATCAGAAAAGCGCTTCATTTTTTAGATTGCAGCGGTGGTAGGATTTCTCAATTAGAGCAGAGCTGCACACGAAGTCACTCCAGAAACCACGGGGTTACAGCGGTTGAGCGACCTTAGTACATCTTGAGCCACCACTCCATTAATGGCACACTGGTACAGGCACGTGACCATATTTGTACCACATAATAAGGGAATACATATGCTGCACAGATTTTTTGTGCTTAATTTAGAAGAGTTCAGCACTTTGAATATCCTATCTGATAATATCCACAACTTTTGCCTGATTCTGGCCTCACCTCAAAGGCTCCCAACATTTTTCAGACAGTGTGGGACTACAGGTTGTGATCTGTATCTGAGGTAGTTGTGTCTTTTCCTATTATAGTGAAGGGGTAGAAATAAGCACCGCTAGGGTGCAATTCATCTTATCGTAGAATGAACATCTAAAATAAGTCACATGTATAACATCCTAAAGTGTCTATTCATCTCTACTGACAATAAAGATAGTCTGAGGTAGCCAGGTTACATGCAGAATACACATTACAGACATTTAAAGTTAGCTGAGATCAATCTCATCCCTGATTCTCATTGAAATTAACTGGAACTTCAAAGGGAGCTACATTTCCAGAGTGTCAAAGTTCTGTGTCCTGCTTTCTTTGGTCACATCTATATGTCTTCGTTGTCATCAGGACAATGAAGTACCAGTGATCCACAAGCCAAGTACTGAGAACCTTCTCACAGACTCACTGCTGAAGTTTTAGGGACCCTAAGAAACACAGGTCACATCTGTAACGCATACCAGGAGAGCACCATGGTATAATAGCCATCCCATCGAGGCAGCGTCCTCTCCCTCAGCACATGCTTTTCTCATGATCTGCCTGGCAGGTTGATGATGGGAGGAAGGGGAGTGTGAGACCCCTTGTCATACCTTTGGAGAACTGTAGTGAGACAAGGGAGCCAATGAAGTATAGCTCCTATCAACAGTGTACTTAGGACCTAGCCCCAGCCTGAACTGGACTATTCTCTGGTGTGTTCATAGGATTTCCTTCTGAGAGGACCATTTGGTTTGCTCCAGAACAGAGCCCAGGTAAGAGCAATCATCTATGGTTGTGGATACTCAAGAAATGCCAGACCCTGATTCAAACTGTGGGATAAACAATCTTATGTGAGGACATGTTCTTAAGGGTTTCATTTTCCATCTGTGAAATGGTGCTATCAACTGCTTTTCCCCATGATAGGAAGATGTGATGAGGATAAATGCAGTAAAATTGTGAGATATGTAGCTAATATAGTGTCAGTGCTGCCAGAATTATATGAATACCCTACCTTAGAAAACATGAGACTTTGATCATACTTCAGTGAAATATTAGCAACAAATGGGTAGGCACTGTAAATAATAATACTGTCTCTATCTAAATGTGCCCCAAGCAAGGTAAAGACTTGTCATATGCCAGTGGTATTGGCTGCTGATGTGAGTTTTGCTTCCTGCAGGAAGTAAAATCTTATGGATCCAGCTGTGTAGAGATCGGGATTTATTGATCAATATACACCTTTCCGTTCTATAAACATGTATCTTGAGAGAATATTTATGTGACAATCACTTATTTTTCCTTTTATATATTATATTTTTTGATAGAGGTACCACCTATTGTTTTTGCTAACACATACACAATTTTGTGACCATCCTTTCTTAGCAAGACCATTGAGAAAGAGCCCACATCTCCTGCAAACTGTAAATGTAAATAAATTGAAACATTTTTTAATTTACTTTAGATTGTATTTCTGATGTGTAGTCCAGGGAGCAGCATCTGGAAAAAAAAAAAAAAACTATGAACATAAAACACCACATTCTGATATCTATGGGATCATGATTTTGTCCCACTGAAAACATGCTGATTGTTTTCATCATGCATCAAAATGTGTCATCTGTGCAGAATGCATAAGTAAATTTGCTTAGAGTAACTTGAATACACCAGCTACTAGTCTTAGTAACACAGAGGGTTATTTTCATCTTTAATTTCTATTTTTCAGTAAAGTGGCTGAGCAGTTCGAAGTTTAGACATATCTAGGTAGGAAGCTAAGAGAAAAAATAATAGCAAAAAAGAAAATGCTTTCCAAGTTCAAAAGATACAAAGTACTGACCAGGAAAAGAGTGACTGAATGAAAGTTGCAGTGGCTGAAAGCCCTCTGCCAGTGTCCATAATGGCAATTTATACAAGCAAATAAAATTTCTGTATGCATACAAAAATGTCAAATTCAAATGTAAATGTGAAGAAATTATTCAAAGAGTGCAATGTGACCACAAACAGAACACTTCTGTATCTGGTCACTGTATTTTAAGAGTAAATTAGGACTGAGAAAAGGACAAAAAGAATAACAGAGATTCAGAAATTCCTTTGGCATCTCAAGAAGGTTAGAAAAATCACTAGGTAGGCTTTTAAGAGAGATAAGACTGCACTGAGAGTTAAAAAAAAAAAAAAAAAAAACTCTGCAAGAAATTAGAGTGTTTGAGTGGATACTTTAGTCATGCTGCCAGTAAAACCAAACCCACAGAACTAAACTGTTGTTTTAAATAGTGGGAACTTAACTCCTTGTATGCATGTCCTCTATTCTAGCTCCTGCACGTAGAACTCTTCTTCTTAGAAAAGACAAATATCCAGGGATTCAAGAAAAATACAACTCTTTATCCACAAAATTTGAAGTCAGATTTGGCTAGTGAAGTTAACCCATTCCCATGTACATGACCGATAGTCCCAAGGAGCAGTAAACGGTGCTTGTTAGCCATGGGAGTAGCACCTGGCCCATGTCCAAAGCAAGATGGAAACTTGCAGCTCAGACTGACAGCAAGATGCTTTAAACGCTCTACCAGCCCATCCCCACACTGGGGCAAATTATTTTAATAACCTACCAAAATGTGGAAGCACATGAAGGCATAGCCTCCATGAAAGGCAGACAGTGCGTGGATGTAGGTCAGGTTCCCTGAAGAGGCACAGGGACTGTCAGACAGGAGCCTAAGGCAAGAGTTAGCTCATGAGCCAAGACCGAAGGACTTCTCACAGAGCATGTAACTTACATTTGTGCTTAAAGATCAGTTAGTTTCTTTCCATTTTAGTCCTATGCCAGATGCTTTTATTCTTTCTAAAATATCACATATCTGAACTAGGGGACGAGACATTAAATGGGTAAATGTTGCGTATAAGCTGCTACCAAGGAAAATTAGGATTAGCAATGTAGAAGTTACTACGGAGGTGATGATAGGTGAGCTTAATCTTGAAGCAATCTCTGTTGATAACAGAGGACAATTTCCAGCCTTGTTGGGTTCAAAGACTGAAAGTTTAAGTAATTGCCTTCGGATCAGGATGCAAAGAGTTTCAAAATGACCAAAGATTAGGTCTATACAGAAAAACAAAATAACAAAATAAAATAATATCTACATAACCACTGTTAACAGTCATTTCTTTAAGGTCAAAACATTGTGGTATTTCCCTAAATTAAGAATTCTTTTTGAGGAAAGTTATGTCCCCATCCCTTGTTTTACAAGCAAGTTTCAGAAGTTCATCTGACTGTAACTTTATCATATCCTATGCATAAAGAAGCGTTCTCATGACTGGGCCAAGCTTTTGCAACTTTTTAGATTCAAAGTCAAATTTTTAGACACTACCTAGAAGCCAGATAAAAGCTGTTGGAGGATGACGTATTCTAGAAAGCGCATGCACTGCACCCCGGCTGTGTTTTCTTAAAAGACTTGAACAGAACACAGTACAATAGCCTCGCCCAGAATGCACCGTATTTTCACTATTATTCTAGCTAGTTTATCTGAACTAATGCAGAGAGGCAAACATCCCCAGAGGTCAATTTATCCCTTTTGAGGGTAGGCATGTAAGATTTGGGGGCTGAATTTCCCCCAAAATTCTCGAGTTAATTCTCTCTCTCCAAAGGAAAAGCGAGACAATTAATTTGGACTAGACAATTAGTTTGGACTAGACAGCTAACTTTTAGATGACTTCAAATAAGTGAGATTAACCTATGTGCATGGTATGCACATTCTAACAATATAGCAGCAAATATAGGCAGTTATTGATTCCAGGGCTGATTCATATTTAGGAAAAGATTCAAAGCCTTCGTTTTCCTGTTACTAACAAGCAATAAAATAAAAACATATCAGATTTTAGCAGTAAAAGATAATGAAATAACAGCAGGCAGGTGAATACTCGGCTTACTAGTAAAAGATCAGGTAAACACTAAACAGTCTTTGTGAAAAAATAAAATGAACCCTGATGCAAGCAGCTTTGAAATGGCTTTCTGGGCTTATGTGCACTCTGTAGACTGCAATTCACATAGATAAAGCTGAACTGATTTTAAAAGACCTAATGTAGGTCCTAGAGGGAATGTAGCAAAGTCAGTATTAGGTCTAGATTCACACTATACTGAAATCTGTAGTGCACACTAGTTCTCACTTTGCAGATCAGAAACCCAAGCAAATGAAAAGCAACTATTCTAATGTATTCCTTCAAATTTGGGGTTAAAATTCAGGACCTCCCAGAATAGTTAGGCGAATAAAAAACTCAGAAATGAGGACACATTTTTTCCTGGGTTTACCCAGCATTTAGTCATGTGGATCTAGGAAAAAATATATATAAGTGGAAGTGGCGCAAAGAACATATTGTTTCTTTCAGATAAGAAATATTTTATGAATTCCTATGAAGTGTAGGAAAATGCATAATGAAAAATTATGCCATCAATAATGTAAAATGAAAGGAGAGAGATAGAATAAGTTAGGCCTGCAGCATTTTATTTATGTAAAAGAGCTCTTCTATAACCTTGCCACGATAAACAAGGAAAAAATGTTTAAATTTTTTTTGTATAAATCTTTATGGTTTTGCTGTACTGGTGGAGTAGCATAGACAGTAATTAGTAAATGATAGTGACGTCATATCTTTAAATGCAACATATATGAAAGGTTTACTTTGACAGTGTTTAAGCCCAGGGTAGAGAGGAGAAAAAAGAAAATATTGCTCATTCCATTATAACGCTTCCTATTGGTAGAAACACAGTGCGATACATTTACCTTACTTATCACTAGAGGAAATGCTGTTTGCACAGGTAACATAATTTTTATGCTCAAAGGTGCTAGTGGTACAAATAATTAACTTAAAAATTGTGCTCAATAAATATGCCAGAAAAAAAGGGCTAAAGTAAAAATATTACATGCCCAACTTTTCCAGAAATAATATATCATAACTACTAGGAAATTCAGTCTTAGCCTTGCCCCTGCCAATGCCACATTCACCTGTGAGAGGGAAGGCAGTCCTGTCACGTCAAAGCCGTTCTCCTCCGAGTGGGGTCAGTCGAAAGGATGGACATATCGGATCCCGTGTCACCACCACAGAAGAACGGATGAGCATAGCTTTTCCAGCCTGCAAGAGCAGAGAATCAGATTAAAGGGGATCAAAATTACCTGCTATGGCTCTATTTGTGTTTTGGAAAGCTACAGTGTAAGCTAAGTATGGAGAAATATAGACAGAAGCATTCAGGGAAGACAGAGGGTAAAAATAAATAGTATTGAACATACTATTAGTTTCCCCAGTTTTAAGAGGATTCTATGCTAAAGGAAGCATTAAGGTTATTACTAATAGAGTAACACTAATAGTATGTGTGGGATCTGGCAAGAAAGTTTAGATCTTTCTTGACTTTTCCTGAAGTTAACAGTGAAGAAAATGTCAATAGTTCAAACAGAAGATCTCTATGGTCATCTACACACTGTACTTTGAGAGTTACTTTCTGTGGGCAGGAGTAGGGAGTGAGGCAGCCCTCACTCTGGATAGGCTTCCAGAGATCAGCGGAAATGGCTGGAAGCAGCAGAAGTGTGTGAAATGTTTTTTGTGGCTGGTTTTGCTTCCTGTAAAGCATGGGAGTGATCTCCGTGCGCTTAGGAAGATTTTTTGTGTACTTCAGCATTGCTAGGCTGAGGTCAGGGGGTTGTGCCTAAGGTTTCTAATGAGCCCTCTGTATTGGATCCCCTTGTGGGGAATGAAAGGCATTTTTAAGTTCAACGGAGCATCATTTTAAGAATTTGGCCTCTGTAGAAATAAATAGACTAGATTTAAGGTATTTCCTAAAAACCGATAGATGAATGGGAAGGTGCCTCTGATTTAACTGAATTACTATGGGTTTAGACAAAGGAAGAAAACATTATTGCTTGAAACTGCGATGGTGTTATTAAAAATGGTTGGTCTGGGTGCAATCTCTGACTAAGTGCCTGAGGACAAAAAAAACGCATCGCTGTTCTGATGCTTGTGTTTAATGTGAAACTATATCTCCGGCTGGAAAAGAGCTCTTTGTCTGACACACAGCAGTGTGCTTTTGTTTATGATGTTTATTAAGGCTTACCAGGAAAGGTGGCTAATGTGGGGTGATAAGAGCATTACTAATTTTCTTTGACAAATGGCTCTCAGATACTTTCCATTGTGAATTGTACATTAAACTGCAATTTCTTTCATGAATTTCCTTTTCTTACAGCTATGCAATACTGATTCCACACCTATCATGTGGCAATTCCAGTGCTCACACACAACGAAGCAGTATAAAGACAGGTGTTAAGGAAACAAGGTTATAATAAATATACATAAGGCTAAATATTTTTGCGGTCATGATTCTTTAAACAAGCTAATAGCAATATGAAGTTCAGAGTAATTCAAAAGCACAAACCTAATCCAGATACATTAAAAGAATTAAAGACTTCTATTTCGAGTATAGTTTTTGATTTGCCTTGATTCCAAGATAGATCACTATTACCAATAGTGATTTCAGCTAAACTCTGAGAAAGCTGAAGGACCTGCCTTTCAGAAAAAGGGAAAGGTGAGACCAGTGTAGGCTTCTGTCCTTTTCCTTCTGACAGCAATTTGCTGAAAAAAGAACAAGTAAATGGTGAGACGGGACTTTGGTTAGAGAAATCATTTCCTGTCACTCTCATGAAGCATGTCAGAAAGTGGCTAGTTGAAAACAGCTATAACAAAAGATTTTATAAGCATTTCTAGCACAGGTAATTAGTTTAACAGAAAATCTGTAAAGCCTGAAAAACACTCCAGTTTTCAACAATTAAAACCAAAGCATTTCAGCTGAACAGAACCAAAACTGGCACACTTACAGGTGAAACAAATGAAAATGAAAACCTTCAGGGATGTGGCTGAAATAGCTCTTTTTCAATTTTCATTGGAAAAAAATATTGAAATAGATTTTTTTTTACTGGACCAAACAAAAAGTCTATGAATTTTGTCTGAGGGTTTGCAAGATCTTTCAGTGATCCCTTTTATACAGGCAGCCTCTTGACAACTTTTACAATTTTGAAGAGACCATTAAACTAAATACTAAGTTCTATGTGTATACCACGTTCTCCCTGAAGTCCAACAACTGTCCCATGTAAGTGCCACTTTCAGCTACCTTTTTGATTACTTTACCTAGAAGAGACAGGTTCAGCTTAAGGCAGTACCTCCACATACCCTTTAGTATCCAGCCCTTACCCCAGAGCACTGCTTTCTGCGACTAGGTTTTGCATAATAGCACCAGCTCTTGGAGATGAAGGTCTTTGCTGTAGTGTTTGATGATGTAAGAAATTTTAAGAAAAGCAAGTGCATTATGAGCCTGAATTATGCAAGTGGTGCTTAATAGTAATTGCTGTAACAACAGGATAAGTGGATGACATTAAGAGTGTCTGTGAGGAAGGTGTTACCTGTGTTGTAAAGTGGGGCAATGGAAATGCTCCATATTGTTACCTGATAAGAGAATAAAGACCTTTTCCTCTGCTCCAGAAAATACAGTCACTGAAATGGTTCCAGGGCCTGGCAAAGCTGTCTCTTGTCTCTGATGGGAAACAACTTGTTCATTACTAGCCCTGTTGCTGTCACTGTGCAAGAAACTCCCAGCTGTTTCTGCTGGAGGCATGGTTGAAAAATTATCCTGGGCTAGTGTTTTCTGGTAAGAACTTCAAGTCTGGATCAAAGCGTTTTCTGTACAGGCATGATAAGGGAAGTGATAACGCAAGGACTCAGGACAAAGTAAGGGAGTCTTTGAGATGGAAAA
The DNA here is from genome assembly GCF_036417845.1 of Apteryx mantelli. Taxonomy (NCBI): domain Eukaryota; kingdom Metazoa; phylum Chordata; class Aves; order Apterygiformes; family Apterygidae; genus Apteryx; species Apteryx mantelli. Next base: position 157,607,191 of record NC_089979.1, read on the forward strand.
TGTTCTGTTGAGTTAGAATAATTCTTGCTAATTAAAGGCAGAAGAGTTGCCACCAGCTGGAAAAGATTGAAATGGTCTGCCACGAGCCCTATATACATTCCTGCCTAAGCTTATGAAATCCTTCACTGCCTGTGAGTTTGTTTTTTTTCTTCCCTCCAGCAAATCCAAGTATTTTTGTACAATCTGAGTAGATTTTTCACTTAAGGTTTCAGTACCTTTTAACAATCAATACACTAGTTCCTATATTCTTGAGCACTTAACCCCTGCATGGTTTTCATGTCCCCATAACTTCTCCAATTTTTCTGCATTTCTCTTCAATATCTTTTCATTTCTATTACAAGAGAGAAGAGGATTGTTTTTTGGCTGGAATAGAAAGTCTCAGTATATGTCCTTTTTGTTGTTCTAATATAAGTGTAAAGGTTATCTTCATTCATGACAGCTCATAATGTTTCTCTCCTGCTTTGTGTTACCTGTAATGCAGTAACTGTATTGAGAATATCAAAATATTCAGTGCAGACCACTGAATAGCCAGCCATTCAAGAATAACAGTTTTCAGGAAGTCCCAAAGTTGGAGAGATTTGAAAGAGTAAGCGAGGGAAGGCTCCACACATTATTACAGTCACCCTCTAAATCACTGATCTCTCTGCATAAATAATTATAATATCAAAACTGAAGGAGAGACAAGAGGAAACTAGGCTGCAGAGGAGCAGCCAAAATGAAAAGAAAACAAAAGTGGGAACATAACATGATAAATAAAAAAGGAAGAAAAACATCACTGTTACTGAAAAGGAGTTAAAGGCAGGTCAGATTAACTCTGGGATTTATGAGTACTAATATTAAAGATCAAAAAAAAAAAAAAACAGAGGGTTATTAAAGTGCTTATATACAAATGTAAAGAGCTTATGTAGGAGCAATGATAAGACAGCCGATGGCACACATGCGTTCGGAATGTGTGATATTGCGGGAATAGCCCAGTCGGATGAGGAAACAACAAAACAGAAGGGATTACTGTGAAAGGAGATGGAGTTCTGAGGAGACAGACAGGGAGGAAAAGGGAGGACGTATATGCATATTGGCAAAGTGGGAGGGTTTGACAGCATTTGAAAAGATAATTCCGGAATGATATAGAGATGTTTAAAAGAAGGTTATTGTAGGCTTATTCTGCTACTCCTCAGCTCAGAGAAGGAGTGCATTTTAAAATTATTGCACAAATTGCAAACAAATAAAGTGCAGCGGATACTTGGAAAGAGTAGTGGACGTACCAGAACAATTTAACTCAACATATAAAATAAGGAGAGCTAGAAGGCTGTTTATGTATTCCTACCTGTTCTCGCTGTTGGCTATTATATACTGTAATAACGGGATGGGCACACTTAGCTGCATGTCTGTAAGAGTTTTACTCCTCAAGGAGCTAAAGTGCAGGTGCTGACTTACTGAATGCCTCAGTTCCCATAGACCTCTGTAGAAATGGAGGACACAACACTTGAGAGGTCCTCCTTTCACAAAATCATTCAGTCACTTGGAAAAAATATAGAAGATTACACAGATAGGCGTCACAGTTTTCTTCATCTTCAGGGACAGGAAGCAGAGACGAGAAAGTGAAACTTCTTTGAGGGTTTTGAGAGTTACAGATGAGTACATGGATGTACTACTAAGAAGGAAAAATGAAGCTTTCTTCACTTGAAGATTGACTTTTCTGCAATATGAATATGCATAGCATTCTTCCTAAAAAGAAGAATGTGATGGAGAAGGTAAGGGAGGAGAGCAGGAACAGCATTTGGGCCTGCTGGATAATCAAATCCAGCACTGTGGGATTCCTCCGTGTGCCAGCCCACTTCTCCTCCAGACAGCAGAGGCATGCTTTGGAGGGTCAGTGTCATCTCCTGAGCTCCTGCTCCCCTCAGCTGTCAGTGGTAAGCAGCACATCACTTGTTCAAGCTGCTGAAATTAAGAACATTTTGAAATATGGTGGATGGTCTAAAGCTTGACTAATTCTAACATGCAGCCTCAAGGACATACAATTTTCACATGGCTACTTTACAGTTGAATCTTTATTTATGAGGCTATTATAGATCTGGGAAGGAGAACATATAGAATTAGAGACAAAGCCATGGCTTTAAATGTAAATGTAAATTTGCTTTACTAACTTTAAAATGATATCTGCTAATTTAGAAATCTAACAATGACCGTAAGAATGACAATAATCATACCAGAGGCTAGCCAGGCTAATATACTCTTTCTGACAGTGGCTTCTTAGGAAAAGCAGTAAGAACTGGCAAGTATGTAGTGAAATTCCTACAACAGCCCCGTCCAGCTCCATCAATCGGCAGTTAACAAAACCTTACTAGCGAGGGCACTGGAGGTCTTTTTAAAGGATTCTTTTTCTTTCTTGAATTTTTCACCACTTTTCAAACCCAATTTTTGCCTTTGGTGTTCAACATATCCTATGGCAATGGTTCCATGGCTTGATTATGCACTGTGAAAGTATCTCTTTTCGTTTGCTTTAAGCCTGCTACCTGCTCATTTCACCTGGAGCCCCTGTGAATCTTTCTCTGTGAGAAAATGAATAGACATTTCCTGTTCACCTACCCTACGAATAATTTGTGATTTTATAGATCTCTTTCTTTTTTTCCTATATAAAGAGTCTTAATCTATCAACAGAACTGTTCCATACTTTTGATCTCACTAGTTGCCTTTCTTTTTACTCTTTATATTTCCCTATGTGTTCTTAGTGATAAGGGAGACCGAAACTGTACTCAGATACTCAGAGTGGGCAAACCATTGAGCTGTGGTGTTGCATAATAATATTTTCCATATTGAGTTTGTTCATTTCTTAATGACTCCAAACATTTTATTTGCTATTTTGACTGCTATTGAGTATTGAGCTATTATTTTCATAGAACTGTCAATTATAACTGCTATCTTTTTTCCTGAGTGGTAGTCCATAAAACAGAAACTGTCTGTGTTTATCTATAAATACATTTTTTTCCCAAAATGTATTACTTTTCATTAATGAACACAAAATTTAATATGCCATTTTATTACATTTTATTTATTTACTCAGTAATTCAAATAGTCCAAGTCCTTTCAACCAATGTATTCTGATGAAAAACATATTCTGATATCTTAAAAAAATATATTTTACAATTATTGAAACTGCCTATGCCCTCTGTACCCAGTACATCCTCTGGCAATGATATAGCTCTTAGTTGGGAAGAATGCAGGGAAAAAAATTGGAGAGAAATATGCATGTCTAGGGTTTTCAGGGCTTCTCTTCATAGAAAAATCTATTTGTGGATTCCAAGCTGGCATAAAGATAATCTGTCAGTCTCCCTTGTGACCTTGGAGCTGTCACTACTGAAAAGGACAGATTCCTTTTTCCATTAGAACCATCCATATAAGGTGTCTGAAACGTGCTTTTTGATAGAATTCAAGTGTAAGAAATCATATATAGTTCTTAAGACTTTTGATGGTGAATTTTACAGGAGGAATTGTGTCATTAGCTTGAAGGCCTCTGAAAACCTAGATTTAATAGCTGCATTGCATATCAGTGATGAAATTACCTAATTGCATATCAGCATAAGGGAATTATCACACAAAAAATGCTAAATTTTGCATTTTTAGGAAAATACCTGCTCTGTGTTGGATCTCTTAATTCACACTAAAAATGATGCTTTCTGATTTAAAGCACTATGCAAATGTATTAACCTAACCCACCTAAACATATTCTTAGAGTGGTCCAAGGTGGTAGAATTCATGTCCCCTTGTATTAGACATTTATACTGAAGATATTTACAGCTTGGCAAATCACCCTCAAATGCCACTGTCATTAGGGATATAGACATTTTTAAGGTGTAAATCATCTGACCTGCTTTAGCAAGTAATGAATCTCACCTACCTTCTGGTAACTATACTGATCAGATCTTTAGTGATCCTAAGGGGAGTTCAGCGTGACTAGCTTTCTTGGATCCCATCCCTGCTTTACATGGAGACGATATTCTGCAACAGCTATTCTAGACTGTAAGACATGCTAAAGTACACTCCAAAAGATCACATTTTCAATCAAAATAAATAAGAGAATAAAGAAAGAAATAGTGTAATCATCATTGTAGCAAGAAGCAAAGATGTCAAAGAATTAAGTACTGTAAGAATGCCCCTCCTTTCTTTTTGCATTCAGTGGCAAATCTGAAAAACTGGCAGTCATGGCTGGAGTTTAAGAGACACTCTTTTCTTGATAGTTTTAAAGTACTTGTCTTCCTGCTCAGCAGGAGACACATTAGTGAACAAATGTCAGACATATTCTCACTGGAGAACTAGTCAAATTAATTTATCCAAAGACCATTAATTGTGAGGACCTAGCAAAGGGAAAAACTCTATTGAAATAAAATTCTCTTTGCTAGATTAGGTAAATTAGAGAAGTGATCTTTGTTTCTTCTTCATAGATCCTGAAACTTTGAATTTGTCTTACAGTTTTATATTTACTTCCAACATATGTTGGACTCTAAACTTAAAGAAAAACTAAGCTACCAACAGTCTACTGACCTGCTGATATCGCAGATGTGGAATATTTTTTAAAACTCAAGGCTAAACTAATAACAAAGACATTAGCTGTCCTCTTTTCTTGCTGGATATCCATTACCAGCTTTCATATATAGATACACACACACACACACACACACACATTTGCAGTCTCTTAATATATGAGATCTATGTGTAAGTATGCATACATATGATATATATGATATATATATATTTGCATATATATTATTTATCTATCTTTCATGTGTGTATATATATCACCCAAATATACTATTGGTCAGCATACAGTCTTCACTATGTAATATAGTCAATTCATCTGAAATAAGAACTGACCAGAATATCCATACCTAACACAAATCAAACCCTTTATAAAGTTTAAAAGTTTTTCATGGTTTTCCCATATCTGTTTTTATTAGACTATTTCTACTTATAATTCTGGTTTGGAGAGAAAATGAAAATAAATCAGGAGAATCTACTTTCCATTTCTGTCATTTTAATTCCTTTTTTTTTTAACTTCCTTCAACTTCCTTCACATCTAACTAAGCTTGCAAGCATGAGGATCCATATCCTCCCAACCTTTTCAGACCAAATAAATTAGTAAAGCTCACACACACTTCTAAGAAATAAAAGACTGTCTGAAGTGAACCAAAATTCTCAACTGACCTAAAATTTTATTATAGAAACAGGTCATTTTTCTCTATCTAATCTAATGTCAGTGAAAACTTGTTGACCTGCACTGCAGAAAAGCCTTTTAAGTGAAAGAAGAGTCAGCTACCTAAGCCATAATGCCTGCTGGAGAGGTTTTCTGGTATCTCAGAAGGTTTCTGCAAAGAAGTCCAATGCTTCTGCTGAAACAAGCTCAGTAAAACTGGTAGGGACTTTAATTTAGAACCACAATGAACTCTAAGTTTCCTTTTTCTTAAAAGGTATTTTGAGAATTATTTCAGGCACATTTATGGGAAAGAGAGGACTTTAAATTATGCAATAGAAACATTAATCTAATTTTAATGTCACCAATTACTGAATTCAGATTCTGTCAAGCCAGTATCAGTGGTGAATTTTAAGCGAAAAAAAAGACAAGTAGAGAAGTTTCAGAAAACTAAAGAAGGTTTTAAATTTTTTAAATCTCAGTAATGTGTAGAGATTCCACTCTCATGTCTACATCAAGCTCAGACGAAATCGAAGAAACACTGTACTCTCAGAAAGAATGTGTATAGATTTTGTTTTTTGAAAAACACAGGGAAGCAAGACAGATCAGAGGATAGAACTGGGGAGAAAGTAGCAAAGTGTTCTGATATTTTTGAGAATTGAGAGAAATGAAAGAAGCAATAAAAGTTAGAGATGGCTAGTAGAACTCCTAAATGTAAGGACACATGACTAAAATCTCATAGTGCCAGGCACTTTTACAGAGAAAATATTGATACCAGTATCTAATACTATGGCACTATTAAATATTGCTTAAGATACAGGTAGTTCTTAGAAATATGAGATTGGGTAATAATTGCCATGAATTTATGGAAAAGAGATCTCGGAAGATCAGGATTTTGAGACAGACGAGATATTAGATTACACAGTTCAGCCCCTGGCAGGGCTGTTTTTGATATTTTGTCCAAATGAGTTTTAAACATCAGAAAATACAGGTAGTGCACAATGCCTATATCTGTCCTCTTGCTTTTGGCAGTATGACCCACAAGAAGAATAACGCAGCTGTCCTCTGAGGACTGTCTCTCTTCTCTCAACTGCTTCTTGGTGCAGAACTCTTTGACTTAATCTACAAAATGCTTACATGGCTTTGAAGTGCCTGCTGATATATTTCTTAGTTATGTGTTATCACTTTGACAGAAATATTTTCACTAGTAGTCTCTCAGTTTATGCATTTGATAGCTACAGTAGGCATGGAGAATTTTCTGTTTGGTTGGGTTTGGTTTTAGCCTGGTTTCCAGAGGAACTAGAGTATATGATTATGCTGATAGTTTTTCTGCTCTTTCTTCCCATATTTTTATATTACAATTGCAACTGAATATAACAGAGATCTCAGATAAGCTAAGCTCCTAAAATTTCCCTGAAAATAGAGAAGAGAGAGACCTTCAGTGCTGGAAAGCCTTCAGTGAGAAGGCAACCCTTATTAGATACCAGAGAATCTACACACAAAAAACACATGTATGACAGAGTTTCATAAATCCTCTTCCCATGTAACCACTCGCATATATTTTTAATGTATCATTGAATATATTGTTTATATTTTGATCAAAAACTATATGAAATGTCTGTGGAATTTTTGTACTAAAAGCAAAAATTAAAAAAAAATGGAATGATGGGGAAGCGTAACAAAATACCTGGTTTCTATTTGGAACATTTTAACAGAAAATCAACAAATGCACCGATGCACTAAGAGATCATTCACAATTATGGCAATGATGAGATGACACGATATCTCCCACAAAATAAACTATGCATGCACATGCATACAACAGACAAACCTCCTGCCCCTTCTAATAAGAGCAATACATAATGTTAGTGATACTGAAAGCAGTGCGTTAGAAAAAACAATTAGAGAAAAAATAGAACAATGAGAATTCCACAAATTTGTGCATAATAAATTTGCTAGAAATTTTTCGCATATGCTGCTGAATTACTGCTGAAAAGCAAAGTGACAGATGAAATTTCTCCAGATTTGGAAAATCTTTTCTATCTGTTTGGATGTGCTTCAGTGTCTCTTGTCAGATTAAGAATGTTGTGTTCTTAGAGCATGAGAACCATGAAATGAAGCTGAGTTGTTCTGTCCCTGACAGAGACCCTGAGGACTTACTACAGTCAGTAACACCAGTCCTGATCTGACAAAAGCTCAGACAAGCAAGGCCACTGATATATTCCCAGATGTTAATTTTTTGACATTAAAAATGGGTTTAAATTTTTAATTCTTTTCTTTGTTAAAGTATAGCATAGGAAAGCTGATACATAAATATTAAGAAGCCTTCTGAATTCTAATACATATTCCAAGTAGTGAGACAGTGCAGCACCAGTTCAACAAGAAGTAGTTTCTCAGAATGGAAAGCATCCATTTACTTCTCAAAATGCCTTAAGAAACATGCAGGACTACCTCAGAGGAGTGTGTCATCAATGAGACTCAAAACATCTAGAACTATTTGAACTACACCACTGTCTTCTAGAGAAAAGAGATTTGGATGGATTAAGACAAAAATGGAGCTGTATGATTCTATGAGAATGACTTGTTAATATTAATCTTCCATTACAGGTGTGTTCACAATGTACCTGCAGGTTAGTGAGACAGGTGCCACTTGGAAAGAAATTATAGTTCGATTTATTTGCTTCTTTGTTAGTTTTTGGAAGTAAAAACTGAATAGTGGTGAACGCTAAAGGTACTGTCACATGGTTACTGTATTGTTGAGCCTCACTGAAATCTTCTCTGAAAGGATATGAGATATGGAATAACTCATGTATTTGTGCTTTTTCTCTGCAACTGAGGACAATAAGCAGAATTATAATCATTTCCTCAGTAGAAGTCAATGAAGTTGCTCCACTCACTTCATGGGAGATGGAGCAACTTTTACTAACTGAAGATCTGACTTTATGACTTTTATGACCAAGATGTTTAAATTTGAGCAAAATAGGGAAGTTGAAAGCAATTAAATCTGAAGCAAACACTGTAACCAGAGGAAACCAGTGTATCACACAGGCTCTGCTCCTCCATGAACCTGACCCCACTAGGTGTTCAGCATTTGATCTTGCACCAGCCCAGGTTTACACATTTGCTTAGCTTTAAGGTTGCCTTCTCCCTGCTACTCTTTAAGCTAATTTTGTCCTTTAGCATTTTACAAGATTTAGCTCAAAGTTCTGAGATGCCTGCAAAATTGATTCCTTTTCTCTGTTGAAAATGCAAAATTCACGTTAAGAACAAAACCAGAAAGTCATGGCAAGTGATAGAAAGGCAAAACCACAAGCTGTTTAAAAATATTTCTGGCAGGATATTTCTGGTGTTGTCACATTACCAAAAAGACTTATAATGATTTAAGGCTTTCAGAGTGAGCATCTGATGCCAGCTAGATTCCTGGGACTGGTCTTCCCTTTTCTGGTATAATTTAGAGGCAAGTTAGGCATTGCTCAAAAGGCTTCAGCTTACTCTTTTATTAATTGCCTTTTTCTAGCCAACTTCAATTCACAGAAGACAAGGGCCTCTTTCTTAACAATGTCGCATATTTTATCCTCTAAAATTGTTTAGCAAATCCCTTATTCTGTCATAAGTTTTTCATTTCCCCCCTGACATTTCACCCACTGTATTATGGGCATCATCTGAGGATTTAAATCCAAAAGCTGTTATTGTGGCTCCAAAGCCTCAAATCAAAATTGAAAGACATAGTTCAGCTGTTCTTCTATAAATATGCAGCAATTACAAAGAAATAAGGGTCAGTATAGAATCCCAGAGAGTATTGCAATAACCTGCATTCACTATATTTAACTAGAGACATGAAAGCTACTTAGTTTCAAGGAAGCATTTAAGTATTACAAATGATGAATTTACAAATTCATGAATTATTGATGAAATAGAAACCTCTCTGGAATCTAAGTAACTTTTATTGGAACATAATTCCCCATATTTGTGTACAGGCATCTTAACAACATTTTTCAGTTTCAGTTTCAGGTTTTGAATATACAACTAGAGTTTTTCATTTTATAAGCATCTGGTGAATTTGCATTACAGGTATGCTTTGTGCCAGAGGTTGTGAGTTTGTTGTCAGCACAGTCTAAAACCCTGCAGCTCACAAACACATCCAAATTCCCTCTATCCTTCCAGCTCTCCTCAAGAAGGTGACTATTTGGTGTGTGGAGCTGGCCTAGGAGTGCAGCTGGCATGGGGCTCAGGCAGGTGGGATAAGCGTCATTTGGGAAGAGGAAGTGTGTAGCTAATTGACAGTTTGACTCATAGTCCTCTGTGCCAGTCCAGAAAAGATTTCTGTTGCAATTCCCATCTACAGGGTTCGAATTGAGGCAGTTTGTGCATTTAGCTCAGAAATTGCTGGTGCAGTTGCCAGAGTGACAGCCCTAATTAGCAAATATCAATGAACACTGAGAACGTTCCAAAGGAAAAATTAGCCACTTTGCAACACCTGTTACAACATACACTGTATTCAACTCTCTTCGAAAAGGACACACCAAAAAAATTATTTTTCATAATCGAGCACTGGACTTTTTTTCCTGTGTCCAAATTCCACCGGCATGAACACCACAGACACAAATCCTGCCAGAGAATCTCGGATTCAAATATTGAATGTCGTATTCGGGGTGGTTTGGGGCCAAGATCTCCTCTGCTTGAGTAACTTCATGCAGATGCTAATTCCTGTGGATGCAAGGACACGTCACTTATGTACAGGAGACATTCATTTTTGTGGCTCGGTGACAGGGCCGTGAAATATGAACTAAAACAAAGGGCCCCTGGGGAGGTTGTAGTGCCTGGAAACCTTTCATGTTCAGGACCAACACATACTGATTGGTGCTGATCCAAGATCATCTTCCCTTGCTGGGTTTCTGTGAAAGAGCTATTCTGGAGAACATACGAATCCATCTTCTAATAAGAGAGTGACTAGCAAAAAAAAAAGTCATAAAAGTAATTATTTTTGAAACCATGTTTAGACGCAAGGAAAAGGAGCTGTGATGGGTAAAAATGAAATATCATAACAGTAGAAAGTCCTTTCATTTTTTTATTTGTTTGAAAATTGACTCTTAAAATTGCAAAAACCTATGACTTAAACATTAGCTTCATTACTGTTACCATTGCAAGAAGCCATTTGGGCCAGCTTGCAGACAAACACATAAGCATAAGGTGAGCCTTGCCTCACCTCCAGCATGACAGTCCCAGTGACCTCAGATTTTATTCAGACAGGACACAATATGTGGTCAAATCAAAGAAGGCAAGAGAAAAGGCAAGTTAGAGAGATTTTCTCCCTTCCTGTATTTTAATTATTCAAGGTTTCAGCCACATGAACTTGTAATAAATAGACTTCTCTAGTCCAATTTTCCACCCTTTCTCTTCATCCCAGATCATGTAGTAATGCCTGCTTTCCCAAATATCCTTTAGACCTTTAGCTTTTAAAATGAATGACCTAACTAACTAGGAACAATTTGTATATGTTAATTAGATAGACCAGAGGCACTCCGTGCTGTTTGTTTCTCCAGTCAGACCAAATGTTTGTTTTGATGCTAGTTGCCACACTCTCCAAGGCTATCATAATTACCAATATGTGGGCATCACAGGAGTGGAAATAAGTTGGAATTCTCAACTTTTTCTCCGTTTTCAGCACCATTCAGGCTGCTGTACAACCCCCAAATTAATCTTTGAGTGAGTCCTAAAGACTCGGTATGCATCTTTTGCCTTGTCTCCTTCTTGGCATTCTTCTATAGAGAATATTATTTCTTCATAAGGTGGTTTCTTCCTTTTTTTTTTTTCTATTCAACTTAGCAGCAAGGATTGGCGTTGTTTTCTAGCATATTTACTTCCCCAGAAGAGAAGAAAGTTGAGAAAAAGAAGCCCAGACCTACCAACCCAGGCAACAGTGGTTTTGCACCCTTTCACACTTATGATCATGATTATTGTATAAACCACGTGCCACCTTAGGCTTTGCTAATCAGAAGGAACTTGACTGTCCAAATCCCCATGGAGGCCTAAGACTACAAATGAATTGGGCAAGCCAAGGGATGGAGCCGTTCCCCTCATCTTGGTCCCAGTGGGTGGCACTGCGATATCCTTACTAGAAGGAGGTGGTGCTGTGCTAAGCTATAAAGTCCAGCCCTAACCCATCACAAAATGATGTCTGCTTGCAAGTGCTGTCTTGTTGCTTGTGGTCCTTTCCACCTGCCCATAACAAAACTCTTCCAAAAAGGATGTTATGGAGAACATCTCTTGTGTCAGAGGAAAGGTGTAATGATACAACCTCACTGACTGTGGTAAGAGACATTTTTTATGGTAACATAAAGACAAGAGGGAAGAAGCTGTTTTTTGCAGCTAGTTTCACATTATAGTTTTAACTTGAGGCTTAATATGAGTTTCAGTGAACGCTTGCTGTAAAGTGTGAACAGCTTCTGTATTAAATCTGAAAGTACTCACTTCCTTGGGTCTTTTCATCCTCACTGGTGAATGGCTTGGTAAAATTTCCCAGTTTCCTCTTGCATTACATGTTTCAGCTAGCATGTGATGCATTTCTCTCCCAGTGGGGTAGCCTGGGAATTTGATGACTTCCTAAGTCATGAAGAAAGACCAAGGTTTTTCACCGTTCATTTTGTAGCTCCTCAGTCCGTTCTTTCCAAGCACTGGGAGCAAAAATCATGCAGTTCTTTTGATGAGAGGATTAGTAGAAAAAATGATAGATGAGGAAGGAGTCAGATAGTAGCCCCTGTAGAGCGTAACAGTGGAGTTAGTTTCCTTTATAGGGCAGGATAAAGAAAAGAGGAGGTGAGAGAGATCACTGCTGCAAGAAGAAGAGCAAAATGCTAATTTGGAGTCTCATCTCTGTGGCCCAAGGGCGCAGCACTGAATTTTGCTGCTGTAGGTAGAACAGCTGTTTACCATTTCCATCCCATGGCTACAGCATCTACAAATCTCCATGGTCTCAGCACTAGCTTAAAAAGTTTGTAGAGCCATGCCAGGTTCTGCAAAGCCAACTGCAAGCTGCAGAGCGTATGTGGGAAAGCAGTGTCAGGCACAGCTCCTGGCAGGATACATTACCTGAAAAGAGAGTGCTCCCTTCAGCTGCGCCTGTTGTGTTCCATGTTTTTGGATTATTTACTCTGCTTTTAACAAAAGAAATACACTTGCAGAGTAGTGACATATTTTCAAGTAGGTATGAATTTAACCTGAGTTTTTTGAAAGCAGCATGCAAAAAAGATAATGCTTCTTTTATAGTCTACATTTTTTCAAAATTTAGCGCAAAAACAGAATCAGATATCACTGTTATGATTGCTGTTGTACAACATGGTTCTCTGCATATTTTATGGTCCCTGAGTTCACTGCTATTAATCTTGCAGCTTTCATCCTCAAGAAATAGAGGGAAAGCCTCAGAATTTAGCAGTAGTCATCAGATCCTTCACTCTTGCTGAGACTTCTCACTTGCACAGAAAAAAACTCAGAGAAAAGGTGATTAACTGGTTACTGTTCAGAAAGCTTTCTGAAAATTCCCACTCTTCAAGCAAAGGGAGAAGCCTCTAAGCCATTCATGTTAAACTCACACAATTCGTGTGCGTGACTTTTCCAAAACATTTTCAAAAGATACCAGTGCGTGCAATTAAAAAAAAAAAAAAGGCTCTCATATTTAAAGAAAATATGGCTAATCCAAGCACCTGCAAATAGATTCTGTTTTCTTTGCCTTTTTCAAGGCCGCCTAGTGGCTAATGCTTGAGGGTGAATATCATTCTGTCAGTTTTAGAGTAAAATAAAATCTAACAGGTCAGCTGTTGTCCAAGGCAGATCTAGGCAGTAACCTTTTGATTGGTGTATAAAGAAACCAAGTACAGCCCTGAACAACTTAAAAAATAAAAATAAAAAAATAAAATGCAGGAACAGATTAAGGAGTCAATTATGATATAGGAGGCAATGATGAAGACTCTGTACATTGAAACAATGTATTTTAAGGCTTCCTGTTTCTTATAAAGGCATTCTATAGAATGTAATGGGAATTTAGACCTTTCCATAGCCCAATTATTAAACTGAATTTAATAATTTTCTATTAAATCTATGTAATTCAGTGGAGAAACATAATTTATTTGTTTCCATAGGGTAGTTTTAAAAACTGCTAGGTTAAGTAAGACCAAGCCATAGACTAGACTACAGGCACACTATTAAACTGGTTTTGGCTCATGACAGCTAACATTGTTCCAGATGATGCTCAGGCACAGTTTAGGAATTAGCATGTGTTGGGAAATATTTCTGGTAGGAGTTTGGATGTGGGTACGGGGTTTGGGGGGTTAAGAGGTTTTAATTGGATGGACACAAGGCATGCCATGGAGTTGAGTTGACACTGGGTTTGGAAAATAGTCTCTGACCAGTTTATTAATAAAATGGATACTGTGTTTTAGAACTATTCATTTATAGGTGTATGCAGGGAATTAGAATAATATTTTACAGAGTGTTAGGTATTAAATCAATATTATGTTTAACCAAGATTATTTCCTAAGCAAAAATGTGACAGCTTCTGGCTCCATTCATTCTTTAGTCTAACATTATCTAATTTATCACTTTGTCCTTCATCCCTTTGCACGATGATTCCCATGCAATGTTTCTAGAGAGAAAATGAATGATACATTTCCAGGCATTCAACTTTACAACTTTCTTTATTAAATGAAAATTTTACACTGAGAAACTACTATTTATTCCATAATGCTTGCTTAATTTCTGTTTTTATTGTGTGAAGAGGAATTCTATAGTTCTATTTATGGTATCAAATGCTCTGATTTTTCCTGATTAAGAGCTTTGTTTGTCAAATCATTGATGTTTGTACATCACAGCAATGGAGAGAACAGTGCTGCATACGCATGGAAGATGCTCACAGAGAATGCAACTGCAGGCGGTGGATGTTTGCACAAACTGTAACTTGCAGCAAAATCTGGAGATATGTACTGGGCCATCACTGTATAACATGTATGCATCCCAAACATCCTTCTCTTCTTGCATTAGAGAAATCTTTCATTTGAACAACCACCTCAGAACTATAAACCCATTTCCTGCCTGACTTAACACTATGGTTTTGTTAATCTGGTGTCTGGGATTATCAAATTTGCATGTGAAGCAGAAGTATTTTCATTCTGGAGCCTGGATGAAAAGTTTTGTGCATGGAGTGAAAATGACCTTTCCACAAAAAGAAACAAACAGTGCAAGAAAATGTTTTTAGTCTGTTATCTGCCTACAATCAGGAGAAAGACTGTGTTTACATACTTTGTTTGTTTCTTAGTCCTTAAAAAGAAAAGTGAAAGGTGGCTGATGCCCTTCTGCTCTGTGTTGTTAGATGGAGAAGATGCTCATTACGAAGCCTTTGTTTTAGTCTGTGCAAGCAGAACTCTTGAATGAATTGAATTAACTTCTATTGCTTTCTATTATATACAAAAGTGTATATATGTATAAAGATGGGTTCATTACAGCCAATGAACAGCACGGCATCTTCCTACTGGTGTTCTTGAAATATGGAAAAGTCTGCCTAGAACTGCATGGATTTAACTGAGGGAAATTAGTGTTCCCTCATGTTCCTACAGAAGGGATGTGCTGAAAAGTGAGATTGGTGATAGTCTCCCGCAAATGGGTGCAACCTTCAGAACTGCCCATAACAAAACCCCGACTTTTTGTGAAAGTGTTGAAAAATGCCTTGCCTCTTCTAAATTCTGATCTGGGACACCCCCACTCCTTCACTAAATTAAGCAGCTTTGATTGTTCTCTTTATTCTCTGATGTCTCGTTGTGATTCTTGTCAATACTTATTGTGAAGACAGCCTTCTGAAAACAGAAGTCAAAGCTAAAAAAAATCTCATCCGCCCCCCTTTTTTCAAGCTAACAAAAAGCAGTCCTTTTTTCTGTTTATTCCTTCATGTGGTTTGAAATATACTGATGTATAGCGTTCTCATTTCTCATAGGACACACCTCTATGGTCTAATGGACCTCACTTTTGAGCACTTTCTTAATAGCCCAAATTTCTTTAATTTCTGTTTTTATAGTTATAACACATGAACAAGCTTTAAAGTTCCTCATCCTTCACTGGAGCATTAAAATTCTGATTCTGTACTATGTCTGATGAAAATTTTACATGGAATAAATTGATTTTCTCTTGTAAAAATAATTATAATGTGAATATAAAGTGACTTAAGCCCATATTTCTCCAAAGTGATCGTATGAGTGTTCCCCCCTTCCTCCTCTGTGTTGTGTTTAATTTCTTATACTCTTTAATGTATGTGTTTCACAGCACTGATATGTAGTGCTACTCAATTTTACAGCAGAGGACTGACAGGTCCACATCACAGAGAGACATGACTTGTCCTTAAGATGATACACGAAGCTTTGGCAGAGGAGAAAATTGAAAGTGTCTTTAGAAATTCCAGATTAATACTATAAATATTGAAGCATTTTATTTTAGCACATAAATTCACGTTCCCTTTGAGCTTCTTCAATAAAAACTTTTCATTAAAAACGGTTATCTGAAATCATGGGTACTAGCTTGTTAGTCATTTTGTTAGCAATTGTTCTCTTTGTCCAAATGGCTATCCATGAAAAACTGTGGAAGACATTCTGACAGGAGGATCACTCTGAATAACTGAACTGAATGTATTGTGCCTTTAGGTTGGACATATTTCCTGGGTTGCACAGTCGCCCCTTCTTCAGTGGGAAGCCATTGTCTTCCTGACAGAGTAGATTAAAATTCAGCTATGACTAAATACATTAGACCTCATTTCAGACATAATCATTTTTTTAGCTTTAGCTGGCATAATATAGCATAAGAGTAAATAATTTCATAACAAAGTTTTAGAGAGAAGACAGGTTGGGAAAATGGCATCAATATACAGTTAATTATATTTTTTTCATTTAAAAAAATCATGTATTTTTAGATCAGTATACATCTCAGATTTCAGAGTAACAACTGGTATATAGATCATTTTAAAATTTGCATTTCTTAAAAACATGTTTGAAATTGGTTCTACAGGAGCTTTATGCTTCTAGAGTAAACCTTTTTAAGACTCATAATAAACATTATAGCTTGCTGATCATTCTGTATAGAATTCCAATTTCTATCAAAATACTGCATACATCTTGTTTGAAATAGGTTAAACCTGCGCTCTTTCATTGGAATTTCATAAATTTCCATGTCAGACAGGGAACATAATATACTCTTAATTAGGAACGTTCACACTCATAACATTGTAATACAAACCCTGAAGGGCTAATTAATAGTATCACATAGTCTTATGATTTCTGATACACATTTGAATACCACACATTCACAAAATAAACTGAAATGCAGTATCTTTTATTATTTACAGCCATTATCTTTTGTCAATTTTAGAAGATTTGTCCTGAGTTAGTTCTAATAATTCTTCAGTTATTCAGTGATTTTTTGGTAAGTAAATCTTGAAGAAGTTTTATATAAGCCAACAATAATATTAAATTAAAAATGAAATATGGTCTGCAGTGGGTTTTTTATGCATATAAAGCTTATGCAAGAGCGCAATGAGGGTCAATTGACCTGTGCTAAGGGTTTCTGTAACATTTATAGGGGAAAGGTCTTAAGTTTGCGATAAAGGGTTGTGTTCTTTTTACCAGTAGAACATCAGTGCAAACTTCCCTTGGACATTAGTAGCTGGTCTGTAGGTCATGTTAAACTTTGTTGTCAAAATGATTCAGACTTGTACCTGCATTTTCGTGAACAATAGGTGACCCAATTCCTGGAAAGCTTTCGATTCTCCAGTAGTGTTTGTTGTGATACACACTGAAAACATATGTACATCATCATATTTTTAAACTAAATATCCTTCAGCTAGAACTAGATCATAGCAGTAAAGATGGCAGTGCAGAAATGATTCATTCCTGCATTCTTCTATTTTCTCTCTTAACATCAATTTATGCAATTATTGAAATTCAGAGCATAACATGACTTGTTATTTTGTGATTTGGAGAGGATGATGGTTTTTCAAGTGCTTTAATAACTCCTTTTTTGGCATTTTGATGAAAGTTTAATATTTTCTAAGATCTCACAGGCAAAATGCAGTGGATCCAGCAAATATTTTTGTTGTGCTAAACTACTACAGAAGTTTCATTTCTTGGAGATGTCATTCTGCACTGAAAGTGTGAGTAGGCAGTGCCACAGATATGTTTAATTTGTAGCAAAGATTTTCTGGTACAATTATTCTGTTATTTTGTTCACACTATCATTTTATAATACAGTACCTTTTCTGAGATAAAACTCAAAAAAGTACCCTTTCTTTCTTTTTTTCTCATTTTATGTTGTTAGTTCTTTGTTTAATCCTGTGAGGTAGTAGGGAAAAGTTGCACACCCTAAATTTCAGTTCTGTAGTGATAATATTCATATGTAATAATTCATCTATTTTGTACAATTATGCAATTATAAAATGTGTATTGTTGTATCACAAAGGCTTATATACTTGTCCTGGAAAAGACCAAATTTTTCTTCTCTGGAATTCCTATCTCTTTGCCTTCAGTTTCTGTAATCAGCTGTTAAAATAATATTTTAAAGAGACGTTTTTATCTTTGACGATCCATAAGGCATCACACTTCACCAAATTATTGTTTAATAAGCTTGTCACAAGGACCTAAGTGCCAGGAAGTCTCATTAGTCACTATATAATGGTTTGATATTTGCTGGTGCAGAAAGCACAGTTCAGACTTTTCTCTTCATATATCAGAATTTAAGGTTGATGATTTTGAAAAATATGATACAGTGCTGTTCTCCTTTAACAAGAAGAAACAATTCGTATAAGAAACTTTTTCATTAAATTTATTTCTGATAAACTAATTTCTACTTCATTGCTCTTTTCCCCTCTTTTCTATTATTACATACAGTTAAGTATTTGATTGAAACCTGAGTTATTTGAGCTGCTTCTGAAGTGGTTGGCACAGTTATCCTACTTTGTGCATCATGAATGATCACCTACACTTATGAAGAATGGTTCATTCTGTCTCAGTGGAGGATTTTGCTTAGTAAATGCTCTTTGTCTGGATATATTACAATAAGCATTGGATTTCACATTCCCATATAGTGTGAACCCTAATTAATCCAGCAATGAAAGATGTGCTTCATCTTCTGAAACTAGCTCATTATGAAAAATGTAAACAACTCCTTGTCCAAGTGCTCTGTGTGCATGCTAACTTCTGCCCTAATGATGCTTATCATCTGATTTATTTGGCTTTTTTTTTTTTTTACTCTAAGTACATGATTTCTAATTTTTCTTCCATCTTCATCTTTATCATTAAGATTAGTGCTTCATAACAGCTTCTTTACAGTAAAGATTAGCCTCCACATTAGTAGTTATAACCCAGTGGCATCATGCAGTGCCCCTCCAAAATGCCCCTTCCTATGGGCCTGGAAAGGTTCTCCTATGGGCATGGAGTATGACGAGGAACTTGCAGCATTCAGGGGCTGGAATCGATAGCCTCAAGGAACACTCAGAGAGCAATTTATTTCTTCATTGTTACACATCCTTAGATTAAGGTAGTTTTCTGATAGAAACTGTGTCTAGGAAGTAACAGTAATGGAATCAATACTAACTTGTCCTTGGTGCTTCCAGACCTGCTGAGGATTTAGAAACCGTGCCCAGCAGGAGCTGCCTAGCAATTTAAAGGCCTTACGATTTTTTTCTTCCCCCTTCTGGCTGTAAAGGGCTGAGAATGCAGGTTATTTATGCACACAAATCATTGGGATACCCCATCCAGATAAAACAATCAAGAAGAAAATCAGTGGCAAAAGATGATACCTTTGATATCATTACTTTTCCATCCTGTGAGATAAATCCATCCAAGGCATGTAGAAAACAAGCTGTGAACGGAAGGTATTGGAACAAGCACAATCCCCTCTTTCTGGAGGAAGAAAACTCATGCCTTGGCTCTTTCATTGAGTGAGTGACAATCTGGGGATAAGAAATAAACCTAAGAGAAGGGAAAGAGCACTAGAGAAAAGAAAATGCTGGTGAGAGAAGAGCAGAGGAAGAACAAGAGAAAGTGGTCCCCAGCTCTAGCACAAGCATTTGCCAAGGTATTCCTCTCAAGCCCTACCACTTCTCCTATTCCCCCTCCAGGATGGGAGCTGTTTTAGTCTTCCTTCCCCTTTTTCCATCTCTGTCAGAGCTTGCTTGCCCCCAGAATATGGAGGAGCTCAATTCAGTGTTGCCAGTTAGATGTTGTATTATAGATCACTTTGATCTCCGTTTAACTGTACCTCATTAGAAGAGCATGTTTTGTTTAAGTAGAGATGAGGTTATTCATAAGTAATTCAGCGCTACTGAGAGAAAAATCAATTGTAGGAACATTAAATTTTCATTAAACATGTTAAATGTAACCTGACAGTCAAATGGTCTCCAGTCATATGGGTTTTACTACGATATTACTTTAAGTAACAGATGAAAGCAGGATTAGGTGGTAAAGAAAACTTTGCATTGCTTAAGATAAAGGATAAAAGTGGGGTATTTTTCCATTAGCATTCACTCTACAGGGATCCTCAATTACTTGCAAGGCCATCTGCACTTCTAGATATATTGCGAGTTCAGAGTGAGCAGTACATGCGAGATGAGAGCAGATTGGAGCTGCGTGGGCCAAGAAAAATCAGATGCACTGGTTTTCGTGGGGTATTACACATCTTGTAGCTCCTGTAGGTCTGAGAACGTCGCACACCACAGCTCTTTGCATTCTGTTCTCCCTAACCTTCCATGGATTTCTCCACCTTTCTTGTAATGATTTTTGACATGATGTCCACATCTTCCTGTCCTGTAATATTGACCCTTAACACAAAAATTTCTGGGTGTTGTCCTCCCCAATCTCATTCTCATCTGCGCACCCATGTTTTATCTCCCTTCTTCCTATTGTTTGTGACTTCAGGTCTCTGCTAATGCACATAATCGCCTAGTTCATAGTCCATACTTCTCTAAGAGCCCTTACACAATCCTCAATCTTCTGAGCGTGCCAGCCTTATCTCATGCTTACTTCTACCCTGGACCCTGCTTCTGCACATCGACTGTGCCCCATCTTGCTCTCCTGCTGGTCTGTTCCTCCCTCCCCTGCAATTGCCCTGTCCTCCTCCTTCCTATTGCTTTTTTGCTTGTTCAGATTCCTCAGACTACTGCTCCTCCACTTCACCCCACACTCCCTCCCCTGTTCTTAGCTGCCAGATTATTTAAGGCTTTTATTTTTGTCACAGAGCAAGCTGTAGATAATCTTTTCATGCGGGAAGTTACACTGCTGCCGTTGGTTGTACATGCTTTGGCAGTAGCACAGGGTGGAGACCCTCCTCAATTTCGGGTGTCAGGTAGTGTGGAGAGCTAAATCTTCTAAACAGAGCTTTTCTGACATAGCACCGACATCATTAAGCCTGTGCTGATTGATGTTTATGGCATTCCCAGAATCTTGCAATTGATCTTTTCAAGTTTATCATGTGACAGCTACATGCTGTGATGCTCTTAATTTGAATGCAAGGTTTCACCCAGTCAGTTCTTGCCTGTGCTGTTTTGCTTCTGTTTATCTATCAAAACTAACTGACTACTTTTCAGAATGGCATGTGTATGTAAGTGACACATCTTTCCCTGGTTTCTCTGATAAGTCAGTGTGTAGCAGTCAATTGGGCAAACTATGAGAAGAATCCAAGTTTTATTTTACAGTTGCTGCCAGTCTCTTTGATTCTGACACGTCTGCTTTAAGTACAGAAAATGATGTTGTAAAAGTCCAGAAAATCTGATTAGATATGTTATGGTTGACCACCACCACAGATAACTACTGTAATGCAGCTATAGCATATAAAGGTTTCCTATTATTTACCTATTCCAGCTTTTAAAAGACATTGGTAACTGCTTTTGAGAACAACTCCAAGCTAAAGTTTGTTCTTGAATTCCATAGGAAAAGAAAGAAATATACACATCTTGCCATTGTACACTGACAAACTGGACAGTTTCTGGTAAAAATACTTTATCTTGATCCTGATTCACCAAAATTAAGCAGAAACTGCTAGTGTCTCACAGAAGGCTCCCACAGGCTTACGCAGAACTTCTGTGGAAATTACATTAAAGTAAAGATGGCAAAACAGGTTAGATTCAGATGCAAACCATCTTGAATTAACGTAGGGGCATTTTAAGTACAACATCAAACTGATAGATTCTCATCAGCAGGCCTACTGCTGATCAATTCCCATGTACTGGCCAACTTTTCACCTTTAAAAAAGATGAAAGCAGTTTTAAAAAATGGTCTCCACATAGCTTACACTCTTATATAAATTTTTTATGGGACAAAAAGCTTTTATATGCATGTGCAAACCAGATCCAGAGATTAACTGTCAATTGACATATTACCAAGCCACGTGTTCTGAAGAATGCAAACGGGACTATTATCCTTACGAGGCTGTTTGTTTAAACCTATCCATCAAGCCATATCACCCTGAGAAATTCTGAGTCCTGGAGAACGCTACAAATTTTTCCATGTTTCTAATAATCAGGTGTTTCCAGTGAGCTGAAAACCTTTGAGTTTCCTGTGACCGCTAAGAATTAACAAGGAGCTGAACCCTGAGTGCCTGATACTGCACAGCAAACTCTGCCCAGTGACTGCCCTGTGACTGTGAGGAAAAGGGGGGAGTAGATTATTCTGAACTCATGCTCTTTACCTGCTAAATACACTCTCGAATGACAAACTGCAAAACACTATTAATACACTGTTGCTAAGGGTAATTGTTTTTAAAAACAGAAAATAAGGATTTTTTTGCATACACTCATTCAAACTGATTGTGCAATTCAAGAATGCGCTACTTTGGCTCCTTCCAGTTTGTTTTAGTGCTCACCTCCCCAGAGAGCTTCCAAATAGTTATATGAGTGACAGTTTGGGAAAGCAGCAGAATTTCTGGTACCCTAGAGGCAATGAAGATGTCACAGCAGGTTCGATCATTACTGCTTCAAAAAATGTTACAAACTTTTGATGGATGACATTTCAGAGCGTAGGGTCATGTCACTTACTTAATTTGCTTTTAAGGACAAAGAAAGGTGGACATAATTTTTGTCTTTTGTTTGTTTGTTTGTTTGTTTAACAAATACACTTCTGGTAACATATCCTAGCTTCTAGCATATTTGTCTTTTCATTGTTTAAGTGATGCATAGACAAAAGAGAATCCCTTACAAGCTAGTAGGGGTTTATTTCTGGTATGTATCCAGAAAAGCACAGTCCCCAGCAAAGAGGAACATCTCATGAGAGAGGAGTGAATTATCCAGTGGTGGTCTTCAGTGACCTCCAATCAGCAGAGCAGTTGTGAGGGGATCAATTTATCTGGCACAACTTAAACTCTTAGATTTCTTTAATTTAAGCTGAGGTGACTTGTTTCTGTGGGAATGGGGGATAAGAGAAGCAGAAAGGTACATTGGATTCATGTTTTATTAACAACACAGGACTGCTATTAGTCAAGTATTCCACTTTTTTCTTTTTCAGTATACTGGAAAAAATCCTGAAGTCATTGGATTTTCACAAAACTCTTACTTAAGACAATCGTTTTCTGGCATTTCTGTGGTTGGTGAGTAAAAACTGAATCAAGGTTATCAGGACCTGGCCTATTGCAAACAATATGCTGTTTAACTTTCAAAGAAACATTTAAACTTTGTTTGTGTTTGAATTCTAGAGGTCAATTTGATAATGAGATATTGGTATTTTTATGCTAGGTGTAGATATGAAGAGGGGCATTTTATGGAGTTTGCCATATCAGCTGAAACAGCTGCATTAGAGTTGAATAAGGCAAACATCAGAACAGCTGAATATAGGACATGATTTTAGAATATACAAAATATGCTGGAGTAAATATGTTTTTATATACTGTTTGGATAGTCAATAAAAAAAGCAGTAAGGTTCTTTCAGCTCTATTATAATTTGAGTATATCTCAATCTATAAAATCATAGTCTGTACCTAGATCTTTTGAACTAAGGCTATTGTCAATAACTCTAATTTAAGTATAATTGAAATGAAATTTAATTTGCTGCGTGCCAAATTCTGAACCATTTCAAGATTTGATGTGAGCAAAAGAATATCTTTGCTAGAATCTCTATACTGCCTTTAGTTTATATTTAGCACACAAGTGCTTACGACAAATTCTCAAATCCTTGGAAATGCATAGTCGTAGGAGTGTGAGACCAATCTTTGATGTTACAGAGGGCTCATGTGGAATGTACATTAATACCATCAGCCTCATGTTTATATGGCGAAGTTGAGGATGCTCAGCAATTTGTGAATTGTGAAACGTTTTGTGGGGTACTGCTTCAAACTTAAGCTATGCAGGCAAAATGGAACCCCATTTGAACATTGTCAGTAAGTAACTAAAGCTACCAGAGGTTTTGGATTTAGTCCATGACTTAGCATTTCCTTGCCTTTACGGATTTGTACCATAGAGTTTACTGGGATTCATTGCAAACACTCAGTTTTGAACTTTTACTAAACTGTTATCAGTTCATGTGGGAAAAAATTAAACTAAGCTTCACAAAGATGATTAGTATTTGATAGTTCAAAAGTCCTTGCCACAGCTATCTAAAAAAATGATATTCTCAGCCAAAAAATTCAATGTAAAGGTTAAACTTCAGTGTTGCTCTAGTATGGGAAGCTGTATGCATGATTTGCCCTGTCCTTTCCAATCATACTTGATTAGGAATACATTAACCATTTCTGATCTCACATCAGCAGTAGTTTGTATTTGGTACCACAGGTTTATGATATTTTATGTGTGTGAAGCCCTAAGTGATTTGGGATCTGACCTTCATCCATCCAAAAGTGCACTTGTCACCTTCAGAGATTCTCAAATTGAAATAGTGGTCTTGTGAAGAGTGTAGGGTGAACTGGAAGGATCTTCTGGTTCAACTTGCTTTCCTTCTGTTATGCTGTTCTGCTTAAATTTCAGAACTCATTTGTTCTTTGAAGAAATTCGAGAATGAGGGTGACTTGATGGGTTGAGGAGGCAACAGGGTATTTTTGTGATTGTTTTTCTAATCAAGGAAGATGGAAGGATGAGGTCTGGATCCTGAGGGCTTTCAAATCCATGGCATTAACTGTCCAGGAAACTGACTTCATCTGACCTGTCCCGTTGAAGCCATGCCCCTGTGGGAAATTCAGGAAAGACCTTCCTTAGGAGGAAGACGAATCTGCAACTCAGCAGCTAAGGTAGTGCTGAGGGAGTTCTGAGATCAAGTTTATGCTCCCAATACTAGTTACAAATTTTACATTTGCTGTTTCAGTAAAAAATCTCTGTGCATGAAAGAGATTGTGTACCTCAGTCTTCAGAGGCCTGTATATCTCCTGTCTTTAGGTGAAGATTTTATACACTAGGTCTACATTTTCTTTTTCCAGCTGTCTCTTCAAGAACAGTTACGATGAGATCTGACTCTGCTAGCATGTGCCAGACTGAGCCTTAAAGCATGTAGGCTCCTTCCCACTTACTTTCTGCATCCTAACAAGATACCAAGGCATCCAAAGCTGACAGCTTCTTGAGCTAGAACAAATCTGTAGATCCCAAAGAAAAGATATAGGTGTTGAGGGAACTTTGAGATCAAGAGGAGAGATGCTTAGTGAATGCCATCTGATCAGTCTTTTGTATGTAACGATGTTCCTAAATACTTTGGATATTTTGGACATGGCCTTTAGTTTTCTCCTACAAGTTCTTGGCCATGTCAATTCTTGTTTAGCAGCCCAATGAAAGAAGAAACTGCATATGAAGAAGGGAATATTTTTGTGGAGTAAAATATTGTTAAAGCATTTTTTTTCATTAGAATATTAAAAAGGATAATTACTTGCAATTCATTAGCTCAGCTGATTTCCTCGTCTTTTTTCTTCACACCAGACAGAGCTGTTGAGACATTACAGACTGGCTTCAATGCACAAAAATCTTTCTAATAAATTTCAGTCTTGTTTCAGATATTGCCACTGTGCTGGAACTGCTCTTGTGAGGGTTTGTAATGAGGATCTGTTGCTTCAAGCTAACTGAGAAGCTCCTTCTTTCATTGTCTTGATTTATCAGCAGTCTGGATACCATTGACCATGGGGTCCTATTACATTGCCTTCAGCACCTCATGGGTTTTTCAGGCTCCTTGCTGGCCTGTTTCACATCTTATTTAATGGAGCACTGTCTCTACGATTATATATTGCAATTCTCTCGTCACACTGACGCCTAAAGCTGTGTTGTGCAATTGGATTTTGATGGTGCAATTTGCCATGACAGCACTGCAGTATAGTAAAATTCTCACTTTTGTGTGTTATTTTTTTAATATATAACATACACACCAGGTGTTCAGAGGTGATAATCATTTGAGAAATTATGCAGCTGTTTGTTTATGGATCTGTATGATAATGTGATCTCTAACAGTACTTGGCGCTTGCAAGTAACTGACAGGTTCTGAGACCATGTTGTGTTAAACTTGCATTTTTTCTGTTGAGGAAAAGCTATTTTAGAACAGTTGAAAAGGGTGGTTTTTATTTCTAAATGTATTCTTTACTTCTCATTACCATGTGTTCAAAGGAAGGTGTTCTTCTTGTAACACGCAGTGTCTACTCCACACAGCCTTTTTACTATCTCTGTCATTCATTGATGTCAAGCCAGTAACTTTACCAATGAGCTTGGGCATCAGAAAGGTATATGTGGAAAAATCCCAGGGTAAAAGCTTTCTCTTCATCTCTGCTTCTTTCACCTGCAGGCCAGAGAGGCCATTCTTCTGTTCCGGATCCTCTGCCATTCATCCACGCCTGAGCTCTGGGTCACAGATCACTTAGGCTGCTTAACTGTTAGCATTTCTGTGTCACAGTTCGGTCCCTGCTCACCACTCCCAGACAGGGACCGGGCATCGTGAGGAAAAGAGCATGCACAGAGAAGAACATTAGGCTCCAAGAGACCCAGGCAGGGCCTTGCACGATGCAGTGTAGACCCAGCTGGCCAGCGCTAGCTGGACTCAAGACCTGGGAACGGTTATAGTTTATGATTTATTCAGTTTAGACATGTCTAATGAATCTTCATCTTACAGGGGCAAAAGCCTGAAGTGAGAACTGGTAGCTGGTAACAGAGAGAGCCTAAGTTAGTCTGGGATGAAGAATGGGAAACTTGCTGGTGTGGAGTTATCTCATTTAAAAAAAAAAAAAAAAACAGGTAGATTCAGGTGTCTTTCAGAAAAGTGTATCAGGACATGGGGAAAAGGACTATTGCTGCAGTGCATAGTTATAGCACTGGCTACTTAGTTTGGCTTTCTCTGAGCTAACATTAGAAGGAAAACAGTATAGAATAAATAACATTTACCAGCCTTCGCTGTAGTGACTCTAATATTCTGATAGGCAGAGTTTCCACCTTGGAGCGCAGCATATAGGACCTGAATTTCAGCTGGGCTAACTGAGCAACTGCGCTGCAACTGTGCTACAAATCAGATGAGATTTCAGATTTTGTGGGATCCTTGTGATCACAGTCTGACCTTCAGCGTGCTAGGACATTATCTGCTTCATTCTTTTTCCGTATTAGAAATAGGTTTACAGGAGGAAATGCAGTGAAATTTCCTAAGGTAGTTAGCTCCAGTGATTTGGTTCAGCCTCATCTCTGCTCATCATACTTACCACTTTCCATTAGTTGAAGTGTAATTTAAAAATGTGGGAAGAAGCCCCCTTTTGAAATGATTCACTTATCATCCTTGCAAGGCCCTCACTTCCAAATGTAGCAGGGTAAAGCAACGTGGAATCCATTCATTAAATGACACATTAAGCAGCCAGAGCCTTTTTTCTGTATTGCCTGCAATAAAATATATTCAAAGCAGTACATATTTCATTAAAATTATCAGTGAAATGATTTTCATCTAATGTTATTTCTGCTTTTAATAAAAAGGCCCTGCAAAACGAATAACTGAACATTCTTCCTTCCTTTCTTTCTCTTTTTACAATTATGATATTCAAAATATCCCACAAGTGAGAGAATGACCCATAAATTGAGTTATGAAGGTCATATTCTAGGAAGAGCAGATTTCTTTAAAGGCATGTTCAATCCTATTGGGTATAAGCTATTTTAATTCACAGTGAATTTTAAAACTGTACACTGAGCTTGATACAGGATTGTTTACAGTAGTCCATATTAACTTTGAAGGGCAAGTTTTAAATGCTTATGTGTATTTGGTCATTGTTCTTTTTGTGCACACTATGGCCATATTAAACTTGTAACAATAGGCTTTGCTTAAAATGTCAAGTTTCAAGTAGTTTTGAAAGCTTTTTATAGAATCCAGAGCTGTGACAATTAGATTATTTTACTGTGATGCTGTTCATTGTTTGCTGATTAGAGAGAAACTTTGAAATCAGAGAAATGATTAAATTGGAAATGGTCATTTAGGAAAAAAAAAAGACTTAGTAGACAGATTAATTTTGTTTCTTTTGATCTTAAGTTTATTGTAAACACAGATAAATGTAAGCTTTGCTGCAGGTGTCTCAAATGGGTGCCAGATAGCTTGAAAAGCATGAAAGTAGGAGTGCAGCTCACCCAGAAGATACAAAGAAATGTAAATCCATGGGGTGTGTGGAAATAATCTGTATTTATCAGAATAAAGATGACTCTTAGAAATATGTTTAAAATAATTATACAATTGATAAAAATAATAGTTTGAAAATGGAACAGTAAAGATATATTTATATCGTGACAAGTGAGGTACATTGGAAGTTGTTTAACTTTCAATAAGATAATCAGTCAGGATTCTTAATTTTGAATGTTAATGTAATAGGAACAGGTCATACCATAGAGAGGAAGTTATGAGAAACTGTTTGCCCTGAAGCAGAGCACTGGGGATTAATATAAATCACATAGGGTTTATCACATAATAATGTGCTATTTTTTTAGCAGCTTTAATATGAGCTTTAATTATAAGCATCCCATCTGCAGAATTAGGAAAGAATACTGAGATAAAGAGAGAAAAAATATTTAATTTGGGTCAAGAAATTAAAAAAGAAGCAGTAAAGAAAAGGCAATTATTTCTTAGCATTGTGATTTGGAAAGTCGTAGTCATATTCCACTCCAGTATCCTGTGAAGGCATACAGAAAATAAAGTACAAAACTGCAGCACAGAGAAATTCATGCACTGGAGGAAATGCTACAATCAGAGAAATTATTCTGGTGGCAACTTTTTTTAATGACTGTAAATTAAATATTATGTCCTGGATGATCTTTCCAAACTAAAAGGTGATTCTCTCTATGTATTAGGATTTGGAACAGAAAACTGTTTCAGGAGCTCTGAGGCTGTTGAGCCCCACATTTTATTTACCTGGTTTGCTCTGTTTGAATGCTGTTTATCAGATTTTTTACAGACCACCTTAATTCCTTTCTCTTAGATCAGCCGGCTTAGTTTCTGCACATCACATGCTGCAGGTGTCCCCTTAGAGATACCAAGGCTCTGGCCTCATCAGTACCCTGCTGAGACCTTTATCAGTTGCAGGCAGTGAGTTTTCTGATTGGATTAAAGATTGATTATATACTAATCACACCATCTAGACAGGCAGACAGGTAGCTTGTGGTCAGTGGGATCTTGTAATCAGTGCTGGGATAATAAGATGCATGCAGCTGGGATTGTTGAACAGCAGGTTTCAACGCACAACCACTGCCGTACTCTGAAAAAGACCATTTACATCTTAGACATCTTTGAGAAGAAATGGATAGTCAATTTGCCAGCAGGAACGTTAGTTGAAAGTATTTCCCAAAGCATTAAGACTGCTATTCTAATGGTGGTAAGTGCCTTCATTTCCAAAAGCTGTCTGCAAAGGTCTCTGCAAAAGGTCCAGAAAAATAGCTGCAGCCTCCTGACTGCATATTTGTAAAAGCTTTGGAGATACTAAAATTTGCCAGTTTCCAACTATTTCAGCCAAACACTACAACAAAGTTTCACTTACCTTGGATCAAATCAATCTCCACTTTTCAACTCACTGTGGAGCGCAGTCTTTACATAAACATAACAGCAGAATATACTGTCTCTGAGGTCCATTTAAACACCCATACAGTCATATGCCTCGAAACAAGAAATCTCCCACACATACACCTCCACAGAGTAAATGCTTCTGCACTGGTAAAAATACACGGGAAAACACCATTTGTTTGTTTGTTTGTTTGTTTGTTCTGTTTTGAAGGAGGGGAAAGAAACAATGCACCTTCTTGTAGGATTCTAATAGCTTTAATACATAGCGTCAAGCATATGAGGGGGTTTAGGTTTTTCAGTCAGTAAAAAGTAACGTGGGACATGGGCAACTGGATGGTATTTCTAGAAATATTTTCTTTCAGCTGTGTGTTACACAGAACCACGCTTCAAATTGCAAGTATTTGAAAACACCAACAAGAACTGTCAGGACTTTCCCCTGCTCAAAAAATAAACATGTATGCATGTATGTAGAAAAAAACTGCAACGTTATAGTATATAGTTTGTCACCTCCATGTTTAGAAGTATCATCCAATCCTTGAAGAAATTGCACAAAAATAAGTTGGGATAGGATAACATCACCAAATATCACTCTAACATAGTGAGATACCATGTGAAAACATTCACACTTTCAGTATGGAGTAATAAATTATATTTCAGCATTTCTTTTAACTTGTAAACATGTGCAGATAATCTTTATCTTGTGCTTTCAATTTGCAAGCCATAATTACAATACCTGCAAAAAGGCAACAGTGAACAGAATCCTAATCATGAACAGTGTCTGCTACCCGGCAGAAATTCAAGCAATAATTATTTTATTTTTAAAAGTGAGTGTTCCTTTAAAAACTTAAAGTACCAGTAACATTCAGAGTTAGGGGATACTTCATTTTCAGTTTCTCATTATGCAATGGAAAGCTTTTTTAAATTTGTCATAAAACTTTAACATTTTAGGCAGTTTCAAAGGACCATTTAATTTTTTTGATTTTGTTCTTGCTACCTAGTAAATCCTGAAGATTTTACTGAAGTATAAAAAAATGTGTTTGCTTAAAGTGATTCTTTTGAGTAAAAAATATAGACTTTAGGCTTTGACAACAGGATTTGGGACAGTCAGGTCTTGTTTAATATAGGAAGATTGTATGCAGTATACAATGAAGTAGAATAACATTAAAAGACTCAGGATTTGAGCTTTTACAGGTAATGATAGGCTAATTATCCCAGGTTTGAAAATCTTGAAAACTCTTGATATCTAAGTCTGAATGCAGACTATAACATTTCTCTTCATTTTAAACTTGAATAAACAGGTACAAACTCTATCCCCTTTGCTGTGCAGAATAACTTTTGGAATGCACTAATTTGTGTTTTATTTTACAATGGTAAATGTTACTTAACAGGCAGAGCCCTCCTTCCACATTCTTGATGAATGAGTGTGCAACCTTACATGAAATAAGATTGCTATGTCATCTGCTACTGAGAGTAGACTGTGACTTAGTGTTATTAAATGGAGCTTAGTAAGCTGTTGATTGAATAATGTAATTGGTGGAACTGTAAATGCAAAATGCAGTAGTTCTAACATGTACTGTAATTATGAGAAATCTGTAGATTTTATAACTTCCTTCCATTGGAAGTGCATGTTTTAAACTGTTTCATGTTTCCTTCCAAAACTGGAGTTTGGGTAGCCCAAACAGCAGAGTGCATAGTCTTTTCATGGGTTTCTTAAGTGCCTGAAGTTTGTCTAGCTATTGGTATGAAATTAATATGCTGCCTGTGTTGATTTTGCTGCTCTCTTTGTGTTAACCAGGGAAAGATGCTCATTAACAAGAGGAGAGGGAAAGCTGCTCTTTTTGAAATGCAAAGTTAGCCTTGGCCAGCTGTCCGTGAGGAAGAGAGGAGGCTGCTGCAAGGAAGAACATGACTTTGGTGAGACCAAAGGTGGGGACAAGTGACAGCTCCTTGTCCTGAGCATGCCTGTGAGGAGCATCCCCATGACGGAGACTTCCTTCTTGAGGGCCAAGGAGGTGGAGGGCAAAGTGGACGGAGATGCCACAGCAACAGGAGATGCTCCTGCACCATCTACAACATGGGAGCTCTAGTCACCCTCCCTGAAGGGGAGGGTGACTAAGGACAGGCATTATGCACATGCTCTTCTTTGATAAATGGTGTCATCACAGAGGAATACTGAGAATTGAGAGTTTGGGAATTATCAGTGACTTTAAATCTATGCTGAAGTACTTAATGTCGCACCTGGTTACTACACAGGAAGGAATGCGTCTAATAAGGACTTTTGGAAAGGCAAAAGATTGGGGGGGGGGGTTGTTTTGTTTTTTGCTTTTGGAAACAAGGAAGTCCTTGGCAGTGGCTTTACATTTTGAAGTAATCTCCATAATGAAAGGAGGTGTGCATTTTAAAATGAAAATAGATTTCATTTCTCATTTGGTACCTTGAAAAGACTATGTAGGTTCTTACATGTTCTGCTTACCCTGTTTTATCAGCCTCCAGCTCCTCAAATGAACTTTTCCCTTTTTGTATTGTTCCAGTGTCTTGAAGTACAAATCCTAGCTTGCAATGAAAGTAAAAATACTCTAAATACAGCTATTGTTGATCTTACTGAAGATCAGTGAAAATCAAAATGTGTTGTCCACGTTACCTTAAAATTAGTTGTTGTACCTGTAGGCCACAGATCTCTTTTCAAATGTCTTTAAGGGCATCAGTTTCACTTCAAATTGTGTAATAGGGAAGACAAGCTTGAGTCCTGGAGGCCACCTCTCTGTAACATTTAGTGCATACAAGATATGGCACACTGATCCTAGCAAGTTTCTGGGGTTTGTATCCAGCAGTAGCACTTGTAAAATCATTGACGAAAGGAATAAATATTTTTAGAAAGAAAACATATCTGATCAATGTGGATAACTGAGGCTTCTCAAGGTGGAGATGATCCTCTCTTGCTGTAGGTTTATCAATGACTGAGGCAGAGGAAAAATCTTAATTACTAGTTGGGTTAGTAGTCTGGACAGTGATCATAGGTCAGTGTAGCTTTCAGTAGGTAAAACTGAAGCAAAAGGGAGAAGTATGAGATATTCTATCAAAACATACAGTGCTTGTGCTGAGATCTTTTTCTTCATTTAATTAAAATTTTTATAAGGAAAAGATTCCAGGGATGCATACATACATACATGCACAGTTTTGCCCACTTATGCACATACCAATATTAAGTTTTAATCCATCCCACTGGGCTTTTTCAAAATGCATAATGAAAGTCTATATAGAACATTTGCATTAAAATCTCATCTCTTGGAACAGATACATCTCTGATGAAAATCTACATGAAATTCCTTAACACAGGCGAGGTACTGACTTAAAGCTTAAACTGTATATTTACCCTCATTTAGTTACATATCACTATAAGGTAATTCACATTTAGCAGTTTAACTCGAGGGGAAAAGTTGGGAGTCAGCATTAGATATGAATATATATGATAAAAACTCTGTAGCAATAATCGTTGCCTACTTATAGTGTAGTTGAAGGTTAAGGTAAAGGTTGTCAAAAAGAGAAAAGTTCCTCATCATTTAATGTTCTGCTGACGAAATGGCAAAGTAATAATTTTAGTTGGGGTTGTGAAATTGGTACAAAGCAGGCAAATGAAATGATACGGAAGAAGTCGTTGAAGAGAATAAAATAGCAGATTCACCACTAATAGGGGAGCAACAGAGACTTTCAACTTAACTGCTGGTGGAAGTGAGGTATGCTCTGAGCATGAGCAAACACCCAGCAAGGAATAAAACTTGAAGCTAACAAGGCCAACAAGCACAACAAGTACTGAGAAATCATGTGAAATGCTTGAGGAGATACCAGGATCTGAACAGAACGAGTGTGTGTGCGAAGAGCTTCAGCCAAATTTAAGTAAGAAAGCACTGGGTATGAAAAGGCAATATTTACAAAAGGAAAGATAGGAAGTTTTAAGGGTTAAGTGGGGTATGTCTCTGCAGTGATACCCTAAAAAGCTAAGCCATATCATCTGCTGGTTTGAATTTGAATTGGACAAACTAAAAAAATTCTGTGAGGAACACTTCTGTTAAAAATATAGACTGTACTCTCTGTTCAGATGAATATCTTTGTATAGCATGGCATGCTTCACAAAATTAAAGCTCTTAAGTAAATATAAAGGTAAATAACCTGTGGCTGTATTTGCTTCTTTTATATCTGAATGCAGTTTTCCCTAAGCAAGTCATCAATGGCTTGTTTAATCAAAGAAATAGCTAACTTGTATATCTGAAGAGCAATTTATAAATATTTTTATTTCTTGGGAGCAAAGTTGAAGGGCTGTCCTAGTACATCTTATTTCAGACAGTTAATGGTATTTAGTTCCTCCCCGTGAACTTTGCATCAGAAGAGTGTTCACTTCGAGGCAATTGTCAACAAAGCCCAGCTGGGGCAAGGTCTCTTTCAGTACTGCTAAGGAGAATTTCCATTGCAAATGGAGTGCTTGTGGTTTGCAGTATGAAAAAAATAAAATAAAATATAGCAAGATGCTGGTTTAAAACAAGCAAAACAGGAAACTGCTCATATTGTAAAGTCTAGAAACTGTAATGTCATACAGATTGTTTCCTCTCTAGAACTGCTAGAGGTGCTGCAGACAAGAGGATCTAGGAGATGGAAACAGGATTTGCTTCTTAGTTTTTTGTTTGTTTTTTCCTAAGCTGAAAAATCTATTTACATCCCCTAAGTCTTCAAAGAAAACCTTTTTGCCCGAATTGTTTTACAGGATGCCGGAAACAGTGTGCTATAGCATAGTATGGGGATTACAGAAGTCAAATAAATTTTCTTCTCAGCCTCCAAACGTAAATTACATTAACTTTCTGTGCTTCCATTTATCTCCTGTTTTATTACACATAGCTCTGCGTTTCATTTAGTAAACCCAGTTGTGGTGTGTGGAAGGCATCTGAGGTGCTGACTCTCATGAGGGTGCTCTCAATGATGTGGAGCTGGTAGAACATGAAAGACTTTTCTTGGTTATAATACTAAACTGAACAGTTTCGTGTTGGATAAAGTCCATTGCAACACTAGATAAATGACAGTGATGAAAAGTTAGTTTACTTTATAATTTAATGATAAAATGGAGATAAGCTAATCCAAAAGACTGTGTCTATTTCCAAAGTGCTCAGTGTTATCATTTTCAGCTGGAAATGTGAGTAGGAATTAAGCTCGATAATGAGCTTTTGTTTAAGAAGTAAACTACTTGCTTAATGCAGTCATCTAATTTTTTTGTCTCTGATGTGATTATAACAGGAGAATCCATAATAGCCATCAATAAAGATCTGGGACAACTAAATGCAATAGAGAAATTTCATTATAGAAACCCAGATCATGACATATGTAGTGCTTATTGGTTTTGGACAATTATGCTTACACAGCAAACATAGCAAACAAATTAATTTAGAGGGTTTTTCTTTAAGCAGTTATGACACTTAATTATGCAGTGTTTCCTCTCTTCACCACTGTCATAAATATTGCTATTTGTCCTACAGGATGGCATGGTTGTGTGTTGCTAAGCAATTTCTTGACATTAATGGGAAGAAGCTAAATAATTATATAGGTAGCATGGAAATACATGCATATGTAATCATGTAACCAATGACAGTCCTCCTTAACTCACAACAACATCTTGAGATCATTGCTCTGTGTTTCACTACAACAGTCAGTTTCTGCTAATTTGTCATCCCATTCTGCAGTTACTCACATTTAGTAGTATGTTTTTATACAAAGGAATCCCACCAAAGTCAGCAAGGTTTCTTTGAGTAAATGTTAAACCACGGGGATCTTTCAGAATTATTGTATCTGTTTCTGTGGAAAATTAGACTTTATTTTGTATAACCTAAGAACAAGGCTTTCTGCAAAATTATCTGCTTGTGGGTAATTGCATTGAATGCTATTCATGTCTCTTGCTGTGCGATGACTCAGATCATGTTGACTCTATGTCATGTGCAGTAAGGGTTAATTTTTCCTCTCCTCAGTTCCTGGTAGTTTCAGGAGACATTTCAATCCCCATCAGTTTCCGATGTGCAAAACCTGCACACTTTTGTGCAACTTTTGAGTGCTCAGCAGCAGGAACAAGATGAAGCCAATTCCACTCCTCCTGTGAACAGGGCATATATGGGAGTGCCATAAGGCTCAAATAAATTCGTTGTAGGCATTCCTGGGTCTCCTACAGGAATTTTCATTTCTGTTTCCATCAAGATATGGGCAACAGCCCAGCAGTAGATATTGTTGCACATATGACCTTAATCTAATTGAATGCATCAGGAATTAAGCAGCCTTCCATGGACTTTGACTCAGGCTAGTATTTTTGTTGTATATGAGCTATTTTGGGTTCCACAACAGTTTTTTTCTTTAAAATCTTAATATATTGAGTGTCTCAGTCAGTTCCTTCCTCTCTGGGACAGATCTGTAATCCTGCTGTATTAACTGGTAGAAAAGATACAGCTATTGCTCTTTCCTCAGTCTGTTCCTTCAGTGAAAGTGTTGCCCATTGAAATGTAATTAGATACACTTTGAGATTATTCTGTATCACATCATGGCATCTGGGCCTGATGTCAGATGCCTTTGTAGTTCACTTCTTGGTATTGAATCACTTCAGACATTTTCATTCTTTATATACCAGCAAACATATGTTGTTAGAAATTGAATTACATGACGTGATAATTTCAACTCCAAATAGTTTGTATTTTCTTGACTACAGAGTTCTTAAAAATCAGCCTTTAATGAAGAATTTAGATTTCTGCAACCCTGAATAAGACTTAAAATAATGAGGGGGGGGGAGGGAGTACATCCAGTTTGAAGAAGCTGCTCATGACTACTACCCAAGAAAATGGAAACGAGTCCCTAGTTTACGATATTCTTTGAGGGCTGAATTCATTCATCCTTTTCAACTGGTGAGTTTCCTCTCTAGCTGAAAATTGCATGGCCTCTGGGAATGAGAAAGGTCTCCACTCAAAATATGGACTACTGTATGTCAGAGCAAACACAAGCCAACCTGTAATCTTCAAGACTGGCAAACTCAGTTAAATGCACTTAGCTTGATTTTAGCACTCTCAGACTCTGACGAACTGTCGCCTAATGGGAATGGATTTTATAAATGACAAAATACACAATGTCCATAATGTTACATTAAAATGCAGTATAGTATGGGCCAAACCTTTCAATAGACAAACTCCAATTTGTTTCTTAAAAATCAGAATCTGGCCTTTATCTTTCCTGCCATACCATAGATTTTCCCTATTTAAAATGGGTTGGAAAGGCCCCTGCATTACAATAATAAGTCTGTAAGCAGCAGAATGAATTGGATTGAATTGATCACATTAAAGAAAAGGTAGTTCAGAAGAAGTGCTCAATATTATCATTTTCAATTGAATATGTGAATAGGCATTTAACAAGATAATCATTTTTTTCTTAAAGGAAAGAGTAGTTTTATAACACCAGTCATCTAACTTTTTCTTCTGTGTTGTGATTACAAATGAAGAATCTATAATAACCATCAATAAAGGTCTGGAAAAATGAAGTGCAATGGTGGAATTTCAATATAGGATCCTACCATGTGACACATATAATCCTTATTGGTTTGGGACCATTGCGCAAACACTTCAGACTTAGTAAAAACTTGATTTCCTATGGATTTGTGACTCATGGTCACAAATATACTCTACTGTGCAATAAAGGGCTCGTATTTTCCTTTGTGAAAACTGCAGTAGGGTCTTTGATCTGTAGTGATTACACTTTTCCATAAAATACATAGGTATAGAATATCTTTGAAATTTCTGCCTATTAGCTGTGGCTGAAACTGGCCAAAGAATCCCAGATTCTTTAATGGTTGGTGGAGTAAGTATGTCCATAATTCTCATGAAACTGGCTGGAAGAAATGACTGCCCATAATAGAGTGGGTCATGCAAGTAGGAGATGAAGCTTGTGCCAGTGTCAATTACTACCTAAATTTAGTGTTATGATTCACACTGACACATTTTATATTTGTGTTGGTGATTTTCACTGACATTTAACTCAAATGTGTAGCTCCACAGAGGCAAAGAAACTTTGTGTGTGAAGAATAGTGAAATCCAGATTGTTTTTTAATACTGGGTGATAAGTCTGAACTACTTATTTTGCTGTAAAGGATTTGGCATGACCCATCTCTATGTGATAAATCTATCTCCTGGACAAAATCCATCACTGAGCTAAATTCCTCTTTACTTTCATCTCAGAGTTTTATTTGTGAGTATAATTTGATCAATGATTTGAATAGGGGGCTTTATACTTCTGTTATGGAAAAAGTCAGAACATGATTTTCACTGTGTGTGGTGTATGTGAGGAGCTAACATCAAATTCTGTCATCTATTACATAAATACACCTTTGATCACTGAAATGCATAAATGTAAATTCAGTGTGCAGTTTCATTTTATATCAGATGTATACTGCTGCCAAAAGAGGCCATCCCACTCTCTTCTAATCATGCAATCTTGTCCTTGCATTAGATGTAGTAATTAGAAGACTGCAGGATAGAACTGAAATATATTCAAGTTTTTTAGTCTTGGGTTACTTTTCTGTCACATAAACCAGCTTAATCAACCTGCCCTACATAGTACTAAATTTTGCTTTCTGGTTCTCCAGCAACACTTCTCAATACTTAGATGAAAGGAACATGCAACTGGCAGAAAGAAATTAAGGATTAATTCTTTCTGTCCTTGTTTCAGGAAGATAAAAGAAAGGGAAGGATAGAATAGGGCATACACCTCCTTCTTAACCTGCCCGAACATAAGGCAGTGTTAGTTCCACTGCCTGAACTATAAGGTGTTGCCAGCTTGTCCCATCTGACATTGATGGCTTTGTGGGATGTGTCTGTCTCAGTGTGGCTCTGTCCATCTGGAAAAAGCTGCCATGGCAGCTCTAGAAAGGCGGCTCTAGACATAAGCAAGCTTAGACATAAGCAAAGCAAGAATTGTCTAGGGCAGCAGACTTTTGGGATTGAGTGATAAAAGAAGAATCATGTATTTACAAGACAGAACTTCCCAGAGATCTTTTTAAAGCATTCAAATCTCCTCCTGTTTTAACAAGGTAGGCAAATGTAACCCAGAACAATCATGTATTCTTGAGTTTTAAAGAAACACAGGAGTATTTGCATGCTGATACCTCAAAGGAAGTAAAATTCTCCATACAGGGATTTTTCTCCTAGAATTCCAAGGAAGTTTGTATATGATTCACCTTTGGTACTGAGAGGGAAGCAGAAAGATGAGAGGTAATGCTGGACCAGGATCCATCTAAGATTCAGACTGGTAGGAACAGGATTAAGAAGGTGCTGCTCTGTGTTTGCCCAGTTCTTACCTTGTTCTAAGCATCCTTACTGAAGATTATATGGAGTTAGATGGATGCCATGCTGAATAATAAAAAGCCCTTGCAAAGGAGTTAGGGCACAGAATTAAGGTTTGATATGAATACTCATGACAACAAGTGAAAAAGAGATAGAAGGGAGGTTCAGAACTAGGAATCAAGGGGGACACTAAGCAAAGTATCCCTGGAATCACATTGCTGGCATTAAGAGTGTCTAAGGATCCTGTTGATATTAAGGTTAAGTTTATAATGTGAGGTATGATATTAAGTTCCAGAAGTAGACAGAAACTTCCCCATTAAGTTCCCTCCTCATGGTTACAGCCCAAAGGAGATTAAGGAGACAAATCAATTGATTTTCTGGGAGAATCTGTGAATAGAAAGATACAGGAAGAAGTTCAGACAAGATATCAGGAGAAAGATTCAGAGGAGCTGGAAGAGGGCTGCAGTATGGTGCAGTGAACATAAATAGGAGGATTTTCTTCTTGTTAAAAAATGGATTTACCAGAAAAATAGAATGAACAAGCCTGTTTTCACTGGTCCATGGGGAAATTTTCCAGAATTAAAGTGTACTTAACTGGCATTTTTTTGTGCCTTTTTGGTGATAAGTTGGCTTTAGATGGGCCACAAAGCTGTGGAAATTGAGAATGTAAATGATGTATTCAAGAAGCAGCATGGAGGTATCTGGTTGGACCATGCTTATCTTTCTTCAGTGATATGCTGGGGTGACCTGGGGGGCAGTAGCTTGAGGGTGATCTCTGGTGGACTAGGAACCAGGGACAAATGAAGTCATCTCTTCCTTGGAAGAGAATCATCTGCCAGTCATGGTCAGAAACAAGACACAGAGTGTACTTTCCAGGTCATATGCTAAGACAGGTACTCTGTTAATCAGAAGAAGAGCTCAGAATGTATCTGACCTGCCTCCTGGACTACTCATATTGTAGTACAAAGCATGGGAGAGTCCAAAGTGTGTTACAGCTTTCTAAATTCAGATTAAATAAAACAGTCACTGTGTTGCTAAATCTGCTACTAAAAAGAAGCCTTGGGTGGAAATTTTTGTTTCTGGCAAGCTCTCATTTTCTGACATTTGATAGAAAGTGATGTATGTGATGATACTTATTTCTTTTTTTAGGACACCTCTGTTATAAGGACTTGAGTGCTTGAAGTTGCAAATCCTCAGGGAAATAAGTATGGAGAATGTCTGGTCACCAGAAGCAAAGTCACACGTGAAAGTTTCCATAGTTCAGGCTTCATTCACCAATGAAACTTATCAGAGGAAGGCAAAGTAACCTATTTATAGTAATGGAAGTATTTAAGTAATCAATAAAACAATCACACGGGTCAGTAAAAGCACACTTTTCATTATTGGAGAGGTTATCTGAATGCAGTATGGCCATTGCGTCTAGTAAAACTTTATTTCTTTTTTTAGTTTTAAATTACAGCAATGATTTGAGAGTAAGAAGAAACTTGTTTGAAATTCACTGATACTGCAACAATGAGGGTCTGTGTTCTTTGGCTTGCGTGTAAAACGAAATGTGCTGCTCTAGTTTTTGACTGATCCCCCCCAGTTTTAAAGTAACTTTCTAGGCAAAAGATCATTCTTTGGCCTTTTTCACTGCTTTTCCTTTTCAAGATTTACTCTGTATTTCTGAAGGCAGATTATTTATAAAATGTGTTTCCTTTTAAAAAAAAAAGTCACACCTTCTGTTTGTTGTGCAGTGAGTGTGGAGCTTTTGTACGTACACATTCCTAAGCATGTGCTGTGAATAGAGCCCTCAGCAGAATACCAGTTTCCTAGATATTGTCATGTCAGCCATGTGATACTCTGTCACACTTTGGGAAAAACAGTTGTATAATTTTGTTCGGAAAAAGTCTTCAGGGATATTTCACATAAAGGGATTTTATTCACTGACTATGATATGAGTCAAAATCTCTTAGACTTGTTACCATAGCTATTCTTGACTGCTACTGCTGATATTTTCTATACATATAAAATGTACTTTCCTTCAGAATTCAGGGATGAATTCCTGTAAAAAGCTTCAAAAAATGATAGAAATACATTTCCTCTCTTTACATATAATTATGTAAAATAAGGATCTTCAATTTTAAACTAATCACGCCCTCATTTTAGCACAGAAAATATGCTTAAGAAAGGATAGACGATATCATCAGTTGGAGTACTGCACTATAACTTGGGATAAAAATTGGGATTTCAAAAGATGTCTGTCATTTATTGAAAAAGCAGGCATGTGCAGAGACTCATTCTATTAAAAACTTCTACAGATAGCGTTAGTCTATGCTTGTAGTGAACTCAAGTTTTTTGCTGCCACTCCCACATCCGTAAACTGCAGGCAAGCAAGGGTCTGTGGAGATTTCACTGGTCAGCTGGTAAGTGGAACCTGTGGAGCCTGGAGAGCTTGCAACTTCCTCAATGGTTTGTAGTGTAAGTTGTTCCATAAAATCATTGCTTATCAAAAGCTTAAAATTAACAGATTTCAGGATAAAATACCTGCAGCATGGACAAGAACGAAAACATAAGCATTCAAAAGAGAATTTGAGTTTAATTTGTGCAAGAGTGAAAGTGGGGTAGAAAAGCATATATGTTATAACAAATGCAAGAAACCATTAAGTTCGTTAGTATTGTCCCTAAGGTTCCTGCTGCAGAGATTCATTTTGAAAGGTTACAGTGCTTATTGTTCAACAGATCTCTGAGAGAGCTTCCCAAGGTACTTAGTATAAGCAAACATGAGTGCAAATGTGTGTTTTAGAATGTGTGCTGATGTCTCTCTCCTGATCTCTGCCAATGTCTTCACCCAAACGCAAAACTCATCCATTATGCAAATGAGATAGCCAAGAGTTAAGCAAGAAGATTTGCTTTCTGTTGAATGTTATAGAAATGTTTCCATTAAATTGTAGCAGTTTTCCCCCTTTAATTAAAAAGCCGGAAGAGGAAAAACAAAATCCTTGACGGAAAATACATTGGTTACAATTGTTAAAGGAGGGAGGTGGCAGGTGTTTCATGAAGCTTCAGGAAAAATTGGCACTGTATTGATAAAGGAGTTTTTTCTTGGGTGCAGCTGTTTCTTTGACTGTCCTGCCCATTTAATAGAAATCTGCCCATGGTGTGAACTGGGCTGATGAGGCTTTTGTAACTCAGCCGGGCACGCTGTCTTCTGCATTGCTTTTGAGCGCTAAAGTGAGCTCGCCATCATTAAACTCTTTCCTCTGCCCACTTCCCCCCATATTCCTGATCTACCCAATAATTTTTTCAACATCTGGACAATTTCAACCACCTTTGAGAGAGAGGTTGGAGAAAATTAGGTTCCTGAAAGTACAGTGAAAAGCAATGACAATATGACACTTTTATGAAACTGCTGCCACACACTTTTGAGTATATCCTGCTTTCAAGGAAGCTTTATCTGATTTAGTACAAGACAAAATAAAAACTGCTTCAGACTCTGATTTGTAAATTGCTGAAGAAGATATCTGTACACATCTCTGTGCTGTTGTGTTGTCTGCTCCTCCTCATATTCTCAAATTAGAGATTGTAATCTCCTTGGATGGAGCAATGCTGTGAACACAACAGAACTGAGGCCCCAATTTGCTTGTATACCAAATGAAAAGTTCCAATTCACAAAGGCAGAGAGTGACTCTGGGCAAGAGGTGCAGAAACAAGGAGTCTTATGCACAGTTTAAATAACTCTTTAAAACAAAATATGATGAGCATCCAGCAGTCTGCTCAGTAATATGACCATTTATTTCCAACTTCATAAAGTGAAAGAAAGCCTGTTAATATCACCAGCTAATTACAGTGCCTCCTTCTCTCAACAGACACATAAAAGAAGCTGTGAAGTGCAGAAGTGACTGACTGCAGCAGTGGCAGATTGAGGGTCTTCTTCTTAAATTAAATCTGGCTGAAGATTTAATGTAGTAGAGTGGACAGCAGTGATAATGGGTACTGTTTCTTTAGTGTGTCTGTGTATAAATTAACTACATTTACGTGCTATTTGGACAATAAAGCTTCAGCAGTTTTGCTTCTAGTTCCACATATGCTGCAGTAATTACAAGCATAACTTTATTTACTTCTGGCAGTAAAAGTATGAATAAATGATGTCTTATTGCCTTGGTCATGTTCTCTCTTTGGCCTCTTCTCTCCTTCTGTTATATCTTGAGTCGTGTCCTCTGCTCTGGTAATGCTATGAAACATGCAGTTGGCAGATGTCTTGCCGTGTGACATATTTCCCTTTCAATCAGCTCTTTAACCATTTAGTCTAGCTATTTTCTGAAAGAAAAGTGAAGCTGTGATAGAAAAATAGAAAGTCTGTAGTGCTCATGCGATGCATTGGTGCTGTGTCATAGTCTAAGT
This sequence comes from Apteryx mantelli, assembly GCF_036417845.1. Taxonomy (NCBI): domain Eukaryota; kingdom Metazoa; phylum Chordata; class Aves; order Apterygiformes; family Apterygidae; genus Apteryx; species Apteryx mantelli. The sequence goes on from NC_089979.1 coordinate 157,650,096, forward strand.
TATTTCCAGTCAATTTAAAACATTGCTGACTATTACCTCTTTGTTTCTTTATTGGGCTCCCCTTTCAAATCATAGTACCATGCCATCAGTATTGAAACTAATTTGGCTGTGGCCCTCATGCTTGGTGGCTAAATCGATTTTTCTCTTCCTAATTCTTGTTTTCCCTTCCATTACAAAGTACTACCAGGATTCCCACGTGAGTAATGCATCACTGTTTTTAGACAACTATGTAAAAAAATCTTGTATTCTCGTGACTTGCAAAAAAAAAAGTGGTCTAAAAATAACAATATCAAGCAGAAGAAAAAGCAACCTAGGAGTAAAATGTAAATAGACCGTGTCTTGTTAATTTTGCATGCAAAATTTGAAAGGCTGGTTGCATTTTTGTCTTATGCTTGTGATGCCTGGAAATACATTTTCAGTTTGTTTTTAAGATTCTCATTATTTAAGAAGCATGTTAGGCCAGCATTTACAAATAAATGAATTTTGACTTGGATAGACACTATATAGAAAAAGGAAACTGTAATACCGGTTAAGTTGTAAAGCATTTTCCTTTGGAATATTCAGGTGATATAAAAATTAGATAAAGATATTCCTATTACAGGGAGTTATGTTATTTATTTTGTGCATGTATTATATTTTTTTGCCTTTAATTCAGATTTCCTAAACTCAGGGTTTAAAGAAAGGCACTGACATATTTTGACAGCAGGAAAGGCCTGATTTCAGACATTCTCTGTATTCACAGCTTTCAGTAAGTTTATTTTCTCTAAAAATCAAATTAAGGTGCCTAAACATTGTTTTATATTTAGATGTCCAAGGAATAGCTGATTGGAGCTTAGTGCTGCATTTACAATAAATTTCACCATAACACAGAATCACAGAATCGCTGAGGTTGGAAGGGACCTCTGGAGCGGTGTCCCCCAGGGGTCAGTACTGGGTCTAGTCTTGTTCAACTTCTTCATCAATGACCTGGATGAAGGGACAGAGTGCACCCTCAGCAAGTTTGCTGACGATACAAAACTGGGAGGAGTGGCCGATACACCAGAGGGCTGTGCTGCCATTCAGAGAGACTTGGACAGGCTGGAGAGGTGGGTGGAGAGGAACCTCATGAAGTTCAACAAAGGCAAGTGCAGGGTCCTGCACCTGGGGAGGAATAACCCCAGGCACCAGTAGAGGTTGGGGGTTGACCTGCTGGAAAGCAGCTCTGCTGAGAAGGACCTGGGAGTGCTGGTGGACACCAAGTTAAGCATGAGGCAGCAATGTGCCCTTGTGGCCAAGAAGGCCAATGGTATCCTGGGGTGCATCAGGAAGAGTGTTGCCAGCAGGTCGAGGGAGGTGATCCTCCCCCTCTACTCAGCCCTGGTGAGGCCGCACCTGGAGTACTGCGTCCAGTTCTGGGCTCCCCAGTACAAGAGGGATGTGGCACTACTGGAGCAAGTGCAGCGAAGGGCTACAAAGATGATTAGGGGACTAGAGCATCTCTCTTATGAGGAAAGGCTGAGAGAGCTTGGCCTGTTTAGCCTGGAGAAGAGAAGGCTGAGAGGAGATCTTATCAACGTGTACAAGTATCTGAAGGGAGGGTGTCGAGAGGATGGGACCAGACTCTTCTCAGTGGTGCCCAGCGACAGGACGCGAGGCAACGGGCACAAACTGAAACACAGACGCTTCCATCTGAACATGAGGAAAAACTTTTTCACTGTGAGGGTGACAGAGCACTGGAACAGGTTGCCCCGAGAGGTGGTGGAGTCTCCTTCTCTGGAGATATTCAAAACCCGCCTGGACGCGATCCTGTGCAACGTGCTCTAGGTGACCCTGCTTGAGCAGGGGGGTTGGACTAGATGATCTCCAGAGGTCCCTTCCAACCTCAGCGATTCTGTGATCTAGTCCAACCCCCCTGCTCAAGCAGGGTCACCTAGAGCATGTTGCACAGGATTGCGTCCAGGCGGGTTTTGAATATCTCCAGAGAAGGAGACTCCACCACCTCTCGGGGCAACCTGTTCCAGTGCTCTGTCACCCTCACAGTGAAAAAGATTTTCCTCGTGTTCAGATGGAAGCGTCTGTGTTTCAGTTTGTGCCCGCTGCTTCTTGTCCTGTCGCTGGGCACCACTGAAGAGAGTCTGGTCCCATCCTCTTGACACCCTCCCTTCAGATACTTGTACACATTGATAAGATCTCCTCTCAGCCTTCTCTTCTCCAGGCTAAACAGGCCAAGCTCTCTCAGCCTTTCCTCATAAGAGAGATGCTCTAGTCCCCTAATCATCTTTGTAGCCCTTCGCTGCACTTGCTCCAGTAGTGCCACATCCCTCTTGTACTGGGGAGCCCAGAACTGGACACAGTACTCCAGGTGCGGCCTCAGCAGGGCTGAGTAGAGGGGGAGAATCACCTCCCTCGACCTGCTGGCAACACTCTTCCTGATGCACCCCAGGATACCATTGGCCTTCTTGGCCACAAGGGCACATTGCTGCCTCATGCTTAACTTGGTGTCCACCAGCACTCCCAGGTCCTGCTCTGCAGAGCTGCTTTCCAGCAGGTCAACCCCCAACCTGTACTGGCGCATGGAAAGGCACCATATAGGCTTGTTTGGTTTATTTCTCCCTAGTGAAAGAATGCTTAACATTGATGAAGATTTATGGTAACCACTGAGAAATGAAAAAATGCTAACATTTAAAGGAACTAATTCATGAGCAACTCCCCACCTTTATGACAAAACAGTCTTCAGACCCACTGCTACCCATTTATGATCTTTTTTAAAAAGAGAGGAATGTATTCTATAAGGTTTTTAAAGTACCTTTAGATATATAAATATGGACCATGCTGTGGTCATTGCAGAGTGCTCTGGGAACAATATGGGCTGTACAGTGAGCAAGACTGTGTGCATTGTCACATTTTCTGTTCTCCAGGTCAGAAATGCTGTGATAGCACAGCGCATTGGTGGAAACTGTAATTGTTCCAAACGTACCTGGAGAAAATTAGGCCTCTAAATAGCTTCTTTGGGGGTTTCATTTTAGGATGGGAAGCTTGGCTTCCTTTTCTACTCCACTGCTGACCTCCTGTGTGATCTCGTGCCAGCCATCTCACTTCTCTCTTGTCTCTTCCTTCCCATCTTTTCAGCTTGCCTTATTTTGTTTTTAAGTTCATTGAAATCATGACTGCTTTTTCCTCTTCCTACACAGTCCCTGAACCAACCAGCTCCCTCTCATTAAGCGCGAAGATACTCCAAAGAATAATAGGCAATACTTTGTTGAAGGTGGTAGACAGACTTCAGTAGGACTTAAATCAGCCTTAGGAGCCTGTAGGAAGAAAACAGCCCCCAGTGAGTTTTAATTTGAATTTGTAGGATGAGAGAGAAATGGAATGTACCAGAGCATGTTTGGTACAATTAGTTAGCTGGCAAACTAAGCTTCACAGCTCAGACAAGGGATTGTTTAAAGGATACCTATACTTTTATCAAGACAGTTTTTGCATTGCACTACTTGTGAAAGGTGGTGCTTGAAAATTAATTAGCATCTGATCCATCTTGTTCTTTTCAAAATGAACTCACAGTGAATAGAGATGATTAGCACAAGTACTGAAGGTCAGTGGCCCCAGTAATCTTGCAGCATCCAGTGTCAAATTATTTTCTTTTAGCTTGTTCCATCAAGTGTTTACAACTTTATAATTAGAAGTGATGAAGCTTGAATCTGACCAAAAAAGTTGCCTGAGTCCAAGGTTTTGCTCAGGTTTGTTAAGACAGAGCTGTCAATTGCAGTGTTCTGCTCTGAGCTCTGAGTCTGAACCCAAACCTCTTGGAAAAGTAATTTGGTTCAAATTCATTTCTAATTGCTGATACCTGCGATTTCTGATACTTATATTTTGTATGGGCAGTTTCATTCCGGAATGCTTCCAAAAGCAAGACAGATTTTGAATTCGTTTCAGGCAAAGTTTCATCAGAAGAAACCTATTTTTTGTAAATAAAAACAAAAGTCTTTCCTTTTCCCTCCTTTGGACAACTTGGGGGGCGGGGAGGGAAATATTTTTTTATTTCAGTAGATAGTAACTTAATCCACAGAGCCTTATATGGTATCTCACAGCTTCTGATTGCTGGAACGCCTTAACAGAAAGCAGCCTTGGTGCCTGCTCCTCACTGCATTAGAGATGTGGAAGCTTCTCTTCAGCACAGGTGGAGCTCTCTTAAGTCATCATGAGATGAAAATGAGACCCTTGGTTTTTAACTCCCATTTTGTGGTCCATTCAGTAGCACTGTGCATCTTGCATTTGACCAGCAAAGTGCTTTCATCTCTAGTTCCTCGGTGTGGCACACGTAGACGGTTGGCAGGTCAGTGCTTAGTCGTGCCTAGGATATGGGCTGAGGAGAGAGTAGTGAAGCTGAGGAGATAACACCAAATTGGAGGACCCAGCTGAGATGCTTGAGAGCAGGGCTGCTATTCAGAGGGAGGAATGGACCAACAGGAACCTTATGAAACTCAGCCAGGACAAATGCTCAGCCCTACATTGGAGAAGGAAAACTCCCAAGCAGTGATACAGGCTGGGGACAGACCAGCTGGGGAGCAGCTCTGCAGAAGAGGCCCTGGGGACCCTGGTGGGCAGCGAGTGGGACATGAGCCGGCTGTGTGCCAGGGCAGTAGCGAGGGCTAGCAGCAACCTGGGCTGTATGAACAGGGCCACAGCCAGGAGACCAAGGGGAGGGATTATCCCCCTCTGCTCAGCCCCTCTAATGGTTAGACCACATCTAGATACTGTGACCAGTTTTGGGCTCCCCCCTACAGGAAAGACATCTACAAATAGGAGTTCAGCAGAGGCCACCAAGAGGTCATAGGCAGGAGCACTTGCCCACTTCAGAGGGGCTGAGGGAGCTGGGCTTGTTCAGCTTGGAGAAGGGATGGTTTCAGGGGGACCTAGCAGCAGCCCCCGATACCTACGGGGAGGTCATTGAGAAAACAGAGTTGGGCTCTGCACAGCAGTGCATGGTGGAAGGACGAGAGACGACAGGCACTAGTTGAAAAAGAAGAGGCTCAACCTGGATGTAAGGAAAACCTTTTTCCCCATGAGGTCTGTGGGGTAGGTTACCCAGAGAAATTGTGCAGTCTCTATTCTCTGAAGATTTCAAGACACAACTGGATAAAGCCCTGAGCAACCTGCTTGTATCTCATAGCTGATCCTGCTTTGAACAGGAGGTTGGATTAGAGACCTCCTGAGGTCCCTTCTAGCCTGAGTTGTCCTGTCATCCTCTGGTTAACAGCTTGGCTTTGGAGGTCCATCCTCTCATTGCGTGATATCACTTGGTGGGACACATACATCACTTCGTATGCGTATACCTGCCAATTTTCTAACTGGCACTCCCCTGCCTCACGTTCTTTGCTCTGTAAATGTTATGCGTTGGGTCCACACAGACTTTAACCACATGCCTGGGAAGCAATGCCTACCTCTGTGACTACAGAGTCCAGAGACCTTCCTCCACTCCAGTGAGGTTGTGGAAGTTGCAGAGCAGAGTGAAATCTTGCCTTTCCCTTTCTCTCTTTCCAGAAGTGATGATATACGTAGATTTTTGGTTCAAAACAAAGAACAGATTGTATTGGCACACTGAGATTTTAGGGAACATTTTTTATTTTTCCATAGTGGACACACAAACCTAAAGATCATCTACACTGAGAGGAGAATGTCTTTTTGTCAATCAACACAAAGTATCAGAAAGAAGAGAAAATTTATCATTTTCTGAAGGTATGAAAAGAGTCCTTTAGCCTGCCTCTTCTGACCTGGCACAGAATAACACCCTGTTGGTGACAGTGACAGATATTTGGGCCTAAACCTCCTTGTATCTTAATTTCCTCCTAGTCAAAATAAGTTTACTGCCAGTTATATAGCACATTCTGTGATTCTTTGATAAAAGATATTTCACCACCGCAAATTATTATTTTATTACTTTTGGCAGATAGAATGTTTAGCAAGTCATTTGAAATGTATGCTTTTTCAAAACCTGTTAACTGTATTGGGAATCTTTACACAGAATCTTAATTTATCCCTTTATACTTCAGTTGTTTTTTGAATCTTTCTTTTGAACCACTGAGCAATTTTCAATCTGAAAAGAGAATCTGAGGAGCAATATGCAATTGTCACATGCATCAAGCTTTTAAAAAATTGGTTTTATGCCTTTGATGTAGTCTAGACAAATGAACATATTTCAGAAACATCACACTTCTTAAGCCGCTGACTGACTGACAAAAGCGCTGCCTAATTTTTAAATAATTAGCTCCTCTAGTTTTTGAGATATGAATATCTGCAAATGCGAACTTTTTATACAGGGAGTAAAGTCAGCCTCCATGTGCACCTTCAAAGCATGAGCACAGATGCTACTCACCATTACTGTGCTCTGCAGTTTGGAAAGCATCAGCTAAGCAATACACTCTTCCGCAACTGAGTAATACAGGTGGAGCAAACTATGTGGAATGACAGGGGGAAATGAAATGCTGTATGAACAGAGCCCTTGATGCAAAAATCTCTCCTTAACAGGATGAATATACTTATGTGTTTATCATATACGTACTTCTGTGAGTGCATGTGTATTTTCTGTTGCAATGATTGTTTGGCAGCTAGGGATTGTTTTTTATCCTTTCCTGTATCATAAAGCTAAAGAAACAGTCAATTAAATTAATCCTCTGCAAATTTAAAGTGGATGAGAAATGAGCACATCTATAAGCTGCAGAATTCACAGCCAGAAGATACTGACAGGGAAACAGGTTAGTACAGTTTGATAAAGAATTAGACACAGCCCAAACTGCAGATGCTCTGTGCATAGAGCTCCTCTGAAGTCAGTGAAGGCAGGCTTGCCAATGGTTGGAATTCCTTACAGGTCTTTATCTGCATGGCAAAATCTCTTGTTTATCTTCTCATTGATCCTCTTCTATATAAATGTCTTTTTCCTTAATGTAAAACTGATCATTTCCGCACTGGAAAAAATTAAAGTAAGATTTTCTATTTTTTTTTAATGCATACACTTTTCCATTTCCAGCTTTTGTGATTCTAAAATTATCCTTACCTCTAACATGTAGCTTCTTTTGAAAAGAAACCATTGCACTGGCGCAAGGATAAGCATATGGAATTGGCAGGACAAATCTCATTAATCCTTTAACAGAGCAACTTTTATGATTGGATTTGGAAATAGGGAATGCAATGTTGCCTCCTTTATTAATTAGTTGGTGGAATCAATTAACTGCTAAATACTAACTAAATAGCCAGTCCTGCAAACACTTAAGCATCTGCATATCTTTAGGCATGAGAGTAATCCCACTGACATTAATGGCAGAGCTGCATGTTTAAAATTAAACCAGATTGTAAGTGTTAGCAAAATAGAGGTCTTAATTACAATATTTCTCTACAGAAAGCCTGTGTAGCCTTCTAAGTCGTACAACAGTGGAGGTTTTTTTATCTCTGTATATGAATTAAAGCTCTCTAATATTATGTATGTACCTTTATCTGAAGAATGCCCTATTCAATATAAGAATGCATGAATCAACATTGACAAGCACAAGCATCTTCTATAACATTTTTTTCCAAAAAGTTAAAAGTAGGTAAGTAAAATCTACCATATATTGGTGAACAAATCTCTATTTTATTATGATAAATTATTATTAATGTTCAGATTTAAAAAATTACAAAGTAGCTCCCAAAATCTAACATAGAATGACAACAGTGATTTGAAAGCAGAGGTGTTCATACATCTCACTGTCCATGTGCTGCTCAGGTTGTTTTCAAGCTCCATGCTTTCTCCTGTGCTTTCCCTTTACTTTCAGCTCTTAGAGCTGTCTGTAAGTCTCCACGTGTCTACTTCATGGTGCTACCTAAGATCCCTCCTGTACATTCATCTTTGTCATAACAGATCCAGAAATGCAGGCAATCTGTAGCTTGCCGGCATGCTCACCATTGCCAGCCATGCTGCCTAGTGTCACCTCACCAGGTATATGTACTTGCAAGTTTAGGAGGGATTTCTGGTGCTACTCCAAGGATGTCCTGATGAGTATTTGAAGCTTTGTGCAGGGAATCAACAGCAAACATTGAGGTATCGCTCATCAGCAGAACGTCTAATTCTACTGAAAAATCTGTGTTCCACTACAAGGTTTGAAATTAGCAATTTCCTAAAAATCCAAGAGTCCTGGGCTATTAGTCTGGCAGTTAATGCCTCTTTGCTAACCCAGACAGTGACACTGGTCATGGGAGCACTCGGAGCCCATTACTATGAAAAGTCAAAGAAGTAAATTTATGTAATTACTGAAGATGGTTTAACCTCATTTTTTTCAGCTCTTCAGGCAATAAAGACTGAGGGTGTTCATGTCTCCATGGTAGGCTAGTAACTAGAAGTGGAAAGATGTTGAGGAAGACTTTCCTGAATTTAGATAACAACAGAGTTAAGGGAACTCTCCTGTATGTTTTGCTTCAGAATAATTGTGAAACAGTGGTATTTCCAAATTGAACTTCCAGGACAGCAGAGTGGTGCTTTGCCAAGCAGATTATACAGTTTGGCTCCAAGAATTAGTCAGCTATTCTTGTCTGTGAAAGGAGAATCGGATCTGCAAAGTACAGCTTTAAAACTTGTGCATATCTGATGCTGCAGATTGGAAGAACTAATAATAGATTTCAAAAATGACAATGTTGACTTAAGAGTTCAGTATATATTTCAGGTATTACAGTCATATGATAAAATGGTAAATCTATTATAAATTTTTAAGATCAGTTTTTCAGGCCTCACAGTTAGAGAGAAAAAGCTTTGAGTAATACAGATTCAGACCATCAAAACGCAATTAAAAAGTTTCCTGAGATAACTGGCCATTGGCTTTCATAATATTAGATGCATGCAGTTTGTAAGGGTTTATGTGGAAGAGTTTACAGCAATTTGATCAGGGTGGCTTTTACAGTCTATTATAACCTTTGAGGCCTGAGGCTAAATTTGACTAGAGGTCCCACAGCACACTGTTCTCATCAGACACATTTTATTTTTTCACAGCACAAAGGCAGTCATCATTGAGGAGTGGAGGAACAGCTAAGTGGTTTCAACATGCATGGCAAGGGTTTTTTACTCTTGGGGATAAAGGAAGCAGAAAATCTGTGAAAAGTGAGAAAAGAGGAAAAGGGTAGTTAACACAGAAAGGAATTGGAAGCAAGTTAATACTCCAGTACAAATCCTTCCATAATGTTTGTGCTGCGTAAAACTTCTGAAATGAGTGGGGTTGGGCAGTGTAAACTGAGAAAGAATTGGCCCTGTTTTGTAGATTATGGAAGGCATATATGGGAACAAGCAATTCAGCTGCCAAGAGAAATCACCATTACCAGCTCAACTATGTGGGAATAAATCACTAATTACCCATAAAAATTACTGCATATAGTATACACATTATGATTATAATATCAGATCTCAATGGGAGTAAGCTAGATTAGGCCATTTTCAAAATACAATATGGTATTAGCCTTTCTGTTTAAAACACCTTAAGTGTGCTAGTCAGCATGGTATTAAGGCAATATTTTATTGATGACCTGAAGCTAGGTTGTTCTTATTTTTGTGCAAGTGGAGCAAATACAAAAATGGCAACTTTGCCATAAGACCACTATATGGAAAGAACTGTGGATTTTATTCAGGAAACAAAAAAAAAAGGTACACTTCAGAAAACAGCCTTTTTTTCAGTTCTGGAGTGATTAGTAAAGGAACGATCGACATCTTCTAGACTGTAGGATAAAAAGGTTTGTGAGGTCTGTTTGTTTTCTTTTTTTCTTTTTTTTTCTTTATATAATAGCTGAAGTTTCCATAGGTAATCTCAAACTGGACATATTTAATGAACTTTGGTATTTCACCAGTTGCCTACTTTAACCACAAAACCATGGCCTCAGTGTGACACACATAAAATACCAACATTTCGAGATGTTCCTCAGATGAGTTTGACATTTTTCATATTATGTTCTGGGATTTTCTTTTAAAAAGCTTCAAAAGTACAGGTTTTCTTATTTAATCAGTTGAGATATATCATTTTGCACAAACATGAAATGCAAAAGACACATCAATGTAGTAAGTTGCTTTGTCTTTAATGGGAAGACATAGACTTGTGGAAGGTATCAGTTAGATGAAGAGCATTTGGCATGAAAAGGCAAGTGAGCAGACACTGTCAAAGTGTCACTGTGAATCAGTCATTCAGTGTTTCATTATAAACCTACTGAAGACGCATAACATACATAAATCTTCTCTGAAAATATGTCCATGATGCTAAGGAGTCAAAGATAGCAGTTGTGATGACAACACATTTCTCATAGAGTATACTTGCTTAAATTGCAAGTGTTTCACATCCTAGAAAATAGTGCCTCACCAGTGTCCTCCATTTTTATTTGGAAAATATGATTTCCTTGTATATGTTTGGTTACCCATGGTCCACCTTGCTTTCTTTAGGCTCAACCTTAACCCTCAGAAAGATTAACTCCTTGTAAGAGAAGGAAATATGTAATACCCTAATATGAAGGAGAAAAATAAATTGTGCTCTGTTATTGGGATCTTGTTCATTCTTTTTCTAATCCCACACAAGGGATTGAAAACTAGAATACGTAGAAACATAACAAACAGCACTGAAACAGGCTACAAACTGCACTTTGCAACTTTGAACTTAATATTCTTTTAATGCCCAAACAATGGTAGGTCTTAGAAATAAGATAAAAGCCATAAAAGTGTATCAAATTCCTGTGAAATGATTCCCCTACTTTGCAGGGTATAACATCACCTATTGAGGAATGTATTTGTTTAAGATGCTGCTACATCTGATTATAAGATTATATTTAAGAAGATAATATATACTTTACCGAGTATTACTTTATCAGTTGCTTAATGCTGAAGTATAATCCTGCTCTATGCAAATGGCTAGAATACAAAATAGATTTGCCCCTGACTTAATGAAGGATATTTTCTGCCTTCTGTTTATGTGCTTCTTCAGATGTGGACTTTTCTGAGTTGCAAATGCTTCTCTTTAGAGTTCTTCCTCTTCACACTCTGAAGGGGCAAAAGGCAGATCAGGATTTGGGGGGTTTGTTGTTTGTTTGGAAAAGAAATTTTTCATGAATACCAAAACAAGAACTATAGCATGAAGAATATCTTAAATGGCTTTCTAGCATTGTACAAACAAACCATGAAAACTTGAACTAAATGAAAAATATTGAACTATGGAATTGAGACTCTGGGTGAAATTAGGTGCAGTATGAATTTAATTTCCAGGACACATCTTCTCTGTGGGACTACAAAGGTCACCTATTAAAAAGTCAACACTAACCAACAGTTATATCCTGCTCTATGCATAAGTTTACATGTATATTTCACACACTAAAGAATGGTAACTGCTTACGATTATTAATTTTTGTAGCAAATAATTTCTATCTTGCATTGTGTTTACAGATTCATGAAATCATTAAATTTTGGGAGAAGACTGTCTATGTAAGCACTGAAAACTCAGACTTCTTGGTTTAAAATGTATGCCTTAATGAGGGAGCCACTGGAGTTAGTAGCAATGGATGGAAAGGCATATTGTGCTGATTCAGCAACATTTCCTTGCCTCGATCCATAGGTGAGCTCGCACAGACTGATACTCCTTCAACCCTAATTTTCTTTTCTCCATTGAGCTGGTTGTGCACCCCCAAGGAAATAATACTCCTATGGTTGCAGTACCTTACAGCTACATAGCTATTCTCTGACAGGCACTTTACTGATGTCAAAAGCCAGTTATATCTAGAAGGTATAAAAAAACAAAGGGTACTTCAGAAAATATGCTGTACTTAGAGGAACTGCCTCGTTCCTGTGGGCCAGCTCCCTCTGCCAGCCAAGCTTTCCAAAAGTTCTGCTTTTGCACAGGGAAGACTTCTGCTGGTTGTAGCACAGCATCTGACAGCTAGGAAACTCAGAAGAATTTTTACAAGCTGAAGTCGTGGTGGAACGCTTTCCACCTGGGATTGAAGGAGCATTATGGATAAATCTGTGTGACAAATCAGGCAGACAGATCATCTCCTCTTTCTTGGCAGAACGCTTCTCTGGAAGCTTTCTGCTGTATAGCAGCTATGAATCTACTCTGAGCTCTTTGCTGTCACATGTGCAAATTCAGTACTTGAACTAAATTAAAGCTAGGTATGATCTAATATGAGCTGCAACAGTCAAATGCTGCCTGTGTTGTACTTCCAAATCCTGAAATTACGAACTTCCGTAACATAGCCTCCCTTCCTCTAATTTACATGTGCTCAATCCTCAGTTTGAATTGCTCTTATATTCTCACTGAACCTCAAGCAGAGCTGAATTCTGTTTTTCCTTAAGCCTCTTCATTTAAAGCATGAGCCTCACTCATCCCTCACAGTTCTTTCAGTGTGTGACCAACTTTTTCAATCCCATCCTCACTACAAAAAAAATTCAGCTCTTTTACTCCACCACATTCAGAGGGCATAGTGCAGATGAGGTGACTAACTTGCTGAAGAGCATTGTTGTTCAAATTTTGCCATTTTTTCCAGTGGGTTCACCCATCCCAATAAGATATATTAGACAATGCTTACTGAAATGTGCGTAGTAGGTGCTGAACAAACTGGCTGCCAACACAGACCTGTTTATCCTTATTATGGCAGTACATCCCACAGTGGTGCAGTATGGCCCTGGTTTGTGCCTTTGGTCCTGTTCCGAATCAGTTCAAGAACTAGGTTTAACTGTCTGGACTGGTGGATTTGTTGGCTCGTCACATTTTGATAACAAGCAGAACTTTCCTTACCATCATAAAACTTCTTTGCATGACAGACTTTCTTTCTCAAACATGCTATGTATAGGCAATCCATAAGAACATTTTGATCTCTTCTGCACAGGAGGATAAAATGCTAGAAACATGGATGGCGAACACATTGCCATCTCCTTATTTAATTTGTTGTCCTTGCCATCAGTCTTATCAGCCATCTACCTGAGCAGGGTAGTGCTGAGGTATATTCACCTGGCATGGGAGAAAGAGAGTGTTTGTTTCTTTAATAATTAGATGTCAGCTTTAATTTGTCCCTGTGTATGATAATTTTATGCTTCTAGGTAGTGAGTGATACTCATAATACCAAGCACTGGAATTTGTGCAAGTCCTTATGTTTCTGAAGTTGTGATTCCTGATGAAATAAAAGTAGGGACAGAGAGCAAGGAGAAAAGCTTGGCTGACTAACTAAAGTTTGGGACTTCTTTTAATATGGTACTGCTTAAAGAACTAACAAGGAGCTCTGGTTCCTGCTGCTAATATAACTGTATTTAAACTTAGACTTGTTAATAATACTATCTTTGTTTTATTACTTTAATTTCTTTTCCAAAGAGCAGTGAATTTTTCTCTCCCTGACTTTTCCTGATAAGCTTATGTGCTAAAAAGAATACAATGAGACTATTGGTGCAATTTACGGAGCAGATAATGTTGTATGACATTAAGGTCAACAGTGTTGTTTGCAACGGGGATGGTGGTTACATTTAAATAGAAGATCACTCAAATTAGGGACCAAATGTTATTGGCCAGACACAAGGAGTAAAATTATAAATACAGTGATGAATTCTCTTTCATAACAAATCTGATTTCCTGTTAATGAAACAGTGAAGGAATATAATCACATTTAAATATAGTAGGTAGATTTTAAAAATATTGCTGGATGTTTTTTTCTTTTTTTTTTCTTTTTTGATAATATGATGTTGCATGCTAGGGAAAAAAATGCACACAAGATATCAGTTTTCCTTGTTATGTGGACACCATGCAAGTAATATTCACTCCCCCCACACACAATCATTTTAAGAAGAAATTTGGGAAGTGCTTTATTTTGAGTTAGCAAACAGCAACTTTGGAGGGGTTTAGACTGAGTTTTTCCTTTTTTCCCCCCTCCTCTTTTGTTTCCCCATTTATGCAGAGCACAAAAGGAGGAAGGTCTTATCTCATTCGGCTTTTTCATAGGCAGCTTGAGAAGCAACTCTCTTTTCTTGAAAGCCTAATTCTGAAATAATCTTAACCTGGTTGTACCACTGTTTTACACATTTCAGAGGACTGTTGAAAATGCATCACTGTTTTGTTCTGCCAGGTAGTTTAGAAAATAGCTTCACATAATTGCAGTCTTTCTGATCTGATTTTTAATCAAGATGACAAGTGAGATCTGAACAAACTGTGTGCAAATTAGAAGATTGAGGTGAATGATGCCCACCCTGGTTCAATGAATTTTTGTGATAAAAAGGGAATGTTTTATGAGATAAAATAGACTAAAGAAGGTTAAGTCTAAAGTCCTGGTCCTCTAGAAAATATTTCTCTATCCCACTAGGCCATATTCCTTACAAGACATTAGTTCATGGGTCCATACACATGTTCTCAGAATTGGCATAATTTCATACTATGCTTTGTTTCACACAAAAAAAGTCTACTGAAACAGGCTGTGAAGGTCAGAGATGGGAGACTAGCAACATCATTTTAGGCAGCTCACTTCTTCCAGACCGTCAGGTTCCCTTACATGTGGACTGAAAAATCATTATTTCTGCATCTGCGGAAAATGTTTTAAAATCTAACACTGAGCAGTGCTAAGTCATACTGGAGAGCACAGCTGCTGGTGACATGGATTGTCCAAAGTTCTGGGCAGGCTGGGCCTTTCTTGTAGTGGCAAATTATAGGGAGGCATAAGGAAGGGGTATAGATTCTCCCAGTTTTCAACTATTTTTATTATATTGAGGATGAGGAAGACTGAGAGTTAGTAAACTCCTTCCCAATAGTCAACTTTCCTCTCCTGTTCCAAGACTCTGACCCTAGGGGTTAGTGCAGGTTGATTAATGGGCTCTACACTCTCATAGTTGCAGTTTTTCTGTATTAGAGCTGCAGGGTTTTTTTCCCCCTTCTGCAGTGGGAGCAGGTCAAGAATTATGTATGACCGGTGATAGGTTTCATAGACAATTCTTTCCTCTTACCAGAACCCCCTCCATCATGTACATGTTTCATTTTTAACTGGTTGTTCTTCATACCAAAGCTCATACGTGGAAAGAATTAACTGTTTTATAATGCTTCCATAGATGCTGTGCTGTGCTATGCTGAGCCTTCTCCTGAATTCACACAATATGTGTGCTTTGAATTATGTCTGAATTGGTAACAGATACTTCTCTCTGTACAAACCCAGTACATGTATACGATTCTGGGGGAGGGGGAAGCTAGTTCATTTGCTAAGCTTTGCATCATCATGAAAGTCTGCTTTCAGGGATTCTGTTATCAAGGTCATTTTTTTTGCCAATGAGAATGTCTTTTCTCTGCCTTTTTTCCAGTAATCCATTAAGGATTTCTTGAAAGACAGGAGCTGCTTTTTTTTTTTTTTTTTTTTTAATAATGCAGTATTTTTTTATAAATAGTGTTGCCTAGCTAGGAAGTCCAGTGTTCTCTCTGGCTTCAGCTGCCTGTGTTGCAATTCTGTATTTCAAGTTCTGTCACAGCACTGAAGTAGAAGAAAAACTGAACTCTGCTAAGCTCTTCTCTTTGTCCTATAAGAATGTGAAAACTGAGTTACACAGCGCTGTGTATTCCTAGCTGGGTTGTAATCACTTGCAGTGTATTCCTTTTATTTATGGCTCACATCTAGAAAAAAAGTAAAAGGAAGATAGAATTCTTTATAAGCTTTCAATGGACTCAGAACTATTTGCTTCTATTATTATAAAAATATGTGTTAGATTCCTGTTTTTAAAAGTTGTATAAATCCAAGGCATTTCTAAATTTAATTAATGTTTAAGTTTAATAAAATAATGTGCAAAATCATTATTTTGTGACATTAATCAAGTCTATTTTCTAGCACATTTTGAATAGGCAGAGCTAAAATAGCACTAAAATACATTAACATTAGGTCACCTACTTTGCATTTATAACAATAAGCCCACATTTTCAGAAAGGATAATCTTAAACAACATTTTTTTCAGTACCAACAGTACATCTTTATCTTAAAATTCCAAATGTTTCAACAAGAGAAGACAATTAAGAACTAGACAATTATTCTTCATCTGTCAATGAGTTATGACACAGAAAAAGACCCTTTCTTGAAAGTTTGAGGTGGTAAGGAAGAGGAGCATTTTTAAGCTGGCAGTTTCCTGTCTTCCCCCTAATTTACTAGGCACAGAATTTACTTCATTGTAGCCACCACACTAGGAAATGGACCTATCAATTTGACTGGATGTTTGGCCTTAGGTGTGAACATATATACAGTTGGGTTTTCCAGCATTTATATGCGCACATGCAAAAAATTAGAATAAAGCATGCATGTTCCTGACATAAATAAAATAGAAACACAAAATGCAATGGAAGGACTCATCTTCCTGTAATGGGCTTTAGTATTTATTTGCAATAACCTGCACAATGTGTTATATGCTTTCCAGGCCCTCAAAGAAGTACTTTGCTTGCTCCAAGGAGTTCACTATTTAATCATGGAAAAATAAATAGCCAGTAGGAGGAAGAAAAGCAACAAATATTTGAGAATGTTAACAAAAACATCTGATGGTTTTTTCATGTGTGGGTAATTCACAACTCTTTAACTTTGAACATGTTTGCAATAATCTGTACAGCCACTGGCTTTAGTATTTTGTTAAAGCTGTGGTCAGTATTAATTAAATAAGAGGTACCTTTGAGTGGTGCTGCTTTGTCTCTATCAAGATCAATGGAAGTTTATCACTTACTTTAAAAAAGCTAGTATTTCACCCAAAATTGTAATTAAGAGAAAAGGAAAGCAAAAATCAAGCAAAAATCTATTAGAAGGAGTAAATAATCAACCCACCTCCTGATATGACTATCATCAAGCTGAGAATATTTTAAAAAACAGTATTAGTATTCTGCGTCTTTCCTCCACCTACTTTGTTTCCTCTTGTTTCGTTTCACATGCCATTACTAACTAAATAACCTCTCACAGTGATTGTCATACGGAGAAAAGTAGTTAACAGTGACTGCAGTCATGCGTGTAGCTTTAAGTTCCCTGTTAATGAGATGGTACATGGGCTGGCGTACAATACATTAGGCTAGAACCATAAGATCTTCATGACTTTGAGTTGTAAAAGACATCTCTGTAGCATTAGTTTGTGGACTGGCTGCTAAACAGAGGCACAATGTGGTGGCACCCAGGTTTACCCTGATTTAGTGCTGCAGCATCAGTTACTTTGCTGTGTGGGACAGCTGGAGCAAAAAACACGCATTGGTCTTTAAAATTCTAATTTATTTAACCTAGTTATATAGTAAAGGATAATATTTTATGTAGGACAGCTGAGTGATCTGCTGTGGTGAGTGGCAAATCAAAAAGCAGTGCTCTTTCTCCGCTGAAGGGGAGGGAGAAGCTACTGTGCATAATCGCTGGTGTTGACTGGGGAGGCAGTGTTGGAGCAATTCATCCTGTTCCTCCTTTTCTATTCCCATCCATAAGGTCAGTGTCACTGTCCTTTACACAGAGACATTATTGGCTCCTTTGCCTTCCCAGCACACATGGGGGGGGTTATATACACGCTTCTTGTTCTCTCTGTTATGCCCTACCTCCAGTTCTGCGCACCTCCTAAGCAAGCATTCCTGCAGTGATCAGTGACTGACCACTTGTGTTTATACCCTGAGGGTCTCTGCTATCAGCCTAGGTTTGTACACTCAAGTCCTCTATTATCATCCTAGGTTTGGGGTCTACTCCCACTTTACACTTAGCTTTTTTTCTTTTTTCTTTTATGGATCAGTCAGTATCACATATCCGAGAGCCATAAGATTTTGTACAGTGAAGGAGTACCACTTTGCACAAAGTTCCCATGAGCTTTGTTGTTGTTGTTGTAGATGATAATGAAGAGGTAACCTCAAAGTGAAAGAGGCTTGATCCGTTCTCATTAAGTTAATGAGAAATTTTCCATTGACTGGAGTTTGGTGGAAGAGCTCTGTGGTCCAGATCCCCATATAGCTAATATTCTCTGTTGGCTCAGGATTTCTAAGCATTTTATCCACCATCTCTGGTACACTGGATTTTTTTCCTTCATGTCTCATAGCTGTGAGTCACATTTGCATGTCCACCTCCAGCATCCTGAGCAACTGTACCTGTAGCTGGGATTTCTGGGAAGAGTTGTGATATAAGAGCTGTCACTGCCTTTATTTAGATTCTGAGTCTATTTAATATAGCTTGAAGTCAACTAGAAGGAATTCAGTTTGGGGGCTTTTCTGAGCATCTTCCCTGGCCTTCACAGCCAAATTAGCAGGCTGGTAGAGCTGATATAGAGGTAAATGTTAGCTGATGTCTTGTTCTGTAATATTCCTTTCAGAAGTGAAGGAACTATTCTGAGTTGTTTGGGAATCTGCAGCTTTATAACATTTTCCACAAAGTTTGCCCTGTCTATATGAAGGTTGTCAGACAGATAGGTTAGATACTGAAATGGATGTGTTATGAACATGTATTCCCAGGTGATTTGTAATCACTATGTGCCTTTTATTTATAGCTGCCATCAAGGATAGAAGTATAAAAAGAATACAATTCCTAAATTGTATTAAATGGACTAAGAGTTATCATTATTATTATTACCAAAAGATTTTGTACTTCTATTTTTAAACCCTGTGTAATTCTATGATGCTACTCCATTTAATTAATGTTCCAGTACAATAAAGTAACACACAAAATCATTATTTTGTGACATTAATGAAGTCTACTTTTCGAGTACAATTTGAATAGGCAATTGAACAACAGTGCAATAAAACACATTAAAACCAGGTCATCTGCTTTGCATTTCTAACAATAAGCCCACAGTTCCATGAAGGGTAATCTTAAACCACATTTTTTTTCAGAGCAGCCAGTACATCTTTATCTTAAAATTCCAAATGTTTCAACAATAGAAGATTGTTAAGAACTAGACAATTATTTTTCAGCACCCATTGATTAATGACTTAGTCTATGACACACAGAGAAAGTGTAGAACAAAGGAGTGCATTATAATAATGCATAGGCATTATACCATCTTCATTAATAGGGTCTTTTTGGAGTCTGCTTAGCACAAAACAAAATATGCCATAAAGAATGTGAAGCATTAGCTTTAAATATCTCTTTAAACTCACCTGATAAAAAGAAAGCCTACATTGTGCCCCTGGTCTTAAAAATATTTTGTTTCCTGTGATTCACAAGTTCTTTAAACTAGGTGAGCTGCAGAAGGGTTTCTGAGGTATGATTTTAGCTTGGTTGTCGTAGGCCACATTCTACATATTTAATATTTTACATTAAGGCTTTGCATTAAAATTAGACTGTGTCATCCTTATTCTCATTCTCTGCAACAACAGAGTTTAAGGTATTGCTGAGCATTGCTACCAGTATCAAAATCTGGATATTTTAAATTACTTAACCTGTTGAGATTTAGTAATGCAAAAATATTAAATGTTCTTGATGAACACAAGGAACAGGAGAGAACATAGTTAAAGTACAAACAGCTTTAACTATAAAAGATTTAATTTTGTTAACTCCTGGAATCCCATAAATGTTTCTGGCTTTCGTGTTTTAACCCATGAGTTATTTTGTGTCCTCCTTTTACAAATATATTTTTAACTCTGTCACCGTACTTTCTTCCACTGATTTTGTGAAGATTCTTACTTGTTAAGCACATGCCCATGTGTTTGCAAGACCTGGATCTAACATATGTTGAATGTGCTCTCTCCTTTGTTATAGCAATTTGAAACTGTTGGGTTTTTTTCAGTTGTTAACTTCATTTTAAATATAATAATAATTTATGCCTAGTGCTATCATGATTCTGTGTTCCAAGTTTATATTCTACATTCTTAAATTCACACGTAAGCCAAAGAATAAGGCTGAAATATGAGCTAGGTATAGACCGTGCTCATAGCATTTGGGATGGACAGAAGAAGATGGATTATGGAGAGGTTGTTGGAGCTAAGTGAATAATTCACAGTGAATAATTCATTTGACAAACTTAGCCTCTTTGTACTTACAGACCAGATAACAGTCTCTTCTTGTTCATTCATTATTCAGATTTATTCAGTAAGTATCTTTTGAATAGGGCACAGAACAGAGCAGCTAAGGCATCTCGTTGTGGCTCCAAAAGCATGAATTAAAATCTCTCTCTCTGGATTCATACTTCATTTAACTCATCTGCAAATTGGGACCTGCAGATTTGGGCTGAGGAGAAAGAGTCAAAAGAATTGCTGCACTGTGGACCAAAAGCACATCTGGTCCAGGCTGATGCCTAAAAAGCTGTGTTTGTCCCCAAACAGTCCCGCTGTCTAGGTGAGGGGAGTGGAACAGAAAAGCGTTTCCTATTCTCTGCCTTTGTGAGACAACTGTTGCATAGGACGAGGCCAACATCCACGGAGGATGGCGGTTCCTCCCAGCTGTTTTAGAGAGTGGCAGGCTGACAGGAGACAGAAACAGGTTTGTTTTCAAGGCACTATTAGAGTAAGGTAAAAGGGACATTTTTCCTTTAAATTTGCAATGGATTGACAAGTCTGAAGAATGAGGTCCTGTTTATATGCCGAGCATGCACTGCCACAGCTGTGCTTCGCCATACGTGTTCTCCCCACATAGCTCCTCTGCAAGAAGGCCCGTATGCAAGACTGGTTCATTCTGAGGCCACCGTGAGGGATATCCGCTCTTGGGCTGAGACTCCCAACATTTTATAGGAAGCTAGGAATACTTGGAATCACCAGATGAGGTGCCTAAGTTTTGATGTCTGACATTAAACTCCATCATCGCTATTGACCATCAGCATTTCATTTGCAGTCAGGGGCCCACAATAAAAAGCCTCTGCCCCCAAGAGCTTGTAGTCTAAACGGACAAGATAGGAGATTTCTAGTGGAAAAAGTGAAATATATAAAAGCAGTAGATACAAGGAATTGTGCCAGGCCAGCTTTACCTGATGAGGTTTTTCTTTTCCTTCATTTGCATAAGAACCCCCCCCAAACAGAGGGTTTTTTTCTGAATTGAATTCCATTCAGTGTAATGTCATATACTGTATGCTATATCTAATAAAGGCAATTACTGTTGTTGTTTTTTAATTTTCTAGCCAGATGTAACAATGCTTTGATTAACTGTTTTTTACTTTAATTGCATTAATTTAAATATGTGTATCTGATAAAATATTTACTGACAGCTTATCTGGCAAGGACATACATGGTTCAATAAACATGAATCACGCTGTAGTTTGTACATATTTTATAACATTAATTTGTTGGTCAATGTTTAACAGCTTAACGCTAGAGCCATTTCATCATGCATTCTATTAGTTTATCAATAAATACTCGTGTTATATCTTCTAAATGGTGAGCTGTAAGAAAAATGGAAAAAGAGAAATCTTCCCCCATTCTGTTAGGATGAAACTGATGAAGAATAATATCAATGTTAATTAAAATATATTGATATCACACAGCAATCATGATTCTGAATTTGAATATAAAAGAAAATGTATTTTTCTGCAAACATTTAAAAATATTTTCTTCCATATTATCAGAGATGTAACAATTAAATCCATTTAGAGAAAAGCCCATTGTCATGGGTACAGCTTTTTCATCAACTATTTTTATGAAAAAGAAAGCTAAAAACAATAATTTAACTTTTAGGGCTTCTAGGCTTCATATTGCCTTTTTTATCCCATGTAACATCCATGACAAAGTCTCAAGCACTGGCATAACTTTGCTTTTCTGTGAGTCCCCTTCATGTTCCACAAGGTGTCTTACAGCAGCAAAGTTACTGATAGCCTGTGGTCCTTGAAGGCAGAATCCAACCATGATCAGATAATAGAAGAAAGCCTTAGATATTTCATTTTGCTGTCAAAACTGTTTACAGGAAAATGGGGGTGGCTGGACAATTTTCAGGATTTTAGGTAGTCACTTTAGATAGTCGTGTTTAGGTAGTCACTAGAATTTGGGTTCTCTCCCCATCAGCTTTGAATGACAATTGTCCTTTAAACATATGTTGTCACATTTGTAGTACATACTAGAATTAAACCACAACTGAATATTAATGATCAAGGATTTGAGGGAAATTTGTCTAGATGCTTTTTCAAAGCTGGTGTTTATGCTTCTCTTCCTGATGCCTTATAGCAAAAAGGAGTTTGCCTACAATGCTGCATAAAGTTGTGATTATTGCAATAGCCACAGCGCCAGAATTCAAAGTGAACAGTGAAACCTACCCAAGGCTCTTTGTGTTTCGACATTTGATTGCAGACGTTCTTACAACCTCGTTGCTCTCACCACACAAGCTAGTTTTGTTCTTTAAGTTTTGTTTCATAGATTTCTTCTCTGAATCGTCCTCTAACTTTAACTTATTTCTCCACTGACCATAGAGGGATCTTAGAGAGAACACTCTCCTCTGCATAATAGCCGACGTCTTTAGGAATTAATCAAAGGTAAATGCCATACTACCAATGCCATAGCTTGCACAGAGAGAGGCCACCAGCAATCAGCCAAGAGATATGAATAACAATGCCTTGTCTAAGTCTTCCTCAAGTTTGGCTCATTGTTTTGTTTGCTGTGGAGGAAAGATGAAGCTTCAGTACAGTTTTTGCTTTATTTGAACAATTTTTCTGTAATATTTTTGTACTGTACAAGTACTTCAGTGATTATTTGGGGGACAGAAAATAATTTGATTAATGTGGCTTCATATTCCTTGCACAGGAGAAGTTTAGCTACAAGTAGCTTTGTAGGTGGAGCTGAAAATCTTGTATGCATACACAGGATATTATGTAGTTCAAAATATGCAGTAGACTTGCACATCAGTATCATGGCTGTCCTGCTGGTCTGTAACCACTTCATCCTCCAGGTCTTACATTTATTTTTTGATTTATTTTAAAGGCTTTATAAAATTGTTTCTATGAGCATAATATCCATGAAAAGTGATAAAATGGCTGCTCTGAAGATTGAAACCCTCTCCCTTTCTCCACATGTTGAGTGACTTCTACACAGAAGTAATAGATGCTTCCAGGCAGCACTTGACCTTAACTTTGGGGGTCTAGAGATAATCAGAATAAAGTATAATCTGTATGCTCAGCTTTTGCCCTGCCTTCCTTCCATATTGTCACCTGTTGGAGTAAAACAATGCTTTTATCCTGAGCCATAACCTTTGGCTGCCCTTTGCGACATTACTGTTATACAAGAAGGATGATCAAACAGTAGTAAGAGCTACACCAAGAGCTGGTGCTATATATTTTTAAGGCCTGGGAATCTCATGAAAAGTCATCCTGTCTTAAGATTGTGGTTTTGGGTAGAGTTTACTTTTCTTTCATTAAGTTATGTCAATTGCTTCTCTTTTTAAGCATTTGCAATCATAATATAATTCATTTTAATTTCATATGGTCTACTCCTGGACACCACTGACCCCTTTCTCTTCCTGCAGATTCTTCCCTTACTTGGAGCAGCTGAAGAGGACTGCACACTTTAGCACCTATTTTACTATTTAGCTACTGCAAAAAAATAAACAGAAGGAGGAAAACGTCTGTTGTTGACTTGTTCCTCTTAACCAGCCCACACTATCTGAATGATTTCATTCTTGGATACAAAGATCAGATCGTTTTTCCTGTATATTCTTTTGCAAAGAGCAACTAGAGTGCCCAGAAAGAACGGGTCCTGATTTATAGTGGGCTCTGGCAGAAGAATTAGTTTCTCACCCTCAGCTTGCCATCTGAGTTTTATTCATTGTGGATACATAAATGTTCACAGCAGAAAAACAACAATGATAATCTGATTCTAGACTTCTGACATTTGGCCCAATTCTTAATGTTATATAATTTGTTCCCTGACGTCTCTTCTTATCCCGAATAGTGCTCAGCTTTTACAGTCCAGTTTCAGTTTCTGAGTCCATGCCTAATTTAGCCTATAGCTTCATTGTGTGTCTTCATTCATAAAAATCCTCCAGTTCTTTCACACTTTCC
The DNA here is from genome assembly GCF_036417845.1 of Apteryx mantelli. Taxonomy (NCBI): domain Eukaryota; kingdom Metazoa; phylum Chordata; class Aves; order Apterygiformes; family Apterygidae; genus Apteryx; species Apteryx mantelli. The sequence goes on from NC_089979.1 coordinate 157,673,974, forward strand.
CTGTATCTCTCATCATTTCTATAATTCTCCTGTGGCCTCTTTTTCCCCCTTGTTCCCCACTTTTCCTTAACGTGGAGTGCACAAAACCACTCACACTACCTGAGGACCTAGCAGAGCTAAGTAGGTCGGAAAGATTTCTTTCTAAATCCAGTAGATGGTACTCCTGTTTAGATAGCTCAGTACAATATTTTCTGTTTTTGCAGCAGGGTGAACTTGCTGAGAAACCCAGGCTGACTGACCCAAAATGCTGGCAATATACCACAGGAAAGGATCCTACAGTAGGCGAAAGAGATGACCTAGACAAGCTCTTAGATATTCCTCATATTTTTCCTCTGTGTTATGAATTATATCTTGAATTATACTATATTCAGTATTATATCCAATCCTGTTCATATTGAAGTTTTGCAATAAACACCTATTGACTTCAACATCAATGGGAATGGGTTTGTCATTTCTGCTGATTATATAGAGGCATTTAGTTATACTTTTCCTTTTATAGTTCATCTGTAATGAACCATAGATGCATCCATATACAATGATAAGGAGGTATCAAACTCAGCACTTTCAATGCCAAAAATATGTTTATGCTCTTTGAATGAAGCAGAGCACTCTTGATAGAAATTAGTAGTCTAAAGAAGACCATGCACCACAGGCAGATACAATCATGGGTTTTGCAGACAGCCTATCTTGCATAATTTTATTTTAAATAACCTTAAAAAACAAGCAACAGAAATCAAAATGCCTTTTATGAATTTTTAAGTCTCATTTCACTGTTGTATACAAGCTGAAGAGAAATTAGAAAGTTTTTCCCTTTCTACTTTGACCCCTGCCCCTCCATTCCAGCAAGCTAGAGAAAGCTTCAATACAATCTAAATCTTTGAAATTAAAAGGATGATTTATCATTTTCTAACAGGAAGAATCACACTTTCACAGGAGGATAGTGGGTTGATTTGGAATACCTGTCAAAAAAAAAAAAAAAAGGAAAAAAAAGGAAATCTCTGGAAGCAAATAAACTAGCCAGAAAACGGTAAACCAGTTTACAAAATCCATAACATTTTGTCCATATTCTAACACTGTAACTATTTTTGACCCTAGTGGCTTTACCCAGCAAAAGCAAACAAGCTTTGAATTATCACTCTGTTGCAATGTAACAATTCCATTGCTCTGACCCCTGGTGTCTTGCAAAATACAGTAGAACAATAATTGTCAATCCTTCCTATACAATGTGTTATATTTGACAGAGGTCAGCATTAGCTACAAGACCTTTGGCTGGTGCTCAAAGAGGTAATATCTCTTCTCTAGTTCAGTTGATAAAATGTTAAATAGAATCAATGTTGGCCATGCTTTTGTGGAGATGGAGATAAAACCAGTTTTTACACTAAAACATGTTTTTAATAGACAGAAAATAGATGACAGTATTTCTCAAAGCACTTTCACAAATATACTATTTAAATGTCAAAAGTTTTAATTTTTCTAAAGAGGAATGACATAATTCTTCTTTCCAATTTGCAGTATGATTAATTTAACAAGTCTTTTCAGTGTGCAGAAAACAGAGGATTTTGTTACAAATCTTATGTGAGTAATACATGAAGGAAAAGACTGACTCATAGACATTTTGTGTCAGCGTGTGATCTGTATAAAGCAAACACATAATCAGACATGGAAATAAAATGCATAAGCATGGGGAAATGCTCCTCTTCTGCACTGTGCAGGGGCTAGTGGCAAGGCCAGCAGTTGCAGTTTCCGAGCTCCTTGCGTTATAAGCAATTGGTAGTTAACATTTAGCTTCGGTCCTGGAGCGTGAGTCTTCTGTCTGTCATCCCTGAACATTTTGATTGAAAAAGTATAAGAGAAAACGACAGATATGGAATGAGGCAGCACTGTATATCGAAGGGGGAAGTCAGACTTTTGCACTAGAAGGGGGAACTGGCATATGAAAGGAAAGCATATATTTATATAATTTGGTTTATTAAAATTATTCCTACTGATATATTTCTAGGTTATATACATAAAAATGCATAATGCAGCAACAAAGAAAGGAGGCTCCCCATGTTTACTTTAAGTGTGTGCTCTAGTCTCTACCCATACAAAACAAATTGTGAGCCATACAAACCTCTGCTTCCCACTCCTGTTGAATGTTGCCGAATATGCTATTTGGAATACGCTGTCAGCTCGGGTTCAGGAAGATTGGGGCAATAAAAAGCCATTTTTCAGTCAAGAAGCTGTCTATGAGAAAACAGCCTCTTTGCAGGAAAATAATTTGGCAGTGAGCTTGAATATGCACTGCGATCTTCATGACAAAGATAAACTCGGGATGCGTTTGCATCCCGGACATCCAAACCATCAAAAGGTGGTCCTGCAACGTGTGCCCTGCAGGTGCCGGGCAGTTCATCATCACGCAGCAGAGGAGGGCACATCTCCCGGGTGTCGAGCTTAGGAGCAAGGTCAGCGTGGTGGGAAACAGTGACATGGAAGGTGTTCCAGCCTTTGAGGAGCCGTTTATGTTATGCTTATTCACGCAGGAAATACGCTCGATTGGCAAGCTGTCTTACTGTTTTCATCAGGACTGTTTGTGGAGCAAAGCACTTTTTGTGCAGAGTCGGGGTGACAGGATCTAGCTGTTCACTCCCCACCTCAGCCCGGCCCCGGCTTCCCTCACCTTCCCTTTCTGTAAACACGCCAATGACCGAGGCTTTGTCTTTGCTGAGACAAAAGTCTTGTTCTACAGCAAGATAACAAGCATGATAATTATCTAACTGTAAAATGTGATGGAGACAAAAGGTCCTCTGCAGTGTTTGATGAAAAATAGCTGGTTGAGGTCAGCTGTCTGTACCCTTCCCTCCCCGTCTCCTCCCCCTGCCCAAAGGTTGAGCTCACCTAGTTTACATTGCAATAATCCTCTGACACCTCCGGCGTGTTGTTGTTTTTTTTTTTTTAAGATGAGATAACTAAAATTATTCAGTTATGAGCTTTCCTCCCCAGTCTTGATCAGTGGATCCCTGACAGCGAATTGTAAGAGAGGATTGTGAAATATGTTAGACAGAAAGTGAATTTTGAACTGTAAGCGTTTACCCCAGCAATAAGATGCTGAGCTACCACTCATCGGAGAGGAGAGCAGTATTACTCCACTTGGCCTCCAAGTCCGATGGAAAGGGTTCATGCTTCAAAGGGTTGTGCTTCAAATAGGAACAATCCCCAGTAAATTTCTCAGAAACAAGTTGCAGTGCAGACGATGCAGTTATGCCTAAGGAATTCAATTACTTTTGATAAACCAGAGTAGAAGCGAGGTATTCCTGTGCAGAGGCACATTAGAGGCAGCCAGGAACCGTGAGGGAGAAAGCAGCCAGAAAGGCAAGCATGGGGAATACTAGCCAAAAATTAGCTGTTAAAAAAAAAACAAAAAAAAAAACCCAACCCCTTGAACGCTGGCTAAATACGCTTTGTAGAAAGACAGTACGCACAAACATTTATTTTCGGACAGTATGGGAGAGAAGTTTATGAGGCAACAAAATCTATAACCAGTCATTTTTCTCCCTACTACATTTCGATTAGCTCGATACCAAAATAGCTGTCTATACTCCCTGTCTGTAAAACAGGCACCTGGCAATTAGAGCTCTGGAAAGTACTGCATTCCCTTTTGCGGCTCTATGTGAAAGACACAAAATATCCACTTTCATCTTTGCATCTGAGTGCATTTGTGCTACATGGGTACGCCGGGTTTTTCTACAAAGACAGGAAGCCAAAGTCTGTTTTTTCATCGTACATTTAAAAGTGAACTCGCACTGCGGGCACAGGGCTTTTTAAGCATGTGAACAGCTGCCTCCCTGCTCTTGGCTTCACACATTTATTTTTGAAGAACCCAAGCTTCCTGAGCAAATATGCACATTTTGGTACGAATGCTACTAGAGTGTGTACACGGGTGGCTGTACGTGTATGTTTGTGCATTTACTGGGAGTGTCACTGGGGAGTTGGGAGAAGAAACGCTGAAGCAAAAAAAAGGCTATTACCAGGAAGGGTAAAAATTTAGTGACACAATTTAGTAAACTGCATGAAGCGTGGCATTCGGTTTGTGCTCAGGAAAACGCCCAGATATTCAGCTCCTTATCTAAAGCATGTCCAAACTATCTGCACTTCTTGAGTCAGCAAAGCTGAACTGGAAATTGGACAAGAGAGGCTTTTCTGGTATTGCCTGTTTCTGGCTTCAACAGATAGAGGCTGATACCATCTTTCTTTACACTCCTGTGCAACGCAGTTAGCTGTCCTGGGCAGACCCGGGGCGCGCAGCGATGCACAGGAGCGATGACGGAGGCCCGGGATTAGCTCTGCCAGGCCCTTGGTTTCTTTGCCGCCAGAGGTCCAGTGCGCATGGGGAGAGATCCTGCCCCTCGGCGTGTCGAGTGAAGCCAGTCTGAGCCCTAGAAACACCTTCTTCCTGGCGAGACGTGGCGGGAGGCGGCCGAAGGCCTCTGGGACCTCTGTGTGGTCTTCCTCCGCGCTCGGATCAGCATCTGCAGAAGACGAGCGGCCAGCAGAGGGATTTCTTTGATGACTTCTCACACATAACCAGATCAGCAGCAGAAAAGTAAAATCAGTGGATTTTACAGATACCAAGTCCATCGCTGGTAGGCTTGACTGCTAGAACACCTTCTTGTGTCAGCAAATGTGGGCATCTGCCAAAATGGAGCTTTTGTGGCATTTTGCTTAATACTGAAGGATGCAAACCTGGACTCCTCAGAGCTTTAAGAACTGGAAAGCCCCCCCCCCCCCCCCCCAGTTCAGCTGAAAGCTGTCTGGCCTCGAGAAACCAGAAGAAAAAGGGCATGATTTTTTCAGTGTATTTAAAAGAAAAAAATGTAAAAAGCTTGAATTTGTTTGCCTTGAATTCATTTTCATTTGTAGATAGATGCATCTGCAAGGAAACAAATTGGTTCTTTACAAAAGTGAAAGCAGGCAGCCACATTAAGTGATTGAAAACAAGGCTACAGAATAAATACTGATCTGCTTTTACAGCACATTAGTAAAGAAATTGAGCAAGTGTTCTCTTTAGTGCAGGTTTTACCTTAACCAGACAAATGGGCATTCTCAGGGCTAAGGTGAAGAAAAACGTAAATGAAATTGCCTGGTATTGTGAACAGGGGGAAGGGATAAACGGAGTGATCATAAATAGCGGAAAGTATTGATCAGTGATAGTGAAATATCAGCAAAGACTACAGAGCGCTTTGAGTTACCTCCTTGACTTTGATTAGGTTCAAATGTTAAACTTAATCTGTAAACCTTTAAACAGGAATCAGACCAAAGAGCCTTGAAGACTTGAGGTTTCAGAAAACAACCACTGTGTTTGAATAAAATGTCAGAACAAAATTACAGAGAAGTACTTCATATCACTGGACTTGGAAATGAAATTAAAAATCAATGAATACTTTTTAGCCATTCTTCCTCCCGTTGAATATTAAGGGATGGCTAAGAGGAATAGTAGTGTCTGGAGAATTTACTATATTAAAACTGCATGTAATCAAAAGCCTTTTGTATTCTAAGTAAAAATATATATATATTTTATATATTATAAAAATTTCTTCAAACCTGAAAGAATCGAATGAGATTATTTTTGATTTTCTACATATGATCTCCTGCTTTCTGAATGAAAAGCCTTCAGGCTCATGTGTTTCTTTGTGGAGGAAACATGATTTTTTAAAACAAAACATAGAGGTTTCATCCTATTCCTTATAAGACCAGCTCAGATGTTCAGCATGGTTTTAATGACAGCTCCGTTTTAACAAGAGCCTTTCTGATTCTTACGTAAACAGAGTACCGGTGTTTTCACTGGTATCTTAGCCCACTTGGGAGGTGGGCACTGACACCACCGATCAGCTGCTAGCAGGGAGGACTGCATTGTAATGCAGAACAAATGAGGGCTGAATACATGCCCTCATCGCATCCAGCCCGCCACCGCTGCCACTTACAATTACAAAGGACAAGAGCAGGAGACACTTCAGCAGCGGGAAGCATGACCTGCGAGCCGCAGCTCATTTTGCACTGCACTTATTCAATACAGCGCTGCCCTATAATTTCCTATAGCATTGTTATCTGTTAGCCGTTTACACAGTCACACCTTCATTATGTCCCCGGTTGCCAGCACCGGCTGCTTGTCACATCTATTGATTGCGCTCAAGCTGCAATTTGCATGAACTGCTTGTGACTGTCCTCGGACAGACTGATACCCCTGCCGAGGCCTGACACCCCTTCAAGGGCTGGTACCCCTCCAGGGGCTGATACCTCTTTCAGAGACTGATATGCCTTCCAGGGACTCATATCCCTGCCAGATATCCCTTCCAGGAGCTGATACCCCTTCAGGGGGCTGATACCCCTGCCAGGGGCTGATATCTCTTCCAGGGACTCATATCTCTGCCAGATACCCCATCTAGGGACTGATACCCCCCCCCCCAGGGGATTGATACTCCTGCCAAGGGCTGATGTCCCTTTGGAGGGCTGATGTCATTTCTGAAGGGGCAGCAGCCCGCACAACCCCCCTCCCAAGGGAGGAACAGGACACTGGCCAGGGAAAGTTGTGCCAATCACCCCATTGGCACCGGGTCATTGCGGATGCAAACCTGGTCAAAACCCATTGCTCTCCTTCCCCAGCTGGAGATGTTAATTATGAAACTGCTGAAGGCCAGGAAAAGGTCACCAAATCCATGAGGATTTTGGTCCATTGCCTCCTGACGTGCTGCAACATGGCCATGGCTTCGCTGGGGTCGGTGGGGATTGTGTTCAGGGAGGAAAGGACCAAACTGGCTCTCAGCTGCCCCTTCCCAGCACCTACCCTGGGAGCAGCCAGCAGCCTCAGTCAAAATCCAGACCCTGTTGAGCGAAACACTGTACATGAGGAATGCAAAGAGACTGTCCTTGCCCTGGGGGTCTTGCAAGCAAGCAGAATACTTGCTAAATTCAAATCACTGTGATTGCCTCATAGATAACTATCATGAACTCAACATTCAAATGCCTCTGTCAGTTATTTGGCATTAATCTCTACAATTATTGGTGGGTGTCAGAGTGCGGAAGCTTGGGGAAAGACTAAGGCACAGAGAATAGGAAGAGAAAATTATTTTATGTGAATCTCGGTGTAGTCTGTATTGCACTATGATTTCTATTTCCTTGCAGTAATGAAAGAAAAACTACCAAAGAGTTCAAGTATGTCTGTGAATCTGAGGGTGTCTCCCACAGATGCAAGCTGGTATGCAAGCAATACACTGCTGCTCATGCAACGAAGAGAATATCCCATATCCGGGTGTAAAAAATGTGTCCTGAACTTGTAGTGGTGGGCTCTGGAGGTACGCATACATATGTGTGAATTGTGGGTATTTTGCTGGAGATGCAATTCTCAATTCTGTTTATGTTGAAGTCAGTAGGAAAAGGTCTGCTGTCTTTCGCTGGAAGCAGGATCGGATCTGATATCAGAAGCAGATGAAGATCTCTGTCTAAAAGACTGTTTAAATGGGTACACAAACAGAGGACAACAAGGTGATCAGATGGGGCTTAGAGAAGCACTAATTGCCACGTTCCAGGAGGAATATAAATAGACTCTTGAAAGGCTCGGTGATTCATTTGCCCTTTCTCTCCTGCACTTTTGTAATTCAGTGAGAGGTTTTGTGAGATTTTGGCTCCAGAAGGAAGGAATCCAGGCTATCTGAACCAATGATGGTAGCTCAGCTGGATAACAAAATCCTCGCATTACTGCAGAGCAGGCAACTACGCAAACCTTTTCAAATCCTCTCCACAAGTAGAGTGCAGATAAAAGCAGGCAGCAAAATGTTTCTGAAATTATCTGTGATGGAGTAAAATCATGCATCATTTCATGAGAGATGCTGAATCAATGCTTATTACTAACAAGTAAGGTGTTTAAATCTTTCAATGGATATGGGAAGAACAGAAAAAGAAGGGAGCGACTGGGATGAGCACAGTAAATTTTAAAAAGAATTTAAAATAAATCCATCCTAATTATTATTGCTTTAAATTGTAACATATATATTCTTGATCATTCTCCATCACTTCCTCTCAATTTATGACATTGGTTAACATGCTGATCTATTCATTTCATCTGTGTTTCATTTGTGTCTTTGCCTTTTCTCTTGCTGTCACACACAGCTTTTTAAGGAACTGACACCAGTGCATACGAAAGCCACAGCTTGTAGAAAAACAGACTAATCCTGGCAAAATTTAGATAACTGAGAATTTTGTCATTGTCTTTAGTGGGAAGAGAGTCAGATAGCCAAGTCTAAAAAAAAAAAGAATTAGAATAGCTTGCTTTCAGAATTTATTCTCAAAATAGGCAAATATATTCCAGGTTGGTATTAATTATTTAACAGTTTCAACATTAACCAGTACATAACAGCTTTAATTTCAAAAATTTTCAGTATCATCTGCACTAATATAAAGTATTATAATTCTATTCATTGATTTTATCAAAACAGATTATATGAAACTACCGACTTCCTACATACAGCTGGGTTTGGGGTTGTTGTTTTGTTTGGATTTTTTTGTAAAATATTACATTTCTATTCCCAGTCAGAAGGTCATGAAAGTCATAATACAACCTGGACACTTGCTTTTCACTGTTTCTGCAATACAGAACAATACAGCACAGCTTTAAAAATTTATAGCTAAGGTCAAGGCCAAAGGAATCAAATAAGCCCATACAAGTAGCAGAGTACAGAAGTTTATGATGAGAGGTCATCTATATGACAGTTGTACTGTAAAGTGCCAGCAATCTAGACAGGGCCAGCTGCTCACCCTCTGTTTTAAGTCCCCAAGTAGCTGATATTTTACATGGCTTCCTGAATTTTGATAGTAACTGGTAATTATATTTGAAAAAGGAAGTTGAAAATAGATAGCTTGGAAGTAAGACACGTTTGAAAAATGTGCTGTACTGTGTGGGCTTCTCAGACAATAGTAAAGCTCATATTGATACAAATCAAGTTAAAATCCCAATCGTTCTTTAAGAATATGATGAAGATGAAGAAAACACAGAAAAAGAATCTTGCAAAAAGTTCTTAAAGTCCTGTCAGGCTTTGGGTCAGGCTATCAGCGTGAAATTTGTCTTCTATCCAAATTGTCCTCTGAGGTCAAGTAATAGTCTCAGCCTTCTATATCAGTATGATTAAGGAGGCATCCTGTACAATAAACACTGTTCTAAATTATGATTTTTCAATATTTGTAGGTTTTACCTGAAAGTTTTTGTGAGTTGTTTAAATCCAGGAACAATGGTGAAGATAAAAGAGCAAGAAAGCTTTCTTGTACTATTTCAGTATTTGCTGAAACTAATAATTCAGTGTCATATGCGACGATGTAGTGAGTCAGCAATCGTGAAATATCTCTAGAGAGCTCTTTGTTCTGCTATTTTTTTCCACCCAGTGCCTCTAGTTGTCAACAGAAAAACATAAAATAAATTTTCAGATTCTAAATAAAGCATTTTTACGTCTTTTTGCTGAAAAAAGAAAATTAAGAAAATTAAGTCAAGCACTGATGTAGAATTTCCTTTAACTGTTTTCCTTTGCCCCTTTATAAAAAGTGTAGCAGGACTCTTGAGCATCTGAACAGAAGGATGTTAATGAAGCTGATTCAGTAATGGAAAAATTGAAAAGAATCACTCCTCCATTTCAACTGTCCTCTCCTTTGTCCCTCTTTTCCTTTCACACTAAACTCTAGGGAGAAATGAGCTACAGCCATCCAATGTTACATATTTTTAGAACAAGGCCCAGTTTTACCAATTTTGTCTAGTTTTAGGATCCAAAGAAATGCTGAGAAATCCCATGTTGCCCAAGATTTACTCAAAATTCAACTCACTTGTGGAAAAAGAGAAAGGCAGTTCCAAAATCTACTTGGCGCTACCACCATGAGGCTGTGATGTCTTTCTCCAGCTGTGTGCAGAAGGAGCATAGGGTGACAAGATCTTCACTTAGAGCTTCACCTGAGTAAGTGCCAAAATCAGGTGGGATGAATCCAAACTTAGGTCTCTAATCCTGTGACTAAACAATAGATTTAAAACTGAATTTCCACTGAATCTTCCCCTACTGCTAAGCTTGACAGGGTACATATCTGCCAATTGCTTTTAGAAACTGATGAAATGCAGTCCAGCAGTAAGGAGAAGTTCATAATTTTGAAATAAATCATTCTGATTTGGTTAAGCTTCTATTTGATAGCACTACCTGTGTTTTAAAGCTTCAGTGGCTGCCTGTCATTGTCTTCTTGATGTAAAACTGGTCTTTACTGGTGTGTGACACATAGAAACTAATGCCTGAATGCAGATTCAGTGAGCAAAACTCAAGGAAGACAGTTTTGGGTGGAGAGGAGTGGCAAAATCCTTAAGCTGAAGGACGCTGTAGCTGCTAGTAATTAACACAGTAATTGACAGAAACACTGTGTCCCTAGGGAACTATTAGAAAGTACAGTGAATTTATCTTTTTCTTGTATGAGGGGAGGGTTCAGGATTCTCCACCAAGATGGGCACGCTGTGCCTCAACAGCTTTATCTGGGGTCCTGAAACTGCATCTTCAACCTCCATCTGTGGAGCTGTGGCAGAGGTTTTAATCTGCTAAATCACCCAGCGATATCAGGTTGTGCTTTGGGACTTCTGGAGTTAGGGAGAGAAACAACTAATTACTGTCATCTCAGCTTCTCTTGATACATGTTTTGTATCTGTTTTCTGCCTTTGCTACTGCTAAAATTTTTCTGACTTGTCATTGGACCCTGGTTGAGGAAAATGTGATCTTCTTTGACTGGCTCAGCTGTTGCAAGAGACCTAGAGTGTTACTGAGCAGCAGGTCCTTGGCCTGGAGTGCTTTCTTCTGCCCATGCAAGCAGGAGTTGTGTTACCTCTCCTGTTCCTGTGCCTCTGGGGAAATAGCACAGCGATTTGGGATGAAACAACATAAGGAGGCATACAACAAGCACCTCTAGGTATCTCTTTTTCTGCGGACAGATGGTTCAGCTCCTCTGCTTTCCTGATGTTTATTTGCAGTTGAGATTTGGATGAGGGAAAAACAGTCATAGTGCAGGGAAAATGAAATTAAGGGGAAACTGATGTTGGAGGTAGAGGATAAACGTATAACATGCCTTGGATTATACCTTCCCCTTACTGAAGACAATTCAAGGAGTTCATTCTTTGGCACAAAAACTGCTCCTGTTTTATCATTGGTGCTAGTAGGTATATGTGTTTAGGACTGTGACTGCAGCCATTTCTCCCTGACATTTCTTTTTTTATACCACAAAAGCATCTACACATCTCAAGCAAGAGTTGGGTTCCATATTTGTAAGAGCTGTACATACACACGAGAAAAGACAGCCTTTATCTCAGTAGCTTATAGTCCAAACTCATGAAGCAAAAAAGCACAGGAAGCAATACATTTTATTGCCATTGTGCAGAACATAGAGATTTAAGTGACTTACCCAAGGTCGTGTGCTTAAATGTATGCTAGAACTGCCTGACTTCAGACTGTTTTTTTTCCAGCTGTGTACCAATTCCATAATAATGTTGTAACATCGTTTGGACACCTACAAGAGGAGTTTTCAGTCAAGTGATGACGGTGTAGATTTAGCCACATGTCATGATTTAAAACGGTCATAATGTAAAATGAAAAGAGACCAATCAGCTGTCGAGTGTGGCAATCAAGAGAAACTCTATCATATTGGAAACAAAATACACAAAATTGTTTGGTAGTACTAGGAAGTCCTTATGCTTATTATTTTTCTCTATTGGTATTACGTTTTCACTTTGCTACTGGTTTCTGAATGGACATACTGTGCAATATAGACAACTTTAACCAGGCGAATCACTGTATCAGATGGTTTACTAGAGGGTTATACAAAGAATATTTTTTTCAGTATTTCATTACAGAATGTACAGGTTAGTTCATTCAGAAAATAGATTATTTTCTGTACTTCTGGCCTCATTCTGACTGTGGTAGAGTGCTCAGTAGAGGCTGTTACATACCTTAGAAAGTTGTGGCTCACTCGCACTGCTGGCCAAGTGTTGAAAAACACTTGAAAAAATGGAAGCACTCCATTATTTTCTTGCACTTTTCTCCATTGACATCTCTGAATTGTTGCTTTTGGCTGTGCAGTGATAATACATCATCTAAATCAGAATGTCTTTTAAAAAATATATTTAAAAATAAGGTGACAGAAGATTGCAGTGATACACCTTTTATAAAGCAATAGGATATCACTGAAACCTGATGAATCTGCAAGGGTATCTTGCCAGAGGTTAATGTAGTTTAATACACTGCTCTTATACTGACTTTTATACCTTAGCCTCAGTCACTGTCACTAGCAAGGTCAGTAACAGGTGCTGGAGGTCTAAAGGAACAAGCCGTAATGCTGAACACATGCATGTTAACAAATGTAAACTTTAGTCAAATTATACTTCTATAATAATTTATTTAAACCCTTACACATTACATTACTGAAATAGTGCAGTACAATAATTATGCTGTAGTATTTTTCCTATTGCATTATTTCTCTACAATGCAGTTACTGTGTGATTACTCTATAAAACATTTTTAAGAGTCCCAGAGAAGTTGTCTGAGGTTTCTCACGACACAGGCTAGCAGCATTCATTTTAAAAGATGGTGGAGTCTTTCATCACCAACTTTGCAAGTCTTTGCAAACCAAACTGCTGTTAAGAGCAGAATTTATTTACAGTCTAATTTTTGGAAGATTTCCAAACCAAAAAGATTAGGGTGAAAAGTATATTGTATGGAAACAAGCCTCTGGTCATCTTAGCCCTTCATTAATCCCCTGCAGTAGGTATTTGCATTCCTATCTTACTGATAAGAAAGCTGTCAGCAGCGAGAAATGAAAGTCTTCATTTTCAAGTCTGGCCACTGTCTGGGATACTTCTCTTTTCAGGTGCCAGATTTCTCAGGCTGAGGCAACTGAGGGAGGAGGGTGATCCCACAGTTTGATCCTTTGGGAATTTGGGGAATTCAAGTTCACCTGAAAAGGCGGGATGGGAAGCCACGGTGACACTGGTACCCCCGCCCCGGTGAGGGCTGAGCCAGCTGCCCCTTCCCTCTCCCTGCAGGAGCTGTGGGAGCCAGCAGCACTGCCCTGTGCTGCTGCCCTCACTTATGAGTACCTGGACGTCCTCGGCACCTTGTGCTGCCACGGACACTCTGCAATACAGGAAACGATCCCTCAGCAGATTCATTGTATCAAATGGTTTATTCAAAGGATGTAGAGAGACAAAACATATTTTTCAGTAATTTAATATCACAGAACAGATATTTCATAAGTTTAAAAAATAATATTTAGCTCTTGTAACATTGATAAGTTTTGAAGTGCCTTAAGAGAGACTGCATTTGATTACCTTTTTGCATATTGGGAAACTACAGCACAGAGAGGACGCTGATCGGCTGAGGCCTTACAGAGGCCTCAGCCTGGGCTAGGACTGAAACCTCTAAGTGTAGAGCAAGGTTGCAGACACCCCTGCTTTGGGAACACTTCCATTCCACCTTCTGGCTGAATTCATTACAAAGGTAGGAAGCATTAGTAAAAATCCAAATCGAACTTCTGGTGATGAGCTGTATCTCTCTATGCCCCTCAAGAGTCAGAGCTGCCGAGTTATGTTTTAATATACCAATACAAACATCTCTCAGAAAGTTTTGTTTCATCCCTAGAGACTGCTGCTGTTTTGTGGGGCATACACAGACTTACTAATTACAATGATTTGCCATCTTCGGCATCTAGGTATTTTCCCCATTAAAGATACTCTTGTCTGAGCAGCTTTGAAATGTTTATCTTACGCTCATCAGGGAGTTGGACGTCGCTTGTTCGCTGGCAGCTACACAGCATGGTGAACCTCTGTCAGACGAGGTGTGGAGCCTGGAGGAGCTGAAGGAGGCAAGACCGCCAGGCTGCGAAGAGGGGAAGCGTTTCCTGGGGGAGTTAAAACCTGGCAGCTGTGGCTTTCCCATGGCAGCGAGAGCTGTGGGTCCTGAATTCCTTCAGTTTTGCTGCAGTTTTACGGAGGGTCAAAATCCTTTTAGCATAGCCTCAATCAGCTGGTATGCAGCATCAAAACATTAGCCAGTCTGGGCTATTTAATGTGCAAGAATGTGCAAACCAGCCTGACAGGAGTACTAATCTGCAGTAAGGCATTTGTCGGGCAAACATGCCGGTCTGAATATGGATCCATACCCTTGCTGTTTCATCACCCTGTGATGTTCGGCCCCAAAGCTAAAGTGGCTTTTGCTGCAAATAGCCACACTGACAGCGACTTGTAAGTAGGGCAGGAGTGGATTAGTGCAGGCATTTTGCGGCAGAAGACTCTGGAGCCTCACCTGCGCAGCCTCAGGATTGCACTGATGTCCTGCTTTAATGCCCTTGAGCATCTTTTATCTACCAAATTCTAAGGGCCTTATTCTTCTCTCCACCTACGCAGGCAGGAGGGACCAAAAGCAAGCAGAAATGAGGTGAGGAGGATGGGAAAAAAACAGATCAGCATCATTACTGCATAGCTTTCCCACCCCCCAGGAGCCTCTGGAGCACTTCTGCTCTGAAGGACCATGTTACTGAGGTCTCTGTGACAGCCTGCTGCTCTCCCATCCCTGTGCAGCAATGAAGTCAGCAGCATTATTGGCTTTCTAGCTAACGCTGGGATCAGCAGCGGCCATGGGTGGCAAGAAAAGTAACTGTTCTTCAGATAGCATAGGAAAGAGTCTCCTACATCAGGACTAACATCTTAAACCCTCCTAGCTGTCTGATTCACCTAGGACTGAGCAGGTGGCTATGCACTGGTGTGATGTGCATTTCTCTGCAGGCTTAAGTCAAGGTATGTAAAGCCATTGCCTTTAGTAGACTCTGAAATGTTCAGCTGGAAGGTAATAAACATAAAGATATCCCCAGCCAGGCCCAGGGAGAAGGGAAAAGTTCTAAGCTTCTTTACTAGGCAGAAAGGAGCATGAAATACCACTAATTACCATTATCAGAACATTCAGGAACAGCCATAATTTCAGTGGGGCACTAAGGATATCAAGTGCATTGGCCATTACTAGGCATGAGCACATAATTGAGAGAGGTGATATTATTTTATAATTTAGCCTTTTTTCCACCTCACTGATGCTGTTTCTGTATTTTCCTAGATTGAGCTTATGTCACTGCCTTCACCATAGTGCTTGAAATTATGAGAGGTATGTGTCTGCCTAGGATGAGAGAGACACGGCTGCATGGCACTGGGAAAGCTCTGGCAGCATAGCCCTCTCGTTTCACAGTCTCCCACGGTAATCTTGCATTAACGTTAAAAAAGACTGTTGAAACAAAGGACTTAGCTGGATGGAATAACTGACTCCTTCCACTATGAGGGACACGACGAATAAACACAGCAAATTGAAGGAATTCTATTAACTCTTGCAGCTGGACGTCCTTTCACCTCTCCTCGCGACCAAGAGAAGACCTTCCACCACCATAACTTGAGCCTCATGCCGTCACTGAGCCTGAAACTACCCTGGAAGAGAGCTATACTATCAGTACAGCTCAGCTGCTGCTGCAGTTGGCTTGCTGATACTTTCTTGATAACTGTGCCTAGAACTGAAATTATGAGGTTGTTAGCATCAAACAGTATTTTCTGAGAACGGGCCGATCTGTCGCATTTTTCAGGTTGGCTAGGTAGCGTGCCTTCTCTAGGGACTGGCAATACCACATAGACAATCTATCTTCTCACATTTCAGTTTCCCTGTTCCAGTCCTGTTGAGAGTATAATAAAATGTTATCAGAAAGAAAGTCTTCAAACTTTAAAGAAAGCATTGTGCTTGAAACCAGTCCTAGAAACAGGTGAATGTTCTAGGATGCTCATTTTGTTTCTAACTGGATCTTGCTTCTCTTTTAGATCCCTAATAAATAAAGCTCAGATTGATACTGAAGGATAGAAGCCACCATTTTCTACATCTCCCTCCTAAATTGAGTGACTTAAATTTTAGATGGGGCAGGTGATTTCAATGTGCATTGAGCATGCTGTTGTGTTTGGCACTGCACTACTACTTCACATATAACTACATGCGTTTGGCATGTTAATAGACGAGGGTGAGCAGTGGTCAGGAAAACAGAAACCAGAAGGAAAAGGGGAGAAAGGCTGGAACTCAAGCTAAAAACAAACAAACAAAAAAATAGTGATTATCTCTCTGGTTTCCTTCAGACATGTTTTTCTCCCTGAAATGGATGGAAGAAGCTCTTTAAAGACATGTTTATGTAAGCTTTGCAGTGGTTCAAATGTTTGCTTCTTTTGGGTGATGTGTATACTGTAAGAAAAAGCACCTAGTAACCTGTAAAAGATACATATGCAAAAACCTACTCCCATGAAGGTGTCCCTGAATTATATTCGACATCCAAACATCACTGGTCTAAATTCACAGGCTCTTTTATCTGATCTGGTAAAGAACTAGGGCCAGTTGTATTTTGTACTATGCCGTATAGTTTAAATTGAGGGTACATAGGGCATTTTTATGTATGCAAGTACAGCAAGAACAGCCAACCTGCTGCATGGCAGATGGGGTACAAGGGTGACATCATCTTGGTATGAGTGTGTCATTTGAATTCTGGCATAATGGAGCAGTTTTAAAGGTTTTTATCAAACTTTTTTGTTTATTTCATTTGAAAATCTGTTTTGCATGTAGCTCTGCTTAACCCAAAAGTGACAGAGGCCTAAAACAGCCAAATGCGGAGGCTTTCTAATAGCTGGAGATTACAGTGGACGTATTTAACAGCAGGAGCTGGGTAACCTACATTCCAACAAGAGGAAATTTTAGATTAAAGGAGTTCTGATAAACAGGGTTTTACTGTGCTCCTCCAGCTGACTACGAATGGAGTAGGAACTAATGATGGCATTAAATATTTAGCAATTTTTTTCCTGATATTCTGCTTTCTATTCACTGCTTAGGATTCCAGATATGCATTTTTAAGTTAGACGGTAACTAAGGAGGGAAAAGCACATAAGCAGTAGGTGCCTTGTAACTTAAAGCGGTATCTTATCTGTTGCATACCTGCTTTTTGTAATGAACGTGAAATGCTTTGTGGTCAAGCTTTTCAAAGGGATTCTGTTGTCATCTTTCTTCTCCATAAAAGCCCCTCTGCTCCAGATACTTTAATTGCACAGTTGCCTAAACGAGGCACTGCACACTCCCCTTTTCACAGCGCTTTTGTCCTTGATTGTGAATTTAGCAGAGCACATACCTTAAAAATAACCGGAGATTCAATGGGAGTTGTTATACTTAGCCTCTTGCACAAGGTTTGTGCATACAGGGATCCTTTGACAGTAACTCATATCCTTTTCCTGGAAACAATAAGCATTACAATTAATGAACTAGTTACGAAGTGTTTGGCTGGGGAAGATAACCGCGGCATCTGGAAGCACAATGTTCAGTGTCCACATGGTCTAAAGCAAAAAAAAAAGGCTGGAAATCGTGCCTGCAGCATCCCTTCCTGCAGGCGAGGCGGCAGGGTGCTCCCAGCCCCTCGGGGGCCGTTCAGCCCCGCTCTCCGCCAGGTGCGCGGCGCGCCCGCGCGGGGGGAGCCGCCTCGGAGCTGATGTCAGCGCGGGGAGGCAGGAGCGATTGGGCTGAGGGAGCCTCGGCGGCGGCGAGTCCGCCCCCCGCACCCCCCGCAGGGCCCGCTTCAAAGTGCCCGGCGCCGAGCAAGTCGCGGAGGGGCGAGGAGCGGCACCGCGCCCGGCGCCCGCGCCCCCGCCGCTCCCCGGCGGGCCCGGCTCGGCTCGGCTCGGCCCGGCCCGGCTCGGCTCGGCCCGGCTCGGCCCGGCTCAGCCCGGCTCGGCTCGGCTCGGCTCGGCTCGGCCCGGCTCGGCGCGGCCGGTGGCAGGCGGTGCGCTGGGCAGGACCGCGCCGCCGAGCCCGACCCACCGCGCTATAAAAGCAGCCGCGGGAAGCGGCGGGAGCGCACGGAGGGAGAGCGCGGCGCGGCGGCAGGCGACCGGCTGCGGCCATGACCTCCGTGCTGGGGACCGGCAGAGCGGCCGGAGGGCCCAGCGGCCAGCTGAAATGCAAGTCCAAAAGAAGGAGGAGGAGGAGATCAAAGAGGAAAGGTAAGAGAGCTTTCTTTTTCTTTCTTTTTTTCCCCCCTCTCTCTTTCTGCCCGTCTTTCCCACACGCGCGTTCTCACGCACAATCACTTCGTCTGCTCCTGTTTCTAGTGGGCATTTATTTAGCAGCCGGGCACTTGGCAGTGGCCTGTGGATGCTCCCTGCCCCGACGGCCGGGGCAGGGGCGGGGAGGGCGCGCATTACCCTGCCGGGAAGATTTGCCCGGCAAAGCGGGGCTGCTACCTGCTGCGAGCCGGCGAGTGCCGGGGAGAGCAAGGGCTGTCGTTTGGGGAAGGGAAATGCTCGCCCCCCTCCTTGCTTTGGGCCGAGGGGGTCCAAGTCCGCGGGGCCGGAGCCCTCGGGCGCTGCCCCGCAGTGTCGCCAGCTTCACATAAAACTGCAGCTAATTCCGATTTTTCTCCGTACCTTCCTGCGACCGCCGAGACGGGCGCAAGGCTGCGCGGTGTGTTTGACTCGCACATGTGGAGCGCAGAAACCGGTGCCCCGGCGCGAGCACAGGGCCGAGCCTCTTGGTGGCAGCGAGGCGAGCCGGCACCGGGCTGCGCCCCGAACTGCTGCCTGACAGGTTGCTGCTGGCGAGCTGCCCTTTTTTCTTTATTTTTATGAAGGTCCGCTGAGTTTTGCTATGCTGAAGTTATTATGTGCAAAGGTCTTGTCCCGCTTCTGAAAACAAACCTTTGTTAGAGAAATACTAAATGTCATAATCTAGATAAGTAAAGCTACAGGATGTCATTGCAGGCAGTGGATATGCCCTAGATAAAAGCTCTTCTCAACGCTGTCCTGTTTTCTCCTGTAGAGAGGATGACACACTATTGCCTGATTTTTGATGTTTTGCCTGAACAGCCAAAGTTAATAGACTGTGAACACTTTAAAGTAAAATGAATTGATATAAGAAGGAGAGTGCCAGAAGTGCCCAACTGCGATGCATTAGATTGCAAAGATGCTAATGAGAACTGTTCATATAAGCCATACATTTCATCTAATCTGTAATTGTCATCATTATGTGGTACTAACATAAGTTTTAGTCAGCTAGCTCATCAGCTGAAGCTGATGCTTTGGATATGCTATTTCTTCTGATTCTAGAAAATCTAATTTGGAGGTCCCATTAGCTAAGTGTCTTTTAATTACTGGTTATCTTACAGCCAATAAGCATGCCACTTGATAACTTTTTAGAAAGGTGTCTAAGCAGGTTTTGTATAGCAACTAGTGAAAAACTGGTCAAATGCTAAATGCTAGACTATATAATCTGATTCTCACTGTTTTAACTTTCATGTCTAACCTTTCCTCTTATTCATAGGCATAGTAACAAATAGTGACCTAAGCACAAGTAAAAACAGCAAATGTGTAGATATGTCAGTGGTGCCAATGTGTGTGTAACCTTGATTTGTTACTCCAAATCTTTAGCATGTGATAATACTTGGCGACAAAGGTTTTGTTGTATGCTGCATTACAGAATAAATTTTGAAATACTGAACAGAGGAAGAGCTCCCATACTCAGTGTATTTAAATCTGCTTGTATTTAAGTCATGCTCTACAGACTTCTTTCTGTTCTATTTGTTCTAGCAAAACTACTTGTTCAGGGAATTAAAAAACTTAGCCTAGTCCTAGCTACCCTGTGCTTGGCAAACAGAAATGAGTCAATAATTCATTCACCTATGTAATGGAGCGAAGGTGCTTGGTTATAGAGGTAAATTGTAAGTGTTAATCTTTTTTAAGAAACAGACGAAAGTAAGGATCTTTTACTAAGACTTGTTTTCTGCTGCTTCCTTTGCTGCTATGTGTTTTGCCAAAATAATGGGGAAGTTGAATGTCTTAAAGCTGAAAACTTGCTAAATAGTAACTTGGTAAATGACAGCTATTTGCAGAATCCCCAGCTGGAGGCTGATGGCATTCTACAAAGCGCTTGACTGACCAATATCAATAAGAGGCTGTGCACTTGAAGAGTTCATTTTTTATTCCTTCAAATGTGCTATTGTAACCACTTTCCAAATACTGTAATTATAGTATAATAGTTAGTTTGTATAATAATTATAGGGAGCAATATTTGTGTTCATACTTTTTAGAATTTCTTTTCTATATACTCACAGTATATAGTCATAAAAATGCACATACATGGATTTATACTGGCAAAAATGCCTGTAACTTAAGGCACACCCAGTGTTAAACCTGTTGGATTTAACTGTTATGCTAGTTTGTTTACTTATCATATATTTCTGTGTCTTTTTTGATCGTGACTAATACACAGGAAGTATTTAACAAATTGGCTATACTGAAGATTAGTCAAGAAAATGTTTATTAGCCTCGTAAATGACTACATCTTTATGAGAATTAATATGTGCTCCACGACTGTGCAGATTTATTCTATTTAATAATTGTGAAAAACCTTTTTAAAGGGTTACTCCAAAACCTTGCACATCTAGCTATTCTCCAGCACTTACTGTGTTGTTTATAGCAAAAATACTTTTAGCAGATGCTTTTAAGCATGTAAATACCCACATGTATGTATGCACACACACACACACGCACATGTATCTATGCACATGTGTATGGAAAGAAGTTCGCTGCAGTCTTAAATTGGAATTGAGTATTAATCAGAATAAGAAAATGAAATTATCTGTCACATCCGCAGTCTTTAAGGAGATGGATTCAACAAATTTTTATATAAAATAATATATTATATCAGACATGTTGCATACAAACCATGTTTAAAAACAGATTGAGACATTGCTTTCTAAAACATCTAGGAATGCCTTGTAGTAGAAGCAAATATTTTCTATATAGTAGCATTATTTTTCTCCTTCTGATTTACTTTCCAGGTATTTATTCATGTTTTTGTCCGGATCAGTGTGAATTATAAATTAACATGTTTGTGTATAGCCCTTTGCTCCGTTTCTCATATATCTGGGTCCTCTGTTTTAGGAGCTTCCTGGGGGCAGAAAGCAAGTTCAAGTGAGGAAAGCAAATAACATTCTCCGAATAGCTAAATTCACTGTGTATTTAGGCTAAAAACAATAAAAACCACGTGCTGCAAGAGGGAGAGAGGGAATTTCCATATATGCAAATCGAGCACTGAAGGTTGTAAGACAGTGAGTGCGATTCCAGCATACAGAGATGTTGCCCAGTAATTAATTTGCACGCACCTTATTTTTATGTTTATTAAACCCAGCAATCATTCAGTATAAAGATCCTACCTTCATGAGGTATCGTTAAATACCTTGCAATGAGTATTACATTGCATGTATATATTTGTATAGTGATAGCATTCAGTTTTATACTACTTGTAGAAAGTATGTTAAAAAGCTAAAATATTTGGATATTCACAGCTATTTCTTAAGTTTTTATAGATAGGAATATTTTCATTGTCATTAAGAAAACAAGCATTTTAACTCCCAGTGGGAAGTAAACATCCAAATTTCTCAAAGACCAAATGAAAAATAATTACGGGTGCTTGCCAGAATATCTGCATACTAATTTTGTGTAAAAGCATTAATAGATATTTTTTTTCTCTCTCTTTTTTTTTTTTTTTTTTGATCTGTGTGACCAGGTTGATCTGTGTAAAATGACCAGGAGTTAGAAAAACGAGCTTAATGAGTTAGAGAAATCCGTTTTAAATGTTTAGGGGTTTAACAGAAGGGGCTGGATTTGTGAGTTCTTGCTTTGTTTATTCCAAGGCTTCAGAATATGCCAGAGCACTGGCGGAATTCGGCGCAGTGGCCTCAACAGATTTTGTGCAGATAGGATGGTGTATAGACTTTAAACAGAAAGTTTGTTTTCAGAGATAAGTGGTAAAAGCAGACTAGACAAAAGCAGAGTTGCCGTTCACTGATAATGCTAAAAAGGTCGCACTTCAGCAGCCTTCGGCAACTTCTTAGAAATCAACATATAGAAACTAAATATGAAAGGGGTGGTTGGAAACATGTCACTTCTTAATTATTTGCCAGTGCATGACAACAAGTAAAGCACCTTATTTGTAATGCCATTTTTGCAGAGCTAGTGATTAAAGGTAATTATCGGAAACAGGAGAGAATCGGGTATCCCTGATGCTGCGGCAGAAAGCCGTGGCTGAGGTTGCTGCTGCTACAATGGGACGCGAAATAAAAGTTGACAGAATAAACTAAATAAGGACAGCAAAAGGGCGCAAGAGGCAAAATGATTGTGAAATGAAATTCCATGAAAAATTAATGAAATAGAAAGATTGTGCTGAGGACAGAGGGAGGAAACCAGCTTGGTTCTTCATCATCCTGCAATGCCAAGGTAATAAATGAGCATGTTTCATCTTGGCTAGGTTCAGGGACACAACTCCTTCTCCACAACAGGATTGTGCCGTGCTTCGAGATGTGTTCTGCTTATCTCATTCCCTGACAGCTCAAGAGGAAGGGACTGGATTTGGTGATAAAATTAAATTGATTAAATCTTTATCCATCATCTAATTTTGTGCCTTTCTTTTTTCTTTTCTTTTTTACTATTACCTCCAATTTCTAGTGATCCGTGTAATGACAGCAATTTGAGATAGCATCAAGGACATTAGCTACAATGACTGAACTTAAATTTAGAATAAAAATATGGGATTCATGAGTCCATATCTAAATAGCAGACAATTAGGTTATAGCAGAGTTGTGTCTTCCTAGCAACAGCATGTAAGCGTGAGGACAGTAAAATGGTGCGTTTTACTTTGAGAGAGAACAAAATATTTCAACTTTACCTCAAAGTATTACTTATGTAAGTAGAAGAAGTGCTAACATAAACCTGGACCATATCTTATATGAGCAATCACAAAAATAGCCATCTTTACCTTTTTGTACGTGGAAATTGAGTTGGATGTTTTGCTTTCTTCAGTGGTGATGCAGAGGCATGTAAACCAAGTTGCAAAGTATCACAGTGTTGGAAATTGCTGCATGTTGCTTAAAATTCTGTAGCTCCTCTTTGTGATTCGGGTAGGGAAATTCTTCTATAAGGTGGTTCTTTACAGCCTTGATTACAAATTCCAGTTTAAGTGATATTAATGGAGTTTTAAAAATACTTAGGGCAGCCCCTTCTGAAGTGATATGCTACAAATGGAAAACACTGCACTAAAAATTAAAGGTTGCATGAAATTGCCTTGTGAAATATCAAAGCTACTAAAGGTCTGTGCAAACTGTTTTCGTAGGTTCTTTTAATTCTCTTTAGATTAGCAAGTTGCATGAAGTGAAAGATTAGGGTATCTGATCTCCATTAATTGTGCTACTTGTGAATTAATGCTGTCCAATATTGTATAGGTTTTGTGAGTAGTAATGAACCTAAATTGATTCCCATGTTTACAGCTATCTCTACAGCCTTTCCGGCAGTTTACCGTTTTTTCCTTGTAAACTATTAGTTATCCAGACAAAACAGCTGATATGCATCAGTAGACAGATCATTCTAAAGGCATCTGTGATGAACCTGATATTTTTTGTGTAAAACAGCTTGGTTTGCCTGCAAATTACATAAGTTTCAATAGTAGAATAAAGTGCTTACATTTTTTTCTCCAGCTGACCTTTGTTCCCTAATTGTATGAATTTTAAACAAGGCAGCCAACCTAGGGGAGTTTTAACAGCATATTGTGAGATGTAATGTATTAAAAAGACAACTTTGTTACCTGGTGGAAGCAGCTGGTCAACCCGTACTAATAGGCAACCCTCCCTGAGTCATAAAATAACTAAATTTAATGCTTTAATAGAAAGCATTAAATGGGTGGTGTTACTGCTGCTGTTCAGTCTGTCCAGCATTTCTGACTTACTCTGCGTTTAACATACAAGGATGTATTTCTGAGCCCTGAGGTACAGCATCCACCCAGGACTAAGGACTGGTCTTCACTGTGGATGGTTTAATGAAAACCACTGCTAACTAAGGCGTGATAACAAGGGAGGCACAGAGCAGGGCAGAGCGCGTGAAGAGCAGGGTGGATAGCATTAAAGATATTATGGTATCATTAATGAACGAAAAGTCTATCTTCACTGAGTATATGCTGTTTCATTCTGGCTGTTCTGTCTCAAAAATGTACACTGGAAACGGAGGATTCACAGGCATGTGACAAAAGGGATTCAAGATGTGTAAAATTTCAGTAGAAGGAAATTGAAAAGATTTATTTTGTTTAATCTGGAGACAAATGTAAGAGGGAACAATAGTAATGAATGAAAGATTGTAAAGAAGGTGAACAGGCTACTCTGATTTATTCGTTACTTATTTACAAAGAGGCCTTTAAGGAAGCTGAATTTCAGCACATTTAAAACCAGTAAAAGGACTTTTTCTTTTGAGACAGTACATAGCTACCCGGTGGTATTCATTGCTTCGAGATAGGGTAAAAAAAGACATATCCATGTGTAGGGAGGTGAGGCAGTTGTTAGCTCAGCTGAGACCGAAGCCAAAAAGTTTGCTGATCACTTCAGTGGATGTAGGTTTTGGCATTAGGTAGGATATGTTACGGATTTTTTTATATATGAATCCTCTATTTCAGGAAATTATCTGGTTCCTTACTTACTTGGATTAAGAGGCAGGGTGATTTATGGGGGGTTTATTCCCTCATGTTCGCTATGAGGCTTTTGGCACTGTCTTCTGTCTTTATGACTATAGCTAGTAAACGCAGTAGTTCAGGAGGTGATTTTCTGGGCTGATTCACAGTGGTGGCGATCCATATCCACTTGTGCGGCACTCAGAAATGCAAGCATGAAGGAAACAGTCATATTTCCTTTGAATATGCCAGACCGCTTTTTAAGTTCTCCTTCTGTCTGTTCCCACTAATCCCCCCACATGCTGTATGTAAAGGAGTACTGAAATTGAGACTCAGTCCCCAGCTCTTACCTTCATGCTGTGGTGAGTGCAGAATGATAACAATAAAAATAACTAAAAAACTACCCCCCCCCCCTTTCTTATTCCCTTAGAAAAAGAAACAAAACCATGGGATAGCATGTGGTCAAAATGAGCTGTATAAACATGCGATGATTAGTTAAGCAGAAGAAGACCAGTTACTGACGTGACCACTACCATACCGTCATAAAATGAATGTTGCATAGCAGGAGATGACTCTTGCAAACCTTAGTCCTTATCTGCGGCCGTGTTGCTGCCCGGCTCGAGGTTTGGTCCTGCGGCGGTGTTAGCTGTTGCACCCGGTTTTGGAATCGTGCCCCTTGCGAACGCCGTCTCTGGAAGCTGCAGTTCGGGGCGCTGGTGTTTTAATGCCGCTCAGGAACGAGCAGCGAGCGGGTCTCAGTAAAATGCTTCACGATAAAGTGTGATTTTTTTTTTTTTACCATTTTTACATCATCTTCGTTCCTTATAAGAGAAATGGTGCTGAAAATTATTAGCAGAGTCACCTTCCTCTGACTGCTAATGAAACATCAGTGTGAAGAGTCAAAGCTACTGGAAGGTGTGGGAAGAAGGAGGAATTTGACAGACGTTTTTCTCCATCTCCATAGAAAGAGATTTACACACAACTAATTTTATGTAATTGCCTGCTTCTTACCACTTCACAGAAACTGTGAAATGGCTGTTTGTTCCTTAAATAGTGGGGTTTAACAAATGTAAAATGATGGCTATCAAGCCAAGTCTAATAACATATTACCTTTGTATCAGGCCTGCTCCTGCTGCCCCTACTCACACTGAAATTGAAATTGAAACTTCAAATTGAAACTTCTCGGCATGAGTCAGGGTGGCAGAATTGTGCTGCTGTATACGTGTGTGTGTGTGTGTTTGTGTGTGTATGGGTGTCCCTATATATATACATAATGTATGAAATACAATTTTTTCATTGCTTTAGTTGTATAGCCATGTTAAATCAATGCGTGTATAATTAAATTAAAACTCCAGGTTATATATATATTAGACAGCCCCATTGAGTCCAACAAAAATTATTTACAGGTGGGATTATTTTTTATATTATGTCAAAGAATTTTGTTTAGAGATGTAAAAATAAAATGTATCTGCATCCGTATACATCCACTCATAAATATATGCTGTATGGTTTTGTAATTTAAAATGTTTGCTATATATAAGCATATTCGTAAGATTCGTTTATGATCAACCTCTGTATAATAACAAAGGTCTTGCAGACAAATCACAAAGGCAGTTACACAAAGATCGGAAGATTTTTTAAACTGAGAAATAAATAAATGAAAAACTCCTTATAATCCAGAATTTTCGGGATGTTT
This sequence comes from Apteryx mantelli, assembly GCF_036417845.1. Taxonomy (NCBI): domain Eukaryota; kingdom Metazoa; phylum Chordata; class Aves; order Apterygiformes; family Apterygidae; genus Apteryx; species Apteryx mantelli. Next base: position 157,700,239 of record NC_089979.1, read on the forward strand.
CTGTGTTCTGTTTTTGTACGTATGCTTTCCACGATAAATAAGTAATTCAGAATGTTGCAGACAGGAGCTTATACAGGAGCCTGTAATATTCATGTCAGGAAACCCCAAACCTTCACTAGAAAGGCGGATTTGGTTTTAAGTTTTTTTGTGTGCTGATCTTTCTCCAGCTGAATCTTATGGAAGAATTCATTTAAAAGGGAACAGAAGCAGACACTAAGCTCATGTTTGTTTTGCATTCGTGCCATCAGACCTGCCACAAAACGTCAGGCGAAATGCCTATAGGTTCTTGAATAATATTTAACTAAAATTAACTTTCATTAGTTGATTTCCAGGTTGTAATTCCCCTCCTTCATGCCAGCCATGAATCGGTATTTAAATGTTCATAGGAATGGTAATTTGGGGAGGCAAGGGGCAGAATCACAGTGGTCCGTACTGTTTCCATTGTTGAACAATGTAGACAGTAATTAAATTGAAGTTCAGCTCTTGCTGCCTGGATTTAATAGTTTAAAAGAAACAGTACCAAAAAAAAAAAAAAGAATGTTCTCTAATATTGTTGACAGAAGGTCTCCTCCAGCTGCAACTGCTACAAGGATTATTGATTGATCTGTGTTTATCATTTATTTATGCTAACGTGTCTGATATGCATATATAAAATCCTTTTTTTTCCCTAAAATAAAGATTCTTAACTCACTTTCAAATCACATTTAGAATGAGCAGTTTTTACGGATGCATGACAGGAGTTTGGTTTACTTAGTACTGTGCCCACAAGGGCTCCTTTATATGCCTTCAGCTGAAATCCATGAGCACAACTCATTTGACTTTAAAAAAACAAAAGAAAGTTTCACTGTGCAAATCCTTTAGAATTCTTGCACAGGGAAGAAGAGGAAATATACAGTATTCAAGTCTTTCTAGGTTAGCTAGTACCCTGCCACTAATACTTTTAAAAACAATACCTTAGCTCTGCATTCATTTTCTTAAAAGAATCTCTGCATGTTGTGGCACAAGGTGTAATCTGGAAGGTAAAAGCAGGCGCTAAGACACTAGGAATACCGGCTCTCAGAAGATGGGTATTTCACGTCCAAAACAAATGTGGGGATTTTTAAAGATGTGCACATGGTTTTATTAGCCAGAAATGAAATAGCACTTGACAGTTTAAAAATCTGGTTTGTAATAGATGTAGTTTAACAGACCACAGCTTTGTAGATTAGTTAGCCCATGCACATTTTTAAGCAGGTGATATATTCTGCTTAAAGGGCACAAGACTTGAAACCATAGACAAGAGATGTTCCAGCAGGTTTTCCTGAAGGCTAGCAGTGAATCCCTTATTAAATTTACACTTGTATGATCTAAGGCACATTGGTCTATTTTTCCCTGCACTAAGATCATCCTTCTTTTCAGATAATTCCAGCTCATCTGAGCCAGAAAGGACTTTCACTGCCCACAGTTAATAAAAATGCATCAGCATAATTGTCCTGGGTACATGCACTTTCCTCATAGTATTTCTGCAGAAATTCTTATTAACTCTTGCAAAAGAGAGACCAGGCACCCCCAACTTACAGAGTGGTAAAACAAGTCAGAACAGTTAATAAATCTGTCTGCAGAATTAATTATCAAAGGATAGGATGCAGGAGCCCGCAGCTCTCAGGCCCCACTATTAAATGAACCACTGTTTCTGGTTCATAACTGTTGTTTCTGCAGCTACATCACATCTGTAGCTGCATGACCTCTCTGGTACTTTTGCCATACTCGCATGGCAAAATACATCTCTGACCTGGCGACGTTCGCAGCGCCGGAGCGGAGCGCAGCCACTGCCAGCAGCCGGGCTGGTGCAGCTCTTTGCAAAGCACCGCTGCCTCCCTGCTTGGCGGCCTTTGGATGGAAGAAGGCGACTTTTTTTTTTTCAATATGTAAACTAATTCATGGGATCAAATTCTTACTTGGTGTTAAATCACTTTTGCTCCTCAGTTTCAATGGGGCACTTTTGATTTCTCCCAGAACCACTTGCTCTGAGCACTCAGGAGGAGGTGTCTATGTATCCAAGCTACATTTTAAAGGGAACTCCTTCTTTGATATTAGCAGCACATCACTGACAAATCTGTATAATAACTGTATTTGTGCGACATACTTCCTTAAGATACTAGTAGAATTTGCTTATGGAATTGATTGAAAAAGTTATGGAATTTTTTTTAAATGAGATTGGTCCTTTTAAATGAATGTCTTAATTTCAGTGAGATTTAAATATTATCTAAATGTCACAGTTTTTATTTCCACTGAAAATAGTAATAACAGTCCCTACATTTGTACCTCACTATCAGTTCATCAATATTTTATGTGTGTGTGCTTCTTGGAAAACCAGGAGTTTATTCCACTTTAACTGAGGCTGCTGTAAATTGACTGTGCTTCTTAACCACAAGATAATTCTTTGACTAAAATCTGGCAGACAATTCTAAGATTAAAAAAAAAGAGAGAAAAGCCTAGTTTCTGAGTCAAGGACTGTAAATCTAAAAGTTAAAAATAATGTTTTTAAAAAAAATCTATTCCCTGATGTAAACTATGCATCATTACTTTAATTTTGCATCCAAAAAAACCAATCCCTCATCAAGAGTCACCAATATAAAATGGAAGTAAAAAGCAACCAACAAATTACGGATTATTTTGGGTCTTGTAAAGTGCTGTTATAAGGGGAGTAGGATTTAAGCACAACAGAAGCTGTCTCAATCTATTATACTAATGATTTAAAAGGTAAATGCAAAAGCTCCAAAGAAGCGCCTTTTATAACAGTATGTAGTATTAAACAAAGTGTATGTAGCCCTCGAGATATGTGTGTTTATCATATATTTGCACTTCTTAAATTTGACTCATTCTTTACCAAAACTCAGATCTCTTTCCTCCCCTTCCCTCATTGTCTGAGTTCCCTCGTGTGTATCCTCACCTGTCGGAGCAGCTCATATTCATACAAATAATAGAAACAAAAGTATGCGTGATGTTGGTGGCTGGATCAGAGCAATACATCATAAAAGACCTTTGGGCTAGCATATGGCCTTGATTCAGCAGCATCACTTGTGCAGTCCATTGCTACTCAGAAAAGCGATAAATGATCTAACAAGATCTGCATACAGATAGGCGGGTGCTTAAATATTTTGTGGAAGCAGGACTGGGTTATGAATTAGTATTCTTTTGCTAAACAATTCCTATTTGTAAAAGTTTCTGATGCACCTGCTTACCAACATATATTTCTTAGGGCTCCAGTCTCATGTTATCACATTTAACTGATCTTCCTAACGCTTACTTGATCCGAAGAAATATTTCTCTGATGGTGACAGGTACAGTTAGTTTCTGTGCTGTTTAGGTAGAAATGAGAGACAGCAAAAAGCAAAGGTAAGGGATTGAGACTCTCTTCTTCTAATAGCCACTATAGCAGGAGCAGTGTGTGCATCGTACGTGGGGCAATAGGATGAAAAGGATGGTTTGTTAATCTTGGCTTTGGTTCATTTTACTTTTGTTGGCTTGCCTCATGCCGTACCGCTGGAAACGCTGGCTTTGGGCACGTACCTGTCGGCAGGTGCAGTCCTGCACAGACCCCTTACAGACACCATGCTAAATTGCTGCCTGTCCTTTCCCTGCACTCCTGGAGGTATCGGTGAGTTGGTGCACTGTGGAAGAGATGATGCTGGTTCACTGGAATCCACATGGCAAAAAGAGACTTTTCAGTAAGCCTCAGCAGTCTGCAGCATAGTGTTTGCACGCGCATGAAGCACAGGTAGGCAGGCATCCCGAAGACACAGTTGGATGTGACACTGTCAGCACGTCTGCAACCAAAGACATGGCAGGAGGTTAACGGTAGTATGGCTCCCCGACCGAATTTAGGGAGCTGGTTTCTGTCAGTTCTTCATAGGAGACAGCTTGTCCCTGCTGAAGGTTGACAACATATTACATAAATTTCCCTGCAACAGCTTGTTTCAGAAACTTTCCCCAGTAATGTAGGTTAAGTTAGAATTTTGTTTTGACTGCTTTAATGCATATTCATTAGATAAAAGCCCTGACAATTACTGTGATAGTTTCACTAGCAGGTGGAGTATGTTTTAGGATTGGATGGCCATGGGATTTGTTGGAATAATCTCAGAGAAATTTGGGGGATTATTTTTATGATGGGGAGTTTGTATGAAAAGTGAGATCATAAGCAGATTTGAAGGTGATTTCATTATGTTTTTACGATTGTTTGCTTTTACCATTTTAAAACTAGAATAAATTCATACTTAGAGCAAATGAAAGTCTCATAGGGCAGGAAATGAATACACAGAAATAAATGCTACCTAAATAATATATTTTAAAATAGCATTAATACTATGCAACAGTATTTCTAAAGAGATTGCATTTATTTTCTGATACAGTAGGAACAACTAGAAAAAAAATACTTTGTATCTTCACATGTCATATATTGGGCTGTATTGGGCTATATGTTTCATGCATTATGTAGATTAAGGTTATAGGTCAATTTTTGTTGAGTAGATAGCGTTACTGAAAATATACATGCATCAACTTTGGTTTGGATTTGCAAAAAAAAAGAAAAAGCACAATTTCCTGTTTTGTTTCTGCTGGAAAAGAAAAAAGACAAAGATTAAGAGCAGAATCGAGGTGAAGGGAATAGGAGCCCAGTCGTGCATGCACTGGATATATGGGGATCGTCCCTTTTCAGGAGGATCCGGTCTGCTTACGGGGGCTGTGGTCCTGGAGGTCTCTCTCACACGAATAATCATGTTGTTCCCAGTGCCAGTAGACTTCAGCAGCAAATCTTATATGGGTTAGGATCATGCTAACTGGCACTGTCAGTAATGGATCACTGGCAAACGGGAGTTTCAGAAGGCAAACAAGGAAGTTAAGATTGCACATGCAAGAGAGCACTTTATTTTGTTACTACAGCACAGCATCAGAATTTAACATTAAAAGAGGTTTAAAAATACACTTGCATAACACAGAAGTTGTCAGTCTAGACTACCCCATCTGTTGAATGCCTTTTTACTAAGTATCAGTAGCAGCTCAGTATCTGACTTCACAGAAATCATCATGTAAAAATGCTAATAATTTCTCTACGCTGTTTTGTTACTAATGAAACCTCAAAGCTATGAATGCATATGTTCATATTCAATTTCTATTTATACACTTAAACACAGACACTCTAGTACTATGCATATTAATGTGCCAAAATGTGCTCTAGCAGTGCGTATATTAACGTAGATGCATATTCATGTAAAGGGCTGAACTCAATGGAAGTTTTGTTCTTGGCTTCAATAGGAGCTCGGATCAAACCCATAGTTTTTAATAAGCATTGGGCCAAATTTCCAGGATTCATTTGGCTCATGAGATTGTTTTTTCTTATTGTCATAGTTGATTTTTCTTAATCACAAGTTTTATATCAGCTGCATCACTTTAACAAGCTTGTGTAGAGATGTTACTTTGTTGACAGTGCTACTTCCATACTCTCTTCACCATCTTCTTTTGTCTTTGTTGTCTTCCGTTTGTTTTCCTCATGGCTTCTAATTCCCTATGCAGTTATAACTGATTAATTAGCAAACCTCTAGTTTCAGGCTCTGAATTTTTCTCTTAGGCTCAGACCATTTACAATCTCAGTTGAAAAGACAAGACTGAATGTCAACCTTGTAATTAATCTCTTTGCATCTTGCACCTCTCATGGATGCTGTTTGTTCTTTATGGTGACTGTTTTTTTTTAAGGTTGAACCATTGCACTCCGCATTATCTGGGCTCTGATTCTGCCAATTCTGCTTCTGGGAGATCCTTGCTGCTCCTTGCAGGGGAGGCCAGGGCGAAGTCTCCCCTCTACCCCTCGCCTCATCCCTTTTGCCCTGGGAAGTATCTTCTTCCCAATGTGCTAGACTGCAAGTGGGATGTGGTTCAGGCCAGGGAGGTGCCAGGAGAAGGAGCCATTTACCATTTTGTACTTTCAGCTGGAAGCGGTGGGATGGGGGTAATGGGAGAGAAATTTTGCTGGGATATTGTACGTTGTCCGGACAAATAGAATAGTGATGAATAAAATATTTCTTTGCTTGTCCCATCTACTGTTCTAGTTACCATCTCAAGCACCAACTAGCAGCACAGAGATTTATTTCTCCAAGAGGGACTGGCCGTCTCCAAGTGTCACATAATTCATGCAGCAATTGCTTGTTTACTCTCTATTGGCATTAACACCCACATGGACTTGTCTATTCGAAGGACTCAGTTTTCCCCAGCTCGAACAGGGCCAAAGGGGGATGTTCAGATTCCCCCATACGTAATTCCTTAAAATAAATGGAAGTGTGATGGTGCCAGCGGCTGCTGGACTCTCTCGAAGCTGTGCATTTCTGTTATTCATACAGTCTAAGCTTCTCAAAATCTGTTACAATATTCTCCCTAGTAATAGCTCCAAATGTTTTTCAAAAGGGTTACTGCAGTTTTTGGAAAGATATTGTTAAATAATATCATTATAAATATTTTTATTATGCAAATTTGAGAGGAGAAGAAAACAGCTAGCATTTCTGATTTTAACTGTGTTTTTATTCCTTTAATGAGTGAGTGTGATTATCCATGATCTTTGTAGGTACTGTATTAAAAATAATTTCAAACATGAATAGGAAAAAACATGTGCAGAGAGCTTTGTCTCACATAGAATTAGAAATGTCAAGTGTCTTTATGGGGCTGTTATTCTAGTTTTCCATTGTTTCTCAAAGTGCACAGAACAAGTGTGTCTGTGACCAACGTAGCCCATGAAGCATTTTGAAATTGTCTCTAATGCTCATTTCTTTCCCAAGGAAGAACTAATTTTAAATATTCCAACAGGCCTTTCAGGAGATATGGCATCTTTCTTTCCTGACTGTTGTTGTTCTGTTTTTTAAGAGGTGTCTTCTCTCTCACAGATGCTTATTCACTTACAGCCTTACGTTGCCCAGATCCATACCTCTCTTCTGTAATGCCTTTTTGAGAAAAGGTTATTGCACTAGCAATATTGTAAAATCTCCTTTAGGCAGCAGTCCAGAGATCTCAGCCTCTCTAGTGCATTGGCTGGTCCCCTACATCTGGTAGCTTTAGCTGCTGTGTTTGGACAGCAGTACATCAGGAAGGAGCAGCTGACGAAAGCAACTTGCTTAGGCTCAATTTTGGGCAAGAAATTCTTCTTTCTTTAGAAGACGCAATGTCTCCAGAGTTGATGGAGCTTGTGAGAGATGCGAGACTGCACCTAGGACAAATCTCTACGCAAGAGTGAGAGCTAACATGAGACAAGGTTGTCATGAGTTACTCAATTCTCTTCTGCACTCTCTCTATTGAGAATAGTGGGAAAGTCTGTTACATGGAGAAATCCATGGACTCTGTGAGTGTCTGTCCAGGTGCAAGTTAGTGGTGATATTTGAGTGTGGGCTAGTGAGCCGCTTAAATACTGGGGTCATGAGATGATGCAGCTAGCCAATTCTGCTGGATGTACTTGCAGATGAATGTATAGAAATATTATTAGCTGGGAATTCAAATACCTTGTGCTTGTTTTATGTGTCTCAGTGGTATTACAGGAGCACAGTGGCCTATTGGTCCTGGTCTGTTGTCCTCCAAATGCCATCAGCAGGGAAGAGCTGGGTTTTACCTGGCATTTATTGGGGCTTCAGGGGTGGCTTTGCGCACTGACAAAATGGATTCCAACAAAGGAAGCGCCATTCTGAAACTGGCAATGCTGAAACTTAAAATGATCTTTTTTCTTTATTGCAGAGACATATTTTTAGGGCCTCATTCATCTCCCACATGAATGCAGTCCTCCCATTCCCATGTTGGGAATACTAAACTGGAGTCTGAGGGCTATGCATTACATTTTACAGAAACAGGAGTTAACCAAGATTTTGAGTGGTTACATTATTTGCCTCTTTAAAAAATGTGCACACTTTTTTTAGGCCTGTATGTTTTAAAAATAATGAAAAATTACACAAAACAAACACAAAAACTGTGGTTTGATTTTTGTCACTTGATCCTCACTTTTATTTTGGTCACATGGAGGGGATCTTTCCTTGGTTGGTTTCCATCTACGTGCGGCAAACTGCAAGAAAAGTGTAGAACACCAACCCCATTCCTATAAAAATTTGAATATTTCCTGTTTTCTGAAATTACCTCTTGGGCTACAATAGTTATCGCCCATAAGTAGCTGAAGTTGTTCATGCACTGCTGTCTTATGCGGTCCCTAGGACAACATGAGGTTAAAAATAGTAGTGTGTCTACATTACTTGTTGCTGGTGTTCACAGTGATATAAACTCTGCTTAAAATCCCCTCATGGGAACACTGACTTGTAGCATGGACTGTCTGATCTTCAGAGGAGTATCCAGCTTGCGCTGACAGCCAGCGAGGAGATGGTTTCAGGGAAGACATCTGAGGTCAGCTGTGGCAAGGGCAGGCGGGATGGCTGAGCAGCCTGGCAAGTGCCCGCTGCCAGCAGTGGCCAGAGGCCAGGTCTGAGGGCAACTGTGTGTTCAATATATATAATGTGGCTATAGGCTGCAACATCCAAGCCCCTGCCTCGGTGCCTTGGATAGACCCGCGTAGTAACGCTGGGGAATGAGCCCAGCGATAATTGGGTCACTATGTGTAGCTTTGAAGCAAGGAGTTCAGTAGAACTCCACTCATTAAAAAACACTGCTGATACAAAATTTAACAAATTATCAAATGAGATGATGAACTTAACAAAGATGGGAGTTTATTTACTCTAAACATGCAGATACCGTTCTCATTAGTGGTGACACTTCCGGGTCAGGTGGCCTGCGATTCTATGCCGTATTGGGCCGTCAGTGGCTCCCAGCACACGTTTGTTACTGTTTTGTCCATCTGATTTCAGATGTCACTGTCCTCCATTGAATATTTATGGTGTTCATGGTATACTTGCAAAAGTAGAGTGTGACCCTGCAGCCCTTATTCCCAGGAGCTGTTCTTACACTTATAGGCTTTGCATTAAGTGGGATAATTACATGAGCAAGTATTGCAGAAACTGGCCTTTACTGTAACGTGGAAGTAGCCAAGGTTTCATAATGAGAGAGCTCGCTGCTCTTAGACCTTGTGTGCAGCTGTAATACTTTTGCTTGCAGTGATCCGTTATGAGGAGTAGAGAAACAAGATTTTGGCAACAAAAAGCGTGGCAAAAGGACCGTCTCAGTGCTTCTATGTTTGAAGGGAGAGCCGACCCAAGAAGGCTATGGGTACTGCCACTCGACAAATAAATTATAAGAGATGTAAAATATGCATGTTTTGCTATGGAACAGAGATGGAATTATACACCAAATAAAACCTAAAATCATTATTTTATTTAAAATAATAATAAAACCTCTTATTCTGTCAGCACACTGCACAGATTAATATGATCAACCCAGTCACTGTGGGAGAAAAAAAAAAAAAGCAGTGTATAGAACTTGGGAAGGATATATTTGATACATTTGCATAAATAATGCAAAAATAGATGAGACATTTAGAAAATGCAAATCAAATTTGTTCTTTGTTTTAATCTATTATATGAGCTTGCAGTAGTTAGGATTAGAAAATGATCACTGAGAAACATTATTTGTATACTGTATATCTCAAATCACTGAGGGCTCTTTCATTTAAAAAGAAATCAGCAAAAGGCTGTATCAATGTATGAATGGAGAGGAATCAAATGTTTCTGCTACTGCAAAAAATTAATAATGTAAGTCATTAGCATTAGTGCAACTTGCTTCTCTTTCTAATTTACTGCCACATATCTAGATTAACTGTAAAATATTCCTAGGTTTAGGACACAGTGTCCTCCATTGAATGCTTAGCAGGGAAAGGTTATTAACATTGAATGGGGACTGTTCTCTCAGGAGAGCTGCAGATAAAATGACCAGGGAAAGAAATAGCACAACTTCTCAAATTAGCATAATTAGTAATTATCTCTTAATAGCCCCACTTGGCTTTGGAGACTTGGCACTTGAAATTCCGCTTAAAGTTCAGTGAGGAAAAACAAATTTCACGCTGAAATGTCTCAATAACACAGCTGAGCTGCTGAGGTAATCGTCTGGTTTAGGTAAAGGGAAGGAGATGAACATATGGATAGCTAAGATCTTTCCTGTAAGTACTGTGTTTGTGTTTGCATATTTAAAGCACTCAAGGCTTAATGGTACAATTGCCACTTTCTTTGGGGTTGAGGGGAGGGCGGGGGCGAGTGAGCAGGACTTTCCGCTGTTCTGTAGTGGAGAGAAATAGATGAAGATAATAAACTCAAATGAGGAAATCTCATCCATTTTGCACTAGAGTAATGCCATTTCTTTTGCGAGCCTTGTTGGAAATAAATAAATAAATAAACAGAGACAAACAAGCCTAATTGTGGATAGAAACAGCAGCCTTTATTGTAGCCAGTGGCAGAACTAAACCCGTCCCAAATGGCAATGTTCTCCAACATTTAACCCAAGGCAAAACCAGATGAATAAATGCAGGGAGCCTGCTCACCCTAAGTTTTTTCTTTCTGTGGCAAGGAAACAGATGGCTCTCTTAAGATGCTTTTGGCTGGGAAAGAACAAAAGCAGGAGAGAAATATTTACAGTTTTAACATACCTAAAAGCCAGTCCTCTTTATCCTCAGGCAGAAAGCAATTTATCAGCCCATCCTCATGAAAACAACCCTTTGTTGTTAAGAAGTCACATTTTGTTTTACATGTTGCACAGCCGGTTGGAAGCTCTTAACCAGAAACCATATATGCAATCGATAAGCCTCCCTAAACTAGTTTGAAATAGGGAAAGTTTCACTCTGCCCTCTTTGTTGGACAGCCAATTCGTGTTGTGTGCCAGCACATCCATAACGGATTTATTGGGGTGATTGGGGTTTTTTGTTTGTTTTTGCTTGTTTTGTTGTTGTTGTTGTCGTTTTGGGGGTTTTTTTGGAGGAAGAAGTGTCAGACTGCCAGCTCCGTAAGGCGTCGGGAGGGAGCTGTGCTGTGTTCGGCGGAGCCTGGCCCCCCCTGGGAAGTGCCTTGGAGGGGCCTTGGAGAAGAGGCGCTTTTTGCTCTGCCGGCAGAACAGAGGGCCCCTTCACTGCAGGGAAATAACTCTCTTCTGGTGCCATGTCAACACACAAAATAGGAAATATGAAGATAAACTAGTTAGAGGAGGTTGACAGCTGTTATAAAACTGATAGGCTGACACACTCATGGCCAGAGGAGGAAAAGGCTTGGCTTAGAAACTCTAATTAAGGCTGGCCAAGGTCCATTAGCTCATCTTCACTAGTAGCTTTGCAGCCTCACACCCTATGTATCACCCTTATTATACAGGTTCTAGGTGAGAAATGTGATTAAGCAATCTGCTATCCTGTGTTTCCAAGGACCAGCCTCTGAAAGCATTTCAAATGCCTCTATCAACCAATAAAATCCATTTCAAAATTCAGAAAGAGCATGAAGGCAAAGAGGGAGAAGGGAGAAAAGAGGTGGAAGCAGATCAAAAGAGATGAAATGACATTTGAGAATTATGGAAATGGAGAGAATATTGAGACTGAATGAATTACAAACAATCCTAAAAGATACAGCAGTCCAGCAGGTCTGATGTAAATAGTAGCCAGCTGACAGGAAGCAGGGAGATGGGGGCAGTATCACAATGAAACAAGTACATTTCTCCCTGCCCCCCCGCATCATCCTAGCCCCAAACGAGCACTTGACAAATAAATTAAGCTCAAGTACTAACAGAGCACAGAAGAATATTCTGATGGACATCCGTGATATCTCCTGATAGGCTGTACTTGGGCCGCTGCTGGGAAGAAAATGCTACAAAAGAAAAATGCCCACTGCTTGACAAGCCTCTTTGTTGAGTGATTGATATGTTTCTGCTTTCCTCCTTCCCTATAATATTGGGAATGTGAGCTGTTCCTTCAAGGCCAGAACTATTAAAAAATAACCATCTGTGAATACTGGCTTGATTTTTTTTCAGAGCATAGAGACTGAGGTGGTGAGTGTTGGTACCCTGAACTATATTTTTACCCCAAACCAATTCTTTGAAAACTTTAGTGCAGTTTTGTCATAACAGGCCTTTGCTATTTTGTGCTTAAATTTCATATGGAAAACTCTAGGAGTTCCAGTTACATGTGTGTCTTACTTGCCTGTAAATGCTCATTAGAAGGATGATCTTGTTAAATTCAGGACCCCTGAATTTAATTTTTGGCTCTGTTACAGTGACTCTGGACAAACTGCTTGACTCCCCTCTGCATGTATTCCATGTGTACAGAAAGAATACTTTTGTCTTTATTATTTCTAATCTCTACGCACTAGGAGCCCTTTAGGGACCACTAAATTATGTCTGAAATGATGTCGTCCTAATCTTACTTGGGACCTCCTGGTTACTGTTGTAAAAGTAATAGCAACTTTACTAAGTGACATTAAATTTAATTCCTAAGCATTGAGGAAGCTGAGTGTGTAACCTGCAGGTGAAGTTTCCAAGGCTACTTCTTTGACATTTGATCTTATCTGACAGTGATTAGTTATTTGGCCTAATTCTGCAATGCTTGGCAAACTTTAGTGAGGTGCTGAGAACATTTGTGTTCTGTTAAAACCAATGACAGATAAATGTACTTAGCAGTTCAGTCAGGATTGGGCCTTTAAAATTGGACAGAGCTAGAAAGAGGAGAAACATGCAAAATTAGCTGAGCAGAAAAATGCCTGAGGATAATTCTTTCTCTTAAAAAATGCCATCGGGTCATACTGGCTTCACAGGTAGCATTTAATTGTGTCAAGATGATGATCTGTCTCCTTGTTCCATTTTTTATTTCCTTCTACAATTTTTGGAACCATCAACTTTGGCTATTTCTTGAATTGCTGGTAATTTAGAACAGGAGGTGAATAAGAATATACTGTGTATTACATTTGTGTTGCTTTCAAACAGAGTTAAGCATAACCTGTATATATGGATCGTGGTAAGGGAATATCAGTAATTTTAAGTGGAAAAACAAATTAGAGAACCTAACAGACCCTGTAAGGCCTATTCTCCTTCATTTGATAAAAATAGATCAATGTTTTATGCTGTTCACATTAGTATCATTCATTTTAGCTCTACTAATAAAAACTAATGGCTGGTTAAGCATTAGTGGAACAGAATATCAGAAAATAAGTAAAAAAGGTAAAAAAATACAATAAAAATAAAGCCCTAAGTCACTGGACTGTACCTATACAATTTTTTAAGTAACATCAACTAACACTCTGGTTTTGAAATTGCTGTACACACCAAGACTAAAGCACAAATGAACTGGAACATGATAAAAAATAATCATCTTGTGTACAGCTTTAGCTTCAGATCAACTATTAAACATTCAGGAGAAGCTAACGATGGGCTTTATCCTGCAGTCCTGTCATATCTCCCCTTTAACTTACAAAGGAGTTGTTAGTTATTTAAGACTGCCGTGACCTAGCTCTAGCCTGTACGGTTCTGCTTTAGCCATGAAGTACTTAGTGGTTTAGCTCTTCTTGTTGACTGTGCTAGCCATGTGCCTGCCTCGAGGTATGATGAGTGACGCAGAGGATTCTGGGTGATTGTTATAAAATAAAGATAGAATAAAGTTCCCCCTGTCTGCTCTTGTTAGCACGAGGTCCTCTGTAGAAGCAAACCAAAGGAGTACATAAGCATATCCACATGCGTACATACAGAAATCCCACTGGATTTTTTTTCATTTGCCTTCTGAGGGTTTTTTTTAATAATATTGAAATTATCCCTTTAGTTAAGAGACTGTTACTTTAGTATTTCTTATACAGAGCCTTTGAAAGTCATGAATGAGAAAAGAAGGAATTGGGATTCTTTTTATTTGCTTTTCAGCTTTTGGTTAGGCATAGGCTGTGCTTTCATATCTTTCCGGAAAGTAAAAAGCTTTTAAAGCTCTTCAGAAAGAGTGAAAAACTTGTTCAGTTTCACACAAAAAAAATACTCAGATTTCCTTCCTTCCTTTCTTCCTATGTTACTTCCATATCCAGTCCTGCACCTTAAACCACTCAGATAGTCTTGTCTTTTTCTCAGCCACTTCTTATAATTGTTTTCCAATAATACATGAAAGAGACCAATTTAACATGGCTGCCTCGAATTAGTCCATGCTAAAATGCATTTTTGTACTAGATGCATTGCTGTGGCTTTGGGGGAACCATCTAGTTTGTTTGTCTTAGACTCTTTCCACTGTCTCGTGAACTGGTGCGGTCCCGCTGTCACGCGCTGAGGTCTCTACAGTTAGGATGAAAACCCTTTGAGTAGCCTGCAGTGGCTATGGGACACACGAATCCATCCTTTCTGCTGATGGTGACCTTGTCATCCCTCTGTTCCCTCCCCTTTTATAAGCCTTCTTCCTCCCCCAGCCCCAATAAAAAATAAAAAAACCCACCTTGGATCAGCAGTAATAAAATCCATTAACAAAACAAATCGAGGGCATGAGGAGCTTTTGGATATTTTCGATTCTTGACCTCTTGTCCTGTTTCAGGACATTCTTTAGGTTCAGTCTGAACCTGTACGAACACTTTGGCATACATAAGTCTTTGCTACATTGCTTTTCAAAAATCAAGGGAAAAAATTTCCCATTCCTTTACATGGGCCAAATTCCCCATTGCATGCTGAGATAAGGATTTTTCTTCCTTTGTCCCCAGGCAATATACTGTAGAAGCAACTGGAGGTCTTATAATTAATGGAAAGTAGGAGAGATGAGTTATTTCAATGGGTCATAATCTAGTAAGTGGTAAACTGCAAGGCCCACTGTGCTTCCCGTACAAGTTCAGTTCAGGCCTTCTGGGCTGTGAGACTGAACACATCCAAATGGTCAGGAAGCCAGTGAAACTATTTTTCTCAGTATGCCATCTAATTTGAAACACCAAGGACCACAGGCAGAATGTTGAGAAGAATGAGTGGCAAAATTGTTGCAAGGCAGCTTTCTTGAAAATAAGACTGGTCCCTAAGTAGCTGTCATCCATGGCTGACAAAAGAAAAGGTTCAAGGTAATATGCATATGTTATATCAGATTACTTGCAAAGTAAGAGGTATGTCTTTTATATGTTATGAGATAGACAATTTTTGGATGAACTAAAAGGTGAGTAGATTTTTGTAAAACGTACAAAAGAGCAGTAAGAGTAGACCTGATTAGTGGTAGTGTAGAAGATATTTGCACGTATTTGACAATCATGGAAATCAATCATTTTAATTTTATGCTTCAGTATGACATTCTATTTTAAAACTTCTCTGAATTCAATTTTGAAACGCAGTCCCCAGTGTTTTCTGTCACTTCAAAAGGAATTGTTTCCAGCCCTGCCCCCATTACGAGGTATAACATTGATGGAGGAATGGTTATGGGAATGGTTAAGTGAGAGAGGGCATGTTCTGATTGGGATGAGCAATCCCGTCTTCGGGGTAGAGGAAGGAATGTAGGCTAAGGCAAGCGAGCCTGCTGAAAGCGGCCTTATCTAGGCCAAGGCAAGCGAGCCTGCTGAAGCCTGCTGAAAGTGGCCGTATAGCGGCCTTGAGCACTACAAAAGAAGGTATTCACAAAACTGGTAAACAAGTCTGGACGGAACTAGGTTCCATAAATGTCGACGGAGCGTGGACAGCAACCTTGCACCAATCATGTATCCGCTTTATGCGCGTGGACAGAAACTGTAACCAATCATGTAACTATTGCTAGCGCATGCGTATTGCTTATCCATATATATACTTTGTGTAAGCTCTAATAAAGGGGAGAACGATCATACTCATATTGAGACTCCATCGTTACTCCGGGCCCGCCTCCCACTCCGGCGTCCTCCGACATAACATCTCTTCTGAGGGATGCATCCAGCAATCAGTATACAGCTCATGTATTATGGTCTTGGAGGATACACAAAGATCTGCTAACATTAAAACTTCCTCCAGGTAGGCTGTTAACAGGTGAATTCCCAGTAGTCTGATGGGCAATGTGCAGCTACAATTTTGGCAGCCCTGTCTGAGCCATCTGTGGCATAATGTCCATGTGCCTTTGAAGCATGTATCCTAGGTAGCAAATACCAAAGGTTAGTCAGGAGTGTTTTAAATGTGTGTTTACTCTCATCCTTTTACAGGTTTGATAATGAAATGTGTTCCTTTACTAGCGAGCCCTTTGTTTCTGCCTGTCCTTCTGCCAGGCACGTGCAGTTATGCAAACAAAGAATCTGGTGTCATGATAGAGATGAATGATCATACCATACTTAATTTTTAAATAGTGATTATCTTTAAGTATCACTGATATCATGATGATATCAGGTGGGTTCACATGAGACCACATGAGTTCTGAACTTCTGGACTTGATGTATCCTCCTTAAAGAACAAATAGTGAAGCCTCTGTTTTGGAAATAATAATACCAAATCCCAAAATATCTCAGCCCAGATAATTATATTGAGGTTCTATAACCAACAGGTTGCTGCACTCATAATGAAATGAATCAGAAAATGTAGTAGTTCAGCTCACAGTGACATGAGTGGTCAATTTTCCTTCTCTCTGCCAATAGAAGAAAGAACTGAGATCTCCTTTAAAGTTCTGACATTTGGTAACGTGTAGTGACGTATGATTCGGCACACAAGCTAGTGCATTGCACAGCAAAGTATGCCTTTAAGAGCATCTATAACTAATTGTACTTTTTTTTTTTATTAGAAATTCTAAGATTACTTACCAGCAGAGCAATTGTCCAACACATCTGAAACAAAAAATAAGTAATATTGGAAAACGTTCTGGACCTCTCTCCTTGTAGATGCAAACTGGAAGCAAAATGTGGACGTTGTACAGGCTCCCACTGTCCTCCAGGCTGAGACCCCCAGCTCTGGTGACCCTGGGCCATGGCCCCAGCTCGGTCGCGCCCTTGTTGCCTCCTGTTGTGCTTCGGTTGCCACCAGGGAAACCCAGGCAGGGGTGAGGGTGTCTCCTACCCACGCGCTGGTGTCCACCGGGTGCTGCAGGTGAACCAGGACCCAAGAGGTTCCACTCTTTAGCCATAGTGTCAGACCCACGTTTTGCTTGGCTTCAAAGGCAATGAAGGGCAATGAAGGCAGCTGCCTCTACCGTGTTGTTCTTTGGGGTTATATGTTTTTAAGTGTGAAATTTGGAGGGCCTAGAGGATGAGATGGAAACACAAAGGAAAATTAACTGTATGTCCATTTACTGAAATGCCATTGGAGTCAGTGAATTGCATTTACTTATGTCAGTGCTGCAGTTTTCCATTTTTTTCAAAAGAGGGTCTGACTCTAGTTTTGCTATTAAGAACTTTTAAAATAGCAAAATAAAAAATTAGTTATCATTTACTACTATTAATTACTATTATTGTACCATGTTCTACATTTGTGTATACTCATATGGCGAATCCTATTTATTTCTAAATTTCCTACTTTTGTGTGATCCCTGTTACTTGTCTAATGCCACGGCATGAGGTGCAAGGAAAAGAAATACATCTATTTTTCTTTTTATATCCGATCTAGAGTTTTACAATTCATCCAGCTGGCAAGGCCCCCAGAAGTCAGTTTCCCACGGAGCAAAAGCAGCTCTGACTCTGCAGATTACAGTGTCAGGGGACCTGTTCCCCTGTAAGTGGCCCTGTATCCAATTACCCTTGTAACCTGACTACACCGCATGTTTCCGTTACTTATTACAGGCTCCCTTTACCTTGACATTGTTTTCAAAATTCTGTTGGACTAAGAGCAAAGCACTTTGCTGTTGTCAGAAAACTTGGATGCAGACAGTTAAATATGACAAGCAAATAGTCAACATAGATGCATCCATAAGTACCATCCTGTGCTTTATTCTCACCTAACCACTTGCATAGTCCTGTTAAGATAGATGGGACATTATTGACTTAAAATATGTACATTTCTAACAAGCTGTGTTGGACTGGGGCCTACGGACACAGCCATTGTTAGCACAAGTGCATAGGTCCCATGTGCCTCTAACTATATATTTCAGTCTTCCTTTTTGATAGCATACCATACTGCAGTATTAGAAAGCTGGAACTGGATTTATTGGCTATTATAAATAAATCATGGTTTATGGTTATTTTTGTCCATATATGCTTTCAAATTTGGGGGGGAAAATGTGTTTTCTTTTCAAAGAACATGTTTCAATATTTATGGTGAGCTGAAAATTTGGAAAAAATATGCTTCTGTCAAGAAACAGAAGTTTTGTTTTGGACTGAAGCAAAACATGACATAGAAAATAAAATGTTTACTTGTCATTTTTTTAGAATACTGCAGGATTAAAATAAAACATTGTAAACCACTTACTGATATTGCCACATGTTTGCAAAAAGAGTTGGTGTTATCAAGTCTGTGTGTTTCCAGCTGAGAAAATATGTTCTGCCCTATATTCCACCCAAGCTAAGGTTATGTCCGTGCCATGGTTTCCGACAGCACCTGGAGCTTATACAGATATATCTGAGTTGACTCCAGATCTTTTTTGGGGTATTCCTGGTAGCATGGCTCCAGTAACACAGCGCTCTAGCACAGCTTCCGCTGGGCTGGGTGTTTTACCTTGCTTTTTTCTGCCTGAGCTCTGTTCTGCTCCAGCAGCATGTGCTGATATCTGAGATGAGTAGTTTAAAGCTAATGGGAGTCTGTCTGGGTAAGTGCAGTGACAGCTGTGGCTACTGCAGCAACTCCGCTGCGTTGAGCAGAGTGCGAATATGAACACCCCTGACCACGAAAGCTGATGAAAAGCAGTTAGTTTCCTGGGACGTTAACTGGCCTGTGTGCTGCAGGTTTCGCTGCATGAAGCCCTGGAAAAGCAATGTCAAATTAAAGCCTTTCTAGGACATCGTCTTTCAGTGCCTTGCTTAATTTGCTCACGTGCTCCTGTGTTGCCACGGGCAGTGCGGCTGCCCTTCATAACGGAGGAAAGGGAGCAACACCGAGCCGGTTCGCTGCCGTGTTGTAAGTCCACGTTCCCTTGCTCTTTTCAAATAAAAAATAGCATCGGAACCCACAGGAAGGGCACCAGGTCAGGGAATGGAAATATAGTCTTTGAGTTTTCCATTACCATGCCAGCAGCTTTTTCTGGCCACATACTGATCTGCCAAACTCATCATTAATAGCTTTGAGAAATTCCAGCATATAGTAGAAAACCAGTGGAGACTTTGTGCATTAGCTGCAGACTCTTGTTATAATCCAAACAGCATTAAACGTGCTTCCAGTTTCATACAAATTAGCTGCTCATCAACTCTGTTATTACCCAAATGTGTTGCAGCTGCACTGCAGAAACTGGTTACTGTGAAACTCCTTCAATTCCAGCTCTTATGCAACTTTCCTGTCATTTTACTCAATTGATTGGCTCAATCCAATTTTACCATTAATTTAATTTCACTACTGTCAAAGGCCTCATATAATTTTTTCATATGTTTGTATCTTTTGGGCCTGGCTGTGTCCAATACACCCTTAAATCAATTATATAAAGAAGGCTGGTAGGCCTTAATAATGTAAATTATCATCACCAGGCAACAAGTATCCATTAAAAAGAAATATTTTAATAGGTATATAAACTGCAAAATCTAATGGTGTTGAAACAACGTGGGTTATTTCATTGATTCAAATTTTATTGTCTATCCCTCTTGCCATATCCAGTAAAACTTATGAAAAAAGCAGAATGCAGTAAAAAAAGAAGAAATTAAAAAATTAAGGCTTGAGGAATTTAGAGCTGGTGTCTGTGAGTGCAGAAATTGTCAGTTATAGTGAAGCTTGTCTCTCAGATCTGAGGCTTTATGGACAGGCACCCAGCAGATGAAAGCAGCTCCTTTAGCATCATTTGAAAATGAAATGAAATGTGAGTCAGTTCCTTTCACAGTTCTATTTCATGTTTCCTCTAGAAAGAGAACCAAACCCCCAAACCTTACTGCAAGCAGATTTCCATTGCTTGAGTTAAAAATGACCCTCCTCTCAGGTTACTTAAGCTCACTTCCTATGCTGTAAAACTAAAGAAACAGTGTTGAGTCCAGATATGAACATGAGTGAAATCATGATCTGAACCCTGTAGCTTTGCAGGCTTCATGCAGTTGTTTTAGATTATTAGTAATTTAAAATTTTCATTGTGCAGAATATATTTTTTTCTCATTTCAGCTTCAAGTCAGGCTTACGTATGCCTATTGGCATTTTTCTGCACTGCCAGAGTGCTGATTGTTGACCATTATTTACTGATGATTAAAGCTACCTTCACCTCTTCCAAATTTCAATAGTCACCTCTGCCACAGGGTTCATAAAACCCATCAGGCTGGTCATCAATTAACCAGCTTATGGGTTGGGATAATTTTTCTTCTTTCTCCTACTTACTTTTCTGCTCCTGTAGTCCATCAGACATCCACACAGTATTGCGTATCACTGTGTAAGCTGGAACAAATCTTCCTCTGATTCACCAGGTTGTAAGTTACACCCCCATCATTCACTGAAGCTGTTCTTACCATGCTAATGGTTCAGGAGCAGAATGATTTTTCTATCTGTATATGTAAGCCCACCACCACAATGGGCCTGAGAACAAATTGCCCACTAGGAATATATATTGCTGTTATTAAGAAGTAATACAGTAGGGGAAGACCACTGAAGACCCTTCAAAGCAATGGAGGAATTCAGTGATGTAGGGTAGACACTGGTGGAAAGGGTGTGAAAAGCATGTGCAGCAGCTGTATTCAGGTGAATGAAGTTACACTTATTTCTCCGTAAGCAACTATAGTATAAGGAATAAGACGAAGGAAGAGTTGGGCAAATGTGGCTGGTGGGTTTCTGTGGCAGGCTGTGGAGGTCATTAAGGTGGTCATCTGAGATACTGAGAAAGAGTAGCTGCAAGGAGGCAGAGGTCTCTGCACAGAGATTGCATGTATTAAGTCTCTTTCAGGAGACATTGGGAATGGGAGGCAATAATTAGGGGAGGTTGTTTCAGCAGTAAAAGCAGTAAGAAATAAATTTGTTCATAAAAGAACAGTGCTATGGCTCTAAGTTTACTGGAAATAGCCACAGGCCCATAATGGTATAATAGCCCATGTCCCGTGATTTTGCCAACACTCATTTCGTGTCTCCGTCTATATTAGTCGTATAGTATAAGGCTAATGAGAAGAACACATACCTAAATGTTCAGTGTCTTATGCTCTGAAGTAAATGTCTTTGCTTCACCTTTGCCTTTTCTGTTACAGCAGGAAATCAGTAGTTCATTGCAGCAGTCCATTATTCCGATATTATCCCATCAAATGGCCCTTTATTAAATGATATAAAGGATGTTTTTTCCATAAAATCTGTTCTCTTGGAAATATGTTGCCAAATAAGTTGGAAAGCGGGAGATTTTTGCTGGTACAGTTTTCTGCCAGAATATATAGTAAAATTGTCCTGCATTTAAAAGTTAATCCCATTCTTCTACCCCTCTCCTCTTCTATGTAAGAGCAAAAGCTTTTTGTGGCAAGAGTTTCCAACTTCCCTAACAACTTTGTGAGCATAACTGTCATGGCCTGACCACAGAATCTGAGGAGCAAGGCCTATCTTTTTTGTTCTGTGTTATCCAATGCCTAGCATTACAGGGTTCCTATATTATACTGCAATATAAATAATAATAATATAAGAAGATTATTTCCTAAGAAAATCAGTGAGCAGTCAGTTCTAATATTGTACTGCTATTTGTTTTACTTGTTCTGTGTAGATAAAACCACAGGTGTTCTTTTTTCATATGAAAGGTGACTTAGCTATAAAACAAATAAGGTGGGTGCCAGCTGCCCAAATTGCTCTCTAATGCTGTTTAAACAGTGTGCTTTATATTTCCAGGAGAAAATCTCTTCCTTTTTAAGTTTATAAATAGCAGTAGAAGTTCACTTACGTGTACAATAAATGTTCTGCTTTAAAAAAAAAGTTATCGTTCAAATTACAGAATGGAAGAAATTCAGTCTTCTTCATAGAGCACCAGTAACATACGTTCTGCCCTTAGGAATTTGCCCATTTGGGGTTTTAAGTCATGAAGTTGTTGATAAAACAGGAGCCACTGAAAGGCCCTAGAATGTGTCTGAGCACTGCTGTAACATTTTAAATGGGACGTGAACCCCTAACGTCCTCTGTTCTTTTTCTGTGGCCAATAAAACAGTTTTGGAAAGCACTGCTAACTTAATGGAGAATGCTGTGACAAAGCAAATGGAAAATGAGAAGGCTAGTAAAAGGACTTACCAAATGCTGTGACCCTCTAGACAAATACAGGGATATCTTGGGGAATTAACTCACAGTTATTCTATTGCACTGCTTTATTCTACTGAATTCCTGGGTAAATTTTGCACTTCATTTAGTGGGGCCATGTGTGCTGGCTGTTACAACATGTGAGTTATATCAGGCCATACAGATGGGTACCAGAACTTACTTTTCCTAATCCAGAAAATAGTTTCTTTTCCTTTTCAGGCAACTGAATCAGCTCCCTGCCCCTCCTTTCCTGCTCTTTCCCTCCCCCTCCCCACACTAAGCAATAGCAGCAGGTGAAATGATGATAGCATGTCCACAGCAGAGGGCAATTTCCACTGATGGATGACATGTCCATAACAGGTGAATCATCATTCTCATTTCTGTCTTTGAAATACATTAGTAACTATTAGTCAGTGTTATCGCTGGACTTGCCTTTGCAGCAGCTGCACTGCTCTGACTGCTCCACTTTGTCACTGTCTTTGCCCCTTTGCTTGCCCAGCGTTTGACATTATGGACATTGACCTGCCTTGGCCTCCCTATTATAAGTATAAACTCCACTGTTCTAATCCTTCCACTATTCTCACTTCTACCACTTTTGTGCTTATTTAATTGAAAGAGGCCCTAATTTATCCAGGCGTAGGTGAGATCTCTTCTTTGGGTAATGTGAAAACACCATATTGATTAGGTTCATGCAGACCTCTGGAAGGATTGTAACCCAAATTATGAATCTTCTAGTTACCACTTAGGAGGGTGCTTTGTGTTCTGTTGTCTCTTTACAGGAGATGCTCAGTATCTTAATACAGCCCTTGATGTTGTTGTCTGTTTCTTCTTAGAAGGCCATTCTTCTTTGATAGGGTATGAAATTGTAATCAGTCAAGAAAGAAAAGAAAGAGAAGGAAACAAAAGTGATGATAAAAGTGATCATCCTAATAGTTGAACAGAAATGAAAGCGTCCAAAATCATCAGCTGTTTTCGCTGATGTCACTAGGGTTTTGATAAAGTCTAAATTCTTTATCTAATTTTGATAAAATCTAACGAATGAGATCAACTCTTTAATAATCCCAGGTTTATTAAAGTTAAACAGATTAACAACGTTCAATAGTCACATTAACAACGTTCACTCAAAGTTTTTTTATACCTCAACCAATAATGAGGACATGATTAGTATACGGAGAAAATTGGAGGTAAAGTGAAGTCACATTTCACTAGAAAGAGATTTGGGAGATGAAAGTTTAAAAATGGCTCTAACATACTCAGGGCCTCAGGCTCGGAAAGTACAATTCTATAGGAATCAGGATCTTCTTCTTCCCTCCCTGTCCTTGGCATTTTTTGTGTTCTAGGAGCCGTGGAATATAAGGTTATAGAAGCTTTACCAAAAGGATGCAATGCACTTGAAGTTCATTCTTTCCCTTACGGGCTTGTCTGTCGCCTGCTCTCCTAAGTAAATAGCCAGGTCACAAAGAATTAATCTTGCAGAGGTCAAAAGTGCCATAGCATTTGCCAACCAACCTTTCAGTTCAGAGCACAGATTAAGCAACAACAATAGGGCGGGAGCCTGATGAAATCGATCATTCAGCTCGGGAGAAATCATAATTAGCTTTCCTGTAAAGCAGCTCGGCAAGAATATGGCCTCGGAGGTTCTCCGAGACGGTGACAGATCTCTGAAACTCTGGGTTTCTTATCTGTTATGGGATTCAGCTCTTGTCTCCTGCATTATGTGAATGAGATGTGCAAGTCCTTCTTCTCCCCATGGTGCTGACAGGCAGGGCTGGCAGGGTCACATCCTTGCATAGATGCTGCTCAAAGACTGGGTCCGGCTTCCTGTTCCCAGCTGTGCAGCCCAGCTGCCTGCAACGAACAATAAGGCAGGGAAACAGGCAAGGGAAGCAAGAAAGAGGGCACTTTTAGCTACTTATCTTCCTGAATCTCTGTTAGCTCTTCTCCTGCTATGTTATTCCTGAGCATGCGTTTGTTACTGACCTGGATGCAATGAGAAAATATATTGATGCTCAGTGCAATATGTGGCATTCTCGCTCCTGCACCCGCATCAGTTTCTCTCTTCAGTGCTGCTGGAATAAAAATAATTTCTTGCAAAGTCGCTTACTCTAGCTTCTAACTTTATTGTAGTAGACACTGACCTTTTAAACCACTAAGCCTATAGGGGGCTAAATTACAGAGTTTACCTCCCTAGATGCTCCTTAGCTGTCATAATGAAGGAAGTTTACAGTGGGAAAGTGAATGAAGCAAGCATGTTTTTAACCATATGGTAATTATCTGCTATCTGTGCAAAAGACATAAAGTGTTGTTTACTGGATGTGAAAAGAGCATCTGAGAAGGGATTCCCTGGAGAGGGAGTAAGGGAGATTTGGCACAGTGGCTGCTCTTCAGATGGTTTGTAATAGACCCTATAAATTTGGAATATGCTATAGTTAATCAGTGGAGATTGGAGATGGTTGGCACATAATGTTTTAGCTTTAAGGGGCAGGTGATTGTCTTGCCAAGCAGACATTTTTTTAAACTGTAATTGAATTATGCAAGTGCTTAATTGTCAGTTGAGCTTTTAAAGTAATAATGAACAAAAATGCATAAAAGGACATCCTTAACTGTTTGATAATAAATGATACATTGAATAAGAAAGAAAGGTTATTTTGGTCATAGAGTTATTCTAACACCTATAAACTATAAGCTGTGTTCATTCTCTTAAATGAGCATAGTTGAGTTTGAAATCTCTTTTCTTGCTTCCAATACTGAAGTAAAATATTCTTTGCTACTTAAATAGGAAGGTGGTGGGAAAGAAAGGAGAATGTGTCATGGGTATAACTGTAACTACACAAGATTGCAGTACATCAGTACATTAAATTATTCAGAATAATTGCTAAGGCTCATTTGCACAAATCTACTTAAACTGCTTTAGCATTTTAATACCAAGAAAATCAGTTGTGAAAATCCAACCAACTCATTTGCAGTACAGTGGCTGAGTTTAATGTACACTCATGATCCCTTGAAAACACCCAGTAGTGTATAGATAGGCTCAGGCTCAGATATGGAAAAAACAAATTTTTGGTGTGCTAAGTGTCCAGTAAAGAGCATTTATTTCATTATTTTTTAACTGTGTGTTTTCAGCTTTCATCATAAAAGTAGCAGTTTATGCTGAAAATATTCGCTGTCTAGTTAATGCTTATTTCTTAAGAATCATCCCCTTGAAAGGATGGCCATACTTGCTGTAGTAAAAGCTCTGCAGTTCGAAACGAGAATGTGTCTATGTGGACCCTAAATCATGTTTTCATTTGTGTATTTCTCAAAAACCTTGTGTATTGAAGAAGTAAACAGGTACTTTAGTCACTTTTATTTGTAATATTTATTACTCAATCTTTAAAAGCTTGCCAAGGTGAGCATGCTAAATTTAAGCTGTGAGACCTTCAGGTGGAGATTTCAGAGATAGATAAAATGAGAAGCTGAATTGCTGGAAGGAGCTCATGAGGAGGGATACAGGAAATATGGAGAAATAGGCTAAACCATGAAAGGTCATGAGGAAAATGTTGTAAAGAAGATGGAGACAGGATCCTAACAGATAGCTTGATCCTTAAAGAAGATACTAGTGAACAAGCCAAGGAGCAGAAGGATGGACTAAAGGCCCTAAGACTGGAACAAAAAGAACCTTTTTTCTCCGTACTACATGCTGTCATAAAAATGTAGGTTTACAGTCCTCATCTATATGAGTAGTCCTTTGATATCTGTCAGACTTCCAGTCAGGTTCCTCAGTTGAGTAGGTGTCTCAAGGGCTAAGTCCTTAAGGTGTAAATTTTTCCTGGCAGGGTTATTGTCTTTCAAACCAGGCTCTAAAGCCCAGTGCACATTTATGGTGCCATTTAAATGAAAAACAATAATATATAATATAGTCTGAGTATTATACTTAATAAGCTATATTTTCTTTTAAAAAAAGATTACAGACTATAGCCATAAATTTCATGACACTTTTTTCTAAACATCTTGGTCTATAAAAGTCAATGACTCACAGAATAGACATAATCTAAAGGAAACTTTGACCTTTTGCGTAATAACTGCCTTACAGTCTGTCGTGTCAATGCTCTGCTTCCTCTGAATGTTCTCTGTAGGCCTTAGGAAAATAACCATTATGGCAATTTCCATTTGGAACTTGCATTTTAATAATTCTATAATTATATTTAGGCAATCCCCTTAATATGATGTCTTTTTTTGCATTATTACCCAATGGCCCACACAATCTGTCAGTTATTCACCCCTTAACCCAGAACAATTCACCTCGTAGGTCTTGAAGAAGCATGTTGCAAACGGTGTGATGGAGCTGTTGTTGTTTCACAGCGACTGTCAGAGCAAGCTATATGTCTTAAATGTGACAAATATTACTGTTTCACTGATATGTCTTGTTACAGGTTATTTAAGCCTAAAAGTGTTCAATGCCTTCTAGCGCTCACAACTCGTCAGACACTTTGTGTTTTACACAGCTGCCATTCAGAGCATTTTCAGTTAGGTGCATAAAAGCTGAGCTCAGCTGACATTTTATTTGTGAGGAGGGTTGAGATGTGTCTGCTTATGAAACATCCCTCCTCTCTTTCCTCATGTCTGTGTTTTCCTTGATAAAAGCAAAAATATGATATTCATTCTTACTTTTTGTGGCTCAAGTTGTTAATTTTTATTTTCCCACATTTCAGGTATTGTACAGTTTGTTCTTCTGATCTCAAGTTAGAACTATGTCTGTGGCCTTCAGGGGTCCATAGAAACAGCTGTTGGGTATTTTGTGCCTGTGGATATGTTTATTTGATGGAAACAGCAACCCTGTGTTGCGCTAGGAGTAACTGTGGCTGATTTTGCCAAAGAATTTTGCTCTTTACCTCTTAATCTCAACATTTGTAAACCATTACTCCTTTGATATCAGTGTATATGAGGGAACACTGATAAAATTGACTTTCAGTTTCTAATATGTCATACAAGAGGAGATGAAAATAAACTTTTGTGACTATTTTTATTGAAGTCCGTGGATTTCTTGAAAGTGCTTTGTGTGAGACCAGGCTTTGAATGCTTTTTTAGAAGGTCGAGCAAACAGCATACAAACCCCTTCATGTTGGAGATCATTCTGCGTTGGTAAACAGTTACCTCCATCTCTTTGGAGATTTATGAATGCAGCCACTCAAAAAACAATTAAATAAGTAACTCATGGTAAAATGTGGGTTAAGTTCCCCCAAAATACTTACCAGTCTATACTAATTACATGAATTAGGGGGGAAAAAAAAAAAGGAGGGGGAAGAATGGAGAATAAAGGAATAGATAAATAGCTACATTGAATGTTTTTTGTTATTACTCCCCTCCAAAAATTCGATATATTGTTTTGGCTGCATTTGCTTGCTTTTCATAAGAACTCAAAATTATACTAAGCTTTTATTTGTAGACTGTGCTGCATATTTTCCTTCATTCACAGTTTATTTTGGTGTCCTCTCCTCAGCAATGAAAAATATAGCCATAATGTTTTTTTTTTCTTTGCTGCAGAGGGGGCATAAAAAGCATCATGGGTATTTTTTTTCTTCTGATTTGTTAACTAAAACAACCTTTGAGCACCTATGATATTGTGGTCTTCAGTTTATCATCTCTTTTGCATTTGAGTGAAAGCATGTATAAGAAAACGTGAATTAATGCACGTTTCCTGCATACAGAAAGATCCATGAGGAAGGAACAAAGATCTTAAGTAGACTTGTTATTTTTTACGTACTCAGATGTCCATGTTTACTTCATAGTAGACAAGCTGTGGGCTCCAACAAGCAAATGTCTGGTAAGCTCTATCAGCATTCATGGTCTCCCCAGGTCCCTGAGGCTGGGTTCGGTACTGTGCCACTTGGTGATTTATGCTGGTTTGAAACTGACAGAATAAAGTAGACAACCAGGCACAACATTTATTACCAATTCTAATTCTAAGATGCTGACACTGAAACACTGGAAAAGCTCTAGGTCGGCTGTACCCTGAAATAATATCCAATTTATCAGGCTATATAAAACTGCTGGTGTGATCTGGAAAATGACACATGGACATACAGACATACGGACATATAGACACTTCTTTCACATATCTAAGCAGGAAATGCATCAGCTGTAATTCACTGAAACTTCCTTTATCTATATTCTTATTGTTTTTAATATCCTTTATTCTTGCTTTCTGATTTATGTGATGTTTGATGTTGACTGACTCCTACTGCTTCACTGGGAGCCTTTTTATTAGCTTTGGATCTGGATTTTGATTTTTGATTCTTACCATGAATTCAAAATTCAAGAAAATCTTTTAGTCCTTGCATCTATAAAATCATATGCAAATGCTTAACCTTATGCGTATTGGTAGTTCCTTTAAGTCCATTAGTACTTTCAATTAAGTTCAATGGAATCTACGTTCAAAGTACATGCATAAAGTTAAGCATGCACATGTTTGCAAAAAGAGGAAATTTAGAAGGTATCTCTATACAGTTAGTTAACAGAATGGCTGTAATGTCTGATTTTCTTTTTTCTTTTTTTATTTCCTTTTTCCTTCATTTCCTTTCTTTTCTCAAAGAAATTACATCTTTATTGTATCATTTAAGGGGCTAACAACTGAATGATTTTATCTTTCCTTATATGCACCTCATTTCTGCTCTTCCCAGTGTGTTACTAAACAGTGTACAGATTAGTTATATTTATCTTGTAATGTTCTAACCTTCGAGTTCTGTACACATGTACAGATCATCAAATAGGTATATAAAGAATAAACACAAAATGTTTAATTCTACCTTGCAATGCGGAGGATTCGGGAAATTGGCAAAAATAATTGCAGGAGGTTTTATTTTGTGCTTCAAGTGAATATGCCTGACTTTGGATGTTTAGATTCTTTTTTTTCTTGTAGAAGGACCAATTGGTTGAGAATACTGGATGGAAATGATGTGATTTTGTTCTGCAGTAGTATGTGTTCAGTGTATTTTTTGAATGTGAATGTGGTCTTATTGGCAAGGTTTGCACACAGATGTGTGGCGTTAACATAGTGGATAATTGGATATTGCAAATGAATTATCCAAATGTGGTAACTAGCAGGATAATGTCCCTAGCTATGTATTCAACATTCCTTTAACATTAAGGAATGTTGAATTCCTTTAACATTAACATAAATTTTAAAAAAGCAGCTATAAGAAGAAACATGCCTGTTTACATCTGGATTAAAAAAAATTAGACAAAATTATTTTGAAGCAATTCCCTATATCAATTTATGCATATACTTTCTTATATGTAGAATATATTCACACAGTAGAATATATCTGTGTATATCTACATATATACACACATATGTATGTGCACGTGGTATATATGCACAGTTACAGTACATCTGCAACATGCATTAGAATAACAAATTCTACCAGTGGACCTTGGAACTTTCAGAAAAGGGTTTGTCTTGCAGCATAAAGCCAGAGAAATTCCCATTAAATCTGTAAGAGTCATGATGACAAAGTTTTGATAAGTAAAGCAAAAATGGAGGAAAACTGGGTGATCCATGGATCTCATATGTTGTTGTAGATACCAGGTACCATCTGTGGATGCAGAATATCATGCATTATGTTTTATAAAAAAGATTTTTTTCTTTCTTTCTTTTGGCGAAGGTTTCAAAAATCATCATCGTCACCTGTAAACATGGTTAAAAGAAAGCATAGTTATCGACTTCATGAAGTGTGACTAGCATGCTGTTTCTTATTTGGCTAATGTGCCTGCAGTGAATATTTCTGGTTATTGTTTTGAAGGATGTTTCAAGTGTCAGATATACTGCAATTCTTATAATTTTTTTCTTTGAATCTTTAGCTCTGGAAACAATTTGCTTTTTGTCACTACAGGCATGAAATTTGCTTGGTCTGCATTGTCTAAATGTAAAATATCTTTTCTTGTCACCATCATTGTCAGCAGAATTAACATGGTTCCTGAGGTACTTGACTGTACTGATGATACTATAAAATCTGTAGGCAGCTGGATAAAATGTAAGGCACATTTTCTTATACCAGTTTTAATAAAAGCAGCTACACAACATGGTCATAGATTTCATTTCAGGCATCAAAATTTGGTTTATCTATGCCAGAAAAAAAATCAGACTTCACCTTGGTCTTTACTGTTTGTGGCATTTAATGTAATGTTTTATTTGGCTATTTAATCTGGAATTTTAGATCAAACAACATAATCTGTCACATCAAATTAAATTCTCCTTTATTGTGGTAAGGAATATTAAAGGATTAAAAGAGCACTAAAGTACCAAAATATTCCTTTGCAAACATTCTGTCAAGTTTGCTTGCTGGACTACGTTTCAAAAATAAATTCTTTCTCATTAAGAAAACAGATAAACTGCATTTCTGTCATCTTGAAAATTATGTGCAATATTGGACATAAAGGTCCCAACAATTTTAACTATTTGAATTCATAAGATGTACAAGGCAGACTACATCCATCAAAGGACTTGCTGCTGGCTGACTTATGTATACCAGATGGATGTACATGCTGTTACATTAATTTTAATGGGTTTGCCTTAAAAGGTGTGTATTTACATGTGCCAAAGATATAGCAGTCATATGCAATAGGAAAAGCAAAACGTTTTACTTTTGGGGTTTAGAGGGGAAGGAGGCATTAGTAATGAAAAGCAGTTTTAGGCACAAGAAAGGGCTGTTAAAAGGCTGAGGGGCAGTAAAAATTCACGCGTTAGGAAGACCATATTTTTTTTAAAAAGCAAAACCTTCCAAAACAACTTTCCCTAGAGATTTGTAAGACTAAGTCAATAATGGTATAATAGCTGGAAACATATTTTGTGATTATTTTTGGCTTAAGAAGCCAGCTGTGTCCCTATGCGTTTCTGTGTGTATATGTACACAGCTTAAAATGTAAATTTAAGAGATGACATAAAATAATGGTCTTGTTTATTCCAGACCGGATGTGTTTATAACTCTCTGTGTAGTTGTATCACTTGCACACTGTTAGAAATCCCTAATGCTGATCTCATAAAGAATCAAGTTTTGCACTCGTCTTCAACACAAGGAAACTGTAACATAAATTATAGCTGAAGTCTAACCAAAAACACAGAATACAGACTACTGCTGTGTCCTTAGTCACAACAGGTTCGCAGATACAATGCACTGAATCTTTAAAACAAGACTTGGCCACCTGCCCCCACACCGTGATTCACAACCACGAGTTTTGTGTGTGTACGTGCAGGCACAGCACAGGCAGTTTGCACAAGCTTCTCCCGTAACACCTCTTCTCCCCTTTCCCCAGTAAGTGCCTTGATTCTGCCTTTGATTTTTACGAGCAAAAGACACTTTTCGAAGAAACAACATGAAAAGGCTATTACCAGAACCATTGTCATGATTGATATCCATGAAAATATGGCAAATTTTGAGTTGGGCAGCACAATCCGAAGTATAGAGATGAATCTGTAGGACAGGAGATGTAGGTAGCATTTCTGGCTTGGCCGCAGTGTTTGGTTACAAATTGTTCTGTTCATTTTGCTCCTCAACTTGTGTCTGTCTCGATTTGACTGTTAGCTGCTTGGGTCAAGGACTAGTTTTTATTTTGTCTTTGTACAGATACTAGTATTGTTTGAAGCTTGTAGATGAAACTATAACATAAAATAATACATTTTAAAAGTTTATGGGAAATAAAAGTATGTTTAAATCTTGGGGTTGGGGGGTAAGAGTTTGATGAGTGGAAGGGAATTACAAAACAAGAACAGAGGGATCTAATTTCATCCTAAACCATACTTGAACCTTTCATCACAACCAGCAATTTTAAAGCAGTCTTAAATATTAACTTAGCTGTGACTTGATAATACGCTATCAAAGCTTTTCAGTCTCAAAAAAATATGAGAGACCTCTTGATGAGTTTTATCCTGTCACACAGAAGCTGCCTAATCCCTCAGAGTGTGTTTCAATGAGAGGAAGCAGCGTTGCATGCTGGAAATGTCACAACCAAATGACTTCCATCAGCACAATGTCATGAGACACGTCTTGGAGAGACACGGCAACTGCCGTTGCGCTGCCGCCGTCCTGCCAAGGACATTGTTTTACCGGGTAATGCTTAGTGCAGGAAAGATGCGTAGATTCAAAGCATGTCTACATTAAACTGAGCAGGAAAGACTTTGATGCTGGTTTGTTAAGAGCCAACAGTGTGGTCATTAGGGATTAGGAAACAACAGCATCATGCTCAAAAGAAGCATTTCTCAAACTTTTGAAAATCTGAGTCCTTTCTTGAGATGTGACTTCTTCATTCAACCTCTGTCTTTGCCTCCCCAAGTCAAAACAGTTCAGTTCTTGCAGAGAGAGAAATGACAACCAGCTGCGTATATTCCCCAACTCACCCAGCAGAACCGAGCGGGGGTCAGCCGTTACAAGCAGTTTGCAGTTGCCAGAAAATTACAAATACTTCTATCAGTAACTACAGGCTTTTACCCCTGTCTTTTTTTGAGGGACTGAGCAGCCACTAAGTCTTTGCAATTCTTTGAACTAAATGGTGTTTTGGAAGACTGCAGTTTGAAAAACACTGCATTAGTAATATTCACTGTCCTGTAAACCACAGAAGAGCATCATCTGTCTGATCAGAGTAAATACCTACAGAAAAAATACAAAAATCAAGTACGCACTTTCAGTTGTATAGCTGGTATTCAAAAAGTCTATCTAAAATAGAGGAATGTCAGCACCTTAGAAGGATGAGATAGATTTCCTCT
This sequence comes from Apteryx mantelli, assembly GCF_036417845.1. Lineage (NCBI taxonomy): Eukaryota > Metazoa > Chordata > Aves > Apterygiformes > Apterygidae > Apteryx > Apteryx mantelli. Next base: position 157,733,135 of record NC_089979.1, read on the forward strand.
TTATGGCATTAGAAAATCCAGGAGATTTTTTTACAAAAATCGTCTGTAAAGACTAATCATTTTTATCACCATAAAGAAGGGAGGAGATATTATATACATTCTAACACAGTGCAATCAATTTGTGGTCTTATGTTGGTAAAGGCAGGATTTTAAGTCTGATTGGCAGAAGAAACCCTAGGGCTAGCCACTAAAGATGGCCATTATCATTTATTAAGCAGGTGTTGAAATGAATTGGTCTTTTATCGTAATGCAGATTTACAGTGCATTAGGCAATCCATTTTTCAATTTAGTGTACTGCCTCTGATAAATTAACAGATGTCGATTGATTTTTTTCCTTCAGTCCCCCTGTTTACACCTGACAGCCAGTGCTTTATAGCTGAGCAGTTATTTGAAGTTATAAACATTATAATTAGCAATTTTTTAATTAGGCTGACAATTAACAGGAGATTTGCAAAGCTGCTAATTTGACATGTCATACTCTCCACAGTGTTTATGTTAACCACTACTTGAGTGAATTCAATTGAACAGAACTACGGTGTCTGAAAAATCAATCTCAGAAGAACCCTTTTCCCCACTTGGCTAGCATTATGGCACTTCAGGCAGAGAAGTGGGACTTCAATGAAATTTTGCAATATGACAATTCCAACAAGTGAAGTTTAAACAATGGGCCCACGTTAGCTCAAAGCTGCAATTAAACGTCATGTGCCAAACACGGGCATGTTCTGAGGTGTTTTAATAATGTTAGGCTTCAATTTTTTTATTTTTTAAAGACTAAGACAAAAAAAACCCCACAAACAACCTAGAATCACAACACTGAAGATAACCTTAGTTCTTTGGGTTAAACAAAGGAAAAAAATAAATCATTCTAGTAAGTGTTTATGTGGTCATTGATGAAGTCTGTGTAGCTTTTCTAGCAGAATTCTGCATTTCCTAACGTAAACTGGGATCTTGTGAATAGGAAAAGTCTTCCACACTGCAGCAGGTGGAAATTTCCTGGCTCTTTCCAGTAATCTCACCTTCCCCTTCAGTGGTACCAAATATCCTTCTTTCAGACCTGGGACGACTATGCACCAAATGCTATTGTCAGTCCTGACATAAGATACACTGGGCGGGTGGAAGGCAATAAGGGGGGCAGAGTCCTCACCAAGGCCAAGAAGCTTGGGTACAGAGAGGGACAACTGATAGAAAGTGGCTTGTCAAAATAAGAATTAATACAGTAAGTTGGGCAGCCCGAACAAACATGCTTAGTCCCAGCTGAAAAGACCAGAAGGATTGCTTTTGATGGAGAAAGCTCTCTGACCTGAAGAACATGGATATTTGCTTCTCTTATACACGCATTACACACATTGCTTTTTTTTTTTCTTTTTATCAAGTCATATACTTTCATCATGTACCTGCTTCTTTTGTATTCTATTTCTGAATTGGCTCCTCGATCTCTCCACTTGATGGCTCATCTGGTGGAAATACCATCAGCCCTTAAACTAGATCGTGGTAACAATAAAAAGAAGAAAAGCAGCCTCTTGCACACCTTTTTTTCAGTCCTGCTCCTTTAATCCTCTGCAGCCATCAAAAGATATTCACACCCCTTCCCATATTCGTCTTTCTTCTCTGAGGTTCTCTCTTGTGATAGAGGTGAGACACGTCCCTAACTTTAGTGGTGGTGAAGTACCAGGAAGAATCCGGGATGCGCAGAAGGCGCCGCTCTCCGATACACTCGCTCCCTTCAGTCTCCCCACAGGAGAGCAAAGGAAGGGCTAGGCACAAAGTTACTGAAACCTTGTATTCTACTGATATTACTACCTTTATGTATCTGTGATTTTAGTCACTCTCTGAACTTGCCTACTTCCTAAAGGCTGCATGAGAATGAACACGGAAGAGCCAAATGATGAGGGAGGTACTGAGATTTCATTCCACTCCAATAGAACGACAGAGAAGAGGGTGTATTTGAAGGGTCATCTCAGTAAAGGTTTCAGAAGCTGATTCAAAATGGCAAAATACTTTGTTTGTGTCTCAGCTCAAGTGCAGGCTTTAAGAGACAAATACTTAAATTAAAAATATGGCCCATTCTGGTGACACTAAAATAATTTCCTTTGAATAGGGAAGATTTTTACTAACTGAAAGTCTTGCATGAAAGTACTGAGGGACAGATCCTTGGCTGATAACTGTCACAGATCCACAGGATCTGTCTCCAGAAGTACCCTATTTTCTCACCTAGAGTTAATGATTTCATTTTCCATTTCCTTTCAGTGACTAAATAGAAACAATTTGGGGTTCACAGCCCAAAATATTTTATAACATAAGAAACTTAAATGCCAATTTCATTCTGCAGCAGTTAGACAAAGAGTGTATCTTAAATAGCTCTATCAGAGCAAATGGAGAATCAATATCAAATGAGTGATAATTAAATATGTGAAGCCATGGTGCTAGTATCTTACTATGTTGGAGCTCAAATGGTACAAATTAGTTACCTTGATAATACCATGTTTGTCATGAGGTATACTGAAGAATCCATCTACTACTTGTTTTATGTAAAATCCTAGTTGCTCATTTCAAACAGTGAGTCAAACACTGCTGCCAAAGGGTTCTATTAATGTGCAAAGTATCCAGTTTTTTCCCCTTGGGACCAACCTCCACACCAAAATCAGCAATGCTCCTCTGAGAATGAGTCAGAAAAAAGTATTTAATCGCGATTAGCATTCACTACATAGTTGATCTTTCTTACACTGATTGGGCAGGAAAGAAAGAAAGTTCTGGATTATAAAGGTGTGCTTGGGAAGCTAAGAGTCAAGGATAAGTCAAGAAATGAGTAGGTGGGGCTTTAAGACAGAAAATTTTAAACAGGGAGAACAGAGAGGAAGAAGTTGTTTGCAATTCTGAGTTTCAACTGGATCTTCTGCATAAAAACTTGAGACACACAGCCAAACAACACTTGTGGTAGATAAACTGATTTCTACATAAGATATACGCAGGTCACAACTGAATCGGGGGAATAAAATTAATCTAGGGAGAAAGTGGAGTAAGAAAAGGGCTAAAGGTGGATGCTGAAGACATTTACTAGGGCAGGAGAAGTTTGTTCTAGGCAGTAATTAGAGAAGAGTAGCCAGTGGAGGAGAAGGGGTCGTGTCTTGAGGAGGTATGTAAGGCGGCGTAGGCTGCAATAGTGTTACGCATGCCACTGACAGGCTTTAAACCATCACAGTAGCAAACTATATAGCGTGAATGAAACTGCATGTGATAAGGGAAGAAAAATCCTTGTCCTAAAGTCCAGTAAAACGGATACTGTGGAAGAGGCATGGGAGAGGGTTTAGCTGTGCAAAGCAAACTGATTAATGCCATTACAGCCTTTTGAAATTCTTGCATAATGTCAAAGAAGGTCCTGTCCCATTAGCAAAGAGGAGACAAAGGAGATACTCTGCTAATGAATATCCCAGAAAAGGACATGAACAACACTCTAATTGAGAAAACTATTTATTTTGAGCTGTTTATTTAAGCACAGGAGGATTCCTAATGGAGCCATCAGACCTCACTCATTGGCTAATAGTTTAATTAGGCCCATCTGGTGGAGGCTGTGGAGAGAACTGTCCCAGCTCTCATATTGGCAGAGAGGTAATTTGTCATCCTGTGGCCCAGTGACTGGCATGCTAGCATCTCTAAAGCCAAACAGAAGCTCAGCAATCTGTCTCACATGAGAATAGCTGAGAGCTATTGGAGGCATTTGTGTGGTTCACCTTGGCACACCAAGGAGAAATGACACTATTCCACAGCATCCTTGAGATAACCTCTGCAAAGAAATTCAGGGAGAGCTTCTGAAAGTTGGGTGAGTCCTGCCCTTGTCAGCCAAATCTAATTTGCTAAAAGGCTTTCTCTCTTTCTGCCCAACGTCCCCTCTTCCATGCCGTCCTAATAAAACATCATATTAAGGTTGTTTTTTATCAGTTTCTTCTCAGGGGTATCCCTATTTCAGGTACCTATTTCATTGCTACAAAATTCTGGAGCAAAAGAATTTCCTTTTTGGACAGGAAGAACTTGCTGTTTTGAAGAAACCCTGTTTCTACAAAACTGCAGTAAGTGATGGAGCTACAAATAGAGAATGGCAGTGCAGAGACTTCACACAACTGTAACCAGTCTGTTTAACTGAGTAAGTTGATAAAACTATGAGTTAATTCAACTAAAACAGGAAAAAACTTCAGAATTGGAACGGCAACTGCCTTAAAAGCTGAAATCAGAATTTTCTTCTCATTCTGGTGTTATTTTTAGTATTAGTATTAGATGTTAGATGTTTAGATGAAAAAACATGGGAGAATACCAAAGAAACTTGTATCTCATGTTTGCTTATCCACTAGTATTTATGTGGAACTCTTCCTTATTTTTTATTCTAATATAGCCCTCTGCCTTTTACAAAATCTCTAAAGCACTTAATATGTGAAATATTTTATCAACTTTTTTTTTTCTTAAGAGTCTCATTTCAGTGCTGAATTAACTAAAAGAAGCACAAAGATCATCCAATTCAAAGAGTGCAGTTTTCCTATAAATGACGCTTGGAGAGTCTGAGTAGCCTCAGAGGAGCCATCATAACTTAAAAAAATCTTTAAGTCAATAAATGACACCTTTTTATAGATGTCAGGTACCTATCTATACCTTAAGAAAGGAAAAATGGAGACAATAAAGATATTAAAAGAAACTGATACTTAACAACTCAAAGCATATGAAGCCAATATTTGAGTTCATCTTATGGGCAAATAGTCTGTTGTGATCTCTTGACCAAAAAATATTACTATTCTTAAATTATTTTTCTGTGTTTGGTAATATTCACCTTAGTTTTCTCATTATAAGTTAATACCCCTTTTTTGGTTGTAGGATTTTCTCATGAACTAGACATTGCAGAACCAAACTCCTCTATTTTAATGTCATAAATTGGCTTCTGAATTCAGCTGCTCTTCTCTCCTTCTCTGGAGACGCATGCTATTGCAGGTACACTTTCATGCACTCGTACTTTATAGGTACTAATTCCTGTGCGTAGCTCTTACAATGGATAGATGTATGCTTTAAAATTAACACCAATGAGTCCAAAGAGTTTGGATCTTCAGTTTTAAACCTATGGAAATAATGCAGTTTACCAAAATTTCACCAGTCTAGTAGCGCCACTAATTAATTTTGTTTCATAGGCAAGTACAAACAAGCATCATTAGTTTGTATCATTTTTAGCAACATCCTGAAAGACTCAGCAAGTCAGTGCTGTGCTCAGCCTGATAAATTGTCAAGCAATTTTGCAGGCAAAGCTAACTCATGCAGTGCAAATATTTACCAAGAGATTATCTATTCTTAAAACAAAGTCACTAATCCAGGTTGTCTGTTCCAGACATAATTCTGAACATGTGCATTGAGCGAGCTAAATGCATAGTAACAAAAATATTTTGCAATGTAAGAGCCTCATGATCATCTGCCCTCAACCAAACCTCTTTTGAAAGCTCATTGTTCTGCGTTTTGCTGCATTATGAATTCTGTTTCTCTTGCAAGAGTGTAGGAGACAGTGGAGACAATTTTACTGTTTATGTACACAACTGACTTGCATTAACTGGTATTTTCTAATCCTGCTGATCAATTTTCTCTTCATTCACCTGTCTCACTTGTCAACATCAGGTGGGATATGTAGTCCAGGTAAAAATCTGCTGTGTCTTGTTTCTGAAATATCTAGTTAGTGAATGTACTTGTCTTTTACTGACACATCTGTGATACAAATAATTCCTAATCAATGAACTGCTACCAAAATTAGTCAGCAGCATGCCTCTTCCTACTGGAAAAGAGCATGAGTGCCTCACCAGAGTTTGCAAAACTTGGAACAGAATTGAGCTGCCATCCGTCATCTTTACTACAGTACAGTCATTTACAGAAATGAGGCCCTGGAGACAAGAGTGGCCTGAAGCTGAAGTGTGTAATTGCATGGACCACAGCAGCCACATCCCTACCGGGTGAATTTCCGAAGGGGCATTTTCCGTAATAGCTGCGCCCCTAAGCCCTGGTCCTCGAGGAGAGGTGAATGGGCTGGTGGCCCAGGGCACAGGGTGCTTTGCAGGTGCGGGACTGCCTGCCAGGAAATCTTCTGCCTGCCGCACACAGCGAAGGGCCAGCATGGCAGCTGGTTAGGAGAATATTTTATCATGACCCGTAGTGAAATACCGGATTGCTTCAGGGAACTAAGGGAACCCCAAAGTAGATTAAAAGGATATTATTCCTATGAAGAATAAGGAAAAAAGATATCAAAGGTTTGTTCACTCTTATATGTTAGAAAAATGCAATCCAACAGGAGAAGGCTCAAGCTATCAATTTATCTTTGTGGAAGACTGTATGGTTATTTATCTTTTTTAATTATGCTTCAAAAGGAGCATGGTGCTGCAATAAATAACATTAGGCAACAATAAAGGGAACAACACAGAGAGCTGACTGTAACTTGTTCCCCTCACCCTCTTTGCTTTAACCTCCATAAAAGTGTGGGTTTTTCCATGTTGTTTGAAGTATTCAAGACTCGGATATTTCTGGAAGCAAGTAAAACACAGCTGCCTGCTGATTAAGGGGATACAGGAGATGGCAGGATTACATTAGTATGATGCATGCGCTGATACTCAGGGACCAGCTAGCTCCCAAATCTAGTGCCAGATACGCAGACATGGCAGCACCTGAGCTCATCTAAAAATGTGGCATTTCCACCAAAGCCTGAGCAGAGTTTATTGTCAATTGTGCGCTAGACAAGAGTGCTAAAACTCCTTATGAGGATTGGGAAAGCATAGATACCTCTCTTAAAAGAATTCCTGTAACTCTGAAAGATCTTTTTCAGTTTGACTCTGAAGATGCCAGCTAGGAAGCACATCTAGGTTGCAACACTTTGGGGTTTCTGTCTGGCCAGGTCTTCTGCATGGTGAAAGCATTTTTAGAAGTAATTAATGTTACAGGGCTTGTCTTGAGTAAAACCCCCTTCAAATTACTTGTGAAGAGGTTTCATTTCCAGAAGGTTGAGAGACTGGCATCTTTTGGCAGTTGCATTTTTCTGAGAGTTTGTCACAGCTTGGGCAGTCAGAAATCACTAATCGTTCTTGGAAAGTTGATGTTTGATATTTGGAAGCAAATTAAAGGTAATTAGTTAAGACTTTTACTAGTAAAAGTTTGGCCCTGAAGCTTTTTATACTCATGCTGGCAGTAATGTAACGATTTATCTTGTAGGGAAGTCTAACAACTATGTCATAATTTCAAAAGCAAAACTGTCTTTCATATTTCTTTCAGCAGCAAAGAACTGTTGGGGTTTTCATGTATGTTTTGCCTTTGTAAAAATAGGAGTTGGAGCGTGGAACATAGATCATCCTTCACATTCATTAGCATTTTAATGGCTTCTCAATTGTTAACAGATTTGATGTAGCTACTAGAAAGATAAGACTGGGTTCTGATTTACGTCTACACTTTCCAATCCTGTAGTAGTCAGTCATATTTTGTTTTACTAAGTGTAATGTTAGGTTTCTGAAATAAATTCTCAATCCTTTGAAAAAAATAATAAAGACAATGATCGAGAAAAGTGCCAATATGCCGTCTTCACAGTTTCTTTGCAAAGTGATAATTCTGATTTGATATTTTTGCAGAACTTGGAGAAATTTCTCACAAACAATAATTAACAATATAATTTGAGAATGAAATTTGAATGTATTCTGCATAATTTAACCACACATTATAATAGCATAAAGCAAAATGAACTTTCACAACAGAATGAATTGCGGCAATTGTGATATAGAGAAATTATTTGAGGATTCATATTTCATTGAATTTATAATGTGTGACTAGATTTTTATTGGGAACAGATTATCTGAGTTGGCTTAGTGAGTAGCAAACACCTTTCTGAACTTGCAAAGACCAACTAAGGATGAAACTATTATACTTTGCATATTTTTAATTTCTCAGGGACTATAAGCTCCAAAAAGAGATGTCAAATCCCAGAGTACTGTGGTGTTGTATTTGGAAATATTCTTTGTGTAAGGAATGATTGGAACTATTCAAATTAAACTGCAGAGGGATAGGTGACCGACTTTACTCCTGTCCTAGTATAGGATGCTGTAGCTGCCTGTACTATTCTCTCTCTAACCCTCTTCCTTTCTCTCCCTAAAGACAGGGCTGAACCCAGGCTCAGTGTAATACTGATGTTTTGGATCTAAACACTGGCAAGATGCATTTATCCCTAGTTTGACTCCTTTGCAGTCCAGTATTCATTGCCAGATAGTAATTTGTCCTCTAGTGTCACTGGCAGGCCAAAGTCCAGATCTGGATCACCAGAAGATCCAACTGTGCTGTGTTTTGGGAGCTAGAGTCCCATGACTGACTTAACTGAAATGGTCAGGACTTTTGAATGAAAAGAAGATTCCTGTGTTAAGAGAAATCACTGTGTTACCCTAATGTACCAAATAGCATTTTGGGTTTTTATTCTGAATTTTCCATTTTGTCTTCCAGCTCCTTCTAGGCAGCTGAGAATAACAATGGGGAGCTAAATAGCACTGACATTTTGCCATAAGGTATTAATGCACTATCCTATGCTAGCTGTTTTATGGTCTAGAAAGTCTCCAAGTTAGGCAAAACTCCCACCTACCTGGTCCATTTATTTCAGCAGAGGGGCTTTAGTATTCTGAATAGAAACTTTTGGTATTGCTGTCTGTGTTGTACCTATTGTATGGAGGCAGAGGATTTCAATGCTCTGGAGTGCTGATTCAGTATTTGATCACTTTTGGTGGACTGGAGGGAAAATTGCAAGTTTGGTTTGCTACCTTTTTAAAGAAAGAAAATGTTCTCACATATGGCCTGTCCAATAGGTCAGATTGAGATGATCTAATCACTCTTTTGGGCTTAAAGATCTGCCAGTCTTCCTCAAACTAAGAAGGTAACTTGAATGCATTGGATTCGATATTTCACTGCAGACTGCAACTGTCTGAGGATAGCCTTTGTGTCCTGCAGTGTGACCTTTCTGGACTTGTAGGTGATCCCACCGGTGTCAATACCTTTGGTGTACTGGGGGTGGGAGGAGAGGCAAGAAAGATGTTGGGCAGCTTTTTTCAGAGAGGGCATAGCTAGAAATGATACTTGCACAGTGCTGTTAGGAAGCTCCTTGAATGCGCTTCTCATCGGTTGGCATATTGGATCTCTTCCTGTCAGAAAGTTAGATTCTAAAAATGTAAAGTGTCTGTGGCAGAGATCTCCAACTGCCAACAAAAGGCTTGCTTTCATGGGGAAAATAATTTAAAATGCTTTTGAGTCATTGTGAAAAATACGGGCCATGACTGTCTCCAAAACCTCATTGAGCTGAGGCAGCGAAGACAAGAAAAATTGCCTTCATACCACTGTGATCATCATCTGTCCATTCAGCGCTGGTACGCTGAAGGGGAAGACAAAGCTGGAGTGACAGCTCAAGGAGCAGCCTGCACATTTCTGTGTCACTGCTTGCGATAACCTGTGGCACCACACGAGAGTGCGACTGTGTGGGTAGCAGAGTGTAAGGAAGGAAACCCATGCACAATCCCCACCCCCTTTCTCTTCGTCACTGAAGTCTTGATAGAAACTTGCTGTGATAGATGCAGGTAGCTAAAAATAGTGTGTTTTGTGTGTACCATGCAAGCAAGTGAATAATTTTCTGCTGTAAGCAGGATACCAAGAGACAGCAAAAACCTGATGGCAATGGCAGGTAAGGTACAATGATGGAGTGTGGCTTCCAGCCCACTAAATCAGTGGCAGAGTACTTGGCATACTTGCCAATGCTGCTGCAGCCAGAGAAAAGCCCTGGAGAAATGCTCCCTGCATTTAAAAATCATACTCGAGATATATGTTCTATACTGGGAATTTGATAATTTATCCTTGCAGTGTAGGAACCCTGCAGTAACAACTGATAGTTCTTGTTATATTAGTTCTTGTTATACTAGTTGTTGCAGCTTCTGCCTCCTGGATTTTCAGATTCACTGCTTCTAGCCAAGAATATACCATATATGTCTCCCCACAAGTGTGATCTTCTTGGGGTGTGAAAGTTGAATAATTTTGAGAACCAGTAAATACTGGGCGGAATCTAAGAAGAAACCGTCATAATCAGTTCAGATTTTTCTGGTTATTCCTATCATGTCATCAACACTATATCTGGAAATTATTTCATACAGTTGTAGCAGGTGAGACAGTTCTTATGTACACAGTTGTGCTCTGACTTCTGGAGAAATAGGGAATTTTATTTTGCAGAGTTTCCTGTTTTGACACTTATGTGAGCATAAATTCCTTTATTTAGTATCCTCATGCCATACTGACTATTGCTAGCAACAGTTTCCATAATCTGGAATGAATTTCTTTTGAAATCAAAAGGCAAAATTCCCATTGACTTCAGTAGGACAGATTTAACTCCCAGAGCTTTGCAAGACTGTAATTCACCTGCAGCTAGCCAAATCCTTCAGCAAAATGTGTATTTTTATCCAGTCGACCTGGTTTATGGACTTGCCTGAAAAAGACTGCTTAGACTCAGAGAAGGCACAACTGGAATAAAGCAGGTGCATACTAATTGGAAAGTGGGGGAGGCCATGTTTTACAAGAGGTGTTTTGTGCTAAATAAGAAATAGTCCTTTCCCTGGAGAGATTCAAATCCTTTTAAAATTTTTATAGCTCCCTATTTCTTTGCCTATGGTTCCTACTGCCAGATGGAGCATTTCATGTCCCAGAAGTATACACTCCTGTATCCTCAGTGCACTTGCTGCACAAGGGACGATGGAGAGTGGAGCCAGGGATGTGAGGCTGCTCTCCGAGGGGTGTCTGCAACAAGAGGTGGTCTGCAGCAATGCTGCTCATGGGGCACCAACAGGCAGAGCTGATCAGGGTCTCTGGCCCTTTCCATGTTGTTAATTATATGCCAAAGCATATTTGACTTCCAAAACTGAGTAATGGACTGTGAATTCCATCACCACTGCAGAAGTACAATTTAAGAGGAATAAATTTTCTCCCAGTGTTCTTGTTTCTCCCACCATAGCAACAAAAATCAGACTTGGGAGTGGGGGGGGGGGGAAATGCTTCGATACTTCCCTCTGGATGATGATTTGCAGTCCATAGCCACGCTCTCCTTCATTATGCAAATAGTTAAGACAAATCTTTTTTTCCACCCTTTCCCTATTGAAATGCACTGTTGTGAACAAAAGACCCAGTGCAGTTGCAAGGACTAGTATTAGATTGTTCCCATCATCACGATTACGATTATACCATCTGCATTCTATTGTACTCCATTCAAATGCTGTCATTGCCTTTGCCAAACTTAACATCTTTTGGGGTGTTTCTTTGAACACCAGTTATCTGTATTTTCAGCCTATTCAAAGACACCTCACTGCCTGTAATGCCATGTATTTAAATTCCTTTACTTAAACACTGCTGTTTTACTGTTTTTTGTTAAATTTCCTGTTCCACATTATTAGTATTTAAACTTGCACCTTTTTGAAATGAGATGCCAAATTGACCTCGTGCTGCTCTTTTTCTAAGCATTCCTCACTTGCTAGAATACCCTGGAAATTAGCTAATTCTAGTATTTTTCCTCTCTCATGTCTAACGTTGGCAGCCAAACATGAAAGCCAACTTCACCAGTTGGCAGAGTTCACCATCCAATTGTTGGACCTGCTAAGCACACATGGGACTCCAACCAAAAGTTCAGTAGCCCCTTGGCAGCAGATCTGTCAAGAGCTGCAAAAGGGAGCCATGTCCCATGTCAGCAAGCTGAGCCTGTGTGAGCTGAAAGCAGTTCTTCCCACATCTTCCCCTCTCCACGGTAATGTGCTGCTCCTAGGGTAGGTTAACGTCTGACTTATCTACACGGTACCTGCTCTCCTGGGGTGACTTGGCTGACATCTTGGGTCCGCTTTACTTCTTAATAGCAAAGTCCTGCCAGTCTGATGTCTCTCTGAGAGTCTGTTCTATGCTAACCTGGTCATTTGCAACAGTGCCTCAAGTTTTTATGTTAATGTTTCTATTTGGTGAAGTTCATCTGTCGCAGAAGTCATTCCACACATCCTGGTTGCATTAACAGCTGTGCTAGTAGCTATTCACCAGGGTTTGCCCAGCCGCTGCCACTTTCCTTTCTCAAATCCTCCTCAAGACAGCTGAGGGTTGCCAAGCCCCATGTGCCTGGCAGCTCTGTCATGTGTTCTGCATCTCATCTCAATTTCTTCTCATCTCACCGAGTACTGGGAGGTCGCAGGCGTTTGTCCTTTGGCCTCCAGAGGCGGCTCTGGTGCCTGATGATTCGGTGGCCAGGCCTTCCTCTCCTGCTGCTGGTATGCCTCTTGTCTGAAATCCTAGCATGCACAAATAAGAGCCTTGGAGAGATGTGCTGTGATGCAGCTAGGAAAAAGAGGCACTGAATCCACCTCTTCCTATTTGAATTAACTACAGCCACATGAGCTATCTGCCAGCCATCCCCATATCTTCTGGAAGAATTTAAGTTTTGTGCAGCTTTTGGACAGATCTTGCATCATTCCATTCATCCAAAGTAAAACTTTTGATCGTAAAAGAGTGAGTCCATGGGAAGGTTAAGGTCATGGCCCCGTTCATGTTATTTATAACATGCAATACAGTTTGTTAAATTTGCGTAGAGTTGCAGAGGGAGCACAACAGAATTTGGCTGCTCTAAGAAAGCTCCATATGACCAAGAACAAAAGTGGTCCCAGTTACACGTGAACATGCAGGAGTTATTTCTTCCTCTGTTTTTATAAGTCTTGCATTTGTTTCCTTATTATAGGGCTCTCTATTCTGTGTAAGGGCTTTATTTTATGTGTATTTTATGGCTCTGTGTGTTGTTGAGGCTGAAGCAATAGCAATAACCATGCAACACAAAATACCAGCACATCATGCAAAAAGTGTGCAACACAAGTCTCTTACTAAAGGGAGATGAAAGATAGAGTTAAATTACTAACTTGGGTCTCAGGAGAGCTGAAAAATTCCCTGGGGTCTCTGTCATTTCTTCTCAGTGTTTTCAATTCACTGTATATAAACCAGAAATATGAATTCTTTTCCATGTGCCTTAAATATTTAAACCGTAAGTTTTGTGGGACATGCACTGTCTCATGGTGTATATGTACTCAGTACTTAGTTCAGTTAGCTGTAGTCTTTTACAGGGCCTCTAGATGCTACTAAAATTTAAATTATGATTCAGTAACTTTGCAGTATTTTCTGTCACATTCACCAAAGTTCATCCTATTGAGGTTTGGAATTCTACATGTTGATTAGACAAGATTTTAAATTTCTGCTTAAAGTGCCATAGACAAAAGCAACCGATTCACATGGCTTAACAAAGTGTATACTGAAGAAACAGACAATAAAAGGGTAGGCAATATCTGGCTAAATTCAGATTTTAAGTATAGGGAGTCTTTTGAAGATGAGTACAGGACCCTCAGCTTTATTTTATTACAACTTTTGTGCAGACCATAATACTATTAAAGCTGTCTTAATTTAGATTAACTGGTTAATCTAATTAGCAGGTTAACTCAGATATAGCTAGACAACATTTCTGGTTTTACAAGAACATTTTGCCTACCTAGAAAATCATGTCGCTTTCCAAAACATTGAACTTTTTGTTATTTTTAAGGGTGAAACCCATATTTTAAGCTGCTTTCATATGTTGCAATGTACTTTCTGCATTAGTCTTGCCTTTATAAATTATTAGTAATGTGTTCATTTTTTATGTTTAGCTTCAAGTTTAGCATAGTCCTTTGAGAATCGTAATGGCAACTAATGAGACTTGTGAAGAGTCTTTCGCTGTTTCAAAGTGCCAGTATTGTGAGGAGTGAAAAGCTAAGATTCCCTTATCCTGTTTATGACCTGACTCCAAATGATACACGCTGCTGGAGAGAAGGTAATTTAATGCCCATTATTATCATACAATCCTGCACAGCCTTTGAAGCTGTCAGATACAAAATCGACTCCAGTCGTGTATGTTCATTTGAAACCTTTGCCGAGCTTCTTATCAAAGCATGACACAGAGCTGCTTCCTTCCCTTTCCCACATACCCAAATTAACCACTTTCTCCTCATCTAACCAAAAGGAGAATTACTTTGAGGTCCAAGCATATACAGTAACTGTTGAAACATGACATAAAGAGAAGGAATATGCTAATTAAATTACTGAGGCACTTTAAAAGGATTTACTTCCTTTGTAGAGTGTGCAACACTGCTGGCATGTTAATTCAATCGTAAAGTAAATTATTTAAATTAATAAATCATTAACTTCATATTTTACTGAAGTGTCTTGTTAAGCAGCAGAAACATGGATATTTTATGAATTATAGAACCAGCAAACAATGCTCAGCTTGTTTGTGAGGTGGCAGGTTGGGCTACTCCTGTCCCTCAAGAAGAGATTCTCATCTGTGATGTTGGTATGTCTACAAGCATCCTCCAGCCCAATTCCTTCATCTGCTAACCTGGGTACCTCATATATGGGTACATCACTCAGCACGTGGCTGCAGAGAGGCTGGAGTACTTGTAAAGGTTTTACATGCTGTGAGAGAATTTGGTATTTGAAATAATTGCTTTGCGCAAGGACGTTAGGGAACATTTCACAATCCATTGCTTTTTTTTCTTTTTTTCTTTTTTTCTTTTTTTCTTTTTTTCTTTTTTTCTTTTTTCTTTTTTTCTTTTTTCTTTTTTTCTTTTTTTCTTTTTTCTTTTTTTCTTTTTTCTTTTTTTCTTTTTTCTTTTTTTCTTTTTTTCTTTTTTTCTTTTTTTCTTTTTTTCTTTTTTTCTTTTTTTCTTTTTTTCTTTTTTTCTTTTTTTCTTTTTTTCTTTTTTTCTTTTTTTCTTTTTTTCTTTTTTTCTTTTTTTCTTTTTTTCTTTTTTTCTTTTTTTCTTTTTTTCTTTTTTCTTTTTTCTTTTTTCTTTTTTCTTTTTTCTTTTTTCTTTTTTCTTTTTTCTTTTTTCTTTTTTCTTTTTTCTTTTTTCTTTTTTCTTTTTTCTTTTTTCTTTTTTCTTTTTTCTTTTTCCTTTTTCCTTCTTCCTTCTTCCTTCTTCCTTCTTCCTTCTTCCTTCTTCCTTCTTCCTTCTTCCTTCTTCCTTCTTCCTTCTTCCTTCTTCCTTCTTCCTTCTTCCTTCTTCCTTCTTCCTTCTTCCTTCTTCCTTCTTCCTTCTTCCTTCTTCCTTCTTCCTTCTTCCTTCTTCCTTCTTCCTTCTTCCTTCTTCCTTCTTCCTTCTTCCTTCTTCCTTCTTCCTTCTTCCTTCTTCCTTCTTCCTTCTTCCTTCTTCCTTCTTCCTTCTTCCTTCTTCCTTTCTTTTTTTAAACTGAGCCTTCCCCGTGAGCTTGCTCTGTTCTCCCTCCCCTGCATCTCGGTCATTATAAAAAGGATGTTAATTCCTTCTTTGCATTGTGCTATTTTTATTGAATATCACTCTCCAGCAGTCCCTTACTCCTGCCTGCCAGTGATCTCCAGATACACCTAGAACATGATCCTTGTTTGTCTGTTTGTTTATCAGGGTACACAGACATCTCCTCAGCTGATCTCTATACAAAGAGCATTTTCATTAGAATTTGGAAGTGACAGGACAACGGTGACATTTAAATTACTGGGAAAGATTGTGACATATCTTAATATCTTAATACCTAAATATCTTAACTGTATTTTTAGAAGGAGATGACATGTTCCTGATGTTACCCCGGCAAAAACCATCCAAAGCCTCAGGGAGTCAGAAAGTCTCTGATGCCTGTCGAGGAACATGTCTAGTGCAGCTGGCCAGCAGTTTAGAAGAGATGGCAAGGTCTCAGGAACAGCAAGAGGGAAATGAAGACTTTGCCTGTTTCAGGATCTCTGATTTAGTCTTCAAGTCAAAATGGCAGAGGAAGCTGAAGCAGAACAATGTGAAAATTAAGGAAGGGATTCTCACAGTTGCTATTGCCGTTCCATTCTGGTTTCTCCACTACCATTGTAAAGGAAGACAGGCTAGTCCATATAGAAACCACCCTCTAGGTAATGTGATAAAATCAGGGTGTGTCTATGGCTAATTTCCTTGTGGCTTCACTGAATACATAAATCTCAGGGGAACTCAGGAGTCTGAGGAATTTTGTAATAGCAAAAGCTAAGAAGAACTTGGTATCTCTAAGGATTTGGCCTTCTAATTGCAGCTCGCCTTGAACATTAGCAAAGCTGAGATTCTTTCAGCAAGTTTCCATAGTTTGTATACAGACTATAGAAACTCTAGCAGCTGAATCAAAAGAAACTGTGAGAAGGTTATCTTTACTGGATATGTTCTTTGTATATCATATAAAAGTCTGCTATTAATAGCAGCTATATATACACTTCAAGGAGGATTGTCTGTTCATATGAAATACTAGGAGAGATAGGGCTGAATTCCTAATTGCTAGAGAGAAGGAGGAGGTCATCTGTTACAATGTGTGGCAAAAAAAATGTTAATATGTCCCCAGTGCTACAAGCAGCAAAAAGTTATAATTGATTCGTGAAAGTGAGGCAAATTCTAGAATCCTTCATTGCCAGTTTCAAATGCTTGACACCAAGTTTCATTAATACATATACTCCCGCTATGCAAAAAGATAATGAAACCATTTTCCAGAGAAACATTACAGGACAGTAACATTTCTTGTGTGCACAAGATTAGTAGACAACTGTTGGTAATAGAGCACTGTTAAAAAAACATAAGAGATGCCAATATATAACCAGAATAAAAAGAATGTACTTATGATGCTTTGAAAAACAAGCATGGTATCTGAGAAAGTTAGGTGTCCTACTCTGACTATACATCAAACTGTGCTGTAAAAACCTATGCACCACTTGGAAATCATATACTGGGGACTCCACCACAGCCAGTTTCTTGGTACAGTTAGTACTTAGTACAACCAAGGACTCAAAAATTTCAATATCCTATAAAGAAGTTGCTCTCGTAAAAAGCCAGAATAGTTACACTGCAAGTATTGGATCATCTCATAGAGGTAACCAAGCTGTCCTGCATGTACAGCTTGGTACTGAAATGGCAGTGCATCCAAAATGCAAAATTCAGATTGGTATGGCACTGCATGCTGTAAGTAGATGTTGCCTTGAGTCAAAACTCCTGAGACAGGCTTGCAACTATTTGGGTTTTAGAAGGTAATTAAGGTGCATTGCATTAGTCTGATAGGAGCACAGTATGTATTTTGATCTGTACCAACCTGTTACCTCTTAGAAAGATGGCTTCATTCCAATATTGAACTCCAAACCCACTAAAGGTGCAAGGTATCTCCTGGTGTGCTGGCCTGGGCATCACTGTGTTGCACGAAGACACAGCGACCCCCGGCCCGGGGTGGCAGGGGCCACAACTGCAGAAACGCGACGGTAGCTGGAAGCCTCCAGCTGCCTCCATAGCAGCAGGAAAGCACTGGGCAGCAACGACCAGCTTCTGCTGGAGCAAAAGGGCAGTTTTGCTGAAAAATCCACTTCATGGAGCACTGTGCGGATCAGTCCCAGTGTATGCACTCATGTTATGCATGCTTTTGCTAAAGATTTTGACACTTTAATATACTTTTTTATACTTTGACACTATAAATCAAGCAGTGCTGGATGTGTTAAGTAAACTCCACATTTATGAATAAATTCCAGTTCATCCCTACATCTGGATGATCACTGAGGATCATTTTAGTGAGCCCTAAGCTCCAGCTTCCATATCAGAGTTGCCTAGATCAGCAAAGTCCAGCAGTATCACAGAAAGACAAGAAGCAGATTTGTGTCAATGTAATGGAGTGTATTTTAGTATATGTGGAGATTTAAGTTAGAATATAAACCTTAAGCCAATCTGTTGTGCTTACAAATTTGATCTGCATAAATTAATGAGGAGGAAGAGGGAAGCAAAAATACCGCTAAAAAAAGTGCACTGTTATCAATAGCAAGCCTGCTGCATTTCAGAAATGTGTTAGTTTCAGTTAATGTGCAGCGGGTGCTAAAGAAATATTTAAACTATCTTTCAGGGATTTAAATGAAAATTGGCTTCTATAAATACCAGTTGGTTTACTTAAATGCATCCAACTGTGACAAAGAAGTGGTAAGAGGAGAAATAAATCAGAAAATTAAAATGCATTTGTTTTGAGAAGTGACTACTGATTTCAGTGAAAAGCTTTTTTGGGGTGAGTGAAACAGTGGTGAATATTTGCTCATTTATTTAAACCATATTCTTTAAATATGTCATTATGCTGGTTCCACTGTTAATTAAATGAATTCAATTAAATGGGTTCAGCAAAACCATGTCAATTAGAAGAATAGAAATGGCAATGGTAGTGTAACACCTAAGTCTTTCATGCAAAAAGAATAATCCCATTGAAATTGATAAAATAAGCACAGAATAAATCCCAAGTACTGGATGGAATATCAATGTATTGAGGAAATATGCTGGATGTACAATTTGTGCATGTTTATACTGTATAGTACATAATTGTGAGCGGCAATTAAGCATGGTACTTGAGCATGTCTGTAACTGTTCTCTGACAAATCCAGATAGGAGATGCAGATTTCCTCCTGAGGAGTTTGGGATCACATGCATTGAAAATGGGAAGAGGAAAATAAAGGCATTTAGGGAAGGGCAGAATTATGCAGTGAATCATGTTCATGTAGTGTTGTGCCATATTATTTTCTTGTTTCTTTTATGTAGTTCTAAATGTATGCATAGCTTTTAGTGCTTTAGGCAGTGTTTCTTTGTGTGACTTAATAGAGACACAAGCAAAATCTATTATAGAGCCATAAGCCAAAGGCTTAATAGAGAGAGGAGCAGATCCCCTCTGGGACCTCCCTGCTCTTTGTCCCCTTCGAGGCCAGAGAACACGGCTGTGATTTAGGCAAGGTCGCCCTGGCGGGTGTTCTGCGCACATGAGCTTCATCTTCTTACTGCGTGAGCGTGACTTGCTCCAACCATGTCTCCTTTGGGCACGATAAGGAGCTCACAGTCAAACCCTGGCTGTACAGAAACCTGTGCTGCTGAATTCAGGAAAGCCAAAATTCATCCATACAGTGTGGGAGGCTCAAAAAGCTGATGAAGAATGTGGTTGAGTAAATTTGTTCTCATTCTCCAAGCTCAGCTCTGTAACTCTGTAGCTGTATCTCCTCCTAATCAGAAGCTTCCAACCCCATTTCTCATTTGGGTGGGGTTTTTGTAAAGGGATTTGTAGGTAGCAAGGGAAAACATTTCAAGGAATGTATTTTTCTCATGCTAAGGAACTTTCCTGTTTTGTTTTTATTTTCTTCTGCACTGCGTAAAGACAGGGCTGTGTGATCTGTTTTTAGGATCAAAGAGTAGTGGTTTCAAATTGAGAGGTCTATGTGGTGTCTCTGTAGAGTTCTATGGTGCATTTTATATGTTTGAGAACATGTTTTCCACCAAAAATACCTGACTTGTCTACTCTTATTTTTTGAGTTGCCTACATTTTTGCTAAACTATTAAGTTATTTAATGAAAAAGTTAATATCCTTGAAGTGTCACTTTGAATGGATTGCATTTTCTAATGAAAGACAGATGTTAACTGACTGTACTACATTTCTAGTCCAACAATGCTTTACTATAAAATCAAATATTTTGCTGTGGCTACTTTTTCACATTCTTTGCCATCAAGCAAACAACTGTTCAAGCTCCTGAACTGCTTGTCATCCTGGACTGATGCTCAAAGCACCAAAATACTGTTTTAAAAACAAATACTGTTGTAAAAGCAGATATTTGTCATGTCATACCCCAGGCTCCCCTGTAGTTTTCAGAGTCTCTCTTTGGTCCCCTGCATGATAGTATTCTGTGGAGGTACAGGTAGATAGATACAGATATAGATAATATAGATACAGATAGATAAAAATATAGGAAGGCTTCTACAGGAGTGGAAATATCACTGGTAAATAATATACAGATGATAAATGAGTTCCTTGATTTTGTGTTTGTTACATACCATACCTTCTATGCTGCGGTAGATTCTTTCTTCAGCAGACAAAACTGCAAAGATCTGCAGGGACAATAGTTTTGTCCAATGTACCAGTGTGGCACCATGAGGTTTTTTTGTTTGTTTGTTTTACCCCAGCTGAATTTTCTTTGTAAAAAACCTTTTTGTTTTGCTCCCATGTCCCTTCTCTGTAGCTTAGCATCTTCTTGCCTCCACAGTAATAAAATAAGTGAGCAGCTATTAGTGAAACACAAGAACGCATGTTAGAACGAGGGTCCTTTCTCATACTGAGAAGAGATGTTGATCTGTTCTGTAACAGCTTTTCCAGATGGCTACGCAGAATGTGCTGCTGGTTTGGCTTACTAATGATTTTATAATGTATTTTAATCTGACATCACAATTGCCTAGATCATTCTTACAGATATATTTCTTAAAACCAAATAAATATATCTAGTAGTGCCACATCATCTGATTGTAATTGGAGGAAGCCACAGGCTTCCTACCTGCATTAATCAACTGTAGATGAGCTTAATTAATCTCTCAAATATAAATAAAGAAAGAGAAATTAGAGCTATTTCCTTGAAAGCCAGTATAGCAAGCTTTGAAAATGTAAGAGCTGTCCTATTTACAGGTAGGGGTCTGCAGTGGTTGGTGTAATGCTTAAAAACTGTTCATTTCTATGACAAGACCACAGTCAGACACTTGCATTTTGGTTTTGTTCCCAAACTTAATTTCTCTACCAAGACAGCCTCTGTAGGAGCAGTGTATATGGGGTCTAGCACAAACATTGCACAGTACTTAGCTTTTTCACTAACTGTTCATCATTTATTTCCTAGGTGAATAAAAGCAAATGTATCATTCTTATTAATATTTTATCAACTTTGAGGGCTAAAAGAGGTAGAATAATAACAGAATACCCAACTGTAATCTCCTTTTAGGTTGTCCCATTTTGCACTTTTACTACAATTTGGGTAGTAAATTTGGGGATGTGATGTTCAAAAGTAGAAACACGTATCACAGCTGAAATTCAGAACCAAATAACAAAATCTACTGATAACAGGACTTTATGCTTTAAACTTAAACAAGTGCCTCTTTCATAGCATTTTATATTTCTCATATTTTGTTTGCGGGTAAATCTGTCAACCAGTGTTACACTGTTGGCAATCTCAAATTCAGGAAAGGGGGTTTTCGTCTTCTTCCCGGAGGAGCTGGCAGATTCCATGTGCTAGCAGATCCATGGAAATTCGATCCAGAGGGGGTCATTAGTTTGTCCCGTCTGACCAGTCTGTTATGAGCCCTTCAGTTTCACTGACTCTGCTGAGCTTTGTAATTTGTGCTTAGCTAAAGCATGTTTACCAGCAAGGCCTCTACTGTCACTTGGATGAGTTGTAAAGATGGAAAACCCACCACTTCCTTTAATAATTTTTTCCAGTGGTTAGCCACCCTCACTGTTACAAATTTGTGCTTTATTTCTAATTAGAACTTGTCTGGCATCAATTTGCAGGCGTTGGTGTTGCTGGGCTCAGAGGTGAATGCCTTCTAGGGCTCTCAGTCTTTCTGTGACATAATTGATTTTTCATGAGCAGCACAAAGTAATGCTGAAATTAGCCCAGCAAAGCAATGGGAGACATGTTGGAGCAGGACGCCTTGCTGCAAGATATGAAGGTAATTTTTTATCCTATTTATTCTAATATTTTATTGAGCTTTGCACTAGGTTAGTGGATACTCTTTAACTGTGACTTCCTCTGAGGCAGCACATTGTTGATGCTAATACTGAGAAAATATATTAATCATTTGGCCTCTGGCGCACTCTGCTCCCGTTCTCTCCCTAGCACATTTTCCCCTTTCTCAACAGGATGGTAATCGACATGCAATTTCACTCTCTCTCTGATGTTTCAGACACGCGTAATCTAGATCTCTGTTCCATAAATGTGGGCTTGTAAAACTGGAGCCTCCGAATTGCTTTAGGCCTCCTCTGCATGTAGGTACAAGTGCTGTGTATGTGTAATCTCGTTGTATAGGCACATACATGTACGCAGATGCTCTCAGGCACGCTACGTCTTGTTTAGATAACAGCGTTAGTTGATAGCAGGAGTTGATTTACAGGGTCTCTTGATGTTTTCATTGAATGGATCATTTATGCACTTTATTTCTTCTTAAATATTTACTCTTTTGCTCTAATTGTATCTGTTCCCATATGGAACTGACTAGAATTTTGTAGACCAAAACCCAAGGAATAAAAATGAAACATTTTCAGGTTCCACCAGTTCTGATGTTACTTGGAAAAAACCCTTGCTTGCTCTAATTTGGTATCCAGTGGTACCTAGTGTTTTCCTGTACACCTAAGAAAACTGAAAGTTTCCAGAGCACTTTTC
Organism: Apteryx mantelli; assembly: GCF_036417845.1. Classification (NCBI taxonomy): domain Eukaryota; kingdom Metazoa; phylum Chordata; class Aves; order Apterygiformes; family Apterygidae; genus Apteryx; species Apteryx mantelli. The sequence continues at coordinate 157,755,423 of NC_089979.1, forward strand.
AGGAGACAGGCCAGTGGGTGTATAAATTTGATCAAGACAGGTTCCCTAGTCCAGGATGAAATTTTTGCTCAGAATGTTCTCCTAGCGATGGCATTCCAGAATGGGCAAGTGCCAGTACCTCGGACTTTGTGCGTCCCACATATTCCAGTCTTGCTTCTTCCCACAGGGTATGCATGCCAGCAACCTAAATGTGGAGTCTATTTCCTTCAGCTTTTGGATCTCTTCCACTTGGTTTAGATCATGGTCCTAACTCTAGAAATGTTGACCTGTCAAAAATTGGTTTAATCCTTTATCAGAAGAAAGGATATTTCGACAGTTCCTGCAGACTAGAATTAGAGAAAAATAATGTTTTGCAAAACTTCAAAAGAAATAAATTTCAAAGGAATTTTTTGATAGTCTTCTCTTTTCTTTTTGATAGTCTTCTCTTTTCTTTTTGATAGTCTTCTCTTTTCCTTTTGATATTTTTCATTATCAGGACTGTTACCTAATTTTAATCTTGCTTTTAATTATCAGAGATAATTGCTGATACGAATGTATGGCAGGTATAGCAGCCCATTACCACTGTTGCACGTTGCACAGGTCTTGCATGTCTTCTGCATAACTGCATTGTGGATAATACTGTTAAGGCTGACCATTGTGAGCAGAACACCAGCAGAAAAGAATCAGTTGCATTTGTCTTGGTAAACTTGATGTTAACTTTGAAGTACACTCATAAATTACGTTATAGAATGAATGGCAGACCTTGTATCAGCAAGGCAGCCCTTTTTCTAGTTTGGAAACATAATATTTTCTGTTCTATGAAAGATTATTAGTAGCTTGTCCATCTCCTTAATAATAATAAAAAAATGTACTGGTTATTTTTTTTTCAAGTCATGAGGGATATGCTAACAAAATTTTGATTAAAATATCCATTCCAAAAAGCTTGAAATCTGAATGCAACCCCTTTAATCTTTCTCACTTGCCTTGTGTACCAGAGGGTATTGCTGTATGTGTGGGTGGATGAAAAAAATGAATTTCAGTGAAGTCTGGATAGGATGTTAAATGTCAATGCTGTCTTCGAAGCACCTTTATTATCAGTGATAGCTTGTCTGGTCTCAGATAAAGCAAAACTATTCAAAACATCGTAACAGAAGTATCTGTTTGTCTTTCCTCTGCTAAATGGCAGCTTATTGATTTCTTCACTGTGCTATTACAGTAGCAGAATTTGAAATGTTTTGAAAACATCCCTTAGAGCCACACAACAATAATTAACAGCATAGCAAGTGCTGAGCAGCAAGTAGCTGATAATGACAGAGTCTAATGTCGACTGAATGCAATTAATCATGGATACTACCCATAGAGCTTAGGATTTATACTTGGTTATTATAAAGCGCTGATGAGGTCCCCTCTCGATCTTTCACAATGTATGTATTAAGAGTATCTCTTCTCCATAAGCAGAAGAAAGCAGAAGGAATGCTTTGAGACTTGTGTTTCTTAATATGTTTACTATCGCTCCATTATGCAGTTAGTGACTGGTATTCTCCTAGGATGGCAGTATCATAGAGAAGCAGCAGCAGTTCATCCCTCTAATCTTTCCAGCAGACAAGACAATGGGCAATATATATGCACAATCTCAAAGTGACAAATAAGTGCCAGCATTTTGATATGGGATACCTTTACCCAGCCTAAAAACAACTTCTCATTGCCTGTCTTTGCTTAGGGTAAGCAACCATGATCAGCACTGTGTGCATACTGATGGCTTCATAATTCATATAAAATTGCATTCGTTCTTTTACTTCTCTGTTGTTGCTACCATCATGTTCCACTTGATCAATCCACTGTAATAGCTGTTTGGCACTTGACAGGTGACTAGACTCTTAACCCTGAAGTGAGTTCAGAGCAAGTGAAAGGGCATAGGAGTTTGTCATGTTGCAGCACACTTTCAATCAGACCTGAAACTCTTCATGGATGAGTAAAGAGGATCTCAGCATTCAGAATTGTCTCTCTCCAGACTCAGTTCAAACACAACTCACATCGTCACTGCATCCCAAAGAAAGAAAGCAGGAGGGTTTTTTTTTGTTTTGTTTTGTTTTTAAACTGTGGGATGTTAGGTATGCATTCCTAGTCCACAAAGGAATTCACACTGGAAAGACCATCCGTATATCTTCTTCTGTGTCCAAAAAGGAAATGCTTACCTGTCTGCTTTGAGTTTGAATTCAAAATCAAATCTGAAGGAATCTCCACTGGCAGTCAAGTCATCCAGCTGATGAAAGATGTGGTCATTGGCAGGTTGATCAAAAATCTTAGGAGCAATGACACTATATTGTTAAACATTTCACTGCATATGGTAAATAAAACATAGTGCTTGAACCTTGCTATTCCTTATTGGTAAGCAAAGAATTCAGAATTTCATTCAGTGAATGAAAGCAAATGGTCTTCAAGAACTTGAAAGAGAAGAAGAACCAACAAAATACTTCTAAGAAGATAGTGGGGCCAAAAGAATGAGCAATAATTGTTGATACGTGTGGAAGAGTTCTTTAGGACCGATTCTGAAGCCAGGCTGTTGAAACTCCATTAATGTTAATGGAAGTTTAACACACAGCTATAGAATCAGATCCCTCTTTCTTACTGCTACCATCCATTCTTTTTTAATGGAGTAAATTTGTGAAGCACATTGAAATAAGATGTAGCCTAAGATGAAGACTTAATTGGATTCCATACTTGAGCTGATACTTCAGAAAAAAAGTGAAGACCTCCACTAAAGTCATTTGGTTTTGTTAATTTTGGACAATGCGGGTTTTAGGCAGAAAACAGTATTAAACTGAGGGAATCAGAAAGAAAACTGTCATGTGGTTGGACTATTCCATAACCACTCAGCTCTGGAGCAGACGTTATAGAGAGTTGTTCTCAGTAGGATGTTATATGATATGCAACTTTTGTCTAACTTTCTGTGGTAAATTCTGTGTCCTGAAGGCAATTCATAAGAAAAGTCAACAAAACAAGGCAAGAAACATGATGGATAACAGTATCTAAAAAATACAGCTTTTTTTCATTGTTATCTCACTCTTAAGCCATTCCTCCATAGCCCTGTGGAGAGTGATAGATGGATATTACTCTACTAATACAGTGAAGTGTGATTCCCTTGTGCCCAATTTCCACAGCTAAATAGAAGAATGCAGCCCACTGGAAATCCAATTTGCAGACAAAACATAAAGCTTCGGAGCATGGGTGGTAATTAAAAACTCTATAGAACTTGCCATAGGAGTAGAAAGTCCTTATTCCAATATCTTAATCAACTGGTATGCATGAATTTTACAGTAATTCGGCAAGTATTTGCTATAGTTATAGTTATACTACTATTAATAGTTATTAACTGTTAATAGTAATTATAACTATTAATAGTTATATAACTATTGTTATAGTTGCTAAGGATTTGCTATAGTTATTAATTTATTGACTGAAATAGTTGTTTGTTGATGCTATAAGCTGCAAAAATCTTTGAATTGATTGTATTCCAGTAATAGCAGGATGTTCTTTATGCTGTTAGGAATGAACTTGCTATTTAAAATGACAGAATGTATTTATTAGTAATTAATAATAGTAGCAAGTGAAATGGCTATAGAACTGGCATAAATTTAAAGCAAAAAGCTGAGCTGGATCTAAATATTAGACTAGAGTGAAAGGGGTGAAAGGCAATAAAAGATGCAAATTTTTCATCTTTCTCCTTAAACGACTTGGCCTACTGTTGCATCATTATACCTTTTACTTTGGCGTAATGAGACCCCCAAATGAAATATCGCTGTTGAAAATAGTTTCTCCTTTAGTGTATAGTATCAGATGACGGTAATGGAAGAGATCTTATGAGTTGTCTGGTCTTTCTTATAACTGATTCCAGTAGCATGATCACTTTTCCTTTTCCATATGTGAAATGCTGCTGAGACCATAAGGTCTAATATGGGACCTCTGTATCATATAGTCTGGAAGGGTTTAGGGAAGAAGAGTTTGAGCTTCTCTCTATACAAGTTGTGCAATGGTTTCCCTGAAATGATTTGAATATCTTGCCTAAAGTGGGTATTTTTGTTTGTTTTTGTAGAAAGTGACATGTATTTCCATGTTTGTATGGTTTCTACACCTGAATTCTACTTGGGAAAAATTGGAGAGATGCTCTTCTGGATGAGTGGATTTGAAAATTGTTTCTATTTCTGTATTTATTTCTAATAAAACCCAAGGGCATTTAGTGGGTCAGTAATGAAGATGTTTGATAAAAATTCCTTTTAATAATGTCTTTCTGATGAAAATGCTCTTTTTGCAAAAATGGAAAAATGAAATAGTTTGTAGTAAAAGTTCAATATTAGAAAAAATAAAAAAGCAGAATAAAAAAAGCAGTGGGGAAAACTGAAATGATAGTTGGTCGAATGCCTGGAGGGGTCTCCACAAGTTCAGTTTCTGCTTGTAAGCAAAACAGGCAGGACTCTTTTAGTTAAGCAACTGGGAAACAAAAAAATTACTATTTTGTTTTCCTGGAAAGATAATCTTCTGAAAAATCCTCTGTGCTCCCCATAAATAAATAAATAAAAAGAAAAACCAACAGAACTGAGCTAAACAATTAATCATTATGCTTTGAGTAAGCGGAAAATTTTAATAATGCAGCATTTTATTTAAATTTTTTCTAGGATGGTATTTGTCATGTTCCACTCTAGTCCAATTAAAGTAGAGCACATCTGTAAAGCAAAAGAAATCTGGAAGCTGCAATGATTATTTTTGTTCCTATCACCTACCTTTTTCTGTCCCCGTATTTTTTGATGCATTCATTAGTATATCACTTCAAATAAAATCCATAAAACAGTATATTGATAGATTTTATATAAAACATCTTCCTTAAAACTATAGTTATGATCAGTATTTGTACATTTCAAGGAATCTGATCTGTCGCTAGCTGAAAATAGGCAAGAAGAGAAACCAAACAAAGGACTTCACATTCATTAGCTATGAAAATGCTTTGTATAGTCTCTCCTTCTTCACTATAAACTCTGAATCAGTTTTCTGACTGTTCTAAAATAGCTAAACCTGCTCGTTCAGAATTCTCGGTGTATCTAATTTTAGGTAATTTGTATCCAAGAAATGCTAGCTGAAGGTGAAAATTAGTTTAAACAGTATTACAAATGCAAATTCCTAACAGGCATCTTTACTAAAGTAGAATGAAATGCAACACTACTGAAAATAGAAGGGCTGTCCAGGCATTTTTCTTTTGTGTGTATCCTTTTGATTTTAGTCCTAAATGGACTGAAATCTATTTGTTTTGACATTAATATTAGTGGAAGCAGGATCGGTCTTGCACTTTTTTTCTTTTTCTTTTTTTTTTTTTTGACTTAGGCAGCAGCTCAAGTTTTATTTCACAGAATGTTCTCATGGTTAGGCTTTCCCTACCTTTTATAAACTTTTTTAAGACTTTGCACAAAGTATCAAAAGTGATTATTTATCAGTGGAAAATTGGAGAATTATACAGAGAATATATATTTTTAAATTTAAACTGTACTTGTGTAAGCATCCATAAAATGTTCTAGCACAATCCTGAGGATGTGTAGCTTAATGCAAAATGGTTAAAATGCCTTTTTTTTCTTTTTTTTTTTTTGCCCAGCAGTACTGTATGTTCTTAAATATTTTATTTCCAATGGAAATTAGAGTATTTATTTCATCAATTATGTAACATCAATATAGGACATATTTCTTCCCTTATATAAATAAGACAAAGTATAAAAGAGAACTGTCTGGTCAAGACAAGTTGTCAGTGATACATTGTAGTTATATAATTTACTTATTTTCTGCTTTTATCGCTTATTATCAGTACTTGTTTCACCTCTCCCCACCACAGAGCAAATGCCAGGCAAGCAGCAGAATTTTACATCATTTTCTGCTGCCCATAGAAAGAAATATCCCTTAATTTCTATGACAGTGGCTGCTGTGAGTCTGAATTAATGACTCTGTATGTGTGTTATGTTCATGATGGACATTTAGTCTTCCAGGTATAATTTTCTGTAAAGAAAAGTCATTTTATTTCCAGCTGAATAGGCACTCTATCATACTACCTAAGTCAAACAAAGTTATTATTTGGCTTTTTGCCGACTTGTACAGTATAGAAAGGTCATATTTTTAATAGCTTTGTACTCCACAGTAATCAAATTTGTAAGCCTGGAGAAATAAACTACTTGAATATATCAGTGTTCTCTGTGCATGTTTAACCACTGCTGTTCTGTTTTTATGCTGCCCTTCCTCTATTCTGCAATAGCAGAGCTGGCTGTTTTACTCTTATCTTGGTTATTAGCTTTGTACATGAAGGCATAATGTGCTAATCATAAAAAACTAGGGCTAGCTAATTTGAACTATTTCTTATTAAACTCCTGTTTTGAGGACTAAACCAAAGATACTGTCCCAATCAGATGTTACCTGGTAGATGAACAAGATTATGATACTGTAAACCTGGGTACACATAAGTGTTAATAAGTTGCTCAAATCAACAATAATTAGGAAGAACACCTGCTTTTAAAAGTCATTTTTTTTCCTGTTGCCTGGGCACTGCCTATGTGGGAAATGGACGCTGATTACATGCAAATGAAGTTTCTAAGGCTTTCTTGTGTTTCATTTTTAACAATAGTCTTGCCCTGTTGTGCATCAGGAGCAGTCCAGCTTGGTTATCGTTCAAAAGCACCAGCATGTCAAAGAGGAGCTGTGAAACCTTGAAAAGCCCGGATGAAAAGAAAGGCTAACTCTCAGCAACCGCTAGTCGTGAAACTAAATCTTGCATCAGCATTTGGGCTATCTATCTTTTTAAGCGTTAGATTACTGTGAGTTTTTTTGTGATTTTATAATCGCGGTAGTTAGGAATTGGCTTAGAGTCAAGGTGCAATCTGACTGGTTAGAGGAGATGCGTTATTAACCTGTAACGCAACAGCAGGGAATTGGGGCTGCCCAACAGGACAGTTAGTGCAATGCGTATTGATGGCTTCTAGGTGATGAGCTTTTTGTCGGACACCGAATAGCCAGGGCTAGTCACAACAGCTGCATTGCTTTGGTAACAGTTTCCTTCTTGGTCATTGGTTTAATTGACCTTTTCTTTTTCTTTCTTGAGTTTTACCTTGCATGCAATTTGGTAGCCAAACTCTGAAGTTATACAGCCTGTGGCTGCATTTCTTGGCCTCTGGAATAAGGAGACACTCAAATCCTAACCATTACTTTAAATATCCTTTCTCTGATATTTAATTGCTAAAAAAGGCGTTTAATCCCATCAGAAAGCCTAAGCAATATTGTCATGGAGACAGAAATCTTCCTCACCTGCTAGAGATTTCCATGCTAGAGTGCACTGCGAGAACTGTGGTTTATGTTTTGTCTATACACATACACGACAAAAATTGAACCCAAATTACCTAAAGAAGTTAATTTAAACTGAATTATTAAATCATGTGATTTAAACCCCTTATTCAACATTAAAGTGATCTTCATTGGATTTAGCTTAATTCACTTTAGAAGTGTCCATATAGAATTGTAATGCAGTTTAATTAATCAACTTTAAAAGCTCATTCAGTGTAATTCACTTGAGTTTCGCTGTATAGCACTACTATCCTCTGTCTAGTACATGTTCTCTGTCAAAAAGTCTGTTTTTTTTCAAACTGGTGCTTTTCATAAGCATTAGAAAAGAAGCAGCACGTTTTATTTCTTCCGAATAGTTCTTGCTTTGTGAATTGGATTAATTACAAAATACAGTAGTACTCAGTACTCACCTTTAACAGATACACATTGCTGTCTTGTTCCAGTGTGATCTAAGCCCTCTCCTGTAACTGCTTTCATATAGCAGGAAATCATAACCCAGCAGAGCACGCGACTCCAGCTAAGCATGAATCTGCCAGCTTGCCAGTGGCCACAGGCTGGCGGCCCTGTTTTATATTTTCTGTGTTTAAGTAGGCCACTGAAGCACTGGCTTGTGTGAAGTGAGCCTACCTAACTCAGAAGATTAATCATTTGTTAAGAATGTTAAATGGATGCTTCAATATGTTTGAAAAAGTTTTTTCAGAAATAGGCTTTTTAGGTGTGCACTGAGAAATAAGGAAAATGCAGCATGTTTTAGTTCTATTTTTCTTAGATCTCCAATTCATAAAATCTTTTCTTCCAATAATCATGTTTTTTTCTTTCCTACTGAAGCTTCTTAAATACAAACCAAAATGCAATGTTTTGGGTTCTAAGGCATTTTTTTCTGTTCTTTAAGAAAGACAGTTGTTCCTGTGCTAACTTATTCCAGGGTAAACTTCAGCCTCAGCTAGTTATCAGCCACTAACTTGTGTCATCTCAGAAAATGGGATTTAACTTAACAGAAATATTGACAAACTCTTAATGTATGCAATCAAGCATCACAAAATTTTAACATATGTTAATTGGAGGGTGTCATGATCATAATTGCATTCGAAGTTCTGTGACTTCATGTTCCCATGTTCCTGATAAGGTCACCATCATCTTAATGATGACTGGGCACCGAACATGAAAAACTGTTGAGTTATTTGAGACCCAGTTACACGCATTTACAAGACAAGATTTTTCTGCTTAAAGATAGATTTTAAGTTGCATAACTTTATTCCAGCAAGAGGGACTTCAGGACTGGGATGAAAGATTAAGCCATTTTTCCATTAAAAAATGGGAAAGCTACTTTGCGATATCTCTTTAAAAGAATGAATTAGATTTCTGAGTAAAGATTTGATCTGAGGAAGTAAAGGCTAATTTTAAATACTTCATCTGTCTGGTACAGAGTTCCAGGCTTTAACTGGCTCTCTGTAGGCAGAGTGGATGTGTACAGTTGAACAAATAGTCCATGACACTAACACATCACTCGTGTGACAGTTCCATTTTGGATTAGGTGATTTATTGTAGTCCACTTGCATGAGATATTATGGATAGTTTCAGTGTGTGGCTGAAGCCAGAACAAGAAAATGTAGCTTCAAAAAATGTCCTCTTTTAGGAATTGTAGGCTTTGACTTACTGTTCTTTGATAAACATTTGAAAACACAGTGGTCTTTTGGAACAAGTCTTGTGATGACAAGTGTTTAGATATCTCAAGTTTTGGTGTTTCTCTCCAAAGTTTTCTGTGAATCTGTTCTTTATGGACCCACGTATCATATCTGAAATATTATGTGACGTCTTTGCCTTTTCCCACTTGTGTAGTGCCTGCTACTTCTCCTCTCCTTTGACTGGTCCTACAGGACAGGTGTGGCACATACGTAGTGCAGCAAGGAGACATGCTGCACACTCTGGTGTTATTATAGCCCTAGTACAACCAGTGAAGCAATTGGGCTGGGATGGCAGTATCACAATGGACCTACTTCTGGTGTTTCCCAGAAAAGGTCTCCACTTTCATGGTTGCCAGTCTCAACCAAATAATCTGACAAAATGAGAGAGAGAGAAGATCATTCTCTGAAATTTTAATCCAGAAAATTCTCCTCATGAAAGGAAAACTGAGATCTTTGCCATGTTAAGAGTGCAGAGTACAAGCGATCTCATAAAATCTGTCTGTGCATTTGACATGTCCCTGTGCAGTAGCTTGAGCAGTTGGACAAATGTGGCTGCCCTCCCAGTTTGTGATCTGGGACTCCTGCAAACCACGCAGCATGTGCTACACGAGCCTTTTGACATAAAAATCACCAAGACACCATCCCAACATAGCAATGTGAAACTCTGGAAGCCAGAGCTTTATTTTGCTGGCTGGAAATGTTTTTTTAGCTTAGGAGTTAACAAACTCGGTTGTGACTGAGCTCTAACTCATCAGCAGTGTACTGTCTGTACTCTGATAATGGTGAAAGTGGTGAAAAGATTGTCTGGAAGACACTGAGGGAGAGGACAGAAAAAGAAAAGGGGCATTAACTAAAGTCAGTAAAGAACAAAGGAAGGCCATGTGAATGTTAAAGTCTATATGACAGCATATCTTTTTTATATTCTCATTAATGTTAAACAAGGGAAGTATCATTGGAAAGGCAGGTTGACTGTGAAAACATCAGTTAAGCTTGAAAATACATATTCGATGAGCATAAAATTCACTAATGCATAAATCCATAACTCTGTATGATGTAAAGGGGACTCTAGCGCTGATTTTTCTGCTTCTTTTCTGCTGTCTAAAGAGATAATCCCTGTCTCTTTAAGGAAAGTTCTAAGGAACAGATTCTGGAGAACTCTAAAACAAGAGGTTTGAGTATAGCAGAAGGTTAGCAGGTAAGCACGGAGACAAATAGTCAGGGATACCTGATCAAAGTCCCATCAGGAAGGAAGAATTGGGAGGTCTGTGTTCATTACATGATGAAAACCCATGAAGTCAGCAGAGAGTTGGTGGAATACAAGAAAGAAAACCTAAAACTTGGGATTTCCAAAGCCACTGGAGAGAATGAGCATGTGGTCTTGCCTCTAATAGCTACACAATTTCAATCTTAACATCTTAACATTTTCGGTTGTTTAACAGAATGTAATATGTAATATAGTGTGTGTATGCAGTATGTAATATCATCTGCAGTCATTGTGCTCGATACAGCATGCTGGGGTGTGAAAGGACAGTGCCCGAAATCTGCCTCCTGCCTACCCTTTCTTCTCTCTGCTTTTCCTGGGGGCTGGGTGGAAAAGGACATTAGCATGAACTATCTGATCTCCCTCAGTGAAAGGCCAAGATCCAGCTCCTCTGTAGGGAAGTTTCCTACTCTGTCCCATGAGTGCTCAGCCCATATCACAGTCTTAACTCATGTAAAATACCTGGCACATATGACTTTTCATATTTCAAGCGTGGTTGTCTTTGCTGTGTCTAGTGCTGAGCACATTTTTGAGCTGATGGCTGTCGTGCTCTTGTAGGTGCTTCCAACACCAACATTGGGAGTATGCAACGAAAAGCAGTGATGGGTTAAGGGAAAGTAGAGGTAAGGGAGAAGGGGTAGTGCAGGGTATAGATAAATATTGAAAGGCAGGTATGCAACTAATTTTCCATAGTGCCAAATCCTTAGTCCCATGTAGTATTAAAGACAGAGGTCAAATCCATTTCTAATGTATTTTACACAACAGCATTAAGCAATTCTCTGAACAAAAAAAGAGAGTGCTGTTAACATTATTTAGAAAATGACCCCCCCAAGCATTGAGAAGGGCAGAGTTTACACTACTGAGCAGCTATGCAGCTAATTGCTTGCCTTTAAAAGACTGATAGATTGCTTGATAATGCAAGTGATGTGTATTTAAACCAAAAGAGAAATCACCTAGTGATTCCTTAATTGCATTCATTTGTACAGTGAAAGAAGTAAGTTGTTCTCTTAGGATTTCAGGCAGCGTTCTGTAACACTGGCCTTCCCATGGACGCATTTCATAATGGCACAAATTCCAACCCAGCAAAAATATGAGTGTGAGATCCGGGAAGAAACTGTCATACTCTGAAATAAAACGTTTCAGTAAAGGTAGCAAGATATGAATTCTGCTCTCATCCAGAACCAAACTCAAATGCCATTGTGAATGTGCTTCTAATTGTTTGGATCATGCAAAGTATTACTGATACAGGTAGCAAGTACAAGAGCTGTCTGGGAAGCAAGTATTCTAGTTTACAGGCATCTGAGAAACACATGAAGAGACTAAATGGAAAGGCTGGAACAAAGAAAGCATGGGGTGAAGGAGTGGCAAGGTCTCTTATGCTTGTTTTCCCTTCCTTTTCTACTGAAATATTTATATTGCAGCACTGAGACAGCAAAGGGTTAACAACCAAAGACAAAACCCAGTGTGACCGTCAGGTCTCTGTGCAATCATCAGCAGAACTAGCTATTCTAGCCAATTTAATAGCTTGAAAATGAACTCATTAGTGGTCTTTTATCAGTGGAAAAAAGTCTATTAAATCCGGATGTGTGAAGAAGCAGTACGGAGGCTCATTTCCATCCCACTTGTGACCTGAACAAATCAGAGAAATGCTTTTCAAGGAACAGGGTCAGGCTTGACTGCAATAAGATATTTTCTATACACAGCACCCAACTTGTATCTTTCCTTCAAGTTTCTGATGCAGTTAATTTTAATTTACAGTCTATTTGTCACTCCCTTTATCTCTCCCTCTCACCCCCTCCTCAGTACCACTGTCATCCATAAACATGTGGGCTGTTTATACTTTATAAAGAGAAAATGTAGCACAGGCTGTTGGATTTCATGATACACCTGCCTAGTGATAGCCCTCAGACTGGTCTGAACTCCACTTCTCGTTGTCCGAGGCAATCAGTAAAGATTCAAATCCTCATCGGCAAACTAAAGGCCCCACCAGAACAGTGCTGATTGACGTTAACTTGGGACCTAGCCAAAGCTATGGTCAGAGGCAAAACGTACTCTAGCCTTGTTCTTGCTCCTTTGGCGAATAGGAAGCCAAATGTGAAGTGTTTGTGATATGCGTTCATAGAAAGAGGCAAAAGCATTATTTATTGGAGGTTATTGAAATCACAGGATAGTGAAATTGTTATGGGATTATTTCTGAAAAGTTCTGTTTTCGTATTTTTTGTTTCTGATGTGATGCTCAATGCTAACCTGAGACTAAAATACAGTGTTTCCCTCAGAAGGCGCTGTATCTGTGGGATAATGCTGTCATACAGCTTGCTTTCTTTTAGGAACAATCCACAATGAGTTTTAAATCTTTAGCCTCTCCTGAAGAACAGCGTTTAAACACTGTTGTTAACGAAAAGATTCAAAACTTGCCTCATGTCTTGGCATGAATGAGTTAAGTATCTTTATGGGAATAATTATAAAAACAACTACTTCAGACACTTCTGAAACACTGCAGTTCCACAACAGATGATATTATAGTTCCTATAGAACTGTACGTTATCACTACACACGTCATGAAATAACACTGCCTTCAACACTGTATGAGAGAGACTGTTTTCCTTTTTCCTTGCAACTATTTGGTCAAAAGTTAAACTCGTAATGGAATTAAATTATTTTTTTAATTTAATTCCAGGCATTTTATGCACATGTATTTAAACTTGCATTACTTAATAATATAGTAGGATTACTTAATGGCCTGTCATCATGCCCTGAAACATAACCCTCTTATTCCAGTCTTAGCTCCCTTATGAATTGAAAATCCCAGCTATGGTAAACTCCTTTGAAATGATTCTGGGATTTTACAGTGAGTCTATGGGCTAGTTTGGGACCACCAAACTCATCTACTGTTGTCTGTTAAGCCAGGCATGAATTGCACATCTCTGGGGCGAAAATTCACTTTATTAACCCCCCGGGTCACTCAGCTACCAAGGCAACGGCTTTCTGCATTGAGTAGCTCCATAACTAAAGCATCAGCCACACGAAATCCAAATCTCTTGATTACAGCAGCAGCTGGTAAACCTCAGTCTGGGCACATAAATACTTCCCAGAAGTTTGTTTAGCTCTTAGCAGAAGCTGTTCTCCTTCAGTTGCTTTAGAAGGAGCAAAATTGGAAATTGTTCCCCAGTCTGCGTCGCTGGTCCAGAGTCAGTGTGATAACTTGATTCACATGGTCTCAACCTGGTGGCAGACCACAACACTTTTTCTGCCATTGCCTTGTGTCCTTCCTGCATGCCTTGTCCTAGGGGGTGCCCAAGAGTCCAGAAGATCTGGAAATGTTGTTTGCTCGTCTTGTAGATGCTGTAAGGTTTGCTGAGAGTCTGCCATGTATTCTATTGTGCATCAGAAGAAGAGACGTAAGGGGTACTTCATGCAATGCAATCTGAACTTGCACTAAATATTTGCAGTTAAAACTGTGTATTTATTTAATATTTTAGGGTAAACAGGATTTTACCTAGGAAAGAGGTTCCATCCTCTTAGGGCTTCTGAAATCCAATTTAATTCCTGTGTCTCTATCAAAGACATGAAAAAGATTGTAAAATTATAAGAATACAGCAAGTCGAAAACTGTTGAACAAATAAAGCCCTGTCTGATTTAAGGCGTTAAGATTTGTTTCCTTATGCGCTGGTGTATGTATTGCAGCACAGCCCGGCTATTGTGGAGCACTGCTAGGCATGTACCATTATTACAGAGCATCATTCAATCTACTTTCTCGTGGAAGCTTTTGACACACTAAATTTGTTTATAAAATTCCACTGTGCTTTGCTTAACACATCTATAGACCAGTAGCTGTGTGTATTTGTTGCTGCGAAGTAATTTTATGTTATCTGAAGTGCTATTTTTATATTTCAAAGTCTTTCTCCACACGTCGCTGGGAATGTTAAACTCTCACAGAGCAAGGGGAGAGAAGCATTTAAATAACACGTGTACAGATAACATGCTGCCTTTTATTCTTTGTTCTTGCAAAGTATGTGCTGTACAAGAAAAGAACATGGTCACCTATCCCCTTGCTAGAGAAACTGTCATTCCTAATTCATTTATACAGAGTACTTAAGATGCCTTAAGCAAACTAAAATAGCTCTAAAGGAAAATTAATCTAGTTTGACTGGAGCAAACTTTTTTTTTTTCCTGGTGTGTAACACATTTGTTAAAGAAAGAGGTCGTGCTGCTTTTCTAGGCCTGTTCACAGGGACTGTTAATAAAGTCCTTTGCCGTGCTTGTGTCCTCTCTCCTTGGCGGGAGGACAGCAGCACAGGCAGTCACCAAATGTCTGTCCACATCAAAGTGCCGAGTCGGATGTTTCCATTGGTACTCGGGCTCCGTTCAGATCCAAACGGCACAGCATTAGCTCTGTGGTTTGGGACGAAATGCTGCGTATTGCTCCTCTTCCTCGCCCACCAGCCAGAGGAAGGCAGGAGTCACCCAGCCCCGCCGGCATCAGAGTGGTGACGCCAGCCTCAGACATCTCCCTGTAGAGCAATGGAGAAACGAAAGGAGCAAGTCCTTCGGGTCCGAGAAGGGCATCGGGCTCGCAGGGTCATGCCTGCAGGGAGGTGACTGCATCTTCCCCTTGCCTACAAGCGAGCTCCCAATAATAACCCTACACGACATTATCCCTTGGCCTTGTCTAAACTAGGCACATAGATATGTTGAGCAGAGACCCTAAATAGCATGATTTAACCTCTTCTCAGCAACAAAGTTATTGAGGACGCACACGTCGACTGTGAAAGCCACCTCATTCTTCTCGCTTCTCAGGGACCCCCGTTCCCTTTTGGGGAAGGATTTGTACTTTGTTGTTCTGTGAACCAAGATTTAAAGTAGTAATAGCTACATGATTTTTCTAGGGATGCTAATGAAAATACTGAAGTAGGAAATAACATAACTATGCTGCAATAGACTCCCATGAACTTACTCTTTTTTTTTTTTCAGAAAGAAATGTAGCACCCTGACATATATGGTAGTCCTTATCATATGTACTGCTCCCTGTCAGCTTGGTATAAATGTCAACAGTACTATTCCTCAAAATAGCAATCAAGATTAATTAATGAGTAGTGTGTCAAAATAGCAACCCTTCTTTATGAAGTTGGATACTTTCACGAAAACTATAAAAATCTTGCTAATGGTTGTACGGTGGAATTTAATGATACTATTGCATAACAGTAATATCACTACTAGATTTTGCAGAGTTTTTTTCCTACCTCATTAACACTCACAAATTATTTAAGAGCTAAATTCTGTTGTCTCTATTCATGGAAAATATTTGAACTTTTGTCCTTAAAATGTCTTCCAGAGAATAATAATAACCACTGTCAATTTTCAAATTCAAATCTAGGCAAAGAAACACTAATCTGAATTTGTATTTGTTTCATTACTTATGTTAAGGTGATGTAAATACCTCTATGAGGAAAGATTTAAAAAAAACAGATTCACCAAGGCGCACAATTTTATTGTCAAAAAACTCTAGATATCATACTGGTTGCAAGTGAAACTATTTAGGAGCAAGGTGAATGGATTGCAGTTTTTATTTACATACTAAAGAAAAAGTCCAAAATTCTGTTCTAGCATAAATGAAGAAAATATTTTTGAGAAAATATTAGGAATATTAAGAAAAATATTAACAAAATATATTTTTGTCCAAATACACATTTAAAAAAATCTTAATTACATATATGTAGCATCTCAACATTTTGTATACATTTACAAATTGTACTGCCATAAAACATTATGTGGACGTTTAGAGTGGGACATTTCTATAAGACAGCAATTTATTCCAGTAGTTCTCTAGTCACCCCAAAACTACATTAAGCACATCTCCCAAAAGTCTTGGCCGGTAGTTATCTCTGTAATATTATCTTTTCTGTAAACATAACTGGTCTGTATATGCTTCACTGTTACAGAGTGTTGTAAGAGCTAATATAAGTTAGATAGTGGCAGGACCATTTACTGTATATTTTTTATACAAATGTCTTTCTGGGTTCTGGTTTGAATCCTGTGAGATACAGATGTTTAAAAATCATAGCATTAAGAGCATGATGTGTTTAAGAAACATCATACATAGCCTGAAATGCTCATCCTAAAGGTCTGGTCTTAATATTTAGTAATTACTGATTTTTGGATGTTTAGTCATACAAGAGAATGTCATTTTAAAGAGGTAATAATTATGTTTAAGCTATTGCAATATTATAGTCTCATTATTATTATAATTCCTGGTGCACTGGGTTCAAATGCATTTTCTGTTGCTGACCAACTGACTGCCTGTGCAGTCCAGGACATGCTGAAGAAATCGTACCTTTCATTTTGCTTTGATGGAGAGTTAACAGAGAGTGTTACTCTCAGTTGAAGGAGGATTGTGCTACTGCACAGATCCCCAAACAATGGTGAATGCCACCTCATTGTAAAAAAAAAAAAAGAAAAAGAAAAAAAGTCTCATTAGTTCTCTTTGCTATCATTTCCTGCCAGGTTATCAGCCTTAAAGCTCTCTTTTAAAGTGTCACACAGCTGTTTTTAAAATAGGAATAAATGATCTTGGGACTTTTTGAAGAATACTGGCTTTTTTCCTTTAACAAATTAGAAGCTGAAGGAAGAGAATTGAAAAAAAAAAAAAGTGTCTATCTCTCCTCCCTGCTCCATCCAAACGCTGTCCTTTAGGCAAGATCTTTCAGTGATATACTGTCTCCTGATTGTCATCGCTTGTACCACAGAGCAGCAACTGTGAAAAGCTGAGGAAGGCAATGTTATTGCACCAGTCTGCAGAGTGCTGTAAGTATTAATATGGTCATGTAAAAATTCCTAAATAAATTGCAATAATACTAACAAGATGACAATAGTATCAGATAATGACTTACATTTCTGACCCCCCAATGTCAAAATTTTCACGTTCAGACAGATTAACTTCATAAAGCCATTACAGACAGACATAGAAAATATAGTTTCTCTGCCATCTGAGCTGCTACAGTCTAACATGACTGAGTTTTGAAGAAGCCAATGCGTGATTGTTTTGATTTAAAGGAAAGAGAGGTCACATTTTTACTGCATAGAATTATGTCTGTAGGGGACATATTTAGATAATGCGGGCTGTGTTTAAGGACAAAACAGTCTTAAGAGTGTATTGATTTAAACTGTCGAGTATGTTTTGTGTTATAATCTTTTATTAATCGGAGCGGTCACTACAGAACCGAATGTTCTCCTCATTCCTGACAATGATTTTGGCGTAACTGGCTCACCCTGATTTCAGCCGACCTTTTTACAGCCGCTAGCGAGTCTCGGATAACAGAGTCTGAAAGGTGAGGTGCTCAGCTCGCAAACATTGATTGTGGTACCTGAGGAACGTGGACAAACGCGGAGTGCGAGCCCTAGAGCATAAATCACCCAAGCTTCGTCTGAGGGGCATCTTTGAACGCAGACAGGTAGAAGGCAGACCTGGGAGCAGGGGTCTCTCAGGTGTTGTGCGACCAGCAGCTGGGAACGGCCTCCCGTGACCTTGGCATCTCCTGAAGGAATACCCTGACCAGGCCTCCAAGGTTGCTGGGGTAAAGTGGTAAAGTGGGTTAGTAAGAAACAAGCTTTCATGTGACTAAAACCTGGGTAAATATCTGTCCCAGTAGTTCCAGTTATGCTGATAGCACTTTGCATTTGTCTGGGTTTCCCCCCCAAAAAGAGGGTAGCCAGAAGATGTAATAGAGACTGCGTAGAGGCATAATATGAATAGTTATAAATGTATTTATATAAATATAAAGCACCAATTTGTAAAGTTCAAGAACAGATGCAGCATGATTCACTTTCTACCAGCTGTTTTTTCCACTTCTTCTCTTTGTTTTCCTGCTCAGTTAACTTTTAACACGAGTGAACTGCTTTGAACAAGACCTTTGTTCGCACACTTTAGTACTTTCATTTCTCTCCTGATGCCTGTTGTGCACAGGAAGCCTAAAGATATTTCATTACTGAAGTGTGTGAAAGCGAACCAAATGGACAAAGTACACTCTTAATTGATTTTCAAGTTTGTTGGTTATGAGGGGTGTACAAAACAGTGTAGACAGATTAAGAGCATATTTTAATTTTATCCCAAACTCTTTACTTTCTGGAGCTGGACGTAAAAGTACTTAGCAGGTGCTGTGGCGCACGGCTGTCACCATGAGTCCAGAGCAACACTAGAATTCAGGGCTTTGGGCTTGCCAAGCGCAAGCCGCTAGCGCTTGTCCTTATACCAGCAGGAGTGTTTGTGATCTCATGCACGCAACCATTAGCAAGTAACTTACTGTCGTAACGTTTGGGCAGATCTTCCAACGTGCAGAGCACAGAGGAAAAATACAGCAATATTGCTGTGTGAGTTAAAAGGACGCATAGACCTGAGGAAGACCCAGGATCACATCAACTGATTCTGTACAAAAGTCTAACTAGAGAGGCTCACGTAGGCTTGTAAATGCAAAGAGACTCCGAGGTTTGTGAATATCATTTTTGTCATACGACCGTACGAGTGGCCCCGCTGGCTCCATTCTGTACCTCAGCGGCCTGCAGTGGGCATGACGGCAGAGCACACGCTGCTCTGAAAGCTCCTTCACCGTCCACTCATCAGCAGCTAAAGCATTTCCTGAGCTAGAAATAGAGTCTTTGCATCCCTACAGGTGTAATATAATAAAATGGTATTGCATAGAGAACTTGATTAGCATATATAAATTGCCCAGCATATGACGAATCGGTCTGATTGCATAAGGTAACCTCAGAATCTGTTGATTTCAGAGTGCTTTTGAGTTTACTGTTTATGAACTATTCTTTCTAGAGCTGCCTTGGTGCATTTATCCCAAGTTTAGCCAGATTTACGGATCCGTTCCTGTAAGTGCTAAATGCCTTCCACTCATAGTTAATTCAGTACAAGTCAAAGTTGCGCACCACCAGGTTACGAGTCCTCGCTTTGGTGCTAATCCCCATCCCTGTCATCATTTGTTTTCTTATTCACTGTATGATTGACTCCATTGCCTGGATTCCAGTTTCAGAAAACTCTTCTTGGACCGCTTATACTATCCTAACTCCTGAATGACACAAAGTGTCATTTCTCTCTATTGCACACTGCATTTAGAGTACCGATCAGACCTGCAGATCTTTCACTGCCTAGAAAACTGTTCCTATTTAAAATCTGTTTTGATACTGTTTTCAAACCCTTGAATATATATAATATTCCACTTTTAGTTGGTATCTACTAGTATATTTTATTTTCCTTGAACAAATGCTTCAGTATGTGTCCCTATTCCCCTCTTACTGTAGGTTATTATTTAATGAGCTTTAATGGGCTTAGATGCTGAGATGGATAGATAGATAGAGTCTCCTTTCTACATTAAATATAATGTGTTGCCATGGAGATAAGTTCTTCTCTATCTGACAAGTGACAAAGAAGCCAAAGAAGGCATTGCCAAAATAGTTCAATGACTGGAAATGTGACATTAAAAAAATCTTTTTGCCACTGAGCTAAATTATTTATTTTGCCTCTCTTTTTGCTGTTCTATTTTCTCTCTTCATCTTTCTGAGACCATAATTTAACATCTCTACTCCTGCTAAGAGAACTGGCAGACATGTCCCTTTGGAGCCTCTCCCAGTTCTGCTCTGTGAGCTGGAATACACGTTTCTCAGCGACGTAACTGGCATTTATCTCCCTTGTCTTCCTCTGTGTTCCCTAGTCAGCAAAGACTAAAAGGCTTTTCTTCTTCCCAGACCCATCCACCAGTCACTTGTTTTTTTCATGATCCGTCATCTAGCGGTTCACTGTGCAGCACTGCGGGAATCGCACCAGCTGGGATGGCACACCAGCTTGTCTCCTTTTGGGTTTTACAGTCGCACTATTTCAGCTTGTCCTTGGTACTTCTCAGAAGCTCTTTGCCATTGTGTGAATAACTATCGGTTTAACAGTTTAGGGTTTTTTCGTGGGGTTTGCTGGTTTAATTGGTTAGGTGGATTGAATAATCCATTTAAAATATACACCTGTCAGGGTAGGGCTATACGATCACCATTCTGCACGTGTTCAGATGCACACTGAAGCACAGGAGTCAAACTGTTTTATCTCTTTCCTTATTAAAGCAATCAGTAGGAGGAGTACTGCCACCGACCGATTTAATCCCCAGCACAGCAATAAGGCCTGGGCCCTCAGAAAGCATGAGACAAGTTGGTATTCTCAACAGAGGCAATGGCAGAATAGTGGAAATAGTATGAGAAAAGGGAAGGAACTATATTGACCCTGAATGCTCCGAATTAACCACCAAGTCCCATGCTAAAGGTAAACTTTCCAAGATTATTCTTTTTTTTTTTTTTTGAAAAGGCTCCTACTAAGGCTGCATCTTTCTGCACCAACCATTATCCTGGCTTGTGTCTCCCAGCTTTAGTATATTCAGAGCTGTACAATTTATTTCTTTCCATAAGGACTGACTGAATTTCATACCTGTTATGTAAATACCAGCATCCTTAACAAAACTTTTGAGTTACAGGAGTACACATGGCAGAGTTTTCAGAGCACTGCGCAGTGAACCACTAGATCAGGAAGCCTAAAATTCCCCTCATGCCCTGTTAGGGAAGCTCACTGCTCTCTTTATTGCATATTAATTTATGGAAGATGTATGTGTCAAAATATGAAAGACAAATATGTTTGGATTGCAGTGAAGTGGAGCTCCTGTAAATATACAAGATATATTTTTCAAATTGCTTAGAATTTGTGCTTACAGCTTTTCAGTCTATAGAAAAGTTTCTTATCTTTTTTACCTGAATATTAAATATTACCCATTCAGTAGTCTTCTGTTCAGCAGACTGATTGGTCATCTACCTTACCAAATGTTATTTTTCTTCCCTAGCTGGATGATCTAGGCGTTACAGGCAACTCATTTCCAACTTCGTTGCTAAATTTTCACCTCTAATGAAAATCAATATAATTTAATCATATAATTTTATTTCATGCAACTAAGTTGCTATTTATTTCAATGCAACTAGTCAATGAAGTTCTTCATTTCATGTATCTGTAAGTGTCAACAAAAGTGCTACTCTCTGGTATAGATGAGAGAAAGCAGGGAATTCGGGAGGCAGGAGGCAAGAAGAGAAATAAATTTTAATAATAGGAAAGAGATATGTCACTTAAAATGGAAAGAAGAAATTTTCTGATCATTGCATTTAATAGCTCCTGAGTCTTTTTTGCTTAAAATTAATTAGTTCCATGAAAATTTGGTTGTCCCGATTAGCAGCTATTCTGTCAAGCCTTCTTTCAGTTATATATGTTCACATTTGGGGGATTTTGTCTTGATTTTTCAGGTTTGAATATATCAACTGAAATCACTTAGTTTCACTTGGCTTCACACTAAAGCTATTAAAATTCCTGTCATTTTCTTTCTTTGCCGTAAATTGGAAGACATTAGGGAAACATTCAGTGAAACCGAGCTGAGCTTTTAAAAAAGAATTTGTTTATTTCAGGTTTTCCTGTGAATGTTTTACAGAGGAATTTTCAAAATAATGGTTTCAAAAATGTGGGGTACAAAGCATTCTGGAATTTTTGC
Organism: Apteryx mantelli; assembly: GCF_036417845.1. NCBI lineage: Eukaryota > Metazoa > Chordata > Aves > Apterygiformes > Apterygidae > Apteryx > Apteryx mantelli. The sequence continues at coordinate 157,777,277 of NC_089979.1, forward strand.
ATTGAGCAATGTTGATATGCCAGAGTAAAACATATTTAAACATTCCAGAATCAAAATGTCTTTTCAGTTAACCATCTTAATGATGAAGCTACATCTATGATAGTGCAGTGTACTGAGAGGGCTCTCGTGTCTGGGTTCTCTTGTACACATTCTCCTTTATAAGTCAGGGCATATTTCATAAAACCATTAAGTCACAGAAATGGTGGTTGGAACAGATCCCATGAGGTCTCTCTAGTCCAGCCTCCAACTCAAAACAAGACTGTCGACAACACTGGATCAGGTCAGCATGGCTTTGTCTAGCCAAGGATGGAGACTCCACAGGCTCCTTGGCAACCTGCTCCATAGCTCCACTACTCCCACAGTGAAAAGGCTTTTCCTAATCCCTGGTTTGAACTTCCCTAACTGTCACCTTTCTGGCTCCCCTTCACACAGTTGTAGACTGTTACTGGATCACTCCTTAGACTTCCCTTCCCCAGACTAAATAAACCCCTGATGTCTTGGGCTCTGTGCTCTGGGCCTTGACCATCTATGTAGCCTTCTGCTGGACCCTCTCCAGTTTCTCAGTATACCTCTTAAAGTGAGGGACTCAAACTTGGACACAATATTCCAGACCTAGCTTTGCCAGCACCAAGTGGAGGTGGGTAATAGCTTCTCTTCATCTACTAGCCAAGCTCTTCTTGAGGTAGCTCCGTATGCATTTTGCTTTATTTGCAATGAGAGCACACTATCAGCTCGCATTCAGCTTGACGTCCACCACTATCCCGGATCTTTTTCAGCAAGTCTGTTAGTCAACCAGTCGCTTCCCGGTGGGTAATCCTGCCCCCAGTGCAGAACTATTCACTTCTTATTGAAGACCCTGAGGGTCTATTGATTTAGTCCTCTCTGGGGTAAGGCTTTTCCTTTTGGAGTCCTCCTAATTTGGGATCATTCGCAGATTTGCTGAGTGTGCAATTCTGTCTCATTTTCCACATTGTTGAGGAAGATACTGAACAATATAAGCCTTGCGGCAGTCCCAGACAAGGAAGTTGCTGTCCTGCAGTTCCCATGATGGACCACATATCTTGATTTCACTTTGTAGAGAGAGTATTGAAGAAAACATATAAATGACAGATTCCTAATCAGCTCTTATATTAGAGCAGAATATTCTTCATGTAAGTCTTCTGAATTTGGAAATGATTTTTCTCCTAATTTGCATGAGTAGATAACCTGTTCTTTCACAGTTTAACAATAGTAATCAATATTATTGGAAAGGTTTCACTTTTTGTATTGAGAAGGCATAATTCTGAGAGAACAGAATTGATTTTTTTAGAGCCTTGCTAACTAATAAGCATCATAATTTTCTTCTCGTTTAAAGAAATTCCTTCCTCTTACAGATGTCCATCTGGGTGCAGAAAAGTTTCTGTGAAATGTTATTAGTGTTTAAGAAGAGGTATTAGGTACTTGTCAAGACCTTTACTGTTGGCAGACTATAGGTGTTCACTTCAAATCTATACGCAGTGTTTATTTTAGTATACATTCTGTGCTAAGAAAATGAGCTGACAACTAATTATCTGCACAGTTTAGCAGAAGTCACTTATGCCAATTCCAGTTCAACACCACTAAAGTGAACATTCATCATTTCCATATTGAAGTATCATTATTCAGAAAGGGACATATACAGAGCGGACTGGAGCAAATGTAAACCTCAATGAATCCAACATGTATAGCCAACACTTACACCTGTGCTTATAGAGCCAGCATACTTCAACCATGGCATGGTTCAGGTTCACTTTTTCATTATTTCTGATAAAGAAAGGCAGAGAGGATTTACATAATCAACGTACATTTTAAAAATTGTTTCTTTCCACATATCAAAAATCTAGGCAAACTTTTCTCCTCAGAAATGCAGATGGAGCTCGGTTTCACTTCAGGGCATGGTTATCCAGACTCAGACTCATTCCTTAGATAAAAAGTGGCTGTTTTGCCAGATCTCCAACATTAGTCACAGGAGAACTCAGACTTTCTTGCTGCCTCTGAGATTATCATTACGCTAGTAATATCCCTCCTCTCCTTCCAGTGGAGAATGCCTCTCCCACAGTTGGTGAGCATGCTCTCACAAAGCGGATGCTGTCCACTCTTCCCCAGATTTCTCCCTCATTCTCCCTCTCATTCTCTCTCTCTCTCTCTCTCTTTCTCTCTCTCTCACACACACACACACACACACTCGCACACACTCACACTCACACATCCTCATCACTTTCTAGCAGCAAGCATGTTCTTGACATTTTACCAGTTGCAAAGAGGGCAAGAATCACCTCTGAATAAAACTGGTTTTTAGACAGTTGAGTGAAGCGTTGACTACCTGCATGTCAGATGAATGTGTTCTCCTAAGGGTTTTGGAGAGAGAACTCTAACCTAAAGGGGCTGTTCAATTATGTAACATTTCTTCTTTTATTTCTTACTGCTTACTGATGACAGCAAAAGGATGGACTGACTTGGTGCTTTAACCAATGCTGTAGCCATGAGACAGTTTTATTTCTAGTTTATTAAGTCTTCTGGCAGCTTACATATGTGGAGGGATTCTCTTGGAGAGTGAGCAGGTGGACTTATCCATCGTTGTTAAAAGTTGGCTCAAGTCCTTTTGCAGACCTACTGCCATGTTGTCATCCTGGGTAACTTGGTTGCTTGAGTGCTGGACAGTTAGTTCATGTGCTAACTCCCAGGATCTGCTTTCAGGGTCTTTGCTATTTTATATCCACCTGCTTCCTTCTGGAAATGTGATTAGACTGTAGGGCTAGAGCCTTCACTGCTCTGTCAGTGATAAATAACCACTGCTTGTCATTCCCACTGATCGTGCCATGAATACTGTTATGCTGTCCTTAGCAGATGTTCTTTGATGAAAAACTTGCAGACTAGCTAGGATACAAATCTGATCAGAGAAGGTTTGGGAAATAGGTCTAGTCCCAGTTTTAGGACTCAGACCAAATATAGATTCTTTGTTTTTTAACAAACATCACCAGAAAGCCTGGAACACTTCCCTTCCACTCAGTCTGAATGTTCTTCATTAAATACCAAGTAGCCGTGACCAGAAACATTTGTCCTCAGGCTGCCTCCGCAGTCCTCAGCACTATTTTAGAATTTTAGAATTATTATTTTAGACTTTTCCTGTGTCAAAGTATGGACTTCCTTTGTTTTTTGTTTGTTTGTTTACCTGTATTCTGATAGTAGTTTCTACTATCAAGAAAATAGCCTCTAGACAGAGAAAGAGGATGGAGAGATGTGCATTACTGGCAACATGGAAAGAAAACAGCACCATAATTTTGATGTACATTCTGCCTCATACCTCTGCATCCTTCCTGCTTTCAGAAACCACTTTCTCTAAATACCAAATCTTCATCCATTGTCTGCTGGATAGGTAGAAGAACTTTCTGTAATTTTATAAACAGAAATAGATTATTAGTTGTCCTTCATCATGTCTTTGAAATGGTTTCCTTCATAAGCATCAAAGTATACGGTTCATGCATTTGGATCAAAACAAAAGATTTATGAGCCACCTTTCCTTCCATTTATGTAGGTTTTACTTTAATATCAGCAGAGCTACACTTATTTACAGAGAAATAATCATGAAAATTAATCTTCTGCCTAATTTTGCTGCTCCTTTTTTACTTGATGTTTTCTCATTTCCCTCTGTTTAAAAATAAGGATTGTAAGCATTTCTCTCTGCTGTTTCTGGTGCAGCATCTATATAAAAGATATTGAATAGTTTTTCACACAGATGTCCTCTTCTTGATAAGGCCTGGCAAGGCAATTGTAATTCTTCAGATGGAAAGGCTTCAGGAGCTGTATTTGTTTGGTAGACCTCTTAAAAGAAATTAGTGAATGTTAGGCCTGATAAAAAAGGCCATAAACAGTCCTGGGAAATGAACTCTGTTATTTATCTACCAAACAGGTACAGCCTGATATATCTCCATGCTGATCTTCAGGGATTATTCCGTCCGTGATCTCCACAAGCAGTTTAATCTCCATACCCAGGTTTCTCATGGTTTCTGTAATCAAACTGCCAGCTCATATTGGTTGTGGCACTAGTTTGCTAAGAAACAATTTAAAAATATGATGAGTTGAACTGGGAATAGTCTCTTGAACTTTTAGGGAAATCAAATAGGAGAGTGTAGCTCCTTTTGAAAGTATCGGGCTTGGCTCTTTATGCACTGGAAGGATCATGGCTGAGATTACTGGTACCCCCATTGCTGTCAATAAGTATTCCTGTTGTTATTTTTAGTTACAGTCTTAGTTTCAGGAGGTAACTGAGCCTGATCATACTCATACTACTTTCCCACCAATGTGGCTCTTTTGACTTTTCCTTTACAGTAGTGTGAGAGAAAAATTTGATGTGTTAAGGAGATATTTTACTCTTCTGTAATCACAGAAAGGGTAATATTCTTGGAATGAAATAGGAAAAGCAGAGAGTAGTGTAGCTGAAAGCAAGCCTTGAACATTCAGTAGAAAAATGAGGTTTGGGATGCATAAAATTCCTGTTTAGGCAAGTTCAAACTAATTTTATGAACCGTTCACCCAGCTCAACTTTCTTTTTCTATCTCATTTTCCTTACCAGCTAAAAACAAATATAGCAAACATCAGTAGACCTTGAAAAACACATTAAAATTGTGCACAAGGTTCCTCCTTTCTTTCAATATATCTCAGCTAAATTGAAACACCACTATTTTTTTGAGATGACAGCTTTCAAGAACTATGGTATGATTTTATCTTTAATTTTATCTTTAAAAAAAGAATATATTTTAGTTCAGTTTAAGAAATTTATGCAATGATATACTACAGTATATATGGTAAAGAATTATTAAAAGCCACCTTCAAAAACAAAATGCATATACCGAGTCATTTAAAGCTCTGCATGTGTGTTGCTTGTCTTTACAAGTTGTTAATTAATAAAGTTGTAAAGCACAAAGAACCTACAATGAAAGGCATTTATAATGATGTTGGATTGAAAGGTATATTATTGCAGTTGTATGCACTCATTTCCTTCTTTATTACTGCTTTGTGGCTATGAATTGGTATTTCTATCCCTGGGAATAGAAAGTTTCAAATTAATTCCTTAGACCGCAACAATAGTCAAGCAACTCCAGTGACTGCTCACTGCTGGTGCTGTTAGATATGATGTGAGCTTTCATATGGACGGATCCGAGTTAGAAAATAGATGCTATTAAATGCTCCCAGATTCAGTGGTATGGGTAGCTGGCAGTTTGACTAGGCTTCGCAACTTTAGAAGGCTCTTCAAAATATACATTCATACACTGGAGAGTTTTGCTGTTAATATAAGGAGTACCCAAATGTATGTACTTCTGTTCCCTCCAAGAACAGGCAAAGTAATTGCCTATTTTAACCAAACAGGCAAACAGAATGTCCATCAGGCAGGGCAATGTAAAGGAACTGTTTGAAATCATTAGAAATGGTTGGTGGAGCTGGCTCAAGCAATTCAATTCTGGTGTCGTTTTCTTGACTCTGGCGTTGTTTTTCTGAGTTCCTTGCTTATAATCATCGGCAAGGAGAGTCAGTGTATGTTTTGAAGAAGAAATACAAGGACATACTCTGGATTTTATGGGTCAGTATCCTGCCTTGTAACACAGATCAGCTATGGGAAAAACAGGCCATACACACTAGCTATTGCACCTTGAGAAGGAAGGGCTCAGGTGTTGTGTTGAAGGCTGCAAGCTCAGTGTGGGGACCCTGAATCTGATGGACTTCCAGTGCTTTTCTCTTGTCTTCAGTAGGATCAGGATTACATATTGGAATTTGCCTCTCATGGCCAAAAGATCACAAGAGATTTTAGTGGAATGAGGTAGATACCCAGCTGGTGTCACCAACTAGTACAGATATGTGGAAGTCCGCAGTGTAGCCTTGATTTACACTGTTTGGAGATGTAGTTCTAAAAACAATATCCTTATTAAAATTAGAACAGATTATACCTGCTGAGCCTTATCACAGCTGTTGCCATGCTGCTTAAATATGAAGAAAAACTTTGCTTCCTTAAATGAGAAAAATGTACGCTCTCTTTGGGCTGCCCTGGATGAAACATGAGGCAGACTGACATTGTAGCCTGTTGGCACAGAATAATTATCTTCAGCTCTTTTCTTTTCCTGCTTGTCCTTTCTGCAGAACATAGCAAAAACAAAATTAACAGGTTCGCCAAAATTCACCGTGTGCAACATTACAATTTCTTTCTGATTTTGGCATGAAAAGCCCTTTTTCTGACCTGCCACCCTAAAAATAGAACAACTACTTAGGTTGATTTCACTTCTTCTGAAGAAGGCTGAGATGCAGCCCCTCTCCGTCTGGGGAGGCTGGTTTAGGCCTTTCATTCTAACCGAAAACCGTTCACTAGTTGCTATGTTAAGCAGCTAGCAACATAGGTTTATGGCATTAGTTCTTCCAAAGGGTCGCTAGGGATATGAGCCAGCATGATTTCATTGTCATTCCAGGAACTCTAGTATTTCTTCTTTCCAAAGCAGTGCAGTGAAAAATGTTACAGTATCATAAGTACTGAGAGGCAGAGATCTGACAGTTCAGGATGCAAAATAATTCTGTTTAAATGTGCTAAAATATGGCTTTGATTGATATAAAAAAAACCCTACTGTGATTGGTGGCATTTCGATGGAGTTTGTGAAATGGAAGGACCTAGGACTTCAGAGCATCGTGTGCAGATGTTTACTGCAATGTAAAAAATATATATACATGCATATATTTATATTTTTATATATATAAATATAATATATATGTGTGTATATATATATATATATACGCACATACACACATACACCTATAAAAAGTGGTCTACCTGGATCGGTTAGAGTTGGCTAAAGAGGATAAACTGAATAACAGCATTCTCCATGGCGTTACAACTCAATAGCTAACTGGAGAAATTCAGCATACCAGGTCTGATCCCTTCCTCAAGTTCTATGTTTGTTTTAGAATTTGTAAAGCGTAAAGAGAAATAAAATGCTGACATGCTGGTGATTCAGGCAGGCTCATACTCTTCTCCAACATCTATATCAGAATAGATCTGGGGATACAACTTTGGCAGTTATGTTGTGTGCTTGGTTTAGTCAGGGCAGGATTGTTTTCTGAGCTCACTATTGAGATTAGTGATTAGAGACTAAAAAAAAAAAATCTGAAAGTTTCTTTCCTCTAGAAAGAGACTGACGGAGTTCACCTCCAGTGAGAGTAATCAATTACTGAGGAGTAAGGTGCTGTTAATGAAACATCACTGATGATCCACTAAGGGCTTTGCTATTAATATTGATGTTCGTGTAAGGGCTTAGATGACTACACTGATAGGTCCAAGATAAGCAGGCATTATGAAGTGCAAAGATAAGGTAATACATTTTCCTTGTTATTCTGCTATATTGTACCTGTAATAAGTTGTTTTTCATTTGTACTTATTCTACACAAGATTTGATAGATTCCACTTGTCTGTTGTAAATAGAAGAGTACACAGACAGTGCCAGCCTTAGACATAAATTCAGGAGATTATTTGGGGCCTTGCAGGCTTGTCCAGTCCATCCAGGCCAGTTTCCTCGCCATCATATGGTGCATGGTACCTGTCCCTGTATCCATCTTATCTGTTAATATCTGTAGAGAACTTAACTGTCTGCTGGAGATATGAGAGCGCCCAAAGAGGCAGCTGATGCACAGCTGAGTGGTAACTTGCTCCCGTGTCTGCGTCGCTTTAAGCAGAGACTAAGTCAAGACCTATGCTCCTCGGCTGGGATGTGTGGTGGATGGCCTGAGCGGCAGGGAGCCCGGGGCTGGAGTCTGGGGGGCGACAGGGGTCAGGAGAGGTGAGGAAGCAGTGGTCGAAGACAGTCGACAATATGAAAGGAGAAGACAGATGTGCATTTTTAGAACCCACCTAGGTACTAAATTTTGGTGGATGCCAAAATGTCTAAGGCCTATCCTGAATGCAGTTTTCAAACATCACTTGGTTAGCTTATTTTAGTAGGGATACATGTGTGAGATACAGTTCAGTAATACTAGACATTCATCTGGGGGCAAAGTTAAGGGCACATGTTCAATTTTCATACTGTCATAACTTGAATTTTGTTCAAGAAACATTAGTACCAGGGAATCTGTATTTACTTGAGTGACTCCAGATGCCACATGGCAGAAGGTATTTCAGCTTCCTTCTTTTCTCTAACACTGACTAGCCACCAGTTGCCACTGCTCACTCTTTTTATATTCTGTATGAACTTAAGAAAAAATATTGCTCTTACGCATTGTTTAGAAGCTTGTTTTTGCCTAATAGCAAGATCATATTATTTTGCATAATTCCAATTCTAATTAAAAATGCAGAGGTTTATATATTGATGTTGTCTGACAATGTTTCATATCACTTTTATAGTTCATTAAAATGTAAATGGTAGCAACAGAAGAATTGTTCAAATATGCCTTTAGTTTACACATGCAACAAAACTGAACAGTTAACATGGCAGTCATATCTAACAAAGGCTTCTCTTTCCCTGCCAAAATTATTTAGGCACTTTTCCTAAATTTAGCTACAAGAAATTCAACACTTTCTCCTGTCCAAAGGTAGCTTTAGGTGGTTTATCTATGCAGCCAACCATTATACAACAGAGAAGAAGCTTTACAAAAACCAGGAAGGAATGCAGTTTCTTTCTGTACCTCTTTGAATACCCAGAATGCTCTCACCAGTTCACTTCTCATCCCGGTGTTGCTAAAAGACATGAAAAAATCAGCTTGGTATAAACTCCTGGTCTCAGACAGTATTAGGGCCTGTTTGTGCTGCAAGCTGCCAAAGCAAGCGTCTAGTCAGGGCCTATCTCTCCTAAAGAGATTACACTTTATATACGATAGTTAAAGAGTATTAGCCTCCTTTTATAAATTATTAATTTAGGAGAGAGAAAAAAAAAATCAGTTCCCAACCTTACAGAAATTTGGCCTAAAGTCTTTGCCCCCACTTGGAGGTGTAAATGTGCCTAAGGTGTATATGAATTGGATGAAGACCATCTAACATATGTAAAAGGCACCTTATATTGTGCCTTTAACTGTAGCATGGAGCTGCAGACCAATGAAGAAAGAGCAAAGGTGTAAAAGCATGTTAGCAAACAAAAAAATGACCTCCAAACGGATCCTGGAGTGAGGAAGGAGAAGGAGAAGAGGAAGCATAACTAGAAACTAAGTCTGTGTATGTGTGTTCTTCCAAACCATCCTACAATGCTGTGTACATTGTAGCTTCAATTACAGTGTAACGGGGACTTGAACTACAAATTCTGTTCTTTGAGAAGATTTGTATGTTTTCAGTGAAATAGTTGTTCATGAGTTTTTTTCATGGCTTTGCTATCTATATTAGTAATTAAGAGATGTTCTCAGCGTATTTCTTATGAATTCTGGTATTTTAAGAAAATAAGTATTTTCATATATATTTTTATAGCCTGATCACTTCAGTGTAGAAATTGTAACAGAGGGAGAATAAATGAGACATTTATACTAAGGGATTTCCCGCCAAGGTGTGATGTGCAAAAAAATAATTGAGACAGATGTATAGAGCAAGGATGGGGTTTAAGGGTTTTTTAGGCAGCTGAGTGGTAGAAGATCCTTCTGGAAGATGCATAGACCAGGAGAATAAAGAGACACAAATCCTGTGGCGTAGGATAGAAAAACAGATAATTTTAAATTAAATTCTTAAATGAAAAGTGAATTTATGGTGTTTTCCAAGCTGAACAACATTTTGCTAAAACAGGATGGTAAGACGTAAGTGGCTGTTAGAGGTACAAGGTTCATATCAAGGGCAGAAAGAGATGGTGGTTACAGAGCTAAGTCAAACATAGATACACAAAACTGAATTACTGCTAGAAGATTTATTCACTAAAAAAAAGTTGCATGCGATAGCAAGATGGAAATACATTACTTTGTTTTGCTTTGCTTCTTTGTTCAGTCAAACCAGTTTCTCAATAATTATTTTTTTAACGTTAAGGGCAAAATATGCCAGGATGACTTGAGAAACTGGTTTGACTGAAGGTGATCTAGAATTCTGTTCTGCTTCAGTGTTGCACTGGATGGGAAGAAAGTCAGGTGAAACAAATGTTTGTTTGGTATTAATGAACAAAAATCTCACCTGCCTTGGCATGAGAGAAGCAAAATCTGAATAGCTGTGTGTTTTTCTTTCTAGAATACCATCGTGTATGTACCACAACTTTAAATCCTAGTATTAGTCTTCATGGTGTGTGAAACAGCACAGTTCTAGTGTAGCTTCCTCATCTTTCATAAAGGAACAGGAATTCGAAATTTAGCTTAACTGCATAGTTTTAAGTCACAGTATTACTGCTATCATCTAAGCTGTGTTAGCCAAGTTATCCTAGAGCCTGAAACAGTAGAAAAGGTGATTACTTACTCTGGGTATTAAATTGATACAGATGCGAGAGGCTCCCACTGTAGTTTGCTGTCTGCTGTGTATCTGGCAGGTCTTTGAAATCCTCCCCCATTTGGGCCTGTGTACAGCTGGCCAGGAAATGTGGCTCCTACGTGGAGTTCTGAGCTAATCGGGCTTTCAAACGAAGATGGAGAGTAATTAAAGTCAGTGTAAAATTACCTAGAAGGCAGTAACACATTTTGACAGGCTGTAGCTCTTTGACATTTGTATCATAAAAAAAGTATGTTTTCTCCTTAGGGGTGCAAACTCATAAGGTGTTTGATCTGCCCTAGCTGGGGAGGCTCATGACCTCCAAAAAGATGTGCGATGCCTTGCAGAATTCAGCTCTAAGACAGGAAAACGTGTTCATGCTTCTTCCCATTTCTCTGCCACAGACACCAGCCTGGCTTGCTGCTTCAACTCGCACGCAGAGAACAACAGCAGAAAATAATCCCGTTCTGCAGAGGCAGCGATGCAGTGATCTGGCTTTGAATGTCACCTCTCACATCAGCTACTTTTCTGCTTCTCATGCATGGAACTATTTACGCTCCCCATAGCGGCAGAAATTTTTTGCCAGCTCTAGTGGGCTCCTTCTCTGTGTGAGCCGAATGAGCTTTCAGACTACTAATGGTGTCTAAAAAGCTAGACAGGAGAGGCAACACGGGAGTTTTCCAATGTCTAGTGAGCAGGTCTCTGCAGCTTGGGGACTAACAGAATGAAAATTATGGCCAATTCAGGCCAACTTCACCTTCCCCTCCCCAGTGCTTAGCAATGGGATTCCTGCTTCCTGGGGTGAAGTGATTAATAAGCTGTTAATATGCAGGAAGGACTGGACAGATCTGGGATCAGCAATGATATCTGGTGTACAGGGAACGGTTTGAACGGAATGCAGATGTTTCCAAGGGGTGCCACGTGCTTCTGTCCCACCAGGGCTGTATGGTTGCAGTGACTAAGGGAGGAAATGAAAAAAATGAATCATTTGATTTAGAATGACAGCTAACATAGGATTTGCACTAATATGTGCATAGATTTTTTTTTGACTACTTTTGCAGAAGTAGATTTATACACCGGGTCTAGAAAAATTTTAATGGGGGTCTGGAAGATATTAGTAGGGGCCCTGCACTAGTACAGCTTTATGGTGTGGGTCTAGCTGTCTTGGAGCATGGATGGGAGAACATAGCACCTATTTACACTCCTCCACAAAGACACACACCACAGGGAGCCACTGGCCAGGCTTGTTCATGCCCCCCCCGAGAGGCACGTTTGCTCATTCTGCCATGGTCTATGGACTTCTGTGAAAATTGAAACAACAGGGTGATAGCATGCCCCCCTAAGGGTTATATGATCCCCTACGCAGACAGCAGAGGCCCTGGGGCAGTGCACTCTTGCACCTGAAGGACTCAGGACATAGCTGGGCTCCACCATTTTCTGTCTGTCCCAAGGTGATCAGCCACTGTTTAATCCATTTTCACATCTCATCCATCATGTAAATGAAATGTGGAACAGCCGTATGTTTCTGCAAGAGTCTATTACACTGCTAAGATGAGTATTTTCAGTTTGATTGGATTAAGTAAATATACATGGACTCCAGATTCCAAACATACTTTCCACTTTATTTACAGCCAGAATATAGAAAAATCTGATGGGCCATAATCAGCAGTGAACAGAAGCCTCTTAAAATATAACACAGCATTCTCACTCAGGTTGATATAATAAGGTCAGTAACTTGGGAATAAAGGTGCTGTGTCAGTATTTCTATATACTTTTACTTTCAGGGGCTCATAAATCTGTGATAAAGAAGCAATTGTCTCAGAATAAAAACCCAGTGGGCAGTTTTATGTAAAATTAGGTAAGCATTGGTTTTAATTTGAAATAGCTTTTGGTATCTTCCGCTGCTGGTTTGCTCATCTTAGACAAAAATGATAAATAGTTACTTTTATAAAACAATCCCAAGAAGGTGAAAAGCTCTCATTTGAGCTCAGCTGTTCAGATGAAGACTCCTGTGAGCTGTGCATTTTCCCTCCCGCTGTCCCGCTGGGAGGTGGTAACCACGGCAGGAGGGAAGGCTCTGCGGGAAGTACTGTCTTCGCTGCCTCAACCGTTGGCTTCAGCCCATGCAAGTCAAGACCCTCAGCTTGCACCTAACCTCCAAGCATGTAGCTTCTGCTGAGAAAATACCCACAGCATCTGCATGCCTGCTAATGGCATATGCAAAACCGCCTGTGCCCTGGTGACAGTATGGTATTTCACATCCAAGCCAGAGAGGCTTGGAGAGGGGTGGGCACTGCGTTGCCTGCTTTGCTGGTAGGACACATCTGGGCAGCTCCTCACCAGACAGGAGACCGGCACAGGCCGCAGGAGCCTCAGGAGCTGAGGACAACCTGCGGCAATGCACAGTAATGGAGACTTCACTGTGCCAGCACCTGCCCGGGAAGTGCCGCAGGGCTGTTTTGGGGAGCTGTACAGCTTTGCCTATGTATCAAATAGCTGTGGAGGCAAAGGGAGGGAAAAAAGGGTGGAAATGGTACATCATTAGCCTAGTGGCACTTGTCTGAGAAAAGGCTAGGGTGGATAGCTAGTGATGTAGCCCAAGAGAGACTAAGAAAGTCCTGGTTCAAAGGGATTGTTGTGTGGGAAGGGTCTAATCACATCATTTACTCATCTTTAGAACAGAGATAGCGCTATTTCCCTGGCAAACCAAGCTAAGATCTATGACTGGAAATATCCCATGTTACTTATTATGATTAATTAGAGTCATGACTCTTGTTTTCAGGGGTAACATTTCAAAGCATAATGTTCTTAAAGGTACTTAGGGTACTAGGGACACAGAGGGCCTAAAGGAATTTCTGAAATTGCTTGCCCAAAATATCCTGAACTGAATGAGCATCACTGAAAATGACACAGCTCAATGATCTGCACCTGTAGATATCAAAATGCCTTCTAAAATTTGACCTTAAGTATTTAGTCATCTAACTTGTAAAACACAGACACCTTTACACCTTTAAGAATCTCAGCTTTAGTTTTCTTTACCTACTTAGTCATTTCTGAATATTTTATCACTGATGAAATTAAACTACTGGAAATTGGCAGGTAATCCTCTAATTGGAGGTTTATGATTTTATATTTTATAAAATAATTTTAAGAATTATAAAACTGTGCTGGACTTCATAGTCTATAATCCATCAAAAACATTGAAATAACAAGTAATGTTAATTAATTCAATCAAATGCTTATTACTGTGCTTAGCAGCTAGAGTAATTTCAGTATTTCTGACTTTTCTTTAATAAAATAAAAATTGATGTATTTTTATTGTGACATGAGAAGCTACAATAAATTAATGGTTATGTTTCTTAGCTCATTAAAAAGGTAGCAGCTTGATATTGCATTGTTACTGCTGATTATTTCTACAGTGAGAAAATGCATGACTATTCCTTGCAGGCAGTAATGATAGAGAATAATTGGTTTTAAAGATGCCACCAGAAAACCCTAGCAAATGGAGGAAGTGAAACAGTGCCAGCATGACCGAACACAATAAAATATGCCATATATTACTACATATTATAAAACTATTTCTGGTAGCTGAGTTCTTGCTCAATACCTCAAAAAATGCTTACAAGGCTTTTTAATACTTAGCCAAAAGTCTGCTTGTTCTTTCATCTGATTAATAATTATATGTGACAATAATGTACAGGAAAGTAAACGGGTATCTGGCAGTTCTGTTGGATTTGCACAAAACCTATATCTGAACTCAGTGAATAAATGTATGATTGTCTTACAAGCATATTTAGAACTCAGCTAAAAACAAAATTAAATGGAAAAATTGTGTCATCCAAGAGGAATAATTCTGCAAGAATGAGGAGAAATGCCTCCAAAAAGAGAATTGCCACTTCAGGTCTAGCTATATTTGCTTGCTTTTCCTGTGATCATGTTTAATCTGGTATAAGGAAAGTATATTTGCTGAGGTGTCTTTGGAAAATTACAGTTGTATTTCTTATAGAAAACAAGGTTTGTTTTACAGTGGACTGTACCTGGATATTGCTTTATTAACTGAATTTTACTTTCTACACTATATTAATTCATTCATCATTCTTTCCTGCATTTCTGTCAGACTTCTGTTTCTGCTGTGGGAGCTTCAAGAAAATGTGCTGAAAGGCAGTGTTGCTGGTTGTGATGTGAGGCTATGATGGGACCAAAGGTATTTGAGTTTTAAAAAAGAAAATAATTGCACAGATTTTTGTAAAATAGGTCAGGATGATTAGATACCTGGGTTCATAAGCTAAATAAAATAAAGTGAACAAAACAGGGCAATTACATTGTGGAAAAAGAGCTCCCCAAGGGGCGTTACACAAGTTTAACCACCACATCTGTAATTATATCACTAAAATGCCCTACTAGATTAGACTGAAACAGCATTCTGATCCTAAAGACAGTCTGCATTAAGTATCTCAGGATCCCTGCAAGGATGCTGTGAAAACAGAAGTGTGGAATTTGAAAACTATACTCTTAACACCAAGATTTTCAAATTGTTTTATCTTAATTTGAGTTCCTAGATTCTAAAATTAGGCTTCCAAAGAAGTAAGGAGGTTTTGAAGTGTTCTCTCTTTCTAAACACTCTTATTAAAGTTATTCAGAACCTAAATCACTTATTTTGAAGATGAAGTTTAGATTCATGTGTTAGGATGTTGTATCTAAAATGTTTTCAAAATAATTTCAGGGTGAACACTGTCAGGTTCATCCCCTTTCCATTTTTTCCCCTTCCAATAAAGGTTAATTGGAAATTTATTTGGTCACGATTGCAGTTTGGAAGTAGAGTAAAATTGAATGTTTTCTATCTTGGGAAGTCTGACACGTCTTATGGTCAAAACATGAAGTTGGTTGGAAATAATGGCCATCTAAAAAGCTAGATGATCCAGTAAATGTCAAACACAGCCATTCATTTTTTGCCTGTTTTTATACAGCTCCACGGTGAAATACTTAACTCCAAATCACTATCATTTCATTGTTTATCTAAAGCATAGTATGACGGCTCTCAGACATAAGCTAGCCAGAAATATCTTGAGATCTAGGTGCAATAGATAAAATATCTTGCAAACCATTTTTCTAGAATTGGTTTATAGAAACTCCATTAAGAGCTTCCTACAAATCTTTTCCATGAAGTGCATGCTGTCAATATGCCTTTTAAAAAGCCTTTGCTTCACAAAATAGCTATACTGATACACAACAAGCTATCTTTGTTATAGACTAAAATAATTGCATCCAAAGTGATAACTATCACACCTTCCCATTACTTTCTATTCCATCTTTGCCAATTACAGTACAATAGTGGGCACAATCCTGACAATCTAGAGCAAGCAGAAGTTTCACTGAAATCATAGCTTTCACTGCATAATTGCAATCTCTAATTGCATAAATGCAGCCTATTTGTTTGTATTGTTCACTTAAGCAGGTATACAAACTAGGGCATTTGATTCCTAGTCACATAGTTGTCATTTTCCAAGCCATTTTAGGTGAGAGTGTCTCTTTCCACAATAGTTTTTAACACAGTGGGATCTCAATCACAGCTGGGGTTTCTGGGTGCTCTTGTAATGCAGATAATAATAATGATCTCACCTCCAAGGGAGGAGAAGTGAAAACCAATCAGATAAAATAAATTAAAGGTGAAGAAGACTGAATTTGGTAGGACAGTCATCATCTTTGGAGTGATGTTTTCTCTTTTCTTTATTGTGAATCTCTCTTCATTTTGCCTGTACCGTATGTACAGCCTCAGCCTGATTTGGTGCTTTTCCTTTTGAAAGCACTGATCATTCAAATTATATGGCATTTATTCTTAACCTAATACATTCTTTTCTGTACAGGAACTAATAAATCTTATTCAAAACAATTTCCCCTTTTTCCTCAGCATGCATTTTATAGAAAGGATTTATAAATATGCATCTCTGTGCATGAGGAAACAAATACATTTACATGTTCTTGAGTTGTTTTACCAAATAAGTTAGATTGGCATATATACACAAAAGAAAGAAAATTAAAGATTAGCTTTGAATTCTGCAAAAGACCAAGCTTTCTATAATGACTACTTGTTGGAAATAAGAATTGTCAAACTAATTGTCTTGATAATTACTCTAGTGCTCAGTCTTCTAACTAATATTAGGTAGAAATCATGACATTCAAGGGGATTGCTTATGATAATAAACATTCTGTCAGTGTCTAGTGGCCAGTATTTCCATGCTCCTGCACTTACAATTTAAATTCTCCAAATAGAGACAAATGCAATACTTTTAAAAGAAAAGGAGCAAAAAGTTAGCCCTAAAATTGAATGTTTAACCCGTTCTGTCTTCAGGGCTCTCTTGCTGGGTACCTACTTTAGGACACAACGGATTACAACACTCGGTAGCATTTTTTAGCTTCTACAGCATCTTTCTTGAGGAGGTTTGTAGTGCTTTGTGAAGATAAGTAACATTCCCCTTGTTACCAGAGGCAGACAGGTGTCATATCTGTTGTGCTAATTATGAAATCAAAGTTTCATTTACATTTTTAGTCCCTTTAGAAAGCTGAGTTGAAAGACACTTTCAGGCATTACACCTGCCTGTCAGTGACGCTGACAAGTAGTAAGGTTTTACAGTTGCATCACAATGTTTAAAAATGTTCATTTTCCCTCAGGTAAAGGCTTACATGAGCAAGAGAAATACTAATACCGGGAGAGAGCAAGAGAATACTGACTCTGCATAAACTGCTGTCTAATGCACTGTTAAAAAAACTGAAAAGATGGGAGAAGAAACTGTTTTCTCTAAATTCTTTTAGCTATGAAGTTTAAGGAATTCTTCAGTAGAGACAGAAAAAGTTTTCACTCAGAGTAATGTGTTTTTTCTTTCATGCTCTGAACCACATCTTGGGTTGTTTGACAGATGTTTCCCATACAGTCTGGAGCAGATGCAAACATCTTGTTGGTCAGACTGAGATCTTTTCCTTCCCGAGGCGATGGGGAGGTTAAGGACAGCACTGTGAGGATCTCCCTCTTTCCCCCTCAAAAGCCATGCTTGTGTCCTTCTGATCCCAATGCTTAGCATTTTTTGAAGCTAGTCTTTTGCAGTTTAAGTGGTGTATGCAGTGCTGTGTGCCAGCACGGTGTCCTTAATGGATACACCACAGAAAGAGATTGACTCCATTAAACCAAAGTACAGCCTTTTAATTCCCTTTGGTCCTGAGCGTTCACTTATCACTATCTCACAGCATCCTACATCCAAATCAAACCTGCCAGCTGCTTAGAGCTCTAGTTGTATTTAATTTAGTTAGTTAAAGCAGCACCTCGACTTTTCCCTCCCAGCTGCAGACAGGTTCCTTTCAAGCTATGCTGAGTGGGCGTTTTTTCTCCTGACTTGAAAGGGCAGCCAATTTGTAAGGGGGAAAATTAAATTTAGGGCACTTAGTCCATATGAGAGGAAGGAAAATAGAGCAGGGAAGTGAGACAGAGGTATAACATTTAACATACATATATATACATACTTGCAGAAACAATAAAAAATATTAGGCCAAAAGCAGCTAGTAATTTTTGAACAATTGGCAATACTGTGAATCTTTCAACAACAGGCAGTTCTGTATCTATTGCTAGGACTTCATGAGTTTTATCATTTGCTTTCTTTTCAAGAAAGAAAGAAAAGTCAGACTATATTCTACCCCTGGAAACCCTAATAAATAAAACCCTAAACCCAAATATGTTGTTAAGCGTGTGGGTGATAAGAATTTAAATTTGTATGTGCTCAAGAGCTCCTTTATGATCTTGAGCAAGTCACTTGACAGTTACCACTTAACAGTGCTCCAGTCCTCCATCTGTAAAATAAGACTGGATCATGTTTCTTTTAGTTCTGCATTTATTGTAGTTCAATCAGAAACTCTCTGAAGCAAGGATTGGCCATGGATATATGCAGCACCTATCAAAATTAACTCTGAGGTCTATTTTCCTTTTAGTTTGCTTGCCTGAATCTCCTTAATACCGGTCCCTTTAGAGCTGTGACACTGAAGCAGGGTATTATAAAAGAGGATTTAACTGTGGAAGAGAATAGGAGTGGATATGTAAATGCTGGTAGATACTGAGTGATTGTTCAGCAGGAGGGCAGGCAGGTGCTGCATGCCTGTTTTGTAATCAGTAAAGGTCCTGTGGAAACACTTTTGGTTTCCTTGTAGGAAAGACAGCATAGGGTCCTACTGAAGTTCTGCCTTTTAAGACCTGCTTCCTGGAGAATGACACAGTTGCATAAAGTAGAAATACATATCATTTACTTATGCAACCAAACAAGCCCGTTTCGTTTGCACGATGGAGATCGCTGTCGTGGAGCCCTTTGCATCCCAACCCATCTGGAAGCCCCTGGGTGAAACGCAGTAGTTCACATTCCTGTGCATATGCATCGTATTGTTCCTCAGATATGTTTCCCTTGGTGAATTTAGACTCGATGCTTGCATTTTGTCTTTTTCAAGACAAGTTCATACACATCCTCTCCCCCATTCAAACCACCTTCATGCTCTGGAGCAAAGGCTGCCTCCAGTAGGAAGAAAGCAACAGATTTATTCTGAACAACCAGTCCTTGCCCTGCTAGCTGAGACTGATGATAAGGAAAAATTAACCCCACAGGGGCTGCTTAATTTTTCTTAAAGACAGCAAGGCTCACTCAGCATCTACTGACAAATCCATAAGCCCGGATACTGCAGTATTGCTTAGCTGTTGCAATCAGCAGCCAAGTCCTATTGTGTACAATATCATGCATGCACCCTCAGGAGATGGTCCGTGCATTTAAGATCTTACTGTCTATGCAAACCAGGTGGACTGGATGAATGGAAAATGAAGCCAAAGAGAGAAGTAACAAATTGGAATTTGTGCTCAGAGTTAGATCTATTCTCTCTATTCCTGTTGCTGTGCGCTGAGATTAACTGATTAGATTAGAGGATTCCCATGAGATTTTAGAATAACCAGTTTTGTATTATTTAAAGTTTACAGAAGTCAATCTGCTGTTTTCATATATGAGATCAGAAAATACTAAAAAGATTGCACACACAAATACAGTGTTTGATATGGCGTGTTCCTTTCCTCACGATTGATTTGCCATGGTGTCTTCTAATTTATCCATGCAAGCGAACGGTGATGGATGATGTAAATTATTTTGTTTTTCCATTTTGACTTAAACCATAATTGCCAATATCTTAGCACAGTATGGAATTATGGTGATAAGACTCAGCAAAGTGTTGCAAAGTTACTCTTTTTCTCTTTTTAAAGTGACAACAACAATTATTCAGTTCGTTATTCAGAAAGGATATCTTTCTTAAAGAGAGTGAAAATGTCATAATTTAAGAAGATCACCTGAATGCTGAAAGGCAATGCTGTCATATGCACATTGAACTATAAGATGATCAAATGGAGACATCAGGGTTTTTTAGCCAGTGATTCTTTTTCAACCTTTACCTCATTGCAACAGAGGTAAAATTAATGGATTTGAAGATGAAAATTTAGGTTCTGGCATAAAAGTATGCATTTTCTGAAGCTGCCTCTCATGCATCTCTCTAAGGATGAAAGCTTAGAAATACTATTTGGAACTGGAAAGCAGAATGTAAAACAAGCTAAGGCAACTGATCTGGACCTTTCAATGTCAAACCCGTCCCCTGTATAAATCATTGTCTTTAATGCACTTACAGTTGTTATCACTAAAGTGCAATTACTTTCACTATTATCTTGTTTTTAAAGAACTGTTTTCTAGCACAATCTTGCATAATGTACAAACTGTCTGTGAAGTTTATCAGAAGCATCAGAGGTGCTGTACACTCAGGCAGGAGAGATCTCTGATCCAGAACAGTTTTCACCTAAGTCAGGATGATCAAACTAAGTGATCCTGTGAGCTGTGTCCCAGTAGCTCCATATTATCAAGCATCATTGTTCCTCCACCACAGAGCTTGATCTCTGGGAGACATTGGTAGGCAGGAGGTGACAGAAGTTCCCCAGGTGTCCCATGACTCTGTCTCAGGATGGTGCTAGACTAAGTGTTCGTGGGAGCACGCAGAGGGTGAGGTCTTAGCAACACCTGCCGGCGGCATCCCACTAGCAGCCAGGGCTTCAGATCACCCAGCACAGCTTTGCTTCCCACTGTGTAATGTAGCCCTCACATAGGAGCCAAACTTGAACTGCTGATGTGCTGATATGTCTGAATGGATTGACTTTACTGATCAAAATAGGACAAAAAAGGTAAAAAAAAGTGGGACAAAGGAAATAGAGGGTTCTAAGGTGACTTGTGTCATCATTCCAGATGTCACTAAAAAACCACAAATCTGAACTTTCATCTCATGATTGCCAGTGTCCAGTCCTGAGTGCAGAAACTATACAGCCAATTTTATTTTCTCTTGAAACTTGAGTCTCCCCAAAGAAGCTGGGGAAAGCTGTGAGTGAGCTCCTCTTCCTCTTGCTGCTTTAGACCTCATCCTCTGGAAAATGTCTATTTATAGACTACCCATCTAATTTCAGGTTTTAGTCTACATGCAGAATCTGTCATGCTTTGTAACACATCAGTCTTCTCAAGTTCACAAAGTTCTCATCTTTAATGCTCACATTATGGATTATGTGCCACAGACAGGCCTCTGTGTGGGACCATGCAATGGCTGTGTTCCTATTCACACAGAAACATGAGACAAGAAAAGGCTCACAGTGAGAAGTTGCATTGGGGGAATGTGCCTTCCAGGAACATATTCCGACATCTTCTGTTTTCTGCTGTGACTGCCAGGTAGCACCAGGGGAGGAAGGACCTTTTATAGTACAGTGCTTTTGTCATTGTGCCTCCTTGATGAGCAGGGCTGGTGCTAGGTCGCTGTAAGAAATAATTTTTTCTATTGCAATATTGTGTTCAAAGTGAGGTGTTGCAAGGAATATAGACTGACCAAGAAGGTGGAATTCAAGTAGTCTTTCTTTTTCCTGACTGAGGTAACATTCCAAGTATATAAAAGGCAGCAGCAGTACATCTATAGTAGAAGAAGCTCTCTGCCAGCAATAAAAAGGGTTTTGTTACCACTGTTTCCAGTGGAAAAAAGGCACACACATGGGAATCACAGGATGTGAGAAATAAGGGTGAGATAACCAAGAGTTAATGGGAAGTGGCAAAAACATTCATATACTATCTACCTATAATATCCAATTTCATCACTTCAGATATGTAAAGTGCTCCTTTGGCCAAGCCAAGGATCAGAAGATCAGGTTCAAGTATGGAAAATAAAGAATCCATGTTTGATGTCCAATCCCCCTTTACCATGGAAATGTGGCACTTTCAAGTAGAAATACACCAAAAATGTGTGAAGTAGCAATGCATTAGAAAGTGTAAAACCACAAAATTTTCTGGTAACCCTATTCTTATGCTGGTTGTGCAGATAATATGCAGTAATCAGCATATCCCATGGATTTCTGTATTACCTGCAAAGCACTCAGGCTGATTAGGACCAAATTAAATTTGGTCCTAATCAGCTCGAGGCAAGCGGACCGCGAAATTAGCTTGACACATTAATTCTGTGTTTTATAGTAGGTAGCCCTGCCCAGTTTGCCTGGCTGTGCTGGACCAGTTTTGTAAGTGTATCTGTTTATGCATTAATATATATATATGTATGTGTAAAGTATAAAGCATTTCAGCTGTCTCAAACATAAGTAGCATGCTGTTAGATTTTCCACTTTTCTTTTGGACTAGAGGAAATCCCTCTTGGGCCTCACATTTAAAGCATCACACTTTCCTTTAGTTCCAGTCTGCTGATGGTGCTAATGTTTAGTGACAGTTACTCAGTACTAATGATCACCTT